>NC_133144.1:45275941-50275941 GCF_048418815.1 Hemitrygon akajei
GATGAGAGTATGGGACTTAAATATAAGGTAGTTGCCAATAAATCCAAGGAATTTCTTCAGCAAATTGATCTAGAGTATTGGTGACCCCTCTGTTGTACGTTAATGCTCTAGCTATATAAATGAGGACCTAATATCCTATCTGTAACTGTAACACATTCTGAGAGGAATAATAGTGACCAAAGTATCTTTATTTTGCTATGGTCAATGAGCTTAGTGTTGGGTTTCGACTTCAAGCACTTCAGAATCAGAATCAGAATCAGGTTTATTATCACCAGCATGTGACGTGAAATTTGTTAACTTAACAGTAGCAGTTCAATGCAATACATAATTTAGCAGAGAGAGAAAAAATAATAATAATAAATAAGTAAATCAATTATGCTATATGTATATTGAATAGATTTAGAAAATGTGCATAAACAGAAATACTGTATATTAAAATAAAGTGAGATAGTGTCCAAAGATTCAATGTCCATTTAGGAATCAGATGGCAGAGGTGAAGAAGCTGTTCCTGAATCGCTGAGTGTGTGCCTTCAGAATCAGTGAGAAAAGTTTCTAAGTGTTTGCTGTTGTGTGCTGGGGCAGCAGGTTGAAGGTAGCAGACACCAACAGAATCAACAAACTCATTCGTAAGGCCAGTGATGTTGTGGGGGTGGAACTGGACTCTCTGACGGTGGTGTCTGAAAAGAGGATGCTGTCCAAGTAGCAGGCCATCTTGGACAATGTCTCCCATCCACTTCATAATGTACTGGTTAGGCACAGGAGTACGTTCAGCCAGAGACTCATTCCACCAAGATTCAACACTGAACGTCATAGGAAGTCATTCCTGCCTGTGGCCATCAAACTTTTTATAACTGCTCCCTCGGAGTGTCAGACACTCTGAGCCAATAGGCTGGTCCTGGACTTATTTCCACTTGGAATATTTAACTTATGATTATTTAATTATTTATGGTTTTATATTGCTATATTTCTACACTATTCTTGGTTGGTGCGACTGTAACAAAACCCAATTTCCCTCGGGATCAATAAAGTATGTCTGTCTGTCTGTCAAAAGAGCATGCCCTGGGTGCTGGAGGTCCTTAATAATGGAAGCTGCCTTTCTGAGACACCACTCCCTGAAGATGTCCTGGGTACTTTGTAGGCTAGTACCCAAGATGGGCTGACTAGATTTACAACCTTTTGCAGCTTCTTTCGGTCCTGTGCGGTAGCCCCTCCATACCAGGCAGTGATTCAGCCTGTCAAAATGCTCTCCACGGTACAGCTACAGAAGTTTTTGAGTGTATTTGTTGAAATGCCAAATCTCTTCAAACTTCTAATGAAGTATAGCCACTGTCTTGCCTTCTTCATAACTACATCAATATGTTGGGACCAGGTAAGATCCTCAGAGATCTTGACGCCCAGGAACTTGAAACTGCTCACTCTCTCCACTTCTGATCCCTCTATGAAAATTGGTATGTGTTCCTTCGTCTTACCCTTCCTTTTTTTCTTAGAAAGTTCAAGGTTGTGTTGATGCATTAATGTACCTGTGGGTTTCATCACTGATGGCTTCTGTGACATGGAAGTGGTCCATACTTACACAAAACCAAATATGCAGTACCATAAGAATTTGATTTGAAGGCAGAGCTTCCATCATGGTAAACCTGTAAGCACACACATATTCTAGAGCAATGTCATGTACTGTATACAACAATATATACTCAGTGACCACTTTGTTAGGTACACCTATGCATTTGCTGGTTAATGTAATATCTAATTGGTCAACCATGTGGCAGCAACCCAATGCATAAAAGCACGCAGACATGGTCAAGCGATTCAGTTATTATTCAGATCAAATATCAGAATGTAGAAGAATGTGATCTAAGTGACTTTGACCGTGGACTCATTATTGGTGCCAGACAGGGTGGTTTGAGTGTATCAGAAACTTCCTGGGACTTTCATGCACAACAGTCTCTAGAGTTTACAGAACGCTGTGAAAACAGAATAGCATCCAGTGAGCAGTATTTCTGTGGCTGAAAACACCTTGTTAATGAGAGAGGTCAGAGGTGAATGGCTAGACTGGTTCAAACTGACAGAAAGATGACAGTAACTCAAATAACCACATGTTACAACGACGGTGTGCAGAAGAAAATCTCTGAGTGCACGACACATTGAACCTTGAAGTGGGTTACAGCAGCAGAAGATCATGAGTATACACTCAGTGGCCACTTTATTAGGTACAGGAGGTAAATAGTAAAGTGACTGGGTGTACCATTTCATTTCTAATCTTCAGAAATAAAAAGAAATTCTGTTAAAGAGGCACGATACTCACCAATGAATAGCTGAATATATGAAGTTTTAGATGTGGAATATTAACCTGCTTTCTGTTACTGATTGTTCAATATATTGATTGGATGCAGTGTAGAAAGTTTGATACATTAGAGGTGTTGCTGTGTTGTGTGGTAATGTATTGAATTGCTTGGTGCAGTGGTGGTAAATTATGACATGAACCGATTGTATTTAATCTAACTATCATGAATGAACTATGAATTCTGTAATTTATTGGGAATTTTTAAGAAAAACTATTTGGCTGGAAAGTGATGCAGCGGCCTTCATCAAGGTTTTGTTCTGGGCAGCTTCACAACAGAGGAATCTGTGCTGTATGGGATTTCCCCAGGGTCACACGCTAAGGCAAACATCAATTGTTGCTGAAAGATCACAACTCAGTGAAAGATGTTTGAAACTTGTTGATCTTCCAATGCAAGGAGATGTTCACAAGGCAATACTGCTGACTGGCACAGGAGGTGCAGGAGGTTGAGGCAAAGGACACATTGAGGCTCAGTGCAGCCACTGCTAAAGGTCTGTGGGGAAAGAGCAGTCTATAGCCCTGTTGTCACTAGTCACTTAGAGACGGAGTCCTATGTGAGTCCTGTATCTTGCAAATACTCCACTGGTAGATTCTTTGGAGATGAAATGGTAGTATTGTACTAAAGCACTGAAGTAATTATAAATGAAGGTAGTGAGTTGGTTGGTTCAGTGAATGAAAATGTCCTGATTGCACAGTATGTGTGTATTTATGAATAAAATATACTTAAAAAATGCTGCTGCTTTGCCATTGATCTCCAGCAGATGGAGCTTCAGCTTATAGTTAACAGTCTGAGCATATGGTCAATATGTTCAAAGTTCAAAGTAAATGTATTATCAAAGTACATTTATGTCACTATATACAATCCTGTGATTCACTTCCTTGTGCCCATGCACACAGTAAACCCAAGAAGCAGAATAGAATCAATGAAAGATTTCACCTAACAGGATGGGCAAACAACCAATTTGCAAAAGAAAACAAACTGTGCAAATAGAAAATAAAATAATAATAATAGTAAAAAATACATTAGCAATAAATATCGAGAACATGAGATGAAGAGTCCTTGAAAGTGAGTCCATGGATTGTGGGAACAGTCCAGTGATGGGGCAAGTGAAGCTGAATGAAGTTATCCCCACTTCTTGCAGCAGTGAGAAGAGAGCATCAAGTCAAGTCACTTTTATTGTCATTTCAACCATAACTGCTGGTACAGTACATAGTAAAAATGAGACAACATTTTTTTGGGACCATGGTGTTACATGATACAGTACAAAAACTAGACTGAACTACGTAAAAAATAACACAGAAAAAAAACTAGACTACAGACCTACCCAGGACTGCGTAAAGTGCACAAAACAGTGCAGGCATTACAATAAATAATAAACAGTAAGGGCAGTAAGGTGTCAGTCCAGGCTCTGGGTATTGAGGAGTCTGATAGCTTGGGGGAAGAAACTGTTACATAGTCTGGTCGTGAGAGCCCGAATGCTTTGGTGCCTTTTCCCAGATAGCAGGAGGGAGAAGAGTTTGTATGAGGGGTGCATGGGGTCCTTCATAATGCTGTTTGCTTTGCGGATGCAGCGTGTAGTGTAAATGTCCGTGATGGTGGGAAGAGAGACCCCGATGATCTTCTCAGCTGACCTCACTATCCGCTGCAGGGTCTTGCGATCTGAGATGGTGCAATTTCCAAACCAGGCAGTGATGCAGGATACTCAGCTGCTCAGCAGCTGCTCAGGATACTCTCAATACTCTAAGCATGGCTTGGATAGTGGGTGTCTGTGATGATAGGTGCTGCTTTCCTGCCACAGTGCTCCATGTACATGTACTCAAGGGTGGGGAAGGCTTTATCCATGATGGACTGAGCCGTGCTCACTATTTTTTGTAGGATTTGGTTCAAGGGCATTTGTTGCATTGTGGCTATACCAGACCATAATGCAACCAGACAATTTACTCTCCACCACGCATCTATAGTAGTTTGTCAAAGTTTTAGGTGTCATATCGAATCTTCGCAAACTTCTAAGGAAGTTGAGCTGCTGCTGCACTTTCTTTGTAATAGCATTTATGGGCTGGACGCAGGACAGATCCTCCAAAATGATAACGCTGAGGAATTTAAAGTCGCTGATCTCTGATCTTCCAATGAGGACTGGCTCAAGAACCTCCAGCTTCCTCCCCCTGAAGTCACTAATCAGCTCCTTGGTCTTGTTGACATTGAGTGAGAGGCTGTTGGTGTGGAACCACTCAGCCAGATTTTCAATCTCTTTCCTATATGCTGATTTGTCACCACCTTTATTTGGCCAGTGACTCTGGTGTCATCAGTAAACTTAAATATGGCATTGGAGCTGTGCTTAGCCACACAGCCAGAAGTATAAAGTGAGTAGATCAGGTGGCTAAGGACACAGCCTTGTGGTGCACCTATGCTGATGGAGAATGTAGATGAGATTTTTTTTTGTCAATCCAAACTGAGTGTGGTTTGTAAGTGAGAAAATCAAGGATCCAGTTGCTCATAGAGGTATTGAGGTCAAGGTCTAGAATTTTATTGATTATTTTTGAGGGGATGTTAGTATTGAATGCTGAGCTGTGGTCAATGAAGAGCATCCTGATGTATGCATCTTCACTGTACAAATGTTCCAGGGTTGGTTGAAGAACCAATGACATGGCACCTGCTGTGGACCTGTTGTGATGGTAGCCAAATTAGAAAGGATCCAGTTGCTTCTCAGGCAGGAGTTGATATGCTTCAGTGGATGTAAGTGCTACTGAATGATATTCATTGAGGCAGTTCACCATTTTCTTCTTAGGCACTAGTATGAAATAGATATCTAGATGGATAGACAGATATATCATAGATGTATAATACATAAAACCAAGGTAAATAAGTAGTGCAAAAATAGTGAGGTAATGTTCATGTGTTCATTCTTCATTCAGATACCTAATGGTGGACGGGAAGAAGCTGTTGAGTTCCTCCAGCATTTTGTGTCCATTACTCCTAAAACATTGAGTGAGTGTCTTCAGGCCCCTGTGCCCCCTCTCCAATGGCAATCATAAGAAGACAGCATGTTCTGGACGGTGAGGGTCCTTTTTGATGGATGCTGCCTTTTTGAGGAATCGCTGTTTGAAGATGTCCTCAATGATGGGTGGCTAGAGCCCTTGATGGTGCTGTCTGAGTTTACAACCCTCTCCAGCATTTTCCACACCTGCGTCCCCCCTGACCAGATTGTGATGCAACCAGTGAGATTGCTATCCACAGTATACATGTAGAAATTTGCTAGAGTCTTTGGTGGCACACCAAGGTGGTAATGGTGCCACATGCTTGTCAGGACAGAAATAGGATGGTGCTACAGATGGATAAGTGGCTGAGGAAGTGGTTCAGGGGTCAGAGTTTCAGTTTTCTGGATCATTGGGATTTCTACTGAACAAGAAGAATTGGTCACACCTGAACCCGAGCGCGACAAGTATCCTTGCGGGCAGGTTTGCTGGAGCTGTTGGGGAGGGTTTAAACTAGGTTATCAGGGGGAAGCGTACCGGAGTGATAGGGCTCAGGATGGGGCAGGTGGTATAAAAGTCGACCCAGTGTGTCGTGACTGAAGATGAATTGGCCAATTCTTGCCCAGCTCCCAATGAAATGCAGGCACTGGCATGGTCTCTTCGTGATTGCATCAATGTATTGGCCGCAGAATTGAACTTCAGAGGTGTTAACAAGTTAACATGCTCACCCTTTTCACTGCTGACCCTCAGTAAGGATTGGTGTGTGTTACCTTGACTTCCCCTTCCCTGAAGTCCACAATCTATTCCTTACCACTTACATTGTAGATCTGGGAGGAGGCTTGAAGATCAACTGATGTACTGATGTTGTATGAGGATATATTGAAGGGCAATTTACATGTACTTCTTTCCTCTGTACATACAGTACTCACTGCCCACAACATCGCTGCCTTTTATGGATTAGGTAATTACAGCGTGGAGCTCTTCTCTTTAGTCCATAAACGTGGTGCAGATTTCCTGGTCACCTCAGATTTATTTCTCTATCTAACTCCTACTTTGATTGTCCTGGGCCACCCACACGGTTCCATTTAATGATATACTTGATGAACAGCACCCTGTTTTCTGATTGGAGCCTTCTGAGCTCAATATTGTTTAACTGTTTCTTTCAGGTTACGAGCAGAACAACACTTTGTATTTTTGTTCTAGATTTTCACTTTATAATTTCAGGTAATGATTCTACTTTCTTCTTAATTTGTCCCATTACCACCCTCTTTCAATTTGTTTTATTGTTCCTTTTGTCCTTTACTCTCTCATGCAATCAGTTCATTCTCTCTACACCTTCCCTCTTTCTCTTCATTGTAAAGCCTGTTTATCTCGAAATGTTCCCACTTCTGATGAGAGGTCATCTATATGAACGCTGCCTAGCCTGCTGAGAATTTTCAGCACTTTTTAGCTTTTATTTCAGATTTCCATAATTCCTTGTATTTTACATTTGTAAATACCTCCTTCTTTGCTGTAGCTTCATTGGTCCCATTAACCCATAACTAGTTGCAATGTTAATGTTTTTGGCTATTAATATTAATAGAGTCATAGATTGATATTGCATCCTTCAGCCCAATGAACCAATGCTGACTATATCCCTATCTAAAGTAGTCTCATTTGCTCATATCCCTCTAGACTAGGAGCTCTCAGCCTGGGGTTCACGGACCCTTCGGTTAAAGGCTTTGGTCTATGGCATAAAAAGGGTTGGGAACCCCTGCTATAAACCTTTTCTAATGGAAGAGTTGAGGATCAGAAGGCACAGCATTAGAATACAAGGACGCCCCTTTAGGAAAACAATGAGGAGGAATTTCTTTAGCCAGAGAGTGGTGAATCTGTGGAATTCATTGTCACGGATGGCTGTGGAGGCCACTTCAATGAGTATATTTAAAGTGGAGGCTGACAGATGCTTGATTAGTAGTAAAACGGGGAAGAAATAGGAGCAAAATTATGCCATTCAGCCCATTGAGTCTTCTCCACCAACATAGCTGATTTATCATGCCTCTCCTGCCTTCTTCCTGTAACGTTTGACACCCTGACTAATCAGGAATCTACCTTCATTTTAAATGTACTCAATGGCTTGGCCTCCACAGCTGTCTGTGCAATTAAACCCACAGATTCACTACCCTCCGGCTAAAGAAATTCCTCCTCATCTCTGTACTGGATGGACGTCCGTCTATTCTGCGGCTGTGCTCTCTGGTCCTAGACTCACTCACTATAGGAAACATCTTCTCCACATCTACTCTACCTAGGCCTTTCAGTGTTCAATAGGTTTCAATGAGATCCCCCCTTATTCTTCTAAACTCCAGTGAGTACAGACCAGAGCCAATAAATACTCCTCATATGTTAACCCTTTCATTCCCAGAATCAGTCTTGTGAACCAACCGTCCAAAGTCAGAACATCATTTCTTCTATAAGGGCCCCAAAATCACTCACAATACTCCAAGTCCAGTCTGATCAATGCCTTATAAAGCGTCAGCATCATACCTTTGCTCTTATACTCTAGTCCTCTTGAAGTGAACACTAACATTGCTTTTCCTTTCCTTACCACTGACTCAACCTTTAGAGAATCCTGTGCAAGGACTCCCAAGGCCCTGTGCACCTCTGATTTTTGAATTTTTTCCCTATTTAGAAAATAGTCATTGCTTTTATTCCTTTTACCAAAGTGCATGACCATACACTTCCCTACACTATATTCCACCTGCCACTTCTTTGCCTATTCTTCCAAGCCTTCTGCAAACTGCCTGATTTCCCAACACTACTTGTACACCTATCTTTATATCATCCGCAAATTGGCCAAAAAAAAGTCAATTCCATCATCTGAATCATCCACGTATAATTTGAAAAGAAGCAATCCCAGCGGTGATCCCTGTAGAACACCACTAGCTCCAGGCAGCTAATCAGAAAAGGCTCTCGTTATTCTCACTCTTTGCCTCCTTCCAATCAGCCAATGCTCTATCCATGCGAGTATTGTTCCTGTAATAGCATGGGCTGTTATCTTGTTAAGCACCCTCATGTGAATCACCTTGTCAAAGGACTTCTGAAAATCTAAGTATATAAAATCCACTGAATCTCCTTTGTCTTTCCTGAAAGGATTCCAACAGACTTGTCAGGCAAGATTTTCCCTTAAGGAAATCCATGATGACTTTGGCATATTTCATCATGTGCCTGCTTCCAACTACTCTGAAACCTCATCCTTAACAATTGACTCGCAACATCTTCCCAACCACTGAGGTCAGGCTAACTGGCCTACAATTTTCTTCTGCTTTTCTCCCTTCTTGAAGAGTGGAGTGACAGTTGCAATTTTCTGTCCTCCAAAACCATGCCAGAATCTATTGATTCTTAAACTATCATTACCTTCATATTTGATCTCCCCCCCCCCACTATTTTTTTAAAAAGTTTCACAATCCTCAATGGCTGCAACCCACTGCAATTTGCCTATTGCCACTATACGCGATCTCAATGGCTCTCCATGCAGCCTTGGATCACCTGGACAATGCAAATACCTGTGCCAGGATGCTGTTATTGAGTACATCTCAGCATTTAACACCATTATTCCTACAGTTCTGATCAAAGAGCTACAGAACCTGGGCCTCTGTACCTCCCTCTGCAACTGGATCCTCAACTTCCTAACTGAAAGACCACAATCTGTGTGGACTGGAAATAACATCTCCACTTTGCTGACAATTAACACTGGTGCACCAGAGAGATGCATGCTTAGCCCACTGCTCTACTCTCATGACACTCACGACTGTGTAGCTAGGCATAGCTCAAATGACATCTGTAAATTTGCTGATGATACAACCATTGTTGGCAGAATTTTAGATGGTGTTGAAAAGGCCTACAGGTGTGAGTTATACCAGCTAGTTGAGCGGTGTCACAGCAACAACCTTGCACTCAATATCAGGCAGACCAAAGAGCTATTTGTGGACTTCAGGAAGGGTAAGACAGGGAACACAAATCAATCCTCAAAGAGGGATCAGAAGTGGAGAGAGTGAGCAATTTCAAGTTCTTGGATGTCAATGTCTCTGAGGACCTAATATGGTATATTAGGATCCAGCACCAACCTAATCTTCCCAATCTACTTGCATATTGAAATTCCCCATGACAATTGTAACATTGCTCTTTCTACATGCCTTTTCTATCTCCCATTTTAATTTGTATCCCACATCCTGGCTACTATTTGGAGGCCTGTATATAATTTCCATCATGGTCTTTTTACCCTTGTGGTTTCATGATTCTGCTGACAAGGGTTCTACCCGTCTACAGATTTGATTTCATTTTTTACCAATCGAGCTCGCCACCCCCTCTAAACCATCTGCCTGTCCACCGATACAATGAGTATCCTTAGATTTTAAGCTCCCAAATATAATCTTCTTTCAGCCACGACTCAGTGATGTCCACAATGCCATACCTGCCAGACTCTAACTGTGCAACAGATCATCTACCTTATTCCGTATTTTGCATCTGTATTTTCTCAAGGGACAAACACAGAGTCTATAGAAGTGTGGCAGAATGAGAATCAGAATCAGGTTTAATATCACTGGCATATATCATGAAATATGTTGTTTTGCCGTAACAGTACATTTCAATATATAATAAAAATATTTCCATTAAGAAATATATGTGTGTGTATATGTGTGTACACACACAGTACTGTATATAAAATATTACTTTAAATAAGTAGTGCAAAACAGAACAACAACAAAAAAGCAGGTATTTAAGCTAGTGTACTTTGCTCCATTGCCCATTCAGAAATCTGACAGCAGAGGGGAAGAAGCTGTTCCAAAAATGCTGAGTGTGTGTTTTCAGGCTCCTGTACCTCTTCCTTAAAGGTAGCAATGAGAAGAGACCAAGTCCTTGTGGATGGGGGTCCTTAATGCTGAATGCCACCTTTCTGAGGCATTGCCTTTTGAAGATGTTTCCGATGTTGGGGCGGCTTATGCCCATGATGGAGCTTGCTGAGTTTGCAAATTGCTGCAGCTTTTTCCAATACTGTGCAGCATCAAAGTCATTAATGCTCTACATTTTACAGAAGAGGAGGTGTTTGCTGGCTTGGAGCAAATTAGGGTGAAAAATCCCTAGGGCCTGACAAGGTGTTCCCTTGGACCCTGTAGGAGGCTAGTGCAGAAATTGCAATGGCCCTTGCAGAGATATTTAAAATGTCTTCAGCCATGGGTGAGGTGCTAGAGGTTTGGAGGTTCGCTAACATTGTTCCATTGTTTCAGAAATGGTCTAAGAATAAGGTGGGGAATTACAGGCCGGTGAGCCTGACATCAGTAGTGGGTAAGTTATTGGAAGGTATTCTCAGGGACCAGATACATACGTTTTTGGATATACAGGGACAGATTATGGATAGTCAACATTGTTTTGTATATAGTAGGTCATGTCTAACTAATTCTGAGGAAGTTACCAGGAAAGTTGACAAAGACAAGACCTTTGATAAGACACCTCCTGGGAGGTTGGTCGAGAAGGTTTAATCACTTAGCATTTAAAGTAAGTTAGTAAATTGTATTAGACATTTTCTTCAAGGGAGAAGCCAGAGAATGGTAGTAGAAGGTTGCCTATCTGACTGGAGGCCTGTCATTGGAGATGTGCCACAGGGATCAATGCTGTATCCACTGTTGTTGTCATTTATGTCAATGATCAGTATGTTAATGTAGTTAACTGGATCCCTACAAAGGACCATGAGAACAGCTAAGAGGATCATAACGGTCTCCCTGCCACCCAACAGGGACATTTATCAGGAGTGCTGCATACGCGGGGCCCTCAGTATTATTAATGAACCTACCCATCCATTAGGCATTCTCTTTGACTTTCTACCATCAGGCAGGAGACTCCAATGCTCAAAACAAGCATGGTCAGAATGAGAAACAGTTTCTTCCCGCAGGACATTAGGCTTCTGAACTCCTTGCTGCATTGTATTCAAAGTATCACTGGTTAATCTGTTCTGTAGCTTCCAATATTTAAAATTAATACAGATTCATTTGTTATTTGTGTGGTTCATTTGTAGATTTTATCTGTAACTCTTAAGTTATTGTGTGTTATGTGTACTACTGTGCTTTACCCCTGGTTCAAAGAAATGTTGTCTCATTTCTATATACATATATGGTTATATACATGTATATAGTTAAAAGACAATGAACTTGACTTGGCTTGATCAGCAAATTTGTGGATGTAGTGGACAGTGAGGAAGACTATCATCACTTGCAGCGAGATCTGGATCCGCTGGAAAAATAGACTGAGAAATGGCAGATGGAATTTAATACAGATAAATTTATTAAAAGTTTTAGGTGTATTAAAATCTTCTCCCTTACCTCAAAATACCTTAGCATATCGATAAACTTAGCACTGATCTCCCCATCCTCCATTTACTTCTCCTTAGTAAATACTCATGTAAAGTACTCATTAAGGACCTCACCCACGTCCTCAGCATCCAAGCAAATGAGCCTCCCTTTATCCTTGTGTGGTCCTACCCTCTCCCTAGTTATCCTTTTGTTCTTGATGTATGTATAGAATACCTAGGATTCTCTTTAATCCTACTTGCCAAGGACTCGGCTGGTTTTACTAATTCCCTCAAACTCTTTTCTGGCTTCTTTATAATCCTCAAGGGCTTTGTCTGATACTAGCTTGCTAAGCTTTAAATACATTTCCTTTTTCTTCTTGACTAAATTCATCACCTCTCTTGACATCCAAAGTTCTCTTACCTTGCCATCCTTGTCCTTCCTTCTGACCAGAACTTACCTGTCCTGTACTCTGTGTAGTTGGCCTTTAAACACCCTCCACATGTCAGATGTGGACTTGCCCAAAAACAGCTGATCCCAATTAACTCTTCCTCGTTTCCGCCTAATGCTCTCATAATTTTCCTTGCTCTAATTTAAAACCCACCTGCAATGTTTATACTTATCTACAGATATGTATAGATGGGTAAATACAAGCAAGCAAACACAAGAATTTGCGTTAGTGTAAAATGGATGATTAGTGATCAGCTAATGGACATACTTCTGCGCAGTATCTCTCTATGACTCTATAAGCTAACCCTGGTTCTGTGTGCCAGCTGTATATAATAAATGTTCACAAATTCCCTTCCTTTCCCTTCTTTATGACCCAGAAATGATTTACTACCATCAGTAGTAAGTCCATATTTTCAAACAGGAGAAAATCTGCAGATACTGGAAATCCAGGCTACCACACACAAAATGTTGGAGGAACTCAACAGGCCAGGCAGCATTTATGGCAAAGAGTACAGTTGACGTTTCAGGCTAAGACCCTTCATCAGGATCCATATTTTTCCTAGATCCTTTCTGTAGCTGAAAACTTCATTTTCAGGAGAAATTATTGTACTGTTAATACCATGCTTGTTGTTTATTCTAGTTTTACCTTCCTGCAGCAAGATTTGTTTGTATAAACCCAGTGAATGTTTAAATTTTTAACAAGGAATTTCTTAACACCATAAGAAGTTGGAGCAGGAGTAAGTCGTTTAGCCCCTTGAGCCTGTTCCACTATTCATTGGGATCATGGATTCATCAAACCCTCATCATCCTTAATTCTTTTGTTGAACAGAACTCCATTCTCTCAAGCTGAAATATAAGCAAGGAGTTCAGAGTAAAGGGAGAAATTGAGGATCATTCAGGACAAATCACCACCAAATGCAGAACACACAAGAAAGGAGCATAAAAAGCAATAGTTACATGTGCCTCGACCTTTGGCCAAAGTTGTTCCTGGGAATAATGAACTGTTGAAAATCAATTCCATGTCCCTTATTTTTAGATGACGTCATGTGATGAGCTTGATTGCAAGGCTTCAATGATGATTCTGTTACCATGGCATCAGCATAAAGCACCTCCTGTCTCTTTCTCTGTCAATAAAATGTTGCTCTGGCAACTAGCATATAATTTCTAACTTGACTTAATTTTACATCCAAACACAGAATATTTCAGCACTTTATCATAATTTATTGTTTCAAATACCACATTAACTTAGTTAGGATTGCATCAAGCTGTAACTAAAGGAAGGATCATTGTTGAGATGTTTTTCTGTTTTGACTATTTTGTGTCTTCTTTGTTTAGTCACTTTGTCCCCATATTTTTTCTCTGTAATAAATATACCTGTAATAAATAGTTAGACTCACTAGAAACATTCTTCAATATCATCATCAAGAAAGAAACATGAACTATGAAAAATTTAATGAGAGAAGAAATTGCAATCCAAGAAGTACCAACGGACAAACTGCTAGGGGAACTCAGTGCGTCAGGCAGCATCTCTGGAGGAAAATGGGTAGTTGACGTTTCAAGTCAGGAGCTTTCATCTGGATTGAAAGGCTGAGGGGAGGTAGCCAATAAAAAGAGGTGGAGCTGGTCAGGAAAACATGGATCTAAATGAAGAGGGTTGAGTGGAAGTAGTGATACAGCTGGGATGAGATAGGTAAAGGCAACAAAAGGCTTCAGATGATGGAGTCTGATGGGAAAAGAAGGTGGAGCATCAAACTAAGTAAGAGAGATGGGGTGGGCAGATGAAAACTATAAGAGGACTGTATATAGTGGGAAGAGTGTGTGGGCAATGGGCAGATAGAGTGGCTGGAGGAGGGAAATAAAGGTGAAAGAAACTGAGTGATGGGGATCTAGGGTGGATGTAGGAGAAAATGAGTGGATCCAGGGTGAGAAAGGAGCTAGAAGGATTCAGCTTACCCAAAATGGGATAAATCAATACTCATGCAATTGGATTGAATTCAATTGGATTAGGTTGGTGCTGGATTCGTAGAAAGTCTACAAGACTACTTGTTAGAGCAGCTTGTGGTTGAGCTCACTAATGAAGTAGCAATTCTGGATTGGGTGTTGTGTAATGAACCAGATTTGATTAGGGAGCTTAAGGTAAAGGTACTCGTAGGAGTGAGTGATCCTAATATTACATAATTCACCCTGCAGTTTGAGAGGGAGAAGCTAAAATAAGATGTATCAGTATTACAGTGGAGTAAAGGGAATTACAGAAGCATGCGAGAGGAACTGGCCAAAGTTCGTTGTAAGTGGACACGAGTGGGGATAACATCAGAACACAATGGCTGGAGTTTCAGGGAGCAATTCAGAAGGTGCTGAATAGGTACATCCGAAGAAGAAGTATTCAAAAGGCAGGATGAGGCAACTATGGATGCCAAAGGAAATCAAAGCCAGCATCAAAGCAAATGAGAGGGCATTTAACATAATAAAAATTAGTGGGAAGTTAGAGGATTGGGAAGCTTTTAAAAACCACCAGAAGGCAACTAAAAAGCAGTAAGGAGAGAAAAGATGAAATATGAAGGTAGTCTAGCTTATAGTATAAAAGAGAATGCAAAAAGTTTATTCTAAATTTCAGATATACAGTACTATTCTACTTCCTTAGGAGTTTGCAAAGATTTGGCATGACATCTAAAACTTTGACTAACTTCTATATAGATATGTGGTGGAGGGTATATTGACTGGCTACATTGCAGCCTGATATGGAAACACCAATGCCCTTGAATGGAAAATCCTACAAAAGGTAATGGATACAATCCAGTCCATCATGGATAAAGCCCTTCCTACCATAGTGCATATTTACATGGACAATTGTCTCAGGAGAGTAGCATCCATCATCAAGACCCCCCATCACCTGGGAAATGCTCTCTTCTTGCAGCTGCCATCGGGAAGAAGATACAGGAGCCTCAGGACACACACCACTGGGTTCAGAAACAGTTATTACCCCTCAACCATCAGGCTCTTGAACCAAGGTGGATAACTTCACTCAACTTCACTTGCCCCATCACTGAAATGATTCCACAACCTATGCTCTCACCTTCAAGGATTCTTCATCTCACGGACTCAATAATGTTTATTTATTTATTTATTTGATTGATTCTTTTTTTTCCTTTTTGCATTTGCACAGTTTGTAGTCTTTTGCACACTGGCTGAACGTCCAAGCTGGCGTAGTCTTTCTTTGATTCGATTATGGTTATTAATGGATTTATTGAGCATGCCCACAAGAAAGGGGATCTTGTGACATATATGTAATAAACTTACTTTGAACTTTAAAGAGTGAAAAAGAGGCAAGAGTGGATATTGGACCACTAGAAAATGGTGCAGGAGAGATAGTAATGGGGGACAAAGAAATGGTGGACAAACTTAAGTATTTGTGTCAGCCTTCACTGGGGAAGACACCAGCAGTAAGCCAGAATTAATTAGTGTCCGGGACAGAAGTAAGTGTTGTTGCTATTACAAGGGTAAAGGTGCTTGGGAAGCTGAAATGTCTGAAGGTAGATAAGTCACCTGAGTGAGATTGACTACACACCAGGGTACTGAAACAGGTAGCAGAAGAGATTATTGAGGCATTACTAATGAAATTTCAAAAATCACTAGATTCTGGAATGGTTCTGGAGGACTGGAAAATTGCAAATGTTGCTCCACTCTTTAAGAAGGGAGGGAGGCAGAAGAAGGGAAATTTTGGCCAGTTAGCCTGACTTCATTGGTTAGAAAGATGTTGGAGTCCATTATTAAGGATGAAGTTTTGGGGTACCTGGAGGTACATAGTAAAATAGGCCAAAGTTAGCATGGTTACCTGAAAGGGAAATTTTGCTTGACAGATCTGTTGGAACTATTTGTGGAAATAAGTAAGACAGGATAGACAAAGGAGAGTCAGTGGATGTTGTTTACTTGGATTTTCATAAAGTCTTTGACAAAGTGCCACACATGAGGCTGCTAACCATGATAAGAATCCATGGTATTATAGGAAACATACCAGCATGGATAGAAGATTGATTGACTATCAGGAGGCAAACAGTGAGAATAAAGGGGGCCTGTTCTTTTTGGTTCCTGAGAACCTGAGAGTAATGCTGTTTGGAGCTTAGCTCCTAGTAGGGTCACCCAAGGTGGTAAGGTCAAGGGGGAGGAGCCAGATGAAGTGTGGTCCAACCAAGACCTCAATGGTGGAGCAGGCGGAATATGGTGGTAAATTAGATTCTCCAGAATCTCGGAACTATGAAGACCAACACAATGGCTGCCAAGGCAGAGGAAGGCTACAGCAGAAGAGGGCCCCTAATAATATTGGTCTCCATGCTATTGGATTCTGGCCCTTCCTCTTTCAAGGATCTGTGGTGGCTGCTTGTACATCAGTCTCCCCACGTTAAAAGATCTTACACACAGGCATTTCTCCTGGTTTGGTAATCCGATTGACCAACTTGGACAAAGCCCTGTGGTGATCAGGAAGTGGTGACAGGAGCCAGACAGTGAAGTCGGGGAGCTCACAGCCACAACCTGGCACACCGGAGATGAGTGTCAGATACAGTCATCTTGCTCTTGGACTGAGGCAGATAGAGCTTTTCGGCAGTTGCACCCATAACTGAGCAACCCTATTCAGGACCCACATGGGGAAGAGGCTAGAAAAGGTGCCCTAAAGGTAGCCTGCTTCCTCACTCCTGACTGGATTACCATGTCCAGTGGGATCACCAAACTGCAGTCTGAAACAAAAGCATATGAATTTTGGAGCCTGAAATGTGTGGACACTTATGGACAGCAAAACCAGCGATTGTTCTGAAAGACGTACTGCCATCATCTAAAGAGAGCTGAGAAGATTCCAAATTGAGCTTACTGCCCTCTCTGAAATGCGATTGGCCGAGGAAGGACAATTGAAGGAGAAGGATGATACACCTTTTTCTGGAAGGGGAAATCAGCAGATGAACTCGGAATCCATGGAGCTGGATTTGCCATAAAAAACAGCATCAGCAGTCACCTCTCTGAATTGCCAGTTGGCATCAATGAACATCTCATGACCATGCACCTTAAGCTCCCTAACAACCAAATGGCTGCAGCTCTGAGTGCCAATGCTCCTACCCTAGACTCACAAACGCTGTTAAGGAAATCTTCTACTCCGACTGACTCCGCAGACTATCAGATACGTATTCCCAAAGAAGATAAGCTCCTAGAGTTAGCAGGGACAATTGAAAAGTAGGGTGTTGGCAAAATCAACTCCAATGGAGTGCTCTTACTCTCTAAGTATGCTGAACATGACCTGCCCATCACCAACACCCTGTTCTGCCAGAGAGATAAGGTGAAAACTTTGTGGATGCATGCTGTTCAAAGACATGGCATCCCTTATAGATTATGTCATTGTTTGGAGGAAGGATCACAGAGACTTAAAGAATACAAGAGCCATGATCAGTGCTGATGATGGCTGGACAGATCATTGGCTTATTCACTCACAAATGACCTTCAATATCATGTGGAGGAGTAGAGTGCAAAAGAAGCTGAACCATCCCAGGTTCAACATCGTGAGCCTAGAAGATACAGTGAAGGTACAACATCTCCAGGCTGTCCTTTCTGAAAGACTTCCAAATGACATTGAAGCACACTTGCCCACTCTGAAGACCACCATCCCTGATACTGGTAAAAGCATCGTAGGATACAAAACCAGGAAAAACAATTATTGGTTTGATGAACATGACAATGAAATAGAGGAGCTAATCAACAACAGAAGAAAAGCTTTCTGTGCCTGGCAGAAGGGCATCAACTGCAAGGCAAAAAGAGAAGCCCACTCCAAAGCTTAAAACCATAGTTCAGCATAGAGTAAGGGAAATAAAAAATCAGCGATGGACTGAGAAATACAGCACTTGCCAATTCAAGAGACATCAGGGGCTTCTTTATTGCCACCAAGGCAGTGTATAGCCCAAACCATTGGAGCCTAAACCCCCTTCACTCCAAAGATGGACAAAGGCTGCTAAAGGACAATGATGCCATCAATTCTTGATGGAAAGAACACGTTCAGGAGCTACTTAATTGTAACACCCCTGTTGACATTGAAGTCATCAACCAGCTCCCACAACGACCCATAAAGGAGGACATGAGTAAACCTCCTAATATCAAAGAGGTGCAAATGGCTTGCAAGAAATTGAGGTACAACAAGGCCACTGAACCTGATGGGATTCCATCAAGGAAGGTGGCACAGAACTTTTAAATGATATTCATGACCTGCTTGTCAAGATCCGAGAGCAAGAGAAGATTCCAGCTGAACTCAGGAATGCCCTCATTGTCACACTCTTTAAAAAGGGTGACAAAGCTGACTGCGGAAACTATAGAGGCATCTCGCTCCTCTCTACAACAGGAAAGGTACTCACCTGAATTTTAAGTGACTGGCTTTCACCTCTGGCAGAGATCTCCTGTTGAGTCTCAGTGATTTTTCTGTCCAGCCAGAGAAACATCTGACATGACTTTTACAACATGTCAATTGCAGGAGAAAGTCTGAAAACAAAATCTCCCACTTCATATGGCCTTCATAGACCTTACAAAAAACATTTGACTCTGTAAATCATCCTGCCCTTTGGCAGGTACGGGCCAAAATCGGGTCCCTGGAGAAATACCTCAGGATCCTGCAGCTCTTACACAATGATCTGAGTACAACAGTCATCAGCAATTGCGGCTCTGAAAAAGCACCTTTTAAGGTTGAGACAGGGTCATACAGGGGTGCATCATTGCCCCAACTCTGTTTGCCAATTTCATTGCAAACATTCTTCACCTCATGAATGCACTTCAACCATTCTTGACTTCACCTGAGAGGCCAAGATCTCCCACAAAGAGTCCAGATTCTCTATAGGACAGTTCGGGGGGTGGGGCTCTTTAACCTTATCAGATTCAAGGAAAGAGCAAGGTGTCAACTACGTCCATCATGGAGCTCCAATATGCAGATGACAATGCCATCATAGCTCACTCTGATGAGGTTCGGCAGTGCATAATAGATGATTTTGCCAGAGCATACAACCTGCTGGGACTTGATCTAAACATCAAGAAAACCCAAGTCTTGCACCAACCTGCTTCAGATCAAGCTCCTAAGCTACCAACCATCCAAGTTGACAACATCCCTCTGGAGAACACTGATCATTTCCCATATCTTGGCAACCTTCTTTCTTCAAGAGCCAACATTGACCTTGAAATAAATCGCAGGATAAGCTTCTGGTCTATAAAGCTATAGTCCTCCCCTCCTTGCTATATGGAGTGGAGTCATGGACAACATACAGCAGGCACATAAAATCTTTAGAAACTTACCATTAAAAATGCCTTTGAAAGATTCTGAGAGTTAGATGTAAGAACAGGTGTACTAACTTCAGTATCCTGGAGGAAGCTAGCATTAACTCCATAGCCACAATTGTGACTCAAAACCAATTACGATGGGTCAGCCACATCATCTGTAAGCCTGACTCCTGCCTTCCTAAACAACTCCTGTTTGGCCAACTCAAGGATACAAAGTGCACTCCCGGAGGGCAGAAAAAGTGGTTCAAGAACAATGTCAAGACCCACTGAGGAAGTGCCATATCAATCTGAATGGATGGGAGAAATTACCACAGGATAGGAAAATCTGGAGAAGGACTGTCAATGAGGGGACTGCCCAGCCTGAAGAATACCTCCAGCCTGAAACTAAGCAGCTTCAACGTAAGGAGAGATTGGGAAAGGGCCAACCAGCTACATCCACCACCACTTCAATGACCTACACATGCTAACACTGCAATAGGACTTGTGGATCACAGATCAGCTTCTTCAGTCATCTCAAAATCCATAAGCGACCAGCTCAACCACCTGGAGAAGAATCATACTTGACTACAAGTGATTGCTGATGGGATGGTGATACTCTGCTGAACTGTCTGTGAGTAGAAGACCTGGAATACAGTTGAGGCTCACCCAGTGAAACTTGGAAGGTAGAGTGTACACAATTAATGAAGGGAATGTATTGATTACATGAGTCATGAGGAGAAGAGGCTCGACCTTTTTGACGAAGTTTGTATATTGGACTTACCATGAAGGTGGAAGATGAGGAGACAATGATGAGGTAATGCAGGTGAACAGGACTTAGAATTATATTGTGATAAACAGAGAGGAATTCTGAGAAGAAGAATGTTCTTAGATCAAAGATGTGTGCCTGGTTACTGTGGAAGAATCAATGTGATGTTAAACCATAGAACACATAAGAACAGACATCTGCGCTAAACCCAATGCTAAAAAACTAAATCTCTTCTGCCTGTATGTAATCCATATCCTTCCATTACCTGCATATTGATATCTAAAATCCTCTTATATGCCGCTATTCTAGCTGCTTCCACCACTACCCTATTCTAAATACTTACTGCTTTGTTAAAAAAAAACTTGCCCTAAACATCTTTGAAAGTCCCCCCCTCACTTTATATGCACGTCCTAATGAACACTGTTCCAAATGGAAGTCACAACATTATCTAAGTCTGGAAGTAAAACAAAATGCTGGAAATACCCTTCAGGCTAGGCAGCACCTGAGGACAGAGAAACAGAATTAATGATAAATGGTTAACGGTTGACTGGGTTGATGCTCCAGTGCAGCACTGAGAGTGTTCTGGGGGCTGCCAATTTTCAAAAGCTCCATCTGCATTCTCAAAGGAGCAATGAACAAGTGGATAGCAACTGTTCTAACCTGTTGTAGCATAGCCTGGTATAGAAACACCAATGCCCACAAATTGAAAACCTCCACAAAAAGTGATGGATCCAGTCCATCACAGGAAATGCCCTCTCTATCACTGAGCACATCTACAAGGAGCACTGCCACAAGAAGGCAGCATCCATCATCAAGGACCCCAATCATTCAGTTCATGCTTTCTTCTCACTTTTGCCTTTGGGACATAGGTTCAGGAGCCTCAGGTCCCACAGTACCAGGTTCAGAACAGTTATTACTCTTTGACCATCAGGTTCCTGAACCAGCATGGATAACTTCACTCACCTCAACTCTGAATTGATTCAGCAACATATGGACTCACTTTCAAAGACTCTACAACTCATGTTTCTCAGTATTATTTTTCCTTATCTTTTTATTATTATCTTTACTGTATTTGCACAGATTTTTTTTGTACATTGGTTGTTTTTATACCTGTCAATCTGTGATAATTTTTTCTCTGCAGTGGTAACGGAACGGGATGCAAATGCTAAGGGGCGTGCAGCACCTGGTTCATAGCTTTCTGCCAGAGTGCAGGTGAAGATGCAATTCCAAAAATAAGCCTACAATAGTGATAAAGCCCTTTGTGAGTGCTTATGGTGAGAAGCACTTTGGACTCTTCCATTTCCATCTGTATTAGGCCCAGCTAAGTCCACCTTGCTGAAGTGTTTTCCACCAGAAAGGTTTGCAAAGATATCTCCTATCCTGGGCTGAGGGTACTGATCTACTTTCAGTACTGAGTTGATCATCACCATAAAATCACCACAGATCCTGACAGACCCATTCTTCTTGGCTGCTGGGACCACTAGCCTTGCCCATGGGCTCCACTCAACTTTGGAAATAATTCCTCTGCCTTCATGAGATCTAGCTCACTGGTTACTTTATCATGGATGGTATAAGGAACTGGATGGCCTTGCACAATTTTGGTGTGGCATTTTCATTTAACACTATTTTACTTTATTTTAATTAATTTGCTTTTGGTTTCTTGTGTAAGTCATATTCATTGTCTCTTGTTAGTTTCCCCATTGTAAAGCTTACGGCTACTCAGTCCTATGTCACTCTAATCATTATCAGATTTTTCATCAACAGCATGCTCTTTTTGAATCTGTAACTTCACTTTTTTATCTTTATCTCTTCCCTGTGCAGACCATTTATTTTTGTCTGCCTGACATACTGTACTCTTTGTATCTGTTCTACTTTGTTGCATTTTCTGCAAGTTTCACCTTTAAATCTGCATTGGTTTGGTGCATGTACCGCAATTTGTTCGGCCAGGCCAGTTTCTGTTTAGATGTTGCAATTTTGTTCATGCTCACTTTTATTCCTGACTGCAACTCAATTGCATCTCTGTCTACTGTTTCCATTGACACAGCTGTTTCAACTGCTCTTTTAAGTGTGAATTCAGCTTCAGTGTGGAGCTGTTTTTGAATAATTTCTTGTAAGATTACACAAACTAACGATCTCATCATTAAGCCTATACTGAACTGACAATGCTCAGACAACCTTTTCAACTCAACCACATATGCTAAAGTGGACACCCTTTCCTTTTGATTCCCCTTATGAAACCTAAAGAACCCTGCAATCAACAACGATCTCTGTTCTAAATGTTCCTGTATTACTTTCATATCAACAAAGATCATTTCAGCTGGTCTGGGTGGAGCAGTCAAACTTCTAAGCAAACTGTATGACTTTAAACCCAATGCACTCAGCAAAGTTAGCACTCGCTACTCATTGGCTATTTCATTTGTTTCAAAATAGTGTTCAATCTGTTCAATATACAAAATGCAGTAATCTCTTATGCATTCAAATGAATCTATCTTTTCAATGTAGCTAGCCATTTCTGACCTTTTCAAATTTACAATTATTATCACCTGGTACTAACTAATTATAAACCATGAATTTGTCCTTTTCCAGACCTTTTTTCTTAATTGACCAACTTTCTGTTTGATATCTGAATCTTTGGGATAATTTTGGATCATTTCAGGGAAGGTGGGACCTGTACAGAGGAGATGGTTTGCACCTGAACTGGAGGAGATCTAATATCCTAGTGGGAAGGTTTACTAGTACTGCACAGGAGGGCTTAAAATAGTGTTGCAGGGGATGGGAACCAGAGTACCAGAACAGATAGTGGAGTGGTTGTGGAGACAGAGGTTGTTAAGACCTCAGACAAAATCAGGAATCGAAAGGATGAGCACGGTGGGATTAATGTTCTGAGTTGCACATATTTCAATGCAGAAGTATTGTAGGAAAGGCTGATGAGCTCAGGGCGTGGATCAACTCGTGGAATTTTGACACTGTAGCCATTAGTATGACTTGGTTGCAGGACGGGCAGGACTGGTAGCTCAGTATTCTGGGGTTCTGTTGTTTTAGATGTAATAGAATGGAAAGGATTAAAGGGGGAGGGGTGGTGTTACTAATCAGGGAAAATGTCACAGCAGTGCTCAATAAGGACAGACTGGAGAACTCAGCTATTGAGGCTTTATGTGTGGAACTGAAGAATAAGAAAGGTATAACCACATTAATGGGGCTATATTATTGACCACCCAAAAGTCTGTGAGATTTGGAGAAACAGATTTGTAGAGAGACCACAAGCTGTTGCAAGATACAGAAGGTTGTGATAGTATGTGATTTTACATTTCCCCATATTGACTGGAACTCCCATACTGTAAAAGGACTAGATGGGATAGAGTTTGTCAAACACGTTCAGGAAAGTTTCCTTAATCAGTACATAGAAGTCCCAACAAGAGAGTGTGCAATACTTAATCTTCTATTAGGATATGAGACAGGGCAGGTGACAGAAATTTGTGTAATTGGTAATTATAGAAAAGGATAGGTCTGGTCCTTGTATGTCCCTGTCAGAATAAAAGATAAATTAAACCCCACTTTACTGGGTGTTTCTAGACTCAAGCTATATCTTTTCTTTAGAGATACATCATGAGAACATGCCCTTCTGGTCCAATAAGCCCACACCACCCAATTTCACCCTTGTGACCAATTAACCTATGAATCCATATGTCTTTGAAATGTGGGATATAACCGGAACACATGGAGGAAACCCACACTGAAATGGGGAGATATACAAAGTTCTCACAGACAGTGGCAGAATTGAGCCTGGATCCCTGGTACTGTAATTACATTATGCTAATCGCCACACTACCATGCCACCCATAACTGGGAACATTGTCTGATACTACTGCATGAACCTACTACTGCCCGTACAGTCAGGGACTGCAGGGACAGGTAATAGATCCATGCAGTAATTCCAGACAATGGTCCCAATCTGAATAATGAGGCAATAGTCTCAAGCTGTAGTTCCAGGAAGTATAAAAGGCACAACTTGTAATCCCAGATTTTGGTGTAGGCTGTAAAATAGCCCTAGACTGTAAAAGCCCTGCAGAGGTCAGAACCTAAAGTCCAAATTGAAATTGCTGGGAATGCTGAGTTGATCAGGCATAAACATAGAACGTTGAACACTGCAGTACAGGAATAGGCCCTTTGCTCTATGACACTGTGCTCAATTTAAGCTAGTAATTAAATTCCTCACTAACCTATTCCCTTCTATCTACTCAATGTCCATATCACTCCATTTGGATGTACCCATCGAAGAAGGTCCTCAATACGTCTATCAAATTTGCCTCCACCACCACACCTAAAAAAAGTTCACTCCACGCATTTCCATAAGACAATAAGACATAGGAACAGAATTAGGCCATTCAGCCCATTGAGTCTGCTCCGTCATTCCATCATGGCTGATCCCGGATCCCACTCAACCCCATACACCTGCCTTCTCATCATATCCTGTGGTGACCTGACCGATCAGGAAGCTATAAACTTCCGCCTTAAATATACACATGGACTTGGCATCCACCTCAGTCTGTGCTAGAGTATTCCACAGATTTACTACTTTGTGGCTAAAACAAAACTCCTCCTTACCTCTGTTCTAAAGGGTCACCCCTCAGTTTTGAGGTTCTGCCCTCTAGTTCTGGATGCCCCCAAATTTCAAATTTCCTTTGAAGTTACCCACTCTCACCTTAAATACATATCCTCTGGTATTAGATATTCTGACCCTGGGATAAAAGGCACCAGATGTCTGCTCTGATCTTATGAACAACAATCAGGTCTCTCCTCATCACCTGTCAGAGGAAACAACTTGAGTTTGTTCAATCTCTCCTTATAGCACATGCTCTCTAATCCACAGTTTTCCTATAGTCAGGTGACCAGAACTGAAACAGTACTACAGATTTATAAACCAGCAACATAATTTCCTGACTCTTGAACTCAGTGCCTTGACAAATAATGTCGAGCATGTCATAAGCCCTTTATTATCATCCTATCAACTGTGCAGTCACATTCACTACAGACTTGTATCTCAAAATCCTTCAGTTTTTCAGTGCTGTTAAGGCTCCTGCCATTAACTGCGTATTTCCCATTTACCTTTGATCTCCCAAAGTGCAACACCTCACAAACACGATCTACAACACCACCAAACTTTGTATCATCTGTGAACTTACTAACTCACCCATCCACCAGGTTGAAGTCCCTTCATTGAAACCAGGTTTTCCCAGGCTGTAGGCCCAGGCAGCAGTCTCATGCTGTTTTCAAATGTCACATGACAGAAATAGTAGTGCGATCACCTGAGTCGAGTATGATGTTCTCATAAGGGGTTGTCTATTGGTGGGTTTAGGATGGATTCCCTCAATGGAGAATGCCTGTCTGTGACTTTAGTTAATGTGTGGAGGCTGATGCTCAGGCAGCCACCACACAGTCCTTGACAGGCTGTGGTCAGGGTCCAGTGGCGTGGAATACAAGATGACTGGGGACCTTTCACTACTGCAGCTTTCCTCTGCCTTCACTGCCATTGTGATGTGTCATCATCTTCCACCAGCTCCTCCGCTGAGGTCTTGGTTGTTGTCTTTTGCACACTGGTTGAATGCTCAAGTTGGTACTCTCTTTCATCGTTTGTTATGGTTATTATTCTATTACAGATTTATTGAGAATGCCCGCAAGAAAGTTAATCTCAGACTTGTATATGGTGGCATATACTGTATGTACTTTGATAATAAATTTACTTAGAACTTTGAATCCCATTAACCTTATCACCATGGGTGACCCTACTAGGAGCTAAGTGCCAAATGGCTGAACTCCAGACGACATTGCCCTCGGGATCTCAGAAACTCACAAGCCTCTCCACCACAACAGAATGATGATCCTCAGAGATGACAACATTATGTTCACACGTTAAGACTCAACCTCAGGAGTTTAAATGTTAACTGAGTGATATCACATACCTCTGTTCCCAGACACAAAAATATGACGTCAGGAATTTGCTCAACTTTTATTTGTTTCTGACAATATTTTCCATTTTAATACCATAATTTGCATCAGATTTTAATGAATAAATAAAATTAAACAAAAGATAAGGCCTGATGTGGCAGCTGCCTGGAGTTTTCTTCACAAAGACTCAATGTTTTATTGATAACTTGCACATTGATGGTATTTGTGTCCAAAGTGTCCAATAATCTACACTTTGGAGCTAATCATAATGCTTTGTTTCATGAAGTCCCACACAAACTAAGGCAGAAGAAAAGGACGTAACTAACAATGAAGAGTACATTTCATCTGGAATCACCTCCCTAAGAATTTGCAGACAACACAAGTGGATCTGCAGATGCTGGAAATAAATAAAAACACAAAATGCTGGCAGAACTCAGCAGGCCAGACAGCATCTATGGGAGGAGGTAGTGACGACGTTTGGGGCCGAAACCAATTTGCAGACCTTGGTTTCTGCTGAAAATACTAAAAATAAATTAATTTTTGTTAGGTAGTGGTTAGGGATTGATGAATCCAAGGCAGATTGATAAGCTAGGAGAGAGATGAGCATGGTTTTATTGAGTGAAAGAACATGGTGGAGGTGCTTAACATCCTCCTCCTGTTTCCATGTTCCTACCCATTGAGGTCACGTGTATAGCAAATGAACATTTTTAGGTGAGATTTTGTCGTCATACTGATGGTGAAGCTGTCAGCATTCACCATCACTGTGCAAATGACAATATCTAGTCGTGAAACATAAAAATTCATCAGTTGGTGTGATGGGATCTGCTGAACTCCTTCCACATATTTTTTCTGTATATCAAAACCTTAGAGACATATACACCTGATACCAGACATTTTCTTTCGACATAGAGGCTGTTCCAATGATTCTATGTCAGTTCCCAGAACAAACCCCTCAATCACATTCGCTCACTCATTTCCTTGTGACCGTTTCTCTCTCACATTCCTCTAGCTTCCCTCAATTTTCCCATCACACCTAATTTACAGTAGCCAATTAAGCAATCAGTTAATTTATTGTGGGAGAAAAATGGAGTACCCATAGAAACCCACACAGAGGGAATGTGCAAACTCTACAAAGTTAGTACCCAAGGTTAAGATCTAACCTACGATGCTGAAGTTCTGTGGTAGCAGCCTTAATGACATGTCTACTATGCCACCCAGATTCAAATGAAAATTTTCAAAAAGTAGATGTTATTGATTGTAACTTAATGTATAAATTTATAAATCATAAATTATTTATTATTTAATAACTTATTATTAAATTATAAATACAATGAACAGCTCTAAGACACTGGAAAAAAATTATGATGGAGCCTAAATCCATCAGAATAATCACTTTTTGAAATTTCTTATAAAGGTTGAAAAATTATTTTCAGTTTATATTTTGTTTATAATATTTCAGATGAAGTACATACTCCAATCTTTAGCTTTACTCAGTAAAATGTTTAAAAAGTGACAAAAATATTGGTACTTTTTCATACCTTGTTTGAAATCTGAGACAGCCAGTATCTCCTTGAATTGATGTGCAATAACAACCAAAGTCAGGACAAGAGGAGTTTTCACAGGGAGAAGGCTACAGTTTCATGAGGAACATTTTTCCAGAATCAGCAGGAAAGCTACAGCTGCAAAATATGGGACTACATTTATTCTGCATTATTATACCTCACAGTAATTTTCATCCTCCAAGATCTATAATTACGCTAGTATTTTTTTCTTCTCTTCTTGCCTGCAAATATGAGCAAAGATCTTTTGACAGGGCAATACATCATAGACATTTTCCCTGGAGTTCAATTACTAAGCTGCTGGAGATTAGGCTTGCTAATACAATAAAATCAACAATCACCTGTGTTAGGGATCATTTTGGAGTTATGAAATTATGGATAGCATAATTATGAATTAACTAAAATGAGAAGCAGTCCTCAGGAAATAAAAACTGTACACAATTTAACTGATATTTTGTGGCTCGTGAAACCAATCATTGGATGTGGGACATTCTGATTCTATTCCTTTGAAACTACGTAGGATCAATGGATATTCTTGCTGTTAGCACATGGTTAAAGGTGTATCCCTGTCATTTAAGACATAGTTCAGTACAGATCTGTTTTGTCACTGAACTTTCTTGTTAGTCGTATATTCACAGATAATACAATAACATTAACAATCTCATGTCCCATGATCTGTGCTGCTATGTATCATCTTTTTCCACTTAATCTTTCCAAAGGATCAACTAAATAGACTGATGGCTTTCTTCCTTTGCTGGTAGAGCTTTCACTAAGAGTGTTCCATATGTAATACTGAAATCACGTTTGATTACCAATCCCATTTCTCTCCAAATCCATAACCACAGGACACTGTCTCACAGGACCTGCACAGTTACACAGGCTTCCAAACATCAGGGCACATCCAGTCCCAATGTAGCAATTAGACTGGAAATGAGATGGTTTTAATTGTTTGAAGAAAGCTTGTAGTGGAACGATTATCTGTTTCCACTCCTCCAAGATTCCTGAAGTTTTCTGTTTTAACTTCAGCTTTGTGGAGATCAATCCTCAGAAGTCCTCATCCCAGCCTGAAAACTCATCTGGAGGCTCCTCGTGTTCACAACAGAAGCTGTCAAAGTAACTGTGATCTGTTGGTCCTTTCAACTTAGACAGAGAGAAAACATAAGGTTAAGGAGGAACAGCGTTGAGTCCACAAAGGTTACATCCTAAAGGTGACTGCACACAATATTCAGATTAAATTATCAGTGTCATCATATACTATCTTGAGATTCATCTTCTTGCAGGCAGTTACAAAAATAAAAAAGTACAATAGAAATTTGAAAAATTGTACCTAAAGATTGACAAGCAACCAATGTTCAAAAGACAAATCCTGCAAATAATTTTTAAAAAGTAAATAAATGATACTGAGAACGTGAGTTGTGAGTCTATAGGTTGTGGAGTCAGTTCACCATTGAAGTGAGTGAAGTTATCCACGTCGTACAGTTGTAGGGTATTTTTGGATTCCTTTAATATAGGGCCGATCTAATTTATGTGTTCAGGATTTTCTATGAATTTGATATAAAATAGTATTGCAAGCTGCTGAACTAGTATTGCCAATTAACAGTGGGAAGTTAGAGGATTGGGAAGCTTTTAAAAACCAACAGAATGCAACAAAAAGCCATGACAAGGAAAACCAAAACCAAGAGAATACCAAAAGTTTCTTCCACTATATAAAGAGTAAAAACAAAGCAATAGTTGATATTGGAACACTGGAAAATTATGCTGGAGAGGTAGAAATGAGGAACAAGGACATGGCAGATAAACTGAAGAAGTATTTTGCATCAGTTTCACTGTGGAAGATTCTCGCAGAATGCCGGAAGTTAAAGTGTGTCAGGGGACAGAAGTGAGTGCAGTTGCTATTACTAGGGAGAACTTGAAAAGTCTTAAGGTAGATAAGTTACCAGGACTAGATGGATTACATCCTAGAGTTCTGAAAGAGGTAGCTGAAGAGATTGTGGAGGCATTAATATGATCTTTCAAGAATCAATAGGTTTTGCCATGGTTCTGGAGGACTGGAAAAATTGCAAATATCATTCCATTCTTCAAGAAGAGAAGGATGCAGAAAAAAAGAAATTATTGGCCAGTTGGCCTGACCTCAGTGGCTGGGAAGATGTTGGAGTCAATTGTTAAAAATGAGGTTTCAGGTACTCGGAGGCACATAATAAAATAGCCCAATGTCAGCATGGTTTCCTCAAGGGAAAATCTGATCTGAAAAATTTGTTGGAATTCTCTGAGGAAATAACAAGCAGAATAGACAAAGGAGAATCAGTTGATGTTGTGCACTTGGATTTTTAGAAGGCCTTTGACAAGGTGCCGCACATGAGGCTGCTTAGCAAACTAAAAGCTCATGGTTATTACAGGAAAGATACTATATGGATAGAGCATTGGCTGATTGGGAGGCAAAGAGTGGGAATAAAGAGAGGCCTTTCTAATTGGCTGTTGGTGGCTAGAGGTTTTTCGCAGGAGTTGATGTTGGGACCACTCCCTTTTACATGGTACGTCAATGATTTGGATGATGGAATTGATGGCTCTGTGGCCAAGTTTTTGGATGATACAAAGGTAGGTGGAGGGACAGGTGGCGTTGTGGAAACAGGGAGGATGCAGAAAGACTTACAGATTTGGGGAATGGGCAAAGAAGTGGCAGATGCAATACAGTGTCGGGAGGTGTATGGTGATGCATTTTGGTAGAAGGAATAACAGGGTAGACTATTTTCTAAATGGGGGGAAATTCAAAAATCTGAGGTGCAAAGGGACAAGGGACTTGGAAGTCCTTGTACACTATTACCTAAAGGTTAACTTGCAGATTGAGTTGGTGGTGAAGAGGATAATAGCAATGTTAGCATTAATTTTGAGAGGACTAGAATATAAAAACAAGGATTTAATGTTTAGGCTTATAATGCACTGGTGAGGCCTCACTTGGAGTACTGTGAGCAGTTTTGGTCCCTTTACCTAAGAAAGGATGTGCTGACATTGGAGATAGTTCAAAGGAGTTTCAAAAATATGTCCCAGGAATGAAAAGCTTAACAGATGAAGAGCATTTGATGGCCCTGGACCTGTACTCAATGGAATTTAGAAGAATGAATAGAGATTTTGATGAAACCTATTGATACTGAAAGGCCTAGATAGCATGGATGAGAAGAGTATTTTTTTTAAGGGAGGTGGAGTCTAAGACCAGAGGGCACAACCTCAGAATAGAGGTATGTCCATTTAAATAGGAGGTGAGGAAGAATTTCTGTAGCCAGAGGGTGGTGAATCCATGGAATTCATTGCCACAGGGGAGTATGGATGCTAGGTCATTGGATGTATTTAAGGCAAAGGTTGAGAGGTTCTTGATTAGTCAGGGCTTGATAGATAGTGGGGAGAAGGCAGGAGAGCAGGGTTGGTGGGGGGAAGAAGATCAGCCATGATGAATAGTGGAGCACACTTGATGGGCCAAATGGTCTGAGTCTGCTCCTATGTCTTATGGTCTTATGAGCAGTCAATAGGTAGAATTCATTGATTTACATTATCTGGTGGTAAGTTCAGAGTGAAGTTGAGGCATTGCAGTTTCACCCAAAGAGCAACTTACCACTTGACAGGGCAGCATAAGCGAAAATCCTCAACCCAGTTGGCAATTACCTCAAAGAGTTGTAACCTAAAAGGCTCAATTTTGAGACTTGGGACCAGGCTAAACAACCCTTCTTTCACTGGTGAGGGCACAATGGACTGGATGATGTCCAGGGGTGCGATATTTTCTCTGACTCTATAGGTTTAGCTCCCTGTGACTTTTGGAATTTTTACAGAAGAGTGTTAAACAACGTGAAGCCTACTCATGACTGAGCTCCATTCAGTAGCCATTATTACCTCCCTTTTAAGCAAAGATTTCATTTTCCGAGTTCGAAGACCCTCCCAGTCAAAGCCTTGGAACCACCTGAGAACAAAATGAAAGCGCAAGTGATTTATCATCATAGGAGATAAAGGTAATTTATTCTGTTTATAGCAACTATCAATTAAAGAGTGACAGCTCAAGTACCCCTGGAGCATTGTACATATTAACAAGCATGACAATGACTTCTTTCACTGAATATGAAAGCTAAAATGCTTTTATAAAGGACTGATGGAAAGTATTTAGATTTCACCTTGATCTTTCCTGCATATCATGTGTTAATGAGGCAACTCTCCTGAAAGATCTCCAGGTGCATGAATTATTTTGGGCAGTGTCAGTGATTATGTTAGGTGGCCAAGAGGTCATGATCTTAATTACTTTGAAAAGGGCCACCACAGAGTGGAAGTGAGATTAAAAGCAAATTTTCAGCTTTCACACTCATCCCCTTACCATCCTCTGCAGTGGGGCATCAGCAAATTAACAGTATGTGACTTGTGATTTGCCAGTCTTCTACCATCTGAATGGTCTTATTTATTCTCTCTCTCCCTCTCCCCCTCCCCATATATACTGAAGGGAGGAGAAGATAAGCCAAGTGACTACAAACTGGCTTAATAGTGATGAAATTAAATTTGGGCTGGGATATGGTTGCCATGCTTTTGTCCTCCCTGGTTACGGAGGTGATGTCAGAGGATTGGAAGTCTACTAACATGACACCATTGTTTAAAAGGAAGGAAAGGATAAGCCAACTGTCTACAGGCTGGCTTAAAATTGATTGCAGGCAAATTATTAGATTAAAAGGCAACATGAATTTCATTTGCAAGGACAGTCTCATGGATTTGACTGTAAATTGTTTTGTTTTGAAGATATAACAGAGAGTCAGTGATTGCAGTTCCTTTAGTGTAGGGAATGTGGTTTTCAGAAAGACTTTTGACAAGGCCCCACGTAGTAGGCTAGTCAAAACAGTAAAAATCAGCAAGGCAAACCAGATCTGAGAAGTCAACAAAATGTCAGGGAGCTGAGGGTTAATGTTAATGGGTGCTTTTGCATCTGGATGGCTGTTATTAGTGGAGTTTCACAGGGTTCAGAATTTAGTCTCTTGCTTTGGTATAATACATATTATATGTAATCATTTACACAAGTATAGGGGCATGTTAAAGAAGATAGTAGATGATGTAAGCATTAGCTGCATGGTTGAGAGTGGGAAGAAAAAAATATAGTCTGCAGGAAGGTATAGCCAGTTGAGGAAAAAATTAAATTTAATCCAGATGCGTTGGTCTGCAACAAGGAAAGGAAAACAAAATAAATGGGAACATAGTGGGTAGTTATGTAACACCCGCTTCACCTAGCGGCTTAATACATTAGCAGTGAACCCTTACAGCACGTTACACTTAGAAGAAAGATTTTCAACTGTACATCTACAGACTTTTAATGGTTTCAAATGATTAAAACATACAGCATACTTTGCTTCATTGGCCAAGTTATACACTTTTGAGCAGTTATGTTAGGACTGTATGCAACACTAGCTAGACCACAATTTGAGAACTGTGTACATTTCTGTAAATTATATTACTAGAAGGATGTATTTGTATTGTGAAGGACATTTACAAGGGTGCAGCCAGCATTGGAATATTTTATCCAATTGTAAAATTGGATAAGCTATCATTGTTTTCTTTGGAAGACACGAGGCTCAAGGGATACTTCACTGAAGGATGAAAAGTTAGTTAGAATGGTTAGAAAGGACCTATTTTCCTGACCAGTACAGTCAGAAACCAGGAGCACAGATTTAAAATATTTGGTAGAAGACCTAGAAAGCAGATATAGAACCCAGGGGATCGTGTTGGGACCCTTACTTTTTGTCATTTACATCAACGACTTGCCAAATATAGTCAAGTCCAAGGTCAGACTCTTTGGAGATGACTGCGTAATCTACCGAAAGATAAAAAATGATCAAGATGCTCAGCTGCTGCAAAATGATATTGATTCATTATGTCAATGGGAGTCTCAATGGCAAATGTCCTTCAACTCATCTAAATGTTAAGCTATGCATGTCAGTCACAAAGTTAAACCAATCAACATGACATATAACATGAAAGGAAAGATTCTTGAACCAGTCACCCGCCACCCATATCCTGGTGTTGAAATTAACAAAGATCTTGACTGGGCATGCCACATCAATCAGCTTACAGCCAAAGCAAACAAAATGCTGGATATCCTGCGAAGAAACCTCCACTCATGTAGTGAATCCATCAAGGTCATGGCATACAAGACACTCGTCCGTCCAAAGCTTGAGTATTGCGCAGCCATATGGGATCCCCATCAAGCTAACAATAAGAAGTCCATCGAAAAAAATCCAACACTGTGCTGCTTGCATTGTGCTAAACGATTACAGCAGGAAATCCAGTGTCACCAACATGCTCTCTAACCTTCAATGGGAACCACTTGAAAACCGACATACTAAACTATGGTTAATCTCCATTTTCAAAGAGGTTCACAACATCACTCAATCAAACATCCAAATTCGTCACAGGGTCAGTTCAACTCGACAGCAAACTGGACCGTACGTATTGAAAACCCCTTCCTTCAACAAGGTTTGCTCCCAGTACTCCCTCTACCCAAGATCAACAAGAGAGTGGAATCTTCTGCCACCAGACCTGCGCAGTATTTCTGATATTAATATTTTTAAAGATTGACTCAATCAAATCAATTCAGGGGATCTAGTCAAAATAGCTCACTTTACAATTTAACTCTCACGCGGTTCACACCGACTGCGTGTTATAACAGTCGTCCAGCAGTGCTTGCGCAGTGCCAAGAAGAAGCAGAAAATGAGAGCAATTGCTTTCACCCAAAAATGATATGGGTCTGGAACTCACGAACTTGAAAGGTAGTAGAGGCAACTCCCTCATCACATTTAGCTGTGTACTTGAGGAGATGTGACCTACAGAACTCTGTGTATGTAGGTGGGATTTTAGTTGTTAGCTTGTTATCAATGCAAGCTCAGAATAGGCCTAGTAGCTGTGTTCTGTTTCAGGTGACCTCCTCTTGTTGACCTTGTGATAATAGGCTATAATCCAAATTGTCCACACTGGATTCTGTGCCTCACAATTCTTTTATAATATTACTTTTCTCTTCATTCTTTCAATGTCTATCTGTTTCTCACTCATCTATTTATCTGGTTGCCCTTTAGAATAAGTACTTATTTCATCCCAAACACTTCCTGCAGGAAAAGTTCCACATTCTCACTCTCTCTTGGCCAAGAATACTGGATTATTAAGAACTAAGTTGTATTACTGACTACGTTACAGATAGTAGTACATTTTGGCACTTGTCCAGATGAGGATCACTTCTGCTGTGGTGTCAAGGGTTTTGCTCCCATAGTTCCCGTAGCTACAATCTGATGGATAAATGGGCCAGTTGATCAGGATTCTGATTCCGTTTTTGATTACTATCCACACGTGGCCAATGAGTGGGAAAGCTACCAGTTATGGGAATTTGGCACACCAGCTGGACACAATGATCCCTTGAGAGACCTTATCATATGAAGCCAGATCTCTGTTGACTGGAGTTGCAACATACACCCATGAAATCCATCCAAACAGAAGGAGTACATTTGTGCCTTATTGCCTCTTCCAACATTGAATTATCTGTTGGCTAACCTCTATATCTACTGACATGCCATTGCTTTTGAAACTTTTAATGATTTGCCTGATAAACATTTAAAATAATTCAGTTCACTGAGGAACAAGTTCCAGATTTTCACCAAAGTGTGTGTGTGAAGCGATGCTTCCCTGAAACTAATGTTGAATTTTAAGTTTAAATGTCTCTGTCCTAGCTCCCTGATACCTAAACTCCTTAATTCCTACAGTAATACTATAGTTTGATTTTCCTCTCAGTAATATAGATTGCCAGGTTACTTACTTTTGTTTCCGAATATCATTTATTCCATTCTTCTTGTTTCCCATTCTCTCCGTTGGATTAACTCTGCACAATTATTAAATAACTAGGTTGAAGTATGACTTACACAACAATAATGTTTCTTTTTTTTGATTCATTCACCAAACAGATACACATTTGGCAATATTTAAACAGGAATGCTACTCTCCATCAAAGAGAACAAGCTGGAAATCATCAACCATTCAGCTAGCATCTGGAAAGAGATAAGGATAACTCTGATGTTTGGGGCACTTGACCATATGAACATGTGTCACCCAGGCCGATGAAGATTTACACATTTACTGATGTCATTATGAAATTTTCAGGAGGCAGATTTGAGGCTGTAAGTTGCAGCAACAAATCTCAAAATTTACACCATTGAGAAAATCCAAAAATCACACAAAGAATGATTGTTAGGATAAATTCACTGGGAGATCACAGGAGCGTAAGTAGTATGTTTTCAGGATGTATAGTGAATACATTTCTCTGATATTGAATGGAACTATTGCACTAGATGGAATGAGGTGCTGGACAAAGTGGTTGAGGCAGGTACAAAAGTATAATTTAAGAAGCACTTGGATAAGTACAAGGAAGAGAAGTGCTTGGAGGAATGTGGGCTGAATCCAGGAAATTGGGATGAGCAAGGAGGACAACATTGTCAGTATGGACTCACAGGGCTGAAAGGCCTGTAGTAATTCTGTATTGCTCTATGACTATGCTGCCATTCAGCAAACATGGATATATTACACCTATCCCCTCATCCAAATCATTGATAATTTATCAATAGCTGAGGTCAAGGCATCAATCCCTACAGCTAATTGTCACTAATTACAGCCTCCCATATTGACAGTGTTTATTCCTTTTCTCTCCCCTGTCTATTAACCAGTTCCAAACTACATTGATATACTGCCTCCAAAAACACACACAAAATTTTCTTGAATCATTTTCTATTTGGCATTTTATCAAAGGCCTCTAAAATCCAAACATATTGTGTCAACTGCTTTGCCCTTATCGATTCTGGTAGTCCAAGCTCTACCAGATATGTCAAACTTCCTTTCACATCATATTTTTCATGCAAACTCTGCCCAATCCTATTAGTATTTTCATTGTGACTTGTTGCCACTTCCTTAATAATAGATTCCAGGTTTTTCTACTGCTATGTGGCTAACTGCTCTGTTCCCTTGTCTCCACTGTTCCTAAAGTAGTGAGGTTATACTTGCTACCTGTCAGGGTCCGGTCCGGTCCAGAATCTGTGTTCTGGGTCTCGATCCGGACTGAGTGCGCCGGACTCCGGGTCTTGCAGCTATCCCTCCCGGCCCCTTTGAGCCTGTTAAGATCAGCCTGGATCAAGGATGCACACCTGTGGCCAATTCGGCTGCAGGTGTTTATAAGGGGCTGTGGGACGGAGACTGGGCGGGTGGTCGTTTTGTTCTGTATCCTGTTCTGCCCTGCTTGGAATCCTGTCCTGCCCTGGTTGCTGGACTGTTCTGTATATGCTCTATCCGGTTGGTCTTGTTCCCCTGCTTCTCTCCTGTGCGCTGGTCCCGCTGGTCCGCATTATTCTCCTTGCTTGCGCTGCCACGCTGTCGGTTGCCTTTCCCAATTTACCAATGTACCCAGTGGATCACTGTAGTTTTTCTGCTTATCCTGGACCCAGCTTCCTACTCGTTGCCTCCGTTGGGCGGGTCCAACCGGGCTGCCGCTGCCTGGCGGGGGTTCTGCCCCCTCCTACCCGTTGCCTCCGTCGGGCGGGTCTGGCTGGACTGCCGCTGCCCGGCGGGGGTTCTGCCCCTTCCACCTATTGCTCCCTAAGGGTTGTGCCCCACACCTGCCCAGGTGTCCGCGACTGGCCCAGGCCTCTGTTTTCTGCCTGGGAGGCAGCCCTGCCCGGGATCCATGCGACCCACCCTAGGGACTCCTACCCTTTCCTCCCCTCGTTTCCCATGGATTGTGCCCCGCACCTGCCCAGGTGTCCGTGACTGGCCCAGGCTTCTGTGATCCCGCCTGGGAGGCGGCCCTGCCCGGGATCCCTGCGGCCCGCCATGAGGGATCTGCCTGCCCCGAACCGTGGGATCTGCCTGCCTGCCTGCCTGGTCTGAACTCTGGGATCCCCCCCGCCTGGTCTGAACTCTGGGATCCCCCCCGCCTGGTTTGAACTCTGGGATCCCCCCCGCCTGGTTTGAACTCTGGGATCCCCCCCGCCTGGTCTGAACTCTGGGATCCCCCCGCCTGGTCTGAACTCTGGGATTCCCCCCGCCTGCATTAACCCTTAAATGCCATGGCATCCCCATCCTGTCCTCCCCCTAGTACTTCAGTGTCTGCATCCTGCGTTTGGGTCCATCCGGCCCCGGTTCCTGACATTACCTTCTGCTCTAGAATCTAAGGTGATAGGGAAGATGACCACCATAACCTCGACAGTCAACTCCTCTGCACACTAGGATGTGGGTCGTCAGGTCCTTGAGATTTATTGCCTTTCATTCCCATTAATTCCCTCAATTTCTTTATAAACTAAAGCTAATTTCTTTGACTCCTCATTCATACAAGACCTCCTGTTCTCCGTTATTTCTTGCATGGTTCCATGCCCTCTTCTATTAACTTCACTGTCGTGTACTTCTTCCTGTACTTTAGTAAACGTTCTTTTTAAACATTTATAGGTGCATTTACAGTCTGTTTTCACAGCTCTTCCCAGTCTACTAATTTTATCTCTCATTTCTTTATCAAAGCTTCAGTTCTCATTGTTGAATTCTGGAAAAAAAATCCAGTCCATGGCAATATTATTAACATGCTTCATTAATTTAATATTATATTTAACTTTTCTTCAGTGGATACAGCAGAACCTACTTTTCCTGATAGTTCTATTTTGCCTGAACGGGGAAATCTATAGCTTTAAGGAATGTATCTTGTATTGTTTATTTCCTGTCATACTTTTTAAAAAAATGTAATTTCTAAATCTGCCATGGCCAACTCATGTCGCACATCTTCAAAATTCCCTTTATTAAACCATATCACTTTCAATTTTTATATAAAACGCAATCATGTTTTGATTACTATCTCCTCAAAGCTCTTCAACTAAAAATTCAATTGTAGGACTCGGAAGTGTGATATCAGAGCTGACAAGGTAATGGAATCTATAGGCATAAACTTGGTGCTTTCACGCATTGTGTCATTATATTATTAAATAACATTTTCTTACTTGCACAGTCTCCTGATCAGATCTGCTGGTCGTTTGGGGATCTGTTTTGGAAAATCCACTTGCTCCATTCCCTTCAAAATCATATTGTAAATTTCAATAGGATCAGGTCCAGTAAAAGGAGGACTGAGGAGACAGAAAGAAACATCCATGGATTTATTTAGTTCCGCATCATAGACAGAAACCTGGGACACCCTTGATGATTAGTGACTGCAGGACCGTTCACAAGCAATAAAGTTGCATTAAAATCTTAAATGGCAGCTTTGCAAAGAACCAGAAAATATGACAGAATGGGAGAAAGGGGAAACAAGTGAGTTTTGGATCCAGCACCTTCACCAACATGCTAATCCTTCAAGAGATGAAACGGTGTTAATGCCTCTCTGATTGCCATGAAAATGGAGGAATAATTGCCAGAAAAAGAGATAATCTCTGTAACAAAATCATGAATCAATTACAGACTACCTCCATTCATCTGCAATTATGACCCTGAGATTTCAATTGCCTGTTACTTTGATTCTCCATCATAATCCCACTGTGACCTTTGACCTTGGCCTCTTACACTGTTCCAATGATGAACATCATTGAGCCGCATCTCACTTTCTGAAATCAACACCGAATTCAGTGATTTCAGATTACCTGCCATTCCTGTCTAGTATCTCACATTTCCAGGATTCACAGTCTTTTTTTGTAACCACCTCAGGTTATTTCATATTTCTTTCCTTTCTCTTATTTAAGTTTCATTCAGCCATAGCTTCCATTATTCACTAGCTTAAACCATCCTCTCCTGGCAGGCACTACTACCAACTGTGTCAGTCAATATCTCCTGATCTCCATTCTGTCAGAGACCTTCTCTGTCCTTCTTTCTAACCTCCTTTCCTTTTATTTGCAACTTAAAACAAATTTGATTTCTATTTCCCCAATTCTGCCGAGAAAAAGTGTTGGGAAGAAAATCCCAATTTAAAAAAATAAGGAGGCAAATTTCAAAATGGATACAAGATACCCAGAAATGTGTTGGTATTGGCATTGGTCTGGTTTACTATTGTCATATGTACCAAGATACAATGAAAAGTTCGTCGTCCATCCAATATGCAATGGTTAGTTTGTGCAAAAACTTTGTGCTGTGCAATTTTTTGCCCAGTGACGACAGCACATGCCCACTGAATAATTTCTTCAATAAAAACAGCAGAAGTAAGCCAGTTCTAAAATCTGCAGATAAATCATCACAAAGTTTACGTTGTCAACACCATCCACATCAGAAAGTGGAAAAGGAAATGTGTTTCTATATGATCGTGAAATATTCTTATGCCAATGAGGTAGAGGGCGACAACCTTTTGGGCACAGTTTAAATTCCTTTCACAGTAGTAGCACACCTTAGAGGGAACATTCTGTTTATATAAGTCAAAACATTACACAGTTGTAAATGGAGCTAGAATTAGATAAACAAATAAAAATGCTGAGTGAAATGTAACAGCTACTGAATAAGTACAATGCTGATAATCGATAAAGTGCAAAGGTACTAACGATGTAGACTGTGAGGCAAAGACTCTATCTTATTGTACAAGAGGTCCATTCAAGATATGATAACACTGATATAAAAGCTGATTGTGTGGTGGTATGTGCTTTCAGGATTTAGTATTTCTGCATGATGGGAGAGGGAAAGAGGGTACGTGTAGGGTTAAAAAACATAGAAAACCTATAGCACAGTACAGGCCCTTCAGCCCACAATGCTGTGCCGAACATGTACTTAATTTAGAAATTACATCCGGATACCCATAGCCCTCTATTTTCTAAGCTCCATGCACCTGTCCAGGAGCCTCTTAAAAGACTCTATTGTATCCGCCTCCACCATTGTTGCCACCAGCCCATTTCATGCACTCACCACTCTCTGCGTAAAATACTTACCCCTGACTTCGCCTCTGTACCTACTCCCAAGCACCTTCAAACTATGCCCTCTTGTGTTAGCCATTTCAGCCCTGGGAAAAAGGCTCTGTCTATCCACACAATCTTATACACCTCTATCAGGTCACCTCCGCCGCTCCAAAAAGGCCGAGTTCACTCATAAGGCATGCTCCCTAATCCAGGCAACATCCTTGTAAATCTCCTCTGCACCCTTTCTATAGTTTCCACATCCTTCCTGTAATGAGGTGACCAGAACTGGGCACAGTACTCCAACTGGGGTCTGACCAGGCTCCTATGTAGCTGCAACATTACCCCTCAGCTCTTAAACTCAATCCCACAGTTGATGAAGGCCAATACACCGTATGCGTTCTTAACTACAGAGTCAACCTGTGCAACTGCTTTGAGTGTCCTATGGACTCGGACCCCAAGATCCCTCTGCTCCTCCACACTGCCAAGAGTTTTACCATTAATACTATATTCTGCCATCATATTTGACCTACCAAAATGAACCACCTCACACTTATCTGGGCTGAACTCCATCTGCCACTTCTCAGCCCAGTTTGGCATCCTATCAATGTCCCACTACAACCTCTGACAGCCCTCCACACTATCCACAACACCCCCAACCTTTGTGTCATCAGCAAATTTAGTAACCCATCCCTCCACTTCTTCATTCAGGTCATTTATAAAAATCATTAAGAGTAAGGGTCCCAGAACAGATCCCTGAGGCACTCCACTGGTGACTGACCTCCATGCAGAATATGACCCGTCTACAACCACTCTTTGCATTCTGTGTCCAAGCCAGTTCTGGATCCACAAAGCAATGTCCCCTTGGATCTCATGCCTCCCTGATTTCTCAATAAGCCTTGCAAGGGGTACCTTATCAAATGCCTTGCTGATTGGTGGGGTCTTTAATATGCTGCCTGCTTTACTGAGGCAGCGAGAAACATAGATAGGGTCCATAGAGCACAAAATTTCTCTATTCCAGGTCAACCCAAAATCCATTGCTCGGTATTGATTTTGTTTTAGAGCTGTGTGAATGAATTGCTGTTCATACTGGAAGATCTACTCCTTGTGGAGTCTGAAAGTCCTGTTATATCCCATGTTCTCTCCCTGAGTTTGCTCATTCACAGTCACGGCACCTTTGTTCCTTCATTGGCAGCCATGCCTTCAGCTGCTTGTTGCCCCAGCTTTGTTCTTCCCTCCTTACACCTGCTGCCCCCTTTGATGCATTAGGAAAAGAAAGGAGGTGCAGAGAACGGGCTCCTGGTTGACTTTCAATTGGAGAGGGCCCCATGCTACAATACAAAAGGGAGGTCTGAGGGGTGCCTTGAAGGAGGTTGTTAAGATTTCAAAAGGGTTTGATAGGGTGGATATACAGTAGATGTGTCCGCATGTGGCCAAGAACAGAAATGGGGTCAATAAGTAAAGTAGTTATTATTGAACCCAACAGAAACTGGGGAGTGAACTTAAAGAACTCTCTTTTCTTGTACTATTTGTGGTGGCCCTGCTTTCCCCCAGGTGCATTATCTCAGACTTGGGATTGAATTCCATGTCACATTTTATTACTCACTTTACCAGTCCACTGAAAACTTTGGATGGGTTGAAATTTTCTCTCTATCAACCACTGCACTAGATTGGACACAATGAATGGCAAGAGACTTGGTCCTGAGGTTTCTAGAACTCCCCTGCTAGCTTCCTCCCACTCACTAAAATTACAGCTAAGTGATTTACGTGTATTGAAAGCCCTGTTACTAAAGAATCATCTCTTGGATTGTTTGGCTTTCATTTGCAAAGAAAAAAAATTATGAATTGTATTATATTCACATAATTTTTCCAATTGAATATTCTGCTAAAAGGAAAGCATTGTTGGACATTTCTAAATAGAACTACTTAGTTACAAAAATATCAGCTGAATGCCTTTAGTGTTCTGAGAGATCTCAGCCTGGCTGCTGTGCAATGTGTATGTGAGGTGGTACATCCCCACCATGGAACAGACTAAATTTAGACCATTCTTCACTCCATGCACCTTCTCCCTATGACCATGAGGGTTTCCTATGGATACTCCAAAGACAGAGAACATAGTACAGGACAGCACAGGGAACTTGTGTCCTTCAGCCCATGATGTTGTGCCAAACTAATTAAATGCTTAACCCAACTGATCCCTTCTGCCTACACAAAGTTATCCGTCCACTCTCTGCATTCATGAGCCTCCATTGCACTTGTCTTCACCACCACCCCTGCCAGCCAGCTCCAGGCATTCACCACTCTGTGATAAAAACTTGCCCTGAACATCTCCCCTTTGACCTTAACTTAAATGCATGCCCTCTGGTATTACATATTACGACGCTGTAGAAAGGAAACCAGCTGTCTTCTTTATCAATGGCTCTTATGTTCTTACAGACTTTGACCAGATCTTCCTTCAGTCTCTGTCATGCCAGAGAAAACAGTCCTGGTTTGCCAAACATCTCTATGCTTTGGTAGGTTAATTGGCCCCTGTGAATTGCCCCTAGCATGCAGATGAGAGGTGGAACCTGGAAGAGGGGTGAGTTGATGGGAATGTGGGGAGAATCAAATGGGATTAGTCCATGATTGATGCGGATAGGTGTTTAATAGTCAGACTGGGATGAAGGGCTTGTTCTGGGCTGTGTAGCTCCATGATTTTTGCATGGTTAGAAGTGGATTGCATATTCTTGAGTGTCACAGCACAGGTTGGTCCCTTCCTACAACACGAGGCAGATATTTATGATGTACCCAAACTTCAAGTCCCACAGAACAATCCAGTCAATTTTCTTCTAGAACATAAAACAGTGCAAGCCCTTTGGCCTGTGATATTGTGCCAAAACTTTTCATTTTTCAGCAAAGTTGTAGTACGTAGCATATAAAAGCACGGTGCTATACAATCTAACTTTCTAGGCATCCAAGGCTAAAGGGTAAGTATCAAAGAAAGGGAATGTAGACAGTTCCTTCAAATAACCTACACAGGCCCAGTGGGCTATATGGTCTTGTGTCACACAGAGTCATGATCTAGCTTGTGTTAAATCACTTTAAATGGTCATTGTACGAGAGTGCCTGTGTAAGTATGCCCTTTTGGAGGGCGTCAAGTGTGCATGTACCTGATGTGAATGTGCCCTGTGATATAAACATACTGCTTCAATGCTTACTTTCCAGTTAGAAGCTCATAGACCAGGATTCCAAGAGACCAATAATCTGCCCCAAAGTCATGTCCCTTATTCATGATGATCTCTGGAGCAACATACTCAGGGGTTCCACAGAATGTCCAGGTCTTCTTGCCCAGGCCAATACGCTTAGCAAAACCAAGATCAGCCTGAAAGAGAGAGGGGCAAAGCAACAGATATATAAATGAGTGATTGGCTGGAATATACAAAGCTATTTCCAGTCCACGATGGCCTGCTTTAGTGTATGGTGCCTCACAAGTGTTTAGGGTCGGGAATGAAAATCCACCCCAGCTCTTGCTTTTCCCTGCAGTAACACCAGGACATTCGTGGAACTAAAAGTCTTCCTACAAACTATACATACAAGGCTTGGGTTGTTTAGGACCTTATAAACATCCTTTGTTATTCGTCAAAGAGTTCCTCAAGGAGCTTTGGACTGATGACCCATTCATTTATAGCTCATCAAAAACACCTTGATTTATTAATCCTTTTTGAAATGACAATAAATTTAAACCCATTAATTCATTCCTTAACCTATATTAACTCCAGAATAAATTAAGTTGGTTGATCATTCCAATACTAGCTATTCATGTAGTAGCTTTTACATTCCCTTCACTGAGTAAAAGTAAAAATTTATGTGTCTAGGAAGAGGTTGTGAAATGTGTCAGGGCTGGCTCATTCTCTAAGTTCAACATGGAGAAAAGCAAAGTACAAACTGACCCATGAGAAGGAATTTGTTAACATCCTAATGTTAATATCTGCCCAAAGAAAATCAATAAATTAACAGATGCTGGAAACCTCAAATAGGAGCTTCTTGTCACCAACCTGACGAAGGGTTCTGAACCAGAAACACTAACTGTTTTTCTTTCCACAAATGCCGCCTAACCTTCTGATTGTTTCCAACATTTTCAGTTTCTATTTTAGTTGTCAGCATAATCTTTCCTATATCAACATCAGGTCCACCTAATGGGTCAAATGAGGCCAAGTGCAAACTAGAACTGCACCTGTTATTCTGCTATCCTGTTTGAGTAGTATACAGCCCAATGATATGGACATTGAATATTCCAATTTCAGGAAACCCACTCTCCTGTGATCCTTTCCCAATCCCACCAATTCTCACGGATTCACCCTGCTTGTATTTATTTTTTTGCATCTCTCCCCAACACTTTGCCCATTAACTAGACATATCCTTCCCCCATCTTATTCCATTTGCTATTATCCCTCTCTTTTCTGTTTCCACCAATCATCTACCAGCCTCTAGCTCTTCCTTCTCGTGGCTCCTCCTGGCTCCATCTGCCTATATTTTTTCTTAAGTTGTGTCCTGTGTCTCGTCTCAGCACTGTCAACTACGCACCCCCCCCCTTCACCTTCTCCATCTGCCATCATCTGGTTCCATCTATCACCTACTAGCCCCTGCCTCACTAGTCCTTCTGGAAGATGCTGGTTATCTTCACGCTGGACTCTCAGTCCTGATGTAGAATATCCATCAAAATCTTGACCATCCCTTTACCTCCACAGATACTGATGGACCCACTGAGTTTTTCCAGCAGTTTGCTTTTTGCTGATGTGCAATACAACATCAAAAATGTGTAGAATGATATAGAACAGAAAGCCATTCATCTCTTTGTGTCAATGCCACCTCTCTTTGAAAAAGCTATATGACTAATTGTACTCTTTTTCTACAGTACTACAAATGTTTCCTTTATGAGTGTTTATCTAATTCGCTTTCTGAAAGTTCAAGTGGAATCTGCTTCCACTTCCTACTCAGTCAGAGTATTCCAAATCGCAATAACTAACTGCATTAAAGACTTTGTTTTCTCCTCTCTCATCAGGTCTTTCAGCCAATGATTTTAAATGTGTGTTGCCGGGTTATTGGCCCCCCCCCCCTTTTCTGGCAAATAGATTCTATTTTATTTACCAAGAAACAAAGACATTCTAGAGATTAAAGAAGAATTTTTGCACATTCTGCAGTTTGAAAATGCACTCTCTGCATTTTTTTTCACGATGAGAGGTTCTGTGTTTCTCTCACAACGATGTTAAGGATTTTCATTAAAAACAAAGTCTCTGGTCAGATCACTGCCTACACAGCTTGGCAGTAGGAAGCATTATTTGACTGCTTTGGAATGAATGGTTCTTCAAAGCATGGGGTGAATCCAGAATTAAACCTCAAACCACTATGCATTTAGTACAGCTTATGGGTGTTGGAACATTAGTAAGTCACTGCAGCTGGGTTCTGGTCAGACCCCAGAGGACAGCAGAACAAGAGTCCCTAGAAAAGACATCACAGTTGAGTTTGACACTATAAAAAGCAGAAACCCGACAGGAGGCAATATATCCAAATCACTTGGAAGTTTAATTTAAAAATCGCTTTCTTCATCCTTTTCGGATGTTCTAAACTGTTTCATAAGCAACAGAAGTATGATCACTGTTGCAGTTGCACGATAAGTCCCCAGAAGAGAGATGTGTTAATGGGAAGTTCACCTGTTTTAGAAATTCGGGCAGTTGTAACTTGTGACCAGAAGATAGGCAGTAACTCCCATTTTTGTCTTCAGAATAGCACCACACTGCCTTTAATCTCTGTTCGAGAGGGCCGAATGACAAATGTGTAATAACCCAGACAATAAATGCTACATTGTACAGTTCAACATTTTAGTACCATCCAGAAATATGGTCCTCGAAAGGTAAAACATTTCTGGGCAAACTTTAAGGGGAATCTACAGTATATAAACACACAAGGCACAAAGGAACGGAAGGATGTGTTGGCTGGCTGTGAAGGTCCACGTGGATCATAAACATAAACATATGCACGTTGAAATGAGTGACCTGCTAAACTATTTTATTAAGACATTTATCAGTAATTCTAGCTCCAATTTCCAGAGAAATCCCCCCAAAACCACCACTGTCTCCTGCTTCAGCCAAGGTAAGATGCCCCAGGGGTGGTGGAATGCTCCTCCCCCACTCCTCAGTACCAGCCATAACCAGGGCAACCACTTGCACCCTCACATGCCAGTGAAAGTTATATATCAATAAGGACTTTGTCCAGTGACTGAAGGAAGTTGTTTCTGCACGGACATGAGTACAAAAGTGAGATTCAGGCTTCCCCCAGAGCAGCACATACCATCTTTACATATCCATCTGCGTCCAGCAGCAAGTTCTCAGGCTTGAGATCCCTGTAGACGATTCCTCTGTTGTGCAGGTAATCAAAAGCCTCTACCACACATCCAACACAAAACTTGGCTGTTGGTTCATTAAAGCAACACCTGCAAACAGAAGCACAGATTGAGCACCCCTAAAGGAAAGGGGATCTGTTTTCTCCCTTCTGCCTGATATGTTCTAATTGGAGGCTACAACCTATTAAGGCACTGCATAAATACATTGCTGTGGCAGCAGCTGCCATTGTTACCATTGTCATAATGTGGACTTGGAAAAACCGATCACCTCTGGATGGTTTGGGAAGATCAGTCAGTCAGGGGAAAGAATCCATCCAGCACTTTGTCCATTCACTGTCAGGATTAGCTCAGAGTCCAATTTCAATGCGGATATTTGTTTTTATTTATACAATAGTGAACACGCACTGGTATTCCCTTCATTTGGCATTGTGATTGGGATTTAATACCCTGAATGAGTTTCAAGGAAATCTTTTCATCTCGTAATTCCCAATCTGCAATATAACAGTGCTGAATGGTTGTTACCATCTCTCTATATCTTAACACCTTGTGGGAGCTTTTCATTGCCATTTCTATGAAATCACTTCTGAATGACATGGCTCTAATTGTAAGGTTATGTTCCCCTTTAGGCTTCTTTCTCCACTGGAGGAAGTCGTTGTTCACCACTGCTAACAAATCACTTAATCATTTTAAAGATAATCTGTTGATCTTCAAAGGAATGAAAGGAATTGTATACAAGTCTCCCTGAAAGAAATATCTTAAGACCTCTGTGGTGAATCTGTGTCGCAGCCTTTCTACACGTTAGAGATCAGGCACCATGGAAACCCAGCAGTTAGCATGATGCTATTATGTCTCGGGGCATCAGAGTTCAACTCTGGAACTATCAGTAAAAAGTTTGTATGTCATTCCTGTGAGTGTGTGCATTTCCTCCAGGTGCTCCAGTTCCCTCCCACAATCCAAAGATGTACTGGTTATTAGGCTAATTGGTCATTGTAAATGTCCTGTGGTTAGGCTAAGGTTTAATAGATGCAATGCTGGGCAGTGTGGAAAAAAGCTGTAAGCCAAAGCTGTTTCCCTTTACATAGATGCTGCCTGACCTACTAAATATTCCCAGTACTTACTACTTACATTTTTTTTTTAAGGCCAATAGACCAGGTGAGGTTGTCAGATCCATAGTAAGACAATGACTATGTACAACTGACATCTAGCTTGTAACCTTTGTATTCTAATTCTCTGTAACCTTAGCCATGTGTATCACATATATATTATGTTTCTATACAGTGATATGTATTGGACAGACGTGAACTGTTGTAAGTGCATTCAATCAGGGAACATAAAAATGACATACACTCACATGTCACGTAGGACGCTCCACAGCTCTCCTCCCAGACACGCCTCCAGAAGCAGGTACACGTACTTGGAATCTCGAAAAGTTCGGTACAATCTACAAGTGAAAATAAGATCATCTTTAGATATTTTCACCTTTTATTTTTGTAAGAGGCTTGCAACAGAACTTATTCTTTTCTCCATATGTCAAATTATTAGTTTAACTTCTTGTTGAGTGGTGAGAAATGGCAAATGATTCTGTCAGGGCAGTCCCTTAGATTTGAAACTGGGGGTGCTACATTCTGCCTTCTTTTTCCTCTCCTTGGCTCTTGTGGAGTTTGGGTTACAAACTGAGAAACAAGCTCAGGAAATTAAACTGTCAGAACAAACAATCTGTTGGACCTGCCAGTGGGTCCTGATGCAGGTTTTCAAACCAAAGCTTTGACAATTCCTTTCCTCCCACAGATGCTGTTTCAGCTGTTGAATTCCTCTTGCAGATTGCTTGTTTCTACAGACATCATAAAGATGCTGAGGGGAAGCTGTTGGGAACAATGAATATAGGAATCGAAAATTCCCACTCACCAGATGGGAATAACATTGTGTGTGAGATGGAGTCGGCAAGGAAAATTCTTTGTCCAAACCATAACTAAGTAGAAAAACAGCAGCTAAGAAGGATCACAATATGCTTTACACAACTAAGTGTGTAAATACACTCAGTGGCCACTTTATTAGGTACACCTTTAAACCTGCTTGTTAATGCAAATATCTAATCAGCCAATCATGTGGCACGTAACTCAGTGCATAAAAGCATACTGACATGGTCAAGAGCTTCAGTTGTTGTGCAGACCAAACATCAGAATGGGGAAGAAATGTGATCTAAGTGACTCTGACTATGGAATGATTGTTGGTGCCAGACAGGGTGGTTTGAGTATCTCAGAAATTGCTGATCTGAGATCTTCCTGTCTCTAGAGTTTACAGAGATTGGTGCAGCAGACAACAAAAAAATCCAGTGAATGGCAGTTATGCGGGCGAAAACACTTTGTTAATGAGAGAGGTTAGAAGAGAATGGCCAGAGTGGTTCAAGCTGACAGGAAGGCAACAGTAACTCAAGTAACCATGTGCCACAATAGTGGTGTGTCGAAGAGCACCTCTGAACTCGCAATGAAACTTGAAGTGGATAGCCTACAGCAGCAGAAGACAACAAACATACACTCAGTTGTTATTTTATTAGATACCTCCCGTACCAAATAAAGTGGCCATTGAGTGGACATCTCACGGTTGTGCCTTCAACTGCAAAGACTCCAGGATCTGTAATTTCTTTGCTAAACCTCTCCACACCTCTGCTTTTCTTTTCATTTTTAATACCTTCTACTTTCACTATGCATTCTGTTATTTTCTCTAATAAATGATTCTGTAGCCTTTGGCAGGTCAGGCAGCATTTGTGAAGAAAGAAACATTCACTATTTCAGATTTAGAAATAGGAGTTCTGATAAATGGTTACTAACCTAAAACTAACATCGTTACTTCCTCCACAGATGCTGCCTGGCCTAATTAAATTTTCGTGCATTATCTATTCTTGTTTTGGATTTATTATATATGCAGTTTTTTTCTTTATACATATTAACTTTTAGTATATTCTTTATACATATTATACATAGGTCTTTTCACCTTGCTAAAGGTGATAAATGTATGGAGGTTGTTGTTCATTTTTGTGAGAATAGTATTCTTATCTCCAAACACCATCTGCTTTGCTTTCTGCTTATCCAATCTCTCCTCTCCCTCATGAGATTAATTACTTTCTGAGCGATACGGTTTTAATCAAAAGGAAAACTACCAATTGAAACCAAACCATGAATTTGTTTTCTATCACAATGCAATGGCTGAATTAAGATAAAGAATGGAGAAAAGATAAAGAATACTGAAAAGAGAAAGGCAATTTAGCCAGAAGGCTAACTTGTAATGAAGTCTTGGTAAATTTTAGAGGTTTATTAGAGTAATCTCCCAGAGAATTCATTCTAATTTCCACCTCTGCCTGAGTGAGTTAATCATGGTTTTTATTCGAGTTCCTTTGATTCCCAAGTGCCTGCTGAATCTCCCAATTAAGACTGAAATATGAGTTAGTCTCTGTGCTGTACTGCCTGGCTTGACCATGTAAATGGTCATTAGTGTTTTGCTCTTTATGCTGCCCCAAGTTCAATGTTTTTGATCTGAAGTGGAAGGTTATGAAGGAGAAATTGTATTGTGGAGCAGATGAAGTACAAAAAAAAACAAGAAAGATCATGATGAAACATACAATATTAATCAAAACAGACTCTGAGAGGTTGTTTATAATAATTAGATTTATTTATTAATAGCAGAAACATAATAGATCTACTTTGAATTTTGCCAAGGAAGTAATATACTAGATTGAAATTTCCTATTCTATCAACTAAGCTTGTTAAAGATGTGCTATTACAGTACAGAATAATGATGTTAATTACTTTTGTATAGTTGATTTAGATTGTGTTTATTTATGCAAAGGATCTTAAGCCTTTGAGGTTTATTATTATCTGATGATGGCAGTTTGACAGTGAGACCTGTGTCAATTCTTGAGCTCATTCAAATGCGTTAAGAGTTTGTAAATTCAGTATTTTTATCCAGAGCTATGTAACAGAAATACACTGAAGCTCTGCATAAGTGGTGGAGGGAACACACATCACTCAACACCCCAGCCAGTCACTCTGTCAACCACCATCTGGCCCATCTGTAGAAGCCTGTGGTTCTCACATTGGCTTCATCAGTCTCTTCAGAACCCACAGAACCAAACTGGAAGCAAATTATCCTTGAGTTCAAGGAAATGATGAAGAAGAATAAATCTTTAAGTTACTGCAAAAATTCCTTTGCACTAGATTTCATGATGTGATGGTGATCATAACAAAAGCACGCAAGAAATATACTTCATAAGGAATTTGAGGAGATTTGGCATTTCATTAGAAACTTCAGCAAATTTCTACAGGAATTTTCTGGTATGGAGATGCTCAGGATTGGAAGAAGCTTCAGAGATTTGTAGACTCAACCAGCTCCATCATGAGCACTATCCTCCCCAACATTGAGGACACATTCCAAAAATGGTCCCTCAGGAAGGCGGCATCCTTCCTGAGGATGGTAAGGAGCCTCATCAACCATGACATGCCCTTTCCTTACTACTACCTTCAAGCAAAGATACAGGATCTTGATGATCCAATCTCAACATTTTAGGAAAAGCATCTTCTCCTCTGCCATCAGATTTCTGAATGATTCATGAACCTATGAACACTACATCGCTATTTCTCCTTTGTACTACTTAAGTATTTATTTTTTTATTGTGACTTATAATAATTTGTAATGCCTTCACTCTGTTGATGCCACAATTTTGCCATTTATGTCTTTTTTTTGAATGAATGAATGAATGAATGATCTTTATTGTCATTATACATAGATACAATGAAACTCAGTTTGGCTTCCTCTCAATTAAACAAAGCGGTAGATAAAAACAAGACAGTAATAGAAAAACAGTATTAAATAGATAAGTAGCAGAAAATAAGTTGCAGCAGCACCAGAATATCACAGTAATGCACAAAGCGCCATTAGTGCAAATATTTGAGTCCTTGTGGGTGCATGTGTGTGCTGATAGTTTCAGTCATTATTCTGTGGGAGTAGTGTGATGGAGGCCACAGCTCTGGGGTAGAAGCTGTTCCTCAGTCTATTTGTTCTGGCTTTTAGTGTCCTGAACCTTTTGCTGGACGGCAGGAAGTGGGTCAAACAGGAAGTGGCCGGGCTGTGTGGTGTCTCTGGTTATGCTGATTGCTTTCCTCCTGAGTCTGCTGGAATAGATGGTGTCCAGTCCTGGGAGCTCCATCCTGACAATTCGCTGGGCCGCCTTCACCACGCGATGCAGGTCTTGTCACTCAGCGGCTGTGCAGCTGACATAACACACTGTGGCGCTGCTGGTCAGGATGGTTACAATTGTGCTTCTGTAGAAGTTAAGCAACAGCTTTTGTGGGAGTTTGGCCTGTTTCAGCTTTCTGAGGTAGAAGAGTCTTTGTTGTGCCTTTTTTTTACAACCAGCGAGGTGTTGGTGGTGCATGTCAGCTGTTTTAACAACATAACTCCAAGGAACTTTAGGTTTTCCACACTTTCCACTACCTCTCCATGTTTAGGGAGTACTCTGTCCTTCGATCTCCTGAAGTCAATGATCATCTCTTTTGTTTTAGAAGTGTTAAGGACCAGGTTGTTGTCCTTACACCACTCCGTCCAATGATCCACCTTGAGCCTGTAGGCTGTTTCATTCTCGTCCGAGATCAGGCCAACCACTGTGGTATCATCTGCAAATTTAATTATGGAGTTGGAGGTGTAGATGGGGGTGCAGTCATGTGTGAAGAGTGTGTAGAGCATAGGGCTCAGCACACAGCCCTGCGGGGTACCTATTTTTAAGATGAGGGTGATGGAGGTGTGCTTACCAACTCTGACTTGCTGTGATCGGTCTGTGAAAAATTCCATGACACTTGAGCACAGGGAGGAACCAAGGCCAAGAGTGTTCAGATTGCTGACCAGTTAATGGGGGATGACTGTGTTAAATGCAGAACTGGAGTCCACAAATAACATCCTCACATAAGTGTTCGGTTCCTCCAAGTGAGTCAGAGCAATATGGAGGGCTGTTGTGATTGCATCCTCTGTGGAGCGGTTTGCCCGGTAGGCAAATTGGTGTTTGTCCAGATCAGGTGGGATTATAGCCTTAATGTGTGACAGCACAAGTTTCTCAAAGCACTTCATGTCAATGGCATTGGACCTGATTCTGATTCTTATGCTAAGGTCATTTCAGATTTATTTACAGAATACTTGCAGAAAATCCTGGAAGTCTTTTTCCATTCTTCCTGCACTGTATTAGCACAAGCTAAATACCTGCTAACGCCAAGCCCAACCCCAGTTAGAACACTGGAATGACACAGTGAAAAGGAACAAAGGGGATTGCAGAATCAGAGCTTGATCAGAGATGACAGAGCATTGCAATCCTGACGGACTATAGAGAAGAGCAGGTTGATTCAAAGATGTAATAAATGAGAGCAAAGGAATCATGTCTGAACTGCTGCTCTTCAAGATAATGGTGAATGTCATTTCCATGATGTTCAGTGACCTTATCCCAAATGAGAGCTGAAAGTATTCTCTTGCAATTCCAAACCCTCATACTTGCCTTCCTAATTCTGAAATTACTATATTACTTGCAACCCTATAAACTTCCTCTAATGTGCAATCTGGAGTTTGCAGGTTCAAATCCCATTCCAAAGTCTTGAGCACAACATTTTACACACTTATTCCAGAGCAATGTCGAGGGTGTGTTGTGCTGCCCGAGGTGTAGTAATTCAGGTGAAACATCAGGAACTAACTTCCTATTTGGATGAGAGGTTCTATGTTTGCAATTACCCCCCAAAATTAAAGCTAATATTTATCCCACAACCAACAGAAGATCAGATTAATATAGGAGGAAGTAGAAATAAGAGTAGACCATTCAGCCCACAAGCCTACCCACCACTGAATAAGATTATGGCAGGATCTTTTATATCAGCTTTCCTACACTAAACTCATGCACCATGCTGCAATTAATTTCTAAAGATGTGTTGACTACTGTCTCTTGGATAGAAAACTTCAAAGATTCTTTGCCCTCAGGTGAAAAACTTTCCTCTTAACTCTATCCTGTATGGCTCAGCTTTAACTTTGAGAATGTGATTCTTGGTTATAGGATTTTAGGTGAGAGGGGATGGGATACTTACTTTGCATCTACCCATTTAAGTCCTTTATGAATTTTATATATATTGCAATGAGATCTTCTGAATTCAAGATGGCACAGGAGACCTTGTCTGCTGATTTCAACTAATGACAAACCTGCCAATTCTGACACAACCCTTTGCTGATTGTATCTTGACTTATCTAAGTGTCTCCTTCATGTGAGCTTGAAAATTGTCTGCCACTTTTCCTACTGTCATTAAAAGTAATACATTTATTAGCTATTGCCTCGAGGAGTGTAGAGTAAACACAAGCAAGCTTTAACACTGAGGTTGGGTGAGACTAGAACTAGAGATCATGAGTAAAGGGTGAAAGGTGAAATGTTTACAGGGAACACAAAGGGAAACTTCTTCACTCAGAGGGTGATGAGAGTGTGGAATGAGCTGCCAGTGGAAATAGTGGATGCAGGTTCGATCTCAACATTTAATGGAGGGATATGAACAGCTATGGTCTGGTTGCAGGCCGGTGTGACTATGCAGAATAATGGTTCTACACAGACTAGATGGGCTGAAGGGACTGTTTTGTGCTGTAGTGTTCTATGACATTATGATGAGTTGCAATATTTTGAAACAATGGTAGATGCTTTGGAAACGCCTACTCATTCTTTCTTTGATTTGATTTCGAAATCCTCAGTTTATTTTTATACTATCCATCTGTGGATATTATACAATCTGTGTATCAGTAGTATACAAAATAAAATAAATCATTATAAAACAGTGCTTGTCGTTCCAGAATCATTGGCATTTATGACATACTTTGCAGCATTACCTATTATTTTTAAGTTATTCTAACATATTTTTTGATAAAAGACTCTTGTGTGTTCTTAGATGGGCAGCTGGAGCAGAAGGGTTTATTATCTTTGTTACATAACCCATTGCAAATCACTGATCTGACATAACAATTCATTTTGATCATAAATGTTCAGATTTTCTGCTGACATCTGAAAATGACATGTGCTTCAGATTTGGTCGAAGCTTTGACAAGTTGAAGGCACAAAACAGCAGGAGTGCTGGACACATAAATGCCAGAAGCTGAGTCTCAGTTTCATAAGGCAACTCTGACCATTTTCACCTTGGAAGGTTTGTGCAGGGAGAAATTAATTAAAGGCCAAGGAAGGAGCTAAAGCCATAGAGGCATGTTAGAGGAGAGATCAGGCAGCCAGATTTATCAAATTCAGTCTGGACATTAACGAACGTAATGAAAGTGAGCTCAATGTTGATAATCCGCCATGCATCCACCTCCTAGTCTAGCAAACAAAAGAGGCGGGGGAACACTTTAATGAGAGGAAATAAACTCTGATATATTGTTGCAAAACAAATCATCAAATACAATGTCTTATTCACACACGTCTGATTACCAGTTTAGCAAAAGTATAATCACGGTCAATCCTGAATAAGACTGGACTTCAGTTGTTAACTCAATAACCACAGCTGGAAGTCCATGCACACTGAAATAGATTTGGACACATTTGTACAGACACCTGCACACATATAACTCCATACATATTTATATATGCCCAATCACGGTATGTGCAAATTTTAAAAGGTCAAAAAGAAAAACACTTATAAACAGATACATACAGTACTTGCATGACATCAACATGCATTTGCATACTCATTTATGTATACTTACACAATTACACAGTGAAATACACAAGCATACAAACTTGTATAAACACCTAAACAAACATGTGCACACAAGTACACAAGCATTTAACCAAAATGTAACATTTACACTGGTAAATATAACTTTACATATATCAATGCACTCATATTCAGGCCAACATTACTAATCTAACACTGAACACCAGTGTGTACACACACACACACACACACACACACACACGAAAATGGCTGGATAAAGTGCATACTCTCAGTCACACTATGGGGTACACCTGTTAGTCATGCAAATATCTTATCAGCCAATCACGTAGCAGAACTCAATGCATAAAAGCACGCAGACATGGTCAAGAGGTTTAGTTGTTGTTCAGACCAAACATCAGAATGGGGAAGAAATGCAAAAAACAAAAACATCCAGTGAGTGGCAGTTCTGACGGAAGAAAAACTCCTTGTAAATGAGAGAGGTCAGAGAAGAATGGCCAAACTGGTTTAAACTGACATGAAGGCGACAGTATTTCAAATAACCACGCGTTACAACAGTGGTGTGCAGAAGAGCATCCCTGTACACACAACAGTTCGAAACTTGAAATGGATGGGCAACAGCAACAGAAGACCACACCAGGTGCCCACTAAAATAGCAACAGAGTTTATGACCTAGTCATAATTACATAAACATTTACACAGTTACATGCATGCTCACAAGTACATATAAATGTATGCACATCGATAGACTCACACACATGCCTATCTTCCCAATCTGTACATCATACCAGTTTTCACACACACACACCCACGCAAAGTGCACATGCACACATGTAAACACTTGAATCAGGATATAATCAGTCTTAAGAATGATTGGAAAGTGCACACATCTGGCTTCAAACCCTAAATGTCCTCTAGAGAATGAAGCTTCACTCACCTTACAATGAACTGGGATTTGGTCTGAAGCAGAATGTTCTTCTCCGAGTAGACGTGCTCTTGTTGCCGAGTATCCACAATGTGTTTCTTTTTGATGCATTTCAGGGCAAAGGTGACATCTTCGTCCTTCAGTTTCACCTGGAAAGGCAACAAATTGTACAGCACATTTCAGTTACAGTTGCCGTATCAGACATAAAAACAGGACTGATAATCTTATCCTCTTTGCTCACCGTCAGTATGATGCATCATAAAATGTACTCAGTAGCCACTTTATTAGGTAACCCCTGTACCTAATAAAGTGGCCTCTGAGTGTATGATCATGGTGTTCTGCTACAGGAGCCCATCCACGTCAAGGTTCTATGTGTTGTGCTTTCAGAGATACTCTTCTGCACACCACTGTTGTATTGCGTTCTTATTTGAATTAGTCACCTTCCTGTCAGCTTGAACCAGCCTGGCCATTCTCCGCTGAACTCTCTCATTATGGAACAGCTGCTCACTGGATGATTTTTTTGTTTTTTGCACCATTTTCTGTAAACTCTAGAGACTGTTATGCATGAAAATCCTAGCAGTTCAGCAGTTACTGTGATACTCAAACCACCCTATCTGGCACCAACAACCATTCCACAGTTAAAGTCACTTAGATCATATCTCTTTCCCCTTCTGATGTTTGGTCTGAACAACTGAAGCTCTTGACCATGCCTGCATGCTTTGATGCATTGAGATGCTGCCACATGATTGGCTGATAATATATTTATATTAGCAAGCAGGTGTACAGGTGTACCTAATAAAGTGGCCACTGAGGGCACATTACAGCTAATGCTTGTGAACTGCAACATGAACATTTATTATGTAAATTGTCGAGCAGTTGTGCAAACAGCATTTAGTTTGGAAAGGAATTGTTACATGGAACAACCCATAAGCAGCTGTGCACGCACTGAGGAAACTGTAGCTATGTCTGTGTGATATCTCATGATCAACATGTGTGCAACACGTCAACAGCTGGCATATTCAAGAGTGAAGTGCCACACCAAAGCATTTTGCATTGAAATTTCATTAAAAGTCCCTGCCAGCAACTGTGTTACCATCAATGTTGTATCAGTTTATATTAAGTCTGAAAAGCAATTCAATAGCTGGTTGATTGGTTTACTTTCATCTGTACCATTAAGACATCATATGACAACTATGCCCTCCATGTCCTCAAACATCCTCTATCACTCTCCTTCCAATCCCACTTACCAGATCTACACGGCCAAAACCTCCCATGCCCAGCGTCACAATGACTTCAAAATGTCTGGCAGGGAATGTGTCTGAAAACTTGGCCACCTTTTCCCTCAGTCGCGTGACTTCAACAGACTCAGAGGAAACCTGCTGTGGAGTTGTGAGGAGCCTTTGGAAATAAAGGGAATCTGAGTTTACTTGGTAGTAATGAATGACGTAACAAAGCAAAAAAAAAAACATGTCTCTGCAGAAAGCATCAAGCAATCAAGTTGCCACAATATTAAACTCCAGACAGCTATTGCCCACAAATGTTCTGTATAAATTCACACCAAAAGATTTTGTAATGATTTCCTAAATTTGCATGGGAGAGAATTAATATATTTTCCCATTTTTATTCCATCTGTAGAACACTATTTATGTGGTTGATCCAAAAGAGCTTTTGGTAATGGTTCTAAACTCAGAATGTAGGGGTCATGAATCCATCCCCCACTTTCATATCGCTTGGATTTGGGTTTCAATGAGAAAATAATAAATATAAATATATAAAAGAACAGCAAAGAAATCCTGAGAAAAATATGCAGTATCTGAAATCTCAGGAGGAGCAATACCTCATGTTCCATCTGGGTAGCCTTCAATCTGATGACGTGAACATCAATTTCTCTAAATTCTTGTAATTTCTCTCCCCTTCCCTCTTCTCTCATTATCCATTCCCTATTCTAGCTTCCCCCTTACCCTTCTCTCCTCCTTACCTACCCAGCACCTCCTTCTGGTGCCACTCTTTTCTTCCATGATTCACCATCCTCTCCTATCAGATTTCTTCTTCTTTTATTGTTTAACTTTTCCCATCTATGATCTTCCAGCTTCTCACTTCATATTCCCTCCTCCACCGTCCCATCTTCACCTCACCTGGTTTCATCTATCACCTACCAACTTGTACTCCTCTGACTTCCTTTCCAGTCCTGATGAAGGGCCTCGACCCTAAACTTTGACTGTTTATTCCCTTCCATGGATGCTGCCTGACCTGCTGAGTTCCTCCAACATTTTCTGTGTGTTGCTCTGGATTTCCAGCATCTGCAGAACCTCTTGCGTTAGTGATCTGCAGTATTTTCAAGTTATGGTATGGTTGCCCATTGAGCTCCTAACCTGATACCTGAAGGAAGTTGAGCTGCCTTTCTGACAGCATGGTCAATGTGAAGTATACAAGTCCAGCATTTGTGATTGGCATTCTGTGAAAGCCTTGTCCTTTTCCCAAAAAAGGTGGTCTGTAATCTATGTCATACCATACTGCATACTTGCCTGCAAATTATGTCAGTAACTGGAGATAGGAATGATAGTTACTTTTTTTACAGTACAGTCACTGGTCAGAATTAAAATCAACATGGAAATCCCAGGAGATGTAATGGATGTGTCAGCACACTGTCAGCATTTTATTTGTGATCCTATTCAAAACTATCAATTAAATCACCAAAGTGATGATTTTAAAGATGCTGACTAGCATAGCTCCTCGGGTTAAATGTCTACTCATAATTTCTGAACACCTTGAGAGAGAGAGAGAGACAGTGAAGCTAAATAACTAGAGATTAATTCAGGTTGATTATAAAAAGCTATCACAGGAATCATAAACCCAAGAGTTTTTGGAAATCTTGAGCAACTTAAATTTAAAATAAAATAACAAAGTCTCACTCATTGTCAGCAAAACCAAAGAACTGATTATTGACTGCTGAAGGAGGAAACCAGAGGTCCATGAGCAAGTCCTCATCAGGAGATCAGAGTTGGAGAGGGCTAGCAACTTTAAATTTCTCAGCATTATCATTTCAGAGGATCTGTCTTGTATGCAGTACATAAGTGCCATAACGAAGAAGGCCCAGCAGTGCCTCTACTTTCTTAGAAGATTCAGCATGTTAACTAAAACTTTGACAAACTTCTATAGATGCACAATGGAGAATTTACTGACGGGTTGCATCAGGGACTGGTACAGAAACACAAATGCCCTTGAATGGAAAAGCCTACCAAAAAGTAGTGTATATAGCCCATGGCATTAGGGGTAAAGTCTTTCTCACTGTTCAGCTCATCTACAAGGAACACTGTTGCAGGTATGCAGCATCCATCAAAGACCGCCATCACCCAAAACACTCTCTCTTCTGGCTGCTACTATCAGGAAGAAAGTACAGGAGCCTCAGGACCCACACCAAGTTCAGGAACGGTTATTTCCCCTTAACCACTAGGCTCTTGAACCAGAGCTGATAACTTCACTCACCCCAATGCTGAATTGTTCCCGTATCCTATGAACTCACTTTCAAGGACTATTTATCTCATTCTTATTTGTTGTTTACATATTATTATTATTATCTATGTTTTTTAAAATTCTTTATTTCCACAATTTGTTGATTTTTGCACATTGGTTGCTTGTCCATCTTGTGAGTGTTTTTTCACTGATTCGATTGTGTTTCTTTGTATTTACTGTGAATGCCCACAAGAAAATTAATATCAGGGTAGTATATGGACACACACACACACGCACCCCCCCCCCCCCCCCCATTTCTGGTTGCGCCTTCATCATAGATCTCAGGTGATCCTGATGAAGGATTCATTTCAGTTCATTTATGGTTTGGAAATATTATTCAGAATGTGCATTAGATCCTATTATGAAAAAGTAATGCAGCTCACATACAAATTCTGTAAGACAAAAGGAAATCTACTCGGGAAGAAAAATCACAATGCAGAAACACAGATGAGGGAGACTCTAAAGACTGCAGATGCTGAAGTCTGGAACAAGGCAAACTGATGGAAGAACATGGTGAAGAATATTACTTGATGCACAGTACTATGCATATTACTCTGCATATTAAGCATGTTTCTATGCTTTCCCTCAAACACATCACACTGCTTGTAAAATAGCACTTGAATTTAGGTAAGCATGAAAGAAAAGCAAGCTCTTGAATGGAGAATGATAGAGAGATGTGATACTATGGCACTGTTCACATGCTGGCCATTGTACAATACATCCAGCAGGGTAAGACAGTTTGTGCCAAATTGCTCAAGTAGGACAAAGCTACATCTTCTGACTCTGAGAGACCCACTCTTCTATTATACATGAAGACTTCGTGAATATGTCAGAAAATGTAACAGTAGACCAGAAATAATGTCCCAACCTAGCTGCAATAATTCAATTAGAAACGATTATAACACTTGGAGGATACTGACATTGCGTTTCTGTTCTCATCACTGCGGGAGAGCTGTTCCACGTACTCTTTCAGGTAGGTCTGTAGTTCTTCATAGGTGCCAACCATCTGGTTAAAGATGCTGGGAACACATTTTAAAATGTATTTAGATGAATACAATAAAATAATTAAGAAAAACTTTGAAGTAGGTATACCAAATTGGGTTGAGTGGAGAGTGGGGGATACAAGGGAGTGGGCTCCTTATCTCAGAAAGGATATATTGTTATTGGAGAGAATCCAGAGGAGATTCATGAGGATGTTTCTGGGAATGAAGGGGTTAACATTTGAGTAGCGTTTGGCAGCTTTGAGCTTGTACTCACTGGAATTTGTAAGAATTCAGGGGGGATCTCATTGAAACCTACCGAATGTTGAAAGGACTGGACAGTTGGATGTAGAGAGGATGTTTCCTCTGGTGGGGGTATCCAGAACTAGTGGGCACAGCGTCAGGACTGAGGAGCAACCTTTTAGAACAGAAGTAAGGGGGGAATTTTTTTTAGTCAAAGAGCAGTGAATACTCTGCCACAGACTGCAGTTGAGGTCCAGTCTCTGGGTATATTTAAAGCCGAAGCTGATAGATTCCTGATTAGTCGGGCATCAAGGGATATAGTGAGAGGGCAGGTATGGGGTTGAATGGAATCCAGTATCAACCATGATGGAATGGCAGAGTGGACTCGATGGGCTGAATGGCCTAATTCTGTTCCTATATCTTATGGTCTAATGGAGTGGAAGGAATGGACTAGAGAAGGGAAGAGGAGGAGAAGGGCAGGGATGAAACGAGGAGAGATGGGAATCAGAGGAATGAGGATGGTGAGGGCAACAGGAAGGAAAGTTTTACATACTTTAGACACTAAATATAATTGGAAGTAGATAAATTTTATTTTGTTGAATTAAACCAAAATTAAGCCAGTTCAGAAAACTGTCAAAATTTATTTGCATTCAGTGTTTAACAGAGATTTCTTCAATTTTATTAACTTGATTGAACTTCACTACTCGAGAAGCTGAGACTGAAATCTATTTTATGATATTCAAATTTCAGTTAATAAACAAGTTTATTGTTTCTAGTATCACACAGCATGATTTCTAGATACTATGGAGGGGTCCAGATGTCAGACCAATCAGGTTAGTTGGCAAAAGTTCCAGTATCAGACACTCTGAAACCAGATCTCTAAGTATCATTCACAACCAATTGGCTTTAGTAGTTGATATCACCAGACCTTTGCATATTCCTTTAAATTGAGTTTTCATAAATGTGAATCTTTCATAATTCAGTGATTAACTGAAAATGTATCAATTATGAAATATTCCCAGTTCCTATGAGATAAACATTTGATTTGAAATTGGTAATGTTTGCTGTGGAGAGGAGAAGGTTAGGGCAGATCGTGAGGAATTAATTCCACTGGCAAAATGATAGATAATGGTTTAAAATAATTTGGCAAGGAACAAGTGAGTCTATGTAGCATATTTTCTTTGAAAAACAAAATTCTAGTGCTGCTGTCTGAAAAGGCAAAGGAATCACATTTGACAGCAATAATCAAAAGAGAATTGAATGTCTATTGGAAGGGAAATATTTACAATACCAAGGGAAAGAGAATGTGATTAATGGTAAATTCAGTACAAATCCCCAGCACAATGTGCTAAACAGTATTCTCTGCATTATATCATCTATAGTAAGAAGGAATAACAACTGTACAACATTAACAGGGATTAGTTGGTGTTCAGGAGGCTGTACAGTGAGAGAAATTGTGTTCCTCAGTTCTAGAAATTGGCCTCAAGTGCAGTATCACAGGCTAACTTGCAAGTTGCAACAACCAAAACATTGCGAATGAACAAACTGAAGTCTAGGACTTAAAATGTCAGCAGTTTGGTTCAGCAACAAAAAGCAGCTTCTGGGAAGACCTTGAAGTCTGATTTCCCCGAGCTAAAATGTTTTCTATTGTGACTGCCAATTCATTGAAATTGATTCTCACCTATTACTGAAGTACAATGTAATCACTGAAGTTATATTTGATCACCTTGAAGTGTAACTTAGTAACTTTTGGAATATTAACGATTGTATTAACAGTGACACAGGCAGAGGCTGAAAAGTTGATGGGAAGTGAAATATTGTTCGCACAAGCCAGTAAGTGAGTGGCAGTGTGAAATTTAATGTTCGATTAAGGGGGACTGCTGTTTATAGATAGTTGGGTGTTATACTTTAAATTAAGACATTTCAACTACAAAGGTACTGCATTTCGGGCGATGTGAACAGGGAAGTTATTGGAAATTGTGCCTCATTTGGATCATTAGGGGGTTGCGCATTGGTCAGTTGCGAGTACATGCTGGGAGGGTTAGAGCAAAAGGAAAGGGTGTCGTGATATCATTTGATTATTAGGGTTACTATAACCCCCAAACTCAAGTAATGATATTTTACTTGTTGTGATTTATTAAAAAATCCTAGTCAGGACACTGCAGAGCCAACGATGATTTAAATATTTCTAAAGCAAATAATTTTCCTGTCAAGCTTGATAAAGCACTAAGTACGCCACTGCACACTGGATGAAGGTTCACACCACAGGTAGGACTTACTCGCGATCTATTACCAGGCACTGGGTATCATCATCATCTGCAATTATGTTTGCAGAACGAAGATCCTCACTGTGTAAGGAGAAAGAAAAGATGTTGGCATCAGATTAGAGCTGTTTTCTCTAATGCGAGACTCTTTGATCGGCATAATCTTTTTTTAGAATTAATTTTTCCATTCATTGTACTTCATATTAATACTTCAAATTAATAATAATTGCTGACTTTTATTTGAAACATTTAACGAGGAACTTAGAGACTTGGTAGCAATAGTCTTGGCATCTACCACCGCTAATACATTTAAGTTCCATCCAAGCCCTCTGCTTCTCCCTATGTTCTGTAAAGCCTTTCTTGATACAAAAACTATGCAAATGAAACTACGCATGGCCGAGAAAATTCACCCAATGCCTCTGCTTCCTCAGGAGGCTAAATAAATTTAGTATGTCTCCATTGACCCTCAAAGCTCCATTGAAAGCATCTTGCCTAGAGGTATAATGGCTTGGGATGGCAACTACTCTGCACTTGGCCGTAAGAAACCGCGGAGGATTGTGGCGACAGCTGAGCACAGCGCGGCAACCAGCCTCGCTCCATGGACTCTGTCTATACTGCCCGCTGCATCAGTAAAGCAGTCAGCATTAACAAAAACCCCACCAACTCCAGATATTCTCTCTTCTTCCATTGGGTAGAATATACATTTGGAAAGCACGTGCCACCAGCTTGTACCCACTGTTATATTAAATAGGTCCCTAATATGACAAGATGAATTCTTGACCTCACAATCTACTCATTATGTTCTTGCACCTCATTGTTTATCTGCACTGCACTTTCTCTGTAGCTGTTACACTTAATTCTGCATTCTCCCATTATTTTATTTTGTATTACCTTAATGCACTGTGTAATGAATTGTTCCGTAACTAAAGTATGCAAGATAGGCTGTTTGGTACATCTGACAATAATAATTTAATTCTAATTCTGATGAAGCGGCATATGCTACAACCCTGTGAACACACTTGTAGCATTGAGGAATTCCACATATCTATACTTAAGTCTCAATTAACACCATAAGGCCATAAGACGTAGGAGTAAAATTACGTCATTTGGCTCATTGAGTCTGCTCCCCCATTCCATCATGGCTGATTTATTATGCTTCTCAATCCCACTCTCCTACCTTTTCCTGTAACCTTTGACACCCTGACTAATCAACAACCTATCCTTTAAATATACTCAATGACTTGACCTTCATAGCCATCTGTGGCAATGAATTCAACAGATTCACTACCCTTGTGCTAAAGAAATTCCTCTTCATCTCTGTACTAAATGGACATCCCCTTATTCTGAGGCTGTTCCCTCTAGTTTTGGGCTCACCCACTATAGGAAATATCCTCTCCAGAGCCACTCTATCCAGACTTTTCAATATTCAATAGATTTGAATGAGAATTCCACCCCCATTCTTCTAAACTCCGGTGAGTACACACAGTGATTCATCAAAACGCTCCTCATATGTTAACTCTTTCATTCCCAGAATCATTCTTGTGAATCACCGCTGAACCTTTTCCAATGCCAACAAATCTATTCTGAGATAAGGGGCCCAAAACTGCTCACAATTCACCAAGAGAGGTCTGACCACTGCCATATAGAGCTTCAATATTACATCCTTGCTTTATATTCTAGTCCTCTCGAAATTTGCCTTCCTTAGCACCAACTCAACCTGGAAGTTGACTTTTAAGGAATCCTGCAGAAGGATTCACAAGTCCCTGTGCACCTCTGTTGTTTGAATTTTCTCCCTGTTTAGAAAATAGTCTACACTTTTAATCCTTCTACCGAAGTGCATAATTATACACTTCCCTACACTATATTCCATTTGCCACTTCTTTGCCTGTTCTCTTGATCTGTCTAGGTCCTTCTACAGATTCCCTGCTTCCACAATTCTGCCTGCCCCTCTACCTATCTTCATTTTGTCCACAAACTTGAACCAAAGCCATCAATTGCATCATCCAAATCATTGATATACTGTTTAACGTGAAAGTAAGCAGTCTCAACACAGACCCCTGTGGAATAATAGTAGTAACTAGCAGCCAACCAGAAAAGGCACCCTTTATTCCCACTCTTCAGTCTTCTGCCAGTTAGCTAATCTTCTATCCATGCTAGTATCTTTCTGGTAATACCATGGGCTCTTAGTTTGTTAAGCATGTGCAACACATTGTCAAAGGCTTTCTTAAAATTCAAGTGAACAACATCCACTTTTTTGCCCATCTTGCTTGTTCTCTCCTCAAAGAATTCCAACAGATTTGTCAGGCAAGATTTTCCCTTAAGAAAACTATGCTGACTTTGATGAATGTTATCACATTTCTCCAAGTACCCCAAAACCTCATCCTTAATAACAGACCATCTTCCCAACCACAGAAGACAGACTAACTTTCCTATGATTTCCTTTCTTCTGCCTCCCTCCCTTCCTAAAGAGTGGAATGACATATGCAATTTTTCACTTCTGCAGAACCAGTCCAGTATTTAGCAATTCTTTAAAAATCATTACTAATGCCTCCACAATCTCTTCAGCTACCTCTTTCAGAAACCTGGCTGTATCCATCTGGTCCAGGTGACTTATTTACCTTCAGACCCAACAGCTTTTCAAACGCTTTCTCCTTAGCAACAGCAACTGTTGCTATTCCTTGGCACTCTCGAATTCTGTCATATTGCTAGTGTCTTCCATGGTGAAGACTGACGCAAAATACTTATTAAGTTTGTTCACTGTTTCTTTGTCCCCTATTACTACCTCTCCAGCATCATTTTTCAGGGGTCCGATATCCACTCTCACCTCCCTTTCACTCATTATATAGTTTTGGCATCCTCTTTTATATTATTGGCTATCTTACCTTCATATTTCTTCCTTTTTCTCTTTACGGCTTATGTTGCCTTCTGTTGGTTTTTAAAAGCTTCTCAATTCTCTAACTTCCCACTCATTTCTGCTATATTAATGCCCTCTCTTTTATGTTGTCTTTGACTTACCTTGTCAGTCCCAGTTGCTTCATCCTCCCTTTACAATATTTCCACATCCTCAGGAGGTATCTATCTTGAGCCTTCTGAATTGCCCCCAGAAACTCCAGACTCTGCTGCTCTGCTATCATCCTCTTCTAATCAACTTTGGCCAGCTCCCCTTTTGTGCCTCTGTAATCTGTTTACTCCACTGTAATACTGTAATCTTCTCCCTCTCAAACTTCAAAGTGAATTCTATTATATTACGATCACTACCTGCTAAGGGTTTCTTTGCCTTAAGGTCCCTAATCAAATGCAGGATTGCCTTTCCCCTAGTGGGCTCAACCACAAGCCGCTCTAAAAAGCCATTTCATAGGCAGTCTACAAAATCCTTCTCTTGGGATCCAGCACCAACTTGATTTTCCCAATCTGCCAGCATATTGAAATCCCTCACCACAATCTAACATTGCCCCTTTTACATTCTTTTCCTATCTCCCATTGTAATTTGTATCCCACATCCTGGCTACTATTTGGAGGCCTGTATATAACTCCCATCAGGACCTTTTAACCTTTGCATTACCCACAAGGATTCTACATCTTCCAATCCTACGTCACCTCTTTCTAAGGAGGTGACACCTTAGAAATGGAGCTACCACCCCCCCCCCCCCCCCGCAACTTACCTGCCTGCCCTTTCGATACAATGTGTATCTTTGGATGTTTAAACTTCCAACTATGATCTTTCATCCACATTTCAGTGATGTCCACAACGTCATATCTGCCTATCTCTATCTGCTCTACAAGGGCATCTACCTTATTCTGTATACTGTGTGTATTCAAATATAACATTTTCAGTCCTGAATTCATCATCTTTTGTGATTATGCCTCCATGTTACACTTCAGCTCATCCCACTGCCTGCAATTTTGCCCTGTCATCTGCCTGTTCTTCCTCATAGTCTCACTACACACTGCATCTACTTGTATACCAACTGCCCCAACCTCAGCCCTATCATTCTGTTTCCCATTCCCCTGCCAAATTAGTTTAAACCTCCCCCCCCCCCCCCCCAACAGCTCTAGCAAACCTACCCACAAGGATATTTTTCCTTTTCGGGTTCAGGTGTAAACTGTCCTTTTTGTACAGATCGTACCTTCCCCAGAAGAGATCCCAATGATCCAGAATTCTGAATCCCTGCCCCCTGCACCATTACCGAGCCACACATTCATCTGCCAGATCATCCTATTCTATTCCTACCTTCACTGGCATGTGGCACAGGTAGCAGTCCAGAGATTTCTACCCTGAAGGTCCTGTTCCTCATCTTTCTACATAACTCGATATTCTCTCATCAGGACCTCCTCCCTTTTCTGACCTATGTCGTTGGTACCAATATGTACCATGATATCTGGCTGCTCACCTTCCCTGTTTAGAACACCGTAGACCCAAACCAAGATATCCCTGACCCTGACATCTGGGAGGCCACATATCATCCAGGTTTATTTTTCACATACAGATAATCTCCTGCAACTCTAACTGCGCAATCCTCTATCGTTACTGCACTCCTCTTCTCCCCCCAACAGTATGCAAAGGAATACTCATTATTGAGGGGAACGGCCACAGGGTTACTCTGCACAGACTGCCTATTTATTCCTTTTCCCTCTCCTGACACTCACCCAGGTTCCTGCCTCCTGCAACTTTGAGGGTGACTATCTCCCCATAGCTCCTATCCATCACCTCCTCACTCTTCCATATTAGCCAATGGTCATCGAGCTGCAAGTCTAGCTCCTTAACACAGTCTCCAAGGAGATGCAGTTTGATGCTCTTCATGCAGATGTAGTTATCAGGGAGACTGGAGGTCTCCCAGAGTTTCCACATTCTACACAAAGGACCTACCATTAACTCTGAACCTATTCTCAGTGAATTCTTCCACTGGGAACTTTTAATCTCAGCCATTCAATTAGTTTTGGTTCAAGATGCAGTCAGTGCATTCTTTGCATTGTAGCTGTTAAAACTCTGAACCTTAATGCACTAAGAAATCAAGTAAGAAATCCAGGAGAAAGAAGCAGAAAAGAAAGCTGAGGGCTGATTAAGGGAATTAGTTGGGGATGGTGTCAAAAGTTGGATCTAGTTGAGTATTCAAGTAAGCATGGTAGGAGTTTGAACACTCAGGATGAAGGGTAAATGGAGGCAGAAGCTCTCCTCACACTGAAAAGTTTCTTCGTGGATACTCACTGTGCTACAAACAGATGTGACAAACAGAACTGGCTGGAAGTGTGTGAATGGGCAGAATGTACTATAATTGTCTGAGGTCAAAAAGGTCAGTGATAGATAAGACAGAGGCAGGAAAGTTGTTTCCACTGATAGGTGAGACTAGAACTAGGGGATATAGCCTCAAGATTCAGGGGAGTAGATTTAGGACAGAGATGATGAGGAACTGCTTTTCCCAAAGGGTGGTGAATCTGTGGAATTCTCTTCCCAATGAAACAGTGAAGGCTACTTCGGTAAGTATACTTAAGACAAGTTTGGATAGATTTTTGCAGAGTAGGGAAATTAAGGGTTGTGGGGAAAAGGCAGGTAGGTGGAGATACGTCCATGGCCAGATCAGACATCATTGTATTGAAGGGCTGAGCAGGCTCGATGGGCCAGATGGCCTACTCCTGATCCTATTTCTTATGTTCTTATTCCACTTTCTGAATTGTGAATCAAAGTCCACAAAATAACAGGAGTCAGCAGCCAAGCACTGGCACACTTGTTTTGTATCTCAGATGCTCCAAGACCTCTGGTTGTACAATGTGTTTGGCATCCATCAAATTCTGGTGTCTGCTGGGCTATCAGTTAAATTTCTTTAGGAAGTAAAACCAGTAGCCCAGCACACAGGCCAATGGACAGCTTTAATCATGTGGAACTAGCTGGCTGCTAAGGTGGGGCAGACACAGTGGTGTAGTTCATTCTGACTACCTGCGTCCAATCCTGACTTCTGCATGGACTTTGTACATTCTCACTAGGACCATGGGCGTTCTGACTTCATCCCACATCCCCAAATATGTGGACTTGTCTGACAAAATGTGCAAATTTTCTCCTTGTGTGCGTAAACTTTGTTGAAGGGCTTGGGGGAAGTTGATGTGGAGGAAATAATGTGGGATTAGAATTGAGTTAGTGCAAGTGGGTGCTTCATGGCTGGCTTTGACGCATTCCTGTCATGTATGACTCTGAAATTGTGAATTTTGATTTGGAGGCATTGTGTTGGCATGCCATAATGACTAAGAAAACTGCTGAGTACCATTGAGAACCAAAAGACAAAGGAAGCAATTATACCGTAGTTAATTTGTTTCTTTTTGTAATTAATTCTTTTCTGAAATCTTCACTTTGTTCTACTGAGGCATTTTGTGGAATGGTTCTTCTCTGTCGAAAGCCAAAGTGTTTTGGGACAATCAAAAAACGGTGATATCACAATGCTTAAAACAACCTTCCCTTGGAGACTAATGTGTAGAGGAAGTTTCAGAAGGGTTTATACTTTGATTAACAATCTGACAAAGTAACTATAGCTATAGCATCATTGCTCTCTTTTGTAGAATAGAATGCAAAATGGTCAAAAGGTTCATAACCTGATTAATGATCTGGCAGGAGCCAATGTCTTTGCTCCCTTCATTGCTTAACTATCTGTGGACTAACCAATAGGGTGGTCATTTGGCTTACACAATTCATTGAGTGATGGTGGGATTTTGTGGCTCAAGTGACCTATTCACCTACTATTTCATTCTGTGATTGATCAGTACTGATAACGAATAACTAGCACAAATTAAAACATCTTGTAGGTTGCTTACTTTCCATTTCAGCCGTGAGATTTATAGCATTCTATACACTCCATACTGCTGTACCTTATCAAAGCTTTCTCTCCAAAATATTCCCCTGCCTTTAATGTCTTAATTTCTTGTGGTTCTTCAGCTCCCTCTCTCGTCTGTGTCACATGAACCTGTTCAAGATCAACAAAACCATGTGAACCCTTAAATATTAAAACGGGCATAGATACATGTGCACCTTAACAGAAATACCTTCCATTATAGAACAGCCTGTCACATTGCTGGTTAGTTGTCTGACAACGTGGCATAATTATTGTTTTTTGCATCTTTCTTATCTTAGAATACTGTGCAAAATGATGCAAGGCTTTGAAAATTACTTAAAAATAGCACTTTTCATTGTAATGTTAGTACACAAAGCAACTATGGTACACAGAGCAAACAAAGCCATTTTGTTAATTTTAGTGTTTGGATTGGGCAGGAATTCTGACCAGGACACATGACCATTTAGCCATTTTAGCAACGCATGCTCAAGTATGCACATCCAGGAATGCAGGAGTCCCCCTCACTCCTACATTAATACATTAGTCCAGGTTATATGATCAAGCTTATAATGCAATTTGGTCAATTCATTTACTAATAGAAAGATACTTGTGCTAAACATGAAATCATTACTAAACTTCACTTGGAATTTCAATTTTTAAATGAGCAAGTTTTTCAGTTCAAAAAATATCTTCATAAACCTGTCAAAAAGACAGAAGGAATATTAACCTTAGCTGGACCACATATCATAGCAATGGAATTGTTTCTGCATTCCAGAGATAAATTTTTGAATATAAATGAACACCTACCTTTCCTTTTGCAATGATGAAGAAGGTGCTACCTTGCTCTCCTTCACGAATTATATAGTCTCCCTTATCATAGTAATCCTATCAGAGATGGAGAGATTGCATATTACTGCAAGTAATAGAGAGTAGATTTTATAACACTGTTTGAATAGTCAGATAAGTAAATAAACCATTGTATAAATTAAGAGAAATACATCAAAATCTTTGTTTATTTTCCAGGCATCCAGGTTTCCTCTTTGCTCCAGAATCCAACAGTAATGCAGAGGGTTGTAGCTTTCTGATTCTAAAGAGCACCCTATTCTGAAAAGTCCGGCTACATACTGTCACTACACCTGATGTATTTTTAATCATTAAAGGGGTGTGGGCTTAACAGATTGCACCTGCATTTAACTGTCCATCACTAACGGCACTTGAGAAGGTAGTCTTGAACTGCTGCAGCCCGTGAGTCATGGATACACCCAGTTTTAACTTAGTGACGATGAATGAATTCAGGCCTTTCTCACTTAGGTTGGGTGAGAATAGTTTAGGGTGAAAGGCAAAATATTTAAGCACAGTCTGAAGGGAACTTCACTCAGTCAACGTGGTAAATGCAGGTTCAATAGTAACATTTAAAAGAAGTTTGGATAGTACGTGGATGAGAGAGGTATGGAAGGCTATGGTCCAGACGCAAGTAGATAGGGATAGGCAGAAGACCAGGTCCTTTTTCTTTGCTGCAGTGCTCTATAACTTTAACAGTGATGTTATGTCCTGAAGAAGGGTCTTGTCCTGAAACCTCGACCGTTTATTCATTTCCATGGATGCTGCCTGATCTGTTGAGTTCATCCAGCATTTTGTGTGTGTTGCTCTGGATTTCCAACATTTGCAGAATTTATCATGTTTATGATGTATTTCCAAGTCAAGATCATACTTATCTTGGAGGGCAACTTTCAAATGATGATGCCTTCACGCCTTTACTGACCCTGTCCTCCTAGCTGGAGAACGTCATGGATTTAGAAGGTGTCATCTTAGTGAGTTGGTGCAGTACATCCTAAGATAGTACAAACTGCTATTGCTGGCATTCATGGTGACGATGCTTACACTCAGTGGCAATTTCATTAGGATTGTTCTGTACCTAATTAAGTGGTCACAGAGTGTAGAATTCTGCTGCTGTAGCACGTCCATTTCAAGGTTCTGATGTTGTGTATTCAGAGATGCCTTTCTGCACACCACCTTTGTAACATAGGGTTACCTGAGTTACTGTCAAGTTTTTTCCTCCTCAACAAGATGTTTTTCCCATAGAACTGCTGCTCACTGGATTTTTTTTGATTTTTTGCACAATTTCCTATAACTCTAGAGACTGTTGTGAATAAAAATCCCAGGAGATCAGCAGTTTCTGAGATTCTCAAACCACCCCAGCTGACACCAACAGCTATGTCATGGTCAAAGTCACAAAGATCACATTTCTTCCCCATTCTGATGTTTGGCCTGAACAAGCACTGAACCTCTTGACCATGTCTGCATGCTTTTATACACTGATTGGCTGAAGAGTAAGAATTTTAGGTTGTAAATTGTATACATTCTCTGATATTAAACTGAACCATTTGAACTAGGGTTTTATTAAGTCAAGCTTTATTATCTTATTTATTAAGCCAAGATGCAAAAAACTTGCCATTTGCTTTACATTAAAAGTCCTTTCACATTGGGTGCTCGTCCTATTGGTGGCTACAAACAGTACAAGAGTTATAGTGTTTGACAGAGGTGTCTAAAGGTGGCCATTTTCTACCTGAACAGTAGCATTATAAAACTGCTTTCACCAGGAACTCTTCCAGAATGGCTGTACTTTCATCCCCTGTACTAACTGGTTGGTGCAGCAGATTTACATTTTCAACTTTGAAGACTGCAGTCTGCATCCCCTGACATTTAATCCCAAGGAGTTCTCAATGGTTTTGGCTCCTTAAACCAGCATGGATAACTGCATTCATCTCAACACTGAACTGATTCCACAACCTATTAACACACTTTCAAGGACTCTACAACTCATGTTCTCAATATTATTCTGTTTGTGTTTGCACAGTTTGCCTTCTTTTGCACATTGGTTGTCAGTCTTTGTGTGTAGTGTTTCATTGATCCTATTTGTATGCATTTCTCTGTTCTACTGTGAATGCCTACAGTAAAATGAATCTCAGAGTAGCCTGTGGTGTCACATAGACATTTTGATAATAAATTTACTTTAAACTTTACCTGCAAATCTCACTTACATAAAAGCCATGCCCCCAGTTTTGATATTCAAATACGGCTGATGAACCTGGTGAGGGTAGGGTTCTCTGTTTTCCAGATACAAAAACCTGCCCCCTCTCGCTGCACCAATATCTCCCTTATCCCTTGAGCTTCTCCACAGTTCAGCAGATCTAAGGCTCAACAAACTCTTGGACACAGAGTGGTACTGCAAGAATTAAATAGCATCATATTGGGTATCCTATTAGAAGACATGGAGCAATGTAAGTAGAATCCTTTGTGAAAGGTGAAATGTTTAATTCTCCAATAATAAGCCCATTTTATTAGTGGACTAGGAAACATGTTCAGTTATTAATTAAAGAGATGTTGATGAATGTTTGCTATTGAATATTAGAAGGCCTAGATGGAGTGGAGGTAGTGTTTAATAGTGGGAAAGCTTAGAACCAGATGGTAGAGGTTCAAGGTACTAGCACATCCCTTTAGAACATCGATTAGAAGGGATTGCTTTAGCCAGAAGAGGGTGAATCTGAGGAATTCATTACTATAGACAGCTCTGGAGGCCAAGTTATTGGGTATATTTAAAGTGAAGTTTAATAGGTTCTCAAGGAAAGGGTGTCAAAGGTTACGAGGAGAAGGCAGGAGAATGGGGTTGAGAAGGATAATAAATCAGCCATAAAGGAATGGTGGATTTGATGGGCTGAATGATTTTGCTCCTACTGTGTATTTTATGGTGATATGGTAGGCACAATCCAATGAAAGTCTCTGTACCATTAAAAAGTAAGAGGGAAGAAGTTATAATTACCAGTGGTGCAAGAATCTGTTCTTAAACAGAACACCAAATGGCGTGTTGAATGAGGAGGAATGGTTTATCTCACTTCAGAGAGACAACTAATTCAACAAGTCTTGAGAGTGAGAAGCACAAGAGACTGCAAATGCTGTGACCTGGATCAAAACACGAACTGCTGAAAGAATTCAATGGGTCAAAGAATTGTCAATGTTTCAGTTTGAGATCCTGCATCAGGACAGAGTGTTTGACTTACGTGTTCAGTTCAGTTCAAGTGGCCAAAAATAACCTATTCACCTGATGTCTCTAATTTTCAACAAGGAATTTATTATACATTGCACTTTGTTATTGTGATATCCTTCTATTTAAGCTCAAGTATTGCCAACTAATATCTCAGATTGTGACTTTCCACAGTAGGAGTCTGTCCTCAATGTAATCAAATAGATTTTTAAAAGATCTTCAAGATTGAAAAATAATGTACTCACAACTTCAAGACAATCAACAATCTTGGATAATTTCTCTTCGGGCAAGCCTTTCAGTAGAGAAACACTGCATAAAAAATATGTATTTTTAAAGAAATTGCACCATCTCGTTATAAGTCCATTCTATACCCTTACTGATATTCGGCACTATCAAACAGACAATAAGCTCTGAATTTCTTCAGCTCTGTGCTTAGACATAGCACAGGAAACACATGTCCTATTCTCTATGCAGAAACCCTGACTGTATATTTGACAAAGCACACTGAAATGGATATATCATCAAGACTGAAATTTATGGAATAAAAAGGGACATGATGAAAACAGAATAATAATAAAAGTTATTTATTGGATGGTAAGATGTGTATAGCGATAATTTTTCCCTGGGTCTTGTTGCTAGGATTACTGTTTTTCTCCCTCTGTCAGCGATATATCAGCAACTTTGACTGGGGTCTCCATTTCCAAATTTGCAGGTAAAAAAGCATAAACAAGCTGAATTATGAGCAAAATAGTAATAGGTTTTAAGATGATAAAGACAGGCAGTTACAATGGTGGATACAGTACTGTTGTAACTCAGAGACAAATGCAAAGTGTTATACTTCAGTACAAAGAATGGAGAGAATACTGACTGAGCAGTATTGTCATCACGTTTCCTCAGTCACTTGCATTGATCTTTACTACTGTACCATTTATCCAATATATTAGTGGTCTCAGTGGATAGATGAGACACATCAACATTGTGCTTAGCAGTGGATGTCCTCCATCCTGCCCGGCAGTTGTTGGTCTAATGCCAGTCATGTGACCTGTCTGGATATCTAGAGCAGCCCCAGGGGCTCTCAGTTCTCACCTGCTGAGGAAGTTGAAATATTTCTTATTCCTTGCCTGTGCTGTTTCCATCATGATGCTCTGGAAAACCTGACGATCCAGAACCCAAATCCAAGACTCTGTCACAGCTGAAAATGGTACAGCATTTGATCAATTAACAAATTTACATATTAAATCCAACATGGTGTTCTGGTTTCATTTTAGAGAATATCTCTACATATACTGTATAATTATAAAAATAATATCTCTAAATGTCCCTGATAAGCTCCCACCAACACACCAAAGAACTTCTTCACTAGTCTAAAGGATGTTAGACTTGAAAACACACAGCTGAGCTGGCCAACAGATTGTGACTTTGATGGTCTATTCTTTTATAATTAAATGTAGCTTCTAGGAGTCTTCACCAAATAAGGCAAAACTCTCCTTTGAATTTCCCCAAGGCTGAGGTTAATTTACCTGATCTTAGTAGAAGATTGCGGGCAAAGCTCATGGTAACACTGACAACATATTAATACAGGCCATTGTCAATGAGAGAGAGAGAGAGACTTTATTGATCCCAAAGGAATTTACAGTGTCAGCAGCATTACAAGTGCACAGATATACAAATATTAGAAGAGAAGAAAGAAAGAATAACAAATAAGTTACCTCAAACAGTCTAACAGGATGAAGTCATCATTTCCTTGGCTTTGGGTTGACTCATTATAGAGCCTAATAGCCAAGGTTAAGAATGACCTCATATAGCCCTCTTTGGGCAGCACAGTTGTCTTAGTCTATTACTAAAAGTGCTCCTCTGTTCAGCCAAGGTGGCATGCAGAGGGTGAGAAACATTGTCCAGAATTGCCAGGATTTTCCTTAGGGTTCTTTGTTTTACCACAGCCTCCAGTGTGTCCAGCTTGACCCCTATAACTGTAATAGCCTTTCTCATCAGTTTATTGAGCCTATCGGCATCACCTGTGTTGATGCCATTGCCCCAGCACACCTCCACATAGAAGATTGTACTGGCAACAACAGACTAATAGAACATGTGAAGGAGAGGCCTGCATACTACAAAGGACCTCAGTCTCCTCAGGAAGTAGAGGTGACTCTGGCCCTTGTACACAGCCTGTGTTGGTGCTTCACTCAAGCCTGTCATCCAGGTGCACCCCAGGTACTTGTAGGTCCTGGGGGTTAATTCTGCATTTCTGTTGGGATTTGGCAATAACAGGACACTTAAAATATAAAGCTTAACACCATTGTCTGTTTTGTGATGGTACATTTGTGGTATATCAGCTTAAATATTCCATGAACAAGTTTCTAAGCAAATAAACACATGCACACGCACGAGGTTGGAGTCCAGCATCAGGTATTAGTTCTTCAGCTTCACATATAATTTTAGTTGGTGTAAAATTTGAAGTTGATATTTATTGGATCAGATCAGCTTCACCATACCACTACCAGCTAGTTGTGTACTTACAGAGAGACAGGAGCAACGACAGAGAAACCGACACGTGGAGTCCCAGCTTTCATTACCTTTAACAGTTGCAGTCCTTTTGCAATTGTAGAGAATTGCAAGCTCGCCGAACGCTGTCCCAGGATGCATCTGTCCCAACAATTTGCCATTCTGCATAACTTCTAAAGTCCCATCTTTAAAAGTAGAGTTAAAGTTTATTTGCAGTAGCAATCAATGATCATAGTCACATCTACTAGAGATTGGCGCACTAGATCAGGGCACCAGATCCTGGTGTCAGGCTGCACTTCATGACAGGAAGACTACTTAATTTGGCTTATTCAAAGCATATCCCTAACTTTCAGTGTTATTCCAAAGTTGTTCTGCTTCATTATCAGCAGACTGATTGACAAGGCAATAAGCACAATGCATTTAATGTCACAGAATCTACAGCAAATTAAAGGCTTTTCAACCTAACTGATCCAAACAAGTATCCTCTTGACTTTTCAAATTAATTGTCTGTTTCTTTCTCTCTTCTGTGTTTTGGCAGCTTCCCCTTAAATGAATATATTCACCTCAACTACCCCACCTTCGGGCCAGGTTCCACATCATCACCACTTTCGGGGTAATGGTTTTTGCCCTAACATCCTTTTAGATTTATCTGTGATTACTACTTTATTTTTGGTCTTGAGTTCTGGTCCTTCATACATGTGGACCTTTCATTTCTATATCTCCCCTGTTAAAGCCATTGCTTTGTCTGAATGTCCTGCATTCCTGCCACGGTCTATAAGGAGTTTGTACATTCTCCTTGTCAATGTATGGGTTTCCTCCGGGTTTTCGGCTTTCTCCCACATTCTGAAGACATACATATAGAAAGAGTAAGTTGTGGGCATCCTTTAGCACTGGAAGCATAGCGACATCTGTGGGCTACCCCCCAAACACACCCTCAGACTGTGTTGGTTGTAGATGAAACAATGCATTTCCTTGAATGATTTGATGTTTCAATGTAACAAATAAGGCTAATCTTTAATCACATATCTTCTCATTTTTTTTTGTTTTGGGGGAAAAAGTACAAAATTAACTTCACTTATATATTCAGGAATTGCACTGAGTCAAAGAGATCATCAAATTTTACACTGCCAGTTATCCAATAAAAAATAAGATAGCAAAAACGTTTAGTAAGAATATCAAACAAGTAAACATTATTCTAAAATCCAAGATTAGACTGTTCAGGAGCATTTCCACACAAATGCTGGAAACCTAGGACTCTCTCAGGACACTGTGATGAACTAGAGCTCTGAAAACGATGGGATATATTTTTATAAGACAGGCATATAGAACAAAGATTGGCAAATGGAGATGACATGTAGATTGGCCAGAAGAATAAGGCTAAGGCATGTATTTAATAAATGGTTATTAAAGCAAAATGATAAATTTGCAGTAACCTTAAAACAACCGATGGAATTTATTCTAAAATATACATCAATAGCTTCAGTCTATATGATTTCCATATTTCCATAAGCATCACTATAATGCTACACAACACAAATTTTCTATTACACATGGTTAACCAGCAGCTAAGAGGCCTGATATAACCTCAGTTTTCAATGAAACAGTTCAATGGCAGCTGGGTAGTTAGGTGGGTCCTTTCCTAGCCAATGTCCAATGCACCACCAAGTACATTAATCTGTGGACATCAATTCATGACTCTTTGCAATTAAGTCTCATGACTCTTTGCAATTAAGTCTCAATGTCATAAATAGCATTAAATAAATAGCATTATGTAGAAAACAATGTAAAACTTTCAACGAGCATGGCACATATTTACTGATTGGTTTCCCTTTAGTTTTATTCACTTTATTGCAAGTCAAAATTCCCTAAACACAGAAGATTAATATTTCAATAAATTATGTTGCCTTATGAGGATAGGTAGAGTGAGCTAGGGCTTTTTCTTTAGAATGAAGGAGAATGAGAGCTGACTTGATAGATCAAAGATGATAACAAGTGGACAGCAAGGGACTTCTTCCAGGCTAAACCAGGGAGTATAATTTTAAGGAGATTGGAGGCAGACACATTAGAGGCATTTAAGAAACTTTTTAGATAGGCACATGGGTGATAAAATAAAATTGGTGTTCTATGTAGGGAGGAAGGATTAGATTGATCCTACAGTAGGCTAAAAGGTCGGCACAACATTGTGGGCCTGAGAACCTGTACTCTGCTGTAGTGTTCTATGTTTTATGATTTTGTACTATTCCATGACGAAGGAAGGGGAAAGCAGTGGGTAGGGAAAGGTTGGTACATTTTAGAATTAGAATCATTATCAGGTGAGGGACTGGTGAAACAAAGGGATAAATCAAATTTGAGATATCTTGGTGTAAAGGAAAATCTCTGTCCTCATTACCCCTGATCTGACCCATTGACGCTGTTTACTGCACTAAACTGTGCACTTTTGTTGATGGAGAACATACTTAAGTGTTCCAAAAAAACAGCGCCCTACGGGATGTCATTATTAAGCATAATCATGCATGCATACATGGCACAATACAGTCAGATGTCACCTAGAGACCAAACATCAATACAATGGCTGTTTCTGTACTGTACAGCTCAAAGACAATGACCCTCACCTGCTAGAACATAGAGGTGGTTTCCCGGTTCCCCCTCCTGGATGACAACATCAGTTTCTTGGTAGCTCCTCTCATACATGCATTCCACAATCTCCCGCACATGCTGGGGCTCCAGCTTCTTCAGGAACTCGTTGTGCATTATGGCATCGGTTATCAATTTCTTTAAACTGCACAATATACATACTCCGATTACCACCAACATCGCTGGCTATGGTCATCACAGAACCATTCCATCTACAAAGTTGTACATTATCTTCCCACTTTAACTTTTAGCATTGAACACTAACTGGAGAGGAAATTCCTTTGACATTCTTTTTTTTCTGGGCATCATTCATTTTGTCACAGAAGAGAACAAACTCAGAACTTGGTCTCACTAAAACAGGGACAACCAAAAGCAAAGACAACTCTTGTTCTCTCAGATTTAGTCTTTTGTCGACGTACATCCAATTTCAGCCCATATTGTGAGAAACGAGATGTCACAAAAAAAAGTTTACGATATAGAGCACCCCCCCCCCCCATGCCCTCATACACATTCTTTAAGTAACCAAATATACTATTCCTCATACATGGGACTTGGCAGTAAACGGAGTTCACTGGATGAACCATAGTGTAAGATAAAATAGACATATGAGTTCTTTCCTTACACTTGACTGCAGTGACTTTTGTGCCCCCAAAGTATTTTATAGTCAATCTTAAAGTTCTAAGTTAATCTGGTACCTTCTGAATTACATTTAAGAAATATTGCTATAAAGTTATGGGCAACAAAGAGCAAAATCAGATAAATGATATACACTCAGCAGCCACTTTATTGGGTACCTCATAAAGTGGTCACTGAGTGAATGTTCATGGTATTCTTCTGCTGCAGCCCATCCACTTCAAAGTTTGACGTGTTGAGCGCTCAGAGATGCTGTTATGCACACCACTGTTGTAACGTGTATTAGTTGAGTTACTCTCGCCTTCCTGTCAGTTTGAACCAGTCTGGCCATTCTTGTCTGACCTCTCTCATTAACAGGCTGCTTTCACCCACAGAATTGCTGCTCACTAAAGCTGAATGTCTTTTGTGCCCCCAAAGTATTTTATAGTCAATCTTAAAGTTCAATCTTAAATGTCTGTGCTTTCTGCTTCCGATGCCAATGATGCTCAATCAAGATTATTACTGTTCTATGACCAGCCTGCAGGTGTGACCCCACAGCTTGTGTTCCAACTAAACACTTCCAATATGCTTTCTGGTTAGAGCTAAAGTTAGGGCTGAATGTGAATGGTACTCTGGATACTACCTTCATGAAGGAAGGAGAATTTGCCGTGGCTCTTTTGAGAGCACATGCCAAATATGTGATTTCCACCACCCAGAAGGAAAGGACAGAAAGGCCATGGAAAACCATCTGCAGATTCACGTCCAAGTCACTCACTATCCCGATGCTTTAGAAGTTCCAACCTAATTAGACTGCAGATGCATCTTCACTTTACGAACTGCATTGGTGAAATAGCTGCCCACATCTTAAGAATGAATGAGAATACCTGGTGCAATGAACTAAACGTTCAACATTCAAGTTTGCTCTCACTGAACAATGTCATCTATAGTGAGAACAGTTTAACTATGTTATTCAAGGATACAGTATGTGGTATTGACAAGTACATAGAAAATATCCATGCCAATGATGCACTTGGTCTTCCGAGGTTGTCATTAGTAAGTGGGGTTATTTAGTTGGAATGAGTCATCTATCTCCCACACTGTTGTGGGAATCCAGCTGCTCAATTGCCGGGGCAACAGTGATTCTGATTTCTTACCTGGAGTCCTTCCGTACTCGAAGCTGCTCAATGGAGAACTTCTGCACGCCACGGCAGTAATAATTCCAGGAGGTTGGCTCCGCAGACACCCCCTCTTTGGCCTTGAGGCGTCGGTGAATCTCAGTCGCCACCTGGGCAAAGCGTTTCGGCCCTTGGTTGATGACGCTGAGGAGTTTCTTGTGTTGGTTGACAGCAGTGGAGCCAGGGGTGCTGTTGTACCCAATGGCATCTTGAAGCTTGGCGATTTGGGAAAGTTTTCCTTTCAGTTCTTTCTCCAGGGATTGAATTTTCTTTGACTTCTGCCTCAGCTGATCATCCTTCCTCCTCAGTTCTTCTTCTAGACCCAGGATCTTTCTTCTGAGGGTGTCCAAGGCCTCCGAGGAGGGTTCTGTTGGGGCTGGGGGAGAGTTGTTCTGTTCAGGCTTTGTTGGTCTCACAGAACCGTTTCCCATTGCACAAATATAAATCATCCCAAAGATCTCTCAACACAGGACCAGCCAGACAGCTGCCAAAAGAAAGAAGACATTCATACAGGAGAATATTGTTAAAACACAGGTGGTTGAGTTAGTGCTTCTTGAAGTTCTTTAACAGATTGTTTCCTGTTCTATTAACAATCATTTCCTCTTTGCAAGTAACATGGTAAACAATTAAACTTAAACATATGTGCAAAACAGTCTCAAAACCTTGGCCCAGTATCTCAAGGGCATTGTTTTGTGGAATGATGGAACATGCACTCCTCTCCATTATCCCCATATGCTGGGCTGTCGATTGTTTCTAATGTAGAAAACAGAGTTGGCAACTTGTACACAGCATGCTTCCCAAACAGCAGTATGATAATGATGACTTGCTTGCAGCCTTGGATTGAAGGATAAGTACTGGGGAGAGCTCCTGTGTCCTTCTTTGAAATACTGTCAATGGGATTATGTGCATTCACACTAGAAGCATAACAAGGCTGCCTCAAATTCGTCTGAAAGACAGCACCTCTAAACTTGAATAAATCAGACACAACTTTTAAAGTTTTCCATTTTTGCTGCACATTATTCTGCACATTTGTATGTGACCTGACAGGGAAAACATGGGGGCGGTTAGATTACACTGGCAAAGGGGATGGGATAGCAGAGAGGTGAAGATGACTGAAGCTGTTGAATGCATTGAATTGACTGCCTATTCATGGTTGTAGGATGAGTCAGGAAATTCATCATTGGTCTTAATAATTGGTCTTTAGCATGAAATCTTGAAGAGATGGAATGTTAAAAACATAAATACAGAAAAAAATACATCGACTGATTGACACCTTCAAAGTGGAAATGGTGCATCAGCCAAATCAGACCCAGTCCTGGTTTGCCAGAACGTGGTTTTTATGATTAAGTATGAGAGCCTGTTTTACTGTAGGACAGACAGTGATTTTTTGTGGGCAAACAGTATTGTCAGAATTACAGTATATTACGTCTGGGTAGCCTCCAACCTGACGATACGAGTATCAATTTCTCCTTGATTTCTCCTTCTGGTTAACAAAATTTTCCATCCCACCCCACTTCCTCTATTCTTCACTCTGACCTTTTACTTCTTCCCACTTGCCTACTACTCCCCCCAGGTCCCTTCCTCCTCCCCTTTCTCCTATGGTCCACTCTCCTCTCCTACACAATTCTTTCCTCTCCAGCTTGACCTATCATCTTCCAGCCAGCCTTTTTCCTCTTCCCCCCACCCACCTTTTAATTCAAGCATCTCTCCCCTTCCCTCTCAGTCCTGAAGAAGGATCTTGGCCTGAAATGCTGAGTGTTATTTTACTTTTTTCCATGGATGCTGCCTGACCTGCTGAGTTCCTCCAGCATTTTGTGTGTGTTGCTATATATATATATATATATATATATATATATATATATATACACACACACATATATCTTAACTTGGATCTTAAAAATGAATGTTCTGCTACTCAGGAAAAGGACAATCAACTGAAGAATGAATAATGAAAGGCTGCATGAAATGTGTAACAAGCTGGAATAACTTAACATTGAAGATTAAAGGGGAAGGTTTGAAGGACACTTTTCAGACAAAGGGTTATTAGAATTCAGATCCATTAGCCCAAGTGCCTATTTCAGATGAGATAATACATAGTTTAAAGGGGATGTTAGATAAATATTAGCAGTACAACCGAATCCAGGGGTAATATTTGGAGAGTGAGATTAGCAAAAGGGACTCAGACGCCATTAGACAAATTACTCAAACCTATGATGCAATGAAGAAACCTCAAAAATCCTTCAGCTTGTCAAACAATGATGAAAGCGATCTTTAACTCTTTGTTCCCCCACCCCAAGAGTGGTGGTAAAAATACATCTCCATGAATTCCAAAATAGACATAGAATAGTACAGCACATTACAGGCCCTTTGGCCCACAATGTAGTGCCGACCCTCAAACCCTGCCTCATATAACCCCCCACCTTAAATTCCTCCATATACCTGTCTAAAATACAGTATCTCGAGCACTGCAAGAAGGGTATGGTGGCGGGTCAGAGGTTCCTAAATCCTTGGAGTACTGGCATCCAGAACACTGGCGACTGAGTAATTGAATGTGATTAAGGTTAAGATATTGGTTAGGGTAACAGGAAAATCAAAGTTCACGAGGAAGAGATGGCAAAGTGTTGAAGAACAGATAAGACATTATCTTATTAAGTAAGGGGAAGTAGGTTTTATTACTTTAGTTTCTTGGAATACTTTGGAAGCGAGACAAAGTGAAAGATGGAGGGGGAAGAAAATGAAGGGTGCACGGGAGGATGGAGGGGACGGCACGGGCTCAGTGTGTGTGGGGAGATAAGGTGTAGAGATTGGTGAATTGAGAGGTGGAGGGAGAAGGGAGAAAGAAGAGTGCGGAGGGAGAAGGGAGAAAGAAGAGGTCGGAGGGAGGGGTGTAGGGGAGACTTTGTAAAACAAGGGGCGCAAGAGGGAGGATGAGGGCAGAACCTGAGCCCGAGAGACACTGCCGCATATTGCCCCAATATACGGAGTTCAGAAAATGTGCTTGGCTGTGCCAGCCGACGGGGGAAGGAATAATGAACTAAAACGCAGATTACTTGCATTACTTTTCGCTTGACCTCCCCAGCCCCCGAATAAACTTCAGAGGAGAAGGGCGAATTCGCCTGTTTCACGCCGTAGATCAACAGTGCTTAACAATGAAGTTCGATATTCAATATTTCAATATACATCCGTCTCAAAGTGAGAACATAATCGAAAAGGAAGTTAAACACACAAATGATGGCGGCACAAAATAACTTGTGGTAGAAATGTAGGATATAGACGGGAAGATGGTACGCGTCAGAGACACCCTCATTCCTTCCATCTTTCCCGTGGCCCACATTTCTCTTCAACCCCTCTAACATTTTACCCGTCCCCTCTGCACCAATTCATCCATCTCCCTCCAATAACCTGCCCTGCCTCCTCACATCTCCTCCCTCCTCTCCGTGCACCTTCCATCTCCCACCATCCCCCTTCATCAAGCAGTAGACGGTGGCGGGTATAAGATTCTGCACGTTGAACTTGCTTCCTTCCTAATTACTAAGCGTGCAAGCGGCCCCCGACCTGCAGTTCCCAGCGATGAATATCTGGCTCTCTTTCAGGAACCTACTGCAAGTCGTCAGAACGCGTACAGTGCCAGCAGGGTTTCTGAATTTTGCATCTTCCAGTCATCACCGTACACAATGTTTATCACTACCTCCCGGGCCCAAGTCCTTCCCAAAGTGAAGTTTAATCATAACGTATGAGGTGGGAATTTAAAAAAAAAGCTAAATATGCCGAACAAAGTGTGGTACCATTTAGGGGGATCGCTTTAAAACGGAGAAGGTGGCATGTTCCTCAGTAATCTTTCGTTACACAACTCTATCTGTCCTTCGTCCCTCCCTTAACTGGTTCCTCTACCTTTCTTGCTGAACAGATTCCACCATCTGCAACCCCTTGCGTCCACATAGCTTCATAACTGCCAGCTCCATACGCCGCACCCTTTATAAAGTCTTTTCTTATCTGTGCCTGCCTGTCACTCACCGGCCAGTCTCCCAGTTCCAACTCTCTCCATCCCTCACCTGGTTCCACCTGTCCATTGCCGGCTCCTGCTTCACCCTTCCCGCTTACCTCTTTACACTGGCTCTATTCCCTTTGCAATCCTGGGGATTCGACCCGAAACGTAAACCATCCCTTTGCCTCCACAGATGCTGCTCGGCTTGCCGAGTTCCTCCGGCAGTTTGTATTTTGCTCCTTGTAAAGCAACTATTTTCTGAGTACGGGCAATGGGCGGTCTCGGCCGATGCACAATCTTGGTAGAGGCGGTCGGGTGTGTCTCCTCCTCTCTCCCGTCTCTCAACTCTCGGGTGTCTGGGTTTGTCAGACCGACGGGATAGTGAAGACGGGTGACGATCCCAGCTCCCGCAGTCTCGGCTCTGAATCCTCTTCACCTCACCGCCTCCCTCTAGAGGATCAGAGCTGGAACTGAAAGCGAATCAGAAAATACCCAAGGAGTTAAACTTGTCCGGGAGCCAGCTTTATAATCAGCAAGGGAAAGTTTCCCGGGAGAACAGAGTGGGGTTATCTGAACTTGATCGGATAGGACATTCAATGCTGAATGATACAATGCGCGAGAAGTGACACCCAAATGCGCTGATGGAACTCAGCGGGTCAGGCAGCTTCCATAGAGGGAAATGGACAGTCGACGTTTCAGGTCCAGACCCTTCATCGGGATTGGATGTAGTCCTGCCACAGTTGACAGTTCTGAAGAAGAGACTCGGCCTGAAGTGTCGACTGTGTTTTGTTTTATTTTCATGGATGCTGACCGACCTGCTGAGTTCCAACAGCATTTGTATGTGTTGCTCTGGATTTCCAGCATCTGCAAAATCTCTTGTGTTCATGATTTGTTCCTCCAGGGATGTAGCCTGATCCGTTGATTCCTCCAGCACTTTTGTATGTTGTTCTGTATTTCCAGCATTTGCAATCTCTTGTAACTCCAGAAGTATTATAAACATGGGGATGAGTGATTCAAATGTAACATTGATATTCCTAGTGTAAGCCAGGAGAGTTTCCTGATGTGTGTAGAAAATGACAAAGAAGCAGGACTGGGTCCAGATCTGGGAATCATGTTTCATTATAACAGGGGCAATAGTGATCATTGTATGCTTAGAAAATTGTGAAAAAGATTACATAGAATGAGATGCAGAAGTACCTCTCTGAGGCAAGAGTCATTTTTAAATGCCTTAAGGGATCAGGTGCATTGGTGTTAATGCAAATTTCACATTTCACTGTATGTTTCCATGTATAGTATATGTGATAAATAAATCTGGATCAGAATCTGAATCAGAGAAGGAAGATCATTGAAAGAATTTAACACAGTTGCTTGTAGGAATGAGGAATAAGGGGATAAGCAAACAGCATATACATGGTAATAAAGAATTATCGGACTCAGAATCAGATTTAATATCACTGGCATATGTTGTGAAATTTGTTAACTTTACAGCAGTAGTACAATAAAATAAATGATAAATAAATATAGAGAAAATACTGAGTTGTATTCTGTGTACATACATCTACTGATGCCTCTGGACACATCTTCAGTGATGTTCCTGGAATCATTGGGTGTTTCGGGTCTTTCAACATCTTACACCCTCCTCCAGGTGACCCAGCCGGGGCTGATCAGACCCCAGCATGTGTCCAGATGGCTAGCTACACATGACTCCATGGCTCCCCTCTTTTGAGCCACAGCCATCTTGAGGCCCTCTCTGCCGCATCGGTGGTACTGCGGATGGCTCTCCTCTTCCTCTCTCCCTCGATGCCCAAATTGCTGAAGGCTCTGGCTAAGGAATGGGCTGCGAATCCCCTACAACCAGCCTCCACTGGGAGTATATATATGTCAAATAAGTAGTTATTCTGGTGAAGAAAAAACCACTATCACATGGGTTGAATTAAAGTGTGATTAGCTTCCACTTTCCATGATGTACCTCTGTATAACTTTAAGTAATATAACTTTATGTCACCTACATTCTTTTCCAAGTTATTTATGAACAATATATTACACTATCATTACTACATCCCATGTAAGTTGCAGAGAGGATGGGTAAGGAATGAACAGGGTAATCAACATGTCTCTAATGGGTAAGACTTGGGATACTGGTGATCCTGATGTTTATGGAGCCAACCAATTAATACATTAATAAGGGCAATTAATCAAACATGTGCAAGTTAATATTGTGAAATGCATGTTAGAGGGGTTGCTAAAATCTGATCAAAATGGAACATCCTAGTCTCATTCAATCAGAACTCTTTGTGCTATAGATGCCATCTACACCCTTTCTGCAATTTAAAACCAAATTGATTTCTGACTTACCCAGTTCCAATATAGTACCTTGAAAAATTATTCAGCCCCCACAACTATTTTCATATTTTACTGTCTCATTTTCAAAATTTAAAATATATTGAAGTAGGATTTTTGAGATAATCTACAAAACATTGTGCATCATGTCAAATCAAAAGAAAAATTCCAAAACCTGTTAACCAAAATTGTGAGTCTGAAAAAGTATTCATGCACTTTATAATTACTATGCTAACTTTCCTCAGGAGCAATATATTTTATTACCTTACCAACTTCCCCAATTTGTTGTCAGAAATTGGAGGATCACGTGTTTTTGATGAATTCATAAGAATAAATACCCCCTCTCTCTGTAAGGTCTAAACCAAATCAAAATGAAGACAAAAGAGCATTCAAGGCTAGTCAGGGAAATGATAATAGAGAAGCACAAATCTGGGGAAGGGTACAAGACCATCTCAAAGACACTGAACATACCTCCAAGCTCAGTACAGTCCATTGTGAAAAGATGGAAAATATATGAAGCCACAGCCATACTTCCTAGGTAAGTTTGCTCCTCTAAACTTAGTCACTGGAGAAGAATGACATTGCTAAGAGAGGCTACTGTGATGCCAATAGTCACGCTGAGTGAGCTACAAAAGTCAATGGCTGGAACAGGAGATAAAGTTTATGATTCCACAAACTCTAAGGCATTGCTCAAGAATGGTATTTATGGAAGAATGGCAAAGAAGCCCTGGTTTAAAAACACGTTACATCCTTGCCCATAAAGATTTTGCAAAGTGTCACTTGAAAGATACTGTAAAGATGTGGAAGAAGGTCTTGTGAACAGATGAGAATAAAGTGGAACTTTTTAGCCTTAAGGCTAAGCAGTAATGCACGTGAGACATAAATCTAACACTGAACACCATCCCTACTGTAAAGTATTCAGGAGGTAGCAGCATGCTCCAAGGAATGGAAATCTGGTCAGGATTGATGGGCTGATGAATGCTGCTAAACACAGAGAGATCCTGGATAAAAACCTGATAGCCTCTGTCAGTAAACTTAAACTGGGAGGAAGTTTATCTTTCAGTAGGACAATGACCCTAAGCACACCGGCTGAGCAACCTGTCAGAGCAGTGGCTTCAAATGATGAAATTTGGTGTGCTTGTGTGGACCAATTGAACATCTCTGACAAGACCTCAAGATTGCTGTCCACCACTGCCCCCCCCCCAACTAAACTGGCACCACTTGAACAATTTTGCAAAGAGCAATGGACAAATCTTGCTCCATCATGTTGTGCAAAGCTAATAGAGACTTATCCAAAAAGACTTTAATAGCTATAAGAGGTAGTTCAACTAAGTACTGAGCAAAGGGGGATGAATATTTTTGACCGGCTAACATTTCAGTTTTTGAATTTTTAGTTTTTCATGCTATACAATGTTTCCTGTTTTTATGGATCTACTGTAAAATAAGGAGCATGTGACTCACAAATTAAAATTCTCAGTTGAATTGATCAAAATCCTTGGCTGTAATGCTCTTTTATGTGAGCAAATGGTTTGGGGGTTGAATACTTTTACAAGACACTGTTTAACTGGGTTCATTGGAACATTTGCATCATTGTCTCTTGCACCATCTAATTCTGCATGTCTTTCACATTACTCCATAAACTACTTTTGTCTTTGAACTTAGCTTTTCATTCAACATCAGCCCCTCTATTCCTCTCGCTCCCATGATTCCAAAACACCTCTCCTCAACTTGGTACTTTTGCTCATCAAGTTAACCTGACTTTTTTCTGTTGGCAGCTGATGATATTCCACAAAGGAAGAAAGTGGGTCAAGCTGAACATTTCACTACTTACCATAGTAATTCTAACAATTTTGTTGGAATAAAACTAATGTTCTGGGAGATAGGGTTAGTTCATATCAGCTATTTTTCTGAGGAAAGATTAATTAGGGATCAATAAATCTATGTAATTTTCCAATTTCATCTTCCTGACTGCAAACTTTATGAAACAAAGTGATGATAGATGCCACACATCTAGTTCTTCCAGCCTAGTGGAAGGAATTACTTTATTCAGAATGCTTTATATGTGTTTGAATTCATCCCAGAGGAATATGGAAGCCTGGAGGTCAAGTTTATTTAACAATTGGGATCAATTGTTTTATGAAGGTAGGGAGATTGCTGGGGAAATACACAAGGTACAGAATCAGGATAAGGCACAATAACAGCAGAGTGGGTTCCAAAGTCTACGCACCCTAGTCCTGGTCCCAAATTTTCACAAGAAGGAAATGACGAGATTGAAACTACTGCTTCCCCAGGGGCCAGCTACATTTACCATTCTCAAGTGTATTTTAAGTGAAATTCTGTTAAATAATTTCAAATAATCTTTAAAACAATCAAAATGTCCCATGGGAGGATGTTTAAATCTAATTAGATCAAACTCTGTATGCAGGTTATTTGGGAAATATGCATTATAGAAGTGTTAACTACTTGTATCCTGAATGTTTCTTTAGCTCAATCCAATTCCAAAATAAAACAATGCTTTACTCTATTATCAATGAAGGGTAGTTCTGCCTTGGTTTTAGGTGAGCTTTTGGATGATGGATTTAAATTGTGGAATTACTTTGAATTTGGCAACAATTCATTATTTATGATTAATATAATGCAAACAACCAAACTTCATGCAAATATTTTTTATTCAATACGATCGCTATTTTTCTACCTTAATGCAATTCAGAATGGTAATCAACTTATTTCTCAGTATCGTCTAATCATTCAAACACACAGTTATATGTTAAAGTGAATTAAAGATTAAAGTAGATTAAACAACCTAACTGCACTGCAAGTGCTCTTCAGTATAACCAAAGCAAGAAGCCCACTCGGCTCCTCAGGGTTGCTCTGCTGTTCAGTTAGGTCAGGCAAATTTATGTTCCCAACCTACATATCATCTACCCCGACTATCGTTTACTAAACACATTTCTCTGTAACTCATCCAAAAGTTCTAGGGGTCACCTAGTCTTTTGGTGAGGAAAGCCACTCACTTCACCCAAACTGGATACAAGATTTTCTTCTTCAATATTTCTCCTAAAATAGCTTGACCCATGAAAGATGTTCCTTTCATCTTCTTTCAATCTCACCTTGGCACTGTCTTTTAACAATTGTGACAGTGTTGCGCCCTTTCTGAGGCCAAAATGACTCCTGTGAGCAGAATGTCCAAAAATGAACTAAAATACAATGTTTTGTACAACTGGTGCATTATCTGCACCATCTTGAGTTCTAACCCTCTGTGAATTAATGTGATCTAAGTTTACGGAAAACTTTATTAGAATTTATCAACAACAGTAAACACATAAGGATATCAGTAACCCTTGAACTCATATCTGCATGTTGACTACAGTGAAACTGAAGCTTGGGAGATGAGTTGGATAAATAACCCCAACCCATTTTGTGTTTCGTATAGAAGCATGTACTTCAGTCCAGTGGATCCATATTGACTTTCTGGCATTTATTCTCACTAATCCCACACTCATTCAACTCTTAATTTCCCCACATTCCAATCAGTTAATCCACTCGCTTGTGCACTAGAAGCAATTTATAATAACCATTTAACCTACCAAAATATATGTCTTTGGGAAGAGACCAGGGCATCCTGAGGAAACCCACACAGGGAGAACATGCAGACTTCTCACGGACAGCGCCTGGGGTCAGGATTGAACCTCGGACAGTAGAGCGCTGAAGCAGCTACACCACCGCAGCGCCACAAGTTACCCATTGCCTACGAACTTCAAGAGGCTTCTAAACCAACATCAATAAAAATTATCAGCTGGACGGCTTCATCCAGAATTTATCCCCATGGCATAAATATAGACAGACCGGTCCCTCCCTCACCTTCTCCCACCTAGATCTGTGACCTTGCTGGGTCATTTTGTGGAACCTACGGCTAAATTTGACAGATAGCAAAGTTGAAATCATGTAGTAGACATGGAATGGCAGTATTAGTGGCCCATTATTTGTCACACGTACATCGAAGCATACAATGAAATGCGCCATTTGCGTCAGCGTCGCAGTTTCTGGTCACAATCACCAACCCTAGATCTTTGGAATGTAAGGAGAAGGGAACGGAGGTCCCCATTGAAACCCATTGCAGTTAAGAGGAAAACGCACGTACTTATTTCACTCCATAGCTGACGGGTTGAAATCTTCCAGTATTTTGTGCGTGGTAACCATTACAGACAGCGGCGGGATCGAACTCCGAGAGTACTATAAAGTGAATGCGCTAACCACTACGCTACAGTGCACAGCAGAACATCTGTCTCAATGATTCAGCCGCAGGCTCCCGTCCTTCCCACAGCCCTGCTCATCGTTATCCAGCCTCTCTTTGCGGTTGCTCTTGTCACTAAATCTCACTCTGAAAAACCAAATTCCCTCATGGTCGTTTTTGCGACCAGTTATCAACTACTGCAGCAAGATTGATGGGCAACAAGTTAACTGGTTATCCAGATCTAATTGTTTTTTTAAAAAAAATCGGACCAGCTAATGTATTTCAATCCTGGAAGTGAAAACACTTAAGTCTGGAGCAGCATCTGCTAACTTCAAACACGCCGCTCCCTACCTCAGCTCCTACAGAGTGAGCCCAGGACTTTTTAATGTTCACCGTTTGAAGAGAAGCAGGACGGATCGTGGCCTTCCAAAGTTAACGTGAACTCCACATCCTTCTTACTCAAGGAAAGATAAAATATTGAGCGCTGCACTGATATGACAGTTCGGGTCACGCTAAATATCTGTCATGGACTTGGCACGCTTCACGCGCTTTGAAGTCTGAAAAAATCATGCTTTATTTGCACTTATCTTAATTCTTTCTGACAGGTCTACAGCTTCCTTCCTCCACTTTGAGACAAAGATGGACTCAAAAGGATTACTTGGTGGTGTGAACAGAGGTTGTATTTGACATTGGCTTGAATGAATTAAGAGTTTAGATTTACCGATAAGATGTACAACGTGAGATGATTTTGAGTCGGACACCAGTGGCGACGCGGGTTGATTCCCACATTGGAATCATTAGCGGAGTTTGACGTCTTGCCAAGATCATTTAACCTATTCTCGGACAGGTTTGAAGTTTCCCTTGAAAAGCTTTTAGTGCAAATAAAACTCGATTTCTCTGTCAGGCTTCGCATTCCACCCAGAGTTAACAATTCTGAAACCGCAATGAGGAAACTGTAAGACGATCAACATGTCGAGAGCAGTAGATGCAAAATATCTCTGGCTAGCTAAGAAGAAAAGGCAGAGAACATTTTTTTTTCAGATAGCGTGTTTGCTTTGTTAGAAGGGACAGTGAGCGCCTTATACAACGTTAGATCATGTTTTACAGCCCATAATATTGTGATTTTTTGGGGGGCACTGGTACAATATAAAGCAGAGAAAACTACTGATACCATCCTAAGCTCATCACGGGTCAATCCAAATCCAAATCGGAACTCATCAAATGATTACAGTAAATATAACAACCCTTCATCAACCCTTCTAAGCATCATCCTTAGGAATCTTTTCTTCCATTTGTCCATCTCAATGACATAATTCCTGTAGCGGGGTGACCAGAAATAAACACAAAACTCTGTGCCTCCCAACATCTTGTACAGTCAGTGCCTTGGATGGCTGTGTCAGATGCCTCCTTCACCATCCTCCTCTAAGTCTCCACTCTACCGCCTAACCAGGGCCCTGCCATTTATTGCTAATCCCCGCACTGTTTTAACTTAGCAAAAATGCAGTTCTTTTTCACTTCTCTGAGTCAAACCCCATTTCCCTTACCATGGCCCATTTTTCCAGTTCGTCTAGATCCTGCTGGTGTCTTCACTGTCCACTATGCCACCAATTCTGGTGCCATCTGCAAACATCATAAACATGCCAACTACAATCTCATCTTAAGACATTGTAACATGCGGCAGCCAAATTGGGCACAGGAAGCTCCCACAAATAGTACTACAATAATGTGCAGATAACTCATCTTACATTGAATGAGGCATAAATATTAACTGGGATTATTCTGTTTTTCTTGGAAACCATTGAAATGTGCTTTTGCATACAGAGCCTCAGTACAGTGTACCACCCTGAAGGCACGTTTAGCAGTACACACTTCCTTACAGTGCCATGATGCAGTAGCCTTGATTTTCATAGCTGCGTCTCTAGAGCAAGACTTGATTGAACTTCCTGTACAACCTTATGACATGGAAGTGAGAGTACTTCCAGCTGAAAAATAAGTGTAAACTAAACTAGAGGATAGCATCCAGTTAATATGCATTACTTGCCTTTTTGCCAAAAAGAATTTATTTGCTATTTGCTTGATTTTAGATTCATATGATTTTTCAATTATGGGAAGGCTGCATTTGTAAATATTCACTGGGATACCATTGGTCCCTTCTTCCTTAAAAGGTGGAATTGTGTCAGTTTCCTCTCTTCAGTTGATTATTCTTGGGAACATTCTCAGAGTAAACATTAGTCAAATCCAGGCTCAGAATTCAGTCAGTTAGAGGGGCTTTGTAACCCAATCATGTAAATTGGTTAAGTGTTTATTTTGTATAGAATGTGAAGCAGCATCTGTGATTTTTTTCCCAAGATTAATTGTTAAGTCACTTCACTTAACGTAAACATAAGAAATTCAGCAAATGCTGGAAATCCAGAGTAATACATATAAAATGCTGGAGGAACTCAGCAGGTCAGGTAGCACCTACAGAACAGATAAACAATCAAAGTTTTGGGCTGAGACCCTTCACCAGGGCTCATGACTGAAGGGCCCTGATGAAGGGTCTCGGCCCGAAACGTTGACTGTTTATTCCTTTCCATAGATGTTGCCTGATCTGCTGAATTCCTCCAGCATTTTGAATGTGTTACTCTATTTAACACGCTCTTTCCTTTTGTAGTCCCCATTCTCAAACTGGAAGCCGGCTCTTTCTTAATTCTGTTTTAAATGTTACTTGAAAACAGAGTATGGCTTGAACCAAATTAAACCACTGGTAACTCTAGGCACTATCACAGTTCTTTCTCCATTTATCATCATTAATAAAGAAACAACAGGGTGGAGTTTCAATCTTAAAATTTTATGTTCTGTACAGTAGATATAACAGACAAAAACAGATAAGCCAAATGTTGTCGTAAGCCACAATTTATCCAAAGCCTTTTATAATTCCATAGGGTAAAACATTTGTTATTTTCATATCAGAATGCCACACACAGTGGTAAAGTTTCCTGCATTAAAGGCACAGGAATAGCAAATTAAAATAACTTTTTTTTAAAAATAGATTTCTTAAAAATGAAATGTATATACAGTCAAAGTTTCTGCATGCAATTAGTAAATGTGAATGACCAGCAAAAAGACTCTGTCAGCTAACAGACCTCTACCAATTCACCAAAAATAAAACTGGAAAATGGAGTCATATTTATTATCCTCCTTCAATGTACTTGATAACAATAAACTCAAAAAATATAATACAAGTTCATTTACAATTATTTTTATAGTATCATACATCTTATGCTACAAAAACAAATCTTAATATAAAAAATTTTGTAAATGTCTTTTTTGTGATTGTTAATGTTAATGTATACACTTCAACAAATTTATTCAAAAGCATTAAAAATAAGTTATGCAATATGAATTCAAAATTGAATGTTGTGTTAAAACATACCATTAAAGATGAACACATAGCACATATTGCTTCTGTAACTATGTGATGACAGTAGCAAATATCTCCCGTAGCTAAGATACTTGGAGTAAAACAAAAGTGAACAAAAAGTGACAAGTCCCCAAGTATTATCAGAATACAAGGATAAGAAAATGTGTTGGATCAAATTTCAGAAGTCAAAATATATTGTTTACTGAGAATCATTAATTAGAAAATCTTGACAGTAATTTTTACATCTTTGTTTTTTTTTCTCCTTGATTTGCATGTGCAGTAAAGTCTATATATCTTGCAAGTATAAATTGAACCAATCAACTCGCTGGAGCTTATGTAATAGCAACGTATGTTATGTGTGTTCAAGCTGCAGCATTGATTGTGAAGGCAGTGGTTTGATAGAAGGTAGGCTGATCAGCCAGCGAGCTGGCACATGCATGATGAGTTGTGTGGCCTCTGAGCTGTATCAGGAATTACAGCAAAATGGAATTTCATCATCTTCAATAACATTACAACTTACAAAAGCTAAAATGATTGCTTGGATAGGAATGAATGGATGCCTCATATAGCCATATTAAAAAGGCATGTGCCATATAGATCTCAATTATTAAAAAGTAACATTGTTATCAAGCATGCATAAGTGGTTACAAATAGGCTATAAAAATGATATTATTGCTCTGCAGACCAGTTATGTTTTGTTAAAATATAGGGTTTCTCTACAATACATACTGATCACTTCCATCGTCAGACTGACATGAGAAGCATCATTTAAACAGAGAGTTTAGCATTGATTACTCTGGTCTGGTTTGTGTCTGATCAACAGGGCTCTTGATTTGCATGTATCATTTTTAAAAAATAAATTAAAAAAATCCAAATCAGTTGTCCAAGAAATAGATTATCAATTCACTGGGAGAATGGAGTAAATTATTTCCCTCCATAATAATAATAAAAACATTCAAAAATGCAGGAAATGCAGGAAAAATAACAAAACAAGCTTTGATTCAAAGAAAGGTGATGATACCAATTACTTATTTAAATGAACTAGTCTAAGTCATTGAAATATCATCGTTAAAAAAAGGGTGAAAACTGCCAGCAGTTCTGGACAGTTCCCTAAAGCACATGTTAAAAGGAATCATTTCATACTTGGCAGTGTAGTTATCTCTTCCTCTTTCAGAAGACAGAGAAAAAATGAATCCACAGTGACTGTGGCCTCCTTGCTAAAGGTCTACCAAAATATGTGTAAAAAGAAATTGCTCGACAAAGCACTCCTGTGTGAAAGATTTGGGTCAGAGCAAAACAGACCCCTTAGTCCCATAGTCATAATGCATGTGGATGTTTGCTGCTCCTCTGGATGTACAAGGAAGGTCTTGGCTCAATCCACAGATCTCAGCGACTACGGCACACAAAATGGCCACTGTACAGCAGAAGTCCCATTCTGATACTCTGTAACCTCCAGCAAGCTGTTCTTCCATTACTTTTGTGTCAAACTTTTTTTTTGACAAGGAGCCATGGAACGTTGCTCTGCAGCCCTTTACAAATCATGCTGGCTCTGGCTAAATTCATTACTTTTTAACATTTAGCCACGGAGTTTGACCCTGGTAGTAGGTAAAAATATTATTCAGTGTTGGTCACGCCAGGTGGCAGTCATGAGCAAAGTCCACACACTGCACATACAAGAGTATCAAGAGTAGAAAGATACATGCACTTCACTGCAGCAAGCAGATTGCCAGGTGACTAATCTGCAGTCCTGGTTGAGGTGCTTGTATGGGAAAAAGTTAATTTATCTGTTGGCTGGATTATTTCATCTATCGGACGGTAGTTAAACCCAAAGTTATAAATCATGGTGTTATGAACAGCTAATGGAGCTGCTCCCTCACATTGCCAGTGACCTGAGTTCAGTCCTGAATTTGGATACTGTCTCAGTGAAGTTTGCATGATCTCCTGGCTTGGGCTTCCTCTGGTTTCCTCCCACTTCGTAAACATGTGCAGCGTGGTAGGTTATTTGTTACTATAGCGTGTAGGTGATTAGTGGAATCGGGGAGGAGCTGATGAAAATGGGGGTAACATTTTTAAAAAGAGATTAACAGAAGATTAGTGCAAATGGATGGTTAATGTTTGGCATGGATCTGATTGGCAGAAGAGTGCGTTTTTATTGTGTGCAGTTTTGGTCACCGAATTACTGGAAGGATATTAATAAGGTTGAAAGAGTGCAGAGAAGGTTTACAAGGATGTTGTGGAACTTGAGAAACTTAGTTACAGAGTAAGGTTGAATAGGTTAGGACTTTATTCCCTGGAGCGTAGAAGGATGAGGGGAGATTTGATAGAGGTATATAAAATTATGATGGGTATAGATAGAGTGAATGCAAGCAGGCTTTTTCCACTGAGGTTAGGGGAGAGAAAAAACCCAGAGGACATGGGTTATGGGTGAAGGGGGAGAAGTTTAAAGGGAACATTGGAGGGGCTTCTTCACAAAGAGAATGGTGGAAGTGTGGAATGAGCTGCCAGATGAAGTGGTAAATGTGGGCTCACTTTTAACATTTAAGAAAAACTTGGACAGGTACATGGATGAAGGGTGTTTGGGGGGATATGGTCCAGGTGCAGCTCAGTGGGACTAGGCAGAAAAATGGTTCAGCACAGCCAAGAAGGGCCAAAAGGCCTGTTTCTGTGCTATAATGTTCTATGGTTCTAAGAGACTGTAACTGAGTTGCATCATTCTGTAACTCTAATACTGCCATAATTGTATTCTGCCCCACCATCTCAGCACCAGATGGTTTCCCTCCAGGGTTAAAAAGCATGTTGGTGAGAATATCACAATGCCCTGCCTATAATTTTCCACAACTCACTCAATTCAATAAGTAATGGTTTGAGTAGAATGAAAGCCTGCAGAATTTTAGGTGGACCGAATCTGCCAGCATGTGAAGGATTCAAAGTTCAAGGTAAAATTATTATCAAAGTACATCTATGTCAACATATACTACCCTGAGATTCATTTTCTTGAGGGCATTCACGGTAGAATGAAAATACAATAGAATCAATGTAAAACTACACACAGAGACTGCAAACAACCATGGGTAGCGAGAAAAGTGGCATCGTTAATGAACGCTGTGAATATGTCTTCTTGAAACAGTGTAGTTTGTGCGGAGAGGAGGGAGTTTCTGAATATTGCAAGTGGCAATGAAGGAACAGCGATATAATTCTACATCATGTGGTGGATAGCTGCTTTTCACACATGGATGATGACCTGGGAGGTGCTGTTGAGGTTATGATAGGTTGTACAGCGTATTCTGTAGCCATGGTGCACGAGTGGTGGATGGGGTGACAGCCAAAGAGTGTTTTTGCAGCTGCATTCATCCAAGAAAATGGAGAAAATCCAAATGTACGTCCATTGTGCCTTGGAAATGGTGGAAAGGCTTCAGGGAATTGGGAGATGAATCACTTGGTCTGGGATACTTGACCACTGACAGGTTCTTCCAGCCACAGCGTTATCTGAATGGTCATTGATGATGGGGACTAGGTATGCGAAAATGTCAAGGGGAGGTTGTCAGGCTTGTTTTTGTTGGACATAGTCATTGCCCTGACACTTGTATGGGCAAGCATTAGTATTTATCAGCTTACACTTAAATGTTATTCAAGTTTTGCCACATGTGGGCAGAGACTGATTCATTTTCAGAAAAATATGAAGTGTAACTGAGTCTATATTGGAAGGCCTAGACAGAGTGGACGTGGAAAAGATATTTCCTATACTAGTACCAGAGGGCACTGCCTCACAGCATGAGGATATCCCTTCAGGACCGAGATAGAGGGCAATTTCTATAGCCAGAGGGTGGTGAATCTGTGGAATTCATTGCCACAGACAGCTGTGGAGGTCAAGTCATTAGATATATTTGATTAATTCTTGTTTAATAAGGGCATGAGAGGGATAATAAATCAGCCATGATGATTAATTGTGGAGCAGACTTGAAGGGCCCAATGGCCTAATTCTTCTGTTATGTCTTATGGTCTTGTGCAATCACTGGCCAACAATCACACTTCTGACTTTTATGAAGGAGGGTAGGGATTGATGAAGCAGCTCATTGGTTTAGCCTGGGGCAGTGCCCTGAGGTAATCCTGAGCAGTGCCCTACAGTAATGTCCTGGGATTGAGACGACTGTATTACTGCAACCACAAATCCATTCCTTAGAGGTAGTCCTGTAGGGAGTTTCTCCCAATTCCCATTATCATTAACCTTGCTTGGTTCCTTGATGTTTATTGGGTCAATAGCTGTCTTGCCAATGTAAGCCACTCTCACCTCACTTCTGGATTTCAGCACTTTTGTCCAGATTTGAACCAATGCTGTTATGAGGTCAGGTGTTTCTTAGTCTTGCCAGGACCCAAAGTAAGCATCAGTAAGCAGCTTGAGAATGCCTTCACTTGCTGGTGTGTGGAAATAAACTGATGGTTTGGGATTACACTGTTTTTAATGGATTGGACCTCCCTGTACAATTTTTATGCAATGTCAGGTGAATGCTGGAACACCATATCTCTAAATGTTGTCATTTCTGGGTCTCAAGCCATTAACAGCACAGCTAGGACATTGAGAGGACTATCAGCATTTGCTATATCTGTGCACAGCCACCTTAGTATCATGGGGAGTGAACTGAGTTCTATGACAAGACTAAGATTTGTAACTCCAGACAGCTAATGCTTCTGCTTTGTTGCTTGCTCTTACACCTTGGACTACATCACTGAGGGAAGGGATGTCCATTGAACCTCACGCTCCTGTAAACTTTTAACTGTCAAGTACCATTCACAGTAGATGCAATCACAACTAATTTTATAATTGGCTGGAGGATATTAAGAAGTTCTATAAACAGGGCAAACTGAGAAGATGCAAGCAGAGGGGATCATTGTTGGTGGGCAGAAAGATTGGCGTGGACATTAGTGGACTGTAGGGCCATATCTGTGCAATACAGCTTTTATAACTCTGAAAAATGCGCTGCTTTTACAGTTTAGCTTGTGATGTAGCTTCACGAATGGACTCTTTAATTTTGTTGTATTTGATGGCTTGCCTTTTACATTTCTCCTTGAACAGGGATTGGTAGTGAGGGAGATACAGATTCACAAAGATACATATAAGGTGATGGAAGGTAATACTGTTCTGCTAATGGCCTGTGCTAGTGTATTGTGCTCCTTTCTGAATCTGTTCTGTTGAGCAACAATGGCAGTACAATGCATCACAACAAAGCTGTTTTCAACAAAAGCGGGACTAGTTTTCCATATTCATTAATAATATTGTGAAGGAGAAGTGTATATCAGACAGGTAGGTTGGTGAGGACTAGACTTTTCACTGAATCCCTGACCTCCAGTTATCTGACGACCATAACCTTCAGGAGACAGGGGCATGTGGCCCCCAGCCACTGATGCACAGCTCCCACCACTGTAAATTACCCCTTGTGTAGAAGGGTGTAAGAGTTGCTAGGGAAGCGAACATATAGGAATAGAGGTAAATAACTAGGATGCTTAAGAACCAATATGGACACTGGGCTGAACTGCTTCCTATATTGTAAGAAAATACAAATACGAGCTTGGCCAATGGTGAAGCTACTAAGTTCCCTTCACCTAGAGTATAATCATATGTATAAGATGATGAAAGGTGTTGATCATGTGGATAGTCAGAGGCTTTTTCCCAGGGCTAAAATGGCTAGCATGAGAGGCCCAGTTTTAAGGTGCTTTGGATTAGGTAGAGAGGAGATGTCAGGGGTAAGTTTTTTATGCAGAGAGTGCTGAGTGCTTGGAATGGGCTGCTGGTGATGGTGGTGGAGGTGGATACGATAGTCTTTTAAGAGACTCCTGAACAGGTACATGAAGCTCAGAAAAATAGTGGGCGATGGGTAACCCTAGGTAATTTCTAAGGTAAGGACATGTTCAGCACATTTTTGTGGGCTGAAGGGCCTGTATTGCGCTGTAGGTTTTCTATGCTTCTATGTTCCAGAGTATAATCTCAGATCTTGCCACTATTAGTGTTCTATACAGAGAAGTACAATTATAAAAGGTGAAGAAGACTGTAAGTAATAGGAGATCCTACCCCATGCTTCAGTTAATGGCATGAAGTTTCACAAAGTCTAGGGTCATCACTGAAGTCTCCCAGAGTCACTGCTTCCTTACTCTAGACCCTTTCCTGTTGCCGAAGTGGAGGAGGAACTGGGAGTGTTGGTTACAATATTCTTTTGGCAAGGACAACATTATGCTTGAAGGACAGCTCTTCTATCTTAGGGGCAAGTTCTCAAACGCTGATAAGACACCATATAGGGATTGATTGAGGTTCATTATCAGATTGAAAATGGTGCCTAGGTTTTTGCTGAACGGTTTGCCAAGTTTTACTCTTTACGATTCTGCAAAGGTTTTGTGCAGAAGCAAATCATTTCAGAGGCAACCACATTGCTCTTGTCCAGAGGCACATATCGATCAGTTGGTGCTGCTGATGCAGAGCTCTGGAGAGCCCAGTTTGATCCTGGCCTTGGGTATTGACTGTATGGAGTTTATGTGTTCTCCCTGTGGCTGTGTGAAACTTCCTCCTCCAACACCCCAAGCTGATAGGGTAGGTTAATTGAACCAGATTTCCAATTATGGGAATATAATAGCTATCTCCATTAACAATCTTATCATTTCAGTTTAGTTAATTATTAATTCACCAAGTCTTGAGCAGGATTCTAACCCATACCTTTCATCACCTACTTTTCTTATTACTCCGATACCATTACCGCTTTCCCACCTTTGAAGCTATAGACAGGGCAGTGTCTAGGAATATTATTTGTATGGACATTTTGAAGACATTTGTGAAGAGACTGCTGCGAACTTAAAGCTCATGGAATTAAAGACAAAATATTAATCTGCCCAGTAACTTGGCTGAGGTAGAGGAGGAAGAGTGGAAGTAAACAGATATTCTATCCAATAAGATGTGACATGATCTCCTGTCAGGATCTCTCTAGGGCCCTGAAATATTCATCCTATTTATTGATGACAGTGTAGAAGAGTCAAGTTTGGTAAAAGAAAGAAGGGTTACGTTATAACCAACTGGCAAAAGAGTACAATTGTAAAGTGATATTATAGAAGCAGAACTTTTGACAGATGGATCTCAATGTGAGTAAACATGACATCAGCTACTTTTACCTCAGAGAAGGTAAGAATGCATGAAAAGCTCAAAGCAACATACATAAAATACTGGAGAAACTCAGCAGGTCAGGCAGCATCTATGGAAATGAACGAACAGTTGATGTTTCAGACTGAGACCCTTCTTCAAGACTGGAAATGAAGGGGGAATAAAAAGGTAGGGGAGGGGAAGGAGGATAGCTAAGTGATAGGTGAAGATGTGAGTAAGAAAGGTGAAGGGCTAGAGAGGAAGGAATCTGATGGAGAGGATAATGGAACATAGGAAAAAGGATAGGAGGAGGGCATCGGAGGGGATGTGATAAACAGGTGAGAAGAGGAAAGAGGTAAGAGTGGGGAATAGAAGAAGAGGGGAGGGGAAAGATAAAATTTTATCAGGAGAAATCAATATTCATGGCATTAGGTTGGAGGCTACCCAGATGGAATATAGGTTGTTGTTCCTTCATCCTGAGTGTGGCCTCATTGTGGCAAAAGAGGAGGCTATGGATCAAAATATCAGAATGGGAATTGGAATTAAAATGTTTGGCAACTGTGAAGTTGTGCTTTTGGCAGATGGAGCGGAGGTGCTTGACAAAATGGTCCCCTAATTTATGACAGGTCTCTCCAATGTAGAGCAGGCCACATTGGGAGCACAAAACACAATTGACGACCCCAGCAGATTTGCAGGTGAAGTGTAGTTCACCTGGAAAGACTGCTTGAGGCCCTGAATGGAGGTTAGGGAGGAGGTGAATGGGTAGAAGTAGAACTTTGGCCGCTTACAGTGATAAGGCAGGGAGATTAGTGGGGAGGGACAAACTGACAAGGGAATCTCAGAGGGAGAGATCCTTGGAAAAAAACAGAGAGAGGGGTGAAGGTAAAGATGTGTTTGATGGTAGGTCCCTTTGGAGATGGTGGAAGTTGCAGAGAATAATGTATTGGGTGTAGAGGCTCATGGAGTGGTAGGTAAAGAGGCTGGAAGATGGGGTGAGTGTGGATATTCAAGAAATGGAAGGCAGCATCAATGGTGGAAGGAGGGAAACCCTGTTCATTGAAGGAGGAGGACATCTCAAGTCCTGATAAGGAAAGACTATCCTGGGAACAGAAGCAGTGGAGACGAAGGAACTGAGAAAAAGGAATAGCATTTTTACAGGAGACAGGTTGGGAAGAGGCATAGTCAAGATAGCTGTGGGAATTGGTAGGTTTATAATAGATATTGGCTGATAGTTTGTCTCCAGAGATGGAGACAGAAAGATCGAGAAAGTGGAAGAAGGTGTCAGAAATGGATCAAGTGAAATTAAGGGCAGGGTAGAAGTTGGAAGCAAAGTTGATGAACTTGATGAGCTCAGCGTGGATGCATGAAGCAGCACCAATGCAGTCGTCAATGGAGCGGAGGAAGAGTTTGGGAGCATTACCAGGGAAGGCTTTGAACATGGACTGTTCAACATAGACAACAAAAAGGCAGGCATAGTTGGGGCCCATGGTTACCCCTCAAGTCTGGAAAAAGTTGGAGGAGCCAAAGTAGAAATTGGGAGGATGAGAACCAGTTCTGGCAAATGGTGGGGGAGAACTGGTTGGTTCATTTGTTGAGAAAGAAGCAGAGTGCTTTAAGGACTTCTTGATGGGGGATTGAATTGTATAAGGACTAGACACCCATCTTGAAAAATGAAGCAGGCAGGGCCAGGGAACTGAAAGCTAGTGAGGAGATTAAGAGCATGAGAAATCCTCCCTCACATTTTTATTCCAGCTCTAGCTATCCTCCCTCCCCTCCCCCCACCTTTTTATTCTGGCATCTTCCCAATTCCTTTTCAGTCCTGAAGAAGGGTCTCAGCCTGAAATGTTGACTGTTTTTTCATTTCCATGGATGCTGCCTGACCTGCTGAGTCCCTCCAGCAACTTGTGGGTGGTGTTTTGGATTTCCAGCATCTGCAGAATTTCTCATGTTTATGAAATGTTCAAATACGTGGAACTGGAATTCTAAAGTGATCTGGTAGTGAGCATACTTAGATGATTAAACCATTATGAGAAGATACAAACATAATCAAAGAGGCTAACTAAACACTGAGGTTTGAACACATGTCCAGATTTATGAGGTTATAATGCAGCTATTGAAAGCCCTGATTAAACCACATCTAGTGGGGGAGAGATATTGGGCTTGGAGAGTTTAGATTCACTTATGGACACCAAGAGTAAAATTAAAAAGAATAATCACTCAGACTCTGTGTATGCCTTGGAATTAGAATGCTAGGGGCAACCTGATTTAAATTTTCAGGATACTAAAGGAAAATGTTTTTGCTGGTTGTGGACCAAGGTGAGTAATATAGTTTAAAATCATGAGGCAAGTTTTATTTTAAGAATAGAACATGCATGGAGTGGTAGAAGTTCGGAGCCCCCTTCCAAAAAAATAATAAGCACCTGATGTTAGGTCAATTGTTAATTTTAATCTATGAACCAGGAACAGGAACTGTAACAGGTAATACTGAATTCAGAAGTACTCTGTGCTAAACATTTGCCTGAAAATTGTTAGTTGGTGCACGAACAGATTAATGAACGTTTGCATGTTTGTGTATCCTTCCTTCATTAGCTGCCCTCCTACTGGAATGGCCAGTGGAGGCTGATTCAATAAAAGAATTGGACAAATGATTGATAAAGAAAGAATATCTGTAGGGTAATGAGAAATAGTAGGAGAGGGGAGGATTAATTGGAATTCTACTAATGAGTCAGTATGGGAAAAGAACACAATGCTGAATGCTTTCCTCGGACTTTGTTGCTTTATGACAGGGGTTCCCAACCTGGGGTCCATGGACCCCATGCTTAATGGTATTGGTCCATGGCATAATAAAGGTTGGAAACACCTGCTTTATGACTTTCGGAAGGCTGAGAAAAAGCCAAATTTGATTGCAGTGACTCTATGGGTTGGAAATTACTCAATATGGAACTCATCTTAGAGATACTAAAGCAACTAATTTGGAGGAAAGTGGCTAGTAGAAGAACATTGTCATCTTGTAACAGTATATACATATATATTCTAAACTGTAGAGTATATTAAAGCTTGTAAATTGCGTTAATGAAATTTCTTGGAATCATGCAATTAGGTAAAAACAAACAGAAAGCCTCATTCTTGTGGACCATGTCAAATGATGTCTTTATTGGTGTCTTCTGCTATACTTAATACTGAAATCAACTTCAGCAGGAAAAGGAGGCTGTAGCTTTCCAGGGGTTATTGCACCCAGCAATTTCATCAGCTTATTCCACACCATGCAACTATTAACAAGAGTTGTAGTAACACTTAAGTATTTGCAAGGACTGAAGGTTAACACTTAAACATTAACCACAGCTGGTATGAAAATGCTAGGACAACAGATTAGCATTCTTTACTGCTGTTAGTCCTGAAAAGGACCTGATTATTTAATACAGATTCACATATAGAATTTTAAAAAATGCATCTGTCTTTTCTCGGTTTTCATTACCAGCAGCCTCTGCTGAAGTATTTGGATTGTTTGCTTATACCAGGATTAACATACACCTGTGCAACGTGTTATATCAGCAGGAAGACACAAATAAATCCCTGGCAGGAATACATACAGTTTGCAATTGGTCTGGGGCAATGACTTCAAATAACCAGGTCTGCAGTTAAGGGCAGCCCACTTCATATAATACAATAAATTATAATGCAGCAGTGGCTCTTTATATTATGCACAAATATCATGCAAATAATAACTGCAGTATTATGTAACAAAATTAGCAGATGAATACGCAAGTACAAAGACAATGGTAGACACATACAGGATTTAATACAATTTATACAAAATGTGCTATTAAAATATGAAATTTTTAGAAAAGGTAACTTTTATAATTGCAAAAAAAACTGTATAAAAATAAATATTCTATGTACACACTCCATTCTGAGGTTAGACCATCATCACTGCAAAGAGAGAAAGTAAATGTAAGTTAGTTTCAACACCAGCACTTCAAAGCAAATCATCATGGAACAAATTAATAAAAGGGCAAATTTAAGTAAGCTGCATGACAGCTGTTGATGCTCAGCCACAAGGAGGAAAGTACACACTTAGCACTTCAGTTATTTGCTATTAAATTTACTCAAATGTCATCATTTTATATGTGTGATTCTCCCTTTTAGACTCCGGCTTTTCCCTTTTCATATTGACTGAATTGACCCATTTACCAAAGAAGTAATCACCACTCCAAAATTTATTTGAGGAGAAGTGAGAGTTTATATTATTAGGGAGCTCAATTTGAACTTTCACAGATTACATTATGCTGCATATTCTTCATTGCATTAATAAGGCATCAGGATGCATGTTTCACAAGGTCCAGGATCAATACTTTTCCTCAGCAGTTACAATGTTTAAATGACATTTGGATAGGTACATGGATAGATATGGGCCAAACATAGGCAAATGGCACAAAGCCAGATAGACATCTTGGTTGGCATGGATGATTTGGACCAAAAGGTCTGCTTCATGCTGTATAACACTGTGATTCAGCAGTGGAAGGGGTAAGCAGTTTTTAAGTTCCTAGTTGTCAATATCTCTGGAGATCTATCCAAGCCTCAATATATAAATGAAATTACAAAGAAGGTACAACAGCAGCTACATTTCATTAGGAGTTTCAGGAGACTTGGTATGTCACGAAAGACACTCACAAATTTCTACAGATGTACCATGGAGAGCATTCTAACTGGTTGCATCACTGTCTAGTGTGGAGGGGCCACTGCACCAGATCAGAAAAAGCTGCAGAAAGTTGTAAACTTCATTGTGGGCACTGTCCTCCCCAGCATCAAGGAGACCTTCCAAAAGCGATGCCTCAGAAAGGTGGCATCCATTATTAAGAACCCCCAACCATCCAGTGCATGCCCTCTTCTCACTGCTACCATGAAGTTGGTGGTACAGAAGCCCGAAGATACACACTCAACTTTCCAGAAACAGCTTCTTCCCCTTTGCTATCAGATTTCTGAAAGGACAATGAACCCATGAACACCACCTCACTACTTTTTTCCCTCTCGCTTTGCACTACTTATTTAATTTTGTACATATTTATTGCCATTTATAGTTCTTTCATTCTTATGTATTGCAATGCACTGCTGCTGCAACACAACAAATTTCCTGACATATGCCAGTGACATTAATTCTGATTCTCATATTGAAACCTACTTACAATAAATGAATTAATGTCCTCACCAATAATGGCAACAACACAGTTTAATAGTAATTGGATTAACCAGTTTTCTCTACAAAGGTCTGGCATGGAATTAATGGGCTGAATACTCTTCTTCATTACTATAATAACTCTGTAATGTGTTCAGTGTTTGCAAAATTATATTGGGTTGCAGAATTTTTAGATTGAGATTATATATTTGAATGGGACAAAATTATATTCATCAAATAAGACTTTGAATAGTGAGTTCATTACAGTGGTCAAAGTACATTAATACTTTATACTTATCACTAATTGTTTACACATTTTAATGGATGATCTAATAATTTCTGATTAAAACAAAATTTGCTCTTAAATGTGTCAACACATTTCTACCACTTCACAGTATTTGCAGCTGATAAATTAACCATATGCATTTTTAATTTGCAGTTTTTAAAATATATTTTGTAGTTACAGTTCTTCCTTTCAGAGACATTGATGTGCATTTCCAGATCTAATCTGTAATTACTAATTCATTTGCAATTTCTTAAGTGCATAAACATTGTTTAAATGGGAAGCAAAAAATTTCATCCCGTATTCACGACTAATTGGCAGCGTCATTTTTACAGGGCCCAAGTGACAAAAATAACCAGGGGCTGTAATAATCTAATTGGCTGTTATGAAGGATGGCACATGGTTCATAAGTACCATGAAAAGGTTAACAGAAAAAGAATGCTTGCCAAAATCAAACCTCTGAAGTGATAATATAGCAATTGCTGACAATAATGGATTGACGATGCAGCATTTGTTTACAGGCTCCAGACTATACACTAAGAACAGGCTTAGCAACCGCCATGCTGCACACACTTGTAGGTTCCAAACAATTCAAAGATAACACACTTTTCATTCTGATTAGAAAACACACTATAGCTGCAGCACACAAACATGCTTCTGTTCCATCATTTTTAATGCAACTTACTTTATTCCAACAGCCCTGTACAGGTAAACCATCTTCACCCTATAATTCAAAGCAAAGAAAATATTTATACCTTTTCCTTTTTATCCAGTTCTACATCTGCTATTTAAACAACTTTCTAGTTCTGCTTCCTTTCCCGCTACTCCTTCCTAAATATCTTAACTGTGATTTGAAACTGCCTTTAAGGAAAACAGGAAACTGGAACCAGATCCAATGAAGAGCTGAAGGTGAGATCAACACCTGGGCATTGTAGCTAGTTGACAGCTACACGTTTTTGTAATTTAAACAGCGCCTGATCAAGAGTTTACTGGATTGAAATCAGTCTAATGATTGAAATCAGTCCAATGGTTGAAAGAGACCCCGTTAAAATGATACTTTGAGGTGGGGGGAAATAAAAAAAACAAAACCTTTTTGGTGTTGATACAGGAACCATTGCTTATACTAACAAAATCTAGCTTTCTGTTCAGGGCATACCTTACTATCCGTCAATACACATCAGGATGTGAACACCTTTGATGAAATCTCAGTATTTTAATCTGAAGCTCTTATCCATTTTCTTTATTGTGATAAAACTGAAATAAGATTTTGTAAATCCAATTAAAGTGCCATTATCAAATCTAAAATTACAAACAATGTTAACTTTTCTTGATTGTTATCCATAGATAATATCACACAGATCTAATGATTTTACAATAGCTTCCTTCTCAGTTTCAATTAATACTTCTCAAATCTTTGATTGCTGTCATAGCAATGTAGTTTTCAGGATTTTTTTTAAACAAGGAAAAGTAACAAAGTTATTTTGTGGAAGATCATACTGTTATTCAACAGGAAAATTACATTTCACTAGCCTAGATTGAAACATGTTAATAATATACTCAGTCTGGTCAATTAAGACGCATCCTTACATCAACCACCTCCCCTCTGAAATGCTGAGAAAATGGAGAAAGTTGTATTATAATCTTTATTGCCTCAATTTCCATGTATTTGATTCCTGGAATTTTCCGACCCTCCATCTCCCTGCTCCGCCTCATCAACGTATCCCTTATTTATTTTAACAGTACCAGGGTCTGCTTTGGTTCTTAATCCCAGAAATTAAACTGTTAGCTGGGAACTGAAATATAAAAGAAACAGAAAGTTCTGGAAATGGAAAGCAGGTTAGGCAGTACCTATGGAAACTGAGCTAATGTTTTGGGTTAAAGACACAAAATGCTGGAAGAACTCAGCAAGCCAGGTGCATTTATCGAAAAAAAAAAGACTCTTATGGAGTCAACATTTCTGGTTGAGACCTGACATCCTCCCCATTCTTTTCCAGTCTTGAAGGCCTTTACCTGAAATGTTGTTTCTTCCTTTCTTTCCCTAGATGCTGCCTTGCTTGCTTGCTGAGTTCCTCCAGCATTTTATGTGTGTTACTTTGAATTTCCAGCATCTGCAGAATCTCCTGCACTAATATTTTGGATTAATAGTTCTTCACTGACCTGAAATGTTAGCTCTGCTCCTCTCTCCATATACGCTGCCTGAACTGGTCAGTATTTTCAGCAATTCCTGTTCTGAGCTCAAATTCCCAACATTAGCAGAATTTTTTTTTGATTTATAATGTTATAAAGAACCATTCTTTTTACTTTTCTGTTACACATGTACATTTAAAAGGTCCACTCAAATGATAAAGCTATGCCAATGAAAAATACTGGGAATGTGAATTGAGAGCTTTTCAGTATGTGACACTTTGTGAATATATTTTGTACTTGAATGCTTCATAAATTCTGAAGTTAGTTTTAGCATGATAAATAATGGGGTTCCATGTTCTTCACAATAATGCTGTGGTTTATTCAACCCTCTAACGTAGACAGATGATACTAGACTAAGGAACGGTGGAGCTGCTGGCCCTAATGACTTCAAACAGTGGTTAAATTATGGACAATAGAATTTTGAGCTTGTAGGCCCTTTCTTCAATCGGCAGATTTTCCTTTACACATCACAGTAAATCCCAAATGCTATCCAGAGAGAATCAACGAAGCCAACTCGATTTTCACTGGAAAACTATCATCCAGTTATATAAAGCAGCAGATTTTAATTGGGTGATTTAGGAACTGTTGTCATGAGTATATATGTATTTAACACCTTCCTTGTATCTGCTATTTTAGTGTGGGCACCAAACCATTTATTTCAAAATGGATTAAGATCATATGACTTGAAAGGAGATACAGAGTGCTCTTCAGTGTTGAAATGCTGATACTACTGTACCTTAAACCTATATTAAACAATGTTGGTTCTCACAGGAAAATTCTAACATCAGATTTTCCAGGCCATGAGGCATCACCATAACACTGAAAGGGAAGACTTTTCTGCTATACTTACAGAGCAAACTGGCTCGAATCTTGCTCTCACACCGCCATCTGCTTTGCCAGATTTCTTAGCAACTAGCAAATTACCCAATGATACGAGCATTTCTTAAATTACATGATTATTGTATTCGAGTGAATAATATGCACATTTGCTTATGACTAGACAGTTGTAAGCAACATGCTTTCTTTTAAACTATAGATTCCAAACGCAAGAAATTTAAGCAAGCTTTAAAACTATTGGTCATGCATGGCACTGCTACTGGGAACAATGGTTCAGTAAAATCCTTTTCGCAAATAAAACAGGATCTGTATACTTAAAAGATTCACAAAATTAAATATGTTCTACAATATAGAAAGGATTCCTAGATTACTCTTGGATCTTACAAAAATAAGAACTTGATTTCTCACTGATGCACCATAAAAAAGATGAATTTATTTAGGCATTAAAAATGATTTAAGGTAATTACGATGAACCCATTGGTACTCTGTTGTAATGCATTCCGGGCAGGGTTTTAGAAAGTGGCAATTAAGGGTAAGGGTAGGAAAGGAGTGAGAGATTGTTAATTCTTAATTGGTTTTGAAAAGGAAAACAGGATCATCGATATGATAAATAATAGATGATTCTGCAAGAAAATCTACTGCAGCAGCATTAAATAGGTAAGGAAAGTTTGATAGGGATGCTTGGCTTTCGAAATTGCAAGGAAGGACAAAGCCACTAAAATGAATAAGGCCACTTTGCTAAACTATATGGGTTAGCATTGTTTAATTGCCAAAGAATGAAAATAAATTGCAATTTGGTACTGCCTTTCATGACCTCACGATGTCCTTGCGCTTTGCAGCCAATGAAGTACTTCTGAAGAGCAGACATTGTTATAATGTAAGAAAAGCTGCAGCCAGTTGTTGCACAGCAAGCTCCCACAAACAACGGTGAGATAAACGACCAGTGTTGATTGGGGATTATAAATAGAACAGGATAGCTCTCTATCTGAGTGACTGTGGTCTTGTGCAACATTAATATCAAATGTAAATTTAACTCATTTGCAGAAGTTTCAGTGATGAATGCTTTTTAGTTTCAGAAATGCAAACTACAGGGAAAAGTGGAAATGAAGTGTCACAGACTTTTATATATAAAAGGATTCATCTTCAGAGTCACTCAACCTTCACAATTGATTTCCTGCAGCTTTGCCTTTATATCTAAACTTGTTTCATGTTTTAGAGTTCTCTACTGGTATTTTTGTAAGCAACAAATATTTCCACATCACTGACAATGATCTGAAATGTAAATTTTTGAAGGTGAAATCTAAGAACCATAGAATAAAAATGAGCATTAATTTTACATCTAAATTGCACTTTTCAAACCTATCTTATGTGTCTTTTAGTTAATGAAGTATTTTTGAAATCTAATTAAATCATTGCTGTACAATCAAACTTGTATCAACTTGATATTGTTTGCTGCTAAATTAAGTCAGTTTGATATTATTGTTATCCTTTTTTACTCTACAGCTTGTGTCTTGAGCTGTTCTTGTGTATTTGGTAATGGGTCCTCTGCATAAAATGCTATAATCAGTATTTGGAAACTGAGCACAATTTTATTTGAAACATTTTTGGATATGTAGCCAAATTCATAATTGCACTGAACAAATGCATCAGGACTAATTTCAGATTATGTTAATAAGCATATCCATCACTGGTTTTGTTGGTTATGTGGGGATGAAGCAGTACTTGATCAGGTTGCATTTAGAGTTATTAATTCACGAGCATGCATGAAAGTGATTACAATGATTAGCATGCAGGAAGGGAAGGGATGTAACACCATACCAATGGGCAAGGGGCGTCAAGCCCATCCAGGCCAGGTAAGCCCGGTTCACCTTTTTCTCCTTTAAAGCCTCGAAATCCCTGTTTACAAAATGAACTGACTTGGTTAATACAAGTGCATTTTGAATCAACTTTCACATAGATGGAGAAAGGAGGGAGGATGATGGAGGAGACAAGTCAACATGTGACAGGTGACACTTTACCAGAAATGGCAATTTCTTTCAATATGCAGTAAGTACCACAAAGGAAACTCTCACACAACACCATCAGACCTGCTGCAGACCCACTGACCAATTCAAAGATCAGCAAAGTTCTTTGATCAATGTTAGGAATTGAAATGGGCAGGTGTGTTAGGCAAAGAATTGATAACTGAAGGTAGGTAGGTCTAAAATCATTGCAGCACTCTCCAGCCAAATCAAGTTGAATTGTGACCAAGTAATTGGAAATCAATATGTAAAAGCAGTCTTCAGGTTTGCATTGGAGAACTCCATGTTCATGGTACTATTGGGTTGGTAGTCTTGTTCCTCCCTTATTTTTCCATTACAATACCTGACATTTTCAATGACATCATGAGAACATACCAATGGACAAGGTGCATCTAATCCAGGCACTCCTTGGTCTCCCTTATCCCCTTTAGGCCCTTTAGCACCTCTCTTTCCCTTCTCCCCCTGCAAACAATATTTTTATTAGTCAAAGAATAAAATGCTACGAAAAAAGGGGAAAACACGTTGAAGTAACACTTCCTGATTTTAGATCAAATCTCTTCAATTATACTTGCTTTATCATTGAGTAAATTGTTAAGACATTTATGTTTGATTGTAAACTTCAGTAGCATTAAGGTTTTAGAGGAGTGATACTGAAGATGTATTCACAGGAGATTGTTTCTGAAGATAGATTGACTGATTAAACAAGCACACATTGTGTTTGAAAAACACTAGCATAATTTTAACTCATTTGAAGATTCAGTTATGCTTTTTCGCACAAAACAATTTTAAGCAAGAAATATTTTTAAAAGGTGTTTAAGGATCAGAATATACAGCCAAAAACTGAATCAATTCCCTGTTCTATATTACTTTGAAAATAGAAAGAAATTATAGTGGGCACTTTATTAAATCTCAGAGTCTCCTTATAAACATCCATACAAATTATATAATAAATTAGAGGTTCAGAATATCATTAGTTTGGGTGAAAGAGAGACTGAGCTGTTATGGACTAGCCTGCACAAGAGGATCACTGTCAGGAAGAAGGAAATGCTGTTTCAGGAAGGAGCAAGGAGGATCATCTAGGATTAATGTTGAACAGAAGGGAGGAATAAAGGGGGTAAGGCAGACCTGTTGGAAGGAGTAAGAAAACAGGAGCAAAAAAAGCAAAGAGAAAAAGCAACAACAAAGTATAATTTAAGCATCTAGCAAAAGCCACACACAATCAACTTAGCACCATTTTCATTTGTATATCTGTCTGAACTTGGATTACTTTGTATAATAAATTCTTTAATTTTTGAAGTCCAAGTTGACAATTTCAATTAAAATGTGATTTTTGTTTAAAACAAACAGGCATCTTGAAAATTATACCTATATTTTTCTAAAAATTAACTTCAGCTACACAACACATGGTTAAGATTATATTACTGGTTATTGAATATTATAATTGCCTTTGCATTGCGGGCTACTACAGCAATATTTTCCTCTGATTGAAGTAAAACATACAAGTGTCTTTTTTATCCCCAAAAGTATTAATAACAAGCCATCTAAATTATACATACATGTAGTTTTGTATTTTTGTCAGCAAAAATATCAGAAAACTGGTCAGTTAGGAAATACATGTGATGAATTGAATTAACTTTATTTCTTCATATATGTGAGGAGTAAAAATCTTTACAATACATCTGTCTGAATGTGCAATGTCCAGATTATAGTAAGTTGTAATAAATAGTATGTACACTAAGATATACAAGATAAATATGATTTTCCATTTATAGGACTAATATGTGCCATTCATGTAAATGTTTAAATAGACTTATGTACACACCCAGTGAAGGGACCCTACAATTAGAGCAGAGTCTAGCTAGATAGCAGAACATCTCACAGAATCCCAAGTTAAAGTAACAGGCGCATTCCTTTGACAACTCTTGGCTGGAACACTCTGCCAGGGAAGGTGGTGGAATCAGATGCAATTAAAGGCACATTTCAATGGACACCTAAACTGGCAAGGCATAGAGGTATCTGAAGAAATTAATGTAGATGGGCAAATAGTTTGGTATGAATGCTCTGGGCAAAAGGGCTTGGTTTTGTATTGTACAACTCTGTGACCACAACTGGCCAGAACGTAACCTTGATAAAATCGAAGGTGAAAATATTTTATCACCAGATATTCCCAGACAGAATTAGGAGCAAAATCTGTTATTGTTTGCTTCATTTCATGCATCTCCAAAAGGTAGTGTCCAGAGGAAAATATTGTCTTTGTAACCTTTACCTCATAACTCATGCAAATTACAACAGTACAAATAAACAAGACCATGCAGAGGACCAGTCATTCTTACCCGGCCTCCCTTTTCACCCTTTGGTCCTAGTGAACCCTGTAAAAGACATTAGCAAAGGTCATCGTTCTCCAGCTGAATTAATATTACACAACTTAATAGTCCTCAATAAATACTGTATGAACTTGCAATGAATGCGCTGATCTGACGCCACCAGTGGACCTATGTAATTGAAGGGACACAGGTTAGGAGAGAGCACAAGTGTTAGCGATCATGGTGGTCTTAAATTCGTCAACCTCTGCTCCCTTCCTGTGGAGATACTCATTGAGAATGAGATATATTATTCATCAACTAAAGATAACATCGTGTTATGTGAGCCATCAGTCAATCAGAACAGCAGAGCCATTTGATCACTTCTTGGCTGTGTTTACTTCATGTTATTCTTGTACTGAAAGAGACACTTTTTTCCAGACTGATTGGGGAGGGCAATAATATGATGGGCATGGGCGGTGGCATTGGAGCTGACATACAAAGTGAACACGTGAATAGCAAAACTCAGCAGATCAGGCAGCAGCTATGGAGGGAAAGGATCAGTCAACGTTTCGGGCCTAGAATCTTCATTAGGACATAAACAGGATCAATGCTTGCTCCACTGTAAAGTCTCTATCTCCCATGTCTACGAACACACACATGTTCATAAAGACTTCTGATCAACCAATAACCACAGCCACCACTTACTCGTGTCCACACTCCACCAGAGTATGTTGATCCTGGATCAGCTTCTGCAGCTATCTGAGGACCCACCAATAGACAACCCCTTAGGAGAACATCTTTCTCGATTTGAGTGATTGCACTACTACTGTAGGCAAATGGGTTGTTTTAATTTTTATGAGGTTTTGCAACTACAAATTATACTTTCACTTCAGTTGGATTGATTGTGGAGTGTGCTGACTGGAATTGTGGCAGATCTCCAAGGAACCCAAATTGGAGTTGTTCCATGTAATGGCTTTATCTAAAGACATCCATAGTCTTGAAATAATTTTGATAATAGGGATATAGAGTATTTTGTGGGTCATTTTAAGGCAATTCCCTGCTAGCTTTATCGAATGCTGGAATATACAACACTGTCCACACTTGCAATGAAGCAACCTGCTTTAACACAATATATCTGTCAAGAGTTAGGATTGACATCTAGGTTTTGACTCCACCCAACCTGAGTGGACCTCGGAAAGTCCACCAAATCCACCACATTCTCATCAGCTGAATTACTCAAAAGTAAATTTGGTCAAAACACAAAATAATGACCAGCTTCCTTACAGGTAATCCCCGTGGTCCCATTGGTCCCATAATTCCCGCCTCTCCTTTATCGCCCTAAAACAAAATCAACAGTTAAATTAAATACAGCAGGAAAACAGTTTATACAATAAAAGAAGCTTTTTCTACCTGTGATACTGATACCAACTTCTTCCATTAAAGATACAACAAATAAAAGTTCCTTACTGGGATGAGCTTGCTTTCACAGTCAAATACTTACAGAGTACACGTGCTGATGATTATGCTCTGTAATGAGCATTTATCCTTCTTTAACACATGCGGCAAGATTTGCACTTATAAATATTTATTTTGCTAATCAATTAAATCATGTTGTGTAGAACTGAGACATACTGACCAGGACCACCCTGGGTGTTTTGTCGAGTTGTTTGGCAGCATTGATTGGAGCATCAAGAGTTAGGGAAAGGAAAAAAAATCTGCAAGTGCTCCATCCGAAGTCATTATTTGATGGTTCTTTCCAGGATGTGCATGTACATGTCTAAACATGTCTGTGTGAGCCTCTGAGAGGGTTTATCCACATACAACTGTGTGGATGATGGTCCTCACAAAAGATTAGTTTTCAGATGCACTTGGGGGGTAACTTTACCTGAAAATTCTTGAGGGATCCTTTCAGATTAGACCCAACATTGGTTTTGTGCCACTGCCTTATTTTACTCTCCACTGAAGTCAACATTGGGAAAAATGTGAAATCAAAAGTGCCACACAGTCAGTAACATATAAAGATGCTGCCCCTCCACCCCAACTCCATCTTATCTCATCTTATTTCTACTACACTTTGAAGGGTGCTCAGGTGCCTGGAACCAACTCAAGCAGAAATATAGAGGAGGAAGGGGAAAAGTGCACAGTGATTGGACGTATGCTGATGTTGTATAAATTGGATATTGTGACATCAAAAACAACAAAATAATTTTAAAGTTTAATCCAAATGCAATTTCTTTCTCAATGAAGTCTCATGTTGTTTTATACTTTAAAGGCATCTTTCTGAACTGAGCAATTGTGCTTGAAGAAAAAAGGAACTCTATGAAACAAGATGTTATCATTAAGTGATGATCAGACTTGAATTCATGAAGATTTTAAAACTATAATATCTTATGTTTTGTGTTAACTGATGAGTACACACCTGCACTGAATCTGGCAATTTTCTTCTGCTTCCTGGTTTATATGCTTTTCGTTTTGAAATTATAGCATGAAATAACACCCACCTCTCCAGACTTCATCCTCACCTTTATCTTTCCATTCAATACTTAATGACCACTGGCTGCAGAGTTTGGCTGCTTGCTTCTTTCAGCTACTGTCATTCCATTCCCCAACCTCATTTCTGATTAGTTATATTAAATTGGGATACTTGTTCCATGACTGCTGGGCACCTCCATAACCTGCCTTAGTCTGTCAGTTTCAAAGATCAATGGATCCTTCAGGAGGCCAAATCATTGGCTACATTTGAAGTAGAGGTCGAAAGATTCTTGACTAATAAGGGTGGCAAAGGTTACGGGGAGAAGGCAGGGCAACGTGGTTGAGAGGAATGATGAATCAGCCATGATGAAATGGTGGAGCAGGCTTGATTATCTAGTTCTGCTCCTATGCCTTTTGAACACTGATTTTCAGATACTGTATCTTTCTCACTTCTTAAAGACTTGATCACTTCAGCGTGAATTTTGTGATGTCGAAACTTAGGTGGTCACTTTTATTGTGTTGCTACAATCATCTCTGTTCATTCTCACCTTGAGTTGAGATGCTACTGATTGTATTACATATCTTCTTGATGCTCCATCTGCACACCTTTGACCTGCTTTCCCATAGGGATCACAATGACCTCCTTCTCTATTGTTAAGATAAACAAAAAGGCCAATGGAATGCTGGTCTTCGTTTTCACACGTTTGGTGCTCTTGTTGTTAGATGTTAAGTTCTATGTGAATGCATGATTACAGAACAGCTGGAGGTGTTGTGAGTGGTTCCAGGCACGTCACCATTGGAAGGATATATTGACCCTGAAGGAAGTGTGTCAGTGATTTAACAGAAAGATAGATGAACTCCAAAAACAAAGGTTATAGAAACTAAGGCTATGTTCTCTGTACTTCTAGATTATAGCAAATTTCAATGATATTTTCAAGTTAGTTTAAGAACCTGATAGAGGTGTATAAGATGATGAGAGGCATTGATCTTGTGGATAGTCAGAGGCTTTTTCCCAGGGCTGAAATGGTTGCCACAAGAGGACACAGGTTTAAGGTGCTGGGGTGCAGGGACAGAGAAGATGTCAGGGATAAGTTTTTTTTTACTCAGAGTAGTGAGTGCATGGAATGGGCTGCCAGCAACGGTGGTGGAGGCAGATATGGCAGGGTCTTTTAAGAGACTTTTAGATAGGAACATGGAGCTTAGTAAAATGGAGGGCTATAGGTAAGCCTAGTAATTTCTAAGGTGGGGTGTTGCACAGGGCGACTGAGGAGAACCCAAGTGCAGGACACTAGCACATCGACTGAGCTGGGGATGCTGGCGTGGATGTGAACGTAGAACAGCAAACCGGAGGAATCTTGACAAGGAGACGGGATTTACAGGGACTATCTTGAAACTAGAGCTGAACTTAGAACTAACGGTTCTAATTGGACAAGGGAACAAAGTATCATATGAGAATAGACCAACAAACTGGCAACCTGTGATAGTGACGCCATCGTACTTATTTCACAGTCTCTGATGAAAAGCAGGTGTACTGTAATTAAATAAACTAGGAGCAATTGGAAATCTAATGACTGAAATTAGGGCATAATCAGGGAGAAAGGAGCGTTAAAGGGGACAGCCAACTGGAGCCATGACATAGGTTCATGTTCGGCACAACTTTCTGGGCCGCAGGGCCTGTATTGTGCGGTAGGTTTTCTGTGTTTCTAAACTAAGAGATTAGAGAGAAACCATGTTCACCAGGGGAACGTTCAGAATGTGGACTTACTAATGAGATATTATTGAATAATTATGTAAGGATCAAGTCGAGAAATAATTCTACACCTAAAGGATTTTAGAATCATACTGTTTAATTAAACAAGGGCAGAATGGGATTTCGGAGAAAGGTTAGGAAAAAGTTACAGTTATGTCAAATATAAGGTCCTGAATGGCCAGTTCTTCACCCAATGCATTGGCACATTCATTAAGCCCCGAGGTCTTCTGTAGTGCTCTTGAATTTTACATTTTTTTTCCATCTTGGAGACATTATAGAAAGCCACAGAGGACATTCAGTTTTAGTCCTCTGGGTCATACTTACAACTGTGTCTGTGATTTCCTACCAAAGGTAAAACTCAAAACAAGTGCAAGATTCACAGTGCTCAGTATTGAAGATATTGTATCTATGTTGTTCACATCCAAAAGGAAAGGCACATGAAATTCAATCCAGGAATCTAAATTGTTGATGTACTGTTCAATCCAAAGATGGGCTTCAAACCGCAAATTGTTGCTAGCACTAACTAATTTTCCTCGTGCTGTCTTCCATCCATCCTTCTCTCAATATTGCTTAAAAGTTCACTTCATCCTCACAAGTCTGGACAGAGCAGGCCTCAGTGCTTCAGATTTTTGAATAGAGTTTTATGTAAGTTTCCTTACTGGAGATGAACTAGATGCATTATAACTGAAGTCAGAGAGAACAGTTATAGTTATCTTCCAAAGGTGGTGCTGTGGTAGTGTAATTGATATACATACGGCTTTCTTTAATGTCAACAAGATTAAAATGTGCCTGGAAAATAGGCTCCTAAAGCAGATCCTTAAGACATTCTAAGAAAGCCTTTCAGTAAATATTTAATGACCACACGGGGTGAGAAAAGTTACCAATTTACAGCTTCTACCTCCACAGTTTCAACAATCAAACTCTCATCTCACTTTCTCTTAATGTGTGGTAAATGACCTCTTCACCTTTTTAAGTACTTTTATAAAGACCAGAACCAAAGATTTCTGCCAGTTTTCAAGTATATCTGTTGACTTGCACTGATTTTTTTCAGAATAATTCATGGTACGTTGTCTAGATCAATGTAATGGATTATTGAATGTATATGCAGAATGTGTACAGGGGGCCTTTAAAGAATTGTTTTCTATCACATACTATTGCCTACCTGTACTGCAACTGGAACACTTTATTCTGTATTGTGCTATTATTCTCTTTTGTATGACCTCAATGCACTGATGAAATGGTCCATATGGATGGTGTGCAAAACAAGGTTTATCACTGTACATTTGACAATAAACCAAATCAGTGTATGTCTCTGATATATTGTTGGACTCAAACACTGCCACTTGGTTGGGTCTTCTGCCTTTGGCTATCTGTTTATTCAAGGATCAACCTATAAAAAACCTACAGCTTTGCATGGATGACACTGATGGGATGTTACTGCCTCATGGAATTGAGAAAAGAGAAGGGAAAGGGAATGGTGTGAAAGAGATGAGTAATTAAGTAGAGTGAGGGAAAGACAGAGATGTAATGAAGTGAGTTCAGAAAAGAAGAGTCTGATGGAGAGAGAATGAAAAAGAGAGAGAATGAAAAGAGAAGGGGAGAGAGAGAAAGGGGGAGAGAGAGAAAAGGGGAGGGGGAGAGGGGGGAGAGAAGGGGGAGAGGGGGGAGAGGGGGGAGAGGGGGGAGAGGGGGGAGAGGGGGGAGAGGGGGGAGAGGGGGGAGAGAGAGAGAGAGAGATATGGATGGCATCCATCACTCAGAAAATGCCCTCTTCTCATTGCTACCATCAAGGAGGAGATACACAGTGTGAAGACACACACTCAGTCAATGTTTCAGGAACAGCTTCTTCCCCTCCACCATTGAATGTCTGAATGGGCAATGACTCCATGAACACTTGCTCATTATTTTTCTGCTCTCTTTGTGCAGTACTTATTTATTTTTACATATACTTTAATTGTTTTTATTACTACATATTGCAATGTACTGCTGCCACAAAACAACAAATTTCACAACATTTGCTGATGATATTAAGCAGATTCTGATTCTGAAAATGAGAGACAGAGGAAGAGAGAGTGACAGGTCATATGTCAGATTGTCTGAGCTCTCTCCCCTCTTTTCTGTCCATGAAATCAAAAGCACCATCAATTAAACAGACAAAAATGGCTGCGAATCTCATGCCAGTGATGGAGGATCTCACATTAATTATGACTTCCATATATCTGATACTTGCTCTGTTTGCAAGCCATTTACATCAGAACAAAGAAAAGGTGCAGCTACTATGTGGTATTGAGGTTTTTCGACTGCATATCTGTGTCATTGCACCTGTACAGGTTTAATGAACGATTATCATTATGAAATGGTGCCTCTCGTAATGCATGCACCGCTCAAGTAATCACTATATCAAATTGTAAAATACATTCATTACTGTTAATTCCTAGCTTCATTCCCCTCAAGAGCAACCCCTCACAAAGTGTGTATCACAATACATACCAAAAGATTTGCATATAAAATAACCTGGAATTAAGATATTGGCCATAAGCATTTTCATTCGACTAGTTACTATTCTATGCAGCATCCATTGGAAGTTTGCAATTGTAATTGCCTCAGCCCAATGCACCACGTTTTGTCTCACTCTTACCCTTTCTCCTTTTGGTCCTGCTGGCCCTGGTACACCCTACACAGAAATGAATATATTTATATATTTAAGAACAGCACACTACCTAGTCCTGTTTGCTTGCAACAATACCATTAACAAAAAAGGCCTAGCATTCCAGCAGAAGGGCACTTAAATCATTAAGAGAATATACATGAACCAGTTGCTCAGCCTAAAGAAAATTAAGTAGCACTCTCTTAGTAGGACTGGGGCATTTCTGTTGGTGACATAAGCCTTCGTTTCCACCAATAGAATGAACAGGTTCAGGACAACATATAAATGGAGGCAGCGTCTTGAGTTAATCTATCCTCCAATTGTATTTGCCTCGTCTTGCATCTTCAACATGGCCAAACAGGCGAATTTAGAAATGGTGAACCAGGAGACTTAATACTATTATTTTGTGGCATGATAGTCCTCTGTTCCACATCAAGACACAAACACAATCAAACACCTCTTTTCTTAGGAAAGAAGGTAAAGGTAAAAAAGAATTGGCAGTTTAATTGCCAGTTATCTGGGTGTAAATGTAGGCTGCATGACCCTCTCTTTTTTGTGAATTAGGTGCCTGTGGGAACACAAAACTGCTTCTACATGCCCCCTCTGTATTGCTGATAACTTTATGTGAAGGGGCTCTGACTCATAGATGCAGCAAGAAGATCTGTAGTTCAGTCAGTACAGGAACATCGGCATTAACAAGCTGTCACAGCTTTTTAAAAGATCTGAAGTAAAACAGCAAAGTGCTGGAACTATTCAGCAGGTTAGGCAGTGTTTGTGGAGAGAGACACTGAAACCCTCTGTTTGCTGAAAGGGCACTAATGAGATTTCTGTTTCTTGATCCTCTGCCTGATTTGTTGAGTGTTTCTAACAACTTTCTCTTCGTATCTCAGATTTACAGTATTTGCAGCTTTTATTAACTTTAATTTACTGTGGGATTAACACCCATCTTATCGCACTGATTCAGGGTAGAAAATATTCCTACTATTGCGGGACAATGCAACACACTTAAAGCTGGAAATATGTTCTTGGTCATGAATTATCAGACAGCAGTTAAATACATTGTAAATTGCTTCAGTAATTCAGTTCTATTGATTTTTTTTAGGAAGAGAGAGTGTGTGTGTGTGTGTGTGTGTGTGTGTGTGTGTGTGTGTGTGTGTGTGTGTGTGTGTGTGTGTGTGTGTGTGTGTGTGTGTGTGTGTGTGTGTGTGTGTGTGTGTGTGTGTGTGTGTGTGTGTGTGTGTATGTGTGTGTGTGTGTCTCTCTCTCTCTGAGTCACAGCATTGGCAGGGTAATGGCCAGATATTCTGAGACCGAGGAAACTTTCAATGCCTTTGCCAAACCCGCAGGTTTCCAGCACCCTGGAAAAAATCTACATATTGGGCTACTGACATGACTAAAAGGGACTAGCTCAGTCTCCACTCTAGAAGCTTGATACTATCTGCTGGATTTGGTTCAAGGGCTCAGGACGACATCCACTAACTTATAGAATTGGGATAATTCTACATTTTTCAGTGTGATCCCAGCAATAATAGGCTGATGTTTCCTTAAAAATCACAATGCCTTCAAGAGAGCATGAGACAGAAAAAAAGAAAATAGTTCAGCCCCAGTCTAGACTGTCAGTGATTTTTCAATAATAAAACAATTGAACAGCTGTGTTTATGTTCATTCTCATTTTACTAAAAGAATTATTATCATTTGAAAATATGTGGTATCCATTGTTAAAATCTATAATCCTGAGAAAGGTAAAAACCAGCTAAAAAGCAGGGTGTGTCTATATTTTCAGGTTAGCAAATGTTCAAAGATATGAACATAATTGTAATCCAGTTTTACTAATCTACACTTTATTGTATGTTTCTGCACTGGACATGAACCTCCTAAACCAAGCTTGCCTGTGAAGTGTACCTTCTCTCTGCTGATGCGAGCTCATATCCTCCTGCAAGTTTTTCATTTGACCTTGCAGTGACCCTCTACAGTCAGAGATTATTGGGGAGCTCCACTTGGTAAAGAAAGTATGAACAGAAAGGTACACTTTGCAGTGAACGAAGTATTCCAAAACAATGCTGATAAAAGCTAGTCCTGTTCTTAAAGGGAATCAGTTAATGGGAGGTAGTATGTCTTTTGCACTCATCTTGTACCTAGTGCTAGGATCATTCAATGGGTCACATACAAGGGAGCTGCTCTGGTAAACTCAACATTTTTGCAAAGTTTACCACCCAAGGGTGCATTCTGTCCCTCTTCGGGTATACCTCATGACTTTTCTCAACCAATCAGCATCAATGCTACCTTGCATGTATGGACGGAATGTCTATGCGGGCAACTGTGTGTAATCTCAGTCGTTCAGTGTAGCAATGGGTTTCCATAAGTGCCATTAGAGAATCTTAAAGGGAGTGAAAATTAGTGAGGGTAATGGTTAAAAATGAGCCATGCCTACTTTACCCTCTCTAGTCCACCGAACTGGAATTTCAACCCAATAATTTGAAAATCTGTGTAACAAATCATTCAGCCTGGAGGTGTGTTACACTCTAATTTGAAGGGTTCACTTTGGTCAGTATAACTCAGTGAGATCACAGGCCCAAGTTACACATCAACATTAAATGCTTCAGACCTACTAAGACAGAATAGATTTACTGTAAACCACAGCTTGCTTTGGTATATGAAAATGTAGGACTATTGATAATGTCAAACATATAACCAAAACAATGTGCTGCTCAACAAAACTAATTTTGTTTTAAAGCACTTCGATTTTTTTTTGCCTCCTACATTTGTTGATTTACCAGAATTACAACACTGTGGCTGTAATACTTGTAGCCATTTAACAATCACATTACTTAAGCAGTTCCTAGTCCGAATGATAAACCAAAAGGTTAATTAAGCAGTTGCATGCACTGGCATATTTCTCATGCTTCATTTACAATGGTAACGGTCCACTGTACAGGCATGGATTCCAGCCATGTTAAATTCACAATGCAGTCCAACGGCAGTGCAGCAGGCACAAGCTATCTAGACAATGGACATACAGAACTCACCACTGGCCCAGGCTGTCCATCTAAGCCAGAAGCACCCTGGTGTATGAAGTGTTAAAAGTGGAAAGAACAGTGGGGAAGAAATGAATGTAGCAGTGAAAAGGGACACGTTGGCATAACTCAATGAAAGGTGATGACATAATGTTGAAAGGGATGAAGACTTGACATGTCTATCAGCACACAAGAAATCTTTTAGAAACCCAAACTATACAATCAAATATTTCAAGGTTACAATTTTTAAAAAAAAATTAATCATGAAAATTTCATTGGAACTGTCATCATAGTTACCAAGAGTTACCTGTTTTGTCAGAGCAGGAAACTCCTGAAACTGTCACTGATACTAGCTGAAAAAGCCAAATGCCAAATCTTCACAATTAGCAAAGAGTGAGTATGACCAGCACGCCATGTGATTGAAAGTGAATTATGATACATGTACATTATATCAATAATGAATTATGCCAATGTTGGTGATACAGCCCTGTATTCTATCCATTATATAATGGATAGCAAAATACCTGATGCAAGAGGAAAGAAGTTATTTTAATGTTGATCTCATCACACACACACTATGCAACTGTTGCTTTTAATGCTTAGTACATTCACATGATCATTTCTTCAATTTCAGCAATGACCTTAAAGCTTGTGCCTGTGCTTCCATCTGCCTAATCTTCAAATTCTGTTGATCATCTAGAAGTAAGGATCATCTCTGCTGCTATTGACATTATAAACAGAATGGGCACGAGTTCTCTGGAAGGGTTAAGCTGATTCCACTGAGAAATATTTAATAGGCTTGGCAAGTTGGATGCTGTGAGAGATTGTTCCCCTTGGCTGGAGAATCTAGAACTATTATCCTTGGAGAAGAGGCTGGCCATTTAGAGTGGAAATGCAGAGACTTGACTTTATTCAGCAGGGTGTTGTGCTCAATGCATTCAAAAGTCAGTTCAATAGCTTTGTGACAACATATGTGATTGGCAGATATGGGGGAATTTTACAGGAAAGATAAAGGAACTAAATGTAACCTCACTAAAGATCAGAGTAGGTTTGAGGGATGAATGGTCTAATATTGATCATTTCTGAGTACTATTGTTATGGATACCTATGATGATTAAAGATTGTCATTACATTTTGAAAGATCTTTGATCTTTAAAAAATGAATTAGTGAAATCCAAAGTAAGGGTTATGTTCCAGGATTTCATGCTTTAGCTGTGATTTGTTCCTGAGACTTTCAATTCAACTTTGTCATCTTTGTTAAGAAACCAAGCCACATAAATCATTTGGGGAATGCAGGAGGAACTGAGTTATTTTTTGATCAAAGGAATTTCAGCTGTTGAGCCAAAGGGTGAGGTCTCTGCAGTACAGTATTTGGATGATGCAAGTTTAAAAATTATGGCTTTGTTCTTAATGATCACAGGCCCCCTTCTCTTCACCAAAGCTGGCCGTTATGGTACATTTGTATTGATTTATGTTGTGGATACTGATTCAGAAAGATTCAGCCTCTGGTTCTGTTTTAGGTCCACCTGCTCTGTTAAATACCCCCAGTATCAGTCCCTGGAAATTAGACTGTTGATTCCTTTCCTCTGTCTTCCTATTTTGCACCATTTCCCCCAATTCTCGAGGTCCTTAACTTCATACCTACCATAATTCTCCTTTACCTCTTCAAAACTCCAGTTATTGTTTATCCTATGCAAACAGTACATGATGCCCGTTTTATTTTACTCTTCAGTTTTATGGAAAAAGTGAGTGAGAAAAGTGCACCACTAAAACAATCCAAGGTTTGACAAGCAATGGTGGATTTCTGCAGAATAAAAGCGACCAGGTCAGTTTCTCCCCAGAGGAGATCGAGTTCAGAGTGGAGTTGGAATCTGGGTGGACAGATGTTCACCTCTGGACCTGGTCACTTGACTGTACAGCAGAATACAAATCCCCAAACTGCTGTGCCTTTACAGGGGGTTCCCAACCTAGGGTCATGGACCCCTTGCTAAACAGCATTGGTACATGAAAGGTTGGGAATCCCTGGTCTATTTGTTTTAAAATCTGGAGTCTAACGTGCATTCACACACAAGTTATCATTAGATGATTTATATCAAATTAGCTGTCTACTGAGTTAATCTGATTTGAAGACTATGTTAATTACACTCTCATGCCTCGGTGTCTCAAAGTAGCAGATACAAGGTAGAGGTACAGATTGACAGCAATAGTACTTACAGGCAGTCCCAGGGGACCTCGATCACCTCTATCACCTTTGGGACCTTCTGAACCAGGCTCACCCTATGTCAATGAGAAAACTGCAGTGTATTGACTTTTACAATGTCATATGCATCATACATATGCAAATGAATCTGATTTACAGACAAAATTAGTAGGTAACCATATAAACCATATAAAAATTACAGCACGGAAACAGGCCATCTCAGCCCTTCTCATCCGTGCCAAACGCTTACTCTCACCTAGTCCCACCTACCTGCACTCAGCCCATAACCCTCCATTCCTTTCCTGTCCATATATCTATCCAATTTTTTTTAAATGACAAAATCAAACCTGCCTCTACCACTTCTACTGGAAGCTTGTTCCACACAGCTACCACTCTCTGAGTAAAGAAGTTCCCCCTCATGTTACCCCTAAACTTTTGCCCCTTAACTCTCAACTCACGTCCTCTTGTTTGAATCTCCCCTACTCTCAATGGAAAAAGCCTATCCACTTCAACTCTATCTATCCCCCTCATAATTTTAAATACCTCTATACATTCTAATGTACACAAAATTTGGAATCATACTTTGAAATTCAAGTGTTAATATTGAAAAGGTTTATCAGCTAATATGGACAAACTACACTTTTGACAGTTTGCCACAAATTTCAAAACAGAAAATACCGAGTGCCTTTCAGGTTACGCAGAATTTGCAGAGAGGGGGAGTTCATCTTTCAGTCCAAAGATCTTTCTCCAGGTGTTGGTCTGCCTGACTTGCAGAGTTTTTTTTTAAACACTCTCAATATATAATGTAGGTGGCAAAGTGATTTGTACAGTAAAACATTGATCCAGTGTGTAAATTGGTAAATTAAAAGGAAAACAAATTAAATTAGAACAAGGTTAAGATAGATATTGAAGCTTATCAGCTTGTGTTAGCATTCAGACAGCAAAATAATCCCTAATGTTTGTGAACATTATGCCATTTTCTGTCAAAAATATGTTTGGTCATTACAATTACTACCTTTTAAATTAATATTTCACACATCATATCATATTAAAATACAATGTATAAATGGGTAAATAAAGCTAACTGTTGAAATGGTGAGGACAATGAAAGCTTGTGCATTTCTGACCAAAACATTTGCCATTCAGCTGACAAATATTACTCTAGTTTGTTCCTCAATTCTTTCCCCCTCAACCTTTATTGCAGCATGTATTACAGGTCAAGGATCAAATATGTTTTCTATTCTTATCAATCCACAGATTCATCTGAAGAACAAACAGGGGGAAGGTCCCACTGAAAGTAATCTCTTTCATCATACAAAGTATACTTCTGTAACAGTAGTTCAAGAATAATTAAAATTACCTTTGTCCCTGGAAGGCCATGAGGTCCCTGGACAGAACAGATCAGAAACATAATTTTAAATAAGGGTTATTTCATACAGAGTACAATGTCACACACTCACTTCTACTCAAAACTTAAAACTTTTTGATAAAATCAATACCAAAATGTGCCATAAACGAATGGCAGAGCAGACCTGATGGGCTGAATGGCCTAATTCTTCTCCTTTGTCTTATAGTCTCAGCGCAAAAATTCAAACCACTCTTCAGAAAGGATGTCAAGGTCCTGGCAAGAGTGCAGGAGGGATTTATCAGAATGGTTTCAAGGCTAACAGACTTCAGTTATACAGTTTGGTTGCTGGAGAAGGGATTGTTCTCTTAGAGTAGAAGAAGCTGAGAGGAGATGTGATAAGGTGTATAAGAGGATGGTAAGTTTAGATCAGATAGGCAGAGAAATACCACTGTCATTAGCTGATGACACTAGGGTTCCAGGTCACAATTTTAAGAGTTTGAGGAAGTACAAGGGTATTTGAGGAAGGACTCTTTCAGGCAGTAGATGGTAATGACTTATAACCTGCTGCCTACTCGAGTGGTTGAAGTCAGGACATTAGTGAGTGCAGAAAGAAATTTGATGGGGGACTGAGGGGAATAAACCTGTAGGGCTATGGGCCTGACTAAATTGATCTAGAGAGTTTCAGCGTGGATACATTTGGCTGATCAGCCTCATTTTATGCTAGAATGACAGTGACTCGATGATGTATTAACATATTGCTGTTTTTAAACACGTGTTAAGACCAAAACACCATAAGACTGGAACAGAATCAGACCATTCACTCCATCAAGTCTGCTGCAGCTTTCTATCATGGCTGCACTATTGTCGCTCTCAAGCCCATTCTCTTGCTTCTCTCCATAACCTTTGACGCCCTTACTAAACAAGAACCTATCAAACTCTGCTTTAAATGCACCTGTTAACTTGGCTGCTGTATGGGGCAATGAATTCCACACACTCACCATCATCTGGTTAAATAAATTTGTCCTCATCTCTGTTCCAAAGGGACATCCTCCATTTTGAGGCTGTGCCCTCTGGTTTAAACTCCCCCACTATAGGAAACATCCTCTCCACATCAACTCTATCTAGACCTTTCAATATTTGATATGTTTCAATTAGCTTCTCTCGTCATTCTTCTAAACTCCTGTGAGCCATCAAATGCTCCTCATACATTAACACTTTAATTCCTGGAATCGTTCTTGTACCCTCTCCAATGCCAGCACATCTTTTCTTTGATAAGGGGACCAAAACTGCTCACAATACTCCAAGTGCAGTCTAACCAATGCCTTATAAAACCTCAGTTTGACATTAGTGCTCTTATAGTATATTCTAGTCCTAAAATGAATGCTAACATTGGATTTGCCTTCCTTACCACTGGCTCAACCTGCAAGTTAACCCTTAGGGAATCCTGCACAAGGAATCCTAAGTCCTTTTGTACCTCTGACCAATGCCTTATAAAAGACTCAGATATGATATACTTAAAACAGCCTATCCATTCTAGGGAATGAAGCAAGCTAGGTGTGTTATCAACATGCATGATCTACGTGTGCATAATGTATCAGTGCTCCATAAAAAGTTGGTTCAAATATAATTCATTGCCTTGAAATGTTGAGGCTTTGAAAGTCTTCATTAGTAGTGCAAGTTCTTTCTTTCAGCATGCAGAAGTTGATAAATGTAATCAAAGGATGGAGACTAAATCCAAATTTACATCAGTGATGCATTAACAATCACCCTCTGATGATGAGATACCCTTCAATTTAAGGTTATGCTGGCTTTTTGAGAATGAGATGTCATGCCAACTTCTTTCTGTTCTTTCATCTCAATTTAAATGAAAGGAGGCTTACCATTTGACCTGGAGGGCCTTGTGGCCCGGGAACTCCTGGTAACCCATTAACCTACAAGAAGAACAGCCATCTTTTAGTGTGGACCCAGCCAAGATTTGCAAATGGTTCATGAAACACAATGGTCACAGCTACAGATTGTGGCTTAAAAACAGAAGATTAGTAGATATGTTTCAACATTAAAGACTTTCAAAGTTGGATGACAGGATGCAAATCCTTCTAAATGACTACAGTTAAAAACCCACTGAAGGCAATATTAGTCAGCAATGTTTAGAGTTGTGTGTTATTTAAGACTTTGGCTATACATCTGATGTTTCAGAATTGCAAACATTGCATCATCTTTTTTATAATTTGCTTCAAGTTTCATCTAAAACTGTCCTCTGACTCAGTCGCATTTGGAATGCATCCCCTAAAGTCACAAAGGCCGTTTTCAGAAATGGGTTAAATGCGTGAAGCTGAGAAATTTGAAGGGCCATTGGGAGAATGCAGGATTGAGGAATAATTGAAACGTTTATTTTTTCAAAATGGCAGAATACTGTGGTGGACGAATAAACTCTTTTTCAATGTCCTTTCATATTAACTGCACACTAAGAAATGGGTGGAAGGAGGTATAAGCAAAATAGCTGTGGGAACAATCTTTATTTTTAAGACAATATATGCTTACAGCAGCCGAGCCATTCTTGAGAATAAAACAAGCTAGACGTTATGAACATGCGCACTATGTTTCAGCTTTCCACAAAAGAAAAAGCTAATTCAAATATAATTCATTGCCCAGGAATGTTGGAGCATTGAAAGACTTTATAACAACACAAGTTCTTACTTCCAGTGTGCAGAAGTTGTTATAGTGCAATTATAGAATGCAGATTAAAGCCAAATTTATATCATGTACACTGTATCAGCGATTCATTAACAACTGCCTTCTGATGACACGATGCCCTCAGGACTGCATTTCTGCATCTGTCCAAGCAGTGAAGCATAACTTCAGCATGTCAGCTATGGCCTCACAGTAGCATAGTGGGAACAAGCAGCCAGCACTGGCCTTGCTCCTGGTGCAATTATTGGAGGTAGATCAGACTGGACGAGGATAAATTTATCCTGGCTGCTCTTTTGGTACTTAAAGATGATAATGGGGAGTCTCTCTCTCTGGCCAGACACCAAATGCACATTAAGTGAATGAAATTCTCTGAATTGACATCAATAGCCAGTTTTTCATAAGGTATCCTGAAAGAAAATATCAGTGCAATCTACCACTTCCTGGACCAGGGGATGTCAAAGTTTTCACAACATGCCTTCTCCCTAATGCCTGCACTGACCTTCAGAGGAAGATGAACTCAGCTCTCCACGTCAACAGAACGTACCTGGCTACAAATTGTGGTATGTAACTTTTAATGAGGTGAAGGATTCAAACAGACAAGGGTTTAAATAAGGCATGTGGAAGGGGTACGGGTGTTAAGTGTGCCAGATGTTAAAGAGCTTAGAGGTTAAACGTGATGGCTACTTAAACAGGATTGGACAGGGAGTTCATGGGCACTACTCCTACTCCTCAAGATCTCTTTGATCCCAATGTGTCAAGTAACTAAAGATACTCACGGTTGAACCTGGAAGTCCGACGGGACCTGGTAGCCCAGGGGGGCCTTGCAATCCTGGCTCACCCCTTTCTCCTTTCTCACCTGTCGGCCCATCCAAACCCTGAACACAGAACACACAATAAAATTACCTCAGGGCATTGGGGCTACTTCAAATGCTGTTTTTTAAGCTTTTGCATACCGGATTGCTTCGAAATGGCAGAGAAATAATCTAAAGCCATTTCAAAAGTATCATTTTCCTCATGCTGACAACTGATGCCATGTGATCAATTGAACAGCTGCTAATACAAGAAAGATATATTGTACATTTTAGGTAAATCACTCACATCAGCAATTAATTTTTTTTCTCTGTATAGTATAATTTTATGTATAGATTACTGTATATATAACTTACATACTCCCATTCTATATATTGTCTATACCTATATGCCAGTGATGCTGCTACAAACAAGTTCTATCATTGTACCTGTACCATCACCGTTCTCGTACACATGGCAATAGATTGTTAAATTGTTTTTTTGTTGTCAGATATACCAAGGTACATTGAAAACCTCTGTTTTTCATGCCTTCGATACAGACCATTTCATCACATCAGTACATCGATGTAGTACAATAACAAATTGCAGAGTATAACATTGCAGTGCAGGCAGCCAATAACGTGCAAGGTCATTACGAGGTGGATTGTGATGTCAAGAGTCAACCTTATACAAGAGGTTCATTCAAGAGTCTACTAACAATGGGATGAAACTGCCCTATAGCCCAGTGGTGCGTGTTTTCAGGCTTTTGTAGTTTCTGCCCAATTGCAGGGGCATGGCGGGGAAGAGGAGAGAATATCTGGGGTGGGTGGAGTCTTTGATTATGTTGGTTGCTTTACCAAGACAGTGAAAAGTGTAGACAGGGTTCATGGAAAGGAGGGTGGTTTGTCCACAAATTGACTTTAAAATCAATCAGCAAATTGATGTCCTTGCAGGATTATAAAATAAAAATCTTCAGCATATAGCTATGAACATATTGAATAGGATGGAGATTAAACACTCTAGTATTATTTTTTTATATATAAATCCAAGAAGGTATAACTAAAATAAGATTTTGAAGGCTTGAACTTACAGGTGATCCAATCTGGCCGATATCTCCTTTGTCTCCTTTATCTCCTTTAGGACCGGGGAATCCCATAATTCCTGCCTCCCCCTTCGGCCCTTCAGGTCCTGGTGGTCCTGGGAGACCAATTATTCCAGTATCCCCTGTTTTACCACGAGGGCCCTGAAAGAAGTAAACCACATTAGCAAGAGAAACTCTCACGGCCATAACAATAGACATATGTAAATGAGATCATGTGAATCTTAAATGGGCACCACAAGTACATTTGCTCTTCAAAAGAAACATTACCTTTTCTCCATCAAGTCCAGGTACACCTGGCAAGCCTACTTCACCCTATCAAAACAGAATAATTTATCAGTAAATTCATTTTAGCTGTGCAATGCCAACAACATAATACCTTTTCATGACATTTAAGGCACTGTAGTGTAAATCCTCATCACAAACAATAACTTCAATGCAATGCCAGAAAAGAAAGGTTTGTGTCTGCTATTATGAAAACTTTTCTCCACACCAGAAGGGTAAGGAGGTTTTTTTTTTAGTTTATGCGGGTAGGATGTATCTTGGGAGAAAATAAATTGGGAACCGGATCTGTACTGTTGATAAGTGCCCAAGTTGCAAAAGAAGTTGAAATCGTTACTGTTGGCTTTGAGTCATTGAGCAAGGTGAAAACGTACCTTCTGGCCCGGTGGACCTGGCCTTCCTGGAGCTCCTGGAGGGCCCTAAACACAAATGATACATGTTATCGGATATTCCACCCTGCAAAAACTCATTTCAGGGAGTTAGCACCATCAATTTGCAGGAGACTCCCAGAACTTCCGGGGGAAGTGGGATGTCTGCAATAGAGTAGCTCCTTAGCAGCAAGCCAGCTTGTTTAAATAACGTTAGCTATGCTAATGAACGAATGACACCTGTTAAACTCACCTCAACATGTCTTTTGCATTTTAACCCACCTTGGGCAATAGAAAAGTCACTGCAAACAGTTGCAACAGTAGCGAGCATCACTGTCATTATTTTTGATATCTCTCTCTTTCTCTTCTCTCTCCATCCACCCCCTCTCGCTCGCTCGCTCTAAAAAAAAATCAATTCACGGGATATTGTATATAATTTGTGGGCGTCACGGAGCCGCTATCAATTTGCAGGAGACTCCCGGAACTTCCGGGAGAAGTGGGATGTCTGTGTTATCATCAGTTCCTCAAAACAGTGGAACACAACTAGAGACTCAAGACACTGCAGATGTTGGACATATAAATGGTAAAGTTCATAAAAGTTGACTTTGGACTGCAAAATCATGCAGAATTGCATCCAAAAGTACATGCATTTTTTTTGCCTTTGGCAGCAATGTGCAATATTATTATTGGAAAAGATATGCCAATAGGTATGCTATTACTCAAAAAGATATGCTATTATTTCTGATTCTATGAAATAAAAATGACATTGACAGCATTGACAGGAAGATTTGCATCACCGTCCCAGCTTTTATGAGGCTGCAAAACGTTTAACAATGATGTGTCACGGGTGCAATGTTTAGAATGTCACAACCCGTCTGGACACAAGTTCCCATAAACAGGAATGTGACTAACAACCAGACACCATGATGTTGATTGGGATGAGCATCGGCCAGGACACCTTGAAGAATTCCCTTTCTTTTCTTCAAAGCAAAGCCGTCTTCTACATTCCCTGCAAGAGTACAGGGCCTAATTTGAAAGGCAGCACCACTACTCAGTGTGGGGGAATTCACTGAGAATTTAATGCTCATGTCTCTAGATTGTGCCTTGAACCTACAATTACCATGGCTGAGGATACTGCTTTCAGCAAAGGCTCAGTTAATAAGAAACACAAGTCTAGATACTGGATTAAAGACAAAAGGATTTGTCCCTGTAAATCATCCAAAAGATGCGATTCCACACTCATTTCCTATTCCCATCTGGAAGTTACACTGGTTATTTCCTATGGCAATTCAGCCTAGCACAGATCTTTGTCCTGTTTGCATTTTGCTCATGAAGTAATGTCATTAATGTATTTGGTGTCCACTTTTCACGTACCAACAGAAATAGGAAATGGGACTTGCAGCTTCTTTAATAATCTACAAGTTCTCAATGAATGTATTGAAACTATTGCAACATACATAATGTAAAGTGTTTGGCAGGGTATTACATATTTTTTAAAATATGCCAATTGCAGGATTAATTGCATAAAATACATAAGCTAGTTGAGTGCTGTCACAGCAACAACCTTGCACTCAATAAGACCAAGGAAATGATTGTGGACTTCAGAAAGAGCAAGTCAAGGAAACACACCCAAGTTTTCAAAGAGGGATCAGAAGTGTAAAGAGTGAACAATTTCAAGTTCCTGGGGTGCCAATATCTCTGAGGATCTAATCTGGACTCAATATATTGATACAGCTACAACAGTGGCTATATTTCATAAGCAGTTTGAGAAGATTTGATATGTCATCAAAGAGACTTGAACATTTCTCCAGATGTATTGTGGAGAGCATTCTAACTGGTTGCATCACTGTCTGTTATGGGGGGCGGGGGGGAGGGATTACTGCATAGGATCGAAGTAAGCTGCAGAGAGTTGTAAACTTAGTCAGCTCCACCATGAGCACTAGCCTCCATAGTATCCAGGACATCTTCAAGGAGTGATTCCTCAAAAAGGTGTCCATCATTAAGGATCCCCATTACCCAGGTCATGCCTTGTTCTAATTGCTACCATCAGGAAGGAGGTATAGAGGCATGAAGGCACACATTCAACGATTCAGGGACAAGCTTTTCCCATCTGCCATCTGATTTCTGATTGTTAATTAAAACCGTGAATACTACCTCACTAGTTATTTTATTTCTATTTTTGTACACACACACACACACACACACACACACACACACACACACACACACACACACACACACACACACACACACACACACACACACACACACACACACACACACACACACACACACACACACACTTACTGTAATTCAGTTTTTTCCCTCTATTATTATGCATTGTTTTGTACTGGTACCACAAAGTCAACAAATTTCATGACCAATGCCGATAATACTGAACCTGATTCCGATTCACATTAAACAGAGAGAGCAGCTGAAAAGCTCTGGAGATGGTTACCATCTTCATTGAGGAATGGGAGTGGGATTTCTGTTTTTCCTGTACAATGCTCCAATCTTTCAAGAGGAACAGAGGAGAGCCTCACTGCCCTCAACCTGGGCAGCTTGTATTATTGCCCTATTCACACAGAAGTGAATTAAGTACTCTGTACACTCCTCTGGAAGCAGTAGTGAAATGAGGCATGACGGTTATGTTCCAAGTGGAATTGGTTAAATGCATGCAAAGGGAAATAATTGCGGGGTTGAGGAGCACGGGAAAGGAACTAATTAGAGAGCTCTTTCAATCACAGACACAATGGATTCAATGATCTCTGTTTATGGTGTGTGATTCCATCATTTATAATTTAATTCATAAGATCCTGTTCACACAACACCTGGACTATTTCCAAAATAAATAGAATAGTATTGGACCAAAAAAAATCTTAACTACTCTGAGCGACGCGGCTCTTAGAAAAACACGTACCTGGAGTGCTTCATTGATGTTACCATTATAGTCAATTATCTCGGTTTTTCCTGCTTCACCTTTAGGACCTGGAGGGCCCTACAGAGCAGACATGGGAAATTAAACAGCACATTGTTAGAGCCAGCCAGCAGTCTGTATAATTGAAGCTCATTTGATTTATTCTCTGGGTAAACTGGAGGATTAGTGAATGATCTTCCATTAGCAATTGTAACTGCAGAGTCTATAACCTGCTCGGTTTTATGATGTATTACTTATGATATACAAGCCACAGTGGTGTTAAATGGAAATAAACAAGTGGGCTTTGAATGTAAACTCAGTGGGGGAAAAAATACACAACCTTCAGGCTGCTTGCTCCTTGGTTGCCCCAAACATGAAGGCACACTGTGATATCAGACAACTATTTGCTTGCACGTAAGAGGGAGGGGTGGGGCAGTAGTGGTGGTGCCAGCACAGATGGGGATATAGAAAGGCAAGAAGGAAGGAGATGGTTGGAGGATAGATGAAGAAGGGAAAGTAGAGATGTGTAGAAGGGTGAGGAGGTGTGTATGTGTGGGTTGTGGGAGGTTTATATACATGTGCATTGTGTGTCTATGGGTATACATAGCAGTGTGTGCATGTGTTTTGGACATGTATGGATATCTGTGTGTGCATAGAAGTTAGTGTCTGTCGGTATGCACATAGCAGTGTGTGTGTAAACAAGTGAGTGTGTCTGTATGCATGTACATAGCTGTGTGTATGCATGTGTGTTCGTAGCAGAAAGTGTGTGTGTGTTTATAGGCGTGCTTGTGCACACACATGAATGTTGTGCGTGTGTGTGTGTGTGCGCGTCTGTGTGTATGTATGTGTGTGTGTGTGTGCGCGTCTGTGTGTATGTATGTGTGTGTGTGTGTGTGTGTGTGTGTGTGTGAGTTTGTTTATTTATTTAGTGCTGATACACTGACCATCACAGTAAGGGGCAGGCTTAGCTTGCCACCTAGCCTTTTCTTCTCAATTAAGTTTAGAGCACCTAGGATGCCATCCTCTCACATCAATTACAGAGATGCTGTGTGACCTTGGCTTATCAACACTTCTGCTCCTTTCTCCAGAGCTCACCTCTGGGTTCTGCTTTGGCCTCTCCCCTCGCACCAGTTGTTTACTCAATCAGCCCTCTCCTATGTAACTCCATCTCAAATTGAACAGCTTTGACATCAACAAGAGTCATGGACAGAGTTAGATTTGTTTCAAAAGATATAATTTCCAGTTTAACAAATGTAGAAAAACAGCTCCTTTGCCTTTTCTCTGTGAAGTTGATTACTAAAAGAAAGTTGCATCACAGTGAATGTCACCAATGACCAACGTCCAACTCACCTGCATACCTCGTTCCCCTGCTTCACCCTGTAAGAAATTCCAGAACACATTAACACTAATATTGCCAGAACTTACTTGAGGATTAACACAATAAATATTCTCCTTTACAATCTCTTAATGCTGCTTTTGAAAATATCGTAGAGTGTCAAATGAAGGAATCCTGAAAGCATCGAAACCTGCCCTGACTGAGGAGATGGAATTGTGTCATCAGATATGGGACAGTTGAGGAGGATCCTCAGGGAAGATTCTCCTGAGAGGCTGGAATATTCAGTACTGTTCTTCCACTTGGAAAGTTGCATCCTCTCTTATGCCAGACTACCCTTCCCCATCCCCTAGGAAACACAAACTGGTAACAGGACCACTTCCCAAAACATCTCGTCAGCTTTCTCATTTTGTGGATCTTCAACAGAACCTACTCCAGTGACTACCCTGAAAACCTATCCCCAAGTATCCTTCCTTTGTAGTCCATGAGACATTCCCACCCTCCACACCCCCAGAAACCCTCCTTTCTTGGAGACTCCCAAAAGCCCAGCTGGTACAGTGGAAGTCAGTTAATGACCCATTCCTCAACTACCAGCTAAAACTCTTCACACCTGTCACTGAGCCAATGAACCAATGACATTTAAATGCACTGCCGAGTCAAATATATGAATGGATGGAAATATGTGAGAAAGGCCACCTTCCCAAAGGTTGCCACAATTGGAAATGGACGATTCCTCTCTGCAGAGAACAGGGAACACTCTCAGGTCTTCAATTCAAGTACTGAATCCAGAGAGCTGGGCCCCAGACCCACGGAAGCCATCTAGTGCCAGTACCGCAGCACTATCAGACATACCATCCTTTGGATAAGATGTTAAACTGTATGACTGTAAATTATTCCCTGCACCAACTTGAGTGAGATTTTCTAAAGTGTCCGGGCCAACATTTATCCATCAATCAACACACTGAAGCAAGTACACGACTGCTATCAGTCCTGATGAAAAGTTTTGGCTCGAAACGTCGACTGTACTCTTTTCCATATGTACTGCCTGACCTACTGAGTTCCTCCAGCATTGTGTGTGCGTTGCTTGGATTTCCAGCACCTGCAAAAGTTCTCTCGTTTGAGATTGCTATCATCCACTTTTTTTGTGGACCTTACATTATCTTGGATGCCGTATTTCCCAAGTTACAGGAATGACCACAGAAGAACTCAATCAACTTCAATAAGTTTTCAGACATCCTGAGATCAGGAAAGGTGCTGTACCTCCTTTCTAAAGTTGGCTCAAGTAGCAAAAGTCCCAGCATGTCTTATTCACAGTTTTAAGGCTTGATATTAACAATTCATAAGTGTCCTAGGGAACAATAAATAAAGGGATACCCACCTTCTGTCCTGGAGGGCCAACAGGTCCAGGCATTCCTGGGTCACCTTTAATTCCACCAGCTGCTGAGCCTGGTTTGCCTACTTCACCCTTTTTAAAAAGATCAAAACATTAAACATAGTTGAAGATCAACTACACAGTTGTAGTTGTAGATGTGGATAAAGATTATTTATCCACATCTGATAATTAAAGTCAAAGCAAATTGATTATCAAAGTACATATATGTCACCATATATGACCTTGAGATTCATTTTCTTGCAGAAATTTATTAGAAAATGAATACAATCGCACTTATGAAAACTAAACATAAACAGAGAATAACAAGCAACCACAGTGCAAAAGAAGACAAATTGTGCAAATAAAAACTAATACTGAGAAAATGAATTATAGAGTGCTTGAAAGTGAGACTGTGGGTGGTAGAATCAGTTCAGAGTTGTAGTGAGTGAAATTATCCATGCCATTTCAGGAGCCTGATGATTAACTGTTCCTGAACCTGATTATGTGGGGTCTACACCTCCTGCCTAGTGGTAGTAGCAAAAAGAGAGCATGACCTGGATGGCGGGGGTACTTTATGGCGTACACTGCTTTCTTGTATCGGTGCTCCCTGAAAATGGGCTCATTAGTGCGGAGGGTCTGTGATGAACTGTGATGGATTCACCATTTTCTGAAGACTTTTCTATTCCTGAGCATTGGTGTTTCTATATCAGGCCATGATACAACCTGTTCAGTATATACTCTTCACTGTGCATCTTTAGAAGTCTGTCAAAGTTTTAGATGACATGCCGAATCTACACAGACTTCTAAGAAGGTAGAGGTGCTGTAAGTAGTAGTACAAAAAAAGTAGAATCTTCTTGATCGACTGGAATAACAGTGTAACATACAAAATTAAAACTAAACAGGGTGCAGCTTTATAACTGATCCTAAGTAACATCATGGCTCTCAGATTTGGATGCACAAGCTGCTGAGGACTTACTGAGTGGCAAATAGTTGCTCCAACTATGTAGTGTCCAAAAAAAGAGATCAGTCTTTCGAAGGAATTGAGAGCTCAGAGACTTCAATTACTATTTCAGGCTTGTAGATTGTGACGATTGCTTGTCATTATATCAAATACCGAAGAACTTAATTATTTTATCATTCTTATAAGCATTAATGGTGTTTAGATGTCTCAGATTGTCGGAAACATTTAAATGCTCGTTAATATCTTTGACAGTCTGACATGGAGACAAAGATCCATTCAAGAATAACCTTCTTTTAAATTCTGTCAAGGTCACGTTGGGAGCATTTGAGGAATGTAGCTTCAGCATTACAAAATCAAAGACTTAATTGTTGCAGGTCAATTTGAAAGTGCAGAAAGCTGATAGGATTGACTCTCCACACCTTGTCATGGTGTGGGCCCAGTTTTGCCAGTGGAAGTAAGGTGCTCTGAGATTAGCAAGACCCAGTTTGACAAAATGAAAGCGTTGCTCCAATATAAACCAAACTATGGATGTTCATAATTAGAATGGCAGTTTATTTTATAAACCAATGGTGCCTTCAATTATTCCACAGATCAAACGTATTTTAGGTAACAATAGCTTCCATTTATAAGGAGCATTGTCAGTGAAAAACTGAGAACTATTAAGTTACCACTAGCTTTATTTTAAATAAGGCCATAAAAAGGTGTATGTGTGAGACAGAGTGAGAGAGTGAGAGAGAGAGAGAATGAGAATGAATCAGGCAAGACAAAGAATACAAGAATATTTAGGCTGGCTAGTGTGACAGAAGGAGGGAAGGAAATGAGGAAAAGGATTGCACAAAGCACTGCTGTGGTGGACAGGGAACCAGTACAGACGAGTGATTGGTGATTGGGAAACAGCATCGTATTCAAGCAAACAACTTTCAGATAAGCTGGAGTTTCTATGGAAGATAAGCTGGAGTTTCTGGCCGATTATGAACTGATATGATGAAGAATGGAGGTAACAACAGGTGAAGGCATCAGGACAGAGATGTGAGTTGATTCAAAAGGCAATGTTCCAGAGGAGGACTCAGATTTAGAGAGATTCAGGGTCAAATGGTTATGAATGGGGTGGTTCAACCTCATTTATTCAAAATGGAGTTAACAGTGAGAAAATTAAACTTAGGCTTGGGCTATAGGTATCGGCTGGATCATGCTGGTAGTGAGCCAGCATTGGTGTGGATTTGAAGACGTAGATGCATATTTTTCACATCGCAGTCTTCCATAACAGTGCATCACTAGCTAGGTTGGATGCATCCAATTACCTGCTGCACCTCACATTTAGAGCAATCTCAGTTCTATGACACTCTGACAACACTTCACATCTGGTTCATCATGTATCTCAGCTGGACCTGGTGCACGTAGTGCAGCCTCCCAGACACCTGATATACATCAGTAATCGATGTCTGAAAGGTGGGGATATGTGTTTTATTATTAATGTTTTAAATTAAATTGCAAAGCTTGAATGCAATCAATATACAATATTTTAGTAGTTATAAAGTTTGCAACACATGCATAGGTGCTTGGAAGCAATGGAAGAAGTCCAAGGTATTACCAGGGTGGGTTTTGATTTTCATTGGGTACGGTCTAGTCACACAGATGGAGTAAGCAGTGATGTTGGGAGGACACTGAGAACCAGGAAGCCACAGACACCCTGCAAGGCCAATATAAGGTACCAGTGTATATATTGATGATGGATGTGGGACCTAACACCACGTTTTCAACTGAGGATGGATCCTTCTAAGTCATCACAGGCAAAGGTGCATAGATTATAGCTTATAAAATAAGAACACAGATAATCAATTCTGTCCCACTACAGCAGAGGTGTGTAAATGAGCAACTTTTATTTATGCTTACTTTAAAAACATCACGGCTTTAAACCCAGTTATCTGCATTATATAACATGACTTACTTTCTGCCCTGGTGTACCATCTTGTCCTGGCAGGCCACTTTCACCCTGTACAATACAAACACCCAGGTTAGAAATCAAGAAATTTATTTTTGTCTAACTTGTCACATCCGAATTCCAATGAGGGAACTTCAAATTTTAAATGAAATAAACACATCCTAATATTAGAAACCAGCAGATGGCCATCTTTCAAAAACTAGAAAATCCTCTGGGAATGAAACAAGAATGAATTGTGATCCATCTTATAATGTTGTTGAAATATTTCCTACTTAAAATTCATAACTCTCCCCCACCATTGAGCTGTAATGCTTGCCTGTAGGTTCAGACCAATTTTTTATATAACACCCACATTGTAAATGACCACTGGTCAGCAAAATTAACTAATTTGACAGCTACTAGTTACACAGAATGGGATTGCATTACCAGTAAATCATAATTTTAAAGAAAAATTCACTGAATCAAGGTGGTTAAAGGAACATGTTAGTAAAATGATAGAATCAGCTTATACTGTATCTCTTCCCCCCCATTCAGCCACTGGGGTCTACTTTGCTTTCAACCTACTTTTCTTCTAAGTCAACATTATTAAGCATTGTGTGTCTCACTTTGCATTTCAGAACATCCCTTTCTCTGAACCCATTCCAAAGTATTAATGCGCTTTAGAAAATGCTGTGTCTAAAACTGCACTATAGCCGTAGACTTGCACTGCTTTGTTCTTTTTGTGGTCAAACAGCCATGAACTATTCTACATTTCACTTCCAAAGGTTAATGAATGATTGGACACGGTGCTTGGTAATTGCTTTATCCTTGCAACTTCCTTAATTATTTTCAAACAAACATGTGCACAAGCATGTTAATCAGCTTTAAAAATGAGCAAAATCATCATTTTTTAAAAATTTACTCTAACAATTAGATCTTCCTGAATGCTCAATATCTGTGAGTGATTACAATTTCGGATTGTGCGATTTTCCATTTTCTGGAACACAATGGTTATTGTCACAGTCACTTGTGATTTGAGTAAGAAGCATGAAATTGAAAATGGCCTGCTCAACTCACGAGTCTCGTTAGCTGGTTTGCAATTGACTTTTTTGCCCTAACCTTCAGAAAAAGCAAAATCACTCACATGTAACAATTAGTCAAATGTTAAAACTGTCAGTTTTTAAATCGGTCAGACTGAAGAACGGAGTTGTTTCTTGTTGCAGGTCTTTCTGTAAAATCAAAGTTCCTTTTGCACTCAGCCACTCCTACGTCACTCCTTTCCCTTACTCCTTCCTTCCTTTAATCCTCAGGGTATACAACTTGTTCCCTTCTCTTCAGACTAATGCATCTGCCTCACGGCTTCAGCAACACAGGTTCGAATCTGGCCTCGGGTGCAGTCTGTGTGGAACTTGCACATTCTCTCAGTGACGACAGGCACTGTGGGTTTTCTGCAGGTAATCTAGTTTCCACCAACGTGCCAGAGACATGTAGGTCGGGATGTTAGTAGGTTGTTGTAAATTACCCCTGGTGTAGGTGGCTGATGGGACAAGTAAGGCGTGCTAAGAGCATGTGAACGATGACTTATAAAGATACTTGAGGAGTAGTGGGATTCTTTGAGGGCCTGCACAAAGGGGGCTGTGGGATAGAATTATGCCATAAATATAAAAATGTGAAATATAATGGCTAATGCATGTGGAACTCCAGCACTGAGATTTGCTTCCATTGATTCCAATAGAACAAAGCTTAGGGGCTCAGTCTCAGCACATGGAGATATGGGGCTTTGCTGTTTCTTCATGTAGAGTGTCATCTTGATTTACCTCAGAGGGTTGTTGGTGCATGGTGACTGAACATAAGAAAATGGGAGAAGGACACCTCAAGCTTAGCCAGCCTTTCAACTTGATCGCGGTTGATCTGCCCCAGGTCTCATCTCTTCTCCTACACCAATTTCCCCATGAGCCTCTGTTCTGTCTGTTTAAAAATAAATATATTTTCTCCTTAAATACCTCTGAAGATCCTGCATCCACAACCCTCTAGGCTGGTAAATTCCACTGATCTGCCATCTGTTTCTACTAGAGTACATTCAGGGCTGAGATGGGTACCAAGGAGATGGGGATTGGTGGGAAAGTGGATGAAGGGAAGGGCTAGCCAAGAGCTCCTTAAGTAATGGATCAGATGCAAGGAGGTGAAAAGCCAATGCTCACACTTCTTTTTGATCTACTTCTGTGATGTTTAAAGAGTGGTAATGAGGCAGAAGACAATAAAATCTCTGCTTAAGTTCTCCCAACTAATCAGCAAGTAACACTATACCAGCAGCAATGATTTCACCCACATCAAAGCAAAAGTAATAATCTTCAGCACAACTTCAGGTTCCAGAACTACTTCTGACATTGTGACTTCAAATCTCACACTGAATGGCCCCAGGTCATGCACCAGGTCCCATCAAGTGTTACAATCACATGCAAGTCCGATGTCATTATCGCATGCAGTTACAAACCACACAGGGTATGGGGAACTTTGAGTATGAAGTGAAACGCTTCAGTTACGATTTCCCACACTACTCGTGCATTGTAAGTCTTCCAAAATAAAAAGTCCATTGCCAGATTGCCAAAACTCAATCTGTAAGCAATGACACAGAGGTTATGTTTTACTCTAATTTACGTTTGAAGGGGACAATTGAATAAACTACTTGTTTTGAACTTAATGAGACAAAATGAACCTAGAGCATATATATATGAACCATTTACATTGAACTGTGTGTCGTGAAATTTGTTAACTTTTAGCTACCCAGAAACTTGTTGGATTTACATATTTATACATTTTTCAGGATCGAGGCATTGCTGGCAAGATCAGTGTTTATTGTCCATCCTTAACTGCCTTTGTAAGTCAGTGATGCAGTCTGTGTCTCTAAAACAGGGATTCCCAGCCTTTTTTATACCATGGACCCCTACCAATAATGAGGGGTTCATGAACCCCAGCTCTCAAAGGACTATTCCAGTACAAATTGATTGTTCACCAGTGCTAGGGAGATGCCAGTTACAATCATCAGCAATCACCCTCAGTTCTGATCTTATGATGAAAGGAAATGTGATGAAGCAGTTAAAGTTGACTAGGTCTGGGACACTACCCAAAGAAGTTGGGTTGCTAATTCACAAAAAGCCTTTTATTTTGTTTCCATCAAAAGCATCCATGACAGTCACCTCAAGTATTCTATGTAGAAGTAAGTCTTGTTGGCTAAACTCCAATGATTGCTACCCAAAGCTTCCACTGGGAACTTTTGGATAGCTATGAACTGCTGGCTAGCTCATTATGGAGTTTCACACCAGCACATTGTGACCACGGATCAGGAGTAAGGTGGAGACTAGATTTCAGTGATTCAGACTGCTCTGCAAATGGAGTCAGATGGACAGAGGCCTTTCACATTTCACATCTGCCAGGATGGGACACAATTCACTGGATTGGAAATTGTATTTTTTTTCCTTTTGATTAACCTTAAATGTTTTTAATTCACTTCCCTTATTTATTCCTTATTTTAACTGATTGTTTTAAAATCTGCTTTAATTATGCAATGATTTCTAGTTATTGTAACTTTTTAAATGTCTATGAATATGTTGCTGAGGTCTTTGACTGCAGTGAGCTGTGACCAGGGTGACTTAAATCCACCACCTGAGGCCTAGTTCAATCCACTTTGTGGGATGGCTGCAGGAGCAAGGCCTCCAACACACTACCAGTGACAGTTCAATAAATGCAACCACATGAATTACTCAGGGAACAGCATGAGGAGTGGGCTGGATCAAGCACAATCCAGCTCAGTTTCTCTCCACCACCAGCTCAATTTTTTTTGACTGGATTTCTTAAAAGTCGTCCCGGATTTATGTTTTCTGTTCCTGCCTTGTGCACATCTCTTTCAACATTTAATCAAATACATCTTTCATTATCATGAACTTCATTCCTCAGTGCTTTTCTTTTGTTTAGAGAAATGATCTCCAGGCTGTTCAGTCTTCCTTGATGTAAATGGATAGGAAAGGTATAGAAAGATATGGGCCAAATGGGACTAGTTTGGATGGGCTGAAGGGCCTGTTTCTATGTTGTGTGACTCTATGACTCTAAGTGTAGGATCATTAGTAATCTTGTCTTCATCTTTGCAGAACCTTGCTGCCTTCATATAAAGGCCATAATAATGCACAATACTCTACAGCTAATTTGCCAAGTGTAGCCTTAATCATTATTTGAGCAAAACGGTGAATAATGAGAGGTAGTGTGAAACTATACGAACAGTCCCAATAAACTACAAAAAGTTAGAAATCACCTCACTTGGTTTACAGAAAAGCGAATTCCCTATACAGGTCTTGTTAGCAGTAGTTTCTGGATGTCAAATTCATGCATCAATATGTCAGTCAGACCCACAGCACAGATCCTACCCTGAGCCCCCTCTTTCCAGGGAGGCCACGCGGACCAGCTTCTCCTGGCTCCCCCTATGCATAAAATATGAAGAATATTAAGGAAATAATAAGAATATTAAGGAAGTCAGCACATAAGTCTTGTAAGAAAAAGTGAAAGAGGAGGGAACATCAGGGACAAACAACAAAACTCAAAGCATCTTATTTCAGTTCTTGTGAGGCCACATTGTGATGCATGGAGTGGGACAGAACTCTATTGCCTTATGTAGTTCAGAGATTTTTTACAATAGTTGCATAAAATGAAGCTATTATCGCTGACAGTTGTTTGATTATTTAATTATAGCCATCGGTTTTAAAATTTTCATGACTTATCAGGGATATTGGAAAATAACTCAGACAGGTTTATGCATTAAAACAGCATTGTCTATAAAACATATTAAATTATAAATGCTAAACAGCAGGACGAGCCTTGGAATTCAAATATCATCAGCTGTTCAAACACTTCTGCAATGATGTCGAATAGTGCAACCTTGATTGCTTTTCTAACAGCTTGCCGTCTCATTGCTCTGTGGTTAAAGCTTTGTTTCTTGGTTCAGGCCAATAATTTAATCCCTATCAGAAAATCTTACACAATTCACTGAGCACCACGCTCAGCCACAATGAGGGCGTTGCACCAGTGGATATGGAATGAATTATGAAGACAGTTCCCATTTGACAAAAGTGCAAAAGATCTGAAGACATGGGGGGGGGGGGGGGGGGGGGGAAACTGAAGATCAAAAGGGAATTGGAAGAAGTTAGAGAATGAACTGTGGATGCCCGGTCACTGAACATAAGAAAATGGGAGTAGGAGAGGCCACTTGACCTTTGATACTTGACCTACAAGAAGAAGGCTGGTGCTGTTGCCTCGCAGCGTGACCTCAAAGGAGTTTGCATATTCTCTCTGTGACTACATGGATGGTCTAGTTTTATCCCACACTTCAATGACATGAGGGTAGGTTAACTGGTGAGTGTAAGGTATCACAAGGTATGTCGTATGCGGTCCACAGTACGTAGTAAGTGGCAATAGTATCAAAGAGATGTTGTTGGGCGTATGAGATTGATGGGAGTGTTCTTCTGATAGCCAGCATGGATATGATTGGCCAAAAAGCCTCTTTTTATGTTGTACTAAACAAATTAAAGACCTCATAAAAGAAACACTCAGCAAGTACTGATTAATTGTTGCATAATCCTGGTCACCATAATGATTTTAGATTGTTCAGCTTTATGCAGTGCCACAAAGGGTAACTCAGAACGAAAAGAGCATCTCAAGGAATTAAATCAGCCGGGCATGAAATGAACTAAAGTTCACCTTCTGTCCAGGCGGTCCGGTCTTCCCCGGCTCTCCCTGTGTCCAAGAGAAATGCAGGAGAGAAAAACAGGTCAGAAACCAACAGAGTCCAGAAAGAAAGAATAATTGGGTTTAACGCCATGCTGTACTGCGACTAACCTTAAACCCAGGAAGAGCTGAAATAAATATCCCCTATTGATTGAAAGCAGGAAATAGTTTGCAGTTAGATACCAGAGCAACACAATAACAGGAGGTGGAAGTGAGTAAAAAAAAACCAATTTCAGTTAGATATTTAGTTTAAGTAATATCACTATAAACGTGTTTTAAAATGAAAACTATGTGATGATTAGTCATCCTGTTGGCTAATATCCCTCAGATTCAACCAGTAATATCGGTTACAGTTAAACTGATACCTTTGCATGTTGTTCAGGACTTTGGTGGTGTTGGACAGGCAACAGACTGGCCATTTCTCCTACTATTAGCCCAACACATTCTTAATTCACTATTTCTAGCTGTTATACAGTAGTACTGTACAATAAATCTTCCAGTGAACGTGGGTTTAAAAGGAGTACAGGAAATGGGGCCATGATGAGTTTAAAGCGAACACGGGAAATGGAGCCCCATTGGGTTTGAAGTGAGAGCAGTAAACAGGGCCCAGGCGAGTTTAAAGTGAGCACAGGAAATAGAGTCCTGGTAGGTTGAAAACAACTGCGGGATACAGGACCCTGGTGAGTTTAAAGTGAAGACAGAAAATAAGGCCTCAGTGAGCCAGATGTCTAACCACTGATATTCTCAAGCAATCAGACAGGAGCTTTACTGTATAACTAATAAACTGATGAAAATGGTTGAACAAACTGTATTCTGAGTTCTTGAGTTCATTTCTGTTAAAACTCTTAAAGGATTTGGGCAATCTGGCCATGGATTAGAGAATGGGAAGGGAGCAGATTCTGTGAAGACAATGCAGAAATGGAAAACCTGGAAGGAAATATTAGTTTGCACTGAGCAGTCTGTCCTCTTTGTCTTGTAATCAAAAGCTTTTTTGAATCAAAATCAATTCAAGCTCCATTTCACTGTCTATCTGTATATTAGGACTTAAGTGTTTGAACAATAAAATATTGATAAAAAGACTTTCAATAAACACTACACATCTTAGAATTTATTGGAAGACAGTAGATGCACTTTATTGGCTGACTGTAGCTAAGCCTGCTGGAGGATCACTTATCTGGGATTACACATCAACCAGTCTGGCAAGAAGTTTACAAACTCTCTCCCAGGAGCATATGAATTTTTGTTTAAAAAAACAATCTACTCATAAATACCCAAACACTTGGACGTTTGGGAAGTGTCTAGCAGTATAAGGAATACAGCAGCCCACTCATAACTGGTATAACAAATAAAAGCAAGAGGGGTTTTGGATTGAAACACATTGCTGTCACTTTAAAGTGCTTGTGTGCACGGTTGTGGGTGGCTAAGAGAGTAAGGAGAAATCTGGGGACATGGAATACCTTTGTTCCAGGTTTTCCTGGGATACCAGGTCTTCCAAACTCTCCCTATAGAAGACAGGAAAGTTAAAAAAAAATGTACAATGTAAACAGAAAATATTAAGAAGAAATATTGTCATTTCTTTTCCAAGGAAGGATGGGAATGAGGAAAAGGTAAGATAGGGAGCAGGACAGGATAGGGTGGCAGGAACAGAAAGGGGATACAATCATTCTAGATTTATATTTCTGCTGAAAACCCACTCACACATACATACTTATCATCGCCAACACACTGCCAATGAACCTTAGACTGACTGACGGTGATAATGATTCACAGTTCCTGACCCTATTTACAAGCAATGATAAATGTTAAGATTAAATCTCAAATTAACTTCTGAGAGTCAGGTCCAAGGGTCTAATATCATGAATCAGTGAAATCCATCAGCAAGCAAGTAACCTGAGGCTTTGCTGATACACAGAATGTGAACATACAGCGGGTGTCTGGTGTTGCACCTTGACTTTTAGTCAATTAAGTCGTCAATATTTTGCTCCTCAAGAGGATTAAAATTAGTTTCAGTCATAATGACATGAAAATCATCTAACCATCTGTTATTGCTTATACAAAGCCAAATGGCTTCACAAACTTCAAAAATTAAATTGTTGGCTATGCAGCACTCTGGGGCGACTGACTGGGTGGAAACGCTGCATAAGCTTTGTCTCCCTGTTCAAGGATTTTTGCTTTTACCAATTGAACAGAATTTTGATTTGATCTGTAATTTGCAAAACCAGCAATCGTCTGTGCTGCTGAAGTGATGTCAACCATTAAGACTTGAGTATGTTTGGAGTTTCCACTAATTGCCGAGTAACTGGTTGCACAGCTAGTCAACACTGTGGAACCACATGCAACACAAAACCCCTACTCCTAGAGCTCAGTCAGCAACAACCAACTGGAACCAGGAAACTAGGCTGATATTGCATTCCCAGGACTTGCTTCTGCTTCTCCCGTGATCAAAGGCAATAATTGGGACTGATCTAGGAATTAAAAGGTAGAATGGCCAAAATATCAGCTGAACATCTGGGTACCATAAATCCAGCTGCAGAATTTGGAGTCCAACACAAGCTGGAGATAAATACTAGACATTCTTTGGTCCAGTTGAACATTGGGTACCACATCGAATGCTGAACAGGTGGATACAGCATTGTTAAAGATAGAGTACCAATCACCGACTCTACAGGTGGGATACCTCATCTCCAGATGATCATTGTATACTTGTCTTCAGGTAAATGTAGGGCACCGATCTCAATCTCAACATTGTCACTACCTGAACAATGCGGGTGCCACTCTCCAGAGCTACCTGAGATACTCCACCTCCAGAAGAATAGGTTGGTATTCCATTGCCAGCTGAACAAGTGACGTTGCCTACCCCTACAAGTGAGCTACCCACCTCCAGCTATTAGAGCGTCCAACCACTAGATGAATAAGTTTTGAACTCATCTCTGGATGGAAGTGAGCTACCTTTACTCCTTAACAAAAGAAGCACAGCAGATGCTGAATACCTTCAGCAACAGATACAAAATCTGCAGGAACTTAGTAAGTCAGGCAACATCTATGGAGGGGATAAACAATCGACTTTTTGGGGCAAGTCCTGTTGAACGGTCTTGGCCTGAAATGTTGACTGCTTATTCCCCTCCATAAATGTTACTTGACTTGCTCAGTTCCTTTAAAATTTTGTGTGTGTTACCATTATACCTACTGCAGGAGTGATCCAACCCATCAACTGGCCAAGTATCAGGAACCCCGTCTCCTTTTACTGACCAAGATGTAATTGGGGCTGTAATTTGAATCCCCTGAGATATTTGCACATGTACGAAACACAACTCACTACATGAGTGTGATCATACATACTCTAAATCCTTAAATAACAACAAAGATGGTCAGTGGCACAATAATGCAGTTGTGTTATCTGAAAATTATTTTGTTTACAAATACTGCCTCTAAAATGCTTTAACTTCAATCTCCAGACCTCTACTTCTCATCACTTACTAAGGATGACATGCCACTTCAAATGAATCACAGCAATTTTCCACTTTTAAAAGTGGTGCACTTGGATCACAGACTTGAGTGGAGCAACAACACAGAGGCCGTGTGCTAGAAGGGCCAGAGTCGCCTCAACTTCCTGAGGAGACTGAGGTCCTTTGGAGTATGCAGGCCTCTCCTTCACATGTTCTACCAGTCTGTTGTAGCCAGTATCGTCTTTTATGTGGTGGTGTGCTGGAGCAATGGCATCAACACGGGCGATGCCAACAGACCCAATAAGTGATTAGAAAGGCTGGCCCTGTTACAGGAGTCTAACCAGACACACTGGAGGTTGCGGTAGGACAAAGGACCCTACGGAAAATCCTGGCAATTCTGGACAATGTTTCTCACCTTCTGCGTGCCACCTTGGCAGAAAAGAGGAGCACTTTTAGTAATAGACTAAGCCAACAGCGCAGCTCCAAGGAGTGCTACATGAGGTCATGTTTACCCCCCACCATTGGGCTCTATAATGGGGAAGTGATGACCCTCTCCTGCTAGACTGTTTGAGGTAACTTTTTATGCTTTCTTACCTCTCTTCTAATATTTGTATATCTGCGCACTTGTAGTGCTACTGCGACATTAATTTCCTTTGGGGTCAATAAAGTATCTATCTATCTATCTACTGACTACATGCACTTTGGGATGGAGTTTGACATGAATTTCCCTCGGGATCAATAAAGTATGTCTGTCTGTTAAAAATCTCTGATTACTACACTGCAACATGGTCATCCTATCTATCTATTGCTAGTAAACCAATGTCATATGCCAATATCATATATATAACTCCCAATCTTTCAACAATGTTTTGCTTTAAATGTCCCTGATGATCCAGCCTCCACAACCTGATAGAAATTCCAGGAATTCACCATCCTTTGCAAGAAGACATTGCTATGCAACATAGTTTTAAATGAGCGCCCCTCCCCCAATTTTATTTGTCCCCTTGCTTGAGATTCCCTCCTTTGTAGATACCTGGAGAATAGTATGGAAAGCCTCCAGCAACTTGAGACAGGCACAAGGAGATGGTGGCCAAGGTGGTGAAAGTATGGTGTCTGTTTGCTCCCCTCGAGGGCCTGCCCTTAACCACCAGGGGGCAGTGTTACTGGTAGCTCGCTCAGATCCACCACTTGTCCCATAAAGGGAAGAAAAGCAGGTATGTCACAGATCTGCGACACAAGCCTTGATTAAAAAGGAGAGAGGGGCCAGGGGGAGTCTGGTAGGGCTGGTCAGTATGGGGGGCTAATCAGTACCTACAGGGTCAATTTGGGACATTGACGGGTGGGAGGTAGGTTGCATGTCATTGGCTACTGAAGGGGTGTCAGTGCTATGATGTGGTGGTGTTAGAATTATGTGGGGTGATCAGCTTGGGGGGTGGCAGGGGGTTCCAGAGGCCGTTGAAAAGATTATCTTTACTTAGAACGTATCATCCTGGCCCAAGTTCAAAAGCGGCTGAGCATGAAACACTGATATCTGGCCATTCTAAACATCAGTCTTCAGGATTTAGCCTGGGTGCTGACAACTACTTTGGCCGTTGCCCTTCTGCTTGGAAGTTCATTGATAGCTGAAGTCTAAACTATTAATGCTGTTGCATCAAATCTACATGAGGAAAAGAGCTTTCTTCTCTGCCCTGTATCACCAGAATTTGTAAAAGGACTTTGACTAAATCTGAGATCTGGTACAAGTCAAGTCCAATGGCTCAAAGTAGTGCTGATTTGGAGACTTTCTTGGTAAACAACGGTAGAAGATCAACTAGTTATTAAACCTTCCTCCGCACACTCATTTTATTTTGCTACTAATCCCAATACAATGACTCATTTTCCTCCCTTTTAAAATACTCGTAAATTGGAATGCTCATTACGGAAGTCTGGGTTTACTCAGGAAAGCCAACTGGGATCTGTAAAGACAAAATTATTTGAATGACTTGATTAACATTTTGATAACCAGGGAAAGTTGATGAAGGGGAAGCAGTACAATTCTTTCTCTTTTTTTTTTGAAAGCAGTGGATAAAATCCAGGGAAAAATGTTGGTTAAAAAAATGGAACCCTTGGAATTAAAGGTCCAGTCATAATGTTTCTTTGAAGAGTGGTAGAGAGTGGAGTGAACAGCTGGTTTTTCAGACTGTTATACAATGCTTTTCACAAGGTGAGTACTGTAATCAGTGTTGGTTTTATGTATATTTAATAGTGAGTTAGACTTGGGTGTGTAACGTAAAATTTCTAAATATACTTATGATGCCAAACATTGAAATGTGGTACATAGCAAGAATCAGAATTGGAATCAGGTTTAATATCACCCACATACATCATGAAATATATAAATAGATTAAATTAAATAAAGAATGCAAAAGGAGTGAGGTAGTCTTTGTGTGTTGCTTCAGTGAACATCAGTAGAGATGATCGATGGGCTGACTGGTCAGGCATGTGGGAGCTGGAATCTAACATGAGGGTGCATTAAGTGGTACATGCAGACTGAAAAATAAAAGACAAGGTAGAGTAAATGTGTCAAATCTGAAAGGTGTCCAGGCAACAGAGGCCTGGGTGTACTTAAGTATTAGGTCGTGCTGAGAGAGCAGTTACTGTATGGGGTCTTGGTTTTCATAAATAGAAACACAGACAACAAAAGCAAGAAGATTATGTTGAATCTGCATAAAACACTAGTTTGGTCACAACTGGAATACACTGTCCAGTTCCAGTCACCTTATTTTTAAAAAAAACAAGGTCCGGGAGTGAGTGCAGGAAAGGTTTACTCAAATATCTGCAGGGGTGAAGGTCTTAGCTACAAGTTTAGACTGTTGAAGCAGGAATGATAAAGGCTGAGATATTTGACAGACGTGCCGCTAATCATGACAGGCTTAGATAGGGTGAAGGGAATGAAATTTCCCCTCTTTCTGGCTAGTTTAATGTTTTGAACAAAAATACAAGGAGCACTTAAGGAAAAGATGTTGGTACGCAGAGAGTAACTACGATCTCATTGCCTATGTGTTTGGTGGAAACAGAGTCAATCAGAGCCTTCAAAAGGGCATTGCACAGGTATGCAAGAAAATTATTTGCAGGGTTATGGGGAATGGGGGAAAGCAGTTAGTGTGATTCTGTTAGATTGCCAGCAAGCCTAAATTCCTGCTGCTGTCTGCAAAGAGTTTGTTTGTTCACCGTTTCCTCTGGGTATTTCAGTTTCCTCCCAAATTCCAAAGCCATACCAGTTACAAGGTTAATTAGTCACTTGGATGTAATTGGTTGGCTCAGGTTTGTTAGGCCGTAAGGGCCTGTTACCATGCTGTATTTCTGAAAACAAGAAAACAGCAAACAGCAACTGACAGAATTACCCTATGAGGACCTGGCACAGCCAATACTAAACCTAGCATGTATTTCCAACATGGTTCAAATGTACAGGTTTGCTTTGTATCTGAAGAAAATAACTTAACATTTCAAGGAACCCTACATATGCAGACAAAGTAATAATCCTTAAAAATTAATACTTAAAAATGTACCAGTGAAGCGTTGATTTCTTTTGTTTCCCCTACCCCCACCGAGTGATTTTCAATCACTCTGTACATCAAGTGGGACCAGCAGATGGCACCATTGGTGTGCAAACACAAGGGAACTAGACTTCAAGCTGCCCACAATGTCATCACCTAAATTTAACCCCACACCAGGTATATTCCATGTCAATGACTATGACTTACTTTGCAGAAGGAGCCGCAATTTGTAAATTCTCAGTTTACAAAATTATAGACTTGCTTTGCCTATCTATGTACTGTGACACAGAGTTTCTTTGGATTTCTAATCCTAGAGCTGAAATTCAAGGAAGCTCCACATCACTTAAATAAACAGGCAAAGTAAAAAATAACAATAAATATTGACTTTATTTTTCACATATACGTTGAAACATACAGTGAAATGCATCGTTTGCATCAAATTAAATGTGCGAGGATTGTGCTGGGCAGCCTGTAAGTGTTGTAATGCAACTGGTGCCAACATAGCATGCCTACAGTTCATTCACCCTAACCCACACATCCTCATATTGGGAGGAAACCCATGTGGTTAAGGGGAGAACATACAAAATTCTTAAAGACAACAACTGGAATTGATCTTACACATGGTGCTGTAAATAGTGTTACACTAATCGCCTCATTACTGTGATGACCTTGCAAAGTGTTAGAATTTGCAATCTGCCACACTTAGGGTTGAAATCCAAGGGAACAATCAAGAATGAGCTGTATCAGATTAATGTCCTGGTTCAGCAATTGGGTAGGTTGTTTTCTCTTGCTAGATAATGCAACCATCTGGATACCTACACACTGAATTGTAGGCTACATTTCCATTAATATCTGAGAAATTGAACATCTCTCTCTGCCCAGGTGCAGAAACAATTCTTTATAAATTAAAATTTCCTACCATGCCAAAATAAACTTGGCACAGATTTGACGTCTGACTGAGATCCCTGGATGCATTGGTCAACGTGTGAACTTCACAATAGTTGACTCTTGGTCAATGTAAAGCTAATTACGGCAGGCAAGCAGAAACATTATAAAAATCAGAACTTAATCTCATGCTGGAGTAAAAGAAATTGTATGGGGTGGAATCAAATTTTCAGAGTAATACACTGTGATACAACACAGTAATAACCAGATGTGATCAGGGAGTTTAAGTAAAGGAACCCTTGGGAGGCAGTGATCACAATATGATAGAATTCACCCTGCAGTTTGAGAGGGAGCAGATAAAGTCATATGTATCAGTGTTACAGTGAAGTAAAGGGAATTACAGAGGCACGAGAGAGGAGCTGGCCAAAGTTGACCGGAAGGGGACACTGGTAGGGACGATGTTACTTCAGCAATGCCTGGAGTCTCTGGGGCAATTTGGAAGCTGCAAGATAAGATACATCCCAAAGATGAAGAAATATTCCAAAGGGAGGATGAGGCACCTATGGATGACAAGGGAAGTCAAAGACATCATAAAAATAAAAGAGATAGCATATAATACAGCAAAACTTAATGGGAAATTAGAGGATTGGGAAGCTTTTAAGAAGCACCAGAAGGCAACTTAAAAAACACAAAGAAAGAAAAGATGAATTATGAAGGCTTTTGGTAGAAACATCAAAGAGGATACCAAAGGTTTTCTCAGATATATAAAGAATGAAAGAGATGCGAGAGTAGTTATGGGATCACTGGAAAATGATGCTGGAGAGGTAGTAATAGGGGACGAAGAAGTGGCAGACAAAATTAATAAGTATTTTGCATCAGACTTCACGAGCAGTATGCCAGGAGTTCAAAAGTGTCAGGGGGTAGAACAGAGTGTAGTTGCTATTGCTTAAGCAAAGGTGCTTGGGAAGCTGAAAGTTTATCAAGGCAGATAAAGTCACCTGGATCAGATGATCTACACCTCAAGCTTCTGAAAGTGGAAGCTTAAGAGATGGTGCAGGCATTAGCAATGATCTTTCAAGAATCAATTGATTCTGGCATGGAACGGAAAATTGCAAATGTCACTCCACTCTAAGAAGGGAGGGAAACAGAAGAAAGGAAACTCTGGGCCAGTCAGTCTGATTTAATTAGTCGGGAAGACTTTGGAGTCCATTATTAAGGATGAGATTTTGGGGTACTTGGTGGCACGTGATAAATTAGGCCAACGACAGCATGGTTTCCTTAAGGGGAAACCTTTCCCGACAAATCTGTTGGAATTTTTAAAGTAAGAAACCAGCAGGATTTAAGGAAAGTCAATGGATGTTGTTTACTTTGATTTTCAGAAGGACTTTGACAAGGTGCCACACTTAAGGTCACTTAATAAGGTAAGTGCCCATGGTGTTACAGGAAAGACACTAGCATGGATAGAAGAGTGGCCTACTGGCAGGAGGCAAAGAGTGGGAATAAAGGGGGCCCTTTCTGGTTGGCTGCTGGTGACCAGTGGTGTTCTGCAGGGGTCGGTATTAGGACTGTTTGTTTTCATGTTATATGTCAACAGTGTTAATGAAGTGCAGAGTCTGCAGAAAGACTTGGACAGATTGGGAGAATGGGCAAAGAAGTGGCGGATCCAATATAGTGTAGGGAACTACATGGTCATGTACTTTCGTAGAACAAAAAAAGGTGAAGACTACATTTTAAATAGGGAAAAAAATTAAAAATTACAGGTGCAAAGGGACTTGGGAGCCCTTACGCAGGACTCCCTAAAGGTTAACTTGCAGGTTGAGTTTGTGGTAAGGAAGGAAAATGCAATGTTCGAATTCATTTTGAGAGGACTAGAATATAAGAGCAAGAATCGAATGATGAGGCTTTATAAGGTAAGACTGCACTTGTGAGCGACTTCGGGTCCCTTATCTAAGAAAAGGCGTGCTGGCATTGGAGAAGGTCCAGAGGAGATTCATGAGAATGACTCCAGGAATGAAAGGGTTAACACGTGAGAAGTATTTGATAGCTCTAGGCCAGTATTCACTGGCAATTAGAAGAATGGGGGGGGGGGGGGGTTTCGCATTGAAACATTTCGATTATTTAAAAATCTAGACAGACTAGATGTGGAGAGGATGTTTCTTATAGTGGGTGAGTCTAGAACCAGAGGGCACAGTCTTAAAATAGAGGGATGTCCATTTAGAACAGGGATGAGAAGAAATTTCTTTAGCCAGTGAGTGGTGAATCTGTGGCATTCATTACCACAGGTGGTTGTGTACATTTAAAATGGAGGTTGATAGATTCTTGATTAGGCAGGGCATCAAAGGATACGAGGAGAAGGCAGGAGATTGCTGTTGAGAAAGATAATAGATCAGCCATGATGGAATGGCAGAGCAGGCTCAAGGGCTAAGTGGCCTATTTCTGCTCCTAAGTTTATGGTCAGTACAAGGTGCTATTGTATACTGATGACCTTTGCAACTTTTAAACTGTAGAGCTTGGAATGAATTTACTGCAAAGATGGAAATTCTTACAGAAGTAACTATAAATCAGAAGACAAAATCCACACTACACTCAAATAAATTTGTCTACTTCAAGTACTTTCCAAAATGCGTATGGAGTGCATCAACCTCACATCTCGGTGATTGGATGGTTATTGATGGAAACAAGGCTGCAACCTGGCAGTATTTATTCTAATCCTGCGCTTGAAACAAAAAGAGCTGACTCGAGAGGTTCGGGGCAAATGTCAGGAATCTATCACAGTAGAGCGCACGGAGCAGAATGCAAATGCGGCCAGTCAAGGGTCAGTCAGGAAATCGGGCAGTTTGGGAGCTGGGTGTAAGATCAATTGGTTAGAGCTCAGTGTGAGGCCCAAAGGAAAGCAGCACAGAGGCCTGCAACATTCGTAGGGATATTGCCTTTTCTGAAAATACACAGTTAACAGGCACACTGCAGCACAACGTGAATCTATTGTCCTGTGTGAGTGAGAGGGAGGGAGGAAAGGGTTTTGCTGTTGTTGTTTCGTTTTGCTGTATTTGCTGATGTTGTTCTGCTGAACATCATGTGCATGTTTTGTTGGCACTGGAACGTGTGCCAACACACCCTCAGGTTGTGTTGGTTGTTAACACAAACCATTCATTTCAGCGTATGTTCTGATGCACACATGATAAATAAATAAATCTGAATTTGAACCTAATATCAATCATGATTTGAGATCCTGTTCCCTAACACTGTCCCAGCCACCCAGGTAGATTCCTATATCTGCCCTCTGTACATGTGATTCAGGAACTGAAGTGTCAATTCAAATTTCCAGATTGTGAAATTAGCACCTTCCACTCAGTAAATAATCTATTTTGAAATAGAAAACAATGACATAACAAAAAATTCAAGGGTAGATTTTAAAAAGTCTAATCTCTTTCATTTCTTTCACAAATTCAGGACATTCCAAAACGCTTTATTGCTACTGAAGTATTTCTGAAAGCACAGGTAATGTTGTAAATATAATAAATCTGGCTCCATCAACTGTTGACCAGATTCCAAGAGACAGCCCAAGTTTGCACATTCCTAACTGAACATGACAAGAACTGGAATCGCCAGTGAGACACTCGATGATGGAACAGCAATTAGAGCTAATGACCTGGTCATTTCTAAGCAAGCAGTAGACAGTAAAATTTAGTCTGTAGGCAATCTGTATTTACCAGTTCAGCAACTAGGAATAAAGACAAATATGTGATTGCACAGGAGTGAGGATGCTGTCTGGACAGGGCGTTTCCAGTTATGAGGGGAACTGGATCGGCTGGATTTGATGGCGTGGAGCAGACAAGGAGCTACACAAAAATTACGAGATTTATAGATCAATCAGATAGCAGGAAATCTTTCCCCATAGCAACTGCAACTAAAACTAAAGGGAATTGCTTCAGAGTAGAAGTTGCAGGAAGAATCTTTCTTCCATAGGGTGGTTGGAATCTGGGAAACAATGCTTTAAGTGGTGGAGACAGCCTCCCACAACTTATAAAGTACAGGTAGTTCCTGGGTTATGTTGCTGGACATACGTTTGAATTTTGAAGGCAGTGGCATGGTATGGACTAAGTACTGGTAGATGGAGGTAAATGGAATGTAAAAATTAATGCTGTAAATGGGATCATTATGCAGATGAGTACTTCATGGTTGGCATGGAGATGCTGGACTGAAGGGTGCTATTTTTATGGGTATGTCTTTATAACAACTAACTAGGTTAAAGCTAACAACAACTAGTAATCAGTATCAATTCCTTCCAATATTTTATCTTCAATTAACTTGCTATGTCTGTACAGGTCTCAGGTGACTCATAAAGATAATGCATTAATAAAGTAATTTTGATTAAATACCAGAAAATGTTAATGCATTTACATAGCATTTTCATGAATTTACGAAGTGCAAAGTTCAAAGTAAATGTCATTATCAATATACATATATGTCACCATATACAACCCTGAGATTCAGTTACTTGGGGGAATACTCAGCAAATCTATAGAATAGAAACTATAACAGGATCAATGAAAGATCAACCAGAGTGCAGAAGACAACAAATGACTTACAAGGGCTTGGCCAAAATAACTCCCTGTCATTGGCTCATTTAAAACATTATAGTAAAGAAAAAATGGCAGCTAATTTTACACACTGCAAGTTCATTCAAACAACTGCACTAACTGAATTGATAACGATGCCTCACTGACACATCAAAGGGTAAATGTTAGCCAGGAAACTAAGCAAACCATTACGTACAACACTCTGGAGGAGCTCAGCAGATCGGGCAGCATCTGTGGAAATGAGCAGTCAACGTCTCGGCCCGAAACGTTGACTGCTCGTTTCCACGGATGCTGCCCGACCTGCTGAGTTCCTCCAGCGTGTTGACTTGACCACAGCATCTGCAGTGTACTTTGTGTAAGCAAACCATTACTTCTTCAAATAGTGCCATCCATACTCATGAGAGGAGGGATGGTGCATTGGCCTAGATTACGCACCAGATGCCTGGAAATGATTTTGAACGTGCAGCCTGACTCAGACTTGAAACACCACCCGCACGGCCATGACTGCCAGCTGAAGCCATAAACACAAGCACACTCTGAATGGCAAACCAACTCAATTGAACTCCTCCTCTCAAAGCTAAATAAACATCAAACAACACACACAAAATGCAGGAGGAACTCAGCAGATCAGACAGCGTCTATGGAAAAGAATCATCATCCTTTTGTTTCTTCTTTGATAATTCCTCAAGAGTGAAAATGACTTGCTTCCTAAGAGCACAGAAAAATGAAGCAGGGGTCACTAGGCCTGTCGAGCCTCCCCCACCATTCACTGTGACCGTCGCTGGTTTATATAGCCCTTAAATTCCTCTTCTATGCCAGTTCCCGCAACACTCAATTTCTACGAGTCTGCCAGAATCATCTCTTGCGTTCAGTTCTTCTGATGTGGCCTCCTCTATATTGGTGGGACCCTATGTATACTGGGGAACCGCTTTGTCCAACATAAAGGACCACTCCATAATGTACTGGTTAGGCACAGGAGTACGTTCAGCCAGAGACTCATTCCACCGAGATATAACACTGAGCGTCACAGGAAGTCATTCCCACCTGTGGCCATCAAACTTTACAACTCCTCCCTCAGAGTGTCAGACACCCTGAGCCAATAGGCTGGTCCTGGACTTATTTCCACTGGGCATGAATAACTTATTATTATTTAATTATTTATGGTTTTATATTGCTGTATTTCTACACTATTCTTGGTTTGTGCGGCTGTAACAAAACATGATTTCCCTCGGGATCAATAAAGTATGTCTTTCTGTCTGGCCACGCATTTCAATTTGACTTCCCATTCCCATAGCAACATGTCTGTCCATGGCCTTCTCTACTGCCATGACGAGACCAAACTCATTTTCCTCATATTCTGTCTGGGTAGCCTCCAATCTGATAGCATAAACATCAAGTTCTTAATTTCCGTAATTACTCCCCCTTCCTCCTTCACTCTTTTCTCATTCCTCATTATGGTTACACTCTCACCCTTTCTCTTCTTCTTCCCCGCCCTCATGAAATGCCCATCATCTCCCTCTTGCTTTCCATCTGCTTCCCTTTATTCCATGGTCCACGTCCTCTCCTATCAGATTCTTTCTTCTTCAGCCCTTTACCTGTTCCAGGTGTCACCTTTCAGCATCTCACATTATTCCCCCTCCCTTGCTCCCACCTATCACCTGCCAGCTTGTATTCCTCCCCCCCCTCCCTTGCCCCACATTCTTATTCTGGCTTCTATCCCATTCTTTTCCAGGGCTGATGAACGATCTCAGCCCAAAATCTCAACTGTTTATTCCCCTCCACTGATGCTGCCTGGCCTGTTGAGTTCCTCCAGCATTTTTGTTTGCGTTCCTCATTTTCTCAATCTTTCAAATATTTACTTACCTCTACCTTAAGCATTTCCAGTACTCTGGTTTTGAATCACATTCTGTGCAGTGAATTCCAGGATTCACTAACCTCTGAGAGAAAACAAAATTCTACCCATCTCAGTTTTAAATGACTGGCTCTCATCTTTTAACTATGCGATCTTCCTTGTTACTCTTCACACTAGTGAAAACATCTAACCTGCATCTACATGATAAGAACAAACTCATTTTCCTCATATCATCAAATCCCCTCAAGATATCACATTAAACTACGGCTGCCCCTCATTCTTTGAAACTCCAAGGAATACAGACCCCAATACAACTCCACTTCTGTGAATTTTGAGATGGCTGATGAGTCCCGTGCAGGATCCACCAGCAGTCACTCAGATGAGGCAGGCGGGACAGGACTTGACCAACATGTCGCTGACTTAACCAACATGGCAAAAACCACTGCTTTCATTTAAAAGCGATGTCAAGTGCGAGTTTATGTAAAAATATGCACAACTGAAATTGTTTATGCTTAAATCTGCTAAATAGTTCAGCAATGACTTTCAGCAATTCTGGTTTGCATTGAGTGATGTTACAGTTAATGGAATTGTTATGGTACTGCATAATCAGATATAATGCTAAATATTTGCTATCTGTTCTAGTTGAGCACAATCTATTAATCAAAGTTCCTTTGCTATCTTGGTGGTCCTACAGATTCTCATTACATAAAAATGCTAAACACAGTGTACAATGTGTTGGGGTAAGTTTCATCAGGTAATATCCCTGCAGGAGTACCATAACTAAAAGCAAACCTGTGATATACATCTCCAATGGAATCCCAGTTAGTAATTCCAGAATCAGAATGAAGGTTATTGTCACTGACTTATATGGTGAAATTTATTGTTTTGCAACAGCAGTACCACGCAAAAATATAAAATTACTATATAAATAGAGCAAAAAATGGAACACATTCAGCTTTTTAACTTTTCTTCAGTATGTTGCCATCAGTCTGATAATGACTTAATGCAAGTATTTGTGCAAACAGAAAACCCTCATGTACATATTCTCATTCATTTTTTCGCATTGGGCGGCAATTTTGCAGTTTCTGTAGCACCTGACTTTTTTTTTATGAGGCCAGGTTGCTAGCTCAACCCAGCACTGTTGGGAAGTGTGCAAGGAGGCAGGTGGATTCGAACTCTGGACCTTCGCTTCAAAGTCTGGTGCTGATGCCACTACACCACCCTCGCCGGCTTACATATACACCAGCATTACAAGGATTAATTGTTAATCTTAATTGGACTAATTCCTCTATTTAAACAATATACATGCATAAAGATATACATTATTGTTATTTAAATAGATGATTTAATTGAACTAATACATTGGGATTAAAGCTGTTTCATGTAAAACAATATTCAAAGGCAAGCTCTACTTATTCAATCTAAAACTGTCCCATTAACTTATCTTGTTACAAAACAAATGTTTCCCATTGACTGGAAGATATGATAGAAGTGGCAGATTTCTCAGACTTAGAAAATAAGTGTGAGTGTTCAATTAAATCATGGACTGCCAGTGACCTGATATGAATCTTAGCAATTACAACCAAACAAAGGTGGTTAAAACTACCTTTTCTCCTTTGGTGCCTGCCCGACCCATTTCACCAGGCTCTCCCTGTATGTGTAGGGGGAGAACAAAAGTTCAAATGTATCAGTGAGAAGAAGCTAGCAGTAGTCACAACCATACATGCTGGGGCTCGTGCAATAACTGTTTCCAGTCAACATACTTGGCTACTCTATTGATTACTGCATAGAAAGTACACTGATCTACACCTTGCCCTCCCCACAGAAATACCCCCCTGCACGAATATATAAATAACAATCCTTTTACAACGCACTCGAAGTACAAGTGTGTTGGGTGCAGAGCCTCTATTAGGTCAAAAATGGATTCCATTGTTCACTGCTTTCCTGATGTAGAAATTGCCTGTTTCTCACGAGAACTTGAAGCAATCCTCCTCCCAGAACTGGGGTGCAGTAGCAGTTAAAACTGAAAATAATTGTCATGGGATCAAAATGGAAACTTTTTTTGACTAATTTATAATTTCAGACCATTGATTCAGAGTGGAAAAGATGACTGCATGGAGCAGGGGCTCTTATTGTGTCAGATTTATATTTTTACTGGGGAAATGATCACCTCAGTTCTGTAGTCAAACTGCAAATCAGAATAGATCTCCAAGAAGAAAATGTTCTGTAATAGAACCAGGAAGAACTAATGTCTCTCTGACTGGATTCTCTCTACCATTCCTTCCCACTCCCTGCTCTCCTGAACACCCTCAGCACTCCTCCTTGCTACAACTCCCTAGAAGGTGACCAGCCTTCCCTCAGACCCCATTTTGTTTCTATAATGGCTAATGGGGTGGCAGGTTCAAATTCAATACAGGTTCCCACCAAGCATTAAGGTCTGTACCCAACTGGTAACTGAACATGAAAAAATCTTTCAGCTTTATGATTAGCTAGTTCCTATAACCTCACACTTCCGCAGGCTACGTCCATTGAAAAACTGCTTAAATGCAACATGTATTTGTCTTGTTGATCTGACTGTTCTTAGTTTTCATCACTGTTTAATTTGGCTATACTCAGCAATACCAGCCTCTACGTTATTAAAATTGCTTAACTCATATTGCTGGATAGATCATTATTTCTTACCAGTTGAAAAATAAGCTCAACTGTACCACTTAAGCAATAACATCACAAAGGTATGGTTCAAAACAGTTCTAGGCAATGTGAAAGCTGCATTTTTTTTCCCATCAGAAGCATAATTACAAAGCAACCAGATCTGGGAAACAATTTTAGTGCATTTGTGTTTTGGAAAAAAGTGTTTGAGCACAGGCAACATTTCATTATACACCCTCCTGGAGCACATATAAATCCTAATTATACTAAAACAGGAAAATTCTACAGTTACACAACTGTAAAAGGTCTCTTCTATTAAAGTTTACTTTTGTGTGACATTCATAAGTTTGATTCAAACCAGTAGCAGAACCATGGAAAGGTTAAACGATTTAGAAAAGCAAACCGAGACAAAATAGATTAAGATAGGGTCAACCCAGATTTGAGATAAAAAGAAGAGAAACATGGCTCCATTACCTTTTGCCCGACTTCTCCTCGGTCACCCTGTTAACACAAATGGGAAAATCAAAAGCAAAGCAGAGATAAGTCACTTTATATAATGCAGGAAAAAGAATGAGGTCAGCTAATGTATCATATGTACTGTGTAGAGTTTAGTGTCCTCCAAACTGATCTGAAATAACATACATGCACTGTTGACAGCTGAAACTTTACTTAACCATCCTGAAAGTGTTAAAAATACGAACTTAACAGCCTTGAAACGAAAGATAACCTGAAGCCTGTTACCAGTTCATTAGGTGAAAATGGAAGGCTTCTAACGATAGTGTAACTAATTGCGCTTGACAACTGTAACCATTCTTTGTTAAGAAATGTTATTTTCTATTAAAAGCAGATGTCTCAGTGCTTCCTCATAATAATATGCAATTAATCGCTGTTAATATATTGACATTCTGAGACGATGGAGGGCACACAGATTTATCCTCCACATTTACCTTTCGGCCCACAGATCCTGGCAGTCCTGCTGGACCAGGAAGCCCTAATTCACCCACCTCTCCCTGAGGAAAAGAAGAGAAAAGAAACTGATAGAAGAACAAGAAGCACAAATGAGAACATGCAGCAAAAAGACTGGTCGACTATAGAAACAGAGAGGAGGCAGGAATAATTCTAGAGAAGAGAAATAACCTCATAGAAGTTGGAATTGGAATTGGTTTATTACTGTCATATAGCATATGTACCAAAATTTGGTAAAAATCACAAGATTCTGGAATAGTTCAGAAGACCTTTGACAAGGTACTGCACATAAGGTTGCTTAACAAGAGACCATATTATTGCAGAAAAGATACCAGCATGCATGGAGGATTGGCTGACTGGCAGGAGGAAGAGAGTGGGAATAAAGATTGGCTGCTGGCAACTAATGGTGTTCTGCAAAGGTTGGTGTTGGGACCTCTCCTTTTCATGTTATATGTCAATGATTTGGATAACAGAATTGATGGCTTTCTGACAACAAGCTTGCTGACGATATTTAGATACTTTGCAGGGCAGATAGTGTTGTGGAAGCAGGGAGACTGCAGAAGGACTCAGAGAGATTGACAGAATGGAAAAATAAGTGGCACATGAAATATAAGTAGCGAAGGATATGATCATGCACTTTTGTAGAAGGAATAAAGGCACAGACCAGAAATATTGGTTTGGTTTAGATGTACCAAATAACTTGTTCTGTGCTATAAGCTCAATAAATCCAATTGGACCAATATTCTTTGCAATTTAAAACAAAACCTTTGATCTTTTACTATTTGTGGTCCCACACTGCCCCCCCCCAACAACTTGACTTTTTTCAAAGGATTTTGTAGTCACTTGGGTAGTCTGATGAAGTCCTCTCTGTAAAAACAAGGTGAAAATCATCAGAATTTAGATCCAAAGTGTAACACTACAACTGGGATTGAATGGATGATGAGACCTGATGTTTTCAGAATTAATGCAGTTCTAAAATCCAAGTACCAAAGAAAAGTATGTATTTTCTTTGATTAAAGGAATAAAGGGTTGAAAATAGTTTTTTTTCTGTCCCTCTTGTGAGGACAAAATATAAAGTAAAAAGGTAACTGGGTACTTGTACATTTGTGTTATTCAGTGATAATCCCACCACAAATTAAACAAATTAGTTCCACAATGATTGGGTTTCATGCTTGGCAACTAAAGTTACTGATTAATTTTGTTTTAACCAACAACAGGCTATCACAGTACTTTGACAAGATTGCTGATACACCACCGTTAAAAAAAGTCAAAATATAGAAGTTATTTCTTAAATGGTAATTTCAAATATCATGTTACATAGAACATGCAGCACAAGAACAGGTCATCAGCCCAGCAGATCTGCACATGTATTTAAATCCTGTACGAGCCTTCGTTATCTCTCGCCATTCACATTTCTCTCTCTGAAGCAAATTTAATATCTTCAAGTGTCAATGACATGGGTTCAATCACTATAGCTGAGAAAACAAAACAAAAACTAAGAGACATTGAAAGGTGAAAAAGAAAACATAAAACAAATGCTTAAAACATTCAGCAGGTCGGGCAGATCTGTGAAATGAAAAGCAGAGTTCAGGGTTAAGGTTCCACAGGTGCTGACCAATCCACTGAGTGATCCAGCATTTTCTGTTTTCGTTTCAGTTTCCCTTTGCATTAGATGCCAGTTCTGTTAATTATTGGCTGTAACTCCATTGCATTGCCATTATCCCCAGTGATATTAAATTTGCATCAGAATATTTGCAAAATTTCTGTCGATGCCCAGAAGCAATACAGCTACTAAAATAATTTAATATTTAACCATGCACGTTCTTTACACTGCAGCAGGCAATTAAATTAAAAGATTTCATTTGCACGTGCATGGCAAAGCATCTGAGATATGGGAGGGATGCAGTTTCCATCAGGGCACTTTACAAAGAAAAAGATGACTGTCCATATTTGTTGTCTGTGGCCAGGCCTGTGTAAACACTTATTTTTCTAATTGTGAGGTTAGACATTCTCCGCCACAGTTTTACTGCCCTGTGCATTAAGAGAGGGTTTACTGATTATTTGTTTAGAATTTAAACAGTCAAAGAACAACTCAAGTGCATAATGACACCGCGAAGGTCCATTGACAGGTATAATATTACACGGCCAACTACACAAGCCAAATGTTTCCAGTTGAAAAAAATACTTGCAGAATCTCAAGGGACTGTAAAGAACTGGAGACTGGTTTCCACTTTTACAACGGGTGCAGCTCAAACATTGGAAAACCCTGTTTCATTTTAAACATCCTGCTAAATTCTGGTAGGAGATGCTGCATGAGACTGTCCAATGAGGAGAGAGGTGATGATATAATCTTTAGCCAAAGGGTGGTGAATTTGTGGAATTTGTTGCCACATGCAGCTGTGGAGGCCAGGTTGTTGGGTGTGTTTAAGGCAGAGATTGATAGGTTCTTGATTGGACACGGCATCAAAGGTTACGGAGAGAAGGCCGGGAAGTGGGGTTGAGGAGGAAAAAAAAAGATGAGTCAGCCATGATTGAATGGCACAGAAGACTTGATGGGCCAGATGGCCTAATTCTGCTCCTATGTTTTATGGTCTTATATGGAATGGGTTATGAAGAGGAGGGGGCATTCCTGGTTTCTGAGGATAATTTTTCTTTGCTTTCTAGAAACAGTGCAGCAATTCATGGCAGTTGAGTAAATTTGAAACTTTCTGTAGCTTCTAAGACTGGCTCTGCGTCAAGCCCAGAAGAAGCATTAACCACCCTTGGGAAAAACAACTCCACATGTACTTCAAGCTAATACCCTTACCACTTAGAACTTTGGCTGGTCCTCTGCGGTCACCCTTCCTCATTACAAGAGTGGATCAGGTCTAGAACCTTATTGATGGGCTGTTATAGACATTAGGTTTTATTCTGTGAAACCCCTCCAAAGGTGGGGGGGTGGGGGGGGAGGAGACCTCTACACTGGGAGGAGGAGATATGAACAACTGGCAAAAAAAGTTGAGAAATGAAGAAAAGATAAAGTAAAGCAAGAAACCAAATGTTCACGTAAATCAGCATCAAGTACTAAACACAATTGATGGATGTTGAATCAAGTCAAGTCGCTTTTTATTGTCATTTCAACCATACCTGCTGTACAGTATACGGTAAAAATGAAACAACGTTCCTCCAGGACCATGGTGCTACACAAAACTACACTAGACTACGTGAAACAACACAAAACTACATTAAACTACAGACCTACACGGGACCACATAAAGTGCCCAAAACGGTACAATAATTAATAAACAAGACAATAGCCATAGTAAAGGGCAAATTATAATATGATAATAAATGGTGTAAATGTAAATGTCAGAAAAAGTTATGAACCAGGGTTACACAAGGCTGGAGGCACATACAACTCATCAAAACATAGACAGGGAATCTAGACAGGGCTAAATAAGGAGGTGCATTGTGTGCCCAATGGGTTTCAAACTACACAGAAATTTCAGCAATGATACAGCTGCACAGATACACTGGAAATTGGCAGTGCCTATGCTCTACACAAGCCTTTTCCCGCTTCACTATATCTACAGTCCAACCAGCCAACAGACAAGCTGCCGCTGTGCTTCAAAGGCAAATACAAATGGCAGAAAATCAGTGCCACTGTCTATTGAGAGGGATGATTAGGCGATTACTGTCTTGAAGAGTGGCTTCATGATTTTCATTTTGGAGACAAAGAGATGCTGGAAATCTGGAGCAACACATAAAACTTTGGAAAATCTCAAGTCAGGCAGCAATCATGGGAAAATTGAACAGCTGAGGTTTCGGGATAAGACCCTTTGTCAGAAGTAATTTTCATCTTGTGTTGTTGGTAAAATGTTTTCTTAAGAATGGGGGGAAAAGCATTGCACATTTTGGTTTACAAATTGCCTGTTCAGTTGTGGGAAATTATTCAGATTTTAATAGTGAATTGCTCTCAGTAATGGCACTAATACCAATAAATCTACCTCAATTTCTTTTGAAGACTGATATGTTCCTGCCGACCTGTTTCAACATCCCTGAGGAGTCCATATTCTAAGTGCTAAAACAAAACCCAAGGAGTAACAAACACAGCTGAGAACCTAATGTGCTGCATAGAATCCAATACTTTCAATTACCCAGCCTTACCTTCCTTCCCTGACATTCTTCCCTTGCTCTTTTCTCATCTTCCTCACATTCTTTCAGTTCCTCTTCCCACGTTGTCTTTCCTTTTTGTTTCTCTTACTCACTTATCATCTGTTTCCCTCTCACCTCCTTTTCTCCCCTGCTCTCTTTCTATCTTTTTCTTTATCCCCTCTTCTTCCTTCCGCTGAAGAATTCTCCCTTGCCGTCTGGAGAATCTATCTGCCTTAATTTTCCAGCACCAACATCTTTATTAGCAAGTTGCAAAGGTTTATTGCATTAAGGATGACCATGTCTTTTTGCAATGAATAGTTCTGTGTTATCAAAAATAATAAATGGTTTTAGAACATCAGGACTAGAGGGCAGAGGCTGGATTATTTTGGCAAGGCATTGGTGAGTTGGGCTGAAGGGTCTGTTTCTGTTTTGCAGGATTCTGTGAATCTTCTCCTTGCTGTGGAGAATGTGTACTTTTGGCAATACACTATAAACCTGGAGAGTATGATGCCCACATACTCAGTCAAAACTCCCCATCCTTCCCGCCTTCTAGACTCAACAAGCTGGTAGATGTTTAAAAGCTGAGCCAAAGAATGATGTTACAGTTCAGTTACAGAGCAGCTCACAGGGCTGATAACATGCCCAAATCTTACATTTTTCAACCCTACAAATGCACAAATATTAAAAACCTAGATCCTTAACTTGCCTTATCCTTAACATCAAAATCCACAGTAATTCCAATGAGGAATGAATCCAGTTTGGCTCAGAAGCTTTAAGTTGTGTAACAGAAGTAAATTGAGTTTGCCACTTTGGTCAGGGAGCTAACTGATGAAAGCAGTTTTGAGTATTGAGGTTAGAACAATATTAATAACAGCACTATAACTGGTTTGCTTTACAGCTCTGTTTACAATAAACCAGAATAATTAATGTGAAAGAACCAACACATTTTAAGTGGTTTACTCATGGTCTGGAAATAGTTCAAGCTGATATAATCAACTAAATTCCCAGACAGTACTTTTGGACTAAAATTGTGTAGAAATGGATGCCATTCAAATCCTAAAAGTTTTAACTTTTAAAATTGCTGAGACCAAATGTGCTTCTGATCATTCCCAAGGTACAAGGACAAATCAGTCATGAGATTCAAGAGTGTTTAATGTCATTTCCTGTACACCAGAGTAAGGAGAACGAATTAATTGTTGCTCTGGATCTGATGCAGCACAAAAAGAAACCACAAATGATAAAGAACACAATAATAACACAACAACTATGAAGACATAAGATAGCTCATATACATAACGTGATTGTATATCCATAAAGTGACATTAAGATGAGCGATAGGAAATAATAATGTAATGGTGGTGTTAGTGGGTGAAGGTGTTGATCAGCCTTAATACTTGGGGAAAATAACTTTTAAGTCTGTTAGTCCAAAATATTGGTATTGTTATTGTTACAAAGATCAGAGTTAATACGAACCATGTCTTGTAGTACAGCTTTATTTGTTGCTTTTGGACACTTTTTATAGCAGTAGAAGCAACCAACAAGTCAAGAATGTGCTGCTTTGTATTCTTCTGGGGAGTTAAGTACAGCTCTGGTCTGTGAGTGGTTTGGGTGGTACAGGAGGACTCTGGAGATCTGTGTGTGTTTGGGTGTTCTGCTACGGCACATCAGGGTTCCAGCCATCATCTGTGGGGGGTTCGCAGGAGGCCGGGCTATTGTCCTTGAGACTAGGAGGCTGACCAACATCATCATGGGAGGGTTTAGTGTCCCAGGAATCCAGCCAGCCATGTGAGGGTTTCCAGCAATGTCGAGACGCTCGGGAGACTGACCAGACAAACTGCCGAAGTGGAACTTGGGAAAATAGCCTCAAGATGCTGAGGCTATGGTGGTCAGAACACACAGTAAAAGGGAGATCATATAACACCATAGCATAGTGGTTAGCACAGCACTTTACAGTCCAGGTGACCTGGGGTCAACTCCTGTCGCTGCCTGTAAGGAGTTTATACATTCTCCCCGTGATCATGTGGATTTCCTCCGGGTGCTCCAGTTTCCTCCGCCTTCCAAAGAAATACTGGTTGGTTGGTTAATTGGTCATTTTAAATTGTTCTGTGATTAGGCGCAGATTAAATCCGGGGATTGCTGGGCGGCATGGCTCGAAGGGCCTAATCCATACGGTATCTCAGTAAATAAATGTTTTAAAAAGCTCCATCACAATTAATGCACAGGAAATAATGTTATCATCTACGCCCCTAATACAAAGGTCAGATGGATCTCAAAAGTAACTCCTGGTCTCTTATGTTAATTCAAACTCCAATCAGTAATATGCAATCTAACTTTTAAATATTTACACCTCTTTATCAATGATAACTCCTCACCTGCAGACCAAGCAGGAGTGGACAGTAAATCCTGGCCTTTCCATCCCCAAGATGAGACGACTGTCTGCAGTCAAATCTTGAGAGTCGATTGCCTGCAGAGTCTCTGACTCTGTTTGGAATTAAGTTAGTCCCTGACACAGGATTTACAGCTTTACAACGTCTTTAAAACATTGCTATGCTTCATTTTGATGTAGCTTTTTTTTGCTGTTCAACTGCAGACCTATTACAGAAACTCTCGCACTGCTATTCCGATAGTTGACAGAGACACAAAAATGAATCTAATTTCTGAGCAGCCATCGAAGGAAGTGGCTACAAATTTTGAGGCCCGTGCTGACAGCAGGTTCACGTTAATCCTTTGAAGTTGGGTTAATGCCAAGAATGATTTTCAGGAAGAGCATGCAGAGTATTGGTCTAGACATGTTCGTCGCGACCACATCTGCCTGTGTTACCTGGTGTTCATTATGCCAACCATACTTAGTGAACCATATTGACTCGTGAAGTGAGCCTCTCACTAATCCCAACTTCAATGCACCTTCCTTTGTGCAGATGAAGCACCACAAGATTCTGTAAAAGCAAATGCCCACAATTGTAAAGAAGTTTATCCAACCTTTCTTCCTGGGAGCCCTGGCATTCCGGGTTTTCCCTGAAGTCCTGTCATTCCTTTATCCCCCTGAAACAAAAATCCAAGTCAATTTACTTCTATGCTTTAGAAGAAATGTTTTGGTTTCACATCACCCCAGTTTATTTTTCATTTGAAAGAGTATTTGTAGCTTGAAACATCACTATTGATGCAAGAGTTATTAGAGTGTAACACTGATCAACAGAAGTTAAGTAAAAAATCCCTTCAGTACGTAAACAATGTCTTCCTGTAAAACCATTTCTCTCTTGGCAACATCCTGCAGCTCCATTTCCTGATCTGATTTGCTCCGTGTGTCCCAGTGTTGGCTAGTTTATTGCAGTTGTCTGTTTAAGATTAGAACACAGAAATCCTGAGGGAGGCTCTGTAAGAGAGTACCAATAAAGAAATACATCTCAATGGCTTAACATCTAGTGTGTGTCGCCCTCTCAATGGTTTAACACCTGAACTGACAATTGATTCCTCATGACTGCAATGCTCCATCACTTTGTCTTCAGATGCCTTGGCTCCCTTCAGCTCTAAATCTCTCAGTTAACCCACATAAGCAGCTCCCTAAAATCTCCATCTTTGATCAAGGTGTTGCATTGGGGCCTAATGTGGATCAATCCATGCTTCTTTCACCAAGATCTGGTTCTGGTTTGGATTCAAATTTTGCTCTTAAGATGTATTGGGATGTTTTACTCCATGAAAGATAACCTTGCACCCAGATTAACAAATGGAGAATGAAAAACAATTTGAATATTTAAGACTGGTATTTATTTTAAGAAATGCACTGGGATCAAATAATCAAAGTATATTCCTGAAAATTTGTACCCTTTCTAAAAATTAGTCTTTGCACAAACAACATTACATTTTCTTTATAATGCTAAAAACCGGCCCCAGGGATCTTGTGCATGAAAAAGTTTGCCTTGTGTGCTCATTGATAATTCAAATTATGCATTTTATCTGTAGAACTACTTAGATTTCCAACCCCAAGTCATAATGCCACAGAAACAATCCCTTTTGGACCATCAAGTCTGTGATAAGCATCAAGCATCTTTTTACACTAACCTTACACTAATCATGTTTCATTCTCCCAAACATCCCTTCAAATCTCACCAGATATTTATTACATGTTTATTTTCAAAGCCCAGAGAAAATCTGAGCTTAATCATTGTACTTAAAATGGCCTGTGTGACTGGATAAGATTTAGCTTAACAAAGGGGAATGACTTTATGATACAATTTTAAACCTCAGACAGTCTGCTCTGTGTCTGCCTCTGAAGCACTGGGGTGATTTCCACAATGCTCTAATGTTTATATCTGCAATGATTCATCAGAGGATGATCAGTCAGTTGGGAGCTGGCTCCTAGTCACAACTTTTAATTGTTCTCATATTTGTAATTAAAGGTATTTGTAATTTTTATTTTCATAACTAATTGGAAATTTATCCTACATTTAACATTCAAAATAGGCAATCCAGTCATTCATTTCATTACCGGTTTGGGATTTCATGTAGAAATATCAGGTATTATATCAAACATCAAATTTCAACATTTCTTCACCACTCTACGGAATTTCGGGAGATTTTGAGTCAGGAAAGATCAATGCCCAATTGACGAGAAGCCTGTCCTTGACTCGGGAACTGAGGAAATCAAATCAGGCATTTTCAGTGACAATGTTCAGTGACCTTGCAGCCATATTGTGACTTCTTGTTTCCTTTATAATCAATCAAAACAGATAAGCCACTGGTTTCAACAATAGTGTGATATGGTGCTAAATACTGCCAAGACAGGGTTTGCTGTCAGAGACATTATTGGATTAGTGGGCCTTTAAAATTTGGCACAAACCTCTAATGCTCCTTTTGATTGAGCTATTCTCATGAAGAGTTTCCCTTTAACCTTCCTCTTCCTCTTGTGTTTGGATTAACCCCTACACTTGACCACCCCACCTTCTCCCTGAGGAACTAATTATCTGACTTTGCCAAAGATGAAATGTCATTTCCTAAACGCACAATAACAATTCACACCTTTTGGAGTTGTCCCCGAGGAAATCCTCAATCATCCAATGCGTTAGAAGCAAAAAGAACTATTTTCAACTTTTATCAGTGTCTTTCTGAATCTACTTTCTGTACAATCTCTGTCAATGTTTTACAGAAATCTCATACGACAAAAACAGACCATTCGGTCTAACTTCTCTCGTGCAGCTGCCACCACCACATCTCCACCTCAGAAGCCACATCCAGAAATCACTCCACATCTTGCAATTACTTTGCTGAACCCCAGTAATGAAAGAGGATTCGGTTTGGGACAAACTAGCTTTGGGAATAATGGCAAAACCCTGTCACTCAGACACTTAAGTTCCAAGAGGCAGTTCTCTAATTCTGCTTTCAAAATATTTCCACAAGCCAGAGGAAATATGAAAAGTAGGTCTTAAATTTACCAATCCACCCAGAACTCATTAATTACATTGACTACATGGACATTGACTACGAGACATTCCTTGACCCAAATGAAGGGCAAGCTTCTTCTGCTGCTAAATGAATTCAATTCTGTCTTTCCAGTTTTACGAGTTAACTTTTCCCGGAACTATTCTATTGCACAATCCAGATTTATCTATGGGCTCTCATGTAAACAATTAACCATGATTGTTGTCAGTCTTTTGTGCTGTCCATGGCACAACTTGTATAGGCTACTCTGCTTAACTGCCTAATTGTCTTAAAACAGGCACAAACATGAGCTGTCACCATTGCTCATTACCAAAGTATCCAATGAGCAAGCCTGTGTCAAAGTCTGGTAGGTTACAACAAAGGAAGGAGAACTGATTAAATGAGACTATACCCAAAATCCACGAACACTTTGTCTTCTACCTACCTTAGTTCCGTCTCTTCCAGGTTGTCCAGGATCTCCAGGTTTCCCCTGGAAAGAGAAGCTCTGTTTTTATTCATGCCCAGAAAGCTTGCTTCATATGGGAGCTGCACGGTGAAGAGAACTGGCTATTTTTTTACATTATACAGACAAACTATGATACCATGATTGTGCTCCACGACGGGGATGTTCTCTCGCTGATCATTCTGCTTCCTCACTGTCACTCTCCTGCTTTGTCACTTTGGTATGACAAATGGTGTTTGTAGATATACACTGCCTTATACCGTGCAGGGCAGCATGGTAGCCTAACACTATTATGGCATGCAACCCAGGATCAACTGCATCGCTGTTGGTTAGGAGTCTGTACATTCTCCCTGTGGCTGCATGGGTTTCCTCCAGAAGTCCTCCCACATTCCAAAGGTGTACAGGTTAGGATGAGTCACTTGTGTGCACGCTATGTTGGTGGTGCATTTGCATGCTGCCCCTATATCTTCAGACTGTGATGGTCATTGACGCAATGATGCATTTTACTGTGTGCTTTGATGTAAATGTGACAAATAAAGCTAATTGTTAATCTCTCTTGAACGTAAAATCGTACCCGGAAGTTCTACAGTGGTAATGCCAGCAGAGCTGCTCACTCACAACTGCGGTGACCCAGGATGCTGCCTGCGTGGTTTTTTCTCACGTTCTCCGTGTGACTGCACAGCTTTTCTCCTAGAGCTCTAGTTTCCTCCCACCTCCCAAAGATGCATGCTTTGGAAGCTCCTGGTCACAGGAAATTGTCCCTAGGGTAGGTGAGGATTGAGAAGGAGGGAGGTTTGATGGGAATGTAGGAAGATAGGTTATAGGAAATGGCACTGCTCCGTGAGCCGGCACGGTCAGTGCTCTAAAATGGCCTCCTGTCATGTCTAATGGAAATACAGAAATACAAAAAGTACCTTAGAAGAGATAATGGGAAGGATGATTTTAACTCAGGTTGGCAATACTTAGAGGGGAGACAGCAATCAACAAGTAGAAAGAAATTTTAAGGCTTGAGACAGATGCTCATGGAATCAGTGATTGAGTGATTTAAATGGTAGATTGACAGATGGAAGTAGAGAGCTGCAGGGTTGTAGATTACAGTGCAGGATTAGGGAGTGTTGAAGTTAAATGGAGAATTGGAAATAAGTTTAAGGATTTGTAAGTTGAGTTATTTCCAAATCAGAGCTGGTGTAGGTCAGCAAACAACAGTATAGATCTGGACTTGGAGTGCCTTATCTAAAGTTGACTTCAAGTGCAAAATGCAGGAAGTTACACAGAGCTTTCAGGGATTGATATCACAGAGGCCACAATCGTGCCAGCAATGGCCTATTCCCGTCTGAACAGGACTGTAGTTATACATCAGAAACCTAGAGCAAGCAACACCAATTGAGAACTGGAACCAGTGCTAACCAATTCAGCTCTACCATATAAGCTGAAGCAGCTGTGGTTAGTGATGGATGAAAAATGGACGCAATGTCTTCAATTTCTAGGGCCTCAAAGTTGTTTGTGGAATACTAATTGAACAAGTGCTATCATATGTCTGAAGACATTCTGCCCTGATTTATTGGAGCAGTTGATCATTTATTTTACCACAGAAAGAATGCAGTCAGGAATTGTAAGGAAACTTTTAAGCTCCCATCTATCAGTGTCTCGCCAGGAGCACAGACTCAGAAAAGACTCAATAACAAACTGTTTTAGGATTGATGCTTATTCCCCTGCTATTCTGCTATTTGTTGTCTGCACATTCCCCACCAATTGTAGATACTGTGAAATTGTAATTCAGGTAATTCACTTGTCAGCTACTGTGAACCAATGTATCTGCTTTGTAATTAGTACACTGAACACTCTTCAAATCATCAAATTGTTTGCAAAGTCTCATAACGTCCTGGAATTGGGCACTGGGTCAATGTGAACAGCAGGAAGTCTAAAGAAGATTAATTTTTAATTTCTTTGTTATGCGCATGCCTGTTGAACATCAACACTTCAACAGGATAGCATGGCAGTGTCCCAGGGTCAACTCTGCCTCTGTCTGTATGTTCTCCCCCGTGACTACGTGTGCTCCCTCTGAGTGCTCCGGTTTTCTCCCACATTCCAAAGACGTACAGGTTAGTAGCTTTATTAGTCACATGGGTGTAATTTAGTGGCAAGAGCTTGTTGAGCCAGAAGGGTCTGTTACTGTGCTGTAGCTCTCAATAGAATAACTTTTTTAAAAATGCAAAAAAAAATACTTACAGAGGTCTGAATGAGAGAGAAAACACACAAAGCCAAAACTTACTGTTAAACCATTTGCTCCTGGCTTTCCTGAATCCCCTGGAGGTCCTTTAGGTCCTGGAGGTCCAGGTGGTCCTGGGGAGCAGTTGGCCTGTCCTTGTTCACCCTGAGTTTGGATCAAACACCATTAACATCCATGAGGACAATGGCTGCCACGTCTAACAAACAGCTTGCATTGTCAGTTCAAAGGGCAAGTAATTAATATTATTTAGAGCAGCCAATAAGCATACTGCATGACTAACGAATGGGTGGTTAGAAAGGATGAAGGAAGAAATACAGAGAAGAACAAAATGATGCCTAGCTACAGAAAAGGCATTTACCTTGAGATAGAGGCGTCTGATGAACTGGTCAGCAGGTGGTAATATTTTCAGTTGAGGTGATGTAAACTGAACAGGCATTAGCCAAGAGTTCACAGGTCAGTAAAAGCCAAGGGTCAAGAGATGGTATGTTTGGTTTGGAGGGAAAGTGGGTGAATGGAGGAGGGAGGAGGGAAAAAGACAATAATGTTGAGAAAACACAGCAGAGCTCGATGACAGAAGAAAGCCAGCAACAGAAACATTTATATGTGGGTGTGCAGTTGGTGAAAGGAAAATAAATCCAGACGTTTCATCATTTGCCAAATATTGCAGGAAAAGCAAATTAAAAGATTAAAGCAGTAAACAATTTTGTTTCACCAAAGGACTGCCCTCAGTATTCGTTGCTGGCTTTAAGAAAGAGAATTTGGACCCAGTCTTATAACAAAGTGAGCAAGGTGTACTTTCTGGAAAAAGGTCTCCTGTCATTTGCAACGTGGCATTCTCCCAAATAAATCTGAACCTCAATGATTAATAGGGTTGCCAAGCCTCCAGGATTGTCCAGAAGTTTCCAGAAATTTCAGATTAACTTCCTAGATGTAGCACAGCGTAAAACTTCAGGAAGAATAGGAGGGATTATTTCACACTGAAATAATAATTATTTCTTTGAAACTTTAGATACTCTTTAGTTACAGAATTGGACCTGGGAATAGTGGCTAACTATTGGTCAAATATCATCCAATTGAACAGCAGAAAGCTGTTTTCCTCCCAAAATCTCTGTAGGAAAGCGAGTCACTTGTAAGTTAAGTACGGAGAGCAACATGGGGGCAGTGTAGTTGGAAGCAGTTGCCCATGTAATGAAACCTCCAGGCATATGTAAACTAGAGTTGGCAACACCTACCAATTAATGTGGAGGATAAAATAGCCCATATATAATAGGTCAGCTCACTGCGACCACATAAATAGTCTAGGTAAGTATAAAGTGTAATGTTATAGACAAGAATTATACATTAGTCTTCAATTTGGATTGGAAATAGTCATTTTTTATTTTACGAATTTGCTCATCACAAAATCAATTCTGAACAACTGCCTTGGAACCCAAGCCACTCTGTTGTAAGACGGACCATTATGACAGTGAAAGCACTCACAAACCTTCACAGTCTGGATCTGATTTAGCCGCAGTGCTGCTAGTGAAGTCCCAGGGAACTCCTACAGAATGCAACATAGAAACTAAGTGATTCTATCCATGCACAGACAGAATCATACCTCTTCAACGGTTCAATAGATAGTTCTCTTGACTCTGAGTGAAGTTATGGTGAGTTCCCACTTGACAAAATAAGCACCAACATTTACAATCCACTTAAGTATTAAAGGAGAACTGTACTGTCAGTGGTGATTTCTTTCCGAGGAGATGTTACTTATCTGCCCTCTTGGTGGATAATAAAAGAGCTTACGGCAATATTCTGAAGAAAGAATGTTCAGGCCATTTTTTTTTTAATCCCTCATCTCATAAAAAAAAGATGACATTGTGGGAGCTTCCTATGTATAAATTGGCTTCTCAATTTTTATATTACAATCTTAAAATTACTTCAGGCACCCATTTCCTAGCATATGTAAACACACTCATGAATCAATTACTTTTAGGGAACAACATTTCTTAGGGCTCAGCGATGTAAACAGTGGAATCCAACCAAACCGTAACCTATCCCTCACCCTAATTATGTAGAATGAAGCCAACCAAAATGTTTTGACAAAAATACAGAATAAACTTTTAACAGGAAAGAAAAATATAGAAAACAATGTCTGAGATACAGGAATTTAAGGAAGATCGTCAGAAAGGAATGTTTCGAAATTGTTGGACAGATAGGGAAGGAAATTGATATAATGTTCCTTGAAATTTGGGAGTGTTTATGATCACAAAGTTGAAGATATCAAATTGATAAGAAATATTTTTAGAGCAGAAAATTCCCAAACTTAATAAAGCTAGGTTATTCCAACTCCTGTTCCCAAAAATAATTCATTGAAGGTTCAAATCAGCATTTCTTTGATTACATTGGCATAGTGATGGATTCTATCTTAAACTAACATTGCTTAATGCAGAAATGGGCTTTATTTGTGCCCAAATTGACACAAATAAAGTGTCTTAATGATATAGATGCAGGGTTGATGTTTCCACCACTGGGGAATCTAGAACCAGTGGCCACAACCTCAAAATAAGGTGTTAGCTCTCCCAGACAGGAGATGAGAACTGTGAAGATTTAGTCATTGTGTATGTTTAAGACAGATATTAATAGAATTTTAGATATTGCCGGAGTCATGGGATGTGGGGTTAGTGCAGGAAAATAGTGATAAGCTTAAAGCTCGGCTAAGTTTCTACTGAATGGTAAAGTGGACATGAGTGGTGAAAGGCCCACCTCTGATTCTATTCATTAATCTCTCAAGTTCCTATGTTCTATAAGTAAGTTGTCAAAGAAAATGTCTTTCTCATTGCATCTATCATACAATTGGAGTCCGAATTAAAGCCTTCAATGAACACCATTCTGAGTCACTGTAGAATGAAAGCTCATCTGTGAGCAACAAACAAGTCCACTTTTAACTGCTTTGAATTACCTTGACATATAAAAAACTACCCCTGTGAACAGAAATTCCACAATCCTTCTTATCGAAGCAACAAGACATGCCAGGGACATGCAGTCTGGGGTTAATTTAGACTATTTTCTACATGTCCTACTGATGGGTCTGTTCAGGATCACGAGAGACGAGACAATTCTCTTGGCTATCAACCAACCCATGAAGCAGCTTTCTGGATAGACTGGTGTTTGCAGTGTGCCTACTGGAACTGAGACGAGCCTGAAACAGCTCATTTTCTGAATAATGGAGACACTGTTCCAACAGACAAAACACTCAATCACTATAGATGACAAACGTTTATAAGGTCTAATAAATTTTTTACTTATGTTGCTTTAGTAGAAACTTCGAAATAACTATGTCTTGTGAAAACTAAATAAAACTATGACTACTTCTAATAAATAAGTGCAGTTCCAATGATAGCAATCAGTTAAATAAAGAAGGAAAAGGGTAAAACTCAACATTTAAATATGCTGCAAGTTTGGTATTATTGTCTTGTTGGCAGCCACAGAAATCTTTTCAGAATTTGTAATAGTAGTTTAGAGACCAGCTCTCTTATAGCGCTCAGTTCTAAGCACCCACTTACAATCCCAATGTGGCATTGGTTTAATTCCTCATCAACCAACGATAAAGTGAGAAGATTATGGGAAACTGTGGATTAATAATAAACAGAACCTTTCCCTGCCATTTTGGAAAGAGAACTGAGCCCTTTCTTTGTCACGGATGAATATAGCTGGCTGGATTTAAGTTAAATATGAATTTTAGTTTTATTCAGTTCCCTGAAGGGTGATTAAACAAATTAAAAGTCAATAAACATAGAGCTACCAGGCAGACTGTGTATCAGATCGCCTGCACCCAAGTTACTTTATACTCTGGTTTAACAAACTGCAGATGTGGAATCAGCAAGAATTGGTAGACAGTTGCACAGGTTGTTAGGGAGTATAAGAAAAACATCAGGGTGGTGGAAAGCATCAGGTCAGGAAAACCAGCGATATTCTTCTGCTTTGAATTGTAAATAGATTATTGATAAGTTATGACGCCGCAAAAATTTTCCATGGAGTACCCTGGAAAGAGCACGCTTGTCCTCAAGTGTCCCAAACCAATGATAAAATATGAGCAGCTACTTTTTCCAGTGTAAATATTTAACCAGAGACCTGCTCCAGGAAAGCAATGAGTCATCTCAGGAACTTCCAGAAACTTAAGATCTTCCAGAAATCACATCAACTATGGATGTCTTTTAGTGGGTGATTATGCAGGGAATGAATATAAACATTTTCTTTCTTTTACAGAAAATGAGAACCGGTGGATATATAAAGCAAGATTTGTGTTGTAATCTTGATGGAATTTGCAGCAGGCTCTGTTTAATGGTTTGATATATGGGCAAGTTAAATGGCTGAGTTCAGGAGATCTGTATTGTGCACATGATTATCAGTCAGAGGCCAATATAAAAATGTAACCAGTATTAGGGTCTCCAGCCTATTTTCTGTACTAATTTGAGTTATAGGCACTAGTTTTCACAGTCGAACATTGAAGATAGTTACAGTACGAAAAACAGTAATTTTCCTCTATAGAACTAGCATCTCAATGCCAAAAGTGAGCCAGACTGAGATATTAAGATAACCAGGATAACTTTAAATAAAGGTAAATGGTGTGAAAAATTATTAATTATATAATTGGACTGTTAAGAATGAAAAATGACAACATGATTATATTTTAGGATTATAACTTTGCGCTCAACCCCTCATGTAAAATACTGATTATGAATGTTGCTTTATACAGTACCCAGTCTAATGATGCAAACAAACTTTTAGACAGATTACTCACCGTGAGTGCTGAATCTCCACGTTGGCCCTAGGAAACGGAAGAGTAATCAGATTTGCAATATCAATACTTCATTTATATTGTACCTCTAGAGTATGGAAAAAGTTAGTGTTTTTACAAAGTATTACAATCCAAGAACGGGCTATTTGGTTCAATTGATTAACACTAGTATCTTTGCTCCATAAATAATGCTAGAATAAAGTTTAAACATCTTCTAACCTCAAACTTTAACTCTTTTCAAACACTATTTACCAGACACCACATAACATCACCAGTCATTATATGAAAAAATGTTTACAATCAGTGAAGATGCACAAAGTCATAGAGAGGTGCATCATGAAGGTCCCTCGGCCCACTGAGTCACTGTCAACCACTCACTTGTACCGGTTTAGTCGCTGCCTTTTGCTGAAGTGTGTGATACTTTTATCTTAATGATAGAGTCCATCAGAGTGATGACAGACTCTCAGATGGTGTTCGGCTAGCTTCACTGGGTTTGAGTAGAAGCAGCTCATTTTGGGCTAGGCAGGAAGTGGGTTTAATGTGCCAAAAGTTGTTTTTCACTTAAAAAATCACAAGAAATGTTGGATGGTTACTAAATGTAAAAATATCAATTATTAAATATTTATTATGCTTTCAACTTAAGATATGCAGGAGTTCTTCATCTAAGGCATTTGGAAATATTAACGTGTTAACCATCTAACATTTCAATAAGGGTGGAAGTCTTACATAATAGAACAGAAATGACAGATGGACAATGCCTTCCTGTAGATATGCAGCTCTGGGTGATATTTCTTAACTACGGGTTTTTATCATGAAAGTTCCCGACTGAAAGATTAACCAAAGGCAGCTGAATATTTTAAACAATGGAAACCATTTCAAAGTGTTATAGAATTGGGAGAGAAGCAAGCGTGTCTTTATATTTAAGTACATATACCATCAGCTGATCATTTACTGTCCCTCACCTCGCCTACAGCACTTGCACGAGGCTTCTACGTTTATATTCGTAGTCAGTTTTACATCTGAGCCCAGATTTGCAAACAAATAGTTTGAAATGTCGGTAAAGCAAGCTTACCTTGTCGCCCTTTGGACCTTGTGGACCCTGTACAGACAGAAATAGTGAGCTATATCCAAATGCTACCTTGCTGAGTCAAGAAAGTTTGGTTATGCATCATAACAGCTATGAAGCATGAAAGAACGATTAAGAGCATAAATGTATATTGTGGTGAAAGCATTTATTCTTTAGGCTTTATATATAGATTTTAACACAAAATACTGACAGTGACCCACGTTGAAACACAAAGCATAAAGCAAAACCTGAAGCAATTTTAACAGAGTGTAGACATTCCAATAATGTAACAAAGGGCATGTAAATGCATATTAATTCCAGTACATTCAGATTGTGTAAAATTCTTAAGAAGGTACAAAATATAGATTCGTAACAAGTTTTCTTTTCCATCATCCTTTTGGATGCAGGGACACTGAAGGTGATGAACAAAACCCTACGCAACATCTTTTAATGATCTGGTGGAGTTGTGCTGTGAATCTGTGCACGCTTCTATAATTCAAGCTTGGGTCTGCCCTCACTATGTTGCAGGATGCTGTCAAATAAAATGGGCGCAAGGTAACAGGTGTCACCTCTCACAAGAAAGGCTGGACGATCTAACAGGCAGTTCTACTTTCTTGATGTCAGCACAGATCATTGAGTGAAAATGTGAAATGCAAAAACAGATCAGCGTTTTCGGAATCCAGAAACACAACAAAGAGCACTGGATCTTGTTTAGGCACATGTTACGAGTGGGCTGTTCTTCGCCAGTCTTTGCAGCCACCTATTCAACTGATCATTTCCTCCCCCTTTCCCATCAATCCAAGATTCCTGCAACCCATAACACTGGGCCTCACAGCTCTCTCTATTTTCTCTCATTCCCTTTGATCCTTCAGCAGTGGTTCTTGGAAGAACATTTATTCTCCTGTAGTGTCACTTATTTCTCTCTCAGTCTTCTCTCTAGTAACTTAGCAGGCAGTAATTGACTATCTTATTCATCATGTTTAAAAGAAATTTGATCCCTCAGGCAGCTGTACCAGCCTTCAGAAATAAAGTGAAAAATACATAATATTAGATAGAATAGTAATTCTGACCTGGCATTATAAAAAAACAAACCAAAAAAACTCAAAATGATGTCCTCAAGGGCTACACAGCACATTTGAATTAGGCTTGAAGGTTCAATTTTCAACTCTTGCTATCAGGCATTCATACAATATATCTGCATGGCAATATTACGGCTGGAGATTGGACTTCCAATCAGCAGTCTTGCAATACACACAGAAACCAGACCAAAGTCAGCTTGTCTCTGCATTCTGTGTATCCCTGTGCAAAACCTTTGATGATTCACACACTCCAGGTAGATTGAGATTCATCCATAAATATTGAACATGATTGGCAGACACTTCACACTTCAGAAACTGCCTGAGGTGTATTTTTGATCAGTTTTCAATGCAGCATCGGAATTGCCACTTTTAGAGTTTGATATTTTCAGGAAATAATTTTGCAGCCTGTGAAAACCATTCCCATGGTCACTCTATAATGTTATGAGGACTCCTGGTCTGATTAAACTAGAGGTCGATTTGCTCACAAAGTGTACTCGTTTATGAGCTGTAGTTAGACCTCAGGCAGTGGGTTAATTTTGCATTCAATTCCTCTTGCAATAAACTTCACAGCACATTTAAAATACTTGATAAACTGTTTTGAGATGTCCTGAGGTTATGAAAAGAACTCGTGTAATATACTTTATTCCTTCTCTTGGTTACCAAGTTAACTTTGGTTATCCAGCAACCAATTTCACCAAGAGCATATGAACTGCCCATTTACGTCACTGATATTACTGGGATTTGCCTGGAAAACAAAGCAGCTCACCAAAATGTAATTCAAAGTGCAAATGCTTTGATCCTGCAGAGCAGATTTTAAATGCTAATATTCCAAAGAATCACGAACGCAAGAAAATTTCAAGAACAGTTTGTTTTTGAGTTGGAATTTACTGTAAAAATGTAAGAAAAAAAAGGAAAACAGCACTTTGGGAGAATGGTGAAGAGATGTTTAATGTCAAATGATGCATTAAAATCCGGTTTAATGCATTACTGTTCACGGCTCTGCTGCAGTTGAAATAAAGGAAGACTTCTTCCTGGGCACAAACCTCTATGAGGAATGACTGTGAAAGAGTCATCCTATTACTTTTAAACTGCCTGGCTTCAGAAAAACAGAAGTTAAAAATCAAACTTTTTAACACATCAAAAATGGGACAAGAAAACTTTTACCTTATGGAACAAACAAGGAGAATTACAGCTAGCATTCACTTAACAGTAATCTGTGCAATTTGTAGTGCAGTATACATTGCATTTGGCACCAGAGCAGAGGAATTGGCAGATGCAAGGAGATAAGGGTTCCTTTAGTTTGGAGTGTACAGCAATGAATTAAGGACCCAGAACTCGGACAGTAAAAAAATACACACAATAGCTTGACCGTTTCTCTGGACAATGTAGAAATGCCTGTGGCCATCACTGCACTGCAACCTGACTGATTCATTTTCAATTCTGAATTACAGTCACAGTGTCTATAAAAAGTATTCACCTCACCTCTGGAATTTTTCATGGTTTAATGTTTTACAAAATTAAATCACAGTGGACTTAATTTGGCATTTTGACACTGTTCAACAAAAAATCTCTTCCGTGTCAAAGTGAAAACAAATCTCTACAAACCGATCTAAATTAATTACAAATATAAAACAAAATAATTGATTGCATAAGTATTCACCCCCCCCCCCCCTTTTAAAGGATGCACCAAATCATCACCGGTGCAGCCAACTGGTTTTAGAAGTCACATAATTAGTTATGTGCAGATCTGTTTTTGGAGACCTGTATGCAGTCAAAGTGTTTCAATTGATTATAGTAAAAATACACCTGTATCTGGAAGATCCAACTGCTGGTGAGTCAGTATCCTGGTTAAAACTACACCGTGAGGGCAAAAGAACACTCCAAGCAACTCTGTGAAAAAGTTCTTTAAAAGCACAAGTCAGGAGATGGATACAAGATAATTTCTAAGTCTTTGAATATCCCTTGGAGTACAGTTAAGTCAGTCATCAAGAAATGAAAAGAATATGGCACAGCTGTAAATCTACTTAGAGCAGGTTATTCTCAAAAGCTGAGTGACCATGCAGGAACACACCATCCCCACCATGAAGCATGGTGGTGGCTGCATCGTGCTGTGGGGATGCTTCACTGCAGCAGGCCCTGGAAAGCTTGCGAAGGTAGAGGGTAAAATGAATGCAGCAAAATGCAGGGAAATCCTGGAGGAAAACCTGATGCAGTCTGCAAAAGAACTGCGAGTTGGGAGAGTATTTGTTTTCAGCAAGACCAATGATCCAAAGCATAAAGCCAAACCTACACAGAAATGGCTTAAAAACAACAAAGTTAATATCCTGGAGTGGCCAAGTTCAAGTCAAGTCAAGTCATTTTTTATTGTCATTTCAACCATAACTGCTGGTACAGTACACAGTAAAAATGAGAGAACATTTTGCAGGACCATGGTGCTACATGAAACAGTACAAAAACTACACTGAACTATGTAAAAACAACACAGAAAAAAAACTACACTAGACTACAGACCTACCCAGGACTGCATAAAGTGCACAAAACAGTGCAGGCATTACAATAAATAATAAACAAGACAATAGGCACAGTGGAGGGCAGTAAGTTGGTGTCAGCCCAGGCTTCGGGTATTGAGGAGTCTCATGGCTTGGGGGAAGAAACTGTTACATAGTCTGGTCGTGAGAGCCCGAATGCTTCGGTGCCTTTTCCCAGATGGCAGGAAGGAGAAGAGTTTGTATGAGGGGTGCGTGGGGTCCTTCATAATGCTGTTTGCTTTGCGGATGCAGCATGTAGAGTAAATGTCTGTAATGGCAGGAAGAGAGACCCCGATGATCTTTTCAGCTGACCTCACTATCCAGTGCAGGGTCTTGCAATCTGAGACGGTGCAATTTCCAAACCAGGCAGTGATGCAGTTGCTCAGGACGCTCTCAATACAACCCCTGTAGAATGTGATGAGGATGGGGTGTGGGAGATGGACTTTCCTCAGCTTTCGTAGAAAGTAGAGACGTTGCTGGGCTTTCTTTGCTATGGAGCTGGAGGGACCAGGTGCGATTCTCCGCCAGCTGAACCCCAAGAAATATGGTGCTCTTAACGATCTCTACGGAGGAGCCGTCGATGTTCAACAGGGGGTGGTCGCTCCGTGCCCTCCTGAAGTCAACAACCATCTCTTTTGTTTTGTTCACATTAAGAGACAGGTTGTTGGCTCTGCACCAGTCCGTTAGGGGCTGCACCTCCTCTCTGTATGCTGACTCAATTTTCTTGCTGATGAGATCCACCTCGGTCATGTCATCAGCGAACATGATGATGTGGTTCGAGCTGTGTGTTGCAGCACAGTTACAGGTCAGCAGAGTGAACAGCAGTGGACTGAGCACACAACCCTGGGGAGCCCTCGTGCTCAGTGTGATGGTGTTGGAGATGCTGCCTCCAATCCGGACTGACTGAGGTCTCCCAGTCAGGACGTCTAGTATCCAGTTGCAGAGGGAGGTGTTCAGGCCCAATAGGCTCAGCTTTCCAATCAGTTTCTGAGGGATGATTGTGTTGAATGCTAAACGGAAGTCTACGAGCAGCATTCCAATGTACGTGTCTTTTTTGTCCAGGTGAAGGGTGACGGCAATGGCGTTGTCTGTTGAACGGTTGGGACGGTACGTGAACTGCAGGGGGTCCAGTGAGGGGGGCAGCAGGGTCTTGATGTGCCTCATGACGAGCCTCTCGAAACACTTCATGATGATGGATGTGAGTGCAACGGGACGGTAGTCATTTAGGCGGGACACTGAAGACTTCTTTGGCACGGGGACGATGGTGGCAGCCTTGAAGCACGTTGGAACGATGGCGCTGCTCAGGGAGATGTTGAAGATGTCAGTGAGAATATCTGCCAGCTGGTCTGCACATCCTCTGAGCACTCTACCAGGAGTATTGGCTGGTCCAGCAGCCTTCTGTGGGTTGACTCTGCACAGTCAGAGTCCAGACCTCAATCCAATTCAGAGTTTGTGGCTGAACTTGAAAAGGGTGGTTCACTCACGATCCTCATGCAAACTGACAGAGCTTGAGCACTTTTGTAAAAAAGAATGGGGAAAATTGCAGAGTCCAGATATGCAAAGCTGATAGAGAGCTGTCCACACAGAGTCAAGGCTGTACCTGCTGCCAAAGGTCCATCTACTAAATACTGACTTGAAGGGGGTGAATATTTACGCAATCAATTATTTCTGTTTTATATATGTAATTGATTTAGGTCACTTTATAGAAATTTGTTTACACTTTGACATGAAAGTGTCAAAAAAAGGCATATTAAATCCACTGTGATTCAATGCTGTAAAACATAAAACATGAAAACTTCTGGGGGGGCGCAAATTCTTTTCAAAGGCACTGTACATGCAAGAGTGGTTGAATTAGTTGCATTTTTCTCATACTCTTTCAACATGCCCTTCATAATCTGAATTACTGTCTGTGAGAACCTACCATTTTAGCTCATGAATCAATGCAGCATTGCTCCAATTAAAAACTTTAGTCTTTAATATGCATTTAATTCAGAATTGCAACTTACCTTTTCTCCTTTAAGACCACAGTCCCCCTTTGGAAAGCAATAAAATAATTGCATAATATTAGGGTGTGCGAAAGAAACAACAAAGAACAGATGGCACGCTTAGCCCCCATGCCTAATCCAACATTCAGTAAGATTGCAGTTAGACTGTGATATAATTTCCTAAACCTATATTTTACCTATGCAGTAATACTTAGCATTACTAACAATAAAAACATAAATAATTTTGCAGCATCAAGTGCTGTTTATGGAACAGTTGTAGGTAAAAAAAAATGCTCTAATTATTCTTTTTGATTAAATCTTCTGGTCTCCCTACTTGAGGAAGGATATATTGGCTTTGGAGGCATTGCAGAGGAGGTTCACCAGGTTGATTCCACAGATGAAGGGGTTAACCAATGAGAGATTGAGTCGCCTGGGACTACACTCTCTGGAACACTGTGTGTCAGACAGAGCGGTCAGCAGCACTGGGGCTCCACAGGGGACTGTCCTGTCTCCCTTTCTCTTCACCATCTACACCTCGGACTTCAACTACAACACAGATTCTTGCCATCTTCAGAAGTTTTCTGATGACTCTGCCATAGTTGGATGCATCAGCAAGGGAGATGAGGCTGAGTACAGGGCTACGGTGGAAAACTTTGTCACATGGTGCGAGCAGGATCATCTGCAGCTTAATGTGAAAAAGACTAAGGAGCTGGTGGTGGACCTGAGGAGGGCTAAGGCACCGGTGACCCCTGTTTCCATCTAAGGGGTCAGTGTGGACATGGTGGAGGATTACAAATACCTGGGGATACAAATGGACAATAAACTGGACTGGTCAAAGAACACTGTGGCTGTCTACAAGAAGGGTCAGAGCTGTCTCTATTTCCTGAGGAGACTGAGGTCCTTTAACATTTGCCGGACGATGCTGAGGATGTTCTACGAGGCTGTGGTGGCCAGTGCTATCATGTTTGCTGTTGTGTGCTGGGGCAGCAGGCTGAGGGTAGCAGACACCAACAGAATCAACAAACTTATTCGTAAGGCCAGTGATGTTGTGGGGGTGGAACTGGACTCTCTGACGGTGGTGTCTGAAAAGAGGATGCTGTCCAAGTTGTGTGCCATCTTGGACAATGACTCCTATCCACTCCATAATGTACTGGTTAGGCACAGGAGTACATTCAGCCAGAGACTCATTCCACCGAGATGTAACACTGAGCGTCACAGGAAGTCATTCCTACTTGTGGCCATTAAACTTTACAACTCCTCCCTCAGAGTGTCAGACACCCTGAGCCAATAGGCTGGTCCTGGACTTATTTCCACTTGGCATAATTAACATATTATTATTTAATTATTTATGGTTTTATATTGCTATATTTCTTCACTATTCTTGGTTGGTGCGGCTGTAACGAAACCCAATTTCCCTTGGGATCAATAAAGTAGGTCTGTCTGTCTGTCGGAATTCAGAAGAACGAGAGGGGATCTTATAGGAACATTGAAGTGTTTGAAAGGGATAGATAAGATAGAAGCAGAAAGTTGTTTCCATTGGTAGGTGAGAATAGAACTAGGGGACATTGCCTCCAGATTCAGGGGAGAAGATTTAGGACGGAGATGAGGAGAAACGGTTTTTCCCAGAGAGTGGTGAATCTGTGGAATTCTCTGCCCAGAGAAGCAGTTGAGGCTTCCTCACTAAATAAATTTAAGATACTGTTAGATCGATTTTTATATAGTAGGGGAATTAAGGGTTATGGGGAAAAGGCAGGTAAATAGAGCTGAGTTTACGGACAGATCAGCCACAATCTTCTTGAATGGTGGGGCAGGCTTGATGGGCCAGATGGCCTACTCCTGCTCCTATTTCTTATGTTCTTATGTTGATGTTCTTAAATGCAACTATCAATGATATTTTAATGATTTCTGGACATAGACTCTCACATTGCTTGGGGGCACCTTCTAGTTTACCACCTTTTCTCTATTCTATCCTTTTTTTTAGGTCCAAAGTCACATTTGTAATGCTGAAATCAAGCCTTTTCATTTAGAGTCTGAATATGGGTGAAGAGAGGAAGTGTTTCTGACACAGAAGGTAATAGTTAAATAATGCATCGAGCTACTCTCTGGGAGAATTATATTGGTCTTGGAGGAAATGCTGTTAGATTTATTTATTTGCATAATCTATTGACAACTCTTTGTGATTCAATACTTCCATTAATTTTCATACAATAACACTTTTACTTGACCACAGATAGGTGGCTTTTTATCCTGTCATGTGAACCACTTAGAACTGTGATGAACAATTTTAGCCCCAATCTTTGTTATATCCTGCCAATTTCAGAACCTGATTATTACCTTTACTCTCTGCCTCCTCTTATTTAAGTAATTTCCTAACCAAGTCAATAAACTGTGTTCGGTTCCATGAGTTTCTATTTTAGTTAACATTATCTCACAATGTCTTCTGGAAGTGTGTGAAAATAACATCCATAATCTATTTCAGTTACTGCTTCAACATTTCTGATGCAGTGATTTCTCACAGGCATTTTTAAAACAGATTTTGTATTTTCTATTACGGCAGATGAGCTCACCTTTTCACCTTTAGGACCAGGCAAGCCCTGTGTAAAAATAAAATCAAGTTAGAACTTGAATGAAGTATGTTGTGGATTGTGAAGTTGTCTCCCTTTAAAATATAAGGTGCCTTCAGCATCTTGCAGAGCATTGTCACACAGTTGTGCAGAAATACATTTATTTATGCAATACAGTGCAGAATAGGCCCTTATGGACCTTTGAGCCACACCGCACAGCAACCCTAATTTAACCCTAGCCTAATCACGGGCCAATTCACCAATTAACCTACCAACTGGTACGTCTTTGGACTGTGCAAGAAAACCGGAGCACCTGACCCCAAAATGAATAATCAGATCAGCAAACACTGAAGACTTATTTTTTATTCAGTGCAATATTTGGTTGGAAATGCTGTATATAAGTTTTACAACTAAACATTATGAGACATAAAATCCTGTTTCAAAGACTCCAAAAATTTTTGAACCATTTTCCAAGAAGATTTGATAATAGTGACAGCTGTCAATAAGTATTTCAACCCTTCACTATTACAGCTGATAAAATTTAACTTGCTGGGAATTCATAGCAGGGGGTCTGGAGTGTACTTTGGAATAGCAACCAAAATTTCTGTTGTTTCATATTACATACCACGTTCAAGGCTTAATTTGTGATTTCCATCTCCCCAACTTGAAGCCAGATCACAAGTGTTGATTAGCAAAATATAATCTAGTGTTTAATTGCTTACACATGCTCAAAAATGTTTGTGTATCTCCTTGCAAGCATGTAGTTTTTCCATATCAATATGCCCATGCCTGTAAATTTGTAGTGGGTGCACAATACACAATGAACAACCCTAACAGAGTCCAAATAGAAAGACATAATCGACTTTAACTTGGACGCTTATTCCCAATGCAATGTTTTAAAGAAGCATGCTTTGATTTTGACAACACTTACTGCATCACCCTTAGGTCCAGCTTTTCCCTGAAATGACAGGAACAAAATATTAAGCTCCAAGACCTATGTCAAAAAAGGTAGCAAATTTATTTAAATTTTCCAACATGCTTTCCTATGTATTGTGAAATTGGGTTAAAATCTTCAAGAGATGATGTATAACCCATGTCCATGTTTGTGCTACTTTGTTTAAATCAGATATTGACTGCTCTTGGAGTATTCTCATAAGAAGCTACAGCTCCATCATAAGAAGCACGCGTCTCCGCACCATTGAGGACATCTTCAAAAAGCGATGCCGCAAGAAGGCAGCATCCATCATTATGGATCCCCTTCTCATTACTACCACCAGGGAGGGGGTACAGGAGGTGAATATGCACACTCTACAATTTAGGAACAGCTTCTTCCCCTCCGCCATTGGATTTCTGAACGGTTCATGAACCCATGAACACTACCTCACTATTCCTCTCTTTCCACTAATTATTTGTCCAATTTTTACTCTAATTTATAGTAATTTGTTATGCATGCACTGTACTGCTGGTACAAAACAACAGATCTCACGACTGTTGCCAGCGACAACAAACTTGTGGACTGGAAACAGTACCTTCATGAAATTGAAACTTGATCACTGCACCAGAAGATACAATTGACCAGGTGGTCTATATTGCCTGAATCTGTTAGCTTGGCTAGTTTGCTAACTGTACACGCAGCTTTGGCTTTGCCAGATGATGCTCGGTGCTCAGATCGTAGTGTTAATTGATGAGGTGTTAGATGCTAAGAGCCTCCCAAAATAAAATCTCACGGAGTTGACCAAGAGTAAATCGGGCGACTAATATATCTACTGATACCTGGGAAATCAGCCACAAAGCTTGAACCACACTGAAGTTACAACAACCCCTGCCCCGGGGCCATTAGTGATATACAACAAATTCAGGCTTTGTCAGTGATACCCATACATTGTGAAGGAGTAAAAAAGGATTCCTGTGAATATTACTGCCTGATTCGCTTTGTTCTAAGAAGAAAACTACTCTCTTGACACTCTGATGTGGCCAAGTAATCCAACATTGTGAAAACAAAGGAAAATGAATAAATATTGAGGTACAAGCACACACAGAGATATTGGTACTGAATGTAGAGAATGCAGTGATATAATATTATAACAGTATGTAGAAAATTGATATGGCATACTTACTGATTTACCATCCAACCCTATAGGGCCCTTTAAAATAAATTAAACACTGATGAATACAAATACAAACATAAGCTGTAGCAGAAAATTAAATTCAAGGCAATCGGTTTTCTGCGCCCCACCCCCAAGACATTTGTACATGATAATGAATCCATTAGTTGAATGAAAAACTCAGCAGTGGAACAGTTAGTACACAAACACAGAAGCAGAAAAGATGCTCTTTCCCAGTCTTGTTTTAGTCACCAGTAGTTTGTTAAGATGCAGTTTTTAGCTGGCTCCCATCAGCTGGTAGTGAAGTGTGTAAAGCACGCTCAAACCTGGTCAGTTTTATCGTTTCAACATGTTCACCAAAAGGGGGAAAAAAAGACAAACGGAAGCAGCTTGGCAAATTGAACACAACGCAGCTGGCAAGAAATCAATGTGTTAAATGGTAAATCATTTCTGACAATATTAACTGTTAAAAGGTATTTTTTTCCAGTTTGGTGCAAGCCCCAGCACTCAACATCTGGCCATTTAATAGTTTACTGAAGGTGTGAGTAAATTAAAGGCACAGGAGCAAACATTTAGAACGCTGTTGAATTTCACATGGATAATTCTAAATCAATACTAATTACGGCACTTTGGAATGTCTGGACTTTCCTTCAATGCATGGATTATGTTCAAATAAGAACAAAGGTGTGCAAAGTATCTTTGTACTGAAGCTGAATTTGCAGTCTCCTAAGCCTTGAAAGATATTGAATTCCAAACCTCATTACTTCCCTACTAATTCCCTTGCTTACACTCTGTGGCTTGTCTGTTGGATGCATGTTTGTGGCTTGGCAGTAGGGAATGCAGCTGAATCACGAGTCAAGTATATCCCCACCGCAGGCTTCATGTTTCACTGATATCTTGAGCTCAAGTGGCTAAGGCTTACAAAATCTGTTCCCTGCCATCGATGCAGCAAATTATTCATTATTAAAACAGTTCTGCAAGGAACACGTAGTTTCCAAATCAACAACATGGTAAAAATAACCAAGTTCCCATCACTTCCTATTATTGGAAACTCAGCATTCCTAAAAACACTCATGGGAGAGTAATCAAAGGTTCACACAGAACTGAAGGGAAATGACTGAACAGCAGGAGACCAGAGATCTGTTCTTTACTACTTTACTCATATAGAATTCAAAGGCTCAGAGTGATATTTACCTGAACATTGAGAAGAAATCCCAATCTCAGGATCATGGAACAGAGAAACAATTAACTTGCTTTATTTTTCATTGAACTCAGTTGCAAGCATTAATTTTAACTGCTAATCTATTTCATGATGAATTATTCTTACGTTACTTATTATTGATCTTTGACAATATTATCATTAACTAACTGTATTCCAAAAACCTTATTGCATTGCACTCTGCTCAGTAAAAGTGATAAGTGAGGACAAAAGATGTCCAGGCTCACATTTGCAAGTTTACATTTAAGTAGATGTTGCACAGGTCACAGCAATCCAAGTGAGTACTATTAGTTATATTTATAGAAAGTTTTCATGTGTCTGTTGAGACAACAGATTTAAATTTCATCCATTAAGGTCGAGTTCAAAAAGCTGAACCAGATTTCTAATGCATCCTTTAACACCATCAGTAAAAATAGAAAACTTGTTGTTCATCTCATTGTAATTTGCCAAGCCCCAGTGGCTACTGACTCTGATGATATGACAATAGTGACTGTGCAACAAACTAAGTCATCACATTGGGATATTTCTGAGGAAGGGGAAAAGCACACCTCTTTACCTCTGATTAATCATATTGTCAACCAAGCTCTGCCCCCCACTCCATTACCTCAGTCACTGCTCTGGACTGTAAGCACTTTAAACCATTTCTTATAATGCTGCTTACATTGTAAATAGATGCAGGTATTTATGCTCATCTTATTTCATATCTGTACTTTAACCTCTAAATTATTTTATATAATTCTTCATTCTTTAGAATTGTTGAATGTAGTTGTTTTTTGTTGCATGTTGTGCCAACACACCACAGCAAATTCCGAATATTGTACATGTAAATATATATGGCGTTCTAAATGTATGTGAATAGCTTATCCTTGAAAATAATTTCATTTTACAATTTAACCTGTTATATCTAAATGTACTTGAATGCACCAGAATTTTATAAATCCATTTTATTTTAGAATATACAACTGTGCAGGAACTGCAAACTAAACCCACCATCTTGCTGGAAACCCCAGTGGTTTTATGGAGGGCAGAGAGATGTAACTACAGTCCCTGAGATCTGCACTCACTTTGAGCCTCCTGCCCGTAGCTCTGATTCATCCCATGTATGATGAAGACTGGGCCATTTTGACAAGACTAAGTTACACCGCATGCATGTTCCAAGCGTCACAGGATTAATTAAGGACATTTTCTGCTGAGTTTTGGGCTGAGATGCGCAATGGAATGCATTAGAATGAAACCGAAAACTCACACAAACAGCCTTAGTATAATGAGCAGGCTGAGCTCAGGGTGAAGTGAAAGTTACAACCAAATTGTGCGACTTTACAACAGGCAGCATGTACAATGTAGGGACTTGTAAATCAAGGTGGGATAAAATACGCCATTAATTCCTTTCAGCATATTCATACATTCAGTTACACAAATTAATCAAGGTAATTTGGTTATCAGCAAGCTGTTAAATATTACTGAACAGGTGGATTTCTAAAGGAAAATGTCTCTCATGTGTCAACACACCGGATATCCGGGGAACCCTCTCGCTCCTGGTTGACCCTAAATTAAAAGAAAACACAATTGGGGGAAAAAGTTAATGAAAACCATCGCCTTCTTTTTACTGATCACTCGCATTCATTAAAGCAAAAGATAATGTTTTATTCTTTTAACCTGATTGCAATCCTTTTTCTTCTCATGAAAGCTTTTCTAAACAATTATCCTCATTAGCACATTAACCCACTCTTTTGAATTAAAATATAAGCAAAAATTAGTAAAAAACATAGAAATTGTCACAACAAGAGTATTACCAGGAACCATTTTGTGGATAACTGCTGTCAGTTCCATCAGTACATTAATATCAATGTTCTGTACAATGTAAATGTACCACAACTTCTCCTATGTCCAGATCTCACTTGGGAAGAAGAAAAGACTAACTATAGAGCTATTTCAATCATTTGAATCTTAGATACACAGGTATTGGAGCTGAAGCCTGAGCCTGCACAGTTTTATCTTGGAAATGAAGTTTTTTTTATTAAGAGAGGAAGTAGGACAGGGAGAATAAAGCACCAAATGACTTAGTACCGTTCGCTAATCATGAAATGATGTTGGTGCTTCTTGTATCTGTTTGCTACTTCAGACTTGTCTGGCAGACAAACCCAAGTGCCTGTACTGCTCTCAAAGTCAACGTATGGGTCAAGGCTCTCTCTGAAATTGTGCCTCACAATCCTCAGGGGCCAGAACTACATACCACTTTGTTGCTCGCCGTTGCATTACAGAAGGCAGCAAAGTGGGCAATCTGACAATTGCAACTTCCCATTCAGGCTTGGAAGGGGCATTTGGCCCAGTGATAAGCTCCCAAAAGTGCACATATTCCCAGAGGGCACTCGTACCCTTACAGAGTCTTCCGACAATTTGTTACGGTAAGAACCCTTCACACAGGGAAGCTGCTTCCTAAGTGTGCAGTTTTTTTCTGCAGTCTGCACTTTTCTCTGTCCTTGGGGAGGTCTCAAACACCCCCACCCTTCCACACCCCTCCACCCATCACTGTGGCGTGTACCCGTTCATCGCCAACACTATCCAGTAGCTGAAATAAAGGGACTACATTGTCGCCTGACCCTTTAAGAGTCAGAGCAACTTCCTGAGGTCAGAGCTGTGAGGAAAGGTACTGTTAACGGGAGAAATATGATACCTACCTCCAGCTGTTTCTGAAAGAGGGTACTGTTAAATCAGGGAGCCTATCGGCATTGTCTTGGAACTGGTGCTAATTAATTTCACTGTTTTTTTGGAGTGTTGCAAAACAGTGATAGGAAGACGCTAATGGCAGAAAATGTGTTAGATGAATTGCTAGGCCTATACTCACTGCTTCAAACCAGAGGCCACAAATGTTAATAAAATATCTGGCAAACTATTCAGTGTAGACTCCATGGCAGGTGAGTAGGAGACAGCGTGGTATGGGAAAGAAATTGACATAACCCAGCAGAATCCAGTACTGAGAAGCACCCTTGTCTGAATCAAGAAGGTATAGCTTTTAAGTCCCACTCCAGAAGCATGAACGTATAATTACAACCTGATTTAAAATCTGTGACTATCTGTTTGCTCAGGTCAACAAAGACTCTGGCGACTTGTCCTATGTCAATTAAATCTCATTGAAGATTACATCTGCTATCGCACTCCTGCCTCTGGCTGCTTGCTGTGCCTAAGCTGGCAACCATTGTTTCCTACAACAGTGACAAAAGTTCTTCAATGGCTGTAAAATGCTTTGGGATATTCTATAAAAGGAGCTGGGAGGTGCAAGTTGGTCTCCGCTCAAGCAAGGCATCAGGCTGAAACACAATCTCACAGCAAGTAGGGCTCTAATCAGAAATAGAAGTGCTGGCTGACTTCCCCTGCCTAGCCCAGAGCACGAACGCCAATTGACCCATCCTGTCATCACTCCAGCTGAGCTCGGGTTAACTCAGCGCCACAGAGAGAAATCAAACCTCAGGCTTGGCTGGACTGAACTAGCTGAGCAATCAGAGAAGCTTGTAGGTCTTTATTGTGCAAAAGCTATTGATGTGAAATTGGTCACAGGCGTCAATATGACATTACGATTAAGACACAGTTTAATGATCTGGGCTACAGTTGTAGCATTACAACCTCATCATAATGAATTATAATATTCAATATTAGTTTAAAACCCTGTTTGCTACAACTGCTCAAATTTCTAACAAATTGAGAAACTGCGTTTAATATTAACTTTAAGATTCCAGTCTAACTGTTCTTTTCAGAGACATTAAATTATAAAATAAGATTTAAAGAAATTAAAGTGATTTTTCCAATTATGTCCTTTAATTGGAATTCTATATAACAGACACATTCCTCAAATGATTTAATCAGCTGAGCAGCTCATGGTCCAACCAATGCCTTCCTGCTACGACCAGAGTATTTGAAATCAACTTAACCTCATTCCATTTAAAGCTTCTGAGAAAAAGCAGACCAGTTGTCCTGTTATTTGTTTGTCATTTGTTAAATGCAAAACATGGGAGGGAGTAACTCATTCCCAAGCTGTTCCTCATTAGTAATGGTTTATCATGCCGCTTTTGATAGCTAACTAGAAAGCCAGATGGTTAAACTATGTTGTCACTTCGCTGTGGACTTGACTTAAGCTGACGCAAGAGTGAAAAGCACTGTAAATAAATCAATTCTTTATGGTATATTCGAACAGGAAATAACACATCGAAGAAACAAAATACTTTCCTATCATCTTTAAAAGGACGTTGCCTTTTCTGGCACATTGACATGTCCACTCTCAGCAGTTCCTATAAAGGACTGGCCATGGTTACCAAGCTTTGGAGGTAAGGAAATGCAACCAGAGATGGCTATAACCAGGCTTTTAATTGAAATATTGGGAAAGGCTTGCACTTGGCCACTGCTCTTTTGTGAAATGCATCTTCATCACATCAGTTATGAATCGTGAATTCTGCAGTTAATTGACAGAAATCTGAACAATATTCTTATTGTTGGACATACGCCTCTACCAAAGGAGGTTTAAGACGCTCCTTCCGTCTGCTAGCCTGCAGTTCACCCTAGGGCAAGGTGTAGCACCGGCTTAGCCCCCCGATCAGTGTCACGTGGAGCCACGGGAGCAGGTGGTGGATGGTTGTATGAGCAGGTGGTGCATACCACAAAGCCTGATTATGTGACCACTGGCGCCAGGCAGACAATCTCTGAAGAGGATTGATAATGGCTGGGGTCAACCGTTTTGTAAAGACACTGCCCAGAAGAAGGCAATGGCAAACCACTTCTGCAGAAAAATTTGCCAAGAACAATCATTGTCATGACCATGATCACCCATGTCATACGACATAGCACATAATGAACAAACAAAAGATTCTTATACCCTTTCATATATCTCTCAACCATTTTAACTATAGAAGAAGCCATTCAGCCCACTGAGTTTATGCTGGTTCTGAATATTCCCACCAGCGCAGCTCACCACTCATTTTTGAAAAATCTGATCTATCTTGGCAATTAAGCATTATAAAATAACAACAATGCTTTATGTTGATTGTTTTGGTAAAAATACTTATAACTTTTGAATTTTGTCCTCAATCAGTCCTTTATTTTCAAGATGTGTTGTTAAAGTAATTGCAACTTGACTATTTATTTATAGAAACCTCTTAAAAAATCACTACTATTTATTTATAGAAATCTCTTAAAAAATCATTATGATGATTCTTCAAATGTTTACTTTCATGTGTTATACTTCCTGTGTTGGTACCTAAGGTTAATTGAAAGGGAATTACAGCACAGTGAAGTGCAGATGGGGATTAGTGCAATCTGGCCCATGTTGCAATATACGTTTCATCGAAAATATTTCAGCCGCTGGGAACTTTACAATACAGAGGTGCTCTCTACAACACACCACCACTGGTAGCAGGAGCTAACCACATCACCGCAAATCTACATAGTCCCTCATTATTAGTGTGAACAAACAGACTCTAATAATGGAAATTTGATGAGGGTATGTATAGCTAGAAGTACATATCTATTGTACATATATGGACAATACAGTATATGCACAGATTTTCCACGTATGAATAATTGAAAGAGATTTAAATTATGGGGTTTCCATTAACTTACTTTGAAACAAATTCACTGAAGTATTTATGGCAGTGGTTTGTTTAATAAAAATGGCATTATTTGGAAATTTCAAGGAGCGTGTTATATTATATTCAACAGTTGAGCAGATGGTAGATGTAACATCAAATGTGAAAAGGTATAAACATAAAGCACTTTAATCCTCAATGGATTTATTTTAAATTTGACATTTTATAATTTTCTTTACTTTCTTTAGTTTCATGAGTTTGGATTGTTTGATGTGGTGCAGGTATGAGCCTAAAATGTGAATCAAATGTCCATTTCAGGTAATAATTTTGCACAACACATGTAGGAGCCAGGCACACAGCAGCACTGAGCACTTCTTAATCGAATTTACTTGTTGCTGCTATTAACTAATGGTGAGGCAGATTTTATGTTGCTTTTTATTATTTGGATTCTGAATTAGATGAGTAAGTTTTATATTTTTCCTATTTCTCACAACGCCATCATCAAGACAGCACTTCACTGGGCCTCCTGAAGAGCGGAGGAAGCATGGCAGACCAAAGACAACTTGGCACCCTACCACACAGACATAAATGAGGTCTCTGAACCACACCTGGGCAGAATAGAGAAGATGGCCAAGGACAGACGGAGACAGAGGACCTTCATTGCTGCCCTAAACGCCAGCAATGTAACAGTCAGAAGTGTGCACTTGTGCCACGAAACAGAAGACTATTCAGCTCATTGTCACTCAGTTGGCTTTTACAGTGATCGTGACAATCCCAGTCCATCCCTACTTGGCTATAAACTGACCTCTATCACATAGTCATCAACTCCACCCACCTACCATTTACAGTAAACTACCATCAAGGACATTTTTGTGATGTTGGGGCAACTCTAGCACTTGGAAGAATCACACACCATCTCGGGGTGGTTCCCCGAGTTGCTCCTTCACAGCTCCAACGACCTGGGTTCAGTTACTGACCTCTGGTGCTATCTGAACAGATTTTGCACAATCTTCCACTGACTGTTGGTAGGTTGCTTGTGTGTGTGTGTGTGGGGGGGGGGGGGGTCTCTCGTTTCCTCCCACATCCCAAAGCCCTGCAGGTTAACCAGCTGTTATAAATTGTCCTCAGTTTGCAGAAGAGTGGTTGAGTGTGGGAGATGATGGAAACGTGCAGAATAAAATGAGATTGGTGTAAATGCATACTTGATGGTTGGTTCAGACTTGTTGAGCCAAGGGGCTTCTACACAGACAAAACCGGAAGTCAGTATCAAACCAAATCTTAGTGAGACAACTACATTAATAGCTGCAAAACCATGCTGTTCAACCTTTATTGGTATTCAAAACTGAATTATTACACTTGAGGCAACCACCTTTGTGGCACAACTAGCTTACATTCAAAGTGCCATTATTGTATGCAGGAATTTTGAGAAAATGAATCTCAGAGTGTTATATGGTGACATGTACATACTTTGATAATAAATTTAGTTTGAACTTTGAATATGGGGAACTTATTAAACAACAGAATGGTGACTTTTTTTAAAAAAAAGTTAAGGTTCAAGGTTATTCATCACATGTATATTGAAACATGAGTTTTTTTGTTAGCCAACACAACCAAGAGCTGGGGGCAGCTTGCAAGTGTCACCACATAATCTGGTGCCAACATAGTATTCCCACAATGCTTGCCTTTACCCCATCAATGTTGGACTAATAGAAACCAGTATGCAAAATTCAAAATCTCAAGAATATCACTGTAGTGGTAGTAGAGGAAAATCAGTCTTAAGTCATATAGATATAAGAACAATTTTCTGATAGTTTACAAGATTATGAGATGCATCAATAGGGTAGATGTTGAGAGGGGGGAAGGTCTAAAGGAGATTAGCAAGGCAAACATTTTCTTACACCGAGAGAGGTAGATGCCTGGAATAGGCTGCTGAGGGGAATGGTAGAAGGAGATACAATAGTGGTTTAAGAGTCTTCTAGAGAGATACATGAATATGCAGGAAATGGGGAGATGTGGTGGCAAGCAGAACAGATTTACCGGTAATTTAATTTGACATTGCCTTTGGCACAGACATCGTGAGCCGAATGGCCTGTTTCTGTGCTGTAGTGTTTCATGTTCTACATAATCGAAAGGAAGCGAGACAGACAGAGAAATTTAAGGACAAAATTCCAGAGCTTAGGCCCAGAACAGCTGAAGACACAGCCGCCAACAGTGGAACAATAAAAATCCAAGAATACTGAGGAGGCTGGAATTGAAGGAGTGTGCAGATTGTGGTAACAACCCCAGTCTATAGTCTGCCAGCTCATGTAGCACGCAACAATGAAATCTCTGAACCTGCCTGGCATGTACAGCAGGCACTCCCGGAACCATGCCCACAAGAATGTCTTACCTTGAGGAAGCCAATAATGTTGTTCTGTGATTTGGTGTCTCATGTTATGTCTGCGCTCAGCTGCTGTGGTGTGAGTGATGTGAGGAGCCGGGGAGTAAAGGGTAGTCCTTTCCCCCAGGATCCACCCCTCAGCAGCTGAGAGTGTCCAAACTCCTACAGGATAAAGTAATACTGGGAGCTTCCTGGAAACATGACATTCACAGTGAGGGCATTTTCATGATCCGCAGTCAGTTCCATGGAGTGGAAGCCATAAAACAAACATTTCTGGTGATATAGAAGGACTGCCGCATTAAGGAGAGCTCAGATCAGCACACAAGTGTGGCCAAAGGCTGCTTGCACCTGTGGGGCACCAGCCATTCCGGCAAACCTTACTGAAATAGAAGTGCACTTCTCACATCTCCATGAATACGGAGCCTGGATGACCTCTTTGACGCCGCGCTGAGCAGCATTTTGGGAGATGTGGTGGAGATCTGCTGCAGCTGCTAGGAAAGATCCTGTGACAAGGAAATTCAATGTCACCACGACCTTGACCTCCGTAGGATGCCACAGAACTACAAGAATACTTCACATCTACAATGGTAGATTTGAAAAACCTGAATTGTTAATGTTCAGCGGTCCAGATAGGAGGTGGTGCGTGTGACGACTCTTTGGATGCAGACTCTGTACAGAAGGGCACATCCAGTTCCTACCCTGAAGTTTTGATGAGCCATAAACACACAGATGCCTTCATAATAGGCCTGCCTGCATCATTCTGTTGAGGCACCCACTGAATGAGAAGCAATCAGCTAAATGCCAGCTAGAACAATCACTGTTGGTTTAATTGTGCTTTCTGTGGAGTTTACAATGTGTCCCCGCAGTCTGGCATGGCCAATGCCAACAGTTAAATCGCGAGCAAAGTGACAAGCTTGCACCAAGCGCTCCTGGTTTGGTTGATGCTTGGTGTTCAGAAATGAGTGGTGCATGAAAATCAATGCATCTGAAGTCAGGGAGCAGTCAGGTACACTGGTGCTGATCATGACTGAAAACACACAGCCCAATTTTGTGATTGCTGCAGTTTCATCTGGAAATAATTTATTCCAAGTGAAATCAAAATTGCATCACCTAGCACTGCTTGGTCAGTGCTATGTGATCCAAATTTAAATTTCTTCTTTTTTTTTTCAGCATAGCAACAGTTCCAAGCCAGAGTTAATACTCAACACCAGCTTCCTCACAACCTTGAACCAACTCATCAACAAATTCTTCCAAGTGCTTGCCAAGACTGGAAAATTTGATCTTTGATGAACTAGATATTTCCTCGTGTTTTAGTTATTTTCTTTATAGAGATTGTGGATGAGCGGAGATTTACTGTGTGTGTGAAATTCTAAAAACTGCAGACGGTACAAAAGGAATTACCTAACAGAGGGTACTCACAGGATTTGGAGTTTGGAGGTGAATTGAGTAAATTAATTTCGCCCGAGTGTGACTGGGGTGGACAGGAGGGGAGAGTTGTGCTGGATTTCACTGCTTGATGAATCATTTAGAGTCGAACCCTTCGTCTGATTTAAAACGTATCTGGAAGTTCTGTCAGCTCTACAGATGTGAGGCGAAAGCTGGAGAGCAATTGTCGTTGGTATGTTAATAATGAGCCACATAAATGCCTCTGACTCCCAGAACTGAATTGACATTTTACTGCCAATTGCAGGGTGGTTTTGCAAGCAAACGCTAGCAGCTCCTCACATACGTCCAGTGGCCACTTTATTAGGTACCTCCTGTGCCTAATAAAGTGGCATCTGCGTATACGTTTGTGGCCTTGTGGCTGTAACCCATCCACTTCAAGGTTGTGCATTCAGAGATGCTTTTCTGTACACCACTGTTGTAATGCGTGGTTATTTGAGCTACTATAGTGTTCTTAACAGCTGAACCAGCTTGGATATCCTCCTCTGGCCTCTCATTTTAAAATTATTTTTTGCCCACGGACCTGCCGCTCACCGGATATTTATTTGGTTTTTGCACCATTTTCTGTAAACTTTTGAGACTGTTATGCATGAAAATCCCAGATCAGCAGTTTCTAAAATACTCAAACCACCCCATCTGGCACCAACAATCATTCCATGGTCAAAGTCACTTAGATCACACTTCTTCTCTATTCTGATGTTTGGTCCAAACAACAACTGAATGTCGTGACTACGTCTGCATTCTTGTATGCACTGCATTGCTGCCAGGTGATTGGCTGATTAGATATTTGCATTAACAAGCAGGTGTACCTAATAAAGTGGCCACTGAATCTATATGCCAAGTAGTTCAGGATTCCTCTCACCTGTAATTAGGAATTCCGTGACTGAATCCACAGGAGGTTTGGTGATGAAGCACAAAGATACCCAGCACCAGATACTGTACATCTGCTTAACCAATAAGCTCCATACCTAAAAAATGGCCAAAACTAGCCACAACTCACCAACTCTAACCCGTACATCTTTGAATGTGGGAGGAAGCCAGAGTATCAAAGGAAACCCATATAGTCACGGGAAGAATGTACAAATTCCTAACAGACAGCGGTGGGATTCGAACCCCACTCTTACAGCTGGCACTGTCACAGACTGCGCTAACTGCTCCACTACCCTGTCACCCACATTAATCCTATTTACCAGCATGTGGTTCGTAGTCTTCTAGTCAGCAATCCTCAGACTGTGTTGGGCTTTGATGCAAATGACACATTTCTCTGTATCTTTCAACGTACTTGCAACAAATTAAGCTAATCTTTTAAATAAATGTTAATTTGAATGCTCAACTAGATACTACAATGTTAAAAAGGAACTTGCCTCCACCACACTCTCAGGTAGTGCCCTCCATGTTAATATATTCAATTATCTTAGTTTTTCCAAAAAATAACTACAAATTCTTTAATTATAATAGCTTTAGAGTATATTTTAATGTTTCTGAATGTCAAGTGCATGGTTTAGTTCTGTTTCGAAGTGTCCTGCTTGTGGAAGCAGTTTGTTACATCACATCATAGTCAACACAGAAAAAGGCCATTCAGCCCACAGAGTCTGTGCTGGCCATCAAACCACCCATTTACTCTCATCCCATTCCATTCTCTCCATATTTCCATCAGCTCCCCTCAAATTCTACACTCAACCATACACCAGGAGCAAATTACTGGGGCCAACTAACCTACCAACCGGCATGTCTCTGGGGTGTAGGAGGAAACAAGCACTTTAGGAGGAAACTCATATCATCATAGGGAGAACATGCAAAGCCCACACAGACCACACATGAAGTCAGGATCAAGTCCAGGTCTCTGTGAGGATTGGCTGTGACCTGGGCCTTGGATGACTGAGATGAAGACTGGAAGGTGGTGGAAGTTGAGAATGGGTGTAGATGACCATGCCCAGGACAAACGTGATGCAAGTATCTTACTATCCACACACAGCATTAGTACTCTTGGCATGGAAATGGCATTAGACATGTACAGGTGATTCACCCCAGTCACATATCTGCAAGCATGCAAAAACACCCAGAAAACATTTATCATGTGTCATCCACACAGAAAGAAAAGTATTTTCAATCACTTGAAAACAAGTGATTTTGTTGACTACTTTGGTATTTCAGATTAGACTGAATGATACAATCAAAGGAGGAAGTTGTTACATCACTTGTAAAGCAGGTACAAATTACATCATTTTAGTGCTTTTTTTATACAAAACACTTCCTTTAAGAAAGTCATTAACATAAAATAACTTGCATAGATCACTGAGATTTTTTAAATTATTTGTTGTTTTTGGGATGCGGGTGATGCTAGCAGAGCCAGCATTACTTTATTTCCCTAATTTATAAAGATTGGCTTTATCTGTCACATGTACATTGAAACACAAGAGTTAAATGTGTCATTTGCGTCAAATGAAATCAGCGAGGACTGTGCTGGCAGACTGCAGGTGCTGTAACGCTTCTGACATGAACATCGCGTGCTCGCAACTCACTAATCGAAACTCGCATGTCTTTGGAATGTGGCAGGAAACCAGAGCACCCAGAGGAAACCCACACAGACAGAACATATTATTAAATCCTTGCAGATATTGTTGGGAATTGAACCCCAGTTGATTTTACTGCTGGCACTGTAATAGCATTACGCTAACTGCTATGCTACCATGCCAACCCCACAGTAATTGCTCTTGAGAAGGTGGTATTGAACAACCTTCTGAAACCAATGCAGTTCTTCTGGTGTAAGGACTCTCAAAGTGCAGTTGAGGATGAAGTTCTATGATTTACATACAGTGATAATTGAGCTATATACTAGATTTCCAGGCCTGGATAGTATGCAATAAGGTATCCTTATATCCTCATTCATGTAACGGGATTTAAAGCAACAACATGGAATGAGAGATGAGTGGCATCTGCTGCACTTAGTGAGCACCAGCATTGTTTACGTTATTGATGCAGAACATTCAAACCTGCACTGGTTGATCTTCCACTATTTCCTGTTTCAACACACAGTTACTGAGCACACGGTGAGGAAGGAATCAGTAAAATACGGTAGGACTCACAGGGGGGCCACGGGGTCCAATGATTGAGATGCCGGGATCTCCTGGAGCTCCCTGTGGTAGAACGGGAAAAGGCAATCAGACCATCAGAATCCATACAGAAACAGATTATATTTTATTGTGGTTCTCCTCTCGCCTGTGACCAAGATCTTCTTCTAGAAACCAAATTACAAGAAATATTCTGAAAAAAGTGAGCACCCGTCCTAACCAAGAAATGGATTGTTCAAAAGTTCAAACTGGTGAACCCCATTCACAATTGAAGCATCCAGGTTGTATATTACATATCATAGTCACAGTAACCATCTTTTACCCTGATTGAATTTTGGTACATTTTACAGAAAATTTTACAGAAATAATTTTTGAGTAAAATAAAACAGAGATGCATTTTCTTTTGTAACCTAACCAAAGTCTTTACATCCCACTTTTTTATTTGCCGTTCAATGGTTACATAGCATATTCTATAGAGCACCCCCCACCCCTAAGAAAACAGTGCGCTAAAAGCTTTTGTTGGGCAGGCTGCAATATTGTATGATTGGTTGTGGATATAAAGAACAGTTTGTTACAGCGAGATGATCTTCCTCTTTCTCATATTGCTTTTTCAGTACCTTTGTATGACACCTCCTAGAATCTCCCAGCAAGAGTGGAATCAGTAACCTGTTTGTGGCAGCTCCTTGGAAGAGCTCGGAGTGATCAGGAGCCAGACCACCACCAATGACTCTTCTTACCTAAGCCAACAACACTGATACTCCGAGCTACCAGCATGGAACCAAAACCCAGGCAGTTTACCAGGCTTTCCTGTCCTACAAACACCAGGATATAATGCACTTCTATCACTTCCTATGTAATTGAAGGTACATAACTTAACACAGGCCAGAAATTAGAACCAGCTTCATATATGTGTAATACTATTAAATACATCCTTATTTTAATTGCTGAGTGATAATGGAAGCTAACATTTATATTATGTCTAAATCCTAAATAAAATCACCTCATGATGCTACTGAGTTCCTCCTGCATTTTATGTGTGCTACTAAAAACAACACATATTGCTCAGGCTGCAGTGGCACCGAGGTGCATTAAGGTGATTAACATACTCTATTTGAAATGTAGAGAAAATACAGAATTCAAAAAGCAGAATACCTATTTTACTCAACTGTATAGTATTTGCACTTATGCACCTCACTGCCATTTATGAGGCCAAGCACTTCATCTGTATCTGGTAGTAAGTTGTGTAAAGTGTAACATCTAGCTTTGTGAAGATTTTCTGTCAAAGAGTGTTAAGTGTGTTAAAAATTATGTTCATTTCAACTTATTGACAAAGAATGTGACAGGAACACACTGGAGAAGCTTTAGGACGAGTACACTGACTGTTGACTGGCAGCTCCATAGAGGCTGTCAGTCATCAGGGCTTGGCACATCTTGGAATTCTGCGTCTGCTCAGCCAAAGGAGGAAATCTGAATCGAGAATGTGACAGATCTGAACTCTTGCTCTGCGGCTGGACACACCGTTAGCAATGCAATGAGGCACTGATATGCTGAAGAGAAGGGATCTGACAACCAGTCCTCCGTGTTAAACCAAGGAGGGCTGGTTTACAAACAGCTCATGTCACCATCTGTGTGGAGAAGCACTAGTGATGTTATGTGAGTGAATTTTTCTTTATTTTAATACTCAATTTTATTGGCTTTGTAAAGTGATTTAATGAAATACATTTTAAAAAGTTTGTTGTTTAGCTATTTGAATCTATTTGAACATTTTTAAGAATCTCTATGAGAAATCTAGAAGTATTTTAAAAACCCTTGGAAGTAATGAAAATGTACTCTGTCATCCAGGTGTGAGATCTACTCAACATTTAGAATGTTCTTGGAAGCTATGGACAGGAGGTCAACCTGCTTCATCACCATGTGGAGAAAGCAAATGGATGTAGGCACTAAATACAAGTAAGCAGAGACCCTGGGCATGGGCCAGATCCATAAATTACCATGTCCAGAAGACACGTCGTTTTTAGTGGAGAGTCAAAGGATGTGCCCTTAAAATTCACCAGTGTATCAGTGCAAGAACAGCCTTGCCTTGCTTTACATCATCACATTGATGTGTAGATTAGAGATTAGGCTAAATGTGGCAATAGAAAGACGTAACACTGCATGATGTTTAATGTGTTTTGGCACACCTGAACTTGACTACATTTTGCTGGAGAACAGCCCATTACATATTCTTTTCAAGCTTCAATGGTAGTAGTGCACAATAGTTTACTTAAGTAGTTAGTAACTGATTATTAGGAATGATGGCAGACGGTGCTTCTGCTCACAACGACTGTGCTTCCTTGTTAGTACTGTCACTCGGACTCGATGGAGATATTGCAGCCACTCTAAGTTGCTAAGCCTGTGCAAGATGCCTGGAGTACTCGATCAATTAGTTTGAAAATGACTGGTTTTTGGTCACTATTTTGAGACACATTATAGGAGCCTGCAGTTGCTAATTCCAGATTTGTACTCTATATCTATATCAACATTAGATCAAAGTGAAGAACAGATGCAATTTATGAGTCTTTGCTTTAGAACACAGATTCCACCTTAAAGGCTGCTTGAGTAAACAGCAAAACAACTATTTGTGAAATTTAGTTTTATAGTATTTAGAATTCCTAACATTCACAAAGCAAATTTAAATAACATGTACAGTTCTGTCAGGTTGTAGGTTACTCAGTGAACAAATCTATATTCCACATAGTTATAGTTCATCATGATTCATTCTTCATGACAGCAAACCAGATACAATGCCTCAGATTTCAGGTTCAAGGTCCACACATATAGTCAATCAGACTCAGGGTTGTACACATTATTCACAGATAGTAGATTGGAAATTTTTCATTTGATAAATTAATTGCAGAAAATTAATAAATGTCATTTAAACAGATTCAGATGACTTGATGAGAAAGGAGAAATGCATTCCAATAGCCTATACAGACCCTATACTTCAAATACTTTTTTTTAACCTATTGAGCACCTTAATTTTCTTTAAATGAGTTTTAACTTGTTGGTACTTTAGCAATGGCTTAGTAGATCACTTTAAAATATTCTGTACACCTTACTTGCAAGATATTTGAAATAAGCAATGTTTGATTTGACCAGAAATAATCTATGTCAATCAGTAATGGGGAAATGCAACAAGGCAAGGGAATGTGTACTGATTAACTACTTTGGTTCTGTCTTCACTAAGGAGGACATAAATAATCTTCCGGAAATAGTAAGGGACCGAAAGTCTAGTGAGATGGAGGAACTGAGGGAAATACATGTTAGTAGGGAAGTGGTGTTAGGTAAATTGAAGGGATTAAAGGCAGATAAATCCCCAGGGCCAGATAGTCTGCATCCCAGAGTGCTTAAGGAAGTAGCCCAAGAAATAGTGGATACATTAGTGATAATTTTTCAAAACTCCTTAGATTCTGGATTAGTTCCTGAGGATTGGAGAGTGGATAATGAAATCCCACTTTTTAAAAAAGAAGGGAGAGAGAAACCAGGGAATTATAGACTGGTTAGTCTGACATCGGTGGTGGGGAAAATGCTAGAGTTGGTTATCAAAGATGTGATAACAGCACATTTGGAAAGAGGTGAAATCATCAGACAAAGTCAGCATGGATTTGTGAAAGGAAAATCATGTCTGACGAATCTTATAGAATTTTTTGAAGATGTAACTAGTAGAGTGGATAGGGAAGAGCCAGTGGATGTGGTATATTTAGATTTTCAAAAGGCTTTTGACAAGGTCCCACACAGGTGATTAGTGTGCAAACTTAAAGCACACGGTATTGGGGTATGGTATTGATGTGGACAGAGAATTGGTTGGCAGACAGGAAGCAAAGAGTGGGAGTAAACGGGACCTTTTCAGAATGGCAGGCAGTGACTAGTGGGGTACCGCAAGGCTCAGTGCTGGAATCCCAGTTGTTTACAATATATATTAATGATTTAGACGAGGGAATTAAATGCAGCATCTCCAAATTTGCGGATGACACGAAGCTGGGCGGCGGTGTTAGCTGTGAGGAGGATGCTAAGAGGATGCAAGGTGACTTGCATTGGTTAGGTGAGTGGGCAAATTCATGGCAGATGCAATTTAATGTGGATAAATGTGAGGTTATCCACTTTGGTTGCAAGAACAGGAAAACAGATTATTATCTGAACGGTGGCCGATTAGGAAAAGGGGAGATGCAACGAGACCTGGGTGTCATTGTACACCAGTCATTGAAGGTGGGCATGCAGGTACAGCAGGAGGTGGAAAAAGGCAAATTGTATGTTGGCATTCATAGCAAAAGGATTTGAGTACAGGAGCAGGGAGATTCTACTGCAGTTGTACAAGGCCTTGGTGAGACTGCACCTAGAATATTGTGTGCAGTTTTGGTCCCCTAATCTGAGGAAAGACATTCTTGCCATAGAGGGAGTACAGAGAAGGTTCACCAGATTGATTCCTGGGATGGCAGGACTTTCATATGAAGAAAGACTGGATTGACTAGGCTTATACTCACTGGAATTTAGAAGATTGAGGGGGGGATCTTATTGAAACGTATAAAATTCTAAAGGGATTGGACAGGCTAGATGCAGGAAGATTGTTTCCGATGTTGGGGAAGTCCAGAACGAGGGGTCACAGTTTAAGGATAAAGGGGAAGCCTTTTAGGACCGAGATGAGGAAAAACTTCTTCACACAGAGAGTGGTGAATCTGTGGAATTCTCTGCCACAGGAAACAGTTAAGGCCAGTTCATTGGCTATATTTAAGAGGAAGTTAGATATGGCCCTTGTGGCTAAAGGGATCAGGGGGTATGGAGAGAAAGCAGGTACAGGGTTCTGAGTTGGATGATCATACTGAATGGCAGTGCAGGCTTGAAGGGCCGAATGGCCTACTCCTGCACATATTTTCTATGTTTCTATGAATGGACAATATCAAGTGGTGCGATGGAACAGGGATACAGCATCATGTTATGGAAATCCATAACAGTACTGTACATCTGTGCAGGTTAATAGGGTGGTTGAAGAGGCAGATGGGATGTGTTTATTTTCTAACTAAGCCACAGTGTACAAGAGCAGCGAGTTTGTGATAAAACTACATACAGTGTGAGCTTTCGTTCTTTGTATAGTTCTGGTAACCACATTTCAGGAACAATGTGCTTGCACTGGACAGGATAGTACTTCAGCCAAAGTACAGAAGACAACAAACTGTGCAAATGAAAATATAAATAAATAGCAATAAATAATGAGATGAAGTGTCCTTGAAAGTGAGTCCATTGGTTGTGGAAGTGGAGGCACTGCTGTGCTTTCTTCACAATTGCACTTCCACGTTGGGCCCAAGACAGGTCCTCTGAAGTGAAAACACTGAAGAATTTAAAGCTGCTGATCCTCTCCACCTCTTATCCTCCAAGGAGGACTGGCCCCATGGACCTCTCGTTTCCATCTCCTGAAGTCTACAGTCAGAAGCTCATGATGAAACTATAGCAGATTTTTTCTAGGATTTATGTCCAAAACTGAAAATGGTACTTAGTATTTAATTCATAGAATGATAAGCATTCTATAATACAGGAGGAGGCCAGTCAGCCTGTTTGTGTGTGTTGAACACGATCCCAAACTAATTCCACCCAGCAGAAGTTGTGCATAAAACCATAAGGCCAAGGTATTTCTGGGCAACAACTTCAGAGCTGAAGCCCCAAAAAGAGACACCCACCTGGAATTGTACTTCCCTGTAGTGACAATCTCCTGCAGTTTTTCTGAAAGAATATGAATTTCACCAGAGTATTTGCTCAGATTTGAATGACCTATATGATCACACTAAGACGCAGTAAGAAGTACATAGAAAATGCTTGAGCAAAGTGCTTCAGGGTTGAAGAGGAGCCTTGCCCTGAGTCAACTGTTTACTCTGTTCCATAGATGCTGCCTGGCCTGCTAAGATCCTCAAGCATTTGATGCGTGTTATTTTGGATTTCCAGCATCTACAGATTTTCTCATGCTTGTGACTGAAAGAAATAAAGCAGAGAGGATAATTTAAGCTTGTTTTGATGCCAGAGCGGCTAACTTCAAACTCTTGGCACAAACCTTTCACTGGATTAACCGTGACACACTGGGCTATTTCTGAGTAATCCTCACTTAGTTATTCCCGGAGCCAGGTAGATTGCCTTATCGAGAACATACTTCAGCCACGTTGGAATTAATGGAAGCTGTTGGACCAGATTTAAATCGACGAGACAGAGTGGGATGATTGCCAAGCTAAGGGCTGGAATGCAGGAATAAAATGCAAAACACATTCTTTGAAAACAACAAAACTGAAACCAATGGTATGTAATGAAGAATTTGTTCCACTTTCTTCCACCCACTATATCTACAGTTACTGGACCAACTCAGGCACTGATGATGATGCTGGCAGCCTTATGGACAGTGGGTACCTTTTGGAAATGTAGTGCTGATTCCTAACTGGCTATCAAAATGCCATCAAATGAGATTGTCAGATCAAGAACATCAAATTTTCTTCTTTAAAAGTACTAGTTATTTAATCTTTGGCTTAAGCTTGCTCCATCAGTTTGTTGCTGCAATTCACACTTCCATTTTCCACCACACAGTTCTTTGAAAGGTCTAACTTTAAATATAACATCAAGTGCTGATGATGGAAGAATGAGTGGGGTAATTAAAACAATCTTTTGTTTGGTTCCTTTAACTGTCTGCTAAATTTTCTGAGACTGATTTCACAACCATGTTGTTCACCTCTCCTTCAAGAAAATGGCTCCATCAAGCTGAATCCATTGCTATATAGTAATGAGATTGGTTTGCCAAAAGAAGGGAAGGTTACCTCAGGTCGATCTTTCATCTTGTGAGATCATTCCAATGCATCTACAACTTTGCTTCTTAAGCCATCCAATTTATACTCTACTTCCTAACTCTCCTCCTTCCCACTAGAACCCTGACCAATGGGAAAGGAGATTTCACTATTTTAAATCGATAGGGTGAAGTAATGAGTGCGACAGAATGGTCAGCTTTTGACATTCAAAGTTCCTCTGAGTGCAACATGAATGGATGCAAGAGGCAGGAAATTTCTTTGCAATCCAAGGAATGTATGAATGGAAAGGGGTTAAATTCAAATTACTGTTAAGGTGGTATCTAACCCCAGGAATATGATCTTACGTAATGGTGCCCAATCCTCAAGGAACAGTCATAGTGGCTACCTTAAATGGTTGTCCCTCATACTCCTATTCCAGCAGGAGAGTCACAGAAGGGAAACAGACCCACTGTCCATTTACTGTAATTTAATCCTATCAATAGAGTGTACAGGGAGGGGTAGCACCTCTGATGAAAGGGGTTGTCATGTCCATTCTGGGGCAGCTCACTCACTTTTGGGCCCCGCAGGAAACACAGTCCTCACCAGTGGCTTCAAGTAACTGTTTGCATGAGGCAGCGGCCACACACTGGTACGCCACTCCAACAGATCGGCTAAACCAGGTGAGGGTAGTGGCAATTTCATGCCCTGCTGAGATAGGGATAGGGACATACCTGTCCTAGTATATGAAGCCAACTTTGGTGGACTGGGTGGGTGAGATCTGCAGTGAGATCCAACAGCCAGGAAGGTGGCTCTTGGTGGAGACCGAAGGGCATGGCCAGGCACAGAAGAAGTCATGGCCATTCACTGTAACTAAGGAAGATCCCAGTTGTGATGCATGTTTGCATCACTGGACCTGTACTTCTGAGGTTGAGAGAGTGGAATACCTCAGGTTTTCCACTTTTAGGAACTCTCCAGCATAGGTTTCCTGTCATCATCGGACATGATGGGCAACTACCACACAATTCCATTGTTATTTTCCTCATGTTTCCTATGGTGAATTAACCTACCAACCAGCACCTTTTTGGCTTGTGAGTTTGGCTTTGAAAGCCAGAGCATCCAAATGACCATAAGATATAGGAACAGAACTAGGCCATTTGACCCATTGAATCTGCTCTTCCATTTGATCATGACTAACTTATTTCCCCATTCTCCTGCCTTTTCCCCATAACCTTTGATATCCTTACTGACAAACAAACCTATCAACCTCCGCTTTATATATACACATAATGACTTGGCCTTCACAGCTGTTGGTAGCAATGAATTCCACAGATTCAAAACCCTTCTGTTAAAGAAATTTCTCTTCATCTCAGTTCTAAAGGCACACCTTTGTACTGTGAGGCTGTGTCCTCTGCTCCGAGACTCTCCTACTACTGGAAACCTCCTTTCCATGTCTACACTATCTAGGCCTTTGGTAGGTTTCAGCGGAATCCTCTCTCACTCATCTAAAACCGAGTGATAGCAGGCCCTAAATGCTCCTGTGTTAACCTTTCAACTCCCAGGACCATTTTCGTGGACTTTCTCCAATGCCAGCACATCTTTTCTTGGACATAAGTGCTCATAATACTCCAAATGCAATCTGGCTAATGCTTTGTAAATCCCCTGCATCACATTCTTGCTTTTATATTCTAGCTGCCTGAAAATGAAGACCAACATTGTCTTTAACTTCCTTACTATTAACTCAACCTGCAAACTAATCTTTAGGGAATCCTGTACTAGAACTCCCAAGTCCCTCTGCACCTCCAATTTCTGAATTCAATCCCTGTTTAGGAAATTGTCGCCGCCCTTATTCTTTCTACTGAAGTGCACAACCAGACATTTTCTTACACTATATTCCATCTGTCACACCTTTACTCATTCTCTTAATCTGTCCAAGTTGTTCTGAAGATTCCCTGCTTCCTCAACACCGCCTGCCCCTCCACCTATTTTTCTATCATCTACAAACATGGCCACAAAACTATCAATTTCATCATTTAGGTTTTTAACCTATAACATGAAAGCAGTGGACTCAACTCTGACCCCTGTGGAACATCACTAGTCACAGGCAGCCAACCTGAAAAGTCCCCTTTTATTCTCACTCTTTGTTATCTGCTAGTCAACCGATCTTCTGCACATGCTGGTAAACAACATCCACTGACTCTCCTTTGTCTATCCTGTCTGTTATTTGCTCAAAGAATTCCAATAGATGGCAGGCAAATTTTCCCTTGAGGAAGCCATGCTGACTTTATCATGTGCCTCTGAGTACCCCAAAACCTCATTATTAATAATGGGCTCTAATATCTTGACCACCACTGAAATCAGGCTAACTGGTCTATAAATTCCTGTCTGTTGCCTCTCTCCCTTAAAGAATGGAATGACATTTGTAATTTTCCAGTCCACTGGAACCATTCCAGAATCTTGTGATTCTTGAAAGATCACTACTAATGCCTCCACAACCTCTTCAGCGTTCTCTTTCAGAACTCCGGAGTGCAGTCTATTTGATCCAGAGCTTTCAGCTTCCCAAGCACCTTCTCCTTAGTAATTGTGACAATAGTATCTTCTGCTCCCTGACACTCTTGAATTTATGGTATACTGCTAGTGCCTTCCGTAGTGAAGGTTGATGCAAAATACATATTCAGTTCATCCACCATTTCTTTATTCCCCATTACTACCTCTCCAGCATTCCATGTCCACTCTTATCTCTCTTTTACTCCTTGTATATTTTTGGTATTGTTTAATATATTATTGTCAAGCTTATCTTCATATTTCATTCTTTTCTCTCCTAATTGTTTTTTTTATATTGGTTTTTAAAAGCTTCCCACTCATTTTTGCTATATTGCATGCCCTCTTTTTTGATCTTTTTCTGGTGTTATTGACTTCCTTTGATAGCTAAGGTTGCCTTTTCCACCCTTTAGAATTACTCCCACTGCTGCTCTGCTGTCAACCCTACTTGTGACCCTTTCCAATGAACTTTGGCCAGCTCCTCTCATGCCTCTGCAGTTCCCTTTATTCCACTCTCATCCCGATACATCCAATTTTAGCTTTTCCCTCTCAAACTTCAGGGTGAAATCTATTTTATGATCACTGCCTCCTTTACTTTTAGCCCCATAAGCTAATCTGGTTCATGTGGAACACAGGTCACCAGCTGTGAGACAACACTATTTGCAGCACCACACTGCCCACCTTTATTTGAAGTACTCTAGGAAGAGCTCTGAAGGACATCACTCCTGGATTTTAATAGTAGGCTCCCTGTTTGTCCTGGGGAGGCCACTCTCATTGCTACATCTTCTTATGGCCCCACTATCAAAAAAAATTATAATATGGAACAAGGGGACCGTCCAAAGAGATCCGTTTTCAATGCATGTTGAATTCAAGGGGACTGGTAAGCTAATATTACCATGCATTTATTGGGGAAAAAAATCACAGACTTCAGGCAATATTCTTAAGTGTAGCACACACAAAATGCTGGAGGAACTCAGCAAGTTAGGCAGCATCCATGGAGGAGAATAAACAGTCAATGTTTCTGGCCAAGACTCTTCATGAAGGGTCTTAGTCTGAAATGTTGACTTTTGTTCTCCTCTATAGATGCTGCCTGACTTGCTGAGTTCCTCCAGCATTTTATGTGTGCTACATGGATTTCCATCATCTGCAGAATCTCTTGTATTGTGGACAATATTTGACATTACAGCCCATAGGGCGTGAAAGTAACACCTCCTTCGGTTGGAGAAACAGCTTTAATTTGGAAATGTTGCATAATTATTTGGCTTTGTAAAGAATTGAATAACCATTGAAGGAAAAAGTAGCACATGGAAGGAAACTGAAAGCCTTGCAATCAGGGGAACAGGTTTGGCAAGTTTTCTTTTCAATTGGAAATTATATCTGCAGCCAAAGGCGACAGGCAAACAAGACGAAACAACTGGTGAAAAATTAAATGAACAAGGTTCACTGCCCCTTTCGAGGGCATGATGCCTGTCAGGATGCAGTGACTGATGGGATCTTCTCAAAGAGAATTTTGATAAAATAAAATTATTTTCATCTGGGCGTGTGCTGAGGGGGGAATTCACTGGAAATGGATATGGAACACAATAGTGATGAGAACACAATATTTTAGAACACAATATTTCAGAACGTGTGACTGATAGAAAAATAAAAGGTGGTGATGTGAGCTGAAAAGCCCTGCCTTAATAGAGCAATCAGAACAGAAATGGAGCTACTCTGAGTGTAACTGGTGGGAGGTCTTCAGTGGAAAATCCTGTTTCATGGTGCTCAATGCCAGAGGCTGAGTTATATTTACCCACTGAGCCATGCACAGAGGCCACAAAATTATATGTCTAAAACAAAAATTGATTTCCTTTCGGGTTTGGGTTTAAAGACGGCAAAATTCCAGTAAGGTTCCAATCATTACCTAATAAAATGATGATTACACGGAATTATTGCTCAAGGGACAACTAATTAGGTTGGTTGCTGACTCAAATCTAGATTTTCAATTATTCTCACTTATTTTTATTTCCACTACACTGAAAACATAACTTGCTGCTGGAATATTTAGATTAAATTGAATCAAGTGTCTGTTCTACCCAATAGACAGCAATTCCAACAAGGAAGTACTTTAAAGCACAATTAATGTACTACTAGAAACACAAATAGGACGGGCTTCCCTTTCCTTGCATGACTCACCTCTTCACCAGGTTCCCCCTTTAGACCCTGCGCAGTCACAGCAAACACAGCATGCAGAGGTAAAGGAGAGACACAAATAGAGGATTAGTCTGAGACCATAAATGTACTTATCAGCATCTTTCTAAAGCAATCTTTCTCAAGATGTCAGCAGCCAAAGTCCGCATCTCTGCATCAGTTTGTACTCAAGCAACAAACAAGCAGCACTGCAAGAGATTGCACCCTCAATAATCTTCAGTACTGAAAAGAGTGAAACTCGTTGCCTTCAGCAATGGAGAAATATCACAACAGAGTAACTTGGGAGAAAAAAAATCCAGCAGTTAGGAAAAGAAAATAATCTGGGGAAACTAGGCTGGAGATTTAGCACCCCAATCCCAGATTCCCAGTGAATCTTGTGGTAATTACCTACACAGTGTCACTGATGAGGAACAAGGAGCAGGGCCACTCTGGTTCTAATCATAGACAGGGTTGGACCTTTTATGGTTGAATTAGGAGAGAGGAAGCTAGCCATGTGTTGATCAGCTGAATGACAATTGAATCCATTTAGACCAAGGGTTCCCAATTGTTTTTATGCCATGGACCCCAGGTTAGCAATTCCCGATTTAGTTGGTATCCACAGAATGCAACAAGGAATGTACCTACTGCTGGTCAAAGTGTAATGTACAGGGTATGGCTATGGTTTGCTTTGCTTTCTACTCAACAGAACAATCAGATATACTCTGGGCTATCTTTTAAAGTAGCAAATATTATCTTTATAAAGTGGAGAATGTCCCACACAATTGCCCAGATTATGGTGGATTTCAGAGACCCTTCCCATTTTTCTGTGCAAAGGTAAAAGTATCAAGCACACAGAAATTGAAAAGAATTAATGCCTTGCTTTTCCAAAGCCCCTACCTGTGGCAGGATGGGAGAAAGGCAAATAGAAACTACATCCCGTTTTAGCCCAGTTTAAAATTGTGATCAGAACCAGCTGGCAAGTATTCTCCATTGTCAATAGAAAGGATTACAAACCATCAATTCAATTTTATATTACACATTGGGACAGAAACAATAATAAATTAAAGAAATGAAATTTGCTGCAGGCCTGTAGGCCAAACTTAGGAGTCTGATGAGTGGTTTGTATTGAAATGGCTCAAACTTCCTGATATGTAATGAATTATTTTGGCGTCTACGTTACTTGCGAGGCACAGTAGCCATCCTGCTACATACACAAAGTGCAACCTACAGAAAGTGGCAGGGTGAACGACCGAGTCTTGTTCATTTTAGCTGTACTGACTGAAGAACTGAATGATCTTCAATTCCACTCCTATCACATTTAGATCTTCAATATTATTCAGAGTAGATATATTGGAATTTGCTTCAATATCTCAACTGAAAAAAAAAAGGTGCTTCTGACAGTACCTCAGTACTGCAGTATGATGTTGGTCTGGAGTTCTGAGGTGGAGTAAGAGCAGGGCTCCCTGCATCAGAGGCAACTGTGCTACCAATTAAAGCAAGGTCCCACCACTAACTCCAGTAACCAGATGTGACAGGTTTGGTCGAACACATATATCTGCAGTCAGACCCTGAATTCTTGGTTTATGTTACAACAATTTTTCTTGATTATTCAGGGTGCAAACTCAACACACGCAAGACAAAGTTGTGGACGTATATCTCTCCAATCATTTTAAGCTTTTTAAAAAACTTTTTTTGTGTGGTTAGAAATATTCAGGTTCAATAATGATGTGATTACCTGGAAATAAAATCTCAAAACATTGTCAGCATAATGAACTTGCAGATCTGGTGTGAAACCTAACAAATGATTCTGATTGCTTCTTTTTATTATAGGAGGCACTAATGCTTGAAATAGTTTTCTAGAATGATTAGCAAAATCTATGAGGAAACAAACATTTCTGCCTTACTTTTATTTGTTTTTGTTGGGCGGCCTGGTCTCTTCTCACATCTCTGCAATCTGGTGGTCGGTGTCCTGACTGGCTACTGCAAACTGCTCATAGTTTAGCTGAGTGGGAGCAGAATTAGGATGGCAGAGAGATCAGGCTGCGCAGATGCCCGTGTGGGAATGGAACTGATGAGGTTGTTGTAAGAGCCAGCACGGACTCAATGGGCTATGGGACCACAAGTATGAAAATGGTGAAAAGAAACACCTTGCCATTGTGTCACCTGCCCTAAGATCTCTTCGCGGATCGATACAAAGTTCTATCTGATAGTGTTTCTGTGAAGTACCTTGGGACACTTAATGAAAACCTGTGATAAAAGCTATTGAAACAGAGTTGGGAGATCTTTGCAACCTCTTTCAGAATAGATAGTCTAAAACTGATCAGATCTCTTCCTCCATTCTTAATGACCTTGGGTGTTATGACATCTTTTCATCCTCAGTATAGCAACTCTTCACTCCGCTCACCTCCAATTATTTTCTAAATGTACTGAACTCTAATAAATTCTGAAAGCTATTGGCCACCACTATTGTTTTCTATGCTTCACAATGCAAGAATCAAATCGAAAAACCAGGCCTGAAATTTATTAATATGGATAATTGTGAACTCTCTTTTGTATATTTTAACCACATTAAAGGTGCTCCAAGTTGTTGCAGTGGATGTGTGAAGATCCTAAACCTTGCCTTTGCTACTTTAACTATACAATTTGAAAAATCTTCTATAAACTCAAAATCGCTCACAACTTTGCACTTACATGACAATAGCAATAAACACACAGCCAGAAAAATAATCCAACACAAAACAAACTTTACTGTAGACATGCTCTGAAAAGCACATTTATCACACTGTAAATTGGAGAACCTTCATCTATTTGTATAATTCCAGATTCACATGGAGAACTGAGCATTTTATTGGACTCTATCAAGTTTAAAAGCTGAAACATTTCCATAGTTTCCAGTGCAGTATATGAGGAAAGAGTTTGAGCTAAAAGAGAAACAAGTCATGGAAATAAGCGACAGATAATCTACTGGAGGAACTCTGTGTCAAGCAGCATCTTTGGTTGGGGAGTGGTAGATAGTGAATGTCAACACTTCTGTTCAATCCAGGCCGGGATTTGAGCTGAAATTTCAACAATTCTTTTCCCTCCACAGATGCTGCTCAATCTGCTTAGTGTCCCCAGCAGATTGTGTGTTGCTTCAGATTCCAGCACCTGCAGTCTCATGGAAGTGAGATTGGTAGAAGACCTGTTATCTCCCATGTACCTCAGTACTCACAGTTACACGTTTATACCTGCCAAGGAGACCCAAACAACATAACTAAACCCAACTATCTACCCAACATAGAGTAAGTATAAATGGTTATAAAATCTACTTGAATGGTAAGACAAATTTGCATGTTACATGACAGTTTAGCTCTTTAACATCTCCTGAATGAACTGCCCAGCATTTGTACTAGGGACAACTGGTGTTATACAATTCCACCTACAGAGATTGGTTTACTTTTCAAAGCTTCTAAATGGCAATATTTTTACAATTCTTTCACAGGATAGCAAAGTTACTGCCAATGTTAGTCCCCAAAATTTAACATTTTAAGTAATTTTGTCCTCAAAACTTCCCACTTCGGGTTACAGATTTGCTTTTGGAAGACTGGAAGGGTAACTTATTCTTGATCAGGTGGCTCAATTTTCTCTCTTATGCATGTTAACAGGCAATATTAGCAGCAAGGCAATATGAACAATGTCTCACTTGTTTAGACCGTCCGAGATAGGGTCCTGTCACCAAAAACTGAGCACAGTTTGGGCTTACTTAATCAGAAAAACAAAGCAGAGTAAGAGCTGCTAATTACAGGAAGCACTGCTGTGAGCACTTCCTTGTACTGAGAAAGTGACCCAAAACAAGAAAGACTTAGGAACCTTTCAAAGTCATCTTTCTAAAAAAAATGTGCAATTAGCACAAGGTTTTTTTTTCAGTCTATTGCAATGATGCCTGAAACAATGTGCCTCCACACAGTGGGATTTAGTGGTGGCAGCCTAACCTTAGAAACTTGGTCAATTCTCCCTGGAATTTCCCCATTAAAGGGCTGGAGAAATAACAATCAGTAATAACAGTTAACAACCCTTCAGCCCACACACAGTTGAAACTGGGGTCCTTTTGAAATAATGAGGATTTCGAATGAGTTTGGTTATTTCTGGCAAAGACCAACACTGTGTGATAAATGTGCTTCATGAACTTAGGGAATTCCTAGCACTTTTACTTATATTTAAAGAAATATTAAAGTTCAGACCAGCAGCATGGCAATCAGGTTAGCCCACAGCATTTCCACATCCATGAGTCAAAGCTTTAAAGAGGCTGTTCAGTATTAGGAAGTATCAACAATGTAACAAGTAGCGACCCTATTGTTTACTAAATTAACATTATTATATCAGATCAAAGTTATAGGAGAAGCAAAATAGTTTTGCACTTGTATACGAGTTATAAATTAATACAACTCCTTATACATATTTTTTTAAATTTACAATATTCTAAAGCTAGAAGTGCTTACAAAGTAACATTTGGGGAAGTCAGTCAGTACTTGCGAACACTAATCTATAAGTACAGGTAAACAAAGCTCATATGATTGTATATTGGTCTCTACTTTGCCCTGAATTCTATTTAGCTGCTGATGTATTTAGATTGTTTTTGAATGGGGAAAAATGTTCACTAAACAGCCCATTTAACTAACCAATGCTTTAAGAGCCAGAGATTTCACTGCAGGAGATGACATACTTTAAAATACATTACTATCAGAACTCCAATGCACCACAGCAAGACCACCTCGCAAACTTAGCAAAAGCCTGATTCAAGGACAAACTTAACCTAAGGTCTCTGTTACATTTATCTTGAAATGTGTAGAAATTCACAGCAGTGGCTGAACCGCTCCATCAGTGAGATGTAAGAGGGAGCCAAGGCAATAAGCAAAATGCTTTAAGAAAGATGCAGTTAAGTGTGGCACTGTCAAACGAATGGTTTAAGGCTGCATTATCCTGGGGCTTGAAATTGAAAGAGAATTAAATGATCTGTACAATGTCACTTTAACAAAAGTCTTCTATCTCTATGAGCCAGATGTTGTTCTGACCTTTTAGAAATGTTTGTGCAATAGCTCCCTAGGGAGAACAAGACCAGTTCCAAAAATGGTGCCCTTTTTTTTGGTTCCAAAAGTTATACACATACAAAAATCTGTACTAGTTCAAATATAAAATGTTATAAGCCAATTCAGACTCCCAAGAAAGGTGCAGGATGGGAAAGGGTGAGGCAAGGGGAAGGATATTGCAGCGTTAATTTTTTTTCTTTGACACTTCATTCAGACAGCTGAAATGATTGTTCATTGTGCTTTCAGTGCAAGATAAGCATCAGATCTAAGTAACCACACGGCTAAAATTAGATGCAATAAATAAACTTACCCTTCTCCCTGGTAGGCCCATGGATCCTTTGTTTCCCTAATAATCAATGTACAGTCAGAACTGTAAAGAAAGAGTTTTTTTTGCAATTTCACCCAAAAAGCTGCTCAGCTGCACACGAGAACATCCAGCAAAGACGTGTGCCCCAAAGTCACAGAGCAAGCGTTTCAGAATGTAATGCTCAATCACAAAAGCATGAAGGCCTCCCACTAGATGCTACTATTCAGTGCTTTACACACCAAACTACCAGATTGCTACGCCAAGAGTTAAACCTTTGGAAAAGAGCCCTTATCACAAGAGAAAGCTGGCAACATGATGACTGTGTGCTAACACCACACCACCAGTTAAAAAAAAACAATTTTCTTCCATACATGTAGCCAGAGCCAAGATCATAAATCGGAGGAGCAGCGTTTGCAAAACAGTTAATTAGCATGATGAGAATGATGCAGATTTTTAATATCTGGGATATCAATCCTTTCCAAAATGAAATTATTCATCCTAAATGAAGTTTTTTTTTCCCACGTTAAGGAGAAAGATAGAACACATGAATTATTATCAGGATGACGTGGGAGTGGATAGCAGTCAGCAAAAGGCAAGCTTTGGAACGTAGCACGGGGTAGACAAAGACTGTTAAAACAAGGCAGACAAGTGCAAACACAGAGTTAGCATTAGACAAGGAGAAGGGAGCAGTTTAAGGCTAATTACCGGAAAGCCATCTCTTCCTGGAGCTCCCTGAAGTGATAAAAATCAGTAGAAAGGGAAAAAAAATTAACATATTGTAGACATAGCCCAACAAGCCAAAGGGATAAAGCTGACTTTATTAATTTTAACTTTTAAAGGTACGAAATTTTTAAGTGCACTGGTGCAAAGATTTTATAGCATCACAACAAATGTACATTCTGCAAAGACCAAGGAAAGTTATGATGACATGGCAAAGATTTAGCAGAAATAAGTTAATATCTAAGGTCCAGTACACCAAACAGAAGCTTAGAGACAGACACTGTTATTTTTGACCCAACCTTTTCTCTTAGGCACAACTAGCGTTTCATGTACTTACAGCTGGCCCTGTGAACAGAAAAGAGTGAAAAAGCATATTATTCTCCTGTGGTGTTCAACATAGAATTAATACAAGATTCATCATTGGCTTAGTTACTTAGCCTAGTGACAAAGCATTAAAAAATTCATTACATTTCAAATGGATGGCTATGTAAAGGGAAGAGTTCTTCATGTAGAATTAGAACAAAGTCCATTCACATGTGTTTCTTTTAAACACAAAATGGGCATAAAAAGAAATGTTAAACTCTTTTAAAGTTTTTGCATTCAGCTCCTGTAAAAATCCCACTTCTCAGGAAAATGGAACTAAGTACTTCCTGTTGAAATTCAGGTAGGAGAATGGGGTTCAGAGGGTGAATCAATTAGTTATGATGGAATGGCCAGCAGACTTGATGGACCAAATGGCTCAATTCTGCTCCTATGTCTTATGGTCTTATGGAAATTTGTCTCAATAAAATATCATTTCCCCAACTTAGAAGCTGGGTCAGAAATTGAGATTAATGACTGAGCGCTCAACAAATACATTGGCCATGCTGAAAATAGCAAATTATACGTGCCTTTAAGCGTCTCCCAACAATACTATCATCTTTATGTTTTCAAATATATCCTATAACTTTCATTTAAACTATTGTTGCCACAGCTCTTGGAATAGATTGAGGTTTCCGTGAGTTGTTAACTGCTGTCTCTAAACACAGGGGCTCCTTGTCCCGGATGATGAGTCTCCCCATGTGCCATCACTCTTCCCATATTTAAACAACTTTCCTCCTTTCTTGCATCTACCTCTAATCTCCAAATCAGTGTTTATTTTATTTACTTAGAGATACAGCATGGTAACAGGCCCTTCTTGCCCAATGAGCCCATGCCACACAATTTCAGCTTTGTGACCAACTAACCTACCAACTTGTAATGTGTGAGGAATCCGAGCACCCTGGAGGAAACTCACTGGAAAAGAACTGACCTGCATCTGGACTGGGATTACTGTAGAGGGGCAAAACTACATGGCATGGACAAGGTAGGGAGCCTACTTCTGTGCCGTACAATCCCACAGCTCAGCCCCATGGGTGAGCGTTCCTGCAGCTGACTGTCCAGCAGATGGCAGTGTCTGTGAGACTCAGGTTGTGATGCTCCAAATAGGGTCACCTTTGCTTTCAAGGAATTGTCACCATGACGATTCCTTGAAAGTTAAGATGATCCTATCTGGTGACTGCTAGTCTCATGCGCCAAATATGGAGGAAGATCACATTTCAACTTAAGAGGAGCAGAGACAAGGACAGAGAGAATGGATGAAATTGGTCCCAATTCAGTGGGACAACTCAGATGCTTCTCTCAAGGTTCTGTGAACGCACCAGTCCAATGCCCAGTCTACTGCTGGCACTTGACAAACCTGCCCTTCCAAGACTCTTCAGTGATGATGGCTCATTATCCCCATAAATGCCCATTATGTGAATAGAACTGTGCTGTGGAGATCCACATATCTGGCTCAGACCAACTTCTTTGAGGACCTTACATAACTACAACAAGGCAATTATGCAAAAAAGTTGGGGTTAGAATTTTCTCATGCTATAAAAAAAATCTCAATGACCTACCCACACAAAAAAAACTTCAATTGTATTAAAGTATGTATGCTATACGAATGGCTATTTGAAGGGAGATCATGGAAACAATATCACCCAGACTATAAGCAATAGTTTCTTTAAAAAATAGAGATATAGCATGGTAACAGGCCCTCTGGTCCAATGAGGCTGCACTACACAAATACACCCATGTGACCAATTAACCTATCACCACGTACATCTTTGGAATGTGGGAAGTAACCGTAGAACCCGGAGGAAACCTATGCAGTTACGGGGAGAACGTACAAACTCCTTACAGACTGTGACGTAATTGAACCCAGATTGCTGATGATGTAGTAGCATTATGTTAACTGCTACAAAACCATGCCACCTTCATGGAAAAAGACAAGGATCTGTAACAGATCTAAGGATTTAAGTTCTTGAAGTCTTTTTTTTAATGAACAACCTATTTCATGTGCTTTGCTAGAAATAAACAAACTCTATAACTTAATATCATCTCTGCCATGACTAAATCATTATAGAATTGTTTAAGAAAATAGAAGTGCCTTGAGATGTCCTTTCCTGAAAATTTATATTCCCCAATCTTAAGTCTAGCTGACAGACATAGGAAGTGGAAGAAATGCAAGGAGAGGTAGCCATCAATCCTTGAACAGCAAAGAAATTACCATTTTTCTACAAGAGGTTAAAAGAAAATCACACGGTATTCAGTTTAATAAATGGAACTGAGAAACATTCCTAAAGCGAGTGTTTCTATGTGGTGACCCTGCAGTCCCAGGACGTGATTGCCTTTGTAAGGGGGTTGACTTCTACATCTTTATCCCCAGCATTTTGCAGAAATGGGCCAGACTGGGGTCAACTTTGAAACATTACTTCCCAAGATTTCTCATCAACTCCTATTTTCCAAATGCATTTCATTTGGGGAAAGAACATTAAGGGAGGAAAGCAAGAATGAAGAAAATGGATGCAATGCCAATTTTTTTTAGTAAAGGAATGATAATAATATTTATTCTTTAGGGCTTTAAAAAATTATTTGGTTGTTTTCCATTACTGAATGAAATATAATATTCCAGAGTCGTACTAAAATGTATTGAATCATTTTAATGTATTTGCCATCATTTACTAATTATACTTAAAAAAAACAGGGAAGACTGCACCACTGCAGCACTCCCTTCTATCACAGACCCTAAGATGTACACTAACTTTGAAAATAGAATATTGGTACATCTTTCCAAAGACAAAAAAGGAAGCCCTTCAGGAAAGTAGGAATTCACCATGTTATTATATAGGTGCAGAGAGACAATTGTAGGATGTTTGATAGAACCTGACATATAGTCAGGTTGGTCTAGTCTGTGTACCACCAAAAGCCGCTGGTGACTAGCTTACTCAAGGAAAAGACAGCCTAAAAAATGACTTGGAAATCTACAGCTTCAGAATTGCAGAATAATGACAGAGCCAGCTAACCAAATTATGCAGAGTTCACACCTTGGAAAGACAATATATTACTCTTTGGTAGTTTCATAGAATGCAACTAATAACAGCTCCATTAAAACAACTCTGACATTAATTTCTCCAATTTATAGGAAAGAAATGCTGAAATCAACCAATATCAAAAGACAAAATAATTAGCTTATATTCAATAAATATATTTTCCATGTTGGAAATTGAGAATCCAATTAATAATGCACAAATACACATTCACATTTCTTTCTTTCTTTTTTTCATTCAAAGATACAGCATGGTAACGAGTCTTACCAGTCCAACAGGCTCACAGTGCCCAAATAAACCCATGTGACCAATCAACTACTAACCCATCCACTTTCGGAATGTGGGAGGAATCCAGAGCACATGGAGGAAACCCACACAGTCATGGGGAGAACATACATAGTCCTTACAGACAGCTGCAGAATTGAACCCGGGCCAAAGGCACTGTAGTAGCATTACACTAACTGCTACACTACTGTGCAAACTCTCATTTGCTTCATCACATAACCTATTATACAACTTGATTGCTGTATATTACAAGTTCTTTAGGAGGTAGGGTGGATCAATATCATATCTCAAACTGATCACTTTTACTGGGTCGCTGCAGAGACACAGGAAAAGGAACTCCTTTTCTCGTCAGGTAATACCCAAAGGGGGCGGAACTTAGGATGAAGCTGCCTAACGGCGACTCCTTTACTCACATCTTTGGAAGCAGTTCTATTTCTGTCTTTAATATCCCTCTTTCCTTTTCAAGGTTCTTTTGAATACCCTGACCTGGAGTAAAATGCTGACTTTGGTTCTTTGTGGAAATGGGACCTGCTCTCAGGGCCTCACGACCAGCCGCTTTTCAATATGCCAAGGACGTGGCCTGGAAGACTAGCGTGCCTTCAGAGTGCTTGGTAGGGGTGCCGATGCTTTTTTGCTGGTGGGGGGGGGGGTTGTTGCTTTGCTGCTGCTTATGCATGGGAGGGGGGTCTTTGGGGGTCTAACATTTAACTGTCATTCATTCTTTGGGGCACTCCTCTGTTGTCGTGGATAGTTGTGAAGAAAAAAAATTTCAGGATGTATATTGTATACATTTTTCTGACATTAAATGTACCTATTGAGGTAGCAGAGTATTGCAGGAGAGACAAGAGACAACAGATCTAGAGCAACAACCTGCTGGACGAACAGTGGGTTGAAGAGTTTCTGCATGGAATAGGATCTGTTGAGGGTGTGGGTCAAATCGTCCAGCAGGTTGCTTGTTGCTGTAGTGTATTGCTGCCTGTTGTACTCCCCTGTGTCGACTTCAATGGAAGCAAGTTTTGGAAGGTGTTAACTTGTGCTTGAATTGCACTAGGTTCTCCTACAAGGACTGGTACAAATTAAGGGTTAATAAGAACCAATGAACCAATCTCTTAGTGGCAGTCTATAACAGATGGAATGAGAGCACCATGTTGCTCATTCTGACAGAATACCTCACCACTGTGGCACATACCTGGAACTCCTCTGCGACCATGTCTTCCTTTTTCTCCTGGTGGCCCTAGGAAGAAACACGGAACATTAGTATAATTGTTAACAAATGGGGAGCCAAGAATTATCAGTCTATAGCTGTAACATAACTTAGCTAAGGTAACCATTCAAATGGAAAGTGGAATCTAAACTTAACTAATCGAGTTTTTATTAGGAGATCTAGCTGCTTTAAAGCCCTTTCAGATCTTGATTTCGGAATGTTCTTCATGAAGGAATGCACTCTAACACCGATGTTTCTCGAAGTTTAAATGCAGTTATAGAATTCCAATAGCTTGTAATAACAAGCTTGTATTTTACATATTGCTGTCCTTCATATTTTGAAATACAATAAATCATTGTTCTTAATGACCCTGGGCTTTCCTGGATTATTGATTAGCTGGCACAGGATCAAGGTGATTTAATCTCAGACAGATAACATTTCTTGACTTACACTCTAATAAATCATTGAGCAGAAAGAAGGGAGTCTTTTCCAAAATTATAGTCACGTTTTCAAACCAATATCCATCTACTGCATGTTGCATGTAAAATTTTATTTCCCGAAACACACCTCCACAGCCTTTCACATGAAAGCAACATTTAAAACACAAGAGTCCTCTAAAATAAATTGCATACACATTAGAAACTGTTATAAAAATTCCTGATTATAGGGAATGCTATTTAAGCTCCTGAACCGCAGAGTCACATATTGCCAATACATGAATTGCGTAATGGTATCCCATTTAGAATAAACATCAGCATTGCTAAGTTTAAGGTGCTAAATAGAACTCTGTCTATTAAAAGTGGACACTTATTTATTCTGCAGGTTTCTATTATTCCAATCAAATAAATTACTGATCAAAGCATGAGGAAGTAAGGTTAATAAAGGCTCCCCTTAAACTGAGAGCAATTTTATTGTGGTCATTCCTGGTCATGGCCTAAGTATAAATTTCATGTTGACAACACAATGAACAGCTCATTCATGGTTTGAAGGGTGCATAACAGTTCACCCAGTCTGGACTTACAGCTGGAATGTAACAATTAATATACTGATCTACTCTGTTTCTCATGAAGGAATGGTGGTTTTGGAAGGCTGAAGTGGAGGGTACAAATATTTTCACAACTCGTTTTAAGATATTCCATCATCATTAAATGGAATCTGTCAAACTGAAAATATTGTGATCTGGAAAAACAGAAATTCAATTTCACTTCTAAGTATTGATGCAGCTATACAGAAGGCAAGACAGCGGCTATATTTCATAAGGAGGTTGAGGAGATTTGACCTGTCAACTAAAACACTTGGAAAACTTCTACAAATGTACTGTGGAGAGCATTCTGACTGGCTGCATTACTGTCTGGTATGGGGGGTGGGGGTGGGGTGGGGAGGGGGAAGGGCTTCTGCATAAGATTGAAATAAATTGTAGAAACGTGTAAAATTAGTCAGCTCTATCATGGGTGCTAGCCTATGAGGTGTCCAAGATATCTCCAAGGAGCAGTGCCTTAGGAAAGCAATGTCCATCAGTAAGTATCTCCACTACCCAGGACGTATCCTCTTCAAACCATTACTGTCAAAAAGGAGGTACAGAAGCCTGTAGGCACACAGTCAGTGATTCAGGAACAGCTTTTTCTGCTCTGCCATCTGATTGAACCCATAAACACTACCTCACTACATTTTTTCTATCTGTTTTTTTTGCACTATTCATCTTAACTTAATCTATTTAACAGATATTTAAGAATAGTACAGCACATTACAGGCCCTTCAGCCCACAATGTTGTGCCGACCCTCAAACCCTGCCTCCCATATAACCCCCACCTTAATTTCCTCCATATACCTGTCTAGTAGATATATAAGTACTTAATGTATCTCAGTTCTTTCCTCTATATTTATCATGTATTGCATTGTACTGTTGCCATAAAGTTAACAAATTTCACGACATGTTGGTGATATTAAACCTGATTCTGTGTTTAAACTGTTCTGAATTGTACATGAATGGTCTGTTCACTAGATCTAAATGCACTGGACAACAATTTTTTTGAAAGTGCTGCTTCCTCAGAAATGTTTTTGTTATGATAGAAACAAATTGAAGCTGATTGAAGCTGACCACAAATAATTTCAGACTACTTGCATCATGTAGGAATTTGGAGAAATAATAACTTAATTTTTGTTGAATATAATATGTTTAATTGTATAACATTGTTGACTAAGCTAAAGAATGTTTTGCTGATAATTTTCATTTGTATTCAGCGTTGAGGCTTCTCACTAAAGTGTCTAACAATAATCAGCCAGCATTGATGGATTCTAGTTGCCCTGATATAATTTCTCCGTGGTTGCAAAGTCCTGGTGAAATCTTTCACCGTGCTCATCACTGACAGCGCAAGGAAAGAGTATAAATGGGAATACAACAAATGTGAAAAGCCTAGACTTTGTCAACAATTTTACACCAAAAGTTGAGCTCATAAGCTTTCTTAATAAGAGGAGTCATGCTCAGCTTTTGAGATTTAAGTGTATATTCGCCACAAATGTAACAGAAAGTATCGCGGCTGTTGCAATATTGGTGAAACATTTTGCTATCATAAATACTCATGAAAATATAACTACTTTATTATACTGAATACACACAATATGCTATGTGCAAAGAGAATGCACATCAATGTGATGGCAAACTGATATACATGTAAACGCACTGCATAGTACAGTGTGTGTATCATGCGTTTATAACCTTTCTAAAACCTGTCCTGCTACGCAGCATCTGCTCTGCCTAAGCATGCCTAGGCAAGATAGAAAACTTTTCAGCTTACATTGTGGGCAACATTTTAATTGACTTGAATTAGATTCGAAATAGCAAATATTGTGACTTTCATGATCAGCAGACCAAAATCCATAAGAAACACCCAAAAGTACTCAGGAAGCAAAATCCTTCTTGTCCTTGATATCTGCAATACTAAATAGTTAATTAATAACTCGAAAGATATTCTACACATTCCATTTAGGTGTCAATGTAAGATGATGCATCTAAAGGAATTTTTTTTCCCCAATGGCAGATTAAATTTTAATTCGCACGTCAGGAAATATCCTGTTTTGTTTTTAGGGCACCTGACATCCACTAATGGGTCATTTTGACATGTTCCCTCTGGATATGGGATCTGCCCCATCAGATTTCCATCTGCATCTGCTCAGCTTAATACACAGTTGGTAGCAATAAAATTCTAGCCCACTGTGCTGAAAATGGGGTGGAGAGAAGGGTGGGAGCGAAGCATGTAGCATTTGATTACTAACTTCTTCCAATTATTTTCGATGTCTTCCAGTTTTACTGAGAGTGGAAGTGGGAGAATTATCTAATGCATCAGATTAGTAACACAGGTCACAATTTGAAATTTAGTAGTTTACTTGGAAAAACAACAACTGAAGACAAAAAATGAACACCCACACATAAAAAACAAACACTAAAAGCATATTAAAAAATTCTAAGCCTGTCCCCAACCACAAGTATTCAAAACCTTATTCACAAAAGAGTCAAATTCATCCAGAAATACTTGATCCCAAACACATGTCCAAGCCATTATACATAAACCATCCAAGCCCACTACACAAAAAATATCAAAGACGTCCAGTGGATAATATTAAACATCTAGACAGAAAATATCAGAGGCTCATATGCACTCCAGTCCTTCTTCTGTGCACTGATTACTTCAGTCTTTTATTCACCACATGTGCAAATGAGGCAGTTTTAGGCTCAACTCCTTTAACATTTTACACCTGCAGTTCTAAAAGAAGCTGGAATTGGCTGAAAGTTTTAACAAAGGGTCTAAATGATCTGAAGCACTTGTGATCTCCTGAGGGATTCAGAGAACAAATCTCTCGAGCGTGCAGGTACAGCCGGGACAGCCATTGATGGGAGTGGACACTGTGTCGAGGTCCGATAGCAGAAGACAAACCCATGGCTGGCTCCATTACTCTGTGCCGATTAAAGCATGAAGGAAGGTTAAAATCATTGAGGATGAGAGCAGAAAATGAACACTTGCTCAGCAACTTCTGTCTGCTCTCTCTCTTCTTGATACTACTGGCAGTTGGGAGGTATAGTCTTGAGTCCCACGTCACCAAGTTCAGGAGCAGCAGCTGCCCTGCATCCATCAGGCTCCTGGACGGGCTTCACCCTCTTCAGCACTGAACGGGCTCTGCAGTTCATTTGCCCTGTGTTTTTATCTATTTTGTTTTTACTGTTGGCGCGATTCGTCCTCTTTTGCAAATTGGATATGTGATGGATATCACAAATTGGATATGTGATATTCAGACAGTTCAATTGGTTTAGTGAATTCCATTGTGTTTCTTTGTTTTGTGAGTGCTTGCAAGAAGATGGATCTCAAGGTTGTATATGATATACTGTACATACTTTGGAAATAAATCTGAACTTTGAAAGGTTAGAAGATTAACTCCGCTTTTCTCTCCCGATACTGCCTGATCCACTGAGCATCTCCAGCACTCTTTTTCTTTTTAATAATTCATTACGAGTTATATGTATAAATAAGTGAATTGCATACGTCAGCATGTTACCACTTGATACATATCCACCTCACTTTAAGTAAACTCAAAGTTACAGCCTCATTTCAGAATCCTGTATCTTCTTTGAATTGATTTAATGTTTTGAAGTTACGAAACATTACAGTTAGTCCATGGGTACTGTATCAGACGTTTAATCTACATAAACCAGCTTTCTACTGAAGATTTAGTAGTCTAGTTCAATAAGCTAAGGTGGTCAAATACTTTTGTGGATTAGAAGGGCTGAGATAAATACCAAGAGCTGCCTTTACAATCACAAGCAACCATGGAACATTTCTGAATACCCAGGATGTAAATTTGCTAGAAAAAATGCAGTTAAAACAAATAGCAGATGTGTAAATTCATTCTGTTTTAAAAATACAAGGAAAAGATTTCCTGAAGAAAACTGGAAGCACATTCTTCATAAAGAGATTAACAGCCTTTTTATTGCCCTGCAATGTAAACAGACGTCAGACGCCATAGGCAAAGCCTCACTGAAAAGATTGGTTAATGTTGAATTGTGTTGATTTGAAACAGCAAAACTGTCGATAACTGTGAAGCCTGTGGTATTGTTTTTCAAGATAAAATGCATTTAATAACATGGTAATATTTTCAGTAAGAAACAAACCCTTGGACAAACCCAGTGGATTGAGTAGCATCTGTGGAGGTGAAAGAAATGGCAATATTAGGGTAGGGGTCACGCATCAGGACAGAGTGAGGAGGGAGGGTAGTCTGTGTGAAGAGATGGAGGGGAGCAGGAGAGGGACTGAACTGTGATAGATTGATACAGGAGGGGTGTAGATAGAATCAGATTTGTTGGGGGCGGTGTGGAGGAGGAGGAGAGAGTGATGAGCAGGGACATGAAAGTTAATGGCACTGAAACCAGATACATATGGAAGGTAATAATGAGGGAGAGATGGACAGATGGAACCAGATGGGGAAGGGGATCTGGAGGGTGAAATGTGAGTAGTAACAAGATAGAAGCAAGAGTGAGAGGGGGATGCAACTGGTGATGGAGGGCTGGACAGGGAGCATGGAACAGGGAACAACATGGGAGGACCAGGGATGGGTCAGGAGTGAGAGATGGGAACACAGGGGACTTCCAATTTTCCTGAAAATGGGAAAGTCAATGCACATAAAATTGAGTGGTTGACTACCCAAGTGGAATATGAGATGTTGTTCTCCTAGTCTGCACTTGGCCTAGCTCTGGTAAGGAAGCAGGAGCAACAGGCCAATGTTGGAATGGGAAGGGGAGTCAAAATGGCTTGATTTAGGTATTTTCAGATTGCTAAAGATTGCAGTTTTTTTTTGCCATAATTGCAGGTTAGCATCCCAACAAGGAGAAACTAGAACTCTTGAACCTATGATTCACCTTTTCACTTTAACCAGTGAAAATTATAGCTGCAGTACAAAAATGTAGTAAAGTCCAATAAGCCTTGAAGAAGGGTCTCGACTCGAAACGTCAACTATTTGTTCATTACATAGATGTTGCCGAGTTCCTCCAGCATTTTATGTATGTAGCCTTGAATGTAGGGTGAGCTTTGGCTTGGAGATGCCTCATACAGGGAACTGGCTTGAAGGTACAATGTTGAACTCCCCTTCAATGCAAACTCCAGCGATGACTGAGCACATTGCAAAGTGTATGGAAAATATTAGAAAAATCAGCCCATTTAACAACCGGCAGATGAGAAGAGCACTTAAAAAGATTTCAATATAAAAAAATTAACTCACTACAAAATAGTATATACGCTCATTCTCCACTTTATTAGGTAGCTTCAGTATTTCCATGCGTACAGTTTTGTACTTCCTGTACCTAATAAGGTGGCGACTGGTATATGTTCACGGTTTTCTGCTGCTCTAGCCCATCCACTTCAAGCTTTGAAGTGTTGTGCATTCAGAGATGCTCTTCTGCACACCACTGTTGAAATGCGTGGTTATTTGAGTTACTATCGCCTTTCTGTCAGCTGGAACCAGTTTGGCCAATTTCCTCTGAACTCTCCAACTAACAAGGCATTCTCACCCGCAGAACTGCCACTCACTGGAATTTTTTTTTGCACCATTCTCTGTACACTCTAAACTCTGCTGTATATCCTAAGAGATCAGCAGTTTCTAAGATAATCAAGCCACCTCATCTTGCACTATCAATTACTCCAACGTCAAAGTCACTTAGATCACATTTCTTCCCCAACAACAACTGAACCTCTTTACTATATCCCCATGCTTTTATACATTGAGTTGATACCACAGGATTGACTGATTAGATATTTGCATTAACGAGCAAGTCTACAGATGATCCTAATAAAATGACCACAGAATGTATATATTTTTCTCTTCTATAAGGGCTGAGCAGTTCTTTAAGGAAAGAATGAACAGGTTAGGATTCTAAGAAGGAACTGGGAAATGATCCTTAATATTATGCAAAGTCTCTTTAGAGTAAATGCAGGAGAGAGTATTAATAGGAGCTGAAATAAGACACTCAATCCTTTAAGTCTTCTCCACCATTCAAGAAGATGATGGCTGGCCTGAACATTCATTTTAAATCTACTTTCTGGCCTGATCTCCTTAACCCTTCATTCTCCTGCTGCCCAGAGATAATTCACAAATGTCAAAGGAGAATATTCTTCTCTTTTCAATTGTAAATGGGGATTTCTTTATTCTGCAACTTTTCCCCCGACTCCAGATTTCCCCCATAAGGGGCAACATTCTGACAGGATCTGACAACTCTCTCATCTCTCATTCAACTAAACTCCAGGAAGTATAGAAGCATTATAATTCAATATTTTCCTAAAAAGAAACCTTCATCTCCAGAGGCATTCTTGTAAACCTTCGCCGTACCATTTCCAAGGGAAGTATATCCTTCCTTAAATAAGGAGGCCACAGCTATGAAGAAGTTCAAGTGTAATCCTGCCAGATACATGTACAACCATAGCCCTGCTTTTGTACTCCACTGCTCTTACAAAAAATGACAATACTATGTAGCTATGTGCATATACGAAGACAGTTTCAATTCTGGCATTCATTAGTATTTTAACCATTTGAACAATACCCTGCTTTTGTATTCCTGTTGCCAACATACATAGCTTCACATTTCTCCGCATCATAACACATCAATTCTCTTGCTCCTCGCTCAATTAGCCTGTCCATTTCCCTTTAAAGACCTTGTATGCACTTCTATTATAGCCATAAAACTGATTATTATGATATACTTGTTTCTACAATTTGAGTCATGAACATTAACTATAAATAGCTGAGGTTCATGCCACAGCATTTCTGTGTCATGCCACACATCATAGCTCATCACTATGAGAATTATCCATTTATTCATACATTTTGCTTTCTGTTAGATATCTAATTCTCCATCCTGGATTATGTATTATCTATCATTAGTCCCATAATCCCTTATCTTGCAGTGAATTTAATTTCCAACACCCACCAATATCTAAATAAATCACGTCAATTGGCTTCCCTTTATTGATCCTCTAATTACATCTTTTATATTTTCCAAACAAGATTTCCCTTCCATGAAACCATGTTAACTGGCCAATCATATGATAATTTATCGAAGTGTTTGGCTACCACCTTCTTAACGAGCAAGGTAGACGTTTCAGATACTGAAGAATTTAAACATATATAGACCAATAAGAACCTTTATGTTCACCTGAATAGGCAGATGGGGACGTACTTATCAGTATTTTCCACCATAGCAGTGCTCTAACAGTGCTGAATTACGGTAAATACATGACATTGCCTGTACAAATAAGATGAGAGCATTTACAGAATCAATACAACTGGAGATTCAGTCATTGAAAAAATACTAACAATCTGATTTTTACAAGCAGCATGAATAATGCGCGAGAGGATATTATTTAAATCTAGAAGTTTGGATAAGAGTAGACAATTATTTTTACTTGTTCTCCAGATGAGGGAGCCATGACGAGGTCAATGTTAGTTGCCTATTATCAATTGTTCTCGAGAATATGGCGGTGAGCAATGGTCTTGATGCACCGGCAAATCTGAGAGAGGTTCTACCAACGATGAAGGAAAGACTCTGCCTCGAGTGACTCAAAAAACAAACTGCTGGAGAAATTCAGTCAATTGAGCAACATCCATGGAGGCAAAAAGGCAGTCAATGTTCTGAGTTCCTGCACAAGGACTGACCGTGAACAGGTGACAGACTGTGTAAAGACATGGGGAGGGAGCAGGAAATGGATCAAATCTGGTAGGCTATAGATGGATAGGGGGATAATAGGCAGATGAAGCCTGGTGAGGGAGGTGGAGGTGACAGTTTAAAGATAGAACTGTTGAGTGATAGATGAAAACAGATGAGGAAACAAGTAACTATAAGCAGACGGGGAGAGGGAGGGGAAAGCAGAGGCTAAAGCAGGAATCTAATGCGGAATCCCATCAGGAAGGAATGATGGGAAGATGGTGGAGGGGACAGAAGACAGCTATGAGTGTAGGTGATGGGCAGATGGACATGGGAATGGTGAACAAAGGGAAAGAGAACCATGTATGACCTGTTTGACTTCCAGGTGGACTTCACCTGATGCTTATGTCCTTTTCAGCAACATTGGTCACAGATCTGAATAAGGCACTTTGTAAATAAAACTATGTTCCGTCCACCAGAACAAGCAGGATCTCTCAGTGGCCACCCATTTTAATTCCACTTCCCATTCCCATATATCCATCCATGGCCTCCTCCACTGTCATGATAAGGCCACATTTAAGTTGGAGGAACACCTTAAATTCGGTTTGGTTAGCCTCCAACCTGATGGCATGAACATCGATTTCACGAACTTCTGGTAATGCCTCCCCACCCCCTCACCATTTCCCATCCCCTCTTCCCTTCCCATTGCCTCCCTTGGATGCTCCTCTACCCCCTTTTTTTCCTTTCTCCATGCCTTTCTGTATCTTTCACCAATCCCCTTCCTAGCACTGATTCACTCCCCCCAACACCCCCCCCCCACCTTTCAAATCTACTCCTTAGCTTTTTTTCTCCAGTCCTGCCGAAAGGTTTCGGCCTGAAACATTAACTGTACTTTTTACCATAGACGCTGCCAGGCCTGCTGAGGTGCTCCAGCATTTTGTGTGTGTGTTGCTGCTAGATCTCCTGTAATGAGGGAGCTCAACAGGATGTCAGAAAATGATTCTGCGACATCAAAAAGACCAAAAGAAACTAGAGAACTAGAAGCAGCAAGATATGTCAAAGGCCCCTCTTCACCGAAACATTTCACAATTTTCACAGCATCGTCAACAGTTAACCAACAAGACCTCCAATGAAAATTGAAGCTTCTTGATCCCACAGGGATCGGCTCAGTGGCACAAATGGTAGAGCTACTGTCCAACCTCTGCTGCTGTCTGTGTGGTGTTTCCACATTCTCCCTATGACTGCACAGAATAAAAAGTGCACAGTGTGTTTGCAAACTCAAGTGTTTCCATGCTGTATCACTTTATGACTTAAATTTCAACCTGCAATTAACCACAAAAGAAATGGAAATGTAATTTTAAAATCGCTGACAAATTTTCATTCAATAGAATACATACACAATGCTGGAAGAACTCAGCAGGCCAGGCAGCATCCGTGAGAAAAGAGTAGCCAATGTTCTGGGCCGAGACCCTTCATCAGGAATGGGGCCGAAGCCCAGTAATAGAGATAGGGGAATTAGGAGGTAGGACGGGCGGCAGCACCGACGGTCCCGGCCATAGGATCCCGGTCTGAGCCGGACCCGGAGCTGGGGCCTCCGGAGCTTATAGCCTGCAGGGCATCAAATCTGTGGTCAGAGTCCGGAGAGAGAGAGAGTTCATGGCCCGCCAGGGGCTGGAGCCCATATCTGTGGTCCGAGTCCGGAGCGGGAGAGTTCAAGGTATTTCATTCAAATACCCTGTAACATTTGCAATAACGCTATGAAGTTGGTTATGAAGTTTATTGTGAAACAAGTTTATTTACTGAACAGTAAAGTTATCTGAATTTTACTAATTTGGAACAAGCCAAATCCAAGATACCTACAAGAATCAACTGCGGAGAGCCAATTTCAAAAGTTCCAAATCTAAACTTTGATAAGCGAATCCAAAAGTGAAATTCAATGCCAGGACATAGGAAAGGAGAGAATTCCCCATAGTGCATATAGTTAGTTAATATACCTCTTCTACTTGGAATTCTATGTACAAGTGAAGAGAACTGAATCAAATTCCATTTTTCTTTAATCAGTGTAAGCCAGAACTAAACGACTAGCACCCACAATTCACTGCAAATCAACAGAAAGTCTGTGTAAGGGAGCACTTCCAGCAGTAAAAGTTGATTTGATCATGGAGGAGGTCTGCAAAGATCAGGACCACCATGATCCCCAAACCCCAGAGAGTAGCAAACAATGGAGGTTTCTGTGAGGTCATGAAATGATCTCCTGTAATGAGGGAGCCCAACAGGATGTCAGAAAATGGTTCAGCGACATCAAAAAGACCAAAGGAAAACACTGCAGTGAGATGCTTGGCTTGTGCAGTACCAGAGGGGGAGAACACCCACCTTGAGAACACCGGTACCTGCTGAGGTTTGGAGTGGCCAAACTGTTTTTAATGGAATGTTTGTTAAAATCTGAAGCTTAGGACACTGATAAGCCCCAGGGATCCAAGTGAGTGATTCAACATTAATTCGAGTGCAACAATCCGTTGAAGCATGCTGCTTCAAGGATTATAATGATCACTACCAAGTGGCTTTCACCCTTATTTTTGACCCTAAGAACTGCTTGAATGATCTTAATGTCTAATGGCTCCTGACCGTAAAGATATCTTGGACTGCAGCATCAACGACGTTGAACATATTAGAGTTCAATGTTCACTCATGACCAAATTCTGCAAATTTGTCATTCACAACTGCTTTATGTCAACTATGGGGAATTAATACAAGCTGGACTGTTTCAATGACACACCATATATGGCAGTCTGAGGCACAGCCTCAGTACAGTATCTCCAAAAATCAAATGACTTTGGATTCTTACCTAATTAAGTAATATAATGATTCTTATGGGAACAATATATTTTCCAAGTTTGAACATGAAGATCTATTTAAAAATGTTAAATTATGAAAAACCGACACTACTCAGTATGAAGCATATGAAATACTTTAAATCCTCAACATTAACCCTAAAATCCTTGTCAGGTGGCAAAGGATTGGAATTGGAAAAACTGAGTGGCTCAAGCTTGAAGAAGCTTCTGATACCTATTAAGAATTGGTTATTTAGTTATTTTCCAGATAAATGAGAAATCATTCTTATCAAACAAAATGGTAGAAAAAAAGTGACAAATTTCATTACATGCAAAATGAAATGAAATGCATAATAACCAAAACAAGCCAACTTCAACTTGGGCAATGAGCATAGCATAAAGGATACTGGTATAAAATACCAGTCGTCCCTAGGTAACAGCAGCGAACTGTTCATAACCTGAACTTTTCCAAATCGGAAGTGCGGCCGTGAAACGAGTTCCAAGCCAGCAGATTATTTCTGCAGTCTTACAACAGTCAGCAAATTCACAAGAGTGCTATCCTAAATTTGCATTTATATGTACGGGCTGTACCTACGTTGCCATTCATAAGCTGCAGAGGACCTGTACTCTGGACATAGTTCAAGATTTCCCCACAGCTTAGATAACACGTGGAACAGACTGACAAAGAATGTGATTGATCTGAGGCCAAGTGACACCTCTAAAAGGCTCTGGTGTTGAGAAGGACTGAGGATTACGGAGGTATTAATAGCAATGCTTAACTCTTCACAGGGAACAGAAGGAACTTGGTATTCCTAAAAGTAAGATCAACGGTTTGTGTTGGTGAGGGGCAGTATCAGTAAAATAATGTCCATGATTAAAGAGTCATATATAACCTCTGGGAAATGGGTTTAATGAGATGAGCAATCTTTTCCAATGTTCTTAATTCCTTGTACAATCTATTTTGGCAAATAAATTGCTCTCCAATTCCAAATGTCTGAACTGCCACACTATATTTGTGTAAAGGAATCTGCAAAGTGCCTTCAAGTGCAGCACTGGTTCTGGGGCAGAGGTTATAAACTAATCCATTTCAAAATGTTAATTTTTGAACATTTAATTTTGAAGGTTGCTGTTTTGTTCAGGAAAATGTTATGTAGGAAGAGCACTAACACTGAAATCTAGGGAGAAGATGGTGCATGGGTTTTGAAGGTTTAATGTTTTCTCCCACCCTGAAGGTATCTAATTAATGGAAATAAACATCCAGTAAAAACCTTTACAATAGCTTTTGTTCCACTCACTGTATTCAAAATGTTCCAAGCTGTGAGATTCCTCCCAAGATTAATGAACTCTTCATATATTGTCTGTAATAAAACGAGTGCACTACGCTACAGCTTTTACAAAGCATTCATCACCTTCAATTTAGTAAATGAATTTGTAGTGGAGAAAAAAAAATTAAGACCAGAAGAAAAAGAGAAGTCCATTTAATGCAACATGGTTGTTCAGCCATTCAATTAATTTCTTTTCTTGAACTGTGCACATTGACACTGGCTCCATATTCTTAACATACAACAAAGAACAATGCCCTGGCGAAGGAAGGTAAGAATAACGTATGCCTTCATTACCCCCCTATCCATCTGCATGGCATTTCATGTAGGTGTAGGTTTACTCCTCAGGGAAGTGGATCTCTGTATACTTTAGGGTCTTGTATACTTCACTCTTACATTTGTCTCATGCTTGACTAGATTAGACTCCATCTCTCATTCTCTGCTTGATGAATGTAGCAGAACTGATACCAACTAATCTCATTAGAATTTTATAAGATTTATTTTTGTTCTCTCTTAGTCAGGTACAACTAGTCTTATCACTGCTATGTCCTTCAGCAATTTTCCTCATCTCTGCAATTCCACCAATTTTTGTGCCATCCATAACTTGCTACAGACCACCTACATTTTTGTCCAAACCATTCACATATACAGTGGATTCCGGTTAATTCGGGCAGCCACCTATTTGGGACAATTCTTAAAGAACAAAAACAAATCGGGAAAATTGCTGGGATTTCCGCCATTTATTTGGGACACTGTGCCGCTTACTTGGGACAGGGGACTTACCAAGTCGGTTCTAACGAGAGTCAGCCGCATGCACGTGTCTGGCAGTTAGATGCTACTCTGCGCTTAGAGAGAACACTCTTTAAATAGCCTCAGTAGCAGTGATTCTTGTCAATGAGAGTTGGCCAGAAATAAGCAGCAAGACAAATTCTGAACTGTTTTACAGTTTTATAGTACTGTGGTATCATTGTTAATGTTCTGATTTTTTCTGTATTTTATTTAATTACATAATTTCTTGCTCAGTTTGTCTTTTTTTTATATCTTTGTAACTATCTCCATGAATCTTCAGCTAATTGGGGCAGCTGCTTAATTGAGCCAAAATGTACTTGTCCCAATTAACCAGAATCCATTGTATTAATAATACTACAATACTGTTAAACTATGTATTATTATTAGTTCTGAATGGTTATCAATGGAAGAATTCATCCAGTATACACAATGAACAAAATCAGCACAGACACCTAGTACAGATAATGAACTGCCTTCATACAATGCTATTAATGATTGTATCCTCCAAATCTTCATTTTCATTGTAACATTCGAGCTCAACAGAGATCCCAGCACTGATCCTTGTGGAATACTAATAGTCACAGACATCCACACAGAGTATCACCCTCCATCCACTGCCATCTATCTCCAGGCCAATTTAGAATCCAACCTACCTATTCACTTTGACTTAATCCTCTGGAGTAGTCTACCACAAAGGACCTTGTCCAATGCTTTAATAAAGTCCATGTAAACAACTTCCATTGCCTGAGCCTCATCAACCATCTTCATGTCCTTCTTAAAAGTCTCCATCAAATCTGAGACAGGACCTCCTCTGCACAAAGCCCCACCTGCCATCCCAAATAAGTCCATGTCATTCAAAATACGAGTAAATCCTGTCCCTAGGCAACTTCAATAATTTCCTTCCCACTAAATTAAGGCTCAGTGGACTATAGTTTTCTGAATTATCCAAAATGCCCTTCTTAAATAAAGGAATGACATTGCTTGTTTTTCAGCCCTCAAAAATCTCACCTGTGACCAGAGATGATATAAAAATTTCTCTCAAGACCCCAGATATATCCTTTCTTGGCTTCCTTGATGTCCTAGAATACATCCCATCAGGCTCTGGGGACTTATCCATCTTAATGTTCTTCAAGAGAATGAACACCTCTGGCCTCTCAATATCTACATCAAACAACATATGTCTCCCCGATTCCACATTTAATTCATGTACTTCCTATTGAATACTAATATCAAGTACTTAATTAGTATCTCACACACTTATTCCAGCTCTAGGCATAAATTCCCTCCGTGATCCTTGATTGGTTCTACCCTCTCTGTAGTTTATCCTCATGTTTCTAATATACTGGATAAAGTGTCTTGAGATTGTCCTTATTCTAAGTTGCCAAGGCCATTTCAGGTCTACTTTTAGCCCTCTTGATTCCATGTTTCTTTCTTTTTTCCTTTATATTCCTAAAAGGCCTCACCCAATTTCAGCTACCTACACCATACATATGCTTCCTTTTCCTTTTTGACTAAACTTACAACACCTCTTGCCATCCGAGGTCCCCAAACCTAGCCATCCCTATCTTTCATCTTCATAAGAACATGCTGGTCTTGAATTCTAACTAGATGGTCTTTTAAAAACTCCCACATGTCAGATGTGGATTTACCCAATAACATATGTTCCCCATCTATTCTCCTCAGTTCCTGTCTAATATTGTTGTAATTAGCCCTCCCCCAATTTTACACCATTCACTGAGGACCTGCCTTATTCCTTATCCATAAATACTCTCCCACTGAAAGTCTGTTCACCTAACCATGCTCATTTCCTAATATAAGGTCTAACATTGCCTCTTCCCTGGTTGATCTATCTATAGACTGCTTCAAGAAGCCCTCCTGGATGCACTTAACAAATTCTGTCTATCAAAGCCATCTCCAATATTCAGGAAGTTAAAATTTCCCACTACAACAACTCTGTTTTTACACATTTTCAAACCTGCCTGTATAACTATTCCTCTGTTTCTTTCTGGCTATTAGAATAACTGGCATATTCAAGTTTGCTGATGACACCATTGTTCTAGACTGAATCAAAGGTAGAGATGAATCGGCATATTAGAGGAGGGAGACTGAAAATCTGGCTGAGTGGTGCCACAACAACCACCTTTTACTCAATATCAGCAAGACCAAGAGCTTATTATTGATTTCAGGAGAAGGACACGAAAGGTCCATGAGCCAGTCCTCTTTGGAGGATCAGAGTTGGAGAGGGTCAGCAGCTTTAAATTCCTCAGTGTTATTATTTCAGCAGACCTGTCCTGGGCCCAGCATGAGTGCAATTATGAACAAAGCACAGCAGCACCTCTACTTCCTTAAGAGTTTGCAAAGATTAGGCATGTCATCTAAAACTTTGACAAACTTCTATAGGTGTGAGGTAGAGAGTATATTGACTGGCTACATCACAGCCTGGTATGGAAACATCAATACCCTTGAACGGGAAATCCTACAAAAAGTAGTAGTTATGGCCCAGTCCATCACAGGTAAAACCCTCCCCACCATTGAGCACATCTGCACGAAACACTGTCACAAGAAAGCAGCATCCATCATCAGGGACCCCACCACCCAGGACATGCTCTCTTCTTACTGCTGCCATCAGGAAGGTGGTGCAAGAGCTTTGCAACTCAAACCACCAAATTCAGGAAAGTTATTACCCCTCAGCCATCAAGCTCTTGAACCAAAGGGGTTAACTTCACTCAACTTCACTTGCTCCACCACTGAAATATTCCCACAACCTATGGACTCACTTCCAAGGACTTATTTCATGTTCTTGATATTGATATGGTATCATATATGTACTTTGATAATAAATTTTCTTTGAACTTGGGAAATCAATTCCATCATAGTGAATGAACCTTTGTTATTCCTGAGCTTGACCCATATGGCCTTACTGGATGAAGTCTCCAGGACATTCTAAATATAGCTGTATTATTCTCCCTGATTAATACAACAGCAACCCCCCCCCCCCACCTCTTGTACATTGTTATCACCTCTGAAATATCTAAACTATGAAAAGCAGAGCTTCCAAGTCCTGCCCTCCTCTCAATCAGGTTTTTGTAACGGTCACAGCATCATTGTTCCATGTACTAATCCGTCCACAAGGTGATCTACCTTAGCCCTAATACTCCATGCATGGAAATAAGTACATTTCAGACTGTCAGTCCCACCCTGTTTAACCTTATTAAACATAACTGACCTAACCTCTGCTTTTCCCTCAATACTTCCACTTGCCAACCTACCACCTACTGTCATTCATGAAGAAGAGTCGCAGTCTGAAACGTTGACTGTTTGTTCATTTCCATGGATGCTGCCCGACCTGCTGAGCTCCTCCAGCATTTTGTGTGCATTGCCAACCTACTGGTCTGTTCCCACCTCCTACCAGACAAGCTTAAAGCCTCCCAAATAGTACTGGTGAACCTCCCTGCATGGATATTGGTGTCATTCCAGTTTAGGTGTAACCCGTCCTTCTTGTACAAGTCCCACTTGCCCGGAAGAGAGGCCAATAACCTGTGTATCTGAAGGCCACCCTCCTGCAGCAGCTCTTTGGACATGCATTCACCTATACCATCTTCCTTTCCTTGGCTCACTAGCACATGGCACAGGGATTAATCCCAAGGGTGCCCTGACCCAGACCTGGCCCAAGATCAGGATCCCATTCATTTGAGTTCTAGAGTCATAAAACAGGGAATAAGGCCATTTGGACCATCATGTCAAAATCAATGGGTGGGCATCCAAGCATATTAATCCAATTTTCCAGCACATTGGTTGTATCCTTCTATGCCTCGTCTTGGCACCTCTTGTATGCTGCTTCCCCACTTTCTTGAGCACTGTTCACTCAGGCAGTTACTCACTACTATCTGAGTGGAAGAGGTCCTCCTCAGGTCCCCTTTAAATCTCTTACTCCTTACCCTCAGTCTAAGTCTGGTAGTTTTGCCAAAATGGGGGAAACTTTCCTATAGTCTACCTGTCTATTTCCCCTCATAATTTCTCACATCTTAATCACATTCTCTGTTAAACTCTTCCCCTCCAGGAAAAACAGGGAAAACCTCTTTAGTTTCTGCATTTAATTAAAATGTTCCATCCCAGACAACATTCTAATGAATCTCCTCTCTACCCTCTCCAGCACAATAACATCTTTCCTACACTATGGTGACCAAAACTCAGTAGTTCAGCTAAGGTCTACCCAATCCTTTATAAAGTTGGATGACTGCCTCCCAGCTCTTGGATTCAATGTCATTTCAAAGCCAGCTTCCATATCCCTACTTAACCATGTCATTTACCTGTGCTACCATCTTCAAGGACCTTTGGACTTGTGCACTAAGGTCCCTCAATAATCCCTAGGGCCGTACAATTCATGCTACATGCCCTGGCCTCATTAGCGCTCACAAACACCTCACCTATTAAGCTCCACCTCACATTTATCACTCCTTTCTACCAACATATTGATATCACCCTGTAACTCAAGACTCCAGACATTCAATAAATCCACCAATCTTCTTACCACCTGTGAGTGATGATTCTTGGCTTGAAGGTTAGACGGAAAAAGCTAAGTCATCTATAATTTGTTTTTTTTTTATATAAATTTCTTACATTAAACACTTAAAGCAAGAGAAGATCTCCAACTTGGACGGGAATTTAAATCATGCCCAGCTTCACCTTCTGTCAAAGCTCATCATGAGGTTTCAGGGATATGAAGTTTGGGCAGAAGGCTGCCGGCAGTCTACGTGCTGCTGAGGTTGGTGGGTCCACCTCCAGTATGAGGGGAATCACTTTGATCAGAAAAGTGCAGGCAGATGTGGACCAAGGCGACAAGTCTAGGCAGCAGACCGCATCCTGCTCAATTATTTCCCATTATGATTAACCTTATTATCCACATATAATTCTATATTCCAGGGAACACACACCTAATGGGAAAACTGTATTAACTCTTCAGATGCATTTTTGGAAACAATTTTAAACCCTGCAAATTAAAATACTTTAAAACCAAGCACTGGTAATTTAACAGTTTATTTCTGTGTAAGAATAGGACATTAGTATTTAGACAAGCTAAATTAATCAAAATGAGAGTGTAATGTTGAATTACCTATCAACTTTCCTAAATACTCTCCTTTTTCAGAGAATTACAGCTTCCTCTGATCTTTGCACTCACTCGGAAACTCCATCGCATGCGGTTCATTAGTGACTGCCTGCTTGTTTATTTAGAAAACATATCTGCGTGCGAAGGCAAATATACTTAGAAGAAATATGGAGAGTGAAATTTGTGTAATGATGGTCATTAGGCAAAATTACAAGTGTGCATGTGAAGTTCATTAACTCTGCATTGACTGGAAAAACTTTATAATGATCTTTCATCAAAAGCAGCACCGAAGTCGTCCATTATTTAGTAGTATCTCCCCACCGGAAGGATGCCCAAACATGCACTGCTACATCAGCACCTCGGCCTTCAGATATTCTCAGGAACACATGAGTAAGCTTAGTTACCTTGAAGCAGATATTTTAAATTTAGAGCAAGGTCATGAACCATACTAGAAAGGGCAGACAAGAGGCATCTGAGACTACACCGTATGTGGAGCATACACAGTTAGCACCAAACTAACTAGGAAAGGGCTGCAGCTCCAATAAAAAGTATATAGGACAGAATGGTGCTGCAGGACACTACTATAAACAGATCATTGCAACAATGTGACAGCACAATATGGCTTCAGATTTATTATCTTGCTTTGAACTATTAATAAGCCAATTGAGAACACCTTTATCACCACACAATTTGACACATCAAACCAGCAGTGTTAGGAAATGGCAAGCAAGAGAAAATCTGCAGATGCTGGAAATCCGAGCAACACACAGAAAATGCCGGAGGAAGTCAGCAGGCCAGGCAGCATCTATGGAAAAAAAGTCCAGTCAAGGATTTTGGCCCAAAACGTCGACTGTACTTTTTTTCCGTAGATGCTGCCTGGCCTGCTGAGTTCCTCCAGCATTTTGCGTGTGGTGTTAGGAAATGGAATTTTTTTCTTTGTCACTGTGGCACGCCTTGGACAATAATGCAGAGTTAAATGGGGCTGCAGTTGCAATGGAAGAATGGGAAATATAATTCATCTGCAAAGTCAAATCTCTTTAAAATTAATATGAATATTATTAGTCAACACATTGCTGAAACAGGTTGCAGGTTCAATGTCAGTGGCAGAGACTTAAGAATGAGTACTGAATATCTAAAAATTCTAATGCCTGCAAAACAGCATCCTCCACATAGCAGCAGTCCCAGTGTTCCATAAATGTGTTAGTTTTTTTATCTTAGAGACTTATCTGGTTTTCCATGACACTAGGGTGTTTGTCCTGGGTTCTGGTCAATAATACTCGATTAACAACAAACCCAGATTATTTGGTATTCTCACCCAGAGATCAGTGCCTGGGCTACAACTTTTCACAATTTAGGTAGACAACTTGGATGGGGCCAGCCAAGGTATGGTTGTTAAATTTGCTGATGAGACAACGTCAGATAAGATGTGAAGAGGACATAAGAAGAATCAAAGGGATACAGGAAGGTTAAGTGAGTAGGTAAAGATCTATAGTACAATGTGGGAAAATATAACATTTTCCATTTTGGGATGGAGTTAGGATAGAAAGCAGTTATATTTATCAGATTAGAGGGCAGCAGTCTGTTTAATTCCCTGGATAAGAATTAGAATCACATTTTCTTGTTTCAAACCATAAATTAATGAAGGATATAATGACATAATGCAGGGTTACATTCAAAACCTTGAGATGACTCAAAACTTGACGAGGCATTTAGCAGTCTTGCAAAAGGTTATCAACACCAAATGGGCAGACAAGCAAGAAAGTATTAAATGTAACATTTTGGCATAAGAAACAAGGAACGATGACATAGAGTTAACAACAGTCTGAAAGGGTTTGAGGAAACCAAAAGATCTAGATACACCTGTATCCATATCTGAAAGTGAGAGATTAGTTAGTAAAGCAAGTCTGATCCTGGATTTCATGAACAGAGTACAAAAGCAGGAAAGTTATTTTGAACCTCTCTAAATTGCAGGTTAGTCTGTGTCCAATTTTGGTTACTTCACTTTTGGAAAGGTGCAAGAATGATTCACTAGAATGGTTCCTGGGTTTCAGCTACAAAGTTAGACTGAAGAAGCTGACATTGTTTTCCTGGGAGTGAAGATGATGGAGAGGAGATCATGGTGCTTTCAGTGAGGATAAACTGGTAAAGTTGTTCCAATAGCCAACAGTATGATAAGCAGGAACACAGACTCAAAAGGGGTGTGACAAAACTGCCTGTGTAATAAAGGGGTTATGATCTGTTTGTGTGGATGTCTTAAACAAAATTGTTCAGGGCTTTCTAAGTCGAACTGAATAGGTACCCAAGGGAAAATGCAACTCAGTCTCACAATAAACCAGTATTCACCTGGGCTTCAGTTTTTGACCAAGTGTTAAAAAGAATTGAGTGTATTGCTTTGCAAGTAGTGGACTGTAACAATGATTTGATGATTGGAGTAACAGTTTATTTATTTATTGAGATACAGCGCAGAATAGGCCCTTCCGGCCCTTTGAGTCACGCTGCCTGGCGATCCTGCTATTTAATCTGAGCCTCATCACAGGACAATTTACCATGACCAATTAACCTAGCAACTGGTACATCTGTGGACTGTGGTGGAAAACTGGAGCACCCGGAGAAAAACCCACATGGTCACGGGAAGAAAGTAAAAACTCCTTATAGGCAGCGGCGGGAATTGAAGTCAAGTCAACTGTAACCGTAAAGAGTTGTGCTGACCACTATGCCACCAGAAGGAAGGTTAAAAGTTAAAATACTAAGTAAATCTTGAAAACGAATGCAACAAATCTGTCAAGTATTAATCTGAGAGTAGGGAAAAAAGCTGATGGATTATTATAAACCCCAACTGATTCTTTGACATCCTATGAGAAAGGAAACATCATCACAATCTGATCTGTCTTACATAAGACTCCAAACTTACACTGTTGACTATTAATGCCTTTCCATCAGCAACCCTAGTAATTATGGATGGAAAATAAATGTTAACTTGCTAATGCTCTATGCACAAGATTCTAAGGAACAATGGCACTATAGATTATAATCAATTATAAACCTTGAGCTAAGGCATGAATACTAAAACAAGAGTTAGCTTGAACAAATTACTACTGATATAATATTTTTATTAAGCCCAATGTTTGGAATAATTTACATCAGCCCTTTGAATGCTTACTGAGTGAAATGTATAAATAAAATGTGTGTTCGGTTAACACAGTTGTGACCTGGCTTTGTATAATTAAAAAAAAAGTACAGGCTGTTTGAAAGTCTGGTGGAGGCAATAACAGAAAACTTTCAAAAGGAATCTTGAGGAGCATTTGGAAGGTCCACAGACCATAAGGTGGTAAATGGGATTAACCCATTTTATTTCATGACAACACCAACATGATGGACTGAATGGCCTCATTCTGAACCTTAAATACCCAGGATCTCACGCAGGAATAGCAAATATAGATGCCAGATAAATGTTGGTTCTGTACAAAAGCTTCAGGACATGAAACTTGTGTGGTCTACTTCCTGAACTTCATTGTATGACAATCAACATCAGGCTCTACAAGTTGTAGTATTAGCAGGAAGAAGTTACTTAGCTCACTTTTTTGAAAATATCAAATGCCAAAAATATTAAGAAAATCTATCTTGGATTTGAAATTCAGTGCTGTCAAAATTCTTTTCTGCACCAAACTGGGTGCGTTATCCAGAGAAGGCAAAGATGACTCTGGGAAGGAAGATGCTTCAAGCTTTATGCCTCACCAGGATTACTCAAGAAGTGGGTCCTATTCTTATCAGGAAGAATATTGGCCTACTGGTGTCAAGGACAGGGGGCAGGAGTTAATTGATGAGGAGTGTGACGGAGTGTTGGTAGGGGAAGATTACGTCAGGTGGTGTGACAGGAAGGGAAAGGGACTGATGGAGACAGTGGGTCTAGGAGGAAGTGATCAGGTCAGAAAGGAAGGGAAATTGGTTGGAATTCGGAAGTGGGAGGTGAGAAAATGGTCCGTTACATCCTGAGTCATTTTGGAAAGCTGGGAAAGCTACTCTCTTGTCAAGTCCAGATAAACAAAATTGAAGAATTGGAGGTCTTTACCAACAGCCTCCAATGGTGACATGAGACTGCAGATACTGGAACCTGGAGCTAAATAACAAACTGCTAGAACTCAGTAGGCCAGGCAGCAACTGTGGAGGGAAAGGGATGAGCAATGTTTCAGATCGAGATGTTATGTCATGTTATTCATCTCAATAGTTATATCTTATGACATGGAAACAGGACATTCCTCTCACTGGATCCATCCAACCAACGCAGAGGCTGGACCCCAAAAACCCAGCATTCCTCTGCCTCCACAGATACTGCCTGTCCAAATTGTTCCTCCAAGAATGTATTGTTAGTCTCCAATGGTCCCTATCCAGACCAGTGATTGCCGAGGCAAATTTGAAGTCCCGCTCTGAAAGGGAGCTGCAGTGATTTGCTATTGAAATGTTGATCAAGTTCACCTTTTCCCAGTACTCTGTTCCAACTTCTGGCCCTTATGATCTTCTTCATTACATCAAAGAGATGGCAAATTTATTTTATTTTAGAAAGCACAAGGGTTTTCATGATCTTGCTTCAACTGGCTGCATCACAAGGCTTTGACAGGTTCTTTGAGTTTACAGTTAAGGCTCTGAAATTCAACAAGTGAGAAAGCTTTTGAGTTCAAAGCAGAATCAAGGTGAGTGCAAGGAGTGCAGATGGAAATCCCGGTGTGTTACTGGAGATTAAGTACATTAATCAAAGAGGAGCCAAAGAACATGTGAGAGAGGTAATAGGTAGATACAGGGAAATAAGGAGCGACAGAGTGAGACTAATGGGGTTGTTCCATGGGAGCCTGCACAGATCCAATGGGCCGAATGGCCAGCTGCCATTAAAAAAATAAAATAAGTGAAGATACAGAACATCCCCAGGTGATGAATGGGTTCCACCTTTACTGGTTTAATCCACAAGTCAGAAAATACACAAAAATTGCTCAATGTGGTAACTCTACCTTCATAGTATTATAATAAATGACATAAATAACTCATAACAATAAGAAAGAACAATTACTAAAAGTTGAGATAGAGGAACCTAGTTTTTCTCTTCATAGGAACAGACATAAGTTGATCTTTCGAATTTAGTAATATCATGGGTGCCCATTCGGACTGATCAGGCATTCATAACCTGGGGCCTTTTCACTATGAGTTTAATATGTTAGGAACGCTACTTCATGGTGAAACTGTTACTAAAGTGGAAGAGAAGATGAATGGTTGAGAAAGCCTTCAGATTCATAGAAAAAAAGTAGGGAATTTGATTTAAGGAGATCAGTATCAAAGAGAAGGGTCCATGGTAAAAATGTCACAAAATAAATTCTAGACATAAAATGACGGCATTAGTGATCTCCCAAAGCTATAGCCACTGTTACATAGAGAACTAGGTAAAGTACTATGACCTTGCAAGATATGTGATGGTGCTACCTCCATGTCCAACACTTGCTACCTCTGACTGAACAATTATATTCACCCAGATACCAGCTCTCACTCATTGATTCCCACTACCCTCTCCTCCCACTAGACAATGGCAGCCAGACAGTGAGTGACCCCGCCCTTCCACACACTGATTGACGGCCAAGCTTATGATATTATACTTCAACCAAGAGTCAAAACTCCCAACAATGGCGTGCCAGTTCCTTTGTCTGGATTGAACAGCCAACCTCAAAGGGTTGAATTTTTGATTCTGTGGCTTCGATGTGACAAGCTAACTTCTGTGTCTTAGCCAGTCCTTAAAATACCACAATACCTAAAATAATGGCAACGCAAATGGAGAGGTAATTATATGCAAAAGATCTCTAAAGCAGATTTTGATTTTCTTTGGAACAAATATTTTTAACTGAAGTATTAACTTTAGTTTGCAACTTTTACTTTTAAAGTTGAAGAAAGCCTAACATCTAATTCTAACAATTCCAAACAATTACAATTAGATTCAATTACTCTGTTCCAATTTCTTAGTTTCAGTTTTCTTTTTGTTTAATGGCAATTTGGGATGATGTTTTAAATCTGTTACTAAGTTCAGAAGTGAAATAGTCTTGCATTATCAAATACCATAGAGTTCTGTTTCTGCAGAAACTACTAATTAATTATACTTGCCTATTCTGCCTAGCAACCCTCCAACCAAATGAATACATCAAACCACATTGTCCAAAAACAAACTACCAAATCAAAGTTCAAAGTAAACGTATGATCAAATTATGTACATATCACCATATAACACTGAGATTCACTTTCTTGCAGGCATTCACAGTAGAACAATGGAATCAATGAAAAACTATAAACAACCAATGTGCAAAAGACAAACTGTACAGATACAGACAGACAAATAAATAAATAAATAAATATTACCAAGAACATCAGTTGTAGAGTACTTGAAAATGAGTCCAGAATTGTGGAGTTGGTTCATTGTTTAGGTGACAGAAGTTATCCACATTGGAGCCTGATGATTGAAGGGTAATAACTGTTCCTGAATTGAACTGAAGCTGTCATAAAATGTTACCATATCCTGATTATAAGACTTTGTATAATAATTGCTGGCAAATATGAACTGATATTGAATGTTACTGTTCCAGACTTGTTCCTGTTTCCCACTTGGGAGCTTCTTCAGTGTATGAACTCTTACCTAATTTACCTCAATTCATCTTGGCCTTGTTGGAAGTTGGCAATATTACCAAAACAATCAGAATAATCAATGTTTGTTTTAGCATGTTGATAAAACACACACTTTCCTTTCACAAGATGTGCAAGTTCACATTCTTTGTGTGAAAAGTACCTCCTGCCACAAGAGATATACAAGCTCATAGATCAGTCTAGTTCAAATGCATTCTGCCTCCAATGAAACATACATTCGCTATGATCAGCCTAACAAAAATAACTTTCCAACATTCCTCTGTCTCTCATTCTGTAGCTTTGTGGCAACACACGAGGCCAAGTGTCCCTAATGTGTTCTCACATCACATGGAAAGGAAATGTTTGACAGGCGTCAATGTATCCAGGCACTTGACCAATGAAAGCTGAAAACAGTCAGAGCAGCGGCCAAGATCAGTGCAAAATCATGCTGAAAGTACAGAGTTAAAGTTTAAAAACAACTCAGAACTAAACCTAGTAGATTCATGTCAAATATCATTTTAGTTTTCCATTTATTGACTAAGCTTCAACAACTTTTTTTAAGCTTCCTCCTCAGCTTGTCTCTTAATCAATTTGTACAAGTTATAACAACTCACAGGCAGTTAAAATTGATTTTGTTTCCACCCTCCCTCTTTCCACCACAAATAAGTAATGATTCCTCCTGGCCCTTTCAAATGTAGAAAAAAAACATGTGTTCAGCCTAACAGAGTGAAATGCAACATTGCCGGGGAAGGTCTGAAGCTCTGTTCAAAATTAAGAGTGGAAAGGCACCCACATTTACAGAAGATAGTCTATGACTTAATGAGGCACAGCAAGATCCAATGTAACACAAACAGAAGAAAATATGCAGATGCTGGAAATCCAAGGTAACAAACACAAAATACTGGGGGAGCTCAGCAGGCAGGTAGCATCGATGGAAAGGAATAGAGTTGACATTTCGGGCCAAAACCCCTCATCAGGATCCAATGTGAGACCTTTTTCACTTTCCCTGAAGAGGCCAATGGGAAATAGATAGATGGATAGATACTTTATTGATCTCAAAGGAAATTACGGTGTCACAGTAGCATTACAAGTGCACAGATACACAAATATTAGAAGAATAGTAAGAGTAAAACATAAGTTACCTCAAACAGTCTAATAGGAGGGGGTCATCACTTCCCTGGCTATAGGTTGACTCATTATAGAGCATAATGGCCAAGGGTAATAATGACCTCATATAGCGCTCTTTGGAGTAGTGCAGTTGTCTTAATCTATTACTGAAAGTGCTCCTCTGATCATCCAAGCTGGCATGCAGAGGGTGAGAAATTTGTCTAGAATTGCCAGGATTTTCCATAGGGTTCTTTCTTCTATCACAGCCTCCAGTGTGACTCCTATAATAGAGCCAGCCTTTCTAATCAGTTTATTGAGCCTATTGGCATCATCTGTGTTGATGTCATTGCCCCAGCACACCACCGATAGAAGAAATCACTTTAATGCTTGCAAAAGATGGCATTTCTGACAGAGTAGAACTTGCTCTTTACTGGGGAGGAATGTCATTCTTGATTGTAGTGGTGAACCACCCTTTTCCATTTTATTGTCCATCATAACTTCACCACACAACTCATGGGAACCCAGGGTAAAGGAAATATAGTCAGCTCCTTCACAGAGGATTCTCACAAAATAATCAACACAGACATCGATTTCTCTAACTTTTGGTAATTCTTACTCTTCCTCTTTTTTATGTTCACAATTCTGATTCCTCTCTTACCCTTTCTTCCCTCCTCACCTGCGTATCACCTCCCGCTGGTGCCTGTCCTCCCTCCCTTTCTCCCATGAACCATGAATCAGCTTTCTTCTTCTTCTTCAGCCCTTTACCATCCATCATTTCCCAGCTTCTCACTTCATCCCCTCTCGCCCACCCAACTAACTTCCCCATCACCTTCTAGCTTGTACTCCTTCCCCTTTCTCTCGCCTTCTTATTCTGGTTTCTCCACATTTCCTTTCAAGTCCCGATGAAGGGTCACGGCCCGAAATGCCAACTCTTTATTCCCCTCCCTAGATGCTGCCTGACCTCCGCCAGCATTTTGTGTGCGTTAATCAAAATTTAAACTTTTTTTTAAAAGATTCACAAAAGCACATTCCATATCAATCTGAAACTAACACTTACCATATAATACGCTATACTTTCAAGTAGAAAGTGTTTCAAAGAAATGTTATTTGCAAGTAAACTGATCAGATACGTTTAGGCAAAATAGCCAAAAACACTGCTACAGTCAAAGAGATGTGCAGATGCTGTAAGCTTGCTTTCCAAGTTATTCTACACAGAACACACAAAATTTATAAGCCTGGAAGTAACTGTTGGTAACATCAGGAGACAAAGGTTTTTGAGAAGAAGTATCAACACAGTTTAACTATCGCCTGTGTTGAAGCAACTGACAATGGCAAACTCTATTCACATTTTTCTAAGGTGCTAAATTAATGGTGCATTTTGCACTAAATCTCAGTTGGATGCTCCACAAAAATAATTGCAAAATTGGTCAAAGAAGTATCTGAAAAAGTATTAGGATGTGTTTACAATCGGAACTTTGTTTCACAACAGGACAGATGCAGTTTTAAGGTTTAGTTGAATGCAGCTTCCAATTGTTTGCCACACAATCATCTAAGAACCATCTCGGTTCGGATTGCTGTTGCTCGACTCTATTGTTTTGTATCATTTGTGTTTTTTCTTTCTCTGTGAACATTGTTGTTTTGATTTCAACAGTGTTGATTTTTTTTTAATGGGGTACTTTTGGATTTCTTGTTTTGTGGCTGCCTGTAAGCAGACAAATCTCAAGGTTGTATAATTTATACACTTTTTGATAATGAATGCACTTTGAATCTTTGAGGAAGGGTGACAGCTGCTTAAAGACATAGACCTCATGGCAGCTCAAGGCATTTACTATATCTTATGGCTGCCACGGAAATGACTGAGGCTCAAGGGACCGTGGCAGCCCTTAGATTCAGTGAGTGAGACAGGGAGGTTCTAACAACAGAGAGTCTGAGTTGGGAGTTCCTGTGTGCCAGGGAGGTGGGAATGAGGGAAGCGATGGCAAGGAGAGCAGCCAGAACCACCATGGAAGAGCCGGGCAGGAAGTGTCTCCAGCTGCTGCCAGCTGTGAGAATTCCTACTTATTTGAGGAATGTAGAAATAAGTTTCTTGGACTCTCAAAGTCTGTCAAAGTAAGTGGCTGTTAACTAAGAACACGTGTAGAAGCCTATTTAGTTAATTGGATCAGAGATGTTTTACTTGTGATGTTGTGATCAGTGTAGGTGGTCCTAAAAGGGATTATGAAGAACTGTCTGTTGTCTGGAATCTCTTGACTAATTACTGGTGAACTATGCTGGTGTTATGGATTATCACATGGAAAGGGTAATTTTATTTGCACTGGGGGCTATATGGACCTCCACAGACAAATCCATTAAAATCCTACAGTTTCTGGATGACACGACTGCAGTTGGTCTCATCACTAATTACGATGTATCAAAGAGAGGTAGACCATCTTGCAACACGGTGCGCTTGTAACAACTTGGAGCTGAATGCTATCAAGGCAGTGGAAATGAGGATTGACTTTTGCTGACAACCACCTTGGAAATTAATAGTCAGGCTGTGCCTGTGGTCAAGTCATTCAAATTCGTGGGGACTGTCATTACCAATACACTGAAGTGGGACAAGCATGTTATGCTGATCACTAGGAATGCCCAGCAGGGATTTTCCTACACCAGCTTAAGAAACTTAAGATCTCAGAGTGTGTCCTGTTATGTTAGTACTCAGCCATCATTGAGAGTGTTGTGACCACCTCTGTCACCGTTTGGTTTCCAGCCACCTCCTCTCCTAGCTCGGGTTTCTACGAGTGATCCACTTAGCAGAAAAGATCATTGGCCATCAGTTACTGATATCGTATGTTCATATTTATTAAAGTTTGATTATTGACGTTTGCGCATGTGACCATTCTGCTAATTGTTGTTTGCTCATTGCTGTTTGCACTGTTATCTTGTAAATTGTTGATTGCTATTGTGTTGTCCATTATGGTATTATGTCTTATGTTTATATTTGGCAACAAACCATAATCAATTCATGTGCTTCACATACTGGAAATAAAGTGATCTGATTTAGCAAGCTCCTGATTAAAACTTTCTTTCAAGGAGTTCATTTTTACCCATGTCCGTCTCTCTTCTACAGACAAATAAAGATGTTAATGTTTTGCTGGGACTTGCACCTTCCTCATCCTCCTGTTCTTCAGCCTGTATCCTCTATCCCTCAGGCTCTAGGGTCTTCTTGTTGTGCTTCCTGCAGCATCAGTTGCTGTCATTGGTTGCCCGAGCTGTGCCACAAGTGGCACACCAAAAGAAGTCCTTTTCTGATTGGTGGACATTGCAGTACATCTGTAGACTTATCTGAGCAATAGAAATCAATCTTCAGAAGCCTAAAGGCACTCTTAGTAACAGCTACAGGGACCTGTTAATTAAGCTAATAATGCCAAATTACACTAATCTCTTCCCCCTGCATGTAGTCCATATCCCTCCATTCTCTGCTGCATCTACCTTCACCACCCTTAGTAGCATATTCCAAATGACCACCACCCTGTGTTTTAAAAAACCTTGCATTAATGTGAGGCCATAGAGTTCAAATGAGATGTCCCCTAGCATTAGGCATTTTTGACACTGGTAAAAATATAGGTACTGTCTATCTATACCTCAATGTTATAAACTTTGATCAGATCACCCCTCGGTCCCTGATACTTCAGAGAAAACAACCTAAGTTTTTCCAATTTCTCTTATAGCTTGTATTCTCTAAGCCAGACAGTATTCTGATAAACCTCTTCTGCACCCTCTCTGAAACCTCTATCACTCCTACAATGGGGCAACCAGAAAAGAATGCAAACCTCCAGATGCAGCCTAACCACAGATTTATAAAGCTGCAATATAGCTTCCTGACTCACTACCTCAATGCGTTGACTAATAAAAGCAAGCATGCCATGTGCCTCCTTTACCACCCTATCAACCTGTGCGATCACTTTCAGGGAGCTATGAACTTGCATTCCAAGTTCCCTCTGTACATCAATGCTGCTAAGTGTCCTGCCAGTAACTGTACATTTTCCTTTTACAAATGGTCTCCCAAAATGCAACAACTCACACTTGCCCAGAATAGAGGCCATCTGCCATTTCTCCATATATTTCTGCAAATGACCTACATCCCATTGTATCCTTGGACAGTCATCTACACAATCCACAAATCTATCAATCTGTGCCTTATTAACATGACCATCCACATTTTCACCAAAGTAATTTATATAATATCTGGAATCTCCACCTCCAAAGATGACTTGATTGTAGCTGCTTCCTGGAAAAACATGCAAAATCCATCTCATTTGTCCCTGATGTTCACCAATCCAAGTTCTAGACAGGTAAGCTTTTGACTGAGTCCACATTACTTGCAACAATATTTAGTTTGCACTACTAGAGACTGGGAGAAACAGCTGGATTTTGAAACTATTTGGAAGTGTTTTTCATTTTTAAATCAAGAGCCACCAAAGTTATAAATGCCACTTTCAGTTATAATTAACATTAATCTTCTCATTTGTCTACTTCTCTTTAATCAAGTTTTAGCTGCTATTATTGAGACTGAGAGTGTAAAAGAGCTGAGTTTACAAATGCGGAGTTTATACCACTGTCTCTGAATGTTAATCCCTTCTGAGACGTCCAGCCCCCAACCACTGTGTGTGCTGTCATTGACATTCTAACACTTTGAAGAGACATACTGTACACACACATTCAGTATATATTGTACATGCGCACAGATTTTTTTCATATAACTGTGGAGAGTCCCTGTTCCTTTCCCACACAGCACCCACCCACCTCCAGAACCAATAGACTACACTTCACTCTGCTCCTCTTGTGGTTTGAAATTTCCAGAGCCACAACAAAAGTGAACTGTGAAAGTTGATGTCACAATATTATCAAGTCAAAAATCCAACAATCTTACAGCTGATTATCTGAAAACCATTAAAGAAATCAGCCAATGAAATAAAGTAAAATCACGTGGTTCCTGTCTCTTCAGATATTGATGTCTTTGTAAGATTATATATATATATATAGATATAGATATATAGATATAGATATATATATAAATATGAGTCTCCTGTTTAGATTTACAGTGGTTTAGAGGTGGAAGGAATATTATCATAACAGTGTAGATTTTACTTACATTGTTAATAAAATCATACCTGAATTAATTTAAACAAATAGGCAATGTTTTGAGTAAGTGCTATATTACAGTGTGTCATAGGAATGCACATGACAACCTAAGGAAAAACAATTACTTGCAGCTCCTTACTAGCCCATCAACAGTATTTTAATGTCTGTCCTTGGAGATAAAATTATGCGACCAACACATGATATGGGAAGGCAAGGGAAGTTTGGCACTAATGTAAAAACCGAAGTGAGTGGAGGGAAATGTGCCAGTTTAAAATGGGAGTGCAGCGAATATGGAAAAGGGCTGGACTGTAAGGTGGAGGGTTGGTGCTTGAAGAGGCTTACAGAGCAAGGGTGAGGGATAGGAAGAAATATTAGCCAATGTGATTTGAAGAGGAAGATTGCTACCTGTAACTGGAAGCAGAGTAAATGCCATCCACTGCATCACAGAGGAAAAGAAATGTGGAAGCATGAGGAAAATGGAACAACATTGATAAGTCATTGATGGGAATGTTCTGAAGTAAACAAGGGGCAAAGGTGTCTTTGCTTCACTATGACAGTAGAAACTATTTTAACAAATTAGTTTTACCCAAACTAAACTCCCTCTGCAGGGAATGAGTACAAAATTTAATAAATCTTTGGATGCCATTTCCCCAATACTTACAGCTAAAGTTACCAATGATCCTGCATGCCATTGTACCGTCTGCATGTAACAATAACAACTTGTATTTATATGGTGCTGTTTAATGGTGTAAAATGTCACAGGAACAATTATGGAACAATCTCTGACACAGAAGCACATAAAGGAGACATATTGGGGGGGGGGGGCTTGGTCACAGGGACAGAATATAAGAAGCCTCTTACAGGAGGAAAGAGTGGGAGAGAGATTGGAGTGATTGAGGCTAAGAATTCCACAGCTTAGGGCAATGGCAGCTGAAGGCAGTGTTAGTGGAATGTTTAAATTAAAGGCGATCACCGGACCAGGTGGAGCACAAGTGTCTTGGACTGTTGGGCTGGAGTAGATTACAGTTATAGGAAGGGATTTAACCATGAAAGAATTTGAAAACAAGAATTTTAGTATTAGATGGTTGCTGAACTAAGAGCAAACGTAGGTCACCGAGAAGAGGTGTGAGAATCAGTCAGGAGTTAATAAAGTTTTACAGTCAAACCGGCTTGTAGCCACTTTGGAACTATTGGGCAACCTTAGTATTTGTTTATTTGGTAGTGAGAAGTACCAGTTTATTGTGAACAATGTATAGGCTCCAGAATTCTTTAGGATTGACGTCTCCAAATTGTATCAGAGTTCATTTCTTTAACAAAAGTATTCAAGAATGTTTGATATGGCAGAAATAATACAAACTGGATTTCATTCTGTTTTTATTCAAGGAGGAATTCTTTGTGCTGTGTCTTTATTCTTCATTAGCATTGCTTACAAAGCCAACCATTGAAATTATGGCATATTATTCAGATGAAGGTAATCGACTTGTGAAACAATTCACTCCTTTAAAATCATAAAAATATTCCAAAAAAATCAGTTCAAATAAAATTGCATTTGAAACATACCGGACTAGAAATTACTTTACCACTTAATTACTTTAAAATAGAATTATCAGTCAGTGTTTGTAAAAGTCACCGATGTATTACTGTGAGGTTCACAAGATAACACTCTGTGCTTAAATCCTGGTGCTATGTTTTGACTCAAAACGTCACCCAAGTGTTTCCTCCCATAGGTGCTGCTCCAGCAGATAGTTTCTTGCTCAGCATTCTGGGTAACACTGCATGACATCACTCTCAGTGTGGTATTCATGGTATTCACAATTTGCCCATTGTGAATTCCCAAAGATGACAGCATCAAAGCTTTGCAGATGCAACCTGTGAAGCCAGCCCTTAAGGGGCATTACAAAATGCAAGCAAAACTCCCCTAGTGACTGAGCACTACAGAACTGCTATTGAATGTTGGATGTTGAACTGATGAGAATGGGTGAGGCAGCACTCCTGGGAACAGATCTTTGGACAGGCTGTTGAAAAATAGTCTAATCTCAGTCCTGATGCAGAGCTTCACTACAAAATGTCAACCGATCCTTCTTCCCCCCCCCCCCCCCCCCCACACGGATGTTGCTCAACCCTCTGAGTTCCTGTTGCCCACTGGAGTCATGTTCTTTATGCAGTATGATCAGAGGCTCCAGTCGGATGTACTTGGCGCGAGGTTGCCAGGGAGATCACTGTCGGGACACGAGCACAGTCTCCGAATGCCTGCGCTCTGAGGAATATAGCAATGCGGAAATCTCATCGGCTCTGGTGGGCTGATCGGATCTCCTCTCCTTACATCTAGGCCGCTGGTCGCCTACCTAAAACAGCGGCGAGCAACAAATGGCGAGGTATGGCGGGGATTAGGAGCTACAGCCTCGACACTAGGAACCTGAGAGTGGCCAGGGTCCGCATGAGCAAAGCCGTCAAAGAATACGTGCCGGATTGTATTTGAGGTCACTGTAAGTCACAGATCCCAGAGAGATGAAGAATGCTGCTGAAATGTCCGCCCTTTAATCTGCAGGGGAAATGTGGTAAGTAAAACCTGTTGTTATTCAGACCAGTGAGCTGAAAATGTCATTGCAGATGATTGGTGTATTCCCTTGTCCATTCATCCCTCCTGGCACTTAACCCTGCAAGCGGCCAAAGTGCCATTCACCTCCTCCCTCACCTCCGTTCAGGACCCCAAACTGTCCTTCTAGGTGAGGCAACACTTCACCTGCAAACCCACTGGGGTTGTCTATTGGTTCCAGTACTCCTGATGTGGCCTCTTCTATATTGGTGAGACCCTTCATAAATTGGGGGTCCACTTTACCGAGCACCTCCACTCCATCCATCAAAAGCAGTGGCCAACCATTTTAATTCCTATTCCCATTCCTGTTACAACATGTCAGTACATGGTCTCCTCGTGTACTACAAAGAGGCTACTCTCAGGGTGGAGGAGCAACACCTCATATTCCAGCTGGGTAGCCTCCAACCTAAACATTGATTTCTCTTTCTGGTAAAACATTTTTTCCCATTCCCCACTCTCGCCTAGTACCTCTTCTCACCTCCCACTGGTGCCCATCCTTCTTCCCTTTCTCCTGTGGTCCACTCTCCTCTAGCAGATTTTTTCCTCTTTAGCCCTTTACCTTCCCCACCCACCTAGCTTTACCTATCCTTTTCTAGCTAACTTCCTTCCCAGCTCTCTTCCTTCCCCTCCTGTCACCTTTTTATTCTGGCGTCTTCCCCCCCACCCCCTCTTTTCAGGTCCTGAAGAAGTGTCTCGGCCTAGAACGTCAACTGTTCACTGTTTCCGTAGATGTTGCCTGATCTGCTGAGTTCCTCCAGCATTTTTTGTGTGTTGTGTTGGTGTGTGACTGTTGACATCATTTAATGGGGGTTGATTATGCTAGAGAAAGGGGTCCAGGAGCAAAAAGAAATGTTGTCAAAAATTCACAATGAAACTTTGCTGGCTACTGAGACATCCAGAAATACACACAAAATTTGTTTTATGTCAGGTTGAGCTCTCAATGTGCACGACACTGTTTCTTTTGAATTGTGCAATTTCACCAGGATCCCGAGGCCTTTCTCCGGCGAGAATGTTGGCCAGGGAGACCGGTTATGAAACAAACTTTGATATCAGATCTGTATTGTATTGACATATCTCTGAGTGTGGAGGGGCATCTAACTTGGTGACAGCATTACGCAGCCATAAAAGGAATTAAGTTAGGTTTCTTGCAGCCGAGCTGTATGCAAGTGACAACACTTCTAGGAGTTCAGATATACCGGTGTTGTCAGTGGAGGAGGTACTGATATATGGTGATAAGTCTCATACAACAATGATCACCTAGGACAGACGCTTATGAAAGTGAATCCAAACAAGCAGCCAACAAACCAGGATGAAAGGGAAGGAAGAAAAAGGGATGAATAAAAGCAATAAAGGAACACTGTCAGCTATCAGTAACATTCTTGCCTCAAGGTCAGAGGACTGAGTGTCCAAATCCCATTCCAGATATTAGTGCACAGATCTAGTTGAACATTTCAGTGCACTACTGAGGAATCCTGCACTCAGGGTCTGTATTTCAGATGATGCAGTAAACTTAGGAGGATGCAAAAAACAACATTCCTGTGACATTATTTCAAAGGAAGCCCGGTGAGTTCCTGAGAGTGCACTGACCAATATTTATACCTCAATCACCATCATTAAACCATCCGGGCATTATCACATAGCTGCCATGGTTCCTATATTACAACAGTAAATTCACTTCAAAGGGATTTCACAGCCTGATAAGAACCTTGAGATGCCCTATGGTTGAGAAGGCCACTGTCTAAATACAAGCAACACACACAAAACGCTGGTGGAACACAGCAGGCCAGGCAGCATCTATAGGGAGAACTACAGGCGACATTTCGGGCCGAGACCCTTCATCAGGATGGATAAAGGGTCTCAGCCTGAAACGTCGACTGTACTTCTTCCTATAGATGCTGCCTGGCCTGCTACGTTCCACCAGCATTTTGTGTGTGTTGCTTGAGTTTCTAGTATCTGCAGATTTCCTCGTGTTTGCCTGTTTAAATACAAGTTTCTTTAGCTTTACCGTTCAAGGTTTCCCTTTCTATACTTCAAAAGTTGGCTTGACATAAGACCTTTCATTAACCTTTGTGTGTAAAGATGACACAGAATAATGGGAGGCTATTCAGCCCCTTCAGGCTGTTCCACTATTCGATGGAGTCATAGCTAGTCCTCTATAATCTATTCCCACTCTCCCCTCTTGTTCTATACCTCTTATGTAGAAAAAATAATCCACTTCCTTCATAAATATACTCAATGACTTGGCCTCCACAGTGCTCCACAGTATCAGATTCCGCATTGACATCACCATCTGGATGAAGAAATTCCTCCTCATCTCAGTCCTAAATTGCTTATTTCATATCCTGAGACTGTGATTCCTGTTTCTAGATGTCTCACATCTAGGGAAAATATCCTCCCTTGCATCTAAGCTGTTGAGGCCTGTCAGAATCTTGTATGTTTCAATTGACTCTTTGTCAGCTGATTTCTGTCAATGTTTCATGGTTGAATATCTGTTCAGCTTTACAAAAAAAGACCTACTTTTTCTATAATTAAATACTACGGCAACTACTGCATACAAATAGTTATCTCATTGCTCCAAGAGATCAAAAAAAATAAAATTACTACAAGCAGACGATCTTGAGTAGGATCATATTCAACCATATTTATCTGTACTTCTCAACATAAGGGCAGTAGTAAGCTTGGTCCGCCATTCAAAAAAAAAAACCCATGTCCAATTCAGTTTTCGACTCAGATCTATTTACATGCCTGTTGATCATAACTCACAACAGCTCCCCAGTCTTAAAACTCTCATTTCTGTGCTTGAGAATATTCAACAATTCAGCATTCACATGGAGTTCCAAACATTCTTGACCCTAAGATGACACAATTCCCTCCCCTAGTTTGAGATATCCCCATACAGAAAAACATTCTCTTAGCCTTGAGTTTGTCAATCCCTCTCAATCATATGTTTCAACAACAACATCCTTCATTCTCCTAAGCCTCTGGGCCCATCCTGCTCATGACTAAGACAGCTGCTTCTGGAATCCATCTTCTCTGAACCACCTCCAATGAAAGTGCACCACTCCTCAAGTACAGAGACCAGAAATGGATGTTTTGGCTAGTGATCCAAATGTGAACCGGTAACATGGCTATAAATTAAAATGACATTGTGGAAGGCAGTGGCAGGGCAAATACAGAGCTCTGCTTTCAGATTTTTCACACAGCCAGGACCACTCAGTTGGCTTGGTGCCAGCTGCACTGTACTCGTGGGTTCCTTGCTGTTCGGTATACTCACAGTCCATATTTTACCAAGGTGAGATAATAATTCAAGAGGCCCTACAGTTTACATATTGTGTCTCGTGCCACCAGATAGTTGGATTTTGGAAGTTTGCTTAAGAAAATAAATTACATTTTTGAACACGGTTTCTAATCGGGTTTCTCTGAAGGCAAAACGCTCATTCCAATCCTTCCTATGCGAGGGTGTTAGGTGAAAAATCCTGAGGTAAATTACATAAGACCATTATTTACACCTCTAGCCTGTCAGTCACAGGATATTCCAGTCATTTTATGGTGAGCGGAGGCCAAACAGCTGAAGAGAGATGCAAGAGGTAAATCACAAATAGTCACTTTCTGTCAAATCTGAATCATTTACTGAGTTTTCCACCTAGCAAATCCACGTGGAATAACACACCATTTCATGCACCACTTTCTCCAGCCTCTTGGTTACAAATACTATTAAACTACCAGAAAAGACAGGCAGCAGAGGAAGGTGAAGGGGGATAGTCGGGGAATTGAGCTCAAGAGCAGGCAGCAAGGTAATATTGCAGCTCTGTAAAACTGAATATCATATTCAGTTCTGGTCACTTCATTATAGGAAGGATGTGGAAGTTTTAGAGAGGGTGCAGAGGAAACTTACCAGAATGATTAGAGGTCATCACTGATGAAAACAGGTTGAGCAAACTAGGGCTTTTCTCTTTGGAGTGAAGGATGATGAGAGAGGTGCACAAGATGATAAAAGGCAGAGATAGAGTGGATAGCCAGAGACTTTTTCCCAGGGCAGAAATCCTTATACAAGAGGGTATAAAAATAATCAGGTATATTGGGTGGGGGAGGTGTCCAAATCAATTGTTTTACACAAAGTGTTGGTTGTGTGGAATGGCCTGCTAGGGACAGTGGTGGAGGCAGATACATACGGGGTATTTAAGAAAAAAAACTTAAATAGGCACATGGAGGGTTATGTAGATGGGTAGGTTTAGGTTGATATTAGAGTAGGTTAAAAGATTGTCACAACATTATGGGCCAAAGGGTTTGTACTGTGCTGTTTTATGTTCCATGCTCTATGTTGTATGAAGACAATTTCTATTTTTACTCAGTGAGTTACTATGAACTGGAATGCATTGTCTGAACGGGAAATCAGATTCAGCTGAAACTTCAATCCTTCACCAGCCATGAGCTCTGAGTGGCAAACAGGCTCAAGGTGCAGATGGCCTTCTCCTGCTCCTATATTCGTACACATACCCCTTTACTGGCATCTGAACATTCACTTTGTACTACTAACTATGTGCTTATACCTGTTGCACTATTTCCAAACTGAACTTCTGCTTTTATGAAGATAGAATAACTCAATTGTTGAATCACTGAGTTCATACCATTAACACAGTGGCTATTTACAGTGGCTAATTAACTACAATTGGCCCTCCTTATCCGTGAGGGATTGGTTCCGAGACCCCCCCCCCCCCCACCACGGATAACAAAAAACGTGGATGCTCAAGTCCCTTATTTAACCTGAATCAATGTGCTGGTCTTTAACCCAGCAGAACCCTGGACTTAATTTAACATGTTCAGTGCAGTGGACATTAGGACCCGGCGCAGCTCTGAATCCGCGGTGTTTCTGTTCATGAAAATAATCACGATTGCAATTGAAAATAAGGTGGAAGTAATAAAGTGATCGGAAAGAGGTGAAACGCCATCGGTCATTGGAAAAGCATTAGGCTACGTCGGTCAACGATCAGAACAATTTTAATGGAGCATTTGAAAGGCCCTGCCCCAATGAAAGCTACAATTATTACTAAGCAACGCAGTGGTTTAATTACTGAAATACGTATGTTTCTTAAGTGTTTTATATGCATAGAAAGGTAAAATATGTACAATATACTAAAAAAAGACATTTGACTGATGCTAAATGATACCGGATGTACCTGTTCTGACTTCAAATCCGACTTAAAGACGGACTCAGGAACGGAACTCATTCATAACCCGGGGACTGCCTGTACTTTCAAGTCATTTCTAGATTACTTATAATACCTAGTACAATGTAAATGCCATGTAAATAGTTGTTATACTGTATTGTTTAGGGAATAATGATAAGAAAAAATAGTCTGTACATGCTCAAACAACAAGTGCTGGAGAGAACTTCCGGGTTTTCCCGATCTGTGGTTGGTTGAATCCGCACATGTGGAATCCGTGGATAAGGAGGGCCGACTGTATATGCCTTTGGGATGCGGAAGGAAACTGAAGTACCTGGAGGAAAGCAACGCGGTGAAATAGAGAACATGCAAACTCCACACAGACAGCACTGGAGCCTGAGGCAAAGGGTCTGCCAGCTGTGCCACTCTGAGGCCTTGCTACGAACAATCAACAAATGCAGTTGGAATCAAATGAAGACAGTGAGCAGAGTCCACTGTCACTGCTTGTAATGACAATGTGAACCTTCTAGTAGCAATCAACACTGCTCTGCTATGTCATCTACTCTGCCGACAGGATTTGGTAATAATCTTGTAATATAGATTTCGAATCTGAAGCAAAATGAGCCACATTCCCTGAAGTAGAAAAGCTTTGGAAATTATCTCATTGAAACATAATTGTTTCTTATAGACATACATAGAACATTACGGAACTATTCCAGTGGACTTTTCGAAAGGTCACCATGATGAAACATTAACTGCTTCTCTCTCCACAGATGTTACCTGACCTGCTGGGTACTCCCAATATTAACTTTCGTCTTTGCGATCTCCACCATCTGCACTTTTTGCTTGTGGATTTGAATAGGACTAGGGTGTACAGGATACATTTCTACAGGGTGGATGGTCAGAATCTGCTGCCCTTGCCCGGGGAGTCTAGAACCAGTGGAGTCATAAACTTGGAAAAGGAGCGAACCTCTGAATTGAGAATCTCTGGAATTCTCTCCCTTGAAGGAACTGACACACTGAGTTGATGAGATCACTGCAATCAGTGGATTCAGGGGCACCAAGTGACATAGCACAATGGCGATGAATGGCAAGACCAAAGAATCACTCAGTATTAATAGCTAATGGCAATTTCCTCTGTGGCACTTGTGGGAGACTCTCTTTCCAGAACTAAGAGTTGCTCATCAGTAGAAATGCAGCAAGATTTAAAAACTATACATATGTATCTGTTATTCACATTGAGGGTACATGGTATGAAAGTGAACTGAAAGTGAAAATAGATAATCAATCATATTGTTATCAAACACAGAAGATAGAGGGGTGTAATGGGGGGAGGTGTTGGCTATTCTCATTCCTTATATTATAGAATTCAATCACCAACTATTTCCAAATATCCAATAATTCAATTTTAATTCCAAGAGCAGCACACAAGTTGCAGAGGCTATAACCTCTTGTTAAATAGTTTCAATTAATTTTTAATCAATGTGATGGGATAAATACATACAAGATAGATATATTATGTACCAATAGTAAGAAAAAGTACAATTACAACAAAAAGGAAATCTTCAAATTACAGACTGGTGGCATCCGTTAGTCTCGCGAGACCATGGATCTGCGCCTGGAATGGTTTCCAGGGCACAGGCCTGGGCAGGGTTGTATGGAAGACCAGCGGTTGCCCATGCAGCAAGTCTCCCCTCTCCACACCACTGACGTTGTCCAAGGGAAGGGCAAGGGCCGATACAGCTTAGCATCAGTGTCGTCGCAGGAGCATGCAGAACGAGGTTGAAGGTAACATCGGACTGCCTTAGGGACTTCAGCTCCGGATTTGTCCTCAGGGTTTACTCCCGAAGCCTTTCCCATGAGTGGGTACGGCCGCAAGGCAGCGGAGGTTTGAAATCAGAGTTTTCCCTCTCTTAGATGGACTGCCTTCCCAGGCTGACGAGCTCCATCTACCCAAATTACAGACTATAGCAGTTAAAAATCTTCTAATTTCAACTACTAATTTAAATTCTGAAGAACATTTTTACTGCAAAACCTTTTTTTCATCTTAATAAAATGCAAACATCGAGCCACAAACATTTATCCAAGACTATATATCAAAAAGCTCTTAGAAAATGACACTAGTAAAAACATTACCTTTGAAATTCATATTCCATTTACATTATTGTAAAGGTGTCTCTGTTCTGACAGAAGAAATATATTAACTCCTACTATAAACAAAAGTCCTGTCAATAACTTTTACAGTGGAATAAATTGGCCAGATTTAAGAAACTGTCAACAAAGGCAAACAAAAGGAAATAGCCACAAGATGAAATGATTTCAAAGATCCGTGTTGACATGTAGTGCAGTTCAGAGGCTGCAGGAAAACACGCCTGGCACATTCTGTTCCATATTTGCCAAAACAACAAACATTTTACACTGTTGTTATCACATTAAATTTTAAAAAGAAATATGCAGCCCAATGTGAGCTCAGTCTTTCTTATTTAGTTAAAGATTTGCTCATGCTTCTTTTGCTAATTTAGAACACATGCAGAAGGTTAGTGTGGGTAGAAACGACACACAACATTGTCCACAACTCACCACAATCCAATGTGACCTTAAGAGCAGATGTAATGACATCTCTGGAAATTAACCAGTTGTTGGCTATTTAACACTACTGTCTAAGGCTTATTCCAATCCTTGCTACATGAACAGCCGTTTCATTCATTCAGTGCCTTCCATTAGATGCAGTGATTAGGACCCAAGGCAATGGTCCCATTCCTGCAGTGATTGGAGAAAGCTGCATAGCTATAGAGTGTTCACTTTGACCTCAAGTTCACAAGAGGCAAATATTTGATCCCCAGATTCAAAATATTTGTTTTAGGAATACTGCAAATAAAATTCCACCTATTGAACTCACAATTTTGTCCAATACTACAATATTTGTAAAACAAGGATTTGGGTGTAACACCACAGGTGAAAGGATTATCAAGTTGTGTGGACAGGTGTTATACTGCTGTATTTCACATTTCAGACTTTGGCACCACAAGGGATATACATATGGAAAGTAACTGAACAGTACATCCTGCCACAATGACGCACTCAGGTTGAAGGAACAACACCTCATATTTCTTTGGTAACTTCCAACAATCCCATACTACCCTAAGATCAAACTAACCCTTCCCATCTACGTAACCCTCCAGTTTCTATCACCCTTGTGCCTATTTAGGTTTTTCTCCAATCTTAGGCAATTTCTCCCTCCAATCCCTTCTTCCTTTTTCCATTCCGCATTCACTCCTTCTCATCAATCCCTCCTTCTCTTTCTTCTGTGGTCTACTGTTTTCTATCAGGTTTCTTCTTCTTCTGCCCTTTATGTTTTCCACATATCACCTCCCAGTTTCTTATTGTTCCCCCACCTCTGTCCTCACCCTGGTTTCATCTATAACCTGTCAGTTTGTACTCCTTTCCTTCCCCTCATCGTGTTATTCTGACTCCTGCCCCCTTCCACTCCAGTCATAATGAAGGGTCTCAGTCTGAAACATTGACTATTTATTCCTCTCCATAGATGTTGCCTCACTTGCAGAGTTTCTCCACCATTTTGTCTGTGTTGCTCAGATTTCCAGCATCTGCTGAATCTCAATAAAGTCCTGATGAAGGGTCTCGGCCTGAAACGCTGACTCTTTACTCTTTTCCACAGATGCTGCCTGATGAGTTCCTCCAGCATTTTGTCTGATCTGCTGAATCTCTTGTGTTAGTAGATTCCAAAGTCCTGTTACTACAGCATTGGCCTATCAAGACAGGAAACATTCAAGAGACTTCTTGTCATGCTGTGGTTGATGTTGTTGTTGGAACAGTATGAAATTGCCCATGTAAATAATGAGAAAATGCACCTTCTAATCCTGCCCTGATGTACAGAAGGTTTTGTCCCCCTCTACTGTGCTTCAGATTATGCTGATACTTTCACCTCAAAGTGGAAAACTCATTTGCTTGACAGAAAAACAGCAAGATAACTGTATTCTCATCTTTCAGATCACGGAGGTTAATGATTCTGATACAAGAGTAGTGCATATTAAAGGCCACCAATATAAATGCTTATTGTAATATGGGAGGACTGGCCACTTAAGTCTACACCACACATCAACATAATAATTCCTTTGTTCGTTCATTATGTACCATGTTGTATAACGTGGGCAATCATGGTCTTTCCATGACCTGGATTGGTCTCACCAAATTTTTCTGCAATAGTTTGCCATTGCCTTCGACTAGGCAGGTGTTTCTACAAAACAGGTGACTGCAGCCATTACCAATACTCTTCAGGGACTGTCTGCCTGGTGTCAGTGGCTACTTAACCAGGACTTGTGATCTGTACCAACTTCTCATACAACCGTCCACCACCTGCTCCCATAGCTTCACGTGACCCTGATCGGGGGGGGGGGGGGGGCAGTGGAGAGGTGGGCTAAGTGGCAGCATAACTTTGCCAAAGGGTATGTTGCGGGCTAGCAGAGGGAATGAGTGCCTTACACCTCCTTTGGTAGAGACACACCTCCCACCATAATTCAAAATTTGTTAATTTTCCACTTGGCTGTAAAATTGCTGTCTAATGCAAATTGAATAACAGAATTTTTTAAAAATTATTTATTTATTGAGATAAAACATGGAACTAGCCCTTCTGGCCCTTGAAGCCGTGCCGCCCAGTAATGCCAGATATAATCCAGGCTTAATTTCAGGACAATTTACAATGACCAATTAACCCACCAACCGGTACGTCTTTGGACCATAAGAGGAAACTGAAGCACCCATAGGAAACCCACGCAATAACATGGAGAATCTACAAACTCTTTACAGACAGAGACAGGATGTATTTTAAATTCATTCTTTTCAGAACGTTGGCACTGAGGCAATGAGGTATTTATTGATTACCCTTCATTGTTCTTAAGGTTTTGCTGAATTCTCCAAGCAACCTTCTTCAAAGTACAAGAACTTACATTGAGTTACCATCAGCAGAAAGCAAGCATCACCAGAACGGGTTCCTTGTAGTGATGCACGCATCAGTAGTCCACACCGAAGGCAGTCTCTTCAGATCTGTGAGTAATCGCTTCTGTAATCAGTGTCTTTGCAACTTTGTTACAAGCACTTAATCTAAGAACGCCTTTTGAACAGATCAAGGAGGCTTCAATACTTCGGCACCAACTCACTTGTTCTCATGATACTGCTAAAAGACATGTTGCAGTAATTCACCGTTGGGACGAAATGACAGTTGCGAGTTCACAGGGCCTCTTTCTTTAGTGTGATGGTTAACACATTTCAACAGATCACAAGTGAGTAAAGCAATTAAGTCACAGAGGGCATTTTGGGGTGAGAAGGGGTGTGGAACAGTTCTCTGAAGCCGAGGAAATAAATCATTTTAACTGTGATGTTAGGAGTTTTTTGCAGTACCTGAAACCTTGATGGGGATTTTAACCACAAAATCCCAACATATTGACCTTTTGGGCAGAATGAGACTATTCAGGTTTCATATGAAACCCACTGGACCAGATACCTTCGAGGTACAGACAGACATTATTAGAAGTGATAAGTAACAGTGAGGCTAGCACCACTGTTTCCAGAGCAATTCAAATCCAAAGACTGACCATGTGGACTAGGATTGTCACAGAACATTTTGGCACAAAATCAGACCCTTTGGCCCTTCGTATCTGTGCAAACCTGTTTTTCTGCTTAGTCCTATCTACATGCACCCAGACCACAGCCCTCCACACTCTTCTTACCCAAACTTATCTTACATATTGCCATTGAACTCACATCACAAGTGGCAGCTCATTCCACTGTCTGAGGGAGCAAGTTTCCCCTTAGGTTTCCCTTAAATATTTCCCCTTTCAACCTAAACTTAGGATTTCTAGTTCACGCGTCAGGAGAAAAAGCTTGCTTATATTTAATTTATCCATACTCCTCAGTTTTGTACACTTCTACAGATCTCTCAGTCTACTATGTTCCAGGAATAATGTCCTAACCTGTTCAAACTTTCCCTATAATGCCCTTCTAAACCCAAGGTTCTCTGAGCCAAGGTGACTAACCCACCAATGGCACTGGGCTAAGATCTGTCTGCCAATGTCTGCATTTCATTAAACTGTTCTCATGTATTTCCTATACCTCCTTGTGATACAGCAGGAGACCGTTTGACACATCTGACCTATGCCAGCTCTCTGAGCAGCTTCACCCCGTCCCATTCCCACAGATTTCCCTGTACCCTATTCTCTCACACACATGCTCTTCACACACTGTTTGACGCCCTACCCCATTCCAATATTGCTATCCATCTATGACAGAAGCAACTTTCAGGTATTCATTAATCTACTAATTAGCATATCTTTAGGATGAGGGGTAAACCCAGCACCGGGGTAGCCCAGAGGGAGAACATGAAAATTCTACCCAGATGGTCAGGGTGAACCCCAGTCCTTGGAACAGTGGAGGCGCCGCACTCCTCTACAAGTTCTAATGATTTCCTCAGATCAAACAATGCAAGCGCCATGACACAATCGTCATTCTGTACCTCTCTGCTTCAAAGGGACCCAAAATCTCAGGCTAGATCCGGGGTTCCCAACTTGGGGTCCACGAACCCCTCGGTTAATGACATAAAAAGGGTTGAGAACCCCTGGGTTAGATGGAAGTTATATATAGAACAGGAAATATAACACAGTAGACACAGAAACAGGCCCTTCAGCCTACAATGCTCGTTTTGAACCAGATGCTGAATTAAAGTCACTTCAACCAGTACGTGATCCATCTCTCTCTCCATTCCTTACATATTCATGTGTCTAACAGCCTCCTAAACACCACTATTGTATCTGCTTCTACTGATAAGCCTGGCAGCCTGCTGCAGGCACCTGCCCACTCTCTGTGTAAAATCTCTTTTAAACTCCCCCCCCCCCCCACCTTGAATACATGTCCTCTAGTGCTTCATCCTCTACCCTGGGAAAAAGATTCTGTCTATCTGTTAGAATCACTGACATAGGATGTGAAGCTTGTTGTTTTAGCGTGGCAATACAATGCACAGTTCTTCTGCCCGGCGGAGCTGTTCTCACTGACAGGAGAAGGGGCAAAGGCAGGCCACTGGCGCCTTAAAACCAGCTGCTCCGGGCAGATGGGACTCATTAACCACGGATGGTAGCTCATCCAGGAGAGGGAAAACTCCGATTTCAAATCTCCGCTGCTTTGCGGCTGTACCCGCTCACGGGAAAGGATTTGGGAGAAAACCCCAACGAAAAATCCAGAGTTGGAGTCCCGAAGGCGGCTGACTGCTGTACCCAGCACCGGCACAACAACTCCTGTGATGCTGCTGGCACCAAATTGTATCGACTCCCGTCGTTCCTTTGAACCTGTCATCGGCATGGAGAAGGGGGGTCCCACTGCATGGGCAACAGACGGATCTCCATATCAACTCTGCCCTGGCTTGCGCCCTGGAGAGGCCACTGCTAGTCACTACCAGAGGCGCAGTACCCATGGTCAACCATGACTGACAGAGGCCACACACACACACACACACACACACACACACACACACACACACACACACACACACACACTCACACACACACACACACACACGTAATGCAAAGACATTAAAATTACTAGAAATTACAACAATAAATAATGCAAAAGAGGAATAGCGAACTAGTGATCACCAGTTCATGGACTGTTCAGGTAGCAAAAGGGAAGAAACTGTTCCTAAAACATTGAATGGGGTCTTCAAGCTCCTCTACCTCCACCCATATGGTAGTAATGTAAACAGGACGTGTCCCAGAGGGGCCTGAGTGATGGGTGCCTTCTTCTTGAGGCACTGCCTTTTGAGGACGTCGTGATAGTGAGGAGGGTTGTGCTGAGTCTATAACCCTCTGCAGCCTCGTGCGATCCTGCACATTGGAACCTCCGTAGCATACTGTGATACAAGCAGTCATAATGCTCTTTGCCATACATCTGTAGAAATCTGCAAGCATCTTTGCTGACATACCAAATCTCTTCAAATTCCGAGTGAGAAAGAGCCACAGGTGTGCCTTAGTCACGACTGTGTTGGGCCCAATCTATGTCGCTCGTGCTTTTAAAAATTTTTATAAACATCTACCAGCTTATGATGCGTCAGAGAAAACAACCCAGGCTTGTCCAGCCACTCTTATCTTCCAATACAGGGAGCATCCTGGTGAGCCTCTTCTGCACCCTTTCCAATTCCTCCACATTCTTTGTGTGATCAGAACTGTACACAATACTCCAAGATTGAAATTACAGAGAACATCAGCACTGTGGTGAGCTAGAATTATTTCTATTAATAATAACCAGATTTCTCATTTTACATGCAAGAAATGACACGGCAAACAGTCTGTTAGAAAAGAACAAACATATTGAAAGATGATGGATAGCAACAAGAGGGGATGAAGTCTGCCACAATCCATTAAGCAGTGTAAGCGTTTGATTGGGCAGCCTGCAGCTAACACTGTTTGTCTATCTTCAGGAGGCTCCCTCAAATTACAAGGCAGCTTATCGGAGGGGAAGTGGACTTAGGATGAGAAGACAAATCACCATTAGCATTAGCATCAGGCTTTTTAAATCAGCTTTGCTTCAGATATAATAATTGGGGGACATCGTTCCCCTAGTTAACTCCCCTCTCTTAAAACAAACAAGAGGAAATCTGCAGATGCTGGAAATCCAAGCAACACACACAAAATGCTGGAGGAACTCAGCAGGCCAGGCAGCATCAGTGGAAAAAAAGGACTGAAACCCTTCGGCAGGACACTTAGTAAGGATTTTAGCCTAAATTATAATGAGAAATGAGTGGGATTAATGAGGTTGCTCTGAGACCTGCCATGGATCCAATGGGCCTAATGGCCTCCTGTGCCGTAAGGAAGTATGGGAAATGTATGAGAACAAATTAATTAAATGCAGAGCTAGGGAAGACAAATATTCGAGCCCATGTTAGAACTATGGAAAATATTGCTATTCATTCTGCAAAGTGCCTTTCACAATTAGTTTTCATTCAATTCTGAGCGGAAGGTCTTTTGTCTGCTCATAGAAAGATAAACAGCATGTTATCTCTGTGGGTAAAACAATAAGCTTCTGTCATTCTAGTGCTTACTGAGAATCAGGATCCATTCTGGAAGCTGTCAATCTGTCACGCCCGGTGCAGTATCATGGGAATTCTGCACAGCTGGAAGTGCTGCCTTCTGTTTGAGAAGTTTAACTTAGTCTCCATCTTTCCACGCTCAGGTAAATAGTAAGATTTCATTTAAACAACGGAGGAGCTCTGCTGTGTTGTGGCTAATATCTACCCCTTGGCCAACATAATTAAAAAAATCATCTGTTACTAATAGCCTCATCTGGTACAATACATTGCTGTCTGCAAGGAGGTAACTAGTTATCCTCACTCAGACCAAAGTTTACTGAGAGACTTACAGCTCCATCAAACACTGTCATTCATGAAGGGTACAGTGGAAACACTGACTCCCATAAACTGGAATTGGAGAACAACCCTCAGATAATAAATATTTTGTTTTTGTTTGCACTCCAGAACAAATTCACTGAAATAACACTGGACTTGGAACACATTTGGCCAAGTAGACTTCTCTTATGTTTTAAATTTTAGAAAACCAGTGTTTCCTAAGTAAATTTGTTAACTGTGAATCAATCAGCAAGCTGGCTATACGTATATGAAGGCTGGAAGTAAGTAAAAGAAAGGGGATGGGTGGTGACACAAAGAATTACAACGTACACCTATTTAAATATTTACGTGGAATTAACTTTGACTCCATAAATATTCTGAAGTTACTCATGTTCCATTTGACTAATAAAACCATAATTTATTTCAAATGTGCATTTTAATTTGCCTATAATGAATCAAACACATGAGAATTTTATTTATACATGAAAATAAAATTCTCCAAATGGCCAGCATTTTTCTGGCATTAAGTAACCATTAAATTTCTTCACTTTGCCTAACAATCTGCCATACCAGAAGCCATCTTGGCTCAGGTTGCTTTTGCCAGTTTAAGAGCTTCTTAAAGCGGACTTTAATTTCCTTAAATATGCACATCAGGATCTAACACTGGCTGTAAAGTTGATTTTAAAAAAAGCTGTTTATATAGGACCTTTCATGCATTAAGATGAAAGCTCAAAGTGCTTAACATAGATTGTAAAGATAAATCAATATACAAGTAGTCCCCGAGTTACAAACGTCCGACTTACGGACAACTCGTACTTACGAACCAAGGAAGGAGAACGTCGTCCGCCATTTTAAGTCAGATCACAATGCCGTCTGCCATTTTAAGTTGTTGCCATTGACATGGTGTTGAATGTTTAACTTTGTATTTGGCTTAAATTTTTCTTAGTAAGGTTCACCCTGACCCCGGCCCCCTCCACCCTGTTCCAGCCCCATTCCAGTCGGCTGGTGGCGCAGTGAGATCAGCGAGTTCAATCCAGTGACAGACTGCTCCTGTGCCGGGTTGATGTCGAGCTCGCAACTCAACCTCGTGAAAAAAAAACACTGCCACCTCCAGTTTAAATACCCACGCGGAATAATGTGGATGATCAAATACCCAAACCCAGCACAGCCCCCCACTTGTCCCATTTAGCCTGTCTCAGTGTGGTGGTCCTTAGGACCCAGCGGACCTCGGGAGCCAGCGGAGGTCGGGACCCGCCGCCCGCAGTGTTTCTGTTCCATTGACGGGAAGCGATCGTGATTGAAAATGAAGTGGAAATAATGGAGCGTTTGGAAAGAGGTGAAACGCCATCAGTCATTGGAAAAGTGTTAGGCTACAGTCGGTCAACGATTGGAACAATTTTAAAGGATAACAGATAAAGTGAGAATAATGGAGCATGTGAAACGCCCTGCCCCGATGAAAGCTACAATTATTACTAAGCAATGCAGCCGTTTAATTATTGGAATACATATGTTTCTTAAGTGTTTTATATGCATAGAAAGGTAAAATATATACTATATACTAAGACAAACGTTTGACGAACTGACGCTAAATAATACCGGATGTACTTGTTCCAACTTACGTACAAATCCGACTTAAAGACGGACTCAGGAATGGAACTCGTACGTAACCCGGGGACTGCCTGTATAGAACTGTGCAAAAGATATTTATAGCTAGGGTGCCCAAGACGTTTGCATAGTACTGTAGTAATTTTATATATTGCACTGTACTGCTGCCACAAAAAACAACAAATTTCATGACGTACATGAATGATGATAAACCTGATTCTGATATGGGTCTTTATTGTGGACTGAGAGTGGGGACACAGAGAGGGGAATCATGTTTGGGAAAAGGGGAAGGGAAAGTGGAGAGAGCAGGAAGCACCAGAGGGACATTTGCAATGATCAATAAACCAATTGTTTGAAATCAAATGACCTTCCCTGGTGTAACAAGGCTGGGTGCGTCTGCACCCCCGCCACCACCAGCCCCTGGCATTCCTTGTCTGCCACCTATCGCACATCCCTCCCACAGAGCTCCACCCTCGCCTTTCCAAACACCCTTTGCACACGCCAGACTTACAAACTCACTCTCCGCTCCAAGTTGACAAGTACAGGACTGTGCAGAAGTCTTAGGCACGCTAACCATATACAGTATATGTGCCTAAGACTTCGCACAGCGCTGGAGTCATAAAAGTAGGAAGCTAAGTCAAAAAATTCATAAGACAAACATTACATAGAATAAATTGTAATCAATTTTTCCAAATTATATAAATGTAATCAACATCAACAGGCATTAAGTAATCCCATAAGTAGACCAAATTTAAAAAAGCAGGTTTTAGGAAGTGTCTTGCACCGTACTAGCCTGGTACATCTCGTTTGGAACCGAATTCAGATTTTTGGTGTGCAAGAGTAAAAGGTCACCTTACCAGTTCTCATATGCTTGGCGGATATTATAAGCCAGGAGTGGGGGAGGGGTGAAATAAAGAGCTGGGTAATTGATTGGTGAAAGAGATACAGAGCTGGAGAAGGGGGAATCAGTTCGGAGAGGACAGAAGACCATGGAAGAAAGAAAAGGGGGAGGAGCACCAGAGGGAGGTGATGGGCAGGTGAGGAGATAATGGGAGAAATGGGAATGGGGAATGCTGAAGTTGTTGGGGGGGGTGGGGGAGCAATACCGGAAGTTTCAGAAATCAATGCTCATGCCATCAGGTTGGAGGCTACCCAGACGGAATATAAGGTGTTGTTCCTCCAACCTGCGCATGGCCTCATCATGACAGTAGAGCAGGCCATGGACTGACATGTCGGAATAGGAATGGGAAGTGGAATTAAAATGGGTGGCCACCGGAAGATCCTGCCTTTTCTGGCGGTCAGAGCGTAGGTGCTCAGTGAAGTGGTCTCCCAATGTGCATCAGGTCTCACCAATACACAGGAGGCCACATCAGGATCACTGGACACAGTAGATGACCACACAGTGTCACCTCACCTAGAAAGACTGTTTGGGGCCCTGAATGGTCATGAGGGAGGAGGTGCAGGGGCAGATCTAGCACTTGTTCCACTTGCAAGGAAAAGTGCCGGGAGGGAGATCAGTGGGGAGGGACAAGGGAAAGCAGAAAGTGGGGGAGTGGGGATGGGAGATGTTCTTGGTGGTGGGATCCCACCGACTCCTCATATAACATATAACAATTACAGCACGGAAACAGGCCATCTCGGCCCTTCTAGTCCATGCCGAACGCTTACTCTCACCTAGTCTCACCGACCTGCACTCAGCCCATAACCCTCCATTCCTTTCCTGTTCATATACCTATCCAATTTTTTTTAAATGACAAAATCGAACCTGCCTCTACCACTTCTACTGGAAGCTTGTTCCACACAGCTACCACTCTCTGAGAAAAGAAGTTCCCCCTCGTGTTACCCCTAAACTTTTGCCCCTTAACTCTCAACTCATGTCCTCTTGTTTGAATCTCTTCTACTCTCAATGGAAAAAGCCTATCCATGTCAACTCTATCTATCCCCCTCATAATTTTAAATACCTTTATCAAGTCCCCCCTCAACCTTCTACGCTCCAAAGAATAAAGACCTAACTTGTTCAACCTTTCTCTGTAACTTAGGTGCTGAAACCCAGGTAACATTCTAATAAATCTCCTCTGTACTCTCTCTATTTTGTTGACATCTTTCCTATAATTCAGTGACCAGAACTGTACACAATACTCCAAATTTGGCCTCACGAATGCCTTGTACAATTTTAGCATGACATCCCAACTCCTATACTCAATGCTCAGATTTATAAAGGCCAGCATACCAAAAGTTTTCTTCACCACCCTATCCACATGAGATTCCACTTTCAGGGAACTATGCACCATTAATCATAGATCACTCTGTTCTACTGCATTCCTCAATGCCCTACCATTTACCATGTGTGTCCTATTTTGATTAGTCCTACCAAAATGTAGCACCTCACACTTATCAGCATTAAACTCCATCTGCCATCTTTCAGCCCTCTCTTCTAACTGCCCTAAATCTCTCTACAAGCTTTGAAAACCTACTTCATTATCCACAATGCAATCTACCTTAGTACCATCTGCATACTTACTAATCCAATTTACCACCCCAGCATCCAGATCATTAATGTATATGACAAACAACATTGGACCCAGTACAGATCCCTGAGGCACACCACTAGTCACCGGCCTCCAACCTGACAAACAGTTATCCACCACTATTCTCTGGCATCTCCCATCCAGCCACTGCTGAATCCATTTTACTACTTCAATATTAATACCTAACGATTAAACCTTCCTAACTAACCTTCCATGTGGAACCTTGTCAAAGGCCTTACTGGTCCATATAGACATCATCCACTGCTTTACCCTCGTCAACTTTCCTAGTAACCGCTTCAAAAATTTCAGTAAGATTTGTCAAACATGACCTACCACGCACAAATCCATGTTGACTGTTCCTAATCAGACCCTGTCTATCCAGATAATTATATATACCATCTCTAAGAATACTTTCCATTAATTTACCCACCACTGACATCAAACTTACAGGCCTATAATTGCTAGGTTTACTCTTAGAATTGCTAGGTTTACGCTTACATCTATTGACGCTTACTCTGACTCATCTTTTCTCCCCAGAACCAATGAAGGATCTCGGCCTGAAATGTTGACTGTACCCTTTTCCACAGATGCTGCCTGGGCTGCTGAGTTCCTCTAGCATTTTGTGTGTTTTGCTTTGACTATTCTATCTTTGTAGTGCTTTTGGGGTGGAGAACTGCAGTTATAGGGTTCAGGGTAAACTGAAAGCCACATACTTTAACAAAGTAAATACCCTTCTACAAAATGATCTTAATTGCTCAACTTTAAAGCACTTAAAAACAATTCTAACTGAGGTAGCAAGAGCAAGTCAAATCCATTTCCTAAATCTCTTACAATCTTTCCTTTCAGTTAGTCCTGACGAAGGGTCTCAGCCCGAAACGTCAACAGTGTTTCTCCCTATAGACGCTGCCTGGCCTGCTGTGTTCCACCAGCATTTTGTGTGTGTTGTTTCCATTTCCTTCCTTGCTGGCTGGAGACAGATCCGTGACATATGTTAGCTGCAGGAATGTGGGACAGGTGCCAGGTGGATGAATGCACAGAGCTGCACTTCCCCTCAATCTCCCTACGTTTCAGAGGTCAGTTGTGGTAAAGGGCAAGGCAGTGCTTTGTCACATCTTGTCCCCAGCAACGGGAGGAGGAAGCACGGCACCCAGGATCTTCAGTCGTCTAAACAAATTCACTGCTTTTTCAATCCATTCAGGTAAGCTTCGATTTTAGGGGGATAAATGCAAACTGCTGGAAACATGCAGCAGATCAGACAACATTATCCAAAGGGCCATAGAGTCATGGTGAGGTAGAGCATGGAATTGGAAACTTCGGACGGCCAAATCCATGCCAACCATCAACAACACATTTGCACTGACCCTACAATAATACCACATAGTTAGCAACTCCTTCCCAAATCCTGCCTACCCACCTACTCAAGGGGCAATATACAGTGGCCAATTAACCAACTAAACAGGAGCTCAACCCAAAATATCTCTCTCCACAGAATTAATGCTGAGTAATTTCAGCATTTTCTGTTTATTTTCGGGTTTTCAGCAGCTGCAGGTTGTGATTTGGCACTTGAGGGAAGTGCTTTCATCAGCTAATCATTTTGATGTCTTTGTAAGATTATAATTATTTTCTTAAACCATTGTGAAAATCCACCAACAAAATGCACTTCTGAATACATGTTCCCTCCTCATGCCTGGGCTGGCTTGTCTTTCAGGAAATTTTAGTTTATTTGCTTTAGTATGAAATTTCAGTGGAATGAGGGAACTCAATAGTTTCCTTTGCTCCTGATGCCACTCGTGAGGCCAAATAATAGCTGCAGCAAGCAGTTCTCCAACACAGGGGCTCCTGAGCTCCTATACAGAGAAGCTTGACATTACAGCAAGTAAGTGTATTTGCCCACCTTTGCCAAGGAGGAAGGACAAGAATTTGTGCACAGTTAAGATCTCACAAACAGCACAGTAATAATGTCAATGATTAACTTTTGGCAATATTGATCAGGGAGTAAGTAACAGCCAGGACTAATACCTTATAAAGCTGAGGCTTTGCAAGGCATTAGTCAGACTGCATTTGGAATATGGTGAGTGGTTTTGGGCCCCTTATCTAAGAAAGGTTGTGCTGGTATTGGAGAGAATCCATAGAAGGTTCACAAGAATAATTCCGGGAACAAAAGGGTTAACTAATGAGAAGCATTTGATGGCTCTAGACCTGTACTCGCCAGAAGTTTAGGAGAATGGAGGGGGAGGTGGTAGAGAAAAAGGTGAGATCTCATTGAAACCTTATCAAATATTGAAAGGCCTAAATAGATTGGATGAAGAGTATGTCTCCTATAGTAGGGGAGTCTAGAACCAGAGGGCATAGCCTCAGAATACAAAGACAATGCTTTAAAACTGAGATGAGGAGGAACTTACTTAGGTGGAGGGAGGTGAATCTGTGGAATTCATTGCCTCAGATGGCTGAGGAAGCCAAGTCATTGGGTATATTTAAAGTGGAGGTTGACAGGTTCTTGACTAGTAAGGGTGGCAAAGGCTATGAGGAGAAATCAGTAGAATGGGGTTGAAGGGTATAATAAATCCGCCATGATAGAATGGTGGAACAGACTCAATAAGCCAAATGGCCTAATTCTGCTCCAATATCTTGTGATTTTATGAAACTTGGATCAAACTTATGAACTTCAAAATAGTGCCTCAAGGTACTTTATATTCACAAAAATAACAGACAAGCCCTCATTTTCAAAGTTTAAGATTACATTGAGGTATCCCTAAATTTCTTGAGTGTGATTTGAACCATGAACCTTCTGACTCCCAGCTCGATGAAAGACACTGAACCACTGACTGTATGCCTCAAGCAATGGAATAATCTCCTCAAACCCAATTATCTCTCCATGTGCAATTCCTCCTTAAAACCTATCACTTTGATCTTGCCTTGGTCACCTGTTCTAATATTTCCTGCTTCCTGACATTACCATAGGAATTACCACAAAGCTCACTGTAGCCTGTGAAATGCCTTGGAATGCCCAGAGGTCACACAAGGTGGTCCATATATGTGCATTCTTTTTCTTTGGCTTGGTGTCAATTTTGGCTCCTGTAAAGCCTTGGGATATTTTAGTACATTTGAATACACAATATAAATCCTAGATGTATTACTCAGAGGTGTGAATATTGCACAGTATTATATATCATGTACTGCAGTTGTTCCCGACTTTCTTGAAAGACACACTTGTTACAATACGTGACCACTCCTCTGTGCATAAATGCCAGATGATATCAAGGGCTGCTCCTTTAATAGAGTTAGGGCTGTCATCGGATTCCCAAGGATTTCTAACAACCCTGCAGCTGAGGCAGGTGGTGTGCAGAGCATGTTTTTTATTTATGTTCAGTCTTTTGTTAACTTTTCAGCCAAGTTATCTCAATATCATTAAACAGTAACAGGCAGTATCTGATTAATTTTTCAACCAATAGCTATACAAGCCAAAGGAAAACCTCAAAAATCTTAATTACACTTCCTCCCAATCTGCTTCCTATAGGGCTATTCCATTTTTCCAGTCTCTTTGGCTTTGTTATATCTGTTTCATGTCGCGCCAACGCACCACAGCAAAATTCCTAATACATGTAAATATACGGTATATGGCGCATAAAGTTGATCCCTGATGTGTACTGATAAAGCCACCTTTCACACCAATGCTTCTGAAATGTCCCTTTTTTTGCCTCAACAATAGTTCTCCCTCAGCCATAGCTGATGAGGCTCGTAACCATGTCTTTTTCAGCTCTCACCTGGTCTCTCAAGGTTTTCCTCTGTCTTCACCATACATTTAATCAGCCTCCACATTCAATAGATTCATCCTCTGTAATTACAATACAACCCCACCACCAAACACATGTTCCTATCCCCTTTCAGCCATTCCAAAGAAAGCCGTGTCTTCGATGATGTCTCTGGTTCACTCTTCCATCTCTAACAACAGCCACATGCCTTCTCATGTCATGAGCTTTCCCCTTTACCCCTTCCCAAATGCTCCTTCCGGGTGAGAGATTCATCAACACTTCTTCCAATTTAGTGCACCATGTACAACGGTTATGACACTGTCTCCTCTGTATTGGTGAAACTAACCAGGGGTTGGGTGACCACTTTGCAAAATACCTCTGTTCAACCCACAGGGATGACAATGAGTTTCCCATTGCCTGTCACTTTACTTCCCCTAAGTTCTACTCTTACCTCTGTCTTTGGTCATTATCGAAACAGGGTGAGAGGTCAATGCAAGCTCAAGAAACAGCATCCTATCTTCCAATTAAGACACATTGCAGGTCTTGGCAAATTCAATTTCAGATAATGGAACATTCCCATTTATATCAGAACTGGCTCACTACGCTGAAAGATAAATGACCTAAAAGACTAATTTATTTTCTCTTTGAACATTTGCTATCTGACCTGCTGAGCATCTCCAGTGTTGTCAATTTTTACTTCAGATTTCCTGCTTTGCTTTGCTTTTCCAGCATATCGTATCAATCTTAACAATCACAGCTTCACTTTTTCTCTCCCTGATTCCGTTCTTGTCTTTCTATTTACACCTTCTACAGAGCATCTGCAATGAGCAAGACCTTACTATCCTCCCCTCAGCCAGCACCACCACCACGTGTGTCATTTAGTCTCTCTCGCACACACCCCTATCACAGGCATTCCCTTTACTCTCTCCTGCCCCTGTAATTTAAGATCTGTTTGATCTCTCACTTCTCTTAGTCTTGAAGAGAGGTCAACTAGAAGTGCCAAATGGTTTTCTTACTCAGACATTGCCTGACCTCTTCAGTATTCCCAACATCTTCTATTTTTCTCATGGACCCTCTATAATTCTTTGTGCCTTCTTGCAATGCCATCCCTCAATGCAGTCACCAGCATAAGTTGGACTACACTTATGAATTTTACAGTAACGCCTATATGGCCATTTGTATCTAACAGCTTCTGTGAATAAAGTCAGATGTACCAACAAACTTCCCAGTAGGAGCCATCTATCTATTTTCTGTCTGTCTGTATTGTATTTTGTGTTGCGCACTTTATTATGGGTCATGGCAATTCGTCACCAGGTGTGGTAAAAGTAAATGAATATAGTCACATATTCACTTTTTGTGCTGTTAGTTTGGTTAAATAGAGACTTAGTAGGGGGTGAATTTTTTTTCCTCTGTTGACAGCTTATCATGCTAATTCCACAAATTTTGTTAATATGGTTATTAATAAAGATAAAGACACAACTGGGAGACTACTTTCACTGATGTTGTTAATTTTATTGAAAGGCAAGTAAAGATTACAACAGTGTTTGGGAATATACAAGACGCTCCATTACCGGCAATAAGCAAAGGTCTTAATGAAACTAAGTCTCAACTTTGCTCTAAGGCTAAAGGAAGCAGGCCTGCCAATACTGTGGCCATTGTGAGAAGTAAAACTAAAACTGAACCTGGGACTAGTGGAAGGGAAATGGTCTCATCAGCCAAAAGGGAGTCTCTGTTCTGGAAGGGTGAATACACATTAGATTTGTGCCCTTTGCTGGAAAAAAAGGCTCATAGTGAGAAGATGCCTTCCTAAAGGAAAATGGTATCTGCTTTGGCTGTTTATATACATGACACATCACCAAAGGTAGGAAGCGTCTTTCAGGCAAGGTATGCAGTTTTAAACATCACAGCATATTTCACATTCACTCTAATGAAAAGGGAACAGAATTAAACAAGCTATGAAAGAATCAGACACAGCAGTAAGTAGTGCCCTGGTATCCAATGGCCCTACAGGGGTTGAAAAGCAAAAGACATAAAGGATTTGGATTTCGATCAAGACATACTTTTGGTGGATAAAGTACTTGGTGTGCAATGGTGCATTCAGTTGGATACTTTCAAGTTTAACCTGACATTCCAAGATAGACCACTCATCAGAAGAGGGAACTTCCTCACAGTTAGTTCCATCTGACCAGGTGGTGCTATCTGCTAAGAGGATCCTACAAGATCTACGTAAGAAAGGGCTTGTCTGGGATGACACTATACCTACATCAGTTACTCATGAGTGGACAAGTTGGCTGACACATCTCTGTCAGTTGGAAGACTTCAGGGTTGTTTGGTATTTGAATCTCCTGGATTTTGGAGAGGTTAATGCATGTTGGAGAGGTTGCACCATTTTACAGTTGCACACAAAGATGGCTATGGATGGCCTGCCTATTGTTGCACAACACACATTCTCAGGTGCACAGTGCTTTCATCGTGGGAAAATCTAAATAGCTCTGTTGAAATCAGTTACCATTACTCATTTGGAGCTTGCTGCTGCTACGATGGCAAGCTGTACGGGCACACTGTGGAGGAAAGAGTTGCACGTGCAGCTTCATGAGTTAGTTTTTTGGACTGATAGTGCTTCTGTACTGAAGTATATCAAGAATGCAACTTCCAGATTCTGAACTTTTGTTGTAGTTTGAGAAATTCTTAAGGTCTCACAGGCATCTTAATGGTGGTATGTAAACACTTAAAGCAACCCGGCAAACATAGCATCTAGAGCAGGGGCTCTCAACCTTTCTTATGCCATGGACCCCAACCATTAACTGAGGAGTCCATGGACCCCAGTTTGGGAACTCCTGCTCTAAAGCAATGAAGGGGAAAGCATTCCTGAAGACTGAAACATGACTGTCAGGGCCTCGATATCTTCTTCAGCCTGAAAGGGAATGGCCTGTGAATCCTGACTTTTTTGGAGAGTTCCTGCTAGATGATCCAGAAGTCAAGAGGAGTGTTACAATGAATGCAGTGCAGATTGAAGAGGAGGTGGATGTGGTAACACATATTATCCATCACTTCTCGTCTTGGACTGTTTGAGGAAGACAGTGGTCTGGAATCTTAGATTTAAGAACCTGCTCTTGTTTGTTAGTCAGACAAAGAAGTCTGGCTCTTGCTCAGTTTGACTTGGATGAAGAGCAACTAGGATATTTGTCAAAGGTCAGATCGGCTAAGGTTGTCTCTCAGTGGAAGAACTCAGAAAGGCTAAAATGGAGATCATTCAGTTTTGGAAAAGAGAGTTTTCCCAATAAATTCTCAAAGTTTGCAAAGGGGAGAAAGTGTGAAAAGGAACAGACATTTTTAAGCTCAATCCAATACTTGAAGATGCTGTCCTGAGTATTGGTGGATGGCTTAGTAGAGTAGCTAAATCTGAGAAAGGCTAAAAATCCTGTTTATACTGGCAAAGGATCTCCATATCTCAGACATCAATAGGCTGGATATGGTGGGCATAACCACATGTTGTCCAGGTTGTGCCAAAAATACCGGATTCACAGTGCTAGCAGCTGTAAAAAGAATCCTGTTGTCGATGACTGCACGCAGCTCCAGCATGCCAGGACATGACAGATCTACCCGTAGGCAGGATCTCTCCAGATGAACTTCCATTTACATGTGTAGGAGCGGACTACTTTGTTCCTTTTGAGTGAAGAGCAGAAGGATTTCAATGAAGAGGTATGGGGTCATACTTGCCTCTCTGTACAAGCTGTTCACATTGAAGTGGCACATTCTTTGGATACACTGCTGTTTGTGAACAGCACTCTGATAATGCGACATACTTTGTTGGAGCTGAGCGTGAGTTCAGAGAAGCCAGACAGAAGTGGAACCATTCCCAGATCAGTAGTGATGTCCTTCTTCAGGAAGTAATTAAGTGGATTTTTAGCGCTTCCCCCCACTGTTGGCTCACATCATAGGGAAAAATGGGAGGGACTGATCAGGTCTGTGTGCAAGTTCTTCAATTCCACCATGAAAGTACAGACCTGTGATGAGAGGGTTTCCACTCAGTCCTTTGCAAAGTGGAGGCCATTATCAGTGGTTGCCCAATTACTAAGGTATCCTCTAATCCTAATGGCTTGGAAGCACTAACATCTGTTGCTTCTGAAGACCTCACCATCCTTACCACCAAAAGAGTTCCAAACAGAAGACAATTTTGCTCATCATAGATGGAAGCAGGTCTGATGCATGTCAAACATGTTTTGGAAATGGTGGGACATGGAGTACTCACTACAGTTACAAGAGCATCAGAAATGTTCAGATATAAAGCTCAATTTCCTCCCAGGAGACATTGTGCTTTTAGATGATAACACAGCCACCTTACAATTCATGGATTAAGCAAAGAGTCATTCAAGTCTTTCCAGACAGAAGAGGATTAGTGCAGTAGGTGCGTATCAAGACCAAGACCAGATGTCTGAACAGGTCTATAACAGGTATTTTACAAGAGGCCGAGGTTTGAGGAGCTACAGCTCTGGAGACTTTGCTTACTTTGGTTGTTTGACTTCATGACTTGACTTAAAGAAGAAAGGGGACACTTGTATAAATGTTAAGATGTTTTATCCTTGAAGATTTCATGTCTCCTATTTTTGTAGTATGTAGTTGTAATTATGATAGTGTAATAATTAGGGGTAGGGATGTAGGAGCCATTTATCTATTTACCGTCTGTCTGTATTGTATTTTGTGTTGGATGTTTTATTATGGGTTATGGTAATTTGTCATGTGGGTTTTGGGCATAGTAGAAGTAAATGAGTATAGTCATGTATCTACTTTTTGTGCTGTCAGCTAGATAGAGACATAGCAAGGGATGTTTTTTTTTGTTGACTGCTTCTTAGCTAACTCTGCAAAACTGTTAATATTGCTAATTTCACTATTGCTATTTTTGATCGTTCGTCTTTGTTGCTCGCCTTTGCTGGTTTCGCAATAAAGGATCGAACGTACTTTTTTTTGACCAGGAACTCAGTAAATTGGAAGTGTGTCAAACAGTGTGAATCACCTCACTCAGTCTCTCAGTGGTTTTGGTTTGTTGACTCAAGTAGCTCCCTTGGATTGGAGCTGCAGGAATAACGGTAAATTACTCACACTAGGTCAAATCCACTCCAGAACCAAGTGCACAATGAACTCAGAAATCGAGTGGCGCGTGCCAATCTTTGGATGCAGAGCTCTAAAAACATTGCCATTTTGATTACTGGAGCCACAAACGGCAGGCCTCAGCTAAAGAGCCACCTCTTCATGCAGTCAGACACTAGTGAGAAGGTTCACCATTGCCTTCAGTGCAGCTGTACAACTTTGGTCGACTGAGGAAGATTGTTCGAAAATCAAGACCTGAAACCTGGCATAAAACATCTGGTCCACCTAGCCTCCATGATCCCTGCCCTCTTGCAAGTTTCTCAGACCACCTACAGCAGGTAACTCAATACTGGAGAGATGTTAGCATGCTGACTCCACACAATCCTCCAAATCCACTGACAAAATAAATAAGTCAAGGTCAGAGTCCTCAACATTGAGGCAATGACGGCCAAGTCATTATAGTGATGGACTTGAAACTCTGCTTGTGTCATGCATTTTATAAAAATAAACTCTTGATCTTTCAGTTGACCTCCTCATGGCCCTTGCACCTTATTTGTCTAACTGCGCTGAACCTTCTCTATCACTGTAACACTATATTCTGCATGCTGTTATTGTTTCTTCTTGCATTACCTCAACGTACTGATGCATGGCATGATTTGCCTGGATGGCATGGAAACAGACACTTCTCATTGTATCTCCACACATAAACTTATTGTGACTACAATAAACCAATTACACTCAGCAGGCCACATCACTCCCATGCCAAGACAGATTCCCGAAACAGACATTCCACTCTGATTTCTGCAAAAGTTTTCCAGGGGACAGAGGAAACAGGTAATAGCTCCTGGTCTGTGGGAATCTCGAGCCCACAGATATTTGAAATGGAGAATGAACATTCAGGAAAGCATTGAGAGCTCCAAGACCATTGACTTTTATTTTTAAATTTTGTTTAAAAATAGAGATACAGTGTGGAATAGGTCATATATATCGCCATATACTACCTTGAGATTTATTTTCTTGCAGGCATTCACAGGAAATAAAGAAATATAATAGAATTTATGAAAATTATGCATAACAAAGACTGAAAAACAACCAATGTGGAAAAGATAAATTGTACAAATAAAAATTAAATAAATAGTGCATTCCAGTTAATTGGGACACATCAGGTCCAGTACATTTTGGGCCAATTAAATGGCTGCCCCGATTAGCTAAAGTTTCATAGAAACAGTTAAAAAGATACAAAAGAACTGAGTAATAGTGTACAAAATAATGAGAAGCTTTGATCGTGTGGATAGTCAGAGGCTTTTTCCCATGGCTGAAATGGCTAGCACAAGAGGGCATAGTTTTAAGGTGCTTGGAAGTAGGTACACAGGAGATGTCAGGGGTAAGTTTAGATGTTCTAATGCAGATAATGGACTGCCTTCATACAATATTTTCAATGATTGCATCCTTGAAATCTTTATTTTCTTTGTATCATTCAAAATGATTGTATACCTTTAAATTCTTCATAGTTCCTAACTTGCTGACTCCCAGCCATTTCTAGCATCTCCAAGCCTGAATTCTTGAAACCGCAGTGAGGAAAACAGCTCTGAATTGTCTCACTACTTATTTCTCGCCAACCATCAATGACAAAACAAAAATCACTGCTTATTGAACACAAATGGACACGCAACTGCTGATATTTAAGAACTGCTCACTCTTGAGCATGGTGTAGTGTCTGACAGGCACAGAGGTGCTCCTGACTGATGCTAGTTAGAAACCATTCAGCAACATTCTCCTGTCCCAATTAAGCAGCATAGTGTCCCAAATAACTGAAGGGTATCCTGGCTATCTTCTCAATCAGTTTTTGTTCTTTAAGAGTTGTTCCAAATAAATGGCTGCCCCAATAAACCAATGGACAATTGCCTGAAACCCACTGAAATACTGAGAACAAACAAGAAAAAAATCTGCAGGTGCGGGAAATCCAAGCAACACACACACAAAACGTGAGTTGTGGAGTCCTAGAAGATGAGTCTGTGGGTTGTGGAATCAGTTTAAAGAGAAGGCACCCACACAGGTTCAGGAGCCTGTTGAAAGGTAACAACTGTTTCTGAACCTGGTGGTGCAAGACCTGAGGTTCCTGACCTCCTGTCTGATTGTAATAGAAAGAAGAGAGCATGGCTTGGATGGTGGGGTCTTTGATGATGAATGCTGTTTTCTTGTGGCAGTGTTCTGTGCAAATGTGCTCAATAGTGGGGAACGGACCAGACTGCATTTGCCACTTCCTGTAGACTTTTCCATTCCTGGGCATTGTTATTTCTGTACCAGGCTGAGATACCAGTATCACATTGGCGTCAGTCACCTGAGAATCCACAAAACTGAAATTAAACCACGTCATTTAGGGACGTCCTAAACAATGTTCCCTCTAAGGTGTGCCCACACACACACACCTTTTGCTACTAGCGCACAAAGAAATTTAAACTGTGCTTAAAAGGTTGTCAGCCTCTAACCTCGTTGGCGCAATAGTACACAACCACATTTCCTTTTCTAGTTTCTGATGTGGACGGTGTTGACAACATGGAGATTGTGTTGATTTGTTTGCACATTTTAAAACTGGGCTTATTCATACTGTTTTTATTGAAGAAATTATTCAGCACGCACATGTTGTCGTCACTGGGCAAAAAAAATTGCACAAAATTTTTGTGCACACTGTTTATTACAAATTAGAGGGAACATTGTTCCTAAGAAACAGACACTGTACACTGCCACCAAAGTCAGGGTGTTGGTAACTGGACCACTTTAGTGAAGTAAATGCCTTTGTTGGTTGTATTCACAGAAAGGGAAAACAGAAGCCTTTGAATTTTTCATAAAATTACTGGCTTCAACAGTCTTGGTTCTCACAAACTTCAATGATTAGTTTGCCCACAGCAGGCAGTGACCCAACAAAACAAGGCAACTAAAATGTGCTGAAGCAACATTTGCTATGCATCATGTAATCTGTAAAAACAAAGGCAAGAATCAACAAAAACCCTAAATAAAAATGTTGCGCTAAACGATTCATTCATGACTTGCTGTGAATGTTCTTATTGTGTTAAACATTCAATGTAAAATGTTTTCTCTCTAACCCTGCGATCTCACATGAGCTCACCAGCATAACTGCACAAGAGATTGCAGTTATGTTTCGAACTTTTGTTTCTTGTTTTCAACCGTATTTTCTCCCATTCCTACAAATAATAGTTGACACAAATCTCTGCGCGTATTTACCAGCACACCAGATACAAAAGACAGTTCAAATGAAATCTGGTTGACAGAGGATGTGTTTCCTTTAGTGACAAAGTAATCTTGTACAGTGCTGATCTCCCATTTCAGAAAAGTGACCTTCCCTATTGTTTTGCTGTCACCTCCCAAATCCACATACAACCCCGTCCTTCCAGTGGAAATGACAAGTATACAAAAGAACAGTTATAGTATTCCAATGTGTATATAACCAACCAGAAAACTCATCCATTACAAAAAAAACCCAGCCATTGGCCCTTTCGTCTGACATCACTTCCTCCTTGTGTCACTAAAATGATGAGTGCGCACATCTCAATATTCAGTGAGCTGCACAAATTCAAAGTCTGTTCTCATTACGTATTAAATCCCATTCCCTTTATTGCCAAGGGTTAAGGATTTGGAATTCTGATACCGCAGAAGGCCTTCTCCTCTCTTGGCTCCAATTAAAATTCCAACAATGGATGACAGTCCAATAGGGAATCTAAATCACACTTGTTTCCCATAATAACTGAACTAGTCAATAGCTAATTATCTTAGTCCTCTAACTTTACTTGATCTATACATGATTTAATAAGATCAGCAGCAATGACAAGATAAAATGAGAATGTTTAATATAAACAACAGGCTTCTGAACCCATGTGTATAACTTCCCTCACCTCAATGCTGAACTGACTCCACAAACTGTAGACTCACTTTCAAGGATACTATAACTCATGTTCTCAGTATTATTTAATTACTTTTTTTATTATTTGCATGATTTGTCTTCTTTGCAAAATTGTCAGTCTTTGTTACAATAGAATTTATGAAAAACTAAGCATTACTTTACTTTCCTAGAAATACATCTCAAGGTAATATGTGGTGACACAGATTGTACATAATTTGATAATAAATTTACACTGAATGTTGAAATGAAGGTGTAATACCTTATTGCACCAAAAATGATGGAAGCTTAAATATTGAACTAGTGATAACTTACCAATAAATCAACCATCCCCTGTGGTAATGAATCCCAAGATTTTACATCCTGGGGTTAACCCTTGGTTGGTTGATTGAGACCAACACAAAGGGAAGAGTGCTCTTGTTGGCCACAGTTCAGAGAATTCGGGATTGGATTTCAGAAAGCAAATTGGTCAGGAGTTCCACTCTAAAATGAAGCTAAATACGTTACTGGGGCAAATATTGCAAGTATGGCATGAGGTTTAAATCTGATGTTCAATGCAAACAAAGTGCTTCCCAATCAAACTTTGTTCAAAGTTCAAATTTCAAAGTAAATTTTATTATCAGAGTCCATATCACCACATACAACCCAAAGAGTTTTTTTTTCTGTGGGCATACTCAGCAAATCTGTAGAATAGTAACTATAACAAGATCAATGGGGGATCGACCAGAAGACAACAAACTGTCCAAATGCAAATAGCAATAAATAATGAGAAAATGGAATAACAAGATAAAGAGTCCTTAAAGTGAGTGCAGCAATTCCCTTTTGTTCAAGAATGCCTGATAGATGAGGGGTATTAACTGTTCATGAACCTGGTGGTGTGAGTCCTGAGGCTCTTGGACCTTCTACCTGATGATAGCAGCAAGAGCATGGCCTGGGTTGTGAGGATCTCTGATGACAATGATGGTAGTGAGGATCTCTGATGCTGCTTTCCTATGACAGTGTTTCATGTACACGTGCCCAGTGGTTGGGAGGGATTTACCTGTGATATACTGGGCCAAAATCACTACCTTTTTGTAGAATTTTCCATTCAAATGCATTGGTGTTTCCAAACTAGACCTTGTTGCAGCCAGTCAACACACATCTATAGAAGTTTGTCCAAAATCTAAAATAGCAAGCAAGATAAGCACAAAAATTGCTTGGGATACCTAGCAGATCACACAGCATCTGTGGAGAGAGAAACAGCAAACATTTCAGCTCAGTAACTTTTCGTAAGGAAGAACTGAAAGATTAGCTTTGTCTTTCTTTCCACAGAATGTCCTGCATTTTTACTTCAGCTTTCCAATGGCTATATTTCATGTCTGGCTTTTGACCTGTGACGATTGGCCAATGGGACAAATTGTCTTGAATTGACGTGCTCACAGTGTTGCATTCAAAAACAGGATTAGGGCATATATTCCATGCCCAACTTTTCCACTATCTCTTTCTTTCTCCTAATATGGAAGATTTTTGCCTGCATGGGAATCTATTGCCAGTCGCATAAATAATGCAACTGTTATACAAACTCAGCACACCAATCCACGGACTGTGACTACATCTTCCTGGTTACTGTGACCTGAAACACTGAAGGGCCTTTAATTCTTCAAAAATAATGAAAAACTGGGACTAAGTTAGAGGTTATATGCAAAACAAGCCAGGCATCCCAAAATGCCACATTTCAAACAGAACCATTTAGTCCATTAAATTTGTTAGTAGATTTGTTATTTAGCATAATAACTAAAGATGGAGTACACTGCAGAATCTGTTTAAGATCTGTGACCTACAGAATAGAATTAGAGGAACAGTGGACAGAGATTCTGAACAATGCACGCAAAATTCTGGAGGAACTCAGCAGGTCAGGCAGCATCCATGGAGGGGGCTGAACAGACAATGGTTTGGGCCTTCAGCCTTTTAGTTGCTCTGGATTTCCTGCCTCTGTAGAAACTCTTTTGTTAAGAGATTCTGAAGGTCCTCACGTAAAACATCTTCACTCCTCTACTACTGAACTGCTCCTTTAAGAGGCTGCTCATTAAGTAGAGAGCTGGATGTCATGGGGACCATATGGAGACCTCTCACATCCCAAAGATGTGCACATTGGTAGGTTAGCTGTCTACCTGTAAATTGCCAATAGTGTGCAGGTGGGTGGTAGAATTGGAGGGAGCTGATGGGAATGAGGAGAGAATAAAAGGAGATGATGGTTGGTGTTGACTCAGTGGACTGAAGGGCGTGTTTCCTTGCAATACAACTCTGTAATAAGTGGCTGGCAAAACTCGTGATGGTAGATAAGGTATACTACTGCCAGCTGGATAAGGTGGGGAGGGGGCAAACAGAGTAAATTGCCAATCTGATGGCAGATTAGTGGGGTTGGGATCAGTGAAATATGGGGATGGTTGGTGAATGGGGGGGTCAGGGGGTGAAGTGGAAGATCATGAAGTTAATGAGGAGGTCAATAATTCAAATGGACTGAGGGAACGAGAGCAGGTTGTGGAGGAATATGAATCCAGGAAGGGGTCTGTAAACCAGTTAGGGTTTGTAATCAGAGGTTAGGTAAGGGGAGGGGAGGGGGTCATACAATTGGGGTCCAGGTATTCAATAGGTGAGAGTTATGAGATCAGATGGTGGGGGGTGGTTGGAGTGTAGCTGCAGAAAACGGGTGAATCACTATCCCAGCTGGGCTCCCATCATAGGGTGGGAGCTTACTTTAAATCATACTGCTGTGCTTGGTCAGGATACGCTGTCTAGGGAAGGGCATCAGCATGTGGATTCATTTCTTCCAACAATGCTCCAAACTAGCAATTCACAGAGTAGTACCCAACCGACACAGAAACTGCGATGAACGATGAGAGAGGTGCCACTGAAGGCGGCAATCTTCTCCTCCTTCCTGACTGCAGTCTAGAAACAAAAATCACCTTTCCTCCAGGAAGGACAGCACCACACAATCTATTTTCCATGCATTCGAGCTTCGAGGATGCCTGCAAACTCAGCCCTCTTTCATTATAAATATCTGCAGGGTAACATGGTTCTCTGGGGTTAGATAACTAACAGCAATCTGAGGGTCTGCTTAGGCTCTTCTCTCTTTAAAGGTGGACTTTGTTCAACTTGTAGAATGCTTGCTCGCTGCCTCCGTGTAACAGTCGATGATCCCACCCACCACGGACTTTCTCTCTTCTCTCCTCCTCCACTGAGCAGAAGATACAAGAGCCTAAAAGCATGTACCACCAGTTTCAAGGACAGCTTCTAACCCACTATAACAAGACTAGTAAATAGTTCTCTAGAACAATAAGACCTGGTACAATACATCAGGACCTTTGTATGTCCTGATGAATGGTCTTGGCCTGAAATGTTGACTGTTTACACCTGTCCATAGATGCCGCCTGACTTGCTGAGTTCTGCATCACTGCCTGGTTCGGAAATTGCACCAACTCGGATCACAAGACCCTGCAGCCGATAGTGAGGTCAGCTGAGAAGATCATTGGGGTCTCTCTTCCTGCCATCACGGACATTTACACTACACGCTGCATCCGCAAATGAAACAGCATTATGAAGGACCCAATGCACCCCTCATACAATCTCTTCTCCCTCCTGCTGTCTGGGAAAAGGCTCCGAAGCATTCAGGCTCTCACGACCAGACTATGTAACAGTTTCTTCCCCCAAGCTATCAGACTCCTCAATACCCAAAGCCTGGACTGACAGCTTGCCCTAATGTCCTGTTTATTATTTATTGTAATGCCTACACTGTTGTTGTGCACTTTATGCAGTCCAGTGTAGGTCTGTAGTCTAGTGTAGCTTTCTCTGTGTTTTTTTTTAATTACGTAGTTCAGTCTAGTTTTTTGTACTGTGTCATGTAACACCATGGTCCTGAAAATCATTGTCTCATTTTTACTATGCACTGTACCAGCAGTTATGGTCGAAATGACAATAAAAGTTGACTTGACTTGACTTTCAGAATCAAAAACAAGTTTAATATCACTGGCATATGTCGTGAAATCTGTTGACTTTGCGTGGCAGCAGTATAATACAAAATAGTAGAGAAAAAACTGAATTACAGGATATATATGATTAAATAAATTAAATCGGATGGCAGATTAGAAGAAACTATTCCTGAATCGCAGCTGTTCCCGTTTATTCTGGATTTTGTTTGGTCTTATTAACAATATGCAAAACAAGTTTTTCCACTGCTTTTCACTGTGGTACCTATGACAATAATAAATGTTGGATCATGACAAATGTTTTACTGCAATTATCCTTCATAAGCTGCATTCTCCCCCCACCCCCCAACTCCCAAATCGACATTTAAACAACACAGGCATGTAGAACTGTACTGTTACAATTACAATCAATTTCTCATTTTTTTATATAATGCAAGTGCAAATCCATATGGGTCATTGTGAAAATATTAAACTTATGCTGAGTGATTCTGACATTGCACAACATCATGTGCAGAAGATGTCACACATGCTTTTCTTGTCTTCCAGTTGATTTATTAGGGAGAATTGTGCAAAGAAATTCCACAGAAGCATAGCGTTAGTGTTTACAACACCCTCGTCCAGAACTGAAAGTTAATGGTGCCCATATCTCCTCCCCAACTCAGTAAGAGAGACAAATTGACTGTCAAACTTGGTAGCATATAGAAGCAGGGTTTGGAATCTCTCCAGGATCCTACTTTTAAAAGTGGCCAAGTATTTAAATAATATAGGATACTAAGCTGGTTACTTCACCACGTTGCTATCTGTGCTTAGCTTAGATGACAATGTGGAGCTGCCTTCCACATGTTGCATGAAAGCGTCTACTGTAAGAACCATCTCGCGGGCTTTGTTTCCAATTCAGCCACATTCCCAATTCATGCAAGTTGGCTTAAAGCCACCCTTGAGCATCTATTTAAGAGATTTCCTTTACTGGATAAAGTTAGACAAGGGGCATTTGAAAGGCGATCCTGTGGGAGGTATGCGTGTTCAGTAAAAATGGAAAAGGAAAATGTAGAATATTAATTTGAATTGAGTAAGATACAAAGAGACTGCCTCAGGCTAGTAAACAGTCAACTCAATTTTCACACGTGCCGGTTAAAGTAGTGTCATTTATGTAAGAGTGGTATCAGTGTGAAATTTAATGAGATCTATTCATGGACAAAATTAACTACAGGAAATAATGATAGCTCTCATGGCAATCACACAGACTTGGAAAGAATAATTCTTTTGCTCTGCAGATTTTAAAACATTAAATTCTGCTCACTGCAAATTCTCATTCACACTTATAATAAAAACTGACTAATATGTGACAAGCTGTAATTACAATCTCTCCCCTATGGAAGTGCTGCATTGGCTGGTAGGGTGCTGTAATTGCTGCAGGAATTTAGACGATAAACTTTCACCTAAAAAGATCTGCAAGTCTGTGGAATTCATTGCTGGGGCTAGGGGTTGAAATTCAAGATTCAAGATTGTTTGTTGCCATACTTCAGTACACAAATGTACAGGAAAAGGAAAGGATTATTACTCTGGATCTGATGCAGCATATATATTAAAAAAAACACCAAGCATAAAGAAGCCCTCCTGTTTGCCACAGTGCAGTTTCCTTAACAGATGGTGATGCAGCATGTTACAATGTTCTCCACTGGGCATCTGTAGAAGGTCATGAGTATTGGTGTGATTAGACCAACTCTCTTCAGCCCCCTCAGAAAGTAGAGGTGTTGGTGACTTTTCTTAACTGTGGAGGATATGTTCTGGGACCATGAGAGGTTGTGCTAGATGTGTACTTCCACGATTTTAAAACCACACGTAGTTTCCACTGTTGTGCCAGCAATATGAATTGAGTTGTGAGTGGTGTGAGTCTTTCCTTAAGTCGATAGCCATCTCCTTTGTCTTGTTGACATTGAGGAAGAAGTTAATTGCTTGGCACCAGGCCTCGAGCTCTTCCACTTCCTCTCTGTAGGCCATCTTATTGTTGTTGGTGATGAGCCCCGCCAGTGTTGTGTCATCGGGGAACATCACCAACAATGACGAGACCGACTACAGAGAGGAGATAGAAGAGCTGGAGGCCTGGTGCCAAGCAAATAACCTCTTCCTCAAACTCAACAAGACAAAAGGAGACGGCAAATATATCAGCATTAATGATTAGTTTGAATAGAGCAAAAACAAAAAACTGAATATGGAACAGGGCTAGAGCATGTATTCTATTCATCTTTGTGAGAGTAAACTTTAACGTCGCCTGATTGTATCAAGTGTTGTTGTAGAACTTGAACGCGCTGCTTTGCAACAGAGGTAATATTCCTTTCATGGATCCTGCTCCAAATATTGGCCCATCTGGAGAACAGTTTATTTCCTCTGTGGTACTGAGATCTGCCAGCATGTATAAACTATTCAACTGCAATACTGTACTGGGATAACTTTCTTGGGCTTCTTTGGCATGCAGTTATCTCCAATTATGTCCTAAACTTGTCACTGACTTGCTCAAGATTACTCCATTCTGTGGTAAAGTTAAATTAATGTATAAATTAAGTACAAAACCTCGTGTTTGGATGTCAGTAACAGTGCTTTTGATGCAAATGGTACAATAATTTAATCTCCAGATGTTTATATAATCAAATGCCAGAAACTTTAAGATGGGTTTTAAACTCAGTTTTTCTTCAGTTGTTATGCCCCAGCATCTGTGGGCTTTTGTAGATCAGAAATCTCACTGTCTTGTACCAAGTGTCAAATTCCACTCTCTAATTTACATTGAAATGTCCCCTGTTTCTCATCAGTTTGACTGTGGGAGTATCTCAGGCCAGATTTACATCTTCAAAAAGCAACAAAGCAGACAATATTTTAAAATGCACAGATTTAAAATGCCTGTTAAAAGAGTCCTGTTGGTGCTGCATCAATTAGGAAATAGCAAGAGGTTAACGTGATCCTGGTCCAGGAACCATTCAGCTTGTTATCACTTTGAAAATGCCTGTTAAGTGCACTTATTCACAAGTACACGGAACCTTCTGGGTCTCCCTACTTTATCACTGGTTTTGCTCTCCCGCAATCATTCTTTCTCTCTCTCACATGCACACACTCTTGCTCATGCACTTACTCACTTTTACTCAAAATCTGAGCTTTTGGCAGTAACAAAAAGTTCCACTTTTTTTGAAGCCAGGTTTATTCTGCTTGCAGTCTTTCAGACAGATAACTTTAACCCAATCTGTCTGTTAGGAAATGGGGGGGGGGGGGGGTGGACATTTTTTAAAATAAATTTTATTCATAATGATTAGTATATTCTTCAGGTGCATTGCCGTTTGGCATGGGCGATCATGTCTCTCCATCCATCATGGTCCCTGAACCTCCGAATTGTAGTTGTTGCCTCCCCTGTTTCTAACTGTGATGTTAATCCATCTGTCATTTTCATTCTCTGCCTGCCTCTGCTTCTTTTTCCTGCCAGCTTTCCAGTTGTAACTAAATGTTCCAATGTCTCTCTTCACATGAAGCATCCAAAGAATTCTGAATGCTGTTTTCTGATTTTTTTTTAAAAGTAATGTACATTTTGTTTTCGTTCTCTGTGGAACTTCTTCGTTGGTTATCCTGTCCGTATATGATATGCATAGCATTCTTCTGAGGAACCACATCTCTGCCGCATTGATTCTTTTTTCCATTTCATTTGTGATGGCCCATGATTCGCAGCCATACATCAATATAGGAAGAATGTAGTATGTACACAAAAGAATAAACACAGTGCAAAGCTTTTAGATTCATAGTCAATACTTTCAGTAGCGTTAACCTTTTTAAAAAAAACCACAGAACCACTGCGACTCATGTGGGGCCCTGGGGTGATACACCATTTCAGTGTTTGAGGGGTTTCCCCGCCCGACTCAGCCCTTCAATGTGTGGTAGTGGAAGGAGCCGAATCGATGGTCCTTCTACACAGAGACTTTGTGTTGGCTGCAACAAGCTTCAGTGCATCTCTTAGAACTTACCCCTGTAGCCTGCAATGTGCCAGTATGCAGCATCTCCTTACGGGCGTCTCACTTAGCTGAAACACCAATTGGTTTCAGGCAGGCCAAAGGGTGTCCCTCACTGAGCTGATGATCTTCCAGCATAATCGCAGTGTATGTTTGGACTGAATACTGATTAAATCCCGTTGGAGTTTACTCCTCAGTGTGGAGTAATACAAGGTGGGTGGTGAGGCAGTGATTTTCCTACTCACAATGGATTCCTGCCTAGCATAGAAAGAGTCCATTGTCCAACTGGTCTAAGCTACCATTTAGGGTCCTTGAAAATTTTTCTTTACCCTTTTCACCTATATTTCCTTCTGTTCCTTTCTCCTTTGACTAGATTCCTCTTAAATTCATCTACACTAATCATCTCAACCACATCCTGTAGTGGCAAGCTCCCAATTCCCACCAAACTCCAAATAATTTTCTGAGTTCCTTGTTAGATTTTCAAGATACTTTTATTTTTATAAATACTCTAATATTCTCCAAAACTGACATTTTTTTTTGCACAAATAAACATAGCCATACATAGATTGTCAAGACTGGTGTCATTGCTGATCCAGTTATGAGGAGAAATGGATCATAACTAATGAGTCAGTAAATACACATGGTCTGAAACCTTAACTGACTTCACACTTTTATAACTGCTGGCCAGAGATGCAAACACCTGCTGACATACCACCCACACAGTTGGAAATTATATGAAGCACAGTAAGCAGCTTAAAGCAATTTGAATTGCACCAATTCACACAAAAAATATCAAAGAAAGACACATCTCTCAGTCAATTAGTTTACTAATGACCTGTCTGCATGTAGCTTTTGAAAAACAGATATTAGAAATCTATACTAAATTTTAGATAATATGTACACAATCTGCTATGTTACCTCAACTTCCAAACTACCTCATGGCTTAGCTATCCTCCAAGATTATGAAAGGTGCCTTTCCTTCTTGGCTGACATCTCGAAGAACAGAAGTGTGGCAATCTAAAATTATATACACAGTGCATCCTTGATGAACTTCTTTTTCTCACCGCTTCATTTACAAGGTTGGCTTTCCAGTAGAAACTTATGGCCCTTGTGCATAATTTTATCAACTCTGAATGGCAAACAATAATATACACTTGTATACCATGTGTCGTGTAAAACATCTTGAAGGACATTCACAGGAGTGAGATCAGACAAAATGTGCACTGGAAAGAAATATGGTAGAATAGCAAAAGATTTGAGAGGTGGATTGAATGAGGAGAGCAAAGAGGCAGTGAGGTTTGGTGATAACTGCAGTTTGCGCCCAGTGGCTTCCGATAAAGATGAGAGCAAAATTGGGGATATGTGAGAGGCCAGAAATGGATGAATACAAAAAGCTTTAGGGTTGGAGATAAGGCTGAGAGGGGAAATGTTTACCCCTCCTCCACCTCTCTCTTCCTCCCTTCCTTTAAAAATCATGGATGAAAGCTTTAAATGTGAAGTGCTACCAAAGCACGAATTCCTGTAAGGTAGAACACAGGTAACAAGGAGCACTGAATGATCCAGATCAACTGTGTTTTTAATCCAAATCTCTCAATAATTATCTGCCTTTTTGTAATGGGCATCATGCTAGGAAAATGACCTGTTGGTACTGTAGCTACATTGTTCTGACGTCTAGGATTGCCAACCATGAATAATTCTGAAGACTCCAGGAATTAAAAGCTAAGTTGCTCTCAGTGTTGTCCCAGCTATTTAAGAGATTTTAGATGGGGTTGATGAAAATTGTGTGCTTCTTATCATTCTATGAACAGTTTGGTTTGTCTGCTACAGGAGTACCACAGCTGATGGGAAAATGTCCAACTGGTGTGAAACCTCCAGAAACCAAACAACCAGACTTGGTAACCAGATCGATAGCCCATTGGGGAAGTTCAGCACCAGGTGTAGCAAATAATAAAGGCACCAGAGCTCCACACAACCCAAGCTCACAGACTGAAGTGAATTTGCTTTCAATAAGAATGCATTTGGCATTAGAATAAAGACAACTCAGCACGTTCATTCCCACAAAAAAATCTGGACATCAGATGTGAAATGCTTCACAATTTAGGAGCAGTGGTATTTGAAACAGATTGAATTTTAATTGAAAAAAGGCTCCAAGGGACATTAAAATCTTGAGGAAAATTAGCCTGCAAATAAAGCTGGGAATTGAACATAAATTGGTTCACTTGTATTATTGCAAGAAATTTTACTTTTAACACACTAAGGTTACAAATGGATACACCTGATATCAATATTAAACCTCTTTTGGCTATACCACAGTGTTAATCTTTCAAATGCTCATTCAACTGTCTAGATTTTTTTTAAATTAGGGAATAATCTATAGAAAAAATGTTAATGCATGATTTAGACTGATTTAAATGTGTTGCTTTTATTTCTTTTTAAAGGCCAAATTCATCAGGCAAGGATATTTCTCCCCCATTCAGTCACAGGGTGCCAGCATTTCTGGGAAGGCCTTTGTTTATAGTCTCTATGGAGCAAGTGCAATAAAGGTCCACCAGAATGAGTCTTGGGATGATGGCAAGACTGAATTATGAAGCGGGATTGGGTCAATAAGCATTTTATTAACTCAAGTTTAGAAGAATGATAGGGGATATCATGAAAATACCAAATTCTAATGGAACTGGACAGACTAGATGCTGAAAGAAAGTTCCTGATAGTGGGGGAATCTAGAACCATGGGACAGAGGCCATGGATAAGGGGTAACCCATGTGGGATTAAAATGAGAAGAGATTTTTTCATTCAGTGCGATGAACCTGTGAAGTTCTCTACCACAGAAAGCAGTTGGGGTACTTAGTTAGTACCATTCCGATATGTCAATCCATGGCCTCCTCTACTCTCAAGATGAAGCCACACTTAGGTTGGAAGCACAACACCTTATATTCCGTCTGGGTAGCCTCCAACCTGACGGCATGAACATTGATTTCTCTATCTTCCATTAATGCCCCTCCTCCCCTTCTTAACCCATCCTTTTTTTTTCTGTCTCTCTTTCCCTCTCATAATAACTCCTTGCCTGTTCTCCATTTTCCTTTGGTGCTCCCCTCCCCCTTTCTTTCTTCCGAGGCCTTCCGTCCTATGGTACTCCCCCTTCTCCAGCCTTGTATCCCTTTTGCCAATCAACTTCTCAGCTCTTAGCTTCATCCCTCCTCCTCCTGTCTTCTCCTATCATTTTGGGTCTCCCCTCCCCCTTTCAAATCTCTTACTACTGTATCTCTTTTTTCCGTTAGTCCTGACAAAGGGTCTCGGCACGAAATGTCGACTGTACTTCTTCCTATAGATGCTGCCTGGCCTGTTGCGTTCCACCAGCATTTTGTGTGGGGTAATTACTGATAGGCATGATCATGCATGAACTTAATAAACGGCAGAACAGCCACAAAGGGCCAAATGCCATACTCCTACTCCCCACTCTGTCTTTAGGGTGCCGCTGACACAATCTACATCAATGATCTAGATGTAGGGATGAAGTGGAATGTATTCCAGACAAGGTAAATAACTGGGCAGTTACCAGGCAGGTGGAATATCAGTCAAGCGGAAAATGTGAGATCAGCCACTTTGGTCACAAACAAATAGAAAGTTAAAGAGAGTGAAAGATGTACATGTTCAGAGGACCCAAGGTACTTGTACTTTAAGTCACTGAAGTTAATGGGCAGCTACAATAAGCTACTTGAAGAGGGCTTGACTAGAAGAGTATAGACATCTTTCTCCAATTACTTGGCAGTTAGTGAAAGCACATCTGGAAGAGGTTGCCTGTGCCTGGTTTGCCTGCCGACTTGCGACCAAGTCGCAAGTCAGGTAGATCAGTCTACCTGATTAATTCCTGGGAAGGGCGAGACTGTCACATGAGGAGATTCTGATCCTGTACTCTCTAAAGTTTGAACGAAAGAGAGACAATACAATTGAAAGTACAAAATTGTTTCTGGGCTTGGCGGGTGGGTAAGAACTATATTTCCACCCTGCACACCACCCCCCCCCCCCCGCCCCAGGTTAGTGTGGTTAGTGTGTTAGAACTAGGATCACAGTATGAAAATAATGAGTCAGCCATTACAACTAAGATCCGGTGAAACTATGACCCAGAAGATAATGCACTTTTGATAATCTTCACTGAAGAGAGCCATGGAGGCACAGCATATTCAAGGCAGATTTTTTTTTAAAAAGTTATGGGTGGGGGAATCATGGAATGTCAGACTAGTGCAAGAAGGTGGCGCTGAGGTACAAGATCAACCATCATCTGTTGAATGAATAAACAATCAGGAAATGCCAAAGAGCCAGTGGTGGGGGTAGTGACTGTAGTGGGAGGCGAAAAGAGAGCGAACCATCAGCTGCTTCAATCAAAATGGTTTTGAGCTTCTGCAATGCGTATGGACCTGCCCTTATCCAGGCAAATAAAAGATATTGTATCACATTCCGGCATCTGTATAAACATCAAGGCATGATAGTGGAAAGATTTCAGAGAGTCAGGAGGCATGTACTTTTCTACAAATCACCAAAGCTCTGCTCAGATATTGGAACTAATTCACTTATGTCCCTAGTCAATGGTGGACAGTATTTTACTGGCCTTGGCGATCGAGCTGGGGTCAGGGAAATGTGAGGCGTCTCTCATGGCAGAATCCGTCATTGCTCATAACTTGCTCATAAATTATGCCAAGTGGAAATTAGTCCAGGAGGCTGGTCCTGGACTAATTTCCACTTGGCTTAATTTACTTATTATTATTTAATTATTTATGGGTTTATATTGCTATATTTCTTCATTATTCTTGGTTGGTGCGACTGTAACAAAACCCAATTTCCCTCGGGATCAATAAAGTATGTCTGTCTGTCTGTCTGAGGTGAGATTATTACTCTTCACTTACTAACCCATGTTCAAGTATTTCTCACCACACACTGCATTCAGACTCCGACAGCTCCACTACCTGTTGAGGTGGGACTGAACATTACACAATTACCAGCCAATATCCTATTTTCTGACAGAGAGCTCCCACTGAAGCAACTAAAGATGACCAACTGATAAACTGAGCTGAAGACACTCCCCGTACAGCAATTTCCTTGGTTCCAAGCTGTCTTGCGTTATTATAACCCTGCTGATATTGGTTATCAGTTTAATGTCACATGTACTGAGATACGGTGAAAATTTGGTCTTGAATACTGCCTGTACAGATCAAAGCATTACACAGTACCATGAGGTAGAACAAGGCAAAACAATTGCAATGCAGAATAAAGTGGAAAAGCTACTGAGAAAGTGCAGTGTAAGTAAACAATAAAGTGCCAAGATCATAACGAGGAAGACTGTGAGGTTAAGAGTTCACCTGATTTTACCAAAAATTTTACCTCTATTTAAGCGTGTGATAACAGTGGGATGGAAGCTGTCCTTCAGCCTGGTGGCAGCTGCTTTCAGGCTTCAGTATTTTCTGCAAGATGAGAGTATGTCCGGTGTGGGAAGAGTCTTTGATTATGCTGGCTGCTATGCTGAGGCAGTGAGACGTACAGACAGAGTTCATAGAGGGGAGGCTGGTTTCTGTGAAGTAGTGAGTTTTCTCACTAATTCCCAGTGAATTCAAATAGTTCTTTTTAAATCACGCTCTCAAATACTGCCTTGATATCAATAGTAATTGCCCTCATTTCACCTCTGGTATTGAGCTCTCTTGTTTCCAACTGGTCAAAGCTACAAAGTCTGGAGACAAACCACCATCAAACCAAGACTAAGCTTCCTCTCACATGTGACAGCCTACTTGGACTAGGTGCAAGGAGGACATTCCCAACGGCAGGAGATCCAGACTCTAGGTGTGCCTGTTCCAGGACCAAAATCACAGTCTTAAGGATCGGTAGTAAACCACCTGGGACTGCGACAAGGAACTATTTTGTCGCCCACAGAGCGATGAACTTGTGCAATAAGGAATTCAGAAGAAATAGGTCATAACGTGGCACTCCCTGGCAAGGATATTTTCACCAAAAAATGTTGAGATTATTACAGATCTATGTAATGGGAAGGTAGTTTATGCTAATAAGAATAGATGGAGGAGTGAGAATGGAGCATGGCATGGGCCAGTTGTAAATAATATATGTAATTCTTTAACATCTACAGCTTTCCCACTATAATACACTATCATGCACAAGATACACTCGGTGGCCATTTTATTAGGTACACATGCTTGTTAATGAAAATATCTAAATCAGCCAATCACATGGCAGCAACCCAATGCATAAAAGCATTCAGACATGGTCAAGAGGTTCAGTTGTTATTCAGACCAAACATCAGAATGGGGAAGAAATGTGATCCAAGTGACTTTGACCATGGAATGATTGTTGGTGCCAGATGAGGTGGTTTGAGTGTCTCAGAAACTGCTGTTCTCCTGGGATTGTCACGCAGTCTCCATAGTTTACAGAGAATGGTGTGAAAAACAAAACAGAACAAAAAATCCGGTGAGTACGAGAAAATTTGCAGATGCTGGAAGTTCAAGCACACACACAAAATGCTGGCGGAACGCAGCAGGCCAGGCAGCATCTATAGGGAGAAGCACTGTCGACGTTTTGGGCCGAGACCCTTCGTCAGGACTAACTGAAAGGAAAGATAGTAAGAGAGATCCAGTGGGTGGCAGTTCTGTGGGCAAAAACACTTTGTTAATGGGAGAAGAAAGAAGAGAATGTCCAGACTGCTTCGAGTTGAAAGGAGGGTAACAGCACCTCAAATAACCATGCGTTACAACAGTGGTGTGCAGAAGAGCATCTCTGAACACACAACGCGTTGAACCTTGAAGTGGAAGGGCTACAGCAGCCGAACACTATGAAGATACACTCAGTGGACGCTTTATTCGGTATAGAAGGTACCTAATTAAAGTGGCCACTTAGTGCATTTTTGATTAAGTCCAGAAAATGGCCCATCCACACAGAGAATTACTGCTAACCCTGCACACCAAAGCTTAATTGCCCTTATGACCTGCTTATGCCAGATCACAGGCAATTGGCAGAGCAACGCAGAGTGCAGATGATCAGATAAACCCCCAACTAAAGTTCATAGTGCTGCTGTAGATGTAGATAAGATCAGCTTTCACTGCAAAAAAAATCTGAGAGCACAGCACTACTTCCAAGAAGCGTGTGTATCTAACCTAATCCTGCCTGATTGGCCCAAACAATATTCAGCCAGGGGCCAGTGTTTAGACAAGTTGATTAAAACAGCAATAAAAGGAATACATGCAAGGGAAAGCCATGAATAAGTTCACACAATTAATGACATAAAGTGGCAATTACATGCAACAAATGCAAACAGTGAAGGAAACACTAACCTTAGAACTGAATGGTAATAATTATACCTCGAACAGTGTGGGAATTAAAATGATCAAAGCTGCACAATGTATTATTTGCAGAGATGGTTTTTCCCATACAATTATATAATTTTCAAACTCCACTGCAATTAAAGTATAGCACAAATCATTTTAAATTAAGCCTTTAGCAGTTCTGAAGGCAACTTAAGTTTAAAAGAGCCACTTCTGAGTGAGCGACATCATCTTACCGAGACTGAGAAATGCTCAAATAGAGCTGGCCATTTGCCCAACCAATTTCAAGGCCAGGAAGCAGGTATGGGTGTAAAATGGATTATTTATCAGTAAGAGCAAACCATTTAATCTCAGGGCAAAATCATTATCTTATCAGATGATGAAATAAGACCACAATACATACCAGCAGGAGTCAGTCTTTCAGCCCATCAAGTCCCCACCACCATGGCCGATTTATTATCCCTCTCAAGCCCATTCATCTGCTTTCTCCCTAGAACCTTTGACACCCTTACTGATTAAGAACCCATCAACCTCCACTTTAAATATACCAAATGAATTGGCCTCTGCAGCTGTCTGTAGCAATAAATTCCACCGATTACCACCCTCTGGCCAAAAAACTTCTTCCTCACTTCCATTCTAAAGAGATGTCCTTCTATTCCAAGGCTATGGCCTCTGGTCCTAGACTTTTTTCTTCCACAAAAGGAAACATTCTCTCCATGTCCACCATCAAGGCCCTTCAATATGTGTTAATGAGATTCCCCCTTCATTACTCTAAACTCCATGACTACAGGCCCAGAACCATCAAACGTCCTCATACACTAACCCTATCATTGCCAGGATCATTATCGTAAACCTCCTCTGGATCCTCTCCAATGTCAGCATATCCTTTCTAAAGGAAGGGCCCCAAAACTGTTCACAATAAGCTTGGATTCATTCTACAAGCAAAAATTAATTGTTTCCCAAATCCACAGGTGGGACCACCTCCTCAAAGGTATCCAAACAGTCTTTTATCTCAGCAGTGTCCAATACTATCTGGGGGAGGATGAGAAAACCTATCCTCCTCTGTTTCAACGCACAAATACTTGATGGAGGAGTCACTGTGCAGCTGTGTGCTTCTTCAGAATGGAAGGTCAACATTGCTCCTGTAATTCAGTTGAATTTAATCAAGAGACACACACCCGCCTTACAAATGTTTCTTCTTACAGCAATACCACAACATCAAGGTCAACTTGTTAGCTCTACTTTTAGTTTCTGAGGTGGCTAATGAGGCCAATGTGGGAATCTGTGATTCTTGATCACATATTCTTCCACTGTGCCATTGTTCCACCATGGGGCCGGAGATAGCTGATGGAATAGGCTGGTGGTAGTGAGCTGCCATGTTCCCTCTGCCACTTACACAGGAACTCAAAGCATAGACAATGTTTCCAATAACATCCTGAATGCCCCTTCTCCACTTTGTGTGGTCAGGATCCAGTGTCCCAGGAGTGAGCGGGCACACAGTCATAAAATTATGAAAATGGGCCCTTCAGCCTTCATATGCAAGTCATGGTTCATAAGGGTGTCAAAGGTCATGGGGAGAAGGCAGGAGAATGGGGTTGGTAGGGATAATATATCAGTCATGGCAGAATGGTGAGCAGACTCAATGGGCCAAATTCTGCTCCTATGTCTTATGATCTTCTAGTCCAGTGGTCCAAGAGTTAATTGGCACAGAGTCATAGTTATGAAAATATGCCCTTCAACCTACCTTGTCCACATCGACCACCTGCACTAATCCATTGCTCCTCTCACATTCTCCTTAGCTCCCCCTGCCCTCAATTCGCCTGCCACCCATCCATACAACAGACTATTTACAGTGACCAACTTGCTTACCAGCACACTTCTGCCATTTGAAAAGATACAAGTGCAATTATAATGTTTAAGTGACATTGAGAAAGGTAATCGGAAAGAAAAGTAATTAGAGGGAAAGGAGCCAAACACAAGAAATTCTGAGTAGCTCAAACAAACAACTTGTAGAAACATGGTGGTGTTTTTCCAATGCCTTGAGATGCCTGTTGCAAGTAATCTAGGACTCAGAAGCAAATGGGGAGAATATTTGTGAATTGACTAGACTGTGGATATGTGTTCGGTCTGAGGTCTTCAATGCACTGCCTCAATCAGCCAAATGCACATATAGACAAAGAGCAAGGAACACAAGGGGACTCGGCCTGCTGGATGACGCATTACAGCCCTACACATTCACACATAGCTCTAAACACAGACACAGTGAGGCTCACAAAGATACACGCCTCACAGCACAAAGTACACACATCCCAATATGTACATGATTCGAATGCAAATACAACAAACTTCTCACTTGCCACCTGATGTTCAGAAAATAAGTTTAAAGTATAAGGCAGACGAGTTCTTGAATTTAGCAAAATGTTGCTTTGAACAGTTATTCAAACATCTGACTTCAAAACAGTTTAGTTTTCACACATTTGAAGCATCTAGAATTGATAGCACATATTTGGTACGAGGAGACTGAAAAGCTTCATGTTAATAAAGGAAAAAGGGTTTTTGTTTTATATCAGCTTTAAGATCCTTTTCAAAATTGGCCAAATAGCTTCATAACCAATGAATTGTGTTTGATGTACCTTCACAGCGGGAGTGTGAAAATGCAGTCATTGTGAATAGAGCAAGCACTCAGAAACAGCATTGTGCTAACGAGTGTTAACAAGATTTAATTTCTGTGATGCTGAGCACAGGATGCTCAACTCTTCCTTAAAGTAATGCCACAAACCTTATGTCCGCTGGAGTAGGAAAAGGGCCTCAGTTGAAAGGCTCATCAGAAACGATACCACTGACGGCAGAGTTCTCCCTCAGTGCTGTACTGAAGTGTCAGCCTTGGGTTTTAAACTCATTTCCCTTGAGTGAATGAAGCATAAACATCAGACATGCACATGCACAAAATGCTGGAGGCCAGGCAGCATCTACGGAAAAATCTACAGTCGATGTCTTAAGCCAAGAGCCTTCAGCAGGATTGGAGAAAAAAAGATGCAGAGTAGATTTAAAAGGTGGGAGAGGGGAGAGAGAGAGACATAGGTGATAAGTGAAACCGGGAGGGGGAGGGATGAAGTAAAGACATAATGACAAGTGTGCTACAAACTAAGCCACCATTGAGAACTTGAAACCAAAATGCACTAATGAGAAGAGAGCAGCTCATTCCGGCTGAACTGATGCAGAGGAGGAAATTCCAAATGGACAGGTATGACTTACTAATGGCAAAAAAAAGTATGAAGAACTATTAGTAATTGGTTTTTTTTTTATAGCCATGTGTATCAAAATACAGTGAAAAACTTTGCTTTGCATGCCATCCATACAGATCATTTCACCACATCAGTACAGAGGTACAAGTGAAACACTAACAGAATTTTCCCAAAAATGGAAAAGCATACAAAAAAAAAATTGGATACAGCCCAGTCCTTCATAGGAAGAGCTCTCCCCATTATCGAACACTTCTACAAGAGTGCTGCCAGAAGAAATTAACGTCCATCAAGAACCTCACCATCCAGACCATGCTCTCTTCTCACTGCTGCCATTGGGAAGGAGATACAGGAGCCTCAGGCTTCACACCACCAGGTTGAGGAACAGTTACTACCCTTCAACCATCAGGCTCCTGAACCAGCGTGGATAACGTCACTCACCTCAACACTGAACTGATTGCACAACCTATGGACTCACTTTCGAGAACTCTACAACTCATGTTCACAGTTATTTATTTACTTATTTGTATTTTTATTTGCACAGTTTGACTTCTTTTGCACATAGATTGCTTGTCAGTCTATATGGGCAGCTTTCCATTCATTCTGTTGTATTTCTCGGTTCTATGTATGCCTGCAAGAAAATGAATCTCAAGGTAGTATATGATGACATATAGATACTTTGAAATTTGATAAAATCCAGTGCAGACAGTCAATGAGGTGCACATCCATGACAAGGTAGATCTCGAGGTCAAGATATTTGCAAAGGATCGAAAAATTAACTGTCACCAAAGCTCCTCTGACTAGCAGAACTAATCCAAATTTTTTTAAAAAAATCTCATCTTGTTTAAGGCAGACAGAGGGAATATATCGATAGTTTGCCAGTCACCACTTCAGTGATGCCATACCATCAGATCTCATTGTGGGAACTGTTCTCTTCTGACTTTTGCATTTGTTTGAAATCCATTGCAACTCACACACTGCAGTGACAAAATGGAGTGACAACACACTCTGGGAAACTGCAAACAGGGCTGCTGCCATCTCAACAGCAACAGAAAAATTAGGACTGATGTTCTTCTGCGAAGTGTTACCTTGTCACTGTATAAATTGGGACTCTACATACTCTGGCTCGCGGACATCAGGAGGTTGTGTGCATCTATAATCGTCACTAAAATGAAGTATAAAATAGTTCCCACTAAAACAAGTGAAGTCCATACGTCAATTTTTTCCCCCTTGAAGGAACAAAGCAAAATTTGGCAGCTTGCTGGAAAGGTAAAAGCTGTCAAGCAATCCTTTGTTTAATGAAAACAAAATAAAGTTGCAGGCACGATTCTGTGTTACCTACCTCAAAGGCAATAAGCTGTATAAAATTACAGAGTTGATACAATAACTACAGACACTGTTAAATAACCAGTAATGGGGAACACCTGCTGGATGAAAATTCCCTTGCTTGTTCTAAGTACTGAGCAACCTGCACAGGGAATTTAACCAAACGCAAACACTTAATCCTTACACCTTCGGAATCTATCCTTGCATGCTCCTCTTACCAATTTCCAAATGACCCTCTGATGATCTTGCGATACTTTCACATCTATCATATTTATTGCACATTCTGAATTTTAGTAAATGTTTAACAATTTCAACAGACATTGCTCTGCAATGGACAGAGGAGACTGCTTTTTTAAAAAAAAATAATCGCTGGTGAGATCGCTCTGCTATGGCAAGAGAAAGGCCTGCCGCTGTTGCCCAGAGAACATTACACAGGTTTTCTGCATTTTGGATACGAACTTGGACTATAGATTGATTGAGGGTTTGTCCAGATTCATAAATTCAAAAAAAATAGTTGTTGGTTTGCCTGTCAATTTTAAGGCCAAGAGGCAAGAATGGGTGTAAAATGGATATTTGTTAGCAGGTGCAAGTCCACTTAATCTCAAAGCAAAATACACAGCTATGAGGGGTATCAATGCTGTAAATGAAAGCCAGCTTTTTCCAGTGAGGTTGAGTGAAACTAAAGGGTCATGGGTTAAGTATAAAGGGTGATGTGTTTGAGGGAAGTGTGAGGGGAAAGCTCTTCACTAATGAGAATGAGGAACGAGCTGACAGCAGAAGTGGTGGATGAAGGTTTGATTTCACTATTTATGGGACATTTAGATACGTACATGGATGGAAGGGGTGTGGAAAGCTGTAGTCCGGATACAGGTCGATGGGACTAAACAGATTAATAGTTCAACATGGACTGGATGGGCCAAAGGGCCCGTTTCTGTGCTGTAGTGTTCTATAACTAAAACCTTTGTATTATTAGAAGAAAAGTACTGAGGGAGTTATGGACTGTTTTGTTATGATAAACAGTCTGTGGAAATGACTTGTTGACTGTCCTCCTAGCTGGGTGTAAACTTTGCAAAGAACCACTTTGATAAGAGGACATGAAGGCGTAGGAATTTTAAAATACAATCAAATATGTAAACTGCATCAGTTCACGTTTATGTTGAAGGAATGCATTTCAAATCCTGGGTCTTCAGTGCAGATATACATAGCATCTGCATAAAATTTCAACAGTCACACGAGAAGGATTAACTCACAAAAATGATCTCCCTCCATAGAAGGAGCCCTCAGCTGCAGCTTTTAAATGAGAATTGTGCTTTTGTCTACCTACTGAATCTCATGCAATGATTGACCTAGGTTGGAAACAAAAGGAGGAATCACTGAACCGAAAAGATTATAGGAAACATGGATATTTGAGAGGAAAGGGTTACCAAGAAAAAACGGTCTTGCCTGGAACACCAAGGTTCCACGGCTGTCAAGGACAGTCTCTTTCCCAGATGAAGCAGGCTTCTTGTGCCAGCTCCAGCTTGTTCATCTGTTCATTGCAGCTTTGTAGCAGTGAAGTCACACAGGCATGAGCAACACTCACAAAATGCTGGAGGAACTCAGCAGATCAGGTATTGTCAATGGAGATGAATGATCGGTCGGCATTTCCGGCCAAGACCCTTCATCAGGACTGATAAGGAAGGGGGAAGACATCAAAATAAAAAGGTGGGTGGGGGGGGGGAAGAACGCGAGCTGGAACGTGACAGGTGAAGCCATGTGGGTGGGAACGATCAAGGGCTGAAGAATGAGGAATCTGATAGAGGAGAGTGGACCATAGGACAAAGGAAAGGAATGCATAGTACTGTTACGCACCCACTGCCCTCTGTATCCAGTCACACCGTGTACATGATAGGCTGCAACACAATCTCCAGTGCTGTCAGTTTGGAATCTGCATGTCCTCCCTGTGACCACTTGGATTACCTCCAGATCAGCAGGGTTCTTCCCTTATACACAAGATGAGCTGGTGGTTTAACTGACCAGTGGCTGGATGAATTGGAAGAAGTTAATGCCTGTGACAGAGAATAGATTACAGGGGAAAAGAGGGTAAGGGGGGTAATGGACTGATGGGAATTCTCTGAGAGCCAACACTGATAGAAATGAACGTAAACTGAGGAGCCTATCTATGTTTGTGAGCTTACTGTATACAAAGTATCGGCGAAGATGATAAATTACCACAGTGAAAACAATTCAGAAACTCAGTGGCCTCTTTACTAGGTACTTCATTAATATCTAATCAGAAATAGAAATGCTTTAAACTGTTTTGAAGTAAGTGCCAGTCTGAAACATTAACTGCACTTCTCTTCACCAATGCTGCTTGAGCTACTGAGTTTTTCCAGGCATTTTTTGATTTTATTACAGATGGCTGACACCATTCTTGTTGCTCTCAATTTCAGCACTTTGTGGGAACAGATTTAGCCATTCAGCTCCTAGAAACTGCTCCACTAATCAAACTGTTTGATAACTAATCCTTATTTCAACGCCATCTTCCCATCCAATTGTCTAAAGGGAAAGGGAAGGATAAGGAGATTTGAGTGCAAATATACTGCAGGTCAGAGCTGCAGACTCTGAGGATAACACACAAGAGGTGATGGTAAAGATAGCAAGCCAAGTGAGAGAAAAATGACTTGTCTCTGAGCATACTAGAAAAATATTGCTTTTCCTCAAAAAAAATTCTCCAATGTTAAAAATTTAGCCCGAGAATAAAATTTCAAAAGATAAAAACACAAGGGAAAAGATTCCCTTATAGATATTCTAACAAAATGAATACATTCTTTGCACAGTTGCTATTTTGCTATAAATAGTGATCAGAGGAAACGTTCATTCTCCCTTTGCACGTAACCACTTCTCACCGTTTCTGTACTAACGCTGACGTGGCTGGATTCTTATGCGCATATAGAATGGGGCAAAAGGAGCAGAGATGCAGGAAAATTAGGTGAGATCTGCAAGAATTAAAGCCCAAGCAAAGTGCTCATCATTAAAAAAGTTGTTATGTTAAAAAAAGGTGCAGAAAAACATTTCCATGACTAATCTGAGTACCAGATTTTATGGCCATACACATTCATCATTTGTCACAAAATTCCTTGACTACACAATACCTTCTGACAAATCCTTTAATGGGAAAGTCGTTGACAAAGCATCAATTACCCATAAAGCTGTCCTGCATTATGCTTCTTTTGTCTCTGTGATTGTTGGTCATGAGCCTGGGATTGCAGGCTTCATGTGAACCAGTGTCGGTTACAGACAAGCACATCTGCACACGTCAACATATGGCCAATTGTACTTGGTCTGTGTCAGAGTGAAATGGAGTCTCTGAGTACTTTGAATCTTGCGCACACATTAAATGACTCACATCATAAAGACCTGACCGTTGTTTGCACCACCATATTTGTAAAAGTTCCACTAAACTGCATTACAGTTTTGATCAAGCTGATTCTAGCCAAAGAAGGCAGAGAAGAAAGGATGTTTGAGAGAGTGGATGGTTTATCTTTTCTGATAGAAGACTGCATCAGATTCACTCAGCATGATTGAGATGGCATTCCAGTCATATAGCCAGCCCCACTTCAATTATCATCCGCTGTTTATTAAAAGGCTACCTTCACATAGCAATCTGTTTTATCAGCAATTCCATTTCAAGAACATTTCACAGTCAGACTGGATGAATTGAGTGATGTTTAACTGGTTACTTGCATCCCTCTTTCTAATGAGGGATTAAACGTGGAGCCGCTCTGCTCCCTCAAATGGATGTAAAAATATCCAACTACAAGATTTCAAATATGAGCAGTGCATTTTTGTGCAATATTTATTCCTCAAACTAAATTCTGAAGTAGATTATCTGGTCATTAAAAGCATGTGAGAAGTACACGTTCTTCCCTGCATTCACATTCGACCACTGCTTGTTCCATTGAAAATTAGAGTTTACACATGTAATGAGTGTATCAAATAAATAGTTGTAAATTATTTCATCATTATTGAAAGTAGCTGTAAATAATTATAATCCCAGTTTGACAAAATACTCCAGCTAAATTTCTAGAAATACCAGACAATCTCATTATCCAAACTTCTCACTGTAGGTCCAAAAATGGCCAAATGAAATGGACCAGATGACTGACCAGCTCCTAAATCTGCTGGCTACAATTGTCAGGTAGCATGATTCCTTCCTGTTTGCTCCCCATGCAGACAAAGGGAACCAATCCCCAGGGTGGCCAATTCATCCTGCACACGGCAGGATCTCCTTCATTGTAGGTAGTCAGCTCAGTCCTTTAATTACGATGATATTGGGAAGTACCCACCAAATACACCAGCTGTTCCCCTGGGCTCTGACACCCACTTTCACTCTGGAATATCGCCAATGAAGAAGCCCTCTCACTAATTTGCTGATCAATATTCAAGCTCAATCCTTTTGAGGGTCTTTCAGAGGGGACCCACTTGGCTAGTTTGCCCATCGTAGCTGTCCGTCTCCTCTGCTCTTTACACAGACCATGGAGTTTGTCTGATGTAACATTCCAAAACTGATTAGTATACAAGCATGGGATTCCACATTTGTGGAGACTAGAGACTACTGATGTTTCTATCTGGAGCAGTGCACAAAAGCGACTGAGTAACTGACTATTATATGTGGAGGAAAGATGAACAGCCGAAGCTTTGGGCTAAAATCCTTCATCTGGACATTCAACATTGCTAAACCAATCTGATTCCAGGGTTTGGTTGAAATCCAAAGAGTCAGAAACTGAAAATACCATCTTGGTTGAGTGGGGGGGGGTTGGGCTGTGTGCAGGTGAATGGTAAAACTAAAAGGAAGGTTGAGCCTCTCTCCTCACCCAACTGCAGGCTACTCTTCACAGTCTACAACTCTGCAGGTGCTGGTCAAACTCATTCCTGCTTACTCCCTCTTAAGACTTCTTCATCCACTGGCACTTTTTCTTGGACATCCAGGAGAGACTAGGATTCACAGCGTGGGAGAGGTAGTGTGCAAAGTTTCTCTTGGCCCTCTACTAGTGAGCAATGAATGGCAGTGCTCTGTGGGGTGTAGCTGAACAGAGAGACCTTGGGATACAAGCACTTTGTTCACTCAAAGTGGTGATTAAAGCATTTGGTACGCTTACATTCATTGTTTGAAATGTCAAGTACAAAAGTTGGGATGCCATGCTGCAGTTGTGTCTGACACTGGTGAGACTACACTTAGAGTATTGGGTGCATTTTTGGTCACTGCACTATAGGAAGGACATTACTAAACTAGAAATGGCGCAAAAAAGATGCACAAGGATGTTGTCAGGACCAGAAGGCTTGAGTTTAAGGGGAGGTTGGATAGCTGGCACTGTTTCCCTTGGAGCTAAGTAGACTGCGGTGTGACCTTAATGAAGGCTTTTAAAATCATGAGGGGCAATATGTAATAGTCTCTCCCCCCACCCCCCAAGATAGGGGAGTTTAAAACGAGAGGGCATAAGCTGAAGGTGAGAGGGGAAAGATTTAAAGGGAAATGGAGAGGCAAGTTTTTCCACGCAGGTGGTGGTGTGTATATGGAACAAGCTCACAGAGGAAGTGGTAGAGGTGGTTAGTTACACTTCCAATGCTTCAAGGACATTTAGACAGGTATATAGGTAGGAAATGTTTGGAGGAATATGGGCCAAAGCTCAGGTCGGCATGGTCAAGAAGTTTGTCCATTTGCTTGTACGACTGACACCTGGTCCAGGAGAGGTGGTGAGCAGTGTCTCGGACACAGCCTGGGAACTTGGTTCCCGGTCTAAAACTGTTGTTTCATTTGAATTGGGGGGAATGCTGCGTGGCATAGCTTCCAAGGCCAGAGGGGCCTATTCTGCAGCGCTTCTTAACAACAAAACAAATAAATACATATTCTCATCCTGAAAAATACAACTTTGCTCTGAGCTCTGGTGCTCAGTGCCTCCCAGTCCTGTTGCAGTGACTCACAGCCAGGCTGCCTGGACCACAAGCTGACCAAACACCAAGCACAATGCATTATTATAGACATCTTTGATTTAAGCACTGTAATCCCAATTGAGGGGGAATCCTCAAAATGACAAGCTCCCTGTGAAACAGCAAAGTAGTTCTCTGAACAAGCATTAATATTTTTTGTTATCTGTAATTATCTGCAGTTCCTAAAAAAAAGATGAAAATGTTGTGATGGATGTCACATTTCCCAAGATAAAGAATAGGATTAACCTTGCAGCTCACACCTGCAATTTTTAAAACATTTTTTAATCTGGTTCCCATCAACACAAGATAAATTCAGCTTGCAGTGTTTTTAAAGGCAGGCTTCTCCCAACATCCCCACTTTAAAGCCGAGCGCGCACCATTTATCTCAACTGCTTTCATGATAAGAGTTTGTTTTGCAAACACCATCTAAAGCTTGCCAACATCTCCCTTCCTGTCTCACCCACCCACGAGCCCTGTATTTCTCCCTCCCCAACACGGTAGACACACAAGCCAAAGTGAATATAAAAATCGAGAAGCATGCTTGCAAAAGAATTTAATGTGAGCAGTCTCCCATGTGAAGTAATATGATGCAAAGCCACTTGCAAGAAAATGTCTTTTTAAAGCATCTCCTGTATATTTATGAACACAGCACAATTTTGACAACACTTAAACTACAATGGCACTGAATAAACTTGGCTACTAACAGGCTGTAAACTAAACATTAACAAGTGTGGGCTGCTAACACAGTTTTGGATATGCGTCAGAGAAAATGATCCTTATCAAGTGGAATGAGCCAGGCCTTTAGTTATGAAGCTCTGATGCCTTTAGCATATGTTGTGGTCTACAAATCCCTTGCTTCATTCCCGGCCGCTTCCCCAACATGCAAAGCACATCCTCAGTAAGGCAATCGTCTGGCACCTGCCACGAAAACTAATCGCAAAGGAAGGACAGAAGCCAACTCTTTTCCTGTCATCAGAGATGTCAAGGTTAACACTGGTTGGCTAAAAGGCATTCTGCACTCTCTTCCCCTCCCTTCCACCCAGTCTCCCATATGCACATGTCATAAACCAGCCGGGCAATTGCTATGTCAAATATGTAATGCAGAAAGGCTGGCAGGATCCTGTTACAGAGAATGTGCGCCAGTTCCCATCGGCCTGACTCCAGGTAAACTGACAAGGTGCATTTCCTGTCCTCAGACATCATCGATTACCACTACTCACAGCTGCTCGGTTCTTTTTAAAGGGACTGCTACTTACCGCCAACGGAGGGACAAAAGGAACGGGAGCTTACGGTGGAACCTGACACCGCACGGCAACACAGCCAAGAGAGACGCTGCCTCACAGCATCCACGGCTTAGGTTCAGTGCAGACCTAAGAGTTCAGTTGTGTCATGTTTGCACGCTTTCCCTGTGACCATGTGGGTTTCCTCTGAGCACTTCGGTTTCCTTCCACATCCCAAAGACCTGCAGATCGGTGGGATTATTGGCCACTGGCGTGTAGGTGAATGAGAGAATATGAGGGCATGTTGGGAATACGCAGTAGATAATGTACGGTTGATGTACTTCGGGGCTCGATGGTTGGGGTGGACTTGGTGAGCCAAACAACTTGATTCTGTGCTGCACAATTCTAATGCAAGCCCAGTATTCGATCAATATGATCAAATGGATCTTTCTTGAGATAAAGTAGCTCCAAGGGGTACACAAGTTGAAATAAGAACAGACAGTCATGACTATATGGATGAACCATAAGTCATAAGATGTTAAATGTTAAGAATAATCATATCACAACAAATATTGTGTACACATATGCAAGTTCACATCTACTGTGAATACCAGCAAGGAAATTTATCTCAGGGTAGTATATGGGAACATATATGCATTTTCATAGCAAATTCACTTTAAACTATTCAGAAGAGATTCTGCAGACGCTGGAAGTCCAGAGTAACACACACAAAATGCTGGAGGAACTCAGCAGGTCAGGCAGCACCTAATAAAAAGTCGACATTTCAGGCAGAGACACTTCTTCAGGGCTCATATGAAATACTTAATACATTACATAGGTTAAAGAATATATTTTACTTTTTTTTAATGGATCGGTGCAATTTTTGGATTAACTAAGATGAAAATGCTCATCACGATGGCATGGAAACACTGCAAAAAAAGCTGAAACTCAAAGACGATCCTTGTGTGTGCGTGTGACATTGTTAGAGATGTCTTTCAGATGAGACAATAAACCAAAGCTTTCCCCAGTCAGGAGGTGAAAATTTCCTTCTTATGAAGAGGCAGATAACACGTACGATATTATCTGCATCTCAACCAGCATTGCACAGCCAAGATATTTATCTGGTCATCGCCCTCTGCGCTTCCCCACGTTGCAACAACTTCAAAAGTGCTTAAATACCAGTGCAACATTTTAAATACAGAGCTATGGAAATACGGGTCAGTTTGTGTTTAGAAAAGCTGGCTTTTTATTAAAAGTAAATACAAAACAAGCTGCCGGAAGTACTCGGCACCTGTGGAGGGAAATGGATAGCTGATGTTTTGGGTTGAATCTCTTCATCTGGACTTGTGTAGGTGTTTTGCTCCAGACTACAGTATTTGTATTCTTCTGCGTCTTGACTTTTTTTTAAATAAGTTTTTATGTCAGGAAATGATGGCAAGGTTATATTTGGACGACATGTCTTTAGAATGGTGGGGCTTCAGACAGTTGTTTCTGGCAATCAAGAATCCTGTGGCTGCCCAATACACCAAACCACGATAAATATCTTGTGGTTTGTGGTGGGAACTGGTTAGAACACAAATTACAAAAATTGCCTGATCAGGTTCACCTATTTCTGAACTTGTGCAACTCGCAGATTGTTCCCATCCATCACTATACTTGGCAATCCAATTGTGGCAAATTTACATTTTCCAAAGAATAAACTCCAGCTTTCAGCACTGAAAGTGGCATTGAAAATCCAATTAATTTGGGCTCCCTCAAATTTGTGTGCATGGGTGGGGAAGGCAAGTTGACATTTCTGTTCTGATACTACCCATATCTTTTGCATTTCAATTGATGTAGGATCACTTTTGGAGGCTGCGCTATTGTTGAATAAGCTAATGTTTGCACTAAATCTCAGAGAACGGACTTCTACCATTTTCACTTTACTCACGTATTTAATTTTCTAAAAAGGGCTTCCTTTGTGCTTATGGTTCAAGGGTGTCTTGGTAGTGTAGCAGCTAGCATGATGTTATTACAGCTGGGGACATTCTGGAGTCAGAGTTCAATTCCAGCACCATTCTGTAAGGAGTCTCTGCATGTCCTCCCCATGGAATGCATGGATTTTCCCCGAGTGCTCCAGCTTCCTCCCACAGCCCAGAGACATTACCAGCTAGATTAATTATTGTTCATTGTAAATTGTAATTTGGTTCGGGTTTACTATTTTATATATTTTTGTTAAAAAATCACGTACACACAATGCTTAGTGTTGATGCTCAAACAACAAACTTTTTCTTTCATTTAAACAATTTTACTTTCTCCATCTGAGTTAAGTACACGAGGACCACCATCTTTATACCCAGAGTCCCCCTTTCCTCCCCTCGCACACATGCCCATAACAGGGAAAGTACACATGCCAGCTAAACGCTTACATAGCCCAAATAAACAGAACTCAACAAACAGGGGGTTGCTGGGGCAGTATGTACAAAGGGCTCGAAGGGCCTACTCCGTGCTATACAGCTAAGCAAATAAATTAACAAACAAATAAAGCCATGCATTTTTTGTTGTAGTAATGTGTAACATGCTAAAGTATTTCAAAAGTCATTCTAATCCTATGCCTCAAAGGCACTCAAACTATTAAGTGTTTTTTAATACTGAAAGTGTATTCCCAATGGAAAAAAAGAGGATTTTAATTCCTTTATGATCAGTGTTTTTACAAATTCAGAAAATTGGGAGTTTATGATCAGAGCAGGAAGTTCCATGATGACATGGGACACACTAATTATGTGGATCAACCTAAAGCTGATAGAGTTCAATGTAGAAGCTGATATGACCAGACCAAATGACATTATCTTAAAGGCATAAGCAACTAAAACTTTAAGAAACTTCTTTAGCTGCACAGTGCAAAACATCCTGAAGAAGCTTCTCAGCCTGAAATGTCAACTGTTTACTCTTTCCCACTGATGCTGACTGACCTGCTGAGTTCCTGTGGCATTTTGTGTGTATTGCTTTCAATTTCCAGCATCTGCAGATTTATGATGTTTGCAGAGAATATCCTGGCTGGTTCCATCATGGCCTGGTATGCAAACACCAAGGCCCATCAGGAAGGAAGTACAGGAGCCTTAGTCCCACAACACCAGCTTCATGATACTGAACTGATACCATAACCCATGCACTCACTTTCACAGACTCCACAAGTTATGTTTTCGATATTATTTATTTCTGACTGACTTCATTATTCTTAGTTTTCTGTTATTTGTATAGTTTGTCTTCTTTTGCACATTAGCTGTCCTTAGAAACATAGAAAACCTACAGCACAATATAGACCCTTTGGCCCACAAAGCTGTGTCGAACATGTCCTTACCTTAGAAATTGCCCAGGATTATCCACAGCCCTCTATTTTTCTAAGCTCCATGTACCTATCCAGGAGTCTCTTAAAAGACCCTATTGTATCCGCCTCCATCACCATTGCCAGCAGCCCGTTCCACGCACTCAGCACTCTCTGAGTAAAAAACTTACCCCTGACATCTCCTCTGTACCTACTTCCAAACACCATAAAACTGTGCCCTCTTGCGTTAGCCATTTCAGCCCTGGGGAAAAAGCCTCTGACTATCTACACGATCAATGCCTCTCATCATCTTATACACCTCTATCAAGTCACCTCTCATCCTCCGTCACTCCAAGGAAAAAAGGCTGAGTTCACTCAACCTATTCTTGTGTGTAGTTTTCATCGATTCCATTATTTCTTTTTATCTACTGTGAATGCCCTCAAGAAAATGAATCCCAGGGTAGTATATGGTGACGTGTACGTACTTTGATAATAAATTTACTCTGAATTTAAAAGGAACTGTAAGCAACATACCATAATGATCTTTCTCCCAGCCTTCCCATCATTTATTTCAAAATTAATGGAATCAGAGTGGAAATGAAATCAAATCACTCTGTGTTTTCCTGTAGAAAAACCATGGTTCTCCAACAGTGGGCATATGCTTAAAGTAAGAGGGGAAAGATCTAAAGGGGTCCTGAGAAGCAAGTTTTTCCACACAGAGGTAGATGGAATGTAGAGCGAGCTGCTAGAGGAAGAGGGGGGTACAGTTACACTGTTAAAAGACATTTGGACAGGTATATGGGTAGGAAAGGTTTAGAGGGTTATGGCCAAAAACAGGCAAAAAGAAATGGCTCAGAAATCCACCACGATCAGCATGGATGGGTTGGGCCAAAGGGCCTGTTTCAGTTCTCTGTTACTCCGACTCACAGATGTGCAGCAGGTTCCACTGGGACTTCACAGCAGAACTTACAATTGCTTGAGAGCCAAAACGTGGTAACATCTTCTCCTGGTTCCAGGAAATGTGATGACAGATTGAACAACGATGTGTCTTCACAATTAATACATTGTAACAGTGATTGCACATCAGAAGTACTTCACTGGCTGTCCTGAAAGAGAAGTGAACTGGTGTAGTGCATTTCTTCAACCTGACTGATTCCCACTTTAAACTATCATGTTCAGTTGATGAAAGTTGCTCTCTGGTTTACTCCGTAACAGCAGTAACTGCCAAGAGTCACGGTATCACCCCTACTACCGAATCCAGTTAAAAGCAAAACCTTTTTGTCATGACTTTATGGTTTTCGGGGTCAAAGCCACCTAAAATCTTATGACTTGGAGAAAAAGTTGTTGTACTATTGACTCTTCCTTCATTGAACTAAACAATTGCTGACACATACAGAAGAAAATCTGCAGGTGCTGAAGAATCCAAACCACCCACACACCCCACCCCCCGCCCCACCCGACAGCATCTACGGCAACGGGCAAACAGTCGGCATTTCAAACCGAGACCCTTCATCAGGACTGGAAAGAAGACAGAGAAGTCAGAGCAAGAAGGTGTAGGGCGAAAGAGGAGAGGAGGAAGAAGCACAAGATGGTAGGTGAGAGGTGAAACTGGGAGAGGGGAGGGGTGAAGTAAAGATTGGTGGAAGAGGTACAGGGCCGGAGAAGGGGGATTCTTAGAAAGGACAGAAGATCATGGAAGAAAGGGGAGGAGGTGCAGCAGAGGGAGATGATGGGCAGGTAAGGAGATAAGGTGAGAGAGGGAATGGGGAATGGTGAGGGGGGGGGGTGCAATTACCAGAAGTTCAAGAAATCAATGTTCATGCCATCAGATTGGAAGCTACCCAGGCAGAATATAAGGAATATAAGTTGTTCACATGTAATGGATGAAAAGTCTCTTTTAAAAAGACTCTTCAATATTAAAGGGTATTAAACAACAGCTCCTCATCAACATGACCATGGCGTGTTCTGTCTGCAAAATGAAGTGTGTTTGCTCATTTAATCTACTCCAACAGCACGTTCCAAATCAACAACCATGGTCTAATTCAGTACCCAAGTCGATGCTAAGTGATCCAAGCAAATTTATTGCTTTTCTGCATCAATGCAGCAGTTATGGTACATCTGAATTACTAGACCATTTAAAAGTCAGTCACACTGGTAGGTCTAGAGTCCTACTGTGTTGAGAAGGCAAATTCCCTCCCCTGAAGGCCTTAGTGATGTTGACAATTAAAAGTCAGCGTCACCACTGACTAATTTGTTTTGTTTTCTTTTCCCCCCTCCCCATTAACTGAATGTAAATTCCACAGCTAGCATGGAAGGATTTGAACTCAGGTCTATTTATTAGTGCATCCTCTGGATTACTAAACTGGTAACTGAAACACTGCCCCATCACCATACCAGTAACAAGTATTAATCTCTAAACCAGAGCAATGACACATCGTTATCTAATAGTTCCTACAGAAGAAAATGCATACTTTAGGACAAATACTGAGAATAATATTTGTATTTCAAACTAATCTCAAAGTTACATATGTCTAGTAATTACATATTAAAAACACCTAAAGATTAAAAAAACACACACACAAAAAACAGTTGAATGGGTGCTTGTTCATGCAAGTCTTGCTCTATAGCAATCTATAGTTATTTCAGCCCATCCTGCTGTACAGTGATGTAACCTAACAATCCACAGGAAATTCAAAGATGTTCTCAATATGCAACTTTTCAAAGATTATAGTAAACGAGTCTGTAATTTACAAAAATATTATTTATATTGCTTCTTGTCAACCTCCTCTTACTACAGCTAAAATTAGGAATAAATCAGGAAGCAAAAAAATCTTCCTGGCAAAGTACACGTCTCAATGGGTGTTTAAGAGTTTTGATTAATACAGTGGTCTTTACTTTTTTCCCCCGCATTTAAATATTGACATATTCCTAGGACTTAACTCAGATATATTATCTTAGATGTAGCATACACTACTGCGATCCAATGTAAATGTGGATATATTCCAAAGTACAATGATCAGAGGTATGTTCCCAAACCTTCCATACATCCTTGCAGTAAGCTTCCAAAAATAAATTGTTTATCAGCAATACAGATAAACTGTTCATAGGTCAGTAAAGATCAGAACTCCCAAGATCCTGCCTCCATTGGGATATTGGTTGTTGATGAACAGATGGCCTTTTGGTTTACCCAAGTGTCAAAGGATATGAAGTATAGAGCAAAGAAATAATATTTGGAAAGGCAAATCAGGCCATAGAGATCCATACAATTAAATTGAATTGAATTGCAATTAAATTGATTACTTACATCCTTCAAATACATGAGCAGTGAAAACCTTTATGTTACGTCTCTGTTCAAATATGCAATTAAAGTAATTTATAATATTTATAAGATTTTGGAAAAAGTCAGAGTCATATAGCAGAGTAAAAGATCCTTCAGCCCATCAATTTTGCACCAACAGCCAAGCACCCATCCATACAAGTGATCCTGAAATTATTCATTCATCAGTTTCCTTTCCAAAGAAAAAGGCAAACAGAAATGTTCCTGTCTTTTTAAGTCAACAACTACCCAGATGTATATATTTAACACATTATGAAGAAGCAAAATGGGAAATTTTATTCAACAAAGCAACTAAAGTTCAGACATTATTGTTACATTAATATTGGATTTTGTATCTCAGAAAGTCGTCAATTATTTTAGTTAACAGATCTGGACCATAAGTGAAGTAAGCAGACAAAATTAGTGGATGAGGCTAAAAGGTGTCTAGAAAAATTGCAAGACTTCGGAAAACAAAGTCATAACGCAGAGTAAAAGATCAATCCCATCGATTCTGCACAATCAAGCACCCACTTTCACTAATCTTAATTAATCTCATTTTATTCCCCCCACATTCTCATTAACTATTCTCAGATTCTAAAATTCACCCACAGAGGGAACGATTCACAGCCACCAATTAACCTACAAAGCTGCACATCTTTTGACAGATGGAATAAAACATGAATCACGGGAACATGCAAATCTCACACTAACAACAGAATCCAGCTTGTTGGAGCTCCGTGGAACCACCATGCCACCCAAAAGAGGAATGAGATTTTTCTAAGCGTTAGGTAGCTACTTAACAATCTCTTAAAAATTTCCCAATACTAAGAGAGCAATTGCTTTTGTACAGGCGGCATGTGATTAAAAATATTCTCCCCTTTGAAAAATTAAACCTTAATGTCTCAGGAAATCAGCACATTGAGAATTCCTTATCTTAGGCCTGTGGCCACTACTAATTCTTACCCTTTTCAGCCAAAAAAAAAATCAGTGGACAGGCTATAGCAGCAGAAGACCACAAACGTACTCTCAGTCGTCTCTTTATTCGGTACAGGAGGCACCCAATAAGATGGTGACAGAGTGTATATTCTATTCCTGCTGCTATTTTTACATTCTTAGCCTATTCAACTCATCTATTTTTGTAGAAACAATGAATATGTAGTCATAATGTTCTGAATGTTTGTTCTTTCAAAGCAAATCAGGGCAATAGAGAAAGTCCAGCTCAAGAAAAATCAATAACAGAACAATGCTTTTCATCTTTCATTCGTAGCTTTGGTTAACCTTATGTTGTTAGTCTAATAAAAGGTTAAGCGGCTCGTGGACTATTTTATCTGTGAAGACTGGAACACCATTTATTTCCTGTCATGGCGCTGCATATCATAGACTACTGAAAATACCAAAAAGAATGACAACAATGCATACAGCATTAATTAGGTGAGTGATGACTAACAGGTGTCCTGAATATTGACAGCACAATCATTCATTCTCCATCAATTCCTGTTACAGGGTCTACTTGGCATTGGTCTCACGACACTGACAGGTCTTTGTTAAAAGGAGAGTAGTCCATACATTTGATAGATCACCGAAAGACAGGTGGGTCAGATCACAGTCATTTGTTATACCCCTAATACGAAATGATTGTAGCAGCTTCAAGAGAGGGCAAAAATTAGTTTACTAGTGTCTGTTAATGCACAGATGAAGTATAATGATTATTACATGCTAATGTAACAGAGCATGAAAGCCAGAACTCAATGCAATAAACATCAGAGCTATTGCTCCTACCATTACAAGGAGTATTTTGCAAGTCCAGTAGGATCTGCAACAAATTTTCTTTCACCTCCATAACCTTCAAGTTAACAGTCATATAATTGTAATTCCTGAAGACAATGATTCTAACCCACTGGGAATCTATTCAGCACATTAAACATGTGCTAACTGTTACTGATGCCTTCTGATGAAGTCTCAGCTTTGGCCATAACCACAAGGTATTCTTGCTAACCAGTCAATCTCCTGCGCTAATATTCAGTGTGGGAGGATTTCCCGATTGTGCTTTATTTAATGGAAAGAAAACAATACAGCAGCTTGAACACAGAAAATTTCCATCCAAAGGCACTGCAGCAACATGAGGAAAACAGATGCTGAGCCAAAGGAGTAGATTGGAAAGATAAGCTAAAACTATAAAATTGATCTTTATCAACAAATTTATGATTTCGTAACATGGAGTGAATGGAGGAATTCTTTGCCAGTGCGTTAGAGGATACATTGTTTTTAATTGGGAGCCTGTTATGCAAAACAAGGAAAGTGCCTGTTCCACTCCCAGCAGAACGCAAGATGTTGCAACCCTTTCTTCATTTTCCCACACCTCAGTGTTTCTGTCTTTCCAATTTCAAGAGTATTGACTGACAATTCATTCACTGCTCAGCTACTCTGCTTTACCAGCTGGTCATGTGTAATCAAACAAGATTAATCAGAAATTCATTTTAAAATGGTTGTCTGGAGAAGTCCAGTCATAATAGGAGGGAATTTCATATTCAGCTTCTCACACACAGTTTGAAGGTGACACTTTTAACCATACTGATACGTAGGATACATGGGGTAAAAGTAGATTGGGGAAAAAAAGCCTGGCAGGAATTTAATGAAATACCTCAATGCTCAATGGATATGGTGCCACTGTGAAATAAAGACCCTTGGGTAAAAGTGAGTTTACAATTTGAGTTAAGGACAACACAGAGAAAATGTTGGAAGCACTCAGCAGGTCAAGCAGGATTCGTGGGGAGAGAAACAGAGTCAATATTTCAGGTTGAAAGCCCTTCATCTGCAATAGACAAGTGAGAAATGAATGTGTTTAAAGTTTTAGAAATGAGAGTCCTGGAGGAACGCTGTTTCATTTTTACTATGTACTGTACCAGCAGTTTATGATCAAAATTATAATAAAAAGCGACTTGACTTGAGGAGGTTCGAGACATTAGAAAAAGTGTCTGTAACAGAGTGACACCTAAAGTGGCAAAGTGACAATAATTTTTTTTTTAAAAACAGCAGACAGAAGAAATACATTGGAACAGAAAGTTACAGCTTATGCGTGGAGAGAGTGCATGAGGGATTAAAAATATCATGAGTTTAAACTAGAAGTAAATATAGTCAGAGATGGTAAATTTCTTCCCTCACAGATTGAGGAAGAGTACTGACACTACCGATGAAGGATCTCTGCCCAAAACATCGAATGTACTCTTTTCTGTAGATGCTGCCTGGCCTGCTGATTTCCTCCGGGGGGGGGGGGGGGGTCTGTGTCTCTTGGATTTCCAACATCTGCAGATTTTTTGTTGTTTGTAACTGACAGTAAATGTTTTTCCCAATTAATAAGTACAAGGATCTCTCAGAACCTTAGGACACCTTTACTTGTGCTCACAAAAGAAAACACTGAAAGAATTCCAGAAATGAAAGGGTAGTGTGGTGAACTAAATATACCTGTCTGGGCACGCCCCCCCTGCTGACTGTTCCTGTGGCTCCTCCCACAGACCCCCCCCCCCCCCCCCCGCTGACTGTTCCTGTGGCTCCTCCCACGGACCCCGGTATAAAGGCGATTGGAGCCTGAGCCCTGGTCTCAGTCTCCAGGATGTAGTATGGTGGTCAATTGCTGCTTGTTCTTTCTTCCAGCCAATAAAAGCCTTTATCTCGCCTCACATCTCAGAGAGTTATTGATGGTGCATCAATTTTATTGGCTGGAAGTTTAAAACACGGAAAGCATTTTACGTCCAGAAAAATTAGACCTTGATCCTCAAGACTCCGAAGCAGCTCTTGCCTATGAACTCTGGCTTGCATGCTTCCAATCATACTTGGAACAGATTCCAGTGACTGAGCCTGCCACAATGTACAAAATATTACTATCTAGAATAAGTCCGGAAGTATTCTCCCTTATCAGGGACCTACCGACCTACCAAGGGGCACTGGACGCCCTCAAAAGACAGCACCTGCGGCCAGTGAACACCGTCTACGCAAGACATCGCTTAGCGATGCGGCGACAGCGACCCGGTGAGTCGAGCGGGCAGTTTCTCTGAGCCCTACAGACACTCGTGCGAACTTGCGACTGCAAAGGTCTGAGGGCGGAGCAGCATTCGGAGCTCCTGGTACGAGCCACCTTCGTTACGGGGATCAGGTCAGTGTACGTGTGCCAGCGGCTGCTGGAAAATGCTGATCTTACCTTACGCTCGGCGATCGAGACGGCCGACACGCTGGAGGCTGCTCTGCACAACGCTGACGCTGTCCAGCCGCGCGATCCCCCACCGGTTCCGTGGACACTGCAGACCCCGCCACCGCCACCCGCGAGCGAATTCACCAACGCCGCTGCCAATCGCGAGTCCACAAACTCCCCGAAACCGACCACAGCTGCTGCCAGTCGCAAGCCCGTGCAGTGTTACTTCTGCGGACTCGAAAAGCACCCCCGAAAACGCTGCCCGGCCCGAGAAGCTACCTGCTCCAGCTGCGGGAAGAAGGGCCCCCTTCCCTCCACCGACTGCAATGTCTACTTTCTCAACATTATCGACGAGTACTCACGGTTCCCCTTTGCCATCCCCTGCCCCGACACCACTGCCACGTCCGTCATAAAAGCCCTGCGCCAGCTCTTCACTCTGTTCAGATATCCCTGCTATATCCACAGTGATAGAGGGTCCTCCTTTATGAGTGACCAGCTGTGCCAGTACCTGTTGGCTAGCATAGTAGGACCACGAGCTATAATCCCCTGGGAAATGGACAGGTGGAGAGGGAGAATGCCACAGTGTGGAAGGCCACACTTTCAGCCCTTAAGTCAAAAGGGTTGCTGGTCTCTCGATGGCAGGAGGTCCTCCCCGAGGCACTCCACTCTATCCGCTCCCTGTTATGTACGTCCACCAATGCCACCCCTCACGAGCGCCTATTCTCTTTTCCCAGGAAGTCTGCCACTGGGACCACCCTACCGGCTTAGCTGACATCCCCAGGGCCAGTGCTGCTCCAGAAACAATGTTAGGAGCAATAAATACTCCCCGCTGGTCGAGAGGGTTCACCTTCTACATGCGAACCCCCAGTATGCCTACGTGGTCTTACCTGATGGGCGGGAGGACACAGTCTCCGTCTGTGACCTGGCGCCCGCAGGAGCAGCAGACCACTACCCCGAACACTCCACGGTAACTATGAACCCTGTACCCGAGGTGACACCGCGCACACCGAGCCCTACACAGACTCCTCACGACACTCCTATACCGGGCGTCTCGCAAGCGCATGAGGGATCACTGACGCTTAGTGGGCTGACACCTCCAGTTAGGCCGGAACCAGCACAACCATCGTCTCCAGTGCAATCACCACCGGCACCTGTGCAATCACAGCCGGTGCTACGTAGATCGCAGCGACAGATTCGACCACCTGATAGACTTAACCTGTAAATATACTTGTAAGAAACTTTGCCCCATGGGGACTCTCTTTTAAAACAAAGGGGAGGTAAATGTGGTGAACTACATATACCTGTCTGGACATGCCCCCCCTGCTGACTGCTCCTGTGGCTCCTACCACTGACCGTGGCTCCTCCCACGGACCCCGGTATAAAGGCGATTGGAGCCTGAGCCCTGGTCTCAGTCTCCAGGATGTAGTATGGTGGTCAATTGCTGCTTGTTCTTTCTTCCAGCCAATAAAAGCCTTTATCTCGCCTCACGTCTCGGAGAGTTATTGATGGTGCATCAGGTAGAGGCAAGAAAAATGAGACAAAATTACGAGGGTAAGGACTTACAGATTCACGTGCCTTTGTGGCAGCATCCTAGTGTTCTGAATGGGGTGGCTGAGAGAAAATAGATGCACTGAGTTCTGTCTCCCAAAGTCTCCTGTTTTCTGGAAAGCAGCCTTTGCAAATAGCAAACGTAACATTGCTCTTCTAGAAAGGACAGAGCTTTTAAACTAGAGGACTTTAAGCCAATCAACTCATACAAGCTGCCAGAAGGATGCTTGACTACATTATCAAGGATGTAATAAAATCACTTAGAAAAGCATGACATATTTATCAAAAAATTATTAAAGCTCTTTACATATGTAAACAGCAGGATAGATATAGGGAAACCAATGCTTATATTGTATTTGGAATTTCAAAATACATTGTACAATATACCATAAAATGTTATGGCACATGATAAGGTGTCATAGGACTCTGTTGGCAACAATAACAGAAAGATCTTTGGCCAACAAAAAGTAGAAATATAGCACCTTCAGTGAGTTGCCTCAGGGACTGGTTTTATAATCTCAGATATTCCTTTATATGATTGACTCAGATGAGGGGACAGAATGTAATGTTGAGCAGAATGAAAGCCTGGTAGGAAAGTAATTGACAAGGAGGAACTAAAATACACAGGTGGACAAACTGATGGAAGATGGAGAAGTAAGAGGAATACCCTTGGTGGCCACTTGGCGCATGTTCATGGTTCTCTGCTGCCATTCATCCACTTCAAGGTTTGATGGATTGTACACTCAGAGATGCTCTTGACAAACTTACTGGAGTTCTTTTAGGATATAATGAGCGCAGTGGATAGAGGATCAGACAGACGTTATTTACTTGGATTTCCAGAAGGCATTTGATAAGGTGCCACATAAAAGGCATCCATAAGGTAAGTATGAATAGAGTTGGGGGTGATGTGTTAGCATCGATAGAGGATTGGTTAACTAACAGAAAGCAGAGAGTTGCAATACATGGGTGTTACTCTGGTTGGCAATCAGTGGTGAGTGGTGTGCCGCAGGGGTCGGTGCTGGGTCCCCAACTGTTCACAATATACATTACCAATCTGGAAGAGGGGACCAAGTGTAGTAAATCTAAGTTTGCTGATGACACTAAATTCAGTGGAAAAGCAAATTGTGCAGAAGATACAGAGAGTCTGAAGAGAGATATAGATAAGTTCAGTGAGTGGGTAAGGGCCTGGCAGATGGAGTACACTATTGGTAAATGCGAGGTCATCCACTTTGGAAGTAAAGTTGAAAGAGCAGATTATTACTTAAATGGTAAAAAAATTGCTTCATGCTGTTGTGCAGAAAGACTTGGGAGTGCTTGTGCAAAAATCACAAAAGGTTGGTTTGCAGGTGCAGCAGACTATCAAGAAGGCAAATGGAATATTGGCCTTCATTGCTAGAGGGATTGAATTTAAGGGCAGTGAGATTATGCTGCAACTGTACAGGGTACTGATGAGGCTTCATCTGGAGTACTGCGTGCAGTTCTGGTCTTCTTACTTGAGGAAGGATATACTGGTTTTGGAAGAGGTGCACAGGAGGTTCACCAGGTTGATTCCAGAGATAAGGGGGTTAGTCTATAAGCAGAGGTATAGCCACCTGGGACTATTCTCGCTGGAATTCAGAAGAATGAGAGGAGATCTTATAGAAATATATAAAATTATGAAAAGGATAGGTAGAATAGAGGCAGGAAAGTTGTTTCCACTGGTAGATGAGACTAGAACCAGGGGACAAGGCCTCAAGATTCTGGGGAGTAGGTTTAGGATGGAGACGAGAGGAACTGCTTTCCCCAGAGAGTGGTGAATCTGTGGAATTCTCTGCCCAATGAAGCAGTGGAGGCTACCTCAGTAAGTATATTTAAGACAAAGTTGGATAGATTTTTGCATAGTCATCGTCATGGCTATCCCTCGAGGTCGAGGATGATGGTCTTCATTCTGTTGATCTCTTTATGGGCTCTCAAGTGGCTTATGAGTCCAATCTTGGCTTTGAAAGTTCTTCCGCATTCAGGACAGGTAGTTCCAGATGGCAGATCGGGCTTTGGTTGTTGCTGCCTCTCTTTCCATTTTCTTCTCTTTTCTTCTAATTCTGCACATCTGTTCATTTCAAAAGTTGCTGTTCCTTCTCAGATGATAGTTTGCCAGAGTTTCCTGTCCTTGGCATTGGTTTCCCAATTGTTGATGTCGATGTTACATTTCTTCATGTTGGCTTTTAAGACGTCTTTGAATCTCCTCTGTTGTCCGCCTCTTTTACGTTTGCCTTCTTTAAGCTGGGAGTAGAAGATTTGTTTTGGCAGACGTTCGTCATTTATCCGAACAACATGGCCGCTCCATCTTAGTTGGTTCTTGATGACGTAGGCCTCAACACTCATTGTAATTTGCTTCATTTGGCACACTGACATTGGTGCCTCTATGTTCCCAGCTGATATTTAAGATGCTTCGAAGACAGCATAGTAGGGAATTAAGGGTTGAAGATGAGTCCATGGCCAGATTATAGAATAGTGGAGCAGGCTCGACGGGCCAGTAGTCCTAATCCTGTTCCTATTTCTTATGTACACTACTGTTGTAATGTGTGGCAATTTCAGTTAATGCAACCTCCATGTCAGCTTGAACCAGTCCGATCATTCTCCTCTGACTTCTCTCATTAACAAAGCGTTTTCACCTACAGAACTGCCACTCATTGGATGTCTTTGGGGTTTTTTTTGCACCATTCTCTGTAAGCTCTAGAGACTGCTGTGCATGCAAATCCCAGGAGCTCAGCAGCTTGGGAGATACTCAAACCACCCATTCAGGCACCAACAATCAGTCCACAGTCAAAGTCACATAGATCACATTCCTTCCCCATTCTGCTACTTGATCTGAACAACAACTGAAACTCTTGACCATATCTGCATGCTTTCATACACTGAGCTGTTGCCACATGATAAGCTGCTCAGATATTTCCATTAACAAGGTGTACCTAATACAGAGGCCACTGGCAGTATGATATTATTCACTCTGGTATGAAGAATGGGAAAAGAAGAATCTTATTTAAGTGTTGTGGTTCAAAGCAATATGAATACCATCATGTATTAGATATGCAAATTTAGCATTACACGGCAAGTAATCAATTTAAAGAAACAAACACAAAATGCTGGAAGAACTCAGCAGGTCAGGTAGCATCTGTGGAAAAGAGTAAACAGTCAGCGTTTCAGGCCGAGATCCTTCTTCAGGACTGAGAGGGAAGGGGTAAGATGCCCAAATTAAAAGGTGGGGAGGGGGAGGGCAAAGAGGCTAGCTGAAAGGTGATAGATGAAGCCAGGCAGGCAGAAAAGGTCAAGGACTGGAGAAGAAAGGATCTGATGCAAGAGGAGTGTGGACAATAGGAGAAAGGGAAGGAGGAGGGGACCCAGGCGAATGTAATCCCTTTTTGCAAGGAATATTGGATACAAGAGTAGTTCAGTCTTACTGCAGTGGTTTAATAAGACATTTAAGAAAGCTTAGATTCATTAGATTTATCCTGACATGAGGGGTTTATCTAATGAGGAAGTATTATGCAGGTTATATCTAAACTCTCTAGATTTTAGAAGGAGGAGGACTAATATTGAAATTCCAAGAAGGAGTGGAAGGATACGTGCTATGAGATTTCACTTTGGTGGGACTATGGAGATTATTTCAGAATAAGCCGTTTCCCATATAATACTGAAAGAATTTTGCTTCTTTGAAAGTTGCAAATCTTAGGATAGTTGTAAACAGTGACCAATTAAGTATATTCAATTCTAAGACAAATTACATCTTTGGGCCTCAAGGGTGATGGCTCAAATGTCTTCAAGGGAGAGTTGACTGAATAAATTTGGGGCAATCTCCCTTGGTCCTTCTAGCATAGTTGAAAACTGTGTTCTTTTCCATTCTCTGTAAGAGCACTGTGCTTCCTTAAATACATTTTTACTCAACTAGAAGGCACCGATGGAAGCTTCTGTGCTTTTGAAAAGACTCATTCTTTCCCAGCACTATTATCTCAGAAACTGGAAGTTTATTTACAAATACTACTAACCTCTGCCCCTTCACCTTGAATCCTCGTCAATCAGATATAAAAAACTAGCATGAACTGCAGAGGTCAATCTGATCCTAATCTCTAATATAATACTGAAGAATTTGTATTGAAACTTTTGCACACACAAAGTGCTTTTTTATGTATAAACTACTGCATAAACTGGCATGCTACAGAATTAAAAATGTTAAAGTTCAGAAGTATTCATGTATTTTCCTGGTGTTTAGACTGAAGATTATTTATTGCAGCACTACTATAGGTAGATTTTGAATTAGGAATCTTAAAAACAAACAACATTTCACGTGTTACTAGTATTCTACATGGGCAATCAACCTAAATTGGAGATAAATATCAATTTAATTAGTGGAATGACCAGTTTGTTTTCTAAAATGTTTTTTTTTTGTAAATTTAATTAAATAAAGCTTTGAAATGTTCAGAAATGACTGATTGCAATTAAATAGAATGTGAATGTCCAATGTTTATAAAGATATTTACATTTCCTAATTAACAGTGGTGTCCCCTTTCATTTAAAATACACAGTTACCGTGAGCTGAGCATGCTCACGTGTCAATTAATTTCTGTGCAAAAATGTTAATCAATGAGTTTGCCAAGTTATTTGAGTTACATAACCTCTGTTGGACCAATAAAGTAGTTAATGACTAATCATTTAATAACTTCTAAATCACAAGTTTGAATTCTTTCTTTAATTAATGTGATGTATGCAATGGGCATTCCAGATTGGCCCTGAGAAAATATTGTTGAGGCAAACTTTTGAACTGCTGCAGTCTTTAAGGTGGAGTACTCCCATGTGTACAGTGGAGTTCACAGGGCCAAGTGTGTTGCTGAGGTACTGCAGAATCCAGTTAGGAGTCAGCCACTTTCTGCAGGCCTGGAGTTACATATGGGCATGACTGGTGAAACAGGAACACAGCAGGTCAGGCAGCATCTATGGAGGGAAATGGAGAGTTAACGTTTCGGGTTGAGACCCTTCAACTACATTGGTCCCTAAAAGAAACATCAATTATCCTTTTGCTTCACAGATGCTGCCATATCCATTGAATTCCTCCAGAATTTTGTGTGTTGCTCCAGATTCCAGTGTCATCAGTCTTTTGTGTCTCCTGACTAGTAAAAGATGGTTTAAGATTAAAAAGTTATTTTGGTGCACAAATCCAATACACAGTCAAAAAGGACACATCTTAGTAAATTCTGAGATTCTCATTTAAAGGAAATTTTAGCAAGTATTTGTGGCAGGTTATTGATAAAGTTGTCTTAATTTTTGTTTCATTACTAACCACAAAAATAACTTGGCCTCCTCCTAAATAGTGTGACATAGCTGAGACTGATGCTTGGAACAGCCAACTAGGAAGCAGTGAGATGAAGGGTTTGACATTACCTGACCTGGTCTAAGCTGGACATGCAAAAGTACTGTATGCTGTAAAGGGTCACATCTGTAGCAAAAAGGTAATGGCTATTTAATTTAAAATAGTGTCTATAAGGAAGTGTATTGAATTTGGACTGGGATTTGTGATGGGGGGGGGGGGTAGGCCATAAGATGTACTTCCATCTTCCATCAGCTCCTGTCCTTATAAATTCAACCAGACCCTGTGAAACTCTGGGAACTTGAATGGAGCCACCAAATACTGCACCTCACCAGCACTTGATCAGCTGCCAAGATGTTTCATGTGCTGGAGAAAAAGTACACCCATGGAAAAGACAGCTGAGAGAAATTTATTCAACTTGACAATTTGTCTTCCATCTTTCAAGTTACCTCGTCGACCATCTGTCTGATCATAGACTCAACCCAGAATAAATTGAACATTTATTTATCACCCTTGGGACAGTGGAAAAGAAAAGTTCAGCTTTCTAATACTAACTCCGTCACTCTGATCTTTCACTTTCGGATAATATTTCATGCTCAAAGTTCCAATCACTACTATTTTACATTGAGTTCCAATGACCACTGTTTTGCCTTGCATGTCCAGAGAGTAAACAATGCTACATTTTGTTTGATTAATGGGAACATTCATCTAAAAGTAGATTATCTGGGACACTTAAGTCTATGAATGGAAATACTAACCAATCTTTCTCTGCTAGACAATGGAAACAAGCTGCCTTACACAAGCTATTGTGATTAGTTAACCAGGTCCAGAATAAGAATTGAACCTGGGACACATTATGTGGAATAGTTTTCCTTTGGCCATTAAGTTCTGATAAACCCTTAAGAGTTACCATAACTTCCAACCAAATTTTATCTGATGATACCACTGAACAAAGCTCTCAGTATCAATTCCCAAAGCAGATGGAATTTCATACGGAGGACTACCACAAATTACAACAAAGCCTATACAAATTATGCCACATCAAAATACAGGAAGCACTCAAGGTTTGCACAAGAAATGATGACAGCTCTTATCAAAAGAAAAAAAGATCAACTCTTTCATTTTTATTGTACATGAAGGAGTACTTTGCAAGCTCTACACATAGCACAATACAAATAATTCTTCGGCTCTCTAAAACTCCAAAATAAAAGTATAGGAAAGATTACCTAATATTTTGTGTCCACATTTTGAGTTAAATATACTTTTAACAGATGTTCAAAGATACAATCAAGGCCACTTGTAATGCAGTTGTTTCTGTGTGGATGGACACCAGTGACCTAATCTTCCCCCATCTTGATCTGATCGTTTATTCAGCTGCTAACACTCTTCTCTTCACTTTATATTCAACTGCCTTCCTCTCATTTGTTATAGGCATCCAAGTAAAACTCTTTGGTGCCAAGCTAATATGCTCAGATGTTACAGCTGATATAGAAAGCACCAGTGGGCAGGGACTTAAGGAATGGATGCAAAAGCGAAAGACAAAAACAGCATGGACAGACCCAAGACAAACAAAAGGAACTTCAGAAAATGAATGCAATGAAGTAGAAAGCATTTCTTTGGTAGACAGAAGAGATTAACAATTTTTTTTTACATTTTAATGATAGTAAATCGTTGGGTTGTTGCTTTTCTGTCCAAAGTTAATCAGATCCAGATTCTAAAGAATCTAAACCCGTCTTTAAAAATATTCAATGAATTCTTCATTTTGTAAAGAAGAGTTTGCATTGAAAATCTCATAATGCACCACAGTCACTTCATTATTTTGAAATGTAGTTTCTATTGTATTTATCTAAACAATTGTGACTAATTTCTGCACACAGCAAAATCCCTACACTAGGTATGTGATCAATTAATCTACTTTGTAAGATCACTAAAGGAATAAATATTAATGAAGAACTAAATGACCATGTTACGTTTCATTGAGGTTAGGTATATGAATCTATCCACCAAATAATAACTAACTTGTGCACTGAACATTCTCTTTGACTTTAACATTTTATTATGTAATATTATTATACCTTGTTCTACCTCAGTGCACAGTTCAATGATTTGGTCTGTGTCAACAGCATGCAAGATAAGCTTTTCACTTATTTTGGTGCATGTGAACATAACAAACCAATACCTAATGATAGCTTTCCTAATAGATCCACTCTTGTTAAAATAACGTCCTAGATATCACTGATTTGTCCAGTGATGAACATTTCCTACTGTGTCCATCTACAAAAGCTAACAAAGTACAAGATCTTATCCAGAAAGCAGCACTTTCCTCAATATTGCAATGATAAGTAAAACTAAGTTGTGTGCTCAAGGCCCAGGGGCAAGGCTTAGATCTGCCCCAGAAGTAAGTAGTAATTGAGGTCCAGGAAAGGGAACTCACTGGACTAAAAATTCACTGTGGTACACCTTCTGCATTTAGATCTCTAACCTTCTTTGGGCAACCATATAAAACAGAACACTACAGCACAGTACAGGCCTTTGGCCCACAATGTTGAACTGACCATGTAACCTACTTTAAGATCAATCTAACCTTTCCCTCCAATATACCCTCCATTTTTCTATCATCTATGTACCTATCTAAGAGTTTCATAAATGCCCTGGCAGGGCATTCTATGCATTCACCAGTCCCTGTATAACGAACTTAACTCTGACAATCCCCTACATTTTCCTCCAGTCACCTTAAAATTATTAGCCTTTAACCGATCATAAGAATAAAGTCACTATTTTCCAACATATTTGATATGTACACAGTGAGACACAGATACCTATACCTTAAGAAAACCTGGTCTAAAGCAATGTGCATTCTCCACATTAGCATCTAAGTCCATCCTATGCTAACTTTGCATACATTCCTCTCTTTTGTACTTCAATGCTTCACACAAGGTTTTCAATTCAACCAGGGTAAGCAACGGTAGGCTTCCTCTAAAAAAAAACTCAACCTTATTCAAAGTACGAGCTTATGAATGTGTGGTTATGAAGGTATGCAGATGTTGCCCATGCAACAACAAAGCTTGCACATGTGTCCATCAGGCTGAATATCAGGCTCCCAATCCCAAACATCTCACGTCAGGAGAGGTTCCACATTCTCACCACTCTTGCGAATAAAGACTTTTACATCCAATTCCTTGATTATCATCGAGTCCAGGTAACACAAACCTTGGAAGGATTTATTTCTGTATTAGCTGACGGAAATATCCACCCAATCCAGCCATTTACTCCATGCATTTGAAATTGATATGGAAGGTTTCACTTATTGCGTATGATGGGATAAAATTGGATCAGTGCATTTGGTGCTTAAGAGCTTACAAGAGACTCTTGACCCAAATTCTCAGGAGCGTTACCAGAAATGTTCAACAGTCAGCACTGTTGAAATCCTATGTACAGATCTCTCCGAAAGTGATCTCTCGATACAGAACAGTCTCAATTAACTCAATCATATGCCAACTTTTTGGAAGGTTCATCTGCAGTGATACTTGAACTCTAAAACTTCCTCAAGTTAATCTTAATGTTTTTAATTAGAAATATTTGATAGTAAGTTTAATATTAAAATTTGGAAAAGAGTATTCTTTTTGAAGGCTAATGTAACTGCAGTATTGACTAAAAACTTAATTTCACAGTGATATATAACTAGTATTAGTCTTACATAACTGTCAAAGACAGATATGTTTGAAACAAAGCCAAAAGCTGTTTCGCTGTTCACATACACTCAGTGGCCATTTTATTAGGTACACCTGTACTCTTGTTTGTTAATGCAAATGTCCAATCAGCCAATCATGTGGCAGCAACTCAGTGTATAAACGCATGCAGTCATGGTCAAGAAGTTCAGCTGTTGTTCAGACCAAAGATTAGAATGGGAAAAAATACAATCAAGGTGATTTTGACCATGGAATGATTGCTGGGGCCAGACAAGATTGTTTTGAGTAACTCAGAAACTCTTGAGATTTTTTTTTTAAATGCACAACAGTTTCTGGAGTATACAGCAAATTTGCATGATAAAAAAAATTCCATTGAATGGCTGTGGATAAAATCACCTTCTTAATGAAGAAAGTTAGAGAAGATTGGCCAGACTGGTTCAAGCTGACAGGACGTGAAAGTAATTCAAATAACCACACATTACAACAGTGGTGTGCAGAAAGGCATCCCTGAATGCACAACACATCAAACCTTGAAGTGGATGGGTTACAGCAACAGGAGACCTCAAACGTACATTCAATAGCCACTGAATTAGGTACAGGAGGTCCTAGTAGAGTGGCCACTGAGTATAATAACCGTAACACTATTTTCCTTAACAGCACAATTCCCAGTTAAATAATACATTTTGGAGCTTGCAGGTCTGGCCAGCGATGAATACTTCCAGAAAGACAGTTACATGCAATGAACTATTATTGGGGGCTGAAGCAGCTGTTAGAATCTCGCACTGTAAAAGTATCATTCTACAATACAATGAAGAATTGGGAAATAATTAGTAACATTCAAACTCCGATTTCAAGATACAGCAATAGGCATAAAGGCATACAACAATCACCAGCATTGAGTGAACTACAAATAAATTACATTCTAACTTTAAAAGGAATTGTTGTAAGTAAGCTTTCCTTTTCTGAAAATTCTGCCAATTAGAAATACAGTCACCGAGCTGACTATCTTGCCTGTTCTAGAAGATAATTCTGTCATGAGGTTTATGACACTATCATGATGGTAATATGATCTCTCTACTGTCTGCTGTTTTAAGTGTGAAGCTGGGTTAGTTTTGTGCAGGAGAATACAGATGTCAGTATAATAGATATGGGAAGTGAAAGCAGTTTAATTTGATTGTTATATCATAACATGACATGGTGCTCACAATCTTCAACTGAAATCAAAGGCATATTTCTGCTCTGGGGACGACGGGCAAATTGATCTGATGAACAGCTGAATGTTTGAAGTAATTATGCTACTATAAGTAATGCTTTATTGAACGACAAATGATAATATGGTTACTAGTTCTGGCAAAAGCAAATGTCAGTTGTGTGCTTTGCAGAGCCACCATTATGAGCCAGGCACAGATGAAAGGTCTAATTTGCTACATGTACAATGTGCCTGACAGAAAAAGGCTACTGACAAGTTTTCATGTAATAAACTAAACACCTATAAAATAAGTGAGTTTCTGTTGACAGCAGGATTATTTAAAGCCATTAACCTGCCAGACCCATTCCACGATTACACCTTTTTCCCCCAAGGACTAAAACTTAAATGTCTATGTTATGAAGGAACTTAATACAGTTCAAGATTTTATACATTGTTGTAATGGTTCAGTTTACAACAATGAATTTTGCATACTATTTGGCTGCAAGGAACAGGAGGGTATTGAATACATTTCTTCCTATTAAGGTCAACTACAATTTAAAAACTGTATAAATATTTAGCAAACTCCCAATCAACCTTAACAACCTCATCAGAACCATGTAACAGGTCCAGATGCCTCATGCATTCATCAAATTTTGTGACAAGCCAGTTTTATAGCACTACATTTTCCCTCATCCAAGAAGCCCACTTCATCTGCGGTTAAGAATTTTGACTGCAACCGTACTGTTATTGTGATTACGGACACCAACCACATCTTGGATCACAGAAGCATTCTTTCAATCAGTAGTTGTGGTCATGTGGTCAAGTGTATCTTTTTTTAACATCAACGTTACCTTTTAAGTCAAGACCCAAATGTAGTTGGGAAAGGTGCAGGGGGAAGGAATTAAAATAAATCCCAGATGCAGGTCTAATGCAATGTATAAACTATATCAAAACAAAATAATTACTGAGGTCCCTATCAGCACAACCAACATCCTTCTTTCCAGGCAAAATGTTAGTAAATGTGTAATTTAATTTTGCTGAGTATGAAAACATGATTCGCAAATAATACAAGACCGAGATAGAACAATAAGTTTAAGAAGTTTTAAAACTTCTATATTTCTTTAAAGCAAAGTGGTATTGAAGAGATAAAAAGGAAAAAAAATGGAAGAAACTGAAAATCTGTAAAAAAAAAAATACACAGTTTGTACCACTGCTGTCTGTAAAGAGTTTGTTTGTTCTCACCTTGACCACATGGGTTTCCTCTGGGCACTTGGGTTTCCTCCCACAGTCCAAAGATGTACCAGTTGGTAGGTTAATTGGTCATTGTGAATTGTCCCATGATTTGGCTAGGGTTAAATTGGGGGACTGGTGGACGGCTTGGCTTAAAGGGCCTATTCTTAAGTACTTTAATAAATAAATAAAAAACACAAAAGCACCTATGGTGAAGTCTCCACACCAAGTTGGAAAGTGTAGGGATGGAGTGCCTACAAGAAGACAAGAGCCATATCTGAAGAACAACTGAAAGAATATGTGATCTTGTTCAAGTGTTGGTTCAATGCAATTCACAAAAGCTATCAGGAACCTTCTCTATCCTAAGAAGACTATCCCCTGGTGTAAGAATCTACCTCTTCTTGTATTTCCAGACTGCTGCACCCAAACTTCCAACATTGTTTTTTTTAAATATCAGAATTTGAGTTCTGATTCACATTTTGAATTCTGAGCATATATGTAAGAGCTCCACATCTGGGGAAATGCTAACGTCCCCAAAAGCAATGCCTTGAAAAGGCAGGATATATCATTAAGGACACCCACCACCCAGGACATGCCCTTTTCTCATTGTCACCATTAGGGAGGAGGTACAGGAGCCTGAAGACACACGGTCAATGTTTTAGGAACAGCTTCTTCCCTTCCGCAGCTGATTTCTGAACAGACCATGAACACGACCTCACTGTTTTTGCTCACTTTTTTGCACTAATTATATATTAAAAAAAATCAAAAACCTGATTCTGATTCTCAGAAAAAATGAATAACTTAAATAGATCATCACACGAAACATTAAACCAGACCCGACTGTGAATTTCACTTTATAATAGTCTGTAATCCTTTATAATCTTAGACTAAATTAGTATCTTTACAGTAACATATCAAAACATTCTTTTCATTTGGCATCTCCTTCCTACATAATTTTCAGTTCCTTGCTCTTCTGTACTTCCCATGTGCCTTTTTACTGCAACTTTGTTCACTTGAAGTATTCTTTAGTGTCAGTCACGTAGAATGGAAATAGGCCCTTTTGGAGCAAGTCCCCGCCAAGTGTCGCATCAAGTCCCCATCGAGCAGGCAACACACTCACCAAGCTCCCATTTACACCTGTCCTACACTAAACCTTTTTTTAAACGCCTTCCCACATTCCCATTAGCTACCCCACAGTCTACACCAACCTACCTACTAGGAGCATTTAGTGAGCACACACACACACACACACACACACACACACACACACACACACACACACACACACACACACACACACACACACACACACACACACACACACACACACACACACACACACACACACACACACACACACACACACACACACACACCAAATCCACTCAGACAGCACTGGGGTCATCATTGAACCCAAATGAGGATGCAGCTTTATTAGCTGCACCACCAATGATAACAAAAATAATAATATTACAGTCATTCTCTGAATCTAAGTATTTCTCTCCATTTAGATTCGTTACGGATTTAAGTCACCCAAGGTTTTCAAGTGCCGGGAAAAGTTCTGGAATACAAGTCTTTGGTCAAAGCGTGAATTTCTGTGGGCGGGGAGAAAGATTTCTGAAAGTGTGGTCGGCAGGTCCACCTGCCCACTCTGACACCCAGCACAAGGGCTCTCTGGAACCTGCGCCCACTCGAATCCAGACAACAAGACGTTAGCACCCGAGCGGAAACACACGCTTCCAGCTGCACTGCCGTTTAACAAGAAGTCAGCAGTTTTTTTTTGTGTGTGTGGATAACGGTTTTCCTACCAGAGTACAACTTCGCTGTGGGCGTTAAATCTAGAGACATTTACCTGCAATTTAATCCCAAAAGGTGCATTTTAAAAGAAAATAATGCAAACTATTCATAAACCTTCAAGAGAGTAGACCAAACCCGCTGTCTACAATTTGCATTTTATCATAAGTGATTTCAGATCCTCAATAATGATCAAGAACGAGAAATGTCGCTTCATATTATGGGAAGGCTGGATCGAAGAAAATACTGTAAAATCAGCGGGATGGTAGTATTTCTGCATGTTGCTGCCGTGCTGGTGTAAATATGATAATTATTGTAAGGCAAGAGACAGCAACATGGATAGAATTGTAGACTGCTGCCGCAAAGACTAGAATAGCAATTTTAACGGTGCCAGCAACCAACGCTTTAATCTATTCCGCAATTCGAATTTTAAATCCAACTCTGGACACTCAATACCACATCAAATGTTAACCCTCTCGGCGCCGGCGCTGTTCTGTGAAATATCCCCGGACTTTCTCGCGCGCATTTCGTAGATTCTATATTTGTGTCTGAACGTATCGGTTGAAGCATTTCGACTAGTCATAAATTATAACCAGAGCAGCAGAGAGAAAACAGAAAGACCAGCGTGGTACAGAGGAGGGAAACGTCGTAAATGTTTTGTTGATTATTTACGAACCACCTCTTAAAAAAAAAATCCCTCATCCATTCCACTGTCTGTTTCCATTAAGGTCTTCGAGAATGTCTGTGCACCCAGCTTGGATGAGCAATTGAACCTGGGCAAGCTGCCTGCTACTGTTGGGGTACTTGAACAGTTACACCGCCGGTTGGCTGGAAGTGGGTGGGGACTAAGAGAACAGTGCTTACCTGGAGGACATATGCAGGCGCCAGGGACACCACGGGCCATTCTCACCTTAGGTAAATGCTCCTTTAGTTTCTGGAGGGAAAGTTAAAGAGCACGGCATCACTAGCAGATACTACACGGACACGCATGCACAGTTTTTTTTTTGCAAAAATATCCCTTCCTCCCCCATCAAAAATAACCAAAAATAGCAATTCCATACGGTGATTATTATTTAAACTAAATAAGTTCTTAAGCTATATTATGTTGGAAATTGTTGTGGATAGACTGATGCTGAAAATCGCAGCGATTGGTACTGTAAGGGTGGGGAGGCTTCAGGCAGGACGATTGGGTGCTAAATCCTTTAAAGTGCGTGCCAATTGTAACAGCGTGAAGTTGCAGGCGGGTTTTTTTCCTAGGCATTTGTAACAAAGCATGTGTTTTGGAAAAAAAAGTTGTTGGAAAGCAGAGTGTTTGTCTAACCTCGCTTCAGGGGCTGACTGGGAAAGATTATCTTTATTCGCCAACTACAATTAAATATACAATCATAATCACAGTAAAATGCAGGGCTCTTTGAGACACGGTTAACACTAGCGTTTTGTTGAATTTTTTTTTTTGCGCTTCTGTAGCCAGCCTCATCTAAGACAGCCGTACACCAACCTCGGTCAATAGCTGATCCACTCTGTTAAAAATAGCCGGTTCCATTTGGTCCATTGAGAACCAAGCCTGATAAACCTGCCTTTCTTCCTCCAAATGCGAGACGCGGGTTTGGAGATCTGAAGTCCTGCAATGCACTAGAATGCAAACCCCCAGAGACACAACTGACAAGAGGCAGCAAAAAACCCGGGGGAGGTCTGGACAGTGCTGCAAATGCTTGGAGGTCTGAGATGCGCTACAGGTCCTTCGACACGTTGGACGGACTGTCTCTCGTGTCCTCTCCGGAGACCCTTCCATCTTCGCTCAACTTACTCAACCCTTATCGAGCCCAGACCCGCAGTAACAATCCCGGACACATGAGAGCTGCTCCGGGAGAACTGGCCGAGCAAATCTCTCCTGAAGGAAACAGTTCCCTTAACAAAAAATCTGTTGCTGATTCTCTGGATCTCCCGTCGGTCGCAGTGTTTGCTTGGATGCACACTGCAAGTAAAGCGAACGTGAATGGTTCAAGTCCTCCGCAGGAGTCCTGGAACAGATAGGCTGTCCGCAATTAGAGTATCCACAGAGATGTCAGGATCTGAACAGTACTGAAACCATTCCCTGTCTTAACGGGAACATAACACAGCCACTGGCTGCTCTGGTTTATCAATGCTATTTCCAGCCATACGTCTGCTTAACATAATTTATTTATTTATTCAACGTGACAGGGCGGGTTTAGGGTCGGAACCTCCACTTTGATCTTGAGTGACGCGCAGTCTCCCTCCCCCAAACGCATCGGATTATTTTTAACCGCTCCCGGGGATTTTGCTCTGAGGCTCCAGCCACCAGCGAGGGGAAAAAAAAGCCTGAAACGCTCCCGCTGTTTCACTCCACGTTGTAGGCAGCGTTAGAGAACACAATCGGGACAGAGAAGGCGGGGGGTTCGGAAAGACCAGCAGCGTCTCGTCTGATTTCGCCGATCAAAGTTTAAAGGCGCGGCCGCCGGTCCTGGTGTGTACCTCCCAGCACTCTCCCCGGTTAGTGTGTAACACAAACATGAGTCTTTACCATTTGGCAGCTCCCTGAGGTATAGGAATTCACACTGACCTCAGCAAACCGTTCACAGCCTTTCAGCACCAATGGAAATGAATACTGGGGACTGCAGCGTTTTCAAACCCAATCATCAGATGCATCAGGGCACAGGCTGTATCGAATTCAGCGGGAGGCTGGCTGCTTCAGAGAACAGTTCTGGGCACCAGGAAGGGCGAACTTCTCCCCACCAGAGAGACTTTAGGGACACAAGAGATTCTGCAGATCTGGAACACAACACACACGAATGCCCTGATGAAGGGTCTCAGCCCCAAACGTAGACTGTTCATTTCCCCGCATAGATGCTGCCCGACTTGCTGAGTTCTCTCAGCATTGAGTGTGTGTGTGCTGAGGAAGATTTCGGGGTTGGGGAAACCTGATGGGGATTTTTACAACATGGAATAAGCTGAGGGAGGTGCTTGTGCGGTAAAGGTCACTTTAAGGATGGATAATCACCAAGTTCAATGAAAGTGATCGTTGCGATTCCGTCAAGGGTGGGTTGCCTCACGAACGGTCTGCCTTACTTGGTCTCAGTGAGCGCAAGTAACAGTGATAAACGGTCCCCGACCAGTGTAGCAGACTCTGCAGTACATACATCATACCTTCAGAAAGCCCTCAATCGGATTTAACTACTGAGGGTGCGTGAGGGGGGATTGACGACCCCGCATGTTGCTGCAGGTCAGATATTGGAGCTGGCCTGTGTCGCTCTGCCGCTTAAGGGCAGATGTTTGGAGCTGAGGGGGGCAATGCACGCACATTCAACTCAAGTGTGGGTGTAAGAAATTGTATAATCCTACTCATTTCAGCTTGATTGATAACGTCAGCACACGTAAATAGAGTCAGAGACCATTGAAAGAGGCCCTTCAGCGCAACATGCCCACAATAATCTTTTTGCCCTTGACACTAATCCCCTTTACCTGCTTTTGGACTGTATTCAAAGTTTGAAAGTGCATTTATTATCAAAGAATGTGTAAATTATACAACCTTGAGATGTGTTGTCGTACAGGCAGTCACAAAATAAGGCGCCCAAAAAAATAAGACTAACCACCCCTCTCCCGGAGCCCAGAGACAGAGAAAAACACACAAAACAAATCATGTAGACGATAGAAATGAGCAACAGCAACAGCATTCTGAACCAAATTGAGTCCTTAGATCAAAATCCCCAGAGCAGCCTAAAATAGGACCAGAGCCTCTGTATTCAGTTCTTCGTATTAGTGGGGCAAATCACCGCTATAGTTCTATGTATTGCCTATTTCAATGTCTGTCTAAATGCATCTGAGATGTGGTAACTGTATCTAATCCCACCACTTCTTTTTGCAGCACATTCCAAATATCAACCATTTTTAATATTAAAAAAAATCTACCCCTCAGATTCCCCTTCCCCTCACATTGAAGCTGTGCTCTTTTGTTTATGGTACACCTACCACTCCTCCTATGATTTTGAATATCTGTCCTAAGTACGTCCTTTATAATTTTACATATATAATCTATCAGGTATCTATAGGTATATATCTATCAGCTGCCTCACTTCAGGAGAACCAAGCCCAGCTTTATCCATCTCTCTCCATTACTGAATTGCTCCAATCCTGGTGAATTTCTTCTGCACTCTCACTATTACTGTACATCCGTCCTGTTGTGCAGTGACCAGAATTGCATACAATACTCCAGGTGTGGCCTAACCAGTATCTTGTCACATAATATCCCAACTTGTGTTCTATGCCCCAACTTGCAAATACACTTTCTACTCCATTGTATCACTGTGCGTTGCCATATTAAAGGAACGAAAGACTTGACTTCTAGGTCCCTGCGATTATTAACATTTGTATTGCCTCTGATTTGGACACAAAAGACCACAGATGCTAGAATCCAAGCCCAGCAAGTCCATCAGCATCCATGGAGAGAAATGGACATTCAAGGTATTGGGTCAAGACTTCATCTGGATTCAGATATATCCAACCTCTATTTGACTTCACAAACTTGCTCTGCCCAGCTTTCCTTCTAATCTCTATCCCATCACTTTAGAAAAATGTCCTCCCTATCTATAATACTGCCAGGCACAAACCAGGCACGCCCAGGATCCTCTTCAGTTTGCGTATAAGGAGAAGGTGGGAGTGGAGGATGCTATCACGTATTTGCTGCACAAATCACTCTCTCACCATATTGGGGTCAGTTGTGCTGTGAGGATTACATTCCGTGACTTCTCTAGTGCCTTTAACACCATCCAGCCCAAGATCTTAAGGCACAAACTAACGGAGATGGGAGTAGACTCTCACATGGTGGATTGGATAGTGGACTACTTGACAGATAGACCTCAGTATGTGCGGTTGGGAGACTGTAGGTCTGACACGGTGGTCAGCAGCACAGGAGCGCCGCAGGGAACCGTACTCTCTCCGGTCCTGTTCACCCTGTACACATCAGACTTCCAATATAACTCGGAGTCCTGCCATGTGCAGAAGTTCGCTGATGACACGGCCATAGTGGGGTGTGTCAGGAATGGACAGGAGGAGGAGTATAGGAAACTGATACAGGACTTTGTGATATGGTGCAACTCAAACTACCTGCGTCTCAATATCACCAAGACCAAGGAGATGGTGGTGGACTTTAGGAAATCTAGGCCTCATATGGAGCCAGTGATCATTAATGGAGAATGTGTGGAGCAGGTTAAGACCTACAAGTATCTGGGAGTACAGTTAGACGAGAAGCTAGACTGGACTGCCAACACAGATGCCTTGTGCAGGAAGGCACAGAGTCGACTGTACTTCCTTAGAAGGTTGGCGTCATTCAATGTCTGTAGTGAGATGCTGAAGATGTTCTATAGGTCAGTTGTGGAGAGCGCCCTCTTCTTTGTGGTGGCATGTTGGGGAGGAAGCATTAAGAAGAGGGACGCCTCACGTCTTAATAAGCTGGTAAGGAAGGCGGGCTCTGTCGTGGGCAAAGTACTGGAGAGTTTAACATCGGTAGCTGAGCGAAGGGCGCTGAGTAGGCTACGGTCAATTATGGATAACTCTGAACATCCTCTACATAGCACCATCCAGAGACAGAGAAGCAGTTTCAGCGACAGATTACTATCGATGCAATGCTCCTCAGACAGGATGAAGAGGTCAATACTCCCCAATGCCATTAGGCTTTACAATTCTACTGCCAGGACTTAAGAACTTTTTAAAAGCTATTATTAATGCTTTTTGAGATAGTGATTTAGATGCATATCATATTTTTTACTGAGTTAAGTATTGTATGTAATTAGTTTTGCTACAACAAGTGTATGGGACATTGGAAAAAAGTTGAATTTCCCCATGGGGATGAATAAAGTATCTATCTATCTATCTATCTAATTTTCTTCTTAATTATACTTCCTACATTCACATCCAAGTTGTTAATATATATTTAATAACAACTTGGATGTTACATATATATTATAATATGGTATAAATATACATATATTACTGTGCAAAAGAGGCACATGTATATAGCTCGGATGTCTAAGACTTTTGCACAGTACTGTAGTAATTTTATGTATTGCACTGTACTGCTGCCATAAAATAAAACAATTTTCATGACATGTGAGTCTTGATAAACCTGATTCTGATATGGGTCTCTATTGTGGACTGAGAGTGGGAAGGGGGCAGGAAGAGCAGAATTATTGTTGGGGAAAAAGGGGAGGGAGTGGGAATCCACAGGGGTCAGTGTTGGGACCGCTGCTTTTTACAATGTATGTCAATGATTTGGACTATGGGATTTGTGACTAAATTTGCCGATGATACGAAGATAGGGGGAGGAGCGAGTAGTGTTGAGTAAGCAGAGAGCCTGCAGAGAGATTTGGATAGCTTGGGGGAATGGGCAAAGAAGTGACAAATGAAATATAATGGTGGAAAGTGTATGGCCATGCACTTTAGTGCAAGAAATAAACAGGCAGACTATTATTTGGATGGGGAGAGAATTCAAAATGCAGAGACGCAAAGGGACTTGTGAATCCTTGTGCAGGATACCCTAAAGGTTAATCTCCAGGTTGAGTCGGTGGTGAAGAAGGTGAATGCAATGTTGGCATTCATTTCTAGTGGTATAGAATATAAGAACAGAGATGTGATGTTGAACCACTATAAGGCACTCATGAGACCACACTTGGAGTATTGTGTGCAGTTTTAGACTCCCTGTTTTAGAAAGGATATGCTGACATTGGAGAGGGTTCAGAGAAGATTCACAAGAATGATTCCAGGAATGAAGGGGTTACTGTATGAGGAACATCTGGCAACTCTAGGCTATTCCCTGGATTTCAGGAGAATGGAGGGGGGGGGGGGGCGGGGGAATCTCATAGAAACATTCCAAATGTTAAAAGGCCTGAACAGATTAGTTATGGCAAAGTTATTTCCCATGGTAAGGGAGTCTAGGACAAGAGGGCATGACTTCAGGATTGAAGGACATACATTTAGAACAGAGATGCAGAGAAATGGCTTTAGTCAGAGGGTGGTAAATCTGTGGAATTTGTTGCCACAAGCATCTGTGGAGGCATGAAAAGGTATGGGGAGAAGGCAGGGGCGTGGGGATGATGGGAAGAATTGGATCAGCCCATGATTGAATGGCAGAGCAGACTCGATGGGCCAAATGGCCTACTTCTGTTCCTATATCTTATATACATACATACACACACAGTAAATGTCCCAGCACTGATTGACCCCTGCAGTACACCACTAGACATCAATTCAGACACTAGATGCAAAATGTTTTATTTATTTTTATTTCTCTTTACCTTAAGGGTTTTAATTACAGGTCCTCCCCAGCCTGCGAAAGCTGAACTTATACACAAACCATACATGTGAACAGGTATTCGGGAGACCATGTGATGGATTTGCCAGCTGCTGCCAGGCTGCTGGCATAATTTGTTGGGTGGAAACTTGGTTCATGGCCATATTTCCTGCTTGCAAATTATCTGGGTTACAAAAAATTCATAGGAGCGGAACCCAGTCATCACTGGGGAGGACCTATAATGCCTTAAGACAATTTAAATACATTTTTTAATTGATTTAGTTTTAAAACTAAAACTATTTGGTTGTCTGAAACATTTAAAAACAGTCGCAGGGAAGCAACTGGGTGGTCTAGGTGTGAGACCTCAGGATCTGTCAGCTGAAGCCCTGTCACCACATCCACAACACTTGGACTTGTGGGCTCGTCAAAAATCAAGGCCTTGACAATATTTGGAATCACAGGACTGGAAGAAGTTAGTGCTGCCATTGAGAGAAGTGCTGAACTTTCAGCTGAGACAAAGTAAAGCAAGAAAACATACTGGAGCTGCAGAAACACTGAGACCGAGCAGTGGGGCAAAAGGCCAATTTTTGTTCTGTGACACTTCATGAAATTGTTACATTTTATTTTAAATACATTAAATTGGCTGTTTCCAGATCATCACTAGTCACCCATTGACATCTTATAGGCCCTAATAAAGGGTCTTGGACCAAAATGGCGACTATTTATTCCTCACCATTATTGCTACCCAACCTTCTGAGATTCTCCAGCACTAGGTGTGTGTATTGCTTGGGATTTGCAGCATCTGCAGAAGTTTAACATCTTACAGATTCTGTTCCAAGGTTGTTATTTCATCCATGCTCATTGTAACGATTTTCTTTCATCAATTTTGCTTTGAAAAGCTGTTCAATGATTAAAAGTTTTAATTGTAAGTAGTTAACAACTTAATTCCAGTTTTAATTGGATTATTAAACAATTAATAGAAAATCAACTAGCCTCATGGAAATGTTTTGCTTTTAATTTTGAATATTGTAATGGAAAATATCGTGTATTCTAATCTTAAAAAATAATGAGGCAGCCTGCAGAGAAGAAGTCATCACCCTGATGCAGTGATGTCAAGAAAACAACCTCTCTCTCAATAACACAAAAACAAGAGCTAGTTGTGGACTACGGGAGGAATGGAGACAGGCTAGCCCCTATTGACATCAATGGATCTGGGGTTAAGAGGGTGAACAACTTTAAATTCCTTGGCATAAACATCACCAAGGATCTCACGTGGTCTGTACATACCGGCTGTGTGGTGGAAAAGGAACAATAGCACCTCTTTCTCCTCAGACAGATGAAGAAGTTTGGTATAAGCCCTCAGATCCTAAGAACTTTCTATAGGGGCACAACTGAGAGCATCCACACTGGCTCAACACTGCCTGGTATGAGAACTGTACTTCCCTCAATTGTAGGACTCTGCAGAGAGTGGTGCGGACAGCCCAGCACATCTGTAGATGTGAACTTCCCACTATTCAGGACATTTACAAAGACAGGTGTGTAAAAAGGGCCCGAAGGATCATTGGGGACCCAAGTCACCCCAACCACAAACTGTTCCAGCTTCTACCATCAGGGAAATGGTACCGCAGGACAGTGTCTTCCACCAGGCCATCAGACTGATTAATTCATGCTGACGCAACTGTATTTCTATGTTATATTGCCTATCTTGTTGTACATACTGTTTATTATAAATTACTATAAATTGCACATTTAGATGGAGACATAACGTAAAGATTTTTACTCCTCATGTTATGAAGGATATAGGTAATAAAGTCAATTCAATTCAATTAATTGGGACTTCAGTTAATCAGGGGAGCTACTTGCTTCAGACAACTCTTAAAGAACAAAACCTAATCGAGAAAATAACCAGAAAACCCTTCATTTATTTGGGCCAGGAGATGGTTGCTGAACAGTTTCTAACTAATGTCAGTAACGTGAAATTGTGTGTCCAATGGAAACTACTCAGTGCTTACAGCAAACAGCTTTTAAATAGTGTCAGTTGCATGTGTTTCTCTTCAAAAGGCAGTGACTTTTTTTTGTTCCCGATAATTGGTGAGAAATAAGCAGTAAGACAATTTGGAATTTTTTTGCTCACTGTGGTTTCAATCAAGCATTGAGGCTTGACCATGCTAGAAATGGCAGGCAGTGAAAATGAAATGATTTCACTACTTCAACTATAGTTAGGAACTATAAAGAATTTGAAGATATTGTCAGTTATCTTGAATGTTATAATGAAAATGAAGATTTGGAGGATGCAGTCTTTGAAAGCATTGTTTGAAGGCAGTCCATTATCTGCACTAGCTATCCGTACTCATTTTGTTCATTTATAGTCAATCAAAAAAACACAGCAGATAAATTCTTCGGTCGATAACTATTAGGAACTAATACACAATTTTATAGTACCATGGTAGTATTAGTAGTATTTTAATTTGTTCTATATTTCATCTAAGTACATAATTTGTTATTCAGTTTGTCTTTTCTTTAACCTTCTTAACTATTTCCATGAAACTTTGGCTAATTGGGCCAAAGTGTGCTGTCCTGATGTATCCCAATTAATCAGAATCCACTGTACTTTCCTTTAGTGATGTCCAACAAAATAACTTAAAAATTTGAAATAGTTGCAATTATTTCCATGAATTTGGCCCATCCTCTGTAACTCACCCCTCTTTATACTTCTGATCTCTCCATTGACCATGTTCCTGCATTTCCCTGTTTTAAATAGGAATTTTAGTAAGTGAAAGTTCACTCATCAGATTCCTTGGCACATCTTTCCAGGCTTTCCATTGTCAGACTTGTTTAACTTTTACTTTCTCCCTTTCAGGTGTAACACCCAGACATGGCCATTTTATCTTCAGCTCTTTGTCCTATTATCTTTGCTGAACGTCGTAAGTCATCTTGACTTACTGCTTTGTCAAGCACCTTCACTCTGTCCGCAACAAACAGGATTTTCCAGTAGCCAACCATTTAAATTCCAGCATTTTGTGTGGTTACATCATTTTAACAAATGCTTTTTGAAAGTCATTCTATTTTGTGTTTTCCTGATTCAGTTCCTTTACCTATCTTCCCTGTTAGATCACTAAACACTTCTGTAAAGATGTTGAAGCACATCTCACTTTTCAGAAATCCAGGGTGTACGGCGCTTATGAATTTTGGTTTTTTTTAAACCCAATATGATCCTGTGTTATTGGCTCCCAAGATATTTATCAACAAGTGAAGCAAAGGGTTTATAATTTCCTGCTTTATTCCCAATGCCTTCTTTGACTAAAAGTAGTCGCATATTTTTCAGCCTACAATCCTCTGGCACAGATTTTATTTCTAGTTGGTTCTTTGCTAGTAATTAGAAGTGACTGAGTATAGCACTCTGTATGTATATGAGGAAACATCTGCCGTGCTCTGCTCTTATGGAAAAGAAAGTAAGACAGGAGTTGGCTGTTGGACCTGAATTAGAGGATCACACTGTGCTTGCACCAGATGTGGCTGTGCATTGCAGTCACCTTCCAACATCTAGTTTTCCTTGTGCCTCTGCAAACAAAATTTATACTGTATGCATAACTCACTTGTTTTTCTTCAGAAAAACTATTGTAGCAAAACAGTATGAAAATTGCCGTGTTTACAGAACTATTAATAAAACATGGCAGCACCTCTACTTTCTAAAAAGTTTGCAAACATTCAGCATGTCATCTAAAACTTTGACAAACTTATGTAGATGTCAGGTGGAGAGTATATTGACAGGCTGGATCACAGCCTGATATGGGAACACCAATGCCCTTGAACACTGCAGGAACCTGTAATGTGTTGGATTGTTTCTGGTTTCTCTTGGCATTTATCATCTTGAATTTGTTGATCTTTTATTAAGTATTTTTGATAATTTTTTGTGTTAACCACCTGGTCCTGTATTGCCACAAGGAACCCTTCTGTTTCTGGAAAGAGGTCTTCAACTCTGAGCCAGGTGTTCAATGCTCCCTTGTCGACATCTAGTCTGCTCTGACCGTGGAAATGTCTTCCACGGAGGGTCGTGCTCTTCTATTGGTTAACTTCTTCTTCTGTAGTGATAATTTCTTCATTTTTCTGGGTTGCCTTATGGTATAGGCGCATACATGTCACATGCTATGTGATGGAAGAGAACATCCCATATCACTGCGGAGAAACATTATGCTCAGATTGACAGAGAAGCCTTGAGTCTGGAGTGGGGTGTGAAACATTGAACCAGTACCTGTATGGGAGAGAGTTTACCCTCATTACTGATTACCAACCCCTGCTGTCCATTTTCAAGCCGCAGAAGGGCGTTCCACTAACAGCAGCAGCACAAATGCAGAGATGGGCTCTGTTTCTTGGAGGACACCATTACAGGATTGATTACAAGAGGACAACTAATCATGGAAATCTGAAGGGTTGTCCTTTTTACCATTGGAAAAGAAAATATCTGAAAAATATACAAAAGAGGACAATCCTCTTGATGAATTCTGGCTAATGCAAATTGAAAGTCTCCCCATTATGGCAGAGATGATCCAAAGGGAAACCAGAAAAGACCCCCCCCCCCACCACTGGTTCAGGTCTATATGGCCACCCAAAATGGCCAGAATTTGCAGCAGAAATTCCAGTTGTTCCATTTTTAGCAGCACCAGAATGAATTTGCTCTTGATGGGAGTTGCCTTATGTGGAGAGCTGAAGTGTTAGAGGAGATACATGTCTGTCATGTAGACATGGTCAAAATGAAAGTATTGGCTTGAAGCTTTGTCTGGTGGCCTGGGATAGATCAGCAGATCAAGCAGCTTGTCATGCACTGTTCAGGATGTCAACACACCCAAAAGAAACAGAACCACTTCCTGCAGTCCCAAGGTCAACGCCTACAACCACCATATTGGAGGCCCCAGAACATAGAAACATAGAAAACAGGTGCAGGAGTAGGCCATTCGGCCCTTCAAGCCTGCACCGCCATTCAGTATGATCATGGCTGATCATCCAACTCAGAACCCTGTACCTGCTTTCTCTCCATACCCCCTGATCCCTTTAGCCACAAGGGCCATATCTAACTTCCTCTTAAATATAGCCAATGAACCGGCCTCAACTGTTTCCTGTGGCAGAGAATTCCACAGATTCACCACTCTCTGTGTGAAGAAGTTTTTCCTCATCTTGGTCCTAAAAGGCTTCCCCTTTATCCTTAAACTGTGACCCCTCATTCTGGACTTCCCCAACATCACAAACAATCTTCCTGCATCTAGCCTGTCCAATCCCTTTAGAATTTTATACGTTTCAATAAGATCCCCCCTCAATCTTCTAAATTCCAGTGAGTATAAGCCTAGTCGATCCAGTCTTTCTTCATATGAAAGTCCTGCCATTCCAGGAATCAATCTGGTGAACCTTCTCTGTACTCCCTCTATGGCAAGAATGTCTTTCCTCAGATTAGGGGACCAAAACTGCACACAATATTTTAGGTGTGGTCTCACCAAGGCCTTGTACAACTGCAGTAGAACCTCCCTGCTCCTGTACTCAAATCCTTTTGTTATGAATGCCAACATACAATTTGCCTTTTTCCACCGCCTGCTGTACCTGCATGCCCACCTTCAATGACTGGTGTACAATGACACCCATTTCTCATTGCATCTCCCCTTTTCCTAATCGGCCACCGTTCAGATAATAATCTGTTTTCCTGTTCTTGCAACCAAAGTGGATAACCTCACATTTATCCACATTAAATTGCATCTGCCATGAATTTGCCCACTCACCTAACCAATCCAAGTCACCCTGCATCCTCCTAGCATCCTCCTCACAGCTAACACAGCCGCCCAGCGTCATGTCATCAGCAAACTTGGAGATGCTGCATTTAAATCCCTCGTCTAAATCATTAATATATATTGTAAACAACTGGGGTCCCAGCACTGAGCCTTGTGGTACCCCACTATTCACTGCCTGCCATTCTGAAAAGGTCCCGTTTACTCCCACTCTTTGCTTCCTGTCTGCCAACCAATTCTCTATCCACATTAATACCATACCCCCAATACTATGTGCTTTAAGTTTGCACACTAATCTCCTGTGTGGGACCTTGTCAAAAGCCTTTTGAAAATCTAAATATGCCACATCCACTGGCTCTCCCCTATCCACTCTACTAGTTACATCTTCAAAAAATTCTATAAGATTTGTCAGACATGATTTTCCTTTCACAAATCCATGCTGACTTTGTCCGATGATTTCACCTCTTTCCAAATGTGCTGTTATCACATCTTTGATAACCGACTCTAGCATTTTCCCCACCACCGATGTCAGACTAACCGGTCTATAATTCCCTGGTTTCTCTCTCCCTCCTTTTTTAAAAAGTGTGGTTACATTAGCCTCCCTCCAATCCTCAGGAACTAATCCAGAGTCTAAGGAGTTTTGAAAAATTATCAGTAATGCATCCACTATTTCTTGGGCTACTTCCTTAAGCAATCTGGGATGCAGACCATCTGGCCCTGGGGATTTATCTGCCTTTAATCCCTTCAATTTACCTAACACCACTTCCCTACTAACATGTATTTCCCTCAGTTCCTCCATCTCACTGGACCCTCAGTCCCTTACTATTTCCGTAAGATTATTTATGTCCTCCTTAGTGAAGACAGAACCAAAGTAGTTATTCAACTGATCTGCCATGTCTTTGTTCCCTATGATCAATTCACCCATTTCTGACTGTAAAGGACCTACATTTGTCTTGACCAATCTCTTTCTTTTCACGTATCTATAAAAGCTTTTACAGTCAGTTTTTATGTTCCCTGCCAGCTTTCTCTCATAATCTTTTTTCCCTTTCCTAATTAAGCCCTTTGTCCTCCTCTGCTGGTCTCTAAATTTCTCCCAGTCCTCAGGTGTGCCGCTTTTTTTTTGCTAATTTATATGTTTCTTCTTTGGACTTGATACTATCCCTAATTTCCCTTGTCAGCCACGGGTGCACTACCTTCCCTGGTTTATTCTTTTGCCAAACTGGGATGAACAATTGGTGTAGTTCATCCATGCGATCTTTAAATGCTTGCCATTGCATATCCACCGTCAACCCTTTAAGTATCATTTGCCAGCCTATCTTAGCTAATTCACGTCTCATACCTTCAAAGTTACCCTGCTTTAAGTTCAGAACCTTTGTTTCTGAATTAACTATGTCACTCTCCATCTTAATGAAGAATTCCACCATATTATGGTCACTCTTACCCAAGGGGCCTCGCACGACAAGATTGCTAACTAACCCTTCCTCATTGCTCAAAACCCAGTCTAGAATGGCCTGCTCTTTAGTTGGTTCCTCGACATGTTGATTCAGAAAACCATCCCGTATACATTCCAAGAAATCCTCTTCCTCAGTACCCTTACCAATTTGATTCACCCAATCTATATGTAGATTGAAGTCACCCATTATAACTGTTTTAAAACTGTTCCTTTATTGCACGCATTTCTTATTTCCTGTTTAATGCCATCCCCAACCTCACTACTACTGTTAGGTGGCCTGTACACAACTCCCACCAGCATTTTCTGCCCCTTAGTGTTTTGCAGCTCTACCCATATCGATTCCACATCCTCCAGGTTAATGTCCTTCCTTTCTATTGCGTTAATCTCCTCTCTAACCAGCAATGCTATCCTACCTCCTTTTCTTTCCTGTCTATCCCTCCTGAATATTGAATATCACTGGATTTTGAGCTCCCATCCTTGGTCACCCTGGAACCATGTCTCTGTGATCCCAACTATATCATATTCATTAATAACTATCTGCACATTCAATTCATCCACCTTGTTACGAATGCTCCTCGCATTGACACACAAAGCCTTCAGGCTTGTTTTTATAACACTCTTGGCCCTTATACAATTATGTTGAAAAGTGGCTCTTTTTGCTTTTTGCCCTGGATTTGCCTGCCTGCCACTTTTACTTTTTACCTTACTACTTTTTGCTTCTACCCTCATTTTACACCCCTCTGTCTCTCTGCACTTGTTGCCATCCTTCTGCCACATTAGTTTAAAGCCTCCTGAACAGCAGTAGCAAACGCTCCCCCTAGGACATTGGTTCCAGACCAGCCCAGGTGCAGACTGTCCTGTTTATACCAATCCCACCTCCCCCAGAACTGGTTCCAATGCCCCAGAAATTTGAATCCCTCCCCCTTGCACCATTTTTCAAGCCACGCAGTCATCTGAAATATCCTCCTATTTCTACTCTGACTAGCATGTGGCACTGGTAGTAATCCAGAGATTATTACCTTTGTGGTCCTACTTTTTAGTTTATCTCCTAACTCCCTAAATTCACCTTGTAGGACCTCATCCCGTTTTTTACCTATATCGTTGGTACCTATGTGCACCACGACCACTGGCTGTTCACCCTCCCATTCCAGAATGTCCTGCAGCTGCTCAGAGACATCCTTGACCCTTGCACTAGGGAGGCAACATATCATCCTGGAGTCTCGTTTGCAGCCGCAGAAACGCCTATCTATTCCCCTTACAATCCAATCCCCTATCACTATAGCTCTCCCACTCCTTTTCGTTTCCTCCTGTGCCACAGAACCACCCATGGTGCAATGAACTCGGCTGCTGCTGCCTTCCCCTGATGAGACATCTCCCCCAACAGTATCCAAAATAGTATATCTGTTTAGGAGGGAGATGACCCCTGCACTACCTGCCTACTACTACGCTGTCTAGTGGCCACCCCTTCCCTTTCTGCCTGTGTAGCCTTTACCTGCGGTGTGGCCAACTTACTGAACGTACTATTCACAACTTTCTCAGCATCGCAGATGCTCCAGTATGAATCCAATCGCAGCTCTAGACACTCAATGCAGTCTGCCAGAAGCTGTAGTTGGACACACTTCCTGCACACATAGTCATCAGGGACACTGGAAGTATCCCTGATTTCCCACATGCTGCAGGATGAACAAACCATGGGGCCGATCTCAGCTGCCATGACCTACCCAATACTTGCCTCAACTTTTGAAACTTTCTCCTTTGAAAGGAACTTACCCGGCCTTACCTCACTTGGAGTGAAGCTCATCCTCAGCCTCTTCTCATCAAAGCCTCTCGAGTCAAAGCCTCAATTCTCCAGTCCTTCACTGGCCCACTCATTCACTGGCTGCTTTCCACAGGCTGCTCCATTTGAGGTAACCCTCTATTTATTTGTTTGAGCTTTTCAAACTGCTTGGTCACCTGACCTCGATTGCCCAATCAGCTGCTTTCTGCTGAGTCTGAGCTATTCAAATCTTGATTGTCTAATCAACGGCTTTCTGCTGAGCTATTCAAATCTTGATTGACTTGATTGCACAGTCCAACTGCCAAAACTGCCAGAATCTCTCGAGTCAAAGCCTCAAATCTCCACTCCTTCACTGGCCCACTCACTCACTGGCCGCTTTCCTGCAATTGTTTCACAGCCTCAAGTCCCATCTGCCAAGCAGAGTGACCTCCCTTGTCAGGAAATACATTATGCCTCAAGAGTAAGAAATTCTCCACATCAATTAAATCTTTTGGCCTGAATGAGTCAATTTAAAATTTACTACACTGTGGATGTCTTTATAGTGGTTGTATTAAATAGTATAGGTTACTTTTAATGTCAAAGCCAAAAAGTTCCACTTTAGTCTCATATGACCACAAGACATTCTTCAACTTCTTTACAGCTTCTAAGTGATGTTTTGCAAAGTCTTTAAGCAGTACATTTGGCATAAATCTAATTCTCTGCATCGGCCAGGTAACGCCATCACTACTGTAAAGTACGGTGAAGGCAGCATCATACTATGTGGATACTTTTCAGCAACAGCGACTGGAAATACGGTCAGTATTGATGGGAAGATGAATACTGCTAAATACAGAGAGGTCCTGGATAAAAACCAGCTAGCTTCTGCCAGAACACTTACTAGGGAGGAACTTCGTCTTTCAGCAAGACAATGACCCAAAGCACATTGCTAAAGCAAACCATGGACTACCTTTGAATGAAGGAAATTGATGTCCTTGAGTGGCCCAGTCAGAGTCCTGACCTTCACCCGATCAAACATCTCTGGCAAGACCTATAGATTGCTGTCCACCATCGCACCCCAACTAACCTGGCATAGCTTGAGCAATTTTGCAAGGAGGAATAGGCAAATCTTGCTCCATCACATTTTGCAAAGTTAATAGAGACTTATCCAAAAATACCACTGGCTATAATAGCTGCGAGAGGTGGCTCAACTAAGTATTGAGCAAAGGGGGATGAATACTTTTGAACTGTTGACATTTCAATTTTCGAACTTTTAGTTTTTAATGCTTTACAGTTTTCCCTGATTTTGGGCTCTACTGTGAAAAAAAGAGGTATGTAATTCACAAATAAAAATTCTCAGTTAAATTGATCAAAATCCCTGGTTGTAATACACATTTATGTGAACAAAGGGTGAACAAAGGGTGAGTGCTTTTTTAAGGCACTATGTATATATGATAAGGGAGCAATATGTTACATATTTGATTTGAGATACATTCCGAGTTGGAGTTTATAACTAAACAGGAAGGAGTGTAGTGTATTTAATATTTCAGTAATATTTGAGTAATATTGTAACTATATTGTTTGATTAAGCATTCTTTGTTTCTATAATTTATTATGGGTTATATGTAAGAAGTAAGTGAATGGTATATGTTATTATGTCACCACATCATACGTGAGCACCTGACTAAAGTAAAACTAAATACGTGAGTATCTCTGGGCTCCTGTGTTTTTCTTTAAATAGTTTCTGGAATTACAAAATATAATACTGTGGTATCTATGGCAATGAATTCCACGGATTCACCACTCTCTGGCTAAAGAAATTATTCTTGATCTCTGTTCTAAAGGGACGTCCTGGTTTTCTAAGGCTGTGCCTCTGATCCTAGACTCCTCTCTATAGGAAATATCCTCTCTACATTTACTCTGTCCAGGCCATTCAATATTCAATAGGTTTCAATTAGATCCTTACTCATTTTTTCTGAATTCCAGTGAGTACAGGCCCAAAGCCATCAAACACTCCTCATACATTAACCCTTTCATTCATAGGATCATTCTCCAGACCTTCTCCAATGCCAGCATATCCTTTCTTAGATAAAGTGCCCAATTGATCACAGTACTCCAAGTGTGGTCCGACCAATGTCTTAAAGCAGTTGTATAGCAATTGCTTGTTACAGTTATATAGGGTGTTGGTGGGACCTTACTTGAATACAGCGTACAGTTTTGGTCTCCTTATCAAAATAAAAATTGCAACATTCAAGGTACTCTAAAGTAGATTTATCTGGCTAATTCTTGGGTGTGTGGGTTACCTTACCAAGAAAAATTAATTGTGGCCTGTGTTCTTTTGAATTTAGAAGAATAAGAAATGGCCATATTCAAGCTTGAAACATATCACCGTTCCTTCATTGTCGCTGGGTCAAAATCATGGAATTCCCTCCCTAACAGCACTGTGGGTGTGCCTGTACCTCAGGGACTGTGGCAGTTCAAGAAGGCAGCTCATCGCCACCTTCTCGAGGGAAACTAGGGATGGGCAATAAATGCTGGCCTAATTGACGATGCCCACATCCCGTAAATGAATAAATAAACATGAAGATCCCAAGGGACTGGTTTGAGCCCAAGGCTTGATCAAGATGCATGTTGACATCTTTTCATGAGTAGCAGAGTCTCAAACAAGAGGGCATAATTACTAAGGGGCAAATGTAGATGTAGAAATATGTAGAAATTTCTTCTTGCAGAGGCTGGTAACCCTTTGGAATTCTCTCCTGCAACAGATGGTGGTAGTTAGATCACTACAAATATTTTTTGGTGAGGTTAATCCTGCTTTTATTTTATTGTCTTGTTGTGAAGTGTAACTAGTGTTCAACTGTAATTTTATTATCTGTAGAGCAGACTTTCAAGATTGCATACCCTACTCCAACACTCATTAGAGCTGCAGAGCCTAAACTTTTGCACAGAATCCCAAGCAAAGAAACACAAACAGCTTTTCAAAACATGATGTAAAGGCAGCAAAATATCAGCAATTAAATACAGAACATGGTCTCAATACTCTGAAATATTAACTCTGCTTCTTTCCACTGATATTGACTGATCTGCTGAATATTTCCAAGTATGCTCAGTTTAAGATTTAGTTTGGCTTCAGTATAGTGCCAGAACCATCAATGTAATAAACATGGTTACATTTTTAGAATTGCCGAAGTAATTTCATGTGATAAAACCAAAGTCCCCAAGCACAACAGGTTCTGCAGATGCTGGAAATCTTCAGCAATGCACACAAAGTGCTGGAGGAGCTCAGCAAGTCAAGTAGCATTTATGGAATGAATGAACAGTTGGCATTTCAAGCTGAGACCTTTCATCAGGTTTGGAAAGGAAGGGGGCAGAAGCCAGAATAATAACAGGGGGATGGAGAAGAGTGCAACAAAGAGGTGACGGTGGAGGTAGAGGAGTGGTTACACGTTTGCTTCGAGTCGGTGGACTGGGCCGTGTTTAAGGACTCATCAGAGGACCTGAACCAGTACATCACAGTTGTCACAGATTTTATAAAAACAGTTATGGATGAGTGTGTCCCTTTAATATATAGTCTTCCCCAACCAGAAACTGTGGATAAACAATGAGATTCGCAGTTCACTGAGGGCCAGGTCAGTGGTATTTAGGTCTGGTGACCAAGTAAAATACAAAAGGTCCAGGTACGATCTCCAGAAAGCCATCTCAGTTGAAAGGTGGCAATTCCAGACCAAACTTGAATCACTGAACAATGCTTGGCACTGTGGTAAAGCTTGAACGCTATCACTTCCTACTAAGTGAAACCAAGCAACGTGGTTGGCAACAAAGCTTCACTCCCAGATGACCTCAATCCCTCTTTTGCTCACTTTGACCATCAGTCCAATGAGGCACCTTTATAAGCTCCCACAGCCCCTGATGACCCTGTGATTTCAGTGTCTGAGGCCAATGTGAGAGCATCCTTCATGAGAGTGAATCAACCTCTGTGCTGATTGACTTGATGGAGTGCTCACCAATATTTGCAACCTCTTGCTTTGTCAGTCTGAGGTACTGACAATCAATCTGGTGCTTAAGAAGATAGTGGCAACCTGCCTCGTGTCTCCCTGTTTTGACTGTGAAAGTGAGCATAGAAGGCATTGATCTCATTTGGAAGTGATGTTCTGTTATCACCCATGTTGCTTGATTTCATTTTGTAAGAGGTGATAGCATTCAAGCCCTGCCACAGTTGTTGAGCATTCTTCATTAGTCTGAAATTATATATTTATATAGTCTGAAATTGCCACTTCGCCCTTGAGAAGCCCTTTGGTGGCGATCAAACCTGGGCCTCTTCTAATGTTCTTGGTTGCCAAGACTGAATGCCTCTGATCTGCCCCTCAGCAGATTATGGATCTCATGGTTCATCCAGGCCCTCTGGTTGGGGACAACTGTGATCTTGTGGTGACGCACTCACCTACGACTGTTTTTATAAAGTCCATGACAACCATGGTGATTTCATTCAGATCTACAGATGAGTCCTTGAAAGTGGCACAGTCCGCAGATTCGAAGCATTCCTATAGCTGCTTCTCTGCCTCCTGTGACCACCTCAAATTCAAGGGGTGGAGCACAGCAGCCAGGTTTGGCAGTAACCTCTCATAGTAATTGACAAATCCTAAAAGGGACATGTCCTCTGGTCACAGGGCATCCACCACTGCTTGCATATTCTCAGCACACTTGTTTAAAACTTTTGTGTCAATGGTGTGACCATAATAAGTGATGCTGGTTTAAGGAATTCACCCTTATCATGTTATGCTCTTAGTCTATAATCTTCTAATCTTTTTAACTCTCTCTAGAGGTTATGGAAATGTTCCTTGTCATCCTTACTGGTAACAATCATGTCATCCAGGTAACACTGAGTGCCTGGGCAACTTGCAACACTTGGTCCATAGTATTCTCCCAGAGAACAGGTGCAGATGCTCCAATAATAAGCACATTATAGCAATAAAGCCCTTTGTGAATGCTAATGATGAAAAACACTTTGGATTCTTCTTCCATCTCCGTTGTAGGTAGGCCTTAGCTAAGAACACTTTGCTGAAGTGTTTCCTCCAGAAAGCTTTTTCAGTACTGGGTTGATGATGACCTTAAAATCACCACAGATCCTGACAGACCCATTCTTCTTGGCTACTGGGATCACTGGTGTTGTCCACAAGCTCCACTCAACTTTGGAAAGAATTCTTTGAGCCTCCATGCAATCTAGCTCACTGGCTACTTTATCACATATGGTATAAGAAACCAGACATGTTTTGTAAAACTTGGGTGTGGCATTTTCATTTAACACTGTTTATACCCTTGATACATTTGAGTTTTCCAATGCTATCCGTGAACATTGTGTTGGCATCATCCAGTACCTTTCTTAATTTGCTCTCAGTTGACTCAGTTGCAGCGGCGGATGTGGAATGCAAATGGTGGATGGATCGCCAATCAACTTTTAGTTAACACAGCCATTCATGGCGCCACAATGCTGGCTCTCCTGTTTTAACCACACAAGCCCAATGTGGCTTGTTGGTTGTTGTTTTTCACTGTTACAAATGTCATTCCCATTTAGTTCTTAGTTAGGTATCTGCAGGCTTGAGTTCAGTATCTTTGAAAAGTTGTTCAAGCTCATTTTATGTAATGGTTGAAACTGGCAAGCCAGTGTCCAATTCCATTTTAATAAGCTTGCTGAACACTAATGGTGTAAGCCATATTTATTGTCTCAAGGCTACCTAATCCTGTGTCACTCATCCTTATCAGATTTTTCATCAATGGCATGCAGATTAGTACTCTTTTTTGAACCAGAACTTCATTTTTTATCTTTTTCTCTTCTCAGAGCAGTCCATTTATTTTGTCTGCCTGATATGCTCTTTGTATGTGTCCTGCTTTGTTGTATTTTCTGAAAGTTTCTCCTTCAAACCTGCTTTGGTCTGAGGTATGTGAACCCCTGCCGCAAAGGTAACACAAATTGTTCGGCCAGGCAGGTTTCGGTTTAAACATTGCAATTTCGTTCATGCAGACAATTTCTTCTATTTCACCACATATGCTGAAATAGACTCCCCTTCCATTTGCTTCTGCTTATAGAACCTAAAGCATTCTGCAATCAACAATTGTTTCAGTTCTAAATGTTCACAATATCAGTAAAGCTCATTATGGCTGGTTTGGTTGGAGCAATTAAACTTTGAGGCAAACTGTATGTTTTTCCTCCTTTGGCATTCAGCAACACTGGCACGCATTTTTCATCAGCTATTTCTTTTGTTTCAAAATACTGCTCAATTCATTCAGTACACACCATCCAATTATCTGTTGTGCAATTGAATGCATCTATCTTTCCAATGTGCTTTTTATTTATTTATTTGTTTATTATTATCACTCGGTACTCACTACTTATGAAGCCATGAATTTCATCCTTTTTCTGCCTTTTTTTAACACACCTGTCTCTCTCTCTCTTTCTCCCTCTCTCCCCTTCCAAAAAAGAAAATGCTGCACTTCAACAGGTAGGTAATCGACTTGGGTTTGTTTTAAAACTACCTCGACACCACTGTTATTACTTGTAACTCCAGAAGTTAATTGAAAGTAAAACAAAGGAGCCCAGGGTTACTTATATACTTAGCTTTACTTTAGTAAGTTGCTCTTATATAATGTGGTGACATGATAACCTATGTCATTCACATACTTCATACTTATAACAGGTAATGAATTATATAAACAAACAAATAATACTTAAACAATACAGTTACAATATTACTGAAATATTAGATACACTACAGATAGGTCCTTGATTACAAAGGGTGTCAAAGGTTATGGAGAATGTGATCAAGAGGGACAATAAATCAGCCATGATGGAATGACACAGTGAGCTTGATGAGCCAAATGGCCTAATTCTGCTTCTATGTCTTATGGTCTTAAGACTACCCTATTTTTTAAAACTCCAACCCTTTGTACTGAAGCTCAAAATTTAATTTGCCTTCATAACTACTTGTTGGACCAGCCTGGTATTATTTTTGTAATTCATGCATTAGAATATGAGTCCTTCTGTGTCTCACTCATTTTCAGTCTCTTCATTTAGATAATAATTGGCAAAAAAAAAGATTTGATTTTACAATGTATAACAATCATTTGAGTAGTTGAAGATAGGGCATAGAACATTATTTTTGAAAGTAATCTCTAATGTATTTTGATACATTACTCTTCCACAAGACATTCCTTACCTGAAGCTGTAATTTTTTTGAAAATGTCTATTTACATCTTCCTGCTAACAGAGAGCTGATGATTAAAAAATAAGACCCTTACTGTGGAAGACCTTATAAAGAAAATGAAAGTGGAAATTATATTCAACTGTTGGTTAATAAATCTATACCTTTGACTGTCATCTTACTGGAAGAATATGATACAGGTAAGATCATTTTGTCATTTCACTGCTGATAATTCTCATGTTGCAGTGTATAAAGTATGTATTGTGTCTATTTCAATTAAAAGGAGGAGTCTGGTTTCCAGTATGCATGTGCCAATGTTTCTGATGTCATAGACTTAGGGACCAATGGGAGCACACCATTAATCATAGAACATAAAACATAGAATGTTACAGCATAGTACTGGGCCTTCAGCCCATGATGTTTTGCCGACCCTGAAACCTACTCTAAAATCAATCAACCCATCTCTCCTCCATAGCTCTCCATTTTTCTATCATCCTTGTGTCTATCTAAGTTTCTTAAATACCTCTAATGTATCTCCCTCTACCACCATTCCTGGCAGGGCATTCCATAGATCCTCTACTACATGAATGTGTGGAATCATGTATCATTTTAATTATCTATCTATCTCTCTATCTGGTTAGTTGGAGATACAGTGTGGAAGAGGCCTTTCCGGCCCAACACTCAGCAACACACCTGTTTCAGATTCAGGTGTATTATCACCAGCATGTGTCGTGAAATTTGTTAACAGCAGCAGCAGTTCAATGCAATACGTGAAAATATAGAAAGAAACATAAATAAATAAATTACAGTATATATATGTATCTATGTATATTGATTTGATTAAAAACAGTGCAAAAACAAATATATTAAAAAAGGGAGTTAGTGTTAATGGGTTCAATATCCATTTAGTAATGGACATTGGCAGAGGGGAAATAGCTGTTCCTGAATCGCTGGGTGTGTGCCTTCAGGCTTCTGTACCTCCTTCCTGACGGTAACAGTGAGAAGAGAGCAGACCCTGGGTGATGGAGGTCCTTAATGATAAACATCAGCTTTCTGAGGCACCACTTCTTCAAGATCTCTTCAGTACTATGGAGACTGGTACCCAAAATAGTGCTGGCTAATTTTACAACCTCCTGTGGCTTCTTTCGGTTCTGTGCAGTAGTCCCCCAACACCAGACAGTGATGGAACTTGTCAGAATGCTCTCCACAGTACATCTACAGAAGTTTTTGAGTGTTTTAGTTGACAAACCAAATCTCTTCAAATTCCTGATGAAATATAGCTGCTGTCTTGCCTTCTTTATAGTTACATCAAAATATTGGGACCACATCAGATCCTCAGAGATCTGATACCCAAGGACTTGAAATTGCACACTCTCTCCACTTCTGATCCCTCTATGAGGATTGGTTTGTGTTCCCTCGTCTTACCCTTCCTGAAGTCCACAATCAGCTCTTTCATCTTACTGACATTGAGTGCAAGATTGTTGATGTGTCACCACTCAACTAGCTGGTATACCTTGCTCCTAAATGCCCTCTCATCTCCATCTGAGCACCTACCAACAATGTTTCTATCATCAGCAAATTTAAAGATGGTATTTGAGCTATACCTAGCCACACTGTCATGTGTATTTAACACTAGCCTAATCACAGGACAATTTACAATGACCAATTCATCTACTAACGAGTACATCTTTGGACTGTGGGAGGAAACACAGAGCACCCGTAAAAACCCCACACGGTCACATGGGAAGAATATATAAACTCCTTCTAGATGAAGCTAGAATTGAACTTCAGACTCTGGAGCACCCCAAGCTGTAACATTCTGGATATCTGATCAACATCTCAGAGGGTCTATCCTGGGCCTATCATATCGATGTAATCATGAAGAAGGTACACCAGTGCCTGTGCTTCATTAGGAATTTGAGGAGGTTGGTAAGTCACTAAAGACTCTCGCAAATTTCTGTATATGTACTGTGGAGAACATTCTGACAGGTTGCATCAAAACTCGTTTGGAGGCTCCAATACACAAGATCAAAAGAGGCTGTAGAAGTTGTAGACAAAGCCAACTCCATCATGGCACAAACCCCCTCACCATCGAGCGCATCTTCAAAAGGTGGTGCATTAAATACGGTCTTTATGGACCCTCACCATCTGACACATGCCCTCTTCTTATTACTACCATCAAGGTACAGGAACCTAAGAATGCACACTCAACATTTAGGAACAGCTTCTTCCCTTCTGCCATCAGATCAATGAACAGTCCATGAACTTCTGAACACTACATCACCACTTCTCTTTATAATATTTATTTACTTTATTTTTTATATCTTGTACTGTACTGCTGCCTCAAAGCAACAAATTTCAACAGCATATCTCTGTGATAATAAACATGATTCTGGTTTTGATTTGAATATTGATAAAACAGTTTCCCAACAAAGGCAGAGAAACAATGGGCCAGAATTTCCTGGTTGTGATGAACCGGCTATCAGGAAGCACAGTAGTTAGTGCTGCTGCCTCACAACCAAAGTGACATGGGTTTGATTCCCGACCTCAGGTATTTTACATGCTCTTTTTGTAATCATGAGGGTTTCTTGTATGTGCTGTAGTGTCCTTCCAGGTCCCAAGGTTAATTGGCAACTGTATATTTGCTCTAAGTGCAGGTTAATAGCAAAGAAAAATCTCAAAGGGGATTTTACAGGCCATAGATTACTGGATACAGGATACGAATGGACAATAAACTGGACTGGTCAAAGAACACTGAGGCTGCCTACAAGAAGGGTCAGAGCCATCTCTATTTCCTGAGGAGACTGAGGTCCTTTAACATCTACCGGACGATGCTGAGGATGTTCTATGAGACTGTGGTGGCCAGTGCTAACATGTTTGCTGTTGTGTGCTGGGGCAGCAGGCTGAGGGTAGCAGACACCAACAGAATCAACAAACTCATTCGCAAGGCCAGTGATGTTGTGGGGGTGGAACTGGACTCTCTGATGGTTGTGTCTGAAAAGAGGATGCTGTCCAAGTTGCATGCCATCTTGGGACAATGACTTCCATCCACTCCATAATGTACTGGTTAGGCACAGGAGTACATTCAGCCAGAGACTCATTCCACCGAGATGTAACACTGAGCATCATAGGACGTCATTCCTACCTGTTTCCATCAAACTTTACAACTCCTCCCTCAGAGTGTCAGACACCCTGTGCCAATAGGCTGGTCCGGGACTTATTTCCACTTGGCATGATTAACTTAATATTTAATTATTTATGGTTTTATATTGCTATATTTCACTATTCTTGGTTGGTGCGGCTGTAACAAAACCCAATTTCCCTTGGGATCAATAAAGTATGTCTATCTGGCTGTCTGTCTGTCTGATCCAGCAAAATGAGGAGGGGAATAGAGTTGCTGCATAAAGAGTTGGCATAGACCTGATGGGCCAAATGGCCTCATTCTTTGTCTTACAATACGGGTTCCCTACCTGGGGTCCATGGACTTCTTGCTTAATGGTATTGGTCCATGACATACAAAAGGTTGGGAACCCCTGTCTTACAAGTATATAAATAAAGCTGAGCTTGCTGCTCCCTTTCAGCACATCTTCAAGAACCGTTTTCATCCACAAAGATAGCTCCAAGGCAATTGACATGGTGCCATCCCTTCACTGGAAATTGGAGAATTTGCGCAATTTACAGGAATACATAATTACAGAAACATAACAGCACAGAAGGAGAGCATTTCTTGCCTCAAGTACTGCCTGTGTAAACACCAGCAGAAGTCACTCAGGAACTTCAGCATTTTTGCCTTCATACAAATGCATGGAATTATACATTTACCCAGACATTACTTACACATTTATGCTGCAAGATAAGAGGAAAAGAATAAAGAGAACAAGAGAAAGTACCAATGAAAAATTATTGAGGAAGATAAGAAAATGGAAGGAGAGAGAAATGACAGAAGAAAGAAAAACGTACTTCTAAATAACACCATGAACTTAGTAACTGGTATACTACTTGAAATATGATCTTTGCTATAATATTAGAAACACAGCTGTTTGAGTGAATCGAGCCCAAAGCTCTGATATGTTGTTCAATAAAAGAAAGAACTGCATGTTTTTAGCACCCTTCATGTCCCATACAAAAAGCTTCAGCACCAACAAGCAACTTTCAAAGTGTCGCTAGTGGTATCATTTGGGATGCTGCATCTAGCCATGGCTGGTGCTAGGAAGCAAATTGGAAAAATAAGGTTCCAGAGCACTGTCATCCTCAGCAAAGGCAGGGGTGAAGCATTCACAGCTGTGCTCATTCAAAAGTGCCAAGTGGATGATTCACCTCAGCTCCCTTTTTATATTCCCACCGTCAGAAAACTATACCTCCAGCTAATAGGGTTTACTAATCCATATGATATCAAAAAACATCCAGGAGGATGGATACAGCATCAGTCATGTAGCAAGTCATCATCCATCTATAGTATAGAACATCTGCATTCCAGAACTCACCAGACTATTCCAGTACAGTAACTACATTGGTCTTGTCACAGCAATGTGAAATAGCGCTCATGTACAACTTATTCTCAAAAACGAGGACAGACCCAAATCTGTATAATCACTGCTCAGTCAGACCACTCTCAACCATTGGAAAAGTGGTGGAAGCTTTCTCACAAGCAACCAGCTCAGTGACATCTGGTCACGGTGGTGCTAGTCCCCCCCCCCGCCTCCCAGCAGTACTTGGTCCAAAACCTGGAGAAAGCTGCATTCCAGAAGTGGATTGAGAGTGGCTGCCCTAAAATCAAAGTATCTTCGAACCTGTGGTGTCAAGTAGTAACTTTGATCAATGTACGCTAAAGGGAAATCACTTCATTGGTTAGAGCCCTTTGGCACAATTCATCCATGTTTCCCTTTATCTGTGCTAATCCCATTTGCCCACATTAGGTGCGTACACGTCTACTCCTCTCCTATCAATTACTTGTCCTTTTAAATGTCGTAATTGTATTACCTCTACCACTTCATCTAGCAGATCATTCCATCCAACCACCAGCTTCTGTGTAAAAACTTATCTCGGACTCCCTGAATGTAGACACGTTCATGCTCTGTTTGGTGAGTGGATGAAAATGAAATTGAGCATTGTGCGACCGATACTGAACATCTCCACTTTTGACTATATGGTGGAAGGAAGGTTATTGGTGATTTAAAACCTGATTCTGATTCTGATTCTAAAGACGGGCAATTGCATTAGTTGCAATGGATTTCACCACGTGAGGGTTTGCCTCCAAGTTACATACCATTCTGCCTTGGAACGTTATCACTGTTCCTTCCTCACACTAAGAGTAAATCCTAGAATTCCTTCCTTTACCAGCAGGATCAAATGAAGTTCAAGAAGGCAGCACACCACCACTTTTTCAAGCACATATAGAGATGGGCAATAACTGCTGGTCTTGATAACAATGATCATATTCCAAAAGATCAATAAATGTAAAAGAGCTGCTTTGCACATGGGAAACTTCCACTATCAAAAATATAATTATGGTGAGTTATCTGCTTAGAAACATTGAATGACTCATAAGGATATCTCTGCTGTCGTGCTTTGAAATAGCCCACAAAATCTTTCATGTCCATTGGAGAGTCAAGATATTGAATTCCCTCTGCACTTTACTAGAGTCTAGATTGTGGTTTGGCTTGTGTCACTGTGATGTGATACCTTCATTCACAACAAGGTTCAGGTCTGTTGCAATGTATAGAAACAGTCAAAATTGCTTGTTCACAAATATGGAGGAACTGACAAGGCCATTTCCATTATTCTCTGTTGGGACTGGAACAATGATCAGTTAATAACTGCTTAGGGTAGCTCTGCTATTTCTACCAATGTTTCTGTACTCTTAGTAAGCCAGGGTCCACAAAAGATACCCTAGGCTAGGAAAGTTATTGTCATTACCTAGACTTCTTCCTCAAACTTTGCTGCTGAGAAATGAGGAGTACGCAGTTGACTAACGAAATTATTTTAAGTATACTGTATTATTCTCTTGATGCCAGGAATCTGCATGTGCTCCATCTTTTGTTATACTTTCAGGTCTCACGTGAACAAAGTTGTTTTGAGTATACTAGAGTGAAGAAAATGCTAATTGACTGCTTACAGAAAAAAACAATGCAATTGAAATTAATGCTCCCTAATTGAACTTAATGATATTAAGATGTTATGCTGAAGTTGTATAAGACTTCATCGAGGCCTGATTTGGAGTATTGTGTACAGTTCTGGTCACCTACCTACAGGAAAGATGTCAATAAAATTGATAGATAGATAGATAGATAGATAGATAGATACTTTATTCATCCCCATGGGGAAATTCAACTTTTTTTCCAATGTCCCATACACTTGTTGTAGCAAAATTAATAACATACAATACTTAACTCAGTAAAAAATATGATATGCATCTAAATCACTATCTCAAAAAGCATTAATAATAGCTTTTAAAAAGTTCTTAAGTCTTGGCGGTTGAATTGTAAAGCCTAATGGCATTGGGGAGTATTGACCTCTTCATCCTGTCTGAGGAGCATTGCATCGATAGTAACCTGTCGCTGAAACTGCTTCTCTGTCTCTGGATGGTGCTATGTAGAGGATGTTCAGAGTTTTCCATAATTGACCGTAGCCTACTCAGCGCCCTTCGCTCAGCTACCGATGTTAAACTCTCCAGTACTTTGCCCACGACAGAGCCCGCCTTCCTTACCAGCTTATTAAGACGCTTATTTAAGAGTACAGAGAAATTTAACAAGGATGTTAATCTGAGTTATAGGGAAAGGTTGACTAGGTTCGGTCTTCATTTCCTGAAGTGTAAGAGAGTGAGGAGAGATTTGATAGAGGTACTATATATCAATGAGCTCGGGTGAGACTAGGACTAGAGGTCATGGGCTAAGGAGTAAAGGTGAAATTGTTAAGGGAACCCTGAGGGGGAACGTCTTCATTCAGTGGAATTGTGTAATGAGCTGCCAGTGGAAGTGGTGAATGCATGTTTGACTTAAGCGAAGTTTGGAGAAGTATACGAATGGGAGGGGTAAGGAAGGCTATAGTCCAGGTGCAGATCGATGGATCCAGGCAGAATAATAGTTTGGCATGGACTAAATGGGTTAAATGGCCTGTTTCTGTGCTGTATGCTCTTTGACTCAATGACTGGCAAAAAATCATTACAAAATGTCAGGAAACTGCACAATGGTGAAACTGGCGACATATGCCAATGTAGCACCTTGCACTGAACATTTGATTGACAAGACGGGTAAAGGTGGTGTGCCATTACCACATTTTTCTTGGCATTGGAGATAGGTCATGGACTTTAGTTTGTGTAAACATTTCTGATTGCTAGCTGAATCGTGCTCTGTCTTTACACAAAAGGCAAGATGGAAACCGGTGATAAGGCACCAGAACATGTTGCTGTAAACAGTTCTCAGTGAATACCATATCATTCTCCGTCATTCATTTCATTGTAACCTTTTTTTCTGTCGGCACAGTTATTGTGACAAGTTAGTAAATCACAGAGATTAGTTGTTTTGTTACTATTTCAACCATCTCGTAATAACCGCCCAGCAATGACTGAGCTCTTGTTATTTTACAGCAGGATGTCTGAACAGTGAATAGTGCCTCAATATTCAGAGTGTTTCTCATTATGTCTTGCCTGCTCTTCTTGCCAGTATCTGCTACAGAAATTAGTAGGCTCTTCCTGTATTACTCTGCTTGGTTTGCTTTTTCGTGTGCTGACTGGTGATGCAGGTTTGTGCATGCATTCCTTCTGCTGATTGAAATAACACAGGCTTTTATTTCCTGTGGAGGTAGCCATGAGCTCTTCATTTTTTCCCTTTAAAAGACGTACATGGCCCAGCAATTGATGAAATTGAAACTTAATGGAAGGTAGTACCACACCTAGTGTATCCATTATGGGCGACTAGGGAATGATCCAACACTGAAGTCGATGACTTATCCCTCAAACCGTGCTGAGCATCCAAGCCATATACAGTACATCCCATCACAAGCACATCAACTTGTGCCTCAGTAACATTGTCCAATTCTGTCTCAGACTCTACTGTAGACACCCCCTCCTTGCTTCTATCACCTTTAATTGAATTCCTCTTATCCTCTCTTGGCAGCCCTCCCATCCACCACCTACATAACCATGAGCTCATTCAAAATTTTGCTGGCTGCGTGCTTTCCTGCCCTAACTTCCGTTCCTCCATCTTGACTTCTGTTCCTTTGTACCTCAAATGCAAAATTTCTAGCCTTGTCTTTATATCCCATAAGGACATCATTCCCAAACGAATTCTCCAGCCCTTCAACTCCTTCCTCCTGTTCAATACCACACCAGAAATTCTCTGTCTCTAACACTCATGGACACCACTCACAACATTACATAGAGCAGCCAAGGAAAGGCACCAAGAGATTGGACCAATGGCCTGTCAAAGTTAGTCCATTGGTCTCACCTAGTGAGAGGCCAATTTTCCCCAGAGATGGAGAGGAGGGATGGGATGAGAGAGGGGAAGAAACATAGGTTAGGAGTAGTTCACAGGTCAGAATCAGAGAGCTGGTTTGGTGGGGCTGAAATTAAGTGCAGGGTGCTGGTGAGGTCAATGGTAATCTACAGTGGAGTAAGTTGCGAGGATGGGGAAAAGCAGGAGGAGCAATAGGGACCAACACACATGCAAGCTTCACGAGGAATATATAGCCGCTGCTTTTGAGTTCATAAGACAATACTACTTTCCTCTGTGGTGCAGACCATCAAATTTTTACGCTAGGAAGTGGTGTTAAGGGAATATTTGATCATTCCAAGGCATCACAGTCTCAAGATGGGCTCCAGACACCGCCTTAATAGACCGTAAGACCATAAGATATAGGAGCAGAATTAGACCATTCAGCCCATCAAATCTGTTCTGCCATTCGATTATGGCTGATTTTTTTCTAAATCCCATTCTCCTGCCTTCGCCCTATAATCTTTAATCTACTTACTAATAATGAACATATAAAATTTACAAGTTCAGGTTTAATTGTCATTCAACCATACACAGCCAAGTGAAACTGTGCTCTTCCGGGGCCAAAGTGCAAAACACAGTACCAACAGTCACGCACAGTCACACGGAACATATACCACATATAATCATGATAGCAGAAAAATATACAGTAACAAAAAATATATAAAAAATAATAATATAGCCCAAGTGCCTGCGTGTCATGCTCTGTAGATTGACAGCGCGTGGATGTTGTCCTGCAGCCAAGTTTCCACAAGGACAGCCCGCAGGAGTTCCTCAGCTAGCACAATTGCTGCCGGACACGAATGCAATCCAGCTTGCCGTCCACTGAGTGAGCGCTGGAGAGCAGCCTCCAACCCAGTACGCAATCCAGCGACAAACTGCCACCTCTGGCATCTCCTTCCCTGGCGGCCGCAGCACGAGGCCACGCAGCTGCCCCGATGTCGGTCTCACCAATGAACTAGTGAATCGGACACACATTACCAATGTCCAGCAGGGTCTTGTGATCACAGTAAAAACATCTATGATGATTATCTCCACCGCTTGTTGGATTGCACACTACTTCCAAGCACTGCCTCGGATGAGTTTGTCCACGGGGGGGCTGAAGCAGGCTGCCACACCGCACTCAACTAGTCCAGCTCCACCTCTATTGAGTCACTCGTTAGGGGGGTAGACCTGCCCAACTTGATGTTCTTAATATCCAGCTGTGTCTTGCGTTTGTAAAAAAAAACATAAAGGAAGAACAATTGCACCTTTGTTTGAATGCAACAAACTGCATCCAAGTTTGCTGCATCTTGACAAAGCATTGGCTTAAATACACCCTATGACTTTTCTTCAAGCCCTCTGTGACAACAAATTCTACAAACTGACCACCGTCTGGACTCCTTATCTCAGTTCTAAAGGGGCATTTATTCACTCTGAGGCTCTTCCTTTGGATCCTAGACTCTGTTTCTAATGGAAACAACCTCTCCACATCTACTCTATCCAGGCCTTTCAATATTTAGTACGTTTCATTGAGATCCCACCTTCACCCTTCTGAACCCAATCAAATATAGGCACAGAGTCATCAAACACTCTTCATATGTTAACCCTTTCATTTCCATATTAATTTTTGAGAACCTTCTCTGCACCCAGAGACAAGGCTGGGAAAAAGTTGACACAAAAGACATTTTAAAATACTCCTGACCTATTGATAGGTGGATGTCTCAGGGATTGAATATTGACTGCTGAAAGTGACCCCTTTTATCCCTGTAATGTGCATAATATGACCAATTTATTACCCAGCAAGGTATCAGGTATGTGTCAGTCAGCGCTACTTTATCACAACAAGTGAGATATTGCTACACTTCATTCACAAATCATACTGTAACACTGGGAATTAAGGAGGATTATTTTGGCTGGGTATGACTTATTCATTTATCCACACTGTCTCTTGCTGGCTCAGCCCAATGGTAAGAGGGGAAATAGCTTCAAAGGAATGCTGCATTTCCAAGCACAACGTCTCTCATCATTGAGTCTGCATGCTCCGAGCCTTCATACAAAGACAATTTTTGATTGAGGTTTTCAGTTAGATGTTCCAGATCTTGATGAGTTCCCAACAATTACACCTATAGTATGTGATAAAGTTCAAGAACACAATACTTATTGGGCGGGTTTTTGACACAGGTGTTGTTAGTGACATGCTAATTATATATTGTACATTGCTAAACTTAGCCTAATCTAGAGTATTAATATTCTCATTTAATGTGCATATAATTACAGTAAAGAATAAATAAGATGTAAATAAATTAATCTTAATGCTAAAGAAATTAATTCCATCAGATGATGTTCCAGTTGATAAAAATTTCTCAGTGTATTCTTGAAACTCTTCCCTGACAGATTTACTATCCTTTGAATGGTATTCCTCTGTAAAAGATTTCCCTAACGACCAAATCCACATCATTTACAGACATGGTGCCTGTTTTTCAGATTCTTATTTTGTCTGGTTGGTCACTGACCACAACTGTTTAACTAATTGATTAGTTCACCTGGGGATAAAACAGAACACTCATTCTTCCACGGGCTAGTTATTTGTCCAAAATTTCAGACCGACAAGACTTTATATTTACATGGGAGCTTGCCTAGACCCAGTGTGCATGAAACAACGAATGTTTCTTGTGCTCATGAGACCAGCGGAAGAGGTTTTAAATCAAAGTGCAGCTATGATTTAGAAATAATGAGAGTTTGATCCAGTGAAACCTGTGTTGCTTTTCTAGACTTTTTGAAAACAAGTGTTAACTATGAAGAATTTTATAGGCTATGTCAATCTGCAACTGAGCAGTTAGGAAGAACACTGAGACAAAATAAGGTTAGAAATTTCTCTTGAGATAAACCTGTTTTTTACAAGATGCAATAACATTCATGTTTTGTGCAGATACCAGAAAGGCTGCAGCAGCTCAGGAAGGTAGCCCACCATCTTCTCAAGGATAATTCTGAAAGAGGAATAAATGCCAGCTTTGCCAAAGGTGCTAGATCCCATAAAATGGATTAAAATAATTACAGGTTTTTACACTTAATTCATTTAGTTCTCAAACTGCTAAAATAACATCATTGTTTAAAAGTACAGTATCAATAACGATTCATTTCCAAATTTCCCATGAAAAATGTCATACCAGATCCATTATTGACAGTTATTATTGGAGCTGGTTAAGACAAGGAACTTATAATTTCAGACCAGAGTCCAGAGACACTAGGAATATTTATCCTTGACTTAATTTTTTTGTTTAATTTCCAGTTAAGCAGTTGCTGAAGGAGAGAAGATGGTGAGTGGAAGTATGGGTTTAAGTGGGAGGGTAGGATGTGATGGCTGAGGCCGTATGTTCCTATCAGTCTTCAAGACTGTATATTGAATGGGACTCCCTGTGATTTTGGTCCTAAACCACCTCAATAAACTCACTCAGGTAGCAGGTATCATGTTCGGGATTGGGTTCCCTTTAAATTTACCTAGTTTGTGTTACGATCCGGACCGTTGACTCCTTGTTTCCCTTTAATTCCTTGTTTTCCCATGTCCCTCAGACTTGGTGATTAAAGGCAATTTACTCTCAACTGAACCGGCAGTTTATAAGTCTCCGGCTTCAGCCATTCGGCACGAGAGCATTATGGAGCGTTAACGAAGTCACCGAAGCCAGTGCGAGCCCAAGTCATCTAGCCGGAGCCAACTAAGTTTCTTGCCAGAGCAGGCCAAGTCTCCTCCCGAAGCAAGCGCCAGCAAGCCGCCTTCCCTCGCCAGAGCAGGTCCGGGCAAGGTTAACCCGCCAGGGTGAGTCAAGAGCTCCAGCTGCTTGGAACAAACTTGTGCCCAGTTATAGTATCGTCCGTTGTTTTGTAGTCTCTTATCCAGCTCAGTAGGCAGGCCGTTTGCCGCTACTCGAATGGACTGTCGTTGTTTTGTCATCTCGCATCCCGCTCGGTAGGCAGGCTGTTTGCCGTGACTCGAATGGACTGTCGTTGTTTTGTAGTCTCGTATCCAGCTCAGTAGGCAGGCCGTTTGCCGTGAATCGAATGGACTGTCGTTGTTTGGTCGTCTCGTATCCTGCTCGGTAGGCAGGCCGTTTGCCGTGACTCGAATGGACTGTCGTTGTTTGGTCGTCTCATATCCAGCTCAGTAGGCAGGCCGTTTGCCGTGAATCGAATGGACAGTCGTTGTTTGGTCGTCTCATATCCTGCTCGGTAGGCAGGCCGTTTGCCGTGACTCGAATGGACTGTCGTTGTTTGGTTGTCTCATATCCTGCTCGGTAGGCAGGCCGTTTGCCGTGACTCGAATGGACTGTCGTTGTTTGGTTGTCTCATATCCTGCTCGGTAGGCAGGCCGTTTGCCGCTACTCAAATGGACTGTCGTTTGTGTTCCGTGTATGAGTCCCGGCTCTATGTCCTGCCCCCAAGGAGGGGTCCTAACTCTGTGTAAAGCCCCGGCCCTACATCCTGTTCCCAAGGAGGGGTCCCGGCTCTGTGTTCTGTGTTCCTGTGCTCCAGTCCTGGCTCTGGTGTTCTGAGTATTGAGTCCCGGCTCTATGGTCCGTGTTCCAAGTCCTAGCCCCCAGACCCGAGTCCCAGCCTAGTTTCGGCTATTCCCGCTTCCTCTTTGCTCTCCTTGATTTCTCTCTGTTCTGTCCTTGCGTCACGGCTCTCCTTGTAAATAGTAATAAACTCCCATTTAGTTAACCCTACAAAACGTCCTGCATTTGGGTCCTCCTCCAGCACCCTTGCCCCCCACCCCACATTGTGACAGCAGGGGCATGACTATTTCATAAGGCCCAAAACAATGAATAAAGCAATTCATTTCAAGGGAATCAATGACTTTATTTGAAATCAAAATTACTTATTTTGAAGCAGAAGTTATCACAAAAATTTATTTCAGCCTCTTATGAGGGAAAACATAACACTAAGTGACGGCTGTTCCTATACAAGTCATGGAACTTATCCCAATGTTGTCCACAACATTTCAGAAGGACCTTTGGCATGGCACCTAGCTCCTACTCCATCACATTTACTCTGGTTGACTGAACACAAATCATCCTCATGATTACATTTTTATTTTGCATCGTATATAATTTTACTTTAAATACTTCAATTAATGTTACTGTTCCATGCGTTAAAGAGACACAAGGCTAACTAACACTTTGATCTTCAGAAAAGTGCCTTCAAGGCAAAGATTGCTTTGCATATTATTTTCCTATGATCTGAAATATGATTTTAAAAATATAAAATTTAAGAAGGTTCACATGCAATATATAATCAGTGAATTAAAAAAATGCTTGGCTTGAACTTGAAAATTCCTGGCTCATCCAACTCTTTAATAAATAAAACAAAACTTACTTAAACAATGTTGTCCATTGTTTTTAACTACAGTATATACAGAGATAGTTGGCAACATGCCATCCCTTAATCAACACAGACATCAATGATTACTGCACGTGAAGGCTTCTATCTTGGTAACTCCATCTGTGAGATTTCCCCAGTAAAAATGGAAGTCTCCTCTTAAGAATATTTGTTGCAGAGAGATGCAGCACGAATATTATTCAATGCAGCTGACAAGACTATGGCTGTAGCAATCAAAGTGGAAGGGGTGAGGGATAGTGTTTGACTTATGCAGCTGGAAAAGCAAAATCTGATATGAATCTCTGACAGCAGTTGTAAAGATCTGAGATTCTTTTGTGAAGGATGAGCACATGCACCGATTGGCGAAGTTTCCCAGATTTAAGGGAATTGGATTAAATTATTCACTGTTATAGTCCCTCTTTCTCTTTTCAGTATTCCATGTCACTTACATGTATTTACAGAGCCAACCAGATCTTTTTCCTGGGGAAATCTCTCTGGGATGTGAATTGGTAACTGGTTTATTTTTGTCACATGAACTAAGGTATGGTGAAAAGTTTTTTGATTTTTGCCATCCAGACAGATCATCCTCTGCATAAGTACAGCAAGGTAGTAAAAAAGAGGTGTGGGTGTGGGGTGAGGGCGTTTGGTGAGAGCATGAGATGTAAACCCTTTATCTCCAGAGTTGGTGTTCTGGGCACCAGAATGTTGTGTTACATTTACAGAGAAAGTGCATTGCAGATAGTCTCCAGTAGAATCTGCAGAGTCCCACATTTGATGAAGGGATCCATCAAGAATATTGGCAAGAATTTGATATATTCTCATTCAAAACATGAACTGCAACTTAATTGTCTGGCTTCTACAGTTGTGAAAATGCAGAGCAAATATCCATTCAACTGATATGATATGAGGTTGCCCAAGAGATCAGAATGATGTAACTAATTTATTTTATTTATCACAGAACAAGACAAATGACTGGCGATTCTTTGATAGGCTCGCTGCCCAGAACACCAACTCTGGAGATAAAGGGTTTACATCTCATGCTCTGTCAGATCCAGAGCCTGTCATGGAGTTTGTGTTCTTTTAAAGAGAACCACAATATTTGGCCATGGATTGGCATGCACCATATTTTATATTTTTATTTGATAGCTCTGATCCCAACACCCTATGCAAGTGTTTGAAAGCAAGTTAAAATCTCGTCATACGTGTTCAAGTTCCACTTTCTAAAATTATAGGTCACAACTTTATGAATAATTTAAAAAATAACTTTATGTTTTTACATCAATTAAGTATTAGCAACCCACTGAATCTTATAATTTTAGATATAGTTAAAAAAAATCATATCAGGTTTGCCAAAAATTTGCTTCAAATTGCAAGGACATTTGACAGAGTGGAGAGCTCATATACCCATCTTCCCTTTAATCAAGGGCACATTCTGTTATTTATTGATTGGGTTTCCAAAAAGAAAAATGGTGGAGAATTCTGAAAGAGCTATCAATTAATAAACTGTAGATGTTGTAAATCTAGGATTAAAGTAGAAATGGTAGAGTTACTCAGTAAGTCAGGCAACATCTGTGGAGAGAGATTTAACATTTCAGGTAGATGACTTTTCATCAGAACTAGGGATTGTTAAAAATCAAGCATGTTTTAAGCAGCAGAGATAGGGAGGAGTGGAGAGAACAGAATAACTGTCCGTTGGTGGTAAAGTGATGTCCAAGGCAAATTGAATGGCACAAAGAGAGGTGGTGCCGGCTGAGGGAGGATGTTGATACATGGATTGGGATAGGGGAGGGAGAGAGAAAACATATAATTCTAGAATGGAGAGATACAAAATACTACAGTTAATGAAAATCTGAAATAGAATACAGGAAATATCCCATAGGTCAGGCAACATCTGGAAGACAGTAAAATTGAATTAATGTTACAGATGATAGTCTTTCGCAAGTGCTCTCTTATTCTCACGCAAACAGAAAAGGCTGGTTATCAGAAATTGTTGGATTTATTCTGAGTCCTGAAGTTGTAACGTTCCTGGGCAGAAGATGAGAAGCTGTCTTTCAAGCATACATTAGGCCACGTTGGAACAGGGTAAGGAGCCAAAGGTCAGTCAGAGTGGGAGTGAGATCGAAGGTTAAAGTAAATGGAAACTGGTTCACCTTTATGGACTGAACTAAAGAATTTTGCAAAATGGTCATCCAATTTGAACTGAATTGACTATTACGTACATCCTTCATATACATGAGTAAAATCTTTTACATTATGCCTCCATCTAAATGTGCAATTTATAGTAATTTTAAATAAATAGTATGAAGAACAGGACAGTCAATATAACATAGAAGTACAGTTATGTGAGCATGAATTAAGCAGTCCGATGACCTGGTGGAAGAAGCTGTCCTGGAGCCTGTTGGTCCTGGCTTCTTCACTGAAGGAAAGGGACAACACTCTGAACAGAAAATGCAGTATACTGAATTGAAAGAAATCAATAGCTCATGTTGAGTGGGCCATCAAGGCGACTTTTCTCTGTAGTTTCATCTTTCCTGCCTCCTCCTTAAGAGAATGGTTGGGCATTTGTGTGACAGCGTCATTAGGGCCAAGTAAACCGCAGACCCACTAGGGCTGGAGGCTGGAGGTTCCCTCTGAAACCTCACCCTAATGTGACCAGTACTGATGTGCAAGGCAATTTTGCTTTGCAGTTTGGAAAAGCATAGACTGCAATTCTCATTTCACTTTCTGCACTCGAGCACTTTATGATGGACTCTTAGGAGTAAGTTTGTAAATAGTATTCTGAAAAGCAAGGCCAATATTCCAACATACTAGGAAATTTAAAATTTCCACGGAAATTTTTAAATAAGCCCTAAAGCTTATTGAGGGGAGGTAACAGATCAACCCTTTCCTATTGTCTATCCATATGGTATATAACCTGTGTTCATCAGAACACATCTTATTGGATGGCATTACTTGTGGAAATGATCTTGGTCATACATTAACCGGCCCTCTTTAAGTTACCAGATGATTGGGACATGATTGCTTAATGGGGGGCATTGGTCATTAGGGCTAGATTAACCCTGTCTGAGGAGGGCTATCAAGGGCAGCAGGTGAAATGCATCTAGACTGATGTGAATGTAACCCGACATCTTAAATTGCTGCCACACATGAGGCAAATAAGCATCTCAGAATGTATTTGTCATGTTTGGACTGACTACTGTATAACTGTAAGAAAGACTTAAAATTCATCAAAAGAACCAACACACAGGAAAATATAAGTATTGTGTTCCGATACTAAGCAGATAATAAGCTCTTATGTAATTTAGGGATTATCTTTCTGTAGTGAGTCAGCTGGTGATGACTGGAGTAATGTAATGTCCTTATGATGTGGGTAATAACTAAAAGATGTTCTGAGTACTTGGCATCACAAAAGACAGATTTGGAAACCATAATATATGTAGGTCACGCAAACCTGACCACATATAACATATAGCCTCTCTTCTCCGATGCCTGCACCATGGATCCACCCTGGCACTTACCAGGGCTAGCAGTGATAGAGGTCCCACTACCTTTGTCATCACAGATGTCTATAGTCTTTGATGCCCATCTTGGCAGATCTCAGCATCTGGAGTTTGGGTTTCTGCAGACATGAAAGGATGAGTAGGTGGTGGAGATGGAAGTAACTCTGCACGACTGAGCCGTACCATGCATCTTCTCACCATGTCTCTGTGCAATGTTTGATGTGTATTTCCATTTCTTCAGTCAGCAATGGCAGGAAATCAATACAAACGTCAATTGAAAGTTATTGGATGGAATGGCAATACACCTCGGTACGGGCCATATTAGGGTAACTTTTCTGTGGGGAATAACCAGCTTCCAGCCTCAAGAGAGCAGAGCAGTGAAGTAAAAAAAAGCAAATGAGAGAATGCATGTCCTTTTTAAAGCATGTTCCTTAGGAAATGCTGGAATCTATAACGATTTATAAACAAAACATTAAATAATAATGAAATTTGTCAGAGTCAGCATAGCATTAAGAAAGGAAAGCTGGATTTGACTAATCTGTTGGAGTTCTTTGAGGATGAAATAATAATGCTACCTTGCTAGCTTGACACTCAGCCCAGCACAGATGGAAAGCATGCAAAGAGCTGGCCAGATTTGAACCCAGAACCATTCACCTTGAAGTCCAGTGTGGATCCCACTACACCACCAGCTGCCATGCATAAAGCAGAGAGGGAATAAATGAATCCTTCTCAAATTGACAGGCTGAAACTGCGTCTGGGTCCCAGCTACCTACATTTTATCAACTATTTAATTAAGAATGCCATTTTCCAAGTTTGCCAATGATACTATAGATGAGATTGCAAATACAGAGGGGGATGGAAAGAGACTTCAAGATTTAGACATGGGTGAGAATATGGCAGACAGAATATAATGTGGAATGATTTGGATCCAATACCTCAGTGCACAAAACACAATAACAATCTTTTTAATCAAAGAGTAATGATGTTCAAAGGGATCCAGGCATACTTATACACAGGCCAACATGCAAGTATTACATGTGATTGGGAAGGCAAATGTTATGTTCATCTTTATTTGAAGAAAATTTGAATACAGGAGTAAGAAACCTTTGCCACAATTTTGTTGAGTTTTGGTTAGACAGCACACAAAGTATTCTGCATTCCTTTAATTTTCTTGTCAAAGAAAGCATGGACTTGGCATAGAGAGTGTGAAGTGAAGATTCACCAGACTGGTCCCCAGATGAAAGGGTTGTGGATAACAAGAGATTGGAACTGTATCATACAGTTTAGAAAAATCAGAGGAGATTTCATTGAAATTTACCAATTCTTAAAGGGTTTAAAGGTCAGATGGAAGGGTGGGGTTGTTCCTGGCTGGGATGTCTTGAACTATGGATTACACTTTCAAAATAAAGGCTAGGCTATTCAGAGCTGAGATGAGGAGAAATTTCTTTACTCAAAGGGTGTAATATCTTTGGTATTTTCTACCCTGGTGGCTGTCAAGGATTAGTCATTGAATTCCTTCAGAACAGAATGAGACATTTTTGAATATAACAGTGTCAGGTATAGTGATGGTCCAAGAAAGTGACACAGGACAGAAGATTAGTTCTCATCTTGGGCACAGATGGGCAGAATGGTCTACTCCAACTTCTGTTTATTTTTAAAATCCTCTTTTGGTATATTATTGGTGTGTGCACAGAGAAAATGTTGAAAACAATGTATCCTATTAAGAATAAAGAGGATGGAATCCATAAATATATGTTGAGGAAATGCTTGAATCTGATGTACTCTCGCTATGAAATTATTTGGCATAAAGCCTGAAATCTGCAAGTATTTTATCCAAATCTAAGTGGATTTTTAAATAAATCTGAGAAGCTATTATTACCTTTATTTGCCACTTTTAGTACTTTTGCAGAGACCTTAGCCAGGCAAATGAAGTTAGCAGTAAGTACGAATCTAATCCACCTGCTGCCAAAGTAATAATCCACAACGGAATGGAAATCCACCAAAGTGATGTCAAAGTCTACAATGCTAAGCTCAAATTGTTTTCATAAGAAAAATGAAAGCAATATACCTAAACATACACTTAACACGCACATCCCACCATCCACCTTTTCTATGTTGTCAATCTTATCACTTAGAACTGCACAGCCATTCTCTAAAGTCAAGAACATTACCACATATCATTATTATATAAAAGGGCTCTCTATTAGACTAGGTGATTGTAAAGTAGAACATATTTTGTCTATCATTATGAGGTCACAACTTAGATACAAATCTGCAGCTCTTTTTTAATCATAACAATTGAAAAACCTCAGGAAAGGCTGGAAATTCTCAACAGGTTAGGCAGTCTCTCTGGAAACGCATAACATTTCTGCTCAATAACTTTTTAACTGAACTGATTACATTATTTAACTAGGTTCTGATGAAAGGTCATTGACTTTGTTTCCCTTGTATCAGATGTTGCCAGTCTCACTGAGGATTTCCAGCCTTTTTTTTTCCAGTTTAGATTCTGCTTTATTATAAGGTACAAGAAATTTGTTCTGAAAAGGGATGAGAAGTTTAAATTGGAAGGAAAGCATAAAGTTCCAAAAAACATACCAAGTGGAGTTTTAATATCATTATCTTAGTTTCTGGAATGTTTAAATAGTAATATTAGTAATTGACAGTGGAAGGTTGGGACCACAACGTTGATGAAGGATGTTGGCAAATTGTCAAGAATAATGCAATGTGGCACAGTGCAGTTGCAAGAGAACTCCTAAAGGAATATGTCTGAGAGAACAGCAGTCTCAATGATTGACAAAGAGATGCTCATCAGATTTTTATTTCACTCCTATTAAGCAGATGCAAACAGTAACTATTTCTATACCACACACATACACACACCACATGCACACATACATGTAAAATCCAGAAATACAAACATCAGACACAAATAACACACTTCTATGCAGATGTAGATATTGTGTATACAGGGTTATATGCAAACACGTAGATTGAGGTAATTGTCTACACAACCAGTAGTTTCCAGATAGCAGTACTCTCTGATTTCACACAAGCAGTTTGAATGAAAGGATAATGAAAGCATGACTCCTTGTCTATCACGTACCACCAAGTCTGAGCACAGCATACCAGTCATTGTTAGTTTATATTTCTTTGATACTAGCTTGCATGACTGTTGTGTAAGGCATAGTTTCTTCTCGTGATCTCATTGGTTATCAAGGTTGCATGTTCCAAACATCATGATGCTTGATTGCCAACATCTTTTCATCCCTGAACAACATCAAAGGAACAACGTACAGACACTCTGGGCAAAACAAAAACTGTGCAAGTCATTTCACAGATTACAACCACACATTTACAAGCTATCCTTTCAGAGTCTCATATGAGTCATAGTTCTCAGTAGCAATAATTGAATGAGTATTGACTTGTCAAATTGCCAACTGTAAGAATTATTGCTCAGTCTGCTTTTATTGTTTGCATCAGGGCACTGACTTCAGGCACCAGCTTCCCTGTTGATTCCATTTAGTTATTTTGGCACACATGGTTCTGCTGCTGAGAGTCAACTGCATCAAATGATAAGCCATAGAGTCGTAGAACACTACACCATGGATGTAGGCCTTTTGGCCCACTGAGTCCATGCTGACCACAGTGCCCACCCAGCTAACACCAATTTCCTGCATTTGGCCCATATCCCTCTAAGCGCTTCTTAAATGGCATTAATGTTTCTTAAATGCTACTATTGTGTCTCCTTCCACTACCATCTCTGGCATCACATTCTACATACCTACCATCCTCTGTGTAAAATAAATCCTCAAAAATCTCCTTTAAATTCCCTCCCTCACCTTATACCTATCTTTACTCTCATTCTTTCTATTTCTTCTCAGAGTAAGGATAGGATTCTCCTTGTTTTCACCTTCTGCCTGAGCTCATATTCATTGCATTATCTTCTATAATTTCTGCCATTTTCAAGGAGATCCAACCAATAGATATTTCTTCAGGTCCTTTTCTCATGATTATTTTCCTGAAACTGGCTCCCTTAATCTAGAAAGCCAAGGCAAGGTGTATTGGATATCGTTTGGGCTAATTGACTTGATAGTCCAAAAGGATACTAATTTATCCTTGTTTCTTGATAAAGTGATAGTGCATGCACCTGCCCCACCCACACACATATCCCCCCCCAATGCACACAGACACAGACACAGACACATGCACACACACACACACACAAATTGCTTGAAATAAACGGAAGTAACAAGCATCATATTTTTTCTAACACAATGAAGACGTCAAGTTATTGAATAAAATGTGTCATGTTGATAAGGGTTCCATACATTAAAACCATAGCTGTTCAGTTCAGAGTTTTACTGGAAAAGAGTTAATAACATTTTAGGGGTATTTACCAGAAAGGTAATGAAACTGCTATATTTTCTGTTGAGACAAAAAGAAGTAAACCCAACAAAAACAAATAAATGAAACCATCTTGAAATGTGATTTTTTTCAGTTTTTTTTCCAAGGCCTCAGGTCATTCAATGACTTTGGCAGAAATTCTGTCTGGGATCATATTACTGATGGGCTGGAACAAATGTGATAATGGTTTGCATATGGTTAATTTAGTACAAGAAGAGAAGTCACTTTCAGTGAAAAGAAAATCCCCACATTCTGCATCTTAATGTTTTTCTATGTAAATTTAACGAACGAGCCAACATGACCTCTCTGTCCTTGGCCCTATCGAAGGACATCAAAGTATTTCCCTCTACTCTCTTCCCTTGTGCCTGACAAGACATCAAAGGTGTTTTAATTTATACTCAAGTTACAGAACTAAACATATGCACTGTGGAACATGGTAAATTGACATCTTATAAAATGCTAGAATAAGTAAAAAGCAAGATTACAAGGCTTTTATTGACCAGGCATCCAAACAAATTCATTCAAAATGAATAAATGACGATGAGGAAGGTGAGGTGCATGGTAACATTCTTGTTAAAGTTGCCTTAGAAACTAAGTTGGATTGGAGACAACATAGATTTATTGTTGTCTGAAAGGGATGGACAAAATAAAGCAAAGGGTGTATATGGAATGTGAGTTTTGTGCAGCAATTGGTTAAATCTTGAAACTCTAGTTTGCTTTGGTTGCACAGTCTAAGGACCAAATAAAAAGTAACTGCAATTAGCACCTGGAGCATTAAGAAATTGGGGATAGATTGAAATAAGAATTGCAGATGAAGCAAAAGTTTATATCATGTATCCTGGGATAATGAGATGCAATCTTTTCATTCATGACAATGAATGCTAACTCCAGATGCTTTAAAATTAAGAGCGAAATAACACTCAGCAGCAAAGGATGAAATGGCATAATTTTTGGTTTGAAATAGATGTGAAGCTCCTGCGATCTTTGTTAAAGAAATCTCTTAAAATCAGCTCTTGGAATACAAAGCAAATCTTTTGCCAGGTGGAGGACAGTTACGTCCAGTGTACTGTCTCATTTAAGAAGCAGCTAGATCTTGTTAAGGGCGATCTGTGGAACTGCTGCCCTTGTGAGAGGAAATCAAATGGGCTGTGAGGTTTCCAACATCCAAATCTATCCTTAGGCATGGATTAACCAGGGCACAAGTGACTTCCTCTTCTTTGGTAGTTCTATATTTCCAGACGATGATTGGTTGCTTTTCTAGCTGCAGCATTTCAGGCCTTAGTGGCTTTAATTGTCTTTACTGCATACTGAGAGTATATTCACCTGAAAAAAGAATCTAATTGATTATGAACAATTTTAGGAACACTTAATAATTCAAAAGATATTCTCAAAAAGTTAGACTGCTGACAAATTATGCCAGTTTGAGAGAGACTAACACATTTTTGGGTTCCTCTTAATAGAGATTGAAATATCTCAGTTAATTTAAATAAAAGTTTTAAAAAAAATAGGAGATCTTAGTGTCTCTTCCACTGGTGATTGTCTCTTCAGTTGATTTGATCCTAAGTTCTAGAATTCAGTCTCTGAGCTCCTGAGTCTCCCACCAGTTATCAGGTTCATCTTTGAAACTCAACTCTTCAACCAAGCTTTTGATAACCTGCTTAATATCTCCTAAGGTGGCCCGCTTTACATTCTGTTTGATAATGTAGCATTATTTTCTTGTTTAGCTAGGCTAGTCCATTTCCCTTTCAAGCTACTGTGTTTTTTAAAGCAATGTCAATAAAATGAAAGAGCTGGTCCTTGACCTCAGGAAGAGGGGTAGGGCACATGCACCTGTTTACATCGGTGGTACTGAGGTCAAGAGGGCTGAGAATTTCAGGTTTCTAGGAGTGAATATCACCATTAGGCTATGCTGATCCAGCTATGTTAACACCATGGTCAAGTGGCTCTACTTGGGAGCTGAAGAAATTTGGAATGTCCCCTTTGATTCTCACCAATTTTTATCAATGCTCCATGGAAAACATTCTATGTGGATGGATCAATGTTTGGTATGGCAACTGATCTGCACGTGACTGCAAGAAACTGCAGAGATGTGGACACAACGCACCTCATCACAGAAACCAGGCTGCACTCCATGGACTTTGTCTACACTTATTGCCGTCTCAGTAAAGCAGCCAACATAATCAAAGATCCCACACACCCTGGCCATTCTCTCTTCCTGCCCCCCCTCCCATTGGGCAAAAGATACAGAAGCCTGGAAGACATACCACCAGACTCAAGGACACCTTCTACCCTGCTGTTATAAGACTATTTAACGGTTCTCTAATAGAATAACTTAGACTCTTGACCTCACAATCTACCTTGCTGTGATCTTGCACCTTACTGTCTACCTCCAGTGCACTTTCCCTGTACTGTAGCATTGTATTCTGAACTCTGTTATTACTTTACCCTATACTGCCTCAATGCATCATTGCACTGAATTGATCTGCAGGGACAGCATGCAAGACAAGTTTTACACTGTATCTCAGGAATAATGTGAAATTTATGGATCAGTTTAGAAAATTACATTAAAGTTTTGTATAGTTTAAGAACGCTCAAAAACATGGATGAGGCAATGGAGAAAGCTGCCAGTTCTTCCAAATGAGCCTGTACAATTAATCACAGATACAGGAGCTGAACTACTGCATTTTAGAACCAACATTCCCAAAAAAGACTTTGGAATATTTTATTATGAGAAGGGCACTATATAAATAAAAGTTATTTTTATTTTATAGAACATTCTAAACAAAAATCCATTCTGAAATTTCATGAGTAACAGTATTAGCTTAAATTTTCCTGAAAAATACCAATAGCATTACAGAATACCAAGCACTGAATCCTGAAACTGAAAATTTTTCTCAATCTCAGTAATATTCTTTGGTTTAGAAGCATTCTTTAGCAGAAATGTACCCTACTCTGCTCCACTCCCATCTCACTAATCCCACTCCTCTGACTCCCAATGCACTTGCCGAAATGTATTAATATCACTACACAACCACAGTCAGCCAAGGACAGGTTTCAAAGGCAGAACTCCACAAATATTAGATAGTGTGTTGGTCATTCTTGACCCAATGAATTGTTAACAGCAACAAAGTGAATAACTTTCATGAGTACAATTCCTTCAATGGTGAAAAATTTAAGGAAGGAATGCTGAGCGGTTTAATAAAATATTAGAGGGTAACGATAAGTTTAAGAGAGTGAATTAAGAGAAGTCCTACTAAAGATGATATGCTGGTGAAGGAGTTTAATGGTAACTCTGATATTGCTTCAAGTACACAACTAACCACCCATGAATACTGGCATGTTTAAATAATGATTCATAAACTGTATGAGAGCATAAGGCTTGAATATACATATGTTTAAAAGAGATTTTATTAAAAAAGCCACAAAGTACAATGTAGAAATCCGTCTAAACAATAGAATTTTTGCTGTTTCCTGCTTAAAATTTGTATCTTAATCTATTATAATTCTACATAAGCTGCACAAACACCTGTAGTGATTGCCTAAACTGCTTTAGTTGCTCTGTTTAAAATGACTGCAAAGGTAATTTACAATCAAAACCAGATTCACCATATAATCAGAGTACACAGAGGAACAATATTATGGAATTGGTTCGTGACTTTCTTTTATACTTTTGGTATTGAAATTAAATCAAATACAACTGTAATTGCAGGTGAGAGTCAGATTCCAGAAAATTACAAATTAGAGTGCTCTGCTTGTGCACAAGGCATATATAGATGACAAATATAGTCGAGATATTTACATTTTTTTTCATTACCTTGTTGGTTCTGTTTTTTGTTGTTCTTTTCAAATCTCTGCACCCATTCTTTCTATGGTACACCCTTTTTGGTACAGTGCTATTTGGTAAGGTCCCATGTAATACATTCCTCTACACTGTTACACTGCAAAGCCAGGAATTGTGCTTTGCTGAGGCCACCAAAACAATGGGAAAACCAAAAATAGATCAATTGGATAGGAATGTCAGGCCACAAACCAGAGATAATTGAAGAATAAGCTTTCCCCAACAACAGTTGGAGAGTCGTTCTGAGTGGTTTGAAACCCAGCCAAGAAATTAATGGAACATTATTTCATCTAAATAGAGAGAACATCTGTGGAATATAAGCCTAACTAAACCAAAAATTCTAACCTGTTAGAGGCGTTGTGCGAGTTTTTTCTCATAAGATGGCTGTACATTGATTTGAATTTCATAGTTTCAACCAAAGATAATTAATTTTAAAGCCCAAGATCAGAAGCAGCCAGTCATTCATCTAGATGTATTTGGTTAAATGCTTGAGCAGAAATTACTACTTTTTATATATTGAAGTTACTATATCACCTTTTTCACACTTATTTCAGTATGTCCTAAGGCATTTTGGAGCAAATAGTGTACCCTTGAATGTACTTGCTGCTACAATGTAGGAAACTGGCAGTCAACTTATTTACATAAATGGTAATGTGATAATGATCAGAAATGTTGTTCAAGAAACATATGTAAAAGGGGTTTCTTCTTTTTTCTTTGTTGCTGTGTATGTAATCAAAATGGCTTCTTTGTTTTGTTAAAAGCAGGAATGCTTCTTTGTTGCGAGAGAGTGCTGGAAGCTTGTTTGGGTTAAAATTTACTGATAACGAGAATTGTATTCCTTTGTAAACCAATTGGGATTAATGTTGTTCTTTCTTCTGAGTCTGTAAGCTATTGTTGGCGGGCTTTTGGGGAGATCGGCGCGAGGGGTTGAGAGAGAGAGGACGCGATGCTGTAAGCTGGGCGAGGAACGGACCCCAAGCGGGGGTCCAAGGCCAGGAGGTACTCCGAGGAGAGGAGCTAAAGCTAGATGTGCTTGGTTGACCACTTCGGATGGTCCTAAGCTGCGAGTCGAGGAGTTCGGAGGGGATCGAATGGTGGCCAGAAGACTTCAGTAATTGAGCTCCAACGGTTGTGCACGAAGTGGTTTGGACTTTGATCAGTTTGGCACCTTTACTTTATTGTTTTTCCTTCATATATACTGTATCGTTATTAATCACTTAGTTATAGTAACCTTTATAAATTGTACTCATTTAATCGCATATGGTGTACTGTCTGTTTTTGGGCAAGACGGGGAGATCACACAGCATCCACACCAGCTGATTACCCAGTTTGGCGGGGCCGAAGGCTGCTCCCCCTAGACGAGAACGAGCTGAGCGAGCCTGAGGCAACCCAGGGGGTTACACAAAGATTAAATGGAAGTTTTCACCCAGGACACTCACCTGTTCTGTGAAATAGAGCTGTGTCATCCTTTACCTCCAGCTGATAGGGCACTATTTCATGTCCAACCTAAGCAGCAGCAGCTCAGAAGGTATGGTGGTGCATCAGACATGTATTGGAGTCTCAGGCAAAAGTGTGGAGTGAGACTTGAACCCAGATCCTTCTCACATTGTGCTACCAAATAAGCCACAGCTGAAGTTCTTACCAAAGTCATAAAGTTATCACATCACCTGATACCTCCTCACTTCACATTCATTCTACATGTCACCGGATTGTTCCATTTGTGACAGAAGCCTAGTGAAATAGTAACATTGTTTTGCTTTTATTTATCTTTTCTGAACAAAATTTCATAATTACGTTATTTTAAGTATGGCCTCATCAGCAATGCTGAGTTGGCATACAGAGAGGAACAGAATAACTTGAGAGTCTTAACTTGGACAAGACTGACGAAATGATTGTGGACTTTAGGAAGGTGCAGGCTGACCACTTTTGCACATCAATGACTCCTCTGTGGAGAGGGAGCACCAAGTTTCTCGGAGAGCACATCATGGATGATCTCACCTGCTCCCTCATCACCACCTCTTTAGTCAACAAAGCACACCAGCAGATCCACTTCCTGAGGAAGTTGAGTTGAGTGAGGCTCGCCCACCCCCACTCTCGTGACATTCTACCGGAGCACTATTGAGAGTGTCCTGACCACCTGCTCCACCATCTGGTATGGGAACTGCAAGGCATCTGACCGCAAGATGCTACAACGGATAATGAGGACCGCTGAGAGAATCACCGCGGTCTCTCTACCCTCCCACATCCAGACATATAACAAAAGCACTGTATTTACAGAAACCTCGGCTCTGTCAAGAACCCCTCCCATCCATCCCACGATCTGTTTGACCTCCTACCATCAGGCAGAAGGTACTACAGTGTAAGAACAACGACCATTAGGCTGGGTTATAGCTTCTTTCCCCAGACTGTGAGACTGCTGAACACCCTGCTAGCACCCAGTACACACTATTTATGACAGCGCCAGTTGCAGTATACTCTTGTACATTCAACTATGTTTTGTATATGCACTTTATTTTAACTTGTAATGCTACAGAATACTTTTTTATTTGTTAATATGACTGTGTTAATACAGTCGATTCTGATGAATAGGGACACATTGGGACCTGTACATTTTGATCCAATTAATTGGCTGCCCCAATTAGCCAAGTTTTCATGGAAATAGTTAAAAAGGTACAAAAAAGACAAACTTTAGTTTAACTAAGTAACAAATTATGTATTTAAATGAAATACAGAACAAATTAGAACACTACCAACACTACTGGTGGTTGTCCATTGTACCAATGATGACAGGAAACCTGTGTGGGAGAGTTTCTAAAGTGGAAAACAGTAACATTGGGGCAATTCCAATCTCTTGATCTCAGAAATCTGGGTCCAGTGGGATGAATAGAACCATAGAACATTACAGCACAGAAACAGGCCCTTCGGCCCTTCTTGGCTGTGCCGAACCATTTTACTGCCTAGTCCCACTGACCTGCACCTGGCCCACATCCCTCCATACACCTCACATCCATGTACCTGTCCAAATTTTTCTTAAATGTTAAAAGTGAGCCCGCCTGTCCTAACTCATTCCTAATAGGAAATCTAATATTGCATCCTCTCTAGTCGATACCTCTATATATTGATTTAGAAAACTTTCCCGAACACATTTTACAAACTCTAACCTATCTAGACCTTTAACAGTATGGGAGTCCCAATCAATACGTGGAAAATTAAAATCCCCTACTATCACAACTTTACGTTTCCTGCAGTTGTGTGCTATCTCTCTGCAGATTTGCTCCTCCAATTCTCCTCCACACCGCAGAAGATTATTACCACCACACACAACCCTTCTATTTGTGACTTTGCATGAAACTTTAACATCGTTTATTTTCACCTCGGCTCCACTATCTACTCTGGCACTCTGGTTCCCATTCCCCCTGCAAATCTAGTTTAAACCCCACCCCCCCATAGCACTAACAAACCTCCCTGCAAGGATATTGGTCCCCTTGTAGTTCAGGTGTAACCCGTCTCTCTTGTACAGGTCTCACCTGTAGTAAACATCACTACAGGGTCTTCATGTTTGCACTGGATGACTATAAGTTCTTCTGTGCCTCATCATGTCCATCATTCTCCATGTAGCGATGTCGAACTGCCTTCTTGGCCATTGGATCTCACTGCAGATCTCATCCACCTGTCAAAGCGGTGTACCAGGGTGTGGCCGCTGTTGCATGCAAACTGCTACTTGGAGCCACAAGGAAAGAGCTGAGTGTGTGGTGGAGACCAAAAGAAACATTCAAGATGATTGTTGATAACTTCAAATTCTTAGTAGTTCTTAACTTGTTGAAGTAATAAAATCATTTCATTTTCATTCTCGACTGTTTCTGGCATTTCCAAGTCTGAACGCTTGAAACCTCAGAGAGCAAGACAGTTCCAAATTGTCTTACTATTTTTTTCTCGGCAACTATCTGCAACAAACATCACTGCTTTTTGAACTTCAACACATGTAACTAATGTTATTTAAAAAGTGTTTGCTCCAAGCATGGTGTAGTGTCCAAAGGCCAGTCAAACTGTTAGAAACTGTTCGGCAACAGTCACCTGTCCCAATTAAGAGGCATAGTGTCTCAAATAAATGTTGGGATTTCCAGCTATTTTCTCTATTTGTTTTTGTTTCTGTTGTCCTAAATAAGTAGCAGCCCTGATTAACTGGAATCCACTGTATTATTGTAAGTGATTTATGTGGCATATGCACTGTGTTTTGCACCTTGGTCTCTGAAAAACATTGTTTCATTTAGCCGTATGCATGTGTATGGTTGAATGACAAAAACTTGAACTTGAACTTGATATTGCAAGTAATTAGAAAGTCAAATAGTTTTTATTGCAATAAAGCTGGAGACTGAAGTATCAAGTGCTTGCTACAACTTTGAAAGGCTTTACTGAGAATGCATTTATATTATTGTCAATAATTTCAGTTTCCCTATAAGTAAGGAGATACTTCCTTGCAAACACAGAGAATTTAATTGATTCCTGTGAAAAAAGTGACTTCCTAATGAGAAAAGACAGAGCAGATTAGGCTTCAGAGTTCAGAAGAATGAGGAGTGATATTGAAGCTTATAAGATACTGAATGGATTTCATAGATTGGATGCTGTGAAGGTGTTGTTTCCTTCTAAGAGGTATATAGAGGGGACTGTAGATCCAGAGAGAGAATCTCAGGATATAGAAACAGCAACACACACAAAATGCTGGTAGAACACAGCAGGCTAGGCAGCATTTTGTGTGTGCTGTTGTTTGAATTTCCAGCATCTGCAGATTTCCTCGTGTTTGCTCAGGATATAGAGTCTTTATTGAAGATGGAAATGAAAAGGATTTTTCTTTCATCAGTGTTGTGAGTGTTTGAAGCTCTCTATCCCAGGAAGCGGTAGAGGCTGAGACATTAAGCATATTTAAGAGAGAAATAGATAGATATACTTAGAAGGAATCAGTTCTTAGAAGAACCATGAAGCAAAGTGATGAAGACAATGAGCAGATCGGACATGATTTTACTGAATTTTAGAGCAGGCTTCAAGGGCCATAAGGGGTCATTGCAATGTGCAAACACACATTTAAACCGTGAGAATGAATAAAACATTATGAGCTGGGAAGAATTAAACAAATCAGCAGTCATCATAACCAAGATGTATAGTACTGTGCAAATGTCTCAGGCACATATATATAGCTATATTCTCTAAGACCTTTGCACAGTACTGTAGTAATTTTATGTATTGCACTGTCGTACTGCTATAAAAAACATGTGAGTGAGGATAAACCTGATTCTGATACGGGTCTCTCCTGTGGACTGAGAGTGGGAAGCGGACAGGGAGAAGGGGAATCGTGGTTGTGAAAAGGGGAATGGATAGGGGAGGGAGCAGTAATCAACAGAAAGACATTCTGTAATGATCAATAAACCAGCTGTTTGGAATCAAATGATCTTGCCTGGTGTCTCAGGGATGGGTGTATCTGCAGCTGCACTACCTCCCACCACTGGTACTCCTTCTCTGCCACCTGTCCCACATCCTTCCCGTAGCGATCCGCCCTCACCGTTCCCAACATCCTTTTCTCTCACCAGATTTACAAACTTGCTCTCTGCTCCACGTTGACAAATACAGTAATGGGCAAAAGACTTAACCTCTTGACCATATCTGCATTGAGTTGCTGCCGCATGATTGGCTGATTAGATATTTGCATTATCGAGAAGGTGTAGAGGTGTAGCTAATGAGGTGGCCAATGAGTGTATAAGTGCTTTAAAATCTCAAAAATGATGAAATCTTCCTAATTCTTGTATTCGACAAGGAGGTGAGTGAAATTGTAGAGAACTACAGAACTACAGAAAACAGAACTACGAAAACCTGACAAGTGTTATAAGGAAAGATTTGATTAGTGAAGCTGGTTTCTTTGGAAGAATGGATACTGAGGGGAGGCTCAATCTATGAGGACCCTGAATAAAGTAAGTATAAAAGACCTATTTCCATTAATAGGGAAGTCACGGCATGGGCGCATATTTAAAGTAAATAGATTCAAGAAGAAAAGTGTTTTCGAATCAACACACTCAAAATCCTGAGGAAAACAGCACGTCAGGCAGCAACTACAGTCAATGTTTCAGGTTGAGACTCTTCATCAAGACTGGAAAGGAAAGGGGAAGATGGAATGAGAAAATGCGTGAGGGGAAGGAGGACAGGCTAGGTGAAGTCAGAGGACTGGGGGAAGGAGTGATGAAGTAAGCAGCTGGGAGGTGATAGATGGGAAAGATAAAAGGCTGGAGATGAAGGAATCTGATAGGAGAAGAGAGTGGAGCAATGGGAGAAAGGGAAGTAGGAGGGCTACCAGGAAGAGGTTATAGGCAGGTGAGAGGCAAGAAATTGGGAATTGAAGAAGAGAGAAGGGGGAAGGGAAAAAATCATCCAATTGGAGAAATTGATGTTCATGCTGTCAGGTTGGAGGCTGCTTCGACAGAATATGAGGTGTTGCTCCTCCAGCCTGAGAGTGGCCTCATCACAGCAGAAGAGGAGATTACGGACTGTCAGAACAGGAATGGGAATAGCAATTAAACAGTTGGCCACCGGGAAATCCCACTTTTTGCAGATGGAGTGGAGGCGTTCAACAAAATGTTCCCCCCATCTACGTCAGGTCCCACCAATGTAAAGGAAGCTGCATTGGGAGCACTGGATACAGTAAATGACCCCAACATATAAAAGTATCTGAAGTCACTGCCTGAAAGGGAGGGGTAAAGGCAGAAAATGTTATCACATTTAAACGCGTAAAATGCTGGAGGAACTCAGCACCTCAGGCAGATTTCCAGCATTGACAGAATCTCTTGTGCTTATTACATTTAAACATTACTTAGAGGTATACTTGAAGACCTGTAGGGCTAACAACATAGTGTTGAAAGTGAAATTATGTTGAGATTGTTTTTTTCCCCCACCACGTACACGATGGGACAAATAGCTTCATTCTGTGTCATAAATTTTCCAGTATTCTATCAGAGAGAAATAGACAAGTTCTTTATTCATTAGGTGAACCAAAAGCAGGGAGCCTTATGATTATGAGTCAGCACATATTCTGGGAAACCTCAAACGTGATTTTTTTTCTATTATTATAAATAGTGAAATCATTGATTGACATTTATCACTCAATCGAGATAAATCCCATTTTTAATGGTTTGCCAGCTGCTTATAACATCTTTCAGGCAGCTGGAGACAGACGGTTGTAGCAGTCGGGAAGGAATTAGTCCTGGTGACTGAAGGATTGGTCTGAGAGATAAGATTTGAAATGTATTTGCAATCCTAAGAGGCCTAGGAAAGGAACTGCTGACTAAGAAGCGGCAGATTGCTGTTTTCATCTAAACATCTGCATGACCGTGACTTGTTGACCTGAAATCTGAAATTAAGGTCAAATTATTTAATAAAACATGAAGCAGGAATGATGATTCAATGGGTGCCTGTGGCTTCAAATTCTGAATCAATGCAGACTGATGTGATGAAAGTTTTGTCTCTTTGAATTATGCAAATGTCATTTCCTTACTGATGAAGCCACAGTCTGGTGCTGTCTGGTAACTGAGTGGCTCACTCAGAGATTATTGGATTGTGAAGATGAAAAAGGTGCAGTTGCGTGAGATTGGGTTGAACATGTGCTCTTAAACCCCGTCAGACCACACTCATAGGAACATGTGAACAGTAGGCAAGTTAGCCACTCAAATCTGTTCCCACTGTCAATGAGGTCATGATTATTGGCATAGCTCTGTCTGGTTGCCCTGGTCCCATTTCCCTTAATATTGTTGATTAACCAATAAATGCAATTCGAACAAGAGTAAATAAAATTACTTATAAACCTTTAGAAATTAATGAAACTTTTAAGAATTTTTATTCTGAGTTGTATAAATCAGAATCACAAAATGATAATGTCAAGATAGAAAGGTTTTTATCACAAATAACTCTTCCAAAATTAAATATGGAAGAACAAAAGGGATTAGATATGCCTTTTACATTGAAAGAGGTTGAAGAAGCCCTAGGATCACTTCAAAGTAATAAATCTCCAGGAGAAGATGGTTTTCTGCCTGAATTTTATAAAAAGTTTAAAGATTTATTAATTCCTCCTTTTATGGAGTTAATACATCAAGCGGAAAGAACGCATAAACTTACAGAATCTTTTTCGACAGCTATTTTAATAGTATTGCCAAAAAAAGATAGAGATTTTTTAAAGCCAGCATCATATAGACCTATTTCTTTATTAAACACTGATTATAAAATAATAGCAAAAATCTTATCTAACAGATTATCTAAATACTTACCAAAATTAGTACATATGGATCAAACAGGATTTATTAAAAATAGACAATCGGCAGATAATGTAACTCGGTTATTTAGTATAATTCATTTGGCGCAAAAGAGGGAGGAAATGAGTGTGGCAGTTGCTTTAGATGCAGAAAAAGCATTTGATAGATTGGAATGGGATTTTTTATTTAAGGTATTGGAAAAATATGGATTAGGAGTATCTTTTATAAAATGGATTAAAACCTTAAATACTAATCCCAATGCTAAAGTAGTGACAAATGGTCAAATTTCAACACCATTTCAGTTAACAAGGTCAACTAGGCAAGGTTGTCCATTATCACCTGCTTTATTCGTGTTGGCGATAGAACCATTAGCTGAATTAATTAGAATGGACCCAGATATTAAGGGTTTCAGAGTTAATCAGGAAGAATACAAGATTAACTTATTTGCTGATGATGTTCTGCTTTATTTAACAAACCCATTGCACTCGTTGCGTAAATTATCCTATAGATTAGAAGAATATGGGAAAATATCAGGTTACAAAATAAATTGGGATAAAAGTGAAATTTTACCTCTTACTAAAGGAGATTATAGTCAATGTCGATTAATAACTCAATTTAGATGGCCGGCAAATGGTATAAAATATTTAGGTATAAGAGTTGATAATGATATAAAGAATTTATATAAATTAAATTACTTACCATTATTGAAAAAAATCCAAGAAGATCTTGATAAATGGATGGTATTACCAATAACATTAGTAGGTAGAGTAAATACCATAAAAATGAATATATTCCCTAGACTACAATACTTATTTCAATCACTACCAATACAACTACCCCAGAAGTTTTTTCAAGAGTTAAACAAATATGTGAGGAAGTTTCTTTGGAAAGGTAAGATGTCAAGAATATCGTTGGAAAAATTGACATGGAAATTTGATCTAGGAGGGTTACAACTTCAAATTTTAAGAATTATTATAAAGCAAATCAACTTAGATTTATTGCATCTTTTTTTGAGAAAGATAGACCGGCATGGATTAGAATAGAACTAGATAAAATAGAAGAAAATACACCAGAAGATTTTATATATAAATGGGAATCTAAATGGATACGGGAAAAGAAAGAATCTCCTATATTAAAACATTTGATTGACTTATGGAATAAGATAAATGTTGATGATGAGACAAAGAAATCTTTATTAGCAAAGAGATCTTTAATTCAAAATAGACTTATTCCTTTTACAATGGATTATCAACTTTTATATAATTGGTTTCAAAAAGGGATTAGATATATAGGAGATTGTTTTGAAGGAGGTATATTAATGTCATTTGATCAATTAAAGAATAAATATAAAGTATCAAACAACACTCTTTTTTGTTACTTCCAACGAAGGGCTTATTTAAGAGAAAAATTAGGTCAAACAATGTTATTGCCAAAATCTAATGAAATAGAAACTTTAATTCAAAAAGGAAAGATTAAAAATTTATTTCTTGTATGTATAACTTGATTCAAAAACAGGCAATTAAACAAGGAGTCCATAAGTCAAGACAAAAATGGGAAAGTGACTTGAATATTAAAATTGAAGAAACAAATTGGTCAAGACTATGTCTTGATAGTATGACAAATACAATAAATGTCCGGTTAAGATTAGTGCAATATAACTTTTTACATCAATTATATATTACACCACAAAAAATAAATTAATTAAACCCAAACTTATCCGATGTTTCCGATGTAACCAAGAAATTGGTACTTTTTTACATTCTACTTGGTCTTGTTCTAAGATTCAACCTTTTTGGACAAATTTAAGAGTTTTATTGGAACAAATTATTGGAACACAACTTGCACATAATCCAATATTATTTTTACTAGGCGATATTGAAGGGATAAAACCGAAACCCAAATTGAATAAATATCAGAAAGAATTTATAAAAATTGCACTGGCAGTAGCCAAAAAGGCTATTGCAGTTACTTGGAAATTGGATGCATATTTAAGTATAGATCGTTGGAAGAAGGAAATTTATAGCTGTATTCCATTTGAAAAAATTATTTATAATTTAAGAGATAAATATGAAACATTTTTGAAAATTTGGCACCCTTATTTACAAAAGACAGGATTAAATATATAGGTGCTCCGAAGATGAAATAATTGGTTATTTGGGGAAAGAAATATATATACTAAAGTTATTACGAACTCCATGGAGCATGTGGGGATCTTCAGATAGCCAGGCACTCTTTCTTTTTTTCTTTCTTTCTTTCTTTCTTTTTTCTATAGGGATGTTAGGGGGGAGGGGGGAAGGGTATATATATATATATATATATTTCATATATTTTCTTTTATTTCTGCAATTATTTGAAAACTCAATAAAAAAAGTTTATATAAAAAATATTGTTGATAAACAAAGTCTATCAATCCAGATTTAAAATTAACCTTTGATCTATGATCAATTTCCATTTGTGGCAGAGAGCTCTGAATATCCACCACCATCATATGTGCTTTCCAAAAGTTTGTATTCAAAGGCAGGGGTTCCCACCCCTCAGTTAATAGTAAGCGTCCATGGCATTAAACAGGTCATGAACCCCTGTTTTAGACAATACTGTCTAGCTTGCAACTCCATGCTCAGGGGAAATAATTCTCTCAATCTACTTCACCAATTTCCCTTAACACCTTGAATATTTTAATCAAAGATTCAAGATTGAAAGTACATTTATTATCAAAGTATATATGCAGTATACAACCCTGAGACTCATCTTCCCAGACAGCCACAAAACAAAGAAAACCCATTTAAAGTAAAAAAAACATCAAATCTCCAAAGCACAAAAAAAGAAGATGGCAAAAAAATGAGCGAGAAACCCAAAATACAAAACACCAAATCACAAAGACATCGAAAGAGTCCAGGCATATTCAGTTCAACTCATCACCTATGCTACTTTCTAGGGTTTGTATCATTGTTCCTTGTAATTTACACTTTGTATTCAGAAACTAACCCTTGTTTGCACTCTGTTTCTGAAATCCAGCTCTATTGAATTCAATGAAACTGAATTTTGGAACCTGGAAAAATGCACAGCTACTGCCATATATATACATTTAGCATATTCCCACCCTGAAGTACCCATGCTGATAAATCTATACTGCACTCTTTTGAGGCCAATCTATCTTTCTTAATTTGTGGTGCACAGAATGGTTAACAATACTCCAGATAAGTTCTAACCAGCAATTTGTATATCTGTAACATATCTTCCATGCTCCTGTACTCTAGGCCTCTGAAAACAATATGCTGTATATTTGTGCTAACGTCAATACCAATTTCCTACATTTTAATGATAGCTGTACTAGTGCCCCAAGCTTCTTTGGAGGCTGGTGGTGTGGTAGGTGAGGACAAGAGGAATTCTATCCCTGGTATCTCCAGATATCCTCCTTTTTCAAAGAAAAGGGGGTTCCCTTCCTCCACCATCAACACTGCCCTCAACCACATCTCTTCCATTTCACGCACATCTGCTCATACCCCATCCTCCCACCACCCTGCCAGGGATAGGATTCCCCTTGTCCTCATCTACCACCCCACCAGCCTCCGCGTCCAGCCATATTTCTTCGAAACTTCCACCACCTCCAACGGAATTCCACCACCAAGCACATCTTTCCCTCCTCCCAACTCTGTTTTCTGCAGGGATCACTCCCTTGTCCATTTGTCTCTCTCCATTGATCTCTCTCCTGGCACTTATCCTTGCAAGCGGAACAAATGCTACACCTTCACCCTCACTACCATCCAGGGCCCCAAACAGTCCTTCCAGGTGAGGCGACACTTCACCTGCGAGTCTGTTGGGGTCATTTACTGTGTTCGGTGCTCCTGGTGTGGCCTCCTATACGTCAGTAAGACCTGACATAGATTGGAAGACTGTTTCGCCGAGCATCTACGCTCCGTCTGCCAGAACAAGTGAGATCTCCCAGTGGCCACCCGTTTTAATTCCACTTCCCATTCCCATTCTGATATGCCCATCCATGGCCTCCACCACTGTCATAACAGGGCCACATTTAGGTCGGAGGAACAACACCTTATATTCAAATTTGGATAGCTTCCAACCTGATGGCATGAACATCGATTTCTCTAACTTCCGGAAATGACCCCCAGTGCACTCCCCACCTCTTCATTTCCCATCCCCTTTTCCCTCTCTCACCTCATCTCACTAATCAACTTCCCGGCTCTTTACTTCATCCCTCCCCTTCCAGATCTCACCTATCACCCAGCCATAGTTGGGTGCATCAGCAGGGGAGATGAGGCTGAGTACAGGGCTACGGTGGGAAACTTTGTCACATGGTGTGAGCAGAATCATCTGCAGCTTAATGTGAAAAAGACTACGGAGCTGGTGGTGGACCTGAGGAGGGCTAAGGCACCGGTGACCCCTGTTTCCTTCCAAGGGGTCAGTGTGGACATAGTGGAGGATTAAAGATACCTGGGGATACAAATGGACAATAAACTGGACTGGTCAAAGAACACTCAGGCTGTCTACAAGAAGGGTCAGAGCCGTCTCTATTTCCTGAGGAGACTGAGGTCCTTTAACATCTGCCAGATGATGCTGAGGATGTTCTATGAGGCTGTGGTGACCAGTGCTATCATGTTTGCTGTTGTGTGCTGAGGCAGCAGGCTGAGGGTAGCAGAAACCAACAGAATCAACAAACTCATTCGTAAGGCCAGTGATGTTGTTGGGCTGGAACTGGACTCTCTGACGGTGGTGTCTGAAAAGAGGATGCTGTCCAAGTTGCATGCCATCTTGGACAATGACTCCCATCCACTCCATAATGTACTGGTTAGGCACAGGAGTACATTCAGCCAGAGACTCATTCTACTGAGATGCAAAACTGAGCGTCATAGGAATCATTCCTGCCTGTGGCCATCAAACTTTTTACAACTCCTCCCTCAGAGTGTCAGACACCCTGAGCCAATAGGCTGGTCCTGGACTTATTTCCACTTGGCATAATTAACTTATTATTATTTAATTATTTATGGTTTTATATTGCTATATTTCTTCACTATTCTTGGTTGATGTGGCTGTAATGAAACCCAATTTCCCTCGGGATCAATAAAGTATGTCTGTCTGTCCGTCTGTCTGTCTGTTATTTTCTCTCCCCTCTCCCCACTTTTTGAATCTACTCCTCCGCTTTTTATCTCCAGTCCTGCTGAGGTGTCTCGTCCTGAAACATCGTTTGTACTCTTTTCCATAGATGCTACCTGCCTGGCCTGCTGAGCTACTTCAGCATTTAGTGTATGTTGCTCAGATTTCCCTTTTATGTACATACCGTAATTTGGGTGTGAATGTATGAGCACGATTAGCAAGTTTACTGATGATATTAAAGTAGAGGGTCTTGTTGGTAGTGAAGTAGTTTGCATTGAACTGCAAAGAGATCTTGATCCGTTGGGGAAATGGGCTGAGGAATAGCAAATGGATTTCATCTTGGCTAAGTGTCAGCTGATGCATTTTAGACATTTAAACAACAGTAGGACCTATACAGTAAGTGGCAGGGCACCGGTGAGTGTTGTGGAACAGAGAGGCCTGGGAGTACAAGTGTACATTTCACTGAAAGCAGCCATGCCAAGCAGACGGGGTGACGAATAAGGCATTCAGCAGGTTAGCCTTCATCAGTCAGGGCATCGCGTTTAGGAGTAGACATTTTGGAGCAGTTATATAATCTGTTTGTAGGACCATACTTAGAATATTGTGCACGGTTTTGGTCATCCCGTTAACGGAAAGACATTGTCGAGCTGGCGAGGCTGCAGAAGAGATTTACAAGGATGCTAAAAAGCCTGAGTTATCGGGAGAGATTGGCCATGCTGGATCTTTATTCCTTGGAGATTAGGAGACTGAGGGGTGACTTCGTAGAGGTTTTATAAGTTGGAGAGCTATAGTCTTTCCCCAGGGTTGCAGATTCCAAAACCAGAGGGCACAAATACAAGAGGAGAGGTATTTAAAAGAGATTTGAGAGGTAATTTCTTTACACAGAGAGTAGTGGGTACCTGGAATGAGCTGCTAAAGGAAGTGGATACAATGGCAACATTTAAGAGGCATTTGGATAGGTAGATGGAGAAGAAGAACTTGGAGGTTTATGGGCTGATTAGGGGCAACTGAGTCTAATAGGGAGGATGCTGCTGTTAGGCCAAAGAGCCTGTTTCTAACCAGTGTTACTCAATGAATCTATACGTCATCACATGCACAGCAGTCATTTTCATAATTCATTCATTCATTATGTGCCGTGTCTTATGATGTGGGCGATCACAGTCTTAACATGATAGTTCTTGTCAAATTTTTCTATAGAAGTGGCTTGTCATTGCCTTCTCCTGAGGAGAGTCTTTACAAGATGGATGACCCCTAGCCATTATCAATACACTTTAGAGATTACCTGCCAAACCAGGACTTGTGATATGCACCAGCTGTTCATACGACCATCCACCACCTGCTCCCATGGCTTCACATGACCCTGATTTTGAAGCTGAGAAGATGCTACACTTTGCCCAAGGGTGACCTTCAGGCCAGCGGAGGTAAGGAATGCCTTACACCTCCTTTGGTAGAGACGTATTTCCACCTGTCCACTATCAAGATTACTGGTGTAAGTTGCCCGAACAAGGTAAAATCTATGATCAAGGAGCAAATCCCGCACCAGTTTGGCAGAGATAAAATGAAGGGATCCCCAGTGTGAATCTCGATATTTTATTTATGGCATCTGTGATAATTCACATTGTGTTGTCTTACAGATAGCAGCATTTTCTATATTGTGTACCTCAATGCAAGATGCTGTAATATCTGGCAGACTGATCCACTGTGGTGACAAACTATGCGACCCATTCAGGCTACTGTGCTGTGTGTGGGGTAGCCATAAACACTCGAGAGACTGCTACTTCCTCTTTCCCCATGTTTTCCCTCATATCCACAGCAGTTTTTACTGTAGCTGGTCTCAACTGCCAAGGGCAGAGAGTTTTTTTGAAGGTTACGTACATGGAGCTTAGAAAAATAGAGGGCTATGGGGAAGTCTAGTAATTTCTAAGGTAGGGACGTTTACGGCACAACTTTGTGGGCTGAAGGGCCTGTATTGTGCTGTAGGTTTTCTAAGTTTGTCTATGTATGACCACCCTCTTAACAGACAGCTAAGAAATGATGGAGAAGCTGCTACCTCCATATTCAGCTCGCGATGGCAACCACAAAGCTGAAGTTCTGATGCATGAATCCAGTGAAACCACACAAATGATTACTTAACTCAGTTTTGTGATCATATTGGTTCCTAGGGATGTACTCATAATGTATGATATACCCAACTCATTACCATTTCCTACAGAAGATGGACTGTGCTGACTTCTGACAAACCATAAATAGTCATTGGGTATGTTTAACCACAAGCACACAGCTTGTCTTTGTACGAAACACTACAAAGGTTCTAGGTTTTGAGCCACGTTTACAGATGAGCACTTCTAACTTATTCAACTTTTCAGGAATTGTGCGGTATTTACTACCTGTTCTTACTTGACCTTGGGAAGGTGGTAGTGAGCTGCCTTCTTGAACATTGCTGTCCTCTGGTGCAGCCACTTCGGTTACGGTGTAGGGTAGAGTTCCTGGATTTAGATCCAGACATGATGCAGGATTGAGAGCAGGTTGTGCGACTTGGAGGGGATAAGCTGAAAGACCTGTTCCTCTGATGATCTGTTTATGATCTATGTCCTATCAGTGCCCTGAAGAACTCCAGTGAAGATGATTTGATGACTGATGATTTTGATGATATAGGATGACTGACCTCCAACAACTGTAATTGTCTTCCTTTGTGTGAGGTGTAACTCTGGCCATTGGAATGTTTCCACCTCGGTATGCATGGACCTCAGGATGCCACATTCAGTCTAATGCTGCCCTGATGTTAAGAGCAGTCATTCTCACATCAGAGGTTTGGAGCCAGGTACTTCTATCATACCTAAACTGTTATTTGTGTTCAGGAGTTGCTTAATAACACTGACAACACGACTTTCCATCACTCTGCTTGATTACTTAGACAGTAATCAGCTGGATTGGATTTGTCCTGCTTCTGTGAAAGGGACATACTTGGACATCTTTTTTGCACATTGCCTGTGCTGTAATTCTACTAGAACAGCTTAGCCAGAGGTGTGGCTACTTCTGGAGTGCAGGGCTTCAATCCTACACTTGGGATGCAACATCTCACATTTTCTTGGTATCACGTGGAGTGAACCAAATTGGCTGAAGTCTGGATGTTGTGATAGCTCATAAAGGGCATGTACAGACACCAATAAAGCATATCTATAAACCTGAGACACATGGATTATCGAATCTGGAAGCTGCACATGTTTATCACATTATTACATTTTATCCGTTACTTTGAATCCAATACGTTAATATAACAGGTCAGTGGTGGGAGAGCACCCAAATCCTGGAAACAATCATGCAGTTTCCATTTCGGTGCAGAGCCAATCTACTTCAATGCATAAGATTATCTCAATCCCCTTCATGGAAGGCTGGCTCCCACACATGGATTCTTCTACCTAATTTATTCCAGTGATCGATGGCCACCTCGTTCTGATGGAAATATTTCAGTAAGACCTGACACCGTATTATTATATATGAAGGGTAAACTTTCCACTCTGCAGTGCAGGGATTTTTCTAAATAACTTTCATGCTTTAACAGTTTTAAGTACTTCCCTCATACAATTAATGCTTTCCATCAGACTTCAAGGAAAATAAACAATCTTAGATGTCCATCATTCACTTACTAAAAAGAAGAAAGATAGCTATCACACTCTTTTCACTAATAAGACACACCTGTTATGGACACAGTAGGGGAGAAATTCAACTTTTGAGGAGGCACGGTGCCAAACACCCTGCCTGTGTTTTCTTCCCATGTCAAAGGTGGCTAATGGGACAGCGATTCCCTGTATCCTATTTAAAGTCACTCCCAATTATGAATTTTGCCCCAGAATCATTAACAGAATTTATGATTTATTTGGCATTTTATGTGGAAAAACACACTTGGAAACAAAGCAAATCACAGGATAAATATGAGATCCTGCAGATGCTGGAAAATTTGAGCAACACACGCAAAATGTATTGGCCTGAAAAGGCAACTACTTTTTCCCTCCACAGATACCTCCTGACTTGCTGAGTTCCTCCAGAATTTTGTGTGTTTTGCTCAAATCACAAGATAGCCCACCTTTGCCAAAATGATAAGAACAAAGGAATGTCACTTATGTCCAAGTCTCATCTAGGAAGTATTTAGCTGTTGGTGAACCTGGCAGAAAAGTTAAGAAACATAAACAGAACTGGAAACCAAATAATGAATACCACCTTTATTACACCACATAGGCTTTGTGTGTTTAGTTTTCTGCTAACATGCTACAGGTGTGAGTTTAAATTGTTCCATTAACAGGTTGCAGTCTGTATTAACAGACAGCATATGTGTCCCAGTCCCATATTAACATGCTGTTTGCTCTATTAATGTGTTTCAGATGAGCTCAAATCTTCATATTAATGGGGTGCAGCCAAGTTTCACTACCCTCATTAACAGCTTGTGTGTGCATCACTGTTTATCAATTTCAGATTTATTTTCTGGATTATCTGACAAATGCTTATTCTTGGTAAGAATAACATCTGTCATTTACAACTATACTGCAGCTTACTGTAAAATGAATGGAAATCATTTCCCTTTTGGCAACGGGAGGATAGACAATAGAAGGGCTATCTGGCAGATTCATTATAATGATACCACATGGAAGCAATGGAGGGGGAAGATTTCCTCTCTGCTCTGCGCAGTAAAATTGTAACCACATTCTTTATAAATCGTTTTATAATGTATGGTCAGCAAAGTAAGTTACTCTTCCCACATAAGTTTCATTGCATGGTTGCATTTTTTATATCAAATTGCGACATAGTCAATGTGTATAAATGTCTTGGAAATGCGATCTATCTTTAAAAAAAAAAGACAATTGTCCTTTTAAGCCTGTTTGCAATTACAGAAACAATAATATTTTTGAAAAAGAATTATACTTAGATCTTGATTGGTCAAATGTGTGGATCAGAATCAATTATGTAGTGGCTGAGTGACTAAAACTCCAGTAAATTAATCCAGCCATGCTAATATTTCCATGGTGATCTCATCAAGGACCAGATGAGAAAAAGACATCTTTGGTTAGAAAGGTTTTTATGGGCAGTTCCTAGAACATTTGGTATGAGTTCCCAGCCTGTATTGTAACCATCATTTGTGCTGTTTTGTGGTGAAATTATTGGAAAAGCATGTTGGAAAATCACGCTTTTCACCAGTGCCACGAGAATTTGCCACACTTTATCGGAAAGACACTCGGTGGCCACTTTATTAGGTACACCTGTACACCTGCTTGTTCATGCAAATATCTAATCAGCCAATTGTGTGGCAGCATCTCAGTGCATAAGAACCATGCAGAAATGGTCAAGATGTTCAGTTGTTGTTCAAGCCAAACATCAGAATGGGATAAAAATATGATATAAATGACTTTGACTGTGGAATGGTTGTTGGTGCCAGACAGGATGGTTTGAGGATCTCAGAAAATGCAGATCTCCAGGGATTTTCAAGCATAACAGTTTCCAGAGTTTACATGGAATGGTGTGAAAAACAAAAATCATCCAGTGAGTGGAAGTTCTGTGGATGAAAACATCTTGTTAATGAGAGAGGTCAGAGGAGAATGGCCAAACTGGTTCAAGCTGACAGGACGGCAACAGTAATTCCAATAACCATGTTACAATGGTGGTGTGCAGAAGAGCATCTCTGAATACACAACACGTTGAACCTTGAAGTGGATTGGCTACAGCAGCACAAGACCATGAAGATGCACTTAGTGGCCACTTCATTAGGTACAGAAGGTATCTAATAAAGTGGCTGTTGGGTGTATACTTTTATGTGCTATATGTTGCAACAACTTGTATCTGAGTATTGTCCAGAACATACTCAGCTGGAGCTGGATGCCTAGTGTTCGGTGATCAGTGGGTCCTGGATTCGATACAGAGGATCAAGGCCCAAAGGTTGATTGGAAGTCCAGAAATTGAGGCCAATTGGTGAATCTCTGCAAGTCCGCTGGGGATGTTGAAGTTCCAATGTCCGTGAGGCTGTGTTTCTGTCCACTGGAGGCTGAAGATAGCCTGTGTTGGAGTTGGAGGACTATGTATGTGTACAGGTAGGTGGGTAGGAGAGAGGAATAGGACTTGATTTGCTGTTGTTGTTTTTTTCTGTTTTGTTATGTTCTACCAAGCTTTGTGGGCTTGCTACATTGGTGCCCGTTCTTTATATTTAAACATACTATGGGTTAACAATAAAGAATCATATTCTGGAAGAATTAGGACTTTTATTTACAGCAACAAAACCAAACCACGTTTTTACCAACCCATGTTCCAGATCATTCTATCATTGCTGCGCACGCTCAGAACTCTTTTTAATCACGTTCTTACATGTCATTACACATGATATCACCACATCTTTCTTTCCTTAAGAAGAAAAACAATTAGCAACATTAACCAGAACAAATGCATAATTTAACATGTTTCTATCAGTCTCTCTGAGGGTTTATGAACACAAGTAGACCTTCTAAGTGGTTCACAGAGTTCTTGTGTTTCATTGTTATTTTTGTCTGGTCTGCATCAGTTAACTGAAACTCTGAAGTCGGCTCTTTCTTGAGGTCTTTGCGATTTCTTCTTAACACTGTTCCTTTTCTGTTTGGACCATGTATTATCTGGGTTGTACTTCTTCAAGTACTGTAGCTTTCTTAATTCCTTCCACTTCCATTTGTAATGAAATAATAGTCTTCTTTTCTTCATCTAATTCATTCATTAACTGTGTAATCTCTTTTTTTATGCTGAGACTTCATCATTTCAATAAAACTCCTCAATTCCTTCACTTGTGCTTTCAATTCTTCAATTGGATCCTGATTCATGTCACTCTTTGGCTTCAGATCAGTATTGTACCGTACCGGCAAGTTTGGCCTCTGTCCTCCTGCAGAGGTGAGATTGTGATGGAATGCATGGCCCATTGATGCATGAGCGTTACTTCTAGAGGGCAAAATTGCAACTCCTGGTTTTGGTGGCAATGATTTGTCAGATAACAAAGGGATGGGTCTGAGAGCTTTCTTTATGTCTTCTAGCAGTTCAATTCTGTCACTGCATTCTGCCTCTGTGTCACTGTCCAGGACTAAGACTCTTTTCACCAAATTCAGTCTCTCACAGGCAGATAAACCAAGTGTTGACTGTACATTCCTTGGCACCACCACAAATGAAAGCGTGTGCACAATTTTTTTGTGTGATACCTTTGCCACACATGTTTCTTTAACTGGAATGTCTGCACCTGAATACCCAGTCACTTTTATATTTGTCTTATGTAACTTTGGTCTTGGTTTTAATGCATTAAACTCAGATTCTGCAAGAACATTTACTTGTGCTACAGTATCAAGTTTAAACAGAATATTGTTTTGGTTCACTTGCAATAGCATAGTCCAATCATTCTTACTTTATTTGTTCTCACAAAGCACATCGAGATAAAACTCATGTTCATTTTCAAGCACTGCATTTACTTGTTTTATTTTCTTTCTACTTCTGCAACAGTGTGAAAAATGATTACTCTTACTGCAGTCATTGCACATTTTCCCATACGCTGGTCTCTGTTTTGGTCGATACTGCCACCCACAGCGATCACATAGCTTTTTCTTCTCAGATGATGTCTTACTCTCTGTCAGTTTTGTTGTCATTTTATTATTTTTTCTAATGTGTTCACGCTTATTCACAATGTGTACATTGTGGTTTTCAATGAAAAGCTCTTTAGCCGGCGATATCACAGTTTCTAAAGCTTTGCAAAGCGCCAAAGCTTTTTCCAAATCTAAATCTTGTTCTCTTAACAGTCTTTCTCTCAGACCATTATCCCGAATGCCACAAACAATTCTGACTTTAATGAGTGAGTCTGTCAGTTCTGCAAACTCGCATGTTTTACTGTGGTGTCTCAACTCCATAACAAATTGATCAATCGTTTGACCAGTTCTCTGCTGACATGTAAAAAATTTGTACCGCTTATACGTCACATTACGCTTCGGTATACAAAATGCTACAAATTTGTCCATTATCGATTTTAGATTTAAATTATCTCCATTTTTAAAAGTAAAATGGTTATATACCTCAAATGCATCGTCACCTATTACATGGAGTAGAAACGCAGCTTTCATTTTCTTCGTTTTTCTATCAGCTCCGATCGCCGATAAATATATTTCATAAAGCGGCTTGAATTTTCTCCTGTTCTCAGCTACGTTCCTAGTCAGCTGAAGCGTTGGTGGAGGTTGTAACCCTTCCATTTTTAAAACTGTCAGTAAACACTAAAACAGTTACAACTCTTTTTTCTTCGATTATCTTCGACTCTCCTGTTTTAGGAAACGTGTTATTCTTCCAGACCGACTTCTGACACCATGTTGTGTTCTTTATATTTATACATACCCTGGGTTAACAATAAAGAATCATATTCTGGAAGAATTAAAACTTCTACTTATAGCAACAAAACCAAACCATGTTTTTACCAAGCCATGTTCCAGATCATTCTATCATTTCTGCGCATGCTCAGAACTCTTTCCAAACATGTTCTTAAACGTCATTACACGTGATATCACCACAGTGCTGAATGTGTGCCAAAGTGTCTGGTCTGTCCCAGACAACCCTTGGGTGTGCTGGTTGTTTAAGCAAACAATGCATTTCACCGTATATTTCAATATACACATGATAAATAAATTTGAATCTTGAAATTTTAAACTTGAATTTAGCCTTGGTTTAAAAGCTATAAATGTTTAAAAAAACTTTACGCAGGAGGCATTAGCAAAAATATCGAGCTCCTTTAGGAGATATCAAGATGTGACCTAAACTTGGTCAAAGTTTTAGGCCTTAAAACTTTAAGGCCCCTGGAAGAAAAGCTTTGGTGCTGAACACGTGAGGTTTCAGAATAGAGTTCCAGAGCTTACTGTCTCCGTCTGCCGCAGACACTATGTAACTTGGTTTATTAGTGTCACATGTGGAAAAGCTTGTTCTTTATTCTGTTCATGTAGATCAACTCATTACAACAGTGCATTGAGTAAAGGTGAAACAATAGAAGAATGCAGAATAAAGTGTTCCAGTTACAGAAACAGTGTGATGCTGATAGACTGTAAGGTGCAAGATCATAATGAGACAGATTGTGAGTTCAAGAGTCCATCTTATTGTACTAGGTGACTCTTTAAGAGACCTGTAATGACAGAAAAGAGGCTGTCCTTGAGTCATGTGGTATGAGCATTACTGCTGCTCAATGAGAGGGGGAAAAGAGACTGTCCGGGATTGGTGGGTTCTTTAATTATGCTGGCTGCTTTACTGAAACAGTGTGAAGTGTAGACAGAGTGCATCGAAGGGAGACGGGCTTTCGTGATGGGCTGAGCTATGCCCACAACTCATGCAGTTTCTTGTGCCTCGGGTAGAGCAGTTGCCATACCAACTTGTGACACATCTAAATAGGATGATGGCGCACTCACATAATTGATTAGGGTCAAAGGAGACATGGCAAATTTCTTTAGCTTTCTGAGGAAGTAGAGGCAGTTTTCTTGGCTGTGGCATCTACGTGGTTAGACCAGGACAAGTTGTCAATGATGTTCTCTCCTTGGAAGTTGAAGGTCTCAAAACTCTTGGCCTAAGCATTGTTGATGTAAACAGATGCATGTAAACTGCACCCTTTTCTGAAGTCAATGACCAGTTTATTTGTTTTGAGGGTAAGATTGTTATCATGACACTGTAACTGTATCTTCCTGAATTTTGACTCATTGTTATTTGATATATGGCCTACTATATTGGTATCATCTGTAAATTTGTAGATGGAGTTAGAGCAGATTCTGGCCACACAGTCATGAGTGTTTAGGGATTACAGCATGCGGCTGAGAACAAAAACTTATGGAGCACCAGTGTTGCGGATAATCGGGGTGGAGGCGTTGCTGCCTATTCTTACTGATTGACTTCCTGACCAACAATTCACAAAGATCCAGTTCCAAAGGGAAGTGTTGAGTTTGGAGATGAGTTTTCTTGGAATTATAGTATTGAAGGCAGAGATGTAGTCATTAAACAATTGTCTAATGTAGGTGTCTTTATTGTTCAGATCTCCAAAGATAAGTGTAGGGCCAGGGAGATGGCATCCATATGCAGTGATGGACCAATCAGAATCAAGGATACTCATCTCAGAAATTGGTTTGGACAATTTGCTGTGCTAACCTTATTTAGGCAAGGAGTGTCAAACAATACTCCAGAGGCAATCCATCAAAGTGCTATGTAACCTCACTAATGCTTTTTACACTTTAGCTTCCTTCATAATAACGGCTAATAAACCATTTGTCTTAATTGCATTTACATTCTGCATCTTGTGAACCAGGACTTTAGGACTACTCTGTACATTGGTTTCTTACCATTTATGATGCATTCTGTTTTTCTCTCTCATTTTTCCACATCATTCTCTATTTATCATGTCCTTGCCCTCTCATTTAACCTATTTTTTTTCATACAGAGTCTTTGTATCCTCCTCATGTTTCATTTTTCTGCACAGATTTGCAACTCCATCAAACCTGAAGGCCTTAGGTTGCCAAATGAAGTGGGGGAGGAAATTGTAAAGACGCTGGCCACAATCTCTAAATATTTATAGATGAAGGGTGATGGCTGAGGAATGTAATATTGCTACGTTGCATGCCTGTTCATAACTGTTGTGGGGTAAAACGAATAACTACCAAACAGCTAGTTTAACTTCAGTGTTAAGAATTTTAGCAGCATAATCTAGGGTAGGCCTTCAGTGATTTGGGGAATTGTGGAGTAATTAGAGAAAGACAAAACAGATTTTTAAAAATAAATTGAGGTGGCATGTTAGTGCAGCAGTTAAGGCTGCTGCTTCACAATTCCAATGACCTGGGTTCAGTTCTGAACATGGATGCTGTTCTGTGGAGTTTGCACTTTCCCCCTCTGAAGGCTTCAGTTTCCTCCACATCTCACAGATGTGCTGGTTAGTTAATGGACTGAATGTTGTAAATTGGCCCGAGTGTGGGTGGGAAGTAGTCGAACCAGAGTGGTGTTGATTGGCACCTGAGACCAAATGGGTTTTTGAGAAATAGGTGCTTGATTGGGGTTGATGAAATCGATCCACATCCCAGTATGTCAAATTACTGGGTGAACGAGTAGTCATTGGGGTACTGCAAGTCTGTGTCTTTATTGATGCTTTGCTGCATGCTAGAGTGCTCGGTGGGGGGCACCGATGCTCTTTTGCTGGTGGAGGGGAGGGGTCGTTGCCTTGCTGCTGCTTGTGTGTGGGTGGGGGAACTGGGGGGGGGGCTTTGGGATCAAACATTTAACTGCCATTCATTCTTTGGGGCACTCCTCTTTTCATGGATGTTTGCAAAGAATAAGAATTTCAGGATGTATATTGTATATGTTTCTCTGACATTAAATGTACCTATTCAGTATAACTTCATTGGCCTTTTATGTCAAGAGAAAAATGTATCTCAGAAGCACATTTGTATCAAGGTAACCTAATAGATTTTTGATGATTTAACAGATAATTGATGGACTTTCAAAAGGTGGTTGATAAGGTACCCCAGCTCAGATAGCATCACAGGCTGATAGGGCAAAAAGAGAGCTTTTGGCAATTGTCTTTCATAAATCAAGGCATTGAATACAGGAGTTGGGATGTTATGTTCAAGTTGTGCAAGACATTAGTGAGGCCTGATCTGGAGTATTGCATTCTTTTCTGGTAACCAGCCTACAGGAAAGATATCAATAAGCCTGAAAGAATACAGTCAAAATGAACAAGAATGTTGCCAAGACTTGAGGACCTGAGTTATGGGGGAAGGTTGAACAAGGTAGGACTTCATTCATTGGAGAGCAGAAGAATGTGGGGCAATCTTGTAGAAAATTATACAAATCTTATACAAAATTATGAGAAGTTTAGATAGAATGAATGCTTTCAGCTATTTTCCTCTCAGGTTAGGTGAGACGAGAACTAAAGGTCATAGGTTTAGGGTGAAAGTTGAAATATTTAAGGGGAATCTGAGGGGGAAGCTCTTCACTCAGAGAGTGATGTATGTGTGGAATAAGTTTCCAGCAGAAGTAGGAGATGCAAGTTCAATTGCAACATACGAGTAGTATAGGTACGTAGATGAGAGAAGTGTGGAGGACTATGATCCAATGGCAGAGAAATGGGACTGGGCAGAAGACCAGGCCCATATGGTCAAGATGAACCGATGGGCCATTTTCTGTGCTGCAGTGCTCTATGACTTTATAACTCTAGGGTTAAAACCCATTGAATAAGAGTCTGGCACAGCATAGTCACATAATTGGATAAGTACAGGAAACAGATAGTAAAAATAGTTATTTTTTGGACTGGTGGAAAGTGTACGTGATATTGCTCTCTGGTTGTTTCTAGAGCCTCTACTTATCTTTATGAAGAGTAGGGATTTGGTGTGTAGGAGTCAATTTCTGAACAAGCAGTTTACACAAAGCTCAGAGTGAACCAAGGGGGATAGTAATAAAACTCAAGGACGTAGAGAAAGGCTGTTGAAAGGTGGGTTTGGCGGCTGACAAAGTGCCATGCTGAGAGATATGATGTGTTCATCTAGGGAAGAAAAATAAGAAATGGCAGTATAAAGAAACAACATGTTTCTGCAAGATCTATGTGCATAATTGTATGGAAGTGGCAGGACTGGTTGATAAAGTGGTTTAAAAAAACACATGGAATCGTAGGCTTTAATGCACAAGAGCAAGAAAGTATGGGGAACATTTATGAAACACATGTGATTGTTGTGTCTAGTGCTGGATGTTGCACCTTAGGAAAAATGTTAAGGTTTTGGAAAGGGTGCAGAAAACATTCACCGAAATGATTTTATATATGAATAACTTTTGTTATGTATGACACTCAAGAAGCTAGAGCCATATGTTTTGCAACTAGGAGGTTGTGAGGAGATTCCATATTTACAATAATGAAAGATGTAGTTAGAGTGAAACTTGAGTTGGCATAAAGGTGAAGAATTATAGAATGGGGAGAATAGCCAAAATGACATGAGAAAAAGCTTTCTATCCGGCAAGTGATTTGGTCTGGATTGCAAACTTCCACACACGAGATTCTGCAGATGCTGGAAATGCACAGCAACACACAAAATGCCGGAGGAATTCAGCAGCTCAGATAGCATCTATGAAAATGAATAGACACTCGACATTTTGGGCCAAGACCCTTCTTCAGGACTGGAAAGGAAGACGCCAGAATTAATAGGTGGAGGGAGGGGTAGGAGGCTAGCAAGAAGGCAAGAGGTGAAGCCAGATGAGAGGGAAAGGTAAAAGGCTGGAAAAGAAGTAACGTGATAGGAGAGGAGAGTGGACCATGGGAGAAAGGGAAGAAGGAGGAACACTAGGGGGAGGTGATAGATGGGTGAGCGAATCCTCTTTCTCCTTCCCTCACCTCCACCTTTATATCTGACATCTTCCCCCTTCCTTTTCAGTCCTGAAAATTTATCCTTACGGTATTTTTTCTCTTTTCTTCCATTCCCCACTCTGGTCTCCTCACCTGCCTCTCACCTCCCCCAGTGCCTCTCCTTCTTCCCTTTCTCCTGTAGTCTACTCTGCTCTCCTATCAGATTCCTTCTTCTCCAGCCCTTTACCTTTCCCAACCACCTGGCTTCACCTATTAACTTCTAGATACCCTTGTTCCCCTTCCATCCCCACCACTTTACTCTGGTATCTTCCCCTTCCTTTCCAGTCCTGAAGAAGGGCCTCGGCCCAAAATGTTGACTGTTTATTCATTTCTATAGATGCTGCCGGACCAGCTGATTTCCTCTAGCATTTTGTGTGTGTTGGTCTGGATTGCACTGTCTGGCATGATAGTGGAGGCACGTTCAATTGTACTGCTTGAAAGGGCGTTGGAAGGCCCTCTGAAAGGAATGAACTTGAGCAGCATAGATAGGTTGTTTTTGCTGGACTTGGGAAATTGAGAACTAGAGGGCATAGATTTAAGGTGAGAGGGAACGATTTAATGTGAACCATTTTCACCCACACATCAGTATATGGAATGAGCTGCCTGAGGAAGTGATTGAGACAGATACATTAACAACATTGAAAAGGAGCTCGTATAGTTGGATACGCTCAGTGGCTACGTTATTAGCTACTCTTGTACACCTGCTGGTTAATGTAAATATCTAATCAGTCTATCATGTGGGCAGCAACTCAGTGCATAAAAGCATGTAGACATGGTCAAGAGGTTCAGTTGTTGTTCAGACCAAACATCAGAATGGGGAGGAAATGTGATCCAACTGTGCAGAGGGGCTTCTCTGAATGCACATTTTGAACCTTGAAGTGGATGAACGACAGTAGTAGAAGACCACGAACATACACCCAGCAGCCACATTATTAGGTACAGAAGGCACCTAATAAAGTGGCCTCTGTGTGAACATAGGAAAGATCTAGAGGAATAGGAGTCAAATGTATGCAAATAGAGCTAGTTATTTATATGGGCCAAATGTGGGCAAGTAGGTTGGCATAGAGCAGTTGGGCCGAAGAGCCTGTTTCTGTGCTGTATGATTTTATAACTCTGACTCTAATTTGTAAAACTCTGGGAAGACAGGGAAGTGGGATTCGCTTGATGACTTTTACAGAGAGCTGGTACAGCCTCAATGGGCCAAATGGCTTCCTTCTGCATTGCACAGTGTTTTAGTCCTGGCATTGACCAGAAATTCAGCCACAAATACTGCAGCTACCTGAGCAAATGAGGGTCTAGGTACACTGCCACAACCCCCTGACATCTGCAGCCTTTCTACAATCCACAAAACATGATGGAATACTTCCAACATCTGGATGAGTGTATTATCACTGATGCAAACATCTCTACAACTGCATCTTTTAGGACATAATGAAGCAGTCTGTGAACATGTCATCTCCATTTCATTAGTGATGTTAAACACTGTTGTCTGACCCTTGGTTCACTTCTGCTTCTGCTACATTTATTGTGTCTTCTGCAGCAAAGACGGATAAACATACTTGTAGAAAGGTTCTCTTTTATTCTCCATAATGATTTTGTCTTAATGAGACCCACATCTGTGTTTATACTCTGTTCTTTTTTTGCTCCATTGTAGGAGCTTTAACATTCTTGAACATTCCTTGTTAATTTATTCCCAAGCTTTAGCTAATGACTGCTTTCTCAGAATTCTCCATTTCCCAGATTTCTTGGAATTCTTATTGGTTTGCCTTTTCCTGTCTCACTTTGGATATCTTTTCACAAATTGCTACTTTACTGAATTTACTTGAAAATTTCCTTCAAACACATTGCCTACACTTCAGCAGAACATTTCCTCATTATTTCCCCTCTGAGATTTTATTAGTTTAAAATACGCCACAAAGAAGTGGCTAATTGCATAATCTAAAAAGTAGCTCGCAAGTTAATGAGTAATAATGGAATATTATTTCTAATTAGTCAAAGGGAAAATGATTCTGAATGGACTAGTGGAAAAGATTTGCTTAATAATAACTAATAATATATTTTTATAGTTTCATTAAGCTCCTCTTTGGGTTTGGCCTTTGTGTAATTCCCTTCCTGTCCAGTTTTCCTCAGATCTCATCATTTCTTTCTCTTTCTGCTTTTTTCCCCTTATTTATGTGTTCACTGTCTATCCTATACTAACCCATGAACTGAGGAGGCAGTTGACAGTGAAGCAGTATGTTGATGTGGAGCCACAAATGGGGCAAGGGTGGCAGATAATGTCCTCAAAAAATAATAATAATAATCTGAGAACTTGACAACACACACAAACTGATGGAGGGACTCAGCAGGCCAGGCAGCATCTATGGTAAAACGTACAGATGACGTTTCAGGCTAAGACCCTTCATCAGGACCTGATGAAGGGTTCCGGCCAAAATGTCAGCTGTACTCTTTTCCATAGATGCTGCCTGGCCTGCTGAGTTCCTCCAGCATTTTGTGTGTTGCTTGGATTTCCAGCACCTGTGGATTTTCTCTTGCTTGTGATCAGTGAACCTGATGGGTTTTTGATTATCACTTGGTTATTTCATGTTAGCTTTACTAATGTGGACTTTTACTTTCCGCACAATTGCCCCTTTTTATTTAATTTCTTGAATTTACTGTAATTCCCTACAGTTAGAGTGGGATTTGGAATTGCATCACTGGAGAAATGGGCTAGAATTCTTGCTTCTTAATGCAGTAATTTGATCACCATAATACCACGCTCTTTCATATCCTTTGTGACTCCACTGATGACTACATCAACCTTTGCCAAATAACTTGGCTATATTCATTCCTGCTCTCTGATGATAAGAATAGATTGTATTGTGGATAACATTTTGGAAGGGGAGAGGAGTTAGGAGCTAGATGGATGAGGAAGGATTTAAAAAGGAGAGAGAAGTGGAGAGGTGGAAATGGCAGTTTGGAGCAGAGAATGGGGGGGGGGAGTGGAGAGAAACATAGATGGGCTGGGAGAGTAAAAATACAGGGAAAGAAAAAGATAAGAAAGTTGTAAAATAACAGGATGTGAGGAGGGAGGGAAGAGAGGGAGGGTGAGAGAGAGAGAGAGAGAGTTAATTTGAAGTGCAATTTTTGCCTTTTTTCTTCTCTCCCTTTCTCTCTCCAACTTCCTCTTCCCCCCCCCCCCTTCTCTTGGCTCCTTCTTCCTCCTACTACCTCCCTCTCCTATTTTTCTTCCCTCCTATTCACTGTCTCTATCCCCTCCCCTCACTCTTTCTTTCACATCTTCTTCCACCCCTACTCTTTTCTTGACTCCTCTCATCCTACTCCTTCTCTCCCTTCCTCCTGTTCTTTTCTTTTCCTTAATCCCCCTTTCCTCTCTTCTTTTCTTCTCTCAGACTTCTTTCTCATCTTTCTTACCTCCCTATCCTTTTCATTCCCTCCCTCTCTTTCCCTCTTTATCCTTTTGCACTCTCTTCTACAACCTGCTCCCACTCCCTTTCCCTTTGGCAGGTTATGTGTATGTCTCCATGTTGAAGCACGTCATTTTTCCCAGTTCCTTGGGATAATTGCACAGTAGGTAAACCTCCTGTGATGAACATCGAGTCAAGGGAGATGCCAGGAGTGAGATGGGGGAAGAGAGCGATCCCCTGGTCTAATGAAGGGGTGATGCCATGTCTGTTGCCTTGACTCCTGGTAGGATCTTGTTGGTCTGAAATTGATGCATGGCAGGATTTTATCTAATGGTTAATTGTTTTTAAATCGTCTGTGTATTTCTCAAATCAGCTCACACAGTTAACATATCAAAAAGAATTAACATGTTAATGACTGTGTTAATTACACACATTAACTATGATTAATAGATTCTTTGACCCCTAATTGTCCCACAGGAATAGTTCTCTCCTTCCTCCCCCTCCCACTGCCAGCCCAAGTGTCCCATGAATCAAAACCCCTTTCTCTCACACCACTCTTTGACCTGAGCATTTAACTTCTCTGACCCATTCAAATCCTTTCCCATTTGGCCATGGTTCAGTGAGCAATCCAGAAATCATTGCATTTGAGGTTCCGCATTTCATTTCAGTGCTTGTCTCTCAAAGTCAGTCTACAAAACCTCGTCCATATTTCCACTCAACGTCGCTCCAAAATGGATTGTGATAAAGAACCTGTAAAGCAGTTACATGCAAGATGCATGGGATTCCCACAATTCATTAAATGATACCCTTGATCAATAGTGATGTTAAGAAATGTGGTAGATCTTGTGCTGTCTTTCACCCTACACATCACACACCAAAATGTCAAAGGTACAAAAATAAAAGAAGAATAAAGCCGCCAGATTCTTTTCTGGCCTGGAGCTAAGAGATAATAATCACCAGCCATTCTGCAAGCCACTCTCACCAACAGCAAATAACCTTTGATTGACTTTGTGACCTTAAAAAGGAAGGAAATCTTTAACATACCAGAATAATGCATTAAAGGCTGGAAATTTGATTGCATGACACTTTTTTTGTGTGATGGAATTGAAAACTGATTTTTTCCATGGAAGAAGCATGATAACAACTATTTCCAGGTCATATTTCAATGTGACTCATCACTTCCTGCCCAAAGTCATCGATATGACTTCCATGTCAGGACTGCATCAAACAACATCATTCCTCCTGTAACATTCTCATTTAAGCATTGACCTGTTCTCCTGGGAACCATTGTTATGCTCTCCCTGGATGACATGGTTCCACAGGGATAACCTGGCAGTGTTAAATCCTTCGCTAGGTCCTTGGAAGACTCTCTGCACCTTCCAGTAAAATTACCATTCAACAACCCCCAATCCTATATTAGATTAGTAGATTAGTTAACTTTCATATATAGATTTATTTTTTTCTCTCTTTTTTTTATATTATATATTATGGAATATCTAGACTTACCTTGTTCATATATATATACTATATGGTTTATGTTTGGGAAAGCTTACTTATACTGTATTCATTGTTTATGTATTCCTTCATGTGTAATGGGAGTTTATATGTTTGTAATCCATTATTAATATTTTAATTGTATTTTGTTCATAATATTTTTAATACTAATAAAAAGATTAAAAGAGAGAACAACCCCCAATCCCACCAGTCTCCAAGGGTTCCTGATGGCCTTGACTTAGTGACAACTCTCCAAAACTTACCTTTCACCTCTAATCCCTCCCTTATACACATCTCACAGGCAATGCCCCAAATCTTTAGGTTTCAAAGGTACATTTAATGTCAGAGAAATGTATACAATATACATCCTGAAATTCTTTTTCTTTGCAACCATCCACAAAAACAGAGGAATGCCCCAAACAATGAATGACAGTTAAATATTAGAACCTGAAAGCCCCCCAGCTCCCCCTCCCACACGTAAGCAGCAGCAAAGCAATGATCACCCCCTCCCTTATTAGCGAGAAAAGCATCGGTGCCCTCCACCGAGCACTCAAGCGTGCAGCAAAGCATCAATAAAGACACAGACCTGCAGTACCCCAAAGACTACTCGTTCACCTGGTAATTCGACATACCACAGGCTCTCTCTCCCTCCCTAATAAGGGAAAAAGAGGTTTCATACCGAGAGGAGAGACGTAATGAACGATTCGCTGATTTACGATATTAAAAGTCCATTGCCTCGTTTTTTCCAAGCTCTGTGCCCAAAGAACTCGGGTCTCTGGACACACATCCAGCAGCCAGCTTGCTGCTTTCGATCTTCTGTCTCCTGTAGCACAACTATTTCCTAAAGAGGCACCGATCTCGAGTTCACCCACCTCCAGAGCCATGAAATCCCGAAACTCCCAAGGCACACTAATCTCCTAGGCCGCGTCCTTGGTATATTTAATAATGGTCAGTTGTGAAACCCCGAGAGTGGGTCCCATTCCCGCAAGTAACCGAAGTCAGCTTGTAACTCCAGGTCAGGGTCTTTAAAAGAAACCTGAAAGGGAAAAAATGGAGATATTAAAGATAGAAATAGAGCTGTTTCTGAAGATTCAGACAAAGTAGTCACCTTTAGGTGCCATTGTCTCCTAAGCTCCTAAGAAGGGGGGTATTGGTCGCACTCTTGGTCCCTCTAACCTTCTTGATACACTGGAATAGTTATTGCAAATTTATTTTCATCAATATTTGAGTAATTCCTAGCTTGAGAATTTCTTTATACTTCAAGAGTTCACAGAAAATCCGAATGCTCGGGGCATACATGTGTATTAATATTAGAAACATAATTATCAATGATCTAGATCACACTGCGGTTTGCTGATGGTTCTATAAACAAGGATTGATTTGCTGTTGCATGTGTGTTGGAGCCTTCCACAATTCAACATCTGTGCCTAGTAGCGTATTCATGCAAACACCTCTAGAAGTAGGCATTGGTGCAGCTGACTGTACTGTGTGCAGAGCGCTTGAATTCGGGTAAGTGAAGGTCTTTTTCCTTCCCCTATATTTTAATTAATAATCACACCTTTAAATTAATTTTCATGTTACAAGTAAAAGTGCAGTGGATTCTAGGGGTTAACTGTGGCAGTGCTTATTTTGGCCAATTCTAAAGAACAAAAACTAATTGAGAAAAAATCTGGGATTCCCTTTGTTTATTGGGACATTATTCCACTTAACTGGGCAGGAGACTGTTGCCAAACAGTTTCTAACTAACATCAGTTGTGTGCTCGTGTGTGGCTGTTTGACATTATACCATACTCTGCACAAACAGATTTTAAACAGCGCCAGTTGTGTGTGTTTGTGTTCAAAATGCAGTGATTTTTTTCATTGATAGTTGGTGAGAAATAAGCAGAAAACCAATTCAGAACTGGTTTGCTCACTGTGTTTAAGTATTCAAGCTTGGAGAAGGCAGTGAAAATGAAACTATTTCACTACTCCAACAAGTTAGGCACTACAAAGATTTGAAGGTATCGGCAATCATCTTGAATGCTACATGAAATCGAAGATTTGGAGGGTGCAGTTGTTGAAAATTGTAAGAAGGCAGGCCATTATTTACACTAAGTGTCTGCACCGATTTTGTTCAGTTACAGTCAAGCAAAAGAACACAGCTGCGTAATTCTTCCATCGCTAACTGGAGAGAGCTATACACAGTTTTGCAATACTGCAGTGGTATCGATAAACCAATTTGTTTTGTTTTTCATTTGAATACATAATTTGTTACTCAGTTAAACAGTAGTTTTTTTAAAAATATCTTTTTAACCATTTCCATGGAACAGACTAATTGGGACAGCTGCTTGATTGGGCCAAGATGTACTGGCCCTGATGTGTCCCAATTAAATTGCAACCCACTCTATTATTTTGTTGTTTAAAATGATTTTTAATTGTAAAATTTTATTTTCTTAAAACTTCAAAACAGGTTGGCAGTAGATTGGCACTTCAGTCAGCTCTGGAACACTTCAACAGTGAAGATGCATGTGGATACGAAACCATTAGGCTCCTGACCCAGCATGAATAACTTCATTCACCACTACTCTGAACTGATTCTCTGGCCTATAGACTCACTTTCAAGGACTCCCTACATCTCATGCTCTCAATATTAATTTTACTTGCACAGTTTGTCTCCTCTTGGCCATTGGTTATTTGTCAGTCTTTGCCTGCTTATGTATAGTTTTCCATAAAATTCTATTAACATAGAAAACCTGAAGCACAATACAGGCACTTTAGCCCACAAAGCTGTGCCAAACATGTCCTTACCTGAGAAATTACCTAGGGTTACCCATAGCCCTCTATTTTTCTGAGCTCCATGTACTTATCCAGGAGTCTCTTAAAGGACCCTATCGTATCCGCCTCTACCACATTCACTGGCAGCCCATTCCACACACTCACCACTCTCTGCGTAAAAAACTTACCCCTGACATCTCCTCTGTACCTACTTAAAACCGTGCCCTCTCGTGCTAGCCATTTCGGCCCCGGGAAAAAGCCTCTGATTATCCACACGATCAATGCCTCTCATCATCTTACACACCAATATCAGACCACCTCTCACCCCACCGTCACTCCAAGGAAAAAAGGCTGAGTTCACTCAACCTATTCTCATAAGACATGCTCCCCAATCCAGGCAACATCCTTGTAAATCTCCTCTGCACCCACACCCGTTCTATGGTTTTCACATCCTTCCTGTAGTGAGGTGACCAAAACTGAGCACAGTACTCCAAGTAGGGTCTGACCAGGGTCCTATATAGCTGCAACATTACCTCTCAGCTCCTAAACGCAAACCCGGGCAAACACCCTAGAAGTATTACATTTCCTTTTTCCTATAAGTGCTTCAACAAAAAGGATCTCAAGCTGGAAAATGGTAACATATACATATTTTGATACTAGCATTAATTTAAACCTTTGAAATTTGTACCTTTAAATGTCTCTGATTTTACTGACAGCTGAAAAGGTAGAAGGAACTGTCGGTAGGCCATCTGGAAAGTTTGTGCGTGCAGCTTCATATTTCTCCATCTGAGGCCTAGTTGCCGCTCATGGACTGCTTCACATCACAGGATGGCCAAAGTCTTGATGCATCCAGGTGTTGGTACTACGTCAGTAAGGTAAGCACAGATGAAGGGGCGAGCATGTGCTTGGACCTTTGGTGTATATCAGTCTATTATACAGGAGATTAACTCATTAAATAAGTTTTGGCCCTGTACTCTGTGAAGTTCATGGAGTTCAGAAGGATGTAGTTCTCATTGAAATCTACCAAATACTGAAAGGCCTGGATAGATTGGATGTGGATGTTGCAATGTGAACAAAGTCACTGGAGAGACACTGATGCTACTAGATATAGAAGAGGTTTATTCAACAAAAATGAGTAGCAGGCATCATATTGAGATCCTTTTGGAGGAAGGGGCCTGTTTGACCCAATATTACAGTAAACTTTATAAGCTAAAGATTAAAGGACAATTCTATAGTTACAATGTATTTACAATGCTTCCTTTGGATTACATATAATTTTCATACCTCCTTCCTCGTACCCACACTGTAGACACCTAAAATGAATGTTTATCAGCATCATCTGATTTTCAATTAACTGCTGTCCACTGCTCCAGGAAGCAATTGTCCAGAGCTGCATTTTAAATTTAATCTGCAATCCATTTTCGGGTCTAAAGATTGGTGGTTGAAGTTAGTTGCTGAAGGTAATATATGCTATATATCCCATTTCCAGAATATGACCTATCAGTGGAATATGACCTATCAGAGAATGTTTCCTGTTGTAGGAGAGTCCAGAATCAGAGGACACAGCTTTAGAATAAAGGGACATCTATTTACAACTGAGATGAGGAGGAATTTCTTCGGCCTGAGGATGGTGAATCTGTGGAATTCGTTGCCATGGACAGCTGTGGAGGTCAAGTCATTGGATGTATTTTAGGCAAAGGTTGATAGGTTCCTGATAGGTAAGTAGGTTAAGGGTTATGGACAGAAGGCTGGGGATGAGAATTAATAAAAACACCCACCATTGAATTTCACTAATTGAATGGTGGTGCAGATCCAGTGAGCCTAATTCTCTTCCTATATCTATGGTGTTGTGGAGACTAGTGATAGACATACGGAATTGGCATGCAATAGCAATTCAGCAAGTTGAGAAGAAAAGTGTTTATTTGTTGTATCTTGCCTGCAGTTCTCCGGACTAAGTTCCAGCTTGTAAGTGAAGGAGAAGAATCAGAAATGATGAAGAAGATGAGAATGTTGATTTTCGAAATTGCTGAATTACATTTGTTTAACCATCCTAATAGCTCTTGACTTACATTTGTGACTGGGAATGGATTTAGATGTGTCATAAAATAATACGGAATGGAAACAGGCTTTTGTCCAACTCATCCACACCAACCTAGATGCCCACTCAAGCCAGTCTCAAATGCCTGCATTTGGTTTATATCCTTCTAAACCAGGGGTTCCCGACTTTTTAATGACATGGGCCAATACCATTAAGCAAGGGGTCCAGGTTGGGAACCCTTGATGTAAACCTTTCCTATCCAGATATTTATCTAAATGTCTCTTAAATGTCATTATGGATCTCCTTTGACTACTGACTGTTTTTGTGCAGGAGAAATAAATGAGAGAATGGATTTCCTGTAGTAATGTAGGAATTGCAGCAACACAGCAAGTTCACAGAAACAAAAGAAAATTGGAAAGAGCATAAAATCTATTTTGGTTATGATGGTAATATTGGTTTCAGTCTGGGCAGCATGTTTTTTCTGATTTTTCTGTATAAATCATTAATGTTCATAGGTAGCAAGGAATGCTTTAAGATTCTTTTCCTGATCAGAACAAAATCCCTCAAACTTTTCCAGAACGATAAAACAAAAATAATATTATCAATTTAGGAACAGGCTTTGACCCAATTAGAGAGCCAAACTTTTATTTATACTGACAGATCAATATGACTCAACCTACACTTCATGTCATCGGGTGGATATTTCCCATCAGCCACAGATGTTCCAAACAAACTTTGTTCACATCATCATCCTCCCAGGAGATCATTTAACTCTTCTTTGTGACATTTTGAACACAGATTTTAATCTTCTTAATCTTATTAATTGAATAGATCAAAAAGATGGGAGAGTGCATACAAAAGTTTCTGTAAAAACTCAGCTGTGAAGAATATGATTTGCTCTCATAGATATGTATGTTGTCTGTCAAAAATATCTATACATAAATGCTTACATCATGTTCCAAATCCATCTTGTGTAGTCTTCAATCAGATGTTTGGACATAACTTGGATGTGTGTTCTATGTCAAAGAGTAACTAAGTTGTCCTGTTAAATTATGTAATAGTATCTATTAGAAATGAGCTGTATAAGGAGTAGTTTATGCAGATTAAATCATTGCACCATGCATTGAGTTAGAATAAATTACTTTGACCTTTGAACTTTAAAGTAAAACAATAACCATGTAGAATAAAATTTAAAAGCTACTGAAAAAGTGCAGTGCAGTGCAGGTCATGATAAAGTTCAAGATCATAACAAGGTAGATTGTGAGGCTAGAGTTCATCTTATAATGCAAGAGATCTGTTCGAGAGTCTGATAACAGTGAAATAGAAGCTGTCCATGAGCCTGGTGCACACAGACTTTTGTATCTTCTGCCCGATGAGAGGGGGGGAAAGCAGAGTGCCAGGGTGGGTGGGGTCTTTGATTATGAATTATGGAAATAGAATTTTACCAATTCTTTCTGTGTAGGTTGAGGAGTAGGGCCAATTGTGGAATCTCATCATCTAGATTTTAAGTTACTTTGAAAAAAATATTGACAAATGGGCTGGCACACATTAGTCCATATGGTGGACCCAAATAGAGTGCAGGTGCAGACCAGTTTCTAACTTTCTCATCTTGAATATTGACCACATTTGTACATTCAAGGATATTGTAAAGTGTCAAGAACAAAGACACAGGTGCACAGTCAGATTTCATATGTATTGGTTGGAGATGCAACCGAATAAGGCAAGTAATGTTAAACCTGTGAAGTATTATAGGACTGGAACATAGATGATTAACTAAAACTAAAGAACTAAAAACTAAAGAAAGGGAACTTCTAATCATGCAAATAAGTGTGACTGGATGACATGTCTCAGGTAATCGAAATGATGATCTCAGTTTGGAATGTGTGGATAATTCAGTCCTGATGTGGACATGGATTCTGTTGTCAGTGACTGCTTTGTAAACATTTTATTAGGTTAAAGGTTTTGCTGTGCACAGATATTGCTGCACCGGTGGTAGCCACACTGAAAGTACATCCACGATATATATAATAAAATCAAAGATACTCTATCCCTTTCAAGAGGGGTCTTAAAACAACTGGAAATAAATATCACTTTAACACTTTCATCTGTTCATGCATCTGTAATATACTCAAGGAACAATGATAAAGTGATCAAATACTATTTTAACAAGGAATAACAGACAATATCAGTTTCCACACAAATAATTCAGAAGTGAGGTAAAGCGTGGCTCAGGATTAACACTTTCCAATCTGAATTGAATTAGGATGTTATTCAAAGGAGTTCTTCAACAGAAGAACAGATTTCAGGATTAAAGGAATAAGTAGATTTACAGATACTATCTCAGTACAAAGGCATCTGTATAATTTCTTGTTTCAAACCTCATCTAAGCACACAATCTCCCTTGAGACCTCCTTGCAGAAGTGATGGAGTTTAGCTTCATTGAAAGGTCTATCTTTGAATGAGGCATTAAATTAAACACTTGTCTGGACCATGCATGTGAACGTTCAATTATTCAGAAAGTAAAATGTAAATCCTTTAACCAATGCCACAAAAATCACATCAACTGTCTATTATATTAAGGTTGGCATAAAATACTGTATCTGTGGCATTTCTTAAAATTGGTATAACAGGGCACATCAAACTTCAAATCCTTGATGTCAACGTTTCAGAGGATATGTCCTGTGACCAGCATGTAAGTGTCATCACAAAGAAGGCACAACAGCGCCTCTACTTTCTTAGAAGTTTGCATAGATTTGTTATGTCACCAAAAACTTTGACAAATTTCTAAGATGCGCAATGGAGAGTTTCCTGACTGGTTATTCTCACGGAAACACCAACATCCAGGAACAGAAAAGGCTGCAGTAAGCGGTGGATACAGCCCAACCCATTCCAGGCAAAACCCTCTCCACCATGGAGCGCTGTCATTAGAATGCACCATCCATCTTCAAAGATCCACATCATCCAAGCCTTGCCCTCTGCTCACTACCACCATCAGGAGGTACAGAAGCCTTGCATCCCACACCACCAGGTTCAGGAGCAGTTATCACCCTACAACCATCACTCTCCTGAACCAGTGTGAATAACATCATTCACCACTGCTCTGAACTGATTCCAAAATCTACAGACTTACTTCTGAGGACTCGTTACAATTTATGTTCTCAGTGTTATTCTTGTTTGCACAGTTTGTCATCTTTTGCATCGTGGTGTTTGTCAGACTTTGTCTGTTTATGTGTAGTTTTTTTGTAAAATTCTATTGTATTTCTTTTTCCCTGTAAATGCCTGCAAGAAAAGGAATTTCAAGGCGGTAAATGGTACTGTATAGCTTAATGATATATCTACTTTGAACTTTGAACTTAGAACACCCTAATGATGTCCCTTTAATGATGATAGCTATTCAAGAATTTTTAGAAAGCTGCACTGGAGACAATAAACTTTAACTTGCAGGTGAAGGATCAGGCAGATGGCTAGCTGACTTGGCAGTCTACTTCATTTTGTATGCGTGCACTGCAGTAGCATGCTTGCTCTATTCTTCTCCGCCATCCAGCCCCAACCACAATCCCACTTTCAACAAGCTCCCTAGCCTCCCATCTGCCTGATGCAACAATCAAGGAGAGGAATTCTACTTGCTGAAAATTTTAATAAAGCATTCCACATCTGAAACTGTAGTTACCAACAGGAGGAATTTCAGCTGCTGTTTATATAGAATCAAAGTCAGGGTGCTGGTATTAGCATTCTTTTGTTTTAGTTCTTCAGGTGTAAGGAAAGTATTTCTGCATTACTGTGTTGTAAATTCAGTAAGCTTCCTTAAGATTGTATCACTTCCTGTGGACTGATAAGAGTAAAACCTCTTCAAATTTATTCCAATCCATTAGTTAACAATTTCATCACTCCAAAAACGGCGCACAAAATCTTAACAATCTTTTTTTGTATATTATTCATTAAAATAATCAATACCCATCCTTCACTCACATTCCAGATTCACAATACCCATCAATGCAATAATTATCATTTCAAAATCTCCTACATTACAAGTTCATTGTGATTGATTGATTTATATCCCTCCCACTATTATTTATCAGACGTTAAGTCTAGCTCAGACAACTACACTAGTTAAGCTTGCAAATTGGTTCCGGATCACCAAATTGTGAACATACAGCCACAGGGACAAAGGTCACTCAGGGGCAAGTTTAAAAAATGAGGTACATGAAGATGAAAGGTTTACAACTCAACCACTCTCGGTTTTAAAAAAAAGGCATAGAGTAAGAGAGTTCTGAAGCCTCTTGCTGAAGGAGAGACATGTCCTGTGAACATTTCAGTTACCGTACATGGAATTTTCTGCTGGCTACACTATGCAGTCATTAAGAGCACAGAATTACGTGGAAAACACAACACTGGATCAGAGCATTCTGTCAGAATTCACACTCTATCGTCATCCCACCCTACGTCATCTCACTCTTTCAATATATCCTATTCCATTCCTTACATGTATATTCTGTTCATCTACATCATACCCCCCAATTACTGTCTGCAGTAGCAAGTTCCATGTTCTCACCTCTCAAAGGGTAGAAAGATTTCTAACATCTCCATTGCAATTCACTCTGAGATATATTTCCCTTACTGTCCTACAATAGGCATATTCTGTACAACACCCACAAAATGCTGGAGGAACTTGGCAAGTCAGGCAGCATCAATGGATGGGAAGAAACAGTTTATGTTGGTCTCAGCCCAAACATGAACAGTTTATGCCCCCCCGCATAGATGCTGCCTGATGTGCTGAGTTCCTCCAGCATTTTATGTGATTTTCTACATCTGCAGTAGCTCTTGTGTTTAAGGTTATGTACAATATTATTATTATTTCCCTCTTACTACATTGTAAAGCACTATTAAATGTTTAGTTTATATTTAGGAACTTTAGTTCATATTTACAGTGGAAAATTATTTGAAATCCATCATTTTTTTCCAAGATTTCATGTATAAATATGGACAAAATAAGTTAATTTTCCTTTCTTGATTCCTTTCTAACAATGGAAAGGAATTAAGAGTCAACATTTTGGGCTGAAACCCTCTTTATTCCTTTCTATATGTGCTGCCTGACCTTTGAATTCCTCCAGTATTTTGTGTGTGTTGCTCTGAATTTCCAGCATCTGCAGAATCTCTTGCGTTTATCCTTTCTAACTGTGTTTCATTTAGACCATTCATTGGCTTAAAAAGATTCCAATATTTTCCCATTGAAGCAGCCAAATGATTTTTAAATGCTTCCTGGATTTCCAGTTGTTACTGGAAACCAATTTGAAACATTGATTGCTTTTCATCTAAAGTAAAGAAATGTGTTGTAAATCCTAAATTATGCTCCAGGCACAACAACAAAACTTGTATTTGGAGAGAACCTTTCAACACATGAAACCATCCCATGGTGCTCCATGGGAACAATAACAAAGAACACCTTGTAATAAGCCACATGAAGGTGAGCAAATTATTTTCCAAAGAGCAAGGGTTTTAAGGTCTGTCTTAAAAGAGAAGAAGAATTGGAAAGTATTACCATAATTCAGAGGTATCACATTTATTGAAGGAGACAAAGCACATGAAACTGTTCCATTCAAGGACTGAGGATAAAACCAATCACTGCAATTGAAATTGAAAAGTTATGTTGAAGCAATTAATCATTGGATAAGCAATATATTGGATCAGCCAAGCGGAAGAGTCTGGAGAGGCTGAGGTAATAAATGGTCTTCCTCTATTCTTTTTTCCTCATTCAATTTCTTTTGGGCTCAGGAGGTTGGCAAGTGCATGAAGTTTCCAATGAAACCACAATCATAGGTGGCCAAGGGTGGCACATCCAAATTTGCAATAGGTTAACAAAGAGCAAAGGATTATACAATGGACTGAATTAAAAGTATGACACCCAAAGAGCCCATTCAGCCCATCATGTCCGTGCAGGCTTCTGGGCGTGCAATTGCGTCAGTCCCGCTTTCCTTATCTCCCAGCAGCCCAACCAACATTCTCTTTCAGACCACAAACAAGAGAAAATCTGCAAATGCCAGAAATTCAAGTGACACACACGAAATGCTGGAGGAGCTCAGCAGGCCAGGCAGTATCAATCAAAAAGAGCAAACAGTTGACATATCGGGCTGAGACTCTTCAGCAGAACACTGAAGACTCTCGACTCAAAACGTCAACTGTTTACTCTTTTCCATAGATGCTGCCTGGCCTGCTGAGTTCCTCAAGCATTTCGTGTGTGTTGCCTCTCCTTCAGATACTCATCAATTCCCTATTCATTTTTTCACCTCTTACCAACACTAAAGGGTAACTTACAGGTTGATAAGTAATCAACCAACTACCATACCTTGTGCTGTGTGTGGAAACTGGAGCAATATACAGAATCTCAGAGAGTGAATGTGAGAATCTGCCAACTGTACATGGACAGCAACAGAGGGCAGGATTGAACCTAGACGTCTAGAGCTATAAAGCAACAACACTAATTGCTGTACCACTGTGTCACCCTACACTAGTGATGCACCATCAATAACTCTCGGAGACGTGAGGTGAGATATAGGCTTTTATTGGCTGGAAGAAAGAACAAGCAGCAATTGACCACCACACTGCATCCTGGAGACTGAGACCGGGGCTGTGTCTCCAATTGCCTTTATACCGGGGTCCGTGGGAGGAGCCACAGGAGCAATCAGCGGGGGGGGGGGGGGGGGGGGCGTCTCCAGACAGGTATATGTAGTTCACCACAACCAGACACCTTTATGGTACTATGAGGATAACAATTAGAGAAACTCTGGCATTAAGCACCAGAGTGAATGTGGAATTTTGGCTATGGTCTAGATTTACACTGTAATCCTAGCATCATTTGAAATCAGTTCCGCTGCTTTGTTAACTTGATGTGATGAAAGATTCCAGTATGAATACTTTGGATTCAAATTGTCACTTACATTAACAACTCATAAGAAGTATATTGTACAAATTACTACAGAGTCTCACACTTCTCTTAAATCAGTTCTCCCTGCCACTGAGGACAACTTCAAAAGGCAGTGCCACAAGAAGGAGGCATCCATAATTAAAGACTCTTGCTATCCAGAACATGCCCTCTTCATGTTACAACCATCAGAGAGGGGGTACAGGGGCCTGAATATCCACACTGAATGTTTTAAGAACAGCTTCTATTTCTCCGACATCAGATTTCTGAATGGAAAATTATACCATGAAGACGACTTATGATTTACCTTTTGCACTATTTATTTATTTAGTAATATATAATATATTTTTTATGTCTTGCACTGTACTTCTACCATAAAGCAACAATTTTCATGACATAGGTTTGCAATAATAAACCTGATTCTGATTCTAGACAATGTACTGGTGGACTCCTGATTTTATGTTTCACATTCAGTGGTAATAATTATGCTAATCAGTATTATCCAACATAGAAAATAAACACTTTTTTTAAGGGGATATACTTGTGAAATTGTGCTCCAATTTTCCCATAACAATTGTAAAAGAAATGTAGTTTGCTATATTTTTACAGTAGCATTAGAAATATTTTATGTAGGCTATTGCAGGATGAGCCCATGGTACCAGAACAGTACAGTTTCCTCATCCTGGTCAAATAACTCATAAATTATGAAATTCTTTGAGGCGATTACCTCACATTTGAAAGACTTTGGCTTTCATGTGTTACGTGGAAGTCTTTAACGCACTCCCTCTCCCCAGGAGCCTTTGATTTGGAGGTGAGTACAATGGAGCTATGTTTGACACTATATCGTGAAACCTGTCACTTTTTATTTGGTTACAGAGAGTCGCAGATGGAGAAGTTTCAATGAGCAATCTGTAAGGAGAGAAGGACCTGCAGCTCTGATTGAAATCCGGTGAGGAAGAGGCAGTGAGGATAGAATCATAACAATTGATGTAGAGATGCTAAGGCCTTTCCTTTTGATCAGGGGAAATGGCATCTTCCCATTTCACAGTCAGAAGCAACAGTATTTGCTTCTTAACTTGCATCTGTTAAAATGAATTATTTTCAATATTTGTTCAAAGTTCAAAGTAAATTTATTATCAAAGTACATACAGTATCTGTCACCATATACACCCTGAGATTTATTTCTTGCAAGCATTCTCAATAAGTTCATAGAATAATAACCATAACAGATTCAATGAAAGATTGCACCCAACTGGGCATTCAACCCGTGTGCGAAAGACAACAAACTGTGCAAGTACAAAAAGAATGAAATAATAACGATAAATAAATAAGCAATAATATCAAGAATATGAGCTGAAGAGTGTTTGAAAGTGCATCCGTTGGTTATGGGAACATTTAGATGATGGGGCGAGTGGAGTTGAGCAAAATTATCCCCTTTGATTCAAGAGCTTGATGATTAAGGAGTAATAACTGTTCCTGAACCTGGTGTGTGTGTCCTGAGGCTCCTGTACCTTCTTCCTGAAGGCAGCAGGGAGAAGAGAGCATGTCATGGATGGCTGTGGTCCCTGGTGATGGATGCTGCTTTCTTCCAACAGTGATTTGTGTAGATGTGCTCAATAGTGGCGAGGGCTTTACCTGTGATGGACTGGGCTATATCCACTACTTTTTGTAGGATTATCTGGTCAAGGGAATACCAGGCAGTGATTCAGCCAGTCAATATGCCCTTGCCCCATGCACAAGGCTCGAGCTACCTCCACTTCCACTGCAGCACCTACCCTCATGTGTCCCACATGTGGGCGAGCTTTCAGGGCCCGGATTGGCCTCACCAGTCACCTCCGGACCCGCAGTCACAAACCCTCCACCTGACAGAAATCGTGGTCGTCTTCGACTCCGAAGGACGGACAACAACAACAACAACAATGCCCTCCACTGCATATCTATAGAATTTTAGATGTCATACCAAATTTTTGCAAACTCCTAATGAAGTAGAGGTGCTGCCATGCTTTATTTGTAATTGCACATATGCTGGGCCCAAACAGGTTCTCCGAAATTATAACACTGAGGAATTTAAAGTTGCCGACCCTCTCCATCTCTGATCCTCCGATGAGACTGGCTCATTGGCCTCTGGTTTCCTTCTCCTGAAATCAAAAATCAGCTCCTTGGTCTTGCTGAATTGAGTAAGAGGTTGTTGCTATGACAACACTCAGTCAAATTTTCAATCTCACCCCATTATGTTGATTCATCACCACCTTTGATTCAGCCTATGACAGTGGTGTTGATAGCAAACTTGAATATGGCATTGGAGCTGTGCTTAGCCACACAGTCATAAGTATAAAATGAGTTGAGCAGGGGGCTAAGCACAATGCCCTGTGGAGACTGTATTGGAGATGTTGCTAATCCAAACTGACTGGGGTCCACAAGTTAGAAAATTGAGGATCCAATTACACAAGGTGGTATTGAGACCAATGTCTTGGAGCTTATTGATTGTTTTTGAGGGTTTGATGGTATTGAATGCTGAGCATCCTGATGTACACACCTTTGCTGTCCAAATGTTCCAGGATTGAGTGAAGAGCCGATGAGTTGACATCTGCTGTGGACCTATTTCTCTGGTAGGCAAATTGGAGTGATCCAAATCACTTCTCTGGCTTCACCACCAGCCTCTCAGAGCACCTTATCACTGTGGATGTAGCCACTGAGGCAGGTGACTGCATTCTTCTTATGAACCGGTATAATTGAAGCTTGCTTGAAGCAGGTGGGTACCTCAGACAGCTGGATGGCGCTTGCGAAAAACTTCCTAGGAGAAGGCTCTTTTCTGAAGAGCATTTCTTAGCTTCCTGCACTGGATCACAGATCCTCTGTGAGTGGTCATCCATGGCCATAGCAACACTCTAGTAATTCAGAGCTGCCAACAATATCATTCATAATCTCTGTAGCAAAACCCCGGCAAAGTTCCCTGTCTGTTACTTGCAGCACATGCTCTGTAGACATTGGCTAGTATTTGAACTAACTTACAGTCAGTTCTGAAATAAATCCAGTCAATTCTCCTGGCATCTGTACGATGTCACCTTACATCATGGATAAAGGCAGTAACGTGCATAATGTGCCCCTGGTCCTACTGAGACAGTTATGTGGAACTTTCCACTCCAATTCAGTCAGTACAGGTGGAAACATGTGTTATGCAAATAGTGAAGTAATTAGACATGTGCATTTGATGTCTTGGCCTTTCGGTTTGTGAATAGCACAAAATTGTGAATAGCACTGGCTCAACTTCAAGTCTGGAGCAATCACATGGGAATGATCTGCAGATTGATCTTCTCTGGGTAAAGTTGAAACTGGCTTGTGTGATACTAGAAAGCAAAGATGCCATACAATCCATTTTCTGGGCTCTGGGGTGTTAAATGATAGCGACTACCTTTTTCTTTATTTAGATCAGTATGTAGAATCAGTGGTGATCACCAGCTACATGAAGTTAGTGCATCTGGTAACAGAATAAACTAGTTAGTTGCAGAAATGCAGAAGCAAAGTTTGATGAGCTCAACAGAAACTAGGCAACTTCATCGGTAATGCTGGTAATCAGTGGCGACATCTGTTAAGTTCAAAGTTGAAAGGAAATTTATTACGAAAGTATGCACGTCACCAATGACTACCTTGCAGTCATTCACAGTAGAACAGAGAAATACATTAGAATAAATGAAAAACTACACCCAATGAAAATCTAATGCATGCACGAATGAATTCCCTCACTTGATTTGTTGAATCTGAGCAGATCACAAGAAACTTCAGCAAAGAAGGCAATTTGTCCACCTCAACAGAGTCAAAATTCATCCCCACCCAATTCTTTCTCATGTCACCCCAGGGTGTCCAGCTCTGACCAAAAATTGATACAAGGTCTTGTTCATTCTGTCCTCATGTCAGTAGTAAAGTTACTCTTTATGGTTTTGAAGTTATGTTCCTGCCGTTTTAATGCAATGTCCTGGACTGCTTACAAATGTAAACCTAATTCTCCACTCCCTACTGACTCATACATTACTATCACTGACTAGCTTGGCAACTTGGCTGCAAAGCAAAGACAAAAATCACCACAACATGATCTGTCTCCCACACAGACTGAAGTTCTAAATGGAATCATGCCTCTGCAATCAGTGATCAAATATTCATACCCCTGGCTCTTCTTGTCCTTTGTGTTCCTACACAGTGACTGCAGTGTTGCCGGTGAATGGTTGACAACATCCCTGAATCTATAAATCCCTGGCTATGGACTGAACTACACACAAGAAATGTCAGAGGAGTTCAATAAATCAGGCATCATCTTTGGAGCAGAGTAAACAGTTGATGTTTTAGGCTGAGACCCTTCATCAGATTTCAGCCCGAGTCAACAACTAGTTATTCCCCTTGAAAGATGCTGCCTGATTTGCCGAATTCATCCAGCAGTTTGTGTATTGCCCTTATTGACATCAATGGATCTGGGGTTGGGAGGGTGAACAGCCTTAAGTTCCTCGGCATAAACATCACTGAGGATCTCACATGGTCTGTACATACCGGCTGTGTGGTGGAAAAGGCACAACAGTGCCTCTTTCACTTCAGGCAGTTGAAGAAGTTTAATATGGGCCCCCAAATCCTAAGAACTATCTATAGGGGCAGCCCAGCGCATCCGTAGATGTGAACTTCCTGCTATTCAGGACACTTACAAAGACAGGTGTGTAAAAAGAGCCCAATGGAGAACCAATTCACCCCAACCACAGACTGTTCCAGCTCCTACAATCCAGGAAATTGTACTGTAGCACAAAAGGCAGCACCAGTAGGCTCCAGGATGGTTTCTTCCACCAGACCATCAAGCTGCTTAACTCATGCTGACACAACTGTATTTCTATGTTATATTGTCTGTTCATATTTAACCATCTTGTTACTGTCCTGTTGTACATACTATTTATTGTAAATTATTAAAAATTATGCATTGCACATTTAGACAGAGCTGTAACGTAAAGATTTTTACTCCTCATGTATATAAAGGATGTAAGTAATAAAATCAATTCAATTCAAGAATTCCAGCACCTGTAGAATTTTGTGTGTCTGGACAGAACTACCACAGGATGTTGACCTCCGACTGATTGGCAACAGTGGAGAGAGGCAGGGGCTGTTGCTGGGTTCAGTCTTCCTACTGAAGAAGACCTGGTTTGTGCAATGTTCTCCATGGCTAACTTCTCCCATTGCCAACTGAGTGCCTAGTGGATCTCATGTTTTCTCTTAAGGTCACACTGCAACACCATTGTTAGGCCAAATAATGAGCACACATTTTACACAAGCCCTTTGTTATTCTCCCCAAAGTTCCACCAACCCCTCCCACATTATAACATTCACCTAAACAAAAGGGGCAATTTATAGTGACCAAGCGGCAGTTCTAGTCATCTCATTATAGGCCGGAAGTGGAAGCTTTAGAGGAGGTGCAGTGGGGATTTACCAGGATGCTGGCTGGATTGCAGAGCATGTTTTATGAGGCGAGGTTGTGCGAGTTAGAGATTTTCTCTTTGGAGTGAAGGAGGATGAGAGGTAAATTGATAGAGGTGTACAAGATTGTAAGAGGCATAGAATTAGTGGACAGCCAGTGAGTTTTTCCCAGGGCAGAAATGACTAATATGAGGGGGTATAGGTTTATGGTGTTTGGAGGAATGTATAGGGGAGGATGTTAGAAGTAAGTTTTTAACATAGACACAGGTAGGCGTGTGGAATGTCAGATACATTAGAGACATTTAAGAGACTCCTGGATAGCCACATGGATAAAAGGAAAATGGAGAGCTATGCAGGTGGGAAGGGTTAAACATTAGATTAAAAGGTCGGCACAATGTTGTGGGCTGAAGGGTCTGTAATGTGGTATATGATTCAATGTTCAATGTGCTATTAAGTAACCTACACACTCACGTGTCTTTGATATGTATAAAGAAACCAGAGCACTCAGAGAAAACCTACACAGTCACAGAGAGAATGTGCAAACACCATACAAACAGTGCCCAAAGTCAGGGCTGAGCTACGGGGCATTGGCTGCACTAGCTGTGCCTTTGTGCTGCTCAGAATGTATTTAACTTCTTCAACAAACATCTCAGGTGCACGGCTGAACCCCTCAGGGCCTGTCTAAACCCTCTGATTCCCTCTTGAACTTTACCAGTAACTGGCCCAGGTACACTCGCTCCACCGGGTCGGCCCAGCGAAGTTAACAGAAGGAAACCACTGACAATGTTGACTAGGTTCTGAACCCTGGTGCGGCCCAGCTATCGTTGTTAAAGAGCAGGCACCACAAGCAACGTGCTGCCTGTATTTCACTCAAGACGTGTGGGCTAATCACATTTCAGGATCCCCATGTCTGTTTTCAGGCTCTATCAAATTTAGACCAAAGGAGATCCCTCATGGGGATTAAGTGAGACAGGGAAAAATCAGAGCCATGTTGCTGTCTGTACTCCAATGTGCTCGAAGGGGAAGCAGCTCCAATTATTGTTCTGGTGAACACATTAGGAGCAGGAATTGAGTTTTTCTAAACAGCGCAGAGGGAACTGCTGAGACATCCACGATACCGTTCTTAACACTGAAACAGAATACAGATTTGCAGACAGTCTGGTGTCAGCTATTACCTGGCCAACTTAAGTAAGAGTGAGTTCTTCATTAAAGTAAATAGAGCAAAACGTTTATTGAGCCACATTCAGCAGTTTTCCCAAGAGTATCTCTTCATCTGAAGGTGCCGGTTTACTGACACATGGGGAGGTATTAAGAATACACTTACAAAACATAGAGAATGTAATTCTGCCAATTAACACTGCAGCACACGCATAAATCACATCAACATGTCTTTATGTGAGGTGAACCCATTCCTGGTTCTTATTTTAAAATCTGCTCAGCTGGGATACCGGGCTGGGTGAGGTTAGCATGAAGCAAAAAGAACAGTGCAAAATCTGATTACTGAATTCATAAGATTCATAATTGTGTTTCAAACTGAACATTAAATCAATGCTGTCATCAGCGTCAAGATGAAATTCCGGTTTTACTACAATTACTGAACATCAGTTATCACTTGTATATTAATCTTGAGCGAACGGTTTTACAGGTTCTGCTTCTGACAATGCAATGGGATGAAGTGTAATGGCATGGTATTGTCACGCTTTGGAGTGGCAGTAACCTGGGTTCAACTCCCGCCACTGTCTGTAAGGAGTTCGTATGTTCTCCCCACAACCACGTGGGTTTCCAAAGATGTACGGTTGACTACGGTTAATTGGTGACATGGGTGTATTTGGACAGCACAGGCTCGTGGGCCAGAAGGGCTTGTTTCCGAGCTGTACCTCTAGATTAATAAGTAAGAAATAAAATTAGGGAATCCAACACTTAAAAGTGTAGCAGGGAAAAGTCAACTGTTTTTCAGACTGAAGAGAACCTCTTTAGATTATTCGTGAGTGGGGGAACACAGTGTCACCACTCAGCACGTACTTTGACATGAATTCCAGCTGCACTGTAATGTGCAGTCTTCAAATCTGCAAGATGAAAGATTGGAAGATATTTCCCTAAAACTGACCTTGAGTACGTTCAGTAGGATAGCTTGAACGGCTTGCAATTAACATTTCTTAATTCAAAGCTTTATGTCTCAGTTATGAGGAGAGAGAATGGACAGACTGGATCAGTTTTCCTGGGAGCAGGGAAGGCTGAAAGAGAGGCACACAATTATGAAGAGTATAGATAGCATTAGGGTGGCGGGGTGGAGGTAGGTCTCTACCAAAGGAGGTGTAAGGCGCTCGTTTCCTCCGCTAGCCTGCAGGTCACCCTAGGGCAAGGTGGTGCACCTCCCAATCAGGGTCACGTGAAGCCGTGGGAGCAGGTTGTGCATGGTCGCATGAGCAACTAGTGCAGATCACAAGTCCTGGAAGTCAACCACTGACGCCCGGCTGACAATCTCTGAAGAGTATTGATAATGGCTGGGGTCATTCGTCTTGTAAGGACACTGCCTATAAGAAGGCAATGGCAAAGCACTTCTGTAGAAGTTTGCCAAGAACAATCATGGGCCATGACCGTGATCAGCCATATCATACGACATGGCACATAATGGTAGGTATGGCAGACAGTTGTAAAATATACCCTGTAGCAGAGAAGGCTATAATCAGATGGAACAGGTTTAAGGTAAGGAGCAAGAGGTTTGTAGATTTAAAGAAAAGTCTTTACATTCAGAACGTATTGTCTGAGAGAGTAGTGGCAGAGACTCTAACAATATGGAAAAGTATCATGATGAACACTTGAATCATCAAGGCAGAAAAGCCGACAGACTGGTAAATAGGATTACGATGAATGGGTACAGTGATTAGCATGGGTGTGCTTGACTGAAACACCTACTTCTGTTATGAGTTGAGATGACTTTATGGAATATATGAAATATATGGAAGTGTTTCAAGGCAGATTAAAATAGTTATTTCTGAGAACCATTTTTATGATGGTACTCCTCAATTCACTGGCCTTTCCTTCCCAAATTTTTAAACCTGTTTTCATTCACAGGATCTTGCCACCACTGATTAGGTCAGTGTTATTGTTCAATCTTAGTTGCCTTCCAGAAGGGTATGGTTAGAAATGCGAGGAGTCATACCGTAACATGATTATGTTGGGAGTTCAGACCAACAACTATGAAGGTACAAATAGAAATGTCCTTCACCTCTATTAGTAAGTTGTTTATCCATACACTACTCTCACTCTCAAGCCAAAAGTTCAGTTCTGGTCACTGAAGAATGCAGAAGGGCATGCAGTAACAGGAATACCACAAGGAGCACTTGAATGTTTATTTATTTATTTGTTTGTTTGTTTGTTTGTTTGTTTGTTTGTTTGTTTGTTTCGTTAGAGACACAGCACAGTAATAAGCCCATTTGGCTCAACAAGTCCATGCTGCCCAATTATACCCATGCGACCAATTAATCTACTAACCCATGCTTTCCTTATTCCTCAGTTCTACCCATAAAGCTTCACTAGATGAACTCTCCAGTCTGTCCAATGCCATGGCGTTTTTCCTGGCTAGTAACGCCACCACTCCCCCTTTAATCTCTCTAGCTCTATCATGTCTAAAACAATAGAACCCCAGAATATTGATCTGCCTGTCCTGCCTCTCCTGCAACCAAGCCTCACTAATGGCTACAGTGTCACAATTCCACGTGCTGATCCATGCTCTAAGCTCATCTGCCTTTTCTACAATACTCCTCCCATTGAAGTATATACAGCACTGAACATTAGTCCCACATCTTTCTTCAAAACCGCTCCACTATCTGTTCTGACACTTTGGTTTCCATCCCCTGCAACTTAGTTTAAAATTTCCCCCTTCTCATTCAGCACTAGCAAACCTCCCCACTAGGCTATTAGTCCCCCTCCATTTCAGGTATAAACCATCCCAAGTGTACAGGTCCCACCTTCCCTGGAAGATAGCCCAATGATATAAAAATCTGAAGATCTCTCTCCTGCACCATCTCTGTAGCCACGTGATAAACTGTATGATCCTGCCATTACTGGCCTCACTAGCATGTGGCACAGGTAGCAATCCTGGAGGTCCTGTCCTTTAACTTAGCACCTAACTTCCTGAACTCTCTTTGCAGGACCTTGTCACCCATCCTACCCATATCATTGGTATCAACATGGATCATGATCTCTGACTGCTCACCCTCACACTAATAATGCCGAGAACTCAGGCCAAGATGTTCCTGACCCTGGCACCCGGCAGGCATCAAACCATCTGGGAATCTTGTACTCATCCACAGAACTTCCTTTCTGTTCCCTGCCTATCGAATCCCCTATCACTTCAGCTTGCCTCTTCTCCCTCCTTCCTTTCTGAGCCACAGAGTCAGACTCAGAGCCAGAGAGCTGCTCACTGCACCTTCCCTTGCCCCCCCCAAAAGTATCCAAAACAGTATACTTATTATTTAAGGGTACTCTGTACCGGCCTTCCCTTTCCCTCGCCTGACAGTCATCTAGACATCTGCCTCCTGCTACCTAGGGGTGACTTCTTCCCTGTAGTTTCTATCTATCACCTTATTCTTTCATATCAGCTGAAAGTCATTAAGTTGCAGCTCCAGATCCTTAACATGGAGCTGCACCTTGGAGCACTTGGTGCAGATGTAGTTATCAAGGAGACTGTAAGTCTCCCAACGTTCCCTCATCTCAGACAAGAACCATACACTTACTCTGGACCCACTCTCAATGCACCAGCCATGTAGTAACAGAAAAAAAAAGCTTCACTGGGAACTTATTTAGATCCTGCGTCAGTTCTTGTCCAAATCTATTGAGCCAAACCTGTGTCAGACCTGCAGTACCCGGAAAACATTCTGACAAGCGAGAAGTAAAATCTATGCCACACAAGTGTTGGGGAATGGTCATCCTTACAAGGGACATCCTAAGCCCCTACACTTGAAATATAGTTTCTCTGACACTGCTGAACTTACACCATCAACATAAACAGAAACTCAACTGGACCAGTCCCATAAATACCATGGCAAGAGAGTTAAGTCAGAGATTGGGTATCTTGTGGCAAGTTACTCACCTCCTGGCTTTCTGTCATCTACAGGCACAGGTCAGGACAGGACTGTGAAAAAAATACTCTTCACATACCTGGATGAGTGCTGTTCCAGCCACTCTCAAGAAGCTTGACACTATCCATGACAACGAGCCACTAGATTGGCACCCCATCCACCACCTGAAACACTCGTTCTCTGTAGGGCGGCAGTGCGTGCCATCTGTAACTGCATCGCTTGGCTACTCTGATAGCACCTCTCAAAGCTGGCAAGGGCACCAGGCACGTGAGACATCACCATCGGCAGGTTCTTATCCAAACTGCAAAGCAGCCAGAGATGCTGTTTCACCATTCCTTCACTGCAACTGAATCTAAGTCCTGGAACCTCCAACTCAATTAACTTGTAGGTCAAGGGAATACAACAGTTGAGGAGGCTGAGTCAATGCCACCTTTTTAAGGCAGTTAGGGAAGCAGAGTAAATGCAAGCCCTGTCACTGGAGCCTAGAGAGTCTCATGCTAAAATCAAAGTGAATTATTATTTAACAAAATTACAAACCTCTGCCTCCTTTTGGATCCACTATAACTTAGAACTTAGGTAGAATCTTTAGAATCATAAAATATCCCAAAATACTCCACATGAACATTAAGACATGTAAGTTAACATTAATTACATCAGGGGATATCAGACATCTTTATGGTGCAGGGGAGGTTTGAGGAGAAAATTGTACTATTTGGACCCAGGGCAGCAGTGAGTTCCTCCCTCGCAAATTTGCTCTGAACTCATCCTCAGTTACAGATAATAGTCCCAACGGAATCCAGACTTTCTTTCTTCCTGACCGTGTAACCTTCTTAATTCTCCACTGAAACAAACCACCAGTCCAACAGTATCACACAAATGTCTGTGAGCACAGCGTTAGAAAGTATTATGAAAGAACAAGTTTTTGACAACTCTGCCTGTCTTTTTTTATTAATGCTACTGAGGAAGTTACTGAGTTATTGAACAGGGAATCCAGTACAAGTTGATTCAGAATGTTTTTCATCTATGTAAGTACCCTATTTAAATTTAAAAGCAAATTTTTATCATACTTTTACTAATGTTAAACAAAAGCTGATGTTCATCTGAGTTCTCTTGATTGCCTGTCCCGTACTGTTCATCTCAATTTTCCACAATAGCTATGGTAGCGTAGCAGTTAGCCCAACACTATTACAGCTCAGGGCGTTAGAGTTTGGAGTTGAATCCCAACATCGTCTGTAAGGAGTTTGAATGTCCTCCCTGTGGAATCCTCTGGGTGTTCTGGTTTTCTCCCACAGTCCAAAGACATACTGGTTAGTAGGTTAATTCGTCATTGTAAATTGTCCTGTTGTAGCGGTGTACTACACACAGCGCTGGAATAATGACACGCAGATGGTGAGTTGCAGTTGCGTAAAAGATTTATTCAAACTTCACAGCCTCGCTTTTAAACCTTCCCATTTCCGCCCTCCCCGGGCAGGAAGGCTGTAGGGGGCACATATTCACAGTCCTTTCCCGCGTGCGGGCTTTTCCCCTTGTGGGTGAAGAAGGCCTGGCGCCCTTTTTGGGGCCGGCCTCTCTGCCGGCGCGCGCCATTTTGTGAGCCGGTTCGAGTGCACTGGAAAGTGGGTCACCACACTGTGATTAGGCTAGGGTTAAATCAGGGTTGCTGACACTGCAGCTCAAAGGGCCAGAAGGCCCTTTTCTGCACTGTGTCTCTAAAAAAATAAAAAATAAAATAAAGAATTTTGTCTTAGTTTGGTTACAATATTTTTATCTTTCCTCTCAGCCTCTATCGGAATACATAGTGCTCCCTCAGTATCAAACTACCTTACATTGAGAGGCTGAGAGTGAGCCTCCCTCTCTCAGAATCTTATTAGAATTTGGTCTCCTTCAATATTTACATGTATTCCTTCGAAGGCTGCATGCAACTCTGTGACAGACTTGTCTCTTTAATCTTTTGATGTAGATCATAAGACAGAATATGCTCTGATTTGGTGCCAGGCAGATCTAATGTCACAATCCACATGTTGTGGAAAATGGGCCAATCTGAAAAGATGATGGAAATCAAAACAGAAAAAGCTGTAAAGTTCAGAGCAAGTCAGGTTATGTTTATTGTCTGACTGAGTCAGCAAGGTTTTCTGCAGACATTGTCCTTCTTTTTGGATGATTGCCAAGGACCAGATTTTCTCTTCTGCATTGTACCCGTTGAGTATCGGCCAGTGGAATTGGCTATGTACATTGAAAAGGTGAACGCAATGCAAACTATTTCATACTTATAAACACAAGAGATTCTACAGATGCTGGAAATCCAAAGTAATAGATAGAAAGGGCTGGAGAAAATCAGAATCAGATTTAATATCACCAGCATGTGCTGTGAAATTTGTTGTTTATGTTGCAGCATTTCATTGCCATAAAAACTGTGAATGACTATAAGCATATATATTAAGTAGTTCATTTAAGTAAGTAGTGTAAAAAGAGAGAAAAAAGTAGTGAAGTAGTGTTCATGGGTTCTATGTACATTCAGAAATCTGATGGCAGAGGGGAAAAAGCTGTTCCTGAATTATTGAGTGTGTGCTTTCAGGTTCCTGTACCTCCTTCCTGATGGTAGCAATGAAAAGAAGGCATGTCCTGGGTGATGGGGGTCCTTAATGATGGATGCTGCCTCTCTGAGGCACTGCTCCTAGAAGATGTCCTTGATGTACTGGAGGCTAGTGCCCATGATGGAGCTGACTGAATTGACAACTTCCTGCAGCTTCTTTCAATCCTGTGCAGTAGATCACCCTCACCCACTGCGTACCGGATGGTGATGCAGCCAGATAGAATGCTCTTCACAGGATATCTGAAGAAATTTGTGAATAAGCAGTCAACGTCCCAATGAAGGGTCTCAGCCAGAAATGATGACTGTTTATTCATTTCCATAGATGCTGCCTGACCTGATGAGTTCTTTCAGCATTTTGTATTTCGTAGACTGTATTTCATAAGATCAGAATTAGGTTTATTATCACCGGCATGTGACGTGAAACTTGTTAACTTAGCAGCAGCAGTTCAATGCAATACATAATATAGAAGAGAAAAAATTAATAAATAAACTTAAAAAATCAATTACTGCATACATGTATCGAATAGACTAAAAAAAATGCAAAAAACAGAAATACTGTATATGGAAAAAAAAGGTTAGGTAGCGTCCAAGGGTTCAATGTCCAGTTTGGAATCGGATGACCGAGGGGAAGCTGTTCCTGAATTGCTGAGTGTGTGCCTTCAGGCTTCTGTACCTCCTACTTGATGGTAACAGTGAGAAAAGGCCATGCCCTGGATGCTGGGGGTCCTTAATAATGGAAGCTGCCTTTCTAAGACACCACTCCTTGCAGATACTCTGTATGCTAGTACCCAAGATGGAGCTGGCTAGATTTACAACCCTCTGCAGCTTCTTTCGGTCATGTACAGTAGCCCCCTCATACCAGACAGTGATGCAGCCTGTCAGAATGCTCTCCACAGTACACCTATAGAAGTTTTGAGTGTATTTGTTGACATGCCAAATCTCATCAAACTCCTAATGAAGTATAGCCGCTGTCTTGCCTTCTTTATAACTGCATCGATATGTTGGGACCGGGTTAGATTCTCAGAGATCTTGACACCCAGGAACTTGAAGCTGCTCACTTTCTCCACTTCTGATCCATCTATGAGGATTGGTATGTGTTCCTTTGTCTTACTCTTCCTGAAGTCCACAATCAACTCTTTCGTCTTACTGATGTTGAGAGCCAGGTTGTTGCTGCAGCACCACTCCACTAGTTGGCATATCTCACTCCTGTACGCCCTCTAGTCACCACCTGAGATTCTACCAACAATGGTTGTATCATCTGCAAATTTATAGATGGTATTTGAGCTATGCCTAGCCAAACAGTCATGTGTATATAGAGAGCAGAGCAGATTCTGGATCCATGTTCGTCAAAATGACAACTTGAAGATGAAGCCTTCAGCTTCTGGAATATCTGACGTCTTTGTTCAATCATAAAAGCTGGAGTGACATCCCATAAAAAATAAGGACCCCACATGAATTATAGCAGGAATTAAGGTGATACGTGGAACACATGATTACCCCTTTTAGGTAAGTGATCCTCATATTCTCCATTTATCATTTGATTTTATAGTTATGAGTTGTACCAGTGACAGAGAATGGCAGTGGTGCAGCCAATAGGGATGCTGCCTCAAAGTTTCTGCGATCCAGGTTCAGCCCTGGCCTCCTTGTGCCATGTGGAGTTTGTGACCTTGTGGGTTTTTGTCAGGAGCTCCTGTTTCTTCCCACATCTGTTGGTTGATTGGCTGGTGGAAATTGTTCCCAGTAAATAATTGATGCAATCCGTTGGGAAATGATGGGAATACGAGAAGAGGAAAATGTGGTCAGTTAAATGGATGCTTTATGGCCAGTAGGGAATTAGTGGGTTGAAGAGCCCAATTCTATGATTGTAATTCTAAATCTTCTGTCTTTGTTGGCACTGAAATGAGCCAGACCAACTAAAGAGACTGTCATATTTCTGCATTTTCACTTTTACTGTCTCCTGTGAGTGTGGAAGCATTACTGCCTTGGCTATTCGGGCAGAGATATAGCCATGGAAATCCTGAGGGTCCGCACTGGACCATCCTGATGGCCTTTTGACAGCTTGCTGATGTAAAATGTTCTTAAACTGCTTTTACAGACCTTTATCAAGGTGACTTAAATGCAGTCCAAAGATATTTAAACACGAGAGCGTCTGAAAACGCTGGAAATCCAAAGTAACACACACAAGAAGCTGGAGGAACTCAGCAAGCCAGGCAGCATCTGTGGAAAAGAGTAAACAGTCGGCGTTTTGGGCTAAGACTCTTCTTCAGGACTGAGAAGGAAGGGGGAAGATGCATAAATAAAAAGGTGGAAAAGTTAAAGAATAATACATTTTAAATCACCTTTAAGTGCTAGAGAGCGGAACATGAAGATTAAGAGGAAAAAACATACACATGCTTATCTTTTCAATTAAGGATCACTGCCCTGTTTGAAGGGATGAGGTTGTGGTATTCCACAATCAGTGCTCCCTGACGTAAAGCTAAAGGACCTCTCAAATGCAGATGTTGGTGACATGTCCTGGGACCTGCTGTCGAGTGCAAAGACAGAGAGAAGATCAGGGTGCACTGGCATCCAAGCACCATTTCATATGTATTAGTGAACCAGGCTCTCGAGACCACTGAGATCACACTAACTGTACGCTAATCCCCATTTTATATTTTCTTTGTATTCCCACCAACTTCTCTTGATTCCACCACTCACCCATACACTCCTGGCAACTTTCAGCAGCCAAATAACCCACCAGCCTGTGTGTGTCTGTGTGTGTTGTTATGAGTGATGAACAGACCTGATGGACAATGGGGTGCAGAGTTAACCATTCCCAATTCCTCTCCTGAGAACCATGAACTATTGCTGTTGTTATGCTGCTATTGAGAGAGAGAGATAAAGCCCAGGCAAGGACATTTGCTACAGATAAGAGGGGGAGAGAGACTGCTGATTTACTGTATAATGACTCTTCCTGGATTACTTACCTTCCACTACAAGGACTTTACTTTGCTCGTTAACATTCCTCAGGAGATAGCAGGAGTGGCCTGATTTGATGGACACGGTCATTCAGAGTTGATGGATAGTTGAGACCCCGTGAGTGGGGATAAAAGACAGGTCTGGAGAGACACCCTTCAGACACACCAGTGGACACTGACTGAGTGTTGGGAACCCACAGAAAGGTGGGGGCTTCGGAGACCGAACCAGGAGATCGGTCAATAAAACTCACAGTGTTACAGCAGGGCCGGTGGGGACTTGTGTGTATGTCCACTCATGCCAGAGTGATGAATCCACCACAGAAGAACGGCCTAGCTGAAGACCAGAGGGGTCATAACTGAATGGCCACAACGACACGATGGATTAAGAAAGCCACAAAAGGTTTGCTTGCCACAGCAGCTGTTGCTGTTACATCTCGCTCACTCTCTCTCTCTCCAATGATTTCAATACAACAACCATAACTACTTCAGCATTTATGAACTGAACTCTATACTTTCCTATGACAATTCATTTACCCCTAGACATCAATCGAGCTTGTTTATTATTGATTATTATTATTCCTACACTTTTAGATTTATTACTGCTAACTTGTTTTATATGTATATTTGCATTTTTGATACTGTATTGTGTAGTTTACTAATAAACACCTTTAGTTTGGTGCCACCAGACTCCAACGGATTCTTCTTTCTCTGCTGGTCAGACACCCAGTTATGGGGTATGTAACAGTGTGTTTAGGATGTGGGAGGAAACCATATAATCAGAGTGGGAATGTGCAAACTCCACACGGACAGCACCAGAGGTCAGGATTGTAGTTGGGTCACTGAAGTTGTGTGGTATTAGCTCTACTGGTTATGCAATCGGGACACCCCTATTCCCACATACAATGTTTCCTGGATTTTGTAAAACAACACCATATTCAGAATTCAGAGATAACCATCATGTCATGTTCATATTTCTCAGTTGTTGGTTATTTCATTGAAGTACATTGGCATGACAGCCTAGAAAATGGATTTTACCCTTATCTGGTAAGTGACATGTGCTCATGTTGCATTCAACCACATCTCCTACCCAACTTACAGGCTTTACTCCCTGTTTTATTGGGAGCCAAAGGCAGGAGGATGCACATTACTGTTCAAAGTTCAGTCCAGATATAAATGCAGATAATATCATTGCACACATGAATGACACTAGGAAATTATTGGCTGATAAATGATTACTCTCCAATCTGCCAACGTCAGCTGAGTATCACCCACATCCCCCAATGCTTGCCTCTCTCCCCAGCACCAGTTCCCTCCTGCCCCAGGGTATCTCACTGGTGAAGAGACTCAGAACCTGGACTGGCTTAAAGGGGTAATGATCAAAAGGAGCAGGACTGAGGCAGCAAGGCAGCCCAACTAGTGGCTGGTAGCAGCCTGATATTTTAATGAACATAGTCATGATATCATGGAATGCTGGAACAGTATAATTCATTTGAAATGTGCTGGCCCTATCATAAATATGGCCAATTAATCCCACTCAGGTGTTTTTTCTCTCTCTATACTTCAAATATATATTAAAACCATTTGATTGCTTTTTTCTTGTTGCTTTTGTAATTTATTGAGATACTTTGTGGAATAAGCCCTTCTGGCCCTTCAAGCCGTGCTACCCAGCAACCCCCGATTTAACCGTAGCCTAATCACAGGAAAATTTACAATGACAAATAAACTTGCCAACTGGTTCACCTTTGGACTGAGGGAGGAAACCAGAGCACCCAGAGGAAACTCACACGGTCATGGGGAGAATGTACAAACTCCAGCAGGAATTGAACGTGAGTCGCTGGTACTGTAAAGCATTGCTGCCCTAGAACTAGTATTACAGACATTGGTAGAGCAGTTAGTAAAGCTCCATTGACTCTGGTTCAATTTGTCTCCATGGAACTTGGACATTTTCCCCAGTGACTATGGCTGTTTTCAATGAGTGCTCCAGTTTCCCCGCACATTAGATTGCTTGTCGCTTAACAGTCCACTGTAATTTACTCGTAATGTGCAAATGAGTGGTGGAACCTGGTGGGAGTTGATAATAAACTGGGATTGATGTCAATAGATGCTCGATGGTCATCATGGATTCAGTAGGCCAAACACCAGATTATGTGCTCTATGATTCAACGCACACCCTTATCTCACTTTGTGAGCACATATTTCTTGGGTTTGCCATATGGAAGATTTAGGCTGCTATTTAAGGCCGAAAGAATGGACAGAAGCCTATTGAATGAGTCAATTCCTTTCCACTTCCACCCCATCTAACTGAGTTCATCACTAGGCTCCTCATTCAAAACTCAGAACAATCCTTTGCTTCACTCACATCACTAATAGTCACACACAGAGAGGTCCAATGATTACATCATCCAAGAAGGTCCTTTTTGATCAGGAGACTGGTCTATGTAAAATTGGTTTCAGAACCATCTGACACAAAACATTTGTAAAGTCAGAGACGTAGAAAGTAATTCCCCACTTTCTTTTTAAGTTAGAATTTAGTCCATGTGGATTCAATACATTCACAAGAGTTGCCATTCAGGTACAAAGACTTTCACTATGCTTGAAGTTGTAGTACTTCAAACACCAGAGAACTGGAAACTAACCTGCATTGAATGGAATCTAAAAGAAAACAATTGAGGCTGTTGACAGTTGTGCATTTACTCGAAAGCTGACATTCCAGAGTGCCAGAGCCGATCCCATCATCTTCAATGCACTCCATTAGAGAGCTTGGAAACAGGCCTATTTTTGGCCAAAGGCCATTAGCAGTCTATTTGGCTGATACGTTTAACATGATTCAAAACAACAACACTTAGTCTTTGATCTATGTTTCCTATTGTTGCATCCTTCCTTATTCTGCTGGTTAGCTACTTCTAAATTGCTCAGTTCCACTTTTTAAAATTTCATATGGCACATATTAAGCATTAACTAGCACCATGGTAGCTAACTAAAAAAAATGAGGAAGTTTGCACACTTTAAATCCAAATACTCTGAAACAAGCTTTCAGACAAAATTTTACAGATATGATCAAACTTCAGATGTTATAAATTTTAGAATAATTTGGGATGCCATAATCCATATGGAAAGACAGTAGAAGTAGTATATAATAGAGAAATACCAGGATTGGATCCTTAAAATTATGAGTGGTGTGATTTCAGATGTTTTCCAGTTTTGTATTTCGGCTGGCTCGTCTGCAGAAGGTGATGAGTAGCAGTGTGGATACATTTTTAAATTCTTCCAACATCTCTGTGTTCCTTCATTTCTGGCCTCCTGAGTATCCCTGATGTTAAAATAATCCCCAACCAGCTGTCAAAGCTGTAGGAGGTAGTATGTTCACTTAGTCAAGTATGATATTGTCTTAAGGTCTATTGGTGGTTCCTCTGGTGACTATAGAGGCAGATCCAGTACACTCATACTCTGGGACTCAATCTGGAATGTTAGACTGGATTCGCTTAATGGAGAATGCTTGTGTTTGTCTTTGCTTAATGTGGGGAGACTGATGCACAGGGACCCTTCACTGCTGCAGCCTTCCTTCACCTTCACTGCCGTTGTGAAATATCATCATCTTTCACCAACTCTACTATTGAGATCTTGGTTGGCTCACTCTTTGTCTGGAACCTCTCCCTTGACTTTACCACCATGTGGGACCTGACCAGGGGCAAAGCACCAGATGGCTAAACTTCAGACAGCATTGCTCTTGAGGTCTCAAGAACTCACAAACCTCTCCACCACAACAATATGAGGATCCTCGGAGAAGGCCGAAGCTGTAAACACAACCAACACACAATCTGTTGGCATTCACTGGCTCAAAACACTGAGTTCTTCCAGCAGATTATGTGTCGCTCTAGACTGCAACATCTGCAGTCTCTTTTGTCTCCATTGTAAACACTAGCATTCACTCCAGCTGCACTTCTTGTCACCTCAGCTTTCCCTTTCAAAGTCCTCCCATGTTTACTACTGTTTTGGAGCTCTGCCCTAATGTCAATCCTATCTTATTTTGAGTCATCTGGTTGCATCACAGCTTGATATGGAAACAAGAAAGGGGAAACAAAAAGTCGTGGATACAGCCTAGTCCATCACAGGAAAATCCCTCCCCACCATTGAGCACATCTACAAGGAGCGCTGCCACAAGAAAGCAGCATCCATCATCAAAGACCCCCAACATCCAGACCATGATTTCTTCTTGCTGCTGCCAATGGGAAGGAGGCACACGAGTCTTAGGTCCCACACAATCAGTTCAGGAACAGTTATTACCCTTCAACTATCAGGCTCCTGAACCAGTTCAACTCTGAACTGATTCCACAGTCTATGGACTCACTTTCAAAGACTCTACAACTCAAGTTCTCAGTATCATTTATATATTTATCTATTTATTTTTCTTTTTTATATTTGCTCAGATTGCCTTCTTTTTCATATTGGTCGTTTGTCAGTCTTTGTGTGTAGTTTTTCATTGTTTCTGTTCTATTTCGTTGGTCTATCATGAATGACTTCAAGAAAATGAATCTCAAGGTAGTTTATGGTGATGTATGTATACACTGATAATAAACCTACTTTAAATTTCATATGGTATTTAGTAAAGCTATGATAGTGGTATGATTTTTATTACAGTATTGACCCACATATAAATGCAAGATATGTATGACTATGATATCGTGAACAGTTCACAATATGATCTACTCTCATTTACTGTAAGTGACCCAAGATACATCTCTATTCTTAGGCAATGGGAAGACATAGAAATGTAACTCCTTTTCTAGCCTGTGAGGGAGAAAACAATTGGAATGTTGTTAATGCATCTCCTCAAATTGAAATATGCCCTTTGTTCCAATCAGGCATCCAAGCTTCTTCTGATGATGGTTTTCCTCATGATTTATTGCAACAGGGCACCAGGATTCCAATGTAATATCCAAGGTTACCATTTAGGAGTTCTTGACTGATTGTTGAAGAATACCAACTATCTTTCATAGAACATAGAACATAGAATAGTACAGCACATTACAGGCCCTTCAGCCCACAATGTTGTGCCGACCCTCAAATCCTGCCTCCCATATAACCCCCCACCTTAAATTCCTCCATATACCTGTCTAGTAGTCTCTTAAATTTCACTAGTGTATCTGCCTCCACCACTGACTCAGGCAGTGCTTTCCACAGATCAACCACTCTCTGAGTGAAAAACCTTCCTCTAATATCCCCCTTGAACTTCCCTCCCCTTACCTTAAAGCCATGTCCTCTTGTACTGAGCAGTGGTGCCCTGGGGAAGAGGAGCTGGCTGTCCACTCTGTCTATTCCTCTTAATATCTTGTACACCTCTATCATGTCTCCTCTCATCCTCCTTCTCTCCAAAGAGTAAAGCCCTAGCTCCCTTAATCTCTGATCATAATCCATACTCTCTAAACCAGGCAGTATCCTGGTAAATCTCCTCTGTACCCTTTCCAATGCTTCCACATCCTTCCTATAGTGAGGCCACCAGAACTGGACACAGTACTCCAAGTGTGGCCTAACCAGAGTTTTATAGAGCTGCATCATTACTTCGCGTCTCTTAAACTCTATCCCTCGACTTATGAAAGCTAACACCCCATAAGCTTTCTTAACTACCCTATCTACCTGTGAGGCAACTTTCAGGGATCTGTGGACATGTACCCCCAGATCCCTCTGCTCCTCCACACTACCAAGTATTCTGCCATTTACTTTGTACTCTGCCTTGAAGTTTGTCCTTCCAAAGTGTACCACCTCACACTTCTCCGAGTTGAACTCAATCTGCCACTTCTCAGCCCACTTCTGCATCCTATCAACGTCTCTCTGCAATCTTCGACAATCCTCTACACTATCTACAACACCACCAACCTTTGTGTCAGCTGCAAACTTGCCAACCCACCCTTCTACCCCCTCATCCAGGTCGTTAATAAAAATCACAAAAAGTAGAGGTCCCAGAACAGATCCTTGTGGGACACCACTAGTCACAACCCTCCAATCTGAATGTACTCCCTCCACCACGACCCTCTGCCTTCTGCAGGCAAGCCAATTCTGAATCCACCTTGCCAAACTTCCCTGGATCCCATGGCTTCTGACTTTCTGAATAAGCCTATCATGTGGAACCTTGTCAAATGCCTTACTAAAATCCATGTAGATAACATCCACTGCACTACCCTCATCTATATGCCTGGTCACCTCCTCAAAGAACTCTATCAGGCTTGTTAGGCACGATCTGCCCTTCACAAAGCCATGCTGACTGTCCCTGATCAGACCATGATTCTCTAAATGCCCATAGATCCTATCTCTAAGAATCTTTTCCAACAGCTTGCCCACCACAGACGTGAGGCTCACTGGTCTATAATTACCTGGACTATCCCTACTACCTTTTTTGAACAAGGGGACAACATTCGCCTCCCTCCAATCCTCCGGTACCATTCCTGTGGACAATGAGGACATAAAGATCCTAGCCAGAATTTCAGCAATCTCTTCCCTTGCCTCGTGGAGCAGCCTGGGGAATATTCCATCAGGCCTCGAGGACTTATCCGTCCTAATGTATTTTAACAACTCCAACACCTCCTCTCCCTTAATATCAACATGCTCCAGAACATCAACCTCACTCATATTGTCCTCACCGTCATCAAGTTCCCTCTCAGTGGTGAATACCGAAGAGAAGTATTCATTGAGGACCTCGCTCACTTCCACAGCCTCCAGGCACATCTTCCCACTTTTATCTCTAATGGGTCCTACCTTCACTCCTGTCATCCTTTTGTTCTTCACATAATTGAAGAATGCCTTGGGGTTTTCCTTTACCCTACTCGCCAAGGCCTTCTCATGCCCCCTTCTTGCTCTTCTCAGCCCCTTCTTAAGCTCCTTTCCTGCTACCCTATATTCCTCAACAGACCCATCTGATCCTTGCTTCCTAAACCTCATGTATACTGCCTTCTTCCACCTGACTAGATTTTCCACTTCACTTGTCACCCATGGTTCCTTCACCCTACCATTCTTTATCTTCCTCACCGGGACAAATTTATCCCTAACATCCTGCAAGCGATCCTTAAACATCAACCACATTCCATAGTACATTTCCCTGCAAAAACATCATCCGAGTTCACACCCGCAAATTCTAGCCTTATAGCCTCATAATTTGCCCTTCCCCAATTCAAATTTTTCCTGTCCTCACTGATTCTATCCTTTTCCATGATAATGCTAAAGGCCAGGGAGCGGTGATCACTGTCCCCCAGATGCTCACCCACTGACAGATCTGTGACCTGACCCGGTTTGTTACCTAATACTAGATCTAGTATGGCATTCCCCCTAGTCGGCCTGTCAACATACTGTGACAGGAATCCATCCTGGACACATTTAACAAACTCTGCCCCATCTAAACCTTTGGAACTAATCAAGTGCCAATCAATATTAGGGAAGTTAAAGTCACCCATGATAACAACCCTGTTATTTTTGCACCTTTCCAAAATCTGCCTCCCAATCTGCTCCTCGGTATCTCTGCTGCTACCAGGGGGCCTATAGAATACCCCCAGTAGAGTAACTGCTCCCTTCCTGTTCCTGACTTCCACCCATACTGACTCAAAAGAGGATCCTGCTACATTACCCACCCTTTCTGCAGCTGTAATAGTATCCCTGACCAGTAATGCCACCCCTCCTCCCCTTTCTCCCCCCCTCTCTATCCCTTTTAAAGCACTGAAATCCAGGAATATTGAGAATCCATTCCTGCCCTGGTGCCAGCCAAATCTCCGTAATGGCCGCTACATCATAATTCCATGTATGTATCCAAGCTCTCAGTTCATCACCTTTCTTCCTGATGCTTCTTGCATTGAAGTACACACACTTTAGCCCTTCTACCTTATTGCCTTTATACCCTTTATTCTGCTGCTCTTTCCTCAAAGCCTCTCTATATGTTAGATCTGGCTTTACTCCATGCACTTCTTTCACTGCTCTATTGCTCCAGGTCCCATCCTCCTTGCAAATTAGTTTAAACCCTCCCAAACCATGCTAGCAAACCTACCAGCAAGGATATTGCTCCCCCCTCGAGTTCAGGTGCAACCCATCCCATCTGTACAGGTCCCACTTTCCCCAGAAGAGATCCCAATGGTCCAAAAATCTAAAACTCTGCCCCCTGCACCAACTCCTCAGCCACACATTCAACTGCCATCTCCTCCAATTCTTACCATCACTATCACGTAGTACTGGCAGCAATCCTGAGAACGCCACCCTTGGGGTCCTGTTCTTCAGCCTTCTGCCTAGTTCCTGAAACTCACACTTCAGGACCTCATCCCTCTTCCTGCCTATGTCATTGGTACCGACATGTATCACGACTTCTGGTTGCTTTCCCTCTTGTACCAGGATGTCATGCACCCGGTCAGAGACATCCCGGACCCTGGCACCCGGGAGGCAACAAACCATGCGAGTTTCCTTCTCATGTCCACAAAATCTCCTGTCTGCTCCTCTGACTATAGAGTCTCCAATGACGACAGCTCTCCTCTTCTCCGTCCCATCCTTCTGCACCACAGAGTCAGACTCAGTGCCAGAGGCCCTGCCACCATGGCTCACACCTGGTCGGTCATCCTCACCAACAGCATCCAGGACAGTAAATTTATTATTCAGGGGAATGGCTACAGGGGTGCTCTGCACTACCTGTCTACTCTCCTTCGCTTTCCCCCCTCGGACTGTCACCCAGCGACCTGCTTCCGGCAGCCTAGGTGTGACTACCTCCCTGTAGCTCTCATCTATAACTGCCTCATTCTCCCTCATGAGTCGAAGGTCATCCAGCTGCTGCTCCAGATTCCTCACACGGTCTTCCAGATCGCCCAGCCGCAAGCACTTCTGGCAGATGTGACTCTGCAGGAGAGGGGAGTTCCCCCAAGACTGCCACATCTCACAGGAGAGGCACATTACTGTTTCAGGAGGCATTGTAAAGCCTAACTGGGAGCAAACTTGTCTTCCGCCTCTTCTCGTCAAAGCCTCAAATCTCCACTCCTTCACTGGCCCACTCACTCACTGGCCATTTTCCACAGGCTGCTCCGCTTGAGGTAACCCTCTATTTATTTGTTTGAGCTTTTCAAACTGCTTGGTCACCTGACCTCGATTGTCCAATCAGCTGTTTTATGCTGAGTCTGAGCTATTCAAATCTTGATTGTCTATCCAACGGCTTTCTGCTGAGCTTTTCAAATCTTGATTGACTTGATTGCACAGTCCAACTGCCAAAACTGCCAGAATCTCTCGAGTCAAAGCCTCAAATCTCCACTCCTTCACTGGCCCACTCACTCACTGGCCGCTTTCCACTTTCCGCTTTTGATTCTCTTCAAGCTGGGAACCAGTATTGGGTCTTTAAAACTCCAATTCTGTTTTCCCCAAAGATTCCACATTTAGTGTTAAATCTCAGTCTTGGTTTTCATTCAAATGTTCATGAGTTCAGAGATGTTGAATGGTTGAGAAAGGAGTGGAACTGGAATTGTATTGAGGGTGTCAGAGAGAGGAAGAGAGATTGGGCGGCATTGCAACATTAAGCCATAGTGAATGATCTCATTTCCAGTCCTGGTGGAGAATCTATCTAGAGTGGGAGTTCTGTGCAAAAGTTGAAAAATAAAAATCCTTACACTCGCTCTCGGTTACAAAATAGGTGGTAATGCAATTAACGTAGAAGAAGCTAGAATGTAGAGGAAACACCAGTATTCAGCCATTCCAGGGAACATAAAACTGGATTACTGAGTGAGTGAGTGAGTGAGTGAGTGTGACTTCTCCAGTAGGAAGGAAAATCACTTTCAGTCAAATGCTGCAGATTAGGAAGCAAAGAGTCTAAATTTAAAACTTTTTGTAATGCAATATTTTCTATGTATTTGAATTAACTATCTAAAATTTAGTTTAAAAAATTTTAATTATTCGCATCACTTTCAATTCGAATGGCAGAGGCATTTAAAAGAAAAAAAAACTTCTGCAGATAGTTATAGACCTGGACAGCTTTGCCTTTTGCCATTGTCTGTCAGTGTTTTCTGGAAGTGGAGATTAAGAGGCCGAGTTGAGATTAATGTAGGGTGCAGATGGCCAGCAAGACTGGCCCACCTTATGCAGATGGACAAACGTAGGTAGGCAGCAGTGAACTGTGTGCAGCAGTGAACTGGGTCCAGGAAACACCATCCCATTAACAGAGAGGATATTAATACACTGAGCATTGGGGCAAAATTGCACTGAGTTTCAATATAAGTAAAACTAAAGTAACTTCTAAATGTTGAGGATAATAGGTTTTCAGATAGTATAACTTTTGGGCAAATAGTCCAACGAGATCTGTTGAGATCTGCTGGCATGTACAATTAGCATTCCAGTGCAGAGGTAGTATCATGACTTCTGTATGACATCTGGGCTGCATCGGTGGTTTCTTTGTGGAGTTAACAGGCCATCTACAACTCATACTGGGCTGGGGGTGAGAAAGTGCCTGCTACTTGAACCCATTGCAGACTAATATGGTGCCATTAACCAGACCCATTGTGATAGATGGCAAAAGTCAATTTCTGGGGGAAAGACAACTGAAGCTTTTTAGCTTATTTGATCAAGATATCAAGATGGGATGACTGAAAGTTTAGTGCAAATGGGTACCTAATGCTTGGTGTGGGCTTGGTGGGCCAAAAGGCCTGATTTTGTTTTATATCTAGGAGAGTTTAAACTGATTCCTGTATTTTTTTAATCTTTTGATTTAATAGTTATAAAGCGATAGAGTTATACCACATAGAAACAGGTCCTTTGGCCCAACTGATTTTTGCCGAACCAAGGTCTCTACCTGAGTTAGTCCTGTTTGCCTGTGTTTGGCCTGTATCCCTCTAAATCTTTCCTATCCGTGTCTCAATGTATTTTAAATGTTGTAATTATATCCGTATCTACCTCTTCCTCTGGCAGCTCGTTCCATACAGCCATTCATCCTGTGTGTGAAAAACTTACCTTTCAGATCCCTTTTATAACTTTCTCCTCTCATCTTAAACCTAGTTTCATTCCCCTACCTGGGAAAATGACTATTATCATCCACCTTATCTATGCCCCTCATAATTTTATAAACTTCTATATGAGCAGCTCTCTGTTCCAATCCCAGCAGTCCCAGTCTGTCAAGTCTCTTCTTATAACTCAAAGCCTCAAGTTCTAGTCACATCTTGTTAATCGTTTCAGCAACTTCTCTTGCTTAATCATATCCTCCTTTGCACATCACCATGCCGTACTGGACCTCACTAGTGTGCTGAGATCCAGCACCACCCCCCCACCCCCAGGCAGAAGATTAAGGCAGAACAACACTGAAGGAAATAGGTCAGGGGTCAGATGACAGAGATTACAGGGCATTGGGCAATTTTAAGAGTGCAATGTAGGGTGTTTCCTGGAGTGCATGCCTGCAAAACTGAGCAGTGACTGCATAACCATTCTGCAGAATTTTAAAGATCAAGTATTAATTTTATAGCTTTTTTCTCAAAATATTGAGAAAAGTAACTGGATAAATAAGGAGGATCTACTTCCATGAACTGAGGGCTGTAGGAATAGGTGGCATTGTCTAGTAATTTAGAACAAAGTCATTTAGGAGGAAAGTCACATGATAGAAAATTGGAAACTGCATTTGATACTCAGTACTGTACATTGTTAAATGTAAATTGGTGGCAAATGCTATTTGTTAAGTAGGTATTAAAGAATTGTGGAGAAAATATCCACATATGGATGTTTGTCAACTCACAGCCATGAACAGGAATATATTATACTGACTATCCCATAATCTTATCTGTATGTTGAACATCACAACTGCAACACCTACAGTTGTTTACAATTTGACCTGAATCTTTATTATGACACACACAAAATGCTGGAGAATCTCAGCAGGTCAGTCATCATCTGTGGAGAGGAATAGCAAGTCAACATTTCAGGCTGAGACTCTTCGTCAGGACTCATGAAGGGTTTTGGCCCATATCATCGACTCCTTATTCCTCTCCATAGATGCTGCCTGCCCTGCAGAGTTCCTCCAGTATTTTGTGTGTGTTATTCTGGATCTCTAGCACCTGCTGAATCTCTTGTGTTTAGCATTATATTTGATTATTGTTGTTGTTTATATTTAATTTATAATTTCTCACTTTTACAACAAAGATTATACCTATTGTCATGGGAATTATATGCAATTTAATTTTTTTTTTAATATACTTACTTGCTTCAATCAGTCCAGAAGCATCTTATTGTTAATGAATGCACCAAGAAAGACATTATAATGAGTTGCCTGAGATTTCAATGTTGGAAAGTCTCATTTAACCCACCTCAAGAGAAGCTAGAAACAGTTTAGATACGGAAGCCTGACTGGAGCAAATGATATCCTAGAGAATAAAGTTGAATGAAGTCTTCTCAAGCAGTTTTTAGTTACTTGGAAAGGGTGATGAGGACCTACCCAAAAGTGAAACTCTGAGAGCAGAACACTTTGACCTACTCAGCCGAGTCTACCTTGGATATATTTGTGCACTGTGCTGAAGGGCTTTGATGAAACATATCAACTCCAGCCTTAGAAGTGCCTCAGACCCACTCCAATCTGCCTGCCATCACAACAGGTCAACAGCAGATGCCATTTCATCGACTCTTCACTCAGCGCTGGAACATCGGACAGTGAAGATGCATACATCAGGATGCTCTTCATTGATTACAGCTTGGCATTTAACAGTATCATCCCCTCAAAACTAATCAATAAGCTCCAAGACCTAGGCTTCGATAATTCCTTGTGCAACTGTAGCCTCCATTTCCTCTCTTGCAGACCCTTGACAGTTCGAATTGACAACAATGTCTCCTCCTCAATCTCCATCAGCAGAGGTGTACCACAAGGCTGTGTGCTCAGCCCTCTGTTCTACTCACTTTATACTTAAGACTAAGTACAGCTCCAATGCCATATTGAGGTTTACTGATGACACCACCATGGTGACGAATCGGCACACAGGATGGAGATGAAAATCTAGTTGAATGATAGATAGATAGATAGATACTTTATTCATCCCCATGGGGAAATTCAACTTTTTTTCCAATGTCCCATACACTTGTTGTAGCAAAACTAATTACATACAATACTTAACTCAGTAAAAAATATGATATGCATCTAAATCACTATCTCAAAAAGCATTAATAATAGCTTTTAAAAAGTTCTTAAGTCCTGGCGGTTGAATTGTAAAGCCTAATGGCATTGGGGAGTATTGACCTCTTCATCCTGTCTGAGGAGCATTGCATCGATAGTAACCTGTCGCTGAAACTGCTTCTCTGTCTCTGGATGGTGCTATGTAGAGGATGTTCAGAGTTTTCCATAATTGACCGTAGCCTACTCAGCGCCCTTCGCTCAGCTACCGATGTTAAACTCTCCAGTACTTTGCCCACGACAGAGCCCGCCTTCCTTACCAGCTTATTAAGACGTGAGGCGTCCCTCTTCTTAATGCTTCCTCCCCAACACGCCACCGCAAAGAAGAGGGCGCTCTCCACAACTGACCTATAGAACATCTTCAGCATCTCACTACAGACATTGAATGGTGCAACCACAACAAAAACCACTCACTCAGCATCAGTGAAGCCAAACCGCTGATTATGGACTACAGGAGGAAGAAACTGGAAATCTGTGAGCCGGTTCTCATTAGGAGATTGGAGTTGGAGAGGGTAAGTAATTTTAAATTCCATGGTGATATCATTTCAGATTATCTGTAATGTCACAAGCTCTTACTTCGATAGTAAGTTTACTTTGAACTTTAACTCTTCCTATGTCTACTTCTATTTTCATGTCAACCCTGTTGAACTATAGCATTTATCTTTCTAGATACACAGTAGCTTTGAACCTGATTTTGGCCAAGATCAAGGCAATTTATTTAAAATTTTATTTATCATGGAACACATATAAATGGTAATATTTTTCTCTGGTTTTGCCTAGTTTCTAGTTGCCCTTAATGTATTGGAGGGGGTTAATATGTTCCACAATTAAGATTCTGCAAGTTACTCATATAACGGCCAATAGTCAGAATTTCCTGAAACTTTTCCAAATGCACATTCCCATTCATACTTTATTGGGTTTGCTAAAGTTTACTTTGTTGGGATCAGGATCAATTAAACTCAATCCCTGCCTGCTGTTTCTTATTTGATTGATTTAATCTTTTGATTCTAAAGTTTCTGTCAATTTTTGACATTTGATACTAATTCAGAATATTGAGTCATTTAATCAAGGTGCTAGTTCTACTTTGAATTCTCCATGACTAAATAGTCTCTATTGTTCTTTATTTACATAAGAATTGTCAAAAGTTATAGGTTTTACATACAGAGAATGTAATTTACAACCTTCTTTTTGTTTCAGCCTGTTTCAGTAAATCAGTTCCCACTCTATTAGCAAACAAGAGAAAATCTGCAGATGCTGGAAATGCTGGTGCTCCATCTGGGTAGACACCAACCGGATGGCATAAGCATCAATTTCTCAAACTTTCAGTTATGATCTCCAACCCTCACCCCCCCCCCCCCCGCCTTTATTCCCCCCTCCCAGTTTCACCTATCACGTTGTGTTTCCTTGTTCCTTCCCCCCACCCCCCACCTGCTAGCTCTGACTTCTCGCCTTTTCTTCTCCAGTCCTGTTGAAGGGTCTCAGCCCAAAAAGTCAACTGTACTCTTTTCCATAGATGCTGTCTGGCCTGCTGAGTTCCTCAGCCTTTTGTGTGTGTTATCAACTCTGTTAGTCTGCATAGTTATGGGATTCAACAGGTGGAGGAAATGATGTATTTACTGATACAGTTTATTCTGGGATTATTTTAGTTAGATACATCAACAATGGAAAGTCATTCACAGCTTGAAGTAATTAACCACTCTCCTCACTTTCTTCAGTCAACCAGAACAAACCCAAGTGCACTTTGGGGATGGATCAGATATTTTAAGTGATTTTCCAATAATGTATCTGGTTTACTATTCAGCACTTAAACACCATTGCAATTTTATTTTGCTGGTGCCTTGTTTAAATCAGTGAGGCACCTCTAATGATGATTAGTCAATACATATACTCAGTGGCCACTTTATTAGCTACTCTTGCACACCAGCTTGTTCATGCAAATATCTAATCAGCCAATCATGCGGCAGAAACTCAATGTATTAAAGCATGCAGACAGGGTCAATGGGTTTAGTTGTTGTTCAAACCAAATATCAGAATGGGAAAGAAACATGATCTAAGTGACTTTGACCAGGGAAGAATGAGTTGGTGCCAGAATGATTGGTTTGAGTATCTCAAAAACTGCTGATCTCCAGGGATTTTCACACACAACAGTCTCTGGAGCAGGGGCTCTGAAACTTTTTTTTATGCCATGGACCCCTACCATTAACTGAGGGGTTGGTGGACCCCATGTTGGAACCCCCACTCTAGCATTCACAGAGAATGGCGCAAAAAAACAAAACAAAAAAATTCATTGTGTGGTAGTTCTGTGGATGATGTCTTGTTAATAAGAGACATTTTCTCCAACAGAACTGCCACTCCCTGCTTTTATTTTGCACCATTCTCTGTAAATGGCCTGTCTGGTTCAAGCTGACAGGAAGGCACCAGTAATTCATATAGCCATGTGTTACAACAGTGGTGTGCATAAGAGCAGCTCTGAACGCACAACATGTTGGACTTTCAAGTGGATGGGCTACAGCAGCAGAAGACCATGAACATACACTCAGTGGCCACTTTATTAGGTATAGGACGTATTTAATAAAGTGGCCACTGAATGTATGTATTTGTTTCACATGCATGAGTATGCATTGGTTTATAGCTTGGAGCATAAGATAGGAAAGAGACAGGTGGGGAAATTGTGGAGATTGAATTTTGCCTGATTTTTAAATATGAGAAATCAATTGAGAGGCACATCAACATTTGCCTATTTTAAGGATGAGTCCAGATAATGTATCTCAATGAAAGGAAATTATACCGGATATCTTCCAATTCTCAGCAAAATGAGGCGTTTAGGGAGATATCAAATGTAAGATATTTTAAAAATAATCTCTTTGGATCATCTTGATGCAGTCATGCATTCAGAGTTTATGTTTCTGCACGATATACCATCTATAAACTTTAAAATATTTGATCTAAAATAATTTAAAAATGAAAATATTGATCAAACACTCAAAGAAAAGGAAAGGTTGCCATGTATTTAGGGATGAGGGAGAACATTGTCTGGAATGTTTTAATTTCTTCTAGAGATAGTGATTTAGGGGGAGTCCAACAAACTACAAATGAGATGACAGGTATATGGGGACAAATATCTAGCTTTACATTATTTTCTGCTCTGATGATCACAATCTAATTCTTTACATTTTGCTCTGTAGATTTCATTGCTAATAAATGGTGTGCAGATATATTTTGGAACTTTTCTGGAATTCTTCTGCCCTGCTTTGTTAGGGGTGTGGTCTTTAGTAATTTGAATTTCAAGTCAGAATTGACGACAGATTTGCATTAAAAGAGATACAATGACTTTATGAATATTCACCTCTTCTGAAGTTGCATAATAATTAATTGCTCAATAATTAATAGGAAGCTAAGGAACAGAGTAGCTTCATTGTTCCTGTTGATATTATTAGCTTGGAAGCAGATTTAGTTTTGTCATGGGCAAAAAGTAATTAATTGGTAACTATGCTGGAACTTGAACATCATTGGGTAAATCAGATCCCATTTCAAAATTTGAATGCAATAATGTGGAGACTGTATCTTGCCGAGATTTAGACAAAAAACAGTATTTTCAATGAGAGCAGAGTGGAGAACGTTTGCGGGAGGGATTTCCCAAGTTGGCAGGCAAGGCAGTAAGAGGCATGGCCACCATTGGTGGAGAAAGCAAAAGTCAGGATGTACAAGATACTGGATCAGAAAATGCACAGAGACATTGGAGAGTCCGTTGGAGATTACAGCGGGGAAGGACAGGGACATAGAAAGTTTGAAAGCAAAAGTGGGAATTTTAAAATTAAAGTGCTTTTGGGTTAAGTTCAAGCTCAAGTTTATTGTTGTCATAGACATACATATACACAAAGCGTGTAAATTAATTTTTCATATAAGCAGCACAGTACATTAAAAGAGGACAAACATAAGTTAAGGTAAACTCAGATTAATATAAATTAAATAGTTTGTGGTAAAGAGAACGTGGACAAACTTGATTTGTTTTCTCTGAAGCAGCAGAGGCCAGGGGAGCTGCTAGAAGTTTATAAAATATGAGAGGCATAGGTAGAAAGCTAGTTTTTTTTTTCTGGGTTGAAATGTCTAATACCATTTAAGATGTGAGGCGATAACTTCAAACGAGATGATGGGAGCAAGTTTTTTTCTATAGAGAGTAGCAGATACCTTGAATGTGTTACCAGAGTTGATGGTGGAGGTAAATACGATAGAGGTGTTCAACAGGTTTTTAGATAGGCCCTTGCGGTTTAAGATGGTGCTGGTGAAGCACAGCGACGACTTGATGAAGCAAACAAAACTACTAATTACTTCATCGACCATACTTTTTTTCTCAAAAATGATCACGGAAATTACTTTCCTTTTGGAGTTGAGGTTTTGATCTGCCTGGACAAACTTGCATTTTGTGTTCTGAATTGAAGTCTAGGAGGCGCAGGATGGTTGTGGCATGGCATGTAAGGGCTGAACTGAGGCCTGGCACTGAGGGCAAGGAATGAGCCAACGTCTGGCCATTGCTGGAGTGGGTTTGGAGTCTATTTGAAGCGGCAGATCCAAGGTGAGGCAGAGTGGAGATGGCGGAGTTCAGGACTGAGAACAAAGAATAAGCCAATATCTGACTGATTTAAGTGCCTGGCCAGTTTGGAAAGTTTGTGTACGGGATGAATCAAAGTGGTGGATCCCTGGTCCGAGAGTGTATCGAAGCAGCAGGGCCTGGGTCAAGATTGAGAAACTACTCGCTGTTTGGTCGAATTAGGTGCCAGATCAGATTGTTGGAGCCGAAGGAGATTTACGGGCCGGTGTGAGGCGCGCTGCTCCACAAGTTTTACTTGCCTCTGCGCTGTGACTCACTTTCGTGAACTTTAGTTCTGAATGTTATTTGTTTATTTTTGCTCTGCACAATTTGCTTTTTTGCTGTACATTGGGTGTAGACGGTCTTTTTTTTTAATAGCTTCTCTTGGGTTTTGTGGCTGCCGGTAAGGTGACGAACCTCAAGGGGTTTTTTTTATTTATTCATTTACAGGATGTGTGTGTTGCCAGCCCATCCCTAGTTGCCCTTAAGAAGGTGGAGATGAGCTGCCTTCTTGAACTGCTGCAGTCCCTGAGGTGTAGGTACGCCCACAGTAGGAAGGGAATGCCATGATTTTGACCCATTTGCTCTCATTTCCAAAAGACGTACAGGTTAAAGTCAGAAAGTGGTGGGCATGCTATGCCGGCACTGGAAGCATGGCAATACCCCCAGGTTGCTTCAATACCTCTTCAACTGTTATAGCCATTTTTCACAAATAACATACTTCACCGTATGTTTTGATGTGACAAATAAAGCTAATCTTTAATCTTTACGCACAGAGATAGAAAAATGAGTGGTGATCTTATTGAAACATTAAGATGGGTTGACAAAGTAGCTGGTAAGGCGACATTTTCCCTTGAGGGGAAATAAAGAACAAGAACATGGAACATAATTTTAGAATGAGAAGTCACTGGGGACGTGAGGAAACTTTCTCTCTTGGGAAGTGAGAAGTGTGTAATTTGTACAATTCTCTACCCCCCGAGAGAGCCACCAATTTTATTCAAGTCAAACAGTTTTTGAGGAATCAAAATTATAGTGAATGAGGAGCAAAGTGGAAGTGAGGCCATGATCTTATTGAATGGGGAGCAGGCTCGAGGGGACATATGGCTGATATCTTGATTATAATCATACGTTCTTATGATCAAGAGCCAAATTAAGCCACAGAGCAGATCATGTGTATCCAGATCTTAATGAGCAATTATGGAAGCAAATATGAGAGATCTGGTAAGCTTCTAACAGGGGTCCAGTATAGGATTAGTGTAGAGGATGGAACACATCAAGGCTACACTTGCAATGCCAAATGTGACTGGAGAATGAAAATATTTCCAGATCTGCTTTGTCCTGTCAACATTGCGTGCCTTGTGATCAACAGCTGCTAAATATTTATGTTATGTTTATTTTGTTTCCCATCAACTGTTTTTGTTTCAAAGAGCGAGATGTCCAGCCATGAACATTGCTGGTCTTGTACAGCCCACTTTTCTGTGGAGTGCAGAGGGCACAGCTCCTTGTCCTGAATCTCGAGTGACCATCCATCTGCATTCGCAAACTGTAGGAGACTTTTACACGGACAAATACAAACTCCACATTAGGCTGGAAATTCAATTGCACAGTGAGGTTCCTTCCCTTGGTGATATGGGATTGAATATCAATCTCTTCTGGAGTGAAAGGTTTCCAGGCCATTTTGTGTCACTGGTATGACTAACCATTGGGGCTAGTTACTACATCAGTCACACACAGGATTATATTACTTACATAAGGTTCCTTTATGAGCAGTTCTATGGAAATTAAACCACATTGCTCTGGAAACATCAATCTTTGGCCATTCTCATTACAACTCTGTTCCTACGATGCAGCACTGATTGGGCTCCCTCTAAAGCTAGTCCCACATTCTCTGAGTTCTCTATTCCCACCAACTCTCATAGCACTGAGCCCAGCACCACCATCTTGATCCTGGCTACACTCAAGATCCAAGTTGCAACACTCTCTGATCAGCACGATCCCATCTTCCAACACATCTTCACAATCCCATCTTCCTCCTTCATCATAGCCATTAAACCCTGCACTTGTCAGCAGCCCACCAACTCCTTAACCTCAGTGCATGATCTCTCTTGCAGACTCTTCCTCTGTCCCAGGCCCAGGCTTTGATCCCCCTGATGCCAGGCCCCATTCTGGAGAATTATTATTCTGAGGATGGGCTTTCAATGTTGGGCATATTTTCCTCGAAGCAAAAGAAACGGAGTAAGTTCAATTAGGGAACAGTTATGCAAGGTCTGGGCAGGATATACAGAGCATAAATGGCAGCATTGATTTAAATTAATTAACAGAAGTTTTGTTCAATAAACAGCGGGGTCTGAAACTCACCATCTGAAGGGGTGATGAGGCAGAACCATTGGTCACACCTGAATGACCTCCTAGGATTCTGCCCAGGGGTTGAGGAGTGGGGCAGACTGTCCACTTTTTAAAGATTGGTTTTGTTTTCACACGTATATCAGAACATCCAGTGAAATGTGTCAAACGAAATCAGCGAGGATTGTGCTGGGAAGCCTGCAGTGTATCTGTGCTCCCAGCACCAACATAGCATGCCCGCGAATCACTAATCCTAACCTTACATCATTGGAATGTGGGAATAAAGCAGAGCACCCGGAGGAACCCCACATGTTTATGGGGAGAATGTATGAGCTCCTTATAGACAGTAGCAGGAGCTGAACTTCATCTCACAGCTGACAGTGTAACAGCTTAACACTAACCACTACCGTGCTGTATTTTTGTCCAGCATTCGTACAGTGGGGCAAAGCCAAGCAGCTTCATTCTACACTGCAAATGTCTGGCTTCCTTTGAGAGAGGAGTGCTCCTTTAGGTATCCTGTGCTGAGGCATCCCTAATCAGTCCATAAGACCACAAGACGTAGGAGCAGAGTTAGTCCATTTGGCCCATCGGGCCTGTTCCATCATTCCATCATGGCTAATTTATCATCTTCCCAACCCAATACTCCTGCTTTCTCTCTGTAACCTTTTACACCTTAGTAATCACGAACCTATCAATCCACTTTAAATCTACTTAATGACTTTGTCTCCACAGCTGTCTGACGCAATAAATTTCACAGATTCACCGACTTCTGGCTAAAGAAATTCCTCCTCATCTTTGTTCTAAAGGGACATACTTCTATTCTGAGGCTGTCCCCTCTGGTCCTAGACTCTCCCACTGTCAGAAACATCCTTCCCACATGCACTCTATCTAGAACTTTCAATATTCAATAGCTTTCAATGAGATCCCTCTTCATTTTTCTAAATTCCAGCAAGTACAGACTGTGATCCATCAAAAGTTCCTCATATGTTAACCCTTTCATTCCCAGGGTAATTCTTATGAAACTCCTCTGGGCTCTCTTCAATACCAGCACAATCTTTCTTAGATAAAGGGCCAAAAACTGCTTACAATACTCTGAGTGTGGTCTAACCATTGCCTTATAAAGCCACAGCATTACATCCTCAAAATCTTTAAAAGTCTTGTCGGTACCGTGGAATTAGGACAATTTGAATGCAGATCTATCAACAAAGGTGATATTCTCCAGTCAAGTAGAAGTCCGTAAAAATTTATTTTTACTTTTCTGTACTACTCCAAAAATAATTTATTGTATTTATCAGTGCATGTATAAAAAACTGCTTCCTCTACTCAGGGTCTCCCCACCTATTCTGGAGAATTCCGACAGAGTGTCTGCCATGAATTCTTAATTTCCTGCTTGGAACCAGCAGCTGGCAGTGGGAAAATCTGAAAAAGGAAGAGATAAAGTGGCAACAAAGGGGAATTGCAGAGATCCCACGATTTGGTTTTCAGACAGTACTGTAACACCCATTTGAATTGCAGTTGTAGAGCGCTAGGAAAACTGAGTTTACCTATGCATTTTCAGAGAGTTTGTAGCTAAATCAGAGAATTATTTTGGCCATAGGAACCTAAGCATCAAAAATTAAAAATTTTGATTTAATTTTTCACAAAGGCAGCACAAACCTGCTATTAATATTCCAAGTAAAATCTGTATTAAACCCCTAAGGTCAACATTTGGGAGCAAAGGGGCTCTTTAATTTGATTGTAGGATGCAGAGGGGAGTGAATCTGTGGAATTTATTGCCATGGACAGCTGTACAGTGTGAGTCAATGGGAATATTTAATGTGGAATTGATAGGTTCTTGATTAGTAAGGGTGTCATAGGTTATAGGTAGAAGGCAGGAGAATGTGGTTGTGACGGATGATAAATCAGCCATGATAGAATATCGGAGCAGACTCGATGGGCCGAGTGGCCTAATTACACTCCTTTGTCTTATGGTCTACTCCTTAATACCCATTGCCATTTTTGTCTGCTTTAAGACAATTGTTAACTCTAAGCCTGTTCCGATTTCTTCTTACATTTGTTCTGAGTCGAATTTTGTTAGTCCCATTGAAAATACTGCAAAAAAGAAACAACTTATTAAGGTTGCGATATTCAGTCGCACTTTACATTACTACAAACTGGGAGTGTTCTGCACCCGTGCAATTGGCCAAATCAACAGTAGCAGGTTTAGAGCAAATATTATGGACTTGCAAAATAGCCTTGTTCTTCCTGTCCTGCTCCTTTCCTTGTCGATGTCCTGCCTTGTATTATTCTCCTCTTTTCCATATGTTGCACTTTCACAATTATCTCATTCAACCATGTACCCTCTCAGGACTTGGACCATCCGCAGGAAAAGTCAATCTTACAAATTCCAGATATGCAACAGCCACTCTCCTGTGAGAGTGAAACTTTCATTTTATTGGGAATGTTCAAAACTGATGCCAGAAATGAATGTAAATACATTAACTATGGGAGCAGAGAAGGTCAGGCTAAGCTTTATTTCTGCTTTCTTTAGCAGAGAGAATAGCAATGTAGCTTTTTTCTGAGTGTGTGAAACATAGTGTACTATGTTTGCTCTCTCAACATGGCTAATCCCTCAGTATAAACATTCCCTTATATACACAGGCAGTTGGAATTTACAGGAGAAAGGTGTTTTTTCTAAACCATTCTGCTCCTGATTTCTGCACATTATTGGTCAAGAACCAGACAGAAATGTCGACACAGATTCCATATGCTGTATTCAGCACTTTCATTTGACAAGTTATGTCAGTCCCAAGCTGCTGGGACAGACTCTAAAGCCACTACCCGACACATCACATCCGGAAGCTGGGGCCTGTCAGGAGCAGGGCACTAACGGGTGCAAAGTGTCACTGGGGTGTGGAAATTACAAATGGCAAATGGCCTTGCACGCAGAACACAGCATTCCTCTGCTCTTTAACATAGATACAAGTTATACACTGGTTATTTCACGCTTACAAATAGGAATTTGTTGGTGGGGGGTTTGCGTTGGTTGTCGTGAGATCAGTGTTAATCAGGCATTTTAGCATCTTTTTGTTGTAAGTGCTGAGCTGAATGTCTGGAATGATCAAGCATCACCTTTATTCACCGTGTACATATACATGTATTAGGAATTTGCTGCGGTGTGTTTGCACAACATGCAACAGAAACAGCAATATTCAGCAAATACAAAGAATGAAGAACTATACAGAACCATAGAACATTACAGCACAGAAACAGGCCTTTTGGCTCTTCTTGGCTGTGCTGAACCATTTTTCTGACCTGACCTGCACCTGGCCCATATCCCTCCATACACCTCTCATCCATGTACCTGTCCAAGTTTTTCTTAAATGTTAGAAGTGAGCCCGCATTTACCACTTCATCTGGCAGCTCATTCCACACTCCTACCACTCTCTGTGTGAAGAACCCCCCCCCCCCAATACTCTCTTTAAACTTTTCCCCCTTCACCCTTAACCCATGTCTTCTGGTTTTTTTCTCTCCTAGCCTCAGTGGAAAAAGCCTGCTTGCATTCACTCTATCTATACCCATCATAATTTTATATACTTCTATCAAGTATCCCCTCATTTTTCTACGCTCCAGGGAATAAAGTCCTAACCTATTCAACCTTTCTCTGTAACTCAGTTTCTCAAGTCCCGGCAACATCCTTGTAAACCTTCTCTGCACTCTTTCAACCTTCTTAATATCCTTCCTGTAATTCGGTGACCAAAACTGCACACAATACTCCAAATTCGGCCTCACCAATGTCTTATACAACCTCACCATTACATTCCAACTCCTATACTCAATACTTTGATTTATAAAGGCCAATGTACCAAAAGCTCTCTTTACGACCCTATCTACTTGTGATGCCTCTTTTAGGGAATTTAGTGTCTGTATTCCTAGATCCCTCTGTTCTACTGCAATTCTCAGTGTCCTACCATTTACCTTGTATTTTCTACCTTAGTGTTTCCTACCAAAGTGCATTACCTCACACCTGTCTGTATTAAACTCCACCTGCCATTTTTCAGCCCATAAAAATAAAGTTATAAATATAGATATGCAATAAAATTTACACAATTTGCATAATTAGCACAATTAGAAAATTTGCAAAATTAGATAAAATCATAATGCATTTACAATGCAAACAGCATTATAAAAAGTGCTTTAAAGTGTTTATAGAGGGGATGGGGGAGCTAACTAGAATGGTTGATCAGATTAATGGCCTGGCGGAAGAAATTTTTAAGATGGCACGAAGTGAAATGACCCAGAAATCCAAATATATTTTCAATTGCATTGCACTGCAATTAGCAATGAGGTATGGTGGGACTTCTAGCCAATCTTCTTTAATCAACTAAACGCTGATGTTCAATGGATGATTGGTATGTGATTCACAAATCATAGTAAGCAAATGTGCAAACACAGAAGCCAGTTGGTACTTTGACCTCTATTGCAAGGGACAGGTGTAACAAAAGACAGATATATTACTGAGATGGAAAATAGCTTTAGTGGGACTTAATTTGGAATACTGCGCAGAGTGAGGTTTATGTATCTAAAGAAGGATATACTGATCTAAGAGATATACAATTTAGAACATAAGCATAGGCAGAGGCACCAATACTGTTGTCGATGTAGCAGAGAATGAAATGCACAGGGCTGTCAGAGTAGATAGGGAACAGGAACCGCTCCATGTAGTCAACGAAAGACTGGTGTAGTAGGGGTACACGTGGGTGGCCATGGCTTCATCTTTGATTTGTAGGAAGCAAAAGAGAGTAAGAATTTCTGCACTGTGAACTGAACTGTTAGTGGAGGGGAAATGATTGGGTCTTAGTTCCAGAAGGAACAAAGATGACCCTAAGACCATTGAGGGGAATAAGGTTTATAGAGACTGGAAGTCCATGGTAAAAATAAAGTAGATACTGGGGGAAGTTTTCAAGATGGCACAGGGCATGAGAAATTCCCTGGAAGTAGTTGGGAAGGGATTGAACAAGGGGAGACAGGAGGTTATTGGAGCTAAGTTCAGAGAGGCAAGATCAGGCAAGAACAATGGGTCTACCAGGACATCAGGAGTCTCCAACCTTTATAGCTCCCATCCCTACACTGCCGTCTTCTATCTCTTATTTAACGATCTTAGTGGATCTTTTAGATAAGAGATAGAAGAAGGCAGTGTAGGGATGGGAGCTATAAGGGTTGGAGGCTCCTGATGTTTTCACGGTCTGCGCCACAGTGGCCTGGTATTTAGGTCCAGGGGAAGGTATGAGGAGGTGTCCTAGAACTGCTACCCGGCCCCTGCAAGATAGGGAGTGCATGAGACTGCAAAAGTGCCACCTTTGTCTTGAAGCTTCACTGGGGTGAGGGGTTATCCTATGAGGAGGAACTGACCAGCAGTTATTCACTGGTGCTTAGGAGAGTAAGAGGTGATCATATTGTGACATTTAAGACTCCGAGAGATTGATAGGGTGAAGTTTAAGAAACAATTTCCTCTGGATGGGCGGGCAAGGTCTCAGGATAAGGAGTTGCCTACTTGGACATAAGAGTTTACTTCTTTTCAACAAAAGGCTGTAAATCTTTACAACTCTCCTTTTGAACGCTTTATTATTGCATATACTAAAGATAAACAGAATTACTTTTTTACTTCTAATGATGTCATATCAGAATTCATGTTTAAGCATTTATTTTGATTTTGTTAGTTTATATTTTGAGATAGCATATAATTTAATCAGAAGGTACAGACAACTGATTGATGATAATATACCATCAAAGGTTCATTATAAAATATCTAAAGTAATTGTGTATGAATCAGGAGCATAAATCATACTGGAAACAAAAACAAAACCTGCAGGAGGAACTTAGTAGGACAAGCACTGTGTCCAGAAGGAAAAGATCTGTGAAAGTATTAGGTCAAAACACTGCATCAGTCTTCCTTTCCTCCCACAAATGCTGCTTGACCTGCTGAGTTCCTCCTGCAGATAGCTTGTTACGCGGTTTTCCAGCATTTGCAGTCTCTCATGAAGCTAAATCATACTACAGTTACATTCTCATTTGCAAGCAAGAAAAATACAAATATGGGCCTTGATCTCTTTGAAATGGTTGTCTGATTATCTATTTATTAACAAGTCCTGATGTTTAATGATGAAAGTATTCTCTCAATCTTGTGAACGTGAGGAGAAATAAATATTTTACTGATGAAAAAAAAACATGCAGCAGAGACCAAGTATATTCAAAACTGAGATGAAACGAAGATGAGAAAATCTGCTGATGCTGGAAATCCAACCTACAGACACAAAATGCCGGAGGAACTCAGAAGGCCAAGCAGAATCTATGGAAAAGAGCAAACAGTTGACTTTTTGGACCAAGACCCTTCCTGGTGACTTACTTCCAGGGCCAGGTCCTGATGAAGAGTCACGGTCCGAAACATCGACTGTTCACTGTTTTCCATAGATGCTGCCTGACCTGCTGAGTTCTGCCAGCATTTTGTGTGTATTGCTGAGATTAAATGGCTTTTGAATGCAGTTGAGGGCAGTGTGGGTGGGGTGGGATTAAGACACAATGTGAAACTTGAATTTGTTGAATGGTGCCTAAGGCCCCACACCACCAGATTCGGCATCAGTTATGATTCTACAAGCATCAGGCTCCTGAACCAGCATGGATAACATCACTCTGATCAACACTGAACTAATTTCTTTGTATTTCTTTTTTCTACTATAAATGCCTGCAAGGAAATTAATCTCAGTAGTATATGGTGACAGGTAGAGCGCATACTTTGAAAATAAATTTACTCTGAAGTTTGAACTTTTCCACAATCTACAGACTCACTTACAAGGATTCTACAACTCGGGTTCTCACCAAATCTACTGTATTTCTTTATTTTTCTGTAAATGCTTGTAAGAAAATGAATCTCAGGATAGTACGTGGTGACGTATATGTACTTTGATAATAAATTTACATTGACTTTGATTTTGGTGAACAAGGTTTTAGGGACCATGTGAGCTTTTGTGGCTTCTCCCTATTTCTTTTTTCACAAATACTGTAAAACAAGATTTACTTAATGAGTAGGATAAAGAAAGGAATTTACACTAATGCACAGTATGTGTGGTTCTAAAGTGAGCTCTGTGAATCTCAGTTAATAGTTCATACTATTGTGGTACTGAAACATCAAAATTCATAGTGAATTTGTTATCAAAGTATATATATATGTTGCTATATAAAACCCTGAGATTAATTTTCTTGCAGGCATACACAATATGGCCAAGAAATGCAATAGAATCAATGGAAGATCACACCCAACAGGACAAACATCCAAATTGGAAAAGACAACAAACCGTGCAAATACAAAAGAAAAAAAAAATAAGCAACAAGTATTGAGAACATGAGATGAAGAGTCCATGGAAGTGAGTGCATAGGTTGTGAGAAGCGTTCAGCGATGGGGTAAGCAAAGTTATCTCTTCAGTTCAAGAGCCTGATGGTTGAGGGGTAATAACTGTTCCTGAACTTGGTGGTGTTGGTCCTGAGGTTCCTGTACCTTCTTCCTGATGGCAGCAGTGAGAAGAGAGTATAGGTTGGATGGTGGGGGTCCTCGATAATGAATGCTGCTTTCCTGCAATATCATTCTGTGTAGATGTTGTCAATGACGGGGAAGGCTTTACCAGTGATGGACTGGACCATATCCACAACTTCTTGAAGGATTTTCCATTCAAGGGCATTGGTGCTTCCATACCAGGCCATGATGCAACCAGTCAATATATTCTCCACCACGCATATATAGACGTTTGTCAAAGTTTTAGATGTCATGCCAAATCTTCGCAAACTTTTAAGGAAGTAGAGACACTGCTGTGCTTTTGTTTTGTAATGGCACTATGTGCTGGACCTAGGACAAATCCTTTGAAATGATAACAACAAGGAACTTAAAGTTGCTGACCCTCTCTACCTCTGATCCCTCGATGAGGATTGGCTTGTGGACCTCTGGTTTCCTTCTCCTTCAGTCCTGACCTAATGTACTTTTCTGTAATTGTTGACGGCATTAGGTCTTTATGTTGCAGCACCAAGTCTTTTTCATGGTTCAGGTTTTCACTTTGGGTCAGTTCTTTAAACGTTCTGTACAGGGCTATTAAAAAATGGGTGTGGGACTCATGAACAAAGGAAACTCCCTAATGCTGTTTCCTGAAGAGAGAATGCTGTGCTATTTTTTGGCACAAAATTTTCAGTGTTTTTTTCCGAGTAAATACTCCCCAAACTAGAATTTTATTTGAGCTGGTCAGCAATGTCAATCTCCTGCATGTTTTAATTCAAAGTAAAATAGGTCTGATTTTAAAAGCAGTTGGCAATGCTAAAGCTGCTACCTCACAGGGTTTTGCTGATGCCCTGTGGTTTTGGATAAGCTCCCACATGAATGCAGGATGTGACTCTGCAATCTGCTCAATGATCTAACTCCCAAATACACTGAAGCAGGGAGGTGCTAAACAATTTTCCTTCTTTCTTGCTTTATCTGGAACCAAACCAGACTGTCTGCAACCTCGTTGTTACATTTGACCACAAGCCGAGGTTTAGAACGCATCTCTTCTATCACTAAGAACATTAATTTCCATCTCTTTGCCACAGCTCAAATACACACTGTCTTATTTCAAAGGCAAACACAAGGAAATCTGCAGATGCTGGAAATTCAAGCAACACACACAAAATGCTGGTGGAACGCAGCAGGTCAGGCAGCATCTATAGGGAGAAGCGCTGTCGACGTTTCGGGCCGAGACCCTTTGTCAGGACTACGAAGGGTCTCAGCCCGAAACGACGACAGCGCTTCTCCCTATAGATGCTGCCTGATCTGCTGCGTTCCACCAGCATTTTGTGTGTGTTGCTGTCTTATTTCACCTGCTGCTGAATTCCTCACCCATGCCTTGGATAACTTCAGACTCCACTATTTGAATAAAATCCTGGGTCTCATCATACTAATTTCCATAAATGTAAGTGAATATGTTGCTTGTGTTCCAAGCCATAGCAAATCCTATTTACCCTCATGCCTGCTGACCCATTCTGGCCCCAAGTTAAACAATAACTCAGTTTTAAAATTCTCTCCCTTGTTTTCCAGTTCCTTGTGATCTCTAATCTGCTCCAGCTCCACAAGAAATCTCTGTATTAATTTAAATTTTATAATCTTAAAGATTCCATGTAAATCAAAGTAATTATTGTTGTACATTTCACATTCTGTGTTTCATGACAACAGAGAAGACCATTTTGGCCCATCTGGTCTGTGCTAAATTTTCCTGCAATTTATTAGTCCTACATTTCCACCATGTTACCCCAAATTCACCCTCACACTAGGTGCAAATTACAGTGGATGAATAAGATGTCAATCTACACATCTTTAGGACGTAGGGGGAGACCTGAGCCCCCAGAGGAAGCCCAGTCAAAGGAAGAACGTATGAACTCAAGCAGACAGCACCTGAGGTCAGGATTGAACCTAGGAGGAAGTGGCTCTACCAAATGCAGGATGGTGCCAACCATATTTGCAACACATTTAGTTTAATTCTGACCAGAATCAAAACCAAGTTTAAAGAGAGTACCTGTAATCCAATGGACGGTTCCTTTAAGAATTATAAAGATTACCATGGGCCAGTTTAACCACAGAGAGGGATGCAACATATTATTAGCATTTGTTTGGTGAATGGAGCCAAGCAGCATTCTTCAGTCTGTCAACGATACTTTGTAGATTGTTGTCATCTGTGCATTAATGACTGCCGAGTAGATTATTGGGAGAGATGCAAGTTCGGTGGAAGCACATATGCAGAATCTGAGTACATGCAAGGGCTGACACAGTTCTCCACCCAATGGTTTATTGTTTAATTTCCTCAGCATTCCTAGTACATGCACACCATTAATCAGCAATAAATAACAGGCAAAACATTTGGTTCAGGTTGGGAAAGTTTGAAATGTGCTAGTTACTACAAATTCAATTGAAAAACCGCAAGTGTTCATTAACGATATTTCAATCCACCTCGAAAAAGCAATGTTTTATTTTGCACTTCAGTGCCTGACTGGGTAACTCATCAGTGGCAAGCCAAAAATGATTCACAGTCAAGGCTCAGGAGAGGCTATGAAAAGTGTCTATCATGGGGATATATGATAAATCTGCATTAGCATTACTGAGATTGTCAGGACCTTTTGTTTGGGATTTTGGAAGAGTGTGAACTATCATATACAATGTGATACAGTTATCAGTCCATATAAATATCAACATCAACCCCATCCTGGTTAAATCCTAATAATCCACAGAAGAGGGTTCTTTGACCATGTATTCATCTTCAACAGGAGTTTAGTGAAACCCTTTCTCACTGCTCCCCCTCTGTGATCCTTGCTGCCCTCTGATTCTTCGACCTTCAACTCACCCAGACCTGTTACCACAGCCATGTATCTCCCAGGGAACTTGTCCTCGCCACCATCTTGTTCCACATTGCTACACCTTTTAGCTAGCCTCCTTCCCCTTCCTCCACCTGGCTTCACCTATCACCTTCTAGATGGCCTCCTTTCCCTCCCCCCACTTTTTATTCTGGCATCTTCCCCCTTCCTTTCCAGCTCTGAAGAAGGGTCTTGCCCTGAAATGTCGATTGTTTATTCATTTCCATAGATGCTGCCTGACCTGCTGAGTTCCTCCAGCAGTTTGTGTGTGTTGCTTTGCATTTAGTCACAATGCTTGTGTCAAATCTTTGAAAGGATACTTTAGTTAGTTCCATTTACTCTGCCCACTTCCCAACAGCCCTGAATTTTTTTAAAACTTCCAAATATTTGTCCAATTCCCTTTTGAGAATTACCATTGAATCTGGTATCACCATCATTCCAAGCAGTGCATTTCAGGTAAAATAATTTGTTGCATAAAATGTTAATCATCTTTACATTTGGTGTTTATCAGAAATACTTTGCATGAAGAAATTATTTTGGGGAATGTGTGAATAATGAATGCTTAATCTGAAACTTTTTCTGATATTTCAGTAGAAATGCTATCCAAGTTATAAAAATGGATTTAATGTTATCATTGAAACAGCTGGGAAGGGAATTTGAGCTCAATGGATTATTCATGTTGTAATTATTCAACGTAATTTTGAATAACGGAGTCATAGAGCACTATAGCACAGAAATGGGTCCTTTGGCCTATCTAGTCCATGCTGAACTGATTTTCTACTTAATCCCATCGATCCACACCATAGACTTCAATACCTCTCACATCCATGTACTTATCCAAACTTCTCTTAAATGTTGTAATCAAACCCACATTCACCACTTCCTCTGGCAGCTCATTCAACACTTGCACCGCCCTCTCTGAGTGAAAAAGTTTACCCCAGGTTTTCCTTAAGTATTTCACCTTTCACCCTTAACTAATACCTCTAGTTCTAGTTTCACTCAACCTCAGCGGAAAAAGAGTGCTTGCATTAACCTTACCTATACCTCTCAAGTTTGTGTACCACCATCAAATCACTTCTCATTCCCTTATGCTCCAGGGAATAAAGAGCTTTTCTACTGAACCTTTCGCTATAGCTCAGGTCCTCAAGTCCCAGTGACACCAAATTTCAGAGATGATGAATGCTTATATGTGATATGACCATGTGACATGTAAGACTGGAGTTTAACTGCTCTTGAGGTCTTCTGAAACTAAAAATTGAAAATACTGGAAAAACTCAGTAGGTCAGGCAATATCTGTGGAGGGAGAAATAGGTCAATGACCTTATAACAGAACTAGGAAAGGTTAGTAATGAAAGATTTTAGTCCATTGAGAAAGGAAGAAGAGGAGGGAGAAGAATACAGAAGGTCTGTGAAAAGGTGGAGACCAAGAGAGACTGAATAACACAATCTGTGCTGGTGCTGGTGGAAAAAGAGTGGAGAATTTATGTCTGGAGGAGGAGTGAGTAGGAGAGATAATAAAATCTGAATCATTGGGTAAGTAAATAACTGAATGCTAAGACTGGAATGATACGTGGCCACATGCAGGCTCTCCTTCAGGCCTTGCAGCATCCTGATTTCAAAATATATCACCATTCCTTCTTCACCTCTGGTGTAAATACTGGAATTCCCAGCCTAACTACAGTGTGGGAGAACCTTCACCAGGATTGCAAGGTTTAAGTAGGCCTGTCACCATCACCTTCTCTAGGGTGATTAGGAACGTACAATTAATACTGGTCTTGCCAGTGAAGCCTAGCTCTGATGAAAGGCAGTATGTCAAGAAGATGGTGCCCACCACAAAGGCCCTTCACCATCTGGGACATGCCCTCTTCTCATTGCTATGACTAGGGAGAAGATACAGGAGCCTGAAGATCCACACTCCACGTTTTAGGAATAATTTCTTCCCATCTGCCATCAGGTTTCTGAATGGTACATGAATTTCATGAACCAACATTCCAGTGCAAAGAAGGCGACAGTAACCTGCCTAGATCACTATATTTCGGCAGTGTTAATATCAACCGTTATGAAATGCTTTGAGTGGCTGCTCATGGCTTTCTCCCGGCTATTTTGGACCCTTTCCAGTTCGCTTATCGTTCAAATAATTCTACTGGCAATGCAATAGCCTCAGCCCTCCACTCTGTCCTGTACCACTTGGAAAATGGGGTCTCATATGCCAGACTGCTGTTTATAGACTTCAGATCAGCATTCTCCACCATCACAACTCAGCTCAAGTGTGTCATCAAGTTTGTAGCTGACACAACAGAGGTTGGCCTAATCAGAAACGATGACGAGACGGAATATACATAGGAATACCAGCGGCTGGTGGATTGGTGTGAGAAGATCAACCTGAGCCTGAATGTGGAGAAGGCTAAGGAAATCATTGTGAACTTCAGGAAGGTGCAGGTGAACCCTCCCTCTTTGTAAATACATGGTTCCTAAATAAAGAGAGTTAAGTACACCAAGTTTCTGGGAGTTCACATTACAGATGACCTTACCTGATCACCTAATATCACCTCTCTGAACAAGATGGCACAGCAGCACCTCCACTTACTAAAAAGACTGAGGCAAGCAAGGCTCCCCACTCCACCATCTTAACTGCGTTTTACAGGAGCACCACTGAGACAAGTTGCACCACCATCTGGTATGGTAGCAGTTGAACATCTGACCGGAATTCCTTACAAAGGTTGGTGAGAATAGTTGAGAGGATCATAGGGGTCTCCCCACCATCTATCAGGGACATTTATCAGCAGTGCTGCATGCTCAGGACCCTTAAGGATCCCACCCATCCATCCAGTATCCTTTTTGACTTTCTACCATCGGGCGGGAGACTATGATGCATAAAAACCAGAACGGTCAGGATGAGAAACAACTTCTTCCCCTTGGTCATTAGGCTTCTGAACTCACTGCCACATTATATTCGAAGTGTCACTGGTTAATCTGTTCCAGTACAATATTTACTTTTAATGCACCTTAGTTTGTTATTTATGTGTGATTTATCTGTGGATTTTATCCTTACCTTCATAAGTTATTGTGTGTTATGTGTGTTGTGTGTACCACCGTGCTTTACACACTGGTTTGAAGAAACTGTCTCGTTTCTATGTACTTTATATACATGTATATAGTTAAAAGACAATAAACTTGACTTGACTCATGAACATTAGCTTACTATTCCAATTCGCACTATCTATTTATTGTAACCTATAGTATTTTCTAATGCCTGAGTGATATTGCTGCCACAGAACAATTTCATAACTTATGTTAGTGACAATAAACCTGATTCTGATTCTGAATTTTAAATAAATGCAGTACATAAATTCTAAAAAGTGCATAACTGCCTCACCCTGAAGAGAGTTTTTGAGTCCCTGGGCAATAAGGAAGGGGTAAAAGTACAGGAATTTTAACTCCTATTGTTCAATGGGAAAAGGGAAAATGGCTGTTGATTGGGATGAAGGAGTGAACCAGGAGCACAATGGCCTCTTTCAGAGGAGGCTGGAAGCGACTTCACATTGGTGATGTCAGAAAGGATGGAAGATGATCTTTTCAGTATTGATGATGGCAGCAACAGAAGGAAGCCTGTCCTTATCCTGGAAGGGTAGGGAAGGGGTGAGAACTGAAGTGTGGGAAGTGGAGCATTTGAGAGACCCTTGAACCATGGTGAAGAAGGCTGAGGACAGAGGAACGGAAGGTGCTATCAGAACTACATGCCACGGAAGTGGAACGCCTGGGAGATTAGAATTGCTTCTTTACAGGAAGCAGGATGGAAGGCAATCGAGTCAAGATAGCTGTGGGAGTCAGTCAGCCTGTAATGGATTATGGATAAAGGCCACTATCGTATCCCTTGAAATTAAGACAAAGAAGTCAAGAAAGGGAAGCATGAGTCAAATGGATTAAGACAAAGTGGTAGTGGGGGTGATTTTGATAGAAATGTTATGAAACTTCTGAATTCTTTATGAGAGCAAGAAGCCATCATTGATGTAACAGAAAATGTATTAACGGGACTGATTCAATCCACCCCAACCAGAGCACCCTTATGCAAAGTGCCTTTATGTCAGCTGCTCTCGGGAGAGGGGAAGTGAAGTTAGCATCAGAGTTAAACTGTGACCTTCCATCAATGTAGACACAAGAGCATCTTTGCATTAAAGTAATTTCAACAACTGAACTGTGCCCAAAAGGCTTTTAATTTCATTTGCAGGAGTAATCACCAAGACATGTTTATTCATAGCTGAACAGCTCATTAAAAATCTGAAACATCACTTCAAATTAAGTTTAGATCACAGGACGGTTTAATTTGTATGGAATGTATGAAATGTGAGTCAAACCAGCAATGTACGGTAATTCTGCCCCTGAATAATGTGGTATTGTTTTTAAAGACTGCATTTGATGACATAAAAGTCTGCTTTTTCCTTTCTTCCTTCTCTGTCCCCCCTTTTCCTTCCCTGCTTAGTGAAAGAATAAACTGGCTTTATAATTCACTCGTGACTTGCCATCTCAAATCAGGAAATTGCAAGCTGGGATACAGCCCGTATTCACTGGCCCATAAAACACTTGTGCTGCTACCTTTAATGCTAGAGTGCGAAGCAGAGGATCGCTGCCACACCGAGAACCAATCTCATCACCAAGAGAGCCCCCGGCATGGGAGTTCCTACTTGGCAGTTTGCACTCCGAGATCAAAGGAACGAGGTCATTCAGCTTGTTTTTAGAAACTGGACAAAGATTTAACTTAAGGTTGTGGTAAAGAACACTTTCAATTCTGTGTAGCTCAATTGAAAAACACAGAGGTGCATTCATGATTGTGCTAATATCATAAACTTCTCTTTGTGTAAATAGAATATGACTTATGGTCTAAATAAAATTGATTTTGATGTCAGAAAATAAATAAATGCCTTGCATTTTATATTGTATTTTTGAAACCATAAATCTTTGATCACAATCAGATGTATTTGTTCAATTGAAGTAATTTTTGAAATTTGTACAACATGAAATTATGATTAAGAAAATTCTTCCATCTGTTCTATGCTAATGTCATCACAGACATTAATTCTGAGAAAAATTGTTTGGTTCAATTCTAAGTTCGTGCAAAGAGTACTTGATCATTGATAGAACATTGAATGTTTCAGCACGATACATGTCCTTCAGCCATGATATGCCGAACTATTTCAACTTACTCCATATCCATCTCACTCTTCCCTCTTACACAGTCCATAACTCCCCATTATTCCTGCATCCATGTGCCTATCTACGAGTCTCTTAAATGACCTTATTGTATCAGATCCTACCACCATCCCCAGTAATGTATTCCAGACACTTACCAGTCTTGATGTTAAATAAACCACCTTTCACATCTCCAATAAACTTTCCTTCACTCACTTCAAATTCATTAGAGTATAAGAATGAAAGAGAATGTCAACCCTGAGCTCATCTTTCAATTGTTAGTACCAAATGCCAATCATGCACTGGGAGATGAGGAGTAACAAGAAGATTGTCCAATATCTCAAGTAGACATTACTTGTCCTAACCAGACAGCCATTATGGAAGTGCCTCCAATTTGTTGATTAGATCTGCAAGTGTCTTGGAGGTGTTTGCCAATTGTACAACCTTCTAACATTATATTTACTTTCCGTGCTGATTGTTTGCTGTGTTCTCATATAAAATAGAACCATACAACACAGGGACAGATACTTTGGCCCACCATGCCAATGCCAACCATAATGCCAAGCTAAACTAATCCCATCTACCTGCACATGGTCTCTATCATTCCATTCCCTACATGGCACTGTACCTGTCGCAATGCCTCTTAAGCATCACTATTGTATCTGCTTCTACCACATCCTTTGCCAGTTTGCTCGAGGGCTGCCATTCCTTGTGAAAAAACTTACCTCACACTTAAACTTTCACCTTCTCATCTTAAAACCATGTTTCCTACTATCTGATATTTTCACCCTGGGAAAGTGACACTAATTATCCACGCTATCTAAATGCCTCCAAACATAGAATCTTTAACACCACAGCACAGTGAACACCCTTCAGGCCATGATATTATGCCAATCTTTTAGCCAAATCCAAAATCAATTTAACCCTTCCCTCCCACATAGCCTTACATTTTTCTTTCAGCCATGTCTATTTAAGAGTCTTTTTAATGCCCCCAGTATATCTACCTCTATCATCATCCCAGATAGTGTATTCCAGGCACCTACCATTCCCTGTGTAAAATCCTGCCTCTGACATCCCCCCTCATGCTTCTCTCCAATCACCTTAAGATCATGTCTTTTCATATTAGCCATTAACTCCCTTGGGAAAAAGTGCTTGCTGTCCATTCTATCCATGCCTCTTATTATCTTAAACTTACCTATTAAGTCATTTCTCATCTTTCTTCTCTCCAAAGAGAAAAGGCTTAGCTCACCCAATCTTTCTACTTAAGACATGTTCTCTAATCCAGGCAGCATTCTGCTAAATCTCCTCTGCACCCTGTGTAAAGCTTCCACATCCGTCCTGAAGTGAGGGAACCAAAACTAAACACAATACAGTACTTGAAGTGTATAAAACCAGGGTTTTATAGAGCTGTAACATTACCTCACGGATTTTGAACTCAATCCCCTGACTAGTGGAGGCCAAGATACCATACCTCCTTTTACCATCCTGCCATTAACTTTTTAATGCTACCTTCAAGATCCACCTTCTAAAGTGCATCACTTCACACTTTTCCAGATTGAACTTCATCTGCCACTTCTCAGCCCAGCTCTGCATCCCATCAATGTCACATTGTAATCTATGACAACCTTCTACTCTATCTACAACATCATCAACCTTCATGTCATCTGCAAACCTACAAACCCACCCTTCCACTTCCTTATCTAAGTCATTTGTAAAAATCACAAAGAGCAGTATTTCCAGAACAAATCCCTACAGAACACCTCTGATCACTGAACTTCAGACAGAATACATCCCAAATGCTACCACCCTCTGCCTTCTGTGGGCAAGCTAATTCTGGATCCAGTCAAGTTGCCTTGGTCCCATGAATGTGCCTACCATGGGGGAGATTTGTCAAATGCCTTATTGAAATCCATATATATACACATACATTTATGTATATACATATACATGTATAGTGAAAGGCAACACGAGTGAATCTGCAGGTGCTGGAAATAAATAAAAAAAACATGAAATGCTGGCAGAACTCAGCAGGCCAGACAGCATCTATGGGAGGAGGTAATAATGACGTTTTGGGCTGAAACCCTTCATCAGAAGTAACATGGGTTGGCCGAGGGGGGATAAGAAGTGGGGGGAGGGATAAAGTAGAGAGCTGGGAAGTGATAGGCTGGAGGGAAATGGGCTAGGGGGAAGGTGGAGAATTATGGGAAATAAAAGAGAAAGAAAGGTAGGGCTGGAGGGAGATTATAGTGAGGGGGAGAAAAGAGAGAGAAAGAGAACCAGACTAAAATAATAGACAGGGATGGGGGCAAGGGTGGGGGGCAGGGGTATCAACGGAGGTCAGTGAGTTGGATGTTCATCATGTTCATGATGGGATCCATGCCCATCAGTCTGACACACTTTCAGTGGCAGCCACATGTGTAGGGACATCAATTCTTTCACTAAAGCCTGATTTATACTTCTGCGTCACATCTCCGCCGTAGGTACTGCGTACCCTATGCCGTAGGGTGACGTGCACCTCCCCAAAAAGGTAACTCATGTGTCAAGGTGATACAGACGGCAACAACTGTGATTGGTCCGCTTGGTAGCATCGCATTTCCTCCTACTCATTTTCAGTTGCTTCTTCTCCGCCATGTCTGTACACCGATGCGAAATAGATGAACCAAATCATCAAACCTACCTGCCGACATGCGAAAATGTTTGAAATGCATTTCCTCGTCCATGTCTCTCACGAAGAAACTCAACACAGTGGCATAGAAACCCCACCGCCAACTAGTGTTTTGGTGCATATCAACTCATGCTTGCTATGACGTAGAGCCAACGCAGAAGTATAAATCAGGCTTACGGCGTAGCCCATATGCAGAAGTATAAATCAGACTTACAGCGTAGCCCATATGCAGATGTATAAATCAGGCTTACAGCGTAGCCCATACGCAGATGTATAAATCAGGCTTACGGCGTAGCCCATACGCAGATGTATAAATCAGGCTTACGGCGTAGCCCATACGCAGATGTATAAATCAGGCTTACGGCGTAGCCCATACGCAGATGTATAAATCAGACTTACGGCGTAGCCCATATGCAGAAGTATAAATCAGACTTACAGCGTAGCCCATATGCAGATGTATAAATCAGGCTTACAGCGTAGCCCATACGCAGATGTATAAATCAGGCTTACGGCGTAGCCCATACGCAGATGTATAAATCAGGCTTACAGCGTAGCCCATACGTAGATGTATAAATCAGGCTTAAACAGTTTATCAGCAACAACAGCAGAAATTGAGCTCCTAAGTGCAAACTAACAGTATTTAATACTGATTAACTTTTACATCTTTATTACTTACATTGAGATAAATTAACTAACCCAGTAAAAACATCATCTAATGTTTTTTTGCAGTTTAGTAATCATTCTGCAGTTTCACTCCCTTATTTTGGTCTTGCTATTTACTGGTTTGTAGAATCCTTCCAGAAACATTATGGATACTAAATGCTGGAGGAACTCAGCAGGCCAGGCAGCATCTATAGAAAAGAGCAAACAGTTGACGTTTCAGGCTAAGACCCTTCACCAGCCCAACATGTCAGCTGTTCCATAGATGCTGCCTGACCAGCTGAGTTCCTCCAGCATTTTGTGTATGTTACTCTTAACTTCCAGCATCTGCAGATTTTCTTAAGTTCAGGAACATTACAGATCCATTTTTACTTCTTAACTCTAACCAAATTGTCACTCCCCTGCAGTACATACTTCAGTAGGTTTGCACCACAACGCCCACATCTCTTTTCTTGTGTAGAACATAGAACATTAAATAGTACAAGAGGCCCTTTGGCCCACAATATTATGACAAACCAAGTAAATTAGTAATCAAATGGCCAATCAAACTATTCCCTTATGCCTAAACAATGTCCATTACCTTCCATTTTCCTCATATTCATGTGCCTTTATAAATGTTTCTTAAAAGTCCCTAATGCATCTGCCTTACCACTACACCCAACAACACATTGCAAGCACCCACCAACACCCTCCCTGTAAAAAATCTTGTCCTTACTATCTATTTTGAAATTACCATCTCTCACCTTAACTACCTGTCCTCTGGTAATAGACATTTCAACCCAGGAGAAAAAGATACTGTCTGTCTACTCCTTCAAAACTTCTAATAATCTTACAACCCTCTATCAGCCTTTGCCACTTCAGAGAAAACAACCCAAGCTTTTTAAACTTTTTATGATAGCATGTGCCCCCTAATCCAGATAGTATCCTAGTAAACCTTTTCTGCTCCTTTCCAAAGCCTCAGCATCCTTTCTATTATAGGGCAACCAGAAAAATATGTCATGCTCCAGATGTGACCTAAATAGAGCTTTAAAAAGCTGCAACATAACTTCTCGACTAAGAAAGGCAAGCATGCCATATGCCTTCTTAACCACCCTGTCAACTTGTATAGCCATTTTCAGGGAGCTATGAATTTGGACCCCCAAGCTCTCTCTGCTCATCAACATTGTTAAGGGTCTTGCCCTTAACAGTGAACTGTCTCTTTACATTTGACCTACCAAGGTGCAACACTTTACTTTTGGCCAGGTTAAACTCCATATGCCATTTCTCTGCCTATATCTGCATCTGATAATATCCCACTTTATTCTTTGTCAGTTATCTATGCTATCCATAATACCATCAATCTTAGAATCTTCTGAAAAATAACTAAAGTTCAAATTAAGTTCAAAATAAAATTTATTATCAGAATACATATGTGCCACCACATACAACCATGAGATTTTTTTTCCTGCTGGCATGCTCAGCAAATCTATAGAACAGTAACTGTAAACAGAATCAATGAACAACAAACTGAGGAAATGCAAATACAAATAAATAATGAGCATGAAATAACAAGATAAAGAGTCCTTAAATTGAGACCAACAGTTGTGGGAACACCAGAAACAGAATGAGTGTAGTTATCCCCTTTGGTTCAAGAGCCTGTTTGCTGTGGGGTTGTAACTGTTCTTGAACCTGGTGGTGCTAGTCCTGAGGCACTTCTACCTTCTACCTTATGGCAGCAGTGAAAAAAGAGCATGACCTGAGTGGTGAGGATCTCTGATGATGGATGCTGCTTTTCTACAATGTTTCCTGTAGATATGCTCAATGGTTGGGAGGACTTTACCCATGATGTACTGGGATGAATCCACTACCTTTTGTAGGATTTTCCACTCAAAGGCATTGGTGTTCCCGTACCAGGCTGTAATGCAGCCAGTCAGCACACTTTACACTGCCCGTGTACCCACCCATTTACATTTTATTCCAGGTCATTTACAAACAGCAGATGTAAAATCCCTTCATCTGCATTGGGTCAGACCTTCATCTGTATTGATTCTTCTTCATCTGTACCTTATTTTCTGCCTGAATGGTGCTCATTATTTAGCTGTTACATTTTATTCTGCCTTGTATTACCTTGTACTACCTTAGTGCACTCTTTAATGAAACGACTTGTATGAGCAGTACAAAAGACAAGCTTTTCACTGTACTTTGGTACGTGTGATAATAATCATTCCAATCCATTCTTTTGTGAGCATCCTGAATTCAGAATTAGTTAATGCCAAGTACTGCCTATTTTACTGAGCCATGTTTCAGTTATTGCAATGACATCATTATCACAGTTGGCCATTTGTGCTTGCAGTCCACCAACCTTATTCACCACACTTCGTGCACTAACACACATACTGTATGTTCTTATTTTCTTATTCTTCAGTCTCACAATCTGCCCGCATTTAAAATGTGGGAAACTCTGTTACATCATATTATGTGCTGGTGGCCATCCCTCAGCCAATTCTGTTTAAGCCCCTCACAAACACACTCACAAATCTCCTAACTAGGGCAATTGATCCACATCCTGTTAGGCTGTGATTGATCAGGCACCACCTGACCCAAAACCGATGCCAATACTGCAAGAATCTGAAACGCTTCCCCTTGCTTCATTAGACACAAATTAATCTATCCGATCTTCCCATTACTATTTTTGCTAGCATGTCGCACTGTGAATAATCCGAAATTCATTATCTCCAAGGTGCTGTGATGATTAAATCACCCTTACCTTTCCCAAAAAAATCCTACCTTTCCTCTAAAGTTTTAAGTGAGAAAGTAGCTCCTGGAGATGCACCATTTAAAGTGTATTCAGCTCATATTCTACATTCTGTGACTCCTTTGTAACATAATCCTGAATTCATAGTTTAAATAATCAAAGTAACTCCACTTTTTCCCCTTCACCAAAATTTCCACATTTACCTAATTTCAACCTTTGCACTCTGTTAGATTTCCATTCAATTGAAACATACACACTCAGTGCTATGCATTAGAGAGAATCCAACTCTCGATTGATCATAATTACTAGGTAATTTTAGCCGAGCTCCTGATAAACCGAAAAACCAACACTACCAGGCAGCTTATTTCCTGCTGGCCAACACTGTAACAGAAACTAAAGGTTAACATGAATTAAATTTATAAACGCAAACTTTAATTACAGTGAGATTATATCACATAGTTCCCATGCTTAACTAACTTCAACCGGTGTACTCTTTAGAATTTGTACATTTAAAATTACACCAACTCTGTAACAATGCTGTCAAACTATAGGATCTGATTGTCATATTTTATCTGTGTTATTATTGACAAAATACATTGCTTGAAATATTAATCACTGAATGAACCCAAAGTGCTTTGAGCAAAGGATAGACTAACATCTTCATGATCAAACTTTTTGATATGCCTGCACTGTTAACACTATCTCAATTTCAATATCAAATTTCCAAAGTAAAAATGAGCCAAAAATGTTTTGGCAAACTCGAGGGATTTCACAGGAACATAACTCCAGTTCAAAACCTGATGTGTATTATAATTGGAAATAGAGAACACTTGGTTCATGGAGTCCAACAGGGCATGAAATAATGAGTTGTAGTGCCTTGCCAGGGTGGTAGACATAAGATATTGAATATGACTTCCTCTGCCCTATTGACAATTATCTCTTTATGAAGCAAAGATGATGCAGCGTCATCCCTTCAAACTATAAATCATTTCTTGGAAGGAATTTCCCAGACGACTGTACCAAGTGCCCTTGTGCAGAGCTGCAGAGAGTCACAGAGTTATAGAGTCCTATTGAATGGAAATGGGCCATATGGCCCAACATTGCAGTTATTGAGCATCCATCTATATTAATCCCATCTCCCAAGACTTGGCCAGTAGCCTTCTATGCCTGGATAATATAAGCGCCTGTCTAGACACTTCTTAAATGCTATCAGCAACTCTGCTTTCAATGTTCCCTCTGGCAATGCCAAGCCCTGTTTGCTTTCCATTATTCAGATTAACGCCATTTTTGCCTAGACTAGGTGCAATTAAAGGGAATGCATTGTTTCAACAATTAATTTTAGAAACAGTACTTTGAACTTTGAAAGGGAACGATACTATCTATTGTGTATTTCACATTGACTTGGAAGACTCACACGTTGATGTAGTAGACACACACCGCACTCACTGTGGATGCTGCTAGGTTGCTGCCTTTCACTTGGACGACGTGCAGATGTCTGACCACAAGAAGCTCCAGCTCTTCTGGATTTACTCTGATGCGTTTTACTGTGTGAAGCCACAGTCTGACTGTGGGCCAAAGGTTGTTGACTGCCTGACATTGGTGGGAGAATGCTGTTGACCTTCTGAGTGGAGGTAGCGATGTTGCACTCTTCAACACCACTGGATCTCTCAGGGGACTTCAGTAGACAGTAGTTTCCAATCTACCATGATCCAAACTGAAACCCTGTTGTCTCAACCTCCGGATATGTGCCGGATGTGGTTAACATAGTTGCATCCCAGCTGTGTACTCTCTACATTCTTCAGATTTTCCAAGGTCTCCACCCTCTGCTCCAGCTGGAGAACAATTGGCTGCCAGTGGGAAGCATCACTGATCCTGAAGACATGAGATGAGCAGCATATCTCTATTGTGGCAAGCTGTCAATGAATAGAATCTCTCTGATCCTGTAGTGCAACAATTTAAAGAGTCAAGAGTGCTGCAGCACTGAAGTAGGCCCCTCGGCCCATCTAGTTCATGCCATACATTCTGTTTAGTCCCATCAATCCTCTCCCGCTATATCCCTCCCGTCCAAGTACTTATCCAAACTACTCTTAAATGTTGCATTCAAATCTGGATCCACAACTTCCACTGGCAGCTCATTCCATAGTTTCATCACCCTCTTGGTGAAGAAGATCCCCCTCAGGTTTCTGTTAAATATTTTACCTTTCATCCTGAACCTATTACCTCTAGTTCTAGCCTCACCCAACCTCGGTGGAAAAAGCCTGCTTGCATTTACCCTTTCTATACCTTCAAAATTTTGTATACTATAGCTCTATCAAATCTCCCCTCATTCTCCTACAATCTAGAGAATGTAGTTCTAACCTATTCAACCTTTCCCTATAACTCAGGTCCTCAGCATCCCGCACAACAACTTTGTAAATTTTTTCTGCACTCTTTTAATCTTATTGATATCTTTCCTATAGGTACGGTAGATAACTAGAACCGAACACAATCCTCTAAATTAGGCCTCACCAAATTTTATACAACTTCAACATAACATCCTCACTGTTGTTAATTCATGGAAGACAGAAACAAGCTCCCAGGTAACAAAGAGCAGAACTCTAAATGGGACAGCCTAACTTTCAATTGAGGAACTAAGACTAAATGGTCTCTTCCAGTGCCTCCTTGGCATTTGCTGCTTGATGAAGTGACCACAGCACAACAGGACTTTTGCCAAACTCTTACAAGGCATTCTCCTTGTTCTGTGACAGGTAGGAGATGGACTCCTCATGCCATTTGCCATCTCAGACATTTGATCAGGAGGTCTGACAATGTGCTAATTATCTCTATGTACATTCATATCCACCCTCCCCAAAATCCCTTGCAAATGTAGTTTTCCAAGGCTCCCTCTCCAGGGAGTTTCTGCACAAGGTTCCGTGTATTGCCTGCTTGATTGCAGTTCACGATTCCTCCAAACCCACCGCCTCCACCTGCACTCCCAATATCATACACTCATCTATCCTACCTCTTTCTTATGTTACAATTTCAGTGTGGCACGTTATAGTGGCAGTTCAGTGAGGCATTGTGCACTTTTTCATCACACTTCTCAGATACCTCACTTGGCTTCTGCTCCTCCTCCTGAGTGCTGGGGTTTCAGGGCAAGAGGATGGACAGTCTCTCAGAATATCTTGCAAAAGTGCATCACATTAGGGGGTGTGGGTTATGAGAAATAACCTGTGTGCACCGTGTTTCAGAGTAAAGGTTCAAAGGTTCATTTTATTATCAAAGTATGAATGGAGGATACAATGACGAGATTCATCTTCTCCAGATGGCCATGAAATACAGAAAATCCATGGAGGTTATTGAAAGAAAATGCATTAACCACCCCACATGAGAAAGAAAAAGAAACAAAAACTTGCAGCACCCCAAACCCACCCCTTTCCAATTCTGCCTTCGCACAAAAACTAACAAATTACCCACAAGGACATCAAACCCCAAGCTGTAGGTTGGGTATAATTATCAAAGTCCTCAAGGGAGATAGGATTGATGAAGAGGAGATGCATGAGGTATCTCGACCATAGGGATTTAGTTGTTCCTTGGCTCCAGACAGCTTGGGGCTGTTTTGTGCTTGCAACCATGAGAAAAAGGGTCTCCCCTCCAGCCTGGTGAAATGGTGAGTATGACAGGGCCCGGTAGATTGCTGGTTTATACTTGGGCTGAAATACAGACAGTAAACTAGTGGCTGTGGATATGGGCAGAGGAACATGGGAAGCGGTGATGGGGAAGGGTCGTCAGATAAATGTAGACTCATGGGATGAGGTAAAGTTGTGTGGTGAATGTGAAGTTAGTGGGGTAATTTCATTGCAGCAGAGAGACAGCCTGTTCAGTGCTGTGGCTCTGACTTTGACTTACATGGCCATTGGTTATTTGTTCTGCAATCCTTCATGGGCCAAAGGTGTCATTCTGAGGATCAGGTTCTCATTTCCCTTCTACGCACGAGATCTAAAGACCCTCCTATGTTCTGGACACAGTGCATCTCCTCCACTGACCAGCTTATTGAAGCCATACTCTATAATAACTTTTCTTGATCACTTCCTCCGTGGTGACCATAATGTTGACATTACCGTGAGCTACCATGAACAGCATCTCTTGCCAAAATTACTGCACAGTAAACTGCTTGAATTTCACAGAAACCTCATGACCCACACTCAAATCAAAACACACATGCTCATTTTGAACAGTTCCATTCAGCACAGGGGTAAAATTACAACAATTTCATAGTGCTCCAAAAAGTGGAACAGATGAATTTCTAGGCAGTATAATTCCCCCTCTTTTTGAGGTAATTTACTTTTCATCAGTTTTTCACTTCACTGGCACTGATGTGGTCTCAACAACCCTCACCCACATTACGATTAACCCAAGCTAGCTACCAGCAGGTATATAAGAGTGACCAAAAGGGCTCGCAGATGATAAAAATGAACTTAGTTGTGAAATACCTCAAGGAAGGGATGATATAGGTAATTAGTGTTGACAGTTTCAGTATTAAAATGCTCCTCCCATTCCCCATTAACCACATCTGGTGGCTTTCAGAAGAAAATTTCACATTGCACATCTGCTGTTTGACAAGTTAATGCTATTATTCAACTATGTCCAAGCTTATTGTTTCCACTTGTACGCCTTGGATTTTATAGGCTAAATTGGATACACATTCAAACAGCAAGAACTGCTTGTTTCTTCAGATCCTCTTTCCACAGTGATTCACACAGAGATAAAGAGACCCTTACCCTGTAATAAAGATCCTTGTTTATATGAGGACAGAATTTTAATCTTTGCTTTGAATGGGTCTTATCCTCCACGATAATACTTGTTTTAAATAAAACAGTAAATACTCTTTCAAGTCAAAAATGACAAGTTGGACTGAAATCGTTAGACTACTTTATTAAATTCCTGTGACTTTTGGAATGAGAGGGGTTTCCAATGAGAAGCTTATGGCAGGAGTCCGCAGACCCAGCGCAAGTCAGGATGCCATCAGGTCACTTGAATTAGGTTTAATTCAGACAATGCTTGGTTGAGAAACATTCATTGAAAAGGTTTGAGCATTATTTAAGCCAATGCTACCTCGTTGCTGTCACATGAGACAGCACATGCTGGAGTCCAGTGCAAAGAACTCACACGTGAAGAAGCAGCTGTGGAGGCAAAAGGTTCAAGACAGTGTTTTAGGACTCAGCATCACAACCTGGTTTTATTTTTTTTTTGATGCCCTGACCATCGGAATAAAAAGATCTGGAATATCTACTCTGCCACAACTTTGTCCGTCATCATTTTATCTACTTCTATCAGGTTACTTTTGCTCCACAGAAAACAAGCCCAGCATACATAAACCATCCCCAGAACTGAAGTCCTGTAATCTAGGCAATACCCCAGAGAATCTTCCCTTTCTGGTCCACATGTCACTGGATATTCCCAATGCTTGTGTCTTGTCAATAATATCTCTCCGGTCTTCACCTGACATTACTACTTTAACTCTTTGAAAAAAGAAACCTTCACCTTCAGGGCTACTGCTTAAGTACCAAACTCCCTTTACTCTACAATGTCCCAGAATGAAATTGTGCCAATCTATCCTATTTTTTTCATAAAGGTTCTTTTCAATAACATTCCATGCTATTATAACTGAGGTAGACTATTCCCTCTCATGTTTCTCGACCTACCTGTCCTTGGTGTAATCAATCAGTATTGGTTGGCAAAAGTTTTCTCCAATTGGGAACCCATTGCCTTTTTGGCCATTTCATGGCTGCTAGTACTATTCTTCTCCTTCATACCTCTTTGGAGTTGGACTGACTGTCTGCAACCTTTGTTTCATTTTTGATCCTAAGGTAATGTGTAGACCACATACTTTTGATTTCCCTAAGATAATCTATTTTCATCTTTGTGTCATCATTAACTTCCACATCTCCTGCTGAAACCCTTGGCCATGGCTTAGGTTTTTCGATTCAGTAATCCTTTCATAGTCACAATAAAGCTTGTTCTTTATATACTTCTACTAATTTGAGGCCATTTAATCTCTTCTGTTAGTGTTTTAACACCCTTGCATTTGCTGAATCTAATTAACTCTTGGTGAGCTGATTTACAACCAATGCAAAGGTTGTAAGTTTCTCACCTCTGGCGTCAAATCCATCCATGATATCACTTCATTCCAACTTTGTACAACCTCTGAAGTTTCCCTTATCCACTCAACAGTCACAAGTATCCACAAAGTTCTGGAAACACATATTAAAATGTTCAATCTCTCCCCATTATAAACATAGTTTTAAACGTATTTCCATAATTCAATTTCTGATCATCTGTCTTAATTTGAATTGATATTGCAATTGGTAAAGCTCTTGTGAATCACTGTGGGTCATTTTGCTACCAGAAAGACTACATTTTTATCTTATATAAGTTAATGATACAATGTTCATTCTCTTTCTTCAAAACCCACAAACTATTCATTTCCTTTAACAATTTGTCTTAGCACTATACCTTTTGCATCAGCTAAATAGTGATTGTGAACTTTTTGTAGGAAGATTTCACTTATAGAATTATTATTTTTAATATTTTTTGCCATTCACTTCTTAACATTTTAAATAAACAATGACGTTTTTTATTTGAGCTTAGAGCAATCTCTCTGACTGATGTTGTGAAGGACATTCAAATGTCCATGTAAAGGGATAGGTGCAATTAACTACATTCATCTATTTAATTCTTACTTTAGGTAAGGTTTCCTATAGATGATTCAACATTTGTACTTAGTACAATGTTGAATCATTGAATTTGAACTTGCAGGTTACACATTAAAGGCACGAAATTGAATCCATTATTGCTTCTTTGATGTAGATAAAAGTGATTTCCAAATTAAATCATACCAATCTTTTTTTTCTGGGTAAACTTGTGCCCATTGGGAAATTATCCTGGAAACTTGAAGGTGCAATTCACTTTTATTCTTCTCATACTTCTCCAGCCTCTGCCCTGTGTCCAAGAACATCACCATTCATGCACCAGATATTTCTTCCATCACAGATATACACTGGGAGATTGAGTATGACTTATGATCTTCAGTGAATACTCAGAAAAAAAATCAAAAGGTTTTGGAGATTGGAGATTACAAAATAGTGTCACAGGTAGGTAGGTTTTTAAAGAGAACTTTTGGCACATTGGCATCAAAGTATTGAGTACAAGAGTTGAAATGTTATTTTGAAATGGTATAAAATGTTGGTGAGGCCTAATTTAGAGTACTGCATGGAGTTCTGGTCATCAAAGATTAAAGGACTATGTAGAAAATTTTCAAGCATGTTGGCAAGATTTGTGGATCTGAGTTATAGGGAAAGATTACATAGGTTCGGACTTTATTCCCTGGAGTGTAGGAGAATGAAGGGAGATTTGATAGATGTATAGAAAATTATGAAGGATATAGATAAGGTTAATGTATGGCAGGCTTTTTCCACTGAATTTGGGAGAGACTAGAACTAGTGGTCATAGGTTAAGGATGGAATACTTAATGGAAACCTGAGGGGGACCTTCTTCATTCGGAGTGTGGTGAGAGTGGGGAATAAGCTGCCAGTGGAAGTGCTGAATGCGGGTTTGATTTCAACATTTAAGAGAAGCTTGGATAAGCACATGGATGGGAGGGGTGGAGGGCTATGATCCAGGTGTTGGTTGATGGGACTAGGCTGAATAAGTTTGGCATGGACTAGACAGACCAAAGTGCCTTCTTCTGTGCTGTAGTGTTCTCTGACTATATTGGGAATTACTGTCCTGTGCACAGGATCTATCTGTAACATTTTTCATTTCTTAAAATTATGGAAATATCATCGGTACTTGACTCTTCATCCTCACAGCCATACTACACAATTCGTTTTAGAGCTACCTATAGAATTTATGTACAAATCATCACTTTGCTCCTTGCGATGTAAGGGACCAAACAGTTTTTTCACCTCTTCATCAGGAGCTCTTTGATAGTCATGGAGAGAGTTTCCTTAATATCGCATTCCTAGAGATCAAAGCAGCTACAAAATGTCAGAAGGAAGCTTTCTAAGCAGCTCCTAAGGGGAAGTACACTGCTCTCGTTTTAACCTGAGTGCTGTTTCTAACTTGCTTTTGCCCAAACTTACTGCTTCCTGACTGGATTCAGTTCGACATTCACAGTAAGTACAGAACACGTTTAATACACCAACAGATAGAAAATCTAATCACTAGAACATAGATGCTTATAAAACCACCTATGTACATTGAATCTAAGCTGCTTTATGTGTTTACATCATATGACTGAACCTTAAGACTCAGCCCTGAGAGGAGGTTAGGGATAATTCCAGGTCTGTGATCTTCTATAGGAGTTTTTGAAAATTCTTTTGGAAGTTCCATTAAGAGTTTTGAGAGATCCAGTAAGTGACCACAATGCTCTGACCTTTACCATAGCCTTGGAAAGGGATAGGACCAGATGGTGTGGGCGACATGGCAGTATAGCACTTAGCATTACACTATTACAGCACTAACAACCCAGGTACAATTCCACCACTGTCTGTAAGGGGTTTGTACATTCTCCCCATGGGCAAGTGGGTTTCCTCCAGGTGCTCCTGTTTCCGCCCACATTCCAAAGATGTATGGGTTAGTAGGTTAATTGGTCATATGGGTGTAAATGGGTGGCATGGAATCATTGGGCTGGGAAGGTCTGTTACCTTGCTGTACCTCTAAAATCAAAAATATTTAATTGGGGGAAGTGAATTATGATGCAATTAGGCAGGAGCTGGGGAGTGTAAATTGGGAACAGATGTACTCACGGAAATGCACAACAGAAGTGTGGAGGTTGTTTAGACAGCACTTGCGTGGGGCTCGATAGGTTTCTCCCATTGAGGCAGAGTAAGGATAGTGGCATGGTTGACAAGAGATGTGGAACATCTAGTCAAGAGGATTAAGGAAGCATACTTAAGGTTTAGAAAGCAAGGATCAGACAGGGCTCTTAAGAGTTATAAGGTAGGCTGGGAGGAGCTTGAGAAGGAACTTAAGAGAACTAGAAGGAACAAGGGAAGGCATTGGTGAGTAGGATTAAGGAAAACCCCAAGGTGTTCTAAATGTACATGAGGAACAGGAGGATGACCAGAGTGATGTTGGGACTGAATAGAAGAAGAAACATATGCCTGAAGTTGGAAGAGGCGGGGATGTCCTTAATTAATATTTTGCTTCAGTATTCACCAGCGAGGGGGACTTTAATGAATGTGACAACAGCATAGAATTGGCTAATATGCTGGAACACGTTGACATTAAGAAAGAGGATCAGCTGGAACTTCTGAAAAACATTAAAATAGACACTGAAGATCCCAGGGCCAGACAGGATAAATCCTAGGCTACTACGGGAAGCGAGGGAAGAGTTCTGCACCTTTGGCAATGATCTTTGTGTCCTCACCAGTCACAGGAGTAGTTTCAGATGATTGGAAAGTGGCAAAAGTTATTCCTCTGTTCAAGAAAAATGGTAAGAGATAATCCTGGGAACTATAGACAGGTGAGACTTACATCAGTGGTGGGCAAACTATTGGAGCGGATTCTTAGAGATAGAATTGATGAGCAGTTGGAGAAACTTAGTGTGATTAGGGTAGTCAGCATGGCTTTTTGAGGAGCAGATCATGCCTAATGAGACTGAGTGAGTTCTTAGATGAAGTGACATTGAAGGGTCTCAGACATTTCCTCTCTACCATAGCATGGCAGACACCAGCTCCAAATGGAGCGTCCAAATCAGAACCCGGGATCAGGTTTATTATCACTGACATATAATATGATGTGAAATTTGTTTTCAAAAATACAGTGCAAGACATAAAATTTACTGTTGATTCCAAAAATAAAGAAATAGTGCAAAAGAGGAATAATGAAGTAGCGTTCATGGGTTCATGAGCAGTTCAGAAATCTGATGGCGGAGGGGAAGAAGCTGTTCCTAAAACATTGAATGTGGCTCTTCAGGCTCCTGCACACCCTCCCTGATGGTATTAATGAGAAGTGGTCATATCCTGGATGATGAGGGCTTTTAATGATGGATGCTGCATTCTTCAAATTCTTCCTCTTGAAGATATCCCCTATGGTGGAGATGCTAGTGCCTGTGATGGAGCTGGCTGAGTCTACTGCCGTCCACAGCTTCTTGAAACCCTGTCCATATCAGGCTTTGATAAAACCAGCCAGAATGCTTTCCATTGTGCATCCATAGAAATTTGCAAAAATGTTTGGTGACGTAATAAATCCTGTCAAACTCTTAACAATATAAAGCCACTGGTGTGTCTCCTTCATGGTTGCATCAATACATTGGGCCAGGACTGACCTTCTGAGATGTTGATACCCAGGAACTTGAAGTTGCTCACCTTATCCATCAATGAGGACTGGTGTGTGTTCTCCAAATTCTCCATTCCTGAAGTCCGCAGTCAATTCCTTAGTCCTACTGACACTGAGTGCAAGGATGTCTTTGTAACACCACTAAATCAGTCTTTGTTAGTTACATAGTTAAAAAAAACCTCATTTTCTATATCCCAGCTCTCTGTTTCATTTCACAATTATACAGTTAAGTGCACTTACTATGTGACTGACAGCAGAGCAGTAATAATTTGGCAGTATAATGTTCCTAAGCAAAGCAGCCAGAGCAGAATACTAACTAGAAGGCTGGGTAGTTTCTCTCTCTTTTGGTTCCTCCCTTTCATTTCTGTGTGTCAGACTGATTGTCCCTAATGACTCCTGCCTTTTGTAGATCTGCATATTTATAATCTGGGGTCAAGAAGCAGGTCAAGGGTAGCAGAATAAAGTAAAATTGCCAAATTCATAGCTCATTAACTGCTGCGGCTCTTATTTGGTCTTTAGTTTAAGTGAGGGACTTACTTCCAAGAAAAACTTCATTTGCCTAACAGGCATAAATCACTTACAGTAATCTTTGGAGAAAGTCCACGTCGTGGGCCGATGAAGCTGCATGTCCATTTAGCATCTTGACTGAAGTATGAAATGCATAATAAACAGCAGTGACCTGGCACTGAAAATTGTGCGGAGGCAGGCAAGGTGCTTGTGTGAGTCACTTAATACTCAGTTTTTAAATCTGTTAAACTCTAAGGCAGAATTCAGTGCAGGAACAGGCAGCAGCAAGAAGAGTTTGAGTCAGGGAGACATACAGAGTAGACATAGGCCCACCAACTCACCATGCCCTTACTATCATCAGTTACCCATCACTTTTGTTCACACCCTGCTACAAGCCTCTCGTCACTGTCATTTTGATTAATTTACACCTTTTTATTTCTAGATCTTTTAATATCGGTCAAAAGTTGTGTATCTGTGTTAGGGCATGGCTTAGAAGCCAGTTCAATTCAGTCTTGGAAATAAAAAGAGGAAGTGCTGGAAACTCAGAAAGTCAGGGAACATCTGTGGAGCAACAAACATTGTTAATGTTTTGTTGCTCGGTTCAGGTCAATGCTACCTGATTTGCTGCACATTTTCTGTTGAGATTTCAGATTTCCATTATCTGCTTTCATTTTCATCTCCATGAACCCAGCATCCGCAGTTTATAAAAATATCTGCGTTATTATTTGAACAATACATATTGAAAATCACTGTTAAACATGTAAAAGTGACTTAATATAATTTCTGTGAGTTTTACACTATCATTGCAAATTAAAAGAGAACCATTTCTGTATGTTACGGTGCAAAGTGAGGAAGCGATAGTTCAATTTGAAGAGAAAAAATATTCAGAATTCATTTTAATTATGTTACAAAACCTTAAACCCTGATAAAATTTCCATATGTTTTTATAATTTAATTTTGAAAATAATTTTATGCCATTTGTTCCTTTTGCCTCTTGTAATTCCCTTGTGAATTCTCTAACCCCCCTCCCCCTTGAAGACAGGATTTAGCTTGACCTGAATCACAATGGTACCTTTGCACAAATCTGACAAATTTTATTTCCAGCTCTATTGTTGAGTGACAAAACGTCTCCCCCAATCCCAACAGCCACCAGTCCAAGTCCAATTTTTCCTGGCAATTTACAATTCAATATAACATAGTAATTTGTCAAATGCAAAAGACTGCGGATGCTGGAAATCTGGAATAACCCTGGAGAAAATCTGCAAGTCAGACTTGAGAGGGAGAGGGAGGAGAGGAGGAGAGCGGAGAGAGAGAGGGGGGAAGGGGGAGAAAGAGAGAGGGGGAGAGGAAGAGAGAGGGGTGATCAAGAGAAGGAGGGGAGGGGGAGATGGAGAGTGGAAGAGAAGGGGAAGGGGGAAGAGGGCAGATGGCAAGTGGGGGAGAGGTGAGAGCAGAGGGGGGAGAGGGAGAGAAAAAGAAAGAGTTCACATGCTAGGGCAGTGGCCTGTCATTGGAATTGGGAAAGATTAGAGATAAAAATCAGATGCAATTTCTAAATTTAACAGGCATTTTAAGAAACTCTGAAACACGCAAGGTATTGTCAGATATGGTCCTATTGCAGGCAAATGGGATTGGTATCAGTGGGTTAAAAGGACAATATGGATGCTTCGAGCTGAAAGGCCTGAATGTGCTTCACAATGGTGTGACTCTATAACATAAATTCTAAGATACAGAAAAGGAGGGGAGGCAGAGAAAATATGAAAGAGATTCTATGATCGGCAGAAGACCGGAGAAAGCAACTTTAAAAAAAAAACAGATAACGGGAGAAACATTCAGCAAATAAGGCAGCAAAAGTGGAAAGTAGGACAGAGTTAACGGTTCAGGTGGATGACCCCCATCAAAATTTTAACATTGTTTTTCTTTCCACAGCAGCTGCCTGATCAGATGAATGTTTACAACATTTTCTTTTATTCCAGAAACTGTAGATTTGCTTTCCATTTTTGAGATCTAGTGACAGAAGTGATAAAGAAGGGTGAAATGATTTGTGAGTTTCACCACAGAAGGTGGTTTAGAAGGAACATAGCACAGATCCACTGCTGTGTTTTCTGGCCTCCAAGTGCTAGATGATGAAGGAGAGGTTAAAAGAATTGGTTTTATGTTCTGTGGAATACCAAAGGTTACGCGATAACTTCATTGTCAATTGTAGGATTTTGAAAAAGAAGTAGAGTGTTTTCTTTCAGTGGTGAAGTTTTGGTCAAAGGGATAAAACATTAAAATCAGAGCTGAGCCAATCACAGGTGAAGTTAAGAAACAAGTATTCATGAAAAGGAGTCTGTAATTCTCTTCAGTGAAAACACTGCCTGAAAGGGAGGTGGAGACGGAGAACCCCACACATTTAAAAGTAACTGGATGAGCACAGAAAGAGCTTTAGTATAGAAGGTTATGGCCTGAGATTAACCTAAATAAATCCCTTTTTAGTGAGCATGGATATAATGGACTGAATGATGCCCTATTGTGTTATGAATTTCTATGATTCTTTAAATCAGCAATAGAGGCTGGCTAATTAGTAACTAAATCTGAGATCAATGGGTTTCCGATGGAAAGTACATAAAAGACTAAAGAGAAAAGATTTGGATGAGGTTAAAATGTTCTTAAGGGAAATCAGGAAGTACTTTTCCATGCAGAAGGGTAATGAAAATCTGGAATTCTACAATACAAAATGTGTGAATACTGAGATATGTGGACCTCTCAAAACTAAGAATTGCAGGTAATACTGCAATAGAGAATCACAGAGTCATACAGCGCAGAAGCACCACTTTGGCCCATTTTGCTTATGTTGGCCTTCAAGCCTTCTATGTCTTGGCAACTCAATTGTTTGCCTAGTCCTTTCTAGACTAAGTAATCAGTTCAAAAGATGTCTAGATAGAGTTGAGTTCGGATGATCTCAGTGCAAGATAGAAAGAACTCAAGGAATTCAATTATCTATTCTACTCCTACGTTCCCACCACAGATCCTAAATAGAATCACATTGAAGCATTTCTTAATGTGACTGACTTGGGTAAAACACACCATTTTGTTTCATGTTGTGTCTTGCTGTCAGGATCTGTTGTACCCCATGAAGTGTACCCATGATACATAGTACAGTCAGAGCAATGAAGGTCAAGGGCAATGGGAAGTTCTTAGTGCTGTAACTGTGCTGCTGTGGAGGTAACATGTTTACTTAGAATGGGAGAACCTCTGCTAAAAATATAATGCAGAATATCACTGGCAACAAAAGTCCCACAGGCAATGTTCCAAAACGTATTTTTTCCAAAATGATTTTCATTGACACGATCCAAATTCTGTCAGACTATTTTGAGGGGGCTGGGGAAGAACGTAGTAGCAGCAAATGACAAAATGTTCTAGGTGCATCTGGAATTAATCTTGTATGGTCTTAATGCAAGAATGTAAGAAAGTGTCACAACTTAACAATTGAAATAGTTAATGATTGTAGCCAGGCTGCCAAAGCTGATTATATGTGGTCTCGCCGCCAGCTCTGTCAACATGTGAGGTTAGCCTATGACAGTCTACCACCACTTCAGGGGATTGGTCCTGTTCACTCTCTTCATTATAGAAGATTGAAATTTAATTCACTCTATTTGCCAGATAAAGTCAAAGGCAATTTGATGGTTTGCACAGAAATAACAAAATTAACCCAATTTATTTTGCAAACCCCAGCAATGTTTCTGATGAAGAGATCAACCAGTCAGCATCTGGTGGTCACTTTAATACAGTGGGCCTCAGGAAATACATTTTCCATTCACTTTCCTTTGCACAGGCACAACAGGCTATCAATAACATGCAAGTCTATGAGCTCATATATTGCAATCACAAGCGTCAGTAAAGTGAGAGCGTAAATCTTGAGATTTATTGGATTTAAATTGGCTATTTGAAACTTAAGATTATGAAAAATGTTCTGTGTTTCCTTCAATACAAATGGATTTAGTGTGCATCCTTGGAAAGGAGGGCAGGGCAGCGTGAGGAAATACTGTTCGCAACTCAGATCACCATGAGAACTAGAAAATGGCAGAGCTAAAGTAGTTTTCTAGGATGCATTCTCTAGGTCCTGAACAATGACCAACATTTGTTGCCAGTCCTAATTTCCATCAGGAAATTGGAAAAGAGCCACTTTCTTGAACCACGACAGATATTCTTAAGAATGCCTTCCTGCAGTGTTGCAGGGTAGATAGTTCCAAGGATTAGACCCAGCGACAATGAACGATCAGTGCTGTACACTTAGTGGCCACTTTATTGGGTACAAGAGTGCTACAGGAGTACCGTAGCTCATCCAATTCAAGGTTCAACATATTGTGCATTCAGAGATGCTGTTCTGCACACCACTGCTGTTTTCAGTTACTGTCACTTTACAGTCAGCTGGAACCAGTCCGCCATTCTCCCCTGACCTTTCTCATCAGCAAGGCATTTTTGCCCACAAAACTGCTACTCACTGAATTTTTTTTTTTTGACTTTTTACATCATTCTCTGTACATTCTAGAGGCTGCTGTATATGAAAATCCCTGGAAGGCAGCAGTTTCTGAGATACTCAAATCACCCCATCTGACACCAACAACCATTCCATGATCAAAGTCACTTGGAACACATTTCTTTCCCATTCTGATGTTGGGTCTGAACAACAACTGACCTCTTGACCATGGTTTTTTTGAACTGAATTGCTACCATATGTTTGGCTGATTAAATGTTTGCATTATCAAGAAGGTGTACAAGTGTACCTAATAAAGTGCCATTGAGTGTATATCCATGCAGAAGTCAAAGGGTTCTGAAAGTCTTGCAGAGTAAGGTGGGAAGTAGCTGTAGTGCATTTTGTAGATGGTACACATTGCCCCAACAGTGTATCCGTGTAGAAGGGCTCCACCAAAACTATCTCACTATTTTGTTCTCTTTTTGCACTTTATTTTAATAATTTTTACTGTAACTTAGAGTAAATTTTTATGTATTGCACTGACCTGCTGCCACAAAACAACAAGTTTCACAACAGGTATCAGTGATAATAACCTTGATCCTGATTCTGAAATGTTTAGGTGGTGGATGGGGTTCCAACTACGTAAGCAAATTTGTCTGGAATGACGTTGATCTCCTTGAGGGTTGTTAGAACTGCACTCATCTTGGCAAATGAAAGTATTCTATTTCACTCCACACGTGTGTGGATGGTGGAATGGTATGGTGGATTCACTTGCTGCATCTGCTGATCTACTCTTGTATTTATTTGGCTGGTTCTGCTGAGTTTCTTGCCTATGATAGCACCTAGGATGCGGATGGTGAGCAAATCAATGATGGAAGTACTGTTGGTAAGGATGCTAAATGTCGACTGGTATTTAGACTCTCTCTTGTTGGAGTTGGCAATTTCCTGGCATATTTCTGGTACAGATGTTAACTACAAGATATCAACTCATGCATAAGTGTTATCTAGATTTTTCTGCATGCAGGCAAGACAGCTTTGCTTGCTTGAGAGTTTGTAAATGCAAGTGACAAATCGAACATTACAATATTGCCCAACTCCCCAGTACAACCATTAGTAATCTACCAAGATTCAGACTCATTTGACACTTTTAAATGCTAGCTCAAAACCTAATTTTTAAATCTTGCTTTTAAATAATATTTTTTCTTTTATTTTTGTGTTCACGCTTTATCCCATTGTAAAACACTTTGAACTACATAGTTTGTATAAAAAGAGTTCTATAAATAAGTTATTACTATAATTCATCAATATTTAACAGTGAAGTTTTGAGATAATTTCAGAAATTATTGAACATTAATAATGAAATTATTGAACATTAATTCTGCAATAAATGGCAGAAAAATGGCAATTGAATTGTCACAGTTGGCAAGTGGTAGAAGTTAGGGCATGCTGAATGTCAATATGAAGAGAATAAACTAGAGTTAGTGTAGGATCTGTGTAAAGGGGCAAGTGATGGTATAGACTCAGTGAACGATAAGCTTGCTGTAGCTCAGCCCAAACATTGCCTGTTTATTCCTCTCCTTAGATGCTGCCTGACCTTCTGAGCTTTTCCAGCATATTGAGTGTGTTTCTCAGCTTGTTTCTGTGCTGTGTGACTCAGTATATAACCTTACATGGCTCTACTTTCGAAATATCTTCCAACGAAATAAGCACTCGAATTTCTAAAGCAGTGTGGTGTAAATAAGTGGTACAACATTAGATTTACAATCAGGTTTGAGAGGGGATTGCTAATGTTATCAATTGTAAATGTTGTCCATTATCTATAAAGGACACCTTTCTATTTTACTCAGCCACCACCTGCCACGTCACCCCACTGAAGTTCTGCTGGCAAGGGTAAGGGAGATCAACCACATCATGCAAATATATATGAGGCAGCAATGAGGAGTTCTGTTTATGCATTCAGCTTTTATGATCAGAAAAAAGTGATTGAAAAATCAATAAAAACAGAATCAAAGTCAAAGTAAATTTATTATGAAAGTACATGTATTTCACCATATACAACCTTGAGTTTCATTTTCATCTGGGCATTCACAGTAAATACAGAGAAATCAATGAAGGACCACACATAACAAGATGGACAACCAACCAATGTGCAAAAGACAACAAATTGTGCAACTATAAAAAGAAAATAATAATAATAGCAATAATAAATAAATTCCAATAAAATGAGATGAAGAGTCCTTGAAAATGAGTCCATTGGTTGTGGGAACATTTCAATGATGAGCAAGTAAAGGTGAGTGAAATTATCCCCTTTCATTCAAGGGCCTGATGTTTGAGAGGTAGTAACTGTTCCTGAACCTGGTGGCGCAAGCTGTGAGGCTCCTGTACATTCTTTCTGATGGCAGCGGCAAGAAGAGAGTATGTCCTAGGTCGTGGGGGATCCCTGATAACGGATGGTCCTTTCCCGTGACAGTGTTTCATGTAGATACGCTCAATAGTGGGGAGGGCTTTACCTGTGATGGACTGGGCCACCTCCATTATATTTTTGTAAGCTTCTCCATTCACGGACATTGGTTTTTCCACACCAGGCCACGATGCAACCAGTCAATATACTCTCCACTGTACATCTATTGAAGTTTGTCAAAGTTTTGAATGACATCCTGAATCTTCACAAACTTCTAAGAGGCATTGTCCTGCTTTCTTTGTAATGGCACTCACGTGCTGGAGCCAGGGCAGAGCATCTGAAAAAATAACATCAACAATCTTAAAGTTGCTGACCCTCTCCAGCTCTGATCCCCTGATGAATATTTAATTTTTCAATATTATTTGAGTAATAATGTAAATATATTGTTTGATTAAGTGGATGACATCATTGTTACCGGTAAGGATGAACATCTCCAAAATCTCAAGACTGTGTTAAAAAGATTAGGAGGTTACGTGCTCTGAGCAAGTGAGAATTCCTTAAATGAAGCATTACTTTCTTTGTTGTTTACTTAGTTGTATTTATGTGTAAAAGTACGTGAATGGCATACGCTATTACACCACCACGTCATAAGTGCATGCCTCGCTAAAGTAAAAATGAAGTAGATATGCATCTAAAGGCTCTGTGTTTTTCCTTTCAATTAGTTGTATGTTTTGGAGCTATAAAACATAACAGCCTGACTCATGAACCTCTGGGTTCCTCCTCCTGAAGCCAATAATCAGCTCTTTGGTCTTGCTGACTTTGAGTGAAAGGTTGCTGTTGTGATACCACTCAACTAGATTTTTAATCTCCCTCCTATATGGTGATTTGTCACATCCTTTGATTTGGCCAACGGCAGTGGTGTCATCAGCAAACTTAAATATGGCATTGGAGCTGTGATTAGACTCACAGTCATAAGGTTAAAGTGAGTAGAGCAGTGGGCTAAGCGCAGAGACTTGTGCAGCTGTACTGATGGAGGGCATGTTGTTGACAATCTAAATTGACTGGGGTCTGTAACTAAGGAAATTGAGGATCCAATTGCTCAAGGAAATATTGAGGCAAAGGTTTTGGAGCTTATTGATTAGTTTTGAGACGATGATAGTATTGAAAGATAAGCTGAAGAGCATTCTGATATATGCACTTTTGCTGTCCAGAAGTTCCAGGGTTGAGTGAAGGCCCAGTGAAATGGCATCTACTGTTGATCTTTAGTGACAGTGGGCAAATTGGAGCAGAACCAAGTCACTTCTGAGGCATGAGTTGATATGTATCATCACTAACCTCTCAAATCACTTCATCCCAGTGATGGCCATTGAGTCAGGTTGCCTCATTCTTCTTAGGCACTGGTGTAAGTGAAGTCTGCTTGTAGCAGGTGGGTACACCAGACAACCAAAAAGAGAGATTAAAGATATCAGTGAACACTTACTCCTGTTGATCAGCACAGGTCTTTAGTACTTGGCCGGATGCCCTGTCTAGGCTGGATGCTTTTCGTGGATTTACCCTCTTGAAGAATGCTCTCACGATGGCCTCTGAGACTGAAATCACTGGGTTGTCGGGGGCTGTGAGAATTCCTGAACGTGCCTCCATGTTTTGACTGTCTAAATGAGCATTAAGGGCATTGCGCACATCTGGGAGCAAAACCGTGCGGTCATCTGTGTTGCTTGGCAGGAGGTGATAGCGTTCAAGCCTTGCCAAAGCTGTTGAAGATCCTTCAGTGATTCACATTTGGTCCAGAACTGCCACTTCTCATGTGAGATAGCTTTCTGGAAGTCATACATGGACCTCTTGTATTTTACTTGGTCACCAGTCCTGAACACCACTGAACTGGTGGCAGAAATCTTGATGCATCCAGGGCTGCTGTTGGGGAAAGACTCGGAATGATTTTGTTGGGGGGGTGGTGTAGAACACTCATCTACAACATTTCATGGTATCAGTGACAACCATGGCGTATTAATTCAGATGCTCTGATGAGTCTGTGAATATGGCCCAGTACACCGACTCGAAGCAATCCCTTAGCTGCTCTTCTGCCTCCTGCGATCACCTGGTTTTTGTCTTTATCTCTGGAGTCAACTGTAATTTGAGAAGGCTATTGGTTGTATGGGTGAGAAGGAATATTTGCATAAATTATCCAGATAGAGCACAGGAATCGGATTGCATCACAAACACGAGAAAACCTGCAAATGCTGGAAATCCAAGGCGACACACACAAAATGCTGGAGGGACTCAGCAGGTCAGTCAGCATCTCTGGAAAAGAGTAAACAGTCGACATTTCAGGCCAAGACCCTTCATCATGACTGGAAAGAAAGAGGAGAAGTCAGAGTACGAAGGTGGGGGGGGGGGGTGTGGAGGAGAGGAAGAAGTACAAGATGGCAGGTGAAACTGGGAGGGGGGAGGAGGTAAAGTAAAGAGCGGCAAAGTTGATTGGTGTAAGAGATGTAGGGCTAGAGAAGGGGGATTCTGATAGGAGAGGACAGAAGACCATGGAAGAAAAGGAAGGAGGAGGAGCATCAGAGGGATGTAATGGGCAGGTAAGGAGATAAGGTGAGAAAGGGAAATAGGAATGGGGAATGGTGAAGGGGAAATGCCAGCCCCTTCTCTCAGTTTCTTCGTTGCCGCTGCATTTGCTCTCAGGATGAGGCTTTTCATTTCAGAACTGCTGAGATGTCAACCTTCTTCAAAGAAAGTGGTTTCCCTTCCTCCACCATCAATGCTGCCCTCACCTGCACCTCTTCCATTTTGCACACGTCTGCCCTCACCCCATCCTCCTGCTGCCACACCAGGCACAGGGTTCCTCTTGTTCTCGCCTACCACCCAACTAGCCTCGACATCCAACACATAATTCTCCATAACTTCTGCCTTCTCCAACGGTATCCCACCACAAAGCACATATTTCCCTCCCCCATACTTCTTGCTTTCCGCAAGGATGGCTCCCGATGTCACTCCCTTGTCCATTCGTCCCTCCCCACTGATCTCCCTCTTAGTAGCTGGCCTTGTAAAGTGGAACAATTGCCACACCTGCCCCTACACTTCCTCCTCCACTACCATTCAGGGCCCCAAACAGTCCTTCCAGGTGAGGAGACATTTCACCTGTGAGTCTGTTGGGATCATCTACTGTATCTGGTGCTCCAAGTATGTATTGTGAGACCTAATGTAGATTGTTTGACCAATTCAGCGGGCAACTACTCTCTATCCGCCAGATATACCCGTGGACACCCATTTCAATTCTACTTCCCATTCCCATTCCAATATATCACTCCATGGCCTCCTCTACTGCTGCGATGAGGCCACACTCAGGTTGGAGGAGCAACATCTTTTATTCCATCTGGGTAGCCTCCAACCTGATGGCATGAACATCCATTTCTCAAACTTCTGGTAACTGCCCTGCCCCCCCCCCACCACTCCCCATTCCTGCTTCCCTTTCTCATCTTCTCTCCTTACCTGCTCATCCCCTTTCTCTGGTGTTCATCTCCCTTCCCTTTCTTCCATGGTCTTCTGTCCTCTCCAATCAAATTCACCCTTCTCCAGCTCTTTATCTTTTCACCAGTCATCTTCCCAGCTCTTTACTTTTCACCCCTTCCCAGTTTCAACTGTGACCTACCACCTTGTACTTCTTCCTCCCTTCCACCTTCCCCACCTTCTTTCTCTGACTTCTCCTCTTCCTTTCCAGTCGTGATGAAGGTTCTTGGCCTGAAATGTCAAATGTTTACTCTTTTTCATAAATGTTGCCTGGCCTGCTGAGTTCCTCCAGCATTTTGTGCGTGGTGTATAGGAATGGGATGGGTAGGCAAAGTGGGCCAAGTAGCTTTTTGAGTTTTGGGGCGCCATAGTAGCCTAGCGGTTAACTTGATGCTCTTACATCTCAGTTCAGGGGTTAATTCCAGCATTCTCTGCAAGCGACTCTGTACGTCCTCCCTGCGGAATGTGTGAGTTTTCCCGGGTGCTCCGGTTTCCTCCCACAGTCCAAAGACCTACCGGGTAGGATAATTGGTCATTGTAATTGTCCTGTGATTAGGTTTGGTTTACATTGGGGTTGTTTGGCGATGCTGGAGTGGCGCAGCTTGAAGGGCTGGAACTGTCTATTATCCGCTGAGTTGCCAAATAAAAAATAAAAACAAAATCATTCTGAGTTTGTGATCAACGTTCTGGCAAACCATAAGAGCAATGTTTGTGAGACTTAACTGAAATTCTATGGTTCACTTTTTGAAGTTGTAACTAGAATAAAATTTTGCAAGGGTTATGGAGAGATGTAGCTGCACTCACCACAGTGATCAGTTCACCGATGCACTCTGTTGTGGAAGGAGCTTTCATGTAGTTTTGGCACTTAAGCTTCAATCCTGTCTTTACCTTGAGTTCTATAACGCTCAGGTTTCTGAAAACAGTAGTGAGTGCTGAGGCAGGTCTGTCCCTAGTCATCCTGATTGAAAAGCATTTCTTGTGGAGTGACGAAAGAGCAGTGATATGTGATGAAAGATGAAGGACCTGCAGTAGATTCTAGTACCCATGAGCCCAAACAATAGCCACAGAAACAATACTGCACCTTGGCCACACGTGATGGAGACTGACAAAGAATGTTTATAACATGTGTCTCAACGGGGGAGACAAATAAAGTCTGAGCTACTGAATATTTTCAGCATTTTTGGGTTTTATTTCAGATTTCCAGGAACTGCAGGTGTTTGCTTTTTGAAGCTTTGAAATTGAATGCACATGGAAAGTCATCTCTCTAATAGTGACAAAATCAAATATTCTGAAATTACAGACTGATGCCTATTACTTAATGTTTTAGGATTGAATTAGATTACTAAAATGATTCCTAAACATTGGGACTTTATAAGTTACCATCTGTCAAAATACTGGGGCAGCACGGAGGCACATCAAGTTAAGATTCTGACTCACAGCTCCAGGGACCTGGGTTCGATCCTTATCTTCAGTGCTCTCTGTGTGAGGTTTGCACATTTTCCTGTGGCCATGTGTGTTTCCCCAGGGTGCCCCAATTTCCAGTGCAGGTTTGTGGGTTGATTGCCCTTGTAAACTGCCCCCCAGTGTATAGGCAAGTGTGTGGGGGGTGGGGGGGATGGTTGATAGTTTTGACTTTTATAAATGGGATTAGTGTAAGAATTAGCATAAGCAGGTTGTTGGTGGTCAGCACGGAATCTGTGGGCTGAAGGACCTGTTTCTGTGCTATGACTCTATTCCAGGTTGCATAACAGCTTGCCACAGTTTTATTTGTATCTAAGTCTTCCCATCACACATTGAAGCCCGCCTCTTTGAGTCCGTTTTTGACAACTTGCTACCTCTGCTCTCCCCTTCACTTGCCCCGAATCTATTTGGCCATTCTCCAGGCTCGGGACACAATAAACTCAACTGGACAAGATTCCCACTGCAAGAGGCAGCTCAGCACAGCCATTCAGGAAATTCCAATGTATTACAAGGGAAACACCAAAGATACACTAACAGATACATGAAGGTGTTCAAAACAGAACGAGAAGGGCACCAATTGTCAGAAGGGAGCCTCCTTGAAACTGTAAGTGCAATAAGTAAAACCCTTGTTTTAAAACTAAGGTTAATACCTTCAGCAGGTATGTGTGTGGAAACCTTCTGAAGAAAAGGCTGACCACAAAAGGTGCAATTGTGGGAATTTGGCAGAACTATTATTAGCAGAATGGGGAACATATATCTACAGGCAAGTGGGTGGTAAGGAGTGGGTAGCAGCGCTTCCAGAAAGGAAATCTATTCAGTGCTGCATGCGTTTCCCCTGGGTGTTCCAATTTCTTCCTTTAATCGCAAAGACATGCGAGCTGGGGGTGATAGTGAGGGAAGGGTATTATATGCTGTAATCCGTCTCAATTTCTATCAGGATATAATAGGTGAAAAGGCTCTTTGTTCGCATATAAAAACTGTGGATATTTATGGGAATTTAGCACTGGGATTTCCTTTTGACATTTGTGAAGGCTGAAAGCAATTCCCGTGTTAAACCATTCGGAAGCCTGTGTCTAGCAACATGAGCACGAGTCAAAATTCCATGAAAACTTGAGACAGCAATCAAGAGGACAATCCACACCAAGATACTTGAAGACCATGGAAGGAGGAAAAGATCAGTGAAGTCAGTAGTTATGGAAAAACTGGGGGGAAATGTTTGCAGAAAGGCAGGATGATTGGAAAGACGAGAGTATGGAGAATTTTGTGTTTATTTTTTCATTATCCTCAGAGCTGGTGTCAGTGATGAGGCCAGCATTTATTACTCATTCTTGTTGGTCTTGGTGTCTGTGAGCTCCATTCTTGAACCATTGCACTTGTTCAGGTAAAGATAGTTTCACATCAGAATCAGAATCAGCTTTATTATCAATGCATGTGTCGTGAAATTTATTAACTTAGCAGCAGCAGTACAATGCAATACATGATAATACATAAATAAAATTAACAATGTAAATCAATTACAGTAAGGAAATATGTATACTAAAGTTAGATTAAAAATAGTGTGAAACAGAAATAATATAAAAAAGAAAGAGAGAATGAGGGCCTGTCAGTCCTCAAGTTGAGTGACGCAGACAAGCGATGTGCTAGATTGTAACATCGAAGCAGCACACTGTTGATCTCCCGCTTTTATTTGATGTGAGAGCGATATCTTTCTCTCCCTTGCTAGTGAGAGAGAGCCCGACTGAAATGTTGAAGTGTTGGAATGGACAGTTGTTTTTTGGTGGTCTCAAGATCACAGTCTCTTGGGGGCTTTGCTATTGCTTGCACGATGGGGAGGGGTTCAGTGCTTTTGCTGGAACAAGTGGGGGGAAGGGGGGAGCGTTGGTGCTTTTGTTGCTGCTTGTGTGTGGGAGGGGTTCTGACACTTTTCTCATTCATTCTTTTGGGTTTTTTTCTGATTTGTGGATGTCTGCAAAGGGTAAGAATTTCAGGTTGTATACTGTACATATTCTCTGATATTAAATTGAACCACTGAGCCCGGCATCTTTGTGGTGCAAACAGTGCTTGCTACTCACCAGGTCAAGCCTGAATATTGTCTTCAAGGGCGGCGAACCTGTGGCACACATGCCCAAGATGGCAGGCACAAAAATTCTGTTGCTACACAGGTATGCAAGGTCACCCTCCCAACTCTTTAAACAACACACATAATAAGAAGGTACATAATGATTATCTTTACTGCCAAATGATGCAGCAAATGATTTTTTAACAACTCTAGAACACTGAGATGTGATCACAGGAAACACCTAATGCAAGCTTGGTGTCAGCTAGATGGTTGTGAGGACATGTGACTTTGGATGATACCTTTTGAAATCTTCCCAGACCTGTTGTACACATTAATATTTGGACAGTAAAGTTACAATAACAATACTACATAGAAAATTTATTTTTCAATTGTATTTTTAAAAGATTAATTTTGATATATTTTAACTGGCTTTCTAAAAATGCTTCAATTATTTCATTCTATCTCTGTTATAATTTATTAATAGCAAAACAATGAATACATCTAAATATCAACAGGATTCATCCTTTATCCCCTAAAGTAGTTTAAAATTATTGTTACTGATTTGTTAATCAATGATTATCTTTATACAAGGTTACCATGGTATGTGAGAGAATTTAGTAGAAGACTATCACCACAGTGCCAGACTTCGGAGCGAAGGCTCCCGAGTTCGAATCCAGCCAGCTCCCTTGCACACTTTCCATCTGTGCTGGGTTGAGCGTTGAGCTGGCTACTCTGCCTCGTAAAAACAAGAAAGCCTGCTAAAATAATGCTGTCATGATGGCATCCTGATGACTGCACTCGGAGATAAGAACTTTCTTCTTCTATCGCCAGTTTGGGCACATGCTCTCAAACAGGTTTGTCAGTCCAACTACGTGCAGTTGTGGACTGTTTCACTGACCCAGGAACTGCGAATGGAATAGAGCACGGTTTAGTCAATGAACAAGCATACTTCTGATCTTGCAATAGAAGGACATTCACTGTTGACCTCCCTGTAGATGGTTAGCTCAAGGACACTGTATTGTGGAACTCGTACAGAACTGTCCTGGGGCAACAAGTACAACCATATTTCTTTGTGTGATTTCTGTGTCTGGAAGTTGATTGAATGGTAGCATCACTTACTTCAGTTTTGCCATGGCTCTTAGATCTCTGCTGTCAAAAGTCAGTCACTCACACCTCTCATCTGGCTTTCAGCTTCTTGTTCTGTATTGAGCTATGTTGGGGTCCAGAGCCAAGTGGTCTTGGTGAAACCCTAACCATTCCTCAGAGATTTGGCTGATGGTGAATAAGTGTTACTTAGAATCTCAATACCTCCTTGAGGAATTGGATCTCTGATGTCCCACAATCTAGGACATGCTGTCTTCTCACTGCTTCCATCAGGAAAAAGGTACATGAGTCTCAGGACTCAACACCACCACCTTCAGGAACAGTTACAGACCCTCAACTATCAGGCTCCTGAACCAAGGAGGATAACTACACTCAACTTTACTTGCCTCTTCATTGAAATGTTCCCACAACAAACGGACTCACTTTCAAGGACTCTTCATCTTATGTTCTTGATATTTGTTGCTTATTTATTTGTTATTATTGTTTCTTCTTTTTGTACTTGCACAGTTTGGTGTCTTCTGCACTCTGGTTGAACACCTTAGTGGGCAGTCTTTCAGTGGTTCCATTATAATTACGGTTCTATAGATTTGTTGTGTGTATCCACAACAAAATGAATCTCAGGGGTATACATGGTGACATATATGTACTTTGATATTAAAATTTACTTTGAACTTGGAACTTTAATACTGTTGATGGCAACTTCCACCACTTTGTTAAACCAGAGTAAATTAGTTGTCCTATCAAGGGAGGGGCTATCCAAGTGAAGGATCGAGACAATAAGAGTTTGTATTTATTTGGAGTTTAGAATGATGGGTGTCCTTACTCAGATATATAAGATCCCCAGGGTGCTCGACAGAGCAGATGTGAAGATACTTTTGGTAGATGCAAAGTCATAAACAAGGGACATAGCTGCAAATTGAGGAGTTAGTCATTTAAAACTGAGGTGCATAGAAGTTGTTTCCTCTCAGAGTCCAGGAAATCTCTGGAATTTTATGTCTGCCCCCCCCACCCCCCCAGCCCCCATGAATGATAAAGGATGGATCGTTATCTATATTGAAGGTGATGGTGGATAATTTTTTGAAAAAATTGTGGGGCATGGAAGAAAAATTGGTAGCATAGATCATATTGAATGATGGGAAAGGCTTGAACAATTAAGTGGCTTGTCCTGTCTTCTAGCATCAGGTTGACTGTCCTTCCTGCGTATCTGGGAGATTCCCCAAAATGTTGCAGAGATACCAGCTTTATCTTTGCTGGAACATTTTGAGGCACAGATAGTTCAGATCATCAGTACGACAGCTGGGATGCTGTCTGGTCCCATCAGCCTTGGCTGCACCCAGTGTGTCTGCCATTTCACTCCATGTGGTAATGAGATTCAAATTATCTGGAGCCTGGATTCTGTGGTGAAGAAGCTCTCAAGAGGATACAGATAGATCATCCATCTGGTACATGATTATGTAACTAGATCTTGGGAAAATAGAACAGGAATGACGATAGCCATAATCATAGCTGATTATTATCTAGAAGATGAAAAATTTTGCAATTGAATCGGAAACTGACATCTTAAAGGAGAATTTATTCAACAATCCACAGAAATTAATGTTGTGTTTTTGCAACCAGATCATGCAACTTCATTGCAAATAACTGAGAACTTGCTGAAATTTCCATGAATTCCATTTCTTTACTTGTGTGTCTGTGTCTTATGTACTAACAGATGGAGCCCAAACATACCCACTGATGTTTAATGGGCAATTCCAGGATTCCAACACATGTGCGGCTAACAGAGTGCATATGAAAGCCATTGCAGCATTAATTAAAGGGGACACAAGAGATTGCAGATGCTAGAATCTGGAGTAACATATCATCTGCTGGAGGAATCTCTTCTCCCTCCTGCCATCTGGGAAAAGGCACTGAAGCATTCAGGCTCTCACAACCATGACTATGTAACAGTTTCTTCCCCCAAGCTATCAGACTCCTCAATACCCAGAGCCTGGACTGACACCTTACTGTCCTATTGTCTTGTTTATTATTTATTGTAATGCCTGCACTGTTTTGTGCACTTTATGTAGTCCTGAGTAGGTCTGTAGTGTAGTGTAGTTTTTTTTTCTGTGTTGTTTTTCATGCAGTTCAGTCTAGTTTTTATACTGTGTCATGTAACACCATGGTCCTGAAAAAACATTGTCTCATTTTTACTATGTACTGTACCAGCAGTTATGGTTGAAATGACAATAAAAAGTGATTGACTTGCCTTGACTTGATCCTGAGGGGGGTTAGGAATGAAGAGGAATTGTTGACTCTACTCAGGATTGAAGATGAAGAAAGGGGAGGATGATATAAAGAAAAAGGGGGGGGGGCGCGGGTAATACAGAGGCTAATAGGTGATTGATGGACAGTGAAGAGGAGTGGATGAGGAAGATGAAGGTAGAATGTGGAGGGGTCTTTGCAGAGACCAGTAGAGTGAAGGGAAATTCTCATTTCAGTCTGGAGGGAGATGGAATGACTGAAGTCTGAGAAACAAAGGAAATGTAAGAGACCACAGTAGAAAGAAAACACTATTACCTGAAGGAGGAGGGCATTTCAGATATCCAGGAGGGCAAGGCTTCATCTTGAGAGCTGACCTTGTGGTGGCTCATCAAGTTAAAATGAGGACTAGACTAACTCCCTCTCCTACTTGGCTCAATCTGCCCATTATCCTTCACCCCTCTTTAGCCCAACAATTACCGCTAGCCCTGACCTCTTCAACTTTAATGTGATAATGACACTCTGTTTCTCCAGCCCTCTATGCCTTTCTACCATCTCATCCATGACCACCGATCTCCTGACCTCTTATCTGCCTACTTGCCTGTAATTCACCATCTACCTCTCCTTCTGGCAAACTGACCTTCAACAGCTGAGTCTGATCAAGCCATAGATAGAGAAAAAATGTAAGTTACTGAGGGTAAAATGCCTCTAAGAAGAGAAGGTGGAAAGTTTTTAGTATACAGCATATGCAGATGAATCATTAACCAGCTATAAAGTGAAGTTCATGCCTCTATCTCTACTGCCCAGAGGAAACTTCCACTGAGTTATGATGTTTTTGGTCTAATCAACTCAGCTGTCTGGAGGGATGTTTGCAATAGGGAATCAATTGTTGGGGTTCCCTTTGGTGAATCTCTGCTCTTTGTTGTGTTTCATGTTGCAGTTGGGAAGGTGAGCATTTATGTTTAATGTTTTTCTTGTTGAAAATCAGTTCCTTTCTTCCTTTGCATTTTCTTTACAGTTGAGATTGGAGTATTGATATTCCACATGTACTACATACCTTAAGTGCAATTAATTCACAACACACTCAAAATGCAGAACCCTTCCCCTTTGTTTCTTTTATTGCTCTGTAATAACTGATAATATGGAGAACAATGCCCTGATTTCATATCATCCTATGATAAATGTTTCATTGGTTGTATGTGCTCAGATCAGCCAAGCTACATCTGAGTATAGCAAATTAAAAGGAAAAATATGTGGAAAGGTTTATTCACTTCCAATATCTCATCTTCTACAATTATGTTTCCACATAATGGTGTCTATACAATACTGCCAAGCCCTAATGGTTTTTACATTTCTCAAGCTAACAATTTTCTCAGAATCATTTCCCAGATGAAATGTTGAGCTAATGATTTGATGCTAGATGATAAAATTGAATACGAAGTCCAAAACCAACAAAGCAAAGTTAGCATAGCATCAAGATGTTATCCAATACCGCAAAGTTGAGATTGTGACTCTGATGGCACATCTGCTAAATTCACACTATTTATTGGTTTGGGAAGGTGGCGCCCACACAGTTGAGACTCTACGGACAGGAAGATGAGACTTCCCAAAACCAAACTGTTTACACAATGTAAGTTACTGATAAGTTTGGTAGCATTCATTGGAATTAGCTTTTCTTCAAACAATATTTATGTTTATTAATGCGATCGCTTAATGTCTCAAAGTTGCAAGATAGGATAAAATAGGCAATTGATTCAATCTCTCTAATTTTGTAATCTGTCATTGACCAGTAACAGGAAAACCACCTCCTAAGAACTCACACCCACAGCCCGAATCACTAAACAAACTACAGCTTGGCAGTAACCATGTGCCCAGGGGTGCTCCTGTAGGCTTCCCTCAAGCAACCCTCCTCCAAAAAATCAGAAAATGAAAGCTTCTCCTGAAGACAATTTTGACACCAATTTCCCTTTGACGAGCAGGTGACTTCTCCACATACGCAGAACTTCTCTCCACTTACTGCCCAAGTGATTAGCCCAAAGGTTTGCTAGACAGCCCTGGTTGCCAGAATCACCAATGTCTCATTGTGCCACAGCAATAAGGAAAATACCAAAGACCTAATGTTTTCCTATCTTAAATCCATGCCTCCAATATTTCCACCTCTCTGTTCATTGAGAAATATCTTCCTTTTAATTCTTAATTCAAAGGCACTCATTCAATATCAAAAGTAATTTCTGCTGCTTTATTTATTATTCTGCTTGTGTGCTATGCCCTGGCAGATCGATAACTGTGTTACCCAACATTAAATTGCAGCTCAATTGAATAACTAAGAATTCATTCATCCTTTGTGTTAGTCAATCATTCAATGCAATTCCCACTTTCTGTCATAAGAACTAAGCATCATCCACCACATTGTAAGTTACTAAAGTGTAAAACTATCCACAAATATGAGAAAGCTACCCCATCAGACACAACTCATTCTTAATGAACAATTTGCTCCACTTCACTGTTAGACTCAATACTGGCAGCTGTGCCCATCTTCCTGATAAAGTTTGTGTTGCTGCCACATTCATTCCACTGCAGAGACTTGGGGATTTTCAATCAGTAGTTCAGTGTTTGTGCAGTGCTATTCAGCTCACCATCCCAGGAAGGAAACAATTTAAGATAAAGAATCTCATTCATATATGAAGTAAATAATTTTAGAATTTGTTAAAAATAGATTTCCTTATTGCTCTTTTGTCTCTTGCTATCTGATGTTCCTTCCTCTGTCTTTTCTTTGTGTTGCTGGACTCTATCATACTGCCTTTCCTGCTTTGTTCCCTTTGCAATATTTAACTCTCATTGGATTTTTAGTTGGATACTTACTCCTGTGATGTACTAAAATCCCGGGTATTCTTTTCACATCCAGCAACATAACAAGATTTGTAACACTCCAAGAAATTCAAGATATCCCAAGCAATGCAGGAAGAGCCAGTTTTATGTTTTAACAATTATGGCCAATTCCATTTGCACAGGTTGTTTTATCTTTGCCTTCAGAAGCATTAGTTGCAGAAGCACATTTGGATTTCTGAATTTGTTTGCTGAAAGTTTGCTTAATTAGTTCAAAAGGCATGGTGGTTATATTCATGCAGTGGTGATGTCATACTATTGACTAGAGTGTAAAACAGATTTGTGTACCAAATTCATGCATCCTCAAAGTGTCAAATAAGTCCTCAAATTTGCAAATCAATGAACTATTAGTAAGTGCATGAATAAAAATGTCATATTTGCTCTGAGAATTGCAGAAAATCCTTAAATCCTTGATAGTTTTACTGTATAAAGTGATGTTAAAATTCAGATAGCTACCATGACTGATTGCTTGTTTTTTCTAAAAATACATTTGAGCTTGTAACCCAGGCATTTGGTTTCTTCTGTCACTAGTAGTTTATGTTTTTCACACAAGTGTGAACATTTGGCCTCTGATTGGACCCAAATTATAACTGCAATGTAATATATACATGTGTTCAACTTGTTACCTTCAACGTACAAGTCAGGCAAGTACAAAAGTACCCCACTAAAAGAAATGTTTTGCTACATAAGTTTACATGGAAGACCTACAGAAATCCTCCAGCTTTCAAACTTAACTCTGCCAAGCCAAACAATTGATTGAAGAATAACAGTCTGTTGGTTGGGTTTACATTTGAATACTTTCTGTACTCAGCACAGAAGAGAAGATAGCACACTATTGAAATTCAGGTCATTTATATGATTTAATCCACCTTGCAATAATTCTTCCTAAACTAGAAGACTCTGTCAGTGGCAATATAAGATTCACACCAAAGTACTTCCAAATTTTCTTCTGATGTGCTGATGGTTTTTAAGGAAATAGACAATAGCTCCAATTTGTAAAACTCGATTACTGTATTGAATTGAAAACAAATTTACTTAGAATGTGCCAAGTATAAACTGTAATGCAGATAAGATTTAAATTAACCTTAATTGCAATATTGCCTTAAGACTAGGCTTTAAGAAGCATTTACTCAATCTCCAATCACTTCTGTGAAACATAACACATTATCCCTAATAAAACAAGACCACAGCTGGGACAAATTCATTTCTAATCCTCTGAAGAGGGTGGGTGATGATTGGATTGAGCTTCTGTCAAACATTTCTTTCACAAGGCAGTCTTTACAATGACGAATTTATAAACAAAATATCATCCCCACAAGCCCCATCAGACAGCTTATTTTAGTCTGCTTCTCTGGGAAATGGGATAACAAAGTATGGCTCATCTGTAGTCATCCATACTAGGATTATTGTTCATTGTCACGGCGGAAAACTTGTTATTGACACATTACAATTTTGCCAATTTAAGACAATATATTAACTTTACATTTGTAATAAATGATCAGTTTTAAGATTTGTACAGTATTTTGTGAAAAGTCACGGTAAAATAGTTGCACTAAAGTTACAACTTTTGAATTGCGCACTTCAAACTTTTTTGTCAATGGTTGTGTGGATTCTCTTGCAGACAAAGCATACTTTAAATTTGCAAAATGTATCTTTCACAGGAAAATAAAGAGAAATATTCGGCCCAACAGTCCACATAAGGGCCTGCAATTGTAGATCTCCTTCGTTTTATAAAAACAGCAGGGAATTGCTGAGTTATGCCTCTTTGCTTGGACAAAAGTATCACAGAGATATGATGAATTTTCAGTAAGGTTCAATGGCTCAGGAGGTAGTGATACCATTTCACAGCTTAGCAACCTGGGTTCTGTCCCAGTCTCCAGCGTTGTTTTCATGGCATTTATATGTTCCCCTTTAAATGGGTTTCCCTCCTGGTGCTTTGGCTTCCTTCCACATTCTAAACCTGTGCTGATTGGTGGGTTGGTGGATAGAAGGTAAGTCAAGGAAAACTGATGATAGATGAATTTAGATTACAGGGAAACAAGTGGGAGGAATGGGGTAGATGTCTATACCAGCTCTCGGAGCATTCGACAGGCTTTTCTCAAAGAAAACTAAGCGTTATTTGTCACATGTACATCAAAACATACAGTGAAATGCACCACTTGTGTCAATGACCAACACAGTCCGAGGATGTGCTGGAGGCAGCCCGTAAGTGTTGGCATGCTTCTGGCACCAACATAGCATGCTCACAGTTCATTAATCCTAACCACTAGAACGTGGGAGGAGGAAAAGTACATAGTCACGTGGAGAACATATAAACTCCTCACAGACAGTGCCAGGAATTGAACTCTGATCACTGGCACTGAAAGTCTTGTGTTAACTGTTATGCTACTATGCCGCTCCATAGACATGCTGCTGGGCATTGTGTATGGAATGGGAAACAGATACATCTGTGCTTAAAATGTATCCCTTTCCACTGATGCTGCCCCTGTCCTGCTAAGCGTTTCTTGCATTTTCTAACTTCATTTCAAGTTTTCAGCATCTGCAGCTTCCTCCTTCCTTACCTGGTATGCTATTCTTGATCCACTAACATTGACTCTGAGGTGGCCTAGCAACCCATTCTATTCAAGGGCATTGAAGAAATAACAATAAATGTTGCTGTAGCCAGTGGCATGCATTTCCTGAAAAAATAATATGTAAAAAGAGCCTCAATATACCATATTAGGAACTGGGCAAGTTCATAGTATCAATATCAATATACTAGGATCATTTGCTCTTCAAAATTGCATGAAATGCTATCATTAGCTTATTTTTCTCAGTTCTGGCAAAATCTCAAAAAAATCTTCAACACATTCTAGTAGAAAAACATAGAACACAACAAGCAATAAGACAACAACTAGACAATTTTAACTGTTCTTAAAATATTTTGACCAAGGTAAAGTGGTGATTTGTAATGGTGGTATTTTCATATCAAAAATAGTGCCATTTGCCAAGATGTTCAAAATGTGTTCATAAATTTTACTTTTAATCTTCTAATAAAGTTTATTTTGTGTACTTAATGTAATTTCCTCCTCCCAAACAACTTCAAAGCAACTTTACTTTTGCATTTCACAAAAGCAGAACAATATTACACAGCCTGTCCATGCTCCAGAAGTAGCAAGCATTATAAATTATATCTGACCATCTCAACTATAAATGGTCTTACTGTTTACTCTTTGCTATGCACACATGGATTCCAAAGTAAAGTGGTCTTATGGATATTTTCTTCCACTAAAACCTGTCACCGGCAGCTAGTTATATGTGACAGCATCAAAATGGCAAGTTCTGTTATAAACCCTGTGCCCACTACAAATTCCAAGACACTCATAAAAATATTGTAAATAAAGTGGAGACTCTAAAAATGGCATGCTGACAGACACACAGCTCAAAAATTCACTAGTGCCCGAAAATTGCATTGTGAGGCACAGTGAGAGAGAAATGTGCATAGACATCTTAAGTTGTATAGTGTAAGAATATTCATGTCCTTGTGTGTGACTGACACAAATGCCAACAGTGTGCTCAATACACAGAATTAAAGGTGGCTTCATCCTTGGAGTGCAGTGATACTGGAGCATCAGCTGGCATTGTCTTTCTGCCTCATTTCATATTTGTAAATCATCTGCAGGTCAGCTAAAGATTTAGAGAATGAGGTCAAGCTCACGTTTTACCATATGCCAGTGCAGATAGTCATCGAGAAACACAGCACAGAAATGCAACCCTTTGGCCCACTGAGTCCATTCCAGCCATCAACCACCTCATTTTTAACTCCGTTCGCCCACCCCAATGCTACCCTAACTTCCTGCATTCCCGTGAACTCCCTTCAGATTCTACTACTTGCCCACAGACTAGAGACAATTTACACTGGCAGATTACCAAGCAACCTGCGTGTTTAATTTGAAGGTTTATTATTAAGTGAGGCATAGTTCACATTTTATATCCTTCCATATTAACTATTTTCTTTTGAATGTTTCTGACACTGCATGAATAGCATTAGACATTGGAACTTAAATAACCATGGAGAATGGAATGAAAATTTTATTCTCTTTATGAACTGCGCTAAGATTTATAATTATACATCTTGCAAGTGGGTGGTATTTTCCTGTGTTACGCAAAAACTTTTTTTATTTATTGATCTGGATGTAAAGAGGACCCTGCGGCATCTGAACTGGTATTATCCACTTTCAAGGGGATTTTTGAGAAGTAGGATTAGCATCTAAGAAGGAAAATTATTAAATGAAAAACACAGCTGGAGACAATTCAATGCCATATGCTTGTGACACGAATGATGCATTTCTAAACTTTTTTAAAAATTTGGCAAGTAAAAAAATAACTGGCATCACAGATTTTTGATAGGATTAAAACAAATTATTGATGTTGATTCCCAGTAAAAACTTAATTCTGTCAAGTCAATTATTTTAATGGCAATGTTGACATTAAGGGAGTTAATATGGCTATTAAAATAGCAGAGAACTCACAAATAAATGAACTGTGTTTCACTCCAACAATATTGTCTAGCCTTCTGAAGGCAGTAACTGTTATAAATGCACAACAATCTCAAAGAGGAAACAACTGATTAATGTTTGGATAGACCTTTCATGAAAAGACATTTTGATTTTAATTCATTCATTCTCACTGTGGCTTCTGATAGGAAATGTAGCTTATTTAAAATAGCATAATCAGCAATACATGTAATTCTCCTGCCTCATCTTGGCCAAAGAACATGGGCAATTCTCATACATTAGTTAGTTTTGTCCATTGTAACTTGTTTTGATTTGTCCCTGAAAGAGCTAAACAATCCCTAAACTACTGATCAGATCAGATCTCTGCATTCCTGCCTAATCCAGTTATGAGTTGTGGTGTGGGGAAGCTCTGTAAAGTGTAACTTCTCAGTAATGGTAGAGTCCACACCAGAATGAAACAGAAAAAGCTGAAGTAACATCAACTGTCCTCAACTGGGGGCGGCTGATGCATTTCACGCTATGGTCCCAAATCTCTCAGAAGCCACGTCCATCCTCTCACATGAGTGCAGCATAAAACAACAAAAGCAAGAGGCCCTTTGAGAGCATCTTGTTGTAGTGCTAAAGATGTGTTCTTTAGAACTATCATGTTACTAGTCCAGTGCAGTTACAATACCAACAAACAGTATGTCCAGCTATATTAATCATAATTGCTTGGATATCATTGGCGCACAAAACTTGGACAAATTCAATTCTCTCAATATACTTCATAGGGTAATCATCGGCAAATTGACAAAAAGGATTTGTACTATGGTAACAAGTAGTACTTAGCAGTCCCATGCTCACTGATACTCAGATTGGGTTCTGCCAAGGCCATTCAACTCTAAACCTCTTTAGAGCCATTTTCCAAATATGGGCAAGAGAGTCATATTCTAGGTGTATTTGGCCGAGATTGACTGGAACCCCAGTAACAGTGATCAAAGGAAACTGTTTCTCCACTGGAGGGAGTCATATAGACTACCTAGCATGGTTATGCTGGTTAAAGTCCCATTGCTGATTAAGGTCCAACTGCCACCTTTGCTTCATCAATAACCTTTCTTTCATCATATCAAATCTAATGATATCCACTGATCATTGCGTAATATCTACCTACGTTCACAATTCCTCAGCAAGAAAGGTACTGCATACCAGGTTAGGGTAAGACCTGCAGGAAGTGATAAGTGGCAGGTAGTATGTGTGGTAACAAATTTCATGACACATCTGATGGTAATAAACCTGATTCTGATTCTGAATCACAGCCTTTTCAGTTTCTTCCCCTCCCGTTGCAAAGGTGGTGATATTTGCTTATGTTTGCTCAGTATTGAGTTCCTCAGATAATGAAACTACCTAATGAAGCAGGATCTGGACACTCTTAAGCCTGAGACAATTAAGTGGTGCGTGAAGCTTGTGTCACACAGTTTTGAGGTTCTCTCTGACAAGAATAAGATTAATTATCTCATCCTGGCATCCAAGGATAATATGATGGTTAAATATGGACCATCAAGATCCTGATATTGTCTTTGAACAGAATCTTCACTGTAGCTACAAGAACAGAGGTTGGAAGATCTCAGTTGATGGTTTTCAATGATTTTTTAATAATTCTAGCAAAATTTGTCCTCCTCTCTGGAAAGCAAGCAGACATTGATCTCATATGTTCATCACTACCCCAGACTCTATACTATGCCAAAACATCTTTATCTATAACTTTACCTCCAGCACTGTACATTCCTATGTAAATAGCTCATCTCCTAACTCTTAAAAGTATTTTTGACCAACTATGACTACAGAAGTGTGAATTCCCCTGTGGCCACTATATGGCACTGACTATAAAGCGCATTCTAGCAATATGCTAAAGTTTCTTTAAAAGACATCCCCAGACCCCATGATCATTGTGTAATGGGACAGGGAGAACAGATACCTAGGACAGCTATAATTTGGAAATACCCTTGAACATACTGACTTGGATGTATATGTTTGTTCCATCATTGCTGGTTCAAAGCTCTGGATCCCTTCCAAGTACTGTTCCAGGCAAGTACTCACTACTTCAGGGCAATTAAGGATGGGTAATAAATGCTGGCCTGATGCATAAGAAATAATGGAAACGCATTGTATGCATTGCTTTCTGCTTTGGCTTGAAAATCCACTAAGCTCAAGTCCTAATGGTTTCCTGTTCCATGTGATAGAGGTTACAATTTGGGATTATCAAATTTTACAACACCAGGTTCAGGGACAGTTAGTAGCCCTCAACCATCAGCTCTAGAAGCAGAGGGCATAACTTCACTTATCCCAAGACTGAAGTGATTCTGTTACCTATGAACTCACTGTTAAAGACCAAGCTAATGTTCTTGATATTTATTTATCGATTTATTTATTTTTATTACTTTTTTGTATTTACACAGTTTGCTGTCCTTTGCACATTAATTGTCTGTCCATTCTTTTTGTGTGTGGCTTTTCACTGATTCTCTTTGGTTTCTTTGTATTTATTGTGCAAGAAAATGAGTGTATGTTGACATATACTGTACCTATAGAATTTCTGTCCAATCACTACCATGTGCCAGGGACCCAAAAGGGCAAAACATCTGATAGGGGAGCATTGTCAACATGCACAGGAGAGTGATGTGCCCCTGCCCTTCCATTTTCCTTCACCTCTTCTTCAGGAGTTCTTTGATAGTCAGGGAGAAAGTTTCCTTAACATCTTATTCACAGAGAACAACACAGCTACAAAATGTCAGAAGGAAGCTTTCTAAGCAGCTCCTGAATGTAAGTACACTGCTCCTGTTTTAGTGTGTGATCCATCAGAGTGCTGTTTCTAACTTGCTTTTGCCCGGACTTACTGCTTTCTGACAGGATTCAGTTGGACTTTCACAGTAAATACAGAACACGTTTAGTGCACCAACAGATACAAAATCTAATCTCTAGAACATAAATGCTCATAAAACCACCTGTGTACAATGAACCTAAATTGCTTTACATGGTCACTGCAGTTTGGTTTACATCATATGACTGAACTGTAAGATTCAGCCCTGAGAGGAGAGTAGGGATAATATTCCAGGTCTGTGACCTTTTGTAGGAGCTTCAGAGAATTTTGTTGAAAGTTGCATCAAGAGTTGTGGGAGATACAGTAAGTGAGCACAACTCTTTGGCCTTGGATAGAGGTAGGAGCAGATGGTATACACTTTGATAATAAATTTACTTTGAACTTTGAACTTTGATCTACAGAAGGCCCAAGATTCTGTGGTGCATGCAATCCACAGAAAAACTGTAGCCCCCATCCATGTTTATTTGACTGCACCTACTGAATTGTGAACAAATGTTGCTTTTTCTTCAATATCATTGTGTTAGACCTTCTAAGTAACAGAACTCCTGAGAACAGCACCTTCAACTGGTTGATTGAAAATGAAAACTCAATGCTATCTTCCTAAGGACAGATAATGAAGGGCAATAAACATGAGCTATTTGAGGAATGAATCAAATTCAAAAGGACACCAGCCTCATGTCATGAGGTATCACTGGATGGTATTGGTAAAGAAAATATGCTCAGTGGAAAGGAATGGTTAAAGACGTGTTTTTCCCCCTGACATTTATAACTCATTTTCATTATGTTGGTACACTTAGACATTGGCGAACAATGGATCACTATTATCATCATGCTTTCCTCTGCTTGCAGCCCAAACAGAAACAGGCCTGGTCAGTGCTTGGGAATACTCGGGAAACAGACTTGCTACCTGTGACTGATAAGATCCAATCAGCAGATTGATTTCAGTAAAGATCTCAGTTACATTGTATTGGTACTGATGCGGTCTTTGATCTATCAGTTGGAAAAGAGTCATTATGATATGATAACACCACATCTTTTGTTTCAGTAGAAAGGTCCTGTGTGGTCTTGGACATGTCCTTTGCATGTATTGGTTACCCTACTAACAATAACAAATTTGCATTTTTATAGGGAATGCAATGCTTTTCTGACCACAACATCTGTTGTCAAATGGCAAAGTTTTTTTAAAGAAGACATTTTTTGTTTATTTTTCTTTATAAGTCTATAAATTGACCAAAATATCTTTGTTGAAAATTTAGTCAGTGGACTAATAAATATTTGCTTCTGTTTGGTTCTTCTTAATTAATTTTCATTCTACAGTTAATATTTTATAAATTACAGCTGAACCAACAACCAATACAAGAATATAAACAGAACTGTATAACACATACAACTTATGGTACACCAAAGACCAGCCTACAGTGGAAACTCCATGCAATTATTCTTGGTGAAATTTACCATAAGTATCGTGTATTGCCTCTATGGGACTCATAGTCCTGCGGACTAAATGGAATGAATGTTCCATTTTACATCTAGATCCCTCACCCCATTATAGGTTTCAGATAAATGGAATTGTACTTCCATGATTCCTTTTAGTGTCAGAGGAATCCATTGTAGTCCATCAATTCTATGCTGGCTCACAGAGCAATACTATTTACAGACTAATATTTCCTGTAGTCTATTCTCTCCATAGTCCTCTCTTACCACCATTCAGGGCCCCCAACAGTCCTTCCTGGTGAGGCAACACTTCACTTGTGAGTCTGTTGGGGTCATCTATTGCATCCGGTGCTCCCAGTGCAGCCTGCTCTACATCAGTGAGACCCGACGCAGATTGGGGGGCTGCACCTCCGCTCCATCCGCCACAACAGACAGGATCTCCCGGTTGCCATCCACTTCAACTCTGCTTCACATTCCCATTCGGATATGTCCATACATGGCCTCCTCTACTGCCATGATGAGGCCAAACTCAGGTTGGAGGAGCAACACCTCATATACCGTCTGGGTAGCCTCCAACATGAACATTGAATTCTCCAACTTCCGGTAATTCCCTCCTGCTCCCTTCCCCTATCCCAGTTTCACTCTGCCTCCTCCTCCAGCTGCCTATCACCCCCCTCATGGTTCTGCCTCCTTCTACTACCCATAGTGCTTTCCTCTTACATTCCTTCTTCACCTTTCCTGCCTATCCCCTCTCTACCTCCCATCCCCCACCCCTTGATCTTTCCCCTTACTGGTTTTTCACCTAGCACCTACCAGCCTTCTCCTTCCCACCCTCCCCCCACCTTCTTTATAGGGCCCCTGCCCCTCCCTCTTCAGTCCTGATGAAGAGCGTCGGCCCGAAACGTTGACTGTTTGTTTCCACAGATGCTGCCCGACCTGTTGAGTTTCTCCAGCGTGTTGTGCATGTTGCTTTGACCCCAGCATCTGCAATGTACAGCAACACACACAAAATGCTGGTGGAACACAGCAGGCCAGGCTATAGGGAGAAGTGCTGTCTGCAATGTACTTCGTGTTTACTCTCCACAGTCCTGTTGACTCTTCCACATTCTACCACTTCCTACATACTAGGGTCAATTTAGAATGTGTATTCAACCTATCAACTACCATAGGCAAAGCTCTCCCCACCATTGTGCACATCTAAAGGAGCACTGCCACAAGAAAGCAGCATCCATTGTCAAGGAACCCCACCATCTAGCAGGCGCTGTCTTCGTGCTGCTGCCATTGGGAAAGAGGTACAGGAGCCTGAGGTTCCAAACCACCAGGTTCAGTACCAGTTATTACCTTTCATCCATTAGACTCCTGAATTAGCATGGATAACTTCAGTTGCCTCAACTTTGAACTGATTTCACAACCTATGGACTCACTTTCAAGGACTCTACAACTCATGTTCTCAGTTTCATCTATCTATTATTTATTTATGTACAGTTTGTCTCCTTTTGCATGTTGGTTGTTTGTTGATCTTTGTAATGTTTCATTGATACTATTACATTTCGTTGTTGTACTGTGAATATCTGGAAGAAAATGAATTTCAAGAATGCATATGGTGACATGTACATACTTTGAACTTGAACTTTGAACCCATACATCCTTGGGTAATATGTGAGAATCCTATCAGAGTTGACTTTTTGCCTGGTAAAGCAATGATCTGACCCTGATGATTGGAAACTAGTTGTGCCATATGCCATCCAGTTCAGGTTCGATGTCCTGATGCTTCACATTGGAAAAGTTTTGTATAAAAACAGAATGAAAAAAGGCTTTATGAGGATGTGGGAGAAACAATGCAACTTAATTATTAAGTTCGTGGTGAAATGGATGTGAAGCTGTTGCTATCACTTTACCTTTTGTAAGCAGTTGCCTTGAGCCTGCTAAATCCCACAATAAATTAAAGGACAAATGGCCTAGTGGAACGTGGTACTCAGCCGAAGAGGATGAACCACAATTTCTACCCGAAAACAGCAGTTTCAGTTTCAATGCTCAAGAGCAGAAATAGTCATGGCAAGGAGAAAAGTGTCTGATATTTGGCAAAAGTTTTATGTTAACTGTTGCATCTGTGCACAACTACATATCAATTAAATAAAAGCACTATGTGGGAGGTGGCTTTAACTGGTGTATTTACATTGCAGCGAGAGAGTGAGAGAGAACAATGTGCCTGTGTGACAGTAGTGCATGCACAGACAACAGATCAATATGTAGTGGAAAGTGGTGGGGGTTGTCATTGCTCTAAAAGAAATAGAGCCATACATTACACTTCCTCCCCCTTTAGATTAATGCAACATAAAACTGTATATGTACAAAACATTCAATTATCTTTTCACAAACCCATATTCCAAATAAGCATGCTTTCACAATAGCTGTTCATAATTAACTTCAGGGTTCTAACGGTTCAGTCTTTTGGGTGATACTGTGTTTCTTTCAGGATAGCACCTCTGGACCTGTGGAGTGGCATCAGGTTTGGTCGATGTTTTGTCTAAGACAACATTCTCGGTTTACGATGCCATGTTGCTGTCGGTGATGTCATCAATGACTTCATTGGTATAACCTCCGACTACTTCGAATGAGCATCCGCAGCAATCAGAAACATGGAGTCCATGAATGGCCCAGCAAAGTCAACATGCACTCGTTGCCATGGTGACAATAGCCACTCCCACGGGTGTAACAGTCCCTGTGGGAGTACATTTTGAACTTTTTGGCATCCTAAACAGCTTTTGACCAAGTTTTCAATCTTTTTTTCTATTCCCGGCCACTACACGTAGCTCCAGGTGATACTCTTCATCTTGACTGTACCCAGATGTGCTTCATGTACCCAGATGTGCTTCACTTTCTAACAATCTGGGGCACAGTTTAGAGGGAACCTCAACAGAAGATCCACACATCAGCTTTCTTTGACATACCAACAGTTGGCCTCCTCTCACTGAGGCCTCTGGAAACATAGGGTTACCATGAGCTGGCTATCCTTGCATTCTGATTTCATAGACTTTTGACAATGTCAGGTTATTCCTTGTTTCTCTTTGTATGTTGTAATTTGTTACCAGCAACTGGTCCAACAATGTGGTGTGGAACACCTCTTCTGGGTCATGGTATGAAGATTTTTCTTCTTCATTTGCCAATAGTGGAAGACGTGACAAGCCATCAGCATTGCTGTGTTATTCGGTACCCTATGTCATCAGAATGGGCTCCTAGGAACAGTGCCCAACGTTGTAACTGGGTAGCAGTCATCACTGGACTTCCCTTCCTGGGATTGAAAATGGACACAAGGGGCTGGTGATCTGTCACTAGCGTAAACCTTTGTCCATAGAGATAGTGGTGGAACTCCTTTATTCCCCACAGTAGACTAAGGGTCTCTCGGTTGATCTGTGCATGGTTGCGTTCTACGCTCGTCAGTGATCTTGAAGCAAAAGCAATTGGACGTTCGGTTGCATCTTTCACAATATGTGACAAAACAGCTCAAATGCCAAAGGGGATGCATCACATGCCAGTCTGATGGGCAGCAATGGGGTCATAATGGGTGAGCAGTTCATCTGATGTTATTAGTCCATTTGTTTCCTGTAATGCTTTTTCACATCTTTCTGACAATTCCTCCTTTGATCCTGTCTACAACAGTGCATTTAGTGGGTGCAGCACTGTAGCAATGTTTGGGAGAAACTGGTGGTAGTAGTTTACAAGGTCCAAGTATGACCTGAGTTGTGAAACATTTTCCGGTTTGGCTGCCTGTAGCACTGCTTCAGTGTTTTCTTGTGACTTAGGTAAGCCGTGCTTGTCAATGACATGTCCACAATATGGGATTTCATTCTTGGAAAAACTCACATTTCACTCTCTTTGCACCCAGACCATACTCACTCAGCCTGGTAAGCACTTTACCAAGGCTCTGGAGGTGTTCTCCATCATTCTTGCCAGTACAATGTCGTCAAGGTAACATTGTGTTGCTGGGATACCTTGGAGCTCTTTGCCAAATTGCTGAAGCTGATGGGCCACCAAAAACTGGAGCAGTCCCTTGTGTTGATTGTGAGGAACTTCCTGCTTCACTCCTCAGTCTCCTGTTGCAGATAGGCTTGTGATAAGCCAATCTTTGAAAACCTCTTCTTGCCTACAAATGATGCAACAATGTCTATTCGTGACAGGGGGTACTGCACAGTACGCAACACCGGGTTGATGATCACCTTAAAATCCCCGCATATACAAATAGCTCCAGCCTTCCCTTTCCTGACCACCAGGACAATGGGTATGGCCCTATCACTCCACTCAACCTTGGAGAGTATTCCAGACTCCTTGAAGCTCTGAAGTTCAGGATCCACTTTAGGACATAGGGCATAAGGCACTGGATGCACTTTATGGAATCTTGGTGTTGCTGCTTCATTCAATTAAATTGTCGTCTTCTTGCCTTTGAGTTTACCAATCCCCTTCTCAAACAGCTTCTCATTAGCATTAAGCAGTCTCTGGTTTGTGCTACCATTTGGGCTGCAGTTGCCTGTTGTTGTCACACTCAGAGCTTTGATTGAGTGCCAGTTTGGTTGAATTTTTGTCAGCTATTCATGTCCAAAATATGCTGGCCCTCCACTTTTCAATACATAAAACTCTGACTGCTGTGTTTGGCCTCTATATATCACATTTATCTTCAGTTTGCCTTTGAGAAACACTTCTCCGCCTGTGTAGGTCTTTCGCCTGCGGTCTTCTCTAATCGGATCTTAGAAAACAGTCTGTTGTAGTCAGCCTCAGAAATTATAGACAAAGCTGACCCTGGTCCAGATCTATTTTCAGTTTTACACTGGACACATCTATTGTGGTCGATATGATTTTGTGATCTGCTTCAGTAATACTATGCAATTCTAGGCATGACAACTCACCTTCGCACGACTCTGTGTTGTCTGGTTCATATTCCATCACTTTACGCATTTGCTTATTTTTGTGTGTGGAACTCTTCTGATTTTTTTCTCTTTGGTTGTGCTTTTTGTCTGACTTGCACACCCTCTCTATGTGACCTTGTCTGTGACACTTTCTGCAGACTTATCCTTGAACCAACAGTCATTTGCCACATTGATAACATTTTTGGCTTTTGTACCATTCAGGGATGTTTTGTGTATTTCACATTCTAACCTCTCTTTCTGTAGTTCTACTGCATCCTTTGCTACAGTCTCTAACAATATTACAATGATCAATGTCTGTTCTAAGGTTAGGTCTCTTTCTGACAGTAGACTCTTCTGAGTGCTTTGACTGCATATAAGTCTGTCCCTTAATGCATCAGAAATCCATTTCTACTGGGAAAGTTTGCACAGTTCTGCAAAGTATTCAGAAAGGCATTTTTTGACTGGTTCCTTTTGTAAAATCTAAATCTCCCAGCTATTACCAGCAGTTTAGGGCTCAAGTGATTTTGTAAAATTGTAACAATTTCATCGTACATCTTGCTTGCTGGCTTTGCTGGGGTTACTAAGTTGCATAAGAGACCGTACATTCTTGGGCCCATTAAGCTAAGTGTAGCGGCTTTCTTTTGCTCCTTAATGGTTGTGTTACAATACAGCTCAACACTCTCAATATACAATTCCCAGCTTTCATTAGCATTATCAAATTTGTCAACTTTCCGAACTGAAGCCATCACCACACTATTTTCACTTCAAATTCTGCACGTCTTTCAATGTTACTCACACGTTCCTTGTTAGTATCTGTGATGGTCTTCTCGTGCTGTTTAGCTCTCCCTGTTTCGTCTTGTAACCTATGTTCCTTCTAAGCTGTGTGCGTGTCCAAGCACACACAAGTTTTTCAACCAGCACACAAAGGAAATTAACGTGCGCACAAAAGGTTAGATACCTAAAATAATGTAGTAATTAATAATTATACTTATTGAAAATTTTCTTTTAGCAAAATATTTCTGTTAACTAGTTAGTCCATTTTTCAAATACCACAATTCACATCACTAATTTACGTCACCTCACCTTTCCTTTTCCGGTTTGTACAGGTGCATCATGGCGGCAGCCATCTTTGGCGGACAGTGTTCATATTGTAAAGTTTACAAAGATCTGTTTCAAATCCTGTAGATAGCTTACTAAGCTTTTATTGAAAAATAAATTGATTCATTATATCGAATTCAAAAGAAGCGAAGGGCGTGAAGCGCAAAAGAACTGCAAATTTGTTTAAAGTTTTGTTAAGCCAACAACATGAAGAAAACGTCACAGTAGATACAAGTTTGCTGTTGACTTTTATAAATAGTCTTTGTGTTCATTTAGAAGAAAGGTTTCTTAAAGATGAGTTACAAGAATGGTCAGCTTTTGATTTCTCTGCAATTGCAGATTGTGACCACATTTGGCAATGAACAAGTTAATGCTTTATGTCTAAAATATCATTATTTTCTAGCTGAAAATACTGTAATAGTTAGACAGTTTCATGATTTCAAATTTTCTGTGCAAGAAAAATTTAAATCCAAACTGATTTCAAACCTTGCTCAAACAGTGACATTTGTACTTCAAAATGAACAGTTTTGCGACCTTACACAGTTGATGGACATTGGGGGAACCTTTCTTGCGTCTAGTGCAGACTGTGCATGAGGTTTTAGCCTAATGAATCAACTCAAAAACAAGCTGAGAAATCATTTAGGTGAATGTTATTTGGATATGTTAATGAGAATCAAAAGTTATCAATTGGATGGAAGTTCCATTAGTCTAGATAGAGTTTACAAAGAATGGGTAAATGCCAAAGACAAGAGAGAGAAAAAAATAACTGAGTGACTGTATGTTATTTTGTTGTTATTCTGTGCAGTTTTATGTCAAATATTTTGTAAACTTACATAAACTGTGCCATGTGTGCATTCAGTGCACACATACATTTGTCACAGGAAAAAAATTTGCACAACATAAAATTTTTGCGCACACTGACTACTAAAAATTAGAGGGAACATTGCTCGTAACTGTCGGTGCAGTTGGTGATACTCATGCCCTTCTCATTGCCAAATAGTTGTATCTGTGCACAACAATATATCAATTGAATAAAAGCGTGCACACGGGTGATGGCTTTAACTGGTGTAATTACATGGCAGTTCGAGAGAATAATGCACATGCATAGGCAACAGCACATGAGCAGACAACAGATCAATATGCATTGTCAAGCGGGGGGTGGTCATTGCTCTAAAAGAAATAGATCCATACATAGCAAAATCTCTGATAAATTTGGCGAGAAGAATTTGAACATTTTGCCTTTCTGAACACCAAGTTGTGTAAAGAAATATATTAAACCATTTGAAAAGAAGTAGCTGATAAAACAAACACTTTAAATTCAGGTGGAACTTTGAGTTTCAAATAAATCCACAACTCTTGGATGCTCATGTACCTGAATTGTGATACAGACTCTCCACCTTGACTTGAAGAAATTGAGCAGCTGATTTCCAAAATCCAGTTGTTTTTAATATAATAAATAAGCAAAAGTGTATGTTAAAACTCAAATATTTTGCTTAATGTAACCAAGATTTTTCTGCAGAAAATTTATTCTTGACTAACAGAAGGTTTCCAAGTCTTAAGCAAAGCCTGTAAGCATTGCTCAAGTTAGCACTTCAAGATGGAAATACGGTCTCTTAGTCATAACAAAATCACCACTTGATTCATCTCCAGGTGCACGGGCATTCATCCACACAGAAGGTGACTGCATGACCAATGTTTATCTTGAAATCAATTATCCACATGAAAACCATCCAAATATTAACCAAGATATCAAAGTTTGTATAAAAGTGGCTTCCATCCAATTCCTGATGTATTGAAGCAAGACAGTTTCATGGAGTTTGGAGTCTGGGTACTTTATAGTTGATCATTTGTAAGAAATACTCCACATAAGTTCAAGCACTCCTTTTGGGATTCTCATTACAGTTGACTCTTGATATGTCACGACTGTGAGAATCTTTCCTCCATTGTTTGTACAATTGTACCTAATGCGATAGTCGTGATCTCCTTTAGTTCTTGAAGATCTCGACAAGATTCCTGTAGCATTCAATTGGTATTCGACTTTTTAAAGCAGACATCATGCAGCAAATAACCAAAGCTAAGGACTTGGAAAGAATTGCCTGCTAGATCTGCAGCCAGGCAAAATAGCTTATGTATTTTAATACCTTCTGGATTAGCATGCTAACAAGGACTATATGACAGGTTCAGTACGTGGGAATATGAAGTAGATAGGTCAGTTGGATATTTGACAGAATATCCTCAAGGATGGAAGTAATGTCTGTAGAGGCATAACTACACCACTGTGCCAGATGAAAGCTTTCCTCATGGTTTTTGCTTCAATAAACAAAAGCAACAGTGTTTTATGCTACTTAAAACTGACTACAGGCAGCCAAACCCTCAGCTAAAATCTTCTAAAAGAGGACGTAAGAACATGACAACTAAAAATATATTTAACCACAATATATGGACAAAGTCCACTTTCAATTTGCTATTATTCGAAAATATCAGGTTCCTCCTTAAATGGTGATTTCCAAGTGGCAAGTTTCCAAACCTTGGTTAACATCAATTTATCTTAGCCACATTTAACCTAATTGCCAGCTTTCCTTGAGAGTTTCAAAGCTCTATTTTTAGTCCCATTGGGTATATGCAGTTGTTAGAGGATTGGACAGAAGATCAGCAATTGAGTTGCTGGGGCAATCTCCTGTTATCCATCTACCTCTCCCACCATACATTTTAATTCATCTGCAACCCATGATGGGTCCTTGAACAATATTTCCTGCAGCCAAGTTTTTTTTTAATATACTATTTTACTTAATACCCTAATGATTTTTTCTGGGGGGGAAATAACTTTTAATTCCTGGCCATTCTTGGACAATACTGGAAGGTTTCCAAGTTTCAACCCAAGACAGTCACTGCTGCATATTTATACTTAAACTGGAAACATCTTGGCCATAGTAATGTATCACTGTTCCCGACTCTGTTTATCAACATTTTTGCAGATGATATAGGTTGCATTTTCTGCTGGATCAAAAGTTGCAACCACAGATACACATGGCATGTTTATGAAATAAGATAATTTGCTTTAAAGTTAGGAGCCTTTTCACCAAATAATTCCAACCACAGTGATATTTGTTCTTGCTTCATTGCATATATCACTGAAGATCATACACGCTAATTACAGATGATAGGATGCATTCCTTTACTCTCACTGCTCAATGGGAGCATTCCAAATCAATTTCTGTTCCATGGAAAAAGTGAATTAATATCTGTGCACTATAGAAAGCTCTCATGATTAATTGTACAACACCACTACTCTATAGGTTATCAGTTTGATCAACTTATGTCATTCACTTAAGATGACTTGTAAGAATGCCAGCTAGCCTTATGTTCTGGATTAATACAGACTCCTAAGGAAGTATTTAGCTGGAAATGTAAACACAGTAAAATAAATCAAGATTTGAAGATTACATCAACTTTCACCAAATTGGATCAGCAACCAGTAACTAGTGGAACTCAACTAGTTACCATAAGAATAGGAGCAGAATTAGGCCATTCTGTCCATTAAGTCAGTTCTACCATTCCAATCATGGTTGATTTTATTATCCTTCTCAATCCCATTCTGCTGCATTATCCCTGTAACCTTTGATGCCCTTACTAATCAATAGCCTATCAACCTCTGCTTTAAATATACATAATGGCTTTTTTAACAACCTATACTAATGGATATTGTTATGGACTGTATCTAACAAAGTTAGGTGAGTTAGTAGGTTAGGAGGAGGACACCAAGAGAGATGCAGATAAGTTAAATGAATGGGCATAAAGTTATCAGGTGGAGTATCATGTGGCAAAGAATGATGTTATTCACTTTGGAAGGAAGAATGAAGAATAAAATTATTACCGTAGATGGAGTGAGATTACGAAACAAAGTCATACAGAGAAAATGGAAGCATGAAATACAGATGGTTAGTGTGCAGCTACAATGAGTAATTAGGAAGGCAGAAGAAATATTGGCTATTAATGTAAGGGATGTGCAGTATAAAAGTTTTCATGCTACTATACAGAACATTGGTGAGACTGGAGTGCCTTATACTGTTTTGGACTCCATGTTTAAGGCAGGATTTGCTTGCAATGGAGGCAGTGAAGTGAATGTTCATTAGGATAATTCCAGGAATAAAAGAATTGATGTACAAAAATCATACAAGATAGACTCGTATCCATTGGCATATAAAAGATCATCAGGTGATCTTACTGAAACATGATTGACAGGCTGAATAGTGAGAGAACACTTCCTACAGAAAGTCCATCTAAAACTAAGGGGCAAAGTTTTAGAATAAGGAGTGGTTCTCCTCATATGGAGATATGGAGCGATTTTTTCACACTGAGTGTTATGAACCTTTGGAATTCTCTACTACTGAGAGCCATGGAAACAGATTCTTTGAATAATATATTCAAGGTGAAGATTAACAGGTGTTTGAACCACACAGGAAATTTATGTTGAGATCAGTTGTGATCTTATGAATGGTGGAACAGGCTTGGTTTGTATGTCTTACCCTCGCTCCTATTTCTTCTGTTTTTTATGAATGTGCCAGTACTTCAGATGGCATTGTGTTTCAAAGGAGTAATAAATAAATAATTCATTCTTATATTTTGATTTTGTCTATTTCCTTCTCAAGAAATAAGAGATTGTGAAACTCTTAACATCTGAATACTATTTTAACAAAGTTACAATAAGATCTTGATCACTGATGTTACTCTTTCAAAGCTTTGGTTATTACAATGACTTTCTTAATCAATGTATTCTCATTTTGCAGGTAAAATATTTTTGCTTTGATGCTCGTCTCAATGAGCTACAAAAGAAGCACAGGGACGAAAGAAAGTAAGAGTAGGGTTCGGAGTTGGCTGATTGGCTCCTTAAGCCTACCCTTTCAATCTGATTACTGCGAACATTCAATATATTCTTGGCTGATCTGCAGCAAGCCAATGATCTTTGTGCAGTTGTCCATAGCCCTTAGTTCCCTAATCATTCAAAAACATGTATTTTCTTCCTCATTAAGTAGCCTCAATGATCTCGATCCACAGCCTTGCATGACATAGAATTCTAGAGATTTGCTCCTCTCTGTAAGAAGTTTTCACACATCTGTGTTAAATGACCTCCTCCAGATTTGTAACTCAATTCTCCCATCTACGCAGTCATGTCCCCTCAGGAACTTAGGTTTCAGTAAAATTACCCTTATTCTAACAATAACAATCCTGCTTTCTTAATCCCACTCATGATGAGGCAATCCTCTCATCCCACAAACCGTTTTAATAAATCTCAAATTTCAAATTTCAAATGCTGTACATGCTTTCTTAACTAAGAAGACCTAAAAGTGCGCACAATAATCTAGGTGTGGCCTCACCTGTACCAGTAACAATATTTCCTTATTTTAAGCAACACACACAAAATGCTGGTGGAACTCAGCAGGACAGGTAGCATCTATGGAAAAGAGTTGACAGTTTGGGTTGAGATGCTTCATCAGGACTGGAAAAAAAGGAGCAAGAAGAGGAGGGGAGGAATAAGGTACAGGGTGATAGGTGATAGGTGAAACCAGGAGAGGGGCAGGGGTGAACCAAAGAGCAGGGAAACTGATAGGTGAAAAAGATAAACAGCTGGAGAAGGGGGAATCTGATAGGAGAGGGTAGAAGACCATGGAAGAAAGGGAAGGGGGAAGAACAGCAGAGGGAGGTGATGGGCAAGTAAGGATATAAGGTGAGAGAGGGAAATGGGAATGGGATTGGTGAGGCAGGGGGGCAATTACCAGATGTTTGAGAAATCAATGTTCACACCATCTGGTTGGAGGCTTCTCAGACAGAATATAAGACGTTGTTCCTCCAACCTGAGTATGGCCTCATCGTGGCAGTAGAGGAGGCCATGGAGTGACATGTCGGAATGGGAATGGGAAGTAGAACTGAAGTGGGTGGCCACAGGGAGATCCTATTTCTTCTGGCAGATGGAGCGTAGGTGTTTGGCGATGCAGTCTCCTAATCAATGCTGGGTCTCACTAATGTACAGGAGGCCACACTGGGAGCAACAAAAACAATAGACGGCCCCAACAGGCTCACGGGTGAAATGTCACCTCACCAAGGAGGATTGTTCAGGGTCCTGAATGACAGTGAAGTAGGAGGTTAGGGACAGGTATGACAGTTGTTCCACTTGCAAGGATAACTTCCAGGAGGAAGATCAGTGGGGAGGGATGAATGAACAAGGGAGTCACGTAGGGAGTGATCCCTATAGAAAGCTGAAAATATTCAGGGGGGAGGGGAGGGAATGATGTGCTTGTTTGTGGGATGCTGTTAGAGATGGCTGAATTTATGAAGAATTATGTACTGGACACAAAGGCTACTGGGATGGTAGGTGACCTCAGAATGATTTTCTCATCTTTCTTTATTTTAAATTCTTACCCTCTTGTAACAAAAGCCTTCCTGACTATTTGCTGCACCTGCCTTCTAACTTTGTGCAATTCGTGCACAAGAGCACAAAGGCCATCTATAAAAATATACATTTATTTTCTACTCTCTGCTCCTTTTTGCCATGGGGTTTTATTGACTGGTTCCTTCCAAATTTATCTTCAATTGATCTTGCAATTACATCAAGAAATTTCTTTTAATGCCTCTGGAAGCAACAAAATAAAACTTTCTATTTAGCTTTGTGGAAAATACTTCAAAACATTTTTGAATATTGAGTCCACATGACCAAGATTCAAAGAGAAAACATTTCAACTTTTCCAATGGAAGTGCAAACTCTGCCGTGAACTATCCCAATCGCGGCTGCGAAAGGAGGAGGGGTGGGCATGGGGCTAGCAATCCCATCCTGAAATAGCCCAGTGCTACAGAAATGCCAACAGAAGCTCCAAATACCTCATCCCTGGGAGAGGAAGGATCTTCAAAGATAGGCTACACCTGGGGACAATTTGAAGGACTGGCTCAGGACAAAGGACTCTGGTGAGTTGCTATTGGCAGCCTATGCCCCGGTAGGAAGAAGAATGAAAATGCAACCATAGCAAAATAATGGCCAGTTTGAACAGGTAACTTGTGATTCCAAGCTGCAGTGTTGATGAGTGCATAATATGCCTATAGAAGTAAAATTGTTCATTTTCTTGTGCAGCACATTACATTATTGTCCACCTGTCTTGTTTATCTTGATCTCCATCATGAGCAGCACAGAATTTCTTCTGTGTCCCTAATATGGATGCCAAAATCTGGCAGATGTTGCTCTCGATATGCCCATGTCAGTTACTCCTACACAGGTCAATCCCTGGTGTTATGTCCATTCTTCCTGTTACTGCCTTGAACTTGATCACCTTTTATGAAATGCTACAAAATGGAAGAAGATATGCAGGTGATCTGATAAGTTCAACAAGAAAATAATAAAGTCATGAGTCAATCAATCATGTTTCAGTGATATGAAGGACATGATGAACTGGATACCAAATCTGTTGCATCAAATTATTCAATCCCTCGAAACAATGAGGTAGATATCAGCTCAGAATCCATGAGTCAGCTCAATTCAGGGTTAAACACCAGGTACAGCAGATATCTGTGTTGTAATTCCAGCTCTAGTCATTCCACATGGTGTTAACAATGGGATTCTAGTGATGTATTCACATGAGTATATAACTGTACTGAGCAATTGGTAAACTCAGTCAATGAGAAAAACTGAATAAAGACAATCTAGTGCCAAAAACACAGAGTTCCCAATAACTTCCACTTCAATTTTCTGTTTACTCTACAACCATATGCCTGCATCAAATATAAAAACAGAAAATGATAGAAATACTCAGCAGGGCAGGTCACACCTGTGGGAAGAGTAACAGAGCCGATGTGTCAGGTCACTTTTATCTGGTTCTTTTCCCGCAGATGTTATCTGACTTACTTACTGTCCGTTATGCCACTGGGGCTTAGGGCAGCAATGAAGGTCCTCCATCTTCATTGCTATTTCTGTAACAACTTTTTTTGACCAGTCAGGGTTGTCAGCCCTGAATTGAACAATGGAACCTGGAGGACCAGTGGGCCTCTCTTAGTCTGGCCTCTACCCTTTGACCTGTTTGGCATGGGTGACCCTACTATAAACCAAAGCACAAAGCTATAACTCCCGCCAACATGGCTCTCCATGTCATAGAGGCACGCAAGCCTCCAAACTTTATGACAAGATCATGGTCCTCTTGGAGGAGATGCTGTCTGAACTGCTGAGTATTTCCAGTATTTTTTTGTTTGATTTTATATTAGATTTCCAACATCGACTGTGTTTCGGATTTTCTCTCCAGTATTTTTGTATGCATGATTGGAAAAGGCTCAGATTTGGGTTTGAGTATAAAATTGATTCCTATTTCCAATGACTTGGAGAAAGAAAGAAAATATCACCTTTCTGCTGGGCATTACCTTTTTCATTATTTTTGCATTGTTATCATTCCCATTAAAGTGGACTATAAACAGTTATTAAATTAATATTATTGGAAGATCTGGTATAAATTCCTCCTTGATCCACATTATTTGTTTACTGATCCACAAACCACAAAGTGGCATAAGTTTAGATGTGGCCAGATCCAGCACTCGGAAAGCATCAGGTGAGCTTCTGTTGCATTTTGCAATGCTCAGGTTTGCATTATTTTCTCCTACTGTTCTGAATCCTACAGAACTACAGTATCTCAGCTCCTGTGAGCACTGCTGCCTTCCTATCTCCACATGTATTTAAGACTCTTCATTGACCACAGCTTCTACCCCACAATGATCAACTAGTCCATCAGGGAATTCTAAATCTTTCTAAGAGTGAGCTGGCCAGACGAGCCTACTTTGTGCTGTATGAAAGAAATTGAGCCATTTCAAGTGTTAATTACAGAGCAGTTGGTGTAGACAAATGTGTAGATTCAAAGTGCATTTATTACCAAAGTATGTATGCAGTAGACAGCCCTGAGATTTGTCTTCCCATAGACAGCCACGAAACAAAGAAAACCATGAAATCTGTTCAAAGAAAAACATCAAACTACCCCCTTGATGTGCAAAAAAACAAAACAAATCCTGCAAATGGCAAACAGAAAATCGAGTGAAAAACCACAGAATTTAAAAGACAAAATCGAAAGTCCGGACATTCTCAGTTCATCTCAGTTCAATTCAATCTAGTCTTGTGTCATGCCTTATCTGCAAGCCATCTCAATCAAAAAACACCCAAAATAGCTACAAAATAAGGAGCGACCAGAAACCAGAATCCAAACTACGGAGTCCAATCCACAGTCTGTGTCAATTATCCTTGCCCAAGACCCAGGACTCCTGCACAATCGTCCTGCAGCATCGAGTGAAAGAGTGACCATTCGAACACAGGGACCTTCCTTCAGGAGTAGCGAGTGAGAGATCATCACGTGCAGACACCGTCCTCTGACCGCAGTGAGCACGACGCTGGTAGACGGTGCTGAGCACCCACTCACCTTCCGCTCTCACCTTCATGATAAGATACGTTTCCTGGTCATGGTGTAGATTAATAAATCTAAAGCAATAGTTTTATCTTCCCAACATTGCTGAAGGTGGTAGACATTGCACATGTAATGAAACAATCTGATGTATTTATTCTGGGTTTGAAGGCAACACAGTCGTGCAGTATGGAAGCTAGTCCTTCGGCCCAACTCATTCTTGACAAATTTCCATTTAAGCTAGGCCCGTAATAGTCAGAAGTCATAAAATATCCAATGCAAATGGTTAAATTGGCAATATTTTAGTTATTTTTATCCCTGAAGCAGTCCATCTACAAGCTGGTGAAGAATCGCTCATAAGTTTTTATCATCCAAACACTTCATTACCCTCAGCCTCTGCCTTATCCCTTTTACTTTCTGTGGTATTTCCCTTTTCATTCTCTTTTCTCACTCTCTATCCTGCTTATGGCTGTAAATACCATGAAGGAAATCCATCAATTTTGGTATCAGCAGCTTCCAAAAGATATCAAGAATGCTGCGTATGCATGGTCAGGGAGAGGCTAGAGATCAGCCAATGGGAGGAGGTGGTTTAGCAAGTCTCTGGCAATGACTGTTCTGGGGTAGACAGCAGGGAGATCCCTCTGTAGTTAATACAATTAAATTTATCTCTCTTACTGAAGATATTATCACAACTCTCTCAGGACCTCTGACATATCCTCCCCTTCCCATTTGTGGATTGGGAGGATGTGAATTGGTGCCGGATGATTTGCACTGTCTAGCTTCAGAACATCTGTTCCTGAGGCCTTGTCCTTTTCCATTCAAGACCTCAGATCTTTAACTTGTTTCTCTGGACTAGAGGCAAAGTTGAGCAGGTAGTTCGCTGCAGGATGGAATCAAAGACGCAGTCGCAGTTGAAGGTTTTATATTTGCCAATTTCTATAGGAAGTGTTGTCTGAGGGTGAGAAGGACATAGAACATAGAAATATACAGCACATTACAGGCCCTTCAGCCCACAATGTTGTACTGACCATGTAACCCACTCTAGAAACTGCCTAGAGTTTCCCTACTGCATAGCTCTCTGTTATCCTTACCCGGGTGACTTCAGAAAGGGGGAAGGGAACAAGAGGACTGGAACAAGAAAATGACAGAAGAGGGAGGAAAATCACAAAGAGAATCATCCCAACATAATCTTTGGCCCTCCAGAATCCTACATCATTGTTTAGGAATTTGTCATACAAAATGAGCACCACAGCAATGTGTAGTGGTTAGTGCAATGCTGTTTCAGCTTGGGTCATCGGAGTTCGGAGTTCCGTTCTGGAGCAGTCTGTAAGGAGTTTGTACATTCCCCAGTGAATGCATGGGTTTCCTCCGTTTGCTCTGGCTTAGACCATAAAACCATAAGACATAGGAGCAGAACTAAGCCATCTGGCCCATCAAGTCTGCTCTGCCATTCAATCATGACTGATCCTTTTTTTCTATCTCCTCCTCAACCCCAGTTCCTGGCCTTCTCCCCGTAACCTCAGATGCCATAGAAGGAGGTCTCCAGGAATGGAGATAAGCAAAATGTATTATCCTAATATTGCCAATGTAATCATTTACATTGGATGATTATTCACCAATGTATCATATTGGCATGTACAGTATCTTCACTTCTGGCTATTATGTTCTAGTCCAGAAGTCTACCTCGATATGTTTTTTTTTATTTGACTAAATTCTACAAGCTTCAAGTAATGTTGGGAAGGTAATATAATTCCTCAGATTTATTCATCTACATAGTGATGAAACATGCCTTATCATGAAGGGCAGGGCGTATATTTCCATGCTGTTGAATGGTCATTATGTATTTCCCTAGTGTCTTTTCTTCAGCCATTGTGTTTTAATATAGCAGCTCCAGTATATTCTAAAAACCCCTGCGTCCGGTTTAATTTATTAGTTTATATCGAAAGATCAATAAAAATTTTATATGTTTGTTGCTGCTGCTTCACAATTATATTAGGCTTGTAAAAGTAAGAATGACATTTGTTTCAATAATAAAGTTTGTAATAATGCCATTTTATACCGGAGTTATGATAGAAATATATAAAATTATGAGAAGTAGAAATATGCTAGGTAATCAGAGTATTTAATATCAACTTGTCCACAGGGCCATGAAACCTCAAAACCCCAAAAGGGTGCTTGTCTTCTAGGCTACAACCTTGGGTTTCGAAAAGCAGCCGGTCGTGTGCTTCCAGGAACGGGTCCTACAACCGCAAAGAACCAAAGTCCGAGTGTAACTCCAGGTCAGGGTCTTCAACAACCTGAAAAGGAAAAAGAGAGACATCGAAGGGAGAAATTAAGCTGTTTTCATAGATAAAACACAAAGCAGTCGCCATGGAGTGCCAAGTTAACTCTGCCTCATGGCTGATCCAACTTTCAACAATTAATTCATCATGGCTGATTCAATTTTCCTCTCAGCCCCAATCTCCTGCTTCCTCTGCATATCCTTTCATGCCCTGAACAATCAAGAATCCATCAACCTCTGCCTTAAATATACATAAAGGCTTGGCCTCCAAAGCTGTCTGGGGCAAAGAATTTCTCAGATTCACCACTCCCTGGCTGAAGAAATTTCCCCGTATTTCCATTCTAAAAGGATGCCCTCTATTCTGAAGCTGCGTACTCTGGTCTTAGACTCTACCACCATAGGAAACATCCTGTCCACATCCACTCTATCAAGGCCTTTTCACCATTCAGTATATTTCAATGAGGTCACCACTCATCCTTCTGAATTCTAGTGAATACAGACCCAGAGTCAACAGACACTCTTCAAATGACAAACGATTCAATCCTGGATATAGTGCTGAATAGTGTCTTTCAGCCCTTTGAGCCACGCTGCTCAGCAATCCCCCAACTTAATCCTGGCCAATTCATGTGAGAATTTACAATGACCAATTAACCTACCAAATGTCTTTGGACTGTGGGAATAAGCCAGAGCACCTGGAGGAAAGTCATGTGATCATGGGGAGAACATATCAACTTCTTACAGACAGCAGTGTGAACTGTAGGTACTTGGAATTGCTGCCAGGGAAGGAGGTAGAAGCAGAACAGCAGCAACCATTAAGAGGCACTTAGACAGACGCATGAAGAGACACAGAAGAGAGGGATATAGACCACATGTTGAATTAACATCATGGTCAGCACATACATGGTGGGATGAAGGGCCTGTTCCTGTGTTGTTCAGTTCTATGTTCTAATGATTGAACATTATGTTATTAAAGTAATTGTTTTAATATTAAATGACTTTAAAATATTCTGGTAAATCTGTTACTCTTTTTTCTTTGCTGATAACATGTCAGCAGGTCTTGTCAGGCAAGCAATACTCCTGCAGGAGCCAGAGGTTTGTTAAAACAATCATGAAAATGTCTGACTAGATATACATTAGTGTCCTGGCCTGTAAATATCTTTAGGGGGTAGCTAGTTAACCCCTAATTATATGTTTCCAATCAAGTCTGCAAATACAGCCTCCCATAGAATATTCCAACCTATTTAAAGACAACCTTAAAATTCCTTGCAAATGTTCTTTAATCTCTAAACACTTGAATGTTTTTGTATTTCAACATGCAATTATTCAATTTCCTGAAGTTATATATGGAACAAAAATATTATTTTGAAATATCTACTATCCAGGCAGAAATGGTTTTAATAAGCAGCTATATTGTAATGTTGCAGCTATATAGGACCCTGGTCAGACTCCACTTGGAGTACTGTGCTCAGTTCTGGTCACCTCACTACAGGAAGGACTTGGAAACCGTAGAAAGAGTGCAGAGGAGATTTACAAGGATGTTTCTTGGATTGGGGAGCTTGCCTTTTGTGAATAGATTGAGTGAACTCGGCTTTTTCTCCTTAGAGCGACAGAGGGTGAGAGGTGACCTGATAGAGGTGTACAAGATAATGAGAGGCATTGATCATGTGGATAGTCAGAGACTTTTTCCCAAGGCTGAAATGGTTGTCACAAGAGGGCATAGTTTTAAGGTTCTTGGAAGTAGGTACAGAGGAGATGTCAGGGGTAAGTTTTTTACACAGAGAATAGTGAGTGTGTGGAATGGGCTGCTGGTGGCAGTAGTGGAGGCTGAAACAATAGGGTCTTTTAAGAGACTCCTGGATGGATACATGGAGCTTAGCAAAATAGAGGGCTATGGGTAAGCCTAGGTAGTTCTAAGGTAAGTATATGTTCGGCACAGTTTTGTGGGCCGAAGGGCCTGTATTGTGCTGTAGGTTTTCTATGTTTCTATGTTTCTAAGCATTCCAAAATGTCATGCTGAGAAATGAAATTTCTCTTTCCAGGTAGTACCAAAACTTTAACTCGTTTATGTTATTAAAATGAATGCATCTATTTAAAATAAGAAATCTAACATGGTTAAAATCCAATGCACTATTCATGCAAAAACTAAGCATTTCAAGGTCTATAATCCTAAAGGATTTATTTTATAGTTTTAACATCTCTCTATATTTTTAATGACTTGGGTGAAGGAATGATGTAATTGCACAGCAAATTACCCTAAATTGGAAGTAACATTAAATAGTTCTTATAGGAGCAAATGATGCAAAGGAATAATGATAGACTATGGCCCAAGCAATTGCAGGTAAGATTTGTGTCAGGTCATGGACTTCAATCCAAATACAATATGTCTGAGTGGCATTTAAACAAATATTTCAGAGAATGTAAATACAGTCAAAACAAATCAAGAAGGTAAATGGATGATCAGTCCAATTTAAGGAGAGCTAATTACAAAAGAGAAGAAGTTAAATTGATATTTAGTTAGACTCCACCAGTGTATGGCGTTCAATTCTGTACACTGAATTCCAAGAGGGATACAATAGTCTTGGAGAGGATAGAATACTGACTTACCAAAATGATATCAGTATTCATAGGGGAGAAATTGTGCAAAGTGGAGTCTCTTCTTGTCAGACCATTCCTGCAGGTCCACTCTAATTCAGAGGGTTCTGAAGTAGCTAATGAATTAAGTGGGAGTTTCACAAATTCTGCTGTGGGATCAAAGATACTTGACGACATGGAGAGTTGTGTTTTTTGATGGTGGCATGCTTCTTCTGCAATTAATGCTGGGCTTCTACCTATTCTTGAAAAATAGATTCAATGTTCTCAATACCATCCAAAAGACTCCTCCAAGGAACTTTGAGAACATTTCCATCTGCCTGGTAATTGCTTGCCATGATGGACCTCAGAGCATAACATCTGTTTCTGGACTTTGGTGTTGAGTATCTCAGAAAAGTAGTCTGCCCATCATAGCCTGTGATTTTTACTTCAAACTCAACTCTGGGGAGGATGGTCTGGGAGCCAACATTGATGATGGTCTCTTACCCTACCAGTAAATTTAGAGGATCTAATAGAGATACCACTACTGTATTCCTGCAGTGCTTTGAGTTTGCTTCCATAGTTTGTCTCAGAGCATCGAGTGAGGTAGAGATCACTGCCGCCTGGTAGACCATGTGCTTTCTGCTGGCCTTTCTCAGATGGACAAAGGTTGTACTGATCCTTGGGCATGATGAAACCAATATCGACCTTCACTGATAGTAGTATCTGAAAGTATGAGAAGAGGTCCATGTTTTCTAGGGTCTCCTCAGACAGAAGCTTAAAGATAACTTTACTGACTCCTAACCAAGAACAGCTCCAGAGTGTTCACAGCGAATGGACTGGTCTGAATGTGACCATAATTAGAAATTGTAAAGAATTTGTTGGCTTCTCCGTGAACAGGACCTGGAATAATAAATGTGACGAGGAAATCTGGTGACTCTTTAAAGCTCCCACATCCTTCATTTAATGAAGTGACCAGAACTGAATTTAATATTCCAAGTGTGGACTAACCAGGGTTTTATAGATCAGCAACATTGCCTCAGGGTTCTTGAACCCAACTAAAGAAGATCAACACACTATATACATCTTCTATAACCATCCTATCAACTTACATAGCAACTTTGAGGGATCTATGGATGTGGACCCCAAGATCCCTCTGTTCCCCGAGAGCTAATAAGAGTCCTGCTATTGACCCTGTACTCTGCCTTTAGGTGTGGCCTTCCAAAATATATCACTTCACACTTCCAGTCTGAACTCCACATGCCATTTCTCAGGCGAGTTTTGCATCCTGTCAATGTTCCATCGTAACCTACGAACTTTCTACACTATTCACAACTCCACCAAAGATTGTGTCATTGCAAACTTACTAAATCACCCTTCCACTTCCTCATCCAAGCCATTTATAAAAATCACAAATAGCAGGGGTCCCAGAACAGATATTTGTGGAACAACACTAGTCACTGAACTCCAGGCAGAACATATTCCATCTACAGCCACCCTCAGCCTTCTATACGAATGCCAATTCTGAATCCACACAGCTAAATTCTGCTGAATCCGATGCCTTCCAACTTTTTAAATGAGCCTACCATGGGGAATCTTATCAAATGCCTTGCTATTATTCATAAAAATCAACACATCCACTGTTCTAACAATATGCTTTGTCACATCCTCAAACATTTCAATCAAGGTTGTAAGGTAGCGGGTGCACTTTTTTTGCTGGGGGGAGGGGGATTTTTGCCTTGCTGCTGCTTATGTGTGGGAGGGAGAGCTGGGGGGACTTCGGGGTTCTCGCGTTTAACTGTCGTTCATTCTTTGGGGCACTTCTCTGTTTTCGTGGATGCTTGCAAAGAAAAAGCATTTCAGGATGTATATTGTATATATTTCTCTGACATTAAATTGGACCTTTGATCTTTGATCCTAAGGCATTACCTGCCCCTCAAAAAGCCATGCTGACTATCTCTAATCAGACTATTTTTCTCCCAATGTTTATAAATCCTGTCTCTAAGTATCTTCTCCAATGCTTTGCCCACCAATGAAGTAAAATTCACTGGTCTATAATTCCCAGGATTATCCCTATTCTCTTCTTTGAACAAAGGAATAATATTTGCTACCCTTCAGTCATCTGGTACTACTTCTGTGGCCAGTGAAGACACAAAGATTATTGCCTAAGGCACTTCCCATAGTAACCTGGGGTTTATCCTGTCTGGCCCCAGGGACTTATCTATCCTAATGTTTTTCAGAAGTTCCAGTGCAACCTCTTTCTTAACCACAACATGTTCTAGTATATTATGTTGTTTTATGTTGTCCTCATAAACACCAAGTTCACTCTTACTGGTGAATACTGAAGCAAAGTACTCATTAAGCACCTCTCCTACCTCATCCTCCAAGCATATGTTTCTTCTATCATTGATTGGTCCCACCCTCACTCTAGTCATCCTCCAGTTCTTAACATACATGTACAACTCCTTGTGGTTTTCCTTAATCCTACTCGCCAAAGTCTTCTCATTCCCCCTTTCAGCTCTCCTAAGACCATTCCTTCCTGGCTACCTTTAACTGTCTAGAGCCCTGCCTGTTCCTTGCTTCCTTAAGTAAGCTTCTTTCTTCCTCTTGACAAGATGCTTCATATCTCTTGTCAATTATGGTTCCTTCACTCTACAATCCTTTCTGTGCCTCAGTGAGACAAACCTATCCAGAACCCCATGCAAGTGCTCCCTCACCAACCCCCACATTTCTTTTGTGCATTTCCCTGGGCACATCTGTTCCCAATATATGCTCCCAAGTCCTGCCTAGTAGCACTATGATTTCCCCTCCCCCAGTTAAATCCTTTCCCATACTTTCTGCTCCTGTCCTTCTCCAGGGCAACAGTAAAGTCAGGGAGTTGAGGTCACCCACCAGGAGATCTGATACCTGACCTGGTTCATTATCTGACACCCGATCCAGTATGGTCTCTCTTCTGGTCAACCTGTCTACATATTGTGTCAGGAATCCTTCCTGGACACACTTAATAAATTCCACCTCATCTTAAGCATTTGAACTAAGGAGATGCCAATCAGTATTAGGGAAGTTGAAGTCACCAATGACAACAACCCTGTTATTTTTGCACCTTTCCAAAAACTGCCTCCTTATCTGTTCCTGGTTGTCTTTTGCTATCAGAGAGGGGAGGGGGCCTATAGAATACTCCCAATAGAGTGATCACTCCCTTTATGTTTCTGATTTCCACCCACACTGACTCAGTCGACGATCCCTCTGCTATGTCTTCTCTTCCTGGATTAGCAATGCCACTCCCACACCTCTTTCACCTCTCTTCCTGTCCCTAGAACATTCAGCAGACATTCCTGCCTTTGTGACAGCCCAGTCTCCGTGATAGCCACGATGTCATAGTTACATGTACTGGCCCATGTGAAAGATAGCAAATTTAATTGTCATGCTTGCTAAATTTGAGATTGTGAAGAGCTCCAACTATTAACATTTGATCCCAATCTAAGGGTGTGTGTTTTAATAATCAACATAAATTTTATATGAAATGTGGATATTATTTCAAAGGAATTGATAAGTACGATGGAGGTTAAGGTCATGAGGTACATCTAAATGGATTTAAATTCAGGAGCTCTTTTTCACGCCAATCATTTGTCTAGTTTCTCGGTTGGCTTACTCCTGCTCTGCGCGAAGAACAAGATATATTTATGTTTAAACTGAAAGGATACCCTTTGCAGACCAGACTTCCTGCAGACTTTTTCTTTGTTCTGGTCTGTGAGGAAGCGCCCAAGAACACAGCAACTATGTAGAACATGTGGTCATCCAATTACATGGGAATGGTTCGCTAATGATAACAGTAGATGAAAAAATGAAGTCGGTAGGACAGGATTCCTGCAAGTAATATCATCCACTGAAGCGCAATTGTTTAATAGAAAATAAATGGATCAATTTTCCCCTTGTGAGGTAAGAAGCTGAAATAGTTACAGGTCTGACCAACTTGAAGTATGGCAGTAGAATCTAGAATGAACACAATGCATTTCACTTACATAAATGGATGGCAACAAAAACAGACTGGGATTATGAACTCACCAGATGTGTTCCCAAGGGAGCCACAGCAACACGACTTTGCATCTGTAAGCAGGAATCATGTTGAAGAACATTATCTTCTCTGTGGGCATGTAGTTGTCCTTGTGTCTCCTTATCACACTCAATAACTTCAGATAACTTTTTTTCTGATTATATCAGTGATTCAGATTTATTTATGACATGGAAATTGAAACATATTGTGAAATGTCTCAATTGCGTTAACAACCAACATACCAAGGGATGTGCTGGGGATATCCCACAGGTATTGTCACCCATTCTGGTGCCAACGTAGCATGTCCATCATGCTGGCAGAACAGTGCTCTGCGGTAAGGTGGCACTGAGGTACAGATAGAAGAGCTGCTGCCAGTTTTGCTCCTGATCTCGAGTCCTGTCTGTGTGGAGTTTGCACACTCTCCCTATAATCATATAGACTTCCTCCGGCTGCTCTGCTTTCTTTCCATATCCCAAAGATGTGTGGGGTGGTTGGTTAATTGGTCAAGGTAAATTTCCTTGAGTGTCTGGGGAGAATATGGGGAGAGTTCTGGACATGAGTAATAAAAATGTAGGATTGTTGTAATGCATAGCCGATGGTCAACATGGACACTGAACCAAAAGGCCTATTTCTATACTGTTATTGTGTAATATTAATTCAACATAGTAATATTATGCAGAGTGATACAGCATAGAAACAGACCTTTTCCAGTACATTTTGTTTTTATTTCAGATTTTCAGCATCTGCATTTTCTTGATTTTTCCATCATGTTGCCAGGATTTATTAAGGGAACCCTGTTGCATAGTGTGGTGGCTATTCTCAGGTTAAGTCCTGGTGTCATCACAAGCTAGACTTGCTGGATGTTATCTCTGAACATGTAATCCATAGTCTGAAAATAAAATACTGCAGATGCTGCAAAACAGAGATAAAAGGTGAAGTGCTAAAAACATTACTCAAGATAAAAGGAAAAAATAGTGTTTCAATAACCTTTCACCTGGACCTTTCATTGTTCTGTCTGTTAAGTCATTCACCAACAATGTTATCCCTATTTCCCTCTGCACAGACGCTGTCTCAGCTGTTACATAGCCCAGCAATTTCCAAAGCAACACATAGAAAATGCTGGGGGAACTCAGCAGGTCAGGCAGCATCTATGGAGAGGAATGAACAGTCGATGTTTCAGTCCAAGTCACTTCATGAGGTCTCAAATGAAAGGGTGAAGAAGCCAGAGTACAGTGGTGTGGGGGGGGGGGGGGGGGGTAAGGGGTATAAGCTGGCAAGTGAAGGTGAGGGAGAAGGTGGGTGGGTAAGGGAGGGGAGGGGTACTGAATTGAGAAGCTAGGTGCTGATAGGTGGAAGAGTTAAAGGATTGAATAAAGCAGAATCTGATAGGAAAAGGCAGTATAATATGGGAGAAAATGGATGAGGAAGGACACCAGAGGAAGAGGAGAAGAAGAAGTAAAAGGAGAGGCAGAATGGGGAATGGAGAAAGGCCGAAGGGGGAGGAGGGAGAAATTAGCGGAAGTTAGAGAAATCAATGTTCATGCCATAAGGCTGGAAGCACCCCAAGCAGAACATGAGATATTGCTCCTCCAACCTGAGAGCGCCCTCATCATGACCACAGTGGAGGCCACTGTCCAACATGTCAGAATGCAAATGGAAAGTAGAATTAAAATGTGTGGCCACCAGAAAAATCCCGTTTCCTTGTGGTGGACAATGTGAAGGTGCCTGACACAGCTTCAGAAATTTTAATTTTGTACTAGTAAATTATAAATGTTTTTGAAATTACCTGAATATGCAAGTAGGAGTACGAAGTCTGTTCCTGCCTTGATTTGTAACTGTTTACATCCACAGACTATTCCTACCACCTTCAGCCAATCTGTCTACCCCAATCAGTAAATTTTTATATCTAGCCTACAGCCTCTATAGACATTCCAAGCATACAATCATGAATTGGTAACATTTGGAGGACTAACTTTGCAAGATCTACAGTATCCTGATCTGCTCTAGGATGGCAATTTCTCATTGTCACTGTCCATTATCTGGGCCAGAGGTCATCTCTAGGTTGTTGCTCCTTTCCATCCCAACCCTTCAAAACTTCAAACACCGTCTCCTCCCTGTCCCTCACCCCGATACTGACTGCTCAAAAACACGGATACATGATGTTACCGCTCTTGGAATGCATAACAGCTGCTCCTGTTATTAGTTTTATTATTTACTTCTGAGAATAAACAATGGCCAGAAGTGGATTTCAAATTTCAAATTCACATGAGGCAATTTGGATGCTCTCAAGTGAATCCTGAGCACTGTACATGGGAAAACTTAAGAGTAAGTTACGACATTGAACATATTCCCACAAAATTAATCTGAAATATAAAACTTAGCTTTGTTTACATTTCCATTTGCATTTTAGTTCAGGCTCTTATCTTCCAATTGCTCAATTGCCTGCTAGATCTTATATGCTAATTCATCAAAGTTTCAAGATTAAGAAAGTAATGAGGTCAATTAATATGACAAATAAATATTAATCTCATTTTATGATGAGAATTATCTTTATTTTTGATAAAGAAGCTCGAGAGCAGTGGGTGAAAAGATGAGTAAATAGAATTTGGTCACATATGATCGCAATCTCACCGAGTGAAGGGATAGACCTACAGATTTAAACATCTTCCTCGTCCCAGCTGAAAGGAACAACTATGTAGGTGCCATCAGCAGCCTACATCCTGGGTTTTGGAATTCCATCCAGAAACCTCTTTACCTCCTTTAAGAAACTACATCAGAAAATTATAAGATTTAAACTACAGGAAATGTGGGATTAGATTGGTGAAGCAAGAATGTTGGCAAGGGAAAATAATTGGACAAGTCATAATTTGCAAGATTAGGGAGACTGAGGATGTTGGTTTTGGAGGTAATCCTAATGATAGTTCTGTGAATGAGGGGAACATTACCCAAATAAAGAGAACTATTTAAAAGGATTTTGAATAATTCACTATCTCTCTATCCCATCACAACCAGACACAGCTGATCCATCTGTGGTTCTCATTTCTGTTCAAGAAGCTCAGATCTTATTCCTGACTTTGCTGGGTTTCTTGTACAAAACCTACTGCTACAGATGTTTCTAATAATAATAATGAGCTCTTCCTGATCCCCTTGGATATGAACAAAGGAGTGGTTTTACTCACTGTACAGTGAGCCCTCGTCTCCTCCTCCAAAGCTTTGCACAAAATATAAACCTGACATTTTGCAAAAACATGACACACAAAGTACACTGACATGACGCTTTTCCAAACCCAGCAGTTAGATACATTCCAAGCACAAAATCCCAATGCACTAAATCACTTCCCATTCTCAACTATTAAGTAGATGCACTCGCCTATGTACAATGCACATTCCTTCATCACAATTCTTCCTTGCTCAAAAAATGCTTAAAGTCTCCACAATAACATAATTCTTCCTCTCCTTTACTGTTCTTTGAAATCTGGAAGGGAGATTCAGAAGAATGTACCTTTAATTGATCATTGATCACTTTGCCAGCATTTCAAAACCAACAGGATGAGTTGAGATTGGTGAAGATTCTCCCAATCTCTACTGTAGTGAAATCTCCACTCAACAGCTACTTTATTTGGTACACCTGTATACCTGTTTGTTAATGCAAATATCTAATCGGCCAATCGTGTGGCAGCATCTCAATGCATAAAATTGAGAAATTCCACTGTTGTTCGGTAAGTGACTTTGACTGTGGAATGATTGTTGGTGCCTGACACCGTAGTTTGAGTTTCTCAGAAACTGCCGATTCTCTGGGACTTTCATGGAAACAGTCTCTCAGATTTACAGAGAATGGTGCAAGAAACAACAAACATTTAGTGAGCGGTGGTTCTGTGGGTAAAATGCCTTGTTAAAAAGAGAGGACTGAGAAGAATAGCCAGACTTGTTCAAGCTGACGGGAGGGTGACAGTAACTCAAGTAGCCACGTGTTACAACAGTGTGTGCAGAAGAGCATCTGTGAATGCACAGCAAGTCAAACCTTGAAGTGGATGGACTACAGCAGCAGAAGACCACAAACATGCACTAACGAGGTACCTAATAAAATGGCTTTGGTATTTGAACATATAAATCAAAACTCAATGTCAATTACAACATTCAATCAAACATCCTGTGAATTTATGATGAGAGATGACGTTCAAATGAGGTGCTTTTAAATCAATAGAGTGTGCATTATCTATCTGTGCACACAGCGCAAAAAGACCATGCATTCACTGATATTAATTCCTCTATGTTTGTCTGCAGTTGTTCATAATAGTCTGCAACTGTGTTAAAAACAAGCCATCCGGCCATGCTAACCCTTAACATTTTAAATCAAATATACATGAGTCACTCGGGCCATTCAAGGTTACAGTGAACAACAGATTGAATGTGAGTGATTCCCCAAGAGCAATTTTTACCTTTTATTCCCACTGGTCAACTTAATGTGTAGCATATTTTATCAAATACATTGTTTGGGTTACCCTCGTACAGTTTGGCTGTTGAAAGGTTGGTGAAATACCCAAGGTGCACATACTACAACCTGGCAGTCATTTAACTTTTATATGTCTTGATCAAAAGTTAAAGGATATATATGGCAACCAAATAATAACCAGATGAATTCCAAGACAATTATGTGTCAAAGAACCTGCAGTGAGATTGGGTCTTGTAGAATGCAACAGAGTTTGGCTTAAGTACAATGTCAATCATGTAGAATTTTTAATATGAGAAAGTAGTTCTGTATAAAACTAAGGGCAATTGAAAATACTTTCCTTCCTTTAGTACTTCAGCAATGCTGTTAACCTATTTTGGAATAATTTCAAGGGTAGTATTTCTCATGTCAGAACCAAAGGATACATTGGAGTGCTATATGAGTCATTCTAAGCTGGTTTTAGCATAGGAGTCGTCTATTTAATTAGACACAATGTTTAAAGAGCTTCATAAAATAACAGCTGCTTTTAAAATTATATTTCCGGACCAAGTCAGTACAAATGTTACCAAAATTTGCGCAGTTGCTTCCAATTCTACAGAGGAGAAAGCAAGGTACATTAAAGTTCAAGTACATTTATTGTCAAAGTATGTATACAACATACAACCCTGAGATTCATCTTCTTGTCGCAGCCACAAAACAAAACAGCACAATATAAAGTGAGAATTGTTTAGTTGAGGGTGTGTCTAGCAGCAATACTTGCATTCAGATTCAGATTTATTGATCACATGAACATTGAGGCATACAGTGAAATGAATTGTTCGCATTAACAGCCAACACAACCAAAGATGTGCTGGGGGCTATTGGCAAGTGTCACCACAGATTCCAGCACCTACAAAGCAAGCCCAAAATGTTCAATATAACAGCACAACACATCACAAACCACAACAGTGAACAACAAAATCAGTGACAGCAAACAAGACAAGACAACAACAGCAAAACAAGTCCCTTCCCCACCCACCCAACTCCTCATACATGAAGGACTCTGTCCCCAACCCCACGACAGACTCCCTTGGGCCTTCAGTCCTTGCCCCAGTTTCTCAAACTCACAGGCACTAGATCTTCTGCAAGAAATTGTAATATATAATTATTGGAGGAATATTGAGTTTTTTTACATTACAATATTCTGTGGAAAGTGGTCATCATCCCATTACAATTTCCAAGAGAGTAGTCCCATTGGTTCTATCCCGCTTTCCTTATTTCCTGGAATCCTGACTCCCCTGCTTCTGATACCATAATGCAGCGGTTAGCAATTACATCGCCAACAACCTGGATACAATTTCCACCAAAGTTCGTTAGGAGTACATTTTCCCCATTACTATGTTGGTTTCCCCCAGGTATTCCAGCTTCCTCCCATGTTCCAAAGTCATATAGTTTAGTAGGTTAATTGGACACATGAAAGTAATTGGATGGCATAGCATCTTTGGGCCAGTAGGATCTGTTACTATGTTGTATCTCTAAGTAAAATAAAATTTAAATTAAATAAAACATTCCCCCTCATACTTGCCCATCAATTCCCCTTTGATTCTTTTGGCTATTAGCCTTGAGTATGGGATAATTTACGATGATCAACATGCCAGCACAACTTTTTGATACATGGGACATCAGAGCTCATCCACATGATCACAGAAGTACACGCAAACTTCACGCACTCAGTACACTTGGTCATATTTGATCCTTGATCCCACGACTATGAGGCAACAGTGGTAATTGCTGTATCAATACAGACTGTGCATGTTATTATTTAGGTTTGAGAAACTGAACAAAATAGGCCTGGCCATTTAAGTCCCCAAAATGATAAGACAATAAGAAAAGGAAACCAATTATTTGAAAACTTACCATTTAAAGATTACACTGGAATAGCTGGGTCATTTGTTTAGAATGTAATGCTAATAATGTTAAGGATACCAATTCAATCATTTAGATCAACAGTAAAGTATTAAATGGTGGAATAGACTCGATGACCTTTTACAGCTTCCACATGCTGATTAATAACAGATTAAGAAGGTTTCTTTTAGTGTTTTTGGTGTTACTTAATCTTCTATTTATCCAATTTATGCTCATCATGTCTTCCAGTTCAAGATGGCACTGGTGAATCTCAGCGACTTCTGGCTGGTGGCAGATGAAACAAGGAAAACAACTAAATACTTTGTTAATTATTCTTTTTCTGGTGAATGTAATGATCTCTAACTTCCCTTTGAACTTGGAGACAACTTAATGGGGCAGAACTGAGGAAAGGCGAAGCAGAGGGCCTGTTGCCGAGAGCAAAGAAGACCTGAGGTTGATCACGTTAAGCATCAGGTCAAATTGAGGCAGTGGGGTGCAAGTCCCAGAATGTATCAAAGTGACTAAATCTGATTTTTGGATGACGATTTAGGTGCTGGGCTGAACTGGAAAGGTCAGGTACTGGCGGAATCGAGACAGTGGGATCCGGTCCCCAGAGCGTATCGAAAGAACTTAACCTGATGTTTGAACGACAATTTAGGCTCCTGGCGAGATTGAAAAGATCAAGGTGTCAGGGCCTAGATGAGGGAAGGGTTGGTGCGGCTCACTGCTCCACGAAGTTTACTCAGCTCTGTGTTGAACTAAGAGTCTCAGACTCTCTTTGTGGACCTCAGTTCAAAATGCTATTTGCTTGCCGTTATTGTTTGTAATGATTTATTTTGTTTTTTCTCTTTTCTCTGCACATTGGAGTGTTTAATCATCACTTTATATCTTTTGGGCTTCTTTGTTTCTTGGCTGAGTGAAGGAGATGAATCTTAAGGCTGTATAATATAAACATACTTTGATAATAAATGTACTTTGAACTTTAAACAGAGCATGATTCAGTAACTATTGTTTTGCAATGGTAACAAGAAACACACTGTGGATGAGCATTAAAATTAATAGATTAAAATATTTTCTGGTCTTTTCAGTGCTGACAGCACTAAACATCTATACAGTTATTAAGGAGAGTGAAAATGGAGAAGAAAATCTCAAGGCTTTGGAAGAAATAGAAATGATTGAAACATTCCAAGTGGTATAATGATACAGGCAGTAGAGACGCTGGCTCATGTCTCCATCTTCAATCTTGACTTGTGTGGAGTTTACACGTTCCCCCTGTGATCACAGAGATTTCTTCCAGGTGGTCTAGGTCCCGACCACGTTGGTAAATCGGTAAGTTGTTTCAGGATTGTCACAAATACTGGAGTACTGTGAAAAGCTTGTCTTGCACACAGATCAAAATGACAAAAATGTGCAGGTTAGTAGGCTGTAAACCCCTGTAAATTGTTCCTGTTGTGTAGCTGAGTGGAAAAATCCAGAAGGAATTGATGAGGAATAAAATAGAATGGATGTAATTGGGTTTTTACTTGTCAGTGTGGACTTGGTGGGATAAAAGACCTATTTCCATGCTCTATGATTCTATAAGAAAGGTTCTAGAAAAATGTGGAGAAATCTAGAGGTCAACAGTTCTAGAGATTGAGTTTCAGAGAGTACCATGGATCCAGTCAGATATTGTCTCAAGGAATGTAGAACAGAGGGTAACTGATTGGAAGGGAAGCCAGAATCTAAAGACCAGGCACAGCAAGAGGAAAAAGCAGCTGGCAAATAGTGAGACATCTCTATGGAGGAACATATAGTTAAGGAAAAGGGTTTTGTTGGATATAACCCTATTTATCAAAAAATGATTATTTCAAATTATTTCAATTAATAATTGATCTTGAACATCTAGCATTTTTTGAGAAAGAGTTCAATAATTTTATCATACTTGTATAAGGAAAAACTTCATAGATCCCTCCTGAATGGTCTGCCTTTGATTTTGTCACATTTTTGAATACTTCTAAAACCAATATATCTTTTCTAAGAAGTTGTATTCAAAACTCAATGCAATGCTGCAGATGTGGTCTAACCACCCTTTGACTATTCTAGGAAAAGCTCCTGCTATAAAACTGTCCAGTTATAAAAACACAACATTTCATTAGACAGATTGTTCATTCCGTTTCTTACCTAACTGCTATGCTTTACCGAGCTCTGCATGGATCCCTAAGTTTGTTTGGAAGCTACATTTTGAGCCTTTTTTTTCTCTGAGCAAACTACAATACAAATCTACTCCCATGCCCTCAATTTCATCAAGTAAAACATTTTTGCGTGCTTTGCATGTTGTCCTTGTTTTTTTCTGTGTCCCTATAAATGTAGATTTAATAAATCTCTAGTACTTCAATATCAACAAATTAATCCCATAGGGTGATTTTTTATTAAATAGGAGTAAGTTAGGGAGAGTTGTGTGCCACTGGAAGTGTTTTTACAGTTGGTTGAAAAACCTAGAGCTTCCTCTATATGAGGTGGGTCATCTTTGTTATTTTTCAGAGAACGAGACAATCTAGTGACCTGCTGCACTACCATATTAAGATGGAAAAACAAGCAAAAGACAAGGAACATGAAAGACTTCACGACCGCCTGCTGTCCTTGTATCTTTTTATATTGTTATCAAAAGAAATATCTTTAAAAAGAATTTCAACTTGTGACCCTCTCTGGAATAACTCGCAAAAATGATTTGCTAGTGACTGAAACATCTCATAAACCGTTGCAAAACTTCGTTTCATTGTAATTCCACAGATGGGATGAACAATTATTTAATGCCTAGGGTTACAGATTTTAAAATGAGAAAGGGAGTTTTACTTTGAAACTTGAAAAATATAGGAGTGCATTAGACTTGCGTATGCAAAGATACAACATATCTGCAGATACTGTAATACAAACCTGGGAAATCTAGTAAACAATGTGAGTAATAATTTATTTCAGCAGGATCTAGAGAAATATGTGGAGACACGTGATTGATGAGAGAATGATGAGAGAAAGTCTAAAGTAACATAGATTGCAGAATGATGTTGACTCAGCCAGCTCTAACATGGGCACAATCCCCCCCACCCCCCACCATCATTGAGAACATCTTCAAGAGGCGGTGCCTCAAGAAGGCAGCGTTTCTCTCATTACTACCATCAGAGAGGAGGTACACGAACCTGAAGACCCACACCGAACATTTTAGGAACAGCTTCTTCCCCTCCACCATCAAATTTCTGAATGGTCCATGAACACTGCCTCGTAATACCTCTTTTGCCTTATTTATTTCTTTTTAAACTTATAACAATTTTTGTACATTGCATTGTATGCTACTGCAAAGCAACAAAGTTCATGACATACTGTGTATCAATTATAACAAACCTAATTCTGATTCTGAATCTGAGATTGGAGGGGGATTAAAAGAAGGAAAAGTGAAAAACTGCACAGTTTTGAAGCAGGCTTATTGAAACAATGGAGATTGAGTGATGAGGTAATGTTACAGTTCGATAAAGCCCTGGTTAGATCACCATTGGAATATTATCTTCAGTTCTGGTCACCTCATTATAGGAAGTTTTAGAGAGGGTGCAGAGGAGATTTACCAGGATGCTGCCTTGATTAGAGACCATGTCTTTATGAGGATAGGATGAGTGAGCTTGGACCTTTCTCTTTGGAGTGAAGGAGATGAGAGGTGATTTAACAAAGGTGATTTAGCAAAAGGATTTGAGTACAGGAGCAGGGAGGTTCTACTGCAGTTGTACAAGGCCTTGGTGAGACCGCACCTAGAATATTGTGTGCAGTTTTGGTCCCCTAATCTAAGGAAAGACATTCTTGCCATAGAGGGAGTACAGAGAAGGTTCACCAGATTGATTCCTGGGTTGACAGGACTTTCATATGAAGAAAGACTGGATCGACTAGGCTTATACTCACTGGAATTTGGAAGATTAAGGGGGGATCTTATTGAAACGTATAAAATTCTAAAGGGATTGGACAGGCTAGATGCAGGAAGATTGTTTCCGATGTTGGGAAAGTCCAGAACGAGGGGTCACAGTTTAAGGATAAAGGGGAAGCCTTTTAGGACTGAGATGAGGAAAACCTTCTTCACACAGAGAGTGGTGAATCTGTGGAATTCTCTGCCACAGGAAACAGTTGAGGCCACTTCATTGGCTATATTTAAGAGGAAGTTAGATATGGCCCTTGTGGCTAAAGGGATCAGGGGGTATGGAGAGAAAGCAGGTATAGGGTTCTGAGTTGGATGATCAGCCATGATCATACTGAATGGCGGTGCAGGCTCGAAGGACCGAATGGCCTACTCCTGCACCTATTTTCTATGTTTCTATGTAACAGAGGTATACAAGATGATGAGGCATGGATCAAGTGGATAGCCAGAGATTTTTTCACAAGACAAAAGTGACTAATACCAAAGGATATAATTTTAAGGTGATTAGAGAAAAGCATAAGGGAAATGGTAGAGGTAAGTTTTTTTTACAGAGAATGGTGGGTGCATGGAATGCCCTGCCAAGGGTGGTGGTAAAAGCAGATACATTAGCAACATGTAATAAAACTCTTAGATAAGCACATACATGTATGATAGGAAAATGGAGTGGTATGTAGGGGGAATGGTTAGATTGATTTTGAATAGGACATAGGATCTGCTCAACATCATGGGCCAAAGGGTCTGCAGTGTGCTATAGTATTCTATATTTTATAAACTGAGGAATGTGTACTACATATTGAACAGGCTGTTGAAGCAGCATAAAGATTCTAATCTCCAATACCAGAGGTATAACCTACCGAAGAAAAGAATTTCAGCTAGTCCTTTATAAAACCACAGTTAGGCCAATGATGGATGATTCTGTTCAATTCTAGGAACTACTGCATTTTAGGAAGGATGTCACGTTCTTCAAAAGATTGGTGCCAAGGTGAGACGTTACAGTTTTGTGGAGAGATGGAAGGAACAGAGCTGGTTTCCTGTAGAGCACAGAAGGCTAAGAGGATTTTTCAAAAAACTTTCAAAATCATCACCAGGTTTGAAAGAATAAGTAATGAGAAGCTTTCTGCTGGCAGCAGCGTCATTAATCAGAGGATGTCGACTTAAGAGTTTTAGCAAAGAACCAAATATGACACAAGGCACCAATGTTTAATCAGCTAGTTGTTATCCAATGTTCTCCCTAAAGGCATGATGGAAGAGAACCCAAAATAACTTTTAGGAGGGAATCATGTAAATATTTGAAGGAAAAGAAGGAATATGGCTTTGGGAGAAGAACAGTAAAATGGAACTGATTAGATAGCTCTTTCAAAAAGTCAAAACAGACAAGGTGTGCCAAGGGGCCTTTTCTCTACTGCTTCATTCAACACTCTCAAAACCTGGGGTATTTGGCAGATTCCTACATACTGATAAAGTGACAGAATCACATCCACTCAAGATCTGCCAGTATTACAGTAGAAATGCTTTTAATGCATTTATTAAACTGACTGGAAAATGAAATTTTAGAATCATTTTTACTGATCCTGCTTCTGTTACTTTGTAAAAAACTATGCAAGACACTGGCCCAATTTCAACAGCATACATACACAGAGTATAAGTGACATGAAAGTTAGATTTTTTGCAGCAGCAGCAGAGTACAGTACAAACAAGATGAACAGAAGTTAATATAAACTTAGCTTAACTTATATACAGTGCCACAGTACATAGTACAGTGGTTTCACAGCACCGGTGATCCAAGTTTAATCCTGATCTTGATGCTGTCTGTGTAGTGTTTACATGTTCTGCTGTAACTGCATGCATGTTCCCAAGGAGCTTATGTTTCCTTCCACATCCTGAGGATATGCTGAATGTTAGCTTAAATGACTACCATAAATTACCCCTAGTATAGGTGGATGAATAACGGAGTCTGGGCGATGGGCATCGTTCCCTCTAGTTTTTCTTACAGCTCTTTGGACCAACCATTGCTCTGAGCAAGTATTTTAACATGGCCTTAAAACTGCACAATACTTGCAATTTATTAATCATGATCTACCGACTTCCATTCAGTGTTTATTGTTGCAATTTGTGACAGAGTTGTAATTTGAATCATTGACAATGTAAATCCATTGAAGCTCTAAAATGTTTCAAAGTAAAGGTTGCGGTATGTTTATTATTTAGAAAATTTATGGATTATTATCATTATTAATTCCAGGGTATTTCACGATTATATTAACACAGATTTCAAAATTATATTAACATGATTTCAAAGATTCAAGCTACATTTATTATCAAACAAGTGTCTAAATTACCCAACATTGAGATTTTTTTTGCTTACAGGCAGCCACAAAGCAAGAAACCCAAAAGAACCCAATTAAAAACAATAAGCCAACACCCAATGCATAAGAGAAAGGGGGGGGGGGGGGGAACAAACCATGCAAACAATCGAAGTGAACAACAACATTCCGAACCAAACTGAGTCCTCAGATCCGAACCATGGAGCAGCCCAGAGTGGGCCCAAAGCCTTGCTTATCAGTTCATCATATTAGCGGGCACGGAGCACAGCAGTGTGGTGGAGAGCACAGTGACCATCTCCTAATATTTATATAATGTTAATTTCAGAACTATATTAACATTGCATAAAAGAAAATGCCAGCTGCTTGGCAACAAAGGCTAGGTGCACGGGCTGGAATTTTAATTTTAGTTTTTCAATCACTGTGTGGCTGTGCACCCATGCAGCTCAGAGCGAACAGTGGTGATGTGATTGAATACACGGATACAGGGAAATAAGCGGGGAAATAAGTGACTGACGGGATTGGTCCAAGGGCTGACAAAACTTGATATTGTAAGAAATATGAGAAAATGGAAGATCTGCAAAACAGAATTGTTAGCAGGTGCTTCAACAAGCAGGATCATATTGGGCACCAGATTGAACAATGCTTCACACCAAGCAGGCAGATTCCCTACATATCTTTGCACTGGGAAGTGTTTGGCACCTGGTATCAATTGGCAGAACACATCATCTATATCCTGAGCCAATAAATGTCATTGTTCTGAAAGTTTTGATGGATTTATCACATTTAAATCTCTGGCCAGTTGCAATCTCTCCTGAACATTTTATATGGCCTGAAACCACTGAATGAGGAGTATCTTTGTGCCTTCTGCAAATGGGCCAACAGAATAGTCTGGTACAGTAAAAAGATGAAAGCTGAGTGGGAAGAATACACAGGCTTGACAAAGGCCATTGTGACTAGGCAATAGACAGAGAAACAGGCACACGCAAGTTGGCGGGAACAGAAGGGTGGACCTGGGAGCCGAAAAGTGAACGATCCCTGCTGGAATGGGAACAGAGAGCAAGACATGTCTGGACACAAGAGATTCTGGAGATGCAGGAAACCTTGAGCTATGTATACAAATGCTGAAGGAACTCAGCCAGTCAGGCAGCGTCTATGGAGGGGAATCAATAGACAACGTTTCTGGCCAAGACCTTCCATCAGGACTGGAAGGGAAATGGGCAGACCATGTCTGGAGTTAAAATGTCTTTAGAGGTGACAGAATGATCTGTAAAATGCAGAGAGTAATAAGGTGGGGGGTGGGGGAGGACCAGGAGAGCTTTGTCCTTGTTCTTATCAATCCAGATATGAGGGACCGGTAGCAGAGGCATGAGAATAGATGAGATGCATTCAAGGGCTTTGTTAACAATGGTAGAAGCAAAGTGATGGGTTCAAGAAGTGGGAAGACATTTCAGAAGCACCTATATAGGAAGTTTGAACTATCATAATTAGATCTGTGTGCAAAAACATTCAATGGTTCAGGCAGCGAAAGCAGAGAGAAAAATCAGATTTAGCAACTAAGGTCGTTGACCTTTTATTAGATTTTCAGCATTCTCAGAATCCTGCAGTTTTAAACTGTGAGTATTTTGCTTTCCAACATTGATTTAAAGCACAATGTACATGCATAGAACATACAGGCTTATGTAGATTTATTTGACACCAGTCTTTCTGCAGTAAATTATTTCGCGGCCATTGCTTCCCCCCCCCCCCCCCCACCCCGCCTCCATGGGATTCAATTAAAGTTATGACTGCAATACATCACTGCCAAAAATAGCCAAGAAAGGAATTGTTACCTTATAAATCATTTCTATTATTATACTATAAATGTTCTTTTTTAACAAAATTGTCAAATATCTTTACATTTTATTCTGCAAAATGACTACATCAGCGGAAGGAAATTGGCATTGTTTTTTTTAATGTGTTTTGAGAAATGCAGCCAATGTAAACAGAACTGATACTCTTTGGAAATAAAGAAATGACGTTTATTAAGGACAGTAGTATTTTAATATAGACCAATGAATGAGAAATTGCTTAGTATCTGTCTACACTGTATAACATTTCAATAGGAAACTTGTATTAAGTCAAGTACAGATTTCTTTGCTTATTGAAGGAAGTAACAATGGTCTCCCCATAGTTTTGCTGTAATACATGCAATAATATTATTTCACTGTCTGTACTCTGTCTTCTACTATTCCTTTGCCTTTTTTGATTTCCGACAGCTCCGTAACAAAGTCTGCACATTTCAGGCTGAGGAATGCAGACAGGCCTCCTGAATGTTAATCTGATAACTACTGACATTTAACCCACTTAGATTGACATTTGTAGATCTGCACCGTGTCAAGAAATTGTCATGGCTTATCATTTTTCACGTTGTTTATAAACTGAAATGTGGTCTATGTATTTCTGAATTACAGATAAACTGCTGGAAAAATCTGGCCAGATTTCATTCTTTGTGCTCAATGCTGCTTTGAGGGATCATGCTGTTGTAACCCAAAATCTGAAGCTATCTGCTCAGGTACAACTTAACTCAGCAACTCTTTGCACTAAGTGAGATCTGAAAAGTAGGTTAAAAAGGGAGCCAACTAATAGAGGAAATCCTGAAGAATTAACTGGAAGAACTTGCTAGGAAATTCCTGTAGTGCCTTACCGAATGCTTGGCACTTACTTCATGAGGTATCAGGAATCTTGGAAGTTTTGCAAAAATGCAGAAGACCTGCTGGTGATTTCACACTTGCACTTTGTCACTGGTCATTCTATTGAACACAGCAATAAAGCGCACACTTGGTGAAAATTCCCACTGGTTAAATAGCCCAATAAAACATGGTGCAAGAACTTTCGAAACGTATAACAGCTTATAATGGTACATATCCATTCTGGCTCTGCTCACAAGCTACTGGGTTGACCTCCAATTGGACCCTTTAAGTTCCACTTACTGTTAAATATCTTAGCTTTCCCTTAATTTGACCTATTAATATTTTGTCATGCACCCTTGTAATTGCTTCATGGCTACATTAAAACTTAATGTATACGTATCCTCCAGAGAAATAGGAAGTTACTTACAAGGCAGCGCAGGAACTATTTACATAATGAGTCTCCGACCTATTGATGCAACTGAAATTTTCCAGTCTGACAATTGTTACATTACACAATTTTTTTGTCCATACAACATAGAATATAGACCACTACAGCACAGTGCAGGTCTTTCAGCTCACAAATTGTGCTGACCTTTAAACCTGCTCTAAGATCAATCTAACCCTTCCCTCCTACATAGGTCCCCATTTTACTATCATCTTTGAACTTACCTAAGATTTTCTTAAGTTCCCCTAATGTAACTGCATCTACACCACCACTGGCAGGGCGTTCCATACACCGACCACTCTCTGTGTAAAAATTTTACCTCAGATATTCACGCTATGTTTTCCTCCAAACACTTTAAAATTATGCTCCCTCATATTAGCCAATTTCACCATGGGAAGAAGTCTCTGCTGTCCACTCAATGTATGCCTCTTATCATCTTGTACACCTCTATCAAGCCACCTCTCATCCTCCTCTGCTCCAAAAAGAAAAGCCCTAGTTCACTCAACCTATCCCCATTAGACTTGTTCTCTAGTCCAGGCAGCATACTGGTAAATCTCCTCCGCACTATCCATAAAGCTTACACATCCTTCCTATAATAAGGTGACCAGAACCGAAGACAATATTCCAAGTGTGGTCTAACTATGGATTTATAGAGCTGAAACGTTACCTCACCTCTTTTGAACTCCCAAACAATATCGAGTCCAATCAGGACCACAATTACATGTATTTACTTTTATACACATTCAGAGGAGAACATACTCAGACATCAAAATACATTTAAAGATTGTTGACCTGACATTGACGCTGCATTCATTTCCACAGAAAGCAAAAGGGGCCAATACAAACAACGCACAAACAAACTGCTGGAGGAGCTCAGCAGGCCAGGCTGCATCTATGAAAAAGAGTAAACAGCCAACATTTTGGGCCGAAACTCTTCACCAGAAAGTGCCGTGTTTGGAGCCAATACACACTTAAAACCATCAGGAGAGAGAAGGACTCAAAAGCACTTGAATTCCTCTTTCAAGAAATATCTGGGCAGCAATAACATCCAATGTTAACAGTTCTTAACAGTTTAACAGTTGCATTATTTAAGAACCTACATTGTAGTGGTTATCAAATGTGCAGATATAGGAAGTGTAAGCACAAGAGCTTCTGGAAATCGTGAGTAACACACACAAAATGTTGAAGGAACTCAGCAGATCAGGCAGCATCTATGGAGAGGAATAAATAATGGATGTTTTGGGCTGAGACCCTGAAGGCATTTTTTCTGTGTTATCTGGAATAGCGCAGTAACATAGCAGTAAGCACGATGGCTTTACAGGGCCAACGATCACTGATCAGTGTTTGATTCCTGCCGCTGTCTGTAAGGAGTTTGTACATTCTCCCTGTGACCGTATGGGTTTCCTCTGGGTGCTCTGATTTCCTCCCACATTCCAAAGGTGTACAGTTAGGCTTAGTAAGATGTGCGCATACTATACTGATTCAGCACGGACTGCCTCCCACACAATCTACACTGATTTGATTTGACACAAAAACGTACTTCGTTGCCTGTTTTGATGTGCATTTGAGAAATAAAGCTAATCTGAAGTCTTATTTTAGGAATGGGCCCCTGCTATGCCTGCCCTTTCATTGGCTACGTAGAATAATCCATGTTCCAAGCCTTCCCCAGTATTGCTCTCCCGCTCTTCCAGAGCTACATTGATAACTGCATTGGTGCTGTTTCATGCACCCATGCTGAGCTTGTCAATGTTATCATCTTTGCTTCCAACTTCCATCCTGCCCTTAAATTCACTTGGTCCATTTCTGACACACTCCTCCTCTTTCTCGATCTCTCTGTCTCCATCTCTGGAGACAAACTGTTTACCAACTTCTTTTATAAACCTACTGATTCCTATGACAGGAAGAAATATAATTCTTGATTATATCTCTTCCCACACTGTCTCCTGTAAAAATGCTATTCCCTTTTCTTAGCTGCTTTGTCTCCATAGCACCTGTTCTCAGGTTAAGGCATTCCTTATCAGAACCTCAGAACTGTCCTTTTCCTTCAAAGAATGAGGGATTCATTTGCTCCACCATTGATAGTGGCCATACCTGCATCTCCTCCATTTCCCGGACATCCACGATCAACCACCTTTCTGTCACCTTAACAGGGAAAAGTGCTCCTTTAGTCCTAATCTACCACCCCATGAGCCTCCACGTCCTATACATTATTCTCTACAACTTCTGCCATCTCCAACAGGATTCAGCCACTAAATGCATCTTTACTTTTCACCTCCCCACTCTGCGTTCCACAGGGATCACTCTCTCCATGATTCCCTTGGTCATTTGTCCCTCCCCACTAATCTCCTTCCTGGCACACAGCCTCCCTTACCTCCACTCAGGGCCCAACCCTTCCTTCCAGGTGAGGCAACACTTCACCTGCAAATCTGTTGGGGACGTGTATTGTATCTGGAGATCTTGACTTAAACTTCTCTACTTTGGTGGCACCTGACATAAGTTGGGGGCCAACTTTGTTGAGTACCTCCGCACCATCCATCGAAAGTGGAATTTACCAGTGGCCAGCCATTTTTAATTCCTATCTGCATTCCCATTCCAACGTGTCGCTCCATGGCCTCCTCTTGCCACGATGCAACGTTCTCAGGATGGAGGAACAACACCTCTTATTCTGTCTAGGTAGTCTCCAACCTGATGGCATTTTAGATTCTGCTGCTTTTTTAAAAATTTTCATTGATTTCTCTTAAAGTAGCTGCTATTAATGCAGTTCAGAGAATTAATACCTCAGTCTGTTAAAACTGACCTCTCCAGCACTGAGATGTTCAATTCTGTATTCCCTTTTTTATGTTTCCTTTCCATGGAAAATACTATTTCCTATGATCATTATCATTATGATCGTGATTAGTGAATGTTGGAAAGAGTGTGTTGGCCATAGGCAGAAATAATGACAGCTGATATGTCAGTAGTAATTAAAGAGCACGGAATTCTTACCCTTGTTGTGTCTGCGGAACTACTTAGCAATTAAATAAAAGTATGCACACGAGAGATGGCTTTAACTGATGTATTCACATTGCAGCGAGAGGGAGAGAGCAATGTACATGTGTAGACAACAGATCGTACTTAGTGCCAAAGGGAGTCATTGCTCTAAAAGAAATATATCCATGCATTCCACTTCCTCCCACTTTAGTTTATGCATAGTATGCAGCACCGAGTTGATGCTCACTTTGACATCCCTACGCGCGAACAGCTCTGACCAGGACAATGGGTTTGGCCCAATTGTTCCACTGAACCTTGGAGGGAATTCCAAATGCTTCCAAGTTCTGAGGTTTAGTATCCACTTTAGGTCGTAGTGTGTGAAGCACTGGACACGCTATATGGAATCTTGCTGTTGCTGCTTCATCCAGTTCAAATCTGGCTCATGCCTTTGAGTTTACCAATCCCCTTCTCAAACAACTTCTCATTAGCATTTCGCAGATGTACCAGTCTCTGGTTAGTGCTGCCATTTGGGCTGCAATTGCCTGTTGATGTCACATTGAGAGCTTTGTCTGTGTGCCATTCTAGTTGGATATTTCTCAACCATTCACCTCCGAAAAGTGCTGGCCCTCCACTTTTCAATACAATAAAGCTCTAACTGCTGTGTTTGGCCTCTATACATCACATTCACTTTCAATTTCCCTTTGGCAGACACTTTTTCACCTCTGTAGGTCTTTGGCATCACTGAGGTCTTCTCTAATGGCGGCTTAGAAAACAGTCTGTTGTAGTCAGTCTCTAGAATTATGGACAAAGCTGACCCTGTATCCAGCTCCATTTTCAGTTTTACACCAGACACTCATATGGTGATCCATATGATTTTGTGATCTGCTTCAGTATAATAGTATAATAGTTCTAGGCATGACAGCTCACCTTTGCCAGAGTCTGTATTGTCCAATACAGTTTCCCATTCAGTCGCTTTATGCACTTGCTTCTTTCTGTGTTTGAAACTTTTCACTTGGTTGTGCTTTTCGTCTACCTTGCACACTCTCTCTATGTGACCTTGCCTGTGACACTTATTGCAAACTTTTTTGTTGAACCACAGTCATTTGCATAATGGGAATATTTCCCACATCGATAACATTTTTGACTTTTTTTTATCATTCAGGGACATTTTGTGGATCTCACATTCTAATTTATTTTTCTGTAGTTCTGCTGTATCCTTTGCTGTAGTCTCTAACAATATTACAATGGTCAACACCAATTCTAAGGTTAGGTCTCTTTCTGATAGTAGACTCTTCTGAGTGCTTTGACTATGCATGCCACATACATGCCTATCCCTTAATGCATTAGAAGGTCCATCTATAAAGTCACAGTACTAGGAAAGTTTGCACTGTTCTTCAATATACTCAGAACTGCTTTCATCCTTTGACTGGTTTCTTTTGTAAAATCTAAATCTCTCAGCTATTTACAGTGATTTAGAATTCACATGATTTTGTAAAATTCTTGCTTGGTGGCTTTTCAGGGGTTACCATGTTGTGTAAGACATTATACATCCTAGAACCCACTATGCTAAGAAGTCTAGGGGCTTTCTTAGGCTCATCCACATCGTTTGCTTCACAATACAGTTCAATCCTCTCAATATACGACTCCCAACCTTTATTAGAGCTATCGAATTCGTCAAGTTTCCTAAATGAAGTTATCACCACATTATTTTCACTTTAACTTTACTAGTTGCGTCTTTCATTGTGTACTATGCATTTTTACTCACGCATCCTTTGTTAGCGTCCGTGATGGCCTTCTCTGTACTGTTTGATTCTTTCATCTTGCAGTTTCATCCCTTAACTGTTGGTGTAGATGCTGATACTCTCCGACAATCAGGCTTGTACTCGTCGCCAATTTGTTGTGTCTGTGCAACTACATATCAATGAAATAAAAGCACATATGCAGGAGATGGCTTTAATTGGTGTATTTACTTTGCAGTGAGAGAGAGCAATGCGTATGTGTAGACAACACATCATGCTAAGGGAGTCATTTTTCTAACAGAAATATGTCATGAGATCATAATATTTCTTCTTTTACTGCCCTTACTTCTTGAGATTTTGCTCTTGACTATCATAAAGTTTCTCCTCCTGCCAGGCCCCTGCCAAGGTGCCCTTTATGCTTCTGGCACAAAGGACCTTATGCCAGCAGTTGATCCTTCCATAGTTACTTTGAAATCCTTATTGTTAGACTTGTAAATATACTCCCTCTGCACTTCTGCCTCTCTGTTTGCTGTTTTCTCAGCAAGAATAACTTTTACAAGTTACAGCAATGGTGGCTACATATCTTGCAGATCTCTTTAAGTCTGGGTTTCCCAACTTGGGGTCCGCAGGCCCCTTGGTTAATGGTAGAGGTCCATGGCATAAAAAAGGTTGGAAGGCCCTGCTTTAAGGTGTTGAACTCAGCTGCACAGCACTATGTTCCTTTTCTGTGTTAGTATGTACTAGTTTATGAAAGGCAAATGCCAGTGATGTTGGATATGATTTACAAGATGCAGACCCTGTTGAACTGAGACAATTCTCGTAGCAAATTCACATTTGCAGATCTGCGAAAGGCAAGTCCTATGTCATTCCGCAACCTAGTGGTGAGCAGGATTGGCACATAGATGGCATCACATTCTGGCCGAATGTTTTCAATTTTCCTCACAAATATGATATCAATTAATAATTAATTGGAATATTAAATAAACATTTGTCAAGTTCCATTCAAAATACAGATAATATCACTTTTCTATTGACAAAACATCTTGTTAAGCTCCTTGGAAGATTTTTTTGCATTAAATATGTTCTATAAATCTAAACTATTGTTGTTTCTAGATACAATCACGAGACTAGTTCATGAAAAGGCCTTTTCACTTGCCAGTTTGATTAAGCTGAAGCCTCATTCTGAAATGTTGCTCTTCTGATTCCATCTCACTCCCCCATCAAACCTGAAACTTAACTCTTCTTAACTGGATCTTGTTCTGTTTTTTTCATTGCTGTAGATGATTTTACAATCCAAGTGGAAAATAACGCTGACCTTTGTTATGTCTACCTTGTTACTTCCTGAAGAGTTAGTCAGGTCCTCTCTGTCATTATTACAAGGATTACACAAAAATTTATTATCCAACTATTATACTAAAATGATATTTTTCTAACTTGTTTTGTTGATGACAAACAACCAAGGTCTTAAAATTATCCTATGATATCAGACAATTTTTATCTCTTTTTTTTCACTCTTTTCATGTCTTTCACATAATTATGGTTACAATACCAGTGTGTGCTGATACTCACAGAGTCATAGAAGAGTACAGCAGAGGAATGAGGCCTTTGGCCCATCTAGTCCATGCTGAACCATTTAAACTGCCTACTTCCATCGACCTGCACCCGGACCATAACCCTCCATACTCTTCCTATCCACATACCTATCCAAACTTCTCTTAAACATTGAAATCCAGCTTGCATGCCCCATTTGTGCTGGCAGTTCATTCTACATTCTCACAACCCTCTGAGTGAAGAAGTTTCCCCTCAAGATACTGAAAGGAAAGGTTTCCTGTTTGCAACATGTAAGAAAGACTGACTTCTGTATGAACTCATTTACTATTTCTTTGAACAGAATGCAGAAGAGAAGCCTCTGCTACACTAGTAGTACATCCTCGTATTTGTTCTCTGCTCATCAGTTTTATCCATTATTAATTAATTAGGATATTGAGAAAACAGAGCAGCATTGTAACTTGACTCACAGAACTGCTGCCTCCCAGCTATAGTGTCTTGGGTTTGATGCTGACCTCAGGTTCTGTCATGTAGAGATTGAAAGTTCTCCCCGGGACCACCTGGGTTTCTTCATGTGCTCTGCTTTCCTCCCACATCCCAAAATTGATCGGGTTCCGTCAGCTGATTTGCTGCTACAAACTGCTCATAGTGTGTAGGAGAGTATTAGAATCCAGAGAGATTAATGGGAATGTGGGGAGAATAAAATAGGATTAGTGTGAATGGTTTCTTGATAGTTGGCAGGGACTCGGTAGGTGAACATGGCTTCACGCTATGACTCCATGGCAGTAACTGAAGTCTCATAATGCGGAAATGCTTCCAGCAAGAGGTTAAAAATAATCTTGCTTCATGCACTTTAACTTGCACTGATGTTCGAGTCCTCAGCCTTTTCCGCTTATTATTACCACATTTTTGCGCAATGTAATTCTCAGGGCCAAATCTTTTTTGACACATTACTATTGAAATGTCATATGAGAATATGTTTTTAAGGTTTAATATTAAATATGAGGAATGGAGATCCCTGGACAAATATCTAGTAGAACTCCACTGCTTTCTGATGAATTTGTAGGTGTGGCATTAAATTCACTAAGCTGCATTTCTTTTCCAAGTGCCCCGAGAAGCAAAGTCCCGATAAGAAATCCAGAAAGGACAAGTCTACATTACTATGCATCTCAGTCCAGAGGTCAAACTAGATATTCCTTTCACCCATGTAAACAGAATAAAAAGCTTATCAGGAGGTGGTGGCACAGACAGAGGTCATCAGATCATTTTGAAGGGAGAAATTAGTTTAAAAAGTATTTATACAGGAGATTCCTCAAATGCTGGCAAACTTGAGCAGCACACACAAAATCCAGGAGGAACTCAGCAAGCCGGGGATCATCTACAGAGGGACATAAACAGATTATGCTTTTGGCTGAGGCTTTTCATCAGGACTGGAAAGGAATGGGGCAGAAGCCAGAATAAGTAGGTAGGGAAGGAAGAAGAGTACAAGCTAACAGGTGATAGGTGAGACCAGGTAAAGGGAAGGTAGGTGGGAAGAGGGGAGGTGATAGGTGGAAGAGCTACAAGACTAAAGTAGAAGAAATCTGAAGACATGGAATAAAGGAATGAAGGTGGGGAAACAGGAGGAGGACTTGAGGGAAGAGTGGGAAGGGGGAAGAAAAGGAAGGGAATACCAGAAGTTAAAGAAATTGACGTTCTAAAATAAAAATATGTTTTATAATATTTATTTATTCTCTGGGACCGGGTAACACTATCAAAGTCAAGCTTTGTTGCCCATTCCTTATTGCCCTTGAGAAGGCAATGGTGAAACATCTTCTCAAATTGCTGCAACTCTTCTGGTGAAGATGCTCCCACTAAAAGTTGTTTGATATGGAGTTGCGGGATTTAAATCCTGTTAAAATTATATAGATTTCCATTTCAGGATGGTGGAGAGGTGCTTACGAATAGTAGTGCTCCCAGATGCTTGAAAACGCTGTTCTGGTTTATTAGAGAGATTGGGAGGTGTTGCCAAAGTCCCCAGGCAAGTAACTGCAGAGCATTTTGTAGAAGGTACCCACTCCACTCTTTGCCGGTGAAGGAGAGAATTAATTATGATAAAAAGGTGTCAATAAAACCAATTACTCTATTCTGAATGGTGTTCTTCAAAATGCATTTTCAAATACATAATACTAAAAGAATGATAAACTTGTACAATACTTGTTCCAAATTATGAATTTCATTAGGTTTTTTGTTTAGGAAAGGTGAGAGTTTAGTGGGGAAATGTTTGAAACCACCCTTGAGTTTTGGGTTGAATACTTCCTGACAGATGTTAGGCTCCTAAGTAAATTGTTTTTAGCCTGACTCAAGTCAATTATTACCACAAATCTGTAGCAGAGTGCTGCAAATAACTTGGCACAAAACAGAAAATCTAACAGACAAAGGTTATAAGAGTGCCTTAAGTACACAATGGAAATGCTGTAAAGGTCCAGTAGGCACATTTCTTGAAACACCAAAAAGAGACCTTTATTATGCCTCTAGCCAAAACAATCTGTGACACGAGAGCGTCTGGGTGTCTTGACTAAATAGAAAATAGAATATAGATCATAGAACAGAACAGCACAGGAACAAGCCCTTCAGCCCAACAATTGAATTACTAATTAAATGACTAATTCAATATACCCCTTCTGTCTACACAATGTCCATATCCTTCCATTCCCTCAAATTCATGTTCCTGTCTAAATGCCTCTTAAAAATCTTTAATATATCTGCCTCTACCACCACCCCAGGCAGTGTGTTCCAGAAACCCATCACTCCGTAAAAAACTTGCCCCTCACATCTTCTTTGAACTTACCCTCTCTCACCTTAAGTGCATGCCCTCTAGTATTTGACATTTCAACTTTGGAGAAAAAGTATTGTGTCTTCTCTATCTATGCTTCTCATAATCTTATAACCCTCAATAAGATCTCTCCTCAGTTACCACCAAACGTTGTATATAAATCAGTCGACTGAAACCTTGAAGAAAACAAGATCCCCTAACTAAGGAGCAGTTTTGTGCAAATTGATTTGAACTTCATTGATTTCATCTTTTTTTATTCAAAAAATTCATAGCAATTTCCTTCAGAATGTCAATGCATTAATATTGTAAATATTGCCTATTAGATACTCAGTCAATAACATTCTCTTGGTAATACATGTGGTGCACAGAGAAAATGCCTCTCTATGCTACTCCAGAGGCTAGAATTATAGCCAAGTCACGTTTAATATTTGTCAGTTTGTTGTTACTTAAGTTTTATTTCCTTTCAAAAGGACTTCCAATAAGGGCAACATAATAGAGGAAACCGGCTTCATTTTCCTGTGTGATTTCTGTCATCCTGAATGTCAAAGGAGTCAGAAATTGAAAGCATTTAATAATACACTGTGTGCTTGTCCTTATAAACTGGAGACAGCAGGAAACCCATTGTTATACCTATGAGATATAATAAAAACGATTCTCTTACAAAAGCAAAATATTAACTAAAGTCACCAAGTACAAGGGCTGCAGGACGAATGTAGTGCAGAGAGAGTTTTCAACTCAGACAAATAAGCAAGATCTTGGCATCACATTACAATAAAATCCCATTTTAAAGGTATTCCATTTGGCCATGGGTCATTAATCTGGTTTACCTTTATTAAAGGTATAAAGATCTAACACACTGCAAATTGCTAAGATTCATAAAGTGAATACATTCCTATTTAAAATATATTTCACAAATAAATATGACCAAGATTTCCATCTTTCTCTTTATGCTTTTGCTTCCTATCTAAGTACAGACTTTACTTTAGGTACTTGGGTGTGGAACGTCCTTCTAATCAGTCCAACTGATGTGGATTCAAGATATTTAGAGAAATTGTTTCATTTCCCTGAACATGCTCAAAATTAAATTTGTGCCTCAATTCTAAGAATTGATCATTTACACTCAGTGGCTGCTTTATTAGATGCACTTGTACAGCTGCTCGTTAATGTAAATATCTAATCAGCCAAACACGTGGCAGCAATTTAACGCATATAATCATGCAGACATGGTCAAGAGGTTCAGTTGTTGGTCAGACCAAACATCAGAATGGGAAGAAAATGGGATCTAAGTGATTTTGACTGTGAAATGATTGTTGGTGTCAGATGGGGTGGTTTGAGTATCTCAGAAACTGCTGATCTCCTGGAAACTTCAGGCACATCAACGTCTACAACAGCAGTGAGCAGCAGTTCTGTGGGTGAAAATGTGTTAAATGAGAGAGGTCAGAGGAGAATGGCCAGGCTGGTTCAAGCTGACAGGAAGGCGGAGTATCTCCAATAACCATGCATTACAACAGTGGTGTGCAGAAGAGCATCTCTGAATGCACAACACCTTGAACCTTGAAGTGGATGAGCTACAGCAGCAGACCTCCTGTACCTAATAAAGTGCCCACTGAGCATATATTCTTCAAGTAATCCATAATGGAAGATTGTCTTCATTTACAGATAGATTAGGATTAGAATAATTACGTTACACATAGGCAGTGACTCTAGGTTCAGTGCAATTGCTACTAAGTGTTCCTGGAATGCTGGGTATAGTATTCATAAGAACAAACCCAAATAATTTTCACTTTGTTCTTATGGGAAATCCCACAGCACGGAAGAAATTTTGCAAGCAAGACCACTGGTTTTCGAAACTGGAGACACTACGTGATACTACCACCTCCCGTCATCCCACCCTCCCAACCAAAGGGCTAAAATGTAAGATTGCAAGCAGAGAGGTAATTGCCTCTCTTACTTTTGGTATTTTTATCTGCTGAGATGTTTAGTTTCACTGGTATCTCTCACTTTAATTTGACCAATGCTCTTCATTGACCAAATCTATCAAACCCAGACTAGTATTATGTCGGGGAATTCTGGATAAGAATCCAGCTATTGAAGGAACAGTCATGCTCAGCATCATGAGAAGGACCAATCCCTAGTATTAACAATCCATTATAGCTTACAAAAATATCACAGGGAATGTTTCAATTGCCTCCTTTCAGTGGTCAATGGACTCCTCCAGAATTGCATTATGGATTCTCCTCATCAAAAGTCACAATGGACATAATCTTCACTCTGTAAAAATTCCCAGAAAAATTCTTGGACAACATTGAGTACTGAATCTGAACTGTTTTAGCTTCATGATAGCTTTCAATTGCATTTTCTGAGTTGACTATGAAATATCACTTTCAAACTTCCTTGTTTCAATACTTTATCTTCCTGCCAACAATTCTCCCATGAAGTTAACTTATTAGAGGTTTTCATTGCTTTGACTTCAGAAATAAGATAATTCCAGTACTCGGATGAGTTTTGACCCCTTCAGTAAGATGGTTCTTAAAATAAATCTATGGAGAGTGAAGGTCGTTTACCAACCTGCCCCTTCCGCACTTACATAGCTTCCGCTGAATCAAAATCAAAACAAGATCCTAGTCCATGAAGATTTCTTCCTATATCTCTGGAACCCCCTCCCAGCGAGTTCTGCTAAAGGTGCCCATGCAGAACTCTATAAAGCTACTGCTAGACTGGCATTCCCAGCATGGAGGCTCTGCTCACAATCAGCAAGCCAGATCATCTACAAGCTTTTTCCTGGAGGGATGATAAACTATTTCAAAAACTATCTCATAACCTCCTTGACAAAAAACATGCACACTGATTTCTGGGAATCCCTGATCCAAGAACACTCAACCTGTGAGAGGGAAATTTAGAAGGGTAGCAAGCACCAAATCCTCCAATAAGGAAACAATGGTCAAAAGACTAAAAAATCCAATCACCAGACCCATCAAGTTCCATATGCCCTGCCCCAGAATGTCTGAATGGAACTTATCCCCTATAAAACACACAGAATTGACATGGAATTACCCTTGACACCAAAGAACTAGCATAGGGAACACAGCTGGTGGAATTCAGAAAAGAATAAAACTCTCCATACTATTCTGCAAAAATAAGAATCTGGGAAACTCCAATGTTGATAATGGAGTTTGCTGGAGTTACTAAAGGTGACATTGGCCCCATGTTTTCCTATATGGCAATATTGAAGGTAACATTTTATTTACACAGCCCCTCAAGGCAGCCCAAAGATGTGTGACAAGAACTTTGTAAGTTCTTCCTAGTGTGGTCCAGGTTATTTTGGGTGGTCAATAGTTCCTGGAGTTTCACTTTGGATTAATTAAGATTCTTGCTATAGGCAGCGCATATAAACTAGTGTGGTTTGTAAGATAAACAGGAGTGACAACTTTATCTTCTCCAGCTGTGTTAGACTGAACGATGGCTTATCCTTGTGAAAGCAGAGCTTTCTGCATTACTGATCATCAGAGGTTGTGAAGTATTTCATGGATGGTTTACTTTAGAGTCCCTTTTATTAACAAATGAGATACTCACTTCATTGATCGAGCTGAATATGCAGAAGAACTCCTGCTGTAACGTAAGGTCACCAGGGTATTGTCTAGAAATTCCATGGCATGAAGTTACACAAATGAAAATCAAATTTTCTTTGCTGGAGTGATGTGTTAAAGCAACCCTTGAAATTATTTCCATCGCTCGAGAAATTGTAACGACACACTTGTTGCTGTGACACTTTCTTGAGCCCCTCGAGATGCAGGGTAGAATGTTACTTCATGTCGTATGCTCCATTTATAACAATGAAAGGAATCATGGACAACACTGTTTCACATGTGAAGACTGTTGATGTTCCCCAACCTAACATACCACTAGACTAGGAACCATATCAGGTAAATCCTTCACCTATATTGCAATCTTTGGAGACTTGTGGGGGTATCACCTCCCGCCCCTCCACATTCACATCAAAGCGCAATGGTGCATTCCTCAACAAAGAGCCAATGGCTCTCTCCACAACCATCAGAGCACAGTACTCTTAGCCCACCTAAAGCTGTCATACTCCAAATGCCCCTCACCGCTTCCCCATAATCCCGAATGTAGCCAGTGAATAGATTAGCGGCTATATATTTTCCAATAAGGATCCATGAAACTGGTTTGCAACTACATTCTACAATTGAATTGATGGTTTGTAACACACACAAAATGCTGGAGGAACTCAGCAGGCCAGGCAGCATCTATGGAAAAGAGTAAAAGTTGACATGATGGCTTGCAACTCACTACTATCACTATCTACCGCAACCCTCTCACCACATCTGAATTTCAATGTCGTTCTTTTCTATTGAAATATATTTACACAGTTAGTAAACAGCAATATTGTCCTAGCGGTCAATCACGTTACTGATTCATGCTTGACTAACTGATTTGTAATTTGGAAGGCAACAATGCAGGAAGGTATTCCACCCCTGTGCTCCCATCAAGCAGTTATTCTTTAAGATCAAGGCAAGAGGGGAAGTGACAAAGTCAGGCAATTGCCGATTTTTCTTTGAGTTCCAGACTTTCCATCACTGGGGTTTGGGATATTTGGTCTTAGATGGAATTTTCAAGAGGAATGGAAATGAAGTGGGAGAGACATAAAAATGTCTTCTGCCTAATTTTCCCCAGTCTTCAGTTGACAAATGTCCAAATGGACTGGTACCTGTAATTAACAAATATTACCACTTGAAAATGTTGCAATGGCAGATTCCAATATGTGAGTGCCAACACATTCATCCAGAAGTGCCAAGAAAATGATGCACTCTGGCTTGAGATCACTGCCATCACAGAAGCAAGTCCTTAGTGTGCTCAGTTTGTTTCGTATGATATCAAGAAACAGCTGAGGTAACTTGACACAGCAGGTTATGGAGCCAAACAACATCCCAGTTATAGTATGGAGGGCTTACATTCCAGAATTAACTGCACCTCCGGCTAAGGTGTTACAGAACATTTGCAATACACCCACAGAACTAAGTGGAAAATTGTTCATATGCATTCTGTCCACAAACAGCAGACAAATCTTATCTCCCTAAACACTGGCCAATCTGCCCAATTTTGCTCACTGGCAAAATAATGGAAGCTGTCATTGACAGTGAGGTCAGGCAGCACTTAATTTGTCACTGATATCCACTTTGTACTTTTCCAACACCACTTGACTCTAGATGTCATCACAGCCTTGGTCCAGAGGTGAGGTAACAGCAACTATGCTTTCCATCCATGCCAGATTTGACTTGTGTTTGGCATCAAGGACCCATTGTAAACTCAAACTTACTAATGGTAAGAATTAACCCCAACAAAAAGAAATACGTCTACAGATTTTGAAGGTCAGTTACCAATCACCTCAGGAGATAAGAAGGCTGATATGGCATACCGAATGCAGTGATGGATTTCATTGACATCTGCCCTCGCTGGGAGGTGGTTCCAAAGATAAAGAGAGAAATCCCCATGGTATAGGGTCTTGTCATGGATGTAGATTCAAGGGAAGTTTTGTTGTGTGTTGCAGGGGCAATTTGGAAAAGGATTTTATCTTTCATAGATTTAACACAAGGCCAGTTTCATTATATATTTTACTAAAGGGATCAAAACTCATCTGAGTACATTGAGTTAACTTAATTCTAAGGTTTATGCACCAATAAGTTAACTCATCATCTCAGCAACAACCGTACCACTTTAACTTCTAAACTTACTCTCTGACAAACAGTCTTACACCCTTAAAACTCAAATTAACCATCCAATCACCAATCTAAACATTCTGCTGATCCCACCCATGGGGATCTCCTCAAGAGGCAACTTGGCCAAACCCCACCACTGACCTGCCCTTTCACCTCAGGCTCTCGCCACTCACACCATGGACAACTGACTTCCCTTGCATGTACAGAGTATGCAAGGCTTGCTCAGTACTTGTTGCCTCGGTAAGGCAACCAATATTATCAAAGGCTCTATCCACTCTAGAGATCCTCTCCTCTCCTCCCTCCCATTGGGCAGAAGATACGGAAGCCTGAAAACACATTCCACAGGTTCGAGGACAGTCTTATAAGACTACTGAATGCTCCTCTATTACAATATGGTGGATTCTTTACCTCACAATCGACCTCATAATGGCCTTGCACTTTATTGCATACCTGCACCACACATTTGCTGTAATTCTAATACTTTATTCTGCTATTGTTTTCTCTTCTACTACCTCAATGTGCTCATGTCATGAAATGATGTGAATGGATAGCATGCAAAACAGTCTTCCCTATACTTCAGTACATGTGACAATAATAAACTAATTTACTAATACTGAATTGCCCAGTGGTAGGCTCTCATCTGCTGTAGAAGATGGAAGTTAAACAGGCTTTGAAAGGCACAAGCATTTTCTAGGTTATTGTTTTGCAGATGGTGGAGTTCTCTGCTGCTTGAAACCCTTGTTCTGGCTTTTTGTAGATGTCATTTACAGAGCTCTGGTGAGACCACACCTGGAGTATTGTGTACAGTTTTGGTCTCCAGGGTTAAGGAAGGACATCCTGGCTGTAGAGGAAGTGCAGCGTAGATTCATGAGGTTAATTCCTGGGATGTCTGGACTGCCTTACGCAGAGAGGTTAGAGAGACTGGGCTTGTACACGCTGGAATTAAGGAGATTGAGAGGGGATCTGATTGAAACATATAAGATTATTAAGGGATTGGACAAGATAGAGGCAGGAAATATGTTCCAGATGCTGGGAGAGTCCAGTACCAGAGGGCATGGTTTGAGAATAAGGGGTAGGACATTTAGGACAGAGTTAAGGAAAAACTTCTTCTCCCAGAGAGTTGTGGGGGTCTGGAATGCACTGCCTCAGAAGGTAGTGGAGGCCAATTCTCTGGATGCTTTCAAGAAGGAGCTAGATAGGTATCTTATGGATAGGGGAATCAAGGGATATGGGGACAAGGCAGGAACCGGGTATTGATAGTAGTTGATCAGCCATGATCTCAAAATGGCGGTGCAGGCTCGAAGGGCCGAATGGTCTACTTCTGCACCCATTGTCTATTGTCTATTGTCATAATTTGTATTGCTAATAGATGCAAAATGAACACACTGAAAATGGTGCAGGTGAAGTCCCATTGCTTTTCTGAAGAGCTGGGTATCACATTGGACATATATTATTGTAATGATAGTGATGCTTTAATATTGAGAGCAGTAATAACCTTGTTCATGCAATCCCTACTGATTGGTAGGCCGCAAAGTTCTACGAATAACTTCCCAGTGATTGTTTAATGAGATGCTGATGCCTGCAGATATGATCAATGATATAAAAACTCTGCACAAAGTCTTCAACATGAGCCTGGAGCAGAGAAGAGTACCCAGACAGTGGAAAACATCCTGTATTGTCCCGGTACCGAAGAAACCACAACCAAAGGAGTTGAATGACTTCAGACCTGTTGCCTTGACGTCGCACGTGATGAAGACCATGGAGCGGCTGATAATACAGAATCTGAGGCCACAAACCAGGCACCCCCGGGATCCTCTTCAGTTTGCGTATAAGGAGAAGGTGGGAGTGGAAGATGCTATCGACTGTACTTCCTTAGAAGGTTGGCGTCATTCAATGTCTGCAGTGAGATGCTGAAGATGTTCTATAGGTCAGTTGTGGAGAGCGCCCTCTTCTTTGTGGTGGCGTGTTGGGGAGGCAGCATTGAGAAGAGGGACGCCTCACGTCTTAATAAGCTGGTAAGGAAGGTGGGCTCTGTCGTGGGCAAAGTACTGGAGAGTATAACATCGGTAGCTGAGCGAAGGGCGCTGAGTAGGCTACGGTCAATTATGGAAAACCCTGAACACCCTCTACATAGCACCATCCAGAGACAGAGAAGCAGTTTCAGCGACAGGCTGCTATCGATGCAATGCTCCTCAGACAGGATGAAGAGATCAATACTCCCCAATGCCATTAGGCTTTACAATTCAACCGCCAGGAGTAAGATATGTTAATATGCCGGGGTTGATTGTATTTAATGTATTTAAGTAAACTACTTAAGAACTTTTTAAAAGCTATTATTAATGCTTTTGGAGAGAGTGATTTAGATGCATATCATATTTTTACTGAGTTAAGTATTGTATGTAATTAGTTTTGCTACAACAAGTGTATGGGACATTGGAAAAAAAATGTTGAATTTCCCCATGGGGATGAATAAAGTATCTATCTATCTATCAATATGCCTGATAAAGGTCCTGATGAAGGGTCTTGGCCTGAACCGTCAACTATCCATTCATTTCCATAGATGCTGCCAGACATTTGAGTTCCTCCAGTGTTTTTTGTATGTAGCTCTGCATAATATGGCATTGATTCCCATTTTTCCCTAGCATGCTCTATTCCCTCCTGTAATGCATAGACACTGACAAAGACTTAATCTGAAAATTTGTGAATCTCCATGCTTCTACATAAATTAATACAAAAGAAAAGTGTAACACTATTACATTGCCGGTGACCCATCTCAGTTCCACAGCCACCTGTAAGGAGATTGTACATCCTCCCCATGACTATGTGGATTAACTCCGAGTGTTCCCATTTTCTCTGACATTCCAAAGACATACAGATCAGTAAATTAATTGGTCACATGGGTGTAATTGGGCAACATGGGCTCATTGGATTGGCAGGGCCCGCTATTGTGCTGTATCTCTCAATATAAATAATATATTTATTTATCATGTGCCTTCTACTTTCCTTTATTCCTTTCCTTTCAGTTTGCTGCTGAAATATATGATGTTATTCTGGTTCTTTCCATTTTCATAAATTGGTGAGGAAAAGTCAGCGTAATTTAAAAAAAAGTTACATTGCTGGAACATTATCATTCATAGATGTCTGCAATCTACTGCCAGGGCATCTGAAACCTATCTATCCCATAGGCACCGTACCATAAATGGAAATCAAGGGCACCACGGTTCTCCATGATTATGCCTCCAGATTATCCCAATCCGATTTTGTTATATTATCTAATGTGCTGGCCAGCCCTTCTGTCTCCTTGCCCTCAGGAAAAAGCATGATATTGAGAATGTACAATGGAGATGTTGATTTCATGAACGACATGCCCATTAAGCAAAAGTCAATGAAATGTTGCACTCAAATATGAATGGCACTGCAATTCTTCTTAAAGTTCATAATAAAATCAGCCTACCTGACAATGTTTGGAACTACTTTTACTCGCTTGTGAAATAATTGAAACATCAACTTGCTGCTATGTTGTTGGCTGATTTGCATTAATGATAAGGTATAAGGTGTATCTTATAGAGCGGCCATTGTGTCTACTGTATGCCTGTTAGATAAGACAGTCTATTAGTCAGTGTTCCTACTGAGATTTGACATTCAATCCAAAATAACACTGTAGCTGGCAGTTCTTCCATTCTACACTGAATCATATTTAAGTTGGTAAATAGGCTTACTTTTGTCACATGTACTGCAGTACAGTGAAAAACAGGTTTTTCATAGCATTCAATTGATAGCAACAGTGCATTGAGGTTGTACAAGGTAAAACAATAATAGTGAGCAGAATAAGGGGTTACAGTTCCAGAGAAAGTACAGTGCAGCTAAACAATAAAGTGCAAGGTCATAACGAGCTAGACTGTGAGATCAAGAGTCCATCTGATCATACTAGGGGACTATCTAATAGAAGCTGTCCTAGTGGTATGTGCTTTCAGGTTTATATATCTTTGCTCAAAAAGAGAGAATGCCCGAATGGATAGAATCTTTGATTATGTTGGCTGCTTTACCTAGCAAGTAAAAAGTATAGAGTCCGTGGAGTGGAGACTGGTTTCTGTGATCTAATGAGTTTCTTGCAGTCACAGGCAAAGCAGTTGCCATACCAAACCATGATGCACCTAAGTAAAATGCTTTCTGTGGTGCATTGATAAAGATTGGTGAGGATCAAAGGGGATGTGCCACATTTATTTAGCCTCCTAAGGAAGTAGAGGTGCTGGTGAGTTTTCTTGTTGTGATGTGGACCAGGACAGGCTTTTGGTGATGTTCAGTATTGGCAACTTAAAGTGCTCAACCCACTCAACCTCAGCACTGCCGATGTAAATAGACTTTGTAAAAGTTTCCCCTTCCTGAACTCACTGACCAGCTCTTTTGTTTTGATGCCACCATTTGATTTCACGTCATGAAAAGGGTCATTATTGTATGGCAGGTACTGCATGAAAATAGAGCATGAACCTTACGTGATATAGAAATGCCTTTAAGTAACTGGTTATCAATAGCCAGAAACTTAGCAACACACAGTCTTTATTAGAGATGATTGAAAAATACATATATGACATAGATGAAGCTGCAAACATCTCTTCAAACAAATCAAATTCAGTCCATTTCTCCTCAATAAAAACAAGCATCATGGGTATTGAACGAAGGGCAACAAATATGATGTATGCAGTTATAGGGTTCTACCTATAATTATACATTTTAATCACCCACATTTCTCAAATCTAATCTTAAAAGCTATATAATATGCCACAGAAAACATATTCTACAGTAATTCAAATCCTGTAGTTTGAACAAAATGGTGGAGTCACAGAGTTCTACATCACAGTAAGGGACCCTTCAATCCAACTGGTCCATGCCATCCGGGATGCCCCATCCAAGTTACGGTAGTTCCATTTGACAGCATCTGGCCCATAACCTTTGAAACCTTTCCAATCCATGTACCTGTCCAACTGTCTTAAAAGTTGTTACTCTAATTACCTCAGCTTCTTTCCCTGGCAGCTGAACACACATAGGCACCACCCCAGTGCAAAAAGTTGTCCTTCAAGTTACTCCTAAGTCTTTCTGCTCTCACCTTAAGCCTATGCCCTGTGGTTCTTGATATTCTAATTCTGGGAAAAAGACCGTGTGCATTCACCATCTCTGTTTTCATGGTTTTATACACCTCTACAAGATCAGCCTCAGTGTCCTATGCTCTTAGGAATAAAGTACTAGCCTGTTCAACCTCTCTCTTTAACTCAGTTCTTCAAGTCCTGTTAGCATCCTTGTAAGTCTTTTTGGCACTCTTGGCAGTTTAACAACATCTTTCCTATTGTAAGGTAACCAATACTGAATACTAATAAATTGTTTGAGCCTCACTGTTACAGTTTTTGACATGTAACAGTGAAACCCAAACAATTGTAAAGAATAAATACTGTTCACCTTAAAGTCTTAACCAATCAGAATCGGATGAACTGATCTCCTACTAGTGCATTCATAACCATGGGTTAATAGAGATTATTATATCCTGAATGATGCAAGAATCTTGAAAGTACATTTTATTCTAAACTTTGAGAAAAATTATTTTGATACATTGTTCTGATTCATTGGTAATTGCACTATGGGTTGTGGTTTTGAGTATTAAGTACCAGGGAGCTCCCAAAATCAGTTCTAGTTCCCATACAGTTTGTGTTAATGATGAGTATTGTGAAACAGAACAATTGGGCTTAGTGGATGGAATGTGTTAAATTAGTTCCGATTCTAGTTTTGCATTCATTTACCCTCTTCAAAATATCTCAGGCAGTAATTGGACTGTGATGCCCTCTTGCTCTCAGCATTTTACAGTCCAGGCTCATATAAAAATAGCTACTTTGTCAGGAATTGGGGAATTACCTGCATCAAAGTATAAATTGTGGCATTCTGTAAATGAAGGCAAAGGGTTTGTTGTGATACAAGCTTCACTGTAAATAAGCTTTTTCAACTGTAAGGTATGTGCTTGTCCTTTGTTTTTAGTGAATCCCTATATCATTCTTGAAAAGCACGCAGTCTGACCTGTCACAAAGGTTACCTTTTGATCATCTGCCTGTATCAGTCACCTCATCTAATTCTCAGCAGATCTTTGACTATTCATGAAGCTCTAAAATCTCCTGATAGAGGCCAGCTGTTCACAGCTGTTGTGGTTGGTGTCCACATGTTGGTTAGGAAATAAAACTGGAGGCAAGGCAGATTACATAGATATACCAAAGACAGCTCTGTTCTCAAAAGGATTTAATGTTTCAAGTCTTATCCTTTACAGGGTATACTGTTTTCTCTATAAAAGTCATTACCACATACCAGCAATCATTACTAACCTACTGTGACCAGAGATCTACTTAGTAACCAGTCACATTTTTTGTTTGTTTTTAATTTTCTTCCCCTTCTTTAATGTCTGCCTTTGTCACATTCCCACGCTGAGACCTACTGCTGATTCCACTGTTCACAGGATATCCAAGCGTTTGAAGAGTGTCATGGACTGATTTGTTCTGATATTCCCTCTTTGCTTGTCAGAAAGGACACAGATTCTCTCAGAACCAACCTTGCAAGAATCCTTTCCCTGTACTTGCTGCAAATGTAACACTTTTCCCGGGATGAGCATTTCTTCACCATTTCAGATGAATATTTGTGACTACATTAGAAAATCAGGTGAAATTAATGGGAGAATATATTTAAAAATTACTCTCTATAATTAATAAAGTGTGATAATGAAACAACGTATTCTTAATGTTCCTTATGGAAAAATGGCTGCTGAAGTATCTCTCTGCTGTGGTCACTTCTTTTAATTATTATCCCTGAAACTTGAGCTGATCATCATAACTCACCACTGGAAATTTATTAGATTTATTCCTATTAGCTTAATTGATATTAAATGCAAATTGAATTCATGGTGTCAGTTTACTGGTCTCAATTTATAATGGTTTCCATATATGGTGAAGAAGATGAATGGTGTATTGGTGTTGACATATGGTGTATGAAGATAGAGTACAAGCATTGTGATTATAGGACTTGGAAAGACTACATCAGGAATATTGTGTGCAGTTCTGGAAACCTGAACAACGACTATGCTATTGAATGAACAAGAATGTTGCCAAGAACGTGTTCTTTGGAGTGAAGGCCAAAAGGTTATTATATGGAGGTTTATGAAATGAATTGAATTGAATTGAATTTTGGTTTATTGTCATTTAGAAACCACAACTGCAATGCAGTTAAAAAATGAAACAACGTTTCCCCAGAATGATATCACAAAAGCACACGATAAAACAGACTACACCAGAAAATCCACATAATGTTTGGCAATCCCCAAATCCAGAGTCTGCATATTAATATCACACTACCATCTTAGCACTTTCTCCGGAAAGGAGCTCCAAATCCACCAGACAAAACAAGACTACCCAGACACACCAAGTCAGGAGACCAACTCTACCACCCAGCAAACCAAAAACTAAAGCTACAAGACCTACACAAAACCACATAGTTACATATTGTTATAGTTAACATACAGTTATATATGAATGAATGAAATTTTGTCTCGGTCAGTACAAACATAACAAAATGCATCAATTTAGGAAAACATTTAATTGGGATAGGGAGAAATATGATGCTATTAGGCAGGAATTTATGAGCATAAATTGGGAGCAAATGTTCGCAGAGAAATGCATGGCAGAATAGGTCAAATCAGGTGTGATAGTGGAAAAGTGTGCATGGAGTCGGAGGAGGTAGCAGAGGTACTTACTGAATACTTTGCTTCAGTATTCACTAGAAGAAAAGACCTTGGAAATTGTGGGAATGACTTACAGTGGACTGAAATGCTGGAGCATATAGACATTAAGAAAGAGGATGTGGTGGAGCTTTTGAAAAGCATTAAGTTAGATAAGTCACCGGGACCAGATGAGATATACCCCAGGTTACTGTGGGAAGCTAGGGAGGAAATTTCTGGGCCTCTTGTGATGATGATCATCAATAGGGATGGGAGGGTTGAAAACATTGTTCCCTTGTTCAAGAAAGGGAGTAAAGATAACACAGGAAATTATAGACCAGTGAGTCTGACTTCAGTGGTGGGCAAGTTGTAGGAAAAGATCCTTAGAGGCAGGATTTATGAGCATCTGGAGAGACGTAATCTGATTAGAGATAGTCAGCATAACTTTGTCAAGGGCAGATCATGCTTCACAAGGCATTGATGAAGATAGAGCAGTGGATGAAGTGTATATAGATTTCAGTAAGGCATTTGATAAGGTACCCCATGCAAGGCTCCTTCAGAAAGTAAGAAGGCATGGGATCCAAGGAGATCTTGCTTTGTGGATACAGAATTGACTTGCCCACAGAAGGCAAAGGGTAGTTGTAGATGGTTCGTATTCTGCATGGAGGTCGGTGACCAGTAGTGTTCTGTAGGGATTTGTTCTGGGACCCCTCATCTTTGTGATGTTTATAAATGACCTGGATGAAGAAGTAGAAAGGTGGGTTGGTAAATTTGCTGATGACACAATGGTTGGGGGTGTTGTGAATAGTCTGGAGGCTTGTCAGAGGTTATAGCAGGACAGCGATAGGATGCAGAACTGGGCTGAGAAGTGGCAGATGGACTTCAATCCAAATGAGTGTGAAGTGGTTCATTTTGGTAGGTCCAATTTAAAGACAGAATATAACATAAATGATAAGACTCTTGGCAGTATGGAGGATCTGAGAGTGTCAATAGGACACTCAAAGCCGCTGCACAGGTTGACAGTGTTGTTAAGAAGGTGTATGTTGTGTTGGAATTCATCATCCGTGAAATTGAATTCAAGAGCTGTGAGGTAATGTTACAGCTATATAAGACTTTGGTCAGACCCCACTTGGAGTACTGTGCTCAGTTTTGGTCACCTCACTATAGAAGGATGTGGATACTATAGAGAGAGTGCAGAGGAGATTTACAAGGATGTTGCCTGGATTGGAGGGCGTACTTTATGAGAGCAGGTTGAGTGTACTTGACCTTCTCTCCTTGGAGCGACGAAGGACGAGAGGTGACCTGATAGAGGTGTATAAGGTGATGAGGAGCATTGATTGTGTGGATAGTCAGAGGCTTTTTCCCAGGGCTAACATGAGGGGGCATAGTTTTAAGGTGCTTGGAAATAGGTACCAAAGGGATTTCGGGGTAAGTTTTTCACACAGAGAGTAGTGGGTGCACGGAATGCACAGCTGGCGGCGGCGGTGGAAGCGGATACAACAGGGTCTTTTAAGAGCCTCGTAGGTAGGTACATAGAGCTTAGAAAAATAGAGGGCTATGCACTAGGGAAATTCTAGGCAGTCTCTAGTGTAGGTTACAAGACCACAACATTGTGAGCCGAAGGGCCTGTAATGTGCTGTAAATTTCTATGTTCTATGTAATATAGTTAAGTCAGTGAATGATGACTGACTCTCAGGTTATCACCTTAACCTCTAACATAAAATCATGTATGCTTCCTACACATAACTCATCAATGGTCTTTTTAAATTCACTCCTTCATTCAAGAATGTCACTGGCAAAGCGAGCATTTATCATTTATCTCCAACTATCCCTGTGAAAATAGTGGTGGTATGGTAGTTGGTGTGGGGAAGGTGTCCTGTAATGTGGTTAGAAAATCAATTTGGGCATTGTCCCTTAGCGAAGAGAAATAGATAAATTTATATCTGAGAGAGGTTCGAGAGGACATCAGATGCACATCAACACTGGCAGGGTTTGCAGGACATTACTTCTGACAAAGCGAAACCCAGTATCATAAATGGCAGTGATGTTTCACTGCCAAATGTGCTCAATGCCTTTCATGCCCTTTTTGAAAGGGAGAATATAACTACAGTTACACCCGGTGACCATGTGATCTCTGTCACAGAGGCCGACATCAGGCTGTCTTTCAGGAGGGTGAACTCTCGCAAGGCATCAGGCCCCAATTGACTATCTGGTAAGGCTTTGAAAACCTGTACCAACCAACTGGCAGGAGTATTCAAAGACATTTTCAATCTCTCACTGCCACAGTCAGAAGTTCCCAACTGCTTCAAAAAGACAACAATTATACCAGTGCTTAAAGGTAACAATTATAGCTCAATTATTATTGACTCTAGCTCAGCATTTAACACCAATATTCCTACGGTCCTGATTGAAAAGCTACAGAACCTGGGCCTCTGTACCTCCCTCTGCAACTGGATCCTCGACTTCCTAACTTGAAGACTACAACCTGTGCAGATTGAAAATCACATCTCCACCTCGCTGACAATTAACACTAGCGCTCCACAGGGATGTGTGCTTAGCCCACTGCTCTACTCTCTCTACACCCATGACTGTGTGGCCAGGCATAACCTCAAAAAGCATCTATAAACTTGCTGATGATACAACCATTGTTGGCAGCATTTCAGATGGTGACAAAAGGGCATACAGGGGTGAGATATACCAGCTAGTTGAATGGTGTTGCAGCAACAACCTTGCGCTCAAAATCAGTAAGACCAAAGAGCTAATTGTGGACTCCAGGAAGGATAAGAAGAGGGAACATAAACCAATCCTCATAGAGGGATCAGAAGTTGAGAGTGAGCTATTTCAAGTTCCTGGGTGTCAATATCTCAGGATATAACCTGGTTCCAACATATTGATGCAGCTATAAAGGCAGCAAGATAGCGGCTATGTTTCATTAGGAGTTTGAGGAGGTTTGGTTTGTCACCTAAAACACTCAAAAAATTCTACAGATGTACCGCGGAAAGCATTCTGACTGGCTGCACCACTGTCTGGCTGGGGGGGAGGGACGGTCGGGTTAGCTACTGCACAGGATCGAAAGTAGCATCAGAAAGTTGTAAAATTAGTCAGTTCCGTCGTGGGTACTGGCCTCCATAGTATCCAAGACATCTTCAAGCACTGGTGCCTCAGAAAGGTGGCATTCATTATTAAGGACTTCCATCACCCAGGACATACCCCCTTCTCATTGTTACCATCAGGAAGGAGATGTAGAAGCCTGAAGGCACACACTCAATGATTCAGAAACAGCTTCTTCCCTCTGCCATCCGATTCCTAAATGGATGTTGAACCCCTGAACACTACCTCACTTTTTAAAATATTATTTCTGTTTTTTGCACTGTTTTTAATCTATTTCATATATATTAATATACTTACTATAATTGATTGATTGATTGATTTTTTTCGATATTATCATGTATTGTATTGAACTGCTGCCGCTAAGTTAACAAATTTCAGGACACATGCCAGTGATATTAAACCTGATTCTGATTCTGATTCTATATATCCAAATTTAGACAGTTCATTACTGCAAAATGGACTTGGAGACCATGGTGATTCCATTCATTCAATGGAGAAAAGTATGGGTTTGGAAGATGTTAATGAAGAACTTATAGGAGTGAAATGCAGTGGACAACGTTGTGAAAAGAGCTTCAAGAAGAGCCAAGCATAGACAATAAAAGTGGAATTGCTTTCATTCCTTTACATCGAGAATAAACAATATGGAATACATTCAGTAGCCAAAATATTAGGTACTTCCTGTATCTAGTAAGGTGGCCACTGAGTGTATGTTCATGATCTTCTGCTGCTGTAGCCCATCCACTTCAAGGTTCAATGCGTTGTGCATTCAGAGATGCTCTTCTGCTCACCACTGATGAAACACATGATTATTTGAGTTCCCGTTGCCTTCCTGTCAGCTTGAAATAGTCTGGCCATTCTCTTATGATCTCTCTCATTAACAAGACATTTTCACCCACCGATCTGCTGCTTACTCAGTGCTTTTTTGTTTTCATACCAACTCGGTAAACTCTAAAGCCTCTTATGTGTTAAAATCCCAGGAGATCAGAAGTTTCTGAGAAATTCAAACCACTCCGTCTGCACCAACGAACATTCCATGGTCAAAGCCACTTAGATTACATTTCTTCCCCATTCTGATGTTTGTTCTGAACAACAACTGAACCTCTTGACCATGCCAGCATGCTTTTATGCACTTAGTTGCTTCAATTGATATGTTAATTAAATATTTGCATTGAGGAGCGGGTGTACAGGTGTACCTAATAAAGTGGCCACTGTGTCGATGTTGGGTGAAGATTGAAATAGACAAAGAAAAAGATAATTTATTCAAAAGGCTTTCCATTGCTTAGCTCAAGCTCGGGAAGATGAGAATGACAAAAATCTTGCTTGTCAATTTAGATTCCTGCCAGAGGAACATCTTACCTATTGTCTAATTTGGCACATCAGGTTGAAGAACTACTTAATAAATTACATAAAATACTTCCAAAATTCTCTAAAAATAGTTTAAAAGTACTGAGATCTTTTCCTAGAAGCTGTATACTGAATGTTCAATATGTCAGGTAATATGTTTAGATTATTTTCTGTTGGTTACCTGCCCTGTAAAGATCATGGGACAAGCACCAGACTCTGCTTGTGCTTGTTCCTGCATTGAATAGTCATTTTCAGACAAAAAGAAGCTGCCAATTTAAAAGTCATGAATATGTAGTTAGACAGCAATCAATTTCTAGGCCATCACATTTTTCTCTGACACTTGGTTTAATTTCCAGTTTTAAAGGGATGCAGGTGTTTCATTGTAATATAAATGAAAAGTCCTATTTGCATATTAATATTCCTTTAGAGACACATCATGGATAGGGATTATGCATGTTTCATGTAATAAACTAAATATAAATGTTAAATATCTCTCATAAATTTATTTTGAAAGCACAATTCTCAAAGGCATTTGTTGGCGTTTAACATTTCAGCACCAAAGATCCTTACTGAATGATTTATCTACGTTTTAACTGTCTTGGGTATTTCATTTATATAAATCTTTATCTTCATCTCTGTCCCAGTTCCTACACTTATAGGATAGCAATTAGATAGTAACAAGGGAGTAAGCTTCATGAGCACAAACACAGTCTCATAGAGGAAGGTTTTGGGGCACCTTTCAAAAATAGGGAAAGTTAATTTAATTGAGGAATTTAAAGCAGAGCACCAGAAATTACAAACAACTACCCAAAACCTCTGAAATCATATCTAAAGCAGAGGAAGGAGAATAGGATAATACTTTCTGGGAATCTTGGTGATTTAACAGGGTTGCAGATCAGGAATATTTGAATTTTGGCTTTGATTAAGAAAGAGAATTGACCGATTCAGAACATGAAGAAGTAATAGTCAAAGGATATATTTTTAAAATATTAATAATGCTTTAAACACTTAAGAATGGACAATCTGTCATAAAGATTCAATGTCTTCTTATTTAGCATGTTTGGAGTACAGTCTGTGAAGAATAATATGAAATAAATTGCTTTCCTGGTCACAAAATGTACGATTTAGGACAGGAGACATATTCCATCAAAGACAGGTCAGAATAAAAGAACAATGGACTAAAATTCCTGTCTGCATTTTTTTTGTGAGAAATACAAGTCGGATATAGTTATGCTTGCTTCTTTTTTGCCACAACTGGAATTTTGGCCCCCAGAAGGGTTAAACAAAAACAGATCCTATAACATAATGTTCTTTGAAAACCAGTATTTATAGATGTGTGGCAAGAGAAGTACACCACTCTGCCTGCTGTTTTCTGGTATTCTAATATGATTTATAAACCCCATGAATGTTAACTATTCTTTGTAGCTTTCCACATAAAATTCCAAGGTTCTTCTCCATAAAGATGTATAAAAACTTACTCTCATATAGAACTCAGACCAAGAAGCTATCTCCACAATTTGTCTGAATATGAATCCAGAGAGAGAAGAAATATTTGGAAGAAAAATGCAAATACAAACATTTCAAGATTTTTATAATTTTGATAATCTTTTAAGATAATCTTGTGTAATTGCAATATTTTTCAGAATCCAATCTGATTAATGTACTTTATTGCTACATCAGAAAGGGAAACTAAGGGAAATAATGTTGCACAGAAGTACAAATATTTAAGAAGACAATTATTATTTTACAGAATAATAAAATATCGAATGATGAAGAATAGGAGTACTGTGTTCCAATGAGAGCCTAAAGAAATTAGGGCTTTCTTCAGCAATGTACAGAAGATTAAATAGTGGCATTAAATAAAAGTATTCATAATATTGAAAGGATTTAGGGTGTTAGTTTCTGCAACACCTTTCATTACTTCAGGATATCCCAAAGCACCAAAGAACCAATAAAGTATTTTAAGACCAGCCTCTCTTGTAAAGTTGAAAATGATGTTGCTAATTTGTACACAACTCAGCTAGCTCAAAAGCAATAAAGTAATATCAAGAACATCTTTTTTTTTGTTTCATTGATGCCGGATAAATATTTAAAAAGGACCCAGTGGCAACTCCTGCTCTCCCACAATAATACCACAGGAGTTCTTCTGCCCACTTGAGACGACAGATCAGATCTCTTGTTTTAATATCTTAGAAATATTACAAGATTACCAATGAACATACAGCACAAAATGAACTCTAACATCAGGGGCAAAAAATGGAAGTTTATGATTTATTTCAGTACAAAGAATTTTAAGAATTGAGGCGGATTTAACACACAACAACTGAAGATGAATCAGTTGTGCTATATGGTAGGAATTAAGTAAGACATTAAAATATTAAAACAATGGGATAAAACCAAACTAGTGGAATATGGGTGTGGGACGAGTACAGATGCAATTGGCTTTGTAATCTCTTGATGCACACATTTATTTGAATGAGGGCAGGCATATCAGGATATTTATTATTTCCTCAGAGCACAATGGGACAGTGGCTTAGTCTGTCTGCGATTTAACCGGCTCAATTCACATGTTTTTCTAATGAATGGAGCCCTTTTTTAATGACCATCATGATCAGTGCCTCCTCATGTTATCTTGTACTTTTATGGAGCTCAGATGCCATTATCTAGAATCAAATATCCAAAACAAAATAGCACGCTTGACTTAGCTTAAAATGCATTGAATTAACTCCTTAGTTTCCTGTCAATCTATTTTATAGTGTGCTTAGGAATCCATTTGCCCACTTAATGCTTTTTCTGGTTGCAGTCTTGTTTATGACCTTGTGATATACATCAGAATGGGAAACTATAAGGGAATCAAAACAGTTTCACTGTGAATTTTACATTTCAAATGTATTTATCCTAAAATGCACAACTCAACATAATCCCAAGCACAACACAAAATGCTGGAGGAATTCAGCAGATCAGGCAGGATCTATGGAAATTAATAAACAGGCAACATTTTGCCTGAGGCCCTTCTTCAAAGTACATATATGTCACCATAAATGATCCTGAGATGATTTTCTTGTGCTCTTTCATAGTAAATACAAACAAACACAAAAGAATCAGTGACAGACCACACATGACAAGACAGACAACCAACCAATGTACAAAAGACATCAAACTGTGCAAATATAAAAAGAAAAATATAAAATAATTATAATAACAATATTCCCACGATATTAAGCTGACTAGATGTCAGCAATGAAGCGTTAAACACCTGGCTGAGAGCTGGAGACCTCTTCTCAGAAACAGAAGGGTTCCTTGTGGCAATAAAGGACCAGATGCTTAACGCAAAAAAAAATCATCAAAAGTACATAAAAGAAATTCAAGATGATAATTGTAGAAAATGACAAGAGAAGCCAGAAACAATCCAACACATTACAGGATCCTGCAGCAGATTAACTCACTCTGATTACTTACACAGGCACAATCAAGTGATCGCAGGCATAATCTTGCTTTAAAATACAAACGTATAAAAGAAACCATACCTTACTACAAATACAAGCCTGATCCAGTTTTAGAATCAGAATCCCATGAAGTATATTCCAACTGACCCGCTATTACAGACAGGACAATCCATAATAATCATCTGGGTATAATAATACAGGACAAACAAGCAAGGATTGAATTGAATTGACTTTATTACTTACATCCTTCATATACATGAGGAGTAAAAACCTTTATGTTTTGTTTCTGTCTAAATGTACAATGTGCAATTCATAGTAATTTACAATAAATAGTATGTACAACAATACAACATAGAAATACATTTGCATCAGCATGAATTAAGCAGTCTGATGGCCTGGTGGAAGAAGCTGTCTCAGATACTGTTGGTCCTGGCTTTTATGCTACGATACCGTTTCCTGGATGGTAGCACCTGGAACAGTTTGTGGTTGGGGTGACTTAATGATCCTTCAAGCCCTTTTTACACACCTGTCTCTGTAAATGTCCTGAATAATGGGAAGTTCACATCTGCATATGAGCTGGGCTGTCCGCACCACTCTCTGCAGAGTCCTGCAATTGAGGGAAGTACAGTTCCCATACCAGGCTGTGATGCAGCCAGTCAGGATGCTCTCAATCATGCCCCTATAGAAAGTTCTTAGGATCTGGGGGGCCATACCAAACTTCTTCAACCATCCGAGGTGAAAGAGGCACTGCTGTGCCTTTTTCATTACACAGCCAGTATGTACAGACCACGTGAGATTCTCGGTGACGTTTATGCCTTACTTAATAAATATAGTCTAACTTAATAGATATAGTCATTCCAAACACATATAACATACAGAAATCAATAAGTAAAAAGCACCAGAATTATGCTGAATTAAAAGAGGAAATTGAAAGACTATCAAGTCAAGTCAAGTCAAGTCACTCTTATTGTCATTTCAACCATAACTACTATGTACAGTACATAGTAAAAATGAGACAACATTTTTCAGGACCATGGTGTTACATGACACAGTACAAAAACTAGACTAAACTACATAAAAAACCACACAGAGAGAAAAAAAACGACCACACTAGACTACAGACCTACCCAGGACTGCATAAAGTGCACAAAACAGTGCAGGCATTACAATAAATAATAAACAGGACAATAGCACAGTAAGGTGTCAGTCCAGGCTCTGGGTATCGAGGAGTCTGATAGCTTGGGGGAAGAAACTGTTACATAGTCTGGTCGTGAGAGCCCGAATGCTTCAGTGCCTTTTCCCAGATGGCAGGAGGGGGAAGAGTTTGTATGAGGGGTGCGTGGGGTCCTTCATAATGCTGTTTGCTTTGCGGGTGCAGCGTGTAGTGTAAATGTCCGTGATGGCAGGAAAAGAGACCCTGATGATCTTCTCAGCTGACCTCACTATCCGCTGCAGGGGCATGCGATCGGAGATGGTGCAATTTCCGAACCAGTCAGTGATGCAGCTGCTCAGGATGCTCTCAATACAACCCCTGTAGAATGTGAGGAGGATGGAGGGTGGGAGATGGAGTTTACTCAGCCTTCGCAGAAAGTAGAGATGCTGCTGGGCTTTCTTTGCTATGGAGCTAGTGTTGAGGGACCAGATGAGATTCTCTACCAGGTGGACACCAAGAAATTTGGTGCTCTTTATGATCTCTACCGAGGAGCCGTCGATGTTCAGCGGGGAGTGGTCGCTTCGTGGAACATGAACAGGTTGTACATTTTCCCAGTAGTAATATCTGGAATCGGTATTATCCCAAAGTCATCACACATTACCTTTAAACAATAAGGGCTACACAGATATATCTGTGTAAATCTCCAGAAAGCCACAATACTAAAAACCATTAGAATAGTCTGAAAGTTCCTAGCAATTGAGAAATGAATGTGCTTGCCTATGTCCATATCTTATGTTTTACCAGCGTGAGCTGAGGAAAAATAAAAATACAACAACAATAACAATAAATGAGCCATAAGTATCAATATCATGAGATGAAAGTGAGTCCACGGATTGTGGGAACAGTTTAGTGTTGGGGTGAGTGGAGTTATTGCCCCTGGTTCAAGAGCCTGATTGTTGAGGAATAATTACTGTTCCTGAACCTGGTGGTGAGGGTCCTGAGGCTTCTGTGCCTCCTTCCTGATGGCAGCAGCAAGAAGGGAGCATGGCCTGGATAGTGGGGGTCTCTGATGAAGGATGTTGCTTTCCTTCAACAGCTCTCCTGTAGATGTGCTCAGTGGTGGGGAGGGCTTTACTCAAGATGAACTGGGCTGTATCCACTATTTGTTGTAGGCTTTTCTGTTCAAGGGCATTGGTGTTCCTATACCAAGCTGTGATGCAACCAGTCAGTATACTCTCCACCTCATATCTATCGGTTTGTCGAAGCTTTGGATGACATGCCGAATTTTCACAAACTTTTAAGAAATTAGAGCTTTCTTTATAATGACACTTAAATGTGCACCCAGTACAGATCCTCTGAAATGATAACATCAAGCTGCTGACTCTCCCAACCTCTGATCCCCTGATGAGGACTGTGTTGGGTATTTAATATGTCTCTAATATTTAACTACTATTGTAAATATATTGTTTAAGCATTGTTTCTTGTTTAAATGATTCATTATAGGCTATACGTAAAAGTACAGGAATTACATATGTCATTACACCACCACATCATAAGTACACACCTCACTACAGTAAAAACAAAGAAGACACACATCTCCCAACTCTGTGCTTTTAATTTCAATTAGTTTTATGTTTTAACATTACAAAACATAATAGCAGCAATAAGGAAGTTTTAAATGAACCTGAGACGACTATTTACCTGTAGAAGTGCAGCAAGGCATTTGAGTTAAAAACAAAATTGCAGCAAGATGTTCGAGCTTAAAAAAAGTGCAACACGTTTGTTTCTTCATAAGGGGAAGAGAAAGATGGTCAATTCAAAAAAAGGGAGAAAACAGACAAATTCACAGGTTCATAAACAGTGAGTTCTGCCTGATAATAATCATGAATAAAACAAAAGCTGAAATGGCTGGCTACATTAGAAACATAGACACGTTCAATTGCATGAAAGATAACTGAATATTGTACATAAAGGGAATTGAGCTAGATTTTGAAGCAAATGAAATTTCCAATGAAAAGCAAGTACCAGTTTTGCTGAGTGCATTAGATGGAAAGGCATACAGTTTGCTTTGAAATTTACTGCTTCAACCTTAGCTTTGTTGATATTCTGAAAGTAATGCGGGAACATTTAAAACTGAAAACATTGTTGATTGCAGAATGCTTTAGCTTTCACAAGCAGAATCTAAAGGAAAGGGAGTCCATTTCTGGCTTACGTGGCTGAAATGAAGAGATTGAGCGTTGTCATTTCGATGATTGTATCAATGGAAACAGCAGACAGAGACACAATTGAATTGCAGTCAGGAATAAAAGTGAGCAGGTACAAAATTACAATGTCTAAACAGAAACCAACCTGTCCAAACAAATTGTGTTACCATTGTGGCATTGGATTCACATTCTCCAGACCAATGAAAGGTGAAACTTCCAGACAAAAATAAACGGACTGTGCAGGGAAGAGAAAAAGCTAAAAAGTCAAGCTGTAGTTTCAAAACTAGCATTAATCTACATGCTGTTGATGAAAAATCTGATAGTGATGAGAGTGATACAGGACTGAGTAGCCTTGAGATTTACAATGTGAAAATTAGCAGCAGACAAGCAATTTGGTTTACACCAGAGGTGAATGGAAAATTAATTAAAATGGAATTGGACACTTGCTCAGCTGTTTCAGTCATTCCAAAAATTAGTTTGAACAGAATTTCAAAGATATTAAGCTTGTAGATGTACAACTGAGAACTTACGTTGGAGAAAAGATAACTCCTCTGGGAAAGACATTTGTAACAGTGAACTATGTGGTAAAAAAAATAGGAAGGCCAGTACTTTGGAAACGTGATTGGCTGAGACAACCTCAGCTTGATTGGAGACCCTTCTGCCATTCACTTGCCATATTCAGAGTCAAATGAAAACCAATTAAGAAAGGTAATGGTTGATGACACAGGAAGGTTCAAGGATGGCATTGGAAAGCTCAGACATGTCAAGGGTAAAATAGCATTAAATTTCAATGCCACACCCAAGTTTTGCAAAGCCTATCCGGTTCCTTATACCATCCATGTTTAAGTAGCCCATGCTTTAGATCACTTGGAGGTTGAAAGAATTCTTTCCAAGTCTGAGTGGAGCCTACGGGCAACTCCAGTGGTCCCAGGAGTCAAGAAGAATGGATCTGTCAAGACCTGTGGCAATTTTCAGGTCTCCATCAACCCAGTACTGAAAGTAGATCAACACCCTCTGCCCAGATGGAGAATATCTTTGCAAAACTTTCTGGAGGAGAGTGGCCTACATACAGATGGAGATGGAAGAAGAGTCTAAAGTGTTTTTCACCATATACACTCACAAAGGGCTTTAAAACCATAATGGGCTTATTTTTGGAGTAGCATCTGTACCTGCACTCTGGCAGAATGCCATGGACCAGCTGCTGCAAAGATGTCCAGGCACTCAGTATTACCTGGGTGACATCACTGTTACAGTAAGGTTGACAAGTTCTCCAAAATCTCAAGACAATTATAAAACATTAGAAGATTATGGGCTCCAAGCATGGCATGACAAGTGTGAATTATTTAAACGAAGCATTACGTACAGTGGTCACACTATGACGCACAAGAAATACACAAGTGCGCTAAGAAAATTCAAGCAGTGATGTACGCCCCAAGGCCAAAGGACATGTCACACATGCGGCCCTTTTTAGGATTTGTCAACTACCCTAACAGGTTCCTGCTCAATCTGACTTTTGTGCTCCATCCCTTGAACTTGTTACTGCAGATCGGGAAGAAATGGCAGCGGACGAAGCAGAGTGAGGCAGCTTTGAGAAAGGTAAAGGAAATTGTCAGGTCAGGCATTGTACTCACACACTATGATGCATATTGTCCACTGAGTCTTTCTTTTGATGCCTTGCCTTATGGTATACGTGCAGTCACACTACATCTTCTGAGTGATGGAAGTGATCACCCCATGGGCTTGACATCACATTCCCTTACCACTGGAGAGGAAAATTACACCCAGATTAACAGAGAGGCCTTGAGTCTGGTTTGGGGTGTAAAATGTTTCAGTGTTTGTATGGGAGAAGGTTTACTCTTGCTACTGATAATCGACCACTAGGGTCCATTTTCAATCCACAGAAGGGTGTTCCACTAACAGCAGCAGCATGAATGCAGAGATCGCTCTCTTTCTTAGAGGACACCATCGCAAGACTGAATTCAAGAGGATAGCTCATCATTTCTCTTTGCAAAAGGAAGTACCTGAAAAATTTACAAAATAGGAGACTCCTCTTGACGTATTCTCCCTCACGCAAATGGAACGTCTCCCTATTACAGCAGAGTTGATCCAAAAGAAAACCAGAAAAGATGCCACACTGCCTCAGGTCTACATGACCAACAAAAATGGCTGGAACATGCAGCAGAAATTCCAACTTCCACACTTTTACAAGCATGAAATTGCCCTTGACGGAGGTTGCCTTATGAGGGGATGAGAATTGTTGTATCATCCACGCTGAGAGTTGAAGTGTTGGAGGAGCTGCATCCCATCATGGTGAAAATTAGAGCATTAGATCAGCAGATCAAACAGCTTGCCGTGCACTGTTTGGGAAGCCAACACATCCAGAGGTTGCCAAGAGCATCGCCCCTTCATCCCTGGGAATGGCCTGCATTGCCCTGGCAGAGGTTTCATGTGGTTTTTGTGGAACCAGAACTTTTTAGTCATAGTGGATGCAGCTACTAAATGGCCAGAAGTGTTCTCAATGGCCTCCGCCACAGCCTTGAATACGTGTTGATATGTTGGGAAGCCTCTTCTCAAGGACTGGTGTTCCAGGACACTTAGTCAGTGACCACAATTTGTGGGGAACAGTTTCAATCATTCCTGAAAATGAATGGAATAAAACCAGTTACATCTACACCATGCTACTCAGCTACGAATGGCTCGGTGGAAAGCTTTGAACTTTGAATTGAAAGGGGAACTAGTTATTCACTCAGAGGCTGCTTTATTAGGTACAGGAATGCACTTATGGATGTTCTTCTGCACACCACTGTTGTAATGCGAGGTTATTTGAGTTCTGTCACCTTCCTGTCTGCAGATGCTGGTAATCCAAAGCAACCCACACAAACAGGTTCAGTTGTTGTTCAGACCAAATATCAGAATGGGGGGAAAATGTGATCTAAGTGGCTTTGACCAGGGAATGACTGTTGGTTTGAGTATCTCAGAAGCTGCTGATCTCCTGGGATTTTCATTCACAACAGACTCTAGAGTTTACAGCAAATGGTGTGAAAAACAAGAAAATGTCTAATGAGCACCAGTTCTGTGGGTGAGAGTGCCTTGTGATTAGAGGTCAGAAGAGAATGGGTTCAAGCTGACAGGAAGGCAACAGAATTCAAATAACTTTGCGTTACAACAGTGGTGTGCAGAAGAGCATCATTAAATGCACAACATGTCGAACCTTGAAGTGGGATGGGCTACAACAGCAGAACACCACAACGGGTTCCATTCCTGTACCTAAACAGCCACTGAGGGTATAACTAGATCCCCTTTCAATTCAAACTTCAGAGTAAATTAATTATCAAAGCACATATATGTCACCACATACAAGCCTGAGATTCGTTTTCTTGCTAGGATGCACAGTAAATCCAAGAAACATAATAGAATCAATCAAAGACCACACCCAACGGGACGGACAAACAACCAATGTGCAAAATGCAATAGAAAAAGACAATACAATAGAAAAAAAGTGATAATAATAAATAAGCAATAAATATTGATAATTGAGATGAAACATCCTTGAAAATGAGTCCATAGGTTGTGGGAACAGTTCAGTGATGGGGCAAGTGAAGTTGAGTGAAGTTATCTCCACTGGTTCAAGAGCCTGATGGATGAGGGGTAATAACTGTTCCTGAACCCGGTGGTGTGGCTCCTGAGGCTCCTGTACCTTCTTCCCAATGGCAGCAGTGAGAAGAGAGCACGGCCTGGGGTGGTGGGGGTCCCAGATGATGGATGCTGCTTTCCTGCGACAGCACTCCATGTATATGTGTTCAATGGAGGGGAGGGGTTTATTTGTGATAGACTGGGCTATATCCACTACTTTTTGGAGGACTTTCTGTTCAAGGGCATTTGTGTTTCCATACCAGACTGTGATTCAATCAGTCAATATACTCCCACCATGCATCTATAGAAGTTTATCCAAGTTTTCGATGTCATGCCGAATCTTCGCAAACTCTTAAGGAAGTAGACATGCTGCTTTTTCTTCGTAATTGCACTTACATGCTGGGCCCGGGGCAGGTCCTCTGAAATAAAATGCAATTATGTTCTAGGTCAATGTAGACCACCCCTTGCCACTGAAGTTTCATCGCACTGCCATCATCACACAGCTCACTTATCAAAATAGTCACAAGCTCTACTACTCCAGGGTGAAGTGCTGCCCACAGTCACAAAATAGAAACCAGATGACAGCCATCCTTTTAGTCAGAGACCCTTTTAAAATATAAAACACAGTCACTTAAATGTTTTTGTTAATGAAGTATGAACAGCTTCACAATAAACCAGGTCTCATTTCAAATCCATATTAATTGTTGTCTAGAATTATTCAGAGAGTAAAAGAGCAGCTTTGTTAACAAGCACATAAAAAGCTCATAGCTTATGTCTGAGGAAGTGATGTCCCTGGGGACTGTAAAAGGTTGTTTTAACAATCCAGTCCAAATGAAACTAAAGGTGAATAAGTTCAGGCCAAAAAATTACAGGGAAAGCATTTCAGCAATAGATTAATGAATACCTCATTGCGGAAAATACATATCATCTATAATGTTGCGCATCAGAATCAGTGATTACATCTGTAATTGTTGAAGCCAGGAGATTTTTCCTCACAGACATTAGAGAGCACTGTTCAATGACACTGCTGTCATGGCCCTTTGAAGCAACCGAAGCTGCAACCTTCCATCCTAAATTATTGTACCTTAAGAAATTCTTTCCCCAGGATCCAGTTGCAAACAAATTGAGCATTCTCACAAAGTACCATGGTAAATGTCTTCCCTTTAAAACAGGCCTCAAACTTAGCATGGTTACTACTTCCCATCAATTCTCTTAAATAAGTTTGCTTTGAGGAATAAGTTTTGTCAGAGGTCCCGTACAGAGTTAAAATAAAATTTCTTGGCAACAGTACACAATGCTCTATTAATAGTTGCACTTTCACCCTAACTGTTATGGTAGTTGGCAAAATCCACCTTCATTTGCCAAATCTCTTTGGGTCTGACTTAAGGCAGGAATTGGGAACTCTACCAAAAGAATTGACAAGGTGACCACCCCAGATGAGAGCAAGCTCCAGTCCAGAAGGTTATAAATCCTGTACCCTATTTTCAAATAATATTGATTCTTCCTTGTTTCCAAAACTGAAGTAAAAATCTCTGAATGTCTGAAGATGTATGAGTGAAAATGACAGTTTGGGACCACATGGGGACACACTTAAACATCTCATATGGTTTATGCTTGGTTGCTGGGTTAAAATCATCCTTCTAGAGTCACAAAAACATGGCAGATGGAATGCAGTGTTGGGAAATGTTTGATAATGCATTTTGGTAAAAGGAATAATAGTGCAGACTAATATCTAAATGGGAGGAAGGTTCAAACATCAGAGGTGAGAAGGACTTAGGAGTCCTCATGCAAGACTCCCAGAGGTTAATATACAGGTTGAGTCTCTGGTAGAGAAGGCAAAGGAATTTATTTCCAGCAGAATAGAATATTAAAGCAAAGAGATAATGCTGAGGCTTTATAAGGCACTGCTTAGGCCACACTTGGAGTATTGTCAACGGTTTATGGCCCCACATCTCAGAAAGGATGTGTTGTTATTGGAGAGAATCCTGAGGAGTTCACGAGGATGATTCTGGTAATGAAGGGGTTGACATACGAGGAGAATTTGGCAGCTTTGGACTTGTACTCACTGGAATTTAGAAGAATGCATGGGGGAGGGGGGGGGATCTCATTGAAACATACCAGATTTTGAAAGGACTAGATAAAGTGGATGTGGAGAGGATGTTTCCTATGGTGGGGGCATCCAGAACCAGAGGACACAGCCTCAAAATCGAGGGGCGACCTGCAGTGGAGGCCTAGTGCGTGGGTATATTTAAAATGGAAGTTGATAATTTCCTGATTAGTCAGGGCATCAAAGGATATGGTGAGAAGGCAGGTGTATGGGGGTTGAGTGGGATCTGGGATCAGCCATGATGGAATGGCGGAGATGAATGGTCTAATTCAGCTCCTACGTCTTATGGTCTTCTAGAGTCCAATGTTACTATTATCTATTATAGTATCATTAGCCATTGATTATGGTACACAATCTGAGCAGGGTGCAGATCAGTCACCGACTTTCTCCAGGTACCTGAGACGTGCTCCATCTGATATGCGTGGCTGATTGCTCTCGAGGGTTTGTGTTCTCACCTTTCATTGCACACTGATGTAAAAGCCACTGATTTCTGTCACAAGTCTGCTTTCTGTAAGGAGAAAGGAAAAGGCTTCAGTAAACGGGAACAGAGGGATTAAGCCATCAGCCAACAGAAGAGGAAAGGTGTGGAAATACATAGCAATAGCACTGAGCATTTATTCACGATCATGCTCCATTTCACAGTAAACCAGACTCATAACTTCCGGTGCCAAGAAAATGGAGACAAAATGAATGAGTCATCGTCCTAATCATGGGGCAGTCAATGGCCATATTTCTGATAATACTTCTGGCATTAGAAGAATTGCATTCACAGAACGAATTCCTTTCATGCAGCGGGCATGACTTTATGCAGCACAGATGCCCGTAGAGAAACTTGTATTCAATCATTGATACTAAAACCTTATGAAATTGCCACAAACTCTATTTGATTGTCTGGCTCTGCTGTGGTAGAATGATTTGCTTTCAAAAATGTAGGTATCACCTGAATGAATGAACACGAATTGAATGATGTAATGTCTCAAAGATTCAAAGTACATTTATTATCAAAGTAGGTATGCAGTATACAACTCTGATACAGATGTCCGAAATTATTTTGTTATATACAAGTTAAATGTACTTTTCTCTTTTCTATCCACTGATGAGGCATAGAAACATAGAAAACCTACAGCACAATGCAGGCCCTTCGTCCCACAAAGTTGTGCTGACTATGTTCTTACCTTAGAAATTACTGGGCTTACCCATAACCCTCTATTTTTCTACACTCCATGTACCTATCCAGAAGCCTCTTAAAAGACCCTATCATATCTGCCTCCACCACCGTTGCTGGCAGCCCATTCCATGCACTCACCAATGTGAGTGTAAAAAGCTTAACCCCTGACATCTCCTCTGTACCTACTCCCCAGCACCTTAAACCTGTGTCCTCTTATGGCAACCATTTCAGTCCTGGGAAAAAGCCCCTGACTATCCACACGATAAATCCACACTGAATGTGGGACTAATTCACAGTAATTGATTCTACTACAGGCTGCACACCAATTAGTGCTGCTGCTCGGTATAATGATCTAGGTGTGCAGTGGATATGAATTGCACTGTTGATTAAGTGGATCCTTCAGTGGGGAGTTCAACATTCTTACCTGCTAGAACCAGTTAAAGCCAGACTACACTGCAAACAAACAAATGGGGTGGCCATGGGTACTCGCATGGGTCCCAGCTATGCCTGCCTATTTGTTGGCTACGTGGAACAGTCTATGTTGCAGCCTTCACTGGTGATCGTCCCACACTTTTCCTATGCTACATCAACAACTGCATTGGTGCTGCTTCCTACACCCGTGCTGAACTCATTGATTTCATCCACTTTGTCTCCAACTTCCACCTGGCCCTCAGGTTCACCTGGTCCAGTTCCGACACTTCCCTTCCCTTTCTCGATCTCACTGTCTCTATCTCCAGAGATAGCTTAACCACCTATGTCTAATATAAACCAATGGACTCTCACAGCTACCTGGACTATATCTCGTCCCACCCTGCTACTTGTAAAAGCGCCAACCCCTTCTCTCAATTCCTCCGACTCCACTGCATCTGCTCTCAGGATAAGGCTTTTTGTTCTAGAATGAAGGAGAAGTCCTCCTTTTTCAAAGAAAGGGGCTTTCCTTCCTCCACCATCAACACTTCCGTCAACTGCATCTCTTCCATTTCACACATGGTTACTCTTACCCCATTTTCCGCCATCCTATCAGGGATAGGGTTCCTCCTCTCCTCACCTACCACCCCACCAGCCTCAGCATCCAGCACATAATTCTCCAAAACTACCGCCACCTCCAACTGGATCCCACCACCAAACACATCTTTCCCTCCCCCCCAACTTCCTGTTTTCCGCAGGGATCGCTCCCTATACAATTCCCTTGTCCATTCATCCCTCCCACTGATCTCCCTCCAGGCACTTATCCTTGCAAGCTTCACCTACCCCTACACCTCCTCCCTCACTACTATGCAGGGCCCCAAACAGTCCTTCTAGGTGAGGTGACATTTCACCGGTGAGTCTGTTGGGGTCATATACTGTGTTCGGTGCTGCTGATGTGGCCTCTTGTTTATCGGTGAGACCCAATGTTGATTGGCAGCCCACTTTGTCAAGCATCTATCCTCCATCCATCAGAACCAAGCGGGATCTCCCAGTGGCCAACCATTTTAATTCCAATATGTCCATTCATGGCCTCCTCCACTGTTGGGATGAGGCCACACTTAAGTTGGAGGAACAACACCTTATATTCCATTTGGGTAACCTCCAACCTGATGGCATGAACATCGATTTCTCAAACATCCTGTAATGCTTCCACACACCCCCATCCCCCCAACCTTCTCCATTTCCCAACACCCTGGCCCTTTCTCATGTTATCTCCTTGCCTGCCCATCGCCTCCCTCTGGTGCTCCTCCCCCACATTCTTCTTTCTTTCATGGCCTTCTGTCTCTTTTAACAATCAACTTCCTAGGTCTGTGCGTCATCCCTTCCCCCTCCAAGTTTCATCTGTCACCAGGCATTTCTTTCTCCCCTTCCCATACCTTTCAAATCTACTTCTCGGTTTTTTTATTCCAGTCCTGCTGAAGGGTTTTGACCCGAAATGTCGACTGTACTTGTTTCCATAGATGCTGTCTGGCCTGCTGAGTTCCTCCAGCACTATGTGTGTGCTGTACTGCTTAAAGCTACTCCATGAATTATAAATGGGTGTTTTGGAGAAGGTCTGGTGCTGCAAATCAAATAACAATTAACAAAGAGCAGTGACGTGTGGGACTGACAGAGCCCCATTACATCAGGGTGAAATTGCAGCCACATTGTGCTAATGCCTCCACACCCTTTGCCATTTATTTAAGTTTCATTATTGATGTTTGTGCATGTCACTGTTCTGCTAATTGTCGATTAGTCATGGCTGTTTGCAGTATTGTCTTGTAAATTGTTGATTGCTATTGTGTTGTCAGTTATGGTATTGTCCTGTGCTTTATGCTCGGTGCTGAACCACAATCAGTTCTGGTATGGTTCACATAACCGGCAGTAAAGTGATTCTGATTTGTCAAGAAGACAAGATGGCATCATTGAGTTCACGGCTCAGATTCAAGTTTTTTTTAGGGTTTTCTTTTGGGCTTGTAGGGATAATTTAGGGGACAGAGAGGGGAGTTTGGAGTCAGCAGACATCACACCTCTCCTGGAAGTTCCGGGAGTCTCCCGCATATTGATAACGGCTCCCTGACGCCCGCAAATTATATACAATATTCTGGAAATCAATTTTTTGAGAGGGAGAAGGAGAGGGAAAGGGAGAGGAAGAGGAAGTGCGAGAGTGAGAGGGAGCATCCTGATTGGTCTCTCTTTATGCTAAGTAGACCTATCAGTTTTCTCTGTGGGTGGGCTTTACAGTCGACCTCAAAAATAATGACAGTGTTGCTTCTGTTTGCAACAGTGACTTTTCTATTGCCCATGGTGGGTTAAATGTTGAGGTGAGTTTAACAGGGGTCATTCATTCATTAGCATAGCTAGTGTTATTTAAACTACCGGTAGCTAGCTAGTTGCTAAGGAGCTACTCTATTGGTGTCCTATGTGATGAGGCCAAACTCCCTGTAGACTTGCTTAAAGTTGTAATAGAATAAAAAAATGACTCCATGATAATATAATGTAAGTACATTTTTAATGTCACATTTTCTGCGTATACCCAACTTGGTTAAATCACTAAACAAAGTATTACATACACACTTGGAGGTCAACTGTGGGGAGGATATGGGGTTGCGGGGGTCGGGGGTGCTACCTCCCTGAAATGAGTTTTTGCAGGGTGGGATGTCTGGGTCAGGTTATGGTTTAGAGATGGGGATGAGGGGGAATTAAAGAAGAGGCTGGAGTCTAAGTCTCTGCTCTGTGTTTGAAGGCAAATGGCAAAGGCACGGTCAGATGTTGGAGAGACCAGAGTTTGAGGCCTAGTTTTCAGGGTCTTGTCATTGGTGAGTTTGGCACTCAAGGCCTACAATTCAGGCCTCATCCAGGGTTCTCATTCATCATCATCTGGGAGTCCTGGATGGATACCGAATTTTTGAAGCCCTAAAGGTTGATCGAAGTTTAAGAGTCGAGGCCCGATGTCTGTGAATCTCTGCAAGTCTGCTGGTGAAGTTGTGGCCCAGTGTTCACTAAACCACATGTTCACTGGAGGCCGAAGAAGACAACCTATCCTGGGGTTACAGGACTGTGCATGTGGGTGGGGTGGGGGAAGAAACGGAGCTTGTTTTGCTGTTGTTGCTTTGTGGTTTGGTATGTTCTCTGTTGTTCTGCTGAGCTTTGTGGGTATGCTATGTGGGCATCAGAATGTGTCCTGTGGGCTGCTCCAGCCCATCTTTAGGTGTGTTGTTTATTAACGCAAATGAAACATTTCACTGTATGGATAAGTGCATGGACAGGAAGGGTGCTGAGGGATTTGGGCCAAACATGAGTAAATGGAACTGGCTTAGGTGGGCACCTTGGTCATCATGAATAAATTGGGCTGAAAGGCCTGTTTCCATGCTAAGTAACTCTATGACTCTACAACATGGACCTAGAGGTATAAGGTATCTTTTCCAAACTTTTTCACTGCCACAAAACTGACAACGTACAGTGAACTGTGTAATAAGGCAAAATATAAATTGTTTGGCAAGATGGGTGGCTATGTGGTAGATGAAATTTAACACCAAGAGGCTTAATTTGTGAACATAATTCTAAAAGGGGTGCATGAAGAGGGGGAACTGGAAACATAGAGGTGTACAGTTTATTGAAGGTGGCAGGACACATTGATAAAGTGACTAAAAATGCAGACCAGATCCTGGCCTTTATAAAATCACTGAGAAGAAGGATAAAGACATTTTGATGAAACTTTATAAGTACTAGTCTCTCTATAACTGGAGTTTGTGTCTAGATCTGGGTACCATGTTTTAATAGAAAGGCTGTCAAGGTTCTAATGAGGGAGTAGGAGAGGTTTACTAACATGATTCCAGGAATGAGAGACTTGACTTATCTGGAGGAGCTGGGGATGTTTCTCTTGCAGATGAGAAGGGCACAAGGGGGACCTTAAGAAGCTATTTAACACCATGAAAGGTAGATGGGGGAAACTGCTGCCATTTGCAAAAAGGTCAAGAACCAGAGATTTTAAATGAAGCTAATTGCCAAAAGAACTAACAGTAACTTGACAAAAGGTTTATTAGTCAGGAGTGGTTGCAGACAGGAATAAAATGCCACAAGTTGTAATGGAGGAAAATTCTACTGCAGCTTTGAAATTGGAGCTGGTTAAGTATCTAAAAGAAAAGTACTTGCAGGATCATGATGAGTGAACAGAGTGAAACTAGCCATATTGCTCATACATAAAGCTGGCAGGAACGCAATAGGCCAAAAAGCCTCCTTCAAAGCTGCGACTTCTCTGTGATTCTGTGCAAAGCCACTAAAACCCTAGTGAAGCAGTCTTTATTCTGCTGTTAAGTGTTGATCATATCCTCTGGTAGTCTGGTCTCATACTCCAATGTTCAAATGATTTGTCAACCATTTCTGAATCATTCTTTGTCAAAGGCATTTTTATTGTATGTATCTCACAACACTGTGCGGTGATCCCTGACTCTCTGGTTAGCTCCACCTTGCAGTTATGTGAAGCAATTTGCTACATAAGACTCCAACTAAACAATGGACTTCTCGTGGAGGCGCTACTTACATTGACGACCACAATGCACACTTCCTGTGTGTTTTCACTCACCTCTAAGGTAGCTCGTATGTAGTTATTCTGTGGTTGGTATGGGGATTATTCAGCCTTGCTATATCACATAGAATTAGCCCCACCCACTGAAATACAGAAAAATAGTTGGCAGGCAGCTAAATCTGTCCTTGAGGCTTCTCCAGCTGCAAATTTATCAGTCTGAAGCTTTATGAATGTTCGAATATCGAAACATAACAATATCTTCTCACTCAAAAGCAGCAAAACCAAACAGGTGATAAAAGACTGCAGGAGGAAGAAGCCAAAGGCCCATGAGGCAGTCCTTGTTAGGGGATCAGTGGGGGTGAGGGTCAGTAATTTTAAACTCCTTGGCATTATCATATCAGAGCATCTATTCTGGGACCAGCACATAAAAGGCACAACAACCCCCCCTAATTTCTTGGGGCTTTGTGCAAACTTGGCATGTCATCTAAAACTTTGACAAACTTCTAAAGATGCACAGTGGAGGGTATCCTAACTGGTTGCATCATGGCCTGATATGGAAACACAAATGCCTAAGAACAGAAATTCTACAAAACAAAATGGTGGACGCAGCCCAATCCATCCCCACCACTGAGCACATCTACAAGGAGCGCTGCCACAAGAAAGCCATAAAAGGCTCCCACCATCCAGACTATACTCTTTTTCTCACTAATGCCGTTGGGAAGGAAGTACAGGAGCTTTAGGCCCCACACCACCAGGTTCAGGAACAGTTGTTACCCTACAACCATTAAGCTTCCAAACCAGTGTGGATAACTTCACTCACCTCAGCTCTGAATGGATTCCACAACCTCTGGATTCACTTTCAAGGAATCTACAACTCATGTTCTCAGTATTACTTTTCTATTTATTTTGCAGTTTGTCTCCTTTTGCACATTATTGTTTGTCATTCTTTGTTCCTGTGTATGCCTGCAAGAAAATTACGGTGACATATACATACTTTGATAATAAGTTTACTTTGAACATAATATGTGAACATTAACAAACTATTAAAATAATCTCATTAATTGTTTCTGGGGCACCTTCAGGGCGATCTCATTGTGGCACAGCTCAATGGATACGATTAAATATTCCATTTCAGCCTGCTACAGCTGAAAATCACAACTGCATCCAAGGTCTGCACAGTTAATAAGGATGTTTTAATGTGATTGAACAATCTATCGCTGCTTAAAACTGCCGGGAACAATACCAATTGTAGCTGTGCTTCTTGTTAGACTTCTTGAGGGATATGTGGCTTCCAGTCCAGGCTACAAGTACATTTTTAGAAAAAATAATGGGGCTCCAACTCCCAATACTGACTATATGCAGTTTCTAGTAAATAAAATTGACAATCTCTGAGAAAGGGTGATATATCAGAGGGATGTTAGCACAGCGCGTATCCTCTGCTTTGTGGAATCCTGATTAACCCCCTCCATACCTGACACAGATTCAGATTGATGGGTTCACTATGCACCATTAGGAAAGGACTGTACTGTGAGTCTTTCAAAAGCAGAGGTGGAAGTGTCTACCTCATGATCAACTCCTCTTGGTGCTCAAACGTGTCAGTGATGTCCCAGTTCTGCTCACCCTTCCTGGAATGCCTCACAATGAAGGGTCGGCCATTTTACCTGCAGTGGGAGATTTCAGCGATCATTTTGGTATCAGTGTACATTGCACCTCAGGCCAATATCAAACAGGCTCTAGATTATTTGAGCAATGTGATAAAGCACACCCTGATGTTTTCACCATCATTTTTGGGGATTTTAACCATGTCAGCCTGAAAAAAGTCACTAAATAATTACCATCAACAAATCGCTTGTAGTATCAGAGGAAACAACACACTGGACCACTGTTACACCACCATCAAGAATGCTTACCATGCTATTTCCATGCCCACGCTTCAGAAGGTCTGATCATCTGGCTGTACTTCTACTCCTGAGTATAGGCAGAGACGGAAGACTGCAGCACCAGTAGTGAGGACCAGGAAGGTAAGGACAAGGGAAGCACAGGAGTGCTTACGGGATGGCTTCAAATCAGTAGACTGGACTGTATTCAGGGATTCATCTTTGAATCTGGATGAGTATTCTGCAGTTCTTACTGACTTCATTAAAACCTGTGTGGATGAGTGCATTTAAAAGATGAAATACATTTAAGTTAGCTCACTTAATGAAATGAAATGTAAATTACCTCTCCACTCCACAGCTGGTCCTCTCTCCATCAATAGAGATAAAGTCACTGAGTCTGTGCCATGACTTTCTAAACCCAGGTTTGGCTAGCAGATTCTGTACTGCACTCTGCCACTGGGCCTCAGGAGAGATTCGCTGTAATAATGTAGCCAGGAAATGAGAAGCAAACATCTTTCATGACAGTTATGCAGGGAATTGAAGTGTTCCATGAAAAACTGCAATACTTTTCAAAAACAAACTTTAAAATAATTCAAGATCAATGAAGAAACTCATCAAATTCTTTATAGAATTAATTTCATTGCCCCTCAACAGACAGTAAATACTGTCTTATATTATGTGCCTTTCATTAGTTTTCCACCTCTAACTTCCCAAACTATGAACGTAGATGTTAAACAATTCAACAAAATTCTACAAAATAGATGAGGATGATTGGGAAAGTCTGGAGAATGTTTAGGTGTCCTAGCACTCTGCAGTCTCCAGGAGGATTCCAGGAGTTATTTCTTTAGCGGTTTGATCGGGGCACAACTGTGCCAGCACGCGGAATCAACCAGTGAAAACAGCGAGAAGAGTTTAAATGGAGACGGTTAATTCTTCAGTGGTTTGATCGGGGCACAACTGTTCAAGTACATGGACATCAGCCAGTGAGAACAGCAAGAAGAGTTTAAAAGGAGACACCTTATAGAGCGGGCGCCAGAATAGAGAGAGACAGAGTAGAAAGGCTTTGGCTGAACGGAGCTTCGGCAATAACGGGTTGAGGCGAGGTAGGTTGCCTGTGTAGAATACAGACAGGAAGTATGTGTGTGAGGCCGGTGTTCTGTGCTCAGTGTCAGATGTGGGAATTCCCAGAGACTCCCAGCCTCCCGGTCAGCCACATCTGCACCAGGTGCATCGATCTGGAGCTCCTTAGGGACTATGTTAGGGAACTGCAGATGTAGCTCGATGACCTTCATCTGGTCAGCGAATATGAGGAGGTGATAGAGAGGAGCTATAGGCAGGTAGTCACACCAGGGCCTGGGGAGACAGATAAGTGGGTAACAGTCAGGAGAGGGAAGGGCAGGAGTCAGACGCTAGAGAGCACCCCTGTGGCTGTACCCCTTGACAATAAGTACTCCTGCTTGAGTACTGTCGGGTGGGGGGGAATGGCCTACCTGGGGGAAGCAACAGTGGCCGCGCCTCTGGCACAGAGTCTGACCCTGTGGCTCTGAAGGGCAGGGAAAGGAAGAGGATGGCAGCAGTGATAGGGGACTCTATAGTTAGGGGGTCAGACAGGTGATTCAGTGGATGCAGGAATGAAGCATGGATGGTAGTTTGCCTTCCAGGTGCCAGGGTCCGGGATGTTTCTGATCACGTCCACGATATCCTGAAGTGAGAAGGAGAACAGCCAGAGGTTATGGTATATATTGGTACCAATGACATGGGCAGGAAAAGGGAGGAGGTCCTAAAAGCAGACTCCAGGGAATTAGGAAAGAAGTTGAGAAGCAGGACTACAAAGGTAGTCATCTCAGGATAACTGCCTGTGCCATGTGACAGTGAGTATAGGAATAGAATGAGGCGAAGGATAAATGTGTGGCTGAGGGATTGGAGCAGGAGGCAATAATTCAGTTTTCTGGATCATTGGGACCTCTTTTGGGGCAGGAGTGACCTGTACAAAAAGGAAGGATTGTACTTGAATCCCAGGGGGACCAATATCCTGGCAGGGAAGTTTGCTAAGGCCTAGTTTAAACTAGGATTGCTAGGGGGTGGGAACCAAACTGAAGAGACGGAGGAAGAGATGGTTGGCTCACAAATAGAGAAAGCTTGGAGACAGTGTGAGAGGGAGGATAGGCAGGTGATAGAGAAGGAACGCACTCAGTCCGATGGTTTGAGATGTGTCTATTTTAATGCAAGGAATATTATGAACAAAGCGGATGAGCTTAGAGCGTGGATCAGTACTTGGAACTATGACGTTGTGGCCATTACAGAGGCCTGGATGGCTCAGGGGCAGGAATGGGTACTTCGAGTGCCAGGATTTAGATGTTTCAGAAAGGACAGGGAGGGAGGCAAAAGAGGTGGTGGCGTGGCACTGCTGATCAGAGATAATGTCACGGCTGCAGAAAAGGAGGAAGACATGGAGGAATTGTCTACAAAGTCTCTGTGGGTGGAAGTTAGGAACAGGAAGGGGCCAATAACTCTATTGGGTGTTTTTATACACCACCCAATAGTAACAGAGACATCGAGGAGCAGATAGGGAGACAGATTCTGGGAAGGTGTAATAATAACAGGGTTATTGTGGTGGGAGATTTTAATTTCCCAAATATCGATTGGCCTGTCCCTAAAGTGAGGGGTTTAGATGGGGTGGAGTTTGTTAGGTGTGTTCAAGAAGGGTTCTTGACACAATATGTAGATAAGCCCACAAGAGGAGAGGCTGTACTTGATCTGGTATTGGGAAATGAACCTGGTCAGGTGTCAGATCTCTCAATGGGAGAGCATTTTGGGGATAGTGATCACAATTCTATCTCCTTTACCACAGCATTGGAGAGGGATAGGAACAGACAAGTTAGGAAAGCATTTAATTGGAATAAGGGGAAACATGAGGCTATCAGGTAAGAACTTGAAAGCATAAATTGGGAACAGATGTTCTCGGAAATGTACGAAAGAAATGTAGCAAATGTTCAGGGGATATTTGCGTGGACTTCTGCACAGGTGCATTCCAATGAGACAAGGAAAGGATGGGAGGGAACAGGAAACATGGTGTACAAAGGCTGTTGTAAATCTAGTCGAGAAGAAAAGAAAAGCTTATGAAAGGTACAAAAAAGTAGGTAATGATAGAGATCTAGAAGATTATAAGGCTAGCAGGAAGGAGCTTAAGAAAGAAATTTCAGAAGGGGCCATGAGAAGACCTTGACGGACAGGATTAAGGAAAACCCCAAGGCATTCTACAAGTATGTGAAGAGCAAGAGGATAAGACATGAGACAATAGGACCAATCAAGTGTGACAGTGGAAAAGTGTGTATGGAACCAGAGGAGATAGCAGAGGTACTTCATGAATACTTTGCTTCAGTATTCACTACGGAAAAAGATCTTGGAGATTGTAGGGATGACTTACAGCAGACTGAAAAGCTTGAGCATGTAGATATTAAGAAAGAGGATGTGCTGGAGCTTTTGGAAAGCATCAAGTTGGATAATTCTCCACTACTTGACGAGATGTACCCGAGGCTACTGTGGGGTGGGAGGTGAGGGAGGAGATTGCTGAGCCTCTAGCGATGATCTTTGCATCATCAATGGGGATGGGAGAGGTTACAGAGGATTGCAGGGTTTCGGATGTTGTTCCATTATTCAAGAAAGGGAGTAGAGATAGCCCAGGAAAGTATAGACCAGTGAGACTTACTTCAGTGGTTGGTAAGTTGATGGAGAAGATCCTGAGATGCAGGATTTATGAACATTTGGAGAGGCATAATATGATTAGGAATAGTTAGCATGGCTTTATGAAAGGTAGGTCATGCCTTACAAGCCTGATTGAATTTTTTGAGGATGTGACTAAACACATTGATGAAGGTAGAGTAGTAGATGTAGTGTATATGGATTTCAGCAAGGCATTTAATAAGGTACCCCATGCAAGGCTTATTGAGAAAGTAAGAAGGCATGGGATCCAAGGGGACATTACTTTGTGAATCCAGAACTGGCTTGCCCACAGAAGGCAAAGAGTGGTTGTAGACACATCACATTCTGCATGGAGGTCGGTCACCAGTGGGGTGCCTCAGGGATCTGTTCTGGAATCCATACTCTTCATGGTTTTTATAAATGACCTGGATGAGGAAGAGGAGGGATGGTTTAGTAAGTTTGCTGATGACACAAAGGTTGGAGGTGTTGTGGATAGTGTGGAGGGCTGTTAGAGCTTACAGCGGGACATTGATAGGATGCAAAACTGGGCGGGAGTATTTGTTCACAGGTTGTGTGTGAAGCGTCTCGTGTAGTAGTGCTTGTAGTTAGTGCATATTGCTCTCTGCTTACAGCTATTGCCGCTGGCTAGCCTTCTCAACAGAGGGTGCAAAGAGGAGCTGAGTGTGTAAGCCTCCTCCCGCCAGTACAGAGCCTCTCCACCACCAAGACTCCTGCAGTGCCTCCTTGGGGCCACACGCGGAAACTGGGTATCTTACAGTCCCAGGGTAAACTAAAGGGGATTTCGGAGCAACAGTGGGCCCCAGAGACATGGTGTGCAGGTCCACCACTGTGTGGATACGCCCTGGCGCTCGTCAACCACTGTCCCAGCTATGGGTAAATAGCCCCACTGCCTTGTGGTAAGTCTGTTGAGACAAGGCTAAGGGAGCACACCCTGACAGAAAAGCAATGCACTAGCGGCGCACAATAGACAGGCCTTAACAGACCAAGGACCCGGCAGCCTCCTGCAGCCAAGATGTGGGATCGGTTGTCCTGGGATCACCCTTGCCACCGGGATTTACCTGATCATGGTGAAGATAGTGCTACTGGGGATGGTGCACCCCCTGTGGCTCTTCAATATCTTCCTTGCACAGGTCTCCACCTCTGACCACGGTGAACAATACTTGGACCTTACATATGGTTGAAGTCTGACAGCGATGGGGCATCTGGCAACTGGAGCAGGTACAAATGGACTGGGAGCCTCTAGTCAGAACCCTGCACGGCAGCGGCACAGGGTATTTGGTCGCTAGCAGCTGGGACTGAGTGGCAGGTGTTTTCCGTAGACCCCTGTGCGACTGAGCAGCCCTATTTAGGGACAACACTGCTCACTCTAATTGGGGAAGGGCCTAGAAAAAGTGGCCTAAAAAATTGCCCTTTCAAACACTCACCTGGATAGGTTACCGCACCTATCAGGCTATTCCACTACTGTGGTCGAAATAAGAAACAATACAACTTAAAACTGGTGACATGGAATGTAAGGACTCTTCTGGACTCGTATGGCATCTCTGACAGACCTCAACAGAGAACAGCCTTGATTATTGCTGAGCTGGGGCACTACAACATTCAACATTGCTGCCTTGCCCTGAGTGAGAACAGGCTCCTGGATTAAGGCTCTTTAACAGAGGAAGGGATGGGTTACATCTTCTTCTGGAAAGGTTTCCCCCCAGGTGGACAACATCTCCATGGAGTAGGATTGACTATCAAGAACACATCTCACAGAAACACCTGTTGGCATTAGTAAAAGACCAATGACCCTCCGTATCCCCCTGGCAAAGAAACGTTATGCCACGCTTCTCAGTGCCTATGCACCAACTTTGCCATCTGAGAATGAGGCCAAGGAATGCTTTTATCAGACATTGGATGAAGCTCTTTGCAGAATAATAAGATCCTTTTGCTTGGGGACTTTAATGCTAGGGTGGGACAGAACAATAGGATATGGAGTGGAGTGCTAGGTAGGCATGGTATTGGCAAGGTCAATGCAAGTGGCATGAGGCTACTTACTCTTTGCTCTGAGCATAATCTCACCATAACCAACACCATCTTCCAGCAGAAGGCAAACGTCATGGATGCACCCTCTCTCTGAACATGATCGACTTCAGCATTGTGAGACGTAGTACATCAAGGATGTTCTCATCACCCATGCCACGAGAGGTGCAGAGTGCTGGACTGACCACCGTGTGATTGTGGCCAAGCTCCATATGAAAGTACACCTCCCCAACCCCCGTGGCTGCAAAAACCCAATAAAAAGCAGCTAAATTGCAACCACCTGAGAAACACAGAAGCCAGAAGTGAGTTTTGACGCATCCTAGCTGAGAAACTAAGGGAGCTGGAACCTTGTCTGAGTTCAGAAAATACTATGGAACAACAGTGGACCTATGTCAGCTCTGCGCTCTCCATCGGCCATAAGAGCAGGAACCACCTAGACTGGTTTGACGATAACTCAGATACCATCCACAACTTGTTTAAGGACATGCACAAAGCACACCAGGCAACTTTAGACAATCCTGAATCCACCAGCATCAGGCAGCACTGGCAGGCAGCTCAGAGGAAAGTGCAAAAGGCAATATAGGCCATACAAAATGAGTGGTGGACTGAAAAGGCACATGAAATCCAGTCCTATGCCGACAATAATGACATGCATAATTTTATAATGCTGTCAAAACCATCTACGGCCCAATAAATTGATGTGTTACTCCCCTGAAAGCAGCAGATGGTCTAACACTTCTGAAGAATCAGAATACCATTCTGCTGAGGTGGGCTGAGCATTTTAACACCCTGCTTAATCAGGATTCTGACGCAGACCACACCATCCTGGACGAACTGCCTGAACTTCCTCCTATCCATGACCTCAGTCTACCACTAACCTTCCAGGAGATTCTATCAGCTGTCCACTCCCTTAAGAACAACAAGTCCCCGACACTGACAATATCTCTGCTGAGTTACTGAAGAACGGAGGGTACATGTGTATGCGCACCCTCTACCAGTACATCACCAAGGCCTGGACTGATGATGGGTTGGAAAGATAAAGGGCTGGAGAAGAAGGATTCTGATATAAGAGGAGAGTGGACCATTGGATAAAGGGAAGTAAGAAGAGACCTGGGGGATGTGATAGGTAGGTGAGAAGAGGTAAGAGGCCTGAGTGGGAAATGGAAGAAGAGGAGGGTGAGAGAATGTATTTTTTAACCAGACATAGAAATCAATATTCATGCCATCAGGTTGGGGGCTACACAGGCAGAATATAACTGGTGAGACTGGTGACAATGTATCTTAATAAAAATAAAATCACAAATGAATGCAGATGCCAGAAATCTAAGAGTCCAGGACCTACAATATTGATAGCTTTTCTTTCCACCTATGCCACTTCACCTGCTGAATGCTTCCAGTATTTACCACTTTATTTCTGTTAAGCCACTATCATGTTGTTAGTAAATAATATACCTTTAATGGATTCTTAATATAAATATTGTCTGTACAACTCTTTTGATGATGCAGACTCCAGACAGGTTGTTTGGGGAGCAATCCTAATATTTGAGTTAGAAAATCTTGGGCTCAATTGCCAGCCAAGACTTGTGTACAAAATCAGTTATATTGTGGAGTTATAGAGTCATAGAACCTGTTTCTGTAGAGTCAGGGAGCCCTTTGACCCATCTAGTCCTTGCCAAACTATTATTCTGCCTAGTCCCATCAACCTGCACTTGGAGCATAGCCTATGTACCTATCCAAGCTTCTCTTAAATGTTGAAATTGAACTCTCATCCCCCACTCCACTGGCAGCTCGTTCCATAGTGTCACTACCTTCTGAGTGAAGAACTTTCCCTTAAAGGTTTCACCTTTCATCCTTAACTTAGTTCTTCTAGTTGTAGTCTCACCCAGCCACAGTGGAAAAAGCCTGCTTGTATTTACCCCATCTATACCCCTCATAAGTTTGTAAACTCTATTAAATCCCCCTTTATTCTCCTACACTCCAGTGAATAAAGTCCTAACCAATTCAACCTTTGCCTCTAACTCTGGTCCTGAAGTTATTCCAGTGTCTGTCCAAAGAACACAATTTCTTCCCATTATTATATTGCTATTTACCAGAGTCTATTTTGTGCAAAAAGTCTATCGCATTACTCCATTACATTAGTGACTATCTTTCAAAAATACTTAATTAACCACAAAATGTTTGAAGATATCCCAAAAGTTGAGAAAACTAGTGCAGAAATTAAGCTTTCTTATTAGAGAGCTCAAATGTGTTTCCACTTTGGAAGTTGTTGTATTGCTATATTTTATGATATATTAAAATGAAGTATGTTAGAAATTTCTTGCCAGTGGATAACTTATCAATATATAAGTTGAGTTTTTAAACTTTTTCATATTTAGCATCTGGGAGTTAGTAAAAGGCAAGACTTTAAAACGTTAAGTAACAACAGCTGGTCTTCCAGAAAAAAAAGACACTAAAATGACAATATCCTTCTACCTTGGTGAACAAAAAGAACTATCAAAGCCCCATTTTGGCAGATGCTACAATGTGTGAGGTGCCTGTAGCTTATGGAATATCTTGGAAAACTTCTACCTGATTGTATGCATGGGACACTGAATTTTCCAAGGGAAAAACTAAACTCAGTTTACAAGCGTATGAAAATTCACTTTGATATTTAAATACACTAGTCACCAGTTGCACTAGGAATTTCATGTTTTTTGAACTTGGCTTCAATCACAGAACTAGCTTTACTTTTAAAGTTAGGGTGCCTGTCTATTTAAGTATTGAAATAAGCTCAGAATTGTTGATATCTGAGAACCCTAACCAGAGGAGTGCCTTAATGTAGTCACTGTAGCCTCAGCTGCCTGTGCCTTTAACAAAGATGTGTTCCACAATGGGGTAATATTTCTGCATTATTTGGTAAATGCTAACTTGCAGAGAACAGGCTTTTCTCATTATACGTATGTTGTGCCTCTTCCACCTCAAATTTGTGAGCAAAAGTGAGGGTCAAAATTGTTTCAACTTATTCATCATAATATCAGACCTTATTTCTACCTGCCCCATTGGATGGGGTTTGGTTTGGAAGGTGGTAGGTTGTCAAATCACATTTGATTAGAAAGTGGTCCTTATTTACAGAAAAGGGAACCTCCGGTGCCACCCTCTGAAAAGTTGCCTCTGACTTTCCAATTTTAGGGATGTGCTTTCATTTTTCCCATGCTGACTCAACATAGTTTGTCAGCAGGGGCGTATCTATGGAAAATAGCACCTACGGCAAGCACTGAAATTGGACCCCCATCCAAACATCTGACACCCATCTTTTAGATAACTTCACCAAAATATCAGCTCAAAAATACAAGTCAAACTCGTTAATCTTTTAATTAACGAATTATGGCACTACATGAAAATTATAACTGCACCTTCCTTGCTTTCACTGACACAAATTGGTCTACGATGTGATCAAAGTCAGTTTTTTCAGTTTCTTCTCTTTCTACACTCAGCAGAGCAAGATCACAGAGTCTGCCTTGACCCATAGAGGCTCTCAAATAATCAAATATTAGTTTTAACTTGCTGAATGATCTCTCACAGCTGGGGATAGAAACTGCGATGGTTAGCATTATCTGAATAGCAATGCGAAGATTGGGGAAGATGCTCTCATCTCCATACTGAACAATAAATTCAAGAAGCTCTTCAGGTCTTGATATTTTCATGTTGACCCGCCTTGATAGCAACATTCTGCAATCCAAAATTTCTTCATATAGCTACTGTCCATCAACATCAGAGATGTAGAATTCACCCAAATTTTCGCACTTCTTCTTTAGGTCATTACTGCCGGTGCCATAACACAGTTTCTCGACATCAAGAAGGAACCCAGACTTGGTGTCAGCGTCCTGCAAACAAGCGAACCTTTCATCCAGTTCTCTGTGAAGATGGTCGAGTGTCCCCTTCATGACTCTTTCCATTTCCTCCTTAGCTGTTAACCCAACGTCTCTCAAGTTCTCAACAGCCATTCGTTTCTTTCGTCTCTGACATCTTTCAACTTTACTATTCCATTATTGACAGAGTCCAATTCCTTCTTCGAGTGACTCACTGACCAACACTTCTCTTTCATCATAAAAATGATCTCAGAGTGCTTTCAAATCCAGGGCAGCATCGTGGAAGTTCATGCTAGGATCCTGTAGCCTCTTTTGAATACATTCAATGCGAATGAGTACTTTATTCCAAAATCCTAGCAAAATCAGAAAATTCTAACTCAACATGCAATTGTACAGCTGCCTTGCGTCACTTCTTGTTTCACTGGTCTCGTTTTCATTGTCTATCATGTCCTGGAGAACTTGAAGTATCTGCTCAAGGTACTTGTTGACGGGCTTCACTGCTTCTGTCCTTGCACTCCACCTGGTTTCGGACTCCAACTTAACAACCACAGGCACGGCGTTTTTGAGTTTTTCCCAGCGCTGTGTTGAATGAAAGAAAAACACGTAGAGAGCTTTGATGGTTCCAAAAAACGTGACCATCAGTGTATCCTGCTTGGCTGCATGTACACCCAACAAGTTGAGTGAGTGATTGTCACAATTCACAAACACTGCCAGGTTGTTTTTCTCACTTATTCTTTGATGAACACCACTTCTGTGTCCAGCCATCACAGCAGCGTTGTCATAGCACTGTGACCGACAATCTTGTAGCTCCATTTCGTCCTTGTCTAGCTGTTTCAAGATGTCTTCAACCACGCTCTCAGTATCCTTCTGGCTTATCTGGATAAAACCAAGGAAGGACTCTCTAACACAGACTGTTTTCCTCTCAAAATCAACTTCCACATACCTCACTACTTCTGACATCTTCTCACAGTGTGCCTGATCAGGAATCAAGTCGAACATAAGACCATAGTACTTGGCTTTACGAATGTTTCTCAGTAAACTCTGGCGAACAGTGGATGCCATCATGTGGATGAATTCATTCTGGACACCTGGTGAAAGATAAGACGTGGATCCAGGATGACTTTCCAAATGAGTGAGGTGTTCTTTTATAACAGGGTCAAAGATGGCCAGTAGTTTCAGTAAGCCAAGGAAATTTCCCACATTGGAGTCATTGTCTAGCTGAAGTGACTCCCTGTGTCCTCGCAAAGCCAGGTTCTGAGCCGCAAGGAATTTTATGCAGTGAAGGATTCTCGTCAAGATATCACACCACTTCTGCTTTTCCTTCTCAATCTGTGACTGAAATACCGCATCAATAACTCCTCTGTTTCCAGTTAAATTTCTTTCCATTTCTTTCCACTGTGTGAAGCATTCCCGATGATTCTTGGCATTTTCATGAACACTAATCCTTTCAGGTGCTTTCCACTGGTTGAATCTACTTTCCTGTTCCAATGAGGATTGATGGTCTGACTGGGAATAGAGAAGACAACAGATACAAAATGCAGACTTTTTAGAAGGGTGAACAGATCAGCCATGAGCGAGTCATTTCCTCACCATGACCATTTCCCAATTTCCTCTAAGTTTTGTTAATTGAGTGGTTATTTGTTGGTAGGAAAGGCCCCTCACTGTTCTGGAAATACTTCAAACACAGCTTTATTATTTCTGTTCTCAATGCGTCAGGCAGTATTGCTTTTCCAGTATCTTTGTCGAACTTCAGAAGTCCAATGTCATACTGTTCAATCATTTCTGGTATTACAGTTCTAGGCTCTTTGACACCATCCAGTTCACTAGGTTCTGTGTCATCAGGTTCAATCTCGTCAGGTAAAATCTCGTCAATAAACTCAACATCACCACCACCACCATCGTCTTCTCCTCCTGTCATGTCCACGTTCTCTGTGGCAGCCTCACTCTTAATCTCGTCATACTCAGATTTATCTGATTCGACTTCCTCCTTGGCTTGCGATGCATTTGTACTTGATCCACCTTCAGATTCTAACAAACTTGTAGCAGGTCCATGGAACGTGTTGAACTACTTGTTCCAGGCTTTTCAGAGAAGGGCATGAAGAACTTGCTCAACCTCTTGGCTTCCTCCGCCTCCAACTTTTGTCTCTTCCGTCCTTCAGCTCCACTTTCCTTCTTCTTCATGAAGATACATTTCATGGTCTTCTTACACAATGCTCTGAAATAAGGCCATCCTAGTGCTTCTCACCCATGATAATCAAAGACAGATCATACATCTGAAGAAAATACTTTTTATACTATCCGAAAATGGCTTGTCTGACTTTAATAGAAACTGCTCAGTGGAGCCCCCCCCCTTCAAGTGGCACCCAGGGCACATGCCATACCTGCCATACCTGAGATGCGCCACTATTTGTCAGTTTATTGGTCTGGTTGATTTCTTTTAAATGGAAACTGTATCCCTTGAAAGAGTTGCTGCTTGGCCAAATGCTGCATTCCAAGCACAGTGGGCAAACTTGCATGTCAAAATCTGGGCAAAATTTAGGGTTGCCGAATGACTGAAGTGTTGCCAAGAGTTCAACAATGGACTGGGTCAGCCTAATTGTTCACATTCCTGCAAAAGTTGTGCTTAAATTTATTTGAGGTGCAAAGCAGCTTTGTGACACTCTGGAACTCTGTGTCATGTTCCCTTTAATGGTGGAAGACATTCATATTCTTCTCTGAAAGGAAACAGTTTTCAACTGCTCCATTGAACTGGAATGAACAATGCAAAAAATAAAGCCACAGTGCACATAAGTGGCACTGGAAGTAATTTCTCTCATGTCCAGGTGTCAATTCTAATTCTGCCTTCCAAACAAACTCCCATAAGGGATTTACAGCTCTAGTAGCTGGTATCTACTTATGGGATTTACATCTGGATTGGCTTGAGAAAGAAAGCCTGTGCAATCAATGCCCAGCTGAATCTAGTTTCCTGAATATTATTGGAGGTTCTGCATACTTACAGAAGAGGCTGTGGAGGCTCAGTACTTGACTGTATTTAAAACAGAGGTATGGCTATTCAAGGAATCAATGGAAGATCGGCCATTTGTTTTTTGAACAATGGACAGATATGGAGCTGGATAGCATTTCTTATATTATTAAATATGTCGTTGAACCCTATACTTTACAAATGTAGTCATCCTCAATTGCTTAGAAACTTGGATCCAGCCAATTTTTGGTGTGCCAAAACATGGTAGCATTTAGCACCAACACATCATCATCCAAATATAATAGCAAAACTATTCAAAGTTCAACTGAAATAACATTAAAATCGTTAACAGCCAGAAACAAGCACTAAAACAGCACCTGAGCCCTTTCTGGCAGGATTTCCAGGCAATTTCATTCACCTTTTCATTCCTTGCTTCACAGTCTTTAGAGGAGGTCTTCAGCTCCATCAGGCACATTCCTGTAAGGAGGGAATTGCAGAAATTTAAGCTTAAAAAGTTAAGAAGTAGGAGGATTTGCAAAACGAGATCATGTTAGTGACTGTATGGGGAGGGCACTAGGGAAGAGAAAGCCAATTCCGTGAAGGTAATCAAAAGATAATTATTTTCATTAAATAATAGCAATTAAGATTAAGTTTAGATTAGCTTTATTTGGTACCTGTATATCAAAACATACAGTGAAATGCATTGTTTGTGTCGAAGATGTGCTGGGGACAGCCCACAAAATGTCGCCTTGCATCTGACGCCAACATAGCATGCCCAAAGCTTACTAACCTTAACACTATACATCTTTGGAGTATGGGAGGAAGCTGGAGAACTCAGAGGAAATGCACATGGCCATGGGGAGAACATACATACAGCAGCAGAAATTGAATCTCGAATTTGCAGCTAGTGCTGTGAAACATTACGCTAACCGCTGTGCTACTGTGCCAGCCATGGTATTGAAAATCATTATACAGTACCTATAAAAAGTATTCACATCCTTGGAAGTTTTCATGCTTCATTGTTTTACAACATTGAATCACAGCGATTTAATTTGGCTTTTTTGACACTGATAAACAGAAAAAGACGCTATTGTGTTAAAGTGGAAACAGACCTCTACAAAGTGATCTAAATTAATTGCAGATATAAAATACAAAGTAATTGGTTGCATAAGTATTCACCCTGTTCAAGTCAGTATTTAGTAAATGCACCTTTGGCAGCAATTACAGACTTGAGTCTGTGTGGATAGGTCTCCATCAGCTTTGCACATCTGGACACTACAATTATTCCCTTCCTTACGAAACTGCTCAAGCTCTGTCAGATTGCATGGGGATCGTGAGTGAACAGCCCTTATCAAGTCTAGTCACAAATTCTCAATTGGATTGAGGTCTGGACTCTGACTTGGCCACTCCAAGAGATTAACTTTGTAGTTTTTAAGCCATTCATGTGTAGCTTTGGCTTTGTGCTTGGGGTCATTATCTTGCTGGAAAACAAATCTTTTCCCAAGTCACAGTTCTCTTGCAGACTGCATCAGGTTTTCCTCGAGGGTTTCCCTGTATTTTGCTGCATTCATCTTACCCTGTACCTTCACAAGTCTTCCAGAGTCTGCTGCAGTGAAGCATCCCCACATCATGATGTAGCCACCAACATGTTTCATGGTAGGGAAGGTGTGTTTTTGATGATGTGTAGTGTTTAGCTTACACCATACATAGTGTTTAGTCTGATGGCCAAAAATTTCAATTTTGGTTTCATTAGATCATAGAACCTTCTTCCAGCTGATTTCAGAGTTTCCCACATGCGTTCTGGAGAACTCTAGCTGAGATTTCATGCAGCTTTCTCTTTACCACTCTCCTATAAAGCTGTGATTGGTGAAGCACCTTGTCAACAGTTGTTGTATGTGCAGTCTCTCCCATCTCAGCCACTGAAGCTTATAACTGCTCCAGAGTTGTCATAGGTCTCTTGGTGGCCTCCCTCACTAGTCTCCTTTTTGCACGGTCACTCAGTTTTTGAGGATGGCCCGCCCTAGGCAGATGTACAGCTGTGCCATATTAGAACATAGAATAAAACAGAAAATCTACAGCACAGTACAAGCCCTTTGACCCACAATGTTGTGCCAAACATATTCTTTCCATTTCTTTATGATTGACTTAACTCTACTCCAAGGGATATTCAGTGACTTGGAAATTTTCTTGTATCCATCTCCTGACTTGTGCTTTTCAATAAACTTTTCGTGGAGTTAGTTATTTAGAGTGTTCTTTTGTCTTCATGGTGTAGTTTTTGCCAGGATATTGACTCACTAGCAGTTGGACCTTCCACATACAGAAGTATTTTTAATACAATCAATTATACAATCTGTGTACACCTTGACTGCACACAGGTCTCCAAAACCAGGTCTCCACTTAGCTACCGTAGATTCCGGATTTTAAGCCGCTACTTTTTTCCCACATTTTGAACAGCTTTGAACTTTGCGGCCTTTAAAACGGAGCGGCTAATACATGATTTTTTTTCATGCCGCCGAAAACATTTTGCCTCGTAACAGTAGACCAATAAAATTGATGAGTAGTTCACAGAGGTCCAATGAAATTGTATGATAAATCAAGCGCACTTTCACAATTAAATTATTGTAAATCAGTCATTTGTACTCACCCTCATCAACATGGAAAACACTCGAAGAAAAGCATTGTGCTGCCTTTATGGCAGTTATTTAGTTTATAATATTTTCGCTTAGTAATTCATTTTCTAGTTAAAGTTAGAAGAGTTTTAACTATATTTGTTTTCTGTACTACATCGCGGGATGCTATGACGTCACACCCGGTTTCGCCGCGTCTTGTGGGATACCAGTTTGCGATAAACGGGAAGGAGGGGGCGAGCGACGGAGCGGCATTAGACCCGAGCGAAACGCTGCTTTTAAATGCCGTTTGCGATAAAACGGGACGGCGGGGGGGAGCGGCGGAGCGAAAACGCTGCTTTTAAGTTAAAGGCGATCAATAACTTTTCCTGGTAGGCTGCAGTATATATATTTTTTACCAGTCGTTAGGAGATATTGGAATGTTGTTCAGTAAAGAAGTATACGCAACGTATATTTAAAAGTAGCCGCGTTACGGGCACGGTTCGAAAAAAAGCATTTGCAATATGTATTTGTTTTTGTTACCATATGGATTTAATTAAAAGTTAAAAAATCCTCACGTGTAATATCTTTCTGTGTAAATATCTCATATTACAATGTGGGACACCTGCGGCCGAAAATCCGGTGCGGCCTTTACAAGTAAAAAATTGATTTTATTTCTAAAATTAGAGCCAGCGGCTTTTAATCAGGTGCGCTCTGTAGTCCGGAATCTACGGTAATTATGTGACTTCAAAAACGAATTGGCTCCGCCAGTGATGATTTGGTGTGTCATATTAAGGGGCAGGGGAGAGGAATACTTATGTAATTAACTATTTTGTGTTTTATGTTTGTAATTAATTTAGATCACATTGTAGAGATCCGTTTTCACTTGGACATGAAAGTCTCCTTCTGTTGATCAGTGTCAAAAAAGCCAAATTAAATCTACTGTGATTCAGTGTGGTAAAACAATAAAACATGAAAACTTCCAAGGAGTTGAATAGTTTTTATAGGCACTGTAGCTATAGTATACACAAAGTTGATTCCATAAGGTGCATTTTAAGAGTAAGTAGATAAATAGATTTGCAACACGTCTTAACAATTATTTCTTTCCTTAAGTCAGGGGTTCTCAGCCTGGAGTTCATGGACCCCTTGCTTAATAATATCAGTATATGGCATAAAAAAGGTTTGGAACCCCTGCCTTAAATTAAGACACTTTATAGTTCACCTGCAAAATGTACCACAGATTAGAATTTTTTTCTTCATTCACTGGACTTCAAATCTCATTGGAAGCAAGGGGACTGGTTTGTGGACTGCCAAGGTCAATTATAGTAAACCCCTGTCAAACTGCCAGACTTTGCAAGCAATAAAATCAAGGAAATAATACCAGGTGGGAATTTAGCCCAGACCTTTGGATTCGAAGCCTGTGTGTTGTTAGCACCAATGTACAGGTTCCTACCCACGCAGTTAAATGCTGGGAAGCTACCTCAAGTAGGTCTCCTTTAAATATTTTATATCCAGCTCAGTCTCCACTGTGCACCCAGTTCCAACCATCACAACTAATCCTCTGCCAAGTATTGATTTGGTAACAAGACATTTGGTATCATCCCCCACCATAGATGACTGATCAGCTGACCTAACAATTCCCAAAGCCAGTACCCACCAAGCTGACTCCAAACCCAACCCAAACTGTTGATCACTGAGCAATTGACTTACCAAGCTCCCTTTTCCTTCCAATACTAGGAGAGTTCCTCTAATCAAGTCTATTCTTCCATCCTTGTCCGAATTACTATATTTCTAATTATGACTCCAATCATTCCAATTGTCACTCTCCTGAGCACCTTTATATCCTCTGCATTTCTCACCATCTTTAATCTCTACCCCCAACCCAGACAGGATTTAACTGATTTCCTTTTAACACCCTCATTACTTTTTAGAAAGGGATGGTATTTTTACAAGTGACAGGGTGGGAAGAGGTATAGTCCAAGTTGCTGGGGTTTATAAAAGATGTCAGTGGATGAAGTGGATCCAGAGATGGAGACAGAGAGTTCAGGAAAGAGAAGGGAGGAGTTGGAAATGAACCAAGTAAGTTTGAGGGCAGGTTGGAAGATGGAGGCAAAGTCGATGAAGTCAATGAGCTCAGCATGGGCACCAAACCAGTCATCGATGTAATGGAGGAAAAACTGGGGAGCCATACTGGTGGTGAACATGGACTGTTCCACAGTCAATAAAAAGGCAGGTATAGCTGGGACCCATGCGAGTGCCCATGTCTATACTTCTGGTTTCAAGGAAGAAGGAGGAGCTGAAGGAGAAATTATTGAGGGTGAGGATCAGTTCCACCAGATGGAGGAGAGTGGTGGTGGAGAAGAAATGGTTGGGTCTGTTGTCCAGAAAGAAGCAGAGAGCTTTAAGGCATTCCTGATGGTGGATGGAGGTATATAGGGACTGTATATCCATAGTGAAAATGAGATGACTGGGGCCAGGGAACTCAAAAGTCATCAAAAAGATCAAGAGCATGTGAAGTATCACAGATGTGGGTAGAAAAGGACTGAACCAGAGGGGATGAAACAGAGTTGAGGTATGCAGATATAAGCTTGGTGGGGCAGGAACAAGCAGAAGCAATGTGTCTACCCAGACATGCAGGTTTATGGATCTTGGGTAGAAGGTTGAAATGGGAGGTGCAGGGTAAGGGAGTTATGAGGTTTGTGGCAGTGGATGGGAGATTCCCAGAGTTGATAAGGTTGGTGATGGTGTGGAAGACAGTGGCCTGGTGCTCCTTAGTGGGGTCCTGTTCAAGGGGCAAGTAAGAGGTGCCTGAGAGGTGTCACCTGGCCTCAGCAAGGTAGAGGTCAGCCCACAAGGTACCCCCCCCCCTAATCTGCAGGCTTTGCACATCCCACAACAGTGAAGGAATGACTTTTCCTGCTATTAAGCCTATTGCCAACTTTTCCAGGCGTTGGTTTTTGTATGAAACACTTGTCAACTCACTCTGCACTAACTGTTTACTGTGTCTTAACAGGATCCATTCACTTCCCAGACACTGAGCTTTTTAGCTTTGACATAAAATATGTTTTTGATGAGCTACAAAATAAAGAAATAAATTGAACTGAGAGAAAGAAAGGTATTTGAGCTACTATGATCTCTTTATTCAAACAAAAAAAGATCAATGAATAGAATCCCATAAAAGTGAAAAACACTGCATTCTATTAAGAGACATATGCTGTGTTACGCCTGTGCCCCAACTCTGAGGGGCTGAAGGGTACAAAGTAGCCCCCTCCTTTTTGAGAATCGCAAGATCGCTATTAATTCAGGTCAGGAGACCCAGGAAATGAGAGAAAGACACGTAGAATCCACAAGGGGTTTGGAATGTCCTGGCCCCTCAGCGATACAAAGCCACGGGAAACGGCCATTGTCTCTTGGAGACGGAATTGTGTATTGAGCACTGTGCTATTCATCGAAGCCCTCAAGGAATGAGCAACGTGGGCTGGTTGAGGGATGGCATCCTCCCAACCTGATTGACATCTGAGACCCTGTGAGTAAGGATAAAAGAGGGTCTGGGGAACAACCCCTTTAGACGCACCAGGAGAAACGCTAGAAATCCCGTGACAGCGTTTAATAGCGACAGCTGGTGGAAGGCCCACGTGTGTCCTTTCCCGTTGCCCGAGATTGAGGCCTTATCACGGAAGACGGCTTAGCTAAAGAAGAGATCACCACCGACGACATTTCGAAGGATCGACATCATAAAAAGGAAAACGGGCAAGTTCTAAAAATCCATCTCTCTCTCCAACCAAAAGCTGCAGCCTGAATGAACTGAAGTGACTTTTATATTTCCATCTGACAATACATTATCCCCTAGACAACGATAGAGCTATTTCTTGTTGATTATTATTATACCCGCACTTTTAGATTTAGTATTGACGACGTATATTATCTGTATGTTTGCATTGATATTATTTTTGTGTCTTTTTATCAATAAATGCTGTTAAAAATAGTACCATCAGACTTCAACGGACCTCTCTATCTTTGCTGGTAAGTGACCCAGTTACGGGGTACGTAACAGCTGAAATAAGACATAAGACTATAAGACACAGAGTAAAATTAGGCCACCGGGCCTATTGAGTATGCTCCACCATTCAATCATTGCTGATTTATAATCCCGCATACCCCACTCTCCTGCCTTCTTACTATAACCTTTGACACCTCTGCTAATCAAGAACCTATCAAACTCCTCTTTAAATATATCCAATGGCTTGGCCTCCACAACTATCTGTGGCAATGAATTCCACAAATTCACCGCCCTCTGGCTAAAGGGCAATCCTTCTCCTCTCTTTTCTAAAGGGACGTCCTTCTAATCCGTGGATGTGTCCTCTGGTCCCAGACTCCTCAATAATAGGAAACATCCACTCTACGTCCACTCAATCTAGGCCTTGCTATTTTTGAAATGTTTCAATGAGATCCCCCCTCATTCTTCTAAATTCCAGCAAGTACAGGCTCAGATATGTCAAATTCTCCTCATACATTAGATACATTTTGCTCCTCAATAGAGTACAAAGATTTCTCTGGATGGATAAGTTATACTTTTATACTCTTATACTTTCATTGATATGCTATTTACCAGGGCTACAATAAAGAAACTTTTAAAAGATTATCATTTAGATCAGTAACTCATTAGCAAAAGAGTATAAATTAAAGATCTTCACAAAAAGAATTAAAGGGGACTTCTATGTCATTAGAAATTGGAATACACTATATCACAAATGACTGAAGTTCATTTTTTTAAAAAGGAACTAAACAATTAACCAAAGATAGATTATTGAAATAAAGGAACAAACAGAGTGGATTCACTGATCCATACAGAGAAAATCACAAAGATTACTCAGTTGTAATAAATTTTTGATTTGAGATACTAAAATTGACTACCTAATAAAGGTGTAGTCACTCTTGTAAAAAACATGACTACAGCAGTAGAATAGTCTAGTTAATATTGTAAATAAATGTAATTAATTTTGCAATAAGTTAGAGAGCCCAGTAAATGCAGATGTTCTGAACACTTCTATCTTTCCTGTGACACTTGCATATGTTGAAAGATTATGAAGCAGGATATTAAATGTGCTACTCAACGATGCTCTCTTTAAACTTGGTTTACATCCTCCAGAAGCAACTAGTTGTAAAATTACTGGCAAATATTTCCTTGATCTATAATGTACATATTATACTACCTACTTCATAGAAACACACTTACTGATCAGTCAGACTTTGAGGAGCGATACAGTTTATGATTAGAGCACCTTCCTACTGTAGGGCCAAATCCTTTGCATATCTTTTATTACTCTGATTATGGTGTATTCAGTCCCAAAACAACTATTGAATAATTTAAAATGTAACTTAGGATCAAGGTGATAAATCATACTTAAAGCTTGCCAGGATCGCACATTGTATTTCAAAAGTATGAGCATATGATTTTGAATTGACACAAATAAGGAGGGTAAAGCTGTTCAGATCCTGTGAAATCAGAGCAGGGACTACAATCTTATAATCCCCAGTAGTATGAGTAAATGGACAACAATAAATATAATAGGGGGCTAATAGAGATGTGTTTGGGGATCAGTTTTGATAATGACATAACTCAATTATTTCCTGCCTTTTACATGTTACAATAAAGAATTTTGAGTGTTTTACTTCACAGATAAAGAACTGCACTATTTCTTTAAACAGTGAGCATTGGATCTAACAATTAAGAAAGGCAAACAGCAATTCAGTAAATGGTGAAGAGTGCCTAATAGTTAATGTAACAGTACAAAGAAATTATGAAGCTATTATGCTAACTTGTTTAAGTTACATGGTATTTAAAAAAGCTCTAAGATGGCGGTGCGACGCAGCTTGCAGCGGCCACTCCGGAACTGATTATCTGTTATTTGTGAAGTGGGGTGCCGTGCACAATCATAGTCGATTGAAAACGGACGTGGGAGCATGGAGAAACGTCGGGAAATTCCAGGAAGACCTTCTTCATTGTTGCTGCTGCTGTGAGGTCCGGGACTCTGCTGGGAAGAACAGGCCCCCAGTCCTTGGGGTCGTTGCCGATGGTCGTTGGCGGGGCCGTCTTAATACGCTCGGCAGAAGATGGTGCTCGGAGAAGCTGTGCCGGAGGGGATGGTCGTCGGCTTGGAGGTTCGTCAGACTCAGGTTGCTTTCGGTGTGTGCTGCGTCTGCGAGGCTGAGTCGGGCGGCGCCTTGGAAGTCCATAACGGGGGTATTCCCTTCTGCTGCCGGCGTAGGATGGCGAGACTGTCGGGACCCTGGGGACTTGTGGAAACTGTGTGGTGATTTCTTCTGAACTTACAGTCCTTTATCATCTTGGACTATTTTTTTTACTGTGCCCATAATCTGTTTTTTTATGAATTATGCTATTGTTTGCACTGTTGTAACTATATGTCATAATTATGTGGTTTTGTGCAGGTCTTGTAGCTTTAGTTTTTGGTCTTGTTTTTGTCTGGAGGATTTGGAGCTCCTTTCCAGGGAACGCGCTAAGACGGCAGCGCAATATTAATACGCAGCAGCCTCTCCGGACTCTGGATTGGGGATTGCCAAATGTTACGTGGACTTTCTGGTGTAGTCTGTTTTGTCATATGCTTTTGTGATATCATTCTGGGGGAACATTGTCGCATTTTTAACTGCATTGCATTTGTAGTTTCTAAATGACAATAAACTGAATCTGAATCTGATTTTAGATTCTGATAGATAGCATTCATGTGACTAAAATGAGAATAGAATGGAAGAAGATCTGGAGATACTGTGAAGAGGAAAGCAAATTTGTTCTACCCTTGTCCATGATCTTGTACAAACACAGTCATCAAGTATATTTAAAGTGGAATGATGGGTTCTTGATTAATAAGGAACAAGGCACATTAATAGTGTCACAAGTCAACATTGAACTTATTTGTTTCAGACAACCAATAATTCTAGTCATTTAATCACATATTTCCAACAATGATAGACTTTCATTGTGTGTTTTCTGCTGGTAACACCTGATCATCATTTGTCTTCCCCAATATGCACCCCATTCAGATCTTCCTTTTATCATCCACAATCCTTTACTATTCTCTTCCATCCGTTTGTCATTTAATTCCACCTGTCCTCTATATTATCATAGACGTGTGTGTTTTCTCAACACCGACCACCCATCCCTTTCATCCTAAAGTGTGTTTTACTTTTAACTTCTCAATTCTGATGAAAAAACAATCAACAAGCTGGGACACTGTCCCAGTTTCCTTATTTTTCTCTATAGACTTTGCTTGAACATGGAGTATTTGATGCATTTTCAACACCAACATTTTTTTTTGTCATGGCTGCGTTTGTTTTTTCTTCCTTTCTTTCCCAATAACTACACCTGCCTCTACACTTGCTTAAAATGTGTCATATCTAACTTTATGTCATTCTGATGAAAGGTAATCAAATTGAAATGTGTACAATGTCTCTCTCTCTCTAATGGTGAACATTTTATTTTAGTACTTGTTGTGGCTTTGCTCGTTCACAAACTATAAATATGTATTTGCAAAATGTTGTAGATATCACCATATGTAGAGCCCTTCGGCCCTGCTTGTCCGTGCTGACCAAGAAGCTTGTCCCATATCCCCCTAAACATTTCCTATCCATGAACCTCATTTTAAAATGTTGTTAATGCACCTTCATAAACAACTTTCTTCATCAGCTTATTCCATTTACTGACTATCCTCTGGATGAGAGAGTTCAGTGTCAAGTTCCTATTAAATCTCCTTTCTCACCTTAACCCTGTGCCCTTTAGGTCTGGCAACATACACTTGGATTTCCAGCATCTGCAGATTTCCTCATGTTTGTGATTCCCTTTGATTCTGGTTCCCTAACCCTGGGGAAAGGAGATTATGTGCATTCATCCTATCTATGCCCCTCATGATTTTTACACCTATTTAAGACTTCCCTCACCCACCCACAATTCTCCTGTGTTCCGGTGGTAAAGTCCCAACCTGCTCAACCTCTCTCAAAGATTCAGAACCTCAAGTCCTGGCAACATCCTCATAAATTTCCTCTGCACTCTTTCCAGTTTTACATCTTTCCCGTGATGGAGTGACCAAAGCTGAACACAATATTCAAAATGCAGCTTCACCAACATCTTATACAACTGCAAAATTACATCCCAATCCTGAGCTTGTACTTCAAAGTCCCTCTGTTCTATAACAATTCACAGTGCCCTGCTGTTCATAGTGAAATGTCTACCCTGATTTGTTTTCCCAAATTGGAACACCTCTCACTAATCCACACTAAACTGCATTTGCCATTCCTCTGCCCATACCGTGCTGGTCAAGATCCCCCTGTAATTCCCGATAGCCATCTTCCCTATCTATGACATCACCTATTTTAGGGCACATGCAAGACATTTGTAAAAATGGCACTTCTCAGCTGCAAATTTTATCAAATAAATGTTGCTGAATCTAATAAGCAGCTTCAAGATTGCAGGGAAACTTGAATTATCACTGTCCCAATACACTCCTTTTATTCCCCTTGGTAGTAAGTGGCTTCATGCAGCAGTATAAAAGTGAGATCAAGAAATGAGGCTCTAACCGAAGATTGCACCTTTCCAGAGGGTTATGACAAAGGGTCTATGAGCTGAAACACTAACACGGTTTCTCTTTCCATAGATGCTGTCTTACCTGGTGAGTGACTCCAGCATTCACTGCTTTTACTTCAGATTTCCAGCATCTGCATCTTTTGTATTTTCATTGCAGCTTTCCAGCCTCATGAAACACAGGCAGCAAAGTGATGCAAAATTTGTTCTTCTGGCAACTAGCTTGGCAAAATGGAAGGTGGCTTTGTTTATGGATGACAAAATAAATTGCAGACAGACATTAAGACTACCTACACATCATTATGATGATATGTTCTAGTGAGTAGTTCTGCTTGGGAAGTCTTGCTGAGGACTCTTGTTAACAGAAGAATCATACACAGGCCCTTACTGCCCTCCTTGTCCTCATTGACCGCTATCTATACTAATCCTACTTGGCTGCATCCCTTTACACCTTTCCTATCCAATTCCATGTCCAAATGCCTTTTAGGCATAACTATCTGCCCACAACCACAGATGACTGTGGATGTCAAGTCATTGGGTATATATAAAGCAGAGGTTAATAGGCTCTTGATTAAGTAAGGACATCAGAGCTTACTGGGAGAAGGCAGGAGAATGGGGCTGACAGGGATAATAAATTAGCCATGATGGAATGGTGGAGCAGATTTGATGGGTTGAATGGTCTATTTCTGCTCCTTTGTCTTATGGTCTCTGTCAGCTTGTTTTAGATAGCTACCATAACCATGTGAAAATTGTATACAAAGTCTAGATGCTTTGAAAGTAGGACATCTGCTTAGATCAGAAGTTCTCAACCTGAGGTCCATGGATTCCTTTGTTAATGGTAGGGGTCCATGATATAAAAAAAGGTTGGGAACACTGGCCTAGATTGGGAACTGATGAAGAACTCACCAATCACATATAAGAGTGTTATAATGGAAACAATGTCAACCAGATATGTTTTAGAACAAGACACTAGCTCCCAATAATGTGGTTGTCAGGTTCTCCAGAATGGCTTTGGTGTACTGTGCTTCTCCAACTAATCTGAAATGTATCATCAAATTCTCACCTTGATCAAACTATGATCCACCTCCTATTGAGCACAAATGATAATTGCCAAATAAGGTCAAAGGTTGTATTGACTGATGTCCATTTGCCCTCTTCATGAGGTCAAGAAAAAGTGGGATGAAATTTTCATGTAAATCAAGGTCAAGGTCTGTTTGAGAGTGGGTTACTAGATGCAACGCTGTCTGTTGATTCTTGCCAAATATTTTGCTTTATATCTTAAATTACAACAAATATATTTAAGTAAAAAGAACCAATGTATCATTGTAGCTGTGTTTCCCTGTTCCTGTGCTTGCCAGATTTTTTTTCACTGAGGGGAATGGTTAGGTGACCGCAGAGGCAGACAACATGGTTTTATGTTTAAATAGACTATTAGCTGGGGTACAATAATGTAAGATTTTGCCTGATGGGAATTTGTAAAGGAAAATTGAAAGGAAAGAACCTACATTTCTATTTCACCTTTTATGACCTCAGGATGTCTCAGTATGCTTTCCAGCCAGCAAAATATGCTCCTTTGAAGTCTGGTTGCTGTTGTAATGTATCAAAAATAGCAGGCAAGTTGTGCACAGCAAGGTCCAACAAACAGCAAGGTGACAATGATCAGATAGCATATTGCTTTTCACAACTGGCTTAGACAGGGGAGAACCTACCCCCGAATTATTTGCATCACAGGTTATTCAGCACCAGTCTTTAGAGGGTAGGGGGGTCCTCGATTTAATATCTTGTTCATTATTTAAAATATCTGACAAGTTTCTATGGTTTGATTTAAACCCACATCTCAGAGGAGACGCTAAGCCAAGCTGGGTGTTTTACTTTAGAATATGGGTAAAAATTGCAAGAAAATGGAACATTAATTCAAAATATTGTGTGTCTGAGAAAGTCTTGAGTGATAAATTTTAATGCAATATTCTGATGCAGCAAAATGCTTTTGTGCTCCCTTCTTGCTTGGGAAATTCTGCATGAAATGGGGATGAAGAGCTAGGAAGGACAATCCTGTATAAAATTGATTGAAAATATTACATGGAACATAGAACTGTACAACACTGGACTGACCATTCGACACATGATGATGTCTCGACCTTGATACCAATTTACACTAAACAGTCTTCTGTGTATCATCCGCATTCCTCCAATCCCCTCATATTTATAGAACATAGTGCATAGACGTCATCAGCACATTACAGGCCCTTCGGCCCACAATTTTGTGCTAACCATGTAACCTACTCTAGAAACTGCCTAGAATTTCCCATATCACATAGCCCTATATTTTTCTAAGCTCCATGTACCTTTCTAAGAGTCTCTTTAAAGACCCTATTGCATCTGCCTCCACCACCTTCGCCAGCAGTGCATTGCACACACCCGCCACTCTCTGTGAAAAACTTACCCCTGACATCCCTTCTATACCTACTTCCGTGCACCTTAAAACTATGCTCCCTTGTGTTAGCCATTTCAGCCCTGGGAAAAAGCCTCCGGCTATCCATACAATCAATGGCTCTCATCATCTTAAACACCTCTATCAAGTCACCTCTCATCCTTTGTCATTCCAAGGAGAAAAGGACAAGTTTACGTGCTTATCTAACAGCCTCTTAAACTCAACCAAAGTGCCTGCTTCTACTACTACCTCTGGTAACCCATTCCAGGCACATATCATTCCTTATGGAAAAAAAGTCCCTCATGTGACCTTTAAACTTCCCCACTCTAACTTCAAAAGCATCTCCACTGTGTTTGATATTTCTACCTGGGGAAAGATTCTGACTATTCACCCTGTCTATGCCTCTCATTGTATTAAAATCCTCTATCAGGTCTCCCTTGAGCCTCCAATGCTCTAGGGAGAACAACTGGAGTATGTCCAACCTTTCCTTGTAATTCATGCCCTTTAATCAGGCAGCAACTTGGTATGTCTCTTCTGCACCCTTTCCACAAGACTTCACAATTTCAGTCTTTCACAGTCTCTCATTCATTGACAAAATTAAGTGAACATATTAAAATTAAGCCAACATTTAAAAACTTGTGAAAAATGAACAAAATGATTGAATTATCCAGCATTATGATATTGTAAATGACTGTAGGGTTTAGGGGGAATTATTGGAAGTTCAAAGTAAAATATTCCAAAACGTACTTTTAAGAGTTTGTGAATTTAGATAGATCATGTGCAAGAATCACTGATGTGGTTATTAAAATATTTTAGCTTATAGACTCTGGGTTCTATCAGAGTCAAGCCTTAAAATTTATGTCTAAATTAAACTTGTAATATCCGTTCTCACAACTGCTGCAGCAGAACCTCATTCATCTGTCATTCCATATCAGCACTCTCCTGTAAAGCTTCTGCTGAAGTCAGAGATTTGTACCAGCAATGGTCGGGATTGCTACCACTTGTGAATGAAGCAAAGGGTTGTTGCATTCAAAGTAAAGTTACCTCTAAAGAACATTTGATTCTCTACAAGTCATATAAATTTCTGAAAGTTACTTAAGTTTCCAAAATGTTTTTTTTTCAGTACAAATACCAAAAAAAAACAATGTTGAAAGAATTAATCCACAGATATTTTGGGTTTGGGGAAGAGTGTCGTGGCCATGGAGCTCAGGAATAGAGGCGTTGTTGTGCCTTCTTTGTCATCAGATTATCCTAATACGTTGTATCATGTCCTGGTATGGAAACACCAAAGCCCTGGAATGGAAAAGGCTGTAAAAAGTGGTGGATACAGCCCACCATCGCAGACAAACTCTCCCCATCAATGAGTACATTTACATTCAATGGTCAGGTTACTAGCTACCTCCTTTACCTAATAAAGTGGCCACTGACTGTATATTGGTCATCTTCTGTGGCTGTAGCCCATTCCCTTCAAGGTTCGATGTGCTGTACATTCAAAGGTTCTCTTTTGCACACCACTGTTGTAACATGTGGTTTTTTGAGTTACTATCGCCTTCCTGTCAGCTTGAACTAGTCTGGCCATTCTCCTCTTTCCTCTCTCGTTAACAAGGCATTTTCACCCACAGAACTGCCGCTCACTGGGTGTTTATTGTTTTTCGCACCATTCCCTGTAAACTTTAGAGGCTGCTGCTGTGTGTGAAAATCCCAGCAGATCAGTAGTTTCTGAGATAATCAAACTACCCTGTTTGGCAAAACTAATCATTCCACGGTCAAAGTCACTTAGATCACGTTTCTTTCCCAATCTGATGTTTGGTCTGAACAATAACTGAACCTCTTGACCATGTCGGCATGCTTTTATGCATTGAGTTGCTACCACATGACTGGCTGCAGGTGTACAGGTGTCCCGAATAAAATGGCCACTGAGTATACATGGAGCGTTGTCACAAGAAACCAGCATTCAACATCAAAAACCCCACCATCCAGGCCATGCTCTCTACTACCATCAGGCAGGAGGTACAGAAGCCACACCATCAAAATCAGGAACAGTTATTAGCCTACATCAATCAGTCTCCTGAACCAGTCTGGATAACTTCATTCACCACTATTCTGAACTGATTCTACAATCTACAGACCAACTTTCAAGGACTCTTTACAACTCATGTTTTCAATGTTATTTTTATCTGCACAGTTTGTCTTCTCTTGCACATTGGCGCTTGTTAAATTTTCTCTATGTATAGTTTTTGTTAAAATTCTATTGTAAATGCCTGCAGGAAAATTAACTTCAAGGTATTAAGTATATTGTAACATACACTGTATGTACTCAATAATAAATTTACTTTGAACTTTTTTTGAAGTTTGAATATCCACTGCTGGATCAGTGCTGCGAGAGCTAATCTCAGCCAAAAGCGGATGTCCAACAATAAGATCCTTGAAGCTAGGCTCTATTTCTGGCTGGTTGATATTCATCATGTTAACTCACAGGGGGAAGTGGGAAGAGTGGTAGGTGGAAATTAGGTACCAGTCCAGGTCTGAGTGTGGCTATGATACTCCCTTGGTTGAGTGGTCTACTGCTTCTTGTTGCCCAGACTGAGGACAGCCATTTAGGTGAAATGACTAAGAAGTCCTGGAACTGGATATCTGCCAGGGTGTAAAATTAAAACCAGACTCAAGCCCAGTACAACCACAGCTAATCTGAATCTGATCCAAGTCTGAAGGCGTAATTACTTTCGTTCTGATCTGACCCAAAACCATTAACGTCATCTGGAATTATTTCCTGGGTGAAGAAGAGAATGGGATACAACCTGTTCACTCACACAGCACTGAAAAACCCCTACATGGTCACACCACAGAGATTAATGAACTTTCTTATCATTGAATTGTATTTAATCACAAAATCCTTAACATTAGGGCATATAATTTTGAAAAGCCAGCCTAACTTGATCCCTGTACCTGAAAATGTACAAGTCTTCTAAAATCTTCTAAGTTCAAAGTATATATATATCATATGTCATCATATAGAAACCTGAGGTTCATTTTCTTTTGGGCATATTTAATAAATCCATAATAGAATAATAACTATAATTGAATCAATGAAAGAACACACCAATTTGGGCATTCAACAAACTGTGCAAATACAAAAAATAATAATAATAAATAAATAACAAAATATCAAGAACATGAGACAAGAAGTCCATTGGCTGTGGGAACATTTCAGTGATGGGGCAGGTGAAGTTGAGTGAAGTTATCCACCTTTGATTCAAGAGCCTGATGGTTGTGGGGTAATAACAGTTCCTGAAGCTGGCAGTGTGATTCCTGAGACAGCAGCAAGAAGAGAGAATGACCTGGGCGGTGGGGACCTTGAAGACCGATGCTGATTTCCTACGACAATGCTCCATGTAGATGTTCTCAATGGTGGGGAGTCACCAACGTAAAGCAAGTAGAGCAGGGGATAAGCACACAGCCTTGTGGTACACCTGCACTGATGGAAACTGTGGAGGAGATGTTGCCAATCTGAACTGACTGGTGGCTGCGAGTGAGGAAATCGAGGATCCAATTGCATAAGGAGGTATTGTGGCCAAGGGCTTGAAGCTTATTTATTAGTTTTAAGGGGATGATGTTATTGAATGCTGCAATGTGATCAATAAAGAGCACCCTGATGTAGGTAGCTTTGATGTTCAGATGTTTGAGGCTTGAATGAGGAGCCAGTGAGATAGCATCTGCTGTGGACCTGTTGCATCAGTAGGCAAATTGGAGCAGATCCAAGTCACTTTTCAGGTAGGGGTTGATATGTTTCATCACCAACCACTCAAAACTCTGCATCACTGTGGATGTAAGTGCTACTGGGCAATAGTCTTTGAGACTGGCTACCACGTTCTTCTTAGACACTGGTATAAGTGAAGTCTGCTTGAAGTAGGTGGGTACCCCAGACTGCAAAGTGAGAGGTTAAAGATCTCAGTGAGCACAGTTGATGAGCACAGGTCTTTAGAACTTGAACATGTAAGCCATCTGGGCCATTGCTTTTCATGGATTCACCGTCTTGAAGGCTGCTTGCACAACGGCCTCAAATACTGAAATCGCAGGATCATCCACTACACACTGCATCCGCAAAGGAAACAGCATTATGAAGGACCCCATGTACCCGTCATACAATCTCTTCTCCCTCCTGCCATCTGGGAAAAGGCTCCGAAGCATTCGGGCTCTTACGACCAGACTATATAACAGTTTCTTCCCCCAAGCTATCAGACTCTTCAATACCCGAAGCCTGGACTGACACCTTGCCCTACTGTCCTGTTTATTATTTATTGTAATGCCGGTACTGTTTTTGTGCTCTTTATGCAGTCCAGTGTAGGTCTGTAGTCTAGTATAGCTTTCTCTGTGTTTTTTTATTACGTAGTTCAGTCTAGTTTTTGTACTGTGTCATGTGAACCATGGTCCTGAAAAACGTTGTCTCATTTTTACTATGCACTGTACCAGCAGTTATGGTCGAAATGACAATAAAAGTTGACTTGACTTGACTTGATCAGGGGCTCTGGGCCTTCATGATGATTCCTCCATGTTTTGCCAATCAAGGCGAGGATAGAAGGCATTGAGCTCATCTGGAAGTGGAGCCTTTATCACTTGATTTTACTTTATAAAAGGTGATGGCATTCAAGACTTGCACAATTGCCCAATGTCCTTCGTTGATTCGGTTATGGATAGGAATTGCCACTTTGCCAATGAGGTGGCATTCTGGATATCATACAGAAAGGTTTCATTGAAGTTTCAGGGTACTTGGAGACGATTGATAAAATAAATCAAAGTCAGCATGGTTCCTGTAAAGGGAAATTTTGCCTGACAAATCTGTTATCCTTCAAGGAATTAACAAGTAGGGTGGACAAAGGAGAGGCAGTAAATGTCATTTACTTGGATTTTCAGAAGTCACTCAATAAGGTGCCACACATGAGGCTGTTTAACAAGATAAAATCGCATGGTATTACAGGAAAGATACTGGCATGGATAGAGGAATGGTTGTCGGGTAGGAGGCAGTGAGTGGGAATAAAGGGGGCCTTTTCTGGAACCGCTACTTTTCACATTGTTTGTCAATGATTTAGATAGTGAAATTGATGGCTTTGGGGCAAAGTTTGCAGATGACACAAAGATAGGTGGAGGGGTAGGTAGTGCTGAGGAAGCAATGCAATTGCAGAAGGACAGACAAATTGGAAGAATAGGCAAAAAGTGGCAGATGGAATACTGCATAGGGAAATGTATGATAATGCATTAAGGAACAAAAGTGTGGACTATTATATAAATTGGGAGAAAATACAAGCATCAGAGGTGCAAAGGGACTTAGGAGCCCAAGTGCAAGACTCCCAGAAGGTTAACATACAGGTTGAGTCGGTGGTTAAGAAGGTAAATGCAATGTTGGCATTTATTTCAAAGGGAATAGAAGATAAAAACAAGGAGATAATGCTAAGGCTTTATAAGATACTGCTCAGGCTGCACTTGGATTACTGTCAACAGTTTTGTGCCCCATACCTCAGAAAGGACGTGTTATCATTGGAGAGAGACCAAAGGAATTCACGAGGATGATTCAATGATTCTGGGAATGAAGGGGCTAACATATGAGGAGTGTTTAGCAGCCTTGGGCCTGTACTCACTGGAATTTAGAAGAATGCATGGGGATCTCATTGAAACCTAATGAATGTTGAAAGGATTAGATAAGGTGGAAGTGTAGAGGATGTTTCCTATGGTGGGAGTGTCCAGATCTAGAGGGCACAGCCTCAACATGGAGGGGCAACCTTTTAGAACAGATGTAAGTAGGATTTATTTAGCCAGAGAGTAGTGAATCTGTGGAATGTTCTGCCACAGACAGCTGTGGAGGCCAAGACTATGGATATATTTAAAGTGAAAATTGATAATTTCCTAATTGGTCAGGGTATCAAAGGTTATGGCAAGAAGGCAGGAGTATGGAGTTGAGTGGGATCCGGGATCAGCCATGATGGAATGGTTGAGCAGACTCAATGGGCTGAATGGCCTAATTCTGCTCCTATGTCTTATCATGTTATGGTCTTATACCTGGAATTTTTGCAGCTTTCTTGGTCACCAGATTTGAATGCCTCTAATCTGGTCCTCAGCAGATCTCAGATCTCATGATTCATCCAGGGCTACTGGTTGGGGAAGATTCTGAATGATTTTGTGGACACACTTGTACACAACTATTTTTATAAAGTTTGTGACAACCATGGTTTATTCATTCAGATCCACAGACGAGAACCTTGTTCAACCTTCTCCACCAGTGATGTTGCCCTCACCTGCATCTTCTCCATTTCCCAGACATCCTCACTCATCCCATCTTCCCACAGAGATAGAATTCCTTTTGTCCTCACCTACTGCCCCATGAGCTTCTACATCCTACACATTATTTTCCACAACTTCCACCACCTTCAATGGGATCCTACCACCAAACACATCTTTTTCTCCCCCCACCCACCCTTTGCTTTCTGCAGGTTCACTCGCTCTGTGATTTCCTTGTCCATTCATCCTCCCCATTTATCTCCCTCCTGCCACTTATCCCTGTAAGTGGAAGAAGTGATACATCTACCCATTCACCTGATCCCTCACCATCATTCAGAGCCCCAAACTGTCCTTTCATTTGCTATATCTGGTGCTCCCAATGTAGCCTCCTCTACATCATTGAGACCTGTTGAAGATTGGGGCCTGCTTTGTCTAGCACTTCAACTCCATCTGCAAAAAGTAGGATTTCCTAGAGGCCCACCATTTCAATTCCTATCCCCATTCCCATTCCAATATGTCAGTCCATGGCCTCCTCTTTTCTCACGGCGAGGCTACTCTCAGATTGGAAGAGCAACACCTCATATTCCATCGTGGTTGCCTCCAATCTGATGGCATGCACATTGATATTTCCAGCTTCCAGTAGATTTTCCTCTCCCTCTTCCCTCTCTGGCCTCTAATCTCTTCTCCTCACCTTTATCACATGATCCAATCAGAATGCTTCTCTCTCCCACCTTTTGTCTTTCCCACTTACACACAAAATGGTGGAGGACCTCAGCAGGGGAGGTAGCATCTATGGAAAAGATTGATGAAGGATCTCAGCCCGAAATGTTGACTGTTCACTCTTTTCCATAGATGGTGCCTGGTCTGCTGAGTTCCTCCAGCATTTTTGTGGGTGTTGCTCAGATTTCCAGCATCTGTAGATTTTCTTGTGTTTGTCATTCCACTTATCACCTCCCGGCTTATTATTTTGTCTCTCCTCTCCCACCCACCCGGCTTCTCCTATCGCATTCTAGCTTGTCCTCCTTCCCCGCCCCCAACTTCTTATTCTAGCATCTTTCCCTTTCCTGTCCAGTCCTGATGAAGGATCTCAGACCAATTTGTCAACTCTTTATTCATTTCCATAGATGCATGCCCTGCTGAGTTCCTCCAGCATTTTATGTGTGTTGCTCTAATTTCAGCATCTGCAGAATCTCTTGTATTGTTGACAGGGGCTCATAATAATGAAATATAGCTTTGACTGGATCAGTAGCAGTTTGGGAAGTCATGGGTTCAATTCCAAGTGTGCAGACTTGAGCCGCTGAAAGCTGAATTGAGGAAATGATAGCCTCGGAAATGGTGATCTGGCAATGACTCTTAAAAAGGCTCAAAATATGGTCACAGCACAGTGCATCAAATGGCCGATGTGGCAAACTTCAAAAGCAACCCATTCTTCAAGTATCTGCAGAATAAGGTCCTGCATTACTGGAGCCGTTGCATTCCACTTATATCTTCACGTTCTCATTAAGCCCACAGGGGAAAATGCTTTATCTGGGACCAGGTATAGATGGAAAGGTGATGATGTGGGAATGGCAAAAAGGGCTGGAGGTGTGAAAGTGGCATTGGAGTGTTGGGTAGTCAGCTATCAGAGGATAATGAAGACTGCCCATCAGAGGACTCAAGATGGGACAGCATGAGGGTGGGGGACAAATGGAGTTTGTAGATTCTGCTTTTTTCCCCTCGGATATTGGAAGGTTAGGATATCAGATGATCAGAGGACAAGTCAATCAGAATGTTGGAAGCTGGACAATTGGAAGGTTGGGCAATCATTACATCAGAGGATGAGATGCTAAGGATATTGTAGGGCCAAATATTTTTGATCAGAGGATTAGGCATTCAGGATATTGGAGTGTCAAGCAATTGGACTTTGGAGGATTGTCTCTTCAGAATGTTGAAGTTTCAAGTGATCAGAATATCAGTGAGTCGGATAATGAAAACAAGAAGGTCAGGCAATCAGGACATTGGAGAGTCATGTGATTAGAGGGTTGGGGGCATAGGAGGGTCATACCAATGGAAGATAAAGAGCAAAGAGTTCTCCTTTACACTTGTGTACATGAAAATACATTAAACAATAGTCTTGATTGGTGGTTAGTGACCTGGTAGGGATTGGATGAGGTGTGTAGCAAGCAGTAAGCTAAAAGGGGAGGTCCTGGTGGTGTTTCCAGCCCTGTCTACATTATAAAAATGGTTGTCTCAGGACTGATCAATGACAGTGGTAGAATAGAACCCGGGGTGCTGGTGATGTTCGAGTGTTTTGCTAACTGCTGTGCTACCGTGCTGTCCTGTGCATCTGCTGAAATTTCATCAGTGGATGTGACTTAAGTTGTATCTCCCCCTTTTTGAAGGATTGTAGAGGAAATTAGACCTTGTATGATCATCATTGGTCGATCCTGAGACAACCACTTACATAATGCAGACAGCATTTACAAACACCATTTTGGTAGAAAACAGAAGCAGTAGAAAACTGTTACTCTTGACAGTATGCAGAAGTTACTCAAATGTGTGAACCATCATCAATATGAAAATCAGCCAGTTCATGGTATGTATTTCTCATTTGGTGAGGGTAAACTTACATGGACTAATTACAGATTTGCAATTTAAAGAATGAGATCAAATAATATCGTACACCATGAGAGCAAGGCTCGGGCTATTTGGGATTATCTTAACCTCATGATTAGACTGATTTGTAGACATATGTCATTAATCAACAGCTGTTTCTTTGACATGATGTTGTCACGTAGAGCCTAAAAATACTTCACAGTCACTGCACTGAAGGACTGGCAGTAGAATTTTGATAACAAAATAACTGATTAGATTATCTGCAGAATCAAGTGTGTGAGGTTTAGGAATACAGGTAGAGCTAATGTGGCCCATTTGATTTGTTGAAGCCCAGGAAAAGTGCACACTCAGGACAAAAGCTACTTTTTTCCGGTTTTAATTCCTTTATCTGTTTTAGATGTTTAAGTGCCAGAAGAGGGCCTTAAAACAAAATGAACAACTTTACAATCAGGACCTGCCATTATGATCTCTGTTTAACCTTCGGTCCACACACTTGTGTGTCGACCAATTGCGTATGCAGTATAAAAATTCAAAGAAACCCACACAAAACTAATACAGTACTAATACGGTAGTGGCAATTCTACTTGGCTGGTGAGGAACTTTGCAAGCCACGCTATCCAGCGCCAAGTTCTTTACTCGTGAAAATCTTTCCTCACCCAGTCCTGTACCTCTGGGGGAACTTGATTCCAACGCCCTATCAGCTTCGGCAGCCGAAAGCAAAATGGTCTCCCCACAATACCACACGTGCGTAATGACATCACCATCTCCGCTTAAAGGCACAGACACCTATTCTAGCATTACCTGGATGAATGGCTGAGTACACTTTTAACGATACTGAATAAGATTCGATGGACACCCGGTTGCAGATTTATAAAGGAAGGTTAGGAAATGGAAAAAAAGATAAGCCTAGAAGGGAACCATGATAAAAGAGGTTTAGGTTTTGACTACAAGCTCTTTCATCAAAAAAGATGGACCTCTTTGTTGTTGAGCAGTAATTGTGGTTCCAGTTTTTGTGTAACTAAATCCCTTCCCATTTACCTCAGAGAGAATGTGATAATCCAAATCATTTTTGACTTTATATTTAAAACAACAGCAAAGGTTTTGCTATCAAACTGAGCCTGAAAGCAAAAGTCATGTTGCTTTCTGTTTTTTTTTAGGGAGAAATCAAATTTGGAAAAAATGTTTTGTGTGCTTGCTTTGCCAATAACTAAACCAAGAAATAACAAAGAATTAATTTAAAAAAGGAAACCAGAGAGGACTACAAGTGTAAATAAAGCTCCATTCTATTATAATGCATACAATGTCTTCCTTTGACTGTTTTAAAAAAACGCATTCACCCTTCCATGATTAACTCAACACCTGTTATAAAATGGGAGAAAGCAAATTCTTGAAAATGTGTTATTTGGCTCGTGTGATTATTCAAAAGCAAGATCGAAATTGACATGCGTGGTAAATGGTTAGTATAGGACTAATACAGGATGTCTATACATTGTTATAATTGTGTATATACTATGTGGTTCCCACGTTTCTGGTTGAACTACATATCTGATTATAAAAAATGTCAACAATTACCACTGAATTTTGTTCTGTCAAATGCTACTGTGTGACTATTGGTAACATTTCAGAATGAGCACTACATTTTCAGAGATTGACAGGAGTTAAATTTAATTAGTCTTGCATAAATCCTATCACCTTACCTTTTACCTTTTTAATGTTTCCTGTTATAACTTTCTTTTGAACATCTTTTTCCTCTGCTTTTTCTAATTTTTGGTGTTAGGACTGTGTTGCAGTGACGATCCGGTGCCAGGAAATATGACAATTGGCTGCGTCTTTATTCTTTAGCCTTTATAGTCTCAGCCCTCTCTACAGACAGACTGCAGCCCTCAACTTCCCACTGTTTGCTGACCCTGTGACTCCATTCTCAGGCCATCTCATCTCTTGGCTGTACAAAGAAAAATCAAATACATACCACTACTCCATGCTCTTCAGCCTCAGGGTATCTAGCTGCGTATAGTGATGATATTACATGCTTCCCTACTATTTGCCCAGCTGTGTTCTGGTTTCCTTTTTAAAATGGTAAAATGTCAAAACACTTAAATACTCCCAATGCTAAATAAAAAATTGTTTTAGTTCAACAACAAACCAGAATAGGGTTAATAACTCAATGTTAAAGCAAGAAAGCTAGCTAGATAGAAAGAAAGATCGAAAGAAAGAAAGGAAGATAAGAAAAAAAGGACAGAAAGAAGAAAGAAAAGATGGAAAGAAGGAAAAAGAAAGTAGGAAGGAAAAAAGCAAGGACAAAACGAAAGCAGAAAGGAAAGGAGGAAGTAAGAAAATAAGGAAGGAAGGAAATGAAGAAGAAAGGAAGGAAAGAAGGAAGGAAAGAGGGAGGGAAAGAAAGGAGGAAATAAAATGTAATTTACAACCCCAAACAACAAAAAAAAGATGAAATGCAGGTATTGGTGCATTTTTGAGAGTAAAAGTTTAGGTTTGCCTTGGATGATCTCTTTGCTGCAAAAGTCTGTTGTTAATTTTGCTTTAGGCTTGTACAAGAATAGCCACCCAAATGAGATGCCAAAGGACATCCATAGCCTTCCAGCTACACTGTAAGGGGAAGCCAACATTTTCATACCTTAGGCTAACACTGAAGCTTGCTCAAAATTTCCAAGTTTCTATTAACAAAGCCACTATTGCATAATTTCCAAATACCAATAAATTAAAACAGTTTTGTTGGGAGCAAACAAAAAAGCTGAGAGAACCCAATGTTAGCCAAATATGTATTTTGAAACCACTTTGGAATTTGAATCCACAATGACATAATTCTTTTTCTCTCTAATTGTAACACATGCACCTGTCCCTGCTACATATCATCAGTACTATCTGATTACCGAAACCTCAAGTACAATCCATTTAGTAGAATCTGCTGCCTAGAAATTCAAGTGCATCTTAAAGGGAATGGCATTAACATGGTGAAAGACCACCATTATGGATATTGTCCCACCATGACAGAAATTAATTGCAGCTAAGAAGGGCCCAGGATCTGTCAAAACGTGCTGCCTATCATTGCTCTCCAAATCCAGCCTCATGCCAGGTCTGGGGTCTCGGATTAGCAGCTGACGCCAGTGGCATTTAATGCAGCATGACACTTGTGGTGGGGAGGGGTCAATCAGGGAGGAGATTAGTATGCCTAGGAAGGCAAAAGGAGGGTGAATTTATGGAGCAGAATAGTACATAGTGAGGGTGGGGGTGCATTTGGGGGAGAAAGGTATGGAATGCCACCCACTGCAGCAAATTAGATTGGGGGCATTTGGCAACCAATGCTGTCAGTATTCAGGTGCATAATTAACATACTTGCAGGCCTCTCAGTTCAGCACTGTGGAATTTGGATTGCATTGTCCCAGAAGTGCACTGCATTCAACATCATCCAAGTTCCCATTGGAATTGATGTCATCATCTTGAAGTCATGAGTTTGACTCATAACATGATACGGTTGGTTTGGTTCAAGTTCAAGTTCAAGTTTAATTGTCATTCAACCATACCTGAATACCGCCAAATGAAAGAGCATTTAATTTCACTGTTGTATGATTTGACCCTGAAAACATCATGAGAATGACTTACTCCCACTTTAAATGACCTGTAATCATTTACCGCCTGCCAATCAAATTTCTAGGCATGCTTGTCCTTCCAGGGGGCATCAGTTTCTGCCACATTCGAACAAATAGTTCCATTCATTTTTGATAGCTTTTAAACTTATCCACCCCTTAATATACTATAATTTCAAAGATGCAGGGTCAAAGGTGGGCTAGTCTATTTTCACATTATGATTGGCATTTTGCAAATAGCTGTCACGATTTAATAGCAGCCACTGGGTCTGTATTTTAAAAGACTGTCTCTCATATCTATCCAGACACTGTCAAAATGAACACCACTTAGCTTGATAAATGGCACAAGTTTTCTTAGTTAAGTATAGAGAACAGGTGCATCAAGTGTTGAAAAATCTCAACTGCAGGTTCTTGGAGTAGGTTTCAGTGGAGTTGTTCCAGTGATTGAATATGAAACTAACACATGCATACGGCTTCTTAATTACCTGTATATATGGCACACTGCAGGTGCACAGTCTACAGTTGCCTGATAATCCCAGGGTACAAAAATATTAGCAGTGCTGCTAAATTTGTACAAGCCCCTTTTTTTTAACCATTTGTTGATCTTCGCTGTATTACTGTGAGCTACTGTATATTGTCTAACGTAGAAAGTTTTTTTAGGTATAAAGACTACCAGAAATTTCCACCAAGATACTTTTATGTTAATTCAGGTATTTGTTGATTTAGAGTTAAGACCATGTTTGGTCTAGCGCATGGAAAACTTTATTCTCCCTTTCCAATTTTTCATGTTCTCCTGAAGATATTAACTCCGGCCAGAGTTTACTTGGATGGTGAAGAATGGTGATCCCACTCCATGTGGCAAACTGTACGTCCCGGCAGGATCACAGAGCAATGATCAAGAGAAATCTTGCTGTAATTTTCCATTTGTTTGCTCCATCATGCCGTGGCTAATTGTCAAGCCGTTCCGTGTGTTTGTGTGTGTGTGTGTGTGTGTGTGTGTGTGTGTGTGTGTGTGTGTTTGTGTGTGTGTGTGTGTGTGTGTGTGTGTGTGAGAATGAGAGTGAGGAAAGGGTCTTGTTTTGATGTTGTTGTTTTGCTTCTTGTTGCGTTCTGTATTGTTCTGCCGAGCAAAGTGGGCATGTTGGCACCAGAATGTGTGGCAAAAATTGAAGGCTACCCCAAACACATCCTTAGGTGTGTTGGTTATTAATCCAAAATTCACATTTCAGCGTATGTTTCGATGTACTCATGATAAATAAATGAATCTGAATAACTGAAGTGACTGCAATTCAAAAGCTTGTCTGAAATTTATCACCTTTTTTGAATCCTCTCTGAGCTCAGTGCCTTGCAACATCATATCAGAAGGTGGATAAGGGTTAACCATGTTAATTTTTATTATTTATAGTGTGGTGTAAGTCCTTCCGACCTTTCAAACCACACAGCCCCATCAATCCCCGACAAACCTTCTTCTCTGAGTCACATGACAGCGTACAATCACCAGTTGACCTACCCGGTTATCTTTGGACTGCAGGAGGAAACCGGAGCACCCAGGGAAAACCCACACGTTCCATGGGGAGGGCGTACAGATCCTTATGGAAGATGCTGGGAACGAACTCCAAACTCCAACATTCCCAGCTGTAATACGACTGCACTAACCACTATGCTACGGTCTGAAGTCACATCTAGGCCAGACAGGGTAAGGATGACAGGTTTCCTCCCCTGAGGGTCATTGGCAAGCAGATTGCTTGGAATGTTATAACAAGGCAGCCGTTTCATGGTTCCCATTACTGACGCTAGCTATTCATTCCAGGTTTATTTAATTACTTGAATTTAAATTTTCCAACTGCAATGACTGCTAACATGTGCTGAATTCATTTCAGGACAGTATGAAGGAATATAAAATGCTGCATTAGCAAGAAACAATGGATCAAATTGAATAAAGTATACATATATATATAATGTTGCCTTTCACCTTCAAACAACATCTTATGATCTGGCTTATAATGAAGGATACACTATAGGAGATGCAATGTCGGTTCACCAGGATGATTTCTAGGATGGGGAGGGAGTTTCTGGGGGAAATTAAGCAGAATGGGCCTGTACACTCCAGAGTTTAAAAGAACGAGAAGTGATCTCACTGAAATGTATAAAATCCTTATGTGGCTTGACATGGTAAATGCAAAGACAATGTTTCTGCTGGCTGAGTTGTATAGAACAGTAGCAAAATAAAAGGTTGAATATTTAGTAGTGAGTTGAGGAATTTTCTTCACCCAGAGGATGGTGATTCTTTGGAAATCTCTGCCCAAGGCCTCATTGCTGAGTATGTTCAAAAGAAAGTTTGATAGAATTTTAGATAATAAGCACGACAAAGGATATGGGGTTAGTGCAGGACAATTGCATTAAAATAGAAGATTAACCATGAAATTATTGGAAGGTGGAACAGATGCAAGGACCAAACAGGCCACTCCTACTTCTGTTCTAACATTCTTATATCAGGCAGGATTTGAATTCACATCACTAAATCTAATCCAGGACTTTAATGGTGCAGGATGCAATCGAGTTATATCTCACAAGGTGCAACCGTTTTAAACTTTTGATTGCTAAATGGTTTAGTGACTGAGCAGGAACATTATTGATAGGGGTACAAATAGAAATTAAAAATTTCTTCCACGTGAAGAAATACTAGTTTATACAGGGAATTACTCCATTGCCTTTCGTTTGTAACAGTTTAGATATACTTGATGGAGACAATCTCAGAATCCCTTGAGACCTTTAATAAATTCTGCTCTTGCTGGTTGCTTTCTCAGACTGTGACATAACTGAAGTAAGCACATTTGAATTTGCTAGTGGGTGTAAGTTTTTGCAATGGCATTGATGTGTGCAGAGTCAGCAACCAATCACATGCACTGTCTGTGTGACTCAGAGTTTCAGACCCTATAATTATTTCTGTAAATCAGAGTTACAACAGCAGTCAACAGGTGGAACAGTCAAATTTGGATCACACCAGCAATTCCTCCAAGGTATGATGGGAATGGTGCATCTGCTAGAATAGTGCTGCAGTTGGGTGACAGTTTACTAATGTAATATGACTCCGGTAACACAGCTCAGAACAATGAAGTTAATGTACATGGGCCACTGTAAGTTATGCAGCCTCCATGAAACAGAGTGGAGGTGCGGAGTTCCGAGCTTATACATAGAGTTAGTATATGGAGCTGGCAGCAGGAATACCTGTGCAGGACAAGTTATTTAAAGGCATGTCATACTTCTATCTTCTTTGTAGGATGCAGAAAGTTAAGTTTAAAATTGAATATAATACGGTTTTTATTTGTAAATATCCAATACTAATATTTAAACACCACTATTTTCCAAATTAAGATATCTTACAAATTTAAATATCCTGATACAGAGAAAAATACCTAACTGGTGAATCCTATGATGATAAGTACAAAAACAGCCACTACACTCTTTTTATACGCAGGGGGAAGAAAACAGAGCAAGTAATCAATATTTTGCACTGAAGGCAGAGGAAGGAATGGCTGTGAAGTCCTTACACATGGTAAAAGTGGGCCTGACAACATGCTTCATTCTCCTGCCGTGAATACTTTAACAGATACAACAGCACTCACTTAGAGTGATCTGTCAGAGGTAGACACCCTTTCTCAGTGAAGTTTAGAGGAGAACATCAGTCCCATGTTTTTTGGGCACCTTCTGTCTTTTAACACAGTCACTATTTCTCATGAACTAAATTTCAGTAGGTAATGTGTTTAGTTTATTTCCACAATTGCAGATACTTGTATTGTGCAAATCAGTACCCATCAAATGTGGATACACTGGACTAAATCATGCTCAGTTGATTCTCCTCAACTGGTACAGGTACAGATAGACAATAGACAATAGACAGTAGGTGCAGGAGTAGGCCATTCAGCCCTTCTAGCCAGCACCGCCATTCAGTGTGATCATGGCTGATCATACACAATCAGTACCCCATTCCTGCCCTCTCCCCATATCCCTTGACCCCGCTATCTATAAGAGCTCTATCTAACTCTCTCTTGAATGCATCTAGAGACTTGGCCTCCACTGCCTTCTGGGGCAGAGCATTCCACATATCCACCACTCTCTGGGTGAAAAAGTTTTTCCGCATCTCTGTTCTAAATGGCCTACCCCTTATTCTTAAACTGTGGCCTCTAGTTCTGGACTCACCCATCAGCGGGAACATGCTTCCTGCCTCCAGTGTGTCCAATCCCTTAATAATCTTATATGTTTCAATCAGATCCCCTCTCATCCTTCTAAATTCCAGTGTATACAAGCCCAGTCGCTCCAATCTTTCAACGTATGTCAGTCCCGCCATTCCGGGAATTAACCTTGTGAACCTACGCTGCACTCCCTCAATAGCAAGAATGTCCTTCCTCAAATTTGGAGACGAAAACTGCACACAATACTCCAGGTGGGGTCTCACCAGGGCCCTGTACAGCTGCAGAAGGACCTCTTTACTCCTACACTCAATTCCTCTTGTTATAAAAGCCAGCATGCCATTAGCTTTCTTTAGATACAGAACAAGTACAGAAAACTAGAAAACTTCAAGTGGAAGAAGTTTTTAATTTCTATTTGTGCCTCTATCAATGATGTTCCTGCTTAGTCGCTAAACCATTTAGCCGTCAAAAATTTAAAACAATTGCACCTTGTGAGATATAATTCAGATGCATCCTGTATCATTAAAGTCCTGGACTAGATTTAGTCATGTGAATTCAAATCCTACCTGGTATAAGTGGACTCATCACACTCCAATCTCCATGTTACACCGTATGGCTGCACTTACTTTTGGTAACCCTAAGGGTTGCTCTGGTTTCTTGGATGCTGCGAATACTTTGCCGTTAGCTTTGCTACAGATCCTGAGACAGTTCCCTGGATAACCCTGATGCCCTGTTCACAGCTGTTTTTAAAGGATTTTTATATGCGTTTAAATAACTCCAATATTCAGATGTAAATATTAAAATAATTTAACTAATTGAAATTAAAAATGCAGTAATTTATTAAAGCATGCATTTGAAGTAGTAATTTATTTGAAAACATTAAGATTATTTTTTTACATAGAAAGTACCCACCACTTACATTTTCCATCAAGGTTGTGATCCCAACATTGAATAGGACTGCACTTTACGTCAGGTGCCTGGATACAAAGGTGAAAGTGCAGATGCACAGTGACTTGTCTTCTCAGCTCAAAGTGATTCTGCTGCCCCTCGATGCAGTGCTAAGCAGAAAGGTAGGTCCGATGCACCAGTATCTGAACTCCACCTTTTCTCTGACTTCCAAGATGCAACGCACAGGTCCAGAAGTTAAAGATGTGGTTACACGCAACAGGTTTCTCACAGGAGAGTTAAAGGTCACAAAGTTTTGGATCAATAAACTGATTCACCTGCCTCTCTATTTTGTTCAAGGGATAATAAGAATGCAATTCCCTTGAGGGAATTCTAAGTAATTGAATTATTTTGATAAGATCTTAAATATATTTATTAATGGATGTGGACATTATTGCAAACTCTGCGTTTGACTCAACCTTACTTGGCTTTGAGAAATTGCTGGTAATACTGCTACTTTTTTAAGCTCGTGCATTTATTTTGTTTTTGCACAATGTTGTAGCCTAGGCAGCTCTAGGATTTAGGGATCTGAGACAATGAATGAATGTCATGTTTGATGTTCATTTCCAAATTGCTCAGCATTTAATAAACAGTGTGGAAATGAACATCAAACGTGATGATCCCATGCAGTTTCTGCCCTTGCTTTGCTGGTGGCAGTGGAGTGCTGGGAAAGCAGCCTGGGTAAACGGCTGCTGTCACAGCAAGGATGATGGTTGGAATCTTTTGGCATAAAGGGGTGCAGCTTCTTGAGTGTGGTTGGTGTTGCACACCAGTGAATGGTGAACAAGAAACAGACAAGTGTAGAATATTCACTTGATCATGGTAAGACTTTCAGGCTGGCATTGGGGAGTCAGTCACCACAGGAAGCTCAATCACTGGCCTAGTCATATAGCCACTATATTTATCTGTCTAATTCAATTAGATTTCTGGTCATTGTTACCTCTAGAATATTGATGGAAAGGCACTAGTTAGATAGCAATATCATTGTAAGCTAAGGAGAGCTGGTTAGACTTCCTCTCCTGGAGATGGTCATTGCCTGGCATGTGCCACTTCTTAGTTCATACCTGAAATGTTATCTAGGTCCTCCATTTGCAGGCACAGGTAGCTTCATTTTCTGAGAAGTTGAGAACAGAACTGAACCTCATACAATTATCCACAACAACTATAATCACCATTCTTGTGCGATAGAAGACTCCACCAAATTCTACACAATTTCTATTGACTTTGGCTTGTCCAGGGCTCTTTAGTGTCAGGCTGACTCATCGCCATTTGCTGCCATGATGTCAAAGGTGGACGCTCTCATCTCACCTCTTGAATTCAACTTTCTAGTTGTGTTTAGCCTAAGAGTGTAATGGTGTCTACAGCTGAGCATTTGGGACCAAATTATTGTTGGTAAATGTCATGTCATAATAACCTTTATGATACCTACCATCACCCTGCTGATGAGTTAACTTGGACCAAACTAGACCAAAGTGAAATTATTAATTGCTACAGAAGGACAAGATTTCCATTTAATTTCAATCAAACCATTTTTGCTTCATTTGCTCCAATTTGACCTTACCAATTGCATATGTCTGTGATATTAAAATGTGACAATGTGAAATAATAGTAATTCATTGGATATTGATCGAGGTGGCAGGCCTCGATGGTGTACCTGAGTTAAACAGCTGCAGGATCCTGTAATGTGTTGGTTTGTTGCTGGTATCTCTTGACATTCTCTGACTTTATCACCTTGAACTTGTTGGTCTTTTATTATGTATTTTTGTGTTTTTTTGTGTGTTAACCACCTGGTCCTGTGTTGCCTCAAGAAACCCTTATGTTCTGGGAAGAAGCCACACAAGCGCACGAGACTGATGGTAGTTAGAAACTGTTTGGCAACAGTCTCCTGTTTCAATGAAGTAGCATAGCGACCCAAATAAATTAATATAATTCCAGCTATTTTTTGAATTAGCTTTTGTTCTCTAAGAGTTGTCCCAAATAAGCAGCTATCCCAATTAACTGATGGCCCAATCTGCTGCTTTTATCACTTGGTTTCCACTAAATTAACGTTGAAGGAATGATGGTTTTCCGAATTCATTTTTGGCATCCACACTTAACACTTTTTCCTCATCTTTTATATTCATCTGACCACATCAGCCTATTCTCCTCTGTCCATATTCTGTATTATCTCTTTCCCTCTTCTAATTGAATCATAGAGTAATACAGCCTGGAAGCAGGCCCATCAGCCCATTTCATCCATGCCAACCATGTGTGTCCAGCAAGTTAGTCCCATATGCCTGTATTTGCCCCTTATTCCTCTAAACCTCTCCTGTCCACATACTTAGCCTTTTAGATATTTCTCCACTCACTTTTCATTTTCTTTTTGTCTCCCTCATGTCTTGTATCTTTGTATGCCAATTTTAATTTCAAGCTACTTCCACTCATTTACTAGCAGGAAGAAATGATGTTTTGGCTACAGTATATCTGGCAGTTAGCACTCAGGGGAGAGCAAGTCCATGGGGTTGAGAGATGGGGAAGGGAATTGAAGAGAACAGATTCACAGTCATTCTGCCATTTATTTCCTATCAGACCTCCAGCTGACATGTACATTCGTACTTGTCTGCTTATCTGTCAGCCATAAAGTCCAGGGTCAGACAGTGCATGAGATGACTTTGTTTGTATAGTCGTCTGAGAGTGTCACTGTCACAAAGTACAACTGGATTAGTAAAAGAGGTAGATTTGATCCACCGGAGTTTTTTTTACATCTACATTAATGGTTCCCTCATGCAAATGATACAAATGAATGTGAAATGTATGGGAACCGTCACCTTGAAGTAATTTCTTTAAATAAAGAGAAACCAGTATCACCTGTATTCAATACAAGTTTGAACTGAATTGCTTTAAAAACGTCGCACGCCTTACATCCGTTTCTTTGCCAATATGTGTTATAGTACAAAAGCAGAATGGGAGAGGTTCACTGCGGGTATCAGGCTAAATCAGATTTACTTAAGCCTCAATTGTTTACTCAATTATTTTATTTACTAAGTTAATTCATCTATTTTTACTGAGTTGAAATCTTTGTAAAAATATAGAAATAAGGTATGAGATTAAAGAGGTATATCACATTGAACGTATTAATTCCTGTCCTTTAATGTATTTGATCGCTTATTAGAGGTAATTTCAACAGAACTCTAGCCAATGAGAAGTTGATTGGATAAAACTGAACGGCTGTTTTAAACTGTTGCTACATTTTGCCTCCTATGGAGTTCAATAGAAAACGGAATGAATGCAATAAGGATGTTTAGTTCAATCCTAACAATGAGACGCATAGTTTAAAACTATTTCCTAGATTTCCAGTTAACCAAATCATTGACCATTCCTTAAACTATTAGATTACTACATTTTTAAAAACCTAAACAATTGTAAAAAAAACCCTTCAAATTATAGTTCTTTTGAAGTGTATTTTTGATATATTATATAATCAAGGCACTAATGTATCATTGTATATGTTACTTAGTAACATATTATTGTTAAATTAGGTAGTTCTGAAGTATGCAATTTTGATATTCTGTCAATAGAATTAATTAGTTAATTGCGAATTATCTAATTACCATTTGATCAGACAGGCCGAACAAGGCAAGGCAAGGTTTACTTGTTTATTTATTATTTCTATTTTTTCTGTCTCTGCTAGATTATGTATTGCATCGAACTGCTGCTGCTAAGTTAACAAGTTTCACGTCACATGCTGGTGATAATAAACTTGATCCTGATCCTGAAAATGTTTACAACATAGAAACAGGCCAGTCAGCCTAACTGGTCCGTGCTGGTGCTTATCTTCCTTCTATTCCATCTCATTCAACAACATCATTCTATTCCCTTTAGCTTTATTAATGACAATAATTTATGAAAGGTTCTATTCCCAAATTTGGGCTTAACTACAATGCAAAAACTGTTTCAAAGCTTAAAAAAAAAGTTATACTTCCATTCCATCTTCAATCCATGAAATAATTGCTTTCGAACTTTGAAGCACTGGCAGATTATATTTGTAACCCTTAAATCTTTCATGTCAATTTTTCTATGATTCTATGAAAAAGGACAAAAATGAACTTTGACATTTCATCTTAATGTAAAACAAATGCATTTAATTCAATGAACAGCTATATATTTCTAACAATTTTCACTGCAGTAGAAGTGAATGGAAAAGTTAGTAAAGAGTACAGTTATAATGGGTGGCTGAATCAGTATCGCCTGTTTTACACTATCAGCTGTCAAAATTAAGCAGTGGGTTAAATGCCTGACAACACAGGAAGGAAAAGAGGTCTAACAAATATTTAAAGACATAATCCATGTTCAATCATACACAATTCTCAAAGAAGCATAGAACATGGAACACTACAGCACAGTACAGGCCCTTCGACCCACAGTTATGCTGATCATTCTAACCCTTCCTTCTCACATAGCCCTTCATTTTTCTTTCATTCATGTGCCTATCTGAGAATCTCTTAAATGTCCCTAATGTATCTGTCTCTACCACCACCAGTGGCAGGATGATTCAAGCATCCACCACTCACTGTATAATTATCCTCCCTGGTATTACTCATTTCCACCATGGGAAAAGGATACTGGCTGTCCACTCTATCCATGCCTTTTATCAACTTCTACACCATACCAAGTCACTTCTCACCCTCCTTCACTCCAAGTGAAAGCCCTAGCTTGCTCAACCTCTCCTCACAAGACATGATTTCCCACATGCAGATGAATCTCCTCTGCATCCTCTCGAAAGCTTCCACATTCTTACTATAATGAGGTGACAAGAAATGAACATAATACTCCAAATATGGTATATCTAGAGTTTTATAGAGCAGCAACATTACCTCATGGCTCTAGAACTCAGTCCCCCAAATAACGAAGGCCAACACACCATACGCCTTCCTAACCACACTATCAACTTGCACAGCAACTTTAAGTTAGCGAAGCAGAGGTTGAGTTTAGTTTTTATACACTGTACTAATTGGTTAATTTCTTATATTCTTTAAAGCTGGTTTTAGATGTAAACGCAGTGGCCACTTTATTAGTTACACCTGTACTCCTGCTTGTTAATACAAATATCTAATCAGCCAATCTTGTGGCAGCAATTCAATGCATAAAAGCATGCAGGCATGGTCAAGAGGAACAGCTGTTGCTCAGACCGAATATCAGAATGTAGAAGAAATATGTTCTAAGCAATTTTGACTGTAATAATTGTTGGTGCCAGATGGGGTGGTTTGAGAATCTCAGAAACTTCTGCTCTCCTGGGATTTTCACACACAACAGTCACTAGAGTTTGGGGTGAAATACAATAAACATCCAGTGAGCAGCAGTTTTGTGGACAAAAACACCTCTTTAATGAGGGAGATTAGAGGAGAATGGCCAGACTGGCTCAAGCTGACAGGAAGGTGACAGAAACTCAAATAACCACATGGAGTTACAACAGTTGTGCGAAGAACAGCACCTCTGAATGCACATCATGTTGAACCTTGAAGTGGATGGGCTACAACAGTATAAGACCATGAACGTACACTCAGTGACCACCTTTTATTAGCTAGAGGAGGTACTTAATAAAGTGGCCACTGAGTGTATAAAGGAATCTTTCTCAAGGATTTTCTGCCTTTGTGTCCTCTGCAACACTGCTCACATGGAAGAGGCCCGAACTGACCCTTAACAGGATTGCTTCAATGTGGAAGTCTAGACAGAAATCCAAACCTTTTGTGAAATGTGCACTACAGGAGATAACTTTTGAGAAGAGTGGAGATTCTTTCAGCCAAATTTAAGAAACAATGGCTGCATCTGCAGATTAGGCTTCCTTAGAAAACTCTTTGAACCTTCCAAGCTTGTTATTTTTCTCCGTATTTCTGTCTGCTCACCTGCCACTTTCAATCTGAACAACAAAAACTTGAAGGAACATCCTGATATGTTCAGAACAAGGCACCTGAATTATTATGACAGAAGATCTATTTGCTGGGAAACAGATGACTTCCACAGATATTGTTTCAAAGGATCAAAGATGTGTACAATACAAAATAATCCCGTTTAACTGTTCACCTTGCATGTAACCGATGCCAATCTTAGTGGTGATCCTCTGAACAGTAAGGTCAAGTAATATGTTACAGGGAAAATAATGTTTTACAGAATGAATGCTTTATATTTTCAGAGAAAAATAAATTCTCTTCAGCTCATTCCCTTGTTGGGCATCATATTTTGAGTTTTGTGAGCTATGAGATCCGGTGTTTTGAGGTCACAATAATTAATGATTATTGTTACCCTGGCAATACATTGTATTTATACAGCTCAATAGGAATACAGTAACAAAGGTAAATGCTACACATAAAACACTGAGGGTTGTTAACTCAATTTAAGTCAACAAGACTCGATGATTAAACACATGTTCAGTTGCTTTGATGGCAGTTCCTAATGTGGGTGATGATGTCTTGCCATCACTTAAAACTCATCACGAGTAGCTATAGAACCTTTTAAGCTGCAGCTTTGTTGTGACTTGCAGAGAAAACAGTAGTCTCTGACCCTGTTTATTTAGCCAATCAATTCATTCAAGAACAACAATATATTAATGAATGGCATTCCTTTCTCCATTCCATAGATTTTACAAAAATAAACAGTGACATGACATATTTCAAAGGTTAATCAATTGATTCCATTTCTGGAATGATTATTCAGAGATGTTTGTTTAACTTGACCCCTGTTTCAAACTAAAGTAACCTATGCTAAGTATGTACTTTCATAAGGAAGTGCAAAAACTAAATCAAATGAGCTTGTTGAGTGATAGACAGGAGAACCAGAATCAGTTTCAGAGTCAGGTTTATTATTACTGACACTTCAAAAGTTCAAAAAAATTATGATCGAAGTACATATATGTCACCAAATGCTACCCTGAGATTCATTTTCTTGCAGGCATTCTGTGCAGAACAACAAAGTGCAATAGAATTAATGAAAACTGCATTCATATGTCATATGAAATCTGGTGTTTGTGGCAGCAGTACAGTACAATACATAACAAAATACCATAAATTACAATAGAAAATAAAATTAATAAATATGAAAAAGAGGAATGTTGAAGTAGTGTGCATGAGGTCATGAATCATTTGGAAATCTGATGGTAGAAGAGAAGAACCTGTTACTAAAATGTTGAATGAGAGTCTTCGGGCTCCTGTACCTCTTGCTTGATGGTAGTAATGAGAAGAGAGCAGTCTAACAAAGGGACCAAATAGAAACATACTCCATACATACTGTTCAATAGATTAAATGTATCTGTCCTGTGTGTCATTTGCATGGTTGTTGTATAGTGTATGTCTTACTTCATTAGATGTTATATGTATAAATACATGAATTGCATATATTATTATGCTACCTCGTGATACGTGCGTACCTCACTTAAAGTAAACACGAAATTAGACCCACATTTTGGACTCTCATGTCTTCCTTTGAAGTTGGTTAATGTTGTGAAGTCACAAAACCTAATAGCAGTTACCTTAATTATACCCCCATTCGCTCCACTGTTAGATTACTCCAGATTCAGTCACATATTACTTCAGATCAATTGAATCTAATATTTTTAACATCTGCCATATTTTTATGCCACATTTAAAATTTGAAATATAATGAAATGCAGATGATTATAGTTAAGGCCTGGACAACCAGAATCTATGTGTTCCATGCTGTAGCTTATTGACTACAGCTCAACACCACCAACCCCTCAAAACCTATTATCAGGCTGTAGGATTTGGGCTTCTATACCTCCTTCTGCGATTGAACCCTTGACTCCCTCACTAGAAGACTGCAGTCAGTGTGGTTAGGAAACTTCATCTCCTCCTCACTGACCATCAACACAGGCTGCATGCTTAGACCACTGTTTCACTTTCTCCAAACTTATGACTCCAAAGCCATCTACAAATTCACCAAGGACATCATTGTTATTGGCAGAATCATGTTTGGTGATGAAGAGGAATACAGGAATGATATAGCTCAGCTGGCTGAGTGGAGTCATAACAATAACCTTGCACTTAACATCAAGCAAAACCAAAGAGCTGACTGGACAGTGAGAAGGGAAAGTCAAGCGAACTAGCACCAGTCCTTATTGAAGGGTCTGCAGTGGATGTGTGAACAGCTTCAAATTCCTGGTTGATCGGTTTCAGAGGATCTGTCCTGAGCCCAGCAGATAGATGCAACCATGAAGAAAATGGCATCTGTGTCTCTACTTTCTTAGAATTTTAAGGAGATTCAACAAGTGATCAAACACAGTAATAGACATCTACTGACATACAGTGGAATGTATTCAGATGGTTGCATCATGACCTGGTATGTGAACTCCAATGCACATGAATGCAAGAGGCTATAGGGAGTGTTGGATTCAACTAGTTCCAGGGTATGTTCCAGAACGTACCATCTCAGGGTATGTTCCAAAACTTGGTTGGTCTGCTCCGCCTGGCTGTTTTGACTGTGGGTGAAACCCAGAGGAAAGACTTGCTGTTGCCCCTATCAGTTTACAGAATGCCTTCCAGAAATGTGATGAGAATTGCAGACCACAATCCGAGGTCCACCAGGAATCCATGGACCCTGAAGACCTGGTCCAGGATAATCTCAGCTGTCTTGGCCCTCTCTGCCACAAAAGGCAGCTTCTCCAAGGCAATGAGCTTGCAGACTTTCAAAAACCAATCAACAACCACCTTTTTAACCAACTTTCTCTTTGATGGCAGGGGAACCATGGAAATTTATGCCCATGGTTTTTTCGGAATGGGTAGAGGGTGGAGGAGCCCTTGAGGTCAGGTACTGGGCTCCTTGCTCCAAGTGCACACCTCGCTAGCCTGCACATACTGCCAAACTTCTCTTGTCATTCCGGACCACCAGTGCCTTCTCTTGATAAACTCCAGGGCCCTGGCAATCCCTGGGTATACGGTCATTCTTGACAAATGTCCTCAATGCAGTACCTGGGATTGGATGGAACTTAGGATGAACAGTCGCCTAACAGGTGGACCATTCTCAGGAATCTCCCCTTGCCATTGGGCCTTGTGAACAAGAGCATCTGTAGGAAGAAGTACGTCAACTGTACTTCTTCCCATAGATGCTGCCTAGCCTGCTGCGTTCCACCAGCATTTTGTGTGTGTTGTTTGAATTTCCAGCATCTGCAGATTTCCTTGTGTTTGGGGCACCAATTCTCGGTCGTTTTGTGGCTTAATCCCCTGTGATCAATGCATGGCCGCAGGCTTCCATCTTTCTTTTATACAAAGAAGAAACCTGTGCCAGCGGGTGATGTGGAGGGCCCAATGAAGCCTGTGACGAGTTTCCTTTATATACTCCTACATGGCCCCGCGGAGGATAAGTACTAGGCCAGCAGGTCTATGGCACAATTTTAGAGTCGGTGCAATGGAAGAGTCGAGGCCCTTCCCTTGCTGCAGACCTCCTCCAAGACTTTGTAAACAGAAGGGATTCTGACCGGTTTGGGTGTTGCTGTCTCCTCTAGACCTTCCTTCGAGGGTGACTCTTGAGACTTCTTTGACAACAGGGGTGATTGGATAGGCTTCAGGGCCCTCTCTCTGAGCACAGAAAGTTCATCTGTGCAAACAATGACCAAATCCGAGTCCAACTCCCCATCTGTACCCATAGGCAGCTGCACCGAGGTGTTACAGAGGGTTCTTGCAACCCTGGGAATAGGCTTCAAGGAAGGAATCTTTCCCTTCCTTGAGACCCAGCGGCAAGTTTCCCAGATGCTCGGGCATCTCTTTGGTCTTCTCCTGGCAGGCGATGGGCTGGTCATGGTCCGAGTTGGGGAGTGGAATTGTGATGCTTAGGGGACAGGCTTGGACTGACTCTCTTCGACATCCCGAAATGATCCTACTTTCACCCTGCCAAAAGATTATCAAGGTGGATGGACTGGTCGATGAGAACCTCTAAGTTCTCTGATGGCTCTCCCAAGGTGAGGGCATCCTTAAGTTCGGCTTGGAGACTGTGAACAAGGCCTTCCCAGACCAACCACTCTCCTGGTCCAAAGTCCAAAATTTGATTGTGTAGTTGTGATGCACCATCAATAACTCTCGGAGACGTGAGGCGAGATATAGGCTTTTACTGGCTGGAAGAAAGAACAAGCAGCAAGTGACCACCACACTACGTCCTGGAGACTGAGGCCGGGGCTGTGTCTCCAATCGCCTTTAAACCGGGGTCCGTGGGAGGAGCCATGGTCTGTGGGAGGAGCCACAGGAGCAGTCAGCAGGGGGGCATGTCCAGACAGGTATATGTAGTTCACCACAAGTTGGCTGCTGACTGTCCTTCCCCCCCCCGCCCCCGTTGCACAGCTGGCTATGGCGGGGTGATGAAACGCCTTTCTCATGACAGCCATGAACTCTAAATTCGTGCAGAACTCTGACCCGCATTCCAAGTGTGCGGTGGCCCAGGCCAGGGCTCTTCCAGTCAGGAGAGAAATAATGAAGGCCACTCTTCCGCATTTTGAAGGAGACCAGGATGGCTAAAGTCCAAAAACTACTGAGCATTGAATGAGGAAGCAGCAGCAAGAGCCAGGGTTACCAACTAACCTCTGCAGAGCTGGAAGATGTACTGGCTCCAGAGTGGGACCAACTGGTTCTCCCAAGCAGCTCTGGCTTCCTCCTTGCAAAAGTTGACCAATAGCTACCTGGAAGTTGTGAATTTTCAGACTCTGTCTGGAAATATTCAGATTCAGATTCAGTTTATTGTCATTTAAAAACCACAAATACAATGCAGTTAAAAAATGAGACAATGTTCTCCAGAATGATATCATGAAAAAGCACAAAACAGACCACACGAGAAAAACCACATAACGTTTGATAATCCCCAATCCAGAGTCCGGAGAGGCTGCTGCGTATCGATATCGCACTACCGTCTTAGCACGTTCCCCGGAAAGGAACTACAAACCTAAAGCTACAAGACCTACACAAAACCACATAGTTACATATAGTTAACATATAGTTTCAACAGTGCAGACAATACCATAATTGATAAAAGACTAACTGACAAAGACCGCATAATTATAACACATAGTTTCAACAGTGCAAAGCAATACCGTAATCTGGTAAAGAGCAGTCCATGGCACGGTTTAAAAGAAAGTCTCAAAGTCCTGACAGCCCATCATCTCACACAGATGGTAGAAGGAAGAAAAACTCTTCCTGCCATGAACCTCCAGCGCCACAGCTTGCCAATACAGCACTTTGGGAGCCCTGACCACAGCCAACTCCGAGTCCATCTGAAAACTTTGAGCCTCCAACCAGCCCTCCAACACCGAGCACCGAGCACCATCTCTGCCAAGTGCTTCGACCCCGGCCCCAGCCGCCAAGCAACAGGCAAAGCCGAGCATTCAGGGTCTTCCTCCCGGAGATTTTTCCAATCGCACAGTAGCAGCGGCAGCGAAACAGGCATTTCAAAAGTTTCACCAGATGTTCCTCCGTGCTTCACACGTCCATCTCCATCAAATCAGGATTGTACATGGCATCCTACTTGACAGATTACAGATATTCATTCCAATATCTCCATTGTGGCTGGTCACAACGAACGATAGACTCTTATACCTTGCCTTGTCCATGTTGGCTCAATTGTACTGTGACAAGAGTCCTTGATGAAGATGGCTTGGACCCAAATGCTGGAGTATCAGAGGCTGAGATGAGACACCATCTCAAATGGGGTCGAGCAACTGAGCACAAAATAAATGCTAGATGAAATTACTGGTAGGCTCACAATTGAGCACTGAACCTGTGTTCAGGTGTTCCTTAAATACTCAATTCCTGGCACCCTAAACATAATTATCAATTGACAGGGACACCACCAGGTTCAGGAACAATTATACCCTTCAATCATCAGGCTCTTGAACCAAAAGGGGTAACAACACTCAGCTTCACTTGCCCTGTCATTGAAATGTTCCCACAACCTATGGACTCACATTCAGGGATTGTTCATCTCATGTTCTTGATTTATTGCTTGTTTGTTTATTATTATTATTATTTCTTTCTTTATGTATTTACACAGTTTGTTGTCTTTTGCACGCTGATTGAATGCCCAAGTTGGTGTGGTCTTTTATTGATTCTATTATGTTTATTATTTCATTATGGATTTATTGAGCATTTCCACAGGAAAGTGAATCTCAGGGTAGTATATGGTGACATATATGTACCTTGGTAATAAATTTACTTTGAACTTTAAACTTTATTACGTTTCACCCTGGGAAAAGTTTTTGATCATGCAGCAACCAAACAGTGAAAAAAATCAAATTTCTAGACTGACATACTTCCCTTTGGCTAAAATATTTTAATGTTCCCCTTTTCTGTCCTTTCATTTCACTCATAGGTTAACAGCTGCAAAGTTCAGCAGCCAGCAGTGATGAGATGCTGGGTGGGTGAAGCTGCTGTACAGGTCTACGTGTGTGCTAAAAGGCATGAAATAGGCATGGGCTGAGAAGTGACGATGCTATCCAATTACTATTTCCAAAAGAAGGCGGCCAACAATTATGCTTGTCATTTAATTACATTACTATCACTGAGGTCCTTTAGCCATTAGTATCCATGGGTTCACTACTGATCGGAAACTCAACCAGACCTACCATAGAGATGGTATGGCTACAAACGCAAGTCAACAACTGGGTACCCAGCGGCAGTCCATGCCTGGATATAGGATGAGTCTTGCTGCATACAGACATGGGCTGCTTTCTTTGCTGAGTCGTGGCATCTATGATTGGACATTGTGCAATCATCACACCTGACTTTAAAACAGAAGAAGGGTCATCACATCATAATAACAGAAGAAAAGTAAAATGAACATATATATCAAGTAGTTTTCAAATGACATCTATTTCCAATTTATGTTGTTTTTCACATTCTATTCATGGCCAGGTCACCCCATTTGCAAAATATTTAAGTATATATACTTAGCTCTTGCCAGTGGTCATGCAGATTACATCCTCATTGTACAAGAATGTCAGCCAAGCTTTCAAGGTATTTAGTCCCGCAGGGATGTAGGAAGTAATTATTGTCCTGATGAACAATATCAAGCATGATCCACCCATTAACTAACCTACAGCTCATCACTGTGCGCTTTTCACTTATGCTCCAGGGAACATTTACAGCCACTGCTTCATCTCACAGAGATGCATATTAAATTCCAATTGCTAACTAGGCTGCTTTGAAAATTTAAAAGGTAGGTACCCATTTGATATCCAAATATAGTCTTTCAAGAAAGCACTTCTAATTCACTTTCAATTTTTGATTACTTGGAGTGTGAGTTAAATTCTACTTCCGATACTGATCATAGTCTATTCAGTATCATTTCTGAACTACTGTGTCAGATCCGTATAGAATATTAGTCACATCTCATGGTTCATCATCATGCATCCTGGAAGGGTTTAAAGAACACAGCTGTGCCCTTTCATGCTTTATCCAGAAATGTAGCCTTCAATGGTGCTTTCTTTAAAAAACCATTCAACTTTTTTTTGGAATATCTGTCTGTACTCACATTACCATTTATTGGGAATTGGAGCAGATTTTCTTTAAAACTAGAAGAATAAAACAGCAACAACCATTTTAACTTATTGCACACAATCAATGATTCACACTAATTGTATGAATTTATAAATTGGTTTGTTGTTCTCACATTTACAGTGAAAAACTTGTTTAACATATTGTTTGTACAGATCAATTCAATGTAACAGTGCATTGAGGGAGTACAAGGTAAAACAATAACTGAGTGTTACAATTACAGAGAAAGTGCAGTGCAGATTAGTAATAAGGTCTAAGGTCATAATGAATTAGGCTGTGAGGTCAAGAGTTCATCTCATTTTCATTATCATTCAGTAGATTCCATCTTATCATGCTTGTCCTGACGTCCTGACGAAGGGTCTCAGCCTGAAACATTGACAGTGCTTCTTCCTATAAATGCTGCCTGGCCTGCTGTGTTCCACCAGCATTTTGTGTGTGTTGATTGAATTTCCAGCATCTGCAGATTTCCTTGTGTTATCGTGGTTACCAGTTTCTCTTCTGATTTAATGGTTTAATGCTAACATTTCACCAAAGACTATTACTTGGAAATATTCTACTTTTGAGTCCTTTTATATGATTGATTAACAATTTATTAAATGTGTAAGTTAGAATTTCAGCTCAATAAGGCATTGTACTTGTCAGGCCTGCACAGGCCTCCCTGTCTCCACCGAGCTAACAGGAATCACCTGCCACTGACTTCCAATTCATCACCTGCAGCCTATTTAAACCCAGCTCTCATCCACAGTCCCTTGTTCACCCATCAAACCAGCCTCAACCAGTTGCTCTTAGCCTTCAGTTACCTTAATGCCTTGCTGTGTTAAGTATCTGTTCTCTCTCTGTATTGTGCCACAACCCCCCACCCCCCAGTGGCTTGTTATTTTGCAGTTTGTTGGTAAAATATAATTTACTGCTAAATCTTCTCTGCTGCTCTACTTTCGGGTCAAGCATGCTCTAGACTTCCTGACTGAATGGGTGAATCAATGACTGTCCCAGCAGAGTACACTCACCTAAAGGAAGTCGTCCATTATCTTGAGCACATGATCCCAAAGCAACATGAAACCTTTGACCATCTGCTTGCCGCTCTTAACTGATTCTCTGCCTTGATACAGCAACCCCATGCCAATCAGCCTCCTCACTCAGTGCCCAAACACTTAGACAATGGCCAAGCTGATGTCGTAACCAGAGCATCTCACGTTCCAAGTTCCAGCTAGTTCCGTATTCTGCCGACTGAGCCAAGGCTGACTTTAACATCTCTGTCCTGACTGGGCGAGAGACGTTTTCGACCACCTGGGAAGTGGAAGGGGGCAGCTGATCAGATACCTTGCCTGCATCGAGGCTCATGCTTGGTGCTGGATTATACCATGGAATTCAGGACCCTCATAGTGGAGAAGGTCTGGAATACAGAAGCGCTGCTGGCCCATTACCAGCATAGCCTTGTAGAGCACTTAAAAGACAAACTGTCTACCTGGGAGATGCCCATCATCCTCGAAAGCCTCATCACTCCAGCCTTCCGAATTGACAAGCTTCTTATGGAACAAACCTCCTGATCATCAGGCAGAAGCCCAGATCTGTTCCCTGAACCATTTAAAGTTGCAGGACCCTCATCATCAATTTCTCCAGAACCCATGCAGGCAGGGAGAGCTCCCTTAAACCCCACCTACCCTGAGTGTGAGCATTGGTGAAGAAACAACTTGTTCACTTACTGTGGAGCCACTGATCACCCATGCATGAAATGCCCCCTGCATCCAGGAAAATAGCACCACCAGGCAGAGAAGGGGTCCTTTCTATCTGTTAAGTGTCACCCCCCCCCCCCACCCTGGCCTCTTGTTCAAGCACCATAGCTCATCTCATTCACTCTGTCCTCCTCCACACCCCAGTGGCTCCACACCCACAGTCCCTGGTGGACTTCGGTGCAGAAGACGACTTTCTGGATCGGGCTCTATGTGTAGCATGGGCTCCCTATTGAGCCTACCTCTCACCTCTTCTGCATCACGGCCATTGACAGACAAGCCTTGGGGTCTGGGATGGTCAGTGCAGGCACATAGCAGGTACACATGAGCATCGGAAGGCACTGCATGTCCATCTAATTTCTCCTCATCAACTCACTCAACATACCTCTCATCCTGGGTTACCCCCGGCTCTCCACTTTGCCTGATCCAGTTCACTGAGTTAGGGACCCACCCGCCTGTATCGTCAGCTGACTTCACCTCGTAAAACGATGGGATGGAGGAAGCTTCCAACCTTGCCTACTGCTGCCAGGTTAACTGCCTAGCCAAACCACTCTGGCCTGGGGATTGTGTCTGGCTGTCTACCCAAGAACTTCCCCGTGCACTGATCTCTTGCTAGCTCTCGTCCCGGCTCATGGTCCCTTTAAGACTACCCATCGCATCAACCCAGTCACTTACCATCTCCAGCCTCCACTGTCCCTCAGCATCACACCTACCTTTGATGGGTCCTGCCTCAAGACTGTTGTCCATGAGCCACCTGAGCCTGTACCTCCAGAACCTCAGATGGTGGAAGGTGGGCCAGCATACACAGATCACTGGCTGATGGATTCATGTCATCATGGATGGCGTGTGCTGGTCCTGGGATGGGTACATCCTGGTTGACTGGAAAGGGTATGGCCTGGAAGGGAGGTCTTGTGTGCCATCCAGTTTCATCTTGACTCATTCAGGAATTCCATTGACCCATCCAAATCATCCTGGGCCATGGGGGGTGGGGTGGGGGTATCCTGCCAGGCCCTCACAGGCAAAGTTAATAGAAGACTTGTGCCACCCCTTTCTGACTCATCACCTGCAGCCTATTTAAACTTAGCTCTCATCCTCAGTCCTCTGTTCACCTATTGAACCAACCAACCGCCTCTAGCCTTCAGTTACCTATTGCCTTGTCATTATTAAGTATCTGTTCTCTCTTGTTTTGTGGCCCCTTGTAACTTGTTATTTTGAAGATTTTAGTAAAATATCATTTACTGCTAAATCATCTCTGCTGCCCTGCTTTTGGGTCAAGCTTCCTTTAGATTTCCTGACAGTGCTGATATGAATTTGATATTAATTTATAAGTTACTCCACTTTCTTCCAACCTATGTTCTGAAAGACCAGAGTTAGTGGATATGGGTAATGATCTTAATAACTGCACTTGGCTGCATACTTCACCATTTTCAACACAACAGTTTCTTCAATCTTCATCAATTTTTTTTCTCTCCATCTGTTTTGTTCAATGTCCCAGCTTCTATAGTTACTGGCACCTCAAGTAGCAAGAAATTTGAAACAATAAATCAGGATTCTGGATATATTTTGAAATTGAAAATAGGTTAAGGGCAGCCCCTTGTTCTGCAGTGCACAACTTAACAGCTATTTAACACACTTTCGTAAAGCATGTTTAATGTCTGTCCTTGTGCTGCCATATTGGATCAAATGTTAAATAGTATCTCAGCTTAGGAAATACTTTATTAGGCATGTACCATTCATTTTCTCCTCATTGTAGACATTACTGATATTAATATTTTAACTATTTTTGTAAGTGCAGTTTTGTCTAAAACGTGCTCAAATTAATTGTTTGATTCATGTCTTGAGCATTTTTTTCTTTGTAGAAGTGCTTTACCCAATACCAGAAGAGACGGAGCCCTGAAGTTCCTGGAGGTCCCTGCCAGGGAGACCAGCAGAGACCACCTTGGAAATGGCAGACCAGTTTATATCAATCCACTCAGTACGCAGCAAATGGCAGTCCAACCCTGGAGAATTGCTTTAAGTAAAACCTTATGCTTCATTCCCACACATACTTTGAATAGGCAGGAAAATATTATATGCAAGCAGAGACTTGCCAGCCTAAAACAGCTAATCAAATGTATTTACAAGATCAAGGTGAATTATAAAAGTTCAGACATCAGAACAACACTAGAGCACAGGACAACAATGATTTGTAACACACAATTCATCAGTCTTCACCATCCCTCATTCAAACATTAGAAAAATCTCTATAAAAACAGACCAAACTTTTTGTACTGTACAGTTCCTCAGTACAGTTAAAAATCATTTCCAGATTTATAGCACTCCTCATCTATGCAACCTTCAGGTAGAAAGTTTCACATGGAATAATCAACCTCGCTGGTCATAAATCTCAACTGACCAAACACTCTTTAGAATTTATCAAAGCCAAAGTACCCTGTGAGATCCTGTTTGTAATCACTTCATCTCTTTGAAAAAGGAAAGCAGATGAATCTTAAAAGATATGACACAACAAAAATATAGGTGACGTATTGTAGTTCTGGAACAGTTCGTGATCATTTCCATCTATCCTACTGGTCAGTTTTAAGGCAAAGAAATAATGAAACAATTCAGTTTGAATGAGCAAACAATAATTATAAATAAATTATACAAATTGGAATCCAAAACATGGGATATATTTCAAGCAATTAATATGAGAACATAATTACAATTTAATAATTGTCTTAAGGCGAGAAACATAAAATCCAATTATCTAATTTAACGGATCAGACCCAAATGAAAAATTGACATATCTTTAACTTTTATTTTAAATAAAACTATGGAAAATTAATTTCTTGCAATGCCATATTAAGCATTCTTGAGTATATAAAGATTTACACTATGAAAAAATCATTTTCTCTCAGAGTGAATCATAATAATGACGATTTTTGCATTATTTGTGTTTCATTAGTTCATTAGAAGCCAGGTGCACATTTACTGATGTCAATTCTTGTTTTTTTAATATAATTATGGGGTGAAATTCAGTTTCTAAAGCTCTCTTGATCATTCATATATCAACCAACTATTCATAAACACAAGAGATCCTGCAGATGCTGGAAATCCAGATTTACACAAACAAAATGCTGGAGGAACTCAGCAGGTCAGGCAGCATCCATGGAAATGAATAAGCAGTTAATATTTCAGGCTGAGACCTGATGCACCATCAATAACTCTTGGAGATGGGAGGCGAACGATAGGCTTTTATTAGCAGCAAAAGAGACCACAACATCTCGGAGACTGAGGGAGGAGCCATGCCTCCAATTGCCTTTATACAGGGGTCTGTGGGAGGAGCCACAGGAGCAGTCAGCAGAGGGGCATGTCCAGACAGGTATACATAGTTTACCACAAGACCCTTTATCAGCTGCTCATAAAGTTGTCTGCAATTTAAAGGTACACTTACACTTTTACTTGGATCTTCTGAATGGTAACTGCTCAATATGAAACCTATTTACAAACATAACCGAACCTGCTGATCTCTACTGTTATTTCAGCAGATGCAATAAGGCAATGCAACTGTTGGGAAGTTGTCTAATGCATCAAATGCACTGGAGGGGCTTCGGTCAGGTGCAGGGAATCCACGCGAGGAGAAAGAAGGATTGACCACCGAACACCATACAGTGTCAGGATTGCAAAAATTCCTGCTCCTAGCTTGACCTCTCCAAGGAGCACTACTTAAACACATTTCCAGTTGTAAAGTGGCAAAAACTGTGCAAAAGAATGGGAGGTTAATTGGAAACCGTTCAACCTACGATAACAGCATTCCTTTACCAATAGTAGCACATTTACATGTGGAACAGTGCCACCCTGACTGTAACCAATAGATGTTGTGCCCATTTTGCACTTTCCACTTTCTTGCTTAGAATTGAGGCAATATTCTTTTTAATCTGGTGTGCTGGTTTATGGACTTTGGGGACTGTGGATTCCCTAACATTTCCTCTCTCAATGTTAATTATTTCCACTATATCATAACTTTTAACTTAATTTTAATGTCCATCATTAATAACTGTTCTCTTGCTTAGAGTCACACACACACACACTTGTACTGCAATAAACATTTGCCTTACATTTCCATACACATTCTACCAATTTGAACTTCAGTCCTACTAAATCTTCCTTTTTTTATCCTCTTTCCCTTTAAGTATTGGTAAATAAACTGGCTTCACCCAAATGAGAATTTTAACTTTTGTTTTAGCTTCATCATTTTCTAATTCAACGTTAACTCTTCATAAACAATGACTGATGCATCCATAAGACCATAGCACTGTGAGACAGTAAGACAAAGGAGTAAATTAGGCCATTTAGCCCATCATGTCTGCTCTGCCATTCATTCAAGGCTGATTTATTTTCCCTCTCAACTGTTTTCTCCTGCCTTCTCCCCGTAACCCTTGATGCCTTTATAATCAAGAAACTATCAAGTTTGACTTTAAATATGCCCAATGACTTGGTCTGTGCAGCCATTTGTGGCAATGAGTTCCACAGATTCACCACCTCTGGCTAAAAGGAAGAGGAAGAGTTCACCGCTTCTTCAAAATGCTATGCAAACCAAACAATAGAGGATTGTCTATTCCAGAACTTAGTCTCAAAGAATTGACCAAATTCATTCCCAAAAACTAAGCTTGGACCAATTTCTTCTTTATGGTTTGGTTTGCTTTGTACTGATGGTAAAGATATTCTTGAATATGTTTCAAGAGTTCACCTATAAACAAACATTTTTTTAAAAGACATGCAGAAGACACATGAAAGTAAAAGCAAAGGATGCTGGAAAAAAATCTGCAGGTCAGGCAATGTATGTAGAAAAAGAAACATTTTGAGTCCACTGCCTTCATCAGAGTTGAGAAAGGGAGACTCCCTTTCTCAGGGGTGTAAGATGGTAAGCTAGGGGATAACTTACCAAAGCAGCAAGTTCAAGGAGATTGCAGAGATGAGCTTTTCAGAGAGTATTGGGTGTAGGATAGTTGAGCTGGTAGTGGATGTAAATATGATAGAGGCACTTAAGAGGCTCTTAGCTACTTGTATCAATATGCAAAGAAAGAAAAGATATGGACATTGTGAAGCAGAAGGGGTTAATTTAGTCAGGAATATAAGGTTTAGTTTAATTAACAACATTATGGTTTGTTCCTGTGCAGTGCTGCTCTTTGTTCTACGACACTCTCTTCCCCTGTTCTCCCAGATAGTCACAGATCAGAAATATGGACTGTTTACCCCTTCACCGTTGCTGCCTAACCTGCTGAATTCTAACATTTTCGGTCTTTGTTCAAGAATCCATCTCCTCTACACATCACTCTGTCACTGTCTAATTTAATGGAAGAGTAATTGAAATTAATTTATTGCTTTCGGAAATAGTTCCTCACTATTTGCTTATCTGTCTTCCACTGGTGGTTTGAGGACCTACTGCAGTCCCAGCAATGTAAAGGCCTTAGTTTAATCTACATGGCCATTTATACTGATTCTTCAAGCTTATCATCCATCCTCATAGCAGCAATTGTTTTCATAATTAAAAAATTTCTATATGCCTTTTTCACACCCGGCAGATGTTGAATAAACTTCAAACTAAGTGTATATTCTAGTTTAAACTGTCCATGAGGAGGAGATTCTCCAGTCTCATCAGCTCAGTAGTCCAAGGGTTCCACTCGACAATCCCGTGATGATTAGCTGTTCTATTCCAGCTTGGTCTGTATTACAAAGAGTTTGGTTACTGAGGTGTCCAGCAGCATGGTAGGTTTACCTGAGGAACACAATTAATCTTGTGCTAGTCACTGAATGTAAGGAAGGTTGGTGCTACTGAGTGTGGCTGTCTGGGAGTGTAGAGGGAGAGCCTTCATTGCTAAGTGGTGACAGTATTCAAACAAAATATGGCAAATATCACAAGCAAGTGTTGAGTGTATTGGTCTCCAATTCATTTACTTGTAAGATCATGATATTTCTTTCCATGTTGGAGAGTCCGCCCTATATGCAAGGTTTTGTGCCACTTCCTGCCAAGTACATCGCAATTGCCTCCAGAGACTCACCTGTCAATAACAGAATCTACTTCATTTTATATTTCTTTCTCTAAAATTTTTAACTCATGGTCTGTGAGCCTGAACACAGGCTGTCTCTTTGCTGCTACACATTTCACCACAGAAGCACTTTATGTTGCTGTGATGGTGTGCATGTTACACAAACCCCTACAGTACACCAACGTTGCACCTGTAGGGCTAAGTGCCAGCGGCTGTATTAAGCTGAACTGAATTTCTTTGTACCGCTCTCCAGTTGCATAAAAGGCAAGTACAAGCCATATAAAAAGAAACAAGGCAGAAGGTTAGTCCTTACAAGGCTTTTGAAACTAGCATGATCCAACATGCAACATTGTTTCAATGGTCCACTTTCAGAGCTAATGAGCTTCTCAGCTCTGTTTTACAATTGTGTTTAATTACTTCTTATAACGCCAAGCAATATTCTGACATTGCTTCATCTAAGCCTCATACCTCATCTAAGGAGTCATTAAACTTGTGTTTCTTTCCAAGTGACTGTTACGATGCCAGCCCGTAAATGGCTATAATTTGAACTCACATTTGCTGCTTGCCCTGCCTTCTAATGAGAGTTCCTCCTTTGAAGCGAGCCTGCTGGGATGGAAACTTTAATGTAGAACCCATTATCAGTTGGCAGTACACTGAGACAATGTTGCACAGCAAGGAGGTGTCCATGCTTTTGTTTATACCCCACATTAACCATTCTCAACCTACAACAATCACCATATTCTTCTGAGCTTTCCATCTTCAAGTTCAAGTGTCCTGCATTCAATCTTCTCCTTCAATGTAGTCACTTCAACTATTCCATGTGATACTGCATTACACTTTCCTACACAGTTGGCATAATCATCTGCTCTTTTCTCCGTCAAATGCAATTGTCCTTAGATTAATCTTCTACTTCACTGTGTCTATCCAATTCACCTCAACCTCTCCACATGGTGCTGCTTTCCTTCTGGATAAAGTTCTCTTCGATATCTTGTTCACTTTATTATATCTTTTACGGACTGTCTCGAGTTCTGTTCTGCAATTCAAAATACTTATTCTTTTTATTCTGACATCTTTCCACTTCCTTTCCAGTCCTGATGAAGGGTCTCGGCTGAAATATCCCCTAAATAATCACCTCTAAAGGCGCTGCTTGATCTGCTGAGTTTCTCCAGCATTTTGTGTGTGTGTTGCTCTAGAAATATTTGATCCTTGATGGTTGGTTAATGGTTCCACACAGAAGCACCAGCATGTCAGCACATTCCAGGCTTCAACACAGTGCTGAAGTATTGAATGCACCAAAAGGTAGATGGAAGTGAAATTTGGCTTCCTACACTGTCCTCAAACCCACATTTGAACCCAGTGGCTTTCTGTAATTTGCTGAGTTAAATAAGGATGGATGGACTTTGCCACAACTCTGCACAGCTGGATGACCTGAAGAAGCTTTGTTCACTTGAATGAGTGTACATAGCTTCAATCACCACTACTCTGAACTGATTCTACAACTACAAGACTTACTTTCAAGAAGCTACCTGGAATTTCCCTACTGCATAGTCCTCTGTTATTCTAAGCTCTGTGTACCTATCTAAGAGTCTCTTAAAAGACCCTATGTATAGTTTTTCAGAAATAGTATTTTTCGTATAAATGCCTGCAAGGAAGTGCATCTCAGGTAGTGTATGGTAACGTCGACATACTTTGATAATAAATTTACTTTGAACTTTGAAATATAAATGGGGTTACTAACCTTCATCAAAAAGTGACAGTACAGATCTTATTTGCAATTACAGCCAGTAAACCTGCTTCCACACAGCTCCAGCAAAGAGTTCAATCCTAACCATCAGTATTGGCTGTGTGGTGTTTCAACATTCTCTTGGTAACCGTGTAGGATTGCCCTGGGTGCTATGGTTTCATCCCACATCCTACAGACCTGCAGGTTGGTAGTTTAATTAAGACGTACAAAAAAGCTGGATGAACTCTGCAGGTCGGGCAGCATCTGTTGAAAGAAGCAGTCAACGTTTCAGGTCGAAACCCTTCATCAGGACCCGAAACGACCCAAAACGTTGACTGCTTCTTTCAACGGATGCTGCCCGACCTGCTGAGTTCATCCAGCTTTTTTGTACGTCTTGATTTGACCACAGCATCTGCAGTGAACTTTGTGTTTACTGGTAGTTTAATTAGTCACTGCAACCTTCCCCAAATGTGTTGGTGAGTTGAAGAATCAGGGAGATCTAATGAGAATTGGGGAGAATAAAGTAGAAATAATGTCAATGGGCACTTGCTGGTTGGTGCAGACTCAGTGGACAAAGATATAGTTTCTGTGCCATATGATTCTATTCTTGGATACTATGATCATTGTAGCTTAAATTAGTTTGCATAAGTCGAATGCAGTTTTAAGTGGAATGTTTTAGTTATGTATTAATATTTATGTTAATTTTTAAACCAAGCATATGTATTTATTAATTGAGTCTCAGAGTCTACAGCATGGAAGCAGAACAATAAGCTCATCAAATCTGCTCTGGCCATCAACCACCCAGTTAAACCTTTATTAATCCTGTATTCTCATTAACTCTCCCCAGGTTCCACAACTAACTAAGGGTCAATTTATAGTGGCTAATTAACCTACCAACCCATAAGACCATAAAACTTAGGAGCAGAATTAAGCCATTCAGCCCATCGCGTCTGCTCCACCATTCCATCATGGCTGATCCTGGATCTTGCCAGATCCTTTGATGCCCTGATCAATCAGGAAACTACCAAATTCCACCTTTAATATAACCACAGATTTGGCCTCCACCACAGTCTGTGGTAGAGCATTCCACAGATTCACCACTCCTTGGGTAAAAAAAATTCCTCCTTACCTCTGTTCTAAAAGGTTGCCCCTCAGTTTTGAGGCTGTGCCCTCTAGTTCTGGATAGCTTCACCATAAGAAACACCCTATCTAGTTCTTTCAACATTTGGTAGGTTTCAATTAGATACCCCGCAATCTTCTAAATTCCAGTGAGTACAGGCCCAAAGCTGCCAAAATTTACTGATATGTTAACCCTTTCATTGCCAGAATCATCCTCGTGAACCTTCTCTGGACTCTCTCAATAGGTTACAATAGGTACATTTAATGTCAGTGAAATGTATACAGTCTACATCCCGAAATTCTTTTTCTTCGCAAACATATACGGAAACAGAAGAGTACCCCAAAGAATGAATGAGAGTTAAATGTTAGAACCCCAAAGCCCCCCCCCAGCTCCCCCATGCATAAGCAGCAGCAGAGCAACGACCCCCCCTTCCCCCACCAGCAAAAAAAGCATCGGTGCCCCCCACCGAGCACTCTAGCTTGCAGCAAAGCATCAATAAAGATCAGACTTGCACTACCCCAAAGACTACTTGTTCACCCGGTAATTTGACATACCATGGGCTCGCTCTTTCCCTAATAAGGGAAAAAGAGGTGTCCCTGTTTCACAGCGAGAGGGAAGACTTAACAAAACAACCTGTTGATTTATGGTGTTAAAGGTCTGTTGTGTCACTTTTTCCAAGCTCTGTGCCCAAAGAACTCAGGTCTTCAGGCACATAGCCAGCAGCCAGCTCGCTGCTTTTGATCTTCTGTGTACTCCCATGGCACTTGCCTCAACTCCACCCACTTCTGGAGCCACGAAAATCCGGCACCTTGAAGGCTCGCTAGTCTTCCAGGCTGCATCCTTGGCAAATCACAAAGTGGCCAGTCATGAGGCCCTGAGAGAAGGTCCCATTTCCGCAAAGAGCCGAAAACAGCGTGTAACTCCAGATCAGGGTCTTCAAAAGATCCCTGAAAAGAGAAAAAAGAGATATTAGAGATAGAAATAGAGCTGTTTCCAAAGATGCAAGCAAAGGAGTCACCATTAGGCACCATCGTCCTAAGCTCCACCTTAATGACAACGCTCCTTTTCGGGCCCAAGTCTGTTGATAATACTCCAAGTGCAGCCTGACGAGAGTCTTATAAAACCTCAGCATTATCTCCTTGATTTTATTTTCTATTCCCCTTGAAATAAATGCCAACTTTGCCATTGCCTTCTTTACCTCAGATTCAACCTATAAATTAACCTTCTGGGAGTCTTGCACGAGGACTCCTAAATCCCTCTGTACCTCTGATGTTTGAACCTTCCTCCCATTTAGATAATAGCCGCACTATTGTTCCTTTACCAAAATGAATTATTATACATTTCCCAACACCGTATTCCATCTGACAGTTTTTTGCCCATTCTTCCGATTTGTCTAAGTCCTGCTCCAATCGCATTACTGCCTCAGCACTATCGACTCCTCTACCTATCTTTGGAGCATCCTCAAACTTTGCTGGAGAGCCATCAATTCCGTTATCCAGATTATCGACAAACAATGTGAAAATTGCGGTCCCAATACTGACCTCTGAGGAACACACTGGTCAGTGGCAGCCAACCAGAAAAGGCGGCTTTTATTTCCACTTGCTGCCTCTGCCTGTCAGCCATTCCCCTATCAATGCCAGCACTTTTTCTGTAACACCATAGAATTTTATCTTGTTAAGCAGCCTCATGTGTGGCACCTTATCAAATGCCTAGCAGCTGGGAGGCAAAATACCATCCGTGTTTCTTTTTCACTTCCACAGAAATGCCTATCTATCCCCCTGAAGGAGTCCCCTACTACTGCTGCCATCCTCTTCAGTTCCATACCCCTTCTGAGCCACAGGGCCAGACTCAGTGCCAGAGCCATGGCCACTGTTGCTTCCTCCAGGTAGGTCGCTCCCCCCACCCCCTAAACAGTACTCAAACTGGAGTACTTATTGTTGAGTGGGACAGCCACAGGGGTACTTTCCACTGTCTGATGTTCTCCCTTCCCTCTCCTGACTGTCACCCATTTATCTGTCTCCTGTAGCCTTGGGGTGACTACTTCTCTTTAGCTCTTGTCTATCAACTCTTCACTTTCCCAAACAAGCCAAAGGTCATCGAGGTTCAGCTACAGATGTGGCCATCGGGGAGGCTGGTAGTTTCTTGGAAATCCCATATCTAACACTGAGAACATAACACTGAAATAAAAAATAAGAAATAAACTTACCTACTTACCTTGCCTCCTTCTGTTCTTGCTGAAGCCCTGTTGAGCCAACGCCTTGCCACTCTGACTCAGACCACTCCCACGACAACCACTCCCACGATGGCTGCTCCACCAAGCAATACCCCTCTTTTTTGGAGACTGAGTTTTTAAAGCTCTTCACCAGATTTGCACAGGCACAATTCTACTGTGTCTGCACAGTATTCCAATCAACCCATGGATAGGATATGGGCAAAAACCAGAGCGCCTGGAGGAAACCTATGTGATCGAAGGAAGAACGTACAGACTCCACACAGTATGTGAGATCAGGGTCTCTAGCACTGTGACACAGCAACTCCAATAACTGCGTCGCCGTACTGCCCATTCTACCTATTTCTATTTTCTAATTGTGCCTGATCAATAAGTTTATCTTCAGGTAGTAGGAAACTCCTTTGAAAGCACAGCTTAATATTTTTCTTTTTCATGTCTTTTTGCTTTTAGATCCAATGCAAACTAGACCACTTTCCCTGCACTTAAACTCAAGAAGGTGACCACAATTAGAAATAAGACATGCAAGTTAGAGTAAAAGGGTGTGATCAAGTCAAAATTATGGGGATGTGTAGGAGATCTCGCCAATTGAGTTGCATCAAGATAGAAAGTCTGGGATGATAATAATTTATCTTTGCAGATGAAAATGGTAGAAACAGACAGGGCTGCCATGAGATCAGGCCACTAGATTAATGAGAACAGTTTCAGAGAGAGGAAGCAAACAAGGGACATATAAAAGCTGGGACAGAACTATTGCAGAGAAGTGAAACTAAAAAGACAATTCTGGAATGCCCAGCAGATCAGACAGTGTCTGCAGAAAGAAAGAAAAGCTGAGCTAATATTACAGATGGATAATCGTAATAATGCAGTTCCGATACGAACAAAGACATTTAGTTACTAAAAACGATTGAATTTGACACTGCATATCCAACTACAAGATATTGAGCATTATTAGAACAATCAGAAAGCCACTGACATAGATCAGACTAGAGTGTAATGGAGAATTAAAATGACAGGTAATAGGAGGTTTAAGGCTGTATCTGTGGAAAAGTAGAGGTACTCCACAAAGTAGTCATCAGTCTGTATTTGGTATGTCCAGTGTTGAGAAGATCATATTGTAGATACCACATTAGAATGAAAGGTTTGCAAGTGTATATTGTTTCATACAAAAAGATTATTGAGCTTGTGTATGGTTGGAATGGAGTCGATATTACATCTCCTACAGTTTCACGGAACAGTGAAAAAATACAACAGGAACAGAGGAAGTGAGATAAGAGACTTCACAGGAAGCAGGGTGAGTGTCTGTGGGCTTGAAATAGATTTGGTCCTACCCCTGAGAACAAAACAGAACCCAGAAAGGAAAGGGTATAGTCAGAGAAGGATTACATGAAGATGAGAACAGTGAAAAATTGGCAGTGTAAGTTATGAAACATTTTAGTGCATATCAATACAGGAAACAAAATACTGTACAAGAAGAAAAGGAATTGAGGGAAAAGGTCTAAGTAGCTTTGAAATAAGGACAGCCATCATTCTCACTTATGATAGAAAGAAGGTCATTGATGAAGCTGTTGTTTCAGACTTGGATACTGCAATGTTCCGAGATGTTTGGCAACCACAATCACTTTCTTTCTGTGAGGTGTGACTCCAGCCAGTGGACAGCCTTTAAACTAATCAGGTGATAAATGGCAGCCTGAATTTGCCCAGCTTTTTGCACACAAATTGTACCTGAACAACTTTCCACAGGCTCTGTTGGGCATTTTCCAATGTTGTAACTGTACAGGGATAGCCTGACTAGTTCTGAAGCAGTTTTAAGCACCAGGAAAAATGGTTTCTTGTTCCTAGCTTTTGCTGTTCACAATGCATTTGTTCATTTCTTAATATTGGATGGAGTGAAACAATTCTGGAAAAGAGTGGTTTTTGTGATGGATGGGACCTTGGAAGGAAGCTAATATGAATTATCCACTTAATGCATTTGGCTGAAGATGGTTATATGTCCTGGGCACCTTCATTTTCTAGAATGCGATATGCTCTTGGAGCCTACTTCTTTTGTTCTCTGCATTATTACACAACAGCATTAATGATGATATGGATATCTAAAGAACAACTTAGAAATGCTGAGTAATTTCCTCCATACTCTCCATGAATAATGTTATTGTGTCTTTCTTTTTATTTCTTGCTGCAGTTTCCCATATGTTACACTTGGCATAGCAGTTAGCACAACACCGTTACAGCTTGGGGCACAGGAGTTCGTAGTCAATTCCAGCATCTTTTGTAACCACATTTTTACATTCCTTCCCATGTGTGGCTGAGTTTCCTCAGGATGCTCCTGTTTCCTCCCACATTCCAAAGATGTACTAGTTAGTAGGTTAATTGGTCACTGTGAAGTGTCCTGTGATTAGGCTGGGGTTAAAATGGGTGGGTTGCTGGGTGGTGTGCCAGTGGGCTGGAAGGGCCTATTCCATGCTGTATCTCTAAATAAATCAATCAATCAATCAGTCAATAAAACAGCCCATTCTCATCTTTGTTTCATACGCAACACAGCCTCTGCCTCAGCTGATAGTACCAAGGCTACCATCTATGTTACGTTTGCACTCTATGCACTCCCAACCAGTCTCCCTTTGTCTATTGTCTGTGAATTTAAGTTCATGCAAAAATGTCTGCCAATATCCAAAACGACACTGTCAAGTTCACCAATCTCCCCTGTACCTCAGTTTTAAAAGCCTTACCCAGTGATTTTGCTCCTTCCCATAGCCACTCTCCCCTAGCACTTCTGTAAGTCTAACCTCCTGATTGTTCACATATCAAAGCTCACCACTTTGAGTATTAATCACCACTAGGGTTCTAAGCTCTGGAATTCCCTCCTTAAAACATTCCACCCATCGTTCATTCTTAAAACCTATTCTTTAGACCACATTTTTAGATATCTCCATAAGACATACAGTAGGAACAGAATTAGGCCATTAGGCCCATCGAGTCTGCTCTACCTTTCAATCACAGTTGAAAGATTCTCCATTCTCCACATAACCTTTGACACCTTTACTAATCAAGAAATTATCAACCTTCGCTTTAAATATACCCACTGACTTGGCCTCCAAAGCTGTCTGCAGCAATGAATTACATGGATTCACCACCCTCTGGCTAAAGAAATTAATTCCTCCTTATCTCTGTTCTAAAGGGATGTATTTCTATTCTGAGATTGTGCCCTCTAGTCCTCAGACTTCTCCCCTGTAGGAAGCATGCTCTCCATGTCGATTCTATCTAGGCCTTTAGATATTAGATAGGTTTCAAAGAGATTCCCCCCCCCCCCTTCTAAACTCCAGTGAGTACATGAAGTACTTCTCATATATTAACATTCTCGTGAACCACCTCTGGACCCTCTCCAATGCCTGCATATCCTTTCTTAGGTAAGGGGCCCAAAATTTCTCGCAATACTCCAAGTGCAGTCTGGCTAGTGCCTTATAAAGCCTCAGCATTACATCCTTGTTTTTAAATTCTAATCTTCTTGAAATGAATGCCAACATTCCACTTGCCCCCTTCAGGAAAATGTGGCTTCAATTTTAATGTGATAATGTTCAACAAAATATTTGGATATATTAAAAGAGCTATTTAAACAGAAGTTGTTACTGCTGTTTAAGTATATAAATTGTCTCAGCTCTCCCTTTCCCTCTCTCTTCTTCTCCATTTTTCTTAGACCAATTAAGTTTTTTAAGCCTGTTCCATCACTTAGGACAAAACTGTAGCTCAACTCAATTTACCCACCTTTGATCTAAACCCTCTGATATGCACTTACCTTTCAAAAAATCTGTTTCTGCTTGAAATTTTAATTTATTCTACATCTTAGGTGGTGGAGGGTTGGCAGTCATAAAAGAGAATTCCAGATTTGTACAACCCTCTGTGTGTGGAACAGACTCCTAATTAACTTCAGGATGCCGGAGCTCTAATTTGAAAACCTGCTTTTGTTTCTGGATCATCCACAAGAGAAAATAGATTATCCAACTCCATACTGTTGAACCCTTTCTACCCAGTTGGTCGGATCCTTCTACCCCATGCCCTCCTGGGAGGTGAGGCTACTGGTTTTCTGCTGGGTCATCCTGCTGAAAGCCTTCCTCATCCTACTGTTTGCTAAGTTCATGCTGTCTGCAGCCTTCTGACCTTGGTCCTGAGGATCTAGGCTTCCTTACTGCTCTTCCTCTGGTACCAGCCACTGTTTCAGTTGCAGGATAATGCAGTGTGCAGCATAGTGCAATGTAGTCTACATACCTTCTGGGTATGTGCTGCAGGTACCCCCAGACAAGTATAAGCTCCAGACTCATATTTCCAAAAGGCGAATGAGGCTTCCAGGAATGATTCTGGTATTAATGCTGTTTTGCTGTGACTGGGTTAGAAGTATGAATTGAAAGACCCCAAGGATCATTCTTGGTCTCCCAGAATCAGGCTCAGTGCAGAAAATGTCCATTGGTTCAGGTTTACTGACAATGAATGTATCATGTAGCCAGAATATTGGGGCTGATAATATGGACGAAAGGAACGAAGTAAAGCAGCATGGAATTAGTCCTCAGGAACAGCCAGATTGAAAGACAGGTCCTGAGCCATCTGTTAGGAATTTTCTTCCAGAGGTGGCCAGCCCAGCAATGACCCAAGTGGGTGAAAATGAGGGTAACTGGGATAAGAACATGATAAATGGAAGCCACAAAGAAAGAATGGTTGCAGAGAAGAAAGTGGAAAATGAAAATAAAGACAATGTAATTGTCACAGAAGAGAAAGTGAGATGTGAAAGTGAGGATCAAGCACTTGGTGGCAAAGAACAAGTGCAGAACGATGAAGAGAGCCCAGGTTGTGAGTCAGGTGATGCCCCGATGGTGCTGATGGGAGAGGGAAGTGTGCTGTTGAGCAGAAGACCTGAATTTGTAAGAGGAAGGCCAATATTTAAGCGAAGGAGGTCTGTGGATGTGAGATCAGCGGAGTACAGGAAGAAACTGAGGAAGAAGAATTCGAGAGGCAAGAGAGGACAGCCAAGAAGAGGTTGAAAATTCAACAGAGATTGGCAGAGATGTGGAGAGACAGAACACAAAGATGAGGGAGTGGATTTCACATTTTGTAAAGTGCTGCCTGAAGCTACAACAATAGGATGTGCTGGAGCTTTTGGAAAGCATCAAATTGGATAAGTCGCCGGGACTGGATGAGATGTACCCCAGGCTACTGTGGGAGGTGAGGGAGGAGATTGCTGAGCCTCTGGCAATGTTCTTTGCATCATCAATGGGGATGGGAGAGGTTCCGGAGGATTTCAGGATTGCAGATATTGTTCCTTTATTCAAGAAAGGGAGTAGAGATAGCCTAGGAAATTATAGACCAGTGAGTCTTACCTCAGTGGTTGGTAACTTGATGGAGAAGATCCTGAGAGGCTGGATTTATGAACACTTGGAGATGCATAATATGATTAGAAATAATCAACATGGCTTTGTCAAAGGCAGGTCATGCCTTACAAGCCTGATTTAATTTTTTGAGGATGTTACTAAACACATTGATGAAGGAAGAGCAGTAGAAGTAGTGTATATGGATTTCATCAAGGCATTTGATAAGCTACCCCATGCAAGGCTTATTGAGAAAGTAAGGAGGCATGGGATCCAAGGGGACATTACTTTGTGGATCCAGAACTAGCTTGCCCACAGAAGGCAAAGAGTGGTTGTAGACGGGTCATATTCTGCATGGAGGTCAGTCACCAGTGGAGTGCCTCAGGGATCTGTTCTGGGACCCTTACTCCTCGTGATTTTTATAAATGACCTGAATGAGGAAGTGGAGGGATGGTTTAGTAAGTTTGCTGATGACACAAAGGTTGGAGGTGTTGTGGATAGTGTGCAGGGCTGTCAGGGTTACAGAGGGACATTGACAGGATGCAACACTGGGCTGAGAAGTGGCAGATGGAGTTCAATCCAGATAAGTGTGAAGTGGTTCATTTTGGGAGGTCAAATATGATGGCAGACTATAGTATTAATGGTAAGACTCTTGGCAGTGTGAAGGATCAGAGGGATCTTATATATAGTCAGATGCTTTTTCCCAGGGCTGAAATGGTTGCCACAAGAGGACACAGGTTGAAGGTGCTGGGGAGAAGGTGCAGAGGAGATGTAAGCGATAAGTTTTTTTCTCAGAGAGTGGTGAGTGCGTGGAATGGGCTGCTGGCAACAGCAGTGGAGGTGGATACAATAGGGTCTTTTAAGAGACTTTTAGATAGGTACATTGAGCTTAGAAAAATAGAGGGCTATAGGTAAGCTTAGTAATTTCTGAGGTAGGGACATGTTCGGCACAACTTTGTGGGCCGAAGGGCCTGTATTGCGCTGTAGGCTTTCTATGTTTCTATATATGTTTCCCAGAAACATAAAATTCGCCATAAGGTAATTGATTCACAGCCAGCTGCGCATACAGGGATTGAAAACCATTTTGGTCCATAAAATATTTTGGTTATTAATGGAGATTTTATGGTCACATGAGTGGAGTGGAGTGAATGACTGTCTGCACTTATGCAAAGCCAACAGTATCCCAGAGGGCAAAATAGCACCTCCTCATCACTGAATCAAAGTATTCATTCTCATCACTCTGTGAATAAAGTCCATGGGTGACCTCCCAAGAGCTGCTGAGAGCTGAAAATTAGGAAATTTGATGGAGACCTGCTGCAGCTGCTAGGGATTAGCCTGTGGCAAAAGTTGAGGGTCAAAATCACCTTGACTTCCAAGAAGAGAGCTGTCCAGATACAAGAGTGTGAACAACGGTCTTCCTAAAGTATGTCACATCATAATGTCAGCCTTGGAAATACGAGCGTATATTGCTTCTCATAACATTTCAGCAAGTAGTTTCTCTAGTCTCCACAAGTAACCTTTTTTGCTGATGTGCAAATGTTTGTTTCTGCCCTGGTGTCCCAACCACCTTCATTGGCTACTCCCTAGCATGGTGTTGCCTCTAGCAATGGACTGGTGCCGATGATGCTGTCACTGAGGCCCTCATTGAACAAATGTCTTAGCAGCCAAATTATTAAAACAAAAAGCACCGTTGGTTAGATTGACTGCATACTGTGGACTTTGGAAAGTGTTGAGTTTCAAACCTGCTCAATCAGTGTGCAGCTTTAAATAGACACAAATGCAACAAAATAGCATAATGTTGTACTGGGAGTGTTCAATGATGGCTGGAGGTTCCAATAGTCTATACTATTATAGGGAGAAAGTTGTGATACACAATTAGTGTCATATTTAAGTGTGCATCGAATGCCAGGGGAATGTCAGATACAGAAATGTAAATACGAGGGGTGATTGATAAGTTCATGGCCTAAGGTAGAAGGAGATGAGTTATACAGCTCTCGTTACATGCACACGGAGTTCAACTCTTTGAGTGATTATGAAGTTAATAACTCATCTCCTTCTACCTTAGGCCACAAACTTATCAATCACCCCTGATGAGTTATTAACTTTAAACTTTCTGCATAATCACTCAAAGAGTTGAACTGCATGTGCATGTAACGAGAGCTGAATAACTCATCTCCTTCTACCTTAGGCCACGAACTTATCAATCACCCCTGCAGTGGACACTTTCTGGAGGCCCAAGATCCATATGCTCCACGGCCGCTGGACTAAGTGTGTAAATGTAGGAAGGGAATATGTTGAAAAAACAAATGTGCTAGGTTTTCTAAGATTGACTCCTTCTACCTTAGGCCATAAACTTATCAATCACCCCTCGTAGCTTGCCAAATTTGCTTTTTTCTTGGAAATGATTGCTAGCCCTATATAAGATGATTTAACTGGATTTATAATAAATGTGTGCATAAAAATCACTCTAATAAATTTCAATTTACTGATTGGAGTCTCTCATGTCCTCTTTTCTGAATACTGTGTATTTATTATGCTCTGTGAGTATAGACCAGCTATACTCCACACTAAAGTGGCTGAAAGCATGTAAAACTATAAAACAAATTCATAACTCTTTTATATTAGATTTCTTGGTAGGTAAAGTCCTTCATTTGTAGGTAGCTAATCATAACATCCAACTTGATTTAATCCAAAATTCTGGAGAATGGGTTTTATTGGTTGCATTTCACTCCACTGTAATCTGAAGACTAATTTAATTTTGAGAAAAAAGTTTAATTTTCAGCAAGTTCTAAAAGTATACTTCTAAAAGTATATTTAGAAAAGGCCCTGAAAATTAAGTTAATAAGCCAATGTACACACAATGATGTTGACGTAATGGACTTTAGTTATGATTTTATTTTTATTTTTGTGTCTTTCAATGAGATATCAAAATAAATGAAACTGTCAGTTGTGCTGCATCATGTTCAACATTCCAAAAGTCTAAGTTCAGAGAGGAAGTCAACATGTGCACAAAATTATACTTTGAAGTTTGGTACTTGATAGTGGTGGAATTTGTAACATCAACCAGCTATGTACAGCCAAAGACACCAAGGTCACCCCACATTACTGCAAGTTTTCAAATATAAATTGCAAGTGCACTTTAAGGCTTCGTTTCACTTAGCTTAAAAATATAAAAAGCGAAAGACAAAATAAAATAGCTCCCAGAATGCTGATGAAGGCAAAACTATCAGCAGTTGCCATTAATACTTGGTGAATTTGGAATCTTTACTGATGTGTCATTTATCAAGGAAATCCTCAGGTTATTGTTAGTGATTCAGCCTTCCCCTACAGTCTGTACTGTTTGCAGTTTTCCCCAGTAGAATCACAGGAGAATCACAAACTGATGTGGATTTATGAACAAGCCCCATTGTAAAATATCTTGGAAATCTTACGTTTTGCTACACAAGAGGCAAGTGAGTATTTAAATAGCATTTGAGAGCATAATTGCCATTTGGCAAGCTATTTTGCTCAGGAAACAGTAATTCTATGTATATAGATTTGAGTTTCAAGTGAACATTTCAATACAGTAGGGATATCTTGACTTTTACCTTATGCATTTGTATAATCTAGTCTGGGTGTTCCCAACCAGTTTTATGCCATAGACCCCTACCCTGTGTGTATCTTAAACAGTAAAATAAAATTTAAGCTCATTACTCCCTTGTATACCAGAAGAATACCTTAATATGACTAATTATTTACCTCACAGCTACTGGATGCTAGAGATTTAATTTTGGTGACCATTGAGAGTAAATGCAAACAATCTGCAGATGCTGGAAATTCAAGGAAAACACACAAAATGCTGGTGGAACGCAGCAGACCTGGTGCTGCCTGGCCTGCTGCGTTTCACCGGCATTTTGTGCGTATTGAGTGCAAATGGTTTTGTTTATTTATTTAGAAATACAGCGCAGAATCGGCCCTTCCAGCCCTTCGCACCGCACCGTGCAGTTACCATCAACGACCCCAAAGCTAATCACGAGACAATTTACGATGACCAATTAACCTCCTGGTGCATTTTTGGACTGTGTGAGGAAACCAGAGGACCAGGAGAAAACACGCGCATTCCACAGGGAGGTCGTACAGACTGTTTAGATATGATACCTGGATTGAACTCCGAACCCTGACGTTCCGAGCAGAAATAGCATCGCACCAACCGCTATGCTACCATGGCACCCACATTAACATTTAACATTCTGTTAAAAGCATTGTTTGCACAACAGATTATTAGATCCTTGCAAGAAGCTTTCTTTAAGATCAGCACCAATGTGAACCATCATTGCCCTCCCTCCTGCAAACATAACCTTCCTTTGGCTAAGACCAGGTGCAGATGGAGTGTTCTTGCTGTTGCCTCAACTAGACTCTGTTTCATTTTGCAAGACATCTGCATTCTAATATCCTAATCTTTTTGAAATAAAAGGCCAACTTTCATTCATCTGTCTAATTGCTTGCTGTATCTGCATTTAAATTTAACTTTCAGTGATTCAGTGTACAAGGAAAGCCAATCCCTTTCAATCTTCACTGTTTATAAACTGTTGATCAAAGTGGGTGACTTTGGGGTTTTTTTCAGATGCATTCTATCTTCACCCAGTGGCTTGGCCTATTTATATTCCCCTGTAGCCTCTTTGCATCTTCCTCCCAACTTCTTTACCACCCAATAGTAAACTTAGATAAAGTATATGCTTTCCCCTCATCCATTGAGGTAGATTGTGAACAACTCAGGCCCCAATACTGATCCCTGTGGCACTCCAGTGGTTGCTGTCTCCCAACCTGAAAATAACCTGTTTATTCCTAATCTGTTTCCAGTCTGTTAATGCATCCTCAATATAGCCTAGTATATTAACCCTCAATCCCAGTGCTATAATTTTACTTAATAACCTTACATGGGACCGATTCTGAAGGCCCAAATCTCCCCCTATCCACATACAAAAATGTGGAGAAATTGGAATTCAAAAAAATTCATGACGTACAATATGTCAGTGATAATAAATCTGATTCTGATTCTGAAAATTGAGATATGTGCTCCATTATCATGTGTCATCCATTGGAGCTGGGAATTGAACAGTTGTGTAAATACTGTCTGTCCACATAAGGAATCATTGGCGTGTCTTTAATTTTGCTGGAGGTCCCTAAGTTTTTGTAGTCATATACACAAGCTGCAGTAAGTTTAAACATGCATTCTGATTTATATCACTACTGAGTGCCTGACATCACTGTACAGACACTTCTACCCAGAAATTGGATTACAGAAAGTCCATTTGTGCCTGCTTTTTATGTGTAAACCACACACAACATGCAATTGTAGGCATAATTTATAGCATTTCACACATTATTCATTAAAGTCCCACCCTTTGGGAAAATGGAACTAGTCAATAATGGGGCATTTTGCCCTTAGATCAGAGTTATTTCTCTGTTGTATTTTGTACTTATAATGACATCATCATTTGGGAAACATCATAAAGTAGATCAGTGGGTTGCAAATTATGGCCTCCCTTGTTATCCCTCGAGGACTGCACCATACTAAGAGCAGTGAAAATTTAAGGTATTTCCACTGGGAAAGCATTGCTATTTGGAATATCAATCCCCTCTTATTCTCATTCACACAAATTTTTATTAACAGTATCCCATGGCACAAGTTGAGACTTTATTGAAGTAATTAGTGGAACTCGTGGATCCCTCCATTTGTGGGCAGATGGCTGCAGCTGATCATGGGGCTTGGAACCATATGAGACAATGAAGGTCTTGGGAGATCCATGCATTGTTAACACTCCCTCCTCATATTCCCCCACTCCCATCTCTCTGTTCTGTGAATTCACACCTCCAGCTTCCCAACTCTCTCAAACTAAACCCCCATCTCAGACTGAACCATTTCCAATGCAGATGGTGCCTGTCAAGCAACAGTTTGTACAAAATGCACAGATGAGTTTTAATGTATCTTGAAACACATAAGTCGTCTTAAGAATATCCCACCCATGATATTTTGGTGACTGCTTGGCCCAATGTTATTGCTAACATGAGCATTTACTGTAAATTCCAAAAAAATGAAAGTAATCCATTTCTAGTGCTTTTTTCCCCCTGGAAGTTTGCAATTCAAAATCCCAGATTGCTAAGAAGTCACAATGTAATTCGAGATTAATTCAGCTACCTACTCGCAAACAAAAAAGCTACTGAGTTGAAAATCTGAGTTGATGCCTTTGCATCTTAATGAGTCATGGTGGCATTTCTAAAAAGGATGCCAACCAATCATTAATCCCTTAATGAGACTTGCAAAAATCTTAATGGCATTGAAATAAAATGATTTATGCAAACAGAAAAAGTTGTGTAAAATGAACATGTAACAATGTAAGAATGAAGCATTTGGAAACTTTGAACGATGACCACTTGTGTTCACTGCTAGGAAGCAGAAGATTTGCCAATATTCTTCCACCACAAAACTACTATCTAGACTTAGTGATGCAGGAAACGAATTACCATTTCCCATAACTGCATGTGAATAGAGAGTGGAGCATTAACCTTCCCCTTTATGAAGGATACAGCTTTCCCGTACTGACTGTAATCACTGCTGCCCAGATTTCCATATTCGATAACCTTTGTGATTTGTGGCTTTTGGCCATGGTTATTTGTGTTGTGGTGGAACATGCACACAATTGTTCAGTAAACAATGTTGAAGTTTATTACGCCTGTGACATGCAAGTTTACTTTGTCAAATAAATGCCTCATTTAGTATGAGACATAATTTAGTCAGTCTGTCTGGGTTAAATATACTCATTACACAGTGACAGATGATTTTAAAATGTTTTTAAGCATTTCAAGTGGATAAACAATAGGAAGGCACAACGTCAAAGCCTGACTATTGAATAAATCAGCCACTAGTTTAACGTTGTTAACATTTTATGTAAATGAATGTCACGTTGGCATTGAAAATTTAAAAAAAACTTCCTAATTTTTATTCTAAGATATCTAAAACAACTTTCATAATGGTTTTACTTTTACTCAAGAAGGTAAAATTCACAACCAAGCCTTGGAATAGTGATTATAATATTAATTGCAGTTCAGAAAATTTTATAAGAATTATCAGAGGGTTTTTAAAACTATCACATTTCTTTCTGTTTTCTGCTTTATGATATAGAAGCACATTAGGGAGGAATTCCCTGTGGGGGATTTAATGGAAATTTCTCCCATTGGTGTGCAGTTTGTTCATGACAATCTATAGCCTAAATTTCCTGAAAAGTCCATTACTTTATACTGGAATATAAAACATGTCTTAAAGCAGCAAAATTTAATGTAAGTAATTGAGACCCAAAGAAAGTGTGAATCTCAAACCATGTGGGATCTCCTGAGAAATAATTATTTTCTTTTCAAAAGTGCTAACCATCACCCATACAGATAAAAGCCAAGAGAACTGGACTAACTATGTAGAGACCCCAGTTTAAATCCCACCAAGACAGACATGACATTTAAATACAGTTACTAATCTGGAACTAAATTTTTTTTTAAATCTTAGTTATGATGACTCCAAACTATTGGAATCGCATGAAAACCTCTTTGGTTCACGGACATCCTTCAAGGGGAGGAAATCTACCAGTCTTCCCTAGTTTGGCCTACAAGTGATTAAGGACCCTGAAAAGTAAGGCATTACTGCAACAACCATCATAAGGGAATAGAACATAGAACAGCACAGCAGAAGAAAAAGATCTTTGGTCCTTGATGTTGTGCCAAACTAATTAAACTAGTAACAAATGCCTAACTGAACTAATCCCTTCTGCTTAGACGACGTCCATATCCATCACTGCCCACTCATCTGGGTTCATCTATCACATGTGAACCAAATAAATTAGCCTCAGAGAGTTGCCAGGGAGGAAAGATTGAGTCAGCGGTGAGGACTGAAGACAATGGCTTCAGTATGTCTAATATTTATTTGCAGGATATTCCTGATAAACCACTACTAGACATCATTCAAACAATCCAACACCTTCGAGGTTAGGAAAAGTGATATATTATAGAATGAGGGATAGGAGGGAGCAAAGGAATGATCCTTGGAAGACATTAGAAATATTAATATAGGAGAAGGTAAAGGAACCATTGTCTGTACAGAATTCAGCCAGGTGAATGCAGTGACGCCTAACTGAAAAAAACAATCTGAAAGGCTGTTGATATAGCGAACAGTGTCATAAGCAACCCACAGGTTGAGAAGGCCAAGAAATACATTAATCATTATTGACCTCCAACCTGACCCTTAGTAACATAGCAGGTTGGAGATCTGAATGGAGAAAAGCAGAAATCATGGGAAGGTACGATATGAAAATATGAAGATATAATTCACAAGGAAAGAGTGGAAAAACTGAGTTGATGAGAGAAGCAATAATGGCAAATTTAAAAACAAAAGCAATGCCCAAGCAAAGAACAGTATTCTAAAACTACAGGTCAGAAAGTGGGTGATACACTAATGCTTCAGTAATTAATGTTGCACAGCTCCAGAATGCATATCAGATAGTGATGTTGGGTGCTGTATGCCTGGAGTTTTGACATGTTCTTTGTTAGTGCATGGATTTCAGATGTGCTGCAGTTTCTTCCAGTGTCCTAAAGTGGTGCTAGGACATTAATAGGCAACAATGACTTGTCCCAAGTCCAGTGGATGGCAGGAGAATTAGAGAGTGTTGTTGGATATGTGAAAGAGAATAGGCTACAGGGAAATAAGTGAGCTATGAGACTGATGGGTATGCTCTGTGGTATGGCAGAGACTCAATGAGCTGAGTAGCTTTCTACTGCATCATAAGGAAATATGAGAATATAAATGAAAGGTAAAGAAGAGGAACAATTTTTAAACACAAGAGATTCTGCAGATGCTGCAAATCCAGAGCAACACGCACACAGAAAGTGATGGACAAACTCAGTAGATCAGGTAATGAATAAACAGTCGACGTTTCAGGCAGTTCTAAGACACAGCATCTGTTTCTTGTGCATTTCTTAAAATTCTTGCATTATAGTCCATCCTGAATTTTCATTTCTGCTTCCCCAGCATCATTTAAAAATTTACTACTTCACAAGTCTGTTAATCAAGATGTCTACATGAACGTGGTCATTACTATTCAGGTCCTTCTTACTCTGGCATCTTCCTGCTTCCATTCCAGTACTGATGAAGGTCTCGGCCCGAGACATTGCCTGTTTATTCTTTTCCATGGATGCTGCCTGACCATCCAAGTTTCTCCAGCATTTTGTGTGCAGTGAAATTTTTAATCATTATTACTGCTAATATAACTGGAAATGCTCAACAGAGGATTGCAGTTTACAACGTCCCCATAAATGAAACCAAATTTCCAAAATTAGTGATGACTCTGAGTTCCCAATTAGTGCCAATACACCAGCACGGAACAATTTCCAGGACTTAAGTTTTTAGAACATGCAATTGTACTCAGCCGATGTATATTTAGATACAGATCAATAGGTGGTGATAAAAGATTGTGATAAGAAAATATTACTTCTTTGATACGATAAATGTCTGAGTTTCTTAAGAACAGTAATAGTGTTTAATAGCATTACATCCTGATTACCTGTATTTCTGCACAGAGATTGAAAAGAAATTAATTCCTAACCTTCCTGTTGCAGAATTTTAGTACAGTGATCATCTTGATACTCTTTCAGACATTTGGGGAGTCAGCTGGAACAGGAGTAGTGGGGAAATCTGGAAATTCAGTACCATAGGCGGCACCTGGAATTAGTCAATTTGCTTAGAAGGAGCAGAGAGTGTACAAATATTTGCTGGGTGTTTTCTATACAGGCTTGAAAGATTGGTATACTGCTGTGAACCCAGTTTCAAATCTTAGCATCCTGGGCTGGGATTTAAAAATGCAATTTAAAATAGAAAGATGCAGTGGCTAACCCATGATAATGTTCATGCTGTTCAAGCACATTTTGTTCTAGGATGCAGCATCTGTTTCTCATGGATTTTTCTTTATATTTTAATTCTTTTCTATACAGGCTTGAAAGTTTGGTATACTGCTGTGAACCCAGTTTCAAATCTAAACATGCTGGGTTGGGATCAAAATTGCAATATAAAATAGAAAGCTGCAGTGGCTAATCCATAATAATGTTCATGTTCAAGCACACTTTGTTCTAGGATGCAGCATCTGTTTCTCATGGACTTTTCTTTCTATTTTAATTCCTCTTTATAGACCATCCTGAATTTTCATTTTCACTTCCCCAGGATTACTTATAAATTTACAAATTCTGTTAATCAAGATATATAAATGAATGTGATCATCACCTTTCAGGTTGGGGCGGAAAATCAATATATATTTTGTCTTCTTTTCCATCCCATAGCTAGAAACGTTTACTATAGAGTTAACACGAGGAAATCTGCAGATGCTGGAAATTCAAACAACACACACGAAGTCAACAGTGCTTCTCCTTATAAATACTTTCAAATCTCTTACTATCTTTCCTTTCAGTTAGTCCTGACGAAGGGTCTCAGCCCGAAACGTCGACAGTGCTTCTCCTTATAGATGCTGCCTGGCCTGCTGTGTTCCACCAGCATTTTGTGTGTGTTGTTTACTATAGAGTTGTAGGATATCACTGTAGTTCTAACTGCTACTGCAACTGTTTTGTTTAATTTCTGGATCAAGAGAGTTTCACTGTAAATATAGCCAAAAAATCATGTTTGTCAACCCTATGTCCAGTGAGAATTGCTGGTGAGATGAACGATATTGTTACTCCCCTGAAGAAAAAGACACAAAAAAAGCAGATTCCTACTTTATTCTGAGTCAAGCCCTTAAAACAAGGCTTGTGTCACAACAGATTATACCAGTCTCAAATGAGATGTTTCCGTGACTTCTCACATGAGAGGGAAAATCTTGTCAGATCACTGAGAGAGGAACAATGGGGTTAGCACTTTCAAAGACAGCATATTTGTTGGGCCAAGTGGCATTTTTCTCTGTTGTACCAAATTATTATTATACTCACATTCTACTTACCATCTAAACATGTCACATGTTAAAATCAGTTATTACTACAAAGTGGATTAAACTTTAATATTTTTCCAAGGGAGAGCTCATTTCTTCCTTTTTCAAGAACACTTTTCATTGCCATAGTGTACATCTATTACATTTGGACATTTGCCATTATTGTGTACATTTCTGGTCACAGAATTATAGGAAAGATATCAACAAAATAGAGAGAGTACAGAGAAGATTTACTAGAATGTTACCTGGGTTTCAGCACCTAAGTTACAGGAAAAGGCTGAACAAGTTAGTTCTTTATTCTTTGGAGCGTAGAAGGTTGAGGGGAGACTTGATAGAGGTATTTAAAATAATGAGGGGGATAGATCGAGTTGACGTGGATAGGCTTTTTCCATTGAGAGTAGGGGAGATTCAAACAAGAGGACATGAGTTGAGAGTTAAGGGGCAAAAGTTTAAGGGTAATACGAGGGGGAACTTCTTTACTCAGAGAGTGGTAGCTGTGTGGAATGAGCTTCCAGTAGAAGTGGTAGAGGTAGGTTCGGTATTGTCATTTAAAGTAAAATTGGATAGGTATATGGACAGGAAAGGAATGGAGGGTTATGGGCTGAGTGCGGGTCAGTAGGACTAGGTGAGTGTAAGCATCAGCATGGACTAGGAAGGCCGAGATAGCCTGTTTCCGTGCTGTAATTGTTATATGGTTATCAGGTATTATAGCTAAACTGCACAAGAATAGGACCTTCAGCTCTACTCAACTATGCTAACCATGACTGATCCCACATGTCCACATTAGGCCTTTATCTCTGTACTCCTTTTCTATCCAAGTACCCACCTACATAATATTTAAACATTGAAATTATACCTACCTCTGACATATCTTTTGCAGCACTTTCTATATAACTATCACACTATGTGTGGATAAACTTGCCTCTCAGATCTTTAATTTTCACTCCTTTAACCTATGCCCTTTAGTTTTAGGCTCCTGGAGCATGAATGAAAGACTCTCATTAACTTTGCAATGCCCCTTGTAATCATCTAAGCCTCAAAGTTTGTTACTCAGTCTCGTATGTTCTAGTGAGAATGAACCCAGCTTATACATTCTCTCCTTGTGAGTAAAGCCCTTAATTCCAGGCAACTTGCTGGTGAATATCTTCTGAATTAGACCATAAGGAGCAGAATTAGGCTGTCTGGCCCATTGAGTCTGCTCCACCATTCAATCATGGCTGATCCTAATTTTTTCTCCTCCTCAACCCCAGTTCCCAGCCTTCTCTAGTGTAACTTTTGATGCCATGTCCAATCAAGAACCTATCAATCTCTGATCCTCCACATTGAAAACTGATGCAAATTACTCATTTAGTTCATCAGCCATCTCCTTGTCCCCCGTTATTATTTCTCTTGCCTCATTTTCTAGCAGTCCTATATTCTCTCTCATTTCTCTTTTATTTTTAAAATACTTGACTAAACTTTTACTATCCACTTTGATATTATTTGCTAGCTTACTTTCATATTTCATCTTTCCCCTTCTAATGATTTTTTTAGTTGCTCTCTGTAGGTTTTTAAAAACTTCCCCATCCTCTATCTTTCCACTAACTTTTGCTTTGTTGTATGCCCTTTCTTTTGCTTTTAAAATGGCTTTGACTTCCATTGTCTGCCACGGTTGTACTATTTTACCATTTGAGTATTTCTTCATTTTTGGAGTACACATGTCCTGCAGCTTCCTCATTTTTCCCAGAAGCACACGCCATTGCTGCTCTGCTGACATTCCTGCCAGCAGCTCCTTCCAGTTTACTTTGGCCAACTCCTCTCTCATACCATTGTAATTTCCCTTACTCCACTGAAATACTGCCACATCAGACTTTACTTTCTCCCTATCAAATTTCAAGTTGAACTCAGTCATATTGTGATCACTGGTTCCTAAGGGTTCCTTTACCATAAACTCCCTAATCACCTCCGGTTCATTACATAACACCCAATCTAGTACAGGTGTCTCCCGCTTTACAAATGTTGGCTTTACGCCGCTTCACTTTTACAAAAGGCATACATTAGTAGCCTGTTTTCGCATTACAAAGAGGATTTTCGCTTTCAAGAAAATTTTTCCCATATAAATTAATGGTTCTTCGCTTTACGCCATTTCGGCTTGAGAAAGGTTTCATAAGAACGCTTTACCTTTGTTAAAGGGGTAGGGGGGCCTGTATAGCTGATCTCCTAGGAGGCTCAACAACAAACTGCTCTAAAAAGCTATCCTTTAGGCATTCAATGAACTTACTCTCTTGAGATCCATTACCAACTTGATTTTCCCAATCGACCTGCATGTTAAAAATCTCCTATGACTACCATAACATTGCTCTTTTGACTCACCTTTTCTATTTCCTGTTGGAACCTGTGCTCCATCTCCCAGCCACTGTTAGGAGGCCTGTATATAATTGCCATCAGTGTCCTTTTACCCTTGCAGTTTCTTAACTCAACCCACAAGGATTCAACATCCTCTGATCCTAAGTCACATCGTTCTACTGATCTGATGTCATTCTTTACCAGTAGAGCCACACTATCCCCTCTGTCGACCTTCCTATCCCACTGTTATCATGTGTAACCTTGAACATTCAGCTCCCAACTACAGCCATCCTTCAGCCACAATGCAGTGATGGCCACAACATCATACCTGGCAATCTGTAATAAAGCAACAAGATCATCCACCTTATTTCTTATACTACACACATTAAGATACAATACCTTGAGACCGTATTTGCTATCCGTTCTGATTCCGCATCCCTAATGATTTGATACTCAGCCTGATGGCTGCAACTAAGTCCCATAACTTGCCTGCCCTTCCTGACAATCTGACTGCACGTTATCTTTACTTTTTTACCATTTGTCCTATCCTGAGTCCTTTCTCTCTGGTTCCCACCCCCCTGCCAAATTAGCTTAAACCCTCCTCAACAGTTCTAACAAACCTGCCCACGAGAATATTGGTCACCCTCAGGTTCAGGTGCAACCCGTCATACCTCTCCCTGAAGAGATACCAATGATTCAAGAACCTGAAGCCCTGCCCCCTGCACCAGCTTCTCAGCCACACATTTACCTGCCAAAGAATTCTTCTCAATGTTATCACATCCTTACTGTACTGTGGTGTCCAGAAATGCACACAGTAATCCAAGTCTAGCCTAACTAATGTTTTGTACATCTGCAACATCTTGCGCCAATTCTTGTACACAATACTTTGATTTATGTCATATGCCTTCTTCACTACTCTATGCACACCTTTTGCCATTTTTATTGAACTGTGACCTGCATCCCAAAAGTTTCCCTGTAGTATAACACTCCTAATATCCCTCCCATTTACAGTATATGCACTGCTAATATTTAATGTCCCAAGACACATTACTTTACATTTGCCTGGATTATATTCCATCTGCCATCATTCCACCCAATTTTCTAGCTAATCTATGTCCCTCTGTACTTTAGACAACCTTTGTTACCAACTTCTCTCCCCATTTTTTGTCTCAGTGGCAAATTTATTAATCAGAGTACCTATATTCTCATCCAAATCATTTACTTAAAATGCCTTCATTTTAAGTTTGCCACAACATATAAGTTGTACATATGGGTGTCTCAGTAAAATACTTGGAATGATGGAAAATATTGTTGTTGCTTTTAACTCTAGAAAAAATAATTTTAAAGAAGATTTTTAGTCATGTAATATTGATTAAATTTATGATTATTTAAGTGAATCTCCAGCCATACTACTGGCAAAATGCAGTGGCACTGCAATTACTGAGCTGACCAGAAGGCAAGACAAAAGGCAATTCTCCTCCCTCCTGTCTGTAATTACAACACAGGCACCAGCTCTAAGGCCACATTGGCAAAAGGTGTCCCAACAAGTGATGACATTTCTGTCAGTTTGTTCCTGGAGATCTGAAACATCTGAGGTGCGCAAGTGAAAGTATCAGCTACATTTTTGCCTAAATTAGAACCTTTAAATGTTCAGATAACCACACTGAGTCTCTAGACACTGATAGTTTAAAGAAACAGATATTATCCTCATTTCAAATGTCTTACTGAACAACTTCCCAAAGCAAGATGATGGTCAGCTAAGATATTATGGGAGCAACTTAGTCCAAAAGAACTGAAGGCAAAGAAGATTGGCTCCACTGTGATGTAAGTAATATAAATATGTAGCAAGTGTGCTCTATATATCCTGTTCCTGTTGTGTTATTTTTTCCATGCTCAATAAACAGTTCAAAGTTTTGTTTTGAAATGTGAGTGTAATTATCTGGAAAAAAATCAGTTTCAAAGGATAGTTGTGGGAAGATGATGGCTGGTATCACAACAGTAATGGAGAAGATATTCTCTTGTAAGAAACTAGATCATGCAGAAAGAATGCTGAGTGGTTTAGATGCAACATTTTACTATTAATGGAAATAAAACCAGAAGTATTTTCTTCATTGAAAATTGTTGAACAACAAAAAAACTTGTATGTTAAATCTGAGAGCAAAATACTTAAATAAACTCTTCAGCAGAAGCTTTAAAATCCTATGGGACCAGGAGGATCTTCACTTTATAATCATGAATGCATGGAACAGATTTCCAGGCAAAAATATTAGTCCTATCTCAAATGAAGAGTTGTATAAGTATATGGTAGAGAATAAATATAAGTACATGCAATAAATACTGTTTGTAGATGGGTAAAGAATTGGTCCTGGTCAAACCAAAACCCAAAACTTTTAAGGTCTCAGAATGATGAAGCAAATTATGTTGAACACATGAGTACACAATCCTTCCTGCACTCTAAACCATTTTAAGCTCATTGTTGCTCAGTAGCAAACAAAATTGAATTAATGCTATTAATAAATGCCAACATTAGTATTTTTATATGTGTTTTTAAAAATCAGCATTTGGTTTTGCATGATTACAATAGTAAGTCTTGGAGCTTGAGAACATAGAACATAGTAAATTCAGTGGATTATTTCCACATCATCATTAGTGACCTGCAGAAGAGACAAATGGCCATAAAAGTCATGTGCAGCATTGTTTCAAGCATTACAAACCAGCAATAAATAGTGCAGTCAGTCAGGGCTGACTGCTGAGATAGTAAGTCATTTCATGCACAGCTAAGTGGTAGTTGGACAGTTAAAGCACTACAATCGACCAGAAGCATAAATTTGGTGCTTTCACTGCATGGGTTTCAATAGGCAACAATATTATAGTGTAGCTTAGATCTGATATACAGAGATTATTTTACAGGATGAGCAAAAGAGTTCTATACCATTGAGACTTGATCTTGACAATTGGGAAATATAAATTCAATTGAAATTAAGTAAATCTGGAATTTAAACAATACTGCTAGTCTCAGTAATAGTAACCATGAAACTAACAGATTGTCATTAAAAATTCTTTTAGTCCACTATGTCCTTCAGGGAAGGAAATCTGCCATTTCTACCCAGACAGGCATATGTGTGATACCAGACCCGAACTGCTTCCTCATTTAACGAGGCATTAGGTATGGACAATAAAGGCTAGCCATGACAGTGACATCCACATCCTGTGAATGAATAAATATAGATACTGTATTTCAGCAGTTATGCAAACTAGCTTTGCAACTTCTTCTTTTGAAGGCTCTATAACTTGGAAACACTTCAGAGGAATTAACTGGTCTTCAGCCTATTTTTAACATTTGTTTCAGATTTCCAGCGTGTGCAATTTTTGACTGTTAACTTCCAATGTTACGGGGATGCAGCAGAGAGCACCCACATTGTCTCAACATTTAAAGAAAATCCAGAAGGATTATGCTAAGAGCACATCATTAGAAATTCAGGCCACTGTGAAATAGCCTTTCAGCCAGATTCACATGCCAATCATTTGGGAACTGGTTGAACAGAAGAGCTGATTCTGGTTGATCAGAAACAGAGGGTGAGATGCACTGACAATGCACAGGGAGAGCTGGCCTGAATGTACTGACCCACAGGAAGGACATAGTTGGCAATTCTCTTCAAAATCGTTGGCCAAAGGGTAAGTCCAATCTGGTCCATTGCTTCAGGTATATAGATAGATAGATACTTTATTCATCCCCATGGGGAAATTCAACTTTATTCAGAAAGTTAAGGCATACCTGCAAACATAGACCATAAGACCACAAAACATAGGAGCAGAATTAAGGCATTTTGCCCATTGGGACTGTTCTGCCATTCCATCATGGCTGATTTATTATCCCTCTCAATCACATTCTCCTGCCTTCTCCTTGTAACCTTTGACTCCCTTACTATTTAAGAAACTATCAACCTCCGCTTTAAATATACCCGATGATTTGGCCTCCACAGCCATCTGTGGCAATGAATTCCACAGATTCACTACCCTCTGGCTAAAGAAATTCATCTCCATTCTAAACATGGAAGCAAGGTTGGTTGGGGAGGGGTTTAGGCGCCCTGTATACAATACATTCTTGCCTTTTATCTCATTGATCTCACAATATAATTATTTTATAACCAAATTATAGTGGAAAGGATCTGTTTAGAGGTTATTTTAAGGACAAGCAAGAATAAAAAAATAAGCAATTAGATTACTGCATATTTAATATAATATTTATTATTCTTAGCAAAGTACAGAGAAGGAGGAATAGTGAATCATCGGGTTTATAACCACAGAGATCAGTATGCCTAGAGAGACAGTATTGATTCTGCAGATTCAATAGAAACCTTGTTTGTCTCTGCATGCCAATGTCTCAGCTTGTTTACCTACAGTATGACACAAAATTGCAAAATTTGAGGATGCATTCTCAGCTTGTGGTGTTTCAACGTGGAATTATTGAAGAGAGACAGAGTGGGAATGGGTCCCACGGGAAAGAGCATTATACAAAAAGGCTTAACAGTTATTCACCTACTATATTTTCAGTGGAGCAAAATTGTTGACCCAAATATTAAAGTATGAACCCTTCTATTTCTCAGTTCATTTTACTGTCGACAGCAATCTTCAAGCCCTAACATTCCATTCTTCTTCTTAGGCAGGTACCTAGAGTTGAGAACTTGCTTCCACTCTAGTTTAGTGGATTTTGAGGCAGTTGATGGAGACACTGTGAGATCCACAGGTTCTGCCATAGATGGGTCAGATACTGCTCTATGGGGTGGGGATGAGTCCTTTGGAATCTTTTGCATTCCTTTTGCTGCTTTTCCTGACCTCCAAGTGCTTTAGTGGGTTCTGGGATGTTCCTTCTTCAGTTTGAGCCAGGGATTCCCATAAGCAGTGAAGAAATTACATTTGTTTTTAAAGAGGTTTCCAGTACCTTCTGGAAACTTTTTCTCTATCCTCCCATGATTCACTTGGGATTGCAATGCTGGGAGTGGAGTGCTTTTTTGATGGTTTGTCCACATAGCACCCATTCAGAGTCATAGAGAAGTACAGCACAGGAACAGGCCTTTTGACCCATCTAGTCCATGATGAACCATTTAAATTGCCTACTCCCTTCAATCTGCATCGGGACCCTCCATACTCCTACCATCCGTCTACCTATCCAAACTTCTCTTCAACATTGAAATCGAGCTTGCATGCATCACTTGTGCTGACAACTTATTCCACACTCTCACAACACTCTCTTTCAATATTTTTATTAGTTTCTGCATAGAGAAATACAGAGGACAAGAAGATATATTATAAGTCAAAAGAAAAACATAAAATATTACCAAATACATTGTATTAAAAATACAGTTACAATCACAGAACCCTGTATTCATAAAAATTTAGTTAAATTGTAATATTGAAATATAGTAATTTTGTTATACAGAAAAAAAATCTAAATCCACTACCAAAGTCAGAGCTGTTAGGAAAAGCAGGAAAAAAAGAGGAAAAAACCCTTATCATATAATAAAATATATTATTAGCCACAATCTGAACTTTCACAACAAATCAAAGGTTTTGAAAATAACTCAAAAATGGCCCCCACAACACTCTGAGTGAAGAAGTTTCCCCTCATGTTCCCCTTAAATGTCTCACCTTTCACCCTTAACCCATGACCTCTGGTTGTAGTCCCACCCAACCTCAGCGGGGAAAAAGCCTGCTTGTATTTACTCTATCTATACCCCTCATAATTTTGTATACCTCTATCAAATCTCCTCTCAATCTCCTATGTTCTCAAGAATACAGTCCTAACCTATTCAATCTTTCCTTATAATTCAGATTGCCAGACCTGGCAACATCCTTGTAATTTTGATCTGTACTCTTTCAACCTTCCTTATGTCTTTCCTGTAGGCAGGTGACCAAAATTACACATAATACTCCAAATTAGGCCTCAACAACATCATATACAACTTCAACATAACATCCAATCTTCTGTATTCAAAGCATTGATTTATGAAAGCCAATGTGCCAAAAGCTCTCTTTATGACCCTATCTACCTTTGACACCTCTTTCAGTGAATTATGGGCTGTATTCTCAGATCCTTTTGTTTTACCACACTCCTCAGTGCCCTACCATTCACAAAGACCAACCCTGGTTGGTCCCACTGAAGTATAAAACCTCTCAATTGCCTACATTAACTTACAATCTCCCATTTTCAGCCAATTTTTCCAGCTGATGCAAGTCACTCTGCAAGCCTTCCTCATTGTCCACTACACCCCCAGTCTTGGTGTCATCCACAAATTTTCTGATCCAGTTAACAACATTATCATCTAGATCATTAATATAGATGACAAACAACGCAGGACCCAGCACTGATCCCTGTGGCACACCACTAGTCACAGGCCTCCAGTCAGAGAGGCAACCCTCTACTACCATCCTCTGGCTTCTCCAACAAAGCCAACACCTAATCCAATTTACTACCTCATCCTGAATGCTGAGCAACTGGATCTTCTTGACCAGCCTCCCATGTGGGACCTTGTCAAATGCTTGACTAAAGTCCATGAAGGCAACATCCACTGTCTTGCCTTCATCCATTTTCCTGGTAACTTCCTCAAAAAACTCTATAAGGTTGGTTAGACATGACCTACCACACACGAAACCATGCTGGCTATCTTTAATCAATCCATGTCTATCCAAATACTTATATATCTGGTTCCTTAGAAGACATTCCAATGCCTTTTCCACAACTGATGTCAGACTCACTGACCTGTAACTTTCTGGTTTATGGGATAGCCTTTTTCAAACAGCAGAACAATATTGGCTATCCTCCAATCCTGTCACTAAGGATGTTTCAAAATATCTCTGCCAGGCCCCCATCAATTTCTGAACTTGCCTCGCATAGGGTCCAAGGAAACACCTTGTCAGGCCCTGGGGATTTATTCATCTTGATTTGCCTTAGGATAACAAACACCTCCTCCTCTGTAATCTGTACAGGGTTCATGAAGTGTATGCCACTTTGCCTCACTCTATAGACTCTGTATCCATCTCCCCAGTATATATAGATGGAAAGAATTCACTTAAGTTCACCCCCATCTGTTTTGACTCCACACATGCATTACCAATCTGGTCTTCCAGAGAACCAATTTTATCCTTTGCAGTCTTTTTTCTCTTAACATATCTATAGAATCCCATAGGATTCTCCTTCACCTTGTCTGCTATAGCAACTTCTTCCCTTCTTTTAGCCTTCCTGATTTCTTTCTTAAGTGTTCTCTTACATTTATTGTTCCTACTTGCCTATATCTGCTATGCACCTCTTCTTTTTCTCCTAACCAGGACCTCAATGTCTCTTGAAACCCAAGGTTTCCTACCCCTGTTTTCTTTACCTTTTATTCTGACAGGCACATACAAGGCACATACTTTCAAATTTCATTTTTGAAAACCTCCAACTTTCCAAGTACATCTTTGCTAGACAATAGCCTGTCCCAATCCACACTTGCCAGATCATTTCTGACACCATCAAGATTTGTCTTTCTCCAATTTAGAATCTCAACCCACTGACCAGACTTTTTTTGTATATTTATTTTGGGATATTGTATGTGCTAAGTCTTGATGCTGGGATTGGATATGGACACTTTCCTGGTTGAGAATTTGGAAGATTCTATTGATGCAGCAAATGTGGCACCTCTAAATTTTTGAAGTGGTTGCCATGTATCACTTGTGACTTACCATATATTGCTTGTACAATGGGGATTATCGCTGCCCAATCAAGCTGGAGCATGCTGCTAGGCTTGAGGTCTTGGTCGTTGAAGAGTTATTTCCTCGGATGACCAATGGGATATAACACACTGAAGGCAGTGATGGATTTCATCCACGATGCCCGTCCTTATTCTGTCCTTCCTAAGATATGGGATGTGATAGACATTGGTCAGACCTTGAATGCTAGGGGAAAGAGGTGAAGAGGTTTGGACTTAAAATGCTGGAGACAGATTGGAGGAGGATATTTGTCTTCCTAAAATGTAATGTATTGTCCTCTATATCTTTCAGGCTTAGTTGGCCCACAATTCCCATGCTCTTTTCTCTGTTCTTCTGGCTCCCCTTCCCTTCCCTGATCACCATCACATGACACTCAGTTTCACTCTCTGTTGCCACTGGTTCCACCTACTTATCATCCAAACATACAACAGTGCCAGTGCCTACTATTCCCTCCCCCAGTTGCTTCTATCTGCCTATCATCCCTCCTTTACCACTTATCCCGATATTCACTTAAAGATTAACTTTACTTCTCACATTGAAACATTGAAACCTACAGTGGAATGCATCATATGCATCAATGACCAGCACAGTCTGAGGATGTGCTGAGGGTAGCCCGAAATGTCGCCACTCTTCAGGCACCAATGTAACACGTCCACGACTTACTAACCCATTTATCAGATTTCACATCTGCAGCAACTTGTTTCCAGTTATCACCTTCCAGCCTCAGCCTCTATTTCTATCTCTGCCCTCCCCTCCCCACACCTAGATCACACTAGATCTCTTTCCTTATCTGTATTTACCTACACTTTCTTCACCCACCAGTCATTATCTCCTGACTCCATCCCTCCCACTCCTGCTCCCCTATCTGTCTCTGTTTGCCCATTTTCTCCCTCCTCACCTAGCTCTAACCATCATCCCCCAGCTCCTGCCCCACTCCTCCTAATACAGGCCACTTCCCGTCCTATTGCATGGTCCTGATCCTAAGCCTCGACTATCCCCTTGCCTCCATAGATGCTGCTTGACTAGTTAAGCTCTACGAGCAGTTTGTTATTTGCTCCTTCCTTTACTTTATAAAATTCAAAGATGATTTGAAGCTCAGTCTCCAAGTGTGCAATATGCAGAAGTCACTCGCCTACTGTAATGTAATGACAAGAAGACATTGGATCTAGAATGGAGAATCAAAATCAGAATCAGATTCATCATCAATGACAGGTCATGAGATTTGTTGTTTTGAGGCAGCAGTACTGTACAATACTTAAATGTGCTATAAATCATAATAATAAATATATATTGTATTAAAAATAGTGTAAAAAGAGAGCTAAATAGTGAGGTAGTTTTCATGGGTTCATTCCCTGTTCAAAAATCTGATTGTGAGAGGAAGAAGCTGTTCCTAAAACATTGAGTGTGTGACTTTAAGCTCTAAAATCTCCTCTCTGATGATAGTAAGACAAGGATGGTTGAATGATTTCATGCTCAAGGCCATAAGAAATATGTCAAACCAATATGGCAAACCAAGCTTGATTGACCTAAGGTTCTACCCCTGCTTCTTCATAGTTGGCCTTTACTTCAGTTGCTATTTTCCTACACTATCCCCATATCCCTTGGTTCTTTTAGTACCTACTAATCTATTGATCTCTTCTTTGAGCATAAGCAGTGATTGAGTCCCCATTCTGAGGCAAATAATTCTAAACTCATCATCCTAAGTAAAGAAGCTGCTTTTGGAGGAGATGGAGGCCAGTGATGAATTTCACAATGGCTCTCCAGTGGTACACTGCACAGTAGATTCCTCTGTAAATACCACAACTGGACATCTCTTCTCTTAAAAGTGATCATGATAACAACTCTTAGATTCCTGGCATGTACTCTTATTCCCAGATGAAAGAGGAGAGGTTGTGAATTTACACCAGAACTACCCCCCGATATCTTTTAATACTTCAGCAGAGGTGTTTTTTTCTGTTTTTTGCAGAACATTGGGTTTTAACTGGCTGTAGGCCAGTCTCTGATTTCTGTTTAATCTAAGTCCATCTATATACAACCATGGCAAAAATGAGTCAAGCCCAATGTTAACAAATAAAAGCACCAAGCATAAAGATACCAACATAATGTAAGCAGAGGGAGACACACACAAGTTTAATTTACCAGCTTGCTAGTCAAAGTTTAGGACAATTAATCCAGAAACATAAATTCAAATCCAACACGCAACTGAGGAATTTAAATTTGAGTATTTAAATAAATGCAGAGGAAACACTAATCTCAGGAATGATAACCATAAAAATGCTGATTTTTTTTATTAAAAACATGTTTAGTTCACTAATGTCCTTCAGGGAAGGAAATAAGCTATGATAAAATTATCGGTCCTATTTATGATACCAAATGTCACCCTTAACTGGCTGCTCGATTCAGTGGTAGTTAGGTGTGATTAATAAATTTTAGTCTCACCAGCAATGTCCACGTCGCATGGACAGTTTTTTTTAAATAGGTAGGCACGCGCTCTGGGTGTATATTTGACCTCAATTTTAATGTATTTTTATGTGATCCTACCTAAAGAACAAAGAGGTAATAGTCCTTATAGATCCTTACTAACTGCTATGCATGTGAAGTCATAGAAATTTTGAGGGAAAAGGTGAGGTAATGTCAAGAAGTAATCATTAGGTTTAAAATAACCTATAAAATTCTATGTACACAATTCACAGCAGGAGGCAATCTATCTTCTATTCTGCTTTAAATAGGCCAAGAAGATCACATCCTCAAATATTTACCTTTTCAGAGAATGCAAACATGAGTCAGTGGCAAGGCAGTGTAAATAACGAATAACTTGCACAGTGGAGGAAATGTTTGTTCTGCCCTACTCAAATAACGACTTGTATATAAAACACACTTTGCATCTTTGACCTAGAAACACAACAAGGTACTTCACAGCAGTAAAACCTGACAGAAGAACTTGAGAGAGTTAGAACTTGAAATTAGGTTGTTACATTTCCTACAGATTTGCAATTTGAACAAGGCAGTTTTGGCAAATGAAATGCCTGCAAGATTCAGGTGGACAGAAGCCTTGAGAATTAATACTAATTGGAATAACATGATGTCACTTGTCCCCTGACAGCAAGAGCAGGGAATACCACTGAAGCTGTAAAAGATCATTATAAGAATGTTTCAGATTTGGGTCATTTAACAGGGCACTCTGTGTGTCTAGGGAGAGGGAAAATGAATAACCAGGTGCTATTTTATGATTGTGCCGAGAACTTTTAAAGATTAAAGCAACATTTTAAAGTTATATTTTTAATTTTCATTTGATTTTGAGGTCAGCTTCAAATTAATAATAGCCATCCTCCAGGATTAGTCAATGAGGGCAAGAAAAAATATAGAATCTACATGTCCATTATTTCATTGTGAAGCATTTTCCCCGGTATTTGTATTAATTCTACTTCCCAATGTTAAAGTAATTTCTTTTGTTAGTGATTCAGGAAGTTAACTTTAACAAAGGGGTTGATTGTGATGACAAACCTAAAAGATATTCAGAAACAGAGTGATCTCTTTTACAGTAGCAGGACACAACCGGCACCAGAATTCTATACGTCCTCAGTTATTCCATTCTCCAACATTACAGCAGAAAAATGTGCTTCTATTTCATTGGCCTTTCCGGTTTCGGTTCATAAGATACCAGATAAAAATTAGAGTTGCTGTGATATCCTCCTACTTATGCAAATGGTAGCATCAGTACTTCCTGGTGGCCAAACCTTGTTATTCTCATTCCCATTCCCGTTCTGACATGTCCATGACCTCCTCTTGTGCCATGATGAGGCCACCCTCAGGGTGGAGGATCAGCACATTATATTCCATCTAGTTAGCCTCCAACCTGATGGCATGAATATCAATTTCTCCTTCCAGTTAAAAAATTTCTCGTTCCCCCTCCCCTCTTCTTCTATTTCCCTCTCTGGCCTCTTCCCTCTTCTCATCTGTCTATCACCTTCCCCTAGTGCTCCTCCTCCTTACCTTTCTCCTATGGTCTACTCTCTTTCCCTTTCAGATTCCTTCTTCTCCAGCCCTTTACCTTTACTATCCACCTGGCTTCACCCATCATCTCCTAGCTAGCCCCCTTCCCTCCCCCCCCCACCACCTTTTTTATTCTAGCATCTTTCCACTTCCTTTCCAGTACTGAAGAAGGGTCTCAGGCCATAGCATCACCTGTTTATTCATTTCCATAGATACTGCCTGCTCTGTTGAGTTCCTCTAGCATTGTATGTGTGTTGCTTTGGATTTCCAGCATCTGCAGAATTTCTCATGTTTAAAAAATTAATCTCATTATTACTCTTGACATTTATCTTAAACCTGTGACCTCTAGTCTCTGACCTCTCCACCAACATGAAAGTTTCTACTACCCATTCTGTACTCGCCATGTGTATACTCTTGTTAAATCTCCTTTAGCCTTTTCTCAAAGCAACTAAAGCCTTTCTAATCTGTGCTTGCAACTGTGGTCCTCATCACAAGAACCAGTCTAATAAATCTCCCCGGATCCTCGTGAATGTATTCACACCGTTCTGTAATGTAGTGACTGAATTGAATACAATACTCTGATTATGGCCAAACCTAAGGATGATATCAAGGAGCCTTAGTAAAAGTGAAGACTGTGGGCATAAAAGTGTCATAAAAGCCTTCAAGTCATACCTAGAAATTGATTGCAGAATTCAGAGTTCATTAGGCCTGTATCCCAAGGTCCAATCAGATTTACATGCTTCAAGAACAAGCCTTCCATTCATCAACAGGTCAGGAGTCTGAAGTGGGACACTTACTGATGACTGAACAATGTTCGATTCTGTTCAGTTTCTTCATTATATCATTATGTCAACTTCATGGAGTTCATCATTGATAAAATTCCATTTGGACACCTACATCCTGTGGTGTTACTCATACTCAGAAACCAGAAAATCTCTCCCCACCTACAAAACACAAGGGTGATAAAAATCTCTCCATACTTCGCTGTAAGTGCAGTTTCAACTAAGTTCCAAAAAGCTGACAAGTATTCGTTCAAGGTAATCCATTTGACTGTCATCCCATCCACAACATGGAATGCTCATTTCCAACACCACCATCTACAAAGCGTTCTTGTTACTTTCCCACAATATTTCGACAATTCCTCTGAAAGCTAGAACTTCCAGTGCCAAGAAAGGTAATGTTAAAGGACACATCCAAACTCCACTAGCTGCAGGTTCTCTCCAAGTCTCGTACTATTCTGTCTTGGAAGTACATCGCTGTTCTTTCATCATCACTGGGTCCGAACAGCAGAATGGATCTACCATAATTGGTCACTACATTTCCAAGAGTAATTAGGTAGATAATGCCTAGCAACATTGATATCCCATAATAAAGGGAAAATGTTGTAGAGTTGAGATATTTAAGACTATCTAATGTGCAACAATTGGTAAGTTTATAGATCTGTCCAACTTGAGGCAAATTGGGGAAATATAGTTGAAACTTCAAAGCATTATGCATTGAATTAGTTCTGCATCTAGTGAAGATATAGTAGAATAGTTACACTTCAGATGGAAATTGTATTTGAAAGTTATTTTGTTTTGGGGTTGTTGGTTTATAATTCGTTTAAAGGAACTTAAACAGGAGAATCTGTTGCTTCCAATGATAATCATAATATTGTTATCATTTACTTCTTTAGTCTTTGATCGTGGAATTTACTTGATAGTTTAAATTTACAAAAGGGAGATCTGTTAATGTTTTGTAACTCCAGAAACTAACCCTTCCCCCCAAAAAACCAGAAGCTGGGATACTTGTCTACAATTTTTTTTTCTATTTTTTAGTGAGGAGTTCACATATGACTTGGTGGTGTAATGATGTATGATATTCACATACTTCTTACATATAATCCATAATGTATTCTGTAAACAAACAATGTTTAACATTTACAATATTACCCAAATATTACTGAAATACTAAATACACTACAAGATCCTCCACCATAATCAAAATATTTTCTGTTTTGTTACACAGAGCAACTCATTGAAACTTACCTAGACTAAAGTTTATCTCGGAGTAGGAATTAATGACTCAACTTCCTCCGAAAATCATTAGGCACATTAAGGATGTGTATAATTGTGTACAATAAGCTCTGTTAAATATGCCACTCTAAAAATAGCCACATTTTAAATTTCAAACCTACTAACATCCCTTTTCAAAATAAATCTAATATCATCAGAAACTTCTAAGGATGTTTAATGCTGTTGAATTGGAGTGTGCATGAGCAGGGGAATTTTGAGAAAGTGACATGTTGGACCATTCCTTTGTAAAGGGTAGCTGACACAGGTTTTGCTGTATCTATTGTCGAGACAAGGAAGTATTTTGGATTGCACCTACACCACTTCTGCTAGTAACATGTGCCAAAATCTATTCAGAAGTGTTCCACATGTTGCAGAATACTGTCTTCAGTCTGGTTAGGTTTTTAAGTCCCGACAGTGGCAAAGGGTGAACTGATACGTGCTTAAACGTAGAACTGAGGAAATTTTATTTTTAAAATGTGTTTTCAGATTGTTAAATTTGACAGAAAACATAAAATATAGAAAAGACGTGCCTAATAGTAAATGGTAAATGTAGTCTACCTCATTTTTCAAATGATGGATAAATTAATACCTCTCTCCATAATCAGACAACGTCTGGAGCTGATTATTCCATATAACTGATGTTTTCCTTAACACTGCAATAAACAGATGTAACCCATTGACTTGTTTCCCCTCTAGCAATAACTGTAACTTATTATTTTATTGTATTATGGAGTTAAAAATAGCCTACATTGTGCACCCATAAAGACTCATCTTAAGAAACTACATTTTCAGTTGGAATTACACTAAAATCTTACTTTTAGAAAAAGGGAGCCTACAAGAAACTTCAAACAAGAGTAAGTCATTTAACTATGTGAGTCTGCTTAATTTGATCACGGTTGATCTGTATCATGATTCCATAATCTCTGAACCATACCTGGCTAGGTTTGCTTTAGGCTGACTCAATCTCACTGAAGATAGCACCACCTCCTCCTCCACAGCCATTTAAATAAAGTCAAATAACTCGTAGTCAAATCAGAGGAGCTTTCAAATACAGAACTTGCAATCACAAGAAAAAGTTGTTAAACTAGAATTGCCCCTTTCCTGCAAAAGGTTTTCTTTTACAATTAATCAGCTGATTATTAGAAAATTTATGACAAAAGAGAGAAATTAGAGATTATTAACCACATTTTATGCAAAATCTGAGATCTTGATCTTCACACACCCTTCTCCTCAACTGATTAAAATCTGCTTTCATGCATTGAAGGTTACAGTGATTTTTCTTACTGATATCTACAAACGTTTGTATCTTTACTGAGAGGTCACTCCCAATATATGGGGTGTAGCCCATGTTTTCCAAGGCTTTGCAATGAAGCATTGTTATTCTTCAGCAGCACAGTCTTAGTTTAAGGATATTGAATGCTCAGCCCATCTTTTCATATTCTTCAGTGAAGGCATTAGCAATGACAAAAATCTCATGCACATACATGCACAAATGTACCTTAACTTCAGAGATTTTAGTAACTTTAATTCTGGAGCAGAGTCACTGCAGGGTTAAACTGTCTCCCATTAGTTTTGAAGCTTAGCTTCACTCAGAGGGGAAGTTTGTTGTAAATGAGTTCAACATGATGCTGTGATAAACAGAAAGACTATCCTATATAATTCTAACATTTGGATTGTCTACAACAGGCCTTTCAAGGCACTGAAGATTCACACAGAGCTGCCTGTCCCTGTAAAATCATTCAAATTCACTGGAGTAATAAGTGTCAGTGCCCTTTTCCAGAGCAACATTCTCAGCATTGAAGACTGCTCAGCCTCCCTTGGGCAGTCACAGAGTTTGCATACCTGACACCAAACTCATGAAACAGGCACTCAATTCCAAGCTCAGTTATGAAAAATGATTACCAGGTAAAGGCACAAAGATGTGTTGAAAGCCTCATCATGAAACTGCAAGATCTCCCCTGATTCTTGGAAATTTCTCAATAATAACTCTCAAAATGGAGAAGGAGCATTTGAACATACAAATTTAAGTGCAATTATAATTCAACCACAATAAACCAGCAAGTGAAATAATTAAGCTATTAACCAAGTGCCTTTTTCATACTCACCAAATACTTGAATGCAATGTATCTGAGAATTCTCTCCTACTGTATCCTCATGCATTGGTAATTGCCAATGAACCAGTATCGGGTGCACTTGCTTGTCACTATTCATTGATGTATCTATGAGCAGGAACAAAGACCAATAAACTTTTTTCATCTAGAAATCATTAAAGGTCTGGTGATTTTCACAAATTATTGAAGAATGCAATAGAAAGCTCTGAGATATTTACACAAAAAATGTTAGCAATTAAAGTCTGCAATTAACTTACACCTTATCAGTCAACCCAAAACCCCAGACCCCAACCAACTCTTAGCACCTTTACCTCAAAACACAACATGCCCCATTCCCTGTCTCCACACCAGTTCTACCTTTGCCCCAACCTCAGACCTTCTCCCTTTCGCCAAAACCAAACCCAAATTGCAGCACCCACTAAAATATTGCACTCTCGAGATCCCCTGTTGAGAATCCACCACCACCGTTTCTTCAGTGTATGTTTTCACGTGCTTTACTTCCAGACACTGAGTCCTAACAGGAACAACATTGCTGTGGCGTGTGTTCATTGAAAAGACTTCCCAAATAATATTTTTTTAAATACCTTATTTAAATTTCTACCACACAGATTTTATCACTGTTTGAAGTAGTGAATGACGGTCAGAGGAGAGAATGCGAATAGACCCTGTGTTCATTCCCTTCGATATTAAGTATGCTGCTCTGGATACAGTTTGGAGGATGACCTACAAGGGACAAGCAGACAAGGTGAAGGAGAATCCTAAGAGCAAAAGGATAGCAAGGAATAAAATTGGTCCTCTGGAAGATCAGAGTGATAATCTATGCATGGCGCCGAAAGAGATGAGGAAGACCTTAAATGAAATTTTGGCATTTATATTTACTTGGGTGACGGACACAAAGTCTATAGATGTGAGGAAATGCAGCAGTGAGGTCATGAACCCTAAATAGATTACCAATGAGGGGGTGTTTTCTGTCTTGAGGCAAATTAGGGTGGGTAGATCCCCATGGCCTGACAAGGCCTTCAAAACCTGTGGACGGCAAGTTCAGAAATTGCATGGGCCATAGCAAAGATACTTAAAACATCTTAGCCACGTGTGAGGTGCCGGAAGACTGGAAGATAGCTAATGTTGCTCCACTGTTTAAGAAGACTCTAAGAACAAGATAGGAAATTTTAGGCCACTGAGCCTAACATAGGTAGTGGGAAAGTTATTGGAAGGTATTCTAAGGGATTGGATATATAAATGTTTCAATAGACAGGGAATGATTAGGGACAGTCAACGTGGCTTTGTGCATGGTAAGTCATGCCCAACTAATCGTATAGATCTTTCAAGGAAGTTACCAGGAAAGTTGATGAAGGCAAGGCAATGGATGGTGTCTACATGGACTTCAGCAAGGCCTTTGACAGGGCCCTGCACCGAAGGTTAGTCAAGGACATTCAGTCGCTTGGCATTCGAAATGCGAAAGAAGCCAGAGAGTGGTTGTAGATTGTTGTATCTCTGATCGGAAGTCTGAGATTAATGGTGTGCTGCAGGGATCAGTACTGGGTCCATTGCTGTTGGTCATCCATATCAATGATCTGGATGATAATGTGGTAAATTGGATCAACAAATTTGTGGATTTAACCAAAATTGGGAGTGTGGTAGACAGCGAGGAAGACTATCAAGGCCTGCAGTGGGATCTGGACCAGCTGGAAAATGGGTGGAATTTAATGCAGACAAGTGAAAGGTGTTGTACTTTGGAAGGATTAACCAGGGTAGGTCTTACATGGTGAGTGAACGGTAGGGCACAAAAGATTACAGTAGATCAGAGGGAATACAGATCCATAATTTCTTGAAAATGGTGTCACAGGTAGGCAGGATCATAAAGAAAGCTTTTGGCACATTGGCCTTCATAAATCAATGCATCAAGTACAGGAGTTGGGATGCGATGATGAAATTGCATATGAAGGTCGGGCCTAATTGAAGTATTGCAAGCAGGTTTTTTCCACTGACGTTGGGTGAGACTACAACTAGAGGTCATGGGTTAAGGGTGAAAGGTGAACTGTTTAAGAGGAACGTGAGGGGAAACTCCTTCACTCAGAGGATGGTGAGAGTGTGAAATGAGCTGCCAGTGCAAGTAGTGGATGTAGGGTTAATTTCAACATGTAAGAGAAATTTGGATAGTTACATGAATGAACTGGGTATGGAAGGCTATGGTCTGGGTGCAGGTCAGTGGAAATAGACAGATCTATGGTTCAGCCCAGGCAAGATGGGCTGATGGGAATGTGTCTGTGCAGTAATGTTCTATGATTCTATTTTTGTATATATATGACGTAAACAGAACTAACATTTATTCTTTGCCATTTTATTTCCATGGAAGTGTTCTGTTATTATACTGGTAAAATGAGACCACCCTCCTTATTTTAAAAATAACATTTATAAACATAATAACTCAAATAACAGCAGCTGGTTATTTTTTTCGTCTAAGTGTGTGACTGCTTTAGTCAAGATAGTAGCACAAAATAAACATTGAACTTGTTAAGAAGTAGAAAAACACATTGGAAAATAACAAATAAACATTTAGAACAACTGAAAGTAAATTAAAGAATGGAAAGTTATCCCATCCAAATGTTGTATACTGATAAAATATTGTGAGTTCAGATCCAATATTTGTCAAAATCTTTTAAAAAAAGACTACAGAGTGACAATCTCCCTTCAGCTGGGAACTGCATTCTTAGTTATATTTGTTGGACTTTCCTCTACTAAAGAACAGCTAAGATCTACATTTAAAAATAAAGGCTGAGCAACCAGAAGCTAACTAATATTGTACAGAGCACAGAAGTTGTTCATAACTCACAACTGGTGCTGAATTTTTTTTTCTGCAATTCTGATTGACATGAAGAAAAAGTAAAGAGAAACAGGATGAAGAGACATTCTTGGGAATAGTTTAGAAGTAAACTCATTTATCTAAAGTGTTGCAGTCTGATCTGACCAGAGAGCGCAATCAAAATGGGCATGAAAATCACCAATGCACCATGGTGTCTGCCTGAGGAAGAATTTGGCACTTTGCACCATAATTTGTCTCAATTGGGCCTTTCAACACCCGGAGTATGCACTAACCATTTTCTTTCAAGTCCTGCAATTAGAATGGAGGAGTATTCTACAACAGGAAATAGGAATCCAATTTGCTTAACTAAATGTGACTGATGTGATGCCAGTGTGCACGCCTTTAAGAACAATAGAAAGTAACCAACTGCTCTCTGTACGTTCCCACAAAAGTTTGAAAAAGGAACTGGCTGTAGCAACTGCCCTTATAGAGTAACCCACAACAAGAATGCATAGAGGACTTTACTATAATTTAGTAAACTATCCTCAATTTAAATTTAAATTAATTTAAATCTGTGAATATCTCTCAGTATCTGGAACATCAGGCAGTCTCCTCCCTGAGGTCAAATGCTGGAGACCTAAACCGAATTTAACTTTCAAGCTGTCCTGTTTGGCTATGCAAATCGGGCTCTGGTTCCCTATTTTAGGACTACTGTTCCAATTTGAAAAAATATATTCAAAGCATAACAGGACTTTCAACTCCTGCCATGCAATCTTCATAGTGGAAGTGTGTGACAAACATCTTAAGCTCTTCCTCTAACAGACTTTTGATTTGCAATTGCAGAGGGTTTTCATTACATTGGAGAACTTGGATATTAAATGGAAATAGAACCTGATCTTGTTTGAGGAGCAGATGACTCCTACACTGAAAATATGGTGATTCTAGAGTAAACTAAATAATGGGTATGTTTCTAATTGCCTTTGTCCCAATCATTTATAAATAGGAGGGATATTTCCACACAGATGTTTATTCCCTTGATAAACTTCACAGACTGGCAAACTAAGGAAGAAAAATCACAAAACCCACACTGTAATAGTTGTATCTATTGAGAACCTTATTCAAAGCTCAGGCCTAAACTTAAAATTTCGTATTCATTAAGAGACATAACACCGCCCCCCCCCCCCCCACCCAAATGTTTTTTTGAAGTGTGGTTGCTATTATACAATAGGACGAAATAGGGAAACAGGACGAAGTCACATAATCAGGATAACAAACAAGAAAAACAACCGCTTTAATAATGTTAGTTGAGTAGTAAATTCTGGCTGGGAAGCTGTAGAAGAACCGTTCAAAAATGCCATGGACTCTCTTGTCCAACTGACATAACAAACCCATCACATATTGTGCACCCATAGAACCATAGAACATTACAGTACAGAAACAGGCCTTTTGGCCCTTCTTGGCTGTACCAAACCATTTTTCTGCCCAGTCCCACTGATCTGCACCTGAGCCATATCCCTCCAAACCCTTCTCATCCATATACCTGTCCAAGTTTTTCTTAAATGTCAAAAGTGAGCCCGCATTCACCACTTCATCTGGCAGCTCATTCCACACTCCCACAACTCTCTGCGTGAAGAAGCCACCACCCCCCCAATGTTCCCTTTAAACTTTTCCCCCTTCACCCTTAACCTATGACCTCTGGTTTTTTTCTCCCCTAGCCTCAGTGGAAAAAGCCTGCTTGCATTCACTCTATCTATACCCATCATAATTTTATACACCTCTATCAAATCACCCCTCATTCTCCTACGCTCCTGGGAATAAAGTCCTAACCTATTCAACCTTTCTCTGTAACTCAGTTTCTCAAGTCCCGGCAACATCCTTGTAAGCCTTCTCTGCACTCTTTCAACCTTCTTAATATCCTTCCTGTAATTAGGTGACCAAAACTGCACACAATACTCCAAATTCGGTCTCACCAATGTCTTATACAACCTCACCATTACATTCCAACTCTTATACTCAATACTTTGATTTATAAAGGCCAATGTACCAAAAGCTCTCTTTATGACTCTATCCACCTGTGACACCACTTTTAGGGAATTATGTATCTGTACTCCCAGATCCCTCTGTTCTACTGCACTCCTCAGTGTCCTACCATTTACCTTGTATGTTCTACCTTGGTTTGACCTTCCAAAGTGCAATACCTCACACTTGTCCACATTAAACTCCATCTGCCATTTTTCAGCCCATTCCTCCAAATGGTCCAAATCCCTCTGCAAGCTTTGAAAACCTTCCTCACTGTCCACTATACCTCCAGTTTTTGTATCATCAGCAAATTTGCTGATCCAATTTGTCACATTATCATCCAGATCATTGATATAGATGACAAATAACAATGGACCCAGCACTGATCCCTGTGGCACACCACTAGTCACAGGCCTCCACTCAGAGTAGCAATCCTCCACGACCACTCTCTGGCTTCTTCCATTGAGCCAATGTCTAATCCAATTTACTACCTCTCCATGTATACCTAGCAAATTAATCTTCCTAACTAACCTCCCATGCGGGACCTTGTCAAAGGACTTACTGAAGTCCATGTATACAACATCCACTGCCTTCCCTTCATCCGCTTTCCAGGTAACTTTCTCAAAAAACTCTAGTAGATTGGTTAAACGTGACCTACCACACACAAAGCCATGCTGACTTTTTCTAAAAGGTCCCTGTCTATCCAAATACTTGTAGATCCTATCTCTTAGTATTCCTTCCAATAATTTACCTACTACCGATGTCAAACTTACCAGCCTATAATTTCCCGGCTTACTTTTTGAGCCTTTTTTAAACAACGGAACTACATGAGCTATCCTCCAATCCTCCGGCATCTGACCCGTGGATATCGACATTTTAAATATTTCTGCCAGGGCCCCTGCAATTTCAACACTAGTCTCCTTCAAGGTCCAAGGGAATACCCTGTCAGGTCCTGGGGATTTATCTGCTCTGATTTGTCTCAAGACGGCAAGCACCTCCTCCTCTTTAATCTGTATAAGTTCCATGACCTCCCTACTTGTTTGCCTTGTTTCCATAGACTCCATTCCAATTTCCTTAGTAAATACAGATGCAAAAAAAACATTTGATATCTCTCCCATTTCTTTTGGTTCTATACATAGCCGACCACTCTGATCTTCAAGAGGACCAATTTTATCCCTTACTATCCTTTTGCTCTTAACATACCTGTAGAAGCTCTTAGAATTATCCTTCACCCTGACTGCCAAAGCAACCTCATGTCTTTCTTAGCCCTCCTGATTTCTTCCTTAAGTATTTTCTTACTCTTTTTATACTCCTCAAGCATCTTATTTCCTCTCTGTTGCCTATACACGTTATACATCTCTCTCTTCTTTTTTATCAGAGTTCCAATATCCCTTGAGAACCAAGGTTCCTTATTCTTATTCATGTTGCCTTTAACCCTGACAGGAACATACAAACTCTGCACTCTCAAAATTTCTCCTTTGAAGGCCTCCCACTTACCAATCACATCCTTGCCAGAGAACAACCTGTCCCAATCTACACTTTTCAGATCCTTTCTCATTTCTTCAAGTTTGGCCTTTTTCCAGTTTAGAACTTCAACCCGAGGACCCTATCTATCTTTATCCATGATCAAGTTGAAACTAATGACGTTATGATCACTGGGACTGAAGTGTTCCCCTACACACACTTCCGTCACCTGCCCTAACTCATTTCCTAATAGGGGATCTAATATTGCATCCTCCCTAGTTGTTACATCTATATATTGATTTAGAAATTCCCAATTCCCTTTGTTCTACTACATTTTGCATTTAATTAGTAACCTAGTTTTGGAATGCTGACATGAAAGAAAATATAGGTTACAATGCAAGTAATATGGATATTTTAATCATCTTAACAATGTTATCCTTTTACATACCACAGTTGTGTGATGACACAACAGTGGCTAACAAGAGAAGTCAAAGCCACCATCACAGCCAAAGAGAGGGCATATAATCGAGCAAATTTTAGTGGGAAGATAGAGGATTGGGAAGATTTTAAAAACCAACAGAAGGCAATTAAAAAAGTTATTAAGAAGGTAAAAATGGAATACGAAAGTAAGGTAGCAAATAACATTAAAAAGGATACCAAAAGTTTCTTCAGATACATAAAGTGTAAAAGAGAGGCAAGAGTCGATATTGGACCACTGGAAAACGATGCTGGAGAGGTAGTAATGAGGGACAACAAAATAGTGGACAAACTGACTAAGTATTTTCTGATGAACCCTCCTAATGAAGGGTTTCGGCCCGTAACGTCGTCACTACCTCCTCCCATAGATGCTGTCTGGCCTGCTGAGTTCCGCCAGCATTTTGTGTTTTTAAGTATTTTACATCAGTCTTCACTGTGGAAGACACTAGCAGTATGGTGGAAGTTCCATGTGTCAGGGGCTGAAGTGTGCAAATTTAACATTACTAGAGAGAAGGTTCTTGGGAAACTAAAAGGTCTGAAGGTTGATATGTCATCTGGACCAAATGGTGTACACCCCAGAGTTCTGAAAGAGGTGGCTGAAGAGATCGTGGAGGCATTAGTAATGACCTTTCAAGAATCACTAGATTTTGGAAAGGTTCCAGAAGACTGAAAAATTGCAAATGTCACTCCACTCTTCATGATAGGAGAGAGGCAGAAGAAGGGAAACTATAGGCCTGTTAATCTGACCTCAGTGGTTGGGAAGATGCTGGAGTCGATTACCAAGAATGAGGTCTCAGGATACTTGGAGGCACCATGCTAAAATAGGCTGTACTCAGCATGGTTTCCTCAAGCGAAAATCTTGCCTGACAGATCTGTTGGAATTCTTTGAAGAAGCAACAAGCAGGATAAACACAGGAAAACCTGTTGATGTTGTGTACTTGGATTTTCAGAAGGCCTGACAAAGTGCCACACATGAGGCTGCTTGACATGTTATGAGCCAATGGAATTACAGTAAAGATTCTAGCATGGAGAAAGCTGTGGCTGATTGGCAGGAGGCAAAGAGTGGGAATAAAGGGAGCCTTTTCTGACTGGCAAATGTAATGTTAGCATTCATTTCAAGAGGACTAGAATATAAAAGTAAGGATGTAATGTTGAAATTTTATAAATCACTGGTGAGTCTTCACTTAGAGTAATGTGAGCAATTTTGGGCCCTTTGTCTTAGAAAGGATGTGCTGAAACTGGAGAGAGCTCAAAGGAGGTTCACGAAAATGAGTCCAGGATTGAATAGCTTGTCGTATGAAGAGCATCTGATGGCTCTGGGCCTGTATTCACTACGATTCAGAAGAATCAAGGGTGACCTCATTGAAACCTATCAAATGGCGAAAGGCCTTGATAGAGTGGATGTGGAGAGGAGCTTTCCTATGGTGGGAGGGGATAAGACCAGAGGGTGCAGCTTCAGAATAGAGGGGTATCTTTTCAGAACAGCGATGAGGAGGAATTCCTTGAGCCAGAAGGTAGTGAATCTGTGGAATTCTTTGCCACAGGCAACCATGGAGGCCAGGTCTTTATGTTATATTGAAGGCAGAGGTTGATAGATTCTTGATTGGTCAGGACATGAAGGGCTATGGGGAGAAGGCAGGAAATTGGGTCTGAGAGGAAGATTGGATCAGCCATGATGAAATGGTGGAGCAGACTCAATGGGCCAAATGGCCTAATTCTGCTCCTATATCTTATGGTCTAAAATATATTACCTCATACTTGTCTGGAGTAAATTCAATCCACTCTCCAATTCCACAGTCTCTTTTAGCAAGCCACTAAAAATAAATGAAAGAAATAATTTCCCACAGCTGCTTCAGCCACCATTTGCATCCTTTTTAAGAGATCCAGGCTGACTTCAACATGTAAAACTTAGCCTGCCGGTGTTCTTCATGTGAAATTAGGCCCAACAGTCTGTGCTGGCTAACTTTTGAAATCATGACAATACAATGCCAACACAAATTTTGAGCATTGCTGGGCACAAATTAATTTTACATAGTGATCTTTGCACACATTTTCAGTGCCATGAATTTAATTCCCCATATGATATGCATTATGAAAGAATACATTTCATGAAAATTGACTGGAAATTGGATCAAATGCACTTGGGTACCCTAAAAAGTCATTGAAGTAAAGACTAGTGCCAGACTAAGTTCCTTTAAAAAAATAGAAAAATTGCAAGAGACAATTGACAACAAACTGCTATTCCCCTTAGTAAGAAATAAGCTGTAAGTCTTGAGATATATGTTTTTTAGCTGGAATTGTATATAAGAATGCTCTCTCCGTAGAGGAAAGAGAAATGATGGGAGAAAGAAAAAATAATATGATCTTCAGAGAATGTGTGGCCATGACTTGCATAATCCATTTCACTTAAGGAATCCTCCTCAAGTCTTCCGCCAAAAGTACTGCAGAATACCAGTGAGGCAGGAATTGTAACTTGACATGCAGTAGTGCATAAGATAGAAAGAAACCTAAAGTTTGCAACCAATGGTGAAGCTAGGGAAAAAAGACTGTACAAGAATGTTACCTGTGGTGTACAGGTCAGATGTCGAAGTATTTAAGTCAGAATACAGAGCTTTTAATTCACATCACTTCAGGGCTTTCTGTGTGTTTTAATTTTTTGTTGTATGTGACTTTTATAACAGACATTCTCTGAATCAGTAGGAACTTAAAGGTACAATGATAAACCTATGACAGTGTATAGTGGTTAGATACATGCCTATGAATCCCAACTGGAAAGTGCCCAGGCACCGTTTTGGTTTCAGCCAGGGTTGATCACTAATGATATTTCCTCTGAGTAGAATTGAAATCAGTGCTGATATGTTTTGGTGAAACAAATTATTTAAAATGCTGCTAGAATTCAGAGAATGCTGTGATCTGTATATGTTCTAGTCCTTACTTAATGTCAGTTATAATTTTTTGCTTTTATGGCTTTAATTCACTACGTTGATATTTCTGCTATTCACTTTATTCACTAGAGGGAATAATCTGAATAAGTATAAAAATACTTGCAATTTTAAGCAGGCATAATGCCTACATGTGAATATCTCCATCCAAAGCAAATCAACAGTCAAGATTAAAGACTGAAATGTATCCTTCAGCTGGATTGTGTGCAAAGTAACCACAGCAGTCCCTAAAAGAAATTTAATTATTAAAAAGCTTGACACATTTGGAAGCTGAGAAATACATCAACAAATTGTTGGGTGTATGAGGAATGGAGGGTACTCCACCAGATACTTGTCATATCTCAATGCAAGTGACAAGAGTCTCACTTTCACTCCCCTTTGAAAGGCAAAATATCATTACTTCAGGAATTAAACAAAAACAGAAGTAGGAGTTGAAAGGAGATCATGAGGAAGAAGTTGATGAAGACTTTTAATGTTTCTGAAGATGTGCAGAGTATGTCCAGAGAGTCTAGGAGGTCTTGTTGACAATAGTGCTAATGTTAAGAAGCAAACCCTTCAAGAACAGGAAACAGGTGCATTAATATCAGCTGCTAAACAGCTGGGTCACAGACATTTGGCACACCTTTATGGATTACTGCAATATTTCAGTTTCAATGCAAAAGTCTGCTGTCATTCCCTGAATCCTATGGTCCAAGTAAAACCCTTGTTAAAACAACATGGTTTATTATGCAAGAAGACCAAATAAACATTGCTCTGCATATCCACTGGCTTTGTAGGACGATTTTAAAAACCAATATCAAATGTGATTTTGCTTTAATTTTTGCCACTTGCCCATAGTAATTTGAGCAGAAGAATTGTTGTTAAGTTAGGATAAGATGTAAACTTCATATCCAACCTATCTTGGCACTGCTACCTAGAGATTTTTGACAAATTTAGCCTTGTCCAGATTTTCACAAACTAATGTTGTGCCGTAATGCAAGGTATACTGCCTTACTGGAACTTCCAGAGCTGTGCTCCACACACAATACCAATAATACCAGTTGCATTTTAACAGTTTTATTCACTGGCAGGGTCATTTGCTAGTTTAGATGTCCTACTACTGTCAAGCTCCTTATTTAAAAAGGTAAAAGCTTATGAATGAAAGTATTATTTTATACCTGTCAAACGAAAGTCATACATTTACACTGGAAAACTTTGAAGGATGTGGTGACACGTGCTAAATTAGATGTCGAAATCTGTAATTTTCCCTCTGTGCACTACATAAGTTCAAGACTGCATGCAAGTTTAATTTGGAACACTATAGGGTATATCAACCATTTTTTTGGTCTGCACATGGGATAAATCAATCGCTCACTGTGTACAAATGGTAAACATCCATTCCTTTCAGTCTGTTTGTCAAAGCTCTTTAAAACCAAATTATATTCCACATAGAGACCCCATTGTGAGAAACAAGTTTCCTGATGACAATATATGTACACAATTATTGGTGGTGGGAAAATGCACTCCATTCAAACAACACATGCATTCTACAATACTTATGTACAAATATTTGGATTAAATGAGCCATATGGCAGGATATTCTTGGGTTATTGACATTAGTAACTTTGTAATGATGTACAATAGCTCCAAAAGGTGGCCCTTTTTGCAGTATTATGTACTCCATGCCTTACACTGATTTTAGATTTATTATACCCATCTGTTTCAATTAATTTAGTCATATATTCTATTTCACCTTGTCAAATATGAAAATTAATATTCATATTATGAATTGCCCTCTAGTCATGTTGTTCCAGTGCAACCACAACACTGACATCCACCAGACAAATTATGAAAATTTCCCAGGTGTGTCCTGTCCACAAAAATCCAGACAAATCTATTCCAGAAAAACCAACTCTCTACCCATCTATTATCAATTTTCCTACAGGTAAAAAGTACTACATCTGCCCTGATGAAGGGTGTAATATATATTACTCTGACTCCAATAATTGAATTAAATGTATGGCAACACTTTGCATGGAAAATTCTAAAATGCCCAGTTGTCATACAAAGTTCACAGATCCCAACAACCTTACTGAGTACGTCAAAGCATACAGGCATTCTATGCTCCAGGACTGAACTCTCATTGATGGAAGATATTATCACCATGCTGCCATAATGTGTTCAACAATAACTTCCTCAATGACACTTATTTTGAGTTTCCTAATGCCCCAAGATGGAGTCAATAATCCCAGTTTGTACCTTTCATTTACAAGGTAAAGGTAAGGATAAAAATAAAGATTAGTTTTATTTATCACATTTACATCAAAAGATACAGTGAAATATGTCCTTTGTGTCAAATCAAATCAGCGAGGTTGAACTGGGCAGCTGGAAATTATTGCCACATTTCTGTTGCCATCATAAGACACTCTCAACTCACTAACCCTAACCTTTCACTGTTGGAATATTGGAGGAAATTGGAGCACCCAGAGGTAACTCACATGTTCATGACAAACTCCTTACAGGCAACAGCAGAGATCGAAACCCAGATCTTACAGCTGGCTGTAAAGCGATGTGCTAACCGCTACTATGCCATGCCACTGCAACAAAAAGAAAAAAAAACTTCAACCCCACGTTTCTGTGATCGTGTCTGTGATGCAGATAGGTCTTCTCCCAGCTCGACTCACCAAAATCTCTCGGCATATCTATTCCTTTTTTTCCCCAGTTTGGTTTTCCCTTACATGTATTTGGTCTGCTGTAGTGTTCTGATGTAATGTGATTATTGGGGCATTGAAAACAGCTGAATGGCCAGAAAATAGCTCTAGCTATTATTTTTCTTTTGGAGCGGTATATCAAGTTTAGATTGAAGTTCAGTCTTGATGCATTGAACATCAGAGGCACCTTGATGTGATTGCTTTCTGCAGTATGGTCCCATCTTCCAAGAAGAATCACATGTCTCTGCAGGCTTTTTCCATGGAATTACTTCCAACTGGTGAATTTCTCCTTTGGTGCCAATTAACCGGTCTTCTGCCTCAGTTGCTGATACTGGATAACACATCCCAAGCTTCAGTGTAGCTTCCCACGCAGAATGTGACATAGGTCAGGAGCACTATCTTTTTTAATGAGTAACAGGAGAGCAGGAAGCAGCACTATAAGGACCATAGTGCTCAAGGAGAAATGATCTCACACATTGCTGGGACTACCTCATGGATCTGCAGATGTTTTCAAGTATTACTGTGGCGGACCCCTGCAGAGATCAAGAGAACACCCGGGGCAGCTTAGAGTTGCAGTGCGGAGGTGGGTAAAGAAATATCATACAGTAACAGTAATGTAGGCCATTGTATATATAGGAAAATTAGAGGTGCATGTAGCAAAAGCATTACAAGAATCATGAAGGACTATTACCCGCATATCAACTGGAAAACCATGTTAGCAACATTAGTGTGGAGGTTTTCTAAACTGATATATTTTTAGAAACCAACAAGGAAACAGTATTAAGAAATAAGAAATTTCAATTAAGGAAAGAATGATTGAAATGATCTAAAGAGAATTAGTCAGAGCTATAAATTAATGTGAGTTAAATAACAAAGATATGAGGCATGAATTGACAATTTTCGATTAGAAAAATGCATGAGAAGGAATGTCTGTAAATAAGTGACTTAAAAATATGTTTACAATAGATAAATATTAGATACTGAACCATCATCCCCTAAAATTCCATAATTTGTAGAAAACTTTCCTGCAGATTTCAACCCTGGTATTTTGGAAGGCTGAGTCAGTAGAAAAGAAGGGAAATGCAATGTTAGCGTTCATTTTGCCAGAAAGGCAAGGATGCAATACTGAGGCTTTATAATGTGTTGGGCAGACTGTATTTGGAATTTTGTGAGTAGTTTTGGGCTCTATATCAAAGAAAAGATGGGTTGGTACTGGAGAGGGTTCAGAGGAGGTTTGTGAGAATGATCCCGTGAATGAAAGGGTTACCATGTGAGTGTTTGATGGCTCTGGGTTTGTATTCACTGGAATTTAGAAGAATGGGTGGGGGATGTGGTATTAGATATTGAAAAGCCCAGATAGAGCAGATATAGAGAGGATGTTTTCAATAATGGGAGAGTCTAGGACCAGGGAGCATAGCCTCAGAATAGAAGGGTGTTTCTTTAGAGTTGAGATGAGGAGGAATTTCTTTAGTCAGAGGGTATTGAATCTGTGGAATTCATTGTCACAAATGGCTGTGGAAGCCAAGTCATTGGGTATACTTTAAACAGAGACTGATAGATTCTTGATTAGTAAAGGTGTCCAAGGGTATGGGGAGAAGCATGAAAGTGGCGTTGAGAGGGAAATATAATCAGCTATAACCGAGTGGCCTAATTCTGCTTCTGTATCTTATGTTCTTAACTGGGAGTAATATAATGGCACTGATTGACGATTAGTTAAAATGTAGGACTCAGAGAATAAGAATAAACGGATCATTTATAGATTGGGAAGCAACAACTCCTGGAGTGTTTTGGGAATCATACCTGGAGTCCCAGCTCTTCACAATCCATATCAAAAATTTGGTTGAGGACATTAGGCGTAACATATGCAAGATTGGTAATGGTGCAAGGCTGTAATCAGCTTGGATTCTGTCAAGGATGAACAAATGTTTCATAGAGATGAAGACAGCCTATATGACTGGCAAGGACATGGCAAATGGAATATAATGTGGAAAAATTTTAAGTCACCCACTTCAGTAGAAAAAGTAGATGAAGTATATTTTAAATAGTGAGAGAATGAAATATGTTGGTGATCAGAGGAACTTGCCTGTCTTTGACGTAAATCACTTAAAGTTGATTTACAGGCATAGCCAGCAAAACTCAACAGGCCAGAGTGTTCTGTAGGAAGAGAAGCAGAATTAATGTTTCAGGTTGAAGAAAAAAATAAAGGATAAAAGGGGATTTAGTGTACTGGATTCAGTGTTCACAATGTAATCTCCTCTCTGATGCAGAAATCAAACACAGGATAGGTGAACATTTTGCAGAATACTTCTGTTTGGTTCACAGAAGTAACCCTAGATTCTTGTTGCCTGCCAGACAATGACTTTATTGTAAGAGATTTTGAATACAATAGCCCACTTACTGCCTTGGCCTCTGACCCATGAGACTGGAGATGAAATGGTATGTAGAATTCCAATCAAGGAGATTCATGTGACTGAGACACGTGCCCTTTTTCACCAGTTTGTAGCAGTGACATATTGCATCTTAAGGGTTTGCAAGGGTGAATTTTAGTAGGCCCATGAGAGATTAATTTTAATATTGAAATATTCAATCAACTTCTGACTTCACCTTTCATATTTTCATGAAGAAAGTCTCTGCACTGAAAACAAAACCTTACAAAATTCATCATTGCTTTGCCTCACCACTTTACATTTGTTGGCCAGTCACTATATTGAATGATAATGAACTCAGGTCATGTTCTCTTCTCACTGCTGCCATCTGGAAGAAGGTCCAGAAGCCTCATGACTTACACCAACAGGTTCAAGGACGGTAATTACCCCTCAACCATCAGGCTCTGGAATCATAGGGAATAACTTCACTTGCCCTATCACTGAAGTTTTCCCAGAACCTATGGAATCACTTTCAAGGACTCGTCATCTCATGAGCTCAAAGTTTATTGCTTATTTATTTATTATTATTATTTTGTTTGTTTTTCTTCTTTTGTGTTTGCACAGTTTGATGTCTTTTGCACATTGGTTGTTTGTCTGTCTTGTTGTGTTCTGTTTCTCATTGATTCTATTGTGCTTCTTTTTATTTACTGTGAATACCTGTAAGAATATGAATCTCAGTGTTGTATATGTATTTTGATAATAAATTTACTTTAAACTTTAAATACCTCCAGAAAATATCAGGATCTCAATCCTAAACAAATTACTATGTCATTTGAGAGAGACATTTTTATTTCCCACCCTTTGTTCTTGTGATAATGGACATCCTACAGTAATTCTATTAGTTTTTGTACAGATCACTTTGTACCACAAAGTAATTATGACACCTGGACTTTGGAGTTTTAAGAGCTATTAATCCAAATAAACTTTAACTTCTGTACTTCAGATTCCTACCAATCCAGGGTGTGCAGGAGAAATCACACACTGAAATTCTTTGAGACCCCAAGGAATCTTCACACCTACTCCCTCTCCCAGCATGATGATGCAATGTTAATAATTCAATTAGAAATGTGACCAACAAATTAAACAGATTTAGAAAGGAGTTGGTCCTAAAGAGGCATTGAAAAGCTAACCTATGTTTAACAAAGTCTTTAGTTTTGTGTCCAACTGGGCACAGCTGAAGTGAGCTGTCAACATTACTAAGGTGTTAATGACTTTGGAGCTTGTCCAGCTTCCTTTCTTTAATTTAATCATGCATATTAAAAGGAGGCTTGTTGGGCCAATTTAGGAAAGAAATTACTCTGAACATATTTTTTCTTAATGACTTAGGGATAGTCTTCCACATTTGAAGGGCGAGCATATAACAAATTGATTTGCTTATAAATTTCCATACATTAAACTGACTCTGAAAGATGACAGGTCTAGGTCACAATATTCTCAAACTGAAGAGCAGATTATAATTTTAACCACCAAGCTCAAATTCTTAGGAAAAGTTCTACAAGTTCTAATTATATCATTAGTCAAAATTTAATTTTATCATTGATATCATTAAACTGTAGTTAGCAATTTTACCACATTATCTCAGCCAATTTGCTTAAGGCTGTTCCTTTTACACAGTCTATCATCTTACATTATAGATACCATTTTCCTATCTGAGATATCTACAGTTTGTCAGTCTCTCATACGTGATCAGATATCCTTACAGTGGGATAGACAAATTCAATGACGTTCTCTGTAGACGCTATAATATCATTGTCCCTGTTACATCATTGTCAAATAATTTAACGAAATAGAAAACATTGCTGGAACAGAAATAAATTCCTGTCTGAAATGAAGCCAAAGAAATTGAAGTATAGAACAGAGAATTCAACATTATAGAAGGACTGATAATCCACAATAGCCTAGATATAGTGACAGCATAAAAGGTCTACAAAAATGTTGTTGGGTTTGTGTAGAGAATGTTTCAATTGTGAACCTTCATTTGCAAACTTCCTGTGTCCCACAGCACTATTTTCTTCTTGGATTGCAGAGCACCCATGCAACTCGATAGGGTCAGGGTCTGGGCTGTTGCCAGAGAAATGCTCAATTTCCTATAGGATGCAGATCAGAAATGAGATTTACCCAACAGGAGACCCAACTAGAACCTGAGTGATCTGGGAATTTGCAACAACAGCACTCACAGAAAACTGTGGAGCAATTTCCCCCATAATGCTACAAAAGGGGAATTGCATGGGGTAAGATGACTTGGGCTTTATGTCTGACGTGGAAATTGCACTGCACACGTGAGGATGAAACTCATTGCAAAGGGTCTTGCTAAATTTCCAGAATTGCCCAGATCACAACTGAAACAATTGCTTGACTGTAACTCAGTAACCCTGGAGACACACTAGACTAGTAACACTCCAGAAAATAAAACAAAAATCAAACTCCAAATATTGATTGTGATCGTAGGAACATTGGTTGTCATCTTTCAAAAACCTTTACATTTTGGAAGAGCTCCAATGGATTGAAAAACCACAAACCTAATTTACCAATTAAAGGCAGAAAGGAGACAAAAAGCAGGAAGCTATAATCCAGATAATCCAACATCTGTCAACGGGAAAATGCTGGAATCCATTATTTAGAAGTAGGATATTCAGAAAAATCATAATACAATTAAGTAGAATTAATATAGTCAGTGAAAAGGAAATTATGTTAGACAAATTCCTGGGAACTCTTTGATGATGTATTATAACAGAGAGAGGAAAGAGAAAACAGTTGACGTAGGCCTAGGAAATCATCTGGGCACTTTTCCAGTATTAAAATGGCATTAGCAATCTCTCTAAAGCTGTTTTGGAAAGGTTTAAAAAATCGCAAGATTCAGATAATATTTGAAAACAGGACCACAAGTTCTTTCTGCTCTTTCTGAAACTGTGGGAATTACAACTTCAATTTCTAGCAATATTAGCACATATTATCAAAGCTCTTATAACAGGAAGCAGCTTTTAAAGTGTACACTGAATTAAAAATCACACTTTTCTTACATTGGGAGTATTGTGAAAGGATGAATAAATGGGAAGGGGTGGTAGGAAACTTCCAGGAAAAGAAGAGGAACTTGTACAAGCCAATGAAGAACTGTGCATACAGTGCATGTTAAAAAATCAATTAATGCCAGGATACTACAATTTTCATCTGCAAAGTGCTATTTTTCCTGATATTGCACGTGTATTTACATATTCAAAATGCATTTGAAAGTTGTCACATGTAAAGCTAGCATCCAAGAACCCCTGGCACTGAGCGTCCTATACTAGTAGAGAGAAAGAAACAGGCAGGTAAATGAATCAGTTCAGGTTAGCAAGCAGTAACTAATATGGTGCCGCAGCTATAGGTTCAAGGATCTTGACTATTTGCAACTTATATGGACGACTTTGATGGAGGAACCAAACATATTTTGTCCATATTGTTGATGATACAATGATAGGTTGGAAAGCAAGTTGTGAAAAAGACAGACAAAAAATTGGCAGGTGAATGTAGGCAAATATGAAATTATCCACTATTAGATAAAAAATTAAGAACATTATAATATGGAGAGATTGTAGAATACAGAATGATTTACGTGTTCTGATATACAAATTACAGAAAATCAGCATGCAGATTTCTCAGCAATTAACTTAGTTGACAAACCACCTTCCTAAATGCATTCAATGCATAGATAATAAAATGAAAAATAGTAGGTGAGTCTTACTACATATAAATTCACTGGTACACCTTGATAACACCACTGCAGAAGAATGGGAAGGGCAGAAATGGCTGGATTGAAGTCATTGTCCTCTATGTAATTTGGACATAATTGACAACTACCTATCTCATTACACATACCATATATCATCACTATACTGCAAACTTGGGCAAGGGTGCAGTGCCAGGATATTGTCAGAGAGCATAACCTTGCCAGTGTGAGGAACATCCAGTTGCATTTTACTGTCATTTGGAGAGAACTGAAGTGGATGGATATATCTGAACACACTTTGGTCTTGCTGCTTGTGCACACTATAGATGGTTATTGTCACACTTACAGAGCTTTTCCTCATGTTAATTCCACCACTATTATGAACTGGTTGTGGCAGGGCCCCTCAGAGCTTTACTCTGACGCTGGGGCCACAGCTCATCCTATTGCCTGGTTTTTCTTCCTTTTCAAATCTTTTCATTATTATTATTATCCAAAATAACAAGAGTACATCGAAGTAGGTGACACTTACAATGTCTCAAAGGGGAAAAAAAACAATGTTTAAGGATTGAAAAATATGTTGACACACAGAAAAGAAGAGAAAAGAGAAAAAAACCCTACTAAAGCAAAGAAAAGTGAGACAAAAAAGAACCCATTAGGTTTTGCCTGGTTTTTAAGTGTGAAGCATGCAGATAGCCTAATTAACCTCTGCGCCAAATGTTTAGGCCTAATATTTTGACTGGGATTACCAATCTGTTACACACATTGTACCTTTCACCAAATGAAAACTATTCTCTTTTGTTTTTTGGGGGTAAGCATTAACTTAATTAGTTGCATTTGGTGTTGTGATATTACACATTGATTAACAATTTGGTGCACCAATGCTGTGGAAACTATTAAGCACCATTTTACACTCATCCCATTTTATTTCCTCCACATTCTGATCAATTCCCTCCTACCGCCACTCCATTACCCTCCCCAGATGCTACGACACATTAGCAGCAATGTAGAGTGGCCATTTCTCTGGGATATGAGAGGAAACTGGAGCACCCCGACGAAACCCAGTCACTGAGAGAATGTGCAAACTCTACAAAGAAAGTTTCAAAATTGTTTAATGTCATTTCCAGTACACAAATGTAAAGGAGAACAAAATAATTGTTACTCCAGATCTGATGCAGACAAAAAAAAACACAACTAGATAAAGAACACTATTAAATAAAAACACAATAAATGCAAATACATAAGGTAGTTTATATGTGTGGATTAATTGTATATACTTAAAGTGACACTGGATACAGGAGTACATAAAGTGACTGACAGGAAATGATAAAGTGGTGGTGGTGGGGTTTATGATATGTTGGGTTAGTGGGCAGAAGTGTTGATCAGCCTTCCTGCTTGGGGTAAGTAACTGGTTTTGAATCTGGTCATCCTGGCGTAGATGCTACCTGATGGGAGTGAGGCAATCTCTCCATGAGTAGGTTGGGTGGGATCCTTCATGATATTGCTGGCCTCTGCCCGGCACCTTTCTGTATATATGCCCTGGATGGCAAGTAGGCTGATGGAAGGTTGGCTGGAGCTGGAAATGCACTGGGCATTTTTAACTACCTGCTGAAGAGCCTTCCTCTCCACTACAGTGAAGTTTCCCCAACATGCAAAGATGCAGCATATTAGGATGCTCTCTACTGCGCATCATGAGTATTGATGGGCATAGTCCAGCTCTCCTCAGCCTCCTCAGAAAGCTGAGGCATTGGTAAGCTTTCTTGATTGCATAGTATGTGTTCCTGAACCATGAGAGGCTGTGCAAGATGTGCTCTCTCAGGAGTTTGAAACATGAGTGGTGCAAGATTTCCTGAAGTCAATAACCATCTCCTTTGTCTTGTTGACATTGACCACCTGTGGTCATTATTGAGCCCAGGTAATTATATCCGAGAAATAACAGCTCAACTATTTGCCTAAGTATGCTTTCTAATTTGTAGTTATTATACAAAATGATTCAGAATGGTACTAGTGAATTCATATAATTAATATGAATTCATATGGTGGTATAATGCTATTACAGTGCCAGCAACCTGGGTTCTATTCCACCACTGTCTGAAAGGAAATTGTACTTTCTTCCCATGACCACATGGATTTCCTTCGGGTGCTCTGGTTTTCTCATACATTACGAGGATGTATGAGTTAGTAGATTGATTTGTCACATGGGTATAATTGGGCAGTGCAGGCTGATTGGGTCAGAAGAACCTGTTACTGTGCAATATCTCTAAATATGTAGAAAATAGTACAATACTAGACTGAAAACTTGAACTAGATCTCAATAACTTTGTATATCCAGCACAACTATGGAAATTTCAAAAGTCACAGCTCCCAACAGTATTTTGTGCACTTTTTATGATGTGACTGCAGATGCTAAAGTTTAATTATAGTTAAACTTTCCCAATATCTATGCACACTCAGTTTTAACTTTCGCTGAGGAAAATATAAAGATTTACTTTAAAGGATGTTTCCTTGCTTTCAGGATGATTATATTAGCAATTATAAAGTGCCATGCTAAAATTTATTCAACTCCTATCATATATATATTCTCCTATATATTCTCCCAGTACGTGGATTGTTACACCAGGGGTAACAGGACTATTGACCTGCCGTATGCAAACGTACAGGATGCATACAGTGCATCCCCGCTGCCTGCACTGGGGAAAGCTGATCACAACCTGGTTTTGTTACAGCCCAGTTATAAATCAATTGTGATGAGGCATCCCACTACCACACGCTCTTTTAGAAAGTGGACTCCTGAAGCTGAACAGGCCCTGAGAGACTGCTTCGGTACTACTAACTGGGATGTACTGCAAGGGGGGCTCTGTGGGGGCGTTGAGGAGGTCACTGAATGCACAACGGACTATATTAACTTTTGTGTGGATGCAGTTGTCCCTGTTAGAACTGTTCGCTACTATCCCAATAATAAGCCCTGGATCACTAGTCACATCAAAGGCCTCCTAAACCAGAAGAAGAGGGCCTTTAAAGATGGTGATCGGTTGGAGCTTAAAAGAGTTCAGAAGGAACTCAGAGTACAGATAAGGGGGGCAAAGGAGCAGTATAGGAGAAAGTTAGAACAAAAGCTGCAGAAAAAAAGCATGAAGGAGGTGTGGGATGGGATGAAGATCATCACCGGATGTGGTGCAAAGCGGGGGGCAAACATAAGTGGAGATGTGGAGAAAGCGAACCAGCTGAACAACTTCTTCAATAGGTTCGACAGCACAATCTCACCCTCACTGCAGAACTCCACACCAGGCTTACTTCCCTCACAGGAAAATAGCCACTCACAGGAGACCTGGCCCACGCCCAGGTTTACGGCTGCACAGGTGGAAGGTCAACTGAGGAAGATCTGTACCAGCAAGGCGGCTGGACCGGATGGAGTTTCCCCACGATTACTGAGGGCCTGTGCGACTGAACTGGGAGAACCATTACAGCGCATCTTCAACATGAGTCTAGATCAGAGAAGAGTACCCAGACAGTGGAAACATCCTGTATTGTCCCGGTACCGAAGAAACCACAACCAAAGGAGTTGAATGACTTCAGACCTGTTGCCTTGACGTCACACGTGATGAAGACCATGGAGCGGCTGATAATACAGAATCTGAGGCCACAAACCAGGCATGCCCGGGATCCGCTTCAGTTTGCGTATAAGGAGAAGGTGGGAGTGGAGGATGCTATCACGTATTTGCTGCACAAATCACTCTCTCACCTAGATGGGGTCAGTTGTGCTGTGAGGATTACATTCCTTGACTTCTCCAGTGCCTTTAACACCATCCAGCCCAAGATCTTAAAGCACAAACTAACGGAGATGGGAGTAGACTCTCACATGGTGGATTGGATAGTGGACTACTTGACAGATAGACCTCAGTATGTGCGGTTGGGAGACTGTAGGTCTGACACGGTGGTCAGCAGCACAGGAGCGCCACAGGGAACCGTACTCTCTCCGGTCCTGTTCACCCTGTACACATCAGACTTCCAATATAACTCGGAGTCCTGCCATGTGCAGAAGTTCGCTGATGACACGGCCATAGTGGGGTGTGTCAGGAATGGACAGGAGGAGGAGTATAGGAAACTGATACAGGACTTTGTGATATGGTGCAACTCAAACTACCTGCGTCTCAATGTCACCAAGACCAAGGAGATGGTGGTGGACTTTAGGAGATCTAGGCCTCATATGGAGCCAGTGATCATTAATGGAGAATGTGTGGAGCAGGTTAAGACCTACAAGTATCTGGGAGTACAGTTAGACGAGAAGCTAGACTGGACTGCCAACACAGATGCCTTGTGCAGGAAGGCACAGAGTCGACTGTACTTCCTTAGAAGGTTGGCGTCATTCAATGTCTGCAGTGAGATGCTGAAGATGTTCTATAGGTCAGTTGTTGAGAGCGCCCTCTTCTTTGTGGTGGCGTGTTGGGGAGGAAGCATTAAGAAGAAGGACGCCTCACGTCTTAATAAGCTGGTAAGGAAGGCGGGCTCTGTCGTGGGCAAAGTACTGGAGAGTTTAACATCGGTAGCTGAGCGAAGGGCGCTGAGTAGGCTACGGTCAATTATGGAAAACCCTGAACATCCTCTACATAGCACCATCCAGAGACAGAGAAGCAGTTTCAGCGACAGGTTACTGTCGATGCAATGCTCCTCAGACAGGATGAAGAGGTCAATACTCCCCAATGCCATTAGGCTTTACAATTCAACTGCCAGGACTTAAGAACTTTTTTAAAGCTATTATTAATGCTTTTTGAGTTAGTGATTTAGATGCATATCATATTATTACTGAGTTAAGTATTGTATGTAATGAGTTTTTGCTACAACAAGTGTATGGGACATTGGAAAAAAATGTTGAATTTCCCCATGGGGATGAATAAAGTATCTATCTATCTATCTATCTATCTATCTATCTATCTAGACACAGCATTTCTCAAAAAGAAGCAGAGTTGGATGGAGCAGACACATGATTTTTCTTTAAAATCTATGGTTTATTTTTAAAAGAAAGGGTAGGATTGATAATCTTAAGAACTTGCAAATGCCATTCATGTAAAATGTTTTAAAGTAACTGCATACAGTATAAATTTGTACTTTTTTTAGTCACTCATACAAAGGAAAACTCCAAAACAATAATCATATGAGGTGTCTTTGTATGTTTAGCAGAATAATTTGATTGAAATTATTTTTAGCATTTGTTAGTTTTCTGGCTCCAACGTTCTGAATTATTTTGGTCCCACCAGCATTATGTGCAGATTTTAAAGTATCTATTGTTTTACAGAATAAGTATTAATTTACAGACTATATTTAAATTAAAAATGTTTTTCAGAGCTTTTCCAATTATCTTTGTATAGCTTCTTTCCAGATTTGTTTTAGTCACTGCAGTCTATGTTCATGCTTTACCATATAATTTAGCTATACATCAGATAAAAAGATCAAGTTCTTTTCATAGAAGCATATGATTAGCAATTAAGAGAAAGGACTCTGATATTCATGAAATTTCCAATGAGAATTTGGCTTACATTTTTTCTTACTTATTGTCAAAATCATTTGTATCTTTTATGCACAAGGGCAGTCTATAGTTTCCATGAAATAAAAGGTATATACATGAATGTGGATTATATTTCAGATTTATGGCAGTATCTCTATTACTTATTACAAGGATCTCATCTAGAAGTGTTTGGTCTAACTTTGTACAGCATAATACAATCTAGAAATTGTGTTGTAATCATGAGGTACCACCACACAGCTCCAAGAATGAGTAATAATCAATCCAATTTCTAGGCTAAAAATCTTAAGGACCTTAATAAAGTAAATGCTGGAAAGAGATACCCCTGGAACCTTGAACCAAGGATCAGGGATCAGTCTTAGAGGCTGAGATTTCCCTTCTTGGATTGAAACAAAGAAGATATCTTCACCAGAAATGCTGCAGATCAGTCAGATTGCTGTGCATGCTTAGTCATTGATTTGCACCGAGGCTGATGGGATTTTGGATTGTCATGGAGTTAAAAATATAAATCATGAAAGAAAGTGAAGATAGAAGATCATCTGAGCATTAAACAAATCAATGCCTCATTTCCTGCTGAAGGATCCCCTAAATTCTCTGCTTTCTATGTCTCAACAATCATATCAGTATCAAGGCTGTATATTTCGCCATATAAACATCTTGTAAGACCAAGATTGCAATCAGTGTTTTTAATTGATGTGTTACACGTTTAAATCACCTGCTGGGGATCATTTCTGAGGCTTTGAAAAGAAAAGACTCTTGCAGTCAGACTCCTTCCAAAAGACAAAAATACAACTGCAGATGCTGTGGATCAAAGAATACGTACACGACACTGGAAGAACTCGGCAGGTCAGGCAGCATCCACGAGAAAAGAGTAGCCAAGAGTATCCTTCCAAAAGAATCACTTGTGAAAAGAATTACCATGTTGGACATATTGCAATGACCCAGCCCTTCCTGTCTTTCTGTCATAAGGCCTTTTCTGATTACCAGAGATATTTAAAACAGGTGAAATATATTTAAATAATTCACAAAAGTTAAAATGTGTTTCTAAAACAAAATTAAATAAATATATTTAAGAACATGTATAACATCTCTTTTTCCCAGTTCTGTCAGAATCTCTGACCTGAAACTTTTCTCACAGAATCTACTTGACCTGCTGAATGTTTGTTTTTGATTTTACTCAGGAGAGAAGTTTGAACGTTCCATACAAAGAAAGGTAGAACACTGACAATGTGTGTAATAAGCAATGATTTCAAATTAAAGTGATTGAGTTTTGCTTGTTGAGAGTTTAGAGACATGGAACTAATTCAGGTGGATGATATCAGGTTACAGGTCTGACAACATCTCTGAAAAGAATAACAAACTCAAGAGACTGAATACCCAACTCCCACTCCTATAACTAAACTTAAAATTAAAGAAGGAGACATACATGTCATCAAACATTTCCTTCAAACACATACAAATCTCAGTGTACAGCATGCCATTCAATGTATTCAAAAGCCTTGAAGGAAGTGAATAAACTTTAAGAAATTCTGTTAAAATGATCCAAATATCATTCTATTCAAATAATGATTCTCAATTTATACATTACATTTTACCAATAATGCTTCCATAGCTGTAGTTTTACATGTTTCTTATATTGTTTCATCATCTTTGTCTCTTCTTGGTCTATTGAGCCTGTAGTCCCATTCTCAACATATCCCTCTGAACAAGTTATGTTTTGCTGACAATTTATGAGAAACAAAATCCTTATTTCATTCTCCCCTGAAGCTTTGACATTGTGTATTTTATGTTCCCGGCCTCTAAGCTTGTTCCCCTGTTCTCAAAATCATTATTCACATACCTTATTTTATTCCTGAGATTTTGGAATCCAAGACCCTCTTTTCATTTTACTGATTTGAGTCAATATCACTTCCATCTATGTTCTCTGTATGTTTTCACACATTTGTGTTCTGAAGATTATCTCCTAGTATTCTGCAGTATTATTTCAACAATTCACAATTCACTACTTTGGACTGTCCAAAAAGTTTAGAGTGCTGTTTCCTGGAATATAATCTGTTGTTTGCTGAATTTCGTAAACTTGATTCAAATTCTTGAATAAAAATAGAAATAAGACTGCAGATACTGGAAAACTGAAATAAAAAACAGAAGGTAATACAACACTCAGCAGATTAGGTAGCATCTGCAGAAAGAGAAACAAAGTTAACATTTTCGATTGAAATTGCTTTGTCAGAACTGGGAAAATGAAAATAAGAAGCTAGTTTTAAGTTGGAAGGGAGAGGGACCAATAGAACAAAGGGAATATCTCTGATAGGATGAGAACTGGATTTCAGTGGAGATAAACTGTTGATCATCCAATTATTAGGTTATTGAGGGAAGATAGAAAGGGAGAATGAACAAGATTCAGAGTTCTTAATATTGAAGTGTATACAAAATCAAAAATAAAACAGATGTTAATTTCTAATTATAATTATGAATACTGCATGTTCATTTAGCATAGACATTTGAAAGTGTTAATTTGTCTCATTTTGATATTATATAAATATGTGCTCCTAGATAGATTGAAATCCTCCAGATTGTTTAATATTTTTCATCACAAGTGTTTGCTTGCATTACTTGTTTTTTTGAAAATGGAATTTATTATAAGAACATACAATTTAAACCACATTACAGTGGAAATGAATGACCACTTTATGACTAACACCAAGAATAACTCTGCCAATTTCTACTTCTCCCAAAAATTCCGATACTTACCATCAAAATAAAATAGTGAGACAAGATTCAGTGGGAAACATAGTTTGCTTGGTAAGCAATAAATATTTAATTCAAAGGCAGAATATGATTTACAGGCGTTTCTGGGAAAGAACTGAAATTAGTTTGTCGTTTCTATATTTTCTAAGTTGCATATCTTCTCACCTTTTGCCATCATCAGCTACTCTCTGTGCGAGTTGACTTTGATCACTGCTATTCAGAGAAGACAACCCTGAATATTGTAGCTTCTGAACATGTCAAACAGCACATATCCATCATGCTTTCAAAGAGATACGTCATTCTATACTAATGTCAAGACCCTTCACATGTTCCATCCGTACGGATATAGGAAAGCAGTGTCTGAGTACTGTACTTTATAGTGCAGGATGATGATTAATAGCATTAAAAATTTCTCCATCTGTTTGTGCTTTTCCCAGGTGAGCTGGGCTCCTGGAATTCCTTTCCTTTTCCTTTAATTCATTAATCACTGAATTTCTCAATACAACTGCTTAATCTAGTAAAACCACTAGAACCATTTGTTTTGTATCAAGCTCTGTGGCATTGCTTCATATTACTTCCATAGCCAGTTAAAACCTTTTGTTCCGTCAGTCACGGTTCTTAGTTTATAACAATAAAGCTTGCATGCAACTTTTGGACAGTGCTCAACTCTTCTCCTATTTCAGTTTCTGAATGTATCTGCATGACCACATAGCTTCAACTGCAGCTGTTCAGTCTTATTTTATACACAGCAAACTCAGTATAACTCGCAACACATTATTCTATTTGGGATCTGTTACTTTTTGCATTGGTTAATTTTCTATATTAAGGCAATAAGTTTGTACTGTTGTTTGAGTTTTTTGTGGCTCTGCTCTCAAACTAATGATGGGTAAGTGGAAAATGTTTTCATGCAAATACATTAGTTTTGCTTTACGTAGGAATTTCTGCAAATAAAATCCTTGCTTTGTTCCAGCTGAATAATATATGTATAACAATAGTTATCATATGGTAAAAGCTTGTAAACACTGGACAGATTTTCTACATGGAAGCCCTCAATGTTAAAATCATTTACATTCTACGGCTCTATACCCTCTCTTCACTCAACAACGCTAAGAGGAACGTATACTAAAGAACAAACACAGTTAAACACACCTCTGTGTTTAAGGCTTAAGTATTGACCCCAAATGGCTCTATCATAAGAATAACTTAGCTTGATTTTATGCTACAAGACAGGTCTGACAGCAATTCTCTGCTGAGTACCCAAGAGACCAGCACATCCAGCATGTCCATATTCTCTTCTGGGTTCTTTAGTTGCCAAACTGAAAAGCTAAATGGGATCCAATTCCAACAATTCATTTCATTGGCCCAGACACTGGTAATAGGTAGAAGGACACATAGACATCCTGATTTTACTTTATGGTGTTAGAAGTGAAGAAAAGGGCTGAAAAGGCCAATAAAAAGTCCCTAACTCAATAGTGGAAGGTCTTCGCAAACATGAGGAAATCTGCAGATGCTGGAAATTCAAGCAACACACACAAAATGCTGGTGGAACGCAGCAGGCCAGGTGGCATCTGTGGTGCTTCTTCCTATAGATGCTACCTGGCCTGCTGCGTTCCACCAGCATTTTGTGTGTATTGAGTGGAAGGTCTTATCAGTTTCCTTCCCAAAACAAAAAGAAATTATGCTTATGTTGGCATGGCTTCAAGAGGGATTGATCCTTAGCAATTAAGTCACCACTGGAAAGTGTTAATACTCCTGAGGGGGGAAAGGGTAGAGGAGGGAGATAAAAAGATGTGTTTTAAGTATTCTGGTTTTACAAGAAAGCCAAGGGAAAATAAAATATGCCTCTGATGGTGGTAACTTCTACAATCAATTCCCCCAATCTCAAGGTTATTTTACAATTCTATTAAAATCTGAAAAATAGTCCCTCACCTTTCTTCTTTTCATACCCTCGCGTTCTATTTCACGGTATATTCGTTGTGCCTTTGAATATATTTACATTAAAGATGTTATATAGATTATTTATATATATCTTGAGATCAATATAGCAGCAGATTTTAAAACAAAAACTGAAATTATAGACAATGAGCCTTGCCTTAGTGGTAGGAAATCTACTGGGGAGGATTCTTAAAGATAGAAACTATGAGCCTTTGGAAAAGCATGGCATCGTTAGGGACAATCAGCATGAGGATAGGTCTTGTGAGGGGCATGTCACACCATCCTAACTTAATTTCTCAAGAAGGTTACAAAGGCAACTGGTGAAGGTAGAACAGGTAATTGTGGCTACAAGGATTTTAGTATGGAGTTCAACAAGGTCTCTCATGATAGGATCCAGAAGACTGAGATTCACGGGATCCACTGTGACATTTTCTGTTTGGATTCTAAATTGCCTTTTCCATAAAAGACAATAGGTGGTCGTATTTTTGAACAGACATTCTTTTGAATTTGATGTGCTAATTCATTAGAAAGTTCTTTCTGAAAAGCCTCCAGTTTTTTATGCCAATCACTTTATAGTTCCATAGGATTAGTTATACATCTTTAATGCCTGTTTGACAATGAATAGGTCATTCAGTTCTTTAAGCCCTTATAACCATTAAGCTGGGTCATAAAGGGACCTCTACTTTGCAGATCTATCTTTTGTCACATTCCTTGCCTAACAATACTCGAAATTGATCATAATCTTACAAGCTTCAAATGATTAAACATTCTGTATCTGGAAAGGGTTCCCACAAGTCAACTCTCTTGTGGAAAAAAATATTTTTAATACTTTAACACCACAACGAATGACTTTAATTTTAAATTTTGGATCTGGAAACTAGATCTATTAGCCCTTCTTTCTCATGTGAAAATCATGTATAAAAGCAATTAAACCTTGCTTTAGATTGAGGCAGCTTGGATTAAATTGGACTTTTTGAAAAACAGGCCTGGATATTTCTGTGTGGAATTCATCTTAGCATCTTTGGTCCTTTACCAGCATCCATCTAATAGCATGGAGTGAGAGAGCCAGAAGCAACGCACACAAAATCCTGGAGGAACTCAGCAGGCCAGGCAGCATTTATGGAAAAGAGTACAGTCAATGGTTCCGGCCAACACCCATCAGCAGGCCTCTTGGATTTCCAGCATCTGCAGATTGTCTCTTGTTTGTGAGAGAGCGACATCTTGCAGGGCAGGAGCCATTTGACAACTGCAAAGTCTCGTTGGGAGGGAGTCACTGTTTGAAGTAGCGAGGGAGAGAGTGACATCTTACAGGATGGGAGCCACTTAAAAACTGCAAGTTTCATCGGGAGTGAGTTTGCAGCAGCGAGTGAGAGAGCAACATCTTGCAGGGTAGGAGCCATTTGAAGACTGCGTCTCATCGGGAGTGAGTCGCTGCTTGAAGTAGCAAGCAACAGAATGACATCTTGCAGGGAGAGAGCCATTTAAGACTGTGACAGTTCCCCTCAATAATAAGTATACTGTTTTGGATCAGAAGGGAAGAGAGGTGGGGGAAGAGTTGCTAGGGTCAAAGGCATCTCAGATTGAGTTGACAGCATTCTTAAGCAAAAGGGTAAGCAGCCAGAGATTGTGATCCACATTGGTATTATTGATATGAGTAGGATGGGTGACAAGGTCTTACAAAGTGAGTTCAGGGAGTTAGATGACAAGTTAAAGGAGAGGACCACCAAGGTTGTGATCTCAGAATGGCTACCCATTCCATGTGCTCGTGCGGCCAGAAATAGGAAGATTATAAAGTTTAACATGTGGCTAAGAAGTTGGTGCAGGGTGGAGAGGGCTTCAGATTTTTGGATCATTAGGCTCGCTTCCAGGAGAGGTGGGACTTATACAGAAGGGACAGTTTGTACCTGAACTGGACAGGGACTAATATCCTAGCGGGAAGGTTTGCTACTGCTGCACAGTTGGGGGGTGGGGGGGGTTAGTTGAGGGGTGGTGTGCATTTAGATAAGCTTAGGGCATGGATCAGCACTTGGAATTCTGTCATTGTGGTGATTAGTGAGTCTTGGTTGCCAGAGGGAAGGGACTGGGAACTCAATGTTCCTGGGTTCCATATTTTTAGACGTAATAGATTGGGAGGGATTAAAGAGAGAGGGATGGCATTACTAGTCAGGGAAAATGCCATGGCACTGTTTTGTCAAGACAGACTGGAGAGCTCACCAAGTGAGGCTTTATGGGTAGAACTGAGGAATAAGAAAGGTATGACCACATTAGTGGGATTTTATTATAGACCACCCAAACATCCACGGGACTTAGAGGAAGAAATTTGGAGAGAAACTGCAAATTTAGAGAGAAACAAGGTGTGATAGTAGGTGATTTTAACTTTCCACATATTGGCTGGGACTCACATACTGTAAAAAGACTATATTAGATAGAGTTTGTCAAATGCGTTCTGGAGGGTTTCTTTATAATACGTAGAAGTCCCAACTATAGAGAATGTGATACAAGATCTCCTACTAGGGAATGAGACAGGGCAGGTGACAGACGTTTGTGTAGGGGATCTCCTTGCATCTAGTGATCATAACGACATTAATTTTGAGGTAATTATGGAAAATGTTAGGTCTGGTCCTGAGGTTGAGATTCTAAATTGGAAACAAAGGCCAATTTTGAGGATATCAGAAAGGATCTGCAAGTGTGGATTGGGTGTACTTCTGGTGAAGGTGTACTTGGCCTTCAAAAGTGACATTTTGAGAGTACCGTACTTGTATGTTCCTGTCAGAATAAAAGGGAATAACAGGTTTATGAATCCTTGGTTTTTGAGAGAAATTGAAGCCATGGTTAAGAAAAAGAAGAAGGTCTGCTAGTAGCAGGTATAGGAAGGCAGGAACAAATGATGTACTTAAAGAATATAAGAAATGCAAGAGAGCACTTAAGATGGAAATCAGGAGGGCTAAATGAAGACATGAGATTGCTTTAGCAGACAAGGTGAAGGAGAATCCCCAGGGCTTCTAAAGATATATTAAGAGCAAAAAGATAGCAAGGGACAAAATTGGGCCCCTGAAAGATCAGAGTGGTAATCTATGCCTGGAGCCAAAAGAGATGGGGAAAGATCATAAATGGAATTTTTGCATCTGTATTTACTCAGAAGATGAACACAGAGTCTATAGATGTGAGGTAATGTAGCAGTGAGGTCATGGACCATATACAGATACAGAGGAGGAGGTGTTTGCTGTCTTGAGGCAAATCAGGATGGATAAATCCCCAGGGCCCGATAAGGTGTTCCATTGGACCCTGTGGGAGGCTCTTGTATGGACCCTAGCAGGAATATTTAAAATGTTGTTTTTATTTAAGAAACACTCCAAGAATAAACTAAGAAATTATAGGCTAGTGAGCCTGACATCAGTAGTAGGAAGGTAAGTAGAAGGTATGATGAGGGACCTGATATATAAGTATTTGGATAGACAGGGACTGATTAGGGATAGTCAACATAGCTTTATACTTGCTAAGTCATGTCTAACCAATCTTATAGAGATTTCAAGAAGTTACCAGGAAAGTTGATGAAGGCAAAGCAGTGAATGTTATCTACATAGACTTTAACAAAGCCTTTGACAAGGTCCCACATAGAAGATTGGTCAAGAAGATTCAGTCATTTGGCATTCAAGATGAGGTAGTACATTGGATTAGCCACTTGTCTCTGATTGGAGGCATGTGACTGGTGGGGTGCCACAGGGATCAGTGCTGAGCCCACTGTTGTTAGTCATCCATATCAACGATCTGGTGAGGATGCCAAGATCTTCAAGGTCCTGGTAATGTCTTCTTTTGTCTCTTTCATACCTTACCAGGACTGGAACTAATCCATTTCTGTGCTCTTCAAGAGGCACAGCACTACTTCCTTATTGATCTCAAAATGTCCTTGCACATTACTGACATAGACTTGATGGGTTGAATGGCCTCCTTCTATGCCATAAGGCAATATGAAAAAAAATTACCTGCCCCAAACTTATCCTAGTTATTCTTTGGTTTGTAATGTGAGTATAAAATGCTTTGGCTTCTCTTTAATCCTACCTGCCAAGAGCATCTCATGGCCCCTTTTGGCCCTCCTAGTCTCTCAGAGGCAATGTCAACTTCTAACTTCCTAAACATTACACGTGCTTCCTCAAATTTAAGATATTACTACTAAATTTTCATATGGAACCTAATCTGAAATTTCATGAAAATAGCATCCATGGATACTCGTTACTGATATTTTTAGCCAATCCCCTTTAATGTGCATCCTTTGCTTCCTGAACAGCAGGAACAAGTTCTCTTTATATTGTCTGGGTATACTCTTCATCATTCTGAATACTTCAATTAGATTACCACTGGCCTTTCTCTGCTTCAAAGAAAACAATCTCTGGCCTTTCAGCATGGGTATTCTAGTAAATGATTCCTGTATCTTTTCTAAGGCCTTCGTATCACTCTTGAAATAGACTAACCAGAACTGGGTGCAATCATGACTGAAATAATATTTTAAGATAAAGTTCACCATAACGGAGGCAAAGAGTACAAATGTAATTATGAATGTCAGGATCCTTTGTGCTGTTAAACTACTTCCTCTACATATCTAGTAACATTCAGAAATTATTGTACATAACATTTAGTGTCCTGCTTTTGCACATCCTTTAGAAACATTGCCTAGAAAATATATCACAGTTAACTAATCAAGTTAAGTCAAATCAAGCTTATTGTCATTTAACTATATACATATACACCACCAAATGAGCCATTTCCTCAGACCTGGGGGTAAAGCACAGTTGTACACATAACACACATATAACACATAATAACTTAGAATTAAATCTACAAGGGGTGATTGATAAGTTTGTGGCCCAAGGTAGACGGAGTCAATTTTAGAAAACCTAGCACATTTATTTTTCAACATAGTCCCCTCCTACATTTGCGGTCATGGAGCATATGGATCTTGGACCTCCAGAAAGTGTCCACAGCATGGGTGACTAATAAGTTCATGGTCTAATGTAGAAGAAGATGAGTTATACAGCTCTCATTACATGCACATGAAGTTCAACTCTTTGAGTGAAAATGCAGAAAGTTTGAAGTTAATAACTCATCTCCTTCTACCTTAGGCCACAAACTTGTCAATCACCCCTGATGAGTTGAACTGCATGTGCACGTAACGAGAGCTGTATAACTCATCTCCTTCTACCTTAGGCCACGAACTTATCAGTCACCCCTGCTGTGGACACTTTCTGGAGGTCCAAGATCCGTATGCTCCACAACTGCTGGACTAAGCGTGTAAATGTAGGAGGGGATGATGTTGAAAAATAAATGTGTTGTGTTTTCTAAACGCAAACACGAGGAAATCTGCAGATCCTGGAAATTTAAGCAACACACACAAAAGTCTGGTGGAACTCAGCAGGCCAGGCAGCATCTATAGGAAGAAGCACTGTTTTGGGCCGAGATCCTTCGTCAGTCCTGAAACGTCGACTGTGCTTCTTCCTATAGATGCTGCCTAGCCTGCTGAGTTCCACCAGCATTTTGTGTGTGTTGCTAGGTTTTCTAAAATAGACTCTGTCTACCTTAGGTCATGAACTTATCAATCACCCCTCGTAAGTCTTTTATTCGTTATGTAATAAGGGTTTTGCCACAGGAATTAGGGGATCATTTCATTTAACGATTTATGCAAATGACTAGGAAAACACTATATAGTCGCTAAATTTGCTGTGGCAGAAACATGAACAGTAAATCATAATCACAAAAGATTCTGCAGATGCTGAAAATTTTGAGCAGCAGACGCAAAATGCTGAAGGAACTCGGCAAGTCAGGCAGCATCTATGGCGGGGAATAATTCGTCCACGTTAACATTCACTGTTTATTCCCCTCCATAGACAATATCTGATAAGCAGAGATAAACAGAAAAGTAAGCTGGGGAGGGGAAATTCCGAGACCACAAAAGTATATTAGTATGATAAGTGATAGGGCAAAAATCTTGCAGTAAGAGGATGAACTGGGAAAATGAACAATAGTTCATTTTGGCAAGCAAAATTTAAATATTTTCTTTACAGTGAGAAATGAAACGTGGAAATGTGTTCTGAAATGTGGAATGATCTGGGTTTTGTCTTGCATGATTTACAAATATCTAGGATGCAGATGCAGCATATAGTTGGGAAAGTTAACAGAATGTTACAGTTTTATTAGTAGGTGAATTGAATACAAAAGTAGAAAAGTTATATTTTATGTATACAGGGTATCTGTGAGACCATCTGGAACACTGTGTACAGCATTGTTCTCCCTACCTAAGGAAGAATAGTAATGTTTTGGAAGCAGTTCAGTGAAGGTGTATAGATTAATATTTAAAAAGGCTGGTTGTGCCATAGAAAGATTGTATAGGTTAGCATTGTATCGGCTGGAGTTTAGAAGATTGAGAGCATGCATGAGCAGACATGACGGAAACATCCCGGGGTGTTTTGACAAGGTGAATGTGAAGAAAGTATTTCATTTTGTGAGAAAAAATAGTAAGAGAAGTTGCTTTTGAAACATGAAAAGGTCACCCATTTAAAACAAGGATGCAACAAACTCTTTTCTCTCTGAGTGTCATAAATCTTTGAATCCTCTTCCCCAACAGGCAGTGGAAGCAGAGTATTTTCTAATACAGAGGTAGATAGATACTTGACAAGTAGTAGGGGGAGGCCAAATGTTACTGCAGATCAGTGGAATTGCAGAACTGAGATTCCAATCAGAGCCATAATCTTACTGAAGGGAAAACAGGCTTGAAGGGCAGAGTGGCCTACTCCTGCTTCCCAATTTATATGTTTATTTTGGTAAATTCCCCCACCAGTCAAACCTGGAGTCTGCTCAAAGTGTCTGAGAAATATGTTGCACACACTGTCAATAACATAGTCTTGTTAAATAGGTGAGCATTTTGTGGCGCTGAGGGGTTTACTTCTGTTCCTAATTCATATGTTCGCATTCCTACATGCACCACCTCCAAAGGTATCTTGGGGATTAACGTAGTAACTAATCTCTAACTAATCCTAGGTTATGTCAAATAGCAATTAACGACTAACAGATAATGTGCAGGATAATACTATAAAAGCAGTGTAGCTTTATAAACAAGAGGCTAACACAGATACATTTCCAAGTCATGCACTGCACATTGCATGATATTAAATTTTTATACTCTGATTTACACGTGCTACTGATGATTGGTTAATTTATCTACAGGTGCAGACAGGTTTGGAAACTGTCCAGAATCAGCACATTGCAGAAGCTGTGGAAATTCCAATGATCACTGGCATTCAGTCATCATACCAAATCGGTCATTGGCATGTGTCCACAAGGAGTATTTCCATTTATGTTGCAAAAGGGTTGAAGTGTTGATTTAAAACATTTCGCAAAGAATCATGTGCCTATAAAGACTTAATTTAACTATTCATTGTTTCAGAGTACTCTGACTTTAAGCCAATAAAATGGTCAGGAAAAGGACACATATGTCAGGTATAGGCAACTGGGATCAAGATACTCATTGATCCCAGTGTAGCAGTACACTTGAAGACATAATTATAGTTCAGGCAGATATGATACAGGAGGATCCTAAAAGATTCTGTAAGTGCCATATATTAAAAGCAAAACGGTAACTAGAGACACCTAGTTAATGATTCACGTGGCATTAATTCACACAGTGTGTGAAGCACACAGGAAATGGATGAGGTCCTAAATTAATATTTCTCATCTGCATTTACAGTGGAGAATGCCATGGAAACTAAAGAATTCAGGAAAGCAAATAGTGATGTCTTGGAACATAGTCGTATTAAAAAAGAGGAGGTGATTGTGGTTGTCGCTGGTGGGTGTAGCTGGTAGGGCTGTTCCCAGTCTCTCCTTATGTTGAAGTCGCTTAGTCTCAGCGGCATGGTGGAGGTATTCTTCGCGCTGTGCAGTCCCCTCATAGACAGTCCTTCTCCAGCTTTCCCTATCCTGTGCTAGTTTCTCCCATCCATTCAGGTTGATGTGGCACTTCCTCAGGTGCGTCTTAATATTGTCCCTGAACTGCTTTTATCTGCCCTCCAGGAGTGCACTTTACATCCTTGAGTTGGCCGAACAGGAGGTGACTGGATTACCACATCCAGTGGGATCACCAAACTACAGTCTGAAACAAAAGCATATGAATTTTGGAGCCCGGAATGTGCAGATACTTATGCACAGCGAAACCAGCGATCATCCTGAAAGACGTACTGCCATCATCTCAAGAGAGCTAAGAAGATTCCGAGCTGACCTTGCTGCCCTCTCTGAAACGCCAAGGAAGGACAATTGAAGAGGAGAAGGGTGGATACTCTTTTTTCTAGAAGGGGAAGTCAGCAAATGAATCCACTATCCACGTTGGATTCACCATAAATAACAGCATCATCAGTCACCCCTCTAAGTTGTCAGTTGGCATCAACGAATGTCTCATGACCATGCATCTTAAGCTCGCTTGTAACCAAATGGCTACAGCTGTGAGTGCCTACGCACCAACCCTAGACTCACCAGACGATGTTAAGGACACCTTCTATGCCAACCTAGACCACATACTATCAGATATTCCCAAGGAAGATAAGGTCATTCTCCTTGGAGACTTCAATGTTAGTGTTGACAGGGACAGTGACACCTGGAAAGACACAATTGAGAAGGAAGGTATTGGCAACATCAACTCAAATGGAGTGCTCTTACTCTCCAAGTGAGCTGAACATGACCTGACCATCACCAACACCCTGTTCTGCCTGAGAAATAAGGTGAAAAGTTCATGGATACATCCCCATTCAAAGACTTGGCATCTTATAGATGATGTCATTGTTCGGAGGAGGGATCGCAGAGAGGTAAAAAATACAAGAACCATGATCGGTGCTTATTCACTCACAAATGACCTTCAAAATCATGTGGAAAAGTAGAGTGCAAAAGAAGCTGATCTGTCCCAGGTTCAATATGGAGAGCCTAAAAGATATAGTGAAGGTAAAATATCTCCAGGCTGCCCTTTCTGGAAGACTCCCAAAGCAATATCCAGAGGACATTGAAGTGCACTGAAGACCACCATCCTTGATACTTGTAAAAATATAATTGGGTACAAAACCAGAAGAAACAAAGATTGGTTTGATGAAAATGACAATGAAATAGAAGACCTAATCCCTAGAGGAAACCATGCTGACTATGGCCTATTTTATCATGTTCCTCCACTACCCTGTGACCTCATCCTTACTAATCAACTCCAACATCTTCCCAACCACAGAGGTCAGGCTAACTGGCCTATAGATTCCTTTCTTCTGCCTCTCTCCCTTCCTGAAGAGTGGTATGACATTTGCAATTCTACAGTCTTCCATACCCATTCCAGAATCTAGCGATTCTTGAAAGATCATTACTAATGCTTCCACGATCCCTTCTGCCACCTTTTTCAGAAATCTGGGAGGGTACAACATCTGGTCCAGGTGACTTATCTACCTTCAGACTTTTCAGTTTCCCAAGAACCTTCTCTCTAGTTAGGGTAACTCCATTCCCTTTATGACCCCTGACATCTGGAACTTCCACCATACTGCTAGTGGCTTCCACAGGAAAGATTGATGCAAAATACTTGCTCAGTTCATCCACCATTTCATTATCCCCCATTCCTACCTCTCCAGCATTGTTTTCCAGTACTCCGATACCCACTCGCTTCTCTCTTTTACACTTGATGTATCTGAAGAAACTTTCGGTATCCTCCAATGTTATTGGCTAGCTTACTTTCGTATTCCATCTTTAGCTTCTTAGTGATTTTCTTAATTGCCTTCTGTTGGTTTTTAAAAGTTTCACAATCCTCTAACTTCCCACTAATTTTTGCTCTATTATATACCCTCCCTTTGGCTTTTATGTTGGCTTTGACTTGTTAGCCACAGTTATGTCATCTTGCCTTTAGAATACTTCTTCTTCTTTGGAATGTATATATCCTGTGCCTTCGGAATTGCTTCCAGAAATTCCAGCCATTGCTGCTCTGGCAGGGTTCTTTTCCAATCAGTTCTAGCCAACACCCTCTCATGCCTTTGTAGTTCCCTTTACTCCACCGCAATACTAACACCCAATCCAGAACAGCTGATCCTCTAGTGGGATCAACCATGAGCTGCTCTAAAAAGCCATCTTGTAGGCACTCTAGAAATTCCCCCTCTTGGATCCAGCACCAACCTGATTTTTCCCAGTCTACCTTCCCATGACTATTGTAACATTGCCCTTTTGATGTGTATTTTCTATCTCCTCTTGTAATTTGTAGGCCACATCCTTACTCTGGGGTTCTGTATAAAACTCCCATCAGGATCTTTTTACCCTTCCCCTTCGTCTATCGACAATGATTCAACACCTTTCGACCCTATGTCACCCCTTTCTAATGATTTGATTTCATGTTTTACCAACAGAGCAATGCTGCCCCCACTGCCTTCCTGCCTGTCCTTTCAATACAATGTATATCCTTGGATATTAAGTCCCCAGCTATAATCTTCTTTCAGCCATGATTCAGTGATGCCGACAACATCATTTCTGCCAACCTACAACTGTGCTGTAAGTTCATCTACCTTATTGTGTATACTGCGCATATTCAAAGGTAACACCTTCAGCCCTGTGTACATCCTTTTTGATTTTGTCTACCTTTTACATTGCAACTCATCCTGTTGACTGCAATTTTGCCCTAACAACAGCCTCTCCTCACTAGACATTGCCTCTGTTTGTTATCCAGCACTATTATCCGTCATTCCTACAATACTTTTGCATTGAAATGCACAGGTATGCAGCTCAGAACACTAGTCACACCATGCTCAACCTTTAGATTCCTAACTTTTTCTGAGGTGTTACCAATATCTGCCTCCACTAACTGTTCTGGCATTCTGGCTCCCATCCCTCTGCAACTCTAGTTTAAAGCCTAGAGTTAACAAACCTTCCCGCTAGGATATTAGTGCCCTCTAGTTCAGGTGCAAACTGTCCCTTCTGTAACAGGTCCCACCTTCCCTGGAAGAGAGCCTAATGGTCCAAAAATCTTATGCCCTCCCTCCTTCTCCAACTCCTTAGCTGTGTATTAAACAATATAATCTTTTTAGTTCTGGCCTCACCAGCACGTAGCATGCGTGGAAATTCTGAGGTCACAACCCTGGAGGTCCTGCACTTTAACTTAGCACGTAACTCCCTGAACTCCCTATGCAGAACCTTGTAATTTGTCCTGTCCATGTCATTGGAACCGGCTGGTTACCTTCCCACTTAAGAATGCTGAGGACACTTCTCCCTTCCCTTCTGAGTCACAGAGGCAGACTCAGTGCCAGAGACCCGACCACTGTGACTTTCCTCTGTTAGGTCACTCCCCCCAACAGTATCCAATGTGATATACCTGTTGTTGAGGGGGTGTGGCCACAGGGAAGGATACTCTACACTGGCTCATTAACTCCTTTCCCTGTCCTGACTGTCACCCAGTCTCCTGTGTCCTGCATCTTGGGTGTAATTACCTCACTATATGTTTTATCTGTCTATCACCCCCTCTGCCTCTTGAATGATCCAGAGTTCATCCCGTTCCAGCTCCAACTCCTGAACGCGGATTGTTAGAAGCTGCACCTGGATGGACTTCTGACAGTCATGGTCACAGGGACACTGGAGGTCTCCCTACCTTCCCACATCCTGCAGGAGGAGCTTTCCACTATCCTGCCTGGCATCTCTACCGTCCTAGCTGAGCAGATATAAAGAAGGGAAGGGAAAAAATAACTTAACCTAGAGCTTTTCATTCCTTTGCTTTCTCTGACTGAACCCTCTCTTTGCGGAAGCCTTGAAGAGCTAAAGCCTTGAGACCACCAATCAGATGACGACCGCTGCAATGCTGCAATGACACATTGGTAGACAAATCCCTGTGGCCTGAAGTAATGTATCCTTGGAAATGGTAGGAAGGTTGGAAAAAAATTGCTGGGCCTTGGCAAAGACACTTGTATTATCATTAGCCATGGGTGATTTACCAGAAGAATGGCGGGTGGCTTTTATTTAAGTAGAGCTTCAAGGACAAGCCAAGGTATTTTCTTTCTTTGTCAGCTCCCACTCTGGATAGGAATCACACAGGTTTGATGAAAAAAAAACATTAGTGACCTTTGTAATGCAATAATGAGCAGCTATCTAAGTCTTCTGAAGAAGTACAACTACTGCCTGGAATTTAAAGAACAAATGCAGTTCAGGGTTCAGAGATGATGATCTTGCAAGGACAGATATTGCAGTGATACTACCAAAAATAGTTTGCAGACCTTCAGTTTACTTATTTTCCAATCATTTCCATAGGGAAACATAGGATCTGAAGCACTCTCCATGACCATCGATCCACTTTAAAATGGCTCATTTTAGAATCGTTGAGAGTCAGTCATAGAGCATGGAAACGGGTCTTTTGGTTTGTCTTTTCCATGCTGACTGAGATCCCATTTTTCTGTATTTGCCCCATACCCTGCTATTCCTTTCCTAACCACCTCTGTCTCACAACCTCACACTTCCCACATCAACCTCACACTTCCACATAACTCCTTCTACCTGTCATTCCTCATTCATCCTTATACCACCTATCACCTACTGGTCTCTGTCTTACCCCTCCCCTTCTCCCATTTGTATCATCTACAATATCCTTCCCAGTCATAATCCTGATACAGGATCTCAACCTAAAATGTCAACAATTTATATCAGCACAAGGGTGATGCTTAACACATTGAGTTCCTCCATCAGCTTGATGTTCGCTCAGTATTTCAGCATATGCAGTCTCCTCGGTACATGCACAATAGACCCCTGCCTATGAAGGAAAGCCATATAAACACAGTTTTTGTCACTTTATCGACCGCTTTCAGGGAGCTCTATACTTCTATCTCAAAGTCCCTGTCATTTACTGTACAAGCCTGTCTTGGATTAGGAATTCATAACTTATGGACACCTTTACCATGTATAAATACTCTCCTCTGTTTCCTTGTCCCCAATCAGCCTTGCCCCCCGCCTCCTTTCTGACTTCCCTCTCCACCCCCTCTTCCCTCTTACTCCCAGACTGGACATAAGTTCAGGGTGAAAGGCGAAATATTTTCGGGGAATCTAAAGGGGAATTCTTCACTCAGAGGGTGGTGAGAGTGTGGAATGAGCTGCCAGTGGAAGTGGTGGATGTGGGTTCGATTTAAACACCAAAGAGAAATTTGGGTGATGACATTGATAGGAGGTGTATGGAGACTATGGTGCAGGTAGTTGGAAATGGGCAGTAAAAGCAAAAACAGGTCAGCATTGACTAGAAGGGCCAAAGGGCCTGTTTCAGTGCTGCTGGGCTCTGTGACTCTAATAATATCTATTATTAAATTCAAAAGATCTAAGGTACATATGCTCTATGAACAGCAGAGCTATTTTCATCTCTTTCTCTCAACTTTTAGTAATTGTTCATTCTTAAAGGGGCTTAATTGTCAAGAAATGGAGTTGAATTGTGATTTTGATGCCATTGACAAGAGATTACTAGTTATGGAAGATCTTGAGAATTTATTGGAATAGAAGGAGCAGCTAGTTAATTCAAATGAGAACCAGTTTTCAAAAAAAACTGTTTGCATATAACTTCCCCACAGTAATCAGACACCCTTAAGTTTTCAAGCACAAGATGCCAGTTTTACGATAAAAGGCCACTTAACGAGATTTCCTTTGGAAACTGACAAGGTAATCCATACTTGATATTTGTGCAATGATAGTCTATTAAACAGATTAACATCTACTAATACTTTCAGGCCATCAAGACCAACCATTGAACATGGCGCATCTGGATTCAGTACCACTGTAAGTAACAAATTGTATACAATAAACAAATTTTATGTTACTTGGCACTCATTGAAACCCCTGTGTTGAGATCAGGTAAAGCATTAAGTGTCATCATTTGTATCAAAACATTATTGAAAATACATTCCTGCCACTTAATACAAAGCTCGGGATATGTCTGTACCACAGTTAATATTTTTTGGCTATTTTTTATATCCAGGGAGCAATCTCCCAACACTGTAACAAAAAGACTACTAATGTTAAATTTAAGTACATAATTATAATCATTCAAATCATACTTTGCTTATTTGAGTCAGAGCATAACAGCAGAGAAACAGGCTTTTCAACTCAATTAGTCCATGCTGAACTATTTTTCTGCCTAATCCCATTGACCTACCCTGGACCATAACCCTCCATTCCCCTCCCATTCATGTACTTATCCAATTTTTTCTTAGATGCTGAAAACAAACTCACACTGTTTGTGCAAACCCTTCCACTGAGAACTCATTCTACACTCACACCACCCTCCGAATGAAGAAGTTCCCCCTCATATTCCCCTTAAATATTTCACCTTTCACCCTTCATCTGTGAACTCTGGTTCTAGTCCCAGCAAACCTCAGTGGAAAAGGCTGCTTGCATTTACCCTAGCTGTACCCCTCTAAATTTTGTAAACATCTATCAAAATTCCCCTCATTCTCCTGTGCTCCAGGGAATAAAGTACTAATCTATTCAACCTTTCCATATAACTCAGGTCCTGAAGTTCTGTCAACATCTTTGTAAATTTTCTTACTATTCTTTCAATCTTATTTATATCCTTTCCATAGGTATATGACCAGAACTACACATAATATTCCAAATAAGGCCTCAGCAACAGCTTATACAACTTCAACATAACATCCCAACTCCTGTATTCAGTACTTTGATATATGAAGGCCAACGTGCCAAAAGCTCTCTTTACAACCCTATCTACTTATGAAGCCACTTTCAAAGAATTATGTATTCCTAGATCCCTTTGTTCTACCAAACTCCTCAGTGCCCTACTGTTCACTGTTTAAGTCCTACTCTGGTTTGTCGTTTGAAACTCCAAAAACCCACATTTGTTTGCATTCAATTCCATCAGCCATTTTGCAGCCTATTTTTCCGGCTGGTCCTAATCCCATTGCAAGCCCTGACAGTCTTCCTTGCTGTTCGCTACGCCTCCAATCTTGGTGCCATCTACAAATTTGCTGATCCGGTTTACCACATTATCATCCAGCTCATTGATCTAGATGACAAATAGCAACAAACTCAGCACTAATCCCTGTGGCATGCCACTAATCACAGGATTGTTCTCTAGTGTTTTGTTTAAAACACAAACTGCAGATGCATAATGAGAGGAAATGAGAAGAGAAAGAGATTTTCCAGAAGACCTGCTTGCGCTGAATGAACAAAAATTGCATCAACCAGCTTCATTCTCCAGTGATTTCAGTCACAGCACTACACATTACAATACTGTGGTTACCCTATCAAGTGATCTTGTACATTTTTCAACATAGACAAAATCAGCTTAAGGGTGTGTGGAAAGGTCTATAAAATGGAACCCCTTTCTAACCCGTGCAGGGCCTATATACATCCTGCCAGAATTAGACAATCCAAAATGTCACATCACATTTATCTGTATTAAATTCCATTTGCCACTGCTCTGTCCAATTTTCCAGGTGATCTATCTCAATCTGTATTCTTGGGCAGGCATACTCACTGCATACAACTCTACCAATCTATGTGTCATCAACCAACTTACTTATCAGACCACAGTCATTCTCATGCAAGTCACTTAAATAAAGATTGCAGTTCCAATCCCTGCGGTACACCATTAATTAAATACTTCCAGTCAATAAAGCAGCCCTTTCACCTTACCCTTTGTCTCTCATCAAAGTGAGCACTTCTTTTCTTTCCTTTTAACTTCTACCCACATATAACTTTATTTGCCAATCGCTCCAGGATATTTTCCTTGCGTATTCCTGTAATGCTCTCTCTGATCAGCAGTTTAACATCTGGAACACCCCACCTCTTGCTATTAAACAAATGCAGCATTTTAATTATGTTTGAAATAAAATTATAAAATGATAATCGGCACCAAAACTTTAACAAGCTTGTAACAAATTCTTGATGTGCCACTTAACAGAAATTAAAATTTGTGAAAGGGATGCATATAAAATATCAATACTAGCTGTGATTAGTATCATATTTAAAAATCTTAAAGTCTTCTAGATGAGTTATAATCGTCTGTTTTGCTAGCACTGCACATATACAGATGTTCCAAAGTGTGCTGTTTTGTTTCATATTGCATATGTCACCAGATCATAATTTTGGCTTTTCTGTATAATTGAAGTGCCTTCTAGCCAAGCAGAATGCCATGTCTTCTATTTTTCAAAAAGTAAACCACAGTGGAATGAGTATCCCAATAAATTATGTATTTCTGTAAAACCAGGGAGTCATTTTGAAACCAGTTGGATCATTTAGTCAGGCAAATGTAAATAAGAACATTTTGCATTTAGTATAAGTATAATCTGTGACTAATGTGAATTTTATTACATCTGTACAATCATTTTTTCTTGCAATAATGAAATGTCATTCTTACTGTTCTCTTTGTTGTTATCAAATTTTGGTAATGTCTTACTTACATTAAAGATAAACAACAAAAAACAAAACAGATCTTTTCAATATATTACGTTCATAAATACACTCAATGGCGACTTTATTAGGTACACCTGTGTGTTTATGCAAATATCTAATCAGCCTATCATGTGGCATCAACTCAATGCATAAAAGCATATAGGTTCAGTTGTTGTTCAGATCTAACATCAAAATGAAGAATTAATGTGATCTAAGTAACTTTGACCATAGGATTGCAGGTTTGTGCCTGAGAGGGTGGTTCTTCCAAGTTGCTGATCTCCTGGTCTTTTCATGCACATAAGTCCCTAGAGTTTACACAGAATCATGTGAAAAACAAAAAAGCACCCAGTGAACGGTATTTCTGTGGACAAAAATGCTTTGATAATGAGAAGTCAGAGGAGAATGGCCAGACTGGTTCAAGCTGACAGGAAGGTGAAGGTAACTCAAATAACCACATGTGACAGTTGTGGTGTGTAGAAGAGCATTTCTGAATGCACAATATTTCAAATCATGAAGTCAATAGGCCACAACAGCAGAAGACCACACACTCCTATACCTAATAAAGTGGCCATTGAGCATACTTTTCATTCAATAATGTAAAATTAATTATTTCCAATATTTAATTTTTATTCTGAATTTATTTTTGTAGCTTCCTCTCATTTTAATTATGTACCCTCATATGTCCTTCTCAGAAAATATATCTTAATCTAAGGATTTACTATCTTTCTGATGCCCCTGAAATGAATTAAAGCAACCCTGCTCTCTTCACTTATTTTGTACGTAACTTGTGTTCTCTCTGAAGGTTAAACACATTCCAACTTTGAGACTCAATATTTAAAAGTCACTGTTAAACACAACTGTTTCTACAGAGTCACATTTTGGGCTAATGTGGTAATATAAATGTACAAAGGTTCAAAGGTTCATTTTATTATCAAAGTATACAACGCTGAAATTCTTCGATTCTCCAGGTAGCCATGAAACCAAAAAAGAAAAGAAAGGCAGCGTGATCATCAACCCCCAAATCCCAGCTCCGCATAAAAAAAAGAACAAAAATGGAACAGGAACATCAACACCCAAATCCCTCTTCCCACACAAAAACCAAGCAAAACAGATCAGGCACATCGACCCCAATCCCTTCTTCCAAACAAAAAAAAATGAACAAAATGGATCAGGCTCACCAACAACCCCCCCCCCCCAAAGAAATACTTTGTCCCACATAAAAAATTTATGTACACAATTTCTTTTGAAAAGTCCAAATTAATGAAAAACAGTACAAGTGAACAACAAAGTTCTCATTTGCTTTACCATATGTCTTGATGGTCTTCTTTCCCCCTCTCTCCAAAAACGACTTATTAGACGTTGATAATTGAAGAACAGAAAAGACAGCCCACTAAACTTATCCTTTACTTCCTTGACAAAGAGAAAAAAAAGAAGGCACCATATTAGAATCCCGGTGAAGTTGGTGTGAATAGTATTTTACCATGTGACTGTAGATGTCTTAATTTACTCTAGGAAAATGCAGGTAAGCTGTTCTGTTGTCATTCCACTCACCTTCTTCCTCTTTGCCTTATTTTATCCAAACTTTGCAGGGATTTCAAGATTTCCAAACCAATGAATGAACCACTTTAAATTCTGTCACAAGGGTAAAGATCCTTATTACAAACAACCACTCGGATAAAAATGAGCATGACTTTTTATGGCAGAATAAAGAATATATGCCGAGAAAAATTCAGCACTACACAATTGTAAATGGAACTAATGCAGATTGAAAGGTGATTATTTCCATGTCCATGTTGCATCAAACCATTCTACCAGCTTTAAACAAACATTTAATTATGTCAGTCCTTGTGCAATATACTTTTTCAGTATTATGACACAAACTTGATGACATTAGTCCAAGCTATCACTGTCAATGGGAAGTCACAAAACACATTCCTATCACAATGCTTACTCTTCAGCCATATTATTTAAACTGCTACTCAGACTACAACTTCAAAGTTCTCCACACTAATGCGTATCTCTGTGAATGTTGTTTTATGTGAATTGAAAAGTACTCCTCATCACCAAAGACATTATTTTTAGCCCAACTACAAATTTTCACCTTGAAACCAATGTCCCACTTGAATTGGTGGAGCCAGGAGGAGAATGGTTGTGGCAGGGGCAGGAAGAGAGAAAATAACGGTCACTGAGACTTCAGTCACTACAGCCTCACTGGAAAACATGGCTTTTATGGTACAATAATGGATAATAATAATAATAATGATAATAATAATAATAATAATAATAATAATAATAATAATAATAATAATAATAATAATAATAATAATAATAATAATAATAATAATAATAATACATTCTTTATTGATCCCAAGTGGGAAAGTCTTTCATTACAGGAGCAATATTTAAAAAAAACACTTAACAATGTACAGACTTGATTAATAATAAAGTACAGAATAATAATATACACAATAATAATTTACCGAAGTGTAATAATGTGCAATACTGTGCAATAATAATGTACAAAATAATTTCTGTCACACAGAGATGAACTGTTGTATATGCTTATTTCATTTGGAAGGAAAGATTTTCTGTAACAATCCTTGTGACAGTAGAGGTAAATGCAATTGTTTGAAAGGATGCTCTGCTGCTTATTCAGAAGGTCATGGAAAGGATGTGTCGGATTGTCCATATGGATAACAATTTGTTTAGTGACCTCCTCTCCACCACTAACTCAAAAGAGCCAAGGAGGGATCCAGCCTTTTTGATGAGTTTATTTAGTCTTTTTGCATCACCAGCACCGATGCTGCTCCCCCAGTATAAAGCCGCAAAGAAGACTGCACTTGCTACAACAGACTGGTAAAAGATCTCGAAAATCCTGCTGCACACATGGAAGGATCTCAGCTTCCTTAGAAAGTAGAGTCTGCTCAACCCCGTCTTGCGAACAGCCTTGGTGTTGGTTTTCCAGTCAAGTCTGTTGTCGAGGTGAACACCCAAGTATTTGCACTCCTCCACCACCGCAGCTTATTCCATAACCACAAAGATAACGCAACTGACATCATTTTGCATCAACTGACGGTGGGGGAGTTAATGACCATTATTTGATACATGAATATGATATGATAAGGTGAAGTACCTCCTCATCTCAGGGAACAGAAGGTACACTGGCATGCAAAAGTTTGGGAACCCCTGGTCAAAATTTCTGTTACTGTGAATAGTTAAGTGAGTAGAAGATGAACTGATCTCCAAAAATCATTAAGTTAAAGATGAAACATTCTTTTGAACATTTTAAGCAAGATTAGTGTATTATATTTCTTTTGTACAATTTTAGAGTGAAAAAAGGAAAGGAGCACCATGCAAAAGTTTGGCTTCCCCAAGAAATTTGAGCTCTCAGATAACTTTTACCAAGGTCTCAGACCTTAATTAGTTTGTTAGGGCTTTGGCTTGTTCACAATCATTGTTAGGAAAGGCCTGGTTATGCAAATTTCAAAGCTTTATAAATACCCTGACTCCTGAAACATTGTCCCTACAATCAGTATCCAAGGGCTCCTCTAAACAGCTGCCCAGCACTCTGAAAAGTAAAATAATTGATGCCCACAAAGCAGAAGGCTATAAGAAGAAAGCAAAGCATTTTCAGGTAGCCATTTCCTCAGTTTGTAATGTAATTAAGAAAAGGCAGTTAACAGGAACAGTGGAGGTCAAGTTGAGATCTGGAAGGCCAAGAAAACTTTCTGAGAGAACTACTTGTAGGATTGCTCGAAAGGCAATCAAAACCCCCGTTTGACTGCAAAAGACCTTCAGAAAGATTTAGCAGACTCTGGAGTGGTGGTGCACTGTTCTACTGTGCAGTGACACCTGCATAAATATGACCTTCATGGAAGAGTCATCAGAAGAAAACATTTTCTGCATCCTCACCACAAAATTCAGCATCAGAAGTTTGCAGATGAACATCTAGACAAGCCTGATGCATTTTGGAAACGAGTCCCATGGACTGATGAAGTTAAAATAGAACTTTTTGGCCGCAATGAGCAAAGGTATGTTTGGAGAAAAAATGGTGCAGAATTTCATAAAAAGAACACCTCTCCAACTGTTATGCACAGGGGCAGATCAATCATGCTTTGGGCTTGTGTTGCAGCCAATGGCACGGGGAACATTTCACTGGTAGAGGGAAGAATTAATTCAATTAAATACCAGCAAATTCTGGAAGCAAACATCACATTGTCTGTAAAAAAAAAAGCTGAAGGTGAAAAGGGAATGTCTTCTACAACAGGATAATGATCCTAAACACACCTCAAAATCTATAATGGACTACCTCAAGAGGCGCAAGCTGAAGGTTTTGCCATGGCCCTCATAGTCCCCCGACCAAAACGTCATCGAAAAAATGTGGATATACCTCAAAAGAGCAGTGCATGCAAGCCTGCCCATGAATCTCACAGAACTAAAAGCCTTTTGCAAGGAAGAATGGGTGAAAATCCCCCAAACAGGAATTAAAAGACTCTTAGCTGGCAACAGAAAGCATTTACAAGCTGTGATACTTGCCAAAGGGGGTGTTACTAAGTAGTGACCACGCAGGGTGACCAAACATCTGCTTGGAGCCCTTTTCCTTTTTTGTTATTTTGAAACTGTAAAAGATAGAAATAAAAAAGTAATCTTGCTTAAAATATTAAAGGAATGTGTCATCTTTAACTTCATGTCTTTTGGAAATCAGGTCATCTTTTACTCGCTTAGCTATTCACAGTAACAGAAATTTTGGCCAGGGGTGCCCAAACTTTTTGCATGCCACTGTATATCACTTACACTGAATTGTCATGAAACACACTGGGGGGAGGGTCTTTCAGACTATTGCATCTCTGCTGGACTCAATAGGACTTATTTATCTTTGTAATGAGAAAGACAGTCCACTAGGTTCTGTGTCTTAAGTATTCAATTTCTCTAAAATTGTGATGATTTCCAGAAAGGAAGTATGTAGCTGAATGACAGGATTTAATGACTCCTTGGGTCTGTCTTGCAATATCCTAGCAAGCTTGCCATTATTCTGAACAGTTATGTCATGCCTTCACTAAAATTGAATTAAACCAACAGATAACTAAGGTAATGTAAGTATATTACTATCTCAAACACCTTAGTGCCTATCATTCAAATGCCTTGCAGTTAGGTATGAAAGGCCTTCACTACAATTCAATGCACCACTATTCCTCCCCTTGTACAAACTGGTCCACAACCCCAAACAGCCTCAGCCCACTGGTGGATGTAGCCAAGTAGCTGGTAGGCTGTTTTACTTCACAGAGGTTCAGGCATCACAATGAGTTCTGTCCTTTCACAAGTCAGTTCAGGCTGCTAAGTTCCTGCCAAGTGAGTCTACATTCTGGGAGAGCTGAGCATGAGGCAAAGGTCCTCATGTTCCATGAGGATTAGTGGTGAGGGGTAAAAGTCTGATGTACTGAGGGGCAGTAGTACTGTCAAGATCCATGTGTGAATTAAACACTGTGTATCAACCTGCAGTTATCTAGACCACACCTCCACTGTAATAACCTCAGTGTCCAACCATCACATTCTGCATCCCATCAGTCTGATGCTTGAGATTTTCAGTGTTTCCCATGAGTCAGTTATCTAATCTGCTCATAATATTAAACATTCTGTCCCTGAGGAGCATCTGTCATTTTCTGAATAAGGGATGAGTTGAAGAGTGTTCAGTAAAAAGCAAATTGATCACCCTGGTCCTGAAGATAACTAACCTATTCCTGTATTAACTCTGAGTTTATACAGTGGCACTAACACCAAATAGCTTCTGCCAATACCTCTATGTCACCCACCAACAACTAAGTAGCTGTTGAAGATGGCATTTTTATGCAGAACACATGTCCAGGGAAGAAGTGAGGCTTATGTGACTCCACAGAATCATCTACAAAAGATGGGAAGTATACTTATCTACATTCATGTAGACAACCTAACAGTGTGCAAGGTGTTTCTGTCTACATGTATACCAACCTTCTTATGAATGCCTCATTATCATAGTCCTTACAAATCCTCCAAATAATATGTTTCTGTGCATTTCCCTTCATTTTTGTCCCTTGCTTAACTGCAGCCTACATGTCACGTATCTCTTCCCAAGCTACACCTTTCGTTCTTACCTCACAGTGCCGGTTTCTGAGTGCAGCTTGGGAATTTGGGAATCTCAGGCACAATAATATAGAGTTCTCCTTTTCTCTCCTCTTTTTCTGCTGCTCCTGCTCCTCTTCCTCTTCTTCCTTGGCTCGAGTGTTGGGAGGTGGGGTCAGGCCGGGGAACTGTAAGTCTCTCTGGATAACGTGCCATTACAAATAGAAGAACACAAATAAATAACGTGCATAGTGCAGAAGAGTCAAAGAAATTTATCAGAGATTTTGTTCTGGAATAGACAGATGCAGATGAAATGTAAATGATATGCTTACCGCAAAAATTAACAAGCTTCTCCACTCTGGCATCAGCTTGAACTTGGGTCACCTCAATTCCCAGTGAGGAAGAGCAACCTCACCTTCCCTTTGTGAGGCATTGTGCATAGGCAGTCGCCCGGAAGACAGCAACCAAGGAAATTATTTATTACAGTCATCTAATGACTTTCTTAAGTTCGTGGATTTCTGTATGAATTTATGACTGTGAACTACTGTAGGTAATCCGGTACGAGTGTGGCAGCATGTGTACTGTAGGGATTGGGTTGCATGAGGATGCGTGTGTGTATTTGGTAGGGTTTTGTGGGCAGCTGGAGGTATGGAAGGGACTGGAATCTATCTATCAGAGTAGAAATGTGCTTTACTGTGTGTGGACAGCTATAGGTGGAGTGGCTGCGTGTGAGGTGGGAGTAAGGGTGGCAATGTGCCAGAGTATTCCTGGGTGTAGCAGCTGGAGGCAACGTCCTTGAAAGGAAGCCCTGGAATTGTCGCCATGAGATATCTTGTGAGTTAATAGTAACTTATTGGCATTGCTCCAAGCTCTTCAAGCATCAGTTCTGGAGGTCAGCACTTCCACCATCTCCTCCCTTTCTGTAGCCTTTAAGAGGCTCATGCCCCCGTGGTGCATTGTAACCCCTCCAGGCAGGCATTTCCTCTACCAGTAATTCATCTTCAGACTGTGTAAACTAGCGAGCTTAATCCATTCATTTTGCCGCCTTGTTCTCCAACCAAAAAAAACAGTATCTGATGTTGCTGTTGGGTTGCCATGGAGAGCTTCCTTAAGAACTAAGGCCCTGTCCTTATTGCTGCATTGTTAGCAGCTGCATGAAATACACTGTGAACAACTTTATATTGTCAGAAAAGAAATATCAGATTCTTATTAAGAAAGCACTTACTTACTGTCGATAATTAGAAAGGCCATCCCTGAAAGGAAGTTTTATTTGATTGAATTTCTAAGCAGACAACTTAGCAATTTATTTTTAGGTCATTAGTCAATAGTCACAGAAGGAAGGACAAGTACAACCAAATGAATAAAGCTTATATATTTGTGGTATTCTGTCTGTAACAATATATTTGCCTATAGCCTCACCTCTTTAGCTCACTTTTGAGATTCCCCTGGCTACAGCAAGCCAGTGGAAACAAGCTTTTTTACCCTCAGATGCAGTTAAAGGAAACAATATCAGCACATCACTCTGAGGCACGTGGTTGTGGGCTCAAATACCATTTCAGAGGAGACTGCATAATTTAAGCTAACATATAGTACTGTATTGAGTGAATATTGCATTGTCCTTGAAAAGAGGTACTAAACAGAAGCTCCATCTGCACTTCCAACTAGATTCCCTAATTTATCTCATTATTCACCTGGCATCACTGAAAAGATAGATATGTTTGGTCATTATGTCATTTTTGGAAAATGCTATGTATAAACTATCTGTCATATTTGACAGATATCTGTCAGCTTTTGATATGCTGGCCTTTATAAATCAGAGCATTGAGTATAGGAGTTGGGATGTAATGTTAAAATTGTACAAGGCATTGGTGAGGCCAAATTTGGAGTATTGTGTACAGTTCTGGTCACCGAATTATAGGAAAGATGTCAACAAAATAGAGAGAGTGCAGAAGAGATTTACTAGAATGTTACCTGGGTTTCAGCACCTAAGTTACAGAGAAAGGTTGAACAAGTTAGGTCTTTATTCTTTGGAGCGTAGAAGGTTGAGGGGGGACGATAGAGGTATTTAAAATTATGAGGGGGATAGATAGAGTTGACGTGGATAGGCTTTTTTCATTGAGAGTAGGGGAGATCCAAACAAGAGGACGTGAGTTGAGAGTTAAGGGGCAAAAGTTTAGGGGTAACATGAGGGGGAACTTCTTTACTCAGAGAGTGGTAGCTGTGTGGAACGAGCTTCCAGTGGAAGTGGTAGAGGCAGGTTCGATTTTGACATTTTTTTTTTAAATGGATAGGTATATAGACAGGAAAGAAATGGAGGGTTATGGGCTGAGTGCAGGTAGGTAGGACTAGGTGAGAGTAAGCGTTTGGCACGGACTAGAAGGGCCGAGATAGCCTGTTTCCGTGCTGTAATTGTTATATGGTTATATGGTTATATTCCTACAATATACAGCAATTACATTTCCAAATTACTTCATCAGTTATAAAACATCTTGAGACCCTAAAGTTGTTAAGGCCACTACATAAATGCAGGTTATTTTACATGCATTTGCCCACTAAGCCTTCCTCTCCATTCTGATACACGCTTCCAACAAAAGAACACTTAAATTGTAGGATATAGAAGTATTGAACTCTGCGGGTTTTTTGGTGATCTTAAAAGAGCTTTGTAAATTTGACCTGACTATAATTTTAAGATGAAGGGATTAATAGATTCACTAACATATGTAAATTGCAGTACTTCTATCTAAGTAATTAAAGACTGATTGTATTCACTTACTTTTGAAGAATTATCTGCATTACCAACACTACACCTATTTGGCGCAGTAACTGTCCTCAAGGTTTAATTACTGATTATGGATGAGATAATAAAAGATTGTTCACTGTTCTGGTAACACTTTTATTTTGCATGCAACCCTCCACAGAAGATACCAGAGATCACAACAGATCCAACCCAGTTTTATGAGAGTGACTGTAAACTCTTACCTTTGTTCCTGCTCTTTAAAGAGTGACTAATGATGTACCAAGAGATCGGAAATGCATGTCAAAATTCTAGTTAAAAAGGGAGTCTTAATGTCAGTACCCTTTTTTTAAAATCAAACATTTACAATGATACATGATCAACATCACCATCCTCTTAACACCTGCTTTTCATTGGCTTTTGTTTGGATTAACATCACCCAGGTCACTTCAGCAAACATACCCTTGAAGTTTTTAAATATGTTAATTCATGCTCTTGCCTTTTCCAAATGAATTCACCAGATGTCTTTTGTGGTTTGATTAGGAAAATATAATGTCAGGAAAACATGAAACTGTATATTAAATAAATATAAGTTTTTGCAGATAATAACTCAGTAAATTTGTATGGTCGTGCCACAGTCTAAAATTTCCACTAAGAACATTGTTACACATTAGCCACACAGTGCGATGGATTCCTTTGGTGTACAAAGGTCTGAAATGTATGAAAGAATTAGTGAAGGTTCTTCAAATTGTAGCAGATCATATCATTGCTTCAAATAAGAAATTACAGTAGTATCTTTATTACACTGAAACTGATTATGTGTTCTACGATTTCCTGTTTCTATTTCTGATTCATAGCTTTTAAATTTTTTCTATATATTTAATGACCTAATTATTCATGTGAGACAAAGGTCATCCTGTATAAAGGGGAAAAGGGAATTACTGTTGATTATCATTAGAGCATACTGTAGAAGAGTACAGCATAGAAGCAGAACCTTCTGCCCACAATGACTGTGCCAACCATGCTGCCATTTTAAAATAATCCCATTTACCTACACATGATCTCTATCTCTCCATTCCCTGCCTGTTTGTGCACCTTCCTAAAAACATCAGGATATATATGTCATAGCTACATTTACTGCCTGCCTAGTAACATGTTCCAGGCACCTACCATACTCTGTGTAAAAAATTTTGCTTTGTAAATCCTCTTTAAGCTTTTCTTTCTCACCTCAAAGCTATTCGATGTTTCCTTCCTTGGAAAAAGACTGAGTGCCTATCCTGTCTATGCCTCTCAAAATTTTATATACTTCAATGTGAACGCCCCTCAGGCTCTGACATTCCAGAGAAACAATCTCTCCTTATAGCTCATACGATCTAATCCAGGCAAAATCCAGGTGAAACTTTCCTGCACGCCGTACAAAGCCTCCATGTTTCCTCTAATGCAGCAACCAGAACTGCTCACAGCACTCCAAATGTGGCCTAACCAAAGTTCTATTCAACTTTTATAGTCAATGCACAGACTGATGAAGGAAAGTATGCCAAACATCTTCATTGCCACTCCATCCGGCTGTGTTAGCACTTTCAGAGAGCTATGGACTTTCACAGAAAGATTGCTCTGTATATCAGTGCCGCTATTGGCTGTGCCACTGACTCAGTTGTTCCTTTTACATTTGTCCTCCCCCAAGTGCAACAACATACACTTGCCTGGACTAAACCTTTTATTTCTCTGCCTATACTTACAATAGGTCTGCTACATCCTCAAAATCATTTTATAACCTTCCACTCTATTCACAGCTCTACCAACGTTTCACTTGAATTTGCAGTGACAAATCTTAAGACCATAAAACCTTACGATATATGAGCAGAATTAGGACATTTGGCCCATCAAGTCTGCTCTGTTATTTCATCATGGCTCATCTATTTTCATTTCAGCCCCAATCTCCTTCCTTCTCTCAGTAACTCTTCATGCCCTGACTAATCAAGAACCTCTTAACCTCTGCCTTAAATATACTCAATAATTTGACCTTTACCAGCTGCCTGTGGCAACAAATTCCATAGATTCACTAGTCTCTGGCTAAAGAAATTCCCTCTCATATATGGACATCCCTCTATTCTAAGGTTGTGCCCTCTGGTCCTAGACTCCCCCAGCATAGGAAATATCCTCTCCACATCCACTCAATCAAGGCCTTTCAACATTCGGTAGGTTTCAATGAGATCCTCCCTCATTCTTCTGAATTCCAATGTGTACAGGCCAGTGTCATTGATCAGTCGTCACCTGGTAACCCTTTTATTCCCAGAATCATTCTAATGAACCTCCTCTGAACTCTCTCCAGTGTTGGCACATCCGTTCTTACAAAAGGGGCCTAAAACTGCTCACAATACTCCAAGTGAGGCCTCACCAGTGCCTTATGAAGCCTCAGCATTACACCCTTGCTTTTATATTCTAGTCCTCTCAAAATGAAAGCTAACATTGCATTTGCCTTTCTCACCACCAACTCGCCCTGCAAATGAACCTTTAGGGAATCCAGCATGAGGATTCCCAAGTCCCTTTGCACCTCGGCTTTCTATCCTGCTTGTTATTTCTTCAAAGAATTCCAACAGATTTGTCAGAGACAATTTCCCCTTAAAGAAACCCTGCTGGTGTCAGCCTGTTTTATCATGTGCCTCCAAGTACCCCAAAACTACATCCTTAACAAACAAGTCCAACATCTTCCCTGCCACTGAGTTCAGGCTAACTGGCCTATAATCTACTTTCTTCTGCCTTATTCCTTTCTTGAAGAGTGAAGTGACATTTGTAATTTTACAGTCCCCTGGAGCCATGCCAGAATCTATTACTTCCTGAAAGATCATTACTAATGCCTCCACAATCTCTACAGCCACCTCTTTCAGAACACCCGGGTTTAGGCCATCTGATCCAGGCGACTTATCACACCTTTCGGTTTCCCAAGCACTACCTCCCTAGTAACGGCAACTTCTCTCACTTCTGCCCCCAACACACTTGAACTTCCAGCATACTGCTTGTGTCTTTCACAGTGAAGACTGATGCAAAATATTCATTCAGTTCGTCCACCATTCCCTTGTCCCCCATTACTACCTCTCCAGCATCATTTTCCGATGTTCCAATATCTTCTCTTGCCTCTCTTTTACTCTTTATATATCTTTTGGTATTCTCTTTAATATTATTGGCCAGCTTACCTTCATATTCCATCTATTCCCTCTTAATGGCTTTTTAATTGCCTTCTGTTCATTTTTAAAAGCTCCCCAATCCTCCAACTTCCCATTATTTTTGCTCTATTATGTGCTCTCTCTTTGAATTTTATGTTGGCTTTGACTTCCCTTGTCAGCCACAGTTGCGTCATCCTGCATTTAGAAATACCAGTGGTCCTGTACATTTTTCTGCAAAAGCATCAGCGGTGTAAGCATTTTACCACAAATCTAGAAGAGCAGACTGATTTGTTTTTCTTCACTGGGGTTTTATTTATTTAGTTAGATCTTCAGCACGGTAACAGGCCCAATTATTCTAATATGACCAATTAACCTACCAACCCCTGTGTTTGGAATGTGAAGGGAAACAGGAGCACCTGGAGGAAACCCATGTGGTCTCGGGAAGAACGCGGAAACTCCTTACAGTTAGTGGCGGGAATTGAACCTGGGTCACTGGTGCTGTAAAGTATTGTGCTAACCGCTATGTTACTGTACTGACCAAACTGTTTTGCCAACAAAGTTCTGATACTGCACTACTTATAAAATCCAATGGTGCAACTGTGCACTTCCTCGGGGCTGACGCTGAGGAATCAACCTACTGAACCTATACCAGGTTAGATCTGGCATAAGAAAAAAATGATTCTGTTCATTTTAATGCAAAGGACTTGGATAAGTATCAGATAACACACAAAATGCTGGAAGAACTTAGCAGGCCAGGCAGCATCTATGGAAAAGACCTGATGAAGGGTCTCAGACCGAGACATCGACTGTACTCTTTTCCATAGATGCCGCCTGGCCTGCTGAGTTCCTCCAGCATTTTGTGTGTGTTGCTCGGATTTCCAGCATCTGTAGATTTTCTCTTGCTTGTGTTAAGTATTAGATAACTGATTTTTAAAAATTAGTTAGATCTACTTATCTGTTTTTCAGGCTCAAGTGGTTTCATATTTAAATTTTCATTTATATTTAAAATGTCCTACTCATCTTTGAGCTTTTATTGTTTAATTGATAATAACTTTTCAGGTTTCAGATACATTCAGAGTGGTTGACAAGTTTGATTGTCAGCATTTCTGCTAATCATTGGTAGGGTCACATTTGGAGTAAAGTGTACAGTCCAGTTTTTGCCAAACTATTGGAAGAATTAAGCTTGAGAGAGTAGGAAAGGTTCACAGCAATATTGCCTGGACTGAAGGGCTTGAGGTAAAAGGAGAGAGTAGATAGACTAGAACTGTTTTCCTAGAGTGAAAGCGCCTCAGGGGTGACCTCAAGGGTATAAAATTATGAAGCATAAGTAACGTAGATACACACAGTAGCCACTTTATTAAGCAAACTTGCTCATTAATAGAAATATCTAATCAGCCAATTACTGGCAGCAACTGAATGCATAAAATCATGCAGACATGTCCAAGAGGTTTAGTTGTTGAGCAGACCAAACATCAGAATGAGGACAAAATGTGATCTAAATGACTTTGACTGTTGGTATCAGGTGGGTGGTTTGAGTCTCTCAGAAACTGATCTCCTGGGATTCTTATGCACAGCAGTCTCTGGAGTTTACAGAGGATGGTGCGAGAAACAAAAACATCAAGTGAGCAACAGCTCTGTGGTCAAAATCGCCTGGTTATTGAGCGAGGTCAGAGGGAAATGGACAGATGGTTCATGCTGGCATGAAGGCATCAGTGACTCACATAACCACACGTTACAACACTGGTGTGCCAAAGAACATCTCTGAACACACATCAAACCTTAAAGTTGACAGCAGCTGAAGACCATGATCAAGCATTCAGTGGCCACTTTATTAGGTACAGGAGGTATCTAATAAAATGGCCATTGAGTGTAGCCACAGTTGTTTCCCAAGGTACGAGAGTCTAAAACAAGAGGGCATATTTTTAAACTGAGAGGGGAACAATTAAATGAGGGGGGGGGTCTGAGGAATAGGTTTTTCACATGGAGGGTAATGGGTACAAGAAAGGAGCTAACAGAGCAGGTGGTAGAAGTAGGTAAAATTACAATGTTTGAAAGACACTTTGAGAGATATGAAACAAATCCAGGAAAATGGGATGAGCACTGTTAGGCATTTTAATCAGCATGGATGAGTCCATTTCTGTGCTGTATAACTTTATGAATCTTGAATTTATAAATCCTTGAATCAAAGCCTGGGGGTGGGGTTTAGTTTGCTGTAAAAGCATTAGTTATCTGATTTATAGTTGGGGCATAGGTGACCAAGAATATGGACCTCCTGCGATTTGTCTACTGCCACAAGACGTCTACAGTAGATGCAATCTCACTGGCTCTCCACGCAGCATTGGACCACCAGGACAAAAGCAATACCTACCTCTGGAGGCTGTTTATTGATTACAGCTCAGCATTCAAAATACAGCATTGTATTGAGCAGTGGTGTCCTGGGGAAGAGGCATTGGCTGTCCACTCTATCTATTCCTCTTAATATCTTGTATACCTCTATCATGTCTCCTCTCATCCTCCTTCTCTCCAAAGAGTAAAGGCCTAGCTCCCTTAATCTCTGATCATAATGCATACTCTCTAAACCAGGCAGCATCCTGGTAAATCTCCTCTGTACCCTTTCCAATGCTTCCACATCCTTCCTATAGTAACTTACTTCTCATTATAACTTAAAGTAATTTTTTATACTTTGCACTGTATTGCTGCCACAGTGTAACAAATTTCATGACATATATTAGTGATAATAAACCTGATTTTGATCCTAATTCTGATTACTCTGAATTCTCTATGATAAAATTAAGTTCTGCAAGGCTTACAGTGAGTGTGGGGCTTCACTATCTGCAAAGAACTAAGCATTTACTTGTACTGCGGATCAAAATCAAAGTGTTTGAAAGAATCCTGCAATGTTCATCAGTCAGCGTTTCACTAATGAAAGAATAAAGGTGAAGATTGTAAAAGAGCTTCTATGTCCTATCAAGAGTTTTTCTAGTTTCAATAATTTTACAGAAGTATCACGATATCTGCATAATAAAACGCAGAACTGAGAACAGTACAGGCGCTAGAAAGGCCATTCAGCCCATGATGTTGTGGCAACCTTGACTCTGATTTTTACTAACTCTCCTGTTAATCATCTGTGTACCTCCATTCTCTTCAAGGGTCCATCTAAAAGCCTTAAACCCCATCAAAATTCCGTATTTCACCCCTACCCTGGTGACGGCGGCTACACTTTTACATAAAAAAACTCACCCCTCATGTCAACTTTAAACTTTATGCCTCTAACCTTAAAAGCAGGTCCTCTGATATCTGACGTTTCTATTCTGGGGAACAAGTTCTGACCTATCTATGACTTGAATAATTTTTTGAACTTCTGCCAGGTCTCCCCTCAGCCTCTGATAATCCTAGGAGAACAACCTGTTTGTCCAACCTGTCTAATCCAAGCAGCTGCTTCACAATCTCCACATTCTATAATAGGGCAACCTGAAATGTACGGAATTCTCCAGGTGTGGTCTAACTAACATTTTGAAAAGCTACAGCATGTGATATCCTCAACCTCCCCCCCCCACCGATGAAGGCAAGAACGCAGCTGTTATGTTTTGTAACTCCAAATTATGAAACTAATTGGAAGAAAAACAAGGGAGTCCGGAATACAAGTCTAACTTCATCTTTACATTAAGCGAGGTGTGCGCATATGATGTGACGGGTGATGTCATACGCCCTTCACGTATTTTCACATATAACATGTAATTAATTATTTAAATAAACAAGAATGTTTAATCAAACAATATATTTACAATATTACTCAAATATTACTGATATATTAAATACACAACACTCCTCCCTGCTTAGCTATAAACTCCAATTCAATATAGTATGCATCTCAACTTACATACATATGTATAATAGTGCATGGCAAGCTTCACTGGAGATGCGGATCATAATGTGTGAGTACATTCTCTGATATCACCATTTCCATTACCTTTTGGAAAGCCACCTCACACTGCTTTGTCCAATGGCATTTCTTCCTGATCCATAGTAATGATTCAAGAGGTGGAGTACAGTAGCCAGGTTAGGCAGGAACCTATTATAGTATTGCAAAAATCCAAAAAAGAACCACAATGGTGACACATTCTTTGGCCTTGGGGCATCCGTCACTGCTTGAATTTTCTCAGCATATTTGTGTAATCCTTGTGCCTCAATGGTGTGACCACTGTTAAGTGATTCTTGATTTAAAGAGTCTTACTTCAATGGCTGCTTGAGTCTTATTTCAGTGGTGGGCAAGTTGTTGGAGAAGATCCTGAGGGGCAAGTTTTATGAGCATTGGAGAGACATAATCTGATTAGGGATAGTCAGCATGGGTTTGTCAAGGACAGGTCATGCTTTACGAGTCTTATTGAATTCATTGAGGATGTAACAAAATATATTGATGAAAGTAGAACCTTCCAAGGTTTGACCCCACTTGGAATACTGTGTTCCGTTCTGGTCGCCTCACTACAGGAGGGATGTGGATACTATAGAGTGAGTGCAGAGGAGATTTACAAGGATGTTGCCTGGACTGGAGAGCTTGTCTTATGAGGATAGGTTGAGTGAACTTAGCTTTTTCTCCTTGGAGTGACAGAGGATAAGAGGTGACCTGACAGAGGTGTATAAGATGATGAGAGGCATTGATCGTATGGACAGCCAAAGGCTTTTTCCTAGGGTTGAAATGGCTAATATGAAGGGGCATAGTTTTAAGGTGCTTGGAAGTAGGTACAAGGGGAATGTCAGAGGTAGGATTTCCACACAGAGAGTGGTGGGTGTGTGGAATGCACTGCCAACACTGCCAGGTGGTAAATGTGAACATAATGGGGTCTTTTAAGAGACTCTTAGATAGGTACATGGAGCTCAGAAAAATAGAGGGCAATGCGGTAGGAAAATTCTAGGCAGTTTCTAGAGGAGGTTACATGGTCAGCACAATGTTGTGGGCCGAAGGGTCTGTAATGTGTTTCTATGTTTTTTGTTCTAACTCACACTTATCACATTGTGCTCTGAGCCAAAAAATTTCTGATCTTTTTAACACTGTCTGGAGATTTTGGAGATGTTGTTTGTCATTCTTATCAATAACAATATCATCCAGGTAACACTGAATACCTGGGCAGCCACTCAACAACTGGTACATAGATTTCTGCCAAAGAATGGGTGCAGATGCTACTCCAAAAATAAGTCAATTATAGTGATTAAGCCATTTGTGAATGCTTATGCTGAGAAGCACTGTAGACTCTTTTTCAATCTGCATCTGTAGGTATACCTCAGCAAAATCCACTTTGCTGAAGTGTTTTCCTCCAGAAAGGTTTGCAAAGATATCCCTTATCCTGGCAGAAGGTATTGATCTACTTTCAGTATTAGGTTGACGGTAACCTTAAAGCCACCACAGATCCAGATGGACTCATTCTTCTTGGCTACTGGGACCACTGGTGTAGTCCATTGCTTCTACTCAAACTTAGGAAGACTTACTTCAGTCTCCATGCAATCTAGCCCACAAGCTACTTTATCATGGTTGGTATAAGGAACTAGACAACCTTTGTAAAACTTGGGTGTGGCATTTTCATTTAGCACTACTTTACCCTTAATATGTTTGAGTTTTTCAATACCTTCCTTGAATGCTGATGTGGCATTCTTAATCCACTTACAGTTGACTCTATTGAGGGGTGAGGCATGCAAATGGCGGATGAATCTCTAATCAAGTTGTAGTTGTGTCAGCCACTCACGTCCGCACAATCCTGGATGTCCTGTTGTTACAAAATAGAAGCTCAAAGTGGCTTGTTGGTTGTTGTATTTCAGCATCACGATTGTTATTCCTACTGGATAAGGTTAGCTTTTCTCCAGTATAAGGTCTTCGTTAGATATCTGCAGGCTTCAGTTCAATGTTTTTGAAATGTTGTTCAAACATTTTTGTGGAATGACTGAAACAGCCAAGTCAGTGTTCAGTTACATTTTAATTAATTTTCCATTCAACTCTGGTGTAAACCAAATTGCTTGTCTATTGTTAGTTTTCACATTGTGAATCTTAAGGCTACTCAGTCCTGTGTGATGCTGATCATTATCAGATTTTTCATCAGCAGCATGTAGATTAGTATTCTTTTTGAAGCTGCAACTTGACTTTTTAAAAGGTCAAAGGTTCAAATGTTCAAAGGTTCGTTTTACTATCAAAGTCTACAACTTTGAAATTCTTCAATTTGTATCTCTTTCTTTATCCTTTGCAGTCCATTTACTTTCATCTGCCCGACCTGCTCTTTGTATGTGAACTACTTTGTGGCATTTTTTTTCTAGTTTCACCGTTAAGCCAGCATTGGTCTGGTGTATGGGAATCCCTGCCACAATGGTAACACAATTTGTTTGGCCAGGCCAGTTCCTGTTTAGATGTTGAAATTCTGTTCACGCTCACTTTCATTCCTGATTACAAAACAATTGTGTCTCTCTCTGCTATTTCCATTGATACAGCTATTTTAACTATCTTTTAAATGTAAGTACTGCTTCAGATAGGAATCATTTTTGAATGCTTTCTTGTAAGATTCCTAAGTGATCTCCCAATGCATCCTTAAGCCCGTTATCAAACTGACAACGCTTAGGCAACTTTTTCCAATTCAGCCATGTACGTTGAAATGGACTCACCTTCCTTTTGATTCCACTTATGAAGCCTAATGCATTCTACAATCAACGATGGCTTTGGATCTAAATGCTCCTGCATTACTTTCACAAAGCTCATTTCTGCTGGTTTGTTAGAGCTGTTAAAGTTCTCAAAATCTAGTTCAATTCACTCAGTATACAATATCCAGTTATCTCTTGTGCAATTGAACATATCTACCTTTCTGATGTAGCCAACCATTTCTGTTCTTTTTAGTTTATGATTATTATCACCCAATACCCACTAATTATGAACCCATGAATCTGTCTGTTTTCTGCCTTTTTTAACAACATGCGCTCCGCTGTTCTTTTTCCTCAAATATCTTGCTCCATTGTTTTTTTAACTCAAACATCTCACTGTACTTCAACAGGTAGGCAGTCATCTCAGGTTCATTTAAAACTTCTTCATTGCCTCTCTTATGCTTTCTAACTCAAAAACATAAAACTAATTGGAAGAAAAACAAGGGAATCCGGAATGTAAGTCTAAATTTGTTTTTAAGCAAGGCATGCACAAGTGACTTGGTGGCGTGATGACATATGCCATTCAAGTATTTTTACATAAAACCCATAATTAATTATTTAAACAAACAAAAATGCTTAATCAAAGCATTTCATTAAAATATATATTTTCTCCTTTCATTTGAACTTTCCAATGCAGCATCTCATACTTGCCAGATTAAACTCCATTTGTTGCTTCTCTTTGCATATTTATAACGGATCTTTATCATGCTGTATTGTTTGAAAGTCCTTCAGTCTGTCCGCAACTCCACCAATCATGCTGCCTTCTGAAAATTTGCTAATCCACTCACCTACATTCTCATCCAAATCATAGTGCGTTAACTAAAACTTTTGTGAAAAGTAGATTGTATTCAATCAGGACCTTTACTATAAAAATGAGTATTAAATCCTATACTAATACTTTGTAAATAATAAAGGCATCTGTTTCATATTATTGTCTGAGCTGACTAATAATCTAGCAGACTGTAATGGAAATGGAAAACATTCAATCTGAATTAGATAGCATCTCCATTTGGCCAAAGGACAGTACTGCATTTGTAAACAGTTGGTTTGCTGATATAGCTATGTGAACAAAAACAAGATCATGCATACTTACATGCAAAACTCATACATTCATATATGATATTGCATTATATTGCAACTCAAAAGACATCAGAAAAATCTTTCCCACATTAAGACAGCAGCAATATTACATTGGCAACATTGGTTAATTCTCATACCTCATCTTCAAACTGAAGTAGATAGTAGTTTCTTAAACTGTAATAACATCATAACCATGCTTTTTAAAGGGCAAGGTGACTTTTTTTTGCTCTTGGTGAAGTATTCTTATATTCTTCATCTTAGACAGTGCTTAATTTTTCTAATCCTCTCTATAATAAACCAATATATTTGAAATGCTACCTAAGTTGCATCATTATTTTGCATTAGCTTTGCTTTCTGAAGATTATTTCCTTTCTAAATCCCTTTGCACAGTGGGGACAACATGTGGAGCTGTCAGTGTGCATAGAAATCACATTTACCACCTACTGAGAATCTGTTAGGCAGCAGGAAACTGGAAGCAGGCTATGAATAGGTAAGTGAACTGTCCCAGAGTGATCAACTGATCAACACATGACTACCTCCACTCTAATCCCACATCATAAATTTATGATCATATCAATGAGTATATATGTGCTGTAATAAAAATAGTAACATGACCAGTAATACAATATATTACATTTTAGTGATTAAATTTATAATTGGAATTTTTATATGTTCCAATCACAATCTTTGAAGGAAAATATTTTGCAGAGAAATTGAAACTTTAGGTTTCAAATGAATTGTCACTTCATAGTAATCTGACGATAAATATTTAGCATTTAATCTCTCCTAAACATTACTATATTTTATACTTGTAACAGTAAAATAAAATTGACAATTTCACAATTAGTAATTGCCGAACATAATTTTACAACCAAAGTCGTAGATTGCCACATGCATAACTGAAAACAATGAATTTAGTCCAGTGTCTGCTGTATATGTTGAAAGTAATCTAACCTAAGGGAAAGATCAGATGAACCCCAATATTATATTCTTGCCCTGGAATATAGACCCAAATTCTTCTATTTGGATCACTCTTTTTACTGCGAATTGTGCTCACTTATGCTTCCATGTCTTCAAATTATGAAGAATTAATGACTGTGGAAGCTGCACGGGAAATAATTTGTTTAATATGAATTTCACAAGGAAAGCTATGTTATAAAATCAAGTTAATAAGGTTAACTACTGACTTAAACTCACAGAAAAAGGAGCAGATTAAGCACGTGCAATAAACAATTGAACATTCCTTTTTAGGAGGCATAATTTCAATGATATTATCTGAAAACTTGAGAATGAAGTTCAAACTCTTGCTGTTTTGTTCAGAACTTGTAAAGGGGCTATTTCAATTCAGAGCCTTTTATTGCCAGCAGCAGGTGCCATGACCACCAGCTACTGCCAGTGCATTCCCTACTGAGTGATGGCATCCTTAAGAAAGGATTAAAGATTGTGACTTAACCACTGCAATTTACTATTATTAATAGATCTAGTCGGAAACATCACAGTGAATATTACACTTTTTAAAACTTAATATTGATTACTTACAAAACTAGAATGATCAGTGAAATTTTCAGGAATTCCTTCAGTAAACAAAAGTGCTTGAAGAATCTTTGAGCCCAGACTTTATTTTACGTAAGTAAAAGCAGGTGACCTAAAAAGTACAGGTAAATATTATGAAGATATTCATCATTTATGTATTTTTAAAATGAATATGTTAATGCAAAAAGTTGAAGTTTTTTATATCAGAGTTCATACAAAATCTAAACTGATCTTTGATTTACAACCAAATTAACATGCTATTTCATTAATTTCTTAATTAGTGATTTCAATTTAGGACAAAATGCATGTTTTTTTTTCAGGACTGGGTAAAGAAATAGCATTATACCTTTTGAAATTGTTCAAAGGGAAGTTTTCTTTGACAGCCTAAGGCAAGTTATTCAGATCTGTTTGAATAACTTTCAAGCAAGTTAAAAAATTTTAACTGCCTAAAATTTGCAAAACTGTTTAACTTAAGGATTTCTGGATCCAAAAGCTCTTGATCTTGAACTTGCTCTTATAGCTATACATAATAGCCTGGAACTTCTGATTGCCAACTTTTAACCACAGAAATGAGCGGATATATGGGGCTGCCAAGCTAAGTCAGAAGGCCTCTCAGTTGATTGTTGGTCCCTGTTAATGTGCTGTACTATTGGAGTCCTCATAGCATCCTACGGTGAAGGATGAATTTCAAAGAAATCATGAAACACATTGAGAAATTTGTTTACTGAAGATGAATGAAACAGTTTTAGACTAAAGTTAAAATATAAGATAGGAGCCTTGGTTTATGATATTGGTTTAATTTAAGCTCACTTGATTGTTTTTATCGCTTCTGGTTGTTGGTTTGCTTTGCTTTTCATATTTTAATTTTGTTTGTTAACAATTTTTGAGTTTTTTTTAAGTTTCATTCACAAAAATTCAATCCCAATGACAACTTTGATAGCCTGTTAGCCTAGCAGTAGGGCATAACTCATTCTCAAGACAACTTTGAGGGTGGAGCCTGTCAAGTTCACTTATAAAAGATTGTGTGCCTTGCTGAGCAGCTGGGAGCCAGCTTCTCAGTGGGAGGTTAGACCTGGAGACCGGCTGCAGAGAAGAACAGGCTTGGAGGGCAGATATTGGGCAAATAATGAGATATGCAGGTCAGCAGATCTAGGCCAATCATAAAGATTTGTTCTGCACTGAAACTTCAGTGTTGTTCTGGGAATATTGTTCCAAGTTTGCAAATTCCAATGCTAATGTCTAAATTTTACATACTTTTTTATCAAGTGGCCACCTAATGTCAAGCTTGTCTTTACACATAAGTTCATGCTTAAATAATGATAGATCAAAGTACATACAATATATAGAATGGGTTGAACAACTAGTTTGTATTCACAACAACGTAGCAGTTAGAACCTATTAACAACCAGATGTACAGCAATAGATTAGAAGTGATATATGAATGAATACTTAAGAGTTATTCTTTTACAAATGCTTACTTAATAGTTCTTTAGTGGCTTGCTTTAATGCTCTCCTGCACATTAAGTTAATAACAACAGAATAGACCAAAAAAAGTGCTATTGAACTGATTTTCATTGTAGTCTAGAAATTCCAGTCGGCTGTGCAAATGAACTGTATGGCAAGAATTTATGAGTCCAATTTGCCGTATCGCTTATGTTATACTGTGGGTTTACTGTATTGTAGAAGTACCATCAAATGAGTCCCACTAGAGAGGAACAAAGTAGTCAGAGAGAATATCATTAGGCCTTCTGTACTGCCTATTGCCTCCAGGGATTCAAACTTGGTTCCCTCTCAAATGTCAATCCTATGTTGCCCCTCGATGACTGACTAAACGCACAGTAGCAGCTTCCACGTGGACCTTTTTGCCACCTCCCATTACCCTTAAATTTCTCTAAACTGGGTGAGCAAGAATTCTCTCCATTCAAGTATTGGGAAGATTAAAGCTCTCAACTTTATTCACTGTCAAACTCCATTTCCTAGCCACGGTCTATCTATTTTCCTGGCAACAGTTAGAACCTTTCATGGATATTTGGCAGCTTTAATGCAATATCTGAGTCCAAGTTAAGATTTGGACCTTATTTACGTGCAAAGTAAGACCACCAATCTATACTAATATAAGGTTAGTCTCTAACCTAAACTCAGCTAATCTATTGTAAAAAGATTCATCCATGAGGTAACTGGTTCAATGCCCTCTTGGCTGACCTCCCTCATTCTGTTTCCTGTAAACCTGAGACCATCCAAAATCTGCTGCGGCCATCCTGACTCACATAAGTCTCATTCAAGTATCACCATGTCACTGTCAGTGTGCACAGGATTCTGATTAAACAATGTCTTGATTTTAAAATTGTCACCTTTACTTTATAAATCTTCAATTGCTCATATATAGACAGTCTTGTCTTCAGATGACAAAATCATGAACTTTAGAATTCCCTCCCAAATCCTCTTCACCTCTTCACTCTCTTACTTCCTTCAAGATTCTTAGAAACTTTGACCAAACCACTGGTCATTTCTTCTTGTTCTTTCTTGCTACCTTGGGGAAAAAATTATAAATTCAGTTTGTTCATCAGTCTGAATTGCCTTGAGGACAGCGAGTATATCTGTAACAGCAGGTATATAACAGATGTTATAGAGTCCATAACTTGACAGTATTGCCACTGTCACATTCTGCAGAACTCATGATCCCAATTTGCACAATGAGCACAGAGGCCATGCCCTTCTCAGATCCATCTTAAACCTTTTAATATTATACTCAGTGTCCAAACTAGGAGACTTTCTTGTTGGATCCTAAATTATCACACGCAAAATGCCGGAGGAACTCAGCAGGCCAGGCAGCATCTATGGAAAAGAGTGAACAGTTGACGTTTCAGGCTGAAACACTGCATCAGGTCTGGAAAGGAAGGGGGACAAGTATTCACCTCCCCCCCCCCCCAATTCCTTTCCAGACTTGATCAATGGTCTCAGCCAGATATGACAACTGTTTTCCTCTTTTCCATAGCATTTGTGTATGTAGCTTTGGATTTCCAGCAACAGCAGATTATCTCATGTTTGGATCATAAGTTATGTCTTTCTTTCTGAGGAACTTGCTTTCCTGCAAGCTGATAGAGTATAGAGCCCTGCAAGATTTTATGCAGATATAAACAAAGATGTTTGAGATACAAAATAATAATTTGGGAGATTTATTAGAACTCCATCAACAGAATCAGAATCAGGTTTATTATGGGACATGAAATTTGTTAACTTAGCAGCACCAGTTCAATGCAATACATAATCTAGCAGAGAGAGAAAAAATAATACTAATAAATAAACAAGTAAATCAATTATGTGTATTGAATAGATTATTTTAAAATGTTCAAAACCAGAAATTCTGTATATTAAAAAAAGTGAGGTAGTGTCCAAAGCTTCAAAGTCCATTTAGGAATCGGATGGCAGAGGGGAAGAAGATGTTCCTGAATCGCTGAGTGTGTGCCTTCAGGCTTCTGTATCTCCTACCTGATGGTAACAGTGAGGAAAGGGCATGCCCTGGTGCTGGAGGTCTTTATAATGGACTTCCATTAATAATGGACGCTGACTTTCTGAGACACCGCTCCCTAAAGATGTCCTGGGTACTTTGTAGGCTAGTGCCCAAGATGGGGCTGACTAGATTTACAACCTTCTGCAGCTTCTTTCGGTCCTGTGCAGTAGCCCCACCATTACCAGACAGTGATGCGGCCTGTCAGAATGCTCTGCACAGTACAACTATAGAAGTTTTTGAGTGTATTTGTTGACATGCCAAATCTCTTCAAACTCCTAATAAAGTATAGCCGCTGATTTGCTTTCTTTATGACTACATCAATGTGTTGGGACCATGTTAGATCCTCAGAGATGTTGACACCCAGGAACTTGAAGCTGCTCACTCTCTCCACTTCTGATCCCTCTACGAGGATTGGTATGTGTTCCTTCGTCTTACCCTTCCTGAAGTCCACAATCAGCTCTTTCGTTTTACTGACGTTGAGTGCCAGGTTGTTGGTGCGGCATCATTCCACTAATTGGCATATCTCACTCCTGTATGCCCTCTCATCACCACCTGAGATTCTACCAACAATGGTTGTATTGTCAGCAAATGGTAGATGATATTTGAGCTATGCCTAGCCACACAGTCATATGTATATAGAGAGTAGAGCAGTGGGCTAAGCACACACCACTGAGGTGCTCCAGTATTGATTGTCAGCGAAGAGGATATGTTATCACCAATCCGCACAGACTGTGGTCTTCCGGGTGAGGAAGTCGAGGATCCAATTACAGAGGGAGGTACAGAGACCCAGGTTCTGCAACTTCTCAATCAGGATTGTGGGAATGATGGTATTAAATGCTGAGCTATAGTCGAAGAACAGCTTCCTGACACAGGTGTTTGTGTTGTCCAGGTGGTCTAAAGCTATGTGAAGAGCCATGGAGATTGTGTCTGCCATTGACCCATTGTGACGATAGGCAAATTGCAATGGGTCCAAGTCCTTGCTGAGGCAGGAGTTCAGTCTAGTCATAACCAACCTCTCAAAGCATTTCATCACTGTTGATATGAGAGCTACCAGGCGATAGTCGTTAAGGCAGCCCACATTATTCTTCTTTGGCACTGGGATAATTGTTGCTTTTTTGAAGCAAGTGGGAACTCTGCCTGTAGCAGTGAGAGGTTGAAAATGTCCTTGAATACTCCCGCTAGTTGGCTGGCACAGGTTTTCAGAGCCTTTCCAGGTACTCCATCGGGGACCTTCTGCCTTGTGAGGGTTCACTCTCTTTAAAGACAGTTTAACATCGGCCTCTGAGACAGAGGTCACAGGGTCATCAGATGCAGCAGAGATCTTCGCAGCTGTAGTTGTGCTCTCCCTTTCAAAGCGTACATAGAAGGCGTTGAGTTCATCTGGTAGTGAAGCATTGCTGTCATTCATACTATTGGGTTTCACTGTGTAGGAAGTAATGTCTTGCAGACCCTGCCAGAGTTGCCGTGCATCTGATGTCGCCTCCAACCTCGTTCAAAATTGTCCCTTCACCCTTGAAATAGCCCTCCACAAATCATACCTGGTTTTCTGGTACAGGCCTGGATTGCCAGACTTCAATGCCACAGATCTAGTAGACGTCTTCAGTCTTCTTCAGTAGATGACATACCTCCTGGTTCATCCACAGTTTTTGAGAGATTGAAGTTGTAGCTTTCAAAGGAATGACTCTACACAAAGCCTATCCAGACGAGTAACCTCAGCAGCAATATTGGCCAGCACCTGTAAGCAACTGAACTGATGTACATTGTTTTCAAGGTTCTGGCTAAAGCAAACTTAGGAAATTCAGCAGGGCATCCACATCTTTGGAACGAGTACCAGATGTCTAGCCTGGTGTACGGAACTTAGTCTTGAAAAGACCAAAGCCATTTACAAGTTGTAGAGAGCTCCCATGGTGATGCCCTAGCTCATTTTTCACACTATGCTCACTTAGCTCTTTACCTTTTTAGTTGTTTTTTGAGGATTACCAGCAAAGGTCAAAGTTGACTGAACATTCAATTGCTTCATCTTCCCAAATGTCTTTTATGTGGTTGCTTCGATATCATTTCTATTAAGATCCTTAGGATACATTTGCTTTTGAGGTGCAGTACAAATGGAAGATATTGTTAATGTAATAGAGTGCCAAAGTGTCAAATGTATATTGTGGCTTCAAAATCAGGGTATCCAATCCAGTGAAACATTAGGCAGAAACGAAAAGAAAACACTCGCACAAATTTTTTTTTAGAATCACAAATATTTGGTATTAAAAGGAAATGGTGTTGAGATGTAGATTAGCCAGGATCCAATTAAGTGATTGTGCAGGGCTTAGGGACTCAGTAAGCTACCTCTGTTTCTTATGATTTTGCTAAAAAAAAAGTTGCTGGTAGTAAGACTACTGTTTTAAATTTACAACAGTTGGCCACTGTTCAAAGCAAATCTCCATTCCACAAAGGTGTATCCAACATGATAATTTATATATAAACCTTTTTGCAAAGGAAACAATTACTTCATCAGGAAGAGAATTTAAAAATTAGTACTTGAAACTGACCTGTCATTAGAAGCATTTAAGTTTTGAGGACCATGGCAAGTAATGAATAACATTTGAAAACTACGTCCACTTGTCCATCTGTCTTCCTTTTATTCTTTACATCGATCATTTTACTTCATTGGGCTGTGGCCAAAGATGAAGACCCAGTAAAGTATTTTCATGTCTGGAGGAAATACGTTTCTGACTTCGAGACAAGAAAAATAACAGAACCACCATAGTGGAAAAAATCTTGGCTTCTACTTGTATCTTTCTGTTCATAGTATGCTGTTAAATACCACACAATATAAAATTATGGTGCACATTGTTTATAATATAATACTATTTCACAAAATGTAAAGAGTTATGAGCACATTTGCAAACAAATGCATGTATGTACAGTAAAAACTCTGATAAGCTGCTTTCCGATTGCTTGGAAATCGTGATCATTTTCCAAGCACCTTCTAATATACTGAGTCCAGTTCGTGCACTCCCTCCAAAACACCACAGTCCTGGTTCCTGTAGTCTGTTTAATCTCATCGGAGGCCCATTTTCAATGCTCACTTCAGACTCCCCAGGGCCCCAATTCCTGTGCTACTTCTAAATTCATCACGGCCTCAACTCCCATACTCTCTTTAAGCTCTCAGGGTCCCTCATCAAGATTCAAGATTGCTTAATGTCATTTCCAGTTCACAGGTGTAAAGGAAAACAGAACATTATTACTCCGGATCTGATGCAGCAAAAAAAAGCACAATAAGATAAAGAACTCCATAAAATTTTTAAAAAACACAAAAAGATAAAAATGCCATAATAAAAAGACAAATATAAATAGATAAGATTGCTTGCAAACATAAATGATTGTTTGTATGTCCATAAAGTGATGTTAGGCACAGGAGTTTCTGTACATAAGGTGACAGACTGGAAACGATAAAGTAGTGGTAGTTCGGGTTGTGGACAGATGGGTTAATGGGTGGAGGTGTTGATCAGCCTTACTGCTTGGGGAAAGTAACTGCTTTTGAGTCTGGTGGTCCTGGCCAGGATACTATATGGTCTCTGCTCTTTTGGGAGTGAGACATATAGTCCATGAGTAGGGTGGGTGGGATCCTTCTTGATGTTACTAGCCCTTTTCTGGCACCTTTCTGTATATACGTCCTTGATGGCATTAGGCTAGTCCCCTCTAACCTACCAGGGGCCCAGTTCCTGTATACTGATAAATTCACTGGGACCCAATTACTTAAACTGACTGGGGCTCCTTTTAAAGTCACTGGGGCATGAAATCTCACACTTACTTAAAATCAACAGTCCTGTTTCCCATGCTCCCTTAAAATCCGCCTGATGTCACCTGCATTCTCTTATAACTTAGCTGGTCCATTGGAAAATTTATTATACTCCTACACTATGTAATATATTTTTTAAAAAGTTAAATTAGAATTGTTATGTTTTGTAACTTCAAAATATTAAACTGATTCAAAGGACGACTCAGCAGTCCAAAAATGTGTACTTTAAGCGAGGCACATATATCACATGGTAACATGATTACATATGCAATTCACATATTTGTAAATATAACCCATAATGTATTTTTTAAGTAGCAAGAATAACCAAAATCTGTACATACTGGACATATACAAGATTACTCAAATATAACTGTAACATTAAGTACATAACATTTCTTCCTGCTTAGCTATCAACTCCAATTCCATAGAATGCATCAACTATATTATGTAACTACTATATACACACAAAGTAGATTCTGGTTCTTCATACTCACAAAAGCTGAATGCTTGCAGCTTTTCTGAAGCTCCTTGAACTCTCTTCCAGCTTAAAACTAGGCTGCACTTCACAAGTAACTGCCTGATTAACATGTCAGAAGCTTTCTCAGGTATGTTTCCTACAAAAACTATTGCAGCCAGTGCTTTTATCGCTCACACAGTTCGTCTGAGCAGCATGGTCCTTCCTTGGTCCAATATGCTTTCCAACTAGAGGCACAGAGGTTGGCACCAACATCTGTTTTGTCTTCTGTTGGGCAACAGTTCATGGTGTTTGGCAAGGAGACAGTTTCTTAATTTGTTTTCAGATGGCTTCATTGCAGGGGATGTAGCAGGCAAATAGTGGATGGATCTCCAATCAAGTTGCAGTTATCTCAGCCAATCATGTCTCCACAATGCTGGTCCTCCTGTTTTTACCACATACAAGCTCAATTAGCCTGTTGGTTGTTGGATTTCAGTGTCATGATTGTCAATCCTACATGAGTTATCTTTTCTCCAGTATAATTTCTTAGTTGGATATCTGCAGGCTTCAGTTCACTATCTTTGAAATGCTGTTGAAACTCATTTTGTGGAATGACTGAAACAGTCGAACCACTGTCCAATCCCATTTTAATTAATCTAACGTTTAATTCTGGTGTTGCCATATTGCTTGTCAATTTTTAAGTTTCACACTGTTAATCTCAAGGCTACACAATCCTCTGTCACTCTCATCATTATCAGATTTTTCATTAACAGCATGAAGGTTGGAACTCTTTTAGAAACTGCATTTTGGACTTTTATCTTTTCCTCTACTCTGTGCAGTCCATTTATTTTTGCCTGCCCAACTTGCTCTTTGTAAGTTTCCTACTTTGTTGTATTTTCTGCAAGTTTCACCTTTAAAAATGCATTTGTTTGGTGTATGTGAGTCCCCGCACAATGGTAGCAAAATACTGCTCAACAACTGCGCCTAACTGAAGCACAGATTGCATTTAAAATAGCAGTGGGAACTGCTTTTTCAATGGAAACCACAAACAGAAATGCAACTGAGTTGTAGTCAGGAATAAAAGTGAGTGTGAACAAAATTACATCATCTAAATAGAAACTGGCCTGGCTCTTTTAATTATAAGCTGTGTTTCAGTTAGGAGCTGTTTTTGAATGCATTCTTGTAAGATTCCACAAACTAAATGATCTCTTAGCGTATCCTCAAGCCCATTACTGATCTGACAATGCTCAGGCAATTTCTTCAATTCAGCCACATGTGCTGAAAGGGTCTCCCATTCTTCTTGATTCCACGTGAAACCTAAAGCATTCTGCAATCAATAATAGTTTTGGTTCTAAGGGTTTTTGCATCACTTTTACAATAGCAGCAAAGCTCATTTCTGATTTGTTGGTTGGAGTAGTCAAACTTCGAAGCAAACTGTATGCCTTTAAATCCAATGCACTTAGCAAATCTGGTATTTGTTTTTCATTGGCTGTTTCATTTGCTTCAAAATACTACTCAATTTGCTCAGTATATAAAATCCAGTTATCTATTGTGTAATCAAACATATCAATCTTTCTGATGTAGCCAGTCATTTCTGCTTTTTTTAATGATTACACTGGACAACAAATATTTTTGGAAGTTTTTTTTGTTTATGATAGACTGCTTGAAACTGAACACAAATATAATTTCAGACTACTTGTATCAAGAAATTAACTTATTGAATAGAATGTGTTTAATTGCATAACAGTGCAGACACTTTGCAAAAGTTCAACTGAGCAAAAAATGTTTTGTTGATGCTTTTCATTTGTACTCAGGATCTGGAATTTCTTGCTTAAGTATCCATCAATAATCAGCAGCAGTAAAGAAGGCCATGTCCTCCTGCCTCAAAGAAAGAGGCTTTCCTTCCTCCACCATCTATGCTGCCCTCACCTAATCCTCCCACCGCCACACCAGGGATAGGGCTTCTCTTGTCCTCACCTATCAACCCACTAGCCTCCATGTCCAATACATAATTCTCCATAACTTCCACCATCTCCAGCGGGATTCCACCACCAAGCTCATCTTTCCCTCCCCTCCACTTTCTGCTTTTCACAGGGATCGCTCCCTACACAACTCCATTATTCATTCATCCCTCCTGGCACTTACCCTTGCAAGCAGAACAGGTGCCACAACTGCCCCTACACCTCCTCCCTTACTACCATTCAGGGCCCTAAACAGTCCTTCCATGTGAGTCTGTGAGTCTGTTGGGATCATCTACTGTATTCAGTGTGGCCTCCTGTATATTGGTGACTCAACATACATTGGGAGACTGCTTTGTTGAGTGCCTATGCTCCATCCACCAGAAAAAGCGGGATTTCCTGGTAGCCACCCACTTCGATTCCACTTCCCATTCTCCTTCCGATTTGAGAGTCCATGGCCTCATCTACTGCTGCAATGAGGCTACCCTGAGGTTAGTGGAGCAACACCTCATGTTCTATCTTAGTAGCCTCCAACCTAATGGCATGAACATTAATTTCTCGAACTCCTGGTAACTTCCCTCCCCCTCTCTTTCACCCCTCCACATTCCTGTTTCCCTTTCTCTTCTACCTACTTATCTGCCCACCCTCTCCCTCTTGTACTCCCCCTCCTTGCCTTTCATCCAGGATCTTCCACCTTCTCCTATCAGAATCTCCTTCCTCCAGCCCTTTATCTCCTTCAGCAATTGACCCCAGCTCTTTACTTCACCCCCACCCCCCTCCTAGTTTCACCTATCACCTGCCACCACGTGCTTCTTCCACCCTTCCCCCATCTTCTTGCTCTGACCGCTCATCTCTTTTTCCAGCGCTGATGAAGGGTCTCAGCTGGAAACATCAACAATTTATTCATTTCCATAGTTGCTGACTGACCTGCTGAGTTCCTCCAGCATATTGAGTGTATTTCCCTTGAATTTCCAGCATCTGCAGATGTTCTCATGTTTATATATATTACTCAGAGACTACTGAAATATTATATAAACAACAAGAATGTGCTGACATTTTAATTGCAATGACAAGTACTAGTCTGGAAAATCTACTTCCAAGGCCCCAGGTATACAGGATTAATGGAGCTTTACAGTATTCTGAAATATTCTAGTTTAATTTTAACATCATCACAATCTGTAGACAAATGAAGAAAAGAATTTCTTATTACAATTAGTACCATAATTCTAAATGTATATATTGAACACATTAATTACTGAGGTTGAAATAAACAGGAAAATCTTAGCTTTATAGCTCAAAAAGATCTTCCAGAAAAAAAGAACTCTATGTTATGTCTGTCTTATGTTCTTTCCTGCATTGAAGCCTCTCTCTGACTAACTATAGATTTCTTATTCAGCTCCAATTGTCCACAAAATATATCCAGCAGGACATGTAGCTTATTGATATATATTTCCTTTTATGAAACTCCCACACAAATTGACTCTCAATTAACAGCACCAACTTTTCTGATAGGGCCTGCAATGACTTGCCACCAAAGTGCATCAAAAGGATATTTGAAAGAACTTTATCATGATACATAGATTGATATCCCAACTTAATTTTCATCGATTTTGAAAATTAGTGTTTATAATTGAACTATAACAATTTCAGAGATTGCACATGATCTCTAATTTCCTTAATTCACTTTCTTCCTTAATGTCTTCCTTTAAATGTGTGGATAGGTATGTAGATAAGAGGTGGTGTTAGTTCTAGGCCAAAAGTGGGCAAATGGGTCTACCTTGGTTAGCTGAAGGGCCTGTTTCCATTCTGTATTCTCCTGCGATCCTCAACTCTGTGATAGATAGAGGAATGATACTTACCCTGACTGTGGTGCCTAGAACCAGGGGTCACAGTTTTAAACTAAAGGAAAGACCTGATTAAATTTCTTCACCAGAAGATGGTGAATATTTAGATACCGTAGGTATGGAATCTCAGTTAAGTATTTACAAGGCAAAGATTGTTTGGTTATAAAGGGAATCAATGAACATAGATTAATGCAGGATGCTGGCACTCAAATAAAAGATCATCAAAATCTGACTGAAGGCAAAAGAGGTAAAGGGGCCAAATAGCCCTCTTTTGCTTCTATTTCTTATATTCTTATATTTCTCCTTTTCTTACAACTTTCATAATTGGAAGTTGTGCCTTTGGTGCACAGGAAATGAAAATAATATTTTTATACAATTAATGACCTACTTAAAAAAAGAATTTGTAACTATGTGCAGTTTCTGGGAATAACTTTCTTTAGCAAATCCCTAGTTAGAAAAATAAACCATTCATAATTGTAAAGAATGACGAATCAATAGCAAACTGAGCCAAACAATCCACGATGATCTAGCAGCTTAATATTTGGTCGATAACTATTAACTTTTACCCTATTCTGAGAAAAAAATGATGTCCTAGACTACAAATTACAAGCCTTACTTTGCAGTAATCACAGAGTGCAATAGGTGATAACCATTTAAATATAAAAAAAATATGGATCACAAGCCAATAAAAATAATATGAAGTTAGCCATGAAAGAATTATAGGTTCAATTACAACTTTATTTCCTCCAGAGGACGACTTGATTTCCAAAATTTGCCAGACTCATGAAAGAAAATAATGCTTATCACAGCTATAGCCAACCTATTTACAATGGAAGTTCTTTCATTTGAGGTTCCAGTTACATTCTGGGAAATATTTGCAAAATTGAGTCTAAAAATAAAGGATTGTGAAGTAACCTGTTGATCAATGTGGCATCTAATGTGCTGTCTTCCCAGTTCCTATCTCAATCTATGCACTGATACTTCTGCTATCTCCAAACTTGATTTTTCTAATAATCTTGTTTCTGTCCTTCCATCTTCCATCTGTGCAGTTGAATTAATTAAAAATTTTGTCGCTTATAGAACATTGAACAGTACAGCACAGGCAAAGACCCTTCAACCCATAACATTGTACCCAACCAATTAAATTAGTAATCAAATCACTAACTAAACAAATCCCTTCTGCTCACACAATGTCCATATCCTTTTGCTCCCCTCACATTCATGTGCCTAAGTAGCTCTTAAATGTCCCTAATCTATCCATCTCTATCGCCAACCCAAGCAATGCATTCCAGGCACTCACCACTTTGTGTAAAAAAACTTCCCCTCACATCTCCTTTGAACTTACCTTAAATGCATGCCTGGTATTAGACAGTTCAACCCTGGGGAAAAAAGATACTGTCTGTCTCCTTTATCTATGGCTCTCATAATCCTATAAACCTCTATCTGATCTCCCCTCAGCCTCCACTGCTCCAGAGAAAACAACCCAAGTTTATCCATCCTCTTAGTATAGCACATGCCCTCTAATTCAAGCAGCATCCTGATAAACCTCTTCAAAGCCTCAATATGCTTCCTAAAATGGGGCGATCAGAGCTGAATACAATACTCCAGATGTTGCCTAACTAGAGTTTTATAAAGTCACAACATAACTTCCTGACTTTAGAACTCAGTGTCTCAACTAATAAAGGCAAGCATGCCATACGACTTCTTAACCACCCTGTCAACTTGTGTAGCCACTTTCAGGGAGCTATGAACTTAGACCGCAAGATCCCTCTGCACGTCAACACTGTTAAGGGCCTTGCCTTTAACAGTGTACTGCCTCGTTACATTTGACCTATCAAGCTGCAACATTTCACATTTGGCCATTTCTTTGCCCATAAGTGCAACTGATCTATATCTTGCTGTATTCTGAGCCGGTCTTCTATGATAACCACAACATCACAAATCTTAGTATCATCTGCAAACTTTTAAACCCACCCATCATACAGCTGAACTTATTGGACCTGTCTTCCATTGCTGCATTTTGAAATTTATTATAATACTTAATATTCTATCTAACAATACTCATTTTCTCTTGACTTGATCCTATTAACCAGATGACCTCTTCAACATATAGCAAACTTGGTTTCATACTTTCACAGATGTATGTTTTGACCTTAACAGTTTTGCCGCTCCTTTACTGCAATTTAAAATAATTTCTTCCTCCATTTCTACTGTCATGCAAGATTTTCGAGTTGTAAAATCAACATGGATTTCCCTTCCACAACATTTCCTAGCCTGCTTGAGTTCCAGCATTTCAATTTAATGCAACACATCCTCTAAATTTAACCCTCAAATTATTTTGATTAATATGCGCAGCATCTGCACTGCTCCCCTATGGATACTACATCTTTGCTGAGGTCCAGTACTCAAATCTGAACACAGTACTTCAGAAACAACAGTCTATATAAAATCAATACATAGCTTCATGTTCCAATTCCTTTCCCATGAGGAACAATAGTCATTCTGTTTTTCTTATGCTTGATTTTTTTACTCGACTGCAAGATTTTAAGAGTTATCCAAATTTCATGACTCATTTAGAATATTCTCTGAACTATCTTTTCTCGTGTGTAAGATAGATGATCTCATATCTTCACAGAATAAATTCCAACTGCTCTGTAGGGGAAAGGTGGTAAATTCTTAGTCATTTAATGAAATGAGCAACAGTTAATAAAAGCTTTAACTTGAATCTCTTACGCCATTTTGACAGGAAATGTTTTAATGCCATGGATTCACTTGAAAGAATCCTGTCTGTGATCAGCTACGTAGATATCCATTTAAATCTAGGCAGTATGTTGTGACGATTCCAAGTTCTATTTTTCATTAATCCATATGCGCGTCCATCTACCCCAATATTTTGATGAACAACTCTTTGTTGAAACAATGCACTTTCACCTGCTGGAGATCATCTGTCCAGTACTTCAAAAACTTCTTAAAAGTGCGACTTCATGGTATAACTTGCAGTATGTACAGCTTCTTTTTCCCTGGTGCTTTGCTTCCACATAGTGTTCCATTTAGAGAGTTGCACATGAAAACGAGTAAGTCACCCCTATACGAAAAGCAAATTGAGTGACAGGCAGTTCACAGACTCAAAATTAAAGTCAACTGCTGAAATGTTTGGATCATTGACCAATAGCTATTTTAATTTTTGAAAAACACATTAATCATTGTTGCATTACCCTATGTTCCCCTAACGATACTCAATGGTTTTATTTTCTGCGCTAGTTTAAAAAGAACACTCAGCACCTATTTAAAATGATGTCCTCAAATTCTTTGCCTAACATACATTGCTCTCCATGTTTCCTTACTGTGAATGAAAGCAAGAATCATGTAATGCATTAGAAATATCTAATTATAAATATCATAAATATCTTACTTGTTCTAATGTATTTTGTCTCAGATTTTTGCTTAGAATTTTAGAAATCTGCTATTTTCCTTATTCATCAGGAACTGTTCATTTATGAAAATGAATAGAAACAAAATTAGTAAATAATCATCACAAGAATGAGAAACAAAAATAATAGGCCATGCTTTAATGACCTAAATAAATAATGATAATTGTGAATGTGTATTTATTCTTATAAATAAATAAACAAATATGATATTAATTTCCATTTGGAGAAAATATGATAGACTTTTCAAGTCCATACACTTGAAGTAGACTAATACTGGAAAGAGTGAATGGAATTGAAGCACTGTTGGGCTACAGAATTGCAATCTGTTTCCATTTTAGGTAGGTCTTAATCCAACTGTCTCTAGCAGGAGTTTCGTATGTCTATTTTCAATAGACTTAGTATTATGGGAAAATTTAGTGCAATGAAAAATTGCTAAAGTAGCAACTAGGTGGCTGTGGCCGTGTGAAGTTCTTACTTTGAAATTATGGCTCCAGCTTTTTTGGTGTGTGAAACCAAATCTGAGCTTAGTGCACAAAAAGTGGCCAAAAAGATGTTCGAAAGAGGTCTATTCTGATCTACAGCCAGAAACGTACGCCAAAGCAAAACTATTGTGATACCTAACGGGACTGCACTCATTGCAATGTAGCTGCTGCTAAATGTGCTTTATTAAAATTTGAAAAGGACAGCTATCATCACAACAGGTCAACAGCAGATGCTATTTCATTGGCTCTTTGTTCAACCCTGAACATCTGGTCAATGAAGATGCATAAATCAGTTTGCTATTCATTGACTACAGCTCTGCATTCAACAATATCGACCCCTCAAAACTAATCAATAATCTCCAAGCCCAAGGCCTTAACACCTCCTTATGCAACTGGATCTTTCATTTCCTCACTTGCAGACCCCGGTCATTTTGGATTGGCAACAATGTGCCCTACGCAATCATCATCAGCATAGGTGCACCACAAGACCACGTGTTTAGCCTCTGCTCTACTTGCTTTATACTTCAGGCTAAGCACAGTGCCAATGCCGTATTTAAGTTTGCTAATGACACTACTGTCATTGGCTGAATCAAAGGCAATGACGAATCAGCATATAGGAGGGAGATTGAAAATCTGGTTGAATAATGCCACAACAACAACCTCTCACTCTGTTTCAGCAAAATCAAAGAGCTGATTATTCACTGGACGAGGAGGAAACTGGGGGTCATAAGCCAGCCCTCATCAAGGGATCAGAGATAAAGAGAGTCAGCAACTTTAAATTTCTCAGCATTATAATTTCAGGGGATCTGTTCTGGGTTCAGCATGTAACTGCCATTACAAAGAAGGCATAACAGTGCCTCTGCTTTCTTAGGTGCTTGTGAAGATCCGGCATGTGATCTAAAACTCTTACAAAATTCTATATACAGCATGCATGGTGGAGAGTGTACTGACTGGTTGCATCACAATCTGGAATGGAAACACCAATGTCCCTGAACAGAAAAGCCTACAGAAAGTAATGGATACAGCCCAGTCCGTCATGGGTGAAGCTTTCCCCACCATTAAGCATATCTACATTGAGCTCTGTCGCAGGAAAACAACATCCATTATCAAGGACCCCTACCATTCAGGACATGCTGCCATCAGGAAAGAGGTGCAGGAGCTTCAGGACCCACACTACCAGGTTCAGGATCAGTTATTACCCTTCAGCTATCAGGCCCTTGAACTAGAAGGGATAACTTCACTTACCCTAACACTGAATTGTTCCCACAGCCTATGGACTCACTTTCAAGAACTCTTCATTTCATATTCTTGATATTTATTGTTTATTTATTTATTAGTAGTAGTATTTTGTTTGCTTTATTCTTTTTGCATCTGCACAGTTTGCTGCCTTTTGCATATTGGTTGTTTGTCCGTCTTGTTCTGTTTCCTCATTGATTCTATTGTGTTTCTTTGTATTTACTGTAAATGCCCGCAAAAAATGAATCTCAGGGTTAGTATATGGTGACATATACAGTATGTACTTAGATAATAAATTTACTTTGAATCTTGAACTACTTCCGCTAACCACCCCCACCGAGGCAGCTAGACAGTAACACACAGAGGAAAGAGATAAATATTTGTTGAGAGAGAATCTGTAGACCTGTTTAGTGAGATTTTTGCTAGTTGAAAGAACTAATGCAGCTAGAATGGAGGCAGTGAGGGAGAGGTACAGCAGCAAAAAGGCAGGACACACGAGGGAAGGGCATTGATTTGAAGAATCTGGTGGGAGTGATAACGTCCACCAATGAGAATCTATAAACAATAAAGAAATGTAGCAAAACATTTCATATACTCATAAAGTAAGCCCAGTCAAGTTACATATTATTCAAATGAAGGGCCTAATGGCCTCTCAGATGCAGCTACAGGCATTTGCATGCAAGTGCACACACACTTGCTTCATCACACATGCTGTTACTCCACCCAACCTCCCTTACATACTGTGCACCATCTTTCCTCCACCATGTGCAACCTCACACACTAATGGGAAATTGATGTTTGACATCCTCCACCAGCGCACAAAAGTCTCCGAACAAGGGTTAATGCAGAGGTCACACAATGGCTCTCACTTCCTTCATTCACCTAACAGAATAAGAAACATATGGAGGGGACTCTTTATAGTTCAAAGCCTTGGTGAGACCATCAAGCTGCTCCTTGCTAGCATATCACTGCTTATGAAAAGCTTTAAGCTGCTCTGTATGATTTCTAGGTTAAACATGGTGAAATTGCCTAAAAAAAGTCTTTATGTGTCTCCTTCTGCTCTCTCAGAACAGCTATGCCGAAACCAGTAGGTGCTGTGCAAGGAAACCCAACTGTTGAAATCTAATTGTGAACAGAGCGAAATGATGTGCAGTTAACAGTTGTAACTAGTAGTTCATCTATTGTCCATCTGGGTCAAATGGTGCATTCGTCTAGAAGGGACTTCACTTTGTGCCACAGAAGGGCTGAATAACTGTGGGCATTATTGGTAGAAATGATCAATTTGTTATGAGCATTGACCTCAGCAGCTGTTAGTATAGTACTGTCCAGATAACATTAATATTAACCTCCAATATCAAAATAATACATTTATTTAACTCATTCATGGGATGTGGGCTCAATGGGTTGAACCAGCATTTAATTACCCATCCCTAATTGCCCTTGAGAAGGTAGCTGATTGCTGCCTTCTTGCACTGGTGCAGTTCTTGAGGTGGCTGTACTCAGTATGCTGTTTGGGAGAGAGATCCCTCATTTTGACTCAATGACAGTGAAGGAATGGTAATATATTTCCAAGTCAAAATGCTGTGTGACTTGGGGAACTTGCAGGTTGTGGCATCCTTATGCTTTTACTGCCATTGTCCTTCTAACTGGTAGAGATCGTGTGTTTAGAAGGAGCTCTCTAAAGAGCTGTGGTGTATCCTATAGATGGCATGAACTGCTCCTCTACTCTTCAGGAAGATAAGATTGTTGGTATTCAACTGGTACTTTCTCCGTCAATCTTCCTGATTTCCAGCATCCACAGAATCTCCTGTGTTTATAATCTTCCTCAGTAGTCTGTTCCTCTTCCTCCACACATTGTCCTTTCGGCTTCTGTTCTGCAGGCAACTCTTTCCCTGGCAATATCTGCTGTATTTGGATACCTAAATTCTGTATACTGAAGCGTTTTCACAGAAGGATGCAGAAAATGGTATTTCACTTTTAGAAGACCACTGGCATTTTCAATAAAAATCATATAGGTGTGTGATACTTGTGTTATTAGCACTTGGCTGCTATTATAAGATTGCTAATTGCTGCTAGTAGCTTCCAGAGAAATGGCCAGGTTATCCATGAGACTGTGCTGGTTATTTTAAAAAATGGTAATGCAATCTTCACCATGATGAAGGCATCATGTCTTTTTTCATAGCATTGAGAATGAGGGACTTTTTCTAATGTTCCATAATCATCTACAAAAACAGACTAAAAACTTTTTCTACTGATCTGGGCTATTAAAGGGAGCACTTATAAGCACAAAACTTGCTGCCTGTATTGATGGGAAGCCAGCAATGCTGGTAAATCCTAATTCACATTTCAAATTGTCCTTCACTAGACAATCAGAATGAAAATCAGATTCAGATTTATTGTCACTGACATTAGTCCTGAAATTTGCTGTCTTGAGGCAACTGTATAATGCAGGCATAACAATTTACAACAAGTTAAATTAAATAAACAAACGAACATAAATAAATAGTGCAAAAAAGGAATAACTCCTCTGCAAATAGAGTGCCTAAACGACGTCTGTGGTACTACCTTGAGCAGTGATTCAGAAGATCTACGGTGGCTATTTCAAATAATTCTGTGGTCAAGACATTCAATGTCAAGGTAAACTTAACCTCAATGGAGAAAGCAGTTCAGGTATGAGAGGCAAAGCACACAAAATGATGGAGGAACTCAACGGGTCAGGCAGCATCTATTGAAATGAATAAACAGTCGACGTTTCAGGCTGAGACCCTTCATCAGGGCTGGAAAAAAGGTTGAGAAGAGGGTCTCCGCCAGAAACGTCGACTATTTATTCATGCCTTGGATTTCCAGCATCTGCAGACTTGTCTGGCTGACAGTTTTCCTGCAAAATTATACATATCTCAATTTTAACACCCCTCAAAATGTTCATTATAGATGTTCAGGAAGAAGATTGAAATTCTGAAGATTCTGATTTATCAAAGACTTGGATGAGAATGTACCAGGCACGGTAGTAAGTTTCCAGGTGATACTAAAGTAGATGGCGTCATTGAATGAGAAGGTGGTGATCAGGCTTACAGAAGAGTTTTGATCTTGAGCTAGGTAGGTGGGCTGAGAAATAGCAAATGGAGTTTCATTCAGATAAAGGCAAGGTGTTGCACTTAGGTAAGGGAACCGAGGGTAGGACTTTCATATTGAACATTATGGACCCAGGTAGTGTTGTAGAACAGAAGGACGCAGGAGTCCAAGTGCAATGTTCCTGAAAGTGGGTGGTGCAGGTAGACAGGGTGGTGAAGAAAGCTTTGAGCATTCTGAACTTCATCAGTCAGGATATTTGGTATAGAAGTTGTGAGGTTGTGTTGCAGTTATACAATATATTGCTGAGGCTATAAAGGTCTCCCGCACTAACCGAAAGTAGAACGTTCCTATGAAACCTTTCATAAACCGAAATGGCGTAAAGCGAAGAAGCAATTACCATTAATTCATACCGGAAAAATTTTTGAGCATTCCCAGACCCAAAAAATAACCTACCAAATCATACCAAATAATACATAAAACCTAAAATAACACTAACATATAGTAAAAGCAGGAATTATATGACAAATACACAGCCTATATAAAGTAGAAATAATGTATGTACAGTGTAGTTTCACTTAGCAGAATCGGGAAGACGCGAGCACACTGGAAGGTTCACGCATTTTTCTATCATACAGTTCTTTGTAAGCACTCAAAACATCCTGCAAGCCTGCCCTAAACCAACATGCCCTTTCAAAATTAAGGTCATACTTTTCTGTAATCATTGTAGCACTGTCAATCATAGTGAAAATCTCACACAGTTCAAAGCTCTATAACGGCTCACTGCAAAACAAACGCTAAACACTATTTTCACTTTTCACCACTCTTGCTGCTCGGGGTGCGTGCTGCCTCTATAATAGCTCACTGCAAAACAAACCCTGAACGCTTTTTGCGCTTTTCACCTCTTTTCGTAAAAGTGAAAATCCTCTTTGGATTTCTTTCCGTTAGCGAAAACAGCTACTAATGTAGGTCCTTCATAAAAGCGAAGTGGCGTAAAGTGAACTTTCTTCAAGCGGGGAACACCTGTATTTGGGATATTGCTCTGTTTTAATCATACTGCCATAGGAAAGGTGCTATTAAGCTGGAAAGAGTGCAGAGGAGATTTATAGGGAATCTGCCGGACCTCTGGGAACTAACTTATGGAGAAGCGTTGAGCATGTTAGGAACTTTTTCACTGGAGACTAGGAAAATGAGGGGTGGTCTTATATATGTGATTAACATCATGATGAATATAGATAGGGTCAATGTGCATGGTCTTTTACCTGGTGTTGAGGAAATAAGAACTAGAGGAAATAGGTTTAAGGTAAGAAGGGAGAGATTTAATGGAAACCTAAGGGGTAACTTTTTCACCCATAGGTTGGTCAATAAAAGAAAAAGCTGCCAGAGGAAGTGGTTGAGGCATGTACATTAAAAAGATACTTAGACAGGTACATGGATAGGAAAGATTTAAAGGGATATGGGCCAAATGTATAATAAATAAGCAGAAAAAATCAGGAGGAAATGTTCTATATTAGTTGTGGTATTTTGAATATTGGAATGTGTTTGTGAAGCATGCATTGAATTCTGAAAGTGGCCGGTCTGGTTTCACAGTGTCAGAAGATACTCCCTTTAATGGAAAGAAAAGTAATAAGCAAGTGCAATGTGCACCTGGTTGTACTAAACATATTTCAAAACTAAACAGCTCCAAAACTCAATAAAGCCAGAAAGGGGGGTTCCATTCCGAGCACACCTGACAACTATCTCGGTTTCTTGAGGTGCTCACCCTGGTTCCAGTGCAAGATTTGTCGGAGAAAATCAAGGGATATTTTCAAGAGGATTTTCCTCATCTATCTTTATAACCATAAAACCTAAGTTGCGGGAATGGCCAAGGAAATTATCAGTCTAATGTGATGGAAATTATATAGACTAGCTTCTGTTAATAGCCACTACTTATGCTCTTTGTTGCTAATTGCTAATTTCATGTCAAGACTCTACAGCAGGACTGGTGAGAAGGGGTGCTGGTAAAGGGGAAAGATGGTCAATATACAGATCCCCTGGTCTCAACCAGAAAGGTCAAAATATCCCTTTTAGCTTTGAAAGATGTTACTAAATTCTTCCAGCAGTTCTTTTTTGCTCCAGATCCACCTGCAATCTCTTGTCTGTCAACTATGTTTGCTTTACCTATTGCCCACGGGAAAGTCTCTCCAAAAAAAAGGACCTGAAATTATTTAATTTCTCATGCAATATTTTAATTTTGCTGAATCTGACTTCAGACAATATCTCAGTTGGCTTCACTGAGATGAAAATAACACTGAAAGTCAGTAACAATCAATTATTTCATTTTCTGATCTTCTCTACCAAAGCCCTATTTTTTTTACTTGATCTTTACTTCGCACTACGTAAATTAAAAGCCTTTTTGTAGACTTATTTCTAAAGATCACTGGCTAGGCAGTTTTAGACAAAAGAAGTACAGTGCAATATTAGCCCAGATTATATCGAATATGAAACCATATTTGAAGCCTGATAGGCATATTCAAACAGCTTAATGTTTATTTTATAAAGTGGATGCCTTGAAAACTTGAAAGTATTTGGCTTCTAAATTGGTAGTTAGTGCAAATTTGTGGGGAGGTTGGGCTTTCAAGATTACATGTCAATGACTAGAATTTGAGCTCCCAAACCCAAAACCCTTACACAAATCTTTCATGAAAATCACAGGTATGGCTAAGATCATAGAACCAAGTTTCAGACCCACAGATGGTATCCCTAAAATGAATCGAGGTTTTGAAAGTTTACACAAATATGTTTTATAATTATGGAGTTTCATTCCGGGTGGAAGCTGTGCCCATTACTACAATGATACCATTCAAACATACAGCAGAAATTAGTTTTGAATAGAAGATCAACACTCCACCATTTGTCAGATTTTTCTTTAGGTTTTGTACATTTACTCACTTCAAGAGGACATCAACACAATAAATAGTTTATCAACGGACAGTGCGAAGTTACTCCAGTACATTTCAGTCTGTGGCTTACTGGGAAGCTGGAATTTAGTGTGATCAAAATATATTAACTGCAGTGAAAGACTGAGATTACTGATGATACACAAATACATAACAACATTAGAAAACACATATACTGAGAATATACATATGTTTGAATACATTGATTTTAAGTACATTAAGCAATGCTTCAAAATTACCTAAATACATTCTTGGAAATACAATACTATATCAGATTTAAACTAGAATGCCAAAAAATTCACCTTAGAGGTAAATTCGCATCATGTACAGCTGGCATTCCATTGTATTCATTAGAAGTCATTTTAAAAATAGTGAGGTGTTAAATAATTGATCATACTTTTAGTATATTATTTGAGATCCTCTTTGATTGAGATTAAGCTATATTGTTAAACTAATACAATAAGAACTTTGGTTTGAAAGCAGGACAAATAGCTAACTTAGCAATAACCATCACTAATATATTCCAAGTAATTTTTCATGTGAATACACACTGTAAATATAATTGATTCCTTTGGCACTATCTTCAGGAATAACAAGATCTATAAAGAGTTAATGATATATTTTTAATAGATAGGCAAACCAGAGCAAAATACTGATGCTGTATCATTTGATAGGAAGAGGAAATGCTACAAATTTCCTGGGGCTAGTATCTGAGCCAAGTTTAAATGCCAACACTAAAAATAACAACTGGAATTAATGTGATAGTGGCTCCAGTTTATTTTTACTGTGGAAAATGCGTGAATGAAACCTGATAAGCTTCAGGAAACTTCGCTTCTCTTTAATGCCTTATTTTGTTCAGGATAGCATGAATTTAGTTGGATTATCATATGCACCGCATGGAAGTATTGATTCACTGTCACATCTATTTTAGCTCACCAGTAATGCCAAAATATTGAGACTCCTGCTGATAATCCTATTTAGTCCATTTCATAACAAAGTTGCTGTTGAATATTGGCAACCAGCATCAGGTCTTTGAAAATGTATTTTAATTTGTTCTCTTGATCAGTGCGTGGCTGGCAAGTCCAGCATTGACATGTGTAGGTATTCATGATCCCTTATTTTGAACTCTGCAGTCCCCATGATAAAACTGCACTCACAATTCTGTTAGGTAGGGTGTACCGTGACTACTTGATGATATAGGGATAATTTTACCTGTCCAAATTGAAATGATCTACAATTGAGAGAAGAACTTGTACCTGGTGATATTTTCATGCATGTTCAACCCTTTTTCATCCAAGGTTTATACAGTGAGGAGGTTCATGAGAATGATCTCAGGAATGACAGGGTTAACATACGAGGAGCGTTGATGGCTCTGGGCTTGCACTTGTAGGAATTTAGAAGAATGGGGGGGGGGGGGGGGAATCTTACTGAAACCTACCGAATACTGAAAGGCCTAGATAAAATGGATATTGAGAGCAAACACGAGGAAATTTGCAGATGCTGGAAATTCAAACAACAAATTCAAAAAACAGGAAATTCAAAATGTCCTGACGAAGGGTCTCGGCCCGAAACGTCGACAGTGCTTCTCCCTATAGATGCTGCCTGGCCTGCTGTGTTCCACTAGCATCTTGTGTGTGTTGTTTGGATATTGAGAGGATGTTTCCAATAGGGGTGGAGTCTAGGATGAGAGGGAGCAGACTCAGAATACAAGGACATCCCTTTAGAACAGAGATGGGGAGGAATTTCTTTAGCCAGAGAGTTGTGAATCTACGGAGTTTATTCCCATAGATGGCTATGAAGGCCAAGTCATTGGGTCTATTTAAAGTGCAGGTTGATAGGTTCTTAATTAAATGAGGATTATGGGGAGAAAACAGGAGAATAGGGTTGAAAGGAATAATAAATCAGACATGATGGAATGGCAGGGTAGACTTGATGGATTAAATAAACTAATTCTGCTTGTATGCCTTATGGTCTATGATCCTCTAAATGCTTTCCTCTACATATAACAGCAATGCAGGAAGTGGACATCAAAGTCCAGGATGAAGTTCTGACGAAGTAAAGTGCTTTGTTCTCGATAACATCAAGCTTCATTCATATTAGCATATCTACACCAAACTAGACAAGTAATATCATTGCACTTTTAACTTGATCTTTGCCAGTGGTAGAAACATCAGTGATGGTCAAGAGGTGATTTACTCGTCAATGCACATTGCCACGTGATGTAGAAAGCTGCAGTTGTTGGAAATAGTCATTAAATGACATTTGCACAACTTCAATGGTATTTGGCTATTATTAGCCTGTGCTTTGGTATTGAGGTATTTCTGAAAGTAGGCATGAGCTGTTGTAATACCTGAGGTGATACTAGATCAGATACTTCAAAAGGTATAATAAAAGCATAAATATTTAGTTCATAATGCAAGTGGTTATAAATCCAGATTCTCGGAATCGAGCAGGACCAAATTAAATTAGAGTAACCCTGTTTATTCTGACGTCAGACTCAGTTACTATAATTATGAGTTCAGGAACCAGAAACAACAATAATTTTTGTCTTGTGCTGTATAAAATGGCAGAAGCAGTTTAAGGATCAGGTACTATTGTTTATAAAGCAATACCATTAATATTAACTATGTCTGCAACTTGTTCATTGCGATTCTGAAGAAGGAAGTGAAGAAGAGCATCACACACAAAATGCTGGAGGAACTCAGAAGACCAGGCAGCATCTAGGAAAAGAGTACAGTTGACATTTTGGGCTGAGACCCTTTGGCAGGACTGGAGAAAAAAAGCTGAGGAGTAGATTTAAAAGGTGGGGGGAGGGGAGAGAGAAACACAAGGTGAAACCTGGAGGGGGAAAGATGAAGTAAAGAGCTGGGGAGTTGATTGGTGAAGGAGACAGAAGAGCATATCTCTTCTGTCTCTTTCACAGAAGACAGAAAAGAAAGAAAAGGGGGGAGGCAATGGGCAGGCAAGGAGATAAGGTGAGAGAGGGAAAAGGGGATGGGAAATGGTGAAGTGTGGGGAGGGGCAATGGGAAAAGGCCTCTGGCTATCCACACAATCAATGTCTCTCAACATCTTATACACCTCTATACACCTCTTCCTCCATCGCTCCAAGGAGAAAAGGCAAAGTTTACTCAACCTATTCTCTTAAGGGTTACTGTATGAGGTACATCTGGCAGCTCATGGGCTGTATTCCCTGGAGTTCAGGAGAATGAGGGGGAATCTCATAGAAACATTCCAAATGTTAAAAGGCCTGAACAGATTAGATAAGGCAAAGTTATTTCCCACAGTAGGGGAGTCTAGGACAAGAGGGCATGACTTCAGATTTGAAGGACGTCCATTTAGAATAGAGTGGCGGAGAAATTACTTTAGTCAGAGGATGGTAAATCTGTGGAATTTGTTGCCATGAGCGGCTATGGAGGTCAAGTCATTAAGGCAGAGATAGGTAGGTTCTTCACTAGCCAGGGCATCAAAGAGTATGGGGAGAAGGCAGGGGAGTGGGGATGACTGGAAGAATTGGATCAGCCCATGATTGAATGGCGAAGCAGACTCGATGGACCGAATGGCCTACTTCTGCTCCTATATCTTGTGGTCATATGGTCTTATAAGGCATGCTCTCCAATCCAGGCAACATCCTTGTAAATCTCCTCTGCACTCTCTATAGCATTCACATCCTTTCTGTAATGAGGTGACCAGAACCGAACACAGTACTCCAAGTGGGGTCTAACTAAGGTCTTATATAGCTGTAACATTACCTCACGGTTCTTGAACTCAATCCCACAGTTGATGAATGGCAACACACCATACACCTTCTTAACAACACTGTCAACCTGTGCAACAGCTTTGAGTGTCCTATGGACACGGACCCCAAGATCTCGCCGGTTCTCCACATTGCCATGAGTCTTACCATGAATTTTATATTCTGTCTTCAAATTTGACCTGCTGAAACGAACCACTTCACACTTATCTGGGTTGAACTCCATCTGACACTTCTCTGCCCAGTTCTGCATCCTATCAATGTCCTGCTGTAACCTTTGACAACCATCCAGACTATCCACAACACCCCCAACTTCAGTGTCATCAGGAAACTTACTAACCCATTCTTCAACTTCCTCATCCAGGTCATTTATAAAACTCACAAAGAGGAGGGGTGCCAGAACAGATCCCTGCGGAACACCACTGGTCACCATCCTCCATGCAGAATATGAACCAGCCACAATCACCCTTGCCAAGCCAATTCACGATCCAGAAAGCAAGGTCTCCTTGGATCCCATGCCTCATTGCTTTCTGAATGAGCCTCACATTTTTTTATGTCCATCCATGGCCTCCTCCACTGTCCTCTACTTAGGCCAGAGGAACAACACCTTATATTCCCCCTAGGTAGCCTCCAACCCAATGGCATGAACATCAATTTCTCAAATTTCCTGTAATGACCTCTACTCCCCTTCTTCACCATTTCCTATCCACTTTTCCCTCTTTCAGCTTATCTCTGTACCCACCCATCACCTCCCTCTGGTTCTCCTCCCCCCTTTTCTTTCTTCCATGGCCTCTGTCTCTTTCATCAATCAACTTCCTAGCTCTTCATTCCATCCCTCCCCCTCCAGTTTTCACCTATCGCATTGCATTTCTCTCTCCCCTTCCCCAACCTTTTAAATCTACTCCTCAGCTTTTTCTCCAGTCTTGCCGATGGGTTTCAGCCCGAAACATCGACTGTACTCTTTTCCTGCATGCCACCTGGCCTGCTGAGTCCCTCCAGCATTTTGCGTGTGTTGCTTGGATTTCCAGCATCTGCAGATTTTCTCTTGTTTGTGGTTGAAGCACTGCATTGTGGCCTTGCTGATAGTGGAATATATTGGCACCTCATGCAAGCTGCCCAATGAGCCAAACAACATTAATAGCACAAGCAACATATCCTATGTATGGAGGCAACATGGATAGAAATTTAATGGCCTTGTTAAGTCAGCCAAGGCAAGAACAACCTATAGCATTGTTTCAATATGCTAAGTCTTCAATGATTAGTCAAGTAGAATCATACACTTCTTTTGACTTTGTAATTGAGAAGCAAGTACACGATGCTTTCTAGTGAACCAAACATTGAAAGAGGAATTTCCTCCAGATAAAATTTGTTATGCAGATTTTTTAATGGAAGGCTTTCTATCAGTGGATATAATCAATAACTACCTATACGCTCTGGAATTCTGTTATTTAGTTAGCTGCACAGCCATTTTATTCTGCAGCATATTGTCAGTTGGGACTCTCTAGTACATAGTAAACTGACTAACTAATATGTTTTGTTTTTCCAGTCTGTCTTTGAATAACCACAGAGAATAAAGCTTTTCACCTATTTCACAGAAATAGACAACTATCGGATAAGTTGGACCACAGATGGATTTGAAGCATAAGCCACAACTCAGCCAGACACTCACTTGTGAATAGCAGCTTGCAAAAGTGCCATACAACCATCAATGTTGTTTACCTGAGGTATACTTCAGCGTCAGCACATATCATCTCCGATTCACCTTCGCCCTATTCAAAACCAGAGATTTTCATGGTAAAGGCCAATGTCACTTGAATTTCAAAATTATCAATGGCTCCACGTCTTCTAACAGCTTTAAGAACTGAAATAAATACAGAAAAGTAACAAATAAAAAGGGTTAGTAAGTTGATAATATGTAGAGCAACACACAGAATGTTGGTCAGGCAGCATCTATGGAGAGAAGTGGACCCTTCATTTTGATACAGTACGTGGAACCATATTTGGGACAAGACTGTGGTTACTGACCTGCTCATCAGTGATGAATAGCTGTATGATTTAGGTTCATGTGAGTACATCACCTTCTGGGTTTTTGAATGAAAAGTTATTCTCTAACATACAAAATGAGTATACACTTCGAGGAGAAGACTACAGTAACAAGAGTGGTGAGACAAGATTTGATTTCTGAGAAGTAAACATTGCTTTAGTGCTGTCGTAACTTTGGAAGTATCCAAGAGGGCAAAAAGGAAAAAATAAAAAGACCTGGAGACACTATTTTGCCCACATTAGTCAGAAGTATTTTTGGTACTGGCGGTAGGGGAGTCAGTATTGAGTGTCTGGCCTATCTCTGACTAATTTGACCCATATGCAGGTGACTTGCTGAATGATATACCTGTCCCTTCTACCATCCAATTCTTCCATTTACTTTTTGTGAAAATTCTGAGCATTCTGTTGATTTGTTGCATTGTAAGTACTTTTCTGTGCACAAATAGAACATGAGGCATCATATTCCCAGCAATAAGCATTTCTGATCAAAATGAAAGATGCCTAAATGAATCAAAGGCAAAGAGAATAAATAATTACTAATTATTTATTATCTTCCCCTTGCTGGTCCTAAGTGATCAGTGCCACTTCAGCACTAAATGCTCCTGATACCTCTATAGCTCATGACAACTTTAAGTTCTCTGGGCACCACAACTACTAAAATTCAATAACCAAATTAACCCAGGGTTGTGGACTTTAGGAAAGGAAAGTCAGGAGAACACATACCAATTCTCATCAAGTTGCCAAGCATGGAAAGGCTGAGCAGCTTCAAGTTCCTGGGTGTAAAGATCTCCAAACATCTATTTTGCCCAGCTATATTTCAACGTTCAAAGTAAAATTTATTAACCGAGTACCTACGTACAACCCTGAGATTCTTTTGCTGTGTGCATACTTAGCTAATCTATAGACGAGGACCTGAAAACAGAATCTGTAACCTGTAAGCATCAGGAACTGTAAATTATAAACAAACTGAGTGTATACAGAAAATAAGTAAATAGCATTAAATAATAAGCATGAAAAACAAGATGAAAGAGTAAAAATGAGTGTGGTTATCCCCTTTTGATAAGAGTCTAATGATTAAGGGCTGGTAATTGTTCTTGAATCTGGTGATGCAAGTCCTGAGGCTGCCATACCTTCTACCTGATGGCAGCAGCGAGAAGAGAGCATGGCCTGGATGATGAGGATTTTCATTGTGGATGCTGTTTTTCTACGGCGACGTGTCATATAGATGTGTTCAATGGTTAGGATGGTTTTACCTGTGATGTACAGGGCCGAATCCACTACCTTTTGTAGGGTTTTCCGTTGAAGGATTTTGATGACACGCCAAATCTCCATAGACTCCTGAGGAAGTAGAGACGCTGTTGTGCTTTCTTCTCAATTATATTTATATGATTTGTTCAGGGCAGGCCCTCCAAGATAGTGACACCCAGGAATTTAAAGTTACTGACCCTCCCCACATCTGATCCTTCGATGATTACTGGTTTGTAACCCTCTGGTTTTCCACTCCTGAAGTCTACTATCAGTTCCTTGATCTTATGGACATTGAGTGAGAGGTTGTTGTTATTATACCACTCAGTCAAATTTTCAGTCTCCCTTCTCCATGCTGATACACCACCACTTTTGATACAGGCTATAACAGTGGTGTCATCAGCAAACTTGAATGTGGTGTTGGAGCTGTCATAGGCGTAAAGCGAGTACAGCGGGGGCTAAAAACACATTACTGCAGAGCTCCTGTGCTGATTGAAATTGTGGAGGTAATGTTTTTTCCCCAATCCAAATTGACTGGAATCTGCACGTGAGGAAATCCAGGATCCAATGGCACAAGAGGTATTGAACCCAGGTCACGGAGCTTACTGATTAGTTTTGAGGGGATGATGGTGTTAAATGCCAAGTTGTAATCAATAAAGAGCATCCTGCCGTATGCATCTTCGCTATCCAGGTGTTCCAGAGCTGTGTGAAGAGTCAACGAGGTAGCATCTGCTGTAGATCTGTTGCTTTGGTAGGTGAATTGGAGGAGATCCAAGTGGCCACTCAGGCAGCAGCTGATATGCTTCAACACCAGCCTCTCAAAACACTTCCTCACTATGGGTATAAGTGCCACTGGGCAATAGTCAATTAGACAAGTTACCACACTTTTTTTGTGCGCCAGTACGATTGAAGCCTGCTTGAAGCAAATGGGTGCCACAAACTGCCAGAGCGAAAGGCTGAAGATATCTATGAATACACCAGCCAGATGGTTGGCACAGGTCTTCAGTACTCGGACTGATACTCAATAGATAATAGACAGTAGGTGCAGGAGTAGGCCATTCGGCCCTTCTAGCCCTTCTACTCCATCCAGACCGGATGTTTTCCTTGGATTCACTACCCTTGTAGGCAGCCCACATGTCATATTCAGATACTGAGACCAAAGAATCATCAGGAGATATGTGGGTGTACGATGGTTCTGGTCTGGTGATCATAGTGAGCTTAGAAGGCTTTGAGCTCATCTGGAAGCGGAGCTCATCTGGAACCGAAGCTCTGCTGTCCCCTATGTCGCAAGATTCATTAGGAGTTTAAGAAGTTTTGATATGTCACCAACTTTCTATGGATGTATTCTGACTGACTATCTGGTATGGAGGTGCCAATGCACAGGATCAGAATAAGCTGCAGAGAGTTGTAAACTCAGCCAGCTCCATCATGGGCACTGGCATCCTCATTTTTGAGGGCATCTGCTTCAAAAACACAGCAACCATCATTAAAGAATCTCACCACCCAGACATGTCCTCTTCTCATTACTCCCTTCAGAAAGGAAGTACACAAGCCTGAACACACACTCAATGTTTTCGGAACAGTTTCTTTCCCTCTGCCATCAGACTGCTGAATGGTCCATGAACCCATAACCAGTTTGCTCTTTCTTTGCACTACTTATTTATATTTTTTATTCTTCTTATTGTAACTTATAGTAATTTTTTATTAATTGCATTGTACTGCTGCCACAAAACAACTTTCATGACAGATCAGTGATAATAAGCCTAATTCAGATTCTGATTCTGAGAATCCTGTTCTCTCCCTCTACTGGCCGTCTTCTGCAATTGGACTTACACTGTAGCTCCAGCAGAGGAAATTTGGGCCCCAGATGTTACCAATAGTTGACAGGTTTTGCTGTGTACTCAGTCTGCAATTAATTAAATTGAAGAGAATTAGACTATTAAATATTATTGATTTCTGATGTGAGCATCAATATTTATTGTAACTAAATAGATTATGCATGTGTTTTCCACATAAAAGATAAATACTTCAGATGTTGAGCATTAAGAAGATCACATCCAGCCCAGATAGAGTACCTGGCCAAGTACTAAAGAGCTGCACTAATCAACTGGCTAGTGTCTTCACTGAGATCTTTGAACTCTCACTTTGGCATTTTGCGGTACCCACCTGCTTCAAGCAGGCTTCCATTATACCCGTGCCCAAGAAGAGCATGGTGACCTGCCACATTGACCATCGCCCAGCAGCACTTACATTCACAGTGATGAATTGCTTTTAGAGGCTGGTGATGAAACATATCAACTGCTATCAGAGATGCCTCTTCTATCCACTTTTGCCTAATGGCACGACAGGTCCACAGCAGATTCCATTTCATTGGCTCTTCACTCAGCCCTGGAACATCTGGGCAGTGAAGGTGCATACATCAGAATGCTCTTTATCAACTACAACTCGGCATTCAATACTATCATCCCCTCAAAGCTAATAAATACTCCTTTAAGACCTTGGCCTCAATACCTCCTTGTGCAATTGGATCTGAATCTCCTCACTTGCAGCTCCCAGTCAGTTAAGTTTGGCCATCAACAATCCCATCAGCACAGGGGCACTACAAGGCTGTATGTATAGTCCTCTGCTTGACTCGCTATACACTTACGACTATGTGGCTAAGCACAGCTCAAGTTTGCTGATGTAGGCCAAATCAAAGGTGGTGATGTATCAACATATAGAAAGGAGGTTGAAAATCTGGCTGAGTGGTATCATAACAACAACTTCTTACTCAATGTCAGCAAGACCAAGGAGTTGATTATAGACTTCAGAAGGAAACCAGAGCTCCATAAGACAATTCTCATTGGAGGATCAGAGGTGGAGAGGGTTAGCGTTGTTAAATTCCTAGATGTTCATATTTCAGAGGACCAACAGTATCCTGGGCCCAGCACATAAGTGCAATTACAAAGAAAGCATGGCACTGCCTCTACTTCCTTTGGAGTCTGCGGAGATTCAGCATGACATCTAACATTTTGACAAACTTCTATAGATGTGTAGTGGAGAGTATGCTGACCGGCTGCATCACAGCCTGGCATAAAAACACCAATACCCTTAAACAGAAAATCCTTCAAAAATTAATGGATAGAGCCATTGCATCACAGGTAAAGCACACTCTGCCATTGTACACATCTACATGAAATGCTATCACAGGAAAGCAGCACCATCATCAGGGACCCCCACCACCCAGGACATGCTCTCTTTATGCTGCTACCACCAGGAAGAAGGTCACACTACCATGTTCAGGAACAGTTATTGCCCCTCAACCATCAGGCTCCTGAACCAAAGAGGATAACTTCATTCAACTTCACTTGCCCTGTCATTAAAACGTTTGCAACTATGCACTCATTTTCAAGAATTCTTCATCTCATGTTCTTGATGTCTATTGTTTATTTATTTATTATTGTTCTTTCTTCTTTTTGTATTTGCACAGTTTGTTGTCTTCTGCTCTCTGGTTGAACACTCTAGATTCTGTTATGGTTATTAATCTATAGATTTGTTGAGTCTGGTACAAGAAAATGAATCTTAGGGATATATATGGTGACATATATCTACTTTGATAATAAATTTACCTTAAACTTTGAACTTTGAATATTCATCTGAATTAAGTCCAGCATTGGTTACAAACAAGCCAACCAAGTTTTTATAGCTTTGTTGGACAGGGAGAGTTGCAAGTTACAGGAGGCTTCCCTGTGCAAGAACAAGCTTACCCTATGTGCCTAGTTTTTTTGGATTTTCTCTCCATTTAGAAAATAGTCAAAACTTCCATTTATTCTACCAAAGTGTATGACCATATAATTTCCAACACTATATTCCATCTGCCACTTCTTTGCTCATTCTCCTGATCTATCTACTGTAAGTCCTTTTGTAACTTCAGATCTACCTACCCCTCCACCTATATTCATATCATTTGCAAACTTTGCAACAAAGCAATCAATTCCATCATCCAAGTTGTTGACATATGGTGTATTCTTGTGATTTGTCCCTCAGTCCCCACATCCATAAACTAATTATGTCCAAATTGTTCAAAAATAATTTAAGTTATACTTGAATTCTTGCTTCTTCTCAACTACCAGTGCATAAGGAAAGGTGTCAAAACGTTTCTACTTGTGAGAAAATCTTGATGAAAGAATATGGTTACAAGATAGCAGAAGTTGATCCAAAAAAAGGTGCATAGGAACTTTTCACAGCTGGTTGTGAATCTCAAGAATTCTCCATCCCAGAGCAGAGTAGAGGCTAAATTATTGCAATACTTGAATGGGGCAGCCACTGTTTCTTTTAATTTTACAGCTGTTTGTTTGTCATTTAGATGTCATTCTAAATTACTCAAGATGTTATTTTAAATTTAGTCATTGTGTTTTTAGTCATTGAATTGCCAGTAAGTTGTTTTGCACTGAATGGAGTAGCATTGCAATCTCATTGTCCTCAGCAATGACAACAAAGCTCTAACTAACTAACATTTAAGGAGGAAACAGATAAAGTTTTGAAAGACTAGGGAATTGAGGGTATGGGACAGAAGAGGAGAAGAGGACTAGAATAAATAAGCCATGATGAGCCGGGCTGATTTTAGGGTTGTGTGGCTCACTCATGTTCCTATAATATGTTTCTTTTTGGGTTTATTTCATAGTGACTAAATTTGAGTGCAGAAACAGTTCTAGAGAAGAAAAACACTGAACTGAGCCATCTAACAGTTTTTTTTTCAAGATGGTGGTGACCGTGAACTGATTAAGTTCACAGTTTCTGAATGTTGAACCCTTATTAAAATACATTGATGAAGCATATTAAAACAAACTAATGCATGGTCTATCTGTATCCCATATCCTTACCCATGTTAAAACAATTTATGGAGAGGAGAGAAAATGATATGCAGAAGGGGATGCCAGAATTGTTAAGGTTATGAGTGAAAGGACGCATTGGTAAGCAAAGAACGTGGAACTGGCGTTGCGCGGCAAATTCCTCCAAACAATCCCAACACAAACCAAACCAAATGAAATGTTGCAAAGATTCTCTCATGTAATGTTGTATTTAATCCAATATATTCTATATAGTAATTTTTGATAGAGTAAAGAATCCATAACATAATATATAATGTGCTGGATTAGACAATATGAAGTCAATGGGCCTTGGTCTTCTATTGTCTAGTAACTCTATTGTTCCTATTATTTCACACTAATGGGATAAGAAAGGTATTTAAGTATAGTTTTGCCCACTATAGCCATCATGCTGTTCTGAAGTAGTGGAGAAGTTACTGGAGGGAATTCTGAGTGACAGGATCTACCAGCATTTGGAGAGGTAGAGTCTCGTTAGTAGGAGTCATCATGGCTTTGCATGTGGGAAGTGGTTCTCGATAAACTTTTTATTTTCTTGACAAAGTAACCACCACAATAGGGCAATGGATATTATCTATTCAGAATCAGAATCAGGTGTATTATCACCGGCACGTGGTGTGAAATGTGTTAACTTAGCAGCAGCAGTTCAATACAATACTAATGTAGCAGAGAGAAAATAATAATAATAATAATAATAAATAAAATAAAACAAGAATAATAAATAAACAAGTAAATCAATTACATATATTGAATAGATTTTTTAAAATGTGCAAAAACAGAAATACTGTATATTAAAGAAAAAGTGAGGTAGTGTCCAAAGCTTCAATGTCCATTTAGGAATCAGATGGCAGAGGGTAAGAAGCTGTTCCTGAATCGCTGAGTGTGTGCCTTCAGGCTTCTGTATCTCCTGCCTGATGGTAACAGTGAGAAAAGGGCATGCCCTGGGTGCTGGAGGTCCTTAATAATGGACGCTGCCTTTCTGAGACACCACTCCCTAAAAATGTCCTGGGTAATTTGTAGGCTAGTGCCCAAGATGGAGCTGACTAGATTTACACCTTCTGCAGCTCTTTTCGGTCCTGTGCATAGCCCTCCATACCAGACAGTGATGCAGCCTGTCAGAATGCTCTCCACAGTACAACTATAGAAGCTTTTGAGTGTATTTGTTGACATGCCAAATCTCTTCAAACTCCTGATAAAGTATAGCCGCTGACTTGCTTTCTTTATAACTATATCGATATGTTTGGACCAGGTTAGATCCACAGAGATTTTGACAGCCAGGAACTTGAAGCTGCTCACTCTCTCCATTTCTGACCCCTCTATGAGAATTGGTAGGTGTCCCTTCATCTTACCCTTCCTGAAGTCCACAATCAGCTCTTTCGTCTTACTGACATTGAGGACCAGGTTGTTGCTGTGGCACCACTCCACTAGTCGGCATATCTCACTCCTGTACGCCCACTTGTCACCACCTGAGATACTACCAACAATGGTTGTATCATCGGCAAATTTATAGATGGTATTTGAGCTATGCCTAGTCACACAGTCATGTGTATATAGATAGTAGAGCAGTGGGCTAAACATACATCCCTGAAGTGCGCCAATATTGATCATCAGCAAGGAGGATTTGTTATCAGACTATTCAGACTTTAGCAAGGCTTTCAACAAGCTCCATATGGTAAGTTGGTTTGCAAGATTTGGTCCCATAGAATCCAGGGAGAGGTAGCTCGGTGGTAGGAAACAGAGGTGGTGTTCGAAGGCCACTTGTCAGAATGGAGACAAATGACTAGTGGTATGTCACAAGATTTAGTGCTTGGACCCTTGTTCTTCATCTTCATATGAATGACTGGGATGCAAATGCACTAGGCTTGATCAGTTTGCAGATGACACAAAATTAGGAGGTACTGATGAAAGATAATAAGGTCATCATAGATTACTAGGAAATTAGTTCGGTAAATGCAGATAAGTGTGAGGTAATTCACTTTGGAAAGTCAAACGTGCGTGGATATAAACAGTAGGGCACTGGAGAATGTAATGAAACAGAGACTTGGAAATATAAGTGCATGGTTTGTTGAAAGTGGCATCACAGGTAGGCGGGGTGGTGAAAAAATTCATTTAGCACACTGGCCTTCATCAGTCAGAAAGTGAGTATAGCAGTTGGGACATTATGTTGCAGTTATATCAGTCATTGGTGAGGCCACAACTGTATAATTTTAGTCACCCTTTTATAAGACTGGGAAGAGTGCAGTAAAGATTTACAAGAATAGAGGGCCTGATTTATAGGGAGAGGTTGGCCAGCCTAGGACTTCATTCCTTGGAATATAGAAGAAGGAGGGGTGATTTTACAGAAATGTTTAAAATTATGAGAGACATAGATAAGTAGATGGTAACAGTCATTTCTCCAGGATGGGGGAGACCATAACTAGGGTGCATAGATTTGGGGCAAGAGGGGAAAATTTTTATAAGATTTCTGTGGCATCTTTTTCATTCAGAGGATGGTGAATGTGGACCAAACTGCCGGAGAAAGTAGTTGGGACAAGTACCATAATATCATTTAAGAAATACTTGGATGGGTACATAGAGGAATGAGGCTTAGAGGGATGTAGCCAAGTACAGGAAAATGGAGCTAGCTGGGTGGTCACCATATTTGGCATGGACTCATTGGGCCAAAGGTCCACTATCTGTGCTGTATTGCTCTATGTCTCTCTGACCTTAACACTATGAAAGCTAGCATTTAAGTTCTTTCTTTTTCATAATATGAATTCACAAGTAACTTGGTGCTTTCAACAATAAAACAAAAACCTAAACCTGCACCATTTTTGCTGTTAAGGACATCTTGTGTTAATTTCTGATGGACAACTCCAACAAAAGTAATTGATAGAGGGAAGAGTGAAAACTCTGTCTGGATAAAGGGTCTTGACTTCCATTTCTCTCCACAGATGCTGCCTGACAAGGATTTTGTCATTTTGTTTGTTGCTCCAGAGTCCAACACCTACAGTCTCTTGTGTCTGCACAGGAACTTGGGTTCTTCGCAGGCCCACAATGGAAACTGTTGGCATGCCATGAAATTACCCTTCTGTATGCCTTTTGGAACATAAAATCTAATCTCCCAGTCCCCATCATTGGGCAGGGCCATGTCAATATCACTACTGAACTGATGACACTTCACTTTATGTTTAAGTGTCATCAACATTTGATCTTAGTTCAACAAGTGAACACTGTCATGTGAAGAGTAACGAAAAATGTTTAATTGATCTGTCCTCTGATCAAAATATAAAACTAGAATTTTGAACATAACCAAAATAGGTCAAAGAAACCTTCTTAAGCCATATTGGTGAATAAAGAGTCATTGGTTTATTGCCCATTGGGATTTTTAATATGAGGTGACAATACAGGGTAGACTGAGATACAAGAATTGTCTACAGTTAGTGAGGATCATCGAATGTAGACAAATATTGGAAAATAATGCTAATATCAAAAAGAAAATTATTTTCCTTCTAGCTCCTAATGCACCCTACAAAAGGCTTGTCTAACAATTTGAACTAATATTATATTATATAGAAGGCTGATAGGTGCCAGGTGAAAAACCAGTAAGGGGAAAGATCAAGGGGTGGGGGAGGGGACCTACCAGCCTTCTCCTTTCCTCCCTCCCCCACCTTCTTTATAGGGCCCCTGCCTCCTCCCTCTTCAGTCCTGACGAAGGGTCTCGGCCTGAAACGTTGACTGTTCGTTTCCGTGGATGCTGCCCGACCTGCTGAGTTCCTCCAGCGTGTTATGCATGCTGCTTTGACCCCAGCATCAGCAGAGTATTTTGTGTTTCTGTTGATACTCTGATTCCCTGTCCTCCAACTATTTATCACTGTTCAGCATGTTAATCTATCCTCTCTAATGCCTACCAATCATCCAAAACTATCCTTGATTTCCCTCTTCTGAGCATCCACCCCTCTGCACGTTTCAAAAGTTCACTACCTTAATGCACAATTATCTATTAGTATAAAACCCCAACTCTCCTCTCATCACTCCACCAGCCATCTTGATCCCTGCATTAGAATAAGAATCAGCCAGCAGAGATTCGATGTCAAACGCATGCATTTCCTGGTCATTTGTATCTGATGCTTTTATCCTCAGGCTCAACAGAGAATGCAATAAGGAATGATAGGACTATGGGGAGTGGGAAGTTACTGCAAGGAGGGTCATGATCAAAACAGTTATAATCATTTTGTTGCAATGCCCGTTTAGCAATATCTTCTGGCTGCACTGGAATTTCTAAATTAAGCTCAGTATATTTAGTGAGAGACAATAAAATTCGATAGATAAAAATTTAATTTTCATTCTCTCCAAGTGTATCAGAATACACAGAAAGGTTTATTTTCCCATCAGCATCACAAGCCTGACTCCTAAGCAAGTATCACCTTCAAAAATGTATTCGTAAGTTTGAAGTTTGTCCCACATTGTCTGGGCTAATTCTTGAGTGCAGTGTTGAGAGAGAGTTGTACGACTGATTTGTCATTACATTAAATTAAACACCCTCACACCTTGTCAGTTTGACAAAGGTGAGCTAATGTATATTCTTAGAGGGGCGGGGCTTCCTCTCAATCTTGCCCTGGCCAATATTGATCCATCTGCCTCCTCCAAATCAAATTAGCTGATTATTTTCTCATCAATATTTGCCAAGATAAATCTTGTGCAAATTTGTCTATCTAGTTTCCTACATTATAATAGTAATTGTAATCAAAAATACTTTATCTAATGTAAAGTGGTTTGTGCCCTATGAGATCATTATATAAATGCAGGTCTCTTTTTTGCTTTTTTCTTGGGTATCAACAAATTGATCAAGGGTAAAGGGTTGTGTTCAGTCTTTATCCAGGATATTACTGCCCCCTTATTTGTGGTTGTAAAAGCCATCCACAGATATGGTGAGTAACCTTCTCTGCACTTTTTTTTTCCAAAATCAGCTCATCTTTTTGCTCTAAAATCTCATTCTTTAAATATTTTCAATATTTCCACTATTAAAAATCATTTGTGTTCTATTAAATAACCAAATTCCCTTGCAATTGAATGAATAACAAAATTTACTGTGGTTAGACCATTGAAAAATACCTGACATAATCTCTCAATTTACAGCAAATAACTAAAATATTCATAAGCAGTGTATTTTGGACAAAAAGAACAGGGAATGAAAGCAGTGAGTATAAGCAAGATATAATTCACTTGTTAAGTAGTAAAATGAATCTCATTGATTCATTTACAATGCATATAAAGACCCATTTTATTTTAAATCTGACCATATCTGAGTGAAATGCACATAGCTTTCCAATAGAAGAACTTTAAAAAGCACAAGCATACTTTTTGACTATTATGGTTCTACACTTATTGAAATCTTTTGAACTGCATATGATACTTCATATTTATTTTTACACAGTATATCTTTTAATTAAAATATGTACCACAGATTGTAAAGCAGTACTTCAAATTCCTAAAATGTATTCTTCAGCCCAGTGTATTTAAAACTCTTGTACATAATTTTTAGCACATATTCTCTTTACTGTTACACTTTATTTTGCACTCTGTTATTGCTTTACCATATACTACTCAGTGCTGATTTGTAATAAACTGATTTGCATAGTTCCCTGAAGGTGGAGTCTCATGTAGATAGGGTGGTGAAGAAGGCTTTTGGAACGCTGGCCTTTATAAATCAGAGCATTGAGTACAGAAGTTGGGATGTAATGTTAAAATTGTACAAGGCATTGGTAAGGCCAAATTTGGAATATTGTGTACAGTTCTGGTCACCGAATTATAGGAAAGATATCAATAAATTAGAGAGAGTGCAGAGACGATTTACTAGGATGTTACCAGGGTTTCAGCACTTAAGTTACAGAGAAAGGTTGAACAAGTTAGGTCTCTATTCATTGGAGCGTAGAAGGTTGAGGGGGGATTTGATCGAGGTATTTAAAATGTTGAGAGGGATAGATAGAGTTGACGTGAATAGGCTGTTTCCATTGAGAGTAGGGGAGATTCAAACGAGAGGACATGATTTGAGAGTTAGGGGGCAAAAGTTTAAGGGAAACACGAGGGGGTATTTCTTTACTCAGAGAGTGATAGCTGTGTGGAATGAGCTTCCTGTAGAAGTAGTAGAGGCCAGATCAGTTGTGTCATTTAAGGTAAAATTGGATAGGTATATGGATAGGAAAGGAGTGGAGGGTTATGGGCTGAGTGCGGGTAGGTGGGACTAGGTGAGATTAAGAGTTCGGCACGGACTAGGAGGGCCGGAATGGCCTGTTTCCGTGCTGTGATTGTTATATGGTTATATGGTTATGGACAGTATGCAAAACAAGTTTTTCACTGAATCTAAGTACATGTGGCAATAATAAAACAATTTACTAATTTAGGTACACAGAGAACATACACAAATTGACCTACCAAATCCCTGTGGGGTGGTACTAAAGCAGCAAAAGTTTAAAATGTGATCATCAAGATACTTTGGTCAGAATACACAAGGTTTTTGTCCATTTGTTGCTGTCTTCTAGTTGATAGAATGCTCAATAAAAACTTTTTCCAGATCTTACCATTGTTCCATGCCAATAGAAATAAATAATTTTTTTGTTTTAGCTTACACATGCTGAAAAAATGTTCAAAGTAAAGTCTGCATAAATGCTTGAAATGGTTTTACATGTTATATACAGATTTAAGTCATGTTCACTTTGACTATTTTGCCATTCAAATCTCCCACTAAAACTGATGAGATTAAATTTAATGTCCGCATCAGAGCTCTTACCCTACTGTGGTTCACAATTTGATAGCTTCATTTAAACATCAAAGATGTTTCAGTGAGCTTTACTGTTTCCTCTGAATAAGCTGTGCATCACTGCCTTATTTTAAAACAGCATTCTGAAGTGAGGGCACATTGAGGGCAGAATGTAGCTCATATCTAGGCACTGCGTTACCAGAAAATGGTGGTATGTTGGAATATACCACATATATATGGTATTTAAAATCTATTTGAATTTAAATTCAAAGTCTATTGAATTTACAATCTATTCCATGGACTACAAGAAAATTGCAGACCTTGTAGCTAGAACTACTTAATGGACATTTTATATTCCTTCTGCTATAAATCTAATAAAATCACTTCGAAAGTAACCATATCTAATTCAGGATTATTGCCTTCACACTAAACTGCAAAAATATTTTTGGGGCCAAGAAAATGAACATGTCTGTTACTTGTTTTTTTATCTACCACAAAAAAATCACCCGTAGATAATTTTTAAATGAAATACTGTTTTCACCATCTTACTACATTTAAGGGTCCAGTGTCCCAGTGAATTCTAATATACCTGCTTCTATTAACAATTATTTTAACATAAAATTAATTTTTGAAGATAATTTCTGTCACTGTTTCTGGACTATCCAAATTTGCATTGGGCTTCAAATAATCTCATGTTTTTCTATCCTTATTCCTTTTAGATTCCTTTCTATCTCGTTTGTGCAGAATGGCTTTCTGTGAGGTTGTTTGGTTTCTGCCTTCTGCTCGATAAATTGCTAGATGATCCAGACTGATTATCCACCTGACTTTCATTTCCTTGCAGTAGAAAAATATCCAGCTTTCAATTGCCATCCTTAATAGCTCAGGTATTTTCCCTTTATCGTTGTGGAATAAAATCAACCTGTGCCTTTGTACTGCCTGACGAGATGTTAAGTGTCTCTTTACTGCCTGACAAGACCTGAAGTGAGTTTATTTCTTAACCTGTAATTAACTACACCAAATAAATTGGGGCAAATAGAAAAGCAAAATGAAAATATATTACTTACAATAAAATATTTATAATTCTAACTTAATAAACGTGTCCAAGATTCCGATAGGTTTTGATAAAATAGAGAAGTTGTGTTTGTTATTAATGGTACTAGAGAACAAAAATACAGCAGAAAGTGAATAACAATATATTTGCAAAGCTTGAATTTGCTCTCTACAAGATTGGTATAAAGGAGATGATCAGTGATTTGAAAAAGAAATTGTAGATATAAACTTGCAGTTTCATATAAACTGACTGAAATTCTTTACAGAATGTGAGAATGCTCTCAAAAGACACGTAATGAACCAATTACTTTTCTGCAATTAAATATCTCAGCAATGGAAATTTCTTTCAGTTATTTCATTGAAGTAGCGCCTGAAGTTTTACTTCAATATTATTAGTGAATCACTTCCACCCGTTGTCATTGGTAATAAATACACAAGCATTTTTATAGACACATTGATTACTGCCTGAAATAAGGTTTGGGTTTTATGGACTACGGTTTATGTTACATACGTAATTACAACTGCAAGTGACCTCTGATACATCCAGTTGAAACTGTGTAGTCCAAAGTGTGATGATTCCTGTTAGGGTCACATTTCAGCTTTAGATCAAGTTTCAGCTAGTGCTTTGAACTTGATCTTAGAAAGGTTTTGCTGTAATACAGTAACATAGCTTTTTTCATGATGTTGATATATGCATACCTGACACTTACATGCCCAGTAACTGTTCAGGGTATGGGGAAAGGTTGGTTATTTACATCGCAATCACAAGGATTACATCTATCAACATTAACTATGGTATTGCTATGCAAAGGACTAACAATCAATTGGGACTCTTGGGATCCTTGAACAGTCTGAAAATTTTTAACAGGATTAAAGTGATTCAGTTAAATTCCAAGAGAAAAGAGAATATTCCCAGTCATGACTATTTCTTTCCAAATATGGAACTTTAAGGTAAAGTCATTTCATTGAACTTAATTTCTTGTTGACACAGGCCACAAAGTTACAAATGATCTAACACACTACTATACCAAGCAAAAATACAAAAGGTAAAATAACATACTTGGTGATTGCCTAAATTAGAAGTTAAACATTTTGAACAGGCTAATATGGAGCTATGTTTGCATTTGTTCAAGAAAGCTGTTTCTCTTGAGTGAAGCAAGTAGGTATCAGGCCTGTTGTACTCAAGGTTACCTTGTTATGTCTTAAATAGCTCATACCACAAACATCCAGTCAACATACTTTAATTCACTTATCCTCTGCTCTTGATTATTTACTCTGTTCCTCAAACTTCTTACTAGTAAGAAGTTATTCTTACTTCTATTTACTCTGGACTCAAGTTCACGCTTTTAAAAAATAATTTTACAAGTCCATTTTGCCTAATGTCATCAGTTTTTTTTATTTAATCGTTCTTGTCTTTAACAGATATTTCCTTTTACTCTTCCCTCCCTAACCATCCTATCACCAGCCAATCCACATTTCTCAGTAGATCCTGATGAAAGGCTATTGGCCAAAGATATTAATTCCATTTCTCTCCAGATAGGTATTCACAAAGCTGATGAGCACAATCTGTAATTTCTGTTTTTGTTGTTCTTTGTAATAGCTGGTGGAGCACACGACAAACAAGCAAAGTCAAAAGTTTGAAGCATCAAACCAGTATTAATTGCTGAGCATATTGGTAAATGTATTCAATAAATAATAAATATATTACAATTTTATTCATTAAAATCCATAAAAATGTTACGTGTGACTAGCACCTATTGAAACTGGCATGCACTTATTAAAGCTATGACTCCATTTCTGAAATGGACTGTATCCAATATTTGCTGCAGATCATTTTTAAAGGTTAGAAAGCTTTTTGGTTATTAGTTATTGAGATACAGCATGGAATAGGCCCTTCTAGCCCTTCAAACCATGTTGCCCAGCAACTCTTGATTTAACCCTAGCCTAATCACAGGATAATTTACGATGACCAATTAACCTATATCTGGTACTTCTTTGAACTGTGGGAGGAAATCGCAGCACCCAGAGGAAACCCATGTATTCCATGGGGAGAATATAAAAACTCTTTACAGATGACATCAGAATTGACCTCCGAACTCTGATGCACAGAGCTGTAATAGCCTTGTGCTAACTGCTACGCCAGCATGGTTTTAATGCAAACCATGACAGAGCAGGATAGTGGGCAGGCACGTTGGTTTTCTTTTGTAGTTGAGATGATGAGATCCATTGTCAAGGAAACAACAACAAGAGATGCATTGTTAAGGTTGGAACCCAGAGAAGAAAAGAGCATATTATTTATCCCAGTTCCACGGTCATGGTATTTTGTAGTAATAATAGTTTATCTGATAGCAGGGGGAAGAAGCAGATCTTAAAACACTGAGAGTTGATCTTGTACCTCCTCCCAGATGTGAAGAGAACATGTTCCAGATAGTGAGGGTCTTTAATGATGGTTGCCACTTTCTCAAATTCAAGTTCAAGTTCGAGCTTGTTGTTATCTGATGTCATCTGACATCATTCAAATTATGTTATGTCAAAAAAAAAGTGTCTCTTCTGTATCACTTAGACCAAATTTGTGAAGAACTGTGTTCTGGCAAACTAAGAGGTGGGCTCAGAGCTTTGTTGGAGGCTAGGATCCTTTTCTTCAGCATTCTGCATCTCAAGCCAGTATTAAGGGAACACTGGAGGAATATTCATGGTAGGCACATCCTTGTTCCCTAACCATTCCTCCATCTAACATTGAAAAGGCTGTTCTACCAGGATGTGCACTGGCCACATTCTGGCTGTGCATTGTAGAGTATTGATAGAAACATCCACATTCCCTACCTCAAGACCAGTGTTGAGAAGAAAGGAAAAGAAAAAGAATTAGGAGCAAAAGCTTGTGAGGCTGATGCAGAACTGGAAGAAAGGTACACAGCATATTGGCCTTGACACTATTGAATACCAGGTCAGATACTTACATTGTAAGACCAGAAGACAAAACTTTGAGGGGTGCGTTGCAAAGGAAGTGACACTTGAGGAAGAATGACAACTTGTATGGTGGCTCATTCAGAGAGGAGTTTCAGACATTAATACTACCCAGAGGATTCAGATGAATTATGATTGAGTTAGCAAGAAAGTATCATTATTTTCACTTTGAAAGTGATGTGTACATTTATGTCGGGATCCAATGTTTGATGGATGAAATTTCAACTTCAGTGAAGACCCTTAAAATTCTTTGTGACTGAGGTTGCGAGTGGTTCTGTTGCATGGCTTGGCCTCGTACCTCTCACCAACTCTGTTCCTCGTCCACAGGTGGCCCGGCGTGGCAGCGACTTAGCCCGTACCGAGAGGCGAATGACCCAGCAGCTGACTCCAGATGTGAAGGCGACCAGTGGATGGCATCAGAATGAGGTGACCAAGTGTCGACTGGACAAATAAATAACAAAGATTGGAATTTCTGTTCTCTATGAATGCTGGGACTGGCCTTTACAGGTGTGAATCCGGTCAAGTCAAAGTGTCTGCTGCTGAGCCTCTGACTCCGGATATAAAGTTGGATTGTGGATGGCACCAGCCCAATTCCAAACATAAGTTAGCCTGTGGATTGGATGGCATCAGATTCTGGTTTCTGTTCTCAAAAGTATGCTGGAGCTATTGACTGGCCTTAAACAGGTGTCAGGATACAACTACTGTGACCATTGAACTGAGGTTCATTGGGAGCAGCAGTGGAGGTTGGCTTGTGGCACTGTCTTGGGTCCCCATCTGATCGGTAGGGTACAAAACGGAGCTTGCAAGCAGATATCAGCTATTTTTATGCCCTATGTATGAGTATGTCAATTCAATATGTAACATTGGGATAATAAAATAAATACTGCTCAAAAAAAAATTCTTTGTGACACAGAGTGTCCTCAGATTGATTCCTTGAGAACTTTACAAACTGACATAGGAGTAGATAATAGGTAGAATGCCACCCATGAACATCACTCATATCGAGGAACACTGTGAAACTTCCCAAGGATACATGCACCTCAATTACAAACAGACTGCTGTTCTGCCTATTTAGGGAGCTGTCTCCAAAGGGAAAACTGAATCCCTCAGGAAGCGGACAGCCGGTGTGCAGAATACATTCATCAGGTTTGGCAATGGCTTGATTGTTTTGATAGCAGATGCATGATCAGAATCACAGCAGGAATGCAGAAATTGTATAATAATCTCCTGAGAATCATACATTCTTAGGACTGAATTTTTCTGCTTTCCTTATAGACAGGTCAATAAAACATTCTATTAAAAAAATCTTCCTCACATTTCTATTTGCATATATTGCATAATTATTAAATCTGGTCCCTGAATTATATACCGATGGGAACTAGTTTCCTCTATCTACCCTATCTAAGTCTCATTTTCTATATCTCCATCAAGTCTGCTCTCAAAATTCTAACAACTTAGTTGAAATCCATCACCGCTAAAATAATACCAGTAAATCTTTTCTTCACATCTCTAGTTCCTTCTCATCCCTTCGAAAAGGAATACCCTGAGTGGTGTGATAACTCACTTCTTGCTTCTTAACTCTAAACAAATATACTTGACCTCTTAAGGACATACTTTCTCTCCAGCATTATGTCTTTCTTAAACAAAGCAGCCAGCTCATCTCCTTTCCCTCTACTGCCTTTTCTGAACAATTTACATGCTGAAATATTAAGTACCCAGTTCCGACCATCTTTTAGGTATGTTTCAGTTATCATCACTGCACCATAATCCCATGTGGCTATTTGTATATCCCCAAGAAATGTTTCCTGACATGCCTGCTAGTTCAGGCTCCAGTCAGACAATATAATACACACAGAATGCTGGAAGAACTCAATGGATCAGAGTAAACAGTCAACGGAAAAGAGTAGACAATCAACGCTTTGGGTCAATATCCTTCTTCAGGACTGAGAGGGAAGGGGCGAGATGCCTGAAGTAAAAGGTGGGGGCAAGGGGAAAGAGGCTAGCTTGAAGATGATAGGTGAAGCCTGGTGGGTGGGAAAGGTCAAGGGCCGAAGGAAAAAAGAATCTGATGGGAGAGGAGAGGGGACAATAGGAGAAAAGGTAGGAGCAGGGAATGCAATGGGAAGTAATAGGCAGGTGAGAAGAAGTAAAAGGTCAGAGTGGGGAATAGAGGGGGAATTTTTGTTCACTGGAAGGAGAAATCGATATTCATGCCATCAGGTTGGAGGATACCTGGATGGAATAATAAGATGTTGCTCCTCCACCCTGAGGGTGGCCTCATCTTGACATAAGAGGAGGCCATGGATCAATACGTCAAAACAGGAATGGGAATTAGAATTAAAATGTTTAACCACCGGGAAGTCCCACTTGTGGCGGATGGTGCAAGGGTGTTCAACAAAGCGCTCCCCCAATTTATGACGGGTCTCACCAATGTAGAAGAGGTCGCATTGGGGCCACCAGACACAACAGACAACCCCAGCAGATTAGCAGGGGTTGCCTCATCTGGAAGGACTGTTTGGGGCCCTGAATGGAGGTAAGGGAGGAGGTGTATGGACAGTTGTAATACTTGGGCTTCTTGTGTGAATAAGTGCCTGGAGGGAGATTAGTAGGGAGGGGCAAATGGACAAGGGAATTGCAGAGTGTGGGGTCTCTGCAGAAAGCTGGTGGGGTGGGCGGAGGAAGGTAAAGGTTTGTTTAGTGACAGGGTCCCTTTGGAGATGGCAGAAGTTTCAGATTATAATGTGTTGGATGCAGAGGCTGATGGGGTGGTAGGTAAGGACAAGAGGACCTCTTTCACTATTGCAATCTGGTGAACACAGATGTACAGGAAATGGAGGAGATGCGAGTGAAGGCAGCATCAATGGTAGAGGGAAGGAAACCCAGTTCCTTAAAAATGGGGGACATCTCAGATACCCTAGAACAGAAGGCCAATGCAATACAAGCAGTCAAAAACCAGGACAAGAACTCACTATAGACATCGACAGTGGCACCAGAAGATCCATCCCATACTGAAGGACACACGTGATGGATGTGCATGAAGTGTTTGTTAAATAGCATGAGTATGAGGTTCATTAATTTAGTATCCAGAATACTGAGAGTAGAACTAATGTCTTGTGAAAGTACAACCTTGATCGTTACAAACACCACTTAATACAAATAGGTTAGACTCCATGAAGGATTCACTTAAATCCTTGAGGAAGAGGCACTAGCAGGTCAATCCTACTTCATTTAAAGGAGAAATTTCTTAACAGTATTGACATATGTAGTAAGTACTCTGATATCCTCTGAACTGAGAAGGCACTATTGCTTGAGGCTTAGTTAAGATCACATGATTTCATAAAACTCTTAACTGAATGAAGTGGAACTCTTGATTGGACAGAGTAGTGGAACTCAAAATGCCATGAACTGTGTAACCACCATGATTTAATGTGCAATTTCTTCAGAAGTGCCCAATTATTACAAGGATATTTGCAATTATTACAATTATTGCAAGCAGAGGAACTGAATTCAGATTTTATGCCCCTGGCAGCAGTATCAAAATGCACATTGATCAACAAGGCATTAATCTAACTCGTCATGGATTAAGCTATTACCATGAGATGAGTACTGCTAGAGGCCTCAACTCATCAGGTTGCAAGTGGCTAAATAGTTGAAAAGGATTAACAGAATAAGCAAAATATAAATTTTTTGAAATATAATTAAATTTTAAAATAGCTAAAAATACCTTTATATAATTCCAAACATAGATATATTGAATTTAAATAAACAGAAGTATTGTACTGAAGTCCCTTCTTTAAAAGGTCAGCCTTGCTATTAAAATGAGGTTGCAGTTCATACATTTGTCATGGCTGGCATAAGTTAGAGGGGCTTGAATGCAAAGTGTATTTGGTGCCTCAGCTTAGTATCTTCACAGCTACTACTAAACGGTGATGACTCCAGTGGCAGAGCAGAGTATTCAATATACAGACATCAAATCTCCAGCCTTTTACACATTTCCATGCTGCAGTGCACAAGAGCAAGTCAAAGACATGCTCAAGACTGGAGGATGAATGGACAGCCAAGGATTGCACATTTCCTAGTTTTTCAGCTCTTGTAAGGTCAATTCAGTTATATGTAGAATTTCAGTGTTAGTCTATGGTAATGGAATTGGTGAAAATGTAGATAATCCACAGCCACAACATTGATTTGGGGTTTCACTTTAAGAGGCTGGTCTGACGTGATGATGTAATTACACAAGGGGCTTTTAGTGGGCTTTGAGTTCAGTTTTTTTGGTGTTCAATAAATGAGTTGCTACGACTTTTCTGAAACATAAAATGCCTCTGCCGTTTTATTTGCGAAAAACTTACATCGGTGACCTCAATGCTCTAGGATGATTCCAGAGTTATTGAACATGTTGGCCAACACAGTCTTTTCGAAACTGCCTGAGTTTTGGGAGCAAAATGCCGTTACGAAGGCCCAATTTGTGCTTCAAGAAATTTCTGCTGGCAACATCAAACATTTCTATGTAGTAACATCGCTCAGTAACTCCACGACTGTGAGAGTGGTGAGTCTACTAGCACACCCACCTGAATGATAAATGCCGATCGCTGAAAACTCACCTTTCCAGACTTTTGGACTATCAGAGTCTGAGCACGCCGAATCGTTGCTCTCATTGCCCGGCCTGGGCAATGGTAAGCCTTCAGAGCTAATGGAACACATACCGTCTCTCCTGGAAAACTGCCATCCCTGTCCTCTTTTTAAAGAACGCTTCATGCAGCAAACGCCTGATTAAGTTCGCATAGCCCTCGCTAATGCTTCTGGGTTTTTAAGGGGCTTTGAGTTCAGTTCTTTGGTGTTCAATAAATGAGCTGCTACATCTTTTCTGAAACATAAAACGCCTCCGCCATTTTACCTGCAAAAACCTACCGTATATTAGCAATCACCACAAAATGAAAACACAACTTTCATAAAATTGAACTGAGCACATCTGGTCCGGAAGCATGCTATCAGTAACAGATACATGTGCAACTATGTAGCAGGCTCAGCACAACTTTCATCCCCTACCTTCCATATGGAAGTTATGTGACAGTTACTGATGAAAAATCTGAGATTGCTAAAGAGGTAGGGATAAAATGGCCTCCATTCTCAAATGAATGCATTGAATAACATTTGCCACCTGAGTCAACCATGCTCAGGATACTAGCAAGCTCATTATTTTTAGGTACATCCATGATTACAGCCTTTTCATTTCTGCTACACAGCGTATTATTTTGTGACCTGCCTCACTAATTATTCCACAATTCAATGGAGCATGGAACAACTCAGGGCACTGGATTCCACCAGTAGAGATAATTACCTGGTGGCTTAGACACACATGCAGGAAAAATGTGGTTGCAGTTTATACATCAATCATGTAGAAGATCACGATTTCTCCTCTGTATTCTATCTCTCTCTCCTCCCATTATGCATCTGGGCAGTAGCTGTCACAGGAAGACATCCTTTTCCAATCACTTCCCTGATTAGCATGCTAAAAATATGACAATTGCAAACATTTTATGCAATTCTTGATAGGAAGAACTCAGTTCAAGATTTACTGGTTCTTTCCAGGCAGAAAAAAATGACAGTACTTTCTCAAATAACTTTTTATACGACTTAGTAAATACTTCATAAAGAAGGGATGGGGTAAATGAGCTGATGCTGGCATTGTACATAACAATGTTTAAGCATGTCTTAATACTCCCTGTCCACTCTCTGGCCTGATGGTTTATCTGCTAAAACTGACTTGAGAGAGCTCAGCAATGACACATTGAGGGAGATCATCATCAGCAGGTCAACAAGCAGATATTTGCTCAAAACAGATCACTTTTGCTTTATATTCAAGAAAGGGATGAAAGAGCACAAAACCTACTACAAATAGAAAAAACCTAGGAAAATACAGCTATATCAGTGAACAGCAGAGGATTAGCTTTATGTGGAGAAGAAAATATAATCATAAAAGAATGTTAAAAATTGCAATGATGGAAGTCAAGATTTGTTGGAATTAGAAGTGGATGGAGAAGTAGTGAGAGATGAGGCGAGCAAGAAATGCAAGGATGAATCAGAATCAGGTTTATTATCATCAGCATTTGCCATTAAATTTGTTGTTATGCACCAGCACTACATTGCAATATATATGTAAAATGTTAAATTAAATAAATAGTGCAAAAAAGAGAAAAAGTAGTGAGGTAGCATTTGTGGGTTCAATGTCCATTCAGAAATATAATGGGAGAGGGGAAGAACCTATTCCTGAATCGTTGAGTGTGTGCCTTCAGGCTCCTGTACCTGCCCCCTGATGGTAGTCAATAAAAAGAGGACATGTCCTGCGTGATGGACATCTTAATGATGGATGGCGTCTTTTTGAGGTATCGCTCCTTGAAGATGTCCTGGATGCTGGTGCCCATGATGGAGCTGACTAAGTTCACAACCTACTGCAGCTTATTTTGATCCTGTGCGGTGGCCCCCCCAAACTAGACAGTGATGCAGCCAGGTAGAGTGCTCTCCATGGTAACATCTGTAGAAATTTGTGAGTGTCTTTGTTGACATACTAAATTTCCTCAAACCCATCGTGCAATACAGCCACTGTCTTTGTAAGTGCATCGATATGCTGGGCCCAGTATAGATCCTCAGACGTGTTGACACCCAGGAGCTTGAAGTTCCAGGATAATTTTCTGGATAATGGGATGGAAAATACACTGACAAAACTATTACAAATATATAATATTATTGTAGCAATATTTCTCCAAAAGAAAGTATTTAAACATTGAATTCCTGATTAAATAGACAGCGTATACCTAATCCCTAACAATAGAACACTATGAAAACATTAATTTTCACAACGATGCTCACTGCACATTGTTAGATCACCATCCATTTTGAACTGATATATTTTACAAAATAATTATACTTAGAATTGAAAGAAAGAAACCAACTAATGGAAAATTTACATGTAGTGGCTACTGACTGAGAAACTATTGATTTTATTATTAACTATATTCTGTCTGACCTGTTGATTTGGGTAACTAGCATAGAAAATTACATTTTGTGCTGAATTATATACATGTCCTTTTGACTCAAATTAAAATGGTAATTGAGAAATGTTTCTAATGAAAATATTCTCACTATGACATTTATTTTACATCAATTGCCAGCAGATACAGATATCCATATCTCTCCCCTATAGAATTTGTAGGTCTGGTTTCTGTGCAGCCACTACCGGTGAAGAGCAAAAGCTAGAGAAATAGAATCACAATCCTAAAATAAAATTGTATGCATGGAGGAGTGATAATGAAAGAACAATTGATTACATCACTGATAATTGTTGTATATTTCATATTTCAGAAACATTTGCGTAATTTTGTAAATATGTTGCTGATTAAGCATTCTTGTTCATTTAAATAATTCACTACAGTTTATATGTAAAAATGGATATGTCATGACTCTATCACATCATACTTGCACGCCTCACTTAAAGTAAGTGTGAATTAGACTTACATTTTAGCTTCCCATGTCTTCCTTCTAATTAATTTCATGTTTTGAAATTACAAAGCATAACAGTGGTGACAACGTATTTTTAAAATGAACCCAACACAGCTATCAACCTGTTGAAGCACAGTAAAACATCCAAAATAAAAAATCCGCTGAGCAGTGCATAGATGGTCCAGTTTAAAAACAGCGCAGCACATGCTCTTCATGATAAAGTTTTTAAATAAAAAGTCAAAAAATGGAAGAAGGCAAAAATAAATGGACTGCAGAGAACAGAAAAAAATGCAGTTTCAAAGAGAGCACAAATCTGCACGCTGTAGATGAAAAATCTGATAATGTTGAGAGCAATACAGGATTGTGTAGCCTTAAAATTTACAATGAGAAAACTAGGAACAGACAAGCAATATGGCTTACAACAAGTGAATGACAAATTAATGAAAATGGAATTAGACCCTAGTTTGGCTGTTTCAATCATTCCACAAAATGAGTTTGAAAGGCATTTCAAAGATATTGAACTGAAGCCTGCAAATATGCAACTTAGAACTTATACTGGAGAAAAGATAACTCCGATGTGAATGACATTCATAACAGTGAAATACAACAACCAACAAGTCACATTGGATTTGCGTGTGGTAAAAACAAGAGGACCAGCATTGTGGGACATGTTCGGTTGAGACAATTGCAATGTGATTGGAAATCCATCCAAAATTTGCATACCACATCCACTGCAGTTAAGTCAGCTGGAAGTGAATTCAGAAAGGTACTGAGTGATGCCATAACCTTCTCCATGCTGTACACCATGAAATGCTGCTCAGCAGAGGCAAAACAGGTATTGGTGCCAACCTTTGCATGTCTGGTTGGAACGTAAATTGTCCAACGAAGGACCATGCTTCTCAGAGGAATTATGTAAGTGGAGAAAGCAGTGGACTGACTACAACAGTTTTTGTAGGCAACATATCTGAAAATGCTTCTGATATATTAATCAGTCAGTTACTCGTGAAATGTGGTTTAGTTTTAAGCTGGAAGAGAGATCAAGTAGCTTCAGGAAAGTTGCAAACATTCGGCTTTTGTGAGTATAAAGAACCAAAATCTACTCTGCATGCATTAAGATTATTGCATGAATTTCAAATGGGAGACAAAACTCTGCTTGTAAAAGTAGATTCAAAGACCAAAGCCCAGCTCGATGAATGGAAGGCCAAAAAGAAAGCAGTCAACAGAGAATTTTTCAGATGATATGTAGATCAGGAAACCAAGAGGACAGATCAGATTGTAAAGGGTGCAATAGAAGGATTAATAAGAGAATACTCCTGTGAATTAAATAGACTTTCCCGAGATCAAGATGCACATACTAGAAAGTCAATGTCAAAAGTCAAAGTAAAATTTATTATCAGAGTACATACATATCACCACATATAACCCTGATTCTTTTTCTGCAAACGTACTTAGCAAATCTATAGAATAGTAACTGTAAACAGGATCATTGGACAACAAACTGCAAATGCAGATATAAGTAAATAGCAATAAATAACAAGCATGATATAACAAAATAAAAGAGTCCTTAAATTAGTTTAGTTATCTCAAACACCTTCTCATTATCATTAAGCAGCAATGGTCTCTGGTTAGTGCTGCCATTTGGACTGCAGTTGCCTGTTGATGCCACGTTGAGAGCTTTGATTGTGTGCCAGTCTAGTTGGATTTTTCTCAACCATTCACGTCCAAAAGTGTTGGCCCTCCACTTTCCAATACATATAGCTTTAACTGTTGTGTTTGACCTCCACAAATCACTTCACATTTGCCTTTGGGAGACACTTTTTCACTTGTGTAGGTCTTTAGCATCACTGAGATCTTCTCTCATGGTTGCTTAGAAAACAGTCTGTTCTAGTCAGTCTCTGAAATTATAGACAAAGCCGACCCTGTGTCAGTACCTCCAGTTGAACTCTGTCTTTTTTTGTGTTTCCCCCAGCTGTCAGTCTGGGGTTTTGTATTGCCATGTGCTCCTGTCCCCACTCTGCTCTACTCCGGCCCCTGTATTACTGAGTGCTCTGCCTCTCATCAGCTTCTCATGATTACCTGTATTGTTGCCACCTGTGTCTCATTATGCTCCACCTATCATCTTCCTCTCTGTTTATTGCTCAGTGTATTTTAGTCCTGTGTTTTCACCTGTTTGTTACCAAATTGTGCCAGTGAATTTTCTTGAGTCTTTCTAGCATTTGTATCTGTATGCTGTCAGTCTGAATATTGACTCTGCCTGTTTCCTGATTCTGGTTTGTGGATTTCTCTGGATGTTTTGATCTCTGCCTGAACTTTGATGCTGACTTTGTTTGCACCTTGGGATTTGTTACTCAATTAATATCACTGTGTGCACAGTACTGGGTCTGTGATTCTATCCCTGCACCAGTGCCCTGACATCCTGTGTCCAGTTCCATTTTCATTTTTACACCAGACACTGCTATTGTGATCCATATGATTTTGTGATCTGTTTCAGTAATACTATACAGCTTTAGGCATAACAACTCACCTTTGTCAGACTCTGTCTGATTCTGTTTCACATTCATTTACTTTATGCATTTGCTTAGATTTGTGTTTGAAATTTTTCATTCAGTTTGATTTTTCTCTTTGGCTGTGCTTTTTATCTGACTTGAACACCCTCTCTGTGACCTTGTCTATGACACTTTTGGTAAACTTTTTCTCTGAACCAACAGTCATTTGCATCATGGGAGGATTTGTCACATCGATAACATTTTTGGCTTTTAGTGCCATTCAGGGACATTTTGTACATTTCACATTCTAACCTCTCTGTAGTTCTGCCGCATCCTTTACTGCAGTCTCTAACGATACTGCAATGGTCAATGCTGATTCTAAGGTTGGGTCTCTTTCTGCTAGTAGCCTCTTTTGAGCACTTTGACTATGCATATCATATAGAAGCCTGTCCCTTATGCATCAGAAAGTCCAACTCTGGTCACAGTATTGGGAAAGTTTGCGTAGTGCTGCAATGTATTCAGAAATGTTTTCATCCTTTGACTGGTTCCTTTTGTAAAATCTAAATCTCTCGCCTATTTCCAGCATTTTAGGGCTCAAGTGATTTTATAAGATTGTAACCTAGAACATAGAATAGTACAGCACATTACAGGCCCTTCAGCCCACAATGTTGCGCTGACCCTCAAACACTGCCTCCCATATAACTCCCCACCTTAAATTCCTCCATATACCTGTCTAGTAGTCTCTCAAACTTCACTAGTGTATCTGCCTCCACCACTGACTCAGGCAGTGCATTCCACGCACCAATCACTCTGAGTGAAAAACCTTCCTCTAATATCCCCCTTGAATTTCCCTCCCCTTACCTTAAAGCCATGTCCTCTTGTACTAAGCAGTGGTGCCCTGGGGAAGAGGTGCTGGCTGTCCACTCTGTCTATTCCTCTTAATATCTTGTACACCTCTATCATGTCTCCTCTCATCCTCCTTCTCTCCAAAGAGTAAAGCCCTAGCTCCCTTAATCTCTGATCATAATCCATTCTCTCGAAACCAGGCAGCATCCTGGTAAATCTCCTCTGTACCCTTTCCAATGCTTCCTCATCCTTCCTATAGTGAGGTGACCAGAACTGGACACAGTACTCCAAGTGTGGCCTAACCAGAGTTTTATAGATCTGCATCATTACATCACGATTTCATTTTTCAATTTCATCAAACATCTTGCTTGCTGGCTTTTCAGGGCTTACTAAGTTGTGTAAGAGACTGTACTTTCTAGCGCGCATTAAGCTTTCTTTTCCTCATTCACCTTGTTCGCATTACCATACAGTTCAACCCTCTTGATATATGACTCCCAGCTTTCATCAGCACTATTGAATTCATCAACTCTCCCAACTAAAGCCATCACCACGTTATTTTCACTTTGCTAGTTGCTTCTTTCACTGTGTGCTATGCAGTTACTTGCGCACCCCTTTGCTAGCATCTGTGATGGCCTTCTCTACTGTTTAACTCTTTCTTCTCACTGTTTTGTCCCATTAAGTGTCAGTGCAGTTGGTGAAATTCACTGACATTCAAGTTCATATTCCTCACTAATTTTTTTATTTTGGTGCAACTGAATATCAATTAAATAAAAGCAGGCATGCAGGAGATGGCTTTAACTGGTGTGTTCACATTGCAGTGAGAGAGGGAAAGAGCAATGCACCTAGGTAAGTTATCAGTCCATGCATAGTGTTAAGGGGGGTCATTGCTCTAAAGAAGTAGATCCATGCATTACATAACCTCTTCCGCAATGTCAAACAGACAAAGGAGATGGTTACCAGCTTCAGGGGAACTCACACTTTCACCCTGCGCACCCACCCCTCCCCCATACTTCGATGGCATAGCTATGGAAATCACAAGCAGTTTCAAACTCCTAGGAGGCCACATCACAAACAATCTCTCATGGTCCCCAAACACAACCTCACCAATGCCTCTACTTTCTGAGAGGACTGAAGACTGCTGGACATTGCACATCCATTCTCATCCATACTCTAGCTCTAGAGGAATAGAATTTCAAAATTTTATTTAAAAATTCACTCTGAATTTTAAAATTTCTTCGCAGCTCAGCTTTAAATGTCTGATTTTTTGTCTTTAGGTCGGGTCCCTGCTTTTCCAGTCTAAGTTAACAGTCCCTTAGGATTTACACTCAGTTCATTTTAGATGTCTGTTTGATGAAAATCACCATTCATTCTTTTAAACTCCAATGCAGCAAACTAAAATTGTTCAATGAATTAATCTAGTTAATCCATGCTGCATCATCTCAATGTTGCTCAAATCTTCTTGGGAATGAAGATCAAACTTGCATTTCACATTTCAGTTGCACTCTTAATATTGTCTTCCAGTCTCCATGTAATAAACTTCAATGATAGATAGATAGATAGATACTTTATTCATCCCCATGGGGAAATTCAACTTTTTTTCCAATGTCCCATACACTTGTTGTAGCAAAACTAATTACATACAATACTTAATTGAGTAAAAAATATGATATGCATCTAAATCACTATCTCAAAAAGCATTAATAATAGCTTTCAAAAAAGTTCTTAAGTCCTGGCGGTAGAATTGTAAAGCCTAATGGCATTGGGGAGTATTGACCTCTTCATCCTGTCTGAGGAGCATTGCATCGATAGTAACCTGTCGCTGAAACTGCTTCTCTGTCTCTGGATGGTGCTATGTAGAGGATGTTCAGAGTTATCCATAATTGACCGTAGCCTACTCAGCGCCCTTCGCTCAGCTACCGATGTTAAACTCTCGAGTACTTTGCCCACGACAGAGCCCGCCTTCCTTACCAGCTTATTAAGATGTGAGGCGTCCCTCTTCTTAATGCTTCCTCCCCAACACGCCACCACAAAGAAGAGGGCGCTCTTCACAACTGACCTATAGAACATCTTCAGCATCTCACTACAGACATTGAATGACGCCAACCTTCTTAGGAAGTACAGTCGACTCTGTGCCTTCCTGCACAAGGCATCTGTGTTGGCAGTCCAGTCTAGCTTCTCGTCTAACTGTACTCCCAGATACTTGTAGGTCTTAACCTGCTCCACACATTCTCCATTAATGATCACTGGCTCCATATGAGGCCTAGATCTCCTAAAGTCCACCACCATCTCCTTGGTCTTGGTGATATTGAGACGCAGGTAGTTTGAGTTGCACCATATCACAAAGTCCTGTCCATTCCTGACACATCCCACTATGGCCGTATCATCAGCGAACTTCTGCACATGGCAGGACTCCGAGTTATATTGGAAGTCTGATGTGTACAGGGTGAACAGGACCGGAGAGAGTACGGTTCCCTGCAGCGCCCCTGTGCTGCTGACCACCGTGTCAGACCTACAGTCTCCCAACCGCACATACTGAGGTCTATCTGTCAAGTAGTCCACTATCCAATCCACCATGTGAGAGTCTACTCCCATCTCCGTTAGTTTGTGCCTTAAGATCTTGGGCTGGATGGTGTTAAAGGCACTAGAGAAGTCAAGGAATGTAATCCTCACAGCACAACTGACCCCTCTAGGTGAGAGAGTGATTTGTGCAGCAAATACGTGATAGCATCCTCCACTCCCACCTTCTCCTTATACGCAAACTGAAGAGGATCCTGGGCGTGCCTGGTTTGTGGCCTCAGATTCTGTATTATCAGCCGCTCCATGGTCTTCATAAAGTGCGACGTCAAGGCAACAGGTCTGAAGTCATTCAACTCCTTTGGTTGTGGTTTCTTCGGTACCATTTGATTTTCAAATTGCTCAAGATAAGCACATGTTAATGTTCTGTGTTTTATGAACCAGCATTCAAAAATCCTGCTGTACAACATTTACTTACTTTTTACAACTTAAAAGTACTTTGTTTTCCTATTCTCATAGCAAACAAAATAACCTCACTCTTTTCACAGTATACTCCATTCTAACATCTTCTTACCCAGTAACTTAAACTACTTGTCCCTTTGCAGACTCCCTGCATTGATCTCACAGCCCTCTGTCCAACTAGGTCATCAATGAACTTGGATAGCCTATGTTATGCCTTTTAATTTAAGTTTTCAATGTAAGTATTAAATAGTTGAGGGCCCAGTGCTGATTCATGTGGCACGCAAATGTCTGCTAACAGATATTTTGGAATAACAGTTTTCTGTTACTTTTTTAATCTTAGCAACCATCCATAAAATAAGATGTTAGCACAGTGGAAACTATGATTCTCCCATTCTAATGTAGGTGAGGCATGACCTTGCAAAATCAATAACTCTACTTGTTTATGATCCAATGAAAATTACAGTACATGAAAGGAAAATCGATTTTAGTGAAATCAATTTTCTAGAGCAGATAGTACTACATTTTTTTAAAAGAAAAATTCAGTAGATATCCTGACTGAATATCCATGGTCTGAAAACAGTAAAATTTGCTTGCATTACCTTTCGCAGGATTCCTCATAAAATGGATAATGGATCTGGATTTTTAGTTTCCATGTATATCTGTATGTTTAGTTTACAGGTACTTGTTGCCCGTAAGGTTGCTGCCATTTAGGGCAGCAATGAAGATCCTCCCCCTCTGGCGGCACGCAGGGCTTCCTTCATCACGTCAGTAGCTTCCTCTTGGCTTTAATACTGTCAGTCATGCAAGTCCCAGTTGAAGACTCAGGAATACCCTGCCAGGCCTGTGCCCTGGAAACTTCCCAAGGTGCAAATCCATGGTCTATCGAGACTAACAGAGGCCTACACTACACCTCTCTTATACAGAGACTGGGTTTTTAAAGCTGTTTGCCGGACCTGCGCGGGAACGCCTCTGTTGCGTCTGCACAGTACTCCAAACATTGACTCCTGTTGGAAAACTTCCTGCCTACATTTTGTGTATGATACAAAGATAGGTGGAGGAGTAGGTAGTGCTGAGGAAGCAAAGCAATTACAGCGGGACTTAGACAAATTGGAAGAATGGGCAAAAAAATGGCAGATGGAATACGGTGTTGGGAAATGTATAATAATGCATTTTGGTAAAAGGAACAATAGTGTGGACTATTATCCAAATGGGGAGAAGGTTCAAACATCAGAGGTGCAATGGGACTTAGAAGTCCTTGTGCAAGACTCCCAGAAGGTTAATTTACAGGTTGAGTCTGTGGTAAAGAAGGCAAATGCAATGTTGGCAATTATATCAAGGGGTGTAGAATATAAAAGCAAGGAGATAATGTTGATCCTTTTTCAGTCATTAGTCAGGAGTTTTGTGAACAGTATTGAGCCCATATCTCGGAAAGGATGTGTTGTCACTGAAGTGAGTTCACAGAAGCTTCATGAGAATGATTCCTGGAATGAAGAGGTTAACATGTGAGGAGCATTTGGCAGCTTTGGGCCTGTACTCACTGGAATTTAGAAGAATGCATGTGGATGACATTGAAATTTACTGAATGTTGAAAGAACTAGATAGGGTAGATGTGAAGAGGATGTTTTCTGTGGTGGGGGTATCCAGAACTAGAGGGCACAGCCTCAAAATTGAGGGATGATCTTTTAGAACAGGTATAAGGAGAAATTTTTTTAATGGAGTGTAGTGAATCTGTGGAATGCTCTGCCACAGATTGCAGTGGAGGCCGTCCATAGGTATACTTAAGGCAGAAGTTGATTGCTTCCTGATTGGTCAGGGCATCAAAGGATATGGCGAGAAGTCAGATGTATGGGGTTGAGTAGGATCTGGGATCAGCCATGATGGAATGGCAGAGCAGACTCAATGGGCTGAATGGCCTAATTCTGCTTATATGTCTTATGGTCTTAACAACCCTGACCGGTAAAACAAAATTGTTATGGAAACAGCAATGAAGAATACTTCTACATCTGAGTGCCAGGCCTGCCTACAGCTGAGCTGAACCCTCCAAACCTGCAGGACTGGTGACATGAATGACCCTACCATGAGCCAATGCGTAAAGCCAGCATAGCTCTCTGGATCTTGACTCCAATCCATGACAAGGTTGTGGTCCTCCTACAGGAGTTTTTAATGAAGTACAATTTTAAAAAAACATTTATTTTAACAATTTATATTATTTATATTTACATCTAAAGTACAAAATTGTGTATTTTAAACCCATCACAAGTCCATCACTGAACTACCCTTCCCCACCATTAAGAACATCTACCTGGAGTACTGCCAAAAGCAAGCAGGATCCACCATCAAGGACCACCATCTGGGCATGTTCTCTTTTCAATGCTGCCATTGGGAAGGAAGTACAGGAACCTTAAGTCCCATACTGCCAGGTTCAGAATAATTATTACCCTTCAACCATCAGGCTCCTGAATCAGTGTGGATAACTTTGCTCTCCTCAACATTGAAATGACTCCACAACCTATGGACTCATTTTCAAGGACTCTATTTTTGTTCTTAATATTATTTATTAGTATTCTTTTGTATTTGCGCATTGGTAGTTTGTCCATCATTGTGTGCAGTTTTTCATTGATTCTAATGTTTCTCTGAATATACTGTGAATGCCCACAAGAAATTTAATTCAGTGTGTAGATGGTGACATATACATAATTTAGTAATAAATTTACTTTAAACTTTGAACTTTGATTTTGAAATAACTGTGTTTTGAGTAAACATTCTGGGTAAGGGCTACAGCCAGCAGGAGAAAACATTCTGATCAAAGCATTTGTTTTCTTTAATCAACTAAAACTTAAAAAATAATGTTAATAAATAACAGATCTATGAAAAAACCATATCTGACAAACTTGCTGATGATCGTGTGAAATAGTTGAGAGGATTGCATATGTAATGTATCAAATTTATGTGTGAGCATTTTCAAAATTGAGTTCAATATTATTAATTGCATTATGTACCTTATCATAAAATAATAGCTGAATCCAAGTACAAAGAAAAATATTTATCTGATTTAAAATTTTCCCCAAGTAGAATGAATGGAAAATTAGATTCAAGGTAAGGTAGCTCCCCCCACTCAATGAATAACACTACAGCAAATTTTCCTTAAGCCCGACACCTTCCAATCATCAATCAGTGCCTCATTTTGAATCCCACCACACTTCCAATCCCCAAAAGGCCAAATGTTCACATCCCGCTCTTCAAACACAATACATCCCTTTACTACTCCTGATTCGCAAGAAGAATGCCTTTTGCTTCCCTTCTAATATCCAGGCAGTTCCTTCACCCACTGTCCTGATTTACTGTTCCTCCTCCAGTGCCCAAGTAACATTATCATCCTACCAGTACTCTATCCTCCGTTCCCTATGAACGTCTGCCAATTCATCCCCAATTTCACCCTCCAAACCATCACTTCCATCTCTTTACCATAATAGAGAATGAAGCAAACCTTCTCACCCATGTTCTGGGATAGTGGGACCAAGTAGCATATTACCGACTGAAAAAATGTCAACTGTCAGGACTCTTCTGAATATAAACTCTATTTTGACAAAATTAAACTATGCCATTCCTGCATACCTTTCAGGGAGCAATGACATTTCTGGGGACAGACTGCTTTATTGATTTTTCTGTTGCTAAGTCTCTATATTATACATTTGTATGGTTAACATTAAAACTTAGTTATGACAAAGCAAAATTAATTTGGTGTTTATGTCCCAGAATCTGGAGCAGATGCTTTACTATTTTAATTTTTGGATAATGCTGCCCTCTGGTGTAAGATATAATATTTAAACCACTGAACAAAAGAAGTTGATTAAGCAGAGATGGAAGACGGCAATTTGGAGATTGCATCATTTTTGCCCAACTTCATTTTAAATGCTCCTAGAAATAATTTCCTTGATTTTACATCATTAATTTTCTATTGATATATAGCAATGCTGAAGGGTATTCTACCAAGTGGATGTCTTTATCATTAAAAAAACTGTGAAACTAGAATAACTGGATATTGTTGAATTTATTTTTTGTTGTTTCAGAAAAATGAATCTGTTATTCTGTTGAATCTGTTCTGTTTCTCCCAAACTCCAAATTTCACACAAGCTTCCCCTGCAAGCTCAAAATCATAGGTTTAAAATATAAACTGTGTTAACTTAAAGAAAGAAGAAGTTATTATACAAATTTTAATTATCTTTCTACGTGTCCACTTTATATATTTTGGGGAATTTCTAAGTTTGAGACAACTCAGTAAATCTGTTTCCTTGCTTTTCCAAATCTTTTTCCTACACCCGTAATAACTGGTAAGAAACTGTTTTGTTAGCCTCTCTGATATTCATCGCATTTCTCTTCACCCAGCTTATCTTTGGCCCAAGATTCCTAAGCTGACCAAGATTCCTATCTAAGTTAGTCCATTTACCAATATCAGCCTTTCCTATCCAGGAACTTGTCCAAGTACCTTTTAAATGTTACTAATATCTGCTTCATAACTATTTCTGGATTGTTAAAGCCTTTCCATCTTTACCACAGCCTTCAAGATAGCTACAAATACCTTCCTCTTCATGCTCTAACAACTCTTTTCGTCATTAGGGCTATCCCTGCAAAGGGTCTTGAAAAAACTGTCATTATTCAAAGTTCTGTTATGACGGTCAAAACTAACTTACCTATAACTTTATTTGCAAAATTGAATTATATTCTGAATTCTCACACAAGATATTTTATATTTTTATATTTTTTGTGTTATAATAAGTTTTCTTCCTGATTTCAATAGTCAATGTAACAAATGTTTTTGATTAAAAAAATAACATTAATTACTTCATATAATTTAGTACTCATGTAATTTATATGGTGCTTTCAATACTTCTCCAAAGCAACAACTACAGCACAAAATCTGTGGGATGTTTCAACTGGTGAACTGTTCTCCTAGATTTATCTATCACCAGCTGCTATTCATTTTAGCAAACTTCAGTTGGGATGTACTCATTTTGCAGGAAGGATTACAATAAATATGCTGTTATTTTGCCATCTGCTAGTCTCCTGGATATCTTAGTTATCTTCAAAACCAGCCAAACATCCCCTAGTGTTAAACAGTTTCCTCCATCTTCAGAGGACATGCCAACTGTGACATGTTAGGATAAGACAGTGGTCCTCCTGCAAGATGATTTTCCAATCTCCCTGCTGACTATATCTGTAGGAAGTACAGTCAGCTGCTGACTGACCACGTAAAGCAGTTGGACTGCGGTTGGACTTGATATGGAGTACTTGAGATGCAGAAAATGTCATGAATGGTACACTTAGTGAATTAGTCACATCACAGATATACAACAAAAGGGGATTGAGGCTATCAGGAGGACTAATAAGTGTAGGGAGGTGGTTCAGATGAAGTTGGGGCATGGACAAGTATTAGGAAAAACAATATTGCTGCACTTACAGAAATGCAGTTGAGAGAAGAGAATTAATGGTAGCTTAATGGTTCCAGGCTATAAATATTTCAAGCATGTCTGAGTGGAATGGAAGAGAGGAGGTTGAGTCACACAACTGATTAGGGAGAACATCATAGTTACAGAGTACATCATAGTACTTACAGAGGATGTTCTGGAGGATCTCCAAATGAACTGATGAGGTAGAATTAGAAATATGAGCAGAAATCATTTACTATTGAGATAATTCTATAGGCCTCCCAATAGTTAAGGAAATTAGAGAAATGGATATATAAGCAAATTGAAGAAAGGTATAAGAGAAATATTTCATAGAAGTCGAGGATTTTAACTTTCCCAATAATTATTCAGGCTGCCTTAGTGCAAGATGAAATTTATTAAGTGTGTCCACAACAGTTCTACTAGAAACCCTAGCTTAACAATGTTTTCTCTGAACACCCCAACCCTCCTCCCTTCTCTGACACCACCAATTTACTCCCCCTCTGATCCCAGCTCTAACCCTTGTTGTGTCTTTATCATCTCTTCCAACTTTCCCCTCTCTGAGGCAGAACATTCTGTCCTCAGCAGGGGCTTTACCTTTGTCTCCCTTCACCCACACCTCAGTGACTTCCACACCCACCATGATGTCCAGCTCTTCTTCAACCGTCTCCATCACTGAGCCCACTTCTTTGGGAAGAAATCCCCACACCGTACCAATGATCCCTTCTCCTCTTCTTGGACAGCCCACTCTAGTTCTCTACCTGCTCAGGACATTTTCATTTCTAATTGCTGATAAGACTTCCTCTCTTCCTTGAATTTTTCCCCTCAGAACACACTGGGCTCAATTCTCTCTGCAACAATCCCATTCTTACCATCAAATATGTAAACAAATGGGGTGCTGTTGTGGTGTGGCAGACTGTCCTCTACCTTGCTGAAGTTGGGTGGCAACTCTCAGATCCCTCCTCTGATTTATCCCTTGATAAGGACCCCACTCCAGACCACCTGAAAATTGTCTATGACACTGTCACTAACCTCATCAACTCTGGAGAACTCCCATCAACTGATACTAAGTTCATGCTTCCCTTAACCCACACTGCTCATTTCTACCTCCTAGTCAAGATCCACAAACTTGACTGTTTGGGTAGGCCCATTGTCTCTGCCCTCTCCTGCCCTCCTGAACGATTATCCACATACCTCAACTCCATTCAATCCCCTTGGCTCAGTCCCTTCCCACCTACATCCATGCCACTTCAAATGCTCTCAATGTCCTCAGCAATTTGGCCCTATCCACCTCATTCTCACCATGTTTGTCCAGTCCATATACACTTCTATCCTTCATCAAAAAACTTTGAAGTTCTCCACTTCTTTCTCAACAAAAGACCCAGCCAATTCCCCACTACCACTCCCCTCCTCCATCTGGCGAAACTGGACCTCACCCGCAACAATTTCTCCTTCAGTTCTTCCCGATTTCTCCAAACTCATGGGGTAGCCATGGGCACCTGCATGGGCCCCAGCGATGCCTGCCTTTTTGTTGACTACATACAACAGTACATGTTCCAAAATGTTCCCTAGTAATGCTCCCCAAATCTTCCTGCACTACATTGACGACTGCATTGATACTGCCTCATACGCCAATGCTGAACTCATCAATTTCATCAACTTTGCCCCCCAACTTCCACCCTGTCCTTAAATTCATTTGGTCCATTTCTGACACTTCTCTTCCTTTTCTCGATCTCTCTGTTTCCATCTCCTGAAGCCAAATTGTCAACTAACGTCTTTTACAAACCTAATGATTCCTGTGACTATCTTGACTATGCTTCTTCCCACCCTGTCTCCTGTAAAAATGCTATTTCCTTTCCTCAGTTCCTTTGTTTCCACCGCAACTGTTCCCAGGATGAGGCTTTCTTTTCCAGAATATCAGAGATGTCCTCTTCTTCAAAGAATAGGATATCCCTTCCTGCACCATTGATACCTCCCTCACCCACATATCTTCCATTTCCTGGACATCCACACTCACCCCTTCTTTCTTCCTGATGCCATAACAGGGATAGAGTTCCTATTGTCCTCACCTGCCACGCCGTGAGCCTCTGCATCCAACACAACTTTCTCTGCAACTTCCGTAATCTGCTACAGGATCCTACCACCAAACACATCTTAATCTCCCTCCTCTCTCATCTTTCTTCAGGGATCACTCCCTCCATGATTCTTTTGTCCACTCATCCCTCCCCACTAAGTTCTCTCCTGGCACTAATTCCTGCAAGCAGCCAAAATGTCCATTCACCTCTTACCTCACCTCCATTCGGGCCCTAAACAATCCTTCCAGATGAGGCAACAGTTCACCTGCGAATCTGTTTGGGTTGTCTATTGTATCCAGTACTCCCAATGCAGCCTCCTCAACATTGGTGAGACCCGGCATAAGTTGGGGGACCGCTTCGTTGAACACCATCCACCAAAGGTGGAATTTCTAGTGGCCAACTATTATAATTCCTATCCCCATTCCAGTTCCAAGCTGATGGTCCATGGCCTCCTCTTTTGCTATGATGAAGCCACTCTCAGGGTGAAGGAGAAACACCTCAGATTCCATCTAAGTAGCTTCCAACCTGATGGTATGAACATTGATTTCTCCTTCCAGTAAATTTTTCAATCCCCCTTCTATTCTTCACTTTGGTCTCTTATCTCTTCACCTCATCTGCTTATCACTTCCCCCTGGTGCCCCCCTTCTTCCCTTTCTCCAATGGTCCACTCTCCTCTCCTATCAGATTCCTTCTTCTCCAACCCTTTAACTTTCCCAACCACCTGGCTTCACCTATCACCTTCCAGGTAGTCCTCTTTCCCCTCACCCTGGCATATTCCCACTTCCCTTCCAGTCCTGAAGAAGAGTCTTGGCCTGAAATGTGAACTGAATGTTCATTTCTATAGATGTTGCCTGACCTGCTGAGTTCCTCCAGCATTTTGAGTGTGTTGATATGGAGCTCCAGCATCTGCAGAATCTCTTGTGTTTAGGAAAGAGTTGCTGTTCAGGTTGTTGTTCTGTTGTTCAATGAAGGAACTAAGAATAAGCCAGAAATAGGCCAGTGAGCATGATACCCGTTATGGGAAAATTAATGGAATGTAGAAACTCTCAGATAGGCACATGGTTGGAAGAAAAATGTGGGAGGGAAGGATTGAATTGATCTTGGAAAAAGTTAAAGGGTCAGCATAATGTCATGGTACTGTGCCATACTGATCTATGTTCTATTCTAAGCAACAGGATTATAAGAACATTGGTTTCCAGTTAATTAGAAGATATTGGGACCAGTACACTTTGGCCCAATTAAGTGGCTGCCTCAGTTGGCTGAAGTTTCATGGAAATGGTTTAAAAGGTACAAAGAGACAAACTATCATTTAATTAAGTAACAAATTATGTATTTAAATGAAATACAGAACAAATTAGAACACTAACAATACTGCTACAGTACTATAAAATAGTTCATAATAGTTACTGATGGAGGAATCCATCTAGTATATACTGTCATGTTCTGATTGACTGTAAATGAACAAAATCAGCACAGACACCTAGTTCAGATTACGGACTGCATTCATACAATGCTTTTGACAATTGCATTCTCCAAATCTTCATTTTCATTGTAACATTCAAGATGATTGCCAATACCTTCAAATCCTTCATAGTTCCTAAATTGTTTCATTTTCTCCCCCTGCCATTTCTGGCATCTCCAAACCAGAATGCTTAAAACCACTGTGAAGAAATCAGCTCTGAATTGTCATACCACTTATTTCTCATGAACTAACAGTGACAAAAAAATCACTGCTTTTTGAACATAAATACACACAATTGACACTACTTTAAAACTGTTCACACAAAACATGGTGTAGCATCTAACAGCCACATAAGTGTACATGACGGACACTAGTTAGAAGCTGTTCAGCAACAGTCTCCTGCCCTAAATAAACCACTGCTCCAATTAAACAATGGCCCAGTTAACCAGAATCCACAGTATTTGGATAGAAAGGTCCTGATTAGGGATAGTCAACATGGCTTTGTTCATGGTAGGTCATGTCTAACCAAACTTAGAGAGTTTTTTGAGGAGCTTTACCAAGCATGTTATTAAAGAAAAGACAGAAAGTGTCATCTAGATGGACTTTAGCAAGGCCTTTGACAAAGTCCTGCAACGGAGGTTAGTCCAGAAGATGAAGTTGTTTGGCATTCAGGATGAAGTAACCAACATTGGCTTGGCAGGAGAAGCCAGAGAATGGTAGTAGATGGATATCTCTCCAAATGGAGGTCTGTGATGAGCGGCGTGCCACAAGGATCGGAGCCGGGTCCATTATTGTTTATGATGTATATGATATGGAGGAAAATGATAAAGGGATCCAGGAATACAGATCCATAGTATCTTGAACATGCCATCATAAGTAGACAGGGTTGTAAAGACGCCTTCTGGCACATTGGCCTTCACTGAGCACAGGAGCTGGGATGTTATATTGAAGTCGTACAAGGCACTGCTGAGGCTGAATTTAGAATATTGTGTGCAGTTCAGGTCAGCAACCCAAAAAAAAAATAGGAAAAAGCTTAAAAGTGTGCAGAGAAAATTTATAAGGTTATTTCCAGGACAAGTGGACCTGCATTGTAAGGAAAGGTTGAATCAGTTAGGAACTTATTCCCTGGAGCACAGGAGAAATAGAGGAGGTCTTATAGAGGTACACAAAACTATGAGGGGTTTAGATAGTGTGATTGCATGCTGCTTTTTCCTCTCAGGTCGGGTGAGATGAGAACTAGAAATCATAGGTTTAGGATGAAAGGTGAGCTATATAAGGGGAATCTGAGAGGTAATGTCTTCACATAGAGGGTGATGTGAGTGTGGAAAGAGCTACCAACAGAAGTGGTAGAAGCGGATTCAATTATAGCATTTAAGACAAGTTTAGATAGATACAGTGCCTGTAAAAAGTATTCACTACCCCCTCGGAAGTTTTCATGTTTTATTGTTTTACAACATTGAATCACAGTAGATTTAATTTGGCTTTTTTGACACCTCAACAGAGAAAGACTCTTTCGTGTCAAAGTGAAAACAAATCTCTACAAAGTGATGTAAATTAATTACAAGTATAAAACACAAAACAATTGATTGCATAAATATTCACTCTTTTAACATGACACACCAACTGATCACTGATGCAGCCAATTATTTTTAGAAGTCACATAATGAGTTAATTGGAAATCACCTGTGTGCAGTCAAGGTGTTTCAACAGATTGTAGTAAAACTACACCTGTACTTGGAAGGTCTAGCTGCTGGTGAGTCAGTATCCTGATAAACACTACACCATGAAGAGAAAAGAATTCTCCAAGCAACTCTGTGAGAAAGGCTATTGAAAAACACAAGTCAAGAGATGGATACAAGAAAATTTCCAAGTCACTGAATATCTCTTGAAGTATAGTTAAGACAAACATCAAGAAATGGAAAGAAGATGAACAGCTGTAAATCTACCTAGAGCATGCCGTCCTCAAAAACTGAATGACCATACAAGAAAGTTTCTATTGAGACAGGCCACCAAGAGATCTTTGACACCTCTAGAGAGGTTACAAGCTTCAGTGGTTGAGGTGGGAGAGACTATGCATACAACAACTGTTGCCCAGGTGCTTCACCAGTCACAGCTTTATGAGAAAGCCACTGTTGAAAAGAACTCACAATAAACCTTAGCAAGAGCTTGCCAGAAGGCATGTGGGAGTTTCTGAAGTCAGCTGGAAAAAGGTTCTATGGTCTGATTAAACCAAAATCCAACTTTTTGACCATCAGATTAAATGCTATGCTTGGTGTAAGCCAAACACTGCACACCATCAAAAACACACCACCCCTACGATGAAGCATGATATAATCATAGAAAACCTATAGCACAATACAGGCCCTACAGCCCACAAAGCTGTGCCGAATATGTCCTTATCTTAGAAATTATCTAGGGTTACCCGTAGCCCTCTATTTTTCTAAACTCCATGTACCTATCCAGGAGTCTCTTAAAAGACTCTATTGTTTCCACCTCTATCACCGTCACCAGCAGCCCATTCCACACTCTCACCACTCTCTGCGTAACCTGACAGCTCCTCTATACCTACTTCCAAGCACCTTATAACTGGGTCCTCCCGTGCTAGCCATTCCAGCCCTGGGAAAAAGCCTCTAACTGTCCACACAATCAATGCCTCTCATCATCTTGTACACCTCTATCAGGTCACCCCTCATCCTCCGTCGCTCCAAGGAGAAAAGGTCGAGTTCACTCAACCTATACTCATAAGGCATACTCCCCAATCCAGACAACATCCTTGTAAATCTCCTCTGCACCCTTTCTGTGGTTTCCACATCCTTCCTGTAGTGAGGTGACCAGAACTGACACAGTACTCCAAGTGGGGTCTGACCAGGGTCCTATATAGCTGCAACATTACCTCTCGGATAATGATGGCTGCATCATGTTATGGGGATGCTTCACTGCACCAGGCCCTGCAAGGCTTCTGAAAGTAGAATGTAAAATGAATGCAGCAAAATGTAGAGAAATTTGGAGAAAAACCTGATGCAATCTGCAACAGAACTATGACTTGGAAGAAGATCTGTTTTCCGGCAAGACAATGACCCCAAGCATAAAGCCAAAACTACACAGGAATGGCTTAAAAACAACAAAGTTAATGTCCTGGAGTGGCTGAGTCCAGACCTCAATCCAATTGAGAATTTGTGGCTGGACTTGGAATGATCCCCATGCAATCTGACAGAGCTGTTTTGTGAAGAAGAATAGGGGAAAATTGCAGTGTCCAGATGTGCAAAGCTGATTGAGACCCATCCACCCAGACTCAAGGCTGTAATTTCTGCCAAAGGTGCATCTACTAAATGAAGGGGGTGAGTAATTATTAATTTGTGGAGCATACGGATCCCTTCTTTGTAGAAGTCGGCGTCTTGGACCTCCAGAAGTGGTCCACAGCATGGGGTGATTGATAAGTTTGTGGCCTAAGGTGGAAGGAGATAAGTTATTAACTTCAAACTTTCTGCTTAATCACTCAGAGTTGAACTGTGTGTGCATGTAACGAGAGCTGTATAACTCATCTCCTTTTACCTTAGGCCATGAACTTATCAATCACCCTGCTGTGGACACTTTCTGGAGGCCCAAGATCCGTATGCTCCATGACCGCTGGACTAAATGTGTAAATGTAGGAAGGGACTATGTTGAAAAATAAATGTGCTGGGTTTTCTAAAATTGACTCCTTCTACCTTAGGCCACAAACTTATCAATAACCCCTTGTATATTGTAATTAATTTAGATCACTTTGTAGAGATCTGTCTTTACTTTGACATGAAAGAGTCTCGGTCTGTTGATCAGTGTCAAAAAAGCCAAATTCAATCCATTGTGATTCTATGTTATAAAACAAAAAAACATGAAAACTTCCAAGAGGGGTGAATACTTTTTATACACACTGCATGTAGAGGAGAAGGGATTGGAAGGGTATGGTCTGTGTGCAGCTAGATGGAACTAGGCAGATCAATTGGCATAGAGTAGTTGGCTGAAGAGCTTGTTTCTGTACAATAGTAGTCTGTGAAATGAAACTGGGCAGGTGGAAGTATTGGTGAGAGAACATAATTCCATATATTTCAAAACAGTAATGGAGATGGATAAGGTTCGTCCTCGACATAAATTCCTAAACTGAAAGAAGCGACAAGGAAACATATGACAGGTATAGGCAACTGGAATTGACATACTTCAAGATGGCACCAATAAGTGGCAATTCTTTGCATGCAGCTCTAATGGGAATGATCAAGTATTCCCATTTAGTACTACTACAGCCATGAGTACTTCAGATAGCAACATATTTTAAGGCACTTTTTATTCTATTGATCCTCAAAATCGGTGGGCCCCGGACAGCAGACTCGGGCGCAGTACCAGAGGGACAATAGGGACAACTGGGTACTCTGCTTCACAGAAACATGTCTCACTTCCACTACTTTGGAGAAGGCACTGCAGCCTGAAGGCTTCACCATTCACCACAAAGACAGTACAGATCAATCTTTTAAAGGTAGAGGAGGTGGGTTATTATTCATGATTAACTAACTTATCATGTCCACAGAATTGGCAGTACTGTCTCAATCCTGTTCACCCAACCTGGAATATCAACTGTCAGTTTTCAACCATTTTATCTGCCAAGGGAGTTTTCCGCCATCATCCTGGTAATGGTGTACATTCCACCCCAGACTAAAATCAGACAGATACTGGAGATGTTAATACGGCACAACCTGATGCCTTCCTGATCATTGCGAGAGATTCTAACCAGGCTAACTTGAAGCCTCTGAACAACCGCCACCGACATATCACCCATGGAACCAGAGGAGCCAACACATTTGAGGTCACTGTTACACCACCATCAAGAACACTTACTGTGCCATCCCACACCCGCAATTTGGAAAGTCTGATCGCCTAGCTGTACTTTTGCTTCCAGAGTGCAGGCAAAGACTAAAGGCCGCAGTAACAGTGGTGACAACCAAGAAGGTATGGTCAAGGGAGGCAAAGGAGCACATACAGGACTCATTTAAGTCAGTAAACTGGACAAAGTTCAGGGATTCACCTTCAAATAGGCAACAGTCATAACAGTGCCCAAGAAGAGCAGGGTGAGCTGCCTCAATGACTATTGCCTAGATACACTGTACTCTACTGTGATGAAGTGCCTCAAGAGGTTGATCATGGCTATAGTAAACTCCTACCTAATTAAGAACCTGGATGTGCTGCAAGTTGCCTGTTACTACAGTAGGTCTACAGCAAATGCAATCTCACTGGCTCTCCACTCGGCCTTAGATCACTTGAACAATAGCAACACCTATGTCTGGCTGCTGTTTACTGATTACAGCTCAGCATTCAATACAATCAAACCCTGAATTCTAACCGACAAGCTTCAAAACCTGGGTTTCGTTCCTCCCTCTGCAACTGGATCCTTAACTTCCTCATCGGGAGACCACAGTCAGTGCGGATCAGGAAATAACATCTCCTCCTCGCTGACAATCAACACTGGCACACCTCAAGGATGCTTGCTTAACCCACTGCTCTACCCTCACTACACCAACAACTGTGTGGCTCGGCACAGTTCAAACACAATTTATAAATTTGCTGATGACACAACTATTGTTGGCAGAATTTCAGATGGTGACAATGAAGCATACAGGAGTGAGGTAGATCAGCTGATTGAGCAGTTTTGCAACAACAACCTTTCACTTGATGTCAGTAAGACCAAGGAATTGATAGTGGACTTCAGGAAAGGGAAGCCAAGGGAACACACACCAGTCCTCATTGAGGGATCAGCAGTGGAAAGGGTGGGCTGATCAAGTTCCTGGGTGTCAGCATTTCTGAAGATCTATTCTGGGCTCAACACATTGCTGCAATTATAAAAAAGGCACAACAGTGGCTGTATTTCATTAGGAATTTGAGGAGACTTGGTATGTCACCAAAGACTCTCACAACTTTCACAGATGTACTGTGGAGAGGGTTCTAACTGGTTGATATGGAGGGGCCACTGTACAGGTTTGGATAAAGCTGTAGAAAGTTGCAAACTTAGCCAGCTCCATCATGGGCACCTGCCTCCCCAGCATTAAGGACATCTTCAAAAGGTGATGCCTCATAAAAGTGGCAGGAGGAAGAGAGTGGTTGTGGAAGGATGTTTTTTTCTGATTAGAAGTCTGTGACCAGTGGTGTATTGCAGTGATGTTTTTTGTTATTAACAATTTAATCAAGTCAAGTCACTTTTTATTGTCATTTCAACCATAACTACTGGTACAGTACACAGTAAGAACGAGACAACGTTTTTCAGGACCATGGTGTTACATGAAACAGTACAAAAACTACACTGAACTACGTAAAGACAACACAGAAAAAAAACTACACTACAGACCCATCCAGGACTGCATAAAGTGCACAAAACAGTGCAGGCATAACAATAAATAATAAACAAAACAATAGGAACAATAGAGGGCAGTACACAGTAAAAATGAAACAACGTTCCTCCAGGACCATGGTGCTACATGAAACAACACAAAACTACACTAGACTATGTGAGACAACTCAAGGCTGCACTAGACTACGTAAAACAACACAAAAACTACTCTAGACTACAGACCTACACAGGACTACATAAAGTGCACAAAACAGTTCAAGGCAGTACAGTAATTAATTAATTAATTAATTAACAAGACAAAAGGCACAGTAGAGGACAAATTTCAATATAATAAATGATGTTGATATCAGTCTAGACTCTGGGTATTAAGGAATCTGATGGCTTGGGAGAATTTAGATGTCAATGTAGGAGGAATGATTAATAAATTTGCAAATGACACAAAAATTGGTGTTGTGGATAGCAAGATAGATTGTTTAGAACTAAAACAGGATGAGGATCCTAACTGCTGATTCAGAAAGGCTAGAGGTGGAGGTGTATGTTTCATGACAAACTCTCAGTGGTGCTTTGACCTGGAGGTTTTGTCAAACTTGTATTCTCCTGATCTTGAACACCCAACAATCAAATGCCATTCATTCTATTTATCCAAGAAGTTCTCCTCATTAGTTCTGACTGCAATTTACATACCACCAGCGGCTGACTATAACACACTTGAGATACTGCATGATGCCATCTCTGTACAAGAAACAGTCCATCCCAATTTCAAATCATGGTAGGGCACTTCAGCCAGGCTTGTTTGAAGAAAACCCTGCCCAATTACCATCAGCATATAACCTGTAACACCAGAGATCCCAACACATGAGATCACTGTTATAGTAAGGAATGCCTACTGCTCCATGCCCAGACCACATTTTGGTAAATCTGATTACTTGGCTGTCCTCCTACATGTATACAGTCAGAGGCTAAAGAGAAAAGCTCCAGAAATTAGAACGACAAAGAGGAGCAGCTACAGGATTGCTTCGAGTCAGTTTCTGGGCTGTTTTAAGGATTCATCTGCGCATCTGAACAAATACACCATGGTTGCCATGGACTTTATTAAAACAGTTGTAGATGAGTGTGTCCCCACAAAATCACCAGGAGCCCAGATGAACTGTGAAACCTGCAATCTGATTGAAGCCTGGTGATCGAGGAAGTTACAAGAGGTCCGGTTATGATCTCTAGAAAACCATCTTATGAGTGACGTGCAATTCAGGGCTAAACTTGAATTAATGAAGGATGCTCGACAGTTGTGGCAGGGCTTGAATGCTATCAACTCTTATAAAGTCAAATCAAGCAACACTGACGACAACAGCACTTCACTGTTGCTTCACTTTAAATGTCAAATTATGGAGGAAATCATCACGGACCCACATTCCCAGCTGATCCTGTGATTTCAGGTCTCTGAGGCTGATGTAAAAGGAGGGTGAACCCATGAAAAGCATCCAGTCCAGACAGGGTACCTGGCCAAGTACTAAAGACCTGTACTGATCAACTGGCTGGAGTGTTCACTGGGATCTTTAACCACTCACTTCAGCTGTCTGGCAAACCCACCTGCTTCAAGCAGGCTTCACTTGTACCAGTGCCTAAGAAGAACATGGCAACCTGCTTCAATGACTATCATCCAGCAGCACATATATCCACAATGATGAAGTGTTGTGAGAGATTGGTGATGAAATAGATCAACTCCTGACTAAGGGGTGATTTGGATCCATGCCAATTTACCTACTGGTACAAAAGGTCCACAGCAAATACCATCTCTCTTTCCTCACCCTAGAACATCTGGACAACAAAGTGTCATAAGGGGACAGGAGGCTGGACCCAAGCACAGGACACAGGCACTGAAGTACTAGAGGCAGGACAGGAACAACTAAACAATAGACAAGATGTGGTGACTGTGGTGTGCATGAGGGACATGACATTCAAGGTGATTCTGGGGTTCCAGGAGAGTCTTAGAGTTCAGGCAAGGCAGATCCCAGAGTTCAGGCAAGGTCTAGGAGCTCACAGGGCAGGCCACATAACTCCTGGGCAGGGCCCAGATCTCCCAGGCAGGAACACAGGGGCCTGGGCAGGTCACAGTACACCTGGGTAGGTAGCAGGGCACAACCCATCAACAACAATAGATAGGTAGGGGCAGAGACCTCTGGGCAGGTCACATAACTCCTAGGCAGGGCCCAGACCTCCAGGCAGGAACACAGGGGCCTGAGCAGGTCACAGGGCACCTGGGTAGGTTGCAGGGCACAACCCATCAGCAGCAAGGGATGGAAAGGGCAAGAGTTCCCCACCAGGCAACAGCAGTCCAGCCAGGCTTGCCCAACAGAGGCAAGGGATAGGAAGGGAACTAGGTCCAGGGTGACTAGACTTACTCAAAGAACTCATCTTTAACAAGGTACTCTCCAAAGCAGGACAACCCCCCAACTCTACTCATTCTCAGAGCCCCCTATATACACCGCTAGCCAATGGGCACCAGGTGCACCTCCTTGAGCCCCAACAAGCCACGATAATCCACAGGTGTGACTAATTGGGCTCAAGGGCGAAAGGAGGGATGGCTACAAGACCTGGAGTCCGGAGTCTGCGGACCGGATCAAGAACCAGAATGCGGGCTCCAGTCCGGACCGTAACACAAAGACACATACAGCAAGATGCTCTTTATCAACTGCCACTCAGTATTCAATACCATCATCCCTCAAAATAATCAATAACTTCAGGACTTTGGCCTCAATACCCCCTTGTGCATTTGGATCCTCAATTTCCACATTTGCAGACCCTACTCAGTTTGGATTAGCAAAAATATTTCTTCAATAAATCTCCATCAGCATAGGTGCATCACAAGGCTGTGTGCTTAGTCCCCTATTTTACTCGCTTTACACCCACTGTATGATTGTGTGGCCAGGCACAGATACAATGCCATATTCAAGATTGCTGATGACCCCACTGTCGTAGGCCAAATCAAAGTTGGTGATGAATCAACATATAGGAGGGAGATTGAAAATCTGGCTGAGTTGATGACACATCAACCTCTTACTCAATGTCAGCAAGAACAAGGAGCTGATTATTGACTTCAGGAGGAGGAAACCAGAGAACAATGAGCCAGTCTTCATCACAGGGACAAAGATTTAGAGGGCAAGCAACTTTAAACTCCTCAGTGTTATCATTTCAGATGGCCTGCCTGGACCCAGCACATAAGTGCAATTAAAAAGAATGCATGGCAGAGCCTCTACTTCCTTAGGAGTTTGCAAAGATTCAGCATGACATCTAAAACTTTGCCATCTAAAACTTCTATAGATGTGTGGTGCAGAGTATATTGACTGGTTGTTTCACAGCCAGGTATGGAAACACAAATGCCCTTGAACATTAGGGAGAAAGTAAAGGAGCCTCAGGGTTCTCACCACCAGGTTCAGTTATTACCCCTTAACCATAAGGTTCTTGAACCAACAGAGGTAACTTTACTTCACTTGCCCCATCATTGAAATGTTCTCACAACCTATAGACTCACTTTCAAGGACTCTTCATCTCATGTTCTTGATATTTATTGCTCACTTAATTATTATAATTATTATTATTATTATTATTACTTTTTTGTATTTGCACATGCTTGTTGTCTTTTGTATACTGGTTAAACATCCTAATTGTATCATCTTTCTTTGATTCTATTATGGTTATTATTTTAAAGTGTTGGCGCATGGCCAAGTGGTTAAGGCGTTCGTCTAGTTATCTGAAGGTCGCTAGTTCGAGCCTTGGCTGAGGCTGCGTGTGTGTCCTTGAGCAAGGCACTTAACCGCATATTGCTCTGCGATGACACCGGTGCCAAGCTGTATGGGTCCTAATGCCCTTCCCCTGGACAACATCGGTGGCGTGGAGAGGGGAGACTTGCAGCTTGGGCAACTGCCGGTCTTCCATTAAAAAAAAACCTTGCCCAGGCTTGCGCCCTGGAAACTTTCCAAGGTGCAAATCCATGGTCTATCGAGACTAACGGAGGCCTACACATTATTCTAATATGGACTTATTGAGTATGCCTGCAAAACATGAATCTCAGGGTTGCATGTAGTGACATGTATGTACTTTGATTTACTTTGAATTTTGAATGTGTCAGGCTTGCATTTCCATTAGTGCCTTCATCTCAGCTAGATCTGCTTTGAGTCCCTCACTCCTAATCACATGCCCATGACTATGTTTTCTCCAGTTTTCTTCCAATTTCCAAAGATGTTCTAGTAGGTTACATAAGCTACTCCTTAATATAGCTAAAAGAATCAAAGGGGAGTTAAAGGAATATGAGAGAGAATAAATTCCTGAGCTTCGGGGAAGTAAGAATGGAAGTGGGACTAATTGGAGTATGTAAATAATCTAGCCTATTCCTGCAAGTAAAACTGAAAATCCATCTGGCAGCTGCCTACATTGAATGTAGAATTGTGCATGTAAAGTATGTTTTATCAAGGAAAAGCTCTACCAGATACATCCATTGGAGTTCAGGAGCAGATGGGTTTAACAGGATATTTCTCTGTTAGAATGAACTCGTGGGTCTTGAGGTCAAGAATAGAGATGAACATCAAGGACAGAGAGCAGTGCTCACCACTGGAAAAGCACATCCAACACCTTGATCTTGCTGTGAGTGTCTGTGACTCCATTTTTCAGCAGACTATTGTATCTTTGACAAAACCCTGGATTGATAAGTCAAGGAGGCCACATACAAACTGAAAGAATCTCAGCTGAAATTCTAAAGCTTGTCAATCACAATTTTACAACCTCATCTCACAGGTCCCATATCCGGAGTCCAATCAAGGTCTTCATCAATAAAGGTAACAAATGGAATTCTGGTAATTACCGAGGAAGTGCACTGCTTTTTACTATTGGGAAGGTCAATAGACAATAGACAGTAGGTGCAGGAGTAGGCCATTCAGCCCTTCTAGCCAGCACCGCCATTCACTGTGATCATGGCTGATCATACACAATCAGACACCGTTCCTGCCCTCTCCCCATGTCCCTTGACCCCGCTCTCTATAAGAGCTCTATCTAACTCTCTCTTGAATGCATCCAGAGACTTGGCCTCCACTGCCTTCTGGGGCAGAGCATTCCACATATCCACCACTCTCTGGGTGAAAAAGTTTTTCCGCATCTCTGTTCTAAATGGCTTACCCCTTATTCTTAAACTGTGGCCTCGAGTTCTGGACTCACCCATCAGCGGGAACATGCAGCGTGTCCAATCCCTTAATAATCTTATATGTTTCAATCAGATCCCCTCTCATCCTTCTAAATTCCAGTGTACACAAGCCCAGTCGCTCCAATCTTTCAACATATGACAGTCCCGCCATTCCGGGAATTAACCTTGTGAACCTATGCTGCACTCCCTCAATAGCAAGAATGTCCTTCCTCAAATTTGGAGACCAAAACTGCACACAATACTCCAGGTGGGGTCTCACCAGGACCCTGTACAGCTGCAGAAGGACCTCTTTATTCCTATACTCAATTCCTCTTGTTATAAAGGCCAGCATGCCATTAGCTTTCTTCACTGCCTGCTGTACCTGCATGCTTGCTTTCATTGACTGATGTACAAGAACACCTAGATCTCGTTGTACTTGTACAAGAACACCTAGATCTCATTGTACTTGTCAACGTTCTGTGAAGCTGCCTCCTCCCTGTGGCCAAAGAGTTCTTTTAATTAGTGTGGATTCCAATGGACAAGATTTTCCACCATGTGATAACTCCAAGAGAAAGGTAGCATCAGCTAGTGGCCTTTTTTTAATCCCATAAAACATTTTTATTCCATGAGTCAAGAGACACCATGGGCCTTCCTTTACCAGTTTGGTAGTGTACATTTCTCCTACTGCTTATGATTCACTACTCCTCAGGTACGCCCAGTTTTGCATGATCAGGTCTGCTCTGAATCTCAACCATTCAGAACAATTTAATGCAACCTAAAGCAATGAAAGATGTCCTCAAGGTGGAGATAGCTTTTGTCTCCATAATTATCATTTGATCTTGCACAGGCAAATTGAGTACGCTTATCACTCATGTTGATTGACTGACTGCTTGGCACATTAGTAAATTGAGTCTTCCAGGCCTTGGACAGTTAAATCGGTGATGCTACAAATCCTCTTGACAAAAAGACCCTCATCAGAATACAGTTTGTGCACTTGTTATTTCCAATCATTTTTGTCGAACATGAAGGAAAATTGATCCATAGCTACCATAATACGGTAGGTGGTGATCAAAAGGAAATTTCTTTGGAAACATGTAAGACTGCAGAAGCCAGAATCTGGAGCAACAGATAAGAAGCTGGAGAAACTCAGCAAGTCAGGTAGCATTGTGGAGAGAAATGGACGATATATGTTTCAGGTTGACCATCTTCATCTGGACTTTCTTTAACCTGATGCCACAATTGCTGAGGATTCCAGAAGCTTTTCTCTCCCACCTGCATCCTACTGGTGGGTCTATCCTGTTGGTGCCACAAGACATATACAGAGATCATGATGGAGGAGTTGGGCACATTGTCTCAAAGACTAGTATAGTTATACTTAGCAAAGGCACAACAGCCTCCTACAAGGTGCACTTGGATTCATACATGCCTACAAAATCAAAATCAGAATCAGGTTTATTATCACTGTCTTATCTGACATGAAATCTGATGCTTTTAGCAATTGTGCAGTACAAAGACAGAACATTACTATAAATTACAAAATAACTAATTAAAGCTAAAAAAAAAAAGGAATAATGAGGTAGTGTTCATGGATGTATGGACCAATCTGAAATCTTACAGCGGGAGAAGAAGTAGCTTCTGAATCAGTGAGTGTGGGTCTTCAGGCTCCAGAACCTGCTCTCTAATGGTAGTATCGAGAAGAGGGAATGTCCAGGATGGTGAAAGTCATTGGTGATGGATACTGCCTTCTTAAGACACTGCCTCTTGAAGATGCCCCAAGATAATTATCTTGGGGTGCATTTGTATTGAAATTCAAACGTCATTCTGAAATGTCAGTACATAGTGATCTTTCTTCTGGAGGCAACCTGATCTTACATTAAAAAAGGATATAAAGCAAAGTACTGTGTGACCATAGGACAGAACAGCACAGAAACAGGCCCTTCATTCTAACATTACTGAGCTGACTATGGCATCAATCTAACCTACCACATCTGCCTACATATGGTCTGTATCCCTCTATTCACTTATTGTTTATGAATGTATCTAAATGCTACATTTTGGTAGGTGGAATGAAAGGGGTCAGTATTGTCTAGAAGGCACAATTCTAATATACTTTCAATAGCAAAAATTACGAGTTCCTGATTCATCAAAAGTAGCAGGGCAGGTTGAGATTCTGGTGAAAAAACAAGCAGGATTCTGTGCTTTATTAAACACTAGCCCAGTGTACAAGGGCGAGGAAATCACGATGGAACAATATATCTTGGAGCGACGGAGGATGACAGGTGACCTGATAAAGGTATATAAGATAATGAGAGGCATTGATCATGTGGATAGTCAGAGGCTTGTTCCCAGGGCTGAAATAGTTACCACAAGAGGGCGCAGTTTTAAAGTGCTTGGAAGTAGGTACAGAGGAGATGTCAGGGGTAAGTTTTTTTACACAGAGAGTGGTGAATGTGTGGAATGGGCTGCCGGTGATGGTGGTGGAGGCAGATATGATAGGTTCCTTTAAGAGACTCCTGGATAGGTACATGGAACTTAGGAAAATACAGGACTATGGGTAACCCTAGGTAATTTCTAAGGTAGGGACATGTTCGGCACAGCTTAGTGGGCCGAAGGGCCTCTATTGTGCTGTAGGTTTTCTATGTTTCTACGTCCTCAATGGTGGGAAAGGGTGTGCCCTTGATGGAGTTAGCTGAGACTATAACCCTCTGCCGCTCCTTATGACATTGTGCATTGGAGCCTCCATACCAACCAGTCAGAAAGCTCTCTGCCATAATACCTATCGAAACTTGTAAGAGTGTTCTGTGACATATCAAATCTCCTCAAACTCCTAATGAAGCAGAGCTGCTAGCATGCCTTCTTCATGACTGCATCAATGTGTTGGGCCTAGAACGTTGACACCCAGGAACTTGAAGCTGGTTACCCTATCTGCAGCTGATCCTGCAGTGGGGACTGGAGAACTTTCTTCCAGCTTCCTCTTTCCTTGGTCTTGCTGACATTGAGTGTGAGGCCACTCAACGAACTAATCCATCTCATTTATGCATACCTGCTCATCACCATTCGAGACTTTACCAACAACACCTGTAAACTTATAGATGGTGTTTGAGCTGTGCCCAGTCACAGTCATGAGTGTAGGGAAAGTAGATCAGTGAAATTAGATCCTTGAGGAGTGCCTATGTTAGTTGTCAGCAAAGAGAAGACTGATCTGAACTAACCGTATTCTTGTAATAAGGAAGTCAAAAGGAAATCCTGTTTAGAAGGAAGTAGAGGCCCAGGTTTTGAATCTTGGTGGTTAGTACTGAAGGGTTGATAGTATTGAAAGCCAAGCTATAATCTATAAACAGCAGCCTACCATATGTTTTCCTGTTGTCTGGGTGCTCCAAAGCAGAGTGGGGACCCAGTGAAATGCATCCATTTTAAACCTGTTGCAGTAGTAGGCAAATTGCTGTGGGTCTAGGTCCTTGCTCAGACAGGAGTTAATTCTACCCATAACTAACCTCTCAAAACACTTCATAATGGTAGATGTGAATGCTACTAGATGATAGTCATTGATGCAGCTCAACCTGCTCTCGGGTATCGGTATGATTGCTGTCCTTTTGAAGCACTGGGAACCTGAGACCGTAGCAGTGAAGAGTTGAAGAAGTTCTTAAACACACCAGCCAGCTGGTCGATGCAGGTTATCAGTACCAGGTACACGATTGGGGCCTGACACTCTGCGAGAGTTCTTGAAAGAAGCTCTGAGATTGGCCTCTGAGACAGATCACAGGATCACCGGATGCTGTGGGAATTTGAAAAGGTGTAGTATTATTCTCCCTTTCAGGTCATGCATAAAAGGTCTGAGCTCATCAAGGAGTGAAGCATCATTAATATTTATCCTCTTAGGTTTCACTTATAGGAAGTGCAACCCTGGCACAGCTGCCATGCATCCACTCATCTCTAATTTCACATAAATTGCCTTTTCACTCTCTGTAGTTTATACCTGGACTTCTTGTAGGAATCTGAATTTTTCACTCTTAAACACCACATATTTAGCTCTCATCAGGATGAGAATCGCCTGGTTCATCCAGAGCTTCTGGTTTGAGAAAACTTGATATATTAAGAAGGCACACACTCATCCATGCAGTTCTTGCTGAAGCTGGCGACAACCAATTTAGTTGCTGATTTTTTTGTTTGGTATTGCTTGGGTTCCACGCAATTTGGTGCTTTTTATAGTTGTTGAGAATCGCAAAAGCAAGTGTTATGGCTGATTTCAACGCTACTGTACAACCTACGTTTTCAAAGCATGGGTGCGTTAGTAGCCATTCTGTTTAGGGGAAAGAACATGAGAGCACACAGTGAAAGAGAAAGAATTGGGAGAGAAGAATACACTGGAAATTCATATCTGCTCTGTGTATTCACAGAGCAATTTTCTAATCTAAACTTTAATATACTACACTTGGTTAAAATATTCTACTTGCTGCAACCATAAATGAATCCTTAAAGTAGGACAAAGTATGAAGGCTTTCATGATATTAATGGCACTAAACATTTGGACATCTGATTCATCTCAGGCTGAAGCATTCTGGTGTAATGAAGATGTCCGAAGCTTTCTATTCAAGACGGGTAAATTTTTCTTTCCAAAGGAAAAAGTACATTGTTTTACTGAAAATGTATTCTACTTTAGCTGTAAATTCCTGTGCCCGCTATGCATGTTATCTCTGCGCTAAGGTGAAACTAAGAACATCTCTGTAGTCTTAATGTTCAACTGATATATGATCAGAGGCAATTTTCTATTCCGCCAACTACATCTACACTATTTCTGCAAACCAATCATTACTTGTCAGGAATGGTCATTAACTAATGACACTGGGGTACATCTATTTACATGAGCACAATTTGCCAGCTACCATACAAATTCCTTTGTATCAGATCAACCGAGCACTAATTTTGCTGACTAAACAATTCTGAAGGTGCCTTTGTTACGCCTGTGCCCAACTCTGAGGGGTCGAAGGGTCCCAAAGTAGCCCCCTCCTTTTTGAGAATCGCAAGATCGCTATTAATTCAGGTCAGGAGACCCAGGAAATGAGAGAGAGACGTTTGGAATGTCTTGGTCCCTCGGTGATACAAAGCTACGGGAAATGGCCATTGCTCTTGGAGATGGAATTGTGTATTGAGTACTGTGCTTCGTGGAAGCCCTCAGGCAACGTGGGCCAGTTGGGGGATGGCATCATTCCACCCTGATTGACATCTGAGACCCCGTGAGTGGGGATAAAAGAGGGTCTGTGGGAACAGCCCCTCAGACGCACCAGAAGAAACGCTAGAAATCCTGTAACAGCGTAATAGTGAAAGCCGGTGGAAAGCCACATGCGTCCTTTTCCATTTGCCTCAGAATTGGTGGGCCTTGCCACAGAAAAACAGCTTTAGCTAACAACAAAGGAGAAATCAGCCCCAACGACTCTCGAAGGATTGACATCATAAAAGGAATGGGCAAGTTTTAAACTCTCTCTCTTGACTCCAACCAAAGGACTGCAGCCGGCAGCTTGAATGAACTTGAGTGACTTTTATATTTCCATCGGACAATACATTATCCCCTAGACAACGATAGAGTTATTTCTTATTGATTATTATTATACCCGCACATTTAGATTTAGTATTGACGACGTATATTATCTGTATGGTTGCATTGATATTATTTTTGTGTATTTTTATCAATAAATACTGTTAAAAATAGTACCATCAGACTTCAACGGACCTCTCTATCTTTGCTGGTAAGTGACCCAGTTACGGGGTACGTAACACCTTTCAGTACTTGAAAATGCAGGTGCCAAACTTCATGTCTCCATTGAGCTGCATAAGCACTGGATTTGCTCAGTGGTTGTGGGAACAACAGGCAAACAACCACTTTAATGGTGGACCTGCCATTGCCAACTTCAGTGGCATTCAATATGGCACATGTTCACTAATATGTCTTCTGGGATTTGAGGCCAAGTTCGGGGTGGTTAGTGGGAAGTCAAGGGTAAAGACAGGAACAAAACTCACAGACCCTAATAGGACCTTATAATGTAAGGTTGTTACTGAGACTAGAGCCTATGACTGATGGTGTTTGCAGTGACTAGGGGTTGGTGCTAGGCCCATTGCTATTTGTCATCCATATAAATGATATAGATGAGAATGCGTAGACATAATTAGTAAGTTTGCAGATGACCCTAAAATAGGTGGTGTTATTGACAATGAAGAGAGCTATCAGGATATATAGTTTTATAAAATCATGAGGGTCAATGGTCATAGTCTTTTTCCTGGGCAGGGTAATAAAGAATTAAAGGGCATGGGCTTAAGGTGAGAGTCGAGAGATTTAAAATGAACCTGAGGAGCAATCTTTTCACTCAGAGACAAGTAAAGTAAAGACAGGTAAAAGGGTAGAAAAGGTTTAGTGGGATAAAGGCCATGTATGGGCAAATGATACTGGTTTAGATGGGAGTTCTAATCTACATTGGCCATTTAGATAGGTTCCTTAAGATTGCCATAGCTGGGACGAGTAGTGGAGATGAGCTCCCACTACCTATTAAGTGCTCCCAAAGGCATGCGTCTTACATAGCCTCTGACAACCAAGTCCAGCTCCTGGCCTTCATGTGTGGCTCAGCTACTAAGCCTGATGGAACTGTTTTTACTGACAGGAGAAGGGGCAAAGGCAAATTACTGGCACCTTAAAACCAATCATTCAGGCAGATGGGGTTCAATATGCTTTGTCATGACTTGTATCGCCACTTTCTTCAGGCACATGGGGCTCATCAGCTGTGGTTGGCTGCTTATCTAGGAGAAGGAAAACCCTGATTTCAAACCTCCACTGCCTTGCAGCTATTCCCACTAATGGGGAAGGCTTCAGGAGTAAATCCTGAGGAAAAATCTGGAGTTGGAGTCCCTTTATGCCCTGCTTTGTGTACTGGCTTGCATAGACAGCTGGCACCCACATCCATGGTTGACCCCAATCAAGAGAAGGCCTACTATTTAGGCTGAATTGCCTGTTTCTTCATTGTATGACTCATGACTCTATGCCCTGAAGTTGTATCACCAATCACATAAGTAGATTGTATTGTTCTTAAGCAATTAGACAGTTGATGAAGAGGTAACAGGACAGGTTTATATTATCATAAACAGGCTGGGTTTGGATTACTTCATGCTGTGGCTAGAAGTAAGTTGGCAGGGAATGGTGATTCAGGGCCTCATCTAAAACAGCTGATTTATAACCTCAGCCTTTTGGAGGATCAGGGAAATAAAGGTAAGTCAGTAACAGGTACAAATCTATGACTAATTATACTATTGTGTTAATTGGGGGGCAAAAAATGAAGGGTACCTTACTTACCTACTGTGCTACAAAAACTTGGTTATCCCAAATGATTGTTTCCAGGGCAACGTGATCTAATTTCTATTCTTCAAAAGGGAAAATTGCTAGTCATGTTTCCAGAATGATGCAAAATGACTCAAAAATTCTTACTGTGTTGCAAACTAAATACTAAGTATTGAAATACTTAGGGCCGAATATCAATGTAAATTAGTATTAAACAAGAATTTCAGAAGGTTTTGTTTCACATTTTTTCCAACTCTATTTCTCTTAACAAGTTTCTGAAACCATCTTCATAATATATCAAGATAATCCTACTTTAAGGAACCAAATAAATAAAATACTGTTTTGGATCTTTTTTGTGTAACAAGAAAGAGTCAACTAATCGTTAAAGGATTTTGGAGAAAACTGAACAAACTTGAAAGAACTTTACATTCAATTTGAAAGTGAGGAATTGCAGTACAAAGTTAGGATATTAATTCTAAACAAAAGTAATTATGAAGTTATAAGTGGACGGTCGATTGTGCTTGATTGGGATGATGCGTGATGACATTGTTGAATTTAATGAAACAACACAAACTGAAAAAAAAATTAAAGCATTAAAAACTCATAAGAAAAAATAATTTATCTAAGAATAACAATGGATATTTAATGTATTATTAAATCAATGGGAGAGACTCATAGAACAGAAGAAACATCATTATAAGAACACAAGAAAACAATAAAGTGGGAATTGGCTGCTCTGTCCTGTAAACCTCCTTCTATTATAAATCATCATGGCTGATCTGCTCTAGACCTTTTTTGTTAAGTCAATATAGACATTAGTTGTCTGATCTTTCAAAATATTATCAATCTCCTTTTTAAATACCTACAATTTTATAACATCCCCCTCTGTGATAAGTCCTACACCTCAGATTTTAGTGACATCACCTCGCAGTATCTTCTAACTACACCACGTCAGTCAAGCCTCTCCCAGTAGTGAAAACTCCACAACATCTACCTGTCATGCTCACTTAAGATTTTATACACTTCAGTAAGACCACTCCTCATTCTTCTATACTCTGATGAATATGTCTAACATTTTTACCTGCTTATGACAGGGCAACCCTCTTAAAGATTTAGCTTAATGAATCTCTTCAGGACGACCTCCAATATTGTCATCTTCTTTCTTAGGTAAAGGGGACCACGGCTACATATTGTACTTAAGAAGTGCCTCAACAATACCCTGTATAATTGTATCTGTACATCTCTATTTTTAAACTTCAAATCCCCAAGCAATAGTGGACAATGCTGTATTTGCTTTTAATGACTTGCTTCACTTAGATATAAACTTCTTGTGTTTCATGCATAAAATCGTCTAAATTTGTCTGCTGCAGATTATCTCTATTTACATAATAATCTGTCTCTTGTTTCTTTCTGCAGAAATATGTGAACTCACACTTTCCTCCATGAAGCTCTTTTTCTTCACTGATAAAGAGCTCCAGTGGGCTTGGGGATTGGGAACATTTTAGAACTCAGTAAAGGAGGACAAGGAAATTGATAAAGTCAAGCTAAATAAAAATATGGATGGATAGGCAAGAAACATAAACACCAAGTAATATTGATGTCCAAATGGTTTAAGGTGTGTTTGTACACAAGTCATTGAAAGCCAATATGCAGATCTAGCAAGCTATTAGGAGAGTAAATGTAATATTAGCTTTTATTATCAGAGGAACTGGATACAAGAGTGAAAGTACCTTATTACAGTTATATAGGGCTTTGATGAGGCTGTACCTGGAGTATACAGTATTTTACAGTTTGGATCTCATTTCTTAAGAAGTGTTGCCATAGAGTGAGTGCAGCAGAGAATCACTAGATTGGTTCCAAAGCTATCAAGTTTGTAAGAGAAACAAAAGAAAATTGGTTTTGTGGAAATGTATTCTTTAGAATTTAGAAGAATGAGACAAAATTTCATATAAACTTACAAATTTATTTTAAGAGCTTCTCAAGTTAAATGAAGGGAGGCTATTTACCCTCTTGAGCTGCCCAGGACCAACAAAAGAGTCTCAGAATAAGTGGTATGCCATTGTGGACTGACATGAGGAGAAATTTCTTCTCTCAGAGGATGATGAACATTTTGAAATCCACCTCTCAACCCATAAGGGAAATGGAGGCTCAGCTGTGTTCACTTAGTATACTGATGATAAATTCCTGTACACTAAGAGAGCTGAGGGATATGGGGAAAGTGCTAGAAGATAGTGTAGAGTCAGAATCCTGAAGAATGGCTGAGGAGACTCCAAGAGCTGAATTGTTTAGACCTACAAACAGTTTGTATTTCTTATATTCTTATCAATGCCATTTTCTAGGAAGACATTGAGGTAAGTGGCATTGGAGCAAAGCTCTCTCTATTTGGAGCAACTTAATGGTCCAAAAATTCTATTGAAGACATTTGGACTGGACACTGGACAGTGCCCAACATGAAGACTTACCAATGTGTAACCAATAAGCTTCACCTACCACAAAGTCACTCCAAATCATCTGATAAGTTTTCATGACCAGAGGGTGACTTTAATACGCTCACGCTTTCTTTTATTTGCACTCGCATCCAAACTCTACTAAAAGAATTAATCTTATCTCTATGAAAGTGTTCAACAAGATCACACAGGTTCCCATTAGCTTCCTCTGACTTAACATTACTGAAACCACAATGTAGAAAAGTAAAATAATAGGGATACATGGAGAACAACCATACCTTCTTAAAGTTTTCAGTTTCTTACAAAGCTAACCGATTATGATTTATCATAATGAATACAAGCCCAAATGTGGCTTCATTGGTTACAGCTGTGGTTATGGTAATCCCCTGAAGCAATCAAAAGGTATTCTTCCCCTGCAAGTATTTGGTTCTATTAAGAATCTTTACAAATATGAAATATATTCACTGAGGATCCTTTGCAATGTTTATAACAGTGTTATTGGCTAAGTTTGAAGTATTTTATTGGCCTGTTTCAAGTACAGCTGGTTCTCACTGTGCTGGCCAGTAACTTAGATCTATAATTAGACAACAATCTGGAAGTCATTATTGAGCTAAAAGACTTAGTGATGCCCAAAATCTCTGTACATTTCTATAGATTCATTTGCACTTATGGAACTACATCTAAAATCCAAGATGGTATAGGAGAAAACAATTGCAGGCAAATGCAATGAAAACTATTCAAAAAATAGAGATACTAATTATTAAAACTGTCATCCATCTTTGCAGGCAACCTTGCTAATGGGAATTTTATGGTAATTTTGGAACAATCTGTAGTATCATAAGACAAACAATAAGAAGACGGGCCAAAAAAGGAACTATTACAATTGGCAATTTCATGAGGTATCATATTCAGTCATCTTACTATTTATGCAAAATGAACAGAATCTTCCAGTGGGATTCTCAACAATACAGTCTCAATATATGGGACATTAACTGTTTATAAATAGAAATAATTTGTATTGCATTCTGAAACAATGACTGCAGAGTCAATGTTGACTTTGGTTTCAATAATAGTGTATATGTAATAATTGTCCACTTTCAAGTTTTAATTAATTCAACAGCAATAGATCAAGTCATGATAGGAAATGTCTTCTAAATAATTGGTTCTTAATAATTTCTGAGATTCACCTATTGGCTACATGTCAAAATTATCTTGCATGAACCAGGGATATTAATGCAAATGTTTTTTTAAATAATCTACAAATTTTGTTTAGAAGAAAAAATTCACATTTCAATTAATGTTGAGAACTAACACTATTCAGTACCTGAAACATGATATTGGATTCATACATGTTTTATTTCTGTATCTGAGTCAGTTATACTACTATGAGTGCATACAACCAGATCATGATTTCATACAGTTTTTAATTTACTGTAGTTCTTATGACTCAAAAGGAGAATTTTTGGCCCATTGAGTCTATGTCAACTCTCAGAGCATTCCCCTCAGCCCCAATCCCCATGTATTTTTGGAAAATCCTATACATTTTAGACAACCATCATAGAATAATAACAGTGTGATATACATAATATTGATTATTAAAGATACTTTTATCTTTTGAATTTCTTCCTCAATTGGTCCCTTATTTTCAATTAAGTTTTCATGACATGATCTATTGCCACATTAAATCAACTTATGAAAGTACTTTAAGAAACTTCTTTTTAAAAATAAAATGATTATTTTCAAACATGTATTTCCAAAGATTAAGTATACTCTGATAATGCATGCAGTTAAATGCAGGAGAGTTAAAGGACACAGAAGCATGAGTCCTGGATACTGTATGCAAGTGTAATTCTGTCACTGCTCTAAAACAACTGGAATAGTTTGCCAGTGAATCTACAAGGAACCTCAGCATGTAGCAGATTCCTGGGTCTTCAAGCTGGTGTGTGGAAATTGGGAGTGCTCCGGAGATCAGTTGTGCATTCAGCAGATTGTTAACTCTGGTATTGGACTCACTATTAACTAACATAACTTACTGAGCTTAAGGGCTGGATATACTTTATAGATTAATAACAATTAACTCTTGTGCATCCTACTTCATTGGAATGGTGTCACTAACCTTTATTTTAAGACTATTTAATGTTCTTGATTTCAGTGATATGTTTCATGTTTTAATTACAGTATTCAAAAAGTTTTCATCTAAGTACTTAACATTTTACTTGTTTTAAATGTTTATAATTATTTTAAAAATATTCTTCAACAGTTTCCAAATGTATCTGTTTATCTGAGAAGATTGGAAACAATGAAAAAGTTAATAGGTTAAGGATGAGGACTCAGTTTCTGCGGTCTGGTTCCTTGCAGTCCACAGGGCCTCTTGCGAGGGGCCCCGGCACTGATAAGGGCAATTTGCTGGAGCTGTGCAATTAGTGACTGTGGTACAGGACCGGATCACTGAATCTGGTACATTGTGAAATAACGCCTTGAAAGATTTTGCTGGCAAGTTTATAACGCAGGGTCACTCCATACAACACCACCGGGAGAAGGGTATAACTACAATACAGTAAGTTTACATAGTTTCCCATTATTCTAAACATAAGCACTTACAACAGAAAAATTGATGAAATTATGTATGAGTTTGCAATAAATATCATATATGTTGGACATGTCTAATTAAAAAGAATTAAAATATAGAGCTTTCCAAGTAGATTTTCCAATAACTTACAACAAAATGTACCTAAATATTTAAGGTTGTAGTTTACTTAATAACTTGGCATTATTTGTAAATGTCAAGGAACATGTCATACTATGTCCCAAGGTTGAGTAATGGAGGATGTAATACCAAATATGAAAAAGTACAAACATAAAGCACTTTGATCCTCAATTTGTCGAACCTGTCGCTGCGATCTACGTAGCACCGGTGGTGATTGCACCAGTGACGGTGGTTGTGCTGGCTCCGGCCTGACTTGAGGTGCCAGCCCATTAGGCGTCAGTAATCCCTCATGCGTGTGCGAGACGCCCGGTATGGGAGTGTCGTGAGGAGTCTGTGTAGGGCTTGGTATGCGGTGTCTCGTGGGTATACACCTCGGTGGGTACGGGGTTCATAGTCACCGTGGAGTGTTCGGGGTAGGGGTCTGGTGCTCCTGCGGGCGCCAGGTCGCGGACAGAGACCGTGTCCTCCCGCCCATCAGGTAAGACCACGTAGGCCGACTGGGGGTTCGCATGAAGTAGGTGAACCCTCTCGACCATCGGGGAGTATTTATTGCTCCTCGCATGTTTCCAGAGCAGCACTGGCCCTGGGGACATCAGCCAAACCAGTAGGGTGGTCCCAGTGGCAGACTTCCTGGGAAAAGAAAAGAGTCGCTCATGAGGGGTGGCATTGGTGGACGTGCGTAACAGGGAGTGGATGGAGTGGAGCGCCTCGGGGAGGACCTCCTGCCAGCGAGAGACTGGCAATCCCTTTGACTTAAGGGCTAAGAGTATGGCCTTCCACACCGTAGCATTCTCCCTCTCCACCTGTCCATTTCCCTGGGGATTATAGCTCGTGGTCCTACTAGTAGCAATACCCCTAGCCAGCAGGTACTGGCGCAGCTCGTCACTCATAAAGAAGGACCCTCTATCACTGTGGATATAGCAGGGATATCCGAACAGAGTGAAGAGCTGGCGCAGGGCTTTTATGACGGACGTGGCAGTGGTATCGGGGCAGGGGATGGCAAAGGGGAACCCCGAGTACTCGTCGATTATGTTGAGAAAGTAGACATTGCGGTCGGTGGAGGGAAGGGGGCCCTTAAAGTCAACACTCAGTCACTCAAAGGGGCAGGTGGCCTTAATAAGTTGTGCCTTTTCAGGACGGTAGAAGTGCGGTTTGCACTCAGCGTAGACTTGGCAGTCCCTGGTCATTATCCTGATGTCCTCAAGGGAGTAAGGCAGGTTCCGGGCTTCCACGAAATGGTAAAATCGGGTGACCCCTGGGTGGCAAAGATCTGCATGGAGGGCATATAGTCGGTTGAGCTGCGCGCTGGAACATGCTCCCCAGGATAGGGCATCAGGGGGCTCATTGAGCCTTTCAGGCCGGTACAGGATGTCATAGTTGTAGGTGGAGAGTTCCATTCTCCACCGCAAAATTTTATCATTTTTGATTTTGCCACGCTGTTGGTTGCCAAACATGAATGCAACTGAGCGCTGGTCGGTCAGCAAGGTGAACCTTTTGCCGGCGAGATACTGCCTCCAGTGCCTAATAGCTTCCACTATGGCCTGGGCTTCTTTCTCCACTGAGGCGTGCCGAATTTCAGGGCCTTGAAGGGTACGAGAGAAGAATGCTACCGGCCTTCCTGCCTGATTGAGGGTAGCAGCCAGCACGAAGTCGGAGGCATCTCCCTCTACTTGGAAGGGAATGGTCTCATCCACCGCATGCATCGTTGCTTTGGCAATGTCCCCTTTAATGCGGCTGAAGGCCGCGCGGGCCTCGGCTGAGAGGGGAAATGCGGTGGACTTGACCAGGGGGCGGGCCTTGTCTGCGTAGTGAGGGACCCATTGGGCGTAATAGGAAAAGAAGCCCAGGCACCATTTGAGGGCTCTGAGGGTGGTGGGAAGAGGGAGTTCCAACAGGGGGCGAATACGGTCGGGGTCAGGGCCAATGACCCCGTTCTCCACGACATACCCAAGAATAGCAAGTCGGGTGGTTCCAAACACACACTTGTCCCTGTTATAGGTAAGGTTAAGAGCTTTGGCTGCTTGGAAAAATCGTTGGAGGTTAGTGTCGTGATCCTGCCAGTCGTGACCGCAGATGGTGATGTTATCCTGGATGGTCCACCATCCAGTCCATTTCCATCTAGAAGACAGAGACACCATTTGTGACACCGAAGGGGACACGCAGGAAGTGATAGAGCCTGCCGCCCGCCTTGAAGGTGGTGTAGGGGCGGTCCTCCGGGCGAATGGGGAGCTGATGGTAAGCGGATTTCAGGTCTATGGTCAAGTACACCTTGTACTGAGCTATCTGATTGACCATACCCGCGATGCGGGGTAGGGGGTACGCGTCAAGCTGCGTGAACCTATTGATGGTCTGGCTATAGTCCACGACCATCCTATTTTTCTGCCCTGTCCGAACAATGACCAACTGGGCCCTCCAAGGACTTGCGCTTGGCTCAATGATCCCCTCCCTGAGCAGCCACTGCACCTCTGACTTAATGAAGGCCCTGTCCCCCGCGCTGTACCTCCTGCTTTTAGTAGCCACAGGTTTACAGTCGGGGGTCAGGTTGGCAAACAGCGGTGGGGGAGGGATCTTGAGGGTGGAGAGGCTGCAAGTGGTGTCAGTAGCGCGGCTGTTGGCATGGTGCTGGGTGGGACGTGCGGGTCAGTGTGTGTGTGTGTGGTCAGTAGCAGGGTATGTGACAAAGCCCCACAAAACTGAGGATTTCTGACAGTGATTGGTGGGAGGGGCCCTCATATGCCATTGTCACACTTTTCAGGTGGCTCTGGAAGTCGAGCCCCAATAGCACAGGGGCACACAGTTGAGGCATGACCAGTAACGCAAAATCCCGATATTCTGTGCCCTGCACAACCAATGTCGTTACACAACCCCCCCGGATGTCTGTGGAATGCGATCCAGAAGCCATGATGACCCTCTGGCTTACTGGCTGTGTCACGAGTCTGCAGCGTTGCACCACGTCCGGGTGAATAAAACTCTCAGTGCTGCCTGTGTCAAACAGGCAGCTAGTCCTGTGCCCCTCTACCAGGATGTCCATCATTGACCTTGCAAGCTGGTGTGGAGCGCTTTGGTCGAGGGTTACAGAGGCCAGAGTTGAATCGCCGTCTTGGTGCCCGGTAAGCACCCGTGGGTTGGAGGCGGGGCGAGGTGGCGCCAACAAAGATGGCCACCGCCATGCCTCGCACGAGGCGGGCAGGCAAGATGGCGGCGACCAAGATGGCGACCCCCATGCCTTGCACGTGGCGCTGCTCGACCCCGCTCGTGGTTTAGACTTACAGGCCTTGGCAAAGTGGCCCTTCTTTCTGCAGCTGGAGCAGGTAGCTTCTCGGGCCAGGCAGCGTTTTCGGGGGTGCTTTTCGAGTCCGCAGAAGTAACACTGCGCGGACTTGCAACTGGCAGCAGCCGTGGTTGATTCGCCAGTGGGTGGCGGGGTCTGCAGTGTCCATGGGACCAGCGGGAGATCGCAAGGCTGGACAGCGTCAGCGTTGTGCAGAGCAGCCTCCAGCGTGTCGGCCAGCTCGATTGCCGACTGTAAGGTAAGATCGGCATTTTCCAGCAGCAACTGGTGCACGTACACTGACCTGATCCCCGTAACGAAGGCGTCTCGTACCAGGAGCTCCGCATGCTGTTCCGCCGTCAGTCCCCTGCAGTCACAGGCCCACACGAGTGTCTGTAGGGCCCGGACAAACTCAGTGCTCAACTCTGCGGCCCGCTGCCGCCGTGTCACTAAACGATGTCTTGCATAGACGGTGTTCACCGGCCACAGGTACTGTCTTTTGAGAGCTTCTAGTGCCCCTTGGTAGGTCGGCAGGTCCCTGATTAGGAAGTATCCCCGCGGACTGACTCTGGAGAGGAGAACTCTGTGCATGATAGCAGGCTCAGTCACGCGAATCTCTTCCAGGTACGATTGGAAGCATGCAAGCCAGAGTTCAAAGGCAATAGCTGCTTCGGGAGATTGAGGATCAATGCCCAATTTATCTGGTTGTAAAATGCTCTCCATGTTTTAAAATTGCAGCTAATAAAATTGATGCACCATCAATAACTCTCGGAGATGGGAGGCGAACGATAGGCTTTTATTAGCTGCAAGAGACCACGATTAGCAGCAAAAGGCCACCACACAACATCCTGGAGACTGAGGGAGGAGCAGTGCCTCCAATTGCCTTTATACAGGGGTCTGTGGGAGGAGCCACAGGAGCAGTCAGCGGAGGGGCGTGTCCAGACAGGTATATGTAGTTCACCACACCATGACATGGGAATACATTCAGCCATCAACTCCATGTTGATTTTCCTCCGAGGGACAACCCATAGTAAGCATTCAACCTTCCAAGTAAAACATTATCGGGGGAATAAGAACCCCTGTGAGAAAATGCCTTCTCCTTAGTAATAGCAACGACACTCAATTCTGCCCACTACCACTCTCAATTTTCTGGCATATTGCTAGTGTTTTCTACAGTAAGGACTAACAGAAAATACTTACTAAGTTTGTCCACCATTTCTTTGTCCCCCATTATTACATCTCCAGTTTCTTTTTCCGGCAGGCCAATATTCAGTCTCGCCTCTCTTTTACTACTTATACAGTATATCTGAAAAGTCTTTGGTATCCTCTTTGATATTATTGGCTAATTTACCTTCATATTTCATCTTTTCTCTTCGTATATTTTTATAGTTGCTTTCTGTTGATTTTTAAAAGCTTCTCAAACCTCTGACTTCCCACTAATTTCTGCTCTAATATATGCCCTCTCTTTTGCTTTAATGCTGTCTTTGACATGCCTTCCCAGCCACGATTGCCTGGTCCTCCCTTTAGAGTATTTCTTCATCCTTGGGATGTACAGTATCTATCTTGCACCTTCTGGGTTGCCCTCCAGAAACCCCAGCCATTGCTGTTCTGCTGTCATCCCTGATAGTGTCCCCTTCCAGTCATCTTTAGCCATGCTAATACATCTAACTTAATCTCTCCCTCTGAAACTGTAGGGTAAATTCTATCATATTATGATCACTGCCTCCTAAGGTCCTTTATCTTGAGCTCCCTGATCAAATCTGATTACACAGCACCCAATCCAGAATTGCCTTCCCTTAGTGGGCTCAATCATAAGCTGCTCTAAAAGTCCATCGCATAGACATTGTACTAGTTCCCTCTCTTGGGAACCAGCACCAACTTGTTTTTACAAATCTACCTGCATATTGAAATCCACCATGAGTATCATATCATTGCCCTTTTTAAATGCCTTTTCTATTTCCTGGTGAATTTATATCCGACATCCTGTTTACTGTTCAGGGCCCTGTATAGAATTCTCATCAGTGTCTTTTTACCCTTGCAGTTTCTTAACTCTACCCACAAGGATTTTACACCTTCCGATCCTATGTCACTTCTTTCTAACGATTTAATTTCATTTTTTTTACTGACAGAGCCACACTATCCCTTCTCCCAACCTGCTTACCCTTTCGATATAAGGTGTGAATGTTAAGCTCCCAGCTATCTCTTTCAGCCATGACTCAGTGATGCCCACAACATCATACCTGTCAACCTCTAACTGTGCTACAAATTCACTTACCTTATTCTGTATACTGCATGCATTCAAATATAACACCTTCAGTTCTGTACTCATCACCTTTCTCGATTTTCTTTCCCTTTCCCCATGTAACATTTCACCTCATTTCACTGACAGTAATTTTGCCATATCATCTGCCTGCCCTTCCTCACAGTCTCACTACACACTGCATTGACTTGTATACCAGGTGTCCTATTCTTAGCCCAATCAATCCGGTTCCCATCCCCCTGACAACTTGGTTTAAGCCCTCCCGAACAGCTCCTGCAAGGATATTAGTCCCCCTCTGCTTCAAACCTGTCCTTTTTGTACAAATCATACAAAAGAGCTTTGAACTGCGACCAATCCAGACATCAGGAGTTTTGGGGGGGGGGGGGGGGATTTCAATCAGGTCCACTGCCCAAGTAGAAAAGACAGCAGTGGGTCACTACAGTGAACAAGAGCTTTGACCAGCAACCAATCTGTATTTGGGTTTTATTAGCAAGAGTAAATTAAAGGAAAGTAGGGGCTAGCACAGCAGCCATCATTGCAGCAGCCATTGTCTGAGTGGACAGAGTCAGAGTGGTGATCTTGAAGCTTTAGCTCTTCAAGGCTTCAGTCAGAGAAAGCAAAGGGAAAAAAAAGCTCTAGGTTATTTTTTTTTCCTTTCCTTCTTTATATCTGCTCAACTAGGACAGTAGAGATGCCAGGCAGCAAAATGGAATGCTCATCTTGCAGGATGTGGGAAGACAGGGAGACCTCCAGTGGCCCTGAAGACTACAGCTGCAAGAAGTACGTCTAGCTGCAGTTTCTAACTTTTAGTGTAAATCTGAGCTTTGTCACTTGTTCTCTGATGACTCTTCTGTGGTTGGGTGTATCAGAGATGGGCAGGGGTCGGAGTACAGAGGACTGATGGACAAGTGTTTGCAATTAGTGTCCTGATCTGTGTATATTTCAATACAACTTGTATCATACACCGGCGAGGTCTCTATCTGATGAGGTGATGGAGCAGATGCCGTCAGGTGGTTCCCAACTTTCATAGTGTTTCGACCCTTAACCAATGCATTCTCCAGCTGTCTGGCCAGCAGTGGTGGCCAGGTCATTGCCCACCTGCTCCTGACTTCCAACACAACTCCTCTTGCCTGCGCCATATCCAGCAAGAGGCTTCCTTCCCCCATCCTGCAAGCTACTTGGTTCTTGCTCTTTTCATCAAGGCCCAGTGCAGAGAGAAACCTCCATGCCGACCTGGCCAGGAACCCTGTACAGCCAATCCCCATGAGGAAAAAGCCATGTCTGTCAACCTTTGCCCTTGCATTCCTAAGGACTGGTACGTCAGGGCATCCTTGTCTCCTTCCTCCCATGGTAGTGTGAGCTCCACCAGGATATTTTTCTTGTCTTTGGTGGACCACAGTATGATGTCTGGTCAAAGTGTGGTTTGCACCACCTCTGGGAACTGCAGCTTCTTCTCCACATTGACCCTCATCTCCCATGATTTGGTAGTTTGCAGCATATTGGACAGACCTCTTTGATACGACTGGCATGGCCCTCTCATTGATGAAAATGACTGCCTGTTTGGCTCTCAGTCAGCCGGTTTCTTTTTACACCTCTCCTTCCCCAGTATATTAGCAAGGGACAGCAGGACTTTGTTGTGGTGCCAACTATACCATCCTTGTGTTAAAGCTGCTTTGTATCCTGACAGTATGTGTGACAGTGAGCCCTGCTGACCACAAAGCTTGCAGTTAGGGTCCTCTCTCAGCCCCCTTGTGTGCAGCTGTGATGGTGCAGGGAGAGTATCATACATAGACCGAAGGAGGAAAGAAATGTGGAAGGGCTTCATTCTCCAAAGCTCTGCCCATGTGATATTACACCTGGGGAGTTCTCATTTTGTCCAGGCGGCCTGTGGCCCCAACCCCACTGCCTTTGATACCTACCTTTTGACTTCACAATTCCGTACCTCTGCCTGGACCATGTCACGCCTATCCCTTGCATTTGCATGCCCCCATTACTGGAAGTGTGCTGAGCTGAGGCCTTGCTATCCCAGGCATGGGTTGCCAATGATGTCTCTCAATTGCAGGGAGCTCTCTGCAAGGTCTATGGCTGAACTGGTGACCCACTTTCGGTCTGATGTTGGGACTCCTGCTTGGTTTATTAGCTTGTCATCAGAGCCCCTCAGTGTTAACACAACTCTACACTTTGCCACTTTGAGCTCCTCCACTACCAATGACAATGGAAATGTAGCTGGCCTGATCTTATGAAGTGCTCCACTGAAGAAAAACCTGGAGGGATTCCCAGCCACCTCCACAGGTGCTTGTTGACTTTCCTCTCAATGCCTTCTACAGTGGTCATGGGGAACTCGAACACCGTGAAAAGCCAGGGCAGCCTTGATAGAAGACCATGCTGGTATAGCCATATCTTAAATTTACCATATCATTTACTATGTCATTTCATACCAAAATAATTTTGGTTCCTAGTTTTCACTGTGGACTCCTGTTGCCACTGAAGTTAATATCACTAGATCTACCTTTGATCTCGTACACTGTTTCTGTTCCAATGCTATTTCTTGCAGCCTCTTTGCTACAAAATTCAATATACATAATGCCTAGGATTCTTGAACCATTGCAAGAGACATGCTAACGAATCTTAACAAATTTGTATCTTAGCTATTGTCTTTAAAACCATCTCCCATATCTTGTATGAAAATTTCTTGAAATTTTCTTGTTATTCTTTTGTCTTCTGCTACCTACAATTGTTTCACTTTATATTTCCGGGCTGCACTTTGTTCCTATTGTGGCCTGATGTCCTTTCCAGTTACTCCTCTGAATCTACATTATCAAATTTCCTATGAAACTCAACTACTGGAAGTTGCTTTCAGTGAAATAGTCATTTCAGGGACTTTTTCAGTTCTTCATCCAAGAGTTTAAGTTTCCAATAAATAATGTAAAGGCGCATTGACTGGGTTTCCACTTTCGATACATTTTCTTTGTCTTTGATTTATGGTGCTCCTCCAGATAAGTCCTCTCCCTATATCAGCTTATGGTTTAGCTGCTGATTTTTCCAGACACTTTTCATATCCGCTTGTACTACTGGTTTACTTGGGTGTCTGTTTCTTTTCTCTTCTTCACAGTAATAAAGGCAGAACAAATAATTCTGGAAGAGAGGATTTCTGTTTCCTGCTGTTGCTCATTTTTTTTCTATCCCACTGATAGAAAAACTGTTCAGTTCACTGAGAGTTTAAACTGAACAGACTGGATCTAGCCCCAGCCCATACGGCTGGGGAGCATGTCAACTCTCTAAGTTGCCTCTGCACTTCTCCGAAATATGTGCAGAACATTACATTGCTGTTAACTAGAAAGAACAGCTAAAGTTGTGTCTGTAGGTGATTTGACCTAACATTAATTGGTTGTCCATGGTATCAATATTCATTATAATGCTTTGAGCCTTTATTATATCTTGATGGTAGTTTTAAATTCACTACAGTCTTCGCTTATTTCATCATCTGTGGGATAAATACTAGTTATTCTGCATTTCCTTTTTGTAACATTAAGTTGTATGTTTCAGAACATAGAACAGTAGCACAGTACAGCTCTTCAGCCTACAATGTGCTGACCTTTTAACCTATTTTAAGATCAACCTAACCCTTCCCTCCCCCATAGCCCGACATTTTTCTTTCACCAATGTGTCTATCATTGTCTCTTACACATAACCTCAACTCTGAACAGTTCCTGAACCTTTGCACACACTTTCAAGGACTACAACTCATGTTGTCAGTATTATTTATTTTCTTATTAATTCTCTTCCTTTGCACATTGTTTATTTGTCAGTTTCTGTGTGTAGATTTTCATGTATTCTATTGTATTTATCTGTTCTACTGTGAATGCCTGCAAGAAAATGAATCTTAAGGTAGTATATAGTTTCATATGCATACTTTGATAATAAATTTATTTTGAACTTTGAAATGTCTCTACCACAACGCCTGGCAACAAGTCCCACACAACTAACAGTCTGACATCTACCTCAGACCTACCTCTGTCATCTCCCCTGTACTTTCCTCCAATTACATTAAAATTATCCCCTCTTGCATTAGCCATATCCGCCCTGGCAAAAAGTCTCTGGTTGTCCATTCTAAACAATACATATAGGAACAGGCCCTTCAGCCCACAATGTTGTGCTGAACCAAATAAATTAGTGATCAAATGTCAAACTAATCTCTTACGCCTATACAATGTCCATATCCTTCCATTTTCCTCACATTCATGTGCCGATTTAAATCACTCTTAATAGTCTCTAGTGTATGTGCCTCTACCATCACTCTCTGTAAAAACTTGTCTCTCACGTCTATTTTAAAATTACCCCCCTTATCTTAAATGCATGGATTAGACATTCCAACCCTGGGAAAAAGAAACTGTGCGTCTCCTCTATCTATGCCTCTCATAATCTTATAAACCTCTGTCAGATCTCCCCTCAGCCTCAGCTGCTTCAGAGGTGATGCAGGTGGATGCTTCCCTGGTGTCATGGATTATTGATTACCTGACTGGCAGACCACAGTACGTGTGCTTGCAACGCTGTGTGTCAGACAGAGTGTTCAGCAGCACTGGGGCTCCATGGGGACTGTCCTGTCTCCCTTTCTCTTCACCATCTACACCTCGGACTTCAACTACAACACAGAGTCTTGCCACCTTCAGAAGTTTTCTGATGACTCTGCCATAGTTGGATGCATCAGCAAAGGAGATGAGGCTGAGTACAGGGCTACGGTGGGAAACTTTGTCACATGGTGCGAGCAGAATCATCTACAGCTTAATGTGAAAAAGACTAAGGAGCTGGTGGTGGACCTGAGGAGGGCTAAGACACTGGTGACCCCCGTTTCCATCCAAAGGGTCAGTGTGGACATGGTGAAAGATTACAAATAGCTGGGGATACGAATGGACAACAAACTGGATTGGTCAAAGAACACTGAGGCTGTCTACAAGAAGGGTCAGAGCCATCTCTATTTCCTGAGGAGACTGAGGTCCTTTAACATCTGCCGGACGATGCTGAGGATGTTCTACGAGGCTGTGGTGGCCAGTGCTATCATGTTTGCTGTTGTGTGCTGGGGCAGCAGGCTGAGGGTAGCAGACACCAACATAATCAACAAACTCATGGGTAAGGCCAGTGATGTTGTTGGGGTGGAACTGGACTCTCTGACGGTGGTGTCTGAAAAGAGGATGCTGTCCAAGTTGCATGCCATCTTGGACAATGACTCCCATCCACTCCATAATGTACTGGTTAGGCACAGGAGTACATTCAGCCAGAGACTCATTCCACCGAGATGTAACACTGAGTGTCATAGGAAGTCATTCCTACCTGTGGCCATCAAACTTTACAACTCCTCCCTTGGAGTGTCAGACACCCTGAGCCAATAGGCTGGTCCTGGACTTATTTCCACTGGGCATGAATAACTTATTATTATTTACCGTAATTATTTATGGTTTTATATTGCTATATTTCTTCACTATTCTTGGTTGGTGCGACTGTAAAGAAACCCATTTTCCCTCGGGATCAATAAAGTATGTCTGTCTGTCTGTCTGTCTGTCTGACCCAGACAGCATTCTGGTAAACCTCTTCTGCACTCTCTCCAAAGCCTTAATATCCTTCCTATAATGGGGCAGCCAGAACTGAATGCAATGCTCCAGAGTTTTATAGAGTTTATACAGTTTTATAAAGCTGCAACATAACTTCCTGACTTTTGAACTCCATGCCTTGACTAATAAATCGTCATATATCACCTTAACCACCTTGTCAACCTGCGTAGCCACTTTTAGGGAGCTATGAACCTGGACCCCAAGAATGCCCTGCTCAACAATACTGTTAAGTACCTCACTATTGTCTTGTTACATTCAACCTACCAAGGTGCAACATTAAGCTCTGTCTTATTTCTCTTCCCATAACGACCCTGCAACTGATCTATATCCCGTTATATTCTCTGCCAATCATCCACGCTATCTACAACAGAACCAATCTTAATATTGGCTGCAAACTTACTAGCCCACCCATCTACATTTTCATCCTGGTAATTTATATACATCACAAACAGCACAAGCAGCATAGTTCCATCCAGGCTTGACATGAAGCTCAGAGACCTCAGCCTTGACCCTGCCTTGTGCAGCTAGATACTGGACTTCCTATCAGATCAGCAGTAGGTTGCAAGAGTGGGCTCCCTCACTTCCAACCCTCTGATTCTCAATACAGGAGACCCTCAGGGCTGCATACCGAATCCCCTCCTTTACTGCCTGTATACCTATGACTGTATCGCCACCCATAGCTCCAATCTGCTAATTAAATTTGCTGACGACACTACATTGATTGGCCTTATCTCAAACAATAACAAGGTGGCCTACAGGGAAGAAGTCATCTCTCTGACACAGTGACTTCAAGAAAACAAACTCTCCCTCAATGTCCCAAAAACAAAGGAGCTGGTTGTGGATTACAGGAGGAATGGAGACAGGCTAATCCTATTGACATCAATGGATCTGGGGTTGAGAGGTTAAACAGCTTTAAGTTCCTTAGCATACACATCACCGAGGATCTCACATGGTCTGTACACACCAGCTGTACACAACAGTGCCTCTTTCACCTCAGACAGTCGAGGAAGTTTGGTATGGGCCCCCAAATCCTAAAAACTTTCTACAGGGGCACAATTGAGAGCATCCTGACTGACTGCATCACTGCCTGGTATGGGAACTGTACCTCCCTTAATTGCAGGACTTTGCAGAGAGTGGTGCGGACAGCCCAGTGCATCTGTAGTTGTGAACTTCCCATGATTCAGGACAAGGACAGGTGTGTAAAAAGGACCTGTAGGATTATTGGGGACCCAAGTCATCCCAACCACAATCTATTCCAGTTGCTACCATCCGGGAAGCAGTACCACAGCATAAAAGCCAGGACCAACAGGCTCCGGGACAGCTTCTTCTACCAGGCCATCAGACTGATGAACTCACGCTGATTTGAGTGTACTCTATATTACATTGACTGTTCTATTTATTATAAATTACTATGATTGCACAATTAGATGGAGATGTAATATAAAGATCTTTACTCCTCATGTATGTGAAAGAGGTAAGAAATAAAGTCAATTCAATGTACCAGTACAGATCCCCGCAGAACACCACTAATCACATACTTTCTGCTAGAATAAGTCCCTTCAGCCACCACTCTCTACCTTCTAAAGGCAAGCCAGTTCTGAATCCAAATGGTAAATTCACCATTGATTCCATGCACTGACTTAATCTTCTAGACGAGCCTCCCATGAGAGACCTTGTCAAATGCTTTCTAAAATCTATGTAGACAATATCCACAGCTCAACACGGACAACACACTGGAAGAACTCAGCTCTATCTTCATCAAACACCTTTGTCACCTTGTCAAAAAACTAATTCAAGTTAGTAAGACATGACTTGCCCAGCACCAAGCCATACTGACTCTCCCCAAATATGCCTCTTAATAAACTTGTACACCTCTCAAGTCATCTTTCATCCTACTTTGCTCCAAAGAGACTAGCCCTAATTCAGTCAACCTGTCCTCACAAGACAGGCAGCATCTCTCATCCAAGCAACATCATAATAAATCTTCTCTGCACCCATTCTAAAGCTTCCACATCCTTCATATAATGAGGCAATCTGAACCGATCACAATATTCAAGTTTTAAACTCGAATCTCTGGATATATATCATGTAGTTATATTTCCATTGCTCCACAAAAGGCGCATATGACATTTCTCTCTCTGTGCTATGATTTATCTGTTCTTGCAAGCTGGTATAAAGTACATTCTATTGTGAATGGCCAGGGGAGATTCTAAGACTTCACCATCAATAACAATCACTGATCAGCAGTTTTTCTGCCACTTGGGTTGCTGCGACTGGCAAGCATCGTGCCAAATCTTTACATTCAAGTCATAGTTATATTGAAGGAGACACTACCAGCAATGGCATTATTTTCCTTGTTGCTTTGCCTCATAGGTTCACGTCTACACCTTGAGCAAATTAAAACTCTTTTACATCATTCAATGCAATTTCCATTGAAATCTCAGTTCTAATTACCTTTAAAAGTGCTGTTCTAGACATTGAAGTTGGGCTGTCATTAAGTATGTATTCATCACTAAAAGAACATGATTGAACATGAGCCTCCCCTGGATCTAGAAATGCATCCCACAGAGAAAGTATATGCCTGTATCCCTCCCCCCCCCCCCCACTCTTCTTTCAAAGGATCTCTGATATGTCACCTGAGGCAGAACAGTGGCTGATAATCAGACACAGGTTTCATTGTGAAGCTTCATAGGATCTAGTCACTGTTGAGGAATACTTACTCCTGAGTTTATCTATAGATTGTGATGGAGTCTTCTGACTTGGATATCAGTTCCCAAATGTTTGCAACTAAATCATTTACAAGGGCAACTGGGCTGGGAACAACTGTGTCCAAATTCGATGGCAGGTGGCTGTTTAATTTGATGCAAGTAAATTGTTTGCGTTTTAGGGAACAGTTAAGAGTCATTGTTGCTGACCTGGAGTCACATGTCAGCAAACTAGATAAGTTTATTGTGAATATTATAATTATCTGTACTAATTTTAAGTTACAGATTGTTAATTTGAATTTAAGTTTCACAGATACTCTTTGGGACTTGCATTCAAATATCTGCATAATTAATTCAACCATCCGTCAATTTTTAATTTTCCTTTGTTTATATTGTTCAGACCTTCGCTCAAGGAAGCAGCATTTTTGGTTTGCGTTTTTTTTGTTCCATTGATCCCACCCAGCTTTATTAAGAAAAGGCACAACCATTTCGACACAGAGGTGACTCGGGGAGAGAGAGAGAGAGAGGGAGAGAGAGAGATAATAGAATGCGTCTCTTTATCCGACAAAGTGGCACATAAGCGGGTGATAAGTTGCCTGACATTGCTCAATATCTGCCGACAAAATGTGTGCCAACGGTTGGTTTTGATTTGTTTTTGAGCGTGTCGAAATTTGGGTCTTTTGCAATTCGCCCCTCTGTTAACCTATCCTCCCCGGCTCTGATCATTTTCCTCTGCTGATAGGCTGGGTTTGTATTTTCAAATGGGTTTTGCGAGAGCGAGAGAGAGCTTCCCTTTCCTGCTCCGTACACAGGATTAACGGACGCCGAGGATCGACAGACTTCACTGTCGCCCGTCAGAGGAGGTAAGCACGAAAAGCTATTAAGTATGTTTTTAGATAAATAAACAGAAGAGCGGGTTCACTTGGCAAGGACGAATGTTGCTCGACGCCCACAAAAATAAATTTGCATTGGCAACTGAGGCTTCTCCCTGACACCTTGTTGTTGTGGGTGCTAATTTCATCTCTGCTGTGTTTAAAATACTGGATAATTGTGATTACAAAAATGAAATATTCTGCTCGCATTTATTTCGCAAACGGATGTTTCGTTTGCTGAAGAGAAATGTTTCGGCGGGAATGGGGACGCTCGGCCTAGTGGTTTTATCGTGTGTTTTTACGCGTTTCTGTTTCTAGGTCTCGAGGTTTGCCTTTATTTTTAGCGCTTTTGAATGCAAGGGGAGTGTTTTCAAGTTACTGACTCCGCTCGCAGTGCCGGAAAAAAAAAACCCTTTTATTTTCAGATGGCTTGCAAGCACTTGCTTAACTCCGCGTATAAATATAACTCAATTAAAATATGCACATGAATTGAAGAATGCATACCGTGCCGAGTCTCTCCCCCCCCCCCCCCCTTCCGGCTAGTAAATCGCGGGTGTCTATATGCTGGGGGGGAGCCAGGCTCGGGAAGGCCTTTGAACCAAGGCCCAGTTCAGGCCGTTGCTCCGGGATGACGGTTGAGCTCGCGGTTTGAACGGCACCGCGTTCCATTCGGTTGAAAACGAATGGAACGCCTTTGCTTCCCGCCTTTACTGCAACGCGCGCCTCCCTGTGCAAAAATGGTCGGTACTTGCCCAAAAATTTCAACGATTGCCTTTTAAAAAGACTCAGTTTGTTCATGCCTTTCATTTTTTTTTTGTTGCCATCTTTCTGTCCCGGCCTACCTAAATGTGGGTTCGGAGAGAGGGTTAAATGTAAATTAAAACCTCAAGTCGTTTTAAAAAAAAACCCTACATGCAAAAATACTTAAACAGATATAATTGTGCTCAGTATATTGAGAGGAAGACAATTTGTATGAACTTTGCTAATGACAATTGAGTGTCTTGTTTCGATATTACAAAAAATCTTGATTAGCTGTAAATCAAATTACTTGAAGTAAGCATTAAGTACGTGGTAGTAGAAAATATTATGAATAAGCTGAATCATAATAGTTTTAGCAGAGGGGAATTCACATCTTGACTTTTTGAAGGTATAATTTAAAGAGTAGATGTGGGAGACCAATGGATGTTTCCATTTTGGAAGGGCTATATTAATATGAAAGATTGGCTAAAACAGTAGGAATAAAAGAAAAAAAGTGACAAGCTGATCAGACAGCAATTGCAGAGAGAGAGAGCTAGAAAGCTGTGACATATCAGCTTGAAATGCTTTGTTTTGCTTTCCATAGATGTTAACTGACCTGCTGAGTAATTCTAGCCATTGGAGAATCTGTAGATGCTGAAATCCAGAGTAGCACACACACAAAGTGCTGGAGGAACTCAGCAGGTCAGACAGCACTTAGGGAGAAGAATATACATTGTTTTGGGCCAAGACCCTTCATTAGAATTCAGGATCTCAGTGCAGAATGTTGACTGATTATTCCTCTCCATAGTTGCTGGGTTCCTCCAGCACTATACAGATTTCTGGCATGCCATATTTTGCTTTAATGGCAAAATTGATAGCTTTTTATAAAGCTGATATAACTAGGGTGGCTGAATCGGTAGTGTTAATAATTAAAATGGGGGGGAATACTGATACCTGAGTTTGAAGATAAAAGCCTAGAAGGAAAGTGAGCTATGGGGATCATGCAGTATTTGCAAGGAGATTTAGACAGGGGAAACAGGTGAGGAAGAAATTTGGATATGTGTAACATGGATTTCAATGATTGCAAAGTCCTTTGAAACAGATAATTTTGTAGACTTAGTTGTATGCATAAGGAAAAATTTCCTTATCATTTATCTGTAGCTGATCCCCTTTATTGAGACTGCCCCTGGACTCTGGACTTGCCACTGTAAGCTTCTTGGCATTAATTCTTAGTCTGTGTTCTTGTATGCATCAGTGAGATCACATTTGTTTCTTCTAAAGTGTAGTGATCATAAGTCAAGCTTTCTTAGTTCCTTTTTGTAGGACAACTGTTTTTAAGGAATAGGACTTGTAAAATTAATTTGGATGGAATCCTTCTAAATATGAAGACCAAAATAAGAGTATACTATTAGTTACTTGTTTATTGTTGCCACAGGTGCCAAGATACAGTGAAGAGATTAGTTTTATGTACTATCCAGATAGATTATTCCAAACACAAGACACCTAGGCAGTACAAAAGGAAAAACAATAATGCAGGGTATAGTGTTAAAGTTACAGAGTGCAGTGTAGGAAGGCAAAAAAGAGGCCATGATGGGTATCATAGGGTCTTGCAAAAGACCTGTATAGTCTAAGCAGGTAGGTCTGCCTTAACAGCTAGTTGGACCATTGGCTCTTCCTGCATGTTTAGCTTCTGCAGTTCTTTAACCAATACACCGAGATGCCTATGTACATGAACATATACTAGTTTCTGACTTAAAATTTTCTTATTCTTCCTACAAAAACGTTTAACCTTGCACTTTCCCCACATCATAATCTATATTCCCTCCTCCAATACAGTTCTTAAAATGTCATTGCCTTTTTCAGACTGTCCATACTTTCCAAGTGTATGAAGATTTGGCATGACATCTAAATTCACTTTCCCACTCTTTAACATGCAGGAACAATGAACTATCTGAGAGCCAATGATACGTTAGATTTTATTGCCAGATAGATGGGTTGCAAGAATAATTAAGTTTTATGAGCAGAAAAAGTGTGTGGTGTCTAGAGGTTCCTGTCAGTGTGGTTTCTTCTCAGGAATCTGTGGCTTATAAGTTCAAGAAAAATACTGTCCCTTCAACGCAGCTTCTGAGGCTCCTTGCAATGTGATGTTAAGTGGAAGTTGCTATTCAGTTTATTTTAGTTGAACATCATTAGCCTTGATAACACAAGATTAGGGCTTGTTGGTTTATGACATAAAAGAACTAATATCTTTATTTAAAAACATGCAAAGGAAAGAAACTGGTTATTCAGATTCAGTTTATTGTCATTTAGAAACCACAAATGCAATGCAGTTAAAAAATGAGACAACGTTCCTCCAGAATGATAACACAAAAGCATATGACAAAACAGACTACACCAGAAAATCCACATAACGTTTGGCAATCCCCAATCCGGAGTCTGGAGAGGCTGCTGCGTATTAATACTGCGCTACTGTCTTAGCGCGTTCCCGGAAAGGAGCTCCAAATCCACCAGACAAACAAGAACAAAAACTAAAGCTACAAGACCTGCACAAAACCATATAGTTACAACAGTGCAAACAATAGCATAATTGATTAAAAAACAGACCATGAGCACAGTAAAAATAGTCCAAAGATGTTAAAGGACTATAAGTTCAAAAGAAATCACCACACAGTTTCCACAAGTCCCCAGGGTCCCGACAGACTCGCCATCCCACGCCGGCGGCAGAAGGGAATACCCCCGCTATGGACTTCCATGGCGCCGCCCGACTCAGCCTCACAGATGCAGCACACAACAAAAGCTTCGTCGAACCCAGCCTCGCAGACGCAGCACACACCAAAAGCGACCTGACCGCAGCGGACTCCGAGTTGCGGACCTCCGAGCTGACAACCATCCCCTCTGGCACAGCTTCTCCGAGCACCATCCTCTGCCGAGCGTATTAAGACGGCCCCGCCGACGGCCATCAGCAACGCGACCCCGAGGACTGGGGCCCTGTTCTTCCCAGCAGAGTCCTGGACCTTGCAGCAGCAACGAAGAAGGTCTTCCTGGAGATTTCCTTATGTTCCTCCATGCTCCCACGTCCGTTTTCAATCGATTATAATTGCGCACGGCACCCTACTTCACAAATAACAGATAATCAGCTCCGGAGTGGCCACTGCAAGCTATGTCGTGCTGCCATCTTGGAAAATGGGGAAAGTTATAATGGCAGCACCCATTTTTTTTTTTTAGGTTGAATAACCTTTTAAACCCTTTAAACAACCTTCCAAATATATGTGCAACTCCAGGCGTGCAGCAATGCTGTGGATATTTAACTGGCCTCTGAAGCAACTTCACAAATTTCGAGGCACTTAACAATGAGCAAAAATTGTTGATCATGTCCATATCCTATGGATGATCTTCACCCTCTGGCTTCAGCAATCTGAGGTACACATCTGCTTCAAGCAGGCTTCAGTTATGCTGGTGCCTAAGAAGAGCATGGTAGCTGGCCTCAATGACTATTGTCCTGCAGCACTTGCATCCACTGTGATGAAGTATTTGAGAAATTGGTGATGAAACCTTACTTTTTCTACCTACCTGGGAAGTGACTTTGATCTGCTCCAATTTGCCTACCAGCACAACAGGACCATGCTATCTCGTTGGCTCTTCACTCAACCCCTGGAATATCTGGACAGTAAAGATGCATGCATCAGGATGCTCTTCATTGACTACAGCTCGGCATTCAAGACTTTGACTTGAATACCTCCTGGTGCGTTGGATTCTTGATTTCCTCACTTGCAGGCCCCAGTTCTTCAGATTGGCAAAAAAACATCTTCACATTTCCATCAGCACAGCTGCACTACAAGGTCATGTGTTTAGCTTCCTTCCCTACTCACTTTACACTTATGGCTATGTGGCTAAGCACAGCTCCAATGCCATTTTTAAGAAAGCTGATGACACCACTGTCATAGGCCAAATCAAATGTGGGGAAGAATCAGCATATAGGAGAGAGATTGAAAATATCCCAACAACAACCTCTTACTCAATGTCATCAAGAATAAGGAGCTAATTAATTGACTTCTGGAGGATGAAATCAGAGGTCCATGAGCCAGTTCTCATCAGGGGATCAGAGACAGGGTCAGCAACAATGTTCCCTCTAAAGTGTGCGCCTGTGCACATGCACTTATCTTTTGCTACTAGCGCATGATGGAATTTAAACTGCGCACTAAAGGTTGTCGCCCACTACCTCGTTGGCATGTTGAGTCTGTTTTATTGTGGTAGTGTGTGGCTTCCATTGGTCTTGGTCGACCATGGGTACTCTGCTTCTGGTAGTCACTGGAGCGAAGCTGGAGTGGCCTCTCCAGGGCGCAAGCCAGGGCAGAGTTGATATGGAGATCCGTCTGTTGCCCATGCAGTGGGACCCCCCCCCCCCCCCATGCTGATGACAGGTCTAAAGGAACGATGAAAGTCGATACAGTTTGGTGCCAGCAGCATCACAGGAGTTGTTGTGCCGGTGCTGGGTACAGCAGTCAGCCGCCTTTGGGACTCCAACTCCGGAATCTTCCTCGGGGTTTACTCCCAAAGCCTTTCCCGTGAGCAGGTATAGCCGCAAAGCAGCGGAGGTTTGAAATCGGAGTTTTCCCCCTCCTAGATGAGCTAACATCAGATTTGTACACAATCATATTTCCTTTTCTGGTTTCTGATGTAAACAGAGTCGACAATGTGGAGTTTGCAATGATTTATCTGTGGATTTTAGAATTGGCATATTTATACTGTTTTTATTGAAGAAGTTATTCAGTACACATTATTGTGCAAAGCACAAGATCTTTGAACACACTGGTCATTACAAATTAGGGGGAATATTGGTCAGCAACTTTAAATTCCTCGGTATTTTGATTTCAGAGGACCTGTGCTGGACCCGGCATGCAAGTGCAATTGCAAAGATAGCATGGCAGCACCTCTCTTTCATAGAAGTTTATGAAGATTTGGCATGACATCTAAAACTTTGATAAATGTCTATAGGTGTGTAGTGGAGAATATGGTGACTGGCTGCATCACATTTGGCATGGAAACTCCAATGCCCTTGAAAGGAAAATCCTACAGAAGTTTGTGGCTGCGGCCTAGTGCATCACCGGTAAAGCCTTCCCCACCATTGAGCACATCTACTCAAAGTGTTGTTGCAGGAGAGCAGCACCCATAATCGGAGACCCCTACCACCCAGGTCATGCTCTCCTCTCATTGCTGCCATCGGGAAGAAGGTACAGGAGCTTCATAACTTATACCACCAGGTTCAGAAACAGTTATTACCCCTCAACCATCAGGCTGTTGAACCAGAGGTGGTAATGTCACTTGCCCCATCATTGACATGTTCCCACAACTTATACATTCACTTTCAAGGACTCTTCATCCTGCAAGAAATTGAATCTCAGGGTTGCATATGATGATACGTACTTTTACTTTTGAACTTTCTGAGCTAAAAATTTAATTGAATTGGGGGTATTTTTTTTTCTTTATAATGAAAATTGCATTACTGCTGATGTTTTTTAGCTGCATTTTTCTTTATACCTAGCTTTAATGTAAATGCTGTATTTTTAAAACCTAATCAACCGGTTTAATAACGCAATTTTAAGAGTCAAGGTAATCTGTATTGCTTTCCTATTATAATATGTCAGCTAAGAGGTGATTTGAAATGTCCTTGATCTTGTGCTTGTATCCTGTGGGATGCTTGTGGCCGCACATTTTTGTGAATGCATGGCACAAAATAACCACACCACTGCAGTCATGCCATGAGGTGGAGCAAGCTGAGGAATCAAGTGATTCATGGGTGGCATACAGATTGCTTCTGACGTGACCTCAGATATCAAAGAGAATAAAAACAGTGCAAGTGAGCATAAAAATGAAAAAAAGGCATTTGTAGTCATTTTTAAAATGTAAATTAATTGAAACCATTAGCTAAAATTTAGAAAAAGCACCTGAAGCTTTTGAAGGTCATCAAGCCTATTCAAACAAATGGGATATGTCACTTGTATCCAGCCCCTTACTGTACTTTCCAAGTTTCAGTGTGCAGGTCTGGAAGCCCACAACTTGTTGATGCATATTTCAGTTAATTACTGCCGTTCAGAGTGGCATGGTAGTCAGCATTATAACCTGGAGAATGCCCTTACGCAATGCATTCTTTTGAAAATGCAATTTCTTAATGTTGTACTGGTTTTGACTTTTGAAATCAGTGTAGAACTTTTAGATTCCAAGTTGGCATTTAAAAGGCTTTGGTAAAATTTTCTGAGAATTACTGGGTTTTACTGCTAATTTGTTCAAGGAAGTGTGTTTTTTTTTGTTTCGAATCTAAATATGCTGTGAAGTGATGAATTGCTTTATCTTCAATTATTTGAGTATTTTAACATTGTGTGGATAATTTGACAAGTGGTAAAACAGATACAGATAGTTGAACAAAGTAATGCAGATATTTTACTGTTGTAAAAAAGGTGTTTTAAGAAACTGCTTGACACATGCGGGGAGTGGAAGTGTGTGGATCATGTAGAGTCAGAAGAGGTTTTGTTTAATTCCACACAAAACTAATGTGTGATTCTCAGTATTATTTACTTGTGTGTTTGGTTTTTGCATTTGCAGTTTTGTCTTTTGCACATTGGTTGTTGGTCTGTGTGTGTAGATTTTCACTGATGTTTATTGTATTTCTTTGTTCTACTGTGAATGCCTGCAAGAAAGCAAATCTCAGTATAGTATATGGTGGCATATATGTACTTTGATCATAAATTTACTTTGAAGTTTGAACAATATGTTCACCACAGACAACATGGACCAGTGGGCCTGTTCCAGTGCAACACTGTTCTACTGCAAGGTGCAGACAGTATTACATCACCTGGGTTTCTGAGGCCCTTGCGTGAACTTCAATTATGCTGACATTGAAAGAAGTACAATTGGGTTATTTAAGGCTCCGATGAGAGGAACAACAAAATGACAAAGTTCATTTTTAAGTTAAATAAGGAAAGCGTTAATTTCTGCATTTATCAAAATACATTACCAATATATACTTAAATATTGATACATAAGAGGAGAAACAAATAAATAAAATTAGTTTACATGAAAAGGGGTCAATTTTAGACACCTTTTTAATTGCCTTTCAATAGAAATTCAGAGACTCCCAATAGAAATTGTCACTTTTTAAACCCTAGTGTAAGTAATGAGAGAAATAATGATTCACGATTAAAATAGAAGAAAACAATTTTCTATCTTTGCCTTGGAGAGAATAGCCTAGGAGTTGGATCCATTTGGACACCTTATTTCTAGTGCAAACATACAAAATCAATTTTTGTTTGAATTGGTGTTCAGATTGTGCTAGTGATCATTTCCAGGGATATTTGTATCCATCTGTATGCATTTCATCTCAACATGGATGATGTTTCACTTTGTCATTCACACTTAATGGTATCACAAACTGTAGTTTCCAACATTGTCAACAAAATTTGGAGCTTTTGTGTGCAACCTGTGAACTTAAGTGAACTCTCAATAAAAAACTTATCATCGCATCATATAAGAATCAGCACTTGAAGCTGCTTCACTGTGACATCATTGCCTTGTACAAACACGCACACTCTGCCATTGTGAGTTTTCAATGATCAGGATTGTGTGAACATGTGTTGTCTCTTTTCTGTTCACACGTTTTGCAAAAAATTATTTGCATTGAGTAATCACGGTCTGGTTGGTCGGCCTGCCTCAAAATTTATGAGTTGTTCCTGGCTTATGACTCATCTGGAGCAAACCACTCCACAGGAGGGGTTTTAAGTCTATACAGTGATTACTACATTTATTATCATCTCCATGGGATCTTTCTCTTGCTGTTCTGTGACTGCTATATGGAGTATCATTTAAGTTCTGACACACTTGAAATCCTATTTCTAGGCAAAAAAAACATCCCAGAAGAAGAGTGAAACGCTTAAAACTAATATTAGTTCAAGAATCTTCAAAAAAATAATTAAATCCCTGTCCAGACGCCCCAAAGCACAGCATGGGTGCATTTGTTTTGACCTTTCAGAACTTCTTGTATTCCATAATAGTTCTACTTGGGAAGCAGCGAATGAGATCCAACTGCTTAAGAAAACAAATCTTGAGAATGTTTGGCCGGCTAACCTGATAAGGATATATCAGGACATTTAGAATATCCTGGGTTGGTAATGTCAGCACTTCAATGAAAGGCCACTGACACTTTTTTAAATAATGTAACTAATAGGGCTGATAGAGAGGAACCAGTAGATGAAGCTACTTGATGTGATACTTTAATCAAAGTTGCTGAGGTTGGTAGTGAGACTGTGGAATGAAATTCTGCTAATGGAGTAGAAATAAATGGGCTATTTTTGGGGTAAAATGCTTCAGGGGTTCAGCACTCTGGTTAGTATTTATAACATCAACTTTGGGAGATTGAGTATAATGTATCCCACATTTACTCATAACTCATACAGGTGGGAAACAAGTGTGAAATTGTCTCCTGTAGTAGAAAAAGTTGAAATGTAAAATACTTCTGCAAAGTGAATTCCATTGAAATAAAACAAAATGCTAGAAAAATGTTTTACACTGCTGCATGACCTATTGAGTGCTTCCATTTTTTTTTTACCTGTTTATATTTCACATTCTCAGCATCTGTGGCTTTTGACTGACATTTTACTGAATGTTGATATGTAGACAGTATCCTTTTGTAGAACTCAAAAGTTAACATGCTGGTTCAATAGCACTTCTGGGAAAAAAAGGTGGAGTTTTGTCCTACAGAAATACTGAAGAAGGTGCAAGGAATATTTATTAGTGTGATGACAAAGTTCAGACCAGTCAAGATAGACTGAATTGGCAAAGGCTCTAGAGTATCCTGTGACAATCTAATAAGACATAACAAAAATGTGGGGGTTTCACAAGGTAGCAGTGGGGGGGGGGGGGGAATCCTTTCACCTACTGGGGAAGCTTGATTCAGACATAATAGGGAATTAAGGGGGGAAAAGAAGTGTGCATTTTAATATATATAATGTGGGTTAGTGAGAAGTGCACTTAAGTAAGTTTGATGAAGATGAGATGGTGAAACAAAGGATATGTGCTGTAGTTAAAGGATGAGAGGATTGTGTGAAGCATAAACATTAGCATGGCCTGTTTGGACCAAGTGGCCTTACTGACTGCAAATACTATGTTAATTGGGAAATTACTAGTTGTAACCAGTTTCTGTATATATGAATCTCTGAATGCCCTGGGGATTGACATGTTTAAACATGGTAGTATGTAAGATAAGTAAATTTCGAAATAATTTCACTAATCATTTTGTGGTTGATTGTCTTATTTTGTGTTTTTAAGGAAAATGGGTTAAAATATAAAGCAATGATCTTAGTAGAGAATACAATAATGGTAACCATTCATGACTGGATTCTTCAGCCACTTACAGTTTGTAATTTTGAAATTTCTTGATATTTTGGTTTCCTACAGCAAAACTTGTCTGAGTATTCATATTTCCATTTTTATTGAATGGATACCTAGAGTTTTACTTATATTTTAAGTGACTGCTTTCCTCCTTTGTCTAATAATTCAAATTAATGTTTGAAGTCTGGAGATTCAAAATGCTACAGAATTGTGGTGAAGATCTGCACTTGTGAAGTACTAATGCAGAATATTGGTCCCAGCATTTTAAAATAGATATTTCAAAACCATGGGTGATAGATAAGCATTGCTCTTCACCATTTTTCTAAAATTACTGTCAAATTAGCTATCTCTTGCTTCATGTCTTTTTGATATATGAACTGAATTGCTCAGCTTCTTACTTTTTCCAATTATTGCCATTTAATTTTGATAAACTTGTATGGAACAGTTAAATTTGTTTGATAGTGTTGTTAGAAGGAATTTAATTTTTGACGTAAGTCATGCACATTAAACTTTTAAAGTGTTCATTTAATTCTAGTACACAAATATTTACAGAAAATAGGGGCAGGGAGGGGAGAGAGTGATGAAATCTGGTATATCCTGGATGACCCAAATATCCTGCTGTGCTGCAAGATCCCATGTCTAAGTGACTGATTATTGCATTTTCAGATCTACAGGTGGTATTTTACTAACCCACAAATCGCAAGATGTCAGCTCGAAGTGGAAAAAAGAAACTGTCCAAGTTGTCACGCTCAGCCAGAGCAGGAGTCATTTTTCCTGTTGGCAGAATGATGCGTTATTTGCGGAAAGGAACATTCAAATACCGTATCGGGATGGGAGCACCTGTTTACCTGGCCGCAGTCATAGAGTACCTGGCAGGTAAAAATATATAATTTAGAGCATAAAGATGAGTTAGTTGATAGTTTAAAAGCTAAACATTTTATAAGGAAATGAATTGATCTGCCTGTTTTGGGATATGTTACTTTGACTCTTCGAGCAAATTTTTAATATAGTTTTAACCTAATCATTTTAACATTTGTACTCTATGCAGCTGAAATTTTGGAACTGGCTGGCAATGCAGCCAGAGATAATAAGAAGAGTAGAATAACTCCAAGGCACATTCTGTTGGCAGTAGCAAATGATGAAGAACTAAATCAGGTAAAGCTGGTGGTGTTAATTATATTGATCTATTTGAAATTTAATGTTTTTTCATGTGGAATGTTTAACTTTCAAATATGAAAAATATTTCTTCAAGGAAGTCTTTGGAGAGAGAATTTTTTTTTAAAAAAAAAGGTAACCTATTATGACAACTGAGTAGGACGTTATACAGTCTATTGGATACGAGCAGAGCATTCCCAGCAGTCCATTACTCCTTTCTTCTCCTGTAGCAACCCCTGCTCTCTCCCTCCACATATTTTTGACTCTTGTCATTATCTGTGCTGGGTTAATTTTACAGTAGCCAATTAATTACCAACCCAGGTTTGAGATGTGGGGGTAAGTTGGACAAATCCTGTCTGGTCAAACAGACTGCATCATAGGTTGGATCAGGGTGTGTTGTATGAAAATCAAAAAATAATCACAGATGCTACAAGACAGAAAATTCTAGAAACACTGAACTGGTTTGACAGCATCTGTGGAAGGAGAAGCTTTTAACATTATAGGTTTTTCATTAGAAGGACCTTCATGAGAATTGTGTGTGCATGAAATGTTTCTTTCTGTGCTGTTTGATTCTACAAGGATTTTGAAAATTAAAAAAAAAGCAGAAATTAAGCAGGTATGAAGGACACCTACTGGTTATACTGATTTCTGGCAGGTTCTGTGATGTATGTATGTATCTGGACTTGAACTGACTTTTCTAAGTGCAATTTCATCATACTGAAAACTCCTCCTGAGGGTTGCCACATTTCTGTCTTTGACCTAGCTGCTCCTTTCGTGAAGGGCTCTTGTATATTCAGACAGATATTGAAGGGATGTACTGTTGAGTGAGTGTCAGTTTTTAAAAATAATCCATTAATGCAATTTACAAATCAAGGTAATTTTGATTCCATTTCCCTAATGAATTTGAATTTATGGTCAGTTCTGCACTTTTGGATATGCTTCTTTTGCTTGTAATGTATGTAAAAGATCCCTGGCACCTATGTTTTATGCATTCCTAACTATCAAAGAAATACTACAGAAAAGTAGTCATTTTAATTTCTTAAAGCTATTTGTATAACTTTTCCTTTTTCAAATTTATATCAGTCACAACAAGAAATATTGTAGTTTCTCCTGAACATGTGTACCATTACTAACAAGACTGATGGTTGATGTATTAAATGTATAATTACCAACATTTCTGCAAACTAGAATTTACATGAATAAATTGGCTATATTAGAGCAACTGGAGGATACAATAATGTGTTGAAAATCTTAGATACCCTACCCTTTTCATTTAATAAAGTTGCATCTAATTTTTTGCATTGAATCATCTAATTAAGTAGAGAAATCAAATATTTCATTCATTGGTGCATCTTCCCATGAAGTGTTCCATTTGTATAAAGGAACCGAAAATTGATTGTCCCTTATTTGGAAACTTACCAGTTTGAGATGCAGTTTGCAAGAATAAGAACGTTTTGAAAAGCTATGCCTATGCACTCTTACTTTTGCGCCTCTAGTTACTAAGGGGAGTAACAATTGCGAGTGGTGGTGTGCTGCCCCGAATTCATCCTGAGCTACTGGCAAAGAAACGTGGTGCCAGAAGTAAAGTGGAAACCATTCTTTCTACACCATCAGAAAAGAAGGCAAAGAAAGCGAAGCCATCTCCAATCAAAAAATCTGCTAAGAAATCAGCTATCAAAAAGGCTGCAAAATCCAAATCAGCCAGAAAGGTATGTTTCGAGCATCAAGTTTCTGATCTCTTGTGAGAGGTGCACTTACTGCACTACAGTATTTGATCTTAGCCAGTTATTATCTTTAGAAGCGTTAATTCTGTGTTCTGTGCTGCTGGTAAAACTATTCAGCAATCCAGCAATTTGGATATTCTGATGTTTAACATCTGGCTCAACAGTGTTTGCAATATTCCCTTCCGCCTCACTGAGGGCTGTTCCCTCCTTTCCCTTCCTATTATTTTGAATCTGTTCCTGCACTCCCAACTCACCAGGGCTCTGGTTCCCACATTCCCTTTAAACTCGTTTGCCTTCACTGCAAAATGTATTGCAGTACTGTGTAACATCTTTTAGAAAGTGTATTAGATTGGGGAATTAATAGAAATTATATCTAGAGATCCAGAAAATCTGGTATGTAACTGCTAAAGTCCCAATTATGTCACATTATTGGAAGTTTGCAAAACCAAACATAAGTAACAGATATACCCCAGTTTAAATTCTGCATTTTACTTTTTATTTTCAGGTTTGATATTCCACATCCCTTATCAAAACAGTGAGGAGCTAAAGTGATATTACAGAAAAAATTAATTTGGTAAAAATATTAAAAATGCGCACACATGGAAGTGTAGGTTACTGGCTAAACTAATTTCGATATTTAAAATGTCATTTAATTTAAAATCTCATCCTTGAATATTGAATAATTGAGGCAGCTTACATACAGTAGGTTAAAACCCTGCATTGTTACTGTTTAAAAATGGGAAATTTTAACATGGGGCAAGAAATGAGTGCAGCGGGTTTGTAAACTTGATTTGGGTTTTAGTCGCAACAGTTCCAATATTGGAGATTATTTATTGTTGTTAGACAATTTATGACTAAGATGCTGCTTGTTTTTTTTCTAAATTGCTATTCAGATATTTTGAGTTTATTAGCTTGAGTACATTAGTGAAGAGAAATTTCACAGTTGATTTCCCATACCTTGTTTCAGTCCTGACTTTATTTTTCTGAAATTGGTATCAAATAAGCAAGAGAAGGAAAGCCAAGAGTTGTGGGGAATTGGATGTCATTGGCGCAAGATTAGTGGACCTGAGATGGGACCATGGGATGGTGCGAACCTGAAGATGGAATTGCTGGAATGTACTTCTTTATGACCTAATTTCTCAAATGATGATCCAAAAGGGAATTGATTTGGTATTGATGCCTGAAAGTGAAATCATATCATTCAACCAGTGTGATTTTACCCATGGAAGTGCTGTTTGCTTAAATGCCTAGAGGGCAGAATTCTTCTCAAAATTCATGAAAATATTCTGCTCTTAAAATAACTTTTTTTCATAAAATGTAATAATGTTGTACACACTAATTTTCTGCCAAGGTTTGTCTTTCTGCCTGGATTAAAATTAAATACAAACAAATAGAAAGCCAGTGATTTAATCTCAGCAGAATAGAACGTCTATAACCCATCAAAGGTTTATAGTTTTTATTACCAAATACTGTATATCATTTGTTCTGTACAAAAGTTAGCAGATCATACAATTGTTAGAAAAATGAATATACTACCAAGGTCATTGTGTTCGGTGTTCTCATTGGTAATTTACTTGGGTCTGTATTAAGGAACAGTTTTGTATTATTGCAGCAATAAAGAAATGAAGTTTTCAATTATTTTTAAATCAGGGTAAACGAATAGTGAGCAGTAAGGAAGGAGCATCTAGTTCTACATCAGATGATGTACCTGGTGAAGGCTTCACAATTCTTTCAACAAAGAGCCTTTTCCTGGGGCAGAAGGTAAGAAGTGTGGTATTTTAAATTCAAATTTGTATTTAAATTCAAACCTCTAGGTTACATGGAATTGTGAACTGCACATCGTATCAGCAAAACTCTATATTTGTGGATCAATGCCTATTATAGTTGTGTGTGGATTTGGCATGGTATATTACAGCTGAATTTAATTGCAATTTTTCAAAGTATCAGTTTTTGTAATAAGCTGTGAATGTGGGTTTTGAGGAGCATTCAGAAAGGTTACAAGTTAAATGACTGGGCAAATACATGGCAGGTGCATTACTTAAACGGGACATGTCAATGTACAAAGTAATCTGAGTGTCTTTATATCTGGTCTCTGATAGCAAATATGTAAGTACCGTAGATGTCGGATTATAAGCCGCTACTTTTTTCCCATGCTTTGAACAGCATTGAACATAGCGGCTTATAATAAGGTGCGGCTAATAGAAAGTTTTTTCCCATGCCGCCAAAACATTTTGCCTCGTAACAGTAGACCAATAAAATTGATGAGTAGTTCACAGAGGTCCAATGAAATTGTACGATAAATCAAGCGCACTTCACAAATTATTGTAAATCAGCCATTTGTACTCACCCTCATCAACATGGAAAACACTCGAAGAAAAGCATATGATGCAGCTTTTAAGTTAAAGGCAATCAATCTGGCGGTTGAACAAGGAAATCGAGCTGCTGCGCGTAATCTTGGCATACATGAATCGATGGTGAGACGGTGGAGATTTAATTTGGGACTGCCGCTTCAGGTCAGGAATGGCTCACGTGATATTAGACAGCAGTACAAGGGAGGGAGGGAGCGAAACTGAGGATTCCGCTGCACCGAAACTACTAGCGATTCAGTAAACAAAAAAACAGTAAAACTCGTGTGTGAATGGTATCGGGCCAATAAGGACACAAGTGTCCGATGTTACCAAATACCGGTAGGTATAACAAAGTTTAGCCTTACCAAATATGTGTAGCGAGGGTTTGGTTTGGGGGAAAAAGGAGTATAAATAAGAGCAGAATGTAAGGGGAAGGCAAAACGCGTTCTGCAATAAAGCCACGCTGCACTGTAATCCGGTGTTGGTTGTCTCTCTTCCAAAACGAACACAGGGCAGAATTTGAAGCCCAACACGTGTAATATCTTTCTGTGTAAATATCTCATATTACAAGCGGCCGAAAATTCGGTGCGCCGAAAATCCGGTCCGCCGGAAATCCAGTGCACCGAAAATCCGGTCCGCCGGAAATCCAGTGCGCCGAAAATCCGTTCCGCCTGAAATTCGGTGCGGCCTAAAATCCGAAGCGGCCTGTATAATAAAAAAAATGATTTTATTTCTAAAATTAGAGCCAGCGGCTTTTAATCAGGTGCGCTCTGTAGTCCGGAATCTACGGTAGTTAAAAAGGTAATTGGCATATCTGATTTTGTAACTAAAGCTGTGTGTCTAGGAGTAAGGATATCTTGCTACATTTATAAGGGTTTTGGTGAGATCACAACTGGACTATTGTATTCAGGTTGAGTTTTAACAAAAGATAGATTTGCGCAGATAATGTTCACTAGACTATTTTTGAGGTGGTGGGACTGTCACATCAGAGATTGGCTTGATTAGCCATTTATTCATTAGAGTTTAGAAGAATGAGAGAGGGAATATATATTTGAAAAGTATGATGAAACTTGAGAGGCTGTATACAAGAAGGATGTTTCCCCTAGGTGGATTGAAGTTCCAGAATGAGGGGTATCATTCTCAAGATCTGGAATGTCAAATATGACATGAAATTTCTCAGAAGCTGGTGAATTTTTGGAATTCTCTACCAGTGAATGCTGTGGTGGCCAAGGTGCAAAGCATTTCTAAAACTAAAATAGATTTGTAGTCATAGAACATCAATAAGTATGAGGAAAGAATGGCAGTATGGTATTGGTTGAGAAGATCAGCAATAACGTATTGAGTGGCAGAGCGGATTTGAATGGCAGCTTGCACAATGTGTTTCTCCTGCTCCTGTTTTTCTAAATCAAACTATCCTGACCTACTAATTTCTCTTAAACAGTTTACTAAATGTTCTTTTTTTTTAGCTGTCGTTGACACAGAGTGAAATCAGTAACATCGGTTCAGTTAAGGTTGAGTGCATCATCAACCCAACAAATGCTGAAATAGACCTTAAAGAGGACATTGGTATGTGTTTTTCATTTTTATTTTGGTTCAAGTGGGCCTGCAATAGATTTCCATATACCAGAAGGGAGCTTTTTAATGACTATTAAGTCTGCTGGATGTGCTTCCATGAAATTAATAATATAAATTTGCTTGAAAATACTGAAATATAAAAGTGATTAACTTTGAGCTGGACACATAATTAGATGCAATATGCATAAAATACTGGAGGAACTCAGCAAGTCAGGCAGCATTCTATGGATATTGTATATAACGTGATTGTCAGCTCTAATGATGGTTTTTTTAAAAAATTCCCTCAAACAGTAAGGTTATTTGCCTATTAATATGCCAAATAAACCCTTCAAATATTAAAGAAAATGCACTGATAAATCATTGTTTTGGTTAGTTTTTTTAGGTAATTAAACATTTCTGGAAAGAGATGTATAGATTAGAAGGTACTTCTGTAGTATTCTCAGAATCAGGTTTATTATGACCGGCATGTTTCGTGAAATTTGTTAACAGCAGCAGCAGTTCGATGCAATTCATAATATAGAAGAAAAAAAAGTAAATGAATTACAGTATACGAGTGATGATTGATAAGTTGGCGGCCTAAGGTAGAAGGAGATGAGTTATTAACTTCAAACTTTCTGCATTATCACTCAGAGTTGAACTGCATGTGCATGTAAAGAGAGCTGCGTAACTCATCTCTTTCTACCTTAGGCCACAAATTTATCAATCATCACCCCCCCCATTGTGGACACTTTGTGGAGGTCCAAGATCCATATGCTCCACAACCGCTGGACTGTGTGTAAATGTAGGAGGGGACTATGTTGAAAAATAAATGTGCTAGGTTTTCTAAAATTGACTCCTTCTACCTTAGGCCATGAACTTATCAATCACCCCTCATACATACATTGAATGGATTAAAAATCGTACAAAAAAACTGAAATGATACGTATTTTTAAAAAGTGAGGTAGTGTTCAGATGGCAGAGGTGAAGAATCTGTTCCTGAATCTCTGAGTGGGTGCTGGAGGTCCTTAATGGACACTGCCTCTTCTTCTGTCTACGAAGCGTTATAGCTCAAATTCCAACTGCAAATCCCTCTGCCTATGATTTAATGTGTTTTGTTTTACAGCTTGCTTCATTTTAAACCAATTTTTTGGCCATTAAGCCTAGTATCTCCTTACTTAGCTCGTCGTATTTGTTTTGCTTGACATCTTGGGGTAGTTAGCAAAATTAAAGGTATATAAACCTTCCAAGATAGATGGGCAAACATATTATTAAGTCCTTTTATTGAAGAACTTTTAGAAAGTTGGCCTCGTGCTCATTTGATACTTCAATTTAAGATATAATGAGATTTTTGTTATGATGCTCTGCATGTTGAAGTAGGCAGCTGGAGTTGCCATTAGATAGTTATGAATTTGACAACTTCAAGTAGATCTATCAATAGCGTTGGTCTCATCTAACCAGTAATTGTGATTTCAGGTAATGCATTGGAAAAAGCAGGGGGAAAGGAATTTTTAGATGCTGTGAAAGAGCTCCGAAAATCGAATGGACCTTTGGAAGTAACTGGAGGTAAATAGTAACTTGTAACTTTTTTTTTAAACTATCTCCTATGTGGTTGATTGAAGTTAGTAATACCATCTAACTGCAATGAAGTTAGTTAGCTCTGCTTTTTCATGTGTGAGGAAAGTACTTTCAGATATACTAAGATAGTTGAGATGAGTGAAATTATTAACATTTTGTTAAAATTGACACCAAGTAAGTCTCATTTTACAAATGTTTCAATATTTCATGCAGAGTTAATTTTCTATTTTGCATCAATATCCACTTTGCAGAAGGGGAGATGGCAACAGTATATAGAAAGATCAAAGGCAGTGATTCTGTATTTTATAATTTAAAAGTAGAGTTCTATGGTTACTCACAAAATGCTAGAGGAACTCAGCAGGCCAAGCAATATCTGTGGATAAGAGTAAACAGTTGATGTTTCGGGTGAGACCCTATATCAGGAAGTGTGCTGATCAAGGGTCTCAGCCAGAAATGTTGACTGTTCACTCTTTTTCAAAGATGCTGCCTGGCCTGCTGAGTTCCTCCAGCATTTTGTGTATATCACTTTGTCCAGCATCTGTAGATTTTCTCGTGTACTATGATTACTGCATGTTTTTCTTGCTGTTCGGCTATGTGGTACTGTAGTGTTTTTCTGAAATTCATGGAACAGCATTGAATCTCAGGAGTACTTGGTGGATCTGATTTATTTATGAATTTGTTAATAAGTTAGTGGGAGCTTAGCTAAATTTTTAAGTTAATAGCATCAATTGAGGTTTGGTGCTTACTGAATTTGCAGTGTTCCTCTAAGCGGTGTGGTTAAATGTTCTTGATTTGCTTTAGCTCAGTACTTTCCATCTCTTTGGGTGTTGTACTCATTTTTGCATATGTGCTGTTGCTCCTACCTTTCTGAACATTTTGTCCAATATCCCTTAACCTAGTGTTTTTTACCCAGATTCTTTATACTTTGAAGGCAAATAATAGGACACAAGTCAGATCCTAACTTCATTTGCACATACATGCATGTATGCTTAATCATGTAATGCTTTGTATGCCTGGGCTGGATATGGGCATCTTTGCTCTTCACTGAGGTTTGTTCTCTGTCTTGGATTAGGCCTGTGCAGTCTTTGTTCCATTAGTCTCTGCCTTCAAAGTAGGCTTTAACTGGCTGTGATCCTGGCCGGTTGCTTTTGAATTTCCTTCACTGCAGGTTATTCAGCTCTGTTTTGTTGATGGTGCTTAGTTATGCCCCTGCTGTGATCTTCCAGAAACTTCCCTCATCTTGATTAGTTGCAAGTCACTTGCAAAGGGTAGTAAGTTAAAGAGGTGTTGAAATTGGTTTATTACATACTCAAGTACAGAATTTTTTTTTGCCTTGGCTTTCCATTCTACTACTTTAATGTACTATTGTAATGAATTGATCTGATGAATGATATGTAAGACAAGTTTTTCATTCTACCAGTACATAATTAAACCAATTTAATATAAAAATTGCATTATAGCTTTGTTCTTAACAGTCCTTAAAGAAACGTTGACTTTCAAACTTGGGGTGAGAATTATTGCTGTTGACATCAAGGCATGACTTAATTGTGCATGGCAAAATGGAGCTTTGTTAAAACTGAATTCAGTGGGAATTTACAGAAAAGTTTTACAAAGCTGATGTAATAATTGAATGGAGTAGTCATAGTATAGATTCGTAGAACACTGCAGCGCAAGCAGGCCCTTTGGCTCATCTAGTCTGTGCTGAAATATTATTCTGCCAATTCCATCAGTCTGTACCCTGACCATAGCCCTCCATACACCTTCCATGCATCTACCTCTCCAAATTTCTCTTAAATGTTGAAATCAAACTCTCACCATTTCAACTGGCAGTTTCTTCTGCATTCTGAACACCCTGAGTAAAGAAGTTCTCTCCCCTCCCCTGCCCCATGTTTCCCTTAAACATTCCACCTTTTACCGTTTATCCCATGACCTCCTGTCCCACCCAACCTCAGTGGGAAAAAGTCTGCTTGCATTTACCTTCTCTTGTATCACTCTTAATTTTGTATACCTCTATCAAATCTCCCCTCTTTCTCATGCTCTCCAGGGAATCTACGAATATTGGAGACACTTGGAACAAAGATTTTGTCTTTTGAAATCAGCAAGAGGAAGGACTTTGGGGCAATCCAGTGGGCAGGGCCTTGAGGCCTGATTAGCATTTATGACTCATCTATACCATAGGACCATAGAGAGAGAGTCTCTTGGATTGCAGACCATCATTGTGGTGCATGTATGCCTTGATGAATATGATGCATTGGCCAGATGAAGTGCAGTTCAATTCATTATTCTCCCCAGTCCCAACAAGGACTTTTTTCCCAATAAGATTCTCATTGATATTTAACCTCAACCTCCACTTCCTTTTGAATGAGGGAGAACATACTGTTGCAGCGGATGTTATGGGAGGGAACTCCATCAGCCATAGACGTAACTTAAGCAAAGTACTGTATGCTTGGTTGGATGAGTGCAGTTACAATGATCAGTAGGTTTGACAATTCATTTCAGTTGGGACACAATTGACTATCCTAATGTTTAATGCCCTCTGTTGGTTCTCAGTTGCCACATTGTTTACCCTGCCCTTGGCATGTAGGATTAATGAGCATCCAAAGACATTTTGTATGCATATTACAAGCAAAAGAACAGCAAGGGAAAGGGTAGGTTTACTCAAGGACAAAGAAGGGAACTTGCTCATGGATCCAGAGAAAAGAGGGCAATGTCTTTAATGAGTAGTTAGCAAAAGTATTCATCAAGGAGAAGGAAATGAAAAATGGTAAGGTCATGGAGGGTTATGTTGGTAATCCTGGGGTATGTCTGAATTGGGAATGAAGAAATGTGATATGTTGAAAAACATTAAAGTGAATAAATCCCTAGACTCTGGGACACCAAAGGAAGCAAATGAGAAGATCTTTGTATTCTCTTTAGCAACAGATGAGGTCCCAGAAAACTTGAAAGGCCAGTGTTGCTCCTTGGTTTAAGCAGGGCAACAAGAAAATTCTTGGATAGGATTTACTTGCATTTGTAAAAGTATGGTCTTACTAGGGATAATAGAATTGCCTTTGTGCTGGTGTAGTATCTCAGAAATTTGCTTGAGGAAATGATGAAAATATTTGAGGATAGGGCAATGGATGTCCACGTGGTCTTCAGTAAATTATTTAACAAGGAGCCGCTCAATAAACTAGACCCGAAGATTAAGTCATGGGTTCTATGGTGATTTGGATTAAAAATTTCATTTGTCCATAGATGGCAGAAGTTAGTGAGGTGCTTTTCCGATTGGATGTCCATGACTAGTGTTTTCAGTGAGGATCAAGTGCTACAATCACTAACGTATATAAATGACTTGGATATAGATATAGTTCGTCTGATTAGTATATTTGCAGATCACATGGATTGTAAAGAAAGTCATCAATGGCAGAGGAGGATATACATCCTTTGAAAATTTGGGTATAGCTATAGCAAGTAGTTTAATCCAAGCAGGTGTGAGGTAAACATAGAAAATCTACAGCACAATACAGGCTCTTTGGCCCACAAGGTTGTGCCAAACATGTCCCTACCCTAGAAATTACTAGGCCCTCTATTTTTCTAAGCTCCATGTACCTATCCAAAAGTCTCTTAAAAGACCCTATCGTATCCGCCTCCACCACCTTTGCCAGCAGCCCATTCCACGCACTCACCACTTTCTGAGTAAAAAACTTAACCCTGACATCTCCTCTATACCTACTCCCCGGCACCTTATACCTGTGTCCTCTTGTGGCAACCATTTCAGCCCTGGGGAAAAAGCCTCTGACTATCCACATGATCAACGCCTCTCAACATCTTATACACCTCTATCAGGTCACCTCTCATCCTCCGTCGCTCCAAGGAGAAAAGGCCAAGTTTACTCAACCTATCCTCTTAAGACATGCTCCCCAATCCAGGCAACATCTTTGTAAATCTCCTCTGCACCCTTTCTTTGGCTTCCACATCCTTCCTTGTAGTGAGGTGACCAAAACTGAGCACAGTACTCCAAGTGGGGTCTGACCAGGATCCTATATAGCTGCAACATTACCTCTTGGCTCCTAAATTAAATTCCACGATTGATGAAGGCCAATATACCGTGCGCTTTCTTAACCACTGAGTCAACCTGCGCCGCTGCTTTGAGCATCCTGTGGACTCGGACCCCAAAATCCCTCTGATCCTCCACACTGCCAGGAGTCTTACCATTAATACTATATTCTGCCATCATATTTGAGCTACCAAAAAGAACCACTTCACATTTATCTGTGTTGAACTCTATCTGCCACTTCTCAGCCCAGTTTTGCATCCTATCAATGTCTCGCTGTAACCTCTGACAGCCCTCCACACTATCCACAACACTTCCAACCTTTGTGTCATCAGCAAATTTACTAACCCATCCCTCCACTTCCTCATCCAGGTCATTTATAAAAATCATGAAGAGTAAGGGTCCCAGAACAGAACAGGCACTCCACTGGTGACCGACCTCCATGCAGAATATAACCCGTCTACAACCACTCTTTGCCTTCTGTAGGCAAGCCAGTCCTCGATCCACAAAGTAAAGTTCCCTTGGATCCCATGACTCCTTACTTTCTCAATAAGCCTTGCATGGAGTACCTTATCAAATGCCTTGCTGAATTCCATATACACTACAGCTACTGCTCTTCCTTCATCAATATGTTTAGTCACATCCTCAAAGAATTCAATCAGGCTCGTAAGGCACGACCTGACCTTGACAAAGCTGTGCTGACTATTCCTAACCATATTATACCTCTCCAAATGTTCATAAATCCTGCCTCTCAGTATCTTCTCCATCAACTCTCCAACCACAGGTAAGACTCACTGGTCTATAATTTCCTGGTCTATTTCTACTCCTTTTCTTGAATAAAGGAACAACATTCGCAACCCTCCAATCCTCTGGAACCTCTCCCGTCCTTATTGATGATGCAAAGATCATCACCAGAGGCTCAGCAATCTCCTTCCTCACCTCCCGCAGTTGCCTGGGGTACATCTCATCCGGGTCCGGGAACTTATCCAACTTGATGCTTTCCAAAAGCTCTAGCACATCCTCTTTCTTTATGTCTATGTGCTCAAGCTTTTCAATCTGTTGCAAGTCATCACTATTATCACCAAGGGCCTTTTCCATAGTGAATACTGAAGTAAAGTATTCATTAAGTACCTCTGCTATTTCCTCCAGTTCCATACACACTTTCCCACTGTCACATTTGATAGGTCCTATTCTTTCATGTTTAATCCTCCTGCTCTTCACATGCTTGTAAAATGCCTTGGGGTTTTCCTTAATCCTGCCCGCCAAGGCCTTCTCATGGCCCCTTCTGTCTCTCCTAATTTCCTTCTTAGGCTCTTTCCTGTTGGCCTTATAATCTTCTAGATCTCTAACATTACCTAGCTCCCTGAACCTTTTGTAAGCTTTTCTTCTTGACCAGATTTATTACAGCCTTTGTACACCATGGTTCCTGCACACCATCATAACTTCCCTGTCTCATTGGAACGTACCTTTGCAGAACTTCACACAAATATTCCCTCAACATTTGCCACATTCTTCCGTACTTTTCCTTGAGAACATCTGTTTCCTTTTTTTCTCTTTTTTATGTAATTTATTTTTTTATTGAAGTTCATCATCAAACAAACATTTCCATAAGATGTATTTCAGACATTGTACATATATATCATATCATATATATCACAAATCTCCACAAATTATTTATCTGAGGTATACACTTATAGAAAAGAGTGGAAAGAAAAAACAAGCAAAAGGAAAGAACTATGTACAAGTAGGGAGAACATCTGTTTCCAATTTAAGCTTCCAGTTTCCTGCCTGATAGCCTCATAATTCCCCTTACTCCAATTAAATGCTTTTCTAACTTGTCTGTTCCTATCTCTCTCCAAAGCTATGGTAAAGGAGATAGAATTATGATCACTATCTCCAAAATGCTCCCCCACTGAGAGATCTGACACCTGACCAGGTTCATTTCCCAATACCAAATTAAGTACAGCCTTTCCTCTTGTACACTTATCTACATATTGTGTCAAGAAACCTTCCTGAACACACCTAACAAACTCCACCCCATCTAAATCCCTTGCTCTAGAGAGATGCCAGTCTATATTTGGGGAAATTAAAATCTCCCATCATGACAACTCTGTTGTTACACCTTTCCAGGATCTGTTCCCCTATCTGCTCCTCGATATCCCTGTTACTATTGGGCAGCCTATAGAAAACACCCAGTAAAGTTATTGACCCCTTCCTGTTCTTAATCTCCACCCACAGAGACTCCGTAGACAATCCCTCCATGACGTCCACCTTTTCTGCAGCCATGACACTATCTCTGTTCAGCAGTGCCACACCCCCCACCTCTTTTGCCTCCATCCCTGCCCTTTCTGTAATATCTAAAGCCTGGCACTTGAAGTAACCATTCCTGTCCCTGAGCCATCCACGTCTCTGTAATGGCCACCACATCATATTTCCAAGTACTGATCCACGCTCGAAGCTCATCTGCTTTGTTCACAACATCCTTGCGTTAAAATAGATACATCTCAAATCTTCGGTCTGCGTGCGTCCCTTCTCTATCACCTGCCTATCCTCCCTCACATGCTGTCTCCTATCTCCTATCTTTTTGAAAGCCAGATACCTCTTCCCCAGTCTCTTCAGTTTGGCACCTGAGAACATTTCTATCACATACAAACCTTTGATTTCTGTCCACACAAGCAGTCCTCTATTGACCTTTATCTTCCTTCACCTCACCATCTGCTCTAACACTCTGGTTTCCCTCCCCCTGCAAATCTAGTTTAACCCCCCCCCCACCAAGCAGCACTAGCTAACCTGCCGGCAAGGATGTTAGTCCCATTGGAACAGGTCCCACCTTCCCTGGAACAAGGCCCAATTGTCCAGAAACATGAAGCCCTCCCTCCTGCACCATCTCCTTAGCCACACATTTAGCTGCATTATCTTCCTATTTCTAGCCTCAGTAGCACGTGGCAGTAGGAGCAATCCTGAAATTGTAACCCTGGAGGTCCTGTCCTTCAATTTTGCACCTAACTCCCTAAACTCTCTTTGCAGGACCTCCTCCTTCTTCCTATCCACGTCATTGGTCCCTACATGGACCGCGACATCTGGCTGCACACCCTCTGTCCTGAGAATACCGAGAACTTGATCTGAGATATTGCGGACCATGGCACCAAGGAGGCAACAGACCATCCAAGATTCTCGATCTCTCTCACATAACCTCTTATCTGTCCCCCTAACTGTCGAATCCCCTATCAGTACTGCTCTCCTCTTCTCCCTCCTTCCCTTCTGAGCTGAGGGTCCAGTCTTGGTGCCAGAGACACGATCACTACAACTTGTCCCTGATAGGTCATCCCCACCAACAGTATCCAAAACGGTATACATATTGTTGGTGGGAACGGCCACAGGGGTGCTCTGCTCTTTCTGTCTATTCCCCTTCTCTCTCCTGACAGTCACCCAGCTACCTGCCTCCTGATTTTTAGGGGTGACTATCTCCCTGAAACTCCTGTCTATTTCTGCTTTTGCCTCACGAATAAACCGAAGTTCATCCAGCTCCAGTTCCCTAACTCGGTTTGTCAGGAGCTGCAGCTGGATGCACCTTTTACAGGTGTAGTCATCAGGGACAATTGTGCTCACCCTGACTTCCCACATCCTGCATACGGAGCACTCGACTGCCTTAACTGCTGCTTCCATTATCTACTCCTAAGTTAATAAGGTAATAAATGTTGACAGGGCAAATGCAAGGGGAAAATACAATGGGTTCCAGTTAGTTGGTCCAACAGTTAAACAGAGTAGCTGTTTTGGACAACTCCAAATAACAAAAACTAAATCAAAAAAATTGCTGGGATTTTATTTTATTTGCCACTTAATTGGGGCTGGAGACTGTTTCTAACTAGTGACAGTTGTGTACAACTTCATGGTCATTAGACACTACACTGTGCTTAGAGTGGTTAATTTTTTAATAGTGTCAGTTGCATGTGTTTGTGTTCAGGAAGCTATGATTTTTATCACTGATAGTTGGCTAGAAATAAACAGTAAGACAATACAGAACTGTTTTGCTCACCAGGAGTTTCAAGAATTCAGAATGGGAAATGCCAAGAGTGAAAATGAAAACATTTCACTACAAGTTAGGAATTACAAAGATATCGATAACCATCTTGAACATTACAAATGAAAATAAAGATTTGAAGGATGTAATCGTCTAATGCATTGTAGGAAGGCAGTCCATTATCTGCACAAGGTGCTTGTGCTGATTTTGTTTGTTTACTCAAAAGAACACAGTAGGTAACTATTAGCAACTAATGCAGTTTTACATTAATTACTGGATCCTTTTTAATTATTTCCATGAAACTTTGGCTAATTAGGGCAGCTACTTAATTGGGCCAAAATGTACTGGTCATGATGGATTCCAGTTAAATGGGACATATGTTGTATGGTAAAAGGCAAGAATCATGGGATCATAGCTTTCAGAAAGTGTGCAATGTAGTTGCCTATGTTGATCAGGGTTGACCATATGGATATTGCATCCTAACTGTCTATACAAGCCAGTACCCAAACCAGGGCAGTAAGATATGGAGAACAAGTTAAGTGTTGCCCATGCAGCAAACTCTTTCTCTCCCCCCCCCCCCCATGCGCAGCTGGTGAATCCAAAGCAATGGGCCAGGGACCAGATGCAGTTTTGTACCAGCAGCTGTTGCGTGAGTTGCTGGTCGGTTTTGAACTCAATGTAGGACTGTCTTGGAGACTCCAGCTCCAGATTTTTTCCTCGGGGTTTGCTCCCGAAGACGTCCCCATGAGTGGTTATGGCTGCGAGCAAGCGGAGGTTTGATCAGAGTTTTCCTTCCAGGTGAGATTCCAAACACGGTTGAAGAACCCCATCTGTCAGAAGAAAGTGTCAACAGAAGTCATGACAATGCATATTGACATACTTGCTTTCATCAGAGGGTATTGAGTTTAAAAAGTTGGCAAGATGTGCTGCAGCTGGAGTATCGTATACAGTAAAAAGAAGGCGGAGGCATTGGAGAGGGTGCAGAAGAGATTCATCAGAATGTTGTCTAGAGAGTACAATTGGCCCTCCTTATCCGCGGGGGACTGGTTAGAGGGTACCCTGCGGCGGGGGAAGCAACAGTGGCCACGCCTCTGGCACAGAGTCTGACCCTGTGGCTCTGAAGGGTAGGGAAAGGAGGAGGATGGCAGCAGTGATAGGGGACTCTATAGTTAGGGAGTCTGACAGGCGATTCTGTGGATGCAGGAGAGAAACATGAATGGTAGTTTGCCTCCCAAGTGCCGGGGTCCAGGATGTTTCTGATCACGTCCACGATATCTTGAAGTGGGAAGGAGAACAACCAGGGGTTGTGGTACATATTGATGATATAGGTAGGAAAAGAGAGGAAGTCCTGGAAACAGACTACTGGGAGTTAAGAACGAAGTTGAGAAGCAGGACCTCAAAGGTAGTAATCTCGGGATAACTGCCTGTGCCGTGCAATAGTAAGTATAGGAATAGAATGAGGTGGCGGATAAATGCATGGCTCAGAAATTGGAGCAGAGGGCAGGGATTCAGATTCCTGGATCATTGGGACTTCTTTTGGGGCAGGTGTGACCTGTACAAAAAGGACGGGTTGCACTTCAATCCCAGAGGATCCAATATCCTGGCATGGAAGTTTGCAAAGGCTGTTGGGGAGAATTTAAGCTAGGATTGCTGGGGCGTGGGGACCAAACTGAAGAGATGGAGGAAGAGGTGGTTGGCTTGCAAATAGAGAAAGCTTGGAGACAGTGCAAAAGGGAGGATAGACAGCTGATCGAGAAGGGCCGTGCTCAGACCAATGGTTTGAGATGTGTCTATTTTAATGCAAGGAGTATTATGATCAAAGCGGATGAGCTTAGAGCGTGGATCAGTACTTAGAACTATGATGTTGTGGCCATTACAGAGACTTGGATGGCTCAGGGGCAGGAATGGTTACTTCGAGTGCCAGGCTTTAGATATTTCAGAAAGGACAGGGAAAGAGGCAAAAGAGGTGGCAGCGTGGCACTGTTGATCAGAGATTGTGTCACGGCTACAGAAAAGGAGGAAGTAATGAAAGGATTGTCTACAGTGTGTGTGGAAGTTAGGAACAGGAAGGGGTCAGTAACTTTACTGGGTGTTTTTTTTTAATAGACCACTCAATAGTTACAGACATCGAGGAGCAGGTAGGGAGTCTGATTCTGGAAAGGTATAATAATAATATAATAAGGGTTGTTGTGGGAGATTTTTAATTTCCCAAATATTGAATGGCATCTCCCTAGAGCAAAGGGTTTAGATGGGATGGAGCTTGTTAGGTGTGTTCAGGAAGGTATTGGGAAATTAACCTGGTCAAGTGTCAGATCTCTCAGTGGGAGAGCATATTGGAAATGGTGATTACAATTCTATCTCCTTAATCATAGCATTGGAGAGGGATAGGAACAGACAAGTTTGGAAAGCATTTAATTGGAGTAAGGGGAATTATGAGGCTATCAGGCAGGAGCTTGGAAGCATAAATTGGAAACAGATCTTCTCGGAAACGTACGGAAGAAATGTGGCAAATATTCAGGGGATATTTGCGTGGAGTTCTGCATAGGTACGTTCCAATGAGACAGGAAAAGGATGGTAAGGAACAGGAACTGTGGTGTACAAAGGCTGTTGTAAATCTAGTCAAGAAGAAAAGAAGAGCTTACGAAAGGTTTTATAAAAAAAAACTAAGTAATGAGAGAGATCTAAAAGATTATAAGGCTAGCAGGAAGGAGCTTAAGAATGAAATTCGGAGAGCCAGAAGGGGCCATGAGAAGGCCTTGGCAGACAGGATTACGGAAAACCCCAAGGCATTCTACAAGTATGTGAAGAGCAAGAGGATAACATACGAGAGAATAGGACCAATCAAGTGTGACAGGTGAAAAGTATGTTTCGAACCGGAGGAGGCAGCAGAGGTACTTCATGAATACTTTGCTTCAGTATTCACTATGGAAAAGGTCCTTGGTGATTATAGGGATGACTTGCAGCAGACTGAAAAGCTTGAGCATGTAGATGAAGGAAGAGGATGCACTGGAGCTTTTGGAAAGCATCAAGTTGGATAAGTCACCGGAACTGGGTGAGATGTACCCCAGGCTCCTATGGGAGGCCAGGGAGGAGACTGCTGAGCCTCTGGTGATGATCTTTGCATCATCAATGGGGATGGGAGAGGTTCTGGAGGATTGGAGGGTTGTGGATCTTGTTCCCTTATTCAAGAAAGGGAGTAGAGATAGCCTAGGAAATTATAGACCAGTCAATCTTAGTTCAATGCTTGGTTAGTTGATGGAGAAGATCCTGAGAGGCAGGATTTATGAACATTTGGAGAGGTATAATATGATTAGGAATAGTCAACATGGTTTTGTGAAAGATAGGTCATGCCTTACGAGCCTGATTGAATTTTTTGACTAAATACATTGATGAAGATAAAGCAGTAGATGTAGTGTATATGGATTTCAGCAAGGCATTTGATAAGATACCTCATGCCAGTCTTATTGAGAAAGTAAGGAGGCATGGGATCCAAGGGGACATTGCTTTGTGGGTCCAGAAGGCAAAGAGTGGTTGTAGACTGGGCATATTCTGCATGGAGTTTGGTGATCAGTGGTGTGCCTTGGGGATCTGTTCTGGGACCCCTACTTTGTGATGTTTATAAATGACCTGGATGAGGATGTGGTGGACAGTGTGGAGAGCTGTCACGGGGTGAGGGGGGGGAGACATCGATAGGATGCAAAACTGGGCTGAGAAGTGGCAGATGGAGTTCAACCCAGATAAGTGTGAGGTGGTTCATTTTGGTAGGTCAAATATGATGGCAGAATATTGTATTAATGGTAAGACTTGGCAGTGTGGAGGATTAGAGTGATCTTAGGGTCCAAGTCCATAGGACACTCAAAGCTGCTGCGCAGATTGACTCTGTGGTTAAGAAGGCATATGGTGCATTGGCCGTCATCAATGGTGCGATTGCGTTTGAGAGCCGAGAGATTATGTTGCAGCTATGTAGGACCCTGGTCAGACCCCACTTGCAGTACTGTGCCCAGTTCTGGTCACCTCACTACAGGAAGGATGTGGAAACCATAGAAAGGGTGCAGAGGAGATTTACAAGGATGTTGACTGGATTGGGGAGTATGCCATATGAGAAAGGGTTGAGTAAACTCTGCCTTTTCTCCTTGGAGCGACAAAGGATGAGAGGTGACCTGATAAAGGTTTATAAGATGATGAGAGGCATTGATCGTGTGGATAGTCAGAGACTTTTTCCCATGGCTGAGATGGCTAGCACGAGAAGGCACAGTTTTAAGGTGCTTGGAAGTAGGTACAGAGGAGATGTGAGGGGTAAGTTTACGCAGAGAGTGGTGAGTGCAGGAATGGGGTGGAGGCAGATACGATAGGATCTTTTAAGAGACTCCTGGATAGGTACATGGAACTTAGAAAAATAGAGGGCTATGGGCAACCCTAGGTAATTTCTACGGTAAGGACATGTTCGGCACAGCTTTGGTGCTGTAGGTTTTCTATGTTTTTAAAATCTAGCCTTTGTACTTGCATCAGTATATTGGGCCTGGGATAAATCTTCAGAGATATTGACACCTGGGAACTTGAAATTGCTCATCCTTTCCACTGCTGATCCATCAATGAGGACTGATATTCTATGACCTGTGGATTTTAGTGGCACTGAGCAACATTCATTGAGGCAGCTTACCTTGCTCTTGGGCACTGGTATGGTCACCCATTAGAAACAGGTGGGAACCTCCCAACAGCAACAGTGAGAGATTGACAATGTCCTTGAAGACTCCCACCAATTGGATGGCGCATTTTTGAGCCCTACCAGGTGCAACATCAGGGCCTGATTTCGTGTGAGGGTTCACCTTCTTGAAAGATGTTCTAACATCGACAGAGAGCAAAGGGTCACCAGATACTGCAGGAATTTGCTCTGGTGTAATTTTATTCTCCCTTTCAAAGTATGAGTAAAAGGCATTGCGCTCACCTAGAAATGAAGTATCACAGATATTCATGATCTTAGGTTTCACTTAGAAAGTTAAGGGCTGCAAACCCTGCCAGAATATACATGCATACAATTCTGTTGCCAACCTCTATTGGAATTGTGTTTTGCTCTTAAAATAACCTTTCATAGGTTGTTCCAGAACAAATAGTAGGATCAGTAGTCTTGAATGCCACCTGATTTAGCCCTCAACAGATTATGAATCTCCTGGTTCATCCATGGCTTTTGGTTTAGGTATGTCTGATATCAGTGACAACTGTAGCGTATTGATTCAGATTCAAAGATGAATCCCTGAATCTTGCCCAGTCCTCCAACTGAAACCAGTCCTGTGCACCCTCCTCCACCTCCCTTAACCATACCTTTTCGGTGCTCAGCACTGTGGCTGCGGTATTTTGTCTCTGCCTACATGCTGGGAGTAGAAGTACTGCCGGGTGATCGGATTGCCTAAAGTATGGGCGTGGGATGGTACTGTAAGCTTTCCTGATCATGGTATAACAGTAGACAAGTGTGTTAGCTCCTCTAGTTCTACAGGTAAAATGTTGCTAGCTTAGAGACTTATTCAAGGGGTATGGAGAAAAAGCAGGTGCAGGCTCGAAGGGCCGAATGGCCTACTCCTGCACCTATTTTCTATGTTTCAAGCTGACCTGGTTGAAATCCCCTATGATGATAGGGAAGATGTCAGGGTGTGCCGTTTCATGCCTATGGATTACGGTGCTCAGCTCCTCCAGTGCCTGCCTGACATTGGGCTAAGGTTGAATGTCCACTACTACCAGAGTGATGGTGGAAAGCTCCCTCAACAGGTTAAAAAGAAGACATTTGACTTCTAGATTTTCTTGGTCGTGTGATCAGGACTGAGACAGAATTCTCCTTGATCTTCATCACAGGTGCTGCGATAATTAGTCTCTGCCTGTATGCTGGGAGTCGAAGTACAGCCAAGTGTGGGCAGCTGTGCACTATGAGGAGTTGATCATAAACCATACTTCAACTCTACCTTTTAAGAATTGGCTGACATGCCTTTATAGAAACATAGAAAACCTATAGCACAAAACAGGCCCTTCGGCCCACAAAGTTGTGTCAAACATGTTCCTACTATAGAAATTACTAGGGTTACTCATAGCCCTCTATTTACTAAACTCCATGTACCTATCCAAAAGTCTTTTAAAGGACCTTATCGTATCTATCTCCACCACCATTGCTGGCAGCCCATTCCATGCACTCACCACTCTCTGCATTTAAAAAAAAACTTAACCCTGATATCTCCTCTGTACCTACTCTCAAACACCTTAAACCTCTTGCCCTCTTGTGGCAGCCATTTCAGCCCTGGGAAAAAGCCTCTGACTTTTTGGTGAATGTTGGAATGTAGCACTGTGTCCAAAATAGTGGGCGACAGCCTTGCTTCTATATAGTAAAGTGCACAGCAATGCCTGATGCCCCTCTGGTACTGCAATGTTGCTCTTGGGATCTTCCGTTTTATTTTCCAGAGACTTTATGTTTGCCAGTAGGATAGTCAGGGGTGGATGTCTAAAGCAGCTGCATTTCAACCGTACCTGTACCCCAGAGCACTGTCTGTGGTCCATCAATTATAAGTATTGGTAGATTTTTTTAACATCTTAAAAATGATGCTGCTTATGGATTTCAACTGTAACAGTCCTAAATGTAAGTATTTGATGATTTCCCATCTGAACTGCACACTCAGGGTTGATACTTGCGCCGTCTTTAACTGGAACAGGGAAAGTGACTCGGGTTATGTTTTCAGAACTTAAGGAATTGAAGCTGGAGTAGATCGTGTGACCCTTTAAGGAAGTTGGAATGCTGCCTTGCCAGCAATTTCGAGATTGTTGAGTTCATAAGTATTAAATTCTTTGTTTCTATTACAGCTGTTTTGGGCCAGGCTCCTGGACTGCCAGCCAAATTCATCATTCACTGTAATATCCCACAATGGGGAATGGATAAATGTGAAGAACAACTGGAAAAAACTGTGAAGAATTGTTTGACCTTAGCAGATGAAAAGAAACTGAAATCAATTGCTTTCCCATCCATTGTCAGCAGCAGGTATTGTATTTTCAGTCTTAAAGTAGAGGTATGTTCACTTGATTGGAACATGCACTGGTATTTTGAATGAATTTGACTTTGTTCTTTTAAAAGAAAAATATGGCACTATCCAATTGAGAAAGATTATTATGATCATTTACTATGAATTTCCATTGACATAAGTTACAGAATTTGATGTGCCATTTATTGGTTTTAATTTCCCAGGATACTGTTGGTTCAGAAAATGCAAGATGTAGGTTTCTGCTTAAGCTGGTATTGAAGAGGGAAATTTTGAAATGAAACTCCAAATCCCTCATTTTAGACAAAAGACTGTCGGATTATTTGAAGCATTTCTCTCTCCTTTGGAGACATTTTAAAGAAAATCTAAAGACTAGCGATTATAAAAGATTCTATTTAATTATGCCTTAAAGTTCTTAAGCAATCAGCACCAGAGGTCATTTGTTTGGTGATGCAGTTCTAGGTTTGATAAGAGCTCTGATGCTTTTGGCTTCTTTTCAGGAGCTGCAATCAGCGTGGCACCAATATTTTTAAAAAAAAAAGGGGGGGTGGGCGGAATGGTCATTGTGTGAGTGGGCCTCTGGCTTGGGCAAGTACAACCAAAGGTTCTAACTAAGTTTCTAGTAAGTATTTTTTGTTTCTGTTAGAACATAACTAGTGTGCTGAGAATGGGTCCAGAGGTAGTGGTATGTTCTTCGTGTGACATGTGAGAGCTCTGGGAGACTTCTAGTCTCGAAGATAACTACATTTGCATGAAGTGTATCAAGCTGCAGCTCCTTAGAGACTATTAAGGAATTGCAGTTACAGCTGAATGACCTTCAGAAGATGTGAGAAAATAAAGAGTTGATAGATTGGAGCTACAGCGAGGTAATCGCCTCTATATTGCAGGAGGCAGTTATTTGAGTGACTGTCAAGAGAGGGAAAGGGAATAGGCAGCCAGTGCAGAGTACCCCTGTGGCTGTTCTTCCTCAATAAATATACTGTTTTGGATACTGTTTGGGGTGGGGGAGATGTAGTGACCAGAAGTCTGGCTCTGTGGCTCAGAGAGGAAAGTAGGGACAAAGAGCAGTGCTGAAGTGGTAGAAGATTCCATAGAGGAGCAGAAAGCAGATTTTGTCTGTTTCACGTCCACAATCAGATGTCATGTTGCCACCCAGGTGCCATGCTCAGGGATGCCTCAGATCGGGTCCACGGCATTCTAAAGGGGAGGGTGAAAAACTGGAAGCCAACAAGCCATGTAAGCAGAAATAGGCCATTCAGCCCATTGAGTTTGCTCTGCCACTTCATGGCTGACCCATTTGTCTCTTAACATCATTCTCCTACCTTCTTCCTACAACATATCACACCATGACTAATCAAGAACCTACCAACCTCTGCCTTAAATAATTCCGCCTCATCTAAATAAAACTCCCTCTACTCCAAAGCTGTGCCTTCTAGTCCTATACTCCTCCACTGTATGACATATTCACTCCATCTAGACCTTTCAACATTCAGTTGGTTTCAATGAAGTCCTTCCTTATTCAAGAATTGGCCCAGAGCATTCAAATACTTCTCGTATGTTAACCCTTTCATTCCTGGAATCTTTCTTGTGAACCTCGGAATGCTTTCCAGTGTCGGCATGTACTTGCAGTACCGTGAGCAGTTTTTGACTCCCTATCCAAGTAAGGCCTTGCCAGTACCTCATAATGCATATCTTTGCTTTTATATTCTAGTCCTCTCAAAATAAATGCTAACATTGTAATTGCCTTCCTCACCAGTGACTCAACCTGCATGTTAACCTTTAGGGAATCCCTTTGCACCTTGGAATGTTTGAATTTTCTCCCCATTTAGAAAATAGTCTATGCTTTTATTCCTTCTACTAAAGTACACAACCATACATTTCCCACACTATTCCATTTGCCACTTTACCCATTCTCTTAATCATTTCAAGTTCTTCTGCAGCCTCCCTGCTCCTACATCTATCTTCGTATTATCTGCAAACTTGGCCACAAAGCCATCAGTTCCGTCATCCAAATATTGATAATACAATGTAACAAAAGAGGTGTACCCAACACCGATCCCCGCGGAACACCACTAGTTACGGGCAGCCAATCAAAAAAGCCCCCCCCCCCCCCTCCCTTTATTCCCACTTCTGCCTGCTGCCAATCAACCAATGCTCTCCCCGTGTTAGTTTCTTTCCTGTAATCTTGCTAGGCAGCTTCATGTGCGGCACCTTGTTAAAAGGCTTTCTCCCTGTAGCTCTAATCTTTCATTTCCTCAGTTTCCTGTATGAGCATCAAACTGCACTCCAGTTCCTTAACACTTATCAGATGTACTTGTCAGGAAGACGAAATCTTCCAGAGTTTTCATATCTTGCTTAACAAACACACACAGTATACAGAATAAGGTAGATGATCTTGTAGCATAGTTAGAAATTGCCAGGTATGATGTGGGCGTCACTGGGTGGTGGCTGAAAGAAGAGCATAGTTAGGAGCTTAACATCCAAGGATACACATTGCATCAAAAGCACAGGCAGGCAAGTAGAGGGCGTGGGGTGGCTATGTTGGTAAAAATGAAAGCAAATCCTTAGAAAGAGGAAACAGGAATAGACGATGTGGAATACTTATGGGTAAAGTTAAGAAACTGCAAGGGTAAAAAGACCCTGATGGGAGTTCAGGAGCCCCTGAACAGTAGCCAGAATGTGGGCAATAGCAAAGGCATGTAAAAGGAGCAATGTTAAGGTAATCATGGGGGATTTCAGTGTGCAGGTAGATGGGGGAAATCAGGTTGGTGCTTGATCACAAGATAGGGAATTTGTAGAATGCCAATGAGATGGCTTTTTAGAATAGCTTATGGTTGAGCCCACTCGGGGAAATGGAATTCTGGATTGGGTGTTATGTAATGAACCAGATTTGATTAGTGAGCTTAAGGTAAAGGAACCCTTAAGAGGTGGTGATCATGATAGAATTCATCTTTCAGTTTAAGAGGGAGAATACAAGTATCAATAATACAGTGGAGTGTAAAGGGAATTACAGAGGCATGAGAGAGGAGCTGGCCAAAGTTGATTGGAAGGGGACACTAGCAGGGATGACAGCAGAACAGCAATGACCAGTGTTTCTAGGAGCAATTCAAAAGATGCAGGAAAGTTTTATCCCAGAAATGAAGTATTATTCTAAAGGGAGAATGAGATAAACATGGCTGAAAATGGAAGTGAAAGACAGCATAAAAGCAAATCAGAGAGCATATAATACAGCAAAAATTAGTGGGAAGGTAGACAGATGAGAAGCTCTTTTTTAAAAAAAAAACAGAAGGCAATTAAAAATCCATAAAGAGAAAAGATTAAATATGAAAGTAAGCTAGCTAATATTGTAAAAGATGATGAAAGTTATTTTCAGATATATAAAGAGTAAAAGTGGATGTTGGGCTGCTGGAAAATAACTGTAGAAGTACTAATGGGGGGACAGAAATGGCAAACGAGCTTAAATATTTTGTGTTGGTCGTCACTGTGGAAGACTACAGCAGAATGTCAGATGTGTCAGATATGCAAGTGTGTCAGGGGAAGAAGTGAGTGCTGTTGATATTACTAAGAAGGTGCTTGGGGATCTGAAAAGTCAGATGGTAGAGTTCCTGGACTGGATGACTACACCCCAGCTCTCTCAAAGAGGTAGCTGAAGAGGTTGTGGAGGCATGGTTTAAGAATAACTAGATTCTGGCATGGTTCCAGCAGACTGGAAAATTGAAAATGTAACTCCAAGCTTTGTGAAGGGAGGGAGGCAGAGGAAAGGAAATTATAATCCAGCTAGCCTGACTGCAGTGGTTGAAAAAAATGTTGGAGTCATATTATTAAAGATGAGATTCAGGGTACGTGGAGGCATATGATAAAATAGGCCAAAGTAAGTGTGGTTTTCTAATGAGGAAATCTTGCCTTACAAATGTTAGAATTCTTGAGGAAATAACAGGCGGGATAGATGGAGTCAGTGGATGTTGTTCATTTGGATTTTGACAACGTGCCGCACATGAAGCTGCTTAACAAGAGGCCTTTGGTATTGCAAGACAGCTAGCTGACTGGCAGGGGGCAAAGAGTGGAAGTAAATGAGGTATATTCTGGTTGGTTCTTGATGACTAGTGGTGTTCCACAAGGATCGGTCTTGAGGCTGCTTCTTTTCCCATCAGATGTGAATAATTTGGATGGAGGAATTGATGGCTTTGGTGGCCAAGTTTGCAGACAATACGAAGATCGGTGGAGGGGTGGGTAGTGCTGAGGCAGCAGAGGATCTGCAGAAGGACTTGGGCAGATAGGGAATGGGCAAAGAGATGGCAGATGGAATATAGTGTAGAGAAGTGCATAGTCATGCACTTAGGCAGAATGAATAAAGCATAATTAAGTAATAAAGATTGAAAGGGTTAACATGAGGAATTTGCTGTGTCTAGGCCTGTACTTGCTGGAGTTTAGAACTATGGGGTGGGGGCGTGTTCTCAATGAAAGCCATCAAATATTGAAAGGCCGAGATAGAATGGATGTGGAGAGGGTGTTTCCTATAGTGGGGCAGTCTAGGACCAGAGGACAGAGCCTCAGAATTGAGAGATGTCAGTTTATAACAGAGATGAGAAATTTATTTAGCCAGAGGGTGGTGAGTCTGTGGAAATCATTGCCACAGACTGCTGTTCATGCTTGGTCATTGGGTATATTTAAGGTGGAGGTTAATAGGTTCTTGAGTAATCTGCTTCAAATGTTATGGGAAGAAGGCAGGAGAATGGTGCCGAGAGGGAAAATTAATCAGAATCAGGTTTATTATCACCAGCATGTGTTGTGAAATTTGTTAGCAGCAGCAGCAGTTCAATGCAATTCATAATATAGAAGAAATAAATAAAAAAAATGAGTAAATCAATTACAGTATACATATATTGAATGGATTAAAAATCGAGCAAAAACTGAAATGATGTATATTTTTAAAAAGTGAGGAGTGTCCAAAGCTCCAATGTCCATTTAGGAATTGGATGGCAGAGGGGAAGAAGCAGTTCCTGAATAGCTGAGTGTGTGTCTTTGGGCTTCTGTACCTCCTACCTGGTGATAACTGAGAAAACAGCCATAATAGAATGGTGGAGCAGACTCGATGGGCTGAATGGCCTAATTTGCTCTTTTGTCTTATGGTCTATTTTAATAAGTGAACAATTTTAACACAGACTTTAAAATAACAATGCATGTACAACCAGGTCAGCTGTATGCGTGCAGGATAAATATAGTGCAGGTTAGTGATAATATCCACTGTGGTTTTCTTTAAAACGGCTCCATGGGATATTTTATCTCCACTTTAAATGACATAAATATTGAATAAACAATATCAGCTTTGCTTTAGTTTTGCTGTATTGGAGTGCCAATTTTTGTGCTGCTGTCCCTGGAGTGGGACTCGACAAGTGCTATTAATTAAGCTTCTACTGATGAGTATTGTAATGTAAATGCTTCCAGAGAAAAGTACCCTACCCTTTATTTTGGCCCATGGTTACTGCTGGTTGCAGAATTCATTACTTTTCCTATTAGTTGATAGCCAACTGAAAAAAAACCTACATACACTGTGGACAAGTGGCCCCTGCGGAGGGGAGGGGTCTTGTCAAAGCTAACACTACAGCTTCCTCTTGAAATTGTCAAAATGGGAAAAGATTGAGTGTACTTCAATCAGAATTTCCAAATTGGCAACCTTCAACACGTTTGTTGGGTGAGGTAACAAATCTATCAAAATCCTTGTTATTATTAAATTAACGAAGTTCATGGCAGTGACTGTGCTGTTCTACAATACACTCAGTTCTGATTTTAGGTATTCTTTTCTCCAAACTGAATTTTAATTTTATTTTCATGCATCAAGTATATAGAACATCAATAAAGTAGCAGATAGAATTGCTAGATTGACACAATTGTTCTTTTAAATAAATGCCATCTGAGTGGATCAAGACTTTTTTAAAAAAGCATCCAGTGCTTGAGAGAGGCCTCTTCGAGGAAGATTCACCGGAAGGTCCTGATGTTTAAGCCAAGGATTGTGACCAACACTATTTGTTGTTTTTTAACTTGGTATCATCTGAAAAATGAATGGGTTAGTGAAAATGAGAGCAACGCTTTCAGCTAAGCTTTGATTTAAACAAATGAGTCCACACATGAAGTTAATTGATGCAAGATCATGGAATCTGCCAGTCTTCGCAGAAATCATATATTCATGGAGTAAGATCATAACACTACCGAGGAGATCCACTAGTTTGCTGCACTTTTCAAGTGATGGACAGTTGATCTGAGGATGAATGTTACATTGAGGCTTGAAGTACTGTAGTGCAAACTAAACAAGTAATTTCAACGTTTGGAGGTGTCTTGTGGACTGCTGTACAACCTTTAATTACCGTACTTAGGACTTTCAGAATAGTGGTTATTAGGTTACCACAGTAACCTGTTGTGGTTTTCTAAAATGATGTTTTAAAGATTGTGTGCTACAAGGCCTTTAGATGTAGCAAGTTTCATCTGAGAATTTGTAAACTGATCATAATAGTCCAAAATTCCATGGATTATTTGAATATACTTAATGCTTGCATGCATTTAAAAATGAGGTTGCTGCACGTCTGAAAGGGCAGCAAAATCAACAAATTTATTACCAGTATACTGCAGATAAAATATTTGTGGTGTCTCTTTATAATTCTAAATTTTTTAATTGTTTAACAGTTACTCATTTTGGTACTACTGATGAAATTGAATACATCATCCTTTAATGTTTTTTTGGTCCTTGATTACTAGAAAAGGGGCTGTAAACCAGCTGTACAGCCAAGCAAGGACTAGTAATTTTGTAAGGAAAGACCAAATAAAATGTAGCTCCTTGTTCCTAAATTCATGCCATTCAATTTAAATCCAGTCTATTTAAGTCGAAAGCTGACCTGTAACTGAATCGCATACGTACAGAGCAAGCCTTCAGAGTTGGGGTACAAATTGGCATGAGTAGATGCTAGAAGAGTTTAACAAATGCTGTTGAGGTAGGTCATAAACAGTATCTGAAATGGGAAGAATAGTTCGAGGGGGAATTGCAGAGCTTCAAGCCGCAGTGGGCTAAAGATACAAGAGTAATTGGCGATTTAAAGCAAATGCCTGTGCTGTACAACATAATTCATGGTTCACTTACAGCACATGGGTTATTTCTGACTGGCTAGACTTTGTGAACACAATGACTCTGCAGTCACTGCTGCCCTGCTAATATTTAACAGCAGCAAACAAGTCTCTAAAGCTGGCGCTTATCATTAGGATGCTGTGAATGGCAACCCCTGCCCCAAAAGTGGTTTGACACAGTATATTACTGGTTGTCAAAACTTTAAATTTGTTATTCCAAGACATGAACGAGCACCAGATAACGTTAATTTTCACATCAAACTTAACATTTCCTCTAGTTGTTCTCTTTTGAAATGCCTGGAGTTACTGAACCCATTCTGCTCATTGATGCATTTCCTAGAGGGATTGCAGGGAAACTCCAGGAAATTAGGTTTTTGCCACTGGGCCTCATGAATCAATCTAATATCTGAGCGCAGGTGGAATTATAGTGGGGAAAACTGGAAATTCTATGTAATTGCATTGCTCTCAAAAATGATCCCGATTGTCAGTTTAGCCCTCCCTGCAAAAGTTGTCTTCACCACTGGTTAATGAGATGGGGGTAATTAAACTGCCTTTATTCAAATCATTAATTTGTAAGACTTTATGATTAGAATTAGGAAAATGGGAGGCATTACTAAATAACCATACATGTACAGTAAAATAATGGTGAAGTAGTTATAAAGAGATTTCATCTTCCTCTAGATAGATTTCATTAAGATAAATAAGGCAGTAAGAAATTTGTGAAGGACCTTTTAATTGCAAATGTTTGCTACAACATTAATATCTAGCAAATACAGTTCTTTTGCTTTACAGCCATTTAATATTGTCAGGTTGGTTTCAGCTTAAAGTTTAAACAGCTTTAGTGTTCCCTGTCTGCCCAACGTCCCACAGGTTTAATTGATGACCAATGATAATGAGGATGACCTGCTGTTTAAAGAACATCACTAGGCCATCAGCTGCAATTTAAATACTCACGTCGATCTCAGCAGTGAGATGGAAATAAGTTTGTGCAAAGCATAAACACTAACAAAAGGCCTTTCTTTTGCTTTAATTCTGTGCAAGCTTCACAGTGGAAGCTGTGCATTAAAAGATCACCCCAGAGTGCGGGGGGAAGTCTCCTCGTAAAATTAATAATAAACTCTTTTGTCTTTTGGGATTGATTTTCCATGTCATTGGACAGGACCAGCTCTCAAGCTTCAGGTCGGTCTCCAAACCAATCAAGGTAGGACGTTCAAATGCTTCTGCTATGGTGGTCATCACTTTTAACATTTTCCTTTACCTTGAAGATTGTTGTTAGTAAGGGTGAGTTGCCGTATTTAGTGCCTTGAAAGACACCACCTTTGGTATCCAACAGTTCCTTTACCTTGTTCTAACTCTAATTAGTTAGAATATTCCTGGTCCCTCAAACAAACTTGATGAATAAACATAACCATTGATTTTTTTTACATAAAACAATGGCTGAGAATGAACATTTCCAAAATTTTAATCTCATTGTAGTCTTGAAATATATATAGGAAAAAGAAAAAACATGACCAGCACAGAAATTATGACTTGTACTTTTATTTTAGATGCCTCTGATCAGCTAGAGTGGAAAAGTTCAAATACATTATTGCAGATGAAAAATAGGAAAATAGTAGTTTTAGTTGTTACACATTTATACAGTGTTAATTGGAGTAGTTAATGAAAAGCTGAATTTAGGGGCAAAGAGAGCAGCCCCTCACTTTTCCAAAATGTGTGGCATTTTACATGTGGAGCTGAACCTCAATATTCTGGACTGTGCACAACAGGAAACCAAGCTGGCCTCCAGCTCAAAATGGATTACATAAATGCCTAGAGGTATTTAAATACATAAGCTTTTGTGTAAGTGTTGCTCCCAAAGGGAGCACAAGAAGTGAAGGATCAAATGCGTGATCAGAATATTTCCATTTGATCTCTGCTCATCTCAGTTGAAACTATCACATCAACCGTTGGAATAGAAAACCTACACTGTCAACATTCATGGAACCTGTACAGCTGCACTGGAAGTAATTTACAATGTTCAGACTGAAGATTTATTGGTAATAACTTTGTTAATCTCATGAACAAATAGAAGACTGAACAGTTGTGAACTATGAAGAGGAACACTTCACTAGTTTGGAATTGATAATTTTGATGAATTTAGTTCTTCTCTTGTGCTGACTCTACTAAAGGTCATTGCTGGCACAAAACTTTCCCAGGAGCCTTGTTTGTGGAGAAGTAAGGGACAAAAAAGATGGAGCCCCTATGAGAATTTAAATTTAGTTTTTATTACTATGTATTGCAATAAACTGCTATAACAAATTTCACAACATGTGATATTAAATCTGATTCTGACACCGGGTGCAGCCAGCAACATTCAACTGTAGCATAACAATCCTAGAAATTTTTTATTGAGAAAAAAGTTGATCTATATGCCACCAGCAAGTATATCTTGATTTTTAAAACTTGATGGAAAAAAATCCATGCCAGAAATAAGAATTTTGCTCTTAAAAGTTTACTATGGAGGAGAACCACAGCGTAGTATGCTAGTTCTTGGAACTTATAAACAGGGAAAAGTTAGGTTTGAATTGTTACTTTCATCTGTTTCAAATATTTACCTACTTTTCGCTTTAAAGTTTCAGGAGTCTCCTAACATTCTCTGGAAAGCAAAGTAAATGTCTAGCCCCTCTTATTCCTTTGTGACCATTTAAAATTGTCAGATTCACAGCAGCAAAAACCTTACTTAAAAAATGCTGTGCATTTTTCCTTCCCCTGCTGCTATCCTTCAGGGTAACTCTTTATAGCTGCCCATCCCTTGTTGAATAGGTAGCTTTCTTCAGAACTGTGCTTTACATAAAGATCTAAAATTGTACATTGTATTGCAACTAGTCTAATCATTGCTAGCTGTGAGCAACTGTGAAGCAATACAAGATTGTCTTTTGCAGCTCATTGGTACATAATTAACAGTGATGTGAAAAAGCAGCATCATTAATGAAGTATTATTAGTGAAGTAATGATTAATCTTCTTTTTACCTTCAGAAATTGCTTCCCGAAGCACATTGCCGCGCAGCTCATCCTCAAGGCCATCTCCAATTATTTTATTAATACAGCATCATCATCATTGAAGAACATCTTTTTTGTCCTATTTGACAGTGAAAGTATTGGTATCTATGTGCAGGAAATGGCAAAACTTGACATAAAGTAACCTTTTTTTTAAATGACAAGCTGGAAATTTTAAACAGCATTTTGTCCAACAATGCAGAAAAGTGTGCGTGTGAGTGTGTGTTTAAAAAGTAAGAGAAGGTGCAAAGTATGAGTTCTGTGATCACAAACATGGTCTGAAGTTTGAAGTGTAAACTTTTGATTACATTTTTATAGCACTCCTCCCAAATCGGGAAAATGTTTTGAAATTTACTTGTGAAAAAAAATCAGTAAACAACCTTGATACTGTGCATCTTTTACAGTTCTTTTGTGATTTTACTAAAATTTTAAAAGTTTAGATTTTTAAAAGAAAATTGTGACATTTAACTGTCTAGTGGAAAATATATCAGGCTAGAAGATTTTGACTTCATGAAATTGTGGTTTTAAATATTTGTTTTGTTAAGCTAGTACATTTGGTTTCACATTCCAGTATGTAATGAAACAACAGTCAGGCTGCATTATGTCTCCTAATATCATTTGCTGTAGTTTGTTAGTGTTGACAGCTTTTTTTTAAATAATAAAACTTTTAAAAAAAAATCGATGTGTTTCTGATGTTACAATGACACTAAGATAAAAGAATCCTTGAAAATGGTGGATGAAGATGAGAGGCTTCCTGTCCAATGTACATTCTATTTAGAAGCACATTATTCTCTCTGTCTCAGCTAAGGTTTGGTGGCAACAATTTGAGGCATAAAATTTGATATGAAATGTGAATAAATATACACATGTACATTTCCAGCTTTACCCAAGTTGCAATTGTTTCACTGCTGCACTGATGTGAATTCGACACTGACTTTGACCTTCCTGTTAGCATATGGATCTCTCCCCTCCCACCTGCCCCAATAGGATAATTACCTCAAGCAAGATGTAAGTGGCTAAAAGAATCGGGCGAGTGGCTGGGCACAAAACAAGTTGAAAGAACAAATAATATGGGAATGTTTTACAGGAAGCTGGCATAGACCTGGTGGGCTGAAAGGCCATCTTCAGTCAATATACTTCAGCGAAATTAATCATGAAAGAACAAAATAAAGCAACTTCACTGTTCCTGAGTTGCAGAAAAGTCTTTTTCTATTGATCAGTGTCAAAAAAATCCAAATTAAATCCACTGATTTATTGTTAAACAATAGAACATGCAAAAAGTTGAATACTTTTTACAGGCACTGTACTTCTCCCTTTTCAGCTGAAAAATACCAATTAGTGTAATCAGGACTGCTATAATGCCTTATCAAAAAAAGTGTTTGAAGCAAGATAATAAAATAAAGTATACATTAATTATCTCAAAAGTTTATTGTAGGATAGACATCACCGAATTGAACTGCAGAGTACAAACCTATCCTTTGTGACCTTCCTGGCCCAGACCTCTTCAGGGGAAAAATATTTAACCATAATACCTTGTGTATAATTTAATACTCTAAAAATAGAGCTTCAATAATGAATGAAACGATGTATACAGTTCTCAGCAACTGCTAACAGCACCTACTTAAATCAACAAACCAGAGCTAAATTCTTTACATTTTTGATATTTATTACTGTAAAAAGTACATTTAAATTTTCTTTTTACCATTATTTTATATACATTACTGTCTGCTATCCCTCTCCCATCCAATGAATGTGGGACAGATCATTTAAGTTTTACCATAACTACAGTAAGTCTTGCTGATATTTTCCACACATCACCATTAAATTAAAATCATTGTGAAATGTACAAAATCTGGAACAAAGACTTTAAATATAGATTCTGTTGGTCTCAAATTGCACAAGGTTTGGCCTTTCATGCCTATCAAGTGTTGGGTCATTTACAGATAATCCAGGCTTAATGGAAAGCAAACAGGACAGGATTGTAAAGCAAGGCTCAACATATCCACCAGCATTTTTATATTACAATTTCACATCTCTAAATATAATGATACAAGTGAAAATCTTAACTATAAATTGATTTATATTTATACATTGTTAATGTTTTACAGTAAGCTCCCATTTACTGTGAAGAATATAAACATTTCAGGACAATGGAAATACAAACCAAAAATAGAGAAAATCACTAGTCTGTGATGAAAATCAAGTTGATAATTGTACATTCGACATGGGAAAGAAAATAAGTTACTCAAATGATGCTATTATGTAACCTGGTTTTGAAAGGCTGGAACACTTCGATTATCTCATTTTTTGGGTCCTGCTACAGGGTATTTTTTTAAAAATATGTATTACTAACAAAATCATGTATTAATTCTTTTGAATTATGCAACCTGAGTATCAGGGTCCTGTTGTAGCCCTTCACATTGTCACTTCTGAAAATTATTTAAGCAGATCAGTTACATTAAGGGCTACTATATAGATGACTTAAAATGTTAGTTTGCAGCCAAAAGGAAAACAAATGAATTCTCATGTTCATTATAACATGGCACCCAGCAGTTTAGAAATATTGATAACAGCAGACAGGGAATAAAATTTTGCAGTGTACCACAGACAGGTTTTGCATTTGTGGCTGTTCAAATGATACTTGGTGCTCAATATGGCTAATGCTCCAAACAAGAAACTCCTGCTATAATGCTACTTTGCAATGGTGGATGCCTGGTTTCTTCGCTACACATTGCACACTGTCAGTGACTGGTTTGAAGGATGAGAAATTGTAAAACAAAACTGGACTAATATAAGTAATGTGTCATAATGTAAAGTACATGTTAAGTAAAGTGATTACTTTCCAAGCTAGAACAACTAATTCACCTCAGATGCTGTAGATGTGTTTGCAGGACGAGGTGGGGACAACAATGGTACAGGAGATGTAGCTTCAATTAAAGCTGGATTAAGTATGATAGGTAGAGTCATAGGTGGAACACCAACTTGAAGTGATGAAGTTAGAGGGTGCAGAATTAAAGGAGACTGGGGGACTGATTGATTGACATCTGGCCCAACACTCATCTTCACTGGTGTAGACACTGGAGTAAGGCTGGGAGTCCCTCCAACATGTACATTTTCAGAATCTGAGGACAAGAAAAATAAAAGTTCACTTTACTGAGAATTTTTTTTTAAAAGTTAAAAACAATGCACCTGGAAAGTGATTATATTTAGTGGTAACCCTGCATAAACCGAATTTTGAATCCTGAAGATGCTGATTATTCATTATGAATGGCATGCCAGGAACTAGCATTGTAGATAGTCCTAATGTGAAGGCACAAAAATGGGATGTGTTTGGCGGTAGTAGGAGGTGCAGTATTGGACACATAAAATTCCACTGCTATTTGATATGATAATTTAGGTTTCCAAATTAATCAACAATGTAAACCGAAATATGTTTTACTGGACCTTGCATAACGTCAATGTAATGACAACCAGTACTATTATAGAGGTGTAAGTGAGTTTATCAGAAAATGTCTTTTTACTAAGGGCTTATTTTTTTTAATAACAGTCATAAGCAACTACTTTTAAAAAGTGCATATACTATTTAGTAAATTAATTTATTGCAGATTAGCCAGTTTTATCAAATATGCCAAAAATGCTTGATTTTAAGTCCTCCATACAGCACAAATTGGATCATCTGTTTATACTGGAGCCAGTTTTGTGGGTTTCAAGTGCCATCTTTTAAAATCAGTACAGAAAATCACAATCTTAATTTGTGACAGAAAAATTGCTTTTGCTTGAAATTCCCCTCTTGCATTGCCTGGATGACTAACCAAATTGCACTGTAACAAAATCTGCTCATGTCCCAGCCGGCTATTTGACCATAAATTATCTTGCACTCCACATTTAGCATGAGATGGGCTGGTTTTCTCCCTCATCTTTATTCCAAAATGTATGTTTGTTTCGCCTTAACAGAACAATCCTGTTAGTGGGATTGTAGTTACTAATTTGACAATACATAAAACCTATAAATGTACATATCATCTGTCAAAAATTGTACAAAGTATTGTGTTGGCATATTATGTTGAAGTTGTATAATACATTGTTGAGGCCTAATTTGAAGTATTGTGTGCATTTCTAGTCACCTACCTACAGGAACGATAATGCAGAAAATTAACAAGGATGTTGCCGGGACTTGAGGATTTGAACTATAGGAAAAGATTGAATTGGTTATAACTTTATTCCCTGGGGTGTAGGAGAATGAGTGGAGACTTGACAGGGGTATACAAAATTATGAGGGGCAGAAATCGGGTAATTGCAAGCTTTTTCTATTGAGAATAGGTGAGACTAGAATTAGAGGTCATGGTGCGTTAAGGGTGAAAGTTGAAATGTTTAAGAGAAATATCTTCGGTCAGCAAGTGGTGTGTGTGGTTGGAGCTGCTAGCAGAAGTGGTGCACATGGGTTTAATTTCAACATTTAAGATAAGTATATGGATGGGCAGAATATGTAGGGCTATGGTCCAGGTGTAGGTTGATGGAACTGGGCCAAATAATAGCTCAGCACTGATCAGATGGGCTGAAGGGCATGTTTCTGTGCTGTAGTACATAATTCTACATTGATGTTAACATAGATAACTTAACTTTATACTGACTACCAAAAGGAGGTTATGTGTTCTAGGTTTTAAATCCTACACTGTATTGTGCGAATTAAAATTACTATTTCTACCATAACATTTTGCAAATGTAAAGTTTGAGAGTCCTTCCCCCATTTGTTTCTACATAATGAATTAATGCCATTGGTGTAAATATGAACCCTGAGTAGTTAGAATGAAGTGTGCTCCAGTAGACTACGAAAGTGTCAGGAACATGGTATAACAACTGTCAAATCTGGCAAAATATTAATTTATAGTGAACAACATGCTCCAAGCATATGAGAGAAATTTTAATAAATCTGTCTCTTAAAAATCTTTTACCAGAACATACACATGTTAATGAAGGATCAGAATATTGCGTAAAACGGAGCAGTAATAGTCGGGAAAATGAATTATTAGTTGATCTTAAACCAATTATTCTTGTACAGTAAGAATACAGTTGAATAATGTTTTTCTGTAATCTCAATTTTTATCAACTGGAATTGTATTACAATCAAAATGGTTTAATCAAGACAAAAAGGAACATATATTCTAAAACGTGTATCATATCAATAAGGGCGTGAAATGAATTGATTTGTTCCTGGAGCAGGCTTTTGTTTCCCCAAAACACTTAAGGACTAATTGTTACTTTTGACACAACTATGAACAATTTTCTTGGAACAAGAAGCAAGGTCATTTGATTTTTTTCCATTACTAAGTTGTGGCTCTCACTAACAGGCCAGCAAGGCTACTAAAGCCTTGAAAATACATTTGAGCTGCAGCAATTTATTTTTCTGAGCAATTAAACGTTGGCTAAATCATTGGCAGAATATTTCACCCTCACGAGAGAGTGGGATTTATCACCATACATGTAATTTAAAGCTCATCCGAACAGCTGCTGAACAACATTATGTATGTGCCCAAGTTCTACTGTAGAACTTGCACTCAAACCCACACGATCGTAATGACTGGACTGACCAAATTTGAAAGTGGCACTGCTCAGTGATTCAACATAAAACAGAGGAAAAATTAACAATTTAAGGCAAAAAACTGTAACAAAATCTAAAGTTTAATTTCAGCTAATTTTTATAATAGATGGATTATCACTTAGTACTTAAAAGCTCTTCGAGCTTGATCAAATTAGATAGATAGATAGATAGATACTTTATTCATCCCCATGGGGAAATTCAACTTTTTTCCAATGTCCCATACACTTGTTGTAGCAAAATTACTTAACACAATGGCTCCAACTTACCTTTTGCACCAGCTTCTGTGAGATTTTCTGATGCTGTAATTTGACCAGCTGGATTTACATCTGATCCTGGTACTATAGATGCTTGTCCACTGCTAGGATGCTGCACTGAATTAGGACATGGTTCTGTTGGTACACCAAGGACAGGATCTGCAAATTAAAAGTAATTTACTTAAAAATATGTATTATTTTATTCAAAAGAATACTTAAGAGGCTCTTGTAATACTGAAGCTGTTATTCCAAAAGCAATGCTAATACTTCAAGGGATACACTGGGTAGTCAACACCTAATTTCTAAAACATACAGTGGATTATCACTGAAAGTTTGTACTGAAATGGGCAATTTGAACAAAATTCATATAGTAATAATTAGGATGGAAAAGAATATTGTAATGTTCTCCACTGAGGTAAAGGGAGTAAAATTGTGAGGAAAAGGATACATTGTGGCGACCCACTTCCCAGCGCACTCAAACCAGCTCACAAAGTGGCGCGTGCTGGCACTGGGGCCGGTCCCAAAGAGGGCACCAAGCCTGCTTCACCGGCAAGGGGAAAAGCCCACGCACGGGACGGGACTGTGAATACGTGCCCCCTACAGCATTCCTGCCCCGGGAGGGCGGGGAACAGGAAGGCTTTAAAGCGAGGCCGTGAAGTTTGAATAAACCTCTTTTCCAACTGCAGCTCACCGACTACGTGTCGTTATTTCAGCGCTGCATGTAGCACACTGCTACAATTGGTGACCCCGACGGCCCAAACGATATCTGGACCGGAGATGAACGACGCCGCATCTGTTCATGCAGTTTCGTTGAAACTGCCAAGCTTCTGGACGCTGCGACCTCACCTATGGTTCCAGCAAGCAGAAGCCCAATTCCACATTCGGCAGATAACCTCGGATGCCACACGTTACTACTACGTGATAAGCTCCCTTGACCAGGAGACAGCCTCCCAGGTTGAAGAGTTCATACAGTCGCCCCTGGAGGACGGCAAATACACAGAATTCAAAGCCTTGCTCATAAGGACTTTTGGACTCTCACGGCGTGAGTGAGCTGCCCGCTTACTGCACCTGGATGGTTTGGGAGACAGGCCACCGTCGGCTTTGATGAACGTGATGCTGTCCCTGGCCGGAGGACACAAGCCCTGCCTCATGTTTGAGCAGGCGTTCCTGGAGCAGCTGCCCGAGGACATATGCCTGCTGCTGTCCGACGCGGATTTCAGCGACCCCTGGAAGGTGGTGGCCCGGGCGGACGTGCTGTGGAAAGCCAAGAAGGAGAGTGGGGCGACCGTCGCACAGATCACCAGGCCACGCTCCCAGCGGCAGACCAGACCAGGCCTGGCCGCAGAGCCCACTAACCTCACAGGCAGGGATGAGGAGACCAACAAACAATGGTGCTTCTACCACCAGCGGTGGGGCGCAGAAGCCCGCCGCTGTAGTCCGTCCTACAAGTTCCCGGGAAACGCCAGGGCCAGCCGCCACTGATGGCTACGACGGCTGGCCATCGGGATAGCCTCCTGTATGTGTGGGACAAGAGGTTGGGACGCCGTTTGTTGGTCGACACCGGTGCCGACATCAGCGTCTTACCTCCGACGAGTTACGACACCCGCAACAGAGAACCGGGTCCCATCCTGAGGGCCGCGAATGGCAGCACAGTAAGGACCTACGGCACCCGTACGGTGCGGTTACAGTTCGGCTCCAGCCGGTTCACGTGGGACTTCACACTGGCCGCCGTAGCCCAACCGCTCCTGGGAGCGGATTTTTTGCGAGCTCACAGCCTACTGGTCGACCTGCCCAGGAAGAGACTGGTCCACGCCGAGACTTTTCAAACGTTCTCCCTGGGTGAAGCCCAGTTGCCGGCCCCACACCTAGATTCCATCAGACTGTCCGACAACGACTTCACCAGAGTCCTGGCAGATTTCCCATCGGTTCTGGCGCCGCAGTTCACGGCAGCCATGCCCAGACACGGCGTACAGCACCACATCCCGACACAAGGACCACCCCTCCACGCCCGTGCTCGAAGGCTTCCCCCGGACCAGCTCCGACTGGCGAAGGAGGAGTTCAAGAGGATGGAGGAATTGGGGATCATACGGCGGTCCGACAGCCCAAGGGCCTCCCCGCTGCACATGGTGCCCAAAGCAACGGGGGGCTGGAGACCATGCGGCAACTACCGCAGGCTGAACGAGGCTACAACACCGGACCGCTACCCTGTGCCGCACATTCAGGACTTTGTAGCAAACCTGCATGGCGCACGGATCTTCTCCAAGGTAGACCTCGTCCGGGGATACCATCAGATCCCGATGCATCCGGACGACGTCCCCAAAACGGCTCTCATCACCCCGTTCGGCCTTTTCGAGTTCCTCTGCATGCCGTTCGGCCTAAAGAATGCCGCACAGACGTTTCAGTGGTTAATGGACGCGGTGGGACGCGACCTGGACTTCGCTTTCATCTATTTGGACGACATCCTCATAGCCAGCAGTAGTCGTCAGGAGCATCTGTCCCACCTCCGTCAACTCTACGCCCGACTGAGTGAATACGGTCTAACAATCAACCCAGCCAAATGCCAGTTCAGGCTCGACACCATCGACTTCCTGGGCCACAGGATTACTAAAGACGGGGCAACCCCTCTGCCCACCAAGGTAGATGCTGTCTGCCATTTCCCCTGACCCAACACAATCAAAGGCCTTCAGGAATTCATGGGTATGGTGAATTTCTACCACCGCTTCCTCCCTTCAGCAGCCCGAATCATGCGACCCTGTTCGCCCTGATGTCGGGTAAGGGCAAGGACATTACCTGGGGCGAGGAGTCCGCCGCCGCTTTAATTAAAACCAAAGAAGCCTTGGCAAACGCCGCGATGCTAGTGCACCCCAGAACAGACATCCCTACCGCCGACACAGTAGACGCATCTAACACGGCAGTCGGTGGAGTGCTGGAACAACTCACCGAGGGTCGCTGGCAACCCCTGGTGTTTTTCAGCAAACACCTACGACCACCCGAGCTCAAATACAGTGCTTTCGACCAGGAACTGTTGGCGCTATACCTGGCAATCCGGCATTTCAGGTACTTCTTAGAAGGTAGGCCCTTCACCGCGTTCACGGTTCACAAAAGCATCCGACCCCTGGTCGTCCCACCAGCAGCGACATCTGTCCTACATCTCCGAATACATGACGGATGTCCGGCATGTCTCGAGAAAGGACAATGTCGTGGCGGACGCTCTCTCCAGACCCTGTCCCAGGGGGTAGACTATGAAGCGCTGGCGGAGACGCAGCAGGCAGACGAGGAGATCCCTAGTTACAGAACCTCAGTCTCCTGTTTGCAGCTCCAGGTTCTCCCCGTTGGCCCAGGTGAGAGGACCCTACTCTGTGACGTCACCACCGGCCAACCTCGCCCCGCCGTCCTGGCAGCCTGGCGGCGGTGCATTTTCAACTCCATTCACAACTTAGTGCACCCCTCCATCAGGTCAACCGTCCGGATGGTAGCCAACAGGTTTGTTTGGCACGGACTCCGCAAGCAGGTCAGTGAATAGGCCAGAACGTGCATGCTCTGCCAAACAGCCAAGGTGCAGCGGCACACCAAAGCCCTGCCACAGCAGTTCCACCCTACCCGCCGGCGTTTCAACCACATTCATGTGGATATCGTGGGCCCCCTGCCAGTGTCACGAGGAGCGCGGCACCTCCTGACTATCGTGGACCAGTTCACAAGATGGCCAGAGGCGGTCCCGCTCACCGACACCACTTCCGAATCTTGTGCCCGAGCACTGATTGCAACTTGGGTATCTCGCTTTGGTGTACCGGCCCACATTACCTCTGACAGAGGCGCCCCGTTCACCTCCAGCCTGTGGTCAGCTATGGCCAGCCTTTTGGGGACACAGCTGCACCACACAACTGCTTACCACCTACAGTCCAACGGACTAGTGGAGCATTTCCACTGTCACCTGAAGTCGGCTCTCATGGCCCGCCTCAAAGGGCCTAACTGGGTGGACGAGCTTCCCTGGGTCCTGCTCGGAATCCGCACATCGCCCAAATAGGATCTGCACACCTCATCGGCTGAGTTGATGCACCCCTGGTCGTCCCAGGAGAGTTCATACCAGCCATAAGGGGGCAAGAGGAAGAACCCGCAGCAGTCCTGGGCAGACTACGCGAGAGGCTCGGTAACCTGGCCCCTATACCCACTTCACAGCATGGGCAGAACCCGACCTGCAAAACTGTAAGTTCGTTTTTGTATGACGGGGCGGACATCGGGCACCGCTACAGCAGCTTTACGAGGGGCCGTTTACGGTGATCAGAAACAACGGGTCCACATTTGTGCTGGACATTGGGGGGAAAGAGGAGGGTTTCACAGTGGAACGACTCAAACTGGCCCATGTGGACTTGGCGCAGCCGGTCGAGATTCAGGCACCGCGGCGCAGAGGCAGACCTCCCAAACAGAGTCCGACCCAGACTGAGGACATTGGGGGGTGTATTGCTGGTTCGGGGGGGGGGGGGGGGGGGGGGGGGGTTATGTGGTGACCCACTTCCCAGCGCACTCGAAACGGCTCACAAAGTGGCGCGCGCTGGCATTGAAGCAGGTCCCAAAGAGGGCACCAAGCCTGCTTCACCAGCAAGGGGAAAAGCCAGCGCATGGGACTGGACTGTGAATACGCGCCCCCTACAGCACTCCCGCCCCAGGAGGGCGGGAACAGGAAGGCTTTAAAGCGAGGCCGCGAAGTTTGAATAAACCTCTTTTGTAACTGCAGCTCACCGACTACGTGTCATTATTTCAGCGCTGTGTGTAGCACACCGCTACAACATAACAAAAAAATCACCAGATAGTGGAAGACACGGCTTCATGGGGAACATTAAAAGGTGAAAGTATACATTTACTATGTGTGTGCACTCTAGCTAAATACAATTTTGGTTTTACAATTGGTGAATAATTAGATTATTTAATTCCTTGTCTGATGATACTGATTTGGAACAAAAATGGAGTGTGTATCCACTCAGAATTAATTTTTAGTTTTTCTTTAATAGGTCTGGAGGACAGAGAGGGGATTAAGGGGGGTGTTAGATTAGGGTTTAGGGACAAGGATGTGGTAGAAGTTCAGGTCACGTAATATGTATACAGAGCTAGCCAGTGGCAGAGTGGAATCCACACCGGACTTTGAGGCAAGTGGTCCCAGGTTTGAAACCGGCTGGCTCCTTGCATGCTTTCCATTCGTGCTGGGTTGAGCATCGAACTAGCAACTTGACCTTGTAAAAACCAGACATATGCTAAAGCAGCAGCGAGGTTGTCACCCGATGTGCGACAAGGCGCAGAAAGGAACAACAAACAACTATATATATACACACACACACACACACACACACACACACACACACACACACACACACACACACACACACACACACACACACACACACACACACACACACACACACACACACACACACACACACACACACACACACACACACACACACACACACACACATCACTTGCCATGGAAGTCTGACCCCAGAACATGCAGACGACTCACTGACTGGGGGGAGACAAGTCTTTGTCCTCACTGGTTTGCTGGCCCACTGACTCGATATCTGAGCAGATACATGTTGCTGATCTTTGAAATGGAGCAGAGGCTTTGACTCTGTCTGACCTCTAATTCCAGTGCTTTTGATTGTCCATTTGCCTAAACAATGGTTTCCACTCCACCCAGACCAGGATCTCAACCAAATGTGTTTGAATTTCCACACTTCTGCTCTCATTTCCTCTCCTACCCAAATCAAGCTTAGAGATTCTTTGCCTGTCATTTTCAACAGCAAATCCTCTGTAATGTAATGCCAGATATATCCTGCAAATTCCTATCTCTACCCCCCCCCCCACCCCACCCACCAGAATTCCAATGAGACTGTTCACTTGGCAACATTCTGGTTCACCTTTTCATCTCCACAACACAGGATTCCCTTCCACGTGACTACAAGAGATACAGCACCTGCCTTTCCTATCAACCATCCATCGTGCTGGGTTGAGCATCAAAGTAGCAACTTGACCGTGTAAAATTGGAATTTGACCTTGACCTTGAATTTGCTTCGAGGTGAAACAGCAACTTACTGCTTGTTCCTATTTAGTACATTGCATCTGATGCCACAATGTGGTCTCTGATGATAGGAAAACCAAGTGCAGATCAGATGAGAGCTTTACTGAACACCTCCCAAGGATGAAACTGAGCCTGGCTTCCTTTCATTTCAATCCCCACCCATTCTCAGTCGGATGTGCTTTTGGCCTCTCACACTGTTCCAAAAGAGTATCGAACAAGCTTGAGAAATGGCATCTCATCATCTAGTGAGGCACCTTACAGGTCAAGGGACAGAACACTGAATTTCAGATAATCAGTCCTTCCAGCTTATATCATAAATACTCGGGTCCATTACAAAAAAATGTTAACTTGCAACTGCCTGACTGTTCCAGTATTATTTTATTATAGATTCCAGTAGCTTGAATCCTGCATTTTAAATTCTGTTTGACATACATTTAAACTGCTATAACAGATCTTCAGCACCCTCTTTCAGCCAACACAAACACTAACTGTATCAGTCAGTCCCTCTCAGTCTCCAACCTATGATATTACCTTCATTTCCCACTCTCCTTCCTCTATAGCCGTGTCCAATTTATAGCTTTTCCTAGCTCTGATCAAACGCCATCATCCCAAAACTTTACCCTCTTCACTTATTGGATTCTCCCTCACTTGCTGAGTGATTCCGGAATTCTGTTTTAGTTCAGATTTTCAGTATCAGCAGCTTTTTCCCATTCCAAATAACAAAACTCTGTCCTTTATACAGCAGATGACTGCCTGCTTCCACCTGTTTGCCCTGAAAAATTCAGGCGCCACAGTACTTGATCATATTTAAGTTGTTTTATAGCAAAATCTTTGATAAACTTGAAGGAACTTGAAGTTCAGATTTTCTTCAATCTGATTATCAATATGATTCACAGGATTTTTATTTGCAGCAATTGCCAGCTAAAAGATTGGAATAAATTTTACATTACTTTTTGGTTCTGCCATTTCAGGCCAACACATCATCTCTACTTTCTCTGATATGGATCAGTCAATTTTAGAACGATCCCAATAGGAGCTAGGCAAAAAATCTGAACCTTTTTTGTCACCAAAATTACTTAGTATATAGACATGTTAGAAACCTACTTCGTATCAACAGACATGTGGATAATCATTTCTAACTATGTTAATCTATGTGCAAGACAGGTATTCAAGAGTTAAACATGGAATGTAAGTTTTTTACCTTGAATAACTGTTTGTTTAAACAGTTCGTCCTTTAGTTGAGGCAAGAAGCAATCTATTCTTTCCCACGTAATCTCCCAAAGCTGAGAATAACCAGTCCTTGACTCAGTACAGTGAAAAATGCCAGCTGTATCCATAACCAGGAGCATGTTCTTGAGAGATTCTGGTATTGCTTCCAACTAAAAGGAAAGAAATTATCAACAATCCACAGCACAATGATAACTGCTCAAGAAATAGAATCTTTGCCAGTAAATTACACAAAGGCAACTGGAATTCAGTTTTGCTGAATTGACAGATATAAGCATACATTGTAATTGGTTGAATAAATGACAGCACCCAAACCAAAGTTTAACTGCCCTTATAAAATCTGTTAAGTACACTGAGGTGCATCATTGCTGGGTCTGGGTCTGTATAAATACAAATGCCAAACTGATTCTACTATATGTTTCATTTTACAAGTCCATAGTTTCAGGGGAAAAAGGTTTGCAATGTTGTCATGTCATTGACAGATAAATCCTATATCTGAATACCCAGATGAAATATGTAATATTCCCAATAACAGCTGGCATGGAAACAAAGATATAAAACTTGGATTTTATTTTTAAAAATGTGAAGTCATTTACTGGTTGAACATTGATTATGTTTTCCTTTTCCGAAAAGGCACGGTAAATAATTGGTATCAGCTTCAGGGAGCATCTGTAACTTTGTAATCTGCTTCTGTAAAACTACCAACTATATAGACTTGTTGGGAATTAATTCTTTGCAGTATCATGATGAAAATAGTTATATGAGCATGAATCTGTGAGAGATGCAAGGCAACACATGTACTAGTGATCCACACCACAGGGATTAAAATGGACAGATTAACAATGTACTCTTGTCACTCTAACTGTGCCAGGCCAACCAATTAAATTAGAAATTGAGGGTGGAGAGCATGATGTAACTGAGATCTGTAATCTGTCCATACTTTTCTCAATGGCTGTTAGGGAGCAGAGAGAGAGCAGGCAGAGGCCATATGGTCAATAAAGGGTCTAGACTGGAATCGATCTTTAAACACTTCCAATGAATTTCTAATTATATCATGGAAGTTTTTTTTATTGATACTTATAAGCAGTAATCATCAGTGAAATCACCACGTACACAAAGGCAGTTCTCTTATTAGAATAACAGCTGCCAGATGCTTGCACATACTGCAACCACTTGGTACAAGCGTTCCTGGAAACTAACCAGGATATTTATACAGAGAATGATCAGTTGTTCTCATATACAGTATATCATGTGCTGGTAAATTATGAATAGAAAGCAGGAAGACAGACCAACATAGTAGATACCCTCAGCTTATGATATGAAAATACTTAATGTCTGTGTGGGTGAAGAGAGTTTGTTGGGTAGGAGAGAAAGATGAGTCAATAATTCATCATCCAAGAAATACACAGGGAATTAATTGTAGGAAAGTAGCCAAACTCTGTTTTCAAAAACTTCAAAGTAAAAGAAAGAGAAAGGCAATTAAAAACATTCATCAAAGCAGATGTCACTTGACTATGAGGATTTCTGGGGTGGGTGAACCTGGCTGAATACTAAAAATCTGTTCTGATCAACTGGCTGGAGTGTTCACTGAGATCTTCAACCTCTTGCTTCGGCAGTCTGAGGTAACTATTTGCCTTAAGCAGGCTTCAATTATACTAGTGCCTCAGAAGTACTTGATAACCTGCTTCAATGACTGTTGTCTCATAGCACTGACATCCACAGTGATGAAGCATCGTGACAGGTTGGTGAAGAAACATATCAACTCCAGCCTGAGAAGCAACATTGGTCCACTTCAATTTGCCTACTGGCACAACAGGTCCAGAGCAGATTCTATTTCATTGGATTTTCATTCACCCCAAGAACATCCGGACAGTGAAGATGCAAACATCAGGACACTCTTTATCAACTACAGCTCAGCATTCAATACTATCATCCCCTCAAAATAATAAGCTTCAAGACCTTGTTCTCAATACCTCGTTGTGCAACTGGATCCTCAATTTTCGTACTCGCAGACCATAGTCAATTCAAATTGGCAACATTTCCACAATGTCCATCAGCATAGGTGCACAACAAGGTTGTGTGCTTAGCCCTTGTTCTACTCGCTTTACACTTAAGTGGCTAAACACAGCTCCAATGCCATATTTAAGTTTGCTGACCATTGTTCTAGGTCAAGTCAAAGGTGGTGATGAAACAACATATAGAAAGGAGATTGAAAATCTGGATGAGAGATGTCACAATAACCTTTTGCTCAATGTCAGCACAACTAAGAAACTCATTATTGACTTCAGGAGGAGGAAACCGGGGGGTTCATGAGCCAGTTTTCATTGGGGATCAAAGGTGGAGAGGGTCAGCAACTTTAAATTTCTAGATGTTATCATTTCAGAGTACCTGTCCTGGGCCCAGCACGCAAGTGCAATTGAGAAGAAAGCACGTCAGTTCCTCTACTTCCTTAGGAGTTTGTAAAGATTTAGCATCATGTCTATAACTTAGACTAATTTTTATGTAGGTGTGGTGGAAAGTATATTGACTGGTTGCATCACGGCATGTTATGGAAACACCAATACCCTTGAACAGAAAATACTGCAAAAAAATTGTGGATACAATCCAGTCCATCATGGATAAAGCCCTCCCCACTATTAAGCAAATCTACATGGAGCACTGTCACAAAAATGCAGGATCCATCATCAGGGTCCCCCATCACCCAGGTGGTCATGCTTTCTTCTCACTGCTACCATCAGAAAGGTGGTACAAGAGCCTCAGGACTCACACCACCAGGTTTCAAGAATTTTTATTACTCCCTCAACTATCAGGCTCCTGAACTAGAAGGGATAACTTCACTTGCCCCATCACTGAACTGTTCCCACAACCTATGGACTCACTTTCAAGGACTCTTCATCTTGTGTTCTCCATATTTAATGCTTATTTATTATTATTATTTCCCTTTTCTCTTTTCGTATTTGCACAGTTTGTTGTTATTTGCATACTGGTAGTCTGCCCTGGGTGCAGTCTTTCACTGATTTTATTATAGTTATTAGATTCATTGAGTATGCCCACAAGAAAATGAATCTCTGGTTTGTATATGGTGATATATATGTACTTCGATAATAAATTTACATTCAACTTTGAAATGTCCTGGGAACATAATGGACCATAGCTAGACAGCTCATAAAGGGTTATTAATTGGATTCTAATCAACCACTTTAGAGGACCATCAAAACTCCCAAGCCATTATAAACTGATCTTACATTTAAAACAACACAGAAAGAGGCCTTTCATCCCTTTGATTCCAATATCCCTCTCTTTATTTCCCTGTAGAATCACTCACACACACACAAAAATTAATTTCCCTTTGTTTTCCATTAACTACCAAGGGTAATTAACTTGGCCTGTTAATCTACCATCCAGACTTTGGAATGTGGGAGGAAACCATGGCATCTATAAGAAACTCAACATGGTCACAGAGAGAACGTGCAAATCCCACATAGGTCACACCTAAAATCTGCCTGAAGCTGTGAGACAACAGCACTAACTTGTTATCAGAATCAGGGAAACATGCATTGATAAATGTATTAGATAGGAATCAGATAAGACATGAGTGCACAAGTCATTAGGGCCATGCTACACATTAATGAAAGCAAGACTTGTCTCCAAATTGTGCAGCAGGCCATGGTAAGTTCCAGTTAGCTGCCTTGTGACTTACAAAAAATTGCTAAGACCACATCTGATGGCTGTCACATTTTATCATTGTATGTAAAAGAGATAAAACTCACAGCATTTTAATTCTCAAGGGAACTTTCCCACCACAAATCTTGTACTAAGACTGACTGAATAAAGACTTCCTTCACAATGGCTCCAATCTCTGGACATCTCCACAATCCCAACTCATTCTATGTCACCAAACCAACTACCAATTTGTCAGTTAACCATGGAACTAAACAAGTAACATTTTCAATAACTTTAAGTTATTTTTAAAATAATCTGTAAATTCTTGAGTCAATTAAGAATCCAGTCCATTAACATCAAAAGCGGGTATACAGACAAGAAATGTAGAAGAGTTAAAAAGGAACTTTTTTCATAATGCAAATTTTAAATCATATGAGACTTAAATTACATTATAATTTGAATCATGTGGTACCTCTACTGTAGGAAACACTCCAACTATTTCACTAAGGCACAAGCAAGCAACCCACAAGAGACAGGAAGTCAAATTGCTTGGTTTTAAAGAGGTTGAACAGGAGAGAGGTTGGCAGGAGGGGATTCCTCATTTTAAGGCTGGATCACCAATGAAAATGATAAGTATGAAATAGAACAGAAGCAGTGTGTAGATCTCAGTATTGTGGATTGGAAGAGACTGCAACAGGGCAAGAGAGAGGACCCAAGAAAATAATCATTCACAAAGTGCTAAAAAAAAATTCTCAAATTATCTTTGAAATCAAAAAGGAATTTGATAATAACTTAAAGAGAATTTTGTTTTAAATGAAATGTTTTGAGGAAATTTTGTAGAAATTCTGATGCAAGATTGATTTTCCTACCAGCAAGTCACTGGATCCAGCATGCATGTATTTGTCCATGAAGTCCAGGATTGTTAACCATAGAGCAGCAAATGTTGGTAGAGATAACAACGGAGACAAGTGCTGTAGGAAAACCTTAAGTGGGCAGAAAAAGAAAAAAATTATGCTATCAATATAATAAAAAAATTATAACTGTATTAGTAAATGGATCTGAGAAAAATGACTGATCTGGTCCATTTAATGCCACCCTGTGTTTTAATCCTTTGAGAATTCCAGCCTTCTTTCCAATTAATGTCAATTCAGTCTCATCATCCATGACACAAATTAATCCCTTACACCATTATTAATCTGACATAGACTTCTTCCAGTGAGCAAAATAATTATATCTTAATTTTCATTCAATTACACAGCACATAATTTTGATATGAATCACATTCAGTTGACCCTTTAGTTAACGCAAAACATACTCTGATTGGAGATGTGGGTGGGGTTAGGCATCAACACCCACCAGATTAAGATCATTTTTGAACCAAAATCACTCAAATATTTTAGGTTATTTGGTTTTCAGCAACTATGCTATTTGGTAAAAGAAAAAATAAAATTGCTGGAAAGTAGATTTCTACGAAGGTTAACCCTAATAACAATGGGGTTGCCTTTCTACTTAATTCTTAGCATGACAAAATTAAACCCATTTTGTTTTATCTGCTCGGCTTTCAGTTTAAAAATCATATTCATTACACAGATAACAAATGATTATCTAAAATAAAACCCAAAGCACTGGTGGCTCTCCAACATGATAGCATTTGGCCACTGAGTGCTGTACGAACATTGTGGATATAAACAAATACATACCGGAAGCTACATCACAGAGCAAATATAGAAGGAAAAAAATGGCTGCAGTCCTTTAGCACTTTAGTGCAAGGGTTTTTAATTAGGTGTGTCAAAAATCAAATTTACAAAATTTAGTGAAAATTGTGGGAAAAAATGCCAATATTTACAAAACATTTACTAGAAAACACAATAATAGTTCCATACTTATTCTTGTCTAATGTAAACTCCTGGACGCCCCTATATCTCTCCCATACTGAGGTCAATGAACTATGTTTATTCAGCACTAGAACATACCATTTCAAATTACTAACAAAGTTAACTTAAAATTACACATGAATTAGAATACTAAGCACCCCACAATTTAATTAGAACCATATTACAATATAAACAGAAGCATCTACAGTATACAAACAACATATACACATTTACATACAGTATCCCCATTATTTAAAAAATGGAATATTCCACCATGCATGGCAGGAAAGGCACCATAAAGTCAACCCGAGCACATGATCTTGGTTTAGGACTCAGCGGACACCACGGAACTGCCAGGAGACCACAGCATGAAACAGCAGATTGCTCAACACAATCACACACTTTAAATTAAATGCAAATAAAAAATGAAATTAAACTAAACTTTGGTGTCTGGCTCTGAATGTATGTAGCAACATGGTGGTAAAACAATGGGTTAATTTGATTACATACTAAACAATTTGATTACAGTTCAAAACTTGACCATCAATTCACTGAAAATGCCAGGCTTCAAGGTGGCGGCATCCATCTTGAAGAACATCCACCATCCATAATGACATGCCTCATTTTTGTTATTGCCACGAGGAAGGGGGTACAGGAGAGTGAAAACGTACACTCAATGTTTTAGGAACAGCTTCCTCCTCTACTCCATCAGATGTCTGAATGATTCATGAACCCATGAACACTACCTCAACTATTTGCTCTCTTTATGCACCATTTATTTTAATATATTTCTTCATGTAATATATAGCAACTTTTTAATGTATTGCACTATACTACAAATTTCATGACATACTCTACGTCAGTGATAATAATCCTGATCCTGATTCTGCAAATACACAACCCGAATGTACAGTACTCATCAGAGCCCTGGAGTCTGAATGAACACCTTTCATCAACAAGAGGATAAAGAACTTACTTTGCAGAGCAAGGTTGAAGCTCTCATTCTGGTCTCCTCCATTCCTCCAATGTCAGCTGGGCTGATGTTCTCCAAAAGTTTGGTCAGTAATGGAAACAGTACCTTCACAAACAAGTTACAGGACATGACTTAGCAACCGTACTGCTTCTGTTTAATCTGTTTCGAACATTTTTTTTCAATTTGACAGAGGTGAGGTTGCTCTGTACCTTGTTAAAGCAGGATTCCCATTCTAAAGCATCCAGTGTTTGCAGATCATGCACTAAGAGTGCTCTCTGTAGGTAGGTAAGTGCTTGCATTCTGACTTGTCGCCTGGCATCACAACAAAGCCACGCAATGCCTAAGGAGACAAGATACGGAGATGGATATGAGGCCCTTCTGAAACTCCTGCAGAGTTTTAATTCATTGTAGAATGCAGTATAATCCAAGTTATCCAGTTTAAACTATGGGTATCTCCTGTGAGAGTATATAAGAACCCAGCAGTAAGCACATCAAGGTGAGAGCACGTTATTCCTATAATCTAAGTTAGTAAACTGTCATGGTTCACTGTAATTTTAAACAATACTATGATGCTTTCATTTTAAACAACATGTACTGCCCAACATACAGATCATTAGTTTTCATTTCAAAATTTTAATACTGTACATTGTAACAACAGAAATGGGGAAAAAATACAAACAATTGCCAATTTCCTCTCACCAGGTTGATAGCAGAAGCTCCAAGAGATCATTGTTAGCAAAATACACTCGACTAATGAATCATTCCTCCGGAAGGTTGTAGCACTTGCTCACCTTGCAGCAGTGGACACCAGCAGTTTGACCACAAAGTTCTGGCATCAGCATCAATTTTTTTCCCAGCCGACTCCAGATGGCGCTGTTCTTCAGCCCATGAGCTATAAATGTTGGCAGCTCGTGTGTGGAGTGTGTGCATCAAATCCAGAAGCTGAATCAAGAAACACAAGCATGTTAACAAGATATCCTGTAAGCAAACCAGATAGCAACAAAGATTTTTTTTATATACAAAACAGGTGCAGAAAGCCATTCATCCCCTTAAGCCTGATCCATGATTTAATTAACTCAAGGTTTGTTTTTGATTCCATTGGTTCCATTATCATTAACACCCTTGTCCAACAAATTGTCTCCAGTACTCCCGATGCAGCCTCTTCTACATTAAGAGCAGTCATAAATTGGAGGAACCGCTTCAAAGAGCACCTCTGCACCATCCACCACGAGCTGTCCTTCCTGATGATGAAACATCTTAATTTTGATTTCCATTCCAATATATTGGTCCATGACCTCCTCTTGTGTGCCAAGCTGAGGGCATCCTCAGGGTCAAGGAGCAACACATTATATTCCATCTGGGTACCCTCCAAATTGATGGCATCAATATCAATTTCTCCTTCCGGTAAACAAGTTTCCACCTTGCTCCCAACCCCCACTCTGACCTTTTACCTCTTCTCACCTTAATATTATTTACTTTCTCCTGTGATCCATCTTGCTCTTCTATCACATTCCTTCTTTTCCAGCACTTATCTTTTCCACCCACCTGGCTTCAACTATCACTTCCAGCTAGTCTCCTTTCCCTCCCCCCAACACCTTTTTATTCTGGCATCTTCCCCCTTCCATCTCAGTCCTGAAGAAAGCTCTCGGGCCAGAAACATCAACTATCTATTCATTTCCATAGATGCTGCCTGACCTGCTGAATCCCTCCAGCAAAAAATTGTGTGTGGTCTTATCTAACAAACACCCCTTTTGAAACCTTCAACTGATCCATAGCCTGGAGAAGGGGGAATTTAATAGGAGAGGACAGAAAACCATGGAAGAAAGAGAAGGGTGAGGAGCACCAGAGGGAAGTGATGGACAGATAAGGAGATAGGATGAACGAGAAAATTGGGAATGGGGAATGGTGAAGGAAAGGGGTGAGGCAATTACATTACAATTCTGAGAAATCAAAGTTCATGCATCAGCTTGGAGGCTACCCAGACAGAATACAAGGTGTTGCTCCTCCAATCTGAGTGTGGCCTCATCGCAGTAGTAGAGGAGGCCATACACTGACATGTCCAATTGGGAATGGGAAGTAGAATTAAAATGCGTGGTCACGGGAAGATTACCCTTTTTCTGGAGCACAGGTGCTAGGTGAAGATCTCCTAATCTACATTAGGTTCCACCAATATACAGGAGGCCACACCGGGAGCACCAGGTACAGTAGATGACTTCAAAGGGCTCACATCTGAAGTGTCATCTCACCTGGAAGGACTGTTTGGGGCCCTGAATGGTAGTGAGGGAGGAGGTGTAGGGGCAAGTGTGGCACTTGTTCCACTTTCAAAAATAAGTACCAAGCAGGGAGATCAGTGGGGAATGGAGAAGGGAGTTGCATAGAGAGCGATCCCTGTGGAAAGCGGAAAGTGGGGGGGGGAGGGGGAGGGGATGTGCCTGGTGGTGGGATCCTGTTAGAGAAGGCGTAAGTTATGGAGGATTATGTGCTGGTGGAGTGGTAGGCAAGGACAGGAGGAACCCTGCGCCTGGTGGTTTGGCAGGTGAATGGGGTGAGGGCAAATGTGTATAAAATGGAAGAGATGCATGTGAGGGCTGCATTGATGGTGGAGGAAGGAAAGTCCTCCAAAGAAAGGTGCACCTCCTTAGGTCTGGAATGAAAAGCCTCATCCTGGGAGCAGATGAGGCGGAGACAGGAATTGAGAGAAGGCAGTGGCATTTTTACAAGTAACAAGGTGGGAAGAGATATAATCCAGGTAGCTGTGAGAGTTAGTGGGTTTATAAATGATATCAGTAGATAAGCTGTCTCCAGAGATAGAGATCAAGAGAGGGGAGGGAGGTGTCCAAAATCGACCAAGTAAATTTGAGGGCATGGTGGAAGCTCGAGGCAAAGTTGATGAGGTCGACCAGCTAAGCATGGGTGCAGGAAGCAGCACCAATGCAGTTGTTAATGCAGTGTAGGAAAAGTTGGGGAGTGATATCTGTATAGGCTTGGAACATAGACTGTTCCATGTAGCCAATAAAAAGGCAGGAATTGCTAGGACCCATGCAAGTGCTTATGGGGGAAAAAAAACTTTTATTCAAAGAAAGTGGGAGGAGTTGAAAGAGAAATCATCGAGAGTAAGGATCAGTTCCACCAAATCGAGGAGACTGGTGTTGGAGGGATACTGGTTGGATCTGGTGTCCCGAAAGAAGTGGAGACCTTTGAGGCCTTCTTAATGGGGGATAGAGGTACATAAGGACTGGACATCCACAGTCAAAATGAGACGATCAAGGCCAGGGAACATGAAATCATTGAAAAGATCAAGAGCATGTGAAGTGTCATGGATGTAGGATGGAAATGAACCAGGGGGGATAAAACAGAGTCGAGGTATGTAGATACAAGTTTGGTGGGGCAGGAACAAGCAGAAACAATGGGTTCACCTGGACAGGCAGATATGTGGTTCTTGGGGAGTGCAGGGTAAGTGCGGGTAAGGGAATGATGGGGTTGATGGCAGTGGATGGGCGATACCCAGAGTTAATCAGGGCGGTGATAGTGTGGGAGACAAAATCATCAATACATTTGTCACTGAGTGACCACCTGCAGTTCCATTGTTAAAAACTGGGCAAGACCATAAGACACAGGACTAGAATTAAGCCCCTGGGCCCATCAAGTCTGATGCACCATTCCGTCACAGCTGATTTATTATCCCCCTCAACCCCATTCTTCTGCTTTTTCCCTGTAACCTTTGATGCCCTGACTAACCAAAAATCCATCAACCTATGCTTTAAATATATTCGATGGGTTGGCCTCCACCACTGTCTGTGGCAAGGAATTCCAGAGATTCACCCCTAAAGAAATTCCTATGTTCTAAATGGACATCCCTCTATTCTGAGAGCTGCACCCTCTGGTCCTAGACTCAGCCACTATAGGAAATATCCTCTGTACATCCACTCGGACTAGGCATTTCAATATTCAACAGAAGACTGAGGGGCAATTTCATTGAAATCTAAACTCCAGTGAGTACAGACTCAGTGTCATCAAGTGCTCCCTTTTAATCCTGGAATCACTCTTGTGAACCTCTTCTGGATCCTCTCTAGCATAATATTTCTTTTCTTAGGCAAATGCCCAAAACTGATCACAATACTCCAAGAGTGGTCTAACCAATGCCTTATAAAGCTTCAGCATCAAATCCTTGCTTTTATATTGTAGTCCTCTCAAAATGAATGCTAACGTTGCATTTGCCTTCCTTACCACCAAATGAACCTGCAAGTTAACATTCAGGGAATCATGCACAAGGACTCCCAAGTTCCTTTGCATCTCTGATTTTTGAGTGTTTTCCCCCCTTTTAGAAAATAGTCTACCCTTTTTTTCCTTCAACCAAGTGCATGACCATACACTTCCCAACACTGTACTGAATCTGCCACTTCTTTACTCATTCTCCCAATATGTCCGAGTCCTTCTGTGGACTCCCTGCTTCCTCAATACTAACTGCCCCTCAACCTATCTTTGTATTGTCTGCAAACCTGGCCCCAAAGCTATCAATTCCATCATCAAAAAAGGCCCTCTGAAAGTCCAAGTAAATAGCATCCACTGACTCTCCTTTGTCTAGCCTACCTGTTATTTTCTCAAAGAATTCCAACAATTCAGCAAGCAAGATTTTCCCTTAAAGAAACCGTGCTGACTTTGGCCTATTTGTTCATCTGCCTCCAAGTTCCCCAGAACCTCATCTTTGATAATGGTCTCTAACATCTTTCCAGCCACTGAGGTCAGACTATCTGGCATATAATTTTCTTTCTAATTCCCTCCGTTCTTGAAGAGTGGAGTGACATTTGCAATCTTCCAGTCCTCCGGAAAAAATCATTACCAATGCCTCCACAATCTCTTTAGCCACCTCCTTCAGAACACTGGGATGTAGCCCATCTGGTGAAGGTGACTTACCTTCAAATCTTTCAGCTTACCCAAGCAACTTCTTAGGAATAGTAACTATAATCACTTCTGCCCCAAGACCCTCGCATATCTGGCATACTCTTAGCGTCATCCACAGTGAAGACTGACACAAAATACTTAAGTTTATCTGCCATTTCTTTGTTCCCCCCCCCCCCCCATTACTACTTCTCCAGTGTCATTTTCCAGCAGTCCAATTTCCACTCTTTTGCTCTTTATGTAACTGAAAAAAACTTCTAATGTCATTGTTGATATTATTGGCTAGTTTCCATAATTTATCTTTTCTCTTGTGTTTTTTTTGGTTGTTTTCTGTTGGTTTTTAAAAGCTTCCCAATCTTCTAACTGCTCACTAATTTTTGATATATTCTATGTCCCCCATTTGCTTTTATGCTTTCTTTGATTTCCCTTGTCAGCCACAGTCATCTCACCCTCCCTTTAGAACACATCTTCATCTTTGGGATGTATCTATGCTTGAGTTACCCCCAGAATCTCCTGCCATTGCTGTTCTGCTGTCATCCCTGCTAGTATTCCTTTTCAATCAAGTCTGGCCACCTCCTCTCTCATGCCTCAGTTATTCCCTTTATTCCACTATAATACTAATACATATGACTTTATCTTCTCCCTCTCAACCTGCAGAGTGAAATTTGACATATTATGTTCACTACCTCCCAAGGGTCCCTTTACCTTAAGCTCCCTAATCAAATCTGGTACATTACACAACACCTAATCCAGAATATCTGATACCCAGCTGGGCTGAACCACAAGCTGCTCTTTAAAAAACCCATCTCACAGGCATTCTACAAGTTCTCTCTCTTGGGATTCAGCATCAACCTGATTTTCCCAATCTACCTGCATATTGAAATCCCCATGACTATTGGATCATTGCCCTTATTATATGCCTTTTCTATTTCCCATTTAAACTTATATCCCACATCCTGGCTACTGTTTAGGTGCCTGTATTTAAATCCTATCAGAATCTCTTTATCCTTACAGTTTAACTCTACCCACAATAATTCTATATCTTTTGATCCTATGTCACCTCTTTAGAAGGAGTTGATTTCATTTTTTTTAAACCAACAGAGCTACCACACCCCCTCTACCTACCTGCCTGTCCTTTCAGTGCAAGATGCATCCTTGGATGTTAAGCTATCAACTATGATCTTCTATTAGTCACAACACAGTGATGCCCACAACGTCATACCAGCCAATCTCTAACTGCGCTACAAATTCATCTACTTTATTTCATATACTGAGTGCAATCAAGTACAACACCTTCGGTCCTGTATTCATCCTTTTCAATTTTGCTCTCATGTTACATTTCACCTTATCCTAATCCTAATGACTGTAATTTTGTCCTATCATCTGCCCGTCCATCTTCACAGGCTCACTACACTCTGCATCGACTTGTATACCAACTGTGCCATCCTCAGCCCCATCACTCTGGTTCCCATTCCCCTGTCAACTTAGTTTAAATCCTCCCCAACGGCTCCAGCAAATCTGTTTGCAAGGATATTGGTCCCCCTCAGGTTCAGGTGTAACCAGTCCTCTTTGTACAGATTATACCGTAACTTCCTCATAAGAGATCCTAATGATCCAGAAATCTGAAGCCCTTCCCCCCGTGCCACTTCCTCAGTCACTCATTCATCTGTACTATCATCCTATTGCTGCCCTAACTAGAACGTGACACAAGGAGGAATTTGGAGATTCCTACCTCGGAGATGCTGTTCTTCAGTCTTTTTTCTTAATTTTCTATACTCACTGCACAGGATTTCTTCCGCTTTTCTATGTCATTAGTGTCAATGTGCACCACGACTTCTAGCTGCTCACCCTCCCTCTTGAGGATCTGCAGGAGTCACTTTGAGACAGCCTTGACCCTAGCACCAGGAATGTAACACAGCATCATGGCTTCTTTTTCACAGACATGGAATCACTACCACTCTGCCTGAATTTACCCTTCCCTCCTGACCCCTAGAGCTGGCCACAATGCCACTTGCCTAGCTGCTGCTGCTGTGACCTGATAGGTCATTCCCCTTCCTCCAGCAGTACCCAAAGGGGTGTACTTATTGCTGAGGTAAATGTCCACAGGGGAACCCTCCACTGACTGCTTCCTCCCCTTAGTTCTCTTGGTGGTCACCCATCTATTTACTGAAGCCTGCACTCTGGGTCTGATCAACTCAGTAAAATACTCATCTATAAAGTTTGCAGCCTCCCAGACGGACCTGAATGCATCCAGCTCCAGTTCCATGACCTTGTCAGTCAGGAGCTGAAGTTGGTGCACTTCCTACAGACGTAGTCATCATTAGGTACCCTGAAATTCCACGTCTCACAGGAGCATTCCACTGTCTGAACTACCATCTTGACTGCACTTGATATGCTTCTAATTTCTCAGACTTAAGTTCTAGACTACACCTGTTCTCACCAAAACCTGACCACTCTAACGCAGTCCACTCACACAACAGACGCTCCGCTCAAACACAGGTTCTTTTTATTGGCCCTTGCTAATTAACTGTAGTTACTGTTAACCCAAGCAATCTCCTGCTTCATAGACCAAATTCCGATAGACCCCGTTGTTTTCAAAAACTAGCACATAAAGTCCACAAGGAACTGTCTCCAACCCACTCCGCAACCTCCTGCTTGCGGACAGGTCCCAACAGGTCCCACTCACTTACTAAAACAACATATGCATTTCACATTCACCCCAACTATTCTGGGGTGCAATATTTACAAATTATACAGCTTTAAAGAGGGAATTGTAATGCTTCTGAGGGGGAGTTGGGGCAAGAACTAGAAAGCAGCATTGCAACACATTTATCCAGCATCACACTGTTGAACTGTGCAAACCCACGTGCAGGATTTGAGGGGAATTTTCTGAGAGCAATTTTTTGTGTGCACTGTTCCAGAGAAATAGCAATGTCTATTAACCTTATGCAGTCATTTAAGATAAATATACCAAGCGCAATTACCAAAGACCTAATGCTGTATGAATTTCTGTATAACAAGATCTAAAGTTAAAATTTAATTTCACATCACTCAGATCAATCAAAATCATTGAAACTAGAAATTATCAGTTAGGGGCCGAGACAAGAAAAAAAAAATCAAGATGAGATTAAAACTTACGATCTCTAAGCCATTGTCAGCAAGGAAAAAGTTACAGACTACAGGAAGGAATAGATGGCCTGATCAGCTGGCAAGAAAAATGGCAAATGGAATTTAATCCAGGGAAATGCAAGATAATGCATTTGAGGAGGTTCAGCAAGCTAAGGGAACACATAAACAAATAGGATTTGTGTGATGTGGGGAAACAAAGAGATTTTGGAGTATACATCCACAAATTCTTAAAATGGTGGCACAGGTCAATACGCTAAACACATATGAGATACTTCCCTTCATTGACCATGGAACAAAACAAAGAACAGAAAGGTTATGACAGAATTATTTTTAAAAAACATGATTGTACTGCAGAGGAATGCTGAAAAGACAAATATTTTGCTAACAGGAAATGTTGGATAAGCTAGAGTTGCTTATTTTGAAACAAAGGAGGCTGAGTGGAGACAAATTGAATGGTACAACGGTGAGGTATTCAAATAAACGAGGAAATACTTCACTTAGCACAGGGGTTAGAAATTACGGTGCTTAAATTGTATTATTAAAAGCTTAATAAAAATAATTATCAAATCATCAAAAACAAAATTATGACTTTAAAAGTCTCAAATAACAGTCGGAAAAAGTTATCTAAGAAGGGTAAAAGAGGTTAACAGTATTTTTGCATGAACATTGTCTGTGACATTTCCCAAACAGTGTGCTTGCTAATTTAAGTCAGACCACAATATAGTACATCTTGATCCAAGGTGGGAAGGGAGGTAAGTTAAATTCACTGGGTTACCCATGGTCAACTTAAGCAAGCAGCAGAAATTTTAAAAAACTAAGGGAAAGAAGTAAAAATCAGATTACAAGTTCAACTAGGTGACAGAACATTCTATTGAGAACAGGTAGTATGAGGCAAGAACAGGAATGGGAAAGGCCTGCTATACTTACATCCTGACTAACCTGTAATGACACAGTGTGATAACTTGCAGGTACACTGTCATCCTCATCATCATCGCTATGTGACTTTGATGGCCGATGGTTAAAGGTCTTCGACCGTTTCATGGAATTCTCCTTTTCCTTTTGCTTCTTCTTAAGTCGATTTGATTTGTCAAGCTTATATGTTTTCAATTTCCTTTCATGTGTTTTGTACCCTGCATCAAGCCCCAAATTACAAAATCACCAACTATGAAATCAACAAATCAATGTTCAAGGAAAAACATTCCAAAAGAAATGACTGATAAGGCATGAGGATGGCTGTACCATTGTTTTAACCACACGCACGCTAGTGTAAAACAACTTTTAGTTCTGTAAAAGTATACGTGGCAGTTTGCTAAACAATCCTATGCCTTTGTCCAGCATACATAAAAAACTCACTCTGCTGCTTCTCTTACCATTTCAAAAATATGCAGAAAACAACTTGCAATAATTTACTGAGATCACAACTGCCTATTAGTCATTATTTAATTATATTATATCATTAAAAACATATGGAATCTCAGTTTGTTGCATCTGGCTCATAACCAATGTTTTACGTGACTATGCCTTGGATTGATTTGGGATGGACACAAGAGGTCTAAGTTATTATTGCTGGACTGTGACATAAAGTAAAATATATTTATGAAACATTAATTTAATATTAGTCACAATTTGCTGAATAATGAGAAATTCAGATTTCTGATGTGGAACAGGGGAAAACAAACACTCCATAACGTACCACCATTGAGATTTGCTTCTACAAAGATGCGAATAGTTTTTACACAAAGTTCAAAGTTTTCTGGTGTCACATGCGCAGCATCTCTCACAATAAACGACAGCGACTCCACACACTTGATAAGTGACTTAGTATCATGTGAGCCCATATCCTGCCCCAAGGTTAAGCTGTATTGATTGACAAGAGGAGAGCATCCCGGCTTTGGGCCAGAAGTTCTGTTGGTATCCAAGTCATCTCTCCCCACCTGCCGAAAATACCATCAACATTATGAGGAACAAGGTTCTGAAAAGTTTTAAAATATCAAGCTTGAAAAAAAATACCAAAGAATTCTCATATTATTGCTTCTTTTAGCTACGTGGCACAAAGTATTTCATTCATTTTCAAATATATAACTTGCATGACATAGCACAAAGTGTCCCAAGATTACAGGTGTCATCTTGTTAAAATAAACTTCAAATTATTACGTGATTATTTCAATGGAGTTCAACAAAAGAAAAAGAACACCACCAGTAAGGTAATTTGCTTAGCATTGAAAATGTAATTCAAGGAATGAAAGTACTAATGGAAGCAATATTGTTGTTAACTCTATCTCGCTTCCTCAGGTCTTTCTGATAATGCTTCTGTTAAAGATTAAAGATCTTTAAGTTTAGCTTTATTTGTCACATGTACATAGAAACATACAGTAAAATGCTTCATTTGTATCAACAACACAGTACAAGGATGCACAGGGGGCAGCCCACAGGTGTTACCATGCTTCCAGAACCCACAAACTACCAACTCTAATGTCTTTTCTAATGTGGGAGGAAACTGGATCACTCAAAGGAAACCCACACAGTCACAAAGAAAATGTACAACTTTGTTACAGACAGCATTGAAAATCAAACCCCAAGCACTGTTTGCTGATGTTATAAAGTGTTGCATTAACTGCTATGCTACTGGGGCCACCAGCTACTGGACACAGACCCGCTGTTGAAAGGGGTGTAACTGCTCAGCACTGAGATGCAGGGCTCAGTGCTGCACGCTGGCTGGCACAGTGAGTGCAGCCTCTCCTGGGAACACCATTTGTTTACTGACCAACTGAATCATAGATTCTTCCTCATCACCTCTTGTTAGATGTATAGGATGATAAAGTGTCCCCTTTTTGTTTGGTTGCACTGATCTCCCCAGCCCGGATATTTCTCAGTGGTAACAAGCTCAACCATGGTTCCTGGCCATTGTGCTTATTATCATACAGAAATCTTGAGCTGTGAAGTCAAACAGAGGGTAGAAAGAGAAAACGGCAGCTTCTACTGCACCCAATGAAAGATTCCAGGCAATCTGTCAACGAGGAACTACTACTTTCAGTGCCCAGTGATGCCCTGCAGCAAGGATGCAGCCCCAAGCCCCATAATTGCAATGAGGGGACTTGTCATTCAGCTGACCCGCCCAACAGAAGACCCCACAGGCAGATTATTTACATTGAACTGAGAGCCAATTCACTACTACAGCACAGCAGGAATTCACATCAACTTGATGGCACAGCACTACGCAGTCCACATTAATGTCTTTTTCAAATTCTTGGGGTACATAAATTTACTTTGAACTTTGAAAAGGTCTGCGAGTATTTGGACTGAAAGACAGCACTATAATAAATCAGCCTTCTACTATGGTGGGGGTGGGCAGAACAAGTGTATGATTTTGTTAGGCTTGTGACAAAGTAAAAACTTGAGGAAAATTGAACTTTCAAAAATCATTTCTAACCACCGACCCAAACACCTCAGGGACTGATGTTTTATAATAATGACCTAAATATCTGATCCTTATAGAATGTGCAATTTTATACATGTTGATATAAGAAGGACAGTCTTGTCTCAAATGAGAAGTTTTGGGAAGGGGTATGCATGGATATTCATATGGAACGAAATGCTTCCAGAAAATGAATTCAAATGCAGTTCACATTGATGGAACAAAATCCCTCTCACAGTAAGGTGAAGCACCACCAAAATCCCCTCAATCAGACTTTGTGCACAAACTCACACTGGAGAACCTGTGCCCGAATCTCAATCAGATGCCAGATGAGAAAAGGTGAATTTTCTAAAGTTGTAGAAAACTGCTAAACTTGTACAAATCATGTGCTTTCTTTCTGTTATATAACTCAAACTGAAAGGTACAAGCTGAAGCTAATTGGTCACAGGTTCCAAGAAAAAAAGAGATTTTGTTTTAAATATGATTGTTACAATTTGGAAAATATAAAACCATTCAATAATAACTTAGAAAATTAAAATGCATATACATTCAGTAGCCACTTTATTAGGTGCACCTGCTTGTTAATGCAAATATTTAATCAGCCAATCATGCAGACATGGTCAAGAGGTTTAGTTTAGAGCAAACATCAGAATGCAGAAGAAATGTGATCTAAGTGACTTTAACCATGGAATGATTGTTGGTGCCAGGTGGGTGGTATTTCAGAAACTACTGACCTCCAGGGATTTTCATGCACAACAGTCTCTAGAGTGTACAGAGAATGGTGCAAAAAATAACTAAAGAAACATCCAGTGAGCAGCACTTCTGTGGGCGAAAATGCTTTGTTAATCAGAGATGTCAGAAGAGAATGGCTAGACTGGTTCAAGCTGACAGGAAGGCGACAGTAACTCAAATTACCATGCTTTAAAACAGTGGTGTTCAGAAGAACATCACTGAACGCACAACACGTCAAACATTGAAGTGGAAGGGCTACAGCAGCAAAATACCGCAAACATACATTCAGTGGGACTTAATTAAGTACAGGAGATACCTAATGAAGAGGCCATTGAGTGTATGCTTGAAGAGGAAAAATATAAGATAGTGAAAACACAGCTGAGACTAGATTGAGTCATTGTTTTAAAATAAATAGCACAGGCACAATCACTCAGAAACTCCTTTTATGTAACTGTATCATAGACAATCATTTATGAAGATGCTCAGTTACTTTTACACAGTTCTAATAAATTATCTCAGAGTAGATCAGCAAACAGGACTGAAAACCTGCCTTCAGAACATGGAAACAAAAATCAGAGTAGGTACAGTTCACTCTTGTAGGACTCACCACCAGCCAGCCACTGCTGGCAATATCCACATCAGTGGCGGAACGGTGTACCTTAGTCTGCTTCCCATGCTCTGCATACACTTCAGAATCGGATGTGTAACCACGATCAGAACTAACTTCACTAGGATGGTAAGATGCAATTTCACTATCAGACTGTGCACCTATATAAAAAAAACAATATTCATTATTGTAAGGTCACAGCATAAAACTGCAACTAAAATCCTGAAATAGTAATAGAAAATGGCAGTGATACTCTGTAGATCAAACAGTATCAGTGGAAAGACAGGGTTAACACTTCAGAACCATGGTCTTTCATCAGAACTAGTAAAAGGTTTCAGATAAGGGGAAGAGTGAAGGGAACAGAAGAATATCTATCAAATCACACACAAGAGAAAATCTACAGATTTTCAAGCAACACACCCAAAATGCTGGAGGAACTCAGAAGGCCAGGCAACATCTGTGGAAATAAGTACAGTCGACTACGGGCCGAGACCCTTTGGCAGGATTGGAGAGAAAAAGATGAGGAGTAGACTTAAAAGGTGGAGGAGGGGTGAGGAGAAACACAAAGTGATGGGTGAACCTGGGGGGGGGGGGGGGGGGCAGAATGAAGTAAAGAGCTGGGAATTCGATTGGTGAAAGAGATACAGGGATGGAGGAGAGGAATCTGATAAGAGAGAACAGAAGGCCATGGAAGAAAGAAAAGGTGGTGGGAGCACCAGAAGGAGGCAATGGGCAGGCAAGGAGATAAGGTGGGAGAGGGAAAAGGGAATGGGGAAAAGGTGAAAGAGGGGCATTACTGGAAGCTTGAGAAACTGATGTTCAAGCCATCAGGTGGAATACAAGGTATTGTTCCTTCAACCCAAGTGTGGCCTCATTGCAACAGAAGAGGAAGCCATGGATTGACATATCAGAATGGGAAAGGGAAATGGAATTTAAATGGGTGGCCACCGGGAGATCCCACTACTTCTGGTGGACAGAGCATAGGTGATCGGTGGAACAGTCTCCCAATCCACGTCACATCTCACCAATATACAAGAGGCCACACAAGGAGCATTGGATACAGTAGATGACCCCAACAGACTCAGAAGTGAAGCATCGCCTCACCTGGAAGGACTGTTTGGGCCCTGAATGGTAATGAGGGAGGAGGTGTAGGGGCAGATGTAGCACTTGTTCTGCTTGCAAGGGTAAGTACCAGGAGATCGGTGGGGAGGGACGAATGAACAAGGGAGTCACACAGGGAACGATCTCTGCAGAAAGTCTGTGACAGGTTGGAGTCAATTGTCCAAGTGGTAGAAATGCTAGTGACACTGACTAATAGAGGTAATAAGAGCTAGTGTAAACAGGCAGATGAAATAGGCAGGTGAAGCAGCATTTGTACTTCTTCCAATTTTACACAACATTGCACAAGAACAAGCAAAAGCAGTAGGCCAGTCAGCCCCCCCCGAGCCTGCTCTGCCATTCAATAAGATCACAGCTGTACTAATGCTGGTCTCAGCATCACTGTTCCTCCTCCCACCCACTCGCCCCCCCCCCCCCCACACCATATCCTCTGATCTCTCTGCCTTGAATACATTCAATAAATCTGCATCCAGAACTTTCTGGGGCAAAGAATTTCAATGAGTCACAAGCCTCAGAGAAGATATTCCTCCTCATCTCAGTTTTTAAAAAATGACCCCTAAATTCTGAAACTATGAGCATTATGTCTAGATAACCTCACAAGGGAAAGCATCCATTCACCACTCACCCTGTCAATCTCCTTCAGCAATTTCATCAGTAAGTTCATGATTCAATGCTACGTCATACTGATCTCTGTCTTTATTCTCCTACTGTGTTCCAATGAAGACCAGTGAAGCTTACTGGAAAGCACCTCATCTCTCACTAAGAATGCTCGACACACAAATCTAAATATCAAATTCATTTTCAGGTATCTCGCCTTACCTGCTTGCATCTGCAATGGCCACATCTGTTGCAAGTTATTAACCTACAACATTAATTTGGCTTTCTTTCTTCATAAACACTACCTGATCTGCTGAGTATTTTCAGCATTCTCTTTTATTACAAATCTCCAGCAATTACTGTGCATTGCACCTTATTGTTCTAGCATAGCTTTTCTGTTGTCCACTTTCATTCAACTCCCAAAAGGGGTCCCCAACATTTTTTTATGCCATGGAACACTACCATTATCCGAGGGGTCCGTAGACACCAGATTGAGAACACCTAATTTACACTCTTTCAGTTCTATCTAATAAGTATGCATCAAACCATCTTAGAAATCACCAACAGCATGTCACATGGACAATCTTGATTTCCATCCCAACAGATACATCTCCTTTTCCTTCTTTCCACCACTCTCCTCTCCAACTTGTGGCAACTTCAGTTATGGTTGCATTCTAACTTTTCTCACTTTGATGAAAGGTCATCAACCTGATACTTTGTACTCTGTTTTGCTCTCTGCAGATGGCCTGCTGAGTATTTCCAAAATTGCTCTTTTTTTTGGTAGATTCGTATAATCATGTGCATTTCAGCAAGCAGCAAAATGGGAAAAGTGTTAAAAATGTTTATGAACTTGAATACTTAAGTTTTGAATTAATTAAAATTCACCAGGTATGGCTCAGCCTCCACTGTTCCAGTCTCCGTACATCCCTCTCCTGATAGCTGCAAAATTTGCTCCTCCTTCAATACTTCCTTAATACCCAATAACTTGTGCCACTTGTGCTAATTTCACTTACTTCAGTTCAGCCATTTTTTAATTGACAGTTTTGTGAAGCATCATGTGATATTTTTCTTTGGTTAAGATATCTACCATAATGAAGTTTACTGCTAAACTCTCAAAATGGAGAAAGAGGAAAGACAGTATATACAGAACCTATAAAACAAAACAGGAGCAAATAATGTGTATCTTCTTCAAAGCGAGAGTGGGCAAGGTGTTGGGTGTATTTAAAAGAGGTGGATAGGCTGCTTAATTGGTGAGGGCATCCTAAGTTACGGGAAGAAGACAGGATAATGAGGTTGAGAGGGAAAATAATCTGCCATGATCATATGTGGAAATGGGGCTGAATATCCTAATTCTTCTATATCTTATTGTCACATTCCATTATTAAAAAACCTCAGTGTAATCATGCAAGTTTGGTGAATCCACTTACAAAATAATACTATAAATCAGGATCCAGCAAAAGAACTAAAAGCCAAGAAAGATTAATTGCATTATTCACTCTTAAAAGTAGCCTTCATCAAAACTCATCCCAAATGATGTTCAAGTGCCCAAGAGGCAGAAGTTCCCAGATTTAAGCCATTTTGTTGTACTTTCCCACTGCAGGCTTTCACTAAGAGGGAAAAGAATCATGGAGCATCTCCTTTCTGGTTTAGCTGTCATGTGGTACTCATCACACTGGAACCATGCACATTATAGAACCCCGCTGATCACCAGAGAATAAATACTGCTACATTCCATGTGTTTACTCCACTAAATTTGTCCAATTTCAGCCAAAGGCATAGAACCCCATATTTGAACTCTTGTTAGCCTTCCAAATCTGAGAGTGAAACCAGTGAGGAAAGACCCATAGGAAAGTCTCAGTCTGCTGCAACCTCATTTGGGTTTGATGTGCAGTATCTCAACAGTCATAGGTAATTGTATATTTATACACCAGGCCTCCTGGTATTGATTTACACTGAACATCTGATATGTAGAAGCCAAAACTATACACCCCTTGCAGCGACTCATGTCTTGTTTCAGATGCAATGGGAGAACACCAGACAGATATCAATTACTGCAAAAAAGGTAAATTTGAATCACAAATACTCAGGTTCAGTTGTAAACTTTCTTTGACTCATTAGTCTCAAATCTCATCACAGAGCAGTTCACCCTGCACATTAACTTGTAGTCTAAGGGGATGACATTGAAGGAAAAAAATCAGCAAGTCTAGATACTTCCAATGAAAAATATAAAAATTCTGGGCATTTGATGAGGAAAATACGCTGCTTAAATATAACTCCTATTATTAAAAATGTCAATAATTCTCTATTACAACATAGTATGTTTCAAAAAAATATCCATCTCATGTTTAGTGTGAGTACACATTTGGCCAAAATAAAATTTAATTAATTATCTGCAATTTTAATTTCCGCTCTAAGCTTACAAAGACTCATTAAGAAATACTTAGCTGCCAATTTCCTGTTAGGGACCCTTGAAAAATACAGGATTTCCATTTTTTTTTAAAGTAGCTAATTGGAATACTCGCCTATCGATATATAACATTTGCCACTTCCTATTGTTGTTTATAGCAACAAGCTCAGCTCAAGGCTCAATGACTGAAATTAACTATAATCATTAATTAATGGAACTCTTACTAGATCAATGAGAATTTCCAGAATATATCACAGCACTAATTAATAAGGTTTCGTTTACAGTTAGTAGCTGAATCACTAGCTATCTAATTTCACTTTGTGTCCTTGTTTTCAGTTTGTTTATCCCCCCACTACCTTTTCTGCATCTGTTTTGTCTTGAACAACTAAATGAAATGAAGCAAACACCAGCTGCTTGTTAGCAGATGAAGCTTAACTTTACATAACAGCAGAGAGGCTTCTCAGTAATGGGGTAATTCTGGAAATTAACCTGCGTCATGGTTATCGGCTCCAGATGCCATCTGTAGAGCAGGTGGAGGCTTGACTCCTGCCCCAATACATTCTAAGAGAGTAAACAAGGTACACCAGTCATCACTCGAGTGAATGTTGGCAGCATTGGTCTTCAACAGCTCGTGTAGCCCATAAGCAATTTGACGGCTCACTCTTGATAAGACAATCGGTTTCATCATGAGCAGGACTCTCAAGGACAGAAGGACCTGAAAAATAAATCAAAATATTCCTTACAAAAAATAATTCAGGTCCTAGTAGTTGAAGTTCAAAGTAAATTTATTATCAGTATACATATATGTCACCAGATACAACTCTGAGATTCACTTTCTTGCAGGTATACTCAATAAACACAATAACCATAATAGAATCAATGAAAGTCTGCACCAACAGGGCGACAGCCAATGTGCAAAAGACGACAAACTGTATTTGCAAATACAAAAATAAAGATGTAATAATATTAATGATAATAATATGAAAAACACCAGAAATATGCTGAATTGAAAGTAGTAATTGAAAGACTGTGGAACATGACCAGGTCATACATTGTCCTGATAATAGTATCTTCGAGTATCATCCCAAAGGCACTACACAAGAGTATTAAACAACCAGCAATTTGTATGCAAATCTTCAGAAAGCCACAATACCAAACACCACCAGAATAGTCTGAAAGTTCCTAGCAAACGAGAACTGAACGTGCTTGGCTATGCCCACATCTCAGATTTTACCAGCTTGAGCTGAGGAAAAAAAAATAAAAGGAATAATAATAGTAACAACTAAGCAATCAATATTGAGAACATGAAATGAAGAGTCCTTGAAAGTGAGTTTCTTGGTTGTGGGGCAAGTGAAATTGAATCAAGTTATTCCCTTCGGTTCAAGAACCTCATGTCTGAGGGGTAATATAACTGTTCCTGAACCTGGTGGCGTGGGTCCTGAGTGGCACCTCTACCCTTTTCCTGATGGCAGCAGTGAGAGGAGAGAATGACCTTGGTGGTCCCTGATGATGGATGATGCTTTCCGGCAACAACACTCTATGTAGATGAGCTCAATGGTGTGTGATGGACTGGACCACATCTACTACATTTTCTATGATTTCCCATTCAAGGACATTGGTGTATCCATACCAGGCTGTGATGCAGCCAGTCAACATACTCTCCACTACACATCTATAGAAGTTTGTCAAAGTTATGGACGTCATGCTGAATCTTCACTAACTTTTAAGGAAGTAGAGGCACTGATGTGCTTACTTCGTAATTGCACTTGCACGCTGGACCTAGTACAGGCACTCTGAAAGATAACATCTAGGAATTTACAGCTGCTGACCCTGTTCACCTCTGATCCCCAGATGAGAACTGGTTCATGGACCTCCAGTTTCCTCCTCCTGAAGTCAATGATCAGTTTCTTGGTCTTGCTGAGATCGAGGAAGAGGCTGTTTCTGTGGTACCACTCAGCCAGATTTTCAGTCTTCTTCCTATATGCTGATTCGTCATCACCTTTGTTTCAGCCTACATCAACAAACTTAACTATGACATTGAAGCTGTGCTTTGCCACACAGTCATAAGTGGAGCAGGGGTAAAGTGAAGAGCCAATGAAATGGCATCTACTGAGGATCTGTTGGTATGATAGGGAAATTGGGAAATTGGAATGGATCCAAGCCACTTCTCAGGCAGGAGTTGCTATGTTTCATCACCAACCTCTCAATCACTTCATCACCTTGGATGTAAGTTCTACTGGCTAATAGCCATTGAGGCAGGTTAGCAAGTTCTTCTTAGGTGCCGGTATAATTGAAACCCGGTTGAAGCAGGTGTGTACCTCAGTCTGTCCAAGTGAGAGATTTAAAGATCTCAGTGAACTCTCAAGCCAATTGATCAGTGAGTCTTCGGTACTCTGCTAGGTACCCATTTCTCATGTCAGCCTCAGAGATTGAAATCACAGGGTCATTGGGGGCTGTGAGAGTTTGTGATTGTTCCATCATGTTTTGACAGTCAAAGTGAACTCATCTGGAAGTAAAGCCATGTTGTCATCGATGTCACTTGATTTCACTTTGTAAGAAGCGTTAACATTCAAGCCCTGTCACAATTGTTGAGCATCCTGTAATTAGAACTCACTTTATACAATGATCCATAGGAAGAATTGAGAGAAACTTCACTGAATGCTGTTGAACACTCAAGAACAGTCAAGGAGTTTACAATAATGTTCCTTATTTTTTAAAGGGAGTTATATTTATCAAAGAAATATTACTTTGGGTCAGATTTCATTGGATAATTCCATTGATTCCAAACCCAGCTTCTGGCTCCTTACTGTTTAAACAGCATTAGCCTAATACATCCAAGCAGGTACTGTAAAACCACAATACACTGGACTCGTTGACAGATTTTAAATCCCACATTTGTCAATTTACTTCAAAGATTTATATATAATAATAAAAGTAATTGAATAAAAGGAATATTATAATTAAGAAATGAAAAAGACAAATGATCTGCACTGATCAACGTTATAAAACTCCGCAATTCTACATTGCAAGGTAAATTCACAGATTCCTGAGTATTCAAGATTGATTCAGATTCATATTAAAGAAAATAAATGTTAGTTTTAATTCAGCTCTGTATTTCCTCATACCTGTGAACTGATCTCTTCTCTGCGTAGTAATCTTATTGCCAGCCTTAAGAGACCTACAACTGCTCTTTCAACAAGGAAGCATTGTTCTGTGGCATGAACAGTCAAATGGTAGAGATGGTCTCTTACAGTTTGCCAGACACAGGAAACACGGTCTCTATAGGAAACAATAATCAAAGGTATCAAATGAAAACTGCAATTGTTTCACACTTAAAATTACTCAAGTAATCTATGAATGTGGAAGAATTCCCAAATAAATCACCACCTGCTCTAGGTACATAGTCATTAGTGGCCCTTTAGCAATTTGGTCATCATCAGTTTGATAAATCTGAAGATCACCAAGCCATTGAGAGTTAGCTTGGGATTCTTTTTCTGGTATTTATTACAGCGACAAATGACATTTACCTCCATTGGGTATTAACTCTGCGATGTAAGGCATCTGATCTTAGTTATGTTTACAAAAAACCAAGATGCTGGAAATTCAGAGGAAAACCTCTCACTTACACACATCCAAAGAGGAAACCTCTAATCAACCCTCTCCTCTATGACCTTTACCATTCTCTCTCAGCTGACACTACTACTTGTGTCATTCAATTCAACAGATGGTATCCACACTCTCACAAACATTCTCTACTTGATCTTCAACTTTTCTCAGTTCTGGCTAAAAAAAAGTAATTGGCTGTTGACATCAATTTTATGTCTTTCTCCATGCATGCTGCCTGAACAACTAGCTACTGCCAAGAAATCAGATCTATATTCCGCTTCTGAGAGTAATCCTTATTGTGCAACCACATGAAATAGCCCGGGTGTTCCCTTGTACCTGTTTTCCAGCACTATCCTTAGCAGCATCTCAAGGCAAAAAGCTGCATCTTCCTCATCATAGGTCTCTTCATCAGGTGTCACAGAAATGAGAGCCTAATGAAAATACAGGTGAAATAAGATACTTTTAAAGGAAAGCTGCCTGAATCAAAGCATGAAAGTAAAGTTCCAAACAAGAAATACCAAAATTAGAACTGCAAGGATTATTAAGAATGAAAGATGGCCAATCTAGCACATTCTGGAGAAAATTGTCGTGTGGTAGATTTGTACATTGCCATAGTGTATAGTTGTACAACACAAATAAACTGATGAAATAGATTAATAAATCTTCCCGAATTAATAATATTCTCATCCTCCAAAGGACTTGGGTCTTCCATAAATTAGCTTGCCTGACTGTAGCAAAAGGTCTGAATAGAATAACTCAAATCAACAGGTAAACAAGTGACAAGGGACAAGACAAGACAATGACACGAGCGTGACATTTCCCGTTTTGGATTGTTTACAATAATCAAACCTTCATCAGCTCTTGAAGAGACTCCAACTGAAGGAATTTGCTTTCTGTAATCAGCTTCTCAGGATCACATTGCTGGAATAAAAGTTAGAAGATGATAAGTCATAACTAATGGACGTGGAGACATCAATACTGCAGGTCACTGCACAGTTATTTGACTAGTAAATACCTTTAATGATAGATCATAATTCTGTCAATTAATATGAAATCATTTGAGATCCAATCAAATTTCATTTACAAATCCCATGAAGTTGGAAGGACAGGATACAATAAAGATTTCTAATCAATGCATGGCCATTCTGTAGAATTTGCACAATGAAACAAAAACAAACTGATTTGAGACTGCTCCTCTTTAGAGCATTAGCAAAGTAAAATAGTGTTATTGCCACATGTTGAGAAGATGGCCCCTCTACGCCTAAAGGATGGGAGGGGAAGAATATAGTACTGGTAGATTCTATAGAAGAATAGCAATAGAGGGGCAGGTAAAAGATTAAGTGTCACTACTGTGAATGATTTGTTAAACAGATCTAAAACTCAGCCTAATGCATTTATATATTGGCATATAGGAATTTTGATCATGGCAAGTTAAAAATTCTATTTCCAGAGCTCAAGTTCACTATCTCATATAGGCACCACATGCCAATATGTACATCATGTAATTTCAGAGTCTTGCACTAGAAAATTACCCTTTCTTTCATAATAATAATAAAAAGGCAAGAAGATACAAGGACTTTACATCTATAGATATTAAGTGATTTTAACTAGGGAACTAGTATAACCACTATGGAAAACTTACTCTTATTCTCTTGCTAATCTATTAAAAGACACTGATAAATATTAAATAATGAATGTAACAAAATGGAAGGTGGTAAAAAGCTGAATGAAAGCAATGCAGCAATTCTGTATAGACAAACCAAGTTGAAAAAAAAAACCATTTTCCATTTCCACAGCAAATTTTTCCTTGAAGGATAACTGACATTCAATATATTAGAAGCTATAAAAGTCTACTAAATTTTAAACATCTTGCAAAGAAAAACATGGACATCTTCCAGGCAGTTAAGCAGCATTAAGTTTAATTTACCTTAATGCATTCCAGAGCTGCTTGTTTGGCCTCTTCATTCTCTATAGAGGGCCCCCTTAGACCAGACTGTTCATTACCACTTAGTGTGAGCCAGCTAACAAAGCTCAGGACTGTAGATTCACCACTACATTTCAAAACAAAACAATTTGCTTTAGCTGCAAAGAACTTTCAGATGCCCTGTTTGTACAGAAATTTGACAAAAACAGCACAAGAGGTTTTACGGTCTCTACACAATAAATGCTATCATAGTTGTTAAAACTGTGCTCAATGTTTGTGAATCACATTTAAAACCAGTCAATATTACTCAAAGCTATTTAACTTTGATGAATTTTGAACTGCACTGTTTAAGACCAAGTAGAATGAAGTGTTTTCCTATCAGCTTCTATAAAATTTGTAATAGGATTGAAATAAATTATTTATTTAAGATGGTAGATTTAAACTATACCAGCTTAATGTCTGACCGAATCATTCCTTCAATTTCTATTGCCACAAAAGCTACTATAACTGCTCATGGCCAGGGAAGAGGTACAAGGACATGATCCTAAAGAACTATTAAGGAAATTATCACTGTTTCTGTGACTCTTGCTGCAAACAAAAGTAAAATAACAAACTATCAAAACTTCTTTTCCCACCTCTAGAGTTATGTATTCTGTCAAATTGTCCCATAGTTTCAAAGAGCCATTAAAAATGAAGGCATTTTAAAACAATATGTTATTAAAATATTAAAATTGAGAAAAAATGTGACTAGATGGAACGAGACTGTGCTGTGATGAAATCCGAATTACACTCAACTAGCCATTTTACACTCCAATAGTTATCGAAATATCCTGGTCCACTTTACCTCCTGACCTATCACCTACCATTTATCCCTTTCCTCGTTAATTTTACCCTCTTCACCTCATTCACTTTTCACTCCTCTTCTCAATCTATCTTCCGACAGCTTCGCTTGATTTTTTCTTCTCTTCCCTCCCCAACTCATGCCCTGCTCTCTGCTGCTGTGTATCCAAGTCTATTTTACCCATCCTAACTTCAATTAGCATGAATACATAATATATTTTTTCCTTTCCTTCACTCCACAAATGAACAATGCAGTTTAAAAGAATTCCTTGTGCAACATCAGAACTATTTCATCAATCAGTGATGAAATTATGCCTCCTACCGATTTGAGGGAGTTTCTTCCCGCTGGAGTGAGATTTTTCCATTGGGTTCCACAAAGTCTTCTACCTGCAAAAACAAAGATGCACTTGCTAACAAAAAGTAAGAATCATAATTGGTCAGTTTAGTCTAAGTACTTTCAGAACTCAGGTGACAGTACAGTAAGCTAATCTTTTTAATAAAAAAGGCAAGGAAAATACATGAGTATATTGTGTGCCTGCCTTGTTGGAAATTCAAATCTTGCCCTGAAATGTTTACTATGTTTGCTACATGCCTGCTAAAAATTTTCCATAATAAACAATCCAACATCAACTGGTAATCTCTTGACTTTAAGTACAGCACTTCATCTGTTTTTAATGCAACACCACAAAATGACAGTTAAAAAATACATGCAACATATTTACACAGAATTTTTAAAGTAGCTGAACCATAATTGGCTACTGAGGTAAATTAACATAGTTTATTCACAGAATAAGGATTCTCTTCCAATGACACATTGGTTAATTCATTCAGAACCAATGCGGTAAGATTTTAGTCTGGATTTTCCAAATCTGTCTCCAGTGAAAGTTCAGCACAAGCCCTAAAGAAATTGCAAACAAATATTCACACTGAGGTAATATGAGAATGCTAGAAATATTTATTAGGTCAAGCAGTATCTGTGAAGAAAGAAACAGTTAAGGCTTCATGACATCCTAGCTTGCCTCAGTTGTGATGTAACTTTACTAACCCAAAATACTAACTCTTTTGCTCTCCACAGATATTGCTTGCCCTGTGAACAGTTCCAAGATTCTCTCCAATTACCTCGAAGTTATATAACCCTCCCCATCTCTCTCATCTTCCAGACTAGGAGACGAGGAAGACCAAATAAGAAATCATAAGACGTGAAGTAAATGCAGTTGAATAAAAGGAGTGAGTGATTTCAAACTGGCTTTAAAAATTGATGAACTATGATCTGAACAGCAGGTGGCAGTACCATCTCAGTATAAGCACATTCACAAACATTAATTAGCTTCATCTTACATAAAACTCCTCTTTATTAAATACCTTTTTATTCTTTCCACAATGTAATAAGAAATATTTAGTCAATAAGGACAAAACTAAACCAAAATATCATTCATTACTTAAGGTAAGGAAAAATAGTGAAATTAGCAGATTTTTCAAACCAGCTTTTTAAGCAATTTCACCACTTTCCAATCCCACTAAAATCGCAACCCATTATCGAATGTCAGTGTATGGAGTGCTTCTCCATTGAAGGTTGGAATCTACTAGTCATGCATGGTGTTACTCATTCATTCTGAAGTCAAAGGTCATCTCTCTAACTCCAGTGACATGATGTAAGGTATGCAGTATTTCTCTTTACAAACAAAGCTCACAGGCTTTATTCAAACATTATTGTTTTCTTTTAATAAACCCCTGTCAAAATCTCAGTGGAACTCACTACTGGCCAGAACTCAGTAATCACAAACCCCTCCAATGTAATGTAATTTCTGTGATTTAATTCTTCAGCTTGGGCTGTGCGTCACGTGGTTGAAAGAGGAAAAGATAGTGTCACGCTCAGTACCAGCTTTTATTAAAAACTCATGTATTATAATTCAAATGTATATTGTAATCCAAGATTTACGGTAAGCACAAAGAATTTCTGCCACATCACAGAAATAAAAGACATGACTTGTTCGCTATCTATTCATGCTTCAATCATTCGAAATGAATAGAAAATGCTGCCCCAACACTTTCAAATAAATCTGTAATGCCAGCCACCATAATAACATTTTGCTGAACAAAACATGGATGTTTCTTTTCCTCCAAGAGCACAACTGCCCAGACATTAAACTTGAGTTTGAAGTGATTCTGCTGGGAAAACAAGTTAGCTCATTTTCATTGAAATCACAAATTACATCTACAACAATAGACATTTTAGTGATTTATTACTTGAAAAGCTGGAATAAACAGAACTCACACAACTACAAGGTAATTTAGTACTTAACAAATTTCATATAATAGCAATCAGTTAATGTATCTGAGATTAACAGCTGGCTCAGGTTTCAGAGTGATAAAACTAGCAATCCGAAGCAGTAATTCCTTAAATTTCTATTCTTATTCACAGGAGGGAAAAATAATGAATATTCCCCATTTTCCATCATTTCATCCATGGCTTCTTTTAGCAAGCTCAATGCAAATTCCAGAGGTAGTATTTCAACATTTTTATTTCTTATCCTCTAACAAGCACTACTACCTTTTCAGAAATTCCAACCATGCCCATTTTCCCCACCCAGTCAATATTATTCTCTTCCACAATTCACCATGTGGTGTCTAATGCCTTTTTCATAGCCTGGCTGCAATCACCAGGATATGCTACCTAGATCTTTGCACTCCTCCGGTTTTTAACAATACCATTAAATTTATTAGCCACCTCTTTTTATGATTGTGTGCTGCACGAAGTTAACAACCCTAGTTTGAAGTCAATGGGTACATATCCACAGCATTTGCAGCCTGCATATTTGTACAACTTATGTTTAATATATATTCATGTACTTGCACAATTACAAATTTTCACTGCAACATTTGTACAGAGCATTCCTGGCTATCAAAGGCATGAAATAGTCAACAAATTTGATTCAAGAAAAAAAAAAATTTTTTGTTTGGCCTTAACTTCAGTATAGCATGAAATTAAGTAACTAAAGGAAGCAAATTTTAACTGGATTATCACCCACCAATATTCTTAACTCATTTTATTCTGTGTTAGGATTGCATTTTAATACAAATTTACATGCTCTGGTCACCATCAATAACTGTCTAAATCTTTTTACCTGGCAAAAATATATTTCTTTATATTACATCATAATGGGCAGAAATGGCCATTAACATTAGCAGAATTTGTAAGTGGATCAACTCAAGTAATCAGCATACTTTAGTAACAACAAATTACTCCCGATGAAGTCCTCACCTCTACCATGACCTTGGGCAACAGCTCAGCACGGAAAAGTTGTAGCATTGCATCCATAATGTTCTTCCATCCCTCTCTAAGTATGTCACCATGACGATGTGATAAACTAAACACAGTCTTGGCCGCTAGTTGAGCCTTCATGTTACTACCAAAAACATTCGGAAGATTCTCAACAGACTGTGGAGGAAAAAAAAGCACAATTCAATTGATTAGTGGCCAAAAAAAGCCCAGAAAAATGTTACATTTCATTTAATTAAAAGGGTTGAGTTTGAGATGATAGACATCACATGAAAAACTATAAACTGAAAGAGAAAGATTCAGCCAAAGACAAGCTTCAAGTTGGAGTGATGTAGATAGGAAGTAGAACAGAACAATGCAGAGTGCAGAAATACACAAATTAGACCATAGATTGGAACAATGTAGCTCATGATATAAAAATCCACAAATGTATTTTAATAAGTAGATAATATGCACTTGAGTGTTATGTACTTTCGAGATGATACATACCATCACACAATATTAATATTACAGATTCCAGTAATCTGACCAGTTTTTGAAAGCCATGTGATCCTCAAAGTAAACACTACTGTATGTATAGTTAAAACAGGTGAACTCAAAAATCAGCACTGAGGTACTTATGGAAAAAAAGTACAGAAATATTGAGGCCCTTTCCTCCAAAGAGCTAACTGAACTTTCCTTCCTTTGAAAGGGCATAAGTTTCCGACTAATTCAAGAAACATCTTCTCTCTACCTAGGAATAGACCAAATTCATGCAAAGTACATGCTTCTAACAAGAGTAAAATCTAAGAATATCAATGAGTGATCTACACCCTCTCTGTACTGCTCCCAGTGTTATATTATGATGGATCTGTACCCAACAGAATCGAACCCTTGGGTCTAGAGCTGGAAAATCTCCTGGACCTGAACTCTGGTTCAAAAGACAGAATTAGGCTGAACTAGGTTCCTTGTGGCAGACCTAGTAAAAAATAAGCCTAGAACCTTGAACTAGCAGAATCCTATTTATCCAAGATGAGCAAAAAGTCAGGATCAAGCTGATTGCCCTTCTCATTGTTACCATCTAACACAGAAAAGGTACTCGAACTGGAATTAGTTTATTATACCTACATTGTACTGAGATACAGTGAAGTACTTAGGTTTAAGGCCATTCATACAGATCATTTCAAGACACAAGTACATCAATATAGCACAAGGGGAAAACAGTAACAGAGTGCAGAATATAGTATTACAGTTACAGAGAAAGTGCAATGCAGGTAGTCGATAAGGCACATGGCCATGATGAGGCAAACTGAGAGGTCAAGACTTCATCTTTTAGGGCTAGAAATGTGCAAGATTCCTAGTCTTTAGACTCTCCTGGTTTTACATGAAAATTGGCATTCCACTGGATCAGCCAGCTTCTTTATAAACCACAGAGTGTCCTCTACCACATTGTGTTTATGACAACCCTTTGTCTAAAGGATACATGGTAATAATATGTGTAATACTTCAACAGAACAGAAAATATTCATCATAAATATTATATCATAATTAAATCAACTGCTATTAATCACATGGAATTAAAAGGTTTAAATGGGATTAATAGAAGCTAATTCCTGTATTTCTTGATTTAAAAATCTTCATTATTGATGTTACCAATGGCAGAACATGTAAATAGTTTCAATACACACAAAACGGTGGAGGAACTCAGCAGCTCAGGCAACATTTATCGAAGGAAATGAACAGATGACATTGCAGGCCGAGACCCTAAATGAGGATGGCTTCAGTTTCAGTGATGTTCAGGACACACCCTCAGGAATTTTGTGAAGCAATTAAAGTTTTTTAAAGCACCAACCTCACTGCTAAGAGCTGTAAACTTGCATAGGGAAATGATAAGGTTGTCAAAGACATCACTTAATCCATAATGAGCCGAGATCATTGCACATTTCCTGTATAGAGGAGAAAGGGAGGCTGATGACTATACATAATAACATTGTTCTAACTACATAAAAGGTTAAAAAGCATTGAGTTATTACTTGATTATACATTTAATGGTTGAAAGTCCTAAATTAATTTGTGTAATTTCAAGGAAATCCAAGAGATTTGTTTTAAATCATGACAATTTCAGTGAACAATATTGAAAAGCACATGTTTTAAGATCCCCAAATAAACTAGCTTTCTACTCTTTCTACTTAAATTATTAAAGTGGTCATAGAAGAGAAAGCAAAAGCTAATGATAGAAAAAACAGCTCATTTAAATTCTTCTCAATTTTTGATTTGAGGGACACTGATTGTCGAATCATTCTAATTTATTGAAGATTAATTACAGGTATGACCTTCAAATAAATCTCAACAGGATTGGATACAACACAGAACTATAAGCATTAGTGCTGCTGGAATCTCCCGTGTTGGAAAAGCAACAAAGTTGATTAAAGCAAGAGATAAATCAACATGCTTCACTTAGTTAAATGTCTTCTTTTTGATATCCAACATGCATACACACACCAGCTATTACTATTTTGCAAGAATTAATTTCAGCATGATTGAAAATCAAAGCATGCATGTTCTACACCCACATGCTTCTGCCAAACGCAAAATTTGCTTTCCATCTCAGAGATCCTTCATAATATATTAATATTAAAGCATATGATTTGGTAACATTTTACCTGAAACCAGATATTGCCTTCTGTATTATTGTTTCATCTAAACTCTTGTCAAAAACATAGGAAAGTGCCGCTATGGTGGGACCCCAGGTCATGGTGAAGAGGTCATGATCAAAGCTTCCAGGAGGCACATGGAGGAATATGCCTTCGGATGAACTCCCACGATTCAAAAGTACATTCCATATATAGTTCTCTTTCACAAAACCTGTTTGTTCCTCTGGCATCACAATTTCATCATTCCTAAGGTAAAACAATGATTTTCTTTAGGATATATTTCTATTGCAGAGACAATAGAGAACTACTATGCCATTTGATTCCGTATATATAGCCCAAGTTCTTTTGTCTCAAACCAATAATTCACTTTCTTTCAATATTGCAGTAGTTTACTTTCAATCAGGAGGATAAAATATTCCAGCGATTAAGTGCATTTTTCAATTTGTGTACTGATATGTCAGCTTTTGTACAGAAATTAGACATTATTAACATTTGTCCAATTCAAAAGAAATTGCCCATACAGAAATAAGTTTCAACATCAAACTTTGTCATGAACTTTAGAGTTAATGTAACAATAAAAAATAATTACGAATATAAAATCTAATTGCTGCATTGTACCGTTTTGTAACCTTCCAATCCCTTTGTAACCATACCTGTTGTTCAGTTAGTATTTTGAACACTGATAACAGCAGTTAATCTATAAAAATAATAGATATGACTAAGAATTATTACAGTACGATTTCATTGAGTAAGTGCTCCATCTGCTGTGATACTGAATTACATACAAGAAGCAAAACCAATCCCTGAGGTGTGTTCATGTCAATTAGCAGAATTGACGATAAGACTTGTTGACTGAGAGCAACTTTTTTTGATAAAGATCACTCAAACAAGCATATCAGGTTTCAGTTTCCAGAGATAGATGGACCATATGTGATTTTGAGAACACTGGTAAAAATTCTATAAGTCAATTCTAACAAGAATCAGTAGTCATAAACTAATAATTCTGGACCACATTGAGGAGCTATTTGTGGATTGCCAGCCGTTTTCTTTTTGAATGTACAGTTTTCTTCATGCCTTCATCAATTTCATTTTTGTTGTTCAATTGACATAAATAAAAATTCTGATTAACAGCTTCCAATCTTACAAACTGCAAGATTATGTAAAAATACAATCAATGCCTGCATGTGGTCATTATTTTGTAGCTGAACAAAAAGTAATTCTTTGGATGCAAAGTGCTTTGGGCTGCTTTGAGGATGATTAATCTGATTAATAAATACTTTCTTCAATCTTTCCAGTTAATTTTAGAAATATGATATGGTCCTATGAATCAGTTATACTTATCAATAAAACTTGAGTTGAAAAGGATTTTTAACAATAACTCCAGAAGTAAAACGAAGTTCAATAATTAAAAGCAGCACAAATTCCCATAATGAAACAACCTAGGAAAAAAAAGTATACACATGACTGTGCGGCTAGGCATAGCTCAAATACCATCTACAAATTTGCTGACAATATAACCATTGCTGGTAGAATCTCAGGTGGTGACAAGAAAGCGTACAGGAGTGAGCTATGCCAACTAGTGGAATGCTGCCGCAGCAACAGCCTGGCACTCAGCAACAGTAAGATGAAAGAACTGATTGTGGACTTCAGGAAGGGTAAGACAAAGGAACACATACCAGTCCTCATAGAGGGATCAGAAGTGGAGAGAGTGAGCAGCTTCAAGTTCCCAGGTGTCAAGATCTCTGAGGATCTAACGTGGTCCCAACATACTGATATAGTCATAAGGAAGGCAAGACAGCAGCTATACTTTATTTGGAGTTTGAAGAAATTTGGCATGTCAGCAAATACATTCAAAAGCCTCTATAGTTGTACTGTGGAGAGCATTCTGACAGGTTCTGACAGTCTGGTAATGGAGGGGCTACTACACAGGACCAAAAGAAGCTGCAAAAGGTTGTAAATCTAGTCAGCTCCATCTTGGGCACTAGCCTACAAAGTACCCAGGACATCTTTAGGGAGTGGTGTCTCAGAAAGGCAGTGTCCATTATTGAAGACTTCCAGCACCCAGGGCATGCCCTTTTCTCACTGTTACCATCAGGAAGGAAATACAAAAGCCTGAAGGCACACACTCAGTAATTCAGGAACAGCCTCTTCCCCTCTGCCATCCGATTCCTAAATAGCCACTGAAGCTTTGGACACTATCTCACTTTTTTTAAAAATATGTAGTACTTCTGTTTTTGCACATTTTTTAATAATCTATTCAATATATGTAATTGATTTACTTGTTTATTTATTGTTATGCTTTATTTAATATTTTTTTCTCTCTCTCTGCTAGATTATGTATTGCATTGAACTGTTGCTACTAAGTTAACAAATATCACGCACATCACATGCCGGTGATAATAAATCTGATTCTGATTCTGCATCTCAGGCATTTTAAGCTCTTTCACTTGGAAGCAGCCATCCTTTGCATTAAAGTGAATTACACTATATCGCATTAAGAATTGGCAGTCTCTTCCTCACTAACACTTCATGCAAACTTATAAATGGTAAAATAATCAAAATTTACATATTTGGTTGCAAAACTAAAGTGATGGAAAGGTTAAGAATATAACCTTGTCAACAAATACACTCAAAAACTGCTATAGTTGTACCATGGAGAGCATTCTGACCGGCTGCATCACTGTCTGGTATGGAGGGGCCACTGCACAGGACCGAAAGAAGCTGCAGAAGGTTGTAAATCTAGTCAGCTCCATCTTGGGTACTAGCGTACAAAATACCCAGGACATCTTCAGGGAGCAGTGTCTCAGAAAGGCAACTTCCATTATTAAAGACCTCTAGCACCTAAGGCATGCCCTTTTCTCAATTTTACCATCAGGTAGGAGGTACAGAAGCCTGAAGGCTTCTTCCCCTCTGCCATCCAATTCTTAAATGGACATTGACCTCACATTTTTTTAAATATACAGTATTTGAGTTTTTGCACATTTTAAAAATCTACTCAGTATACATATACAGTAATTGATTTACTTATTTATTTTTTAAATTTTTATTTATAGTTTTGTTCTTTGCTAGATTATGTATTGCATTGAACTGCTGCTGCTAAGTTAACAAATTTCACGTCACATGCTAGTGATAATAAACCTGATTCTGACTCTGAGAAATGTCATGACCCCAGCCCCCTCCTTTGTGAGAATCGCAAGAGAGAGAGAGCCTTACGGTGTGGAATGCGGGCTGGCCGCTCAGTCAGGACAAAAGCCTTGGACATAGCCATTGTCCTGGGAGACACCTTTATGGAATAAGGAACGGGACTACGTGCAAAACCTCAGGGCAATGTGAGATGGGTGATGGGGGAAAGATCGCCCCACCCCCACCCTGATTGACATCTACAACCCTGCCAGTCCAGATAAAAGGTGGGCTGCCGAGGCGGGGCCTCAGATGCACCAGAAGACACACTAGAAATCCGGCGACAGCGTTTTGATAGCGACAGCCGGTGGTGGGGTTCGTGTGCGTCTTTTCCTTGCCTGGGATTGGCGACCTCACCACGGAAGAGCGGCTTAGCTACAGGGGAGGCCACAGATGAGAGTCCATTCCCCAACGAGACTTCCGAAGAACCGAACTCCTACAGGTTGGAAAACTTGTCGGGTAACTGTTTCATTCAATTCTCTCTCTCTTTCTAACAAAAGTGCACCAACGCGACACCACAACAGACGGCAGCTGATGGAACTGCAGTGGCCGCAAGAGACTTTCAGATATACAGCGAACAATATATACATTACCCCTAGACAACGATAGAGCTTATTTCTGATTGATTATTACTATACCTGTGCTTTAGATTGAGTCGGGACGACGTATATGATCTGAATGTTTTGTATTAACCATACGTTTGTGCCCCTTTATAAATAAAAACGTTTGAAAATAGTAGCACCAGGCTTCAGCGGACCTATCTATCTTTGCTGGTAAGTCACCCGGTTACTGGGGAACGTAACAGAAAGCACTTAAGTCAACAGACAAGGTAATCTGAGGATCCCTCATCTTTGTATAACCTTCATGTTGCCAAATGAATGTACATTTTTTTTCAATTAACTAATTCCAGCAAGGGTGTTAATAGGGGTTATAGTTGCTCTGAACGCCCCAAGCTTCTAAGAAGTTAAACCAAAACCACCAGTTCTATCAAGAGTCTCAGCAGATTTTTCAAAGCAACATTGACTGGACAGGAGAACACAGGACTGTACAGTTCAATCTGGTATAAACCTTCCTGATGTCATTATTATTTCTACATCCAGCATGAAAGAGTGTCAATGAGATCAATCCAGACAGGTACTAGTTGTTACTGCTATTGTACCTCCAACAGAATCCTGAGAAAACAAGATATGAAAGAAAGGAGGAAAGAGCAGGAAGGAGGAAAAGAGTAAGAACAATGAACGATATATGCAAGAGATCTTGCTATCATGAATTAAATTTTGGTTCGAATTCACAGAAATTTTAGTCATTACAATTTTCAAGAGTGTACTTATATACAAGAGGTGCTCATAATTTATTATTGGAATATTTGTCCTCTGCTACTTGTGGCCACAATACCCATGTATCAGTTTAGAAATGTTTTGAGCATCACTATAAACCAGGCTCTGATTAAGTACAATGAAAACAAACTGCAGGTCTATTTGTAACAATATAAATGGTTAGAAAACTTCTGAGTAGCTTATCCAACTATTTTCAAAAGCACATCATATGTACTAAGGTTTAGGGAAAAAAACAAGCACACAACAGTGTCTTTACTCAAAATAAAAAGTTCTCTGCCCAGGGGAAGATGATAGGGGCAATTTCTGAGGTCCAGCACTAGTCAGGTCTTTGGGGTACTGGACTGAAGAGTCTTAACCTATATTGATAATTTATTTAATTTCAAAAATATGGGCTAAAAGTAGCTTTTTTAATAAAAAGAACAGTTATTGCAGCTTACTTTGTAGGTTAATATTAAAACTAAAATATTAAGATTAAAAGGCAGCTAAAATTTGAAACCAAGTGAAAGTTTTGGTTGAACAAACTTACTTTATTGCATTGTAGATGTCTTCTAACATATCTTGGTCAAAATCTTTGGAACCATTCACTCCTTTCAAATTCTTTTTGAATTGCTACAAAGGAAGGAGCAACAAGCAAATTAAGAACAAATTCCTGGTAAGATTGTATGGTAAATAACAGTTTTCAATCAATAGAAAGAATAAAAGGGTGGGTGGAATGTCTAAAACCACAAACTCACATCAACACCAAAAATAATCACTCACTTTGCTTCCTAAGATTATCATGAGGGATAACCATGTCCTGGTACATATTTTAACATTCAGTTTATTAAACTGATTTCAAGGAATAGGTCAAGCAGACTATCTGATGAAACATAGTACCATCTAAGAAACCTAAAGGGATTTAAAGGTTTATTTTACAGTGAACATATAATTACTGTTGGTTTTGTCAAAATGCTTCTTTCCCTTCAAGTTTTAAAAGGTTGACTTCAGCAGTTCAGTAAAATGTAAAGTTTCCTCCTTCAGAAAGGGATAAATATTTTATTTAACAGTATAATTATCTTACAAAATTAAAGAAACACTTTCTTTCAACATGAAGATCAGAAGCTACAGTATATCTAAGAAGATGCTTTTCCAACAACAACAAAACTGAACATTACCGTGATCCAATCAAATTATTTGACCAAATACTGACCCTCTTGACCTCTGATCCTCCGATTAATACTATATTATGGACCTCTGGTTTCCCTCCCCAAATTCATGCCATTACTTTGTTTCAAAATTCAGCTGCTTTCAGTTTAATTCAGGACAATCTATTACAATGAAACTGCAAACTTCCCGATCATCAAACCACTGCTAAATAAATTAGCACAGAACCTGATGCTAATAACAGAAAGGCAATGGGTGGGAGAGAATAGTTTCAAAAAGAAATATGATGTGTGAAGGACTATAACATGACTAATATGACACTGAATTAAAATGGTTAACGAGGTCGCTTTTTGTAGGTTTTGTGCTAGTTAAATCGGGAGTGAACGTTTTTTTAGAGATTGAATAGGAAAGCTTTTTATATTTGTCAAGTGTCCTCAAATTATTTTATCATTGTAGCAATTAATAATGCAAGAGAAATATTTTTGAAAAAGATTCACCAATAAAGCTTCCAAAATACATACCTCCATTGTCATTGGTACATTTTGCTTACGAACATTATGATTGTGCTGGTCTGTATTGAGCATAATTACAGCATAAGCCAGTGCAAAGCATGCATCGTTGTTGCAAAATGGTAAGCCATTGATTTTCTGTAGAGAGTAAGAAACAAATGCAAAAATTTACCATCAAAAATACAAAAACTGGTTCAAATATATATTTTTCAATTGGATTCCACATGCAAGTGATTATTATAATAAATTTTGAGAGACAGCCATACATTTACTCTTCTCCTTTCATCATTGTCATTAATTTTTTACTGCAATCTCATGCAGCAACAACTAAAAACATTTATGACAAGAAAATAGTAAACAATATAAATCCATATATTCAATCATTAATCAAAAATAACACACAAAATGCTGGAGGAACTCAGCAAGCCAGGCAGCATCTATGGAAAGAAGTAACAGTCGATGTTTCGGGCTGAAAGCCTTTAGCAGGACTGGAGAAAAAAAGCTGAGTACTGTAATAGATTCAAAAAGTGGGGGGGATGGGAGAGAGAATGACCAGGTGATAGGTGAAAGCTGGAGGGGGAGGGATGAAGTAAAGCACTGGGAAGTTGGTTGGTGAGATGAGGTGAGAGAGGGAAAAGGGGATGGGAAATGAAGAAGGTGGGGGGAGGCAGTCGGGGGGACATTACTGAAAGTTTGAGAAATCGATATTCATACCATCAGGTTGGAGGCTACCCAAACAGAAAACAAGGTGTTGTTCCTCCAACCTAAGTGTGGCCTCATCACGACAGTGGAGGCCATGGACGGACATATTGCAATAGGAATGGAAAGTGGAATTAAAATGGGTGGCCAACGGGAGATCCCGCTTGTTCTGGCAGATGGAGCATAGATGTTCAGCGAAGTATCTCCGAATCCACATCGGGTCTCACCAATGTACAGGCCACACCAGGAGTACCAAACACAGTAAATGACCATTAATCAAAAACAGTTCAAAACAGTACAAGCCATTCAGTCCAAAATGTTGTACTGATCTATACAAACCTACTCCATAATCCATGTAACTCTTCCCTCATACACAGCCTATAACCCTCTTTTTTTTCATCCATGTGCCATGGTTATTATGTTTCACAAATATACTTTGGAAAATGTTGCAAGTTCTTCTGAAAATAATTTCTACAGAAATGAAAATTACTTTCAATTTAGCACCTTTGAATAAAAAAAACATTTTTTTCTCCTTTTCACATTAGTCTCTTGCATTATTACTTTCAGTCAAGAATATAGATAAAAGTATCCATCTATTCTCCACCAAAGTTGCCATGGAATCAACCAGGCTTTCCTTGAGCGTCTATCATTGAAAAGCATCTCACTTAGTGGCTTTTAACAATGAAAAGCTTTACCACTCTGTGAGGGCAGTAAAATACAACCCTGGACCTCAAAAAAGTAAATACTAGCAATTAATTTAACAAATCTGCCAGCTATCTTTCTGTCAGGTGCACCTACAGTAGGGACAAATAATACACAAGTCACCTCCAAAATATTGTTAGCAGTCACCAACCAGTACCTGCACTTATATTCCTCAAGATACTTATAGAACCATAATTTGATAAATTTTAACTTAGTTTCCAAAGAACATACATGCCAATGATCTGTGAAGACTTCTAGTAGTCTGTGAATTACAGGGGCTTCACCAGGAAGTCGGAAGGCTTCCAGATATGAGCGCAGTGCTTCATCAATTCTCAATCCTTGGAATGTGAATGTACTAGTTTTAAAACAACAGCACAAGTTAGCAACTCTGCAATGGTCAACATAATCCGAACATTAGTAATTTTAGGCCAGTTCCAAAGCAATACTTTTCTCAAACAAACAAAATATTAAAATTTGAAATAGAATGACACCCTTTTAGAACAAAGAGGAGAAGGAGGAGGAATTTCTTTAGCCAGATGGTGGTGAATCTGTGGAATTCATTCCCATAGATGGCTATGGAGGCCAACTGATTGGGTAAAATTAAAGGTTGATAGACTCTTGATTGGTAAGGGCTTCAAAGGTTACAATAAAAAGGCAGGAGAGTGAGGTTGCAAGGGGAAATAAGTGAGCATAATCAAATGGTGAAGCACCTTTGATGGGCCAAATGGCCTAATTCATCTCCTGTATCCAACGGTCGGTATTCAAGAAAGATCAGCCAATTAATGTATACTAGGCAGAGGATTTGACGAGTGGTGATCTTATTTCATAGGGAATACTGTAGAAAGAGCAAACCTTATTCTGCTAGAGAAAAATAAAAAGAACTGGCTCCAGTAATATTACTCAATTCAAAAGCCTGACCTAGACATGTTAATTCCTACAAACACAGTAGAACTAGCTACTCCTTTCTCCACTTTTAGCAATTTGGTCATTCTTGTCAGTCTTGTGTGCTTTTCATGCCAATCATTACAACTATGTGGGTGTAGGATTACCATATCAAGTGTTGTCTGTGCATTTTCCAACTTACAAACAAAATGAACTTTAATGATTAAATGATTACAAACGGGTGTCTGTAAGAATGGAATCCTACTGTTACGCAATGACGGCCATTATTCCATTCACCAACTCTTAATAAACTTTCTGATACTTCACCATTTTTACGCCAAGATTTTTATTTCATTATTTCACTCTTAATTCAATTTCGTTAAAACAAAGAAGAGCACACTATGTAGTCTGCAAAAGTACAAATCCTTAATTCCCCTAAACTTAGCCCCACTGAGCCCTATTAATCAAATAATAGCTCTTTACTCCTATGCTCATCCAGAAAAAATCAATGCAGGTTATTGCTCACCTACAAGTAAAGGTTAAATGGGAACTACTTTTTTTTCACCTCTCAAACGAAATGTGTGAACAATCTGCTTTTAATTATAGGCATCCAAATAAATTAGCTCTCAGTCTTTAACGAACCATTTTGATATGAATTATGCTCTGGCAACTTGAGGTCAATGTTTGACGTCAACTGACCAGAAATTGAAAGAAGATCTGCTATGCACAAAAAACAGTCAATTTCTCCAAACATCTTTACCATTGTTTTAAAGTTTAACAGCAATGAATTACAAAGGTATGGAAATGATTCGAGAACTCTTAAACTAGCAAGTCACTGTACCAATCCCAAAACTCTCAGCCTATAAAGACAAATTTTAGCTTCTCATTTTTGAGCAGTTTCCTCCAGGATCTGATATACAAATAACAATTTCATCCAATATATATTACTCATTGTATTGGGACTATTTTAAAAAATAAATATTTAGAAAATGCATTTCAATACCCAACAAAACTGTCGAGAAGTTCAATACTTTTCCGATCACTGATGAACTCCCCAATCATTTTCTTGTCCAGTCGTGGATTTTCCCGTAGCCACTGAGCTACCTCGCGAGTGTCCATGGGAGAAGCAAGCAGGCCCTTCTCTTGAAGAAACTGTATGCCTTTTTTTGGTTTCTGGTTAAATTGTTCTGTTCCAGTGATAAGCAACTTGAGAAAAGATATCAAAATAATAATCACATTTTCATGTGCATAAAGGTACGTTTTTGTTCTCCCAAACTGTACTACTTAGGACTACAGTTATACTAGAGGAAAGCAAACATCTGGTATCATGATGCTCAGGAAAACAAGAGCTGACTAGCCCTCAAGTTCTGCTCTCTCAGGTAAATATACAGCTGTCTATAATTTGATGGAAATATCAACTGAAAGCAAGCAAAATCACTGCAGTATAGAGCCCTCATTTTATTAACATTAAATATTTAATTCATAGGAATTTCACAGCACCTTTTAATGTATAATACAGCTTGCACTCAAGATAAACACAGACTGGTCTCATGGCTGCTCTTGCAGATGAGGGATGAGCAGAAACAGGAGGAGAAAGCAGGGACCTAGATGCCTCAAGGCAAGATTGCAATTGGTAGATAAATGGAAGAGACAGTGGAAGAAGCTGAAGTCATAAGAGTGTAATATTTGTATTGATTAATTGCTTGACTGAAGCAGTGTGTTGTTATAGGAAGAGACACAGTCATTAAATTAGATTTAATCATGCTGTGCCTATTCATTTATATCTTCACTACCCCCAAGGGAGCTAACAGGCACTTTATGCACATTCTGTGTGAAATCATTGGGTACATTTCACTCAGAAACACAGGCTATAAACACTGAAGAGCTCCCTTCAGGGTGTTCTCAACTAAGATGCATTTACAGGAAGCACTTCCTCTGAAAAGGGAAGAATAGCATGCAATAGCCCACTATGACTCTATAAAAGAACACTCAAGAAACCTGACTATAGGGAAAAATAAAGGGAAATCCCTCTAAATAAAAAACACACTTGGAAGAGTTTTACTATTTTGGCATCAGGATATACAAAAAAATGGAATCACTCTAATATTAGTGACTGAAATTGCATGCTGCATATTCTTTTTTTAAAGTCTTAGAGAATTGAAAGACAATTTCTTCATGGCTGAAATACAAGTACAAATATACCCAAAGTTGTTTTGCATCACTTGGAATATTCATACAGACAAACCTTGCTGTGATGAATGAGCTAAAAAGACAACAGGATCAAGATGCAACAGGATTGGATATTTCTGTTGGTCATTATCAGATCTTCTCTTTCTATTTGCATTATTGGGTCTGCTGGGCATGATCAACAGCTTTGCTATTAACAACACATTACACCAAATCACAATGTGCTTCTAACTGCTGCTCCAACTGTTTCCATTAATCAATTCAATCTCACTCTAAGATATTCTCTTTGTTCTACTGTTCCTGCTACTGAAAACCAACTTGCTTCCCTTTAACCCAGTTGGACAAAGGGATCCAAGACTAGTTTTTCTAAACATTAACTATTTCTCTTTCCTCAGATGCTGCCTAAACTAGACGCAAGAGATCCTGCAGATGCTGGCGATCATTAGCAACACACACAAAATGCTGAAGGAATTCAGCAGATCAGAATGAGACCATTCATCAGGACTGGAATGGAAGTGGGTAGATGCCAGAATAAGGTGGAGGGTCTGCTTACACTGCTGTGTACTTTCATAATTTGTTTTTAGTTCAGAATTTAGACATTTGCAATTTTTAAAAATTTTCACTAATTCTGCATAGAATATTGGTCTACTATATGACTGCCCACCATCTCCAAACACTATTCACATATACTACCCCTTCAACCAGATGGCTTGCCGAACATCAAAATCTTGGTTCCACTCCCTCCCCCACCCCTGTACCACAAGCATCTAGATGATCTCTTGATGCTAATGAACTTACTTTAGAAACATAGAAAACCTGCAGCACAAAGCTGTGCCAAACGTCCTAAAATTAGAAATTACCTAGGGTTACCCATGGCCCTCAACTGTATTTTTCTAAGCTCCATGTACCTATCCAGGAGTCTCTTAAAAGACCCTATCCTGCCTGTGATTCCCTCTTCGTCCAAAAGGTGTCATGGTTGATAGATCATCCATCCCATCACACAATGCATCCAACATCCAACGTCCAACTTGAAATTCTTTAGCTCTTCTAGAGCAAAAACTAGTCTTCAACTCTTAGACTAGAACTACATACCTCAAGGACACCCACTTATGCAAAGTATCCAACTCCCAGCAGCCAATTCATCTCCTTTTAGAAACCCCACTACTCTCACTCACCAACACACATTAATCTCCAGCTTCCCAATGCACCCTTACCTACTGTTGACCACCAGCAAATCTAAGTCTCAGACACACACTGCCAAATCCTCATGCCTTCAAACAAAGTCTCAACTTAACTTATGGCTGAACTTGGATCTCATCAAAAACAAAGTTTGATCAGCTGGACCATGGACAGTGATTGGCTCAACACATCTAGTTACCCCAATAAATGCACTGTAATTACTCTGTGATTCTATTTATTCAATTAGCTTTCATCTGGTATCAGTACTAAACTAGCATTAGCATGCTGAATCTTATAAACAAAGCAGGGAGGGAAGATAATCAAAGGTTTCATAAGCTTAAGTGCAAATTGGAATATATTCGTTACTCTGACCCAGCGTAATAAAATGTTCACTCAATGGCACATAATTAACTTTGTAGAAAATGCCCTCCACTACCTTCTTCTTGCTTTTTATCTCCATTAGTTCTTGAGCAGCTGGTAGGAAAGAAGAGAATCGCGGTGGTTTCTTGGGTGTCTTCTCTGCTATAAATGAGCACCAAAACTTGTTAACATTGAAAGCTTGCCAACATACATTGCGAAGAATGCACTTTAACAGTTTATTTTCAGGCCCTTTTCAATCCAAAAAGGATAAAATAATCAGGTCCTGCAGCTCAAAAAGGTTCACCTTTATTCCTGAATTCTTATCTTGAAAATGTTTCTTTTAATAAAAGATGCATTGATAATTAAGAATAGAGACAGAATACAAGTGGCTCAAAAGATGGCCCAACAGCTTCTCAAGGTGAATTTTAGAAATGCGATAATTGCTGGTCTTGCCAGAAACACTTACACCCTGAAAAATCAATAAATTAAAAATATTAAATATAAGTCACAAATACATTATATTTATTTTTCAATTAATTTTTGGAACCAGATTACTGTGGTAAAATTGAAGGATTATGTACAGTTTTCCAACCATGGGAGGATGACATCAACTTGTCTCATTAAGTTTATTAACTATTACGAGTTGTTGGAACTAAAGGCAATTCTTTTTTTTCCCCTCTTCACCTTAATTCATGGAACTGCAATCAAATGTAGCAGCTTCATTACATCTTGATCAGACACAGACATGCTCAGTGAAAGCTACAAATTACCTCAGGAGCCTTCATAGCCAGAGCTCAACTGAATTATCCAATAAGTTTCAAATTCTTCATCTTACAAGTCAAAAATGCAGGAAAGAATCTTCTGACCCATAAAGAATTCAGTTATTCTTCCAAAAGGATTGCACTAAGATTAAATAAAGCTCTATCACCTTCATATTTCTAATTAGTTGTATTTGCTTCACACAAAAAAAACTTTCTTATATTACTTCATATACTAAGACGAACCATTACTAAATATGTCAGAAAAGTGACCGGGGCTACAAGATGTTTAATTTCAAAAGGACCTTGTTTTGTTTATGACAGGAGCCAAGGAGGCAAATAGGGGTTCTCAGGTTCTCATGACATGGATTTAATGCCTCAGTCCAATGTTCAAGGGGTAAAGTTCTAGTTATCTGGATCACAGAAAAAAATTCCAAACAACCGAGGGATATTTCTACCTACAACATCCTTACCTGATTCATTGTCCTCAAGTTGTCGACCCAGCTTCATTTTCTGAGCCATAAGATGACCACTGGTGGGAGGATGAGGTAGTGATGGTTCCGCATCTAAAGGGACTGACACAGGAGCAACCCCTGTCCTTTCAGCACCTACACAAAAAAAATAAAATATGGACAGGTTTTGATTGCATAATGCTTATAGCCTTGGGTTGTTCTGAAAGAGTTCTGACACAGTTATGTATACTGTCACAGTTGTGCAGCAACTACTATAAATCAGGCAGGTTCAGATCTCAAATAGCAACATAATAAATGGAGCCAAGAACTATGTGCTGTAATTTGAAATAACAGAAAAGATAGGAAGCACACAGCAAGCTGAGTAGCATTGTGGGAAGAGAAATGGTGTCATTGCTTCAGATCAAGGACCCTGATCAGAATTAAATAAATGAGAAAAGGATTGGAGAGGGGAAAGGATGGAGTGAATAGACAGTGCACACCAGAATAATTAAGGTAACAATTACATATAAAAACAAAATTAAAGACAGAAGAAAAGAAAGAAAATGAAACAAAGGTCCAATCATTCTGTGAAAAGAGTGGGAAGAAAAAAGAGTCAAGACCCAAAACTGTCAAATTCAATATTCAGAGCTAGCTAAGGACTGCAACATACCTCAGCTGAAAGATGAAAAACTGTTTCTCAATCTCCTACTGGGGATCATTGCAGAAACACAAGAAACGAAAGGCAGACATATCATGGAAGGAAAGAGATAAAACAATTTCTAGTGACAGGTGACTAGAAATTCAGGGATGTCCCATGAAATGAAGAGAGGTGTTCTGAAAAGTGGAGACCCAATTTGCATTTTGTTTCCACATGTCCACATCATGAGCCTTGAAGTTAGAGTAAACTAGAAGTAGTACAATTCCATTGAAGGTGGTGTAAATTATGAAAGATGATCTATTGAACATGGAAACTGATGGGTGGAAGCTGAGGACAAGGGGGACACAAATAAGAGAAAATCTGCAGATGCTGGAAATCCGAGCAACAAGGGAGAGGCCTTTGTGTGGGAGGAGAGAGCCTGAGAGCAGAAAACAGAAAAGTGAGAGAACAAGGTTAGGAGCCTGATCACAAGTTGATTATGGAATTCATACAGCTATATAGAAAGCCATGAATTCCAAAAACAGCTTGTTCTTCCCTCCCCTTTCAGCCTTCCAAAGTGCAAATTCTGACTGTGATTTCCTGGATTGCTACTTCCATTTCCACTAATCACTGCTCTTCTCAAGGTATGCTCTCATAGAGCTGTGGGACACACAACACTTACTCTTGTACTTGTTCTCTTTCCCCCATCCATGTGAAGTAGCAATTTACTTGCACATCTTCCAATCAACTATATTTCATTCAGTGCTCACAATGGATCCGGACGCTATGTTAATGTTATACTGGGCATAGAATGCCTTTAGCCATTATACAAAGGTGACAGTGTTAATTCCATGTTAGATTTCTTTGCTGACCTGTCAGTGGCTCTCTACATTGCTCCAACGATGCGATAAGCTCAATCAATCAACTCCATATTGTCTTCTGTCTGCACACTGCCTCAGAATTCAATATTGAATTTAAAATTTCAGTTAACTGTGTTTTATTCCCTCTGTCCACAGATTTGACTGCACATTCCTGGTTCAATTTATTTTTCATTTTCTCTTTAGTCTCTAACTGCTCATTTTTAAAGTGATTGTTACCCCATTGAGAGCTTTGGACTCCCACCAAAAAACAGTTATTCCGTCTTGTCTCCACTGCCCTTAGTTTACCATTTGGTAAAACAGCATTCTTTCTGTTTATGGATTGTCAACCTAACAAAATTAGTGTTTAACTCTCTGGACTGCATGCAATTTCCACAAACACCTAACTGAAGTGCAAAGATTTTACCTTCAAACAATAACTAACAATGCCTCTCAAATTTTCACAGAAGCCCTATAATACAAACCAGTTACTTCCATTAACTATATTGAAAATATATTTTTGTTTTCAATTAATTGGCCCAGTTTTCACTGAAATCCCACTGCCCTCACTCCCTGCTAAGCTACGCCAATATTCTACATTTGTCAGTTTAAGAAAGGAAAACTTGCTTACTGAGATGCACACACAAAATCCTGGAGTAAGTCAGCAAGTCAGGGAGTATCTATGGAGAGAAATAAACAGTCGATGATTAGGACCAAGACCCTGCAACAGCCAGTCTGGTGAAGGATCTAGGCCTGAAACATTAATTGTTTAGTTCTCTCCATAGTTGCTGTCTGACCTGCTGTGTTCCTCCAGCATTTTGAGCCTTACTGTAGATTTCCAGCTTTTACAGAAAGCTTTTACATTTATTATTGCTTAAGTCTTGAGCCAAGTGGAAACACACCAAGCTGAACCTCATACAATTGCAACACACAAGCAGGATCCATGAAAGTTACCTGAAGAATGTTGGTTGATGGTAAAACCATATCACACTAGCTTTGTCATCTGTCAAAGCTATCAACTTTACTTAACAGCAATGATATTTAGATTTCATTACAAAAAGACACAAAGCTTCCTAAAATTAATTTTTTTCATAATCATCACCATAAAAGTTAGTAACAACTTTGTTGCAAACATAAATATTTAAAAACCTGGCACCCATTAGCTATCCACTTACATGATAGGTTGCTACAGTTGTGAAATTTTATATTCTTTCCATAAATGTTAATCTCACCGAACCAAATGGAAGATCTGAGAGTTAATTCCTAACCCTCAATGCAAGATCTGGGGTGCACCACCAAATTAACCTGATGGTGAAATGCAATCTGAAAATCTCAGAGAGCTCAGCCAGCAAAGTTGAGAGTCCCAAAGTTACTAACACTGGAAGATAAAGTATTAGCAGTTCCGTCAGGAACCAACAGTAAATCTCTGCAAAATCTAGGCTCTATCTTCACTTGAACAAAGTATAATTACTGTATACCAATGGCCTAAATTCCTCTCATATGCTCTCCTATAAAATCAAGTCCTCAAATGCAGCATCTGATTATTTCATCCAGTGGACAATTCAGAGGTTAAGTACATAAATTCAGTAGAAAAGGTCAGGGTGTTGGAGTCAGAAGTCAACAACAGGCCAAGGCTCTCTACTCTGCGAGATTTACTCATCTCTGCACTGAACTGAGGTTGTGGCCTGCAACAAATGGGATCCTGGACTAGCTGCAGCAATGAACTGACTTCATGGCTGTGGACTCACTTTTATGAACTCTAGTTCTAAGTGTTATTTGATTACTTTTTAATCGTTTGCATGATTTGCTCTTTTTACTCATATTGGATGTTTGAAGTTAACACGTGTGAATCTGCAGGACTCCTAATGAAGGGTTTGGGCCTGAAATGTCGTCACTACCTCCTCCCATAGATGTTGTCTGGCCTGCTGAGTTCTGCCAGCATTTTATGTTTTTGATTGGATGTTTGAAGGCCTTTTTTTTTAATGAGTTCTATTAGGTTTGTTTTGTGGATGCCTGTAAGAAGATTAACTTCAAGGTTATATATAATTACATTTTGATAATATACTTAGAACTTCAGAACATAAAATAAAATTATAAGGGTACACACACACACACACACACACACACACACACACACACACACACGCACATTTGGGCACCCCCGGTCAAAATTTCCGTTACTGTGAATAGCCAAACGAATAAAAGAATACCTGATTTCCAAAAGGCATAAAGTTAAAGATGACATATTTCTTTAATATTTTAAGCAAGATTACTTTTTTATTTCCATCTTTTACAGTTTCAAAATAACAAAAAAGGAAAAGGGCCCGAAGCAAAAGGTTGGGCACCTTGCACAGTTGGTACTTAGTAACACCCTCTTTGGCAAGTATCACAGCTTGTAAACGCTTTTTGTAGCCAGCTAAGAGTCTTTCAATTCTTGTTTGGGGGATTTTTGCCCATTCTTCCTTGCAAAAGGCTTCCAGTTCTGTGAGATTCTTGGGCTGTCTTGCATGCACTGCTCTTTTGAGGTCTATCCACAGATTTTCAATGATATTTAGGTCGGGGTACCGTGAGGGCCATGGCAAAACCTTAAGCCTGCGCCTCTTGAGTCAGTCCATTGTGGATTCTGAGGTGTGTTTAGGATCATAAAAATTACTAAAATTCCCACTTGAGATGGGAGCAAAAATTATCTAGGATCTGTTGGTAGAATCTCAGATACAGACAAGAGGGTATACAGGAGAGAGATGTACAAGCTAGTTGAGTAGTGTTACAACAACCTTGCACTCAACGTCAGTATGACCAAAGAGCTGATTGTGGACTTCAAAAAGGGTAAGACAAGGGAATTTGAACCAATCCTCAGAGGGATCAGAAGTGGAGAGAGTGAGTAATTTCAAGTTCCTGGGTATCAAGATCTCCAAGAATCTAATCTGATCCCATCATATCCATGAAGATATAAAGAAGGCAAGACAGCAGCAACATTTCATTAGAAATTTGAGTTAATTTGGTTTGTCACCTAAAACACTCAAAAACTTCTACAGATGTACCGTGCAGAGCATTCTGGCATGCTGCATCACTGTCTGGGGGCTACTGCACGGGATTGCAAGAAGCTACAGAAAGTTGTAAAATTAATCAGCTCATTCATGAGTATAGCCTCTGTAATAACCAGGATATCTTCAAGGAGCGGTGCCTCAGAGAGGCAGTGTCCATTATTAAAGACCCTCATCACCCAGGACATACCTTATTCTCATTGTCACTATCAGGAAGGGGGTACAGAAGCCTGACAACACACACTCAGTTATTCATCAACAGTTTCTTCTCTGCCATCTGACTTCTACATGGACATTGAAACCATGAACACTATTTCACTACTTTTTTCTGTTTTTGCACTATTTTTAATTTAACTATTTAATATACATACATACAACTGCAATTGATTTTTTCTATATTTATCATGTATTGCACTGTACAGCTGCTGCTAAATTAACAAATTTCTCAACATATACTGGCAATATCAAACCTGTTTCTGATTAAACTATAACACATTAGCAATGATAGTTCAGAAAATATTTCAAATCACTTCCTGAATTTATAAGAACACTTGTGCAAGAGGTGAAACAAGTGTCAAATCATTTATTTACTTCTGTAAAATAAACTTGAAATGCAACAATTTATTAGAAACACAACGGATTTCTTGTAATCCACTACAAGACAACAGATCCTAGATAATTTTTCCTCCCATCTCAAGTGGGAATTTTAGTAGTTGAATTGAATTGATTTATTTCTTATATCCATAACATACATGACTAAAAATCTTTGTTACATCTCCGTCTAAATATCTACCGAATAATACATTTATCAATCCTTCCCAAGCAATCAATTTTCAAAAAGCAACAGTTTTTCAGTTCATTAAATATTTACAATCTTCAAAATTTAAAGTGCTCTGTATTTGCTAAATTTTCAGCATTTGTCATACCGATCCTCAAAAATTAAGATGAAATCATGTAACCAACTAAATTCTGCACCGTAAATCAATTCAGATGTGTGGTGTTCTGTGGAAGAATAAAGAGATGCATTCCAAGGCCTTGCTTATATTTATAGCAAATATTTTTGTTCACCAATTGCATTATTATTTACTTAAGGCTTGCCCTGAAATCCTTAAGCACATAACTTGATGGCATGCAGGTGTTCACTAACACAGTGGCATTTACCAGCAATAAAAATTCCAAATGCTATTTTAATACACTACTTCAACTTTCCAAGGTACAAAATAATAAGGGTTTGCAAAAATACACTGTATTCCCTACAGCAATAAGGACAGAATAATACTTCATCAACTAGAGCATAGAAAGGCAATGAGTATCTTTCACGAAACCTGAAGAACATTATTTAGATTGCACATATTATTAAACTGTGTCTGAATTCAGTATCGTGTTTTTTAAAGCTACTTTCAGTCATGCAATTGAGAATTATTATTTCACATGATCATCCAGATGCCACTCTAGATGGTGCTCAGATACAAGAACTGAGAAAAGCATTACATAAACTGATTGCAGCTAGTCCAAAGCCATCCAAGTACATGAGACCTTATCCCAACCGAACCATCATTTTCAGAATGCCTGCCTTCTCTCTCCACCTCTTTCTCATACACAGTCTATCAGCCTCTGTCTTTCTCTTACATTCTCTGCATTCAGCGTATTGCAAACCTAAATGCTTTAATAAATACATGCACACACCACACAAACACTGCATGCAGAATCAATTTCCTTTAGACTCAGATCAGGTGAGCAGACTATGCCATTCTAATGTGCAGCACTGCCAATACCTCCCAGTAGACTTTTTATTGACTTCTTTAAATAGTCAACCATAAATAATAGTCATGTGAAGTGCTAATAGATGCTCTCCCGCTCTCCAATAAACCAAGCACAGCTATTAAAGCAGAATGCAGCATCAGCTTTTTCTCCATCCACAATGGAGCCAATGTCCACCTTTCTCAACTGATTTCTGGTCAAGCTTGAATCAATAGTAAGCACGGTAAAGTAACACAATCAATATAACAAAAACAATGAAATTCAATGACCAAAGCCCCTGTCACTTATAACCATTTGTATTTTTGAGACAGCAACTGATTCACAAGTGAGACATACGATTATTTTTGCATTTGAAAAAATTTCTGCAATGCAGGAGACTGCTTAGCCCATTGTGATCTTGTGACTCAGATCTACAAATTTTGTCTCAATTCCCTGCAACCTCACATTTGCCACTCAAACAGATCCCCAACTCTCCATTGCAAGAGATTTACTCTTAGTTTTTACACTTTCAAGAAGTGCATAACAGATAGCCATAGTTGCTGCTCTATTTTAAAGAGCAAGTTGTAGGAAAACTACTGCCTTCAGAAATGAGATAACAGCATCAATATCTGGTAGAATACAAAGTACAAGCTTCAGTTGCAAGGTACAAACCCCACTTCCAGAAAAGTTGGGATATTTTCCAAAATGCAATAAAATCAAAAATCTGCGATATGTTAATTCACATGAACCTTTATTTAACTGACAAAAGTACAAAGAAAAGATTTTTAATAGTTTTATTGACCAACTTAATTGTATTTTGTAAATATACACAAATTTAGAATTTGATGGCTGCAACACACTCAACAAAAGTTGGGACAGAGTTAAAATAAGATTGAAAAGTGCACAGAATATTCAACACCGGTTTGGAAGACTCCACATTAAGCAGGCTAATTGGGAGCAGGTGAGGTATCATGACTGGGTATAAAAGTAGCGTCCATCAAAGGCTGTCTTTGCAAGCAAGGATGGGTCGTGGCTCAGCCCTTTGTGCCAAAATTCGTGAGAGAATTGTTAGTGATTTCAAAAGGAACATTTCCCAACGCAAGATTGCAGAAAATTTAGGTCCTACAACATCTACAGTACATAATATTGTGAAAAGATTCAGAGAATTCAGAGACATCCGAGTGCGTAAAGGGCAAGGTCGGAAACCACTGTTGAATGTGTGTGATCTTCAAGCCCTCAGACGGTACTGCCTAAGAAACCGTCATGCTACTGTGACAATTATAGCCACCTGGGCTCGGGAGTACTTCGGAAAACCACTGTCACTTAACACAGTCCATCGCTGCATCCAGAAATGCAACTTGAAACTGTATTACGCAAGGAGGAAGCCATACATCAACTCCATGCAGAAACGCCGGCGAGTTCTCTGGGCCCGAGCTCATCTCAGATGGACTGAAAGACTGTGGAACCATGTGCTGTGGTCAGATGACTCCACATTTCAGCTAGTTTTCGGAAAAAACGGATGTCGAGTTCTCCGTGCCAAAGATGAAAACAACCATCCTGATTATTATCAGCAAAAGGTACAAAAGCCAGCATCTGTGATGGTATGGGGGTGCATCAGTGCCCACAGCATGAGTGAATTGCATGTATGTGAAGGTACCATTGACTCTGAGGCGTATATTAGGATTTTAGAGAGACATATGTTGCCATCAAGGCGACGTCTCTTCCCGGGATGTCCATGCTTATTTCAGCAGGACGATGCTAGACCACATTCTGCACGGGCTACAACAGTGTGGCTTTGTAGACACAGAGTGCATGTGCGTGACTGGCCTGCTGCCAGTCCAGATCTATCTCCTATTGAAAATGTATGGCGTATCATGAAGAGGAGAATCAGACAACGGAGACCACAGACTGTTGAGCAGCTGAAGTCTTATGTCAAGCAAGAATGGACAAAATTTCCAATTGCAAATCTACTACAATTAGTATCCTCAGTTCCAAAACGATTAAAAAGTGTTATTAAAAGGAAAGGTGATGTAACACAATGGTAAACATGCCTCTGTCCCAACTTTTGTTGAGTGTGTTGCAGCCATCAAATTCTAAATTTGTGTATATTTACAAAATACAATTAAGTTGGTCAGTAAAACTATTGAAAATCTTTTCTTTGTACTTTTGTCAGTTAAATAAAGGTTTACATGAATTAACATATCACAGATTTTTGTTTTTATTGCATTTTGGAAAATATCCCAACTTTTCTGGAAATGGGGTTTGTAAATAACTAACACTGCGCCTATTTGAAATGATTGTCTGACAGACTTAAAAGCAAAATAATTGATTTTGAATTGTTTTCTATAATTTCAATTAGCTCCAACTGAACATCGATAGTTAGTTTTGTGAGCATTATTATTCTACAATAAGAATTTTGGTGGCACCCACCCCTTTGTAGACAGTCTACAAAGAAACTATTCCTTACCATTAGAGATCTCTTTTCTTTGATTTGTTTCTGTTGTCTGAGTACTTCCATCCTTGCTGTCTTGTTGCAGAGTATTATTGAGAACTCGAGCTTGGCAATGAGCCTCTGTGCTGTCAATAACTGTTAACAAGGCCTCAAGTGACAACAAGTGAGTGGTGTACAGTTGTCCAGATACAGGAAAAGCATTCTATACAAACAGAAAAACTAGTTCAGTAGAACTGCAAATACAAACATTCCAAAAGAATCACATTTCTATGAATATTTCAGCAAGTTTGTTTGGATAAAGGCTTATGAAAATCCAGCAAACTTAAATAACATACATTTTTAAGTGCAGATGGAGGCTGGATTGCAAGTATACTTGGTACCAAGGAAAATCTGAAAACTGTATTACTTCTTGTATATGTCTTCCTAGTTCTATATTAAAGTACAGGTGGCCCCCGTTTTTCGAACGTTCACATTACGACAGATTGCTGTTACGAAAGACTTACATTAGTATCTGTTTTTGCTAACCAGAGGATTTTCGCTTTTGAGGAAAAAAGACGCCCACTTTATACGTGTGTTTACCCCGAGAAAGACTACCATGACCGTGAAGCCTTGTGTGGATAGTTGTGTGCACATGTGTGTGCGTACGTACACATGTACGTATGTATGCGTGTACGTGCATAAGCGTGTACATGCTGATTTTTTTTCTACAAATCAATCTTGGCTCGCTATCTTCCCGATTTTGATAAGTGAAACTAAACCGCACATACAATATTTCTACTTTATATAGGCTGTATATTTATCATATCATTCCTGCTTTTACTATATGTTAGTGTTATTTTAGGTTTTATGTGTTATTTGGTATGATTTGGTAGGTTATTTTTTGGGTCTGGAAACGCTCAAAAATATTTCCCATATAAATTAATGGTAATTGCTTCTTCGCTTTACAACATTTCGGCTTACGAACGGTTTCATAGGAACACTCTACCTTCAGATAGCAGGGGAAATCTGTATACTTTCACAGTAGAATATTCAGTCCCTATACACTATTACCCCTATCAAGTTGCTCTTAAGGCTCTCTACCTCTTTGCCAACAAAAGACCCGAACAGTTCCTGTCCTCCACCACCCTCCTCTGTCTGGCAGAAATGGTCCTCACCCTCAACAATTTCTCCTTCAGGTCTTCCCACTTTCTCCAAACTCAAGAGGTAGCCATGGGTACCCATGGGCCCCAGCTATGCCTGTTTTTTTGCTGGCTACATGGAAAGTCAATGTTCAAATGCTCCCCAACTCTTCCTGGACTACATTGACTACTACACTGGTGCTGCTTTATGGATCCATGCTAAGTTAATCAATTTCATCAACTTTGCCTCCAACTTCCACCATGTCCTTAAATTCACTTGGTCCATTTCTGACACCTCTCTCCCCATTCTAAATCTCTCTGTCTCCATCTCTGGACAAACTGTCCAACATCTTTTATAAAGCTGACGATTCCCATGGCTATACCTCTCCCCTCTGTGTCCTGTAACGATGCTATTCCCTTCTCTCAGTTCCTTCATCTCTGCCGCATCTGATCCCACATCTTCCTCCTTAAAAGAACGGGGTTTCCTTTCCTCCATATTGATGCTGTGCTCACGTGCACCTCCTCCATCACGCAGACATCCACACTTGCCACATCATCCCGCCAACTTAACAGGAATAGAGTTCCTTGTCCTCAACTACCACCCCATGAACCTTCATATCAAGCACATCAACCTCCACAACTTCCACAATCTTCAAAGGGATCCTACCACCAACTACATCTTTACCTCCTTACCACCACCTCTCTGCAGCAATCATTCCCTCTGTGATTCCCTTGCCTATTCAACCCTCCCCACCAATCACTCTTCTGGCATATATCCCTGCAAGTGACAGAAATGCTACAACCTGCCCTTTCACCACCCCAAAGTGTTATTCCAGATGAAGCAACACTTCACTCATGAATCTGTTGGGGTTGTCAATTGTATCTGGTGCTCCAGATGCAGCCTCCTCTACAATTATGAGACTCGATGTAAATTATGACACAACTTTGTCAAGCACCTCCATTCCATCCGCCAAAAGCAGAATTTCCAACCATTTTAATTTCTATCCCTATTCCCGTTCTGACATGTTGGTCCGTATCCTCCTCTTTTCGCACAATGAAGCCGATTTTGGTGTGGAAGAGCAATACCTCATACTCCATCTAGGTAGCCACCAACTTGATGGTATGAACATCACTTTCTCCTACTGATAACTTTTTTTAGCCTTCCCCTTCCCCACTCTGGCCTCTTGCCTCTTCTCATCGCCTGCCTACACCCTTCCCCCCCCCCCCCCAGTTCCCCTCCTCCTTCCCTTTCTCCCATGGTCCACTCTCCTCTCAGATTCCTTCTCCAGCCCTTTACCTTTCCCAATCACCTATTACCTTCTTGCTAATCCTCCTTCCCAATCTCCACCTTCTCCCCCCCGCCCGGGTGTCCTCCCACTTCCTTTCCAGTCCTGAAGAAGGGTCGCAGCACAAAACATCAACTGTTCATTCATTTCCATGAATATTGCCCGACCTGCTGAGTTCCTCCAGCATTTAGTGTGTGTTGCTCTGGATACCCAGTATCTACAGTATCTCTTTTTAAAAGCTTACTGTGTTTATGTTTATTACACAATTATCATAGTATTATTAACGAATTTCTCGATCAACTTCTTTCCTCAGACTGATAATATACAATCAGAATAAGATTAAAAAATGGACTGCCAATACTTCCATTGAGTCAATCAATTAAAATGTACCTTCGAAAGGAGTTTGGTAAGATCTTCAAAAAGATTACAACAGTAGAAATCACAGTCAAAGTTGATGTACAGTTCTGTGGCAAAGCTTGGGATTCGCCAGAGTTGAACCAATGCCTCCAAGGCCATTTCCTTCATTTCATATGGCATTTTGGGATTCTCTGAGGTGACCAAATCCATTAGTTTTTTCAAGTACATCTAGGGAGAAAAAAAATCAGTCACATACACTTAATTTGTATTATGTCATTCAAATATTCATATCTATAAAAAACTTGTGTCATGCTTCAGACTTCTACAATATGTAAACTACTAAGTTGTACTAGTTCGCTAAAAGTTGCGCAAATTTGATTTCTGAAACTAATACAACTTATCTACCAGGACAAGACATCTCAGTGGAAGGCAAAGCCTTTCAAACAAATTGACATTGGCCACATTACATGATAACTTGCTAGATGGAAGATCAAATGAAATTATATATTAAAAACTGGACAAGCTGAATTTGGGTTCTTTGCTAGTACAAGGAGACTCAAGATTGTTTAATATTATTTCCTGTATACAACAAAATAATTCCTACTCTGGGTCCAATGTAGCACAAAAAAACCCACAAAAGGTAAGGAACACAACAATAATAATAAACAAATAAATATAAATGCATAAGATAGCTTATATACATAGGTTGATTGTACATTCAGAAAGTGATGCTAGGCTGTAATTAAGATGAATGACTTGAAATAATAAAGCAGTAGTGGAGTTAGTGGGTGGAGGTGTTGATGAGCCTTACTGCTTGGGAAAAGTAACTGTTTTCGAGTCTGGTAGTCCTGGTGTGGATGATACGTAGCCTCCTCCAAATGGGAATGAGGCAAACAATCCATGAGCAGACTATATGGGATCCTTCAAGATGTTGCTGGCCCTTTTCCAACAGCTTTCTGTATGTATGTCCCTGATGGCGAATAAGCAATGATGCAGCTTGTCAGGATGCTCCCTATTGCACATTTGTGGAATGACAGGAATATGGATGTGCAAAGTCCAGCTCTCTTCAGCCTCCTCAGAAAATGGAGGCATTACTGAGCTTTCTTGACTGTGTAGGACATCTTCTGGGACCACGAGAGGTTATGTGCGATGTGGGCTCTGATGCTTGCAGTTTCCATTGCTTTGCCACCTATGTAAAGGGTCATGTGAGTGGTGTGAATGCTCTTGAAGTTGATAACTATCTCCTTAGTCTTCGTGATATTAAGGAAGAGGTTATTTGCCTGGAACAAGGGCTTCAAGCTCTTCTACCTCCTCTCTGTAGGCCATCATTGTTCACGATGAGTCCCACCACTGTCATGTTATTGCCGAACTTGACAATGTGACTGCTCGGCTATTTGGCAATGCAGTCATTGTGAGCAGAGTGTACAGCAATGGGCTCAGCACACAGCCTGGGGGTGGAGGGGGCACACTTGTTGAGGATACTGAGGAAGGCAGGAGCGTTTGTGCATTCAATCTGAGCTCTGTTTATTAGGAAGTCCAATATCCAGTTGCACAGTGGTGTATTTACACCAAATAGGAACTTGTTTACCAAGGTTTTTGGGACAATTAAGTTGAATGATAAACTGAAATCCAGAAACAGCATTCTAACATAAGTGTCCTTGTTTTGTAGGTGTGTCAGACCCAGGGGTATGTCATAGATGTCATATGGTATGTCATTAAGCATATTGGTGATATATGCCATTATCAACTGTTCAAAGCATTTCATGATGACTGGCATCAGTGCCATTGGGCAGTAGTTATTTATATCTGAAGGTGTAGAAGTTCTTTGATACAGTTATGATGGCGGTTGATTTGAAATTGTGGGGACAGCAGCCTGAGTGAGTGAAATGCCGAAGATGTCCATGAACATGTCAGTGAGCTGGTCTGGGATGTCATCTGTCCCGGTCGTCTTACTCTCGAATCTCTGTAGAGTCCTTCTGATGTCTGCTGCTGTTACAGACAGAGGCTGCTCACCTGAGAGGGGGCCAGCATTGTGTTGCATGCCTCAAAACATGCACAAAGTTGTTAAGAGCATCAGGGAGGGAGGTGTACAGTCGACGCTGTTTATCCTCGCATAGTCAGTAATGCCCTTGATGCTCAGCCACATACACTGGTGATCATTGTCAGACAGGTTTTTTTTGCGTGTGTGTAGGCGGTTTTTGCCCTCTTGATGCCTAAAATGAGATTTCTCCTGGCTGCTCTGAGAACTGTTATGACACCGAACTTGAAGGCAGCATCCTAAGCTGTTAGTAAGGAGTGTACATATGAATTCAGTCAGGAATTCTGGTTGGGTAGTGAGATGATCATTCTTGAGGCACCAGCATTCTTTACATACATACTAATTAAGTGTGTCTACACACTTACTGAGAAAAGCTCAGAACAGGAACAGTACAGAAAATTATCTGCTAAACAAAAATGAAAATTAAATCTTTAAATATATCCTTAGGGAAACCATTATAAAGGTAAACATTGAAAATGTTTTTGATCAATGATCAAGACAGAAAAATTAGTTGGAGTGCAATTCATTATAAACTACTTCATAACTGCTCAAATATTCAACATTATATTAATCATTACAGAGATCCATTTTATAATCCAAGTGTTTTTGAATTCAAATCCCTTCAGTCTAGCCAGCTATACAGGTTACCACATTTCACATATGATTTTCTGCTACAAACAACATAATCCTCTGAAGATTGAAAATAATCCAATTTGTTCATCACCAAGTTTGAAATGAGTTTCAAAGTGTAATGTGCAAAAATTTGGTGTACTGAACTAAAGAACTATAAGATCTTTGCAACAAAATTAAATGAGAATTACAACATCCATCATTATTGGTTGCCATGAGTATTCTTGCAAAGCAGATTCAAACTATCAGGAATTCTAGGCTAAAATGCATTAAATTTCACCTACCTCAAGTTGAAACTTAAGATGTTGCCTCATACTCTCAAATAACAGGAAGCACAGCCTGAGAGAAGTGGCATATAAATTAAGACGTTCCACAATTAGCAGCTGTAAAATAAATGGCATGAAACATTTACACTACAATGCAAAGCAATTAAGTGTGCTCAATCACAAAAGGTTGTGCATTTCAGCATTCCTACCTGGAACAGGTGTCGGCAGAGCTCATCTTTAACAAGACCTAGCAATGATGTATAATTAGCAATAGGCGCTGATTCCAGTGCGATGGTAAGCAACTGTAAACCCACATGAATCATCACATCAGAATTATGACGGTCGTGTGGATTGGTTAGGGATATGAGGAAACGGAACAGCTCTCGTATACATGGTAACCCATATGGAACCAAAGCTGCACCTGAGAAAGACACACTGATATTAATCTAAATTTTAAAATATATTCAACATGAGCCTTCAGGCTTTTCATCTATTTCAACTCAGCCATTCAATAGGTCTTTCTATCTCTTTACTCTCACATGCTCATCTAATTTTATTTTGAAAGCATCGAAAGGCACCCGTAACCACTTACTGTACTATGGTAGTGACTTTTACATTAGAATCACTGAGTAAAGATGTTTCGCGTTCAAAGGTAAATTAAAAGAGGAGTATTAGGTCATTTTGTTCATCAACCATGCCACTATTCATTAAGTCTGCGGCTAATCAGATTTTGGCCTCAACTCCACTTCTCTCGTTGATCCACATAAACCTTGATTCTCCTGAAGTCCAAAAATCTGAAAAGTCTTCAATATGTGAAGTAACCAAACATTCACAACTCCATGGATTAGAATTATAAAGATGTACAATCCTTTTCTACAAAAGGAAAAGCTCCTCCACATCACTTTCTTGAAAAGATAATACCATCTTCAGAGACACTGTGCCCTGATTCTGGATTCATGCATAAGCCATTTGATAAAGGAGCACAATACGGCAATTTGGCACATTGAGTCTGCTCCACTGTTCAATCATGGCTGTTTTTTCCATTCTCCTGCCTTCTCCCTGTATCCCATAACCTCCTTGCAATCAAGAACCTATTACTCCCTTCCTTCAATATACACAATGACTTTGGCCTCCACAGCCCTCTTTGGCGACATCCAGGAGCAAACACCATCTCAGCATCTACCCTGTCAAGTTCCATCAGAATTTTACATTTTTCAGTAAGATTACTACTCATTTTGCTTGGGAATAGAAATCTACTTAAATCTTGCTTTCATTAGATAGTTCCTTCATATCTGACTCAAACTATTGAACCTGCACTGCACACCCTACCTCCATTTCTCAAATAAGGAAAGAAAATTGAATTCACTGGTGAATGTATTTTATTTATGGTCTCATTTTTGAATTTGGCAGAATTGGAAGATTTCAGTTCAATATCAGTATCCAATCTATTCATAATGGCAAAGATCTTACATTATTAACTGTATAATAAAATCCCAAATCTGCTCAAACTTGCCTAATAACTACCATCTCTTTAGTATGATCACTCTAATCTATTCTTGCACTTTCTCAATGTGTTTCTGTGTCTTTCTGTTTACAGTAAGGCAAAACTTGCATCAGTACTTTAAGCATGGCCTGATAAGATCCTACAAAATGTTAACTTGTACCTTCTTGAATTGTTCACCAACAGGCAAATCACAGGATTTTGTAGTTGTCTTTTGACATAATATCCTGTCCCAAAAGTAGTAAAATCTTTTGTGCTTCTGTTCCTTTCTTTCAACTTCAGGAATTGTAGACGACGCTTGTGTTTCCTACAGTCAGCTTATGTATATTAAATTTAGGCTGTTACTTCGATGCTCAATTTGATGGTTTTTCGTTTTCTTGAATTCTTCCTTAGTGTTAACTATACTCTCACTTTAGTTTTAAGTACTAATTAAATTGAGTTATGAATACAATGATTCCAGCACTATTTTGAATGAAATATTATTGTCTACCAATGAAAAACAAGAACAGAACAATCTGAACATAAATCAAAAAGACTATTTACAAGTTTCCATTTCAGACAATAGGGTAGGTCTAAAAACGTTAGATATTTGATAAACGATCAGATTTAAGAGGAACTATTCCATCTCCATTTGATTCATTGTTTCAATTCAAGATATGCAAACACAAACCTTCCTTCTGAGTTGACTGTGTAAACCTAACCCCATGAGGGTTAACGTAATCCATATCGTGTACTTCATGGATTGAGGCAGTGTCAGATATTTCTGTGAGTGAATCACGATCTTCTAACACTTCTGGAATAGACTCAACTGATGTTGATTGTGCTTTCTCTTCCTTGGGCAAAAATTCATCCAATCTTCCAACATTCTTAAAGAAAATTAACAAGTTTCAGGTCAGTTCAATTTGTACAACAAAAATATTTTGTCATAATTCAATGAAACAAAATTCAAACTTCCTACATGGAGTCACACAAACAGGCCCTACAGTTCACTGAGAACATGCCAATCATCAAATATCCAGCTGAACTCGCCCTACATTAATGCCCACATTGTTATTCCTCCCACGGTCTGATTAACAACCCCACCCCCCCCCCCCCACCCCGGTTTCTATCACTGAGCTTCACATTATGAGGAATTTATAGTGGCCAGGTAACCTTCCAACCCATGTCTTAGGGATGAGAAAGGTTACAGGGAGAACATGCAAACTGCAGGGAGACTTTACCAAAGTTTAAGTTTAAACACAGGTTGTTGTAGTTGCAAGGCTGCAGTCCTGCTAGCTGTAAATCTGTGCCATAACTGTATAGTTGTGAGATGTGCATCTATTTGAGGAATAGGAATGCTCACTACCCATGAACAACAACAGCAAATCTTTTTTTTATTAGTTTTTTTATACATTTTCTACATAGCTACAGATAAAAAAAACCCCGGATCAAAATGAAGAACGTTGATACAGTGCAAAAATAAACATACAATAATAATATGATACAAGGAAAAATAATTGAGAAAGCACACAAATTGAAGACATGTAAAATTAGTATCCTCCCCAAGCCCCGCAACAAAAAATAACTCCAGACCAACCACAACACAATATAGAGAATATAAATCAGGACAATCGAGCCCCCAAAACTGTAAATACACTTAGCAACAGAAGATATTAATGCCTACTACAAAAAAAAAGCTGAAAGCAAGGGACCGAAAAAAGACCTTAGTCAAGAGGAAGGTTATGAAAGCACTCAATAAAAGGTCCCCAGACCTTATAGAACTTTAAATCCGAATTAAGGACTGAATAATGAATTTTTTCAAGGTCTAAGCAGGCCATAATATCATTAAGCCATTGAGCATGTGTGGGCGGGGCAACATCTCTCCATCTAAGGAGGATTAAACATCTAGCCAGGAGAGAGGCAAAAGATAATATTCGAACTCAGACATAAATCTGTCTCACCCCAGAAACCGAACAAAGCAATTAAAGGGTTAGGTTCTAGGTGGTGATTCAGAATATACGATAACGTTATGAAGACATCTTTCCAAAATTTCTCCAAGCTAGGACAAAACCAGTACATATGAATGAGAGAGGCCTCGCCCCTTTTGTATTTATCACAAAGCGGACTGATGTTAGGGTAAAATCGAGATAATTTAGATTTAGACATATGGGCTCTATGAACGATCTTAAACTGTAAAAGGCAATGGCGAGCACAAAGAGAGGTTGAATTAACCGATTTGAGAATCGAGTCCCAAGTCTCATCGGATAAAGAGGTACTTAAATCATGCTCCCACGCCATTTTAATTTTATCCACAGGGGCACGTCGTAGGGCTGCTAATTTATCACGAATAAATTATATTAAACCTTTACCTAGTGGATTAATAGAAAGAAATAAGTCCATAACATTTTTCTCAGGCATTTCAGGCAAGTTAGGGATTAAAGGAGTAATAAAGTGTCTAATTTGGAGATATCTAAAAAAATGAGCATTAAGCAGATTGAACTTAGCAGAGAGCTGTTAAAAAGAGGCGAAGCGATTATCAATAAAAAGATCTTCAAAATGTCTAATGCCCTTCCTATACCAATCATGGAAGGCTGAGTCATACGTAGTAGGTAAAAAAAAGGTGATTATGTAAGATAGGGCTAGAAAAGGAAAAACCATGGAAACCATAAAATTTCCTAAACTGAGCCCATATACGCAAAGTGTGTCTGACAAGAGGATTAACTATTAGTCTGGACAAACTACTAGGGAGTACAGAGCCGAGAAGTGTAGAGATAGATAATTCTTTAGTGGAGCTCAACTCCATTGCCACCCAGTTAGGGCACTCAGGTTGGCCATGGAAAAAAGACCAAAAGGTAGCACAACGTATATTGGCTGCCCAATAATATAAACGAAAGCTAGGCAAAGCCATGCCACCCTCTTTTTTAGATTTTTGGAGATAAACTTTGTTAATTCTAGAGCGCTTATCCTTCCACAGATATGACAAAATAATAGAGTCTAAGGAATCAAAAAAAGACTTAGGAATAAAAATTGGGATTGATTGAAATAAATATAAAAGTTTAGGGAGAACATACATTTTAACAACATTAATACGACCTACCAAAGACATAGATAGAGGTGACCATTGTAACAGACTCTGTTTAATAGTATATGAAAGATTGGCAAAATTTTCACGAAAGAGATCTTTAAACTTCCTTGTGACTGTAATCCCAAGATAAGTAAATTGATTGTGGACTACTTTAAAGGGGAGATCACGAAATGTTAATTCTTGTGCTTCTTTATTAATTGGGAAAAGTTTGCTCTTATGTAAATTAAGTTTATATCCAGAGAACTGGCTAAACTGGTCAAGAAGTGAAAACATTGGAGGTAAGGATGTAGACGGATTTGAAAGAAAAAGTAATAAGTCACCAGCATAAAGAGAAACTTTATGCTCAACACCCCCTCTCCAAATCCCGGTCAGTTCAGGACAATTTCGAAAAGCTATCACCAAAGGTTCTATAGCCAAATCAAAGAGAAAGGGACTTAAAGGGCATCCCTGATGGTTGCCACGTTTGAGGTTAAATAACTGGGATTTCTGAGAATTAGTTAAAACAGAGGCAGTAGGACACAAGTACAGCAATTTGATCCAAGAGATAAAACTTTGACCGAAGTCAAATTTTTCTAAAAGTGCAAAAAGGTAGTTCCACTCTATACGATCAAATGCTTTCTCCGCATCAAGGGAAATAACACATTCAGGAATCCCAGTTGGAGGTGAATATAAAATGTTAAATCAGAATCAGAATCAGAATCAGACTTTAACCACCAAGTACCTATGCACATACAAGGAATTTACTTCCGGCAGATGTTGTCTCTCTGCTCATAACAATAATAATGATGAATATAAATGAAAATATAGATTATACATACAGGTAGTGCAATCCAAGTAATAGTTAGCCGACAGTTAACCGGCAGTTAACTGTTCAGCAAAGTGACCGCAGTAGGGAAAAAACTTCTCCAGTGCCTATTAGTCTTAGTCTGGAGGGATCTGAAGCGCCTACCAGACGGAAGCGGATCAAACAGTCTGTGCGCAGGATGGGAGGAGTCCTTTATGATGTTCCCCGCCCTCTTCTTCAACCTGGAAGAGTACAGGTCCACAATAGAGGGCAGGGAGGCTCCAATGATGCGCTCGGCAGTCCTCACTGTGCGCTGTAGTCTGGTTCTATCCTGCTTGGTGGCGGCTTAAACGCTGGTTCTATCCTGCTTGGTGGCGTGAAATAAACGCCGAATGTTAAAAAAAGGAAGACGGTTTTTAATAAAACCAGTTTGATCATCAGAAGTAATAGAGGGAATAACAGTTTCTAATCTATAAGCCAAAACTTTGGCCAAGATTTTAACATCAACATTAAGCAATGAAATTGACCTATACGAGGAACACTCCGTTGGGTCTTTACCCTTTTTTAATAAAAGAATAATAGAAGCCTCATTAAAAGAGGGTGGCAATTTGCCATAGTTAAACGAGTCAGATAATACTGAAAGTAACTGAGGGGAGAGAAGTGAAGAGAATGATTTATAAAATTCTACGGGAAACCCATCAGGTCCAGGAGATTTCCTTGAGGACAATGCAGAAATTGCAGAAGATATTTCTTCTGATGATATAGGCGCATTAAGTTTGGCTTTAAAATCAGATGAAAGCGAAGGAATATTCAGATTATTTAAAAAATGATCGATAGAGATATTGTCATTCAAAGATTCAGAGGAATAAAGTCGAGAATAGAAATTTTTAAATGCGTCATTGATTTCTAAGTGATCCGATGTAAGGTCTCCATTCTCCTTCCGGATCTTTGTAATATGTTGTTTGGCTTTGGAACACCTCAGCTGATTGGATAGAAATTTACCAGATTTGTCACCATGAATATAAAAACGACTCTTACTTTCAAGAAGTTGGCGTTCGACAGGTTAAGTGGACAGAAGATTAAATTTAGTTTGAAGTTCTACACGTTTCTTGTATAGTTCAGGATTCTTAGTTTGAGCATACAGATGATCCAATTCTTTAATCTGATTAATGAGGTCTAATCGATCTGCACAGGACTTTCTATTAAGATTTGCTGTATAGGAGATTATTTAACCCCTCAGATATGCTTTCATGGCATCCCAGACAATCTGGGATGAAACTTCAGGTGATGTATTGGTGTTAAAATAAAAGGTTATCTGATCCTTGATAAATTTTAGAAAATCATCATCCGATAGTAACCGCCGAGTCAAACCGCCAGTGTTTATTCCTCTGAGGAAGGCCAGGAAAATTTAAAGACAGAGTAATTGGGGCATGGTCAGAAATCAGTATACTCTGATAATCACAAGAATAGACAAATGGAATGAGTTGATTGTCGAGTAAGAAGTAGTCAATTCTAGTAAAGGTATGGTGAACATGTGAAAAAAAACAATAATCTCTCTCAGTAGGATGAAGGAAACGCCATATATCAGAGATACCGTAATTAGAGAGAAACGATTGAATAGCTGAGGCAGATTTAGTAGGTGGTCTAGTAACAGAGGACGATCGATCCAAACTAGGATCTAACCAACAATTGAAATCACCACCCAGTATAAGAAAGTATGAGTTTAAGTCTGGTAGTGAGGAGAAAAAACATTCAAAAAAATTAACATCATCAAAATTGGGGGCATACAGGTTTGCTAGTACAACTTTAGTATTATATAGTTTACCAGAAACAATAACAAAACGGCCATTTGTATCAGATATCTTATTATGGAGTTCAAAAGGAATATTTGAGTTAATAAGGATGGAGAACCCCCCCCCCCCCCCCAGCTTTGGCAGCAAAGGATGAATGAAAATGCTGACCCGCCCACTTTGACAAAAGCCGGGAGTTATCAGAACAACGAATATGAGTTTCTTGAAGGAAAGCAATGTCCGCTTTGAGTTGTTTAATATGTGAGAAGATCTTCCTTCTTTTAACAGGGTGATTCAATCCCTTTACATTCCAGCTCACAAATTTAAGTGTATTAACCATTATTAATTGTTAGTGCATAGAAGGCAGTAGGCATATAAAAAGTCAAGCAGTACAATAACAGTCTGGGAGCAAAAATGTAAACATAGATTCGTAGAATCAAAACAGAAACATGTCCTGAGTAACAGAGGAAAGCAAAGGAAACAGTGAGTGGTGTTGGAACTGGAGAACACACCCCACTCTCCCAACCCAAAACTAGATGGCTACCAAAAAAAGCAGCTCGCTCTACCAAAAAAATTAACAGCAAATTTTCTATCGTTAGTATCAAGAAGCTTTTAAAACTTACTTAGCCACTGCTAACACATCCATAGATTAAAAGAGGTTAAGTATGATATGATCATATGTTTAACAAAAAGCTGTGCGTATAAGCTCAGAAGATGAGGAGTAAATATTATTCAGTGATAACTATTACCAAGTTAATGAACATATGGAATAAACTGTTTTTGTAGATAATAGAAGGGAAGGGAAGGGAGGGAAGTAGACAATAGACAGAAGATAAAAAATGTATGTTTTATGGATAATTTTTCAGTTCAAATAAAAATTAAGCAAACTGAAGAAACAAACTGTACTGCAATTTTTTGTAACAAAATTACCAGTAACTTACACTTTATTTATAATCAACCTAAACCAGCTCAAGGCAATTTTGTTCTTTCGCATATTTACCTGCAGCCAACTGGCTCTCAAGTCCATCAACAACATTCTGATTCCCCTACCATTCATTTACACAAGGGGGTAATTACAATCCCCCAGTTAACCTATAACCAGCAAGTCTTTGAGATGTGGGAAGAAAACCACACAATCAAAGGGAAATTGGGCAGAACTGGAGGCCAAGATTGAACCTGGGTCCACTGGAATTAAAAGGCAGCAGCATTACTTAGTGTGATTTTCTTTTATTACTTCCTTTAGCTTGACCTAATTACCTGCACATTAGGCCCAGAATTTGCCTTGTTTTGCAATCAATTCAGCCAAAAACTGCCAGCAATCTCTGTTGAAGTATAGGTAAGGTTCAATTGGAAATTTCTACTTGTCCAGTATTAAAATACACAAATTAACAAGTTAAAGGCAGTGAAGAAGCAAATGAAGGGGGTGGCATATGCATATATGTGGAAGCTACTGCTGTGCTTTGAAGAACGTTACCAAAGGTCAGTAGATTGCTGAGAAAAAACAAAAAAGCATTAATCAACTGGAGAAACAGATTTAGTAAATATCCACGATAGGCTAATCCCTAATAACAATTGACTAGGTTCAAGATATAACCAGCAGAGTTTGGATGCCAACATATAGACAAGAATGGAAAGGTTCTGGATCAATCATTTCAAAGGAGGCAGATACATTAAAAAGAGGATGACGAGGGAAATTATCTTTGTCACAACCATACAAGATGTCCTTAATGCTTTTGTTTCCCTTCAATGTAGCCTGATAGCAGAGATCAAAGTTAAAAATTCTGGATAGGATCAGCACAAACTGGAACTATACAGAGAATTTGAAGATGGGACTGTGCTTTGCAAGGACCGTATGCCAAGTAATTCTTCAAGGACACAGACTATAACTACAAGGTTACTAAATTAAAATGTATTTTCCAAAATAATATGCATGTTACTTATTCTTCCACTATCCGTGTCATAATAACCTGGGCACCACGGCAGCGTAGCATTTAGCACAACACTATTACAACTCAGGGCATTCCAGAGTCCAGTTGCAGCGGCATTCTGTAAGGAGTTTTCTGCATGTCCTCCGGTTTCCTCCCACAGTCCAAAGACATACCAGGTAGATTAATTGGTCATATAAATTGTCCCCTGATTAAGTTAGGTTTAAGTGGGGTGGCATGGCTTGAAGGTTCAGAGTGCTAGAAACATAATGTAAACAATGCAGTAAGCACCAAAATGTTTCAGGACAATATTTGAATAGGATATACCTGAGACTCTTGCTGACTATGTGACTCAACCATTTTCTCTTCACCTGGTTCACCGGAAGGAGTGGTTGCTGGAGTGACTTGATCAAGGTCAGTGAGATCTTCCTTTGATGCTGTCTTTGAAGAAAATTCCACACCACTGTCTGTGGCTGGACTTAAAAGTGTTGATGGATTTTCAGAAATAGTTGTTCCAGATGAAATAGTTGAACTTACAACAGATTGTTCCAGGAAGGACGCTTCACCTTTAAATTGCAAAATACAACATACACACAGATGACAAGATACTCTTTATTATCAACTCATTCTCAGTATGTTACATTTTGAAAAGTATTCAAATTACAGGCATTCAAGTATTTTTATTCTCATATCACATTAGGAGTCAACTTGTGTTTGAGTTCTTATTTACTATTTCAGCGATCACTCTGAAAAAGCTTCTCCTGAGTGTAACTGCCACTTTAACAGAGATCCAAAGAAAAGGATCCAGCTACTCAGACCCAAATGTAGACTATTATAGGCTGAGGTTGAGTTTAAGCTATTCACTCATATATAATTGAATCAGTACCTGCACCTTCACTTTCAGCGTCACCTTCATATGAAAAATAGCACTCTTCCACAACTCATTTAAATAATTTCTCAAAGCTAATGTTCATGCAGAATATTGGTACCCAAGGAAAATAATCAATTTTGAAAGGCAGATAGTTTTACTCATTCTTCTGAACTTTTAACAAGAAATATTGTTTGCAAAGTTTCCTTTCTCAAGAACAATGAATAAAAATATAAACCATACCTGAATGATTGTTCAGGAGCTGAGGTACAGAACTTATTGAACTATGCAAGACCTGGCCAGGAACTGACTGCTGATCACTTGCAAGTTTGTTTGCATGACGAGAAGGACGCGGCGATTTCTTCTGTTTTTTCCATTTTGATGAGTCACTCATTCCTCCCGCCCTCATCTTAAGCTGAAAGTAGAAATTAAATACATTATAATGCAAGCAGTGTTTTAAAATACTTAGTCAAATCCAAAGATATTTTCCTACTTGTACACTTCCCTCTTCAGTATTTTTAGTTGCAATAAGTGATAAATCAATACACTCAACGCCTATACCATTATTAATAATAAAGGTGAAACCCAGAACTAATATGTAAGTTCCCATATGGTTGTCAAATTTAGTCTTGATCTGGCTACATAAGCTTTGGTCCCAGATAACTGCCAATTTTATAGTCATTCATACATCAGATTTTAACTTGCTGTTAAGTTTAACACATTAAATATTACACTTTTAAAATTTTTTAATGTATTCTAAAGGTGAAAGGTGAACTATCCAGTAAGATTTATTCATATCTTCATTAACAGCATTCCAAAAGCAGCAAGGGAATCTCAACCAGGTTAATTAATTCTGCATAACATGCTAAGTTCACATTGGGAGATAAAAGCAGGTCACGAGGCAAAGAAAATCGCTGTTTTGGAAATAAAAGCATTCAAAGTTGGAAATTATGAGGATTTAAAATAATATTTATAACATAAACATAGAAATAGATTGGAAAAAATTCTGTTAATATTTAAAAAGCAAAATTTAATTTGGATCCCCAGAAGCAAGAAAAAAATACATCAGAGAATAACAGCTGAGTTATTAGTCAAAGATTTGGGTCTCTCTTCAAAGAAGACACAAAAACACCCTCCGAGATAGTAGAGGGCCTAGAATGAAAGAGGAGCTGAAAGAAATGAACAGCAGTACTGGAGAACATAATGACAGAAAAGGACCTGATGGGTTGCATTCAGGTCTTCTGAAGGTGGTAGCTAGAGAGATAATGTGTGCACTAGTTGTCACCATCCAAAATTCAACAGATCCTAGAATTATTGCCATGGTCTGGGAAGTAGCAAATCTAATTCCAGTAGAAAAGTAGAAAGAAAGGAGAGAACAGAGAGAACTATATCCCAGTTATCCCGACGTTAGTATAGAAAAAGGTGGTCACTATTGAGAATTTAGTGAAAGTACTTAGAAAGTACCAATATTGTGTTATAAAGAAGAGAAAATCTGTAGATGCTGAAAATCCAAGCAACAAACACAAAATGCTGGAGGAACTCAGCAGGCCAGGCAACAGCTATGGAAAAAGGGTACAGTTATGTTTTGGGACCCTCCAGCTGGACTGGAGGGTCCCAAATGATAAGTTGAGGATGAGGAGTGGAATTTAAAAGTGTGGGGGGGGGGGAAGAAATACTCAATGATAAGTGAAACCGGGAGGAGGAGGGGAGGAGGGGTGAACTGAAGAGCAGGGCAGTTCATTGGTGAAAGAGATACAGGGCTGGAGAAGGGAGAATCAAATAAGAGAGGACAGAAAGCCATGGTAGAAAGAAAAGGGGAAGGAGCACCTGAGGGGGGCAATGGCAGACAAGGAGATAAGGTGAGAGAGAGCAAAGGGGATGGGGAATAGTGAAGGAGGTAGGGGCCATTACCAGAAGTTCAAGAAATTGAACTGGGAGATCCTGCTTTTTAGCCACCCATTTTAATTCCACTTCCCATTCCAGTAAGTCCATCTATGACCTCCTCTACTGTCGTGATGAGGCCACACTCGGGTATCTCTTTCACCAATCAACTTCCCAGCTCTTCACTTCACCCTCCCCCTCCCGGTATCATCTTGTGGAGGAACAACACTTTATATTCCGTCTGGGTAGCCACCAACCTGATGGCATGAGCATCGATTTCTTGAACTTCCAGTATGGCCACCCACGTTCACCATTTTCATTCTCTAACCTTATCTCACTGCCTGCCCATCACCTCCCTCTGGTGCTCCTCCCCCTTTCCTTTTCTTTCATGGCCTTCTGCTCTCTCCTGTTAGATTCCCTCTTCTCTAGCCCTGCATCTCTTTCACGCACAAATTCCCAGCTCTTTACTTCACCCCTCCCAGTTTCACCTATCACCTTGTGTTTCTCCCTCCCCTCCCCTTTTAACTCTGTTCCTCATCTTTTTTTCTCCAGTCCTGCTGAAGGGTACCGGCCTGAAATGTCAACAGTACTCTTTTCCATAGATGCTGCCTGGCCTGCTGAGTTCCGCCAGCATTTTGTGTGTGTTGATAGAGCTGTGTTAAATCAACATGAATTAATAAAACTATGCTTGACAAATCTTTTTGAATTTTTAGTTTGTGTTTTTACTTGCAGTATCATGCAGGAGATTATTTAGTTCGGTGGGTATGTGAGTAGTGAGGAGCTGCAAAGATATCTTAGAGGGATATAGAAAGTAAGCGAGCAATCAATGATGTGGCAGATGGAAATTACATCGGTCATCACTTCAGTAGAAAAGATAGAAAGGAGGGATTTGCTTTTAATTGCAAGAAACTGGTGTTCAGAGGGACCTTGGTGTCTTTGTATACAAGTTACCAGAGGTTAATATGCAGATAGTGCAAGCAATTAGGAAGGCAAATGCTTTGTTGACCTTGATTGCCAGAGCACGAGTACAAAGGTTATAAAAAAATCAATAAACACAAGAGATTCTGCAGATGCTGGAAATCCAGAGTCACACACACAAAAATGCTGGAGGAACTCAGGTTAGGCAGTATCTATGGAGAGGAATAAACAGTCAGTGTTTTAGGCTGAAACCCTTCATCAGGACTGGAAAGGAAGGGGACAGGTCCAGAATAAGATGCGGGAGGGGAAGGAGTGCAAGTTGCCAGGTGAAAGGAAAAAATCTCTTTTTTTCAGTCCTGATGAAGGGTCTTGGCCCAAAACATTGACTGTTCACTGTTTTCCATAGATGCTGCCTGGCCTGCTGAGTTCCTCCAGCATTTGTGTGTGTTGCTTTGATTTCCAGCAACTGCAGATTTTCTCCTGTAGGTGATGGGTGAAATCAAATAAGGGGGAAGGTGGGTGGGGGATGAAGTGAGCTGGGAAACGGTAGGTGGAAAAGGTGAGGGACTGAAGAAGGAATCTGAAAGAGAGGAGAGTAGACCATGGGAGAAAGAGAATGTGGAGTGGCACCAGGGGGAGGTAATAGATGAAGAGAAGAGCAAGGATAAATGGGGAGCCAGAAAGGGAAATGGAAGAAGAGAGTAGAGAAAGGGGGAAGAAACTTTTATTCTGGCTTTTTTCCCTTCCTTTCCAGTCTTGATGAGGGGTCTCAGCTAAAATGTCAACTGTTTATTCCCATCCATTTATGTTGCCTGACATGCTGAAATCTTCCAGTATTTTGTGTGTGTTGTAGAAAAAAAATCAATCATGTACAGCACTGAGACTGCTTTTGGAATACTATATGCAGGACTAATCACTCCAAACAAAAAAAAAGGGTATATTTGCCTTGAGGTAAGTTAGTGAAGATTTACCTGAACAATTCCAAGGATGGATGGTTTTTGGCTTGTAGGCAGACTAAAGTCTTTCTTAAGTTTACAAGAATGAGAGATTGCCTCTTTGAAGCAGGCAAATTTCTTACGGGGCTTGACAGTGTTGATGTTTTCGCTGACTTGTAAGTTTAGAAACAGGATTCAGTATCTCAACAATCAGGGTCAGCCTTTCAGGATAGAGCTGAAAATCCTCCATCCAGCTGCTATTGAACTTTTTGGAAGTCACTAGACAAGAGTACCAAGGAGAATCAGCTGCTGAATCTACACAAAAGAGCCATCCACAGATTTTTAGCTGTTAGGAGAATCAAGAAACATAGGCAGTGCAGAAATGTGCGGCTGAAGGATAAGACCACTGGTGAAGTAGGGTCAAGAAGCTGAGAGGCCCTCTCCTGCTCTATTCTTTGTGGTTGGTCCACAACAACATCTCATTATGAAACAAAATTAAGAAACTACAGAGACAAAAAAGATCTGGGAAGTTGTTTCACAGACTCAGGTCAATGAAGATCTTTCACAAGCTGCAGTTTTAAAGAATATTTGGGAGGAGAAGGGGTAAGGGCAGTAGTTTTCTGTCCTAAACATGAGATCCTGCAGATGCTGAAAATCCTGAGAAACACAAACTGCTGGAGGATCTCAGCTGGTCAGGCAGCATCTCTGGAGAGCAATGAAAGGTGAAGACCCTTCATCTGTTTCCTATCTTAATTGGTTCCAAGTAAGCCAATTAATTCAGAGGCAAAAACACAGATCATAAGGAATTTAACATTAATTATATCACTACAGGCAATAGTGTACTAAACAGAATATGAAACCATCAATTTCACACATAAACTGTTCTAGATTAACAGTGTTGAGACCAAGTAAATTGAAAAATAAAATGCCAAAGTAAAAACAAAACAAATAAGTATTAGATAATGCCAAACAATATCTGAAAAGGTTCTGATCGTTTGGTCCTGATTGGTGGTTTATTCCAACAGTATTATACTACTTTTCCTCTACTCGTGGTAAAAAAAAATTTGAATTTTTTGTCCCAAATTGAAAGTATTAACATAACTTCTCTTCACCAAACAAGAAAATAGAAAAGATGAACAAAACTTCAGTCAGTAAGTTGTATGTTAAAAATCCTTCACTGAAGTTTAAATGACAGGTTGAAGGCCCACAGAGAATGGTGCTTGAATGATGTGAAAATACAATTGGAAAGAATGCATTTCTAAGAAAGCTTCATTGCTTGCTACACTCTACACACATTTTGCTCCAATTTCTATGAATTTCTCTCCCTGACTTGCTTTAAATATTTCCAATAAAACTCAGCAATCACAACAACTGTGCCTCAATTTTAACTGGTAATATGAAAAAAAATCAAAATCAGCTTTCACATGTCTGCTGTTTTCATGGAACTTCAAATCATCCTAAACTTTACCAGAAAGTTAAATGATTGACTTTAATGTTGAATTATTTTCAGCAAGCTGAGAAGCTTTAAAAGATAGAATAGCTTTCATATTGCTTTCCACCATATTTTTAAACAGTGTTATTTATACTACTTTATTAATTATGACCATCCCTTTTGATAACATTCCCATGAACTATTTTTGTTAAACGTTGGTATTTCATGTAAAATTAAATAAAAAGAGATCATATTCACTTTTTCTATGAACATTACAATAAATTTTATAATTGAAAAATATTGCCAATAACTTTGCCTTCCAAAGAACTATCTATAAAATGTTTCAGACTCACATTTACATAAATATTTTGCTCAAGTATTTATACCTGTTTTATCAGCATTCAGATACAAATATAAATAAAAACATGACAGGAGTTTCAAGGATCGTGATTTGGATGGTTAACAGTGTTGGATGAACTTAAATGAGAATCAGTCTAAGGAAATAAAACCTGAACATAATTTAACTTCGAACTGGTTTCACTAACCATGAATATCAATCATTCTGATTCTGTCCCCTTGAAACTACACAAGGGAAGACAACAGATGCAACACACACAAAATGCTGGTGGAATGCAGCAGGCCAGGCAGCACCTATAGGAAGAAGTACAGTCGACAAAGTGACGAAGGGTCTCGGCCTGAAACGTTGACTGTACTTCTTCCTATAGATGCTGCCTGGCCTGCTGCATTCCACCAGTATTTTGTGTGTGTTGTCTGAATTTCCAGCATCTGCAGATTTCCTTGTGTTTGCGTTTTTTAAAGACAATAGATGAATGATTTTGCTATTAACACATTGTTAAAAGTATATCCCTGCCACTTAATGTTATTGGATCCAAGCGTTTAATTTTAATTGTAATTTTCTTTGCAATTTAATAATCAATTGTCTGCTTGTACTTTACATAGCCTTTATTATACAGTTTAGTATGCTCTACAAAGTATAATCCTTAAGCTTCTGTTCTTTCATTAAGTGACTAGTCTTTTCTCATTGGTCAATTTTACCATAGTGTCGAGTAAGTATTTTCTAATTGGATTATTGTTTTCTATGGATCTTTTGGGTATAAATGTAGCTGTTTTTTGCCAGGCGCCACCTTAAGATCCCCTCCAAGTAGTGAGACCCCACCTGTCACTGTTCTGTTCCTGTTCTTTGCTCTATTGACTCTTAATGAAACAATTGTGAAGCAATGAGTTTTATGCCTCCATCCTAACTTCTAGGTGAACCTTGGGTTTCAACACCAGAATTCAACAATGCACGGTTCAGGACAAAACTATTTTGTTACTTAACCTTATAGTTAGCTTATATTCATGAAGCCATCCCATAACTGTGTAGCAAAAGGGGTGTATTTTGGGTAACACACACAAAATGCTGGAGGAACTCAGCAGGCCAGGCAGCGTCCATGGAAAAAATCCTGCTGAAGGATTTCGGCCAGAAACGTCAACTCTACTTTTTTTCCCCACAGATATTGCCTGACCTGCTGAGTTCCTCTAGCATTTTGTGTGTGTTACTTGGATTTCCAGTATTTGCAGATTTTCTCTTTTTTATATTTTGGGTATCTAGCTTTTGGAACAGACATTAGCATTGAATATTCAAAGTAATTCTGCTGGATGCAATGTGCTGCCATTGTAAATATGGTATTCTGTAAATTTACCTGACTATATTCCAAATTTTAAAGTAGATGATTATAACAATTGAAACTGTAGCTAAACATTTATTGTTATCTTTGAAATATAAATTATTGTCAGAACAGTGAGATTCCCTTGGATTCTCTTGATCTTCCTGTCTCCCAGGTTTGTATATTATTTGGGAAACTACAAGACAAAATTTAGAAGAAATCTAATTCCTCCCACTTACAGAAAACTGAGGGCTGGGCAGCAAAATCTCAGAAAATCCATTTTACATGCAGTATTGTATGGATTTTCATTTGCTTTATTAATGTCTCCTAATGCATATTTTAACATTATTGCTAACTTAAACTAAATCTAATTCCCAAAAATTTGCTAACGGTCAAATTTTTCCCCTTCACATTTTGACTGTATTTTTAATTTACTGAAACCAAACATTGCTCATAAACTGAAACTTAAAACATCAGCAAACAAATAGAAATTTGCAGTTTCTATTAGTTTGTATTTGGGACAATTTTATTTGCACCTCAAGTTTTTGCCTTTGCAATAGTAATTTAAAACAGAAAATGCAAGTTACCAACTAAAGTATAATAATAAAGGAATATTAACTGTTCCAAAAATACTTAATGAAAGTATTAATGAAGTTAGGATGGAGGCATAAAACTCATTGCTTCACAATTGTTTCATTAATGAAAGAATTGAATCTGTCTGTTAAATATTTCAGAAATATACTGAAAGTCTAAACTGTTGCACAATGTAGTATAATAAATGGAGAGAAATGCATTATCTATCTGTTGTTGCGCATTAGAACTTGGAGCAAGAATGATCAGATTTCAAAGAGTCCAATCTATCTACTCGTAATCTATTCAAGTGTTACTATACAATCAGTTCATTGTGCAACCAATAATGGTTTCTAGGGACCAGCATCTGATACTTTGGGACCAACCATTATGTCACATATATTGGTAATGAGAATGGACACCATAATAAAAGTTTTGCTTAGCAGGGAAATGATATGAGATTGTACTGACCTTGACCAAAAATGAAAAAAGGATATTGCATTTATGGGGAAGGACAACATAAAATTGTCTCTTCTGCATTTCACTTATTGCAAATTGATCTTCTCAATATGTATTTCATAACATGATTGCAAACTTGAAAGAATATTATGTGAAACTATGGTCTATTTGGCACCCCAACTCTTTCCCCCATTCCCATCCCAGAGTAAACAGAACCTTTGGTCACCTTCCTTCCATTGACATAGCTTTCATCATTCCAATATCCTTACCTGCACTCGTTTGTTTTTCCACATGATAGTGTAAGCCTCAGGGGGAAAGAATTGCAGTTGCCAGTAAATAGCAAATTAAAAGTTTAAAAATGATTATGATAAAAGGGGTTCAAAGAAAATCTCAATTAAACTTTACACGAAATGTTAATTACTTAAAAATTAAAAGCATACAAAACTAGAGATCCTCATTATAAATATAAGCCATGTGTGAACTTTAAGACAGATGTTCATGCCTTAGAATTTCCATTTTAACCAAACTTTATTTGAAAGAGAAGATTCCAAAATATGACGACCACCTCATGCAGGACTTGATGCAAACCATGCAAAATAATCAGAAGTTTTATAATGAGGACAAAAGATTACTGTAAGTCTACAACTTTATTTCAAATTACAGATCACCTGCATTTAAATTAGGCAAATATTAAAATGCTTGAACTGGAACTTGAATAAATATTATGGTAGTGCCTATTTGTTAAAATATTGCATTTCTGCATATCCATTTCTCGTACTGCTTAAAATTGTTTGCACAGAAGCGATGTATTTTGATCTTCACAAGAAGCTGGAACATTCCTCCAGTTTACATGCTATCTTACCCATGCTCCAAAGTTTTCAGCATGCTCACGCATTAATTTAAAAGTGCTATGTATTTTCTATATATTGGCAGGTACAATGCATTATTTAAAACTAAGTGTCCTAGGACATAATCTTGCAAAGAATATAGTAACATAAAATGTTATTTTATAGTACTGGTGAAAGTACAATTTAAAACTGCATGGTGTTCACATTAAGAACCATTCAGGGATTAATACTGATAGCACATCAGAAGAATTAAAAAAAATATTTGTAATGGAAATGTCAATTCATGAATGGATAGGTCTTTTTTTTAAAAGCTGATTCTGACATGAAAAACAGCGAAGTTGATTATGCCAGAGATAGGTAGATCCTGGCAAAAGTCTAATATGCTCTGTTTATTAACACTACACTAAAACAAATTTCAAGTTGTCCAACAGATAATATCAGCCAGACCTCGACTGTTGTTTTCAGGCATTAAACGTCCTGATCACAGATTTATCTCTCGGAAAAGGAAAAGACTCGTGTACATTTAAGAAACTTAAAAAATAATGGCAGGGAGAAGAAAGCAAAAGAAAAAATGTTGAGAAACTAAGTAGAATGGAAGTTTCCTTATCCTACATTTCTTTTTCTTACTTGGTCACTGAAATGTTTGAATAAGTAAACATAGCAAATGTTTCCACAATTGCAAAGTGCTAACATGAAATGATATAATTTGAAAGCAAATGCTAGACAGGCAGAAACTGAATTGCAAACACAAGTTGGCCAGACTGTCAAGACATCTCATGTTTTTTCTGCTAATGCAAATCTAATCAGTCACGATAACAGAAATATTCTAAATCAGAGGACGAAAAGTTGTGGATTTCTCCATATGCTTTTCATATTTTATGCACAATAACCTCTTTCCCAATATTAAAATAACTAAAAAAGGACTAGTAAAGAAAAACTAGACAACATTTTTATAAAATCCAATGCACCTAAACTTATGAGGGCAATGATACTGCCTTATTTGCTGGGCGCCCTCAGCATTGAGTTTTATTTCAGACTTAGAGCATCTACTGTATTCTGCATGTCCAATTTCCAACTTGTTTTCGTTCTTTTACTTTTCTCATTCAGCTGTCAACAAGACACCACCAAAAATGTTTGTGCCCCCTGCATAACATTGGTCTCCACTCTATCCATTTTTCCCTCTTCATGCTTCCCCCCCTGCAGTTTTAATGCTGCCTTCTCATTTTTCCATTCTTATGAAGGATCACTGACCCAAAAGCTTAACTATTTCTTTCTACATAGATACTGGCTGACCAGCTGAGTGTTTCTAAAAAAGTTCTGCTTTTGTTTCAGATTTCCATCATTTGCAGTCTTTCATTTCAATAACAGTAACACAGATTGGTCTTCTGTGTTGTAAGTACTTTGACAGACTCTCTGAAAAGTGAGGAAAACAGATAGTATGACTAGATGCCAAATTATCCAGACTTTTCAGATAATTTTTACCACTTAAAAGGGAAAACTCCAAAAGAACACTCAATCCTCAATTTCCTGTCAAATAATTTAGTGTTATCGCAACCTTTCAAATGTTTTATTTACAATTCTTAACTCTTGGTAAGAAACATTAAATAAGCATAGCCAGGCGCAAAGCAGTCAAAATAACTTTGTAATGCACAAAAGCCAGGAAAACACCAAAAACAGGATGGAGTAAATTAAACTCTATTTAAGCAAAAAGCCACTATGAAATCCACAGAAAATAAAGCATCAGTCTACCTTCTTCATACTGGTTCCCACAAAGCTCTTGGCTTCCTCTTTAAATTGAGGTAACCTACAGAAAATTAACAAATGTTAAAAATTATCAAATCAAAATTTAAGAGAATTTCAGAAATAAACACTACTTTTCCCTTCATTCTTTTACATAAATATACATAATCATAGCTTAGTACTGTGCAATGGGAAGGGTATTCAACCTATCAAATATATACTATTGGATTTGTAATGCAATCCAAGTAATCCCATCTTTATGACTTTCTTCCAGACCTCAACAATTTATGTAACTACCCAATCTCTTCTGGTTTTTATATAATCTATTTTCACTTCTACACCATCGGACAGTGAATTCTCGAGCCCAGACACTTACTACGTAAATATTGTTTGTTATTAATCTACCCAGTTCAAATTCTGCCATTCACCACAGGTGCCTTTGGTCCCTTGGTAATTTTACATTCATGCTGTGAGTGCCTAGGCTTTTAACAGGCTGCAATTTTACCAGGACAAATACAAATATGATGTTGTTGGCATCACAGAATCATTTTTGAAAGAAGATCACACCTGAGAGCTTAATATCCAAGACCGAAAGGGCAGTGGTTAAAAAAATGGAATCAAATTCTTAGAAAGTGAGATAGAATCAGAAGACATAGAATCCTCATGTATTGAGTTAAGAACCTACAAGGGTAAAAGGAACCTGATGGAAGTTATATGGGCCTCCAAACAGCAGGCAGGATGTAGGTACAAGTTATAACGGGAGACAAGAAGGCATGTAAAGAGGCCAAAGGTAAAGGGCTATGGTCAATGGTAATTTCAATGTGCAATGAGATTGGCAAAACCAGGTTGGTGCTGGTCCCAAGTAAAGGAATTTATAGAATGCCTACAAAATGGCTTTTTGGAGCAACTTGTTGTTGAGGTCATACAGGGAAAAGACAATTCTCAAGTGGGTGTGGTGTAATGAACCAGAATTGTTTTAGGGAGCTTAACATAAAGGAAGCCTTAGGAGGCTGGGATCATAATATGACATAATTCAGTCTGCAGTTTGAGAGGAAGAAGCTAATATCAAATGTATCAGTATTAGAGTTGAGTAAAGGTAACTATAGAAAAATGGGAGAGAAGATGGCCATAGTTGACTGGAAGGGGACACTAGCAAGGATGATAGTAGAGCAACAATGGCTGAAGTTTCTGGATTAATTCGGAAGGTGCTGGATAGATACCTGTACACCCCAAAGAAGAAAAAATATTCATAAGAGAGGATGAGGTGGCCATTGTTGACAAAGCATGTCAAAGACAGCATAAAAGCAAAATAGAGGGCATACAATATTGCAAAAATTAGTGGGAAGCTAAAGGATTTGGAGGCTTTTTAATAAAAAAAAACAGAAGGCAGCCAAAAAACCAGTAAGGAGAGAAAAGACGAAATATGAAGGTAAGCTAGCCAATAATATAAAAGGAGATACCTAAAGCTTTTTCCAGCTATATTAAGAGCAATTCAGAGGGTGGCACAGATATCAGACAGCTGAAAAATGATGTTGGAGAGGTCATAATGGGGCAAAGAAATGACAAATGAACTCAATTTGAGTCAGTCTTCACTGTGGAAGATATCAGTAGTATGCCAAAATTTGAGAGTTTCAGGAGGCAAAAGTGAGTGTAATTACTGTTACTAAGGGGAAGGTGCTTGGAAAGCTGAAAGGTCTGAATGTAGCTAAGTTACCTGGATCAGATGGATTACACCCCAGTGTTCTCAAAGACGTAGCTGAAGAGATCTGGAATGGTTACAGGGGATTGGAAAACTGCAAAAGTTACTCCACTCTAAGAAGGGAAGGAAGTAGAACGGAAATTATAGGCCAGTTAGCTTGACTTCTGTGGTTGGTAAGATGCTGGAGTCAATTATTAAGGATGAGGTTTTAGGGTACCTGAAGGCACATAAAATATAGGCCGAAGTCAGCATTGTTTCTTTAAAGGGAAATTTGCCTGACAAATGTATTGGAATTCTTTGAGGAAACAAGAGAAAGGAGAGTTAATGGATGTTGTTTTCTTGTACTTTCATAAAGCCTTTGATAAGGTACCACACGAGGCTGCTAAGCAAGATAAGTGTCCATGGTATTACAGGATGAATCGCAGCATAGATAGAAGATTAGCTGACTAGCAGAAGGCAAAGAATGAGAAGTAAAAGGGGCCTTTTGTAGTTGGCCATCAATGACTAGTGGTGTTCCTTAGGCTCGGTGTCGTGTCCATTAGTTTTCACTTTATGTATTAGTGATCTGGATGACGGAAATGATGTCTTTGTGGACAGGTTCATGGATTATACAGGTAGTGTTGAGGAAGCAGGGAATATGGAGAAGGACTTAGACAGATTAAAAGAAAGGGCATAAAAATGGCAGATGTAATACAGTGTAGGGAAGTTTATGATCATGCACTTTGGTAGAAGGAACAAAGGTGAAGCCAATTTTCTAAAGAGGGACCGAATTCAGAAAGCAGAGTGCAAAGGGACTTGGGAGTCCTAGTGAAGAAAACATCCTCCATACCCTAATTTGAAATGAGTGACCTCCCATTCCAAAACAATACGCCTGGATCTATATCAGAATCAGATTTAATGATTTAATATTACCAGCATGTGAGCTGAAATTTGTTGTCTTTGTGGCAGCAGTCCAATACATAATAATAGAAAAAATTTGAATTACCGTAAATATTAGTTACATTAAATAAGTAGTGCCAAAACAGAAATTTAAAAATGTAGTGAGATGGTGTTCATGGGCTCAATGTCCATTCAGAAATCGGATGGCAGAGGGGAAGAAGGTGTTCCTGAATCGTTGAATGTGTGCCTTCAGACTTCTGAATCTCCTTCCTGATGGTAGCAACAAGTATAGGCATGACCTGGGTGATGGGGGCCCTTAATGCCACCTTTCTGAGATTACACTAATCGCACCTCATTTAAATAAAATTTGCTTTTTCATTCTTTATTCCAAAGCCAAGTACACATGGATAGAGGAACCAAATAATTAATATAGGTTGAAAAAGTTGAGATCCAACACTGGTTACTTCACTATTTCGTGATTACCAATCCAAAACTGACACATTTACCCCTGGAACATGTTCCCAGGAAAACACTGGATGCAATTAAAATGTTGAAGAGGCATATTGATAGGCATATGAACAAAGAGAAAATGTGGAGATGGGATAAGCTGGAATTGACATCAAAGGTAGCACAGACATCATGGGCCAAAGGACCTGTTCCTGTGCCGTAGTGTTCAAAATGTTATATCTTAGCCCTCTGTTTTCTGTTAATTAGCCACTTTCCTAGCCTTGCCCCATATATTAGCCATAACTGCAACCCTCACCCTTATTTTATGAGAAACATTTAATATGGTACTTTATCAGATGCCATCAGAATATCCAAATTTTCACGCAATCTGCTGTTTGTTACAGTACATTCTCTAAGATTCTAATAAAATCTTATTTCCCTTTCATAAAAATCCTGTTGACTCTGCCTGAAGGCCCTAATTTCTAAACACTATTACTTCCATAATAAATTAAAGCATTTTCCCAATGACAGATACAAGGCTAACTGACCTTTCGTTTACCGCTTTATATCTTTGCAGTTTCTCAGTCCTCTGGGATCTTCCGGAACCTAACGAATACAACCAAAGCATACACCATCTCTTCTGCCTCTTTCTTTAAGACCCTGGGCTGCAGACCAGTAGGCTTGAGAGCTGATCAGTCCTTGACCTGATCATTCTGGCTTTAGCCATTTAATTATACATAATTTAATGTTTTTCTGTCTTCTATCATGAAAACTTATTCCAAAAGTAATTTCAAATATCTGCCACTTCTGTATTTTTCACCATCAATTCCCCCCCCATCTCATCTTATAATAGACCAGTATTTACTGTCTTTCTTATACACTATATCCATAGAAGCTCATAACATTTATTTTATTTGTATACTACATTCTAGTTACTCCATCTTCTTAATTTTTTGTCGTTGTACAAACATCATGATTCTCTGATCTACACTTTATATTTTGTATCCTTCCTTTTCTATCCTAGTACATTCCTTGGCTTCCCTTCTTTATCTCACAGAAATATACTTTTTCTGAGATTATGATCCATCTCCTGAGAGTGGTACTAGGAAGTATGTAAACCCTGCAGAATTTTCTGTATTTCTGCATAAATATGACCTAAAATTTGATGAGTTCTTCTTGCAAGTATTAAAGCTAAATAAAGATAACCTAATTAAATAAACAACACAAAAAACAAAAAAGCTGGAAAAGGCTACAAAAGCTTTTCTAAAGACCTGAGTGTTCATCAGTCCACAGGAAGAGAAACTGTCTACAAATGCAGGAAATTTAGTACTGTTGCTACGTTAAGAAAAATACCGAACAAGAATGGTGTTCACAGAAGAACACCACAGGGGAAACCACTGTTCTCCAAAAAAGACATTGCTACACGTCTCAAGTTTGCCAAAGACCACCTGGATGTTCTACAATGCTTCTGAAACAATGTTCTGTAGACAGATGAGACAAAAGTTGAACTTTTTGGCAGAAATGCACATTCCTACGTTTGGAGGAGAAAAAAAGCACTGCACAACAACACCAAAACCTCATCCCAACTGTGAAACATGGTAGAAGGAACATCATGGTTTGGACCTTCTTTGCTGCCTCAGGGCCTGGATAGCTTGCAATCATTGATGGAACAATTAATTCAAAATTGAATCCAGACATTTTACAGGAGAATGTCAAGGTAGCAGTCCAACACCTGAAGCTTAATAGAAGTTGGACAATGATCTGAAAGACGAGAGTGAATCAACAACAGAATGGTTTAAAAAGAAGAAAATTCATGTTTTGGAATGGCTGAGTCGAAGTCTTGACCTTAATCCTATAGAAACGTTGTGGAAGAACCTGAAGTAAGCAGTTCATGCTGGGAAGCCACTAACATCCCAGAGTTGAAGCAGTTTTGTAAGGAGGAATGGTTTAAAATTCCTCCAAGCCGATGTGTAGGTCTGATCAACAGTTGCCGGAAACGTTTGATTGAAGTTACTGCTGTACAAGGGGGTCACACCAATTACTGAAAGCAAAGGTTCACATACTTCTTCCAACAAATACATGTACAGTCGGCCTTCTTTATCCGCATCCACGAATTCAACCAACCGCGAATCACGAAAACCCGGAAGTACTCTTCCAGCACTTGTTGTTCGAGCATGTACAGACTTTTTTTTTCTTGTCATTATGCCCTAAACAATGCAGTATAGCAACTATTTTACATAGCATTTACATTGTATTAGCTGTTATAAGTAATCTAGAGATGATTTAAAGTATACGGGAGGATGTGCGTGGGTTATCGTGGATTGGGATTTTTAAAAATCGGAAGTTCTCTTACTAAGTAAGTCAGAACAGGTACATTCAGTATTATTTAGCGTCAGTTAGTCAAATGTTTGCATTTGTATATAGTATATATTTTACCTTTCTATTCATATAAAACACTTAAGAACGCATGTTTCAGCGTCAGGCTCGGGAAGTTCCCGAGTTCGATCTAGTGACAGATCGCTATCGAGTGCACTCTCCACCGTGCTGGGTTGATGTGGATCAAAAACCCAAAACCCCAAAACCCAACAATTAAACCACTGCGTTGCTTAGTAATAATCGTAGCTTTCATCGGGGCAGGGCCTTTCACATGCTCCATTAAAATTGTTCCAACTGTTGACTGACTGTAGCCTAACACTTTTCCAATGACTGATGGTGTTTCACCTCTTTCCAATCGCTTTATTATTTCCACCTTATTTTCAATTGCGATCGTGATTATTTTCGTGAACAGAAACACCACTGATTCAGAGCTACACCACGTCCCAATGCCCACCGCTCTAAACATGTTAAATAAAGTCCGGGTTCCACTGGGTCCTAAAGACCACCACACTGATTCAGGTTAAATAAGGGACTTGAGCATCTGCGATTTTTGGTAACCGTGGGGGGTCTCGGAACCAATCCCCCGCTGATAAGGAGGGCCGACTATAATATTGGATCATTTTTCTCATTAAATAAATGAACAAGTATAAGGTTTTTGTGGTATTTATTTAATTGTGTTCTCTTTATCTAGTTTTAGGACTTGCATGAAGATCTGATCACATTTTAACTCATATTTATACAGAAGTAGAGAAAATTCTACAGAGTTCACAAACTTTCTAGCACTACTGTACATCTGCCACTCCTGACCTACTTTCTTGCCCTTTAACCCATGTTTTTAGTCTACATAGCCTACACTATGCTTTTTATATTTTGTACATGCTTTAATTGCATTTCAGGATGCAAATTGAATTAAAATTTTAATTGGATATAAAATAGTCTACCCCTAGTTAGTTCTTCATAATATTACTCAACAAAAACATGCTCAATCTACTCTTATGAATTTTTCCTGAAGGCTACACTTGTCAATTTAATTTGTCTAATCTATATAGTTAGTATCAATCATGATTAATGCAGTAACTATACTATAACCCCCCCCCCCTTTTTTAATTAATACTTTGTCCTAATTATCATGAGGGGATCAATATATGACCTCCACCAGTGGCTTCTTATCCTTATTATTTCTTATTCACACCCAAACTGATCCTCTGTCTTGAGCTTGGAACATTCGTTCAAGAGTAACTACAAATAATCAATTCAAATTGAAAGCCACCTATGACTGCCCCAATATCCAGTGAAGAGATATTTTGGTACAAGAAACCTCAAAGTGTGAAGGAGTTGTACAGTATGTTTGCCTTATTCGCCAAAGCACCAAGCATAGGAACTGAGACATCATGTTAGAACCATGCAAATCATTAGTTGTTTGCAAATGGAGTTCTGAGCACAGTTCTGTTTGCCTAGCTATAGCATGAATGCAATTAAGCTACAGAAGATACAGAAAAAAATTCATAGTAACATTGCCCAGACTGGAGGGTTTGAGTTCTCAGGAGAGATTGAGTGTTTTCCCTTGAACCAAGAAGGGATTCTTAAATAAGAGGACAAAGGTGAAAGGGAAGAGATTTAAATGGATTCTGAGGGGGCAGGTTTCTCCCCCACACAGAGGATGGTGGGTGCCTGGATGGAGCTATCAGAAGATGTAGTAGAGGCAAGTACAATTACAATGTTTTATTTTTATGAAATTTCTTTTTATTGAATTTTCAAATGGTTACAGAAGGAAAATAAAATTATCAACCCCTCCCCCTAACATATCCCTGTAGAAAGAGGAAAAAAAAAGAAAGAAAGAAAGAAAGAATGCCTGGATATCGGAAGATCCCTACATGCTCCATGGAGTTCATAATAGCTTTAGTATATATATTTATTTCTTTCCTCAAATAACCAATAATTTTATCTTCAGAGCACCTATATATTTAGACCTATCTTTTGTAAATAAGGGCGCCAAATTTTCAGAAATATTTTGTTTTTATCTCTTAAATTATAAGTAATTTTTTCAAATGGAATGCAGCTAAAAGCTATATCTATTTTCATTTTCTTAATGTATGTTAAAATTCCTTTTCTTTTCACTGGTCCATTAAGCCCATTAACATGAAAACTTTAAAAATTCAGTAAATTAGTCATTATTTTTAACAGGGTTACTCCAGTCTATAGTAATACCTAACTTTTCAACTTTCGTAGTACCTTGGGGAACCTTTTTAAAATTCTCCGTTTTGCTATGTGTCTCCCGCCCCGATTGTCCAAAGAAAGAAAGATTAAAGAAAAATAGATTATAAAGAAAAAAAATAACAAAATACCCCCCTACTAATGTTATGAATAAAGAAAAAACACATTACTCCACCCCTCCGTTGTGTGGGTCATGACAATCACCATGATTACACACGTGAATCCCGTAGCAATCGATCCGAAGTTCCCCCAGCTCCCCCGTAACATAAAAATGTTATATAAGAAAAAAATAATATCACTACTCTCAATTAATACTTCTCAGATTTTTACCTTTCTCCCCCTGTATCATATAATTAAGAATATATTTAAATATTCTTCTGTCCTTAAACATCCATCAACTCCATTCACTGTCCCTGTCTTCATCTTTAATCCGTTTCACTTTTAAACCTTTGGCTGTGGTTAGCGAATATTTGGGAGTTCTTGTGCAAATTCTTCCGCATCCCGATAATCAGCAAAAGATCTTCTTTTTCCATCATCCAAAAAAATTATCAGGGTTGCCAGGTGGCGCAATATAAATTTATAACCCTTTTCCCATAAAACTTTTTTCACTGGGTTAAATTCCTTCTTTCTCTTCAAAAGGTCATAACTTATATCAGGATAGAAAAGAACTGTTTTCCCTTCTATCATCAATGGCCCATTTCTCTTTCTGCCACGTTGGGCAGCTGTCTTCAGGATGTTTTCTTTATCTTGATATCTTAAGCATTTTATCAAGATTGATCGTGGGTTTTGATCAACTTGAGGTCTTGATCTTAAGGCTCTGTAAGCCCTTTCAATTTCAATTAACTGGGTTCCCTCTTCCATTTCCAAAATTTCCGGAATCCATTTTTGAAAAAAATTTATTGAATCCTCTCCCTCTATACCTTCTTTAAGTCCAACAATCTTAATATTATTTTGTCTGTTAAAATTTTCAAGTACATCCACTTTTTCCAACTGTTTTCTTTCTAATGTCCAGGCAGAAATATTATCTTCCATTTTATTCACTCTATAAATGGTGTCTCCCGTTATTTCTTCCAAGTTTTTAATTTTCTTGTCCATTTTGTCCTGTCTTTTTATCATTTTATCAAACATAATCTTCATATTTTTAATCTTTTTTATTACTTTTAATGCTTTTAATTCGTGCATTATTTGCACCAAAGATTTTTTTATGTCTCCAATATCACCTCCAACCTCTTCCTGTTGCACTTCTTTGTTTGTCTCTTCATCTTCGTCTGATTTATCCAGAGAATCTGATTCCACCTCATATTCACTTTCACTTTCAGTTCCGATCATAGCTGGGATTTGTAGTTTGGATTGCTCGTGTTTGCGCATGCCCCTTCCTTCACGCATGCGCAATTCCTGTTGCTCTTTTTTTGTTTTGGAAACGGTTGATGTTGCTGCAGTTTCCTGTTCTGTATCGCCGGAGGTAAAATGCACTTGAGCCCGAGGCTCTTTCATGGCTGCCGGTCTTGATTCTTTTCCAACTTGTGTTGTCTTCAAAGTAGTAGTTTTCTTCTGCTTCTGTTTAGGAGACATATCTTAAGACAATCCTGAGTAGTTTATAAGTAATTTTTAAAAAGTATTTACTAACTTTTCTTCATTTAAACATTATTTTACTGTTTTTTTTACAGGAGAGCTGGATTTCCACGTCTCGATCCTACATCATCACGTGACGTCCCCCCAATTACAATGTTTATAAGACATTAGGACAGGTACTTGAGGGGTAAATGGCTAAGAAAGGTTTAATGCAACATGGGCCAAATGTAATCAATGAGATTTGCGCAGATAAATATGTTGGTCCGCATGGACATGTTAGACTGAAGAGCTTCATTCCATTCAATGCAACTCTATGAATCTATGAAAACTCATGACAGAAATTACTCATCAAGATATACCAATGTTAAAAACTGGACTCACATCACCAAGCACTTAATAGTTCTGATGGCATGTGTCTCTTTGATTATAATTATGCAGTAAAACATCTAGTACCAAAACGAAATTATGTACTAAAACATTCTAACCTTTTACACATTTCATCATAACTCTTATACCAAACATAATAAAAGCATTTCCATCCAGATTGCCAGGACAATCCACAACATATTCAAAGAAAAATGCTAACGTGAATACAAAATGCAATGAAAGCATATGTATACATTGATCTGAAAATCTTTAATACTTGATGAAACAAATCACGATATTTTAACAAATGGCAAAAATTACTTCTGTAATTTAAACAAATTTTCAGTGTATGCATGAGCAACTCAGTGATGACTTTGGGAACTCATCACAAAATTACTCCTCCAGGCAATACATATTAAGATGGTTAGGCAAGAGATCAGGTGCCAGATCATCCAATCCATACACTGCTCTCCCAGCTTTATTTCAAGAGCCAAGATCCTTCGTAACAAAAATGCTTCTGCCTTAATTGAACAGTAAACAGGAGGAAGGCTGCACATTTAGGCGAGACAAAATAACATTATATACTAAAACAAACAATGCAAGAGCACATAAAAAGGAAAAAGGGACAGAACTCAAAATCTGCACAGTGATCCACAAACACAATTGTTTCTCTTGACTAACTAAAGATACCAGTTTCATTTCATATAACTTATCCGTGATCCAACAATAATCAGATCTTTATATAAATCAATTATATCTGTTCATCTAGACAGAAATCTTAGAACTAATAAAAACTAACTGATTGTGTGCATGCTACATTCTAAGAGAAACTATTTTAACAACCGTACAGAAACAAGTACACTACAGGACTATTGCTACATGCCAAAGATGCAGAGCGTGCCTGTAAAATCCTTAATTTTCCATTCATTTTCTTTTCAAAACTCAAAAGAAGGACAGTTATCCAAAGAAACACAGAAAAAGAACAAAGGAAGGCTAAGTATAGAAGATACTGGAAATAAGTATGTACAAAATCTGAATTACAAATCATATTTTTGCACTTCAATATCAAAAGTATTACTTACAATGGACACAAAATAGGAACCAATTTGTCTGGGATGAAACAGCATATAAAGAGAGCTAGAAGGATCAGCTGGGCAGTAGCTTTATAAAATGACCCTGCCAGCACAGTACAGGCAATCCCAAATCCACTTGGTCACGAACCTGCTAAGTCACACTCCAGATGGTCATCTTGGTGTGCAAAGGGGACAATATAACAGTATCAAATTCTGCCACAATTAACATAGAAACTTAAATTTGAGACCCAGAATGAGCTGCAGATGAGATAACTGGCTTACCCCAGCTGATCCTGGGAATGAAGGTCAAGTTGGTAGGTTTATTGGGCTTTGAATAAATTAGGCAGCCACTTTGAACGGACAAAATACCTGTATACATCCAGTTCATTAAAGTCAGCTTACACTGCTTATACATATATAAACCATTATATCAGAGGACAAATCAACCCAATACCACTGCACACACCCTAATAGCTGGCTCAGTAATCTGGTAGGCAGAAGAGCTGTTTGTCTATTCAACTAGTGAAATGGCAGAGGAAATGGAAAGAGGAAATTTGAAGGCGGTGAAATTCTGCGATAAGCAAAAGCAAAGATGATAATACTGTTTCCAAATAAAAAGAATAATCCTGATGTACGCAAACAAAACGGAATGTCCAAAATGTATTCATCCAATCACACCTAACAGATCTACAAAATATTTCACATCAATGTAGGCAAGGAAAAAAAACTTAATTCCAAATAATAGTTGTTTGAAAATTTAAAAGACCTCTTTTGAATAATAAGAACTTTCAGTATTGTTCAAATCAAAACAATGAAACAAATCCTTTTTGATATATTAAGGTATCAACACACCAAATAGTTGCCCTTGGTTAGCCCCAAAGGAGAACTATGACAGGTTAATCTCAGTATTTCTACCTTGAGAACAGCAGCTGCACCATGTCTACCAGTGTGTGTTCAGCAGATTTCCTCAATAACTCTGCAGAGAGAAAAAAACAAATAACACAGGTGTCATTATGCATTGTGATATTATCAAGAGGCTCCAACAAGTAGACCTCCCTCCTAGTTTTGTTTACCAAGGATTAAGCAGAGCTTATTAAACCATTTTAAATTAAACTCAATGCATTTGTCTGACACAAACAGAAGGAAGATGGCACTAGAGCACTGTCAGCCATTGTAAGCAGCGTCTGTTTATCTGCTTACAGCAGAAAATGTCCTTTCACTGCTTTTGATATAAAATGACACAAATTTCTGATCACATCAATTTACCTACATAGTTCCAATATACCTATAAAATCTCTTCTTGATGAAAAAGAAAAAGCATTTTAACACTAATCTGGAAACTTCTATAAAAGATTTTAAGGGAAATGCTCAATTTGGACATGAAGGACTAAAATCATACAGGCAGCTAGAATGGAAAACTTGGATCAGCATGATTTTACAGAGGTCCTTTAATGGCCAGCCTGGAATGCAACCAAACTTTTCACACCATACAACAAGCAATGCACCTTTTGTGCAAAATATTTCTTATGCCAACCAAATTGCAGGTTAGGTAAATAAAATAAAACAAATATTCCTATCATGAAATATGTTCCACCTAGTCAACTTGTGTAATTTAGTGATTTATATTTTCAAACACTATGCCTTTTATCAATCTAATGGGATAAAACTGCAGATGTATTCCAATTCCAGCTACTAAATAATCAACTTTTCAACTGATTTTGCACAAACTCCAAGACTTTAAATTGCTCCCAAAGTCGTCATGCACAGCTAAATTGGACAAGGGAACTGCATCCTAAGAAGTGGTCACATCAAAAGCTACTCTTTTAAACACCGTGAAATGAGGCAATGGTTGAACAGTGACTACGATAACATGAGAAAACTTTGCCAGAATGCCAACACAGACCTAAGAATTCAAGCAAGTGACATTTGTCTGCTGTCTGCTACTTGGGGTGAGGTATTGGACTCAAGACCATTTCAAATCACAAAATGGGACAAAGCCAAGAGAATGTTACATGAGGTTTCCAATTTCACTCAATGGTGAAACAAAGGAATTTACATCAACAGTAACTTCTGCAATGACTGCCAATCCAGGGTCATCAGCAAGGAGCAATGATTCCACATGGAGGCAGCCCACAAACCTGGAGGTAAGTGCAAAAGGAATGGCGATTTCCTGAGTGGAAAATGCCGTGTAGTTGCAGCAACAATGACAAGTTGAACGGCTGATGAACGTCAGGTCAGAAATAAGCCTACCCAACCAGTCAGATGTAAATTCAGTATGTTTTTCAATGAAGAAAAACAATCTTGATAGCTGTGATTAGTTTGCTATTTAAACTGTTCTGCACCTAGTTTTAAGCTGTTTCGAGTAGCCATTATGAAGAACAACTGCATACTCTAGCCTTTCACACAAAAACCTCGCAGTATTAATCCAAAACTTCTACAAAGTTCCATGCCCAATACATCAAATATGCTTCACTTCTAGGCCATAACTAAGGCTAGTTTTATTCAAATGATTGTAATTTGTTCAATTAAAACACTCAAAGATATAACAAATGCATACAAACATAAACAAAATTATTTAAGGCCACAAGTTTTTTGTTCCACTTTTGTACTTCAAGAAAATGTTTTGCAATCCCTTTTAAGCAAAATTTCAAGAAAATAAAGATTATACACAATGTTAATCTTGGACTCTGTCCAGATTTTATCTCAACCTTTATGATCAGAGTGAAGGAAACAGCATACTGTCAGTGGTGAATTACACTGAAGCAAAAACCATTATAAATATTTTTTGGTGATAGAGTCATAAACTGTGGGCTTCAAACACATGTAAACTGCCACAGAGCACCATCATCATCCTTGCACATAATCAGTTAATTTGTAGGGTCTACTTTCACTACTTGTTAACATTTTTAATGGAATAGATCATAACTAAATGGAGAACAGGACGCAGACCACCAGCCTTCAGATTAACAAAGAGTAATTCAATTGTTAAATGCACACCGACAAAGGAAGGGATGTTCATGTAGTAAAAGACTTAATGGATTCATCATCTTCAGTTTCATCTAGCTGCACCTAGTTCTTTCAGATACAAAGTATTAGACATGCTGACAAAGCAGAGCAGGCTCCAAGTTTTGAGCAAGCTTCGAGGATGAAATGAGACTTATGGGTTCGCATTGTAAACCGGCATGAACCCGACAGACCAACACAGTATTAAGTATAACAAAACCCCATCATCAAACACTGCAATATCCTTTGACAGTTCACCAGTTGCCAAAAGCTTTTTAAATATTTCTACATGTCACTGATAGAGACATTTATAAACTATGCAAATAGACTTAAATCACTAAAAACAAAATTAGATTAAAAGTATTCAATCTGTGTGGGATATACTGCATGTGTGATCCAGAAAAGTTGCCAATTAATTACTTCACCCAGCCATCAAAAGCAAGAATATCAAAAGTTATAAAAAAGATAATAGAAAAATGGGCATAAAGCCAAGAAAAACTCACCACTGAGCCTCATTTCAAAGCATATTCGAAAACATGACTGCATAATTTCACAAACTGATTCATTAGTTAGGTGAGCACCAACAGGAGTGAGTAGTAAGGTTCTCAAAACCTAAAAGACATAATAGTGTAAAATGTTCATGTTTTATCCATGCAGTATTACAACATAAATCTTTTCTAGAAAGAAATCACAAGGTTTAATTTCAAAATTTTTCACTGCTCATCTTACAGATTGCAAATAATCCCTACATCAATTTGATTCAATTGTTAATTTTATAAACCTTCTATCAAAGCTTACCACCAAAACTACACAATCATTTTTAAAAAGCACTGAGGATCAATATAATCCAAATATTTTCAGTTCAGTGATCGCTGCCTGTAAATGATCATTTTCCCCAGATTACATTAGTCTGATCGAATTCATGTAAACAATTCCAAGATAGTTGAGAAAACTTTCTTAGTGCACTTTTAAAGAATTAAACTTACATTCCCAAATACCAGCAAACACCCCAATATTTCGACATTGAGCATTTTCAGTCAAAAGCCAAAATGCTTTTAAACTATTCTTGGTTAGTACTTTTGTTAAATGTATACGTGACAAGTATGCAGTGCAAAAAAAAATTCTGAAGGACACTGATTTCAATTTTTTTAATTTTCTCTTTTTATCTCACCACATATTATTCTAAAACATGCACATGCATCTATTCTCTGTCTAATCTGGCCTTTAATGGACCATAGGTAGTAGACAAAAATATTCCAAATTCCTTGTTTTCTCTAACATTTGAAATTACACAAATTAAAGAAATGCAAATTATTTAATTTCAAAGTAAGTTTATTATCAAAGTGCATGTGTTGCCATATACTACTTTGAGATTCATTTTCTTCCAGGCATTTACAGGAAAAAAATACATAAACAGAACTATACATGAACAGAGACTGACAAACAACAAGTGTATAAAAGAAGGCAAACTATGTAAAAAATACTGAGAACAAGTTGTAATGAGTCCTTGAAAGTGAGTCCACAGGTCATAAAATCAGTTCAGAGTAGAGGTGATTGAAGTTATCCATGCCAGTTCAGGAGCCTGATGGTTGTAGGGTAATAACTACTCCTGAACCCGGCAGTGTGGATCCTAAGTCTTCTGTACCTTCTGACCAATGGCAGTAGCGATAAAAAATACGGCCTGGATGATGGGGGTCTTTCATGATTAATGCTGTGTTCCTGTGGCAGCACTCAATGGCTACGTGTACTTTGTTGGGGCTGAAAAACATTTCAACCAAAAAGCTTAGTTTCAATCCCCATTTTCTATATTATGCTTTTCGCTGGTCTAAACCATGACATTTAGGAAGGCACTATAGTAATAATAGCATCCCTGCTAAGAACCAAAGAAAGAGTTTGGTTCATCTGTTCCCAACACCCTTCAGTGATTCCCCTCTACAGACTATAGTACAAATCGTCACAACTCCCTGTATTCTAAACTAATTCCAAGATCTACTTGGACAAAACACAAGTCTGAGTCAGAACCCAGCCTTGCTTTGGTTCTCCAGGGTTCTGAAGGAAAGAGAATTTTTAAAAAAATTCTTGATCAGGTCAAACATACCTACAATGAAGCACAAGAACATTTGGCCCATTAGGTCCATAATCAGCACAGTGGGAAGTAATCCCCATTACTTACATCTCACTCTCTATTTCTCCATAGCCCTGCAAATTATTCTCCTTCTCACAATCCATCAACTCCCTTTGCTGTCTTTAACTGCTAAAGGTAATTTACAACAGATAATTAACCCACCAGCATTTATTTGGGACATGGAAGGAACCCTCATAATTAAAGAGAAAGAGCAGTCTCCACATAGATAGCCCCTTAGGTTGGGATCCCACGGAATTCTAAGCCAGCAGTAATAATTGTCTACACAATAAGGCAAAGATAAAAATTGGAATATTAGCATTTATAATTATTCAAATACAAAGGTTTTTTCATTTAATGTTAAAATCATTACATTTTTGAGAGAAAACAAAGCCCTCTGACCCCACTCTACCTTGTCAAGCCATTCAAAAATCATTATCTCTGCATCACACTGCTACCCTTAGGCTTTGCTACAACTAAGACCCACCCACCCGAGTCAAGAGTGCCAAAGGTCAACAAGAACGTCCTTTCATATCCAGATCAGCTTAAGTCCAGGGAAAGTGGAAAGCATGGGATACCACTTTGGACTGCAGAATAAAGGCATCATGAGTTAGGCCCGCATGTTGACGTCAGTTGCTGACAGGGTATGTGCGGTATGCTATTTCCCATTTTAAACAGGCTTCAAACTGGAGCTGGAGCGAAGTTAAGATGGCGCTAATCGGTGACTCCTTTGCTTGCATCTTTGGAAACAACTCTATTTCCATCTTTAATATCTTTATTTTTCCCTTTCAGGGTTCTTTTGAAGACCCTGACCTGGAGTTACACGCTGACTTCGGTTCTTTGCAGGAATGGGACCCGTTCTCGGGGATCCAGGACTGGCCGTTGTTCAGCATGCCAAGGATTTGGCCTGAGAGTCCGGCTCAGGTTTGGAAGTCTAAGATCTCGGGGCTCTAGAGACGAGCGGATCGAGGGTTAGTGTCACAGCAAGAGACCCGTGTGTCAATGGTGAAGTCAGAAAATGTACAGCTGTGTGCCCAAAGACCCGGGATCTTTGAGATCTTTGGAATCCGAGGTCGGAAAAAGCGACGTAACGGACTCTTAACATCATAAACCAGCAAGTTGTTCATTATGCCTCCCCACTCACTGGGAAAAATGGAGACACCTCCTTCTCCCTTATTAGGGTGAAAGAGAGCCTGTGGTATGTCGAAGCCAGGTGAAACGCAAAGTCTTTGGAGTAAATGCAAGTCTGTGTCTTTGCTATTGCTTTGCTCACACTTGAGTGCTTGGTGGTGGGTGATGATGCTTTTTTTTTGCTGGTGGGGGAAGGGGTGATCGTTGCCTGCTGCTGCTTATGTGCAGGAGGGAAGGGAGCGGTGGGGGGAATTTGGGGTTCTTATGTTTAACTGTCATTCATTCTTTGAGGCAGGCCTCTGTTTTCGTGGATGTTTGCAAAGAAAAAGCATTTCAGGATGTATATTGTATATATTTCTCAAACTTTAAATTGAACCATTATTCTACCACTATTATTTAGAGTGTCAAAACAAATGGCTGAGATGTGGAATCCACTGTGCCCATGAAAATTTTAAGGAGCACAGTGGAAGAATTTGCCAAAATGTCTTCTGGTAAACTGAGGACAAGACAAAGAATTCATCGGAACAATGTAGAGTACTATGTAATCCCCTGGTTCACAACAGAGACAAAGGAGAAATCTTGAAGCCAAAACATGGAATTCCCAGATGGATTTGAATGAAATTGAATACATCATTACTCTAATTACTGGCCAAATAACAAGTTTCTCTTTAATACCAGTAACTAATTGGTTCCGCTGTTTTTCTTTACATTAACCAACAGACAGCATTACCTGCAAAATTTTCATTAGGACAACTTCGTCACTTGCTGGGTCTGTGCCCACAAAACGGGCATGTGTGACAGCATCAGCCATATTTTCAATTCCCTCTGCTGCACCTTCATGATTAGGGTCTGCAAAACAAGAACCTACGTATTAACATCCCTAAGCTATTAATTAACAATATTTAGCAAAACTAAATAAAAACTATTTCTAATTAGTCAAATTTGCAGCCCAAGTAGTGTTTAAAACTGTTAACAGAACTAATGATCTGATATTACTTTCTTTGCAATAATACAAGTCAGGAGTAATTTTGTTAGATTAAAATTGCAGTGGTACATTTTATTTAGATTCAGCTTCTGTAACAAACACAAAATAGAGTCAAGCAAAGGAATGTATAGGCCCTGGGTATTTTGTCATAGATTTTTAGCAACCTGAAGGCCTAAGTAGAAAGCATAATCTTCAGATTGGGATGTGATATAGGTCCTGTAGTTTTATCAAACAGATACCACAGCAAGGATGTAATGCTGAGGTTTCATAATGCATTGGTCAGACCGTACTTGAAGTATTGTGAGCAGTTTTGGGCCCCTTATGTGAGAAATGGTCTGCTGGTATTGGAAAATGTCCAGAGGAGGTTCACCAGAACAATCCCAAGAATGAAAGAGTTAATACATGCGGTGTGTTGATGGCTCTGGGCCTGAACTTGCTGAAGTTTAGAAGAATCAGTGGTGGTCTTAATGAAACCTATTGAATATTGAAAGACCCAGATAGAGTGGACATGGAGAGGATATTTTCTGTAGTAGGGGAGCCTAGGACTAGAGTGCACAGCCTCAGAATAGAAGGATGTCCCTTTGGAACAAAGATGAGAAGCAATTTCTTAAGCTAGAGGTTGGCGAATATGTGGAATTCACTGCTACAGAAGGTTGTGGAGGCCAAATCATTGGGAATATTTAAAGCGAAGGCTGATAGGTCCGTCCTTGATAAGTAAGGATGTTACAGGTTACAGGAAGAAGGCAGGAGAATGGGGATGAGGGGAAAAATAAATCAACTCTGATGGAATGGCAGAGCAGACTCAACAGACAAATGGCCCAATTCTGCTCTTATATGCCACTGGGTTTTTTTTTAACATCAATATTTTTGACATATTCCTGCTAATTACATGGACTTTGTGATCTTTCAAACAATCCTCCCATAGCGTGTGGGTGAAGAATGGACCTAACCCAAATTGCTGTCAAGCACTTTGGCAGTGGTAAGAAGTAGCTATGTGTTCTGTGGATAGATGTATAAAGAGAGAAAATGGTCAACTTTTAAAGTTTAGAGAAGTGCTTTTAGATTACATCGGGGAAATACCGCACTAATGAATCATTGCTGCTTCAATAACATTGAGCAATCTGAAATTCAAGAGCCACTTATTGAAAAATGTAGATACATTACAGTAAAAGGCTGAAAGATAAAGCTCAAAACATCAGGTTGTAAGAACTGAAAAGTAATAAAATTTTCACTACATTACTGTCACACAAGGCCTTATTGATTAAAGCTACTGCTATCAACTTATGTAATGCTAAATGTTGATATTCCTTGACTTAGTTGATGTGGCTAAAAAGAACAGCAATTCCGTTGGCCCATGCAAAAAGGTGATACACAGCTCAGCTCCATAGATAAGAATGTGCCAGTGCAGTGCATTAATAAACTGCACAACAAACAGCATATAAATAACTTCTTCAAACATATTCAGATCAGAAATGCAGTACTAAAGAGTTGTGATGTACATAATCCAAAGTTGAACATGTCCCTTGTTTTAAGCAATGGCAAGGAGAATATTTTTCAAAAAGCAAACTTTGACACAAAAAATTGGAATTGGCTTCTATTTATCATATGTACCAAGATGCAGTGAAAAGCTGGTCTTGCACACTGTTCATATAGATCAATCATTACACAGTGCATTGAGCTTTAATAAGGTAAAGCAATAACAATGCAAAATGAGTGTAAAACCTACCAAAAAAAGTGCAGTGTAGGTAAACAATAAAGTGCAAGGTCACGATGAAGTAGATTGTGAGGTCTAGAGTCCATCTTAATATACTAAAAGTCTGTTCAAGAATCTGATAACAGTGGGATAAGAAGTTGTCCTTGAGCCTGGTGGAATGGGCTTTCAGGCTTTGGAATCCTTTGCCCAATGGGAGAGGGGAAAAGACAGCATGTCTGGGGTGGGTGGGGTCTTTGATTATGCATCTACTGATCAGATATGATCACCATAAGTGAACATTGAAATTCATGGCATCAGCACCAAGGGTGGACCATGCAAACTAAAGTTGTCAATGATTTTTACATTATTAATTTTAGTACAGAAAGGTCCATGGGAATAGGACCCCTAAATTACCACCTATAAATGGGAAGGGGGGGGGGGTGGCATGTGATTATCTCCTACCAGTAGCAGAAACTGAAAAAAAGACTTTCACAAAGTTTAGCAAATTGTTGGCAGAACTCCAAGCAGTAATTTGATCTGGGGGTTCTGCTCCACTCATGCTGGCAACGAGGCATTAGGCAGTAATTCCACCATTTATTACCATTCATGTTTAGATAATTATTATAGCGGTACTCCAATGCAAGGACAACATTTATCTTTTTGTCATGGGACACTGTCTCATTACTAAGAAATCCAAAACTGGCAGCAACTCAAGAAATGAATCAGAATACCAAAAGAAAGTTTATAAACCAGATCCACATTCACAGCAGCTGGTTGGGATCTTGTAGTTCAAAGCGGTACCAATCTCCAAACCAGCTAAAATTTTACCTGTTTCCGTAAAGTGTCACTTCTTTAATGCAGCAGTTCAAACTGCCAGCATAGTATTTAGCATTTTCCTTACTGGCAGTTTATCCTCCCCAAAAAAGGTTGGTACTTGCTAACAAATTAAGATGCTGAAAATCAGACTCATTACATTCAGCAAACGGTTGAAGCACAGTAATTTAATTCCACAACTAATTCTTGACAAACTAGTTAATCTGTATCTTACTGAAGATCTATGTTCACTCAAGATCATCCCCAAGTGTGAATAATAGCAATTACTAGAGATTCAAACATGCTAGCAACTGGATCAAACATTTCTCCCCCCCAACCCCCCACCCCAACAGTTCTGTCTGACATTTTCAAATATCTGCATATATTAAATAAAGGATAAGACAACAGAACAAGCTTACCCAGTTATTTTTCTGTGCAGTGCCATGAGTGTTCATCGATTAATGCAACATTCAGAAACAAGCTAACATATCAAATGTAATCACATTTGCAGGTCTGGAGCAAGTTTCCGGATTGGATTCAGAATAAGCTTTATGCTCCCTAGACTACACAATTAAAGTAGTAACTCAAGTCATACACAGCTAATATTGCCACCTCTCCAAATTTGAGACTCAGTCGTATTTCAAAAGATTTGGAAGCTATTCCTCAGCCTTATTAAAAATTGAAATGCCATGTACCAGCATGCAATATAACATATTAAAAAATACTTATTTTTCATTACAACATAGGAGAATATCTGGCACATCTTGTCTAAACTAGCTCTTAAAGCAAACCCTGTATTTCATTCTTTCTCATGCATCCATCCACCAATATTCAAGAACCAGCCACGTACATCAGACATATTTTCAGTAGCATTCAGTAATCAAGTAGTAACCAAAACACCGTAATTTATGTGTTATTAAATATTGTTATAATTAAATCAGTGCTATTAAATAATTACAATTAATAGTAAACTCCGGCATTTTACATCAAATTTTCGTGTTAATTAAACAGAACTAATTTTCAGTTACCTCCTGAGTTCAAAGTGAATTTACATAAAATTCTGCTTGAAGTGTTGAACAGGTTATGAAGGCATATTATTGGCAACTACGCTGAATATAAAGATTAAACTGTCAGCTCCATATTACAGTTTACCCACTAAACAAAACAAAAAGAGTTCAATTTGTAATTTCATAATACATCATTACTTCTCTTCAGTGCAATTCCATAATACATCATTACTTCTCTTCAGTGCAATTATGAAGAAAGCATGGCAGCTCCTCTACGTTCTTAGGAGTTTACAGAGATTTGGCATGACATCTCAAACTTTGACAAACTTCCACAGATGTGTAGTGGAGAGTATACTGAATGGCTGCATCACAGCCTTATATGAAAGCATCAATGCTTTTGAATGGAAAATCCTACAAGAAGTAGTGGATATGGCCTAGTCTATAATGAGTGAAGCCCTTCCCCACCATCAAGCACACCTATATGAAACGCTGTTGGAGGAAAGCAGCATTCATCATCAGGGACCCCAACCACCCAGGTCATGCTCGCTTCTTGCTGGAAGCATGGTACAGGAGCCTCAGGACTCACACCGCCAGGTTCAGAAACAGTTACTACTCTTCAACTTTCAGGGTCTTAAACCAAAGTGGATATCTTTACTCAACTTCACTTGTCCCATCATTGAAATGTTACCACAACCAATGGACTCACTTTCAAGGACTCTTCATCTTAAGTTCTTGATACTTATTGCTTATTTATTTATTATTACTGTTTCTTTTTTTTAATATTTGCAGTTTTCTGTCTTTTACACATTGGCTGAACACCCAAATTAGTGCAGTCTTTCATCAATTCTGTTTTGTTTATTACTCTAGGGATTTATTGAGTATGCCCATGTCATGACCTCAGCCCCCTCCTTTGTGAGAATCACAAGAGAGAGAGCCTTACGGTTTGGAATGTGGGCTGGCCGCTCAGCCTGACAAAAGCCTTGGACATAGCCATTGTCTTGGGAGACACCTTTGTGGAATAAGGAATTGGACTACGTGCAAACCCTAAGGGCAATGTGAGATGGGTGATGGGGAAAAGATTGCCTCACCCCCACCCTGATTGACATCTACAACCCTGCCAGTCCAGATAAAAGGTGGGCTGCCGAGGCGGGGCCTCAGACGCACCAAGGAGACACACGAAGAAGACACGATAGTGCTTCCCGTCGGAGCGGGAAGCCATTCTGAAGGAAGCCACGTGCGTTAGATTCCGGATCGGGAGTCTGTGGCTGGACCCAAAAGGAAAAACCGCTTTAACTAACAGCAGGGATTTGCCTCACAAGGACGACGGGCAAGTGTTCCTTTTCTCTCTCTCCAACACGTGAAATGTCAGCGGTTCCTGAAACGGGGAAGCCTGCAGACTTTGAGTGACTCTTATACCCAATTGGACTCAGTATCCCCTAGACAACGATAGAGCTCATTTTTGATTGATTATTACTACACCTGTGCTTTAGATTGAGTTTTGACGATGTATATGATCTGAATGTTTTGTATTAACCATACATTTGTGCCCCTTTATAAATAAAACGTTTGAAAATAGTAGCATCAGGCTTCAGCGGACCTATCTATCTTTGCTGGTAAGTCACCCGGTTACTGGGGAACGTAACACCCACAAGAAAGTAACTCTCGAGGTTGTACCCGGTGACATATATGTACCTTTTGCCATTGGACTGGTTAATTTAATTTGTATAGCAGTTTGCAGAATGAAACAAGTTGCTTCTTTTAATGCAAAAACTATACTGAAAGAACGTCATTAGCAGTAAAGCAATGTACAGTACTTCACATTTTCCATGTAAGTCGGGGATTATTAAAAAAGTTCTTTAGGCACTGGAAGACACTCCAAATCTAAGGAAGCTGTTTCAGATGTTGAAACTTAACAATATTAGGAGCGGAAGTTGCAAAATCAGTAGAGATTGCAGAGATTATCTAACCTGGCAGCAAAATATACAAATTTAATAACAAAGACCACTAGTCAGTCATCTATTAGCAATGTAACAACAGAATTATCTCTGGGTATGTAATTATGATGAACCAATTCCTATTTAAACTCATTTGTAAAAATGATAGCAAATCTTAGTCTATGGGGGGGGGGAACAATATTTGTAAACATACAGCAACCTGACTGCACCATTTTTACTGAGCTTACTTATTATATCAGGGAAGAAAGATTGAAATTACAACAAACAATAAAAATGAAATTCAGATGAACAAAAACATTCAAAGCAGCAAACTAGAGCAGCAACATAACGTATCATTGAACATCAAAGGCATTCATTTTAAGGAAAATCATACTTGGGATCACAGTCAATCAAATAGTTTGCATGTTAAAAAACAATCCCAAGGATACATTTCTAGTATCCAGATTCAACCAAAGCCAGATGAGTTAACTCACGTTACTGCTATTGGTTCATGATGCATAACAATGTCAGAAGCACTTGAATATTGACATAAATTCCCATGTTTTCTGAAAGCATGCATCATTACCACCCATCCCCACCAGTCCCAGGATCCACATCACTAAGCTGCTACACTCACTCTGCTGACATAGTCGACATGAAGCAAATGCAGCAGCAAGAAAAGAGGAAACAAACTATATAGAAAAATTGCCAATCAACTGGAATAACAGAAACAATTTACATAAATACTTATTATATCCAAATATCTTGCATTAGTTTGCTCCATATGCAAAATTACGTACCAACCTCTCACCCAAGATTATTTGAACTGAAAATCAAAAGGTAAAAAAGAGGCCTAGGAAGGCAACCTGGAACCTGGGTGACTAAAAGCACAATCAGCAATGGTAAAGAGGCAAAAATCAGAGGTGAACAAAAGGCCAGAAAAGAAAAATCGGAAAAAGCAGGGCAGTAACTGGAAACAAGGATGAGCACTTTAAATGCTGCATGACTGCAAACCAATGTTGACCAGAAGTTTGCATGATGGGTGATAAAGTGCAGGGATTTGAACTTTGTATGAACACATTTCACAGAAGATGCAAGGCTCCCTTGTTATCCATTCAAAAATAGTTTGCTATGCACATCTACAAACTACAAAGAACAAGTCAAATGACCAAAACAAAACTAGAATATGCAAGTTGTGGAACTTTATTATGCAAAACACCATTTAAACAAGTTATAGGTAATCTTTTCCCTACATTGTGTTTGAATGCCATCAGATACCATCAGTGTACCTGTGAATAAAGGCAGCTTCAAAATATTTTTTCAAAAAGCAGCAAAGTATTTAAAGATTTTACAACCTAGACAAGCAGAAACATTTGATCTCAGAAAGTAATCCCTGGTTTATTTGTATCTGTTGCAATACAAAAGCCACAACGACTGAACTGAATGAAAGGTAAATCACTAAAACTTGGCAATGCAGGTTTAGACAAAAGCTAGTTCCACTTGCTCCAGTGATGTCTGCCTTCGCTACACTGAGTGATCATAAACCATAATTAACAAGTCACAAATCAAAACTCATACTCTTTGTGAAGAAACAGATCTTAAATGATAAGATGTCTGTGTACAATGGCAAAAATCAACCCCATCATGAAGAGGAATATAATTTGTACCCTAGAATACTAATGGCATCCTAACAGCAGCCTAAGTTGACAATTGTTATACAATTACCAAATGTTGATAAAATATTGAAATGAAAAGCAAATGCAGAAAGAGTAAGTCTAAGTGTATTTTGTATTGCAATTTCCAGACTTTCAAAAATCCTTCAAATATCAGCAAAAACATTAAAGCAGACATTGCAATTATGAAACTTCCAAATAATAATCAAGCAAAGATTGCAGAAAATTCTTAGCTAAATATCATTTTTATTTCCTAAGTTTTAAAATCATCCCTTTTCAAAGTAAAAACAGCTTATGCAGTTGGCTTAAGACTAGCATAGTTGTTTTACTTCAAATATTCATTATTCTTGCGAGTGAAAATTGACCTTTTCAATCTTACTTTATCTCAAATAAATGGTACTTCCTTCTCAGTTCAACAATTATCTTTCTGATGGACATTTATATTTTGTCATGGAACCATCAGATTTGAATTGCTAAATATTCTGTAACAAAATTTCAAGATTTAAAAAACTGGGATCTCAAGCAAATGCTCCAAAGAAGAAAATAAATCCCACTTTGCTCACCCAATAAATACCTTTACAGGTATGCGTTGCTCAACATCCACAATTTCTGTGAAATTGGACGTATGTGATCTGGACGCTGTGCCAACACCATTATATACTTTGCCTCCTGCTGCTGCTATCACTAGGAGTGATTTTGCTGTGTTTGGAAGCCATCATGCACTTTACAGTAATATTTTCGAAAAAAAATTAAACAGCGAGATAACGCTACTACACTCAAGAGACGCCTGATACACAAGATTGGTTATGTCTGCTCCGTAACATTCTCAGATTGGGACTACAGATGTATATGCAATCGGACATTGTCCAAATGGACTTTAAGCGGCACACACCTGTACTACTTTCATCCAAAATCCAATTTGTAAAATTACATATTTGCACTCATATTCATTATTTCTTAGATCAACTGACCCTTAAAAAACTTTTTAAATGAAGTACCAAAACTTAACTTACATTTAACAGTAATCAAACAAGAACTGTGGGCCCTGTCATTACTGTTCCCTTTTCTGTCTAATGTGATCTAGCTATACGTCAAGCTAACATGCAATCTGATGATTTTCCTTTCAACTACTTTTTACACCAGACACTTATTAAATTATATAAATCAGTACATTAACAATTTCTATTTGCATTAATTATTCCATGTTACCTACATAATTAACTTCTTCAAACATAGCTTTTTCAGAGCTAGATGTGTCAGGAAAGAGAAAATTAGTGCTGCATTAGGCCCATTTCCAATATCCACAAGATGCAGTCCTAGCTTCCCTTATGCTCAAGTTAACCCTCATGTGTGGAAATTATTTTGGTATCCCTCGTAGCACTTACGAAATAATTGCTACTACAACACAATTCACTAGTTGAAACACACCTAGAGTGGGTGATCACTTCTGGGCATTACAACATTGGACTAAATAGATAAAAGTAGCCAGAGCATAATTTCTCCCCCTTGTGCTTCAATTCTCTACAAATCATGACCAGTACCATCTCTTTAACTCTTTCTACACCTGTTCATGATCATTGTACATGAATTTTTAAGTTTATTTGAATCCCTAATGCCCAGTCACATGAGAAATATACTGTTCTATCCTATTACAGGTTGAAAGATATTACATTTTTTGTCTATACCAAAATCTTATTCTCATTAATACCTCTTTGCAATTTCATGCATCCACCCCAAATTGTCTGCAATGTTGCCATTAAGTTTTCAGCAAATTATTTGTGTTATGTTCTCTTTACCCATTGTCTAAATCACTTACGGTATGTGGTTGTGTCACAATATGTATCCTTGCAACTTGGACATTTACTCCAACTCCTTGTTCATCCCTGCAAATTCTACTACATGGTCAGTAATTTACATTCAAGCTCCAAGCTTCTATGTTAGCCGAATGTCTGAAAAAAAATGCTACCAAAATAACCTCAAATGACAGACATTTTCAAAATCATTTTTGGTAAATCAAGATAATTTCACCTTCAATGCAAATATTTTCTAAAAGATGTAAAATACAAGTAACTTCAGAACACAAAAACATAAGAAATAGGAACAGGAGTAGGTCATCTGGCCTGTCAAACCTGCTCTGCCATTCAATAAAATCATGGCTGATCTGGCCGTGGACTCATCTGCACCTATCTTCCTTTTCTCCAATAACCCTTAATTACCCTACTATACAAAATTCTATTCAACCTTGTCTTAAATATATTTACTGAGGTAGCCTCCAACACTTTATTGGGCAGAGAATTCCACAGATACCCAGTCTTTGGGAAAAACAGTTCTTCCTAATCTCTGTCCTAAATTTACCCCCCTGAACCTTGATGTCATGCCCCTAGTTCTAGTCTCACCTACCAGTGGAGACTAGTTAACATAAACTTTTCAAAATATAGATGAGGTACACAAATAACTGTTAAAATTCCCCTCCACCTTCCTCTACTACCCATTCCGACCTTTTACCTCTTTTCACCTGCCTAGTACTTTACCCTGGGTCCTTTACTCCTCCCCTTTCTCTTATGGTCCACTCCCCTATCTTATCAAATTCCTTCTCCAACCTTTGACCTTTCTCACCACCTGGCTTCATCTACCACCTTCCAGCTTACCTACTTCCCCTCCCCCCACCTTTTCATTCTGGTATCTTCCCCTTCCTTCTCAGTCCAGAGGAAGGGTGTTGGCCCAAAAGGTCGATCAACTATTCATTTCCATAGATGCTGCCTGACTTGCTGAGTTCCTCCAGCATTTTGTACATGTTGCTTTGAATTTTCAGCATCTGCAGACTTCCTCGTGTTTAAAATCTGGGTGTTTCAAATTTTAAGAATTGCTAAACTATAAATATGTCCAGCATAACATCACTTATAAAAGAATCAAATCACCTTGTATCTTTAGTAAATATTCTGGGTAACCTATAAGTGTCGCTACATACAAGCATGGACAAAAAAAAGTTTTGAAAAATTATCTAGTAAAATTTTGCAAAGCATTGCAAAACTGAATCATCAATAAAAGTTACCATGCACAAATCCTGTATCTAGTTTTGCATCAAATCTACCTCACCACATCTTATAATGATATGTGCTTTTGTTAAGTCCTTATACTGTATAATGCCATTCATACAGCAGGTATTTCTGATAGGGGGTTCTGTGGGCAAGAACGAGATTCCCATATGGTATGTTGCCTCCTGAGTGCCACGGTCTGGAATATCTCAGATTGAGTCCTCTTCATTCTTAAATGGGAAGGTGAACATCCATAAGTTGTGGTCTATGCAGGTACCAATGACAAGTGATGAGGTTCTGCATAGGGAGTTCAGGGAGTTAGGTGCTAAATTAAGGGCAGTTCCTCCAGCGTTGTGATCTCAGGATTGCTACCCACGCCTTGTGCGAGTGAGGCCAGAACTAGGAAGATTAATATATGACTGAGGTGTTGGTGTAGGAGGGAGGGCACAAGTTTTTTGGATCATTGGGTTCTCTTCCAGGGAAGGTGGGACCTGTACAGAAGGGATGGTTTGCAACTGAACTGGAAGGGGACCAATAACCTAGAAGGAGGTTTGTTAATGCTGCATGGTGGGTGTTTAAACCCCCAGTGTTGCAGGGGGCAGGGGGATGGGAACCAGAGTGCCAGAACTGTCAGAGGAATGGTTGTGGAGGCAGATGTTAGTAAGACCTCAGGCAAAGTCACAAACAAGGTTGAGGATGGTGTGACTCGTGTCCTGAGCTGTGTATATTTCAATGTACGGTAAGTAGTGCCATAGGAAAGACAGATAATAATGCTTAAGAGGAAGTAGCTGGTTTATAAACAGAGGCAACATGTAGTGAGGAGAAGCTGTTGATAGGACAAAATTGCAGCCAATAGGATAAGTTGCAATGTAAAAGGCAGACAAAATAGAAAAGAGTGAATAGAGACCTAAAGGTGCTATATTTGAATGCACACAGTATACGGAATAAGGTAGATGAACTTGCAGATTGGCAGGTACAATGTTGTAGGCATCAATGAATCATGGCTGCAAGAAGATTATAGCTGGGACTTAATGTCCAAGGATACACATTATATCAAAAGGAAAGGCAGGAAGGCAGAGGGAGCGGCATTGCTCTGTTGGTAAAAAATGAAATGAAATCATTAGAATGGGGTGACATAGAGTCGGAAGGTGTTGAATCATTGTAAAAAGACCCTGATGGGAGTTGTATACAGACAACCCAAATAGTAGTAAGGATGTAGTCTACAAATTATAAAAGGAGACAGAAAAGGCATGCCAAAAGGACAATATTACAATAGTCATGGGGGATTTCTATATGCAGGTAGATTGGGAAAATTAGGCTGGTGCTGGATTACAGAAGGGGAATTTCTAGAGTGCCTCCGAGACAGCTTTTCAGAGCAGTTCACGGTTGACCCCACTGGAGAATTAGCTATTCTGGATTGGGTGTTGTGCAACGAACCAGAATTGGTTAGAGAGCTAAAGGTAAAAGATCCCTTAGGGGCAAGTGACCATACTATGATCAAATTCATCCTGAAATTCCAGAAGGAGAAACCAAAGACAGATGTATCAGTATTACAGTGGAGTAAAGGGAATTACAGAGGCGCGAGAAAGGAATTGGCCAGAATTGATTGGAAACGAACACTGGCAGGGACAATGGCAGAGCAGCAATGGCTGGAATTTCTAAAAGTAATTCAGAAGCCACAGGATATAATCATCCCAAAGAGGAAGAAGTTTTCTAAAGGAAAGATGACACAGTTGTGGCTAAGAAGAGAAGTCAAAACCAGCATAAAAGCCTAAGAGAGCCCATAAAAAAGTTAGAGGACTGGAAAGCTTTCAAATACCAACAAAAGGCAACTAACAAAGTCATTAAGGTAAAAATGGAATATAAAAGTAAGCTAGCCAATAATATTAAAGAGGATACCAGAAGTTTCTTTAGATACATAAAAAGAGTGGCAAGAGTGGGTATCAGACCACTGGAAAACAAAGCTGGAGTGGTAGTAATGGGGAACAATCAAATGGTGAACAAACTGAGCAAGTATTTTGCATCAGTCTTCACTGTGGAAGACAATAGCTGTATGGTGGAAGTTCCTAGTGTCAGGGGTCATGAAGTCTGTGAAGTTACCATTACTGGAGAGAATATTCTTGGGAAACTAAAAGATCTGAAGGCAGATAAGATACCTGAACCAGATGGTGTACATCCTAGGGTTCTGAAAGAGGTGGCCAAACAGATCGTGGAGGCATTATTAATGATCTTTCAAGAATCACTAGATTCTGGAATGGTTCTAGATGACTAGAAAATTGCAAATGCCATTCCACTTTTCAAGAAGGGAGAGAGGCCGAAGAAAGAAAACTATAGGCCAGTTAGTCTGACTTCAGTGGTTGGAAAGATGTTGAAGTCAATTATTGAGGGCGATGTCTCAGGCACATGTATTCCTCTAGGGATAATCTTGCCTGACAAATCTGGGAATTCTTTGAAGAAATGACAAGCAGGATAGACAAAGGAGAATCAGTAGACGATGTGTGCTTGGATTTTCAGAAGGCCTTTGACAAGGTGCCACATGAGGCGGCTTAACAAGCTACGAGCCCATGGTATTACAGGAATGATTCCAGCATGAAAAGCAGTGGCTGATTGGCAGGAGACAAAGAGTGGGAATAAAGGGAGTCTGTGTTGGGACCGATTCTTTTTACGTTATATGTCCACAACTTGGATGATGGAATTGATGGCTTTATTGAAAAGTTCGCATGAAATATGAAGATTAGTGAAGGGGCAGGTAGTTTTGAGTAAGTAGAGAGGCTACAGAAGGATTTAGACTAGGAGAATGGGCAAAGAAATGGCAGATGGAATACAGTGTTGGGAAGTGTATGGTCATGCACTTTGATAGAAGAAATTAAAGGATTAACTACTTTCTAAATGGAGAGAAAATACAAAAAAAACAGATGCAGAGGGACTAGGGAGTGCTTGTGCAGTTTGTGCAGTTGATTTGCAGGTTGAGTCTGTGATGAGGAAGGCAAATACGATGATTGCATTCATTTTAGGAGGACTAAAATATAAAAGCAAGGATGTAATGTTGAAACTTTATAAAGACTGCTGAGGTCTCACTTGGAGTATTGAGAGCAGATTTGGGCCCACTATCTTAGAAAGGATGTAATGAAACTGGAGAGAGTTCAAACGAGGTTCACAAAAATGATTTCAGGAATGAGTGGGTTGTCCATGTGAAGAGCATTTGATGGCTCTGGGCCTCTATTCAGTAGAATTCAGAAGAATGAGGGGTGATCTCATTGGAAGCTATCAAATGCTGAAAGGACTTGATAGAATGGATGTGGAGAGGATGTTTCCTATGGTGGAGACTCTAAGACCAGAGAACACAGCCTCAGAATAAAGGAGCATCCTTCTAGAATGGAGATGAGGAGTAATTTCTTTAGCCAGAGAATGATGAGTTAATGGAATTCTTTGCCAGAAGCAGCTGTGGAGGCCAAGTCTTTATGTATATTTAAAGCTGAGGTTGTTAGATTCGTGATTGGTCAGGGTATGAAGGGATACAGGGAGAAGGCAGGTGATAGGAGTTGAGAGGAAAATTGGATCAGCCATGATGAAATGAAGAAGCAGACTCAATGCGCTAAATGCCCTAATTCTGCTCCTATATCTTATAGTCTTAACATGGCATTATCCAGTATAAGGACTGTAACAATGCCAAATGAACCATTTACTACAGTTGTGTAAGGAAACAACATCTTTAGATTTGATCAGATTCCAAACTATTGGAGCAATTTATTCAATGCTTCATCTTGATTCTCCTCTAGGCAAGACGTCATTTAAGTTCAGTTTATGTTCTTTTACTAATCTTCTTGTAGTTGATTTACCTTTTTGTGACTGGTGAACCATGCATGTTATCATAAAACTACTCTTCAATCATAAGAACTAGCAAAGATTCAAAATAAATGCACTGATCTCTAGCATATACCAGTAACCTCCATCAAATAGCAATACTAATAAACCATTCTGAATTCAAATCTACTTCTCTCATGGATCATCAAGCCTCACGAGAAGCACCAGAAGAACCTCACAAATACCCTGTACACGCCACAAAAACACTGTCCTGAGTAAAATGATCAATGTATTGAATAAATAAGTTAGCAAGCCAATGGGTTTAAGCAATGTTTTCAGATTTTTTTGAAATTTTCTTAGTCAAGCCTGTTTGTTTAGTCACATCTCCACAGAGACTTTAATTGAAATTTATGAGGTCAGGCATTTAGATTTGAAACTATGCATGCCTTTGCAAAAACAAGCAAAGTCAGGCTGTTTGCTCATTGTGCAAGAGCCTGCTTTATTACAGAACTCTAAAATTAATATCTTTAATTTAAATATTGAGCTACAGTATAAAGTTTTAGGTTTGCACCCATGCTGAAAAGTAGGAAGTCAAAAAGTAGTAATAGCCATAACTGCATTCAGGCTTTGTAGATGTTGATCAAAGCATATGGCGTAAGGAATGATGTGAGTAAAATAGAAGGGTGGTCAAGGAAATGACAACAAAAATAAGGCTAAAAATATACACTATGTCTAAGAAATATAGCTGTAACGGAAATATACTGTTACAAACTATTTGGTTGTTACTTAACCTTATGTATAATCTTTCACATGCTTTGATTGAATACTAGCTCTGTGCACATTCGGATAAACTGCACTCATCACCAGATATATCATTTTGGAATTCAGACCAGGGCCTAGTTCTTTTGTAGTTAAATGATTTTATATAGTGCATTACAATATTATGTTGACACATGCACACAAGAACATACATAAGCTGCTAAGTCAGCAATTCTCATTTGAATCTGGTGCTCTCTTCCATGTAACATTGAAACACTACCTTTAGGCATTGACTAAGAAAACATCTCTGCAAAAAAAAAATCAAGTGGACACTACGATTGTGTTATTTTTATGAGCAATAATGCTTTACTTCCACTCTAGTTCAGTGAATTCTGAGGCAGCTAAGGAGACTAATAGATCGAGAGTGTTATAGAAATAATGCCTTCAGCCCACCAACTCTATGCTGACCCTTCTTCCCATCTACACCAATCCATTTGCTCTTATTAAGTCTTCATTCTTCTCTGCCTAACCTATCTAAGTGTACATCATGTTTCTTGAACATAGTGATTTTATGTGACTACGCTACACCTGTCCCTACACCTCATCTCTTACCACCATTCAGGGCCCCAAACAGTCCTTCCAGGTGAGGCAACACTTCACCTGTGAGTCTGCTGGGGTAATCTATTGCATCCGGTGCTCCCGGTGCAGCCTCCCCTACATCAGCGAGACCCGACGCAGATTGGGGGACCACTTCAAGCACCTACGCTCTGTCCGCCACAACAGACAGGATCTCCCGGTTGCCACTCACTTCAACTCTCCTTCACATTCCCATTCAGATATGTCCATACATGGCCTCCTCTACTGCCATGATGAGGCCAAACTTCAGTTGGAGGAACAACATCTCATATACCATCTGGGTAGTCTCCAGCCCCTTGGTATGAACATCGAATTCTCCAACTTCCGGTAATTCCCTCCCTCTCCCTTCCCCCATCCCACTTTCACTCTGTCTCCTCTTCTAGCTGCCTATCACCTCTCATGACTCTGCCTTCTTCTACTACCCATAGTGCTTTCCCCTTAGATTCCTTCTTCACCTCTCCTGCCTATCCCCTCCCCCACCCCTTGATCTTTCCTGATTGTTTTCCACCCTCCCCCCACCTTCTTTATAGGGCCCCTGCCCCTCCCTCCTTTAGTCCTGACGAAGGGTTTCGACCCAAAACGTTGACTGCTTCTTTCAACGGATGCTGCCCGACCTACTGAGTTCATCCAGCTTTTTTGTACGTCTTGATTTGACCACAACATCTGCAGTGTACTTTGTGTCAACAGAAACCAGCCTGGTCAAACAAATTATGTTACTGTTGTGGCAAGGGCTCATACACCAAACCAGTGCAGGTTTAAAGGAAAAACCCGCAAAAAAAAAGCAACAAAGTAGGACAGATACAAAGAGTATGTTGGACAGACAAAAATAAACGAACTGCACAGGGAAGAGAAGAAAGATAAAAGATCAAGTTGCAGTTTCAAAAAGAGCACTAATCTGCATACAGTGATGAAAAATATGATAATGAAGTGAGTGATACAGGACTAAGTAGCCTTGAGACTTACAATATGAAAACTAACAAGAAACAGGCAATATGGGTTACACCCGACTGATTTCCTTCACCTTGTAGCTGTTCTATAGGAACATTGTGCGCAATTGTCTTATTTCCTCAGGGAGACTCTGGGTCCAAAATAGTTTTCGCACAGGAAATCAAAGTACAAAGAACCACTCTACATTGGGAAGTGTGAAGATGGCTGTTATTGCTGAGGTACAAGTCCGTGAGAGTGGGTTTCCAATAGATGCCATGTCAACAGCTACCATCCAGTTTCTCTCGTATTAGAATGTCTAAGGAATGGGAAGCAACCATTCCTCTCAATCTCCATCACAAATTGAATGTTTGGATGTATACTATTCAGATGGTCGTGGAACAGTTGGGGTGCCTGGAGTCCATGAGGCCACACTACAAAGGCATCATCGACGTATCTGAAGAAGCATTTAGGGCATAATGGCAATAAACGCAGAGCCCTCTCCTCAAAGTCCTCCATGTAGAAATTAGCAACAGCCGGCGACAAGGGCAATCCCATGGCCACTCCATCTGTTTGTTCATAATAGTTCCCCTTATTGAGGAAGTACACTGATATAAGAGCAATAGAGTGGATTTTCCTTCTTTGATTAACCGTGTGAATACTATTTCCGATCGGGTATCAAGCAAGAGAAAATCTGCACATGCTGGAAACCCGAGCAATACACACAAAATGATGGAGAAACTCAGCAGGTCAGGGAGCATCTATGGAAAAAGTGCAGTCACCGTTTCGGCCTGAAAGGTCAACTGTACTATTTTTTCCATAGATGCTGCCTGACCTGCTGATTTCCTTGGACCAGGAGAGTCTCCCCAGGAAATAAGATGATTACGCATGGCATTCCTACAGAATGGCTACAAGGTGAAGGAAATCACTCAGGCCCTTAAAAGGGCCAATGGTAAAACCAAGAAACCTAAAAGCAAGACCTGTAGCACACATCGCTACCGCCTGTCTTCTCTATATTTCCATGCTTTCTGGAAGGATCGCCAGGATCCTGAAGAAATATCACATTAATATCATCCACAAGCCCATAAGGAAGCTCACATCACAGCTTATGTGAGTCAAAGTTGATCTGGGACTCAGGTCAGCTGGGGTTTACAGGATTCCCTGTGAACGCGGAGCAGCATGTAGCAGCCAGACAGGACGCATGGTAGAAACCCGCATCAAAGAGGGCAGGAGGTGTAAGTGCTTGGGATACCCAGAAAAATCAGACTAGACATGCCCAAGCATCATCCCTGATGAAGATGACAGAATTGTCAGTTATTGACAATGCCTGTACCCGGCTGGAAGCTTAACAAGAGTTTATTTGTCATATATCCCAGGAAAGCACTGCATCCCTTTATCAAGAGTAATGTTAAATGAAAATGCCACACCCGAGTTTTAAAAAGCCTGACCAATTCCTTATACCATCAATGATAAAGCAGCCAGTGAGCTAGACTGCATGGAAGCTGAAGGAATTCTTTCTTCACGGCTGTTATTATCACAGCTGTGTATATCCGCCACAGGCTGATACTGACCTGGCTCTCAAGGAACTATACAAGACTATCAGCACCCTGGAGACTGCACACCCAGAGGCTGCCTTCATCGTCACTGGTGACTTTAATAGAACATCACTGACTAAAGTCTCTCCAAAGTTTTGTCAACGCTTCCAGGTAAGCACACGGGGAGATAGCATACTCAGCCACTGCTACTCCCCTTTCCGCACCACATACAAAGCGCTCCTCCATCATCTGTTTGGAAAATCAGATTATTCCTCCATCTTGCTGCTGCCAAGGTACAGGCAGAAGCTGAAACAAGAGGCGGCCACAGTTGAAAGCATCCACTGTTGGTCCAACCAATCAGTCTCCATGCTACAGGACTGCTTTGATGACGTCAACTGGAATGTCTTCCATAATGAGGATGTCTCCAAGATCACAAAAGGGGTCACAAGTTTCATTTGGAAGTGCATCGAGGATGTCGTCCCCCTAGAAATCGGTCAGGGTCTATCCAAACCAGAAATCCTGGATCAACAGTTCCGTACGAGCAGCACTTAGTGCGCGACACAGAGCCTACGTTGCCGGTGACCAACAGGAACTCAAGAAATACAGCTACGATATGCACAAAGTCATCAAGGCAGCGAAACAATACAGAGAGAAGATCCAGACACAACTCTCCGCCAACAATGCACGCACCTTAAGACAAGTTCTGCACACCATCGCAGACTTCAAAGCTAAATTCAGTGGAGTTTCTAACATCGCTGCCTCTCTCCCAGATGAGCCAAATCTTTTTTTACTCTCGATTCGATGTTGTCAACACTGAGCCCCTGAGGAGAGCTGCAGCTTGTCATCTTGGAGGCTGAAGTATGCAGGTGTTTCCAATGAGTGGACAGTTGCAAGGTTGTGGAACCGGACGGCATCCCAGGCGGGTACTTGGGATGTACAGGGCACAACTGGTAGGTGTGTTTACAGACACTTTTAATCTCTCCCTCTCCCAATGTAGAGTGCCCTCCTACTTCAAAACATCCACTATTGCTCCTGTACCTAAAAAAAAGTCAAGGTAACATGTCTGAACGACTGGTGTCCTGTCGGGCTCATCTCAATAATAAGCAAATGCTTTGAGAAGCTGGTCAAGGACTACATCTGCAGCATGCTACCTCCCGCACTGGACCCCCTACAATCCGCCTACCAACACAACCAATCGACAAATGAAGCAATAGCCACAGCTCTACACACCATCCTTACACGTCTGGAGAAGAAGGATGCTTATGTGAGAATGCTGCTCCTGGACTACAGTTCAGCATTCAACACAATAATTCCCTCCAGGCTCAACCAGAAGCTCAGTGACCTCAGCCTTCATCCTGCTTTGTGTAGCTGGATCCTGGACTTCCTGTCAGATTGCTGGCAGATGATAAGAGTAGGCTCCCTCACCTTTGCCCCTCAACACAGGTGCCCCTCAGGGCTGTGTCCTAAGCCCCCTCCTTCACTCTGTATACTCCTGTGTCGCCACCCACAGCTCCAATCTGCTAATTAAATTTGCTGACGATACTACACTGATTGGACCAATCTCAAATAACAATGAGGCAGCCTACAGTGAAGAAGTCATCATCCTGACACAGTGGTGTCAAGAAAACAACCTCTCCCTCAATGTCGCAAAAACAAAGGAGCTGGTTGTGGACTACAAGATGAATGAAGATAGGCTAACCCCTACTGACATCAATGGATCTGGGGTTGACAGGGTGAACAACTTTAAGTTCCTCAGCATACACATCACTGAGGAACTCACGTGGTCTGTATATATCGGCTGTGTGGTGAAAAGGGCTCAAAAGAACCTTTCACCTCAGACAGCTGAAGAAGTTTGGTATGTGCTCCCAAATTCGAAGCACCTTCTACAGGGGCACAACTGAGAGCATCCTGACTGGCTGCATGGTATGGGAACTGTACTTCCCTCAATCATAGGAGTCTACAGAGAGTGGTGTGGACAGCCCAGCACATCTGTAGATGTGAACTTCCCACTACTCAGGACATTTACAAAGACAGGTGTGTAAAAAAGGCCTAAAGGATCATTGGGTCCTGAGTCACCCCAACGGCTGTTCCAACTGCTGCCATCCAGGAAACTGTATTGCAACATAAAAGCCAGGACCAACAAGCTCCGAGACAGCTTCTTCCACCAGGCCATCAGGCTGATTCATTCATGCTGATACAATTGTATTTCTATGTTACACTGACTGTCCTGTTGTACGTACTATTTATTATAAATTACTATACATTGCACATTTAGACAGAGATGCAACATAAAGATTCTTACTCATGTATATGAAGGATGCAAGTAATAAAGCCAATTTAATTCAGTTCTAAGGTTGAATGGAGCCCATGGGCAATGCCAGTGGTCCCAATTGTCAAGTAGGATGGGTCTGTCAGGGGATCAGTGGTCACTATAATAAACTTATTTTTGGAGTAACATCTGCACCTGCACTCTGGCATAAAGCTATGGACTAGGCGCTACAAAGCTGCCCAGCACTCAGTGTTATCTGGAAAACATCATTGTTACCAGTGAGAATGACAAAAAGCATCTCCAAAATCTCAAGACAGTGTTAAAAAGTTTAGAAGATTAAAGGCTCAGAGCATGACACAACAAGAGTGATCTCTTTAAATCAAGCATCACTTGCACCACTGACACACAAGGATTACACAAGTATGCTGAGAAAATTCAAGCAATGGCAGATGCACCAAGGCCAAAAGGATGTGTCACAGTTATGGTCCTTTTTAGGATTTGGTAATTACTATAAGAGGTTCCTGCCAAACCTAGCGATTGCACTTAACCCCTTGAACTCATTACTACAGATCTGGAAGAAATAGCAATTTGCAAAGCTTTCCAAAAGACAAAGGAAATGGTAATGTCAGACAATGTAATCACACGTTATGATCAATATCATCCAGTGAAGCTTGCCTGTGACCTATACCATAAAGCTCACCTTATGGTACAGGTGCAGTCATGCCACGTTATGAGTAATGGAAGTGAACACTCCACTTTGCGTCATGTGCCCTTAATGCTGCAGAGAAAAAATTACGCACAGACGGACCAAGAGGCTCGAGTCTGGCTGGGGAGGGAGGGAGGGGAGACTTTTAAACCAGTACTTGTATGGAAGAGAGTTTAGCCTCATTACTGATCATCCACCAGTAGTGCCCATTTTCATCCACAGAAGGATATTCCACAAACAGCAGCAGCACAAATGCAGAGATGGGCTGTTCTTAGAGGACACAACTACAAGATCGAATTCAAGAGGACAACTAATGCTGATGAATTGTACCACTTACCCTTGGAAAAGAAAATACCTGAAACATTTACAAAATAAAACACTCCTCTTGACACATTCTCCTTAAAACATATCGAAAGTCTCCTGATTACAGCAGAGATGATCAAAAAGGAAATCAGAAAGGATCCACTGTCTCTGATCTACATGGCAACCCAAAATGGCTGGGATGTGCAACAGAAATTCCAATTCCCCCCATTTTTACCTGCGCCAGGATGAATGTGCCCATGACCGGGGTTGCCTCAGGTGGGGAATGAAAGTTGTTGTACCATTCAAGCTGAGAGCTAAAGTGTTGGAAGAGCCTCATGCTGGTCATCAAGGTGAAAATGAAAGCAATGTCTCAAAGCTTTGTCTGGTGGCCTGGGATAGATCTGCAGATTGAGCTACTTGCCATGTACTGTTCAAGGTGCCTGTATGTCCAGAAAATGCCAACACCACCACCTCTTCAACCCTGGGAATGGCCTGCATTGCCATGGCAGAGGACTCATGTGGATTTTGCCCGACCATTCATGAGCACAAATTTCTTGACAGTAGTGGATGCAGCTACAAAGTGGCCAGATGTGTCCCCAATAGCCTCCTCTACATCCTTGCACACTATTAATGTGTGAGAAGGCTCTTTGCAAGGATTCATCACTGACATTTAGTCAGTGACAATGAAGAGTTTCAGTCATTCTAGAAAATGAATGGAATAAGATACCATACCACCCAACTATAAATGGCTTGATGGGAAGGTTTGTCCACAGCCTAAAGAATGCACTGCAAGCAATGACAGCAGAACACACTACGCACACTGAATTGGAAGCTCGCCAATTTCCTCTTTGCATATCACAATGCAACACACTCCACAACCAACAGCTCACCAGTTGTGCTGTTCCTGGGTTGTCCCTTGTGCTCAAGCTTCAATTTCCTCAAATTCAATCTCAGTAGGGGTATATAGGACAAACAGCTGAGACAAATAGAGAAGGTCTGATGTTTCACTCCTGGACAAGAACTCGTGGCTAGGGACAACAGAGATTATCAAAAGTGAGTACTTGGAAAGAGGAAGGATTGAACTGGACCACTTTACTATAGAGTGGAGATGGTGTATGTCATCATCTGGAGGCAACACATCAATCAGTCGGGGAGAACAGAGTCAATTGTTAGAGAAGAAAGGTGCCCAGAGCTGACAGAACCACTTCCGTTACAAATTTGAGTGGAGAAGCATTCTATATTGAGTTGAAGTCTACAGCTAAGCAGGGAGGAGTTTAGTGCATTCTATATTCAGTAATATTTTAGTAAAATTGTAAATATATTGCTTGATTAAGCATTCTTTGTTAGTCATATTTAAGTAGTACATGTGAATAGCACACATCATTACCATCACTTCAAATGTGAGTGCCTCACTACTGAAAAGGGAAAAGAAAAACTAAGTAAAACAAATATTCAAGTTCCTGATTTTTTTTGTTTCAATTAGTTTCTGGAGTTACAAAACATAACTTGGAGTTTAGCCTCCAGGTGCTCATTATCTCTGCAATACAGCTCCATGAGTGAAGTTGAGGTGATCTTAGTTCTAGAGTGGCAATTTCTTAGGCTGAACAGTCTCATTAGTCCTGTAAGTTAGCTCTACTTGGACAGGAAGAATTACAGGAAAACCAAACCTGTTGGACAAAGTCACAGTATGCATTCCACATGAAGTCAAATATCTGTGGAAAACCTAATTTGAGAAGGATGGTCAAAGGTCTACCTCATGTGGCAGAAAGGCAGGCTTTTATCCAGTGGTTCATGTTGCATTGGGATTTATCTTGAAGATGTCACACAGCAAAAATCTTGCTTGTCAGATAACCAAAATTTGTGAGAATGAGGCAATTATTCATAGACCTTGACTGATTAAAACAAAACCACCTGTCAAGATTTAAGGTAGCTGGTTTGGACTAATAACTCCACCATGGAAATTTAAGAATTTCAATTCAGTTTAAGAATTTGTGCTACATGGTTTTTATTTTGGCATATGTAGCCTGAATTCTGCCCTGCATAATTTATCAATAAATCATGCCAATGACTTCATTTTTTTTTTAAATAAACACATGGATTTTGGAAGTTCAGATGTCTTTCCGTATACAAGAAAGTGAGGAATGAAATATCACAAAAACACCTTGTATAAGGGTTCCATTATATTCTTGCTCCACCACTACAGCAGGTAAATGATACAATGGTAAAAGTCTCCATTGGTTTTCTGACAAAATATCTGCAAAACATCAATTGGCAAATGCAATACCAGGAGTCAAAGCAACAATGAAGGCACTGGTGAAAAAAAAACATCCATGTACTGTTGCATATCTTCTGAAATTTAAAAAGTATCTTAGATTGTGATCTTACCAGTAACTGCTTAAGAATTGCTTTTCCGATGGCACATAATTAAAGACAATTTCATTTCAAAGACCTACGGATTATCTACTTTCAATAAGGCCAAACTGTTATGTTTTAATACTTCTCAAAACAAGGAAAATATTATGAGAAATTATTTCTTTTAAAAGCCACACTCACATCCTATTTCAGAAAATTAACAATTTGATTTCATTAATTCTAAGGCAAAATTCTGAAAAGACATGCATTGAAGACATATTGTCCACAGGGAACAAACCTAGTTGCTCCTCACTCTCAGTTCACCAAAAAGCAATTATCACGTGACTATGAAGAAAATGAATGACATCATTTCCTGTTAATGTGGCAATGGAAGAAACTACAAAAAACTAAATTCAAAGTTCAAACAGGAACAGCTGTCAACCCACAGAAGCCATCACATTGAACAGATTCACGCTCAGGGCAGCCAGTTGACATATCCAACTCTGAACCATAAAAGATCAGCTGCAACCTCAAAATAAGCCTTTCAGATTCCAAATAACAGAAAGAACTATCAATAGTATTCCAAGACATTCAGATCAGGCAAATAAGTTGGCTGGAAGCTTTTAAAGCAGTGGCTGAATTTCAGTTGAAAGAAGTATTAAAACATTCTGAAGTAGCCATATGAAATGAGAATCAAAGTACTTAAGTACAATGGGTAGCGGGGTGGACATACATTTCTATCAAAGGAGGTGCAAGGCACCCCTCCCCTCCACTAGCCTGCAGATCACCCTTGGGCAAGGTGTAGCAGCTGCTTAGCCTCCCCACTTCCCCTCCCCGATCAGGGTGACATGAAGCCATAGGAGCTGGTGGATGGACATATGAATACCTGGTGCAAGTCCTAGTTATGCAACTGCTGCACCAGGCATTTAATCTTTAAAGAGCATTGATAATGGCTGGGGTCACCTGCCTTGTAAAAGACACTGCCAAGAAGGCAACAATGGCAAACCACTTCTGTAGAAAATGCCAAGAACAATTATGGTCAAAGTCCATGATCACCTACATCACATGGCATGGCACATAATGATAATGATGAAAGTACGAAAGATTAAGTGGAATTCCAAAAATTGCAATCTTTAGGACAACCAAGGCTCTCCTCCTTATGGCAGAGGATGGTATAAGAAGGCTACCAAGAGCTAGAGATGGATTAAGTGAATGGGGAAAAACTGACAACAGAAGTATATCAGAAAAATGTATACCCATTTTGGCAGAAAAAGTGAATTTGTATACTATCCAATTGATGAGATACTACAGACATATGACATTCAGAGAGAAATCCATGCCATCGCTGGGAGAATGTACAAACTCAACAAAGACAGTGAAGTTAAGAGTCAATGGAGGCAGAGGAGTGATTACACGATTATTTTGAACTGTGGAGTGGACCATATTCAGGCATTCAGCTTCAGATATAAATGAATATGCAACAGGTGTCACCAATTTTACCAAGACCTGTGTGGATAAGTGCATATATTTGAGAACATAAATTTTCCTAAGTCAGTGGCCCTGGATGAAACAAGAAATTCATAGTCCTCTGTGGGCTAGAGCTATGGCGTTCAAGCCCAACAATCCAGAATCCTACAGATCATCCAGGTATGACAGACGGAAGACCATCATGACAGCAAAGAGGCAATTCTGTGTAAAGATTTTTTGTGTATGATTATGACTCACATAACTCTGCATGAGTCACAATCAGATGCACAACAGATGCCATTACCTTCTACAAAAAAGTTAGAAGTTAAAGTCTGTCCCGAGCCTTCTAGGCTCATCAAGCTGGTGCTTATGCCGGTTTCCGTGGCGTGAAGTGACGGAGAGTCAAAAGCATCTACAGTGGGTACATTCTTACTGCTGTCCATTTGGCTTTTGAGCACCTAAATAACAGTAAAACATATCAGGTTGCTGTTTATCAATTACAGCGTTGTGTTCAACAGCATCATTCCCTCCATATTAATCAACACGGTTCACGGCTGGGCCTCTGCAGCCTCCTTTACAAATAGATTCTTTTGGGTGACCACTGTCAGTGCAGATCGGTAATTTTATTTCCTCCTCCTCACTGACAATCAGATCAACACTGGCACACATCAAGGATGCGTGCTTAGCCCACAGCTCTATTCTCTCTATGCTCACGACTGCATGGCTACACGCATCTCAAACACCATTTATAAACTTGCTGATGAAGCCACTGTAGTTGGCAGAAACTCAGATTGCAAAAAAGAGGCAGACAAGAGTGAGTTGGATCAGCTGGTTCAAGTTTAATTGTCATTCACTCATACATGTGTAATGCACTGGTTAAGATTTCTAAAGCTATAATGCAGGGTATTTCAGTTAGTAGTTTTCTTCTGCTGGTAGAATGTTTTGGTTTCAGCTAAAGATAAGGAGGCATGTTATTCAACTTAGGAATGTGGTACCAGCCAATCAGGATAGTGGAATTAGGAGAAGGTTCTAGAGAGAGCTGGTTGAAGAGGGATTTGTGACAGACTCTGGTGGGGTTCATGGTCTTTTGGTGAGAGACGCGGTAAAGAGAAGATCTGGAGAGACGCCTGCAGGATTCGATCCGACAGGAAGATGCGATTGCAAAGAGTGCTTCACGAGATGAAGGAGTCAAATATGGGAAGCTCTACCCATGATTGTTGATGAGAATTCAGCACATGAGCAACGGTTATTTTGAATTTCCAGCATCTGCAGATTTCCTCATGTTAGCAACGGTTATACCCAGCTTTCAGAAGAGACGAGCTCCAATGGCCATGTGCATACTTAGACTGGCTCCCAGCATATTGTAGACCCTCTCTTTAGCTTTTACATCAGTTCAATAGACAATTTCAATACTCTGGGAATATTTCAACCTATTCAAGAATATCCTGTGGTCACTTCCTATTTAACTCTTTATATTATGTTCCTTACATTTTGGTCTGCCATAATCATTTGCTCATGCTTAATAAAGTTCTGATCCCTCCACAAAATTCATCAGTGTAATGGTTCCTGCATATCAGCATGACATGAAATGACAGCCTCTAATGAATTTGAAAATGTTTTCAGTATATTTTGTTCAAATTAGGAAAGAAAGTCAATTTACCATTTTCATTCAGTAATAATAATTAAAGATCTTATCACAGAACACAATCAAGGTAAACTAACCCAATTTGAGTAAATATCTTTTAGTTGAACTGTCAACTTTTCTGTAATTACGAAACAGAGGAAACTTTGCCTCTCTTTCAAACACAGACACACACAGACACGATTTTACTTAAAAATGAATTGAGCTTCAGCATTCCACATCCCTCAAAAGGGATTACTGACGGCTGGTAACACTGTACTATCTATTATCCTTCAACAAACGAGCCCCAAGTGACTCAATCTAAAGGAGATATTCCTAGTCATATTATGTTGAAACAGTATCACCAAAGCTGAAGAATAACTGCTGCAAGTAAAATTGAAAATCAATGTTATAGCTGCAGACACAAATCTCAGCAACAATTACTTTCTCGAAGCCAATGTAGCACTAAGAGTTAACCGTGAATTTTTAAGGACAAATGCTTTTGGAGAGTATATGGATGAAAATGCAAAGCAGTTTGTTGCATGTACCAGTTGGAAAATTACATTCATTCTAATCTAAAAATGTCATCTCAAAACCAATTAAAAGTCAGACTGATTCTATGATTTTATAAAATCAGAGAAATCTATTGCACAGAAGTAGCCATTTGGACCATGAGATTCACAAAAGCTAATTAACAGCTATTTGAATTAATCCCATTTCCTATCTCCTTTTTTTGCCTGGTCTTTCAGTTTGTGGCCTTGTACATCTCATGCAGATGGCTCCATTACTCTTTCAGGCAACAAACTGAAGACCCTACTACCAGGTAGTGAAAATATTTTATTCAGTATTTCACTATTCCTTTGACCAATTACCTAAACTGTTCTCACTCATTACTAACCTCTCTGTTAATGTGAATAGATGGTTCCTACTTGCTCCAAATAAGCCTCGCAATTTTATATAGCTCAAATATTTTTCAACTCCAGCCCTTTTATTCAAAATAAAACAGCATATGAAACATCTTCAAATTTGCAACACTCTTGCACAGCTCCACCGTGTACTTTGTAGTCCTATAACATACACACTAGCATGAGACGATCTAATGACTTCAAATTGGTTATGGGTAAATTTCCCAACTCTTGCATTCTATGCCTCAACAAATAAATTTGAAAGAAACTTCAGCTCAAGGGCAAACGCAACAAGGATGTAGAATATTTAACAAATGTTCCATTCATTATAAAACAGTTTTCAACTTGATTTTTGTCATGGAAGATGTGCAAATGGAATAACAGCAAGTCCATACACTCGGGAGAATGAGAAGGTGAGCTTGTGTGTCTCATATGGGTTCCTAATGATAGCTGTGCTTGCATGTACACATACACACTAACACACAAAAAGTGACAACATTTTGAACAAGAGAAAAATCTGCAGATGCTAGAAATCCAAGCAACACACACAAAATGCTGGAGGATATAGCAGGCCAGGCAGCATCTATGGGAAAGAGTAGAGTTGACATTTCGGGCCGAGACCCTTCATCAGGACTGGGCATGGAAATCACTGAGGTGTGGGCTCAGAGGGCAAAGGTGATGCCCAAAGGTGAGGACAGAACTTTCTACCTCAGAGAGGGGAAGGTCAGAGGGGATGGTAAAGACCCAGCATGGATGACAGCTGGGATCAGAGGGGAGAAAGGGAGTTGGGTGGTGTCAAAGGAGAGGCAAAGGTTGGGGTGTTCAGGGAAGGTGGGATAAGAGGACGATGGAGTCTCTGAGGATCCAAGAGCTGGCAGTGGGACCTGAGAGACACAGGATTGCAGAGTGGTGGTAGGGGAAGGGGAGACAAGAGTTCAAGTGGCAGCACGTAAGGCCCTGTCGGTCAAGGCTGGAGTCGGAGTTGGTGGTTGAGCAATTGGCCCCTTGAAGGTATCTGAGGTTGTTGGAAAACGCATTGATGATGGTGGAGTCCAGGTTCTGAATCTGCTCAGGGTCGTTAGAACCATTGAGATTGGCAGCATGGTCTGGAAACATCCATGCCTGCTGACGTTGGAGATGGCAGGTTCTGTAGTCTGTAGATGTGCGATCTTCCAATCCTTGCAGGATGTGAGAAAGTCTAAGAACCAGTGATAGAAAGTGTGGATTTGGCGAAGGATAAAGTACCAGATAGGTCAATTGCAGGCAACAGAGAGTGTGTCTTGGAATTGTGAAAGTGACCAGGATAACAACCCCAGGTGCCTCCTCATGGTGCAAAGCATGGCGTGGAGAATGTGGTGGGAGAAGCAGTCGATTAAATGTGAGTACCTGGGAACCTCAGAGAGTCCGAATCGAGAAGCTTGAAAATGGATAATGAAGCCATGTGGTAAAAGACGGCAGTGAAGACACGTTCCCAGGAAGGATAAGTGACTGTGGTAGCAGGTCTGGGTGAGCACATGATCAAAGAGTTGGAGGGCAGCAGAGTGCTCCAGAGCAGAGTTGAGGGCAACATTTTGATTTCAGAACTGGTCCTTTGACTCACTCCCAGATTTGCATCACTTTAGAAGTTTTCTCTGATATATCAAACGATCTCTGTGGTTCAACTTGTTCGTATTTAAAAATTCAAGATTGTTTAATGTCATTTCCAGGACACAAATGTAAAAGAGAACGAAATAATTGTTATTCCAAATCCAAGACAGTGTAAAAAAATATACAAAAGAGAAAATAATTTTAAAAACACAACAAATATCGATTAATTGTATGTCCATAAAGTGGCAGCAGACACAGGAGTGTCTGTACATAAGCTGCTTCTGAGAGGAAATGATAAAGTGGTGGTGGTGGTAGGGCTGTGTAGAGGGGTGGGTTAGTGGGTGGAAGTGTTGGTCAACCTTAGTACTTGGGGGAAAGTAACTGTTTTTGAGACTAGTGGTCCTGGGATGAATGTTATGCAGCCTCCTCTCTGATGAGAGTGGAACAAACAGTCCATAAGCAGGGTGGGTGAGATCCCTCATGAAGTTACTGGCCCTTTACTGGCACCTTTCGATATATACACATCTTTGATGGTGAGTAGGCTGACTCTGGTGATATGTTGGGCAGTTTGCATACCCATTGTAGAGCCTTCCTGTCCACCACAGTGCAGTTTCTATACCATGCAGTGATACAGCATGCTCAAATGCATTGGTGAGCTTTCCTGCTTGTGAGGAATGTGTTCTGACAGATTGTGCAAGATGGGCACTCCCAGGAGTTTGAAACTGCTATAACCAGACAGAAAATAATCAGACATTAAAATTAAAGCAGTAAAAGCTAAAGCAGAATTGAGAATACAATGCTACAAACATCCACCAAATACAAACAATACAAAGGCACATAAGGTATTACTGCTGTACTGTTGACTAGGAGTGAGATTCAGCAACCGCTACTGATGGACAATAATGAAGAGGTCATTGCCCACTGTGGAAGAGTTGTGCTTCTGCAGGCTGATGTCTCCTTCCCATTGACCTTTAGACAGATTCTTCATTTTAAAAGATAGATTCAGTGTGTGCTTTAGACCAATTTAAGCTAAGTGACAAGTAGGGGATTCAAATAAATGTAAAATGCCTCATATCCCCTCGTCTTTTCACTAGTTTTCCCACAGAAATTCATCTAAAAAAATATTCACTTGGTTTCACTCTGCACCTTTAAAAACAACCAGAAATGTCAAAAACTCAGTCAAAAAATACAACAAATGGCGATCAAACAAAATTTACAAAATTGTGTCTGGAAGGAAATGCACCATTCAATCCAAACCAATTCTATGTACAAAACTAATGTTCTCCAAAAAAAAATTTAAATGAAAATTTAATTTTAATGCACACTTACATTAGGGCAATTAATACGCATTTTCTTATTCTAAGAAAAATAGGCTGTAGAAAAATGTGAAGTTTTGTGACTCCACCCAACCAACTGTTAATGACCATAAATTTAATCTAATTTGGGTCACTATCAATTTTCTAGCCTGCTTCACATATATGTTTCCCTTTTAAATTATGAAAGGATTAAATTCTGTCTAAGTGGCTAAGCCACTTACTTCAAGTCGGTGACAGAGGAGCCGGGTTACGCAAGTACAGAACTAGATTAGGTGAAATCAGAACCTGTTTCAACAGAACAAGCAAGTAACTTGCGCATTACATGCAAGTTCACCATAAACACTTAAAAACATGCCAGTGAGTTTCTGTCACATGTAATTCTCCCACGATAGAAATTAATGTGATCAGTTGAATAGTGTTCTGGTCAGTCAAGGAATGGTTAAGTTGCACCTTGAGAGATTGGAACACATTGTATGGACCATCTGGTCTTTTCTAGCTTTCTGTCTGAGTGTTTGAATATCACATAATTCTATTCTAATTCAGTACAGCTACCATAGCAAGTCAAAATATTAAAGTGCACAATGGAAGTTCTTCAGGAATTCTTATGTACAATCTCCCAAGCCCTCCCGCAGAATGTTTATTCATCACTTCACTGCCATTGCAGGCAAATAAATTAGGGTTTGCCCTTCTCATCAAAATTCCCTTCCAGGATTCCATGAATCGTGCTTTGTTTGTGAATAGTATCTGCTATCTCACATCGTGCCTTAAACACAGCACTTACATATAGCATATAAAATATATACACACAAAGAGCTAAAATATATACTTCCAATTAAAAAAATACAAATTTCTTTCACTGACAAAGTACACCAGTTAATTCTCCATCTGGGGGCAGTGGAAGTGATGAGAAGAAAAATACACAAAGACAAGTAAATGTCAGTGTAAATTGAAATAGCCCTGTGTAAATTTACCAAAAACAGTTTTATGACAATTAAAACCCACACTAAAACATTCAGGGAAAGAAAAATGTATATTTCAACATCTCAAATAGTTTCTCACTACATTCCCTATCATCACCTCCACCTCAAAAAAAAACGGAAGGTAGAATAATTGCACCTTTTTAAACTGTGGGCACAGCTACTACCTAAAATGCTAAAGAAAGCTGCATATTAAGCACCAATTATCATTTTATCTAATATCTAACAAAATACCTCTTCTACTGTACTTAGAGCAATACAAAACTCTCTTTAAAGATACCAGGAAAATCATCTTCAATGATAACACATTTTTTCCTAGAAATTCTGTGCATTTTTAATAAAGGCACCACCACAAGAAAATAATGGAGAAATAGTTTCTGCCAAGTGGAGAAGCAGCAAATCCAGACCACTCTGCTAAAAATAATAGCAACAAGGATAAGAAAAAAAATAAAAGAACCACCATGATTTCAATCTAAATCCCAGCTCCAGCAGTCTGCTAATTAGGGAGATGGAGTAGGGACAGAAATGTCTCAATAAATCAAAGTAAACCATTGAATTCAGTACACTGCTCTAAACTAAAGAGAAAATTGTTCATGGCCATTAAAAGATAAAACATTTGAAAAATTTACAAGCAATGATTTTGAAATTGGTTAATCTCAGAACAGCAGTGTTCAAAAAAGCTAATGCACAGCATGTTACAATTGCTTACCATTAAATATTGGTATCTTTAAAAGGAGTTTTGTATTGCTGTAAGTACAGCAGAAGAGGCTATTTTACAGTGATAATGAGGAAAAAAAGTAAAGCTGAGGTGCCATTTCCAAAACACACACATTGATAATTACAAATGTGAAAAAAAATCAACCTCAAAAATTCATGACGGCAGGATACCTTGGAGAGCAAAGTAACAACTATCATTTTTGAATGGTGAGCTATGTTCATAATTCAGCACTAAAATACACGTACCTATCAATCCATACGAGAGGAACTTGTTAACAGATGTTAGTGCTAACCCAGTGATCGGTCCAGTTGTATTTTCCGATCTAATCACCTCCAGAAATGGTCGAAGGAAAACATTTGGTTCTATGACTGAAAGCTCTGCAAGAGAAAAGGAAGCCTGCTGTGATAACAAATTCCAAATAATCAACTACAACAAGACATATTAGAAGGATGAATATTTAAATAATCATTGTTGTACTACATCCTTTTTTGTAATAGATTTTATTTCAAAAGCTAATGCACAGCATGTTACAATTGCTTACCAATTGTTACGCGGGTAAATGTATATTCCATGCCACTTACTAAAACTTTCTAAAACATAATGCTTTTGCCACACATAAACTTATAGCTGTTTAATCTTCTTCTGACAAAACAATGGGTTTCCACCAATAATTATGTGGGAACTACAGCATTCCTTCTTCACACAGAAAGCCACAATTAACAATGCAATGAATGACCATTTATTTTACCTTCAATGTTGAAGAATGGCATGGAATTAAGTTTACCTTGTTCTTCAATTGTTAAAAGACGCGCAAAGAGGATCTTAATGTATTGTCCCATTTGAAGGATTCCTACTCTTGTATTGCAACTAAGCTTGAAACTGGTTCATAATTCCTGCAGCCAAGCTTGAAATAACACCTTGCTGACGGAAATCTTACAAAGGTAGGGAAATAATACTTAATGATCTCAGATGTCATTTGCCTCTTGCATTTGTAATAAAAGGATTTTTATATGAAAAAGATGCTTTTAAATAGTTAAAATATAAACATTGGAGGAGACATGCAAAATGAGTTTTATAATCATAATGAACTAGATAAATATAGCAATTATTATGCAGCTGTTCGGCACGCAGGAAATGAAAGATCCTTTTACATCAGAAATATTGGAAAGGGCACATTTTTCTTGCGATTGTCTGTTTAATGCACAGAATGAAATAAGATAGTCAATTTCATTGAATTCTCGCAATATTGCAGAGCAAACTATGCTTCATTTTCCCCTGATGGGTTATTGGCATTTACATTTGGAGATGTCTGCCAGTCATGGGGTTTGGACATAACTGTAGTGAACCTCCCTGTCTCACAGCATTTGAGTGAAAAACAGATGTGTCTGGTCCATTAATGTGTGGCATTTAAAATAGCCACATACCATCACTGGTGATTGCTGTACCCAAACAATCTAACAATAAACACTTGCAACATCAAAAGCTGACCAAAATGAGGCATGATCCCATTAATATTTCACATCCATAGCTGTGATACCAATTAAACTGTCTTGTCACCTCTCATTTACGGTTCTACAGTAGCTTTGATACATTGCAGAGGCAAGTATAAACCCTTAAAATAGCTCATCAACTGGTATCCATTGGCATAAATAGCAAGAAGCCTCAATGCAGATCTCAAATGAACAGCTGGACACACTTATGGCTAAAAATCTCCCAAATTATGAATTTTTGAGATCACCAGTATGACAGAACATACAACATTTACTTCAAAATAAATAGGAAAGCAAAGCATGTACTACCTATCTCATTCTATTCAGGGAATCCCAAATGCCAAATTATCACTGGTTGCTTGTAGGAAACAGAACAACCAAGTTGTGCCCAGACTCCCATAAAGAACTATGTGACAATAATCAGTTATTCCATTTTGAGTAATGCTGGATGAGGGACAAAAGTTCAGAAACAGAGACAGAGCCAATTGCTTTTTCTGAAATGAGAGTGCAAGAGAAAGCAGTCTGAAGAGAAAAACAACATACTTTCAAAGAAAATGGTGAGATCAGCAAGATAAATTCCCACACAATGATAACAAAAATGGCTTAATACAATGAAATATACCAAATATGCTTAAAGGAGCAACAGGTTAAAACATCATTTTAAAAAAACAAAAAAAAACACCCATAGCATCACTATGAAAGTATATGGCCACAAAAGCAAATAATGCTGATACATAGACTTAAAAACCTCAGTGAAAACTTGAGATTTCATCCTAGCATAAACACTGAGCAACAGTGGATCTTCGTTTTACTGGTAAATGATTAACTTGCAGCTAATAAACACATTTACAGTAAACATGTAAACTGTCCTCCACTCTAATTTTCCAGGTACGTTCATTAATGGGTGCTTGGCAGGGTCCTTCTCCCACTATGAATGACTGAAACCTGGAAATTTCAACAAATCCAATCCCCTTAGGAATAAACCTTCACATTCAGTTAAATTTTCTGACAAACAGAATTCAAGGCTCACTTTTTTGTTAGCTGAAGGCCTTTTCTTCCCCTAAGAGCTTGATAATTATTGTGGTGTATGGGAAAATATACTGTCAAGGCACTGAAAAATTCAATTCTTACTGTAATCATTTTTCTCCATCAATTCTATCGACTAAGTCTTTCATTATGAGTTCATTTCTGTTATTAGATACAAGGCCAGCAACCAGTCATTTTTATAAATTAACATATGGTAAACCTAAACGAACACGATGAAGCAAATGAAAACCTAATTATTCAAACTATGCCTGTAGTCAAATCAAATTTTACGATGCGCCTACTAACACTTTATCAGGTCATGTGCCTCCCAGAATCAGTTATTGAACAAATCTGATCTCCCATAACAGAGTCTATTACTGTAAAGGGCTTGGTTAGCTGACACTTAGTTTTGACTTCTGTATCCAAGGAAATATTTACTTGCTTTGAAAGACATGGAAAGTGGATTTAAGACAGATTCCTTTGATTGGGGGAAGTTCTATGAACAGAGTACGAGTAGATGGGCCAATTCTCATTAGAAATTAGGAGGAGGAGAAGAGATCTCACAAGAACACAAGAGAATTTTGACAGAGTTTGAAAGGGGAATGTTATGGGGATATTCACCCTGACTAGAAAGCCCAAAATATAGATGCATAATCTTTAGATAAGACATCAGCCTGTTAAATAAGATAATAAACTTTAACATTCAGAGGATTACAAATTCTTGGATTTGACCACCTCATTAAGATTGTTGGATAGTCAAATATTACACTTATGGTAAGATCAATAGATTTTTGGAGGGAACAGTAGGAAATTAAAAGTGTATGAATGCAGATGAAATGGAGGATCAGACAGAACTTACTGAATGACTGGTCAAAACAAAAGAGATGATTCTGGACTTTGGGAAGCAACAGGCTCACCACTCTCCATTGCACATCAATGGCTCTACAATGGACAGAGTGAAAACCACCAAGTTTCTTGGTGTTTACATAAAAGACAATCTAACCTGGACATATCCTCATTAGTCAAAGCAGCCCAGAATGTCTACACACTCGGAGGCTGTATCTCCATTCTAACAACTTTCTACAGGAACCCCATTGGAAGTGTCCTGTCTGGCTGCATAATTCTATGGTATGGGAGCTGCAAGGCATTGGACCACAGGACCCTACAGAGGCTAGTAAAGTCCACTGAGAGGATCACATAGATCTTGCTCACACCCCCCAAATCACTATTTCTGAAATTTACCAGGAAAATTGTATACAAAGAACCCAAACCATCCAACCCACAATCTCTTTGACCCACTACTGTCAGAAAGACAGCACAGGACCATCAGGTCTAGGATTGCTGGACTGGGGCAACATCTTCTCTCAGGCTGAGAGACTAATGAATATTCTGTCACCGAGGTCTCGTCACTTGGACAGCAAGCTGTTTACTGTAGTATTTACCTGTACCGCAAACTATGTACATTTTGAATTATTTTTTTAAACTTATTTAGGCTGATATTTTGTTTTATGTCCTGTGTGTGAGATACATGCTTGGTGGGTGCACTGTGAGCTGGGAGGTTTGGTTGTATATATTCATAGTCTAATGACAATAAACGAACTTGATATAATAGTTTCAAGGGTATATACCCAACTTTAACACCATTTAGAACATTTTCATGTACTTGAAAATGAAATTAGCCTTCCATCACAGTAATGATTTGCTTCACTGGTGCAGACAGGCAAGGTACTTACAACATTTTCTGTTCACATTTCCACTCTTCCAACATAAATGGTACCTTGGCCTTATGTCATGATTAAGAGTTTAGTTAGAATGACTGGGATTGTTTTCCTTAACACGGCAACAGTTGCAGCAGCATTTAATAAATATCTTCAAAGATGTAAAGGATAACAATGAGGCACACAGGAAGTAAAAGCTTTCAGTGACAGTGGGAGTGGTAAGCGCACATTTATAATAATAGTCAAAGAGCTTCAGTTTCAAATCAAAAGAGAGCTTTTAAAGATTTGTGAACAGGGATATAGAATGCACCACCTAATATAATAGATGTGGGAAACTGATTCAATGGTAACTCTCAGAAAGTAATATCTATACTTTAAAAATCAGAAAGTTACTGGGAATTTGCAAAGATGTGTGTAATTGGGCAGACCTTTCAAAAAGCCATGACAGACATGAGCTGAATGGCAGTGAGAATTCTGGTTAATGACACATCTAACTATGAATTTACACAGTGTAGTTCTGTATGTCTGCAGTCTTCCGCTGCCGTAGCCCATTCACTTCAAGGTTTAAGGTGATACGCATGCAGAGATGCTCTTCTGCACACCACTGTTGTAACACATGGTTATATACTTTATTTATTTAGACACAGAATGGAATAGCCCCTTTGGCACTGCCCAATAACCCCGACTTAAACTGAACCTAATCACAAGATAATTTACAATGACAATTATCTATCAACTGGTACTTCTTTGGACTATGAAGGAAACTGAGCATCCAGGGGAAACCCACACAGTCACAGGGAGAACATCCAAACTCATTATAGACATTGGTGGGAACTGAACCCAGGTTGCTGATACTGTAAAGTGTCATGCTAACCGTTATGCAACTGTGCCAGCCTAATTTTTTTATTTGTTACTGTTGCCTTCCTGTCAATTTGAACAAGTCTGGCCATTCTCCTCTGACCCATCTCATTAACAGGGCATATCTTCCCACACAGAGTTATTTGCTCACTGGATGTTTTATTGTTTTTTGCACATTCACTGTAGAGTAGTGATTTCTAAAGGGGACAATTACATGTCCCAAGTAGGGTGTTAGGGGACATAGAAGTCATCGGGGACGTTCAAGATTCTTGGGGGAAGGGACGCAGCAAGTACAACCCTAACTGACTGACCATTAGTAGAGCGGACACTTCCAAAAGGATGAGGCAGTGGAGCATAGGAAGAACGATAGCTCTGCAAGCAGTGAGTACTCATCATCACAACACATCTCAAGCTCAGCAACCTCATCCAAACGTACCAACCAAACAAACATTATTGGGGATGCATAAATTAGCAATCAGGGTGTGCAAAAGTTCCCTTTGAATCACAGCACAGTAACAATTCGTGCAATTTAACAGTTGTTAAGTCAAGTACACCCTCTCAACATTCTCCACAAATCTACAGAAAAAAGTCGCACAATACAGTGCTATTCAGAACCAAATGATGAAATAGAGCCCAATCAGTGAACCTGCTGACCCTGAGGATTCCTCTTGAAGTGTTCAAAGAAACCTCAGCTTCATATGTGTGGTTAAGAACCATCTTTGGGAATTATGAAACCTTATGTGATTAGTCAATCATGCTAACTAGAAATAGCAAATAGCTTGCCAAAGAGCACCTCTACCCTGACTAACATTCAGATTCCAATCTGAATCCTTGTCAACATAATTTTCACTGCTGTAATCGTCTTCATCTTTGCCTCGCTGTTCTTTTGCGTGCCACAACCATCGTTCCAACTCGCTGCAGTCGACAACAAGTATGGCACCCTCTCTCTTAGACGCTGATTTGCAAGAGCACTGCTTACACCTGCAGTCACTGAAGGATTTTCAGAATCAATTCAAGGATCTGAACGATCTGGAAATTCCAGACTGGGTAATTAACCTATTTCTTTGCAAGGTGGAAGAACAGGAAGAGAGCTGGCAAGAAATTATTGAAATTCAGAATGAAGCAGCAGCAAAAATGCTTTTCAAAAATGTCGGCTTTTGTGGCATGTGGCTTTACTGTCATACAAAGTTTCTGGGTCTTTGGAGAAGAGCCAAGCTGCTCTTCATTGCATTTCCATCCCTCTACCTTGTAGAAAAAGGCTTTAGTGCAGTGAACAACATACTCACAAGCTTGGACATTGTTATGCGGAGGGACTTAAGACTTTTGCTGTCACAATTTGACCCACTTATTTCAACTCTTGCTAAAAAACATCAAGTTCAAGGGTCACATTGATATCGAAGCTATTGTACTGTGCAGAGGTACTGTGTAAGCACAGGGGTGCCAGAAAATATACTGTGCTCAAGAGGGATGTTGGCAAGTCCAAAGGTGCTTTATGGGGGCATTGGCAAGTATGAAAGTGCTTTAGGGAGTTTGGGGCCAAAAGGGGTTGGGAAACACTGCTCTAGAGACTGTTGTGCAGACTGTTCGTCCCAGATCAGCAGTTTCTGAAAGGCTCAAACCACCCCATCTGGCACCAATCATTCCACAGTCAAAGTCACTTAGATCACATTTCTTCCCCATTCTAATGTTTGTTCTGAACAACAACTGAACCTCTTGACTATATCTGCATGCTCTATGCACTGAATTGCTGCCACATGATTGGTTGATTAGATATTTGCATTAATGAGCAGGGATAGAGGTGTACATTATAAAGTGGCCACTGAGTATACACTACAGTGAAAGCAGTGGGGGTGAAGAAATTTTGCTCTGCACCTCCCAACCCAAATTGAATGATGCACATCATCTCACTTTGCAAAGCTACAGAGTCAGTGTGGGCTTTCATACCAGACTACAATTATGCAAGCTTAATATTTATGCAAGGTTGAACATGTTCAAACAAAAGTCCAAATTTCCTTTGTTAAGTAACCCAAAAAGTCTACAGTAAAATCTGTTGGACAAGTTTGAGAAATCATTTCAAGCAATATTTGAATGATCAAAAAAAGCATGTTGCGCTTTTCACCAGTTACTTGTATTTGGTGTTTTAAAAACCTTAATTCCTTTGCAGGAAGGAGAAGAAAGTTATCAACTCAATTGCATTCATGCTCATTCAACTGTACCTTAAATATCACGTGGATAAAATCTCCTAAATCACTAATTTGCAATTATTTTGCATTTATAACTCCAAACTCTAGTTTTATGGAAAAATCTTTATCTTTCATATCAAATCTTTACGAGGATTGCCCTTTTTTTTAAAACGTGACTGGTTCAAATCTTCCTGATAGCTCACATAGTGGTCCTGTTCCATTCTTCATTCTTCCTTTTATCAGCAACAAATCTCCTGTGGTGTTGATCACAAATCACTTGAATTTGAATACACAGCCACTTAATCAACTGCTAAGGTGACTACGGTGAACCTGGACTATCACTTGTAGACAGTCCTAAATAGACCATCCTGGTAATTGTGTCTTTTAAGAAACTTTTAATTTTCTTTAATTTAACTTTAACTTTAATTTAAGTAGATAAATTGCACATTGTCTTAAACTGACATCAATACAGCGGATGAAGAAACCTGAAAACTTCATGCTTAGCAATGTTGTTTGACAAATTCATGGAACAGCTTCCATGATACATTGCACAGGTTTTTATTTACTCTGATTTGGATGTTTTCAGCCAAGCCTGTATTGAGGTTGCAACAAGTTTCACCTGATGAAATACTGTCTTCATGCAACATGTCAAAACTATTGGAGAAAAGAATAAAACTACAAAAATACAAAATGTTGGAAGCACTCAGCAGATCAAACACCATTTGTGGAAAGAGTGTACATTTTGGATTTTGAAAAAAAATTTACTGCTGTTTTTCTTTCCAGAGATTCTGCCTGATCTGTCAAGTATCCTCAGCATTTGTGCTTTTTTGTTAGAAATTTCATTGCTCAAGGACTCTTTTAGAGATATGCCAAAATGAGCACCCATTCCTAAGTGACAGTATTTATCTACTTAAAACGCTGCAAGAATTTTATATAACTGAAGCAGAATATGGCTCCTATCAATGAGGGTGACTTTTTCTATTCAAACTGTACAAAAGTCAATCACTTATGAACAAAATACTTATTTTAAAGTGATTGCAACAAGGATCTGATGTCAAAAAAGTAATGATGTTGAAGAACGAAAAAAATCACTAACAACATGATTTCCCCCCTTTCTTTCTTGCTGAGTCTCTTTACCACTACAACTGAGAGCTAACACCAATTTTCTGACTCAATGTCAACTTTAATTAAGATGAAAATTCATGGATTTTTTAAATAATTTGTCAAATAAGTCTTACCACAATAGCTATCTAAAGTTCCTGATAATTTTGCTCATTGCTACTCAGGATTTTTTTTTGCTTCTTTTCAGTTTATAGCCAAGATTTACATTGACTTTACATGTCAAAATAATTTTTGTCACTCCTTTGTGTGGAATTAGTTGATAAATCCTTTAATTTTACTTTTAGCAAGCTACATTAAGCAGACCCCACTTAATTTGATGAAAAATATCTTCAGGCTATCAGCCACTAATAACAGCTATTTAATGGAAACAGAAAAAGTGCACAGAAAAATATAAAACAGGTAAGAACAACATTCAAGAATTTTGAGAGTCACGAATCACTGAATGACCTGATCCAGCTTTACACAAATGGATTGCAAACAGCAGTTTGAAAGAAACGACCCTGTAAAAAGCCATACATGGCTTAATTATGCTGGGATGCAATAAAAGACTTCAAAGGCTAACCTGACCTCCTGTGCCAAAGAATTTAAAAGCTGAACACAAAGCACATTTTCATCAACAGCATGTATACTCAATTTCTCTGCAGCAAACTGGTGAGCCTTTTACCATCTTATTATATTATTATTATTTTAGCCTTCTCATACAGACATAGGATCTCATTGACAATACAAGATAACCAACTACACATGAACTTAAAAGATTCTGGAGCTTGATTAAGACAACAACGTTTACGGGAAATTTGAAGTTTAAAAAACATTGCTCAAAAGAATGTAAATCATGCTGTCCAAACTGCTCAGGTAAAAATGTTTTTTTAAAAATCTGATAATTTTATTGCCTCAACAGAAAGTAACAACTAATGGAACTTCTCATTTGCTTTGCCATCAGGTATGAATCAGAGTGTTTAAATCCATAGCACATGGTAGTCTAGTTACTTATTTCTAAGCTGCCAATGCTTATATGATTCTTGACCAGGCATTATTACAATGTATTTTGCAGGTCATATACTGTACCCTATATTATGCATTCTATGTACAGTCATGACATGGGCATTTTTAAGGTAGATATGAAAGGGTGTTACAAAAAATTACATTTGAAAAATCACTACTTTTTACATTCATTTGATAATGGATTTGCTTTAAAATATATTACTAGCTGAAAGGTTTCAAAACAGAATATCAACATTGAAACCTCTAGCAAATGCTTTCCCCTAATTGGCACCTAACTGACATTATTAATAATCCTCTAGTCAACATGCTCCACCTCTAATTGCAGTACGAAAGCTATTAGCCAAATTATTCCTCAATTTATCAGGAGCAGAATGCTAAGCATACTTAGTTCCATGTAGAAATTAAACCAAAGACTCTAAGGGGTTGATGAACACCTAAAGTTTAACTTCTGCTTGCTTCAATTTCAAAGAACATTTCAGATGATTGACCTAACAATAACCAACACATCCCATTTAGTCACTTCACCTACAACAAACTGGCAACTTAAACATGCTCATTATGAGAAAACGCCACGAATCTTTCAGTAAAATACAAATGTGACTACCCCAAAGTATTAAATGTAATGCACTTTGGAAAAGTATAGAAAGGATGACATACAAATGCAAACTTTATAATAAAATATGTACAATTTACCCTGCTTAATTTATTAAGTTAAAAATGAAAATAGAAATGGGAAATTTATTACTGAGTTTAATTTTTGGGATTGCAGGAATTTAGAGTGTGAGGCAGACAGTTTAACTGATAACAGTATACTATGAAAAGCTTGCTATGAGCACTTGCTCAAATATAAAAATAAGCATTAATCATTAAATTAAATAATTGTTTTAAAAATCCATGGAATTTTAAATACGTACATTACTTGTTTAGGAAAAAAATGATAAATACAATATCATTGGGATCTCTATGCTCTATTTAAAACTTTATTTGGTGGTTGATTACCAATGAGATGCATCTTATTCTTATGCATTTAGCCAAGGAAATGTGGACACCAGTGGAACTATTATCAGTCAGTCTGTGAATGAGAAGGTAAAAGAATAATCAAAGTCAAATGCTGCCAAATCACAACTTTCTTAGCACGTTTTGTGGGAATTTACAGGATAACTGCCCAATCACAGAATTAATTCAATGCCTGGAGTCTATTTGCAAGCTCTTGTTATCATTTTATCTATCTGCAAGGACCTGCTATGTACAGCTTTCAGAATTTCATTCAGCTGTGCATATATGACTGCAAGATATTGTCATATTTCCAACATTATAAAATCCAGGCCAAAACATGCACAATTGTAAGCATGTTTCAAAGTTAAGACACTACATAATAATAATAATAATAATAATAATAATAATAATAATAATAATAATAATAATAATAATAATAATAATAAAAGTGTATATATGCATTGTTGGGAATGGGGAGGAGAGGAAGCAGGCTGCTGAGAAATGGAGCAGCAGAGTTGGAGGTGTATAATGGGTGGAGGAGAAACTGTCATCGATAGATAATGAAGAGCTCATCAAAGATCATCACCTCTTAAATATCAAAATTCAGGAGAAAAAAAAAAACTGTCCACACTATGTGTCTATAAGATATGAAATGATTTCTGCTATATTGATCCACTGCCCAGGGGCACTTTCAGTAGGCTACCTCTAACAACCTCCCAATCTTCTTCAATATTGCTAGAATAAGACACTACACTTAAAATCAATTTTCAATACCAGAGAAAAGAACGAGATTCAGCAAGACAAACAAGCCAACAATGAGAAAGAGCTTTCAAATTCTTAAGGTCAAAGACAATGACCTGTGTACAACATTCCTAATGATTTAACGGTCTACAATGAAGCAAATGCTTCAGTGCACTGCTAGAGTGGATTGTCCTCCAAACTTGCGACCCTGTCATTTCAGAAATTTTTTTTATGGGGTCCATTGTAGGAGCAATGCACATGATAGATATGATCTAATTTTTATTTATTAATGAAGATAAAATATTTTGGTGACTTAAATATATATGTCATTGCTTTACATACTTTAAAACCACTGACAAAATGGAATGGCAATTAGTTCTCCTTGATTAAAAAGGATTAATCAACTGTAACACCTATTTCCTTGACTGTTACAGTCAGCTCATTTATCTGGACTAGTACCAAGTCTTAGAAGGACAATAGGAAGGCAAGTTCATATCCCACTCCTGAAACTTTAGCAGAAGTCATGATTAATGCCTCAATGACTATTGAGTGAGTGTTGTACAGTTATACTGGCCATCTTTTATTTGTAAAACAGAGGTGTGACTTGTTCTCTCAACTTCTCAAAATAAATTACATGCACTATTTTGCTGAGTTGGGTTCAGAGGACCAAGTACATAACCAACATCACAAAATGACATAACATGGATAAAAAAGGACCGAGCAAAAAAAGACCACTGATGCTGGAAATCCAGAAGCAAAATTACAAAATGCACACAAGCTCTCAGCAAGTCCAGCAGCACCTGTAGGGAAAGAAACAGAATCAAATTTTCATCAGAAATGGAAAAAAACATAAGCGCAATTTAAATTGCGGACAAGGTGGAAAGAATACTGGGAAGCAATGACTGTGATCAGTTGTCAAGGTAAAAATTACTGTTTAAAAAAATCAAATAAAAAGGGGGAAATAATGAAAAGGTACAACCAAATCTGTCAAGAGAATGAAAAAATGATAATGCAGTTGCCTGAAACTGACAAATTTAGTAAAAAGAAATCCGCAAGATGCCCAGACAGATGAGGTGCTGTTCAAGATTAGATTGAGTATCAGTGAATGATAATAACAGCTCAAAAAGAGTTCAGAATGACAATAATATGGAGAATTAAAGTGATAGGCAACAGGAAAAGCAAGGTTGCTCACTTTCCAGAGACTTTCTCTCAAGAGCAACTCACAAATAGGCTGAACAGACGTTTTCTGCAAACTGTCACCAAACCTGTGAAGGCAAGACCACATTGTGTACACTGAATCAATATACTGAATTGGAAAAACTGCAAAACTAAATTGCTGTTTTAGATGTAAAGGGTGCTTGGGTTCATAGAGTGTGGGAAGTATCATCTCTCTTTTACTTACATACAAGTGCTTTGAGAAGGGTTTGGTGAAAATAGAATCATGGAGAGAACACTTCCACTTGGTTCTTATCTAACTTGAGATTCAAAGTACATTTATTTTCAAAGAATGTATAAATCAAACAACCTTGAGATGTGAATAACACACACAAAATGCTGGTGGAACACAGCAGGCCAGGCAGCATCTATAGGAAGAAGCACTGTCGACGTTTCGGGCCGAGACCCTTCGTTAGGACAAAGTGAGTCCTGACGAAGGGTCTCGGCCCGAAACGTCGACAGTGCTTCTTCCTATAGATGCTGCCTGGCCTGCTGTGTTCCACCAGCATTTTGTGTGTGTTGTTTGAATTTCCAGCATCTGCAGATTTCCTCGTGTTTGAACCTTGAGATGTGTTTGCTTACAAGCAGTCGCAAAGCAAGAAACCCGAAAGGACCCAATTTAAAAAAAATAAAGACCAACCCCCAAAGCACAGAAAAAGAGAAAAATAACAACACAAATCATGCAAACACTCAAATGGGCTTCCTTTATTTTCCACCATTCTGGTTTCACTTTCTTTCTTTCCCCCTAGCCACAACAAGGAATGAGTTCCCCTTCAGCTTCTATCTCACCGTGCTCCACATTCAATAGATTATCTTCCACAACTTCCACCAGTTTCAATGAGATTTCATCAGTAGACACATCTTCCACTCCCTTCTTGTCAGCATTCCAAATGGATCATTCCTTCCATTATTTCCATATCTGTTCTTGTATCTCAATCAACACTCCCATATTTGCAGCACATTCACATGCAACTCCTATGCGGGGCTGAAACACCTGTTATTTTACCTCCTGTTCTTCCACCATCCAGAGTCCCAAACAACCCTTCAAGGTGAAGCATTATTCAAGTGTGTTCAAGAATGTAAGAAATAGGAGCAGAACATATGGCCCTTTGAGTTTCCTCCACCATTCATAAAAATCATGTTTGATTTAGTTTTAACTTCAGTGCCATTTTCTGACACCAGCTCTATATTTCTTGATTCCCTTAATGCCAAGAAAATTGTTGATCATTGTTTTCATTGAACACTATGACTGACCTTCCACACATTTCAACTGACAATTCCAAAGGTTCACTACCTAATCACCCCCAGACCCTCAAGCTCTCTATAGTGAAGTAATTGTTTCTCATCTTATTCCATTATTCACTACCCCTTTTCCTGAAACCCTGCAGTGAAACCATTCATCCTGCATCCAGTCTGTCAAGCCCTTTAAGAATTGCGTAACTTTCAACAACATCCCGCCACATTTTTTTTTTGAACTCTGAAGAATACAATCTCAGTATACAATCTAAGGAATACAATCTCTTCTCACTTAGCAAACTTGCTATCCCTGAACACAATCCACTGAATTTTTCACCACACTTCCTTTTTGGCAAGTATCATGGGCAAGGTGACCAAAACCAGGGTGCAACGGTAGCATAGCTGTTAGCATGAAGCTATTACTGCTCAGGGCATCTGGGAGTTCAGAGTTCAATTCCGGTGCCATTCTGTAAGGAGTCTGTAAGGAGCCTCTGTACAGTCTTCCCATAGAATGTGTGGGTTTTCTCCAGATCCCCTGGTTTCCTCTCAAAGTCCAAAGTAGTACTGGGTAGGTAAATTGGTCATTGTAAATTGTCTTGTGATTAGGTAAGGTTAATAGTGCTTTTCAGGGGTTGCTGCGACAGCATGGCTTGAAGGACCAGAAGGGCCTACCCCTCATTCTATCACCAAGTGAATAAAATATACAATACTCAAGGCATGATTTCACCAAATTCTAATTGCAATGGAAGTGTCTTACTCCTATAGTGAAACTTTCTCTTATCAAGGCAAACATGCCATTTGCACTCCTAATCACTTGCTGAATTTGCATGCTGGTCTTCAGCAACTTCACATAAAACTCCATCACAACATCAACACTAGCCAATCAAATATGCTACTATTCTGTTAGGTATGACAAAGTGATAACCTCACATTTTTCCTATATTCCATCCGTCATGTACTAATTCAAACGTTCAACTTTCCCATATTCCCCTGAAGCCTTAAATGCTCCTTTGAACTCACAAACTTAGAAATATCCCTTTGGCTAAATCACTATTATTGATCATCAATAGCTGGAGCAAAGGCACAGACAACTTCAGTATCCCATGTCAACCTGAGAAGTATTTACTTATTTATTCCCATTCTGCTTTATGTACAATAACTAATTCTCAATCTGTATCAATACTTTATTCCCAAACCCAAGTGCTCTAACCTTGTTAACCTTAATCAACCTCATCAAAAGCCTTCCAGGAATCCATCTATTAGGAAGACCTCAAAGCACTCCAACAGATTAGTCAAACAGATTTTCCCATCATAGTTTAGTGTATTGCATTCAGTGCTCAAGTTATCGTCGATTCCCCCCCATTTCACAATTATCACCAATTGCCATCACAATATACCCATTCTTCCCCCATTCTCACCCCCAATCTCTGAACTAACTGCACAGCTGTGTTCTCATTTTTCCCGTATTTTTGTATTTTGATTCTGGATAAGATAATTTAGTATATTCTCATGAGCTTGCCACATTTCCCACACTCAACAGTGTCCACACTTTAAAGATGCTCAATTGATTCAGCAGCAATTTTGACAACCATCAGGTTGTGGAAGCTACCTAAATAAGGCTTTCCTTCCTTTTTCTGTACTCTGACAGGGCAGGATCACTCAGTAGTGTCAATTAGACTATAACTGCAGCATTAACATAAAAATGTTTTACTTTGTAACAAGGTGGAATAAATGGAGAAAGTATGCCACGAGAGTTGACACAATGCCATAACAATGATTCTATGGTAAACAGTAGCTCATATACCATCTACTCTGATAATACAGTGCCCTCAAGATAAAATGGGCCATCAGTTTATCAGGGCAGTTGTTTATTTGGGATAATTCTTAAAGAACAAAAACTAAATTGAGAAAATAGCTGGAAATCCCGTTTATTTGGGACACTATGCCACCTAATTGGGGCAGGAGACTTGCTGAACAGCTCCAAGCTAGCATCATTTGCTTGCACTTGCATGGCTGTTAAGACATTACACCTTGGTTAGAGCAAACAGCTTTTAAATCATCTTGAATGTTACAATGAAAATGAAGACTTTGAGAATGCAATCATCTAAAGCATCGTGCAAATATAGTTTTATAGTACCGTATAGGTATTGGTAGAGTCCCAATTTGTTCTGATTTTTGATTTAGATACATAAATTGTTACTCAATTAAACAGTAGTTTGGCCTTTTAAGATCTTTTAACTATTTCTATGAAACTTCAGCTAATTCGGGCAGCCACTTAAATGGGCCAAAATGTACTGGTCCCAAAAGGTGTCCCAATTAACGGGAATCCTCTATACAACTATAATAACAATGTTTTTTGTTGATAGACTCATCCTTTGCATATGTTATACAAATTGAAAATAGCTTATTTTTGGCAAAAATTAAATATTTTTCAAGTATCCAAAAAACACAAATGACTATCAATTTTCAGTAAAGGTTCCCCTCTAGAATTGCTTTTAAATTTTTGAGAACCAAGAATCCCAAAAGTGGCTCATGTACAGATATTTTACAAATTTATATTTGAAAAAATGTGAGTAATTTCCAATGAACTGAGAAAGAAATAACAATTGAAAAGGCAAATTTTATTTTGTGAATCATGGAGTACAAGCATGGGAAATAAAAACAACTTCACAATTTAACCAAAAAGCTCACAATGCAGACGGCTATTCAAAACAACATGTTAATAGCACTGGACACAATACAACTTGACAGATGGCAATAAACTCACCATGAGATTGTATTTGCTTAATCCAATCAGAACTGACCAAATAACTTGCTCTTAAAGCATCCACTACATCACATCAATTCAGTCACATCAATTCATTCTCCACTACTAAATTCCAATGTCAAATTCTGTATAATGTGACTTTCTTTAATGTAGATCAACAGTACACAGAGCATTTCATCAGACTTAAACATCTTAAAATCGTGCTCAAAAAATGGGACTAAGGATACATCTGTTACAAAGGCAACTTTAGGCAGATGCTCACATTTAAGTTTAACAAAGATAAATACTTTTTCAGTAATTTACTCCTCTCAGAAACTTGCCCCCTATACAGATTAGGATCTGAAGTTGATAAAATGCAGCTTCAATGGACAAAATTCTGCAGTTTATGCATAACAGACGTGCTTTTCCTATTATTAAATGGTAAGTTTGAACAAGCAACCATTCATTTCTTGGGGGGGGGGGGGGAGGGCAAATACTTGAATAAAGCATCATGTCATTAATGGGTAGAAAAATATTTTGTTTCAATCACAATTGTTAGAGGTTGTAGGAACACTAAGAAAATGCATAAAAATGGTTCTGAATGTAGAAAGGAAGCTGTATTTTCCACTCATTACTGGGGTATATCTCAAAATACTGTACCAGCAAGGAAGTTGTAGGGTAGGGCAAGACTGTGCAGTCATGACAGAATCGTGACTTCATATCTTTTATACCTGACAAACATCATCAATGACAGACTGAGATTGCCTCAGTACATGTTTATTTATCCAAATAACTTATTCATAGAACTTGCAAATCCAGAACACAGCTATGCTTATTGAAGATGTTTCATTTCATTTGAAAAGAGATTTTAATTTTTTCAGTTTTTCTTTTACAGGCACTCGCTGACTAATACCACCAAAAGGTTTTTAGAAGTGTTCCCATTCTTCACAGCACAATGGCAGGAAGGCCTCAAACTATTCCTATTACTCATGAAGACTGTGGCAGCCGCACCAAGTTTAAGCGTATTCCCTCCCCTCAGCACATTAGCCTACAACATTCAATATATAGACAGCTCCTTGCACTAAGAAATATAGCTTTTGGGGGACAACTAATCATCCATCAGCAGCTGACATTCATCTCAGTGTGTGTCCCTTGCAAAAGCCCAAGGATCACAAACTTCTGCGTCACACATCTACAAAGACCACTGCAGCACTCTTCATGCCTTTCTGGCAAACATCTTCCAGGATGTGATGAATGACTCAGTGGCTTCAAGGCAGCATACAGCAGTAATGAGATTGTGGTCCTGGAAGCTCTGATGTCAAGTCATTCTACTAAGTTACTTAGATAATCTGCTCAGAAAGCCATGGATCTACCACTTTTTTTTAAACCACCAGGCCTCAAAGACATCTCAGGAAGACTGCTGCTTAATTAACAAGTAGTCAAATACAAACTTTTCCATGAACGACATTATGTTCTGCAGCCTTGTGGCTATTCTTTGTAACACCAGTGACAGATCAAATCTTTGAGTACAGATTATCAAACCTGGAGTACCATGTGCAAGTTTGGTCCCCATATTTAAGGAAGAATATACTTGCATTGGGGGCAGTGCAAAGAAAATTTACAAGTTAGTTCTCAGGATGAATGGCTGACTCATTAAGGGAGGCTGACTAGGTTGGGCATATACTCATTTGAGTTTAAATAAATGACAGCAGACCCCTGAAACATGTAAGATTCTGGAGGGGGGGGGGGATTGAAAGCATCAAAGTTGAGAGAATACATCACCGAATGAAGATATCTGTAATTAGGAAAAATAGTTTCGGAATAAGGTTCAGTGCTATTATTGCGGCCCCCTCTACATTGGTGAGACCAGTCATAAATCAGGGAACCACCTCCAATCCATCGCCAAAAGTGGAACTTCCCGGTAGCCAAACATTTTAATTCCAATTCCCATTCCAATACGTGTCAAATTGAGGCAACCCTCAGGGTGCAGGAGCAACACCTTGTATTCTGTCAGGATAGCGTCCAACTTGATAACATGAATATTGATTTCTCCTTCTGGTTAAAAAAAATCCCTTCCCCTCCCCTTTTCTTTTGTTCCCCAATCTCACCTCTTACCTGCCTATCACCTATCCCTGGGTCCCCCCCCCCCCCCTTTCTCCAATAGTGCACTCTCCTCTCTATCAAATTCCTTCCTCTCAGGCCCTTTACCTTTCCTACCCACCTGACTTCACCTATCAGCTCTCCTCCTCCCCCCACCTTTTCTATTCTGGCATCTTCCCCCTTCCAGTGCTGAAGAAGGGTTTCCACCCAAAATGTTGACTGTTTATTCATTTTGATAGATGCTGCCTGACCTGCTGAGTTCCTCCAGCATTTTATGTGTGTTGCTTTGGATTTCCAGCATCTGCAGAATTTCTCATGCTCAGGATATGGAGTCACTTACCAAAGATAGAGAAGAGGGATTTCTTCTCTCAGAGAATTACAAAGCTTTACATTTCTCTACCCCAGACAGCTGCAGAGGTGATGTCAGTAAATATACTCAAGGTGGAAATAACAGCCATTTGAATTACAGTGAATCATGGAAAGTGAGAAAATGTGTATTCTACAACTACTGCCAAGGCCATGATCTGTTCATTCGCAATCCTATTAAATTTATAGACGAGCCGACTCAAAGAGCCGTTACTTAAGTGTTTCATGTTTTCGTGCAGTGACATGGTGCCTCCCAAGGACTTTGCACAGCTCAGTCCTTCAGACAAAAAGGTAACCATTAGGACAAGGGCTAACCCAAGTTCATTTCAACTATAACCATCTCCCTTGCCCCCCCAACTTATCAACAACTTGCAAGTGCCCAACAGAGTTTGCATGCTCAAATTCCTATAATTAAATTCATAACCTTTTGTAATAGAGGTGAATTTATTTCCATTTAACCAATTATGACACCAGGAACAAGAAATTATTAAGCACATAATTACATGAGAAATCACAGCTTCTAAATTATGTTATTTTCACACAACGAGTAAAATATTTTTAAAACTCTCAGGCTGATTCCGAGCTTTTAGGCAGCACTAAATTTGAAATTCCTTGCTTGTTTCAATTAACACATGAAAGTTTCAAAGGTGGTCCTAGAGAAAACAATTAGAAATAATAGGGTAATTAGGTGAATAATTACACTTGCAGTAGTCAAATGCATTGGGCCACTGTTAGTGCAAGTATTTCTTATTGAGCATAATCATTTTAAAAATTGCCTGAAGGAAAATGAAGAAGCTGATACAATTTTATTAGAGACAATATTTTATAATCAAGCAAGAACAGTATTTTATTAAAAAATCATTAGCATTCATAGCTAAACATATATCAAAAGAATGCTGATACCTCAAAATCACTCAGAGAAAATAAGCATATCTCTGCTGACAAACTAAATTGAGCAAATTTGTTAAAAAAAAAACAGCCACTGAAAAAATAATGAGCAGCCATTAATAGTGGCAGCAGTTCAGCTGTCAATATGCAACGTTTTTGAAGTGAAATTTTGGAATGCCAAGACTGAGTGCTTTTACCTGAGTAATGCCACATTCTTACAATTAGTCACACATGCACTAATCAGTATAACAGAATGTAGTAATGTGATATGCAACCCGCACAACTGAGAATGAATATAGAGTAGTTAGGATGGAAAATAACATATATAGGGAAAAAACAAGTATTCTCTCAATTAACACTAAGTGTCCAAAGTGCAGTAAATATTCTACAATTATATCAACTAAAGGGACTACACGCAGTGGCCACTTTATTAGATACACTTGCTTGTTAAAGCAAATTATTTAATCAGCCAATCATGTGGCAGCAAGTCATTGCATAAAAGCATGCACATGTGGTCAAGAGGATCTGTTGTTGCTCAGAACAAACATCAGAATGAGGAAGAAATGTAATCCAAGTGACTTTGACTGTGGAATGATTGTAGGTGCCAGTTAAAGTGGTTTGAACATCTCAGAAACTGTTAATCTCCTGGGATTTTCACACACAACAATCTAGAGTTTCAAGGAAATAGCGCAAAAAAACTAAAAAATCCAGTGAGCAGCAGCTCTGAGAGCAAAAACATCTTATTAATGGGAGAGGTCTGAGAATGGCCAAACTAGTTCAAGCTGGCAGGACGGTGATAGTAACTCACAACCACACATTACAACAGTGGTGTGAAGAAGAACATCTCTGAACACACAAAACATTGAAGTGGATGGGCAACAAACAGCAGCAGACAACCACAAACATACACTCAATGGTCACTTTATCAGATACAGAAGATACCTAATAAAGTGGCCATTGAGTGTAGTTCACAACAATGGTGGGGGGGGGGAGAGAGAGATCTGGAATGAGCTGGTGAGCAGCACAATCTACAGAGGCTAAACAATCAAACAAGTTAAAAATTGGAAGATAAAACTCAATTTTCAGAAAATAAGATGACTGTACAAAGTATTGGTTCAGCTCAACTATAAAACAAGCTCCTTAAAACTTTCTTCCATCATGTCAGTATGAAAAAGTATATTGGCTACAGCAGCCCATGAACATTCTTATGTACCAATGTTTCTGAAATCTTGAGCTTATGTTTAACAATATAAATTTCACAAAGCACAATTAATATATGGGCCAGACTATGAACAGCTAGGTCAACTAATACTTCTGGTAAATCCAAAAAAAAGCTGCAGCTAAAAGCAAGTGTGATTCAGAAGTGCAGCAAACAAGCTGAAGAAACTACAACTTCCAATTCACTTGTTTTACAATATATCATTGTCAAATCTTCTGCAACTCCAATCCCCCTACCCCCATGTTCAAGTGCAACATACACGAGTACTGAGAATTCTGGTTCATATTAAAGTATTTAAAATGTATAAGAACAACTAATAAAGCTAACTAATACAACAATCTACCTAATACAAGTAAGGCAAGGGAGAATCACACTCATGAAATATTAGACTGCATCAATGTAAATTCTGGAATCCTGAAGCAGTGAATTAGCACTGAATTACAACATTGGAAAAACAATGCTTCCTTATTGCCAGTCCACTTTTATAATGACAGACTGGGAACTCAAAAGTTCAGCAAAAGAGCAGGAGCAGTAACTTGGTATCTCATCTAAAACATTTAACATTTAGTAAGTTGTAACAGCCTGGGAAAGGTCTCACTGCTAACGTAATAGTCTTTCTGTAGAAGCAGCATTTGGGTTATGGTTAGAGATAACGGATGCTTTGGAATGTGAGCTGGCTCTCTTGTTTGGCGTGAGAGGAAGAGAGAAGACGCTAGAAGAAAATCAGTCGTAGGATATGACCCAGTGGGGAAATCATGATTCAATCGAGCCGGGATGATCAACTGAGGATTCATGAATTGAGCCCCAACCGGCGCACATTTGACTGTTTCATTATAATGAGCCCTTTTAGTTTTTTCTTTCCTTTCTTTACTAACCTTTAGTTAAGATTCTTTACTAATCTTTGGTTAAGATTTATAAATATAACTCCATCATATGCAATGTGCTGTCTGTTGTTTCTTGGTACTGAATTGTAACAGGGTTGAAAATTACACAGCATCCACACAAACCAGGGCTTGGGGTTGAAGAGCCATCTCAATCTCACGGGTTTGGCAGGACAGGAGTGTGTCTTCCCTCAACTTATGCAGCCAAGGAAACCAGTGGGGTTCCAAAGTGATATTATCCTTTTATGTTCTTAATTACAGAAAATACACAGCAAAAGAGATAGTATTTTGAAGTGGAAGATGCTTATATGCAACACACACAAAATGCGGGTGGAACGCAGCAGGCCAGGCAGCATCTATAGGAAGAAGCACTGCTGACGTTTCGGGCCGAGACCCTTCGTCAAGACTAACTTCTCATGGCGGAGAGAGTCGCCCTCAGAGCTCGACAGGAGAAACATCGGGAAGCAGAGTCAATTAAGTGTGAGTACCTGGGATCCTCAGGAAGGTACAAATTGAGAAGCTCGAAAACTGATCTTGATGCCAACTGGAGTCAGCTGGCGGCGGAGACACGTTCCAAGGATGGATATATGGCTGTAATAGCAGGTCTGGGTCAAAATATGATCAAAAAGTTGAAGGGCCGAAGAAATTATAGATGGGGAGCAGTGAGAGAGGGTTTCACTGAACTCCCGAAGAGAAGATTTAAACTACTTCAGTGTAGGCATCACCTCTCTCGCTGCTCCCTATATGCGACTGCTTGAAGGTATATTCATCATTGCACAGAAGCCAACTGCTAAATTGGAGGAAGACTGATATTCATCAGAAATAGATTAGGAATTAGATTGGAGACAACTATTTTGGGTGGTAAATTCACATTATTTATTTGAAGGTAATCACTTTCATCTGAACAATATCCAGTACAACAATATCTAGTACATACCACTGTTACAAACTGTACCTTTACATTTGCAAAAGCATGTAGCAATTTAATTGAAAGATACAAGATTCAAGACTGTTTAATGTCATTTCCAATACACAAGTGCGAAGGAGAATAATATAAAAGTCACACCAATTGTCCTTAGAGGAAATGTGCTTTTTGGAACGAGACCATTTCACATGGGGATGGATTTTGTTAAATAAGTTTTTCATTCACCCATATTATCAGACAAGTTATTTTGAATTGATAATGTTGATTAGCAAAACACAAATTCTGAGAAACCTGAAGGACAAAGTGCAATCTCAAACATATTTCATGTGATATGGCACAATTTGGACTCAAAAATAGAATACTCTGTCAGAGAGCAACACAGAGCACACAACAATCATGCAACAGTTGTTAGAAGTTATATTAAGGAACTTACCAAAACTCAAGAGATTAAGAATTACATTTTAAATGTTTCTAAAGATTAACGGACATGCAATCAGCAGGGACTGGGGTGGGGGCGGGTCATATTTTGAGCCCTAATTCAGGAGAAGAGGGGACACTAAAACTGAACCTAGCTGTGATTTTGCATGAGAAGTCCAAAGGTCACCAGGGGAAGGATTAAATAAATGTACAGCAGCCAGTTCATGCCTCAGATACTTATCATGTGAACATATTTGGGAAGTACAATATTAGATATAGTGTGCAATTCTAATACAGTATGGCAATTTCAAAACAGCACTTAATAAATTGATATCTGTTTTACTGTGTTGCACAGCTGTAATGTACCAATTTATGTAAATACATTACGGCAGGTTGAAAAGAATCTTAGATACCCCAGATTGAACTGATACTGACACTTGGCTTTGTTGTTTTTGCCCTTCATGGGACCAATCAGGAGGATCCCAGTTACTTCACTCTGTATGAAATTACTAAATAAAACTGAATCAAAGTAAAGCAGTCACCCCATGACAAATTCATTGGTCCAAAACCAAACACTGATAGATATTGATCTCCAGCTCCATTGTGAATTTAAGTCAGGTTCTGAAGCCCACTTCTAATGCATAGAAGGACTGGTTAACAAGGTTGGCTAGACTAAATAAAACCCAGAGAGAATTTCAATTCACCAGCAAAAGTCTGGAGGACATTCAGATCCATCTGTCTTATATCCGAGAACTTTGATGCATGTCAACTTTAAGCACTCTGTCTAAAGGAAATTGGCACTTGTCAAACAAAGCAATTAGATTGTCGGCTTGTTCACATGTGATAGTGCTCTACAATATATGGTTATGTTGCAATCTGACTATGGTATTTTATGTACGTTTCCAAGAGTCCTCACCAGACTAAAAAGTAGCAATGTTGAACAAAACTAGCAATTTAAAAGCCCCTGGGAAATTAAACCTTTTGCCAGTGTCTTCAATAGCCTTGTTACATTAGTTACTGTGTTATCCCAAAAGTTTTGGCCAAATGCAATTTAAAGCATTTATAGTTGCACACAGCGGATGTACAGTATGCAGCACCAAATAATATTCAATAGTTCAAAGTCTAGATAATTTTTGTGCAAGGAAAGCATATAATTTCCTTTGAGTATCCCAGAAAGTGCCAAAATGTCTATGATAAAGCAGCTCCCTCTGTGAAACATCTGGACATTACCAGTGCATATACAGAAAAATACAGCACAAAAATATTCAAAAATATTGCTGCCAGGGAAAAATTATTTAAATAGTTTCCTAAATCAGTGTAAAATGAGAAGACAAATACAAGGTGCTGCATAATACTTAGCCATAAAAATCAAAATGGTTGCAATTCCTACTTCGTACAGAAATTAGCTATTGGAAGGCAGACCAGTGAAGGGAACATTATAATTGGTCTCAAGATCCCTAGGTTGTAAAAAAAAAGAAAACACAGTAGGCACATGGCATTTATATGGAGGATATAAATTAACATGAACCAATTGTCCCCTTGCCCCATACTGCTGTTTCAATGTGGTTCTTGTAACAATCTGATTATTCCTGCTGGAAGCTGGATGCACACAGACATCAGGTTAGAATAAAGCTAACTGTGATGTGATGCTATAATGATCAAACCTTTACAGATACAAATATAATAATTACCAGATCGCCACCTGGAAAAACAAAAGTGCTACTAACTTGGGGAGAGAAGGGGACAATAATGATTTGAATGGGGGTAACTAACATTCCTTGGATTCTTCTATTAGTATTGATATAACCTTGCATTTTCTTTTACATCAAAAGATTTCATGATATAAATACATGCTTCAGGTTGAAACAAGTCTCAAACCAAAAGAACTGGTAAAATGAAGCTTTGAAACTTCCAACATTCTTACAACATTTTGCAACCTTCAGTATCAGTTTTATAATCAGCCTCGTACATGTGGAAATATATTGGTTTGTGGTAACCATACAGTGAAAAGACACAGAATTACTATATTTTACAAAATAAATAGTGCAAACAAAATTAATGAGGTAGTGTTCATGGACTGTTCAGAAATCTGATGACAGAGGGGAAAGAAGCTGTTTCTGAATCACTGAGCATGGGTCTTCAGGCTCCTGTACCCCCTCCATAATGGAGGACATGTCCCAGATGGTGAGGGTTCTTCTTGATGGACAACCTCTTAGAGATATTCTTGATAGTGAGGAGGATTGTGCCTGTGATGGAGCAAAAGGAGTCTGCAACCCTCAGCCTCTTGCAGTCCTGTGCATTGGAACTTCCATAGCAGGCAACAATGCAACCAGTTAGAATGCATCCCAACATACAACTGTAGAAATTTGCTGGTCTTTAACAATATATCGAATAGATTCAAACTCTTAACAAAGTAGAGTTGCTGATGTGCCTTCTTTGTTATTGAATCAGTATACTAGGCCCAGTTCAAATCCTCCAAGATTATGACATCCAGGAAAATAAAACTCTTCACCCTTTCCACCGTTGACACCTCAATGAGGAATGGCATGTTCTCCCAACTTCCCCTTCCTGAAGTCCACAATCAATTCCTTGCTCTTTCTGATGTTGAGGGTATAGTTCCTGCTGCAACATCACTGAACCAGCTGATCCATCTCACTCAGCCTCCTTGTCGCCATCTGAGACTCTGCCAACAACAGTGGTGCAATCAGAAAAGTTATAAATGCCGTTTGAACTGTGCCTAGTCACACAATCATGTGTACAGACAGTACAGCCATGGGCTAAACACACATCTTTGAGGTGTGCCTGTGTTGACTGCTCTTGAGGAGGAGGAAGTGTTATCACCAATCTGCACAGGCTGAACTTCCAATGACAAAGTCAAGGATCCAGTTGCAGAGGGACATACAGAAGCCCTCGTTTTGAAACAATGATTAATAGGGGATGATGGTATTGAACACCAAATTATAGTTGTTAAACAACAATTTGGCATACGTTTTGCTATTGATTAGATGCTCCAAAGTAGAGTAGAGAGCCAGCGTGAGTACATTTGCTGTAAACCTACTGCAGCAGTAGATCAACTGCAATGGGTCCAGACCCTTGCTAAGGCTAGAGTCAATTCTAGCCATAACCAACCCCTTGAAGCACTTTATTACACTATGTCAGTGCTTGGGCAGCATGCTGCCCAACCTGCTGAGTTCATCCAGCTTGTTTGTGCATGTTGATTTGATCACAGCATCTGCAGTGTACTTTGTGTTTAGTATGTCAGTGCTACTGGTTGTTAGTCATTGAGGCAGCTCACTCTGCTCCTCTTGGGCACAGATCATGATTACTGCCCTTTGAAGCAGGTGGGAACTTCAGAATGCAGTAATGAGAGGCTGAACATGACTCTGAACACTCCAGCCAGTCGGTCAGCTAAGTTTTCAGTGCCAGGAACACCATCAGAGCTTGATGCCCTGATTATCATATACACAAGAGATTCTGCAGATGTTGGAAATCTTAAGCAACAATAATAAATACAATAAATTTCCCCTCCCCCCACCTCCATCCTCCTCTCTTTTGGATACCCTCACCCCCATTCTCCTTGCCTGCCCATCACCTCCTTCTAGTTCCCCCCCCCCTTCCATTTTTTCATGGTCCATTGTCCTCTCCTGTTAGATTCTGTCTTTTAACTCTTTCATCTATCCCATCCCAGCTTCTTGCTTCATTCCTCCTCCCCCACCAACCCACCTCCCCCCTTCACCTGCTCTCACGCATCATCTACGAGTTTGTACTTTTCCCTTTCCCTCATCTTCTCATTTTGGTTTCTGCCCCCTTACTTTCCAGACTTGATGGAGGGTCTAGGCATCAATCATTTACTCCACTCCACAGATACTGCCTGACTTGCTGAGTTCCTCCAAGTATCAGATCAGCATTTTCACAACTACTACTAACATTTATACAGCACAGTAAATTGTCCAAAGATACTACACACTGGAATCACCAAACACAATTTAAACACAGACATATAAAAAGTAACATTTAATCAGCAATGAACAAGAGAAAATCGCAGATGCTGGAAATACAAGCAACAAGGAAGTTTTAATGAATGCTGTAAATTTAGAAAGTCAAGTAGTTGCATTCCAGGTATGGCAATTCAAAATTCTTAGCCAAATCTTCATGTTTTAATAAAACACTATTTTCTATATTCAAATATTACAGTGCTTTTAATGTCCACTTTGCAGAAAATGAATTAAACCATAAGATATAGGAGCAGAATTAGACCGCTTGGCCCATTGAGTCTGCACCGCCATTTCATCATGGCTGATCCAATATTCCTCTCAACCACAAGCTCCTGCCTTCTCGCTGCATCCCTTCATGATCTGAACAATAAAGGAATCTGTCAACCTCTGCCTTAAATATACATAAAGATTTGGTATACATGTTTTAGTAATACTGATGTTTTACTTGGTATACATTTGTTTTAGTAATTTCAGCAAGGTAACTGGGGTTCTACAGCAAAAAATAAATTAAAGCACAGTATGAAGCACATATTTTGGAGGGAGCAAAACATTGAGGATTTTGCATTTATAACATGACAAATTTTCAAATGGCATGCATATAAAGAGTGAAATACACCTCACAGACCAATCAAATATTGTCCCCTTACAAGCACAGGTTGTCCCTGTGCATTAAAGTTAATCAACATATTTTCTTATTTAATACGCCTTCAAAAGACATTTTGAAGATCATAATGCCTTCAAAAAAAATGAAATGACATTTAGAATGCAAATTTCACAATTAGGGATGTCCAACAAAAAAGAGTGAAAGTGGGGAAAAATGCTGTAACGCATTATTAAGATCAAAAACATAAGAAATAGAGCAACACTAGTCTATTTGGCCCTTCATGCATGCTATGCCTGTGCTTTAACCTCAGTGCCATATTCCTGCAGGTACCTACATCACATTCAAATCCAAAAACAGATTAAAATCCACATATCCATTATTATCCAAACATGTAACAGTATGTTTTGAAGATCATTGGCAATCAAATCACCACAGCCTACTGGGAACGAAAACTCTAAACTTTCACTATTCTCTGGATGAAGAAATTTCTCATCTTGATCCAAAACAGGCAACTACTTATTTTAATAGTATGACCCTTAGCTCTAAACACTTCAGCCAGAGGAAATATCATCCTTGCATCTACCCTGTCAAGTTTTGTAATTACATTTTAATGAGGTCACTACTCATTCTCCTGAACTCGAGGGTGTAGGCTGTCACAAGCAGTCATGGAGATGCATCTGTCATGAAGTGTTTATACACCTTGATAATTTAATATACTCTTTCCATATTGTCAGATCTGCATTTATTTATCATCTAGCCCATGAAGTACTTTTGAAGAATAATTTAAAAGCAAAAAAATACTGCACATGCTGGAAATAATACCAACACAATTAACTTTTCAAGTAAATGACACAATTTTCTTGGCAACTTGAAATATGCATGTTTTTCCACATTTCTAGTTCTGATGAAGTCACCAACCTGAATTTCTCTTTCTTTCAACATGTTCTCTTACCCACTAAATGGTTCTAACACTTTGTTTTTGTTTCAGAAGAGGTTCAGTCTCCTTAACCACTCCTCACACAACAAAGCCCTCACACATGGAAACAAATCAGGTGACTGGTTGCTACACTCCTCTCTTTCACAATGATTTTTTTCCTTAAGCACAGAGGCCAAATCTGTGCATGTTATTCCAGGTGCAGTGTCATCTAGGCTACCTTTACTCCTAAACTAAAATCCTCTTGCAGCAATGGCCAAAATACTCTTCCAGGTATCCTCACAGGGGCCTGGGTCCAATAGGATAACATGGTATTTCACAAGTTTCTCAGCTCCCAGAAAGAAGAGTTTATTTGTTTAACTATAACAAGTTAAACCCTGCACGGGCTGGCAGCTGGAAAACAGTATGCAGTTTTTAGTTACCAAGGGCCTTCTTCCTAACACAATAACCTAGCTTATTTCTCCAGAAATGCTGCCCAGACCTGCTGAGTGTTTACTACTTTTATATCATTTGTTATTTTCAATGATTTTAGTCGATTTCTACTGCATGAAACGTGTTTTAATAGAAATAATACTTAATTTCTTATGTTACGTTCCCCAGTAACCGGGTAGTTTTCCAGCAAAGATAGATGGATCCACCGAAGCCTGATGCTACTATTTTCAAACGTTTTTATTTATAAAGGGGCACAAACGTATGGTTAATACAAAACATTCAGATCATATACGTCGTCACAACTCAATCTAAAGCACAGGTATAGTAATAATCAATCAGAAATAAGCTCTACAGTTGTCTAGGGGTAATGTAGATATATATTGTTTACTGGATATTTAAAAGTCTTTTTGCGGTCACTGCAGTTCCACCAGCCGCCGTCGATTGTGGTGTCACGTTGGTGCACTTTTGTTAGAAACAGAGAGAGAATGAAGCATTTACCCGACAGGTTTTCCAACCTGTATGAGGTAGTCGGAAGTCTCGTTGGGGAATGGACTCTCATCTGTGGCTTCCCCTGTAGCTAGGCCGTTCGTCCGTGGTGAGGTCGCCAATCCCAGACAAGGGAAGGACGCACACGAACCCCACCACCGGCTGTCGCTCTCTAAACGCAGTCGCAGGAATTCTCGCGTATCTTCTGGTGCGTCTGGCGACCCGCCTCAGCAGCCCACCTTTTATCTGGACTGGCAGGGTTGTAGATGTCCATCAGGGTAGGGGGGCGAGGCAATCCTTCCCCTTTCACCCATCTCACATTGCCCTGAGATTTTGCACGTAGGCCAATTCCTTATCCCACAAAGGTGTCTCCCAAGACAATGGCTATGTCCAAGGCTTTTGTCTTGTTGAGCGACCAGCCCACTTTGCCCGAGGGCTTTACACGTGGTTTTCATGAGACAATAGTCAAAGAGTCGCTTTATTCTGCTTCCCTGGGGAATGTGGTCTTCAGCACGTCTCCCTCTCTCTCTTGGGTCATTTGACCCCCCCTTGACTAGGGCTCTTGCGAATCTCACAAAGGAGGGGGCTGGGGTCATAACACTTAAAACCATATATATTTTTAAACTGACTGATATTAACTATCAGTGACAAATATACTGGTGACATCAACTGTTAAAGTGGTTCTATGAATGTGTCAAGTTTACTATGATAAGACAATCCTGGACTACATTGGGTCATGCTGAGGTCTCAGAATAAGACTGCAATTGGGGGCCAGATAAACAAAGTTACCCAGGTTCAGACAGTAAGCACAGAGAAACAGAAAATTTTGCCCCACTGTTTAAATCGCTACTATTTACTGCTACTAATCCTCATTCATGTAGGCACAGAAAATAACTAGGAAGCCTATTAGATGGACATAGTTGCATTGGAAATCCGGGAATGTTCACAATATCTGTATTAATTCCTGAGATGCAAGATTTTTCACAAGGAATGATCGTGGAGATCAGGCCTTTGCATTTTAAATACAAGGGAGTGCAGATGTTGGAATCCATAACAACAAACAAGAGGAAGCATTTTGTCAAAGGAGCATCTGTGAAGCACAATGGTCAGTCAGCCTTTTGGGTTAAGGCCCTTCATCTGAATTGAGTGTAGGTTATAAGCTTGCATTGATTACATCAGTACACTTTGAACACACAACCTGTCACTACTATTCATTCTAAGAAAAAAAATCATTTATTTAAAAAAAAAGTCCAGATGAAGTGTCTCAACTAACCCACTGAATGTCCAATTCCCAATATATTGGGGTGGAGAAAGAGTGGTGATTTTACTGATTACATGGATTGGCACCGAGCGGATAGTTTCCATCAAATGGACACCTTCATCAAGAGGGCATAATAATAGTCATCTATTTAAGATCTCCTATTAGAGAGTTGTGAATTTTAGCAACTCTCAATCCCTGAGGGTTGTGAAGACTGAGTCACTGAATACATGCAAACTGAGGAAGATTGAAAAAAACTTGTACTTGGGGAAATCAGCTATTAAGAAAAAGCAGCAAAAGCAGGAAATTGGAGGACATAAATCAGATCAGCTAAGAAATAACTGAATGGTGAAAACTGTGCAGCATAGTTAGAACATAAGAAATAGATGCAGGAGTAGGTGTAGGCCAACTGGCTTGGCAAGTCCAATCCACCATCCAAAAATCTTTGCTGAAGTGGCCATGGGTTAACTACACCTACTCCCTTTTTCCATTAACCCTGAATCCTCCTACTATGCAAAAATTTACCTAACTCTGTCTCAATTATATTTAATGAGGTGCCTTCTACTTCCCATGAAAGCAGAAAAATTAAGAGATTTGCTCTTTGCGAAAAACAAATCCTCCTCACAACTATCCTAAATCTACTCCACTGAATCTTGAAGCTGTGTCTCCTTGTTCTAGTCTCACCTGCAAGTGGAAACAACTTTCTCACCTCAATCTTATCTGTCCCTTTCATAATGTTTCTTTAAGATCCCCTTGCAGTTTTCTGGATTCCTCTGAGTTTTGCCTCAGGCAACTCAATCTCTCCTCTTAGGTTATCCCCTCATCTCTATAATCAGCCTCATGAATCTCCTCTGTACCACCTCCAAAGACCATATACCTTTTCTCAAGGAGACCAGAATTGCACTCAGTACTGCAGATGTACCATAGTGGTTAGTGCAACTCTAATACAGTTTGAGATGTCAGAGTTCAGAGTTCAATTCTGACATCTTCTGTAAGAAAGTTTGCACATTCTTCCCATGTGCCGTGTGAAATTCATCCAAGTGCTGCATTTTCCTCTCTCAGTCCAAAGGCATACCAGTTAGTAGGTTATTTGGTCTTTGTAAATTGCCCCATGATTAGGCTAGGGTTAAATCAAGTTGCCGCGCAGCTGATTTCACTGGGCTGGAAGGGCCTGTTCTGTGCTGTATATTAAATTTTTTTAAATGTTACAGTTGCACGTCAACTTCCTTGCTCTTAGATTCAATACTGCAGCAATGAAGCCAACATTTCATTTGTCTTCTTGATAACCTGTTGTACCTGAAAACCAACCTTTTGTGATTTATACACAAGACTTCCAAGTCCTACTGCAAAACAGCATGCTGCAATCTTTCACCACTTAAAATAACAACCTGATCTTCTATTTTTCCTTGCAAAATGCATTACCTCACATTACCAACATTGTTCTCCATTTCCAAGACCCGTGCCCACTCATTTAACCTATGTCTCTCTGCACTCCATATCTTCTGCATGACTTGCTTTTCCAAACCAGCATTATCAAACGCACACAAACTGAACTCAGTTCCTTCCTCCATATCATTAACATCACCGAACCCTGCAGCACTCTGCTCATCACTGATTGCCAACCAGAAAAAAAACATTTATCCCAGCTCTCTGCATTCTATTGGTTAACCATTCCTCTATCCATGCAAATACATTATCCTAACTCCATGCAGCCCTATCGTATATGTCCTTCATGTGGCACCTTCTTGAATTCCTCTAGAAATCCAATCACAACATCCAGCTGTTTCCCTCCATCCACTACTTTCAGTATACCCTCAAAGAACTCTTGTAGGTTTGTCAAACACAGAGCTGCCCTTGCCAGACTTCTATCCAAATGTCTTTGCTTTTTCTTCCTTTAATGACAGCTTCAAACATTTTCTCAACTACAAATGATAAGCTGTCTATAGTTACTTGCTTTTGCTACACCCTATTTGAAGAAAAAAAATAAGCAACCATTTCTTGACACATTTTACTTTACCTGTACAGAGGCAAATGACCACACAAATATTTTTGAGTACTTTCCCTAAAAAAAACCTGGAGAGTTGTAAATCACGTACAATTGTGGCAAACTAAAGAGGATCAAGATATCAAGACTGCCACAAGTGGTCTTTGACCAGGTGACCAGTGATTATTTATCAGTCACATTGACTCCACTGCAAAATAAGTAAGCCTTTAGATCAAGTTTTGAACAGTCAGGTTATGTGCTATTATCAACTAATCAATCTTTTAGGAAATGACAAGGTCACTGCACCAGAATCCAAACTTTAGTAAGAAACTTGAAGTGAGTTCTATCAGTATGTGTGATCTGTCTGACATTTGAGTGGTCATTAATGCTTAAAAGATGATTTTTTTTCTTATTATCCTCACAGTCATTAAAGCAACTGCTCAAAACCCTCCGTGAGATTGCCTTGGTTACTCTTCTAGGTGACCTTGTTCGCTGTCTCAATAATGCCGTTATTTGTTGGACAAACCACAATCAAATCTGACCTAAAAGTGACAACACAGCATAAGCTCCAACTAGATAAACAGCAGCTGTTTAATCAGTCCTGCCCCTCTCTCTCTCTCTCTCTGCCTCAGCAATCTACAGGCACAATACCTCAATCAGTTTTCTCAGGTCACTATATTATATAACCTATAATTTTGTGTGCAATAACTCTACAAAATGAAGCACATTTAAGCCATAAAGCACACATATAAAGAGTCTGAAGACCTGAGTGATACAGGCTATCTGATTTTGAAATCTAACAAATCAAAAGAATTGCATAGTGATGTAACATGCAGATGATTCAGTGACATCAACTAGTTGCAGCTAGTCCTGTACTGTACTGAAATGGTTATGCCTGGAATACAGACAAGATGTTGAAGCTCCAGTGGTTTCCTTGTTAATTTTCTTATCGAGAATAATATGAAAGATGTCAATCAAAACAGTGAAAAAGATCCAGATTGTATACATTGCTTTTATTATTAAATCAGTACTATAAACAGTATATCATTCAATAATTCCAGTCAAATAATATAAATAATTAATTCCTTAGTTCTTAATGTGACCATCACTGTTGAATTGCACGGATGGGAATGAGAATGCAATTTTTGGATTACAGTTATCAGGTTAATGCAGGTGGACACCAGGTGACAGGAAAAATGTTAGTTTCATTCTACAACTCCTACACCATTCATCATCACTTTGTAAACTTCATGTGCATGTCAATAAATAACCACAGATTTCTCCACCTTAAATCAGAACAAATAGCTGCATGGTGTGACTGAGACTACAGTAGAACTCTGTTTCTCATGTATTTTTTGCAATATTTTTAATAACAAGGAAATTAATAAATCAACTTGGGAGTTTCAGCTCTGAAAATAATGCAAATTCCGAGCTAAAAAGACAACATTTTTGCACAGAAAGTTGCCATTTGTGTTTTACCTTTATGGAAAAAGACAAAAAAAAAATCCATTTGCAACTGAAAAACTACAAAAGCTATCATTGACAAAGAGGAAAGTGAAATATTTCAAATGTTAGCAAACTGACTGGTAAACAAAAAGCACACAGCATTTAAGACCGAGTCTATATTATCCAATCAGCAATTGCAATGACTCATTACAGAATTTACTGGAGTACCTTGTAATCCTTGAAGCTTGCAGAGTTCTGATTTGGGGAAGGGGAGGAGTCACAGAAGCACAAATGGGGAAAAGGGAAGCAATAAACTTTACTTGAAAATGGTGAAAATAATTACCAATGTGTCTAAATTTATGCATATTTTATCTGTCATGCCTGAATCAAACCTATTATTTTTATTTCCCTTTGCATCTCCAAGCCCCAGAAACATCCATCCCTCCTTTGCTTGTCACCCATATGTCTACCTTCAAGTTCTCCTCCTAATGATTTACTCCCAGTATCTAAATCCTTATGTCTTCTCTGCCTTTCAAAACTCGTATCACAAACTCAGGTTTTAATTTGATCAAGGCCAATTGGCCTCTACTGCACCATTCCAGTGTACTCTTAGAAAAATCATGCCAGTTTCCTTCACACTCTACTCCAACTAGTCCTCCAGATTTTGCAAGATGATGAACCATCATGCTTTTTCTTTTGTATTCCACAGCAAGGTGTTTATACATTCATGGTTCTCAAAGGAGTGCCAAAAAAAATGGAAAGATTGAAGCAATGATCCAAAACAAGTATTTCTCATTATCAAAAATTTTTCACTTTTGAAAATGTCAGTGTTTTTGAGAAAAGCTTATGTTACGGTAATAGGTTTTAAAAGCAGGCATTAGGGGTAAGGAGAGAGAAAACTCCACACTTTGTCCTTAGGTGGTAAACTTTTAGTTCCTGAAAAATGTTGGCAACTTTTTGATTTTCAAAAATGTTAAAGCTTCAAGCATAACTCTTCCTTGATAAACATTTGAGCAGAAGAACAAGCAAAAATGTCAAAGTTTGAATATTCAGAAGTATACAAAGTAAGTTTTGAATTTTAGAAATAAAAGTAGAAGCTACTGGAAATCCTCAGCAAATTGCTTAGCTTCCACAGAAAAGAATTTTAACATCTCAGGTTAATAGTCTTTTTTAATTGGAACTTTCTTTTCTGGGTTATCAACCTAAAATGTGTCTATCTCCATAGATGCTGCCTAACTTGCTGAAGCTTTCCAGTAATTCAGATTTCAGATTCCCTTAGTTTTTTTTGTTTTTCTTTGAGGGTAATGGGTAGAAGCTTACAATGGTGAGAAAGACAAGTGTAGCTGAGTAAGATTTGAATTTTGAAAAGCACGATAATAGTGTAGCAATGTGGTTCAGGAAGGTACAGTGGTATAGATAATGCGCTCAACAGAGTTGACTGAGCGTAATTAAAGCCCCAGTACTGGGGGGGGGGAGAATGGAGGACATTATTTCACTTCCAGCACGCTTGGAGAATTTTGCAAGAACAGTGCATTAACACACGTACGGTATGTGATTCAAGTCTCAAAAGTATACAAGATGGCAGAGGTGATTCTTGTCTAGTAAACTATGAGTTTTCTGCGGGTATGAATTTCAAACACTGTTTTCCTCAACACACCAAAGGCTGTGTTGGCACATTGAAGGCAATGGTCAGTTTCACAAGTGATGCCTTCTTTTGCTATCTTTGGCCTCTTGAGGAAAAGACAGCTGACAGCAAGCTTTCTTGAAAGAGATATGTAAAAAGGTCAATCCTTTTCAATGTCTCAATTTTAACTTTAATTGTTGGGGGATGATATTATACAGAGGTCTTAATTGAGGAATGCCTTGCAGATATTGGGCTCAAGGCCTCTTGTATATTGTAATTGATGATAGTTGGAATAGCCTCTCCGCACATGCAAATGAAAGCACTGTCAGCATACTGCAGCCCAAGCACATTGTGGTGGGGGAGTGGGAAGAGAAGGGGAGTGGTGATTTTGGTTCTGTAGCATACTCCACATAAGTTGAATAGTTTCCTTTTAGTTCTGAAGATTAGCTCCACTTCTACATTAACTTTGTTGGAGGTGAAATTGAGCACTGCAACAACAACTGAAATATTGGGAAAACCACACAACCTTACTTGTCAATCATCAGTGAGATTAGTTCTATTGTACATCAATGGGCTTGCAGGAAAACATTCAATTCCGGGAATCATAATGGGAAAAGATAACAGAGAAGAGAATGATTCAGGAATGCTTTCAAATTTTTCTTCAAAATGTCCCCAATGTCTCCTTGCTATCCTTGGCTTAGGACCACTTTAAATGAAGCAGTAGCATTTAGGGTACATTGAGAACCTTCAACCCCTACACATTAAATGTAAATAAAATAACAATTTATATGACTAAATTGATATGACTATCCGTGTGCCTGCCCCATCAAATATTTCCTGCCTTATCTGGGGATAAGTTTGCAGTTCCTACACTGGCATCCTCCAGTCACCTTAGATCCCATAGAACCAGAATAGAATTAAGCTACTCTCTTCAGCTTTTGATAGATGAAAGAAGTATAATCAAGGAGTTAACAAAATGCACGGATGAAGATTTTAGCAGCAGAAAACCTGAGGCAGGAAGAAGAACTGGGCGGTGCTAACAAGTAATATTTGCAAATGGGGAGGATATGGAAAGGAAGTGTCAAATCAGGGTCAAATGAAAGTCAAGAGCAATCCAGTTCAGTTTGCTTATGTAGCCAATTAAAATTGGTAGCTGTGAAAAACAGACTGATACAACAACAATATTCCAGTTGTTAAAGAGGAAGAATCCAGAACTCGGTCATTGCCAGAATGGATTAGATACATTGGTCAATATCACAGAGCGGTTGAGATGAGATTGAACTGAATGTACAACCCAAAATCATTCTTCAATAAACTGCTGGAAACATGAAGTCGGATGAAAAATAAAATTATTTGAAACCTGCTTTTCTCTTGAGAAAGCAGTATTTTGAAAAAAGAGCTGGACTTTTAAAAAGGTAGGAAACAATGCAAACTTGTTAAAGGAGGAGGACATGCGGCAAGGGAAAATGAGTTACAAGTTCATCAGCAAGCATGAAACATCCCGAAGAATAACCTTAATGATAATACTCAAATAGTTAAATCCACTTCCTTACTTTCTGATCTCTCATGACATACAGCTAATAATTTCTAAGTAATTGCCATAGATCCAAGTCGACTTGCTTCTAGCATGGCATCACTAATATGCAATAGGAAGGAGGAAAAAAGATGAAATGGAGGAAGCAGTAGAGAAAAGAGAAAAAAAAAATTAAGATTACTACTGAAAGGAAATCAAACAAATCCTTCATTTTATTTATTTTGATTTTATGCTTACATGTTTTTTTACTTCCAAGTCTATCAGTAAGATCAAAGAAATTTTCAAAACAAAAATACAAATAAACCACAAATTCGTATCAGCAGGACTCACCCATTGAAAGCCACAACACAAATCAAAATGTGAGAAGTGACTGCTCATAATACAACTGTGAGTGTATAATGTCAACCACTTACAAATTCCCATTTCTGTAATAACTCAGAGATACTAGCAAGTACAAAGGAAACATTTTCAACCACGTTAAAATTAGTCTACATTGGAATCACTTTATAGACTACCATTACATAAACAGATTCAGGTCCAATTCTATGATCAATGGCAAATGGTATGTGTTCAGCAATGATCTTGCTTTCCTCGGGACTTGCACTTAACTTTTCCAAATTCTGGCAAACTGGCAAGCCTCCACCACCTACAGAAAATTTGTAGAATCTGGGAACAGTAAAGTCACTAAACTAACTAGATTGAAGACAACTCCAAAAGATTAAGTAGAAAACATGTTTTTTTTTTAATGTATTTTACAGAAGGTAACCTAAAATTTGGAAAATGATAAAACTAAAACCCAAAATGTAATAATTATTGTATAAGTTTATTAAATGGGAAGAGTTAACTATTTCAAGATCTGAAAGGTTGTTTAATATCAAATAGAGGCTTAGTACATTCAAACAAGCTTGACATTTTCAGCAACTTTCTACAATGAGTGGCACATAAACAACTGAAATCAACATAAAATCACTGACTTTCCAATGATTGCATATGTCAAGCATAACACCCAGTGATGAAACATTTAAATGCATGTGTGGACCTTAAAAGTTGTTAATTTTATACAAAATTGTGCCAATATTGCCATCATCACAATCACAAGTTCCTTTAAGGTCTAAGTTTTCTACCCATGACATGATTATAAAAAGCAAAAGACAAAATATTTAGCTCCCTATATACTCTAAGCTGTATCATGCAAAGCTGTACCACCCCATGGATTGGTGGTGGGGTGTATTTGTTGTCCAAGGACCTTCTAATGGCTAGCTTGGATAACTTAGCCTACATTCACATGTTCACAGATGCCTGTCATGCTATAGGAAAATAAGAATGAGAGAGTGATAGTCAACCCCTCAACACTTCAAGTAGGTCATAGAAACATAGAAAACCTACAGCACAATACAGGCCCTTCGGCCCACAAAGCTGTGCTGAACATGTCCCTACCTTAGAACTACCTAGGCTTTACCCATAGCTCTCTATTTTTCTAAGCTCCATGTAGCCATCCAGGAGTCTCTTAAAAGACCCTATCGTTTCTGCCTCCACCGCCACTGCCGGCAGCCCATTCCACGCACTCACCACTCTCTGCGTAAAAAACATACACGACATCTCCTCTGTACCTACTCCCCAGCACCTTGAAACTATGCCCTCTCATGCTAGCCATTTCAGCCCTGGGGAAAAGCCTCTGACTATCCACACGATCAATGCCTTTCATTATCTTGAACACCTCTATCAGGTCACCTCTCATCCTCCGTCACTCCAAAGAGAAAAGGCCGAGTTCACTCAACCTATTCCCATATGGCATGCTCCCCAATCCAGGCAACATCCTTGTAAATCTCCTCTGCATGGCTAAGATGTCTTAACTCCATTCTACCAATCTTGATTATGTAATCCTCAACATGTTTGCCCAGCAAAATAACTCTTCAATATGAATCAGGAACTAGAAAAGATTTAAGGTGAGAGGGAAAACACTCAGAGAAACTTGAGGGACTTTTTTTTTTAAGAAGCAGAGCGAGGGTTGTACACATTATGGAATAAACTGCCAGAAGAAGTGGTTGAGAAATGTACATTAACAATACTTAAAACACAATTGGACAAGTACATGGATACGAAAGGTTTAGAAGAATATGGTACAAACCCGGGGGGGGGGGGGGGGGGGGGAGGGAGCAAATGGGTCTAGCTTGGATAGGCATCTTGTTCAGCATTGTTCGACCAGTTGGGCCAAAGGGCTTTTTTCCATGCTATATGACTCATTACTAAAGGTTTCCTTAAAACTTTAAGAAGAATTTTTCAGATTTGTATTACTCATTGCGTGTTTCTAACATCATCTCTTATTGACCCCAGAAGTTTATGGTCAAGTAAGTAAAGAAAGAACATCTACAGGAATAAGGAAAGAGAGACAAAACAGTGCGTGGAGGTGGAGGCTTGGGGGGGGAGGGGTCATGGAGTAACATTTTTTGGATTGACCAGATACTGATGATTAAGGTTACAGAGCACACACAGAATATTGTATCTGCATGTACACAATAGTGATACAAGTAGCTGGGGAAATTTACAAGTTTATTTCTGGACTACCGATCAATTACTTCTATCTATCATACCTTCCGAGACCAGAGCATCAATTCTGATGAGATTGCTTAATGTTGCAGAAATTTGCTGTGCAGAAGTCAAATGTGAAAATAAAATTACCGTAGCCATTTTGACAGATGTAGTTAAAAATAACAACTGTCCAGCCTGCTACATTAAATCAACACACTAATGACCAAACTACAAAACAGTGAACATTTCATTGGTGAAATATGGAAAAGCTTTACAGAATACATTTAGATGTTAACACAATAAAATCTAACAACTTAAGAAGCTACCTTTCAACATATTCGGCAAAATGTGTAGAAAATGGAAAATATTCAAATATTCCAGATACTAAATGTCAGAATATAAAGACTTCTATATTGCAAACTATATTAAAAGCTGACAAGGATGAAATTACAGGGGAACTGAAACTAACTGTAGTTTGCAGGCTTGAAAATAAAGTGTGATTATCATTCACACAAGAAATGTAATGTGCCTTGAAAAATATGAAGAATGCCTATTTCATAATAACCTCCATTTATATATTGATATAAATGTAGAAAAGATTCCAGCACACCGTTTAGGAATTCTATAGCACACGTGAAGAAACGGCATGCAAATATTCCATGATTTAGCATTGGAATTAAGAGTTTATGGAACTGTCTTATCTTGCAGTATGATTTATAAATTTAGGCATTTACAAATATAATCTTTCATTTAAATATATAATATTGCCCCCATCAATAAAGGTGGGACTACATTATGCCTCAAGATTAATAGTTCAATGCTTGGCACATAATATATCTCCATTAACCCACTAAATCACAGCATTTCTGCATGAACCAAAACTGGTTTCTTTTCCACACAGTTAAGAAATACCCGAAGCATTAAAAGCTCTGTTCAACACATTCGGGTGGAACCATACTTGTATGACTCCATGTCAAAAGGTGAATACATGTAAATATTACTGGAACATGAAAATATAAAACATGCCATACATGAAAGCTGCCTATTTCCCCTACTACCATGTTAACACACACTTCATATTCTAGAAAAGCCACATTCAAATCTCAGTGAATCACATCAAGAGATATGTATTTCACAGTAATCAATCACAAAAGTGTTCCAATTCTTAATATGTAGACTGCTAAAGCATTTATTTGGCTATGAGTAGTAAGAGCCCGCAAAAGCAGGCCAAGCACACTACAGAAACAGCATAAAGGATGTGAAACAGAAACTCGGGGGGGAAAAGGGAAAAGGAATATTATGCTACAAACAGCCACCTGTTTTTATGCACAGTGGATTCATTTTTTATGCTGCATACTTGAAACAGAAGCTGTATTATTCTAATGGATTAAAATGTCAGGCAAACCATACAGTTAATGCCTTTTGCAGGCCTCCATTATATCACAATGTGATAGATGGTCATTTTTTATAATGCAATATTTTATGCTTCATCAACTTACAAATAACTGATGTCTTATCACGCAAAGTGGAGAAACAAGCAGCAGCAACCGGAGCAATTCCCAGTGCTATTCATGTTCTCACTTAAGCACAGCTGGTGTGTAGTTTGCATAGAAAATCCCCACATGCTCCAGCTCTGACAACATTTCACACCAGTCCTGATAAGTTCCAGTATCCACAACTGTGCAATAACCTCCTCTTATTTGTTTCACCTGCTCAGTCCCTTCAGGCCCACTAATGGCATGCCTGTGGGATTGTGAGAATCCTCAACCACGCACAGCAGACTTATTTGTAGACCACATTTCTGCATTAGAAACGAACAGTAAAAAGCAGTGCACAAATGAGCTGAGCATGGCTGAAGCTATACGGTAAGCTTTGTGGTAAGCTCATCTGTATGCTTTTCCTCCAAGAATCTTGATGCTAGTGCCAGATTGTACAAATTGGCAATGCAATTTAGAGCCCTCTCTTCAGATTCAAGGAGCAATTTGACAAATTCTTTTCTACAATGAAATGACCAATTACTTGAAATGTCAAATCACTTACTTTTATACTGGCAAGTTCATTACTTTTCTTCTGCTGTCAGGACTATGCAGGATACCGACAAACCAAGTCATCTTCACAGAATATATTTTGAGAGTTATAATACACTTGAGCTCCAGATAAATCCACAAATGCAAAATGCACATTATTCAGGCCACCAGTAAAAACAGAGAGATGATGGGTGCATTTATTTGATGCCCATTCATACAAAGATGTATTATGGGTAATCTGCAATGTGTATTTAATAAATCATCCTGGTTAGGTGGGCAGGATTAGTTTCAAGTCACCTAATGACTATATTATGAGCAGCAGTATTAAAAGGATTAATATTAATCTGAGTTGTTTCAGCTAACTGGCGGAGATTGTCCACAGTGCTGACAGCAACAGCAGCACCAGAAGTAATCCAAAACTGAAGCAAAAGATTAATGAGAGCTTTAGCATTCCGCCTGTGAGTTTTAATTTACCAAATGAAACAGCAGTAAAGCCCAGTGTATATTGCAATTCAGTCCATGAATAAACACATAGCAAGTCTCAGATAACTGATCCTTGTTTTAGCCATTCATTCACAATATTCCTCCTGTAACTAGTATCACTGAAGCCACCATGGAATTCTAGCATCAAGCAAGTTCACAGTCGATCTTCCTCACAGTGCCAGATCAAATGATGCCTGTTGTATGTCAATTGTTCTAGGTTGAGGAGTAGGCTATTCCTACTTATAAATTTTAAAATTTAGTTCAGAATCAGATCAGAGTACTCTGAAACCTGCTCAAAATATTTAATGGCAAGTTCACCCCATGAACTAATGATTAACCAACATCATTAACAGTATCTAATGATTCATCTTATTATGTACTATTAATCTGTGTGCGCATTTAGGCTGCTACATTTTTCATATTATAACAATGACTACACTTCAAATAAAAACAACTATTCTAAAGCATTTGAGAACTCATGAGGTGGTGAACAAGACAGTAAGATCATTTTTCCTCAATATGAAAGATAACATTTTAAAAATGCTAAACTGGATAAATCATTACATTTTCAGTCTCAGGAACTCAAAATGATTCCTCCTCATTCACAAGCTACCTAATATTACACATAACACATTTTTGACATTTTAATGATTTAAACTTAAAAATGCTCTTAATATGAAATGTCATAGCTACTTCTTTACCCAGAAGGATACTTCTACTTCATGCAAATAAATCAAATATTTTCAACTCCAAACCAAAAATCAAGAGGGCCTGTCAGCGTTAACAGAAAATCATTTCTGCAGTTATGCACTTATGAAACCCAGATTATTTTTGATCATAATTAATTGCAGCTATTATACAGAACAAATTATTCCATGCTTCGGCTACAAATCAAATCATTATCATCTTCCCCATACTCAAAACATGGAAAAGAAACCGAAGACATGGTTAACAGTTAATTTTAAAAAGATCTTACTCAGAAGCATGTTTTAACCTTGCAAAATTCACCACCAGTACAAAATCCCAAGGGAAACACATAGCCTAAATAGTACCAAACAGAAACTGATGCAACCTCCAAGTGATGAATTACAACTTACAAAGGCAAATCTAACTGTGATTAATGGTATAAATTATTTTGCTCATTACCCAAAAGTTTAAAGAAAAAATAAATTCCATATCACACTTCCACCATCTTCTTGCATCCTTGTACCCAAGACCATGTGGATAATTTTTTCTCCCATCATTAGTTTTCTGTACATAGAAACATAGAAAATAGGTGCAGGAGTAGGCCATTCAGCCCTTCGAGCCTGCACCGCCATTCAGTATGATCATGGCTGATCATCCAACTCAGAACCCTGTACCTGCTTTCTCTCCATACTCCCTGATCCCTTTAGCCACAAGGGCCATATCTAACTTCCTCTTAAATATAGCCAATGAACCAGCCTCAACTGTTTCCTGTGGCAGAGAATTCCACAGATTCACCACTCTCTGTGTGAAGAAGGTTTTCCTCATCTCGGTCCTAAAAGGCTTCCCCTTTATCCTTAAACTGTGACCCCTCATTCTGGACTTCCCCAACATCGGAAACAATCTTCCTGCATCTAGCCTGTCCAATCCCTTTAGAATTTTATACGTTTCAATAAGATCCCCCCTCAATCTTCTAAATTCCAGTGAGTATAAGCCTAGTCTATCCAGTCTTTCTTCATATGAAAGTCCTGCCATCCCAGGAATTAATCTGGTGAACCTTCTCTGTACTCCCTCTATGGCAAGAATGTCTTTCCTCAGATTAGGGGACCAAAACTGTACACAATATTCTAGGTGCGGTCTCACCAAGGCCTTGTACAACTGCAGTAGAACCTCCCTACTCCTGTACTCAAATCCTTTTGTTATGAATGCCATCATACCATTTGCCTTTTTCACCGCCTGCTGTACCTGCATGCCCACCTTCAATGACTGGTGTACAATGACACCCAGGTCTCGTTGCATCTCCCCTTTTCCTAATCGGCCACCATTCAGATAATAATCTGTTTTCCTGTTCTTGCAACCAAAGTGGATAACCTCACATGTATCCACATTAAATTGCATCTGCCATGAATTTGCCCACTCACCTAACCTATCCAAGTCACCCTGCATCCTCTTAGTATCCTCCTCACAGCTAACACCGCCGCCCAGCTTCATGTCATCCACAAACTTGGAGATGCTGCATTTAATTCCCTCGTCTAAATCATTAATATATATTGTAAACAACTGGGGTCCCAGCACTGAGCCTTGCGGTACCCCACTAGTCACTGCCTGCCATTCTGAAAAGGTCCCGTTTACTCCCACTCTTTGCTTCCTGTCTGCCAACCAATTCTCTATCGACATCAATACCATACCCTCTTATATATTTAAGAACAAGCAGGCTGAAGCAATAATTATAATGTTGAAACCATTTAAAATCACCTTTTTGACTATCCAAAGTTAGAGGTTTGTGAAAACAGTATTTTTCCCCCCAATGTTTCCAATCTGGAAATTTTCTTGACTCAATTTGTTTCACAAAGAATATTGAGGGGGAGCACTAAGTGGAATATTTTACAAATGTGCACAATCAATTCTCAGTATCAGACTTCAGAAGAAAATACTTTGCCTAGAGCAGTCAGCCACATCCAAGTCATGGAAACGGTATTGCTATCAAATATCGAGTAGATGATGAGATCCTAAAGTCATATCTATTTTCTTAGGTGGAATTATTTTGTGGATAATTAAGGATTTGTGGATAATTTCCTGAGCAATATTTGTTCCGCCAATCAACATGTTACATAAAAAGACTACATAGTCATTCAGACTGAGCAATTTGTGGAAGATTGCTGTGTGTAAATTGACTGCGGTCTCCTACATTAAGCAGTCATCACTATTCAATAGTGTAACAGGGGGAAAAAATTTCAGGACACTGCAAAATGACAAGTCAAAGCACAAAAATCATTCTGCTATATTCAACTGGGATAATGAAACAGTTGCCTATAAGTAGGAGTAAGATATCAATAAAATGAAGTAAAAATGTTGTGTTAACTTGCATTGCCAGCAACTCAGTTTTGATCAAGATAAAAAGATCTAAATAGGAAATGATCGCCAATATTAATTGAAATCTGGATCCCCTCATTTGTTTTAGAATTTCTGTACAAACTACCTACATTGCTTTGCACACTTATGACTCTGCTAAATCAGATTTATCATTTCTAATTGCTTCACTACTCTCACCGAACTTTAAAACATTGTTTTGATATTCAATTCACAGGTTTCAAACATTAAAACAGAAAGATGTAACCAGTGAAGAGTCAAAATAAAAATCAAAATGCATTCTAGAATCAAGCAATGAACAAATTCTAATACAGAATGTCATGCAAGGCAAGGACTCAAATAATGCTATTTTCATGGAAAACTGATATTTTACTGAGAGACCATGAAAATGAATATAACTCAACAAATGGGAAGCTATCCAATAGATGCATTACCGAAAAAAAATTGTTATGGTATAATCAACCACAGATTTAATTTAAACTTTAATGCTATAAACAGTTTAGGCCAATTTCACATGAGAATGTGCACTGCACATCCAGAATGTTTCTTCCAAACTGTTATCCTTATTTTATATTTCTTAATAAAGCATATGAGACATCACAACAACAATGAAAAGCAAAACAGTCTTGAATTGCACTTAGTTTCTCAGTGTTTTGTAATCTTACTTCCACATTCTGCTTTAAACACAACAATTTGACAGTAGATTTTTAAATCAATTCCAAATTCCTTAGCTGAGTATCTTAATATAAAACAAAATCACAATTAACAAGATTGACAAGAGCAGGGTCAACATCTTTGGCCTTGTTCATCTGTGAATGTTACAATGTTTATTCCTTCATTATTTGCCAATTCTGAATGCTAGGTTCTGAATAAATATTGTAGATTAAACTTCCTGTTTATATCAAAATATTTTCAGCTTTTTAAACTGCATTTTATCCATTGATTTAAAACCTTAACGTAAAAGAAGTCAACTAATAACTTCAAAGCAGTCATAGTTCTCCTAACAATACAGTAAACACATTGGTCAGATTAAGATCCCAATTGTAGTTTCAATACTTGCACTTTATGATTTCTGCTATAGAAAAGATTTCTGGTATAGAATCCTCAGAATTACATTCTACAGCTTTAATCAACATTTTGTGAGACATACAACACCCATACTTCAAAGTGGAAGCAGATCCCTGTTTTCCATAGGGATTGCTCCCTATGTGACTCCCTTGTTCCTTCATCCCTCCCTACTAATCTCCCTCCTGGTATTTATCCTTGCAAGCAAAACAAGTGCTACACCTGCCCCTATGCGTCCTCCCTTACTACCATTCCGGGCTCTAAATAGTCCTTCCAGGTGAGGTGACACTTCACCTGGGAGTCTACTGGGGTTATCTACTGTATCCAGTGCTACCGGTGTAACACAGCACGGTCTGGGAGACCGCTTCGCCGAACACCTATGCTCTCTGTCCACCACAAAAAGCAGGATCACCCAGTAGCACCCAGTTCAATTCTACATCCCATTCCGACATGTCAGTCCACAGCCTCTGCTACTGCCACAATGAGGCCAAATTCAGATTGGAGGAGCAACAACTTATATTCCGACTGGGTAGCCCCCAACCTGATGGCACGAATATTAATATCTCAAATTTCCAGTAATTACTCCCCCACCACCACATTTCCTTCACCATTCCCATTTCCCTCTCTCAACTCATCTCATTACCTGACTATCACCTCCTTCTGGCGCTCCACCCCCTTCCCTTTCTTCCATGGTCTTCTACCCTCCATCAAATTCCCTTCTCCAACCCTTTCCCTCTTTCACTAATCAACTTCCCAGCTCTTTACCTCAGCTCTCCCCCTCCCAGTTTTATCTATCATCTTATACTTCTTCCTCCCCTCCCCCCACCTTCTTACTCTGACTTCTCATCTCCCCCCCCCCACCCCCAAAGTCCTGATGAAGAGTCTCAGCCTTAAACATTGACTGTTCACTCTTTTCCATAGATGCTGCCTGGCCTGCTGCGTTCCTCCAGCAGTTTGTGTGTGTTACTTGACATTTATACTCCTATACAAGAAGTTTGCTACCAGCGTAGATACCTATTGGCAGTAAACTGAGAATGCTAATAAATCAGCAGTATAGATTTAAGTGATGTCTTGCTTTCAAGGCAGCACTGACAAATCATCAAGACAAATACTCCATGCTGAGACAACAGCAGTCAAAATCCATCCTGCTTATATTCTACTATTTTTATTTACAGGTTGCAAAATAGGCCCTGCTGAAAGGAAAAAATAATCAAAAACTTGAACTTCAAAGCATGTGTGCAATTCAGATGCTACAAATTTCCTATGCTGAAATTTTCAACACAATTGTTATAGGGGCCTGCTACATGCCACCCATTTAGCTGTGCTCTCCAGCACAGAGACTTTTAAAAGGAATTTGATGAATTGGATAGCAGTTGCATTTCAATGTCTGGATAACATGTGTTTTTTCTAAAACCAAAAAAAACCATAGAAATGTAGTTCAGAACAGAAATATCTCAAGTGCACTACATGTTGAAAAGTTAAAATGCAAGTTCAGGCCTGCAATTTCCCACTCAGCAAATTCAAAAATAATAAAAGAGACAGCATCTGGAGTGTGATGCTTCCCCACAATAAACGAAGACCAAACTCACAGATTATGCCTTTTTGACCAATCACATATCAGCTCAATGCAAAGTAGCAATGGTCATCAGTGCTACCATCTCACAGCAAGTGTTATCCGAGGATCTACCAATGATCCTATTACAGAAAAGTTCAGTGCTTTATTTAAACACTTGGAAGGGAGAATGGAAAAAATAGCTGCTCACAAAGGTTAAAAGGCAGAGGAGTGAGATTCCAAAACAGTATCAACAAGGCAAATCAATTACAAGATATCTGGATTGGTTTGGAAGTTAAACCTATGATTGCCAATTGGCAATAGAGTAAAGAACTACATCACAGGAATATAATCTTAACTTCAGATACAGTAACAGCACAGATGAAAAAAGATCAAAGGATTGATAGCTCACTGAAATCAAGAGCCATGTGACAAACATGTGATGGATGTATTCACTCCATGTATCCATTCAACAAAAATTCCTAAAGTGAACTTTCTGTATAATTCACCCTTGTGACACCTATTGTCAAGTAAGTTCAAGGCAGAACACATATAGTTGAACTGAATGAAGTCGAATGGATGCACAACCACCACGAATGTACCAAGGCAAACAGAAAAAGATATAGAACTTGCTTTAAATAACTGATTTTACAAACTCAAGATACCCTACATTTTTAAAAAATAATGGAATATAATCATTGCTATAATGCAGAGAAAATCAGCAGCATGTCTGGCAAAAATGGTTTAGGAAAAAACAGCATAACAACAAAAAACCAGATAATGGCTGATGGATTAACACTGGCCAAGGTGCCAACAGAACTCCCCCTCACTGAATAAAACCAGAAAGGACATTTTACCATAGACTGAAAAAGCACTTAACAACATGTTTCATCAGAGCACAGAATCCTTCAACTACAACGGACTTGTGCTATACCTTCCAACTTTAAATCAAAATGTTTTAAATTGCGTATGTTTGAAACCTAAAATAAAAACAGAAAATGCTCAAAATTCTCAGCGAGTCAGGCAACATCTGTGGGAAGAAAACCAGAATCTACCAAGTTCTACAGGTGTGCAGGCAAACTTAGACACTGAAGATATTGAATATTACAAGTACATTACATTTCAGTATCAGCCAGATAAAATGGAAAACGTCATCTAAATGGAACAAAAACAGAATGCAAACAAGGGACATTATTCAAGTTGTCACCACAATCACCATTTTAATGGATGCTGGTAATCTGTCAAGGGGACATTCATTCACATGGCCATTTTGTTGACTTTGACTCTAATAATACAACCCTATTGTAATATTTATCAGGAAATTGCATGGAAGTAGATGCCAAATGAGTTGACTTTAAAATAAATTTTAAATTAGAGCACATTTCCAGAAATTTAAGTTGGTTGCATTCAAATACAAATATTCAAATACTCCAAATCTGTTTCCATCTTTAATATCTTTATTTTTCCCTTTCAGGGTTCTTTTGAAGACCCAGACCTGAAGTTACACACCGACTATGGTTCTTTGCAGGAGTGCAACACACCCTTGTGGTTTCATAACCAGCTGTTGTTGTTTGGCACACCAAGGGCCCGGCCTAAGTATTCAGCTTGGCTTTGGAAGCCTAGGATCTCAGGCCTCTGGAGACGGGCAAATCAAGGGTCAGTGTTATGGCAGAAGACCCGTGTGTCATTGGGGGAGTCGGAATATGTGCGGCTGTGTGCCCAGAGACTCATCTTTGGGCATGGAGCGCAAAAAAAAGTGATGTGGCGGACTTTTAACATCATAAACCAATGAGTTGTTTGTTTTGCTTGCTGTAAAAACAAAGATACCTCTTTCTCCCTTATTAGGGAGAGAGAGAACTTGTGGTATGTCAAAGGCCGGATGAACAATGTAGTCTTTGGGGTAACTGCAAGTCTGTCTCTTTACTGTTGCTTTGCGGAGTGGCGGGTGCCAATGCTTTTTTTTGCTGGTGTTGCTTGCTGACGCTTACACCCGAGGGGGAGAGATGGGGGGACTTTGGGGTTCTAACATTTGACTGGCATTCATTCTTTGGGGCACTCCTCTGATTTCCCAGATGGTTGCAAAGAAAAAGCATTTCAGGATGTATATTGTATAAATTTCTCTGGCATTAAATTGTACCTTTGAACCTTTGTATCAGGATGGGTTCAGAGGTCTGGATAACCGTAAATCCATACGGGAAAAGGATTTAAAAACCCATGTAAAGAGGTGCAGACTATAGCAATAATACAAACAAATGCTTGCCACATTTGGAGCACCGCATGCAGTTCTAGTCACCGCATTACAGGATGGATGAGGATGATTTGGAGAAAGTGCAAACGTGTTTCATCAGGATCTTCCTAGGATTACAGTGTTAGCTATAAGGTGAATTCAGACAAACTTGGATTGCTTTAATTATCAGAGGCTGAGGGTCGACCTGATACAAGTACATAAATTTATGAAAGGCAAAGATTGGTTAGATAATTTGAATGTTTTGCTCCAGAGTAGAAAATGCCAAAGACTAGAGGAATTGGATTTAAAGTGACAGGGTGAAAGTTTAAAGACAATTTTTCGAAGCAAGCATTTTTTCTACATAACAACAAGTGACAATTGTCTGCGACATGCTGCCAGGGAAGGATAGAAGCAGTTAGAACAGCAATATTCAAGAGGCATTTAGAAAGTTGCACTAACAAGTGGCAGATGGAGGGATGTGGACCATGTGCAGACAGATGGGATTAGTTCAAATTGGCATCATGGTGAGCAGAGACATTTTCAGTTAATAGGGCCTGTTCCTGTTCTGTACTGTTCCTTGTGCTAAAAATGTTTTCTGAAATGAATTTTAAAGTAATTTTTATATTCTTTGCTACAAAGGACAAAACCTTCTGAAATCCAACTTCTTTTATTGATGAGAAAGGCATCATTGAAAACTTCTGTTAATTGACCCGAAAGCATAAGCTATTAAAAGGATAGCTTCCAGAAAGATGCACACATTGCATGAATGAATGAAACATGCAAGATTCTAAACATCCAACTTCACAATGCAAATGCTGCATGTTTCCCTCACAAGACAGTCTCAATTGAAGGAGATGAGGAAGAATCTCTTGCAAATGCTGCATGTTTCCCTCACAAGACAGTCTCAATTTATGGAGATGAGGAAGAATCTCTTGTTCAAATACTTCCACACAAGAACTGTGAGGTTAAATCAGATATATTATAAGATCTATAAAAAGAATCAAGGGCTACTGACAAAGGGTAAAAAAAAAAGTGGACCTAAGGAAATTTAGATCAGTGTAAAAGTTTCAAGGTGCCAAATGGCTTATTCCTATCCCTATTTCTTATGATTTATGAGATGACTGGGAATGTTAATTTAGAAGGAAACAATACTACCCAATTCTCTATCTGGTGAGGCAACCCAATCATCACTGTTCAATTTGCTTTCTTACCTCTCTATCACAAAACCAAACAATTTCCTTTTGCACTTATTCAGTTAACACTGTGAACTACATGTGTAGATAACTCAATGCTGGCCTCTTTGTTTATATGTCCCAGATGTATCAATGAGGGTTACTCTTCGGTCAAGTAAAATTAAGAGCTTCATTCATTACTGGATACACACTTCCACATTGGAAAGCTCTCATCTATGTTTATACAACGGTCGCTATGTTATTCACATGACATTATCTGTGAACAGTAACTGAAGTGCTTGCAAGAACAGTTTTAATATATTGCTTTACCCCTGCAATATGTAATATTACACCACATTCAGCAAATAATAACTACTCATTTCATCTTTAATAAGATCAACAAATGCAGCCACGATATACTTATATTTGGGCCACTAGCCAATGGTTTCACAACATACACAAGAATGACCCACACTTGGCTGAGATACACAAAGGATGCAGGTGCATTAAACTTTGAAAGGATACTTTACTTTAAAATTCAGTTTCTGTATTAAGAATAGCAACAGACCGTGCTGTCAGTCAAATGCTATAAATGATGGTGCAGAAGTATGTATTAAAATGGAAATTCAGAACTATACCCAAATTATTTCATGTTGATGAAGAAACTGGCAAGCTGTATGGTTTTATTCACATTGCTTAACTGAAGAGCAGAGATTTCCAGCACCATTGTGTATTCAGTATTATATACAAATCACATTAATACACTTCTTCCATTTGAACAGACATACATTTACTTTAAAAAGTAAACTAAGCTAATTAAATTCAACAGAAAGAAAACATCTATCGTGAATCATTGCTCTTCACTGTGAATGACAGAAACCATCTTTGGAATACAATTTAACCAAAGTGAAGTAAAGATATTGGGTGTTGCCAATATAACTGCTAAGTTGAAAATGATAGTGAAAAAAAATAAGTACTGGACATTTCATAATTTGTCATAGTCTGCTGTAAACATGACAAGGAACAAACTGCACACACAAAATGCTGGAGGAACTCAGCAGGCCAGGCAGCACCTATGGAAAAGAGTACAGGCAGTGTTTTGGGCAGAGATCCAAAATGTCCAATGTACTCTTTTCCGTAGATGCTGCCTGGCCTGCTGAGTTCCTCCAGCATTGTGCGTAGTTTGGATTTCCAGCATCTGCAGATTTTTTCTTGTTTGTGGAAGGAACAAACTGCATGCAGTCTGGTCTACGGTGAATTTTGCATACACAAGGTCAACCCATCCAACCTGACTGCATCAGTGACATGGAATGCTGAAGTGCACATATTTTCTATTCAACTAGGAAAAAAAGCTTTTCAAGTTCAATCAGCTATAAATGTTGCTTTGTTTTTATTTTCCAATGAACTTCCTGGAACCCATTATAAAGCTGTCAAGTATGTATATTTAGCAATGGCAACACAGTCCTGCCATTGCACCAATAGTCATGCCATGTACAACAAACACAAAAAACAATCCTGAAGCAGACCTCAGAAAAACATTGTTTTCTCCTCGCGGCCAGCCCATGCTGTCTACATGCATAAAGGCACGTGAGTTCACCACCAACAATATCACACTTTTAACTCACTCAAGGCAGATCAATCTATCCATATGCATATATCCTCATTAGTTCCCTTCAAAAGTCATATTTGATCAGTCTTTTTGCTCCTTGTGAGAATGATCATGGTACTCTGACACAATTTCACCACGAATTGTTTAAATTAAATTTTATAATAATTAGTTTCAGAATAAAAGCTCTGTAAAGTTGTGTAAACAACAGAAGTGATTACATGAGGATTTTCTTGTTTTTTTAGGATTTAGTGGAAGCTATGAATGAGGGATTGAAAACATAGAAAAGTGCTAATAAAAGCTCCTTCATCATCACAAGAAAACTGCTAAGAAAAGTGCTAATAAAAGCTCCTTCATCATCACAAGAAAACTGCTAAGAATGTACAGGTTCTCTTGCAATCTCTTCTCATTATACAAAGACATACAAAGCCAAGTTCCAAAATGCACCAAATGCTATTTGACAATCCAATCAAGGTTCAATCAAACCAGAACAATGATTTGTGGTAGACAAGCTGATCACACTTTTACTTCGATAGGTACATTTAATATCAGAGAAATGATACATCCATGAAAACAGAGGAGTGCTCCAAAGAATGAATGACAGTTAAATGTGAGAACACCAAAGCACCACCCAGCTCTCCCCTCCCATCCATAAGCAGCAGCAAAGCGATGACCCACCCCCACTAGCAAAAAAGCATCTGCACCCTCCACCGAGCACTCAAGCGTGCAGCAAAGCATCAATGAAGACAAAGACTTGCTGTACCCCACATACCAGACTCTCTCTCTCTCCCTCCCTTCTTGACAAAGAAAGTGCATAATGTCAACAACAAACTCAACACAACATTAAATCAAATTAAGGACTTCCCTGTTTGCATGGCTCAAGATATCTTTTTACCATTTGTTTGGTAATATGATTTTTTTCTTTCAACATCTTTCTGTATGGGTGACAAGTCATTATGTACAATTTGAGTAATCACCACATTTTAGGACTGCAGGTTTTCTCAGGACTGACAGCAAATCAGAGTATTCCTCAGTGCATATTTTTAAACTTGCTTCTAAATTTATACAAACATCCAGATTTTTTTGTTAAGTCTGTATTTCCGAAGCAAATAAGTAGATTTCCTCCTCCAGATTAGAGTTTTGCAACGTATTCTATTAAAGACTTCTCTGGAATGAACCAAAAATACGTATTGACTAACATATACACAGCACTACCAAAACAGAAAAGGTGTTGGCTTTGAATCAAACCCTATGCTTCTGATTTGAACTAAATTAAATGGGAGTTGTGGGAGTTCTCTGTACGATTCCCTGAGTAAAACAACAAGAAAGCCACATCTCCAGGCTTTCTTAATTATCTTCTAGAGCAGGCAAAGAAAATTAGCTTGGTAGAGGATGCACATCATTCCTCTAGACTACATAAATAAACAAGTGATCAATTTTAAGGAAATTGTAAATATTTTGTTCTAATCCACAGTTCATTCCAACTTGGAAAGTAGCTAAACAACAAGGGTCACACTAGACTAAAAGGAAAAAATTAATTGGACACAGAGTGCATGTCAAACTCTCTTCATCACAACAATTATCATCTTTTTCCAAACATCACAAGCAGCACTCCATTCAGCTGTGCAAATGTTCTGACATACCTGACGGCATGAGTGAAACATTTTTTTTTTGTTTTTAGACATCATGATCAAAGCACACTTTCAAATGACATGTTATGAGCTTCAAATTGCCATTGTATGATGTAGTGCTTTGTATATTTACACATGATGTTCACCCTAGTCATACAGAATACCTGACACCAAGCCAAAATATTCCACTCCTACAGAAAGATTTCACAAAGATAGCAGAACTACACTATGGCTAGGGTATGGTGCATCCTCTGTATATCGCAAGCCAGTAACTTCAACTTTGTTGTTTACAGAAGGAGAAACTAATCTTTTAAGTTTAGAGGCACACAGTCATTCTTACTAATAATATTTAAGTCAGGTCATTATAGAAAAGATTGACACAACAGACTACAGATGCTGGAATCTAAAGCATCTGAACAAGAAAGTGCCAGAGGTACTCAGCAGGTCAGGCAGCATCTGTACAGGAAAATGGACAACTGAAGATATTTTTCATCTGGAATGAAAGTCAGAAGGGAGATAATCCATATAGAAGATGTAGATTTGCCCAATAATCAAGATCTGGAACACATTAGGCCATCTACCAAAAAAAAACAAAATCACTTAGGTAGATGACTTTGGAACCTGATACTTTCCACAGGATTTAAAGAATTTACATTGAAGACAAAATAATTTACAAATACCATTTACTAGTCTTGAACTATGGAATAAATTGACCAAAACCAGTAAGAATTTGCTTAAACAGTGAAACGTAGAAAGGTCTGTTTTAGAATCAGGCTATGCTGCACAATCAAGTAGCACCCATTCATTATTGGCCGTAACAGGCCAATTGCATTGATTGTTCTGAATGACTATTATTTACTGAATGATTCAGTGATTAATTATACACCCTATCCTCGTTATATGCGGGTGATACGTTCCTTTAAGTTGACACATAATGTGAAAACACAATGTGAATAATTATTTAAATGGAGAAAATAGGGATGCGTTCCAGAGGGCTTCCTAAATATGTTTTATCTGTAATTTATTCACATTTTCATACCAATACAACACAAAAACAGTACCACAAGGCAACATTCTTATTATATTTCATCAATTTAAGGTAACATTCAATGTAATAAATCATAGAAAGTTAACATACTAGGGTGTACAGTACTCACCAACAGTGGCAGGTGTGTTCGCTCCGGGAGATGAGTGGTGGTTGTGGTGTCGGGCAGCTTTACATGGATAAGGTGAATGGTTGTAGGTCGTCAGGATCATATCAAGTACAGCAAGGGGTGAAGGAAGACTCACAGAACTCTTAAAACTACCAGCAGCAGGAGTTGACTCCGGTTTGAAGAAAGTGGTGAGGGTTGTTTGCTTGGCAGCATTTTGTTTTTCAGCATAAATTTGCTTGTAGGGAAGAAGGGTTGACGGCAGGGAACAACTGAAATGCTGACTCCATTCTAAACTTGGGTCCGTGCCCATCGCCATTTGTGCTAAGTGTTCCGATTTCCACCATTTCCTCACCATTGGTAAACTCTCGGGATTTTCAAAATCGTCTGTTGCTTGCAGCATTTGAGAGATAGCTCGCCGTAAAAAAATGCCTTGAATGTGGATCACACCTTGGTCGAGTGGTTGAATCAGCAATGTTGTGTTAGGTGGCAGGAAATGCACTGTTATGTTAAGATGAATGCTATCCAAACGTTTAGGATGGGCTGGCGCATTGTCAAGCAACAAAAGAACTTTAAAAGGCAAGATTCTGTTCCTGGCAGTAGCGTTTCAGAGCTGTGTTACCTTTACCTGATGCCGCACTGTTTATAATTTCCATCTTTTTTTCAAGTGTTAAAGCAGTTCTCTGCTGCTCAGCTGATGGCCCAGGACATGACATCGGACACTTAGGAAGCACAGTTGAATATTTCAATCACAAAATCACTGCACCGTAGGTAAAACCAACAAAAGTTTAACAGCACAAGATCGTACATCCACACCTTGCCAAAACCAATGCGAGACTGGCAGGAGTGAGATTGTGAGGCACGTGCACCTGACGTATTGGCGGGAAAGCCGTGCTTCTCATCCCAACAGTGACAGTGAGGTGTGTGCATGTGACTTGTATTGGCAGGAAAGCAGTGCTCCTCGCATAACTATGAGTTTTGGACACATAAGGAGACGATGGTAGAAATAGGCTCCTCACATAACTGTGAATCTGCATTGTCTGAAGACGCATATAACGAGGATAAGGTGTAGCAACATTTTCTAGAAAAAGTCAGCAGGCAATGCAGTCTTAATAAAAGGGTTGTTCAACAATGCATGTAATAATGGGAGTGGTGAACCTTATATCATATGCTGATTTAAGGAAAGATTCTCTGAACAACAATATTGGAAAAACAAAGTTCTCAGATTTCCCCCCTCAGTAAATGTCATTACTTGAGCTTAAACAAAGTAGCAAAAATATTCTGCTAAATTAAATACCAAAAAATGGGTTTAAAAATTGACAACCTGCAAATCCAACTTGTTTACTTCCTTTCAGTGATATCACATCTGTTCTTTCATTCATAATTTTAAAGGACAAATAAGGCAACTTAGTTACTTGAGTCATGGAGCTAAAGAGCACAGAAGCAGGCCATTTGGCATAACACGTCCATGCTAACCTTTGTACCCGTCTACACTAATCACATCTGCCTGTATTAGGACTGTTTCCTCCTTTTCCTTTCATACTTTAGTTGTCTCACACACAAAATGCTGGAGGAACTCAGCAAATCAGACAACATCTATGGAGGAGAATAAAAAGCCAATGTTTCAGGCTAAAACCCTTCATCAGGACTGGAAAGAAAGGGGGCAGAAGCCAGAATAAGGAGGGGGGCGGGGAAGAGTGGTTGAGTACAAGCTGGCAGGTGACAGGTGAAACCAAGAGAGGGGGTTGGTGAGTGGATGAGGAGGACGGCAATGATGTGAAAAGCTAGGAGGTGACAAGTACAAGAGTTAAAGTGTTGAAGGAGGAATTGGAGAGGAGAGGACAGTGAACCATGGAATGAAGGGAAGAAGGTGGGGAACCAGAAGATGATGGGAAACCAGGAGGGTGGAGGGGAGAAAGGGAGAAAGGGAGAAAGGGAGAAAGGGAGAAAGGGAGAAAGGGAGAAAGGGAGAAAGGGAGAAAGGGAGAAAGGGAGAAAGGGAGAAAGGGAGAAAGGGAGAAAGGGAGAAAGGGAGAAAGGGAGAAAGGGAGAAAGGGAGAAAGGGAGAAAGGGAGAAAGGGAGAAAGGGAAAGCCACCAGATAGAGAAAAGACAAAAATGAGGAATGGGGGTAGAAACAAAGAGCAGTGGCTGTCAGAAATTAGAAAAACTGATGTTTGTGCCCAGGTAGAATATGCTAATTATGAGGTGTTTCTCCCCCAATCTGCATTTAGCCACATCGTGGTAGTAGAGGTGGTCATGTATGTGTAGGAATTCAAATTAAAAGAGGTAGCCTTTGGGAGATCCTGGCTGTGGCAAACATAGCAAAAGGTACTCAACAAAGTGAACCCCAATTTGCATGAGGTCTCACTAATATAGAGGAGGCAGCACTAGATACAATAAATGACCACAATAGACTCACGAGTGAAGCACTACCTTATCTGGAAAGGCTCTTTAGGTCCCTGATGGTGGAAGGGATGAGTGCCAGGGAGGATGTTCTGTGGGGAGGGATAAGTGGCCAAGAGAGTCACGTAGAGAATGATCACCGCAGTGCGAGTCAGGGGAAAAGGAAAAGATGGGCTAGGTGGAAGGATTCCTTCAGAGGAAGATGGCTGAAGTTGCAGAGAATGATGTACTGAATATGGAGGCTCATTGTGTAGCAGGTGAGGAAAAGGAGAGCCTTATCCCTAATATGCTGGCAGGAAGGGGAAGGGGTTTAGGTTTCTAGCATCTGCAGTTGTGTTTTTGTTTTAAAATTTCCATTTACTGTAACATTCTGACTGATTGCATCTTCCAGTCATTCACATGCTCATGGAACTGCCCTGATTGGAGAGGAGGCTGCCTTTTTTGATTATGGTGGACATTACAACAGTGTTTTGACAGGATATTCTTGAGGGATCATTTAACGAAGCCATTTGGCTAGAACTTAGAAATAAGAAAGTGATGGTCACCTTTGAGGGACTACATACCCCCACCCTCAATAGTCAGTGGGAACTTGAGGAGCAGATGTGTTCAGAAATTACAGTTTTGAGACCTGTAGGGTAGTATGAGCAGAAGATTTTAAATTTCACAGAACTGACTAGAATTAAGCTTTGAATAAAGTGCAAAATGGCCTGGATGGGGGGAGAATTTGGATGGTACATGCAATATATAGAAGAAACTATTTGAGAAGGAACAATACTGGACTTCCTCTTACCGAATGAGATAGGAACAAGGCAGGCTAAATAACTGAAATAGCAGTTGGGGAACACTTCCGATCCAACAGCCACAATTATATTAGTTTTAAAATATTGATGGAAAAAGATAGAACATATCCACAGGTTTATGGCCATAACTGGAGCAGGGCCAGGTATGACAGCATTAGGCAGAATCTAGCTCAGGTTGTACAGGTGACTCTATTTAAAGGCAAAGGAACAGTTGATCAAGTGGGAGGCTTTTAAGAGGGTCATATCAAGAGTCCAGGAGCAGCATATTAAGGGTAGACATTAAGGGCAGGATTAAGGGTAGACATACCAATTTAGAAAACCCTGGCTGACAAGCGATATATAGAGGCTCTGTTAAGGCAAAAAAAAAAGGCAGCTAGACACAAGTGATTTTCTCAGTATAAAAAGCTTAAGAGAGGCTTAAGAGAAAAATCAGGAGAGCAAAAGGAGGGTACGAAATGGATCTAGCAGGCAGGGATAAAGATAATGCCAAAGGGTTATTAACAGTAAAAGGTTGACTAGGTCCTCTTAGGTCCCACGTCTAGAGTTGTAGGAAATTAATGAGACTTTTTATGCTTATTTCTGTCTGTGTTTACTTTGGATACCAAAGAAATGATGATAATAAGTAGTGAGGTCTTGGACCTTATGCATATTCCAAGGCAGGAAGAAGGAGCAACCAAGGAACCAAGTACTGTGTTTCCTAACCAACAGGCCTCAGATAGTCAAGATGCACAAATACTCCTCCCTCCCCATCATCCTCAACAGGCATGCCCCTCAGAGCTTTTCCTGCGCTGCATCAGAGCCGGAGTAATAATTATTTCCTTCTCCTTTACATTTGTGTACTACAATACCCCGTTTTCCAAACGTTCGCTTTATGACACCTCGCTGTTACAAAAGACCTACATTACCTGTTTTCGCTAACCAAAGTGTTTTCACTTCTACAAGATCATGCAGCGCGTGCCCCGAGCAGCCAAGCTCCTCCCCCAGAACTGCATTCTAGCCGCCATTGCTTAGACACATGCCTGTGAGCATCTGTGCTTTATCTGAATTTATTTTGTGCATCTGTTAGCAAGGTGAGTTCTAAGGTATCGGAAAAGCCTAAAAGAGCTCATAAGGGTGTTACACTTAGCGTAAGACAACATATAAGTAAGTATTGTGATCATGGTGAATGAAGTAAGGACAAAGTGAGTTTGGCTAAGGAGGCTGGGTTTGTGGAAGTCGACAAAGATGATGTTGAAGAGGTTTTGGCATCCCATGACCAAGAACTGACAGATGAAGAGCTGATGAAGAGGAAAGGATTACAATCGAAACCAAACACAGTAGCAAATGGCCCAAAAGTGAAGTCGTCCAGGAACTGAATGTGAGGCAATTGCCTGAGATTTTCGCCGCGACTGACAATGCTGCAATAATTGCAGAAAAGTATGACTTTAATTTTGAAAGGGTACGTAGGCTTAGGGCATATTTGCAGAATGGTTTGAGTGCTTACAAAGAACTGTATGATAGAAAAATGCGCGAAACTAAGCAGTCAAGCATACTGTCGTTTTTCAAGCCTTCCACGTCAGCCACAGCAGACGATGAACATCGACCTTCGACATCAAGGCAGGCAGACATAGAAGGTGACCTGCCTGCTCTGATGGAAACAGACAACGATGAGATGACACCCCAGTCTCATCTACCTCCCACACCCCAACCTCTGACAATTCAGCCTAACACACCAACATTAAGGTGCTCACTGTCTTCCCAATTCCGGTAAGTGAAACTGCACTGTACATACGTTATTTCTACTTTATATTGGCTGTGTATTTTTATGTGTTATTTGGTATAATTTGGCAGCTTCATAGCTTAAAGGTTATTGGAGAGATTGCTTCTACCGAGAGCACTTGCACCAAGAGTGCTTCTGCCGAGAGCACTTGCGTGCGATTTTCACTACACTGGTCAGTGCTGCAATGATTGTAGAAAAGTATTTCTACTTTATATAGGCTGTGTATTTATCATATCATTCCAGCTTTTACTATATGTTACTGTTATTTTAGGTTTTATGTGTTATTTAGCATGATTTGGTAGGTTATTTTTTGTGTCTGCGAACGCTCACAAATTTTTCCCATATAAATAAATGGTAATTGCTTCTTCACTTTACGACATTCCAGCTTACAAACCGTTTCATAAACGCTCTACCTTCGAATAGCAGGGGAAACCTGTACTGGAAATGGCATTAAACAAACCTGAATTTACAACCTTCAAGCACATTAAGGTGGGCAAATCCCCAGGGTACAATCACTATGATTTTGTGTGTGGGAGATCATGTCTAACAACTTGTTTAATAATAATAGCAACTTCTTATAGAGCATTTTTGACAATGTAGTTCAAACACATTATAATAGCATATTAAAGTGAAAACATGAAAATAAAATTAAAAATATAAATATGAAAATGAAAGATAAAAAGACATTAGTTAAAAGCAAGTTTAAATAAATAGGTTTTAAAGTGGCTTCTAAAAGTGTCAACTGAGTCTGCATCCCTTATAGTTTTGGGTATTGAATTCCACAGTTTATGAGCACAGTTCAAATAAGCTGACCTGACAATTAGCTTTTCAGGGAGATTGTTTAAATTTAAGAATCCAACAGAAGGAGACCTGAGAGCCCAAACAGGATTATAAAACAAAAGTAATTCTGTGATGCAACACACACAAAATGCTGGTGGAATGCAGCAGGCCAGGCAGCATCTATAGGGAGAAGTGCCGTCGACGTTTCGGGCCGAGACCCTTCGTCAGGACCCTTCATCAGGACTAACTGAAAGGAAAGATAGTAACAGATTTGAAAGGAGGAGGGGGGAGGGGGAAACGCTAAATGATAGAAGACCGGAGAGGTGGGGTGAAGCTGAGAGCCAGAAAGGTGATTGGCAAAAGGGATACAGAGCTAGAGAAGGGAAAGGATCATGGGACGGGAGGCCTATGGAGAAAGGGGGAAGAGAGCACCAGAGGGAGATGGAGAACAGGCAGAGTGATGGGCAGAGAGAAAAAAGAGGGAGGGGAAAAAACTCTGGTGCACTCAAAAAACACATTAAGTAAAAAATCTGCAGTAGTGATCCAATGAAAAATATATTGCATAAAAAGCATCATGGATCTTTAATGAGACTATATTAGCAAATACAGTCGGCCCTCCTTATTCGCGGGGGATTGGTTCCCGGACCCCTCGCGGATACCAAAATTCGCGTAAGTCCCTTATTCAACCTGTCTCAATCCAGTGGACCTTAGGACCCAGCGGAACCCCAGACCTTATTTAACCTGTCTCAGAGCAGTCATTAGGACCCGGCGCCAAAGCTCTGAATGCGCAGTGTTTCTGTTCACAAAAATAATCACGATCATGATTGAAAATAAAGTGGAAATAATAAAGCGATCGGAAAGAGGTGAAACGCCAACAGTCATTGGAAAAATGTTAGGCTAGGTCGGTCAAAGATCGGAACAATTTTAAAGGATTAAGTGAGAAAGGCTCTGCCCCGATGAAAACTACAATTATTACTAAGCAACGCAGTGGTTTAATAAATAGGTTTTGGGGTTTTGAGTTTTTGATCCCCCACATCAACCCAGCACAGTGGAGTGCACACTAGGAAGTGATCTGTCCCGAGTCCCGAGAACTTCCATTCCCGAGCCCGGCTCTGAAACATACATTCTTAAGTGTTTTATATGCATAGAAAGGTAAAATATATACTATATACTAAGACAAACGTCTGACTAACTGACGCTAAATAATACCGGATGTACCTGTTCCGACTTACTTAGTAAGAGAACTTCTGATTTTTTTTCGATTTCCGATGCACGATAACCCAAGCACATCCTCCCGTATACTTTAAATCATCTCTAGGTTACTTATAATACCTAATACAATGTAAATGCTATGTAAAGTGGTTGTTATACTGCATTGCTTAGGGAATAATGACAAGAAAAATAAAGTCTGTACATGCTCAAACAACAAGTGCTGCAAGAGCACATCCGGGTTTTCGCGATTCATGGTTGGTTGAATTTGTGCATGCGGAATCCACGGATAAGGAGGGCCGACTGTAATTCATCAGTATCTCAACTGTACATGACCAACTGACAGCCTTTATAACTCTTCACAAGTGTTACTCAATTTGAATATTTCTACTTTAATTTTTCTCCCATTCGCCACTGATGCTGCCCTCACCTGCATCTCCTCCATTTCCCAAATGTCCACATTCACCCCATCTTCCTGTCACCAGTGATAGTTCCTCTTATCCTTACCTACAATCCCACAAGCCTTCACATCCAACGCGTCATTCTCTGCAATTTCCATCTGCAGAGATCCTAACATAAAATGCATCTTTACCTCCTCCCCCATCCCCACTTTCTGCTCCGAGTGCTCCCTCTGCAATTCCTTTGTCCATTCATCCCTCCCCACTCATGACACTTATTCCAGCAAGTGGCCAAAGTGCTACACCTGCCCATTCACCTCCTCCCTTACCTCCATTCAGGGCCCCAGACAGTGCTTCCAGGTGAGGCAACACTTCACCTGCAAATCTGTCGGGTCATCCATTGTACTCCCAATGTGACCTCCTCTACATTGGTAAGACCCGTCTTAAATCAAGGGGTTGCTTCTTTGAGCACCTCCACTCCATCCTCCAAAAGCAGAAGTTCCCAGTGGCCAAATATTTTCATTCCAATTCCCATTCACATTTTGATATGTCGGTCCATGGACTCCTCTTGTGCTACGATGGGACCACCTTCAGGGTGGAGGAACAACACCTTATATTCTGTCCGGGTAACCTCCAACCTGATGGCATGAATACTCATTTCTCCTTCCGGCAAATAAACTTACCCTCCCCCTTTGCCCTTTGTATTCGCCACTCTGGCCCTTTATCTCTTCTCACCTGCCTATCATCTCCTCCTGAGTCGTCCCCCCCCCCCCCCCCCCACTTCTTCCTATGGTCCATTCTTCTATCATCTGCAGCCCTTTATCTTTCCTACCCACTTAACTTCATCTGTCACCTTCTGGCTGTCCTCCTTCCCCCTCCCCCCCACCTTTTTATTCTGGTGTCTTTCCCCTTCCTCTCCTGTCCTGAAGGAGGATCTCAGCCCGAAACGTCAACTGTTTAATTTTTTCCATGGATGCTCTCTGACCTGCTGAGTTCCTCCAGCATTTTGTGTGTGTTGCTTTGGATTTCCAGCATCCACAGAATTTCCTGTGTTTAAAATATTACACATGATTTTATATTCCAAATTGGTTAAATAACTCGTTCTACATAAATAGCTAATTCTGACCACTTCTTCATTGAGAAATTATGGAAAGATATCAGTTAACTGAAAGAATAATGCATCACACTCATAAAAGAAACTGGTTAAAAAAAAAACAAGACCAATCCCTGAATGGAGTTGCTCTATATCTTTACTAATTGGTGAATGACTGAACTGAGGGAGGTGGGGAAAGAAACTGAGATTCCTACTAAGAAAACATATAATTATTTAAGATTATAATCAAACCACATACTGACCCATTTTCATATAAATCTCAGAACCTGAACTATTTTAGTTTCCAGTTTTACTTCTAAAAACACTTACAAGTATTAGTGCCAAATGAGCAGCCCACAAAGACTGATGTGTCCGATAGTCAAATAAGTTCCTACCTGTAATACCAATATTTCCCATAAACCAACATAGCACTGGTAACTGTGAAACAAATTTGGCTGAATAAATGATATAATGCAAGTAAAATCTCTGCTATTAACTGAATGACCACTTCACAAATTATCTGCACAATATTGTTTGACAGATGATTTTATCACCCCCCCCAAAAAATTTCAGAACTTCAGAACTATGACTAATTTGAATTACAAGGTAAATAGGACAAAATTGACCATGCAGCAATTAATTCTACCAAATATTAAACACATGCCACTTTCAAGAAAAGTTTGTTCAATCCGTGAACATGATACGAATTTGCCACTTGCTATTTTTATTCCCCATCCTTTGCCTTCTGACTCTGTCCTTGGCATCCTGCATTGTTGTACTGAAGAGCAAAACTAGTTCAAAGAATAGCAACTTCACTTAATGCAAAGCAAATTTTAAATAAAGGCATCATAGTATTTTTTATTAATCGCCAAGCTTCAAAACCTCCTTCTGCCTTTGTATCTCCCTCTGCAACTGGATATCTGACTTCCACATTGAGAGACAGTCAGTACAGATTAATAACTTCTCATTTTTGCTGACAATCAAAACAGTTGTACCTCAAAGTCAAGTGCCTAGCTCACTGCTCTCCCTGCACTCATGACCACATGGTTAAGCAAATCTCAAAACACCATTATTAATTTGCAGTTGACACCACTATGGTTAGTGAAATGTCAGATGACAATGAGGTGGTCTACGAGTGAGGTAGATCAGCTGGTTGAGTGGTATCACAATAACAATCTCAGACTCAATATTGGCTTCAACAGTTCTTGATTGTGGACTTTCAGGAAGGGAAAGCTGGAAGAACATTCACATTGAAGGGTCAGAGGTGGAAAGGTTCAGCAGCCTCAATTTCCTGCGTATCGATATCTTGAAGGATCTATCCATGGCCCAACATCATACTGATGCAATCATGAAGACGGTATGCCAGCAGATCTACTTCTTTTGGAGTTTGGGGAGATTTGGTATGTCAAAGACTCTTGCAAATCTACCTCACTATTCCTTTTCATTTCTGCACTATTTATTTCATAATTTAATTTCTTTGTGCTATAATGCTGTGCAAAACAAATTTCACATCATGTAATATAATGATAATAAACCTGATTCTGATTTCTCTCTGCTAGTCCTATTTTCTCCTGTGAATTCTTATGAATTCCTAAATAGATTTATTTTTCAAGGTCCCTTGCTCTAGACTCCACCTTAATTTTTTTTTGTCTAGCCTATAAAATCACTTTGTAATCTTTCAGCTCCCAATCCAGCCATCACTGTGCATTCATTGACTTGCTTCAGCAAACATTTATTTTTAAAAAATTCATTTTTCCTTGCAAACATTGATAAAGAATGTTTAGGAGAAACTGTGGCAAATCAAGAAAATGTCTCTTGCTCGAGTTGACTAGCACTATTGCATCCTGGGAAAATGGGTGCATTGTACATGTACAAACTGTACAATATTTTCAGCTCACAGCGCCACAGCTCTGGATGAAAGTATCAATTCCAAGGCCAGGCTTTTGAATAGACTGAGAATTTCAAGCAAAATCTTTAATGAAGGCATTTGGAATCACAAAAGACAATTCAAGTTTAATCGTATCCCATGGTGTAGATTTCTGAAGTAATTTGTTCAACACATCTCAACTGAATTCTAACCTGAGCAGTCGACAAGACTGACTGACAACATACCAATAATACAATTGACAGCAGCAGATTATTGATCTTATAGAAATTATAGAAGCCTGAACACACTCAACAATTCAGGGACAGCTTCTTCCCTTCTGCCATCCAATTCCTGAACGGACACTGAGCACATGAACACTACTTTTTAAAAATTTCTTTTTTTTTTAAAAAAGTATTATTTATTTATTTTATATACACACACACATACACACTTATTATAATAATTATTTTTTTCTTTTTCTCACTATCATATATTACATTGTACTACTGCTGCAAAATTAACAAATTTCATGACATATGCTAGTGATATCAAACCCGATTGTGATCTCAGAGTTATAAAAATCACTAAGGAAACTGGTAACGGCTATCCTGCACTCTTCTTGGTAAATTTTCTAATCTAAAAGACTATTTAACTTGTAGCCTAGAGCAGGGGGTTACAGTGACAGAAAAAGTCAAATTATCTTTTTAAAATAAGTTTTAGAGATTTAAAAACAGAAGTATATTAATTTTAGTTTATAATACATCAAAAATGTTACTGTCGGCAGATGAAGCTCCCACAATTATATCCAGTTCTTTAAAAATTCAATCTTTTTATGTACCTTGCAATCCTAATTTCAGATTATGCTAGGAAAATGACAAGTATTTTGAATTACAATCTGTTTTCACTATTACCTGCGCATTTTACTTCTCCCTAGCAAGTCTAAAGGAAGTGCACAAAGCACATTTAGAACAAAACACCAACAGAATCACAAGTTCAGCAAACAAAAGTGAAAATTATTCCACATCAAAGGAATTAAGAATTTGAAACTGCTGACATTGTGTGCGGGATGAACTGATCATTTACTCTTATTGACAAACTGCACATTAGGAAATCAAAAGAATCTACCTTTTCCCCAATCAAAATTTCATCCAAAGTCCTCTGTAATTTGTTCACCCAGATGTGTCAGTGTGTACGTAATCAAACAGCAAAATGAATAGTAAATCGCTCCAGAGTCCATATAGTCAAATAATTATGTTGACATAGAAAACATTTTTTTTGCTTTCACTTACTGCTCCACCTGGTGGCTTGGCGATTAATCCAGTCCTAACTTGAATTTTATTTATCTCCATGATTAAACTTGCAAACATCCGATTAGATAGTTCACATACTTTGAATAAGAATCATACAGACACAAACTACATTGACTCATGGAAATACTAAATAATAATTCTGTAAGCCCGATATAAAATCCCACTAGTCTTCTTGCAATTTGTTCTGGGAGCACTTAAATCCTGATGAATGTTCTCGGCCCGAAATGTCGACTGTACTCTTTTGCCATAGATGCTGCCTGGCCTGCTGAGTTCATCCAGCATTTTGTGCGTGTTGCTTGGATTTCCAACAACTGCAGATTTTCCCTTGTTTGTGATTGGAATGCTCTTACCCCATGAATGGTTTTAACTTGCTCCAGCCCTCCCTTTTGAAAATTCTGTGATCCTTCAATTATTGTCTATTGCTCATATCTAATTTTCATTGTTCCACCACTGGCAACCAATAAATCACACATCCCTTTGATCCCCTAAAACAATTCTTAATATCTCTTTAATATCGCCTTTGTTATCAGTGCCAAAATTTGTTTGTTAATCCCTTCTGTGAAGAGCTTTGGAAAGTGTTACTGTATTAAGGGCACTATACAAATGCTATTTTGAGAGTGACAAAATGCTCCTCAGAGGTTACTGGACTTTCAAAGTCAACTGAAATTCAACTCAACCACTTCCACTTGGCCATCACAGAATGAACGATTTACCAACAAAACTGAAATGTCATTTAGGACAAACAGCAGGTTAGTCACAATCCATTATACATAATGTATTTAAAAGTAACAAAAACAATCTGAATCTTCAGGGAAAAAAACTAATTCCAACTGTAGCACAAATAACAAATTTGATTATGGTGCTTCAAATAAAATGCTACAATATTAAAATATTTATAAATTACAACCATAAAACAAGAGTACACCATTCATTACTCAAATGAAATACAAAGCCAATCCCAATGATCGCTGTCTCTGAAATTCATGAGTTTATTCTGCAAATGTTTTACACAATACTTCTGTCACCAAGTTACAGTCCTAACTGATTAATTACTTCCTGCTGAGATAGTTAAATTATTCAGTACATATAAATGAACAGTACTTTGAAAAAAATTTGCATCCTTCCTCACACCATGCCTAAGCTGATCTGTCAGTCCTCATCTAAACCACCACTAAATGCTCAGATTTATAGCCTGAAGCATTATTCCTGGACAGCAGTTTATTTTTATCTAGATTAATTTAATTATTTTTAGAAAAATCTTTATACTGGTCATCAAAAGGTGTGCAAGTAAAAGGTGGTGATTTTACAAACTAACTAGGTGAAACATTTTCTGATCTTAGGGTCATTTTTCAACTAAGAGACAGTAAGTGGAGGATAGTTACCCAAAAGCTATGTACACACAATCAATCTTAGGCACTTAACTGCTGCAGTTACCAAACCTGATTGGCAGGGGATTATCCAATCATCATCATCCTCATAAGCAACTTATATGAAATAATAAATGTGATCTGTACCATGTACTGATAAATCTTACAGGGCAAAACCCAGTCCACTTGAAAGTATAACTCTCTCTTATCTCCCTTTCCCAACAAAAACTTGAACCTCATAATTCAGCCTCTTCCCGATGGACAAATATAACACTTTGAAACAAAATACAATAATTTTATTTACAATGAATAATACTTACATAAAATGGGTCATTACTTTAAATCAGTTGTAAACTTCCTAGAAAATACCACACACTTTTAAATCTTATATGGCAATACTTTTTTTAAAAAGTGTAAATATAAACTCTGTCCAAAGCAAACAAAATGGCCTGGCATAACCAACCTGGCTGCTGACTTCATCTCCAAATGTGACAATTATATATGCCCTTGAACATTCTTTTACAAATAAAGGTCTGATGTACAGCCACACTTAAAATGTTTCAATTGTGGACATTAAAACAGTTAGAAATGTTTAAAATGACCAACTAACGTCTGTTCTAACAGGGAAAAAAAATCCTTTAATTGCATTTTTCTTAATACAAGATATGCGCCTGTAAATTTAATTCAAACGAGAGGGGGAGAAAGAAAGGGGAGCCTGTTGCAGCTGTCATTCAAAATCCAACCTGCCACTGAGTCTTGTGGTTGTCTGGGATTCACTAAATGCTTGTATTTGTATGAATAAAAATGAGGGGATTTAGCAGCTCTGTTCCTCCACTAAGCTATCAAACTTTGACCTTTACAGCAAGAAAATGATTTTTTTTAAACCACATCTCACAAGCAAGAGCAATGCCTACCTATTGTTTTACAGTAGCATTGGGGGCGGCGGGGGGAGACTGAAATAACAAAGAAAAAATCTCTTTGCCAAGTGAAGATCACAATTCTCTGGCAAACTAATTCAGCAGCTACACTGCAAAATTTTGGCTAAACAAAATGCACCTAATAAAACACCAAGCCAATTGGCTTCTAACTTCAATGAGTCCCCCCAAATCAAGATAACCACAAGTGATTCTTCAATTGCATGCAGATTTGCCAATTCCCTCACTGTATTGTCTTTGTAAAAAAACGTACTCCCAGAAGTGAAAGAAATTATTTTCAGAATATAGACAGCACTTCCTTTCCCAGAACAATCCATCTCTCAACTGGACAGACTGTCTACTATATTTACCCAACCGAATTTGCAGATGATATACTTCCAGCTGTACAATATACACATGTTCCTGTCAATCACTTGTTGGGGAAGAGACATGGAATTGTGTACTAGGAAATGATCTGGTAACTAAATTCATCACAAGGACAATTCTTCAAAATGATTTAACTGTAACTATTCAAACAAGATCATATGTCCAGTAACTGCAATTTAAAACCCAATACCAGTTCATCAACTGAAATAAATTAAACCACTATAGCAAAGGATGGCACTCACTAGCAGCAGAGTTTATAATTTAAATCTGTTTGTATGAAATAGTAATTATGATAATGAACCAGCAAAATAATTTTTATGCTAAACCAAGGAACATATTTGCTTCTAAAAAACCTAACACACATTGCTTAATACCAGCTTAAGTTTTCATTTCTAAAGCAAAACAAATGACCCTTTTCACTCAATATGCATGTGCCAAGGTGGGGTAACCATACAAGTTCAAGTTCAGTTTATTATCATTCAACTGTACACCACCAAATAAAACATTTTTCCAGATCATGGTGCACAAGACAGTATTTACAACTTGCACACATAACACAAAGTAATATTACCACTGGCAAATTAATAAATAATAAGGTGCATTTACAACACAAGTTAAAAAGTAAACATAATGCTACTAGCGCTTCACTTGTGATGACCTCTGTGGTAGCAGGGAATTCAGTAGCCTTACAACTTGGAGGAGGAGGAAGCTGTTTTCGATCCCAATGATTCTCCTCCTATTGCCACAGTACCTCATGCCTAACGGTAAGGAGTCAAAAGAGATTGTTGGACAGATGAGAGGGATCATTGACAATGTAAGGACCCTGAAATACGCAGTGCTTCTGATAAATATCTCTGATGGGTGGAAGAGAGACCCCGATGATCCTCTAAGCAGTCCTCACAATCCAATATAGGGACTTATGGGTCAGATGCCTTGTAACTCCTGTACCAGGTGATGATGCAGCTGGTCGAGCTGGCACTCTCAATGGTGGTCCTGTAAAAATTGGGGGGTGGGGAGGAGCCTCAATCTCCTCAAGAAGTGGAGACACTGCTGTGTTTTCTTGACCAAAGAGATACTGTTGAGGGACCAGGTGTGATTGTTCATTATGCACACTCCCAGAAACTTGGTGTCCACATTGAGACTCAAGTTGTGCTCACATCATTCTACCAGTCGCTCTACCTCCCCTCTATATGCCACCTCGTTGTCAATGATGAGGAAAACCACTTATGTTTCATCTTTAAAGTTCTTGGTGTAAATCCAAAATGCTTTTTTCTCATTCATTTCATTAGAAGCAGATGAAGAGTCAACACTTTTGAACTGACAGTCCTTGCTATAGATGAAGCAGATTTAATTTCCAAGTCCAGGTGAAGAAAACCCAAGGTTAATACAAAGGCTGATATACTTTTCTCTTTGCCCCTTTTCTTCATAAAATGCTTTATTTTCCCAAATACACAACTCCCCAGTGTGGCTTCTTGTTAGCTGCATCTTTCCAGTTTATTGTAACCCTACTTCAAGTTTTTAAGTTAATCTTGTATGCATCTTTAGACCCAAGCCTAATTCAGCACTGACTTCTTTTACAAAGAACTGTACAATATACAAAAAACTCACTTTAATTTTTTAGGAAGAACAACTTAAATATACATTAAAAAATCAAATAGCTGAACATAGCAATGTAAAAGTACATACAAAATTGGTTTGGTAGTAAAAGGCAAAAGGAGGCCATTTGTAGTGGATTCTTGCTTTTCAGATTGGAGATCCATTGCTAATATTGAGCTAGAGGGAGCACTGCTCCATCTCCTGTTGTTTGCCATAAATAGTGATAAATTGGAAAAAAAAAGTGTTAGAATTACTAAGTCTGCAGATAACACCAAAATTGATGGTATAATGGACAATGAAGAAGGTTGTCCAAGGTTACAATGGGATTTTGCTCTTTCGGGAGACTGGGCAGAATGGCAGATGGAATTTAACTCACACAAGTGCAGTGATACATTTTGGGAAGTTAAACAATCACAGGGTGTACACAGTAAATGACAGGGCTCTGTGGAGTGTGGCTGAATAGGGAGACATATGGCCACAAGTACTCGGTTCACAGAAAGTGGTGACACTGGTAGCGAAGAAAGCTTTTTGCATGCTGACTTCATCATCTACGATACTGAGTACAAGAGCTGTAAGTCAGTTGTACAAAATGTTGGTTAGACTACACTTGGAGTATGCATGCATGCATGCTATAGGAAAGATGATTAAGCTACAAAGAATACATAAAGGATGTTGCTAGGACTGGAGTGTTTGAGTTACAGGGAGAGACTGGAACTATTTTTTTTAGGAGAGAGGGGCATAGATAGAGGAGCTAGTTATTCTCCCCCCCCCCCCCCCCCCACCCTCCCCCTGCCCTTCGTGGTTGAAGAGTCAAAAACTGGAAGCACAGTTTAAGGTGATAGTTGAAGAGATTTAAATATTTGAGGGGCAAGTCTGAATGAGAAGTAATTCTAAATTCTCCTCATTCCATTCGCAGATCTCCAAATGCAGATTAATTTGCCAGTCAAGGGAAAATATACTAGAATGTATTTTAGCTAAGTCTGTTAGATGTTCATATCACCTAGTGAATTTTAGTCTTCACTAAAATTCTCAAATCGTCTTAAAAACATCTAAGCTGGTTAGCAGTTCTTCTCGTGACTTAGTGCCAAATTTTTAAAAGAGGTTATTTGTTAATTTATTTTACCAATTTAAGATTCATGAAGATGAAGTAGTGGGAAAGCATCACAGAATACCAGAATAGAAATCAGAATGCAGGAAAGAAACCTTAACAAGTCCATCAGCAACCAGGGAGTCAAAAGATGCCAGCCGACATTTTGGTTTACAACCATGAATCGGTACCGAGAGAAAAAGAAATAATAAAGATTGCTACTATATGCACAACCAAAGAGGATGATGGGCAGATTGAGGCGTGTCCATGCGACTGGCAAGTAGAGGGTAGCGTAGTGGTTAGCGTGATGCTATTACAGCTCAGGGCATTTGTGGAGTTTCGAGTTCAATTCTGTCGCTGTCCTGTAAGGAGTCTCCAAACTTCCTCACCGTGGAATGCATGGGTTTTCCCTAGGTGCTCCGGTTTCCTCCCACAGTCCAAAGACACACTGGGTAGGTTAACAGACCATCATAAAGTAACCCTAACCTAATCACAGGACAATCAGGGCTGTAAGGTTGCTGGGGCAGCATGGCTCGAAGGGCAAACTCAGTGCTGTATCATCAAATAAATAAATAAATAGAGCAGCAAACTAGGTAGATGGGTGAATGTGTGTGCAGGAGGAGAATACCGGGGCTTTTGGCTTGAGTAGCTTAAAATGAAATGAACATTAAGTTTTCCTCTCCCTCTCCATCACGTTTGATTCCATCTGCCCATCATCCCCATCCCATCTGGTTCAACCCATCAACTGCCAGCCTCTATTCTTCCTCCCCATCTCAAATCCCTTCCCGAGTAATCTTTTCTCTTCCCTCTCAGTCTTTTGCAGGGTTGAACCAAAACTTCAACTTGTACCTTCTGTCTCCATAGATGCTTGACCCACTTTAGTTCTTCTAGTATCTGGTTTTTGCTCCAGATTCCAGCACATGTGCAGTTTCTTGTTATCACAGAATATTATATTGACATAACAACATAAAAGATCTGATACATTGCCCTTGAGTCCTCTGTGGTGACTAAGGTAAATGAGTTGGGAAACAAGTCTTATAAATCAATTTACAATTTTTCAAGCATTTGTATCTTGTTTTCTCATCAGCAATGGAAAGTTACTATGTAATTTGCTATTAAGAGGGGAAAAACTACTGCAGCCAAGTGTACATTTGTCTCCACAGCCCTCTCCCCTCCTCCACTCCGACAAAAGGAAAATAAAAATCCATGAAGTAATACAGATACTCTGCATACAGCAGCAACTCTTCACCATCAACTATCAACATTCTGCCATAGAAATGACAAGCACCAAGCAATTAATGGTAATCCTTCTAGGAACAGAAAATAAACAGTCCAGAATTATGCATATGTGGCAATTCTTCAGAATACATAGGCACTAACAGGAGTTTGCTATTGAATAAAGCTCTATTGCAGGATGCTTGCCGTGTCACTGCCACAAGTGCTTGTCCATCTTATTTCTTTCCTGTACAGCCAGCTGTACTAAACATGGTGCAAAGCAATCCACAAGAGGCAAGCTATTGCATTCCACAATAAGCATATTGATTTTATTACACAGCAGCTCAGAAATCCCTATTTCAAATCACTGAGATGGAAAATTCTGCCAATTTGATCCAAAAACAGATCAACAAAATTAAGGGTAAACTTCTTAATGAGATTTTTAAAATTTACTTGAATGCACATACAATTATTTCTTCCCATTTTAATTTATGCACTGTCATAAATAAATTCTTACTTTAATCATGCAGTGTTTATTTTACATTTAGGGAAACGTTGAGACCAGAAGTTGGAAAAGGGACATGGAGAATTAACAATACAGACAACAACTCGGATACCACATGCTCCTGCAATTGACTGGGATTTTTCAAAATCTAACAACTTCTTTGATTCTTTTTTAAACTTTATTGCCTACTGGACAGCTTAAAAAAGGTTAGACTTTTCATCCCCCTAATATGCAAATCAATGAAGTCATTGACTAGAATTTGCACAGGGCCTCCACAACCTACAGTTTTGATCAGACAAACAAGAGGAAAAAGATGCTACAGAAGACTAAACAGCAAAAAAATAAAACCCTACCATGCAACCAAGTCACACCGTGGCTTCAGATTAGTTTCTTCATACACTTTACACTCAGAATTCCAACATCCCATCTATGTGCCGAAGTTCAGTGCAAGCTGACTCAAGTCATGTTGTTCCAATACAAGCAAGTCTGCTCTTTACCCAACACTGGAAGAATGTCCAGGTACATCCTATCCATGCAAAGTAGAATAAATCTGAATCAGCTAATTACAGCCCAATGAAACAATTTACTCCTAAATATCAGCAAAGTAGTGGAAGAGACATCAAGCTTTCATCTTCTCATCAATGCTCAAATAGGGCTGTAAAAGTTATCACAGTCTTTGTTCAGCAAGAACCAAAGAGCTAAATTTCAGAGGCAACGCAAGTGTAACTGCCTTTGATGTAAATGATGCATTTGGTCGAATGTAGGCATGTTAAACCCTAGTTTATTGGTCAAGGGGAGTAAAATTCCATTTATCTGAGTCATGTGCCTGTAATTGTTGAAGGTTAACCATCCTAGTTCCAAAACATCACAAAACATCATTGAGATAATTCTTCAGAGTAGTGCTCTAGGGCCAATCATGCTCAGCACCTTCATTCATGGCCTTCACTTCATTATGGAGTCAGAACTGGAGATATTCAATGATACTTACAATCTTCTAATAAATGAAGCAGTCCTGAACAGTGCATAAGCAGATAGGCAGGAAAAAAAACAAATAAGATTTGAGTTAAACAACTGTACATATCTAACAACTATTCCACCCTTGACAGTGAATGGCATCCTAGTGTCAAATACAGATGAGAAATCTCATGACATGAACGAACACATACAAATATTGCCAGCTTGGACATCCTACAGTGAGTGGCTCACCAAACTTTGGCATCTCTTTCAAATCAGCCTACAGGTGCTTAACAGCCAATGAGCATTAATAAAGAAGATTTTTAACCCTTGTAATGTTGGCCAAATTTGCATGTAACATGGTTCCACAAACAATATTATCATAAAAACACCAGTTAAAATTCTCAAGCAACACACACAAAATGCTGGTGGAACACAGCAGGCCAGGCAGCATCTATAGGGAGAAGCACTGTCGATGTTTTGGGCCGAGACCCTTCGTCAGGACTAACTGAAAGGAAAGATAGTAAGAGATTTGAAAGGGGGGGGGGAGGGGAAATGCAAAATGATAGGAGAAGACTGGAGGGGGTGGGGTGAAGCTGAGAGCCAGAAAGGTGATTGGCAAAAGGGATACAGAGCTAGAGAAGGGAAAGGATCATGGGACGGGAGGCCAAGGGAGAAAGAAAGGAGGAGGGGAGCACCAGAGGGAGATGGAGAACAGGCAGAGTGATGGGCAGAGAGAGAAAGAAAAAAAAGGGAGGGGAAAAAAAACTAAATATATCAGGGATGGGGTAAGAAGGGGAGGAGGGGCATTAACAGAAGTTAGAGAAGTCAGTGTTCATGCCATCAGGTTGGAGGCTACCCAGCCGGTATATAAGGTGTTGTTCCTCCAACCTGAGTGTGGCTTCATCTTGACAGTAGAGGAGGCCATGGATAGACATATCAGAATGGGAATGGGACGCGGAATTAAAATGTGCGGCCACTGGGAGATCCTGCTTTCTCTGGCAGACAGAGCGCAGGTGTTCAGCGAAACAGTCTCCCAGTCTGCGTCGGGTCTCACCAATATATAAAAGGCCACACCGGGAGCACCGGACACAGTATACAACACCAGCCGACTCACAGATGAAGTGTCGCCTCACCTGGAAGGACTGTCTGGGGCCTTGAATGTTGGTGAGGGAGAAAGTGTAAGGGCAGGTGTAGCACTTGTTCCGCTTACAAGGATAAGTGCCAGGAGGGAGATCGGTGGGAAGGGATGGGGGCAGGGGATGAATGGACAAGGGAGTCGTGTAGGGAGCAATCCCTGCGGAAAGCAAAAAGGGGGGGGGGGGAAGGAAAGATGTGCTTGGTAGTGGGATCCCATTGGAGGTGGCGGAAGTTATGGAGAATTATACTTTGGATCCGGAGGCTGGTGGGGTGGTAGGTGAGGACAAGGGGGACCTATCCCGAGTAGGGTGGTGGGCGGATGGGGTGAGGGCAGATGTGCGGGAAATGGGAGAGATGCGTTTGTGAACAGAGTTGATGGTGGAAGAAGGGAAGCCCCTTTGTTTAAAAAAGGAAGACATCTCCTTCATCCTGGAATGAAAAGCCTCATCCTGACAGCAGATGCGGCTGAGACAGAGGAATTGTGAGAAGGGGATAGCATTTTTGCAAGAGACAGGGTGGGAAGAGGAATAGTCCAGGTAGCTGTGAGAGTCTGTAGGCTTATAGTAGATATCAGTAGATAAGCCGTCTCCAGAGATGGAGACAGAAAGATCAAGAAAGGGGAGGGAGGTGTCAGAAATAGACCAGCTAAATTTGAGAGCAGGGTGAAAGTAGGAGGCAAGGTTAATGAAGTGAACGAGCGAAGCCTTTTAAAAGTTAAAATACTCATCAGGTCAGGTAGCATCGGTAGCGACAGAAAGAGAGCTGACATTTCGGATCAATGCACTTCATCCAACGGGGTAAAGTTACGAATAACAAAAATGCTTTAAGTCACAGAGATCACAGGAAAAGAAAGAAAGAACAAAGGGCAAAATCTTGAATAAAATCCATGAGAAATTGAATACCAAATTGGAGATGGCACCAACTGAAAGAGTTAGGTTTAGATTACTGAGTAACAAAAGGTATTGTCTCAGGGAGATGCAAATAGAAGAAATGTCATCCAAAGTTATCTTAGGACAAAAGAAAATAAATCTCATCTACAGGAATACAATACAAAAGGCTCAAAAATCCTAAAGCAAAAAAGATAGGTCAGCCTATAGCTGTGAATCAGAAAGACAGAAGGTTGAAGACCCTTCATCTGACTCTCCTCTGTCCATAGATGCTACCTGACCAGTTCAGCATTTCCAGCCTTTTCTGTATTTTTTGTCTGCACCTGCATTTTTTAGCTAACTAGTGTCAATTTTTTACCTGTATTGCACCAGGCTGTAAAATGAGCTGCTGCCTTTCATTCACACCAAGCCCTGCTAGAAACGTGCAAAATCCAACAACAGAATTAAGAAAATAACAGATTAGAAAATTTAAGTAATAATACACAGGATTGCTTATGGACTAGTCAAAGGTGTTCAGCAATGCCATTACTTAAACTTTGTTTTGCTTCAACTATTTTAGGGAGACAACAATGTGTGCAACCAATATGGTGCACTAAAGCAGAAGCATAAGTAGTAAACTATTGTTAATTTGGACTTCGGCACTGTGTGATTATAACACCATAACACAAATCTAGAGGAAAGAGAAAGTCAAACAAAGAATTCTGAGATGTGGGTTTGGAGATGCATTGAGTAAATAACATGAACAGATAAGAAAAGTACAAAGGTAGTGCAAGAAAAAGTGCTGTGATCTGAAAGAAGTACATGCAGCAATGAAATGGGAATTGGGAAGAGGAATTATAAGAAATGTGAAAAACGATAGGAAAAAAATTGTGAAACAATATGCATAGACAATCATGAAGAATTGAAGCAATTTAGAGGAGGTCTTAATGATTCAAAACTTCTGTAGATCATTTATGAAGGCTTCTTTCTACTATAATACAAACCTGCTCTATGTGCATGTCAAAAAAAATTACTGGCATTTTTTGTGATATTTTTTCCAATTCAGTTGGATGGTCAACTTGTCATTAGAGCTGTTAGTTTTGCTTCACCTGCAGCACATTAGCTATCAAAAAGGTTGCATATCCAAGCCCAGAGTAAACTGAACTAAGCAACACAGAATATATATTAAAAAAGACTGCTGCAACTCAGGAACTTGCAACCTTTTTGTGCCCTTTATTTTTACCTTGCTTACAATTATTCTGACACCATCATTCAAGAAAACAAAAATAAGCTCCCAAAACCACAATCATTATTCTTAAAATGTTAAAATCAGTTTCAGCAAGAGTAATCTGGACAACATCTATTTTAACCAGGTTTGTTTATCCAGCATAAACATTATAAACTCTATTAAATGTGTGCTCTGCTACAGTAAGCATCTGTTCCACAATGTGCAGCACTGAAGCACAGCTCTGTGCAGGTGGGTCAGGGATTACGAGCAGCACTTTGCACAGAGATACCATGAGGCAACACACAGGAGCAAACTGTGCACGACTGGAACACTGCTTAACATTTACACTGCCTCACTCAGTTCATTACAATTTTTGGTTAAATAATGAACAGACCATGTTTCCACTTCCTGAGGGAATCTGAAAATTATAAATAAACTCTGAAATCCATAAAATGGGAAAAAGAGATAATATTGACAAACCTAAAGAACACTACTTCACAATGGATATTTCTACCACACCTGATCAAATATTTCAGATCAGAGTCTTGGTACAAAAAAAGCATTTCAAACTATGTTGGAATTTATTACAATGTGGCTCACAGGATTAGAAAAATTTATTGAATATATTCTACTAACCTTAAAAGAGACTAACCTTCAAGAGAATATTAACTTGACTAATGTACTATATAAATGTACATTAAAAATCACATTTATTTGCTGAAATTTTTTTTATCAAATGTTGACTATTGAGAACATATGAAATAAGCCACTCAGTCCTTCACCTTCATACCCTTATTCCCTTAATATCCAAAAACCGACTACTTACTGTCTCAAATATGCATAGCAATTGCTTCCAAAACCCTCTGGGGTAGTGCACAGAAAAGATGGCAAACTTTGAGTAATTTTTTTTATCTGGGGGTAGAAATATTAAAAACCAACAGAAACAATCAAACTTCCAATTCCATAATAAATAATGTTTTATTTTCACTGAGCTATTCAAAACATTAGGAAAAGATGGATATGATTCTCCTCATACCAAAATGCCTCTGACTGCAAAAGTCAGACTGGTCAACCTTCACCACACTTCTGCTAAGAAATTCATAACATACTGTAGTACTACGCAAAACCCTAGAAATTACTGTCTGCTGAATCTATCTATATTTCTGTATGGATAGACGGCAGTTTCTGTTCACAAGTCTCTTTAACCATCTTGCTTTGTATAATCAAAAAAACTTATGAAAATTGCATTCAATTCTCCAATGTAAATCATTAACTCAGAATATAATTCTGAAACATGTGGTATCCTAACAATTGAAGCCTGTCAACTCAAAGAGCTGTTATTATCATCTTTGTTTTCTCTGTTTATCCACAATCTGGTGGATAACAGTCATGATGATCATGAAATCATTTTAGGTTAATTACATACAGGTGACTCCGTTTTTCGAACGTTTGCTTTACAACACCTCGCTGTTACGAAAGATCTACACTAGTTACGTGTTTTCACTAACGGAAGATATATTCACTGTTACAAAAAAAAGGCAGCACGCCCCGAACAGCCAAACTCCTCCCCTGGAACTGCATTCTACCTGCCATTGCTTAAACATGTGCCTGTGAGCATCTGTACTTTATCTCAATTTATTTTGTGCATCCGTTAGTAAGGTGAGTTCTGAGGTATCGGAAAAACCTAAAAGAGCTCGTAAGGGTTTACACTGAGCGTAAAACTAGACATAATTAAGCGTTTTGATCATGATGAACTAAGTAAGGACATAGTGAGATTACCTAAGGAGGTTGGGTTTGTGGAAGTTGACGAAGATGATGTTGAAGAGGTTTTGGCATCCCATGACCAAGAACTGACAGATGAAGAGCTGATGCAATTGCAAGAGGAAAGGATAACAATTGAAATCGAACGCAGTAGCAAACGGCCCAAAAGTGAAGTCGTCCAGGAACTGAACGTGAAGCAACTGCGTGAGATTTTTGCTGCGATTGACAACACATAGTTGCAGGTCAATTCCAAGTTACTCACTATCCTGACTCGGAAACATATCACCATTCATTCACTGTCACTGGGTCAAAAATCATGGAATTCCCCCCCTAACATCACTGTGAGTGTAGGGACTTCAGGGACTGTAGGAGTTCAAGAAGACAGCTCATCACTACCTTCTCTCAAGAGTAACTATGAATGGGCAATAAATGCTGTCTTAGCTGGTGACACCCACATCCTGCAAATGAATAAGTAAAATAAAAAATTGTTGCAATGTTATCTTGAAGGCCAATTGTCATAGCCTGGGCAATTTTAATATGAAATACTTATTTTCTTTGTGACAGGAATAGGGCAAAGACAGAGAGGGAGTACAACAGATGATTAAAAGTTGCAGACAACTAGAAGCTCCGTACCACCCTTGCCGACTGCACAGAAGTACTCTACGCAGCAATCATGTTGTTTAGCTCCTTCAATGTGAGACCACGTTGTGACCACTATCACAGTACAATTAGATTAGACCTCTCCTCATTATCTTTAACACCCTTACTAATTAAGAACCTCCACTTTAAATATACCAAATAACTTGTCCTCAACAAAAGTAGACTTGTTTATCCCCGGCTCCTGTGTTTTTTCTTTTGATTAGTTTTGGAAAAAGTAACACGGCTCCATCACCTGTCACAGTACTGTCTGCTCTTCTTTTGGAGAACTTTCCTGTCATTATCTCCTCTCCATCTTTCACAATCCCAACTTTACCTCTTAACTTTCCAAGACATATTCTAATTCTTGAACGCATAATCTAGGAATTAAATATACCCAATAGCTTTTATTGCTTCGGCAATTCAAGTGCTTGCCCAGATGCTTGTTAAATATTGCGAGAGCATTTACCTCCACCATCTCCACAGGTTTCAACAACCGCGCGAGAAAAAAAATCTGCCTCAGATTGCCTCGAAACCTCTAGCACTTACAAATTTACACTTTGCCTTTAATGCATCACTGTGGTGATAAAGATTCCTATATAAAACTGAGGGGAATAGATACAGCACGTAACTCTATCAAACTATCCCTCAGCCTCTCTGCTCCAGGGAAACAAGCCAGCCTATCCAATCTCTCCTTTGAACTGAAATTCTCCAATTCAGGCAACATCCTGGTGAATCGTCTTGGCACCCACTCCAGTTCATAACAACCTTCCAACAATTTGACAAACAGAAATGCATACAATACTCCAAATGTAGTTTGACCAATGTTTTATTAAAGTTGTCATCCCATCTTTGATATTCTATGCAATGCTCAAAGAGGACAAACATCCTACGTCATCTTAATCACCATCTCTATCTATATTGCCACTTTCAGAGATGAATGGATGTACTCCAAGGTCTCCATTTATCAACACGCACTAGGTCCCTGTCATTTACATTCTACTCTTGGTTGCATCATCTCAAACAGGCCAGGATTAAATTCCATCTGCTATTGCTTTCCAGCTGATTTATGTTATTCTGTAGCCTTAAAATCTCTTCACCATCTATAATTGCACTAATGTTCCTATCACCTCTAAGTTTACTAATTATACCTTTTAGGTTCTCATCAAATTATTCATGGATATCACAGACAATGTCCCCTCTAATTTGTAATGAGCAGAGTGCACAAAAATCTTGTGTTGTGCTGTTTTTTGCCCAGTGACAACAACATGTGCACACTGAACTTTAGATATGGAGATATTCGTTTTAACAGCTAGCAAAACACTGTCTCCCCTGGGTTTGATTGCTTTCACTCTCGTTCATCTGCACTCTCACAAAACATACATAGCAGGGCTGCAGTGGATAACGAAGGATTTTCTCACTGTCCATATATGATTTGCTTGCTAAATGACACTTTTAAAAATATCAAGTTTCCAGATAATCAGTCCACTTCTTCCGACTTGCAAATCTTCCAGTAACTTTTGCATTGCGACAATATATGCGGTTAACACCAGTTTCTGTATTGTATATAAATATTTCTCGTAACTGCACGTTCCTGACCTCATGAATGTTCAGTGTAGCAGTTTCTACTGTTTCATTAAGCCATTCCACTGTGAATAAACTAGCAGTTCTTTTGCACTTCATGCCCTTTGCTTCTTTGGAATTCAACATAGTGAAACAATAATTTCTTCAATTAAAAACAATATAAATAAGCCCAGTTCTAAAATCTACAGACAAATCATCACAAACTCCATGTTGTCAACACCATCTACATCAGAAACTAGAAAAGGAAATGTGACTCTGTACAATCATGAAATATACTTAACATGCTAACAAGGTAGAGGGAGACAACCTTTTGTGCGCAGTTTAAACTCCTTTGTGCGCTAGTAGCAAAAGATGTGCATGGACACACCTTAGAGGAAACATTGATCAGAGACATCAAAGGTCTCTAACCAACCTTTACGATAGAGCTCCAATCACAGTTTCGAATTAAAATAACAACCCTTCACCAACACCCTCTGCCTCCTATTAATAAGTTCAGATCCACTGCTTTTCCAGGATGGATCCGTTGGACTCTGAACATTTTGAATGGACTACCATGGGTGACCTTATCAAAGGCCTTACTGAACTCCATATAGACATCTACTGCCCTCAACAATATGCTTGTCAGAAAAGTTTATTCAATAAGTGATACAGGATTTTCCATGAACTAGATGATGCTGTCCATCTCCAATCAATCCCAGTCTTTCCAAACATAGATAAACCATGTCCCTTTGACTTTGGTCCAATAGTTTCCCTAACACTAATGCCAAACCCACTGACCTGTAGTTATCTAGCTTTTCCCTATTGTCCTTGTAAAAGAAAATACAACATTCACTATTCTCTCGACATTTCACATCTCATCTATGGCTAATCAAGAAACACATTTTGCCAGAGCCAAAGAAATTTGCTCCCATAATACCTTAGGATATATCTCAAATTGCCCTAGGGCAATTTAGCCACCTTTATGCACTACAAGGCACAAATTTGCTCCTCCTTTTTAATGGTAACATGCTCTATGTTTATCACCATCTCTCTCTAAATTCTTCATCTACCAGGTCTTTCTCCTCAGGGAATACAAATGAGAAGTATTCATTTAGGACCTTGCTCAGCACAGATCACCCCTCTAAACTGCAAGGTAACCAGCAGAAAACAGCAGATCCTTTTTTCACTGATAGAAAATGCCTTCAAATTCATAAAGCTATAAGATACAAGAGCCCATTGAGTCTGCTCCACCATGTCATCATGGTTGATCCAATATTCCTCTCAGCACCAATCTCCTGCCTTCTCCTCGTAGCCTTTCATGCCCTGACCAATCAAGAATCTATCAACCTCCATCTTAAATAAACATAAAAACTTGGCCTCCACAGCTGCCTGTGGGAAAGAACTCCACAGATTCACCACTGTCTGGCTAATGAAATTCCTTATCTCCATTCTAAAAGGACACTCCTTTATTCTGAGGCTGTGTCCTCCAGTTTTACATTCTCCCACTATAGGAAACATACTCTCCACATCCACCCTATCAAGGCCTTCCACTATTTGATAGGTTTCAATGAGGTCACTCCTCCTTCCTCTGAATTTTAGTGAATATAGGTCCAGAGCCATCAAATGCCCTTCAAATGACAAGCTATTCAATCCTGGAATCATTTTCATAAACCTCTTTTAAACCCTCTCCAGTTTCAGCACTTACTTTCTAAAATAAGGGGCCCGAAACCGTTAACAATACTCCAAGTGAGGCCTCACCAGCAGCCAACCAGAAAATGTTCCCTTTATTCCCCCTTTGTCTTCTGCCAATCAGCCATTGCTATATGCATACTAGAATCTTTCCTGTAATACCACAGGTGCATAGCTTGTTAAGCAGCTTCATGTGCGGTACATTGTCAAAGGCCTTCTGAAAATCCAAGCACACATCAACCGGTTCTCCTTTGTCTATCTTAATTGACATTTCTTCAAAGAATTCCAACAGATTTGTCAGGCAGTATTTTCCCTGGAGGAAACTAAGCTGCCTATGGCCTATTATATCATGTGCCTCCAAGTACCCCAAGACATCATCTTCATTAGTCAACTCCAATAACTTTCCAACTACTGAGGTCAGACTAACTAGCCAAAAGTTTCCTTTCATTTGCCTCCCTCCCTTCTTGAAGAGTCGAATAACATTTGCAATTTCCCAGTCTTCCAGAACCATCCCAGAATCTAGTGATTCTTTAAAGATAATGCCTCCACGATCTCTTTAGCCACCTCTTTCAGAAATCTGAGGTGTACACCATCTGGTCCAGGTGTCTTATCTACCTTCAGATCTTTCAGTTTACCAAGAACCTTCTTTCCAGTAATGGCAACTTCACACACTTCATGACCTCTGACACCAGGAACTTCCACCATACAGCTACCATCTTCTGATGCAAAGTACTGATGCAAAATACTTGTTCAGTTCATTCACCATTTCATTATCCCCCATTCCTACCTCTCCAGCATTGTTTTCCAGTGGTCTGATATCCACTCTCTTTACACTTTATGTATCTAAAGAAACTTTTGGTATCCTCTTTATTATTACTGGCTAGCTCACTTTTGTATTCCATCTTCACCTAAATGACTTTGTTAATTGCCTTTTACTTGAAAGTTTCCCAGTCCTCTAACTTCTTAAAATTTTTTTACCCTATTATATGGCCTCTCTTTGGCTTTTATGCTGGTTTTGACTTATGTTAGCCACAACTGTGTCACCTTTCCTTTAGAATACTTCTTCCTCTTTGGAATGTTTATATCCTGTGTCTTCTGAATTGCTTCCAGAAATTTCAGCCACTGCTGCTCTGCCGACATCCCTGCCAGTGTTTTTTTTCCAGTCAATTCTAACCAACTCCTTTCTCATGCCTCTGTAATTCCCTTTACTCCACTGCAATACTGATACATCTGACTTTAGTTTCTCCTTCTCAAATTTCAGGGTGAATTTGATCACGGTATGGTTACTTGCCCCTAAGGGTTCTTTTACCCTAAGCTCTCTAATCAATTCTGGTTCATTCCACAACACTCAATGCAGAATAGATGATTCTCTAGCGGGATCAACCATGAGCTGCTCTGAAAAGCCGTCTCGCAGGCACTCTAGAAATTCCCCTCTGGTAATCCAGCCTGATTTTCCCCAATCTACCTGCAAATTGAAATCCCCATGACTATTGTAATATTGTTCTTTGGCATGCATTTTCTATCTCCTGTTGTAATTTATAGGCCACATGCTTACTAAAGTTTGGGGTTCTGTATACGACTCCCATCAGGGTCTTTTTACCCTTGCAGTTCCTTATCTCTATTCATATTGATTCAACACCTTCCGACCCTATACCACCTCTTTCTGATGACTTGATTTCATTTTTTAAAATGAACAGAGCAACATCGACCCTCTGCCTTCCTGCCTATCCTTTTGATATAATGTGTATCCTTGGAAATTAAGATCCCAGCTATAACCTTCCTTCAGCAATGATTCAGTGGTGGCTACAACATCAAACCTGCCAATCTGCAACTGTGCCGCAAGTTCATCTACAGAACCTTATTCCGCATACTGCGTGCATTCAAATACAACACCTTCAATTCTGTATTCACTCTTTTCTATTTTTCCTGCCTTTTACATTGCAACTCATCCTACTGACTGCAATTTTGCCCTATCAACAGCTTCTCCTCACTACACATTGCCTGTTTATAAATCAGCATTATTAGCTGTCTTTCCTATGATACTATTTGCATTGAAAAATAGGCAGCTCAGGACACTAGTCACACCATGCTCAACCTTGGGATTCCTGACTTTGTCTGAGGTCTTACCAACATCTACCCCTACAACCTCTCCACTAAGTTCTGGCACTCTGGTTTCCATCACCCTAGTTTAAACCCTATCATGCAATCTTAACAAACCTTCCTGCTAGGATATTTGTCCCCCTTCAGTTCAGGTGCAAACAGTCCCTTCTGTATAGGACCTACCTTCCCTGGAAGAGAGCCCAATGATCCAAAAAACTATTCCATCCCTCTTACATCAACTCCTTAGCCACATATTAAACTGTATAATCTTTCTAGTTCTGGCCTCACTAGCACGTGGCACAGGTAGCAATCCTGAGATCACAAACTGCAGGTCCTGCCCTTTAACTTAGCACCTAATTCCTTGAACTCCCTATGCAAGAGCTCATCACTCGTCCTACCCATGTCATTTGTACCTACGTTGACCATGACTTCCGGCTGTTCACCCTTCAACTTAAGAATGCCAAGGACTCGATTGGAGATATCCAGGACCCTGGCGCCCAGGAGGCAACATATCATCTGGGTATCTCATTCTTGCCCACAGAACCTCCTGTCCCTTCCCCTAACTAATGAATCCCCTATCATCCATAGTGTGGCTCTTCTCCCATCTTCCCTTCTGAGGCACAGAGGCAGACTCAGTGCCAGAAACATGACCCCACTGTGGCTTTCCTCTGTTAAGTCATCCCCACTCCCTCCCCCCTCGATATACCTGTTGTTGAGGAAGATGGTCACAGGGATACTCTGCACTGGCTCCTTAACCCCTTTCCCCTTCTTGTCATCCAGTTTCATGTGTCCTGCACCTTGGGCATAACCAGATCTCTATATGTCCTATCTATCACCCCTACAGCCTCCCAAATAATCCGGAATTCATCCAGTTCCAGATTCAACTCCTTAAAGCGAATTGTTAGAAACTGCAGCTGGATGTACTTCTTGCAGTTGTAGTCATCAAGGACACTGGAGGTCTCCCTACCTTCCCACACCTAGAGCTTTTCTTTCCTTTTCTTCATCTTATACTTTTCTACCAATGATATTTCATGAACCCTTTTTGCCTCTCCTGATTTCTATTTTAAGTACTCCTCTATACTCCCTGTATATCTCCAGGACGAGTTTTCTGCATGTTTGATTTTTAACTTCCCATTTCTGATTAATTCAGCTTTTCTCCACAAATGCTGCCTGACATGCTGATAATTTCCACATTTTCAGTGTTAATTCAGTTACTCAGAAAGCAACTTTGCTTGCTACTATCGTGGTCAAAAAGTTTATTTCAACTAAAATTTAAATTCTCTAAAAAGAATACAAATGTTCAGAATAGAGAAGTAATAATTTATACAAGGTGCCAAAATGGGTTAAAATGACCTACTTGACAAACATGACAGCATATAATATATCAACTAATTAGTTGGTACCTGTTATATTATTCAACACTTCTTTAAGATGGTTGAAACTATTTAGAAGTGGATCTTGTTCTTCATCCTGAAATAAAAACAGAGTACAACAATGTCAATTATAAACATTTACTTAGAAATGAAGAACATTAACTGTTGGTCAGAATTTAATATCAAAATTGAGGGATGAGGAACCAACAATTCTTATCTAACACAATGGTTCACACTCTTCACAAATCTTCCCTGGTTAATTATACCATTCACTTTGAACTAGACTTTACTATAATCAACTAAAGACAGCAAGTGCAAAATTGAAACCAAAGTACTGTAAAATGCATGCCATTATAGAAACATAGAAAACCTACCGCACAATACAGGCTCTTCGGCCCACAAAGTTGTGCCGTACACGTCCCTACCATAGAAATTACTAGGCTTACCTATAGCCCTCTATTTTTCTAAGCTCCATGTACCTATCCAAAAGTCTCTTAAAAGACGCCATCATATCCGTCTCCACCACCGTTGCCGGCAGCCCATTCCACGCACTCACCACTCTCTGCGTAAAAAAACTTACCCCAACATCTCCTCTGTACCTACTCCCCAGCACCTTAAACCTGTGTCTTCTTATGGCAACCATTTCAGCCTTGGGAAAAAGCCTCTGACTATCCACATGATCAATGCCTCTCACCATCTTATACAGCAAATATTATCAGCAAATGTTAAGCATACAGTCATGAAGAAATAAAATCTGCGGACAATGGCTCATTTCTGATCACAACGTCTAGAAGTCAATACCACTAATATCTGATAACCTGTCAATTTAACTTACAAATAAAAAAGAATGCCATGTGGGATCCCAAAATGCTTGGTAGCCCAGCCAGAATGAATTAGTTCAGTCAAAATTGACCAATATCTGATAGAAAGCTAAATAAATTTCAAAGTAAATTTATTATGGAAGTACATATATGCAACCATATAAACACTGAGATTCATTTTCTCATTTGCAAACTCAGTAAATCCAAAACAAACATAATAGAATCAATGAAAGACCACATCCAACAGGAAGGACAAACAGCCAATCTACAGAAGACAACAAAACTGCAACAATACAAAAGATAAATAAATAATCAATAACTATCGAGAACCTGAGATGAAGCGTCCTTGAAAGTGAGCCCATAGGTTGTGGGCAGAGGTCAGTGATGGGGGCGAGTGAAGTCATCCCCACTGGTAAGAATCTGATGGTTGAGGGGTAACAACTGTTCCTGGATCTAGTGGCAAGGCTCCTGTACCTTCTTCCTGATGACAGCAGTAGAAAGCATGTCCTGCATGATGGGAGTCCACTGATGCTGCTTTCCTGCAACAGCGCTCCATGTAGATGTGCTCAATGGTGTGATGGACTGGGCCATATCCACTAGTTTTTGCAGAATTTTCCATTCAAGGGCATTGGTGTTTCCATACCAGGCCATGGTATAGCCAGTCAATATACTCTCCACCATGCATCAGCAGCAGTTTGTCAAAATTTTAGATGTCATCTTCACAAACTCCTAAGAAAGTAGAGGCACAGTGTGCTTTCTTTGTAATTGCATTGACGTGCTGGGCCCAGGAAAGGTCCTCTAAAATGATAATATCAAGTAATTTAAAACTGCTAACCTTCTCCACCTCTGATTCCCCCGATGAGGACTGGCTCAATAATCTCCAGTTTCCTCCTCCTGAAGTCAATAATGAACTCCTTGGTCTTCCTGACATAGAGTGAGAGATTGTTGTGGCACCGCTAAGCCAGATTTTCAATTTTCCTCCTATACGCTGATTCATCACCACCTTTGATTCGACCAATGACAATTGACCAGCAAACTTGCGTATGGCATTAGAGCTGTGCATAGCCACACAGTCATAAGTATAAAGTGAGTAAAGTAGGGGGCTAAGCACACAGCCTTGTGGTACAGCTGTGCTGAGGGAAATAGTGGAGTTGTTGCTGCCAATCCGAACTGACTGGGGTCTGCAAGTGAGGAACTCAAGGATCTAATTACACAAAGAGGTATTATGACCAAGATCTTGAAGCTTATGGATTAGGTTTTGAGGGGATGATGGTATTGAATGCTGAGCTTTAATTGATAAAGACCATCCTGATATACACTCCTTTGCTGTTCAGATGTTTGAGGGTTGAATGAAGAGCCAGTGAAATGGCATCTGCTTTGGACCTGTTGTGCCAATAGGCAAAATGGAGTGCATCCAAGTCACTTCTCAGACAGGAGTTGATATCATTACAATGAATTGTTGTCTATTTTACAACTCATTTTAACTTACCTATTTGAAGTCACTCTCACAAAAGGTTCTCCAGATGATTTCAAACAATGTTTCCAAATCTTAAGTTAATATAAAGGGACATAGAGCCAATGAAATTGATGTACTGAACCAATACAGATTAACCATGATCTCACTGAACAACAGAAGAGGTTTAAGAGTTTCAGTGGCTTCAGTTCCTACTTATTAGAAACTGTGAGCACCAGTACAAATTTATCATTTAAGCCATAATATCATTAATGCCACATAAAAAGATATAAAATGCAAAAAGGTATGTGTGGTCCCAAGCACATCTAAAACTAGCAATATTTGTCAAGAACATTGTGCCAAAAGCATCACTGCTAACCAGACAAAACTTACCAAAAGTTTCTTCAGATACATAAAGTGTAAAAGAGAGGCAAGAGTGGATGTTAGACCCCTGGAAAACCATGCTGCAGAGGTAGTAATGGGGACAACAAAATGGCAGACAAACTGAATAAGTATTTTGCATCAGTCTTCACTATGGAAGAAGACACTAGCAGTGTGGTGGAAGTTCCAGATGTCAGGGGGCATGAAGCATATAAAGTTACCGTAACTAGAGAGAATGGTCTTGGGAAACTGAAAGGACTAAAGGTAGATAAATCACCTGGACCAGACAGTGTACACCCTAGAGTTCTGAAAGAGGTGGCTGAAGCGATCATGGAGACATTAGTAATGATCGTTCATTAATCACCAGATGCTGAAATGGTTCCAGAAGACTGGAAAATTGCAAATGTTGCTCCACTCTTCAAGGAGAGTGAGGCAGAAGAAATGAAACTGTAAGCTAGTTAGGCTGACCTCAGTGGTTGGGAAGATGTTGGGAGTTGATTAAGAATGAGGTCTCAGGATACTTGGAGACACATGATAAAAAAGGCCATAATCAGCAGGGTTTCCTCAGGGGAAAATCTTGCCTGACAAATCTGCTTAAATTCTTTTAAGAAATAACAAGCAGGATAGACAAAGGAGAATCGCTCACTGTTGTGTACTTTGATTTTCAGAAGGCCTTTGACAAGGTGCTACACCTGAGACTGATTAACAAGCTCTGAGCCCATGGTATGAAGGGAAAGGTTCTAGTATAGATAAAGCAGTGGCTGACTGGAAGGAGGCAAAGAGTGGAAATAAACAGAGCCTTTTCTGGCTGGCTGCCAGTGAATAGCAGTGTTCCACAGGATTGTGTTGGGACTGATTCTTTTTACGTTATTTGTCAATGATTTGAAAGATTGAATTAATGGCTTTATTGCAAAGATTTCAGACAATATGACGATAGTTGGAGGGGCAGGTAGTTTTGAGGAAGTAGAGGCTACAGAAAGACTTAAACCGATTAGGAGAATGGGCAAAAGAAATGGCAGATGGAAAACAGTGCCAGGAAGTGCATGGTCATGCACTTTAGTAGAAAAGATTAAAAGGTTTGATTATTTTTGAAATGGAGAGAAAATACAAAAAAACTGAGGTGCAAAGGGACTTGGGAGTCCTCGTGCAGGATTCCCTACAAGTTATTTTACAGGTTGAGCGTGTGGTGAGGAAGGCAAATGCAATGTTAGCATTCATTTCAAGACTAGAATATAAAAGCAAGGATGTAATATCAAGACTTTATAAAGCTCTGGTGACACCTCACGGAGTATTGTGAGCAGGTTTGGGCACCAATCTTATAAAGAATGTGCTGAAACTGAAGAGGGTTCAGAGGAGGTTCACAAAAATTATTCCAGGATTGAATGGCTTGTTAAGTGAAAAGTGTTTGATGGCTCTGGGCCTCTATTCACTAGAGTTCAGAGGAATGAGGGGTGACCTCATTGAAACCTATCAAATGGTGAAATGCCTTGATAGAGTGGATGTGGAGAGGATGTTTCCCATGTTGAGAGAGTCTAAGAACAAAGAACACAGCCTCAGAATAGAGAGCCATCCTTTTAGAACAGAGAAGGAATTCCTTTAGCCAGAGTGGTGAATCTGTGGAATTCTTTGCCACAGCCAGCAGTGGAGGCCAAGTCTTTATGTATATTTAAGGCAAAGGCTAATAGATTCTTGATTGGTCAGAGCATGAAGGGATACAGGGAAATAGCAAGAGATTGGGGCTGAGAGGAAAACTGGATCAGCCATGATGAAATGGCGGCGCAAACTCAATGGATCAGATAGCCAAATTCTGCTCCTGTACCTTATAGTCTTAACTTCTGCAGATCCACCAGTGTCATCTCCGAAACAAAGCTATCCTAATTTTCATCAATTAAACAATACATGATGGTAAGGTTTTGTGATTACAGATACTGACACATATGGCAATAAGAATACGCCCAACCCTAGAAACCACTGCTTATAACCAAAAATTCGATAGCAAACTGTCACACATGCTAGAGTATCCAGTTATTAAAATTCACAAGCTTATCATGATTTTGAATGATTGTGACAGAGATTTTTGCTGAAGAGCTTCTTATTCTGCAGACATTCTGAAGCATGAAAATTGAAAATAGACAAAACTTAGTTGAAAAAAATCAAATGCATGTGCTTAAAAATACAGTAACAACACGCTATGGTTTCTCTCCTTTGATGAAGTCAGTGTTGCAGTTCCACATGTAACCTGGCAAAAGGTTTTTAAGTTGCTCAGGAATTGACGGAAGCTTACATCCCACCATAGAAATGAATGAAGAAGCCATCAGACTGTGGTACTGGATTGACTTTCGAAGGCCTACTAACACATTCAGCAACGCTGCGATTGAACGCACCTGCACAGGAATCCTGAAATTTGTTCTACAAGGAACTGTCAGCATTTCCCTAGAAAATCTAACCCAATATTTCAACAGTAATATTTTTTTCAGCAATTGGGAAAACTGCAACACCAAACCTCAGTTGTGATGAAAATTAACCTCAGAGCACCATCAACATCAAGATTCTGTGTTTTTAAGATGGAAAAGATACTGAACAATGTGTCATATTCTAATATTAACTGCTCAATTTCAGAGATACAAAATAAGAAAGAATAATTATTCTTAAGTTTGTTGAAACAACTTTCATATTTCAACAACTGCAAGTTCCACATTCCTATCATACTATCAGTCAAAGTGTTCTAACAGGCTAGCTCAACACAACTATCAAGAAAATAAAGTCTGTCAAACTGGTCCACAAATTATGCAGACATCGCATGACAGCTTGTAGCCACTAACACAACAATGTGACATACAAGCAATTTGACAGAAAACATCTGGCACCCACCTGATGCTTCAGTTAAGTAACAAGCACGCAGCAGATACATCACAGTAAAACTACTATGACATACCTGATACGGCCTTGTTGATTTGCTCTCTCCCAGAAATACAGTCTGCAGCAGCAAAAGAAATGGAAAACAAAGCAGTAAAAAAATAGGAGAAGGCAGGAGCAAAGAGCTAGACAGATTGGCTAAGATATCAAACCATTAAACCAGAGATTAAAGCAATATTTTCAATTAATTTAAAGCCATCTCACACACATCCCTTTCCTCACAAAATGTAGTTCAATAAAAAAAATAAATTACATTTTAAAATACTAACAACAAAGTTGTAACTGGGTTTGATGAGGGTGGACTTTTCCTTTTGATTGGCATAGATTATCCTGAGACTGTGCTTGTATCAGTTTCTTCCAATTCTTGTAATTTCTAAATTGCTTCAGCCATAGGTTTCAATCCAATAGATATTGGAAATCTCTTATCAATATCTTTCCCAGGCCAATTAAAGTACCACTCAGTCTTTGTGGCATACATAACACATGTATGTAAATAAGTTTTCAAGCAAATGAACTATTACAAGCAGAAAAGCTACAGTAAATCTACACTGCCAACAATATAATAATATGGAAAGCAAAAAAACTTATTATAAATCTACACCTTTATCGGGAACACTTTTGGCTACAGTTACATTTACGATTTCCATAAAGACATCAAATAGAAATTGAAAATAAAAAGCTTTCAGCCCCAGTTCTAATACAAGAATCTCCAGCCACTTACAGATAAATCAGTGAACCAAAATGACCTGTATCTTTAATGGCAAGCATTCCCATCTGCACTCCTTTAAACTTCTTTCTATAAAATACATTATTTAAAAGACAAAGTAAAGGGCTATGCCCTATGCCACACTGGAACCATGACAATAAGACAACTTACAATGACTTTTTCCCCCCTTTCAGTGTGCAAGCATAGGGCCCCCTTGGCATCTTCTAATGTTGTCACTATATGGTTAGGTTGTCTCCATGAACCACATTAAAAACTTGCACATTATAACTACAAAGCAATGAGACATACAAGTGAAGAAATTTGCCAATCATAAGGGATCTCCTCCCACCAGACAGATCCTCATGAATAAATATCAACCTATGGTCAAAGGGAAGTTAATAGCAAATGATTTAAGCATTCTGGCTCCTGAATTAGCAACTATATAAAAGTACTCACCGAAAAAGATTTTACTCCCTTAACCAAGTGAAAAGCCTTCATGAAAGTCTCAAACAACATTAAGCACAACAAAAGTGACCACAGCACCAGGGGCCAGGGAGTAGCAGAAAAGACTATTCTGTTGAATTGTTTCTGCTGTCAGGTTTAAATATCACTGCACAGGGGCTCAGTCACAGCTTTCATGGCTGTATTGTCTGAGCTCATGATGAATGGTCTGTTTAAACGAAATATCCAATAACGGCCAACACCTGTGCCACAACCCCAGACATCAGTACCTTTCTAAAAGAATGAGAGACAGTGGCGGTAGGTGGTGAGAGGGGAAAGAGGTGATGGGCAATGGGAGTTTGTGTTTAAAAAGATGAGGGACCACCCTGGTGAAGCCTTTTCTTCCAGGTGTTAAATAAACAAATTGCTGCTCACAGCTGTGCAATGTTATTACAGTTACAGTACATTAATTATTCTCTTCACTACTTCCCAGCACTAAGTATAAGGTCATTAAGGAAATAGATTAAATATATCAAAAGTAACTGAAATTGTCATGCAACTCACAACTCAAATAAGGACAAAGGATGACTAGTTTTTCGGCTTTTTTTGAAAGTTAAAAGAACATACACAAGCAAATGATGAAAATAAATTAATTTCTTTACTGAGCCCAACACTACTGAATTTACCAAGCATAGACCCGACAGGACTGTGCAAACAAAAACCAAAAAAAAAAATCAACATGTCCTACCGAAATCATTCCACTCATCCCACTGAGAAGGTAATGAGTTATCTTTTGAGCTCATTGTGAAATACAACGGTGGAAATAAACCACCTAAACTAGCAGAAAATAATGGTCCTACAGGGATGTCATAAAGTAACTTCTAAAGCATGGTCTCTACTTTTCCAAGGTCTATGACTTGTCAGCACATCAGTGCTGCTTCCATTATGAAAATCTTTCTAATATCATAAAGAGAACTTATAACTTCAGAATTGACTAGCGGACAAGAATTAATCTAATGCCAACCCTATAAACAGGTTCAAGGATAATCTGCTAAAAATACATTAATCAGTCAACATTGCATTTTTTTTCTACAAATTATCTTTTTGTAAACTATCAGAACAGCAAAAACAACATTAAAACTTACCAATGGAGTATGTGTAGTCCATCTTGAATTTCGTTTTATGGCACCAACAACACTATTTATTTCACCTTGCACAATATAAATGCTTTTATCAATCATGGTGAAGAATCTGCAAAGAAAATGAGATTGAAAGCTTGTTAAGAAGAACCACAGAATTTATTCAGTACACTTGTCTAAATTACTTTTTTTTGTAATTTATTTTTTATTGAAGTTCATCATCAAACAAACATTTCCATAAGATGTGTTTCAGACATTGTACCTATATATCATATAATCATATATATCACAAATCTCCGCAAAGTATTTATCTGAGGTACACACTTATAGAAAAGAGCGGAGAGAAAAAACAAGTAAAAGGGAAGAACTATGTACAAGTAGGGAGTGATCTTTTGTTTTTACAACAGATTCATTGATTTGTGAGAATAAAGTCAGACCTATGAGGCATTATTTAGTTAAACCATTTTTTCCAGTACGAATCAAATTGTTCAAATTGGATAAAATTCTCTTACGTTTGACTGGATTTAATAGCCCATTGACATTAAAAGAAATGAATTTTACCTTGTCCTTAGCCATCTGTATTTATCTGTCAATGTACCATTGAAATTAGAATAAAACTTAATCGATCTACTCCCTGAACAAATAAGAACCAAGAAATGCAGATAACAACAAAAATGGTAACAAACGTGTGATTCCAAGGCTGAGGTCACTAGTAGATGACCCTGTGTTGAGCTAGAGGAAATGTCTAGCTGTGGGGGATAACCCCTTCCTACTTGTGAGTTGAGGGCCCCCAATACAGTATTCATAAAAGTCAGTGAACAAATCCATTACACAGAAAAGATTTCCCTGTGTACTCCTATATATACACATATACATTACACACACACATACACATATACATACATATATATATTCTCATTTTGGTGGGGAAAAAGGAGTAAGTGAGCGAATAAAGAATAACAACTAAGTAATATAAAATCCACATTATAATAAGTATTTCTCGAGATAGGTATATCACCGTGTACTTTTGCTTTCATTTAGCTTCTCAACATTTTTAAAGTTAGCTAAACCTTATGGCTCTTCTGAAGGGGGTGAGGACTGTCTTTGGGAAACTCCCGGTCTCTTCCTGATATATTTCTCTCGGCCTCCTCCCGTTTCCTGCCTTCTCGATTCTCGCACTATTTCCCAAGCAGAGCGGGACAGTTCTCAGTCAGGCTTTCCTTCATTTTGGTGACACTGACGGGAAAACCTCTGGCCTTCATATCTGTAGTCACCTCTTCCACCGTCTGGTACAACCGCGTCCCGTTGTCATAAAACACTCGAAGTTTAGCAGGGTACAGAGTTTGAAATCTAATCTTATTTTGCTTTAGTACTCACTTTACTTCAGAGTATTCTTTGTGTTTCTGCAGGACCGCAGGGGGGTAATCTTGGTCGAAATATATTAATTTATTGTCGAAAAACACTCTCTTCTTACCCCAGGCCCTTAGTAGAATCTGCGTCTTGGTGCTGTACCGAAGGAATTTAATTATTATAGAGCATGGCTTTCTGTCCTGGGTAGGTTTCGGAAACAGCCCGCAGTGTGTCCTCTCGATTTCCAGCTTCATAACCGAGGGAATATCCAGCGCGTCCCGCAGTAGCTTTTTGAGTTTACCCTCCGCTCCTTCGGGAACGTTGTAGATTCTGATATTTTTCCGCCGTGATCTTCTCTCCAGGTCAAGCAGTTTACCTTCTTGGTGATGTAATATTTTTATTGTCTTACTCAGTATCAGTTCCACGTTTTGAACACGATCTTCCACCTTCTCGATTCGAGTCTCTGCCACTGCTATTTTTTGATTAACGCTGGCGAGCTCTGCCTTAATATGCCGGAGCTGCTGCTTTATTTCTTTCTGGACCTCCATTATTTCTTTCAAGATTTCGAAGATACTCGCCGCTTCGCCTGAATGAGGCCCAGTAGCCACCTCGCTCACACGCGGTCGGGTCAGAGAGCCGCTCACTGCACTCCTCTCAGACGCAGGTTCCGCAGTGTTGCTTTTTTTATTTCTGTTCCTTTTCCCCATTCTTGCCCCTCTTTTCAGTTCAAATATTTTTCGAAAAATATTATATTTGATGGAATAACGGGGCTTAATACGCATTTTTCCGGAGGAGCTAGTGACTTAAGCTGCCATTCTTGACGATGACATCACCAGAACCCCCTAAATCACTTTTAATGATTTTAAAAAAAACACTCTCTATTTCCAGTCACTCGAATTATTACAGGTGACAAACTTAATGTCTTGCCATATTTCAGAGGCATATAATGTTACTTCAAACATGATTAACAAGCATCCAATAATAAGATTTAATGTGGGATCTCTTCTTTTCCCTTGTGTGAAAAGTACTGGCTTTGAAAGCTGACATTTGATTATACAGTTGTGAGTTAATCTCTGGATTTTGCTGTGATAACTGATCATTTCTGTGATTTTTTTTGTTGAATTTGGGCATTGCTGGCAAGGCGAGAATTAATTTGTTTTGTGTATTTACCCTGTGGAGGGTAATGCTAATGTTTATCTTCTTGAACCAAGGCCGTTCATGCTATAGGTACCATCATAGCACTGTTGTTAAGTAGGGACCTAGGATTTTGGGCCAGCAACCAAAAAGGTTCAGCAATATACAAATTTGGGTAACTGATATTGCTGGAAACCATGATCTCACCTGCTGCATTTCTCCTACAATGTAGAGGTTTGAAATTGACCGTTGCTAATGAAAGAAACATGGTGAGTTGCAACAATACATCTTTTAGTTTTTAGAAATTCTGCTCAATAATGAAAAAGTGAATGTTTCAGGTGTTGGAAAGGTACAAAATCATACAAACTTGTTTTTCTGGACTTTATCCGGTGTCCAGCAGTGGAGCTACAAATATCTAGTCAACTGTAAATTTTGACTGATCCAGCTACATTTACATCTCTGGTCAATGTTAATCCTCATTTGCATCCTAAAAAATCTGAGAATACTAAGGATTAAGGTTCCTCCTACAATAAATAAGTTGAATGTCAAGATCTAAAGATTATACCCTCTTTTGATAGAGATCACTGTTTGGCATAAACTAATCCAAGCCAGAATGTTACGAAGTCATTTTTCCAAAAAAGCACTGAAAGCTTAATTATTCAAGGTGATGCAATGACAACTGAACATTAATCACTGAGTAATCACCTCTTCCAATGTCTGATGTCAATTTTAACTGGTCCTTTACCAACCACAACCATTCACTGTTGTGATTATGACTCCAGTCAGTGGAGGATTCTCTCCAATTAATCCCAATAGCTTCAACTTTATTCCTGCCCCTTAATGCCACACAAGACCAAAGATTTCATTGCCACAAAAGAAGTCACTCTTGCCTATTCTCAGGAATTCAGTATTTTTATTCACATTTGTACCAAACTATTATGACAGAATCTAAACTGAGCATTGGTGAGAAGAATTTGGCGAATTTACTCATGTTGGCACTTAGAGCTGGGAGAAAAATGTATGCATGCTATTATCTAATCAGAATCAGGCTTATTATCGTTGACATACATCAGAAATATGTTGCTTTGCGACAGCAATACCGTGCAAGACAAAAAATTACTACAAGTTACAATCAGAAATAAAATAAATAAATCATACTAAAGGGGAATAGTGAGGTAGTGTTAATAGATTCATGGACTGTTCAAATATATGATAGGGGAGGGGAAGAAACTGTTCCCAAAATGTTGAATGTACATCTTCAGACTCCTGCACCTCCTCCCTGATGGTAGTAATAAGAGGGCATGTCCTGGGTGATGAGGGTCCTTAATGTTGGATGCCGCGTTCCCAAGACACTGCCTTTTAAAGACATCTTTCATGCTACAGAAGCTTGAGCATTTGATGGAGCAGGCTGTATCTATAATACTCTGCAGCTTCTTCTGATCCTCTGCACTGGAGCCTCCTTATCAGGTGGCGATGCAACCTGGTGATGGTACATCTGTTAAAGTTTGCTGGAGTCTTTTGTGATATATCAGATTGCCTCAAACTCCAAATGAAGTACAGCCTTCCGGTGTGCCTTCTTTATGTTTGCATCAATACGCTGGGCCCAAGATAGATTCTCTGAGATGTTGATGCCCAAGAACTTGAAGCTGCTCACATTTTCCACTGTTGACCCCTCAATAAGCATTAGTATGTATTCTTGCAACTTCTCCTTCCTGAAGTTCACAATCAATTCCTTGGTCGTGCTGACTTTGAGTGCAAGTTTGTAGTTGTAACACCACTCAACCAGTCCTATCTCACTCCTGTCCGCCTCCCCACAGCCACCTGAGATTCCAACAACAGTGGTGTCATCAGGGAATTAATAGATGGTATTTGAGCTGTGCCCAGCCACACAGTCATGAATGTAGAGAAAAACTGAGCAGTGGACTAAGAACACACCCTTGAGGTGCAGCTGTATTCAATGTCAGCAAAGAGGCAATCTAATGACACCTTTGAAACATTCTTCAGCTTGATAACCATAACCAAGTGGTAAAACCACTTCAGGATGAAGAGTCCTAAATAACTGTCTAGAGTTGTCATGGTTAAACCTTTCAAAGTTAATGTGTTAAGTAGCCACACTAAACAATACCCCACAGAATCTGTTCCTTCACCTTATTGCTTTGGCACTTAATTATGCTTAAAAATGAACTTTTCAAAATAAGCAAGTTCTAAGTCAAATTAATATATCATACAATACATTAGGAAAAAGTAAACACTGCAGTAAGCTCCATTGGAAAATCCCAACAATTTTCAAATGTACTGGCACCAATGCCATCAATGTACAACAATATGCAGCCTTGAAAATTTAATGCGCATTATTATTTTCCACAATAATGCATCCAAAACCTCAGGAAAGCCTATCATCTTCAAACGATCAACGGAAATTAACTGTTCAAGGTTGGCACAGGAATACATATGGCAATAACTGTCACACAAATTGTAAATGGTACCAAAACTATGGAAACACCTTTATCAACACTACCAAAATACATCAAATGGGTCAACCATAAATGTCATAAATTCCAGACCAGCTAAGTTTGCCTGCATGAAATCAAAAGTGACACTACTTTTGATCCAAGCACTGAGAGTATTGCCAAGTTAAACATAATTTATAAAACTCCATTCCATATCCGGTTAGACAGGAAAGAACACAAAAGCAATGTAATCCACTTTCACATCAGTTGGCAGTTGCACAATTACTAATACCCACTTATCTTCTGAAAAAAAAGTCATGTTTAAGTCGCTACCTTCCTTTTTCAGACTGCCCTTCAGAGTCAAGGATGAGTCGGTTCTGAGATTGCTGAATGGTCTATTGCAAAATCCAAAAAGATGAACAGGTGGTACTTAATGGGGTAGTTGTGGGAATTGTTTGAGATGTTGCTTGTTCCTGCTTCTATTTGTATATAGTTCTCATTGATTTTAAGATACTCAATACCTTCCTAAATACTCTTCCTTCCATTTTGAACAATCATGAGCCAGAATACTCACAGGATTGTAAAATATGTATTGTTTTTCCCAAGTCAACTTTTGAGAATATCCTTGAAGCATTTTCCTTGAAATCACTTGCTGTGATGAAGCTAATTTTGTAGTCAAACACAACAACGTAGCCCACTCACCACTGGAGTATGGCCAGAGCTTCAAGGCTGGGGGTAATAGCCTGGTAAAGTATTGGATCACCTTTCCCAGCAATGTCAATGACATTACCCCATCTTCAAAAGTCAAATATATATTCTTGCCAAATGAACTTATAGGTTGCCTCCAGCTAGGGAGTACAAGTCAGGTTCTTTGTAAGCACAGATTAATGGAGAATGCTGCTCAGATACCTAGCAGGAAGAGCGCGCAATATCTTGGATGATAGGTGCTCTTAAAAACCTCACAGCAAATTAAATTGGTCAAAGTTCAAAGTAAATTTATTATCGTACTTAGTACTCATGTCACCATATACAGCCCTGAGATTTATTGTCTTGCAGGCATACTCAATAAATCCATAGAAAAAGAACCATAACAGAATCAATGAAAGACAAAGGACAACAAATTGAGCAAATATTAAAAAGAAATAATAAATAAATAAGCAAACAAGCAATAAATAGAGAACATGAGATGCAGAATCCTTGAAATTGAGTCCATTGGTTGTGGAAACATTTCAATGACAGGGCAAATGAAGTTGAGTGAAGATATCCCCTTTGGTTCAAGAGCCTGATGGTTGAGAAGTATTAAATGTTCCTCAGTTAGCTTCAGACTAACTACTGCCATAATAGTCAGAGTAATACAGAATGGAAAAAGGCTGTTATAGTATCGCTGTTACTTATACTGACATTATGATAAAATTAAGAACAAGTTCAGTTTATTGTCATTCAACTGAACACATGTATACCGCCAGACAAAGGGTCCTCCAAACCAAGGTGCACAACATGGCACATATGACTCACACACTTAACACACCTGTTAACTTGCTTGTGGTAATATTACTTTATAATAAGGTGAATATATGATACAAGTTAAAAACTGAACAGTATTATGATACTGGTGCCTCATATTTGATGAGACCTGGATGGTGGCAGATAACTCAATAACATTACAGCCTGGGGGAAAGAAGCTGTTTCTTGTCCTAATGCTACAGTACCTCCTGCCTAGGGGCTCCAAGAGATTCTTGGACAGATGGGAGGGATCACTGACAATACCTTGCACTTCTAATAAATACCTTTAAAGGGTGGAAGAGACCCCAATGATCCTCTCAGCAGACTTTGCGATCCTTTGTAAGGACGTGGACAAATGCCTTGCAATTCCCATACCAGACAGTGATGCAGCTAGTCAGACATTACTGTGCTGCTGTAAAAATTGATTAAAATGGTGAGGGGCTAGCGTCACTCACCTCAGTCTCCTCAGGAAGTGGAGATGCTGTTGTGCTTTCTGGACCAAAGAAGTGGTGTAGAGGTGGTGTGAGTTGATGTTCACTCTCAGAAGCTTAGTGCTCCTAACTCTCCCTGCAGAGAAGCCATGTATATGCAGTGAAGAGTGGTCAGCCTGAACCTTTCTAAAGTTCACAATTATGTCTTTGGTCTTGTCCACGTTGAGACTCCCAAGATGTTGTGCTTTCACCATTCTACCAGCTAGTCAACTCCCTCTCTGTTGTTGCTGTTGATGACGCCAACTGAACATGATGATTCAGTTTGAACTGGATCAGCAGAGTGAACAGCAGTGGGCTTTGCACTCAGCTGAGGAGTGCCAGTGCTCTGCGAGAAGGAGCTAGAGATGTTTCCGTCAACACGGACTTACTGTAACCTTCTGTCAAGAAGTTCAGGATCCAGCAACAGAGAGAGGTGTTGAGATTCAATGAGGACAGTTTACCTACCAGCTTTTGAGGGATGATCATATTAAAACGCCGGGCTGAAGTCAATAAACAGCATCCTGGCACATGAGGCACCATTTTCCAGGTGGGACAGGACAGAGTGGAATGCAGAGGCTATGGTGTCAGTGGACTGATTTGAGCAATATGCAAACTGGAAAGGGTCCGATGCAACAGGGAGATGGGATTTAATATGATCCATTACCAGCCGCTCAAAGCACTTCATTATTATTGAGGTCAGTGTCACTGGACGGTATTCGTTGAGGCAGGTTTCTTTCAACCTCTTGGGCACTGAAATACTGGTGGGTGCCTTGAAGCCTCAGGGGATAGTGGACTGTTCAAGAGAGATTTTGAAGATGTCTGTTAGAACCTCAGTTAACAGGGCTGCACTGTCCTTCAGCACCTGACCAGGTATGTTATCAGGACCTGCAGCTTTATGTAGATTAACCCTGTTTAGGGTCTTTCTCATATCAGCCAGACAGAGTGCCTACTCCCTGGGGGGGAAGGGGGGGGGTCTTTCCTTGCTGGAACATCATTCTGTGCATCAAACCAAGCACAAAAGACATTCAGTCCATCAGAAAGAGAAGCATCACTGTCGTTGATGCACAGGGTAGTCCATTATGGTCTGAACGTCCTCCCACATGCCCTTTATGTCTCTGGTATCACAGAAATGACTGTGAATAATCACATTTTGCCTTGCTAATGGCATGAGAAAGTGCAGCTCCTATTTATCTGAGAACTGTCTTATCCCCAGAATAGAAGGCATACCGATCTCTCAGCTGTGCCTGCACCTCTGCTATTGGCCATGGGTTCTGACTAGCCTACACAGATGTTTTTAATAAAAGGTGACATCAATTTAAACAAAGGATTATTTGTAAACTAAAACAGTAAACAGAAACTTACAGTCAACACTGACTACTTTAGACAATAGATCGATTTCAAGATTCAAGTCCCTTCCATTATTTTTTCATATTTTAAGATAGTGAATTGCTTTTTGTGCTAAATTTAAATACATGATACCTTGACTATTTTGCATGGACATATTTCAAGTCACCACTTCTTAAAGATAAATGCTTATCATGTTTTGATATTTACTTTTTGGTGAACTGTTCCACACTATTACACAACTCATCTCACACTCTGGAAATACTCTATGAACTGAAACTGAGTAAATATCTTCACTGAGATTTTGCATGCCTAGAAAGCTACTTGTTTCCAGTTGGTGCAGCTTCTGGCAACAGCCTAATGCTTGTTTATATAGTTGTTTTGACATCACAGGAGAGCATGGTCTGGTGCATTTTAATCCCAATCTACAATTGTTCACCAAGTGAGAAGTCAGCTTCAGATATCACGCTCAATCTTTCACTAAGTACATGGTGGGAGTGGGAGGGGAGAAAAAGAGGTACAAGCAGACAAACTATATTAATCCACCAACTAAAACCCTGACATGCTTAAAATTAAATACAACTACAGAACAGTTGACCTTAGGTCTTTTTCAATGACCTTTTTCCACCATAAAGTCTGAATAGGGATGTGCACTGGTGATAATATGTTAATTCTATTTGCAACCCCTCAATCAATAGAGCAGCCATGTTTGTATGGAAGACAATCTAAACAAGTCAAGCGCACACAGCTAGGTCAGATTCTGAATCAGGTTTATCATCAGTGGCCAATTTAACAGGTACAGGAGTGGAACCTGGAGTGGTCTTCTGCTGCCATAGCCCATCCACTTCAAGTGTCAACGTGTCATGCATTCGGAGTGCTTTCCTACACACCACTACTGTAACACATGATTATCTGAGTTATCGTCACCTTCCTGATGCTTGAACCAGTCTGGCCATTCTCTTCTGGCTTCTCTCACTTAATTAACAAGGTATTTTTGCTCACTAGATGTTTTTGGCTCCATTCTCTGTACACTCAAGACTGTTGTGTAAGAAAATCCCAAGAGATCAGCAGCTTCTGATCAAACCACCCCATCTAGTGCCAACAAACAAGGGGGGAGCTGTTGTTGTCTGGCGTACTGACCTCTACCTGGCCGAGGCACAGCAACAACTCTCTGATACCTCCTCTTATCTACCCCTTGATCATGACCCCACTAAGGAGCATCAGGCCATTGTCTCCTATACCATCACCAACCTGATCAGCTCTGGGGATCTCCCATCCACTGCCACCAACCTCATAGTTCCCACACCCCGCACTTCCCGTTTCTACCTCCTACCCAAGATCCACAAAACTGCCTGTCCAGTTAGACATATTGTCTCAGCTTGCTCCTGCCCCATCGAACTCATTTCTGCATACTTGGACACTGTTTTATCCCCCCTTGTTCAATCTCTTCCCACCTATGTTCGTGACATTTCTCACGCTTTGAATTTTTTCAATGATTTTAAGTTCCCTGGCCCCCACCGCCTTATTTTCACCATGGACGTCCAGTCCCTATATACCTCCAACCCCACCAGGATGGTCTCAAAGCTCTACGTTTCTTTTTGGATTCCAGACCAAACCAATTCCCCTCTACCACCACTCTCCTCCATCTAGCAGAATTAGTTCTTACTCTCAATAATTTCTCCTTTGGCTCCTCCCACTTCCTCCAAACCAAGGGTGTATCCATGGGCACCCACATGGGTCCCAGTTATGCCTGACTTTTTGTTGGCTTTGTGGAACAGTCCATGTTCCAAGTCTATACGGGTATCCATCTCCCTCTTTTCCTTCGCTACATCGACGACTGCATTGGCGCTGCCTCCTGCACACACGCTGAGCTCATTGACTTCATTAACTTTGCCTCCAACTTTCACCCTGCCCTCAAATTTACCTGGTCTATTTCTGACACCTCCCACCCCTTTCTTGATCTTTCTGTCTCCATCTCTGGAGACGGCTTATCTACTGATATCTACTATAAGCCTATAGACTCTCACAGCTACCTGGTCTATTCCTCTTCCCACCCTGTCTCTTGCAAAAATGCTATCCCCTTCTCACAATTCCTCCGTCTCTGCCGCATCTGCTTTCAGGATGAGGCCTTTCATTCCAGGACGAAGGAGATATCTTCCTTTTTTAAACAAAGGGGCTTCCCTTCTTCCACCATCAACTCTGCTCTTAAACGCATCTCTCCCATTTCCCGCACATCTGCCCTCACCCCATCCGCCTGCCACCCCACTCGGGATAGGGTTCCCCTTGTCCTCACCTACCACCCCACCAGCCTCCAGGTCCAACGTATAATTCTCCGTAACTCCCGCCACCTCCAACGGGATCCCACTACCAAGCACATCTTTCCCTCCCGACTCTTTCTGCTTTCCACAGGGATCGCTCCCTACACGACTCCCTTGTCCACTCGTCCCCCCCATCCCTTCCCACCGATCTCCCTCCTGGCACTTATCCTTGTAAGTGGAACAAGTGCTACACCTGCCCTTACACTTCCTCCCTCACCACCATTCAGGGCCCCAGACAGTCCTTCCAGGTGAGGCAACACTTCACCTGTGAGTCGGCTGGTGTGGTATACAGCGTCCGGTGCTCCCGGTGTGGCCTTTTATATATTGGTGAGACCCGATGCAGACTGGGAGACCGTTTCACTGAACACCTATGCTCGGTCCACCAGAGAAAGCAGGATCTCCCAGTGGCCACACATTTTAATTCCACGTCCCATTCTCATTCTGATATGTCTATCCATGACCTCCTCTCCTATCAAGATGAAGCCACACTCAGGTTGGAGAAACAACACCTTATATACCGGCTGGGTAGCCTCCAACCTGATGGCATGAACATTGACTTCTCTAACTTCTGTTAATGCCCCTCCGCCCCTTCTTACCCCATCCCTGAAATATTTAGTTGTTTTTTTTCTCTCTCTCTGCCCATCACTCAGCCTGTTCTCCATCTCCCTCTGATGCCCCCCCCCCCATTTCTCCCGAGGCCTCACGTCCCATGATCCTTTCCCTTCTCCAGCTCTGTATCACTTTCGCCAATCACCTTTCCAGCTCTTAGCTTCATCCCACCCCCTCCGGTCTTCTCCTATCATTTCGCATTTCCCCCTCCCCCCACTACTTTCAAATCTTACTATCTTTCCTTTCGGTTAGTCCTGACGAAGGGTCTCAGCCCGAAACTTCAACAGTGCTTCTCCTTATAGATGCTACCTGACCTGCTGTGTTCCACCAGCATTTTGTGTGTGTTGTTTGCATTTCCAGCATCTGCAGATTTCCTCGTGTTTGCACCAACAATCATTCCATAGTCAAAGTCACTTAGATCACATTTCTTCACCATTCTGATGGTTGGTTGGAATGACAACTGAACCTCTTGACCATGTCGTGTACATGCTTTTATGTATTCAGCTACAGCCACATGATGGCTGATTAGATATTTGCATTAACACGTGGACAAGTGTACAGGTTTCCCCCGCTATTCGAAGGTAGAGCATTCCTATGAAATGGTTTGTAAACTGGAATGTCTTAAAGTGAAGATGCAATTACTACTTATTCATATGGGGAAAATTTCTGAGCGTTCGCAAACCCAAAAAATAACCTACCAAATAACACACAAAACCTAAAATAGTAGTAATATATAGTAAAAGCAGGAATGATCTGATAAATATACAGCCTATATAAAGTAGAAATACTTTTGTGCAATCATTGCAGCACTGTCCACCGCAGCGAAAATCTCAAGCGAGCGCTCTCGGTACAAAGACTCGACGCAAGTGCTCTCATCAGAAGCAATCTCTCCAGCAACCTTCAAGCTATGAAGCTGCCAAATCATACCAAATAACACATAAAATACACAGCCTATATAAAGTAGAAATAATGTATGTAGTGTAGTTTCACTTACTGGAATAGGGGAGACAGCCAGCACACTGATGATGGTGTGTTAGGCTGAGTCGTCAGAGGTTGGGATGGTGGGAGACTGTGGTGTCATCTCATCGTCGTCTATTTCCATCAGGGGAGACAGGTCACCTTCTTCTACGTCTGCCTGCCTCGATGTTGAAGGTCAAGGTTCATCGTCTGCTGTGGCTGATATAGAAGGCTTGAAAAACAACAGTATGCTTGACTGCTTAGCTTCCCACATTTTTCTATCATACAGTTCTTTGTAAGCACTCAAATCATCCTGCAAATATGCCCTAAACCCTTTCAAAACTAAAGACATACTTTTCTGCAATCATTGCAGCATTGTCAACTGCAGCAAAAATCTCAGGCAATTGCTTCAAGTTCAGTTCCTGGACGACTTCACTTTCGGGCCATTCGCTACTGCGTTCGGTTTCAATTGTTATCTTTTCCTCTTCATCAGCTCTTCATCTGTCAGTTCTTGGTCATGGGATGCCAAAAACTCTTCAACATCATTTTTGTCAACTTCCACAAACCCAGCCTCCTTAGCCAAACTCACTTTGTCCTTACTTCATTCACCATGATCAAAACGCTTAATTATGTCCAGCTTTATGCTAAGTGTAACACCCTTACGTGCTCTCTTAGGCTTTTCCGATACCTTAGAACTCATCTTGCTAACGGATGCACGAAATAAATCAACATAAAGCACAGATGCTCACAGGCACATGTTTAAGCAATGCCGGCTAGAATGCAGTTCTGGGGGAGGAGCTCGGCTGCTCAGGGCGTGCGCCGCCTTTTTTCTTAACAGTGAAACACCTTCTATTAGCGAAAACAGGTAACTAATGTAGGTCTTTCGTAACAGCAAGGTGTCATAAAGCGAACGTTCAAAAAACGGGGGACACCTGTACCTAATAAATGGCTGAGTATATGTGCCTAACATTAAAAGCAGTGATTATCCTTGTTCTAGTTCCCTCAGCAAATGAAAGCATTATTCCACATCTTTCTAATTTTAATACCAGTATTTCATTTCTTAATCTCTTCTGCTTCAATAAAACTACATTCATACAGTGCCTATAAATAGCATTCACCACCGTCCCTAGAAGTTTTCATGTTTTATTGTTTTACAACGTTGAAACACAATGGATTTAATTTGGCTTTTTTTGACACGGATCAACAGAAAAAGTTTCAAGTCAAAGTGAAAACAGATCTCTACAAAGTGACCTAAATTAATTACAAATATAAAACAAAATACAGGTGTCCCCCCCGCAAACCGAAGGTAGAGATTTCCTATGAAACCGTTTGTAAACCAGAATGGCATAAAGCAAAGAAGCAATTACCATTAATTTATATGGGAAAAATTTTTGAGTATTCCCAGACCCAAACAAAACCTACCAAATCAAACCAAATAACACATAAAACTTAAAATAACACTAAGATATAGCAAAAGCAGGAATTATATGATAAATACACAGTCTATATAAAGCAGAAATATTGTATGTACGGTGTAATTTCACTTATCAAAATTGGGAAGACAGCGAGCCAAAATCGATTTGGGAAGAGAGAGAGAAAAAAAATCAGCATGTACACGCATATGCACGTATATGCCTACGCACCTACACGCATACGTACGCACACGCACATACACGCATGCGCAAACAACTGCCTGCACAAGGTTTCACGGTCATTGTAGTCTTTCTCAGGGTAGGCACGCGTATGAAGCCGGCATTTTTTCATAAAAGCAAAAATCCTCTTTGGTTAGCGAAAACAGGTACTAATGTAGGTCTTTCGTACCAGCGAGTTGTTGTAAAGCGAACGTTCGAAAAAAGGGGGACACCTATAATTGATTGCACAAGTATTTGCCTACCTTCAAGTTAGTATATAGTAGATGCACTTTTGGCAGCAATTACAGCCTCAAGTCTGGGTGGATAGGTCTCTATCAGCTTTGCATATTTGGACACTGCAATTTTTCTGTGTTATTCTTTACAAAACTGCTCAAGCTCAGTCAGATTGCATGGGGATCATGAGTGAACAGCCCTTTTCAAGTCCAGCCACAAAATCTCAATTGGATTGAGATCTGGACTCTGACTTGGCCACTCCAGAACATTATTTTGTTGGTTTTAAGCCATTCTAGTGTAGCTTTGGCTTTATGCTCAGGGTCACTGTCTTGCTGGAGACAAATCTTCTCCCATGTCACAGTTCTCTTGCAAACTGCATCAGGCTTTGCCCCAGAATTACCCTGTATTTTGCTGCATACATTTTGACCTCTACCTACACAAGCCTTCTAGGGCCTGCTGCAGTGAAGCATTTCCACAGCATGGTGTAACCACCACCATGCTTCACAGTAGTGCTTGTGTTTTTTGATGATGTGCAGTGTTTGACTTATGACAAATATAACATTTAGTCTGGTGGCCAGAAAGCTCAATTTTGGTTTCATCAGACCATTGAACCTTCTTCCAGCTGACTACAGTCTCCCACGTGCCTTCTACCAAGCGTTAGGCTACAGTCAGTCAACGACTGGAACCATTTTAAAGGATAAAATGAGAATAATGTAGCATATGAAAAGCCCAGCCCCGATGAAAGCTACTATTATTACTAAGCAACGCAGTGGTTTAATTATTGGAATACATATGTTTCTTAAGTGTTTTATATGCATAGAAAGGTACAATATGTACTATATACTAAGACAAATGTTTGACTAACTGACGCTAAATAATACCGGATGTACTTGTTCCAACTCAAGTACAAATCTGACTTAAAGATGGACTCAGGAACGGAACTCGTACATAACCCGGGGACTGCCTATATGTGACTTCTAAAACCAACTGGCTGCACCAGTGAGATTTAGTGTGTCATATTAAAGGGGGTGGGGGTGAATACTTAAGCAATAAATTATTTTGTGTTTTATATTTGTAATTAAGTTAGATCGTTTTGTAGAGATCCATTTTCACTTTGATATGAAAGAGTCTTTTTCTGTTGATCAGTGTCAAAAAAATCCAAATTAAATCCATTGTAATTCAATGTTGAAAAACAATAAAAAATAACCCTCAGGTTCAGCTAGCGGCTTACTCTAAAGGGAGACCACCTCCGGCCCAGCCAAACTTGAGAAATCTTGTTTGGGTAGATGATGCGCGATGAGTTCCCATTACAAATCAGTACCACAAAATAACAAACGGTACGCAATATACAATTAAACAATTTAGTTTTATAATTCTTAATTTGACTATAGGGTTAGTAAAGAAACAAAAATGAAAAAAGGCCCATTCTCATGAAACAGTCTAATGCACAACATTAGAGCTCAAGGTTTTCCCATCTGTTTGTTCTCCATCGATTTCCCCCCCCAGGCGTCGACTCCCAACCCCCCTCCAAATCCACTTCATCCTGCAGAATACAACTTCCCCATTCTGGCAGCTTCTCTCTCCATCTTCCACCAAACAAAAACCCACAAAACCTTCTCTCAGTCACACAAGAAAGGAAAACACACCTCTCATTGGATGGCGCACATTCAAAAGCCCCCGTTATCTCTACTCATAACCCAAACACTGCTGCTACAGAGTAACAATTACATTAGTAGTGAAACATTACAAAGAGGCCATTCCATTAGCAGCAAAACCTTGTGAAGCGTTACACTCTTCCCCCCACCAAATTTAGTCATGTCCTCATGAAATTGAGATAATTTGCCAACACTTCCTGCAAAGCACAAAGTCCAACCCAGGTGTAAAAGGCAGTGACATAGCTCCCCAGAATGGTAGGGGCCACATACTGTTCCCCCAATGCTACAAAGACCAGCTTATCCAGTGGACTCCTAATTCTCTCACCTCCATTCCCCCTCACCTAACTCTTCAGGTTCAGGCACTACTGGGGATACTTCTGGTCTACCTGGTGAGGTTTCCACCGGCCTATCACTCGTGCCCAGCTGCAATTCGGACCCCTCTGTTCCGTGGCCAAGCCCCGCTTCATCCCTTGCAGAGTCCCACTGTAACCCAGGCTGTCCACTGATAGCCCCCACAACTTCACCTGACTCAGCAGATAAGAAAAGCTGGGAGTCTCTTCCTCAATCAATGGGGAGTTAGTTAAAGGCAGCATATACCACACATCCAGGTCCTCATCCTCTGAATCAGTATCCTCTCAGGGGTGGGGGCCGGCTTAACCTCTCCTGCTGTTGGCCCTGCAGTCACCCCGCGTTGCTGCATAGTCGTCTTACTAGGCGTATGCTTCAGGTAGGGCTCTGGGTCTACCTGCACCTCTTGTCCCAGAGGCAGAAGGTGGTTCTGATGGAGAATCTTAACAGGCCCATTCCTATTCGCTGGTTTCACCCAGAAAACTGGTAGGTTTGGCATCTAGATCTCCACCACATAGGGAGTAGCTGCCAAGCGGTCAGCCAACTTATACTTCCCAAGTAGCCCCAAATTCCTTATGAGGATTCGGTCTCCTGGCAGATGTTGGGAGAACCTCAGCTTTACCTCCTCGTTTCCCTGATTCTGCTTGGCAGCCGCTACCCCAGCTAATTCACAAGCCCTTTTCAGCTTCCTTCCAATATTAGATATATACTTCAGATAAGTCTTCGGCAGTAAGTCACCCTCATCAGTCCCAAAACAAAGGTCAATGGGCAACCTTGCGTCGTACTCAAACATCAGTTAGTATGGAGAGTACACTGTAGCTTCATTTCAGGTACAGTTGTAACTGTGGACCAGCTGCTCTTCTCACTGATCTCCAAGGTCCCGAGCATGTCTAGCAAGGTCCAGTTAAACTCTCAGGCCAGGGATCACACTGCAGGTGATAGGGCGTGGTCCTGACTTCTCAACTCCAAGCACGCCCAGTAGATGAGCCTGCTCTCGAAATCCTGTCCCTGATCACTATGTATCCACCTGGGGAAGCCACAATAAATGAAATACTTCTCCCATAACACTTTGGCCACCATAGATGCCCTCTGGTCCTTGGTAGGGAAAGCCTGCGCATATCTGGGTTAGTGATCTGTGATGACCAAGACATTTGCTGTGTCGCTGACATTGGGTTCTATTGACAGGAAATCCATACATACCAGGTCCAGGGGCCCCACACTCTGCAAATGGGACAAGGGAGCTGCCCACGTAAGCAGCGTCTTCCACCATATGCATCGAATGCATGACTTGCAGTATTCTTTGACCTCAGACTTCATTCGGGGCAAGTAAAACCAGTCTCTGAGCAATCCATAGATCTTTTCCACCCCCCAGATGTCCAAAATTATCATGAAGTGACTTCAACACAATTCTCCAATACTTCTCCCAGCAGAACCAGCTAGGAATGCCGAGGTCGGTCCGGAGGTGACGTGACCAGGCATAGGATCTAGTTCCGCAACTCCAACCGGGCCCATTCTCTCAGTAATGGGGGCGCCATGGTGTGTTTCGTCTTCTCCACCTGAGCCATGTCTGCCTTCTCGACCGCTGACCAAATAGTACTGAGATGCCCGGGTCATCTCACTGAGAAGCTGCCAATTCCCCAGAACTCAGTTCTGGCAATTAATTTGTCTTCAAAGCAGTAACCTTGTGGAATGATGTCATCAGAAGCTCCCAATTGATCTACCTCTCAATCCTGTCCCTGCTTTCCTTCTGCCTTCACCGTGGTGGCAAACTGGCACATGGCCTTGACGTCCGGGTCAGGAACGCTCTCTCACTCTTCATATCTGTCCAGCCCCTCATGCGCACGTCAGGAGAAAGTATGCGCATCAATGTTCCTCCTTCCCGGCCGGTACTTCAGGCTGAAATCATAGACAATGCCACCAACCACCGATGGCCTGTGGCATCCAATTTCGCCGAGGTCAGGATATACGTTAGGAGACTGTGGTCCGTCTCACCTTAAACTTGGCACCATAGAGGCAGTCATTCAGCTTATCCACTACAGCTCATTTCAACGCCAGAGAATCAAAATTTGTGCATGGGATAGTTTTTCCCCTCGGTGGGCGAGACTCCGGCTGACAAACACAACAGGTCTCAACCTGGTGCCCTGATCTTGATACAGGAAGCCCCCTAAGCCCTCTCGGCTAGCATCCATATGCAGCACATACAGCAAGTGGGGGTCTGCAAAAGCCAGCACCAGCGCCTGGGTCAGCAGCTCCTTCAGCACCTGAAAGGCCTCTTCACATTTCACATCCCACCTTGGTCCAAAGGGCTCTGATGGGCTAAGATATTCTCTACCCTCCTCTCCTTCCCCCCCCCCCCCCAAGGGAGAGTAAACACAGAATCTGATTCAACAGGTGACTCACTTTCGATGAGCCCTTCACGAACCTCTGGTAGCAACCACAGAACCTAAGGAACGAGTGCAGAGCACTCACAGTATGGAGCCTTGGCCAGAAGGTCACTGCCTCTATCTTAGATGGATCTGTAGCTACTCCATCCCATGAGACTATGTGTCCAACATAGCTAACAGACGTCTTACAGAACTGGCACTTGTCCAGGGCAAGTTTTAACCCTTCAGCTTTCACACAGCCAAGCACTTTCAGTAGCCTCGCTTCATGTTCTTCCAAGGTGGCTCCAAACACCATGAGGTCATCCAGATACACTAATAGCTCAAGCAAGTCCATATCCCCCACCATCTTCTCCATGACCCGCTGAAGGTTGCAGGGGCTCCCAATATGCCCTGGGGCATCCTTTCGAACTGGAAGAATCCCAAGGGACATAAATGCCATCTTCTCTTTTTCAGCCTCGCTCAAGGAGATCTGGTAATATCCACTCAAGTCCAGCACACTGAACCACTTCGCACCACTCAGACAGGCCAGCGTGTCTTTGATCCTTGGGACCGTATACTGGTCAGGGACGGTATACCTGTTCAGAGCCCTATAGTCCACACACATCTTTACCTTCCCATTCTTCTTTCCAACCACTACTACTGGAGATGCATAGGGGCTTCGGGACTCTGTGACAATTCCAGCTTCCTTCAACTTACACAAATGCTACCGAATGTCTTCTACCTCTGCAGGGGCTAGTTGCGGTGATTTCTCTCTGAATGGGGTGTCCTCGGTCACCCGGATAGTGTGACAAATGCTCTTGGAACAACCCACATCAAACTTGTTACTGGAAAAGACACCTTCCAGCTTCAACATCTTCCATACCAACCTCCTCTTCCAATCTGCAGGAACTGGAGAGTCCCCGAAGTTGAATTACTCAGTGGTCAACTTCCCCCCCCCACCACCACCCCGGCCCTTTTCCAATAGTTTCTCCTCAGCTTGTCTCACAGGGTCACGAGACATTACGGTCACTGGGAATAGATGTGCCAAGGACATCACCCGCTTGAAGGTGACCTCCTTCTTCATAGACTTCGTGACAATCACTGCCACCCTGCTAGCCTGTACAACCGAGGGCTTCTGCAGTTTGGGCCTCACCAGTACCCCAGCAGGAAATCCCAACTCCCCCTCGTGGTCTTCCGGAGCGTCCACTGAGGGCCCCTCAATCAGGCATTCCGGGAAATCTGGGGGTCCCCATCACTCTTGCTACTTCCCCAGGCCATAACACCATTGGCTTCGACTGGATGAACAACACAGTCCCTTGTCTAAAGTCAGTATCCGGCCCAATGTAGCCACGCACTTCTTCAAAAGCAGCTCGAAACACTGGGTACATGGACAATGTTCCCAGAAAGCTCTCTCCAGCATTCTCCTTGCAGGCCCCCATCAGCCTCCTCACCAGAGGAGTGCTCGTCCCCACCAGGATGGAAACACTGCCTGTCTCAGCAGAGTCCGGACAAACCAGCACTAATGTATCAAGGACCTCAGCCACTCCTACATCGGCCTCCGAAAACTCCAGTTTCACTGACAAATAACCATCGTGTGGATAATCACCAGCACTAAGCCCCCAGATCTCCAGTGCATTGCAAGGTGTCAATGGTAAATGCATCAGATACCAGTTGTAAACCGAACAGTAGAGCAACATGACCTGCAACCCAGTGTTGAGTATGGCTTTAGCATAAATACCTTCTATCCATAACAATACACTGGAGCATGGACCCACTAAGTCTTCAGGAATAGGGTCTTTTGCTTTCAGGGGTTCCTTGGTATATTGCTAGGAATGGGTTCCCCCAGAGTCGCCAGCCCATTCCCTCACTGGGTCTCCTCTAAGTTTTCCCAACGACTCTCCCTGCTTAGGTACCCAGGGGCTCACTCTCCTTCTCGCATGACACCAGCTGCTAGAAGCCCTCCGCATTGTTCATTATTGTTCATTCCATTAGGGGATTTCCCCCCTCCCAATCAGCTCCATCATATGGTGGGGGTGTCACACTCACTGATAACAACCAGGACATCTCAGTTCTCAACTCTGCCACAATCTCCTCTACCACTCCCCAGGGCAGGCTATCACGTGGTCACTTCACCGCAGGGGACCACCAGACACCTCCGACGCATTCTCCTCCTCTCGTACTTCTCTGATCAGTTCAACAAACTAGGGAGGGGGGACACGTTTTACGAGACAGTCAAAGACCCCAAGCGATCAGGTCCTAGGACTGGGCACCCTTTGCTATCTGGTCCATTCTTTACTGAGCCACCTCAGCCGCCTAAATGGCCTCTCTGCATCACAAACAATTCAGCTGCCTTTCTAGAAAAAAGATGCTGGCAGAAAGCTTCTCCCCCTTCTCCTGATGCATATTCTGAAAGCCTGCCATGAGCTCCATTGGGCTTCCTGTCGTGCCAAAGACATTTTCCAGTGCTCACATGTAATCACCCACAGTTGCAAGGGGATACCGCAACCCGACACCTCTCACAACATTGGGAGCCTGCCACTCAAACTCTCAACCAATTTCTGTCACTTTACATCATCAGAGCACTGCCACTCATCTAACAACTGAGAGGTCTGCTCTGCCCAAGTCTCATACTCCTCTTCCCCTTTAGAGGTGGGCTTCGTTCCTGAAAATAGGCGAAGCCTACCATAGCTGGGACTTTGAAACTGGGCATTTTTCCATTTATTCGCCAGAGAGGCAATGGTGGATACTAACTCAGAATTCTCATTCTTCCCTGGGAGACGGGGACTAATTAGATATTCCAAATCCGACCACTCCTTCCCCTCACTCCTCAGAAACGATAGAACCCTGCCTTTGAAATCTCAACCCCCAGCTACAGGAAATGCAACTTGTGATTCAGCCCACCCCGTTGCCACTACATCAACGCCGGTCTGCATTAAAATGAGAGCTGCACCTGCCATTTTATCAAACCTCCGTAACTTTGCCGATAACTTAACAATACTTAACAGGTGAATTAACAGTTCATCCGGAGTACGAATCTCTACCCCACTGGTTCCATGCTCAGGGTAATCACACAACATCCAACGAAATCACTCCCAGACAAGGCCCCACAATTGTAACCCTCAGGTTCGGCAAGTGGCTTACTCCAAGGAGAGACCAACTCATGCCCAGCCAAACTTGACAAACCTTGTTTGGGTGTATGATGCGCGATGTGTTCCCCTGTTACAAATCAGAACCACTAAATAACAAACAGTACACAATATGCTTTATAATTCTTAAATCAACTACAGGGTTAGTGAAGAAACAAAAAAGAAAAAGGGCCCATTCTCATGAAACTGTCTAGTGCACAACGTTGGAGCACACAGTTATCCCGTCTGTTCGTTTTCCATTGACTTCCCCCAGGCGTCAATTTCCAACCCCCTTCCAAATCCACTCCGTCCTGTAGACTACGACTTCCCCGTTCTGGCATCTTCTACCAAACAAAAACCCACAAAATCTTCTCTCGAGCACACAAGAAAGAAAAACATGCCTCTCATTGGATGGCGCACATTCCAAAGCCCCTGTTATCTCTAGTCATAACCAAATACTGCTGCTACAGAGAAACCATTACATTAGCAGTGAAACCTGACAGTGCATTACATAGGCACTGTGTTTTCAAGCCCTTCTTATTGTCGATTCACAAAAAGATCAATATCCTCGATGATAAAAATTGTCATTATTTATTGATTAGTCTATTGCAAATATATCCAGTGCTGTAAATGGTATGTTTTTGGTACTGTGATAGTGATTCTCAATTGCAGTTATTACATTTTAAAATTTATTCTTCACTTCATAAGTCAATAATGATCCAGAACACACTGATGCACTGCTATTGTTAACACAAACTAATAGACACTGAACTTCTGTCATGAAATTTGTTATTTTGTTTGTGGCAGCAGGACAGTGCAAGACAAAAATTGATGAAAGTCACAATAAAAAAGAAATGCAAAAGAGGAAGAGTGAGGTAGTATTCCTGAATTCATGGACTATTGAGAATTCTGATGGAAGTGGGGAAGAAGCTGCTCCTAAAATATTGAGTGTGGGTTCTCAGGCTTCTAATTTCCTCCCTGATGGTAGTACTGAGAGGAGTGCATGTTCCAGGTGGTGAAGGTCCTTAATGATGGATGCCACCTTCTTCAGAAATTGGTGTTTCATGATGTCCTCAATGTTGGGACAGAGCTGGCAAGTCTACAAGCTTCTGTCACCACTTTTGATCCTGTGAATTGGAGCTTCCATATCAGACAGAATGCTCTCCACTGTACATGTGTAGAAATTTACTATTCTTTGATGACATATCTTAATTCCGAATGAAGTAAAGCCACTGATGTGCCTTCTTCATCAATTAGTTGAGCTGAAGATAGATCCTCTGAGATGTTGACATCCAGGAACTTGATGAGGCCGAGAACAATGGTAGCCCTGTCATCAATTGACCAGAAACTCGATTTGTTCAGTTGCATGAATACCATGTATTGTAGGGGAAAGAATAAGGACTAATGATTAGTAAATAGTGATGTGGATTGTGCTGTTGTGCTAACAGATAAAAGTAGAAACATGGAATGCAACAATGACAACACCCAAGTTTCAGGAACTTCACTAATTATAGTGTGCATCCATTGTTGCAATAGAAAATTAGATTCACTGTGAGACCTGTGGTCAATCATTCATTTGGCAATCAGGAGCTAGCCTGTTACTTCATTACGTTTTCCTCTGGCTGCCATTCTTATCAAAATATAGTTTTACTGGTAATCTCACCATCTGAGAATGTAAAAGCTTAACCAAATTGATGCTCAGGTAGCTGGTCTCCTTGTGTGCAGCAGCTTTTAATAAGTCACCCATTATTCAAGCACCAACTCTATGTGATCTTTCAGTTTGCTCCTACACCACGGTTACAAAAGCAGTTCAGCACCTGGACACAAGAAGCAAGTAGGTAACTCATCTCTTGTCAGTCCATTGCATTTCCTACCTCTTCAAGGCACATCAACAGGATGAAAAACCACTCAGGACAAAGTGGTCTGTCTGATTGGTACAACAATCACCCCAAATATCTGTTCCCTCCACCATCAGCCACATTGGCTGTAGTGTACCATCTATAAAATACACTCCATTTCCTCCCCCTGGCTACTCCACATTCAACCTGACCTGAAAATATAAATCACCATTCCTTCCTCACTGTCACATCTAAATACTTGGAGCTCTCCATCCATTAGCACTGTGTTCATATCTTTACAAGAACTGCAGCAATTTGACAACTTACCATCACTAAGTGCTGGTATGCTCAGATCCCAAAACTAAATAAAAGAAAAATAAAATTGTGGCCTAAATTATACTGATATGTAGAGATGGAGAACAGGTTGCACAGATAGAAGGTAAGACAATGTAAGGTAGAACAGGAGATAATTCTAATCGCTGTTGGAGTGTAAATAGAAGGCAGAATAGGTCAGCAAGAACAGGGGTAATAAAAACATGTAATAGCAACATGTAAACAATTTTAATGGAAAATTGAGTTTTACTAGAAGACCAAAGGTATATGACAGTGACAAGGGATTAGTTCTCTAAAAATCTGCTGATCAGGAAAAACCAACAGCAATCAATGCCAACTCCGTCTATCTAAATTACAATGGTTTATATTCTAGCCCAGATTAAACTTCACACCTTTCTCAATCGCAATGTCCTGGAAGACAAATGAAGTACTTTTAAAAGAGTTTTAAAATACAAAATGCAGCATTAATATCAATATGGCAATGTCAAATAATTTGTTTACCTAATGTTGATAAGATGACCAATATTGCCCTATACATCAGGGACTCTGCTGTTCTTCAAACAGAGCCATGCGAGTCCAAGAGTGTGAATAATGTCTCATGTGAAGGACTACCCCTGACATTAGAAAGTGTCAGTCAAGATTTTGTCCAAGGTCTGAAATGAACAACCTCTTAGATGAGGGTGTGGCCCAGTGTACTATTCATTAGAAGGAATCAACATTAATTATCAAATTTTCATATCTGTTGCTCATTCTGTATTAGTCTGGGATTAAATTATTCAATTTTTAAAATTGGGACAATTATACCCTGATTTGGAGTTATTTGTTCTTCAACATTACGGAGGCTCATATGAAGCACAAACTAGGAGGCACTGTGTACAAAGATGTCATTTTTTTTAAAGTAAAAGTCTTGGGGCATTTCATTACAGTAATACCACAATATAAAACTTATACTGCTGTCATAATACAATATTGGAACAAATTCCAGCAGTACATTATTCAATACAACAAACCCAAGTTAGTCCTTGATAACACTTAACTACCTACTCTTCATCTCTTCCCGCAATACACTAGAATTCCTGCCTTTTAAATATCTGTCCAGTTCTCCTTAGAAACTTCCCATCAAATCAGTTCCGTCACTCTCTCAGGCAGTATGGTTCTTTAAATTTTAAAGAAAAGCTTCAGGCCACCTGAGACTGTTCTACTTATCTTTCATCTGTGCCCAGCCCAGTTACTGACCCTTCTACTAGAAAGATCAATCCCTTCACCTCTCCTTATCAAAATAATTCAGGCTTTCAAATACATCTATTAAATCTTAGCATTTTCTAATTTTACTGTGGATTCACAATAGATGACAAGGGCAGCATTTAATGCCCTTCCCAAAGTGCCTTTAAATTGAGAGACGTGTCTGATCTTTAGATTGAATCTGGAACCCAAACCTCCATTCCCTCCATGTCACTGAAATCTCCTATTCCCTGACAATATCCCATTAAAGTCCCTCCACGTCCACACCAACTGGAGCCTCTTACAAGAATCGGGAAAGACTCTGGCAAGGGGCAAGACAATACCTCTGCCTAGTCCTTGAAATTGGATGGAGGTTTTGCTAAGTGGAGAAAACGGTTTGGGGGGGGGGGGGGGGGATTGCAAATCAAGCCATACCACTGTGCTGCACCGTGAAGAGGAAGGACCTGGGAGGTGGTAACTAGGGAGAATGGCAGGATTATCAACAAACAGACAGACTGAGACTGGCTGACTTACCCCTCAGGGCAACTTCCAACACATCCAAAATGGCGACCTGGATACCACGGCGGCTGGTGATGGTCAGTGGGTACACCGGCAGACCCCGACTCACTTATTGCCTCGGACATCGACACCCACGACAGAACAGAATTTTCCTATTACATCTCCGCCCTAACCTCGACAGAAGCGAATCGTTAAGGCAAAGGCAGGGGAAGCGGCTGCTCAGGTCCCGGTGAACCGGCACGGCCTGCGTGACGTGGTACGCGGAAGCCGAACTAACTTGCTGATGGCCGCTCTAACTGACGCTCCCTAAGAACCAATTGAACGCTGCCCAGCGAACATATTTGGCGACGTTGACCAATCGTCATAGTGCGAAGGCGGGATGTTAGTTATCAAGTTAGATAGATCTGACAGCGTTTCGCAAAGGCCTTTGGGACAAGGTACTGTAATTGGTATTTCCTCAAAAGTCGCCTAGTGACAGCGGCAAGATCTGTTCTCGGGCCATGGATATTTGGCAAACATTGCAACCTGTCCGGCTTAAGCACATCAGCGTGAACTCAGTGCCTAGGATCATTTTTTGCATTAATGTTTCTCTGTTTATGTTTTATCCAATGCCCCAGCTGTGAACTCTGTTCAATCCACAATGAACCTTGAACTCTGTGCAATCAATGTTGGCATTTAAGGGAATGACGTGGCACATTATGAAATGTTGCCAGTGCCATTTTTGTAATGCACTGATAGAAACAATAAACAGGCGTATTCGTGGAATAAATCTAAGAACTGCAAACACTGCTCACCTTGTCAACGAATCCAGGCTCGGGCTTCAGCCCCACTCCAGATACTTGAATGCAAAATCCCAGTAGGGATACAGATCCAGCTTTTCTGATCCCATTGTACTATTTCGAAGAGGAGAGAAAAATAAACAGGGCATAAGTAGTGTCACTGTTTCAATTCAAACACTAACAAAATAGAATATCATATTTCTGTTTCTACAACATTGGTATGTGTAAATTGGCCGGCGTTTTTGCGATATTATGACACTTAAAATCTTTCATAAATTCAATTAGTATTTTGGGACGTCGTAAACATAGTGTGACATATGCTGCCCAAATGTAAGTAATTCTTTACACCGCGATGTCGGTTGTTTTGACATGAAAATACACGTACAGGTCCTTGCCAGTATGACAAAAGGTATATGGCAGTGGGAACCATTTTGCGAACAAAATCCTATATTAGAGTGTGCCAAGTGAAACTAAATCAGATGAAAGTTGCAAGCCACGTTTAGTTGGTTTGCATTTTATATCAAGCGTCAGTGTGTTACTTATTTCCAATTAATTTAAATCACGTTAGCAAAGAACATTCAAGAATAGTACTGACTAGAAACTTCTGACTTTTTCAAGCCCTTATACTTGGGAATATGCACTATGCGATATTCAACATGCGCCTACCGGCCGTCCCTTGGGAGAGCAGTTGAGATGCAAGTTTCTTTTCTCACTTGATCCAGAGTTTATAGTTTATATTTTAAATAATTAATTTTCTAAAACACTCTTCATAACGGCGCGCGATTCTGAAGCGTTTTATTACTGTATCTGCAAATAGTCGACGCTTAGTCCAGAAGGAGCCATTTTACCCCTATTGTGAACTTGTTAATGTTCAGGCCCGATGGACTCGTATTCAGAGATCCAATCCAATCTCCCTAAACTCTTCTGAATGAATCAGAGATGGGTGAGGTGGGGGCGGGGAAGGGTGGGGGCGGTAGCTGGGACATAGTGTACTCCGGTGGGCTGGACTTTTCCGCTCACACAGTGGTCGAGTCGTTTCGTAGCAGCCGATGATATTGGCATAAAATCAATCCTTCCAGCAAATGGGATCGCATAGCTTGGATTTCGCTGAGACTCTCCGAGCAACTGCAAGAACCTTCCGCGTGTTTTCGAAGGAACTCTTAATTCTGACAGCTCCGGGAACCTCTAATCTTCGGTAAACTTATCCTATCCCCGGATTTAATCATTTAAAGAGGGATTTACTGTAAGTGATTATTGGTATCGACATTCTCATTGATAAATGTTTGAAATTCTGTTTTCTCCCGAGTTGCCTTGCCCTTTGGCTGTATTGTATATCTCAACAATTAATATTTGTAGCTATATTATATAGAATTTCATGCGTTTTTTCTTAAACAGGAAATCCCCCTTAATCCATGATACGTAGCTCAGCTGTAGCGCGCATTAAATGTATTTTAGGCAGAGGTTTGGGCCAGTGTGTGTGTGTGTGTGTGTGTGTGTGTGTGTGTGTGTGTGTGTGTGTGTGTGTGTGTGTGTGTGTGTGTGTGTGTGTGTGTGTGTGTGTGTGTGTGTGTGTGTGTGTGTGTGTGTGTGTGTGTGTGTGTGTGTTTCTTTCTCCGGCGGTTGAATTCACAGCTTTTTGGGGAGTTCTTGCAGTACTATTTTTGAAGCCTGACCCTATCAGCAGCGATCCAACAGCGCGACTTCATCTCTGAATTACTCCCCGTAAAGCCTGAATGACCCATTCCCTCATGCTCAGAGCTTGCTATCGAAGACGTGTTAACAGGAGGATATTTTGAGCATGATTAATGAAGCACGGTTTACAACGCTTTCTCCATTTAGACTGGAAGCGAATTTCACATCTCTTGGCAAACGGGTAAAATTTTAAAATATTTGCAAATGCTTTGGTTTTTTTTAATTGCATACCAAGCCTCTCGGTACCCAATACTGTCATGGCCGTACCGATCTGTTCCGCGTGTCAAGTCCAATATATTCTGGAAAGAAATACAGCGACAGCAGGAAGGAAGCGATTTTACGAACCCCGTCCAATTATTTGAGTACATAACCAGAAACAGGTTTAGAATGGGAACTGTCATTTTATTCTTGGGTGAAAAGAACACTGTGAGTAACTAGGAACCGGTTTCCAGACACAAAATTTGTATGAAGAAAACCAATGTGTCAGAAAAGAAGTCAGCCTCAATAACATAAGTGTGCCTTTTTGAAATGTTATAACAAACATCATAAATATGTCAGAACTGATCAGATAAAGAAGTTTGCAAAATAGTTGTGATGGTAAACCCCTGTAAATTTCATTAAGTAAGTTGCTTTGTTGGTTAATGGACGTGCGAAGAGTGGTGTTCGTTCAAAAGTAACATTCTCTTGAAATTATGTCACTCTTCCTGAAAATGGGCAGCTGCGAATCAACCAGTGTACATTCTTCCATCTTATATACAAGGGCCGCCAGACTCGCGACCAGGATTTGAATGATTATTGCCTCCTGACATTAGTTTACTAAAATCTCTATTTTTAAAAAAATGGTCTCGGGCTGAAGAATTTTATACCGTTATTAAAGTGCGAAGAGACTGAGAAATAAAATTCAGCTGAAGTAGTTTTAAAATGTATGGCATATTTTTTAGCAGTTGTAAAACATTTTTGTCTTCCTTCGCGTAATTAATGGGGTTGTCTGTCGTGGATGGAGCAGCTGTCTTATTTCGGGTGAATTCCAAGGCTTATTGAACACACATTCATGAGAGGTAGGGCGGGTTGGTTTTTGCCACTTACCTTTATATGTATTCCAGGTAGGCCCGAAAAGGAGTAATAGCTTCTTCAAATAACATATAAATATATTCTGCTGTCCGCGTGCGGCTGGACGGTGAACAAAAGAAATCTTTCACGATTGTGCGGGGTAGGTTCGGTTGGAAAATTGATGGCTAGCAGGTGCTCCCGAGCCACGGGAGACCCTGTATAAGATCGGCAGACTTTCCACACATTTACTGCTAGAGGGAACATTCAGCTTGGAGAAACTACTAGAGACAACACCGGCATTTGTTCTATTTAAAAAAGGAGGGGTTGGGGTTGGTAGAACGCCTTTACCAAACCCAATTTTAAATAAACATTGCAATGACCCAGCGTGCGCAAGCACTGTTTTTAACGAGAAGATATACTTAGCATTTTAAGTTAATTGCAAAGCTGTTTTACAAGCATGAACGGTAAGTGTCTCGGCATAGTTGTATATCTCGGTATGCACAGAATCAAAACATTATAGGAGGCGGCCGGCTAATGCTTAAAGACGTAAAAGCGTCGGTTTAATAATAATATTGTACCAGTAGTTTGTAACAATTCATATCCATAGAAACGGATGTTAAAATAAACGTATAGAAATAAATAACTGTGTAAACGAGCAGGACTGAACAAGATAAGTCACATAAATAAAAAACTGTAACGAATTCGTCACGGGAAATGTTTCCCCGGGTGGATTGTAATACCGATATTTAACGAAATTGTCTGTTGGCGTTAATTAAACAGATCATTAGAAATAAATAAAGGAACCGCATGCAAATTGTTACTCAAAATTAATCACGCGGTCTGTCCTTTATTTTGCATGAGTATTTGCCCGGGTGAAAAAAAAAACAGAAGCTCCCATGTTTTATGAAATGTCAAAAGAGTTATGTTAGCGACAGTTAGCTTTTGAGCATAATATAATCGAAAGTTAAACATGATTCGCCGATATATTAAACATTGCGCCGCCGAAATAAGAAATGTTTTGCTATTTACGACTTAGAAGCAATTCTTTTTCGATTTAAAAAGAAACGCTTCATGACTGATAGGCCAAATCATCTAAATGTTATTAGTTCTATACACGACACAAATATAAAGAACCTGCTGTTTAATAACAAAAAGTAACGCCGGTTATTAGATTAAATTAGAAATCCACATGGGCTCACGTTCCATTTCAGACGTCTTCTATTCAATAGATAACCCACACCCCCCTCCCGCGACGGTGTTTGGGGTGCTTCAACACCAAAGGAGAACAGTTTATATTAATTGGTAACATTCCTAAATCAGCTACCTTCGCCTCTCTGGTTCTGTTAAGTTGGAATGATGGACAGATATTGGACATAGAAGGTCGTTAATGGTATGTGATTGTGTACATCTGGAGTATACTGTACAATGCTTTCAGACTCGAACTAGGAATCACTCACTGGACCGTTTTTTTTTGGGGGGTGGAATGAGAAAATAAGTATATGATAAACAATGCGCGGAAAAGGTCGCATTAAATACCCACTACCGACATTTATTTTCTTGTAGATTACCGAAGAGAAATTGCTCCCCAATTAATCAGTCAGTGAATTAACTTTGAATTTCCAGGTTGACGTGTATTTTCAGAGACGTTGGCTACACACACCTAAATATTGCTGTTTTTAAACTGACTGGTGATGCTCTGGTTTGAACCCCTAAAATTGCCCACTATTGTCAACACACGGTGGGACAAAATCTTTATTTTAGTGCATTAAATTAACTCCACAACGCCCAAGAACACGAATAAAGCTCCGACTCGACTCTATATTGAATATTAATGCGACCAAACAGATTGGATAATAAATGTGACTTGGAATTAAATGAAGCTGTTGCTGATCTACATGACCCGACATCCCCCCACCCATCCCGAGGCAGTCAGTTCTGGAGAAAGAAAACGCGCCTGACAGATGCAATCAGATGCAAATGGGGGCAGAAGAGCTGAAATTATCATCTACAAACATTCCGTCAAAATTCCATCTGCTCCCTCTATATCTATATCTAAATGTATATATAGGGACAGCCCTAGAACCGCTGCATCTTAATAAGTTATGGGACGGCAAATTGACACACATCTTAATCAAATCTTAATCCAAGAAATTAATTCACGGCGCGTTTATGTCTCTCTCTGTCTTTCTCTGTCCCCCCCCCCCCCCTTTCTCCCTCTCTCTTCTCTCCCTCTCCCTTCTCTCTCTCTCTTTCTCTCTCTCTCTCCTCCGCAGAAGATAGAAGATATTGTATAAAATGATGTTTTTAGTTGCAGATGGGGGCACCTGACTTCGATATATTATTTAACCGGTGTGTTTTTATGCACTCGGCGCTTTAATCAAAAGCTAAGTTTGGGTTATAGATACCACATGATTAGAACCCCCACTTCAACCTCCTTCCCCGAAGTTAAGACGACGTGGCCCTATCAGATATCCTGATCCAGAATTTCAGTACAAATGGCGTTAGTTGAGATGTATTTAAATAATCTTAAAGTTTTGAAACAAGGTGCGAATATAATGTGCTGATTTTCACAGACAACTGTTAATACTTAAATCCTAAACTGGCCAAGGGTTTGGAGGGAGATGGAAGGAGCGAATGAAAATAATGCTGCCAGAAAACAAAAAAAATACTAAGCAAGAATATTCGCGTCATTGAAGTTATGAACAAGTCAATGCATGAAAATCGCAATGCAGAAATACTAACGGTTTCAATTTCTTGAAACGCCTTAGTGGGGCCTGAAATTCTAAGCAGGCAGTATATGAATGAAGCTCACCTAACTCAGCAAACCAGGCAGCATCTATGAGAGAAAATAAACTGTCGACGTTTCGGGCCGAGACCCTTCATCGGGACTCCGATGAATGCATGCTTTTTATATAATATTTAAAATGTGAGCCAGGTAGATGTGATTTCGATAAACTTGCAGTCTGTTTCGAAACTACTGCAAAGGTCTTGCCTTTGCAATAAAGTTTCACTAAACAGCACAATGTTGCTGTCTTGTCTAATTGTCGGGGAAGCTACGTGAAATGCCGCGTTCTTTGTTGCCCTATAATACACTAAATAAACCAAAAGTTCCATTAGTTGAATGCATTGTTCCTAATCAAGACTGTCACCTCACAGATTGGAACTACTTGGAGATTATCCCCCGATAGCTGTGTAAGTTTATGTATTTGTGGAATCCACTGCGTTTTTTTTTTGTATCGTGTCAAAAACAACATTTCAAAATGCTTGACACCCAATAAATTATATCACGGAACCCATCGTCCAGTGGACAAACTATATTGACACGTGCTCTTGAAGACAAGATTCGCCATTATAAGAGGAACCTATCTGCTTTCTTAATACTACAAAAACGTAAGTGAGGGGGTACAACGACTTTACGACCACTATTTATCAAATTTAACGCCACGTTTAATTACAATTACAATAAGTTTTCTCAGATTTTAGTTCATAATCGTATGGTAAAATGCGGAATATGGTCCAAAGAGACCCACTTTAACAAGAAAGCATTTTTAATAAAGAGTTCGCCGCTTGTTGGTTAGGATAAAATCTCGTTTTCAAAGGAAAGCGAGTAATTTTGTGAACCGCAGTGAAGAAAGTCATGTTCTAATAAAAACGTAATTTTTTTATTGGCCTTGCGTGATATTTGAAAAAGTTAAAGATAGTGGTTATTGATAAGGAAATAAATTGGTTCGTGATTCTCGCCCCGATTTGCGCAGAATGGGAGACCCTCCCATTTCAACTTCTCTCTGACGAAGGCTCCGCCGTGAATAGCAGTAATTAGAACGAGAAAGATTAAGAAGAATTAAGGAGTGAGAACGAATAGGATAGTCTTAACCAATAACGACGGTATAATGGCCATCCTTCTTTCGAGAACGAGATGTAAACTCCAAACCAGCAATATGCCGTAACGTATGGTGTTAACTCTATACCGGGTGATAGATTTTTAGAATATGATTCATTCTCAGGTGAAGATTTTAACTAGCATTTTAACAGTCCCAACAAAGGCTAGATGCCCATGAAGCAGGTGGAGTCTTTGTTTAGGCTGGATTTGCAGATGTGTATTGACGGAAACCCGAATTACTTTTTAATTTTTGCAGTTCCAGCACATCGAATGGAATATAACCTGTCGAGCGGGGTTTTGACCGACTCGGACGCTCCAGATCACAGCCCTATGACTCTCTCGGATTCCGGGACCCCACAAAGAGAGCCCATCTGCAAAGCACACCAGGATAGCAGCGGTGAGTTAATTATATTTTAACTGCACTTGCGGCTTTACATAGATGACGGTGGGAAAGAGTGACGGAAGAAAACAAGGCGAGAGCTGACCAATTTCCCCACAATAAAATTCAGAAAGGTTGATAATTTGGGAGAACATTATGTCCTGCAGCTAAGTAGCATCAATGATTAGAAAGCACTGTTGACATTGGTTTCTGCGACCTCTGGCGGTTGCTTAGGTTATAAAAGGCCCTCGGTGAACCGACAAACGGAGGTTCATTGTTCTCAATGAACATTATCGACTGCATTTGTCACTTTCCTTCTGATCTGCCTCCGACTGTCAAATTTTAAACAAAGGTTTTGATAATCTGGCCGTGGGTTTTCATAAAACTGCAAGTGACCATTCCTTTCAATCGATCGGATTACAACTAAAATTCAGAAAGAAAGCAAATTGAAAGCGGAGATTCTGTTGGATTAAGTGGTGGAATGAACTGGCTCCTTATCACAATATTAATTTAACACTGTGACTCGACTAGGTTTCATTGTACATAACATCAGTCTGAGGTCAACTTTAGCCCGCCAAGTAGTTCTAGATTAAGCAAAAGGAAAGAACAACGGTTAATTATTTCTGAGCATTACAACAAAGTCAGAGAAAGAATCGCTGTTAGTGTTAGGCGCCTGCATTGAAACAGGTTCTTATTTTGGTCAGTCGTTTGTGAATCGCTTATTGAGAAATGATATAACAAGATCTTGGAACTTGTAGATACAATGACTCGTTGATTTAACATTTCATCGGCAGTATTTTTAGATATAATGTATCAATGTCTCTTGTACATTCTCTCAAGTGACTAAGGGTTCGAACCAGTTTAGCATTTCTGTTTTAGAGAAAATTGCTTTGGATTTACTAGAATTTGCAACATTAAAAAATTGAATGGTTAAATGTTAGAATCAGTCAACAAAATGTTTATTCCCATAACAGTAAAATCGCAACTGTCATGCCATGAATGATAAATATTGTTAGTGTGACAATGCGTTTTACACGCGATACTGGGAATATAAAAATAGACGTTTATTGAATAATTTGCAGACATTTGAATTGTCATATGGATCGCCGTTCGATATATAACACTCCGTAGCAAAACGACTTATAAATATTTTGCGTTAAACAAAAATCTAAATCGCAGATCATTGGTTCGATAAACCAATGATGGTTAAATTAATTACATTGTTACTCGATCTAGTAGAAAGGAGGAACGTGACTGAGATTTATCTAAACCTAAGAGCTCAACCCCCCCCCCCCCCCAACCGCCAACACGGAATAGGTTTGGATAAAGACACCATATGCAAAGTGGGGTAAATCTCGGCCTAAATAATGCAAATATCCCGGGGGAAAAAAAGCAAATTGTACCACATAACACGGTACGCATTATTATGTCTGTTTACGGATCTCTGGGGTAAATTGCACCCCACCGACGCTATTTTGCGCAGATGTATTAGTTTCGTTGAATTCACATCTTCTTACCGACGAAAGTTAAGCCTAACGGTTTCCAGCGATTCTCTCTCCCCAACCCCACCCCTCCGCCCCAGGCCATTTGAACTATGTGTATTTTATTTATCTCCCTGACAATGTTAATTAAAATGGAGAACAATCTCAAGTGCAAGTATTTCCCGAAAGCTTACACAGTCGCCCAAAATTATTTTAAAATTATTCCATTCCATTCCAATGTGCAAACCAGAGTTCCATTCAGAACAATTGAGAACTCACTCAACGTTATTAGGTTTCTCATTAAGCAAGTAAACTTAAATTCTTTTCTTCTCCGGGGGGGAAAAAAAGAGATAGATGCTTATTGTTCAGGAAGAATTGGTCAAGTATTTTGGAGAAACGTGAAGGTAAAATAATTACTCCCCTTCCTAAAAACTTCAAAAGCAACATATTCCAAACATGGCCAGCTGGTTTCCACTAAACAAAGGTCAAAGTTTGCACTGTTTAAAAAAGAAACCCTCCTTTATGTTATCAGTTTATGCAGTGGACTGCGGGGTCGGGCAGGGCGTCTTTTTTTCCCCTTTGGGGAACCGTCTCCCTAGTTTGATTGAGGATTAAGCAGAATTCATGAGTAGTATAAAGCATACACTTCAACAAAGATCAAACCAGCGCAGATCATTTCCGGTTGCAAAACTCAGTGCCGCGTTTTGGACATTTTCCTCTCTCGCTCCCCATCTCCCCCTCCCCTTCCCAATGCCAGGTCGTGAGGTGAGAAGAAAGTGGCAAACCCCGCAGTTCCCGGCTTTGGAAGTGGGATTTTTTTAATTGAATTGGAACGAGTTGATTAAAAAGGGATTGACGGCGCCGCGATCTGGCACGCAATGGGCTCTCTGTTTAAAAACCATCAAAATATTTACTTTCCAAAAGCTAATCTTTCTCTGACAGATCAGTCACATCTTTATTTGTTGGAGCCTCTGAGCACACACACACAAAAAAGAGAAAAGTGAGACGGGAAGAAAGCGAAAAAGCTAAAAAAAAACAGAGAGAAAGAGAGTGTGTGTGTGAAGGGGGTTTGTGGGGCTAGATTACAAGCGGTGTGCTGTCACATTTTCCACTTGAAATCAATTTTACCAATGTCAGCCAATAGGCCTTCATATCTTGCGCTGATATGGGCATAAGGATTGCTGTTTGTTTTTATATATTCGAGCCACTGAAGTATTGACTATCTTACGATATTTGCAGATCAATTTTAGCAGTGGATAAATAAGACTTGCGTTCGATTCCTTGCATGTTTTCAATTTATCCGGGAAGTAAGTGTGTGTGTGTGTGTGTGTGTGTGTGTGTGTGTGTGTGTGTGTGTGTGTGTGTGTGTGTGTGTGTGTGTGTGTGTGTGTGTGTGTGTGTGGTGTGTGTGTGTGTGTGTGTGTGTGTGTGTGTGGGTGTGTGTGTGTGTTTGAAACTGCGTGGTCACTCTGTAGATAGTTAAAATCAGAGTAAATATCTGTGCGATACCACGTTAGTTACCGAGCCCTAAAAATAATTGTAAAATTATTCATATAATGAGTAGATATATTCTAATAAGCAGATAGTCATTTGCAAGGAATTGATATAACCGAAACAACATGGATCGTTTTGTAGGTCATTTTTTCGGTATTGCATACTGTGATCCTGAATGACACATATAAATTTACATTCTTCTCATATTTATTTCTGGGTGCCGGTGTTTATATATGTTATAAAACTACGGAGAAAAACGAGTGATGGTGAATATATTGTTACAAAACCGCATCTGTAAGAAGCCAATGTTTTGTTCAAAGAAGGAGAAACAAGGCAAAATGTTACGTCTTGAGAAAATTGCAATAAGTACTGTACATGATTCTTTCTAACGTCTATAAATAAATAAATGTTTATATTAAGGTTTTTTAAGGGTCAGGTCCAGACATGACTCGAGCAATTGCTATATGCGTCACTGTGGTTAAATTAATGAAAAACGTTTTCACATATTCCCAATTTTAAATCTATTGAACACCAAGAAGTTCATTTCTGTAATCTAAGGTTGAAAGAGAAAGAGAGAGAAAGAGGGAGAGAAAGGGAGGGGGAGGGAGTGAACTCTAATTTTTAGGTGTTTCATCTCAAGCAGTTCAGTTATATACTTCCAGGCCGTGATAAAACGTAATAATTAATAATTCTGTGCTTTAATGGTGGGATTAGATTTATAGGATCCGCACATACTTGTTTTAGCTACGTACTATGAAAATCCGGGCATCCCCTTTGCTGTGAATTATTTTCCTAAAAAATACATTTTGCAATGAATATTTTTGAGGGAGATATGCTTCCCGTTTTTAAACTCCACGATTATATCTGTACAATTTTAATTAAAGTTTATTAAAGTGGCACGTCTGCTTTATCTCAACATAAACCTGCACCATCAACAGTACACAACGATTAGCCGCAAACACTTCCCTTAACGATCTGTCTTTTCTGTGATAATTTGTTAACTGCATGCTATAAATTTTATTTATTATAGTTATAAATAGAGCTGCTGAATTTCTCACCCAATTTTAACAACCTTAAATTTTAAAAAAGTAATATTCTCGCAATGGTGCGAAGACCAACGTTTAAAGCCTACAGCTAATAGCAGTGTCACAAGAAAAAAAGCGGCGATTATTTGATTGCGTAGAATCAAACACTTCATTATTAGATCCGTGTACACTTTAGTTCTCCTTGTTGCGTTTTTCATGTGGTTTAATAGCTCGTATACATCTACAAAGAGATTGGAATGCGAAAACGATAATGGAGTTGGTATAGCCTTCAGTTAATGAGAAATAACCCGAACCGGTCCCGAGAGTGAGTGCACACATACAGAGAAAGTAGCAAGTATTAAACAAGAAGTGTTTATATCCGAGTATTCAAATAATCACAATCCAGGGGAAATTATCATATAGGAATACAGTAGTTAAAAGATTCTATCCCCCCCATCATACATATATAAAATATGCTAATTATACATTGTGAATTATACGCTCGCTTTCTGCAATACTATATTGAGAGATTTCCATCGCAGATACTCGGATGTGAGTTTCGTTTTCTTCCCCGAAGGAACTTTGATATAACTGAAATACCAAACCTAAAGATATTAAAGCGATTCGGGCGAGATTCTACAATTGCTGAGAAAGACGATAGGAGTATAACTATTGAAGTCGCAGTCATTCCAACCTGTAAATGTTTTACGTGATACAGAAAGGACTTTCACCATAAACTATTTGGAAGGTAAATCACCTTGGGAGATTTCGCACCTTTTGCTGATACGACGCGACTTCGGATGTCATAAAATCCACCTGCCCGGCAGGGTTTACATTTTAACCAGAATGGGCTCAACTGATCAGTAGCGAGGATAACCTCGGCGAAAAGTGGCGTGTAATTAGTCAATAATGAATTTCTCAACTGGAGACAAAAGTTCATTTTTCTATTCCATTCCCCAGCTTAAGCACGACTCGGACAGGGCCCACCCGCAATCGGCACAGATCCAATGCGTGGAAGCAACAAACATAAGTTTTCCATGTTAATTTTCTTTCGTGTAAAAAATCCCTGATTATGTTACGGATCTACGTGAAGGGATGGGTAATAACATTTACTTCCAGAGTCGGTGTATATTTATTCAGTGTGTGCGTACAGTGGGTTCCTTTTAAACGTAAGAACGAGAAGTATAGACACACGGCTCAAAACAAAGGCATTTAACGAACCATCCCCCAATTCCACAAAAAAACTCTTAGCTCACTTTTCGCCTCTTGAAACTTTTAATTTTGTAATATTTTCTAGTTTGACTCCTGAATTTAAAATCCAAAAGGACCCCATTAATATTTTTTGTTGTTTGTCTTTGGCTCGGGACGAGAGAGATCTCTTATGAATTTACAGTCGCTTAATATAAATTAATAGCATTGTCCGTTTATTCGGAGCTACTAATTTGATTATCTCTTAAGGATGATTAATTAAAAAAATAAGATCAAACCTTACAATTTCAAATGTCTTAGTTCCGAGAAACTTAACGTAAAAATAAAAAGCAGGATTCCCTCAATTAATTTAACAAATCGTCAATAAACAGGAGTTGTTCGATGCACAGGGATATCTAAACCGTAAGTTTTTTTAAAGACTTGTATGTGCCTTGTCAGACTTAGATGTGCCTTCGAAAACTTAACTTACAATATTCCGTCGATGTTGGCTATATTCTCTTTCAATCTTCAGCTAATCCATCCCAGAGTCGAAAAAAAAAGCCTCGGTGCTCTGGTTATTCTAAATTGTCTACCCTTTTGTCTGATGTGGATTTTTTTTTTGCACTTTGAGGATGCTCAGAGCTTCTGACCGGCTTCCTGTGTCAGCTTACATACATCTTGCATCACCAACAGATCCGCCTAGACGTCCCTGCCCTCTCAGCAAGGAGGGGTCTGAAGGTTCATCTGTTGCCCATTTATAACCGCCCAGAAGCTAAGCCTTTAACAAACAAGAGTTAAAAGCAAGGTGACAACTAGGGGGTCCTCATACCTGGCCTTGTCAGCTTGTCTGAGCTGGGGATTTACTCGCAACTAAATTGATGCTCTCTGTGGGGTCCAGGGATTGCGAGAGGCTTATTGGCTTGGGAAGCTATACAGAACAAGGCGCGTTTTAAAGCAAATTGGCCCCCAACTGTTTTGGTGGGAGATAAACTAGATTTGAGATTTATTTGCTTGGTGTTCAGCTCTGCAATGTTATCTAATGTCCACATGCTTCGGGTCCCGAAAGGACAATACGTCGATCATCTGAGAGATCTAACTGGCATCCCGAACAGTCAATGTCCAGGTAGGAACATCGTAGACTCCTGGATTTAAAAAAAATCCCAATCTGTTAAAAACTGCTCGCTTCAGGGAGATTGTTTATAAAACAAGGTCGTATTTGCCTCTCGCCATGTATCTGTGATTAACTGTTCTGCAGAGGGAGGAGGGGTGATGGGGTTGGAGGTGAAAGGTAATTAACGTTTTAACTTTCGTTAATCTACTTTAAATCAGTATTTCAAATGACGTCAAGTCGAAGTAAAATAAATATGGTCTTTAAAAGTACTCACCTGCAATCTGGTCAGAATGGAGCGGGGGAACAAAACAGTTAAAACAGCAACGAATTAGAGCCAATATTTCGAGAGAGCGAAAACGAGTTTTTGGTTCCTAGCCGCAGTACTGGCGTCCCATAATCTCCATCGCTTGAAGTCGTATGTTTCAATTGGTAACTTCAACTCAGCCAGACTCGTTCCAGTTAATTTTTCGTGCTTTGCTGAATTTTCAGAGAAATTTGAATCTAACTTTTTTTTTGGGGGGGGCAGTCTATGCACCCACCAAACGCAGAAAAAAACAAACCGAACCACAAACTTGTCAGAAATACAGAATGGTATTGCTGTTATATGGGGGGGGGGGGAATTACATTTTGTGTGTGTGTGTGTGTGTGTGTGTGTGTGTGTGTGTGTGTGTGTGTGTGTGTGTGTGTGTGTGTGTGTGTGTGTGTGTGTGTGCATTTGATTGTGTTGTATTTATCAACAATGCACAAAATAATCAGTTGGATTGATAAGAGTGTTTCGAATTTACCTGTTTATAAGGTCGAGGATGCAGGGGAAGGAATGGACCATTAATTTAGACCCTTATATTTACTTTGCAGATAATGAGAAATCGCAGCAAAATCAGACCGATGATTCGGATTCAAAGGATCCCACAATCAAGAAGAAACAGAGGCGTCAACGGACACATTTCACAAGCCAACAACTTCAGGAGCTGGAGGCAACATTTCAAAGAAATCGCTATCCCGATATGTCAACCAGAGAAGAGATCGCGGTGTGGACAAACTTAACAGAGGCACGAGTGAGGGTAAGACGAAAGGTCATTGACCTGAAATGTTAATTCAGTTTGTCCCCGGTGAAAAATTGCAACATTTTCCTTTCTGGTTCAGTTTCCAATTTTTTTTAAATTGTCAGTAAGGTTGGCTTGAGTGAAGGGCTAATTTAAACTTAGAATGAAAAACGAGCTCTATTCAATTTATCGTCATAACACAATTTGGACAGATTGTTCCTTGCTAGAATGAAGATTCCATATATCAGATAGAGAAATTGAACAAAAAGTGAGGAGGGTATCCAAATACATTATAGCAACTGATCTCGAAGACATTCCCAATCCGAAAGATATATGTATATAACTGATCTGAAGACATATCTGATCCCATCAACTTACCAAACCCTAATTACACACCGGATTCCAAAACTATACTGGTCAGTGGACGTAATTCATTCTAAAGAAAACATGCTTGATCCAGAATGCGTAGCCGATCCAAAAGTTGCCCAAAGCGCTATATCACCAATTCCCGCTTCACTTAATCGCCACTTACAATACTGAGAAGAGCAATTCTCAGCAAATCACAGTATAATTTGCTGTATCCACTTGTATCACGATTTATAACCTTCTTCACGATTTGTGTCTCACAAATACTTCTAAGTTGGCATTTGTCGAACTCTTTGAACCGTGAATTATTTAAAAAGTGACATATTTGGCTATAAGTCGGCTATTTGATTTCATTTCTCCATTTATAAATCTAACTCTAAGCATAACACCCGTCGACAATGAAATTAGAAAGATGTTAAGAAATGCCAAGATACAGGTTCCACCAAGAGTATCTTGCACACTCTCCAAACCCTTCGTATTTATGGAGCATTTGCCAATGAATCTCAAAGCCATAGGTTGAAGTAAACGTTCCGATTTGCTATAAGCGACTATCACTATTCATGCCACAAACAAGAGAAGATCTGCAGGTGCTGGAAATCCAAGCAACACATACAAAATACTGGAGGAACTCAGCAGGCCAAGCAGCATCTATGGAAAAGAGTACAGTCGACGTTTCGGGCCGAGACCCTGAAGGGTCTACAGCCTGGCCTGTTGAGTTCCTCCAGCATTTTAAGTGTGTTGATGACTTATACGTGTTATTAGCCACGCGTCTTAAATGAGGGAACACAATTAATTTTACCTTTCAGCGAATGTCCTCTCTTAGTGGCGGTCAATATATGAGCATGAACATCTAAGAATTATTCAGTGTTGACATCTTGCGAGAAAACTCGCATTACATTCCATGCGAGCAGTTACATGCACCAGAAATGATTCGAGTTGCAGCATCCCATCACCATGTTATTTTGACAGCCGAGCTGAACATCAGATTTGAGCTGTATTAGAGACAGATGAGAGGACGGTTTCGTTTTAAGCAGCGAGCTGTGATCGGAAAGCGCGGGCGGTAAACAGACATAGATTCAAGCGTGACTTTCAAAAGGGGATAAATATTTAAAAAGAAAAGCAAGAAGGGATATAAAGAAATACAACAAACGTGGGGCTAATTGGATAGCATTTTCACGATGGGCGCCTTCCGTAATGAATGAATGAATTATATATTTATTTATTTTGCCGAATCTGCTTTGTTTGGGAATAGACGCTTTTTCTGTTCTTACACAATAAAATATTGTCCAATTATTACCAATATTTAATATGTGGAGAGATGAGACACGAGGTCTGACTGGTTGACCTTTGATGACATCGAATATGAATGAGTAACAGTTGCAGTTTGGGTCAGATTAGTTGGAATCTGCTTAGAGGGAAGCGAATAATCTCAGCGGGTCGAGCAGCATCCGTGGGGGCAGGGACCTGCCGACGTTTCGGGTTGACACCCCGTGTCAGCACTGTTTATCATGGAAATGATACAGAAACACACACACACACACACACACACACACACACACACACACACACACACACACACACACACACACACACACACACACACACACACACACACACCTGGGGTAGACTACATTTAATGACTTCTTTCTGTTCCAGGTATGGTTTAAGAATCGCAGGGCCAAGTGGAGGAAGAGAGAACGCAATCAACAGGCCGAGTTTTGTAAAAATGGCTTTGGCGCACAGTTTAACGGACTTATGCAACCTTACGACGATATGTACTCCGGCTATTCCTATAATAACTGGGCCACCAAGAGTTTGACGACCAGCCCTCTCTCGGCCAAGAGCTTTCAATTCTTCAACTCGATGAACGTTAGCCCCCTGTCCACACAGCCCATGTTCTCTCCCCCCAGCTCCATCTCCTCCATGACCATGCCGACCTCTATGGTCCCTTCGGCCGTGACTGGGGTTCCGGGAACCAGCCTGAATAATTTAAGCAATCTGAATAACCTCAACGGCCCCTCCCTCAACTCGGCCATGTCTGCCGGCGCCTGCCCTTACGCATCGAGTGCCAGCCCTTACATGTATCGGGACACCTGTAACTCCAGTCTCGCCAGTCTGAGGCTCAAGGCCAAGCAACACGCCAATTTCGGTTACCCAGGAGTCCAGAACCAAGTGTCTAACCTAAGTCCGTGTCAATATGCTGTGGACAGACCTGTATGAGTTTTATTTCTTTTTTAAGCGAATTCGGTTAAGCCCAAATATGACCATCAATGTATGTTACCAGCCCCTTGACAGAGCTGGCTAAAACGATATCCGTTCGCACGAGAAGACAACATTCTCTTTCATTTGAACCCGTTTAGAAAGCTTTCACGAAAGAGTGTTATATACATAACTGTTGTAGACAAATATTTGCTAATATTAATATACAATCCAAAATATGCATGCCATTACAACCCCGGCTTGTAGGTTGTAACGCGGGATATAATGTATATAATGAACTTTTCTTGTTTTCCTTTTTGTATGTGAATTAATTATCTGTATAGTGTTTTAACATGTAAAAAGAACGCATGTCCTCTAACAGCAGAACCACGAGTATTTGGCGCGCCTTGGTTAGATTAGGAACGTACAGACTGACTGCGGTGAATTATTCACTGCTGTATATCCGTGCACAGCCCCGGTCCTATATCCCCGCATCTTGTGATACTTCAGCCGGTGTCATTTCTGTTTATAAACCGAGACCTTTTATTTTTTACATTTAGCACATCAGTCGTTAACTCTTAGACCGCACCCCTACAGTACATCTTCACTTGTGATCTTAGATTCGCTGTAGGCTGTTATAATCATTTTCTGTGTGTGTGTGTTTTTTTTTAATTTGTCGGATTCTCATTTGTAACGGTTTGACTTGTCGCTTGAAGCTGACAGCTATAGTGTGTTTCTCATTCTAATCTACCGTGCGCAACTTTTTTTTTCCAAAAGCCCAAAGTTTACAGACAAGACAGCTTGATTTGCACTCTGTCTAACGCTTAATAAACAGATTCTACAATGTGTGTGTATGTTATTTCATTGCTGGAGCCCTATAAAACGACGATATTGCGTGAGTCAGGATTTCAATAACAATCCACAAAAAATTCTGAAAATTCTCATTTAATTTTATCTCAAAAAGAATAGGACTCCAAGGGGAGCCACGTCGCTGTAAAATCCACCTTTTATGTAATCGCCCTATTTACCATGTCGCCACGGAGACCACCAATTGGTTCATTAATTGCAAAGTGAGAAATTTGTAAAATTTATGTATGTAAACGCATTTACTTAAAATTTATTTATGCTTCAGTGTGAAAATTAATTGGTTTGTTTTTTTTTACAAGGATCTGGGCTGAAGCTATTTTCCTTTATTTTACATCTGAGCCTGAAAGGAAGCTTTATCTTTCCGAAACTCCCGGCTTGTTCGTGAAGGGAAAATGTTTTGCATGTCAGAACCCAGAACAAACACACCCGCATGAAGTAGTGGTAAAATGTGCATTATTTACTGGAGTGATGCCCAAGATCCTGTAAGAAGGCAGGACAGTAATCCGCGGTGAATTCTCTCTGATTGCCACACACCGAGAACCGGCGCCGAAAATTACATGAAATATCTCGTTTAAAGAGCGGAGGTCCTATTATTGTAGGATATTCAGGCCCGTGAGGAGAAAGTGCTGAACATTCCTCTACCTGGAACAATGTTCTGCAGAGTCGTTGAATTGAGGAAACCTGAAGAGAAATTGCAAAACAAAACCTGACATTTAACCTGACCCTTCAATCACGGTAACAAATATGTCTTGATCTGACAAACGAGAGTTTACTTAAACATTTATGTTCATTTAGATAAACAACAAAACATAAAATTCAAATATTCGGTTGAAAGAACGCATTATCCATTCTTCTTGTGTCCGTACCAATTTTGTCATTTGTATAGGTCAAATATAATATCCCAGAAAATTAGTGACATTATTTTTTTGATGGGTTTCACGATAATTTGTCGTTCATATTTTTAAATTCTTATCTGCTGCCGAGATCTAACTGGGTCAAATTATAATATCTTCTAACGCATAGGGTGAATCGTTATACAGTAGAACAGCCTCCTGGATGATAACGGAATTTCATTGCAATTTTGTTAAAAATATAGGGTTTGCATAAAAACAGAGCGTTGTACCTTTATTGTGCCGTCGTATCACAGAAGGACCACAAGTACTTCTCGTCGGATTAATTACGTCCGAATTGCGATGTGAGAAAACGCTGACTGCTCTTCAGGATTCCACTCTTTTGCTCACGGTATTCCCGGCAAGGCAATGAAGCAAATTTACATCTTTATCTAAAAAATGCCCCAGGATATTTACAGAAGGACGTCCCGCCGCGAAGATGCAGCACCTCCTCGCCTTAAGGTCTGCATGTAATCTGGTTGGAACTGCTTTCTCTGCCATTCTCCCTATCTGAGCACCACCATTTGATTCTATGCCTGTATTTTCCTGAGCATGAAGATGCGCTTTTTGTTAACCAGTCCGCGCCCGATTATATTCCGGTCTACGGTATGGCAACTGTTCTTAAAACACTTAGACGAGACATTCCGCTGGAGGTTGCAGTTTCTAAAAAAAGGTATGATGACGGTCAATTATTGTTTTGGTGAGAAAATCTTATTGAACATTTTTCCAGCCCCTTTGTTTTAAAGTTCAAAGTAAACACATGATCACAGGACATATATGTCACAGTATAGTATTTTGAGATTCAGTTTCTTTCAGGCATTTACAGGAAAATAAAGAAATAAAATACAAAGACTGACAATGTGCAGAAGAAGACAAAATGTGCAGATAGAAATGAATAAGTAAGAAAAAATACTGAGAACATGAGTTGTTGGAGTGCTTAAAGTTAGTCTATAGGTTGTGGAATCAGTTCAGAGTGAGGTGAGTGAAGTTATCTCCCATGGCGGTTCAGGAGCGAATGATTGAAGGGTAATACAGTACCTGCTCCTGAACCTGGTGTTGTGGGACCTGAGGGTCCTGTGCCTCCTGCTTGGTGGTAGTAACGAGAAAAGAGCATGGCCTGGATAGTGGGGCTCCTTGATCATAGAAGCTGCTTTTTTTTAATGGCAGCGTTCCTTGTAAACATGGCTTCCCCACCTGGGTCCACCGACTCTTTCCTTAATGGTATTGGTGCATGGCACATGAAAGGTTGGGAACCCCTGCTTGTAAATGTGCTCAATGGTGGGGAGGGATTTGCCTGTGGTGGACTAAACTGTCACCACCAATTTTAAAATAACTATAATTAAAAGCGCTTTTAATTTTAGAATAACTATTATTTTAAAATAATTATCTTAAAATTATTTAAATGCGCATTTAAACCATCCGGCCATAATGGTTTAGATGGACGTTTGATGTTACACCTAATGGTCACACCGCGAATATATAGAGTTCAGCTCGCACTTTCGGCGTTGGTATATCAATGGTGCAAAAAAGAGACTGCAATTATACTATCCCTTACGTCTGTAGACGGTGCGAGGGAAACAGAGTGAATGAAAAATAAACAGGAAACTTTACTCATTGATTTGCCTTTACAGTACATCCAGTTCTTAAAAACAAGTGTTACCTCCCAAGTTCCTTTACCGTAGACGTTGTCTAAGGAAAGTCTTACCAGCATTAGGTAAGAGCTAAAAATGCTTAGAATAGATATTAATGGAGACAGAATCAGTAAGCGATTTAGAGCGAATCGTTAGTTTTTTATGCTGTGTTCCACCAGCATTTTGTGTGTATCGTTAGTTTTTCTCAGATTTTATTTCAGATTTCCAGCGTTTGTATTTTTTAACTTTCAATTTATCTTTAATTCACTCCCACGTCTCTTCCAGAAATACTGAGCTTTGACGAAGGGTCACTGACCAAAAATGTTTCTTTCTCCACGCTTGCTGCTTGAACCTGCTGAGCGTTTTCAGTGTGTTATAATTTTCTCTCTCTGTGATTTTTCAGCAACTTCAGGTGTTTTTATTCACTTCCAGCCAGAATGACCCGCCTTGTTACTATCGGGTTAGAAACGGGTAAAAATCAGCGTAACACACACAAAATGCTGGTGGAAATCGGCAGGTCAGGCAGCATCTATGGAGATGAATATAGAGTCGACGTTTCGGGGCGAGACCCTTCATGATCAGGATCTGTTTCTCTCTCTGCAGATCTACCGAGCATTCTAAGCGTCTTCAGTTCTAATTTTATGGTGGTTGACAAAGACAAAGTTAACGGTAAAGGTCTTGGTAAAGGTTCGGCTCCAAACGTCAACTCTTTATTTCTTCCCATAGAAGCTACATGAGCTGATCAGTTCCTCCTGCATTTTGTGTATGTTGCGTTGGATTTTCAGCATCTATAGGATCTACTGTGCTTGTGATAAAAAAAACGAGAAAATTATGTGAGTTTTGACATGAAATTTATACGGCGCTGGTGTTGCTGCTTGAGGTATGGGAGCAACATAAGGTGGACCTGAATCTGGTCAGTAACGTGGAAAACAAACCCATGTTTGAAATGCTCCAGTAATATCTGCAGAGAACGGAGCCGGATGGGCACTGGGTGTGCATTCTTTGGCCCAACTTCGAGCAGATATCACAGGAAACGTGCGGAACGCTGCTGGAGCTGGAGAACTCCCGATGAAGGGTCTCGTCCCGAAGCGTCGACTACTTACTTTTTTCCATAGATGCTGCCCGGCCTGTTGAGTTCCTCCAGCAGCTTTCCTCTTGTTTTTAAACTTCTCCAGGGCTGATATTCCTAGGAGACAACTTGCTTTTTATTCTCAGTTCTGTTGAAAAGTTTTCGTCTTGAACCGTTAAACGTTGTGATTTTCTCTCTCCACAAATGCTGGCTAGCTTGCTGAGTATCTCCAGCATTTTTGCCCCTATTTCGGACCTGAACCGTTATGTCCCGATTCCCTAGATACTTCCTGATGAATACTTCCTGCACGATCTATTTGTCTGTAGTGTTTTCCATTTACACTAACTTGCCGTTATAAAAATAAAGCATTGTAATAATAATGTAGTTAGACCTCTTATTTGAGAACAAGGTCGTTTATAATTAGCGGTGTCTAGAGTTAGAAGACATGGACTTAAGATAGAGAAGGTGTAATGGTAATCTAAGGGGTATATTTTCACACTATGTAGAGTAAATGAGCTGCCAGACTTGGTGATGGAGTTACAAACAGAACATATAACAGGCATCTGGTTGAGTGATTGAATGAACAAGGCATAGAGTGATATGGAATTAATGCAGGCAAGTGGAATTATTATAGATAAACATGATGATCAGTGGAGACCAGTGGGCTGAAGGCCACATTTCTATGCAGAACAACATTATGACTGATTCTATATCGTGCTGGAGAGACAAAGCCATAAATTGATAGGATTCCAATGTACTCCTGTGGACTGCAGAAGGAGCTCTGGGTAAGTCAACCTGTCCATGTCTTGACGCTGATAGACATTTTCTGCCATATCTATCTCTGGTTGTGGCTAAGGACAACAAAATCGTATTTACTTAATTAGAAATTTGTTTTTAGCAAGGTTACAGGCTCTTCGGCCCAACCATCCCATGCTGCCCAGTTACAAACATTTGACCAATTAACCACTTTAGAATGTGGGAGGAAACTGGGGCACCCAGAGGAAACATGTGGTCACACGGAGAACATATAAATTCCTTACAGACAGTGCGGAAACTGAACCAGGGTTGCTGGCGCTGTTATAGCGTTACACCCATTACAGTTGGTATTTACACGACTTGTTATAATAAGTGTAGATTAAAGTGACAGTGACAGCACAATCCTTTGGCCAATGCTGTCGATCACAAGGCAAGATCTTCTCTCTCCACAGATGCTGCCTAGCTTGCTGAATATCTCCATTTCGGACCTAGATAATTCCTGATCGAATACAAGTCTTCCAGCTTGGCAGTTCCAGTTGCAAGAGAGCAGTTTCTTCTTAGCTACTTATGAGATCTAAGATTTGAACAGATCACAGAAGGTATTGAAGGAGGAGGCAGATACTTTTTTTTGAATGTTCAGGAAATTGAGGACAATGGAGAACTGGAACGGAAAAGGAGCGTAGAACCTGCGGTAGATCAGCCATAAACATGTTGAATGGTGAAGTAGAAGTGTGAGGCTGAATAGCCTATCCCAGTCTTTTTTTCTTGGTACCGCTCTAGTCGCCACAGTAACTGAAGTGCCTCACCTCTGGTACCATTGAACCATATCTCTACATCCACTCTGTATGATTCCTAAAGCACCGAGACCAGAGGAGGACACAATATTCCGGCTGAGGTCCAACAAGTGATTTGAAGAAGTTTAGCAGTGACATGCAGTATTTATTATCTTTTATCTTTTTAAGAGCACTTTTAGGAAAACAAAACACTCTCCACGCACAGAAATAAATTGATTTATTTATATAGCTGGCAGGAGGTTGAGATGGCGTTCCAAGCAATTTTTGATTTGGCAGGCAGGAGTTATGTTGCAGAGTCAGACTAATGACCTCCGAATTATCTTTAGAGTCAAACTTACTCAGAAATTTGGGGTTGAATGAAAGCATACAAAGTTTACATTTACAAATCACTTTTTATATCTGTTAATATTTTATGTGCTGTATGAGATATACGTATGCGCTATGTTTGGCACCTTGGTCCTGAGGGGCATTGTTTCTTTAGCTGCATACGTGTGTTGGGTTGAATGAAAAAAAAACTTGAACTTGAGCTTGAAATGAAACTCATCATAGTGAAGAAAAACTTTAAAAAGGTTAAAAGTGTGAAAATTAGCCAATTTGGCTCAGCCTACACAGAGTGACTAAAACATTTTGAAACTTGTTCTGGAACTCTGGTGTAGTTTTGTTTTCCAGTATTCTTGGATTTCTGCTGGATCTGTTGCCAAGGAACGCATATGGAAGCTAACCGTCTGGTTTCTTTTCCTAAATTTGTTAATTCCATGGAGGACAAACCAGGGTCGCAATGAATAGTAGAGCATTGATGAGTGTGGTAGAAAAGAGGGATCTGGGAATATAGATCCATAAGTGGCGTCAAGAGGATTGTAAAGAGAGCCTTTGGCACACTGGCCTTCAAAAATCAAAGTACTGTACTGAGTACAGGCGTTGGGATGTCTTGTTGAAGTTGTATGTCAGTGAGGCCTAATTTGTAATTTTGTGACAAGAAAGATATAAATAAGATTGAAAGAGTACAGCAAATTTTTCAAGGATATTGTTTGGTCTTGAGGAACTGAGTTATAGGGAAAGGCTGAATAGATTAGGACTTTATTCCCTGGAGTATTGGAGAATGAGAGGAGATTTGATAGTGGTATATAACGTTATGAGGGATGTAGATAGGGTAAATGCAAACAGGCATTTTCCCACTGCGTTTGGGTGAGACTACAACTAGAGATCTTACATTAAGAGTGAAAGGTTTAGGACGACATGAGGGGAAACTTCTTCACTCAGAGGGTGGTGTGAGTGTCGAATGAGCCGCCAGCAGAAGTAGTGAATCCTCCAAGAGGACCACAATTTTGTGGTAGTGTTTGGAGGTCTGTGTGCCTCAATGGCCAAGAGTGCTAGGTTGGCTGGAGTCAAGGCTTTATGCTTTGGCTCTTGGTAGGGTCACCAATGCCAAATAGGTGAAAGTGTGGAGGCCAGACTGATAGTGGATCACCGGTCATTCAGATTCGGGGGTTCAGCTCAGGGTTGCCAACCCCGACTGGTCAAACAAAAGAGTTACAGAAACGCCAATGAAGAATCTTTCTATAGCTGGGTCCGATGGTATTCCCGAGTTCCTACCCGGGACTTGCATGACTGATAATAGTGAAAGCCAAAAGCAAGCCCTGAACACCACTAGGATGGTGGACCTTCACTGCTGCTCTAAACCCCGCCTGCATAATGGGCAGTAAGTAAGTAAGAATGGTGAATGCGAGTTCGATTTCAATATTTAAGAGAAGGTTGGATAAGCTCGTGAATGGGAGGGGTATGGAGGGCTATGGTCCAGGTGTGGTGCGGGTCGATGGGACTAGGCAGAATAATACCCAGTTCACCACGGACTAGATGGGCCGAATGGCCTATTCTGCGCTGTCGTTCTCGTGCACTCTAATTCCAATGTAGGGCTACAGTTAAAATAGGAATAGGTTACACGGGAATCTGGAGCGACAATCTGCTGGAGGAACTCTGCGGGTCGTGGGCTCTGCAAGTCTATGGTACGAACAGGAGAGGTGGTACCGGGCTTGTTTGCAGCGTAGACCGATAGTCAATGTTCGGAGTTTCTGGCGCTGGTTTGTTAAATCAGCGAAACACCGCTGTTGTCTCTAACGCAGCAAAATCTGGATGAGAGCAACGGGGTCGTAGAATCATATTTTAAAACAACAAAAAAATTGACTATATGTATTATTGAAGAAGCCTTTAATTAACCCAGGCTGCTGTTTGAATATATGTAACAATATTTTAGGTTTCTTTGTACCTTCCCATCCGTCCATTCCTTCTCTTTGAAACTCGGGGCAGAGCTGTTTCGACCAAGTCTACTGAAATTGATCACTCGTTCAAAGACCCAATTTCCCCAAATGCCAGAAAGTACAATCTCCGGTGTGCTGGCATTTCATAGCAAGCGCCCACCAACAGCGATGTGTGTGTTGTGCAGCCGGTACGGGTGCCAGGCGAGTACAGAACTGACCTTTCCAGATCTGATGAAGGTTCTCGGCCCCCACACCAATTCTTAATTCCTCACCATAGATATTTGCATGACCTGATAATTTCCCTAGCATTTTGTGCGGGTTCCTCAGGATTTCCAGCATCTGCAGAATTCCTTGAGACTGAAATTGAACAATGAGGTATTTTCGCATTGGCTCGGCTCCTCTGACAATGAAGCTCTCTCGGTACCACACGGCTGTTTCTGGTCCAATGGCACTTGGAACCTAACATTTCCAACTCAGCAGTGGGTGTTACCCACAGAACCACAAATGTAATAAAATAATTTCAGCGTTATGTTTATGGGCAGCAATATTGAAAGCATCTAATAACAAGGATGCAATAATAAAATCAGATGATAATCCTTTCTATACTGTTCACCGTGAAATCATGCAATTAGTATTAAACATTCAGAATCCCTTTTTAGGACATACATTTAAGGTGAGGGGAGGAACATGCTAAAGAGACGTCCGTGTATTCTTTTACACGGAGAGGGGCGGGTGTCTGAAAGCCGCTGCTAGGGACGGTGGTAGCAGATACGATAGAAGTGTTTAAGAAGCTCTCAGGTAGGCACATGGATATGCAGAGAATGGAAGGATATGGACCATGTGCAGGCAGAAGAGATTTGGCGGTATTGGCTTAATTACCCGACACAACATCATGGGCCGACGGGCCAGTTCCTATGTTGAACTGTACTGCGCTAAGATCGAAATAAGTTGCAGGCGCATATAAAACCAGTCAGCTCCATCATGGGTACCAGTCTTCGCAGAATCCAAGACACCTTCAAGGAGCGGTGCCTTAGGAAGGCGACGTCCATCATTAAGGGTCCCCGCCTCCCAGGGCATGCCTTCTTTATATTGTTACCGTCGGGAAGGAGGTATAGAAACCTGAAGGCACACACTCAGCGATTCAGCAACAGCTTCTTCCCCTCTGCCGTCCGATTTATAAATGGACATTGAACCCATGAACACTATCACGCTATTATTTATTTATTGTTTTCCACTACTTACTTTAACTTAACTATTTAATAGACATATGAAATAGTCATACTAACCAGACATACACATACATACGCATAATGTGACTCAGTTGTTTTTCTCTATATTTATTTATCATGTATTTCATTGTACTGCTGCCTTAAAGCTAGCAGATTTCACGATATATGCCGGTGATATTAATTCTAATTTTACAGTAGGAACTAAATTTACTGAAATATTCTATGAGAACACCATCTATTGGAAATAAATGCCTCGTATGGTTATGTGAGAGCCCGCTCAGTAACGTCTGTTGCACTAATAATTTTACACTTTCTGTGAGGAAATAAACAGAAATAAACCATTGAACTAGCGTGAATATAAAATATTCATTAATTTTTTTTTGAATTTTGGTTCAAATAGCAGTTTAAAACATGAGTGGATTGGAAGGGATCTGAAATTGGCCAGAGTCCCACTAAATTGAGCAAACTCGGTAATAGTTTCTTCGATACTTCAATGTATTTTAAAGCAGTTTACGATTTCGTTACAACTTGACGGAAAGAGAAAATCTGTTTTCGTTATTTTGGGTGGTAGAAATGCAACGTTTCTAATCGATGTCGCAAAGGGCAAACGAAATATTTAGTTGAGAGACAAATGATTGGCAAAAGGATCCCGTCACAAGCTGGGAGAAAGCGGCCTGAATGAAGACGCGCACGCCGACATTCACTGGGAAAGATGCGGATTTATAGCTTGCGCTGTTTTAACCTTAAAACGAACCTCTCAAAGCGGGGGAGGGGGAAGGAAGGAAGGATGGGGAGGGGAGAGAAAGGAGGGAGAGGGGAGGCTGAGAGAGAGAGAGAGAGAGAGAGAGAGAGAGAGAGAGAGAGAGAGAGAGAGAGAGAGAGAGAGAGAGAGAGAGAGACGGGGGGAGGGAGGGAGAGAGAGGGGAGGAGAGGCAGTAGAAATAATGAGCCAGTGGCGGTGCAGTTTTTGAGTTTAACGGAGTAAATGGGGAAAAATTAAGCTGAAAATCCTCGCTTACGGTAGTGAAGTGAGGCAGATTCACGCATGAGAAGTTACTGATGCTAATTTTGATTCGTGTTGTGGAATAGCTAAGCCATGTATAATAAGCAAATCGACCAAGAAGGGAGATGTTGGGTTCCGAGCAAAGAAGCAAACAGCAGGTGCACTTCACTACACTATTTTTGAATATAATTTATTTCAACGCAGAATATCAATCAGTTTTTATCTGTCCAAACCAAACTATTTGTGTAGACTCCGCTGTTAAGTAAACAATTCACCGGCAATTCACACCGGGATTACAATGTTTGGCTGCCCTTGGATTCTGTGCTAGTTTCCCGAACACAATCAGTCCCGACCTTTGCCCCTACCAACCCCTCCGTCCTGTATTGTGTGTGTGTGTGTGTGTGTGTGTGTGTGTGTGTGTGTGTGTGTGTGTGTGTGTGTGTGTGTGTGTGTGTGTGTGTGTGTGTGTGTGTGTAGGTCCGCATTTTTTTTATTGTAACATGTCCTGTGATAAAACCTGCTGCTGCAGACTACTGTTTCTGAGCACGGTACCGGCCCTTCATCTACCACCTTTATTTACCCCCTCCCGTTTCTCCTCAGCTAAGCAGAACCGTATTTACAGACGGCCTTCGATTTACACTGAGATTTAGGATAATCAACACGAGGATTAGAACATAAAGTCCTGATTTGCAGTCTAAAGCCCAGCGTCGCCTGCATAATTTCAACTGAAACCACTCTGCCACTGACATTCAGACTTGTATCATGAAGTGTCGGAAAGAGACGGGAGAACAGAGCGGAGAAACAATATAGACAATACTGACATCCCCTGAGATGGAGCAAACTAGACAGATCGGTGGGGAATGAGCTGCCTGGAATTCTACTTCAGAACTGGCCCCGATCCTATTCGGGAATAGATCGGAACGTGTTTGATGAAAAGGTTAAAACTGAATTCCAGATTCATGGGTGAGTACGTGAGCAGAGTGGGACTGGGCCCAGATTGTTGAATGTCGGGACATTCAAAGTCATTCTGATTACTCATGCAGAGAAACTCTCACCTCCTCTATGCCCAGAGGCTCTCGTCAGAGTTTACACCGATGGTGGTGTGGGTGACTGGTCCTCTGAGGGCAAAGCGTTGTGAAGTGGTTTACAGTGAGGTTGTGAGAGCGTTGTTGACAGCTTGCATGTTATTAACGCCTCCATACGCGAGGAAGAATGCAGTCAGTGTAATCAACAAGGTCGCTAGATTAAGTAACAAAAACAAAAAAAAATCTCCAAGTAAATAACAGGTAACACATAAAATGTGCAAAGTTTCAGCGAATTAAACATGAACTATATGAACCTGTATCTTTTTTCGTGACCAATAATCATCATTTTGATAATTTTTTGAACTCCAGCTAAAGGCTTCAACTTGTAAAATTATCATTTTTCAGTGTTGGGCCAAAGCAGTTAGGAAAATCGAAACTTTAACATCTTACATCTTACATTTACTTTAACATCTTACATTATATTTGGTTGTCAACATTTGAATTTATTTGCATAAACGTGCCTATAGATTCCCTGCACCCTTACTTTAACCAATTCAGCTAGTAAGCATTACTAACATCATTACTGTATCATTATCATTATCATTATTGTATCATTACAGTATCAGTACAGTACATTACAGTACAGTAACATTACTGTACTCTTTCTTGGGATTTCTGCTTTCTTGGTCTCTTCTCCCATCACTTCAGTTATTTTTATACTTGATGAATTGTTCATCTGAAAATGAATAGCTAAGACTATGGATATTTCACATTCTAGAAGCCTAAGATATAATCAACATTTATTACAAATTGATGGGGGAAAAAAAGAATCATTCTAAACTTGAAATCAAGGCAGGAAAACCAAACTAACTAAATATCTCAGAACTGATGTCATTCTTGTGTGCATGTAGAATATAATGGCAGGCCTGGTTCAAAAACAGACAAAATAGTCAATGCCAACGTTTTATGGTTCAGAGGGACATCTACCACACCTTCAGCTTTCACAGTGCTCTTCTATACTCTTCTACCTTTAAATGAGCACTCCATCTGATGAGTTCCATACTTAGGAATTTCCTCCTAACTTCCGTAACTGTTCTTTTGGTCAGAATCGTTATTAAGTAACTTTCCTTTGTTCTGATCTCATGCACATGGAACTGTTTCTGCTGTATCCACCTTACACAGTTTCAAATACCATCTCAGGTTTCCTTCTTAATCTTCAATTTACCCCTCCCCATTCCAAAAAACAGTTTCCTTTGAACCAAATACCCGATTTTCAGAGATTGCAAAGGGTTAATAATTTTTTGCTGCAAACACTTTAGTCATTTACAAATCGGGGTGTTAGGTTCTAACATCAATATAAAATGAACCTGACTTGTCACCCTTTTAATACGTAAATGTTCACTGTCACCCTTTTAATACGTAAATCAGTCAAGGAACATTTCCAGAGCTTGTCATGGATTGGTAAATGCCAGTCTTCTGTTTGAGTTATGTGTACTAACCTGTGCCTGACAACATATTTCACCAGGCACTTAGCGGTTCCATTCCAAAACTGACTTATTATTCAAGGAAATTTCACACCATGCCTCACATTACTATTGCAGCTTGACCTAACTAATTTCTGTGTTTAGTTACAAAGTCAGCTTACTTAAACAATCTTTGATACTGTCAGATCATTTATTAACCTGGGGGATGTAAGTGGAAGCAAATGGAAAGTATATTTAGAACAGGAACCAGGAAAAATAATTGCTTTACCCAAAGAGTGACAAATGTTAGGAATAATCTGTTAAGGCAGAAAAGAGTCAAAATTAAATCTTGTTAATTCAGCTACTCCATTTATTAGCTGTCATGGTGAGAGGGAGATTGAACTGATTGTTTTTTTTCTCATCTCAGCCAACATTTTGTTACAGGATGTGCACACGGTTAGTTTTGTGTAAAAATTGGACTGGTGCAAACAGAGGTTAAACAAAATAATTTTCTGTTTTGTGGCTTTAGCAAGCAAAGGCACGTGTAAGTCTTCCACTTCTTTGAAGTCTTTCATGTGCCTCAAAGTGCTACAGAGCTATTGAAGTGGCTTCTGAAATAATTTCAGTGACTGCTGCAAATACTTGAAATGCAAAAAAAAGTGCAGATGTAGCAAAATGGTAATTAGAACAGAGGATGCTGGGAATATTTCTGGAAGTCAGGCAGTATCTATGGGGAGAGAAAAACAGACTACATATTACAACTTGAAATGATCAGCTCTGACACAAACTGAAAAGAGTATCAATTTGAAATTGTTAAATTCAATGTTAAATTCTGGGCACTGCTGATCATACAGCCTGCTCTTGCTCTATGTTTTTGTGGACAACGTTATGCCAGGAAATGAAGTGTTGCCTTTTTATGATTGCATTGGAATTGTGTAAGGCAGGGGTGTCAAACTAATTTTAGGTCACGGGCCGGATTGAGTAAAATGCAGCTTCATGCGGGCCGGATCAGTCGGACGCGTGCGAACGCAGCTTTCGTTGCCTCCGTTTTTTCAGCCTGCTCTCACGTGTCTCAGTCTCTGCTATAACTACAAAGTGTTTCACTTTACAAATTCCGTTTCTTATGAAGAAGACTGCCGAGCAAGACTGCCGAATAAACACTAAAAACCCTGAAAACCTGGTACCTGAATAAACTCAGCATTAGCCATATCATACGCCATAGGCGTTTCGATTACTGGGGCCAGCTTTAATAGTAATTAGATATTATCTTGTGGGCCAAAGATAATTCCACCGCGGGCCGGATTTGGCCCGCGGGCCTTGAGTTTGACATATATGGTGTAAGGAGTCAGGGAGGTTTGAATGTGGGTAGGACAGAGAGTCAAAGTGATATGGAAATGTATGTTAATACTTCAGGTCAATGTACACACTGTTCCAATGAGTGATGAGAGGCCAAGGCGAGGAAGGTAAGGACCCAAATTCAGGAGTATCCAAGACTAGAACCGAGACACGATTTTGAAACTGAGATGAGGACAGGGTTCTTGACCAAAGGCTAGACCTGATGAGACTAGATGAGAATCCAACTGAAACAGAAATCCTAAACGCAATCACAGACTGAACCAAAGCTGAGCTGATGATTGAACACTGATCCTGAGTTCATGTGCTTTTTAAATATCTGAATCTTGGTGCCAAAACATGGCCGCTGATTAGCAGAGTAGGCCTGAATCTTTAAAGGGAGTGTATCAGCTATCCATTCTCTGGAGAATCAGAGTGTCTAAACTCCAGAGGCTGGTGTGACTGCACAGGTTACTGTAACACAAAGTGGTATTTTAATCTCTCCATCTCTGTTTTCATTCCTTTCCTAATTCCATGTCCCACAGAATTATCATCTGAGATCTCAAGTGGCACTGCATATATTATTCAGTCTCTCTTACTGTTTGCAGTTTCTATCCTATCACACAAATTTTTTTAAGTCCAGACCCCTCCCCCTACACCTGTAGAGCAAAAGCATTTTCGATGTCTAACTTTTCTTGGTTCTGATGAACTGTTTATCTCACCACAAAATCTTTATTAATATTCCCAGAATTGCCTGTTTTTATCTCATCTAGTGAGATTGGTTGAAAAAAATATTGATCGGGGAAAAATTTCTTGCTTTTCTCTGAAATTCCTCTATGAGATCTTCCATAACTGTCTTGACCAGTTGTCATGTCCCATTTTAAATATGGCACATCATCCTTCAATGTAATTGCTAAAGTAACAAACTATTTAATTATGAGTCCAAATCATTCCATTAAATATTTTATGACATTCTTCAAAGATCGCATCTTGCAGTATCAGAGGAAAACTTTTCATAGAATGGTCCATTCCAAAGACACTTATTCAAAGCTGATTAGGGAGTTGAATCTGCTTCCACAGCCCTTTCAGACAGAAGATTTCATGATGCAATAACTCCTGGAATACATTTTCTTTTCTGGATGCCACCTGTTAGTTCCTTTGCTAGTTGCGACAAATCTAGGCATTCTGATTGCTAAGCTTTACATCACTGGAAATGCCTAATGTATCAACACCTTTCACAGTTTGAACCTTTCAACCTTTCTCCACCTGCAGGCAGGGCTTTTTCTGAAGTCTTCTGCATGTCAATGCAGCCATTCTCTTAGCTGCAGCAAAGGGGAACATTCTAGTAAACCTCTTCTTTATTCTCTCCAGTCTTTAGTACCTAGCCAAATGATCTCCCTCAGAGATAGATACAACATTCTAACAATCTAACCTCCACAAAGGTTTTCTGTATCTGTTTCATGTTTATGCTCAATAAATCAACTCATTTTGTTCCAATTTGCTACCTTTCTGAACAGTCATAGAGACAGAATCAGAATCAGGTTTAATATCACTGACAAACAGTATGTCATAAATTTTATTGTTTTGCGGCAGTGCATTACATAAAATACAAAAAATTACCATAAGAAATATATCTAAAAAATAAATTAAATAAGTAGTGCAAAAATAGTGAGATGGTGTGCATTGTCTATTCAGAAATCTGATGTAGGAGGGGAGGAAGCTGTTCTGAAAACACTGAATGTGTGTCCTCAGCCTCCTCCCCTCTCCTCTCTGATGGTGGTAATAAGATGAAAGCATGTCTAGTCATGGGGGTTCTTAATTATGGATGCCTTCTTTTGAGGCATCATGTTTTGAAATTGTCTCCATGATGGAGCTGGCTGAGTTTGAAGCCCTCTGCAGCTTTATCCGATCCTGTGAAGTGACCCCTCCTTGCGAGACAGCGATGCATCCAGTTAGAATGCTCTCTGTGATACTTTCAGCGCAGAAACTCGTCTTTTGGTCCAAACTCTCCATGCCAACCAAGATGCACATCTAAGCTGCTCCCGTTTGCCCATGTTTGATCCAGATTCCTCAAAACCTTTTCTACCCACATACCTGTCCAAAAGTCTGTATCTGCCTCAACCACTTTCTCTCTAAGATATGCTTTAAAGTAAACACTCCATTCCTCTTTCAGAGAGTTTCCCTCCATCCAGCCATCAGTATTTCAATATCACCACTGGTTAAAAATAAAATCTTCTTCATTAAATTGAGAAGTTCAGTTGAATTCCAACCATCAAGTTCCAAATACACTTCCTATTACCGAATTTGAATAGCTTTATCAGATCTGCAATTTTTTTTCCTGACAGGTAGCAACACTCTGATTGAAATTGCGACATTATGTTCTATTATATCTTAACTCAAACACTTAGTGAGTAAGTAGAATATACCTGAACAATGTAATCTGCACACATATTACAGCCTAGATTTATTTACATTGTCCTAAACACTAATGCGATCCATGATTAAATTCGAAGCATTAATTTGCAAATGCGAGATTGGCTTTCATATTTTACATTAACTATCCTATTACTCACATATGTGGCTTTGAGGATATGGAACCTGCTTTGTTTGCTTTGGTCCCATATTCCTTCCTCGTACCTTTTAAAAAATTGTGTCAAATGTCACAGTGATTTATTACCCATTTATAGTAACAGAACAAGAAATGTAGTCCAATTTAAATGTGACGGGTATGGGTGTGGGATTTAAAAAAAGTGATTATCTTTAGGGATGCCACACCTTGGTAGCCAGAGCAAAAATTCTAACAGGAAATGAAGAAGGCATTGCAAGTGAAATTCATAAACAATTACATCAAAGCATACAATGAAATGTCTCATTTCTGTCATTTTTTGCGAAGTGTTGTCATGCTTCTGGCGCCAACATAGCCTGCCCACAACTCACTAACCCGAATCATATGCCTTTGGAATGTGGGAGGAAACCTGAGCAGCCGGAGGAAACCCACGTGGTCACGTGGCGATCGTCACACTCCTTACAGGCAACGAAAGGAATCAAACTGCGATCAGAGATTGCTAGTGTTGTAAAGCGGTTGCGTTAACTGCTTTACACATCTGCAGTTCTAGACTTTAAAAATACTCGCTTTCCCATAATAATTAACTAAGTTCAAACTTTGCTTTATTTAACTAATTCATTGTCAATAGGGTGTAGAATGAAATTAGCTTGTGTTAGTTATCTGAAGAGCTGTTAAGGTCAGCCTCTGTATGATCAAGTTCAGAAGCAACATGACCAATTGTAGATTGCACCAGTGTTTATTAAGAGAAGTTTGGATAAATACATGGATGAGAGGGGTGTGGAAAGCTATGGTCCAGGTGCAGGTTGATGGGACTAGGTAGAATAATGGTTCGGCATTGACTAGATGGGACAAAGGGCTGTTCTGAAGTGCTCTATGACTCCTTGACATTAACTTGTTGGATGAGTTACTTTTGTAACCATAGCTTCTAATTAATCTTTGATGTTTACTTTTAATGTGTTTACTTTTTTACCATTGCTGTTTACTTCTCAGTAAGAAGTAAAAGTCGAAATGAAGTATTGTTGCAATATCAAATGAAATAAATAATTTTTGTTGGCTACTGTTAAAGCAAATTCTCATTCTGTCTGTGTGGATAATAGATGAATGTGCCTCCCCATTCCCCTCCACTTCCCCCATAAAGGAATAATTGGCACAAATAATTTGACAGAGAACCTTCATAGACATACGGAGCTGGGATTGTTTCATGCTTGCTGGCATGACTCAGAACTGAAGAATAACATTGCTTATGTCTGAGAGCTTTATTGTAGGTCTAGAAATCAGGCCTGGTCACAGAAAATATTTTTAGTTTTTATGTCTTTATCCAGTATATTACTGGACCATGGAAGATGCTTGGTCTCAGCAAAGGATGCCCTTGCCTTACAAAGAGCATTGTTTAGTAGATTAATTCCTGTAGTGAGAGGTTTAACAGATCTGCACTCTGTGACTCTTTATTAGGTACACCTGTGAAAATGCTCGTTAATTCAAATATCTAATCAGCCAATCATGTGGCAGCAACTCAATGCATTAAAGCATGCAGACATAGTCAAGAGGTTCAGTTGTTGCTCGGACCAAATGTCAGAATGGGGAAGAAAAGTAATCTAAGTGACTTTGATAGTGGAATGATTGCTAGTGCCAGATGGGGTGGTTTGAGTAACTCAGAAAATGCTGATCCGCTGGGATTTTCAAGCACAACAATTTACAGAGAATTCTGCAAGAAACAAAATTACATCCTGTGAGTGGCAGTTGTGGGGGTGAAAATGCCTTGTTAATGAGAGAGGTCAGAGGAGAATGGCCAGACTGATTCAATCTGACAGGAAGGTGGCAGTAACTCTAATAACCATGTGTTACAACAGTGATGTGCAGAAGAGCATCTCTGATTGTACAACCTGCTGAACCTTGAAGTGGATGGGATGCAGCAGCAGAAGTCCACGAACATACACTCGGTGGCCTGGTTATTAGATACAGGATGTACCTAATAAAGTGGCCACTGAGTGTAAATCTGAATCTGAATCTGAATCAGTTGTTCCAACCAAAAGCTAACAAGGGCTTGTCCCATAATATGAACTTCTTGTTTTCAACTAGCTGGTGTTTGTTGTGTTATCTGAAAAGCATGATTGTGTAAAATATAGAAAGCAGAAAACAGAGCAATACTGTAAAAAGATGGCCAAAGGTTCTTCATAAACATGAATGTTCTTCATTTCCACCAAAGAAAACAACTTAGCTTAAGAATATTTGATGAAAGCCAGAGAGGTATAAGGGAAAAGGACATGTTGAATGGGTGAGATGAAGAAAGCAGAAATCTAATAAAGCCTGGTCTAGATAAGATTGGTGGAGTGGCCTGGTTTGTGCTGTAAATTCCATGTAATTCTTCACAATTCTAGAATTGCTTAAGCTGTCCTGAAAATCTGTGTTTTGTGGTTTTGAGTTTCATGGGGAGTCTGACAGAACTTTAGGTTTTCAGTTAAAGGGTTGGAACAAAACTCGGTGTCGAACAATTAACTTAAAATCTTCCCAAGTAGGATAAAAGACAAAGAAAGTTAATTCACAATAGTAATAAAATGAATTAATGATGCAAAAAAAATTAAGTTAATGAAGCATGTTGAAAGTGCCCCTAACTTTGATGTTTTGTGCTGTTCATTTAATGACATGAGTGGAACTCAAACAGTTAATGATTCAACTTTCTCAATGCAGAGTAAAAAGGGTCTGTGCATGATTACAAAGTTGGATGGATTGAGAACTTTTGTGCTGAAGTATTGGATTGAGCAAGCTACTGTCAATATATATTTAGTTGAAAGCAAACACATTTGGTAAATTTATTTATATACTTCATAGAGGGTGGAGATCCGTAAACATTTTCAATATTTGTGAGCATTTGTTTAACACTCCAGACTTTTTGATTGCCTCTGTTTATTCCTAATACTTAAACATTTAAGTGCTTCTAGGCAATATTGCACTGTGATTACATATTTCTGGTATTTTAATACAAACTTCTTGCTAAACATGTGCTCTTGGTTTCTGTAAATAGGAGAAAAGGAGGATGCATTTGATGTCCAGTTTGCTCAAGGCGTGTTTTTAGATTTATGCAGTAAAGTTGATGGTCACTACATTCAGTTAGTCTCCAGCTATTGATCTGAGACCATGAGCTGCAGTTCAGTTTCTAGCCAGGACTAGTTCTGTTTACACAGCTGGAACTATAATTGGCTTGTTTTATAGAGAGTTTTGTGTAAATCTAGAGATACTGGCTCAGATAGAGCAGCCTCTTGAAGATTAAAAGTGAACTATGCATCTACCCTAGAAGTTGGAAGCCATTTTGGTTTGATACAGGCACTAAACTGACCTGATGTCAGGGAGGCGCCAGTGAAAGGACTCTGCTGTGAATTTGAGTGAGAGTTTTTCTCCATGTAACTACACTTTCCTGGAATCCTGCATGTTGCAATAAAGCAGCATCTGCATAACTGCTCCATTTGTCCGAAAGTAAGACTGACGACAGATATCATGTGCCTGCATCCCTAGGAAAGGGAAGAGGTGGGAAGAATACTCACCCTCTAAGCACTGCATTTAAGGTCAGATCAAAAATCTGCCTCTTCAACCCCTTATGAAGCAGGTTTGAAATGACCCTGGATTTACACTGCAAATGATCTCAAACTCAGGTGGTTTCCCAGTCCTTTGCTTGGCTCCAGTTACTCAATCTGAATTCACTTACTTATCAATACAGTGCGGAGAAGGTCCTTCTATCCCTTCCAGCTGCGCTGCCCTAGCAAGACCCGAATAACCCCGATTAACCTTAACGTAATCTTGGGGCAATCACCAGTCCTGATGAAGGGTCTTGGTCTGAAACGTCAACTATTTACTCTTTTCCACAGATTTGCCTGGCCTTCTGAGTTCCTCCTGCATTTTGTATGCGTCATGGGATAATTTAACTGGTACGTCTTTGGACAGTGGGAGGAAGCCACAGCACTTTGGGAAAACCCATGCATTCCACCGGGAGGACATACTGATTCTTTACAAAGGATGCTGGGATTGAACTCTGGACTCTGACACCCCCTAGGTGTAATAGCATTGTACTAACTGCTATGCTACCATGGCACCCATGGAATTGCCCATTCAAATCTGATTGGAATGAAGCACAAATTATAGATGGGTCATGTCCCTGATCACCACTCATTGCAGCCACAAAATTAAGGCAAAACAGCAAATACTCCTTTGATACATTTCTACAAATGTCGATAAAGGAGAACTTCCACTGAATGCATATGACAGCTTACTGGTAGTTCAAAAGCTAAGGAAATTGATTTAAAACATTACTAATATCACATTTTAAAAAGTAAATTGTGGTAAGCTATCACCGAAAACAAAGAAGAGGTGAGCGAAGGCAAAGCGAATTTAAGAGATGTGCCATGCTGATACGCTGCAAATTGACACACTTGGAGTTTGAGTCGTGCTGGTTGGAGTGGACGATTCGGAGAGGAGAATGCGAGGCAGAGGAGTTCTGATGCCCTTCCAACTAACCTGGATATGAGTCTGGATCTCTGTAAAGTGCCGAGCTGATTTGAAGGGGTCAAAAATAACTTCTTCGGCCGCAAAATCTAGGCCCAGAGCAGTGGTGCCTGAGTCCTAATGCGAGGTATGATCTGCTGTTCAGACAATTTAAACATGGCCCAGATGGACTGGGGGCTCCTCTCTCCATGACACTAAGGCTGCGAGACTGTCCCTGGCTGTCTGCAAACTTTGTGGTGATTTGCTCCGCTAATGTGATGAACTGAATACTCAGGCTTTGGGCCTACACCAGGCTACTCTGGGGATTTGGATCTAAGGACTCAGGCTGGTTCGAAATGCTGTTGCTCGCTTCTATAGTTTGCATGATATGTGTTTTTTTCCTTCTTTCTCTGTGCACATTGGGGGTTGGGTTTTATTTTTTTTAATTGGGTTCTTTCGTGATTCTAGCTTTGAACTGCCTGTAAGCAAAGGAATCTCAAGGTTGTATAATTTATACTTTCTTTGATAATAAATGTACTTTGAATGTGTGCAGATATATTGTCATGATATTACACATTAATGCTTCACTCACACAAATGGAAAAACTATATATATATATATATAAAAAGATGAGACTCCAGGCTATAAAACCATAAGGCATCAGTTAGAGCAAGGAGTCTAATGTTGGCCGTCCAAACTGTGGCTAAGATAATTTTAGTTTTATTTGTCATGTGCTCATTGTAACATTGAAACATACAGTGTCATTTGCCTCAAATCAGATTAGCGCTGACAGCAGCCATTCTTTTGCGCCAACATAGCATGCCCACATTTTACTGATCCAAACCTTAACTGTACATCTTTGGATATATGGCTGGAAACTGGAGCATCTGTAGGGAACCCATGTGGTCATGGGGAGAACATACAAACTCCTTGCAAACAGAGGTGGGAATTGAACCCCAACTGGTGATCACTGTATGCTACTGTAGCATGACTAAGATGCAGTCGTTGGATAGTTCATAAAGCAGTTTCACTATGATGCTGAAAGATATGACAAGCAGGGTGAAGACAAACCATTAGTTATTCTTACATTAGAATAATTCAGATTTAACAGTAAGATAAGATTGAACAATCATGGAAGTACTTTGCAAAGTAAATGGAAGAAGAACATTTTTAGTTGAGATGGAGTTGTAGTCTAAAATTTGGAGTATTAAATGCAAGATAAAATATAAGACAATAAAACATACTTTTATAGAATGATGAGTCTTTTCCTAGGTAAATGGGTGAGGCAGAACAAGCTTAACCTTTAGAATCATTGAGTAGTGAAACACAATTCCTTTGGCTTATTGAGTTCATATTAACCACCAAACTCCTGTTGACACCAATCTACAATAATCCTATTTTATTCTCCCCACACTTTTGTTGACTCCTCCTTCCCTGCAAATTTTATCACACATCGAAACTTTGGGATAATATATATTGCCCACTTAATTACTTAAAGACTTTATTACTTACATCCTTCATATACATGAGGAGTAAAAATCTTTACGTTACATCCTGTCTAAATGTGCAATGTGCTATCATAGTAATTTATAATAAATATATAGTATTTACAACAGGACAGTCAATGTAACATAGAAATATAATTGTATCAGCTGGAACTAACCAGTCTGATGGCCTGGTGGAAGAAGCTGTCCCAGATACTGTTGGTCCTGGCTTTTATGCTGCGGTACCATTTCCCGGATGGTAGTAGCTGAAACAGTTTGTGGTTGGGGTGACTCGGACCCCCAGTGATCCTTCAGGCCCTTTGTAAAGGCCCTGAAAAGTGGGAAGTTCACAACTACAGATGAGCTGGGCTGTCTGCACCACTCTCTGCAGAGTCCTGCAATTTAGGGAAGTATAGTTCCCATTCCAGGCAGTGATGCAGCCAGTCAGGATGCTCTCAATTGTCCCCCTGTAGAAAGTTCTTAGGATTTGGGGGCCCAAATCCATATGTCTTTGGGATATGGGAGGAAGGCAAAGCATCAGGAGGAAACGTACAAGGTCTTAGAAGGATGTGCAAACTCCACACAGACAACATTAGGGTTTAATGCTGGGCCAATGTGCTTCTTCTGAATGAAACATGATAATGGACAGGGTATAATGGTTTGCCCTCACCTATTCTTTTGCTACCGTTAGAGTGACTCTTCAACTGCTCTCTACATTGTACCAAAGCTCATTCAAAACTCCTGGAGCATGATGAACCTTCACCCTTATTTTAATTACCAATGTTGGTTTTTGAACCAACAAATACTTGATTTTAAAACTTTTATCCCTGGTTTGAAATCTCTTCCTTTTTTCAACATCCTTATCTGGGCCTACACCACTCTGTTTGTGTCTGGTTCTGGACCCTTGAGTATCCCTGACTTCTTCCAACAGTCCTAGTATCTCTGTATAGGAATTCATATCAGGGTTTCTTGATAAACATTCCTATGAAGCACTCTGTGACAATATGCCACATTAAAGGTAACGAAGTATAATTGGAACCAATTCAACACACACAAAATGTTGGAAGAGCTCAGCAGGTCAGTCGGTATCCATGGAAATGAACAAACAATTGATGTTTCGGGCCAAGACCCTTCTCCAGAATTGGGAAGGAAGGGGGAAGACACCAGAGTATAAAAGGTGAGGGGAGGAGAAGGAGGATAGCTGGATTGTGATAGGTGAAGCCAGGTGAGTAAGAAAGGTAAAGCACTGGTGAGGAAGGAATCTGATAGGAGAGGAGACTGGACCACAGGAAAAAGGAAAGAAGGAGGGGTACAAGGAGGAGTTGATAGGCAGGTGAGAAGAGGTAAGATGCCAGAGTGGGGAATAGAAGAAGAGGGAAGGGGGAGGAATTTTTTTAAACCAGAAGGAGAAATCGATATTCATGCCATCAGGTTGGAGGCTTCCCAGATGGAATATAAGGTGTTGCAGCTCCACCCTGAAGGTGACCTCATTGTAACACAAGAGGAGACCATGGAATGACGTGTGGGAATAGGAAAGGAAACTGGATTTAAAATGTTGCTAGATACATGCAAGCTCATGAATACTATCTGACCATTCACAATCACCCACGTCTGTGTTGTAAGACCTCTGTACTTCTGTGAGCAATAAAACCTGTAATTGCTTTTTCAAGTGCAACATTTATTTAGGCACAGGATAGGATAATCTCAAGTTTGTAAACTGCATTGTTTTCAGTTCTGTGACCTCATACAGAAAATAAATGAGTTAATTTTCTTTGAAATAGTTATCCGAAATGGATAGAAAAAAATTAAACTTAATATCATGGTAACCAAACACAGATGATTTATATGCAATGAATCTTTAAAGAACTCAAAAGCTTTCTCAATTTACCTGACTCAGTTTGCAAAGCACTGCACTTTCGGAGTTCTAAGAATGTAATTGCTTAACTCATCAGGCCCTATTGGTGTTCTAACCCGCACAGAATAATTATGACCCTCAAGTGGGAACATGCTACTCAAAAGTTTGATTGCACAATTGAAAAGAAATATTTTTAATGACTTTAGACAACTCAACTATTATCTGAAATGAGTAAGTATGACAATAGGCGTCACCATCCAGTAGCTTATCAGATGTAAGTGTTTTGGTTGTAACTTGTTAAAGTTAATTCATGACCTTCAGATGTACCCTTTTCAAGTGAATGTGGGATTATTGATGATTCTGGAATGTGGATTTGTGTTCTATTGTTTTGACTGAATTTACTTAATATCAAAATTAAGACGTGTCTTTGTATCCACTCCCCTGAAGGTTACCCATATATCACTCTTCCCAAGGTTCCATATTTAGAGGAGTTTTTAACTAGAACAATCAGATTCAGAATCACTGATACGCCGTGAAATTTGTTGTTTTGCAGCAGAAGTGCAATACATAAAAGTTGCTATAAGCTGCAACACGAAATTCATAAAAACTAAATAGTGCAAAAAGAGAGCAAAATAGTGAGGTAGTGTTCATGGGTTCATGGCACTTTCAGAAATGTTATGGCAGAGGAGAAGAAGCTGTTCCTAAAAAGTTTAGTGTGGGTCTTCAGGCTGGTGTATCTCCTGCCTGATGTAGTAACGAAGTGGAGGCAGATCATGGATGGTGAGGGCCCTCAATGATGGAAGCTGCCTTCTTGAGGGATCATGTACTGCTAAACTGGTGCAGTATTTTTCATAGCCTGGATCACATCGATAAAGCAAACAGTCCTTTGATTTGTTAGCCAGATAGAAATTATAATGCCCAAGACTGATCAAAACTGAGGATAAATATTGATAGTAGTTGTAAATTTAAATAAAGTTGAAAGAATAATTTCATAAAGGAAGAACATTGCAACAGATACAATTTGTATTTTGGACTTTTTAAAGTATATTTATATATAATCAATCAACAATCCACAAAATGCCTATCCTTATTTGTGTGTAGAGACAGATGGTAAAGTGATATGTTGTAAGCACCAACTATTTATCAGTTTTAATAGAGTAACATAGAGAAGGACAAAATGAAGACAATTGGACAATTGAAGTGTCAGATATTAACTTGTAGGTCACACAAGATATTTTCAAATAACTCATCTAATTAAGCAGCTCATCACATTTTCCATTTTTCACATCAGGAAAATAGACTTAATCTGGACATCTGAGTGGAATTGGCTGGAAAATAATATAGAGCATTTATATATTCATGCAACATAAAGACTTTTCAGTAAATATGGCAAGAGTATCCAGATTGAGGATGTGTTTGACTTCATCATCAAGCATTCATTGTCGAGTAAATTAGTTAAATGCACGAAGTAATGTGAGGATACAATTACACTGAAGATACCGAGTTCCTGCTCAGTTAGATCGTAATGGTTTAACTGGATTGAGAGTATAAGCTGAAATAGATCAACAAGGTGAAATAAGTACACAATAAAAAAGAGTACGCACTGGTTTAAAATAATCTGGTATTTTCAAAGCCCTTCAGCTGGTGCTAGTTGTAAGTGCTGAGATTTATTGAAATCATGGTCATAAGGTCATATTGCTTGTAAGGGGGCATTGTCATGATTAGCCATAAGCCTGACAGAAGCTGATGTATCATTGTAGTATCTAATATTGAAGCTGCATACTTGGAAGTCAAGCCAAGGTTCCAACTACTCAGTCAGATGAACTAAAGATCATTATATTACAATATAAAGAAAGGCAGAACAGTTCCTTCCTATAGTTCTTCCATTTCATTCAATGTCATTGCCAATTTCTATAATCTCATTGACAGCCTTGGAAACAGGCAATTGGTCTTCCATTATCTGGGTTTGGATACAAACTTCCAATTGTTTTTCATTTATTCTTTCATAGAATATGGATTTCACTGGCTAGATCAGAATTTGTTGAACTCAGTGGGAATAATTCTTTTTATCACTTAACTATCAAAACATACAGTGAAATGTGTCATTTGTAACAACGATCAATACAATTTGAGGATGTGTTGGGGGCAGCCTTCAAGTGTTGTCATGCTTCCGGTGCCAATGTAACACGCCCCTGACATACTAACCCTTACCAGTACACCTTTGGAGTGTGGGAAGAAACTGGGGCATGTGGAGGAAACCTATAAGGTCATGCGGAGAATGTACAAACTCCTTATAGACAGCCGCTGGAATTAAGCTCCTGTTGTGATTGCTGCACTGTAGGGCATTACACTATGGTGTCATTAGAGTGAACCAACTTGTTGGTCTTGAGTAATGGTGACAGACTTTCTTCATTGAAGAATACTTTAACTCCAGATTTTATTTAACTATTATTCAGTTGTTGTGATATGTGTAATTCTTTGTGCTTTTGGTTTTGTAGTTTTATAAAAAAAATTACTTCAGAATACTTCAGTGTAATGAATGGGTAACACACAGAGCTCTGTGCCTGGTTTGTTTGGGTCTTTTCTCAGATTTTGCAAGTACACACATGATCAATTAAATCACACAATATGTATCTAGAGTGAAAATGAAAAAATCTCCAGAAGATTCAAAGCTAGTGTAGAATTATGCAGATTTAACCAATGAACCATGGCTTACTGTTTCACCAATGTGTTGATTCCACTTATTCTGCCTGGCTTTCAAATTAGATGCTGCCCTATTTGGTGGGTACCTCACTTACCTTATTTATGCACAAGACTCTCCTGATACACTTGAGGATTGAATACAAATTTACAAGGAAAGTTAAAGGGTCTCTTCTGGTGGCCCTGCATTAGCCTGTGATGGACAGGCTAAGACAGCTTTGATTCTGAAGAGATTTTTAAGTCACTTAAGAATCAAAGGTTTACCATGAAGAGTGGCATGGTAGCATATTACAGTGCTGGCAACCTGGGTTCAGTTCCTGCCATTGTCTGTAAGGAGTTTATATATTCTCCCCATGACTGCGTGGGTTTCCTCCGGGTGCTCCGGTTTCCTTCCACGTTCTGAAGACTTACAGGTTAGAAGGTTAATTGGTCATGTGGGTGTAATTGGACAGCAAGGGCTCATTGAGTCTGAAGGTCTCGCTACTGCGCTGGATCCCTAAGTAAAATAAATAAAAAGAATATCTTCAGAGCACTGTGTTTTCCACAGAAATTACGTGAAGCAAGTTCAGAGTTCAAAGTAAAATTATTATCAAAGTACATATACGTCTCCGTATTCGACCATGAGATTCATTTTCAAGTTATAATATGCTTAGTATTAGGAAGGTATATTCTCATAGATTTGTTTAAAAAGGTACTTGGGTGAAAGATCAATGTTTTAATCAACCAAGAAAAGCAACCATGCAGATTAAGCAATGATCCTTCACCAGTTCCTAGCAATCCGAGGAAGAACATTACATCATGTAAATTGAGAAATCTTTTTATCCTTGCCTATCTGCTCAGATCAAGAAAGGATTTCTCAGCATTCCAAAGGCCTTGGGTCAATGAGATTGCAAAAAGGCATTGACAATCTCTGAAGATCAGAACTATTTCATGATCAGTTTAATTACCTCTTTTTCAAGTTATGTAAGATGAAGTTATTTTAGGACACATGGAGAGCTCTTTACTTTGTACCTTTATATGACGAAAATGTTATACTAATAAATGAAGTCAATCCTTCATAACAGATGTAGACTTCCCCCAGAGTGATAAAATTAGATTGCTCTGTGAGCTAGCTGTTGTAACGTGAACACAATTATTGGAGAAACACTGAAGCTAGTGGATATAGAGTGTTTTATTCAAGAAAATGAGACACTCTTAGAGGAAGAGGTCTAATTGACCCAATATTACATGGTATCTACAACGCTCCCTTGGAATTATATATTATTTTCACACCTCCTTCTTTGCATCCCATACTCCAGACACACAAAATTAATATTAATCAGCATTGTCTGGGTTTGAATTATCAGATATCCATAGCTTCAGGAAACTGTTGTCTGGGGCTGCATTTTAAATTTAATTTACAATCCATGTTCAGGTCTAAAGATTGGTTGTTAAAGTTAATATTTTCCCTAATTCCAGAATATGTCCTAACACTAGGGTAGACTCTTTGGGTCAAAATGGTCCCCATCTATGTTGTATGAAAATATGAAAAATGAAATAGACATATGGATAGTAGTAGTAAAGTGTTTGCTTGGGTATTTATATAAAATATCTGGTTAGTATGATTTTAGCTACTACTTTCAAAGTGCTCAGAACAACTGGTTGGTATATACCCCAGGAAAAATATTTCTCAACAACATTATAAATTAGATTCTTCAGAATTATCTCTGACTTAATAATATAATAAATTTGCACAATGAAATATTTCTTTCTCAGATTTATTTACATGTTAACTCTGTCCATATCTTACATAATTCCAATCACCTGGTTCCTATATATCAACAATTGGACTATTTAGAATAGGCACTTAAAAATTCGGGAGAATTCAGAAGAAGTATCATCAATATTGGTTTGACAAAATCCTTCAAATACAGTAGCATGATAGGCAAGTCAAAGTTAGAACCCTGTCCCAGATCAACACCAAGGCTCTAATCAAGCTTAACTAGCTCTGGTGGGTGAGGTACATCTTCCCTTGCCTGATACTAAACTGCCAAAGAAGGTAATCTACCCTGAACACTTCTGTGACATAAGATGGAGGAGAAAATGCCTCATGGATGTTCCAAAAATCTCATTTTAAAAAATGTAATGTTCTTGCTAACTCATGGAGTTTCTTCACCAGCGACCATTCTAAATGGATAAGAAGCACCCAATGAGGTATTAAGCAACTTGGGCATCTTCGAAGGGAGGATGCTGTGGTCATAAGAAGTACAATGAAAAGCCAATCCATGAAGCCCATCAAGCACTAGCTGTTCATCTGGCCCACCTGTGGTACAGTCTGTCCTTACATTAAACTTCCCAGCCAGCTCAAACAACCCTGATCTGCAATGGAAACAAGTCATCCTCAATCCCAAGAAAAGAACTAAAAATAGAGAGAATCATATAAAATGACCATCCAAAAAGTGATAAATGGGATGTAATAATGTTGGAAATCATCTTATTTAGTGGTCTAGACTCAATTGTACTGTACAACACAATGTATTCTACACTTAGTGGCCACTTTATTAGGTACACCTCTTCTTCTGCTCATTAATGCAAATATCCAATCAGCCAATCATCTGGCAGCAACCCAATGCATAATGCATGCAGACGTGGTCAAGAAATTCAGTTGTTGTTCAGACCAAAGATCAGAATGGGGAAGAAATGTGATCTAAGTGAAGTTGACTGTGGAATGATTGTTGATGCCAGACAGGGTGGTTTGAGTATCTCAGAAACGACTGATCTCCTGGGATTTTCATATACAACAGTCTCTAAAATTTACAGAGAATGGTGCGAGAAACAAAAATAAAAACACCCAGAGAGTGTCAGTTCAGTGGGCGAAAACACCTTGTTAATGAGAGAGGTCAGAGGAAAATGGCCATATTGGTTCAGGATGTTAGGAAGGAGACAGTAACTCAGATAATCAGTGGTGTTAAGAACAGCATCTCCGAATGCACAACGCATTGATCTTTGAATAGCAGCAGAAGGCCATGAACATGTTAGGTAAAGGAGCCACCTCATAATGTGGCCACTACTGTAAGTATATTTCCACAGTGTTCCATGCTTTGAATCTTAAAAAGACAGCCCATCATTTTTCATCTTTCACATATCGCTCCTGTTCATTGCATTTTTGCCTAATTGCACAGTTGCTTTAAAGTTTCTGCACCTAAACTGTTCTGTTAGCTTTTCCCTTCTTCTTTCTCTCCATTGCTTTCTTGCCATTCCTGATTGATGAGCAAAGTGCTTCACCTGTCGCCAGGATACAGATGGCCTGAATTAACTTGACAGCCGTTCCATGTTTCTCCTGGTATATTTGCACCACTGAACAAATTGTGAGCATTCAGACATTCCAATACACAAAAGGCGTGGGGTGGGGAGGGCAGGGGAGGGGTGTACAGTGCAATTGATGATGAGTAGTAGGATTAGTGAGAAGATGGATGATTGAATGACATCCCAGTAGGTTTAGAGTACATTAGATTACACCAGAATGTGCCTTATTTTTCATTATATACTGGATGCTAACCTGCTTAATACACCTCATGTCCAGCACCAGTTTCAACTGATATCCAGCGCACAATTGGATGTAGATCCTGTTATAAATTGGTACAGCCAAAGTAAGCTCTACACTTAATTGCTTGAATTGAAGTTCAACACATCTTTTCACAGGATGACAGAGCAATTTTGTACCTATTAAAAATAGTATATGAAATAGTTAATTACATTTAAAATTATTTATTTTCACCAAATCCACACTGTGTCACCAATTAAGTTGCCCAGAAGTTCACATACAGTAAATGTCAGTTTCTATTCTCAAGATAAAGAGCATATTCTGTGGATTAATTGAGGAACACTCAAAGGACAGCACAATAGTGCAGTGGTTAGTGCCTTGTTTTACGGTGCCAGCTATCACCGATTGGGTTTCAATTCCTGCTGCTGCCTGTAAGGAGTTTGCGTGATCCCCCTGTGACCTTGCAAATTTCCTCTGGGTGCTCTGGTTTCTTCCCACATTTCAAAGATGTACAGTTAGGATTAATGAGTTGAGGGCATGCTATGTGGATGCTGGAATTATGGTGACACTTGTTGGCTGCCCTCAGCACAATCCTCACACATTCGATTTGACAGTCACAACACATTTCACTGACAAACCGTCTTACCGTCTTGACTTCAACACTCCTCTCTCCAATTCAACCTCACCCCTTCTGAACGCTCTGCTCTCCACTCCTTCCACACTAATCCTCACCATCGAGCCAGCAGATAAAGGAGGTGCTGTAGTAGTCCGACGGACTGACTTCTCTCTTGCTGAGGCCCAGCAACAACTCTCAGACACCTCCTCTTACTTACCCCTCGAACTGGATCCCACTAAGGAGCACCAGGCCATTGTCTCCCACACCATTACTGACCTTATTAGCTCTGGGGATCTCCTATTCTCTGCCACCGACCTCATAGTTTCCACACCCCACACCTCCTGTTTCTACCTCCTACCCAAGATCCACAAACCCGTTTGTCCATGTAGACCCATTGTTCTAGCTTGCTCCTGCCCCACTGAACTCATATCGGCATACCTCGACTCTGTCTTATTCCCCCTCCCCCCCCATTTTAGTCCCCTCCTACCTACACCTGTGGCACTTCACATGCTCTGGATCTTTCCAATGATTTCAAATTCCCTGGCCCCCATCATCTTATTTTCATTATGGATGTCCAGTCCCTATACACCTCCATCTCCCACCAGGAAGGCCTCAAAGCTCTCTGTTTCTTTCTGGACACCAGACCTAACCAGTTCCCCTCCAAAAATGCTCTCCTCCATCTAGTGGAACTTGCCCTCACTCTTTCTAATTTCTTTTTTGGCTCTTCCCACTTCTTTCAAACAAAAGATGTAGCCATGGTACTGGCATGGGTCTCAGCTATGCCTGCCATTTTGTTGGCTACGTGGAACAGTCTATGCTCCAAGCCTACACTGGTGTCCATCCCCAGTTTTCTTATGCTACATCAACGACTGCATTGGTGCTGCTTCCTGCATCCACACTGAGCTCGCCGACTTTGTCAACTTTGCCTCCAACTTCCACCCTGCCCTCAAATTTACCTGGTCCATTTCCGACACCCCCTTCCCCTTTCTCAATCTCACTGTCTCTGTCTCTGGAGATAGCTTATCTATAAATGTCTATTATAAACCCACGGAGCCACAGCTACCTGGACTATACCACTTCCCACCCCGTTACTTGTAAACATGCCACCCCTTCTCTCAATTCCTCCGTCTCTGCCGCATCTGCTCTCAGGATGAGGCTTTTCATTCTAGAATGAAAGAGATGTCCTCCTTTTTCAAAGACAGGGGCTTCCCTTCCTCCACCATCAACGCTGCCCTCAACTGCATCTCAGCCATTTCACGTAGTCTGCTCTTACCCCATCCTCCCACCACCCTGCCAGGGATAGGATTCCTCTTGTCTTCACCTACCACCCCACCAGCCTCCACGCCAGCACATAATTCTCCTGAACTTCTGCCATCTCCAACGTTATCTGACCACAAAGCACATCTTTCCCTTCTCCCCCACTTTCTGCTTTCCACAGGGATCACTCCCTATGCGACTCCCTTGTCCATTTGTCCCTTCCCACTGATCTCCCTCCTAGCACTTATCCTTGCAAGTGGAACAATTGCTACACCTGACCCTCCTCCGTCACTACCATTCAAGGCCCCAAACAGTCCTTCCAGGTGAGGTGACACTTCACCTGTGAGCCTGTTTGGGTCATATACTGCATCTGGTGCTCCAGGTGTGGCCTGCTGTATATCAGTGAGACCCAGTGTAGACTGGGAGACCATTTCACTAAGCACCTACGCTCCATCCGCCAGAAGAAGTGGGATACCCATTTTAATTCCACTTCCCATTCCCATTCCCACTTGTCAATCCATGGCCTCCTCTCCTGTCACGATGAGGCCACACTCGGGTTGGAGAAACAACACCTTATATTCCGTTTGGGTAGCCTCCAATCTGATGGCATGAACATTGATTTCTCAAACTTCCAACAATGCACCCCCCCCCCCCCCCAACCCTTCCCCATCCCTTTTCCATTCTCTACCTTATCTCCTCACCTGCCCATTTCTGTTGTCTGGTGCTCCTCCCTGCTTTTCTTTCTTCCATGGCCTTCTGCTCTCTCCTTTTGGACTCCCCCTTCTCCAGCCCTTTACCTCTTTCACCAATCAACTTCCCAGCTCTTTACTTCATGCGTCCCCCTCCCGGTTTCACCTTGTGTTTCTCTCTCCCCTCCCCCACCTTTAAATCTACTCGTCAGCTTTTTTGCTTCAGTCCTGCCGAAGGGTTTCGGCCTGAAACGTCGACTGTAGTCTTTTTCCATAGATGCTGCCTGGTCTGTTGAGCTCCTCCAGCATTTCGTGTGTGTTGTAACACATTTCACTGTATGTTTCTATCTACATATGGCAAGTAAAGCTAATCTTTAAAAATGAAACTACTGCATTGCTTGAAAATAGTTGAAATGATAAATGAAGAGCTTGTTCATGTTCATGTAAACCACATTAACTCATTTCATTTCAGGGTGCTTCAGTGTGCTTTTATAACTCCCAATTTGAAAGCTTGCCTGAGAAACTTTGACTTGTACCTTGAAGGGACATATCATCTCAGAATAGCTTTGATATATACACAGCTGACACCAGACATGACCTCAGATGGTAAGTGTTAGGTCAGTCACAGTAAGGGCTTGCATCCTTTACATTTTTGGACGTCAACAGTTCCCAGTCCTTTGTTAAGAATCCAGTGCCGCAGTATTCTATTCTGGGAGTCCCGCACTGTTGGTGGTGCTGTTTCTCCCGTAGGTCTCGAACCTGGGGCGTCACAGCAGTGTAGCGGTTAGCACAATACTATTACAGTACCAGTGACCCAGATTTAATTTCATTGCTGTCTGGAAGGAGCTTGTACGTTCTCCCCGTGACTGTGTGGGTTTCCTTTGGTTTGCTCCCATATTCTGAAGATGTATGGGTTGGAAGACTAATTGGCCGAGGGTGTAATTGGGTGGTGCGGGGAAGCCCGTTACTGTGCTGCATCTCTAAATGAATAAAATAAAATAACTCCCATCTTCCATCCCAGGCTCACTTAAAATATCCCAGGGCAAATGTGGAAGAAGATCCACATGATTTCCTAATGTCTGAGCCAATATTTGGCTTTCAACCTGCACATTAAATTCTGAATTGTGCATTCATTTCAATGCTTGTTGAGGCAGCTTTTTGGGCTTTCGGGGCTCATCAACTGTGCTTGACAGCTCATCTCGGAGAAGGAAAGCCCTGATCTCAAACCTCCTCTGCCTTGGGCTATACCCATTAATGGGGAAAACTTTGGAAGTAAACCCCAAGGGAAAATCTGGAAACCGGAGTCCCTAAGGCAGTCCTGTATCAAGTTCAAAGCTGTCTGGCAACTCTTACGACACTGCTGGTGGCAAACTGGTCACTGCCGTTCCTTTGGATTCATCAGCTGCATGGAGAGGGGGAGCCTGCTGCACGGGCAACAGCTTGTTCTCCTTATCGTACTGCCCTGGCTTGCATGTTGCATAGACAGCAAGGACACAATACCATGGTTGACCCCAAGCAATGGAAAATTCCAATGTTGCAACTTGGTGTGTGCAAAGTGCTTGTCTTTTTTTTTGCATGGTAATAATGACTAAGCATCAGAAAGAAAGGCACTTGGTTGTCTTTCGAGCTCCTTGAGAGCCTTCTTCTCTTTTATTGTGAGCTGGTGGGAATAACTTGTATGTTTGATATCTAGATTTTGAAATCATGTTACAGATCTGGCTAGGTTGGATGAACGTCACCTATGATTGGTGGGGCAGTCTTTGATAGTATGTTCCATTGGTTGACTCCTGTTTCCAGAATCACAGCTCGGTTTGAGTTTCTCTTGGTGCAAAAGTTTGCTCGTCTTCCTCTCTGTTTTGTATCTGGTTAAAGTCCTGCTTAAGTTTTGTGTGGAAGGTTTCATTGTGGTGCTGGTTCCAGTGGGTTTGTTCATGAAATCTTTGAAGCACTTTTATTGTTAAAATTAGATTTCCAAAGTTACCCCACTCCATTAACTGAAGTCCACCTCTGAAGTTTCATTGCTTTGAGCCACAGTTCTACAATACCAAAGTTGATCTCATTGATCCAGTCTAGCAGAGTGCAATCAGCAAAACAGATGATGGAAGTTTCTGTTATAGTATTTGAGAAAAGGCTGGTTATTAGTGTTGGGGACCAAGCAAATGCAATTGACTTGAATACAGAATTTTGTTAATGATTTACATGGATATCTCTAAATGTCTAGATACACAGGAAGTCCAAGGAATTTATTGTGTACTTCACGATGGAGACGTCACATCGAGGAGATGGTACAGGAGCACGATGACCCACACTCATTAATTTAGGACCAACTTCTGCTGTTCCACCATCAGATTTCTGAATGGTCCATGAACCCATTCTTTTTTGTTACACTATTTCTTTTAGTAAGTTATATTAATTTTTATGTCCTTGCACTCTACAGCTGCCACAAAACAATGAAGATCACATCATACAAGTTAGTAATAATAAACTTGATTCTAATTCTAATTCTGACATCCAATAAATTGATTTTGCAATCATTACATATAGAAGCACAGTATCATATGCTTGAGAACACCAAATCTGAAATGCCTCAAGCATTTCTCCAGCATCCCATGTGACTCTCCTGAGAATCAGCTGGCTTTTTCCCTTCATTTTCTCCTTTGTCTTCAGCAAGTATCCTCTCCAACCTCACTTTCTTCTTCCTTTCTTACTTCCTTTTCTTTTTTGCAACCCTTTCTTCCCTTCCTCCTTCTCTTCCATCCTCTCTCTGAACTGGCCAGTTAATAAAATGTCATCATTCCATCTATTAGAGCATTCATTCCAAACATATAAATAAGCAAAAATTAGATGACGATTAGTTAGGCTCTGTGCTTCATTTCCTGTCACAGTTGCATCCAGAGGAGCTTTTAATTGATCCTCCCTGTCATTGGTTGAAGTTTCTCTCTGAGGTTCCTATTGTAACTGGGAGATTCAATCATCTAAAAAAGAGTTTATCCTTCTGGTCAGCAGGTTGTACAATGATGATCACTCACATGTGCACGATACTTATGGGAGGGGGTATAGATAGGGTTAATGCATGCAAGCTTTTCGCACTGAAGTTGGGTGAAGCTAGAACCAGAGGTCATAAGTTAAGGAGGAAAGGTGAAATACTTTAAGGGGAGCCTGAGGGAGAACCTCTTCTCTAAGAAAGTGGTGTAAGTTTGGAACGAGCCCCCAGAGGAAGTGGTGGACGTAGGTTCGATTTCAACATTTAAGTGAAGTTTGGATAAGTACATGGATGGGAGGGGCATGGAAGGCTATGGGCCAAGGCAGAATAACAGTTCAGTACAGTCTAGATAGGCTGAAGGGCTTATTTCTGTACTGTATTGTTCTATGGCTCTATCACTTTTAACACAGTGAGAATTCTAAGCTGGAACAAGAGCAATATCTGCACAAAATAACTGGGCCGATGACAGTTCATGAGAAAGACAGCAAATCTTTGGGCAAAAGAAGTAGCAGTTTTAAGGAAGTAGAGAGAGGTAGAGAATACCAGGACTTAGGGCCAAGGTTCCTATTGGCACATCGCCAAAAATGGACAAAAAATGGGCAAGTGATGAGAGATGGAGGAATACAGGTTGGAGTGGGAAGAATGAACTTATCTGTAATGCTGTGATCTGGTTTTGCTTTATTCAGCCACAATTCTTAATGCAACATTCCACTAATTCAAACAATCTTTTATTGCCTTGGCTGGGTTTGTTCACTTACAGACCTGCTATTTGAGGTACAACCTGGAAATGCTTCAGTGCGTTTTTTTTTAATGGTTTCGTAACCAAGATGCCATAGGACAAAAGTTAAATGTAGTAGAAGATGTACAACGGGTAGATTGTATATTAGTAGATGGGGAGATAGAGAGGGGATTAGTCTGTTTATGTTACTTTCTGAGGATTAGGTAAAGTCACTGTCTTGTTCAAACCATTTGTCTTTCTGGGCTGGTCCTGCACAATGCAGGCAGCAGTGAGCTGCTTGTCAGAACGGGCTGGATTAGAGCGTAGCAGACACTCCTACATACTCCCTGTTGTCTTTCAGCAAGAGAATGGCAGTAAGGTTGGGATGTCACAAGTAAAAGGTGTTAAGCTTTTTTTTAAACCACAACTCCATGAAAACAAAACAACACAGGAACTAAAGGAGTGAATGTTGAAATGTTCATATCCTGAAACTCCAACGATCAGACTTTGGATTGAAGTATTGTGTAAAAACGTTTAATGGCATCCACCTAAATCCATGCAATGTTTAGCGGAAATCGCATCCTCCCAGTTTAACAAGGAATTCTGTGGAATTTGCTATTATGTTTGGCATTTCGATGAAAGATCATCTTAGAGTGCACTTGTACACTGGCTGCCAATCTCAGATCTGTGCTGGAGTGGATTTATGAATTGTTTATATTATCTGGCTGTAAATTTTATTCTAATAGTCTGCATATAAGACTTTTGGAGCGTAGATTCAGATATTTGCAACACAGAAAGGCCCATTTGACCCTTTGTTACCATGCCAGTCAGAAGGAATCGTTTAGATTGTCCTCAGTTCCTAGGCCTTGGTCCATAGTCCTATAGGTTATGTCACATCAAGTGATCATTGCCCTTTTCAATTGATATGTTTCTATATTCCCCCTACCTCCTGCAGTGTGCTCCAGACCTCCAACGATCTTAAGTCTAAATTAAATTCTTCTCTAATACTTCTGCCAATTCCCTTAAATATCTAGCTCCCGGTTATTGACCTCTCTGCTAAGAATGCATTTTCAACCATGTGCTCCGATATGTTCCGTCCACCCAATCACATTTAAACCCGATGGACACCTGGCGATGGTGATGTAGGCCTCAGCCAAACACTGACAATTACATTCGCTGCTTGTTTCCCTGTGTTCCTCCAGCAATTTGCTTTTGGCTCCAGATTCCAGCATCTGCAGTCACTTGCCCATGCCCTGGGTCAATTCACCTCATTCTGGGAATGATGCAAACTGGTAAATTGATTTGCTATTGTTACATGTACAGAAATGTGGGGAAAACGCTTGTTTTGCACACCATCCGTACAGATCATTTCACTGAGGTAGTACAAGGGAGAACAATAACATAATACGTGTGGAAGTTTTGGAGAGGGTGCAGGGGAGGTTTATCAGAATGCTGCGTAGATTATGAGGAGTGGATGGACAAACTAGGATTGTTCTCCCTGGCGTGGCAGAGGCTGACAGGAGACCAATAGAAGTTTTTAAAATTATGAGCGGTTTAGATGGATTAGACAGCTGGTATCTTTTTTCCCAGCGTTGAAATGTCTAATACGAGGGAACATGTACTGTATGACTAATAATATAAACATGTATGACTAATACTAGTGGGTATGTAGTAATTGTGTTGGTGTGTGGCCTAGTGGGCAAGGCATCAGACTAGTAACCTGAAGGTCACTGGTTCGAGCCTCAGCTGAGGCAGCGTGTTTGTGTCCTTGAGAAAGGCACCTTAACAACACATTGCTCTGTGATGTCACCGGTGCCAAGCTGCATGGGTCCTAGTGCCCTTCCCTTGGGCAACGTCGGTGGCATGGAGAGGGGAAGGCCTGCAGCTTGGGCAACTGCCAGTCTCCCATACAACCCTGCCCAGGCCTGCGCCATGGTCTCTCGAGACCGATGGATGCCACCAATAATGTAGTAATAGGGGGGCATGCATGTATAGGGTAAGGTGAGGAGGAATATGCAAAGGATTTGTGTGGAGCACTTCACATGTGTGGAGAATGGCAGGGCTATGCTGCCAGCAGTGCTGGTTGAGCAGATACAATAAGAGGCATTTAAGAGGCTCTTAATTAGGCAAGTGACTATGAAGGGATATGGACCATTTGCAGGCAGAAGGGAATAGTTTAACTAGTTTTCCATCATGGGCTGAAAGGCCTGATTCTGTGCTGTACTCTTTTATTATGTCACCCAGTATAAATTAGCCTCCTTGAAGGTGACCTGCATCCCTCAAATCTGGCCCTGGAATTATATTTTGTTATGATTTCATTGTGATTTTATATTGCTGTGATGCTGCTGCAAGTATGTTTTTCACAGCACCTGTGTGTAAGTGAATTTGTACATACAGAATGACAATACCCTTGACTTTGGTGTGTAATTGGAAATGGTATTGGATTATTTGGTCCAGGGAAAAGAAAGATGATCTTGATCCACTAATCCCACAATTCAGGATACAAATATGGTGTTCAGTTCAGTATGAAAGAACATTCAGTCTTTCTAATGTAAAAATGTTTAAGTAGCTCAAAGAACATTCTGTTTATTTGCAACAAAATTGTGACAGTATCCTGAATTTCCAATGATTAGACTAGCTGAGAGTAACTCTGGCTTTTTAAAGCATTTTATGGCTTTGGCCCAGATCCATGCAATGGTTCAGGGAAATTGACAAAGGAACTCAGTGAAGCTTGCTGCCATGTGTGCAACAGTTCAGGGAAGTTTGTCAGAGAGCGTTGCATGGTGTTCCTCCTAACCTGAGATCCATGTTTGGTGTGCATTCATACTCACCCTAACTATTAATTGGAATCCTGTCCCTAAAATCTCCTCCTCCCCGCCTCTTCCCCTTACATCCCCTCTGTTTTACTAACCAACTGATCACTTCTTCTGAACTCTTACTCTTTGGCACAATTTCTATGAATCTCTATAGATTTTATTTCTCAAGCTCCCATAGATCTCTGCCTTAAAGACCAGTGCATAAAGCAGAGGTGTGGATGAAGGAAACCTGAAATTAAAATAAGAAGTGCAGCCAATGCTTTGCAGGAACGGAGGAAACCGTTGGCCTGAAACAGTAACTCAGCTACTCTCCTCGGTTGCTGCCCGACCTGCTGGGTGTTTGCCTTCAGGCAATGATTGACAACTTCCTCCCTTTCCTTTGTAAAACCATCAGAGTACCAGGAATCAAGAAGAGATTTATATAATTGAATCATCTTTCCAAACTACTGCAGTGAAAACAATGCTTTATAAGGAAAGGAATGAGAATGAGAATCAAGTTTAATATCACTGACATATGTTGTGAAATTTGTTGCTTAGTGGCAACAGTAAAGTGCAAGACATAGAAAAAACTGTAAGTTACTATTTGAAATACATTCAGTGGTCAGTTTATTAGGTACCTCCTGTAGATAATAAGAGTGGCCAATGAGTGTACGTTTGTGGTCTTCTGCACCAAGGTACAATGTGTTGTGCATTCAGAGATGCACTCTTGTAACACGTGGTTACTTGAGTTACTGTCACCTTCCTGTCAGTCTGGCCATACGCCTCCAACCTCTCGCATTAACAAGGCATTTTTGCCCACAGAACTGCTGCTCACTGGATGTTTTTTCCCTCTCTTTTTGTTTTTTTTGCACATTCTCTGTAAATTCTAGAGACTGTTGTAGGTGAGAATCCTAGGAGCTGAGCATTTTCTGGGATACTCAAACCACCCCGTCTGCCACCAATAACCATTCCACAGCCAGTCACTTAGATCACATTTCTTCCCCATTCTGATGTTTGGTCTGGACAACAACTGAACCTCTTGACCACGTCTGCATGCGTTTATGCATTGAGTTGCAACCACATGATTGGCTGATTATATTTTTGCATTAACGAGCAGGTGCACAGGTGTACCTACTAAAGTGGCCACTGAATGTTTATAAAAAAAATAAAATACACAGTGCAGAAAGAGAGCACAAACACAGAGCTGAGGAAAATGCTGCCAGGGAGAAGAATGTTTTCATAACTCATTGACGCAGATATCAGCATATAAAATGACTAGATGGTCAAAGGTTATTGAAAAATGGATTAAAAAACCCAGCTACTGTCAGATTTCTGTCCCTGATATGTCATGAGGACTACATTCTCTGTGCGAGATAATGGATGAGCCATGGTAAGATACCGTCAGGAATGAACCAAAGCAATTCCACTCTTATCATGAATCAAGAGTAAATCACATGAGGTATTCAGTGTCACTTGGACTTGTCAGTTGTATGTAACTTTTATCCCTGACAGCCATGGTTTTATTCTTTATAATATACTGAGAATTATTTATACTAATTATCAGAGCTCGTATGTGCTGTTCAGCAAGCTGAAGGTTGTTTCATTTTTCTGCGGCGTTATTCCAAAGTTATTGGGAAGTGTTCTGTTTTAATCGATTACAAGGACTTGGGTGGCGTTAGAAAAGGGAGAGCATTAAGGTAGCACAAAGCAGAATTAAATGTGGAAGGTTTGGAGAAGGTGCAGAGGAGGTATTCCAGTATGCTGTCAGGATTAGAGGACATGTGCTACAAGGAGTAGATGGACAAACTAGGATTGTTTTCCCTGGAGTGGCAGAGGCTGAGAGGAGTCCGGATAGAAGTTTAAAAAAAAATTATGAAAGTTATAGTTCGATTAGACAGCTGGAATCTTTTTCCTGGGGTCAAACTGTTTAATACTAGGGGGAAATGTATGACTAATAATATAAACAAGGATATATATGACTAATACGAGGGGTATGTAATATCAGGAGGCATGCTTGTACTGTATAAGGCAAGGTGAGGGGGTTCTTTCAAAGGAGATGTGCAATGCAATTTCCTTTACATAGAGAGTGGTGGGTGCCTGGCGTGTGATACCAGGTGTTGTGGTGATGGCAGATATGATAGGAGGCATTTAAGAACTTCTTACACAGGTTCCTGAATGTCCTAGTAAGTGGAGATTTTACTAGCAAGTGGTGAGTTACTGAATTGTTCTATTGAATAAAGCTGGTGAAACGGACTTTCATTTGATGGATTAGATCTAAATAAATGCAATACCAAACAACGATGAATTATTTGAATACTGTTTCATCTGTCAGACTGTGAATGATAAACAAGAATGTACAGAGAATGATCTAAAGCTTTTCTGATCAATCACCTTTCATCATTAACAGGAAGCATAATTAACTCTGTTGCTCTCTCCATGATTTTGTCTGATCCCTTTTAAGTACTTTCATAATTTTCTGTTTTCATTTCAGATTTTCAGCATCTGCATTGCTTGATTTTTGTATTTGAACTTTGTGGTTGAAGAATTAATTCAGCCATAGGATTTGGGAGCACTCTCTGACTGAATCCTCATTCAGTGGGGCTATTGTCTTCAACACAGTAGGAAAAGCCATGGATTCTAACTGGATGATGGAAATTCCTGTCTCCGAAGGGTGAACGCAGCAGCTTACCTTATTGAATTTAGTCTAAGTATAGTGGTGAAAGTAGACAGATGACATGGACAGCTCCATTACTGCTGCATTAACCATTAAATAAAATAGGGAAGAAGTTTGGCTTTATTTTCTTGTGGTAGCTGCATCTGAGAGTGCTGAACATTGTACTCACCTCTCACAGTTTGAGTTCCATCGATGTCAGTGGAAACAAATATGTGAAAATGATTGTAGCCCAAGACTAACAGCCTCTTATACATTTTTGCTGGCAATCAAAGGAATCTCCCTGGCTCTCCCTCACCTTGTCTATCTGTCTGTCTCCCTGTCTCTCTCTTTCTTTTTCTTCCTTCCTCTGTCCCTCTCTGTCTTTGTCTCTCATTGACCCAAGTGCCAGTTGTGGCCTGTGAACCTTTTTGAAGCCACCATTGAAACTAAAATATGTTCCAGTTATCAGTGTGCAGCCTGTGAGTGATAGAAGCTCAAGAAAGATGAACGTCCGTGACAGCAATATTTAAGATGCAGACGGGAGGGGAGTTCAGTGGTCTCAACCCGTGTCACTTCCTCCTTTTAACAACTTATTTTAAAAATCACAATCGAAGGTTGCATGCTTTAGATGAAAGACTGACAAAACTCATCTGCTCCCTCTGTTGAAAGGAAAATAATCCACAGCACAACCTGAGGAAGAGCAGGATGTTCCCCCTGGGTAGCAGTTATTCCTCAAGGAGCATCATACAAACAGATAGTCTCATTGTGCTTTGTAGAAGCTTGCTGTGTGCAAATTGCTTGCTGCATTTCCAACGTTACAACAGGGACTACACTTGAAAAGTGTTTCATTGGCTGAAAGATCTTTTGTGATGACCTGAAATGATAATGAAAGGAGCTATAGAAATGGGTTGCTTTCTTTAGATTTTTAGAGTGGGCAGATAGTGATATGTGGTCAATTTGGTCCTTTTTAATTTGACTTGTAAGATTCTTGTTAAGAGAAAAAGGTGGGTTTATTGAGTGAAATAACAATTAGAGGTGAGTAGGTGGTGATCTGGAAGATTGGAATTTAGTTGGAATTGAGTTGGAAAAGTGTTGGAGGATTCTTGTAAGTGGAGAAGAAAGATGGGTTTATGGAGTCAAATAACACTTCAGCAAGGTGTCATTGAGCAATAGAAGCATCTTGAGGGGCTGACTGTCTTTACACTGCCTTAAGCAGAAGAGAATGCCCAAGATTATAATGAAAACATTTGGGGACAATGTTTAGCAGAGACAAAAAAATTTTAATGGTTAACTTTATTTGTCAGACATACATCGAAACATACAGTGAAGTGTGTCATTTGCATCAAATCAAATGAACAAGAATTATGCAGCTCACAGGTGTCAACATAATTCCTGCACAAGCATACCATAGGCACAACTCACTCACCCTAACCTTATATCTTTGGAATGTCAGAGGAAATTGGAGTACCCGGAGAAAAGCCACGCCATCTTGGGAAGAACATACAAACTCCTTGAATACAGCGGTGGGAATTGAACCCTGATCTTACAGCCGGTGCTGCAAAGCATTTCGTTAACTCTTACACTTCTGTGCCACCCTATACGCCTGGGGGTTGCGTTTTAAAGAAGGCGCAATGAAGGAAGGAAATAGGTTAAAAGAAATCAGTCACCGTCTGAGGTGGACGTGAAAGAAACTAGGGCTGGAAAAGTGTTAAGTTCTCAGAGCGTTACAGGAATAGACTAAGGGACAGCGAGAGAGGGAGAGAATATAAGGTTTCATCACTGAGACTGTCTGAGATTAGTGCTGGCAGAAGATTATGGACCAGCTTCAGAATAAAGAGTTTTGGGACAGACTGTGACGATCTTTGAAAAGGTATCCCCACCGGCAAATTCGCACAGATTTTCTTAGCCTACAGTTCCTTCAGAATTGTTAAATGTCGGTTGAGGCTCAATGGGTAGATTTTTTTCTGGTGAGTCAGACATTTGTAGATTTGAGTTTAATAAATAAAGTTCTCAATATAGTAAAGATATTGCTGAAATGAAAATATAAAATGCTGGAGACACCCATAAAGTCAAGAAGCAGCTTTGGAATGAGAAACTGAATTCATATTCCAGATTGGAGACATTTTGTCAGAGCTAGAACCGAGAGATAAAAGGGTAATTTTAAATTGCTGAGAAGGTGGAAAAAGGGACAGAGAGAATATCTGAGATGGGTAAGTTTAAATCAAATGGCTGAATGATCATTTGTCTGTGTTGTGCATTGTTGACAGAAGAACAAGGGGACACATCCAGTATTTCAGGTTGTACCTAGAGAGAAACACACACAGGATGCTGAAGGAGTGTGTCTGGCAGGTCAGGACTGACAGCACTGATAAGGGGTCTTGACTCAAAACGTCGCCTGGTCACTTCCCTCCATAGATGCTGCCTGACCTGCTGAGTTCTTCCAGCATTTTGTGGGTATAGTTCATTATTTCCAGTCTGCAGCATCTCTTGTGTCTCTGAGGGGAAAATAAAAACTGAGCCAAAATCAAAAATGGATTGATTTATAGCAGAAATGAATGAGTTGACTCAATTTGGAGAATTTGACATTGGGCCTGACAGAGTGCCTCACTATCAGAGACACTAAACTATCTCAGGTGGATGTAGGCTGCCTATGGTGTTATCTGAATGCATAGTGGGATTGGTCTCCTCAGTGTTCTGATCAAAATGTATTCCTTACCTTCAGCACTACCTAAAACAAAGTACAAATGTTTGTAATCAGGCTATTGTACAGGGCCCTGGTGGGACCACACCTGGAGTATTGTGTACAGTTTTGGTCTCCAGGGTTAAGGAAGGACATCCTGGCTGTAGAGGAAGTGCAGCGTAGATTCACAAGGTTAATTCCTGGGATGTCCGGACTGTCTTACGCAGAGAGGTTAGAGAGACTGGGCTTGTACATGCTGGAATTAAGGAGATTGAGAGGGGATCTGATTGCAACTATAAGATTATTAAGGGATTGGACAAGATAGAGGCAGGAAATATGTTCCAAATGCTGGGAGAGTCCAGTACCAGAGGGCATGGTTTGAGAATAAGGGGTAGGTCATTTAGGACAGAGTTAAGGAAAAACTTCTTCTCCCAGAGAGTTGTGGGGGTCTGGAATGCACTGCCTCGGAAGGCAGTGGAGGCCAATTCTCTGAATGCTTTCAAAAAGGAGCTAGATAGGTATCTTATGGATAGAGGAATCAAGGGATATGGGGACAAGGCAGGAACCGGGTATTGATAGTAGATGATCAGCCATGATCTCAGAATGGTGGTGCAGGCTCGAAGGGCTGAATGGTCTACTTCTGCACCTATTGTCTATTGTCTATTGCCACTTTACATTTTGAAAGATAATGCTCAGTCTCATTACTTAACTTTAATCATCTATCCGTGTCTCTCTAATCTCAGCCACTGGGAAAGAATTGTTTCCAACTCTATTCCTCCCAATTTTGATTTACTTCATGTCACACTCCCGTCTAATGGCCCCTAATGAAAAGACAATCCATTTCTCAATTTTGGCTTAAAAACTTGTCAATTTGGGACTTTCTGGCTCACTAGCTCTGTAACATAACCATTACGTAAACATGGAAAACCATTTGTTCTTGTCTTAAGGAAAAGATGAAGGCCTCCAAGTTTTAGTGCTGGTATACACTCAGTGGCCATTTTATTAGGTACACCTGCTTGTTAATGCAAATCAGCCAATCAGGTATCAGGAACTCAATGCATAAAAGCACTGATGATATTAAAGACTGCAGTTGATATAAAACCTACAGTATATTCACAGCAAATGATTACAAACTCTTTAATGTTTGAGAGTCACAGGAGGCTACAGTGAAGAAACAGGTCCTTCAGCTCATCTCATCCAAGCTGAACCATTTAAACTGCCTAGTCCCATTGACCTGCACCTCGACCATAGCCCTCCACATCATCCCATGCATGTACCTACCCAAACTTCTCTTAAACATTGAAATAAAAATTGCATCCATCACTTGTGCTGGCGGCTCGTTCCACACTCAGCACCTTCTGAGTGAAGAAGTTTCCCATCATGTTCCCCTTAAACATTTCATCTTTCGCCCTCAAGCCATGATGTCTAGTTGTAGTCTCCACCACCCTCAGTGGAAAAAGCCTGCTTACATTTGCCCTATCTACTCTCTGCATTATTTTGCATACCTCAATCAAATTTCCCTCAATCTTCCACATTATAGGGAATAAAATTCTAACTTAATCTTTCCATATAACTTAGGTCCTCCAGAACTGGCAACATCCTTGTAAATTTTCACTGTACTCTTTCAATCTTATTTATATATTTCTTGTAGGTAAGTGACCAAAACTGCACATAATACTCCAAATTAGGCTTCACCAACATCTTATACAACTTTAACATAACATCCCAATTCCTATACTCAATATCGGAAGGCCAACATGCCAAAAGCTTTCTTTACAACCCTATCTAACTGTGACACCACTTTCAATGAATTATGGACATGAATTCCCAGATCCCTTTGTTTTACCACTCTCCTCAGTGCTCTTCCTTTCACTGTGTAAGCGTTGGTCGGTCCTCCTAAAGTGCAACACCCCCCAGTTGCCTGCATTAAATTCCACTTACCAATTTTCAGCCCATTTTTCCAGCTGGTCTAGATCCTGCTACAAGCTTTGATCATCTTCCCTGCTGTTCACTACACCCCGAATCTGGGTGTCATCTGCAAATTGCTGATCCAGTTAACCACATTACCGTCCAGATTGTTGATTATAGATGACAAGCAACAACAAACACAGCACTGATCGTTGTGGTGCTCCACTAGTCACAGGCCTCCAGTCAGAGAGGAAACTATTGACTACCAACCTTTGGTTTCTCCTGCAAAGCCAATGTCTAATCCAATTTACTACATCATCTTTAATGCCAAATGACTGAACCTTCTTTACCAACATCCCATGAGAGACCTTGTCAAATGCCTTGCTGAAATCCATGTAAAAAACGTCCACTGCCTTGCCTTCATCAACTTTCCTGGTGACTGTCTCAAAAACTCTATAACATTGGATTGATATGACCTACCACGCACAAAGCCCTGCTGACTATCCCTAATCAGTCCCCATCTATCCAAATACTCATATATCAGGTCCCTTAAAATACCTTCCAATAACTTTCCCACTACTGATGTCAGGCTCACCAGCCTATAATTTCTTATTCTTAGAGTCTTTCTTAAACAGTGAAACAACATAAGCTCCAATCCTCCAATCCTCCGGAACCTCACTGGTCGCTAAGGATGATTTAATTATCTCTGGTAGGGGCCCCTGCAAATACTGCACTTGCTCCCACAGGGTCTGAGGGAATACCTTGTCAGGCCCTGGAGATTTGTCCACCCTGATTTGCCTCAAAATAGCAAACTGCTCCTCCCTCTGTAATCCATGACCTTGTTGCTACGTTGCCTCACTTCTGTAGACTTTGTGTCTACCTCCTGAGTAAATACAGATGCAAAAAGCCCTGGGTGCTGGAGGTCCTTAAAGGGCAAGCCCTGGGTGCTGCCTTTCTGAGACACCGCTCCCTGAAGATGTCCTGGGTACTTTGTAGGCTAGAACCCAAGATAGAGCTGACTAGATTTATTACTTTCTGCAGCTTCTTTCGGTCCTGTGCAGTAGCCCCTCCATACCAGACAGTGATGCAGCCTGTCAGAATGCTCTCCATGGCACAACTATAGAAGTTTTTGAGTGTATTTGTTGACATGCCAGATGTCTTCAAGCTCCTAATAAAGTATAGGAGTTTAAAGTATTAGGCAACAACTTGATGCATAAAAGCACGCAGACGTGGTCAAGAAGTTCAGTTGATGTTCAGACCAAGCATTAGAATGGGGAAGAAATATGGTCTAAGTGACTTTGGTCATAGAACGATTGTTGGTGCCAGACAGGGTGGTTTGAGTATCTCAGAAACTGCTGATCACCTGGGACTTTCACACACAACAGACTCTAGAGTTTACAGAGAATGGTGTGAAAAACAAAAAAACATCCAGTGAGCGGCAGTTCTGTAGGTGAAAACACCTTGTTAAAGAGAGAGGTCAGAGGGCAGACTAGGTGAAGCGGACTGGAAGGTGATAATAACTCAAATGACCATGTGGTGTGCAGAAGAGCATCTCTCAGCTCACGGCACATTGAACCATGAAGTGGACGGGCTACAGAAACAGAAGTCCACAAGAACATACTCAGTGGCAACTTTAGTTGGTCCAGGAGATACCTAATAAAGTGGCCACTGAGTATATCATTGCCGTGTGTTAAAATCATATAGAATAATTGTGCCTTGCATCTGTATTCAATATCATTTGAAAGCACCCAGGTCAGTCAATGGATAAAGTTTGTCTCTCTGCAGGATGTATCTGCAATTGAATGAGGAAGCAGCCACATTTAAAGACATCACTGCATTGGCACATTTAGCATCTGCAGCATTTAATTTAAGTTGGATCAGCAGGTCCTTACAAGCACAGGAATATCGCCGCAGCTGCATATCCAACATTTGGTATGAGTTCAGTACACTGTGTCTTTGCAAAGTCAGGTTCAAAGTTAGCTGCAGAGAATTGTAAACATAGTCAGCTCCATCATGGGTATAAACCCCCATAGTATCCAGGACACCCTCAAGGAATGTTGTCTCAAAAAGGTGGCATCCATCATTAAGGATCCCTGTCACCCAGGACATGCCCTCTTCTCATTGCTACTATCAGGAAGGCACACACAACGATCCAGGAACAGCTTCTTCCCCTCTGCCGTCCGATTTCTGAATTGAACACCTCTTGTTTAATTTAACTATTCAATATATATTTATATGCCTACTTAATTCACAGTTTCCGTTCTTTTCTATTATTATGTATTGCATTTTACTGCTCTTGCGAAGTTAACAAATTTCATGACCTATGCTGGTGATGTTAAACCTGATTCTGATTTGGATTCTGATTCAAGTGAAATAGCTGTACTGCTTACATCAGCACACCGGTCTGGGTCTCTTGTAACTCAAATGTATAAATTAAGATTTTTCAAACATGCATTATTCCACAAGAAGGATACAGATATGCATTTGACCTAACTGAAAATACCTAGGATTTTGCAGAGCAGTATTTATTTTCAAATAGTGATTGTGCAATAGCAGCAGATTAGGAGTTGCAGAAGCACCAAAATCAACAAAACTCTAAGGCAGCCCAGAATGGATCGTATTAGGAATAGTTGCTGAGTTTCAGTGAACGTACTTGGTGAAGTAATGTTACAAATAGATGCTCTTTACTGCACGTCCGTTCATCAGCCTAACCTACTAGCCTCAGATCAATTTTCTAAATTTCACACAGGTGGAAAATGGATTGAACAGGCTCAGGGGAGTTGGAGAACAGTGACGGGCTCATCTTGTTAGCATCAAGTAATTTGAAGCCTTCATGATGTGGGGGATGGTATGTCTCAACGAAAATAATTACAATGAACGGACCTTCGGCTTTTCCATCGTGTCTGTCCAGCTGAGTGCAATAAAAGCTTTTGTATGTTGCAGTGAAAAATGAAACAAGCATATCCTTTCACGACACAAAAACTGATTATCAATACTGCTGCTGATGTAAAATGATTGATATTACATCTCCCCTAGACAATCCCTTGAGAATAGCCAGAGTTCTGTGGGCTCTGAGCGAGCTGATGAGGTGAACATGGGGCATGCAGACACAGCTGCAAGTGGGGCAGAAGGTCCTTTACGAGCTGTCAGTGGGAAAGTTTGAGATGTGGTTCCTTTTTATACCGGATAGGTGAACGGACTCAGTGTTCTCAATTATCGTTTCCATTTTGAAATGATATACGATGAGTTTAAGTTATCAAAATGATTAAGGTTAATTAAAATTAAAGAGATGAGCTTTATTTGTACATCAGAATTAGAATCAGAATCAGATTTAATATCATTGACATATGCAATGAATTTGTTGTTTTGTGGCAGTTGTACAATGCAATACATGAAGGTACTATACATTACAATTAGAAATATATATATATATATAATATATATATATCTTGATAGCTCATCCTCTCCCCCCCCCCCCCCCCCCAGCTAGTCAGGGTCAACCCTCAAATAGCCTCAGACATGAGGTTGACTCCATGGATGTTTGTGCCAGCTTTCTATGTGAGACACAAGGCAGGGCAGTACAATATGGAGAGCAAGCTATAGCCCATGTAGCAAGTTACCCCTCACCGTGTAGCTGATGAATCCAAAAGAATGCCAGGGACTGATACAGTTTAGCACCAGTGGCATTACAGGAGTTGCCAGTCAGCACTGAACTCAATATAGAACTGGCTTTGGGTCTCCATCTCTGGATTTTTCCTCAAGGTTTACTCCCAAAGCCTTCCCCATGACTTGGTATAGCTGGAAGGCAGAGGAGGTTTGAGATCAAAGTTTTCCTTCTCCTATATGAGTTGTCGATATGGTTGATGAGCCCCATTTGTCTGAAGCTACTGGTTTTAAGGCACCAGTAACCCACCTTTGCCCCTTCTCCTGGCAGTAGAAATGGTTCTGCCAAGCTAACTAGCAAAACCACAAATGAAGCCTAGGAGCTGGACTTGGTTGTCTGAGGCTATTTGAGACACACACCATTGGGAGCATTTAGGAGGTAGTGTAAGCTTATCCCTACTACACTGGTTATAACAAACTTAAGGAACCATAAGGAATGATTTATAATATAGGTAGTGCCAAAAGAGAGCAAATATAGTGAGGTGGTGTTCATGGGTTCATTGTCCATTCTGAAATCTGATGGGTGAGGGGGAAGAAGCTAAAACATTGAGTGTGGGTCTTCAGATAGTACCTCTACTCTGACAGTAGTAAGAAGAAAGCACGTCCTGGGTGATTGGGGTCCTCTATGATAGATGCCACCTTTTTGAGTCATTGCCTTTGGAAGATTTCTTCTTCACTTGAGTTGGCTGCTATATGACTCAGAAGCTCACAGAAGAGTAAGGATCACTGCTGCCATGTTGACCATGAGCTCGGCAGCAGCTTTGAGTTTTCAAGTATTTTTTTTCTGGGACAACCAAAAAGATGGCGAATTTTGCCACTGATGTCCGCCTTTATTGACAGGTGACTTATGATATGGGAACATGTCTTCCAGGGCTTTGTTATGGAGTTTTATTATCAGAGGATCTATCCTGAGTCCACCATCCATATTGATGCACATCAGTGACTATACTTCATTTGGAATTTGAGGAGACTTGGTATGTCGCCAAAGACTCTAGCAAATTTCTACTGACGTACGATGGCAAGCATTATGACTAGATGCATCACCACTTGGTATGGAGGCTCCAATGCAGAGGATCAGGAGAGGCTAAAAGAGGTTGCATACTCAGCCACTCCATTAGGGGCACCACTCTCCCCAATCTCAAGCACATATTCAAGAGGTGATCCCTCAGGAAGGTGGCATCTATCATTAACCATCTAGAACATGCCCTCTTCTCATACGGGAGGAAGTATGGGACCTGAAGACCAGCACTCAATGTTTCAGTAACAGCTTCCCTGTCTCTTCCGTTAGATTTCTGAATGGTCCATATTGCTATTCCTATTTTTTTGCACAATTTATTTATTTTTCTGGTCTTGAGCTGTACAAATTTCATGACAAATATCAGTGATAATAAATGTGATTCTGATTGTCCAGGCTGCTATTGTCCAGTGGGCTTGTAGAGGGCCACTGATCCGCTGATATTAAGTATGTCTTTTCTTATGTAGTGAACAGTGAATAGGTCAACTACCTTGAAAGGAGACAAATCTGATTGTGGTGATTACAGAGGGGTCCAATCAAGTTAAGTTGAGATTATTGTCACAGGCACAAATATGTTGTAGTACAGGTTAAATGAAAAACTAGGGGTCTCCCTCCAGTATTCCACAGAGAAAGCTATTACCAGGATACTCCTCAGTGATGCTTGCTCAGTGAAGAGTTGCACACAGAACTGAGGAAGAATGAACTTAAACTTCACCATGAGTTAATTCCAATGGAAGTTCTGGGAAAAGGATCTTTAGAGCATCCTTCTCAAATCAGATGCTCATGGCAACTTATCTCTATCTTTTGCTAACTGCATGATGGGTGCCGACAGAGCCAAGCTCAGTGCAGAATGACATTAGGCAAGGCTGTATGATATCCCAAACAAATTTCTAAATTGTGTTGCTCTCAGTGCTAAAGTTCACCTCCAACCAACTTTCCACTGGATTGGGGCTAATCAACATGATAAAGGAGTAACTGTTCAACCTACTTCTCCACTTGAGAACAAGTCGAGCTCAATACTCAGTTTAAGATGATGCTTTGCATGTGTATATTTGAAGGGTGAGCTCTAAAACAAAATGTTATATATAGATATCAATATTGTGCTTAATTGTACAACGTAATATATGAAATTCCTGTTGACATGCAGGTTTTTCGATGGAAACAATCCAAACTATTGTTTCATGAGCTCTACGCCACACCCTAAACCCAATGGGATTTGGCATGCCTTTCTAAACTGGTGCTCCACCAGTTTCTAAGTAAATAAATCTTTTTCCATAATATAGAAAAGGAACTCAGAAACCATTCGTGGCCATTCAATAGCTTGTTCAGCTATTCACATTCATCTGCAGTGTAACTCTTTTGATCTTTGAACTGCTTCCCATGACATATTTAACCAACAGAAAATCTAGCAGCTAAGAGTTAAAATTTTTCACTTGATCTCAAGCATTCACAGCCTTCTGGAGTTTGTGTTCATGATTTCAATTAATCCTAGCTGAAATGATCTTCACTCTGGTTTGGAGACATGATGTGTGTGCACACAGTGAACTCAAGTGATACTCATGGGTTAGCAAGATGATGGGGTCTGTCTACAGTTCTGCACGATATTTCCTTAGATCTATGTGGTGAGGATCCAAAGACATTAATATTTGTGTACATACACACAAAATGCTGGAGGAACTCAGCAGGTCAGACAACATCTATGGAAAAGAGTAAACATCAACTTTTTGGGCTGAGTCCCTTCTTCAGGAGCCTTTCTCCAACGAGTCGACTCAACTTTTTCATATTAGTTGTTCTAAAATTGGGAAAAGAGGCAAAAGAAATCATTGCAATAATGGATAGAATGAAGAAACAAGAACACAGATATTGATGAATAAGGAGAGATAACAAGACAGAAAGAAAAATAGAGAGAGGAGAGCACAGGACAATTGTTTATAGAGGGGAACTCCGTCAAACGGGATGGGATGTTCTACTTAATATGGGTGGGGAAGTGGCTGGGGGACATTTTCAGGAAGGTACATAGATCCAGCTAAATCGGTCACATCCCTTTGAATGATGCAACAGGGTCAATGAGCCGAATAATCTCATTTTGTTTATAAGTTACTTATTTACTTCAACCATGAGGGAGACTATTCAGCCACATTATATTGCTGCAGTGCAATCCCAATTGTCCTTTCCTCCTGTGTTTAAGATCATGTGTTCCTGAAACCTTATCTGCCTAATGGATTGCCTAATTGAACCTGGATTCTTGGAGCTGAGGGCATCAAAGCCAGTGTACCTTCCCACATGAGTGAAGGCAGTCTCATGTAAATGCGCATTTAACACCCACCTCTAATTGTCCTTATGAAGCTGGCACTGAGCTGGCATTTTAAGCATAGTGTCCATGTGGTAAAGATACATCCTCAGTCTTATAAGAGAAGGAACTCTAACCAGAGATAGTGAAGGAAGAATGAGATGTATCTAAGTTATGATGGCATCAAGTTGACTGGAACTTAAGCAGGTTGGCTTTTCTATCTGCCATCTTCCATTATCCTGTGGGTGTAAGATGCTATGGGTTCGGGAGGGGCATTTGAAGAAGCCTTAGTGAGTTGTTGTAGTGGATCTTGTAGATATATCTTCTTGTTGCCAGAACAGTCATGCTGTTAGGTGGCGTGCTCCGCAGATTGACGGTCAATAAGCCGTGACTTCCCCCTTTTTTCTCAAAGCATAAGGAAACTACTTGCTCATCTGCTGTAGTTGCTAATCCCAACTCTGTGCCACTTGGGAAAAGGGAATCATAATCTGCAGACATGAACAGCTGTAACCAATTATAAACAAATTGAATCCAGAAGCTAACTCTTCCAATTCAGAACTTCACAGAAATGTCAGTGTGATGCAGAATTTTCCCAACGTTACCTTTGACCTTTGTCATGCCTGACCTAAAAATGGTGTTCAGAAAGGTCGAACATTTTTCTAAAAAGGCACTAAACAATTTAAGGAAGATAGAGACATAAAAATCAATTAACATAAATTTTCATTCATAATTTACCTGGCTTTCTTCATTTGAACTTAAGTCACTCACAAGAGTGCACTGTATCTCTAAATTGTGGTGATCTATCACAAATGGCGTATGGTGGAAATTCCGATTGAAAGTAAGATTAAGATCAGCAAGATCTGACAGGGCAACGTGACTGCTCAATGAGCCTGCAAACTAAATTGGTGCTTTCAGTCTAGGCAGGGTTAAAAGCTCAATTCCCTCCCTTAATCCAGCAGCTGGATAGTTATTAACTTCTGAGACTTAGGCCATTCTGCCCAACTGGTCTATACTCTGCAACTCACCTCATCCTATTCTCCCAACAAGTCCTTCTATTACTTCCTTCTCTTGTAGAGACATACCTGTCCTTAATCACATCAATTCTATTGATTGGAATGATTCCCTGTCAACAGCTTTCCATACTCTCTCTTCTCTCTCGGTTATTATGATTCCTTACTGAATTTATCAATTTATGGATTATTCCCCCCAAATGGAAGCAGTTTATGTTCAGCAGGTTTAATAAATACAAACCACCCTCATGGCGATCTTTGGTCAGATCTGAGATAAATGAAACGGTATTCAGTGCTTATAATGTGTCTCAGCCAACATTCACTGGTACAAGATCTAGTTGTGTGAGGAGCAGTCCATGTGATTACACGATTCTGTCCAAGGTAATATATTGCATTGGATTTACCTGAATTTGGCTGAAGAGAAATGTTATTGAAATTAGAGCCACATGGATACAGACTTTTTGGTCCACCACATCCATGCTGACTATTGAGTATCTATCCATACTCATGTCATTTACCAGCACTGGACTCATTGCTTTCTATGCAATGGCAATTCAAATGGTCGTCTACATACCTATCACTGACCAGCCACTTTATCAGGTACACCTGCTCAGCTGCTCGTTAATGCAAGTATCTAATCAGCCTATCATACTGCAGGAACTTAATGCATAAAAGCATGCAGGCATGGTCAAGAGGTTCGGTTTTGTTCAGAATGGGGAAGAAATGTGATCTAGGTGACTTTGACCATGGAATGATTGTTGGTGCCAGTTGAGATGGTTTGAGTACCTCAGAAACTGCTGATTTCCTGGGATTTTCAGGCACAACAGTCACTGGAGTTTACAGAGAATGGTGCAAAACAACAAACACACACACACACACACACACACACACACACACACACACACACACACACACACACACACACACACACACACACACACACACACACACACACACACATCCAGTGAGCTGCAGCGGGTGAAAATACCTTGTTAATGAGAGAGATCAGAGGAGAATGGCCATAATGGTTCAAGCTGACAGGAAGGTGACAGTAACTCAAATATCCATGCATTACAACGGTGGTGTGCAGAAGAGTATCCCTGAATGCACAACACGTTGAACCTTGAAGTGGACGGGTTACAGCAGGTGAAGACTGTGAACTGAGACTCTGTAGTCACTTTAGTAGGTACAGGAGGTTCCTATTAAAAGTGGCCACTGTGTAAATGTCATGATTCCAGATACCCACACTTTCTTCACTTTGCTTCACCACTCTGAGGAAAATATAAGCATAATATACAAATATTTGATGCTCTTGTCCAAATCTGTTTTCTCATTTATTACAGGAGTTACTGGTAGTCCGTGTAAACAATAACAGTGCATCAATGTGTTCCGGATCATTATTGACTTAAGAAGGGAGGATCGATTTTAAAACATAATAACTACAACAGCAGTTTGAGAATTACTATCACAGTACCAAAAACACACCATTTACAGCACTGGATGTATTTGCGGATAGACTAATCAATACATAATGACAAATTTTATCATGAGGATATTGCTCTTTATGGGGATCAACAATAAGAAGAAGGGCTTGAAAATATAAAGGTAGTATTATTGAAGCAGAAGAGATACAGATATGATGAAATATGGGTGTTAATATTAGCAAGAGGTGGAATAATGTTTCCATTTGCTGAGAGAATTAGAACAAGGGTCATCACTGCTTTTAATGTTAGGCACATATACTCAGCCATTTATTAGGTACACTTGTACACTTGCTTGCAAACGCAAATATCTAATTAACCAATCATATGGCATAAAAGCATGCTGACAAGGTCAAGAGATTCAATTGTCATTCAGACCAAACATCTGAATGGGGAAGAAAAGAAATCTAAGTGACTTTGACTGTAGAATGATTGTTGGTGTTAGATAAGGGGTTTAAGTATCTCAGAAACTGTTGATCTGCTGGGATTTTCATGCACAACAGTCTCTAGAGTTTACAGAGAATGGTGCAAAAATCCAAAAAAAAAATCCAGGGAGCGGCTGTTCTGTGGGTGAAAATGCTTTGTTAATGAGAGAGGGCAGAAGAGAATAGCTGAATTGGTTCAAGCTGTCAGGAAGACGATAGTAACTCAGATAATCATGTGTTACAATAATGGTGTGCAGAAGAGCATCTATGAACGCACAACATATTGAACCTTGAAGTGGATGGGCTGTAGCAGCAGAAGACCATGAACATACACTCAGTAGCCACTTCATTAGGTACAGGAGATGCCTAGAAATGTAGCTACTGAGTGTACATGGAATTTAAAGAGAATTGTTTATTGACTTTCAAAGGACATTTCTGTTACAGTATATAATTAATTAAACAATTATGCAGGAACAGGTTGATCAAACCACTAGTGCTTGTCACCCATTAAACCATGTTTATTGTGTCCCACATGCCCACTCTGTTCCCATGCAACCATCCAGCTGGTTTACTCCTAAATGGCGTCATCAACTTTGCTTCAATCAGCCTCGTAAACTACAGTGAAAAGGAAATGACCCTCCACTTGCTCTTACACTAGTGTGTCTCCTTCTCATTCCCTCAATTCCTGGAGGAGAAAATTTACATGAACAAAACATTTGTCTTTGGTTACTAATATGAGAATTAATATAGTCACAGAGCACAGAAACAGGCCCCCCACCCCCCAGCCACTGTATCTATGTTTACCGTCAAGTACCAGTCAACACTAGAGACAGAAGGGACTGCAGAAGATGGAATCTGGAGTATTAAAAAAAACAATGGAGGAGTGCAGTAAGTCGGGGAGATTCAGTCGAGGCAAAGAGAGAGTGACGTTTTACATTGAGTGTGTGGAGGGGAAGAAGCCTATAGTAAAGAGTTGTAAGGTAGAGGATGGCATGTGATAGAATTAGGTGAGGAGGGATAGATGTGGTCAGGTCAGGTCTGGAAGGTGGGGTGGTTGGGGAATTGGATGCAGTGTGGAGTTAGTTGTTTGTGAGCGGTATGTAGAGACATAAGAAGAGAGACAGGAGAAAACGAGAGCCGATGGAGTCAGGTGGGGGAGGTGTGCAGATAGTCAGGGGCTGGAAGACGGTAAGTGGAGACTAGAGGCTGCTGATGCTGGACTCTGGTAAGTAAGGATAGTGATAAGAGGAACTGGATAAGGAGAAGTGATGGGCAGGTAGAACCAGATGGGAGTGGGGAGTTTGAAAAATGGTGTGAGAGAACCTGGATGGTTCAGGAGATGGAAATGGACACAGGGGAACAGGTTAACTGAAATTTAAAAAAATCAATGTTAATACCACTGGATTCTAGACCAACCACGTGGAATATGAGGTTTTATTCTTCTATTTTGTGCCTAGCCCCACCTTGGTGATGGAAAAGGGCCAAGGATAGATAGGTTGATGTGGGAACTGGTCCTCTTTATCTACTATCCTTCCTTCATCTGCTTGTACTGTATGACAAGTGGTCATCTCTAGCCAGATATGGGTGGTCTATTCTCGTGGCGAGGATTAGAATGTGGAGAGGCTCACTCAGATTGCTTGTGGATATGATTTTTCAAGCTCACGAGAAGGGCCTCCCTTTCAAGAAGTCCCTTCTACTCAATGTGATTCCCACCATCAGGGACACCTTCAATAGACAATTCTCAAGGAGATGGCCTCCATCATTAAGGGGCCTCATCATCCAGGACATGGCCTCTTGTTATTGCTACCATCAGGGAAGAAGTACAGGAGCCTGAAGATCCACACTCAATATTTTAGGAACAGCTTCTTCCCCTACTCTATCAGATTTTTAACAGCCCATGAATCCATGAATATTACCTTACTTTTTTCACTACTTCATTATATTTTTATATTTCAAATTGTGACTTAAAGCAATTTTTAATTTTTAATTACTAATAGTAATTCTCGTGATGTTTTGCTGCTGCAAAACAACTAATTTCATGCCATACTGTATGTCAGTGATAATAAAGCTGATTCTGATTCTCAAGTGAACAATTCTTGCCTCCTCAGTCAGCTGGAGATGATTCTGTAAGGACATTTCCCTGGAATCCTTCTTCTTCCTACTTCTCCTCTTACCCCAGCTGCTGTCAGTCTCTGCCTTGTGGCCCTCAGGTTCCAAATCTTTTCAACGATCTTTCTCTGGCACTGGCCATTGTCTACACTTCACTACATAACGCAACATGGAATGCACAACACTGACATCTCCTTATCCACTTGGCGTACTGCCCTCGATTGATGCAGGCATCTTGTTAAGACAGAAGGTGTTTCCCAGTGTTATTCTGGTATCTTGGTGGCTCTTGTCCACTCTCAGCTACTGTGACTGGATAGGGTTGACTGGTGTGAGGAGCCAGAGGAGTAGAAGGTCCTCCTTGAACCCAGGATCCATTCTGGACCATACCATTCCTAAAAACGTTATGTGGTGTGGAATTCCTCTGGATAAAGGAGTTACGTTCTGGAAATTTGGATTCACCATGAAGAAATTCTTTACCTGATCCACAATCATTGAGGAATGGAAATACTTCCTGTTCGTGCATTGTGCATATGAATTAGGAGCTGTAATATGAATACTTGGCTCCTTGATCTTGCTCTGGCATTCAAAAAGATCACTTGTCCACTTATCCCCAGAAATTTTCTCTTCTTAGTATGTTTACCACTGCCTTAAAATATTCAAAGGGCTGTTGAAGCTGAATCTTTGAGTAAGAGTTCCAAAACTGAAGCAAATAATTTCACGCCACCTATGTTACATACACAACCTGAGTTGCATAGGTTGAATAGATTAGGCCTTTATTCCCTGTCAGGTCAGGCAGCAGATATAGAGGGAAATAAACCCTGATGAGGAATGGAATCCTGATGAGGATTCCTGGCCTGTTTATTCCCCTCCATAAATGTTGCCTGACTTGCTGAGTTCCTCTGGCATTTTCGATGTGGTGTTCAAGATCCTTAATGATTTCCTCTTGATCTTATTATTATGATTTGTTTCCTGTGACATCCCCTTTGCCAGTGTCAGACATTGATAGATTGAACACTATGGTAGAAAGCAAATACTCACAAGTTGGCCTGAATAATAAAAAAATAAACATCAAGAAAGAGAGATTCCAACAAGGTTGTCAAAACAACTATAGTCATAGAATTATAGAGTGATACGGGACAGGTTTCTTGGCCTATGATGACCAGGCCACCGAAATGTGGCAAGCAACTGGTTTTCTATAACTTTATTTAATATTAATAGAAGGTCAAAGCTGCTGGAGCATGGTGACTCTTTGCAAGCTGGTCTCTGCAGATCTACTCATTACTTCCACTAAGATTGTTTCCTCCCTTAAGACTAAATATAATGGTTCTAAAGTGCTTTACGTCTTATCGTATGCCTGTGCTGAACTTTGTCTGTAACTGAAACATTTTGTTCTGCCTTTTGCTATTGATTTTCCTTGCACTACCTCAATGTGCCATTAACGGCAAGTATAACAAAGGTTTTTTTTTCACTGTTATCTCAGCATATGTGGCAATAATAAACAAATTTTCCAAATTTATTTACCAGTATCAGAGAAAACTCGCTTACATTGAGGGTGATGTGCAGCAACCAGTTGAAATCTTTCCTCGCAGTTCCTCTAGTCCTACATTGAAACACGATGATGTAGACTGAATTCAAATATTATTTGCAGACTTGAAGTTCGCAATGATTTTCCTTGGACGTGGTAGTTTTGCTGGCAGAATTAGTGTTGTATTGTGTGGCAGAGATGGAATGGGCAGAAGATCTATCCTGCTCTGGAATTACAGCTTTCAAAACCAGATCCAACAGCTCCAGGCTTGCTCGTCCCACCAACTTTTGCAAGGTCTGAAACATGGTGTAAATAAAATAGTTAACCACAAATATGGGTGTTGATAAGGATCCTTGCGACAGACCTGCATGGATGCTGATTTCAAGCCTTAAAATACAATCAAAAGTTTACAAAGAACAGAGAATATGCTTTAAAATAGAGAAAGACACCTATACAAACCCAAGAGATTCTGCAGATCCTGGAAATCCAAAGTTACCCATACAAAATGTTGGAGGAACTCAGCAGGTCAGGCAGCATCTATGGAAATAAACAAATAGTTAACATTTTGGGATGAGACATCTCCAGTCTTGATGAAGGATCTCAGCCAAAAATGTCAACTGTTTATTCATTTCCACAGATGTTACCTGAGCTGCTGAATTCCTCCTGTATTTTGTGCGTGTTACCCATGACACAAATACATCAAGATTTCCTAACCGAGGACTTTCCAAGGCACTTAACAGGCAGTAACGTCATCATTCTTTGGCAATCCTTTATAATTACGGATAATTGGATCACAGCAAATGCATTTTCCGTGCCTGTTGAAGCCAATTTGAGGCTGACAGATTTAGCTGTAACTTGGCAATCTATTTCCAGTGATGATGGATGGTCTTGGATTGTCGATCTGGTCCTCAAGACACTGTGTTGTTTTTTTAACTTTCTTTTGTAACAATTGTATAAGTTTGAAATTCAAGCAGCACTCTGTCCATCTAATCTGGCTGTCTAGTGTTTTCCTTGAAATGCTTGCCTAGAAATTTAATCCCAGTCAGCAGTGCTTCAGTAGAAATGAATTTTGAATGCAGAGTAAAATTTACTGCAGCTTATTTACAGCAAGCGGCCTGCGCACATTTTCTCAGTCATACAATGCAGAGATAGGTTGGTCATTCCACCGAATTCCCACCAGCTATCATATATATCACACAACAGTTTATTTGCCCCACATTCCCATCATCTGCACCCGGATTCAACCAGTCAGCCAGTTCCACCATGGACACAAGCCTCCCCACTATCGAGACCATCTTCAAAAGGTGGTGTATCAAGAAGGCAGCATCCATCATTAAGGACCTTCACCATAAGGGACATGCCCTCTTCTCGTTACTACCATCAGGGAGGACATGCAGGTGTCTGAAGGCACACTTTCAATATTATATAGGAGCAGCTTCTTCCCCTCCACCATCAGATTTCTAAACAGTACATGAAGCCATGAACACTGCCTCACTGTTCCTCTTTTGCACTGTTCATTTATTTTTTTTAATTGTAATTTATAGTAATTTTTGGTGTCTTGTTCTGTACAGCTTCCACAAAACAGCAAATTTCACAACAAATGTCAGCGATAATAAACCTGATTCTGACACTTGTGGTATTTCACAGTGGCCAATTAACTTACTAGTTTGCCTGTCTTTGAAATGTAGTGCATCCAATCAAAACCCACTCAGTCACAGGGAGATTGTGCAAACTCCATAGAGACAGCACTGGAGGCTGGGATTGAACATGGATCACTGGAGCTCTGATGACTGCTTGGACCATAGTGCCGTCGTAATTTTCCCTATCCTTCTCTTGAGCTGCAGGTAATGAAATGCTTTGTGGAGTGGTTACTGTCATGATGTTGTTCCTTATGCACAGCAATGTCCCACGATAATGCAGTGGAAAAATGACCTGCTAATTTTTAGAATTTTATTTATATATAGAGCACAGTAACAGGCCCATCTGGCCCATTGAACCCACACTGACCAATTATACCCTTGTGAACAATGATAAAATAAGTCAAGTTCAGCAAGGTTTCTGTAAAGCGAAATCTTGCCTGACAAATCTGTTAGAGTTCTTCGAGGAACTAACAAGCAGGGTGGACAAAGGAGAGGCAGTGGATGTCATTTACTTGGATTTCAATAGGTTCAATAGGTACATTTAATGTCAGAGAAATGTATACAATATACATCCTGAAATTATTTTTCTTTGCAAAAATCCATAAAAACAGAGGGGTGCCCCAAAGAATGAATGATAAACGTTAGAACCCCAAAGCCCCCTCTGGGTCCCCCCTCCCATGCACAAGCAGCAGGAAGACAATGGCATTGCAGGAAAGATACTGGCATGGGTAGTGGAATGGCTGACAGGCAGGAGGCAGTAAGTGGGAATAAAAGGGGTCTTTCCTGGTTAGCTGTCAGAATTGCCAGTCCCAATATTGACCCCTGAGGAACACCACTAGTCACTGGCAGCCTGCTTGTTACTTCCTCAAAAAACTCAAACAGATTTGTCAGGCAAGATTTCCCTTTACAGAAGCCATGCTGACTTTGACTTATTTTATCATCAGTCTCCAAGTACCTTGGAACCTCAATCTTAATAATAGACTCCAACACTTTCCCAACCCTGAGGTTAGACTAACTGGTCTATAATTTCCTTTCTTTTGCCTCCCTCTCTTCTCAAAGAGTGGAGTAACATTTGCAATTTCCAGACCTCTGGGACCATGCCAGAAACAAGTGATTCTTGAAAGATCATGACCGATGCATTCATTATCTCTTTAGCAACCTCTCTCAGGACTCTGGGATGTAGCCCATCTGACTCAGGTGACTTATCCACCCAAAGATCTTTGAGTTTGCCTAGCACTTTTTTCTTTGTGAAAGCAATGACACCCACAGCTGCTCCCTGAAACTCATGGACCACTGGCACACTGCTAGTATCTTCCACAGTGACGACAGATGCAAAGTACCCATTAAGTTCATCTGCCATTTCTTTGTCCCCATTACTACCTCACACCAACATCATTTTCCAGTGGTCCAATATCAACTCTCACCACCCTTCTACTCTTTACAGTATATAACTGAAAAAACTTTTGATATCCTGCTTTATATTATTGGCTGGTTTGCCTTCATATTTCATCTTTTCCCTTCTTATAGTTTTTTTTTTATTTGCCTTTTGTTGGATTTTAAAAGCTTCCCAATCATCCAACTTCCCAATCACATTTGCTACCTAATAGGCACTTTCCTTGGCTTTTGTGAAGTCCTAAACTTCCTTTGTCAGCCACGGTTGCCTACCCCTGCCATTTGAGAACTTCTTCTTCTGTGTGACATATCTATCTTGCGCTTGTGAACTATTTCCAGAAACTTCAGCCATCTCTGCTCTGCTGTCATCCTCCTCCAGTGCACCTGGGCAAGCTCCTCTCTCGTACCTTTGTACTTCTCTTTATTCCATTGCAATACCGATACACTTGACATATGCTTTTCCCTCTCAAATTACAGTATGACTTCAATCATATTATGATCACTGCCTCCTAAAGGATACTAATAAGATCTGGGTTATTACACAACACCCAATCTAAGGTAGCCTTTCCCTGAGTAGGCTCAAACACAAGCTGCCTAAAAAGCCATCTTATAGGCATTCAAAAATTCTCTTTTTTGCTATCCAACACCAACCGGATCTGCCCTATCCCCTTGCATATTGAGGTCCCCCATTACAATTCTGTTGTTACCCTTATTACATACCTTTTCCAGCTTCCTTTGCAATCTCAACCCCACATCTTGGCTACTAGTTGGCCTATATATGATTCCCATAATGTTTTTTTCACCCTTGCAATTTCTCAACTCCACCCACAAAGATTCAACATTCTCTGACCCTATGCCACCTCCTTCTAAAAATGTAATTCCATCTGTTACCAACAGAGCCACAGCACTGCCTATGCCTTCCTGCCTGTCCTTTCAATACGAAGTATCTCCTTTGATGTTAAGCTCCCAACTATGGCCTTCTTTCAGCTACGACTCAGTGATGTCCACGATGTCATACTGACCAAACTCTATTTGCACCATGAGTTTGTCCACCTTATTCTGAATGCTATGCATATTTAAATACAACACCATCAGTCCTGCATTCTTTGCCCTTTTCAGTTTTTCCTCTGTGGTACAATTTAACGCTTTACTCTGTCCACATTTGTACCCAATTATTAGCGTGTCCTTCCTTACATTCATTATCTAGTAGTAAGCTTGCTGGCTCATCTTCAGCTCTATCATGCTGAACCCCATCTCCGTGCCAATTAGCTTAAATCACTAATCTGAATGACCTGACTAGTAAGATAATGGATATTCTAGTTCTCATTTTTCAAAATGTTAGAGCTTCTGGAAAGGTCAGAAATGGAAATGAGGAGGACTTTATTTCTCTTGGAGGAAGTAAGCCTTTGGAATTGTCTATCACAGGAGTTGTGGTACATATTGAACGCTAAGATGGACAAATCTTTGGACTAATGGAGACCTAAGAGTTAGGAAGTACAGACAGGGAAATGAAGTTGAGATTGAGTGCAGATCAATCATGACGCCATTGAATACAAAGTAGGTTCATATGAGCTCATATTTCTATTTCCCAAGTTCCTATCATTTCTTGGTCAGTATACTATTATTATCTGGGATGTTTATTTGCCTGAAGCAATGGTTAAAGCAGTTCCAGTGACATTTTAAGTTGAAAATATATTAGAATGGGAAACATTCTGTAATTTAATGAAGATAGAACATAGCAAACTGGATAACTCTTTCAAAAGGCCACCTTGGATATAATAGTTAATTCTATATGTGCAGTGATGTGAATGAATTTATGTAGTGATGTAAATATATACAGTGGATTCTGGTTAATTGGGCCGTTGGTTAAAGAGCAAAAACCAATTGAGAAAATAGTTTTCTTGTTATTTGGAACAACATGCCACTTAATTGTGGCAGGAGACTGGTACCAAATTGTTTCTACCTAGTGTCAGTCACACGCACCTGCATCGCTGTTAGACACTACACCGTGCTTCAACGGAACCATTTTTAAATAGTGTCAGTTGTGTGTGTTTGTGTTCAAAAAGCAGTGATTTTGTCATTGAGAGTTGGTAAGAAATAAGCCGTAAGACAATTCAGACCTGTTTTGCTTACTTTGGTTTCAAGCATTCAGGCTTGGAGATGCCAGAAACGGCCAGGAGTGAAAATGAAACGATTTCACTACTTCAACAAGTTAGAAACTAGAAGAAATTGAAAGTATGGACAATCAAATTGAATGATACAACAAAAATGAAGATTTGGAGGATGCAGTCATTGACAGGATTGTGTTAAGACAGTCCATCATCTGCACTGATTCTGCAGTCAAAACAACATAATGCAGATGAATTCCTTAATTGATAAGTATTATGAACTAATACACAGTTTTATAGTACTGTAGTAGTATTGGTAGAGCTCTTATTTATACCGTATTTCATTTAAATACCAATATTATTCTGTTTTGTTCTTTTTTATACCTTTTTAACTATTTCCATGAAACTTTAGCTAAGTGGGGCTGCTGCTTAATTGGGCCAAAATGGTCCAATGTATTCCAATTAACTGGAACCCACTGTAATAGGAAGTACCCAATTGATTGCTGTTCTCCTCAGACCCAACAGGAGCCACGTACATTTGTGGATTTATTCTCTGTGACTCTATCGATTGTTGGCTCTTTCCTTTTTTGGGTGATTTCTGTAATGCCTGTATTTGCAGACAAATGGATCAGCAGGTCTGCAGAAAATAAATACATTTTTTGAAGACTAAAACCCAGCCTACACCCTTTCTGTACGTTAAGAGATAGCAGTATAATGCTATGAGTAACAGGGATGAACTCTTCTGCTCACTGTCAAAAGCTATCAGGTGAAGCATGATTTTAAGACTAATCCAAAGATAGTGTAGGGGGAATGTCGTGCTGAATCCACCAGTACAATGGGAGAATCAGGTTGATTTTTGTGCTCAGCTCCCTTGAATTGAACTTGAACCCAGAGATGAGTGTGCCTCCATCTAACACTAACAAAACAATCTCTATTGGTACTTAAGTTAGACCATAAGACATAGGAGCAGATTTAGGCCACCTAGCCCATCAAATCTGCCCTGCCATTCTATCATATCTAATTTGTTATCCCCCTCAATCCCATTCTCCTACCTCCTCCCCATAGGCTTTGACATCTTAATAATCAAGAACCTATCAACTTCTGCTTTAAATGTGCCCAATGACTTCACCTTCACAGTCATCCATGGCAATGAATTCTACAGAAATTCTTTGTCATCTCTGTTATAAACAGATGTCCTTGTATTCTGAGACTCTGCTTTCTGGCCTTAGACTCCAGCACTATTGGAAACATTCTCTCCATGTCTATTCTATCTCGGTCTTTCAATATTTGATAGGCTTCAATGAGATCCTCCCATCCTTTTAAACTCCAGCCAGTACAGGCCCAGAGCCATCAAATGCTCCTTGTACAGTACACTAACCCTTTCATTCCCAAGATCATTATTAGCCAACTACCTGATGATTTGTATGTTAGCCCCATGACCGTGTGTATATCCTCCGAGTGCTACAGTTTCTTGTTGGCAGATTAAGTGGTCATTGCAACTGTCCCATGGTTAGGCCAGGGTTAAATTGGGGGATTGTGGGTTGGTGTGGCTCAAAGGTTGAGAAAGGACCTACTCTGTGCTGTATCTCAATAAATAAATAAACAAATAAATAAAGGTTCTGTGTGTAACCCCTTCCAACTCACAGAAATTTATCTCAAGAGGCACATTGTTACTTTTATCTGTTTTGTAGGAGGATTAGATAGTTCAGTAATTCTGAATTACTGAACTTAAAGTAAGAAATAGTCCAAAGTCTTAGCAAATTACGCAAGGAGGAAACTTCAAAGGAATGAGCATTATGTTTCCCTTTATGTGCTTTTATAAAAATTAATCCAATTTCCATTGGCCAGAAGGTTGTGGGCATCAGAGGCAGGTTTGACTTTAACAATGCTACGAAATAAGCTGAAATGAAACAGAAGAGTATTATTACAGCAGCATGTAGCTACTAATATCGAGTCTGTGCTGTAGTTTAAGGGATTGAACAATGGATTAAAATATGTGGAGTTTACTCCCATACTGACAGACTGAACAAAAGCATATTATTCAGTGTTATTCTTGAAAAATATTGAGATGGAAGTGTTCCTTTGATGAGACTAATGGATGTAGTCAATGAAGGCAGCATGCCAAACATTCAATGCCTCTTTCGACTGCTCCTCATTAGTACTCTCAATCACATCCTTTTTCACCCCACTCTTTGGGATACACTGTGTTGGATACAACCTATTACTCAAATGGTCCTGAAGCAAAGGGTCATTGGAATGAGCTGGGCTAAGAATTAATTGGTGAGGTTTAGCAGGGTCACAGTCAATCTACCACTGTGGTCTTTTCCAATGATCGTTGTGGTGGACAGGCTTGTAAGTCCCTGAGATCCTGATAGCAATGCTGTCTGGAGTTTAACCCCTGATAGGGTCACCCATGGTGGTAAGGTCAAATAGGAGGTTCTGGACAAAGCGCGATCCAACCAAGACCTCAGTAGTGGAGCTGGTGGAAGATGGTGACACATCACAATGGCAGTGAAGATGGAGGAAGGCTGCAGCAGTGAAGGGTCCCCATTCCTCAGTCATCTTGCATTCCATGCCACTAGACCCTGACGCCGATCGGTCAAAGACTGTGTGGCAAATGCCTGACTCTCGGCCTCCCATATTGAGCAAAATCACACACACACACATTCTCCATGAAGGGAATCTACCCCAGACCGTCCCTTAGGAGACCTTTAGTGGTCCTTTCTCACGGACTTCAATACAGGAGGTAAAATTGGGATTGGAACTCCTGTGAAAGTCTGGCAAAAAGCTTCAGCTTTTAAATGCATCTGATCGGGAAATTTAAAAATGTTAATATTTCTGTAAATAATTGAATTTTTAATTAAATAAAAGCATGTTGAAACCAAAAAGAATTAAAAAAAAATTAATAAATAATCCTGACACAAGAAATACTGCAGTTGCTGGAAATCTGGAGCAACATACAAAATGCTGGAGGAACTCAATGAGTCAAGCAGCATCTAAGGAGAAAAAATGGACAGTCTACATTTGAAGTCAAGACCCTTCATCAGGACAATGTAAGTGATTTTTCTTCTGAATCTCCCAACCAGAAATCCCAATTCAAAAGAATGGGGACCTAATCCTAAACAAGGTCTGACTGGAATGGGTAGCAGGGGCAGATTCACAGTACCTTAGTGGTTAGTGCAACGTTATTACAGCTCGGGGCATCAGAGTCCAATCCTGGTGGTCCTCTGTAAGGAATCCGTACATCCTCCCTGTGGAATGTATGCGTTTTGTCCAGGTGCACCAGTTTCCTCCCTCAGTCCAGTGGCATACCGCTTAGTAAGTTATTTGGACATAGTAAAAAAAATAGTCCTGTGATTAGGTTAGGGTTAAATCAGAGGTTATTGGTGGATGCTGAGCAGCATGGCTCTAAGGGCTGGAAGGACCTATTCTGCGCTGTATCGCTAAATAAAATATTGCTGAGATATCCTAGCCAGTTGGGGCCCCACCTGTGTACTCCACATGGGCTACAGTGATGGATGCTGGTATCTGTCACCCTGCATTTCCCAGATGTACAATGTCCGTGTAAGTTGCAAACTTATTTACAGTATGCGGCGAAGTCTGAATGCTGGCAATTCATTTGGAATTTCTGCCCACAGCCAGAAAGATTATAAAATGACAAATGGTGAATACTTACAGATAGAGATGAGCACGGTTTAATTTCTGCAGTGATTTTCAATGTGTTAGGCTCAGTACGAACCTAGATGAGGTCATTTTGCAAATCTGAAATTTAAAAAATTATCCTTTTCTTCAAATCTCTCCATGTTTTTGATCTTATATAGACCTCCAGCCTGACTAGACTCTGAAATATCTGCACTCCTTCATTTCTGCCTCTTTGGTCATCCTATTTATACAGCATTTATTAATTTTTCTTGTCTTTGCATAGATTGTCTTTCTTTTGCAAATTGGTTTCTTGTCAATCTTTGTGGGTGTTTTTTCATTGATTCTATTGTATTTCTGTTGTCCTGTGAATGCCTGTAAGAAAATGAATTTCAAGATGATATATGACAATAAATTTACTTTGAACTTTGAACTTAATACCTCTACTGCTGGTGGTTGTGCTTTCGACTGCCTAGGTCAGACTCTCCCTGTTTTATTTCCCCTTTAAAGATGCTCCATAAAACCTAGTCTTTGACCAAGCTTTTGGTTACGCACCTTAATATCTCTTTGTTTCTCAGTATTGAATTCTGACCGATAATGCCTCTGTGAAGGAGACGTATTGCAATGTTGAGGGTGTTATACAAATGTAGTCTTAGAAAATCTACAGCACAATACAGGCCCTTCGGCCCACAAAGCTGTGCCGAACATGTCCTTACCTTAAAAATTACCTTGGGTTTCCCATAGCCCTCTATTTTTTCTGAGCTCCATGTACCTATCCAGGAGTCTCTTAAAAGACCCTGTCGTATCCGCCTCCACCACCATCACCGGCAGCCCATTCCATGCACTCACCACTCTCTGCATAAAAAACTTACCCCTGACATCTCCTCTATACCTTAAAATTATGCCCTCTCATGCTAGCCATTCCAGCCCTGGGAAAAAGCCTCTGACTATCCACACGATTAATGCCTCTCATTATCTTGTACACCTCTATCAGGTCACCTTTCATCCTCCATCGCTCCAAGGAGAAAATGCTGAGTTCACTCAACCTATTCTCATAAGGCACGCTCCCCAATCCAGGCAACATCCTTGTAAATCTCCTCTGCACCCTTTCTATGGTTTCCACATCCCTCCTGTGGCGAGGTGACCAGAACTGAGCACAGTACTCCAAGTGGGGTCTGATCAGGGTCCTACATAGCTGCAACATTACCTCTCAGCTCCTAAACTCAATTCCACGATTGATGAAGGCCAATGCATCGTATGCCTTCTTAATCACAGAGTCAACCTGTGCAGCAGCTTTGAGCGTCCTATGGACTCGGACCTCAAGATCCCTCTGACCCTTCACACTGCCAAGAGTCTTTTAGTTGTTGCTATTCAGGAATTCAGAGGGGCTGACTAAATTAGTGCTTAATAAGTAAAAACCAAGTAAGAAATACAATTGCTGGCCTTGTCTTTTCAGGATGACATGTAAACTTTAACTTTTTTTCATGAATTATTGTTGGGAGGCTAAGACACAAAGCAAAACATGGTATTGTTTTTAACAACGTATTTTACTTCCCTATGACAGAAGCCTCTTTACCAAATATCCACACATGGAAGGGGCATTGATCTGTTAGATGTTGAATGTGATTTCTACCAAAATTAAAATCAAATGCTTTGGACTAAAACTGTGCCGCTACCTGTGGGATTACACTGCTATTTCTATGGAATTAAGGGTGGGAAACAATATCAAAATTTCAACCACTACTTTACAGGCCCAGAGTGATCCTCTTGTAATCTGTTTGCCAGCATTTCAATTTGTGGTAACACAGATGAGCTCAGTCAAATTTAACTCAATACTGTACTTCCTGGAAATTCATCTTCTGGTTTCTAGCCACATTCTGCCACCTACTGGATAAATCGTTCAGTTTGCTTTTCCCCAACAAAACTACAACTCTCAGAGTCAATGACCTCAAAAAAACTTTAACTATCTACCGCGTCCACACCAGCTATTATGAATCACACACTCCACTTCATCGTATCCGATCAGCACACCTGTTCCTTTCCATTCATCCGTTTGCCCCAGATTCCCTCAAAACTTTTAGTTTAAAGATAAAGAGAAAATAATGGATTTTGGAAATTTGAAACAAAAACCCCACAAGGTATTGGAAAACTCCTTAGGCCAAATTTTGGGATAGAAACAGATAAAAAATTTTAGGTCAATGACCTTTCAGTTCAACTGGTAAAAGTTGATGGTTCTGATTTGCTGTTGGATTTATTACTGAATTTCTTGCATTCATGGTGCAAATTTACACCATCCATCAGTAGAAATAGATATATATTTTAAACATTTATTCAAGCACAGAATGTGGACATCACTGGCAAGGCCAACAATATTGCCCAATCCTATTTAACATGGTGGTGTGTTGTCTTCTTGAACTAGAGCCGTCTCTTTGGTAGATGTACTGTATTTCAGGTGTTCCTATGGTAAACAGGGACCTCCTGGATTTTGACCCATTGAGCATAAAGGAACAGGCATGCATTTTCAAGTGAGGATGGTGTGTGACATAGATGGGATTGTTATCTATCCTGTCAAAATCTTGTTATGCTGAATACACTATCCTTTCTTCTATAGTGTGATGGCTATTTTAATTCTCTGGCTATCACACTTTTCATGATTTTTATTTTCTTTCGGTTGATTTAGTTTCACAATAGCAATCTAATGGATTGAATATAACCGCCCCCCAATGTTTTAATTGATGAGCCCTGCTGATTCAGCATGCCCTTTTCTCTCAGTGCTCAGTTCTGAAGGAAAATGAAAGTAACACCAGATTCTAATATGATCGAACCACAGAAGAATTTCTAAGGAAATGGTTATCACAGGAGAACCCAACTTTAAATGTATGGATGGGAAATTACAATGGACATTTACAAAATGGAGAAGAGAACAGCATCTTGTTAATCATAAGTTGGAACAATTTGATTCATACTGGGAAAAATGGTTTAACTACATAACACATCATAGGCCTGATTTTATTCTCACAAGTCAATGAATATGTTGTAAAGAAAAAGATCACTCTCTACTTTTTACATGGTTTTCTTATTTCGAATTTTCTTTTGCTCCTCTCCTTTCTATGAGTGTGAACCTCAGATAACAATTATGTGGAGATTTGTGGCATATATAACTATATGATATATATGTATAGTACCTGAAATACATCTTATGGAAATGTTTGTTTGATGATAAACTTCAATAAAAAATAAATTACAAAAAAAAAAGAAACTTAGCATACAGCACTCACTTACATGTGGTTTACTCATGGTGTACAGCATGGGACAGCTGGTTAGTGTAGTGACTATTGTAACATTATTACGACACCTCTGTTCAGTTCCACTGCTGTCTGTAAGTAATTTGTACGTTCTACCCGTGACTGTGTGCGTTTGCTCTGTGGGCTCCAGTTTCCTCCCGTTGTACAGCTCAGTAGGTTAATTGGTAATCAGGTAGCACTAGCCCATTGGGCTAGAAGGGCCTGTTGCAGCGCTGTATCTCTAGGTAAGTAATTACAACCTGATCATGGATACATTTCTCTGCTTCAAAGATTAATATTCAAAGTAAATTTATTATCAAAGTACGTGTATGTCACCATATACTACCCTGAGATACATTTTCTTGCAGGCATTCACAGTAGAACAAAGAAATACCACAGAATCAATTTCAATGGGACATCTAACTGGTATTCCTGGTCAGGCTTGTGGCTGAGAGTGAAGCAACACTGAGCTTGTTTCTCTCCTTACAACTTTTACCATCGGCTGTACGTCCTGTGGATATGGGGCCAATCTTCTGGCAGCTTATCACCGTCTAATGAAACACTCACACTTACTCTCTCACTGTTGATTAATGATAAAATTGTGATTTTCTTACAAAAATGTAACTAATCAAAATATAATCATGACCTGCAATTTTAAGGTGTTTGCAAAGCTTCCAGTACCTGGTCATATTGCTTCATCAAATAAGTCAGTAGCAGGTAATATCCATCCATTCACTTAGTTCATTATGATTTACATGCTGCCTAATTTGAATCTTCAACCAGTCGCTAGATGATTCTATGCATTTTACCAACTTACACAGTACTTAAATGGTTTCTGCCTCCACCATTCGATTAAGCACAGACTTTCAGAATCCTGCCATTTTACAGCATTGAAAGAATTTTCCCCAACTTCCTTTTGATCACTTTCAAATCTGAGCCCTTAGATGGTTTTTTAATCTCTGCTGAGGAAAATAGGAACTTCATAACCAACCTGTCCAAGCCTCTCATAATTTTATACATCTCGCTTTTCTTCCCAAGAAGTCAAACATAATAATTCCTTGTAACCAATTTTCTTCATTTCTAGCATCATCCCAACAAATCGGCTCAGTAAACTCCCTAATGTCACAGATCAATAAAGTTGTCTAATACTGTCTCTCATTCCTACTGCTGCCAGATTACACATTCAGAACTTCGGCATATTGAAATAAAACCACATAGTGTTAGAAACACTCAGTAAATCAGGCAGCATCTGTGGAATGGGAAGCTGTTAATGTTTTGAGTACTGGACTCCTCGAAAACTGTTTCTGTTCCTACAGATGCTACCTGGCCTGCTGAGTGCATTCAACATTATTCTTTTTATTTCAGATTCCCAGCAGCTGAGGTATTTTATTGTTGGTTTTCATTCAGTATTTTGAATCTCCCTTTGCAAAGAGGTGCCTCGGCTACAGTTCCTGGAGCAGCAAACTGTTAAGGTGACTCCAAAGAGTTGACTGTCTATGGGAAAGAGCAGAGAGTTTCACTGACATGAATAAGAACTGGTACAAAGACAAGACCTGATAGAAACATAGAAAACCTACAGCACAATACAGGCCCTTCGGCCCACAAAGTTGTGCCGTACATGTCCCTACCTTAGAAATTACTAGGCTTACCTATAGCCCTTTATTTTACTAAGCTCCACGTACCTATCTAAAAGTCTCTTAAAAGATCCTATCGTATCTGCCTCCACCACCTTTGATGGCAGCCTATTCCACGCACTCACCACTCTCTGAGTAAAAAACTTACCCCTGACATCTCCTCTGTATCTACTCTCCAGCACCTTAAACCTGTGTTCTCTTGTGGCAACCATTTCAGCCCTGGGAAAAAGCCTCTGACTATCCACACAACCAATGCCCCTCATCATCTTATACAGCTCTATCAGGTCACCTCTCATCTTCTGTCGCTCTAAGGAGAAAAGGCCGAGTTCACCTGATGAAAGGCCTCAGCCCCGTAAGTGTTGACTGATTATTCCTCTCCATTGATACTGCTTGACCAGCTGAGTTCCTCAGGCATTTTGTGTGTGTTGCTCTGAATTTCCAGCATTACAGAATCTCTTATGTTTATGGTACAAAGGCAAGTTCTGCTATAGTGTATTGAAAAATTATGAGAGGAAATGGCTCAAGGGAGATGGGCAATTTCTGTGTAGCAACGATTTGGACCAGTATTACTTGTGAATTAGAGCTGTACATGGCTAAACAACTCATTCTCAAGGGCAACTGATAGTGGAAATTTTCTGCCGGTGTGATGGTGAGCTGTAGCAACGTGGTAATGTGCTGGGATCCTGCACTGCCATGGACCCTAGGCTGGACAAAGCTGGTGTAGGCCACAGTGCAGGGGCAGTGGTCAAGTGACCAGACTAGTACCTGGAGGCCTGAACTAACAAACCAGATTTCAAATCCTGCCATGGTATCTGCAGAATTTAAATCTGGCTAATAATCTGGAACTTAAAGTAAAATATTACAGATAACAGCACTATTAGGTTATTATAAACTATCTTTTCATTAGTATCCTTCAGAGAAGAAATCAAACAACCCCAGCAACTGGACCATGCCACCTTCTTGCAGTGGCTTTGAGCAGAAGATGACGCCAGCGAACAACGTGACCAATGGCGACATCCTGCAGAAGGTTCACAAAACTACTTACTTTACTTATTTTTAGTCTTCTTTCCTTTTCAAATGTGGTACTGCTACTGACGAAGCCCGTGTCTATGTTTTGGTGGTGGGTTTTCAGGCCGATTGAGTGATCTGGCGCCCTGCTGTCTCCAAGAGGGTTCTGTGAGGTTTTGAGCGAAACATGCAACCTTGAGACCAGGAAGCCTGGAGACAGGCCGCAAGCCCACGGTCAGGTCCATTTCTCACTGATCTTGCTGATTAAAGCATTGAGGAAGATTGAAATCATTGCGGAGTGAGCAGGTGTTCAATGCCGTCAACCAGCCTCTTGCATGCTGCTGCCGGAGGAAGTTGTCTGCTTGTGATGGTCCCTCTCTCCCTCTTATCTGCTGGTCCCTGCATTCAAGTCATCTCTCTCCCTCTCACTCGATGCTGCCGGAAGATTGTGCTGGAGTCCTCGGTCTTGGGCAAGGTTTAATCGATGCAGTTCGTGGACTGGACTTGGTGGCTCACATTGTGTTGTCTTTCTAGTCACTCCTTTTTTGGTTGCCATTTTGGGCTGTTTTGATTGGGGCGGCCTGCAGGTGACAAGCGACACATCACTGGATTGGACCGAACTGAGCTGAACTTGGAATGCCTCCACCAGTGTTTCCCAACTATTTTTAACCCAAAGCTCCACTAAACCACCTTCATACTTGCCAACTCCCCTCTAAAGCACCTTCATACTTGCCAATGTCCCTCTTAGGCACAATATACTTTCTGGAACCCCCCCCCCCCATAGTGTAAAAACATGTCTACCATATACTAACAAGAGGAAAATGAGTCTACTTTAAAATTTTATTTGTCTTTAAACCTAGCATACACAGTAACTGTGTGCTGTACAACAGCTTTGATATCAATGTGATCCTTGAGCTTGATGGTTTTTAGCGAGAGCTGAAATGTCTGATTCAAGTTGTGACAACAAGATCTTTAAGACCTACGTGTAACAATGTCCAGGCAGTTTCTGTACTTTGTGAGTATGTGGTTCACTGGACTGAAATGCATGTAAATGCAATGAAGAGCAGTTTAGTTCTTCTCCAAAGATCAGGAAACTTTGTATGACAGTGTAGCCATATTTCACAAAAGCCAACATTGCTGAAAAACATTTTTGCTTCTTTATCATTCTGACTTCCAATAATTTCTTCTTGCAAGCTCTCTTCCCATTCTTCCATCTTGGAAAGAAATGGATTAATTACCCAGTCCAGAATTTCCAGATCATTCGAATCCTTAAATTGATTCTGAAAATCCTGTTTCAGTGATTGCAGGTGTAAGCAGTACTCTTGCAAATCACCGTCTGTGAAAGAAAGCGCCATACTTTCCATGCAGGGTAACTGTGTGAACTTTCTTCTCCCAATGTTTTGCTTATCTATATCCAATTTTCCGATAAAAATGAACACTGCACTTTTTGCCTGGATTAACTTGAACTCTTACCCTGCAGTTTCAGATTTGAAGCAAGGAGGCTGTGAGTGGAACACCTGAAGGGATTTTCGGAAAGAAGACATTTTACTACTTGGGGTAAAGAGAGGCAAGACTGCGCAGGAGTGTGACGTCAGCCAGTAGAGAGCGGGAAGAGTTTGAAAAGAAGACCACCATATACAGCAGGCAGCATTCGGAGCGGGTAGCGGAGTGAGAGGGTAGTAGAGGCTTTGGCTCAAATGGGGCTTCAGCGAAGAAAGGTCAAGGGGAAGAACTGATTTGCAGAGACTGACAGATAACAGTCTTCGACTTCCCCAGCAGGCTCTTCCCTTTCTCCCGTGGTCCTCTTCCGCTAACATCCGTTGCTCTGACATGTCAGGTGAGCTCAGACCCATGCCATGCCCCTCCTGCGACATGTGGGACAGTGTCCCTGAGGACTACGTGTGCAGGAAGTGTGTCCAGCTGCAGTTCCTGATAGATGCCTGGCGGCTCTGGAGCTGCACATGGACTCTCCTTGGAGCATCCGAGATGCTGAGAATGTTGTGGATAGCACATTTAGTGAGTTGGTCACACCGCAGTTTAAGGATCTAAGGAAAGATAGGGAATGGGTGACCAACAGGAAGAGTAGTCGCAGGAAGGTAGTACAGGAGTCTCCTGTGGTCATCTCCCTCCAAAACAGATATACCACTTTGGAGTCTGTTGGGGCAGATGGCTCATTAGGCGAAGGCAGCAGTAGCCAGGATCATGGCACCGTGGGTGGCTCTGCTGCGCATGAGGGCAAGAAAACGAGTGGCGGAGCTGTTGTGGTAGGGGATTCCATGGTAAGGGGAATAGAGAGGAGCTTCTGTGGCCACAAACGGGACTCCCGTATGGTGTGTTGCCTCCTGGGTGCAAAGGTCAGAGACGTCTCGGACAGGCTACAGGGCATTCTGAAAGGGGAGGGTGAGTAGCCGGCTGTTGTGGTGCATGTAGGTACTAACGATATAGGAAGAAAGCAGGATGAGGTCCTACAAGCTGAATTTAGGGAACTAGGAGATAAATTAAAGAGAAGGACCTCAAAGGTAATAATCTCAGGATTATTACCGGTGCCACGTGCTAGCCAGAGTCGGAACAACAGGATGGCTAGAATGAGTATGTGGCTTGAACGGTGGTGCAGGAGGGAGGGTTTCAGATTCTTGAGGCATTGGAACTGCTTCAGGGGGAGGTGGGACCAGTACCGTCCAGATGGTCTACATCTGGGCTGGGCCGGGATCAATGTCCTAGGGAGATTGCTTGCTAGTGCTGGTGGAGAGGCTTTAAATTAATATGGCAGGGGAATGGGAACCCGCACAGAAAAGAAGAGGGAAGTGATGCAGAGACCAAACATAGAGTTAGTGAAGAAAAAAGTAAGAGTAGAGTGCATAAAAGTAAAAAGCAAAAATCACATAGGTCACTAGATCCTAAAAGGACAATGAGTATAAGGGCACTTCATCTAAATGCCCTTAGTATTAGAAACAAGGTTAGTGAACTTGTGGCACAGATCAGTACAAAGGCATATGATTTAGTGGCCATTACAGAAACCTGGTTGCAAGGTGGAGATGACTGGGAATTAAATATCCAAGGGTATCAGGTAATACAGAAAGATAGGCAGGAAGGGCGTGATGGCTTTCTTGAGCAGCATGTTAGTGAACTTACAAGGGGAAATACTACCTTAGATCTAGTCCTGTGCAATGAGACAGGTAAGATTAACGATCTTGTAGTCAGGGATCCTCTTGGAAAGAGTGATCATAGTATGATTGAATTTCACATTCAGATGGAGGATGAAATAGTTAGATCTAAAACTATTGTATTATGCTTGAACAAGGGAGACTACAACAGGATGAGGGAGGAGTTGGCTAAAGTGGATTGGGAGCACAGGCTATTTGGTAGGACAGTTGAGGAACAGTGGAATACTTTCAAAGAGATTTTTCACAGTGCTCAACAAAAATATATTCCAGTCAAAAGTGCAGACAGTAAGTGTGGGGAGAGCCAACCTTGGATAACGAAGGAAATAAAAGATAGTATCAAATTAAAAGCTCATGTGTACAGAGTCGCAAAGAGTAGTGGGAGACTGGAGGATTGGGAAAACTTTAAAAAGCAACAGAGACCAACTAAACAAGAAATAAGGAAAGGTAGGATGAAGTGTGTGTGTGTGTGTGTGTGTGTGTGTGTGTGTGTGTGTGTGTGTGTGTGTGTGTGTGTGTGTGTGTGTGTGTGTGTGTGTGTGTGTGTGTGTGTGTGTGTGTGTGTGTGTGTGTGTGTGTGTGTGTGTGCCTCCATCGGTTGTGGTCGGCCATGGGTACTGCGCCTCTGGTAGTTAGTGGTTTGTCGAGCAGGGTTGACTGTGGCTATTGAGGCCGATCCTGGAACGGCAGGCTCTGCCACAGTTGCCGCATGTGTAGGGCATCGTGGAATTGTTGTCCATTGTCCACTGTGCTCTCTGTTTAGCTCTCCGCTCCTCAAACTGACTCAGGATCACTCTTTCGCCTTGCTCTAGGTGTTGCTGAAGAGTACCTCGCCATTTGTTGTGGTCATCTGCTGTATCCTCCCAGCACTCTGTGTTGATTTTTAGGCTTTCATGTCATGCTCGCAGAGGTCTTTGAAGCAAAGCTGGAGTCTACCAACGTTTCTCTTGCCTGTTGCTAGTTCTCCATAGAGGATATGCTTTGGTAGACTACCATCCTTCATACGACGGACGTGGCCCAGCCAGTGCTGTTTGAGTTGTTTTAAAAGCGTGAACATTGTGGGAAGTCCAGCATGGGAGAGGACCTCAGAGTTTGGGACTTTGTCTCTCCAGGTGATGCTGAGGATGCGGCGAAGGCTGTGCAGGTGAGAACTATTGACTTTCCTCTCCTGTTTGGAGTAGATGGTCCAAGTCTCGCTACCATACAGGAGGGTGCTGATAATACATGCATTGTACACAGCAGTCTTGGTCTTTGTAGTGAGTTTTGTATTCTCCCAGACCCGCGAGGAGAGTTGAGCAAGGATCGATGCTGCTTTGCCGATATGCCTATTAACTTCAGCATCGAGGGAGAGAGTGTTGCTAATGGTCGACCTCAAGTATGTGAACTTGTGGATCGCTTCTAGATCGTAATTGTTGATGGTAATGACTGGTGTCTCCACTACATTCTGGGCAAGGACACTTGTTTTCTTTAGGCTGATGGTAAGCCCAAAGTCCTTGCATGCCTTTGAGAAGCGGTCCATGAGAGTTTGTAGTTGCTGTTTGGTGTGTGAGGTTATAGCAGCATCATCGGCAATGAGCATGTCACGTTTTAAGATCTTTCACACCTTTATTCTTGCTCTCAGGAGCGCAGGGTTGAACAGCTTCCCATCAGACCTGGTGTGCACGTAGATGCTTTCTGTCGACGTCCCAAACGCGTGCTTTAATAGCAGAGAGAAGATGCCGAGTAATGTTGGGGCCAACACACATCCTTGTTTGACTCCACTATGAATAGTGAAGGGTTCTAATGGGCTGCCATCGTACTGAACAGTAGCCCTCATGTCGTCATGGAATGACTTGATACTTTGGAGTTTCGGGGGACAGCCAATCTTGAGGAGAATCTGAAAGACCCCGTCCCTGCTGACAAGGTCGAAAGCCTTGGTCAAGTCCATGAAAGTGACATAGAGGGGTTTCTGTCTTTCCCTGCACTTCTCCTGGAGTTGACGGAGTGAGAAAATCATGCTGACAGTTGACCTTCTTGTGCAAAACCACACTGGGACTCAGGGTAGACCCGTTCTGCCAGAGTTTGTAGACGTGCCAGAGTTACACGAGCTAAGACTTTGCTGACAATACTTAGGAGGGAGATACCCCTGTAGTTGTTGCAGTCACTCCTATCACCCTTGTTCTTGTACAAAGTGACAACTTTGGAGTCGCTGATATCCTGTGGTAGGGCTCCTTCCTTCCATCACTGACGGAGGACCTCGTGTAAAGGTTGGAGGAATGAGCTCTTGCAGTGTTTGATCAGGTCTGGAGGAATCCCGTCATTGCCAGGAGCTTTTCCTGGGGCCAGACTGTCAATTGCCTTGCTGAGGTCCTCAATGGTTGGTTTGGAGTCGAGTTCATCCATGACTGGTAGACAATTGATGGCATCAATGGCTGAGCTAACAACAACATTTTCCCTGGAGTAGAGCTCAGAGTAGTGTTCTACCCAGCGTTCCATCTGCTTGCTTTTATCGGTGATTATTTCACCGCTGGATGACTTCAGGGGTGCTGTCTTGCTCTGCGATGGGCCAAGGGCCTTCTTGATACCATCATACATCGATCTGATGTTGCCTGTCACAGCTGCTGTCTGAATGTCGTCACTGAGCTGGAGCCAGTACTCATTTGCACACTGCCCTGTAGTCTGTTGCACTTGGCTTCTAGCAGCTCGAAGTGCCTGGAGTGTTTGGTCAATGGTGAGCGCTTGTACTCTGTGAGAGCTGCACGCTTGGCATCGATGACAGGAGTCATGATGTTGGACTTTGCCTCAAACCAGTCACTCTCTTTGTGGTCTTTCTTCCAAAGATAGAGAGTGCTGATTCGTGGATGGTGTCGCGAAGGTATGACCATTGTTCTGTTGCAGTATCTTCTCGTGAGGAGGTAGTCATAGCACCCTGTACTGACCTGGCAAACTGGTCAACCTTTTCTGACAGCTTCATCTCTGTTGTGTTGATGCGAGGTTTTCTAGTATGTTTGGAGTGGTGGATTTTCTTCGGACGTAGTTTGATCTTGCAGCATATTGGAATATGATCCGTATCGCAGTCTGCACTGTGGTATGAGCGGGTGATTAGTACAGAGTTGATGAAAGAGGGCCTGGTGATGATTATGTCCAGTTGGTGCCAGTGTTTAGACCGTGGATGTCACCAATGAGACCTTGTACTGCGACTTCGTCTGAAAGTAGGAGTTAGTTAAACACAGGCCATGATAGGAACAGAACTCCAGGAGACGTTGTCCATTGCCATTTATTTTGGCAATTCCAAAGTGGCCAAGACAAGACGGCCAGGAATCGTTATTAGCTCCCACTCTGGCGCTGAAGTCACCAAGGAGAATGAAGTGCTCATCACTGGGAATATTCCTGACAACAGCTTCTAATTTGTTGTAGAACATATCTTTTGCCTCAGAGGTGGAGTTCAAGGTAGGGGCATACACACTGATGAGAGATACTGGGCCATGACTGGTGTATAGGTGGAGAGTCATAAGTCGTTCTGATCCTTTTTCTGGTGGCTCCACCATTTGCAACAAGGAGTTCCTAATGGCAAAACCCACTCCATTGTTGCAGGGCTCGTCTTGGTTCTTTCCCTGCCAGAAAAATGTGTAGTCCCTTTCCTTCGGTGTACCTGAATCTGCCAAATGCATTTCTTGTAGGGTAGCTGTATCTACTTTGAGCCTTAGTAGCTCATTGTTAATGACCGCTGTTCCTCGTGCACCTTCGATATCCTTGAGGTTTTAGTCAAGTCCAGTCATCATTGTACGGACATTCTAACATTCCAACTTGAGGGGAGTTGTCTTATTTGATTTGTTTTCTTTCTTGTCTGGTGCAGTAGTTAGTCAGCTCTTCGTAGAATAATCCATTATCCCCATGCACCCAATGAGGAAGACTGACTGTGGCGGGACAGCACCTTATTGGCTGGGGGCTGCCCAGCTTGAGGCGGCAGTAGCTGTCCAGTGAAACGCAGTGGTCTCTCCTACCATCAGAAGCAACCTCTGGCGCCATGCTCTACGCCAATCAAGCATTCTGACTTATAACCAGTAACTGCTGCTTCCCGTGATTGTCCGATGCTATAAAGCAAAGCAGGAGTGGCCTCTCCAGGGCGCAAGCCAGGGCAGAGTTGATATGGAGATAGGTCTGTTGCCCATGCAGTGGGACTCCCCCCCCCCATGCTGATGACAGGTCCAAAGGAACGACGGAAGTCGATACAGTTTGGTGTCAGCGGTATCGCAGGAGTTGCCATGCCAGTGTTGGGTACAGCAGTCAGCCGCCTTCGGGACTCCAACACCAGATTTTTCCTCGGGGTTTACTCCCAAAGCCTTTCCCATGAGCGGGTACAGCTGCAAAGCAGCGGAGGTTTGAAATAGGAGTTTTCCCCCTCCTAGATGAGGTACCATCCGTGGTTAACGAGTCTCATCTGCAACTGGTTTTAAGGTGCTTTTGCCCCTTCTCCTGACATTGAGAATAGCTCCGCCGGGCATAAGAACTCTGCCACACGTGAAGGCCAGGAGTTGGACTTGACTGTCAGAGGCTGTTTGAGACGCACGCCATGAAGAGCATTTGATTAGCAGTGGGTGCTCGTCCCCACTACCACCCTTCGGCTATGACTACCCTTGGAACCAAGTTAGGGGTAACACGAGGGGGAACTTCTTTACTCGGAGAGTGGTAGCTGTGTGGAACGAGCTTCCAATAGAAGTGGTAAAGGCAGGTTTGATTTTGTCATTTCAGAAAAAATTAGTTAGGTATATAGACAGGAAAAGAATGGAGGGTTATGGACTGAGTGCAGGTCGGTGGGACTAGGTGAGAGTAAGCATTCGGCACGGACTAGAAGGGCTGAGATGGCCTGTTTCCGTGCTGTAATTGTTATATGGTTATATGGCTATATGGTTAAGTAAATTAACACAAAATAAAACAGACAGCAGAAGTTTTTATAAATATATAAAGTGGAAGAGGGTGGCTAAAGTCAACGTAGGACCCTTGGTAGATGGTAAGGGGAAATTGATATTGGATGATAAGGAAATGGCTGAGGCATTGAATGACTATTTTGTGTCCGTCTTCACGGTGGAGAACACATCTAATATGCCAAAGAAGGATGTTATGGATGAAATGGGAGGTGAGGACCTTGATAAAATCACTGTCACTAAAGAGGTAGTGATGAGTAAACTAGAGGGCCTGAAGGTAGATAAGTTTCCTGGTCTTGATGGGATGCATCCCAGGGTGCTGATGGAATTGGCGGAGGTTATAGTAGATGCGTTGGTAATCATTTATCAAAACTCTCTAGGCTCTGGGCAGGTTCCGGTGGACTGGAAGACAGCAAATGTCACGCCACTTTCTAAAAATGGATGTAGGCAAAGACGGGCAACTATAGGCCAGTTAGCTTAACACCTGTAGCCTGGAAAATGCTTGAAGCTGTCATTAAGGAAGAAATAATGAAACATTTGGAAAGGAGTGGTTCCATTAGACAGACACAGCATGGATTCAGAAAGGGCAGGTCCTGTTTGACAAGCTTACTGGAGTTCTTTGAGGACTTAATGAGTGCAGTGGATAGAGGGGAAGAGGCAGATGTCATATACTTGAATTTCGAGAAGGTATTCGATAAGGTGCTGCACAAGAGATTTATAAATAAGATATGGAGTTGGAAGAAGTGTATTGGCATGGATAGTGGATTGGTTAACCGATAAAAGGCAGAGAGTTGGTATAAATGGGTGTTTCTCTGGTTGGCAGTCTGTGGTGATTGGGGTGCGCAGGAGTCACAGCTGTTTACCATTTACATTGATGATTTGGAAGAGGGGACTGAGTGTAGCATAGCACAATTTGCTGATGACACTAAACTGAGTGGAAAAGCAAATTGTACAGAGGATGTGGAGAGTCTACAGAGGGATACAGATAAGTTAAGTGAGTGGGCCAATGTCTGGCAGATGGAATACAGCGTTGGTAAATGCAAGATAATCCACTTTGGAAGGAATAATAGAAGAGCAGATTTTGATTTAAATGGTGAAAGATTGCAGCATGCTGTTGTGCAGAGGGACTTGAGAGTGCTTGTTCATGAATTGCGAAAAGTTGGCTTGCAGGTACAACAGGTTATTAAGAAGGCAAATGGAATGTTGGTCTTCATTGCTAGAGGGATTGAATTCAAGAGGAGGGAGGTCGTGCTGCAACTGTACAGGGTACTGGTGAGATCGCACCTGGAGTACTGTGTGCATTTCTGGTCTCCATACTTGAGGAAGGATATACTGACTATGGAGGCGGTGCAGAGGAGGTTCACCAGGTTGATTGCAGGGATGAAGCAGGCCAGACAGCACCTATGGAAAAGACTCTCCTGATGAAGTGGCTTCGGCCAGAAATGTCAACTGTTTACTGTGTTCCGTAGATGCTGCCTGGCCTGCTGAGTTCCTCCAGCATTTTGTGCGTGTCGCTTGGACTTCCAGCATCTGCAGATTTTCTCGTCTCAAGAACAGCTACTTGCTTTCAACCATTGTATTCTTGACCAACCTGCAAACCCCAATCACCATTTCTTTTCACCTTGATCATTTAAATCAATGGACTTTGTTTTTGTTTAGTTCTAATTGCACTCTTACTGGTATTTAACTTATGCATGGTTTATTCGGGAATACTGCTTATCTGATGTTATGTGCCTATGGTGATGCTGCAAGCAAGTTTTCCATTGCACCTGTGCATACTTGAACTTGTGTACAGGACAATAAACTAGACTTTGGCTTTTGACTTTGACATGACTCCAGGCCCACTTATATGATTTATTTTGCTCTTTTATTATTTTTCTTATTTAATTTATTTATATTCTTCTTATTGTAATTTATAGTATTTTATTATCATGTATTGTAAAGTATTGCTCCCGCAAAACAACATACTTCATTACACAGGCCAGTGATATTCAACCTGATTCTAATAAAACGTAACCACCAAAGGTTTAATCATCTCAATAATTATGTGATAACCTGGGTATAATGTTCATGTTTCAATATGACTTTGCAAAAGCTAACATATTTAAATGCCCTGCACAAGTCCTTGCATCCAAGTCGGGAAAAAACTGGAGATGATGGAAATCTGAACGAAACTGAAAAGATAACGCTAGAAAAACACAGCAGGTTGGACAGCATTTGTGGAGGATGCTGTCTGATCCGGAGAGTTGTTCCAGCACTGTCTAAGCGCCTTCTAAAATAGCCCAACGAGGCATTCTGTTCAGGAGCGATCGGAGGTAAGAACCTGTCCGATGGACACTGACAAGAAGTTTCCCATCTCCTGGAGAAACAAAGTTGGGCAGCCGGCGCTGGGCGGCGCACGGGCTCCCGGACTTGCGCCAGGCTTTGCGCTCCGCCAGCTGTCGCTGTGTGCGGAGTGCCGGCCAGGAAGTGGAGCGCTGCCCTCTTGCTCGGCGAGGCTGGCGTCAGTTGTGCGTTGGCTTCATGCAAATCTGAGTCAATCAGTGGGTCTGGTGAGAGACAGATAACACGACAGCGGCGGGGAACCTTCAGAGTGCAGGAGACATGGAGCTGCGGGTAAGGGCGCGTCTCTAGGTGGCGGCTAGCGGACCAGGGGCAACGTAGACGGTGGGAGAGTTGCACAAAAGTCCCGGCTCCGCAACAATGGCCGAGGCTTGTGACACAGTAGCCGGCGTTCCACCTGTGATGTAACAATAGCCGGCGTTCCACCTGTGATGTAACAATAGCCGGCGTTCCATCTGTGATGTAACAATAGCCGGCGTTCCATCTGTCTTGTAGCCACGGTAGCCGGCGTTCCACCCGTGATATAGCCACGGTAGCCGGCGTTCCACCCGTGATATAGCCACGGTAGCCGGCGTTCCACCCGTGATATAGCCACGGTAGCCGGCGTTCCACCCGTGATATAGCCACGGTAGCCGGCGTTCCACCCGTGATATAGCCACAGCAGCCGGCAGCCCGGTGGGAATATAATAATAAACGTAAAGTTCTGTTGTGATTGTGAGTTGCCAAGGAGTGTGTGTTTGACTGGTATCTCCATCGTTATATGATGGTAATCTGAGTCTTGGCCGTCGAGAAGTCAGTTGATATACAATATGATGCCTAAAACGGCGAACAGATCTTTTGAGTGATACAGAGGGCATTGACCATACTGTCCTGTCTGCTTTTGATGGATGGTATAACTCACTAATAATTTAAGTAACTTCTTAATCTGCGGAACTTCATTTGCTCATTTAGTGTCTCTGCGTGGAAGTTTGGTGTGAGCCCCACTAATAGAATCTAAACTGACATTTCGCCATGGTACTCAAATAATGACGCACACTTGTTTGGAAACTTCACGGTGCTTTTGCTAAAACCAAAGATGATAGCCATCATTGTGGAGATTAGTTATTTGTTCACAGTTCTTGTTTGTGAAATCCTTTATTTTCTGCATACACAACAACGACAGTATTTCAAAAGTAATTTGGTTATGAATAACCTTTTGATGTGATGAGATAGTACCTAAAAGTAATTCAGCTGCGTCCTTTTGTTGCTCATTGTCTGATTTCATTCCCTGTGACTTGAGTCAGCAGCCTTGTGGGATATGTCATATGATCGTGCTGCTGATTATCCAGAAAAGTGGGTTGGAAAGAATCCGCTCTTTCCAAATATGCCATCTTTCCTGTTTTGAACAAAAGCTGTTTGTTAGAGACAGTGATAAGAGGTTTTTTTTGAAGTGAGCGAACGTTTGGAGAACTAAATGTTTAAGTATAGTCTGCTGTAACCGCAACTATTGTGAGAAGGCACGAATCAAACTTCATGGAGTTTGAAAGCACCAGCTCGTCTGATGACTGTACGGTGGAAAGTTATTCCAAGGTGCATCACAAGGTCGTGATCAAGGAACGTGTAACCCCTAACCTAGAGCATCTTGGTGGAGAGAGGTTGAGACTGTCTTGGGTTTTGTGCACTAAGACAGGAGGTGGTTTTGGAACTTTCAGTTCCAGTTTTAGCTGTGAAGGCATGCTCCCTGACATCAGTCCTGAATGACTAGTTTGAATTTTGTGGTCAAATCCTTCGTTCTGTGGACCACAGGAAAAAAAAGGATGGAGGAAGAGGCGGTCACCTTTGCTTGTCTTGAAGTACTTGCGCACTTGTGACTCAAAATTGGTATGTTGGTTTATTCTTGTCACATGTACTGACGTACGGTGAAAAACCTAGTTTTTATGTCGTCATTACGGCAGTGCATTGAGGTAGTACCATGTAAAACAGTAACAGAATGCAGGATAGTGTTACGTTTAGAGAGTGCAGTGCGGACGGACGAAGTGGTGAAGTAGTCTCTGAGCGAAGAGTCTATGTTATTGTACTAGGCTATTGAAAACTCCCCTTAACACAGGATAGCAGTTGCCATTGAGCCTGGTGCTGTGGAGGCTTTTGTATCGTCTGCCTGATTTGGGGGGGGGGGGGGGAGATCCTCACAATTATGTTGGCTACTTTTCCAAAGCGGCCAGAAGTGTAGATAGGAAGGGAAGCTGGTTTCTGTGATGTGCAAAAATAGATGTGGGTACGAAATATTTGAGTACATAAATAAATTGGCACTCAAGTGTGTACTAATGGAGTTCTTACCTTCTGCCTTCCCGATCTGATTGAAATCTCAGGCGCCATTTGCTCCCTTGGGTGGACATAGACGCTCTTCTGAAACTGCTTTTATGAAACTCCCTGCTTCCTTGGCAGAGTTTATTTCCCAATCAATGTCTTAAAAACCAGTTATGTATTTATTATTACAACACACTTTGAGAAAACCTGCTGTGTATAAATGGCTGCTACAAGTACTTGTGAAAGACAATATATTTTTGTAAGGCATGGGCCATTTCATGATCCACATTTGTAACACTGCCAGAGCTGTTAGGTTGGAGGCCTTATTGTGCCAGTTTTGTTGCCTAGATTAAATATCGCAAAGAGAGAATATAAAGAGACTTAGATTATTTGGTTGTTATTTTTGCTTCTGGAATGTGTTTTGATTTAATAACGTGGCACCATATTGAAACTCAGTTGTAAAATAGTTTGAGAGTATCCAGGAAATCTGGCTTAGAACAATACCAGTTTGTGTCTGGTTTTAGTTACTTGGAGGAAGAACCCAAAATTGCAAGACACCACTAATTGCTCTTGGTTTACCTCAGTCCAGAACCTGGGTGTTTTTAACCTCTAAATAGAACTTCCAGCTTTGCATGTTGTTAGGTTCCCTGGGTAAATACTAGTTGAGAATGTGGGAATAGAATGACTGGAATTTCTTGGAACTACATTTTGCGTGTGGTAGTGAACCATTTTGAAATATTTGATACCCTGCTTCTGTGTTTCAAGCAAGCAGTTTGGCACGAGGTTATTTTTTCTTTAACAGAAAATCAACATCTACCTCTTCTCAGTTCCTCGGCTTCTGATATGCTGAGCCCCTAACCCCCCCCCCCCACCCTTGCACAACCACTCCAATGGTGCCATCCCCCCTTCACCCCAGTCCCATTCACCTTCAGCCCCACACCACCTCCTCCATCCACCCCACCCTATACTTCCTGTGAAATAAGAAGACATTTGCAAACTACTTGGAAAACAGAACATGAGGAAAGCTGCAGGCCCTGGTGGTGCCTCACCTGGTACTTTAAGGCACTGTGAAGATCAGCTAGCTCCTGTCTTCACTGAGATACTTAACACCTCCCTGAATTATGCAGGGTTCCGGACTGCTTTAAAGTTGTTATGCTCGTTCCAGTTCCCTAGAAAGACGAGATCACTGGATTTGGTGATTTTTTTTTAGGCCAGTTGTTTGACTTCAGTAGTTTTGAAACCTTAAGTCCATTACTGGTCCTCTTCTTGACCCGCTACAGTTTGCTTATAAAGTAAATCGCTCAGGTATGGTTGTAGTTAACTTGTGCCTTCATTACATTTGGACTCCTCCAACACCTATGTGAGGATCTTGCTTGTGGATTTTAGCTCTGCCTTCTACATTATTGTTATGGAGTTGCCCTACAGCATGTTATCACAGCTAGCTGTACCCTACAGTATCTGCCAGACAGGAAGGAAGCAGTATGTAAGGTTGGAGTCCTATTTGTCTGATCCAATGTCTATAAACACTGGCTCTCCACAGGCCTGTGTTCATTTACCCCTCCTGTTCCCACTTCATGCAAATAACTACCTCCACAGACAAATCCATTAAAATCCTAAAGTTCGCAGATGACACGACTGTAGTTTGTCTCGTCCCTAATAATGATGTCATCTGCTGTCACAGGGAGATAGGCCATCTTGCGACATGGTGTGCTCTTAGCAACTTGGAGATAATGCTATCAAGAGAGTGGAAATGAGGATTAACTTCTGCTCACAAGCCCCTAACTGCCTCCCCCCCCTTTAGAAATTAATGGTTAGCCTGTGACTGTGGTTGAGTCATTCAAATCCCAGTGGGACAAGCATGTTATGCCCATCACAAGATGGAGAGATTATTCTTCCTACGCCAACGTAGCAACTTAACATCCCAGGGCGTATTTTGACTGAATTTTTATTTAAACATCTTTGAGAGTGTGGTGACCACCTCTGTCATGGTTTGGTTTTCCGCTGCCTCCTCCCTCCAAGTCCAGGTTGCAGTGAGTCGTCTGCTCAGCGGAGTCTGCTGTTAACTTCGAAGACCATTCATCGCTAGCGTGAAGAAAACAGCTGACTTCAGTCACCCACTCACCAATTTTCCATCGGGGAGATACTACAAGTCCATCTTCACCAGGACTACATGTCGTTTTTGAAGTTTCTTTCCTGTCGCTCTCCAGCTTCTCAACAAAACTCACTCGGGTGAATGTCCCTGCACATTGTCTTTCCTGTTCTCCTTGTTCTGTTAATAATTATTGAGTCTGTTTATATTTTCATGTTTATTTATGTTTGATTATTGACATTTATACATGTGATTGTTCTGCTAATTGTCAATTGCTCATGGCTGTTTGTGTTATTGTCTTGTTGATTGCTGGTTACTATTGTGTTGTCAGTTATGGTATTGTCCTGTGTTTTATGCTTGGCACTGAACCACAATCAGTTCTGGTATGTTTCACATTCTGGCAGTAAAGTGATTCTAATTCTGAGAATGTCTTACTGAAAAGTAAAGAAAAACAATGAGGAGCTTTCTACAAGGTTGTTCACATACTTCTCAAGATGACCTCAAGCATAATGCACTTACGGTGTGCAGTGTACTTTGTTTGTAGTAAGCAGTCAAATTTCGATGATACCAGGCATAAGTTTGATCTGAGAGATGTGTTTATTTACAGTAATAGCAATGGAGGCATTTCAGAAGGGGTTTGTGACTCTTTGGTGACTGTTTCTCCATGCTTTTTGACAAAGGTTATGGAGAGAAAGCATGAGAATGGGGTTGAGAGGGGTAATAAATCTGCCAGGATGGAGTGGTGGAGCAGATTTGATGGGATGAATGGCCTAATACTGCACCTATGTCTTATGGTCTTACGAACAGTGCTCATCATCAATCGACAGGAGACCTGAAGTGCTTGTGCTAAAGCCTGCCTTATCTTCTGTTTTATTCATTACAGCCCTCTCCCACGTTCCAGTGCTTGTAATCTTTTGAGTTAGCCAAGCTTGGCTGCCCATAACAACCATCAGGTCCACTTAACACACCCCACTCTGGTTTAGTGACCTGTGATGTCTTCCAGTATGGTGATGGTGTTGATTTTAAAATTGGCCACCGTCGTTCCTCTTCTTCAACCACCCTTCCAGAATCTCTTTACTAATGGTCGATCCTTGTGCATCCCTAACATCTGATGCTTCACCAGGAATAAGTTTTCCATGGGAAACGGCTCTCCTGGTGAAAATAACACCCTGGTTGTTTTATCTGAATTAAGGGTCTTTTAATAGAAATGGGCCACAGCTTTATCTTAATTTTAAATCTGTTTACTGAACTCTGTTGCTGAAGGCTTCTGGAAGTTTTATAAGATTACAGACCTCATCCCTGCACTGTCCTTAGCAATGTTTACAACACAGCTACATTAAAAAAAATGGCAAGTAGCCGAGCCTGAATTTAAATAACACTGCAAGGGAAGGCTTATTTTTGTTTATCCTTTGTTTTTGATTTCTTATTACGATTGCTGGAAAATTGGATGAACAATAGATGACCAGCTGTGCACTTGTGACGCATTGCAGGAGGGAGCTAGGATGTATTGGACAGCTGTTTACAATAGTTAACATGGCATTGATGGGTTGAATGGTCTGTGTTCTATCATCCTGAACAGCAACTGTTGATAGATTTTCAAAAAGTGCAGTCCTTGACATCTTGTCTGCCTGTTGGGTCATATTGTCAAAAGTAAAGACTTTTATAAAAACATTTTTTGAGAATATTAGAGAGTTGTATAGGTCCGTCACCAATTACTCATTCCCTCGCACTCTCTTCCATGCACACACCATTTAAGATTTTGAAATAAAGTATTTAGTGCAAAAAGAGAGCCAAAAAGAGAAGGAAAAAATAGTGAGATTGTCCATTCAGCAATCTAATGAGTGGAGGGGAAGAAATTGTTCCTGAAACATTGAGTGCGTATCTTCAAGCTCCTGTACCACCACCTTGCTGGTAGAAACGAGAGGAGGGCATGTCCTTGGTGATGGGGGGGGAGGGGTCCTTAATGATGGGTGCCACCTTTTTGAGGCATCAGCTTTTGAAGGTGACCTTGATGCAGGTGAGATAGTGCCCATGATGAAGCTGACTGAGTTTACAACTTTCTGCAGCTTTTTCTGATCCTGTGCAGTGGACCTTCCATACCAGTTGGTTATGCAGCCAGTTAGAATACTCAAACTAATGAACTATAATCTCTGCTGTGCTTTCTTTGTAAGTTCTTCAATATGTTGGGCCCAGGATAGACCTTCAGAGATGTTGACACCCAGGAACTTGAAACTGCTCATTCTTTCCACTGCTGACACCTCTAAGGACTGGTGTGTGTTCCCTCAACTTTCCCTTTCTGAAGTCCACAATCAGTACCTTGGTCCTACTGACATTGAGTACAAGATTGTTGTGACACCACTCAACCAGCTGTACCATCCTGTACCATCTGAAGTTCTGTCAACTGTAGTTGTGATGTCAGCAAGTTTACCGATGGCGTTTGAGGTGTGCCGGTGTTGATTGTCAGCGAGGAGAGGTTATTTCCGAACGTGGATATGGTGAATGTATGCAGGCATTTTCTCCTGTGGTTGAGGGAGACTTAGAAGTGGAGATCATAGATTTAGGGTGAAAGCAGCATATTTCAGGGGAATTTTTGGGGAAATGCCTTCACTCGGGGTGGTGTGAGTGTGGAAGTGGTGGATGTAGGTTCAATTGTAACATTTAATAGAAGTTTAGGTGGGTATGGTGATGGAAGGGGTTAGGGGAAATACAGTTTGGGTGCAGGTAGATGGGACTAGGCAGAAGATCAGGTTGACATGGTCTAGGTGAGCCAAGTAGCTTGGTCCATGCTATATGACTCTATTTAGTAGGACAGCACCTCTCAGTGCCATGCCCTTCATCAAGAAGAGTAAGGACACCAGGAGCATGGACGTTTCGGGAGTTCCTTCCAAGGCACAGCACTCTGACTTGGAGATGTGTTACCATTTGGTTCTGAATCCTGGAACTCCCTTCCCAATACTGTGGGGGAGTATGTTCACCAGAAGCACTGAACTACTTTCTTAAGAGTAGTTAAAGTCGTCAGTAAATACTGGCCTTGTCACTGAAGTCCATACCCTCAGAGTGGGTGAGTGTATGTCTATTTACCCTTTGCTAAGTTCTGCCTTATGTAGCTTTTTGTGTGGCAATTGTATACTGACATGTGGGGTTACCGTTTCTCTGAGGAAATCTGTTTTTTTTAGCTGATTTGTCTTGACCAGAGCCCTCCAGGAAGTGATTCACCTCCCTCAGAAATGTCTTCTCTTTATTCACTTTATCGGACAACCCTCATAATGCCGGTAATCTCCGTTGCTCAGTTTTGTTTTGGTTCACGCAGCTGAGTGCAAAACAAACTGGCATCTTGGGCCAAACAGCTCATTCTGTGCTCTGTGACTCTACAGCAACTCAGTAGGACAGGACCTCTCAATGCCATGGCCTTCAGCAAGGAGAGGGGCACCAGTACTATCACCGTTCAGGGAGTTGTCTAATGGGTTGAAGTTCCACTCCCTACTTGTGCAGTCCCTCCGTGTTTTACACTGCAGTGCAGTTCTGAGGGAGTGCTGCTCTCGTAGAGCAAGTATGACATTGTACAGCAGTACATTGGTTGTTGCTGAACCTGTATCCAGGAGCGTGCGCTGTAGATTCTGAGATGGAAGTTCGTGTCGCACATTGGCACAAATTCAACTAACTATACAAGTCTGGAATTAAAAACTCAAAGTCATGTGTATTAGCAATTTGCCTCTTAATAATGAATATTCATTGGGAAAGGAAATCTTTCAATCGTAACTGGTTAGGTAATGTGACTTCACATCATTTATCGAGCCATAGCGTCATACAGCTCGAAAACAGGCCCTTTCGTCCAAATGGTCACGTCAACAAAGATTCCCATTAAAACTAATTGCATTTGCCCACTTTAGGACCATATCCCTCCAAGTCTTTCCTATCCATGTACCTATCCGAGTGCCTTTTAAATGTCGTTAATGTACCTGCCTCAACCCAACTTCCTCTGGCAGCTCATTCAGTGTTCTAACGCCTCTCTGGGTGCAGATGTTGTTCCCTGCTAGTTCCTATTAAATCTCTCCCCTAACATTAGGAATATGGATAACACACTACCCTTGTCTTACCTTTGAGAATAATGGGTTTATTATTGTCACAGTGAAAAGCTTGTTTTTATATCCATCCATCAGGTCATTCCAAACAAATATTTTGACGTAGTACAAAGGGAAAGGTGGTAACAGAATGCAGAATACAGTTACTGTTGGAGAAAGTGCAGCACAGGTGGACAGCCCAGTGCCCAGTGCAAGGTCCACAATACATAGCCTGACAGATCCAGAGTTTGGTGATGGGTAGCGATAAATACCATGTCCAAGGAAGTATTTTAAAATAGAACAACTCCTTGGCATTATTTGGCCCGAGTTTCTCTCTCCATTCCTACAAAGGCAGGCAGTACCTGTTTAATGTCCTGTCCCATTCCCATTTCCTGTTTGTGTTTTTATGTACTTGACTGCTGGACGTAAATTATTTTAATGCAGGGTTTAGGGCTGTAGATGTGACGAATGGGAGACAGGATTTTCTCTCTAGGTTAATTTTATTTGTACATTGGGGCTGCTTTAGTTCTGTAGCTGATGTGTGCTAGGATACAGTGCCTAATAATAATGAAACATTTGGAGGTGTGGGTGGGGCAGGGAGGTGTTTTCCACTGGTTGTAGCTACAACACAGCTTTTGGACTGGGAATAGCATCAGAATTGAGCCAGTGTTCTAATTTGTATTTGACTAGGGCCGGCAGTGTAAACCTGTCCCTATTGGACTGTACAAGGAAATCAAACACAGTCCCAGAGGGAAGCAAGTGCAAAATATTTTCCCAGAAACGTCTCTAAATATGTCAGTATGTATAAGCCTGACAATGTTTGATCAAAAGTGCATTGTGTTAACTTTCTACTGCAGTTACATAAGAGGTTTCATGTTGTAAATAGGGACATAGAGGGGGAGTTGAAAAATATGGTATTTTGTGGTGAGAAGACGGATTGTCCAGTCCATTTGATGGGTTAGGGAGAGGGAGAGATGGTAGGGAGGGGAGAGGGAGAGTCGCGGGGAGAGGGAGAGACGGGTGGGTAGGGGAGAGGGAGAGACGGGTGGGGGGGAAGGGGAGGGGGAGGGAGATGGGTGGGTAGGGGAGGGGGAGGGAGACAAGGAGTAGAGAGGTAGACGAGCTGGGGAGGGAGTGGGGAACCTCGGCACGTCAGGCAGTACCTATGGAGGGGAATAAACTGTCAGTGTTTTTGGGGCTGAGAGCTTCATTTGGTCTGGAAAGGAAGGGGGCAGAAGCTCGGAGGAGGAGTTTGGGTGAGGGGTTGGAGTATACACTGGCGGGTGGTAAGGAGGGTGGGGGAGGGATGGTGAAGTAAGAAACTGGGAAGTGATAGGTGGAAGAGCTAAGGGGCTGAGAAAGAAGGAATCTGATAGGAGAGGACAATAGATCGTGGAATAAAGGGAAGGAAGTTGGAAACCAGACAGAGATGATAGGGCCATTTGATGGGTTTGTGCGTTCAGGTGGGCTGTATTTGAGATGTGGAAATGCACTAACAAGAGAAAGTCCGTAGATGCTGCAAGTCCATGCAACACACACAAAATGCTGGAGGAACTCAGCAGGCCAGGCAGCATCTGTAGAAAAAAAACTGGGTGTTTGGGGCTGAAGGTCTTCTGCCGGACCGGTGTTTTGGTGTGTGTTGTGTGGATATGCACCAATGTGCTGATATAGGGACAGAGCTGTAAGTGACTGGGTGTTCCTGCTGTTCTTTGTGAGCCTTGGAGAATGAGGGATGGGACCACTGCTGAACATTGAAAGCTTGCGGAATCAGGTTTATTCTGCCACCTGTTGAAATAACTTTAATCTTTAATTGCTCTTAGTACTGATGTTTCCCAATGGACTTTTGACCTTTGAATAGATTAAATATATTGCTGAGACTGGTTGTGCAAACCATGAGTAATCTGTTATGTTCAGAAAATTAAAGGGTGATCACTTTACTTTGGAGTTTTTACTTCTTGTATAAAACATGCAACGTGCAGGAAAATGAGCTGCGAAGTTTAGCAGACTTGGCCCAATGTGTCATGGGCACATCATTCTCCCCACTGACGAATCTATCTACTGTAGGCTGTCTCAGGAAGGCAGCGTCTGTCATTTAAGATCCCGGTAATCCGAGCAATGCCATCTTCTTGCAGCTGCCTTCAGGCAGGAGGTACAAGTCTGAAGTCCCACATCAGGTTCGAAAACAGCTACTCCCCTTCAACTGTTTGATTCCTGAACCAACTGGCCCAGCCCTAATCATGATAGCTTAGCAACACTACGATCAGTTTGATTACTTTGAACTAAAATAGACTTTATTTTTGTTTTGTTTCTGGTAAAATTTGTATAATTTAGTGTATATTTTTCTAGTGAATGCTGTTGACGTGATGCTTTGTGCCTGTGCTGCAGCTGCGAATGTGTTAATCATTGTACCTTTTGTACACATATGATCTCCATCTCGACAATGATGACCTCGAACAGCACGTGTGCCATTTCCATCCATCCCATTCTGCGACTTATTTCCTTGTGACATATTCTCTCATCTGCCCGTGAAGTTGACCCGAATTCTCCTACCACCCAGCTGCACTACGGTTATTAGCACTTACCAATTAACTCACCAATCTGCAGGACTTTTGGGACATTGGAGTAAACTGGAGTGTTCTTAACTCAACAAGCCCCACCACCCCTACTGGGGTATAGACTGCTGATAGCAGATCGCCAGAGTCCTCCGTCCTGGGCCAGTCTTTCACATTGTCTCCAGATGTAACCCATCTTCTTGGTGTGTGCTTTCTCTCCCAGGGATGGGGTCTTTCGAGCTTCTGTTGGCATTTATGTAGCACTGGGTTTTCACAGGTTGGGGTTGCTAGCCCCATGCCCAACCCTCTTACTTTTGCAGTTGAACTTAGGACTGTCCGTGGCGGAGTTAAACTGGACTGCCCAGGAGAACAAATTTGGCCTTAACATAGTCATTTCCATTAATCGTTGGAAGCTGCAGTACTGGCCCTCTGCCTCCCATTCACTCCCTAACTCCTGGGGGTCAGGTATAGTTAGCTGACTATTTATCCCAGTCTGTTTACTGTGGGCGAATTGTCAGTCCATACTGATATACTGCTTGCACTGTCATGAACTTTTTGCTTGTGCAGTAATTTCTTTGTGGAAATCCAACTGGACTGTAACTGTCATGAGCCTTTTGGAAATCCAACTGTAACGACTGGTTCACCAATATTCACTCGCTGAACATCACTGTTCTCTCTCATAAAACAACACTAGACTCTCAACAGATCAGACAGCGTCTGTGGAGGGAAATGAACAGTCAGCATTTAAAGTCAAGACCCTTCATGTAGACTGAAAGATAGAGGGAAGATGGGATATAAAAGGAGATTACAGCCAGTATAGTTTAAAAAAGTTTTTAAGTCCAGACTCAACCCAAAAGATTGAGTGTCCATTTCTCTCTCTAGGTCATGCCTGACCCACAAAGTTCCTCCAGTATCTTGTATTTTGCTGCAGATTCCAGACTCTTAAGTCACTTGTATCTCTTTTGGGAAAAGTACTTTAATTGCCTGATTATATTAATGACATTCTAGACACCTTGCCACTATTTAATAAAGTATTTCAGCGTTTTCCTAATGACAGGTGGCAGGCTGAATGGGAAAACTATCCAAAGCACAGTACAAGCATGATGGACTGAATGATGCGCTCTCATGTCAGATGAATTCACTGAGTTATTTTTCAGTGTCAACCTTTTGGCAGAGAGACTTTATGCTGTGTTGGATCCTGATTCTTTTGCGATCCAACTGTTCTTTGGAAATTGAAAACTTGTTACATATGATCATTTTATTAGATGTTACAACAGCAAAAAAAAGGAAGCATTGGCAGAACAAAGAAAAGACCAGGCCAAGAAGTAGTCGTGGCCTTCTCATACCAGATTAGAGATAATAGAAATTCCATGATCACAATTAACCAATCAAATAGCCAGATTCAATTAGCATGACACCTGCTATTAAAGCTAAGAAGTTTTTAGAAAAATACCAAGACAACAGTACTGTAATCACTGGAAAATTCATCGAATGATTACTTGTACATATGAAAATATAAGCAAGCTCAACTGCAAGAAAAATAACGATCTTATATCCTTCAGAAAGATAACACTGCTGTTTGAGGGAGGACAGTGAAGGTTAACAGTGGTGTGCAGAATTTTCAAATCCTTTTTTTGTTTTCTCCTTGGGTTTGCTGCTTTTAATGTTAGTCTTTGATAAGAAACCACTTCCTGTGGCGTCTTTGATGTTCTTGATAAATTCCATCACTGCCTTTCCAATGCTTTTTTTCTCCGAGGCTGAATTGTTTTCGGTTTGGGAGTGACGTGCCTCTTGCTGGGTCACTAGAATCTACCGTAAACTGAGCAGATCTCGGGCATTTTCACCAGCCTGTTCCAAGGATCAAGTGCCCTGTTGACATGGTGAATGTGCTATAGAAATGAATAGGTGAAAACAACGCATCTACCTGGCATGTTCAGGGTGAATTAGGTTTTGGGGAAAATTGGTCCAACAGGAATAAGCAGTGCCCTATTCTAAGATGTTCAGAAGGCCTTTCAGCCCATCTAGGGAAACTAGATGACCTGCTTCAAGCTAATCCCTTTCCTCTGCTCTTGGCCCACTGGCTGAACGTACATCTGTCTCTCATCCAAGTGCTTGTTATTTGTACCCTCACCCCCTGAGGGCTGAGATTTGCAACCTGGGTCAATGAATTTCCCTTCTGTTTTTTTTTATTTCATCACCCCTCTCAATTAAGTATGAAGAGGTTTTCCTGGCCAATTTATCCCAGCTTGTCATAATATAATGCGGTATCACCAAATCACTCTAGCACCTTTGGAAGGGATGGTTATCGCTATCAGAGGTTTAATTGTTCATGCTCATACTGCACGTTATAAGACTTGGGTGATGTTATCACCTGAATCTAAAAAGGTCTATCACCCACAAATTCCAAGATGGGAATGTGACTGAATAGTAATTTCTTGCTTGGACAGATCCAGGTATGTAGAAGTTTGGATAGTTCACTCCTTGGAACAGATTCCAGTGTGTCTGAGATGTTTTCTGTCTTGGCCTTTGCAGTTTTGCCACCTCTAAAACCCTTGCACCTCTTGTCCTTCTCCATTTCAGACCTCACAAATTCACATTCTCCTTTTTCCATTGATGGCCGTTCCTTCACCTGACAAGACTCGAAACCTCTTAAATTGTCGGTGTCTCCTCGTCACTCCTGTAACTTTCTTCCCATTTTGTCTCATTTGAAAGCCTACTTGCAAACACACTTTTGTAGATGTCCTGGTCATCTCGGTGTTGTGTTGCTTGTGTTATGAACCCTGTAACTGGGTGCCTTACCAGCAAAGATAGAAGTGTCCGTTGGAGTCTGGTGATACTATTTTCAACAATATTTATTAGAAAAAATACACAAAAATAATATCAATGCAAATATACAGATAATATACGTCACCAATACTAAACCTAAAAGTGCGGGTATAATAATAATCAATAAGAAATAAGCTGTATCATTGTCTAGGGGATGATGAATTGTCTGATGGAAATATAAAGTTCAGTTCAGTTCATGCAGGCTGCGGTAGTTGTTGGTCACTGTGTTGCAATTGTTGGAGAGAGAGAGAACAGTAACAGCTATTGACTTGCCAACTTTCCTTTACGATTTTGATCCATCGATGCATTGTTGTTGTGGCCATTCACGTATGACCCCTCCATCCTTTAGCTAGACCGTTCTTCCGTGGTGGACTCGTCACCCAGGCAAGGGTGGACACACACACAAGCCCCCACCGGTCTCGCTACAAAACACTGTGAGTTAAAATTTACCGACCCTTCGTTCGGTTTCCAATCTCCCACCCTGTCTTGTGGGGGTTCTGATACTCACTAGCGTTTCTCCTGGTGCGTCTGAGGGGTGTTACCCCAGACCCCACTTTTATCCCCAGTCATGGGGTCTCGGGTGTCAATCAGGTTGAGATGATGTAACCCATCAAACCAGCCCACTCTGGTTGTCCCCTGAGGGGTTTCAATGAATAGAACAGTACCAAGTAAACAATGCTTCTCCAAAAGACAATAGCAGTAATCAATGGTTCCGTTCCACTTTTGTTAGCAGGAGACATTCCACCTTAGCTGTGCCTCTCTCTCATTAACTTTCATGAGCTGTTATCAATAACAACTGCCCTGGCAGAGTCCCTTTTGTCTCTCTTACTTCCTTGATAACAGCATCGAAATAGTAGCGATTTGCGATTCTCCAAAAGGGAGGGGGGGCATTGGCGATTTTGTACCCTTCTGCTCATCAGAATTGTTCATACTTCGTAACACTTGGTAACTCTCCTGTGAAGTGCATGAGGACATTTTGAAGGCAGAATGCAATTGAAGATTATTGTTGTAGATCTTGTGTGGCCCATTGGTGGGGAAGTAGGCAAGGGGTATCACCTCAAATCTTAGGGATGTATGTTAGAAAAATCTAGGTAACTGGAGGTAAACAGGGTAAATTGCTTGGATAAACTTGGGATTGCAATAAAATGTGTGAAGTGTCCTTGTCAATCATGCTGCTGCTTATCATTGTGATTTAGTTGTGTTTTAATGACATTGACAATGCATCAGATGTAATGAGCAATTAAAATAACTCCTGAGGCATTGACTTTGATATCAAATTAATGAATAAAATTTCTCTCTAGCAGCTTTTAAGTTCATTTGAACTGTTTTGGTGTTTCACACCCAGTCAAATACACATCTGCGATATATTGGGTGCTTTAGTGCCAATTTGTGCATACAAGTATAAACAACAGGGTGATAATTACTGGATAATTTCTGAGAGATTAATATTGGCTGGGCAAATAGTGCTGTTCTTGCTGGGCAGTAGTGTGTGAACTTGTGCGTCTCTTTGAAGGAGCAGTTGAGATTTTGATTTTACTTTGTGTTCCTGACACATTCCCTCAGAATCTCATGATATTTTGTACTTGTTAACTGGGCTAGGTCTTGAGCCCATAAGCTCCTGACTTGTGTTCTATTAGAAAATGGAGGGCTATGTAGGAGGGAAGAATTAGATTCATCTTAGAGTAGGTTAAAAGGTTGGCACAACATTGTGGGCTGAAGGGCCTGTATTGTGCTGTGATGTTCTATTAAAGAGGAGATTGTTCTTTGTGCAATAGTTGGCACAAAATGAAATGAGCCTTTGTCTTGACTGTCTGAACCATAAAGCACTCGGAAAACTAACTGGTGATCCAGTCACTTTACTGCAGGTATTGCAAAGGATGAGAGTTTTAATAGTTGCAAGGACGGATTTAATAGGCTGGCATATTAGGAACCTCGATGTCTGAGGAGAGAAGCCCAACAAACACCTTATTTGCCCCATTTCCTTTGACAAACAAAGTTATTGGTAAAAGTGTTTTGTTTCACCTGGAGACTGGGTGCATAAAAACAGAGGCAGAAACGGAAGCCTCACCGGTAACAGTTCAGCACAGACTAGGTGGGCTGAAAGACCTGTTTCTGTGCTGTGACACACTATGACTCACTGCTCGGATATGGGGCTCTTTGTGCTCAGCAGACACCAGCGTACAAACCAAGCGCCTGAAATCCAACATTAAACCAGCAAGTCAGAGCCCCACTTCAGGAGCCTTAAGATCCCAACATGTTGGATGCATGTCAAAGTACTGAGCTTACTTCTGTGGTGTGTTTAAAAAGACACCAAATGTGTATTCCTATTGCAACTCAGGACGATACAAAGGGTTTTACAGCCAGTGTGGTCATTCTTGAAATCTGGGAAAAGGAGGAATCCGGTGTGCATGGCAAAAATGATCCAGACTAGCCTTTCTCAATATGATGGAGGGAGAAATATTGGTCAGGAGATGGAGGAGCTATACCATTCTTTGATTGGACTAGTGACAATGGGATATTTTATGTCCATGAGGGTCTGGCTTAACTTTCTCTTTTGAAAGTCAGAGCCAACTGCTCCGTACTTCTCCTATGCCATCTTGGGTGGTACCAGCCAGGGTTATGCGATCTAGGATAGGATTGAATCAAGAACTTCTAGGCTTAAGTGAGGAAGTGGATCTAATGAGCCAGGGATAAAGTTCAAGTAACCATGATGGGGAATCTGGCTTAATTTGTATTCCCTCGTGATGTACTTGGTAGATGTAATAGAACAGGTGAGTGAGAAGAAACATTTAATTTTATCAGGTTTTCTCCGTCACTGCCTCAACAAATGATGTACCAGCTTGTAAACAATGTACCCAACGGCTCTGTGAAATGCAACAAGAATCTAGCGAAGAGATAATGTGAAGAAGCACCTGGTTTTTGATGAATTCATTAGGAGTGGTGTCCTGGTTAACACTTTAGCTAATTGTATCAATGTTTTAACATTATTTAAGAATACTAGCTACTGCCCTGACCTGGCCATTGTTGGAGCGGGGTAGTGTTAGATTGGGCCGGCTTTGGCTCCACAAGCTTGGACAAGCACAGGCACAGGCTAAGTAAGTTTGTATTAAGTACTTTTCTCTGTTAGTACATAGCTTGTGCAATAAAAATGGGTCCAGTGTTAGTGGCATGTTCCTTGTCTGAGGTGTGGGAGATTTGGGAGACCGCCAGTGCCCCTCATGACGAAGTCTGTGCCAAGTGCATTGAGCTGCAGCTTGGTGATACGGTGGGGGGGGGGGGGGATGAGAAGGTGGTAGATAGGAGCTACAGGGAGGTAGTTGCCCTTATTTTGCAGGAAGCAGGTACCTGGGTGACTGTCAGGAGAGGGAAAGGGAATTGGCAGCCAGTGCAGAGTACCCCTGTGACTGTTCTCCACAACAATACATATATACCGCTTTGGATACTGTTTGGGGTGGTGGGGGGAAACAACTGAGGGTGAAACTGCAGTGAGCGGGTCTATGGCACTGAATCGGGTGCTGGTGGGGGTGGGGGGAAACAACCTGAGGGTGAAACTGCAGTGAGCGGGTCTATGGCACTGAATCGGGTGCTGGTGGGGGTGGGGTGGGGGGTCACAAAGAGGCTCTTGGAACATTCACCTTCATATATCAATATATTGCTTTGGATCCAACGATGAGGATACATTTAATTGAGGCTTATAAAATTGAGGTGGGGAGAGTTTGGAATTTTGGGAGAATTTTATGGGGTGAGTGTAAGTCCTGTGCAGGATGGTCAGTCTGGGCTTGTTGGGCCAAAGGGCCTATTTTCATGATCTATGACTTTAAGTACATTATGTAGGAAGCCCTGTTTGCTTTGGTTCAGTAACCAAATGGGAAGAAGGGAAGACAGAATGCCTGGTATGATATGGCACACTCTGCCCTTAAGAGAGATGGAAACAGAAATTACAGTGGATTCCAGTTAATTGGGCCATTGGTTAATCAGACAGCTGTTTATTTGGGACAACTCTTAAAGGACAAAAACTAGATTGAGAAAATAGCTGGGATTCCTTTTGTTTATTTGGGACAATATGCTGCTTAGTTTGGGGAGGAGACTGTTGCTGAACAGTTTTGAACTAGTGTCAGTTGCGTGCACTTGCGTGGCCATTAGACTACACCAGGCTCAGAGTGATCAGTTTTTAAATGGCGTCATTTGTGTGTGTCCGTGTTCAAAAAGCAGTGATTTTTGCCACTGATAGTTGGCGAGAAATAAGTCGTAAGATAATTCAGAATTGTTTTGCTCACCACGGTTTCAAACATACAGGCTTGGAGATACCAGAAACAGCCGGGAGTGGAAATGAAACAATTTCACTACTTCAAATTAAGAATTGTGAAGGTATTGATAAGCATCTTGAATGTTACAATGCAAATAAAAATATGGAGGGTGCATTCATCTAACTCATTGCATGAAGGCACTCTGTTATCTGCAGCAGGTGCCTGTGCAGATTTTGTTCATTTATAGTCAATCAAAGGAACATGGCTGTGTACACTGGATGAACTCTTCCATAATAACTACGGATGCCCCCCCCCCCCCCCCCCCCCACTTTTACAAAGGTAGAGCATTCCTACGAAACCTTTCTTAAGCTGAAATGGCGTAAAGTGAAGAACCATTAATTTAAATGGGAAAAATTTTCTTAAAAGCGAAAATCCTCTTTGTAATGCAAAAACAAGTTGCCAATGTAGGTCTATTATAAAAGTGAAGGTGCGTAAAGTGAACGTTCGTAAAACGGGGGACACCAGTATTGGGAACTAATACACAGTTTTATAGTGTTTTAGTAGTATTGAAAGTGTTCTAATTTGTGCTGTATTTCATTTAGATAGATAATGTGTTACTCAGTTAACCTGTAGTCTTGTCTTTTTTAGACTCATCTATTTCCATTAAATTTTGGCTAATTCCAAACTCAAGCCAAACTAAAACCACTTAATTGGGCCAAACTGTGCTGGTCCCGATGTCTCCCAACTAACCAGAATCTACTGTATTTGGTATCTTCACAAGGTGATTGGCTGGCCATTTAAGGGATTATAATTTGTGGGGTGTGGAAAAAGAGAAAGTAGATGGGGCTGATGAGATTGTCATAGAACCACTGCTATGGAAATGAGGCTATTCAGTCCATCATGTTTATGCTGGCTTCCAGTACAGCAAAGATGAGTTGAGAGATGGGGTCACGAGGAAAGCTTCTCTTGCCCCTTGACACAGGTGGGGTGTGAAAGGTTCTTGTCGTTCTATTTATTGTTGTATTTATTATTACCACAGATACAGTTTTCTCAGTGAACTTCATGCGAGGAAGGAATTTCATTGCACTCTGGTGTATGTGACGTGATTCTAATCTGAATCAGAATCATAAACCATTGACCTTGAGTTAAACACGTCAAAGGGTGTTGATTGGCTCAAGGGTGGTCACCAACAAAACCAGAGACCAAGAACTGGGCTTGGGGATCTGTTTGGTTAGCCCTTCTTTTGGGTGGAAGGGTGAGTTGGATGGGGTATCTAAGCTGGCCTTTCTGTGCTGCGCCCAGCTTTCACCTCCACATGCTACTGCCAATCTTCAGACAGGAATGTGCCGGATTTGAGGTTTATTTTCTGAGTGAACTATTGATATTTAAGAGACATTTTGAAGGTATTGATACACTCTTGGCATTAGTTTTGAAATTTTGTATTGGTGTGACTGTCAGCAAGATTCATCATCCAGGTTTGTTATTTATTTCAGTATCTTGAGTACACATTCTCAAGGGGCCCATTTTCCAAGTCTGTCTCCTTCACATTCTGACTTTCCTTTTGAGGGAAGCACCACATTTCAAAATTAGCTCCTTGTCTCCTTGGAGTCGAGTTTTTTAACCTTTAGTCTGGTCCGCTGGGCCTTTGCTGTATCTTGGCTGTGAACTCAACTGGGCGTTCCTGCTGTGCGTGGACAGACAATGGCTCTTTTTGAAAATCAGGCTTTGTATGAGTACTGGATTATTTGTCTGCTCTTTGGGTGGGGTTTAAAATGAGCCCCTTAAAGATCTTGGAGACATGGGGTGAACAATTGCAGACATAGGCAGAGGGATTTGAGCACTGCATGAGATATTTAATATTAAAGAACTGCTTAACTGGGTAACAGTGTAGACGAGTAGATACTGGACATGTTAAAAGGTGGGAGATGGATGGCAGACTATTGGAAGGGTTCACCAAGGTGTCCAGGAGAGCATTGGAAGAATAGTTTTGCATTAACAAAGATGTGTGAGAAGAATTCTTGCATGTTGTATGGAATTAGCTTGTTGTCCCTTCAGCGTAGACGATTGAGAAATTGTTTGAACTGATAAGTATATGACAAGGTACTCCAAGTAGCAAATATGGAGACATATTCTATTTATTGTCTTTCACGTCTCAGAGGAATCTATGGTCTTTCGGGAACGAAATCCAGAAACAAATTTTTGATTCATGTGGAATTTTGTTCCTGCTGCTGCTGCTCAGATTCTGGAAATGCCAGGCTGGTTTGAACTTTCACAGTGAAGGTTGGTAATGTTTCATTTGGCCACCGGTAGCATGGGGTGGCGAAGCGTTTCCCAAAGGCAGGAGAATGGGCCAGTGAATGGGTCAAGGGTCAGTGAACCAACATCTGCCAGAGTTTGGCCGCTGCGACTGGAGTGGGTGAAGTGAGCACACCTAACTTTGCTGGTTTTCTTCCAGGAGACGCTGGATGTTTACACGGAGACGGTTGGGCTGTACCTAGGACGGGGCACGAGTTACGTAAACGCACTACTCCAGGGGCTGCAGCCCTGGCAGATCGCTGCCATCTCAGTCGTGGCTACTCTGCTGGCAGTGTGGCTCCATGGCTTTCTCTTCAAGCAGCAAAGTGAGTGGGGATGGCCTGGGGAGGAACAGGGATAGAAATCATTGACTTTTGTTTAGGGCCTTTCACAACCTGAGGATGTCCCATAGTTGTTGATTATTGTCACATATACTGAGTTACAGTACTTTCTAAAATGTTATCATGGGAAACAGGCCTTTCGGCCCAACTCATCCATCCTGACCAAGATGTCTGTCTGAGGTAGTACTGTTTGCCAGTACTGGGCCCGTATCCCTCTGAACTTTCCTACCTGTTCAAATATCTTTTAAATGCTATTGCTGCTACCTCAACCAATTCCCCTGGCAGCTTGATCTATGTGTATACCACCCTCTGAATGGAAAAATTTGCTCCTCAGGTTCCTACTAAATTTTTTCCGATGCATAATTCGTACACAGCAATTCCCACAGCCAGCAGGACATTTGCGTTGAGGTGAGCTGTTGGTAAATTGAGGGGTTCAGTGTGTCCAGATGACATAAGGGAATTCCTTGCATTTTGTGGCAAGGATCTAGCATCTCCACTTCTTGGCGGTCCTGGAGCATTGTGGGAAGGGTCACCCCAGAAGCTTGAGCATAAAGTGTAGGCTGACACACCAGTGCAGTGTTGAGGGATGGCTGTCCTGTCAAAGGTGGCAGTTTTTAAACGAGGCCTGAGTAAGGCAGTGTTGCAATGGTGATCTTGTGTCAGAGGTCCATCGAACCACATTCTATTCCATGTTTGGAGTAGGCAAGTGTGACTTTCCCTGGGTGCTTCAGTTTCCTCCTACTTGGAAGGACATGTTGGTTGATGGGTGAATTGGTATTTATAAATTACCCCTATTATGTGTGTTGGGGTAGCTTGATGGGTGGTGTTGAGGGGTATTTGTGTGAGAAGAGGTTGCAGGACCATGAATGAAGGATTGGGATGCTCTGAGAGTTGGCATAGACTTGATAGGTACATCAAGTCTCCAAATATGAACATTGAAATCTCTCTCAACAATGTTCTCCCACAGGCGAGTGAGAAACTATTTTAAAGAGGGGCAGCTGAGGTTGCTGCATTGTGTCACTTAGTCTTAGAAAAGTACAGCACAGAAACAGGCCCTTTGGCCCATCAAGTCCATGCCGAACCATTTAAACTGTCTATTCCCATCGTCTTGCACCAGGACCATAGCCCACCATACCCCTACCATCCTTGTACCTATCCAAACTTCTCCTAAGCAGTGAAATTGAGCTTGCATGAACCACTCGCACTGGCAGCTTGTTCCACCTTCTTGAGCCCTCTAAGTGAAGAAGTTTCCTCTCATGTTCCTCTTAAACATTTCACCTTTCACCCTTAACTCATGACCTCTGCTTGTTGTCCCACCCAACCTCAGCAGGAAAAGCCTGCTTACGTTTACACTATCTATACCTCTCATAGTTTTGTATCCCTCCATCAAATCTTCTCCTTTCCAATGAATAAAGTTCTAACTTAACTCAATCTTCCCTTATAACTCAGGTCCTCCAGCACAGGCAACATCCTTGTAACTTTTCTCTGTACTCTTTCAACCTTATTTACATCTTTCCTCTAGGTAGCTGCCCAGAACTGTACACAATACTCTGGATTAGGCCTCAGCAGTGTTTTATACAACAACTTGACATCCCATCTCCTGTACTCAGTCCTTTGATTGATGAAGGCCATTGTGACAAAAGCTTTCTTATGGGCTGTCTCCTCACAAGGACCAGGAATGTCTGCTTTGAATCCAGTCTTAACTTTATCAGATACACATAAACTTTGCCTGTGTTGTACTTTTCATCTTCAATTTAGATCTGTGTTACTCAAAGGTTAGTGGGCATTCCTTGTATAAAAACAAAGATTGTGTTCTTAGATTTGATGAAGGTGAAGTAAAATAGTATTTTTTTCTGATCTGATAACTAGAGGGAGTCAATCAGACTAAAATGATCAGATAAAAACACAAAATGCTGGCAGAACTCAGCAGGCCAGATAGCATCTATGGGAGGAGGTAGTGACGACGTTTTGGGCCGAAACCCTTCATCAGGAGTGTAGTAACATGGGATGGTCGAGGGGGGATTCGAAGTGGGGGGAGGGATAAAGTAGAGAGCTGGGAAGTGATAGGCTGGAGGGAAATGGGCTAGGGGGAAGGTGGAGAATTATGGGAAATAAAAAAGAAAGAAAGGTAGGGCTGGGGGGAGATTATAGTGAGGGGGGAAAAAGAGAGAGAAAGAGAACCAGACTAAAATTATAGATAGGGATGGGGTAAGGGGGGGGGGCAGGGGTATCAATGGAGGTCTGTGAGTTGAATGTTCATGCCAGCAGGCAGGAAGCTACCCAGGCGGGAGATAAGGTACTTCAATTCCACAGACTATTCCCACTCCGATATGTCTGTCCATGGCCTCCTCTACTGTCAAGATGAGGCCACACGCGAGGCGATGGAGCAATACCTTCTCTCTCTTTTTCCCCCCCTCACTATAATCTCCCCCCAGCCCTACCTTTCTTTCTCTTTTCTTTCCCATAATTCTCCACCTTCCCCCAGCCCATTTCCCTCCAGCCTATCACTTCCCAGCTCTCTACTTTATCCCTCCCCCCACTTCGAATCCCCCCTCGACCATCCCATGTTACTTCACTCCTGATGAAGGGTTTCAGCCCGAAACGTCGTCACTACCTCCTCCCATAGATGCTGTCTGGCCTGCTGAGTTCTGCCAGCATTTTGTGTTTTTATTTATTTCCAGCATCTGCAGATTCACTTGTGTTGCCTTAAAATGATCAGAACTTTGTTTTGCACCTCTTGGACTTTTTTTTAATTGATTTTTTTAATGCATTTTCTACAACACTACAAATAAAAAAAAACCCCCAAACCAAAATGAAAAAATAATACAGTGCAAAAATAAACATACAATAATAATACAATACAAAAAAGATAATTGAGAAAGCACCCAAATTGAAGTCATGTAAAGTTAGTATCCTCCCCAAGCCCCACAACAAAAAAAAACTCCAGACCAACTACAACACAATATAGAGAATATAAATCAGGACATTCAAACCCCCAAAACTGCAAATACACTTGAAAACAGAAGATAATAATGCCTACTACCAAAAAAAAAGAGCTGAAAGTAAGGGACTGAAAAAAAAACCTTAATTAAGAGGAAAGTTATGAACGTACTCAATAAAAGGTCCCCAGACCTTAGGAAACTTTATATCCGAATTAAGAATTGAATAATGAATTTTTTCAAGGTCTAAGCAGGACATAATATCATTAAGCCATTGAGCATGCGTGGGTGGGGCAACATCCCTCCATCTAAGGAGGATTAGACGTCTAGCCAGGAGAGAAGCAAAAGATAATATTCGACACTTAGTCAAACTCAAACGTATATCTGTCTCACCCAAAAAACCAAACAGAGCAATTAAAGGGTTAGGTTCTAAGTGGTGATTCAGAATACAGGATAAAGTTATAAAAACATCTTTCCAAAATTTCTCTAAACTAGGACAAGACCAATACATATGAATAAGAGAAGCCTCGCCCCTTTTGCATTTATCACAAAGAGGACTAATAGGGTAAAATCGAGATAATTTAGATTTAGACATATGGGCTCTATGAACAATCTTAAACTGTAAAAGGCAATGGTGAGCACAAAGAGAGGTTGAATTACCGATTTGAGAATCGAGTCCCAAATCTCATCAGATAAAGAGATATTTAAATCATGCTCCCAAGCCATTCTAATTTTATCCACAGGGGCACACTGTAAGAATGCTAATTTATCATGAATAAATGATATTAAACCTTTACCCAGTGGATTAATAGAAAGAAATAAATCCATAACATTTTTCTCGGGCATTTCAGGGAAGTTAGGAATTAAAGGATTAATAAAGTGTCTAATTTGGAGATACCTAAAAAAATGGGCATTAGGCAGATTGAACTTAGTAGAGAGCTTGAAAAGATGGACTTCTTCCTTGTAATTAATTCTGTTGTGAGGTTGAAACAGGCTGCAGTTTTGTGATTACTGTATTTGCCAACAGTGCAAAGGAAGGGCCTTTTCTGATTTGGAGATTGTGCGCCTGTTTTCCACCATTGATTTTTTTTTTCTTATCTTTTATCTCTGCAGGTATTTCCTTACGACTAAGAAATTTCTTCTTCAGAATGATGAGGAAATTGCCATTTCTGGCTGCTTCGGTAAGTATGTTCATCATTTTAACAAGGTGGCATTTCCAGTGGAATATGCAGGAAGGCGTGCTGGTTTTTTTTCGCTGTTGAATGTGGAAGATTTCCTCTGTGATCATAACATTGATCACTTTGTTACGTCTCCCTTAACTTTCTCCCCCTCAAGTTTAGAACATTCCCTGTTTTTGTACCTACACAATAAGAGCTGCCTACCCCCCCCCCCCCAGGTATTTTTAATGAATCTCCTCTGTAACACTCTAGCAAGGCCATGATATCGTTGCTGAAATACAGTATCCAGGGTGCAACTTAAGCTTAAGCAATAATTTTAAAAGCTTTATCTTCATTTGTAATCAATCGCTCAATTTGCAAATCCAAACTCACTTCCGTTTATCCTCTCTGCCACCTTCGTTCCTGGAACCCTCCACTTCTGTGCCCCTCAAAATAATCCATCTTGTCTCCTTGTGTTGCTTCTCCCAGAATACATCGCTTTGCACTTTTTCACATCACACTGCATCTGCCACCAAAGTCTTCTGACTTTGTCAATCTCATCTGTGTACTCGTGTAGTGTGTACCGAACTGTGTGCTGTGCGACACTGACTGGCTGTATGTCATCCACAAACTGGAGAATTGTACTCCTACTCATTTACCTATTGCTGTGATCTGGAAGAGGGATGTTGTGTCATATTCTGCTCTATTAGTTTATTTTTATTCATTGCAAAATATTAAAAGTAGCATGGTGTATCCCTTTGCTGTTAAATAAACTGAGATGGGAAGTGATCTATGTGCATAAACCTACGTAATTGTCATGTCTTGTCATCCCATTGGTGGTGGTGAAGAAAAAAGATCTGAAAAGCCATAGGACAGAAGGAGTCTTGAATTTCTCTTCACCATGACCCCAAATTCAAGTGATAATAATTGAAGTTTGTTTGTCATGTGTACATATATTGAAATATGCAGTGAAATGTAACGCAACACACGCAAAATGCTGGAAGAAATAAGCAGGCCAGGCAGTATCTGTGGAAAAAAGTACAGTCAATGTTTTGGGCCAGACCCTTCACTAGGATGGTACTCTTTTCCATAGATGCTGCCCGGCCTGCTGAGCTCCTCTGGCATTTTGTGTCTGTTATTTGGATTTCCAGCACCCGCAGACTTTCTCGTGCTAGTGAAATGCATTGTTTGTGTTAACACCTGAGGGAAGTGCTGAGGGATGCCTGCTTCCGGTGCCAGCATAGGATGCCTGCATTGCTTGGCAGAGCAACACAGAACACAGTAATCAACAACCAACAACAGCAAAAAACAAGCCCTGTTCTTCCCTCCAGTCCTTTAACCCCCGAACAGGTCTTCAGCTCCAGTCCTCAGTGGACAGACTTGGGCCTGCAGACACTGGGCTTCAACTTCCCCAGCAGACTCACAGATTTTTGCAGACTCTGCATCAGCCAACGGCCTAGACTTCCAGACTCCTGATTCATCCTTGGGCTTTGGTCCTTGGCATCGAGCCCAGGACACTCAGAGGACCGGGCCTCGAAATCTGAAATTGCTGATTGTGGGAATCTGAACACTTGGCTTTGAACTTCGGTCCCACTGGTTCACGAACCCTGGGGGGGGGGGGGGGGGGGGGTAATTGGAACCCGTTCGTCCTGTCTGCATCGAACTATGAATGTGGAACCCGCTGATGTCATGACACCTCATAATGACTTTTGGCTCAGAGTGAAACCGGTTTGCTTTTCACTTGAGAACTTCAGTGCACCACTGGACAGTAGGGATAAGATGATGATGGCAAAATGGGATTGAGCAGAGTATTGAGCACTTGGCTCATTGAACTGCTCCACGGATTTGAGACCTCCCTAGCTTTTCCCCACCTTTGTTAGCAAATACCAGTTAATCTTCAGTGTACATTAAAAACTGTTGTTCTTTGCAAAAGAGGCCTCTGCAGACAGAAGCTGGTACAATTTCTGATTTCTCTCCTGAATGTACTGGTTCTAATTTTTTCATCCTAATTTTCTTGGTCCTTTTCCCCCAGCCGGTGCCAATAGTTTTATTTATTCTTTCAGTCCAATTCTAAACTTCCTAAATTCCAGGGGATGGAATCCAGTTTGTGTAAACTCCTTTTTGCGGTTTAACCTTTGAAGCCTGTATCATTAAAGTTCCTATGCTTGCTGCCTGAAACCAGCATCTGCTATCACCCACGGTGACACGCACAAAATGTTGGAAAGACTCACCAGGTCAGGCAGCATCTACGGATATATATCCTGTCACCCTATCCCTGCTGTGTTATAAAGAGCACTGTTTGTTAGCAGTGTGAAACTTCTACTTTCTGCCCTGGCCTTGGAAGGAATAAATGCAGATCCCTCTACCAGGAAAGGAGAGCATTTGATACATCTGTTCTCTTTGTGAAATCAATTCAAAACCAGCTCCACTGCTTGCCTTTCTTGCAGACCTGTCTTTACTTTGCTTCCAACACTGGGGTCTTGTTCTTTCCTGCGAAGATGCACTGGCCAGTTTGAAATGGTGCAGACGTCCATGTTCAAATGGAAATTAAAGGGTTGGGAACTACGTTGACTATATGGTTTGATAAGGGAAGCGAACAACACTCTTTAAATATTAATGTGGTTGCTGATTTTATTGTTGCGTCACGTCAGGGATTTTTTTGTTAATCCACTCAGATTGGCATGGCAGAAGTAACATGATTTTCTTGCTGTTTCTGATGAGGTCAATATCCTATCACGTCAGTAGTTTATGGAGCAATTTGTCAGTAGGGCAAAGGCCACTGTGGCTTTCGATTGCTCTCACATCCACTTCTGTGTCTGTCAGGCGCACTGCACTCTGCACTTTATTCTTGGCACACGTCCAGCTCTGTACTGGGCGCAGAGTTCAGAACTGGTCTGTCATTGTATGTTGATCTAGGCCAGGAAGCACTTCATTTTGATTATTGTTTTGATTTTAAAGAAAGGTCTTGAAAATACTTGGAAGTTGAGGAGTGATTTGAAAATGGAAGCATGCTCCAAGCCACTTGTACTCAGATCTGTGTGTTTTGCAGGAACCTAGCGTAGAATATTTTTTATTTTGATTCATTTTATTTTTAACTCTACAACCACCATCAGTCCATAATAATTAATTGATTCTGACAAATCTAAGGAAACCTTTGTTATCAAATGTAGTTGTGTCTGAAGGACTACTTCCTGGCAGGTTCCTGCTTGGTTAAATGTACAATGACTACAGTTTTGTGCTGTTTATGATGAGATGCAGGGAATTAGCACATTAAACCCTCTTGATGCATTCCGTCAACAGATACAGAAGCAACTTGACAAAGCACTGAATGACCTGTCTTCCAGTGTCTTAACCCTGGAGGACGGAATGACCTATGTCACGTCTTTGCCTGCCCACGGGCTGACAGAATCGGATCTCCTCCTCAAGGTTAAAGAGTACACTGCAATGGGTGAGTTAACGTGATTGTAACTTGAAGAGGTTTGGCTTGAATTCATTGTTGCTTTCCCTCCGAAAGAGGTAGGATGAGCTTTATTAATTGGGGTAGAAATCCATTCAGTGCTCGTGACTGTGCAAAGCACTCTTACTGAAGTTTCGTTCCATGGGCTCAATGTACCTAATTCTCGCAGGGAAGAGCTGCATTTAATGTTCCAGCATCTGCAGGATTTTAAAGTTTTTTTTTTCCCCCCATTTCCCATTCATCACTTGACGTTTAACTTGCACCTGATTTAAATCTGTGGGTTAACAGTGTCACAGTGAGTGACGCTCACAGCTAGAGCTCCTGCAGTTTGAAGCCCTGCTCCGGAATCCAGAATGCATATCCCGGCTGACAGACCAGCACAGTTCTGCCTGCTGAGATGTTCAACTTCGCCCATTCTCTGATCAATCAATTAAAAATTAAAGGAGTTGTTAACTATTACTCATCAGTCAATCAACATAATTTTAAAAATAAAGCTGATTATCAGTACATTATGCCATTACTGTGTTTAGGGGTGTGGTTTGCCTAAATAAATAAAACATGTCGAAATGTAACTTTCTACGTTACAAAGTGACCACACTCCAATTTACCACTGACTTTAAAGAAACGCTTAGCATTGCGCTATTTCGGCGCTGACAACCTGGGGTTTAATTCCGCCGCTGTCTTAAGGAGTTTGTACATTCTCCCTGCGACCAAGTGGGTTTCCTCCGCGTGCTCCAGGTTCCTCCCACTTTCCAAGGATGTAGCATTTAGTAGGTTAGTTGGGCAGGGAGGGCTTGTTGGGCCAGAAGGACCTGTAACCGTCTGAATAAAATAAACTGTAAGAAAATAGCTGCATAAAATATTTAAATGATGTGGCATTCCTTTGTAGGTGGCTGTCTGTCTACCACTTTGCATTGGACAAGTGTGCCTGCAAAGTGAACAGCAAGTGTTTAAGCTTGCCACAGCAAAATTCATCAGCTCGTACTGATAATATTCTTTGCATGAATCGGCTAAGCTGTGGCAGTGTGTAGCTTTGCCTGTGTTGACAGCTCAGCTTTGCCACCTGCAGTGTTAGTTGATCATGTTTAAAACCCTGTCTTGAACAGGACCTGGAGGCTGATGTGTGTTTGTCTTATCCCCGATGCGAAACTTTGCATTGTGTTTTTTGGATCTACTGTGTATGTCCATAAGAAAATGAATCTCGTGGTTGATTTCGGTGATGTGTGTGTTGCTTGATAATAACTTCACTTTGAATGTTGTATTTTGCAGGGGAAACATGTTGGGAAAAGGGCCAAGTTTCTGGAACAGTGTATAGTGGCGAAGAGCAACTCACAAAGCTGATGGTGAAGGTAGGAGATGGTTTGATGTATCATTACAAAACATCAACACTGGCCCCCTTACCTCTGGTAATTCCAGTCCTCTCCCTCTGTTTTCCTTCAATGCCTGCATGATACTAGCCACATGAGGATGGATACCAACAAGATGGCCCCTGCACTGTGAGGAAATCTCCTGCCTTTACATCAGTTCCAATAATTTAACATCGGCAGAAAGACATGGCAGGACTTTGACAGAATGTTGCATGACCTATTTGAGGACAAGAAATGGGAAAGTAGGAGGCCATTCCATCCCTCAAACCTGCAATAATCTTTTGTTTCAAATCAATTTGTCTTTCCAATCAGGATATCTCCGAAAATAAGTGTAAATGAAAGAATAAAAGCAGGAGTGGGCAACAGGGCCTCTCAAATCTGCTCTACTATTCAATATGGTCATGCCTGATCTGCCACAGGCCTTGTGTCCTATTTTGTGTCAGCTCCCCAAAATCCTCAATACTCCTTCCTTCATAAATGTGTCTACTTCCTCTTTAAATAGCCCCAGTGATGAAGCCTTCCTGTCTGATCTAGAGATTCATCATCCACTGTGAAAAGTTCCTGTTCATCTCAATTTTAAATGGCTGTATAATCTTGCATTACTCTTGTGTTTACACCATTAGTGTTAAATTCATTAAATTGGGAGTTTACACTCATGGAAACTTCCAACTTGTCATACCTTCCTCATAACCTTGTGTTTCAATAAGATGATCTGTCATTCTTAAACCAATAAATATTCTTTTAGGAATGCATGACAGGACATCCTTTCACTCTAGAAATTAGCCGAATGAATTTTTTTGGGCTGCTTCTAATGATAGCACATCCTTTATTAAATGAGGGGACCAAAATTGTGTTCATTTCTGGTTGCCTCATTATAGGAAGGGTCTGGAAGCTTTAGAGAATGCAGAGGAGATTTGCCAGGAGGCTGTCTGGATTAGAAAGCATGTCTTATGAGAGCAGGTTGAACAGACTAGGCACTTTCTCCTTGGAGAGGAGGAGGATGAGAGGTGACTTGACAGAGGCGTACAAGATGATAAGAGGCATAGATAAGAGTGGACAGCTAGAGTTTTTTTTCCCCCAAGGTGGAAATGGCTATTACGAAGGGGCATGACTTTAAGGTGACGAGGAAGATAAAGAGTGTGTGTTGCTTGGATTTCCAGCATTTGCAGATTTTCTCTTGTTTGTGAGTATATGTCAGAGGTAGTTATTTTTAAAGAGCATGATAGGTGATTGGAAAACGCTGCTAGGAGTGGTGATGGTGGAGGTAGATTAGGGACATTTAAGAGACTCTTAGATAAGCATATAGGTGAAAGAAAGCTGGAGACTATTTGGGAGGAAAGCGTTAGATTGATCTTGGAGTAGGTTAAGATTATGGGCTGAAGAGCCTGTTCTGTTCTATGAAGCTGCTCGGTAGTCCAGGTATAGCCTCGCTAGTACCACCAGTACAATCGTAACAATACTTCAATATTTAACCTTCTTGCAATAAGGTCAACGTCCCATTTGCTTCCCCTGTCACTGGCACCACTTTTAGCTGAGAATTGAGGCTCAGAAACCAAGCATCAGTTGACCTTCTCTTAAATAAACACTGTGACTGAGGATTAATAGCTCACTGGACAAGATGTTTCTAACAGTTTGTGAAGAAATCTGTCCTTTTAGCCTATATGCTGATCTGTATTCAGAGGCTCTGCCCCATAGTAGTAGATTCCAGCCAGGTCAATTTTGATTCAGTGAGATCCTCTCAACCTTCAGGAAAATTATTGTATCAGTATTCGCAATCTCTTCTCTTGAGACTATCTTTCTTTTCCTCCCCATATGCCCTCCTATATATATATATACACATACATAAAATTCCATATCTCGGGTATCAACCTCATTTATCTAACATCCTTTGTCCCTGCTGGATAAGGGAACCAAGCTGTAGTTGATATTTCAGGTGTGTTATTACAAATGAAAAAAGAATGGAATAAACTTCCTTCATCAAAATATTAGAATGGATGATGAAGGCATGTAGGAGTTCAACACTTTGCCAGCTGTTTTTCTGAAGGGAATTTCTGCAGCTAAGGATCCTATGAGTCTAGAACTCTGGTTAGTTCCAGACCATGAGCAAGCACCATTATTTAACTGCTCAGTGCGAAAGAGGAACTTACATTTATTTTAATCTCAATATCTGCATTTTTTTTCTTTTAGTTTCAGCCATGTTCTCCAGTTTCCTCCCACATCCAGAAGTCAGGAGGGTCGGTAGATAGTTGGCCACTGTGATCTCCCTAGCGTGCAGGGATGTTGCAAAATCTGGGTGGTGGGGGAGGTTAAAAAGGGAATAATGTCGGATGAGTGTGACTGGGTGGTTGATGGTCAGAGTACTGACTTGGCAGACCTAAGAGTGTGTCCTGCGTGTGCCTGGCAGCTGATGCATGTGGTAAAGTCCCACCAATGGCAGTACGTGTGCACTGGGGCCTCTGACCAAAGAGCTCTAAAGCAGTGGATTGAATTCCCCCTCTCAAGATCAACCTCATTACTGCTCCTTGGCCTTTGCTCATTTGCTGCTGGAATTCTTACCTAAAACTATTAAATGTAAACTGGTATTTCAATAAAACAGGAAAATGGAACCACTCGGGGGTCATCTCAACATCTGCGGAATGAGAAGCTGTTAACATTTCAAGCTGGGAAAGTTCTAATAAAGCATCTTAGACCTGAGAACAGTTTCTCTTTCCACAGATGCTGCCTAACCTGCTGGGAATTAACAAGATTTTCCATTTTTGTTCCTATTTCCGGCAACTGCAGATTTGATCTTACTCCATTTCAACCCCCTCTCCTATTTTTAATCCTCTAAGTCTCCAATATCCTACACTTCCTTACCACAGTGTGTGCCAGTCAGCCATCAATCCGACTCTCACTGATGTTTGGTGATACCTGATTAGGCCTCTTTTTAAGTTCTTTTTCAACAATTTTACAATAGTCTCCAGTCTCATTACGTTCTACCTCATTGGCATTCACTGTTTTAGCAATCTTCCCTTCACTCTCCGACACCCCTCCCAAATCCTCTCCATCCCAGCCATCTTCTGTCCTGATGCAAGGAGTTCGCCCAGAGCATCATCGATTTCTTCCCCCAGTAAAGATAGATAGATAGATAGATACTTTATTCATCCCCATGGGGAAATTCAACTTTTTTTCTAATGTCCCATACACTTGTTGTAGCAAAACTAATTACATACAATACTTAACTCAGTAAAAAAATATGATATGCATCTAAATCACTATCTCAAAAAGCATTAATAATAGCTTTTAAAAAGTTCTTAAGTCCTGGCGGTAGAATTGTAAAGCCTAATGGCATTGGGGAGTATTGACCTCTTCATCCTGTCTGAGGAGCATTGCATCGATAGTAACCTGTCGCTGAAACTGCTTCTCTGTCTCTGGATGGTGCTATGTAGAGGATGTTCAGAGTTATCCATAATTGACCGTAGCCTACTCAGCGCCCTTCGCTCAGCTACCGATGTTAAACTCTCCAGTACTTTGCCCACGACAGAGCCCGCCTTCCTTACCAGCTTATTAAGACGTGAGGCGTCCCTCTTCTTAATGCTTCCTCCCCAACACGCCACCACAAAGAAGAGGGCGCTCTGTTCGACTCCGCTGAGTTCCTCTAGCCGATTGTTGCTCTGGATTCCAGTATCTGCCCTCTTTTGTGTTCTCTTCCTGCATCTCTCACTCCCTTTCTGAATGCTGGTGCCTCTTCAATGGATTTACAGGTGGGGGAGTCAGGACAAATTAGGAAGGAGCACAGTCGTATAAATGTTGCAAACATGGGGTTGCAGAGTGTGAAGTAATAGGAGTAGGTTGGTGAGTGAAATAATGATTGAGACCTTTGTTGGTCAGGATCGATCATGGATGTTGATGCACAAGCCAGGTCAGTATAATATGAGAGCAAGCTGTTGGCCATGTAGCAAGCACCCCCTCTCCATGCATCTGAGAAATCCAAAGGAACGGCAGAGACCGATAAAGTTTGGTACCAGCAGTGTCGCATGAGTTGCCAGTCAGTGTTGAGCTCAATGTAGGACTGCTGTAGGGCCTCCAGCTCTGGATTTTTCCCTCGGGGTTTACTCCCAAAGTCTTCCCCGTGAGCCTGTCTAGCTGCAAGGCAGTGGAGGTTTGAGATCAGCGTTTTCCTTCTCCTAGATGTTCTGCCAACCATGGCTGATGAGCCCCATCTGCCTGAAGCGACTGGTTTTAAGGCACCAGTAACCTGCCTTTGCCACTTCTCCTGTCAGTAGAAATGGTTCCACCAGGTTTAGTAGCCAAGCTACACGAGAAGACCAGAAGCTGGACCTGGTTGTCGGAGGCTGTTTGAGAGGCACGCTATTGGGAGCATTTAATGGGTAGTAGGAGCTTGTCCCCATTACCATCCCCGGCTATAACAACCTTAAGGAACTGAATAGAATAGAACCTTATTGTCATTGTTCAAGACAACGGATTGCAGTGCTACTCCAGTCTGTGCTATACAGATATTTACAATGCATGGTGTATGGCTTACTTGAAAAATATCTCTTTCTTTACATGCAACGAGTGACTTAGATAGTCCATAACACTCAAAGACTATTGGCAAGCTGGAGTGAAGCATTATTCAGCTCAGGAAGAAGCTGAATTTTAGTCTTCCTGTCTTGGCTAAGATGTTTTTGTATCTCCTACCAAATGGCAGGTCTCGGCCCGAAACGTTGACTATACTCTTTTCCAAAGATGCTGCCTGGCCTGCTGAGTTCCTCCAGCATTTTGTGTGTGTTGCTTGGATTTCCAGCATCTGCAGATTTTCTCTCCTTTGCGAATGAAGGAGGTGGGAGGGGAACGAGAGGGAAGTGACCAGAATGACGAATGAAGAAAAGGGAGAGGGGGGAGTAATTACTGTAAGTTAAAGAGATAGCATTGCGACATTGACTGCGTGATGCTTTGCGATTTATTTCTCCACTCTATCAGACACTGTTCGTACAGCTGGTGTCTAATTGTTGGCCATTGGGTAATGGGTGACCGATCGTTGCTGCAGTGTTAAAAGCAAGCTACTCTGGTGAGATTTGATGCTTGAACAAAGCTTTTGCAACAAAGCTTTTTTTTTTCCAGAGAGGTGGGGTGGGAAATGAAAAAACAATCTTCACCTTAGCAGCCTCCTGCATGTTTCCTGTCTGAAGGCAAGTTGTGGGTAGTGATATACTTTCTTGCTTGCACGTACACTGTTGTAGGAAGCACAGCAGTCAGATGATACCTAGCGTGCTGCTGGGAAGAGCAATGTGGTAATGACATGACCAGGCAATTTCTGAATTGGAAGGTTGTGGATTCAAGCTGTATTCAGTCCTTGGGCACACAATAATCTACGCTGACACTGCAGTGCAGTAGCGAGTTGAGATGAGGTTAAGCTGAGGCCCTGGTAGTCCACAAGAGTGAACATCGGAATCAGAATTGTTTTTTTAAATCATTGACATTGCAGTATAGTGCAATATATAAAATGTACTCTAAAATACCATAAGAAATAAATATATATGAAATATATTTATGTGTGTATGTATATAGTGGTCATGTGTTCATTCTCTGTTCAGACTTTCAAGGTGGCGACTCTGGGTGCAGCTCTGAAAGGAATCATCGAATAATCTCGTTTAGGACTGCTGCAGTTGAAATCTAGTCTCTACCATGGGTAGTTCAGAAAGCAACATTATTTTTAACATGAAGACCACACAGGTTAATTGAATAACATGAGTTCTCTTGTTTCCCAGCGAATGTTTTGTGGATTAGAAAGGGAAGATGTTATTCCTTTTTTTTTTGAAATTGATGTAGAAAGGGAAGAGGGAAGTTCAAGGGGGATATTAGAGGAAGGTTTTTTACTCAGAGAGTGGTTGGTGCGTGGAATGCACTGCCTGAGTCAGTGGTGAAGGCAGATACACTAGTGAAGTTTAAGAGACTACTAGACAGGTATATGGAGGAATTTAAGGTGGGGAGTTATATGGGAGGCAGGGTTTGAGGGTTGGCACAACATTGTGGGCCGAAGGGCCTGTAATGTGCTGTACTATGTTCTATATTTTCTTCTTTGGAGCTGAGGAATGAGAACCCTGAAGTGGTGAGTGCTCGAAGGGGCCGATATTAGCATTATATACACAGAGCAGCATACCTGACCAGGTTGTCGTGCAGAGGTACTGCAATGAGCTCCTGCTCATCCCACTGTTTTTTCGGAACCTGATCGAGGCATCAATGGTGGCTGCTGGTCGTTATCTGAGAAAATCTGGAGCCAAGTTGAGATGGAGTGGGTGTCATCTGTCACAAATGGCTGTCAGTGGCTTCCTTTACTGTGTCAGATAGGGTTTACTTATGCCCTGCTCCTTCCACCCCAGCCCTGCTGCTGACCAGCACCAGTCCTTACAGACATCCTCTTCACACTACCACCGTGGCTTGTTCCGTACCAAGCTTTGCCTGCTGGGATGAGATCTCCATTTCACCAGTAGAGAGTGCTGGTTTGCGCTGGATTTCCCAGCAGGGCTCTGTGGCACCTTATGACACATCCGTTTTAAATAGTACATCAGTTTTCTCCCTCCTGAGCTTTCGGACTTCAGGACCACAAACTCCGCAGTGAATCATTGCAGGATTCCTTGTGTATAAAAGCCCTCTACCTATCCTGACATGGGAATACAATGGATTCCAGTTAATTGGGACACTTCAGGACCATTTTGGCCCAATTAAATGGCTGCCCAGTTGGCTGAAGTGTCATGGAAGTGGTTAAAAAAGCATAAAAAAGACAAACTACCATTTAGTTGAGTAGCAAATTACGTACTTAAATGAAATACAGAACTAATTAGAACTCTAGCAATATCACTACAGTCCTATAAAACTGTGTATCAAGTCCTAGTTGTTATTAATGGAGGAATTCATCCAATGTTACGATGCCAGGTTCTTCTGACTGTAAATGAACAAAATCAGCACAGACACCTAGTGCAGATAACAGACTGCTTTCATACAAGGCTTTTGACAATTGCGTCCTCCAAATCTTCATTTCCATTACAACATTCAAGATGATTATCAAATTCTTCTTCGTTCCAAATTTGATAAAGTAGTGAAATCATTACATTTTCACTCTCAGCCATTTCTGCCATCTCCAAGCCTGAATGCTGAAACCACAGTGAGTGAAACGGTTCTGAGATGTTTTACTGCTTATTTCTCACTATCAGTGACAATAGTCTCTGCTTTTTGAATACAAATATGTGCAAATGAAGCTATTTCAAAAACTGTTCACTGCATGTACGGTGTAGTATCTAACAGCCACACAAGTGCATGCAACTGATTCTAGTTAGAAACTGTTCAGCAACAGTCCTCTGTTCCAATTAAGCGGCATAAGTGTCCCAAATAAACAAAGGGAAATACAGATATTTTCTAGGTTTTTTTGTTCTTGAAGATATAACTGTCTCACCGTAGGCTCATAAAGAGTTAGGTATAACTATCAGCAACTTTACAATGTATTGGGAATAATAATGAAAAGGCCATTTCCAATAAATCAACACATCTAGGGTGAATGTGATTCACAAACATAAATGTTTTAATATCCCTTTAAAGGAAAGTAGGACTGTTATTTGTATGAACACTGACACGCCCATTCAAATTTACTGTTCGCCAGGAAGAAATAATTTAACTCACACCATTGTAAGCTTAGATCAAAGTTGTACTGACAAAGTATTTTAAACTATAAGAAACACAGTAAAGGAAAAGGGCCCAGTACATATATGTTAGTATATTATACACATAATCATTGGAACACATTGTAGCGTTATCAATCTAGTTTGTTTCACTTGGTTTTCTTATGGTACTGAAATGGTTTTGCCTGAAAACCCATTCCAAGTGAACCCTAAATATCCACGTATCGTCCAAGGAAAAGGTGTCAAATTTTCTGTAAGGCCTTATCCTATCTAGCTAACTAAAAGTTATTTGTACATTTTCCGTGAAAACCAGAATCTGCAAAATCCTATTGGCTAATTCAACAAGCCTAACTTAATCAACTGGATTTTTATTTTAAACAACAAAATTAAATACTCAATTGTATAATATAATTAAAGGAACACATTGCATTTTGTGAAAATCTGCAGAAAATAAAATAACCAGCAGCATAATTGTATTAATAAAATAAAGCATGGTCTTAACCCAGGGTGTTACAAAGAATTGTCCCAATTAGTGACTGATGGCCTAGTTAACCAGATTCCACTGTTTTGTTACATATACCAAGATACAGTAGAAAAACTTGTCTTGCTTACTGTTCATACAGATTAAACCATTACATGGTGCATTGAGACAGAATAAGGTAAAACAATAACTTTGAAGAATAAAGTATAAGAGCTACTGAAAGAGTGCAGTGCAGGTAAATGATGACATGCAAAATCATATCGAGGTAGATTGCGAGGCCAAGAGTCCATTTTACATACAAGGGGTCCATTCAAGAGTCTGATGACAGTGAAGGAACTGTTTATTTTCCTCTGTAGTGGGATAGAAGCTATCCTCGAGCATGGTGTCCTTTCAGGCCCTTGTATCTTGACCACTCCTTCGCCATCACTGAATCAGAGTCCTGGAGTTCTCTCCCTTCCATTCCCAAAGACAGCTCAAGGGCACAGCACTTCAAGAAGGAGTTTGCCACCACCTTCTCGGGGACTGGTACGGGTTAGGCAATTAAATGCTGGCTCAGTCTCTGGTGCCCACATTGCTTGAATGAATAAAAATTAGAGAGAGAATGGAGAAGTTGACATTTCTGTGGTGACCCACATTCCTCACAAAGTATACCAGTCAGAATTTCTGAAGAGTTGCATTAATGCAAGAAACATTGCAGACAAATTGTGCACAGTGAGTTCCCCTAATATTAATATCATATTGAGCAGACAATTCCTTTCAGTCAAGTTAGCCGATGGGTAAATGTTGGTGAGGGTATTGGGGTAAATCCCCTGCTCTTCTTTGAAATAGGTATCCTTTGGACTCTCTTGAAAGGGCAGAGTCTGTCTAGGGTTGTTCCATCTGAGATAGCGCCTTTAACAGTGGCACATTATCTTAGTACCACACTGTGACATAGTCTGGATCTTTGCACCAATGTCTCTGGAATGGGCTTTTGACCTGCAACATGGCTCTGAAAATACATGATGATGTGGTTTTATTAAGATGGGTAGGAGGCGATGCATGGACCCTTAACATATGTATGTGCTCTTGGTGTTGTGGTGTGTAGACACTGAAAATTCTGCAGATGCTGGAAACATTGAGCAATTCACACAAAAAGCCAGGGGGAATCTCAGCATCTATGGAGGAACTGTTTTTTTTCCCCCTCTGTTGATGCCGTCTGACCTGCTGAATTCCCTCAGCATTTTGTGTGTGTTGTGGTGAACAGTTTGTTCCTGTGTTGTAAGTATTCAGTAGGAAAAAACATTGATATATTTTAACCTGGTGCATTGTATGTTCTTCATGGTTTATTTCTGAACTGCCTTTGTTCTTAGGTTTATGGGGACTTTGCATGGAGTAATCCCCTCCACCCGGATATCTTCCCTGGCGTGCGAAAGATGGAGGCAGAGGTTGTTCGGATGTCTTGCACTCTCTTCCACGGGGGACCTGACTCTTGCGGGACGGTAGGTAGATCCAATATGTGCCGGGATTTGCACCTTACCCGAGGGCAGAGGAGTTGTTGGGGACCATTCTGCCATTCACCAAACTGCTGATTGGTGCCAACAGCTTGGGATGCGAGGTGATGAACAAGTACCTGGGTGTGTGGGTGGTGGTTTGGTGCGTTGCAGAATAGCATCAGTAGGCCTGCTCACACCTGAGAGCAACCATAGTGCAGGGCCAGAGTGTACTGATCTTTAGCCATGGGTTGTCCCTTAACTACATGTTGCCATGCCTACGAGCCTTGTTGTCACGGGCAGTTAATGTTGGGCCAGCCTCGATATACCCATACATTGTGGAATAACCAGAACAGACTGAAATTCTGCAGAATTCCAAAGATGTATTTGAGTTTTAGAACAAATTGAAGCATTAATCTTAGAAGAGGTCAATTTTTTTTTTGCCAAGACTACCTGCAGGTAAATTTAGCCCTGATAATGCAAGCACAAGATATTAGAGTTGTGACTGTAATCAGGCAAACGTGATCATCATCAGTGGAAAAATTTGCTTGCAGGGTGAGGTGTGTCATCTTTAATTGGGGTACGGATTACTGCTCAAAGGTAGAGTTATGCAGAGATTTCTATATTTTATCAATTTTCTTTGACTGATAACATTTATCTTTCAAGAACCAGACCATATTAGAGTGATAGAGAAGTCCAAAGGCTGCTATTCACTGTGTTGTGTGCTTGTCTAAGCACATCCTTTCCGTATTCTATTGAGAAATATAACAATCCGGAGGGCCTGTTTACAACAGGAGCAGCTGTCATTTGCTTTGAAGCTTTTAGTGTAGTACGATATTACTAAGTGCATCAATAGCTTAATCAGCCAAAACCCATAGCATGCATCGGAGCAAGGGACCTAAGGGCTGGTTAGGGAAGTAGGTTTCAAAGGAGATAAGCTTGCAGAAAAAAATTCCAGAGTGAAGGCTGTCTATAGCTGGTGAGATGGGGTGATTGAGATTCAGAAAACAGCAAGGGAATGCAGACATCTTGCCAGGGTTATATGCTTCTGTGTATAGGCACATGTAAAGGCATTGTAGAGTTAAAAGTTGAAGGCAGTTACTGATTACAAACCAGCATTGATCAAGCACGTGCGGATGGACGGGGGTGGCACGGTAGTGTCGTGGTTGGCGCAATGCTTTATAGTACCAGTGACATGGGTTCAATTCCCGCTGCTGCTGGTAGGGAGTTTGTACGTTCTCCCCAGGACCGCGCAGGTTTCCTCCGGGTGCTCTGGTTCCCTCCCGCCGTTCAAAGATGTATCGGTTGGTAGGTTAATTGGTCATTGTAAATTGTCCCGTGATTAGGATAGGGTTAAATCGAGGGTTGCTGGCCAGCATGGCTCACAGGGCCTGAAGGGATGATTCTGTACAGTGTCTCAATAAATAAATTAAAAACAGGATTTTGAGTGTGTTTTGCCTATGTTGTCAGAGTTTTGATAAGCTGTAGTTGGTGGTCGATGCAGTGTGTTAACAACAGAAGAGTTGGATCTGCAGCAACAAAACCTTTGGGGTTAGAATCACCTTTCTTACCCACCTGGCTTTACATATCACCTTCTAGCGATCCTCCTTCCCCTCCCCACTGCTGTTATTCTGTTGTCTTCCCCCTTCCTTTCTCGAGCTGATGAAGAATCTCGGCTTGAAATGTCAACTGTTTATTCATTTCCATAGATCCTGCCTGACCTGCTGAGTTCCTCCAGCATTTTGTGTGTGTAGTCTTGGGATTGGAGTTGGTTTATTGTTGTCACACGTACTGAGGTACAGTGAAATGGTTGTCTTGTATACTGTTCATTACACAGTGCTTGTGCTAGTACACAGTAAAACAATAACAGAATGCAGGATCGAGTTTAACAACTGCAGAGAAAGTGCAGTGCAGATAGAGAGTATGGTACAACATCATAATGAGGTAGATTGTGAAGGTGAGTTCATCTTGTCATACAAAGCCACCATTCAGTATTCTTATAAAAGTGGTGTAGAAGCTCTCCGTGAAGAGCTGGGACATTCTTTCAGACTTTTCTGACTGAAACCAAGATACTATCAAGAAGACCTAATGAAGACACTGAGGGGTTTCCTGGATCTTGTGACCTGCTCCACGTCCTGTAGTCCCTACTTCCTGGCCTGTGACTGAGCAGACCAATGGAATTTCTGAAACGCTGCTACTCAGATGCGATGGAGACGTCACGGCTGTGGTTGTCGAGGGAGCACAGAGCAGCAAGCAGCCTACACTTAGTACCATTCGTGGAGACCAGGCACATATGTAATTGGTGTCCATTGAAGTGAACTGAGAGGGGAACTCATTATCAGATTGTTACTAAGTCAGAATATTTGGCTGAGTGATAATCTGGGGGCAATCTTTCACCTGTGTTTGGCTTGTGGCCTGGGAGGGATAGAGGGGGGAGAAGATTGTGGAATTACTGTTTGAGTTTCCATAAAGAGAGCGTGGTGTTGGCCAGACTAGATGCAGTTGGATGTCCGTATGGAAAGTTCACACAGACGCTTGTAATATTTGTTGTCTTCTGACTTTAGCCTACTGGCCAACTGAATGTAAGTTGTTTATTTTATCTTTAATTCTTAATTGGAAGTACAGGCCCTTCCAGCCAATGAGACTGTACTACTCAATTACACCCATGTGACCAATTAACCAAGTAACTTGTATGCCTTGGGGATATAGGAGGAAACCGGGGCTCCCGGAAGAAAACCACATGGTCACGGGGAAATGTACAAACTCTTTACAGGCAGCAGCTGGAGTTGAACTCAGCTCTCTGACGCTGTAATAGCTTCCACGCTATACTATGCTGCCCCTTGCATACTGACGTCTTCCACTGTGCAGCCAGCACTGTGCAAGCCTTGTTAAAGTAAGGCCTCAGATAATGCACAGTGAACAATTTTATGTCCACAACTATAATCACAGATTTGTCCTGGATATGTGGTCTGGAAAACAGAGTGGGAAAGGAAATCTTTTTCAATCCATTGTCCCTGAGCTGACTCTGTGTGTGTGAGAGAGAGAGAGAGAGAGAGTACACATTTCTGCTCTTTTGCCATGAATTGAAATCTTATTTTTTTATCTCATTCCCATGGTTTGGTCTTGTAGACTGAGATCCCATATTGTGATTATTAAAACTTTTGATCTTACTGATGTGAGCTTTGAATAGAGATAAAGACTTGTATTTCCAGTGCATCTTTAAAAGCCTGTTGAGTTCAGCCACTTTGTGCTCTAACAACATAAGCCCATTAGTATGTGCACAAATTCCCATACAGAGTGATTTAAAGATAAATATTGACTCTTGGAATCACTATATGCTCCTCATCAAAGATTCAATGTACATTTATTATCAAAGTAAATTATACAACCTTGAGATTAACCTGCTTACTGGCAGTCACAAAGCAAGAAACCTAAAAGAACCCAATTTTAATAAAATAAAGACCAACACCCAGTGCTCAGTGAAACGGGAAAAAACAGAAACTATGCAAACAGTAGAAGCAAGCAACAGCATTCTGAACCAAATTGAGTCCATAGACCCAAATCCCTGGAGCAGCTGGAGTAGGCCCAAAGCCTCGGTCTGGAGTTCATCATATAGTGGGGCAAGCTGACACGAAGCTCGCAGATACAAAGCGCGCAGCAGCGGGAGCAGACTCACAGCCACAGCGCCGCGGAGAGAGGAGTGAACATTGTGGGAGAGGAATGAAATTGTTCTGATCCTTGCGTCCCGTCCCAGCACCCTGCCTTTTCGCTCTATCTGGCCGGCGTTTAAATCCGAGTTGGCCCTTGTGCCAGCTAGGGATAAGTCTTAAGTCGGAATAATGACCTTTCACATTAACCAGGGTGTGGAGATAATTCAGTTTAACATTCTGTTTGAAGGACAGCATCTCTAATAGTTCAGCATCCTCCCATTACTGGACTAGACCTGAGGTTCCCAACTGTTTTTACGTCATGGACCAATACCATTAGGCGAGTGGTCCGCGGACCCCGAATTGGGGACCACGGGATTAGACTGTCACCCTTGGAGTTCCATTTCGGCATATCCGACCAGACCTTGGCCATTTCAATCCTGATTAAGTTTGAGTACTTGAATCATATATTTTCTATATGCACTCAGTGGCCTCTTTATGCATCTGTACACCTGCTCATTAATGTATATATCTACTCAGCCAATCACCGTGTTGCTGCTCTTGTATAAAAACCTGCAGACCTTTCCAAGCAGTTCATTTGTTCAGACTAAACATAAGAATGGAGAAGGTGTGATCTAAGCAACTTGGACTGTGGAATAATTGTTGGTGCCAGACAGGATGGTTTGAGTCTAGGAAGTTCATGCAAACATTCGCAGGAGCTCCCAACCTGGGGACCATGGGCCCCTCGGTTAATAGTAAGGCTCTATGGCACAATAAAACCCACTGGGAGCCCCTGCTGTAGAGTTTGCAGAGGTCGGTGCACGAAACAAGATCACCAGTGAGTGGCAGTTCTGTGGGCAGAAGCGCTGCCTTAATAAGAGAGGGCAGAGGAGAAAGGCCAGATTGGCTCAAGGTGACTGGAAGGTGACAGTAACTCAAATAGCCACCTGTTACAACAGCGATGTGCAGAAGAGCATCTCTGAATGCACAACACGTCGATCAGTGAAGTCCTGCTGAAGGGTCTTGCCTGAAATGTCGACTGTATTCTTCCATAATGCTGAGTTCCTCCAGCATTTTGTGTGTCACTTGGATTTTCTCTTGTTTGAACCTCGGAAGTGGATGGGCTACTGCTGCAGAAGATCACAAACGTACACTCAGTGGCAATTGAGCATATATCCTTGTTAATAATTGAATGCAGTCGGCTCTCCTTATCCGCGGGTTCCGCATGCGCAGATTCAACCAACCGCGGATCGGGAAAACCCAGAAGTTGAGCATTGTTCGCCTCGCGTCTCGTTCGTTCGCTGCTTGTGTTGTGAGTGAGAGGAAGGAATTTAAGTCCAGTAAGGGATGGCTGGCTCGCTATGTAAAGCGCTACAGCCTCAAGAGCGTAAAGATCACGGGAGAATCGGGATCGCCTGATGCCGAGGGGGCATCAGCGTTCCCAAAAGAGCTATGATGGTTGTGTCTGTACTGAACATGTACAGACCTTTTTTTCTTGTCATTATTCCCTAAACAATACAGTATAACAACTATTTACATAGTATTTACATTGTATTATAAGTAATCTAGAGATGATTTAAAGTATATGGGAGGCTGTGCGTAGGTTATATGCAAATACTATGCCATTTTATATAAGGGACTTGAGCATCTGCGGGGGGTCCCGGAACCAATCCCGCATTGATAAGGAGGGCCGACTGTACTGTGCTGCCACAGAATGCTATTAATCAACAAACAACCTGCTGGGAGAACTCTGGGTAAAGCGGCATCTGTGGGATAGGAATTGTTGATGTTACGGGTCAAAGCCTTTCATCAGGTCCTTCCCTCACACTGATGCTGCTCAACCTGCTGAGTTCCTTCAGCGGATTACTCGTTGCTTCAGATTCCAGATTCTGCAGTCTCTTGTAACTTCCTGCTATTAATGAGGACCTAGTGATACACGCATTAACACTAATCGTACTGGTCTGGATAGAGAACTGAATCGGCCTTGTATAGCCTTGACCCAAACCAACCCTAATCATTTTAATGGCCTCAATCTAACTCGATACCGCTGGCTTTGGCTTTTGTAGCCAGCCTCAAGTTAGAGCAGGATTTTGCCTCCAGTCTTTTGACAATAGACAGTAGGTGCAGGAGTAGGCCATTCGGCCCTTCTAGCCAGCACCGCCATTCACTGTGCTCATGGCTGATCATACACAATCAGTACCCCGTTCCTGCCCTCTCCCTATATCCCTTGACCCCGCTATCTATAGGAGCTCTATCTAACTCTCTCTTGAATGCATCCAGAGACTTGGCCTCCACTGCCTTCTGGGGCAGAGCATTCCACATATAGTGTGTGTTGAGTGGAGTTTTAACACAGAACCCGCACTGAGCTAACTCTGAGGCAAAAGTACTATCCAGTGACAACACTGACAGTACCACCTTGCTTATTAAGTGCAAGGAAAAATCATTGCCAGGACCCACCTGAGCACCTGCTCTTTCTGTGCAAGAATTAATTGCAGAATAGACACTGCTATCAGAGGCTTCCTAATTTGTCCTTACATTGAACACATTGGATTTGCAATGCGAGCTGTCCTTGGCTTGGGGATTTCAAAACGCTGCTCATGGAATTGATTGCTAACTTTAAGACTGTTTTAGCTGATTGTACTAAAAGGAATCTGGGAGTGATAGTTTTCAAGGGTAATAATGTAAGCGACTTGCTACAGTAAGTCTGAGGTAATTATGTTAGAACTATCAGTGGCTTATAGTTGGCTGTGCGGTTCTTCTCTCTGTTGTTATAATCCTATCCTTTGCAACCTGATAAAGAAAATCCATCACAGATTCTGCTGACAGACTTGTCGGTCTGTGTAACTCGAGAGATTTTTCGAATGTTCTCAATAATGTAGACCTGCAGGTTAAGCAAGGGATGGAATTGGACCTCAAGGATGACTCGGGGTCTTTAAACCTGCTTCGAGCAGAAAAAATGGAACAGGTGAGAGGGCACTTTCCTTTAGGAATGAGTGGTCCCTAAAATTCTTCTAGGTTTTGTTTGAGCAGATGTAGAAGAGATATTTTTGCTCAGGAATGTACAAGAGCTGATTGTGGACTTCAGGAAGGGTAAGTCAAAGGAACACGTACCAATCCTTATAGAGGGATCAGAAGTGGAGAGAGTGAGCAGTTTCAGGTTCCTGGGTGTCAGGACCTCTAAGGATCTAACCTGGTCCCGACATATTGATGCAGCTATAAAGAAGGCAAGACAGCGACTATACTTCACTAGGATTTGGTATGTCAACAAAAATGCTCAAAAACTTCTATGGATGTACTGTGTAGAGCATTCTGAGAGGCTGCGTCACTGTCTGGTGTGGGGGTGGGGGGGGCTACTGTACAGAATTGAAAGAAGCTGCAGAGGATCGTAAATCTAGTCAGCTCCATCTTGGGCACTAGCCTACAAAGTACCCAGGACATCTTCAAGGAGTGGTGTCTCAGAAAGACAACATCCGTTATTAAGGACCTCCAGCACCCAGGGCATGCCTTTTTCTCATTGTTACCATCAGGAAGGAGGTACAGAAGCCTGAAGACACACACTCAGTGATTCAGGAACAGCTTCTTCCCCTCTGCCATCCGATTCCTAAATGGACATTGAACATGACCTCACTTTTTAAATATATATTATTTCTGCTTTTGCATGATTTTTAATTTATTCAGTATACATATATTGTTATTTATTTATTATTATTTTTCTTTTTCTATATCATGTATTGTGTTGAACTGCTGCTGCTAAGTTAAGAAATTTCATGACACATACCAGTGATAATAAATCTGATTCTGAAAGGGTGGGGATAAAACACTTGCCCATGAAGAGAAGCTAGTTAAATGTGAGGAAAGAAAAAATGATTCACAAGGCAACACAAGTGCTAGCACGCATCAATTGGAAGCAGTGGGCTGATTTTTTGCCATAAATTATTAATTTTAAGTGGATTTAAGGAATTTTATGTCAAATGTAAGTGTGATAACTTGCAGCTACCCAAGTTCCACATTAAGTGGAAGTTCATTAAGTTACTCAAAAGTATACAAAGACAGTATCTGATAATGTCGGATTACCGGCAGAGCTTTGGCACCTGAATCTCGACTTCCAGTCTTCTCTGGGACACTGCTTCTTCATTCTGCTCCTGCTCTCTTAACAGTTTGTTCTCAGATGTCTGAAGATCTCCTGATTTTTTTTTCCTTTGGTTACCAATCTTGTGTGAAATTTGCTTGACGGTTAGCAATTACTTTGCTCTATAATCTGTGTTCTGCTTTTCCTCCTTCTCTAAGGCTAACCCGTTCCCAAGTTGCTCATACTGCAGATCTAATCTTCTGAACCGTTGCTTTTATCTCTTTGTCTTCCCCTAATTTAATGACCATACAGAATTGACTGGTTTGTCTTTGATTGTAATCTTTGAATAATGAACGTTAATGCAACTCATTTCACCTACTGCACTGAATGTCCAATTTAACAGGAATATTTGCACGTTGTCTCAATTCTCGTTTAGCATTGTTGCTAAATCTAAAGATCCTTTATCATACAGCAGAAACGCCGAAATACGCATGACTTGCATATATAGTTATGCAATTATTTAACCCTTAACTTACTGTAAGGCTTCCCATCGTGACGTAGCATTAAAGTTTTACAGCTGCCCGCAAATAAAATATTAAGAAAGGTTTGTTTGACGCTACCCCGATGCAAGTCAAGAGATTCTGCAGATGTTGTAAATCCAGAGTGATTTATGGATCGAAGTGCTGGAGGAATTAAGCAGGTCAGGCAGCTTCTGTGGTGAGGAGTAAACAGTTGGCATCGCAGGATCTCTCCATAGATGCTGCCTGTCCTGCGGAGTTCCGTCCAGCATTTTGTGTGTGTTGTTGGTCAGTTCCTCCTGGATGTGAATAGCGCTGCCCTTGCCTCTGAGTTGCGTGGGTGCATGGCCACTCAGTAACTGAAATGCCCCCACGCTCGTAGCCTTCCTAACCAAACAGCTGGCATTTTCTTTTATATAATGTGCTGTGTGGTTTTCAGGCCACGTAAAAATTCCCTGTTCAGAGCAATGGTTAAACTGCACAGCTTTTTTTTAAAAAAGGAAATGTTCGAGCAGTTTCAGTCATTGAACTCAAAGTCAAGTTTATGCGCAAGCATGAATATCTAGTTATTTATTTATTTATTTATTTCTGTGCACTTGTAGTGACTTTTATGTATTGCAGGGTACCTCTGCTGCCAGACAGATTTCTTGACGTATGTCAGCAATAGTAATTCTGATTCTGGAGTCTTATTCTCAGCAGTGGCACGGGCACATAGCATCAGATAAGTGACATTTGCAAGAAAAATTTACATTGTACAAAAATTTGACAAAAAAGGAAAACAATTAGAACAAAGAAAAAGTCTGTTTTGGTGCAGACTGTTTGAAGAGGGTGATAGTGTTTCCAAAGTGTTGCTGACAGTTTTGCTGTTGGCTCGGGAGTTGATGGAAGAAGCTACACTTTTGATCCTGGTGGTATGGGGTGTTGCCTTGAGTGCGATGAGGATGATTGCAGGTGCCAGGTCTGGCACTCTCTCTTTAAAGCTGATCTTAGATTTTTGCGTGGTAATTGATTGTTTGAGGTCATGACGTCTCAACACGGACTAGGGGCTGGGAGCAGCCAAGCCAGTATCCGTGGTAGGGGGTGGGGTGGAGTTTTAATGGTCTAATGTTTTCACAGTTGATCTCTAAGTGTTTTACTTATTAAAAAATGCCTTCAGTCTTTCCACACACTTTCTTCTTCATTATCGCTAATGACCTTTCAAAGAAAATAAACAATTTTGACTTCTGGCAAAAATTGAACCTTGTGAGAATATTTGGTTTGAAGTGACACCTCATGACCAAGCAAGCTAAACTAATCTAATGATGCACTGCTGCCAGACCACTTTCACTCACTGTTTTCTTTTGGTCCCAAGAATTTTTTTCTGATGGACTTTGTGATATCCAGGTTTTTCCACGCCACAGTCTAGACTGAGAGTCTTGAGGGATTATGCGAGTTTTAGAAATTCCCTGTAATGGTAAAGGGGATGTGATATGAAAGGGAACTAGATATGTTTGAATACAGAAGTGTTTTCAGTGCTGAGATGTGTGTAGTAGAGAGCGGAACCTGTATGGTAGGTTTATTGCAGGAGCAGAGTGGGTAGAACAGACTAATAGGTCCCATGCTATAAAAAGAATTAAGTCTATTTTAATAGGTTTATCAATGAGTAGCGCATAAAGTACATGAGCAGATGCATCTTAAATAATGTTCAGAGAATACAGGGGTATGGTTGTGGCGTAGGCAGAAAGGATTGGTTTAGTTAGGCATTTAATTACTAGTTTAATTAATTCAACATGTAGTGGGTCCAAGAGCCTGTTCCTGTGCTGTATTATTGTACTAAGGATCTGAATTTATAAATTTTTCTATCCGGCTTGAAGGACGTTGTAAGAATAAAGGGTGAAATTAGAGGAGCGCTCTTTATCTTTAGGATTTGGACCATGGAAAACATGGTCCTTGAAGCTCTCCTCTTTCACCAAACTATTTTGGTATCTTTCCTTGTGCCCCTTAAGTGGCTTGTGGAATTTTATTTTACCCTGTTTGGGTTGGAATATTTTGTTGAATTATTCAGTAGATAAATGCTGAGAAGGCAGTATACAAATGAAATTTGTGTTCATAATCAGTCTCCTCAGTGTTTACAGAACAAGACTTCATTGTTGTAATAACTAAATTGTCGGGAATAGCTGCCATGCTTAATCTATTCCAAGTGATGCCTTTGGAGTTGACTTGTAAGGCAATGCTGGCACTAAATTCCAGTAGTAGGTGTCTTCAAAGCATCGATGTAGGTGCAAGGGTGTTATGTTCTCATGTTGCGTGTAAGCATAGACTTCCATTTGAAAACTTCAAGTGCTAAGATTTTATCTGCATCATGTTAGTACAACCTAGAGGATGAATTACAATGTCTGTATGTGAGTGAGTACAACTTGTGAAAGTGGGCATTCTTTCAGACTAGAACAGTGTAAATTGGGAGGTCACACAAGTTTTACCTTTGAAATCCCTCTGTAGTTTTGTCCCTTGCATCAACCAACCACACCTCAATTCTCAGCTGTTGATTATCCTTGGAAAAAGTTCAATCATTTGTGTCTTTGCCCTCACATGTCGAGATCCCAAGTTGTGGAATTCTCAATCCCAACCTTTCTCCTTTCCTTCTGCACCAGTTGCTGAGAATCCATCACCTGAACAGGGTTTTGACTGACTGCCCTGATATGTTCTCTGTGGCTTGGTCTTGGCATTTGTTTGGGAGTGCTTCCTTGAAGCACTTTTAGACATTGTAATAAGTTTAAAGGTTCCAGCTGGTGTGGCAACTGTGGTCAGTTAGATGTGGATGATTTCAGAGAAGGATGCCAGTAAAGCAGCTGAATTGTTCTGATAACCTGACAGTAGTTACTTGCTGTCTCACTCTGCTATAAAAACCAATAATTTTAGACGATGAGACATAGGAGCAGAATTAGGCCATTTGGCCCATTGAGACTGCCCCATCATTTCATCATCCCTCTTAACTCCATTCTCCTGCCTCCTCACTGTAACTTTTGATGCCCTTACTAATCAAGAATCTATCAACCCCCTGCTTAAAACATACCCAGTGACTTGATCTCCACAGCAGTATACGACAGTGAATTCCATAGACTTACTACGCTCTGGCTAAAAAAACTTCTTTTTCATCTCTGTTCTAAAGAGACGTCCTTGTATTTTGAGGATGTGCCCTCTGGTCCTAAAGACCCGCACTATAGAAACCATCCTCTCCACGTCCTCGCTATCTAGGCCTTTCAATATTCAACAAGTATCAATGACATTTCCCCTCATTCTAAACTCCAGTGAGTACAGGCCCTTGTGCTTTTTATTTCCCATTTATAATTTTGATGAGAGTTTTGATGTTCAGGTTGGCTATATTACTGTAATTGAAAATAACAATTCACACACATGGAATCGGAATTTTATGTTTAAAGTAGCAAAGAAGCTCTCAGATTCTTGTTTAAAATCCAATTGGCTCCCTAATATTGGTTCACACTACAAAATCCACAAAATTCACTTTTTGTGTCTGAGTCTCTGGGCAAACACCATTCCAGTTGGCTCATAATTGCTCTATAAAGTAGCTTAAAAAGCTTCTGATTTATATGAAACTGCAGCACATATTCAGAAGGGATGCCTCATCGCTCTCTCAAGGCTGCTTAAGGATGGGTAATCAATACTGGATGTACTTGTGCTAGGCAGCGCCAGCAGAGAATGAAACAGTTGGTGTTTCAGGTCATTACGTTTAATCAGAACGACTGGCCTCGCAATTGATGTCTGTTTCTGAAATTTAGCAGAGTCTAAAGAGTCAGAATCGCGTTTAATATCACTGGCATATGTTGTGAAATTTGTTGTTTTATGGCAGCAGTACAGTGGATAAAAATCTATAAATTTACAATAAGAAATGTATATTAAAAATAAATGTAGTGTAAAAAGAGAGGAAAAATAGTGAGGTGCTGATTATGGGTTGGTTCATTGTCTGTTCAGAAATCTGATGGCAGAGGGGAAGACACTGCTCCTAAAATGTTGAATGCTTGTCTTCAGGCTCCTGTACCTCCTCCCTGATGGTAGCAATGAGAAGGGTGAGTGTCCTGGGTGATGGGAGTCCTGAATCCGTCTTTTTTGAGGCATTGCCTTCTGAAGATGTCCTCAGTACTGGGGAGGGGAGCCTAGTGCCCATGATGAGCTGACTGAGTTTGCAGCCTTCTGCAACTTTTCCCTGATCCTGTGCAGTGGTGTCTCCATACCAGATTGTAATGCATCCAGTTAGAATGTTCTCCACGGTACGTCCGTAGACATTTGCTGGAGTCTTTGAGGTACCACATCTCCTAATGAAGTATTGCTGCCAACATGCCATTTTTGTAACTGCATCAGTATGTTGGGCTCAGGATGGATCTTCAGAGATGTTGACTCCCAGGAAATTGAAACTGCTCACTCTTTTCTCTGCTGATCCCTCAATGAGGACTGGTGTGTGTTTCCTCGACTTCCCCTTCCTGAAGTCCACAATAAATTGCTTGGCCTTGCTGACACTGAGTGCAAGGTTGTTGCTTGCACACCACTCAACCAGCTGATCTATCTCACTCCTGCACACTGCCTCATCGCTATCTGAGATCCTGACAACAAGAGAGTAGTCTATTGTGCGCTTTCATGTTGGCACAGTTCGGATAGATTACAAAGATTGCAAAACTGAACAGAGAGTATCTTGCAAGTCAAAAACAGAAGCTTAAGTACAAGATTTAATTATAGGAGACACAAATTCCCATTGTACACAAATGGCAGAGAGAGTCATGGGGAAAAATATTTCACCAACAAAGACTAAACTCTTGAAATTGATTGAAATGTATGATGTATTGTCTTTCTAATGGTGGAATAATCCTGCATGCCTGTGGGTTATTTCTGTACTTAAAAGGCCTGCTTTGATCTCATCGTGAGAGTAAAGAAGGAGTTGGTATATATAAGAAGTTCCCTCACCACCTTAAGGGATGTTAAAGCGAATGGAATGCTCCCATGTGTAGCCACAGTAGACAAAATTCTGCGGACTCAGCTGATGATGTTTGTAATGCACCATCTATTTTGAGCTGGAGGTTGAGTACGCTCAGTATTTGCAAGATGAAACTGTTCTTCCTCTGTCAGTTCTCCACCTTTTTCAGCACTAGCTGTTTCTGAATACATCTTGTGGTAGACTCAGTGGTTCTGTGAAATAGAAACAAGACTGCTTGTTGCAGGTTCAAGTACTTCTCAGAACTTGAGTGCAAAAGTCTGTTAGCTTTCTGGCCTATAAATATAGTCACTGTCCTTGGAGAAGTGACAACAGTTTGCACACAAAAAATACTCAGAACTGGAGGTGTGTGCTTACCAGATGATTTGCATTACAATATTGATTGAAGGCTAAATTTTCTCCAGGGTACCTGGGATAACTTTCAAATTCTGCTTCAGATATTTACCATTGGCTCGATTGTGCCACTTCAGATGGTGGGTAGGCCGCAAGCCAGCTTCTCATCCTCAGACTGTGCAGCACCCCCTCAGTACTTTAGTGGAACATTGCCCTCGTGCTCGAGTCCCATTCCCCATACTCTGACTGAGGTGAGTGCTGCCTTGTTCTGGAGTAGCACTAAACCTAAATGTGTCCTTGCTTTCACTTAGATGACTAATGAAAGTTCTCTTTCACGTGTTGGCAAGGGCCACAGTTATTCTCCACCCTCGATTGGCCAGGTGGTGAGCTGACAATTAAAACTGTCACTTTATTTCAAGTCCAGTGGATTATTGTTACCATTCCTTACAAATTGGTTAAGTCTGGATTAAGAGCATTCTTTTTCTTGAGAGCCACCATGGACTGGCAGGCTTAGTGCCTTCCTTGGCTGAACCATTTTTTGATTCCAGGTAGTAGTTATTGTTTGACTTAGCTCGGTTTGGTTTGTCAAAGGTTTGTTTTCACTAGTTTCTTAGAGAGGTAAGTGCTTCTGTAACATACTGGCCATGGGTTGTGATGATAACAATATTAAGACTTTGATCTGCCCTTGTGTTTTTAGGTAACATCTGGTGGGACTGAAAGCATTCTCATGGCCTGCAAAGCCTACAGAGACCTTGGACTGGAACGAGGGGTGAAGTACCCTGAAATGTAAGTGACTGTTAATGTGTACAAAATCAATTTTTAAAAAAAGCAAAAGAATGGCCCTCTCATTTCATGAAAGTGATATGGAATTATTTAATATTTCATAATGTGGACTTCATAATATTTGATTTAGCCCACATTATTTTGAGTTTTGATTCAAGGTTGTTTATTGTCATTCTTCAGTACATGAGTGTGGAGTAGAACAAGATGATTGTTACCCTATTTCTGATGCAGCATTTAAAAAAAACATAAATATAATAGCAATCCTGTAAAACACAATGTACATGTAAATGTTGAGTGTGACTGTATATACTAAAATTTAGCTTGCATGCATAGATTGTATGTATATCAGGCTATGTATATAAATCATGACTTATCTCTCTCCCTCTTTCCACTTTGTCTCATGTCTTTTCAATCAGCAATATGTAGAATTTTGCTGCACGGTCTCTCCATTGCCTGCTTGTAATGCACTCGTGCTGTGCTGCGCAAGTTGTTCCAGATTCCATCACTACTCAATCGGCTGCCATATTTAAACTCTGCAATCTCCTAAACTGCTGTGTCTCCCTCTTGACCTTTCTGAAGTTGCTTCTTGAAACCTACTTTGACCAAACATTTATCCATTTGCCCTAATAACATATATAATTGTGTGTCAGTTTTACTTGCTAACACTGCTGTGAAGTGTTTACAATATTTTTCAGCATGAAGCATGCTATACAGATTGTTAATTTATTTTGCCTGCTTGTCTAGCTCCTGGTCGATAGTCACAGAAAGAAGTTGCTTGGGCCTGTTGTGCCCAAACCACCTTCACTTAAGAGCCCATTCTCCTGCCCTCTCTTCTTGCTACCCCAGATTGTTTCCTGTTAGGGTATGTATCCAGCTTCATTTGAACTGCACTATTTGAATCTGCCTCTACTACTACCCCATTTAGTGTATTCCAGACCCTAATTTCGCTTTTGGTCATCTTGCCAATTGCCTTCATTTAATGTTTCCTGGCTCTTGACCCTTCTGCCAGTGGGAATAAATTCAAACCATCATGATTTCGGCAACCACAATCATATTCCAACAAAACCGCCTCTCTTCCATGGAGAAGTCACAGTTGCTCCATGTAATTAAAGTGTCTAACCACTTGAATTATTTTGGTAGATGATCCCCAAAATCTTTCTGTTGCTGTACTACTTTGAGAACTGTGCACTTTGCTTTTTCCGGTGTATTATCTACCCCTTCCACTGGCCTGTTTGTAACACCTTTATTAGCCTTCTCTTCACAAATGTGTCAGCCATTGGTTATCTGCAAATTGGGGAACGCAGTGCAAGTCATTGATGCAACTGTCCATTCCATTGTGTCAGAAGAAGCACCATTTTTGCTACTGTTTCATATTACTTAGCCAATTTACTATTCAGTTTGCTTTTGCCCTTGAACTTCATCAGATTCAAATTTGATGTCTATCTTATTTAAGCAAGAATAACGGTCCAAGCTGACAACAGTTGATGGATGTGTTGACTAGATATTCATTATCTAGTCAAATTCAATCCAGTAAGTGTTGCTTTAAGTTGCGATGGTGGTTTGTGCACGATACATCCAGCTTTTTGGTTCTGAAATGTGTTCAGTAAATGCCATCAACTTGCACTCCATGGCCATGTTGTTAGGTACCTAATAAAGTGGCCTCTGAGTGTATGTCTGTGCTCTTCTGGTGCTGTGGCCCATCCACTTCAAGGTTTGACGTGTTGTGGTTTGAAAGATGCTCTCCTGCACACCACTGTTGTAACGTGTGGTTATTGAGTTACTGTCATCTTCCTGTCAGCTCGGCCAGTCTGGCCATTCTCCTCTGACCTCTCTCATTAACAAAGCATTTTCGCCCTCAGAACTGCTGCTCACTGGATGTTTATTGTTTTATGCACCATTCTCTGTAAACTCTAGAGACTGTTGTGCGTGAAAGTACCAGGAGATCAGCAGTTTCTGAGATCTCAAGCCACCATGTCTGGCACCAACAATCATTCCATGGTCAAAGTCACACTCTTCCCCACTCTGATGTTTGATTTTAACAACAACAGAACTTCTTGACCATATTTGCATGCATTTCTGCATTGAGTTGCTGCCACATGACTGGCTGATTATGTATTTGCATTGAAGAGCAAGTGTATCTAATTAAGTGGCCACTGAGTGGGCCTGTATCCTGTAGGATTTCATTGGAACTCAACAGAGTTTGATAAAATATCCCTTTCCACTTCTGTGGTCTGCCCATTGGCAAAAGCCATTTGACCTTGCTGTCACATTTAACTGTGCAATTGCAGCTGCTGCTTTGTGAAATGTTGCTTTGTTAAGTACTTCTGGTTTCTGCTGCTTGTGGTGAGGGAGAGTGTAGAGTTATGTCTTTCTTTCCTGAAGTTTGACTTCGAAGCTGTAAAGCTGAGCCTTAATGTCAGTAAGGAATAATTTCTGATTTTGGCCCATTGAGTCAATGCTGACTCTGATCAATTCCTTTCCCTCACTGATTTTTCTGTAACCTATTCTGAATTCCCGACTGATTGGCCTGCCGACAACTACTTTGAGATATGCGAGGAAAATGGAGCGCCTGGGAAAACTGTCACAGACTGCATTGATGGTTTAGAGCCTACCTGGGTTGTTGGAATTGTGTGGTGTTGTATCATTATGGTTTTCAACCAAACCAATCCCTGCTAAAATAGGCTGAGGCTGGTCTTCTTTGACAGGGACTGAGGTGTAATGTGACAGATTGTTAAGATGGTGAAGGAATTTATTGGTGTGGATGAGAAGAGAAATCATTAGTAAGACTAGGTGTAGGGATCCTCATTGTAAAATGGCTACCACTTGATCATATAGACACTCAGGAGGAGTTTATTTCCTCAGGGCAATGAGAGTATAAGAAGGCAGCAGAGATGTATGTAAGGAGAGATGGGGAGGCACAGGAGTGAAGAAGAAACAGATAAATAGTTCCTGAATGACGTAGAGGGGATGAGAGTGAAGTTTATGCGGAGAACTAACACTTGTATAGATAACTGGAGCCAGGAGGCCTGTTACAGTGCTGTCATACTTGCTCCTGCTGCACTGAACCAGTAGGGAATTAATCTTCGAGGAAAAAGAAATATTTATTTAGTAATTTATTTAGTGTTTTTCACAAACCCTGTGTCCTAAAATAGCCTGCAGCTTTTGAAATCCTTTTGAAATATAGGAAATACTTCTGCCCTTTGTACACAGCAAGATCCTACAGGCACAATTCCTTACTGACTCAACTTTTCTTTCTATTTTTGAGAGATGGACCAAGAAACTAGGGAGGTATTAACTATTTTTCTCTTTAATCAGTGTGTTAATGATCCATGCCAATTTTAGACGGTAGCATTTCTGCCTGTTTCTATGACAGTACAGTACTCACACTGTCCTGTTCTGTACTGTCATCTTCAACTTTGGGAGTAAACCTACCTCAGCTGGCTTTACGTCTTTTAATGATTCTTAACCCCAGTCATGATGTACCTTTTATCAGTTACTCTCATTACTCTTAAAAAAAAACCATTGGATTACTTGACAATCAGAGTTGGTGTAGTGGTTCATAAAATGTAGAACCGCATTTGGGTGCGGGCAACAATTTGGAATATGCAAGCATGTTGGTATTTATTGTAAGGGGCGTAGCCTTGCTGTAGTTGGGCGGAGCTTTGAGACCATATTCTAAAAGGCAGCTGGAGTTTTGTGTACCATATTAGCAAACCTAGCTCCCCCAATGGAGGTGTCAGGGTGTTGATTTTTTAGATTTATTTCTGTGACCAGCATGTTGGTCTTTGGACACAGATTATACAAGAGTGGGAGGTGGTCATTTAAAAAAAAATTAGATTCTGTGGGAGATCAGTTGAGTAGAAGTATGTTGCTGGGACTTGAGGATTTGAGTTGCAGGGAAAGATTGAATAGATTAGGATTTTATTTCCTGAAGTTTAGGAGAATGAGGGCAGAAAGGATAGAGGTGTACAAAATTGAGGGATATAGACAGGGTAAATGCAAGCAGGCTTCTTCCATTGAGGTTGGGTGAGACTAAAGCTCGAGGTCATTGCTTAAGGGTAAGAGGTGAAATATTTAAGGAGAACATGAGAGGGAACTTTACTCAGAGTGTGGTGAGAATGTGAAATGGAATTCCAGCAGAAGGGTTTGATTTCAGACTTTAAGGGATGCTTGGTTAAGTACATGGATGGGAAGGATATGGTCCAGGTGAAGAATTATTGAACTAAACGGAATAATATTTTGGCACAGACTGACCTAAGGGGCCTGCTCTGTGCAGTAGTACTTCATAACTATTGAGAAGCTTTTTTTTGCTTGGTGGAGATTCAGGAGTGGGAGGGAGGGGTGGGGAATTGTCCTAGAGTAAGAATTCACCATTCAGGATCAAATTAAACAATTTATTCTGTGCATTGCAAATATTTACAGATTAAGTCAAATCTAAAGGCTTGTGGGTGCTTGCTTGTTGAACACACTTGCGTAGGATGGACCTTTACAAGCATCAGAAAAAGATTCAAGGAATCCTGTGGGTGGGAAAGAGTAGGGAGAAGATGAGATGTAATCAGTGGATGCTAAAGTAGGCATGTAATTGTGTGGAAGTATTATAAGTGAGCTGTCTGGTTTACGGAAAAATTGCGAAGTGGGGGGGGGGGGGGATTGCCTTCATGTAAGGCAGTAGAAATCTGATCTGGCTTGTAGGAGTTTCCCACCCGTATGTTCTCATTTGCTCTCAGCTTCTTGGTGCAAGTTGTGTGTGTAAAGGCTTTTTGTGATTCACTATGTATGACATAAAATTTGACTTGTGTCTACATCAACAGAGAGGTCAAGGTCTGGAATGCACAGTCTGAGAACTGATGGAAGTGGCTTTACTAAGAACAGTCATGAGGATCATGGACAAATATGTGAAAAGAATGAATTGTTTGGAAATTGGAGGGGGGGGGGGTAAGGGCAAGAGAATGGGATTAACTGGACAGCCTGAGGTGACACAAAAATGGCTTCCTGTGTGTCACTCTATTATGCACTGTGGGGGGGGGAAATTTACTTGCCATATCTTTAATGAAAAATAACTGCGATCCTAATTTGAAAAACAGGATTAGTTGAGTGGACATGTATTGTTTGAATCCCAATATAGGTGGTTTAAATTCAGTTGACACCTGTGGGGTCTAAATAAATGATCACCTTAGTTCTTGCCATTGGGATGGTGGAAAGGGCTTATGTGCAAAAGATTCATAACATGATCTGTCTGTCCTGAAGAATGTAGTTGTGCTAAGCAGATGGCTTATTGGTTAAGAGAAGGGGAATTCTTTTTGCTCACTGATGCACATAATGTACTGTTGCAAGCAGTTATTTGATACCACATTCTGCCTGTTACCCAGTGTGTCAAAAGTGCATGTTGGAAATGCATATCATGTGTACAGAGCACGTGCTCTGTATTTTGAGTAATAACTATCATTTAATTTTGACTTTCAACAGGAAACTTGGTTAATATATTAACAAATGAATGCAATTCACATTGCATTTATAACAGTTCCAGACTGCTTTTATGTTCATTCATGTTTCAGAGGAGTGAAGTCCAAGAAAAATCAACAAAATGCCACAAAGCGCAGTTTTTTATACACACACACACACACACACACACCCCACCCCACCCCACCCCACCCCCCACACCCCACCCCCCACACCCCACCCCCCACACCCCACACCCCACACCCCACACCCCACCCCCCACCCCCCACCCCCCACACCCCACACCCCACACCCCACACCCCACACCCCACACCCCACACCACCCCACACCCCACACCCCACACCCCACACCACCCCACACCACACCCCCCCTTAAGATAAGTTCGACTGTGAATGTTGCATCCTATCTGTCTAGATACACAAACCAGGACAGTAGAATATGGAGAGCGAGCTGTTGCCCATGCAGCAACCTCCTCCTCTCAATGCATCAGATGGATGCAAAGGAACAGCAGGGACTGATTCGTTTTGGCACCAGTAGGGTCGCAGGAGTTGCCAGTCTGTGTAGAACTCAATGTAGGACTGCCTTAGGGACTCCAGCTCCCGATTTTTCCATCTGGGTTTACTCCTGAAGCCTTCCCCATGAGTGGGTATAGCCGCAAGGCAGAGGAGGTTTGAGATCGGAGTTTTCCTTCTCAATGATCTGCCAACCATGGCTGACAAGCCCCATCTGCCTGAATCGACTAGTTTTAAGTCGCCAATAACCTGCGTTTTCCCCTTCTCCTGTAAGTAGAAGCTGTTCTGCTGGGCTTAATAGCCAAGTCATACATGAAGGCCGGAACTGGAATTGATTGTCAGAGGCTATTTGAGCCGCATGCCATTGGGAGCATTTAATAGGTAGCGGGAGCTTATCTCCACTACCACCCCCGGCTGTAACAACCTTAAGGAACTATATATAGCTGTTCCAGAATCGTTGAAAGTGTGTCTTCCCTCTTCTGTACCCCTTTCCTGATGGTAACAATGAGAACAAGACATTATGTAGGTAACTGGGGTCCTTAATGATGGATGCCAGCTTTTTGAAGCATCTCTTAAAATAGTTTAAAGTAAGAAGAGGTCAGGAGGTGGAACTGCATGCGGGCCAATTCTGGAACTATGGGCCTTGGTAACTGAAATATCGGGATCAAGAGGACGGAATAGGGGAATGTGGAGATCTTTCCGGGTTATATGAAGGTGTTTGTCAAGAGAGACAGAGTGACGGGGGCAGGGATTTGAAAGCCAAGAATAGAAGGTTCAAATGGAAACATTGTTCATCTGGTGCCATTGTAAGTAGCATCTGGTGTGATTTGGGATTCTTGGTGAACAATTCTGGATGAGTTTGGATGTGGGAAGAATATGTGACACAACCAGCAGAGCTGCTGTCTCACAGCGTCAGGAGATGGGTTCTGTCCTGACCTCTATAGTGTTTGTCCATTCTTGTAACAAAGTCTTTTTCTTTCTATATTGTAAAACTGCAGATAAGCAACTGGAACTGGTCAGGCGTGGACTAAAGAGACAGAAAGAGGAGTTAACGTTCCAAGCTTAGATCTGCTGCCTGAATTGTTTTGAGTGACTCCATCATTTTGCTCTTATTTCAAATCTCCAGCATCTGTGGTCATTTATTTTGTGTTTTTTTTTACAGCTTCTAAGAACTTAGGGTCAGGTGCAGATTGCTGTGATTGACACTCGTTTTAACTTGATCCCAAGTAGCTTCTATATGAGGTTTTTATTGCTCATAACCTCTTCCATTGACCTTGTCAGAATTTATAATCAGTGGAACTTTTTGAAGTGTGTTTATGTGCAAGTTGGCTGCTTTGTATTTTTGCTGAGATTTGGCTTCTGATTTAAAGGTTGATGTGAGGTTTCAGTGGGCTTGTCTGTTGCACTGATTTCCCTCAGTGCTGCACAAGTCACCTTGGGCCAACAAGAGCAGCCGAGAGCACGTCTCAGTGCTTTCAAGTCTGCGCCAGATTGCTACTTGAATGAAAGGAAATCTTTTCTTTCCTCCGTCGTCTTCGTGGGCCTCTGGAAGTGTGGAAGAAGAGTTTCTAAACAAAACTTGCATTGCCATGGGTTATTGAACACGCTGTGGAATTGCATGAAAGTGATTCTCGTGCAATGATTTACTCAGAAATGTGGTGCTGAGGAAGTAAGCCAGGCATTGTATACCGTGCGGGTGTGACAGGGTTACTGAGTGGACACTTAATTAACCCCCACTGAGCAGGGCTGCACTGAGAGGGAGGCTCTGCAGGTGAGTGCTTGAGATTATTTGGTCATGTTTTATGTGAGTTGAATTTTATAAGTGTTTCTTTGACCGTGATTGTCATCTGTTTGTTTATCTGGAAATGACGTTTAGGTGGGGTTTCGCTGTCCGCAAATTGGCTGCTGTGAGAACAATGAGGGTGTTTGGGGGGGGGGGGAAGTAGCTCGTTCAGTAACGGTTTGGGATTTGTGGATGGCATGATTGAAAATAGCAGTATCAGCTGTGACTTGTTGGACAACGTTCTTGTTTCAGAGTCAGGTTCTAGTAAAAAGTCTTGCTCCAATGAATGGGGCAAGTCTAGAGTTCAAAGTGAGTTTATTATCAAAGTACATTTACATCACCACCTGCAACCCTGGGATTCTTTTTCTTACAGGCATATTCAAAACAAAAATCCAGTAACTGTAATAGAATCAATGAAAAGCCACACCAACAGGGCGGGCAACCAGTGGGCAAGTACAAACAGAAAGAAAAAGAAAGTAAATTAATAAGCAATAAATATCAAGAACATGAGATGAAGAGTCCTTGAAAGTGAGACCGTAGGTGTGGGAGCAGTTCAGTGATAGGGCAAGTGAAGTTACCCCCGCTGGTTCAGGAACCTGATGGTTCAGTACAATGCTTGGGACAGCAGCACTGCCGGAGATGTGGTCTTTCAGAGGTCAAACTGTGGCTCTTGCTGCCCCCTCATGTATTCCACAGGATTGTTTACTGAGCAGTAAGCATAGGTCCTGTGAAGATATTTTAGTAAAATTTGGTTGTGAATATTTGTTCTCTCTGGAAGCATCTACTTCTTCCCCAATCTAAATTGCTGTGCTGTTTGTTTAAAAGAAAAGATGAAGCAACGTTAAAGATAGTCTCCAACTCTCTCCTTCCCTCCCTGCTGGGCCCTACTCCGTAACATTACAACTTTGAATATGTAATAATGTGATTTAAGTTTATCCCAAAGCACATTATGTGACATAAGTACTAAATAGCTCCACTTTTCCTGTACTATTAATGTGTTGGCTTTCTGAATGCTCGGGGTTGTCCACAATGAAAAGGCCATTGTGTGAGATTGTTAATCATAATCAGAAAAAGATATTTTTTTACTCAGAAAGGTTAAAATGTTGAGCTTAGTACACTGGATACATTTTGAGGTGAAGCAGAGAAAGGAACAAAAGAAGCAGCTAATGAGGGATGAATTAGGAGTGGGGAAAAGGTTTGTGGGGATGTTAAACGGCTGCACAGATCCATTTAGCCAAATGTCTGCATCTCTGCTTTGATCTGTAAACTGCTCTGATCCACAATGCCACTTTGTGTAACTGAAGAAGTAAGCTATGTGAGTCCATTGAAAGTGGACAAGATAACCTAGACTGCATTGGTTTGGCTTTTGATCGAAGAACATACTGTGGCCTTTGGCTGACCCAGGTGTCGGTGAACAGAGGAGCTTTGCAGCACGTCAGCCGATCCCGCCCTGTTGAGGATGTTTGATTTGTTTGCACGCATCAGTGAGCCAGCATTAGATGAATTGATGAGTGCACTTGCTAAAACTTTGCATCTTCCTGCACATGGGCATCCTAAAGTACTGTAAATGACCATTTGTGGTATCAGTCACATTAGTATGCAGTGGCCTCTGCTCATTGTAATGTAAAATGGCCTGGACTGGTACTGAATCATGTCTTTATTTTTCTCAAAACCTAGCATCGCTCCAGTAAGTGCTCATGCTGCTTTCGACAAGGCTGCCCACTACTTTGGCATGAGTATAGTTCATGTTCCATTGGACAAAAAGACAATGCAGGTGGATGTGAAGGTAGGCGTCTGATTATTGCTTATTCATGTAATCACATGTTCAAACACTGCTTTTTATTGTGTTTAGATAAACATCCTGGATTCAGATTCACGGTTTCCTTGCTTACTGGTCCACAGTGCGGAGAACCTACACAAAATGCAGTGAAGACCAGTCCTCTTTCCTTGTCCTTTCTTTTCCCCCCACCCCCAGCAACACAGAGTAGGCAAGAATTCACACCTTTTGTTCTTCCCCATCCATGCATTTGTGAAATCTTAGGGGGAAAAGCACTAGTTTTGCTTGGTGTGTTCATGTACCAGTCAATGGTTACATACCTTAAGGTGCTGTACAGTTGCATTGTGATGCTGTTGTCTTCTACCTTTTGCGAGTGTGTAACATATTATTACTGAACACTTAAAGCAGAGGCCTGGGTTAGGGATCTAGAGAAATCTGTATAAATCCTCTAAAGGTTCAGTTAAATAAATCTCCAATGAATGAAAAACCTAATATCTGTAAAGGCCACGATGAAACCTGCGGGAAAAAAACATTAACTTTACCCTTACCACCCATCACATTTCGGCTTGTCTCCTTCTCCACCTCCCATCTTTCCCCTTCCTCCTTGGTCCTGAAGAAGGGCCTCGACCCAAAATGCCGGCTATCTTTTCAATTCTATAGATGCTGCCTGACTTGCTAAGTTCCTCCGGCACTTTGTGTGTTTGGGTTTCCAGCATCTGTAGACTTACTCGTTTTTATGATCAACTTTTCAGTTATTTTATTCATATACTATACTTTCTGCTCATCAGTAGGTCTATCCAGATGAAACACCAGGTTCACATTAATGTGATTATTGTTTGAAAGGATTTCATGGATTCATATAATCATATAATATAACAATCACAGCACGGAAACAGGCCATCTCGGCCCTCCTAGTCCTAGATTGGAACACAAATATATTTTTATAAAAAGCTGCCAATGTGTTCCACGAGAAGGAAAAGGAATCTGTTCCACCAGACAACGAGTTGATGGCTGATCTGACATACCTCAAGTTTCTCTTTCCTGTCTTTTCCTCCCAGCCCTTGATTCCCTTACTGAGTAGAAGTACTCTGTACTGTATGTTTTAATGCTGAATGAATTTAACAAGGTCAACCAGTGCTGCTTTAGTGCAACCCAGTGGTACTGGTCAGGTGCCCTTATAGTAATTTCACAAGGTGAAGGCTTCTCCGTCAAGACATTACATAGGATTTTTATCCATAGTGACTATTGGGCAGTGCAGTAGCATAGTGGTTAGCACAACGCTTTACAGTACCAGCGACCCGGGTTCAATTCCTGCCGCTGCCTCTAAGGAGTTTGTATGTTTTCCCCGTGGCCACTTGGGTTTCCTCCCACATTCCAATAAGTTACCGTAAATTGTACTGTGATTAGGCTAGGACTAAATTGGAGGTTTGCTCAAATCGTCGCATGCCAATAAATGGATAAATTGTTGGATGTCTGCACACCCAGTTTGTGCTGGAATGAGTAGCAGCATGCTGTGATCTGTGTGATGTTCCTCTCCTTTGCGGGGAATCGCTGTTTGAGTCTGGTGTCAAGGGTTCCCAGAGCCTCGTGGTTTCTCAGCAAGGTGCTGAGACCTTTAGCTTAGAGCATATATGTCAAACTCAAGGCCCGCGGGCCAAATCCGGCCCGCGGTGGAATTATCTTTGGCCCGCGAGATAATATCTAATTACTATTAAAGCTGGCCCCAGTAATCGAAGCGCCTATGGCGTATGATATGGCTAATGCTGAGTTTATTCAGGTACCAGGTTTTCAGGGTTTTTAGTGTTTATTCGGCAGTCTTGCTCGGCAGTCTTCTTCATAAGAAACGGAATTTGTAAAGTGAAACACTTTGTAGTTATAGCAGAGACTGAGACACGTGAGAGCAGGCTGAAAAAACGGAGGCAACGAAAGCTGCGTTCGCACGCGTCCGACTGATCTGGCCCGCATGAAGCTGCATTTTGCTCAATCCGGCCCGTGACCTAAAATGAGTTTGACACCCCTGGCTTAGAGTGAAGGAAGAGATTCCTCCAAAACTCCATAAACTGAGTTCAAATATAAAAGCAAATGGGGCTGTGTTGCCTTGGCCTTGTGGGTTGGATTATCAGTGTCCAAGGGCTGATCTATTAGTAAACTTTCAGCTGAAGATAGGGAGATGAGGATTCATGTTATTTGGACAGAACTTCACCATATCAAAAACTGAATGTCGTCAGCCTACTGAGTCAATGAATATTGTGGACCCGTTCGACCAAAATTGTGTCCACATCTGCATGGTTGAATAAAGTTATGTCTGTTATTTGGCAAGCCATGCTACTTTTTTTAAGAACTTATCAAACTACTTTCTGACTGTAAGTTCTTGATTTAAATGCCTGCATGCTGATGTTCGCCCAGGTGATGCCGGTGTCCATTTGCAGGAAAACCTGTTCATGATATCCAGCCTTTATGCACCAACATTGGTTCAGGGAGATCTCATTTTGACTCAGTAATGAAATGCTAGCATTCCTAGCAACATTAGCATTTTTTGATCTCATTTGTTGCCCTTCAACTTGGATAATGGAGGTGGAAATTCAAACACAGCTGAGACTGAAACATTTTCCTGTTAGCTTTGAGTGGCAAGGGTCAGTCTCAGTAAGAATGGCAGGCTATTTTCCTTTGAGAACATAAATGAATCATTTACCTTTTGGAGCCATAGCCATACAACACAAAAACAGGCCCTTTGACTCACCTTTTCATGATGATTATTAAGTACCCGCCTGTACTCATCCCATCCACCAGCACTTGGTCCATAGCTTGGCGATTCAAGTGCTCATCGAGATATTAGTTAAATATTATAAAGGTCTCTGCTTCCACTGCTCCCTCAGATGCCTTCCAGATGTTAACCTGAGACTTTCATTTTCAAACGCTTTTCACCTCATTCTACCAAAGGCTGGTGCATCGTCTTGATAATCTGATCGTGTTATGGACACCATTAACTATATTGGCTTTTGAATTTTTAATAGAAAATAAATAGTTTGTCATTTGATGTAGGAAAGCTCCCTTTAAATTTAGTGCATTGCAATGCCCAGTGTGGTGAATTAAAGCCTTGAGTATTCCCAGGGACTTTTTAACTAAAGGGGTAAAATTGTTTGTGAAAATAAATCTCAAGGAATAAGGGCATGGAAAGATACACCACACCCTACTGTGCAACCCATCTGATTGGGAACACTTTTTAAGTTAAATTGCATTTCTAATTACTTCCCTAATCTGTGTTCTGCATACTGCATTGTAATTTCCTGTCAGGACTGTTCTATTGTGCACAGCCAGTTGTTTGTAAAGGGACACTGTGGGTGGCTGGAGTTTTGTAGGTCTGATTTTTCTTGCTCATTGCTGCTTTTCCCTCAGCAGATGCAGATGCCCAGTCTGCAGTCCTTTTGCTTGCAACTCCCTTCTGCCAGAACCGCCTGCATCTTCATCTTAAACAATGACAGCAGCTTCCATTATTTGAACACTGCTTGTAAGAGCCCTCACCCCTTCCACTAATGGTAATAAAGGCGGATTCACAGCTATTAAAATACACTTTCACTAGATAATGTATCTTGACCTACCCAGTTTCAATGCCTGTGAACATTGTACACACTGTGAGCATTGTGGGCTTGCTCTGTTTGCATTGCACTGTGTAGCAACACGTGAGCTGGCCCCAAAATATTCTTGGGTTGTTGTTTGTTAATATAAATGACACATTTCCCTCTGTTTTGATGTAAATTTGAATATGTCCTCTGAAGCAATTTTTTCCCCCCCAATTTCTTTATCCAGGAGATCTTGTGCACTTAACTCCTGTTTCCCACTAAACTCTTGACCACATCCTCACTCTCATGCTGATGTCTTCCATGGTTTCTTACTTGCAGAAATTTCCCCATCCTTTTCAAAAGCACCATTATCAAATTCCCCCTGCTCAAAAACAAAGCAGTCCTGAGGTATTGAGGGGATTTTTGTCATATGCGGGGTTGGGGGAAATATGCAATAAAAAAAAGAAGCAACATAGACATTGAGAAAGTCTGCAGAGCGGGAGATCAAGGAGAGAGTTGGAGACAGTTTGGTGTGGACTTTACACTCTAGTACTTTACAAGAGGGTGTTAAATTGCAACAGGGCAAATTACAAGAGCTTTTGGTAGGAAGTAGGGAGAGTTAATTGGGAACAGCTGTTTTTGGGCAAGGCCACATCTGACATGTGTTTAAAGACCATCTGCACAGTGTACAGCACAGTCAGAAGGATGGCAAGGTCAGAGAACTTCACATGTTGAGAGAGGTGATGAATTTAGTCCAGAAGAAATAGGAAAAGTCTGTGAAGCTTAGGAAGCTAGTATCAAACAGAGGCCTTGAGGATTATAACGAAGCCAGAAAAGAACTCAAGAAGGGAATTTGGAAAGCCAGGAGGGGCCATGGAAAGTAGGATTAACGAGAATCCTAATGTTTTCTTTGCATACATCAAAGAGGATAACTAGGGGGAGGGTAGGACCACTCATGGATAAGGGTGGGGGGTGGTTAGCATTTGCTTGGATGTGGAGGGTGTGGCTGAGGTCCTTAGTGAGTACTTTACATCAGTATTTATTAAGGAGAAATACGTGGAGGTTAGGAAGATCAGTCCAAGTATGTTGATATGCTAAAGCATTTTGAGGTAAGGGAGGAGGTAGTGTTGGATCTCTTAAAGAGTATTAAGGTGGATAAGTCCACAGGGCCTGATGGGATATACCCCAGGTTATTGTGAGGGGCGAGAGGAGAGATTGCTGGGGCCTTGACCAATATCTCAGTGTCCTCTCCAGCCACAAACGAGGTCCCAAATGAACGGCAATCAGCTGATGTTGCATTATTCAAGAATAATCCTCAAAATTATAGACCGGTAAGTCACATCAGTGGTAGGGAAGTTACTGGAGGGAATTCTTATGATAGGATTGATGAGCATTTGGAAAACCGTGGCCTAATTAGGGAGAAGCGGCACAGCTCGTGTGGGGCAAGTCGTGTCTCACTAACTTGATTGAGTTTGAGTGGCCTGTTTCTGTACAGGATCATATTGATTCTTTTTCGATGCAACTACCACCCTCCCTCTTCAGCTTCGCTACTTTTTACCTATCCAAGATCTTTGAGCGTAGTCAATTCTGAAATCCATAACTATTTCGGTGTGCTCATGGGGGAAGCTGAGAAATCTAGAATTGGAAGAGGGCATTAAACTCCTTGGACCCATTACACGTTTCAGTAGGATTGTGTCTGGTCAGTTACTTTAATATCTTTGGTTAATGTGAATCTATTTACATTAGATTAAAGCAGCATCAACTGCCTTCTGCGAAAGGGAATTCCAAATCTGTATTATCTTTCCTGTTTGTAGAAGTGATTCCTAACCTCATTGCTGAAAGGTTTGGCTCTAACTCTTATAAAGATCAGCTTTATTTGTCACATCTACAGTACATCAAGGCATTGGAACATATGTAAAATGCTTGCTTTGTATCAATGACCAATACAGTCAGAGGATGTGCGGGGGGCAGTCTGTAAGTGTTGTAGTGCTTTTGGTGCATAACATGCCCATAGATTTACTAACCTTTGTATTTGGAACTTGGGAGGAAACCAGAGCACCGAGAGGAAACCCATGCAGTCACCGGGAGAACATACAAACTCCTTACAGACAGCAGCAGGAATTGAACACCGATCACTTGCGCTGTGAAGCGTTATGCTGCCGCTTTGGACTGAACCCCCTCTTTTGGGACACCTTAGAGTAGAAATGGTTTCTCTCCTTTTGTTCTATTTGTTCCCCTTTGTCTTGTAAACTTTGATCAAATCAGCCATACTTTCCAGGAGATACTACTCAAGTCTGTACAGCCGTTGCCTTTAGCGACCCATTTTCATTCCTGACCTTAACTCCACTTACTATCTGTAAGTGGAGTTTCCACATCCTCCCAGTGAACAAGTTGGTTTCCATCCACATCCTAAAAATGTGCAGGTTGGTAGGTTAATGGTTCATTGTGGTCTGTAGTGAGGGTGGTAGATTTTGATTGGAATATGAGAAGAATAGGCTACAGGGGAAAGCACTGATGAAATGAAAATGCCCAATGAGCTGGCATAGACTCGATGGGCTGATGTGTCTCAATAAAATATAATATTAAAGTTCAAAGTAAAATATATTATCAGAGTACATGCACGTCACCACATACAACCCTGAGATTCTTTTCCTGCAGGCATATTTAGCTAATCTATATAACAGTAGCTGCAAACATCAGGAACAGTTAACTGTAAATAAACTCTGCAAATACAGATATAGATAAATAGCATTAAATAATGAGCATGAAATAACAATACAATGGAGTCATTAAATGAGTCTAGCTATCCCCTTTTGTTTAAGTGCCTGATGGTTGAGAGGTAGTAACTGTTCTTGAACCTGGTGTTGAGTCCTGAGGCACCTGTACCTTCTTCATGATGGCAGTAGTGAGAAAAGAGCATTGCCTGGGTAGTGAGGATCTTTGATGATGGATGCTGCTTTTCTACGGCAATGTTTCATGTAGATGTGCTCAATGGCTGGGAGGATTTTACCTATGACGTACTGGGCCGAATACACTACCTTTTGTAGGGATTTTCTGCTCAGAGGCATTGGAGTTCCCATACCAGTCAGCACACTTCCCACCACACATCTACAGAAGTTTGCCAAGGTTTTTGATGACATGTTGAACCTCCACAGACTCCTGAGGAAGTAGAGGCGCTGTCGTGCTTTCTTCCCAATAACACTTATCCAATGGGTCCAGGACAGGCCCTCTGAGATAGTGATACCCGGGAGTTTAAAGTTACTGATCTTCGCCACCTCTGATCCTCCGATGTTTACTGGTTCATGGACTCTGGTTTTCCTCTCCTTGCAGTTTAACCCTAAGCTGAAAATATCTCTCCTTGCCCCAACACACCTTTCCTCTATTAAGATGTCCCTTAAAACTTGCTACTTTATAAAGATAAATGACTTTATTTGTCATGTGTACATGAAAACATAGAGTGAGATGCATTTTTGTGTCGTTAAATCGGCAAGGGTTGCATGTTGCCACGCTTTTTAACAGCTCACTCACCATAATTGTACGTCTTCGGAATGTGAGACTGGGAGGAAACTGGAGCACCCGGAGGAAACCCACGTGGTCACGGGGAGAACATAGAGACACCAGTGGGAATTGAGGCCCAATCTTACAGACTGTGCTGATCACTGAGCTATTGTGCTCTACTACTTGACCAAGCTTTTGTTCATCTACCCTGATACTGTTTGTGCTACGGTGCCAGGTCCGGTAGAGATTTGCGGGAGTGCATTGATATTACAAATAGTCAAAGATATTAGATGGATATTCCTTGACTTGATTTTATTGAAACATGCAAGTTGCTGAGGGGGACCTGACGGAGTGGGTATCAAGGTATTACCACTCCTGAGAGAATCTCAGTGAGGGGACACAGTTACAAGATTAGGACGAGATCATTTCGAAGTTGAAGTGATTAGAAACAACTTCTTGCAGAGGGCAGCGAATCTCCAGAATTCTCAACCTTAGAGGCTGGATCTCCGGGGACATTTGCTGGGTAATTCAATAAACTTTGGGAAGATCAGCAAATTGAAAGTTATATGGAACTGATGCAGAAGAGATGAGGCCATGGTCATATTGAACGACAAGGCAGATTTGAAAGCTGAGTGATCGAGTCCTTTTTTTAAATACTGTGTTTAAAAGGACTATAGATATTGCAGTGTATTTTTAGAAGTGTTTTGAGGTTTCAGACTTCATGGATATGATGTTCATCTGCTTTTCTCCCCAGGCCATGAAGAGAGCCATTTCAAAGAACACGGTTATGCTTGTTTGCTCTGTGCCGCAGTTTCCACATGGAATCATGGATCCAGTCGAGGAGATTGCCAAGGTGCCTTTCCAGTGCACTTACTAACAATGTTGGAGCAGCTCCTGAGGGAATTATAAGGATCTCTTTGAAGATGTTAAAAACCTTTTACAAGGGCTGGTGGATATGAATCAGTGGTGTTGTTTAATATGATAGCACAGCCCTTCTGATATTTGGAATTGTTTAAAGTGTCTCTGCTGGGAAGCCCTCTAATATGATTTATTTCACCTTCTAATGGCTAGCAGCAATTTTGATTGTACACTATACTTTTTTAAGTGGTGTTCAGTAAGAAGGTCTTGGATTTTTGGAGTTAATAGCCACTTAGAGCACCACATCAACATTTAGGCTGCTCATTAATTGCAGAAGCTCTGAAAGCCTTTTATAAAATATCAGATGATCTTGCTATTAGCCCTTCCTCAGTAACTTGGCAAATGTAGACATGATGGTTCCTTTCTCTCTGGAGTCCAGAACCAAGGATTATGTGCTCGAAACAAGGGCTTGTCTGTTTCAGCATAGATATGCAAAGAAGCTCCTTCATCCAGAGGGTGATGAGACTATGGATTCTTACCAAGAGGCTTCGTCACTTGGTATAGTACATTCAGGACAGGACTTGATCAATTTTTCTTTTAATATGAAGGGTGCCAAGAATGTTTGTTTGTGCAATAATATGGAGCTGAGGTAGAAGACTGGCCAAGATCTTATAAATTGGCCTGGCATGAGGGACTTAATAGCTTATCAAATACTCAAGAGATTCTGCATTCTCTGGACATCTTGAGCAACACGCACAAAATGCTGGAGGAACGCAGCAGGTTAGGAGAGAAATAAACAGTGAACATTCTGGGTGGAGACCCTTCGTCGGGACTGGAAAGGAAAGTCGTAATAATGATGTGGGGGAGGGGAGAAGTACAAGCTGGCAAGTGTTAGGTTGAAACCAGGTGAGGGGGATGAAGCTTCTTTGTGTATGTGTGTGCGTTGTACATAAAGGTCAATTCCTGTTTCTGTTCCTCAGGGTGTAAGTACGAATGGGTAAATTGAGTGGAGAAAAACAAGGGAGCAGAGAGCATAGGGAAAAGGTGCAGAGGAGAGGGGGCTAAAGGGACATTGGGTTGGGAGCTGAGATACTGTGCAGTTGGGATTAGGGTGGGGGACAGGTGGTTTAGCTGCACAGGATAGTTGGAGGAAGGAAGAAAGGATAATTTCAGATGGGCTTAATCCAGCATCTATGTCTGATCGTTTCTAATGGGAATCATTGCACTGTAAACTGAGGGTAGACTTACAAGAATGGTGGGCATTTTGGTTGTGTAGGGGAGACTGAAGGAACTGGTATTGGGATCGTTCTTTGGAAAGTAGACAAGCTACAGAACTTTTGCAGGAGTAATTTAGCATAGAATGGGATTTTGATAAGATAGAGCAAAACTTACTCCAGAAGCAGTAGGGTCTGTAACTAGAGGACATGTTCAAAGCAATGGCAAAAGGATGAATATTTTTGAAAAGCTGAAATTTTCAAATCCATTGGGGTTAATTGTTTAGCTGTTCCGTGGGGAGAGAGGAGACCTGATGGGCAGGGTGAACTTTTTGTGGGCTCGTATAGGAAAATGAGGTGATAGATAGGAGTTACAGGGAGGTAGTTACTCCAAAGTTGCAGGAGCCAAGTACCTGGGTGACTGGAGAGGGGAAGAGAACAGGCAACCAGTGCAGGGTACCCCTGTGGCATTTCCTTTTAATAATAGGTTTACAGCTTTAGATGCTGTTGATGTGGGCTGGCCTACCAGGGAAAGCCTGATTTCTGGCTCCATATCTGTCTCTCTGGCTCAGAAGGGAATGGGGAAAGAAGAGAAGTGCAGTCGTGATAGGCGGTTCCCATAATTCGAGGAGCAGACAGCAGATCCTGTGGATGTGAAAGACACACCCTGATGGCGTGTCGCCTCCCAAGTGCCAGAGTCAGGGATGTCTCAGATTGGGTCCTCAGCATTCTAAAGTGGGAGGGTGAACAACTGGAAGTCGTGGTACCAGTTGGTATATTGGTACCAGTGGCATGGGTAGGAAAAGGGAGGAGGTCCTGAAGAGAGAATGTAGGGCTTTAGGTAGAAAGTTGAAAAGCAGGGCCTACAGGGTAGTAATCTCTGGATTGCTGCTTGTGCCACGTGCCAGTGAGGGAACGAACAGGATGACTTGGCAGATGAATGTATGGCTGCAGAATTGGTGAGGAGGCAGGGTTCATTGGGATATCTTCAGGGGAAGGTATGACCTGTACAAAATGGATGGGTGACACCTGAACCTGAGGGAGATCAGTATCCTTGCGGGCAGATTTGCTAGAGCTGTTGGGAAGGGTTTAACCTAAGCTGGCGGAGCATGGGAACTGGAGTGATGGGGCTGAGGATGGTGCAGTTGGTATACAAGTTGATGCAGTGTGTAATGAGACTGTGAGGAAGGACAGGTAGCTGATAGAGCAAAATTGCAGTCAGTGGGATGAGTTAAAGTGTAATTGGGGGGGGGGAATAATCAAAAATGGTGATAGATACGGGACTCGAGGTGTTGTATTTGAATGCATGCAGTATACAAAATAAGATAGATAATCTTATAGCGTGGTTAGCGATTGGCAGGTATGACATGTGCATCACTGAGTGGTAGCTGAAAGAAAGTTGGTTGGCAGAGAACACCCAAGGATACACATTGTATTGAAAGGGTAGGCAGAGGGGTTCGGTGGCTCTGTTGCTAAAAATGAAATCAAATCCTTAGTAGAAGGAGGTGACATAGGATAGGAAAATGTAGAATTCTTGTGGGTAAAGAAACTACAAGGGTAAAAGTACCCTGATGGGAATTATATACAGCCCTCTGAATAGTAGCCAGGAATTTGGCTATGAATTACAATGGGAGATAGAAAAGGCATGTAAAAAGGGCAAGTTGCGATAGTCATGGGGGATTTTAATATGCAGGTGATTGGGAAAATCAGGTTGGTGCTGGATCTCAAGAGAGGGAATTTGTAGAATGCCCATGAGATGGCATTTTAGAGCAGCTTGTGGTTGAGCCCACCAGGGGAATGGCAATTCTGGACTGAGTGTTATGTAATGACACATTTGATTAGTGAGCTTAAGGTAAAGGAATCCTGCGGAGGCAGTGACAATAATGTGATATAATTCACCTTTCAGTTTGAGGAGAAGCTAAAATCCAATGTATCAGTATTACAGTGGAGTAAAGTAGGAGAGAAAGGCTGGCCAAAGTTGATTGGAAGGGACACTAGAAGGGATGATGGCAGAACAGCTTTGGCTGGAGTTTCTGGGGGCAATTTGGAAGGTGCAGGAAAAATGCATCCCAACGGTAAAGAAGCTGGCTGAAGCAACTGTAGCTGTTAACAGAAGTCCAAAGACAGCAGGAAAGCAAAAGAGAAGACATATAATATAGTGGGAAGGTGGAGGATTGGGGTTTCTAAAAACTAACAGAAGGCAACCAAAAAGCCATGAAGAGAGAGAGGATTAACTATGAAGGTAAGCTAATCAATGACATAAGAGGATACAAGAAGTTTTTTCAGATATATTAAGAGTAGTAGGTTGGAAAGATGTTGGAGTCCATTATTAAGGACGAGGTTTTGGGGTACTTGGAGGCACATGATAAAAATAAGCCAAAGTCAGGCAATTCCTGCACCTTCCTGCATATCATTTCCTGCACTTCCTGATTTGCTAGTGTCCTTTCCAATTAACTTTGGCTGATGTTCTTTTCATGTTATATGTCAATGATTTAGATGAAGGAATTAATGGTTTTGTGGCCAAGTTTGCAGACGATATGAAAATAGGTGGGAGGGGGCAGTTAATGTTGAGGAAGTAGGGTGTCTGCAGAAAGACTTGGACAGATAGGGAGAATGGTCAAAGAAATGACATGGAATACATAGGGAAGGAAGTGCATCGTCATGCACTCTAATAGATGGAATAAAAACGTAGACTATTTTTTAAATGGAGAAAATTCAAAACTCAGAGGCACAAAGGGACTTGGGAGTGCTTGTGTAAGATTCCCTAAAGGTTAACTTGCAGGTTGAGTCGGTGGTAAGAAAGGCAAATGCAATGTTAGCATTTATTTCAAAGGAACTGGAATACAAAAGGATGTAGTGCAGAGGCTTTAAAAGGTATTGGTCAGACCACTGAGTATTGTAAGCAATTTTGGGCCCCTTATCAAGAAAAGATTTGCTGGCATTGGAGAGGATCCTGAGGAGCTTCACGAAAATGATCCCAGGAATGAAAGGGTTAACATGTGATGAGTGTTTGGATGGCTCTATGCCTGTACTCACTGGAGTTTAGAAGAATGGTGGGGGGGGGGGAATCTCATTGAAACATTTCAAATATTAGAAGGCCTAGGTGGAGTAGATGTGGAGAGGATGTTTCCTGTAGAAGATGAGTCTAGGACTAGAGGGTACAGCCTCAGAATAGAAGGACATCCATTTTGAACAGAGATGAGAAAAGAAGATTCTCTAGCCAGAGGGTGGTGAATCTGTGAAATTCATTGCCACATATGTCTGTGCAGACAAAGTCATTGGGTTTATTTAAGGTGGAGGTTGATAGGTTTTTGATTAATCAAGGCATCAAAGGTTATGGGGAGAAGGCAGGAGGCTGGGGTTGAGAAGATAACAAGTCAGCCATGATGAAAGACTCAATGGGCCAAGTAGATTTAATTCTGCCACTATGTCTTAAGGATTTATAAAAGATTCTATCTATCCATTGTTTAAATGATGCTTTGAGATTTCACTGAATGCTTAGTTAATTAATTATTTTTCTTGCATTCCAAGCTGGCTCAAGATTATGAAATTCCTCTGCACGTGGATGCCTGCCTTGGGGGCTTTCTCATTGTCTTTATGGAGAAGGCTGGTTATTCTCTGCCACCCTTCGATTTCCGCGTTAAGGGAGTGACGAGCATCTCTGCTGACACGCACAAGGTGGGCAAGAGGTGGTGAATGAAGAAGAGGTTGGGAATGGGGTGGCTTATAGATTGGTTGGAAGAGAACAGAAGATTGGCCGGAGGTTGCCAGGAGGCAGTTGTATGTTATTCACTGGGTGTCCATGTGGTTATGGCTCATCTTTAATTCTTCTTGAGAAGACAGTGGTGACTATCTCTTGAAATTGCTGGTGTCCTTCTGGTGAAGATGCTTCCACAGTGTTATTGGGGCTGGGAGAGGAACTTTTGAGTGGTAGCGTCCAACTTTCCTGTGGTTGTGAGATGTTTGAAGGCCCTAAGACATTTTGTGTGTGCATGTCTCTCCGTCTTTCCTTAGGCTCCTGTACCTCCTCCCTGATTGCAACAATGAGAGGTCATGGCCTGGGTGGTGGGCGTCCTTAACGATAGATGCCGCCTTTTGAGGCATCGCCTTCTGAAGATATCCTGGATGCCAGGGAGGTTTGTGCCCTTAATGGAGCTGGCTGAGTTTACAACCCTCTGCAGCTTTTCCTGATCCCGTGCAGTGGCCCCTCCATACCAGACAGTAATGCAACCAGTTAGAATGCTCTCCATGGTACATTCTTTTTCTAAAGAATAGTACATGCTTGTTCTTTTGACTAAGTGACAGAAGTCTAAAAAGGAATGGTGGCTGAATGTTGGGATTGTGAGAGGGTTTCTGAAAACAAAAGTCTACCTGTTCAATTTGCAGCTTGAATTGCGAGACTGCAGTCGGCCACAGTGCATCGAAGCAATCCTTTGCAGAAGTGGTCATAGTAACTCGGGCAGATCAGCAATCTGAGTTTATTAAGATCAGCCCCCAACCATGGTTGCTAGGGAAATGAAATTCCGTTAACTGAGTCTAGAATGAGGAACAGTATGCGTTAAATTACTGGCTTGTTATTAGAAACTCATCCTGAATATACAGCATTGGAAATTGGCCAACTTCTCCCCATCTGACTCCAGACTCACTAACCAGACTGATTCTAAAGTGACCTTTAAAGTGGCTCAGCAAACTGGTTAATCTCAAGAATAATTTCCGATGGGCAATGAGTATGTCTTTGCCTTTGCAACTACATTTCTTGAATGGGTACATCAGAGGAAGGAAGAGTATAGTCCTGCACATTCTACATATTAACTGATCAGATTTATGCTGAAGTTCTCACCTGAGTTTAAAAAAAAATGTTTTCTTCCCTCAACCACTCTCCTTTGCCCGCTTCCCCTCTCCAGTACGGATATGCGCCCAAGGGTTCATCGGTTGTACTGTACAGCAACAAAAAATATCGCCACTACCAGTTCTTTGTCGCCCCAGACTGGCAGGGAGGCATCTATGCATCACCTACAATCGCCGGGTCGAGACCAGGAGGGATCATTGCTGCTTGCTGGGCAACCATGATGTTTATGGGTGAAGATGGTTACATTGAGGCTACAACGAAGATCATCGACACGGCACGGCACATTGGAGCTCAGTACGTATGTCTCAAGATCTTGGATTATTCCAGGAATAAGTCTTATTTGTATCCTTCTTTCATAGAGGGTCATTCCAATATTGTGGATTTTGCAATGACTGATGTGGAATCTATAGATTGGATTCAGTCCAGACCTTGGGTGTTGACTGTATGGAGTTTGCACGTGCTCTAGTTTCCTCCCACATCTCAAAAATATGCAGGCTGCAAGGTTAATTGGCCCCAGTGCATGGGTGAGTGGTAGAATTCAGAGCCGGGGATGAAAATATAAACGAATAAAAAAAAAAGCGATTGACATAAGATTAGTGTAAATGGGAGGTTACTGACATGTCGAGCCAGTGCCTGATTCTGTGATGTATCCTTAAAGGACTCTGACTCTATTGCCTCTGATATGTAGGGCCGGAGGTGCTTGAAGCCAATGTGACCATCTCAAGAAGGCCACAGAATTCCTGGCAATGAACTAGACTAATAAACTTAGATAGTCCACATATTAAAACAGCTAAATTGAGGGGCGATCTTTGAAGTTTTTGGGATAATCAAAGGGACTTCTCTTGGGCATTTCCTAAGGTTTGAAGATGAAAATACTAGGGCGATTAAAGGATTTTTATTCTGGCAGATCTGAAGAGGGCTATACACTTGAAACCAAAATAAATGCTTAAGTTAGGAAACATCTCTTTATAAAGGACCGAGAAATGTGAATGTTGTGGAATACTGCGGGTCTGTATTCCTGTATTTTATGGCTGACAGTTGAGGAAGTTAGTGTTGCAATGTAGGAAATCAGCTTTTCTATTCGCATTTCTCTGTCCGTTATACAGAGATGTTTCCTAACTATGCATTTATTTTAATTTCAAGTTTATAATTCCTTTCCTCCACCAGTAGAAAATGTTTTGAATTACCCTAGTAAAATGCCTAGGAAGAGGATTCTCTCAGAATTCCCTAAGAAGAAAATTCCCCTTAGTTGTTCTGAAAATTAGATAATGTATTTACATAGAACACAGAACACCACAGTACAAGCCCTTCAGCCCATGATGTGCCGACTTATAACCTTCTCTTAGATTAATCTAATCCTTCTCTCCTGTACAGCCCTCCATTTTTCCTTTCATTCTTATGCCTAGCGAAGTTTCTTATATGTCCTTAAATGTCCTTATACGTGCCTCTACCACCACACTTGATAGGGCGTCCCATACACCCCACTCTTTGTATTTTTTTTAAAAAAAATCTTACCTCTGACATCCCCCTCCCTATTACCTTAGTCATCTTAAAATTAACCAGCCCTGGGTTAAAAAGTCTCTGGTTATCCATTCTATCTGTGCCTTTTGTCATCTTGTACCCTTCTTGCATCCTCCTTCTCTTCAAAGAGAAAAGACCTAGCTCACTCAAGATATCCTCATTAGACATGCTCCTTAATTCTGGCAACATTCTGGTAAATCTCTTCTGTGCTTTCTAGAAGGCTTCCAAATGTGATACCAGTTGAAAGACATCTTTGGTGTTTCAAATGGCATCACTGTTTAACACTTAATTGGATGGGCAACACTTCCAACAGTACGGCATTGAACTGCAGAGAAATCTGAATCTAGGGTGGGACCTGAACCTACAAACTTCTTACTCAGCAGTGGGAATGCTACCAGCTCAGCCATATTTGATTCAGGGGCAGAATAAAAGTTTGTAAACACTGATTTTATTTTTCTCCTAAAGCATTTTGTGAAGAGATTGCTTTTTTAAAAAAGATTCTGTTCCAGCCATGAAAATGCCACCACCGCTATCCATTCTTTCTTCAACAATTGCTTTTCATTCCACCACACTCCAACAATCAATCAGTAAGCAGAGACAAGTGAACAAATTGGATAATTCTAGGTTTTCAAGCTCTATTGGTTTGCAGTGAATGCTTAACAAGTTCTGGTCAGATGCGGGAGATGTTGAGAACTGGGAGAATGGAAGAGTTCTTGTCCAGACCTGCCTGCAGAGTTCTCAAAGTTGTGGTTCTGCTGGGACCTGTTGCAATACATCTGCATGCGGTTGGGGAGAGTCAGCATCAAGTTGTTCATATTGGTGACTAAGCAGCAGAACTGTCCAAAAAAAAAACCTTGATCAGGCAAATTTTCTTATTATTCAGCCTTTCTCCTTCTCTCGGGTTCACAAGCAAGACTGGGCAGCTGCATCGTTACTGCCTCAGTTTAACCTGCCAAACTTAATTCTTCCCGTTTCTCCCCAGCTCTGTTCTCTTCCTATTTGATCCATGCCTCTGATGATAATTTGTGACAATGACCAGTTCCTTGGACCTGAATGGACCTCATCTTTGTCATGGATGTACACCTCTTTCTACACCTTCATCCCGCCAGATTTCTGTCTTGAACAAGTTCCCCGTCACCAATATACTCATTCGTCTGGCTGAGCTCATTCATCATAACTCCACTTACGTTCTCCAGATCCAGGCTTTAGTCATGGGAACTGCCATGGGCCTAAACTGCACCTGTCTCTTTGTGTCTGAAATATCCTCATTTCAGTCCTCCTCAGGCCCCACCCTGAACTCTTATTTTTTTTCTGGTATATTGTCAATTGCAGTTAATGCTGCTTCCTACACAGATGTCGAACTTTTATCACCTGCTGCCAGCTTCCACCCTTTTTAAATCAGGCACAACAATTACCTTTTCCCTTTCATAAGCAGGAACACCAAGTGCGACCAGTGTTGTATTCATGTGGCTGAGGTGCGAATGGGAATTGTTAGGAGAAGGATGAATGGCAGGTGTAACGCGACGGGGTGTGGGATGAGGATGGATGGAATGAGGAAGGGGAAGGGGATGTAGAGATGGCTTTGTGTTGCCCTCAAAGTGGCAGGTGGCTTTGTCTCTCTCCCAGCAGCTATCTCCTATCTTCACACTCCCCTTCTGCCACCTAGTTCCATCTGCCTTTACTCTCTTTCTCCTCTTTTTCTACCTCTATCTATCATTCACCTGTTAGACTTACAACTCCATCCCCTGCTCACCCCCTCTACCTGGCATTACCTTGCCTGTATGTTTCAGTCCTCCCGCATCCACAAATTGCCTCAGAATCCTTTCTCGCCACTCCTCTCTTGTTCCACAGATGGTGTCTGACCTGTAAACTGTTTTCAGCACTTGTTTTTCTCATTGCTCATCCCTATTGAACAAACTACAGTTTAACAGACAAACTGATTAGAACGGTCACCCATATCTCAAAAGTATTGTTGTATCCTTCACTATTTGCTGACTATTGAATTACTTCTTAGCATATCTACAATGTGCTGTCTTTGGAAGGGTGCCAGACGGAATCATTAGAATGATAATCGTGGCTTGTTTTGGCCCAGTTTGAAGAGCAGTCTACTCTGAACTAGACATGCAATAAAGATCCAGACACTCAGGCATATGCGATGAATGTTAAGTTACGTTTGTGCCACACAAGGAGAGGGCAGTGGTAATCTCCGACAAGGAAGTCCAACCACCTACTGGTGAAATTCATTGCCACTGTTGGCTATGGAGGCCTAGTCACTGGGTACATTTAAAGCAGTGGCGGATAGGTGCTGGTAAGGGCGTCAAATGTTCTGGGGAGAAGGCAGAAGGGTAGGGTTTAAAGGGAACATAAACCAACATGATCGAATGGTGGTTCACACTCGATGGGCCAAATGTCTTAATTCTGCTCCTATGTCTAATGGTCTAATAGAAAAACAAAAATAGTGCAGGATAGGAGTGTTCTCGTTAAAGAGACGGTGCAAGTAGCCAGTAAGGTGTGTGGCCATGATGGGATAGATTGTGAGGTCAAGAGTCAATCTTAGCATACAAGACCGCTCTCTATATGACTTTTGTCCCTCCCTGCAACTGGGACAAGGGTTACACATTCCACTACACCTCCTCCCTCATAGTTAAGGCCCCAAACAGTCCTCTCAGATGAGGCGACACCACTTAAAGGCAGGATTTCCTGGTGGCTATCTACTTCAATTGGACTTCCCATTCCGATATGTCAGTCCATGGCCTTCTGTTTTGTCATGATGAGGTCACTCTCAGTTTGGAAGAGCACCAGCTCATACTCCATCTGGATAGCCTCCAACCTGATGGTGTGAACATTGATTTCTCTAAATTCTGGTAATTTCTGCCCCCTTCCACCTGCTCTCTTTTTCAATTCCCCATTTTGGTCACCTTCTCATCTCCCCATCATCTCCCTTTGGTGGCCCTTCCTCCTCCTTCCCTTTCTCCCATGGTCCACTGTCCTGTCCTATGAGATTCCTACTATTCAGCCCTTATCTTTTCCACCTATCACCTCCCAGCTTCTCACTTCATCTCTACCCCTCCACCCACCCATCTACCCCCTCACCTGGTGTCACCTATCAGCTTCTGCTCCTCTACATTATTCTGGCTTTTCCCTCCTGTCTTTCCAATCCTGATGTAGGGCCTTAACACAAAATGTTGACTTTATTCCCCTTTATTGATGCTGCTTGAACTGCATTTTGAGTGTGTATTGCCTTGATTATGTCGATTTTTTTTTTAAAAAAACCAAGGCAAATGAAAAATGTAGACAGAGTCCATGGTGGGGAAGCTGGTTTGGTGATTTGAGATATTTGATCAAGTTGCTCCGTGAATGCGTGTGTTGGTGCCTTTGTGATTTAGGAGTGCTGAGATTAGCTGTCAGGCATGTGAGAGTCGGGTGCCAAACTCTGTTTCACACTGTGGGTTTCTTATGAGTCATGCAGAGGTTTGCTGATGTTTTAATTCCTTGTCAGAAAAGCAGCACCCAAACAATGTCCAGCATGGAGACTGAATTCTTGCATTAGTGCATTAAATTTGTATTACTTCTCTCTGCTCCTCCTGCATTTTTAATGAGGAAGTGAGGAAGAATGATGTCTGACTAATGTGTAAGCAAGAAAAATCGAAGACCATTTGACACTAGAATGCGAAAGAGGGCTTGGGAGGAATTGTTCCATCACTTGTGACAGTCAGAACTCTTTTTGTCTGAGTGTATTAACTTCAGTAAATTTGACAGTGGACTGGTTGGAAGCCCTCCCTCTAATCCGAAGCACGTACAGGTTTGTTAAAACTTGAGCAGAGTAAGTGAATTCTCACACATACTGTATACAGGTGACAACATGATTGGTTTTGGGTGCTGATTAAAACCAGGGAGAATGTTGCAAAGGATCAACTCGTTGATTTGCTTAAGAGTTTCTTGGTAGCAGGTGTTGATCAAATAGTTTTTGTTTTTGAGAACTCCCTTGTAGGTCATTTGCATTTTCATTCCTCTTCATTCAGTAGTTCAGATCCTACTTCCCCTTAGGAAGAGGCTTGGCTGGGCCAATGAAAGGGAGACTAGGATCTCTCTGCCGTTCATGACCTTGCATTTGATACCAAACATTTTTATACCCCGAGAAGTATTCCTTGAATTGCGTTCACTGTTTTAATAAGATCATGAGACACAGGAGCAGAATTAGGTCTGTAGGAAATGAGTTGTCCGATTTGTTTTGGCAAGCTCCCATAAACAATAAGGTGGTTCATGTGATTCACCCTGTGATCCAGTTCTGTCTGAATAGTGGCCATAATGTGTAGGGAAAACAGGTGCTATTTGAATTTATATTAAAAAAAAATACATCTACCCCAGTGGCTGAATACTGATTCTTACCTGAAAGGCAGTGCTTCTTACAAATGGCACTCTGTCCTACTCTGCATTGCAAGTCCATTGTTGCGCTGAATATCTGGAGTGAGGTTTGAACCTACAGATTCCTGATTCTGAAGTAACAGTGCTACCTCTGAGTTACAATCAACCAAGGGCGTTGTTTGGGATAGTTGCAGTCCACCTGCCTGCTCTGGCAATATACACTCAGTGGCCACTTTTTTAGATGCAGGAGTGGAACCCGGTGTGGTCTTCTGCTGCTGGAGCCCATCCACTTCAAGGTTCGACGTGTTGTGTGTTCAGTGCTGCTCTTATGCACACCACTGTTGTATCTGAGTTACTGTCAGCTTAAACCATTCTCCTCTGACCTCTCTCATTAATAAGGCTCCTTCACCCACAGAACTGCTGCTCACTTATTTGTTTTTCACACCATCCTCTGTAAACTCTGGAGGCAGTTTCTGAGAAACTCAAAGCACCCCATTACTTACTATACTTTATTGTCACCAAACAATTGATACTAGAGTGTACAATCATCACAGTGATATTTGTTTCTGCGCTTCGCGCTCCCTGAGGTACAAATCGAAGTAAATGTAATAAAAATTTAAATTATAAATCATAATTAGAAAATAGAAAAGGTAAGTAAGGTAGTGCAAGTCAGGTTCGGATATTTGGAAGGTACGCCCCAGATCCGGCTCAGGATCTGGCACCAACAATCATTCCACAGTCAAAGTCACTTGGATCACATTACTTACCCATTCTGATGTTTGATCTGAACAACAACTAATTTTTTTTGACAATGTCTGCATGAGTTACTACCATGTGATTGACTGATTAGATACTTACATTAACGAGCAGGTGTACCTAATAAGTGGGCACTGAATGAGAAGCTGCAGATAACCCCCTCCTCCCAGTCACTTAGTATCAGGAATGCAGCTAGCACCTGCTTGAGCTTGTGGCATGGTTAATCTACAATTTCTCTGTTCCAAAGTTCTGTATTTCTTCTAAATAGACATCTTTGAGTTAAGTGGCTAGAAGGGAATTGCACAGAGTGCATGTAGTCTAATCATAGGGCTCAAGTGAGATGGATTGGTAAAGATGACAGTCTAAAGGCCTGTAAATCCAGAGAAGGGGTTTCCTTGTGCTCTGTGAGATGATGCAGAAAGGGAGAGAGGCCTAATGCATTCTCAGCTGGATCAGTTTACTGTAAATCAAGTTGCTTATCCTGGAACTGGCAGTGATGGTGTACAGGCCTTCCCCCTTTACTTTAGTTAACTGGCTGTGCCTTTGGCAATGATCATAAAGGGAATGAGATAATAGCTTGAAATGTGGCATTTTAACTTGAACCATTGACATTAAATGCTGTAAGTAATTATATAAAAAAACAAATTGCACAGTTTTTTTTATTCAGGGGACTTGTGCTTCACAAGCTGAGAAAACATTTAATTGTCCTTGAGATGTTAGTGCCTTGGAATGTGACTTTTCATGCTTTTGTTGCCCTTGACCTTCCATTTGGGGGAGATTGTGAGTTTGGAAGGTGATTAAGGAGTTGCTGCAGTGTATATCGATGGTACGCTCTGCTGCTACTGCGTGTCAGTGGTAAAGTAAGTGGCTGCTTGTGGATCGGGTGCCTGTCAAACAGGCTGGTTATGTCTTGCGTGGTGTCGAGCTTCTTGAGTGTTGAAGCTCCCCTCATCCAGAGTATCCCATCACGCTCCTGACTTGAGGCTTATAAGTGGTATACATGCTTTGAGGAGTTGGGATTACTAGCCTCCAAATTCTTACCGCCACGTAGGACATGGGAGTACAGTTAATCCATGTGGCCCATTAAGTTTGCTCTGCCATTCAATCATGGCCGATTTGTTTTCCTTCTCAGCTTCATTCTCCTACCTTCACCCTGTAACTATTGACACCCTTATGAATCAAGAACCCACCAACTTCTGCTTTAAGTACAGTATGGCCAATCACATGGCCTCCACAGCCGCCTGTGGCAATGAATTCCATGGATTCACCACCCTCTGGCTAAAGAAATTCATCCTCATCTCTGTTCTAAAGTGATGTCCCTCGTCTGGGGCTGTGCCCTCTAGTCCTAGACACTCCCACTATCAGAAACTTCCGTTCCACATCCACTCTGAAAAGACCATTTAGTCATCAAAGGTGGATATTAGTAACTCTGAAAGCAACCTGTCCTTGTCTAAATCCAAAAATGGCTGACATCTTATTCCTCTGACTCTGCTTTAGCTCTGCACTTTCCAGCTGCAGGAAATGGCCTCTCGGCATCTCCCTGGCAATCTCTTCATGTTTATATTTCAATTCATTCTTCTAAACTCTCTATGCAGGTTACTGCTACTTGGTTTGCCCTCCGCAGGATAATTTCCTTGTTCCAGTAACCAGATGTGTGAGTCTGTTCTGCTTCCAAGCCAGGCAGACCTTGCCCTGCTTGGGTGTGCAGCTGGCCAGGTGGGGTATTTCCAAAACCCTGCAGCATGAGTTACTTCCTTCCCACATTCAGCTTACTTGTGTAAAAGGGCCAACAATGTTTTTTGGATTGCTTGTTGCATCAGTAAATGAACCTTGTACACTTTTCAGAAACTCATTTCTCCCTGTACACTAGCATTCTCCAGCTTCTAGCCAGCTTTTTCTAGGGCAGAGTTGTACTGTGAGGAAAATACATTCCTCATTGCAGCAGGCGTTTGGAGTTGAATTACTTCTTATTTCAGCACTGATCATGTCACCTCAGGGGTTACACCTCAGAAGGATGACGCTCCCCTCCTCCCTTCAATACATTGGTACCAGATCTATACTAAACCAAATTTTAAAAAATTGCCATTCCTTCCTTTTCCCCACATATTTCCTTATTGTTTTTTAAAAAATGTGTCAGCATATTTAGCAGCTTGTTGTGGATGTGAAATCCATGGGGTAACTATGGCTCAGTCAGCAGTATTTACGCCTTAAGAGTGTCTGGGTTATTCATCTTGGGATCAGTATTTCTTCAAAGATTGGGTACAGCTGCGTGCAGCATTTAGTCCTGCTGTTGTACGTCTCCGCCCATGGGTTCGATCCTGACCTCGAGTACTCTCTGTATGGAGTTTGTATGTTCTCTTGGTGACTCTTTTTCTCCCTGGGCACTTTGGGTTCCGTCCATATCTTGAAGACGTGCTGGATGGTCTAACTGCCTGTTGCAAATTTTCCCCGGTGTAAGTGGCTGGCAGAAGACTCGTAAAGACGAGGTTCTGCAGAAATCCAGAGTGCAGAAGGAACTTAGCGGGACAGGCAGGCAGCATCAATGAAGGGGAATAAGTAGTCGACATTTCGGGCCGAGGCCCTTCATCAGGACTGGAAGGGAAAGGGGCAGGAGCTAGAATAAGAAGGTGGGAGGAGTACAAGATGGCAGGTGCCAAGTGAGAACACATGGTCGAAGAGTTGAAGAGCAGCAGAAATGACAGAGGGGAAGAACTCCCATCGAAGAGAGGATCTAATCTTCTTCCGGGTAGCCTGTGCTTCAAAAGTGACTTTGTTGTGGAACAACAAATCCTAAGCATAAGAGACTCGAGATTGAGAGCAACACACACACAATTCCGGGGGAACTTAGCGGGTCCGACATTATCAATGGAGGGGAATAAACATTCAACCTTTTGGGCTGGAGAATCAGGATAGCTGTTGTGCCAGGTGGAAGAGAAAGGGAGTGTACTGATAAGAATGCACGGAGTCAGCATAGATTTGATAAATTAACTGGCCTCCTTTGTTCAGAAAAGATATGACAGTCCTTTACTTTGGAATATTGTAGTGAGGCTATTGACATTCACCCATGGGGAAGATCGGACACTGACTCCATATTGGGCTCTGTTTTATGCACATTCTGTAGATTTTTTGGCACTGAAAAGTCTCCAGATAAAACCTGTGGCTTTGCTGATAAATTGTAGTTTGTCAGCCCGGAGCCAACTATGAAGGGGAATAGGCAGTCGACATTTTGGGCCGAGGCCCTTCATCAGACAAGGGCCTCAGTCTGAATTGTTGACTTGTTTATTCCCCTCCATAGATGCTGTCCGACTTGCTAAGTTCCTTTTGTGTGTACTTTTTTTTACAATTTTCAGCATCTGTAGAATCGCTGGTGTTTATAGTGGTATCTTTGCCTGTTCTCTGGCTCCATCTAGTGTTGAATTCCAGTCATTGATGCAAACTGAGAAGGTTTGTTAAACAGACAGACTTGGCCTTCAAATCTAGAAATCTCAAATGCTACGGACCCAAGATAGATTTTGCAGTAGTGTGAAGAACAACGCAGAGGGAGCTCACAATCTTTTAACTTAGCAAGCTTTTGGAAAGGACTGTGTATACCTTTGACCACCTTGTTCCCTGTAACTTCAGCTTGGTTCAGTGACCTGCCTTGTGATGTTGTAGACAGGGGTGTCAAACTCATTTTAGGTCACGGGCCGGATTGAGCAAAATGCAGCTTCATGCGGGCCGGATCAGTCGGACGCGTGCGAACGCAGCTTTCGTTGCCTCCGTTTTTTCAGCCTGCTCTCATGTGTCTCAGTCTCTGCTATAACTACAAAGTGTTTCACTTTACAAATTCCGTTTCTTATGAAGAAGACTGCCGAGCAAGACTGCCGAATAAACACTAAAAACCCTGAAAACCTGGTACCTGAATAAACTCAGCATTAGCCATATCATACGCCATAGGCGCTTCGATTACTGGGGCCAGCTTTAATAGTAATTAGATATTATCTCGCGGGCCAAAGATAATTCCACCGCGGGCCGGATTTGGCCCGCGGGCCTTGAGTTTGACATATATGTTATAGAGATACAGCTTGCAAACAGGCCCGTCAGCCCAGAGAGCTGCTGCTGACTGTCAACAACCCATTTGCATGAATCGATTCCCCCCCCCCCCCCATTTTCTGCAAATTCAACTCCTCCCAGATTCTGCCACTCACCTACATACTGGGCACAGTTTACATGGACCAAGGAACAAATTGCAAACTCCATTTGGAGAGCACTAGGGATCAGGTTTATACCTGGGTCTCTGGCACTGTGACACAGTGGTTCAAGGGATTAAGTGTTGTGCTCTTATTTCTCTGTTGCCCGCTCTGTGCTAAATTATTCTTTTCTTTTTGAAGGTTAAAGAAAATAAAGGAAATCTTCATCTTTGGAAAGCCTGAAGTATCTGTTGTGGCTATTGGCTCAGATGTTTTTGATATATTCCGATTATCGAACGCAATGACGTCGAAAGGGTGGAATCTCAACACCTTGCAGTTCCCTTCCAGGTACGTGACTCTGTCTGTGCGCATTCAGCCTTGCTTGTGAGGCTCTCGCTGTAGCTTCTCCATTACTGAGACTGTATTGGAGGGTGTGTCAGCAGATTGCCGAAGAGTGCTGCTGCCTAAAGCCACCTAGTACATTTTGTATAAATTGTTCACCATTACTTGTTACACTTAATTGGAATGAAATTCAGAGCTATTTCGATCAAATGTTTTAAAAATTGTGGGCGGACAGAGGGTATCAGCGTATAATTTGCATTTATCGTTTGCTGTGTATCCATGCAGTGCATTCCTTCAATCCTTCGATAAGGTTTAAATAACTTGGAAACTGGAAATTACCTTTCAGCTCCTTGAACCAGTTGTATTAATTGAAGAGCTCGTGGCATAAAATCATCTACATTTTCAAATGTATTCAACTTCGTCATGTGTGCATTGAAACATACAGTGATGTGGTATTTGTGTTAACAACCAACACACCCAATGTGTGCTGGGAGTGGGCAGCAACTGTCGCCACACATTTAGGCACCAACATAGCATGCCCGCAACGCTTGGCAAAACAACACAGAACACAAGAAGCAACAAAATAACGACAACAAAACAAGCCCCCATTTGCACGCTCACAATCGCACACCTCTAACCCCAGGACAGTCCATATTTTTCGGCCTCTCAATTATCTCTTAATGTATTTGGTGAATGAAAATGTATTGATATTGGCTTTAAGTGGAACAGCAGAATATGAATTCTTCTTGCAGAAGAGAGTTCCAATTACCCACCATCCTTTGACTGTTGCCTAAAACTGAAATAATGTTGTACATTTTAAAAATTTGAAATTAGGCAAATTTTGATCTTTAAGAAACCCAGGCTGACAATACAGTACCTAGTGCAATGTCAGAGTTGATTGTACTTTGTTTGACAACTCATTTATCAATTATCAATTCAATGGGATGTCAAAGGTCCTATGACACAGTTCTTAGTATCAGTGGGGCAGTTCCTCCTTGTTAATGTTTAACCCTTGACCAGAAATGATAAAAATGGGTCATTATTGTTTTGATGTTTATGAAATTTTGATTAAAGATTAAATTTATTTGACACATCTACATCAAAATGTAGTGAAACATGCCGTTTGCATCAAATCAAATTGGTGAGTGTCATGCTGAGGCACCCTGATAGTGTTGCCATGTTTTTGGTACCGATGCGGCACGTCTACAACTCACCAGCCCCAATTGTATGTCTTTGGAGTGTGAGAGGAAACTGGAGCTCCCATTCATAGGGAGAATATACAAACTGACAGGCAGTGGGGGGAATTGAACCCCGATCACTGGTGCTTAATAATGTTACGCTAATAATTATGCTACCATGCTGCGCCATCACACTACTGTGCCTATTACGCTGCTGTATCCTATGAAAATCAACCATTTTCTGACAATGATACAGAATTTTAACACATTTAAATATTGTACAAGGTCCAAAAGAGATTCAAATTTTCCCAAGTTCTCCAGTTTGAACAGTGTACCATGTCTTTTGTTCACTCCAGACTAGGAGTATTTCCACAAGCATGTTTGCCTAGCGTCCTCAGGAAGCCCTATGGAACGTTGACTGTGCATCCTAGCTGTGTTAACGTTTGTTACCTGCTTCATTCCAGCATTCACATATGCGTGACGCTTCTGCACACCAGGAGTGGTGTGGCAGATCGGTTTGTGGAGGATGTTCGTCAGGGTGTGGCTGAAATAATGAAAAACCCCTCCGAGAAGACGACCGGCCGGGTGAGTTGGAGCAGGGTGTTGCGTGCAAGGATGTCCTGCTGTATTCTGCGTTTCATCAACACCTCTCACTTTTATCTGCACCCCGAACAAAGTGGGCAAAACTTTGTTTGGAAAGTTTGGTTTGCTTGGAAAGTTTGATGGAAAGAAGCAAAAGACAAAGGATGTTCGAGTTAATTATAGTCATATGGGCAATATTATAGATGTCTAAAGTTGTGTGATATTTGAACTGCTGGGCCTTTTGTCCATACCAAGAATGTAGACTTAACTGGGAACGTTGACCAGGGAACTCCAAGTCAAGTTAGTTCTATGAGAATGAAAGCAATGTGGGAAACACATCAGGTCATGGAAGTGCACTTTGAACATTGTCAAACTCTGTTTCCATTGTCTTGACACCCAGTTAAGCGTCAGTTTGCAAAACCCCCTCTTTTGGGTTCACCCCTCCTGCTTTGCGAATGTCTTTAACGCCTTCCTTGTGCATCCTTGGCTTATATTGCTCCGCTCTTGGTTTCCTTAGCTCCAAAATGCTGAATTGTGGAATTCCTTCCCAACGGCTCCCTTCCTTGCCCAAAATTTTCCCCTTCTCTCCCTCTAGGATGGTCTTTTATAAACCTACCTCTTGATCAAATGCTTGGTGTCTATCCTAGATTGATTATGCTCTGAGATTGTGCTGGTAAGTGCGTAAATGGGTTACTCCTGAGTAGACTTCAGTGTAGCAGAGGGTCATTAATGGTATGCCGGCACTGTTTTTCTGGGGATTCCATACACTGAGATTATAGATTAGCTTTATTGGTCACATCAACAATACCTTGAAACATAAGAGTGAAATGCATCATTGATCATTACAGACTGAGATGTGCTGGGGCAGTATGTAAGTGTCGCCATGCTTCCGATGCCAACATAGTGTGCTCGCAACTTACTAACCCTTACCTGTACGTCCTTGCAATTGGGAGGAAATCCACACAGTCACGCAGAGAATGGACAGTCTCCTCACAGACAGCAGTGGGAATTGAACCTTGATCTTAAAGTTCGCACTGTAAATGCTACGCTAATTGCTACAGTACTGAACCCCCTTCCTGAACTGGGGAAAATTAAAAGTACAGTACATTTATTATCAAAGTATGTACACTATATACAACTGTGAGATTTACCTCCTTACAGCCACCAAACAAAGGAACCCAATAGAACTGTCAAACACCCAATGTGTGTTTTTAAAAAAAAACCCAAATCGTGCAAACGATTAAAAAATAAGCAAATCACATTCAGAACTAAAGTTCTTGAAAGTGAGTCCACAGCCATGAAGCCAGTCACGGTAGGTCCAGGGGCCCATTAGTTGCAGGCCACAGCCTCAGTTCAGCAGGGAGATGAGTAAACTTCGCCAAGCAATGAGCTGATCACTGGCCCCATCTCTCGCCCCAATATCGTGACCTTTTCAATCTGGCCTGGCACTTAAATCGGCCAATCTTCAGCTCGGTCCTAGCTCTTAGATCCGGGCCTTGTCACTTCGATACGCTCTCAGGCCTGGGCCCCGCCGCCTCGATTCGGCCTGTACTCGACCTTTCCAATCTTACTAACTTTAACCCATGCCAGGTTAATTACAATAGCAACCAGCAAATTGAGAAATGAAGATGCCAGGAGAAAGGCTTAATTAAGTTGGATCAAGTGTTTCAATCACTTTTAGATCTTAACAGCATCTGTGTGTCTTTTGAATAATTGAGAACATGAAAGCGCTGCACAAATTTTTACTTTGAAAACTTTTGATAACTACTGCTTCTAGGAATGGACCCTGAACAGCAGTCAATGTTAGTGCACCTGTGTACTTAGAGTGGGAGAACCCAAACCTGGAGGTGGTTGATGAAGTGGGGTCAGTTTACCAGTGGATGACTGCTTGGGTTTTGCTGGGGAATGTTTGAGTTTCAGGGTTACAGGTACCACTGATCTCAAAGACCCAAAAGCTCTCCTTGTGCACACCGTTGACGTTCATTGTACAGGATTTTGTTGAAGCATTCTAGATTGTTTGACAATAAAAATACTTCTGTTTTACATACAGTAAGAATATATAAGGCATTGGAGCAGAAACAGGCCATTTGGCCCATCAAGTCTGTTCCACCATTCCGTCATGGCTAATTTATTATCCTTCTCAGCCCCATTCTCCTGCCTTCTCCCCATAACTTTTGACTCAAGTTCCACTTTAAATATAACAAATGAATTAGACTCCATGACCATCTGTGGAAATGAGTTCCACAGACTCACCACCCTCTGGCAAAAGAAATTCTTCCTCATTTCCGTTTTAAAGGGATATCCTTCTATTCTGAGGCTGGTCCCTCTGGTTCTAGACTCCCTCACTATAGGAAATATCCTCTCCACATCTACTCTATCTAGGTCTTTCAATATCCGATAGGTTTCAATGAGCTCCCCCCCAATTCTTCTAAACTCCAGTGAGAATAGGCCCCGAGCTCCTCATAAGATAATCCTTTCATTTCCCGGGATCATTCTCACGAACCTCCTCTGACTCTCTCCAACACACACTCTCTTAGACAACGGGCTCAAAAACTATTCACAATACTTCAAATGTGGTTTCATTCTTGTTTTTACATTCTAGTCCTCTCAAAATGAATTTGCTTTCCTTACGACCGACTCAACCTGCAAGTTAACCTTTCGGGAATCCTGTACGGTGTCTCCCTAGTTCCTTTTTGCCTCTGATTGAGGAGTTCATTACCTACTGCCCATTATGCCCGTGGCATTTCGGATAGTGATAAAGGTCCTCCATCTTCGGCAGTGTTCAGGGTTTACTTTATCACGTCAGTAGCTTCATTACTGTTAGTCATACAAGTCGCAAATGGAGATTCAGGAATGCCATCACACTCAGACGTAGTGGGATCGATCACTGCTGTTTTGGTAACAATTTTGTTTTAGCAGTCAGGATTGTTAGCCCTGAGCTAAACCCCCAAACCTGAAGGACTGGTGGACCACTTGTAGTCTCGTCTCTATCCTTTGAGCTGTTTGGCATATGTGACCCTACCAAAAGCCAAAGCACAAAGCCCTGACACCAGCCAGCACAGCTCTCTGGATCATTGAGGCATGACAAGGTTGTGGCCTTCTTGGAGGATGGAGTCCATTAGTCGAGACTTTTGCTGTAGAACTATCTCAGTTTGTTGTAGGGCAACCTGTCATCACCTGAACTCAACTTCCTTTCCTCCCTCCACAGGGCGCCATCTATGGGATGGCGCAGTCGATTCCTGACCGCTCTCTGGTAACGGAAATATCACACGGATTCCTGGACTGCCTCTACAGCACCGAGCTTCCCAACAACGAGAAGAGCCACATGAATGGAGATTCAATGCAGCACTGAACGGCACCAAGCAGCTTTTTAATAAAGAAATCAAGGATTGACTGGCAAGAGAAAGTTTTAGAAGATGTCTGAGGTGTCCAGAACCAAATTCTCTTCCTTGCTTTTTGCAGGCAAATAGAAATCTGGGAATATGCAATTGGATAAGGTGGGGTTGATTCTTTCTTGTGTCCTATTTGCCACTTCTGAAGCCCAAAAGCCTTTATTTTAATACCTTTGTGGTATCTTGTACCTGAAATAATTAATTTGGCCCATGAGCAGCACAATATCCAAATATGAAATTTATTTTTTTTTGTAAACAGAAAGGGAATTCACAGATTTTTGAGGAGGACGTTCCAATGGTTTGACCATTGGTGACCGATTTGCTGAGGATTTGGAGGCAAGTGGCAATTCACCTTGATGCCTTTCTAAACTTTCTTTCCATTTGCGTGAAACGTCTTTGCGGAATTTTTCTCAAAGGAGCAAATCTCGTGTTTCGTCGTTACCGGTAACTCTCAGTGTAAACCTGCGCAAACGGGTTAGTGCCCGGAGATTTGTCAGTTACCAGAGTTGGAGGAGGGAATGATGGATGTTAATTGCTAATCTCGAGACAGGTTGTTACCCAGATGAGTAAGAGACATTATAACCAAACGTCTGTTCAGTGCCCTGGAGGGGCAGACTCTGGTCTTTTTCACATTGGAATTGTGTTTGATGTTCCAGCAAAATGTGATCTTTTGAGGGAATCATGATCTTGTGATTGATGCAGACAGGAGCGGGTGGGAATGTCAGGGGTTAACTAAAGATTTCACGGTTCATAATCCTAACCAAATGTATGAGCAGCCTGGAGGCTCTGGTTTACCATGAAATATGATTTCAGCTCACTCTCACTGATTGCGTAGTTTTGCCCCATTTCATGTAGAGGGCTGCACTACCTCGAATACAGTTCCATTGTTTCCAAAAATTGCACAAACAACGTTGCCTTTTGCCTCAACCAGCAGACTGTTTTGAACTCAAAATAGAACCGCTGTTGTAGTCACTGACAGATTGGAGACGGGTTTCTCTGCTGCCTTAAAAATCGCATTAAAAAAAAAAATGATTGCTGTGCAATTTTTGTTGTCTGATTGCTCAAATTGATCAGATATTACAAAGGGATGTGATTTTTTTTTTCAATTTCAAGAAATGACACCTGACTCGCTCCTTTGAGACTGTAGGAATATCTTCCTTCCAATGTTCCCCATTGTTGAAATTAGTGGTTTGAAATATTTCAGCGTGTAAGAGTCTGTGTTTTCACTCAATTACATTTGTGTCCGTGTTTTTGGATACTTCTGTTGCTTCGTCACTGAGGCGGAGCCTGAGATCACATGTAACCTTAGGTGACGTCTTGAAAATCTGCACTTACTGTAGCATTTGCTCAGAGTGCGACTCTCGTGTCGCCAAACTGCACACCAGTGCACGCTTTATCAGGGAGCACTTGTGAATAATAGTGGCAAGATTTTAACGGTACTTTAATGCTATCTTTAAAAGTGGGCTCAATTTTTACTAATTATTGAACATTAATCCTTTTTCTCCTGGTACACGCAACTGCAAATTCTGCTCTGCGGCAGTAATCGTTAACAAAATGTTCTGGGACACACTTCCCAAAGTCAGCTGCCAGTAAAATTCGTGCCACATAATTCCACCCCCCCCCCCCCCCCCCCGTCCTTCCATGTTGCTGGTTGTGCTGTTAGACCCCTGCTATGGCAGACTTGAAAATGGAAACTTGAATGAGACTGAAGCTCCACGAAACACCAGCCCCCCCCCCCCCCCGCCCCCCCACCCCTGCGACTAGTTAATTTGAACTGTGACATGCTGGCAATGTCAGATTGTATATTAGTGCCCACTGGGCAAAGCACATACACTGTGCACTACTTGGTTATTTCCCCACGTAGTGAGCTTCACCGAGTCCAAGCAGATGATGAAGATGGGTGTGTAAAACCCCAGTGGTAGCACAGACCCACAGCAGCCAATAGAAAGTGCACTACTTTTCCCCCCCCACCAGTCTGTGGCTCCAAACAGGTTTAAACAGGTGGCACTCTGCTAGCATGAATGGTTGCATCTCCTTCCATCTTTAGAAGCTTGTCATGTTTCTAAGAGAATATTTCTGTCGTGTTTCCTGACCTTTCAAATAGGAGAGCCATAAAGTGGTGTTTTCACCTTTCTCCACATTTAAGCCATATCTAACACCCTCACATTTTAGCCTGCAAGAGTCTGTAAACCTATTCCACTGACTTCTAGTTTTCCTGGTACAAACCTGAGGCAGTGTGGCCAATGGGTCCGAACTCTGACTAGATGTTGGGTTCCCCTTGAACTGCACCCCTGCACCATGCAATTGGAAATTACTATAAGGTTTCATAAAATGATTTAAAAATTTTTTGGTGTTCCCTCAGCTTTACTCAGTCACGTTTCAATAGCAGGGAGATGGACTGGCCAGTTTTGCACAGTAACGTGACGCGAAGAAGCTTCCTCCTCTCCTGTTACCCTATAAACTTGTCCCACATTTCTCTCCACTTGACAGTAGATCAGGGTTGCATGGTGCGTAGTCTCTTTATTTGTGTGTGGCACTGGTCTCTGCTCAAAACGTCACTCTGCTGGGGGAATTCTTACCTGAAGGTTACTGAGGATTGTCTGTTTTGTGTCAGTTTGGTGCAAGATGGAAGACATTGAACTTGTGCGTATTGTGATGTGTGTAGTAACCAGAGGGGGCCATTCCAGCAGATGGTTTGTATGCAGCTGTGCAAACCCTACACCTCTGTATTCCTTTCAGAAAATCATCCAAATTAATTTGGTGTAATATGTATTAACAAGTTTGTAATTGATATTTGGTAATAAACTTAATTTGTTGAAATTAAGTGTGGTTGTCCTTTCCAGCATTTACCTTCATTTCCCTTGTGTTTGGTCTCTTCCTCATTGCCCTTTTCTCTTGCCTGACCCTCCCCACCCTTTTTTTTCACCCCCTCCTCAAAAGCTGTTCAACATCAGATTGGCCTGTTTCTCTCTCAAGATACTGCCTGACTTGTATTTCCATCACTTCCTGCTAGTTTTCCAGTATCCATATTATTTCTTGTGTTGAATTCGGAGAACTGCAGTCCTGACGAAGGGTCTCGGCCCGAAACATTGACTGCTCATTTCCACGGATACTGCCCGACCTGCTGAGGTCCTCCAGCGTGTTGTACATGTTACCCTGCATTATTTCATGGGCCAGTGTTGTAGTCAGATCAGCACTGACGTTTGTAAGCTCATCCCATTGTGAACTTGATGTATGCTTCATTTTCCCTCACTGGGATTTCAACCAACAATTAGTTGTTTGTGAGCTGAAATACTGGAGATTACAGAGTTGGATATGCTTGGGAAAGAGGATGCTAATGGGTTTTGAAGTTGTTTGGGATCATGCTCCTGGAAAAGTAATTCTATACAGCGCACAGTAAGCCCTTCCCGGTCTTTCAAGCCACATTGCCCCAGCAACCCGAATTAACCCTAACCTAACCACGGGACAATTTACAATGACCAATTAACCTAGCTGGTATGAAGCACCAGGAAAAACCCATGCATTTCATGTGGCGGACTTACAGAACGATGCTGGTATTGAACACAGGAAAGCTCCAAGCTGTAACAGTCTCGCTAACTAACTGCTGTGCTGTTCAATCTGCCATCAAAAATCACAGTCAATCAGTGTGTGGAGTACAATCCCTCAACGTTTAAGGCTCTTAGGTTATTTGTTACCACAGTCCAGGTTTCTTGCAGATGTTAACCTGCTGTAACAGTGGCACTTAATCAACGCTTTGCTATAGAACCAAGGTTGGGGAAATAATGTGGGCTATCACTCCAGAGCCCTGAGCTCAAATGCCATTGAACTTTGTAACCCGACGTCCCCATTCAGCCAATTTACCAAAAAGAAAAATATTCCAAATAAGCCTGATATGATTAGTAAGGCAGTGATCTAGGCAGTGAAACATGCATAAAATGCTGGAGGAACTCAGCAGGTCAGGGAGCAAATATGGAGAGGAATAGATAATCAACATTTTGCTCTGAGATCCTAATGATCTAACTAAAATTTAGTTTAAATACTAAGGCTGATGAAAAAAGGGATGCACTGGTTAGGCCAAAGGGCCTGTATCCATACTGTTTTGTTCTTATGAATCATCTGAGGGCAAAATTGCCTGTTTCCCTGTTGTAGGATTAAGTTAATCAGTACATCATCTTAAACCTTTGCCATTAAAGATCAATTGACCTGAGCTGAGACCAGTGGCTGCCCATTTTCCTGGCACAGGGAATAACGAAATGCTGCACATCTCAAGGGGATTTTATAATCTCATTCAACACGTGAAACACTGTAATCTGAATTGTTGTATCAAGTCTTCTTTGAAATTTATGTTTGCACTCCAAGTATATTAACTTGCATGAATGAAACAGTTAATTTTATTGATAAAAGGCACATTTCCTCACGTAGTATACTAGTACTGCTACAAGTGATGTTCTATTCAGTCATATTTGTACACAGCTTGACTCTTAATGGGTGACGATTTTCAAAACAAAAAACCACTTTTAACAAATGCTGATGACTGTATCGAGCTAGGTCCCACCTCAACCATTGGTCGTTTTCATTCTGCCAACCGGTGCTGTCCTTGGATGTCAATGACCAACCGTGGCTTCTTCCATGAAGGTAGCTAGTTTAATGTCTCGCTCAGAGAGCCCGCCACACTCGTGTGTGCTTAGAGTTATGTGGACCTGCAAAGAAACAGGGTTCTAGTGATATGGTTGTCCTCCTTTGGTTTCCCGACAGCGTTCCACATGGCAGGTGTGAAATGAAAACCTGGGCTACATTCCTTTTAAATTGTGTAACTCGGTGCTGAGGAAAATTGGACTGAGCATGAATTGTCACATGCCTGCTGGCATACTGGATTGGTTGTATCTGATGTGACTTGGTTGCTCCTGACACAAATACTGGCATAAAAGTGGTATTATGTCTCGGAGGGAGGGAGGGAACGTTGACTCAGGCCCGAGAGGCCAGCGTCGGGCATTTTCACGCCTTACAAAGCACAGAACGAGAGACTGTGTGACGTGCCACTCCTCACACAGACATTTCGCAGTATTTTTCTTTATTTTACGAGGTCGAGTTGCGAGCTCAACACTCAACCCGGCATGGATGGAAAACGTACTCGGGAACGGCCCGACTGGATTCCAACCCGGGAACCTCCGTTCAGGAGTCCGGCACTGATGTCACTGCGCCACCAGCTGGCCAATTATCTCCACTCCCATGAAAATGATTTATTGCTGTAACAATAGAGAACTAGTCATGGCGATGGAAATGGGTCCTTTGGCCCGTCAAGTTCATACTGACCACCAAGCAACCATTTACACCACTCCTCCATCGGCTTTTTTTTCCCTCCATATTCTCATCAACTATTACCAATTCACCTACATTCCAGAGGCAATTCACAGCAGCCAGTTAACCCATAAACCTACTCAGCTTTGAGACACGAGAGGAAACCCAAACAGAGAGCGGATGTTCAGAGGTGGCTGTGGAGCAGTGGATTGCTCACTTGTCTGGAGTCAGAAGGTTCTGGGCTTGGATCCCAATCTAGACAAAATCTCTTTTGCCACCAGTGCAGGACTGTGGGGAGTGTCTCACTGTCAGGGCTGCCATGTTTTGCATGACGTGTGAAAGTGAAGCATTGTTTGCTCTCCAGTGAAGCACCAGAGGTGTCCTGGGTCAATACTGATTCTACCACCACTCCTCCATCCCGAACACAAACACACACACAGCCATCATTACAATGATAATCGAAAAGCAAAAGATTGCATAGCCTAGTTCTTCAGCTTGTGTTGAAACAATGTAAGAAGCCAAGGACCCAGTTGGGAATGGGATGCTTTTTAATTTATCATCTGACTGCCTCCACACTGTTTCTTTGAAGCCAAACGTAAACTCATCTTGGCATAATGCAGCCCTCTGGTCTAGCCAGCAAATGCAACAATTTCCAGATAATCAGCTTTTCCTGTTAATATCAGTGTTACGAGTGATGAATAGACCTGATGGACAATGGGGTACAGAGTTAACCATCCCCTCCTGAGAAACACGAACTATTACTGTTGCTATGCTGACCATGAGAAAGAGAGATGGAAAAACAAGCAAGAACATTGGCGACAGATAAAAGAGAGGGGAAAATTGCTGATTAACCGTATTGTGACTCCTTTTTGAATTATTTACTGTTTCGCTGCAAGGACAATAGTTTGCTCATAAACATTCCTCAGTGGACTGAAGGAGTGGCCTTATTTGAGGGACACAGTCATTCAGGAGTGATGGATAGCTGAGTCCCCGTGAGTAGGGATAAAGGACAGGTCTGGAGAGACACCCTCCAGACACGCCAGTGGACACTGATTGAGTGTTGGAACCCACAAGAAAGGTGGGGGCTTCGAAGACCGAACCAGGAGGTCGGTCAGTAAGGCTATCAGTGTTAAAGCAGGGCCGGTGAGGACTTGTGTGTGTGTGTGTCCACTCATGCCAGAGTGACGAGTCCACCACAGAAGAACGGTCTAGCAGAAGGACAGAGAGGTCATAACTGAATGACCACACCAATACGACGGATTAAGAAAGCAAAGGAAGGTTTGCCTGACTGTAGCTGTTACATCTCTCTCGCTCTCTCTCTCCCCAATGATTACAACAACTATAACTACATCAGCACTCATGAACTGAACTTTATACTTTTCTATGACAATTTATTTACCCCTAGACATCGATAGAGCTTGTTTATTATTGATTATTATTATTCCTACACTTTTAGGTTTATTACTGCTAACTGGTTTTATATGTATATTTGCATTATTGATACGGTTTTGCTTATTTTTATTAATAAACACCTTTAGTATAGTACCACCAAAAGCCAATGAATTCTTCTTTCTCTGCTGGTTAGACACCCAGTTACGGGGTACGTAACATCAGTTATGATGCAAGGTCATCAAGTAACATTAACTCTTTTTCTCTCTATGAATATGCTATCTCACAAGTATTTCCACAATTCTCATTTCAAAATCTCAGTTCCAGCATACTTTTTTTGTCTTCTGCATTCATTCATATTTCCAGCTTCTTTTACCACCCTCTCTCAACATCATCTCATCTGGTCTCTCTGTTCTTTACTCAGATTTCTTCCCCTCCGCTCTCCTCTTCCATTCCTTTTCTGGGGGAAAAAGAATGTTTTTTCATTTCTCACAAATAAAAAGTCATCAAAGTGGAAGTTTCCCTCCACACCTGATCTGTTTAGTGCTTCAGGCCTTTTCAAATGAATCCTGGTCATTGTCACATTGGTTTTTATGAGGGCCTGCAAGCCCTTGCGATTCATAAGACCGTAAGAATAGGTGCAGAATTAGTTCATGTGGCCCATTGAGTCTGCTCCACCATTTCATCATGGCTGATCTATTTTCTCTCAGCCTCAATTCCCTGCCTTCTCCCCGTATCCTTTCATGCCCTGACTAATCAAGAATTTATCAACTTCTGCCTTAAATATACCCAAAGACTTGGCCTCTGCAGCTGCTGTGGCAACGAATTCCACGGATTCACCACCCTCCAGCAAACAGCACTAACCCTTTGTTTCAGCAATGGTAAAGTGTTTAGTCGTGACTTCTAAAAACATGAAAGGTTTTCAGGAAATCTCTACCTTGTTATAGACGTTGAACCATTCCGGGTGATGATCCATTTTCTCTGCTTGCAGTGCCACTCTTGTCATGAAACCAAAAGCCTTCATTAAAAAAAAAATAAACATTTAACTGGAGCTTGTTACAAACCTGCTATGTTCACATTCTGCATTATATTCAGCCACTGTTAAAACTGTCACCTGGTTAAAGTTTTTAAAGACAAACTCCTTATAAATTGCATCTCTGCCCTCAACTTCAGTCCAACCCACAGCCCTGAGATTGGGCAGCAGCTGCTCTCGTTGCTCGGGATTCAGTCTGTGCGCCTTTCCCGCCTAGAAAACAAAAAGCAGCCATCAGATCATCCTGTCAAATCAGCTCAAGTTTATTGTCATCCCACTCAAAAACTGCAGTCCAAGAGTTGTATAATGTAGGGCAAAACCAGAAAGGATGGGCTAGTGAGCTCTCAGCAGAGCGGCACCTGTCGCAATCAGGAGACACAGATGGGAAGATGCGGTTCAGTTTTGTTTTTGAATAATGCAATCTAAGCATCACCTTGTACTGGATTAACCTGTAGCGTGAATCAATAGAACAACAGTGAACCCGGGACATTGTCTCCTCCCAAAGTCCCGTTGATATCTCTGAGTTCAAGTCCCCAGTCCAGGCTTCCCTAATAAAATCTGTAGAAACCAAAGGAGTAAAATAATTCACACATTTTGATATTAACTGTTTGGAGTCTGGAGGGAGCAAGAGGTTTTCAAGAAAGGGATGGGTGGTGGAAATAGGCTCGAAGTGTGGGCGCTTTTCCTTAACGCAGTGTCTAACTTGGAGATAGCGGAAAAAATGTGTATTTGGAAGGTTGAACTTAGTGCTTAATTGTGTGAATGTTGCAAGAGACATTCAGCCCAATCTCAACCTCGCCATCTTTGGATAGTGATTCTGCAGTGATACTTGAGTGGCCGCACAACATGCAGATTGCTCTGCATTTAGGAATGGCGGTGGCTAAGAAACTTATTCTTCTGACCTGGAAGTCTACTACTCCACCTACCTTTGCACACTGGCTCAAGGAGATGTTGTACAAATGGAAAGACTGCGTCTGCACAAACCCAATACACAGAATATATCTGAGAGAATATGGGGACCTTTCTTGGCTCAGTGTCATATTACCTCACACACATAGTGACCTTGACCTGTCTAATCTCATGAGTGGGTGTGGTGCCTAACCGGATTCCTCTATTCATTTTATTTTACATTGCTTCCGTGATACCACTATTGTGTCAACTTTTTTTTTGGAAAGTATATTTACGTAATCTTGTAAATTGTCTGGCAGCCTTTTTGTTTTTGATTTGTTTTGTCTGTGCTCCACCTGGAGCTGCATCTCCTTTACATTGTTTTGCACGTCTTCAATATGTTTTGTCTTTGTAAAACTGAAAATTGTAAATAAAATATTTTAAAAAATTTAAAAAAAGTTTATTGTCATCCCACCATACACCAGTATACGGCTAAGTGAAACACTGTTCCTCTAGGGCCAATGTACAAAACTTTATATATAATTACAATCCAGCACATACAGTCTCAAAATAATATTAGCACAAGTCCCTGAGTGGCATGGCCTGAACAGGTTGACATCAAGTGTGAGGTGCATATTTTTGTACGCTGGTATAATGTTACTGGTACTAATATAATAAGCCAAGCAGTCGTGTAAATATGTGAAACTGCAGCAATAAAAGATGAAATGTGACTAGTGTCAGTTGAGAGCGTGTCTGAGTTGGGGTCTGGTGTGGCATGGCTTTCAGACAAAATATAAATGTGTGCTGGGAGGTCTAATTGCGAGTAAAGCCATTGCTTACACACGTTAAACCCTAGGGTCAGCCTGGTGTCCTGACCCATATTTACTGTCCAGACAACATCAAAACTCGTTCAGTTCGGATCTTGCCGTTCCCACCTGCCGACTCGCAGTAGCGACCAAGCCTGTTGTTTTCACTGGCTGGAAGGAGTTTCTGGGCCGTCCCAAGTGTGTGAAAGGGACTATACAGATCCCTTCCCAGCTATTCATGTGGTGGGGTCTACGTTTAATTGTTACAGAGACGAGGAAAAATCTGATTAATTTCTTAATGAAGCAGACCTTCAGTGACTGAATGTGCTGGCTTCAGTAGCCAGTGAAAGTTGTTACACAATCGAGACTCTAAAATGGATGTGGGGGCAGCCTGAGTTTATATTGTTACATGTTGCAATATTATATTTTATACAGGGGGATCAGACACTGCCACTTTCTTCTGATACATTACGGTGGTCACATGACTAGAAATGAATATGGCCAAGACACCACTAATAATTCCCAATTCTTAGAGTGAGGGCTTATTTGTTTCTCAGCTAACATACCCAATATCTGGTTATTATCATACTGCATCTGCTGGATGTTTGTTACACAGTGCTAACTACAATTTTCATGGCCTGGACTTTGAAAGATCTACATTTGAAACTGCTCTATTCATCTTACTAAAAGGGGTGACCACAAAGGAATGATTCTTGTCGGATGCTGGAGGCTAAAATCCTTTAAAGTGGTTCACAAGAGATCGCAGAGTGGTGCCAGAGTAGCAATATCAAATTGTAGCTAATTAAAAGTGATTTTTTAAAAATAAAGCAATATCAATGATTTCTGAGAGGAATTTTACAAAATCTCTAACTGCTCATAGCAAGTTTCCAAATGTGATTCATTATGAACCCACTTGCAACTTCATGTTAGCAGCACAGGAGCATCAGAGTGGGAATTTGAGTTAGAGTAGCATACACAAAACACTGGAGAAACTCAGCAAATCAGGCAGCAACTGCTGAGGAGAATAAACTGCTGATGTTTCAGGCCGATCCCCTTCATCAGGCCTAGAAATAAAGGAGGAAGAAGCTTGAATCAGAAGGCAGTGGGAGGGGAAGGAGAACAAGCTGGCAGGTGATCGGTGAAGGGAAAGGTGGATGAGGTAGGAAGCTGGAAGGTGATAAGTGGAAGAGACACAGGGCTGAAGAAGAAGGAAGCTGATTGGAGAGGAGGGGGGCAATGGAAGAAAGAGGTGATGGGCAATGAGGGAAAGGCAAGATGGGAGCCAGAATAGAAAACTGAAAAAGAAAAAAAAGGGGAAGGGGGAGAAAATACTAGAAGTTAGAGAAATCTATGTTCAGTGCCATCAGGTTGGAGGCTTCCCAGGCAGAATACAAGGTGTTGCTCCTGCAGGCCATATTGAGTCAGAGTGTGGATGGAACTGGGGTCTAGGAACAAAGAGCAGGTATGCAACCAGAGCTGGGAACCTGCAGATCAATAGGGCAATAGGCCCTTCGAGCCTGCACCGCCATTCTGAGATCATGGCTGATCATCTGCTATCAATACCCGGTTCCTGCCTTACGATATACTTGTCTCCATTGGTCAAGGCATTGAGTTTAAGTCAGGAAGTTATGTTACAGCTACGTAACACCCTGGTGAGGCTGCACTTGCATGCATTTCTGGAAGAACGTGGAGGCTTTGGAAAATGACCATAAGAGGTATACCAGGATGCTTCCTGGATTAGAAGATATGAAGTGTAAGGAAAGGTTGGACAAACTTGGATTTTTTTTCCCTCTTTGGAGTGACAGATACTGAAGGGAAGCCTGACAGAAGTTTATAAAATTACAAGAAGCATATACAGACTAGACAGAATCATTTTTTCCAGGGCAGTTTTTTTTGTGGAAACTTTAGAGAGCAGTAGGTACCCGGAACGGGCTGCCAAATGGTAGTAGTGCTGGTGGCAGATAGTGGTGCTTAGGAGGCTTTTAGATAGGCGATTGAATTTAAAGTGTGTTGTATGTTGTATCAGCACAATAGATAAAATGGCCAGGTTCTTAAAAGAGGAAATTTAGGAAGGCTTAAACATGAGAAATTCCACGGATGCTGGAAATTCAAAACACACACAAAAAGCTGGAGGAATTGTGCAGGTCAGGGAGCATCTATGGAAATGAATAAAACAACTTTTCAGACCAAAACCCTCCTTCAGGACAGAGAAGAAAGGGGGAAAGAGGTCAGAAATTCAAGATGGTAGCTGTTCTCTTGCGTCTGTAAGTTACAGAAACACTTTCTCCCTCAGTCTGTTGCTCGCAGCTGGGGAAAACCTGGGTACGGTTACCCACAAAAGCAAAATGGCATTTTTGCTGGAAACTGGAGTAAAATGTGGGAAAATGCAATGGGTCAGGCAGCATTCCCAGTGAGAGGCATAGCCCTGTTCTTTCATTGCAGCATGAGAGTTTCTGCCTTCCTGAGGTGCTTTAGAGCCTGGAATCTGAAACTTTGACTCATTTCTCATTCCACAGATGCTGCCCGACCTGCTAAATCTTTCCAGCGTTTTCTCTGTGTGCAGTTCATTTTTCTTTGCATCTGCCCAAATGATTATTTGCCCCTAGCGGCAATAACAAAAGCATTTAATCCAATTAGTAACACTAGAAATTCTGAAGATGCTGTAAGTTAAGAGTAACACACACAAAATGCTGGAGGAATTCAGCAGGTCAGGTAGCATCTATGGAACCCCTACCTCTGTGTGGAACGTCCACTCTCTATTCCTTTCCATAGATGCTGCTTGACCTGCTGTGTTCCTCCAGCATTTTGTGTGTTTCTCTTAACTTCCGGCATCTTCAGAATTGTGTGTGTGTTTAACCCAATCAGTTGCTTGCAACCCCTGCTCCACAAAATTGCGTGTGTGCAAAGAAAGTAAATATTTGCGCCTATTTAAAAATTGACTCAGAGTAAATACTTCCTTCAGTGCGTCTCCGCGAACACTGCCATCTCCTCATCCTCTCGCCCACCCCCACACAAAAAAAAACAAACCCGATTATGCTCGTAGCGAACAAGTTTCATAGCAACCGCTGCGATATCATCGCAGAATTGACAAACCCAGGAAGAAAGCTAACAGTGTAAGGACATTTTACATGCATTGCATGGAGACATTGCCCAGCACCATGCAGAATTGTAAGCAAGATAAAACCTTTGATCTGCGCACACACTTCCAGCACAAACATTCAATTTATGTCAAACTGTATTTCCCAGCTTTGAAACTCACCACACTGAAATTAATGAAGGAGAGAGCTGACGTCAACTAGGATTGATTTCCACAATCGGCTGATTTAAAATTTACCTCAATTCAACAAAACGCGTTATCTGACGCTAATGTAATTTCATGCAGAGATTGTAGATTGTATATTACTTTGAATAATTTGGCACGCTCTCTGTTCAGATTTCGCTTTCCAGTCGACGTAATATTCTGTCTCTCTCTCTGCAGCTTTGAAGCCTGTTCCACGTTTTATGATCTGAAAGCTGTTAATGCTTCCGCTGCAAACCGGGGAAGTGTGTGAGTTGCTTACCATTTGCAAGCGCGGCGTGGGTCAGTCTGTGCCGGCCGGGGGACTGCGAAGCGAGCGCAGGTTCGGAACTCCCCAGCTGTCAAGCGCACGGGTCACTAACTCAGGAGGCTGGCGGCTGGGAAGGCCAGTACTAATACAGAACAAGTGAGGCAACGCAGTCAGAGGAGGGAGGGAGAGAGAGGGAGGGAGGGGCAGGGAGGAGGGAATAAACACCTCCTTTAAAGATTTATATACATGATCCATAGAAAGAAGAATTGCACATACAGTATTAACACACTCTACAACTGTGATTAAAATGGTCGCATTCTAGTTGTTTGCGAAATATATTTTGCTTTTAAGCAGTATTTAAGGACACCTAAAGTTGGGTCCTTGCAGTGCTGGAGAAAAGGGCAGGTCGTTATCCAACAACTGCATCATCATGTCCACGATGTTATGTTCCTTTCAATTGCATGCAAGTATTTAATACTTGTTATTTTTCCCCCTGCCAAGTACTTCTCACTTATTTGTGCTGGAAGTGTCTGTACACACCTCTGTGCACAATGCAAATATTATTGGTGTGTTTTCATATAAAATGGTTTTACACTCAGTGGCTAATTTATTTGGTAAACCTTCACACCTGGTTGTTAGTGCAAATATCTGATCAGCCAATTGCCGCAGCAACTCAATGCATAAAAATCAGCAGACCCAGCTTAGCATTTCAGTTGTAGTTCAGACCAAACACCAGAGTGGGGAAGAAATGTGATCTAAGTGACTTTTTGCCATGGAATGATTGTTGGTGTCAGATGGGGTGGTTTGAGTGTCTCAAAAACTGCTGATCTCCTGGGATTTTCACACACAACAGTCTCCAGTCTGGAGTTTACAGTGAACGGTGCGAAAAGCCGAAGAAATCCGGTGAGCACAGTTCTGTGGGTCGGAGGAGGATGGCCTGACTGGTTCAAGATGACAGGAAGGTGACAGTAACTCATATAACCATATGCTACAATAGTGGGGTGTGGAAGAGCATCTCTGAATGCAGAACACATTGAACACTGAAGTGGATTGGCTACAGCAGTAGACGGCCACAGACCCAGATTCAGTGGCCACTGCTGGGTACAGGAGGTATGTAATAATGTGGCATGGAGGGCAGTTTGAGAATTGTCATCAGGGTTGTATTGAGGCTGCAGAGAGAAACCCACTGTAAGAGGGCAGTGTGGTTTTAATTACCCATCACCATTGCCTACAGACTGAAAACTAGCTCCAGTAGTAATGTTTATTTACAAAAGAGTTCCATATTTCTCAACCTCTGAGACAGTCAGTTTTTAACTTTGCACCTGAAAAGCTTGGCTCTTGTCTGTGTGACCACTCCTCATCTTTCACTCTGGATACCCAGGAATGAGACTAACAGATTTATGCTGCATTCACCTGGAGCTCCGAACATAAGAAATGCAGAAACAGGATTCAAATTCAGATTCAGGTTTATTCATCACACATACATGGAAACATACAGTGAAATATGCCATTTGTGTTAATATCCAAAGCAACTTAATAGTGAGCTGGGGGCAGCCGGCAAGTTTCACCACACATTCAGGCATCAGCGTAGCATGCTCACAATGCTCTGCAGAACACAGCAAGCAAACAACAACAGCAAAGCAAGTCCTTTTCCTCTCCCACCAACACACATTACACAACTTGACCTATTGATCCTGCTATGGCATCGGATGAAATCATTGTTGATGGATCTTAGCTTTGGGTCCATTTCCTTTCTGTTCCTTTCTGTTATATACATAGTAGAGTACAGCACAGAAACAGGCTCTATGACCCACAATGCCTGTGCCAAACGCAATGCCAAGTTAAACTAAATCTCTTCAGCCTACACATGAATCTTATTCCTCCATTCCCTGCATATTCATGTGTCTGATTGAATGCCACTGTCACCTCAGCTTCCACCACCAACCCTGGTAGCCTGTTCTTGGGTGACACACGCAAAATGCTGGAAGAACTCAGCAGGTCAGGCAGCATCTATGGAAAGGAATAGTCGATGTTTTAGGCAGAGACGCTGTGTCCTGATGAAGTGTCTCGGCCTGGAACTCGACTCTTTATTCCTTTCTATAGATGCTGCCTGGCCTGTTGAGATCCTCCAGCATATTGTGTGTGTTGCTCGGATTTCCAGCATCTGCAGATTTTCTCTTGTTTCAACCCAGACCCCAAATGTTGTCCTTCTTCCACTGGCAGAAAATGCCTGGATTCCTACAGCAGCAGGAAATCTGTCTTGCCAGTCTCCCTAATGCTTGTTTGTTATTTGGGTGATTATAACTTGGGGAGGACCTATACCCAGAACAAGGTATAAACACAAGAGATTCTGCAGATGCTGGAAACCCAGAGCAATACACATAAAAAGCTCTGTACTTTTTCCATTGATGCTGCAAGGACCGAGCAGACTCACTCTTTGAATCAAAGATGCTGGCTGATGGCTGTTCTTCCCATGCCTGTTTGCTCTCCTGTCACAGCTGTTTCTGTGACAATTTTCAACACATAGTTTTAAGCTTGCAAACAGTTCAGGTTGAGAGCATTTCTCAAGAATGGAACCCTATCATAACTTGGTGTTTTGTGTGTGTTGCTCAAGATTTCGAGCATCTACAGCAGGGGTTCCCAACCATTTTTAATGCCCTGGGCCCCTACCATTAACCAAAACTGGACCCCAGGCTGGGAAACCTTGATCTACAGAATCTTTTGTGTTTATGATGTACCGATTATCTCTACTCTGTTGCTCCTACTTGGCCAGCTTACCAGCCCAGTCAACAATTTGTGTTTAGATCTTACGAGCTGTAACTTCAGCAGGCTTTTCTGAGGGGCCATTAACAAATGTCTTCTGGAAATCTATATGAATGACAAGCATTGCCTGCCCACTGTTGTAGTTGTTTCTTTACATCAGCGAGGCTGTCCAGTTATGATTAGCCCTTTGTAAATTTACAATGACTCTCTGCCAACAGCTGGAGGGAAGACACATGGAGAGATGTCCTCCAAGAGGACTACAACCTTGTTATAGAGTTTGGGGGCTTGCTTACCTCAGTGATCTGCAGAGCTATGTTGGCTGGATACAGGGCATTTTGCTTTAGCTCTTGGTAGGGTCACCCATGCCAAACAGGTCAAAGGGTAGAGGCCAGACTAAGAGTGGTCCACCGGTCCTCCAGGTTTGGGCTTCACCTCAGGGCTGACAAGCCTGACTGGTCAAGCAACATTGCTGTGGAAGCAGCAATGAAGAATCCTTCTGCATCTGAGTGTGACTGTATTCCTGAGGCCCCACCTGGAACTTGCATGACAATCGTGAAAACTGAGAGGAAGCTACTGACATGATGTTGGAGACCCTGAACACCACCAGAGATGGAGGGCCTTCATTGTTGCCCTAAATGTCAGTGGCCTAACAAGCAGTAAGTAAGAAAGTAGGAGAAGATGTGGATAACGCAGACAAAGAAGAGATTTATTTAGGCAATGTGTTCAGTGTAGAAATGGAGGGCTGTTGTACTGTCCAATGTTCTCTAGGTATTTAAACATTTTTCTTTGTTATAGACAGTAATTTTATGACATTTGGAAGTAAACTGGTTTACTTACTTTTTAACATTTTTATTTAGAGATACATTACAATAATAGTCTCTTCTGGCCATGGAGCCCACGTCGCCCCATAACACCCATGTGACCAATTAATCTATGAACCCATACATCTTTGGAATATGGGAGGAAACCCACACAGTCACGGGAATAACATACAAACTCCTTACAGACAACAGCAGGAATCAAGCCTGGGTTGTCGGCACTGTAGCAGCTTTACGGGAGCTGCTATGCTACAGTGCCGCCCCTATTCCTTGGTTTCTCTAGTAGACTGACATGATTTTCCTGAATTAAAAAGATAAGACTGAGCAACGCGTAGAGTGCAAGAATTGCTGGGGGGAAAATTAGAGGCAGGATGTAAAGCCCTTTGCTAATGCAATAAGTTGGAAGGCATCTTCACCGATTAGGTGGAATAAGGGAGATAAACAAATGAGCAGCAGCCAGTACAACATTTATAGTGGGTGCTTGCATATGCTGTTCAATAATATTACCTCAATACATCACCAAGCAACCTTATGCACTGCCTCTGGCTGGGCTGCAGTGAGCCATCTTTCAATATGCCAAGTTAATATCTTTATCAAACAGACTAATGGAAATGGTAGTAGTCCAGGTGCAAGTACACACAATGCACATTGTTTACTGTGTCCAGTGACAGAATGGCAAGTCTTTTTTTTGGTCCTGAGTGAAAGCAAGGTTTTTAAAAAACTCTTGTTTAGGATAGCGCAGGGGCGCTGCTTCAGTTCCAGCATCCCAGGTTCAATCTGGACCTTGGATGCTGTCTGTGTGGAGTTTGCATGTTCTCCTGGTGATTGCATGGCTTTCCTCCCCAATTAGAAGAATGAAGAGGGGATTGAAATCTATCGGGTACTGAAAGGCGTCGATAGAATGGACATGGAGAGGATGTTTCCTTTAGCAGGGGAATCTACAACCAGAGGAGACAGCCTCAGAATAGAGCAGTGTTGCTTTAAAATAGAAATGAGGAGGAATTTCTTTAGCCAGAGGGTGGTGAATCTGTGGAATTCATTGCCAGGGACAGCAGTGGAAGTCATTGAGTATATTTCAAGCGGAAGTTGATTCGTAAGGGCCTCAAAAGTTATGGGGAGGAGGCAGGAGAATAGGGTTGAGGGTGATAATAAATCAGTAATGATGGAATGATGAAGCAGAGTAGATGGGCTGAATGGCCTAATTCTGTTCCTATGCCTTATGGTACGATGTAGGCTAGCTTGTTAGTTGGCTGCTTAGTTCCCTCTAGTGTGTGGGTGACAGGTGAAGTTTGACTGGAATGTGCTGACAAGTGGAGTGAGACTAGTTTAAGCGAGTGTCTGATGACCAGCACAGACTCAATGGGACAAATGGCCTGTCTTTCTGCTGGATGACTTTTTGATATGCTTGAGATATAACGAGTGATTTTAATGAGTGCAGAGTAAACTATCTCAGTATTTGGTCAATAATGTTAAAGGTGTTTATTTGCATATTTTCAATTATAACTGTTTAATTAATGTGCACAGTGGCCACTTCAATAGGTATGTCCTATACCCAATAAAGTGGCGACTGAGTGTACGAGGGGTGATTGATAAATTTGTGGCCTAAGGTAGAAAGAGTCAATTGTAGAAAACCTAGCACATTTATTTTTCAACATAATCCCCTCCTACTTTTACACACTTTGTCCAGCAGTCGTGGAGCATACGGATCGTGGACCTCCAGAAAGTATCTACAGATGGGGGATATATAAGTTCATGGTCTAAAGTAGAAGGCGAAGAGTTATACAGCTCTCGTTACATGCACGTGCAGTTCAACTCTTTGAGTGATTATGCAGAAAGTTTGAAGTTAATAACTCATCAGGGTGATTGATAAGTTCATGGCCTAAGGTAGAAGGAGATGAGTTATTAACTTCAAACTTTCTGCATAATCACTCAAAGAATTGAATTGCATGTGCATGTAACGAGAGCTGTATAACTCATCTCCTTCTACCTTAGGCCACAAACTTATCAATCACCCATCCGTGGACACTTTCCGGAGGTCCACGATCCGTATGCTTCACGATTGCTGGACAAAGTGTGTCAACGTAGGCGGGGACTATGTTGAAAAATAAATGTGCTAGGTTTTCTAAAATTGACTCATTCTACCTTAGGCCATGAACTTATCAATCACCGCTCGTATGTTCATGTTTTTTTGCTGCTGTAGCCCATGCAAGGTTCAATGTGTTGTGTGTTCAGAGATGCTCTTTTGCACACCACTGTTGTAAAGTGTGGTTATTTGAGTTACTGTTGCCTTCCTGCCAGCTTGAATGCGACTGGCCATTCTCCTCTGACCTCTCTCGTCAACAGGATGTTCTTGCCCACAGAACTGGGCTCACTGGATGTTTTATGTTTTTCATACTGTTTTCTGTAAACTCTAGAGACTATTGTGGCATGAAAAGCCTGGGAAATTAGCAGTTTCTGATTCAACCGTCGTGTCTGACATCAATAATCTTTTTGCAGTCAAAGACACTTAAGATCACATTTCTTCCCCATTCTGATGTTTGGTTTGAAGAGCAACTAAACCTCTTGACCATATCTGTGTGCTTTTGTGTATTGGCATGCTGCTATATGATTGGTTGAATAGATATTTGCATTATCAAGCTGGTGTACATGTGTACCTAATAAAGTGGTGTATGTATGTTACATTGAACGATTGCATATTTCTCTGTTGTACCTTGTTCTGACCAGCAGATGGCAGTACTACCATAAGTTGGTGGGAGCTGTCTGGTTTCTTGTCATGACTAGAAAGATAAGATTTTAAAACATTAATATTTTTAAGTTCTAGTTTGCATCCATAAATGATTAGATATATTTCAGTTTCTTGGAATTGAAACTGTAGTCTTCCCATTTCCTAAATGCAAGGTAATTAGTTTGAATGGCTTCCTAATTGCCTTGATAATTTTAAATAGCTATTTCAACAAAAGTAGCTTTTTATCTAAAGCTACTTTTAATACAGTCATTCATCCCAAGGTGTGCCACTGGAGACAGCATTTTAGGACAGGATATAAAAGCTTGGTCAAGGCTTTTTCTTTGCATGCAGGGTATTCGAGAGGGCTAGAGCATAGAGCCTAGGTAACCGACCATGGCTACTGGTGCTCCAGGGGTTCAGGGATGTTTGAGAGGGCTGGAGAGCTTATAGAGATGTGGACATGTAAAACTATAAGCACTAATATTCACGCAACATAATTTCTGGGTCTTTTCCTCCCTCCTTTGTAATATTTGATCTCCTTGTGGATTGATTCCTCTCCAAGCTGTGTGCCTTACTGTTCACTTGTGAGTCCAGTTCATTCTGGTTTCTCTTCCCCCTTGCTTTCCAGTCCTGGTGAAGGATCTCGGCCCAGAACGTTGACTGTTTATTCCTCTCCATTGGTGTTGCATGACCTGCTGAGTTACCTCCAGCACTTTGTGTACGTTGCACTGGATTTCCAGCACTTGCAGTCTCTTTTGTCTATGAATTCCAGTCCATGTTTTTATCCCCTTCAGGAAGCTATATCACACAGTTCCAAACTAAAATCTCATTCAGAATGTAGGAACATGCTCTTTAGGCTCTCATGAGCAAGCATTTAATAACGTGATCCATGATATTCACAGAACAGAAGCCCTTTGGTAACTCCAGTGCCTCAGAGCTTTCCTGGAACAATCCCACGCCCCTGTCACAGTTTCAAATATTTATCCATTTTCCTGTGTATGTATTTTTTTAGAAACTGCAATGGTTCTTCGCCTCAACTGCTCCCTATGGTAAACATATCTAAGCTCCGACAAGTCCCTGCACTACCAACAGTCATTGGACCTTTATATCTTTGTCAGAGGGCAGAAGCATTGATCTAACTGAGAGGGAATTAGCTGCAGTGTAGCACTGTCCGGGGATCTGCACACAGGGAAGTTAACACCACTTAACTGGCCCAGCAGAACAGCAGGGCATTGCACCTTTCCCCAGTAAGGTCGCATGTGCTGTTTCATGTTTTAAATTGCAAGAGGCAGCAATAAATGCATTACACTGCACTGAGTGAATTGCTGGACTATTATAGAAGGCATTTTAACATCTGAATGCATTGTTCTGGGCTTTGGGCTACGCATCATCTGGGCTGGGTAAAGCCTTGCACCATAGTAGTGAACAAGATAGATGTTTGTAGTTGATCGAATGATATTTCCATTATCAGGAGCACTGTGTACACAGGGCCCTTAGTATTGCCAAGGATCCCACCCATCCATCCAGCATCCGCTTTGACTTTCTACCATCAGGCAGGAGACTCCGATGCATAAAAACAAGAACGGTCAGGATGGGAAACAGTTTCTTCCCTCAGGTCATTAGGCTTCTGAACTCCCTGCCGCATCACATTCAAAGTGTCGCTGGTTAATCTGTTCTGCTCCCTGCGATACTTAATTTATGCACATTACTTTGTTTATTTATGTGTAATTTACTTGCAGGTTTTATTCTTACTTTCCTAAGTCATTGTGTGTTATATGAGTGTTATGTGTGCTTTACGTCCTGCTCCGGAGAAACATTGTTTCATTTGATGGCATACATGTATATAGTTAAATGACAATAAACTCGGCTTGACCATCACTGATGTCAACCTTTTTGTTCTAGAGGAAAGTAGAGTTTATTGTCATACACACAAGTATATGTGTGCCCAGGCGCAATGAAAAATTTGCAGCAGCATCAGGCAAGCAGCATTCAAAAGACAGATATAAATTAAACAAATTACAACATTATAAAGGTGCTTTAGGAATTCTTTGAGCAATTAAGTTTTTTCATTAAGGAAGCAGAGCAGTTAAGTTATTGTACTGCTAATTAGAATGAAAAAACAAAGTTGTTAAACTGTAGTGATTAGAGTTTAGCCAATTGGTTCAAGAACTGAATGGTTGAAGGGAAGTTACCGTTCTTGAACCTGTTGATGTAGAACTTCTGGGTTATGTATCTCCTGCCAGATGGTGGTTGTAAGAAGATGGCAGGGATGGTGGGAATCTTTGATGACAGATGTTACCTTCCTGAGGTAGCATCTGATGTCGATTTTACTGGTAGTGGGGAGGGATTCATTGGGCAGAGTCCACTCCTCTCTGCAGTTTCTTACATTCCTGAGCATTCAAATGATCAACTCAGTTGATGTAATTGACCGAATACAAGTTTCCCTGCTGTTTTGGTAGGAGTTAAACTGGTCGTCTGGTAAAGGCCTCATGACTACCAGTACGAAAATGCGTGGTTTAAGATGGCACCTTTGAAGATGGAATGTAGCTGAATGGCAGTTCATAAAGCAAGAGATACAACTAAATACTTCATTAGTAATACTTGTTTTGTGGAAAATTCTGCTAAATGACCACAGAGACAATGAAGAGAAGAGCGAAGGTGAGGCTGGCCTGAGGGTGCGATGCAAAGTCAGAGTGAGGTTGAGGCATGTTCGAGGAGAAGTGGTCGGAGTGAGGTCGTGACATGGTTGAGGTGGAGCGTATCGATGCAACAGGGCCTGGGTTCTAGTGTGGGGAACATTCCGATGTTTAGACAGTTTAAGCGCTGGGCCAGATAGACTGAAAGGGCGAGGTGTTGGGGTTGAAGGCAGGGGTCGGACCGGTTCTGCTCACTCAGAATATTTACTCGGCTCTCCTCGGCGCTGAGGCTGTGGCCTCCTTTGGCTGCTTCGGCCTTCGTGTCTGTGGACTCACTTTAGTTCTGAATGCTGTTGCTTGCTTTTATTGTATGCACGATGTGTGCGTTTTTCTCGCTCTGTGCATTGGGTGTTTGTTAGTCTTTTTTAATGGGTTCTTTCAGGTTTCCTTGGCTGTATGTGATGCACCATCAATAACTCACGCTGAGACTTAGGAAGTGAGATATCGGCTTTTATTGACTGGAAGAATAAACAGCACTACATCCTGGGGAAAATGAGGGAGAGCAGCAGCCCACAGTCGCCTTTATACAGGGGTCTGTGGGAGGAGCCACAGGAGCAGTCAGACAGGTATATCTAGTTCACCACAGTATGTAAGGAAACAAACCTCAAGATTGTATAATTATACATACTTTGATAATAAATTTACTTTGAACTTTGAACGTGCGATGGTAACTAACCCAAACAGTGCTGGAGGCCTTATTAAAGAAGACATATTAAGAGAGAGATTAGCTTTATTTGTGGAATGTACATCAAAACATACAGTGAAACACGCCGTTTGCGTCACAACCAATGCAGTCCATATATGGGCTGGGGGCAGCTGACAAGTTACAGAGGATGTTGCTGTCATAGTGAATGGGTGGAGCAGCGAGGGATAAAATGATGTGAATTCTAAACCGGTGAACTGTGAAAACCGATGTGGACCCAAGTGTTGGGGGGAGGGTGGATGTGAGGAGGAAGGAAGGGCTGGAGACTGGCCTGGGGTTATTGGAAAGGCCAAGGCTAAAGGAGAAGAATGTAGTTCCAGAGACGAAGGTAGGTTGGGTCAGGGTAAACTCAATCTCCTCATTCTCTTATAGTTTTCTTTTTCAAGTACTTATCTGTCAAAATATTCGCTGTTCAATGCTCTGAGGAGCTGTGGGGGTGGGGACAATGGAATAAATCATGGGATTTAGGGATACCTCGCTGGGTAGAGTAACAGCTCAATGGCAAAAACTTCCCTGTGGACCCTGAACACTTCTGTATTATAAAGCATTACTCAGTGCTAAAAATCCATGTTGCACAGCTTTGTAGTAAATCTCCAGGTGCTTACCAGTGTTGTAAAGAGGCAAGAATCTGCAGACACTGGAATATGGAGCAACAAATAATCTGCCGGAGGTGTAATCAATATTCAGTTTCCAGTGCCCGAGAGGCTTATTGCCAACCTCAGCTTTCTAGCGCAGCAACATGATCTTTCCAAAGGGTCAGAGTTGTTTGTGACAAAGTCGAACTTCTAACCAATATTGCTTGCTCAAGTTCTTGTTGTAAACAAGTAAACAGTGGGGTCTTGTAGGCCCATGTTTAGTCAGTTTAAGACAATGGGGTTAATGTTAATTGGCCTGCATCAAATCAGACAACACTAGCTAAGTTATTTCCACTATTGTGACTGAGTTTAAGGAAGCTTTCAAACCAAACTAACTTTTTCACTTAGCATATGAAGCATGGTCACAGGTATAGTAGATCAATCAATAGTCAGAGTATCTGTGTACTCAGAGAGTCATCTCTCACATAATTAACTTAGGGTTTTTTGGGATCTCTGTTCCCGAAAGCTTTTATTGCATTTGGGTGAATTACTTTGCCCCAGCAAACGTATCTGAAAAACATCACATGCAAATAACGTCAACTGGTAGTAAAACAGTATAAATGCCAGAAAGCATTGGGGATTGTTTGGAACGACAAGGAGAATAACAGAAAGATGGAGTGACAGAGAGAAGAACTAGAATTCATTCTTCAATCTTGGGTTTCTGTGATGGATGACTCATTCATCTGCAACTCTTTGGTATGTTCTCTTAATTTGTAAGGATTGTACCTATATTTGGACAAATCCTTTGAGGTTTATAAATCTTCTGTAATTCTGAAATCTTTTACAAATCACAAATCTTTTCGTGAGTTTTAAATGGGTGTTCAGAACTGTTGGTCTAATTTTAGATGTGTATCATTAAAAATCAAATAAACAATGTTTAAACTACTTTATTAGCTGGCAGTATCTCCATCTTGGTGGTGGTGAGGGGTTGGGGGAACTCACCACTCAAGCAGTGGGTACAGTATTGACAGCGAGACCTCCCCCCACACTAGATAGATAGATAGATAGATACTTTATTCATCCCCATGGGGAAATTCAACTTTTTTCCAATGTCCCATACACTTGTTGTAGCAAAACTAATTACATACAATACTTAACTCAGTAAAAAATATGATATGCATCTAAATCACTATCTCAAAAAGCATTAATAATAGCTTTTAAAAAGTTCTTAAGTCCTGGCGGTTGAATTGTAAAGCCTAATGGCATTGGGGAGTATTGACCTCTTCATCCTGTCTGAGGAGCATTGCATCGATAGTAACCTGTCGCTGAAACTGCTTCTCTGTCTTTGGATGGTGCTATGTAGAGGATGTTCAGAGTTATCCATAATTGACCGTAGCCTACTCAGCGCCCTTCACAAAGACACAAAGTAAGCTATTTCTTGAAGAGCAGGTGGATGCAGTATAACCTCCCTATAGTGAGTGTACTCATAGATACCTATATTGCCCAGGGCTTAAAATCTCTTTTTCAGTTTAGGGCTTTGTGGACTGTGAACTCAACAGAGGAGCTCAGCAGGTTGAGTATGTTCTGTGGAGATTCTTGGTTCAGTTGAGGGTGAGGGGAAGGAATTATTGATGTGTCAACCATTCTTGCTGCCTCCCAAAATACAGCTTGACTCGTTGAGTTTCCCTGGCAGGTTTTTTGTTGTCTTATTACTAATGGACAATTATTATATCAAAATCGGACCAAGGCTTTGAATCATTGCAGTGGTTCAACTGGTTCGGTGATCTTCTGGCCTCCCAGCTTGGTGCGTTGTAAACCTGATTTTGCCCAAAACTTACTCACTGGTTGAGCAATGCCCCATTGTAAAACTCTCTCCTTCATTTGCAAATCTCTCCTCAGCCTTGACCCAGTCTCTGCACAACATCTTGTCATCTTGTTGAACTTGGGGTTCACTCACATTAGTCCTAGCCTGTTAGCTACAGTTTTCATTTGGCTGTCAAGTGCCAGTTTTAAATGCAGTTCAATGATATCTGATACCTCCTCCCTAGGGTCCGTACCTGCTTGAAGTCTAAATTCCAAGAGATGTGGCTGTCTGGGGCAGCACTTCCCCAGAGAGCATCCATAAGCAGTCAGGGACGCCAGGTGCTCAGACACAAGTTGCCCTTGGCATTTCTCCTCATCCGTGAACATCAAGGTGACTTTCATGGATTTTTAAATTCACTTCCACTGCTGCACTGTGCCTCTTCCTGATGTAGTCTTTTTATTAAAGTCCATCGAATCAAGGTCATCCGAAGACTTTTAGATGTCACATCCTCCTGAAATGCACAAAATGGGTGGCACAGTTGGAATTAGTAATTCAGTGAATGTGGTATTGACCGTGGGGGAAATCGGTTTATATAAACAGCTGGTCGTTGATAAAAGTGACAGTGGTAGTTGCACACATCTCCTACTGAAGTGAATCAACTGCTCTTGACCTGGTTTGGACCATTATGTGACTCCGTAGCCCAAGAAGTTGATTGAGTATGTCACTGCCTCTCACACCGTTGGCATTTAAAGCAGCAATGGACATCCTCCATCTTTGTCTGTATGGAAGGATTCTTCATTGTTGTTTCCATTTCAATTGTTTTTTGACCAGTCAGGGTTGTTAGCCCAGAGCTGAACCCCTGACCTTTGAGGACCGGTGGACCACTCTTAGTCTGGCCTCTACCCTCTGACCTGCTTGGCATGGGTGACCAGGAGCCAAAGCACAAGGCCCTGACTCCAGCCAATGTAGCTCTCTGGGTCATCGAGGCATGCAAGCCTCCAAGCCCTATGACAAGGTTGTGGCCTTTCCGGAGGACTGAGGATGTCAGCATCTCTTCAAGGTGAGTGTGATCTGTGTGCCAACCACCTGCCCTTGCAAAGCATAAAGCAGTCACGGGTGTACAGTCAGAAATGGCAGAGCTGTCGTCTCTCTGTCTAAAAGCCTCGACTCCAGCTTCTATTGGGAATCCTGTGGTCATGAAAGGTACCTACGAAATGTGAGGCTGAACGAGTGATTCAAAAACAAGGTTCAAAGGTCCAATTTAATGGCAGAGAAATGTATACAATATACATCCTGAAATGTTTTTTCTTCAAAAACATCCACAAAACCAGAGAAGTGCCCCAAAGAACGAACGACAGTTAAATGTGAGAACCTCAAAGTCACACCCCCAGCTCCACCCCCCGCACGTAAGCAGCAGCGAGCAACAATCCCACCTCCCCCCACTGGCAAAAAAAAAGCATCAGCACCAGCACCAGCACCGACCACAAGGCTGTGCTAGACGATAGCAAAGACACAGACTTGCAGTTACTTGCATTTCATCCGGCATTCCACAAACCACAAGTTCTCTCTCTCTTTCTCTAATAAGGGAGAGGGAGGTGTCCCCCATTTTCACACGAGCAGGAGACACAACAACAGCCCGCTGGTTTACAATGTTAAAAGTCCATTTTGTTGCTTTTTACGAGCTCTGTGCCTGAAGATGGCAAAGATCTCGAGTCTTCGGGCCCACAGCGGTAGATTTTCCGGCCTCCCCGATGACACACGAGTCTCCTGCCGTGACATCAACCCTTCATCCGCCCGTCTCCAGAGCTCCGAGATGTTAGGCTTCCAAATACGAGTGAGACTCTCTGGCCAAACCCTTGGCATGTTGGACAATGGCCAAACCCTTGGCATGTTGGACAATGGCCAGTCCTGAAACCCCGAGAGTGGGCCCCATTCCCGCAAAGAACTGAAGTCAGCGTGTAACTCCAGGTCAGGGTCTTCAGAAGAACCCTGAAAGGGAAAAATAAAGATATTAAAGATGGAAATAAAAGTATCTCTAAAGATGCAAGCAGAGGAGTCGCTGTGTAGCGCCAACTTAACTTCGCCTCATTACATTCCACAGATGCTGCAAGATCGAAGTACATTCTGTTTATAATTCAAATCCCGCCAGGATAAGGAACTTAAATTCACTTAACCAAATAAACCTAGAGTGTTGTATCATTAGTATAGTAATAGATGATCAGAAAACCTGATTCATTTTTACTAACTTGTTTCTGGTTCACAACAGCCTTCAGGAAGTTGTAAGGTATTTATGAATTTGGGTCCACAGGTATATGGTTGACTCCTTCTGGAAATACCTAGCATGTTAATCAGTAGTCACAGAGCGCAACCACATAGAAACAGGTCCTTCGGCCCATCGAGTCTGTGCCGACCTGGTCTTCTGCCGAGTCCCATCTACTTGCACCTCCACGTTGCCCTGCATACATCTCTCATTTATGTGCCTATCTCTTAAATGTTACAATTGAACCCGTATCTACCACTTCTGCTTGCATCCTGTTCCACACTTGTCTCAACAAACCTGAGGGGAAGAAGTAATCACCCTATCTATGCCCCTCGTAATTTTGTAAATCTGTTTACGATCTCTCCTCATTCTCCAGAGAATAAAGACCTAACCTATTCACCCTTTCCCTATAACTCGGTAATATCTGTATGAGACACTGTAGAAACACTGTAACTGATGCACTGCAGGACATCACCACACCAGCTCAGTGTGGTAGGGCTGGTGTTCAAAGTTCAAAGTACATTTATCATTAAAGTATGTATACGTTGTGCAACCCTGAGTTTCATCCACAAAACAAAGATACTCAAAAGGAGATGACCATCAAACAACCAATGTGCCGAGAGGGAGTAAAAACAAATCATGCAAACAATGAAAGTAAGTAAATAGCTTTGGAACTGAAGTTTTATGAAAGACACAAAGTCAGGAATCACTGCAGCTGGAGCAGGCCACAGCCTCAGTGCGGCGCTGAGCTGAGTAAATGTCGTGAAGCAGTGAGTGGAACTGAACAGAACCAGGAAGAACCAGCCCTCGCCTTGCCTCAGGTCCCAACACTTTGAACTTTTCAATCTGGCTTGGTGCTTAGATGGTCCAAGCATCAAGTCGTTCTTTGCTCTCGGTCTACTCCGTGGCCTAAACCCCACCACCACAATTCGGCCCGTACCCGACCTTTTCCATTCAGCCCTGCACTTTAATTGATCAGACATCTGGACTTCCCTCACCCTCTGGAACGCCACGATTCTGCCTTGTCTCTGCTTCGACCTTGCCTTTGCTTGCCTTGACTGTGCCTTTCCTGCACCTCCATCTCTGCCACTGCTCACCTTCCCTGTGCCTCCACCTCTGCCCACCTCCATTCTTAGTCTTGATCGTTATCAATAAAGTGTTATTAATAAGATATTTAATAGTTTCTTCTTGTTTTTTTTTGCTGCTGATAAGTAGTCGTGCATCATCAACACTATCTTAACCTAGCTAGTTATAGGAAGGTTGGCACGGTGGAACTTTAGATAGATAGATAGATGGATGTTCAGAGTTTTCCATAATTGACCGTAGCCTACTCAGCGCCCTTCGCTCAGCTACCGATGTTAAACTCTCCAGTACTTTGCCCACGACAGAGCCCGCCTTCCTTACCAGCTTATTAAGACGTGAGGCGTCCCTCTTCTTAATGCTTCCTCCCCAACACGCCACCACAAAGAAGAGGGCGCTCTCCACAACTGACCTATAGAACATCTTCAGCATCTCACTACAGACATTGAATGACGCCAACCTTTTAGTATAGGAGACAGAGATGACCTTATAGAGAAGTATAAAATCATTAATAGGGTAAATGCAGTTCTACTTCCCTGGGGAAGGAAATCAAACACTAGAGGGTATAGGTTTTATGTGAAAGATTTAAGAAGGATCTTCACACAGAGAATGGTGCACAAATGCAGTGGACTGTAGAGGAAGTGGTGAGGCAAGTACAGGAACAACAACTAAAAGACATTTGGACAGATACATGGATAGAAAAGGTTTGGAGGGATACGGGCCAAATGCATACAAATTCTCATGTTCAAGGATTCTTCCTCTCATGTTCCTGATATTTATTGTTTATTTATTTATTATTGTTTTCTTTTGTTTTTGTATTTGCAATTTGTTGCCATTTGCATCCTGGTTGTCTGTCTGGTGTGCAGTTTTTCATTAATTCTGGTTGTATTTGCTTTGAATGCCTGCAAGAAAATGAATCTCAGGATGACATATGCACTTTGATAACAAATTTACTTTGAAATTGGTCTGGCGTAGACCAATTGGTATCTTGAATGGGATGGATGAAGGTGGGCAAAGAGCTCTTTGGCTCCATAACCCTCTGGAGAGGTTGAAGAATGTCATGGGAATTGGGAGTGGCCAGTAAATGCCTACAACCCGGAATAAGCAATATGTAATAAATAGTCCTCAGCTTTGAACGAGAGACTGCCTGCTAATAATATCAGGGGATATGTAGTGAAAGCACACAGCAGGCTTTTGTTTTTTAAAATAGTAGCCCATGCTTGTAAAGTACTTGTGTTGTCCCAGAGAGACCCAGTGATTGTCAAGAATGCAGCTCGCAGTCCTAACCATCTGCCTGACAAAAATGTTATCCTTGCAATTGGAGCACGAGGACATCAAGTTCTATTTCCCAAATCAGAAGTTGGCTGAGTGGGGTTGTCGGTGGCTCCTTTGGACCTCTGTGGATTGTGACTGCACGTGAGAGCCTTGCAGCCTGTTCAGGAATGACATGAGTCTGGATGGGAAGAGACTGTATAACTGTTCATCATCTGGCCTACGTGGAAGACGACATTGGAGCATTGTGAGCAGTTTTGGGCCCCTTATCTAAGAAAGGGTGTGTGCTGGCAGTGGAGAGAGGGGCTGGAGGAGGGTACTCAAGAACAATCCTGGGAATGAAACACATGAGGAACGTTTGGCCCTGGGCCTGTACTCCCTGGGGTTTAGGAGAATGAGTGGTGATCTCATTGAAACCTACCAAATATTGAAAGGCCTAAATAGAATTGGCATGGAGAGGATGTTCGCAATAGTGGGAGAGCCTAGGACCAGAGGGCACAGACTGGACTTGGAAACACTTTGTCTTTGATTGCTAGTGATTAGCTAAGAAACAGTGGTGTAGCAGTTAGTGCGACCAGGGTTCAATTCCCCCCATTTCCTGGAAGGAGTTTGTACATTCTCTCCTTGACTGCATAGGTTTTGGCTCGGTGCTCCGGTTTCTTTCCACATTCTGAAGACATATGGGTAAGTCGGTTAATTGGTCACCTGGGTGTAATAAGGCTGACTGGGCTGGAAGGGCCTGTTACCTGTTACCTTGCTTTTTCTACAAATAAATAAAACAAATGTAAAGAAGGCACCTGGTCTACCACTCTAATCTTCCTTTGACCTCCAGTTCACTGTTGCTGTAGTTTGTACCATCAATCAAAAGCTGAGTTGTTATTTGCCTGGACTAACCCAGAACTCAAAAATTCACAACTTGTACCACCTAGTAGAGATTCCATTAAGATGCTTGTCACCCTGACTTACAAATACATCACTGTTCCTTTACTCTGGCTGTGCCTAAATTCTGGAAGGCCCTCCCTAACAGCACCGTGGGGCTACCTTCATATATAGAAACTTAGAAATCTACAGCACATTACAGACCCTTCGGCCCACAATGTTGTGCTGACCATGTAACCTACTCCAGAAACTGCCTAGAATTTCCCTAGTGCATAGCCCTCTATTTTTCTAAGCTCCAGGTACCTATCTAAGAGTCTCTTAAAAGACCCTATTGTATTTGCCGCTACCACCTTCACTGGCAGTGCATTCCACGCACCCACCACTCTCTGTGTGAAAAGCTTACCTCTGACACCTCCCTTGTACCTACTAAACACCTTAAATCTATGCTCACTAGTGTTAGCCATTTCAGCCCTGGGGAAAAAGCCTCTGACTATCCACACGATCAATGGCTCTCATCATCTTATACACCTCTATCAGGTCACCACTCATCCTCCATCGCTCCAAGGAGAAAAGGCCGGGTTCACTCAACCTATTCTCATAAGGCACGCGCCCCAATCCAGGCAACATCCTGGTAAATCTCCTCTGCACCCTCTCTACAGTATCCACATCCTTCCTGTAATGAGGTGACCAGAACTGAACACAGTACTCCAAGTGGGGTCTAAGGTCTTATATAGCAGTAACATTACCTCAATTTAAACTAAGTATATGTTGGACATGCCTGTCATCCTGCACCTTGTTTAAGACAGATAGACAGACATACTTTATTGATCCCGAGGGAAATTGGGTTTCGAGGGAAAGGGCTTTCTGGTTGTGACATTTGTTACCCCACAGACCACAAGGGCCCTTTCAGCTGATCTAGCTGGCCAGCTGTGCAGACCTCGAGTTCTGGATTTGCTGACTTTGGTCTTAGATCTACGGGCTTTGACCTTTGGTATCAACTACAGGACTGGCTGATCATGGGACTTTGATTTCCAGGCCTTGAACTCTGGACTCGCGAGGACCTCTAGCCCTCGGACTTGCTGACCTGGGAGGGAGGAGGTCTCACCGGCTCTCGCACCTCCTGCACACACGGACCACCAATCCCGGGACTGGCTGACCTGGGGAGGGGGTGGTCACCAGCCCCCATCCGTGAGGCCGTCCAACCTTAGTCATTGTGCTCTTCACACTCAGCATGTAAATCATTGTACTGAGCACCGAATGAATGAGTGCTTCTTCTTTGAGAGAGTGTCTTTTGATGCACCCCTCCAGCCGTCCTTGTCTCTGTGATACACATGGACACCTCCACATACTTCTGCCTCTGACATGATCTCTGTAGGTTTTTTAGTATGATTGATTAAACTCGATAGCTGGAAAATAATGCAGTCAGTACACATTAACGTAGTTTGAATTGCACAGTCATATGTATTCTCAGATGCAGTGCACGCATGGGTAGATTCTTCAGATTAAATATTATTTGTTGCCCGATGGTAATACTGGAAACTCATGACTCGCATCTTGCGCAGGGCACCACTGTAGCGCAGCGGTTAGTGCGAGGTTATTACAACCTGGAGCGCCGGAGTTCAGAGTTCAAATCTGGCACTGTCTGTAAGGACAGTCTCTGTACGTTCCTCCCCGTGGATAGCATGGGCTTTGCTCCGGGGCTCCAGTTTTCTCCCACAGCCCAAAGACGTCCTGGGTAGCTTTATTGGTCATTGTAAATCGTCCCATCATTAGGTTAGAGTTATTCGGGGTTGTCAGAGGTTGCTGAGGCAGTGTAGCTCGAAGGGGCGAAAGGGCCTATTCCACACTACATCACTAAGTAAATAAATAAATCACTGCAGTGAGTATTAGCATCTCAGCATAGTATTGGGTACCTCCTGTATCTAATAATATGGCTACTGAGTGTCTGTTCATGGTTTTCTGCTGTTGTAGCTCATCCACTTCAAGCTTGACATGTTGTTCAATTAAAGATGTTCTTCTGCACACCATCGTTGTAACACTTGGCTATTTGAGTTACTGTAGCCTTCCTGTCAGCTTGAACCAGTCTGGCCATCCTCTACCCTCTCTCCAACAAAGGCGTTTTCGGCCACGGAGCTGCCACTCACTGGATGTCTTTTGTTTCTCGCACCATTCTCTGTAAACTTTAGAAACTGTTGTGCATGAAGATCCCAGGAGATGAGCAGTTTCTGAGATACTCAAACCACCCTGTCTGGAACCAACAATCGTTCCATGGCCAAAGTCACTTAGATCACATTTCTTCCCCATTCTGATGTTTGGTCTGAGCAACAACTGAACCTCTTGACCATGTCACATGCTTTTATGCATTAAGTTGCTGCTACATGATCGGCTGATTAGATACTTGCATTAATGAACGATTGTAGAGATGTACCTGAATGCATGATGTATTGCATATCCTTGCTCATAACTCCTCTGAATTGTCAGAGCAGATATTGAAGCTGATACTTTAAGAATTAGTCATTTCAATTACTTAGAGAATCAACCAAAGTAAATTTTTAATGGAACAACTGATATTCAGCTTGTGGGATTATTGCTAGGAAAGTTGAAGACATCATTTACTAATGAATGGGCCGTTCATTGTCGAGTCCACAAAGGAGACTAGGTGTCTGGGACTGGATCTGGGTGAGGAGATCTCACATGGAGGGACTGCAGTAGATGAGTTTGGGGGTGGATGATTGGGGCTCTTTGGTAAAGAGGCAGGGCTGGATGTGGTTGTGGCAGAGATGAATCGGTAGATAGTGCTTGCAAACCGGGTGCTTTGTCAGTTGGGATGGCAGATTGAAGGGTTGTGTCTGCCAATGGACAAATGGGGATAGGGGCTGCCGGCAAATGGGAGCTGGACATGAAGATTATGATAACGTTCTACTAAATGAAACCAGTTTCTCTTCCATGGATGCTGGATAGGCTTTGTGTTCCTTAGTGCATAGGTGGTTGTGGGGTATATAAAATAATGAGGGCTATAGATCAGGTGGAAGGTCACAGTCATTTTCCCAGGGTTGAGGGGTCTAAAACTAGAGAGCCTAGATTTAAGTTGAGAGGGGAAAGTTTTAAAACGAACCTGAAGGGGCAATCGTTCATGCAGGGAGTGGTGGGTATGTGGACAAAGCTGTCAGAGGAACAGTGCCATTTGGATTGGTACACAGAGAGAAAAGGCCTGCACGGATGTAGATCAAACAAACTGGACTAACTCAGGTAGATAACTTGGTCGGCATGGCTGAGATGGGCCAAAGGGCCTGTTTCTGTGCTGTATGACTCCATGGCCAGCATTGTCTGTTTTACTTTAAGATTTTCAGCATCCACAATGTTTTGCTTTTGAATGGTTTATAGGGATGGAACAACAAATTTCCAAGTGCGTCAATCTTTCCTGTGACGTGACCTTGCAGACAAACATCAGATCACAGCAGGAACAGCATTCAACTTGGCCAAAAGCCTCCCACAATGTAGTTAATAGATCTCTGATTATTTGCTAGTGTTTATTGTTCTAAGGGTTATCTTTGGAAGGACACGTGGTGAAAGCTCCAGGAGGTTGTGTGATTGGATAAATCTGTGTTCAGTAGAATGGCAATGAACATATGCCAATGGGGTTAGGGGCACCAACTCTTCAGGGTTGCCTTGGAGTTTCAAGGAGCTGAAGATTGATTTCAATTCTGAATGGAGGAAAGTCAAGGGACACATAAAAAATGTGGTTTTATTTTTTTTTGGAGCTCATTTGATGTAGGAAAACTTGGAAAATAAAATCTGAGATTGGAAAGGATATCTGATTGACGGGGTATTTGAGATATTAACAAGATATTTCTTGCAACAAAAGTTGCAATGCAGAAACAAAAGAAAACTTTGCAAGGCCTTTCTTAGGAGCTTTATTTTAAAATGAATTGAATTTTGGGCCACAAAGTGACATCAGGACTGGTGATTAAAAGTTTGGCAGTATAGGTTGTCCCCAGAACGTGGCTGTATTCCCATGAACTGTTTGCAAACCTGGAAATGTGGCCACCAACTGAGTTCTGGCAGAACCGTAATTCATCCCACCGGTCTCCCAAATACTCGATCGTCTGTCAGGCTATACATAAGTCGGGTATTAGTAACCTGGCAAGGGTCTGTATGTTCAAACTGAATTGCCACTTTTTTAGTGATTGAGTGATCCTGCTCTAGGCCCATTGGTCATTTTCAAAGTGCAATAGATTTTGTTAGAAAATCAATTGGAATGCTTTGTTTCTTCAGGCTGAGGGGAGAATTAATTGAGATGTATTAAATTTGTGAGGAGCCAAGATAACATAGTTAAAGGAGTCATTTATATTGATCAGGAACCAAGAAGCATAGCTCTAAAGCAGGGGTCACCAACATTTTTTGGACCACGGACTGGTTAATATTGACAATATCCAATATCGACGGGGGTGGAGGGTGTTAATCACGACCAGAATTTTGGTGGTAAGTCAACTGTAAGTCACTTATAAGTGTCTAATACACTCAATTTAATATTAAACACACAGCGCATATTTTCTTCGCACAAATATAGTGATAAGTCAATTATAAGTCAACAGCATCATAACATTTTAAGTAACATTTGGATATTAAACACGCAACGCATATTTTCCTCGTATGAACATATAAAATCATTGCAACACACCAATATCGCTGAATCAGTGGGAGCCCTAGGCTTGTTTCCCTGCAACAAGATGGTCCCATCGAGGGGTGATGGGAGACAGCGATAGTCGAAGGGGGCTCCTTATGTCCAGTCTATTCCGCAATTTAGTTTTCATTGTATTCATTGCAGAAAACCCTGCTTTGCAGAGATGTTGGAAATGGAAGCAATGTTTTCAGTGCTTTTGTGGCTCTCTCAGGATACTCAGCCTTGACTTTGATCCAGAATGCCGGCAGAGATGTTATGTCAAACATACTTTACAGCCCATCGTCATTTGCAAGCTTGAGGTGTTGATCTTCCTGCGCTGACACGGATGATTCACCGGGGATATTCACAAATGGGTCACGGACGCATTCCTTTGCATGTCTTGGGTCATTTGCGGTTGGGAAGTAATGTTCGAATTCTGCCGATGGTGACGATAAGTGATCGCTCTCCAGCTGTGAGAAGGACGGTGCAACCTCAGTCTCTCCCAAAATCCCAGCTAATGTTGGGAACATGTCAAATACGCCCCTGTCCACTCACCGTCCCCGCAGTTTCAGTTTGGCTTTGAAAGCAGATACTTTATCTGCCAACTTGAAGACAGTTGTCATTCTCCACTGAAGTGACAAATTGAGTTCATTGAGCAGGTTGAAGATGTCACACAGATAAGCGAGTTTTGGTATACACTCCTCGTCACTGAAGTGTGCTGCCAGTGGTGACTTTTTTCCTGAAAGAAATCTCTGTAGGTACTCTTAACTCAAAAACCTTGGCCAGGGCTCTCCCCCTCGATGGCCACTTGACTTCAGTGTGTAAGAGAAGGTGTTTGTGCTCTGCATCCATTTTCTCACAAAGCTTTTCAAACAGACGTGAGTTAAGGGCTTTTGCTTTGATGTGATTGATAACTTCAACAACATCACTCAATACGCTGTTAAGATCAGGTGACATTTATCGGCTAGCCAGCATTTCCCTGTGTGTGACGCAGTGTGTAGACTGGCATTCCGGAGCAACCTCTTTGACTCGGGTAGTGAAACCAGACAGCCGTCCAGTCATAGCTGCAGCCCCGTCTGTGCATATTCCAACACAGAATGACCAGTCCAGTTTGCCTGACTTGTAGTCATTCAAAGACTTGAATAGTTCTGCTCCAGTTGTGTTAGTTGGCAGCTGCAGTGCACACATTTCCTCGTGCACATCGTCTTGAAATATATATTGCACATAAACCAGCAATATTACCTTGTTGTCGACATCGGTAGACTCGTCGACCTGGATAGCATACCGTGGTGACTCGTTAAGCCGTTCCAACAGCTGTGCTTCGATGTCATCGATTCTCCTTGAAACTGTGGTAGCTGAAAGAGAAACCTGTGCCATCTTGTTAGCTGCAGCTTCTCCCAACAGTTCACGGCACATGTCCTTGGCAGCAGGCAAAATCAATTCTTCACCAACAGTGAAAGGCTTCTTAGCCTTAGCAATACGGCTAGCCACTAAGTACGACGCTCTCAGAGAAGCAACATTTGTGGAGGTGGTGGCTCTCAGCACTTGCTTTTGTCCCGCTTGCTCACGTTTTTTTCTGCTCAAAAAACTCAATGGGTTTGTCTTTAAGTGCAGGGTGCTTGGACTCGAGGTGCCGAAGCAGTTTTGAGGGCTTCATTGCCTCATTGGACAGCTTGTCTCCACATATCACACACAGGGGGCTTGGAGCGTGCGAGTCACTGGTCGCATTAAAGCCATATTTTATGTACGACTCGTCGTATTTTCTGTTGAAGGAAGCTTTCTTTTTTTTTGCAGTCTCGGCCTCAGCTGACTCTGCGTTATCATCATCGTTAGGCCTTTTATGTCCCCTATCACCTCTTCCAAAGAAACTCTCAAGCGACGTTTGTTTTTTACTCATCAAATAGTTGTAGGTTAATGACTGACTGATGACCTCACATGGGTAATGACCTTGTGTGCGTTCAACTTCAACAGTGGGCGTGACAGGAAATGAGGAAAGGTGCAGTTGACTCATATCGTTTCATATCGCCAAATCAAAGCGCTACTCGTGGCCCAGTAGCACATGCTTTGCGGCCCGGTGGTTAGAGACCACTGCTCTAAAGGAGTGGTCAAGAGACTGGAGGGGAAATAAGGGAAAGGCTTTTCACCAGAGGTGGGTAATGGTCTGGACTTACTCCGTGATGGTACAGGCAGAAATCTGTATTTGGCTGTATTTCTGTCTTTGTTTCTCCAGGTTTAATGGAACTAGCTACTTGTTGATAAACTGGTTCAGTTTTATGGCTGTGTTAGTGCATGAGATGTTCGATCAGATAGTCAACAAGTCATTGTGTGCTACTGTTAGGTGAGAATACTAACCTTTAGTGTAACTGCTGGAAATCCAGATTAACACACCGAAAATGCTGGAGGAACTCAGCAGGTCAGCCAGCATCTATGGAAAAGGAATAATCCGTCAACACTTGATGAAGGGTCTTGGCCCGAAACGTTGACTCTTTATTCCTTTCCATAGATGTTGCCTGACCTGCTGAGTTTCTCCAGAATTCTGTGTGCGTTATTTCTGTTCCTGTGGTACAGTATTTATGGGGGATTGCTTCCTTACCTACACCTAATGCGTTAAGATTTAGACCACTGTCTTGAGCACTCTGGTTGAATTGCTATTTAACAGATTTTATCAGGTTTTGTTTTCAGGCCTTGATTTGTCAAGGTGGACAATATCTGCCAGAGGACTTTAACATTGACATTCAGATAATTCCTCACCGGGACGAGAGTTTTGCCCTTTGTGTCACCAGTCCAAGAGCATTCCTGATCTTGATGTGTTAGTGTAGCTTTTTCGATTGCACTGCCAGAATTAAATGTAAACTGCGAGTGAAACTGCATCAGCCTGACTGAAAGCGGCATCCAAACCCCTCGTTGTCTGTTCGAACAGACACTGCTAACGTGCAATGTCCTTTTATTGGAGACCTGATGTGTTTGCTTTGCTAGTTCAGGGTGGTATTTCACTCAAAAATAATCAAAGGAATGCAGTTGACCCTTTTTGATGCTTTAAACTTTCAGAGTGTTTTGAAAGCCAGGGTGATTTTCTGGGAATTTTGAGGCAGACAGTAGTTCCTGGAACAATCCTGAGTCAGCAGGGAAAATACCCACTGGTGTCTGCATGGTAAAGTTTGTAGCGCAGAATGCATTTCTGGAGCCTGGATGGTCTACACGCTCATTTTGTTTTGAATTCTGATCATGCTTGAAAATGAATGCATTACAGGAAATGAACAGCCTGCATTACTGCTTCTGTCCATAAATCCATTTAACAATTACAGCACGGAAACAGGACATCTCGGCCCTTCTAGTCCGTGCCGAACTCTTACTCTCACCTAGTCCCACCGACCAGCACTCAGCCCATAACCCTCCATTCCTTTCCTGCCAATGTACCTATCCATTTTTAAAAAAATGACAGTATCGAACCTGCCTCTACCACTTCTACTGGAAGTTCGTTCCACACAGCTACCACTCTCAGAGTAAAGAAGTTTCCCCTCGTGTTACCCCTAAACTTCTGCCCCTTAACTCTTAACTCATGTCCTCTAGTTTGAATCTCCCCTACTCTCAATGGAAAAAACCTATCCACGTTAACTCTATCTATCCCGCTCATAATTTTAAATACCTCTATCAAGCCCCCCCATCAACCTTCTACGCTCCAAAGAATAAAGATCTAACTTGTTCAACCTTTCTCTGTAACTTAGGTGCTGAAACCCAGGTAACATTCTAGTAAATCTCCTCTGCACTCTCTCTATTCTGTTGATATCTTTCCTATAATTCGGTGATCAGAACTGTACACAATACTCCAAATTTGGCCTCACCAATGCCTTGTACAATTTTAACATTACATCCCAACTCCTATACTCAATGCTCTGATTTATAAAGGCCAGCATACCAAAAGCTTTCTTCACCACCCTATCCACATGAGATTCCACTTTCAGGGAACTTTGCACCATTATTCCTAGATCACTCTGTTCTACTGCATTCCTCAATTCCCTACCATTTACCATGTATGTCCTATTTTGATTAGTTCTACCAAAATGTAGCACCTCACACTTATCAGCATTAAACTCCATCTGCCATCGTTCAGCCCACTCTTCTAACTGGCCTAAATCTCTCTGCAAGCTTTGAAAACCGACTTCATTATCCACAACGCCACCTATCTTAGTATCATCTGCATATTTACTAATCCAATTTACCACCCCATCATCCAGATCATTAATGTATATGACAAACAATAGTGGACCCAGTACAGATCCCTGAGGCACACTGCTAGTCACCGGCCTCCAACTTGACAGTTATTCACCACTACTTTCTGGCATCTCCCATCCAGCCACTGTTGAATCCATTTTACTACTTCAATATTAATACCTAACGATTGAGCCTTCCTAACTAACCTTCCGTGTGGAACCTTGTCAAATGAATCCAAATGGGAGTTCTCTGAGATTGGGTCCAAAACTCATACAGCTGGTACCTGGCTTGTACACCAAGTTCTCACTTGGAAATGAGGATGGCAGCCGAGTTGTGCCAACAACTAAACATCTTTCATGTTCCCTTGCTTGCTCCTTGTTCGTACAGCATGTAAACAGGCCCTTCAGCCCATTGGGCTGAGTCAATAATTCAACACCCATTTACACTAATCATCTGTTTTTAATCTTCCTCACATTCCAATGAACAGTTCAGGAAGGGGATAGAGAGTTTGGTGACATAGTCTTGTGACGGCAATCTTTCCCGCAATGTTAACAAAATGAAAGGGCTGGTAATTGACTTCAGAAAGGTGGGTGGTGGACTTGCTTCTGTCTGTGGTGTTGAGGACGAGAGGGTTCAGAGTTTCAGAATATCACCATATCACCACTAGCCTGTCATATATATATATATATAACAATCACAGTCACAGCACAGAAACAGGCCATTCCGGCCCTCCTAGTCCGTGCGGAACTCTTAATCTCACCTAGTCCCACCTACCCGCACTCAGCCCATAACCCTCCACTCCTTTCCTGTCCATATACCTATCCAATTTTACCTTAAATGACACAACTGAACTGGCCTCTACTACTTCTACAGGAAGCTCATTCCACACAGCTATCACTCTCTGAGTAAAGAAATACCCCCTTGTGTTTCCCTTAAACTTTTGCCCCCAACTCTCAAATCATGTCCTCTCGTTTGAATCTCCCCTACTCTCAATGGAAACAGCCTATTCACGTCAACTCTATCTATTCCTCTCAAAATTTTAAATACCTCGATCAAATCCCCCCTCAACCTTCTACGCTCCAATGAATAGAGACCTAACTTGTTCAACCTTTCTCTGTAACTTAAGTGCTGAAACCCAGGTAACATCCTAGTAAATCGTCTCTGCACTCTCTCTAATTTATTGATATCTTTCCTATAATTCGGTGACCAGAATCACCGAGTCCTGGTCCAAATCACGTTGATGTCATGGGCAAGGAAGCTCACCTATTTCCTCAGGAGGCTAAAGAATTTCTGCATTTCCCTATTCCACTCTTACAAATTTTTATCATGGTACCATAGAAAGCATTCTGTCTGCATGCACAGTGGCTTGGTATGATCATTGCTCTGCATGTAAAAGACTGCAGAGTTGTTGGCACACCACAGGGACCAGTTTCCCCTCTATGGACTCTGTCTACACTTCTTGCTGCATCAATAAAGCCGCCAGCATAATCAAAGACCTCACCCATCCTGGACATTCTGTCTTCTCCACCCTCCTATCAGGTAGAAGATACAAAAGCCTGAAAGCACGTATCAAAGGCTCAAAATGAGCTTCTAATCCCACTGTTACCAGATTCTTGAACAAACCTCTTGTTGATAAGATGGGCTCTTGACCTCACAATCTACCTTGTTATGATCTTGCACTTTATTGTTTAAATGCACTGAAATTTTTTGTTAGCTTTTACACGTTATTCTACATAGTAATTGATTTACCTTATTCTAAGTTGACGCACCAGTCTGTATAAGCAATTCACAAGACAAGCTTTTCACTGTATCTTGGTGCACGTGACAATAATAAACCAAAGGCAATAAATCTGCTAGCTTCTTTAACTTCCTTACCCTCTTTGGGCAATTCATATACCGTCAGCACTCCTTGGGGATGTAGGAGGAAACTGGAGTATCTCTGACGGATAACACAATCGAAAGGTGAACGTGCAAACTCCACACAGATAGTGCCAGAGGTCAGGATTGAACCTGAGATGCTAGAATTGTAAGGCGGTGTCCCTTTTAGCAAGGTACCCTAGTGGAACCTTGTGCTGTGGTACAGTGGCTCTGAGGTAAATCCAGCGGAAATCGTAATGCTCATCAGTATGTTCCCCTGGAAGGGGAAGAAAGGGCTTCTCAGAGTTTGCTGAAAACAGAAGTCTCTACCACAAAAAGGATGAAATCCAAAATAATTTAATTGTGTTGGGGGGGGGGGGATGGGTGTGAAATGGGCCATGAGGTTAGTCGATCAGAGACTGAAGAACGAGGTGGAGCGTAAGAACATGGCAGCCTTGTGGAAGAAGGAAATATTTGCCTGTTTTAATATCTGCATTAAAGAGCTATGACCTGCAGTACTGTTGTCGAAAACAGTGATCGACCTACACTGTGCAAAAAGCAATTTGATAATGAACACATAATTTGTTTTGGTGATTAAAGGATAAAAATGTCAGGGATGATGTCCTCGCTTTCCAAAGTATCTCCACGTCAGTGAGCAAAGGGGCCACAGTTTAACATTTTATCCGAACGATGGCAGTGTAATACTCACTCTGTAATGTGCTGGAGTATCATCCTGGATTTCTGCGCTACAGCCTTGGGACTTGACTCCACAACCTTCTGACTTAAGAGGCAAGAGCACTACCTATTGATCGACAGCCAACATCAGATCCCAACCGTAAATAGCGGGACACTGAGCATCACTACTGAGATATTGGACACCGCGTTCAGATCAGGTTGCAATTTCTGGTCTTTGTTTTGAGCTTAATGCATAACCTCGATACATGAGATTAAATGTGCCAAGTTCTGGCCTATTTTTAAAAAATGCACCGTAAGTTAAATATTGGCATTGTCTGCAAGTTTCCACGATTCTCCCTTTGGACCTCTGGAAATATTTCTAACACAGTGAGTAAAAAGTTGTCCCAGACTGGGATCCCAATGTAGAATAACAAGCATTCCAAAAAAAAAGCTGCCCTCTGCTCTCTGTTTTCTCTTTAATAACTCAGTCTTATTAAATGTATTATCTTTGCCCACTTTCTGTCTTCCAGAACAGTCTCTGCTGGGCTTGGATCAAGTGCATTAGCAGGAGATTTTGACAAATTTTAGTTGGGCTTGTTCAAAACCAGGAGATTCAGCTGTGTAATCGGATAAAGTGACTATGCATCATTTTAATTATTTAAGCATAAACATTTCAGGACAAATCTGCATGACGGTCCACAGTTAGTCTGGAAATCCACACAGTGCTTAAATGGATGACTGCAATAGTTTGCTCAGTTAAATACATTACAAAATTAGGCTTCTGAAATGACATTCTTAGTTATAGTCCAAGCTCATTTTCTTTAATCATCCCACCTTTTCTTTAAGTGCCTTTTACTTGCTTCTGTACAAGCTGTGGAAGTTTCTGGTCTGTATTCTTATTAAATAATTTAAAACTAAAATATTTGAATTTATGGTGAAATTTCAATGTTGAGGTTGAGGATGTGTTTTCAAGAATGGGAGGCCAGTAATATAGAATCCAAGAAGAAGCAGCCCTCCCTAATGATGCTGAGAAAGCTACCACTGAGACTTGATGAGATTAATGAGCTCGATGTAATTAAAGGAAGGCTGGGGAAACGCACAATGAGGGTCACAGCTGCCTCACTGCCTAAGGCCCAAGTTCAGTGTTGAGCTTGGGTACTGTCTATGTGGAGTTTGCACGCTCTCCTCTCGGGTTTACTCCCACATATCAAAAACATGCAAGTCGGCTGCCTTCAACTTAGCATGTCATGCAAAATATGGCAGGGCCTGACAGTGAGCAACCCCCCCACCGCCAAGTCCTGCACTAGGTGGTGATAGATGGGGATTCATGCTCATGGTCTTCTGACTCAAGACAAGTGTGCCATCCACTGCACTGTGTCACAGGTAGCCTCCAACCTAATGGCATGGACATTGATTTCTTGAACTGGTTCTTGAACTTGAGTGGCTCCCCCACTCTCCTTCACCACTCCCCATTTTTGTTTCTCTCTCTCAACTTATCTCTTTACCTGACCAACACCTCCCTCTGGTGCTCCTCCCCTTCCCTTTCTTCCATGGTCCTATGTCCTCTACTATCAGATTCCCCCTTCTCCAGTCCTTTATGTCTTTTACCAATCAACTTAACAGCTCTTTACTTCACCCCTCCCCTTCTGTTGGTTTCACCTATCACTTACTCCCCTGCCCATCTTCTTAGTCTGACTCATTCCCTCTTCCTTTCCAGTCCTAATGAAGGGTCTCGGCCCAAAATGTTCCTGCAGCGTTCTCTGTGTGGTGCTTGGGTTTCTAGCATCTGCAGATTTTCTCTTGTTCGTGATAGTACAGCTTTTATGCTCCTGTCTCTTAACTCCTTGTACCATGGTAGAGACGGCTGCTCCAGTTTCCTGTCTCGCCCTGGTGATATGTGGGTCTGTAGATTAACTGGTCGCTCCAGTTGGGTGGGTGAGTAGTAGAATTCAGGGGAGTTGATAAGAACATGGGAAGAATGTAAAATGAGATTCATGCAGATGGTTGGTTGATGGTCAGCATGGATTCAATGGCTGAAGTGCCTCATAGCTACCATCGTTCACAGTGATGGATGGGCTGAAAAGGGATGGCGTGGAGGTTCACATCCAGCATTAACACGGGCATTCGCTACAGCTGGTTATTCCCCAATACCGCATCTACTAACCTGCTTGCAAAGCTTTCTTAATATCTGCTTCTAGTTAGTTTTGAAACTTCCATTGAATCCAAACTACTACCTGACTCAAAGTCCTGTTGTGGCTGAATGTATCCCACTCCTTGGTGTCACCATTCCCTGCTGATTCTCCACCAAATTGTTTCAACAACTAGTGTGGTCAGGCTATTTCAGAGCGAGCTTGGCCTCAAGAACATTTGTGTCACGTGGTTCCAACTCTGATGGGAGGCATGGGATGGGTGGTTTTCCATGGAGTCTTGAGTCTTCCGACAATCTGCTGAGAAAGTGAACCTCAACTCCTCTCTACAATGTTTCCCTAATGCAGGGCTCCCCAAGGTAGGTTAGCTGAATTCTGTTTGTGCTCCAGTCAAGGGAAGAGTGTTAATCATCTTTGAGGGACAGTTGTATTCACAGTAACGGTAGGCGAGTTGGAAGACTTGGGATTTTACTTGACTGAGTTTGGAAGTGGAAGCATGTTCCTGTATTCCTGCCATCCCCTTGGATGAAGCACCAGGTGGATTAATAAACTATTGGCATCAGTGACCTCCTGCACTGTTCCAGCAAGGCTCAATGGGGAGAACAGCCTGTCAGGGCATGTTGCGACTTTCCAAAATGAATACTGAATCCTCCAATTTTAGGAAGCTCACTCTTGCTTTCTGTCTGTATCAGAAGTGGCCACCTCTGCCTGAGGTGATTTTTGCCTCCATTTTTCTTACTTAATCTTAAAGTTCAAGTCTGTCCTGAGCCTCACAGGCTCATCAGGTCGGTGCTTATGCCGGTTTCCGTGGCGTGAAGTGACTGAGAATACGAGACTCCCCCCAGGATAGGATGCCAGTCTATTGTGAGGCTAATCCTCAGCATTTTGCTGGTACCCATTTTCAGCTGGGTGGACTGTGGAGCAATGTGTGGTTAAGTGCGTTGCTCAAGGACACAACATGCTGCCTTGGCTGGGGCTCGAACTCATGACCTTCAGATCGCTATTCCAACGCCTTAACCACTTGACCACGTGCCACGCCATTTTTCTTATTTATTTATCTTTTATTGAGATACAGCATGGAGTAGATCCTACCGCTCTTTGAGCCGTACCGCCCAGCAAGCCCCGATTTAACCCTAGCCTAACCCTACCCTAATCACAGGACAATTTACAATGACCAATTAACCTACCAAATAGTACATCTTTGGACTGTGTTTCTGTCACCGTCTCGTCAGCTTAAACCAATCTGGCCATTCTCCTCTGACCAGGACGAGTTCACCTACAGAAATACCACTCACTGGATGTTTTTTTGTTTCTCGCACCATTCTCTCTGAATTCTAGATTTCAGCATGGTTTCCTGAAAGGAAAATCCTGCCTGACAAACCTACTGCAATTTTTTTGAGGAAATTACAAGCAGGGTAGACAAAGGAGATGCAGTAGATGTGGTGTACTTGGATTTTCAGAAGGCCTTTGACAAGGTGCACAAATGAGGCTGCTTAGCAAGATAAGAGCCCATGGAATTATAGGGGAGCTACTAGCATGGGTGGAGCACTGGTTGATCAGCAGAAAACAGAGAGTGGGAATAAAGGGATCCTATTCTGGCTGGCTGCCAATTACCTGTGGAGTTCCACAAGGGTCGGTGTTAGGACCGCTGCTTTTTACAATGTATGTCAATGATTTGGACTATGGGATTAATGGATTTGTGGCTAAATTTGCCGATGATACAAAGATAGGTGGAACAGCAGATAGTGTTGAGGAAACAGAGAGCCTGCAGAGAGACTTAGATAGTTTAGGGGAATGGGCAAAGAAGTGGCAAATGAAGTACGATGATGTAAAGTGTATGGTCATGCACTTTGGTGGAAGAAGTAAACAGGAAGACTATTATTTAGATGGGGAGAGAATTCAAAATGCAGAGATACAGAGGGACTTGGGAGTCCTTGTGCAGGATACCCTAAAGGTTAACCTCCAGGTTGAGTTGGTGGTGAAGAAGGCGAATGCAATGTTGGCATTCATTTCTAGAGGTATAGAATATAAGAGCAGGGATGTGATGTTAAGGCTCTATAAGGCACTTGTGAGACCACACTTGGAGTATTGTGTGCAGTTTTGGGCTCCTTATTTTAGAAAGGATATACTGACATTGGAGAGGGTTCAGAGAAGATTCACGAAAATGATTCCAGGACTGAAAGGGTTACCGTATGAGGAATGTCTGGCAGCTCTTGGGTTGTATTCCCTGGAGTTCAGGAGAATGAGGGGGGATCTCATAGAAATATTCTGAATGTTAAAAGGCCTGAACAGATTAGATATTGCAAAGTTATTTTCCATGGTAGGGGAGTCTAGGACAAGAGGACACAACTTCAGGATTGAAGGATGTCCATTTAGAACTGAGATGTAGAGAAATTTCTTTAGTCAGAGGGTGGTAAATCTGTGGAATTTGTTGCCACCAGCGGCTGTGGAGGCCAAGTCATTGGGTATATTCAAGGCAGAGATAGATAGGTTCTTGATTAGCCAGGGCATCAAAGGGTGTGGGGAGAAGGCAGGGGAGCGGGGATGACTGGAAGAATTGGATCAGCCCATGATTGAATGGCGGAGCAGACTTGATGGACTAAATAGCCTATTTCTGCTCCTATATCTTATGGTCTAGTAGATATTTTTGTGCATGAGAATCCCAGGAGATGAGCAGTTTTTGAGATACACCAACCACCCCATCTGGCACCAACCATCATTCCACAAACAGTCATTTTGATCGCATTTTTTTCCCCATTCTGATGTTTGGTCTGAATGACAAATGAACCTCTTGACCATGTCTGCCTGCTTTTATAAGTTGAATTGCTATCACTTAATGTATTGCTTGTGACTGCCTCCATTTAGAATCTCCCTAACAGAGATAATACATTTCTTCTATTCATCCACTCTTCTGCTGAAAATTAAATAGTCTTTCCTTCTTTCCCAGTTCTGATGAATGGTCTTGGGCCTGACACTTTTACTACGCACACAAGAAAATCTGCAGATGCTAGAAATCCAAAGCAACACTTACTAAATACTGGAGGAACTCAGCAGGTCAGGCAGCATCTATGGAAAAGAATGAACAGTCAACGTTTCAGGCTGAGACCCTTCATCACAATTGAACCTTTCACTGTTTCTCCTTCCACAGCTGCTGCCTGACCTGCTGAGTGTTTCCTGCATCTTCCGTCTGTTTTGCACCCCTTTCAGTGACTTCCCTGCTTCCCTGTGCTTCACTGCTGCTTCGCACCTTTCGGGAAATGAAAACAATGAAAGGAGAAATCATCCACAGGTCTCCTGGCTATGAACAGCAAATTGCTGCCTTTGTGCATTTCAAATGTTGACTTTACACAGGATGCCCATACTGTTGTAGATTTTAATGAAAATTTGAAATCTCCACTGATGCAGAACCTAAACCTAGGTTGGCAAACTGCAATTTGACAGTTTGTGCTCAGCTGTGCTAATGAACTGAGCGTTTGAATAATCTGGGACTCTGGAGCAGGCTTGAGCAGGGTGTTGGAAAAATGATATTATCCCTGCACTTATTTGGGCAACCTTTTCTTAACATGCCATTTGATATATACGATTGTGGAAAGTGCAGCAATGATGAATAGTTTTTCTTGATCTGTGACAGATCTTATTTTGCTAATGTCTGACTGAAAATGAAATTTAATGTGTGCTGACTAAGTGGAATACTTAAACAGTGTTATCCGTCTCAAATGATCCAGTGATTATTAGAGTTTGCATGCAAGATGCTTTGGAATCATTATTGGAAATGAACTGGTGAGACAATATCAAACACTCAGCTTTTATTCTTTTTAGTTTAACTTGTATTCTTGTGTATAAAAAATTGTTATTTGTATAGTTTAAAATAAAAATTGTCCTGCATTCCAGGACTGAGGTGGTTATAATTTTCAGGATTATTTGAATAGTTTGGGATGTTTCAGTGGACAAGAGAAGGGGCTTTCAGAACTTTATGTGTGGACTTGATGGGTCAGATCTGGAGGGACTGTTTCCCCTGTAGAGCAGACCAAAAACAGGACAATGAGCATAAAACAGTCAAAGTTCAAAGTAAGTTTATTATCAAAGCATGTATACTCTATGTCACCATATATTACGCTGACTTTCATTTTCTAGTAGGCATTCACAATTGATACAAAGGAATACAATGGGTTCAGTGAAAAACTATACACAAACATGCAACCAATCTGCAAAAGACAAACTTTGCAAATACAAGAGAGAAACTAATAATAATAATTAATACAATAAATAATATGGAGAAGGTGAGTTGGAGAGTCCTTGTGTTGAGGTGAGTGAAGTTATCTGTGCTGGTTCAGGAACCTCATAGTTGAAGGGTGATAATTGCTCCTGAACCTTGTGCTGGGGGATCTAAGGCTGCAGTGAGAAAAGAGCATGGCTCGGTTGGTGGAGGTCCTTGATGATGGATGCTGTGTGATAAGACACCTAGGCAGAGATGGTTGGACCCAAGTATCCAAGGCTGGAATGGAGACACGATGCGAGATTGAAACGAGAACAGAATACTAGACACTAGATGATCATCCAGGAAGAATTGATGATTGAGTACCGAACCTCCATTCAGGTTCTCCTTAAGTATTGAAATCCTGGTGCCAAAACCTGGCTACTAATTGGTGGGACGGTCCTGAATCCTTAAAGGGGCCACACCAACTCTCTATATTCCAGAGAATTTGAGCGTCTACAGCCTGGAAGCTGGTGCGATTGGGTGCTTATTCTAACGTGCTGCTTTCTTCTGGCAGTGGAGCTTGTAGATACGCTCAATGTTGGGGGGAGGTGTTGCTTTTTCTGTAATGGGCTAGACTGCATCCACCAGTTTCTGTAGGGTTTTCTGGTCATCAGCATTGGTTTTTCCATAGCAGGCCACAATGAATCCAAAAGTGGGAAGGATGAATTTTCTGTAAGCAACAATCTGTTGGGGAGATCTCGGAAAGTCAAGCACCATTGGTGGATGCAAAGGTGGTTTCAAATTGAGACTCTGCCCCAGGACTGAAATTTTTATGTTTATTCATTTCTTGGTGTGTGTGGTGTGTGAGTTTATTGTTTATCACCCCTGAGAGTTGATGTGGGTTGTGATTATGAATTAATGACAATTATTAATTTTTTAAAGATTAGAATACATCATGGTATGGGCCCTTCTGAGCCCCTGCGCCCAGCAGCCCATCTATTTAACACTAGACGACCAACTAACCTACTCTCCAGAACAACTTTGAACTGTGGAAGGAAACCAGAGCACCTGGAGGAAACCCATGTGGTGATGGGGAGAATGTGTAATCTCTTTAGAGACAACACTGGAAAGGAATTCTGAATACCGATGCCCCGAGCTGTAATAGCATTACGCTAACTGCTACGCTAGCATGACGCTATTGAAATGAACTAGTTTCATTGTTCATGGAACATAGTTGAAAGTGAGCTGTTCCAGTCCATGTGTATTTTTGTGGTTCACTCATCTCCCTCTTATTGGATTGGGGTATAGAATTTTTAGTTTTCTTATAGCTTAACTTTCTTAAGCTTGCTTGTATTTTTATATAATTACATATATAGATGTTATTGGCAAGTGATTGCTGTGCCAAGATTTATGCTTCATTCTTGACTCATTCAAGAACCTTTGGATTGCAAAAGCATCAGGATCCAAAACTGTAGACATAACTGTTCCTCCCATATTGTCTCCATTAATGTATCTCTACTACATGCTACAACTAAACTACCATTGCATTTGGTAGCTAGTTCCACGTACTCACACTCTGTAGGGCAAGAAGTTGCTCTTAATCTTCCTGTAAGCTATCTTGTACTCATTCATTATTGCTCTTACCAGCAAATGGCAACATCTCCTCTATTGAATCCTTTCATTAATTCAAACAAGTGACTCAGTTGCTCCAGCAGTTTGCTATGCATTTTGAAAGCAGAGTACAATCGAACGAGGATGCTGTATCATGTGTTTAGTGCCTGTCATATAGGACAAATGCTAATTCATTAAACAATCAGAGCGTAGAACATTACTGCATAGGAACAGGCCATTTGGCCCACCATGTCTGTGCTGAGCATGTTGTCAAATTACACTATTCCCTTTTGCCTGCACTTAATCCCTATCCCTCCATTCTCTGCACATTGATATGCCTTTAGGATGTCACTATCATATCCGCTTGCAGTACTGCCCCTGGCATAGTGTTTCAGGCTCCTACCGCTCTCTGTGTTTTAAAAATAAAACTTGCCCTACTCGTCACTTTTAAAACTCCCCCTTCTCACAAACCTGTGCCCTCTAATCTTTGACATTCTACCCTGGGGGAAAGTTTGAGGTTGTAAACCCTTGTTAGAATGATTTTTGGGTTTAGCACATCTAGCAAATGACTTTAGCCACCAATTTTCAAATCTGAATATGGATTGTAGATTTAATTTAAAATGCAGCTCTGAACAATAGGTTCCTAAAAGCCTTGAATCATAGACCAGACAATGCTTATTAAAATTTCTCAAGATGTCTGAGGTGTGATGCGAATTGGGAGTTGTGAAGTTTGAATGTAGTTTCAAAGTAAGCTTTGTGGATGCATTGTAAATATGGAATTATCCTTTGACGTTTAGCACATAAAATATCGGGTAGCATGGGCCAGCCAGACTTTTTCACCAAAAGCATCTCAATATGATGCCTGCAACACACACAAAATGCTGGAGGAACTCAGCAGGCCAGGCAGCATCTGTGGAAAATGATACAATCAATGTTTTGAGCTGAGAACCTTCAGCAGGACTGGAGAAAAAAAGATGAGGGGTCAGAGTTAGAAGGCGGAGGTGGGGGGGGGGGGGGAGGAAGAAACACAAGGTGATAGGTGAAAGTGGGAGGGGGATGGGGTGAAGGAAAGAGCTGAGAAGTTGATTGGTGAAAGAGATACAGGGCTGGAGAAAGGGAAATTGAATTAGAAAGGACAGAAGGCTGTGGGAGAAAGAAAAATGCAGGGGGTGGGGGGATGGGCAGCAAAGAGATTACAGGATCCCACCACCAAGCACATCTGTCCCTTCCCTTCAGTTTCTGAGTTCCATAGGGACCACTCCCTTTGTGATTCCCTTGTCCATTCATTCCTCCCCACTGATCTCCTTCCTGGCACTTATCCTTGCAAGCGGAACAAGTGCTACACCTGTCCCTACATCTCCTCCTTCGCTACGATTCAGGGCCCCAAACAGTCCTTCCAGGTGAGGCAACACTTCACCTATGAGTCTGCTGGGGTCTGCTATTGTATCCGGTGCTCTAGGTGTGGCCTCTTGTATGTTGGTGAGACCCAATGTAGATTGTGAGACTACTTCCCCATGTACCTATGCTCCATCCGCCAGAAAAAGTGGGATCTCCCAGTGGCCACCCTTTTCAATTTCACTTCCAATTCCTATTCCGACATGTCCATCCATGGTCTCCTCTACTGTTGGGATGAGACTATTGAGGAGCAGCACCTTATATTCCGTCTGGGTAGCCTCTAACCTGATGGCATGAACATCGGTTTCTTGAACTTCTGGTAATCACCCCCCCCCCCTTTCTCCATTGCCCATCTCCCTTTCCCTCTTCTCACCTTATCTCCTTGCCTGTCCATTACCTCCCTCTGGTGCTCCTCCCCCTTTTTCTTTCTTGAATGGTCTTTTGCCCTCTCCTAATAGAGTCCCCCTTCTCCAGCCCTGTATCTCTTTTAGCAATCAAGTTCCCAACTCTTTACTTCACCCCTCGCCCCTCCCAGTTTCACCTATCACCTTGTGTTTCTTCATCTACTCCCCACACCTTCTAACTCTAACTCCTTATCTTTTATTCTCCAGTCCTGCTGAAGGGTCTCGGCCCGAAACGCTGACTGTTCTCTTTTCCGTAGATGCTGCCTGGCCTGCTGGGTTCCATTGACTCTTTATTCCTCTCCTTGCTGCCTTGTAGCTGGCCGGTGGTGCAGTGGCTAAGCTCCGGACCCTGAAGCAAGTGGTCCTAGGTTTGAATCCTGCTGGCTCCTTGCACGCTTTCCATCTGTGCTGGGTTGAGCGTTGACCTAGCAACTCAGTCTCATGGAAAACAGATAAATACTAAATAAACGGCAAGGTTGCCATCTGATGCACTACAAGGTGTGGTGAGGAATAATAATAATAATAATAATAATACATGCTGCCTGACTTGCTGAGTTCCTCCAGCATTTTGTTTGTGTCTCTAAAAAGATATTCCACTGCAAATAACCTCTCATAATAGTAGTCTCTTCTGACAATAGACTATGTAATGAGAACCTCCTTTTCTCCAAGGGCCTCCTGAAGCACAAGTATGCTTAGCACAAGAATGACAAAAAACCCCCAAAAGATGCTGCAAATCTGAAATAAACGAAGTGCCAGGAATACTCAACAGGTCAGGCAGCATCTGTGTTTCATGTTCATGAACATTCATCTGATGACCTGAAATTAGAGACTCTTTCTCTCTCCATAGATTCTGCCTGATTATCTGCAGCACTTTCTAATTTTATACTGAGTGCCACTCGGTGATGACACTGGTTATCAAATGTACGGTTACGTCTGAGAGTGCAGATTAGCAAATAAATGGTTATTTTCTACTTTGTTGGATGTAAAACATCAAATAGTGAGTCAAGGAACTTGAAATTAGATAATGGCAGGCAGTTGAGCTAATTTCCCCCATTGTTTGAGTCAATTAATGACTCAGACTAAAGAGTAAAAGCAGTATTTGCGTCATTGTATCACACAGCACAGAAACGAGTTTGTCAGCCCATTGAATCTATGCCTGTTATGTTTTGTAGCTCCTAAACATAGAACTAATTGAAAGAAAAACACAAAGCCAAGATAACTCGTGTATATTCTTAGTTTTATTTTTAGTGAGGCATGCACTTATGACGTGGTGGTGTAACGCCATAGGCCATTCACATACTTGTACATAACCCATAATGAATTATGTAAACAAAGAAAGAATCCTTAACCAAGCAACATATTTACCATATTACTCAAATATTACTGAAATATTAAATACACAACACTTCTCCCTGCTTAGCTATAAACTCCAATTCATTATAGAATGTACAATAAATATATATATGTATTGTATTATATAATATTCTGTGTACACACATAGGTGTAAACACAGTATATTATACAACTACTACGGTACAGGTGTATAGACATCCACAGCATAGTAAATTTTAAATTGGTCCATTAGGCCTAAGGATTTAATTGTTGTGGTTGATTTTTTACTCTTATTGGATAAGGTCTTCCCTGACAAGGGGGTGAGGGTGTTCACTCCGCCTGGCAAGTGAGACTTGTGGCTGTGAAACTACCTCAGGTTCTGGGCCCTCCTCTGCAGTGGTTGTAGGAGTTGACTCTGGGACTGCAGGAAGTGGTTCTGACAGCTCTGGGCAACTTTCTTCTGGATGTATTGACATCCCGAACAGTACATGTCAAGTTGCTTGATCTGAAGAACTATCCCAGGCCACCCAGACAAAGCACTAAGCCAGCTTAATTTTGATCATGCCTAGATGACCGGTGTGTAGCTCCTCCAAAACTTTAACTCTTAGCTTGGATGGTACAACTACTCTCAATCTCCACATAAGGCAACCTCCATCAAGGCCAAGTTCATTCCAGCTGGGGTAAAATTGGGTGATCTGTGATTTCTGCGGCACATTCCAGCCATTTTGGGTTGTCATGTAGACCTGAGGCAGTATGGAGTATTTTTTGGTTTCCCTTTGGATCATCTCTCCCCTAATAGGGAGACTTCTGATTTGGGTATTTCCTTTTCCAAGAGTAAATGGGACAAACCATCAGCATTTCCATGATTCAATCTTGTAAATGTGTCCTCCGAGAACCAGAGCCCATCTCTGCATTTAGTGTTAGTGGAGTACCCTTCTGTGGATTGAAAATGAATACCAGTGGTTGATGATTAGTAATGAGGATAAATTTTCTCCCATAAAGTATCTGGCTGAAACATTTTGCACCCCAAACCAAACTTAAGTCTCCCTTTCAACCTGTGAATAATTTTTCTCTGCAGTGTTAAGGGACTATGATGCAAAGGCTTTGGATGTTCACTTCCATCTCTCAAAACAGGACTGCACCTAAACAATAAGGTGAGGAATCACAGGCAAGCTTCACTGGACAATGTGGATCATAATGTGTGAGTACAGTGCCTGATGTTACCACTTCCCTTCTCTTTTGAAAACCTGTTATAGTAATTGACAGTTCAGTTCCCAAAATGGACTGCAACTGTGACATGTACTTTAGTCTTGGGGCATCCACCACCGCTTGAATTTTCTCAGCACATTTGTGTAATCTTTGTGTGTCAATGGCATGGCCACTGTAAGTGACACATGGTTTAAAGAATTCACACTAGTTGCGTCATACTCCGAGCCCGTAATCTTCTGACGTTTTTAACACTGCCTTGAAATTTTGGAGATGTTACCTGTCATCCTTACCTGTAATAATGATGTAATCCAATTAACACTGAGTGCCTCGGCAGCCTTGTAGTACCTGCTCCATGGATTTTTGCCGGAGTGCATGTGCAGATGCTATTCCAAAAATACGCCTGTTATAATGATAAAGACCTTTATGAGTGTTTATGGTGGAAGCTCTTTGGATTCTTCTATCTCATCTGTAGGTAGGCCTCAGCTAAGTCCAATTTGCTGAAGTGTTTCACTCCTAAAAGGTTTGCAAAGATATCCTATATCCTGTACTGATCTACTTTCAGTTCTTGGTTGATGGTGACATGAATATCACTACAGACCCATTTATTCTTCTTGGCTATTGGGACCACTGGAGTTGCCCCACTCAACCTTTGAAAGAATTCCTTCCTTCAGCCTTCATGCAATCTAGCTCACTGGCTACTTTATTACAGATGGTATAAAGAACTGGGCAGACTTTGTAAAACTTGGGAGTGGCAATTTCATCTAACACTATTTTACCCTTGATATGTTTGAGTTTTGCAATGCCATCCCTGAATGCTGCTGTGGCATCATCCAGTACCTTTCTTAATTCACTTCCAGTTGTCTCGATTGCAGGGAATGAGGCAAATGGTGGATGGATCGTCAATCAAGTTGTAATTGTCTCAGCCAATCATTGTCCCACAATGTTGGTGTTTCTTTTTTTTAACTAGATACAAGCCCAATGAGGCTCATTGGTTATTGTATGTTACAAATGTCATTCCCGGAGGAGTTACTTTTTCTCCAGTGTAAGTTCTTAGTTGGATATCTGCAGGCTTCAGTTCAGTATCTTTGAAATGCTATTCAAGCTCTTTTTGTGGAATAACTGAAACAGACCAATCACTGTCCATTTCCATTTTAATTAATTCGCCATTCTCTTCTGGTGACAGCCATATCACTTGTCTATTGTTAGTTCTCACATTGCAAATCTCGGGACTTCCAAGTCCCATGTTACTCTCATCAACAGCATGTAGATTAGTGCTTTTTTTGAAACTGCAACATGACTTTTTAATCCTTTTCTCTGCTCTGTGTAGTCCATTTATTTTTGTCTGCTCAACATACTCTTTATATGTGTCCAACTTTGTTGAATTTTCTGCAAGTTTAAACCTGCATTGGTCTGCTGTACAATAAATATGTAGACCCTGCTACAATGGTAACACAATTTGTTTGGCTGGGCTGGTGTCTGTTTAGACATTGCAGTTTTATTCATGTTCACAATCATTCCTGAATACAACAGAATTTCCTGTTGTTTCCATTGTTACAGTGATTTCAACTGTTCTGTGAAATGTGAGCTGTGCTTCAGTTAGGAGCAGTTTTTAAATGCTTTCTTGTATGATTCCACAAACTAAGTGATCTCTCAGTGCATCACTAAGCCCATGACTGAACTAACATGCTCAGATGATCTCTTCAATATGGCCACGTATGCTGAAATGGACTCTCCTTCCATTTGTTTACACTTATAAATCCTCAAGCATTCTGCAATCAGCAATGGTTTCAGTTCTAAATGCTCCTGCATTACTTTCACCTTTCACATTATCAGCAAAGCTCATTTTGGCTGGTTTGATTGGAGCAGTGAAACTTATAAGCAAACTGTATACACTTCACCTTCTACACTGCAAAACTGGGACCCATTTTTTGTTGGGTATTTCATTGGCTTTAAAATACTGCTTAATTCACTCAGTATACATCATCCAGTTATGTTTTGTGCAATTGAATGTATCTATCCTTCCAATATAGCCAGCCATTTCTGTTTTTTTAAAAAAAAATTGATTATTTTTACCATTTACTCACAATTTATGAACCTGTGAATTTTTTTTCCATATTCTGTCTCTTTTTTAACTTGAATGTCTCATTGCACTTTTTAAAAACTCAAACATCTTGCTATGCTTCAACAGGTAGGTAGTCATTTCAGTTTTGTTTAATAGGCCTTCATTGCCACTGTTGTACTTTGCAACTTCAAAACATAAGACTAATTGAAAGAAAACCAGGAGCTGTGACAGCTCATGTACGTTTCTGGTTTTATCACTTGTCTATCGAGTTGCACATTTATGACATGGTGGTGTAATGATGTTTGCCATTGGTTCTGGTTAAAATCCCATCAAAAAGTCGGCACTTCTGCAATGCAACACTCTCAAAGAACTGCATCAGCATAAATTCCGGTGCTTGGGACGCTGAAGAAACCAGAAGATGAATACAGTTAGTGCTTGATATTTTTTAAAATTTTTAATTTGGTTGCACTTGAGGAATTTGCTTATCTATTATTACTGTTCAGCAGAATCAATTTAGAAAAAAGGCAGTTAGGATGCATTAACTCTTGGCTTTTATAAAGTGCAAATAAATTGAAATAATAATGATATAAAAATGGACTAGTTCAGTCTTTGAGGATTTTGAAGATCTTTTGTAACAGAAAGAGGTTATTCAGATCAACAGGTACAACACGCTGGAGGAACTCAGCAGGTCGGGCAGCATCTGTGGAAATGAGCAGTCATTCAGATCACTGGGTTCATGCTAGTTCCTGGAGGTCCCATTCCTTTTTGCCTTATTTTGCTGTACCCCATTAACTTATCCTGTCCCACACATGCTCATTGAATCTTTAGGCCATAAGACATTGGAGCAGAATTAGTCCATTCAGCCCATTGAGTCTGCTCCACCATTCCATCATGGCTGATCTCGGATTCCATTGAACCCCATACACTTGCGCTCTCACCATATCCTTTGGTGCCCTGACCGATCAGGAAACAATCAACTTCTGCCCTAAATATATGTATGGACCTAGCCTCCATCATAGTGTCTGGCAGAGCATTCCACAGACTTACTACTCCTTGACCAAAAATAGGCTCACTCCTCAATTTTGAGGTTGTGCCCTCTAGTTCTGGATACTCCCACCATAGGGAACCTCCTCTCCACATCCACCCTATCTAGTCCTTCCAACAGTTGGTAAATTTCAAAGAGAACCCCCGGCTTTCTTCTAAATTTCTGTCAGTACAGGCCCAAAGCTACCAAACTGTCCTCATATGTTAACTCCTTTGTTCCCAGAAACATCCTTTTGAACCTCCTCTGGACTCTCTCCAATGACGACACATCCTTTCTGAGATATGGCGTCCAAAACTGTTGACAATACTCTTAAGTGCAGCCTGGCTAGTGTCTTATAAAGGCTCAGCATGATCTCTTTGCTATTCTGTTTCTCTTGAATAAATGCCAATATTGCATTTGCCTCCTTTACCACAGACTCAACCTGTAAATTAACCTTCTGGGAGTCTTGCAGTTAAGTCCCTCTGCACCTCTGATGTTTGAACCTTCTCCCCATTTAGATAATAGTCCGCACTATTGTTCCTTTTACAAAAATGCATTACTTTACTTACTTTATTGTCACCAAACAATTGATACTAGAGCGTACAATCATCACAGTGATATTTGATTCTGCACTTTGCGCTCCCTGAAGTACAAATCGAAGTAAATATAATAAAAATTTAAATTATAAATCATAATTAGAAAATAGAAAAGGGAAAGTAAGGTAGTGCAAGTTAGGTCTGGATATTTGGAAGGTACGGTCCAGATCCGGGTCAGGAACTGTTCAGCAGTCTTATCACAGTTGGAAAGAAGCTGTTCCCAAATCTGGCTGTATGAATCTTTAAGTTCCTGAACCTTCTCCCGGAGGGAAGAAGGACAAAAAGTGTGTTGGCTGGGTGGGTCGTGTCCTTGATTATCCTGGCAGCACTGCTCCGACAGCGTGCAGTGTAAAGTGAGTCCAAGGATGGAAGATTGGTTTGTGTGCTGTGCTGGGCTATGTTCACGATCTTCTGCAGCTTCTTCCAGTCTTGGACAAGACAACTTCCATACCAGGTTGTGATGCACCCTAGAAGAATGTTTTCTATGGTGTATCTATAAAAATTAATGAGGGTTTTAGGGGACAGGCCAAATCTCTTCAGCTTTCTCAGGAAGTAAAGGCGCTAGTGGGCCTTCTTGGCAGTGGACTCTGCTTGGTTAGACCAAGTCAGGTCATTTGTGATATTCACCCCGAGGAACTTAAAGCTTTTGACCTGTTCCACCTGAGCATCACCGATGTAGATGGGGTCGTGTGGTCCGCTACTCCTTCTAGAGGTCAACAACCAATTCCTTTGTCTTGCTGACGTTGAGGGATAGGTTATTGTCTTCGCACCATGCCACCGGGTTCTTAATTTCCTCTCTGTACTCAGACTCATCATTACCCAAGATACGGCCTACAATTGTGGTGTCATCAGCAAATTTATATATTGAGTTTGATGGAAACTTGGCTACACAATCATGGGTGTACAGTGAGTACAGCAGGGGGGCTGAGTACACAGCCTTGTGGGGCACCGGTGCTCAGAGTGATTGTAGAGGAGAGCTTTTCCCCTATTTTTACAGCCTGGGTCCTGTCTGTGAGGAAGTTGAAGATCCAGCTGCAGATCTGAGTGCTAAGACCCAGGTTCCGGAGCTTAGGAATCAGTTTATTTGGAATGATGGTATTAAAGGCAGAGCTGTAGTCAGTGAAAAGGAGCCTTACATATGCATCTTTATTCTCCAGGTGTTCTAAGGAGGAATGTAGTGCCAGAGAGATGGCATCTGCCGTTGACCTGTTGCTCCAGTAGGCGAATTGCAAAGCGTCGAGGTTGACTGGTGGGTTATGGTTGATGTGTGCCATAACCAATTGTTCGAAGCACTTCATAGCAATTGATGTTAGAGCCACAAGTCGATAGTCATTCAGGCATTCAGTCATTCAGTCATTGCTTTTCTTCGGTACTGGGATTATCGTTGCCTTCTTAAGACACGAGGGGATCTTAGACTGAAGTAGGGAGCAGTTGAAGATGTCAGCAAACACTCCAGCTAGTTCGCTTGCACAGGCCCGGGGAACCCATCCCAGGATGCCATCTGGGTCAGTCACCTTCCTTGGATTTATCTTCAGGAATTTATCATACATCATGTATTTATCATACATTTCCCAACACTCTATTCCATCTGCAACTTTTTTGCCCATTTTTTCCAATTTGTCTAAGTCCTGCTGCAATCGCATTGCTTGCTCAGCACTACCTAGCCCTCCACCTACCTTCGTATCATCCACAAACTTTGCCACACAGCCATCAATTCCATTATCTAAATCATTAACAAACAATGTGAAAAGCAGCAGTCTTAATACTGACCTCTAAGGAACACCGTTAGTCACTGGCAGCCAACCAGAAAAGGCTACTTTTATTCCCACTCACTGCCTCCTGCCTGTCAGCTATTCCACTATCCATGCCAGTATCTTTCCAGTAATGCCATAGGATTTTATCTTGTTAAGCAGTCTCATGTGCGGCACCTTATCAAAAGCCTTCTGAAAATCCAAGTAAGTGACACCCACTTCCTCTCCTTTGTGCACCCTGCATGTTACTTCCTCAAAGAACTCTAATAGATTTGTCAGGCAAGATTTTCCTTTACAGAAACCTTGCTGACTTTGGCTTATTTTATCATTAGTGTCCACGTACCTTGAAACCTCATCTTTCATAACAGACTCCAACAGTTTCCCAGCCACTGAGGTTTGGCTAACTGGCCTATAATTTCCTTTTTTTTGTCTTCCTTCCTTCTTGAAGTTTGGAATGACATTTGCATTCTCCCAGTCCTCCGGACCATGCCAGAGTCAAGTGATTCTCAAACGATCATGACCAGTGCATCCATTGTCTCTTTATTTGCCATTAACCAATAACCTAAAGAACGATTTTCAACTAACCTTGCAGGAAAGAATTTCTTTTGTATAATCACAAACAACTTGTTTTCCACCCTATTTCTACCCATGCTTTCACCCTTCTGACCTTTAAACAGTATTTACCACAAAACAAAAGGATTTGGTGAGCAGTTTATGTGAAAGTTTGAAAGCCCTGTTTAAATAAAATGAATAAAAATGTAAATTTTGCATGCTTTATATTGTTGCTGTTATTGGTTGAAACAAAATTGATTTTCCCAGGCTGGTCTTTTGAGGTATTCTCTGAGTTGTTGTTCAGATGAAACCAACAAATTGAATCCAAAACATAAATAACCTCATTCCATTAATCTGACTACCTTTCGGTTTTATAAACAAATCAAAGAGAATTTATTCAAGTTATTTGTAAGTTTTTAAACATTTGGGGAGCGTGCATGTAGAGATTAAGACAATTGGTGGAAATTATATATAAAATCATTAATAAATATGCCTTAATGAATACCTAAAGGTTATTAAAATCTTGGTGTACCAGTCATCCTCTTTATTAAATAAATGATCTTTACCTTGACAAATGGAATAACTTTCAGCTTCAGACTGGAATTGGGTGAGGAAAGCTATTTTAAGGAATTTGCAACTTTCAGATAAATCTGCAAATAATTACAGAAAGCAGGTAGTGAATTGAAAGCTATAATCCAGTCTCAGAGATTCACTTAATTTTGTTCCCAAGGTTTATATCATTGAAGCCTCTCTATAATATTCTGCTTCTGAAACTCAGTGGAATCTATCCGTTCTCCATCAAGCAGAACAGTTGGAAATACGCAGAATAGTGGAACATTAACAAATTAATTATATCTTGATAATTTAAAAAATTCCAATATGTTCTGGCTGTGGTAAATGAGCATCCATTTTAAACCATAAATTGATGTTTAATCACTTCATGATTACTAATGCTTTAGTGTGAATGCAATTACAAATGCATCAGCCCAATGGACCAGGCCACCTGCCAATGCATCTGCTTTAGCTGAGAAGTGATTTATCTGCTTGTAAATTGCTTTTCTTTTCTGATCTTGGTGAGCTGATGGTGATATCTGTCAAATGGGCAGTTGGGCTTTAGTCCTTGTTGTTGCCATAATGTCTACTTACTGCATTAAAGGCAAGGATTATTTTGGATGAGATCCCAGGGCAGTAACCATGAGGAAGGTTGTTGTAACCAAGTCCTATTATATTTTAATAATGGCTGTTCATCGTCACAGGGTCTTCTGTGGGAGCAACAGTCATTCCAGCTCTGGCAATCCATGACCTTCTGAATCCAAAACAAGAATGTGACCAGCAGAATCAAGAAGCTACTTGGTTAGGCTGGCATGGTTATTGGGGTTTGATTCCCACCACTGCCTGTAAGGAGTTTTTATGTTCTCCCCGTGACTGCATGGGTTTCCCCCCGACTGCTCCAGTTTCCTCTCACATTTTGAAGAAATATGGTTTAGGGTTAGTGAGTGTCAGCCTCGGAAGCGTGGCAAAACTTACCTAGTACAATCTTTGCAGATTTGATTTGACCACAGAACGATGCACTTCGCTGTATGTTTTGATGTACAGGTGCCAAATAAAGCCAAATCATTAAATTGAAAATTTAAGATAAATTTTGAAAACTCATTTTTTAAATTTTAAAATAACCTTGATGTCTTTCCTTTGTCACATATTTGTGGAATTTTCCTTAAATGTTGGGCTGTGTTTAGCGTTACACTGTTGTGAGTTGACAGCTCCCAAGTTAAAAAATACCTGGTCTTGAAGGTGAATTGCGCTGGGCTTCTGAGAAAGAGATTATTCAAGTTGAGCCACCTCAAGTAGAATATGTAGCACCTCCTTTCTTTAAAAAATCCCTTCCAGCAATTTTTATATCATCAGCAAATTTGGAAAACTTACATTTTCATTCCTTTCTCTAGGTCATTATTTAAGTAGTAAACTATCGAAGACCAAAAACCAATTCCTGAAGTCCTTCACTCATTATACTTGCTCTCATTCACTCTAATTCTTTGTTTTCAAAGTGACAGCCAGTTTTCAATCCATGCAGGCACCTCTTCTGATACCTTGGGCTTTTAATTTTTGCACACTTTTCCTTTATGGCAACTTGTCAACTGTCTTTTGGAAATCTAAATACACTGCATCTGCAGGCTCCCCTCTATGAACTCTCCTTGTTACATCCTCAATGAATTTGAGTGAACTTGACAAACATGATTATATTATATTATTCGATTATTGTCTCTAACATCTTGGCAAAATAGAGTGGGGAACTATAGCCTATAGTTCCCCGCTTTCTCTATTCCTCCCTTTTGATCAAGGGTGTCAGTTAGACACTTTTTCTCATCTTATGGTACCCCCATATAATTTAGCAAGTTTTCTACCAAAATGCCCACAATCTGTTCAGCAGCTTCCTTTAAATCTGGTGATTTGCTGCCCTGAAAACTGTGTACTTCTCCAACACCTTTAACCTCTGTGACCTCGAATTTATGTTATTTGAAATAGAGTCATAGTGTCATAAAGCACAACAGCACAGAAGCAGACCCTTTGGCCCATCTAGCCCTTACTGAACTGTTATTCTACCTAGTTCCATTGGCCTACATCTGCACATATAGGATCACTGGCCCTCTAGTAAATGGGGAGCCGGAACATCAGTCTGAGTAGATGGGCATGTGGGAGAGAATGAGGTATAGGGAAATAAGCAAATAGGTGGAGGGAATGGGATTGATGGGGTTGCACTGACAGCCTACATTGACTCAATGGCTGCATAAAGTGCCATATTTATACACACACACTGGCCATTTTACCAGGAACATCCTGTACCTAACAAAGAGGCCTCTGAGTGTACGATCATATCTTCTGCTGCTGTAGCCCATCCACTTCAAGGCCCGACATGTTGTGCATTCAGAGATGCTGTTCTGCACACCACTTCTGTAATGTGTGGTTATTTGAGTTACCATTGCCTTCCTGTTAGCAAGAACCAATCTTGCAATTCTCATCTGACCACTCTCATTAACAAGGCATTTTTGCCCAGAGAACTGCCGCTCACTGGGTGTTATTTTTTTACACCATTCCCTGTAAACTCTAGGGACTGTTGTGTGTGAAGATCCCAGAAGATCAGCAGTTTCTGAGATACTCAAACCACCCCGTCCGGCAGCAACAATTACTCATGGTCAAAGTCAATTAGATCGCATTTATTCACCTTTTCTAAAGTTCGGTCTGAACAACATCTTGACCATGTCTGCGTGTATGCATTGAGCTGCTGTCGCATGATTGGCTGATTAGATATTTGCATTAGCAAGCAGGTGTACAGGTGTACCTAATAAAGTGGCCACTGAGGGTATATTGTGTCCATTCTGTGGGTTTAGTGAGCAGCACTCGTGCAATTGAGTCCCAAAAGCTGATAGATGAGGCCTCCCTTCAGAAAACTGGGCACATAAGTCAGTACTGCTTCTCCATTGCAGTATGCAGGGAGTGCTGAACCCTGCAGTCTGTCAAATGAGGCGTTAGGCTTGTGCTCCAATTGTTCTTTCAGATAGGTGAGATCACATGGTACTACTTCAAAGAACAGAAAGGGAATTTGCCCTGATGGCTTTGTCAATAGATTCCCTCGATCAGTATCATAAAAAAATGATGAAGGCTCTCGGCCCAAAATGTCGACTGTACTTTTTCCCGTAATGCTTCCTGGCCTGCTGAGTTCCTCCAGTTTTTTATGAGTATAAACTGATTATCTATTTGTTTACAGTTTGTTACTTGTGGGACACTACTGGATGTTATTTGGTTGTTTCATTTCTTCCAGTTGGTTGATGACAGTATGTCAAAAGGGGATTGGTATTGGTTTATTATAGTCACATGTACCAAGATACAGTGAAAAACTTGTCTTCTATACTCTTTATTTAGATGAAATCACTACACAATGCATTGAGCTAGAATGAGGTAAAATAATAACAATGCAGAATAAAGTATAAAAGCTGCCAGAAAAGTGCAGTGCAGGTAAACGATAAAATGGAAGATCATAATGAGGTTGATTGTGAGCTCAAGTGTCCATTTTATCATACAAGAGGTCCATTCAAGAGTCTGATTACGGTGGAATAGAAGAAGCAATGTCCAGGTAATTGGAAAAATGCAGCTCTTTCTGCAATTGACAATTGTGTGGTTGAGATGTTGAACCCACAGTTGAATGTACAAGCACAGGTTTGCTCTAAGTTTGGGCAGTGGCAAAATGCATGCTTTCGTATCCATTCTGCGTCAGTTTTGTACTTAAATTAGTTGAAGAAATGGCATGATGTGAAAATATGTCAGGAGGAGCACCTCACATACTATTCAAATTAAAAAGAAAGTTTGACAAGCTTAACTGGCTGACAGCAAAGCTTATTGTTTCATCCAGCAGTAGAGTTTAGCCACTTAAAATATCCCAGCTCAACCTTTTGAGTTTGAAGATGATTGTAATGTAGCAGAGAGATGGTTAGAATGGAAGCAGGGAGAGCGAGAGGAGTGAACGATACTGTACTTCAGATTCCAGAGATGAATTTCTTCAGTAGATGAGCCATATGGAATGGATGCTGTAAAGGTGGAACTGGTGCAGCCAGTCATTCAGAATCAAGGTTATGAATCAACATAGTGACAGACTCCAGCTGTGTTTAATCTGTCATGGATTTCAGAGCATCTTGCGATCTGTGAATCATGAACATTGTGTGTGTGTGTGTGTGTGTGTGTGTGTGTGTGTGTGTGTGTGTGTGTGTGTGTGTGTGTGTGTGTGTGTGTGTCCGTTTGCAAACACAGATACACATGCATACGTCTTTACACACAACCTGCGCAGATGCAGGATGTGTACGCAAAAAAGCCAGGACTGACAGGGACATAAAATATAATTTTCCATTCCTGCTGCTGTGTTTGCTCTTGAAAATAGCTGTGTAAGTGCGTAGGTTTGTATTCAGAGGTTAATGAAACACCAGTGCCCAGGAAAAAGAAGTTTACAAAAAGTGGCGCATACAGCCCAGTACTTCACAGGCTAAGACTTCCCCAACATTGAACGCATTTACAAAGAGCTCTGACACAAGAAATCAGCATCCACCATCAGGGACCCCCACCATCTAGGCCATACTTTCTTCTCACCACTATATTTGGGCAGGAGGAACAGGAGCCTTAGATCCTACAGCACCAGTTTCAGAAACAGTTACTACTCTTCAGCCATCAGGCTCCTGAACCAGCATGGACAATTTCACTCAGATCAATACTGAACTGACTTCACAACCTGTAGACCTACTGTTTTGTTACTCTAAAGCATAAGGCTAATTGAAAGGAAGAAGAGGGTAGTTCAGGACAACAGTCTCAGTTTTGTTTTTAATTTAAGCAAGGCATGCGTGTATGACATGATGGCATGATAGAAACATAGTAACATAGAAAACCTACAGCACAATTCAGGCCCTTCAGCTCACAAAGCTGTGCCGAAAATGTCCTTACCTTAGAAATTACCTAGCGTTACCCATAGCCCCCTATTTTTCTAAGCTCCATGTACCTATACAGGAGTCTCTTAAAGGACCCTACCGTATCAGCCTCCACAACCGTTGCTGGCAGCTCATTCCACACACTCACCATTCTCTGCGTAAAAAACTTATCCCTGACATCTCCTCTGTACCTGCTTCCAAGCACCTTAAAACTGTGCCCTCTTGTGCTAGCCATTTCAGCCTTGGGAAAAAGCCTCTGACTATCCACATGATCAATGCCTCTCATCATCTTACACATCTCTATCAGGACACCTGGTCTGCTGTGTTCCACCAGCATTTTGTGTGTGTCCCATGATTGATGAAGGCCAATACACCATATGCCTTCTTAACCACAGAGTCAACCTGCACAGCAGCTTTGAGTGTCATATGGACTCAGACCCCAAGATCACTCTAATCCTCCACACTGCCAAGAGTCTTACCATTATTGCTATATTCTGTCATCATATTTGATCTACCAAAATGAACCACCTCACACTTATCTGGGTTGAACTCCATCTGCCAATTCTCAGCCCAGTTTTGCATCCTATCAATGTCCCGCTGCAACTTCTGATAGCCCTCCACACTATCCACAATACCCTCAAACTTTGTGTCATCAGAAAATTTACTAACCCATTCCTCCACTTCCTCATCCAGGTCATTTATAAAAATCATGAAGAGTAGGAGTCCCAGAACAGATCCCTGAGGCACACCACTGGTCACCGACCTCCATACAGAATATGACCTGTCTACAACCACTCTTTGCCTTCTGTAGGCAAGCCAGTTCTGGATCCACAAAGCAATGTCCCCTTGGATCCCATGCCTCCTTACTTTTTCAATAAGCCTTGCATTGGGTTTCTTATCAAATGCCTTACTGAAATCCATATAACTACATCTACTGCTCTTTCTTCATCAATGTGCTTAGTCACATCTTCAAAAAATTCAATCAGGCTCATGGCATGACCTGCCTTTGACAAAGCCATGCTGACTATTCCTAATCATATTATGTCTCTCCAAATGTTCATAAATCCTGCCTCTCAGGATCTTCTCCATCAACTTACCAGGCACTGAAGTCTGTAATTTCCTGGGTTATCTGTACTCCCTTTCTTGAATAGGGGAACAACATCCGCAACCCTCCAATCCTCCGGAACCTCTCCCGTCCCCATTGATGATGCAAAGATCATTGCCAGAGGTTCAGAAATCTCCTTCCCCACCTCCCACAGTAACATGGGGTACATCTCATTCTGGTCCCAGTGACTTATCCAACTTGATGCTTTCAAAAAGCTTCAGCACATCCTCTTTCTTAATATCTACATACTCAAGCTTTTCAGTCCACTGTAAGTCATCTCTACAATCACCAAGATCCTTTTCTGTAGTGAATACTGAAGCAAAGTATTCATTAAGTACCTCTACTATCTCCTCTGTTCCATACGCACTTTCTCACTGTCACACTTGATTGGTCCTATTCTCTCTTGTCTTATCTTCTCATGGCCCCTTCTGGCTCTCCTAATTTCATTCTTAAGCTCCTTCCTGCTAGCCTTACAATTTTCTAGATCTCTATCATTACCTAATTTTTGAACCTTTCGTAAGCTTTTCTTCTTGACTAGATTTACTTTGTACACTATGGTATATGTATCCTCCCATCCTTTCCCTGTCTCATTGGAACGTACCTATGCAGAACTCCACGCAAACATCCCCTGAACATTTGCCACATTTCTTCCGATAATTTTCCTGAGAACATCTGTTCCCAATTTATGCTTCCAAGTTCCTGCCTGATAGCCTCATATTTCCCCTTACTCCAATTAAATGCTTTCCAAACTTGTCTGTTCCTATCCCACTGAAAAGCTATGGTAAAGGAGATAGAATTGTGATCACTATCTCCAAAATGGTCTCCCACTGAGAGATCTGACACCTGACCAGGTTCATTTCCAAATACCAGATCAAATACAGCCTCTCCTCTTGCAGTCTTATCTACATATTGTGTCAAGAAACCTTACTGAACATACCTAACAAACTCCACCCCATCTAAACCCATCACTCTAGGGACATGCCAATTGATATTTGGGAAATTAAAATCTCCCACCACCACAACCCTTTTATTATTACACTGTTCTAGAATCTGTCTCTCTATCTGCTCCTCGATGTCCCTGTTACTACTGAGTGGTCTATAAAAACACCCAATAGAGTTATTGACCCCTTCCTGTTCCTAACTTCCACCCACAGAGACTTTGTAGACAATTCCTCCATGTCTTCCTCCTTTTCTGCAGCCGTGACACAATCTCTGATCAGCAGTGCCATGCCACCACCTCTTTTGACTCCCTCCCTGTCCTTTCTGAAACATCTAAAGCCTGGCACTCGAGGTAACTATTCCTGCCCCTGAGCCATCCAAGTCTCTGTAATGGCCACCACATCATATCTCCAAGTACTGATCCACGCTCTAAGCTCATCTGCTTTGTTCATAATGCTCCTTGCATTAAAATAGACACATCTCAAACCATTGGTCTGAGTGTGTCCCTTCTCTATCACCTGCCTATCCTCCCTCTCACACTTTCTCCAAGCTTTAATGCATGCCATTCACATACAACCCATTATATAAACAACAAAGAATGCTGAATCAAACAACATATTTACAAAATTACTCAAATATTATTGAAATATTAAATACACAAAACTCACTTTCAAGGACTATGGTTATGTAGTGGTTAGCACAACACTTTTACAGTACAGGTGACCTGGGTTCATTTCCCACTGCTGCCTGTAAGGAATTTGCATGTTCTCCCTGTTACTCTGTGGAATTCCTCCAGGTTTTCCAGCATCCTCTTACAGTCCAAAGATGTACCGGTAAATAAATAAAGTGTTCAGCATGTTAAATGATTATTCCCTCCGCCACCAGCACACACCTTGACTGCAGTGTGTACGGTCCGCAGCATGTAGTGAAGTTTATTTGACTTCACTTCCCACAGTTGACATCTTCACTCGGGGGTTCCCAAGCTGGGGTCAACGGATCCCTCGGTTAATGGTCAGGCTCCAAGTCATAAAAAAGGTATGGAAGCTCTCAAGGGCAGCAAGTGCATCGGATTGCTGCCTTTTGCAAATTCCCCTTCAAACTTAGCATTATCCTTATTTGGAAACTCAGTTTAAATCATGGAAAACTCTACACAACAACATGGTGGGAGCACCTTCTCCAGAAGGACTGTAGTGATTCATGATTCAAGAAGGGTTCACTATTGTCTTCTGGAGGGCAACAGCAGCAGCTAACTAATGCTGACCTTATCAATGTTACTTGTATCCCATGAGGAAGTTGAAAATAACTGAAAGAGGAAATGATTGATTTGAGTAGCATTGTTCAATAAACATTGTTCTCTTATGTATTATTCTGGCTTCAGAAGCCCGAATCAATGTGATCTGACTCCACCAATACCATTGATGAATGAAATGCCTGAACTTCTATTGAGCCGTTCATGCTATTCCAGGATATTTTTTCTGCCAGTGAAATATTTCTTAGTGTGGTCACTTTTGTGATGAAGGAAATACGTGCAGAGATCCCACAAACATCAAAATGAAAGGTGGCCAGATATTTATCATTATTGACAGAGTGATGAATAATGTCCAGGATACAAGTGAAATACTCTCCTGCAGTTTTTCTAAGCACATTGACAGGGATAGTTTTGGTGCAATGTTTTTCTGAAATGCAGCTCCTTGAGCAATACGTTGTTTCCTCCTGGGTAGTTTGTTGTGTTAGGGGACCTAGAACTTATTTTGGTTTGCTCAAGAATGTGATACACTGAACCACAGTTGATGCCAAGGTCCAAGTGAGAGCGCTTTCCATTTTGAGTCCATCCCTGTAAAGCAAGCACTACTTTTGTGGCTCACACGGAAGCAGCTATACATCATTTATAGATGTGTCTGTTAAGTTATCTTATTGAAAGGTATGCAATTCGTAAGGAGGTTGATGTGGCAGATGTCAGTCTGATTGTAAGGAGACAGCCATTCAGAACAGGATTAAGAAGTTTCTTTGCCTGACTTTAGCGTCCTGGTTGCTGGGGAGGCATGTGCCCATCATGGGCATGAGCCTCCCCAGCACCCAGGACATCTTCAAGGAACAATGCCTCAAAAAGTGGCATCCAGCACTAAAAACCCCCATCACCCAGGGCATGCCCTCTTCTCATTGCTACCATCAGGAGGGAGGTAGTCAAGCCTGAAGGCATACACCCAGCGATTCAGGAACGGCTTCTTCCCCTCTGCCATCAGATTTCTGAATGGACAATGAATCCATGAACTTTTCATCACTACTTTTTTTCCTCTCTTTTTGCACTACTTATTTAATTTAACATTTTAAACATATATACACTTCTTACTGTAATTTACACCATTCAACGTACTGCTACCACATAGCAACAAATTTCATGACATATTCCAGTGATATTAAACCTTATTCTGATTCTGTTCTGGATCCTTGGAATTGTCTTCCGAATTACTTTACTTTATTGTCACCAAACAATTGATACTAGAGCGTACAATCATCACAGCGATATTTGATTCTGCGCTTCGTGCTCCCTGAAGTACAAATCAAAGTAACTATAATAAAAATTTAAATTATAAATCATAATTAGAAAATAGAAAAGGGAAAGTAAGGTAGTGCAAGTCAGGTCCGGATATTCGGAAGGTACAGCCCAGATCCGGGTCAGGATCTGTTCTGCAGTCTTATCACAGTTGGAAAGAAGCTGTTCCCAAATCTGGCCGTACGAATCTTCAAGCTCCTGAACCTTCTCCCGGAGGGAAGAAGGACAAAAAGTGTGTTGGCTGGGTGGGTCGTGTCCTTGATTATCCTGCAGCACTGCTCCGACAGCGTGCGGTGTAAAGTGAGTCCAAGGATGGAAGATTGGTTTGTGTGATGTGTTGGGTTATGTTTACGATCTTCTGCAGCTTCTTCCAGTCTTGGACAAGACAACTTCCATACCAGGTTGTGATGCACCCTAGAAGAATGTTTTCTACGGTGCATCTATAAAAATTAATGAGGGTTTTAGGGGACAGGCCAAGTTTCTTCAGCTTTCTCAGGAAGTAAAGGCACTGGTGGGCCTTCTTGGCAGTGGACTGCGCTTGGTTAGACCAAGTTAGGTCATTTGTGATATTCACCCCGAGGAACTTAAAGCTTTTGACCTGTTCCACCTGCGCATCACCGCTGTAGATGGGGTCGTGCGGTCCACTACTCCTTCTGAAGTCAACAACCAATTCCTTTGTCTTGCTGATGTTGAGGGATAGGTTATTGTCTTCGCACCATGCCACCGGGTTCTTAATTTCCTCTCTGTACTCAGACTCATCCTTACCGAAGATACAGCCTACAATTGTGGTGTCATCAGCAAACTTATATATTGAGTTTGATGGAAACTTGGCTACACAATCATGGGTGTACAGTGAGTACAGCAGGGGGGGCTGAGTACACAGCCTTGTGGGGCACCGGTGCTCAGAGTGATTGTAGAGGAGAGCTTGTCCCCTATTTTTACTGCCTGGGTCCTGTCTGTGAGGAAGTTGAAGATCCAGCTGCAGATCTGAGTGCTAAGACCCAGGTTCCGGAGCTTAGGAATCAGTTTATTTGGAATGATGGTATTAAAGGCAGAGCTGTAGTCAATGAAAAGGATCCTTACATATGCATCTTTATTCTCCAGGTGTTCTAAGGAGGAACGTAGTGCCAGAGAGATGACATCTGCCGTTGACCTGTTGCTCCGGTAGGCGAATTGCAACCATCGAGGTTGACCGGTAGGCTATGGTTGATGTGTGCCTTAACCAATTGCTCGAAGCACTTCATAGCAATTGATGTCAGAGCCACAGGTCGATAATCATTCAGGCATGCCATCTTGCTTTTCTGAATGAACTAGACCTCTTAAATAGACCAATTAACTAAGTATATACAGGAGCACGATACAATAAGCTGGAGGAACTTACTGTGGTTTGCTCCAGATTGCAGCATCTCAGTCCCTTGTGTCTCCTGTGTGTATATTCAATATTAAGATTTCAGATATTAAGTAAGTGAAGAGATACGGGGTTAGTGCAGGTATCTGGCAGTGAGGTAACATTGAATATCAGAGATGACAGAGACTAAAGGATGACACCAGGGCTCAAAAGAATGACACCTATTTGAAGTAATCAATTCACTTCAAAAAAGCACACCTATAGCTTTCACATGTGTTTGACATTTCTAAAGGTTGTGTTAAGGATGATAGAAATGTCAGACATTTTTCTGAGGACAAAATACAGAACAGAGAAAGAAAACATTGATTAATTTTCAGAACTTTCTAAGTTTGATTTTGATAAACCAGACGTTTTAATCTTGCAGGTTGATTTTAAATATGTTATTGGCTATTAATAGATATCTGTACAATTATTTTAGGCCTTAGTGACGCTTGAGTTCACTGATAATCTAATAACTCATGATTAGCATTTATGAGGTTTCTGTCAGCCTCTGGTTAAAAGGAAAACTGCAAATATGAAGCTGAGATTTAAAGCAGCAAATGTTTGAAATAGCAGATCCCTCTGTGATTAGGAAGAGACAAAATGAAAAAAAAAAGATTCATGGCCTGAGGGAAAGAAAAACATCTGAATAATGCCTGATGTTAGAGGGTTGAACCTTGTTGGAGAAATAATGAGGGATAAGCACATGATGCTATTATTTCAAAGTCTGCCGGGGATTCAAAGCTGAGGGATGTGTGGCAGGTTGCATATCTCCAGAACCTGCTGCACGAGCATCATCACGTCATTTATAAGAACTTGCTGGGTTTGCTCATTAATTGTCCATTAAATGCTGCAGGAAGTTAGGGTTGGTAATTAATGACATGAATAACACCATAACACTGTGATAGATGCTTCAATGATGCCAATGAACCACTTGGTCATGAAAAGGCAGCTTAAACTGTCTGGTCTTACACATCCATGTGGCAGAACTTTTTTTTAAGGTTAACTTTTTCCTCCTCTTTGATTACTTTGTGGATGTGATTTCATTCTTTTTTCCCCTCGTGTCGGTCCTTCCTTTATTTAATTTTAACCCCTGTATTTCATTGGTTAGGAAGTCATCATTCATTAGGAAGTCACCTTCAGCCCTGGTTCTGTCCCAGAGATCTATTTCATTCAGTGCTTTGTTGTTAATTTTAATTCCAATTAGGGAATCTCAGATTTCTTTTCAAGCTGCAAGATGCAGACTGAAGTTATCACTTACAGAGTGTACTGGTTGGTCCAGAAATGATTACCTACTGGACTGTAAGGCTTGTGGATGTCAAACTATTTAAACAGAGGCATTTTATCAGTGAGAAAGGCGTATTCTACCCCACTTCTGCACGATGAACCAAACTCCCAGAATGACTGTCGACATTGAGTGACCATTTCCAAATGGAAACTCACCTGCACCAGCATATAAGTCACAACTCTGTTAAGAGTTGCACATTCAGATGGAGATGAAACATAAAAGTTTTTACTGCTCATGCATATGAAGGATGTAAGAGATAAAGTCAATTCAAATCAATTCAAGAGTAGGTCAGACACTGGGTACCCTGTTGTAAGTGACTGTTGGATAAGGGAAGGGCTGGAGTTTGTATTTTTTCATATTTTCCTTGTAGCTTAGCTTTCCTATCCTTTCTAGTATTTTATATAACCTTCTATAGACATGTAATTGTTCAGTGATTTTTTTTTAGTTGTTTCTGTATCTTTTTAGAAGCATCTCGGTTTTCTGTAGAAGGTGTTACACCACTTGAATCTGGCTATTTTATAGGTTTATTGTTATCACTGGAAAGTTGCTATCTCCTGTCTGAGTATGAGATGACCACAGTTATGTTTTTCTTTGTTTGTTCTTCATTTTTGTAACACTTAATAAAATGGCCATAAACAACAAGTATTATGTCTCATTCTTGACTTCTGAAGAACATTTGGATTACAAAATTACCAGGATTCAACATGTCATACCTTCTGAGACTGCAGAGCAATTTCTACCTGTAGATGTCACGGTTTAGGAGCATGATAGAATCCGCTTTGCTTGTCTAAGCATGTATAGTTCTTACAGCATGCAAGAAGCTACCCACTTGATCAGCACCCCAATGTTTATTCCAACACACAAAATACTGGAGTCAGGCAGCATCTGTGGAGGGAAGTGGTTGAGGTAGAGGGGAGATAGCCAAATCAAAGAGGTGAGTGAAGGGGGCAGAGTAAGAGTTACTCTAGCAAGTGATAGGTGCATCCAGGTTAGGGAAGAATGGGAATTGCACCAGAAGCCGGGGGTTGATAGATGGAAGTGCTAAAGGGCTGTAGATGACGGAATCTGATTGGAGAGGAAGGTGAAATATGGAAGCAAAGGAGGGAGGAGGAAGGGGAAGATGGGAATAGTGGGGGAGGGGAGCCATTGAGGGGATGGGCAGATGGACAGCATGGATGAGAGGAAAGAGACAGTGTGATCGGGGCTGGTAGATCAGGAGGAGGGAGAAAAGGGACGGGGGTGAGCAGTTTGCTCGAAGTCCATGCTACTGGGTTGTAGATGGAATATAAGGTGCTGTTCGTGTAGCTTGCATTTCTCCTTGTCTTTGCAGTAGAGGATGCAAAGGACATACATGCCAGTGTGGGATTGAAATGGCCAAAACCTGGAAGTTGCAGATGGAGTGTAGGTGCCCAGCTGGGCCCTGGATCTGCCTGCCTTTATTGTTGGCAGTCTGTGTTCCAAAGCCACCTGGCTACCACTTCCTAACTCTTCCTCCACTGCATTGGTGCTGCTTCCTGCGTGGGGGTCATCAGTTTCATTAATTGTGCTACCACCTTCCACCTTTCAGCCCACCCTCAGAATCACCTGGACCACCTCTGGCATCTCTCTCCCCTTTCAGGATCTCTGTCTCCAACGGGGCAGCATCTACCACAGGATCACTGACACCCACAGTGACCATTGTAGTGGAAAAAACTACCGGTAATCCAAAATCAAAACTAAACAATTGCCGCTAGCCTGTGACCACCATGGGGCTGTCACACCCTCAGCTTCAATGAACTGATTGTTCCAAAGAGTCAAATTCCTTATTAGATCCTTTATTAGCAATTAGCAAATGTACTACCTTGAAGCAATATTAAGTGGTCAGTAAGAATATGACCTCCGCCTACAAACTGCCATGAAACAAACATGAATACACAACTTATTCCCTGCACTTATACCATGCCCCCACTGAAGAGACTAGTTACCATAGTAAACTTAATATGCACGCAACACAGAATACAAAGTTCCTACAATGATGATTACACCTCCTCTCAAGCTGCCACCTGAATGCATGTCGTTCCTTTTCTCAGTTCCTCTGACTTTGCTGTATCTGTTCTCAAGATCAGGCTTTCCACTCCAGGACAAATGAGATGTCGTTTTAAAGCAAATGGGATTCACTTTCCACCCCCCCCCCACTGTTATTGATTGAGCCCACACCTGCATCTCCTCTATTTACCACACTCCGCTTTTGCCCCACTAACCCCGCGTACAGAGTAGGGATAGAGTTCCCCTTGTCCTTACCTACTACCCCACCAACCTACATACCCAGAACATCATTCTTCACAACTTCCACCAGCTACAGAGTGATCCCACCACCAGTCATACCTTGCTCTCACCACCCCTTTCTGCTTTCCTCAGGAATCATTGTCTTTGTGGCTCCCTGATCCATTCATCCCTCTGTAGCCACCCCCAGGCTCCTTGTAACCATAGGGAGTGTAACACCTATCCCTCCTCTCTCACCACCATCCGGGGCATGAAACTGCCCTTCCAGGTCAGGCAATTATTCACATGTGTCTCCTCCAGCCTTATTTATTATATCTGGTGCTCCTGATATGGTCTCCTCAACCTTGGTGAGTCTGCAAGTAGATTGGGTGACTGACTTTGGCTTGATCTCTTCTTTGAAACAGTATAATGGGATCTTTTAACACAAGAGATTCTGCAGATGCTGGAACTCCAGAGCAAGTCAGCTAGCATCAATGGAGAGGAATAAACAGTCAATATTTCGGGCTGCAGTCCTTCATCAGGACAGGGATGGAAGGGGGAAGCAGCCAAATTAAGAAATTGGAGGGGAGGGGAAGGAGTATAAGCTGGCTGGTGCTAGGTGAGGGAGAGCAGTGAGAGATGGTCTCATGAACTCACATCAATGAGAAGATTTAAATTTCTTCAGGGTAGGCATACCTCGAAGAGACTTCACAGTGGGATCTTTTGAATCCATTTTAGCAAGCATTCTGTCTTCCTGTCATTCTGTCTCTAGCAAGCATTTTGAATCCATTTTAGCAAGCATTTGTCTAGAAGACAAAGTACAGGCAATTTTGAGTGATTGTTTCAAATTAACTTGTATTGATTGAGCAGCAGGTATTTCTGCCTGGACAGTGGACATTTTTGGTGTAGATCACCTGAATGCCAGCACAGAAAGCAAGGTTTTAAGGCCACTCCCTGCCTTAAGAGCATCTTGTTGCATCATTTAAAACACCAATGCTTTGTGTGTCTGAACGAGAACATATTTGAATAATTCAGTAGGCGCAATCAAAAATACACAGGAATTCATTTAATTTGTTTCATGAATATATTAATAAATGCATTAGTTGTGATTATTTATTAAACATATTAGCACTGCCAAAATAGGAAGATGTCTGACAACAGGCAAGAATTTCCAAAAGTATTGACTTGAGTCGTTGGGGTAACAAAAATTCCTTCTGTGATTAAGTTGTAATTTCCAATGTGCAATTTACCATGTATTGAACCATGAGTGGTTTAATTTAACGTGAGCGTAGATTAAATCCACTCTGAGCACAGTGGTGAGGTACAATATGCAGCTTTTAAAAGTACAGATGGGGAGTTAATGCAAGCACTGAACTGTGACTGATGAGACAATTACTTTTTCCTTAGTAGAACACAGATGATTCAGGCCCTACACGACACATTAAAAACAGCCAAGAAGATACCTACCAATGTGCCTCTCAAAATGTTTTGTTTACCATCGGCTGTTTCTGAATCAGGGTTAAGAGAATCTAATTTAAGACCGAAAAACCCATCCTAAATCTCCGACTTGGTTTCTGAGATTAGTAGGTTTGACTAATGGCAAATAGGTAATCCTCTCAACTCAATAAACAAGTTTACCAAGCCTTATTACAAAGGAATAATAATACATATCAGAACATAGAACATTACCGAACAGTGCAGGCCCTTCAGTCTATGATGTTGTGCTAACTTTTTAACCTACCCTAAGATCAATCTAACCCTCCATTTTTTCTAACATCCATGTATCTAAGTGTTTCTTAAATGTCCCTAATTTATTTGCTTCTACCATCACCCCAGCAGTGTGTTCCATGCATTCATCACTCTCTGTGTAAAAAAAAAGCAAAATTATATCCTAATATAGAAGATGCTGAGGGTTTTCAGAAGGCTAATATGGGCCATGTTAACTGCTCTGAAGGGCACACAGGGTCACACACCCTGTCTTGCGTGTGTTACTTCTCCTTTTCCTGAGTCTATGGTCACATCAGCCTTATTCAGTGTGTCTATTCTCAAGATTGTACCTTCATTGTTTGGGCACACCCAGAAACCTACAGGAAGCTGCACTCCCTCAATCTCAAGCACCTGGGGCTGACTTCTCTCCTCCCTTGTTGTTTCATCTTCTGCGTTGGTAATGTAAGTTGCCTCTCCAGTCGTGGGCAAGGCTAAATCAGTTATCAACACAGATGATCCTGTGTCCACTAACATCTCACATTGCTGGCCCCCTAATACACCTCTTGTGTACATCTGTGAATGACCACCACTGGCAACAGAGGCTGCCGTCAGCCGTTTGCCTGACCTCATCTGCTCTATAATCTGGTCAGCAGCCAAAGCAGAAAGAGAAGGTGCTGCTGTAGATTCTATCTCAGTTTGGTGAGTGATTCACACACTTTCCTCTCTTTTCAGGATGGACACTGCATCCAACCATGGCCTGAGAGGCCACGCCTGTAACAAATCATCTCCTTTACCCTCCTGACGAAGGGTCTCGGCCCGAAACGTCGACAGTGCTTCTCCCTATAGATGCTGCCTAGCCTGCTGTGTTCTACCAGCATTTTGTGTGTGTTGTTGTTTGAATTTCCAGCATCTGCAGATTTCCTCGTGTTTGTCCTTTACTCTCCTATGTCTATTCCAGCAGTTCGTTGCTACAGGCCCTGATTGCTGGCACACAAAACAAGTTCTTTGTGATGTCACAGCAGCTACATTCACTACAGCCACTTTATGACTTCCCCTCCCCATCCTCCGGTCTATCTCACTGGCCCCTGACACTATCACTGAGTAGATCGATCCCAGCACTATCCCCAAATCTAAACTTCCTGTTGGGCTGAGCTCAGGCCTTCCTTCAGCATTTTCAGGAAGACTGACCCATCCCTCCCCGGATTTACCAACCCTGAATACTCTTCATACACTCGCTGTTTACGTTCTGCATATTGCATGGCTGGCTCTTCAGCTCTCTGAATCACTGACATTATCGTTCCCCAGTTACTCTCACCTTCCTCCTGTCGCTGTCTCACTTTTGCTTTGAAGAAGTGATCTCTCTCTTCGTTGCTGGCATTCCTGGGGGTTGCCCATGCACCATCCTGCACTCCCTGTCTGACATATCCCCTGGGCACTTTGCTCTTACCAACACATCTTTAGGGTGCACCTGGTGAATCTGAACCATTTCCTTGAGCTTGAGCCAAAATTCTGTATTCCCACTGATGACCTTAAGTGAGGGCAGCTCTGACAAAATGCTCTGCTCTCCTGTGGGGTGAAGGGCTTATGGATGGTTGTAATCATGGTCAAAAGGGCTCACTCGGGTCATCAGAGTTCTTGACCTGAAATTGCTTGACCTCAGTAGGTGCCTTCCTGACAGATATATCCGGATAAAACCTCTCCCTGAAATATCTCCACACTAATTCCCACACTATGCAAAACATAAATGACGGGTACAAGTTAAACAGTACACACTTAAAATCGCCAATCTTTTCAAAGATAAGATCAAGATTTTATTACACATGGTACATTTAGAGTCCTTAGAATATTTCAAGGGATAACATAAAAAAGAAACAAAAATCTGGACTTGTGGCCAACCACTCAACCTCTTAAGCTTCACTGCCATTTAATAAGATCACAGGAGAATTAATTGTAACCTCAGTTCTGCATTCCAACTTTCCGATTATAACATTTCACCCCTTGTTAATTAATATCTGCCTTAAAATATTTAAAAGCTCTGCTTCCACCACCCTTGAGGAAGAGAACTCCAAACATTGATAACCCTCGATGAGAAAGAGATTCATATAATCTCTGCCTTAAATGTCTGGCCCCTTGTTGGGGCACTTTTGGAGTTAGCACATATAACAAATGTCTTCAGCAACTGACTTCAGCCACCAATCTCCAAATATTAAATGTAGATTAAATTTGAAATGCAGCTCTGAACAACAGGTTCCCAAGAACTGTGAATCACAGTTAAATGGAAGAGCAGACAATGCTGATTTAAATGTGCCTGTAGTGTGGGTGCGAAGAGGGAGGTGTGATGGTTGTGTGTAATTCAAAGGAAGCCTTGTGCATGCATTGTAAATATGGAATTGTCCTGAATTGTTCTTTAATCTTCAGCATATAAAATGTTGTGTAGTATTGGCTCAATGTGTCCTTTTACCTCTGAAAGGTGTCTCGATCTGATGCCTGCTCTGTCTTACTTTGTTGAATAAAGAGACTGCTTCATATCTGCCAGCACTTCTCCCCAGTGACTTCGTTCATACGACAATATTTGGGGACTGGTCCAGGATGCCTTTGAGACCCATTTTGTGGCCAGTAATCTCAACAGTGTAAGTGGGTGAGTACAGCTAAAATTAGCACTCACACTTGGACCTGTTCAGGTCGGTGGCTACAAAATTGAAAGGTATCACAAACACGACAGAGAGCTGAACTGGTAAATATAAAAGTCGTGTGTGTGCGCATGCAATGTGTGTTTATGTAAGAGACGAAACTTTGTGTGTTAATTTGGTGAGACAGGGCCACAGTAAGAGATTACTATCTTTCTATCTTTCCTTTCAGTTAGTCCTGATGAAGGGTCTCGGGCTGAAACATCGACAGTGCTTCTCCCTATAGATGCTGCCTGGCCTGCTGTGTTCCACCAGCATTTTGAGTGTGTTGCTTGAATTTCCAGCATCTGCAGATTTCCTTATGTATCTCTGTAACCTATTTTAACAACCTCTAATCTTTCCAGAAGCACTGCACAGCCAATGTAGTGTAATAGTGATTATAAAGAAGGGAACTTAGAAGACAATTTGTGGGAAGCAAGGTCCCACAAAGAGCAAGAGATCATAAGCAGGTCTCTTTTGATGATGGAGTTGAGCACCTAATATTAGTAAGAATGTAAGGACACAAGAAAATAGGAGCAGGAATAGGCCACTTGATTTCTCAAGCCTGCCTCTCTGTTAAATATGATCATAGCTGGCTTGCCCCCATCCTCTCCCTCTTCTGTGCCACTTCCCCAGAACTCTGAACTCCTTAAACTTCCTTTTAAAAAAAACCTGCATTTACCTCCTCTTGGAACACCAGAGTTAAATCCCTTCTCTTATCCAATAAATATCCTTCAGCCAAAATCCTTCAAAGCAGATTGCCTGCTCATTGTAGGAGCTCACTGCATACAAATCAGCAGAAATTTCCTGCACCATAACAATGACTGCACTTTACATGTATTTTCCTGGTTGTAAAGCACTTGGTGAAAGTCTCTGTACAGATGCAAGCCTTCCTTGAATCAGCTGAAAGGATATTTAAGATGCGACAGGTTATATGTTCCTCGTGGGTATACTGTGAGCTTGAGGAAATTCCTGTGAATAACTTTCACTGGGCTGAGTTTATCCCTTCTCAGAGGAGAGCTTGGCTGTTCCCTCTGCCACTGTGCCTTCTATTTCTGCAGCATAAGAAGGGCAGTGACTCCCTGCTGTTACCTTTAGTGAGTGTCCAATCCCCACCTGAAATGTCAGCAGTTTGCCTGGCAATTACTTTCAGCTTTTGCTGGCCTTGGGGGTTATTCACCGTGCCTGTCATCAGGCTCGAATGCGTCCACTACTGGCTGAACGAAACTCATTTGCAAAGCTTCCAGAAGCAAATCTGAGGGTCGGATGAAAAATGAGATGACCCACCTTTTCACGTTATTGTGTAAAATCAGGACATACCCTTAACATTCATCTTCTTTCTGTAATTACTAATACTTGTATTGAAATGTCCAACTAAACTCATTACCCTTTAAAAAAACATAGTCATTTTTCAGGTTATGAAAAGAACTATAAATAAATATTCTTAATAATAACATAATTTAATTGTAAAATTCCTGCTGCTTGGGGTACTGGTGAATCCCAGTTGCTATAAAAGGATTCAGCTGCTGAATATAGATCCGAATTTGTGGGTGAATGGAAATCCAAACTGAAATGCACTGCAAATAATTAAAAAAAAAGCATAATCTGATAATTTAGCTGTCTGTATCATTAAATGCTCCCCATGGATAATTCAAGAGGCAGCCTGGAATTAATGCTTTTTTCCCAGTCTTTTTGTGGATAGTCTACTATCAAGGCTGAAAAACTGTGCATAATTAATTCACAGGTCCAATCTCCTTAATGGTAGGCACAGTGTTTTGAAGAATTCCCAAAAAGGCTGGCTGTGGCTAGCAGACCCTGTAGTATAATGCAACAATATATTAAGTGTCTGGGGCTTGGTAATAACATTCCAGGAGTGAATGCTGACACTAGGGAAAAGCTTGGAGATGAAAACATATCATCTTATATTTTCACGGCATCACAAATTGCTCCCGATGGATGACGAGCAGAATTGCACTGAGTAAACACGGCAGACGTTTTCTGTGATTAAAGCCAAGGCTGCAAGTTATATTGTGCGCAGCTAACAATGGGGAATTGGTGAATGGTAATTGTGAAGTTCTGAAGGGATTTTCTTGTCGGCAGACTTCAGCTGCAATAATATTCAAAACGATTACCTCCATTCAAATATCCACGCTAAACATACACCACTTCCACCACTCGGTGAATGTTGCATCAGTGCTAGCCTTCTGTAAGATGGACTATATTTATTCACGACTGTGTCTTTGATGACCTTTCCTGAAGCCCTGATCTTTACTAACTAGGGCACTCGACAAATGCAAAAATCAGAATCAGGTTGAATATCACCAGCATTTGTTGTGAAATTTGTTGTATTTGCAGCAGCAGTTCAATACAATACATAATAATAGAGAAAAATCCTGTGAATTACAGTAGATATGTATATAATAGTTAAACTGAATAAGTAGTACAACATAGAAATAAAAAAGATGTGAGTTAGTTTTCATTGGCTCAATGCCCATTCAGAAATCAGATGGCAGAGGGGAAGAAGCTATTGCTGAATCATTGAGTGTGTGCCTTCAGGCTTTTGTACCTCCTTCCTGATGGTAGCAATGAGAACAAGGCATAATCTGGGTGATGGGTGATGCAAGTTCTCTCTATCACATCCAGACTTGAAGATACAGTGAAATATTTAAGAAGAACCTGAGGAGAAACTTCTTCACTGAGCTGCCAGAGGAAGTGGTGGATGGGGGGGGGGTTCAACTTCAATGTTTAAGAGCAGTTTGGATAAGTACATTGATTGGAAGGGTATGGAGGCTATAGTCCAGGTTCAGGTTAATGGGTAGAGGCAGAATAACAGTTCAACATGGTCTAGATGGGCTGAAGGGCCTGCTTATTTACTGTAGTGCTCTATGATTCTATGACTGTATCTTGTTGTTACCTCATTATCCTTTAGTTAGTCTTTGGTGTCACTTTTGTGTGTTGGTGGAGGCCTTACCTCACAGTGCCAGAGATCTGGGTTCAAATCCAACTTCAGACCTTGTGACTGTGGAGTTTGCATGTTCTCCCTGTGACCATGTTGCTTTCATCTGGGTGCTCTGCTTGCTTTCCTCCTGCACCCTAAAGATGCGTGAGCTGGTAGGTTGGTTGGCTGCTAGTGCGTGGTTGAGTGTTTGAATCCAGTAGGAGATGACGAAAATGTGAGCTGAATAGAAAAAAAATTAATGTGGGGTTAGTGCAAATGGGTGGTTGATGGGCCTGTTTCTATGTTGTATCTGTCTATGACAATGGAGCTCTACGATGGGAGAGCCTTCAACAGAAAGAAAGGCTCTAAAAGATGGCAGTCACATTCTTCTGAAAGGATGGCTAGCAAATATCAACCTTTGCAATGGTTGTCCCATTCCATAAATAAACTTAAAAAATAGATGAATTCTGAATGTAGTCTGGTGATTTTACATTGGTTTAGCAGTCCAAAGGGTTCTGAATTTACATCTCTACCACATTCATTAAAGCCAAATTTCAAGAATTGTGTCCACTAAAAACTGAATGAATTCAGCAAATATGTGTTGCCTTTTCCATTTCAATATATGCACCTGCAAGCTCCTCTCCAGATTTTTAATACCCATCTGAATAGCACAGCCTCCGTGTAATATTTTATCACCCTATAGCTCTGTAGATTCTACAGTTCTTAGACCATAAGATATACAGTGCCTATAAAAAGTATCCACTCCCCTTGGAAGTTTTCATGGTTCATTGTTTTAGAACTTTGAATTACAGTAGATTTAATTTGACTTTTTTTGACATTGATCAACAGAAAGACTAATGTCAAAGTGAAAACAGATCTCTACAAAGAGATCTAAATTAACTGCAAATATAAACCACAAAATAATTGATTGCAGAAGTACTCTCCCCCTTTAATATGGCATACCAAATCATCACTGATGTAGCCAGTTGGTTTTAGAAGTCACATAATTAGTTAACTGAAGATCTGTTTTGGATACCTGTATGCAGTCAAGGTGTTTGTAGTAAAAATACACCTGTATCTGGAAGGTCCAATTGCGGGTGACTCAGTATCCTGGTAAAAACTACACCATGAAAACAAAATAACACTCCAACCAACTCTGCGAAAAGGTTATTGAAAAGCAAAAGTCAGGAGATGGATACAAGAAAATTTCCAAGTCACTGAATATCCCTTGGAGTACAGTTAAGGCAATCATGAAGAAATGGAAAGAATATGGCACAACTGTAAATTTGCCTAGAGCAGACTGTCCTTAAAAACTGAATGACTGGGGACCAGTGAGGGAGGCCACCAAGAGACCTATGACAGCTCTGGGGGAGTCGCAAGCTTCAGTGGCTGAGATGGGAGACTCTGCATACAACAACTATTGCCCGGGTTCTTCAGCATTTGCGGCTTTATGGGAGAGTGGCAAAGAGAAAGCTACTGTTGAAAAAACACACATGAAGTCTTGGCTAGAGTTTGTCAGAAGACATGTGGGAGACTCAAGTCAGTTGGAAGAAGGTTCTATGTTTTGATGAAACCAAAATTGAGCTTTTGGCCATCAGAATAAACACTGTGTATGGTGTAAGCTAAACACCACACATCATCAAAAACACACCATCCCTACCATTAAGCACGGTGGCGGATGCTTCATGCTGTGAGGATGCTTCACTGCTGCAGGCCCTGGAAGTTTGTAACAGTAGAGGGTAAAATGAATGCAGCAAATTTCGGGGAAATCCTGGATTAAAACCTGATGCAGTCTGCAGGAGTACTGCGACTTGGGAGAAGATTTGTCTTCCAGCAAGCCAACGACCCCAAGCATAAAGCAAGCCTCACAGCAACGGCATAAAAACAACAAAGTTAATGTCCTGCAGTGGTCAAGTAAGAGCCCAGACCTCAACCCAACTGAGAATTTGTGGCTGGACTTGAACAGGGCTGTTCACTCATGATCCCCATACAATCTGACAGAGCTTCCGCAGTTCTGTAATGAAGAATGGGGAAAAATTGAAGTGTCCAGATGTGCAAAGCTGATAGAGAGCTATCCCCACAAACTCACGGCTGCACTTGCTGCCAAAGGTCCATCTACTACATATTGACTTGAAAGGAGTTAATACTTATTCCATCAATTATTTTGTGTTTCATGTTTATAATTAATTTAGATCACTTTGTAGAGATCTGTTTTCAGTTTAACACAAGTCTTTTTCTATTGATCAGTGTCTAAAGAAACAAATTAAATCAACTGTGACTCAATGTTGTAAAATAATAGAACATGAACACTTCTGGGGGGTGCTATAGACACTTTAGCAGCACAATTTGGCCATTCAGCCCTTTAATTCTACTCTAAAACTCAATCATGGCTGATATTTCTCAACCTCAATCTCCCAACAACTCTCTCTAACCCTTAACCACCTCTCAATTCAATTAATCAAGAACCTATCAATCTGCCTTAAATGCATGCTATGACTTTGCCTCTGTAGCCCTCTGTGGTAAAAAAAATTCAACAGATTCACCACTCTCTGGCTGAAGAAATTCCTCTTCCATTTCAAAGGGGCATCCATTTATTCTGAGGCTGCACCCTAAGAACTTGAGACTCTTCTAATGGAAACATCCTGTCTAAGCCAACTCTGTCCAGGCCTTTCAGAATCTGGTTGGTTTCAATGAGGTACTTTCTCATCCTTTTGAACTCTGTTGAGCTGTGGCCCAGAGCCATCAAACTCTCCTTCTATACCGAGCCTTTAATTCCTGGGATTATTCTTGTAAATCTCCCCAGGTCCCTCTGCACGGTCAGCCTGCTCTTCCTTAGATACAAGGCCCAATGTTGTTAGAAATATTCCAAATGTTGTCTGACTAACACCTTATAAAGCTTCAGCAATACACCTTTGTTTTTATGTTGTATTCCTCTTGAAATGAATGTTCACACTACATTTGCCTTCCTTACTACTGACTTCACCAGCATATTAACCTTAAGGGAATTTTGAACTAGGGCTCCTAAATCCCTTTGTTCCCCCTAATTTTCTGAATTTTATGCCTATTTCAAAAATAGTGTACACCTATATTCTTTCTGCCAAAGTGCATAACCCCTCAATTCCCTGTGCTGTATTTCATCTGCCACTTCTTTGGCTCCTCTCCCAACCTGTCCAAATCTTTCTGCAGTCTCTCTACCTCAGCATCACTACCTGTGCCTCTACCTATCTTGTGATGGCCACAATGTCTTCTTCCGGATTATTTGTTTATAAAGTGAAAAACTGCAATTCAAACACTGACCCCTGTGGAACTTGACACCTGGAACTCTAGCTCTTAGTACAAAATGAATGTAAATTTTGAAACTGATATTGAAATTTAGCAATGCTTTTAACAAAAGCACCGGGCAGACTCATGGACAGGAGAATGAAAGATCTCTTGAACCAGATACTCTACATCCAAGATGGCTGAATGAGGTGACTGCAGAGGAAGTGGATATATTGGTTATTGCATTCCATCATTTGTAGATTATGCAAAGGTTCTGCCAGATTGAAAAGCAGCAAATATAACACCACCATTCAAAATAGGGGATGAGACATATAAAGTAGAGCTATAGGTCTGAGTTTAATATAAATTGTCAGGAAAATATTTGAATCTTTTATTAAGGGGTAACAGAACTTTCAGCTTAGTGTCATCAGCAAACTTTGAAATACCATATTTGGTTCTTTCAATGATTTTGGATGAAGCTTAAGCACTGATCCTAGCAATACCCCCCTTGTCATAACCACGCCCAGTCATCAACCCTTTGCCACCCTGAAAAAGACTAGTTATTCCTGCTTTATTCCCAGTTTTCAGTTCACACTAATACATTCCTAACACAATGTACTTTAATATGCCACACTAACTACCTATGCAAGCGTTGATTAAAAGCTTTGATAGTTTGAATACATCACATTCACTTGTTCTCCCTCCTCTGATCTAGTAATTGCCTTCTGAAAAAACTCCAGAAAGTATGTCAACCACAATTTCCCTTATAAAAATCCACTTTCCCTATTACAGCTTGTGCCATTTTCCCCACTCCTGATGTTAGGCTAACTTTTGCTTCATGCCTCTTACTTTTGCCACCCTCCAATCTGCAAGAACTCTGGAAACTGAAAACAATGTGCCCACTATTTCCACAGCTGTTTCCTTTAGTACTTTGTGATGCAAGAACTGTGATTTGTTATGGTTGCCTAATGGTTAAAATGCTGTATTGGTATTTAAAGGCCGACACATTGATCTGGATTAAAACAAGTTTAAATCTCAGCACAACAGCTGAGGTATTAAATTCAATTAAATACGTTTGTAATTAAAAGTTAGCATTAGTGATGAAGACTTTGAAATAAAAGGATTGTTTAAAGCTTATCTGATTTATTGATGTTTTTCAATGGAGGAAATCAGTCATATTTGCTTATTCTGGAGAAACCGAGCTGGTCAGGCTGCAACTATGGAGGGAAGTAGACAGTTATCATTTCAGATTGAGACACTTCATTAGGACTGTCCAATGTCCAGATGAAGGGTCTCAATCTGATATGTTAACTGTCCATTTCCCTCTAGCTGCTGCCCGAAATGTGTGTTCCTCCATCTCTCTTCCAGTGTTGCTCCGTATTTATAGCATCTGTAGTTTCTCATGCCTCCTTGGTTATTCTGTCCTGTACGTGTTTCTAGACTCACCAGAGCGGTTGATTCTTAACTGGCTGGGATGGATGGTGGGTTCTCTAGATTGCTTTCAAGTGGTGAATGGCCAGATTGTCCTTGCTCATCCACTCTTGAATTTTCTTTTCACCTTCTATAAACCTTTTCACCTTCTAATGAATGGAAACATGGTCTAGACTTTGAGGAATAATAACAGCACCACAAAGGTATGAGAAATTATATTAGCAATATAGATTGTGGGTAATTATTTTAGGCAGTTCATTTTGGCATATTCCATGGAATTCTGTGTGATAGAACCCAGTCTAATTTAGTTCCTCCCAAGAAAGATGCCAAATTTTATTCTGTAATGGAACGTGGACATACTGGCCTTGCTGACACTCATTGGTCAACTGGAAGTGCCCTTGAAGGTGGTGATGAGCCATCTTCTTGAACCACTGTTGTCCATTCAGAGAAGGTGCTCCCTGGGTAGGAAGTTCCATGATCTGGACCTGGTAGTGATAAAAGGGCTTTGCTCAGGATGAGGACAACTTGCAGATGATGGCATTTCCTGCTATCCTTGCCCTTGGTGGTAGAAGTCAAGGGTGTGAAAGATGGTGTTGAAGAAATTTGTTCTGTGTTATCTTCAGAAATGTTTCAAAAAAATCTGTGATTAATATTTCTCTGTGAGTTATTTTATATAGGAGACCTGTGTTTCACAGGGTCATGTGGAGAGTCAAATCTAAAAGAACTTAACTCCTTAATTTGAAATTCATCTGCTGATTCACTTAAATGCGTTAATGGTAGTGTCGAACTGAGAGCAGCAGGAGAGTATGGCTAAATGTTCAGCCACCAATTTGAGTGATGGGCAATTTTAGACCAAAATGATTATTCTTAGCAGCAATTAATGACTACTTTACAACAGCATATTAAATTTTATGTTGATCAAACTGGAGTTATGATATCATTGAGATACTTAATTCTGTTGATCATGAGCAGATGCAGCCAAATTAAGGTAACATTTTATATTCAAACCTGTGTATGTTTATTGCTAAAACATTTTAACATTGATTAGTTCAAAGTCATTGACTAATATATAAAATATAACAGTCATTTGATCTTGGTCTTAAGGTCAACAGGCAAAGAAACAAGTTGTTTAGGTTTGCAAGAATGATTCTAGGAATGAAAGGGTTAACATTTGAAAAGCTTTTGATGGCACTGGGCCTGTACTTGCTGAAGCTTAGAAGGTTGAAGGGGTATCTTAAGGAAACCTATGGAATATTGAAAGGCCTAGATAGAGTGAACATGGAGAAGATATTTCCTACAGTCAGAGAGTCTGGCACAAAAGGGCACAGCCTCAGAATAGAAGGGCATCCATTTAGAAAAGAGATGAATACAAATTTCTTTAGCCAGAGGGTGGTGAATTTGTGGAATTCATTGCTACAGATGGCCAGAGGCCAAGTCATAAAGTGGTAGTTGATAGGTTCTTGATTGGAAAGGGCGTCAAATGTTACAGGGAAAAGGCTAAGAGAATGGAGTTGAGAGAGATTATAAATCAGCCATGATGGAATGACAGAGAAGACTCAATGGACTGAATGTCCTAATTCAGCTTCTATGACTTACGGTTTTATTTTCGAATACCTTAATAATCACTGTTATGCAGTAATTTTAGTTTTAGACAATAGACAGTAGGTGCAGGAGTAGGCCATTTGGCCCTTCTAGCCAGCACCGCCATTCACTGTGATCATGGCTGATCATACACAATCAGTACCCCGTTCCTGCCCTCTCCCCATATCCCTTGACCCCACTATCTATAAGAGCCCTATCTAACTCTCTCTTGAATGCATCCAGAGACTTGGCCTCCACTGCCTTCTGGGGCAGAGCATTTCACATATCCACCACTCTCTGGGTGAAAAAGTTTTTCCACATCTCAGTTCTTAAATGGCCTACCCCTTATGCAGTTAAGGTGCTTACAGTAATGGGATCCAGACTGAACTCCTGAGAGAATATCCTTGTAGAAGCAATCTTGCATCGTGTGATCTTTACATGACAATGTTTGTAAATCTGCTCATACTGCGATCTGGAATAATCAGTGGACTTCTTTTATTCAATCTAGATAGAGGATCTTGATCCAAAAGATTAACTGTCTATTTCTCTCTACAAATGCTGCTTGACTCATTGAGTTCCTCCACCAGTTTTTTGACTTTTATCTGTGGCTCATAAGAGATGGTGGGTTCTTGATTTAGAGGTCTGGAGATCTAGATACTCGTTCCATTGCAGTTCTCAGGGGAGCTGAGTAATGCAATAAGATGTCCTTGCTTATCCTATGGGACTGACTGGGTTCTAACCATATTATTTGATGAAAAAAGCACATTAGCACAATTGAAGCAGACAATTTTGCTAACTTCTTTGCTTACTCAAAGTTCAAAGTAAATTTTTATTATCAAAATACACATATGTCACCATATACAACCCTGAGATTCATTTTCTTGTGGGCACACTCAACAAATTTATAGAGTAGTATCTAAAACAGGATGAATGAAAGATCAACCAGAGTGCAAGAGAACAACAAACTGCGCAGATGCAAATATAAATAAATAGTAAGAAATAGCAAGAACATGAGATGTAAAGTGCTTGAAAGTGAGTTCATTGCTTGTGGGTACATTTCAATGATGAGGCAAGCTAAGCTGAGTGTAGCCATCCCTATTTGTTCAAGAGCCTGATGGTTGAAGGGCAGCAACTGTTCCTGAACCTGGTGGTGTGAGTCCTGAAGCTCTCGCACCTTCCACCTGGTGGCAGCAGCAAGAAGAGAGCATGGCTTGTGTGGTGGATGCTGACTTCCTACAACAGTGTTTCATGTACACGTGCTCCATGGTTGGGAGGGCTTTATCTGTGTGTTCAAGGTAAAGTTGCTAATTCAGACTGGTATTATTCCATGTTGTGGAAAGGTTACACTTACAGAGTGGACTGAACCTGCTGAAGCAAGGATTTGACATGGTGAGATAAAGGTTGTATAAATGACAAGCAAGGCACTCAATTATGTTTTCTGATTCAGTGTTTCATTGAGGATGGACAGTGTAGGAATATCTAGCTCAAGTGTTTGAATTTTTCAGGAACAGGTATGAGTGGAGCTGGCAATGCCAGAGTGAGTAGGCATAACACCAGTCTGTTGGTCACTGCATCCCTGGAGCAGAACTTCCATTAGGTAGACTCTGCATTGAACATAGAACAGTGCAGCACAGGAACAGACCCTTTGGCCCACAATATTGTGCTGATTCAATTACATTAGTAATCAAATGGGCAACCCGTCTAATCCTCTCTACCAACACAATGCCCATATACTTACTATTTCTTCTCATTCATGTGACTATCTAAACATCTTTTAAATGTCCCTAATATATCTACCTGTACACCACTCTCTGTGTAAAAAAATTGCCCCTTACATCTCCTTTGAAATTGCCTCCTCTTACCTTAAATGCATATCCTCTGGTATTAGACATATCAACTCTGGACAAAGATACTACCTGTCTATCTATGCCTCAGAGTTTTATAAGCCTCTGTCACATTTCCCCTCAGCCTCCACTACTCCAGAGAAAACAACTCTAGTTTATCCAAGCTCTTGTTATAGCACATGCCCTCTGATAAACCTTTTCTGCACCTTATCTAATGCCTCAACATCCTTCCTATAATGAAGCGACTGCCTGCAATACTCCAGATGTGGCCAATCTAGAGTCTTATAAAGCTGCAACATAACTTCCTGATTTTTGCACTCAATGCCTCTACTAATAAAGACAAGCATGCCACATGCCTTCTTAACTGCCCCATCAACCTGTGTAGCCACTTTCAGGGAGCTATGATTGTGTGCTCTAAGATCCTTCTGCCATCAACACTTTTAAAGGTCTTATTCTTAACAATGTACTGTCTCTTTACATTTGACCTCACATTTGGCCAGGTTAAGCTCCATTGTCCATTCCTCTGCCCATATCTACAAATGATCTAGATCCTGCTGCATTTTTTTTGCCAGTTATCTACACTATCCACAACACCATCAATTTTTGTTTCATCTTCAAACTTACTAACCCACCCATCTACATTTTTCATCCAGGTCATTTGTATGTATCACAAACTGCAGTGGTCATAGTACATATCTCTGTGGAACATCACTAATCACAAATCTCCAGTTGGAATAAATCACTTTGACCACTATCCTCTATCTTCTATGGGCAAGCGAGTTCTGAATCCTAACAGCCAACTCACCATGGATCCCATGCATTTTAATCTTCTGGATGTGACTCCCGTGCGGAACCTTGTCAAATGTCTTACTAAAATCCATGTAAACAATATCCACAATTCTACTTTCATTAATCATCCTCATCACCTTGTCAAAAACTCAATCAAGTTAGTAATACACGACTTGCCCCGCTCAAATCCAAGCTGGCTCTCCCTAATTAGGCTGTGGTCCTCCAGATGCTCATAAATCCTATCCTTAAGCATTCTCTCTAGTAACTTTCTTATCACTGACGTGAGACTCACTGGTTTATAGTTTCTAGAAATATCCCTGGTTCCCTTCTTGAATAATGGAACAACATTAGCTACTCTTGAACCCTCTCCTATGGCTAGAGAGAACACAACGATATTGGTCAAGGCCCGAGCAATCTCTTCTTTTGCCTTTCTCAATAACCTGGAGTAATGACTGAAAATGTGTTGAACTCAGTGGAACTAAATGTGCAATGCAGACAGCCAGAAGCTGATGTTCTCACATATGGCCATTGCTTATGACCAAAGATGAATCCCTCCCTATCATTGCAGGCTTTGTCATGAGTGAGTGCAGTGATCAGCAAATGTTGTGGAGTGGAGTGAAATTGTACTTCTGGATACATCAGGGTCGGCTCCACCTGGGGCTTCATCTAAATGCAATATCAGAAACAGAGTATGTTGCATGGCCCAAGCTGTTGATTTCTGAAGAGGACCTCCTATCCCCTGGTGCTGAGAATATCCCAAATGATTCTACAGTCCATCTTTTCCAAATGACCTTCAACTGCATTGTTCTGTGGAAGTCATTGAGCAACAAGCTTCTTCACATGGCAAACTGGGGGATTATGTCAATTAATCTTTTTTTCATTGAAGGCCTTCTGGGGCAGTGCTGCTCCTCGAGTGCTCCTATTGTCTCACTGCTAGATCTTTACATCTAAATTCAGGAACTTTGGAGGTGTCAATGATGTGCTTGGCTCTTACTGAACCTTGGGCATCTCTGTATGCCGTAGTTGGTGTGGGAGATATGAGGGTATAAAGGACAAGTGCAGCTCTAAGGTTGTTCCCTTCCTGTGTAGTTCCTTGAGGTTCAGGATAACAAGCTTTGGTGGAGTCATATAGCATAGAAACAGGCCCTTTGGTCCATCATGACCATGCCAACAACTTCTGCCCATCTACACTAATCACGCTTGCTTATACTGATGAAACTCCTCCTGATGTCATAACAGAAGTGAACTCAATATTCAAAGTGTGGTCCAGTGTAAAGCTGCAGCATAGCACCCCAACTCTTATATTCTGTGCCCCAACCTATGAAAGTTAATATATCTTACGCATTTTTCAACAATCTATATTCTTGACTTCTTCTCCAAGGACTATCATTCTCCATGTCATGGCTGTTGGCTGGAAGAAGACACTAATGGTGCACCAGAACAGCATGGTCGAGTGTCCTTTTGACAGGTATTCATGGGCAGAGCGGCTAAAACATCAAACCTCAGCAAATCCTATTTCCATTTTTGCACTCTTCAATTGCTTCCTCTTGATAGATGATTTCCAATCATGAGTCATTTTCAGTAATGTCATTTTAAAATAGGCAGTTAACTTGTTTGTGAATTAAAGTAAAGGCATGCCTAATATGAATCTTTTCAAACTTTGTACCTGGTTTCTATTAAAGAATAGAGCAGCCAAATTGCAAAAATAATGTGACACAATGTTTTGAAGATCTGTCGCTGAATAAAAGTTGGTAAAGATTTAAAGCAAAGAAGATACAGAAATGGAAAAATAGTGGACATGGCCCACTCCATTGTGGGTAAAGCCCTCCCAACCTTTGAGCACATCTACACGGAATGCTGTTTCAGGAAAGCAGCATCCTCCATTATCAGGGACACCCACCACCCAGGACATGCTGTCTTATTGCTGCTGCAGTCAGGAAGAAGGTATGAGAGCCTCAGGACTCGCACCTCCAGGTTCAGGAACAGTTACTACCTCTCAACCATCAGGCTCTTGAACAAAAGGGGATAACTTCAGTCAATTTCACTTACCCCATCATTGAAATGTTCCCACAGCCAATGGAATCACTTTCAATGACTCTTCATTCTCATGTTCTCGATATTTATTGTTCATTTATTTATAACATAGTTTCTTCTTTTTGTATTTGCGCAGTTAGTTGTCTAGTTGAATTCAGAAGTTGGGTGGTCTTTCATTGATTCTGTTATAGTTACTATTCTATGGATTTGTTGAGTACATCCACAAGAAAATGAATCTCAGGGTTGTACATGGTGACGTATATGTACTTTGATAATAAAATTTACTTTGAACTTTGAACTTAGTGATTGACTTATTGTACCAAACTGACAGTGGTCACTTATTCTTCCAATGGAATTGCAGGATTCTGCATAGACAGCATTGATGACCTCTTTTCAATGCTTTGAGGTAGTCCATGTCTCAGAAGCAGGAGAGCTGGGATCATTGCTGCCCTGTACACCATGAGATTTATATTTAGTTTAAAGTCTTAAGCTTCTAATGCTCTTTTGCTCAGATGTCTGATACTGTGCTGGCACATGGAAGGTGATGCCAAATTTTACTTTCAATATCAGCTTTTGCTGAGAGACAGCTTCTGAAGTCTAGGAAGTGGTCCATGATATCTATGAATCAGGATCAAGGGCAGTGTTGTAAATCAAATCTAGATGGTAGACTCCCTTGTTTTACATATAGAACCTTGTAGCATGAAAACAGGTCCTTCAGCCCATCTGGTCTATGCTGGCCAAGGTGGCCATCTGAGGTAGCCCCATTTGCCTGTGTTTGGCCCATATCTCTCTAAACCTTTTCTAGCCTGTCCACGTGTCCTTTAAATATTGTTAATGCACATCCCTCAACCACTTCCTGCAGCAGCTCATTCCATATCGTTATCGCCCCCTGGGTGAAAAAGTTATCCTTCAGGTTTCAATTGAATCTCTACCTTCTCACCTGAAAACCTTTGCTGTGTAGTTCTTGATTCCTCTAGCAAAGACTTTATTTATTGGAGTGTAGGAGAATGAGGGATGACTCATAGAGGTTTATAAAAACACGAGAGGCGTAGACAGGTAAATGCACACAGTCTTTTTCTTAGGGTTAGGGAATCAAGAACTCGAGCATATAGGTTTTAAGGTGACAGGAAAGAAATTCAATTGGAAACTTTTTCACTCAGAGCATGGTCTCTATATGGAATGAATTACCAGAGGATATGGTTGAGGGAAGTACTTACATATTCTCATATTCTGAGGCTGAGCTCCAAGTCATCTTTCACTGTATTATATGGACTTCATTTTAAAAACGGAGGGAGAGTTGAGCTCGCATTGGCCGTGGAATGTGAGTATACACAAGTGCTGTCTGCAGCTGCAGCTCAGTGACTAAGGTTGGGGTGACCTTGGTTCTAGAATGGAGACAGCGTACTGTAAGTTGAACAGTTTCCCATTTGTCCTTTAGATTAGCTTCACTCCAGCAGGAAGCTCACTTCACGAAAGGGAATGCTCTGACTGATGTGCTATTAATAGCAACAAATGTGCCATTAGCAACTCCCTGGGCTAATTAATCATCTCTTGGTGGACACATATTGACCATTAAACAGTTTTCATTCGCATCTAGTGGCTATTTTGCTTGGGCGAATCCATCTATCTTCATTAACCCAATGCTCCGAGCTATATCCTGGGCAGACAAGCTTGGTTTCTCTGCTGTTACCTTCAGGGTTAAAGATATGTTGCTGATTGCTCTGTAACTATGGTGGAGTTGGTGTGGATGGTAGGGAGGCAATTAACAGACTTGTTTTAAACTAGAACAATATCTATATTTGAACTGCACCCTGCCACTTCTTTACAGTGAATGTTTCAAGCACATGTTGATTGACACCACATTCCATGGTTTCATTTTATCATACTTGAATATTTCTAACTTTATTTTGTGCTTTTAGTTTTTCTTATAATACTAACTCCCAAATGGTGAAATGGGTCTTTTATCCAATGCATATTGCATGTAGCAACAATGAGTGTAAACGTACAGTGTAGGTTTAATTGTTTATTAAAGCAAACTGGCAGATGTGTTGCGTGAAAGTTGTGCAGCTTGTGATAGGTGTTTAAGTTATGAGTGTACTCTTAACAGTGAGGTTGGATCTCCCAAGTGGGCTGTTTCTCCATTGACGGAAAGAACTTACATTTCTCTGTTGTATTCCTCAGCCTTAGGGTGTCTCATGATCGTTATGGCCACTGCAGTGAGTGCGTCATTTTGACCACTGGAATGTGCTTCATACAGCGATGTAGTAATGCCTTAGTAATCTGATTGAGAAATGTCCATTGGCCAGAACTCCAGATTCAGATTCCGATTAACTTATTTATTACATGTACTGTATATCAAAACTTATGGACAGATGAGTAGTTTGCATTAACAACAAAATACAGCCTAAGGTTGTGCTGGGGGCAGCCTACAAGTGTTGCCACACATTCCAGCACCAACATAGCATGCCCACAATGTTCAGCAGAACAACACAAGCAGCAGCGACACAACAGCAGCAACAAAACAACAACAGAAATACACGCCTCTTTCCTCCCTCCCACTCATTCACACACACGGATAGGCCTGCAACCGTAGGACAGGTCGTTTCTGGGCCTACAGCCTCCAGTGGACTCGTGGACTCTCAGACATTGGGCTTCCAACATCCCTGGTGGATTCACAAATCCAGGATTTTGGCCACTGGCCCTCAACTTCTGGACTTGCAGATTTTGGTCTTTGACTTTTGGGCTTCAGATTTCATTATCAACCTCAGGACTCACCAATGACGGGACCCTGTGTTCCAAGACTTGAAATTCTGGCTCACCTACACAGCCACTAGGGGGCCACTGCCTGGTGCCTCTTGCATGCATTGATCTCCAATCCTGGGACCTGTCAAGCTGGGGTGACCCACTGACTATCAAGGCCCTTCAATATTTGAAAGGTTTCAATGAGATCTCACCTCTTTCCTTTGAATTCCAGTGAGTATAGGCCCAGAGCCATCAAATGCTCCTCACATGATTAGCCTTTCAATCCTTGAATTAATTTATGACCCTCCTTTGAACTCTCTCCAATGTCAGCACATCCTTTCTTAGATAAGGGGCCCAAAACTGCTCACAATACTCCAGTGCCTTATGAAGTTTCACCGTTATGTCCTAACTTTTATATTCTCCTCTCAAAATAAATGCTAACATTGCATTTGCCTTCCTCACGACTGACCCAACCTGCAGTTAACTTTTATGGAATCCGGCACGGGGACTCCAAAGTCTTTTTGCACCTCAGATATTAGAATTTTCTCTCTATTTAGAAAATGGCCTAAACTTTTAGCTCTTCCACCAAAGTGCATGACCGTACGCTTTCCAACATTGGATTCCACCTGCCACTTCTTTACCCATTCTCCTAATCTGTCTGAGTCCTTCCATTGCTTTTCTGCTTCCTCAACACTACCTGCTCCTCCACCTGTCTTTATATCATCCCCAAACTTGGCCACAAAGCCATCAGTTCTGTCATCCAAATAATTGAAATATAACGAAAAACAAAGTGGTCCCAACACAAACCCTTGTGGAACACCACTAATCACCAGCAGCCAACCAGCGAAGGTTCTCTTTATTTCCACTCTTTGCCACCTGCTGATCAGTAAATGCTCTATCCATGCTCATATCCTTCCTGTAATACCATGGGCTCTTAACTTGTTAAGCAGCTTTATGTGTGGCACCTTGTCAAAGCCCTTCATAAAATCCAAGTACACAGCATCCACTGATGCTTCTTTGTCTATCTTGTTATTTCTTCAAAGAATTCCAAGAGATTTGTCAGGCAAGATTTTCCCATAAGGAAACCACATTGACTATGGCTTATTTCATCATGTGACTCCAAGTACCCGGAAACCTCATTTTTAACAATGTACTTCAACATCCTCCCAACCACTGAGGTCAGTCTAATTTATTTTCTTCTGCCTCTCTCCTTTATTGAAGTGTGGAGTGACATTTGAAAATTTCCAGTCCTCTGGAACCATGCCAGAATCTACTGTTTCTTGAAAGATCATTACTAATACCTCCACAATCTGTTCAGCCACCTTTTTCAGAACCTAGGATGTAGACCATTTAGTTCAGGTAATTTATCTACCTTCAGACCTTTCAGTTTCATAAGCATCTTCTCTCTAGTAATGACAGCTTCACATGCTTTTGCCCCCCACCCCCCCCCCCCCCCCACACTCTCGAACTTTGAAGCAGGTGGGAACTTCCTCTTGCAGGAATGAGAGACTGAAGATGTCTTTGAAAAACCGCGCCAGTTGATTGGCACAGGTTTTCAGAGCCCGACCAGGTACTCCATCAGGGCCTGTCACCTTGTGAGAGTTCACCCTCTTGAGATACGACCTTGACGTTGGCCTCTGAGACAGAGATCGCTGGATCACCAGGTGTTGTAGGAATCCTAATAGCTGTAGTTTTATTCTCCCTTTCAAAGTGAGCATAAAAGTAATATCGAGTAATATTTTAATACATTGTTTGATTAAGCATTCTTTATTGTTTATATAATTCAGAATGGGTTATATGTAAAAGTACGTGAATGGCATACGTCATTACACCACCATATCATATGCATGCATCGTTACCTCACCATGTCATAAATGAGCACCTCAGTAAAAGTCAAACCAAAGCAGACACATTTATCCCTGGCTCGGTGTGTTCCATTTGATTTGTTTTATGTTTTGGAGTTACAAAACATAACAGAGGGGAAATAACTGTTCCTGAACCTGGTGGTGTGGGTCCTAAGGCCCACTATACCTCCTCCCTCATGGCAGCAGCAGGAAGTGAGCATGACCTGGATGGAGGGGGTCCTTGGTGTTGGATGCTGCTTTCCTGCAAAAGCATTCCTTGTAGATGTGCTCAGTGCTGGGAAGGCCATTCCCTGTGATGCACTGGGCTGTATTCATTACTTTTTGAAGGCTTTTTTGTTCAAGGGACTTGTTGTTTCCATACAAGGCTGTGATGCAGCTAATCAATGTACTCTCCATTGTGTACCTATAGAAGCTTGTCAAAGTTGTAGATGGTATGCTGAATCATTGCAACTTCCAAGAAAGTCAAGGCGCTGTTGTGCCTTCTTTGTAATAGCACTTACGTGCTGGATCCATGACAGATTCTTTGAACTAATAATGCCGAGGAATTTAAGGTTGCTGACCCTCTCCAGCTCTGATCCCCTGGTGGGGACTGGCTCATGGACCTCTGGTTTCCTTGTCCTGTGATCAATAATCATCTGTTTGGTTTTGCTGGCATTGAGGAAGAGATTGTTGTTGTGGCATCAGCCAAACAGATTTTCAATCTCCCCCCCCCCCCCCCCATATGCTGATTTGTTGCCATCTTTGATTCGGCCAACTACAGTGGTGTTGTCAGCAAATTTATATCTGGTATTAGAGCTGTGCCTAGCCTCACAGTCATAAGTATAAAGCAAGTAGAGCAGGGGTCTAAGGACACAACCTGTGCTGATGGAGGTTGTCGAGGAGATGTTGTTGTCAACTAGTGTCTGCAAGTAGGAAATCGAGGATCTAGTTGCACAAGGAGGTATTGAGACCTAGGACTTGAAGCTTATTGATTAGTTTTGAGGGGATAATGGTGTTGATCTCCCAGGAATAAATCTCACAACCAAACCCAAAGAGGATACAGATTTCCAACTTATTTTCCACTGCATTTTAAAAATATCCCATAAATTTCATGTGCTTGCCACATCCATTTCTCTCACCATGGTGGTGCAGGGTGTAATTGAGTATAAAGCATCAGCAGTTCTTTGTGGGAAGATTGTGGGTTCAAGTCCCACAACAGAGATTGGAGCACAGAGATCCAGTCTGAGTCTCTTGAGCAGTATCAGTAATACTGTCTTTTGCATAACTATTTAACTGAGGGATGATTTACTCCTTTGGATAAAACAAAATACTGTGGTACTAATAGATGATGGGGAAAGCATCTGCAGATAGTGGCCAATATTTATCTCTTAATCAACTTCATTCAAGGTTTGGAACAGATTCTTATCAGACTTATTATTATTATTATCAGACTGCTGTTTGTGGAAGATTGCTATGCGCACGTGTACTGTACATTATACAAATCTGTATAAGAAAACCAGATATGACTTGTGGAGGGCTATTTGAAGAGTGAAGAAGCAATTCCAAGTGAGGTTGGAGGCGACATTAGATGCATGTCAACTCTGGCAAGATTTGCAGTCCATTACTTCCTACAAAGCAAAACCCAGCATCATGAAAGACAGCGATGCATCATTACCAGACGAGCTCAATGCCTTTTATGCTCACGTTACAAGGGAGAATAAAACCACAGCCGAGAGGATCCCTGCAGCATTCGGTGACCCTGGGGTCTCTATCTTGGAGGCCAACGTCAGGCTGTCTTTCAAGAGGATGAGCTCTCGCAATGTAGCAGGCTCGATGGAGTACCTGATAAGGCTCTGAAAACCTGTGCCAACCAAATGGCAGGAATATTCAAAGACATTTTCAGCCTCTCACTGCTAGTCAGAAATTCCCAGCTGCTTCAAAGGGGCAACAATTATATCAGTGCCCAGGAAGAGCACTGTGAACTGCCTCAACGACTATCATCCAGTAGCACTCACATCTACAGTGATAATATGCCTTGAGAGGTTGGAAATGGCTAGAATCAACACCTGTCTGAGGAAGGACCGAACCCACTGTAATTTGCCTATTGCCACATTTGGTCTACATCAAATGTAATCTCAGTGGCTCTCCACGCAGCTTTGGACCCCCTGAACAACGCAAATACCTATGACAGGATGATGTTTATTGACTAGAGCTCAGCATTTAACAACATTAGTCTTGATTGAGAAGCTGGAGAACTTAGGCCTCTGTACCTCCCTCTGCAACTGGATCCTTGACTTCCTAACTGCAAGACCACAATCTGTGTGGATTGGAAATAACAAATAGAGATTGGTTGGTATGACATTGTGGACATCATTGAGTCATGGCTGAAAGAAGGCTGTAGTTGGGAGCTTAACATCAAAAGGATATACTTTATGTCGAAAGGACAGGCAGGAAGGCATAGGTGGTGGTGTGGCTCTGTTGGTAAGAGATGGAACTAGATCTTCAGAAAGAGGTGACATAGGGCCAGAGAATGTTAAATCTTTGTAGGTGGAGTTAAGAAATTGCAAGGGTGAAAAAAACCATTATGGGAATCATATATAGGCCTCCAAATAGTAGCCAACATGTGGGTTTGAGATTGCAAAGGGAGCTGGGAAAGGCATATAATAAGGGTAATGGCACAGTTGTAATGGGGACTTCAAAATGCAAGGGGATTGGGAAAATCAGATCGGTGTCGGATCGCAAGAGAGGAAGTTTGTTGAATGCTTACGAGATGGCTTCTTAGAGCAGCTTGTGCTTGAGCCTACTCGGGGAAAGGCTCACAAGGATGATTCTGGGAATGAAGGGGTTAACATATGAGGAGCAACCTTTAGAACAGAGGTAAGGAGGAATTTTTTTAGCCAGAGAGTAGTAAATCTGTGGAATGCTCTGCTACAGACTGCAGTGGAGGCCAAGACTGTGCGTATATTTAAGGCAGAAGTTGATAGTTTCCTGATTGGTCACGGCATCAAAGGATATGCGAGAAGGCAGATGAATAGGGTTGAGTGGGATCTTGGATCAGCCGTGATGGAATGGCAGAGTAGGCCCGATGGGCTATATGGCCTAATTCTGCTCCTATGTCTTATGGTCTTATAACATCTCTACCTCACTAACAATGAACACTGGCACACCTTAGGATATGTGCTCAGAGCGCTGCTCTGCTCTCTCGACACCCATTACTGTGTGGCTAGCCATAGCCCAACAGCATCTATCAATCTGCTGATGATTCAACCATTGTTGGCAGAATTTCAGATGGTGACAGAAGGGCATACAGCAGCAAGATATACCAGCTAAGTGAATGGTGTTGCAGCACCGACCTTGCCCTCAACGTCAGCAAGACGGAAGAGCTGATTGTGGACTTCAGGAAGGGTAAGGCCAGGGACACAAACCAGTCCTCATAGAGGGATCAGAAGTGAAGAGAGTGAGCAGTTTCAAGTTGTTGGGTATCAATATCTCTGTGGACCTAACTTGGACGCAACATATTGATGCAGCTATAAAGAAGGCAAGACAGCGGGTATATTTCATTAGGAGTTTGAGGAGATTTGGTTTGCTAACTAAAACACTCGAAAACTAAACTACAAATGTACAAATGTGGAGAACATTCTGACTGGCTGCATTGCTGTCTGGTACGGGGGTAGGGAGGAACTACTGCACAAAATCGAAATAAGTTGCAGAAATTTGTAAAACTAGTCAGTTCTATCATGGGTACCAGCATCTATAGTATCCAAGACATCTTCAAGGAATGGTGCCTCAGGAAGGAAATGCCCGTCATTAAGGATTCCCACCACACAGGACATGCCCTCTTTACCGTCGAGAAGAAGGTACAGAAGCCTAAAGACACACATTCAGTGATCCAGGAACAGGTTCTTCCCCTCAGTCATCCAATTTCTAAATGAATATTGAATCCATGAACACCACCTCACTACTTTTTATATTTCTGTTAGTTTGCACTACTTAACTATTATATATATATTTATTGTAACTCAGCTTTTTCTCTATATTTATTTATCATGTATTTCATTGTACTGCTGCCATAAAGTTAACACATTTCACAACATATCTTGTTGAATTTAAATCTGATTCCGATTCTGATTATGACATTGAAACCTTAAAGCAAAGTGTCTGCTGGCACCTGTGACTCTCATTCCCTTTCTCTATTTCTCTGTGCACTGCAACTTTGTAGTAAGTTGTTGGTAGCAAGGAAGGCGAATGCAATGTTAGCATTTATTTCAAGAGGACTAGAATATAAAAGCAAGGATGTAATGCTGAGTCTTTACAAGGCATTAGTCAGACAGTATTTGGAGTATTCTGAACAGTTTTGGGCCCTCTATCCAAGAAAGGATGTGCTGGCATTGTGAGGGTCCACAGGAGATTCCAGGAATCATCCCACTAACGAAAGGGTTAACATATATGAGAGGTGTATGGAGGGATGTGGGCCAGGTGCAGGTCAGTGGGACTAGGCAGAAAAATGGTTCGGCACAGCCAAGAAGGGCCAAAAGGCCTGTTTCTGTGCTGTAATGTTCTATGGTCCTATATGAGGAGTGTTTGATGGCTCTGGGCCTGTACACACTGGAGTTTAGAAGAATGGGGGTGGTCTCTACTGAATATTGAAAGGCCTAGGCCGAACAGACATGGAGAGGATGTTTCCAATAGTGGGAGAGTCTATGACCAGGATGCATAGATCCAGAATACAAGGATGTCCCTGTAGAACAGAGGTGAGGAGACATTTCGTTAGACAGAGTGTGGTGAAACTGTAGAAATCTTTGCCACATAAATCTGTGGAAACCAAATCATTGGATATACAGTACAGGTGTCCCCTGCTTTACGAATGTTCGTTTTACACCACTTCACTTTTACAAAAGACCTACATTAATAACCTGTTTTTGCATTACGAAGAGGATTTTCGCATCTACAAAAAATTTTCCCATATAAATTAATGGTTCTTCGCTTTACGCCATTTCGGCTTAAGAAAGGTTCCATAGGAACACTCTACCTTTGTAAAGTGGGGGGGGGGGGGACACACACCTGTATTTAAAGTGGAGGTTGACAGTTTCTTAATAAGAAAGGGCATTAAAGGTTATAGGAGAAGGCAGGAGAATGAAATTGAAAGGGAAAATAAATCAGACCCATGTTGTGTAGGGGAGGACGTACAAACAGGAGCATCAAAGCTCTGGTCAGCTGACGTGGTTCCTATTTTACAGTTGGCTAATTTGTGATGTCCTGAGGTTATGGAAGGTCCAATAACTATTTAGATTTTCTTCTTCCTCCTTCTCTGACCCTTAAATTAATGCCAAACTCTTTATTTTTCTGTTGCCTCTGGCATTGATGGTAAGCCAGCAGGGAACCAAAGGCATTTAATAGTGGAACTGGTCATTGCCTATGACTGAGCTGAAATTTGTAATTTCTGAATTAAATCATACATTAGAAGGTTGGAATTGGAGAGATAGATTGAAAATTACTCATCCAAAATATGCAGTATAAACAATAAAATTAAGGAAGTAAAGCACTGCAATTATCTCTAAAAAGGGAACATGGTAGGTGGGTATCAAATTTAAATATGCATTTAAGAACAAATTTTCAGATTTTTGCTGTAGAGTCAAAGTTGAGCTGAATGTCACATGCACAGGTACATCTATACACAGGTGCAATGAAAATCCTCCTGCATCACAGGTACATTAGAGAGACAGCATTCAAAAGGAAAACAAACTACACATAAATTATACAAGAAAAAATGTTAATATCCTGTGATATCCTGGGAGAGCTTCAGCACCAGAATTTAAAGGGTTAAGCACTCAGTTCTGAATTGTAAACTATGTGATTTCAAGTATTTTATTGGTAAATGGAAACATAAAAGGCTCAGGGTCAAACACAGTTCTCAAATGAGCCAAGTGACAAAACTGAATACTTCATTAAATTCTTTATTAGTGACTTGGGCCTTCTTTGACTGGCTTCTATTAGTCAATCGATTGTTTTACTTAATAAAGTTTGTTTCTTCATTTGTTAGTGCAAAGATTTGTGCACCAAGGAGTCTTGAAGAAGGACGAGAGGAATATTTTGTATTGTGTCAGTATATGGAGAAACTAAAATTAATTTGTGTCATTTACCATTGAGCAGCCTCCTTGGACAACTCTCACAGCAGCGAGTTTAGGAGAAAGGTGCAAGCAATTATGAAGTTAGCTCTGGCTGATAAATTATCTCATAGCATTCCGGCCGGGATGGGGGCTGGGAGAGGAGTTGAGGCCATAAGAATTAGGAGCCAATATCTTTTTTCACTCATTCACATAATTCCCATTTAAGAAAGGATGGGGGCAATGAGAGTGCAAAAATTCTCCCCTCCTACCACCTTTTCTCTGAGAGTTTGAGGCTCATTCGTGTAAGCTGATAAGGGTAGAATTGGACCCAGGTTGCCAGAGTCCAGCTAATCCTCAACTTTAAAATTTTTGTTCATGTGTCCAAATCCTTCCATTTCTTATTGACTCTGTAACCTCTTCCTGTGTGCTGAGGTCTTTATGCACCTTCAGTTCTGGCCCTCATTGGCTTTACCTGTTTCATCATTAAAAGTTGACCCATTAACACCAAAGTCCAGTCCCTGGAATTCTCTTCCAGATTCCCCCCCAACAAATAAAATTTTTGTGCGTGCTATCTTTTTATTTTTATTTTATTGAGATACAGTGTAGAATAGACCCTTCTGGCCCTTTGAGCTATGTCGCCCAGCAACCCCTGGTTTAACACTAGGCTGATCACAGGACAATTTATAACGATCAATTAACCTACCAATCGGTACATCTTTGGACGGTGCGGGGAAACTAGAGCACCCGGAGGAAACCCATGCGGTCACGAGGAGAATGTACAGGCTCTTTACAGGCAGCAGTGGGAATTGAACCTGGGTTGTTGGCACTGTAAAGCATTGTTGCTACTGTGCCACACTTGAATATACACGCTATGGTTTTCCATCCTGGCAGGGCAAGATGGTCTGCGTGAATGTGACTGTTTGAAGAGCCCATTTCTGTGTTAATGACTCATAAAACTTCATACATTTCAATAATTACACAGCTTGGTGTTATAGTCTTTGTAAAAGCTTTTTAATAAAAAAACTAAATTAAATAAAAATACCTGAAGATACAAACAAATAAATAAATCACAAATAAAATGAAGTGGAGAGCTAAAGTGACTAATCCTCACCTTTACATCTGGGAGGTCTTGTGAAGGAATGGAGGCATTTCTCTGAATGTGGTCCCAATCCAATGGAGAAAAGGTAACTCACAAAATACTGGAGGAACTCAATAGGCCAGGCAGCAGCTAAGGAAAAAAGTACAGTCAACATTTTGGGCCGAGACCCTTGGGCAGGACTAGAGAAGAAAAAAATGAGGAGTAGATTTAATAGGTGGGGGAGAAAAGGTAACTATCATCTTTCCCCCACAAGACCTCCCTATGTAAAGCTAAGGATTAGATGTTATCGGCACCTGGACCTTCTCCACAGCGAGACAGAGCTCCATTGCTGCACTCGGTGGTGGTGCAATTCTTCAGTGGCAGTTTGGGTGCATCAACTTGGACTCTGCTTCTGGACCTATCATCCTGTTATAGGAAAAAAGTGTTAAACTGGAAAGAGTGCAGGAAAGATTAATGAGGATGTTGCCAGGGCTAAAAGGCTTGTTATAGGAGCCATGTATCTATTTTCTGTCTGTGTTGTATTTTGTGCTGTGCGTTTATTGAGTTTATTGTGGGTTGTTAGTCACATGGGTTGGTCTGTGGTATAACGAAGAGTTTAATTATGCATTCATGCTTTGACTTCAGTTCAGTCTAGTTTGGGTAGAGCCAGGGAGTGGGCCAGAGTGATATCTATTTTGTTGTCTGCTTAAATAAGCTTGAATACCCTTAAATACATTTAAGAATGCTTGTGTTAAGTATGTTTAAATATGCTAAGTCTGTTCATTTCATTATATTACTAGTTTCATTAGTTTTTATTGTTTCAAGGTTTTCATTTTACTAGTTTCTTAATAAAGAATCGAACATACTTTCTTCGACTTGACAAGTTCATTATTGTGGATACAGTGTCATACACTGTAATACTGTGGACACAGACATATAGTGTCAACCCTTCCCACCATGCTTAGTCTCTGAGCGGTTTAGGTTTGCTTGAAAGTAATGGCTACACGTGTGTTATAGGGAGAGGTTGGTCAGGCTAGATCTTTAATCCTTGGAATCTAGGAGAATGAGGGGCAAACTAATAAAAATGTTTAAAATTAAGCAAGGTATAGATGACGTGGATGGTAACATATTTTTCCCCTGGGTAGTGAAGTCCAAAGCTAGAGGCCATAGATTTTAGGGTGAGAGGAGAGAGATTTAAAAATGACAGAAGGGGCAACTTTTTCACACAGAGGATATTGAGTATATGGAACAAGGTGCCAAAGGAAGTGGTTGAGGCAAGTATAGCTGCATAATTTAAGAAGCACTTAAGAAGCAGGTACTTGTAGGGACATGGCTTAGTGGGGAATGGGCCCGACACAGGAAATTAGAACTATTTGGGTGATCGTGGTCATCATGAACCGGCTGGGCTGAAGAGCTTGTATCTGTGCTGCATTGATCTATGACTCTAGTGTGCATGGTGTGGCAGTTTTGTCTTTAACAAGCCGCCAACTATCAGTCAGCCTCATTTGGCCCATTAATTTTTTAAATGAACTAAAATGAAGATGTAAATGACAGTTTTGACATTTCCCTTCATTGCCTTTACCCTGAAGTGTGAGAGTTCATACCATTTAGACTTGGGTCAGAATATTCACAATATAGATTCTGACTCCCCATTTGCAATCTCTATAAAAGTTAACAATAGGACCCAAGAAACAACTAGAGTTTGGAAAATATGGACTATATCCCATATCACAGGAGCCATCTCTCAGCAAAGACAGTCATTGATAAAGTTCATTTCCCCGTCAGTGTTCTGGCACAACTTTTGACTGTTTGAGAAAGAAGGTAGTTTGTGAAGATTATAACCTCAAACCAGTACCAAACATAGTTGACCAAACATAGTTGGCCCAAAAGACAACACATGCTGAAATCTTGAGAGACAGCCAATCTGCCGGAGGAACTCAGTAGGTTGAGCAGCATCAGGGGGAAGAAAGGAATTTTTGACATTTTGGGTTGAAACTCTGCATCAGGACTGACACAGGGCAGGAACTAAACACTATAAATGCAAATATTCATCAAAACTATCTTGCTGGTTATCTTTGGGATGTTCTAAAGACATCATTATCGTTGAGCTACAAATCCTGTAGCTGAAAGTAATGAGCTAAAACTGAACTTTCCTCTGCTAGATAAGTTCCAATTTTTGGTTTGTTAGTGAGCTTAATTTCAATTCCTTTTCTTATTCAACACCTAGAGATGTGGTGGTTTAATGTTCCCGCAGTGAGATGTTTGATCTTTTTCTCCTTTATTCTATGCACACTCTGCTTTCTCATGAATAATGCACTGTGTTTAAAGCTCTTGTTCTGTTGTTAGCATTCATGCCTCTAAATCAAGTGTTGTGGGATCAAGTCCCACTTCAGTGTGATGTGGAAGGAAGTCCTATACTCTATAAGGTGCAATCATTTGGATGGGATGTTAAAGGAGAGCCAGGTCTGTCCCCATAAGAAATCCAATGGAATTTATTTAATAGCAAGTCAGGAGTATTATTCTATAGTCCTGCACAATATTTAACCCTCTAACCAACACAGCTCAAACCAGTTATTTACTGTCTTGTGGAGCCTACTGTGTGCAACTTGGCAGTCTTTCCTATGTAATAATAACTACACATGTAAGCTCTAAGCTTTACAATGACTGAGGTCATGGAAGATATTTTCAAATACAAATCTGTGTTCCTCTTGGAGCTTGCACCAATCCCAAAATGTTATTTGGGAGACATTTAGCAAGGTTCTAGGTAGAGTGAACTCAGTGTGACACGGAAGGAATTTGTATACTACATAAGAAGCAGCCATTTGGATGGGATTTTAAAACAGTAGCAGGTAGTAAGAGTAGAGATTCCTATGTGTTTGGTGGCATTAACTGGGGCTACGATTTTTATTGTTGCTCTTCACTCCTGGTGTTCGGTTCCATTGAAATTTCTTTTTCCAATCTGCTCATAAGTTGTAATCTTTGCATTTAATGCTCAGCTCACAACAGCCTTGATCGAAGTGGTTAACTATGTCATTCCAGAGAGCAATGACGAATGAATTTAGGGTCACTTAGGGGTAAATGCAACTTAGTACCAGTTGGGACAGGGAAGAGATCTGGATGAAGAGTTAAGCATGCTGCAAGATGGAATGCCAAAAAAGAACTTCTGCAGATATAATGGGCTGGGTTGATCAGACCCAAAGCAAACAATTCGAGTGTCCAGGGGATGTGGTAATAATTGTACAAGCACAACAAAGCAACTTAAACCGAACTTATTATCACAAAATAGAAAGCATAAATACAATATACTATGTAGTAATTGCAAAGATTTTCAAAAAGGTTTCAGGGCTCACGATTCCTCGTCAGCACTTGTTTGTAGCTGTTGTCGGGGGACTTGATTGTAACTGCTGTCAGGGCAACTCTGAATTCTGACTCATGAAACCACCCTGGGTCCAGGTCCTAGGCACCAATCAATCTCGATTCTTCAGTCTAGGTGAAGTCCCAAAAACAAAGGGAAAGGTTCCCACAGTAAATAGGGGTTCCACAAGACAAACAAAGACAGATAAGCTCTTTGATCGTTTGTTCTCATGCCACTAACTGAGGTTTTAATATTTCATGTAAACAACTCATTTATTCATTGTTAGACATCCTCATGCCACTGGTGCCCGAGGTCAGGAAAGAATCCAGCTGCTATCATCATACATTAGACATTAACAAACCAGCATGTTTACTGTGAGCTCACAAAGAGTTAAAGTTTCACTTGGAGCTGTTCAGGTTTTCATCCAATATTTTACAAAATTTAATACTCTACAATTTTGTGGATATACAGTTAAAAGCATTTTCACTGGTTGCGTCACTACCTCGTATGGAAGCTACAATCGACAGGAATGCAAGAGTCTACAGAAATAGTGGACTCAGTCAGTTCCATCACAGGTACAGCTTTCCCCACCGTTGAGAGCCTCTACAATAAAGTGATGTGTCAGGAAGGCAAAATCTATTATCATGGACTCTTACTATCCAGGTCAGACCCTTTACTCAATGCTGCCATTAGGTAGGAGGCAGAGGAACCTGAAGATCCTTACCTCAACATTCAACAACAGCTTCTACCACACTGCCATCAGTTCCTTGAACTGACCTGACAAACCATAACACTACCTTGGAATATATTTTTTGCTCTCTCTATCTAATGTCATTACGTTTATTTTCGTGCATGTTTGTGCCTATAATTTATGTTAACTTACATTTATCTTTGTTTCATAATGTACCATCCTGTTGCTGCTGCAAAGAGCTAATCTCAGAGCACTTACACACTCTGTATGCATGCCCTTGACTGGAATAAACTTGACGTTGAATGTATTGGATGAGTCAAGTTCAGATATAACAAAGTTCAAAGTAAAATTTATTATCTGTGTACATACATGTCACCACATACAACCCTGAGATTTTTTTCCTGCAGACATACTCATCAAATCTATAGAACAGTAACTGTAAATAGGATCAATGAAAGAGCAAGAACATAGAAGACAACAAACTGTGCAAATGCAGATATAAATAAATATCAATAAATAATGAGAACATGAAATAACAAGATAGAGTCCTTAAAGTGAGATCAGTGGTTGTGGGAACACCTCAATTGGTGAGTGTAGTTATCCTCTTTTCTTCAAGAGCCTGATGGCTAAGCCATAATAACTGTTCTTGAATTTGGTGGTGAGTCCTGAAGCACTTGTACCTTCTACCTGATGGCAGCAGTGAGAGTTATGGTTGGGGGTTTTAGCAGCAGCTAAGCAGAGATAGGACTGGAAATGAGCAATGTAGTAGACCTTCTGGTATGAGTGAGGTTATGACGTTGATGCTCAAGTCTGCCCTGTGAAATCTCGAATAAGAGGCAAGAATTCAAATTTCAAACAGGGAAAGGTGAAGAATAGGTTGGGATATAACTATTTCACATGGAATGGGGAAACTGGATGAAATAAACTGTACAGGCTAGTTACCAGTGCTGATAAATTGAAAAGGAGCTGGACTGGATTTTGTTAAGGGTTTCATACAACAGGCCTCTACACTCTAACAAGGGAGGGATGTGGAGGCTGGAGAAGTGGTAAAACTGAATTTGAAATGTACGCTGCTGATTAAGTGATGTATATTCTGCTCATTATCTCTGTTTGACCTCACTTACACAGTGTAACAGGTCTGACAATCATTTACATTTAGAAAATGGTACAATTCACACTTTCAGCCTATTTAATCAACAGTCTCCATGAATTATTACTGCAGTTTCCCCTCAAGCATTGTTTAAGAACCAATTACTTTTAATAGTGTTTCCTGTAATGTACCATTTTTGATGCTCCAAGTGTGCAGATTGAACCAGGCATTTATTGATTGCTTTAGAGGGAGAGAAAAGTATTCAACACACACACTTTGCTCTCCCAGATCTCACTGTCTGATCGCAGCCACAGTATAAATGATTTATAACCGGATTAATTAGAAGCACAATTAAAGTAGCATTTCATATCCTCAGTGTAAATAACATTACAAGAAATCATTACATGATATAATTTCAGAAATCTATTTGTTGGAACATATTGAATGCAACAGGAGCAAGTCTATACACCTATTAATTTTGTGATGGCTCTTCCTGTCCTCTTAAATAATAGTGGTCGATAGAAAGACACTTGTGCTGAAGGTAGGCTGCAATATGCAAAACAGAGTTGTGGCACTGGTTGCTCTGCTTATGATGACTTGTGGTTAATGGCCACTTACTTCGGATGCTCGACCGTTGGCGACAGTGCCTTCAGCTGCCAAGAATCTAAATGCTGGGGCTGGCTAAATCTCTCCTCCTCCGGCATGCTTTTTAAATCTGTTTCCTTGTCCCCATAGGCTGTGGTTTTTGTGTACCTCCTTGCATTTTGGAAGGATATAATTCAACCCTTTGACTCTGTGTTGGCCATCGGTCACATTCCCCCTCCGATTTCCTTCAGACATGTAGGGAAAGAAGTCCCTCAGCGCGCTGAGGCTGCACTGACCATCAAACAACTATTCTTACACTAATCTCATCCTAAAATATTTTATTCTCTTCACCTTCCCATCAAGTCTTTCCCCAACCCTACCCCAGATTCTAGCGCTCATCTACTGCAATTTACAGCGGCCAGTTAGGATGTGGGAGGAAACTAGGGCAGCAGGTAGTTTTGCTGTAGGTTTTCTATGTTTCTAAAGGGAGAGCATGGAAAATCCACACAAGGTCGTGGGTCGCTGACACTGAGAGACAGTGGCTCCACTAATGCTGTCTTTCAAACATCAGACCATAAGACCTAGAAGAAAATTTAAGACATTTGGCCCATCGAGTCTGTTTTCCAACATTCCATCATGGCTGATTTATTTTCCCTCTCAACCTCATTCTTCTGTTTTCTCTCCATAACCTTTGACATGCTTACTAATCAAGAACCTTTCAACCTCCTCTTTAGGTGTACCCAATGACTTGGCCTTCACAGCTGTCTGTGACAATGAATTACACAGATTCATCATCATCTGGCTGAAGATATTCCTCCTCATCTCAGATCTAAAAGGATGTCCTTCTACTCTGAGGCTAGGCCCTTTGGTTCTAGTCTTCCCTACTACAGGAAACATCCTCATCATGTCCACTCAATCTAGATTTTTCAATATTCAATGAGATTCCCCTCATTCTCCTAAACTCCATGGTTATAGGCCTGGAGCTGTCAAACACTCCTTGTATATTAACCCAATTCATTCCCGGGTTAAACCCGTATCACCAAGCCCCTGATTATTCCACCAGCAACCTCCACTGGAAGTTTAAATGAGCCATTTAAGCTCTGAATGAGTATGTTATTGGGTTACTTGAGGAAACCCATGCAGCAAAGGGAGAATGTGTAAATTCAATTGAGTTTAGAATTGAACCCATTTTTGTGGAGTTGCGTGCTAACAACAGAGTGCCAGGCTTTTTCTTGCATGCTCTAGTATCACCTCATGTGACTAAGTGGCAATTTTTGTTGGATAATAGCTCCTTTGAGATATTTCACTATAAAAATGCTTCAGAATTGCAACTTCCCATTGTTAAATTGAGGACAGGGAACTTTACTTCTCACTGGTTTTGGCATACACTATGCCTGAAACAGTGAAGCAGCAACCAGCTTACACATGGCCTGACTTTTCCTGACAGCCACACTCTGCCATCTGCTCTGTTTGACTATCTATTGCTGTGATACATGCTCTACAACCCTTCCAACGCTGTAATTAATCTTCTATGAAGTTGCTCCTTTGTCTCCTTCCCCACCAGTCCCTTGAATCTGTCCAAACAGAGCTCCACAATATGTTTGATTTTAAATAGACGCCAAAACCAGAAAAATTAGAAGGTAGTGATTTAATAAGAAATAATTTAACCTCCTCAAATTGCTTCATTTTAACATGATCATGGCTGATCTGTGACTACTCCAAGTTTGTATATCTTCCTTAAATTCTCCACACCCTTTTCTTCCTTAAATTCTATACATCCTTAAAATTCAGATGTAAAATCCAGGATTGAGCAGGAATGCCGTTTGTGGAAGCATGTTCCAACCTTTCATTACCCACAGTGCAGAGATTTATTTACTCTGGAAAGCCAAGTTTTCATGTCTACTCCCTGCTCCTGGACTCCAGCTGGACTGTGTAATGTTACTAAAGTATCAGATGGCAAAGTCAAATCAATGAAGGAGGATTTATTTATAACTTCTAATAGGCACTTGGATAAGTGTGCAATCTTGTAATTATTCATATCCCTTCTTATTTTTTGCTGTTGTGAGATCGATTTGGTAAAATGTTGATGGTCAATGTTTTTTCAGTGAAGATTAGAAACTCAGTGGTCAGCATTGCTGCACTGCAGGTGGTGTTGGATTCAAGACCCACTCCAGTGATTCAAACTCAATACCTTGCATTGACATACCATTGCATTATAGAAGGTGGGTTAAGACACTGTTACTTCGATACAGGGGCTCACAAACTTCTTTAATGTCATGGATCCCTACCATTACCCGAGGTTTCTGTGGATCACAGGTTGGGAACCACTGATTCAATACTTTTTCACCTGTTCACAGTATGAGGGCCTCGGTGGCAAGCCAGATGGGGTCAGTGCCCTTGAATTGAGTGGCATGCTGGGCTCGGCTGGTGGCGCAGTGACATCAGCGCTGGACTCTGGAACGGAGGTTCCCAGGTTTGAATCCAGTCGGGCTGGTCCTGAGTACGCTTTCCATCAGTGCCGGGTCGAGTGTTGAGCTCGCAACTTGACCTCGTAAAAATAAAGAAAAATACTGCGAAATGTCTGTGTGAGGAGTGGAGCGCCAGACAGTCTTTCGTTCTGTGCCTTGTAAATGCCCGATGCTGGCCTCTCAGGCCTGAGGCGACATCATCATCATCATCATCATCATTCATGGGCCAGTTAAGAGTCAACTGCATGGCTGGAGAACTGGATTCATGCATAGCCCTGGAGACAACTTGGGCATTAAGAGAGAGGTGACTTGGGTATCAGTTTGGCTTTTCTGACAACCAAGAATTTCATGGTCATTAACACTGACTCTGTTTTATTTTACATTTTAGGTGTAATTAATTCCCATATCTTGGTGGGGTTTAAATTTATCTCCAGATCATTACTCCTGCATTAGTAGCTCAGCCAGACAGCTGCATTACCACCGTAGCCCAGTTTTTAAAATGGGCTCAATATGAATTGTAAAGGCTGGCTTCAGAAGATCAGATGTTCGAAATCCTTGTACCTAATGAATCAATTCATACTGCCTGCTTATGAGTGCTGAGTGCAACAGATATTGAACCCACTAAGGGCTAACTTTCACTTCATCAGCCAGTACTTGGTGTTAAAGGAAAGGGATATCTCAGAATTGGATTTCACTGTCTCCCCTAGGGTGGTGCATGGTTGTTGTTCTGACAATGATGACCACATGTTTGATGTAACTTCTAGCATCCATTGAAACATACTGTTATGATGGATTGAGTTTATGTTTTAAGCACCCATCAGGGGTTAACATTTTAAAATATACTTTTGAAAAGTATTTTTCTCTCAGTATGTAACCAACACATTTGTTTTCTTAATTTTTCTGCAGGGGCCTTTAGCCTACTTTGAGTAAGTTAATGTGAAAAGAAATGTACAAGGATATTTTGAATGAATATTTAACGCTTTAGCACATTAATATTCAATGATTCTTAATTCAAAACTGTCAAAGTCAGATACATCCACAGTCAAATACCTAATAAAAATGAAGGGTAATGTGGAAAGTTTGGGATGGCAAAATTTAGTGCACTGGGAAATAAATATTGCCTTGTTTCACCTTGATTGTTACAATTCCTCATAATGAATCGTGATGAATATCAGATTAAAGAACAGCTGAACAACATTCCTCAGTTGGAAGTAGTGTTAACTGTGACTTGCTGAGTTCATGTTAGTTCACACAGTTGGTCCATGTCTCACTCCACAGTATTTGCAGGAGGAATGTTCTTTGTATGAGGAACTATGATACGGCCAGATGTCCAGGCACCGGGTAGCCAGGAGACCTCGGAAGGACTAATTTCATGTGTACAGTTTATGAATGGTTGCTTTTCAGGGAAGGCCACAATGTTAGAAAATCCCCTTCTGTCCTGCCTGCTCCTGTGGCCCTGATTGAAATGTAGATGAAGTCTCCTTGGGTGACCTACCCAATACAATCTACATAATATTGTGTAGAGCAGTGTCAGAATCCTGAAATGGTTCTGAAAGAGACCATGACTATGAGTATATCAATAGAAAGAAAAAGGCCAAGGTAGGTGTGGAGCCTTTACAGAATGAGGGTAGTAAATCAATTTTCTTTTGTGCCGGTCTTCACCACTGAGGACACTGCAAATTTCTTAAGTTAATAGTTAGGCTAATTTCACATAACAGGGAGGAACTTAAGAACAGAAGAACGTAAGAAATAGGAGGAGGATTAGGCCAGAGACTCCTCCACTATTCAATAAGATCATGGCTGATCTGGCCATGGAACAAGGTCATGAACTTGTAATAATTTCAATCACAAGAGCTACAGTATTAGAGAAATTGTATGAGAATAGGATTGGAGTGTGCAGCCTCAGAATGAAAGGACATCCCTTTAAAACTGAAATGGCATAGTAGCATAGTGGTTAGCACAACACTTTATTGTACACTCTCACTTTCTCAATGTCTTCAGCTTGTTCTTTTAGTCTTGATTGTGTTACAGAAACTGTTGAAGCCTGTGACATGCAGTTTGGAATCTGATCGAATCATCTAGTGCTCTGATGCGTCTGAAGAGAACTGAGAGCCACTTCATGTAGAAGTCTAGAGATGGGGTGCAGGGCCATGAATGACTCCATTCAAAACGTTGAGGAAGATTGAAGCTTTGAGGTGAATGCCGAGGCAGTCTGTGGTTGCTCCCCATGGAGGCCACAGGGTTGACAGTGGTCAGTCGCTGGGTTGATGGCATTTGGACCCTGCGTTGCGGTCACTCTTCACGGAGGGACTGATTTTGTGTGGCTGCTGTCCTTGTATGCTGACGGGAGGATGCTTTTCAGTATTCTGAGATATATGCGATAGTTGGACTGCATTTTATATCGCTCCCCTTCAGTTTTCAGTGGTTTCTTTCTTGCTGCCGATTGGCGGGTCAGCAATTTGTTACTTTTCGTTAGAGGGAGGAGTTGGGGATTTGGGATCTGACATTCCTGTTGGTGTTTTTTTGAGTGGGCTATCGATTATTTTTGTGTGTGTGAGAGAGGCTGTTGGTTTTTGATGCTATTGTCATTGTTTTATGTGTGGGAAGGGTTTGGGGTTTGATGTTATTGTCGCTGTTTTTTTGGTGAGGTGGGGCCAGGGTTTGGGGTTTTGATGTTCCAGCTGCTGTTTTCCATGTGGACAATCTGTTGGTATTTTTCATGTGAGGGAGGGGGTTGCAGATTTGGTTTTTTTTATTTCATGGCTATCTGGAGAAAACGAATATCAGAGTTGTGTTGTACATCCATACTTTGATGATAAAATGAACCTTTGAACCTTTATAGGTGACCTGGGATGAATTCCTGTGGCTGTCTGTAAGGAGTTTATACTGTGTGGGTTTCCTCTGGGTGCTCCAGTTTCCCCCCACAGTCTAAAGACATACCGGTTGATAGGTTAATTGGTTATTGTAAAATGTCCCGTGATTAGACTAATATTAAATTGGGGGATTGGTCGGTGGTGTGGCTCGAAGGACTGGAAGGGCCTATTCCGTGCGGTATATCAGTAAGTAAAAAAAATAAGGTTTCCAATGATTGAAAATAACTGGAAAAACACATTGTGATGAGGACATCGTAATTCTGTGATGGGATATTGATAAATTGAATGATTGTGAGGAAGCCTGGCAAACGAGTGTGGGGATGTGTGAGGTTATGCATTTCAGTAAGAAGAATCAAAAGGCAGATTATTGTCTAAATGGGGCAAGATTGTGAATGAGTGAATTTCAGAGGTGTTCAGTTCGTGGATCAGAGGAAGTAAACAGGTAGCGCTATTGAGAATTGGTTCTAAGTGCAGAGAAATGAAAGGTGCAGGCAAGGCCTGGTGTTAATTGTAACCAATTTGTAAAGTAAGCTTCATTGTAGCAGAGGAAGGTGTTGGGTTACAGAGTGCAATGGAACAACCAGGCAAAAAGCTGTGTAACAGAGGAGAGAGATTATGAGAAATAAGAGAAATTGATGTTCATGCCATCAGGTTGGAGACCACCCAGATGGAATATGAGGTGTTGCTCCTCCAATCTGCATTTGATCTCATCCAGTAGCAGAGAAACTCAACCCATTGGATCATTCATTCCCTGTGTAGGAATGGGATGTGGAATTGAAATGGGACAGAGCGAAGGTGGTCAATGAATTTATCCCTCAGTCTGCATCTCGGAAACGTGGGGGTGGTGGGGAGCAGATCAAGTAACCACCAATAGTTTTGTGACTGAATGAAAACTCTTGTATTTCAGATGTGTGTAATTGAAAATCATGCCTGAAAAACCTGAATGTCGGGCTGTAGCCGACGTCATTTGTGTGATTTTTCATTTTGCTACATTTTTTCAAGTAGTAATAAATTCTGCTAGAAAGTTGGATCAAATCTCCTGCTGGGCACTAAGTGGCCTGAGAATGAAAGTTATGTTACTCCATTCCAGGTCTAACCTAATTTCAACAATAACGTCTTTTATTCGGCAAGTGTTGTGAGAGGAAATTTATGGGCCATACTGCCCTTCAGATGAGATGATCTTCTACTTAAAGTGCATGTAAAAGAACTGAGAGCCTTTTTTAAAGAAAGTAATAGACGATATCCTTACTTAGTATGAAAGAACTTTATCACATTGCTGTTAAGTGAGAATATTTTGTGCAAAACGATTCCAGCAGCTGAAAGGTACTGAATCAGCTTCTCCTAGTGCAACAGCTAAGTCAAAAACGCAAGAAATTCTGCAAGTGCTGGGAATCTTGAAGGACACATTCAAAACGCTGAAGGTCAGGCAGCATCTATGGGAAGGAATTAAAAACAGTCGATGTTTTGGGCTGAGTCCTTTCATTGGGACGGGATAGAAGGAGGGAGAAGCCAGAAAAAGACGGTGGGAAGAGGTGAAGGCATACAAGCTGGCAATCGCAGAGGGGGAGCAGTGAGAGAGGGTGTCACTGAATTCCTGTTGAAGGGAAGATTTAATCTTCTTCAGTATAGGCATAGCTCAAAGAGACTTCACAGCGGTGCAGCAAATCTTAGACACAAGAGATTGGTGATGTTAAAAAATCAAGTATTGGTTTTCTCTCAATGAGTGTGGGCACAAAAGGAGATTCTGCGAAGCCATGGCTTTTGTTTCTTTACCCATAAATGAAAATATAAAGTGAAAGAAGATTTATTACAGGTCTGAAAGCTTGTGTGAACTCAACCCATCGGACCATTCATTTCCTGTGTCTGGTAACATTAATCTTTGGAAACCCTGCAGGTGTGAATCCTGCCAACCTCTCATCATCTGTGCCTTTATTTGCATTTAATCACTCTCTGCTGGACGTACTGGAATAGGTATAACTTCTGAAATGTCAAGATTGCAGTGAGAATCTTTAAGGGCATACAGTTCAAAAAACAACAACAATTCGTATTTACACAGAGCTCTATACATGCCTTGCTCAATCTTTCTTGTAAGTCCCACCTGTCTGTATTTTGCTTGGTATCAAATTTTGTTTGACTGTGCTCTTTTTGGGCATTTTGGAATGCTTCTCTAAGGTTACAAAAATGCAGGATGCTCTAATGGTTTTGAATAATGTTGAGAATAGCTCAGCAAAACAGAAGGGTGGAAGAGCCTGAAAGGGCTTAATTCACTTGCTATGATTTTCTGGCACATAAGCAACTCTAATGCGCTTCTAATGTTAGTATTTCAATATGTAGTGTAGCCAAATATATTTCCAGGTGTATTAACAAAGACACTTTCACAATGAGAATAAATAGGTTAATGGACAGAAAACAATTTCTTAAAATGAGCAGAATTATTCAATGTGGCATTGCCAAATTACACATTTTGAACCAATGCCCTTTTATTCCAAAATGTTAATTGTTCCTCTCTCTACAGATTCCCTCCTGGACTGAATATTCCGTGCATTTTCTGTTTTTATTTCCAGTGTCTTTGTAGTTTGACTCCTGTAGGACAAAGAGGAGGGTGAAACTGAAGTATTGGCGTTCTCATTTAGCACCTGGTGATTGAGTCTAGAGGACTGGAAGAATAACTTTACCATGGCCATTATGGAACTTAAACTTGGATGATTAAGCAATCTGCAACTATATTTTTCGAAAGAGCTGGCCTTATACTATTACAAAATTGCTGAGCATTATAGAAATCCATCTGGTACATTAATGGCCTGACAAAGTAGCAGCCTGCTGTCCTTGTTCTGTCTGTATTTGACTCTTAGACTGACAACAATGTAGTTGACTTAGTATTTATAATACTTTACTTTATTGTCACCAAACAATTGATACTAGAGCGTACAATCATTACAGTGATATTTGATTCTGTGCTTCGTGCTCCCTGGAGTACAAATCAAAGTAAATATAATAAAAAAATTAAATTATCAATCATAATTAGAAAATAGAAAAGGGAAAGTAAGGTAGTGCAAAAAGAAACCATGAGACAGGTCCGGAAATTTGGAAGATACGGCCCAGATCCGGGTCAGGATCTGTTCAGCAGTCTTATCACAGTTGGAAAGAAGCTGTTCCCAAATCTGGCCGTACAAATCTTCAAGCTCCTGAACATTCTCCTGGAGGGAAGAGGGACAAAAAGTGTATTGGCTGGGTGGGTCGTATCCTTGATTATCCTGGCAGCACTACTCCGACAGCGTGCGGTGTAAAGAGAGTCCAAGGATGGAAGATTGGTTTTGATCAATTATTGATTGACAATTATGTTACAACAGAAAAAGCATAAAACAGACAGATGAACTGGCATTGACCTCAGAACTAAACTCAAACCTGGCAATGTTGCTCCTAGGCCAATTGATCAAGCAAATCCCTCCTTATGACATCTAAGTTGGAAAATCTATCCCACAGACTCATCAAGTACAGTGTGGTGTAGTTGACCACAGAGTTTTACCTTACAGCTCCTTCATGAAATGCATCCTGTCTGATGTCAGAAAACACTGACGTTAACAGTAGGATATAGATTGACGCTAGTAACTCCAGGAAATTCTCAATATAGACTCCAGATCAAACATTTGGAATTAGAATTGAAATTGATTTATTATGGTTCAGTGACCAGCTCATCTTGCATACTGTTCGTACAGATCAAATCATTACACAGAACATTGAGGCAGAATAAGATAAAGCAAAAAAGAAAGCAGAATAAAGTGTAGCAGCTACAGAGAAATTGCAGAGCAGGTAGACAAGAGGTGCAAGATCATTACAAGGTAGATTGTAAGATCAGGAGTTTATCCTATCTACAGGGGAATCATTGAATAATTTTATAACTTTGTGGTAGGAGCTGTCCTGGAGATTGTTGGTAAATGCTTTCAGGTTTTTATATCTTTTGACTGATGGGAGAAGTGAGAAGGTCTGGGGTACATGGGGTCTTTGGTTATGTTGGTTGCTTTACTGAGGTAAGTAGATGTATAGATGGCACGTGGCATGTATAGATGTATAGTGAGCAAGGCATCAGACTAGTAACCTGAAGGTCACTGGTTCGAGCCTCAGCTGAGGCAGCGTGTTTGTGTCCTTGAGCAAGGCACTTAACAACACATTGCTCTGCGACGTCACCGGTGCCAAGTGTTATGACCCCAGCCCCCTCCTTTGTGAGAATCGCAAGAGCCCTAGTGAAGGGGGGGTCAATGACCCAAGAGAAGAGAAAGATACGTGCGGTGTCCCTCGTTTCACGGCGAGGCAAAAGCTGGCGACTGTGGTCATTGTCTTGTGGAGACACCTTTGTGAATTGGGAACTGTACTACGTGTATATCCACAGGGCAACGTGGGTGGAGAGACGGAGAGAGATTGCATCATCCCAACCTGATTGACATCTGAGACCCTGTGAGTTCAGATAAAAGAGGGGTTGTAAAGACGGCCCCCCAGACGCACCAGAAGACACGCTAGAAATCCTGTGACAGCGTTTAATAGCGACAGCCGGTGGGGGGGGGGGGGGGGGGGGGGGGTTCGTGTGCGTCTTTTCCTTGCCTGGGATTGGCGACCTCACCACGGAAGAACGGCTTTAGCTACAGGAGAGGCCACAAGTGGGCGGCCATTCCCCAACGAGACTCCGACGGATCGAACTCACAAAGGTTGGAAAAACCTGCCGGGTAACTGTTCCATTCTATCCCTATCTCTCTATCTCCAACAAAGTGTGACACCCAAAAGACGGTAGCTGGTGGAACTGCAGAGACCGCAAGAGCCTTTTAGATATACATCGGACAATATATATATTATCCCTAGACAACGATAGAGCTTACTTCTTATTGATTATTACTATACCTGCGCTTTAGATTGAGAATTGATGACGTATGTTATCTGAATGTTTGTATTAACCTTACTTTTGTGCCCCTTTATAAATAAAAACGTTTAAAAATGGTACCATCAGACTTCAGCGGACCTCTCTATCTTTGCTGGTAAGTGATCTAGTTACGGGATACGTAACACAAGCTGCTTGGGTCCTAGTGCCCTTCCCTTGGGCAACGTCGGTGGCGTGGAGAGGGGAAGGCCTGCAGCTTGGGCAACTGCCGGTCTCCCATACAACCCTGCCCAGGCCTGCGCCCTGGAAACTCCAGGCGCAGATCCATGGTCTCTCGAGACCGACGGAGGCTAGTTCTAGTTACTTTTTCTTCAGACTGTTTTTCCTGTCCTTTTAGTGAATACAGAAAATAGGACAAAAGTAAAAGAAATACCCTCACATCCCATTGCTTTTTCTGGTGGTCATCTTGAATCTGTATCCTATAGTTATTTAATTCTGCTACCAGTGTAAACCATTTTCACTGGAAAAGCAGAATGAATGGCAGAGCAAGCAGATTTTGATTTCCGGAGGATGGGGAGAATGTAGAACTTGCCACCTCAGGGAAAGGCTGAAGCAAATAGCAAAGACAGTAGTCGACTAAATGCAGAAAGCAGGAATAGAAGAATGAGGTGAGATGCAGAGAAATGGGAGGAGGAAAGTTTAGTGCATAAATACTGGAAAATATGGTAGGTGCGACCTAATGACTTGTTGCCATGCTGTGAAATCCTGTAATAGTTTTCACAGGCATTACACAGTATCGTAGCGGTTAACATAGCACTTTACCGTGCCTGTGACCCAGATTCAATTCCATTGCTGTCTGTAAAGAGTTTGTATGTTCTTCCTGTGACTGTGTGGGTTGCCCCAGTGGACTCCAGTTTCTTCCCCCATTCCAAAGACATACAGATTAAGGTTAGTAAGTTGTGGGCATGCTGTGTTGACGCGGGAAGCATGGCAACACTTGTGGGCTGCCCCCCAGCACGTCCTTGGACTGTGTTGGTTGTTGATTAAAACCAAATATTTCACTGTATGTTTTCATGTTTCTATGTACATGTGACAAATAAAGTTACTCCTCTTTTTAATCTCTTTTAAGTCCTTTTGAAAAGTTTCAGACAGATTAGCAATGCTGAACTTCAGGACAATCATTACATGAAGCACAGTGAAAAGTTGTTTCATATGAATGCAAATCTTTTCTTGTTTAGTTCCTCAGTGTAAACATAGGGCCCAATCTCACAGGAATTTGATAATATCCGTTTTGTTTGACATGGGTATCCATTTTTAGATTTAAATGATACAAGTTCATGTTCAAGTTCAAGTTTATTGCCATTCCACCATACATATATGTACAGCTAAATGAAATATCATTCTCCTGAGGCCAAAATATAAAACACAGTACCTATAGTCACAGTCAGACATATATACTGTAATTACAATCCAGCACATGCAGTCACAAAATAATATCAGCCCAAGTCCCTGAGTGGCCTGGCCTGAAGATTGACAGGTTGACATAAATTGTGAGGTGCACGTTTATATAAGGCAATGTTATGTTACTGGCACTTTTATAGTTAAACAATGATAGATAACTGGAAATCTCCTGGCAGGACACAAAGATGTAGGTAGATAGTTTTAGCCTGTTCCAATCCCTTGTCCTTTGTCTGTAGTTGTTGACTACATAGGTTAGCATGTGCCTAGATCCTTTCTGCTGCTCAAGACTGGCCTAACCTACTGTTCCCTGTTTCTCAGTTACAACTGGTTGACCATCAGATCATAAAACATAGGAGCAGAATTAGATCATTCAGCCCATCGAGTCTCTCTGCCATTCTGTCATTATCCCTCTCAACCCCATGCTCCTACATAGTCCCCATAACCTTTGGCACCCTGACTAATCAAGAACCTATCAATGTCTGCTTTAAATATACCCAGTGACTTGGCCTCCACAGCCACCCGTGGCAATGAATTCCACAGATTTAATACCCTTTGGCTAAAGAAATTCCCCTTCATTTCTGTTTTGTAGTGTCAGAGTCTGTGCCCTCAGTTCCTAGACTCCCCCACTATAGGAAGCATCCTCTCCACATCCACCCTGTGTTTGATAGGATTCAATGAGATTTCCCCCACCCACATTCTTTTAAACCCCAGATGAGTGCAGGCCCAGAGATATCAAATGCTTCTCATATTTTACACCTTTCATTCCAGGGATTATTCTTCTGAACCTCCTCTGACTGATGGTATTAATCCGGTATTTCTTCAGGATCCTGGTGAACTATCCACAAACCCGTAAGGAAGCTCAAATCACAGCTTATGTGTGTCAAAGATAACCTTAGATTCAGGACAGCTGGCATTTACAGGATTCCCTGTGAATGTGGAGTGGCGTTTTTCGGCCAGAAGGGACATATGGTGGAAAGGACTGACTTCGACAGCACAAAACTATTGTGCTGCGCCAATGGCTTTTGGGAAGCCATTGAAATAAAACTAGGGGAAAAGAATGTTAACAAAGACAAATGTCTAACTCTAAGTAAGAACTGGAATTCAATTGTAACCAAGGTGAGGCAGTGGAAACCTGATTGGATGAGGACCAACCAATCAGGAGGGATGGATGACAGGGGTATAAATACCACCAGACTAGACATGCCCAGGCATCAACCCTGATGAAGATGGCAGAGTTTGTCATCGAAATGTCAGTTAAAATTGATACTTGTATCTGGCTGGAAGCCCGAAAAGAGTTTATTCATTACATACGCCGGGAAAGCACTAGATGCTCTTTCTACGATGTGTCGTTTAAAATTTAACTCTGGGTCAAACATGACACCAAGGTTGCAAATGACCTGTCTCAGTTTTAGACAATTGCCAAAGAGAAGCAGCTTGTGATGTGAATAATGATGATGGCCCCACAAATTAACCCTGCATAAGAACACAAATCTTAGTTTTCAGCTCGGAGTGAATGTTCCCTCTTTATGATTGAGCAGTAACCGAGAACATTGTACTTTTCAAATACAATCTCAACGCTTTTCACTCAGCTTGCTTTAGATTGCTGGCCTTGAGAATGAAGGGCAGCTCAGCTGAAGGAGCTGGTACAGCATTCACTGATAAACAGCTGCAATAGATTTTAATGTGCTGTGGGAAACTTCACAACTTCACTGCAGGTAGTTTGAATTCCCACTGCTTTACCTTATGTACCAGCACTTAAAGAGCAAAGAAGTATCATTCCAGAAATGACAAGGACTATAGAGTCATTACACGAGTTTCACATTGGGCGCACTTAATCAGCTGTGAGCTATGGCACAGTCTGTGGTGCTCTCCTTTCTTGAGCTGGAAGGTTATATACATTTCAAAATCTTGCTTCAGCAACTGAGCACAAAATCTAGGGCTGACTCTCCAGTGTGGTTCTGATGGAATAGTGTACTGCTGAAAGTACCAGCTTTCAGACAGGATATTAAAGCAAAGTTCCGTCTGCACCCTTGAGAATGTAAATGACCTCACAACACTATTTCGGTAAGAATTAGGGGAGAGCTCACTTATGTCCTGGTTTCAACATTCACCTAATATTACCAAATAGGATCATCCTTTTTTCACATTGCTGACAAGAAAGAGTCTCCACTACACAAAATAGCCAATATTATTCTAACATGGATGGTGGTGACCCTTCAAAAGAGCCTTGGAGGCTGTGAAACTTGCCAGGACATCCCACGGTTATGGAAGTGGCTATAAAAATATTAATTTTCTTTTAGGCTGTCACTAAACAGTGAAGTGTGAGGTGAGCATTTTCCTGAGTCAAGTACCCTGAGCAAAGCACTGATGTCAGAAGCTGTGGAGTGGGACAGGTGGTTTGATAACGAGATATCTACAGTACAGGTAACACAGATTTATTATAAACACAAGAGTTTCTGCAGATGCTGGAAATCTTGAGCAACAAACACGTGTAACCAGGTGACCATTGAATATTATTTTTCATTGTTAAAGTACACTTATGCACTGGTGACGCTAAAATAGCTGCCTTTGCCTTTAAGAGAAAATGGTGATGTCATTTTGCACGTAGGAAGAAGAGTTACAGTGTTATAGAAAGAAAGTCGAGTACTGGTCCTGTGGTGAGGAAAGATTCTCTCAAGTAAGGTATCGGCTCTGGATAGCGTGGTTGTGCGAAGTTCCTTATCCACCTAGTAGGTTACTCCTTCTAGTAAATTAACTACAAGGCAATATATCGTAAAAGTTTCTGTAAAGGTTTATTTTTGTCTTATTGTTTCATGACCGAATGTGAATGTAACTGAGTATTGTGAATGTGTTAATCTCTGTTCACATAGTGTGAGTGAGGAGAATTTATTTCAGGGTCTAGCCTATATGTGTTTGGAAGTTAAGCACATGTTTGCCAAAGATCATCACTAGCATTTTGGTTTTGGATATTTCATTTTATTTATTTTCATACTGCATAACTGATACTGCGTAACTAGTTGATATGAGAGTATGTGGACCAAAATTGTAACAGCAGGAACTGTGTTTTTTCCTAAAATTCATTTTGTTGTTTTTTATTTTGATACTCTCTTTAAAACATCTAAAACAGATAAAGGAATTAAAGACCTGAAAAAATATTTGTTGTCCTGAGTGTGTATTTTTCGCAGGTTACAAAACACAAAATTCTGGAGAAACTCAGCAGGTCAGGTGGCATCTATGGAGAGGAATAAACAATTGGCATTTTGGGCTGACCAGAAAGGTAGGGGGAAGAAGGCAGAATAAGAAAAAAACACACCTCTACCCACTTACCTACTCTTTGACCCGGTTTCACCTAAAAACTGTCGGCTTGTATTCCTTCCCCTCCCTCTCCTTTTTATTCTGCCTGCTTCCTTTCAGGTCCTGAGTAAAGGCCTCGGCCTGAAACATCAACTGCTTACTTCTCTCCATAGATGCTGCCTGTCCTACAGTGTTCTCCAGTATTTCGTGTTTGTTGCACAGAAATTCATTATAGTACTTATATTCATAGTTAACAAATCCTGTTTTTTCCCCAATTTACAGCTAAATTCCATTTCACTCTCCACAGATGCTGCATGATCCACTAACCAGTTCAAAGGTTTTCAGTGTTAAGTTCTTATTTATTTTAGGGAATGGTTAAATTGCTCAATATCTTAGGCTGCCGGCATAGAGAAATTTGATTTAGTAGAGACTTAGGAGGAAGCGAAAACGGAGATTTATATTGCATGCTGGCAACAAATAGAAATATTTTGAAAAGCAGAAACAACTGCCAAATGTTAAGATTCTCATGTATTTTATTTGTTAAAGGATTCATTTTGAGCGGACAGTTTGAGATTGTAATAGGACAGTATGCAAATACACCTATTACTGTTCCCAGGAGAATGAAGCCGCATTAACCCTGGGGTAAAACAACTCGTTTCTACATTTCTAGCAGCATAGCGCAGCTCATTAATCAGAATTTCAGGTGACTGGAAGTGGTTTCAGGCAAGATTTCATCTGATTGCTGAAATTTTGCACATTAAATGCTGAAACTCATAAAGGAATTCAAATGGAGACACTGTACACCTTCTCATGGTTGAGTTCTAAACCAATGAATCACTCAAGCACAATTGCCTCTTAGGCTGAAAATAACAGTGAAACGAAACTGTCTCAATTTGGAAATCATTTCACCTCCTATTTCCTTTTATCTTTTTAACATGTTGACATTTTCCCTGAGTGTCTATTTGAGAAAAGCAAATATTAATCTTATTTCTTGTCCAGAAATTTTAATTACACGCATTACCATAAAGATTATTTCTGCATGTGTACAAAATTGAAGTTACCTTTCTCTATATTGGCTGTTGAGTGTAGAAGCTGGGATGTTACGTTGCAGTTGTACAAGATGCAGTATAATATTGTGTTCCGTTTTGGTCACCTGCTATAAGAAAGTTGCCATTAGTCTAGAAAGAGTGCAGAGAAGATTTACAAGGATCTTGCTGGAATTGAGGGATTAACTTATGGAGCAAGGTTGAGAAGGTTGGAGCTTTATTCATTGGAACTTATGGGACGGGGAGTGGGAGTTATAGAGTCATACAGCATGAAAACCAACCCTTTGGCCCAACTGGTCCCATGCCAACCACAGTATCCTCCCTGATAAGTATGCTTGGCCCATAATCCTCCAAGCCCCTCACCTCTATTTACCTATCCAAAAGCCTCTTACATTGAAACCTACTGAATGCTGAAAGACCTTGATAGAGTGGATGTGGAGAGGACATTTTCCTGTGGTGGGAGAATCTAAGACCAGAGGACGCAGCCTCAGAATAGAGGGGCATCCTTTAGGACGGAGATGAGGAGGAATTTCTTTAAGCAGGGAGTGGTGATTCCTGTGGAATTCTTTGCCACAGGCAGCTGTAAAGGCTGAGTCTTTATGTTTACTTAAGGCAGAGTTTGATAGATTCTTGAGTGGCCAGGGCATGAAGGGATATGAGAAGAAGACAGGAGACTGGGGTCAAGAGGAAAATTGGATCAGCCATGATGAAATGGCAGAGCAGACTCAATGGGCCAAATGGCCTAATTCTGCTTCTCTATCTTATGGTCTTATGGTCTAAATGTTGCAATTGTACTTGCCTTGACCACTTCCTCTGGCAAATTATTCCAGATACTCACGACTGCCTGTGTAAAGAAGTTACCTCTCAGGTCTCTTTTAAATCCCCATTGTCCTCTAGTCTCATTCTCCCCAAACCTATGATTTCATAACTTCAGTGAGTTAGTGAGAAGCAGGTGTCTGGTGCTGTCTCCTGCCCCCGGACCATTAGTTCCACTGCTCGAAAAGTGTTTGCAGGACTCTTACAGTTTGTTGGAGAATTGGAATGCATTTTATACAATGTCATTTGAATTGATTCATACTTCATAAGGGCTTTCTAGTGCATTTTCCTCCTGAAGGCAGCATTCTGATTGTATCACCTCTTTTGGTACAGTTCATTTAAAGGACTTGTGCTTTACAATGAACTTTTCATATCAGCAATTTGTTGGAAGGAACTTTCAACACACGCACATGTCAGACCCTAGAGAGGAGGTGAAGGCAATGCAGTGTATAATTTAATTCTCTCCGTCTTGGTGCAATGCCAACAATGCTCCTAACCTGCATTCTAATTGCCAACATGAAGCACTGCTCTTCAGTGTGGAATTATAGGTTCAAGGTGAAAAGACTAACCTCTATTACCACATGAATTTAATAGGAAAAAAGTCAGGCTAGAATTTTATACCATTTTTCACAAAGGATTTTACAGGTGAAGAAGAATTCTCTGGAATGTAGTCACTGCTTTAATGACACAGCCAATTTTTGCACAGCAAGCTCCCACAAACAGCAGTGTATTCTACTATTAGGGTGGCATGGTAGCTGTAGCAGTTAGTGTACCACTTTACAGTGCCAGCTGTATGATCAGGGTTCAATTCCCGTTACTGTCCGTCAGTTACCTCCAGGTACTCTGGTTTCCTCCTACATTCCAAAGGAGTATGAGCTAAGATGCTATCTTGACACCCAAAGCATGACAACACTTGTGGGCTGCTGTCAGCACATGTTGGACTGTGTTGGTTGTTGACGCAAGCAATGCATTTCACTGTATGTTTCAATGTTCAATGTACATTTCACAGATAAGCTGATCTTTTAATCTAACCTGATTCAGGCTGAGTGACCAATATTTAACTTTATTTTATCGAGATACAGCATGGAATAGGTCCTTCCAGCTGTTTGAGCCATGCCACCTAGCAATCCCCCTATTTAATCTGAGCTTAATCACAGGACTATGTGTTGGCGCGTGGCCAAGTGGTTAAGGCATTGGTCTAGTGATCTGAAGGTTGCTAGTTCGAGCCTCAGCTAAGGCAGCGTGCTGTGTCCTTGAGCAAGGCACTTAACCACACATTGCTCTGCGACGATACTGGTGCCAAGCTGTATCGGCACTTGCCCTTCCCTTGGACAACGTTGGTGGCATGGAGAGAGGAGACTTGCAGCATGGGCAACTGCAGGTCTCCCATACAAACCCTTCCAAGGCTCAAATCGAGACTAACGAACACCTAATCACAATGACAAATTAACCTACCAACAACTAAGTCCCAACCGGTATGTCTTTGGACTATGGGAGGAAACCGGGGGACCCAGAGGAATCCCAGATGGTCATGGGGAGAACATACAAACTCCTTGCAGTGGGAATTGAACCTGGGTTGCCTGTACTCTAAGGCGTTGTGCTAACCACTACGCTACCGTGCTGCCACATATGATACTTGTTCTTTTGGCGTCTGTCAGCAGAATGCTGGGTGATCTTCTGCACAAGAGGGAAGGCAGATCACTGGTTAGAAATTTCACTTGATAAGTAGCATCTAAACACTGCGGTAGGGCATCAGTACTGCAGTCGTGCCTCAGCCTTCTGTCTTGTACTCGAGTTTCTGAAATAGGACTTGAACCTGCAACCTTTCAACACCAAGGCATAAGAGTGTTTGCTGTTGAGGCATATTCTGGAATTAGGGTATGTAGCAAATATTAACTTCAGCTACTATCTTGAGCAACCTGAAGTTTAGACCTGAACATGGATCGTAGATTAAATTTGAAACACAGCTCTGGACAATAGTTTCCTGGAGCTCTGGACAGCAGTTAACTGAAAAATCAGACAATGCTGATAACATTCATTTTGGGTGTCTCCGGAGCGTGGGCGCAAAGGAGGAGGTGTGAAAGTTATAAGTAATTGTAGATAGATTGTAAGTACAAAATTGTTCTTTCATCTATAGCATATAAAATGTCATGTAATATGGGGTCGAACAGGCCTCTTCCTTCAGGAAGTGTCTCATTCTGTTGAATAAAAGGCTACTTCTATATCTACCAGCTGCGATTCTCTGGTAACTTTGTTCATGTTACGTTTGCCTGTTGGTCTATAGGTCATAAAACTGCTACCTTCTGAAAGCAGGACTGCCCTGTGCCCTCCATAAGGGATCCAGTTTTTTGGATAATCTGAACACATTACACCCTGTACTGCTTCCTTTGATCCATATTGTTTCTCATAATGTTAACAGGTGTTAACCATACCATGCTTCTGAATTATCCCATGGTTTAGAAGATTTACCTATGAGAACAGGTTAAGTACTTAAGCCTGCAAACACGAGGAAATCTGGAGATACTGGAAATTCAAACAACACACACAAAATGCTGGTGGAACGTAGCAGGCCAGGCAGCATCTATAGGAAGAAGTAGAGTTGACATTTCGGGCCGAGATCCTTCGTCAGGACTAACTGAAAGAAGAGATAGTAAGAGATTTGAAAGTGGGAGGGGGAGGGGGAGATCCGAAATGATAGGAGAAGACAGGAGGGGGAGGGATGAAGCTAAGAGCTGGAAAGCTGATTGGCAAAAGGTGTTGTTCCTCCAACCTGAGTGTGGCTTCATCTTGACAGTAGAGGAGGCCATGGATTGACATAATTGACACTCAGGTTGGAGGAACTCAACAGGCCAGACAGCATCTATGGACAGAAATAACCAGGTGATGTTTTGGGCTGACACACAGCCTAGTCTGTGCTGCAGCAAAGTGAAGTCTTCCTTTATAGAAAAAGTAATGGTAATCAAAAGACTGTGGTTGCTGGTGGATTTGTAAAGCTTCTGAGGAAGTGGTGACCTGTCTTTTATTCAATAAAAGTATAAATGTATCAGGTGTTAAGGTGAGCAAGTATACCTAAAGTGTTGGCTGAGCATGGGTCTGACAGGTGTACAGAGCAAACTTGAGGGGTTGAATGGTCTCCATCTGTTCCTATCTCAGAGCACTTTGTAAAGGGCAGCGGCAATAGTGTCATGATGGTACAGAGACCAAATTTTGATTTAAGAGTGACCTGTAGCTCAAGGTGAGTTTTTGCTCTTTGTTCCTCTCATGTACAGGATCCACAGAAAAACAGCTACAGAGTCAGTGGATGGTAAGGAGGAGCTGCGAGTTCATTACCCCCGCTCCCTATCCATAGCATTGAAGTTGGCTGACCTTGCAAGCAGATGTGAAACGTTGGGAAGGCCTTTGACGATGGGTGACAGGCAGGTGTGACGTTGGTGCTTGCCTGCCTGTGGTTCCTACAATCTCTTTAGGAGAGCCAACTGCCATTGCAGGCATATTCTCCTGCCACCTGCCTATCTATTCAGCAGCTGAATCACCTGTCAGGTAAGGTACAACGGGTGCATTGGATCACTGACCCTGATATGCCATACTATGTACAAATTATAGGCAGGAATAGGACATTCTAAATGGGACATTTACAAGGATTTTGCCTGGACTTGAGGACCTGCTTTTTTGGGAAAAGTTGAATTGGTTAGGACTTTATTCCCAGCAGTGCAGGAGAATGATGGGAGGTCTTGTAGAGGCATAAAAAAATTAAGAGGGGTATATGAAAAGCAACATCTTCACTCAGAGGGTAGTGCAAGTGTGGAATGAGCTGCCCGTGGAAGTGGTAGATTGAGTTCATTTGTAGCATTTAGGAGATGTTTGGATATATATATGGATGTATGGGGTTTGGAGGGCTATCAAACGGGTGCATGTAGGTGGGACTAAAGAGACCAGTTTAGCACAGACTAGATGGGATGAAGGGCCTGTTTGTCTTAATGCTTTATGAATATATGTCCCTATGGCCCTTAAAGTCTGCTTTGTTGTTGAATGAAATCATGGCTGATCTTATTGTAATCTTGGGGGATATTCGAGGTTACATCAGATAACCTGCACTTCCCACCTCCAGTCAGCCACCTTTGAACCTTTGAACCCTTGGTCAAACAGATTACTTCCCTGATCATGTTGGAAGCATCCAGTTAATAATGGAAAATCTACCAAATATTTTTGTTCAAATTGATTTTACAATTTTTCCAATATCTGCATCCAGAAAATTAATTTCCAATTATTGGAGATTCCACAGGGAACTAGAACACTGAGTGGCTATTGGTGGATAGGATTAGTGTTGCTGGACATGGAGGTGTGGCAGGAGTTTTAATGTCATTCTCCTTTGCCATAATAAAAGCCTCACTACTTGCAAGCTAACTCCACTCTTGTAGACAGCTGGAGATGTCTCAGAAGGAACAGGTAAGGTGTAGAATGGGCACCCAACTCATTATCAACTATCCTGCACCGAATCAGACTCAGATTTATTTATCATTTGTACATTGAAACATATATTGCAATGTGCCACTTGCATTAACAACCAACACACACAAGGATGAGCTGGGGGCAGTTAGCAAGTGTCACCATCTGGTTTAAGCCACCATAGAATGCCCAGCATGCTTGGCAAATTAACAGAGAGCATAACCAAACTGAACACATCGAACAGCAAAAAACAACAACGTCGAATCAAGCCCTGTTCCTCCCTCCCACTCATCTACTCAGTCTTTTGGACTGGACATTTTCGGTCTCCAGCTTCCGGCGAGCTTGTTGATTCACAGATATTGGACATTTGACTCTCTCCTCCCATCCAATTCAAATGGTATTAGGTCTGTGTTCATTTGCCGAGTGTCATTCCGAAGGATTGTTTATTCTGTTAGTACCAATCTGTCCATGAGTAAGATTATAGAATAGATTTAATCTGTGTTTGGAAAATCTCTTCTGCCCGGCTAAATAGTGGGATCTATCTCAGAAATTACTGGTGCATACAGAAGATTGATACATTATATCTTTACTTTATTTAGAGATGCAGCGCAGAACAGGCCCTTGCACCGCCCAGCAACCCACCTATTTAACACTAGCCTAATCGCAGGACATTTCGCGAAGAGCAATTAACCTACTAACTGGTACATCTTTGGTCTGTGGGAAATGAGAGCCCCTGGAAGAAACTCATGTGATCATGGGGTGAACATACGAACTCCTTACAGATGGTGCTGGAATTGAACTCTGAACTCCAGAATGCCCTGTGCGGTAATCACGTCACGCTAACTGCTCTTCTACAATGGTACCTTAATACGGGGAGCATGCTCAAGGAATATGCTTAACTTATATTATAATATCAGTGGTGCCCACTTGCTGATAATTGACATCCTTAAGACTGACTGCAGATAATAAGGATGCCTTAGAATCGCACCTGCTTTTGCAACAATCTCACTGTTACTGAATAAATCCCATGTTAAGACCTCTATGCATTTTAGGCTGGTGGGTCTGGCATCAGTTGTGGGAAGGTTATTGTGAGGTATTCTAATGGACTGGATTTATAAATATTTGAATAGACACGGACTTATTAAAAATAGTCAGCATGGCTTTGTGTGTGGTAGGTCATCTCTAACCAATCTTATGGAGTTTTTCGAGGAAGTTACCAGGACAGTGGATGAAGGCAAGGCAGTGAATGTTGTCTACATGGACTTTAGTAAGGCACTTGACAAGGTGCTGCATGGGAGGATGCTCAAGAAGATTCAGTTGCTCAGAATGAGGTAGTAGCTAGAGAAGCTAAAGAGTGATATTAAGGGGTTGCCCCTCTGACTGGAGGCCTGTGACTAGTGGTGTGCCACAGGGATTGGTGCCGGGTCCTTTGTTGTTTGTCATCTATATCAATGATCTGGATGATAATGTGGTTAACTAGATCAGCACATTTGTGGATGACACCAAGATTGGGGATGTAGTGGACAGTGAGGAAGGCTGTCGTGGCTTGCAAAGAGATCTGTGTCAGCTGGAAAAATTGGCTGAAAAATGGCAGATGGAATTTAATGCAAACAAATGCGAGGTTTTGCACTTTGGTTGGACCAATCAGAGTAGGTCTTACACAATGAACAGTAGGGCGCTGAGGAATGTGGAAGAACAAAGGGATCTGGGACTACAGGTCCTTAATTCATTGAAAGTTGTGTCACATGCAGATGGGGTTACAATGAAAACTTTTGGCACGTTGATGTTTGTAAGTCAATGTATTGACTACAGGAGTTGGGATGTTATGTTGAAATTGTATTAAGATATTGGTGAGACCTAATTTTGAATATTGTGTGCAGTTTTGGTCACCAATCTATAGGAAAATGTAAACAAGGTTGAAAGAGTGCAAAGAAAATTTTCAAGGATGTTGATGGATCTGGAGGATTTGAGTTATAAGGAAAGATTGAATAGGTTAGGACTGTTTCTTTAGAATGTAGAAGATTGAGAGGAAATTTGATAAAGGTGTACAAAATTTTGAGGGGTATAGTAGGGTGAATGCAAGCAGGCTTTTTCCACTGACTTTGGGTGGGACTACAATTAAAGGTCAAGGGTTAAGGGTGAAAGGTGAGAAGTTCAAAAGGCACTTGATGGGAAACTTCTTCACTCAGAGGGTTGTGAGAGTGTGGAATGATCTGTCAGCACATGGTGCATGCTAGCTCGATTTCAATGTTTATGAGAAGTTTGGATAGGTACATGGATAGTAGGGATATGGAGGGTAGGTTGAAGGGAGTAGGCAGTTTAAATGGTTTTGGCATGGGCTAGATGGACCAAAGGGCCTGTTTCTGTGCTCTGCTTCTCGATCACTCCATGCATTGCTTTTTGTATTTTCTGGGGGTTGGTTTTAATGATCTACTTTGCAATGTAGTTAGTTGATCTTGTTTTTTATTGAAAAGTGTTCAAGATGCACGTGGCACTTGGGTCAATCTCTCTAGTATCCAGTGCAAAGATAGTCTCCCAGGACACTACAGTATTGCAAGCACAGCTCACAGTGTAGCTAATTGTTACAGGATGTGTTTCTCTTCCCTCTTATTCATCAGTTACTAACCTCTATCCTCTGATTTCTGCAGATGCTGATGACATGACCCACAACAAATCTAATGAAAGAAAAGGATTCTCTGTAAGTGGCTTTGCGTCAACTGAGAATTCACTAATAAATTTCTCCATACTGCAAAGTTTCTTTACAAAGAGTTAAAGAATTTTTGAAAAGTTTATGGGCCATAATTGTTGAGTTTCCCTTCAAAGCAGCAACACCTAGTTACTTTTACTTGATTCATGGGATATGAGAATGAGTGGCGAAGCCACATTTATTGCCCACCCCTAACTGACCTTCAACTGATTTGCTTACTCAGCCATTTTACAGGTCGGCTAAAAATCACGTACATTGTAATGTGTCTTGACTCAAGTGGTCAGATTTCCTTCCCTAAGGATGTTAATGAATTACTTGGGTTGTTATGGCAAGTCAGTAGCTTTCACAAGAAGACTTGCATCTTCCAGGCATCCACTACTGATCTCCAGCTTGTTCTTGTACTATCCTCACACCTCAAAGATGCCTCAAGAAGACGCTGAAGCGAATTTCAGGAATTTCAGTGATAGTGTTTGCAGCTGCCCAACAGGGAGAAATCCGCACCATCTGCATGCATGTTTGTGATTCCAGGATCGGACATCTGAGTTAACTCAGGACCTGTGGTTAAATCTGTGGCAGGGTTTGTGCTTGAGTCAAGAGACAGTCAGCACCACTCTTCATGCTATAATGCGTTCTACAGATTTATGTACGGTAATTGATTTTAAATTCATCAGATAATCTCATGGGATTGAAACTCGTCTTCAGATAATCAGTTCTGGCCTTGGATTATTGGTTCAATAACTATGTTAGCAGTAACAGTGATCTGGGCTGACCCTTTTAAATGAACCTCCTAGCTGCATTTTATAACAACAAAGCTGTTCTCTTATTAAACTCATTGGCAAGTGTAATACTCAGCAATAAAGGGGTAATTGCTTCTTGTGATCTACAACATACACCAACTCTATTGTTAACTCTTAACAATTCTGCATCCTTGTTGGGGCATTAAGTAAAGAGTCTTATAGATTTCAAATGGTTCCAGAGGACTGGAAAATTCCATTCTTAAAGAAGGGAGGGTGGCAAAAGAAAGGAAATTACACGTCAGTTAGTCTGACTTCAGATGTTGGAGTCCATTATTGAGGATGAGTTTTCAGGGTACACGGAGGGACATAATAAAATAGGCCACAGTCAGCCTGGAAACCTTGCCTGACAAATCTATTGGAATTCTTTGAGGAAATAACATGCAGGAGAGACAAAGGAGAGTCAATGGATGTTGTTCACTTGGATTTTCAGACGTCTTTTGTCAAGGTGCTGCATATGAGGCTGCTTAACAAGAGAGGAGCTCATTGTATTACAAGAAAGATACTAACTTGGATAGAAGATTGCCTAATTGGCAGAAGGCAAAGAATGGGAATAAAGCATTTCTGGCTGGCTGCCAGAGATTAGTGGTATTCTACAGTGGTCAGTATTATGACCTCTTCTTTTCATGTTATAGGTCAATGATTTGGATGATGAAATTGATGTCTTTGTGACCAAGTCGGCAGATAACACAGGGAGCAAATTCTGAAATGAGGTTCAAAGGGACTTGGGAGTCCTCATGCAGGATTCCCTTAAAGGTTAACTTGCAGGTTGCGTCAGTGGTGAGGAAAGCAAATGTAATGTTAGCATTCATTTCAAGAGAATGAGAATTTAAAAGCAAGGATGTAATGCTGAGGCTTTATAAAGCCTGCTCAGACTGCACTTGGAGTATTGTGAGCAGTTTTTGGCCCCTTATCTGATGTGCTGGCATTGGAAAGAGTCTAGAAGAGGTTCATGAAAATGAGCCTGGGTATGACAGGGTTAACATATGAGGAGTGTTTAATGGCTCTGGGCTTCTACTCACAGGAGTAGAGAAGAATGAGAAAACTCACTGAAACCTAATGAACATTGAAAGGCTTAGACAGAGTGGATGTGGAAAGGATTTTTCCTATAACAGGCGAGTCTAGGACAAGAAGGCACAGCCTCAGAATAGAGGTATTTCTATTTAGAGCAGAGATGAGGAGAAATTTCTTTCACTGGAGGGTGGTGAATCTGTGGAATTCATTGCCACAGACAGTTGTGAAGGCCAAAAGTGGAGGTTGATAGGTTTTTGATTAGTATGGGTGTCAAAGATTATCAGAAGAAGGCAGAAAGGGATAATAAATCAGCCATGATGGAATGGTGGAACAGACTCAATGGGTCGAGTGGCCTAATTCTGCTTCTTTATCTTATGGTTTCTCGATAATTTGGAATAAAAATGTAATTTTCAGATGTCAGCTTCAGCTTGTGAATGATCCAGTCCCGGTATCATGTGAGGAAGCTTGGAACCATCGTGTGCGATTGGTGGTGTTGTTGCTTACACCTCTAGTGACCCAGGTTCAATCTTGACCCCCAGTACTGTGTGAGGAGTTCACACATTCTACCTGTTGCACGTCAGATTCACCTGGGTGTTCTGGCTTCCTCCCACATCCCAAATGTCGATGGGCTGATTGGCCATTGTGAAATGCCCCTTGTATATAACTTTGTGGTAGAATCTGGGATAAGACTGATTTGGATGTAGGGAATATTAAGAGGGAAATGAGAACAGACATAGACTTGATGTCAAAGATTAATAGTGGAAATATAAATAAAATTAAATTTAAGTTCTCCCTGGGTTAGGCAACCTCATCCCACCAACCCCCCCCCCCCCCCCCCCCCATCAAAGATCCTACCCTTTGCTACAGAACAGGAACAAATCATATGGTTGCTATCACAGAGCTGACCATTGGAACTTGTTGATTATGTTTCCTACTTTACATGACAGCTACATTAAAGAAGTACTTAATTGGTTGTAAATTGCTCCGGGACAGTTTAAGTGGTGAGATTAGTTTAGATTTATTTGTCAGATGTACATCAAAACATACAGTGAAAGGCATTGTTTGTGTTAATGACCAACACAGTCCAGACCAAATGTCAGAATGGGGAAGAAATTTGACTTTGACTGTGGAATGATTGCTGGTGCCAAATGGGGTGGTTTGAGTATCTCAGAAACTGCTGATCTTCCGTACCTGATGAAGTGGCCACTGAGTGTAGATAAGAGGTACCATAGACGTCAGGCTTGTAATGGACTGAGACGGCCACTTCTTTATTTACTGTGTAATGAATTGTATTTTTGATACAATTACAATTGCTTATGTTTGTTCTTCCATAAATATTCGGTACTGGAAGGAAGTCTTCTCGTGAGCCATGTAAAACTACAAACTTCATCTCACTTTGTGCTACGTAGCCTCCATGTTGAGCGTCCTAGCACTGGTTCCTGAGCTCTGTTGGTGCTTTTTAGAAGGTCAATGGTGAGAGGATTAGCTGGAGTTGAAAGTGTTGTGCAGTCTTATCTAAAAGGACAGACAATAACTCCCTGTCATCTGAGTCAAATTGAAACACGCTGATGAAGGCAATCGTTATGGCCGCTAGTTGTTTATTAGCATAGAGGAGGTTAGTCATAAATTAAAGTGATGCTGCCTGATGGACCATGTCTGGAAACTTGTAAAACGGCAGCACCATCCCACTTCTTTGGCCTGCCCTTCTGCATATACAGTGTGTGTGGGAGTTGCTGCGGCCAAGCAAGTCATGTTTAAGGGAGTACAAATACTTTAGAAAGAAGCAGTGAGAAGTGATTGAATTGGCTCACCGTCAGTGTATTAGAGAGTGATGAAACTATTGGCATCTATCAGCCAGGTCTCGGAAGAGCAGAGCCTGCTGACTCGCAATATCTGCAGCGAAAGAATGGGCAGTTACATAATGCTTAATGTCCCACTTCCTCTTCATATCTATTACAGAAATTTTAAAAAATTAAAGAAGATTGAAATTACGTTGATGTGATGGCTTAGAAAGCCTACTTCCACACATACAGTACCTTCTCAGAAGGCTAAGGAAATTCAGCACATCCTTGATGACTTCCGGAATTCTTGTAGATGCACCATAGAAATGGGGCAGCTTGGTAGCATAGTGGTTAGCAAGAATGCAGGTGACCTGGATTCAATTCCTGCCGCTGTCTGTAAGGAATTTGCACGTTCTCCCCGTGACCGTGTGGGTTTCCTCCAGGGGTTCCGGTTTCCTCCCACAGTTCAATGACATACTGGTTAATTGATCATTGTAAATTGTCCGGTGATTAGGCACAGATTAAATTGAGGGATTGCTGGGCAGCATGGCTCGAAGGGTCAGAAGGGCCTATTCTGTGTTGTTTCTCAATAGTTAAATTAATAAGCATCCTATATGGACATGTCACATCTTGATGTGGAAAATGTTCTGTCCAAGACCACAAGAAGTTGCGGAGTGTTGTGAACACAGCCCAGTTCGTCACTCAACCCAGTCTCTCCTCCATTGTCTACACCTCCCATTGCTTTGGGAAAGCAGCCAACGTAATCAAGAACCTGTGCCCCAGTCATTCTCTTGTTTCACTTTCAGACTGGGCAGAAGCTTGAGAGCATGGACCACATGAACAGCTTCTATCCCACTGTGATCAGATTCCTGACAAGACCTATCATTATGGTAAACAAAACGGACTCTTAATCTACCTCCTCGAGCCCCATGCACGTTATTTGTCTTCTTGCGCTGCACTTCCTCTGTAACTGTAGCACCATATCTGCATTCTACTTTCCTTAGCACCACCTCGATGTACCCATGTACAGAACAATCTGTACACATAACACGAAATGAGGGCTTTTCACTGTATCTTGGTATATGAGGCAATAATGAACCAAATTCCAACGGCAACTACGCTGCTGAAGAATAGCTGCACATTTGGAACCACTCTCTTTTCGACGAGTCTTTCTGATGGATACAAAAGCAAGATGTTGGGCAGTGTCTGTGGAAAGAGAAATAGAGTTAAAATTCAGCTCTTAGTCCCTTAGTTATTAGTAGCTGAGAAGTTAATGTAGCAGTTCGAAGCACATAATGCTTTTTTAAAAACTGTGTTTTATGCTGCTAATGGCGGGGAAATGGGACATGACAAGTAGTCCTGGCTATACTAATGGATAGAGAGCCAAAATCATAGATGGATGACTGGCTGTTCTAACAGAGACATAAAGTGTGAGTGAGTTATCTGAAGTTGAAGAATTTGAAAACAAGTTTTCTCTCTTTCCTAGTTCTGTCAAAGGGGATTTAACTCAAAAGGATTTTCTTAGCCCAGAAGACATAGGAACAGAATTAGGCCATTTGGCCTATTGAATCTGTTCTGACATTCGATAATCATCATCATCATTATGTGCCATGTCATATAATGTGGGCAATCATGGTCTTAATGACCATGATTGTTCTTGCCAAATTTTTCTGCAGAAGTGGTTTGTCATTGCCTTCTTCTGGGCAGTGACTTTACAAGACGAATGACTCCAGCCATTATCAATACTCTTCAGAGATTGTCTGCCTGGCATCAGTGATCACATAAACAGGGCTTGTGATAAGCGCCAGCTGCTCATTGGACTATCCACCACCTGCTCCTATGGCTTCACATGACCCTGATTAGTGGTATATCTTCGTCCAAGGGTGACCTGCAGGCTGGCAGAGGGAAGGAGCACCTTACGCCTCCTTTGGTAGAGATATATCTCCACCCTGCCACCCATATTTGATAATGGCTTATTTTTCTCTCTCAATCCCGTTCTCTTGCCTTCTCCCCATAACGTTTGATGCCCTGATTAATCAGGAGCCTATCAACATCTAATTTTAAATATACCCCATGACATGGCCTCTGCAGTCTGTGGAAATGAATTCCAGAGATTCACGGCCCTTTGGCTAGCGCAATTCCTCCTCATCTCTGTTCTAAAGGGACTTTCTTCCATTCTGAAGTTATGCCCTCTGTCCTAGTCTCTCCCACTATAGGAAACATGTTCACTTTATCTCTGCCTTTCAATATCCGAGAGAATACAATGAGATCCCCCTCTCTTCCCACAGATGATGTCTGACCCACTGAGAGTTTCCAGCATTTTCTGTTTTTGTTTCAGTTTTTGATTATCTGCATTTGATCTTTATTTACTAGATTAATTTAAAACTTTTTTTTAAATGTGAAAATTAAATTACAGATCTAGGGCTAACAATTGAGTGAAAAGTCATGGCAGGATTTCACATTGTTGAGAATGTGACTAGTGTGCTGAGGGAAAAAAGGATTTTAAGGTTCAAGTTAAGGTTCAAACACCGGAGGGCATATGTACAAAATTAAGGGAGGGAAGTTTAGGGGAGACATCAGGGGTAAGTTTTTTTACACAAAGGGTTGTGAGTGCTTGGAATGACTTGCCAGGGATGGTGGTGGAGGCTAAAACACTAGGGGTATTTAAGAGCCTCATGGATGAAAGAAAAATGGAGGGTTATGAGTTAGTGTGGGTTTAGTACTTTTTTTATAAGGATTATATGGGGGGCTGAAGGGCCTGTACTGTGCTGTAGTGGTCTATGGTTTACCATGATGTTTGAAATCCACTTGCACGCTAGTCTGGGATGGCTCCTAAAGATGCTTCCTTCAGATCTGGACAAGAGTAAACCCAAATGAGCAATCAGAGAGGAATCTTGATATTCAAAGAGTTAGGCATCATCATTTTAACATTAGCAAGCTCTCTGTAATCATTAATAAAATCAGAAAATGCTGGAAGGAGATGGTATGTCAAGCAGCATCAAGGAGAAATAAGTATTGTTAATGTATTGTTGCACTTTCATCAGGACTGGGAAAAGTCAGAAATCAGTCAAATTATAAATTGTTAAGGAAAGGGTGGAGAGAACGAAATGAAAGATACAATCACAGCACTCCTATCTTCCCAACAAAGGTCAAGTACTAGAACATGGATGATAGAACAGTATAGAATGGTATTGCACAGGATTCTGTTACAAACCCTGTAACTTGGTCACTTACCAGCAAAGATAGAGAGGTCCATTGAAGGCTGATGATACGATTTTTAACAGTATTTATTAGTAAAAATACACAAAAATAATATCAATGCAAACATACAGATAATATACGTCGTCAATACTAAATCTAAAAGTGCGGGTATAATAGTAATCAATAAGAAATAAGTTCTATCGTTGTCTAGGGGATAATGTATTGTCTGATGGAAATATAAAAGTCACTCAGTTCATGCAGGCTGCAGCCTTTGGGGACCGCTGTGTGGCAATGGTTGGAGAGAGAGAGATAGATTTTGAGAATCTTGCCGGCTTTCCTTTTATGATTTCGTTCCGTCAGGAGTCTCGTTGTCATGGCCATTCACTTGTGGCCTCTCCTTTAGCTAAGCCGTTCTTCCGTGATGAGCCCGCTACCCTGGCAAGGGAGGACGCACACGAGCCCTCACCGGCTGTCGCTATAAAATGCTGTCACTGGATTTCCAGCGTTTCTCCTGGTGCGTCTAAAGGGGTTGTTCCCCAGACCCTCTTTTATCCTTACCCACGGGGTCTCAGATGTCAATCAGGTTGGGATGATGCAACCCCTCAACCAGCCCACTCTGGTCATCCCCTGAGGGCGTCAATGAATAGTACAGTACTCAATACACAATTCCGTCTCCAAGAGACAATAGCCGTTATCAATGGTTCCGTTTTCGCTGAGGCCAGGACACATTCCAAACCTTGTGGATTCTGCGTGTCTCTCTCTCATTTCCTGGGTCCCAGACCCGAATTAATAGCGATCTTGCGATTCTCAAAAAGGAGGGGGCGACTTTGTACCCTTCGGCCCCTCAGCGTTGCGGCACATTCGTAACAATTCCAAATCACAGTCACTTCAAAGAATCACGATTCAAAGTACCATTTTGTTATCGAAGTATGTATACAGTATACAACCCTGAGATTTGTCTTCCCACAGACAGCTATGAAATAATAAAAAACCTTGGAGCCTGCTCAAAGAAAAAGTCATAATCCCCCCACCACACAACGCACAGAAGAAACATAAATTGTGCAAATGGCAAAGAAAAGTGAAAATCACAGAATATAAACCCACAAAGACATTGAAAGAGTTAAGTTCAGTTCAGTCTAGCGCTATGTCATTCATTATTTGCAGGCCACCCAAACTTCCCCCTATCTCCACAATGAAAGATCCAATCATAGTCATCCTCCTCCCACCCAAAGTTCCTTTGCCTCTAAAGATCCGATCACAATCACTTTCCCCCTTTCTCTGCAACATAAAACTTGCTTGAGTTCTAATTTTCCCATAGTTCCGATGAACATTCAGGAACCTGCTGCCTTTAAATATCTTTCTCCATGGACACTGCCTGACCTGTTGCTGCTTTCCAGCATTTTCTTGTTTCATTTTCGTTTTCCAGCATTTGCATATATTGCTCTTGGATTGCAGTTTCTTTTTTTGTCTTATATTCCCTTGAGTGTTAAAGACTAATGATGATGCAAGGTTCTATCCCAGCCACAGTCTTTATTGCTGTGCTGGCATTTTGTTCTTAGTTACTGGTTGTTGGCATCACCTAAAACCTGGTTTCTCTTGCTTATTGATCTATGAAGAAGGTGCTTTCCTGAAACGTTTTGAACAATTAACTGTGAAAATAACGTTAGCATTTCAGAATAAATCAATGTGACATTTTGGACAGTTTGATGTTCTGCTTTGGACCTCCTCAGGAACTAGATCAAAACACAATTCAATTATGTTTAGAATTTAGTTTACCAAAGGTTAAAGATCAGCTTTATTTGTCTCATGTACATTGAAACATACATTAAGGACCCCCAGCAACCTTTTCTCACTGTTATCATCAGGAAGGAGGTACAGAAGCCTGAAGGCACACACTCAGTGATTCAGGAATAGCTTCTTCCCCTCTGCCATCCAATTCCTAAATGGACATTGAACCCTTGAACACTACCTCACTTTTTCAGTATATATTATTTCTGTTTTTTGCACGATTGTTAATCTATTCAATATACGTATACCGTAATTGATTTATTTATTATTATATTATTTAATTTTTCTTCTTCTACATTATGTATTGCATTGAACTGCTGCTGCTAAGTTAACAAATTTCATGTCACATGCTCGTGATAATAAACCTGATTCTGATTCTAATGATTCTGAACAACCAACATAGATGAAGGATGTGCTGGGGTCAGCCACACTTCCAATGCCAACATAGCATGTCCTATCCTTTACATCTTTGGTATGTGGGAGGAAACCAGAGCACCAAGAGGAAACCCATGTGGTCACAGGTAGGATGTACAAACTCTTTCCAAACAGCTGTGAGGATTGGACCCTGGTCTTACAGCTACCACTGTAAAGAGTTACGTTTGCAACTACGTTATGTCTCTTATTAATAATGACATTGCTATTTTTGTACAGGCTCCGAATATAAATGGGCCAGCATCAAAATTAAAATTGTAGACACATGAACATTGTACAAGCTGTTAAGAATTTATTAAGTTATTTGTATGCAGAAAGGGACGACTGTTAAACCATCATTAAGGGCTAGATGTGGACCACACACACAGGATGTGGAAGGATTTAATTTAAAACCAATATATCATCTGCTGTTTTATCATTCCTCTGCTAAATTAATACATTGAAGGGGCAAGAGAGAACCTTGCACTCTGCTGTAAAAAAGTGGAACTCCTGAAGTTTGTAGAGATAATTTGCAGATGTAAAAACTAGATGGAAGCTGATTGCTTCAGGGAAATGCTCACCTCCATTGATTGAGTGCACTTGGAATGGCTAGACAGAGTAAATGAAGCCATTGCCCTCAATACAACTGCATGACATCTTCATGGTAACGGCACTGCAGAGACCCTGTGATTCTGTTTGAATTATTTTTTATTTCTCACTTAAATTCCAAAATAAGGGGTGACCTGAAGCATGATGTGAGGACTCTGGACAAGGTTCTGTTTTATTAGTATAAAGTGCATCCGGTCCAAATTTGTGCTGTGAAGGATTTAACGTACATTCCTTCCAAAAACAGGATGGAAATCTATGCTTCCCTGCTTTTTGAAATGCAAAAACATCTTTGAATTTCAATGCAGAAACTAATTGGCCTTTGGGAAATCATGATTGCTGAACTCTCTCGTTGCAACTGGGGACCATGCGTCAGTATCTTTTCCAGGCAGAAAGAGCAAAGGTTTACTCTTGCTTAACTGTCTTTGTTCTGTCAAGGAAGAATCCCATTTTCGGCAGGCATCCACATTCTTATGTCACTACTAATTGGTATTTCTGCAGTTCCATTATAACAGACCTTGGTGCTTAAAGTCAGATGCAGTGTAGCAGACCTCAGTTAAGAGACATGCTGCATTTTGTCAGCCTCCGCAGATTCTTTCTCTCACCCTCTATTTTAACAATTTGGACTAGCGATCTGAACGTCATGAGTTCGAGCACCAGCCAAGGCAGCGTGTTGTGTCCTTGAGCAACGCACTTAACCACACATTACTCCACTCCACCCAGCTGAAAATGGGTACCGGCAAAATGCTGGGGATTAACCTCGCGATAGACTGGCGGCCTATCCGAGGGAGTGGGGGTGGGGGGAGTGCGTACTGTCAGTCGCTTCACCCCACAAAACCGGCATAAGCACTGGCCTGATGAGCCCATAAGGCTTGGGACAGACTTTAACTTAACTTTTTTTTAACAATGTTTCCCCACCTTTTCCTTTCCTCTAAGCAACATTTTGTTCACAATCTAACTTGCCACCAACTGTTACTTTTGCTTTGTAAATAGGTATCAGATGATCTGGGACTGGTTTTCTCTTCCTGTTAGTTTTAGTGTGGAAGCCCTTTCTGACAGTCTTCATCATCTAAGACTAGATACTATGCACTGCCAGCAAAGGAAGCTGTAAGACTGTAGGTTTTTGCAAATAAAAACAGCAGAGGGGTTTTATGTTTAAGGAAAACTGTAGCAACTTATTTATTGTACTGTAAACACTGAACAAAGTGTGGTAAAAGTACTTTACATAATTATGTTATGATGCCAGACCAGCCACTTAAAGTGAATGCCCAACTCAATGTCAATGGCTGTGAATTATGTATGTTTCCACCAATTACATCACCTTACACAGGCCCTCCCAGAATTCAATAGAACCAGCATTGTGAGCCTTTCTGAAGCTCAGACAAGCTGCCCAGCTCGGGTCCTATGTTCCATAGGTGGAGAAAGAGCAGAGGCCTCTAGCTCTTCCAGAGGTGCTTGACATGCTCATGGTCATGTTGCGACTACGGAGGCATGGCAGCAGAATCCTCCAAATCCTGGTGGGTCGGTTTAAGGCGATCTACCAAAATACATTTAGCTTTACCCCTCTTATCTATGATAACATCTTTTTCTCTTCATTCCAAAATGCAGGACAAGCCATTGTAAGGGGGCCTTAGGGGATGTTAGTGTGCATCATGGTGGATGAAAACAAGCAAGGTGGAAGGTAGGTCAACAGGAACCCAAAAGTGCTGTACTTTTGGGAGGTAGGAATAGGTGCAAAGGAATGATACACCACTCTCTGGCTGAGTGTAGACTATCAGACATTTTAGCAAGCTTTCTGTAGTCCTTCATGTGTGCATTAGCGAGGGCTATGTAAACTTGATCAGGCATTTGCTACATAAAGAGTTCTTTAAAAACAAAACAAGAATGATAGTTTCCCAGGAGAGACAGCATGTGGTCTGTTAGCTCCGATGAGGCTGGGCAAGGAGAGCAACTGTTTGGCGTGTTCAAGACTCAGATAGTCCAAAAGTCTGTAACAGGTGAGTTTTCAGCGATTGGCATTTATCACGTTCAGGCAGGTGTTCTAATAGACTCACATTCTCACAACCATGGAGTTTCCAAATGACGCTACCACATAGAAATATATGGTGTTGTCAGCGGTGATTTCTCACAACATGAATTGGGCCTTTGCTTGTACAAACCAGGTGACAGCATTTTGCTCCCAGAAGTCCGGCAGTTTCAAAACAACTGCATAGGCCAGCATGTTCAATAACTCTGGAATCGTCCTAGAGCATTAGGACACCAATCTAGGTTTTTGCAAATAAAAACGGTGGAGGCATTTTATGTTTAAGAAAAACCATACCAACTCATTTATTGTTCTCCAAACACTGAAAACAAAGCATAGTAAAAGCACTTCGTATAGTTAATTCATCACATCAGACCAGCCTCTTAAAATGAAGTCCAACTCAAATGTTGTTGGCTGTGAATTATTTATGTTTTCACCAATTACATTACCCTAAAAGACCATCACTTGTTAGTAAATATTACTGTTCTCATAATAAAATGATGAGTAGATTGCCTTATGGACATTTGAGATGCTTCACCATCTCATATCATTGCTTATTCATTCTCCTGTCCATTGGTTTCCTTAGTTCCAAAGATCAATCAATTTCTATCTTAATTCTACCCTATAACTTACAATTCTTTGAGGTGAAGAACCCTAAGGATTTCTGAGACTGCAAATGAAGAAATTTCTTTTCTTCTCCGTCCCAGAACCCATTACTATGGTCCTTCATTCTAATATTCTCCAACAGAGGTAACCCCATCTCAGTATCTGTCCTGTCAAGTTCTTCAAGGCATGTAGACAATGCATCATGGCCTCTGATTAAACTCTAGAGATTATGGCTCTATCTTACACAATTTATTCTTTTAAATTACTTTCTTACAGTTGTCTATTTCTTTTCTTAAAGTAATTCCCACAGACCAGGGATCAGTCTTAGTGGAGAGAAGGAATTAAAGATAAGGATAAAAGATAAATCTTAGCTTTATTTGTCACATGTGCATTGGAACATCAAAACATACAGTGAAATGTGTTGTTTGCATCATCAGCCAGCACAGTCCAAGGATGTGCTGGGGCAGCCTGCAAGTATCGTCATTTTTCTGGTGCCAGCATAGCATCCCCACTACGTACAAACTCTAACCTGAATGTTTTTGAAGTGTGGGAAGGAAGTGGAGCACTTGGAGGAAACCCACGTGGTTCAGGCGAGAATGTCCTTACACACAGTGGTGGAATTGAATCGGGGGGGGGGGGGGGTGTGTGTCGATAGTGATGTAAAGTGTTACGTTACTGTGCTGTCATAAACACTTTAAACTGTTATATTGGAATCTAATAGTCAGGAAAAGCTTTGAGCTAAATTAGGAATTGCCAACAAAAAATACAGGGTGCACTACTCACCTGCTCAAAAAGGAACATGAGACTAGCTTAATTTTAATTCCCATTTTCCACCAGACAGAGAAAGATTAGAATTGGCGCATAATTTTTAATGGAATTATTCATGTAGATCTTCATATAAATAAGAACACACATTCTGTAATACATTCTATAAATTTAGTGCTATCCAAATGTGCTGCAGTGAGTGAAGTATTTTGGATGTGTAGTCACGGTTGAACTATAATCCAATTTATGCATCCAATTTATGAATGGAAAACTTGCACAAAAGCACAATGCTCATGACCATGTTTTTTTTGTGATGTTGCTGCATAACTAATGGGCAGGACACCAAAGATTGTTCACTATATTCTTCACTGCAGTACCATGTGATCTTTTACTTTCCTTGGAGAAGATAAGAGAAAGTCTAGGCATAATATTGCTTTTGGAAGATGGCTGTTCTGATGATGCAGCAGTTCCTCAGTACTGTGCTGCAGCACCCACCATCTCTGGGCATAGGTTCCTAATGTGAGACTTGAAGCTACAATCTTCTGACTCTCAGGCAATGGTAAAAATTGTAGTCATTAGAAGTTATTTTATTTAATATTTGAGTGAATCTGTTCTTTATTATAAGAATGAGCAGGTCAGTTGGCTGTTTATCATTGCAGTGAATGAAGAGGACCTGAAGACCCACACTCAACATTTTAAGAACAAATTCTTCCCATCTGCCATCAGATTTTTGAATGGTATGAGCCCACAAACATAATCTCGTTATTTGGCTTTTGCACTATTTATTTATTTTCTGCAATGTATAGTCACTTTTATTATTTTTATTTTCTTTTATTTAGAAATATATCATGGTAATTAGGCCCATTTGGCCCAGTGAGCCCAGTGTCCAATTAAACCCATGTGACCAACTAAATTGTTAACCTGTGCATCTTTAGAACGTAGGAGGAAACTGGAGCACCCTGAGGAAAATAACATGGTCACGGGGAGAACATACAAACTCCTTGCAGACAGCGACGGAAATTGAACCTACGTCATTTGCACTGTAAAAGTGCTATGCTGACGGCTGTGCTACCATTCCCCCCACCTCCCCCCATATGTATTGGACAGTAGTGCAGCTGCAAATATCGCAACTTATGTCAGTAATAGTAAGCCTAGTTCTGCTTCTGATTCTAGAAATCCCAAGGATTCCTGAATATTCTGCCATTCTCCCAGAGTTTTCAGAGACGAGCACTGTTATTGTGGTTAAGCTTTGCACCACGTGAGAGTTTGTTTTCAAGGCCATTTTCCAGAGAGCTTTTCCTTTCACATTCATCTCCACCGCTTTTGGAGGTGGTGTGTCCCCTCCAGACAGCTCACCTCAATTGCTATGGCACCCAGTTTTATTGCTTATTCAAACACGGAAAACTGTGCATCAGCTCAAACTGGCCAAGTTATCAGCATATTGGGAAACTGAAAAGTTCTTCCAAAGAGCTATTGCTTCTTAAGCATGGTCATAATTAATCAATTTTATGTCCTTTTTCACTGTTTTCCTGAATGTGGATGTCATTCCACAATCACCTACTAAATTCATTGAAATTTGGCTTGCTTTATTGCTGAATATTGGAGTGTATTTCTTCTAAAGCTATGCTGTCAGCACTGTTGCCTGTTAGAAATCATATTTGGGTCCATATTAAACTGGGCAGTTTTTCTTTTAGATCATGGCAAGAGCACCTCCTCTCAGGTCTTTGCATCGCTTTTTCAGAATCAGAATTATGACCAGCATATCATAGGCATGTGTCGTGAAATTTGTTAATTTAGCAGCAGCAGTTCAATGTGATGCATAATATAGAAGAAAAAAATAGATAAAGCAATTACAGTATATGTATATTGAATAGATTAAAAATTGTGCAAAAACAAAAATAGTATATATTAAAAAAGTGAGGTAGTGTTCACGGGTTCAATGGCCATTTAGAGATCGGATGGCAGAGGGGAAGAAGCTGTTCCTGAATCACTGAGTGTGTGTCTTCAGGCTTCTGTACCTCCTATCTGATGGTAACAGTGAGAAAAGGGCATGCACTGGGTGCTGGTGTTCCTTAATAATGAATGCTGCCTTTCTGAGACACCGCTCCTTGAAGATGTCCTGAGTACTTCTCGTACCCAAGAAGGAGCCAACTAAATTTACAACCATCAGCGGTGCCATGGTAACATAGCTGTTAGAGCTTGGGCCATCAGAGTTTGGAGTTCAGTTCCAATGCTGTAAGAAGTTTGTACGTTCTTCCTGTGATCGTGTGGGATTTTTTCCGGGTTCTTTGATTTCCTCCCACAGTCCAAAGGCATACCGTTAGTAGGTTAATTGGTTATTATAAGCTGTCCTGTGATTAGGTTAGGGATAAATTGCCGAGTTGCTAGGTGGTACAGCTCATTAGCTGGAAAGACTTGTTCCATGCTGTATATCTAAGTAAATAAATCATTGTACAGTGGGAGGCCTTATAGCACAGAAATACCTTGATGGCTCTCCTGCAAGGAAATCCAGTAGGTGATACTTCCTCTTCTTTTCTCCATGTCTCAGCAATTACTATGCCTTTTGTCCCGTGATCATAATCCTACTTGTAGTAGTTGTTGCAAACTCCAGGCAGTGCATTCCATGCATCTGCCACTCTCGGTTTAAAAATAGAATCTCCTTTGAATTTACTCCCTTTCATCTTAAATGCATGCCCTCTGGTGTTAGACATTTCAACCCTGGGAGAAAGATGCTGGCTGTCTATTCCATCTATGCCTCTCATAATATTATAAAGCTCTTTTAAGATTTCCCCTCAATCTCCGCAGCTCCAGAAAATACAACCACGTTTATCTAATCTCTCCTTTTAGCACTGGCCCACTAAATCCAGGCAGAATCCTCGTAAACATCTTCTGCACCCCCCTCAATGCCTCAACATCCTACTAACAACAGGATGACCAAAACTGAATGGAATACTCCAAATTTGGTTTAACTAACTATTTATAACGCTGCAACATAACTTCCCAACTCTTGAATTAGTGTTGAATTGCAGTCTGCTAAAGAATATAGATAGGTTGACTGAGGCTTGGCGAATGGAATTTAGTGTGAGAAAATGTGAGGTCATGTACTTCCATAAGAGGAATCTAAAGGAAAGCTGATCTAAGTGAAAAAAAGCACTATGATGTGTGAAATACTGAGGAAACTCTAAGCGTTATTGTGTAAGAATTGCAAAAAGTTACTGGCAAGTTAGGTTTATATTCTTTACAATTCAAAAGATTGAGGAGTACCTTTATTGAAACATATAAAATCCTGAGGTGGATATGATAGGGTAAACGTTGAAGTGTTTGCATTAGTGGGAGAATTTTGAATAAGACAATATGGTTATAAGATGATGGGGTGGTCAGTTACAGCTGTGGTATGTAGGAACTTCCTTGCATGAGATGGTGAGCCTCTGAAACCTCTGGGTTTTGGGGCCCAAAATTATTTGGAGTATTTAAAGAGGAAGAAGATAATATTTTGGAAGATTGGGAAATCGAAGGCTCTGGGCAATTGAAACAGGGTAAAGAGGTGGAACCTGAGGCAGTGAGCCATGATCAGATAGGATGAAAGGGTTCTAGTGAACTAGTCCTGCTACTGTTTCCTTGTGTTCTTATGCTATTGTCCACATCAGAGATCTCCTGGTTCTTTGGATTCACAGAGAATACCAGCCTCAGTGTAGGGTTATTGCACATCAATAGCATATGGCTCATTGGTTTTAACTGCATTATCTTGCAAGTGAAAGGTGATTCGGGAGAACATTACACGTTGCTCCAGGATCAGCTGAACTGTCACTGGTTTTCTTTTGCATGATCTTTTCATCGAATTGACCTCATTTGGCACCAGGTACATTGTTGTTTTAGATACTGAATTTGATCCCATCTTGGTCTCTGCAAGAATTATATCATCCTCTTCATGGGCTTTTGATATCCTGTTCATTGGACATTGTTTCTAGAAAAGAATTTCCAATCCACATTGCTAATTGTCTTTTCCTTAAGCATGTCATTCTTTTTTTAACCTCTTATGTTGTTGTTGGCAAACTAGCAATGTTCAAGCTACCTTGGCTATACTTAAAACACAAGAAATTCTGCGGATATTGGTAATCCAGGCAACCCCACAAAATGCCAAAGGAACTCAACAGATTAGGCAGTATCTACGGAGGGCAATGAACAGTTGACGTTTCAGGCTGAGAGCTTTCATCAGGACTCATAGCTCATAGATGATGCCTTGCCTCGCAGAGTTCCTCCAGCACTTTGTGTGTGTTGGTTACACTGTATTTTCTTTTTTTCTCTGTTGGATATCTGATATTTCATTGCATGTATGTCCTGCTATTGGCCAAAACCTTTAGCTTGGCTTTGAGTTGCTTCATAGCTTGAACACTTTTCTTGAGCTCTCTCTGCCTCATATTTTCGCTGTCCCTTCAAACTGCACTCCAAATTTTCCACAAATAATCTGATCTCCAATGATCAAAATCAACAAAACTGTGATTATCTGCAAACTCAGTTAGGAAAGCATCAAAGAGTTCTCCCTGTCTTTGGTTTAATGTAAAATACTGGTAAATAGTCACTTTTAGATGGATTCCATGTGCTTATGATGCCTCTAAATATTTTATGTAACTAATTTGAGGGATTCATGGATGATTAAATTCTCTCCTCTATAGTCAATGAGATACAATAAAATCTTTATGTTTTTCTGCTTTGTTTACCTGCCACAGGTAACTCAATACACAGTGAAATTACTTCTCCTTCCAATCCATTCTTTAGAAAAATTACTTGCCTGGCATTTGAACAACCTGAGCAACTTCATGAACTATTCCATCGTCTATATGTTACCTCAGTTGTGAAGGATAATGTCTGGTGTTCCACATTCCAACTTGTGCGTAGCATCTAAATCTCATAATTTCTTCAACTGGCCGTTTTGGCGCCATCTTCGGACACCGCCACAGTGCAGCTGATGGGGCTGCTTCCTCGCAGATCTAGCGCACCAGGTTCAACTCTGACCTCCGGAGTTGTTAGTGTATATTTTGCATGATCTCCCTATGACTCTGCTGTTTTTCTGCAGATGCTCTGGTTTCTTCTCACATGTGTTGGTTATCAGGTTAATTGGTCACTATAAATTGACTCTAATATGTAGACACTCTGAGTGGTAGAATCTGGATGGAATTGATGAGAATGTAAGGTAAATAAAATGAGATTAGTGCAGAATGGCTTGAATGGCAGGATGAACTCAGTATGCTGAAGATCATAGTTCCATACAGTATGACCCTCTATTTTAATACCTCTCTTATTCAATATATTACACTGACAATAATTGGCAACTTAAATTATCAATAAAGAAACCTTATTAACAAAAGAGTTTAACAGTTCTAGAAACCATTCTTACTGTTCCTTTCTCTGGAACTTTCTTCACTAAACATTGTAGCTCTGGAGCAGGAGTTCCAAACCTTATTCATGCCATGGATCTATGCCATTAAGCAAGGGGTACGTGGACCCCAGGTTGGGAACCTCTGCACTAGAGAATAGTTAGTCACGTGCTTTAAGTGCTAAAGGGTTCTAGCACTGAAAGAACAACTATTGTCCCTAGACTGACATGACATATTGTACATGCTACAGAATACTGAATTCTAAGAGAATGGTCAGGCAGGAGGAGATCATGGGCAGATTCTAAAGTCCAATGCTTTTAGACAGGGTGTGACTAGAGTTGAGTGTACACAGGATAGAGAGGTGAAAAGAACTTTTGGTGTAAGTTAGGATCCAAGCAGTAGAGTTGTGATACCAGAGTGTTGGAGAAGCATGCTCCATTTTTAGACAACATCTGTAGAAAACACTGCTTCAGTGAAATATCGTGTTCCAGTTAGCAGTGCTGACTGAACTGGCTTATAAGATTCAGTGTGATCGAACATAAGGTGGTGCTGAGACGTCATAAACAGAAGTTGTCTAGATTCCTTAATTGCAGCTGCGTTATGTCCCATCTGACAGTAAAATAATGGTCTCAAATGTTGATTAATGAGCTATATCATCTGTAGAACAAGTTTAAACTAGGAGGATACTGCAGTGACTGTCAGAGGAGCACAACTAATTGACTTTGTGAAAATGAAGATTATTACTATCATTTAATTTACTGTCTCTCACAGTGCTTAGTATTGCTTAGTAGTGCTTAGTTGTGTATGGTGTGGAGGATGTAACATAGAGGGGCTCTTCCTCTGTGTGGATTTCAGACGGGCACATTTGCAGCTGCTGCCCAGGGGAATCCATTTGACAACCTATCGCCCTTCAAAGGCTGAGTATTGATAGTTAATTACAATGTCATTCCACTATTCCTCCTGCCCAAACCTCAGTGCATACATATTCTGAACTTGTGTGTTACAAGCCACACGCATTAGTATCACAGTAGTGTCTTTTGCAAATCAAATTGCATTAAATCGGGGCAAAAGATTAGACGAGGAATCGGTTGATTGAAAGTGAATAACATCAATGAAGCATTAACTAGAGAAGAATCAAAAGTGAGTGTTTTTTTTTGCAGTTAGATATCCTCTTTTAGTTTATTCATTTTCTGGGATCTGGGTACTGCTGGCATTTGGCAATCCCAGCAATTACTGCTGCTTTCTAGATCTACTGAAATCCTGTTGGTGAAGGTTCTCCTACTGGTCTATTGGGTGAGAATTTCCAGGACTTAGACCCTGTGATGATAAGGAATCACTAAATATTTCCAACTAGGGATGGTGTGTGGTTTAGAGGGATGTTTGCAGGCTCTATGCATCTGCTTCCTTGAACTGAGGTGGGGGGGGGTGGAGTAGGGGTTGATTTGGGACATGCTGCTGGAGTGTTTTAGCCTTGCAATGTATTTTGTAGATGTACTTCTGTCGTGGAGGGAATGAATGGAGTGGCAATCAACTGGACTGCCTTGTTCCTGATGGTGTCCTCAAGATAGTTACTGGTAACGCATGCACTCAATGGCCATTTAGTTAAGTACATCTGTACACCAGCTCATCAATGTGCATATCTAATCAGCCAATCATGTGGCAGCAACTCAATGCATAAAAGCACACAGACATGGTCAAGAGGTTCAGCTGTTGTTCAGGCTAAACATCAGAATTGGGAAGAACTGTGATCTAAGTGACTTTGATGGTGGAATGATTGTTGGGGCCAGACAGAATGATTTGAGTATCTCAGAAACTGCTATTCTAGGATTCCTATGCAAACAGCGTCTAGAATTTACAGAGAATGGCTCAACAATGAAAAAGAAATCCACTGTAGGCAGTTCTGTGGGCGAAAATGCTTGTTAATGTGAGTGGTCAGAGGAGCGTGGCCACGCTGACAGGAAGGTGACAGTAACTCGAATAACCACTCATTACAACAGTGGGTGCAAAAGGAGCATCTCTGAACACACATGTTGAACCTTGAAGTAGATGGGCTATATCTGTAGAAGGCCATGAACATTCACTCACTGGCCACTTTATTAGGTACTGGTGGCACCTAATAAAGTGACCATTGGATGTATACTTATTACGATAATAAATTTACTTTTAACTTTGAAGTGGTGTAGGTGGATTGCTGAAGGTAGGACTCAGCAAAACATTCCACCCGTTGTTAGAATTAACAAAGCTGAAAGACATCCCAGTTTGAAGTCAGTAATATAAATAGAAAATCCAGATGTTCCAATCATATCTTATTTAAAGTAGGATCAGGACATTCTGGAAACATTCATCAGGTCAGTCAGCATCCTTGGGCAAGGTTAATGTTTCAGGTCAATGACATCCATCAGAACTGCTAAACAGATTTTTCCAGGATTTGAAGAAAGGTCCTTCAATTGAAAGATTATCTCTCTTTCTCCCACTGCAGATGCTGCCCGAACTATAGAGTAATTCCAGGATCCTCTGTTTTTATTTGAGGTTCGCTGGTGGAAATTTTATCCAGGAACTTAATGCAAAAATCTCTCACTCTTCCCAAGTTGCCTATCCATTCACAATTTCCTGAACCTATCCACATGAATGGTGGACTTACAACCCTTCTCTTCAACTGTGCTTCCACATGAAGTCATTGTTATTGTTAAGTCATTTTCATAAGTCATTGTTAGCACTTAAGGTAACACTTAAAGTGACAACAACTTAATGTGACATCCACTGTAATGAAGTGCTTCGAGAGGTTGATCATGAAGCATATCAACTCATACCTGGGATATGACCTGGATCCACTCCTATTTGCCTACCATCACAACAGGTCTATAGCAGAAACCATTTCATTGGCTTTTCACTCAGCTCTGGAACATCAGGACAATGAAGATGCCTACATCAGTCAGACAAAGGCTGACAGACAAGAATGCCGGTCCAATTCCATATGCATTGGAAAGTTGAACTTGAAGACAGAGTGCAAAGTTAATGCAGGATTCTAAGCAATGTGAAGAAACAGGGGGATCTTGGGGTCCAAGTCCACAGATTCCTCAAAGTTGCCATGCAAGTTGATAAGGTGGTAATGAGGATAATGGTGTGTTGGCTTTCATTAGTCAGGGGATTAAGTTCAAGACCCACAAGGTAATGTTGCAGTTCCAGAAAACTCTGGTTAAACCACACTTTGTGTTCAGTTTGTATTGTGTTCAGTTCTGGTTGTCTCATTATGAGAAGAATATGAAAGCTTTAAAGAGGGCGCAAATGATATTTACCAGGATGCATGCTGGATTAGAGAGCATATCTTATAAATTGAGTGAGCTACGGCTTTTCTCCTTGGAGTAAAGGAGGATGAGAGGCAATTTAATAAATGTGTATAAGATGATAGGAACCATAGAGTGGACAGTTAGTGCTTTTCTGCCAGGGCAGCAATGTCTAATATGAGAAGCCATTTTGTATAGAGAGTAGTAAGTGCACTGCTAGGATTGGTGATAAAGACTGATACATTAGGGACTTTAACAGACTCTAGGATAGGCACAGGGATGAAAGAAAAATGGAGGGCTTTGTGGTAGGGAAGGGTTAGATTGATTTTGGTGTAGGTTATAAAGTTGGCACAACATTGTGGTTTGAAGGTCCTGTAGTGTGCTGTGATTTTCTATGTTCTGTCTTCCTGCAGCTGGATCCTTGACTTCCTAACCAGAAGATCATAATCAATACGAATTGAAGGTAACAACGCCACCTCGCTGACTATCAACACTGTCACACCACAGGGATGTGTGTTAACCCACTGCTCTACTCTCTCTACACCCATGACTATGTGGCTAGGCATAGCTCAAATGCCATCTAAAAATCAGCTGATAATACAAACATTATTGGCAGAATTTCAGATGATAATAAAAGGGCATACAAGAGCAAGATATACCAGTTAGTTGAAGGGTGTCACAGCAATAACCTTGCACTCAACGTCAGCAAGACCGAAGAGCTGATTGTGGACCTCAGAAAGGATAAGAGGAAGGAAACCAATCCAATCCTCATTGAGAGATCAGAAGCAGAGAGGGCGAGCAATTTCAAGTTTCTGGATGTCACTATCTCTGAGGACCTAACGTGGATGCAACATAATGATGCAGTTATAAAGAAGGAAGGACAGCAGCTATATTTCATTTGGAGTTTGAGGAGATTTGTTTTGTCAACTGAAGCATTCAAAAACTTCTATAAATGTTCTGTGGAGTGCATTCTGACTGGTGTAGCATTGTTTGGTTTGGGGGTGGGGCTGCTGCACAAGATCAGAGGAAGTTGCAGAAAATTGTAAAATCAGTCAGTTCCATCATGGGTCCTAGCCTCCGTAGTATCCAAGACGTCTTCAAGGAGTGGTGCCTTAGGAAGGAGGAGTCCATCTTTAAGGATCCCCACCACCCAGGACATGTTGTTTTATCATTGTTACGATTGGGTAGGAGGTACAGAAGCCTAAAGGCACACACTCAGCGATTCAGGAACAGCTTCTTCCCCTCTGCCATCCGATTCCTAAATGGACATTGAACCCATGAACATTACTTCACTAGGAAATATGCAGATGCTGGAAATTCAAACAACACACACAAAATGCTGGTGGAACACAGCAGGCCAGGCAGCATCTATAGGAAGAAGTATGAAGGGTCTCAGCCTGAAACATCGACAGTGCTTCTCCTTACAGATGCTGCCTGGCCTGCTGTGTTCCACCAGCATTTTGTGTGTGTTGTTTAACATTACTTCACTACTTTTTTTTATTTCTGTCTCTTTTTGGCACTACTTATTTTAGGAAAACGATTTAATAGACATTTATATACTTACTGTATTTCAGTTTTTTCCTCTACATTCCTCTATGTTAACAAATTTCACGGCAAATCCGGTAATGCTAAACCTGATTCAAATTCTGATTCTGTTTTATTGCTACAAACCTTCACTTATAGAGAACCTTATTATTTGGCATTCAGGCATTTTTAAAGTTCAAAGTAAATTTATGATCAAAGTAGCTACAGTATATGTCACCCTGACATTCATTTTTTTGCAGGCATTCACAGTAGAGCAAAGAAATACAGTAGAATCAATGAGAAACTCCACACAAACAAAGACAGACAACGACCATCATGCAGAAGAAGTGGAATTGTGCAAATGAAAAAAAATAATATTGACAACGTGAGTTGTAAAGTCCTGGAAAGTAAGTCCATAGGCTGTGAAATCAGTTTAGTGTTAAGGTGAGTGAAGTTATCTATGCTAGTTCAGGAGTGTGATTTTTGAAAGGTAATAATTGCTCCTGAACTTGAAGGTATGGGACCTAATGCTCCTGCACTTCCTTCCTGATGGCAGCAGCAAGAAGACAGCATGGCCTGGATGGTCAGATTTATATATCCACTATGCCTCAAACACTTTCAACTTGATTTTTAAGCATTTTATGGTGGCTGCCCTTCGACTTCCAAGCATAAACCAACAGGCTTATGGATGGGAGAGGACATTTGCCCATAAACCCATCCGAGCAAGCCAAGCCTGAAAATTGAGCACTGAGGAGGAGGGAGTTCATAAAGTATTGCTCTCTCAATCTAGAGAGCTCTCTGTCAAAGCTGTGCCAGTGCTTTGCCACTCAGAAAAGTCTTTCTCTGAATTAACGAATGCAGATAGATTTTTTGCTTGATTGAACTTCCATTCTTCAGAGGACTTTAGCTGCTGACAATAACATGTGAGAAATAATGTTTTAAAAAATCAAAGACTCAATGCTTTTGATATAAATCTTGGAATTGTTTAGAAACTTGTACACCTTTATGAGTAGTGCCTCTCATCTGCTGAGATTAACCCAGTGCTTATTTTCCACTTCACCACACTCTTGGAAAGAGTTCCAGGTACACACTATCCACTTGGCAATAAAAGAACCTCCTCAGCACTTCCCTAATCTTCCTCCTTGCTCCCACCTGGCCAAAAAAGACATGTACGTTCAAATGCTGTTCATAGACTTCAGTTCAGCATTCAACACAATTATTCCTCAGAAACTGTTTGGGAATCTGAACTTAATGGGCCTGAACACCTCCCTCTGCAACTGGATACTAGACTTCCTGACTGGGAGACCTCAGTCAGTCCGGATCGGGAGCAGCATCTCCAACACCATCACAGTGAGCATGGGGGCCCCCCAGGGCTGTGTGCTCAGTCCACTGCTGTTCACTCTGCTGAGCCACAACTGTGCTGCAACACACAGCTCGAACCACATCATCAAGTTCACCGATGACAAGACTGGTGGGTCTCATCAGCAAGAATGACAAGTCAGCTTACAGAGAGGAGGTGCAGCGGCTAACGGACTGGTACAGAGCCAACAACCTGTCTCAAAAGAGATGGTTGTTGAGTTCAGGAGGGCACGAAGTGATCACTCCCCGCTGAACATCGACGACTCCTCAGTAGAGATCGTTAAGAGCACCAGATTTCTGGCAGAGAATCTCACCCGGCCCCTCAACACCAGCTCCATAGCAAAGAAAGCCCAGCAGCGTCTCTACTTTCCGCGAAGGCTGAGTAAAGTCCATCTCCCACCCTCCATCCTCCTCACATTCTACAGGGGTTGTATTGAGAGCATCCTGAGCAGCTGCATCACTGCCTGGTTCGGAAATTGCACTATCTCAGATCGCAAGACCCTGCAGCGGATAGTGAGGTCAGCTCAGAAGACCATCGGGTTCTCTCTTCCCACCATTACGGATGTTTACATGACACGCTGCATCCGCAAAGCAAACAGCATTATGAAGGACCCCACGCACCCCTCATACAAACTCTTCCACCTCCTGCTGTCTGGGAAAAGGCACCGAAGCATTCGGGGTTCCACGACCAGACTATGTAACAGTTTCTTCCCCCAAGCTATCAGACTCCTCAATACCCAGAGCCTGGACTGACACCTTACTGTGCTATTGTCCTGTTTATTATTTATTGTAATGCCTGCACTGTTTTGTGCACTTTATGCAGTCCTGGGTAGGTCTGTAGTCTAGTGTAGATTTTTTTTCTGTGTTATTTTTTACATAGTTCAGTCTAGTTTTTGTACTGTGTCATGTAACACCATGGTCCTGAAAAAATGTTGTCTCATTTTTACTATGTACTGTACCAGCAGTTATGGTCGAAATGACAATAAAAGTGACTTGACTTGACTTGACTTGAAGGAATGGAGGTCCTTCCTTTCAACTCTGGCTTACCTTTTGATGATCTTAAAAGGCAAATTTTGTAATGGCAGCAGAGGAGGGAGTGGTTGGGCTATGAATAGGCAGAACTGGAGGAGAATCAGGGTCCTGCCAGAATGTTTCCCTAGGCATTATTGCTGTTTATATGGAGGAAAGCAGAAGAGACCCATGGCTCCTTAGTGTGTCTGTGGGAATATTCCTTTTACATCCTCTCTCCTCCTATCCTTTCTCAGCTATGGAGTCATATAGACCCTGTGGTCCACTGAATCCATGCTGATCATCAACCACCCAATGGAGAGCTCATGCACTCTCTCCACGGTGGCCATTCCGGGCTCTCGGTTACATGCTATTTTAACTCCCCTTACCACTTCCGCACTGATCTGTCTGTCCTCAGCTTTGTCCACTGCCAGGCTGAGGGTCAAGGCAAACTAGAGGGACAGCATCTGATATTCCATGTGTGTAGGTCACAACCCACAGGAATGAACATTGAATTCTTCATTTTCAGATCACTCTGTCACCTGTGTTCCACCTCACAACTCCCATGCACATCCATCCTACAACTTTTGTCCACTTTCCCCTTCCCTCTATCCCCCCAAATCTATTTTCAGCCCCTTCTCTTTCCTTGTTCACCACTAGCTCTCCACTTGGCCTTGGATCACCTGGACAATAGTAATACCTATGTCAGGCTCCAGCTTACTGACTACAGCTCAGTGTTCCACACAATCATTCCCTCATTAAAACGAACAAGCTCCAAAACCTGGGCCTCTTTATCTCTCTCTGCAACTGAATCCTTGACTTCTTCATGGGAGACCACAGTCGATTTCAATCAGAAATAACATCTCCTCCTTGTTGACGTCAACACTGGTGCAGCTGAAAGATGCCCACTACTCTACTCTCTCTGCACCCATGATTGCATTGCTAGGCACAGCTCAAATGCCATCTATAAATTTGCTGATGACACAACTATTGTTGGCAGAATTTCAGATAGTGATGAGGAGGCAACATAGATCAGATGTCGCAGCAACAACCTTGCACTCAGTGCCAGTAAAACCAAGGAATTGATCGTGGACTTCAGGAAAGGGAAGTCAAGGAAAAACGTACCAGTCCTCATCAGGGTTTCAGAAGTGGAGAGGGTGAGCAGTTTCAAGTTCCAGGGTGTTAACATCTGTGAGGATCTTTCCTGGGCCCAGTGTATTGATGCAATTACAAAGAAGGCATGACAGTGACTATATTTCATTAGGAGTTTGAGGAGACTTGGTATGTTACCAAAGACAGTCATAAATTTCTACAGATATACTGTGGAGAGCATTCTAATTGGTTGCATCACCATCTGGTATGGAGGGGGCCATTGCACAGAATCAGAAAAGGATGCTGAAAGTTGTAAGCTTTGCCAACTCCATCATGGACACTTGCCTCCCCAAAATGTGATGCCTCAAGAAGGCAGCATCCATCATTAAGGACACTCAACACTGAGAACATGTCCTCTTCTCATTGCTACCAACAGGGAGGAGATACAGGAGCCTGAAGACACACACTTAATGTTTCAGGAACAGCTTCTTCCCCTCCACCATCAGGTTTCTAAATGGGCAATAAATCCATGAACACTACCTCAGTATTTTTTTCCTTTGCTTTGCACTACTTATTTAATGTAATTTAATATTTTATAGATACATGTTTTTGTAATTTATATTTTGTTATTATTATATATTGCAATGTACTGCTGCTGCAAAGCAATAAATTCCATGACATATGCCGGTGATATTAAACCTGATTCTGATTGTGGTTGTTCCATTACGGCATTGCTCACATGTTTTACCATTGGGATTCCCTCCATACCCCTTTAAATATGTGGTTCCACCTCTCCCCTAATGGTTGCCTTTACCACTTTTTAAATTTATCGTATCCCAGAACTGGTGGCCTTTGAGTTCCCACTTACCACCTACCACCCTTTGTCTTATCTTCACCCTCTTTTGCCCCCAACAGGCTCCATCTGCCTTGTTTTCATTTGCCTCCATCTCTTGCCTCTGTCTCCCACCTTAATCCCTTTTCCTTTCCTATTTTGGTTCCATCTTCCCATCATCCTTAGTCTACCATTCACCTTCAGCCCCTGTCTCACTAAACTCTGCTCTTCTTTAGCATCACACATAAAATTCTGCAGGAGCTCAGCAAGCCAGGCAGCATCTATGGAGGGGAGTAAACAGTCGATATTTTGGGCTGAGACCCCTCATCAGTTTCTCCAGTATTTTGTGCATGTTGCTCAAGATGTAGAGCATTTGCAGAATCTCTTGTGTTTATAATTTCCCGCTCTTCTTTATACTGGCCAACTTCCCTTTCCAATCTCAGTCCTGACCTGGGTTTGGACTAGAAACATCAACAATTGCCCTCCCCACCCCCCAATGCTGCTTAAACTGCTGAGTTTCCCCAGCAGGTTGTTTATTGCCCTATTTATCCTAATCCCTTTTTATTTTTCCCAGATTCCTATCAGCTCCCTCCCAGACTCTACCATTCACCAGTGCACAAAAGGCAATTTGCAGAGGGTAGTGGTGGGAAGCTGGAGTACCTGGAAACTACGGTCACAGTTAGAAGGTGCAAACTCCACTCAGAATGAACCAAAGGTCAGGATCAAACCTGGGTCACTGGGGTTATCAGGCAGCAGTTCTACCAGCTCACCTCACTGCCTTCTCTGAACTTACCTTGAGCAAAGAAACTGCCAGCTCCTTCCTACAGGGAAGCTGAATTAAGGGTATCATAGCTTCATGGCAAAATTACTGGACTAATATTCCAATGATGAAGAATATTCAAATTTCACCCAAGGCAGTGGTGGTATTTACATTCTGCTAAATCTTGGATAAAAGTATTCGTAAGTGACAGTGATAAATCTGAATTGTCAACTGATTTATAAATAAAAGTGATAGACACAGGAAAATCCATCGCAGAAAAAGCCCTGTCCACCATTGAGCCCATCCCCACGAAGCACTGCCACAAGAAAGTAGTATTCATCATCGACCTCATGTCGTCCAGTATTATTTGTTTACTTTTTTTGTATTTGCACTTTGTCTTCTTTGCACATTGAGTGACAAAAGCAAGCAGACAGCAGTCGAAAGATGAATACTTTCTTTCTTTATCCCTGTTACATCTTCCTGTAGATTCACAAGCATAAATTCACTTTAAATATCTACGACTCTCATCATTTTAGACAAGCAGGGAGGTTGTTTCCTCAACTTGCAGAGAGCTGGGTGACCAGTTAATCTCTCTTTTGAATCATGTTGCTTCCATGAAACAGGTCTGCTTTCTTTGTCGCATATAATTGAGATGTCCTTACATCTCAATATAAGCACTTGCCACAAAGTGTTGGGTAATGATAATGGCCCAGGAGAGGTGAAAAATGGATTAAACACCCTGCAGAGGGCTGTACACACAGCCAGGTCCGTCATGGGCTCTAGCCTCCCCAGCATCAAAGACATCTTCAAGTAGTGCTGTTTGAAACAGGAGACATCTGTCATTAAGGACCCCATCACCCAGGATGTGCCCTCTTCTTATTACTACTATCAGAGAGGAAGTACAGGAGGCTGAAGACACACAATCATGTTTTAAGAACAACCTCTTGCCCTTCACCATCAGATTTCTGAGTGGACCATGAAGCAACCTATGAACACTGCCTCAATAGTTTTGTTCATGAGTCTCTCTGCTATTTGAGGAAACAGCCTCTCGGACTGTCTAAAATGATGAGCATCCAAAGATTTCAAAAGGGAATTTGTGTTTGTGAATCAGCAGGAAGATGTAACAGGGAAAATAAAAAGATTTTTATTTTTTGATTGCTGTTTGCTTGCTTTGGCTCTACTCAATTAATTAAAAAATTTAATACATATTTCTTATTGTATTTCATTTTTCAATCTTTTTTATTGATTTCCAAATAAAGAATATACAAATTGGAAGAGGAGTTTAACAAGTAGATAATATAAAAGACATATAAACAGCAAGAGTAAAAACAAAAAGTATATAATATCAAAATCAAATAAGTAAAATATTATGCTGTTATATATACAATGGTCAAAAAAAAACTACAACTCCTCATAACAATCATAAAAAAAAGATTGGACATTTTATTGATAAGGCAAAAAAAAACCCACTAACTAAACAGAAACAAAAAACAAAAAAAAGAGAAAAAAAGGCAAGAAAAAGAAAGATTGGGCAGTCCAATTGAGGATAAAATTAGAAAAAAAAGAGAGAAAAAAAACCACATCCTTCCAGTCATCTCCAAACCTTCATGGATAAGGATTTTCCCCAAAGAGAATAAAGAAAAATAAATAAATAAAAATAAATTAAATCATGTGAAAATATTGAATAAAGGGTTGCCAGACTTGTTCAAAATTAAAGGATGTATCAAATGTCCGGCTTCTAATTTTCTCCAAGCTTAGACATGACATAATGGAGGAGAGCCAATAGAAAACAGTAGGTGGATTAGATTCTTTCCAGTGTAGCAAAATAGCTCTCCTAGCCAGTAAAGTTGAAAAAGCTATCACATGTTGGGCGGAAGCAGACACTTTGCTTGCTTCCTCTGGAATAATCCCAAAAATTGCTGTAAGTGGATTAGGTTGAACATCCATATCTATAACTTTAGATAATATTCTAAACACATCCCTCCAAAAATTATTTAAATTTACACATGACCAAAACATATGAGTTAGAGTAGCCATTTCTGCGTTACATCTAGAAAGTACAAAATCATTTAATTCAAAAAATCTATGAAATTGAAACCAAATTTTTAAAGTATGTTTAACAATAGGGTTAAGAGCTTGTCTACCTATTCTGGAGAGCGAAAACGGAAGAGGAGCTCCTAATAAAGAAGCTAACGAAAACCCCATTACTGAATTTTCCTCCAACTGTAACCATGAAGGGCGATCTTGGTCATCTATATCATAAATCCAAAAAGTAATATAACGAATATTAATTGCCCAATAATAAAATCTAAAGTTTGGTAAAGCCAGTCCTCCATCTTTTTTTGATTTTTGCAATAAAAGTTTATTTACTCTAGAGCTTTTATTATTCCAAACATAAGATAAAAACAAAGAATCTATTTTATCAAAAAATGTTTTCGGAACAAAAGAGGGAACTGCTTGAAATATATATAAAAATTTTGGTAGAATAACATATTTCTTATTGTAATGTGTAGTATTTTTAAGTATTGTGCAAAACAACAGATTTCACCATATATGTCACTGATACTAAATCGGATTCTGATTCTGGACCGATTGGATAAAGTGCTGGAAAATCCCTCTCAGGCCTTTTTGTTGATTGTGTTGTGTTCTTTATACGTACCATGGGTTACTCATAAAGACACATATTCTGGAAGAACATAACTAGAACTTTAATTTAATAGCAAACAGCAACCACGTCTTAACCATACAAGCTTCTCGATCATTCTGTCATTTCTACGCATGCTCTGAATTCTGTCCAATCATGTTCTGACACGTGACACGTGGTATCGCCACAGATTGGAGACCACTCAGAGCCTGAATGCATTGTGCAGTGCCTGGCTGTTAAAGGGAGAATCTGCTCCGGAGTCAGAAATGGCTCAACTTTCATTCGAGGGAATGCAGTGAATTGGAATTCACCTTTGGGGCTGCGGCCTTTTCCAGAAGAACAACACTTAGCCAGAAGCATGGGAACACATCTGAATGCAAATGAACCATCAGTGAAAAGAAAGGGGGATGCTGACAGAGTGTTAAAATGCACACCTGCCCACACTACAATAGGTTCAAAACCTCACCACTGTTTCAGGGGTCATAAGCTTAAAGTAGATGGATTTATTGTGACATCAAACAAGCTGGGGAAAATTCCAAATGAAACAAGACTTGGAATGGTCTGAATAGATTCTAATTGGGCCAATTGGCGTCAGGTCTGATTTGGAAGCCACCCTAAAATTTGCACCTACATGCAAGAATAGCACAATGTTGAATTATAATCAACGTTAATGCAAACCGAGTGTAAGATAAACATCTTTGCTAAGCTGCAGATAATGGTTCTGGCATTAACCATGATGTTGATATTGGAATGCGAGCATTGGAAAGTGACATCTTTTACAGCATGCTCACTGCCAATGAATGAGTAATGGCCTGATAAATCAGCAATGACCCCGTGACCTGCGATGTTATGTACATGAAAATTGTCCTCGGTCTATAGCTCCTCATAATGAGAAAATTCATCTTCTAACATAGCCGTGCACTGTGCACGCGAATTGATACTCCCGGCCACCCAGTACAACCTCAGCCCAGCACACAAAGCTACGCAAGCAGATTGAGTAGTTGCTACCTCTTAAAGATGATGCAGGCGAACAAATTGAGAAGAGTTTTATTTTTGTCTTAGCGTGTGGAGATGGGGCATAGGTAAATGCAGGCAATTTGGACAGTCTTATCACTTTTTAAAACAAAAGTTCACAGGATGTGGGTGTTGCAGACATTCATTGCTCTTCCCTAAAGACCATATAACCATAAGACATAGGAACAGGATTAGGCCATTCGGCCCATTCATTCTGCTCCACCATTCCATCATGGTTGATTTATTATCTCTCTTAGCCCCATTCTCCTGTCTTCTCCCCGTAACCTTTGACTCCATTACTAATCAAGAATCTACCCAACGGCTTGGCCTCTACAGCCATTTTTGCCAATGAATTCCACAGATTCACCACCCTCTGGCTTACAAATTTTTGCCTCATATCTGTTCTAAAGTGCTGTCCTTCTATTCTGAAGCTGTGCCCTAGGCTTTCACTATATGTAGGCCTTTCAGTATTCAATAGGTTTCCATAAGGTCTCACTTCATTCTTCTAAACTCCTGTGAATACAGGCTCAGAGCCATCAAATACTCCAAGCAGGTTAACCCTGCCATTCCTGGAATCATTCTCGTGAACCTCCTCTAGACCCTCTCCAATGCCAGCACAGAAGGCCCAATACTGCTCACAATAAATTGTCCCTGAACTCAGAAGGTAACTCAGAAGAGTTAACTTCACGGGTTGGTCTGGAGTCGTATATATGTCTGACCAGGCAGAGATGATGAATTTCCTTCTCGAAAGGAAGTTTAATGAACCAAATGGGTTTTAACACAAGTTGCATGAACACTATTTCTTCATGGTTTCTTCATTGTTGCTTGCGACCTCAATCATGCTAACTTAAAAACAGTGCTGCCAAAGTTGTATGAGTATGTCAACTTTGCAACCAGAGGAGACGGGATATATTAGATGATGTCTATTCTAACATTTGTGGAGCCTACAAGGCTGCCCCTCTGCCTTCACTTGATTTCTTAGACCACATATCCATCTTGCTAATCCCTGGATATAAACCACTGGTTAAACGAGCTAAACTGGTTTACAGGAAGATCAGGATGTGGCCAGAAGGTGCCACCTTAGCGCCGCAGGGCTGTATCGAAAGCACGTACTGGAGCACATTCAGGAAAACAGCTACCTGGGATCATCACGTCAACGTTGATGAATATGTCGGTGGCTGGTGATGTAGGAAAATGCATTGAGGATGTTACTACATTGCCAGGGAAACCAGAAACCATGGCTGACAGCACAAGTGCATGCCTTTAGATCAGGATTGGGATTACTCTAATGTCAGCAAGAGCCGTGCTCTCACATGGCATCAGGAAGGCAAAACGAGGGTACTCACAGGAAATTCACAGACACCTCGGTGACACCAGGAATGTGCAGCATATGTGGCAAGGTTTACAAACCAAAACAGATTACAAGGCCACTCTGTGCATCAATGACAGCGACACCTCCCTTCCTGATAGGCTGCATGCCTTCTCTGCGTGATTTGATGCATTGAATGATGTGATAATGAGGAAAGCTCCCTCTCCCCCTGAGGAACAGGAACTCTGTCTGGCTAACACTGAGGTGAGGAGGATCCTAGTCAGGGCAAATCCATACAAACCTGCAAGGCTGATGGATTGTATGGCAGACCTAAAACAGGCCTTAATGGAATCTTTAACATCTCTGTGAACCAGTCCTCAGTTTCTGCAAGCTGCAGGGGCAGGCACCATCATTCCGCTGCCCAAGAGAGCGATGGTAACTGGCCTAAACGATTACTGACTTCAATACTCATGAAGTGCTTTGAGTGACTAGAAGTGGACAATATAAAATCCCACCTTCCAGTTACATTGAACTCTTTCTAGTTTGCCCACTGCTCAAACTGGTGCACTGAAGATGCCATGGCCTCAGCCCTCCATCCTGCCCTGCCTAGAAAATGATGTCTCATAAACCATCTTGTCCATCGACTTCAACTCAGTGTTTAACACTATCATCCCTCAGAGGCTGGAGGCTGGTGGTGTTGAGGCCTTGTTTGGACTCAACACTCCACTCTGTAACTGGATCTTGGACCTTTTGATGGCAGCAGCACCTGGAGCCCCATCACACTGAGCACTGGTGCCCCCAGCGCCGTGTGCTGGGCCCGCTGCTGACTCATGATTGCACGGCCGGGTCCAGCTCAAACCGCGTTTAGTTCGCCCGCCAGCGACAATGATGAGTCAGCATGCAGAGAGGAGTCAGAGTGGCTTGTCAAATGGTGTGAGAACAACAAACTGAGTCTCAATGTAGACAAGAAAGATTATTATCGACTTCAGGATGGATGCCCGCTGATTGCTCTCCATTGCATGTTAATGACTTCGGCATGGAGAGAGTGAAGAGCAGAAAGTTCCTTGGTATGCAGATAGTGGACGATCTAACCAAACCCACGACACCTCCTCTTTAGTTAAGAAGGCACAGCAGCGTCTACACTTTCTGAGGAGACTGAGGCATGCAGGTCTCCCTGTTCCCATTCTAACAACAGTCTACAGGAGCACCTTTGAGGGTGTTCTGTCTAGCTGCATCAACGTGTGGTATGGAAGCTGCAAAGCATCAGAGTGCAGGACCCTACAGAGGACAGCAAAACTGCTGGAGGATCTCAAGGATCTTTCTCCCCCCCCATTTGTGATACTTACCAGGATCTTCCCCCCCACCATTTTATGATATTTACCAGGAACATTGTATATGAAGGGTCCAGAGCGTTCTTGAGGATCTCTACCACCCAACCCACAAGGAGGTACAGGAGCATCAGGACTAGGACAGCCAGACTGGGAGACTCAAGAATACACTGCCACCACCAAGATCTCGTTACCATGACTCCAAGCAGTTCCTTGTTTGCTGTACTGTTTACTCTTTACCTGTGCTGCATACTACATGCACTTTGAATTACAGTTTATTAACTTTTCATGGTAACATTTTGTTTTATGTCCTATGGGTGGAGGTAGGATGGTGCCAAGTGCTGCCTTTTCAAGCTCATCTGCTGAAACAGCTCGATTTCCTCTCTTTAATATCTCTTTTTTTTTTCCTTCTCAAGGTAGTTGTGGTTCTATTGAGGTCCTGACCTGCAAGAGGCACTCAAGTTGCGTTTTTGTTACAGAGGATGAGTTCCCATTTCTGGAGCTCGCTGGCCAACCGTTTTCCAATAATCTCCAGGCACGGCTTGGAAGACGCTGCCTCTGGGATGCGGCCCCGTGGCCGACCAACTCCAGGCCGGTGTCGCCGACCGAGGCACCGCAGGAGAAGAAACATCAGGATTTCACTGCGGTGGATGTATGGATGGAGGTCCCTGCAGTCGAGTGGCTGCACTCTCTCTTTCTTTCTGCTGCTGATCCTTGAGTTGGAGAATCTCAGAATAAAAAGCGAAGCAGCAGACTGTAATATCGTAACAGTGACTGTCACTCTCCCCTTTTGCTGCAAAATGGGTGATATCTCTCTGTCCTTTGTTGGTGAGAGAGAGCCCATGGCATATTCAAGCTGTTGGGTAAACGGTAGTTCTTGTTGACTGCAGATCAAGGTCTCTCTTTGGGTGCTTTGCCTTTGCTTGGTGGGTGTTGGGCGCTGACGCATTTGGCTAAAACAGGCGGGAGCAGGGTGGAGGTTGGGGGGAGATTGGGGGTTGGGGTTAATTTTTTTTAAAAATTGGGGTTCTTTTGGGTTTCTTGCTTTCAGCTGCCTGTGAGCAGACACACCTCAAGGTTGTGTAATTTCTACATTCTTTGATAATAAATGTAGTTCGAATCTTTGAATCTTGAAGATTTCCAACATCTGCAGAACTTGCTGCATTTAAGAGCTATAACCTGTAGTCACCCTCAGCTGCTAGAACAGCTTTGCTCCAATTTTTCCGATTCATAGAACACCAGAGGATCCCAGGCGCCAAGCTGAGCGGATTGGCAGAGCTCATTTTAACATCTTGTTTTTGGTGCACCCAACGCTGCATAGCAATGCTACTGCCTGAAACCTCATGTTCCTGGTGTAGTGTGATGCAGCAGATGGCAAGGTCTTTGTAATTGGCTTTGAATTATGATATTATACAGTTTATTTAGTTTATGAAGACTTTGTGATATGTTTAGCTCCTATTGTTCAAAACCTCTGCTGTGGTAATGGTTAATGTGTTTAAAAACATAAGGTAACGGAACAGAATTAGGCAACATTTGAAACCATTGACATTTCCAAAGTAAGCCTGGTGTGGATGGGGTGGTTTAAATCACACTAAGAATGGAGGGATGGTTGTGGAGGAAGTTCATGATTAAATGCAGTCCAGAGCTAGGACAAGAGAGGCTGAACAGCCACCGCCCTCTTCTCCATACTTTCTCAGTTCCTGCTGTCAGTCCACTAATTGTGATCTGTCTCTGAAGCTCAGTTCCATCTCTGATGGTGACTGGGTTTTACGGGTTAATCATTCACACAGTGTTTGAGAAATCCGCTCACTGCCATTAACAGGATGACATCAGCATGTCATTTTGATGGCTTGGAGAAAACTTCAATGAATTGGATGTCAGTCCCAGAAAATTAAATTGCAAGTGATCACATGTTTTAAAATATGTTTATGCCAATAAGATGGCTATAGATACTGACATCAACATTAAATTTGTCATTGATATCTGTCCTGTGAGGTTGTTAAGTCAGTCTCCTGCTTCAGCCTGGACCATGAAGTTTGTTTCCTAACAGCTGCTCCTGTTAAATCATTAAACCTGATCAAATAAAATTCAGCAAGAATCAGTCTCATTCGACTGTGTGCCAGCATCACATGCAAATCTAAATCATACATTTAATCTGAATAGAAGTATATATTTCCAAAGGAATGACTTCCCCGATCACTTAACACATCAGAGCAATTTGGGAAATTCGACCGGGTAGTGCTTCTGCCTTGTGGCTTCATTTCGGTCCTGGCTTCCAGTATTGTTCCAGACGAGAGTCCACAGATGCTGAAAATCTACAGCAACACGCACAAAATGGTAGAGGAATTCAGTGGGTCAGGCAGCACTAATGGAGGGAAATAGACAGACCATATGTTGGACCAAGACCTTTCATGTGTCCTGATTTACCCTTTATCAGGACTTATGAAGGGTCCCAGCCCAAAACATCAACTATTTATTTCCCTCCACAGATGCTGTCGGACCTCCTGAATTCCTCCAGCATTTCCAGTGCTGTCTGTATAGAGTTTGTATGTTCTCCCTGTGACTATGACAGCTCCCCGCCCCCCCGGTGTACTGATTTCTTTCTCACATCCCAGACCTGCTGGTTGGTATGCTAATTCCATTTGGTAACTGGCAAATACTTTTGAAGTACATTACCAACAACACAAATTACTACGAAGTTCTCTCCCTATTATAGTCAAGGAACTAAACAACATGGAAAATAGATGCAAAATGATAAAATTCAAGTGGGGGTGAGAGGCAGGTGGGATGAGTGTTGGGGGGTCAGGGTGGAATGGTTCTGTGGTTATAGGGAGTTCTTACTCTCTTTGTTTTTTTTGACATTTTTCCATTTCCTTTGTTCCAAATATGTGGTTTTACTGCTGTGTTGATCCCCTGTCTGCGATATTTCATACTGACTTTATTATGAGTAAGAGATTAAGGGCAAACAAGAGAAAATCTGCAGATGCTAGAAATCCAAGCAACACACACAAAGTGCTGGAGGAGCTCAGCAGGTCAGGTAGCAACTATAGAAAAGAGTACAGTCGACATTTTGGTCCTGCTGAAGGGTCTCGGCCTGAAACGTCGACTATACCCTTTTCCATAGATGTTGCCTGACCTGCTGAGTTCCTCCAGCATTTTGTGTGTGTTGCAAAGATTAATGCATTTTTTTCAAACCAGGTTCATTGACGCGGAAGTTAGATTGACAATGACTCAGGATATCTGTCACTGAACGACCTGGCACAAAATGAAGCCACTTGTTCCAGTCTGCCTCTGTTGGCTCTTTTGATCCGTCTCCCAATTTTCTGCCGCACCTGTTTCCCAACAGTGGTACAAAACTTTTCCTTTCGCCTATAGATGTGACTGTCTTTCTACTGTTACTGATGAATCTCTTTCCACCACCTTCTACATTTAGTGGCCACTTTATGAGGTACATCCGTACACCTGCACGTTAATGCAGCCAATCACAAGGCAGCAACTCAATGTATCAAAACACACTGACACGGTCGAGTGTGATGTTGTTCAGACCAAACACCAAAATGGGGAAGAAATGTGATCTTCGTGACTTTGATTGTGGAGTGATTGTTAGTGCCAGATGGGGTGATTTGAGTACCTCAGAAACTGATAATCTCTTGGGACTTTCACACAAAGACATTCTCTAGAGTTTACAGAGAATGGGGTGCAAAAATAAAAAAAAAGCATCCAGTGAGCAGCAGTTTTGTGGGCAAAACACTTTGTTAATGGAAGAGATCAGAGGAGAATGGCCAAATTGTTCAAGCTGACAGGACGGTGACAGAAACTCAAGTAATCATGCAATAATAATAATAACTTAACAGTGGTGTCCAGAAGAGCATCTCAGAACATACAACTCGTCGAATCTTGAAGTGGATGGGCTACAGCAGCAGAAAACCTTGGACATACACTCAGAGGCCACTTCATTCAGCACAGGAGGTACCTAACAAAGTGGCCACTGAGTGTAAAGCAGTATTTGCTGATCTAAAATAATTCTCTTCCCTGGCTTAGTTGACAAACGGAATTAAGTCTTCTTGGGGAAAGAGTGGAAAATTTTAAAAAAAATTATACCTCTTTGTGTAGATTACCACAAAGCAACAACTTAATAATGTTGGATCACATTATCTTGTCCATTGTTTGCAGTGGATTTGAAACGTGATTTCTCCTCTGTAAAGTATGAGTGCTGACTTGGTTATTAGCCACTAATGAAGTCCATTGAAGAATGTATGGCCTTTTACACATGAGACATATGAAGCTCAAACAAAGTGTGTGTAGTTTATTTAAGGGTTCATCACAGACTGCCTCTGGGAACTACTGGATCCTTGTAAAATGCAGCTGTTTTCACTAATGTCCTTCAGGACTGAACCTGAATCACTGGAATGACTCTGGACCAAACCGTTGGTTGACTTTTTACTGCCTCCTGAACTCAGGGGCAATTAAGGATGGACAATAAATGTCAGCGGAGTCCACATCCCAAGAAAGATTGAAGAAAAGTGAGGTGTTTATCCAAACGGACTAGTTTTGCCTTCTCTGGCCTTTGCATTGTAAGGTAAATAGCAAGCAGTTCACAATAAGCTTGCTTGCAGCCACTCAGAAAGGCAGCAGCCAGTGTAGTGCAGATAGTACTGCATCACACAGCACAATTCTTAAAAGGGTGAAGTCAGTAACATTTACTGCATCTTCTTAAGAGCATAATGAAAAGTATAATTAAAGGAGTATAATAAAAATGTCCTCCAAATCTTTTTTCATTAGATTACTATTGCTTTAAAAGGAATAAGTCCTGTAAACTCACAGGGAGAGGACTGATGTATCGTGGACTGATGTTGCCACCTGACTGGCAGGAAGCAAAGAGTCAGAATAAAGGGGCCCTATTCTGGATGGCTGCCGGTGACTGGTGGCATTCTGCAGGGTTCGGTATTGGGACTGTTTCTTTTTGCATTATATGTCAACGATTTGGATGACAAAATTGATGGGGTTGTGTCCAAGTTTGTAGGTGACACAAAGATATGTGGAGGGGAGGCTGTGTTGAGGAAGCAAGGGGTCTACAGAAGGTCTTGGACAGATTTGGAGAATGGGAAAGAAGTGGCAGATGGAATATAGTATATGGTCATGCAGTTTGGTGAAAGGAATAAAGGCATAGACTATTTCCTAAACTGGGGGAAAATTTAAAAATCACAGGCACAAAGTGACTTTAGAATCCTTGTGCAGGTTTCCCTAAATGTTAACTTGCGAGTTGAGTCAGTGGTAAGGAAGGCAAATGTAACCTTTGCATTTATTTCAAGAGGACTAGAATATAAGAGCAAGGATGAGATGCTGAGGCTTTGTAAGGCATTAGTCAGACTGTACTTGGAGTATTGTGAACAATTTTGAACATGGTGAATCTGGGGAATTCGTTCTCACTAATGACTATGGAGGCCAAGTCACTGAGTATATTTAAAGCAGAGGTTGATAGGTTCTTGATTAATCAAAAGTTCCGAGGAGAAGGCACGTTGAGATGGATAATAAGTCAGCCATGATGAAATGGTGGAGTAGACTCGATGGGCCAAATGGCCTAATTCTGCTCCTACGTCTTATGGTCTTACGGACTTACTATTCATACTAACACTCCCAATACTGATGGATATGTTGTGACCTTTGAGACAAGATGAGATGCCTGCTCTTCAGGTGCAGTGTAGAAGATCCAGTGGCTATTATTTTGAACACAGGTGGATTCATTATTTACTATGTTTTCCCGGTCAATTTTTATCCTCAAGTGACATAATAATAGAGATCATCTGTTAGTTATTGCTTCCACATTAGTGTGATCTTCCTGAGTATTAATTGGCTGCTGCAAACCCCTTATGACTATAGAGACTATATAGTTCTCAGTACTTTATCAAATGCTTTTGGCAACCTAAAGTGCTATGGAAATACAGGACCAGTAAGTTGATCACAGTGCTGTTTTTTGTCACCCTGAGGGAAACACATCTGCCATGGTGTTTGGATTGAAATGTACCTCTCCAGAAATTTAATGGGTACTTCTTGCTGTGAGTTTGTATTAGTTCAGACCAACCACATCAGCATACAATGGTGAGAATGTTGGTGGAAGAAATTAGTACCAGTGGTTTCAAAGCATGCATGCCATTGGGCATTCTCTGTCCAATAAAGACAGAATAGTATGGTTTTCTGGAGTAGTCCCAGCCCAGCAAAGAGAGTTTGACTCAGGTGGATGCCCCCATTTATTCAACTGCTTTCCTTCATTAGTTGCAGCATTTGAACAAAGTAATGATTCTTGATGATTGTAAACCCTCAAAATTGTTGACATCTCAACATCTCCTTCCTTCCCATCCTTCCCTCTTGTCTACACCCCAACCACCAAACACTAATCAAAGCCACTCAACTGCATGACCATCTTCCATTTATCTACTGGAGGTGTCTGATTTCATTCCATGTTGGTATTTGGTACATAGACTGACCCCACCCATTTTCAGTCTGTGATTGACCCCCCTCCTGGACCAACCATTTGACTCTCTGGATCAACATATCAATGTGGAGACAGATTAATTCATTATCAGAAGTACCAATAAACTTCTGTTCAAATGTCTTTTTTTCCTTCTTCCTTTCTCCTCCCTCTTGCATGTGGATGCAATATGATATACATTGCAAGATTGGGTGAGAGTCAAATTGCCTACAGGGAATTATAGAACCACATGACCTTGGGTTTTTGAAAAAACCTACTATACTTTCATTGTATATGAAGCATCATGGGATATTTTGGGTTTTCATCAATTAATTTTCAATAATTTGACTTTAAAATATTTCTAAGTGAGGCAGATACATTAATAGGAAGGCAGAGGAATTTTGTTTTTTGTCTTCAACCTCTGGACAACAGAGACACTAATGTACTTTTTATTAGAACTACCACTTTATTGGACCACCTTAACACAGACTGGATTTTACTTAATGGGATGGTGGTTGTAAACATATTGTCGAAGAGAACAATCCCACAAGACTCTGGCTACACTTAGCTCTTTCTAACCCTTAGCTATAAGATTTTATTAGTGGCTATAAAATGAAAGATACCTTCTTGTTCACAGAAGAAAGACAACGGAAGTCCTTGATGTTAGACTAGCCGTACCAGCGAGGAGATAGTGAACTTAAATTGCTGTTTATAACACTGTCCTCTAAACTATGATGTCTGCTGAACAGAATCAGTAGGCATAAAGCTATAATTAGCCTTGCAGTAATTGACTTTTCAAATCCTGGGGCTCATGGTTATTCTTGTCTCTTATACCTAAAAACAGCTATTCTTACTGTGTCCAAGCTAGGTTCATCTCATCAAATCACAGGCCTGAGTTGAAACTAGATCAAGAGTCTACCAGAGAATCTCCCAGTATGAATTAATGAATTCCCCTGTGATATTGTTCCTGCATTTTAACCATCGATGGGAGTGCACACGGGGTCTCTATTCTCATGACTTTAGTTGTAGTGCTCTGAATGTGACAACTGAGAATGCTGGAAATCAAAGTGAACCTGCTCCACTCTAGATTAACTCTAGGCTTAGTTTCAACAATGAGGCATGATCTGATATGTGGTTAGTAATACACACAGCACTAAAGTGCCAGGCAATGACCATCTCCAAAACAAGAAAAGTTTTTATAGAAGTTTATCTTTATTTAGCTTTAAGATCAGCCTTATATGCACCCAAGCATCAAAACATACGGTGAAATGTGACACTTGTGTTAACGAACAACACACTACGAGTATGTGCTGGGGGCAGCTCACAAGTAGCACCATGCTTCCGGTGCACAGCATGCCCACAGTTACTAAACCTAACCTGTACGTCTTTGGAATATGGAAGGAAACCGGAGCACCTAGAGGAAACCCACACAGTCACGGGGAGAATATACAAAATCCTTACAGACAAGGATGAGAATTGAACGCTGATCGCTGGTGCTGTAAAGAATTAGCTAACAGCTATGTTACTGTGCCACTCATGAGAATGTCTAACCAGGTCTTCTTGACATTAAATTGCATCATCATGTCTTCTAGCATCACCATTCTGCGGGCTTCACCATTGACCAGAAACTTGTCTCAACCAGCCACATAAATACTGCGTGTGATTGCAGGACAACAACACTGTTGGAACTACACTCATCTAAGCAAGTGGAGCACTTGAGAAACTCATTGCTATCCACATCATGATGAGTTAATCACTTAATTAAATCCAATCTTCTTAAGTATTCATTCTCTCCATGACCATTGCACTGTGACCACAGTGTGTACGATTTGGAAAAATGCATTACAGGGCATCTCTGAGTAACAAATGGCTTCCCTACTCACAGACAGCCATAGGTCAATTTTGTATGTAAGTCAGAAAATACACAAGAATGAGTTGATATGGTAACCAAACCTCCAGGGTATTGTAATAAATGGCACTAGAAACACGTAAGTTTCAAAGTAAATTTATTATCGAAGTAGATATATCTCATTATATGCAACCCTAAGATTCATTGACTTGCAGGTGTACTGTACTCAATAAATCCATAAAATAATAATCATAACAGAATTAATGAAAGACCACACTGACATGGGCATTCAACCAGTGTGCAAAAGAAAACAAACTGTGTAAATTCAAAAAGAAAGAAATAATAATAATAAACAAATAAGCAATAAATATCAAGATCATGAGATGAAGAGTCCTTGAAAGCAAATCCATACAGTGCCTATAAAAATATCGCCCCCTGGCCCCCACCCAGAAGTTTTCATGTTTTATTGTTTTACGACATTGATTCACAGTGGAATTAATTTGGTTTTGTTTTGACATGGATCAACAGAAAAGGCACTTTCATGTCAAAGTGAAAACAGATCTCTACAAAGTGATCTAAATTAATTTCAAATATAAAACACAAAATAATTGATTGCATAAGTATTCACCCTCCTTCATGTTAGTATTTAGTAGACGCAAGTTGTGTGGATAGGTTTCTATCAGCTTTGCACATCTGGACTCTGCAATTTTTCCCCATTCTTCCTTACAAAACTGCTCAAGCTCTGTCAGATAGCATGAGGATCCTGAGTGAACAACCTTTTTCAAGTTCAGCCACAAATTCTCAATTGGATTGATGTCTGGACTCTGACTTGGCCACTCCAGGACACTAACTTTGTTGTTTTCAAGCCATTCCTGTGTAGCTTTTGCTTTATGCTTGGGGTCATTGTCTTGCTGATAAACAAATCTTCTCCCAAGTCACAGTTCTCTTGCAGACTGCATCAGGTTTTCCTTCAGGATTTCCCTGTATTTTGTTGCATTCATTTTACCCTCCATCTTCACAAGCCTTTCAAGGCCTGCTGCAGTGAAGCATCCCCACAGCATGATGCAGCCACCACCATGCCTCATGTAACGATGGTGTACTTTTGATGGAGTTTGGCTTACACCCAACATAGCATTTAGACTGAGGACCAAAATGCTCAATTTTGGTTTCATCGTAACATAGAACCTTCTTCCAACTGACGTCAGAGTCTCCTGAATGCCTTCTGGCAAACTCTAGCTGAGATTTCATGTGAGTTGTTTTTTCAATGGTGGCTTTCTCTTTGCCACTCTCCCATAAAGCTGAGACCGGTGAAGCACCCAAGCAACAGTTGTATGAGTAGTCTTTCTCATCTTCGTCACTGAAGTTTGAAACTCCTCCAGAATTGTCACAGGTCACTTGGCAACCTCCCTCACTAGTCCCCTTCTTGCATGGTCACTCAGTTTTTGAGGATGGCCTGCTCTATGCAGACTTACAACTATGCCATATTCTTTCCATTTCTTGATGATTGACTGAACTGTACTCCAAGGGATATTAAGTGACTTGGAAAATTTCTTGCATCCATCACCTGACCTGTTCTTTTCAATGACCTTTGTGTGGAGCTGCTTGGAATGTTCTTTTGCCCTCACGGTGTAGCTTTTGCCAGGATACCAACACAACAGCAGTTGGACCTTCCAGATACAGGTGTATTTTTACTATAATCAATTGAACACCTTGAATGCCCACAGGTCTCCAAAAACAGATATGCATTTAACTAATTATGCAACTTCTAAAGCCATTTAGCTGCACCAGTGATGATTTGGTGTGTCATATTAAAGGAGTCTGAATAATTATGCAATCAATTATTTTGTGTTTTATATTTGTAATTAATTTAGATCACTTTGTAGAGATTTTCTTTCGCTTTGACACGAGTTTTTCTGTTGATCGGTGTCAAAAAAGCCTAATTAAATCCACTGTGATTCAATTTTGTAAAACAATAAAACATGAAATCTTTCCAAGGGGATGAATACTTTCTATAGGCACTGTAGGTTGTGGGAACGTTTCAGTTATGAGGCAAGTGAGTTTGAGTGAAGTTATCCCCTTTGGTTGAAGAGCTTGAAGACTGAGAGGTAATAACTGTTCCTGAACCTGGTGCAGTGAGTTCTGAGGCTCCTGATGACAGCAGCTAGAAGAAGGCATGGCCTGGGTGTTGTGGCTCCTGACCACCTCGGACACAATAAGACTGATAAGAAGTGAGAAAAGGGAAGAAATTAGTTCTGCTGTTCAGAAAAGCTACCATATGTATGTATGTTGGACTTTGGGGAGTTTGGTAGTATGTAGGGTGTGTATGTTGGGTTTTTGTAACCAGGACATGACCTGTACAGTCAACTACTTGTCTGAAACCATGACCCTTACCATTATGAAGGACAAGGGCATTAGACAGCTGGGAACATCAGTGCCTACTGGTTCCTTCCAAATACTGCAACTCTCCATGTTACCACTAAACCCTGATACTGTCTCACTAATAATGCTGCAGGTGTACCTTCACTAGAAGAAGCTCGAAAAGGTGCCTCACCATCATCTTAAGAAAAGCAGTTAGGGTTGGACAATAAACGGTGAGCTTGCAGCAGTGCCCATATCCCAAAAATGAATAACTAAACAAAAAATAAGTAACCATTTCCCTGCCTGGAAGTTTGTCCCTGGGTTTCTTTGACAGCTATGGCAAAGTGAGAATATGTGGAAACTTTAACTTTAGACATTTTGATTCAGGGTTATTATCTGCTCTTAACTTAAGAGTAAGCCTGCCTATTGTTTTGTTTCGCTATCAACTTTTATTGAACTTTGTATATCACTCCAATTTCTTCAATTCTTAAAGTTGTACAGCAGGGAAACAGGCTCTTCAGGCTAGTCAACCACCTGAGCAAAATATGTATCTATGCTAATCACATTTGCCTGCGTTGGTGCATATCCCCTTAAATCAAGGGTTTCCATCCTTTTTATGTCATGGACCCCAACTATTGACTGTCTATGGATCCTGTTATTGCGAATTCTGGAGTTAGGGTATGTAACAAATATTAACTTCACCAACAATCAATCTTTGGACCTGAACATGGATTGTAGATTGAATTTAAAATGCAGCCCTGAACAATAGTTTTCCTGGAGCTGTAGACTGGAGTTGATTGTGAACAGGATGATGACGAATAACATTCATTTTGAGTGTCTGGAGTGTGGTGTGAAGAAGGAGGTGTTTGAAAACTATATGTAACAAAGGAAGCATTGTAGATACATTATAACTATAGAATTGTCCTGCTGTTATATTTTATCTTTAGCATATAAAAATGTCATATAATATTGGGTTGGGAGGCCTCTTCCTCCAAGAGATTCTCAATATGATACCTGCTGCTCGTTTTATCCACTAGCATCAGTGTCTCTCCAGTGACTTTGTTCGCGTTACAACTGACCTCAAGTTGTGAATACCCGCTTTGAAATTTTCATAACTACATACCAGTCCCAATGTCATGAAGTATAATAACTTTGCCTCTCTCTGACACTTCCTCTGGTAGTTCATTCCACATACCTCCATGTACTGTATGGAAAGGCTTGTGTGTCAGATGTACTTTTAAATTTTCTTCCTCTCATCTTAAATCTATATCTCCTAGTTTTCGACTCCCATACCTTAGGAAGGACCGTTATTACCCTTCAGTCCTACCTATGCTCCTCATAATTTTATAGACTATAAGGTCACCAATCAGCCAAATGTCCTGGCAACACTTCTGTGGATCTTTTCTGCATCTTCTCCAGCTTTATCATATTCTTCCTACCGATGAAAACCGGAACTGCACGCAATACTCCAAGTCCAAGTGCAGCTTAGCCAATGATTCATATGACTGTAACATAAAAACTCATCTTCTCTACTCAATATCTCAGTCGATGAAGCCAAGTATACCATACATCTTCTTCACAGCTCTGTCTAGTTGTGTTACCGCTTTCAGGGAACTATGTACTTGTACCCCAAGATCTCATTGTTCTACAACACTGGCCAAGGCTTTAGCATTCCATGTTGGTGTCTTCGCCTGGTTTAATTTCCCATTATGTGTCACCTTGCACATTTTGAATTCCATTCACTTGACCACTTTCATAGTTGATCTAGATCCTACAGTAACCTCAGAAAACCTTTTTTCACTGTCCACTATACCACTATTTTTTCTTGTTTTATTTTTTCCGTATTGTTGATTCCCTCTGCAAGAAAACTACTAAATCCAGCCTGTCATCCAGGTGCACGCCCAGGTACTTTTGTAGGTCCTCACCATCAATAGGAACAGGGAGCAGTGCATGCCTGTTCTTCCTAAAGTCCATCATCACCTCCTTTGTCTTACTGATGTTGAACTGCAGATGATTGAGCTTGCATCATTGTGTCTTTGTCCCTAATGCTTGGTGGATGGCAAATAATTACAAAGGCCAATTAAATATTCTTCATTTTCTTAAGTGCCTAGAACAGGGGTTCCCAACTGATTTAATGCTAAGGAGCCTTGCCATTAACTGAGGGATTCATAGACCCCAGGTTGGCCCTGGTTCCCAATAGAGAAATGTAGCGTGTATATAACAGTGCAAATTATTGCATTGCATTCAGCAGCAGAGTTTCTTCATTAGGAAGGATATATTGGACCTGCAGTTTATGGTCTGCCAGGATAACACAGGAATTTTTAAGGTTAATGCATTAGAGGTTACAAAGGCTTGTGCTGTAGTGCCTCAAACATTCAAATATATAGTTGTTCTATTTATGACAGAATTTGACAGGGTTGCTTGCAAAGAGTTACTTCTTCATTGGTTGGATCTAGAACAAGGAGCTGCAGGATAACTTTACTGAAAATTCGCTGTGTAGATCAAGGCCATTTGGCCCATTGTGCCTGTGGTTGTCAAAGAAGAATCACCCAACCCAAACCACCTTCCCACATTTGGTCCGTAGCCATGTAGATCAGAGCTCTTCAACTGAAGATTTTAAGTTACTTTTAATTGTGGTGAGGATCTGCAGCAGTTCAGAGACAATGTCAGAAGTACTTCTTCATTCTAAAGCAAAGGGAAATCTGCAGCTCCCCTCCCATAAAGTTGTTGAGACAAGCGATCAAATAAGTAATCAAACTACAAATAGTCTTCAGTCAGACAAAGATATGAAAGGTGCTTCCACTCTTCCTCCTCCATTAGTCAATCATCTTTCCTCACCTAGATCCACCTGCTGCTTGCCATCTATTGTTCCACCCCTTCCCCTCACCTCTTTATGTAACTATCTTCTTTCAATCTTTTAGTCCAGATGAAAGGTCTTGACCTAAAACATTGACTATCAATTTCCTGCCACAGATGCTCCCTGACCTGCTGAGTTCCTCCAGCATGTTGTTTTTCTTTGGTCCAGATTCCAGCATCTGTATTATCTTGTGTCTCCATAGATATGAAGCTTTTCAAAGTCAAGGCCAGTAAACAGAGTCAGCCTTTAGTTAACTGCTGGTGGAATAAGACTGAAGTTCTAAATTGCTGAAGCCTTTTCCTGTGCGACCAAGGTACAATAAGAAGGGGATCTGGTGTGGATGGACTAAACTCTGTACAGTAACATTCTTTCAGATGCATTGTATCTGCTCTCCTGGGTATAAGCAAATCAGCCATGACATTACTACAAAGCTGAGTTATGGAGTTCTCCCTGCTGTCCTGGACCATACTTATCCCTCATTCGGAATTAGAAACATAGAAACATAGAAAACCTACAGCGCAATGCAGGCCCTTCGTCCCACAAAGCTGTGCTGAACATATCTGTGCCTTAGAAATTACCTAGGGTTACACATAGCCTTCTATTTTTCTACAGACTATGTACCTATCCAGGAGTCTCTTAAAAGACTCTATTGTATCAGCCTCCACCACCGGTGTTGGCAGCCCATTCCATGCACTCAACACTCTCTGTGTAAAAAACTTACCCCTGACATCTCCTCTGTACCTATTCCCCAGCACCTTAAACCTGTGTCCTCTCATGGTAGCCATTTCAGCCCTGGGAAAAAGCCTCTGACTATCCACATGATCAATGGCTCTCATCATCTTATACACCTCTATCAGGTCACCTCTCATCCTCCATCACTCCAAGGAGAAAAGGCATCCAGGCAACATCCTTGTAAATCTCCTCTGCACCCTTTCTTTAGTTTCCATTTCCTTGCTGTAGCGAGGTAACCAGAACTGAGCATTGTATTCCAAGTGGGCTCTGACCAGGGTCCTATATATCTGCAACATTACCTCTTGATTCCTAAACTCAATCCCACGATTGATGAAGGCCAATGCACTGTAGGCTTCTTAACCACAGAGTCAACCTGTGCAGCAGCTTTGAGTGTCATATGGACTCGGACCCCAAGATCCCTCTGACCCTCCACACTGCCAAGAGTCTAACCATTAATACAACATTCTGCCATCATATTTGACCTACCAAAATGAACCACCTCACACTTATCTGGGTTGAACTTCATCTGCCACTTCTCAGCCCAGTTTTGCATCCTATCAATGTCCTGCTGTAACCTCTGACAGCCTTCCACACTATCCACAACACCCCCAACATTTGTGTAATCAGCATATTTACTAACCCATCCCTGCACTTCCTCATCCAGGCCATTTATAAAACTCATGAAGAGTAGGGGTCCCAGAACAGATCCCTGAGGCACACCACTGATCTCCGAACTCCATGCAGAATATAACCCGTAATAGATTTTATAGATGTTGTAAAGTAATACACACAAAATTATTTTTTGATTAGTAGCATCTGCAGATTTTCTCTTGCTTGTGATAAATGTTGTAAATCCTGCCTTTACTTCTCGTGCTCTGAATTTAGAAGATTATAGAAGAACATAAAACAGAATTCCAGATCTTCTTCACAAAATCCTTCGTTCTCATTAATTGGAAAAAAATTGTAATATTCATTATGAACTTTGAAGCAAGACCAATTGGGTCAGCTTTGTGCTTGGTAAACTCCCACTAGATGTCATCATAGCACTTCAGAAGATCTAGCCCAGGCTCTCCCAGAGTGCTGTTCTTTCCATAGGAGCTCTTAGTACCCATAAACTAAGGCATGCACTAATATTGGAGACTAATAGCCTTAGCACCACAAGTTTCAAAAACTTGTCCTCCATTTTAGACTTTCAATTACTATGTGGTTATATGGATCTTATCATGAGGCTAATATTTAATTATTTCTTGATGTTCTTTTAAACGTCATTTTTAAGAAATGACTGATATTTATGACCAAAACCCTGTGTCAAAATGTATGCCTACGAATTTAATTTTGTCCTTACTTGAAAAATGGTGAGGGAATGTGAGGGAAAATGCTGTAGTGGTTTGTATCCGGAAATGTGTGCTAAGGTGGGATAAGAGCAGCTCCTGCTGGACCACAGTCGATTTTGTGCCACTTAGGACATATTCCCGCATACTTACTTGAGAGGACAGCACCCCTTAAGGACATCTAAAAAGCAGTGACCAGCACACTAAGTCTGCTGTGAAGGAGAGGTGTAGATTTAATGAAATAGTCAAGGCATTAGTTAAAGATTATAGATGAGCTTGTTAATGTTTTCATCAAACCATCAAAACAAATAGTGAATTGCATCATTTGCGTCAAATCGAATCAGCGAGGATTAGGCTCGGGAAGCGCATAGGTGTTGTCCTGCTTCCATGCCAATATACCATAGCCATAACTTGCTAACCCTAGCCATAAGTCTTTGGAATATGGGAAGAAACTGGAGCACCCAGAGGAAACAATGTGGTCACGAGAAGAATGTACAAATATATTATATCAGGAATTGAACCCTGATTGCTGATCACTGCCAGTGTAAAGCGATTCTGCTAACTGCTACACCACCCTGGTGCCCCTCTATGGGGAAACTGCAAGGAAGGAGCTTTTTGTGCCAAGGGAACTCAAAGACTGTAGGAGGAGTCTGGCAGGAGGTGACTACAGTAACCCGTTCCAATGTGTGACCCCCCCACTTAATTAAGCATTTGACACAATCTGTCAGGATGAGTTGAGCAGCAGATGTAATGAGCTGTTGCACTGAATGGATTAGGGATTCATTCATTGATCTGTTAGGATCAATACAGATCAGGGTGCAAAGGAGTAGGTGACGGATGGCTCTGTGTCATTTGGCCTCTTCCAAATGGTGAAGGAGTGGAGTGTGGAGAAGATTCAGTTGCTTTTATTTGTGTATAATTCTTCAGAACCCTTATGTTCAGTATTTCTCTGTCAGGAAGTCCTTTTCCCCTGTATGGTTGGTATCTATCCCTTCCACTCAGCTGGGAGATGAGGCTTCCTGTTCCTCAGATTTAGATTCATTCCTTTATCACGTGCACAGTACATCAAAACACGCAGTATGTTGCTTTATCTGCACTGACAACAAACATAAACTAATGATGTGCAACATAGCATGTCTACAATGTTCAGCAGAACAACACAAGCAACAACAACAGCAAAACAAGCCCTTTCTCCCTCCTTGCCCTTCACACACACACACACACACACACACACACACACACACACACACACACACACACACACACACACACACACACACACACACACACACACACACACACACACACACACACACACACACACACACACACACACTTCCTCTGGGTCTCCATTCCCCACTTTCCCCAGGACCAGCTGGTGTCTTTGGGCGGTAAGATGGTGTAGTGTACAACACACCACACTAGAGCCTCTGAAGCAGCTGCGAGTGAGCTACAGGGCCGCCCTGGACCGGTACATGCACTAGACTTACAAACACAGTGAAGGTACTCCCACTTACACTCAGGGCTGGCTGCAGTTATCCTCCTTCACAGCTCATGGGAAAGGTCCCAGAAGGTGTGCCTGTAGTGACATCACCTCTTCAGTAGGTCTCACTCTGGTAGCGCTGTAATCTTATACTTGAATCTGTGTTTTCACCATGCCTAGAAAAGTCATGGGATCAAGAGCTTAGGATTGAACCCTGATCACCGGAGCTGGGAGCCAGCAGCTCCACGGGCTCTACAACTGCTCAATTTAGAAAACATCAAATCTACTGAGGTACAAGTCTTCCACTGGGGAACAAGGGAGAACTCCGAAATCATCTGATAAATAATGCTGTGGATCTCTGAAGCAGGTTTATTATCACTGACGTATGCTGTGAAATTTCTTGTTTTGTGGCAGCATAAGAGTGCAAGACAATTAAAAAAAAGTCACAATAATAAATAAATAAATAATGCACAAAATGATTAATGTGGTAGTGTTCATGGGCCATTCTGAAATCTGATGGTGGAGGGGAAGAAGCTGTTCCCAAAATGTTCAGTGTGGGTCCTCAGACTCCTGTACCTCCTCCGTGATGGTGGTAATGAGAAGAGGGCATGTCCCGGGTGGGGAAGGTTCTTAATGACGGATGCCACTTCTGCACCACCTGCAACACGTGGGATTTCCAGGTGGCCAACCATTTTAAATTCACTGTCCATTCCCATTCTGACATGTTGTTCATTGCCCCCTCTACTGCCATGATGAGAATACTCTCAAGACGAAGGAGCAACACCTCCTATTCCATCTGGGTAGCCTCCAACTTGACAGCATGAACTTTGATTTCTGTAACTTCTAGTAATTTATCCCACCCCTCTCTTGTCCCATTTCCCTATTCTGATTTCCCTCTTACCCTTCTCTCCTCCTCAGCTTATTCTCCTCCTTCTCTTTCTCCCATTGCTCACTCTCCCCTCTTATGTCCCTTCTTGCTCAGCCCCTTACCTTTTCCACATATTACCTCCCAGCTTCTCACTCGAACCCCTTTCCTGCTCACCTGGAAGAAGCACATTATTCCCACTGACACCCGGAAATCTCTGGACCACAGGCATACAAAGGGGAGAAGGGATATTTGGGATGGTATAAAGTACCTCAGGCTGCATGAATCAGTAGCATAGAATTGTCTTGCATATGTGGCAGAGGGAGAGAATCACCTCACAAGTACCATCTCAGTGATCCTAGGCCATCAGTCGATCCATTTGTCGAGGAGTCTGCGGTTCCCACATCGGTCTCGTGTGCTTCCTCAAAACACATAAAACTCAAGTGGAAGAACGTTATTCTTGATATCAAGGGACTTTGCAAGAAGATAAAGAATAGATGCATAATGCACTTTGATTAATCTGTTTAAATTCTGTTTTAAAATTGAACTGCTGAATAAAAATTCTTAAAGCTGTTACTGTACAAAAAGCATGGTATCTTGACATTCATTACATCGGAGGATGATCAAAGTAATGAAATGTCTAATCTCAGAGGGCACACATTTCTGGTGAGGGTGGTAACTTCAAAGGAGATGTGAGGGGCATGTTTTTTGACACAGTGAGTGGTGGGTGCCTGGACTGCATTGTCTGGGGTGGAGGTAGAGGCAGAAAGAAAAAGAACCTCAGGGTTGTATGTGGTGATATACATTCAATAGTTTCAATAGATACATTTAATGTCAGAGAAATGTACACAATATACATCCTGAAATACTTTTCCTTTGCAGACATCCACAAAAATAGCAGAATGCCCCAAAGAGTGAATGACAGTTAAATGTTAGAACCCCAATGTCCCCCCAAGCTCCCCCCATCCATGCATAAGCAGCAGCAAAGCAACAGCCCCCCCTCCACCAGCAAAAAGGCATCGGTGCCCCCCCACCGAGCACTCAAGCATGCAGCAAAGCATCAATAAAGACACAGACCTGCAGTACCCCAAAGACTACTCGTTCACCTGGTAATTCGACATACCACAGGCTCTCTCTCTCCCCAATAAGAGAAAAAGAGGTGTCCCCGTTTCACAGTGAAAAGGGAGACATAACAAAACAACTCGCTGATTTATGATGTTAAAAGTCTGTTGTGCCGCTTTTTCCGAGCTCAGTGCCCAAAGAACTCGGGTCTCTGGGCACACAGCCAGCAGCCAGCTCACTGCTTTCAATCTTCTGTCTCCCACAACACACCACTTTCCGGCGATGGCACCCATCTCGAGTCTGCCTGCCTCCAGAGCCATGAAATCCTGGAACCCTGAAGATGTACTAGTCTTCTAGGCTGTATCCTTGGCATATCGATACTCTGATATAAAATTTTACTTTGAACTTTGAGATATGTTAGGGACTACTAAGTGATGTTTATATAGGCACAGGAATGTGAGGAAATTGGAACAATATGGCATTGTGTAGGCTGAAGAGAATAGTTTAGTTGGGCACTTGATTACTAATTTAATTGATTCAGCTCGACGTTCTGGGCTGAAGGGCCTGTTCTTGGGCTATACTGTTCTACACTGGCATGTCTTTTCAGTTGGAACCATAGGTGAAGGGGTGGATGAGCTGTAGCCATGTTAACGTGCACCTTACTTTGAAGTCCTCAAGGATAAGCCAATGTACCAGGCTCAGAAGAATAACAAATATTAATGGAATGCATTTCAAGTCCTTGAAGAATGCCCTTGCATTTCACAAGACAATGCCTTTGGTTCCCTAATATATTTCACCATCTTCCCAGTTCATTTAAATCCTGGCAAGGAAACAACCAAATATGCAGGAGTAAAGTGAGAAAAGAAGAATTATTTTATAGCTGGAAGAAAGCAATGCAAATAAGATCACAAAGTGGGAATTTGGTGTTAATTAAATTATAATGATGAGATAATTTGTACGAAATGTCTTGGAACTGAGAGCAGATTAGATGATAGATTGAGAATTCCTTTGGTCGCTATTCGCAGTTAAATCAAAAGTCTGTTTGTGTTGGCTTTTGTCTGTTTGATATTTCTAGCAGAATCCAAAAATATCAGAGACTTTAATATAAAACAGGGCTAAAAAAAACCTCTTTAAATATGGTAAAAAAAAGCAAAGAATTAATTCTTCAGTATAAAATGGATCACAGTTTATGCTGCTTTCACATCCTGTGGTGGAATATGACATTGAGTTAAATACAATGATGCAATTTATCATTCTGAGGATGGGAGTCAGTGTAATCTGTGGCTCAGAGCCGGTCGCACTCACACTTCTGAAGTTCTATTCCATAAGGCTGATTAGGAAAATCTAGGCCATTGCTCCAAAGCAACACCTGCTGCATCAGGGGTACTGGCTGCTGTTTGAGATATTTAACTCTCAACTCCTACAGGATGATGTATAAGAGGAATTGGAGAGTTATCCCTGCTGCCCTGGACCATTATTTGTAAATCAAGAATTATCACCAATATCAGTAATCTGGTGATCATAGCATTGCTGAGTGAGTTAATACACAGCTGAAGTATTTCCTATGCTGCCTTCTGCATGGTACGATCCTTATAATCAAGCCGAGCAGTGGGTAAATTGAAGTACTATTGCTTCCTGAACCTGGTGGCATGGGTCCTGACGGTCCTGTACCTTCTTCCTGATTGCAGCAGTGAGAAGAAACCATGGCCTGGATGGTGGGGGGCTACTGCAGTGGAGTGGTGGATGTGAGTCTGATTCCAACATTCAGGAGAAGTTTGGATAAGTAAATGGATGGGAGGGGTGCGGGGGACTATGGTCCAAATGCAGGTTGATGGGCCTGGCTGGAATAAAGGTTCAGCATGGTCAAACTGGCCAAAGGGCCTGTTTCTATGTTCGAGCACTTTATGACTCAGGATTAGTACAAACCTTTCTCCATCACATATTTCTCTGTATTAAAGGATCTATCTATTTGGCCACAGTCATCCTTTTCCCAATATTGATTTGGGTAGAGGGTTAGTTCTACAAACATAAATATAAGGACCTTCCTCTCAAGCAGTATTCTTGTCTCTAGGTCAGAAAGTCCTGGGTTCAAGACCCTTTCCAGATATTCAAGACTAAGCTTTAAACTGTTCTTGGGAGTGTGCTACACTATCAGAGGTCCCATCTCCTAGATAAGTTAAACCAAGGCCCTCCCAAGTGGGGTGCGAAAAGATCCCACAGTACCTTGTTTTTAAACAAAGAATTCTCCATGCTCTCCTGGATCTAATATTTACCCCATAATCAACATCACTGAAAAAATTATTGACTGGGCATGTGTTGTTTCTTATGGAATCTTGCTGTGCACAAATTAACTGCTGCATTGCGATGTTGCTTCACTGGCTCTAAAATGCTTTGGGATGCCTTGAGTCTGTGAAAGTCACAGTGTAAAAATCCAGGTCAGTATTTGTTTCTGAAGAAGTCACGAGCAGAAGTGCGGTGTGACAAAATTCTTTTGATGATATTTGCTCTGCAGAAGGCTGACTTGCAAGTTCTTTCATGACAGTAGGAGGAAAAATAGTATACTGTAGTGGCCAAATATAGCTGCACTTCTAGAGATTTTATTTCACTGTGGAATTAACTCAAACTGCCAGGGCTATATTCTGTCTTTGTGATCACGATTGGCAGTGTTCCCAAGCCCTTCCATCTGGGAATGATCTGTGCACTCAACAACCATTTTTACTGGTATTGCAGACAATCCGGGAGCCAACATAGAAATTCTGTGTTGCTTATGGTGAATAAATATCGCTGTATAGTAAGGGAGAGCTAATGGCACATGGGAATGGTGGAGAGGTTACATCTGTCAACTTAGTCTCATTTGTTTGACACATACCTTTCTTCCAGTGATTGTGATTGTTTCAAGTTTCTCCTTTTCTTACAGCCCAGATTTTTGACCGTTAGTATCAGAATCAGAATCAGGTTTAATATTACTGACCTATGTCATGAAGTGTCTTGTTCTGCAGTAGCAGTGCTGTGCAATTCTCAATCTACTTACACAGGCACAATCAAGTGGTAAACATCATTCACCAAAATTTTCCTTTCAGATACAAACGCATGAAAGAAACCATACCTCTCTAAAAATACAAGCCTGATCCATTTTTAGAGTCAGAGTCCTACAAATTATATTATGACCAATCTGCTATTACAGATAGGGCAATCCATAATAACCATCTGGATATAATATTACAGGATAAACAAGCAAAAACAACTTACTTAATAGATGTAGCCATTCCAAACACACGTAACATACAGAAATCAGTAAGTGAAAAACACCAGAAATATGCTGAGTTAAGAGAAGAAATTGAAATACTATGGAAAATGAACAGGGTAGACATTGTCCCTATAGTAATATCTACAACTGGTATCATCCCAAAGTCACTACACAATAGTATTAAACAATTAGGCCTACACAGCAATACTTATGTAAATCTGCAGAAAGCCACAATACTAAACACCACTGGAATGGTCTGAAATTTCATAGCAATTGAGAAATGAGTGTGCTTGGCTATGCCTGTACTGCAGGTTTTACCAGCTTGAGCTGTGAAAAAATAAAAATAACAACAATAAATAAATCAGCAATAAATTTCGAGAACATGAGATGAAGAGACCTGTAAATGAGTCCATAAGCTGTGGGAATGCTTCAGTGATGGAGACAAGTGAATTTGAGTACAGTTATCCCCTCTTGTTCAAAAGCCTGATGGTTGAGGGGTAATAACTGTTCCTGAACCTGGTGGTGTGGGTCCTGAAGCTCCTGCACTTTCTTTCTGATAGCGGCAGTGGAAAGAGAGCATGGCTTAGATGGTAGAAGTCCTTCATGATGGATGCTGCTTTCCTGCAGTAGTGCTTAGTGTAGATGTGCCCATTGATGAGGAGGGCTTCACCTGTGATGGACAGGGCTGTATCCTTTACTTTTTGTAGGCACTTCCATTCAAAGGAATTGGTGTTTCCACACCAGGCAGTGGTGCAACCAGTCAATATACTCTTCATCATACATCTACAGAAGTTTATCAAGGTTTTAATGTCATATCAAATCTCCACAAACTTATAAGGAAGTAGAGGGACTGGACCAAGGACAGATCCTCTGAAAATATGACACCGAGGAATTTAAAGTTGCTGACCCACTCCACTTCTGATCTCCAATGTGACCTGGTTCATGGACCTCTGGTTTCCTCCTCCTGAAGTCAGTAATTGGCTTCTTGGTCTTGCTGACATTGAATGAGTGGAACATGCATCCAGAGGAAGCAGTAGAGGATCTTCAATCTTGCTCCTAAATGCTGATTCATCACCATCTTTGATTCAGCCAGTGACAGTGATGTTGTCAGCAAACTTAAATATGGCATTGGAGCTGTGCTTAGCCTCACAGTCGTAAGTATAAAGTGAACAGAGAATGGCGCTATGCACACAGCCTTGTGGCACACTTGTGCCAAGGGAGATTGTGGAGGAAATGTTGTTGCCAATCTGAACTGATTGGAGTCTGCAAGTGAGGAAATTGAGGATCCAGTTGTACAAGGAGGTATTGAGGCCAAGGTCTTTGATCTTATTGATTAGTTTTGATAGCTGTAGTCACTGAAGAGCAGTGCGTCCTGTGTGATGGAGTTCATTAATGATGAATGCACTTTTTGCAGCATCACCTTTTGAATATGTCTTTGATGCTGCAGTACATTTGTGGAGTTATAGAGTTATACAGGGTGGAAGCAAACTCGTCTATTCCAACCAAGATGCCTAACTGAGCTAGTCTTATTTGTCTCTATTTGGTCCATGTCCTCTGAATCATCTATCAATGTACCTGTCCAAATATTTTTTAAATGTTGTAATTGTAGCATCCTCTACCACTTCTCTGGATGCTTGTTCCACATACTCACCACCCTCAGTGTGAAAAACCTGGCCCTCAGGTCTGCATTAGAAGACTTTCCTCTGTCTTAAACCTTTATCTTTTGATTTTAGACTCCTGAACCTTGGGGAACAGAATGTGACCACCTGTCCAGTGTGAACAAAGTCACCAGAGAGACACTAAAGCTATTGGATATAGAAGTGTTTTATACAACAAAAATGAGCAGCAGGCATCATATTGAGAGCCTCTTGGAGGAAGAGGCCTCCTGACCCAATATTACGTGACATTTTTATATGCTAAAGATCAAAGGTATCAAAGGTTCTATAGTTACCATGAATCTACAATGCTTCCTTTGAATTACATATAGTTTTCACACACGTCCTTATTTGCACTCACACTCAAAACACCCAGAATAAGTGTCAATCAGCATTGCAATCTACTCCAGTCTACAGCTCCAGGAAGACTATTATTCAGGGCTGCATTTTAAATTCAATCTACAATCCACGTTCACGTCTGATACCGGTTGCCGGTGAAGTTAATATTTGCTAGAGGAGTGGAGTTGATGACACTAATGATTTTATTTGATGTAATAGAATGGCCCAGCTTTGTTTAGTTTAGTTTTAGTTGTGTTTAGTTTATTTTGTTTTTGATTTTTCAATTTGGGTTTTTTCCATTTTTTTTTGTATCTTGTTTATATTAAGGGTTTAGGAGGTCAATTATATTGGTGTTACCTATAGCTTTTACTCATGTGTTAATTGCTAACAATGTAATCCCACTCCCTTTGTACTATTATGACCTATTGTATCTGTTTTTTTTTGAAAAATTCAATAAAAGGATTGAAAAAGAAAGAAGTTAATATTTGCTATATACCCCAACTCCAGAATATGCCCTAACACTATCCTCCTTCTCTATGCCTCTGATGATTTTATACACCTCTATAAGGTCACTCCCAGCCACCTCCGCTCCAGAGAAAATTGTCTTGGGCTATCTAGTCTCTCTTTATAACTGATGTGCTCCACCCCCAGCAGCATCCATGTGAATTTTTTCTGCATCCTCTCTAGCACAGGCACATATTTCCTATAGTAAGGCAACCAAAATTGCACACGATATTCTAGATCAGTCTCAGCAACGTCCTATGCAATCGTAACATGACATCTCAAATCAATGCCCCATCCAATGAAAGCAAGTGAGCCATGCATCTTTTTCATCACCTTGTCAACCTAGGGAACCATGTACTTGTATCCTTATGTCTTTCTGTTCTACAACAGTCCCTAGGGCCCTGTCACTAATTGTCTATGTCCAGCCCTGGTTCAACATCCCAAAATCATCACTTTGAACTTAAAGAGTCACAGAGTACTATGCAAATTCTTCGGCACATGTAAAAGAAAATTCTGTAAACCGAAGATGCTTTCAAAATAATGAAATAAAACGCTTCTCACTATCAAAAGATACTATATAATGTAATCAGATCAATATTTGGTGTGACCACCCTTTGTCTTTAAAACTGCATCAATTCTCTTAGATACACTGTCATGCAGTTTTATAAGAAAAGTTGATGGGTAGGTTGTTCCACGCATCTTGGAGAACTTGCCACAGTTCTTCTGAAAATCTTGGCTGCCTCTCTTGCTTCTGTCTCTCTGGGTAAACCCAGATGTACTCGATGATGTTGAGATCAGAGCTCTGTGGAAGACATAACAGCTGAAAACATAATTAAAAACTAGGCGCCTAAGACTTTTACATAGTACTGGATTCTCCTACAGCACAGAAACAGGCCCTTTGGTCCACTGATCCATCCTACCAAGATTTCCATCTAGGCTAGTCCCATTTTTGCCTGTATTTGGCTCATAAATCCTGTTAACCATCCAAATACTTGTTCAAATGTCTTTTAAGTGTTGTTAATGTATCTGCCTCAACTGCTTCCTCTGATAGCTCATTCTATATACTGAACACTATGTTAAAAAGGTTTTCCTGAGGTCTTCCCTCTTACCCTAAACCCGTGCCCTCTAATTCTTGATTCCCCAACCCTGGGAGTAAGACTGGATGTATTCACCCTACCTTGTCTGAGTTCATAGTCCATTTTCCCGATTCTACAATTGGAATCCCACCAAGTGGACAACTCAGCTTATCAAGCCCTAGGAGAACAATGGCAATGCTCCCATTCTCTGTCTCCTTCATACTATTGTGAACTTATTCTCTTTTGAGTGTCAGTCACCTTCCTTTGATTCTCTTCTTCATTAACCTACTCAAAGGGGTAATATATATCAGCCAAATAGGAAGAAATTGGGGCAGCCAGAGGTAGGCCAAATGGTGACAGGGAAGACATGCAACTTCTGCCAAGGCAGCACCCGAGGTCAGGATTGAACGTGGATCTCTGGAGCACTAACTACTGCACCACCATGCAAGTGATAGAATATGAGATAACCTGGAGATGCTAGAAATCAAAACGCTGGAGGAACTCAGCAGTCCAGGCAGCATCTATGGAAAAAAGTAAATAGCTGATGTTTTGGGCCGAGACCCTTCATCAGGATTCATAAGTGATAAAATACTGTCTACACATCAATAGGTTCTCTAACGCCTTCACCTGTTACCTGCAAGCTTGTATTCCTTCCCCTTACCTTCTTATTCTGACTTCTTCCCCCTTCATTTCCAGTCCTGATGAATGGTCTTGGTCTGAAACATCGACTCTTTATTCCCCTCCATAGTTGCTGCCTGACTTGCTGAGTTCCTCCAGTATCTTGTGTGAGTTACTTTGGAGGTTTCAGCGGTTGTAAAATGGACAAGAAAACCAAAGCTAGCTCCGAGTGCCTGCTTAATCAACCCAGTGCAGATGTCAAACAGTTTGAGTGATGTGTGATTGAGACAGTGGACTGATTTACCTCCTTATTTATCCCACAGATACAAACCCAAACCTGGAATGACATTAAACAATGCCCATGCATTGGCAAAATCCTTGCTCAGTGTAGTAAATATTGTCACCACAGCAGATATTTTTCACACATCAGCAAATTTTCTGAAGTAAAATTGTATTTGTGTGTTAAGTTGTTTTAATTCAGATACAGATGCAGCTTTGGGGATTAAAGGGAATGAGACGAGAACATTACAAATTGATCATTTTTGTACCCTCAGCAGTCTACAACAGTCTGTACTCAAATATATTTTGTCTAAGCTAGCCATGTGTTCATCACAGCTCTAGTCCATGCTGGAACTGTGCACAATGGTGACTGGTGGCGCAATGGCATCAGCCTCGGACTCCGGTGCGAAGGCTCCTGAGTTCGAATCCAAGTCGGGCCACCCCCGAGCACGTTTTCCATCTGTGCCGGGTTGAGCGTCGAGCTATCCACTCGGCCTCGTAAAAAAAAACAAGGGTCGAGTCAGGAATGTTCATATCATGACCCAGTTAATCCAAAAGGAGATGAATCCTGACACCATGCACCAGACAAGAATGGCTGTCTGTCTGGTGTGACAGGCTTATTAAAAAGTGCACAATGTTAAAATCCCTCATAATGCCAAGTGTTACTGTGACTGAACTGGAGAAGGGAATGAAATATTGTGCCAGTTATGGTTTGTTGAGCAGAGATATCGTTCTTTGGTCAGAAAGATGTTGCCACTCCAGAGACTTGAACATAAAGTCTCGACTGTTTTTCCAGTGTAGTGCTGAGCGAGTGTGACGTTGTTACAGGTGAGTTATTTCAAATAAGACATAAAAACCTTTCACACAACATCAGCAAAATGAAAGAGCTGATTATTGATGCAAGATGAAGAAACCAGTGGTACACAAGCTAGTCTTCATTAGGGGATCAGAGTTGGAGAGGGTCAGTAACTTTAAATTCCTGGGCATTATCATATAAGAGGATTTGTCCTGGGACCAGCATGCTAATATCATCCCAAAAAAGGCTCAACAGAGCCTCTACTTTCTTAGAAGTTTGCACAGATTCGGCATGTCATTTAAAACTTTGACAAACTTCTATAGATACACAATGGACAGTATCCTGAATGGTTGCATAATGGCCTGATATAATTGGGCAAGAATAGAAAAAATGGTGGATACAGCCCAGTCCATTATGGGCAAAGTCCCCCTACCATTCCACGCATCTACAAAGAGCACTGCCAAAAGAAAGCAGCATCCATCATCAAGGACCTCCAATATCCAGGCCATGCTTTCTTCTTGTTGCTGCCTTCAGGAAGGAGGTACAGGAGCCTTAGGTTCCACAGCACCAGGTTCAGGAACAGTTATTACCCCTCAACCAGCAGGCTCCTGAACCAGCATAAATACCTCAACTCTGAAATGATTCTGCAACCTATGGACTCTGCAACACATGTTCTTAGATTTATTTATTTATCTATCTATTTACTTATGGTATTTGCACAGTTTGTCTTCTTTTGTACATTGATTGTCAGTCTTTTTTTGTGTATAGTTTTTTCATTCATTATATTGTATTCCTTTGTTCCACTTGCCAAATCCCAAATGCCCTCTTGGGTCCATGGCGCTATGCTTAAAGATGAATAACATGGTACATCTCAGTCCCTGGTGGTTACTGTCCATTGACCCACTAAAAAATGAACAAACACACCTTGAAGTGGGGTCCTGCTATGCAAAAATTGGCTTCCATGTTCTTACATTGGCTAAGAACATAAACTCAGTGGCAACTTTATTCAGTACAGGAGTGTACCTTTATTCAGTAAAGGAGAGACCAGTGTGGTCTGCTGGGGTAGCCCATCCACTGCAAGGTTCAGCATGTTACACACACCACTGTTGTAACATGTGATTATTTGAGTTACTACCATCTGCCTGTAAGCTTTATCCAGTCTGGCCATTCTCCTCTGACCTCTCTAATTGACAAGACATTTTTGCTCACAGAACTGCTATGCACTGGATTTTTTTTTTGCACCACTCCCTGTAAGCTCTAGAGACAGTTGTGTGTGAAAATTCCAGGAGATCAGCAGTTTCTGAGATACTCAAACCACCCTGTCTGGCACCAACAATCAGTCCTTGGTCAAGGTCACTTAAATCACATTTCTTTCTCATTCTGATGTTTGGTCTGAACAACAATTGAACCTCTTGACCATGTCAGTATGCTTTTGTGCATTGAGTTGCTACCCACATGATTGGCTGATTAGATATTTACATTAATGAGCAGGTCTACAGGTGTCCCGAATAAAGTGGCCCTAAGTATATTTAACAACTTCCTGATGTAGCTGATAAGTTACATGGAAATTCTGGTTTGCTTTTGTTTTTAAAGAAATATTCACAGTGTCCTTGTGCTATCTCTAATTGACATCATAGCAGTTTACTTAAAGTATTTCTGTGTTACAAGAAGTTAAAGCACTACCACTGCCTAGTCCTAGTCAGTACAATTTCCTAAGGATTGGGGCATCCTGGTAATGAAATGAGGTCAGGGCATATCGATTGTGCAGAACCTCAAGTGGGATCTGAGCTCAGTGCCTGGAAAAGTGTCTCATATTTTTCCACAGTTGGTGCTCTTCAGCAAATGTGTGTGTTGCTCACTGCTCTCACTCTCTTTGTGAGACATTGTTTCAGGGTGATGATGTGGAAGCTCTTCACTGTGCCTAATCTCTGACACACCTGGCTGTGAAAGGCTGTGTACCCTCAATGGCCACTTTATTAGGAACATCTGTAAATCATGTGGCAGCAACTCAATACTTAAAAGCATGCAAACATGGTCAAGAGGTTCAGTTGTTGTTCAGACCAAACATCAGAATGGAGAAGAAATGTGATCTAATTGGCTTTGACTGTGGTGCCAGATGGGGTGGCTTGAGTATCTAAAGTTCTTTGGATTTAGATACACAACAGACTCTAGAGTTTGCAGAGTATGGTGCAGAAAGCAACAAACATCCAGTAAACAGCAGTTCTGTGTGAGAAAATGCCTTGTTAACAAGAGGGGTCAGAGGAGAATGGGCAGACTGGTTCAAACTGACAGCAAGGTGACAGGAAGTCAAATAACCATGTGTTACATTAGTGGTGTGCAGAAGAACATCTCTGTTTGCACAACTCATTGGATCATGAAGTGGTTAGGCAACATCAGCAGAAGATCATGAACGTATACTCAGTGGCCTCCTTATCATACACACCTCTGTACCTAATAAAGTAGCCACTGAATGTATTCAAGGATATCCTGATGCAGTTATAAGTTATGTGGAAATTATAGCTTGCTTTGACTTTAAAGAAATACTAGCATTGTCTTTATGTTATCTGACACTGTAGGAGTTTACTAAAAGGATTTCAGTGTTACATGAGATTAAAGCACTGCCACTGTCAAGTTCTAGTCCGTATAGTTGCCTAAGGACTGGGGCATCCTGGTAATGAAATAAGGTCAGGAGGTATTGATGTGTAGAACCCTCTATTGGGATCTGAGCTTACTGCCAGGGAAAGTGCCTCATATTCACAGTTGGTGCTCCCCACCAGACTTTGCATGGAGAAATGGGAGTGTTGCCCGCTGCTCACATCGTCTCTGCGAGACATTGTCTCAGGGCAATGAGATGGAAGTTCTACGCTACGCCTGATCTATGACACACCTGGGTTGTGAAAAGCATAAGCTCAAGCACCTCACTTCGACAAGAACAGAAGAGGACAAGCAATTCCTTTTGATGTGCCGAGGTGATGTGATAAGCATTGTTAACGTGTCTGTGTTGTAAATTCATTATCTTTTAATGGAAATAAACACTGTTAACTTTGTTCCATGTTAAAAAACATTGTTTTTAACCACTGATAAACTGCAATCAAATTCACGGGTGAATCAATATTTCCACAGGGTTTACCATGGGTACATCCCCTTCCCAAAGGTAGGAGTCTTGACTCTGCACCATTTCAGGAAATGCTGTGAATGAGTAACATCCCAGATAATTTGTGACATTGATTGAAAGAAGAATATTGTTCAGTTCATGAAAGAGGTAGGATTGGAAGTCTTGCATTCCTTTAGCAGCTGACTAAATGTCCCAAAGTACACTCTAGACACTAATTTTTATTGAGCTGTTTCCTCTTTTGAAAACTGGCAGACAGTCTGCACACAAGAGATTCTACAGATGCTGGAAATCCAGGGCAACACACACAAAAAATGCTGGAGGAACTCAGCAGGTCTGGCAGTATCTATGGAGAGGAATACAGAATTGATATTTCATCGGGACTGATGATGAATTCAGGCCTGAAATTTCAACTCTTCATTTCTCTCCATAAAAGCTGCCAGAAGAGTCTTGATCCAAAATGACGACTCTTTATTCTTCTCTATGGTTGCCACCTGACCTACTGAGCTCATCTGGCATTTTGTGTGTGCCAATCTGCACACAACAAGTCCCCAAAAATGACAATGGCCTGATGAGCTGTGAAGCTAAAAATTACCCACTATATCGCGTATCAATCACTACTTTCCAAAAAGCAGACAGGATCTTAATTAAATGTCTTATCTGAAAAATGGTACCGGCAACTTTGTCACACTCCCTCAGTGCACCAATGGGAGTTTTATGCTCAGCTTTTTACTGTGGGAATTGAACCCAAAATCTTCCTACTCCGTGCAATCACAGAGGGCTGTGTAGAACTGATTACAGCATGAGATGCTTTATGTTTGCTCTGTTAAGCCATGGTTTAATGTTTCACCTGAAAATCAGCACCACTGATTATACAGTACAGTGTATCACTGCATTGGATTACCAGCTTGCCTGCTGAGGGACTTCAACTTTTATTCAGCATTAAAATGAACAGAAACTGATCAACACTGACATGGTGTGATCAGCAGGAAATATTGGGGTTGCATGGTTTCTTTGTGGAGAGGAAAGGAGAAATGAGGGGACCTGGAAGTCTAGAACCGAGGAGTAGTCAAGATTCAAGATGGCTTGATGCCATTTGATGTGTAAAGGAGAACAAAAGAAGTGTTATAATGCAGCACAAAAAGCACAATAAGATAAAGAACACAATATTAAAAAGCATAATAAATATAAATACATAAGATAACTTATATACTTACATTGATTGTATGTTCATAAAATGACACTAGGTACAGGAGTGTCTGATCATAAAATGGCTCTGACAAGAAATGATAAAGTAGTGGTGGTGGGTTAATGGGTTGAAGTTTTGATCAGTCCGAATGGCTTGGGAAATTCAATCGGCCTTTCTCTTCTGATTTGCTGGATATTTCAAATATGTTTTAGATCTTGGTAATTCAGTGGCTTTCAACACACAGAAAAATAACAAGCAGTAGATCAACTTGGTAGGAATTAAATTACTTAAAGGCGGGCTATTTGGGCAACTGGTCTCTCTCATTGTTCGTGTACCAGACAAGGTTCCTCCCATGATATTTAATTCAAAATCCATTAATATGGCTATTCTTCGTGTGCTTATTCAGCTTCCCCATAAATGCATCAATACTATTTACCTCAATCACTCCTTATGGCAGCGAGTTACACATTTTCATCAGCCTCTAGGCAATATAATTTATCCAGATGTCCTTACTGAATTATTAGTGTCTGCATTATTTTTATGATCTTTAATAGTGAGGTTTCCGACGGGTGAAGAGGTCTTCTCCGCATCCATTTCGTAAATGACATCAAAACCCTCTATAAATTAAAGGGAAAACACTAATATGAAAGGGATGACTCTATCACAGAGCTTCAATTTCTTCAATTAGAAAATGATTGTCATTTGGAATCGAGTTTTAAAAGATTAGTTTTATTTGTCACATGTACACTGAAACATAGAGTGAACAGTCTGAGGCTTATGTTAGGGGGCAGCCCGCAAGTGTCGATGTACTTCGGGTGCCAACAAAACATGCCCATAACTTATTAACCCTCATTCATATGTCTTCTTTTCTTCTGGAATGTTGGAAGAAGCTGGAGCACCAGGCGGAAACCCACACAATCAAAGGGAGAATGTAAAAACTCCTTAGAAGCAGCAGTGAGAATTGAACCCTGATCTTAAATCGGGTGCTGTAAATCACTACGCTGACTGCTATGCTATCTTGCTGCCCTACAAGCCTAAATCACAGTAGATGGATTGAATTTGATCTTACGTTTAATCAAATATTAAATGGGAACGTTTTCTTACATCACATGACATGATTTAAATATTGCAATTTATCTTGATCATTCTTAATCCATTTCTCAGCAGAAACATTAACAGCAGACATAAAGCTTCTTAATTCTCCAGCTATTACAGCCCTAGGCTTTGGAAACTTATTTAAATCTCAGGGAGGCACAATGATACGCTTAGTAGAGCCACTGATTCACGACACTGAAGTTTAATCTCGGTATCCAGTGCTTCCTATGTGGAGTTTGCAAGTCTCCCCGTGGCTGCATGGGTTTCCTCCCACATCCCAAAATGTGAGGGTTGGTGGGTTAATTGGCCATTATAAATCTCTGTATAAGTGAGTGGTGGAATCTAGGAAGTTGAAGAGAAAATCGGAGAATAAAACATGGGTTTAGTGTAGAATTAGTGTAAATGATGATTGATGGTGAAGGCTCAGTGAGTTGAAGAGCCTGTTTACATGCTGCTTTTAGCTACGACATACTTAAAATTGCCCTTTAAAGAAAAAAAATAAGGTTAACAATTTTAACATTCCCTTTCAATTCTCCTTGAAAGATTTATCTTACTAATAGTGAGGCATATTCGCTAAATCTGTCTTATTTAGGGATTACAGCCCAATCTATCACAGGCAAGGCCATTGAACACATCCACATGGAGCATTGCCACATGAAAGCAGCATCCATCATCAAAGACCCCCACCATCCAGGCCATGGCCTCTCCTCATTGCTACCACAGGGCAGGACGTACTGAAGCCTTAGAACCCACACCACTATGTTCAGGAACAGTGATTACTCTACAACCATCAGTCTCCTGAACTGGCATAGATAACTTCAATCACTGCAACTCTGAACTGATTCTGCAACCTCCAGACTCACTTTCAAGGACTCATGCTCTCTGTATTATATTTTTATTTGCTCTATTTGTCTTCTTTATTGGTTGCTTGTCGGTCTTTGTTTATGCATAGCTTTTTTTTGTAAACGCTATCGTATTTCTTTATTTTCTTGCAAATGCCTGCAAGACAATAGATCTCAATATAATATTTGATAAATATATGTACTTTGATAATAAATCTTACTTTGAACTTTTGAAACTTATGAAGTGATGTGGATTACATGTCAAGGGTGAAAATTTCTAAAAATATACTTTGGTCGGTCCTACTTTAGCTAGTTAATTGATTCCCCCTTCCCCCCCTCAACCTCCCCTAGTAGAGTATCCTTTCTATAGCTCTCTGCAATTCTCTATCTTCGTATCTGCTCTAAAACATCCCTTTCAATCTATTTCTGACAAAGTTCTTGGTCTCATATTTCAACATGCTGTTTGATGATGTTCCCACGAGGTCCTGGGCAAATTTTACAACTCAAAAGACAAGTGGTTGAAGGCTCCAGATTTTTCTAACATTGGGCCTACATCCTCTACTATACCTGTGGATTGAGGGAAGTAGGCTTTTGCAGTAGATTCAGGGTAGAGAAGCATCTCGAAGGAGCAGGCTGTTCATAATGATAAAAAGGAATAGAGTGACAGAGTGATGCACAGGCAATGATTGAGACAAAACCAATTACAAACTGAATCAAACTAGCAATTTTTTTATAACACAAAGGGAATATGGTGAGGATGTTTTTATTTAGTGAATTGGAATGATAAGACCATAAGCCAAAGGAGCAGAATTAGACCATTCAGCCCATCGAGGCTCTCCAGCATTCAGTCATGGTTGATTTATTTTTCTGCCAAACCCAGTCTCCTGCTTTCTCCCCATAACCTTTGATGGCCTTACTAATCAAGAACCTATCAACTTCTGCTTTAAATATACCCATTGACTTGGCTTCCGCAGCCATCTGTGGCAATGACAAGCCCAGAGCCGTCAAATGCACCTCATACGTCAACCCTTTCATCCCGGGGATAATTTTCTGGACCCTCTCCAATGCCAGCACATCCTTTCTTGGATAAGGGGCCCACATGATCTAGAATGCACTGCCTAAAAGACTTGTGGGATCAGATTCAGTAGTAGGATTTTGCGAAAGAGAAATTGCAAGGCGATTGGCAGAACAAGAGATCTAGAGCTGTCGAGGTTTCTAGGCAGTCCGTTCAGTGGACTGATTGTGCCCTGTGCTATGAATCACACAGCACACTCAGGGAACACAGCAGCACATAAGAGGGAACTGGATATTTCATATCAAGAACTTAATCTGGACTGAAAGACGGGAGATAGTTATCAAGGACAAAAAGTTGGGTGGGGGGGGGGGAGGTAGGAAGAGGAACAAGAGCAGGCAGATCCAGGTGAGTGATTGATAGTCAGAAGACGGAGGGGAGAGAGTGGGCATGATATCAAAAACTGGGAGGTGATGGGCGGAAATGACAAAGGGTTGAAGATGATTGAATGTGATAGGAGAGGAAGGTGGAACATGGAATGGAGATGGTGGGAGGAGTGTGCGGATGATGGGCAGATGGAGAGGGGAGAAAGGAAGTGTGACAAAGACCAGGTGGATCAAGAGGAGAGAGAAAAGAGAAGGGGAGAGGAAGGGACAGAGGGGGAGGCTAGTGGAGGCTTGAGAATTTGATGTTGATGCAACCAGGTTGGAGACTGCCCAGGTGAAATAGCAGCTATTGTTCCTCTAATTTTCATTTTGTCTTGACTTGCTAGTAAAAAGCATAGAAGACTGTGGTCCCAGGAATCTAAAGTGATTACATGATCTTCCAGTTGAGGCAGCAGGCCAACTAGGTTTTATTGATGTAGCACTGGATACAGGACACTCAGACGCACCAGACCCAGCAACACCAGTGCCATTACATCCTCCAATTAGTTGATCAGCAAGTCTTTGCATTTTCTATTAATTATCAACCACCTATGCCAATCCAAAGTAAGCATTGCACTTCCAGTGTTTCAGGACACTTTTGTGGAGCTACGCATCCAAAAAGGTGCTTTTGAAATACAGTCACAAGTGATCTTGTAGACAGCAGGAGAACCTGAGTTGGTGGATGGATGGATGGAAGAGTGGGAAAGGGGTTTGTTCTGTTGTTGTAGTATTCTTTTTGGCTTATTAACGTTGTTCATCTAAATATTGAGGGCATGCTATGCTGGTGCCAGATTCTGTGGTGACAGTTGTGGGCTGCCCCCAGCACACCCCTGGGTGTATTGGTTGTTTGCACAAATGATGCATTTCACTGTATGTTTCGAGGTACATGTGATTAATGAATCTGAATCTGGATCCGAATCCGATTCCGAATTTGAATCTGAATCAGAACCTGAATTAGAAACTGAATCTGAATCTGTCTCTCACTGAATCATAACCCAGTGCGTTCTTGTCTCACTGTAGTGATAAACATTCTATTGCATTACTGAAGGAGTGCAGCATTAAACCATACATGTCCACTTTATGGATGGAAAATATCACATTGAAGAATACCACTTTGAAGAAGACCAATATTTTTGTCTAGCCCACAAGCGATTTAAAAGTGAAATTTGATTATTACAGATTCATTTCTGGATTATTTCTGCACACACACTCACTGCAGATATCCTACATTGTAAGGGGACAAAAGAAGGTAAGAAAATAGGAACAGGAGTAGGTCACTCTACCACTCAGGCATGTCCCACCATTCAGTGTAAATCATTGCTGATCTGCCCCACGTGTTGCTTCCTCTCCTGTCCCCGTTTCTCATGGACTGATTGCTAGGGTGTTTTTGGGATTAAGACATATAGCAAAATATTAACTATTAACTTCAGCAACCAGACTTCATATCTGGATATGGACTGTAGATTAAATTTAAGATACAGATTTGGATAATAGGCTCCTAAGAGCTGTAAACCGTAGTTAATCGGAAAACCAGACAATGCTGATTTAGCATTCATTTTGGGTGCCTCTATTGTGGGTGCAAAGAAGGAGGTGTGAAAGTTATATGTAATTCAAAGGAAGCATTATAGATACATTGTAAATATAGAATTGTCCTTTGATCTTTAGCATATAAAATGTCATGTAATATTGGGACCTTCAAAAAGGTTTCAACGTGATGCCTGCTGTGTCTTACTTTGTTGAATGAAAGACTACTTCATATCAGTCCCCTAAGTCTCTCTGGTGACTTGGTTCACATTACAACACTGATCTTAAAGAAATTTATCAACGTCTTTAAATGCCCCTAATATCCTAGCCTCCATAAGGTGGAGAATTCCAGATATTCGCACCGTCTGTGAGAACATGTGCAACTGTGTTTCAAAAGCACCATTTTGTTTGCTTAACTCCATGACAGATGTCCTGAGGAAGTGCCATATTCACTTTGGATTGACATAGGTGGTTGATAGTTAATAGAATGAACAAAGACTTGCAGATCAGTTGATTGGAGGATACAAAGGTTCTGGTGTTACTGGGTCCGGTGCATCAGAGTTGAATAGTATTTCTGAGTCTCCTGTATCCAGTGTAACATCAAACAACTCTATTCTCCTGCCAAAACTAGTACTTTATCTAACAAACAGGTCTTCAACACCAGGTTAGCCTCCAGTTCTTGCCCTGAACTCACTCATGGGCCTTTGAGCCCCCAGACAAGCCAACACAGGGGCTTCAACCTATAGGCCAAAAACATATGGACTTGCCAACTTTAGTCTTTGGGCTTCTAGGTCCTATCTTCTGCTGATAATTTGGACATCTGATTGCCTAGGTGGTTAAAAGCACTTTCTTTCAAATCCTTGAGGAAACCAGCTTGCCCTCTGAATGCTGCTGTCTCGACTTACATTGTTGTTTGAGAAATACAAGGCGTTGATAGGAGAGTGAAAAGCCTATGGTCTCCAGCAAAATCATTGTCGATCCAACCTGATGTGTGTGCTTGTGGGAGTCTTGGGAGCATTTGGTGCAAATTGTCCTCTGGGCTGAAGGTGTCAAGCAAAAGACTAACAGCAACAATACCACAACAGAACAGGACAGGACTTGCTGCATAAATCAATCTGTATGGCCCTTCAGAGATTATATGCTGCTTCAAAGTCCTGCTGGAGAGTCCAATTATTATCGTTGGCATGCGGATAACAGTTGTGTCATGGGCATCTCTTGCCAACTTTCACAGATGCAAAAGTTTAAAGTGGCGTGAGTCATGTGGATTTTTCCTTGAAAGCATGGTTTCTTTGGTTGATTTAGTTCAGTGAGAGCACCTGATGGAAAACAGCATCTGGTGATTTATTGTCCTTCTGCAGGGTTAAGATGAAATTTGGCCAGGAGAGAAGTGCACACTTTTTATTCTCAAGTGTTCTGTGCATTTTGATGAGTTTCACTTACTTTGGTGCAGACTGTGGCACCAGAGTGGAGGATTTGTTACACCGGACACATGAACTTCCTTCTGTCACACGGTTTAGTAGATGCACTTTTTGCTTGGAATCCCAATTCAAGTCCCACTCCAGAGACTCGAATGCAGATTATTAGACTTGAGCTCCTTTGCTGGAGGTATTGCCTTTCTGTCACGTTGTTAAATTGAGGCCTTCTCTGCCTTGTAAATAGATGCAAAATGTCTGTGGGGCTTTGATATAGGAGAAGTGTCTTCTTACTTCCCAGCACAATATTTATCCCTCAACCAATTTTCCAAACCCTTTGCTATTTACAACACAGCAGATGGCCACTCAGCCCTTTGGATTCAATACCCATTCCCTTTAGCCTGCAAGTTATTCCCTCTCCAATCTATCTTTTGAGTTGTTTGTTACAACTGTACAAAGGGTCAATTTACACAGTCCAATTCGTTTATCAGTATATCTTTCAGAAGAGGGATGAAACCAGCACACCTGACAGAAACTCATGCAGTAAGAGGATGGATGTGCAAACTCCACAGAGACAGCAATTGAGGGTCAAATCTTGATCCCTGGAACTATGAGGCAGATGTTGCTTGTGGGGTTTAGGCACTTTGCTTCCTTGTTTCCTACATAGCAACACCTTAAAAATACTTCATGGATGTAAAATACTTTGCAATGCCTTTAAAATGGTTTAAGGTAAGTTATTGCCTTAAAGAGCTCTTAAAGATAGCGGAGTCAAGGGATATGGGGAGAAGGCAGGAACGGGGTACTGATTGTGGATGATCAGCCATGATCACAGTGAATGGTGGTGCTAACTCAAAGGGCTGAATGGCCTACTCCTGCACCTATTGTCTATTGTAAATCTATTGCAGCTTAGAGAGAGGCATGTTCATTTGTAGACTCACAGACCAATTTTTGCTCCCACTGAACATACTTCATGGTGAGAGTGGAATATTCACATAAAACTACACTTGAAAACCTTGAAATAAACTTGGTGAGTATAAGTTTCTAGGGTAGAGGAAGGTTGAAAACCAAGACTCAAGTGAAGGGTGAAGAAAATGGGTTCAGAGAAAAATCTTGGATAAGGATCAGATGAAAGGTCATCTGAAAGCCAGGAGAAGGGTCTCAGGCGAGGAGTCAGGGGAAGGGCCTCAGGTGAGGGGACAGCGGAAGTGTCTCAGATGAGGAGTTAGAAAAGTGGTCTCAGGTGACGTTTGGGGAAGGGTCTCAGGTAAGGGATGGGGAAGTGTTGATGACTGGGGAGGTATAGAAATCTGATAGGAGTGTTTGGTGAGGGTCAAAGGAAGGATCTCAGATGAGAGGTTAGGAATAGCCTTGGGTGAAGGGTTTCAGATGATAGATCAAAAATATTTGGCTCAGCCTATTTGTTCACAAACTATTTGCTAATGAGGTGCTTACACTTGCCTATTCCTCTACTGAGTGGTGCTGTCTGGTAATAAAGATAACTGTTTTCAGATGGAGACATCTTGCCACTGAATGCCAAAGCTAGATTTGTGATCCATTGATTAGATTAGCAATGGATGTGAGCTTTGCTGTTCACTTTCACAGCTCCTGGATGTAGAGACACAACAGTATCATTATTCTGAGAAACCAAAGTATTTCAATTAAAAAAAAGTCATTATTTTCCTTTCAATTCACCTCCCAAATTATTTGTTCTTTTCTACACACACAGAATGTTGGAGGAACTCAGGAATATCTGTGGAAGAAAAATACGGTCAATGTTTTGGGCTGAGCCCATCCACTAGACGCTGCCTGACTTGTTGAGTTCCTCCAGCACTCACAGAGTGATGCTCGAGATTTCTAGCACCTGCAGAAGCACTTGTGTCTCAGAGGAGCTTTTCTAGCACCCTGGATGGATGGTGGGGGTATAAATAGCACCAGACTAGACAGGTCAAGGTACCATGATGAAGATGGTGGAGTTTGTCATCGAAATGACGATTAAAGTTGATACCTGTACCCAGCTGGAAGCCCAAGAAGAGTTTATTTAAGTATGTTTTTAAAAAAATCAAAGTATGTATGCAGTATGTAACCCCAGAATTCATCTTTTCACAGACAGGCAAAAAGCAAATAAAAGCCGTGGGAGCCATTCAAAGAGAAAACACCAAACCTACCACCCCCCACCATGCAAAATAAAATCACACAAATGGCAAAAAAATGAGTGAAAAACATAGAATGTACAACCCCAACCTGCAAAGTGATCAAAAGAATCCAGAGATGTTCAGCTTAGCTCAGTCCAGCCCAATCCCGTGATGTGTCATTCATTATCTGTAGACCGTCCTGATCAAAATCGCACAAAATAGCAATGGAAAAACGAATGACCAGAAAGCAGAAACATGTCACAACGTGAACCACAAAGTCCAATCCACAAACTGCACTGATTAATTCTTGCCCAAGACCCAGGACTCTGGCACCATCCTCCATCAGCATCGACGGAGAGAGGGACCATTCTAACACAAGGACCCTCTTCCGTGAGCAGTGGGTGAAAGGGAAAGAGAGACCATCACACCCAGTCACCTTCCTCCGGCAGCAGCAAGTGAGAGGCCCATCGATGGCATTGAACACTCGTTCGCCTTCTGCTCTCGCCTCAATGATTTCAATCTTCCTCAATGCTTTAATTAGTGAGAAATGGAGTCGATCATGAGCTTGTGCTTTGTCTCCAGCTTTCTTGGCCTTGAGGCTGCATGCTTCACTCAAAACCTCACTGAACACCCTCGGAGACAGCAGAGAACCTGACCGCCCCATCAGCCTAAAAACACATCATGAAAATGCAGACCACAAGCTCCAACAGTAGCAGAACCACTTTTGAAAGAAAAAGATGATGTAAAAGAAGTGAAAGATGCAGTTTTGTGAACTATCTGAAGGATGCTGCCCTTGGGCACATTGTTCACTGGCGCTACCTTCTCCCAGTTGGATATGTTAATGATTACAGATTTTTGGGCACATGCTCTGGTCTCTTGCATGGAAACACCTTGCTTATAATCTATGCTTTTGAAGTCTATACCATGAAGACATTAATTCAGTCATCTTTTGTGCTTTTATCTTGAGAATATATGGTATAGCTTTATCGATCTTTTCTTGAGCATATAGCATCTTGATTTTAGTGTTACTGTAGTCCTTCCTTTTTGTGCAACACACACAAAATGCTGGAGGAACTCAGCAGGTCTGACAGCGTCTATGGAGAGGAATAAACAGCGAACATTTAGGGCTAAGAATTTCATCAGGACTGGAAAGAAAGGTTGAAGAAGCCAAAATAATATGGGGGAAGGGAAGGAGTACAAGCTGGCAAGTACTTCACCTTTAGTGAAGTAAGCTATCTACAGATGGGGTTATAGGAGTCACCACCCAGACCATGCCATCTTCCTGCAGCTCTCATCGGGCAAGAGGTACGGAAACCTAAAGTCCCACACCACCTCTACTTCCCTTTAACCATTCAGTTCTTGAATCAAACAGTACACCCCTAACCACTACAGTTTACAACACAATGATTTTGTTGCTTACTGTGCAATAGAATGGAACTTTTATTTGCCTTTTCTTGTACAAACTGTGTATAATTTATGTTTTTTTTAAATTTGTGAATAATACTTATATAATGCTAAGTGCTTATGATGCTGCTATCAGTAAGATTTTCATCGCGTGTGTGCATATAAGTACTTGACAAGAAACTTGACTTTGATAACCCTAAAATGCTTTACGTGGACATTACAAGTTGACTTGGTATCAGATATTTAGGCAAATGATTTGTAGAAGATACTTACGACAAAGAAACAGATCTTCAATGAGGGAAGAGTGATAGGGGTTCACTAAGAGCTGGGAATTTGCATAAAGTTTAATGATCTTGCACCTTCTGATCTGGGCTGAGTTAAAATTACATCTTCATGGATAGTTCTGAAGGATATTGATGGGGAGAGGTGAGGAACTAAATGGGATTTAAACAGCAATGATGAGAACTTAAAAGTCTAAGTCTTCTAAGGATTTGGAAGTCTAAGTCTATATGGAGCTCTGTTGCAGGAAAGCAGCACCTATCATCAAGGATCCTCACCTACTGGCTAAGCTCTCTTTTCACTGAAGGAGGTACAGGAGCCTCAGGACCCATACCACTAGGTTCAGGAACAACTATTATCCCTCAACCATCAGGTATTTGAACCAGAAGGATAATTTCACTCATCCCATCACTGAACTGTTGCCACGACCTATGTACTCACTTTCAAGTACTCTTCATCTTATGTTCTTGATACTTATTGCTTATTTACTTATCGGTGATTGTCCATTATATCCAATGAAGACACGAAACCTGTGCAGGAGAGATTTTGAAGTGGAAAAGCCATTGAACTGGGGCAGTTCCACTCTCTTGACCTCAGAAGTCTGGGTCCAGTGGTACAAACAAGCGTCACAAACCAGAGTCATCTTTGGTTGCAGTGGATGACCATGATATCTTCCATGTCATGCTCTTTGCTCTCCACTGAGCGTTGCCAAACTGTCTTCCTAGTTGTTGGACCTCATTGTAGATCTCATCTCCCCAGTTGGCTGGAGCTGACTTCGTAGGCTCGGACAGGCATGTCCCTATCTCACCAGGGTATGAGGCCGCCAGTTACTCTCACCTGGTTTGGCCCGCCTGCTGAAGCTGTGCACTGAGGTTTGGCCACTGTCACATACAAACTGCTACTTAGAGCCACAGGTGAGAGCTGAGTGTCCAGTGGGGACCAATGGTGAGTGAGCTGCCCAGAATGGACATGACAAGCTCCTTCACTAGAGATGCTCTCTCTCCCTGGACACCCCATACAACCCATTTACCCCATTTATTTAATACTTTTATTATTATTTCTTTTCTTTCTGTTTTGTATTTGCACAGTTTGTTCTCATTTGCATGTTGGGTTGGTCTTTCACTGATTCCATTGTGTTTCCAGTATTTCCTGTGAATGCCCGTAAGAAAAAGAATCTCAGGGTTGTATACGGTGACAAATATGTCCTTTGCTAATAAATTTACTTTGAACTTTGAACTGTAGTTTCAGGCTGAGACCCTTCATTAGGACTGGCAGAGAAGAGAGGAGAAGCCAGAGTAAGAAGGAGGAAGAGGGGAAGGAGTATAAGCTGGCTGGTGATAGGTGAGGCTAGATGAGGGGGGAAGTGTATGGGTGTGGAAGGGGGATGGATTAAGAATCTGGAAGGGGATAGGTAGAAGAGGTAAAGCACTGAAGAAGATATCTACTTAGGAGAGGGCAGTGGACAACGGGAGCAATGGAGGAAGGAGGGCACTAGAAGGAGGAGATGGGCACCCTCTTTTTCTCATACCTGGTCTCACCTATCACCGTCCAGCTTGTCTTCCTTACCCTTCCTCCACCTTCTTACTCTGACTTCTGCCCTTCCTTTCCAGTCCTGATGAAGAGTTTCAGCCCGAAACACAACTGTTTATTCCCCTCGATAGATGCTGTCCAACTTGCTGACTTCCTCCATCGTGCAGTTTGTGAATCACCACTTTACAAGCACAAGTTGCTACCACAGAGCCAAGATGACACATATATGTAAATGAAAGGACAGTAGACACTGTGTTGTTTTCTGTGCTCTCTCTAATTTGAAGGCATTATTACCAAACTAGGGGTTGCCTCGGTCATTAATTTTTATGTTGCTGCAGTCAGCACAAATTACAGGAAAGCAAAATGTAATTATATCTATGTCATTTTATACAACACGATCTCACTTAATTTCTTGCCGTCCTGTTCGAACAGTGTTTAAAAGAATAGCGACTAAATATTTGTAGTCACTCAAGCAATATTAACTCCATTACCCTGAATGTCTGAGCAATGTAATTTAATGTTTGGATGTAATTGCTTGCCCCTCTCTTGTCTCCATGCAACTGTTGTCTGGGGAGATTTCTTTTATCAAGCCTGTAGGCGAATCTTTCAGACTCTGTTAAAATATCTTTAATCAATAGGGCAGCATGAGCTCAGGATTCACTTCATGGGTTGAAATGCACTGCAGAGGAATTCCATTCTCCCATTTTTTGGCTATAGAAATGTACCCTCTGTTTCTAAATCCAAGCCATTCATTGATAATTCCCACATTATGTGAAAAATAAAATTAAAGAGGCTGTCAAAATTGCAGAGGTTATAACAATGAGAACAATGTAAAGGAATTTGCCCGCCCCCCACCCCACCGCCACTGCGAACCTCTCTGCCCAGATCTTCTGAACTTTACATTAGGGAATAAGTTTAGTAATCATCAGTCACACTCTATGTCTGCTAACTCCCTCTTCTACATTCAGTATGCACTATAAATGGCTGAATAGTTATCTCGTAGGAAATATTGGCTTTATATAACTCAGAGTCTACAACAAGTTTTCACTTTCAGTAGATACAACTACCAATTCAATCAGAAAGTTCACAAAGTAATGAGTTAAAAATCATAAATTAGCAAAATATGCTCTTTAATAATATTTGACTTAGCCCACATGTGTCACCACACATTCCAGTGCCAATGTAGAATGCCCACAATGTTTAACGCAACACAATACGAGCAGCAACAGCAACAACACAAAAGAACATCCCACCATTCTGATCAAGGCTGAAGAGATTGAATGGTTTGTATTCAGTGCCTTGCTCAGATTAATATATCTCCAGATTACTGAGTCACACAGCAAGGAATCGGGCCCTTTGGCCCCCTGAGCTGGTGCTGACCATCAAGCATCCATTTTACACTATATAGGCATCTGTTAGTCTTGAGAGACCATGGATTTGCACCTTGGAAAGTTTCCAGTGCGCAGGCCTGGGCAGGGTTGTATGGGAGACTGGCAGTTGCCCATGCTGCAAGCCTTCACCTCTCCACGCCACCGATGTTGTCCGAGGGAAGGGCAAGGGTTGATACCGCTTGGCATCGGTGTCAACGCAGAGCAAAGTGTGGTTGAGTGCCTTGCTCAAGGACACAACATGCTGCCTTAGCTGAGGCTCGAACTAGTGACCTTCAGATCACTAGACGAATGCCTTAACCACTTGGCCACGCGCCAAATGGAATTACACTAATTCCATTTATTAATGAGTAAGGTATTGAGTCTCAGATTCAGGTTTGGATATATTTATCACGTGTACATCACAACAGTGAAATGCATCATTTGCATTAATAACCAATACACCAAGGATGCGCTGGGGATAGCCTGTGTTTCCACGCGTGTGCGCGCACGCACACACACACACACACACACACACACACACACACACACACACACACACACACACACACACACACACACACACACACACACACACACACACACACACAGTGATAGGCATTTGGGAAATACTGATATTAAAATGTTCCTAATGCTGAAGTACTAGATATTAGAGATTAAAGTGTTTAGACAGTAACTAAGCACTCCTATCTAAAAGGAGTGGCCTCAATCAGCCTGGATTCCTCACCAGTAACCTTTGGCACTTATAAGAAGCTGGGGTAAGAACCAGAGCAAAGTAGCTCTGGATCTTTGGTCAGCCATTATGATCAATGACCCCACCTACCCCAGACATTCTCTCTTCTCCCTTGTCCCATCATGCAGAAAATACAAACTCTTGAAAGCACAAGCCATCAGGCTCAAGTACAGATTCTACCCACTGTTATTAAACACTTCAACAGATCTCTTTTATAAGATGGGCTCTCGGCTTAATGATCTACTTTGATGTGACCTTGCACTTTATCGTTTACCTGCAATGCACTTTTTCAGTAGCCTTTAGATTTTATTCTTCATTGTTATCGTTTTACTTTGTTCTACCTCAATGCACTGTGTAATGATTTGATCTGTATGAGGAGTATGTAAGACAAGCTTTACATTGTATCTTTGTACATGTGGCAATAACAAACCAGTGCCAATTCCAATACCAATAACTGAATATTCCAGTGCCTTGGGAAGTCACCAATAAACTATTTGGTGTGTTTGTATCAGTTCCGGCAAGGGAAGCTGATTTCATCTTTTCATATTTATCATTTCAAAGAAGGAGGCCATTGGGCTCATTGAGACATTGGTAGCTTCTAGAGAAATCCCATTCCCCCAACTCTTTTCTAAATCAGAATCAGAATCAGGTTTAATATTACTTGCATATGTCGTGCAATTTGTTAACTTAGCAACAGCAGTACAATGAAATACATGATAATATAGAAAGAAAAAATAAGTAATCAACTACAGAAACTATATTTACATGTATCAAATACTGTATAGTTAAATTAAAAATAATGCAAAAACAGAAATAATGTAAGTGAGGTAGTGTTCATGGATTCAATATCCATTTAGAAATTGGATGGCAGATCAGAGGGGGAGAAGCTCTTTCTGAATTGCTGACTGTGTACCCTCAGGCTTCTGTACCTCCTTCATGACAGTAACAATGAGAAGAGGGCATGTCCTGGGTGATAGGGGTCCTTAATGATGGACACTGTCTTCAGGTTGTCCTGTTTACTATGGAGGCTAGAACCCAAGATGGAGATGACTAATTTTACAACTTTCTGCAGCTTCTTTTGATCCTGTGCAGTAACCCCCCTACCCCCCCCCCCCCCCTTCCAGACCGTGATATAGCCTGTCAAAATGCTCTCCATGGTACATCTGCAGGAGTTTTCAAGTGTCTTAGGTGACAAACCAAATGTCCTCAAACTCCTAATGAAATACAGCTGCTGTCTTGCCTTCTTTATAGCTGCATCAATATTTTGGGATCAGGTTAAATCCTTAGAGATCTTGACACCCAGGAACTTAAAATTGCTCACTCTCTCCACTTCTGATCACTCTATGATGATTGGTATGTGTTCCCTTGTCCTACACTTTCTGAAGCCCACAATCAGTTCTTTGGTCTTACTGATGTTGAGTGTAAGGTTGTTGCTGCGACACACTTAACTAACTGGCATATCTCCCTCCTATACTCCGTCTTGTCTCTATCTGATCATCAGCAAATTTATAGATAGAATTTGAGCTACCCCTGGGTTCCACAGTCATGGGTTTAGAGAGAGTAGAGCAGTGGGCTAAGCACACACTTCTGAGGTGCGCCACTGTTCATTGTAAGCAAGGAGGAGATGTAATTACCAATCCGCACAGATTGTGGCCTTCCAGTTAGGAAGTCAAGGATCCAATTACAGATAGAGGTTCCGAGACCCAGGCTATGTCACTTGTTGATCAGAACTGTGGGAATTATAGTGATAGTGCTGAACCATAGTCAACAAACAGTATCCTGACAAAGGTGTTTGTATTGTTCAGGTGATCTAACGCCATGAGAAGAGCCATTCAAATTGCATCTGCTGTAGACCTATTGTGGAGATAGGCAAATTGCAGTGGGCCCAGGTCCTTCCTGAGGCAGGAGTTGATTCTGGCCATGACCAACCTCTCAACGTATTTCATCACCATAGATATGAGTTACTGAATGATAGTCATTAAGACAGCACACATTACTCTTCTTGGGCACTGATATAATCGTTGCTCTTTTGAAGCAGGTGGGAACTTCCAGCTGTAGCAATGACAGGTTGAAAACATCCTTGAGTACACCTGCCAGTTGGTTGCCGCAAGTTTTTAGAGCCTTACCAGGTACTGCATTGGGGACTGTCGCTTTACGAGGGTTCAACCTCCTGAAAGACAGCTGACATCAGTCTCCGATATAGAGATCACAGTGTCACTGGATGCAGTAAGGATCTTTACAGCTGTAGCATATTCTCCCTGTCAAAGTGGGCATACAGTAGAAGGCATTGAGCTCACCTGGTAGTGAAGCCTAGCTGCCTTTCATGCTATTGGGTTTCACTTTGTAGGAAGTAATGGCCTGGAAACACTGCCAGAGTTGATGTGCACCCAGAATCGCCTCCTATCTTTCCTGGAATTGTTTCTTTGCTCTTGAAATAGCTCTCCGCGAGTCATACATGGTTTTCTTTTACAGGCCGGATGGAAATGCCACAGGTCTAGCCCTCAGCAGATGACAGATGTCCTATCTCATCCATGGCTTTTGCTTTGGAAATGTACAAAAACGTTTCGTAGGCACACGCTCATCCACACCGGTTGTAATGAAGTTGGTAACAACTGCAGCATACTCATCCAGATTTGAAGATGAATCCCTGAATACAGTCCAGTCCACTGATTCAAAGCCATCCTGTAAGCGCTCCTGTGCTTCCCTTGTCCATAGCTTCCTGGTCCTCACTGCTGGTGCTGCAGTCTTCCGTCTCTGCCTATACACAGAGAGTAGAAATACAGCCAGATGATCAGAAGTGTGGGCACGAAATAGCACAGTGAGCACTGTTTCATTAATCCATGTAATCTATTCTCCCTCATACCACAGTCCAATTGGCTGATATACAGTATATATAAAAAGTATTCACCCCCCCCCCTTAGCAATTTTCATATTTTATTGCTTTACAGTATTGAATCACAGTGGATTGAATTTGGCTTTTTTGACACTGACCAACAGAAAAAACTCTTTTGTGTCAAAGTGAAAACAGATCTCTACAAAGTGACCTAAATTAATTACAAACATAAAACAGAAAATAATTGATTGCATAAGTATACACCCACCTTTAAAATGACCCACAAAATCATCGCTGGTTTTAGTTAAATGGCGATCACCTGTGTGCAGAGAATGTGTTTCAACTGATTGCAGTAAAAACACACCTGTATCTGGAAAGATCAAGTGCTGGGTCAGTATTCGGCAAAAACTACACCATGAAGACAAAAGATCACTCGAAGCAACTCTGCAGAAAAGGTTATTAGAAAAGCACAAGTCAGAAGATGGAAGCAAGAAAGTTTTCAAGACTCTGAATATCCCTTGGAGTACCATTAAATAAATCATCAAGAAATGGAAAGAATATGGCACAGAAGTAAATCTGCCTAGAACAGGCCGTCCTCAAAAACTGAGTGACCGTGTAAGAAGGACTCTAGTGAGGAAGGCCACCAAGAGACCTATGATAACTCTAGAGGAATTTCAAGCTTCAGTGATTGAGGTAGGACAGACTGTATATGTATCAGCTGTTGCCCGGGTGCTTCAGCATTTGCAGCTTTATGGGAGAGTGGCAAAGAAAAAGCCACTGTTGAAAAAAACCTCACATGAAACCTTGGCTACTGTTTGTCAGAAGGCATGTGGGACACTCTGAAGTTAACTGGAAGAAGGTTTTATGGTCTGATGAAACAGAGATTGAGCTTTTTGGCCATTAGACTAAACACTATGTTTGGTGTAAGCCAAACACCGCACATCAAAAACATACCATCCCTACTGTGAAGCATGCTGGAGGCTGCTGTGGGATGCTTCACCGCAGCAGACCCTGAAAGGCTTGTGAAGGTAAAGGGTAAAATGAATGCAGCAAAATACAGGGAAATCCTGGATGAAAACCTGATGCAGTCTGCAAGAGAACTGTGACTTGGGATAAGATTTGTCTTCCAGCAAGTCAATGACCCCAAGTATAAGGCCAAAGCCTCACAGGAATGGCTTAAAAACAACCAAGTTAATGTCCTGGAGTGGCTGTCAGAATCCAGACCTCAATCCAATTGAGAATTTGTGGCTGGACTTGAACAGGGCTGTCATTCATGATCCCATGCAATCTGACAGAGTAGTTTTGTGAAGAAGAATGGGGAAAATTGCAGAGTCCAAATGTGGAAAGCTGACCGAAAACTATCCACATGGATTCAAGGCTGTAATTGCTGTCAAAGGTGCATCTACTAAGTACTGACTTGAAGGGGTTGAGTAATTATGCAATCAATTATTCAGTGTTTAATAATTGTAATAAATTTAGACCAATCTGTAGAAATTCATTTTAACTTTGTCACAAAAGTTGATCAGTGTCAAAAAAGCCCAATTGTGATTCAATGTTGTAAAACAATAAAATATGAAAACTGCCAAGGGGTGAATACTAATTATAGGCACTGTACTTTGTCCTTGATCTGTAGGTGAATGTAACGGTAGAATCAAGTGAAAGTTGCTCAGAATGGAGGATTAAACAGGTTTAATTCAGGATATTATAAATGTGTGTTTGATGGTCAGCAATGGCCATGACCCAATCTCTATGGTTCGGACATGCTGATTCTCCTGACCCCACCATCTACATTCCAGGGCAATTTATGGTGGCCAATAAATCTACCAACCAGTTCATAGTTAGGATGTGGGCAGAAACCAGAGCACTCAGCCCCATGTAGTCGTGTGTAAACTCCCAACATTCTGCATCTGCGGTTTGGTTTGAACCCAGGTCACTGGAGCTGGAGACATCTATGGTACTGATGCACCATCAATAACTCTAGGAGACTGGAAGTGAATGATAGGCTTTTATTAACAGCGAAAAGGGAGCATGACCATGTTGAAGACTGTGGGAGGAGCAGTGCCCCAATCGCCTTTATACAGGGGTCTGTGGGAGGAACCACAGGAGCAGTCAGCAGAGGGGTGTGTCCAGACAGGTATACATAGTTTACCACAGGTACTAGTGTCCTGAAAGGACATTTCAGAACCAGGTTACCTTATTTGTTGCTAATTTATTATTGCCGAGTGTCTATTTCCAGTCATACCAAAGTTCTATGCTTAACTACAAACTCAAGAACATACAACGATAAGAAAATATGAGCAGGAGTGGACCATTCAGCCCCTCATATCTTCTCCGCTGGGGATTTACTGTCCCATCGATTCTCATGAATAAAGTCTCATATTGAGTCACTGCCTAATGTCAGCCAAAGGAAGCAGAAAAACCTCATTGATTTAGTCTCATCTTGACTCTTGTAAATAAACTTGGTGCTGAAGAGAAAGGTTATTGATTGGCTGCAGCAAGTGCCTTCATTAATGTCAATGTTGATGCATCTTTGCAGAACTCTCACTGGAAACATTAGTTTCGACAACTAAACCTCAATAACAAGGTCAGGGGCCATATTTTGTTAGTAATTTCAAGCTATTCTCTTGCCCTTCCATTAAAGAAAGCTGTAAATGCTGGAAATAAAAAAAAATCTCTGTAGGCATTGGAAATCTGGAATAAAAACAGGCAAAATGAATTCTGATGAAGGGTCTCCTACCTGAAATGTTCATTGTTTCTCTTTCTCTTTTCACAGATGCTGTCTGAACCTTTCCAGAACTTTCTGCATTTGCTTAGGAAAATGTTGGAAATGTTTAGTAGCTGTAGAAAGAGGAAGAGTTAATATTTCAAGTTGAAAACATTTGGTCAGATCTTCCCTGGCCCACTGAGTTTTTCCAGCATTTCCTGTTTTTAATTATGATCTCCAGCATCCACAGTTTCAAACTTTCATTTGCAGCTGATGTTCCTGTCTGATTGTACTGTAAATTAAGAACTGAAGTTGTTGTTACTTTGAAAGTCAGGATATTTTTGTAGGAATCAACAAAAAAAAGTTAGCATTGATGGGGTGGACCGAAGTGCCTGTTTCCTTGCCGTACAACTTTGACTCAAGGAATAAAAGTGGTCAAAGATTATTTTGTTCATTATTCTGCATCCAACTTTGTAGCTGCTGATACAGATAGACTTTCCCAATAATTCCTTTAAGGCTTTTGAAAACATGAGCTATTGCCAAGTCTGTGAATATCAAAACTGGGTTAAGATTAGATATGTCAGAATTGTTTCTCTTTAGTTAGCTACATTGCAGTCTCTGCACCATGGGACGCCTGTGAACTGCTCACTAATAGCTTCCTTGCTATGGCTGTTGGCACAGATTAAACCAGGGAAAGGAGAGGAGTTTTGATTTAATGTTGTGGATCTGTCTATGAAATTTTGTACGACTCTGCTGCAGTTCAAGTACAGGCAGCATGGTAGAATAGTGGCTAGTGTTAAGATTTCATTGCCAGCAATCAGAAGATCAGAGTTCAATTCCCGATGCTGTCTGTAAGGAGATGGTACGTTTTCCCCATGACCATGTGGTTTCCTCAGGGCGTCCTGGGTTCATCCCACTTTCCAAAAGATGCATGGGTTAGGGTTGGTAAATTGTGGGAATGCTAAGTTAGTGGCAGAAGCATGGCCACACTTGCAGGCTGCCCCCAGCATATCTTAGGATGTATTGGTCACTGGTGCAGATGACGTATTTCACTGCATGTTTTGATGTACATGTGACAAATAAAGCTAATCTTTGTCTTTCTCTCTATCTATTATCACAATATGGAGGCTTTAAGTCTTAGCGAACACTTTGACTCCATTTCCATTTGTTCCGCTGCAAACTGTTCTCTCCCACGTAAAGTCAAGGCACACTACTACACAGGACAAGCCCTTTGGCCCATCTAATGTGTGTTGACTTGTTCTCCTACCTAGACCCATCTACCTGCACCTGCATGATATCCCTCCAAACTTCGATTGATGGATATATGGAGGATAGGTTTCCTCCATGTACCTATGCAAGCTTCTCTCAAGTGGATTAAATCTGGCTTTGACACTGCAATGCAGCAATTCTAGCAGCTGTGCTCATGTGTATTCCACTTCAGTGCCATCCTGGGGACTTCCTCTCTCTATTGTCGACCCAGTTTTCCCATGGGTAACCTTACCTTCTTGTGTGGACTTCCACACCCTCAAATTACCTCTTGGTAGATTCACCCTCTTATCCATAGTTTGTGAACCTCCCGTGTCCTGTTTCACTTTCCCTAGGACTGCCTTATCCTCTCCAGTAAACCCCCACTCTCTGGTGTCCTGTTATTCTGTTCCAACCCTAGACTTCCCCTTTCTGTAAACTTTGATCTCCCATGTTCTCTCACTCAGCGCTAGATCCACAATTCCTCCCATCAACTCATTCATCCTGGGTTCTTAATCTCCTTCATGGACTTGCTCACTCTTCAGTAAACCCTCATTCTGCCATGGACTTTCCTCCTAGTCACTCTTATCACCATGGATTCATTGATTTTTGAGGTTTGCTTGGTTTAACTTTGAGAACTTGAAGCCATTTGCTTCAGGTTTCTTTATGAAAGCAACCTCACTGGACTCTAAATAAAGTTTGGTTATTTCCTTATGGGAGCATTTGTCTCCAAACAGTTTTGATTTGGTCTCTACTTCTTTGAGGTTGCCATTTGCTTTACATTGAGTGATGAGGATGATTGATACTGAAGACTTTGTACCTCAGTCAGGCTTGCTCCAGCTGACACCTCCCAGCCTGTACATGTAGGCACTTCCCAGTTTCCACCCAGCTAACAAGATTCACCTGCCGCTTATTCTAGACTCTTCACCTGCAGCCTATTTTAACCCTGGTCTCATCCACAATTTTTGTTCACTCATTGAACCAGCTGACCTCAACCAGTTGCTCCTAACTTTCACTTTCCCAGCCTCAATTTTATCTTGTTGTCTGTTGTGCTTAGTTTCAGTTGCAGCCCGTCGTGGCTTGTTATTTTACTGTTTATCAGTACGGTTGTCATTTACTGCCAAATCATCTCCACTGCTCTGCCTTTAAGTCAAGCCTGCTCTACATTTTCTGACAGGACGAAGCAACCTTCCATTGATCCAGCAGAGTATTCTTACCTAAAGGAAGTTGTCCGCCAACATGTATATGTGATCTGGAAGCAGTAGGGAACCATTGACCATCTGCTTGCCACTCTCTCCAACTCTCTGGCTCAATGCATCAGCTCCACACCAATCAATCTCCTTCCTCTGAGCCCTAGATTCCCATGCCTGAATGCTTCAATGGATCTCCAGCCTGATGCCACAACTGCTTGTCCTGGTGTGTCTTACAGTTTGAACTCCAGCCGTCTCTGTGTTCCATGGACCAGGCCAAGACTGACCTTCCTCATCTATCTCTTAACCGGGTTTTCTAAGACCTGGACCACCACCAACTGGGACAATCAAACCCGCAGTTGCCACAAATATGAGGATTTTACTGCTGAGATGCACCGGCTTTTTGACCATCCAGGAAGTGGGAGAGTGGCAGCGGACTTGATACTTCACTTGCATCAAGACTCATGCTCTGCCCTGAATTACATTGTGGAATTCAGGATCCTTGTGGCAGAGTGCAGCTGGGATGCAGAAGGGCTGCTGGTCCGTTACCATCTTGGCCCCTTGAAGCGCTAGGCTGTCTACCCAGGACCTCAAACCTCATCATACTGGCTCTCAAATTGACAACCATCCTATGGAAATACCCTCCCCCCTCCCATTTCATCAGCCAGGTCCCCACTTCCATTCCAGAACCATTTCAGATTGCAGGACCCTCATCACCAAGACCTCCCGTATTGACCAAGACCTCCACTACCCATGCAGGAATGAGGAAGGGAAAGCTGTCTTAACACCTTTCTTCCTCTCCCCCACCCAAAGAGTTTGAGCGTTGCTGGATAAACAACTTGTGCACATACTGCTGAGCAGCTGACCACCAATGCATCAACTGCCCACTACATCCGAGAAGCAGAGCCTGCAGGTAAAGACTAGGGCCTCCTATCTGTCATTCTCTCCCTGGCCCCTTGTTCCACCACTGTAGCCTGTCTCACTCTCTCTGTACTCATCCACACTCCATCAGCACTACCTGCATAGGAGGTTCCGGTGGATTCTAGCTCAGTGAGCAACTTTCTGGACCAGACTCTGTGTGTGCAGCTTGGACTCCCTACCCAACCCATCTGTCACCCTTCAACATCATGGCCATTGATGGATGTCTCTTGAGGTCTGGGATAGTCAGAGAGCACTATGAGTCCATCCAATTCCTCTTGATTGACTCATCCTGGATTACTCTTGGCTTTCCACTCATGACCCTCTCTTCATCTGGTCATCCTGTGTACTACTGAGTTGGGAACCCACCTCAGTTGATTTGTCCCCATAAATCCATGTAGAAGGAAGAAACTCTTGACCTCCTCAAACTCCCAGAGGAATATCACGACATAGCTATTGCTTTCAGTAAAAAGGAAGCCAGCACCTTGCCGCCTCATAGACCACATGAGTGCTGGATTGACCTCCTCCCAGCTCTACTCCTCCCCGAGGGCATCTGTTCCCCCTCTCCTCTCCTGAGAACCAAGTCATGCTGAAGTTCTATAGCTCAGCTTTATTTATCCATCCCAGTCCCCAGCTAGTGCAGGATTCTTCTTTGCAAAAAGAAAGATGGGGGCTTCATCACTGCATTGACTTCCGTGGACTCAACAAAATCACCATTTTGAACTACTACCCATCCCTCTTCATGAGTAGCACTTTCAAAACACTCTTTGGGGCCAAGATCTTCACCAAACTGGATCTATTAGTGTGAACAACCTGATTCGCATCCACCAGTGTGATGAGTGGAAGATGGAATTCATAACACTCACTGATCACGATGAATATTTGGTGATGCCTTTTGGACTTTCAGACAAGCCAGCTGCTTTCCAAGATTTCATTAATGAAATCCTTCAAGACATGATACACAGGTATTTGTTCGTCTTCCTTGACAACATCCTTGTCTTTTCCAAGAACCCCCAAGACCATGTCAACCATGTATATTCAGTCCTTCAGTGTCTCCTCGAAACTAACTGCACTGCAAAATAGAAAAAGGCCAGTTCCATTCTCCAGCCATTTCCTTCCTGGGTTACATCCTTTCACCCCGAGGCATAACCATGGACCTGGAGAAAGTCACACCATCATTGAATGGTCCAAACTATTCTCCCTCAAAGAGCCTCAGTACTTCTTTGTCTTCTCCAGCATCTACCACTGATTCATCAGAAGCTACAACCAAATTGTTGCTCCTCTCACCTCCCTCACCAAGTTATCTACCTCATGGATATCTTGGTCTGCTGTTGTGGACCACTTCTTCGAAGAGCTCAAGAGATGCTTTACCACCACTCCCATTCTCTGCCATCTGAACCCCTCCAGATCTTGATAGAGGTGGATACATCTGATGTGGGTGCTGGGGCCATCCTCTACAAGCAAGCACTGGATGGGAAGGCATAACCTTGTGCTGCCTTTATGCACAAGTTGAACTCTGCACAGCGCTGTTACACAGTAAGAGACGAGGAGCTACTTGTTATTAAATGGGCCTTGGAGGAATGGTGACCATAAGACAAAGGAACAGAATTAGGTAATTTGGCCCATCGAGTCTGCTCTGCCATTCAATCATTGCTGATCCTTTCTTTTTTCTCCCTCGTCAGCCCCACTTCCTGTCCTTCTCCCCGTAATATTTCATGCCTTGGCCAAACAAGAACCTATCATCTCTGCCTTAAATACACTCAATGACCTGGCCTCCACAGCTGCCTGTGGTAATAAATTTCACAATTTCACCTCCTTCTGGTTAAAGAAATTTCTCCGCATCTCTGTATTAAATGGATGCCCCTCCATACTGAGGTTGTGCCCTTTTGTCCTACACTCCCCACCATGGGAAACATCCTTTCCACATCTACTCTGCCTAGGCTTTTCAACTTTCGAAAGCTTTCAATGAGATGCCCCCTCATCCTTCTAAATTCTGGCGAGTATAGACCCCGAGCTATCAAACATTGCTCATATGATAACCCTTTCATTCCCGGAACCTTCCTTGTGAGCCCTCTCCAATGCCAGCACATCATTTTTTTAGATGAGGAAGCCACAATTGTTCACAATACTCAAGGTGAGGCCTTGCCAGTGCCTTATAAAGCCTCAGCATCATATCCTTGCTCTTATATTCTGGACCTCTTGACATGAAGGCTAACATTGTATTTGCCTTCCTCACCACTGACTCAATCTGCAAGTTAACCTTTAGGGTATTCTGCACAAGGACTCCAAAGTCCTTTTGCATCTCAGATTTTTGGATTTTCTCCTCGTTTAGAAAGTGGTCTGCACACTTATTTCTACTACCAAAGTGCATGACCGTGCATTTTCCAACATTGTATTTCATTTGCCATTTTCTTGCCCATTCTCCTAACCTAAGTCAACACTACCTGCCCCTGACCAATCTTCATATCCTCTGCAAACATAGCAACAAAGCCATCTATTCCATTATCTAAATCATTGAAATAAAGCATAAAAAGAAGCGGTTTCAACACCAACCGCTTAGTCACTGCATTAGTCACTGACAGCGAACCAGAAAAGGATTCTTTTATTTCCATTTGCTGTCTCCTACCAATCAGCCAATGTTCTAACCATGCTAGTAAATTTCCTGTAATACCATGGGCTCTTAACTTGGTAAGCAGTCTCATGTGTGGCACCTTGCTAAAGGTCTTCTAAAAATCCGAATATACAACATCCACTTCATCCCTTTATCTATCCTACTTATAATCTCTTCAAAGAATTTTAACAGGTTCGTCGGGCAAAGTTTTACATTAAGGAAACCATGCTGACTTTGTCCTATCTTGTTCTGTGTCACCAAATTCTCCATAACCTCATCCTTAACAATTGACTCTAACATCTTCCCAACCACTGAAGTCAGGCTGACTGGTCTATAATTTCCTTTCTGCTGCCTTCCTCCTTTCTTAAAGAGTGGGGTGATATTTGCAATTTCCAGCCCTCATGTCAGAGTCCAATGATTCTTGAAAGATCATTACTAATGCCTCCACGATCTCTACCATTACCTCTTTCAGAACCCGAGGGTGCAGCTCAACCTGGTCCAGATGACTTATTTACCCTTGGGTCTTTCAGCTTTTTGATCACCCTTCTCCCTTGAAACTGCGCTCACTTCTCTTCCCTCACACCCTTCAACACTTGGCACACGGCTGGTATCTTCCTCAGTGAAGATTGATGCAAAATACTCATTTCGCTCATCTGCCATCTCCTTGTCCCTCATTATTATTTCTCCAGCCTCATTTTCTCGCTGTCCTATATCCACTCTCATCTCTTTTATTTTTTATATACTTGACTTCCCTTGTCAGCCATGGTTGTACTATTTTGCCATTTGAGCATATTTTTTGTTTTTGGAATACATCTATCCTGCACCTTCTTCATTTTTTCCAGAAACTCAAGCCATTACTACTCTGCTGTCATTCCTGCCAGCATCTCCTTCCAATTTAATTTGGTCAACTCCCCTCTCATGCTACTGTAATTTCCTTTACTCCACTACATCAGACTTTACTTTCTCAGATTTTAAGTTGAACTCAATCATATTGTGATCACAGCTTCCTAAGTGTTCCTTTACCTTGAGCTCCTAATCACCTCTGGTTCATTACATAACACACAATCCAGTATAGCTGATCCCCTAGTAGGACCAATGACAAGCTGCTTTAAAAAGCTATCTTGTAGGCATTCAACAAATTAATTCTCTTGAGATCAATTACCAACCTGATTTTCCCAATCTACCAGCATGTTAAAATCTCCCATGACTATCATAACATTGCCCTTTTGACATGCCTTTTCTATTTCCCATTGAAATCAGTAGTCCACTTCCCAGCTACAAATAAAGGACATAAAGGAGGCCTTTACATAAAGGACATAAAGGAGGCCTGCTGGCTGCCATCAGGGTCCCATTTACCCTTGCAGTTTCTTAACTCAACCCACAAGGATTCAGCATCTTCCGATCCTATGTTACATCTTTCTAATGTTTTGATGCCATTCTTTACCAGCAGAGCCACGCCACCTCCTGTACCTACCTTCCTATCCCTCCGATACAATGTGTAACCTTGGACATTCAGCTCCCAACTACAACCACCACGATTCAGTGATGGCCACAACATCATACCCGACAATCTGTAAAAGTGCATTAAGATCATCCACCTTAGTTCTTGTACTCCATGCATTGAAATATAACACTTTGAGTGCTGTATTCGCTACCCTTTGTGATTCTGCATTCCTGATGCACTGATACTCACCCTGCTGGCTGTCGTTTTGTTTTATCATCTGGCTGACCCTCCTGACTGTATGATATCTTTGCTTTTTTACCATCCATCCTAACTGGAGTCCCATCACTCCGGTTCCCACCCCCCTGCCCAGTTAGCTTAAACCCTCCCCTACAGCTCTAACAAACCTGACCATGATAATCTTGGTCCCCCCTCAGGTTCAAGTGCAACCCATCCCTTTTGTACAGGTCATACCACTCCCAGAAGAGATCCCAATGATCCAGGAACCTGACGCCCTGCCCCCGCACCAGCTTCTCAGCCACGCATTAATTTGCCAAATCATACTGTTTCTACCCTCACTGGCACATGGCACAGGCAGCAATCCAGAAGTTACTACCCGGGAGGTCCTGCTTCTCAGCTTTCTGCCTAGCTCTCGAAATCCTCTCTTCCGGACCTTTTTGCTTTTCCTTCCTATTGTCACTGGTACCAATACGTACCAAGATATCTGGCTGCTCACCCTCCCCCTCCAAAATTCAGACGTTGGCTGGTGAGCCCTTCGTGATCTGGACTGATCACCATATCCTCGTATCCATACAACAGACCCGCCAACTCAACTACATTGGGCTCTCTGGGCTCTCTTTGAACAATTCAACATCATCTCCTTCCTACTTGGTTCCAAGAACACACAGGCAGATGACCTGTCACGACAGCGTAACCCAGCAGAAATGGAGACTGATTCTCAAGCCATCATTCTATCCTCTTAGATCCTCACCCGGATTATCAGAGACCTTGAGAACCAGAACCTCCAGGTCCTACAGCATGAGCCTGCTCTGGCCAACACACCTGACAACTGCACGTGTGTGCCAGCAGCAGTGTGCTCTGATCGAGATTGTCTGTCTGGGTTTAATGGTTGCATAACCAGGACTTGTGAATACAGTACACCAGATGCTCGTACGACCATCCACTATCTGCTCCCATGACGTCACATGACCCTGATCAGAGGGGATAAGCAGGTTCTACACCTTGCCCAAGGTTGACCTACAGGCTAGTGGAGGGAAGGAGCGCCTTACACCTCCTTTGGTATCTCCACCTTACCACCCAACTTTCTATATTTATAATTTCCTATTATAATTTAAAGTATATTTTCAGTACTACTGCTGAGAAACAACACGTTTCATGACATGTGTCACTGATTGTGGGCAGCATGGTGGCAAAGCAGTTAGCGTGACATTATCACATCTCGGGGCATTCCAGAGTTTGCAGTTCAATTCCAGCACCATCTTGTAAGGAGTTGGTATGTTCCCCCCATGAAAAGCCTGGGTTTCCTCTGGCTGACTGGATTTCCTCCCACAATCTAAAGCCATACCAGTCAGTAGGTTAATTGGTCATTGTTAAATTGGTGTATTAGTGCTGGGTGGTATGGCTTGTTGAGTTGGAAGGACTTGTTCAGAGTTGTATCTCTAAATAAATAAAATAAATCAATAAATAAACCTGATTCTGATTCCATAAGTTAACATAAATTATACAAAACTTATACACGTGCCAAATAAACAGCAAAATAAAAACTAATGACATTAGTGCAAGGGTGAAGAAATGACAGCAGAGAGATACAACACTTTGGAGGCAGCTCCCAAGGAAATACTAAAATATCCCTGTTCTCACCTTCTCGGCCTAAAACGCTGACTGTACTCTTTTCCATAGATGCTGCCTGGCCTGCTGAGTTCTTCCAGCATTTTGTGTGTGTTGCTTAGATTTCCAGCATCTGCAGATTTTCTCTTGTTTGAGAATATAAAATCTGTGACCACAATGACTGTAATAACAATGTTTGAAGCTATTTAAACACATGTATATTTTTATGGAATATGTTTTCAGTACAAAGCTTCATCAGAAGCACCCAACTACCATGACTTTTTGGCGTTGGTACTGTTGACTGAATGCCATCCTGGCTGTCTAACAAATACACAGATGTTTAAAGTGCTTTGTGCCAGTTTATGAAACCTTTCCCAGTACAACCTAACACTGACGTTAAGTCTTTGGATGGCCAGGAAGGGGTAAAGAAGGGCTGATGTCATTTAGCCTGAGAGAAGAGAAAAATTTACCATCACAAAGAGCAGCTGAGGTGAACTGCAAAGTTAAAATGGAGAGGAAGGCACTCATCAGAGAAATTCCATGTAGAAGGGTCTCGGTCCGAAACGTCGACAGTGCTTCTCCCTATAGATGCTGCCTGGCCTGCTGCGTTCCACCAGCATTTTGTGTGTGTTGCTCGAATTTCCAGCATCTGCAGATTTCCTCATGTAAAACTAATTTTTACCAGTAGAAACCAGTTTTTACCAGTTTTAACCAGTTTTTATCAATATAAACCAGTTTTAACCAGTTTTAAGTTTTAACCAGTTTTAACCAGTTTTAACCAGTATAAACCAGTATAAACTGGTTTTAACCAGTTTAAACCCATATAAACCAGATTTTATCAGTTATCGTTTTTTTTTACCAGTTATCCAGTTTTAACCAGTTTCAATCTCAATTGGTTTAAACCGGTTTTAACCAGTATAAACCGGTTCAAACCGGTTGTAACTGGTTTTAACCAGTATCAACTAGTTTAAACCTGTTTAAACTGGTTTTTACCAGTATAAACCGGTTTTAGCCAGTATAAACCGGTTCAAACCATTTTAACCAGTTTTACCAGTTTTAACCAGTTTTACCAGTATTAACCAGTATAAACCGGTTTTAACCAGTTTTGTTAACTGATTTTCACCAGTTTTAACCAACCAGATTTTACCAGTTCTAACCAGTTTAAACCAGTTTTAACAAGTTTTCACCAGTTTTAACCGGTTTTTACCAGCTTAAACCGGTTTAAACTGGTTTTATCAAGTATCAACTAGTTTAAACCGGTTTAAACCGGCTTTAAAGTTTTTACCAGTTTTTACCAGTTTAAACCGGTTTAAACCAGTTTTAACCAGTATAAACCGGTTTTAACCAGTATCTACCAGTTTAAACCGGTTTAAACAGGTTTTAACCAGTATCAACCGGTTTAAACCGGTTTAAACCAGTTTTTACATTTAAACCAGTTTAAACTGGTTTTAACCAGTATCAACCAGTTTAAACCGGTTTAAACCAGTTTTTACGTTTACGTTTTTAACCAGTTTTTACATTTAAACCGGTTTAAACCAGTTTTAACCAGTATCAACCAGTTTAAACCAGTTTTTACCGGTTTAAACCGGTTCAAACCATTTTAACCAGTATTAACCAGTATAAACCGGTTTTAACCAGTTTTGTTAACTGATTTTCACCAGTTTTAACCAACCAGTTTTTACCAGTTCTAACCAGTTTAAACCAGTTTTAACCGGTTTAAACCGGCTTTAAAGTTTTTACCAGTTTAAACCAGTTTTAACGTTTTTACATTTAAACCAGTTTAAACCGGTTTTAACCAGTATCAACCAGTTTAAACCGGTTTAAACCAGTTTTAACCAGTTTTTACCAGTTTAAACTGGTTTAAACCAGTTTTTACCAGTTTTTACCGGTTTAAACCGGTTTAAACCAGTATCAACCAGTTTAAAACCGGTTTTAACCAGTATCAACCAGTTTAAACCGGTTTAAACCAGTTTTTACATTTAAACCTGTTTAAACCGGTTTTAACCAGTATCAACCAGTTTTAACCAGTTTTAACCAGTTTTAACCAGTATAAACCGGTTTTAACCAGTATCAGCCAGTTTAAACCGGTTTAAACCTGTTTTTACCAGTTTTTATGTTTAAACCGGTTTAAACCGGTTTTAACCAGTATCAGCCGGTTTAAACCTGTTTTTACCGGTTTAAACTGGTTGATACTGGTTAAAACCGGTTTATACTGGTAAAAACCAGTTTAAACAGGTTTAAACTAGTTGATACTGGTTAAAACCGGTTTAAACTGGTTGATACCGGTTAAAACCGGTTTATACTGGTTAAAACTGGTTAAAACCGGTTTAAACTGGTTGATACTGGTTTAAACCGGTTTAACCGGTAAAAACTGGTTTAAACCGGTTTAAACTGGTTGATACTGGTTTAAACCGGTTTAAACCGGTAAAAACGTAAAAACTGGTTTTAAACCGGTTTAAACTGGTAAAAACTGGTTAAAACCGGTTAAAACTGGTTGATACTGGTTAAAACCGGTTTAAACAGGTTTAAATGTAAAAACGTAAAAACTGGTTTAAACCGGTTTAAACTGGTTGATACCGGTTTAAACCGGTTTAAACCGGTAAAAACTGGTTTAAATGTAAAAACCGGTAAAAAACAGGTTTAAACCGGTTTAAACTGGCTGATACTGGTTAAAACCGGTTTAAACGTAAAAACTGGTTTAAACCGGTTTAAACTGGTTGATATTGGTTGGTACTGGTTAAAACCAGTTTAAACAGGTTTAAATGTAAAAACTGGTAAAAACAGGTTTAAACCAGTTTAAACTGGCTGATACTGGTTAAAACCGGTTTAAACCGGTTTAAACGTAAAAACTGGTAAACTGGTTTAAACCAGTTTAAACTGGCTGATACTGGTTAAAACCGGTTTAAACCGGTTTAAACATTTAAACCGGTTTTAACCAGTATCAACCAGTTTAAACCGGTTTTAACCAGTTTTAACCAGTATAAACCGGTTTTTACCAGTATTTTTACCAGTTTTACCAGTATCTAGTTTAAACCAGTTTTAACCAGTATAAGCTGGTTCAAACCATTTTAACCAGTTTTTACCAGTATAAACCAGATCTAACCAGTTTTAAGTTTTAACCAGTTTAAACTGATTTTAACCAGTATAAACCAGTTTTTTACCAATTTTAACCAGTATAAAACCAGTTTTTTACCCGTATAAACCAGTTTTAACCATTTTTTTTACTAGTATAAACGTTTTTACTAGTTCTAACCAGTATAAAACCAGTTTTAACTGGTTTTTAATCAATATAAACCAGTTTTAACCAGTTTTATGTTTTAACCGGTTGTAACCAGTTTCAACCGTTTTTTTTACCAGTATAAATCGGTTTTAACCAGTTTTAAGTTTTTACCAGTATAAACCAGTTTTAGCCAGTATATGAGGCTTTTCATTCCAGGATAAAAATATTCAAGCTTGATATCATAGTCATACAGCATGGAAACAGGCCCTTTGGCAGAGCCAATCCATGCTGACCAACATGTCCTATCCAAGTGAGTCCCATTTACCAGTGTTTCGTGCATAACTTTCTCAGACTTCCCTGTCCATGTATCTATCCGGCTGTCTTTTCAATAGATCCCTGACCAGGATCTTTCTCACACACACACACACACACACACACACACACACACACACACACACACACACACACACACACACACACACACACACACACACACACACACACACACACACACACACACACACACACACACACACACACTTGTGTGTTTGATTTATTGGGATCATGTTGGCCACTTGCTGTGATGTTGGGCCCCACTTCTATGCAATCCTTATGGAATATTCCCTGCACACTGACTCCGAGCAGTGTGGGACTCGGACTGCTATTCTAGTGGGCCCACTCCTCTCCGCTCTCTAGCTACCCAGGCTCATGATGAACTCTGGATTTTCTGCAACACCGGTTCTGGTGGCTCACCATGATCACAGATGTGTATCAGTTCATCGCTGCCTGCTCTCAGGTTACCCAATCCAATTTCTCCAACCAGCACCCCTCTAGGCTCCTGTGCCCCCTCCTGGTGCATCAATACCCATGGTCCCAATCATCATGGTTTTGACACCTTCTGGTGGGACCACGGCGATCATGACCACCGGTTCCCAAGGTGCCCCACCTCATTGTCCTCCCCAAGCTTCTGTCAACTGCAGAGACAGCAGAGCTGGTTCTCCGACAGGTAGTTTACCTCTGACTGGGGCCCACAATTAGATTCCCAGTTCTGGCGAGCCAACCTGCTCCCTCCTATACCACTCACTGAGTTTGCCCTCTGGCTATCATTTGCAGACCAACGGTCAGTCAGAAACGGCCAATCAGCAAGTGGAGAAGTTTCTGCGATACTTTGCCACCTCTAACCCTTCCACGTGAAAGAAGTATTTGCTCTGGGTCAAGCTGTCCCACAAACTACGCACCTCCTCTGCCACTGGTATGTCACCCTTTGAAATGCTTCTTGGCACCAAACCCCATTGTTCTCTGCAGAGGAGCCCATGATAGAGGTTCCATCTGCCAAGGCTCTGGTTCGCCACTACCGGAATGCTTGGAGGAGGGCATGGAGAGCCATCCTAGCTGCCAACTGCGCCTACTGCCGCTGGGCCAACCACTGTCGATGCCCAGCCAGATTAATCTGACACAAACCTATGCCAGCATTTCAGCAATATCGTATCAACTCTGTAGCCTCACCCTTGCTCTCACTGGTAAGTTGACTGGCACGTCACCACTTTTTGGTAGTCTTCTTGTTGTGGGACCCAAGACCTAACTTTTGCAAACCATAGTTCATTCACCACCATTATCCTATACTGCTCTATCCTAGTAACCTGTTGGCCCCACAAGCAGCTGTTTTTCAGTTGCCTAAAGAAACACAAAAATATAAAAACTTTTTAAAAAATCATCAAGGATTCATTGATGGCTATACTTGCTTGCCAGTTGAGAAATCTATGTTTTTGTTGACAGGTCTCAGCTTTCTTTCCAATTCTCTCTTGGAGACAGTCATCCAGCACAGAAAAAGTCTGTTCAGCTTAACTACACTGTGTAGCGGTGCCCGGTGTCCGCCCCTTCGTACAAACACAAACTTACAGTTTTGCAGTTCTTTGGGTACATGGGTCAGGGTCCGTCCGTGCTGTGAAGTTGGTATGGGGGCCAGCTTGCCGAGCCTTTCGCGTAGCCTGTCCAGGACTGCTGCGGGTTCTTCCTCTTGCTGACTTCAAGTGACAGTGGAAGCGTTCCACTAGTCCATTCGACTGTGGGTGGTAGGCAGTTGTGTGGTGTAGCTGCATTCCCAACAGGCTGGCCACAGCCGACCACAGGCTGGAGGTGAACTGGGCGCCTCTGTTGGAGGTAATGTGGGCCGGTACCCCGAAACGTGCTACCCAGGTTGCGATCAGTGCTCGGGCGCAGGAATCGGCAGATGTGTCGGTGAGCGGGACCGCCTCTGGCCACCTCGTGAACTGGTCTACCACCATTAGGAGGTACCGTGCTCCTCGGGACACTGGTAGGGGGCCCACGATATCCACATGAATGTGGTCGAACCTCCGGTGGGTGGGTTCAAACTGCTGCGGCGGAGCTTTAGTGTGCCGCTGCACCTTGGCTGTTTGGCACTGCGTGCACGTTCTGGCCCATTCACTGACCTGCTTGCGAAGTCCATGCCAGGCGAACTTGCTGGAGACCAGCCAGATGGTTGTCCTGATAGATGGGTGCACCAAACCGTGTATGGAGTCGAAAACCCGCCGCCTCCAGGCTGCCGGGACGATGGGGCGAGGTTGGCCAGTAGCCACATCGCACAGGAGGGTCCTCTCACCTGGGCCTACGAGAAAGTCCTGCAGCTGCAAACCCGAGACTGCGGTCCTGTAGCTGGGCATCTCGTTGTCTGCCTGCTGCGCCTCCGCCAGTGCTGCATAGTCCACCCCCCGGGACAGGGCCTGGACAGCTGGTCTGGAGAGTGCGTCCGCCACGACGTTGTCCTTTCCTGAGACATGCTGGATGTCCGTCGTGTACTCTGAGATGTAGGACAAATGTCACTGCTGGCGAGCCGACCAGGGATCGGACACCTTCATGAACGCGAAGGTCAATGGTTTGTGGTCCGTGAACGCAGCGAACGGCCTGCCTTCTAAGAAGTACCTGAAATGCCGGATTGCCAGGTATAGCGCCAACAGTTCCCAGTCGAAAGCACTGTATGTGAGCTCGGGTGGTCGCAGGTGTTTGCTGAAAAACGCCAGGGGTTGCCAGCGACCCTCGATGAGTTGTTCCAGTACCCCACCGACTGCCGTGTTAGATGCGTCCACTGTGAGGGCGGTAGGGACGTCCATTCTGGGGTGCACTAGCATCGCGGCGTTTGCCAAGGCTTCTTTTGTTTTAATGAAAGCGGCGGCGGACTCCTCGTCCCAGGTAATGTCCTTGCCCTTACCCGACATCAGGGCGAACAGGGGGCACATGATTCAGGCTGCTGAAGGGAGGAAACGGTGATAGAAATTTACCATACCCACGAATTCCTGAAGGCCTTTGATTCTGTTGGGTCGGGGGAAATGGCGGACTGTGTCTACCTTAGCGGGCAGAGGGGTTGCCCTGTCTTTAGTAATCCTGTGGCCCAGGAAGTCGATGGTGTTGAGCCCAAACTGGCATTTGGCCGGGTTGATTGTCAGGCCGTATTCACTCAGTCGGGCGTAGAGTTGACGGAGGTGGGACAGATGCTCCTGACGCCAGCTGCTGGCTATGAGGATGTCATCCAAATAGATGAAAGCGAAGCCCAGGTCGCGTCCCACCGCGTCCATTAACCGCTGAAAGGTCTGTGCGGCATTCTTTAGGCCGAACGGCATGCGGAGGAACTCGGAAAGGCCGAAAGGGGTGATGAGTGCAGTTTTGGGGACGTCGTCCGGATGCATTGGGATTTGATGGTATCCCCGGACGAGGTCCACCTTGGAGAAGATCCGTGTGCCGTGCAGGTTTGCTGCAAAATCCTGAATGTGCGGCACAGGGTAGCGGTCCGGTGTCGTAGCCTTGTTCAGCCTGCGGTAGTTGCCGCATGGTCTCCAGCCCCCTGTTGCTTTGGGCACCATGTGCAGGGGGGAGGCCCATGGGCTGTTGGACCGCCGTATGATCCCCAATTCCTCCATCCGCTTGAATTCCTCCTTCGCCAGGCGGAGCTTTTCCGGGGGGAGCCTTTGAGTGTGGGCGTGGAGGGGTGGTCCCTGGGCTGGAATGTGGTGCTGTACCCTGTGTCTGGGCATGGCTGCCATGAACTGCGGTGCCAGAATCGATGGGAAGTCCACCAGGATTCTGGTGAATTCGTTGTCCGACAGCGTGAGTCCAGATGTGGGGCCGGCAACTTGGCTTCACCCAGGGAGAACGTCTGGAAAGTCTCGGCATGTACCAGTCTTTTCCCTTGCAAGTCGACCAGCAGGCTGTGAGCTCGCAAGAAGTCCGCCCCCAGGAGTGGTTGGGCCACCGCGGCCAGTGTGAAGTCCCACGTGAACCGGCTGGCACCGAACTGCAGCTGCACTGTGCGGGTGCCATAGGTCCTTATTGTGCTGCCGTTTGCGGCCCTCAGGGTGGGTCCTGGCTTCCTGTTGCGGGTGTCGTACCCCGTCGGGGGCAAGACGCTGATTTCCGCTCTGGTGTCGACCAAGAAGCGGCGTCCTGACTGTTTGTCCCAGACGTACAAGAGGCTGTCCTGGTGGCCAGCCGCCATAGACATTAGCGGCAGCTGGCCCTGACCCTGGCAGAGTGGGCGACAATGGTGGGCTTTTGTGCCCCACCGCTGGTGGTAGAAACACCACTGTTCACTGGCCTCCTCACTCCTGTCTCTGTGTTGTGTGCGCTCCCCTGCCGGGCCTGGTCTGGTCTGCTGTTGGGCGCGTGGCTTGGTAATCTGACTGATGGACGCCACGCTCTCCCTCTTGGCTTTCCACAGCACGTCTGCCCGGGCCACCACCTTCCGGGGGTCACTGAAATCTGCGTCGGCCAGCAGCAGATGTATGTCCTCGGGCAGTTGCTCTAGGAACGCTTGCTCGAACATGAGGCAGGGCTTGTGTCCGTCAGCCAGGGCCAGCATCTCGTTCATCAATGCTGACGGCAGCCTGTCTCCCAAACCATCCAGGTGGAGCAGGCGGGCACCCCGCTCACGCCGTGAGAGGCCAAAGGTCCCAATGAACAGCACTTTGAATACTTCATATTTGCCTTCTTCCGGGGGCGACTGTATGAAATCCGCAATCTGGGCGGCCGTCTCCTGGTCAAGGGCGCTCACCACGTGGTAGTAACACGTGGAATCAGAGGATATCTGCCGAATCTGGAACTGGGCTTCTGCTTGGCTAAACCACACACGTGGTCGCAGCGTCCAGAAAGTCGGCAGTTTTAGCGAAACTGCGTGAACAGATGAAGAGTTGGTCATCTTTGATCCAAATCCTGTTTGGACCGTCGGGGTCACCAATGTAGCGATGTGCTACTCACAGCGCTGAAATAACGACATGCAGTCGGTAAGTCATTTTGAGACTAGTTTATTCAAACTTCGCGGTGCTGGTATTTCAATCCCTAGCGCCCGCCCTCTCCGGGCGGAAATGACGTCAGAGGTGCATTACCAAAGTCTCTCCCCGCGCGCTGGCTATTTGTGAACTGGTTCGCCTGCGCAGAAAGTGGGTCGCCACAGTTTCTTTATTCCTTTCCTGCTACTAATTCTATTTCCTTCTCTGTATTGGTAGCATTACCCCTAATTTGATGGGGACTGAAAAAGGGTTGATTGTAATGCAAAGTTATGCTGCTGTGTTCTCAAACATAGTACAATGGCAGCAATGTAGGGGACTACAACCTTTCCCTGAGTGCGTACTTCAGGGTACCCAAGACAAAATGCAGTGTTTTGACTTCCATTGAATACATCCCTCTTTATTCAAACAGTGAAGATAGTAGTGAGAGGTGTAGTGAGAGGGAGTTGCCACCAGGATGTTTATGTAGCACAGAAGGAGATCACCGAGCCCATCATGCTTATGAAAGAACTGACCAATCTGTCCCAGTTCATCCTGATGTTTCTCTGTTGCACTAAGTTTTCCCTTACCGATTTGCCATTTCTTCCCATATCAGGACCAATAAAAGATTTAATATTGTCATTATCACCATTGTTGTGTAACGCCTACGCGACAGACTGGTATATGTCTAGGGAAAAATCCAGCCACTAGCCAACCCCGCCTCCCGTATATGCAGATGCTGTGGAAAACAAGTTAATGCAGCGTTGCACACACAATATCAAGCTCACACCAGGTACAGTTATAGAATATACTTTAAGGATTTTACTAGAACTAAGTGGTTACTAACGATACGGTATATATGAAGGAAAAGAAAATAAAGAAAAAGGTGCCAAAACTTATTAGAGTTCAGTCAATTTAGTGCATGTCGTTGGAGCTCAATCATCGAACCATTCGACCCATCTTCGCTCTTGTCCAACCTCCACGACCTCGCACCTGGAACCACCCGAAGTGGTCAACTGAGCAGTGCGGCACACGTCCACCTTCTTCGGCGTCTTCTTCCCGACTCTCGAGAAGACCGCCAAATCCCAGCTCCCAGATCCACAAGAAAAAAATGACATCCAACCCCATTGGTTAACAAATGAACACAATCTCCATTATCAGCAATTCTAAACCTAAACAGACTGCGAGAAGCTTCGAGAATGCTCTGCCAGACAACACTCTCTCACCAGTTAGCAGAACAAAGAAGCAGTTTTACTTTTAACGAACAAAGAAGCCATTTTGATGAACATACGCAGTACAGTTGCTTGCAGAAACAAGGGCAGTGTGCAAATTGGTTGCTATATCTCCTTCTATGTAACGGTGACTCTGCTTCAAAATTGCGTCATTGGTTTTAGTACACTTTGAAAGGGATGTGATAGGTGTCATAAAATACAATTCCTTTTTTAATTGTATATCCAGTCCATTAACAGTTACTCTTCTAGATTTTAATTGCTTTAACAGCATGTGTAATTAGTACCAAATCCTGCACGCATCTACTGCATGCTGCTCTGCATGGTATTGGTATTAGTTTATTATTGTCACATGTAGCAAGATAGTGAAAACTTAGCTTTGTAAACCATCCATGAAGTTAGCTTCAAAACATAAGTACTCTGAGGTAGTACAGGGGAAAAGCAACAACAGAATGCAGAATACAATGTAAACACAAGATTGTGCAGACTGTGGAAATCCAGAGCAACACACACAAAATGCTCCAGCACTTTTTAGTGTGTTATGCAGAATATGATGTTACACTTACAGAGAAAGTGCAGCTCATGTTGACAAAGTTTAAGGGCCAAGGCAAGGTAGATTGTGAGATCAAGTTCATTTTTAACATGTTTATTCTGTTGAAGAATCTTATGGTATAACAGTAAGGTAGAACCTATTCTTCAGCCTGGTGGCATGTATTTTCAAACTTTTGCATCTTCTGTTATTTCTCCTGTCTTCTTGCTCCAGGAGGGTACTTGGACACCTGGCTTGTACCAGAGCCAATATTATGTTGCAGCTTGATGAAAAGTGACAAAGTGAAGGCATTGAACAGCCGGTACAGCAAACTCATTCTGCCTGAGCTGGTCACAGGTACTACTGCATCCCATGCAGAGAGCCAGATTAAACTGGCAGAACTATACAGGTAACAGGAGAATGAAGTCATTGATTTTGTGACGGTTTGTTCCAGTACAGTAGAAACCTGTCCTTTCATAGTACAGAAATATTTCCTAAAATATATGTCTCGAAATTTTCCTGCATTGTTGTTCTTAAGGCATTTAAATGCATTGTTTGGATATTATTTACATGATTCCAGATGATGAGTTTGTTCAAAAAGAAATGAGAAATTTGATCTTAGTGTGTCAGTGTTCATACAGTATCTTTAAACAAATACTAAAAACACTTGTACAGTGTCTGAAGTGTGACAAAAATCAACTTGACAGAATCTTAGAATTGTGTAGCACAGATTTAGGTCCTCTTGGCCCATTCTAACCATGACGAATATGATGCCTATTAGTGTTAATCCCATTTGCCATCCTACCCAGACCCTGTCTCAAAGTTCCTCATATTTTCCAGGCATTTAGAAAACATTGAACATAGTACAGCACAGGTAAAGGCTATTCGGTCCATAATGTTTGTGCTAACCACGATGCTAACTGAAACTAATCCCAGGGGCCTTCAGATAGTCCATAACCACCGCCCCCCCATTCCCTCCTGATCGTGTGCCTGTCTAAATCTCTTTTAGAATTTGCTGATGTATCTGCTTCCACTGCCTTCTCATGCATCACATTCCAGTCTCCCATCACTCTCTGTGTAAAAATAACTTTCATTACAGATCTTTAAACTTTCCCCTGCTCATCTTTGGTAGTTGACATTTCCTCCCTGGGGAAAAGGACTCTAGACTCTCCCCTTTCAAAGCCTGTAATAAATTTAACTGCTTTTAGCAGTTCTCTCCTCAGCCTCCTATGCTCCAAAGAAAGCAATTCAAGTTTAGACCATAAACTTTAGAGCAGAATTAGACCATTTAGCCCATCAAGTCTGCTCTGCCATTTCATCATGGCTGATCCAATTTTCCCCACAGCCCTGTCTCCCGCCTTTTACCCGTACCCCTTCATACCCTGACCAATGAAGAATCTATCAACCTCTCCCTTAAATATACAGAAAGACTTGGCCTCCACAGCAGCCTGTGGCAAAGAATTCCCCAGATTCACCACTCTCTGGCTAAAGATATTCCTCTTCATCTCTGTTCTAAAAGGACACCACTGTATTCTGAGGCAGTGTCCTCTGGTCTTAGACTCTTCCATTATAGGAAGCATCCTCTCCCTACCCACTCTATCGAGACTTGACCAACCTCTCCGTATAGCTAATACTCTCTAATTCAGGCAACATCCTGGTGAGCCTCCACTCATCTTTCCAGTAATAGAGCAACCAGAGCTGCACATAATACTCCAAATGTGGCCTAACCAATGTTTCATACTTCTGCTGTATAATTTGCCAACTTTTATACTCAGTGCCCCAATGAATGTATGTACAGTTTGCACACCTTCTTTATAACCCTGTTTACTTATACCGCCACTTTCTGGGAGCTATGCACCTCGAGATCCCTCAGTTACTATGTGAATATCATTCTCTACCTCATGATTGCAACAAAGAATTATTTACCCGGACAGCAATTTTCAACCAGCAAGCACTCATATTTCTCTTTGCGGAGTTTTGCTGTCATGATTACTCGCCTAACCACGTGGGCTTCCAACCCAGTCCATAATCGACTAAGCAGCTGTCATTCTGTGTGTGTGTGTAAATGAGAATGAATCAAACAGATCACTGATTTTTAATAGGAACTGTGCACAAATAATGGAAAAGCAATAAACATAGGCCAACAGGGCCATTAACGAGAACTTTCAAGCTAAAACTAATCCATTACAGTAGCTCAGCAGTAGCAGTGTAATACAAAATAGATACTGTTCCTTAACAGCATCAGTCTAAATGGTAGTTGTCTTTCTTGGATCCAGGACAATGGTAAGCAGGGAGTGCTATCATTGTTTTACTTTTGTCAAATGTTGACAAGACTGAAATGAGAGGAAGGAAGTTAAATATCACCATAATGGAACAGTAATTGGCTGGTATGTGCATACTCACGGGTACGATTGCCGAACCCACTCTGCAGCCAGCCAGCGAGGGTGCGCAAAGTCCACGGTTGTGACACCTTCTGAGCATTTCCATATTCCACCATATCCTGATTCCTGATGACTCCATCCCATCTCCTCTCTCCCGTCAAGAACACTTTGTTCCTGTTTTCTTTGCATTTTGTTCTCTACTTTGTTCTAAATATTAATATTCCAAAGCAGGAAATTGCATTGGAGGAAGAAAACAGAAGTCAGGGGCTGAGAAATTTGTTTTCACTGCATGAAAAAGTGTTGTGCGGTTAAAAATATTCTCTGCGTGTGTGTAGCACGATCCACAGCATATAATGCTGTGGCCATGTTATTAGGTGTACTTGTACACCTGCTCATTAATGCAAATATCTAATCAACTAATCATGTGGCAGTAGCTCAATGTATAAAAGCATGCAAACATGGTCAAGAGGTTCAGTTGCTGTCCAGCCCAAACATCAAAATGGGGAAGAAATTTGATGTCAGTGACTTGGACTGTGGAATGATTTTGGTGCCCGATGGGATGGTTGGAGTATCTCAGAAGCTGCTGACCTCCTGGGATTATCATGCACAGCAGTCTCTAGAGTTTGCAGAGAATCATGTGAAAAGCAAAAAGAAAATTCAGTGAGCAGCAGTTTTTTGGCAAAAATGCCTTGTTAATGAGAGAGGTCAGAGGAAAATGGCCAGACTGGTTCAAGCTGACAGGAAGGTGATAGTAACACGCATGGTAACAGTGGTGTGCAGAAGAGCATCTTTGAATGTACAACACAGTAGATGGGCTACAGCAGCAGAAGTCCACGAACATACACTTAGTGGCCACTTTATTAGATACGGAATGTTCTTGTTAAAGTGGCCCCTGAATATAGATTCCACTTCTGCGAACTTCAAGAAAAAGCAAATCTTTATAGTGAAATACTGGGGCTTGAATCAATGATATTTAAAGGGGTCTTGCTTCGCAGTTCATGGGTAAATATCAATTTCTCCTTCGGGTAAAAAAAATCCCTCCCCTTTCCTCTGCCATTTACCACTCTGGCTGTTTGCGTCTTCTCGTCTGCTTGTCTCTTCCCCCGGGTCCCTTCCTCTCCTATCCTTCTCCAGCCTTTTCCTTTCCCACCCACTTGGCTCCACCTTTCACCTTCTAGCTAGCCTCCTTCCCCATCCTCCACCTTTTTATTCTGGCATCTTACCCCTTCCTTTTCAGTCCTGAAGAAGGGTCTCAGCCTGAAATGTCGGCTGTTGATTTCCATGGATGCTGCCTGACCTGCTGAGTTCCTCCAGCATTTTGTGTGTGTTGTCATAGGATTTGCTACTAAATCTGGGCTGCAGATAGCCAGAATTTTGTTAACAGCTTACTCTGCAGTGGATCTCCTCTAAGCTCTTCACTGCTGTGCTTTTTGTGACCCTGAACTCAGCCTCTCTTGGCCAGTCCAACCCCAAATCCACAATCCATCTCTTGAGTTCCCTGTCTTCCTATACTGATATCCTGACCCTCTGCACTCCTTTCCCGATCTTCCCAGGATGTTTTCCTTTACAATCTGTGACCCACAACTAGTTTTCCTCTGCAAGACTTGTCATTGTAGAATAGACACAGGATAGGCAATTGGATATATTACATGCGAGAGGCCTGCTCCAACAAGATCTTCAAAATGGTAGGTGAAGTGCTCAAACCCGTATATTTTCCAATTCACTTGCTTTTCTCAGCATCAAAACATTTCCAGAGAGTGATCTTTCGAATGCGATGTTAAGCAAAGTTTCTGCCTGACTTTACAGGAAGATATAAACTTGATTCCTTTTCTGAGGTGTCAGAGAATTGGGCCTTGGCCTAATATTTATCCTCAGCCGACACCAAGAGAGAAAAGAAATCACACTGCAATTCATGGGACTTTCTTGTGTGCAGTGTGAGTGCTACATATCCAGCAGGACTAGACATCAAAAGTTACAAAAATTTTTAGATGTCTTCAAGTAATGAAAAAGATTACTTAAGTGCAAATCTTTGTCTGTTGGTTTGTAGTTCTGTATATCAGATGCTGCAGGGGTATAATGGAGATTTGTTCACACACAATAAAATATTGATCAAGCATCACAGTTGGAAAATCAAAAAAAAAGACTCCAGATGTTGGAAATCAGAAATCAAATGTGCCGAAAAACTCAGCAAGTCTGGTAAGGTCTGTGAAAAGTGAAACAGAGTTAAAATTTGAGGTCCAGGACCTATGAAGGATTTTTGACCTGTTTCTTTTTCTACAGATGCTGCTGGACCTGCTGAGTGTCACCAAAATTTTCTGTCTTTATTTAAGTATCAGTTTTAGAAGGGCTGTTTTAATTTAAACTGGTATGTTTAGCAAAGATTTGCTCATTAAGTCCCTTCATAATGCCAGAGTTTTATCATAATGTCTCACTGCTTGCAATGTTTTCACCTTCCTCCAGGAAAGAGAAGATCTCCCTCCGTGCATGAAGACTGCGGCCCTGCTGAGCAGCCAAATCTGTTGTCTTTTCATTCTTTTGGGAAACAGTTTAAATCTGCCACTGAAAGTTGTGATCAAAGTTTCTCACCTGGAGACAAGAGTTGCAAACCCAATTTCTCAGTAGACAGTGCACAGAACTGCTTTAAATTAAGTTCTAATTGATTTTAATTTAGCAGCTTTCTCTGTGATGCATTCAGGGATCAAAATGATTGTCAACAGTACCGTCTCATGTGCACTTGATTTGTTTTAGGCTGTATGCTCCTGCCCCATCACCTGTACTTCTTCCCCCCTCTCTGCTGCTTCACTCCACTTCCATTACCACCCCTTCCTTTTCTCGGATTTATATATCGTCTTGCTGATTCTTAATGTTTCAGTCTCACTCTGGACAGTGATTAACTGATTTACATCTTCTGACAGTTTTGAAGGTGCTTAGTGAAATGGAGCAGAAAATTTGATCCTCAGAGGATGTCTTGTCATGGCCAGACAAGATAAACTTCGGAAAAAATACATTTTACAGTCTCTGTAACCTTACACAAGCAGGTGATTGGGATCCAATGATAAAGTGACTGTTACCTAAATTCTGTCTTCATAGTTTAATCAGGATCTAGCACTGGAATTATAGTGTGTGAGATTTGAATTACATGGGGTTTAAAGCACAATGCTGCTGGATATTCATCTCTTTGGGCCTATGCTATCATTTATAGTTCACATTAACTGTACAAGGTTTTGGATGAACAAAAAACAAGGCAAACACAGACCCTGTAACAATGACATAAAAACAATGCAATAAATCGACGGCTTAGCAGAGAAGCTAGTAGTGCCAATGTCTCATAATGCCAGAGACTGAGGTACATTACTGACCTCAGGTGCTGTCTATGTGGAGTCTGCATGTTCTCCCTACGATTGGTTGGGCTTCCTCTGCGAGCCTTATTTCTCCCCATGTCACATTAGTCAGCCACTGTAAATTCCATAAAGCAAGTAGGTGAATGGTGGTAGGTACAAAGTACATTTTTATTATCAAAGTGCATATATGTCACCGTATACAACTCTGAAATTAGTTTTCATTTTCTTGTGGGCATACTCAACAAATCTATAGAATATTAACTATAACATAATCAATGAAGGGCCTCCAAACTATCGATTTAAACCAGAGTGCAGAAAAAGGTGGAGCTTTGGAGGGTTAATGGCGCCTAATGCTGACTCCTTTGCTTGCATCTTTGGAAGCAGCTCTATTTCCATCTTTAATGTCTCTATTTTTCCCTTTCAGGGTTCTTTTGGAGACCCTGACCTGGAATTACACACTGACTATGGTTCTCTGTGGGAATGGGACCTGCTCTTGGGGTTCCATAACTGGCTGTTGTTTGGCACACCAAAGCCACACCTAAGAGTCTGGCTCGACTTCGGAAGCCTAGGATCTTGGGGCTCTGGAGATGGACAGATCGAGGGTCAATGTCACGACAGGAGATCCGTGTATTGTCAGAGGAGTCGGGATATCTGGTGTATGCATGGAGACCTGGGATCTTTGCGATCTTCGGGCACAGAGCTGGAAAAATGCGACGTAACGGACTTTTAATATCGTAAACCAGCGAGTTGTTTGTTATGTCTCCCCCCTCACTGGGAAAATGGAGACACCTCCTTCTCCCTTATTAGGGAGATAGAGAACCTGAGGTATGTCGAATACCGGGTGAAACGCAAAGTCTTTGAGGTAACTGCAAGTCTGTGTCTTTGCCGTTGCTTTGCTCACGCTTGAGTGCTGGGTGGTGGTGCCAATGCTTTTTTTTGCCAGTGGAGGGAGGGGGCGATTTGTGGTTAACTACATATACCTGTCTCCACGCCCCTCTGCTGACTGCTCCTGTGGCTCCTCCCACAGACCCCTGGATAACGGCGATTGTGTCACTGTTCCTCCCACAGTCCAGGGCAGTCATCCAGCATGGACGTGGTCCGTTTTACTGCTAATAAAAGCCTTTCAGTATTTACTCTACTTCCAGTCTTTTGGAGTTATTGATAGTGCATCAGGATTGTTGCTCGCTGCCACTTACGCGGGGGAGGGAGGGAACTGGGGGGGGGGGGATTTTGGGGTTCTAATATTTAATTGTCATTTATTCTTTGGGGCACTACTCTGTTTTCATGGATGTTTGTGAAGAAAAAGCATTTCAGGGTGTATATTGTATACATTTCTCTGACATTGAATTGTCCCTTTGAATCTTTGAACAACAAACTGTCCAAATGCAAAAAGAAGAAACAACAGCAATAAATATCGAGAACATGAGATGAAGAGTTCTTGAAAGTGAGTCCATAGGTTGTGGGAACATTTCAATGATGGAGCAAGTGAAGTTGAGTGAAGTTATCTCCTTTGTTCAAGGTTGAGGGGTCATAACTGTTCCTAAACCTGGTGGTGTGATGAGACCAAAGTATTAGTGTAAAAGGAGAGTGAATGTAGGCCCAAAGGCCTGTTCCCATGCTATACTTATCCGGCAACATGTACCATGATGTCATGCATCTGCATGCAGACATTCACCTCATTCTGTTAAGAAATCAGATATGTGCTTCCCCCCAAAACAACATTATATTCTTCCACATTCATCAGCTCATCATGCTCAGCTTCCATTTTTTATTTCAACCTCAGAACATATTTCTATTTCTTTATTTTTTAAGTTACTTCTCCAGAGTGAGCAGAAAATCCCTCCCAAAGCTTATACTAGATGAATGAAAAGCGATATAAAATCTGAGAAGTGTGCTAATGAGTCTTGTACATTTTTCCCTTGTGTGGAGTTTAGATCATTTTCCATTCTCTTTGAGGCCGTCTTAATGGCTGTAAAACCCATTGCCCTGATTCCCAGAGCATGTTCAAACAGCCACTTCCATCTTTCCCAGTAGGATTCTCCGATTACTTGTATGATCTGAAGCAACACATTGGCAAATGATGCTGTGCATCAGTGCAGGAAGTGGATAGAGGGAAGGAGGGAAGAGAGCTGGTGGAATAAAAGCAGAAAATAAAACAGAAAAACACAACTGGGCAGACGGCATCTTTAGAGAGAGAAATAGGGTTTATGTTTTAGGTGAATGAACAGATTCTGATGACACATTAATCTGGACGTGTTAACTGCTTCTCTCTCCACAGATACTGCCTGACTTTTTGCCTATTTCCAGGGTTCCCTGCATTTCAACATCTGACGCTTTTCTTTGATTTTCAGAAGGTCACTGGTTCACTCCCTGCCCAGAGGTCTGAGTGCTATTTCAGGGCAGCAGAGTCAAACCCACCATCAGGTAGAAGATTAAACAAGAACCCCACCTGTTTTCTCATTGGAATGGAAAAGATCCCATCGTGCTATCTGAAAAAAAACACACACACAAGAAGTTCCCTTTCATATCTGAACAATACTTCCCTCAATCAATGAACAACTAGATTAATCAAGTGGAAAGCTGCTAAGTGCAAATTGACTAACAATTAAGATCAACTTCTTTCACCATATGCATTTACATCTATTTGGAACTCGTTGTGTTGGTCAGGGCCCTTACCACAACATTCAACATTTATAAAGAATAAAGAATTATATGAAAACTAAAATTGGAGACAAAAATACAGATGCAAAATTAAAAAATGCATAAATGCATAAATGTCAGCATATATTTGTAATGTAAGCAGTATTATAAAAGTGGTTTAAAGTATTTACGGTGCAGTGTAGTGATGAGAATAATAGGTAAAGGGTGGGGGGGGGGGGTGCTGGGAGATGCTAGCTAGTGTAGTTGATCAGATTAACTGCCTGGGGGAAGAAGCTTTTAAAATGATGTGATGTTTTTGCTTTCATAGCCCTATGGTGCTTTCCAGAAGGGAGATGGGCGAATATTATTTTGACATTGACTCTTATCGATTGAACTGGTTTCTGTAGTAAGAGTACATATTGTACTGCAGAATGCGAAAGTTATTACCCTTCAACTACCAGGCCCCTGAACCACTGTGGTTAACTTCACTCAGCTCTACACTGAGATGATTCCACAACCTATGAACTCACTTTCAAGGAACTCTTGTTCTCAGTATTCTTTATTTACTGATTTATTGTTATTATTTTTTTTAGTATTTGCACAGTTTGTCTTTTTTTGTACATTATTTGCCAGTCTTTGTGTGTAGATTTTCATTGATTTTATTGTATTTCTTTGTTCTACTGTGAAAGCCTGAAAGAAAATGAATCTCAGGATAGTTTATGGTGACATACATGTACTTCGATAATAATAAATTTACTTTTAACTTTGAACTTTGGTAACTAAAGAGGATTTGGAAAGAAAAATCCTGCAGTTACTGGAAATCTCAAATAAAAGCAGAAAATGTTGCAAATACCCAGCAGGTCAGGCCGAGTTTGCAGAGAAAGACACAATTGTTAATGTTTCAGCCTGATGGCCTTTTGTCAAACATAGAGTAAGTTAGATGTGAAACAATTTTTCAGCTTCAGAGAAAAGGGGAGAGGCAGAGAGTACAAAAAGAAGCGTGTGATAGGTTGGTCAGGAAGATTGAATGAGAAGTGGTGATAGTGCCGGCTAAATACTGGTAGGAGAGTGTGTGTCTGCTGTAAATCGGAGCAGAAGAATTAAATGAGAAAAGCCAGAAGAGGAAAGAGAGAAAAATTGTGTGTTTTAAACATGTGATGCAAGGCTGGCATGGCTGTTTTGTAGAAAAATTGAATTCAGTGTTCATTAGGCTGTAATGTGGCAATTTGGAAGATGAAGCACACTCTCTTGAGCTTATAGTGAGTTTTATTGGAACAATGATGAGGCGCAACTACAAAGAAGTCAAAATGGGAATAAAATGGAGAATTAATATAACTGGTACAGTCGGCTCTCCTTATCCGCGAGGGATTGGTTCCAGGACCCCTTGCGGATACCAAAAGACGTGGATGCTGAAGTCCCTTATTTAACCTGTCTCATTGCTGTGGTCTTTAGAACCCGGCGGAGCTCTGAATCACGAAAATAATCACAATCACGATTGAAAATAAAGTAGAGATAATAAAGTGATCGGAAAGAGGTGAAACGCCATCGGTCATTGGAAAAGCATTAGGCTATAATCGGTCAACAATCAGAACAATTTTAAAGTATAAAGTGAGAAAGGCCCTGTCCCAATGAAAGCTACAATTATTACTAAGCAACGCAGTGGTTTAATTATTGAAATACATGTGTTTCTTAAGTGTTTTATATGCATAGAAATGTAAAATATATACTATATACTAAGACAAACGTTTGACTAACTGACGCTAAATAATACCGGATGTACCTGTTCCAACCTACTTAGTAAGAGAACTTACATTTTTTTTCGATGCCGATCCACGATAACTTACGCTCATCCTCCTGTATGCTTTAAATCATCTCTACATTACCTATAATACCTAATACAATATAAATGTTATGTAAATAGTTGTTATACTGCATTGTTTAGGGAATAATGACAAGAAAAAAGTATATACATACTTAAACACCAAGTGCTGGAAGAGCACTTACGGGTTTTCTCAGATCGCGGTTGGTTGAATTCGAGCATGCGGAACTCACGGATAAGGAGGGCCGACTGTAATTAGAAGCTGTGGACCTTCAGCAAAGTGCTCACTCAATCTGCATTTTGCTTTTCTCCGATGTGAGAAAGACAAGGCCAAGCTGTAGTGCGCATCTATTTCTTGGTGAGCTATGGCTATTTTGTGTGCAATCTACAAAATGCAGTGTAGCTGTTTATCTAGTCTACACCGACGGTGCTTCCCAAATTTTCAAACACAACACCAAGCCCAAGGGCGACTGTTGCATGGGAAGAGCACTAACTGCAGATTTCCCTGTTGGGCACTCACCAACTTGATTTCCTTGTGTGTCGCATTTCCTTCATTGTTGATGGGTCTGGTCCTAGACTTCCCTCACCAACATTTGGAGTGTGTGGCTTTAGCACCACAGCTTGTTGTGGTGGAGAGTCTTGTGAGTTCCTGAGATCCTGAGACCGATGCCATCCAGAGTTTAGCCATCTGTCATTTAGCTCCTGGTGGGGTAAAGTCAAGTGGGTGGTCCGGACAAAGAGTGATCCAACCAAGACCTTAACGGTAGAGCAGGCAAAAGAACACAATGACAATGAAGGTGGAGGAAGGCTGCAGCAGTGAAGTGTCCCCAGTTGTCTTGCATTCCATGCCATCAGATTCTGACCCTGCTCTGTCAAGAACCATGTGAAGGCTGCCCATGCATCAGCCTCCCCAGGCATTCTTCATTAAGGGAATTCACCCTAACATCCTGGATTGAGTCCAGTGGTGATCAGCAAGTGGCAAAGGGGGCATGATTGTGAGGTCTGGAAGCTCCTTAGAATATGTGGATCTCGGATCAGTCTCTGAGGACCCACCAGTAGACAATCCCGTTGGAGAACATAATTTTCGACTTGAGTGATCTCACTGCTACTAGCACTATAGGCAATGAAGACTAGATAATAAATGCTAGTCTTTCCAACAACATGTAGACCCTGAAAAATTAAGAGAAAACCAAGTTCAAGTTTAAAGCATTCAAGTTCTAAATTTACATATCATGAGCAATGATGGAAGTAAATTTAGCTGGAAGATGTACAACCATCTCTATTTTGCAGAATTAAAGGAGTTCTTTGTAAAGCCTTATTAATAATGCCAATATTAGACCGAGAGTAGTTACAAGAGTTAGGAAGTGATGTAAATCCAAGTACTATACCTCTGCTGGCACATTATCACACTCTGGGTCCCAGTCCACACACGTAGCAACAGGAGCTGTGGTGTGATTTGGATCTTTTAAGCTTGAATTCTCTTGGAGGACTGTCATATTTCCATATTGCTTGCAAATATATTTGAATAATTTTAATATTTTTCATCGTATAAATAATGAACCTCATTGTCCAGTGTAGCAATGATCCAAGGAATGTAACTGAAGCCCTTTCAGAGCCGTGTTCAATAACAATTTGACAGTGCTACAGTATTCGTTCAGTTGGTGTGAAATTTTTCATACTCACTTTCTCCAGACTCCAGGGAGTATTTATTTTGGGTGATAAGTACCATAAATTATGATATGCCTTGCTAAAATACTGACATTTCCAGTTCCCATTTGGGAATACACTGAATCCGCAGGAGTCCTAACAGACTATTGCTTTACCAACCTAATATTAATTCTAATTTTAAATAGAAGTGTAACGCGCTCGGCCTGCCTTAGGCTACAGCGCAAATTTAGATTTTTTCTTATTTTCAATTAATACATTTTCAATCTCCTTACTTCATAACTCTGTGAGTAATTGCCTGTTCCTTCCCCTTCTATTGGAAATATAAACCCCAAATGCCGCAAGAGGAATATCAGGAGGGTTGTAAGTGAAGAGCTGTTAAAACCCTGTGGATTTTTAAGTGGAAAAGATCTCTGGGAACTGCTAATACGTGCAGACATTCTGTTTAGATTGAGGTGAACTTTGTTGAACCCAGGCACCTTGACACAGGACTGTAGGTGGGTGGGCCATTATGCAAGGGAGTTGTTCAGGGAGGAGATTTGAGAACTAAACCCCAAAATGTTCAAGGTCATTGAGATCATGATTTCATTCTACCCAGAGCTCAACTATTCTATAGCACTGCATCTGATGCCTTTAAAACTGTTTAAAGGAGGTGATTTGACGGTTAGTTTATTACATACACTCAGTGGGCACTTTATTAGATACAGCCTGTACCTTCCTTCTATTGTGGCCACTGAATGTATGCTTGTGGTCTTCTGCTGCTGTAGCCCATCCACTTCAAGGTTCAATGTGATGTACGCTCAGACATGTTCTTCTGTACACCATTGTTGTAACGTGTGGTTACTTGAGTTACTTTAACCAACTGGCCATTCTTCTCTGACTTCTCTCAATAACAAGGCATTTTTTGCCCACAGAGCTCACATTGGATTTCTTTTTTGGTTTCTCGCACCATTCTCTGTAAAGTCTAGAGACCGTTGTGCATAAAAATCCCAGAAGAACAGTTGTTTCTGAGATACTCGAACCACCCACCCACCAAGTCTGGCACCAACAATCATTCCAGGGTCAAAATCACTTAGAACACAGTTTCTCCTTGTCCTGTTGTTTGGTCTGAACAACAATTGAACCTCTTGACCAAGTTGGCGTGCTTTTATGCATTGAGTTGCTGCCACGTGATTGGTCGATCAGATATTTGGATTAACGGGCAGGCGTACAGGTGTATATAATAAAGTGGCCACTGAGTGTACAGTGGATTCTTGATGCAACGGTATTCTTCTTGAGCACAAACCTTTCATTTTTCCCAAGGCTTTCATTTTGCTGCCCACTCTGTAGATGCCTAAATCTATATTGTTTCTCAGTGTTAACCTGATATGTTAACTTCCACCTTCTGAAAACCAGACACATTCCCACTCAGCTTCTTGATTGTGAACCTGTCTTATGTGCAGTGTCCACTTTCCCTGTTCTCACCATTGCTGGCTGTTCCCAGAGCCAGCCCTCCAGCCTCTGTGATTCTCCAGCTCAGAATGTAGTCAGTGCACTAACATTCTTTCCTTGTTTAAGTAGTACACAAAGCATCTCTTTGAAAAAGAAAACACTTTAGTCATCAACTGGGATCAACTTAGATCAGGGGTTCCCAAACTTCTTATCTCATGGACTCCTGCCATTAACTGAGGGGTCTGTGGACCCCATGTTGGGAACCCCTGACTTAGGCGGCCATCTTGGATGGCATGGATGAGATGGGCTGAAGGGCCAGTCTTCATAATCTATGACTCTGTTTCTGTCATTAACTCCTTTACAGTTGGTGTCAAACTGTGTTAGATAATTATGTTGCAAAGTATATGAAATACATTTTATATATAGCCATGGTCAAGATTCAAGTTTGGTGTGTATGTCCAAACATACAGTGGGATGTGTCATTTGTGTTAAAAACCAACACCCAAGGCTGTGCTGGTGACAGCCCACAAGTGTCGCCACACGTTCCGGTGTCAACTTAGCATGCCCACAATGCTTGGCAGAACAACACAGAACAGAATAAGCAACAAACGACAGAAAGAAGAAACAGGCTCTATTCCTTCCTCTCACCCACGCACGCATACAGTCCTTTAACCCTAGGGCTAATTCTTAATCATGAATTTCACTTGACCTGTTTTTGGAATACAGATGTTCTAATTGTAACTGATTTTAGTACTTGCCATATAGTCCCCTTGCCATTGTCATAGAGTCATAAGAAATGGCACCAGGCCCTTTGGCCCTTTGAGTTAATGCTGAACATTAATCGTCCATTTATTCTAATCTTCCATTTTTCCATTTTTGTTCTCCACACATTCTCATTCACACCACTCAGATTCTACCTTCCATCTGCACACGAGGGGCACTTTACAGCGGCCTATTAACCTATCAACCTACATATCATTGATCTGTGGAAAGAAACTGGAGCACCTGGCTGAGACCCAGACGGGCCCAGGGAGAATATGCAAACTCCATGCAGAGCCTGAGGTAAGGACCAGGCCTTTGCCACTGTGAAGCAGCGACTCTATCAGTTACACCATAACGTAGCCTCAGAGAGCGAATCTTTTTGACGATTCTGCATTTTGCGTGTACAATATAGATTATATAGGGAGCAAATGCAGAAGCTGCCAGATGCACTCAGCAGGGCAGACAATGCCTGCGGAAAGAAAAACTGTGTTAACATTTCAGCTCAAAGGTCCTTCAGCAAGTCAGGAAGCATTTGTTTTTAATATGATATATTAACCCCGTTTCTCCTTCCACAGGTGCTGCCTGACCTACAACTGAATGCAGTAAATTGGTCCGATGAGTAAGAGGTAGAATCCAGTTGGGACACGATGAGAGTGAAGAGGGAGAATAAAATGGGATCAGTGTGGATTTGATGGGCTGAAGGGGATTTTTTTTGCTGTGTCTATCCATAACTGAATGACTCAATCTTCTAATCCAACCACAGTAAAGGGTCATTATTTATCAAGTTGTGCAGCCTTTTCAATTCCTCACATAAGTAATCATGGTGAATCACCGTTTATTAAATATTCTTCAGTCCACTCTTCAGGAAGGAGATGAGATCATAGTTCCCTGAAGCTAAATAAGACACATACTGTTTCTGAAGAAGAAAAGGCAGTTAGCCAGGGAAAAGCAATTAGGAACTATCGCTAGGGTATAAATCCTTCGAGGAGACCCATAAGAATCATATATTTGAAATTGAAACAGAAGATATGTTAGAATATCTATCCAGTGGTTTCTCTGCAGGAGGAACAAACAGAACCAAAGCTTAATACTGAGGTGGATTAAACAGTTTATTTTGGAGAGAAAACAACATTAACAAGGGACAGCAACTTGATATGTCTGAGTAATGAGTGAATAAAATAATTGCCTTCTAGGGTTCTTTAGTAAACAGTAACAGGACTGTGCAATGAAATCTGGTGAGTTTGGACAACTTCTTTAACAAAATATTTCTTAGATGAAGGGAGTGATGTCATATGTGCTGTCTTTTGATAAGGTGCTAAGATATTGGCCGCTTTATTTTCTTGGGTAGACGTACAAGGGGTGATTGATAAGTTCATGACCTAAGGTAGAAGGAGTCAATTTTAGTGATGCTTTGACATTATTTTGCAGATCTACTTACTGCCTATTACAAACCACTGGCAGTTAGGACACAATGAAGGTTCTCCATCTCCAGCAGTGGTTCAGGGCTTCCTACATCGTGTCAGTAGCTTCCTCTCGGACTTCACTACTGTCAGTCAGGCAAGTCCCGGGGTGGAGTCTCAGCAATACTGTCCCACTCAGATGTAGAGGATTTTTCATTGCTGTTTCCATAACAATTTTGCTTCTTTACAGTTCCAGACAGGGTCGTTAACAGTGAGCTGCGCCCCCCCCCCCCCACCCCTGAACCTGCAGGAACAGTGGGCCACTCTTAGTCTGTCCTTTACCCTTGACTGTTTGGGCATGGGTGACCCTAACCAAGAGCCAAAGCATAAAGACTTCCCTCCATCCAACATCATCTCTGGGTCATTGAGGCATGCAAGCCTCCAAGCCACGACAAGATTGGAAGATTTTGCAGAAGGGCCGACAGTTATTGTTCAGGTCCAGGCCCAATACTCAAATTTCAAAGTTCAAAGGAAATTGTTATCCAAGGCACTTGCCAAGGCACTGAAGACTACAGATCTATTGTGACTAAATGGGATTGGTGTAAACAGGTACATCAAGGTGCATGGATGTGTGGTAGACTAAAGGACTTGTTGCTATGCTGTATGTCTTTAAGACTCTATCGTTCAAAACAAATAATTATTTGGTGAAAATAACAGACCATGGAAGCTTGGTATATCATATTAGTATTCTTGTTTTATCTGATACAACATTTCAGAAGTTCTTTGATGGTTGGACAGTTCTATGGGACAAGCTGACACCAAGTCCTTCCTTCATTGGACAAATTGCATAGCAGGATATTTTTAAGGTTTAGGAAGTGAACGGATGCTCTCAAAATCTCTCATCGATGTCCTTGCGCTCTGCTTGTTACCCTGATCTAAGAACAATGCACCCATTGTAACAGATGGAACAAGGCTACTCATTTGAGCATATCTTCCACCAGCTATCATGTTCACCAATCATTATTTGTTTTGAATGATAGAATCTTCAAGAAATAGAGTCAAACAGGTCCTTCAGCCCACTATGTTCATCTGCAGAATCTCTTACGTTAAGATTAACACCTGATCTTAGATCTTAGGTTGCACACAATCTATGTACAAACACTGGTTGTGAAGTGACCTGGACTGAAAGTTATTTTACAGTAGAGCCTTAACAACCATCATAAAAGTGATGCACTTTGCCTTGAAGGCAAATGCTTGAAGTTTCTCTCTTTTATTCGGCTGATAGCATGAGTTTCAATTTTTTATTATTACTCTGCATTGCCAAGTGGTACCATCCTATAAGTTTTTATGTTGCACTGTGTGCTGAAAAGATTACATTAAATGGTCCTTGCAAATGACAGGCTCATCACAAGAGTTTACATTGAATCAAAAAGATTCTGGAGATGTGCCCTGTTACAGAAACTCTCAGCAAGTCAGGGAGATGGTCTAGAGGGGGGGAAAATCAGATTTGCTTCAGATATATGGACCTCTTGTTGAGACAAAATTAGCAAAGGTAAATTGAATCAAAAAGATTTAAGGTTCAAGAGTCAGAATAGTTTATTGTCATTCTTCTGTATAGGAGAATGAAATAATTATTGCTGCGGATCTGATGTGGCAGGAAAAAGCACCAAAGCATAAAGAACACAATACAAAAGCAAAAAAAATTATAAATATAAAAATAATCTTATAAACACAACATACAAGTAACTGTTAAATACATAGAGTGATTGTATGTACAGTACATAGAGTGACTCTAGGTGATATGTACATGGTGCTCTTGAGGTGGGTTAATGAATAGAGGTGTTGATCAACCTGATGGCTTGGGAAGTAACTATTTTTGAGTCTACTAGTCCTGGTGTGGATGCTGTGTAGACTCTTCTTTGATGGGAGTGGCCCAAATAGACTATAAGATGGGTGGGTGAGAACCTTCATGATATTGCTGTTCTTTTCCCAACTCTTTTCTTTACATATGGACTTGATCGTGGGTAGACTGGTGTTGGTGATGTGTCGGGCAGCTTTAACAACCTGTTTGCCACAGTGCAGTTCAGGCACTACACAGTGATGCAGCATGTTAGAGTGCTCTTCCGTAAAAACAGTAGAATAGAATAAAGCAAGGAAAGTGGAAACTGCAGACAAGTCTCACTGACGTGCAACTTTAGGTAGTACTCGGGATCAAATCAAATTTTGGGCCTGGAGTCATACTTAGATTGAGAAACGGCAGCAAAACACTGAATGGAGGAACTGAGCAGATTGAGCAGCATAATGAGTTTTGACCCAGATGTAGGGTTCTGACTCAAAAGATTCACAATCCCTTCTCCCTCTCCCTCCACCATAGATTATGTTTGACCTAAGTTCCCAAATTCCTTGTTGCTCCAGCTACCAGCATCTGCAGTGTCCTGTGACTATAGACCAAGAGGTATATGGATGGCAAAGCATCTCATCAACTTACTCCATCGAGTTATTTTATTGATATTAAAACAATAGCTTTCATGACCATTCATGGTGTTATCCCATGAAATAATAGAAACTTCACAATTTACCATGACAGATGTGAATTCATGACCTCTAGACATACTAGGAACATTAGATTACCAGACTGAGGAACTCTTGACCTCATTATCGCTTTGTACCAGTCTACCTGTGCTGCACCTTCTCTGTAATTGTAGAACTTTAGTAGCATTTTGTTATTCTATTACATCAATGTAGTGGTGTGAGGAAAATTATCTGTATGGATGGTATGCAAAACAGAAGTGTTCACTCTACTTTGGTACATGTGATGATAATAAGCCAATTTTAATTTCAAGTTCAATAGAGGGATATTGACCATGTGCTGGCAGATGAGATTAGACAAACTGGAATTATAGTTGCAGAAATGATGGGCTGAAGGGCCTTTCCTTGTACCATGTTCTGTATTGTATTTAACAATTTAACAGGGTGGGCACACACACCACACACACACACACACACACACACACACACACACACACACACACACACACACAAACAAATGAGTCATATTAATCAGCTAGACTACCTGCTGTGACAAGAAAAACCACTTGTGTATTGGATGACCTGACTAACCATTTCAATTACCACTATATTCATTTAGGATAACTCCCACACATTCTCTTCCTTTCCTGACCTGAAGACCCCTAACTACTTTCATTTAATAAAACTTGGAAACAAGGGACACAGTTGTATATTTAGAAAGAATGGCTTCAATAATAGCAATTATTGTACTCAGGCAATAACTCCTTGCAATCTTAATTGTCATTTCCCTTGGGTGAATTGTGTAGCATCATTTCAATTGGTGTCATTTGGGTGAGTGCATTGATTTAATATGAAACTGTGTAAAATCTTACAATACATTTACTTCACTGCATGGTTAGCAAATAGAATGTTCTCACAGCATGTTCACATTTAACTAAAATTATACCTGCATCAATTGCATGTCCATTTTTAAAAAGCCCACATTCATCTCTTCTAGATGGGTTATAATGGAGTTACATGTATAAACCTGAAGAGTTATGTGATATTTTCCTCAGACAACTGTTAAAATATTTTACTGAGTTCTTAACCATAAATATCAGAAACTTCAAAATTTTCCAATTATTCGCTCAATTTACGAGAGTTTTGATGATTTTCCCCATTGAAGGGCTGGGGTGGGGAGATAATGGGGATGGTGTGAGAACGCCTGCTGAATATTTCAACCATTTTCAATTTTTATTGAATATTGAATGACCGTGATTGAAATTAAAATTAACAGCTTATAGAGATGCTGCTATTTTGTAATGAATACAAAGAATACTAGAAATTCATTCAAGATTCAAGATTCAAGATTGTTTATTGTCATTCTTCAGTACATGAACGTAAAAAAGAAGCAAATGATTGTTACTCCGGATCCAATGCAACATGAAATTAGAATAAGCATAAAGGACACTATTTTAAAAAAACAAAAAAATGAAAGAAATCCTATAAAACACAATGTACAAGTAACTGTTAAATACATATACTGATTGTATGTACATAAAGTGACGCTAGGTGATGTGTATGTAGTGGTGGTAGGGTGGGTTAATGGGTGGAGGTGTTGATCATTCTGACAGCTTGGGGGAAGTAACTCTTTTTGAGTCTAGTGGTCCCAACATGGATGCTACATACAGTGCCCGTAAAAAAGTATTCAACTACCTCCCCCCCCCCCCCCCCCCCGGAAGTTTTCATGTTTTATTGTTTTACACAGTTGACAAGCAGTCCATGAGCAATATGATCTTTCATGATATTGCTGATATTTTTCCGCCCCTTTCTGTGTATATATCCTTGATGGTGTTAGGCTGGTGCAATGGCAAGTAAGGCAGCATCTGAGGTGAAGAAGTAAGAAAAGTTTGGCGAGAATGCTTATGACGGGGTTGGGACAAGACGGTTGGAATGACACAGATAGTTATGGCACTGGGTGAGAGAGGGTTGTGAAGCCTTGTTAACCTCTGATTGGAGGAGATATAAGTCGAAGGAGTTGATTAAGGACAGAGGAGAGAAAATTATTTTGTGTTTTTTTCAAATGATAAGCAAATGGATAACACTTGACTGTAAGTTGCTTTCTTCAATTATATTTTGGGCACCAAGAAATTAATGGGTTATTGAGAAGGGAGGTAAAGTAGACAAGATGGGAGATCAGCCATGATCATATTGAATGGTGGAGCTTAAGAGACCAGACAGTTTGCTCCTGATCCTATTTGTTCAGCTGTGGTTCAGAGGGGTCACATTCCTACTTCTGACAGGTTGTGGGTTCAAATGATCAACCAGGGCCGTGTGGTCCAGTGTGGTATGAGGGTGGAGTGACGACTGCTGGCTTTCATCTAGAAAGTAAGGAAATGTGAAATACTGTCTTTCATTTTTCATATTTCTGTATGAGAATGTAGGGCATTCAGCCCCATTGAGTCAATACTAGGACTGAGAGCAAACCAATTGGCCCTGTTCCCATAATTATTTCCCAGAAATGTACAGTATTCTCTCCAACATGCCATTTAATTCCCAGCTTTCTTGCCAACCAGGTACACAAATGGCAATTTAGAGTAGCCATGACCTGGAGGAGCATGATCTAGAATGTGGGAAGAAACTGGAGCAGCTGGGGAAGACCCACAGATCAGAAGGAGAAAGTGCAATTTTTACGCAGATAGCTCATTGCACATTGGTTGTTTGTCGGTCTTTGTGTATAGTTTTTCATTGATTCTGTTGTATTTCTTTGTTTTCCTGTGAACACTTGTTTGGAAGTGAATCTCGAGGTAGTATGTGGTGGCATATACATAATATGATAATAAATTTACTTCGAACCCAAAGCCGGATTTCAACCCGAGTTGGTGCAGCTGTGAGGAAGAACTCACTGGATGAATTATTAAATAAACGTCCTGTCTGCAGAATCAGGTGGATGAAAAATACACCCAGTGGCCACTTTATTAGGTACATCTGCACACCTGTTCGTTAATGTAAACATCACATCAGTCAGTCGTATAGCAGCAACTCAATGCACAAAGGTATTCCAAAATGGTCAAGAAATTAATCAGGGTTGTTCAGACCAAACATTAAAACGGGGAAGAAATGTGATCTAAGTGACTTTGACTGTGGAATATTTGTTGGTGTCAGATGGGGTGGTTTGAGTACCTCAGATCTCTTGATCATCTCCTGGGATTTTCATGCACAACAGATTCAAGAGTTTACAGAGAATGCTGTGAACGACAAAAAAAAAGTGAACAGCACTTCTGTGGGCAAAAATGCTTTGTTAATGAGAGAGTTCATAGGCGAATGGCCAGACTAGTTCAAGCTGACAGAAAGGCAAGAATAACTCAACAACCACTCGTTGCAACTTGGTGTGCAGAAGAGCATCTCTGAACACACAACAAAGTGGATGGGCCTAACACCTGCAGAAGACCATGAACATACATTCAGTGGCCACTTTATAAGGTACTGGAGGTACTGAGTGTAAATCATGGTCATATATTAATAAGGTGTAAGTTTCTCCAATATTTGCCACAGATTTAACCTCACTGAAAATAGATTATTTAGTCACATTCCCATTGAATAGACTATTTGTGACAACTTGCTATATATAAATTTGATGCAACAAATCTTACATTACAAGAATAACCACATTTTAAAAGTACTTCAGTAACAATAGAACACATTAGGAGGTTGTAAAAGATTCTACAGAAATCTTTTCTTTATATATAACATGTTTTTGCCTTTCTGACACCCATGAGACACTTCACTTGATTCTTCGTTTGGTTTGAAAATCGGTAAGACGCTGTGCTCACACCCACATCGCACCTTCAGCCTGTTTACTTTTCTTTGGCACTTCTTTCGAATGCTTCTTATGACTAGTTACTCACTGAACTGTCCAATGATACCTGGAGCAACAATCTGTGGAGGTACTCAGCCAGATGAGCAGTATCAGCAGGAGCTCAAGAATTGTCAGTGAAAACCTAGACGATGTTTTGGGTGAGCTGATGGAGGTATATAAAACTATAAGAAGTGAAGGTAAGGCATTCAAAATCTTTTATTCACATTTGGATGATCAAGTGCAAGAGGCCATAGAATTAAAGTGATAACTTGAAGCCTTAACTTGGCTACAACCCGTACACTTTTGAGATAGTGGTGGAGAGGGGTGACTAAACAAACTGTTATCCATTATGGACAATCTGGCACATCCTCTCCATGACCTTCTGAATAAGCAGTGGAGCACCCTTTTGAACAGGCTTATTCAGCTCTTCTGTTATAAGGATCGTCACAGAAAATCTTTCCTTCCAAATGCAATAAGCATATACAACAGTTCATCTCTGTGTGACAGGAGAACACACATCATAGTATGATAGTCTCTGTTTTATTATTTTGTACATTATTATTGCAAATTGGTAAATTATTATTGTGTATATTATTATTTTGTACTTTATTACTAGTTAATATAATTATTATATTTACTATTATTATTTATTATTATTGCTAAGTATTTTTTTTAAATGTTGCTGCCATAACAAAACAATTTCCCACTTGGGATCAACAAAATACTTATTATCATTATTATTAAAGGAGGACTAAGGGGAAAGTTTTTTTTACTGAGAGTGGTTGATACCTGGAACATGCTACCCGAGGGTGTGATTGAGTCAGATACCATCGCTACATCTAACAGACATTTAGACAGACACTTAAATAGGCAAGGCACAGGAAAGTGCAGCAGTTAGTGCAATTGCTTTACAGTGCCAACGATCACCGATCAGGTTCGATTCCCACCACTGTCTGTAAGGAGTTTGCACATTCTCCCCGTGACTGTGTGGGTTTCCTCCAGTTGCTGCAGTTTCCACCCACATTCCAGACATACGGGTTAGGGTTAATAAGTTGTGGCCATGCTATGTTGGCATCTGAAGTGTGGCGACACTTGCAGGCTGCCCAGCACATTTCCCACTGATTTGATTTAATGCAAAAAACACATTTCACTGTACATATGTTTTGATGTACATGTTCAAACGAAAAAAACTATCTAATATGTTCTTAATTATTATACTTGGGCAAAAATCTCAGAATGGATATTGTGGGCCGGAGGGTCTGTTACTGTACGGTATGATTCTATGATTCTGAATCCAGAGGATCCCACATCTCAGGTGTTGTGTCCTGTATGCAGTTGTCTCAGGTGACAGCTAGCAGGTTGCCGATATCTAGAATGCAAAGCAGTAAGGTGAGTGGCAGCTGTCTGTCTGGGCTTGGAGAGACAGAAGGACATGGGTCTGCACCACACCCAAGCAGACGGTGATACTGCAGTACAGTACTGAAGGTGTACTACACTGTTGGACTGTGAGTTTACAGACAACATGTCAAACCTCTCACGATGTAAAACATTCCAAAGCATAGTTTGAAGAAGAAGCGTGCAATTTTACAAGGGAAAGTTTGTCTCTGAAACAATATGGTAGAAAAGATCCTGCTGTTCTCAGCTGGCTGCTAATTTTCCTATTCTGAAGAAGTACTTCATTGGCTAGCAGGACTTCCTAATATTCTGTGCTGTGAACACAAACACAACAGCACGACAACAGGCCCTTCAGCCCATGATGTCTGTGCCAAACACAATGCCAAATTAAACTGATTCTGGGCATGATCCATATCCCTCCATTCCCTGCATAGCTACGTGTCTCTAACAGTCTCTGTTGTATCTGTTTGCACCACTATCCCTGGCAGTCCATTCCAGGTTCCTACCACTCTCTGTGTACAAAACCCTTTCTCTGTTAAACTACTTCCTAAACCTGTCCCCTCTCACTTTAAATGCATGTCTCGTACTTGACAGCTCTACCCTGGCAAGAAAGATTCTGTCTATCCTATAAATATCTTGCATAATGTTATAAACAGAATGCTTTCACTCAACTAGTGGCAAGGAGCTATAGAAAAGCAAATCCTCTTTTCTTCATGGCAAGGGCCTCTAGGATTGTCAGACCATTGAACTATTGTTGGAATAATTGACTGAACCATCAATGCCCAGTTCTGGACTGCACATATAATTTGAAATGCAGAATTTAGTGATACTATTTTTAGATAGTCTTGTAAATGTATAGATTGGTGGCTATTAGACTTGATATATTGAATTTTAAATATTTCCATCTCTTTCTCAGTTTCTCATTCTTTTGGTTCCCTCAATCCAATCTTTCCTCTCTTGATTTTCCATTTCTGTGTTTGATTTGATCTGTTTGTTTCCCTTTCCATTATTCCTCTGGTTTGTCCCTAATTCACAAGTTTGTGAGTGATGTAAAGTGGTCTGTGCACCTTTCACCAATGTCCCAGAAGTCCTCATGGCACCATTACTAGTTCCCGCTTCAGCTGAGTTACAGGGCATGAAACCTTTGAACTGAAGGTTAGGAGCTCAACCTGACTAATGAGGCATAAAGCGATGTTCCCAGCTGTAGCGAATTTTAGACCATTAGCTCATATTACACCAATCCTAGTCCTAAACTCTGAGGGGTCTTTAACCCCTGACAGACTCTACTTAAAGAAAAAGACAGAATAACTCAAGCTAAGACCACACTGACATTAATGAAAATCATATCAACTGTCAATGTCTTTGGGGCTGCTAATTGGCAAATCTGTAGATCTAATAAAATATTTAAAATGTCTAATAAGCCTCTGAAGAAAAGAAGATGCTTAATTCCTAGAGCAATTTTTAAATAAATGACCTTAAGAATCTATGTGGTCCTGTACCATTTAAAATGTTGATGAATAAGGTTAATTGCTAATATTTTTAGGGACCTGTACCCAAGGAACTCAAGGCAAATGCACAGCAAATTAATGGGACGGAATTGAGCCTTCAGGGTAAATCCTCATATGAGCAGGGAAAATCTAAAATTTACATTTAATCAGTAGCTTAACTGATGAAAACAGCCGATTTTTCAAAAATGGAGAAGTAACCAAACAGGCCAAAGAAGTAACCAAACAGGCCAATAGAAGCTTGTAGATCTGATTATAACTCCTGTGGCACAATGCATTGCCTGTGTTGACTGCATTTTACGGGGGGGGGGGGGGGGGCGGGGTTGTGTGTGTGTGTGTGTGTGTGTGTGTGTGTGTGTGTGTGTGTGTGTGTGTGTGTGTGTGTGGTGTGTGTGTGTGTGTGTGTGTGTGTGTACGCGCACACACATACCTGTGGTCTTTGTGAATGCAAAACCTATGCACAAGTATGTTCAACATTGTGAAAGCATATTTGTCCTTTCCATGGGTGAGAATCTTTGTGTATCTGTGTCTATGTGTGTATATTTGTGTTTGTATGTGTATATTTGTGTGTATTAAGCACATCGTTGGATGTCTTGGGTTTTGGCACAGACGATGCATTTCACTGTGTGTGTGTGGTGGGGGGGGGGGGGGGAGAGACACGTCTATATATGTATAACTTTGTTGGAATTTGTAAACCTCTGCTCTTCCAGAGACTCCCTGGTAGTAGGACCAAGCTAACAATGGAATAAACATATTATTCTCATTCCAAGGTGGCCACCCACTCGCTTCTCCACCCAGAACCGAGTGAGGCTAATTAGCTTTTGCGTTCAATTCACAAGTGGCAGGAAGAAAACCTGATGGCCAACCCAGGGTAGAGAGCTAAGGTGTGGACAGGATCACTCCCACATTGACCAGCAAAGAGCTGCTGGATGTGTCCACACCCCTGCGGCAGATCATGTGATCAGATCTGCAAATTGAAGCTAAAGCCTGCTTGTGCATAAAATGACCTGTTTTGTCCTCCTATATATAACCCCCTGTGATCACTCTTAATTATTAAGCCTGAAGATTTGTAAGTAAAAGAGCTGTTACCATGTTCTGATCTCACACAGCACTGTTTGCTTAGAATGACCTCCAGCTTACTTCAAGATTAATTCTTCCCATTTATTCACAATTATCTTGATGGATTTGGAAGGGCTTTTTCATTAGGAATTGACCTGAGATAATGATATAGGACCATCCTTCTTTAGTGTTGGAGCAAAGTGAGCCGGATTTTAAGCACTAAACGTGGCCGGAGACATTAAAAATTGCTCCATTACTCTGACAGATCTCCCATGTGCTGTGATTATGGAGTAATGTGTCCATATCATCATCAATATCTGGCTGACAATTCAGACACTGCACGAAAAAAAATGGCCTGTGATGGGAAATCAACAATGGTTGTGCATAATTGCAATGTTAACTAGTCTGAGGTACCATTGTCACTTAAACCAAGATCCCCACTGTTCTATTTTAGGTAAATCAACATTAGAAATTTGACAAGCTACTCATTTCTTACCTTTCATAAGAGGCTTTCTGAACTCTTCTCTGAGCCCATTATGCTGGACAGGTATTGTCCTTGTCTTCATTAATCAGTTTGCATTTTCTAGAAAGGCAATAAAGGAGGCGTTTACTGCAAAGACAAGTGGACCTGACAATGACAAGACCTCAACCCTCATCAATACAATACACTCCAATGTTAATCTTGTCAATTAATTTTAATACATTTTGAGTTTAATAAAACTACATATCTGCAATCATAGAAATACTGGGCAGTTGTAAAAACCCAAATGGCTCGTTGATTTTCCATGGGTGAGAATCTTTGTGTATCTGTGTCTATGGTGTGTATATTTGTGTTTGTATGTGTATATTTGTGTATATTTGACACAAATATACCTGTGTATATTTGACACAGGTATGTGTATGCGCGTACACACACACACACTCTTACAAATGGCAGTGGAGGTCCTGTCTTCCAACTCCAGCCTGGATTTTCTGTAACCCAGATCCACTGGGAAGACCAGAAACACCACTGTAAATTAGTTTGATGGGTGTGTGTCTATATATATGAAACAGAGAGAAGGGTGAGAGAGAGAGAGAGAGAGAGAGAGAGAGAGAGAGAGAGAGAGAGAGAGAGAGAGAGAGAGAGAGAGAGAGAGAGAGAGAGAGAGAGAGAGAGAGAGAGAGAAGAGAGAGAGAACAAACAAAAAGAAAGAACAGAGGGAGAAGCAGGGAAATAGGAAGGGAAAAAAATGGGATTGCTCTGCTGGGAGGTTAGCATGAATTTCAGCAGCCTGAATGGCCTCCTCTTGTGTTAGAATAAGTGAGCAATAATTGTTCGAACTTTGAAATGGCTTGTCTCATCTCTCAGCTCAAGGCCAAAGGGAGGGTCCGTAAGTTCTGGCTTTGCTAAGCATGGCTCCTGTTGGTAAAAGAACACAAGGTTGGTGCTTTGTTACAAGTGATGGGAAAGTATTGAGGGATTTTGAGAAGTTAGATACAGTCTGTGTAAATTGGGTGGAAGAGTAGTGATTCATGAGGGGGCAGAACCTTCCTGATCAGTACCACGGTTTTTTGGGGTAAATGCTGAGGACCTGCTTCCTCTGGCTGAAGAGTCCAGAACGAGACAGAGAGTGAAGTGGAGAGTGGTGGGGTGGTGGGATTGTGAGGTTGACTGAAATGAGGAAAAGTGTCTTCAGCTGAGAACAGTAGATCTTTGGAATTCTGTACTTAAAAGAATTATGGATGCCTCGTATATGCATATATTCAAAGTCAGGATCGATAGGTGTTCAGGCAGCAAGGAACCAGAGGTTAGGGGCATCAGAGGATCAGCTTTCATCTCATTGGACAGCATGGCAGGTTTGAGGGGCTGGATAAGACTCTAAGACCATAAGACATAGGTGCAGAATTAGGCTATTTGTCCCATCGAGTCTGCTCCACCGTTCAATCTTGGCTGATTTATTTTCCCTCTCGGCCACATTCTCCTGCCTTCTCCCCAGAACCTTTCAACCTCTACTTTAAATATACCAAATGACGTCTCCTCCACAACCACCTGTGACAATGAATTCCATTGATTCACTATCCTCTGTCTAAAGGAATTCCTTTTCATTTCTGTTCTAAATGGAGGTGCTTTAAAATCTGAATGAGTGAGCTTGTTGAAGGTGAGTGACGAAGACAGAGTAAGACAGGAATGGTCTACAACTAATCTTTTATTTTGTATTTATATATCTCAAATTAACAAGCTTTTTTTTTACCAAGATCTATGATGGCAGATTAATTTACCCCTCTCTGGGATTGCTGCCTCCTGATCTCAACTGAGATATAGGGGTCAACTTGTGGTGGGGCTGTGGTGAAGAGAATCACATGGGAACAATGGCTGCAGTTGTTATAGGTGATAGATGTCACACATTGCTGCTTTCAGCCCATAGTCAGGCAGGGTTGGAGATTTAAATCAGCATGGATTCCTATCCATGGGCCATGGAGAGGGCAGCATGGTAGCGTTGAAGCCAGCAAAACGCTTTACAGCGCCATTGAAAGGGGTTCAATTCCCATCGCCACCTGTAAGGAGGTTGTATGTTCTCCCATTGACCAGGTTCTTCAGTTTCCTTGCACATTCCAAAGATTACAGGTTAGGGTTCTAAGTTGTCAGCATACTACATTGTCACCAGAAGCATGATGACACTTGCGGGCTGCCTCCAGCGCGACCTCTTATTGTGTTGGCTACGGACGCAATCAAAAATATAGCACTGTACTTTTGATGTTTTGATGGACATTCGACAAATAAAGCAAGTCTTTAACCTTTAAGCAATGGCTCCTTGCAGATATGAGGGGATAAAATTGCCATCCACAGATAGACCAATGAGACCTAATGTGTGTCCGATTGGTGAAGAGGTATGTCATTGCAGACAGGGTAAGTGGTGAAGGTCTAATTCCTTGGGGAAATGCTTTCACCTGGTGGGGGCACCACATGTTAGTTATCATAATGATCTCAAGCAGGGTGGGAGGGACTCGGGACTCAATTAATGACCCACATCTCACCCTCCTGTAGGCAGAAACTGGGAAAGACACAAGGCTTCAGAAACCGAGCCCTCCATCTTAAGCTCATTTTACCCGAGGGGGGTCCTTTTATGGAACAGCTCTTCAACATGCTTGCTTTAGTTCAGGGCCACATTGGCTTTTGGGACACCAGGAAATCTTGGTTAACATATAACCATATAACAATTACAGCATGGAAACAGGCCATCTCGGCCCTTCTAGTCCGTGCCGACGCTTACACTCACCTAGTCCCACTGGCCCGCACTCAGCCCATAACCCTCCATTCCTTTCCTGTCCATATACCTATCCAATTTTACTTTAAATGACAATACCGACATGTGACAATACATGCAAGCACTATAATCCTTCAGGCCCATGCCATCAACTGGTGGAGCGTCAAGGAAGCATAGTGGTTAGGGCAATGGCTTTTACTGCGGCAACCATTGATAATCATGGTTCAATTCCCACTGCTGCCTGTAAGGAGTTTTTACGTTATCTCTGAGACCACATTGTCTTTCTTCAAGAGCTCCAGTTTCCTCCCACATTCCAAAGGTGTGTGGTTAGAGTTAGAGTTAGTTAGCTGTGGGCACGCTATGTTGGAGCCAGAAGCGTGGCAAAGCCTGCCAGCTCGCCGCAGCACGGTTCTTGCTCACTTGATTCAATAGACACATTTCACTGTAGTTTCAACGTACATGAGACAAATAAAGCTCCCCTCATCTCCAGAGGTGTTCTGATCTGTGTGTTCGTTCAAAAATTCACAAAACATAAATGGGGTTGGGTTGAGGTCAGGGATTGAAATTCACAACGTATCAGGAACAAGGCGAACATCTCAAACTCCTTTCTTACTTCAGTGAATTTGAGACAAGAAGAGTGTGGTTAAACCCTCCTTGAGCAGAAGATTGCTCATCAAAATAATCAGGCTGGTTCCCTGCATTCAGTTGTCTGGATTTCCCAGGTCCTCGAACCCAGCAGGTGAAAAGATTGAAAAAAAGATCAAAAGATTCAAAACATGAATACTACCCTGAGATTTCTTTTCCTGCAGATATTTACAGTAGAAGAAAGAAGTGCAAGAGAATCAATAAAGAACTATTCACAAAGGTAGTGCTAAAAATACAAACTAATAAATAAATAGGTAAATTAATAGAGAGATTATTAAATAAAGAAAGAAGTTTAAAGTTGGTTAAAAAAAAGGCCAAATTCATGAGGTAGATGCCTTTACAGTATAGTCTGCGGCCAAGGAGGAGCACATACAAGTATGGTAGATTGGTTCCTGGAACACATGATTTATGATGAGGGATCAGTGAAACTTGAATTTCAGACAATGAGGGATGAATTCATTGAAACATTCAAACCACATATGTGGCTCGATGGGGGTATTGTTCTGGATTCTGGGATCACAGTATGAAAACTCGGGACTGGCCATTTGGCACAGGGATAAGTAATTGTTTCACCTGAGGGGAGTAAATAGTTGGAATTCTCTACCTAAGAGAGTTGTAGAGGCTCAGTTGTCGAGTATATTCAAGGCAGAGATTGATCAATAGATAAGTAGACGGTGCAGAAAAATAACATGGGTAAAATGTCATCCATGATCCTTCTGATCAGACACAATTTGCCGAATGGCTTATTCATGCTTTTTTTCTGCTATTCTCCTGAGTAGGGGCACCACAGGACATTATATTTGGTCACTCTGTGATGGGCCTATTAAACACAGATACTCTATGTCAGAACACATAAGCCCTTCATGAGCTGGTTTTGGCGAGGGCCATACCAGGCCTGTCCTCTCAATCTGAGCATGTTCCTGAATGAGGGAGTTTCCATTTAATGGCAAAGCCTTGATTGTCGCACTTGAGACCACTGGAGCAGGACTGTGAGCCACAAGCTTCAGGTTCAGATGCAAAATAGTCTCTCTGAGCTTGGCAATGCAATAAAATACAATAAACTGATCTGATATTAAACCACTTTGCATCAGTCAGTTTTACTGTTGCTTTAGTATATATTTTTAAAGAGTCTACATTGGTACAGATGAGAAATATTCTGGAGTATTTTAATGCATGATAGGGAGTGTGTTTGGAGAGGAACATCTAGAATGCAAGGACTAATTGAGTTGGGAGGAGACCACTAATTGGGGTGGGGGGGGGTGTGAGGGAGAGAGGGAGGGAGGGGGAGAGAGGGGGAAAGGGAGAATGAGAATGAGAATAGAATGACAGATAAAGAGATAGAGAAGGGGACCATTTAGTCCATCAAGTCTACACCAGCTCTCGAATCAATCTTGTCATTACCATTTCCCCAGATTTCCCTCACTATGGCCTATCCCTTTTCCTCCTACTTCACAACAGCTACACTTTAAAAATCTTCACTGGCAAAAAGTACTTTGAGACTTCCCCAGGTTTTGAAAGGATCTTAACAAATGCATGTCACTTTTTCTAGACCCTAATGGGTGACCTGAAGTAAACAGTCCACAATTACTGACCAGCGAGTGTGATACACAAATGTGTTAATTAATCTGCTCTTGTCTACAGCCTGCCCTCTGGTAAAGTGCATAATGAGTTGAGCGGAGTGGGCTGGGCTAAGTGCTCCTCCATCTACCTTGTTAATGACTGTAACACCATCGCTATCTATAACTGCCATGATTAAGGCAACCGCAGCTTAATGAAAGGGCAATAACTAATATTAGCATTTGTTTTTAATTTGAGGATTGGCAATTCCTCCTTGATTTGAAGGTAGGTTTGAAGTATATTGCAATTAGAGAAATTCAACATCTGGGTTAGTTTAAAAATGAATCACGACAAATTAACAGTAATTATCCTCTTCCATCTGTCCATATTTTAAAAATATTTTGAGTAGAAGGAAACCGTTTAACGCCCCCCCCCCCCCCCCGAGACGTACTGATGTACTGTTCCTCCATTCAATGGATGAAGCCTGATTTTATTTAAGTAATCCCTCTGTACACTTTGCTCGGAATTTAGAAGTGGTCCTGGATTCATTACCTATTGAATCCAAAGTTTTAGGGGTTGTTATCCACCAAACCTGTAATAAGTACATCTGCCAGGAAAACCCCAAGATGCAAAGATTGATTGTATGTTCTTATTCATACAGGAGCAGCTGGTGGTGGCTTTAATCAACGTTCAAAATAAATTTATTATCAAAGTACATACATTGCCTCCATATACTACCTTGAGATTCATTTTCTTAGAGGCATTCACACTAAAAAGAAGAAATACAATACAATCAATGCAAACTACATACAAAAACTGGTAAATAACCAATGTGCAAAGGAAGACGAACTGTGCAAATACAAACAAACAAATAAATAATACTGGACACCGAGAGATCTTGAAAGTGAGTCCATAGGTCGTGGACAATGGCAGGAACCTTTTGCCTGCTCCCTGGCCTGTTGACTCTATATATAAAAACCTCATCCATTCCTTCTTTGCCTCCAGTCTTATATTCACCTCTTACAACTCACTGATTCTGGGAACTGGTGAAGCAGAGATGATTGGCAAAGAAAAGCAATGACAACACAAGGAAAGACTTTTTACACACGGTGAGTGGTTATTCTTGGAATGCATTGTCAGGCTCAATCTTGGCTTTCAAAAGGGAATTGGATCAGTATCTGAAAGTATAACTTCGGCACAGCGACATACTACAAAGCCTGCAGGTTTGATGGGCTTTGTCCTCCTCTTGTGCTGGTAACCCTGTGATGATGTTATTGTAATTGAATTAATAAAGGGTGGTGATATTTAGACTGGTATTTCTGTACAGCCTATCACTTGTTTTATAGTGTAATTCATCCCGGTCCTCATCCAACACCAATGCAGATGGCCTTCAGTTGCCTATATCCAAAGCTTTGAGATTCCCTAAAAATCTCCCCCTCTAGCTTTCTGCTTCTTTAAGACACTAATTAAAATCTACCTTGTTTACTTCTTGATTTTATTTATTTAGAGATACAGCACAGTAATAGGCCCTTCTGGCCCAACGAGCCTGTGATGCAAAGTTGGCCAATCAACCGACTAACCAATACGCCCTTGGAATGTGGGAGGAAACCAGAGCACTTGTGGTCACAGGGAGTATGTATGAACTCCTTACAGAATTGATCTTGGGTCGCTGGTGCTGTAATAGCGTTATGCTAACCGCCACACTATAGTGCCACCCACTGCATCTCCTTATGTGTCCATTTTTCTTTAGTGTTGGGCCAGTAAAACTTCTTGGGACACTTTCTGTTCAAGCTGCCATATAACCTCAAGGTGTGGTTATTACTCAGCACATTAACTACAGGTGAGAACTGATAATCTTACTGGTACAGGAGAGGTGCTGATCACAACAGTGAAGCTCTTTGCAATTAACCCCGGGGAAGAAATAACAAAAGTGCAAAATAGAGGAAGTCAAGAATTTGGTTTTGCCTTAAGACATTTCAGAGCAAATTTAACTTGGCTCAAAAACTGTACAGATAAATTTGAATTTATTGTGTCTGACATGTATCTGACAACAAAATGGTTGCCGACACTGACTGATTTAATTGTAGAAATATTTCTCAGTTGTCAACTTTTGTAGAACTTAGAATCTGCTTTTTTTAAGTGTTGGGATCTCTCTGTTGTATAAACTCAGCAGTATACGAACTGCTTCCAGAGATTTATTTTCATCTTGTTCATCCAGTGGATCAGTGGGATTATAAATAATTTAGCCAGGAAAAGAAATCAAAATGTCCGTGGCAAAAGAAATTGTCCTTGTATTTCAAAGAGTAATCTGATAAATGGTAAGACTCCACAAATCAGCTTAGATGTGAGTCAGAGAGAATCACAGCATTGACCTTTTAAACTCCACTTTGATGCACATTTGTGAACTTGCAGAAAAGGTATGATTAGAATGAGGATTTAATTCTTGAGTAACAGTTAACTGCTCTGACTCTGCTGTCTGTGACTTTGCTGACACCACCCATACTTGTCTCTCTCAAGGCAAGGGATCACGCAGCACAGAAATGCATGGGGCGCCCTGGTAACGTAGCAGTTAGCATGTGTCTATAACAGCACAGGGTGTTGGAGTTCAGATCTCGACTCCAGAACTGTCTGTAAGGAGTTTGTTTGTATGTTATCCACATGGCCGTGTGGGTTTCCTCTGGCTCCTCCAGTTTCATTCTACAGTTCAAAGACTGTATGGTAGGTTAATTGGTCATTGTAAATTGTCCTGTGATTAGGCTAGAGTTAAGTAGGTGGGTTGCTGGGTGGCATGCCTCATTGGGTCAGAAGGGCCTGTTCCATGCTGTATCTCAATAAATAAATGAGCCCTTCGACCTGCTGAGTTCACACCATCCATTAACCAGCAGTCCGACATTTATCCCACTTTTTTATTCTCCCCATATTCTCATTGTCTCCACCCAGATTTTATCACACACCCTCATCTAAGGGCAATTTGCTGTGACCACTTAACCTACCAACCCATCGATTTGAAGCAAGTGGAAAAAGTCAAGTAAGTGGTCACAGGGAGAAATCCAGCACACGTGGTCGGGATTGAACCCAGATCTGTCGCGCTGTGAGGTGGCCGCTCTTACAGCTGTACTGTAGTGCCGTTCAGCGTTGGTTTTGGAGTCTTGACGAACACATTCTATTTTCGGGGAGAAAGTGTAGGTCAGCATATGAGCACACAAAATAGGAGCAGAAGTATACCATTCAGCCCATCTAGGCTGTCCCATTATTTAACAAGGTCAAGGACGATCTAATTGGAAGCTCAACTCCATATTCCTGTTTGCCCTTGCGAACCTTTCCTTTGCTTAAAAAGACTATCTTAAAAGTAGTCAAAGATTCTGCTGTCACTGCTCTTTAAGAAGGAAAGTTCCAAAGACTGTAAATCTTCTAAGGGAATAGAAATTTCATCAACTCTGTTTTAAAATGCTCCTTATTTTTAAATAGTGACCCTCTAATTTGAAATTTTCCCACAAGAGGAAATGTTGTCTCAATATCAGGCCTATCATTTTATATGTTTCAATTAATACCCATGGAATTTTTGACCTCCCTGTGTGTAACTAACTTCAGACACTGATTGATCCCAAATGCCACAATTCATTGTGCTGAAACATTCACTTTATTGCTCATGAAGAATATATACCACAACCCACTGGTTCACCATGGCTGACAGGAAAAGGGGTGAAGGCAGGTTAGTGGCACCATAAAACCAGTTGCTTCATACAGATGGGGTTCATCAGCCATGGTTGGCAGCTCATTTTGGAGAGGGAAAACTGATCTCAAACCTCTGGTGCCTGGCAGTTATACCCACTCATGGGGAAGGCTTTGGAAGTAAACCCCGAGGGAACAATCTGGAGCGAGAGTCCCTGAGACAGTCCTACGTTGACTTCAATGCTGACTGGCAACTCCCTGTGATGCTGCTGGTGCCAAACTGTATCGGTCTCTGCCGTTCTTTTGGGTTCATCAGATGCGTGGAGAGGGAAAGGTTGCTACTTGGTCAACAGCTTGCTTTCCATATTGTACTGCTTTGGTTTTTGTGTATCTAGTCAGCTAGGTTGCAATATCCATGGTTGGCCCTGACCAACGGTGTCCTCAGACTGGTTCAACAAAACATTTGTACTATAGAGCAGTTGTCCTTCCTACATTACTGTATGGAGCTGAATCATGGACCATCTACAGTAGACAGTTGAAAGCTCTAGAACAATACCACCAAAGAACGTTATGAAAGATCTTGCGGCTCATCTGGAAGAATGACCACACTAACACCAGCTTAGTGGAGGAGGCTGACATGAACAACATCTCCACCATGATAACGCAACACCAACTTTGATGGACAGGTCATGTTGTTCAGTTGCCTAACTCATGAGAAAGAGCCTTGTGGGCAAAGGAAGCACTTCAAAGATAACATCAAAACCAGCCGGAAGAAATTCAACATTACATCCAAGAACTGGGAAGAAACTGCACACAATAAATACACCTGGGGAAATTTGGTTCAAGAGGGAGCAGTGCTACATGAGAGCGACCTCCGTTGTGGCACAGAGAAAAAGAGGCAGTTGTGACAGGGGAGACTGAACAACCAAAGACCCAACCACAAACCACAGCAACCACTTACTCGTGTCCACTGCACCAGAATATGTGGATCCTGATCAGCCTCTACAGTCATCTGAGGACCCAACAATAGATAACCCCTTAGGAGAACATCATACTCGACTTGAATGATCACACTATTACCATTACTACTGCCCTTAAACTACCTCCCTCATCAATACTCCCATCAATATCCTTTCATCCCTCATGTACATGACCTGCCTTCCCATAAGTATGTCTATTCAACTTTACTGCACCCCTGAGTACCATGTTCCATATTCTCACCACTGTGGGCAGAGATGTGCATAGAAACTCATATCTCACTGTTTTTGAAGTAACACATTGAAAAGGCACGTATTTTACATATTAAACCATGTTAACATTGGATGTTGAAAGGACTATATAGAGTGGATGTGGAGAGGATGCTTCCTATGGTGGGTAAGTCTTACACCAGAGGATACAACCTCAGTGTAGAGGGATGCCCATTTAGAATGAAGATGAGGAGGAATTTGTTTACCCACATATTAGTGAATCTGTGGAATTCATTACCATAGGTGTCTATGGTGGCCAAGTCATTGGGTACATTTAAAGCAGAGGTTGATAGATTCTTGATTGGCCAGGGCATAAAGGGAGAAGGCAGGAAATTGGGGCAGAGAGGGAAATGGATCAACCATGATGAAACAGCGGAACAGACTTAATGGGCCAAATAGCCTCCTTCTGCTCCTATATCTTATGGCCTTATGATCTTACCACACTAAAGCACTTTTACTTAGGACGCGTTTACACTGTTATGCACATCACTGACTCTGGGTAAAGACATTTCTCCTGTGGCTCATGGTTACTTGCTTGATCTCCACCTTATTGATATCCATCTATCCTTTCTTCGACAGAAAAGACTTTGCAGATGGTGGATATTCAGGCCAGTGCACAGAAAATGCTGGAGGAACTCAGCTGGTCAGGCAGCACCTATGGAGAAGAATAGACAGTCGACTTTTTGGGCTGAGCCCCTTTATTAGGACTGAAACGAGAGGAGGAAGAAGCCAGAATGAGAAGGAACGGGGAGGGGAAGTACAAGCTGGGAGGTGAGAAGGTGCATGTGTGGGGGAGGGGGGATGAAGTGCCGAGTGACAGATGGAAAAGGTAAAGGACTGAAGAAGAAGGAAAGAAAGTAGGAGAGAAGAAAGAGAAGGAAGAGGGGCACCAGAGGGAAGGTGAAGAGAAGAGATGGAGTAAGAGGAGAGGCAGAATGGGGAATGAAAAAAGAGAGACGAGGGTGGGTTTAGAAATCAACAGAAGTTAGAGAAACCAATTTTCATGCAGTCAGGTTGGAGGTTATTCAGGCAGACTATGAGATGTTGATTCTCCAACTTGAGGGAAGCCGCACCGTGGTAGTAGAAGAGGCCATGGACCAACGTGCTGGAATAGGAATGGGAAGTAGAATTAAAATGGGTGTCATATTTTCTGAGTATTCTTTCTTTGTTTTCGATCACATAAACCCTCTCCCTGGGTGGAAGATGATAAAGCCTGTCCGGTTTTTCCCAGTGAGTATAATACCCCTATATTGAGATCATCCATACAAATCCTTGATTACCCTTCTGTACCACCTCCATCAGCTTTGTTACAACTGTTGGTGTACTCCATATGTAGGATGGCCAAGGGTGCGCTTCTGGTCTGACAAACGCTGGCTTCGTTAGCTTGTCTTTTCAATGTTCAGCTGTAAACTGCTGGAGCTTGTATTCGAGTTTCAGTTGGAAAGAGTGGAAAGTTCAACCTTTGACAATCAACTTTGGAGACTTACCACTTTACAGACTTTTATCCCTGATCCTCTAAACGAGCCGTGCTGTGTGACCATTTCAGTGAGATCCAACCCTGTGCAGTAGGCAGCATGTCCTCTGAACCGCTTAGTGAGAAATTAATCTACAACCCAACTTGCCTTCAACTAACAAAACAACACCTGTTCTGGTTCGGGAACAATGAGACATCCTTACATCTGTTCCAAAATGTGCCCCCTCACTGAAAAGGAGCCAGGAATGTTGATACTGTATCTGAAATATAACCATCAGGAAACATGGGACTTTCTTTCACTAGAACGGAGAAGAAAGAATTTGTGTTAAAATGATGAAAGACTTTATACAGCGGATACAGAGTAAATGTTTATCTGTGAAACAGAACTCCAAAACTTGCGTCCAAGTATAAGTTGGTCATCAATAGGAGTCAGTAGTGAATATAGAACGGTGCTTTTTTCTTATTTCCAATATAAACTTTATTCATAACATATGTACAAAAAGAAAAGAGTGCAAAAGTTTCTTACATTCTTACTGTTATTTGTTAATTACATTCAGTAATGTAAACTTTTCTTTAAAAAGTAGCACCATTGCCACTAATGTGGCCCCCTGGGGTAATACACCATTTCAATTTTTTGAGGCCTCTCCATGTGAAGTTGCAGAAGAAGCCTAAAGTGTGGTGCACATGTGTGGTAGCTTAGTGGTTAGCACAATGCTTTACAGGACTGGCTCCAAGGGTTCATTTCCTACCACTGCCTATAAGAACTTTGCATGTTCTCCCTTTGATCGCATGGGTTTTCTCTGGGCACTCAGGATTCCTCCCACAGTCCAATGACCTACCGATTGGTAGGTTAATTGGTCATTGTAAATTGTCCAATGATTAGGCTAGGATTGAGTTGGTGTTTAGTGGGTGGCTCGGCTTGAAGGACTGGGAGGGCCTATTCACTATACCTCAATTACATTAAAAAATATATCTAGGATGTCTAAGACTTTTGCACAATACTGTGGTAATTTTATGTATTGCACTGTACTGTTGCTACAAAGAAAAACAAAATTCATGACATATTTGAGTGACGATAAACTGATTCTGATGTGGGTCTTTATTGTGGACTGAGAGTGGAAAGGGGGCAGGGAAAGGGGAGGGACCAGAAAACACCAGAAAGACATTCTGTAATGATCAATAAACCAATTGTTTGGAAACAAATTACTTGGCTTGGTGCCTCAGGGCTGGGTGTGTTTGAACCCACACCATTTTATACATCACTATCAGGTCACCTCTCATCCTCTGTCACTCCAAGGAGAAAAGGCTGAGTTCACTCAACCTGTTCTCATAAGGCATGCTCCCCAGTCCAGGCAACATCCTTGTAAATCTCCTCTGCACCATTTCTATGGTTTCCACATCCTTCCTATAGTGAGGTGACCAGAAGTGTGCAGAGTAGTCCAAGTGGGGTCTGACCAGCATCCTATATAGCTTTAACATTACCTCTCAGCTCTTAAACTCAGTCCTATGATTGATGAAGGCCAATGCACCGTATGCCTTCTTAACCACTGAGTCAACCTGCGCAGCAGCTTTGAGTGTCCAATGGACTTGGACCCCAAGATCCCTCTGATCCTCCACATTGCCAAGAGTATAACCATTAATACTATATTCTGTCATATTTGACCTACCAACATGACCACCTCACACTATTCTGGATTATACTCCATCTGCCACTTCTCAGCCCAGGTTTGCATCCTATCAATGTCCCGCTGTAACCTCTGACAGCCCTGAGACACTAAACTAAATACAGAAAATTAGAACACTACCAATACTACTATAGTACTAAAAAACTGTGTATTAGTTCCTAATAGTTATTGATGGAGAAATTCATCCAGTGTACACTGCCTTGTTCTATTGATTGACTGTAAATGAAAAAAATCAGTACAGACACCTAGTGCAGATAATGGACTGCCTTCATTGCCGTCCTGCATGAAGTAGTGTCATAATCCAACAACACATTTCCTCCGCCAGTTGACAATGAGTAGTATCGCCTTATCTATTTGCCCGCCTATCGACTCCCTCTGGTGCTCCTCCTGCATTTACTTTCTTCCATGGCCTTCTGTCTCTCTCTCACCTATTAACTTCCAAGCTCTTTACTTCATACCTCCCCTTTCAGGTTTCACCTAGCATGTTGTGTTTCTCTCTCCCCTTCCCCAACCTTTTAAACCTACTCCTCAGCTTTTTTTCCTCCAGTCCTGCTGAAGTGTTTCAGTGTTTCAGCCTGAAACATCAATAATACTCTTGTCCATAGATTCTGCCTGGCCTGCTGAGCTCCTCCAGCATTTTGTGTATGTTTTGTGTATGTATTAGGGGGATGGCTTTTAATTTGGTCCAGTAGGATAATTTTCCCGGCCAGTGTCAAATCTTCTCCCGGCATCTTGGCAATGGTCTGAAAGTCAAGATAAAAAGAAAATTGATCAAAAATCTCTGCTTTTTGAATCGGAGTCTGTCAGCCCAAATGGATAACATAACACAAGACCATGCAACTGACACTAGTTAAAAACTTTGTTCTAAGCATGGTGTAGTGTCTTAACAGCCACACAAGTGCATGAAATTGACACTAGATATAAACTGTCTAGTAACTGTCCCAATTAAAAGGCATAATATTCCGAATAGCTGAAGGGAACCTTGGGTATTTTCTCAATTAGTTTTTGTTCTTTGTTCCAAGTAAGCACCAGCCCCAGTTAACCAAATGCCCAATTATTTGGAAGTGTGTGTGTGTGTGTGTGTGTGTGTGTGTATACAATAATATCTACTATGCATCAATACCAGATGTACTGGTACATTCCCTTTCTGATACACAGTGTATTCTGATATTGCATTCCCACACAATTGGAAGCTGAGAACAGCCAACGCCCAATGCCCACATGTTTATTGCTGGTGGTTAAAGCAATATTTCTTATAATTGACGTGGTTTGTAAATGCAAATACTGTGATGGTAAGCTTTTCGAATTTTTGAATGACATCTGGCAAAGCCACCTATTTCCCTTTAGAAGGAAATGACCTCATTTCTGCCGTTAGCCTGGGTACCAACTGGAAGGGATCCACCCAATACTCGGTGAAAAGGAGCCAAATAATTAGTCCAATCTGGTTTGTATGAAATCAGAACTAGAGTGCAGTCCAGTAAGGAACTGAGTGATGAAATGAAATTGCTGTAAATCAATGCATGTTTCCTTGTGTTAGCTTCAACCAGACATTATTTTATGATATCATGTGTGCACTAACTTTACTTTCTGCTTCCTTGATCTTTTTGGCTCGCTCTGTTTCCCGGCAGTGCCATGCTATCAACTGCAGTGGGAATTCTCCATGTAAACAGGGCCCTGTGCTTGTGTAGTTGGTGGCTGTAGCCACCAGGTGGCATTGTAGTTCTACTTTGTGTGTGAAAGTGGGCAAGGCCACCAGATCATAGAACATACAACATATAAGATGGAACATATAACATGGAACATAGAACAGTATCACAATTGAACAGACCCTTTGCTCTACTATGTCTGTGCTGAACATGATGCTAAATAAAGCTAATTCTTTTCTGCCTGCACAAGATCCATAGCCCTCCATTTCCTGCATGGCAGCCTACAGAGAGACTTTAGATCAGGAGACAGGGAAGAATTGAAACGTATAGAGGGAGCTAAGGGAGAAGATCAAGGTGGCTAAAGAGGAATACAGGAGATAGCAGGAGAACAATCTTGGGCAGAGTATCACACGGGAGGTGTGGAGAGGCATGAAGAACATCACTGGCTTCAATCAGCCTACCTGTAGAGCCTCAGAATGCAGCCATGAATAGGTTAATGAGTTAAGCCAGTTCTTCAATAGGCTTGACAATTGCCCTCCTATTCAGACCCCCCTCAGACATCAGTCCAAGCGCCGAGGCAACCAGTGCTCCCTCAGCACCAAAGCCTCCCCTCCTCCCTCCTCTAGTTCAACACGTGGGTAAATAACACAGGCTACCAGTTTACATTCCCTTCTTGCCATGCACTTACCATCGACACCTTCACATAGCAATTGCTATTGTCCCGATCTTCACCTCCCCCAGCCCTCACCTCCACCAACTCCCCAGTCATCATGGACTCACCTTCACTACTGAGCAGGTGAAATGGGCTTGGGGGAAATTCAGACACAGTAAAGCATTAAGACCGGATGGTCACTGACACAAACACTACATGTTTCGCTATTTCAATGTGTGTGTGACAAATAAAGCTGATCCTTAATCTCGTATTTGACATTTCTACTTTGCGAGGCAGATTCTGTTTACCTCAACTCTACCTCTCATAGTTTTATAAACTTCCATCAGGTCTCCTCTCAGCTCTCAGTGCTCCTAAGAAGGCAACCGAAGTCTGTTCATCCTCCCATAATAATCATACTTTCTAAATCAAGACAGCATTGTGGTAAACCTCCTTTGCATCTTTTCCAAAGCCTCCCCATCCTTCTGTAACGGGGTGACCACAATTGCACATAGCACAGAATGTAGAACAGCACGGTACAGGAACAACCCCTTCAGATCACAGCGTCTGTGCTGAACATGATGCCAATTTAAAGTGCATACAGTCAATATCCCCAATTTCTTGCCTGTTCGTATGTACACCAAAATAGCAGTGAATGAAAGTTCATACCATCCCAAAACTAATATGGTAAGGGGATGGGAACCAGTATGATAGAGCTGAGGATTAGCCAGCAGGTTATAAGTAGATGATGGGTGTAACATGAATGTAAGGAAGGGCAAGCCAATGATTAGATACAAATGCAAACAGAGCAAAAAGTTAAATTGTGCCACAGAAGTAAAATTCAAAAGGGGTGAAGAATGCAGAACCGAAGGTGCTGTATTGAAATACGCATAGCATTCGGAATAAGGTGGACAAACTCGTGGTGCAATTAGAGATTGATCGGTATGACACTGTGAGCATCCTTGAGTCGTGGCTGAAAGAAGGCCGTAGATTGGAGCTTAACATCAAAGGATATACTTTGTATCGAACAGACTGGCAGGAGGGCATAAGTGGTGATGTGGCTCTGTTGGTATGAGATGGAATTCTATCTTAAGAAATAAGTGACATAAAGTCAGAGAATGTTGAATCTTTATGGGTGGAGTTAAGAAACTGCTACGGTAAAAAAATATTATGGGAATCATATATAGGCCTCTAAGTAGTAGCCAGGATGTGGGGTTGAGATTGCAAAGGGATCTGGAAAAAGCATGTAATAAGGGTAATGACACAATTGTAATGTGGAACTCAATTGTAAAGGGTGTTGGGAAAATTAGGTTGGTGCTGAATTGCAAGAGAGAGAATTTGTTGAATGCCTACGAGATGGCTTTTTAGAGCATCTAGGGCTTGAGCCTACTTGGGGTCTTAGATTGGGTGTTGTGTATTAGGACCTTATTAGGAAGCTTAACATAAATAAACCCTTAGGAGGCAGTGATGATAATATGATTGAATTCATACTGCAATTTGAAAGGGAGAAGCATAAGTCGGATGTATCAGTATTGCAATGGAATAAAGAAAATTACAGAGGCATGAGAGAGGACCTTGCCCAGGTGGATTGGAGGAAGATACTGGCAGATATGATGGTAGAACAGAGGTGTTGAAGTTCTTAGGAATAGTTTAAGACGCTCAGGATAGATATGTCTCACAGACGAAGTTCTCAAATAGTAGAGGTAGGCAACCATGGTTGTCAAGGGAAAGGACTTCATAAAAGCCAAGGAAATGGCAATTAAGGTAGCATATGTGAGTGAGAAGTTAGATGATTGGGAAGCTTTTAAAATGCAACAAAAGGCAACCATGAAAGCTATAAGAAGGGAAAAGATGAAATACGAGGGCAAACTAGCAGGATACTAAAAGTTTTTTCAGTTATATAAAGAGTAAAAGGGAGGTGATAGTTGATATTGGATCACTGGAAAATGATACTAGTGAGATAGTAGTTAGGGACAAAGAAATGGCAGATTAACTTAATGAGTACTTTGCATCAGTCTTCACTGTGGAAGACACTAGCAGTGTGCCAGAAGTCCATCCTTGGAGACTAATGATAAAATAAGTCAAAGTCAGCATGGTTTCTGTAAAAGGAAATCTTGCCTGACAAAACTGTTAGAGTTCTTTGAGGAAGTAACAAGCAGGGTGGACAAAGGTGAGGTAGTAGCTGTCACTTACCTGGATTTTCAGAAGGTGCTTAATAAGATGCCACACATGAGGCTGCTTAACAAGATAAAATCCTATGGTGTTACAGGAAAGATACTGGCATGGATAGCAGAATGGCTGACAGGCAGGAGGCAGCAAGTGGGAATAAAAGGGACCTTTTCTGTCTGGCTGCCGGTGACTAGTGGTGTTCCTCAGGGGTCAGTATTGGGACCGCTGCTTTTCATATTGTTTGACGATGATTTAGATAATAGAATTGATGGCTTTGTGTCAAAGTTTGTGGATGATACAAATATAGGTGGAGGGGTAGGTAGTGCTGAGGAAGCAATGCAATTGCAGCAAGACTTAGACAATTTGGAAGAATGGGCAGAATAGTGGCAGATGGAATACGGTGTTGGGAAATGTATAATGCATTTTGGTAAAAGGAACAATAGCTTGGACTATTATCTAAATGGGGAGAAGGTTTAAATATCAGAGGTGCAGAGAGACTTAGGAATCCTCATGCAAGACTCCCAGAAGGTTAACTTACAGGTTGAGTCTATGGCAAAGAAGGCAAATACAATGTTGGCATTTATTTCAAGAGGAATAGAATATAAAAACAAGGAGATAATGCTGAGGCTTTATAAGAGACCATTCAGTTTGCATTTGGAATATTGTCAACAGTTTTGGGATTCATATCTCAGATAGGATGTATTGTCATAGGAGAGAGTCCAGAGGAGGTTCAAGAGGATGATTCTGGGATGAAGGGGTTAACATATGAGGAGCATTTTGCAGCTTTGGGCCTGTACTCACTGGAATTTAGGAGAATGGGGGGGGGGGATTTCATTGAAAACTGCTGAATGTTGAAGAGTCTAGAAAGGGTGGATGTGGAGAGGATATTTCCTATGGTGGGGTATTTAGAACTAGAGGGCACAGCCTCAAAATTGAGGGGCGACCCTTTAGAACAGAAGTAAGGAAGAATTTTTTTTAAGCAGAGAGTAGTGAATCCGTGGAATGCTCTGGCACAGACTGCGGTGGAGGCCGAGTCCGTGGGTATGTTTAAGGCAGAAATTGATCGTTTTCTGATCGATCAGGCCATCAAGGATATGGCAAGAAAGCAGGTGTATGGGGTTTAATGGGATCCAGGATCAGCCATGATGGAATGGCAGAGCAGGCTCTATGGGCTGAATGGCCTAATTCTGCTCCTATATCTTGTGGTCTTATGGTCTAAGATGAAATGTTAGAGCACTGACTACATTTTGAGACAGAGAATTACAGAGGTTGGAGGGCTGGCTGTGGGAACAAATGAAAAGTGGACAGTCCACATAAGACAGGTTCATGAACAAGAAGCCGAGTGGGAATGTGTCTGTTTTCAGAAGAGGAAAGTTAATAAATAAGGTTAACACTGTGAAGCAATATAGATTTAGGCATCTATAGAGTAGGTAGCAAAATGATAGCCTTGAGAAAAGTGAAAGGTTTGTGCTAAGGAGAATACCATTGGATCAAGCAGAATGGATGGGATGAATGGCCTAATGCTGTTCCTAACTCTTATAGTCTAATGGTCTAAGAGTCCAGAAGGCAACAGCTCAAGTTACTAATCAGCTCTGAAACTTCTGACACCGTGTCACTTCATGCCTTAGAACATTTAGAATGAGGTGTCTTCCCTGAGGATTGTCACATTGTTGTGGTGGAGAGGCTTGTGAGTTCTAGAGATCCTGAGTGTAATGCCACCTAGAGTTTAGCCATCTGGCATTTAGCTCCTGGTAGAGTTTCCCATTGCTGTAAGGTCAAGGCGGAGGCTCCAGAGAGCAAGCAATCCAACCAAGACCTCAACAGTACGGCTAGTGGAAGATGATGGCACGTCACAATGGCAGCGAAGTGGAGGAATGCTGCAGTAGTGAAGTGATCTCAGTCAACTTACGTTTCATGCCACTGGACCCAGACCCCGGTCTGTCAAGAACCCGTGTTGAGGCTGCCTATACATCAGCCTCCCCATGTTAAACAAAGTCACGCACTAGGAGTTCTCTATTGAGGGAATCTACCTTAGCATTCTGGATTGAATCCCCTGGAGATCAGCAAGTGGTGAAGGGGGCAGGATTGTGATGTTTGGAAGCCCCTCAGAATATGTGGATGCTGGATAAGCCACCTAAAGACCCATCAATAGGTAACTCTTTGGTGAATATCATACTCAGCTCAAGTAATTGCACTAGTGCTGCTAGAATGTTGTGTGCATTATGGAGTGTTACCATCCAGATAATCACACTACATGATGTAAAGAATGAGGTAGTTTAGAGAGCCTAGTGCAGGATCAACGGGTCAGGCAGCATTGGAGAGATAAACAGAGCTAATATTTCAGGTTATTTAGCCAGGACACGGAAAATTTCTAAAAAAAAATGAATGGGACAGATTAGTGTTGGCTGGAAGAATAGCAAACACTTGTTACTGGCAGAAAGGTGGAGCTGTCATGTTTCAGTCCTGTGCAAGTACAACCCTTTACTTTATGTCTCTCTCTCTACTGTTCATTATTAAATGTATTGATTCGGCTTCTTGTACACAGCTAAAAATGTTTAATCAGTTTCCCATCAATTTCTACGTGTCACTCACTCTCACAGCTCATTCTTTCTTTCTCTTCACTGTCTATTCTTTTACCATCTTGGGGTAGATTAAGGATCATTAGCAATACAAGCCCTCAGACTCCCACAGCTATCATGATTACACCTCCTCCCACCTCACGACCATAAGGATTCCAGTTTCTCCGGCTTTGTTCCCTCAGTTCTGATGAAGGCCTTTTCAACACTGGGATTTCTGAGATTACTTCCTTTTTGCTTTAGAAGGTTTTTCCCTTCTCCAGAGCCGACAGGGCCTTCAACCACGTCTGCTCCATTTCCTGCACTTCCTGCTTCCTCTTTCATGCTGTCACAATATTCAATGGATCATTCTCTGTACCTCCCCTTTCAGCATTCAGAAGGGATCATTCCCTTCGCAGTCCCTAGGCCATCCATCCATCCATGTCAAGCCACCATTCTATGCAGCTGCAGGAAATGTTACACCTTCCCTTTTTTCCCTGGTCCTGCTACCCTTGTGTTCCTTCCAGGTGAAGCAGTATTTCACTTGCTCTTCTACAAATCTCTACCTTTAATCCAACCACATCTACATAATGCACTGTAGATTGGGTAAGCGCATTGCAGTACATCTGCACTCAGTTTGAAAGGACAATCCTGAGCTTCCAGTTGCCTGTCACTTTAGTTCTCCACTTCTCTCCCACTCTGTCCTCTTTGTCACTGGACCTTTACACTGTTCTAACAAAGTCCAATACGAGCTCAAGGAATTACATTTGATCTCAGTGCAGTCCTTGGGACTCAACACTGAATTCAGCTATTTCAGATAACCAGCCTGTCCAGTTTGTGTCTGGACTGGTGAGTTGTGGTGGAAGGGCAGAATATACTGAGGGTGTTTACTGGGATAGGCAGCATCTCTGGGGGGAGGGGAAGGACTGATAGCTTGGGCTGATCATCTATTAATGATGGGGGGGGAGGTTATTAGTTGGAGATGTTGACTTTGTTTCCCTCTTTATGCTTACTGCTTGGATGGTTGAGTATTTCCAGCTTTATTTCATTTACTTTTTGTGACAGATTTCCAACATTGGTAGCTCTTCAGTCTCTGGAGAGTCTTGACATAAAGACATTCATCCACACCATTAACCCATTTTTTCCCTGTTCATTTCCAGCATTATTCCAAATTTCCAGCAATTGTTGTGTTCTCTATTCCACAATTCCATCGTGGATGCATTTTGTGTTTTTTCCTTCTTCTCTGTTTTCTCTCTATTTACACCTCCTTAAGACAGGTTTGTTCAGGAGGGAAATGAGGCTGTTCCATCTATACGTCATTATCCTCTCTCAGCCGGTGCCAGTCTGTGCCATTCATTTTCTCGTCACAGACTTAGAAACTGAGAATTACTCAGCAGGTCAGGCAACATCCAGGAAGAGAGAAACGCAATAACCCCCTCGAGGTGATGTTCTATCAATCATGTTCTAGTGACATTGCAATGACTTGAAATGTTAGCTCTATTTCTCTCACCACAGGTACTACCTGATCCAGTGAATATTCACAGCATGTTTGATTTTAGGTTCTTTGTTTTCTTTGCAGATTGTGGGTATCAGAATGGGTAAGATAAGGGAACACACACCAGCTCTTATAGAGGGATCAGAAGTGTAAAGAGTGAATAATTTCATGTTCCTGGTTGTCAATACCTCTGAGGATCTAACCTGGACCCAACATATCAATGCTGCTAAAAAGAAGGCACGACAGCAGCATCAGGAGTTTGAGGAGGTTTGGTATGTCACCAAAGACACTCGCAAATTTCATCAGATACACCATGGAGAGCATTCTACCTGGCTGCATCACCGCCTGGTATGGTGGGGAGGGGCTACTGCTCAGGATCGAAATAAGCAGCAGAGAGTTGTAAACTTAGCTCCATCATAGGCACTAGCCTCTGTAATATCAAGGGGCGATGCCTCAACAAGGCGGCATCCATCATTAAGGACCCCTATCACTCTGATCGTTGTTTGTTCTCATTGTTACCATCAGAAAGGAAGTACAGAAGCCCAAAGATGCACACTCAACAGTTCAGGTACAACTTCTTCCTCTCTGCCATCCAATTTCTGAATGGACATTGTACCCATAAATATACCTCCCTACTTTTTCTCTCCTTTTGCACTACTTATTTAATTTACCTATTTATATATATATATATGTGTAAGCAAGTGACCATTGAATTTCATGTTTGATTGTTGAAGTACACTTATGTATTCACCCTAGTAACGCTAAAATAACTGCCTGTGCCTTTAAGAGAAAACGGTGATGTCATTATGAACATGTGAGTAGAAAGAAGATTTATAATGTTCTAGAGCGAACATCAAGTACTGGACATGTGGTGAGAAAAAGTGAATAATATTTTATAATATTCATGTAAGTTCATTTATACTTGTTTGTAAATCTTGAATATCAGTAATTTGACATGTTTTACATGTGGATGCTTTAGATTTTCGCGAGTAAGGTATCGATGCTGGATAGTGTGGTTGTGTAAAGTTCCTTATCGGTCTTGTAGGTTAGTCTTTCCAGTAATTTAAAGTACAAGGCAATATATTGTAAATGTTTTTGTAAAAGTTTATTTTTGTCTTTCTTTATTGATTCATGACTGAATGTTAACGTAATGGAGTAATGTCAATGCGTTAATCTCTATTCACGTAGCGTAAGCAAAGAGAACTCGTTTCAAGATCTAGCCTATATGTGTTTGGAAATCAAGCACGTGTGTGCTGAAGTGGGTATATCTCTTAGTTAAGATAAGATGTATTTATTCATACTTTTGATGTGTATAAGGGTTGGTGGGATTCTAATGTTGTTTGTATTTATTTCCATACTGTATATGTAACAAAGGTGTGAACTGAAATTAAGCTGAGATTGTAACAGCAGGAACTTTTTAAAAAAAAAATCATTTTGTTGTTTTTATTTTGATACCCTCTTTCTGCATTTAAACATCTAAAACAGATAAAGGAATTAATGACCTGACAAAGTATTTGTTGTCCTGCATGTGTATTTTTCCCAGGCTACAAAATATATACTTACTGTCATTTCCATTCTTTTCTGTTATTATACATTGCATTGTACTGCTGCCACAAAGCCAACAGATTTCACAACATATGTCGGTGATATTAAACCTGATTCTGATTTAGATTCTTTTCAAAAGTCTGAGATTACTTGGTGGCAGCCTCTGATTTAATATCGAGTCAAATAAAATGGGAGCATTTCTTCAAACAATATGTATTAATCTTTAAAGACAGAACACATCTCTGCAGGACTTTCATGGATTCAGGATGCTCCACGGTGTCCTACAGCCAGTAATAGATACGAGAGATTCTGTAGATGCTGGAAATCTCGAGCAACATGCAAAAAATTGTAAAGAAACTCAGCAAGTCAGGCAGCATCTATGGAGGGAAATAAACAGTTGATGTTGCAGGCTGTGCCTCTTCATTCTTCCCAGATAAAGGGTCTCAGACGGAAATGTCAACTGTCTATTCCCCTCCATAGTTGCTGCTTGACCTGCAGAGTTCTTTCAGTGTGTGTGTGTTTTTTGAAGCCAGTGAGATGCTTTTAAACCCAGGGCCTCTCTGTTCTCTCAGCTGGACATGAGTATTCTAATTGCACTATTTTGAAGAAGGTTAGAGGGAATTCTCTGTGCTGTAGGGACTAGAGATTAAAGCAGTGAAAGAAGCAAAGTTGAAGGGTTTAGCTTTTCATGATCTGGAAGAGTATAGGGCCAAAATTCAGAGTGCTGCAACCCTTCCTCCACTCCAGTGCTCACATCTGTCCATTATATCTCTGAGAAGTTTGCAAAGTGGGCACTTTAGATTTTGAATTGATCTGTTTTTAAGTATTTAGGACAGTGAGAGTAAGAGGATTGGGTCAGTGGAGTTTACAACAAGTGGGCTTGTGGGCTTAGGAACAGTGCCATACAATGCAAGTAAATTTGAAGCATATTAAGTGTTTGACAAAACAGCAGCTCTTACAGCTGAAACCATGAAAACTAACTTGTCAAAGATGAATAATGTTGGTTCCAAAGTTCAATATTCTTGGATTTCATCTTAATTACTTTTGGATTTTGAAAGGAACACAGAATGGTGTACTCTTAAAGTGACCTCTGTTGGGTTGAGTCCATTAGCTAACACCTGAATGCAATATGTTGGAGTTAGGCACTCACCTTTGCCCTCCCAACATTACATTCATCTCTTAATGCCCGTCCTCTGGTGGCTGGTGGTTTGGACTCCACACATTTCCCCTCTCCAGCTCCTGCTCTCCTTCCATCCATCTTTCCATATCCCTTTCTAGCTTCCAAAAGTCATAAGTCATAGGTACAGAAATAGGCCATTCAGCTGTGCTCTGCCATTTGACCATTCAAGAATTCAAGATTTTTTATTGTCATACTTCAGTACATGACTATAAAGGAAAATGAAATGATATAAAATGAAAGCAAACCTATAAATCACAATTATTTCAAACATTGAAATTGAGTTTGCATGGACCACTTGTGCTGGCAGCTCATTCCACACTCTCACGACCCTCTGAGTGAAGAAGTTACCCTTCATGTTCCACTCCCCTTAAACTTCTCGCCTTTCACCTTTCAACCAGACCTCCAATTGTAGTCCCACCCAACCCCAGTGGAAAAAGCCTGCTTGCATTTAACCACACTATACCCCCAAAATGTTTGTATACCTCTATCAAATCTCCTCTCAGTCTTCTACGTTCTTAAGAGTACAGCCCTAAAATATTTAATCTTTCCTTATAACTCAGGTCCTCCAGATGGGGCAACATCCTTATAAATTTTCTCTGCTCTCTTTCAACCTTGTTTACATCTTTCCTGTAGGTAGGTGACCAAAACTGCACACAATAGAAACATTGAAAACCTACAGCACAATACAGGCCCTTCGGCCCATAAAGTTGTGCCGAACATGTCCCTACCTTAGAAATTACACCAAATTACACTCCACCAACAACTTATACCACTTCAACATAACGTTCATCTTCTGTGCTCAATACATTGATTTATGAAGGCCAATGTGCTTCTTTACGATCCGACCTACCTACTGATGCCACTTCCAACGAATTATGGATCTGTATTCCCAGATCCCTTTGAATTCAATTAAATTGACTTTATTACATACATCCTTCATATACATGAGGAGTCAAAATCTTTATGTTACGTCTTCGTCTAACTGTGCAATATGCAATTTATAGTAATTTATAATAAATAGTATATACAATAGGACAGTCAATATAACATAGAAATACAATTGTATTGGCATGAATTAATCAGTCTGATGGCCTGGTGGAAGAAGCTGTCCTGGAGTCTGTTGGTCCTGGCTTTTATGCTGCGGTACTGTTTCCCAGATGGTAGCAGCTGGAACTGTTTACTGTTGGGGTTACTCAGGTCCCCAATGATCCTTCAGGCCCTTTTTACACACCTGTCCTTATAAATGTCCTGAATAGTGGGAAGTTCACTTCTACAGATGTGCTGGGCTGTCCACACCACTCTCTGCAGAGTCCTGCGATTGAGAGGAGTACAGTTCCCATACCAGGCAGTGATGCAGCCAGTCAGGATGCTCTCAATCATGCCCCCGTAGAAAGTTTTTGGGATCTGGGGGGCCATACCAAACTTCTTCATCCGTCCGAGGTGACAGAGATGCTGTGTGCCTTTTTCACCGCACAGCCGGTATGTACAGTCTACATTAGATCCTCAGTGATGTGTATGCTAAGGAATTTAAAACTGTTTACCCTCTCAACCCAAGATCCATTGATGTCAGTAGGGGTTAGCCCATCTCCATTCCTCCTGTAGTGCACAACCAGCTCCTTTGTTTTTGTGACATTGAGGGAGAGGTTGTTTCTTGACACCACTGTGTCAGGGTGATGACTTCTTCACTGTAGGCTACTTCACTATTGTTTGAAATTAGGCCAATTAGTGTAGTGTCATCAGCAAATTTAATTAGCAGATTGGAGCTGTGGGTGGCGACATGGTCATGGGTATACAGAGAGTAAAGGAAGTGGCTTAGTACACAGCCCTGAGGAGCACCTGTGTTGAGGGTCAGAGGGGAAGAGGTGAGGGAGCCCACTCTTACCACCTGCCGGCAATCTGACAGGAAGTCCATGATCCAGCAACACAAGGCAGGATGATGGTCGAGGTCTCTGAGCTTACTGTTGAGTCTGGAGGGAATTATTGTGTTGAATGCTGAACTGTAGTGCAAGAACAGCATTCTCAAATAAGCATCCTTCTTCTCCAGACGAGTCAGGACGGTGTGTAGAGCTGTGGATATTGCTTCGTTTGTTGATCGGTTGTGTCGGTAGGCGAACTGTAGGAGGTCCAGTGTGGGTGGAGCATGCTGCAGATGTAATCCTTGACCAGCCTCTCAAAACATTTGCTTATTATTGAGATGAGTGCAACAGGATGCCTGTGGTTCAGACACAGTGGTGTACAGGAACAATGGTGGATGTTTTGAAGCAGGAGGGCAAGTCTACACTGGGAGAGGGAGAGATTAAAAATGTCTGTAAACAGACCTGCCAGTTTTGCTGCACACACCCTCAGTATCCGCACTGGGCTGCCGTCTGGTCCCGCAGCTTTGCAGCTGTCCACTCATTGTTCTCCCTCATTCCTCAGTGCCCTACTGTTCACTGTGTAAGACCTACCCGGCTTGTTCCTACCAAAGCGCAAAACCTTGCATTAAATTCATCTGCCATTTTTCAGCCCATTTTTTCAGCTGATGTCGATCCCTCTGCGGCCAAGGTAGCCTTTCCTCACTGTCCACTACACCCCCAATCTTGATGTCATCCACAAAGCTGCTGATCCAGGTAACTGCATTATTATCCAGATCATTGATATAGATGACAAACAACGATGGATCCAGCACCAGTCCCTGCAACACACCACTAGTCACAGGCCTCCAGTCAGAGAGACAATCATCCTGGACAACTCTCTGGCTTCTCCCACAAACCTGATGTCTAATCCAACTTACTGCCTCATCCTCAATGCCAAGCGACTGAACCTCCTCGACCAGCCTCCCACGCGGGATTTTGTCAAATGCCTTACTGAAGTCCATGTAGACAACATCCACTGCCTTGCGTTCATCCATTCTCCTGGTAATTTGCTAAAAAACCCTCTATAAGATTGTGATGTGTGTGTAGTGGTGGTGGGGGTGGTGGGGTGGGTTAATGGATGGACCACCTCCTTTCTCCCTCTCCTGCCCTATCATTTTTGACACCCTATTAATTCCCGTTTAAATATATTCAATGACTTGGCTTCCCCAACCTCCTGTAGCAATGAATTCCACAGATTCACCAATCTCTGGCTAAAGAAGTTCCTGTTCACCCCTGTTCTAAAAGGATGCCCTTCTACTCTGAGGCTGTGCCCTCTTGTCTTCATGACCACTCTTTGGTAGGTTTTAATGAGATCCTCATTCTTCTTTTGTCCTCAGGCACCCTTCTCCTTGGATGCCTTCTCTTCCTCTTATCTTTCTGGTCTTTGTCATTCTCTCCTGCCTCAGGTAAGTGCAAAACCAATAAGAACATAAAACATAAGAGCAGAATTACTCCATTCCACCCATCGAGTCTTCTCCGTCATTCCATCATGGCTGATTTATTATTGATCTCAACCCCACTCTCTTGCCTTCTCCCCTTAATCTTCGATACCCTTGTTAATCTAGAATATATTAACCTCTGCTTTAAATATATCAAATGACTTGGTCTCCACAGCTGTCCAAGGCAGTGAATTCTACAGATTCACCCTCTGGCTAAAGAAATTCCTCCACATTGCTGTTCTAAAAGAATGTCCTTGTATTCTGAGGCTGTGCCCTCTGGTCCTAGACTACCCCACTACTGGGAACATCCTTCTCAAGTCCACTCTACCTAAGCCTTTTAATGTTTGGTAGGTTTGAATGAAATCCTGCTTATTTTTCTGTCCTTAGGTCCTTTCGCTCCCTCGTACCCATCTAGTCTTTCTCATTCCTTACTGCTTCAGGGGAGTGCATTATCAATAAAAGATTAGTTGGTTCGATGAGTGGATCAGTTATTGAGAGTCACCAACAAGGACACTAGAGATATTCATAAAGCGGTGTGTGGATTGGACTTTGTAGTTCACATTGTGACGTGTTTCTGGTTTTGCTCACTCCTTTTTATGTTGCTATTTTGTGTGATTTTAATCAGGGTGGCCTGCAGATAGCGAATGACACAGCGCTATCTTGAACTGAAATGAGCTGCTTTGAATATGCCTGGACTCCTTCGTTGATTTTGTGGGTCGGCATTCTATATTCTGCTTTTCACTAATTTTTTTGCCGTTTGCACAATGGTTTTTTTATGCATGTGGTGGGGGGCGCAGGATTAATGTTTTTCTTTGAACGGGTTCCATGTTGTTTCTTTGTTGCATGGCTGTCTGTGGGAAGACGAATCTCAGGGTTGTGTACTGCATTAGGTACATACTTTGATAATAAATCTTTGAATTCTTGACAAGGTTTGACATAGTTTCCTGTTTCAAGTACTAATTTTTCTCCATGTCTTCATAAAAATACATTCCTGACAGTGGAATTTGATATGATAACTTGGAGGCAGCCAACATAAATTGACAATAGAATACACATGCGGTTTTATCAGCAAACTAGGGTTGGCAGTGTTTAATATTTCAATGAACAAATGTGCAAGATCAGGAGAATATGATTTTTTTCCCTCTGTGAACTTGTTGGCTGATAAGTACATTTATTGCAACATTTCAAAAATTGCAGTTACAATGTACCAGAGCCAGTCAGTATTTGCATGAGGTGACCCCTGGGGAATGTGCAAACATTTCTCCTGGGTGATCTATGTTCAGTGATTTACAGTGATTGGAAGCAATCTACTACACTAACAAACATCTTGCCATGTGTTCACCAATTACTAAGTATTAGCATTGATGCCAGCAACATTTGATCGACAGTGTGAAGCTTTTTAACCTCTTTGTATGAAAGAGGAATTCGCTGTTTTGAGATAAAAAGGAAGAGAGAAAAGAAAAATTTACATTTCTGTATTTATACATCAGACCAGTGCACTTCACAGCCAATGAACCACTTTTTGAAGTGTGGTCACTGTTGTAACTGCAGGAAATGCAGCAGCTAATTTGCACCTAGCAAGCTTTCAACAAAAGTAATGTGATAATTAGCAGATAATCTACTTCTTGGTGATGTTGGTTGAGAATAAATTTTGGAGAGGACAGCAGGGAAATTTCTTTGAAGTACAGTAGTTGCCACAAGGAACTTTCGATTCACCTGAAAGAGCACAAGTCTTCAGTTTATTGTATCATCGGAGAATTGGACAATGTAGGCACTCTCTCAGCCTAAAGCTTCCTGTTCAGGCCTCTGAGGTGGGACTTGATCTGGTAGTCTGAAGGCATTTAAATTGTGGTACAAAGTTTAAAGATAATCCTGAATGTTGTGGACTCATTCAGTACAGTATATAGACAGCAGCAGTGCATTGTCAACCTCTTTGAGTTTTCACAGATTGACTCAGCGGTTGTTACACAAAACTTATATGACATTTATTGAGACCCCAACATCCTTATGGATGGAGGAGGCATTTGTTAAACTGCTTCATCTAAGTTATTGAAGAAAACAAAAGCTCATAGTATGGGAGGTAATATATAAGTGCAAGAGATTCTGCAGATGCTGGAAATCTTGAGCAACACACTCAAAGTGCTCGAGGAGCTCAGCAGGTCAGGCAACATTTATGGAGAGGAATAAACAGTCAATGTTTTTGACCAAGAGGTGGATTCCTCTCCTCCAGCATTTTGTGTATGCTGCATTGCAGATAATATATTTGTGTGGAGGGAACAACATAAGAAACAGGAGTACAAGTAGGCTAGCTGATCCTCAAACCTGCTTTAGATCATCTAATCTAATCTTGCCCACCATACACCCTGTCCCTCTTGTAGTTTAAAATTGTCAATCAGCCTTGACAATCAGTTTGTCACCACAACTTTTTGGTAGAAAGTTGCAGAGATTTACAACTCTCTGAGAGAAGGAATTCATCCTCATCTCTATCTTAATTGGGCAACCACATATTACGAAATTATTACCCTGGTTTTAGATACCCTCATGAGGGGAAGCATCCCTTCAGAATCCAGTGTCTCAGTCTCCCTCAGAATAACTCTTCAACATGATTACTATTCATTTAATCTTTTCTACTTCAATGTATTGACCCCACTCAACATTTCTTGAAACATCAATTCTTTCAGCCCAAGAATCTAAGTGTGAACCTTCTTTGTACCACCTCCAACAAAAATATACTCTTCCTCACAGACATACCGTAGATTCTGGATTTTAAGCCGCTACTTTTTTCCCACATTTTGAACAGCTTTGAACTCTGCGGCCTTTAATACAGAGCGGCTAATACATGGTTTTTTTTCATGCCGCCTCGTAAACATTTTGCCTCGTAACAGTAGACCAATAAAATTGATGAGTAGTTCACAGAGGTCCAATGAAATTGTACGATAAATCAAGCGCACTTTCACAATTAAATTATTGTAAATCAGTCATTTGTACCCACCCTCATCAACATGGAAAACACTCGAAGAAAAGCATTGTGCTGCCTTTATGGCAGTTATTTAGTTTATAATATTTTCGCTTAGTAATTCATTTTCTAGTTAAAGTTAGAAGAGTTTTAACTATATTTGTTTTCTGTACTACATCGCGGGATGCTATGACATCACACCCGGTTTCGCTGCGTCTTGTGGGATACCAGTTTGCGATAAACGGGAAGGAGGGGGGCGAGCGGCGGAGCCAAAACGCTGCTTTTAAGTTAAAGGCGATCAATAACTTTTCCTGGTAGGCTGCAGTATATATATTTTTTACCAGTCGTTAGGAGATATTGGAATGTTGTTCAGTAAAGAAGTATACGCAACGTATATTTAAAAGTAGCCGCGTTACGGGCACGGTTCGAAAAAAAGCATTTGCAATATGTATTTGTTTTTGTTACCATATGGATTTAATTAAAAGTTAAAAAATCCTCACGTGTAATATCTTTCTGTGTAAATATCTCATATTACAACGTGGGACACCTGCGGCCGAAAATCTGGTGCAGCCTAAAATCCGGTGCGGCCTAAAATCCGGTGCGGCCTTTACAAGTAAAAAATTGATTTTATTTCTAAAATTAGAGCCAGCGGCTTTTAATCAGGTGCGCTCTGTAGTCCGGAATCTACGGTCGTCTGTACTGTAGGTGTGTCTTCACCAGCAGCCAGTAAAATTCCATTGAAATTTCCCAACTTTTCTAGTCCATAAACCATGTGATAAAGGCTAGCGTTTCATCAGCTTTCTGGAGTATTTTCAAACCTTGCATGTTATCTTTCTTTTAAATCTATTCAGACCCTGATCCCATTATATCGGAATCAGAATCAGGTTTGATGCCATTGGCAGATGTTGTGAAATTTTTTGCTTTGTGGCAGCATTGCAATACATAATAATAAAAACACAATAAATTACAATAAGTATATATATAAATTAAATCAAATAAGTAGTGCAAAAAAAGAGGCAAAAGCAAAATAATTCATGGATTTGTTGTCCATTCAGAAAACTGATGGCAGAGGGGAAGAAGCTGTTCCTAGAAAGTTGTGTGTGTATCTTCAGGCTCCTGTATCTCCTCCTTGATGATAGCATTGAGAAGAGGGCATGTCTTGGGGGAATGAGGGTCCTTAATGATGTTGCCTTTTTGAGGCATTACCTTTTGAAGTAATACTGGGGAGGCCAGTGCTCATGATGCAGCTGGCTGAATTTACAACTTCCTGCAGCTTTTTCCGATCCTGTGAAGTGGTCTCTCAATACCAGACAGTGATGCAAGCAGTTAGAATGTTCTCCATGGTGCATCTGTCAAAAGTTACAAGTGTCTTTGGTGGCATATCAATGCTTCTCTAATTTCTAATGAAATTTAGTTGCTGCTGTGCCTTCTTGGTAATTACATGAAATATGTTAGGCCCAGGATAGATTCCCAGATTGGTTGAAACCCAGGAACTTGAAGTTGCTCATTGCTGATCACTCAATGTGGACTGGTGTATGTTCCCTTGATCTCCCCTTCCTGAAGTCCAAAATAAATTCTTTGGTCTTACTGACGTTGAATGCAAGGCTGTTGTTGTGACACTACTCATCCAGCTGATCTATCTTGTTTCTCTCTGCCTCCTTGTCAACATCTGAAATCCCCCCAACAGTAGTTGTGCTGCCAGCAAATTTGTAGATGACGTTTGAGCTGTGCCTAACCACACTGTCACAGGCGTAGAGAGAGTAAAGCAGTGAGTTAAGCACACATCCTTGATGTGTATCAGTGTTCATTGTCCAATATTATTTCCAACCCGTACAGACTATGATCGCTTGATGGTCATGGATCCAGTTGCAGGAGGTACAGAGTTTCAGGTTTTGGAGCTTGTTGATTAAAACTGAAGGCTGAATGCTGAGCAGTAATCAATAAAGCAAGCCTGTAGTAGGTATTCCTTTTGTCCAGATAATCGAGAGTCGAATGGAGAGCCAGTGAGATTGCATCCCCTGTAGATAGATTGTGGCAATAGGTAAAATGAAGTGAGCCCAGGTCCTTGCTTAGGCAAGAGTTGATTCTATCCATGCCCAAACTCTCAAAGCACTTCATTACAGCAGGTGTGAGTGTCACTGAGTGACAGCCGATGAGGCAGCTCACCTTGCTCTTCTTGGACACTCGTATGATTGTCACCCTCTTGAAGCAGGCTTGAAACTCTGACTGGAGCAGTGAGAGATTGAAGATGTCCTTGAGCACTCCTTGGCACAGGTTTTCAGAGCCCTACCAGGTGCACCATCAGGTCCTGGGATGTTGGCCTCTGAGACAGAGATCACAGGATCACCAGATGCTTCAGGGATTAGCACAGGTGTAGACTTATTTTCTCTTTCAAAGCATGTATAAAAGGTGTTGAACTCATCCGGGAGTGAAGCATTACAGCCATTCATGATGTTAGGTTTTGCTTTGTAGGAAGTAATGGCCTGCCAATCCTGCCAGAGTTTATGTGCATCTGATCAATTGGAATTGTTCTTTTGCTTTTAAAATAGCCTTCTGTAGGTTGTACCTTGTATAGTTCTGGATCACCAGTCTTGCATGCCAGATTGCAACTATAACATTCTGCAGTCTCATTCCATTTAGAATCAGAATCAGGTTTATTATCATGTTAATTTAATTAATAATTTGCTTTTACATTCTTCCTTTCAGAGTAGATAACTTCTGTATCCAGGTAGGTTCCTTGTGTCTTCACTGCTTCTCATCTCATCTATTTCTATGTCGTTTGCAGTTTTTTTGACCTGCAGTACACTGAATCCATTCATCCAAGTCATTGATATGAATAATAAATAGTCGTGACCCTTGTGGTATGCCAATAATCCCTGATTGCCAATCTGAAAGTAATCTATTTGTCTTGATTATGTTTTTCTATTGGTTAATCACTCCCTTACTCACTCCATTTCAACATATTACCCCAAACTGTGGGCACTTGTTCAGGAGTATTTTATGTGGAATTTTAACAAGTGCTTTCTTAACTCCATTATCCACCCATTTATTACATTCATGCAGAATTCCATTTGCCAAACACAATTTCCTTTTTGATTGCTTCAAATTTAAAGATTTAAGATCTTGAAGATTAGCTTTTCTTGTCACATGTACATTGCAACATTGAAAAATACAGTGAAATGCATCTTTTGCATCTTTGAGCATCACAGTCTGAGGATGTGTTGGGGCAGACCTCAAGTGTCACCATACTTCCGGTGCCAATATCATATTTATTTATTGAGAGACAGTGTGGAATAGGCCCTTTCGTCCCTTCAAACCATGCCACCCAGCAACCCCCAGTACAATCCAAGCCTAATCATGGGACACTTTACAATGACTGATTAGCATACCAACTGCTATGTCTTTGGACTGTGGGAGGAAACCGGAACACCCAGAGGAAACCCATGAGGTCACGGGAAGAATGTACAAACTCCTTACAGATAGCGATGGAAATTGAACCTGGGTCACTGTTACTGTAAAGCATTGTGCTAACCACTACACTATGCCTGCAACTTACTAACCTTCACTCTAAACCATGCGTCTTTGGAATGTGGACGTAAATTGGAGCACTCAGGTGATTTCTGAAATGTCCTGCTTTTATCTCCTTACTAAAGAGATTGGCTGGCTAACAGGGAATTGAGAACTGTCATCTTTTCCACAGGGAGAAGTGCTGGGCTTCAACATTTACATGACTTGGATGGTGGCACCAAAGTGGCTGTTGCCAACTTTGCTGTTGACACAAAGACAGATAGATAAGTATGTTATGAAGAGGAAATCAGGAAACTATAAAGGGATAGAGGTAGGTTAAGAGAGTGGGCAAAGTTCTGGTACATGATTTGTAAAATTGCAAAATGCAAAATTGTCCAATTTGGAAAGAAAAATGAAAAAGAAGCAGGCTTTCTAACTGACAAGGGATTGCAGAGGGATCTGGGAGTCCAAATGCATGTTTTATAGAAAGCCTATGTGAAGGAGCAAGAAATAGTTATGATGGTTGACAGAATGTTATTGTTTGTTGCTAGGGGAATTGAATACAACTGAAGGAGTTGTATAGAAAGATATGGGCCTCACACTTGTTTGGATGGGCAGGTTGGTTGGTATGCACCAGATGGGCCAAAGGGCCTGTTTCCATGCTGTATTGCTCTATCCCTCTAAGAGTACCTGGATTTTGTGACAACAGTAAAAGTCTTTGCCACTGATGGTGAAGAAAGTTGTCAAATAAATCAATCTCTACTCTGTGCCTTTCCCTCCTTTCTGAAAGCATAATTTTTATTAAATGTTTGTAATGTTTTTCAAAATGCAAAGTAAGAATTACAGTAGTCACATAAGGCAAAGATAAAAGCTGTAATATCATAAAAACATCTTATTTTGTACAATTTATTTAATATAAAATTCATTGTATTTTGAGATATTTACCTGAGAGATATATAATCCATATGTATATATTATGTTTAGGGGTCAGAGAGTTTATGAAACTGTAATAATGACTTTGCATGTCATTGAAAATTGCAGACCTCATGTAACTTTGTGCTTTTCTACAAGGATAGTTTACAAATCCCTTAACTTGAAATCAGATGGAAAGGCTGCAAAGCGCAGAATCCATAGATGAGAACTGAATTATTAACAGCCGTGTGGGGATCTCTATGTTTGACTGCTTATTACAGAGATCCTGAAGTTTATGTCAGTTTCACAAACATCAATGGTTTTACCATCATTACAAATCTGTGTTACTGTTTAAGTAGACCTACAGTAGGGATCTGACTGTGCCCTGCTGATTGGCTGACAGGATGGAGTCAGCAAATCTATGAAGTTATTACTAATTCACAACATTTTCTAGAGGTTTCCTTCATATTTGAAACTCTTCTAACATGATTTAAAGTATAATGCCTAAGGGGAACATTAAGTTTTGTGGTTTCAGAGACGAATATTTTGTAAATTCAGCATTACAAGAACATTTCCTGCTACTTCACTCTATTGCTTTTCCCAATAATCATGATGATGGTTTGCCATTTATTTTCTATGATTAAAAGTTGGTGTAATGTTTGCCAGTTTATTTCATTAAAAATTTCACTCCTTCGAACTTGGTGTAGCTAGATGTTCTGTGGAAATAATACATTAGGCAGAGTTACTATTCTAGTCTGCCAAGTGTGACTGAAGGAAATACAGGAGGATTGGACAGCTTTAAGTGTCAAGTCCCCATCTAAATATTCTGATTTTTGGCACTTCCACACATTCATATGATTGGAAGATTGTCCTTCACTTTACTTCATATGTTGAGCAATCCCAACCACCCACTGGACTGCTTGGAAAACTTAACTAAAACAGTTAAAATAAATCTGATCTGCTGCAGCATTCTGATGTGTGAAATACTCATTAAACATCCAGCTTATTTTTCATCCTTTTAATTTATTTTATCTTCCTTTGTTTACATTTTTTTCTTTTCCTTCCTTCTTACAAACATATAAAACAGTATGAGGAACTTTTAAATGAATTGCTGTGTCAGCCTAAAGGTGGTAATACACATCATCACAATTGAGGGTTAAAGTACCCTCGGTTTTCCAGGTGACTGTACTGTTAAATGTGGTTTAACCTGCAGGTGTTCTATAAGATATATTCACCATTGCATTTGGGAGAAGCTTCCACTACGATCAGATGAATACTTTGAAATTTTTTCTCCATTGGAATATTGTGGAATGTTCACATCCACTAATTTTCCACTTCATTTCATTGTTTCTGAATTGGCTTAAGGCTAACTACCCCATCTGAGAGGTCTAGCATCAGGCAAGGAATGCAGCTAAGGTGAATGCTCAGAAGACTGGATTGTGGTTGTATATCTATGCAGTTGTCTGTCTGTGCCTCTTGCACCAGACACCTCAGAACCCACAGACGTGCGGTGGACCCCAGGGACTGTCTGTGACGGAAGGAATCTATTCACAAATCCATTTCCCTACCGAGCTTGCCAACCATCTTTCCACTGCTCAATTTATTTATCTATCTACCAATCTATTTATCTGCAAATCTATCAAATTATTTGTCTGGTGGTCTATCTATTTATTTACTGATCTACCTCCATCGAACAATTTATCTGGCAGCAGATCTAGCTATCTATCTGTCTGTCTGTCCGTCTGTGTTTCTATCTGAAATATGTTAAATATTCATCTTAATGTTTGCCCTGAAACATTTCATATTGCAGCAAAACCAAAGAACTAGAGTGGCTTCTGTTCCAGAATCTGACCAGTGGGGTGTGATGTTTTACTTGCTTTCTGGTTGAACATCAGTGGTTGGAATAAAAACTGCTAATCATAGGAGAAGAAAAGTCTACGTGCCTTTACCCAGTGACTTGTTCCTCTGATATATTTAAGGCCTACTCTTCGGTTGAGGACAAAACTATCAATTTAAATTTAGCACGGCTCCACACATTGCTGCCAGACTCTCGATAAGTGGAGCCACTGTAATCTTATAGTTCATCTTAATGAGAGCTGAGGAACAGAAAAACAACCAGTTTTAGAGAGGCGAAAACAAGCTGTTTATTGTAACCAGTGTTTTAAGTCCCCAGGCCAGTTAATAACCCAGGTGAAATAGGAGCAATCTCTCTCAATTGTGGAAAGAAACTAGGCGTCAAAGTCAAAGCTGATGTTGAAAAAAATTCCTTACAGCAGAATTGCAGGCACATTAGAGACAGGATGTTCACAAGGAGGTAATGTGGTGATTAGCATAACACTATTACAATGCCGGTGACCCGGGTTCAATTCCTGCCACTGTCTGTTCGGAGTTTGTACTGTGACTGTATGGGATTCCTCCAGTGCTCCGATATCCTCCCAAATTCCAAAGATGTACAGGTCGGAGCGTTAATTGGTCACATGGATGTAATTTGGTGGCATAGGCTCATTGGGCCGGAAGGAATTCTACCATGCTCTATCTCTAAATAAAAATAAATAAAGAAAAAACATAAATTGAAGTGGTAGATGCAGGGTTACCTATAATATTTAAGAGAATTTGGATAGGTAAATAAATGGGAGTGTTTTGGTGGGATATGGTCTGGGTGCAGTAGATGGGACTAGGTAGAAGACCTGGTTGGCACTAGATGGGCCAAAGGGCCTGTTTCAGTGCTGTAATACACTATGACTCTAAGCAAATACAAGATAATACAAAGGAGAAAACAATTAGAACAAAAAAAATCGAAGTTTGTTTAGTGCAAAGTAATCAAAGTGGTCATAGAGTTACAGTGCTGAGGTAGTGATTAGGCTTGTTCTAGTTGGTTCAAGAATCAAATGTTTGAAGGGAAATAGTCTTTCTTGAACTTGGTGGTGTAGGACCTTGGGGTTCCATTCCTCCTGCCTGATGTTAACAAGAATAAGATGGCGTGGTCCTGATGGTGAGGAATTTTGATAATGGTACAGGATGCTCTTGGTGTTGCTGTGTCTGATTTGAGATTCACAGATTCAAAGTATATTTATTATCAAAGTACATCTATAGCACTATATGCTACCTTCAGATTCATTTTCCTGTAGGTATTCACAGTAAATACAAAGAAATGCAATGAAAGACTACACACAAACAAAGATGGTCAAACAACAAATGTGCAAAAAACAACAAACTGTGCAAATATAAAAGAAAACCAAAACAATAATATAAATGAGTAATAAATAATATTGAGAACATGAGGTGTAGGATCCTTGAGTCTGTAGGTTGTGGAATTAGTTCAATGTTGGCGTGAATAAAGTTATTATCTCTTGTTCAGGAGCAGGTAATAACTGTTCTGGAACCTGGTGTGGGACCTAAGACTCCTGTACCTCCTTCCTGATGGTAGCACTGAGAAAAGCGCATGGACTGGATGGTGATGTATTTAATGATGCATGCTGCTTTCCTGCAACAGCTCTGCTTCTAGATGTGCTCCATGGTGGGAAGGGCTTCACCTGTGGTAGACTAGGCTGTGTGTGTAGGCTTTTCCGTTCAAGGTCATTGGTGTTTCCATGCCAAGCCGTGATGCAACCAGTCAGTATACAGTTCTCTCTATTGTGCATCTACGATAGAGAGTTTGTCAAAGTCTTAGATGTCATGCTGAATCTTCACGAACTTCTAAGAAAATAAGGGTGCTGCCATGTCTTTGTAATGGCACTTCCGTGCTGGGCCCAGTACCGATACTAACCTCAAGCCTCCAATTCTGGCCTCTTCTCCTTTCTCAGTTTTCATCATTCCACCAATTTCTGAATTTCAGAATTTGTGTTTAAACATCTCTGCAAGCCCTTTCCCTCCTGTACTGCTTTCCATGTGTGTGAAGTAGGAAGTGCATAAGTCAGCAGTAAACCAAACTCCACTCAATTGAACATGGGAGTCAGGGATATGGTGTTCAAGCTCCAGGTGCTTTATTGGGCACCACTCACATATTCACATATACAATTGAATAAGTGAGAGGAAAAGGAAAAGACCATAAGTACTTAATGCAACAAACTGATGACAATTAGGTCACACGTTCATAAAACATTTGAAATATATCAAGCTTGATTTACATGTAAAATATCCAAAAATCATACACATGAACAAAGTTTTAAAATATGCAAAAAGATTAATATCATCTAAGCATTCCTTAAATTACCAAGGCTGGTCAAACACTGCACTGATATTCAGGAATAAACTTTTACATAATATTAACACAAACTATTGCTCAGATAGCATTCTCCCGTATGAACAAAAACAACACTTGCGGACGATGACTTCGATGGCACAAACGAAAGAAAAGTGATACGGGACTGTATACATCTACTTTGGTCTGACGAAAAATCTCCACTAAAAACAAAGTGTCTGCCCTCCTGTTGTGGTCCAACTGAATTTCAAAATAAAAGCCAGCAGGGCTATTAGTTAACAAACGAAGGACTGAGCACCCCTTTTAGATTAGGGGTTCTGAACCTGGGGCCCATGGAGCCCTTGCTTAATGGTATTAGTCCATGGTATGAAAATGGCTGGGAACCCCTGTTTCAGATGCTTTTAAAACAGACCTCTTTAATCCAACCTGTGTTCATCTACCTTAATAGCTTCTTGTTCAGTGTCAAACCTGGTCTGGTAATGCAGCAGTGAAGTGGCTGGGGGTGCTTTATTACATTTAAGATGCTATATAAATAGAGTACATTGCTCTGCCATTGACCATTGAACTGAAAAATAATTCATTTCCCACAAATTGCTGTTTGATGTTTCTCAAGGACATAAAATATTATTGAATGCAAGTCCTTCAATAGATTTCTTTTGGTAATATTTAGTAATTTAGACATTATTTATGTCTGATTGCAAGACCTCAGACAATTCATTTATATTTCATAAATTTAACTGATTCAAATGAATTTCTTATGTTGTTCAAAATCTATTTCCGAGAATGCCCCGTGGATTATTTTAAAATAACACGAAGCGTGCCATGCATTAACGGTGATTAATATACATGGCAGTGGCAGAAGGAACATTATTTGTTTACATATTAGCAACTGAATGAAATACATCAACTATTGGACTATACACCTGGTACTTAAGGATTTAAAAAATAATCATAGATTTAAAAGACCAACATTTTGGATTTAAATTATCTCTACTGCTTGGATTATATAATTATGTTCAGTTTTTTTTTATCAAGAAACTATGGATTTCAGGCTGCACAGCGCTCTGTTTCTAAGGGTGACCGAATAGGAATTTACAAAATGATGAGGGGTATGGATAATGTGGGTGGTCATAATCTTTGACTCAGGGTCTGGGAGACTAAGACTAAATGGCACAGATACAAGAAAAGGCTAGAGAGATTTAAAAGAGACCTGAGAGGGTAGTGAGTGTCTGGAATGAGCTGCCAGATGAAGTGGTCGAGATGGGTACAATTGGTACAATAAGAGGCATTTGAATAGTGTTGGGCTTGAAATTCTGCCCTGTGTTCGTTTTGGAAGAGAGACAACCAACACCTGATTATAGTGAAACGTGGCTTTATTGCAGAATCGTATCTGGTACAGCGAGTACACGGCGTCGCTGGAGAAGGCGCGTTCTGCCTTCCCCTTACAATCTGCTCTTATTTATACCCCTTTCCCCCCAGCCCAACCCCTCGCTACACATATTTGGTAAGGCTGAATTTTGTTATACCTATTTGGTAACATCGGACACTTGTGTCCCCCTTATTGGCCCGAGGCCATTCACTCACGAGTTACCTGTTTCTTTTGTTTACTGAATCGCGTGACACTAGCAGTTTCGGTGTAGCGGAATCCTCAGTTTCGCTCCCTCCCTCCCTTGTACTCCTGTCTCCTAATATCACGTGAGCCACTCCTGACCTGTAGTGGCAGTCTCGAATTAACCCTAACAATAGGAACCTGGAGTTGTGGGGGTTAGAGGATTATGGGGTGAATGAGGGCAACTGGGATTAGCAGGAAGGATGCTGTGGTCAGCATAGATCAGTTGGGCCAAAGGGCCTGTTTCTGACTTGTTTTGCTCTATGACTCTATGAACATCTTAAATTCACTCATAATTCTGTGGTGCTCACATACATCGAGCTCCCACAACAATGTAATGCCTGAATTTCTGGATTCCCTGCTTAACTCTCACCTCTTTTCTCCTTCTTAAAATCACTTCTCTAACCCAGCTTTTTGACATTTACTATATTATGGCTTTGACCCTTATTGTCTACCCGCTGTTATGAAATGTAACAATTTAGAAACAAACCAGCAGCAATAGATTACACATGGAGTCTGGTTTTGATGTTAAAACCATTATCTTTATTAGTAACTACTTATAATATAGCAACTTAAACAAAATAAACAGAAGTTAACAGAGTTATGTGTATATGTGTGTGTAAATATAATTCTCAAACTATTGAGCTTGGGGGAACAGGGCTTAGAGTCTTGAGACAGTAAAGTAGGAAAGTTCAGCAATCTACACAATAAATGATGGGAGAGAGATATTTGTAATCCACATTGTAATGGAGAGAAAAGTTAAGGACGAAGTATTCCACAGGTTCCACGCTGGAAACGAGATAACAGATGCCGTAGATCTCCTCCGTCGTCATTCCAAATCAGTGATCTGTCACAGGAATATCATCTTCCAGTGGTTACCACACAACATACCTAGGCAAGGGCTACACAAGTGGTCCCACAAGATATCCCAAAATCCACTCCTATGGATTATATGAAGCAACAGTCACACATTCATTGTGCACCGTGTGCCGATGTTTAACCCGATCTTTTGGGCATCGAAGAGTTCCAAACTATCGCAGTGATAAGCCGAAGTTTCAGCTTGCCTGTCCAGTCTCCTCTCTAATGACTGAAGATCTCTCTCTCTCATCTGTGTAAAAATCCGAAACAAACTGCTTCAGTCTGTGACCGACATCATAGTCCTGCCTCGGTCAGGCGCTTAAAGCGACAGTCCACAGTAAACGAAACCTGCGGGTTTGTAACACTGCACTGCAATTTCTCTGTATCTGTAGCATTATATTCTACATTCTATTATTGTTTTTCCCTTGTACTATCTCAATGTACCCATGTGATGAAATGATCTATATTGGTAGTTTGCAAGACAGAAGATTTTCCCTGTACTTCAGTAGATGTGACAATAATAAACCAGTTTACCAAATTATCTGCCTTAATATTTTTAAATCTTCCAAATTTTTTCTGTTCTCTAATTTCCAACAGACTCATCCTCCACTGTCATCAGTTATCCAAGCTATTTACGTTCCTCTATTCATAGCCTTTTGGTCACCATTGATTTAATGTCTTCACTCTTGGAGGTCAACAGGGAGTTCAGGAGAACATCTTTTCCCCAAACGCAAAACTGAAATGACTTCATTTCCCTTCCTGGAAACCTTTCCGGGTTTGAAAGGCTTATTATATGAGGAGTGTTTGATGGCTTTGTGCTTGTGCTTTAGAATGAAGGGAAATCATATGGCAGCAACTCGATGCATACCAGCATGCAGACATGGTCACACGGGTCAGTTGTCACTTCGACCAAACATCAGAATTGGGGGAAGGATGTGATCTAAGTGGCTGACCATGGATTGATTTTTGGTGTCAGACTGGATGGGTTGAGAATATCAGAAATTGTTGAAGTCCTGGGATTTTCACGCACAACAGTCTCTAGAGTTTACAGAGAATAGTGTAAAGTTTAAAAAAATTAAGGAAGCTGTCTGCTTAAAGAAAATTAAAGGATAAACTACAGATGTTGAAAATATGAAATTCAATCAGAGAATGCTGGTAAAACTCAGCAGGTTAGAAAACATCTGTGGAAAGAAACAGGTCAAAAGATCCTTTATCAGAATTTAATTAGTTTCAAGTCATGGAGGGATTTGGGGAGGATGGATAGGAGAAAGGGGATGTCTCTGTTAGGGTGAGATCAGATTTGCCTTTTAATGAAATCATATAGCACATAGATTAAAGAGCAAGCTAGAGTGAGTGAGAATAAACTAACAAACAATTAAAGAAAAAAGTAACATGTCAGTCATGGCCTCCTCTACTGCCATAGTGAACCCACACTCAGTTTGGAGGAGCTACACCTTATATTCCGTTGGGGTAGCCTCCAACCTAATGGCATGTACATCGATTTCTTGAATTTCCGGTAACTGTCTTGTCCCTCTCCTTCACCATCCCCATTTCCCTCTCTCATCTTATCTCCTTACCTGCCCATCACTTCCACTGGTGCTCTTTCCCACTCCCTTTCTTCCATGGCCTTCTGTCCTCTCCTATCAGATTGCCCCTTCTCTAGCACTTTATCTCTTTCACCAATCAACTTCCCTGCTCTTTACTTCACCTCTCCCCCTCTACTGGTTTCACCTATCACCTACTACCTTGTACTTTCTTTCTCCCCTTTCCCCACCTTCTTAATCGGACTTCTCGCGCCTTTTTTCCAGTACTGATGAAGGGTCTCGGGCCAAAATGTTGACTGTTTACTCTTTTTCATAGATGCTGCCTGGTCTGCTGAGTTCCTCCAGTATTTTGTGTGTATTATATTGATTTCCAGCATCTGCAGATTTTCTCTTGTTTGTGAAACAACTAAGGGAACCTATTAAATCTGTAAACTGAAGCACAGAACGTTAGGAAGTGCCCAGCTAATTAGACAGTGTCCACAAAGAGAGAAAAACTAAGAATTACATCTGGATAACCTACAAGTAGAACTATTTAAAGTGCAGTGGAAATAAATAAAAACAATTTATCCCAGCAAAGGTGAATACCTTTTCCACAAAAGTGCAATGAGTCAATGAGTCAAATGTGATGTTCTCCAAAGAGGTTGTCTGTTGGTGGGTCCTTAAGTGGGTGTAAAGGTGATCTAGGATTCACATAACCAGGATTTTAGGGTGGATTTGCTAAATGGAGAATACCAGTGCGTGATTTTGGCAAACGTAGGGGTGCTGATACATAGGCAGCCACCACATGGTACTTGACAGATTAGGTCAGGGTCCAGTGACATGGAATGCAAGATGACTGGGGCTCTTCACTGCTGCAGCCTTTCACTGCCATTGTGATGCGTCAATGCATCATCATCTTCCACCAGCTTCACTTTTAAGAACTTGGTTAGATTTCTCTTTGTCCGGAAGCTCCCCATTGACTTTAACACCATGGGTGAATCTACCAGGAGCTAAACGCCAGATGGCTAAACTTCAGCTGGCTTCACTTTCAGCATCTCAGGACCTCACAAGCTCTCCACCACGACAAGGTGACGATCCTCAGAGAAGGCAGTGAGTGAAGGAGAGTCGGATATAAGTTATGGGGCATAAGATCAATCTCAGTCATTTGCAATGTGGTTACCGTATTTGATTAAAGGAGAATTATGCAGCTATTCCCTGTGTGGCAATTGTGTCATCACTATATGGGGCAATGCATTTTGATAAGAAGGATATGGTGGCCACATACTTATTGGGAAATAAGTATCAAAATAGAATGAAAGAAGAGGATTCTTTGGGCATGGAGATACATTGATAATAAATAAGGCCAGAAGCTAACAAGAGCAATAAAGTGAAAGCAAGAAATGCATTGATTCTAAGAGATGAAACTGAAAAAAAGGAAAGGTTATATTTTAATAGAAACTTGATTAAACAATGCTTGCAACAATGAGTACAGTTCTGGATGCCATCTTAATAAGAGGTTATCAGAACAATGGAGATGTTAAAAAGTTTCACAATATGATACGGAGAATAAAACGTTATATTTTGCAGGAAATACTTAACAGCTTGGGGCTCTTCTCAATGCAAAGCAGATAAAGAAGAGGATTTAATAGCAGTCGGCTATTTGATAGGGTCGACACAGCTATTGTATTCACTTGCAGGCAAAGCTAGAATGAAAGATCGTAAATAGAGAAAAGGCAATAATAAATTCAATAGGGAATTCAGAAGAACTTGGTTCATAGTGTTCCTGTTTGCTGCTTCAGGGGTACATTAAGGAGAATTTATATGTTCCAATCTATATAATCTTACACAGCAATTCCAGCATACTGTATAAAGAAGTTCTACTTCTGAGTATGAGGGAGCTAGATAAACTACTCAGGAGAACTTTTGAATAGACCGATAGACACTGTGATAGGATGACATGAGTTCAGGTGGGTATATCATAACCAGCAGCTGGCAATATATGAGCAAATTTAACCCTCACCAACTTTTATAGAAGGGTCCTCTCTGGTTGCATCACCACGTGGCGTGGCAACTGCTCTGCCCATGACCCCAAGAAGTTGCAGAGAATTGAGAACTCAGCCTTGTCTATCAGGAAAATCAGCTCCCCCCCCCAACATAATCAAAGACCCCCTCCAATCCCGGTCAGACTCTCTCTCACCCTTCCATTGGACAGAAGGTAGACAGTGAAAGCTTGAAACCACATACCATCAGGCTCAAGGACAGCTTCTATCCCTCTGGTATAAAACTCTGGAATAGATCTCTTGTATGATCTGTGGGTCAGTCCTGTTATCTTCCTTTCACCTTATTTTCCACCTGCGTTGCACTTTCTCTGTAACTATAACACCATATTCTACTTTCAGTCATTGTTTTTCCTTTGTGCTACCACAAAGTACTTGTGTTTGATGATCTGTCTGGAAGGCATGCAAAACAAAGCTTTTCACTGTACCTCAGTACGTGTGACAATAGTGATACGTTATTACCAACTTCTGAATTTGAATTTGAACTTATTTAAATCTTACATCCATCCCAAAATGTGAGGGAGCAAATATTTTTGTGTTATGACTCCTTCGCAATGTACAGACATGTGAATTTATAAGTCTAACGGCCTGTAGGAAGAAGCTGTCCTATAACTTGTTTGTCCTGGCTTTTATGCCACGGTACTGTTTGCCAGACGGAAGCAGCTGAAGCAATTTATGTTTGGGGTGACTGGTGTACCCGATGATCTTCCAGGCCTTCTTTCCGCACCTGCTGCACCTGGTGTCCTCAGTGGAGGGAAGTTCACATCTGCAGATGTGCTGGGCTGTCCGTACCACTCTCTGCAGTGCCCAACGATCAAGGTTGGTGCAGTTCCCGTACCAGGCTGCGATATAGCCAGTCAGGATGCTCTCAATGGTGCTCGTGTAGAAGGTCTTGAGGATTTGGAGGCTCATGCCAACCTTCTTCAGTCGTCTGATGTGGAAGAGATGCTGTTGTGCTTTTATTGCCACAGCCAGGGTGTACACTCCAGGTGAGACCTTCAGTGTTGCTACTCACCCTCTCAGCTGCAGACCCATTGATGTAGATCAGGGCCAGCCTGTCTCTGTTCCTCCTGTAATCCACAATCAGCTCTTTTGTTCTTTGGACATTGAGGGAGGGGTTGTTATCTTGGCACCACTGTGTCAGGATGTCAACCTCTCCTCTGAATGATGTCTTGTCACTGCTAGAAATAAAGCCGTTCAATGTCATGTCATCTGTGAATTTGATCAGTATATGTTCTGTGTAGTGTGCGAAGTGTGATGACTCGAGTTGAGTATGAAACTCTGAGAAGTTGTCTATTGGTGGGTCTTCAAATGGCTGCAGAAGCTGATCCAGGATCAAGATTTTAAGAGTGTGCATGACTTTGCTGATGTACGGGAAGTCACCACATGGTCCTTGACAGATGGGGGTCAGGGTCCGGTGGCATGGAATGCAAGATGACTGGGGACCCTTCACTGCTGCAGCCTTCCTCCACCTTCACTGCCATTGTGATGTGTCATTATCTTCTGCCAAATTCACTGTTGAAGTCTTGGTTGGATTGCTTTTGCTCTGGAACCTTCCCGTTGACCTTACTTGCATGGGTCTGCTACCAGGAACTAGCCTGGTAGTAGTCTACACAGGACTAACTTACTACCCGAAGCTAAATGCCAGATGGATAAACTCCAGATCATCACTCTTGTGATCTCAGGAAGTCACAAGCCTCTCCACCATGACAAGCTGATTGTTCTTGGAGAAGAAGTTCTCTGTAGCACCACATAATAAATGCTCTTTCTCTACCTGAGCTTTCTTCCAAAATTTCCCCTCAGAGGGCTGTAGATTGCATTCAGAAATGTAGGCAAGGGATTTCCCTTGATAAAGGAATCAAGGAATGGGAGATGGGGCAAGAATATAGTATTTAGGGAAATCAGACATGATCTTGATTAATGGTGTAACTGGATTGAGGAGTTAATACCTACAACTGCACATGTTTTACTTTCCTGATATCTCCACATCAGTAAGCACTCAATGACTACTTTATTAGATACTCCTGTACACCTGCTCATTATGCAAATATTTTATCAGCCAATCATGTGGCAGCAATTCAGACACGGTCAAGGGGTTCTGACCAAGCATCGGAATGGAGAAGAAATATGATCTAAGTGACCTTGACCATGGAATGATTAGTATTTCCAGACAGGGTGGATTGAGTGTCTCAAAAACTGCTGATGTCCTGAGATTTTTACTCACAAAGTCTCTGGAGTCTACAGAGAATGGTGTGAGAAACAAAAACATCCAGTTAGTGGTAGTTCTGTCGGTGAAAATGCCTTGCTAGTGAGAGAGTTCAGATGAGAATGGCCAGACTGGTTCAAGCTAACAGGAAGGCAACAGTAACTCAAATAACCACACATTTCAACAGTAGTGTATAGAAGAGCATCTCCAAATGCACACCACATCAAACCTTGAATTGGATGGGCAACAGCAGCAAAAGACCACCAACATACTGTACGTACAATGGCCACTTTATTATGTACCTAATAAAGTGTCCACTGAGTGTATTCTTCAGTTCCTTTCTCCTATAATTCAGATTCAGATTCAGATTCAGTTTACTGTCATTTAGAAACCACAAATGCAATGCAGTTAAAAAATGAGACAACGTTCCTCCAGAATGATATCACAAAAGCACATGACAAAACAGACTACACCAGAAAATCCACATAACGTTTGGCAATCCCCAATCCAGAGTCTGGAGAGGCTGCTGCGTATTAATATCGCGCTACCATCTTAGCGCGTTCCCCGGAAAGGAGCTCCAAATCCACCAGACAAACAAGACCAAAAACTAAAGCTACAAGACCTGCACAAAACCACATAGTTACAACAGTGCAAACAATAGCATAATTGATAAAAAACAGACCATGGGCACAGTAAAAATAGTCCAAAGTTGTTAAAGGACTATAAGTTCAAAAGAAATCACCACACAGTTTCCACAAGTCCCCAGGGTCCCGACAGACTCATCATCCCACGCCGGCGGCAGAAGGGAATACCCCCACTATGGACTTCCATGGCACCGCCCGATCAGCCTCACAGACGCAGCACACACCGAAAGTGACCTGACCGCAGCGGACTCCGAGTCCGTCGAACCTCCGAGCTGACGACCATCCCCTCTGGCACAGCTTCTCCGAGCACCATCCTCTGCCGAGCGTATTAAGACGGCCCCGCCAATGGCCTTCGACAATGCGACCCCGAGGACTGGGGGCCTGTTCTTCCCAACAGAGTCCCGGACCTCACAGCAGCAGCAGCAACGAAGAAGGTCTTCCTGGAGATTTCCCGATATTCCTCCATGCTCCCACATCCGTTTTCAATCGATTATGATTGCGCACGGCACCCCACTTCACAAATAACAGATAATCAGCTCCGGAGTGGCCGCTGCAAGCTGCGTCGCGCCGCCATCTTGGAAATCTATAAACAAATAAACTGGCAGGAATAGACCTCTTGTCCCCACTGCCAGCTCTGTGAATTGAAAGATCATGTCTAAACTCACCTTCCCATCAAACTTGCAATGTCTTATCCATTTTTTGTCAATTATCTATCTTCCTCTCCTTAAAAGTATACAAAGCTTATACTTCCAGGGTCTTTGAGGGAGACAGACTTCCAAAGTTTTAAGGCCCTCTGTTAGAAAAATGCCTCAATTCCGTCTAACATGTGTGATCCCTTATTTTTAAATGGTTATCCTTAGTTCTATGCTCTCTCACTGGATGAAGCTTCCTTTCCAGATCCACCCTATGTTTATTAGAGGTTTCAGTCAAGTGCCCACCTACTTTTTCATTTTCCAGTGGATGCAAGCCTAATCTGTCCACACTTTACACCACCTGTTACAAGATGGGGGTTCAATTCCCACCACTGTCTGTAAGGAGTTTGTCCATTCTCTCCGTGACGTCTCACACCACCAGGTTCAAAAATAGCTACCTCCCTTTAAAACTGGGTGCCATTCTGGTATTGAACTGTCTGGCAAAACCCTAATCACACCGGAGGTTACCAACACTACGTCACCTTTTATCACCTTGCACTAAGAAGGACTTTCTTTTTTAATGTTCTGATTGTGTTCTTTCTTTAAACATTGTGTAGAATTTGTGTTTAATTCATGCCTTTATTGTAGCTGCTGCTTATATGATGCCATGAGCCTGTGCTGATGCTGCAAAAAAGTTTTTCATTGCACCTCTACCTACTTGTACTTGAGCATATGACAATAAACGCACACAAAATGCTGGTGGAACTCAGTCCTTCGTCAGTCCTGACGAAGGGTCTCGGCCCGAAACGTCGACAGTGCTTCTCGCTCTAGATGCTGCCTGGCCTGCTGCGTTCCACCAACATTTTGTGTGTGTTGCTTGAATTTCCAGCATCTGCAGATTTCCTCGTTTATGACAATAAACTTGCCTTTGACTTAGACTGAAACAAAATGGGCTTATATGCAACTCACATGGTTTCTAACCCTGAGACGAGCTTAAGTTACTTGAGTTTAAGTTCACAAACCATCCAGGTGGAAACATAACTGCTATGCTACCATTAACTGCATACAGGGCAGCTGCAACCTATTATGCTGTTTGTTTAATGTTGAGTCAGTAATTTCCAGGTTTCAGTCCCACTTAAGGACTGCAAGTGTATTGAGGTTGATATCTCCACAACACACACACAAAATGCCGGAGGAACTCAGCAGGCCAGGCAGTATCTGTGGAAAAAAGTACAGTCAACTTTTTGGGACGAAACCCTTCAGCAGGACCTATATTGTGACAGGGCTGCAATGATAGTGACTCACCTTTTGGATAAGTCTACTCTATATGGTGAAAATATTTAAGCATCTTGCAATTTCAAAAAAAGAGCAGGAAAATTCTCCTTGAAAAAGTTCTGATGAAGGGCCCTGGAGCTGAAACATTAGCTGACTTCCATGGACACTACTGAGCTCTTTCTGCATTTCTCTGTATTTGTTTCAGATTTCTGGCATTTGCAGTTTTTTAAAATTTTCTATCTAGTTCTCACTAGGGTTAATTTTAATCACTCACTTTTGCCCCGGACAAAAACTGACCAATTGGCCTTTATTATAATGGAAAAGAGTGCAGTCGTAATTTCGAGCCAAGACCCTTCATCAGTACTTTTTTCCAAGGAGGCTGCCTGACCTGGTGAGTTCCTTCAGTATTTTGTGTGTGTTGGTTGGATTTCCAGCATCTGCAGATTGTCTCTAGCTTTGCCATTTTACAACTGTTGTTTGCGGGATCTTGCTGTGTATGATCAGATGTGTGTTTCCTATGTTACCACAGCCCTCATAACTACATTTCCAAAGTTTTATATTGCTGGTGAAAAGTTCTAGAAAACCCTAACGTTGGCATATGCGATATTTTATTTTTCTTTTGCTATTCACTGAGGTACCCAACCAAGAACAGAATAGAGGCTTTGGTGGATGAAGTTGGTTAAAAATACCCAGGTGACCAACTCACCAATTCATCCCCCCCCCCCCCCCCCATCAATCCCAACCACCACAATGCACCAGGAGCAGACTGTTTCCCATATTAATCCGACTGAGCAGGCAGGTGAGACTCCATTCAAAGTCAGCAGATGAAATGACGGCACAACAAATTGTTGATGTGTGGGAAAGATCTGAGTTTAGGAGGGTACTGGGGGCAGAATATGGCAGAACTGTTCTCTTTTTTAGCTCTGCTTCTGTAGCTGCGAATACCTGTGCCACTAAAGTGCAAAGTTCAAATTTAAATTTATTATCAAAGTACATACAGTATATGTCACCATAATCTACCCTGAGATTCAATTTCTTGCTGGCATTCACAATAGATGCAAAGAAATGGAATCGGTGAAAAAACTGCACACAAACTAAGATGGACAAACAACCAGTGTGGTTGTAGAATTATTAGATGCAAGTTCAGCTGATTAACTGTTGTCAGCCAAGGAGATTAAGGGATATGGACGAAAGGTGCTGGGGGTACAATGTAGATCAGTAATGGCTCTGAATAGTGGGACAGAGGAGGTGCTTGACTCTTCCTGTGTAAGATGCCCTTCTACAAAGAACAACAGAAGTCTCTCCCTTCAAATAGCTGTTGAAGTTCAGGAGCACAAAGGTTTGGTATTGTGGTATTGCAAAAAACTTCTGGGAAAGTGGGGAGAAAGAAGACAAGGAGTATAAAGGGATGAGGACTAGGGAATCTAAGGACCCCGTATTCAATGCAGTTGTATTTTAAAAAGAAGAAATCATGTGACTAAAGGCATACAAACTTAAAAAGACATTTTGAGATGTGGAGCAGGTTCAGGGACTGGGGCTATATTCCTGATGTCACATTGATGAATTGCTCTCTATTGAACTGGCAGATTCTGTTAGCTGTCAAACCTCAGTGACTTTATAGCCTGCAGTTAATCTAGAATTTACAAACTAAATGCATCTGAGTACAGTTCTGTAGTAGGGGAATGTAATCAACAATTTATTGGTACTTTAGTCAGACTAAATATACAGTCTATGGATTTAAATGATTAGTACCACACTCCCACTGAATAATCTTCTATTTGACTTGGAACCTTTAATCACTGCAGAAGAATATTAAGGAGCCTAATCTGCAACAGCTTCTATTAAACTTTAACAAAATGAATTTGAGGGAAGGTCGTCCTTCTGTGCAATTGATAGGACAGAAGGAGGCCATTTGGCTCATTATGTCTGCACTAACTCTTTGATAGTGAGATCTAATTTGTCACATTTCACCCACTTACTAGGGTGCCACAGCAGCTTAGCTGTTAAAGCAATGCTATTAAAGGCTGGGGTGTGGGAGTTTGGAGTTCAAATCTGGCACCGTCTGTTCCTATGTATTTACCTAGATGGCTCTTACTTGCTGCCAATGTGCCTGCCTCAACCACTGCTTTTCATGCCAAATATGCAATACCTTTGCATAAAGATGCTGTCCCTGACTTCCCTTTTAAATGTCTCACCTCTGGTCATAAACCTATGTACTTGCGCTTTTAGCAAGCCCTCTCTGGGAAAAAGGCGATGTATTTTCAACTGTCTATACCCTTCATGATCTTGATCAGGTCACTCCTCAACCCCTTAGATTATGGGGAATAATCTAATCTAGGCAAACTCTCCTTGTAACACTGCCTTCCAAATCCAGTTAATCTTTTCCGCACTTTTCTCTAGCTTAATAACATCTTTCCTATAACAAGGTGACCAAAACTGTATACAATACTTGAAGTCTTGGAAACTGAATAAGACTGACAGGTCTGTTGAGAGGCTAAAATGCTCACAGGTGTTAAAACAGAAATTGAAGGATATGTCACATGAGGAGCAATTGATTGTTCAAAGCTGTTCGAAGAGGTAAATTTTAAGGAGTTGCAAATTTCCAAATGATTAATACAAACCAAATGACCTTCAGTAATGGTTATTAGCTGCTTCTTAATAGAAATCACAATTGCTCCAGTTAGCTAGAGGCTTTTTCTGGAAGGGCAAGAGATTCGGGTGACATGGATCTCAGTGCTGGCCTGACATGGAGGTCTCATGTCATATAGGGAACAGCAATAATCATTACTCATGTCACTGATGTTGAGACTGTGAATGACACAGGTTTTCAGTTGTTCATTCAAGCTTTCCAGGATGTGGTTGTGTGACTTACTATAGGGGGAAACAGTTATTCTTTATTTCAGGGGTCAACACAGACCAGTGGCTTGGACATTGCCTGGTCTCCCATGAAGGAAGGTTGGAAAAATCAGATGTCAGGGGTGGGACCTCATGGGGGGACATGGTGACCTACAACACAAATTGCAATTGACCCCAAACTTGATAGGGAAATGATCCAAACCCATCCTTCCCCTGACACATCAGTATTGTCATGGCAACTGATTTACAGATATGTCAACAGCAGTGAAAGAGAAATTATTGGGCTGATTGATCTGGTAAGTTTTATTGCAGGCTGGTTAGGTCAGAGTGTCAACCTGTTAATCTGACTCTAATTCTCATCTCCTGCCAAAATAGTTGTGTGACAAACTGAGGCAGTGTAGTGGGTAGCGTAATGCTATTACAGTGCCAGTGACCCAGTTTCAATTTCACCACTGTCTGTCAGGAGTTTTTATGCTCTTCTCATGACCATGTGAGTTTCCTCTGGATGCTCTGGTTTCTTCATATATTCCAGAGATGTATGGGTTAGTAGTTTAATTGGTTCGATGTGTGTAATTGGGCAGCACAAGCTTGTTGGGCCAGAAGGGTCTGTTACTGGGCTGTGTTTTTACATAAAGAATTAAAGATAAAACTAAAACTTCCCATTTAGCATTAATGGTTCCCACTCCTTTAACCACGTGGTCTGCACAACTGTTGTGTACCAGTTATCTGACCTAGTCATTGATACATTAGTGGAGAATCATCACACAACATGAAACCAAACTTGAAACAAACTTGCCTCACAGGTAGATAGGGTAGTTAAGAAAGTTTATGGGGTGTTAGCTTTCATAAGTCGAGGGATAGAGTTTAAGAGACGTGATGTAATGATGCATCTCTATAAAATTGTAGTTAGGCCACACTTGGAGTACCGTGTCCAGTTCTGGTCACCTCACTATAGGAAGGATGTGGAAGCATTGGAAAGGGTACAGAGGAGATTTACCAGGATGCTGCCTGGTTTAGAGAGTATGGATTATGATCAGAGATTAAGGGAGCTAGGGCTTTACTCTTTGGAGAGAAGGAGGATGAGAGGAGACATGATAGAGGTGTACAAGATATTAAGAGGAATAGATAGAGTGGACAGCCAGCACCTCTTCCCCAGGGCACCACTGCTCAGTACAAGAGGACATGGCTTTAAGGTAAGGGGAGGGAAGTTCAAGGGGGATATTAGAGGAAGGTTTTTTACTCAGAGAGTGGTTGGTGCATGGAATGCACTGCCTGAGTCAGTGGTGGAGGCAGATACACTAGTGAAGTTTAAGAGACTACTAGACAGGTATATGGAGGAATTTAAAGTGGGGAGTTATATGGGAGGCAGGGTTTAAGGGTTGGCATAACATTGTGGGCCGAAGGGCCTGTAATGTTCTGTACTATTCTATGTTGTATGTTCTATGTTTGAAGAGGAATTGTACCATACACTTCAGTGAAGGAAACAAATTTGCCCATGGAAAGTCATCAATAACAAGCAAAATCTCTGGCTTACAATTCAACATGGTTGGGACAATCACAAAGTTTACTGAGACTGGATGTGACATCTTTGACTGGTATACTTAGCAGCGATGCAGCCACTCCCCATGTCGTTTACACTCTGTTGCCACTTTATTAGGCATGCCTGTACACCTGCTCATTAATGTAAATATCTAATCAGCCAATGATGTGGCAGCAACTCAATGCATAAAAGCATGCATACATGGTCAAGAGGTTTAGTTGTTGTTCAGACCATACGTCAGAATAGGGAAGAAATGTGATCTAAGTTACTTTGATCATGGAATGATTGTTGGTGATAGTTGGGGCAGTTTGAGTACAACAGAAACTGCTGACCTTTTCATGCAGAACTATCTTTAGAATTTTCAGGGAATGACTTGGATAACAGAAACACATCCAGTAAACAGCAGTTCTATTAGTGAAAGTGCCTTGTTAATGAGAGAGGTCAGAGGAGAATGGCCAGACTGCATCAAGCTGATAGGAAGGCAACAGTAACTCAAATTACCGTGCATTACAACAGTGATGTGCAGAAGAGCATCTCTGAATGCACAACACGTCAAATCTTGAAGTGGCTGGGCTACAGCAGCTGAAGATCATGGACATACACTCAATGATCACTTTATTAGATAAAAGAGGCCACTGGATGTACGTAGATATTGAACATAATTACAGTCAAGGAAGTTTAACAGACCTGATGAATATGCGTATGGGACTTCTACAACTGAAGTTACAGTTGGAAATACTGAATGCCAAATTATGGAACAGTGTGCTGGAGTTACAAAGAAATGTTTTAAACGTTCAGGAAGCTTGCATTTTCATTGTGCCAATTCCCATCATGTTTACTTTCTGAAGTTATTGCCAGCACATAGCCTTTACACAGGTGATATAAGCACAGCAGGATCCCCTAATCATGAGCTGAGTTAAGAGAAATTAACATGGGAAGTTTTGTAGATACGTAGCAGGGCAGGCAGCGCCTGTGGGAAGATAAACTGAAACAATACATGCTCTTTTCCTGCAAAGAGGTCCGAGCCCATGACTCTCATTTGATGATGAAACTGCTGTCTTTAGTTTCAAGTTCAGAATCACAGTCACGGACCTTAATTTACTGACATGGCGATAATTAAAAACACAAAATGCAGGAGGAACTCAGCAGGTCAGGCAGCATCTACAGACGTTAATTTTATGGTTTAGCCATGTCATAGATCAGTGTCAAATTCTCCCTTCCCTCCTCACTGCGACTCCTAATGTTTCAAATTTCTTCTTGTGGATATCAGACACTCCTAGCACCAAGTGTGGGTTCGCCCTGTGCTCATTAACTGCATTCGTTAAAGCAACTGCTCAGTTTTAAATTTCTTGACCTTGTTTTCAGATACCTCTATGTCCTCATTCTCTGTAACCTTCTTGAGCCTTTAGCCATTCCAATACACCTGGTTCGATGTGTTAGGCATTCAGAGATGCTCTTCCGCACACCACTGCTGCAACGCACGGTACCTCCACCTCTGGTTTGGAGTAAGAATTTAGTTGTGCAACTAGTGTTGCTCTACTTTCAGCTGCACATATTTAGATTCAGATTAATATTCATTTATTTATCACATGTATATCAAATCATTTGCATTAACAACCAACAGGACCTAAGGCTGTGCTGAGGGCAGCCTGCAAACGTCACCACACATTCTGGCATCAACATATTCACAGAACACACAAGCAACGACAGCAAAAACCCTTACCTCCCTCCAACCCGTGTACATACACAGACAGTTTTCTAACCCTAGGATAGGTCATCTCCCGGCTTTCAGCGTCTAATGGACTTCACTCGTATTAATTCTCTTCCAAAGGCTTCTCTCCTCCTTTGGATGTCTCCTGAAATCTTCCGTGTTGATAAGTCATTTTCCCAGATGAAGGATCTTAGCCTGAAATGACAACTATTTCTTCCTGTCCATAGATACTGTCTTACATGCTGAGCTCCTCCAGCAATTTGTGTGAGTTACTGTTGATGAATCATTTTGTTCTACTGCTTGATTTCATATCAAATGGCCAGTGTCAGTTGTGGAAATGTCCCTGTGTAGTATCTTGGGATATTTTACCATAACACAGCACTACATTAATATGAAGTGTGGTTGTTGTTGCACTCTTCCTATAGCTTTGCAGAATTTCCCAAACTTCCCCTTCAACTTCTACCAACCCTAGAGCAAAGATTATCTGATAAAGAACCTGTGCCAAAAAAAAAAAGAATGTTTCCTTTCCAAATAACTTCAATCAGTACTCTTTGGTTCTATCCACACTGTCAGTGAAATCAATTTCTGCTTCTTAAAACCTTTCACGATTTTAAATGCCTCTCTTAAATAAATCTCCCTCTTTGCCTCCACTCAGTGGGGATTAGACCCAAGTTCTCTTTGTAAACAAGGCTTATTGGAGTAATCTTCAAAAGGTGATGATTCAGGCTGGCTGGTAGCGCAGTTGCATCAGCGCCGGACGCCAGAGCGAAGGTTCCTGAGTTTGAAACCAGGTCTGGCCACCCCCGAGCATGCTTTCCATCTGTGCCAGGTTGAGCGTTGAGCTAGCCACTTGGCTTCATAAAAAATACAAGGGTCGAGTCAGAAGCGGTCATATCATGACCTGATTAATCCGAAAGGAGACCAATCCTGACACCACGCGCCAGACACGAATGGATGACTGTCTGGTGCGACACGCTAAAAAAAAGGTGACGTCTCAAAAAGGCAGCATCCATCTTCAAGGACCCCCATCACCCAGGACATGCCCTCTTCTCATTGCTACCCTCAGGGAGCCTGAAGACATGCAATCAATGTTTTAGGAACAGCTTCTTTCAAGATTCACGATTCAAAATTGTTTAACGTCATTCCCTGTACGCAAGTGAAAGAAGAACGAAATAATAGTTACCCTGAATCTGATCCACGTTCTTCAAAAGCATGACAAAGAACACAATAAAGATCATTCGCCGCACCCAATAAATATAGATAGTTTGTAAGCTCATAAAGTGATGTTAAGCTCTATGTAAAATGACTAACAAGAAATAATAAAGTAGTGGTGGAGTTAGTGGGTGGAAGAGTTGAATAGCTTTGGTTGGCATCCATCTGTCTTGAAGGACAATGGGTGATGATCATCTTCACAAGCCTGGGAGAAGGTATGGAGATCCTGAGGTGCCCAGATGTTAACATCCCCCTTTCGGCCTCACCAGTGTAATCCAAAGGAAAGCTTATGAAACAACACGTTTGGCACCAGCTTGGCTGCAGGAGCTGCTGGAAGGATGTTCAATGAGGTCCAGCCGCCTTAGGGGCTCCACTCCAGATTTGCTGTCTGGGTTTACTTCCGTAGTCTTTGTCTCTCCTGAGGCTGCCCACAAGGCAGTGGGACTATTTGCCCATAGCTGCTTGTGGAAAGTAACTGTCTGGGGAAGAGTCTGGTGGTCCTGGCGTGGATGCTATGTATCCTCCTCCCTGATGGGAGTCGGACAAACAGTCCATGAGCAGGGTGGGTGGGATCCTCCATGATGCTACTGGCCCTTTTCCAGCACCTTTCCCTTCACCATTGGATTTTTGAATGATCTATGAATCAATCCATGAGCCACTACCTCACTATTTTTGTTCTATTTCGATTGTATGAAAAGTGCTCTATAAATAACTTGTTATTCTTATTTATGCACTACTTATTTAATTTAATATATATCTTATTCTAGTTTATAGTCTTTTTATGTATTTCACTATATTGCTGCCACAAAACAGCAAATTTCACGACATACGTCGGTGATATTAAACATGATTCTGATTCTAAATCCTCTCCACAGCCAGACATGAAGTTAATCCCGTAGCTGGGGCCTTACGAGTGATTTATATACTTTATTCTTTGATTAAGTCTTAATAATTCAGAACTGCTTGTTCTGTACTGTAAGCTAATTGTACTAATAGGATTATTGTCGGTTTGATTCGGATGATCTACAGTGGAATATAGGCCTATGCTCCAATTATCTTGACTAATTAATTAGTTTACTTGTTAATTTTGTTCACTGAAGGAGGGACACTTGATTTTATGGGCCGCATCATGAAATAGAGGTGTACATTATAGTGATCGAAAAGAGCTGAACTACTGCGGGGCTTAATAAATTACAAAGCATTTGCTAAGCATGTTAGGGACTGATCTTGTTTTCATTTGCCTCTCTAAACAAAAAAAATTGTCTTGGGATTTGTTTGCATGATGTGCTATTAAAATGCAAATCACAGCATGTAACTGCCTGTCTATTTGTAATGCCGCAGAGAAATGGTCCCAGGAACAAATAAATTAATCTAGACTGAGGAGTGCATCTATTAAGCAGGAATTCATCACAGGAGGAGCTGGGTGCATTTGGAGCAGGGACGCAGACCCATAAGTTCCACCTTATACTTCACAGTCGTCATTGCCTGTTGGATATTAAGAGTCTACCTTTCATCGGCCCCTACCTGACACTTGATACTATTAAACCAATTTAGGACTCAGGATTACCCTTTGGCAATGAAATCAGCACCAGGAATGAACAATATCCAAAGAGAGTAGTTGAAGTCTCAGTCAAGTTTATTATGCACAGTAGTTGAAGTCCAAGTCAAGTTTATTGTCATATGTACAGATCCATGTATGCTCAGGTGCAATTTAATACCTACTTACAGCAGCATTAAAAGCACATAGCGTCATATAAGCAGCATTCTCAAGAAAAACATATACTATACTATATTAAACAAAAAATTACCATAAGCAACACAATTAGAAAAAAAAGATTTTAGTGATCAAATTGGTCATAGTGCTGTTGAACTCGAGAGATCTCATGTCAGTTGATTCAAGAACCAAATGGTTGAAGGGAAGTGGCTGTTCTTGAACCTGGTGGTGTGGGACTTCATAATTCTATACCTTTTGCCCAATGGTAGCTGTGAGAAGATGACGTGGGATGGATGGTGGAGATATTTGATGATAGATGATGCCATGCTGAGATAGCACCTCCTGTAGGGAAAGAAATTAGCTTAACAATTTCACCGAGCTCTGCATATTTGGCTCCAAAAAGTCAATCCTGTACTAATGGTGAGGAGGGATGTGCCACTGATGTATTGGGCAGAGTCCACTTCTCTGTGGAGCTTCTTGCATTCCGGCGCATTTGAACTCTTGTACCAGACCATGATGCAACACTTCTGTAGAGAGTGGCAGCTGAGTGCTCAGGGGGATTAAATCCTCTGTAGTGTGGGCTGGCACAAGGCCTTTATCGCTGCTATTGGAAGAACAGAATCTCATCATTCAAGCAGACTACTGTGTCCTAACACAAGATTTTCAACAATTTTAGATAATGCTCCTATTACTCACTCCCTCCTATCCTTAATATTCTTTCTTTCTTTGCCACGTTAGCAACCCCTTTATCTTTAGAGCAGTATCCTCTTCCTATTTAATTTCTCCTGACTTTTCCCCTTGTTCTTTCTTCTCTTCCTTATTTTTATATTTTTGTTATTTAGATACAGCATGGTAACAGGCCCGACTGGCCCAATGAGCCCACACCACCCAATTACACATGTGACCTACTAACCGGTACGTCGTCGGAACGCGGGAAGAAACCGGAGTACTCGCAGTAAATCCACCCGGTCACAGGGAGAATGTACAAACTCCGTACACACAGCGGTGGAATTGAACCTGGAACCTTGGCGATGTAATAGCGTTATGCTAACCCCTAAACCTCTGTTCCACCCCACTTATTGACGTGCTAGGTAGCTGCTTTGTTGAGAAATAATTTTTCTTTGGTCTCTAACACTAAGCCATGTGCCTTGCTCTCCTTGTACCCCAGTTCTAATTTCCATTCCAACTGCAAAAGCAAACAAAATGACAAGAAACACGTCCATAAGGGGAAAAAATGAAATGCTGCAGTTGGCAAAAAACTGAGACAAAAACAGGAAATGATGAACCCTGATTTTGTGGTGATGGAATGGCTTTTGTGTTGATTTTATGTGCATTTATCAGGAAACACTGAGATATTAGATGTCTGTGAGGATGGAATGGTTTTACGGGGAATCTATATGAACAGGTAAAATATTAGAGGCACTTTAACCAAGTTGAATGAGGGGCACAATGTTACAAATAAGTTGCATTTAAACTATTGGACATTTTGCAAAATAAAGATATAATCTTCGAATTAAGGAGAGATATTGAAAAGAAAAATAGAATTATTTTAATTATTTGTAATGTTGTTGTTCCTCAAGGAATGGAACTCCGTAATAGTAAAGGCCTAATGTAGTTTTTCAGCTTTATAAACAAATCAGTCTTGATTGAATAAGTCCCAATTTTTTTTACTGATTATTAGAGCCTGCTTTATGGGAAATGCAAGCTTATGACGTTGGTCTGGATTGTGCTGATGTCAGAGCAATCATTTAGCAAAGATCCATCAAGAAGCTGCAGAGTGCAAGTCAGCGCATTCCTTAATTATGCATCCAAAATAATGCATCCATGCCCTGGAGATCGTACGCAGATGCACTTTTCATCCTGCTGCACCTGTCCTAGGGTTAGAGGCCTGTCTGAGTGAGCTCGTGAGTGGGGGAGGGAGGAAAGGGGCTTACTTCACTGTTGTTGTTTTGTTGTTGTTCATGTTGCTTCTGTTGTTCTGCTGAACACTGAGCATCACAGAAGCGTAACAGTTAATGTGACACTGTTACAGCTTGACGCGTCACTCTGTAAAGTGACAGTTCTGTAAAGTATTGGGTCAAAGAGTCATTTCCACCTCTTATGTGCTCCCTTAAACTTACGTCAATCTCATCAAGACAGGTATAGTTAACTTGCATAGAAACGTTAAGAATTTGGATTTTGTTACTCTACTTTCATTCATATTAATTGCCAATTAAAAGTTTTTAAAAGAAGTTTTTTTCAAATTATTGAAAAGTATTGCAACTGTTTTGCTTCTAACCAAGAAACATTTATACATCAGAAACAGTCTTTAGTTGGCAAAGACTGAGAAGGCAATAAAGGACACTGTAATGATGGTTATACAGGAGTGCACCGCTTAATGTCCATTCGGACAACGTCTGATTGCATATACGTCTGTGATCCCGATCGGAGAACGTGACGTAGCGGATGTAACCGATCTCGTGTATCGCGTGTCTCTTAAGTGAAGTAGCATTATCTCTCTGTTTAATTTTCTTTTGAAAATATTACCGTAAAGTGCATTATGGCTTCCAAACATAGCAAAACCACTCCTAGTGATAGCAGTAGTTTAAAAAGTCAAGAAAATTAAGAAGTTTAAAATGAAATAAAAAATTATAGCGTTTGTATGTATGTACTGTATTATAGTGTACAATGTACAGTTTTAGTGTAAGTTCTTGGCTATTTAGTCAATACGGGTACACTACAGTACTCCATATAGGGTTGCTAAGTATAGAATATGGTGTTCGCACAATGTCCAGATCACATAACGTCCAATTTCACAGAACATATCGTGGACGTTAAGCAACGTATACCTGTAAAGTGATTAACACCGATTAGAAGTATCATGGTGTAGACTGGAATTAGGCTTCTACACAGAAATGTAAAGAAACCATCAACCTCTGCTTTAAATATACTCAATGACTTGGCCTACACAGCCTCCGTTGCAGTAAATTCCACAGTTTCACCATGCTCTGGCTAAAGAAATTCATTCTTATTTCTAGTCTAAATGGATGTCTGAGGCTGTGTCCTTGGGCTCTAGACTCACCTGCTATAGGAAACATTCCACATCCACTCTGTCTAGGCCCTTCAATATTAGAGAGGTTTCAATGTGATTCCCCCCTCATTCAGCTAAACTCCAGAGAGTACAGGCCCAAAGCCATCAAAGCTTCTATATATTAACTCTTTTCTTCCCAGAATAATTCTTGTGAACCTCCTCTAGACCCTCTCCAATGCCAGCACATCTTCTCTAAGATAGGGGGCCCAAAACTGCTCAGAATATCCACGTGCAGTCTGACCAATTCCTTATAAAGCCTCAGCATTAGATCCTTGCACTTAGGTTCTAGTCCTCTCGAAATGAATGCTAACCTTGCATTTGCCTTCCTTACCACTGACTCAACTTGAAAGTTAACCTTTAGGGAATCCTGCACAAGGACTCCCAAGTACCTTTGCACCTTTGATTTCTGAATTTTCTTCCTGTTTAGAAAATAGTCTACACCTTTATTCCCTTTACCAAAGTGCATGATCATACACTTCCCTGCTCTATATTCCATCTGCCACTTCTTTACCCATTCTCCCAATCTGTTCAAGTTCTTCAGCAGACTCCCTACTTCCTCAACACTACCTGCCCCTCCACCTATCTTTGTATCATCTTCAAAATTGGCCACAAAGCCCTCAGTTCTGTCATCCAAGTCACTGACATATAACTCATCCATTATATTCATCTATTGCTACACTTGGAATGTATTAACTTAAAGGCTACAGATAATTTAGAATGATTCTGCATATTAACATCTGTACAATGATATAAACAAAGTATGTCAATAGAGTTGTAACTGTGTGTGCGCAGTTGTGTTTGTATAACCTGTTCTTGAAGGTGTCAAAATAAGTCAAACCAGGAATCCATCAAACAATGTGGGAAAATCATAAGTCTACCATTTCATCCCAGTCCTGCAAGATTATAGATTGAGTTCTTATGATAATCTTTGGGATACTGTGTTGTTGCTTGTAACATCGATATTCCATTATAGAGTCATGGAGTTGTACAATGTGGAAAGAAGTCCTTTGGCCCAAAATACCTATGGCAACCAAGCTGCCTGCTTGAATTAGTCCCATTTCCCTGTATTTGGTCCTGAAAGTAGCAAATCTATATTCATTACCAATAAACAGCATCTAGGATTAAATCTAGAGGCCAGCATCTCAAACTGTGTTACCATAGGTTGTGACAGGGGTTGAAATTTAAAACACCCATTTTAAGAGGCTTGTCCTTCTCCTGTTCCTTGACTAATCCTGCCAGGGGAGTGATGCATCAGAAGCACCTCCTCCCAGAACTCATTTTTGATGAGCTCATGTTACATTTTATCACTTCTACATCTTGCCAAGGGTTGGTAAATGCGATTTGTGTTGTTCCCCCAGCATGTTGTGTGTGTTGCTCAGATGTCCAACATCTGCAGATGTTCTCTTGTTTGTGATTATTGTAGGTAGGTACTTTATTGATCATCATTTTTCTGTGCTCTGTGAGGATGAATTTCTTTAGTCAGAGGGTGGTGAATCTGTGGAATTCATTGTCATGACATCTGTGGAGGTCAAGACACTGGGCATATTTAAAGAGGAGGTTAATAGGTTCTTGATTAGTGAGGTCATCAAAGGTTATGGGGAGAAGGCAGAAGAATGGTGTTGAATGGGATAATAAATTAGCCATAATGGAATCTCAGAGAAGAGTCAATAGGCTCAACATTTTGTTTTGGAAGTGGGGGTGAGACAGAATATATTGGAGCTCTCTGTTTGAAAATGGTTAAGTTTTAAAGCCATCTTATGGAGGAATTAAGTCACTTCTGGGGAGGACGAGCATCCACACCTGGAAAGGGCCCACATCTGGATGGGAACTACAGCAGGAGAAGAGCCTTGTTGTTAGGAATTCCTTCTAGATGGGAGTGATGTATAGACACCTTAATGAGAAACTCACCTGCACAAGATCTGCATCTGTAAAAGGAGAATGATGATTATGTAGGAAAATGAAAATGGCAGAAGATCAGTCGTGGTGTTGACTGATGGAACAGGACTGTTGGAGACACCTGCCTGATTTCTGTTTCCTTTCTTGTATTTTGAGACGTCACCGACTATCATAGTGCTGCATTTTCATGTCTGTCTTCAGAGCTCTTGTTCATTTCCAGAAGTTGTTTCGTGGGCAGATTTGGAACAAATGCTGTTATCATGTTTTGCTTATTAAAATGATGGATTAAAGTAATTAAAACCAGAACCTCTGGATGTGCATTAGTTTGCCATGATCCATGAATCTTTTTAAATTTACAGCTATGCACCAAACGCACATAACTTGCAGATTTTGTCTTGGGTAAGATAGTTTGACGAATATCTTTTAATTATTCGGAGCAAACGGAATGCCTTTTACAGTTCAGTTTTATCTTAAGCTAAATCCAACCCTTCCAATATCGCTGGAAAAGCAAAAACAAACCAAATACTGGAAATCTGAAATAAAAACAGCAAATACTGGAAATGCACAGCAGGTCAGATTACATCCATATGGGGAGAAAGAGTGTGAAAAGTGTTTTCTCCATTAATTCTGATTGACCTTTCACTCTGTTGGTCTGGCGTAGGGATTAGTGGATGTAGAGGAAGTTAAAGTTAAAGTCAAAATCAAAGTAAATTTATTATCAAATTACATATATGTCATCATATACAACTCCGAGATTCATTTGCTTGCAGGCATTTATATGAAAATAAAGAAATACTATAATTGATAGAATTTATGAAAACTATACATAAAGATTGACAAAAGACACTGTGCAAAAGAAGGTAATGTGTACAAAATCATACATATATATATAATACTGAAAAAGTGAGTCTGTAGCTTGTGGAGTCAGTGTTGTGAGGAGTGAGGCTATGCACACCAGTTCAGGAGCCTGGTGGTTGTAGGGTCGTCACTGCTCCCGAACCCGATGGTAGTAGAAGGGGGCATAGCCTGGGTGGTAGGCATTCTTGACGATGGACGTTGCTCTCTTGTGGCAGCTGACTTGTAAATGCGCTTGATGGTGGGGAGGTGTTTGCTTGTGATGCACTAGTCTGTATCCATCACAATTCTGTTCTTGGCCACTGGTGTTTCCATACCAGGCCGTGATGCAAAGCTGCACTGGCAAAATCTCTGCCTTTCGGTGCAAAAGTGGTGCAGCTGTGAGAGCTGCTGTCTCACTTCTTCATTGACCCTGGTTCAAACCTGACCTCTGGTGCTACCTGCGTGGCATTTGTGCACTTTCCCTGGGACCATGTGGCTTCCCCTGGGGTGGTTCAGTCATGTCAAGAGCATGAATGTTGGTAGGTCTATTGACCACTGTAAATTGTCCCTAATGTAGCTGGGAGTAGGAGTTGATCATTTACGGAGGGAAAAGGTCACTGGGAAACAAATGGGACAAAAAGATTGAAACCTGACCCACATGATAGACTAAATGTTTCTACGTAATCAGGAAGTATGATATATTTAAGTAATTTATGGATATTTAACTCAACTGTTCCCCTGCTGCTAGGCAAAAGAAATTACAAAGTAACTTGAGCACTGGGCTAGGTGGTCTCTTTCATAAGAAGTCTGTGCTAACATTTTACAAACCATTCCCGTTCCTTACTTACATGCCTTTTCAGCATATCTTTATCTCCAATTTTAATATTTCCTAATGATATGGAAGGACATTTGGTCAAGAAAATCTATAACAGCTCGCAAAACAATACTATCAGTCTCTTTCCCTCCATTTATTTCCCGTGTAGCCTTTTCTGTCCCACGTGTCCATTAATTATCCTTTGATTTTCCTGCCACCCAGTCAGGGTACTTTACTGTAGCTAGCTATTCTACCTACCAGTGTGTAATTATGTACAGTATGCACATAATAAAGAACTGCATTTCCCAGTGGACAACGTGAGCAGTTCACCCAGAAACAGAAGTGATGTTGCTGAGCTGGTCGCACCCACTCAGGACAAACTGAAGCCAATTTATTGTAAATACATACGTGTTAACTTTACCCATACTCTTTGTTTTTATTAAGAACAAACATAAAATGGTGTCAAAAATTGGTGTGTGGACTAAACAAGAAGAGTAAATGTACCGCAAGTCATTAAGAAAGAGTCGTCAGGTTCCGACGGAGGGAAGCTGCAGCTAGAGAGCATGTTGTGTCCTGGAGCTGCTATTGTTCACCATATTCCCCATAACAGAATCAGGTGAGAGCCCAAAATGGATAACCTAAGCCCTTCCGCACCTATGCTGTTCGCTAGCAATCTAATTGATGACTGGAAATGCTTCAAACAGTGATTCAATATATATTTAGCAGCAAGTAGAGCCGGAGGCACTGATGAAAAATTGAAAGTGTTCATCCTTCTACATGTTTTTGTTGAGATGCTTTGGACATCTATAAGGACTTTCAAATTGATGAGACAGCCTTGACATTGGACACTCTGATGACAAAATTTGAAGAGTATTTTGTCCCAAGTAAAACCATTACGTTTGAAAGATATAAGTTCTGTTTCTAGTCTTAGAAAAAACGTGTTAGTTTTGACCAAAACTTAGTTGAGCTAACTAAGTCCTGTGAGTTTAGAGATATCAGAGACTCCCTAGTTAGAGACAAAATAGTTTGTGGAATCCCAGATAATGTTCTCAGAGAAAGATTGCTCCACAAAAAAGATTTAACACTGAAAAGGCTGTGGATTTGTGTAGGACAGCAGAGACCATACGATCTCAAGCTGAGGAGCTGCATAAGGCAGAAACAGCGCATGTTGTGAAAGTAGAGGGGCAGAGCACAAGGCGTTTCCCAAAGCAACAGCAAAGCAATGCAGTACACTCAAACAGCAAATGTGAAAGCAGGCACAACCCAAAGATGTATCCTGCTTATGGAAAGCTCTAAAATAAGTGTGGGAAGAGGAATCATTTCACAAAGTTCTGCAAAGCTAGGGCTACCGAGAGAAAGATGTACACGGCTGCTGTGGAAGTGGAGGAAGACTTTGTGGATTCCCTACAGACCGTTGGTACTGGTAAGACAGAATTTTGAATGAGACAGTAATTCCATTCTAGCTTGACACCAGAGCCCAAGTCAATCTATTGCCCATGAATGATTACAAAGTAAAGAGCAAGATGTACCCAGAGAAGCTAAGAGTGACAGGCTATACTGGAGAGAACATTCCAGTAAAATGGGGCTATATAGTGACTTCCAAGCACAAGGGATAGCACCTAAAGGCACAGCTACTGATTGTAAAAAAGCGAGAATCGCTAATATTAGGTCTGAGTACACGTGAAGACCTCAACCAGGTGAAAAGAGTTTTCATAATGCTTCACAGACCAAAGATAACCACATTTCAGTTATCTAAGAATACACAGATGATTTTGAGGAGCTCGAATGCTTACCTGGTGTACACAAAGTTCATTTAGATGAGACAGTATGTAACGCATTGAACAGATAAAAATCATACAGAAAATTGAAGAACCAACAGATTGGGTGAGCTCACTGGTCATGGTGAAAAAGAAAAATGGAGCATTGCTGATATGTCCAGATCCAAGAGATCTCAATAAACACGTCGAGAGAGCGTTTTAACTTGCCAACGCAGGAGGAGGTCATATCCCGATTTGCAAGTACCAAGTGGTTTAGCAAACTCAATGTGTCATCCGGGTTTTGGCAAGTGAAGTTTGATGAGGCAAATTTGAGGCTGTATTTGTTTAAAACACCAAAGGGAAGATATCACTTTCTTTGGTTACTGCGTGGGATCCTGTCTGCACCTGAAGTCTACCATAAAAACATCCACAAGATCTTTGAAGGCATACTGGGTGTCGAGACTATGATGGGTGATATCATCATTTGGGGTCCACCAAGAAAGAACATGATACATGACTGAGACAGGTGCTAGACGTGACCTGGAACGTCAACTTGAAATTAAATAACAGTAATGTGAGTTTGGTGTTAAGACACCGACTTTCATCGGAGATGTCATGTCAGAAGAAGGAATGAAGACTGACCCAAGAAAGACATCAGCTGTTGAGAACATGGAAAGGACCCAAAACAAAGAGAACAAAGAAACATTTCATGGGGATGGTGACTTAACTGGCCAAGTTCATTCCTCAACTGTCTACTGTGTCAGCACCAATTAGATCACTCTTTGAGCAATGAAATGAGTGGATTTGATCTCTAGAGCAAGAAGAGCGTTTTAAGAGGCTGAAAAGAATCCTAACTGAAGAGCCCATGCTGAAGTTTTATGATCTGGAAAGGTGCACTAGGATCTCGGCTGACATGTCCGGATACAGCTTTGGAGCAGTACTACAGTAGCGGCATGGTGACACGTGGCAACCTGTGGCCGATGCATCAAGAGCTTTAACAAGTGCGGAAGCCAGCTATGCACAGATGGAGAAAAAGTTTCTCGCCAACACATCGGCATGTGAAATGTTCCATCAGTACATCTATGGACAAGCTTTTGAAGTGGAGTCAGACCATCTCAATGATGTCCAAATCACTGAATGACTGTCCCATGAGGTTACAGCGCATGTTGATAAAGCTGCAGAAATATGATGTGAAAGTGATCTACACACAGGAAAAATATACGTTTGCTGCTGATGTGCTGTCTCGAGCAGTTAACATGAAAGAAAAGAGTGGCCCAGAGATTAATGCTGATATACAGGCCTATGTTGACTTGATTGTCACCTCCATTCCAGAATCTCCCGATAGAACAGAGAAGAAATGAACATCAGTAGGGACAGATGAAACAATGAATGTACTCAAAGAGACAATACAGAGAGGATGGCCAGCAACTAAGAACAACTGTCCAATGTATATTCAGGATTATTGGGCCTGCAGAACTGAACTGTCTGTAGTGGAAGATATAGTTTTCAAAGGGAACAGGTTTGAGATTCCAGTGTCACTACACAAGGAAATGCTCCAGGAGATACGTGAAGGGCATCTTGATGAGGAAAAATGTAAATGAAAAGCTCTTGAAGTAATGTACTGGCAAAGAAGAAACCAGGACATCAGTCAGACCACTGCTTCATGTGAAATATGTCTTACCTACAGACCAAAGCAGCAAGCAAAACCATTTACACCACACCCTGTATCAGACAGGCTCTATGTAGTTCAAAGTTGGAGTGGATTTGTTTGCTTGTAATGGGAAGAGTCATATTGTGGTAATAGACTACTTTTCAAGTTATCCAAAGGTTGCAACTCTACAATCAACATCCAGAAAAGTGGTCATCACCTTCCTGCAATCTGTGTTTGCGAGGCATGGAGTTCCATGTGAAGTGGTATCAGACAATTTTCAAGCTATGAATTTGAGTCCTTTGCCAATAACTGGGGGTTTCAACATACAACTTCAAGCCCACATTACCCAAAATCTAACAGATGGACAAGAGGATTTCTACGAAAGTCTGATGATTGACAGAAGTGCACCACTGCAGAATGGCCTCTCACCAGCCCAAATGAAAATGGTTCAATGCATATGCACTGACCTTCCATCACATGAAAACCTGTTGGCATCTAAAGGAGCATACAAAATGGCTAAGCAGAAATGGAAAGAAAAACAGAAACAGTATCATGACAAGACTGTGAGAAGCCTACTTGTCCTGATGCCTGGAGATCAAGTGCAAATCCAAGATCACCATTCTGACACATGGTCTATGCAAGGATATGTGCAAGAAGAAGTTGCTCCAAATTCCTACCGGATTCAGATAGAGTGAGGAACACTTCTGTGAAGGAACCATGTGGATCTATGACCATAAGCTCCAACTCATAGCTATGTCAGTATACCAAAGGGGCCAGCAGATGTGAGAAATAGACATTGTTCAGAGTTCTCAGAAAGTGACGAATATTAACAAGCAAGTGAAAACAGTACATCCACGGAGATAATCAGCAGACCAAAAAGCATCCTTAAACCACCTCAGAGACTGATTGAGAGTCAATAAGTGAATAAGTGACAGCATTTGCTCATTACAAATGAAGTTAATGTAAATATCTTTGTTGGAAACCATTGTTGTTTCTTACAGGTTTATGAGGACAGTATTGTGTTTGTTTTTTTCTTTAAAGGGGAAGATGTGTTATTACGTGTGTATATAGTAAAGAACTGCTGTTCCCATTGGGCAATGTGGGTGGTTCGCTGGAAGCGGAAGTGACGTTGGTAAGCTGGTTTCACCTGCTCATGTCAAGCTGAAACTGTTGCTGGAGTGTCCCAAATAAAGATGTGTTAGTTTTTACCCATGCTGTTTGTATTCATTAAGAACAAACATAACAACCAGTACATTTTTGTGATGTGAAAAAACACATGAGCATCCAAGGGAAACACATGCTGACAAGGTAGCACATGCAAACTCCACATGGACAGCACCCAAGGTCAGGATTGAACTTGGATTTCTGAAGCTTTGCAGCTGCAGGTCAACCCAACTTTGAGTCACCTTTCCCCTTCTTTGGTTGTCTGTCTGGTTTTCCTTGCCTACTTTACAACTGATTTGAGAATCTTTTAGGTCCAACTCTTTTCATTTAGGTTGGAAATGGAAGTTCCCTAGCCAAACTGATAGAAACATAGAAAATAGGTGCAGGAGTAGGCCATTCGGCCCTTTGAGCCTGCACCTCCTTTCAGTATGATCATAACTGATCATCCAACTCAGAACCCTATACCTGCTTTCTCTCCATACCCCCGATCCTTTAGCCACAAGGGCCATATCTAACTTCCTCTTAAATATAGCCAATGAACTGGCTTCAACTGTTTCCTGTGGCAGAGAATTCCACAGATTCACCACTCTCTGTGTGAAATAAATACTATAGAATTTATGAAAGTCTATACATAAAGACTGACAAATAATCAATGTGCAATAAGGCATCAAAGGTTTTGGAAAGAAGGCAGGAGAAAGGGTTGAGAGGGATAATAATTCAGCCATGATGGAATGACAATGCAGACTCGATGGGCCAAATGACCTAACTGTGCTCCTCAGTCTCATGGTCTAAAAGAAGACAAATTCTGAAAATATAAAAAAGTAAATAATACTGAGAACATGAGCTTTAGGCTCCTTGAAAGTGGGTCTGTAGGTTGTTGAGGTGAGTGAGTTATCCATGGCTGTTCAGGAACCTGATGGTTTTACTGTATGTGAATAACTGTTCCAGAACTTGATGTTTTGTACCTAAGGTTCAGGAACAGTTATTACCCTACAATATTATACTGATGTTGGATGACAGAGGAATGTTGACAAGGACATCAGAATTTCTACTTTTCTTTGAAGTTGTCATACGGTAATATTTTGAGAGAAAGTGTTTTAGCTTCACATTGCAAATGCAGTATTCCTTCAGATCTGACACAAAAATTTTGTGGTCGATTCCCTGGATTGTGACCAAGAGCAAGATTGTTTCCAGCTGAGCCACCAGCTGTATAATAGAACGATAGTTCTATCTTTTGCTTATGTTTAGGGAGTTAAAATCTACAGATTTCTTATCTCTATGATATCTTCAATTGACTGTTTCTGGAGTTCAGCATTTTAAAAATATCTCCCTCAGTGGAAACTTCTTTGTATCAATATAATGTAAGAATAATAGCTGAAGAAAAAATTTTGTTCCTAATATTCCCTGGATTTGTTTACTTTTACCTATTGCCTTGTATTCTTGCCAGTTGTGTAATTTGCCATGTAGGCTCCATTCCTTAGCGACCCACCTGTGAGGCTTCCTCTGCTCCCCAGCTGTAGGCTTTCCTTGCATCCTGAATAGCTCATCTTGAATATCCCCACTGTGTATATTAGTTTTCAACTGTCCTTCAAAAGGGAATGGAACAAATTGCAGAAAGCTTCTCTGAATGTTTTCTGTCCAAGACTTCTATTTTAATCCTGCTTCAACCACCTCTAACATCTAACCTAAAACATTCCTGGCATTATTCTAACTCTGAGCAAATTCTCATCCAGCCATCGTTCCCTACACTTAGCAATCTTCTTTGGCTTGCACTTCCTGGATGCCTCAGTTTTGCTTGTTAAACCCTTTTCTGTTTTTTCCTCTCCCTGTCTCTGGCTCATTCTCCAACTTCAGGAGGTCAATGTTCCTCCAGTTCTGGATTCATGTGGAACTTGCCCTGATTTTTTGAGTCCTTATCTTGGCACCCATAAAAGGTTCAAAGTACCATTTAAATTCAAAGTAAGTTTATATCATCATATATCACCTTGAGATTCCTGCTGCCTCCCTTTGTTGGGGGCTGTGAGTATCACTTCACAAATTCGACCGACTTGCTAAAAACCATAACTAAAATCCAGCTGACCCCAGAGGATATAATGGTCATTTTCAACGTGGTGTCCCTATTCATGAGAATTCCCATTAAGGATGACTTGGTCTTCCTGCGGTCAAGGCTTGATCTTTTTGAACATGCTCTTACATCAGCGTACTTCCTCAATAAGGGGAACTATTATGAACAAACTGATGGAGTGGCCATGGGATTGCCCTTGTTGCCGGCTGTTGCTAATTTCTACATGGAGGACTTTGAGGAGAGGGCTCTGAGTTTATTGCCGTTACACCCTAAATGCTTCTTCAGATGTGTCGATGACGCCTTTGTAGTGTGGCCTCATGGACTCCAGGCACCCCAACTTTTCCACGACCATCTGAGCAGCAGACATCCAAACATTCAACTTACCATGGAGATGCAGAAGAATGTTCTTGGACATTCTAATATGATAGAAACTGGACAGTAGTCTTGGACATGGCATCTATTGGAAACACGCTCACAAAGTTTATACCTCAACAATAACAGCCACCATCATGTCTTCCAATGTAGAGCAGTTCTTTACTTGATTAACTGTGCGAAAACTACTTTGGACTCAGAAAGTCTCCACGAGGAAATAAGGTGATTACGTATGACATTCCTACAGAATGGCTATAAGGTGAAGGAAATCAATTGTGTTCTTAAACGGGCTGTTGAAAAAGCCAGGAAAACTAACAATGAGGAGGAACCCATCACTACCGCCTGTCTTCCCCATATTTTCACAGTTTCCGGAAGGATTGCCAGGGTCCTGAAGAAATATTGGGTTAAAAACATCCACAAACCTGTAAGTAAGTGCAAATCATAGCTTATGCTGATCAAAGACGATCTGGGACTCAGGACACTTGATGTATATGGGATTCCCTGTGAATGCGGAGCCGCGTACATCAGCCAGATGGGACGCGTGGTGGAAACCACATCTTGGAGCGCAGGAGGTGTATCTGTTTGAGTTACCCAGAGAAATCGGCAGCAGCAGAAGATTGCATTCACAATGGCTATATGATTGACTTCAATGGTACAAAATGACTGTCCCATGCCAATGGCTTTTGGGGCTGCCTGGAAAAGGAAGCCATTGAAATAAAACTAGAAGAAAAGAGTTTTAACAAAGACGAAGGTCTCGATCTAAGTAAGAATTGGAATTTGATTGTAAACAAAGTGGGACAGCAGAAACCTGATTGGATCAGGACTATCTAATTAGGAGGGACAGACGATGGTGTTATAAATACCACCGGACTAGTCACGCCCAGGCATCATCCCTGATGTAGATGGCAGAGTTAGTCATCAAAATGTCGGTTACCTGTACTCGGCTGGAAACCTGAGAAGGGTTAATTTGTTACCTTGAGATTCATTTTCTTGAGGCATTTTCAGGAAGATAAAGAAATACAATAGAATTTATGAAAAACTATTAATAACCATGACAACCAATGCACAAAAGAAGACAAATCATGCAAATAATAAAAAAGGTAAATATATAATACTAAGTTGTAAAGTCCTTGAAAGTGAGTCCATTCAGCATTGAGGTGAGTGATTATCCATACTGGCTCAGGAGCCTGAGGGTAATAACTGTTCCTGAACCTACTGGTATGTAATCTAAGGCTTCTGGACCTCCTGCCCAGAGTTACATTTCCCAAGATTTGTTTGTTTTCTGTTTGTTTACATGGTATCAAGACACTAAACTCTGAAAACCCCCTAGGAGTCCTGTGCTCCCTGCTACTCTACTTCCTACCTCTCTATCCAAGTTAATGGGTTCCCTGTCGCCAGGAACCCATTCTTGCTTTGCATCAAATTGTTATTTTTGAATTGCTGTGGGAAGTTCCCAGTTCTTTTCTGGAACAAGTTTTGTCTCAGCCATAAATTTAGAAATTGTAGCTTGATTATTAAATCAAAGTATTGGCTATTTGATCAAAAGGAGCATTGATCTGGGAAATACCACCTTTTATCTTCCATCAGTTCAAAGCAACCATTCACCAACTATTCGCCAACTTGTGATCTGTAACTTGGCTAATTTTATATTAATGTCCCATTTACGCCATATGCTTCAACTTTGCTGACAAGCCTGTCGGGTGTCATGAAATGTGTTGCTCTGTGAGAGTAGTAAGCAAGACATACAAATTACAACAAATTAAAATAAATAAATAAACAAACAAACAAATAAATAAATAGTGTTAAAGAGGTAGCACTCATTAGTTCAAAGTCCTTTCAAAAACCTGATGGCAGAGGGGAATGAGCTGTTCCTAAAACATTGAATGCGGGTTGTCAAACTCTTGCACCCCTTCCTTGTTGGCAGTAATTAGAAGAGCCCCGAATGGAGAAGATCCTTAATGATGGATGCTGCCTTCTTGAAGCACCACATTTTAATGATGTCCTTGATGGTGGTGTGGCTTGTGCCCATGATGACTATTAATCCTGTCCCAGATCAATGTTTTGAAAAACTTTCTCACTACGGAGATTAAACTCATTAACCTGGAGTAGCTGGCTTATCCTGACTGGCTGCTTTGAATGATGATTGAAAGATGACGGCATGTGACCATTTTCTCTGAACTTCCATCAAGATGTTACGATGCCTCTCCTCTGGTCACAGAACCTTACAGCATGGAACCAGGTCACTTTGCCCAGCATGTTCACAGTGACCAGTGGGTACTCAAACATTTTAATCCCATCTTTCAGTACTTAGCCTATACCCTTCTATGCTGAATGATTCAAGCACCTTTTTCCCAGAGCAGTGATGGCCAATACTGGAGGACATCAGTTTAAGGTATGTGGAGGAAAGTCAGAAGTAGGATTTTTACACTGAGAGTGGTAGATCCTGGTATGCACAGCTGGAGGTGGTGGCAGTGGCAAATACAATAGGGACATTTAACAGTGTCCTCCACTCCAGAAAAAACAGACCTAGCCTCTCCAGTCTCTCCTCATAAATGGTTTATCTCATTATAGATATTAATTAACCTACCAACCTGCACAGCAGTTACCTGGAGAAAACCCACACTGTCACAGGGAGAACATGCAAACTCCACGCCAACTGCACGAGTGGTCAGAATTGAAGCTGTGTTGCAGGAGCAGCTTGTACTGCTATGGCCATTTGTTACATTCCATTTGATATTATTTCCTCCGCTCCCAGCTTTTCTTGCTTGAGATATAAGATCTGTTACACTTCTGAGTTTGGAGACACAAGAGAGTACCGATGCTGGAATCTGGAAGAACTCAATGGGTCAGGCAGCATCTGTGTCCTGGAAGGTCTAATTTGTCTCTGAGTTTGTCCAGTTTTAATGAAAGCTCACCCGACTGAAAGATGAATTGTTTCCTCTTTGGAATGATGCTGCCAGGACATGCTGTGACTTTATCCTTCCCCGTATCTAAATTATATATTCCATTAATATTACTAAGTCCATCCTACGATGTGGGGTGCACGATAATGCAGCGGTTAGTATGAAGCTATTTCAGCTTGGGGCATTGGCGTTCAATTCTGGCACTGTCTATAAGGAGTTTGTACATTCTCCTGATGAATTGCACGGGTTTCCTCCCAATGTTCCGGTTTCTTCCCACAATCAAAAACATGCCGTGTTTGTAGGTTAATCAGTCATTGTAAATTGTCCTGTGATTAGGCTGTTAAATAAGTTGTTTGCTGGCTCGGAAAGTCCTGTTCTGTGCTGTATCTCTAATTAATATACCCACTCTCCATCCCAGTGAGTGAACACAGAGCATCGGGCTTTTATATTCCCTTGTGCTACTTAACTTCCTTCTGTTCCAAGCTGATGCAGCCAGTGTTTCATTCTCCCCATTGCTCCCTCACTGACAAATAAATCCTGTGTTTAAACATAAAGATTTGTTAGTATCAGCAGGCTGGGTTTAATACTAACAAATGGGAACATTGATTCAGACAGTGTGTATGTAGCCTGCACGATATATAAATGGTCCACAGGGACAAAAGGTTAGAAATTGCTGCTAAATTTATATTCAACATGATGGGAACGGTCACATTAAAGACCTGTACTGTATTATAGCATTCCACATGCAATCTGCAGAAAGGAACTGGTTCACTTAGAATTGAAATCTTCAGAAAGAGTGTCGTCTTGGTTATTCCTAGACCACAGTGTCTGTCTGGCGCTATGATGGGTGTTAATTAACTCCTATTTGTAGCGGTGAACATTAGTTTCCATGCTCATTTTCAACGGGAGCTTTTGATCAAAATTCTCATTGATTTTCCTGGGAAATGTGTTGCGATGAAATGAGTGCAGGAGTCCAGTCACCGAGAGTGTGACAGTAACAATTTTTTAATGCTCCAGATTGGCAGAAACAACAAAAACAAAAATCAATACAAAAGAACTTCAAGCCAGACAAATAACCTTGAAACATCTGAGCTGTTCCTCTTAGTGCACTCTCGGCTGGTGACTGCTCATTAGTTATCAGCCGTGGTTTGGTAGGAACCGTGCTCACTCAAAGTTTAAGCTCTGCTTTGTAGACTTTTATTTATGTAGTTATTCAGTGGTGTGCCAAGCAGACAGAAAAATGATAAAGGTAATGCTTTTTGGAAGAGACACAACCAGCCCTCTCAGTGGACATAAAGTTCCCATGGAGAAATTCAATGAAAAACAGGTGAGTTTTCCCTGACTTAACCTATTTATCACTCCGGCAGTTTCACTTAAACAAACTATTGTGCAATCTTGCTGTTCACCAATTGATTTCTGTGTTCCTAGATTAAGACAGTGACAACACTTCAAAACACAATTTTTTAGTTGTTAAAGACTTTTGCAAGAACTGAAGGTGTAAAGAGCATCATAGGAACATAAGACTCATACAGTAAAAACAAATAATTTTCTGTTTATTTAGAGCCTTGGGGATGTGCCAATCTACAAATGGCATTTCCTCTTTTACCGACCTTAGGAAATGCAATCAAAATTCAAGATTTTAGTTGATTAAAGGACATACTCTCCCACCTTAGCAGCAGAATAATTTACCTTGCTATGTTATGCTAATAATTACCTTGCTATGCATGATGGTATACATACTCCTCTAAGATTCTATATATTTATGACTGCACACGTGTGTTTTAAATGTGCCTGTCTTTCAGCTTTTTCTTCCTCTCAGTCTCCTTTCGCTTTCTGTGCTCTTTAATAATTCACTCAGTTTAATTCCAGTCTCCCCTTCCCACATGACAAGTATCCTCCCAGGACAGCATAATCCCATTCATTACCTCACTCCTTGTCTGATATTTAATAGGACAAAGTGGGAAGTGATGAGTGGGATTAAACTGTATGGAATAAGTATCTTTTTAACCTTTGCTGCATAGTATTCCACCAAGTGTAATCCCACTCATTACCTCACTTCTTGCCCTATTACATACACTAGCCAATTTCCTCATTTCCAACACCCTTTGATATCCCATTCTCCTGTTAATATCCTGTAACATGCATTGAATAAATCATTGGTATATGCACTGTAACATAAAACACTACAAAATAGAGCATATTTGTATCCAGGATTGAGACTAGTGCCCTGAGGGTTAATGACTTCTGGCTATACCTCAACTGCAGGGTTTGACTGCCCTTGATATGCCCTCTAAGTGACTGAGATTGTAAAATGTCAAAGTCACCAGCAGCATTGATTTCATTCTCTCTGCTGCTCTAACACCTCCATCCATCTTGCCGGGGCACTTGCTTCACCTTTCTGTCTCAGAGTGGGACACCGAGCGCCCTTGCACTTTCTCACCACATTGCATGCGGCAGGCACCAAAGGACACTGGCTCTGATTGAGATTGGACACCAGAGTGGGAAGACAGTGAAAAATGGCCCTGTAAAAGGCAGCAGAAGCGAAGCGTGAACTGAGGGAGGGAGAGAGAGAGAGAGAGAGAGCGAGAGAGGAGAGAGAGCAGCCAGAGAGCTTGCCTCGCTCCTGATACTTCCTCATCTTCCACAGCTGCCAGAATGAAGATATTCACGGAGAGTCTTCACCTGGGAAATAAATCGAATCAGCCTTTTTGTTTGACGGACTGATTAGCTGTCTTGGACTTATCTGTGAGGACAGTTAATTGTGTGAAATCAAGAGTGTTTATCAATGTCCTTGACGGAAAGTTTGTCTTTTCTGTTTTCAAAAAAGCCCAATGGAAATGTTTTTCAAACAGAACTTGATTGTTTTCTTATCTTAAATCCAGATAGTAGGAGAACAGCTGACTGAGTGCCAGAATTGGTCTGGGATCTGAGAGTTGCTATTCAACTCTCCTTAAGCATCATCTCAGTCTTACAATGGGAAAAGCTGCAAGGATCAGGGTTGCATATCTACACGATACTGCTTTTGAAATATTTGTGCTTCTGTTTACTTGTACACTGCAGTTTGAAAATCCATTATAAAGCAAAGCACAAAATTTTACTGTGTGTTTATAGAGACATAGAGCACAACAACTCAGAGACAGGCCCTTCGGCCCCTACACTCTGTGCTGAAGTCTTGTTATGTCCCATCCCATCAACCCACAGCTGGGCCATAGAACTTCATAACCCTCCCATCCATGTACTTATCCAAACTTCAAAAGGTTCATTTTTATCAGAGAATGCATACAGTATACAGTCTCAAGTTTGTATTCTTCACAGACATCCTCTTAACTATTGCAATCAAACTTTTGTCAGTCTTTATGTATAGTTTTTCATATATTCTACTGTATTTCTTTATTTTCCTGTAAATACCTGCAAGAAGATGAATCTCAACCTAGTATGTGGTGACATGTACACAGTCTGATATTAAATTTACCTTGACTACTTCTGCTGGCGCTCGTTCCACGTTTGCACCATCCTGTGAGTGAAGAAGTTCCCCCTCAGGAAATACTTTCACCCTTAACCTTTGACCTCCAGTTCTAGTCTCTTCCAACCTCAGTGCTTGCATTTACGCTAATATATACGCCTCATAATTGTGGATACCTAAAGTTACGGAATGGGTGGAAACCAACACACCAGAGCAGACTGTGGAGTGGTTGAGGGGAAAGATGTTGTCAAGTTTACATACAAAGTCAAGAATCAAAAGTTTGAGGATGGTGGGATTAATGTTCTGAGTTGTGTATATTTCAGTACACGAAGTGTTGCAGGAAAGATGGGTGAGCTTAGGGCATGGATCGGCACATGGAATTATGACATTGTAGACATTAATGAGACTTGTTTGCAGGAGGGGCAGGACTGGCAGCTTAATGTTCTGGAGTTTCATTCATTTAGATGAGATAGAGCAAGAGAAATTAAAGGGGGAGAGATGGCATTACTAGTTAGGGAAAATGGCATGGCAGTGCTCAGACAGGACAGACTGGAGAACTCATCACCTGAGGTGATGTAGGTGGTACTGATGAATAAGAAAGGGATGACCAAGTTAATGAGATTATATTATAGACCACCCAATAGGCGCTGAATTTAGAGGTGCAAATTTGCAGAGAGTTTGCAGACTGTTGCAAGAAACATAAAGTTGTGATAGTAGGTGATATTAACTTTCCTCATATTGATTAGGACTCTCACTTTATAAAAGGGCTGGATGGGATAGAGCTTGTCAAATGGGTTCAGGAAAGTTTTCTTAATCAAAACATAGAAGTCCCAACTAGAGGGAGTGCGGCACAAGTTCTATTAGGGAATGAGACAGGGCAGGTGGCAGAACTTTATGTAGGGAGATTCTTTGCATCTAGTGATCATAGTGCCATTTGTTTAAATATAATTATGGAGAAGGTCCAGAGGTTGAGATTCAAATTTGAAGAAAGGCCAGTTTTGCTGGTATTAGGAAGGATCAAAAGTGTGGTTTGGGACAGGAAGTTTTCAGGCAAAGGTGTGCTTGGTAAGTAGGAGGCCTTCAGAAGTAAAAATTTGAGAGTACAGAGTTTGTATGTTCCTGTCAGAATGAAAGGCAAGGATAACAGTTTTAGGAAAACTTGGTTTTCAAGAGATATTGAGGCCCTGGTTAAGAAGAAGAAGGTGTATAATAAAGCAGGTATGTGAAGAAATTAACAAATGAGGTACTTGAGGAGTATAATAAATGCAAAAGAACACTTAAGAAGGAAATAAGGAGGGCAAAAAGACAGCATAAAAGTTGTTCTAGCAGCAAAGTGAAGGAGAAACCCAAAAAATTGTATTAATATTTTAAGAACAAAAGGACTGCAAGGGACAAAGTTGAAGATCAGATTGGTTATTTATGAAGGGAGCCAAAAGAGCTAGGGGAGATCTTAAATGGACTTTTTTGCATTTGTATTGACTTGGCAGATGGATACGGAGTCCATAGAAATGAAGCAAAGCAGCAGTGAAGTTATGGACCATATACAGATTAAAGAGGAGGAGGTATTGCTGTTGTGAGGCAGATTAGGGTGGATAAATCCCTAGGGCCTGATGATGTGTTCCCTTGGACATTGTAAGAGGCTATTGCAGAAATTGCAGAGACTGTAGCAGAGTTATTGAAAACTTCCTTAACAACAGGTGAGGTGCCAGAAGATTGGAGGATAGCTAATGTTGAGCTGTTGTAAAAGAAAGACTCTAAGAATAAACCAGGAAATTATAGGCTGGTGATTCTTACATCAGCAATGGGTAAATTATTGGAAGGTATTCTAAAGGATTGGATATATAAGTATTTGGATAGTCAACATGGCATTATGCATGGTAGGTTGTGCCTAACTAATCTTACAGAGTATTCTGAAGTTACCAGGAAAGTTGGTGAAGGCAAGGCAGTGGATGTTGTCTACATGGACTTTAACAAGACCTTCGACAAGGTCACACATGAGAGGTTGATCAAGAAGGTTCAATCACTTGACATTCAAGATGAGATAGTAAATTGGTTTAGACATTGGCATTGCGGGAGAAGCCAGAGAGTGGTAGTAGATAGTTGCCTCTCTGACTGGAGACCTGTGACTAGTGGAGTGCTGAAGGGCTCAGTGTTGGGTCCAGTGTTGTTTTCCGCATATATTAACAATCTGGATGATAATGTGGTAAACTAGATCAGCAAATTTGCAGAGAACATCAAGTTTGTGGGTATTGTAGATAGCGAGGAACATTATCAAAGCTTGTACCTGGAAAAACGGGCTGAAAAATGGCAGATGGAAATTTATGCAGACAAGTGTGAAGTGTTACACTTTGGGAGGAGAAACCAGGGTAGACTTACACAGTAACAGTAGGGCACTGAGGAGTGTGGAAGAACAGAAGGATCTGGGAATAAATTCATTGAAAGTGGAATCATATGTAAGTAGATAGGGTTGTAAAGAGAGCTTTTGGTACATTGGTCTTCATATATCAGAGTAGTGAGTACAGGAGTTGGGTGGATGTTATGTTGTAGTTGTATAAGATGTTAAGGAGGTCTAATTTGCAGTTTTGGTTGCCTGCTGACAGGAAAGATATCAATAAGATTGAAAGAATGCAGAAAAAAAACTCACAAGGATCTTGCCAGGATGTGAGAACCTGCATTATAGGAAAAGGTTGGATAGTTTAAGATTTTATTCTCTTAAATTTCGGAGAATGAGGGGAGATTAGAAAAAGGTAAACAAAATTAAAAATGGCACAGATAGGGTAAATACAAGCAGCCTTTTTCCACTGAGGTTGGGTGAGATAAGCACCAGAGGTCATGGGTTAAAGGTGAAAGGTACATTGTTTAAGGGGAACATAAGGGGGAATTTCTTCACTCAGAGGGTGGTAAGAGTGTGGAATGAGATACCAGTGGAAGTGGTAGATTTGGGTTCGATTTCAATATTTAAGAGAAATTTGGATAAGTACATGTATGGGAGAGGTATGGAGGGCTATGGTCCTATGTAGGCTGATGGAACTAGGCACAGTTTGGAAATAGTTTAGCACAGACTCGATGGACCGAAGGGCCTGTTTTTGTGCAGTAGTTTTCTATGACTCCATGACTCTAATACTGAGTTTCATTGAAAAACAATGCTCAGATTTAGATTCAGATTTATGTATCACATATATATTGAAACGTAGCGAAATTCATCATTTGCGTTAACAAACAACACACCCAAGGATGTGCTGGGGCAGCCCACAAGTGTTGTCAAACATTCTAGTGCCAATACAGTGTGACCATACTGCTCAGAAAAACAGCACATGCAGCAACAACAACATAACAAAACGAGACAATAATAGCAAAACAAGCCCCTTTCCTACCCACCCGCAAACCGGCAACAAAACCCAGCAAGAAACTCTGTTTGTCTCTGCATCCATTCAGCTTGCATTTCTGTGACATCTTGCAAAACGCCGTGAGGATGTCCCAACCAACAATGTGGTCGAAGTGTTTTTATGGAGGAACAATTTGTGCAGAGCAAGCTCCCACAAGCAGCAATGGGATAATGATGCTGGGTGAGGTATCAATGTTACACTGGAGAAAACTCCATGGGTCTTGAAAGTTGTGCCACTGGGATTTTCTACATGCATCAGAGATTGCAGAAGGAAGCATGGTTTTACATTTCAGCTAAAGATGACACCGCTGGCAATGCAGCATTCCCTCAGCTGGAATGCACAGCTTCAGAAGGTGTTATACAAGGTCATAGTGTCACAGAGTACATCAACAGGGAAACAGGCTGTTTGATCAAGCTTGTCCATGGTGACTAAGGTAGTTGCATTTAACCCATATCCCTGTGAACTGTTCCAATCCAAACACTTTGTTGTTGTGTGAGTGAAGTCACCAGAGGGGAGTACTGGTAGACATGAAGCAGTCTCTGTATTTGACAAAATGAGATGCAGCAGGCATCATGTTGAGACCCCGTTTGGAGGGAAAGGCCTGCTTGACCCAACATGACACGACATTCTATATGCCAAAGATTAAAGGACAATTTCATTATCACAATGCATCCACAATGCTTCCTTTGAATTACACACAACCTTCACATGTCCCTCTTTGCACCCATATGACGGACATCCAAAAATACAAATAACAAATTTAAATCAATGTTGTCTGGCCTTTCAATTAAATGTGGTGTCTTCCAATTAACTTGGTTCATGGTCCTTAGGAACCCAATGTTCAGAGATGCATTTTAGATTTAATCCACACTTCAGATTCGAATCTGAAGACTGGTAGCTGAAGTCAGTTACTGAAGTTATTTGCTATATGTCCTAACCTTAAAAAAACCCCTCTAACACACTTATCCAAATGTCTTTTAACTGTTATTATTGTACTTGCCTCGTAAACACAAGAGATCCTGCAGATGCTGGATATCCAGAGCAATACACACAAGATGCCAGAGGAACTCAGCAAATCAGGTAGCATCTATGGAGAGGGATAAACATTGACTGTTTATTCCTCTCCATAGATTGTACCTGCTTTAACCACTTCCTCCATGCAAACAATTGGCTGTAAATTGCTGAGAGACTGTCTCCTGCTGCCACGGACTGCGTTAACTACAGGATGGTGCATATGGGAGAGTAAGAGGTTGAGGAGCGATGTTGGTTTTGCAGAACTAGTGTTCAACCAAAAAGCTGAAGATTCCTTTATACCATAGTTTAAAGCAATTTGAATACAGTGTCAGAGGCAGGCATGATAGCCTCACATACACAAGCAAGCACATGCAAATATGTTTAAAATATTGCAACTTTAAGAAAAGAAACTCTGTTCTTAAAACAGCCAGAGGAATGTTTACTGTTCAGTGGCCCTCAATGTAACATCTGATCAGAGAACAGCACTGCATGCCCCCAAATCCTGTGGCGGAGTGTCAGTGGGGGAAGAACTAGAAGCAGGAGTCGGCTTTTTGTGGTTCCTCTTTTCTGCTCCACCATTCAATGACCTTTGCTAATCTTTTACCTCAGTGGCTCATTCATACACAATCTCCAAATCCCTTGATTCCCCGAACAGATAAAACCAATCAATCTCTGCTTTATGTATATTCAGGGACTGAGCCTCCACAGCCCACTGATATAGAGAAGACCAAAGATTCAGCATGTCCTGAGGAAAGAAAGGCTTTTCTCATTTCAGTGTGGAATGGCCAAACCTTTATTTTCAAACTGTGATCTAGACACCGCAGCCAAAGGAAAGATAATCTCTGTGTCACTTCTGTTGTCTGTATTAAACTATACATTATGTTTCAATGAGATTGAGAGAGCAAACACTTAACTAAAGGTAGACCATTAGTCATAGGAGCAGAATGTGGCCATTCAGCCCACTGAGTCTGCTCTGCTATTCCATCATAGACTGATTTATTATCCTCCTCAATCCCATTCTTCTGCCTTCTCCCCATAACCATTGATACCATTACTAATCAAGAACTCATCAACCCTCACTTTAAATATATCAAATCACTTGGTCTCCACAGTCACCTGTAGCACTGAATTCCACAAATTACTCACCTTCTGCCTGAGGAACTTCCTCCTCAACTCTGTTCAAAAGAGACGATCTTCTATTCTGAGTCTGGGCCCTCTTGTCCTAGACTCCCTACTATAGGAAACATCCTCTCCATGTCCACCCCATCTATGCATTTCAATATTTGATAGGTTTCAATGAGATCCCCCCCACGCCACCCCTCATTCTTCTAAACTCCAGCGAATACAGGCCCAGAGCCATCAGATGCTCCCCATGTATTAACCCTTTCATTGTCAGAGCCTGAACCAAAATCCTTGTGATAGCAGAGAGAGTGCTTCCTCTTCCCCAGTGGTATTGGTGCCTTTACGTAAGAAGAGTGGGTTCAAGTCCCATGCTAGTGATTAAATCCCTTGATTCCAGGCTGGTGCAATTGTGTAACCCCAAGGAAATGCTGCACTTTTAGAGACGGTTGCTTAGAGCTGGGACATTAAGCCAAGGATTCATCTTCCCTTTCAGGTGAAAATAAATGATCTTTTAGTACCATATTGAAGCAGGAACTTCTTCTTAGTATTTTGCCTGGTTAAATCCGGTTATGTGGTCTTGCAGTTTTGGGATCTTCTTGCACATAACGTGGCTGCCACGTTTCCTGCATAATGACAGCGACTATGTTTCATTACGGCTTTGGGTTGTTCTGAGGTTATGAAAGGAGCTACGGAAATACAAGACTTTGTAGCTGAACCAAGCTGGCAAGGCAGTAATTAGCTATCTGTTTGAAGAGACAGATTTGGCAATGTTAGAACTCTTCCTAAAATATACGTCATCATTTTTGTCTCTATTTCTGTTAATCTTTCTTTAACCTTCTTGAGGACTGATTACTTCATTGTGGTTGCTGGCTAGTAGCAATTATTGACGTTGGCAATATAAAAGAAGCTGGATTAACATCAACAGATAATTATTAACCAGCAGTCTTTCCATGATTATGTCACTTTAACATCTCTGTTTATTCAGCTCCCTCACAGTACTGGACTCACTAATTCCTTCCTCTATTAAGTCATCACTGCTAGCAGCTTTACCAAAACCTTTCAAGACAGCCTACAATAATAGGGTGATATCAAAATGATACCTGAGCAGACATTTGTGCAAATGGTATTTGTATTCCCTAGAGTTTAGAAGTTTAGGGGCTGATCTGTGCAAGATATTGAGATAAAAGGTAATTGTGTTGTTTGGCAGTGCAGGCCTCGATGATGCTTTCTGAAAACTAGGGCTAGATCTTTCATCGATGAAGCACTTCAGCACAAAATGTAATTCAGAACTCTCTTATGTCAATCCTTTTAAAGCTGAGATAAGTGGGTATTTGTTTACCAAAGCTACTAGTTACCATATACTACCTTGAGGTTAGTTTTCTTGCAGACATCAGCATGAAAAAACAAATAAAATGGAACAGGTTTTTTAAAAAAAAGCAACAAGTAGGCAAAGGAAGACAAACTGTGCAAATAAAAAAAAATCTGAGAATATGAATTGTAAAGAGTCTGAAGGTTTTAGAGTCAGTTCAGAGTAGTGGCGAATGCACTAAGCTTCCAGATCATTCATGATTTCAGTGAGAGTAGAGTATCATAGGGCTGAATGGCCTCCTTCTCTCCCAGTATTAAATATGCAAGCTGTATATATGCTAACATATAATCACACAGATAGCAATTTAATTTAAATTACTATTTTCCCACAGTTACCATGTATTAAGTATCACGTTATAAGAGTGTAATAGGTTCAGTGGAATGAGCCTGTTTCCACATACGCTTAAGTCACAGTTTACCCTTGATCTTCATCCCCTCTTTTCACCGTCTGTTTGAGCCCTTTAATAAAAAACTATGTCACTCTCTGTTCTGGACTTTGGGAGAAAGATTTACAGTTGCGCAGTACTTCTTAATATCACCCTGAACAGCTCTCTCTAAATATAAAGGTATGTGCCTTATTCTGGTCTTTTGCCATCAGTGAAAATATTCTTCTCCACTCTGTCAATTCAGTTAATCATCTTAAACATCTGAGATAGAGAACCTCTTAAATCGCCTGTCCTAGAGGGAATACAAGATGCCTGTGCAACCTCTCTTCCTAATTTACCACACCATTCTTAAAGTATCTGCTCTGTACCCTTTCCAAGGTCAGTCTGCCTTATATACCTGAAGTCCTTTGGTCAGAGCTGAATAAAATATTTCCAAAGGGGTTTAACCAGACTTCAGTATAAACTGAAACTAATCTCTTGTGCTTTCTGTTAAAGGACAACATCCAATTATCTTTTTATTTTATCCCTGAACATAATAATGCATTTTAATGTTTTAACCCATTAGCACATTGCATCTATAACCAAATGGGAAAAGAGAAATTATCAAATTGCTTTATAAAATCCCCACGATAGCCAGCAAGAATTAAATTCTGCTCCTGGCTCTGCTCAGTTTGGAAGAAATTTCTTTTTCTCCTAATGGTTTCACATTGGTCTTTGTTGGAAATGTCTCCTTGATTGAACATGAACTCATTATCAATACCACTTTTCCCGTGAAAGTCAGGATTGAAGTTTTAACAGTAAAGCAGACAACATTGTGATATCGGGACTGAATCCAATAAATTAGCTTTCCTTGCAGTTTCAAGAGGCGATGGTGCTAGGTCCTATCCTATTAAACCCTGCTGTCAGCATTCTGAGCTGATTCACCACTGGGAGAACAGCAATTCCCCACAGATGTTTTGGCGACTGGCCTCAGAAGTGCTATTTTGCACTGGCTCCCTTGAGGAGCTGTTGCCACAGCTGAGAGAAATCAGTTCAGATTTCTATAAGGTCTAGCCAGTTTCTTAAAAAAAAGTTAATTGCAGGGAGCCAAACTCTTGCTCATCCTTGCTGCCAACTCCAAATGCAAAGAAGCACAAACAATAGTTTAAATAAAATTAATTTTCCTGCATTGTGTGTCAAAGTTGAGCTTATTGTCAAATGCATGTATGCACAGGTCCAATGAAACACTTGCAGCAGCATCAAAAAAAACAGGTGATATCTCTCCACGTGATTGAATGGACTCTTGCGCCGAACCCTCTCTCCATGGCATCCTGTGCACTCTACCCCAAGCAACTGCACCCACTTCAGAGCTATAACTGGAAAACCTTAACATGTTAGCGCTATGTGCTACCAAAGTTGATTTTTGCAGAGGCATTTATGTCGTTCACTGGCAGACTTGTTGGTAATGAATAGCTTTCTGTGAACCTTGTTTGCTGGGAAACTGCTGGCACTGTTTTATACTGTCATCTGAAGTACAGAAGGATTTTATTTACAAAACACAAGATATTTCACATAAGGTAGGAAGAGGCTTCTACTGCCCATGGTGCCTATGCTACCTGACCATTCAGTCACTAAATTCCTACCAATTGGCAATTTGTTTATTATTTTCACATGTATCAAGATACAAAGAAAAAAAATTGTTTTGCACGCCATGCATCTTGGAGTGATTTTTGGGTTTATTACATTTATATTTAGCAAATGACTTTGGCTACCAGTCTTCACATCTGAATATGTACTGTGGATTTAATTTGGAGTGCAGCTCTGAACAATGGATTCCGAAAAGCCTTGAAACTCAGACCAGACAATGCTGACTAAAATTAATTTGGATGCCTGTGGTGTGGAAAGTGTTGGCGTGTGGCCAAGCGGATAAGGCATCGGTCTAGTGATCGGAAGGTCACTGGTTCAAGCCTCAGCCGAGGCAGCACGTTGTGTCCTTGAGCAAGGCACATTGCTGTGCGACGACACCGGTGCCAAGCTGCATGGGTCCTAGTGCCCTTCCCTTGGACAACATCGGTGGCGTGGAGAGGGGAGACTAGCAGCATGGGCAACTGCTGGTCTCCCATACAACCCTGCCCTGGCCTGCACCCTGGAAACCTTCCAAGGCGCAAATCCATGGTCTCACGAGACTAACAGATGCCTATTTGTGGTGTGGGTGTGAATCAGGAGGAGTGAAGTTTATGTGTACTTTCAAAGAAAGCATTGTCCATACATTGTAAATATAGAGTTGTGCTTTGATGTTTGGAACATAAGATATTGAGCTCCACGTTGGGTCAGCCAGACCTTCCTGCTGAAAGCATCTCCATATGATGCCTGCTGTACCTTGTTTTGCCGATTAGAGAAGATGCTTTGTATCCATAAGTCTATAAGACCAAAAGATCATAGGAGCAGAATTAGGCCTTGCAGCCCATAGAGTCTGCTCCATTATTCCATTGTGGCTGATTCCGGACCTCACTCAACCCCATTCACCTACCTTCTCTCCATATCCTTTGATGCCCTGACTGATCAGGAAACTATCAACTTCTGCCTTAAATATACCCACGGATTCGACCTCCACCGCATTCTGTGGCAGAGCATTCCACAGATTTACTACTCTTTGGCTTAAAAAAAATCCTCCTTACCTCTGTTCTAAAGGATCACCTTTCAATTTTGAGGCTGTGCCCTCTAGTTCTAAATACCCCCACCATAGGAAACAACCTCTCTACATCCACCCTATCTAGTCCTTTCAACATTCGGTAGGTTTCAATGAAATCCCTCCACATTCTTCTAAATTTCAGTGAGTACAGGCCCAAAGCTGCCAAATGCTCCTCATATGTTAACCCCTTCATTCTCAGAATCATCCTCCTGAACCTCCTCTGGACTCTTTCCAATGACAACACATCCTTTCTGAGATATGGGGCCCAAAACTGTCAACAACAATAGTGTGTCTACCAGTACTTTTCTCCAGAGGCATTATTCACGCAGCAAGTATCCACAAAGATCATTCCAAGACATTTGTACATCGAGGTAGTTTAAAGGGACAGTCAATAACAGGATACAGAATATGGTTACCATTGCAGACAAAGTGATGTCATTGGTGTTAGCTTATTATCGTCATATGTACCAAGATACAGCGAAAAGGTTCACAGTGTACTGTTCATTCATAGCGTTTTGAAGTAGCACAAGGTTAAACACTAACAATGTAGAATAAAGTGTAAAAGCTATACAGAAAGTACGGAGCAGGTAAACAATAAATTGCAAGATCATAATGAGGTAGACTGTGAGCCCAAGAGTCCATCTTATAGTACAAAAGGTCCACTCAAGAATCTGATGACAGTGGCTAGAATCAGCCCTTGAGTCTGCTGGTACGTGCTTTTGTATCTTTTGCTGATGGAAGAGGGCAGAAGAGAGAGTGTCCAGGGTGGGTGGAGCTTCTGATTATGCTGGCTGCTTTACTAATGCAATGAGAAGTGTAGTCAGAGTCGATGGTGGAGGGGGGGGGGGGGGGGCGCGGGGGAGTCTGATAGCTCTGATGTGCTGAGATGTCTCCATAACTCTCTGCAGCTTCTTGTGAGTACAAGAGCAGTGCAAACAGACAGATAGAGGGCCATAGAGAGGTAGGTTGGGAATCAAAAGTTCACTTTTATTGCATAAGAGGTCCGTTCAAGAGTTTCACAATAGCAGGATAGAATTTACTCTCCACACATTCCGGTGAACATTCCTTAGATTCTACCACTCACCTACTCACTTACAGTGGTCAAATAGCTCGCCAATCACACATACTTGGGATGTGGAATAAGACCACAGCACTCCAGGGAAACCCAATAGGCCTCAGGAAGAATGTGCAAACTCCATACAGAAGCGGGATCAGGTTCATTATCACTGACATACGGTACTGAGCAAAAGTCTTAGGCATGTTTATGTACTGTAGCTATGGTACTTAAGACTTTTGTATAGTATTGAAGTAATTTTATGCATTGAACTGTACTGCTGCTGCAAAAAAGCAAAATTCATGACATATATGAGTGATGATAAGGCTGATTCTGATATGGGTCTCCATTGTGGACCAAGAGTGGGAAATGGGTAGGGAGAGAAGAATCATGGTTGGGAAAAGGGGAAAGGAGAGTGAAGCTCCAGAGAGATTTGTTGTAGTGGTCAATAAACCAGACGTTTGGAATCAAATGATCTGGCCTGGTGTCTCAGGGCTGGGTATGCCTGTATCTGCACCACCCCAACCCCTGGCACTCCTTCTCTGCCACCTGTTCCACCTGTTCCACACCCCTCCCAAGGTGCTCCACCCTCACCAGCCGCAACATCCTTTGTTTCCTCCCGATTTACAAACTAGCTCTCTGCTCCATGTTGACAAATACAATCCCCTGACTAAATACATGTGCTGAAGCCTTTTGCACAGTACTGTATATCATGAAATTTGTTGTTTAACAGCAGCAGTACAGTGCAATTCATTGAAGAATTACCTTAAGCAGCAAAAAAAAAGTGTAAGAAGAAAGCAGAATAGTAAGGTAGAGTTCATGAGTTCATGTAATGTTCAGAAATCTGCTGGTAAAAGGGAAGAAGCTTTTCCTACAGAATGCTTTAAGTGTGCATCCTCAGGCTCATGCATACTCTCCCTGATGAGAAAGGGCATGTCCCTGATGGTAAGAGTCCTTAAAGATGGATATCACCTTTCTGAGTCATCGCGTTTTGAAGATGTCCTCAATGGCAGGGAGGCCTGTGCCCATGATGGAACTGGCTAAACCTACAAGCCTCTGTAGCTTTTTTTCAGTTCTGTGCATGGGTACCTCCATACTAGGCAGTGATGCAACTAGCCAGAAGGCTCTCCACTGTACATCTGTAGAAATTTGCTAGAGTCTTTCCAGAGGAAATACCTTATCTCCTCAAACTCCTAATGAAATATAGCTGCTGGTATGCCTTCTTCATGGTTGCATCAATAGGTTGGGCCCAGGATAGATAGTCAGAGATGTTGACATGCAGGAACTTATAGCTGACCCACTGCTGACCCCTTGTTGAGGACTGGTAGTGTTCTCCTGACTTCCCCTTCCCGAAGTCCGCAATCAATTCCTTGGTTTGTTACAGACGACACTGAGTTCAGGATTGAATCAGGATAGCGAGGCGGCAGCTTGAGCACTGTGCCACAATGATGTGAAATTTGGAGAGACATCGCAGGACTTCAATTTGCACAGGGGTATTTTGGCCAAAATCTGCCGCTGTGTGACAATGAAACCACCGACATAACACTGTCATGCCACCACTGACATTAGAACCATTGTTCTAATTATATTATTTAAGATCTTCCTTTCCCATCAACGAGACTTCTGATCATATTCTTCAATTTATGGTGAAAGAAGAATATAATCAAAAATCTTGTTAATAGGAGAAGCACATTTTCAATAATATGTAGATTAGAACAACTTGGATTTTGATGTCAGATGTATTAATCACAACAGGAAGTTGATAGTGGAGTGCTTCTATAACACTGCCATTGATTGTTAAGTCTAACTAGTCAATTATTGATGACAAGATAATCTTGTTTTAGTCACACGCTGTAGAAAGAGGGGTATCTCTGAGCCAGAATGTCAGGAAGAAGTCCCTTGTGCATTTCGAGGAGCATCTTGGGAGTCATGGGATCTTTAATATGCATACAAAGAACGATAGAGGCTGAATTAAGCATCACATCCACTGCAACAGCGTCTCTGAACTGTGCTAGGGCCAGCTTACATTGTGAGTGAGACTTGAACTCACAACCTCGTGACTTAGAGAGCAGGAATCCTACCCAGAGAATCACAGTTGCCTTAGTGCTCAAAGCAATCATTAAGTGCACTTTTAGTGATCTGAATGTTTCTAGAGGCACACACATGCTATGACTCACTGACATATTATTTTGTATAGATCTTAATGTTGTTGATCTCAGTGGAGAGTGAAATGTGCATTAGACTGCAGTGAAAGAGCTATTAGATTTTAGATTCTGTTAATCTCAATAAACTATCAAACTCCAGCAGCACTTGGAATTCTGGATGAGAGAGCTGCAATCGGCAGATGGATTGGAACTAAGTTCTTAGTTCTAACACACTCTGTGGTGAACTACATATACCTGTCTGGACTGCTCCTGTGGCTCCTCCCACAGACCCCTGTATAAAGGCGATTGAGGCCTGAGCCCGGCCTCATTCTCCAGGATGTAGTGTTGTTCATTCTTCCAGTCAATAAAAGCCGATATCTCGCTTCTTACGTCTCAGAGTGAGTTATTGATGGTGCATCACACTCAATTTCTCTTTAAGTGAGCAGCTTGTTTTCATATCTAATTCAGGAATCATTTCCATTTTGTGAGCTGCTTGGGTAAGGGGAGTTCTGTTTGTCTTTGGGGGAAAGTATATCCATTGCCACATCCATTGTTTACATCTGCCAAGCGCATCCCTTCTTTCCACGAGCCCTACTTCAGCTTTGACCACGCGTTTTAAGCTTTCACTTTCATGCAGTTCCGAGGGAGGAGCACGCCGTCATTCACCATTTTTCTGACCAGACCCTTCCCGAGGTTGTTTGCTGAGTGCCAAGATCTTACAGGACAATTCAGTGAAAAGCAGAAGGTTTAGCCCTTATTGAACATGATTCCCCAGCTAAATCAAAGAAAAATGTAGGAAACACTCAGCAGATCAGGTGGCATCTGTAGTATTCTTATTTGAGTTTGGAGGGCAATCTGAAACATTAAATAAATAATGCAAAAGAGGACTAGCAAGGTAGCGTTTAAGGGTCATGGCCCTTTCCGCAAATGCTGCCTAACCTTCCGATTATTTCCAGCATTTTATTTTAGATTTCCAGCATTTGCGTTTTTTTTATTTCCAGTTACTCCCTAAGTGATGTCATCAGAATAGATTTTTTTTTCTCGTTATTTTTGTGGGCTCTTGCGATTGCCAAATAGATGCCAACCCAATGACCGTATGTGTACTTTGGAGTTAGTTGTCCTCCAGGCTACACTGTGAGCTCCCCTGAGAAACATTATGCAATGTTGCAAGTTTTGAATGCCGACTATTGTGCACTAGATCTGGAGAATTATCATAGCTCATTACCTCCCACCCAAGTACGAATTTGAGTGGAGTTTGATTGGCCATCACCTTTTACAAACAAACCTGTTTAAAACTCACCAGGCCATATGGAATATTCCATTCGGTGTAATTGCCGTGGTAAATTTTCTCTGATGAAATTGGCCAACACATCAATTGCGTGTTCTAATGCCGCAAGTTAATGATATTCATTACCCAGAAATGAGCTACTTGACCTTTTCACAGTGAGTCTAAAGGAATGAGTAGGAAATCAAGTTTTGTCTCGCATCACCCTTTTAGGAAGGCAAACAGACAACTAATCAGGACAACTTTTGACTCAAGGGTCGATGGAGACTACATGTGCCACTGATGGGCAACAACATTAATCTCCATCTCAAAACACCAAAGAGCAGGGAGACTGCGCAAAATGACTTTGATTGTGTATTAAAAGCAGTCATCTGCAGCTGCCTCATCGTCTTCCCTTACCCCTGCTAAATGACTGACAGGCAGTCTAAACACATGTGAAAAAAAAACACGTCGCCTGCTTTCAAGGGGTGAGGTAACTTGGAAATAAAGGGGAAAAAAGTAGCATTCCAATTTGCGTTTGACTAAAATGAACATTCATCTGCGGTTCCAGAAAACTCCATTTCTTTTTGAACAATATTCTTGGAGCCATTTTATGTTTTGGAGATGCTGGTATTCAGCCGTGTCATTCGAGCCCAAAATGTTCAGCAAAACCAGTTTAGCAATACCATGACCACTTTGACCACCTTCACTAAAATGGACTTCATTATTCTTTGTACTAATTGTATTTTCTTGTAAAAAAAATTGTGTATAATATATGATTAATTTAAGATTTTCTTGTGGATACTGCTTCTATGGTTCTATGTGGCTGTGAAGCTGCAGCACTGGTCATGCTTACATGGCAATAAACTCAACTTTGACTTTGATTCCATTCCCTCGGGTTTCTGAATTCAGCTTCAGCCAATGGGCAGGCAATCAGAATTAGAATTAGAATCAGAATCAGGTTTATTATCAGCATTATATGACTGAAATTTGTTGTCCTGCAGCAGCAATACTGTGCAAAGACATAAAATTAGTGTAAATTACAAAATAAATATATAGTGCAAAAATAAAGGAATAATCATATAGCTATCAGTGGTTCATGGACCGTTCAGAGATCTGATGACGGAGGCGAAGAAGCTGTTTCTGAATCATTGAGTGTGGATCCTCAGGTCCTGTATCTCCTCCCTGATGGTAGTAATGAGAGGGGGGCATGCCCTGGGTGGCAAGGGTCCTTGCTGATGGCTGCCACCTTCCTGAGGCATTGCCTTTTGACGATGTCCTCTATTGTGGGTAGGGTTGTGCCCATGATGGAGCTGGCTGAGACTACAGTCCTCTGCTGCCTCTTACAATCCTGCTCACACTACCAGTCATATCAGTTAGTGATGGGTAATAAAGGCTGGCTCTGCCAGTAATGCCCACTATTGTTAATCGGTATATGAGAAATCTTCCTGGAGATGCATACATCAACAAATAGCTGGCCAGCAGCACTAGGATGTCCTGTACCTACTATCTGGGACATGCACTCTTCTCATTAATATCATCGGGAAGGGGGTACTGGAGCCAGAAGACCCACACTCAACGATCTAGGAACAGCTCCCCTGCACCACCCCACCGTCATATTTACTTGTTTATTTGGAGATACTTCATGGAACAGGCCCTTCTGGCCCAATGAGCAACACCGCCCAGCAACCCACCTATTTAACCCTAGTCTAAACACAGGTAATTTAAAATGACCAAATATGACTTTGGACTGCGGGAGGAAACCAGAGCACCTGGAGGAAACCCATGCGGTCATGCGGAGAACATACAGACTCCTTATAGATGCTGCCAGAATTGAACCTTGAAATCCATCTCCCCGAGCTAACCACCATGCTACCATAGCAACCTCTGAATAGTTTACAAACCTATGAACAGTACCAAATTATTCCTACTTTTTGGTACTAGTTATTTATGTTGTAGGTTATAGTAATGTTTATGTCTTTATTGGGTACTGCTGAAACAAAGCAACAGATTTCACAATATATAAATCAGCGATAATAAGCTTGATTGTGATTCTGATGCTGCATGCAGTTTAACTGCACTGAATGCGGAACATGAGGATAATATCATCCAATTCTAAGCCTTAATAGATGAATATCATATTGCCTAGATGGTCTATAGGAAGAAATAGCTTTATTGATCCTCGGCAGGTATTGGTGAACAGGCGATCCCTGACAATACATCAAGAAACAAAGGAGTGCTCACAATCCAAAGCTACACCAAAGTGCCTCACAGGACACAAACCCTCTTGAACAATAGACTATAAACATAGGTCACAAACAGCTGGCCATCTTATCTGTTTAGGTGTTGTTGGTTGAGCAACTAATAATGGTCACAGAAACAATGCTCTTGTCATTTCAAAATCGTGCCTCAAGGTTGTGTCTGTCACCTGAGACCATAGATGTACCTAGGGTTGAACATCTCATTAAAAACACGTCACATTGAACAGCCCAAGACCAGGAGCATCATCTGGATCAACGCCGCAGGAATCTAGATTTGTAGTTAAGAGACGGGGTGCAGCCACGTCACAGCTGGATAGCATCAGTACCAGAACCACTTAAATAGGCTATAAAAATTATGTAATCCAACATAAGAACACAGAACGTAGGAAGTGAGCTTGAGTAGCTAAGATGGAAAAAAGTCTTGAACTATATCCCCTTCCTGATGGAGGGTATTTAGGGAATAGTAAAGATCACACCACAGAGTTATCTAACTCTTATATTGTCTGCTATAGGTTGGAAAACTTCTGTTCTTGAGTGAATACAAGGAAAAGAATAAGCTTTCTTCTTTAGACATCAGTGAGCAATCAAGCATTGTCTGTAGGCAGATTGCCAACCATCCGGGCTAGTCCATCTTTTCACAGCTACCATCAGGCAGGAGGTACAGAAGCCTGAGGTCACACACCAGGTTCAAGGGCGGCTACTTCCCTTCAACCATTCAGTTCTGGAACCAACTGGCAAAGCCTAATCACTACAGTTTAGCAACACTACGAGCACATTGATCACTTTGCACTAAAATGGACTTTTTGTTTTGTGTTTTTCTTGTAAATTTATGATAATGTGTATATATATTTCTTGTGAATGCTGTTTATGTGATGCTATGCACCAGTGGTGCTGCTGCAGGTCAGCTTTTCATTGACCCTGTCCATGCATGTACTTGTGCATTTGATAATAAACATGGCTTTAGACTTTAAACTGTGAGTGATGGCCCCTCTCTCTCTCTTTCTCGCTCTCTGCTCCCGCAGGAAGATCCTTGTGTTTGAATGGTCTCTCTCACTCCCTCGATGCTGTAGTCTTGGGTCTTGGGCAAGGTTTAATCAACATGGTTTGTGGAATAGACTTTGTAGTTCACATTGTGATGTGTTTTTGGTTCTGATCGCTCCTCTTTTGTTGCTATTTTGCACGATTCTGATTGGGACGGTGTACAGATAACAAACCATATAGCTCTAGGTTGAGCTGAACTATATATGCCTGGACACTTTTGATGTCTTTGCGGATTGGTGTTTTATATTCTGTGCTTTTTGCTAATTTTTTTTGCTGTTTGCATGATTAGTTTTTTTTTCCTGTGCATTGTAGGAGGGGTGGGCTTGAGGGGGAGGGACTTGATGTTTTCCTTTGAATGAGTTCCATGGTTTTTTTTTGTTTCATGGGTGTCTGTGATAAGACAAATCTCAGAGTTGCATGCTTTGGTATTAAATATACTTGGAATCTTTGTATATTGAATAAGCTTAAGTTCACAACTTGTCCTGTTCAAACTTAACCCACTCAGATTTCACAGTTGATGAGTCTGAAACAGAATAGCCGAGAAATGTGAAAATAGGTTTAACTTAGAGAAGAACAAACTCATGCCAATTTCTGTTGCTCGAGGCACAACACATGTAATTCATCCCCTGACATTTGTGGGAATGTTTGTTGTCACGAGCAGCATAAGGTTCCAGAGTGAAGTTTGCTGCAATGATGTCGGCAGTGATTGAATTGTCTTTATTTCTTACATCCTTCATATACATGAGGAGTAAAAATATTTACTTTGCATCTCTGTCTAAATGTGCAATGTGCAATTTATAGTAATTTATAATGAATATTATGTACAACAGGATAGTCAATATAACATAGAAATACAGTTGCATCAGCATGAATTAAGCAGTCTGATGGCCTGGTGGAAGAAGCTGTCCTGAAGCTTGTTGTCCTGGCTTTTATGCTGCGGTACTGTTTCCTAGATGGTAGCAGCTGGAACAGTTTGTGGTTGGGGTGACTTGCATCCTTAATGATCCTTCGGGCCCTTTTTGCACACCTATGTCTATAAGAAGCCTCAATAGTGGGAAGTTCACATCTACAGATGCATTGGGTTGTCCGCACCACTCTCCGCAGAGTCCTGCAATTGGAGGAAGTACAGTTCCCATATCAGGAAGTGATGCAGCCCGTCAGGATGCTCTCAACTGTGCCCCTGTAGAAAGTCCTTAGAATTTGGGGACCCATACCAAACTTCTTCAACGTCTGAGGTGAAAGAGGCGCTGTTGTGCTTTTCTCACCACACAGCTGGTACGTACAGACCAGGTGAGATCCTCGGTGATGTGGATGCCAAAGAACTTAGAGCTGTTCACCCTCTCAACCCCAGATCCATTGATGTCAATAGGGGCTAGCCTGTCTCCATTCCTCCTGTAGTCCAGAACCAGTTCCTTTGTTTTTGTGACATTGAAGGAGAGGTTGTTTCTTGACACCACTGTGTCAGGGTAGTGGAGTGTGATTTTCCTCCTCCAAGGTACACAACATACCAATGCTCATTTATACACGAGCTCTTGTCATGTGATTTTCCCCAACGCCATGCTACTTAAATGGATCTTCCTGCTAACCATATGCTTTGCTAGGTCATCCACAGAACTCTGGCTGCTAAACGATACAATCTATTGATGTGTAGTGTTTGTTGTCCATCATTTCCGACGATGACGTAACCTGTGCTGGAGGCAATTTATAGTGAAAAAGCCATTGCACTGGGGCAGTTCCACTCTCTTGGCCTCAAAAATCTTGGTCCTATGGTATGAAAAATCGTCACAACTGGTGACTTGCTCAGATGCTGTGGGTAGCCATGATGCCTTCAGTGGCCTTGTCAGGCCCTTCGCTCTCCATGAAGCGTTGCAGCACCACCTTCTTGGCTGTGGGATCTTGTAGCTGATCTCATCCACCCAGTCCACTGGGTAGGCATACTGAGGTAGGCATATCCCTATCTCACCGGGGTTGGAGGTTCCTGGCTACCCTCACCTGATTTAGCCCACCTGTTGAGGCAGTGCACTGGGGAGTGGTCACTGTCACATGCAAACAGTTACTCGGAGCCACAGGTGAGAGCTGGGTGGCAGGTGGGGCCAAAGGTGGACAAGCTGCCCCGGGGCAGAGCATGATAAGCCCACCAGCACTGGTGCTGCTTCTCCCTGGATACACCCCAGATTATTGATCCAGAACACTGTATGGCCTTTGCTTATTCAACTCAAGAAGTTATCTTGCGGCTTTATAAAACTCTAGTTAGTCTGCATCTGGAATATTGCATGCTGTTCTGGTCATCCCATTTTAGGAAGGATTTTGAAGCTTTAGAGAGGGTACCAGGTCGCTCCCTGGATTAGAAGGCATGTGTTATCAGGAGAGGTTGGATAAACTTGGGTTGTTTTCTCTGGAGCAGTGGAGGCTGAGGAGTGATCTAACAGAGGTTTATAAGATTATGAGAGGACTGACAGTATCTTTTTCCCAGGCAAGAGAAAATCTGCAGATGTTGGAAATCAAAGTAACGCACACAAAATGCTGGAGGAACTCAGCAGGCCAGGCAGCATCTATGGAAAACAGTAAACAGTCGGCGTTTCGGGCCAAAACCCTTCAAAAGAACTGGAAAAAGAGATGAGAACTTGGAGTAAGAAGATAGGGAGAGTGGATATGTCTTCCCAAGGTTGATATGTCTAACACCAGAGGGCATGTATTTCAGCTGAGAAGGGGTAATTCCAAAGGAGATGTGAGGGGTAAGTTTTTACACACAGAGTGGTGGATGCCAGGAATGCACTGCCCGAGGCATTAGGGACTTTTAAGAGACTATGAGATAGGCAGAAGAATGTGAGGAAAATGGAAGGATACGCATTTTGTCTTGGCATAAGGTATTAATTTAGTTGGGTATTTCATTGCTAATTTACTTAATTCTGCATAGCATTGTGGGTCAGAGGGTCTCTTCTATGCTCTGTATTCTATGAACATGTCTAGAAGCAGAACTACCTACCAATAGTTCTCGCTAGGTAGCTAATATTCTTCCTGGATGTCATGGAGATGGAATGGGTGCCTCAAGAAGATGGCACACATTATTAAGGACCGTCACCATTGGGACATGCCCTCTTCTCATTACTACCAATGGGGAGTAGGTACACGAACCTTAAAATCAGAATCAGGTTTATTATCACTTCCCAACTGCAGTCCGGAAGGAGTTTATACTTTCCCCTGTGACCATGCGGGTTTCTTCAGGGTGCTCCATTGTTACAAAGATGTATGGGTTAATAAATTGTGGACATGGAATGCTGGTGCAAAAAGCACGGCGACATTTGTGGGCTGCCCTTAGCACGTTTTTGAACGGTGTTGGTCATTGACATAAATGATACATTTCACTCTGTGTTTTGATGTATCGATGTACTGTAACATGTAACAACCAAAGCTCATCTTTAGCATTCATATATATCAGAAACTCCATTGTTTCATAGCAGCAGTACCATGCAAAATGTAAAAAAATTGTTTAGAAGTTACCATAATAAATACATGAATAAAAATAATAAATAAATAGAATCAGAATCAGATTTAACATCAATGGCATATGTTGTGAAATTTGATAACTTTGTGGCAGCAATACAATGCAACAGATGATAAATCAATATAGAGAAAAAACTGAATTACAGTAAGCATATATGTACAGTACATTAAATAGTTAAATAAGTAGTACAAAAACAGAAAATAAAAATAAGATGTAGTGAGGTAGTGTTCATGGACTCAGTGTCCATTTAGGAATCGGATGGCAGAGGGGAAGAAGCTATTCTTGAAACACTGACTGTGTGCCTTTAGGCTTCTGTACCTCCTTTCCAACGGGAACAATGAGAAGAAGGCATGTCCTGGATGATGGAGATCCTTAATAATGAACGCTGCCTTTCTGAGGCACTGCTCCTTGAAGGTGTCTTGGATACTACAGAGACGCATGATGGAGCTGACTAATTTTACAGCTCTCTGCATCTTACATCTCTGCAGTAGCCCCTCCATACCAGATGGTGATGCAGCCTGTCAGAATGGTCTCCATGGTATATTTCTAGAAATTTTTGAGTGTTTTAGGTGACAAACCAAATCTCCTCAAACACCTAATGAAATATAGCCACTGCTTTGCCTTCTTTATAACTACATCGATGTGTTGGGACTAGGTTAGATCCTCAGAGATATTGACACTCAGGAACTTGAAATTGCTCACTCTCTCCACTTCTGATTGGTTTGTGTTCCCTCATCTTACCCTTTCTGAAGTCTACAATAAGCTGTTTGGTCTACTGATGTTGAGTGCAAGGTTGTTGCTGCAAAACCATTCAACTAGCTGGTATATCTCACTCCTGTATGCCCTCTAGTCACCATCTGAGATTCTACCAACAATGGCTATATCATCACCTAATTTATAGATGGCGTTTGAGCTGTGCCTAGCTACACAGTCATGGGTGTCAAGAGAACAGAGCAGTGGGCTAAGCACACATCCCTGAGGTGCGCCAGTGTTCATTGTCACTGAGGTAAAGATGTTATTACCAATCCACACCAGTTGTGCTCTTCCAGTTAGAAAGCTGGGATTCCTGTTGCCGAGGGTGGTACAGAGGCCCAGGTTCTGTAGATTTTCAATCAGGACTGTAGCACTGATAGTGTTAAACATTGAGTTACAGTCAATAAATAGCATCCAAGGCCGTATGGAGAGCCATTGCTATCTCATCTGCTGTAGACCTATTGTGGCGATAGGCAAACTGTAGTGGGTCCAGACCCTTGCTGAATAAACACAGAAGAGTAATGGCAAAGTAGTGTTCATGGGTCATGGGCCTGAAGACCCATACTCAACATTTTAGGAACAGGTTCATCCCTCCACCACAAAATTTCCACATAGTCCATGAACACAACCTTGCCATTCCTCTTTTACACTATTTATTTATTTTAGTTCTGGTAACGTTTGGCAATTTTTGTGCCTTGCATTGTACTGCTGCCTCAAAACAACAAATCTGATGGCATGCTGTACGTATGCTGTAGATAATAAGGCTGATTCTGATTCTGATCCGAGGCCTAGAAGACCAGTTTGCACAAGGTACTCAAGGTTCATCGTTGAAGGTCTTATCCACCCAGGAATTATCACTCATCATTACACTTCACTAGGGCCCAATCTCTACACAAACTGCAGTTCACTCAGCCTGCCCCGAGATTTGTGACCTGAAATGCAAGCTCACGTTCCGAATATTTTTGCTGTCACTTTCAGCTTCCTAGCCTCAGAAAGATTCGAGGTTGCTGTGACTGATCTCTGACACATCTCACAGTCTGCTGCTCACTGCTGCATTATGAACATCACCCGATCAAGCAAAGAAAACTTCAACCACTTTTCCTTCAGCCAAGGTGAACAATAATGTTTCACACAGAAACCAGGCAATTGTGTTTTAATGATAGTTGCACTAGAAGATAACGGCGGTACTGACATTTTAGTTGAACAATATGCTGCTTCAACATTCTCAGAGGAAGATGTGGAAATTTATGTGCATTATCGGGGCTTGCAATATGTATATCAAGGTTGATTCACTGGAATTTAGAGGGCTCGATTGTGATTGGTTTCAAGTAATCTAGGTGGTTTTATAAGGTGAAAGAAGGGAAAATTCTTTGCTGATGGGAAGACATGATCATGATGACATTAGGGAATTTGTCTATGGAAATTTATTGCTGGGAATGCAGAGTGCTCACAAAGTACAGTTGATGCTGATCCATTTGTCAATTTTACATTTGTGTTTGTTGTTAAATAAAAGTAAAGGTTGTGTGGTTAATAAATGGAGTTCAATCACAGCTCTGCCATGAACCCGTTGGACAGAACAGATCAAGGGACTGAATGGTCATTTCCTGTTTCTTTATTCCTATCAATGTCTCACACCAGAGAGTTGCTGCAATGAGAGGATTGCTTGAACTCAAGGGCTTGTGTGGGTTATATAGATTGTCCTTTACACTGTAGTTACAGAAAGAGTTGTGCATATGAGTTTATATATAAACGAAGCACAATGAACATGGAGCTGCAAAGGAAGAAGCAGTTATATTTAATATTGCTGCTTTTGGTTTTTATAAATGCACTGGCCCTCTGTGGGGAAACAACAGAGCTGATGTACTAACAAGTTAGCTAATTAATTCAAAAAGTTATTGGCCACACAAATATTAATTTGTACCACTGGGGGAATTCTGAATGGCAGACCTTGCACTGCTGGAAGAAGAAAGTAACTTAAATTTTATTGTGAATTTATTGTACAGTCACAGGTCATGAAAGGAAAAATTTACTCAGAATGACTCAGGCACAATCATTTTCATAGTTCTGATCAAAAAGCTCCAAAACCTGGACGTCTGTACCTCCTTCTGCAACTGGATCCTTGATATCCACACTAGAAGATCACAGTCTGTGTGGATTGGAAATAACCTCTCCACCTTGCTGATAATCAACACAGGAACAATTCAAGGATCTGTGATCAGCCCACTGCTCTACTCTTTCTACACCCATGACTGTGTGGCTAGGAACAGCTCAAAAGCCATCTATAAATTTGCTGATGACACAACTAATGTTGGCAGAATTTCAAATGGTAAGGATGAGGCGTGCAAGAGTGCTGGTTGAGCGGCATCACAGCAACAACTTTGCACTCAACGTCAGAAAGACCAAAGAATTCATTGTGAACTTCAGGAAGGGTAAGACGAGGGAACACACAAGGCACAACAGTGAATACATTTCATTTGGAGCTTAAGGAGATTTGGTATGTCACCAAAGACACTTGCAAATTTTTGCAGATATATCTTGGAAAGCATTCTAACTGGCTGCATTGCCATCTGAGGAGGCACTGCACAGGACCAAAACAAGTTGCAGGAAGTTGTAAATTCAGCTCTATCATGGATACTAACCTCCCCAGCGTCCAAAACATCTTCAAGGAGTGATACAGAAAAGCATCATCGATAAGGAGTCCCAGTCCCATCAGAATTATTGGTCATAATGGACAATTCAATTTAAAGCATTCACTAACTAGACCACATTAGACTTCTGTATGTTAATATGAATCGAAAGCCAGCTTATCAGAGAGAGACATGAAAACTCTCATAAAAGGTGCTGGAGAAGTGAAAAGCAAATAATCTCATTGTTATTTTATTGCTGTGAAGAAGGATAACAGGTTTCTGCTGTAATTTTATCAAAGAATCAAGGCCAATCATCCTTTGAAACAGTTGCTGGTTTATATTAGGAAGGGAATTGCATTTCAGGAAGTGTCATAAAAACCCTTCCTTTGCATCAAGATGAGGGCAGAATCTCTTATATAGTGTGCTGCATGATGTAAACTAAAGACATGTTAAAATAGATCCATCAAAAATATACATCAAAAACAGAATCAGAGTTCAGAATCAGGTTTAATATCACTGGCATGTGTCATGAAATGTGTTGTTTTATAGCAGCACAGTATTGAAATACAGGTAGTCCCTGAGTTACGAACGTCCGACTTATGGACAACTCGTACTCACGAACCGAGGAAGGAAAATGCCGTCCGCCATTTTAAGTCGGATCCCAACGCCGTCCGCCATTTTAATTTGTTGCCGTTGACACTGTGTTCAGTGTTTAACTTTGTATTTGGCTTAAAATTTTCTTAGTAAGATTCACCCTGATCCTGCCCCCCCCCTCTGTTCCGGTTGGCTGGTGGCGCAATGAGATCAGCGCCGGGCTGGAGAACGGAGGTTTCCGAGTTTGATCCAGCGACAGACTGCTCCCGTGCTGGATTGATGTCGATCCAGTGACTCCCGTAGCATCTGTGCCGGGTTGACGTCGAGCTCGCAACTCGACCTCGTAAAAAAAACACTGCCACCTCCAGTTTAAATTCCCACGTGGAATATTGTGGATGATCAAGTACCCAAACCCAGCATAGCCCCCACTTGTCCCATTCAGCCTGTCTCAGTGCAGTGGTCGTTAGGACCCAGCGGACCTCAGGAGCCGGCGGAGGTCGGGACCCGCCGCCCGCAGTGTTTCTGTTCCATTGACGGGACACGATTGCGATTGAAAATAAAGTGGAAATAATAGAGCGTTTGGAAAGAGGTGAAACGCCGTCGGTCATTAGAAAAGCGTTAGGCTATAGTCGGTCAACGAACGGAACAATTTTAAGGGATAACAGATAAAGTGAGAATAATGGAGCATGTGAAAAGCCCTGCCCCGATGAAAGCTACAATTATTACTAAGCAATACAGTGGTTTAATTATAGGAATACATACATTTCTTAAGTGTTTTATATGCATAGAAAGGTAAAATATATACTATATACTAAGACAAACGTTTGACTAACTGATGCTAAATAATACCGGATGTACTTGTTCCGACTTATGTACAAATTCGACTTAAATACGGACTCTGGAACGGAACTCGTATGTAGCCCGGGGACTGTCTGTACGTATATAATAATAAAAATAAATATATTAAAAAATTAAGTTAAGTAAGTAAATACAAAAAGAGGACCAAAAACAAAATAATGAAAACGTGTACATGGGTTGATCATTTATTCAGAAATCTGATGGCGGAGGGGAAGAAGCTGTTCCTGAAATGTCGAGAGTGTGTCCTCAGGCTCCTGTACCTCAGCCTCAAAAGAGACAATGAGAAAAGAGCATGACCTGGGTGATGGAGGCTCTAAATAATGGGTGCCGACTTTTTGAGGCATTGCTTTTTGAACGTGTCCTGGTTGCTGCGTCGGTCAGTGCCCATGATGGAGCTAGCTGAGTTTACAATTTTCTGCAGCTTTACCTGATCCTCTGCAGTGGCCCCTTCATACCAGACAGTGAAGCAACCAGTTAGAATGCTCTCCACTATACATTTGAAATTTGCGAGAGGTCTTTGATGACACATTAAATCTCCTCAAATGCCAAATGTAATGTAGCTGCTGTTATACCTTCCTTGTAATTGCATCAATATGTCTGGCCCAGGATAAATCTTCAGAGATGTTGACACAATGGAACTCAGAACTGCTCACCCTTTCCACTTCTGTTCTCTTGATGACGACTGGTGTGTGCTCCCTCGGCTTCCCTTTTTGAAGTCGACAATAAATTCCTTGGTCTTACTGGCATTGTGTGCAAGGTTGGTGCTGCCACACTACTCAACCAGCTGATCCATCTCACTCCTGTACGCCTGCTCATCACCATCTGAAATTCTGACAATGGTAGTTCAACAGTGCAATTTAATATCAGGAAATGTATACAATATCCAACAAGGATATTGAGATATTGCTAGCACAAGGAGTGCTCCCAAAAAGTGAGTTGTAGGATAACATAATTAGGAAAAATGTATATAATTCACAACCACCAACTTTGAGTTTGGGTTTCACTTTAAGAGGCTGGTCTGACGTGATGACGTTATGTTACGAACCCCGTAACTGGGTTACTTACCAGCAAAGATAGAGGCGTCCGTTGGAGTCTGGTGATACTATTTTTAACAGTATTTATTAGCAAAAATACACAAAAATAATATCAATGCAAATATACAGATAATATACGTCATCAATACTAAACCTAAAAGTGCGGGTATAATAATAATCAATAAGAAACAAGCTTTATCGTTGGCTAGGGGATAATGAATTGTCCGATGGAAATATAAAGTTCGCTTCAGTTCACACAGGCTGCTGTCGTTTGTTTGTCGCTGTGTTGCAATTGTTGGAGAGAGAGAGAGAGATAGGAGAATGGGAACAGTTACCGCTAAGTGTTTTGCCAACCTTCCTTTATGATTTCGATCCGTCGGTGTCTCGTTGTTGTGGCCGTTCAAGTGTGACCTCTCCTTTAGCTAAACCGTTCTTCCGTGATGAGCCCGCCACCCAGGCAAGGGAGGACGCACACGAGCTCCCACAGGCTTTTGCTATAAAACGCTGTCCCTGGATCTCTAGTGTTTCTCCTGGTGCGTCTAAGGGGCGTTCCCCAGACCGGTCTTTTATCCTCACTCTCGGGGTCTCAGATGTCAATTAGGTTGGGATGATGCAATCCCTCAACCAGACCACTCTGGTTGTCCCCTGAGGGGTTTCAATGAATAGTACAGTACTCAATACACAATTCCTTCTCCAAGAGACAATAGCAGTTATCAGTGGTTCCGTTCCGCTTTTTGTTAGGAGACATTCCAAACCTTGTGTATTCTGCGTTGTCTATAACAACTGCCTTTGCTGTTATCCTGTGTCTCCCTCATTACTGACATGCTGTGTATCTCTTTCATTTCCTGAGTCCCAGACCTGAATTAATAGCGATCTTGCGATTCTCAAAAAGGAGGGGGCGACTTTGTACCCTTCGGCCCCTCAGAGTTGCTCCACATTCGTAACAGTTATTATGTAAAGAGTTTTTGTGTGCTTTTATGTTTAGGTTTTGGAGTTCAATAAAATGAGTTATGGATTCTATTAAACTTAAAACGTTTCACACCTCGCTAGGGAGACACTGCCTAGTGGAGTGGTCATCAACGGAGTGGTCTGAGACAGAGTGGGAGGGCTTTGGCAAGGTAGGTGGGTAAGTGGACTTTGTTTCTTCCTTGCATTTTTTTGGAGGCATAGAGAGCATGTCTGTAGTTAGTACTTCGCTCTGGGTGTCAGATGTGGGAATCCTGGGAATCTTCCCGTCTCCCAGGTGCACCGAGATGCAGCTTCTGAGTGACTGTGTTAGGGATCTGGAGCTGAGGCTTGATGACCTGCAGCTTATTAGGGAAAGTGAGCAGGAAAAAGATAGGAGCTACAAGGAGTTAGTCACCCTGAGTTAGGTAGAGGACAACCACGGCAACGTGTCTCTGGCACTGAGCCTGGTTCTGTGGTGCAGAAGATAAGGAATGCGGTAGTCATAGGGGATTCCATAGTGAGGGGTACAGACAGGAGGTTCTGTTAGCCTGCTAGAGATACCCGCATCGTGTGTTGCCTGCCAGGTGCCAGGTATGGGATGTCTCGGATCGGGTGCAGAATATTCTGAAGGGAGAGAGTGAACAGCCAGAAGTCTTGGTACACGTTGGTACCAATGACATAGGTAGGAAATGGGAGGTGGTCTTGAAGAGAGAATTGAGGGAGTTGGGTAGAAAGCTGAAAAGCAGGATCTCCAGGGTAGTAATCTCAGGATTGCTGCCTGTGCCACGTGCTAACAAACGCAAGATTAGCATGATCAGGCATGGCTGAGAGACTGGTGTAGGGGGCAGGGCTTCTGGTTCATGGATCACTGGGGCCTCTTCTGGGGGAGGTATGACCTGTTCAAAAAGGACGGGTTACACCTGAACCCAAAGGGGTTCAATATCCTAGCAGGCAGGTTTAATGGATTTGTTAGGGAGGGTTTAAACTAATTTGGGGAAGGGAACCGGAGTGATAGGGCTGAGGAAGAGGAAGACAGAAATAAATCAAAGATTGTGTGCAACAGAGATTATAGAAAGAACATGCAGGGGGGATTGTTGCTTGCTGCTGCTTAAGCGTGGGAGGGAGTGGAGCTGGGGGCTACTTTGGGTTCTAAAATTTAACTGTCATTCATTCTTTGGGGCACCTTCTGTTTACGTGGATGGTTGCAAAGGAAAAGCATTTCAAGATGTATATTGTATACATTTTTCTGACATTAAATGTACCTTTGAAATCCTCACTAATGTACCCGTGATTGACTAGAGGGAGCTTGCGAAAATGGCTGATAGTGACAGTCTGTACTCATCTGGGCAGCGATGCATCATTCCTCCTCCTTTCTCTACCACTACAGTCACAAAACATGCAGTCGAGCACCACATTCCCATGACTGGTCCATCAGTCCATGGCCCCATGCAGAGACTGAACCCAGATAAGCTGGCAACTGCAAAGGCAGAGTCTGCCAGCATGGAAAGACTTGTATACCAGTTGAATAGCCCCTGGGCTTCACCCATCTATATGGCTCTGAGGTCCAGTGGTGGTTGCCGCCCATGTGGTGATGCCTTAACGAGGCCACCACTCCTGAGTGCTACCCCATCCCACACATCCAAGACTCTTCAGCACGTTTAGCTGGAAAGTTAATATTTTCCCAAAGTTGGTCTACCATCAGGTGCCTGTGTGCTCGGAGGACATTCCCTAAATGGCTATGATAACCCCATTTGAGTTTTTGAGTTTCTGTGCATGCCGTTTGGACTGCAGCACAGACTTTCCAGTGGCTGACGGACCCTGCAGTAAAAGACTTTGATTTTCTTTTAGTTTACCTGGATGACATACTTGTCGCCATTGCATTCAAATCCAAACACATATCTCACCTCTGCACACTTTTCAAGCATTTAAGCCAATATGAGTTGAGTATTAATCTTGATAAATGCCAGTTTGGGTTGTCATCCATTGACTTCCTCGGCCACTGCGTCCCTACAGAAGGTGTGAACCCCCTCCCGTCAAAAGTGGCCACTGTTATGGATTTCTGGCTGCCCTGCGCTACTGAAGAACTACAGGAGTGTCTATCACACTTCATTCCATGAGCTGCTGAACTTATGCTCCCCCTATATAGTACACATAAAGGAAATAACCCCTAATCATGTGCTTGACTGGTTAGCCGACATGACCAGGGCATTCGATGATACCAAATGAGCTATTTCCAATGTGACCCCACTGGCGTACCTGCTCCCCATGCCATTACTACTGAGGTTTCAGACTAGGCAGTGTGTGCTGTTGGTTGGAGGCGTGTGGCAACTGCTTTCCTTCTTCAGTTGGCTTCTCCACCAATCCACGAAAAGAGGTACAGCATATTTGACTGTGAGCTTCTTGGTCTCTTATCCGTCTGTCCGTCATTTATGCTTTCTTCTAGATGGTCGCCATTTCACAGCGTTCATTGACCACAAGCCCCTCATGCCCGTGATGGCCAAGATATCAGACCCTCAGTCTTCATGGCAGCGATGCCACCCGGCCTGCATATCCAAGTTCACAGCTGATACAAAACATATCAAGGGGAAAAATAATGCCGTGACTGATTGCCTCTCACGTTCAGCCGTTGCGGCTGTACACATAGGGACTGACTATTGTGTATTTAATATTTCAGTAATATTTGAGTAATTTTCTAAGCAACACACACAAAATGCTGGTGGAATGCAGCAGGCCAGGCAGCATCTATAGGGAGAAGTGCTGTCGACATTTCGGGCCGAGACCCTTCGTCAGGACTAACTTAAAGGAAAGATACTAAGAGACTACTTGGAGTATTGTGAGCAGTTTTGGGCTCCTCATCTAAGAAAGGATGTCTTGGCATTGGAGAGGCTCCAGAGGAGGTTGGTGCAAATGATTCTTGGAATGAAAGGGTTAATATATGAGGCTCATTTGATGGCTCTGGGCTGGTACATGCTGGAGTTTAGAAAAATGAAGGGTGATCTCAAAGAAGCTTTACTGAATATAGAAGGACATAGATAGAGTGGATTTGGAAAGGATGTTTCCTATAATGGGGGGTCTAGGACCAGATGATAAGTTCTTGTTTAGTAGAATGCCAAAGGTTACAGGGAGATGGCAGGAGAATGGGGTTGAGGGGAACAATGAATCAGCCATGATGGACTGGCAGAGCAGACTTGATGTGTCAAATAGCTTAACTCTGCTCCTATGTCTCATGGTCTTATGGTCTAAATGGCTCTTTCTGACAGAGAACAACCTTGGTCTGTTGTACAGCACTATCTTGCCGTTTATGAGAACAGCTGTGTACAAACTGCCTGGAGCACTTCATCCATCACAACAGTGCAAAAGTACTTCATTGATTCAAATTGCTTCGGGGCATCAAACAATTAGACTTCCTATCCCTGATTATTGGTATTTATATGTGGCTAAAGACAGAATTAATCCATTATAAATCACTAGTGCTAATATTCAGCACTTTGTATATTTATATTATATATTGTCTACTAATTTTATACCAGTCACTGATTTTTTTGGAAGCATTGAAATCACTTGCACCCAGCGTATGATCTCTGCGGTTTCCCCTGGTTAAAGTATCTAACTGTTCAAAGTAAATTTATTATCAAAATACATTTACGTCAGCATATTCATTTCTTATTACTAGAAAGCATAGAAATATTCTCTTATCTAATTGAACCTAGTTATTGCTTCCAAACTTTGTATATAGTGAGAGCAACAACTATAGGAATCAAGGACATCTTCAAAAGGCAACGTCTAAAGAAGGTGGCATCCTTCATTAAGGATCTTCACCATCTAGGACATGCTGTCTTCTCATTACTACCATTAGGGAGGATACAGGTGCCTGAAGAAACACATTCAACATTTTAGGAACATCCTCGTCTGCTCTGCCACCAGCTTTCTAAATGGTTCATGAACATCTTTATTTTGGCCTACTTTTGCACTCCTTATTTATTAATTATTTTTTCTTATTGTAACTTTTAGTAATTTTTTATGCACTGCAGTGTACTGCTGGCACAAAATAACAAATTTCATGATGCATGTCAGTGATAATAAACCTGATTCTGATTCTGATATTGAATGCCCGGCAAAAGTGGCTGTTACACACAGCAAGTTGTAATAATCAGCAATGTGATTAATCACCAGCAAGTCTCACCAATATAACAGGAGTAAGATGTCTCTACTCCCTTACCCAAATCCTCATCTAGAAAAGTCAGTGAACTGTTTGCATCCCTAGATGCTTGCTGAATGTTCATATTAACTTCCAGTGATTCATGTAAAGAACCTCCAGGATCCTTTGTATACAAACTCCTTTCAGTCATTAACACAAAATCTTATTCTATATGATTTACAAAATGGGAGCCTTTGGACCCAAACACCAGGTTTATGAACAGTTATTAGCATAGACAACTACACTCACCTCAGCTCTGAACTGCAGCCCAAACCTACAGACTCACTTTCAAGGACATTACAACTCATGTCCTCAGTATTAATTATTTATTTTTAGTTTGTACGTTTTGTCTTCTTTTGCATGTTGGTTGTTTGTCTTTATTTGTGTAGAGTTTTCATAAATTCTATTGTATTTCTGTAAATGTCAGTAAGTAAACGAATCTCAAGTTAGTATCATGATGACATATTCGTGCCTTGATGATAAATTTACTTTGACTTTGGCTTTGATTCTGATTTCAGTTTTGCACAAAATGTGCCATGGGCCATGACCATATCCATTTACTCAGCCTGTCAAGATCTTTGCACCATTCTGTGGTATTTATTGTTTATTTCTTATTGGTATCTGTACTTGTCTCTGAGAGCTTCATGCAAACAAGGAAATTCATTGTGTGCTGCGGTGCCAGAGCCAGTGAGCTCCACTCAGCAGAAGACACGCTCTATTGTGGTCAAGTGCAGATTCATTGCGTGAACTTTGGACTCGTTTTTTTGCATGATTGTGATACCATTTGTGCTTTTGCTATCTTTTGCGTGCTTTGTGCTGTGTGTGACTGTTGGGACTGTGTTTTGCACCTTGACTCCAGAGTAATGCTGTTTCATTTGGCTGTATTTGTGAGTACTCATGTACAGTTGATTGACAATTAAACTTGAAATCAATTGAATTGAATTGAAAATAATCTAATATAAATCTGAATGTGAACACCTGTAGCTTCTCTGCATCCTCCTCACGGTTCACAACGTTATCTTGATTTGTGTAATTAACAAACTTGTGAACGTTACTCTTGATCCCTTCACTAGGTCATCACTATAGATTGTGAATAGACAGTACTCCAGGGCCAGTCTTTGCAACAAGCACCAGGTCATGGCTTCCCAACCCAAAAAGTACAAATTTAGAATCAGAATCAGATTTGTTATCATCATTGATACATGTCATGAAATTTGTTGCAACACCTAAAAAAAACCACTGTAAGTTAAAATAAGAACTATTAAAAATGAGTAAGTACTGCAAAAAAAGAGCAAAATAGTAAAGTTAGTGTTCATAGTTCATGGTCAGTTCAGAAATCTGATGGTGGAGGGGAAGAAGCTGTTTTTAAAACATTGAGTATGTGTTTTCACTCTCCTGTACCTCCTCATGGATGTAAATAATAATAAGAGGGCTTTGCCTAGATGGTGAGAGTCTTTAATGATGGATACTGCCTTCTCTTCACTTTGTCTATTGTCTAATCTATATTCTTCACCAATATGTTATCTTCAATTCTGTGCATTATAATTTTGGTTCATTATTTCTAGAGAGGAATCATATTGAATATCCTCTCAAGGCCCAATACATAACATCTACTCATTTATTTTTCTGTTCCATGAGTTACAATCAGGAAAACTTACAACAGGTTAGTCAAAAATGATTTTTCTTGCATAAATCAGTGTTGATTCAACTAATCTTATTATTATTTTCCAAGTCACCTGGCAGCAGTCCTTTAATAATAGTTTTCAGCATGTTTATTGTTACTAATATCGGGATAACTGATTTTTAGCTTGCTGCTTTCTCTCTTCCTTGGAGGTGTTATTTGGCCATGTTGTGGTGGTTTAAATAGAAATCTCGTTGTGAAGGGGCTATAGAATCATAAGACCATAAGACATAGAAGCAGAATTAGGCCTTTCAGTCCTTGGAGTTTGCTCTGCCACTCCATCATGGCTGATTTATTATCCCTCTCAACCTCAATCTCCTTCCTTTTTTCCTGGTAACCTTTGTCACCCTGACTAATCAAGAACCAATCAACCGCCACTTTAAGTACACCAGATGACGTGGCCTCCACAATCATCTGTCGTAATGAATTCCTAAAATTCACTACCTTCTGCTGAAGAAAATCCTTCCCATATCTGCTTTAAATACATGTCCTTCTATTCTAAGTCTGTGCCCAGACTCCCGCACTGTAGGAAATATCCTCTCCACATCCACTCTTTCTAGGCCTTACAATATTTGATAGGTTTCAATAAGATCCCCTCTCATTCTTCTAAATTCCAGTGAGTGCAGGCCCAGAGCTCATCAAATTCTCCTTATACATTAACTCATCCATTTCTGGAATCATTCTCATGAACCTCTGCCAGACCCTCTCCAAAGCCAGCACATCTTTTCATAGATAGATGACCCAAAATTGCTCACAATACTCCAAGCGTGTTCTGCCCAATGCTTTATAACGCCTCTGCATTACATCTACTGCATAGAATCATACAGCTTTTAAACAGGCCATTCAACCCGACATTCCATGCTAACCAGTGGGCATCCACCTGTATTAATACTATCTTCCAATACTTGGCCCATAGCTATCTTTGCTGATGTGATTCAAATGCTTGTTTAAGTGCTTCTTAAATATTATCAGTAACTCTGCCTTCACAAGTCTGTCAGGCAGTGTGTTCCAGGTACTCACCATTCTCCGGGCGAAAAAAAACACTTCATGGAACATTACAGCACAATACAGGCTTGTTGGCCCACAATATTGTGCCAATCTTCTAACCAACTCTAAAGTCAATCTAACCCTTCCGCCTACATAGCTCTCCATTTATTTATCATACTTGTGTGTGTTCTTAAATGCCTCTAATATGTCTCCCTTTACCATCGCCCCTTGCAAGGCAGTCCATGTGCCCACACCTCTGACACTCCACTCATTCTTTCCTCCAATCACCTTAAAGTTATGCCCCCTGGTATTAGCCATTTCCACTATGGGAAATTTTTTTCTGGCTATACACTCAATCTATGCCTCTTATCATCTTGTACACCCCTGTCAAGTCACCTCTCATCCTCCTTTGCACCAAAGAGAAAAGACAAGCACTCTAGTCCAGGCAGCATCCTGGTAAATCTCTTCCGCACCTGTTCTGAAGCTTCCACATCTTTATAATGAGGTGACCAAAATGGAACCAGAATTCCCAATGTGGTCTAATCAGGATTTTATAGAATTGCAATGTTACCTCGCACCTCTTGAACTAAAATCCCCTTCAAATCCCTTCTAAATCTTTTACCCTTCTCCACAAACCCATGTTACCAGGAACATCTGAAGAATTTAAGTATTTCTAATCATTTACTGTTTGGGATTGGCTGTTAAAAGAAACTCAGTGAAATTCAGTTTGAGTAGAATGGACGAGTGCTGGTTGAAAAATGGATGGAATGTTAATTGAAATTTAACATCATATAGTAGAATGTAACACAAAAGAGAAATATTTGGCTTAGAATACAAAAATAAAAAAGTGAATTGCATCTAGTTTTATTCCCAGTCTTTGTAGAAATTGCTCATGTCCTTACACAATAGATGTTCACCTTCAGACTTTCTATGCAGGCAATAGCAATAATTTCACAGGTACATTTCATTCAGTTTTCATGTGGTTTCCCTTGAAATTGTCTGCGTCAGATTGAACTGACAGCATTGTCATCAAATGGCCTTGTTCTATGCTGTATCATTCTTTGACACTGCGCTTTGTTAGGGAATGAAAACCATTTATAATGAACATTATGAAAATGGAAGTGGGACCCTGAAATCGGTCAGCTTATCAGTCCGTATGAAGACTCAACATCATAGTTACACCTGAAATCATCACCGAAGAAAACACCACCCTCATGACGGGTTTTCCCCAGAGTGATTGACCCACTTTGAGAGTTCTACGTAAAATCCTTGCAGTGAACATCCAAGTGGGTTATTTTTGAAATTGTTTCTCCTCCTCCCTGCTACCTGTCTGAACCTGAATCAGACTGTTTTGGATCTTGGTGTCATATTTGACCTGGCATTGAGTTTTCACATTTCTAAGAATAACTATCTCTACCTCTGTTCTGTCCTGTCTGTGCTTCAGCACAGACCCCATGCTTGCTTTGTTATTTCCAGATTTGCACACTCACTCCATTCTCCATAACCTAGTTATTCAGAATTTTGCTGCCTGGGCTATAACGTGTCCTGTTGGATTAGAGTGAGAAATTATTATTTTTCTCATAGTTTAATCTCTTCTAGGCTTGCTTATATTTTTTATTATTACCTAACTGTTCAGTAACTGTAGTATAGCTGCTTCTGTATTTTTCTAGAAACTTCTTAGTTTCCTGCAGCAGGTGTCATGCCTCTTGAATCTGGCTATTTTATAGGTTAATTATCATCACTGGAATGTATTTTTTTATCTTTCTAGTTTTTGATTAAGATGACTACAATTTGTTATTTTCCCTTTTTCTTTGTTCATTTTTTTTTTGCTCTTGTAACACTCAATAAATGGCCACAAGCAACAAGTTTTGTGCCTTATTCTTCACTTCCGAAGAACCTCTAGATCAATATCAGCCAATCCAACGTCCTTTGCACGCTTTATCTTCAATGGCTGATTCACACTGGTTCTAATTAAGTAAGGACTCAGTTTGAAGGTTTTTCACTTTGTCTCTTTTTCACCAGTTTGGCCTCCTGATTTAATTCCCTCTGAGATTTGTAGCCTTTTGATATTTGTTGAATTTAATTCCTCCTCCACTGGCAGCCATGATGCTTACACACTGGAACATCCTCCTCTGTTCTTTTTCTATATTACTTCTATAAATGTATCCCTTTAGCCATAGCTCTGGGTACCTGACAAAGGTTCCACTGCTGATGGAGTTGGAAGAAGAAGCTTGGGAGGAGACTTGTAGGAAGCATTAAGGACATTGTGGGCTATCTTAGTCAAGCGCTCTCTTTCTGTGTCAGGAGGACATTGTGCAACACATCCCAGATGTGCTAATCCACATCATAAGAACATAAGAACATAAGAGATAGGAGCAGGAGTAGGCCAATCGGCCCCTCAAGCCTGCTCCGCCATTCAACAAGATCGTGGCTGATCCAATAGTTTTCACCGAATCCCACAAGGCAACAGTGCCAACCAACAGGGCACCATGCCGCCCATTTTATTTTATTATTCATCCCGCCCAAACCCATGTGATCACCCGGGGAAAAAAAAAACGATTTGCCAATTGAGGAGAAAAAATCTGGAAAATTCCTCTCCGAAAATCATCTTCATGGTTCATCCTCAAATCCTTTGATAGCAAGGTCAGAAGTAAAATTGGTGGAGTCTTGCTCAGATATTTATTTACTAACTATGGGCATGGAGCCCAGGTGATGTTTCCACCAGTAGAAACATTCTAACCCAAGGAAATAGATTCAGTGAAGCTGGCAAAAATGAGGCCACAAAATGAGGAAAGCTATTTTCTTTACATTGCAAGTCGTTTTGAAAGGGGATGGAACCATATTCCCTTCTCTTTGGACAAAGGAGGATGGGAAGAGATTTGTTAGAGGTGTTTAGGATGATAAGAAGCATAGACAGAGTGGACAACCAGTGTCTTTTACCCAGAGTGTAAATGGCTAAAATGAGAGGGCCTAACTTTGAAGTGATTGGAGGAAAGTTTCGGAGGGATGTCAGAAACAGGTTTTTTACACAGAAGGTGGAACACAGTGCCTTGGGTGATGGGAGAGGCAGAGACATTAGGGAAATTTAAGAGATTCTCAGATAGGCACAGAATGAAAGAAAAATTGAGGGCTATATGAGAGGGAAGCATGATAATGATATTAGAGTAGGTTAAAAGGTCAGTACAACACTGTGGGCCATACAGCCTGTACTGCGCTGTAATGCTCCAGGTTTTATGTTCTAATAACTTTCACAAGAAAATTAGATAAACACATAAAAATAATGCAGGCTGGAGGCAAAAACAGAGGAGTGCAATGAAACGGATAGCTCTTTAAATGGGAAAGTACAGCACATGAGCAGAATGGCCTTCTGTCTAGGTTAAGTAAACTTAATGGGCTATCACAGGAGCTGTTGGGTAATGGCTAATTCTAAGAAAAGCTGCAAAAATATTTCATTAAAACTCCGTTGCCAAGTGAATAGAGCAGCATTAACTACGTGTAGTTAGCATGCTTTATATACCAAGAACTATTCAAAGTTAGCCACTATATTTTAAATAACATCATTACTATGGACTGCTCCGTCACATCCTTCCCCAATGTCTTCTTTAAGATAAAGAGCAGTTCTCTTGTGAACACACACATGCCTTCTTGGTTACTAATTGGCTGTAGGAAAGAACGTCGTCTTCCTCATTGCCACTTTCTTTGACAGACTCCAATTTTTCATTTTCTCAGCAGCTCTGGATGAAGTGGAGGTCATCTCATTCCCTTGGGGTTGTGATTCCCTGTTCTCTGTGTGTTTTGGTAGTTTACCACCCTCCAGTAAATACTCCACTATATGTTTAATAAAAGAATAAAGCTTACTTCGGTTTATTTGTAAAATAAAGATGATAAAACTGACGATTGCACGTGAACTGTATAAAATGACTCACCTTCAGTTGCTCCACTGGGTACATCACCAGCAGAATTGTTGTTACTTGAGTAGTATCTATTGACCTGTTAATTGAAGTTCAAATGCCACCATGGGAGCTGCAGGACTTAATTGATTAATTAAATCCAGAATTTTTTAAAAGAAAGCCTATAGTAATCACGGTACATAGAACAATGCAGCACAGAAAAAGGCCCTTCGGCTCATGATGTCAGAATTAATTATTTAAACTGGTAATTAACCCCTAACTATTCACTTCCTCCAACACAATGTTCATTTCCCTCCTGTCACTACCTCACTATCTTCGCTCTCTTTATTCAGTATTTCATTAATTTAATTTTTTAAATATATACTTTCTTATTGTAATTTATCATTTTTTAATGTATAGCACTGAACTGTTGGCTCAGGATAATAAATTTCATGACATATCTCAGCGTTAGTAGACCTGTTTCTGATTCTGATTCTCTGCACATTCATGGTGCTTATTAGCAGCCTTTTGAATGTCTTTATCGGAACTGTCTCCACTATCACCCCTGGCAACACAATTCTGGCACCCATCAGTCTCGGTGTGTAAAATAAAATGCCCTGAACATCTCCTTTAAACTTACTGTCTCTCACCTTAAATGCATGTTCTCTCAGTGTTGGACATTTCAACTCTGGGAGAAAAATATCAGCTGCCTACTCTATCCATGCCTCTCATAATCTTCCAAATTTCTGTCAGATCTCCCTTTAGCCTCAGCCACACCAGAAAGAGCAACCTAAGTTGCTTCAACATCTCCTTATAGCATGTGCCCGCTAATCCAGGCAGCATCCTAGTAAACACCTTCTGCACCCTTTCTGAAGCTTCCCCATTCTGGGAATCAGAATTGAATGTAATATTCTAGACGTGGTATCCACCTTCCCCTTCACCTGGTTTCACCTATCACTTGCCAACTTGTATTCTTTCCCCTCCTTCACATATTGATTCTGGCTTCTCCCCCCCCCCCCCTTCCTGATGAAGGTCCTTGACCTGAAATATTGACTGTTTATTCTCCTCCAAAGGTGCTGCCTGACCTGCTGAGATCCTCCAGCATTTGGTGTGTGTTGCTCCAGATGTGGCCTAACCAGGGTTTTCTAAACCTGTAACATACTGTAGCTTCCTGTCTTGAACACAATGCCTCCATAAAGACAAGCATACCATACACCTTCTTTATCATTCTATCCACCAGTGCAGGAGGAGGTTCATATGTTTGCGTACATTCAGTGGTCACTTTATTAGGTACCCCTGTACACCTGCTTAATAATGCAAATATCTTAGAAAGCCAATCATGTGTCAGTTACTCAATGCATAAACACATGTGGATGTGGTCATGTTCAGTTGTTGTTCTGACCAAACATTAGAATGGAGAAGGAATGTGATCTAAGTGACTTTGACTGTGTTGGTGCCAGACAGGGTGGATGGAGTATCTCAGAAACTGGTGATTTCCTGGGATTTTCATGCATAACAGTCTCTAGAGTTTACAGAGAATGGCATGTAAAACAAAACACCCAGTGAACGGCAGTTCTGTGGGTGAAAACACCTTTTTAAAGATAGGGGTCAGAGGAGAATGGCCAGACTGGTTCAAGCTGACAGGAAGTTGACGGTAACTCAAATAACCACATGTTACAACAGCAGTGTGCAGAAGGGCATCTCTGACTGCACAATGTATCGAACCTTGAATTGGATGGGTTACAGCAGCAGAAAACCACGAACCCTATTTATACCTAATCAAATGGCCAGGGAGTGTACATTCAAATGTATGAATTGGAGATCTTTCCCCTTCTCCAATAACATCACTTCATGCCCTTTAGTTGAGGCAACCAGATAGCTGAGTAACCTTGTTCCCTGTAGACTAGAGAAGACTAAGGCCACTTGACAGAGAACCATCTTGATGTGAAATTTCAGTCAAATAGAGAGAAAAACAGTATTCCCTTTAGTGAATGGATCATTAATAAGAGATCAGAAGTTTAAAATCATGTACTAAAGAACCAGATAAGGAGATATTCATCATTCTTGTCCTGATTGGAATAGGAAGATAAGAAGTACAGATCCTCCCTGGGTTATAAAGACTTGACTTATGGACACACCATACATTTGAGAAGCATGTGGGAGATCAGTAGGTTGCAACCAATTTGCCTTTCCTTGATCCCTGCACTGGAAAAAAATCTATTGTTTTATTCCTGGATATTTGATGCCCAGCATCCACAGACTCTTGGGAGAGAGAATTCCATTATCCAGCTGGCCATTTTTTGTCTTCATTCCAACATCAAGGTCTGTTGGTACCCTTGTCTTGTATATTTACTTTTGGAGGAAATAATTTTGCATTTGTCCATTCCTCAGGTTACCTGGGCCCATTAAGTTTATTGGAAGTTTTGACTTATATTCAAATTTATGAGCTTGAAATCTTCCCCCCTTTCTCTGTAAAGTCACGCCATGCCCTTTCGGTAGAAATTTCAGATGATTGAGTGGTTTTGTCCAGTTTCAGTAACTGAGAAAGAGTAAAACTTCAAATCGTAGAAATATGAAATAAAAAATCTTTGACCCATGGCATTACCTCTGGCATGTACCCCTTCTGCTGCGTATCTCTGCATTCTGATTATTTTATCCCTGGCTTTCACAACACTTGCTTGATCACATCACAGAGATTGGGGTCTGACAATGCCAACTGAGTACTAAATGGGTCACTGTGCAGCACTGAGCTATGATTATACACCATTCCCCAGTGCAGGAATTTGTGTTCATCATTTTGCATCCTGATCTTCCACTGAGGAGAATGTATCGTTGTGCATTGGGATGAAACCAAAGTTCTAGCTGCCTTTTGTGGTCTTTAAAGATTCCATGGCAGTGAAAACAAGGAGTCCATGAGCATCATGATTGAAATTTCATTTCCCATTAGTGTTTTTGTTAACTGAGTGTTCTGGTTATTGTTCTTTTTTGGATCTTGCAATGTGCTTGTCTTGGTTGTGATTTAAATTTGACAGTACAGGGCTGCCGCTAGTAGCGAGATAGCCTCACTCTGCCGGAGACCTGGGTGCCTGTGTGTCTGTGCGGAGTGTGCACGTTCTCCCAGGAATCAATGGGTTTCCTCTGGCGTGCTCTGGTTCCTTCCAAGGCCCAAAGACATCAGGGTTAATTGGCTACTGTTACCGGTCATTAATTTGTAGATGAGCGGTAGAATCTTGGCAAAGAAGGAAAAATAGAATTAACAGACATGAGGATACAAAGCAACACACACAAAATTCTGGAGGAACTCAACAGGCCAGGCAGCATCAATGGAAATGAGTAAATAGTCGACGTTTTGGACTGAAATCCTTCATCTCAATAAGATTAATGTTCACTTAGTGTAAATGCATAGCAACAAACATTCTGCTGAGGAACTTCAGGAATTTGAACTGGATCTGTGGAGGGGAAGGAAATGTCACCATTTTGGCTCAAAACCCTGCATCAGGACTGAATGCCAAGGTGTGCTCAATTGTCAGTGAAAACTCGGTGCGCTAAGGTGTCTGTTTCTGTGCTGTAAAACCCCGTGACTCTATAAATTAAAGGAGGAATTTGAAAAATGTTCTGACCTAGGTCTGGTTGCTAATATCCTTTCTACCTCTCAAGAATGAGATTGCATAGAATGACTTGCCCGGAGACTGGTGAGACCATTACACAAAATTAACAAAGTCCAGATGTTATTCCAAGCTGAGTTTCCTGTCCTGCTCCTAATTAATTGATTTGGATGAAGGAACTGAAGGCTTTGTGGCCAAGTATATGGACGATATGAAGACAGGTAGAGAGACTGCTAGTGTTAAGGAAGCAGGGTGAGTACAGAAGGATATTAAACAGATATATTGTAGGTGACTGCATAGTCACACACTTTGGCAGAAGGAGAAGGACTATTTTATAAATGGGGAGAAAATTCAGAAATCAAAAGTGCAGAAAGACTTGGGAGTCCTTGTGCAGGATTCCCTAAAAGCTAACTTACAGGTTGAGTCAATGGTAAGGAAGGCAAATGCAATATTAGCATTCATTTCAAGAGGGCAAGAATATAAGAGCAAGGATGTAATTCTGAGGCTTTATAAGACATTGGTCAGTCTGCTTTTGGAGTATTGTAAGCAGCTTTGGGACCTTTGTCTAAGAAAAGGTCTGCTGGCATTGGAGGGAGTCCAGAGGAGGTTAATGAGAATGATCCCAAGAATGAAAGGTTTAACATATGAGGAACATTTGATGGCTCTGGGCCTATACTCACTGGAGTTTCGAAGAATGTTTGGAAGATCCCATTGCAATCTAACGGACTCAAAGGGCCAAATGGCCTAATTCTGCTCCGATGTCTTACGGTCTTACCAAACTGATAAGGTATTATATTTTCCATTGTATTTACTCAGGCACCAATTTGTCTTAAAATGCCGCAGATGCTGGAAATTTGAAATGAAACAGAAAATGCTGAGAATATTCAGGAGATCTAACAGTCTCTGTTGGGTTGAAAAACTGTGGTAATATTTCAGTTTGAGAAACCTTTCATCCAAACTTATTAAAGAATGTTGATTATTCAGCAATCCAGTGGGATTTAAGGTTGATGCACTGGATACTGCTCTTCACTGACAGGATGAAGAAAGTGATGGTTAAAAAACAACCAAGACATATGCCACTAAATAAGTAGATAAGGTTTAAATTAAGTAGGAATCGGTTTATTATTGTCACATGTACCAAGATACAGTGAAAAGTATGTTTTGCATATTGTCGTAAAGAACAATTCATGATACAGTGCATTGAGCCAGTGCAAGGTAAATCAATAATGGAATGCAGAATTAAGTGTAATTGCTTCAGAGAAAGTGCAGTGCAGGTGAAGAATAAGGTCTAAGGTCATGATGAAATACATTGTGAGGTCAAGAGTCCTCCTTATTATAATAGGGAACCATTCAAAAAAACATAACTTTGGTGTTTTTAATGATTAAAAACACCAGAATTATGTTTTTAAGGTCAGTAAGTTGTGGGCATGCTTTGTTTGCCTGGAAACATGCCAACACTTGCAGGTTGCCCAGCACATCCTTGGACTGTGTTGGTTGTTGATGCGACTGTTGCAGTTCGCTGGATGTTTCAGTGTTTCAATGTGTAAGTAAATATAATTGTTAAGATCAATAATCCTTATGTTTTCTTTTTGTCTGCCTCTATCCTTCAGTTATACCCCTCCCTAACTGTCTGGATCTGCCTGTCAAACTTCACCACCACCACCCCCCCCCCCCACCCCCACCGCTCCACTCAAGTCCTGAAGCAGGGCTTCAGCCCAAGATGTTGACAGTTCCTTTCCCCCATAGATGCTGCTCGACCCGCTGGGTTCCTCCAACAGATTGGTTGTTGCTCCAGCTTCCAGCATCTGCAGTCTCTCTCAGAAATATAATCCATTCTCTAGAGTAATTGAAGGTGAATGTTAATAGTGCCAAGGTGCAATTACATAAATCATGCCAAAGGTTCTCTAACAAAGGCCAAATCCTTTCTCTTTAAATGAGCCATCACCTCAATCAACACAGCATGGAGAATTACAACTTTCTCTTGGGTTCAGCATTCACATAATATTCAAGGACAACACTTCAGAAGTAGAACATGTTATTAAAATGCTTAATGTAAACGGTAAACAATTTAAACTAATACTAAGGCTAACTGCAGAGATTGTTGGCAAGGCTGGGTTGGAGGAAGGTTACAATCAAATAGAAGACCCAAGTAAGAGAGTACAAAGGGTGCAGGGAGAATTTTACTGGCTGAGCTTAATGGAAAGGCTAGAGTGAGGCTGATTTACGGATCAGGAACAGTTTATAAATTAATCCATTAGGGGTTGGAGAAACAAGATCAGCAGGAGGGAGTGGCGAGAATAATTTTGTTCATCTCTTTGTGGGTTGTGGAGACCATTGGGAAAATTAGTATTTATTCCCATCCTGAATAGAACTTCCTGTAGTAGCGTAGTCCTTGAAAATGCTGTTCAGCTGGGATTTTCGGGAGTTAGAACCAGCAGCGCTGAAGCAATATGGATTTCCAAGAAGAATTGCAAATTGATGAATTCAAAGTTCAAATTTCAAAATAAGTTTATTATCAAAGTACGCATATGTCTCCATACACAATCCTGAGATTTATGTTCTTGTAGGCACACACTGTAAATTCAAGACACATAATGGAATCAATGAAAGACCACACCCAACAGTTCTGACAAACAACCAATGTGCAAAAGACAACAAACTTTGCCAATACAAAAGAATACATAAATACACAATAAATATTGAGAATATTAGATAAGGAGTCTGTGAAAGTGAGTCTAGAGGTTATGGATTGAGTGAAATTATCTCCTCTGGTTCAAGAGCCTAATGGTTGTGGGATAGTAACTGTTCCTGAACCTGGTGTTGCGGATCCTGCAGAACCTTCTCGCTGATGGCAGCAGTGAGAAGAGAACATGGCCTGGGCGGTGGGAGTCCTTGATGATTGATGCTAGTTTCCTGCGACGGCACTCCATGTAGTTGTGCTCAATGGTGGGAAGGGCTTTACCCATAATGGACTGGGCCGTATCCACGACTTATATTAGCTTATTGGTGTATTATTGTCACGTGTACTGAGATACAGAGATAATCTTTGTATTGCATGCCATCATATGGATCATACAATTACAATAGTGCAATAAGGTAATACAAGAGAAAGCAATAACAGAATGAAGAATGAAGTGTTACAGATACAGAAACATTGCAGAGCAGGCAGGTAATAAGGTGCAAGGCCATTAACAAGGTTGACTGGGAGATAACGAGCCCATCTTATTGAACTAGGGCAGTGTTGAATAGACTTATTAACACTGGGATAAAAGCTGTCCTTAAGCCTGCTTTCATGCTTTTTTTTAACTTCTGCCTGATGAGAGGGCAAGAAGAGAAAATGTCTGGGATTGGTGGAGTTATTGATTATACTGAGGCAGTGAGAAATGTAGACAGAGTCCATGGAAGGGGAGGCTGGTTTCTGTGATGTGCTGAGCTGTGTCCACAACTCTGCTGTTTCTTGTGGTCACTGGCAGAGCAGTTATGCATTCGGGGAGGATGCTTTCTATTGTGCATTGATAAAATTGGTGAAGGTGTGGGGGAGGGGAGCTTATAGGTGGTGGTGTTACCATGTGCCTGAAGCCCTTGCTCTTTTTGGTGGGTGCTGCTGGAGAAGTCCCGGTGAGAAACCACAGCGTGTTTTGTCGGCAACTCCTACTGCAACCATGGTTGCCGGTGGTGGAAGAACTGAGTATTTAGACAGTGGGCTGCTTCATCATGGATGTTGCCAGGTTTTTGAGGTACAGTTCATGTTGTACTCTGGAGCCTATTCCTTTACACTCAGGAAGTGCCATGCAAATATTGGAAAAACTTTGGGGAACCAGGAAATGCAGCAAGTCACGTTGCATGATACTCAACCTCTGACTCTCCCTGTAGCTAATGTCACCGGTCCTGTTTAAATGTTTGGTTAATGATGGCATCTGCTATCTGCTCCTTCCCCTGGTCAAGACGTCCAAGTGAATTTAAGAATTGCAATCCTGTTGGATATCAAGGGTGAGTAGTCGATGATCATTTGTCAGTTGTCAATTATCAGCCAGTGCATGAATACTGTCTAGGTCCTGTTACGCAGTGATATGGTGATGCATCGTGGGCAGTTTGCTTTGAATGAGGTGGGGTTTATTGGGATGGAGATCAGGAGGAAAGGAAGAAACCAGTGGGGAGTTTAAACTGGAGATGACAAAGCTTCAATTTATACCTGAACAGGAGAAAATGCTTATGCAGATCTAGTCATGGAGGTGGGGGTTAAGATCTGATTTGATTTTGATTTGATCTGATTTTTTACTTTTGACAAGCAGTTCTCCCTCTGTTGCACTGGACAAGTGGCAGGGTTCTTGTGTCTAAGATTTTTGGGTTTCAAATTTTCGTGAGATACCTATCCACTAAGCTATTTTAGCCTACATCACCAGTTTATAGCAGATACACTTTGTTCAGTTGAACAATGATATCTGCTATAAACTGGTTATGTAGGCCAAAATAGCTTAGTGGGTAGCTATTTCACCAAAAAGTATAATAGTGAGTTGCTTCTTGGGTTTATTTAAGGAGGGGCTTGATAGGTTCTTGATTAATCAGGGCATCAAAGTTATGGAGAAAAGGCAGGAGAGGGATAATAAATCAGCCATGATGGAATGGTGGAACAGACTCAATGGACAGATGGCCTATTTCTGTTCCAAGGTCTGATGGTCTTAAATGGAGCTGGTAATATGAGCTATTTCAATTGTGCCCATTTTTCATATTTCCATATACTGTATCATGGAAGGAACCCATTTTGACCTGCTGAGTCTTTGATGACTCACTGAACAATCCTATTCCTGACTAATTTTCCCAGACACCCATTCTTCACACATTTCCATTATTTCCCCTTCAGCTACTCGCAAGATGTGAGAGGAAACATGAGCACCAGGGGGAATAAGAACAGTCCACACATACAACACCACAGCTCAGGACTGAACGTGCAGCATTGGAGCTGGGAGGCAGCAGTACCATTAGCTGCTCCTTCACTTCTCCATCTTCAGTGGAGACACAAGAGGCTGCAGATGCTGAAATCTGGAGCAACAGGCAAATGCTGGAGGAACACAAGAGATTCTGCAGAATCTGGAAATCCAGAGCAGCGCCCATGAAATGCTGGGGGATATCAGCTGGTCCGGCAGCATCAAGAGAGGGAAATAAACTTGAAGCTTCAGGCCATGACACTTCATCAGGACTGGAAAGGAAAGGGGCGGAAGCCAGAATAAGGAGGTGCGGGAAGGGAAGGAGTACAAGCTGGCAGGTAATAAGTGAAACCAGGTGAGAGGGAAGCTGGGTGGGTGGGGATGCAGGAGCTCAATGGGTCAGACAGCTTTGGTGGGGGGAATGAACTGTTCTATTGCCACAACCCAGCCTCTATCACTATTTCCACTCTTCCCTCCTCCATCTGTCTGTTGCTCTCCTCACCTGGATCTGGCTGTACTTTTTGGCTCTTGCCTCCTCTCTCTCCCTCACCTCTTTGAATCCCCTCTATTCTTCAGTCCAGGTGAAGGGTCTCGATTGGAAACATCAACTGCCCATCTCCCCTCCAGAGATGCTCCCTAACCCACTGAGTTCCTCCAAGCGTCTTGTCCGTTGTTTGAGCGAGGTTCGGTTGTGACAGTAATGATGGTTGCAGCCATCACCGAAGAACTGGCAGGAAGGAGAACACTCTGACCTTTGAGTAAATGGCTCCCATGTCCGCTGTAGAGCACAAAAACTTGATAAAGAACCTCAGCCCAAAACATCACCTGTTTGTTCACCTCCTTGGGTGCTGCCTGGCTTGCTGAGCTCCCCCAGCATTTTGTGTGTGCGCCTGTAAGGAGTCCGTAATTTCTTCCTGGGTGAATGCGTGTGTTTCCCTTGGGTGCTCTGGTTTCCTCCCCGTTCCAAAGACACATGGGTTAGCAAATTAATTGGTGTAATTGAGTGGTGTGGGCTCGTTGGGCCGGATGGACATGTCACCATGGTGCGTCTATAAATAAAACTATAAAATAAATACTCTCAGCTATTCCTAGAGCAATGGGGGAATGCTGCTCACATTCAGATGACACTTTGAACCAGCACTTTATCTGGGCTGTCAGCTAATATTTATAGATTCCAGATCATTATTTCAAAAAGTAGCTGTCTTCCCCAGTGTCCTGGCCAGTACTTCTCCCTGACATAAAAATCACCAAGCTCTTGGGTCATTATCACCTGCTGTTTGTGGGGCAGAGTGAGTGTAAATTGGTTCCTGTGCTCGGCACATCGCAATCATGCTTTCACTTTGAAAGGACTTCATTGGCTGAAAAGTGCCTTGGGATTTTGTGAAAGGCATGATAGAAATACAATCCTCTCTTTATTGAGTCACAAAGTACTTCAGTATCTCTGTTATTCCAAGTGGACAGGACTGATAGAATGTGCTTTTGATTCAGTACTATATGAAACATATTAAAATGGTAATGTATGTGCTGTCAAGCCACAAAATCTCCTTCCCTTTCCTCTTTCACTTTAGTTGCCATATAAACATAGAGTAATGTTGATTAATGTGCAATATGTAGTGACAATGTTGGTCTTAAACAGAATGCAGATTGTGCACGGGTGATATGTTATATTGGACTGAGAGATTCATAATGCGCAGATGATTGTGAAGTCTTGCCAGCTTCGTTTCTCTAAGAGATAAATGGTTATCAAGGCAATGTAAATAGACAAGGGCTCACTAGAGTTCTCCTCATCCTTCACTCATTGCTAGGCATAGAAAGACTGAATCTCGGTCACTGCAACAGTTCATTAAATTCAAGGGCAGCCACATGAATTGTCAGAAGGATCATTATGGTCCCTTCTCCTACTTGTCCTGTCAGTGCTGATTCACAGCACTTTCATTTAAACTATACCGCTAATCCAATTTATCTTTCAATACTGTATTGGACCTGAGGAAGAGTTAGAGGAAGATATAATGACTAATTTTGCCAGTTTGGGTAATTCTTGTTTTGTTTCTTCCTTCCTCTGTGCTTTCCCCCCTATTTTTGTGAATAAATTAACTATTTAGTGTAAGAAACCCTGCAGATACAGATATAAATTAAGCTTTTGGCTTCATATCATACAATTAAAGCTTTATAGTTTCTTTTTATTCAGTGCAAGGACTAAAAGCTGTCAATTCACAGAACAGACCATAAGACATAGGAGCAGAATTAAGCCATTCAGCTCATCGAGTCTACTCCACTATTCCATCATGGCTGATTTATTAACCCTCTCATCTCCATTTCCCTGCGTTCTCCATGTAACTTTCAACCCCTCACTAATCAAGAACCTATCAACCTCCACTTTGCATATACCTAATGACTTGGCCTCCACAGCCGTCTGTGGCAATGAATTCCACCGATTCATCAGCCTTGAGGTTTTGCGAGGCTGAACTATAATTTCGCTGATGATCTAGTTTAATGTTAGTTGAAGAGACGGGAGATAGATGTATCTTTGTTTCTTGAAATAAAGTGGATTAGGAGGATAAACCAGGATGGAAACCATTTATTTAAAGAAAAGACTCATGTTCCAGGATGTTTTTCACAATTGCACTATTAATACACAGGTTTGCTGGCTGATAGAACATTCATGCTGTCTTGCCTCTCCTTTAACTTTAGTGTTTACAGCACTACCTTTTAAATGTTTCACTACATTACAATTCTGAAGCTGCAACAATTCAGAACCAAAAATATTTATGGGAATCACAAAAATGAAGGAAGAAATTCCCAGCCCAGATGTAGAGTCTCAATCTAAAATACAGACTTCATTCTTCTTGAGCCCCTTTACCACTTCCACCTATCACCTTCCAGCTTCTCATTTCATTCCCCCTCTCCCACCCACCTACCCCCCCATCCCACCCCTCACCTGCCAGCTTGTACTCCTTCCCTTCCCCTCAACTTCTAGTTTTGGCTTCTTCCCTCTTCTTTGCCAGTTGCGATGAAGGGTCTTGGCCCAAAATCTGAGCTTGCCTCCACAAATGCTGCCAAGCCCATAGTGATCTCCCAGCATTTGTGTTTGCTCTGGATTCCAGCATCTGCAGTCTTTTGTGTCCCTGGTCATATTCCGCTAGTTTTCCTCTTTAATAGCAATAGAAAAGGCGAGGATGCCTCTCAAGACCATCAAACTGTGAGATGTGCAGCTCCTCTGTTTATCCACTTATCCAGCTCTTGGGATCTTGCCATCACCGGTCCATCAATATTACACTTGAGCTGAGTGGCTTGTTAAAATTGTTTCAGAATCACGCACATCATCTGGAATCTCAAGTGACATATAGACTGGATATAATGTCTGATTAACAGAGGTTTAGTTTACCAACAAACCAATAGATCTTTAGTTATTACTAGTGTCCAATTTTTTTAAAAAAGTTAGATTATGAAAGGAATTTTAATTCTGCAATTCTGTATTGGTCAAACTTGAACCGGATGTCCAAGTTACTATTCTAGTGATTTAACATTGTGTTCTGTTGGATGAATCAGAAACAGTTGTCATCGACATAAGTTGTGCAATCTGTTGTTCGGTAGCAGCAGTACAGTGCAGGCACAACTAATAACTATAAGTTACAATAATAATTACAAAGTAAGTATTGCAAAGGAAGGAAAGGGAGGTAGAATTCATGAGTTCACGAGCCATTCAGAAATCTGATGGCAGAGAGAAAGAAGCTGTACCGAAAATGTTGATTCTGCATTTTCAGGCTCATTCAGGATGAATGTATGGTTGTCTTTAAAATGATAATTGGTTTATTATTGTGTCATACACTGAGACACTGTGAAAAGCCTTGTTTACGCACATTCCAGACAAATCATTCCACACATAAGTACAATGAGGAAGTAGAAAAGGAGAAACAATAATAGAAACATGAGGAATTCAGCAGATGCTGGAAATCCAAAGCAACATACACATAAAATGCTGGAAGAACTCAGCAGGTCAGGCAGCATCTGTGGAAATGAATAAACAGTCGGCAATTTAGCCTGAGACCCTTCAACAGGACTGGAAATAAAAGATGAAAAGTCAGAGCAAGAAGGTGGGGAAAGGGTAGGAAGAAGTACAAGGTGATAGATGATAGGAGAAACCGTGAATGGAGGACGGGTGAAGTAAAGAGTTGGGAAGTTGATTCGTAAAAGAGATAAAGGGCTGGAGAAGGGGGAAATGTGGTAGGAAAGGTACAATCCAGGTGTTGGAAGATTACCAGACTTGTAAGCAGATTTAAGAGAACATTGTTAGTAATTTTTTAAGTCAGAGATTTGAGACTTGAAAAGATAAAATGATCATATGAGTAATGAATAGGTCTGTTGATAGCAGCTTGCTAAGAGTTGCTGCACTATATTTTGCCAGATTCAACCTTAATACAAATCAGAGCTTTGCTCTTATATATATGTGTGTGTGTGTGTGTGTATATATATATAAATCCTTTGTTTTTGATAAGGAAAGAGATGGAGTTAGAATAGGTAATTGAAAGTGAACCTCAAAGTATACCTTAAGGGCAGGAAGACCTAGGTGCATGCGGTTGATTGTCAGGAAGTTGATTGACTCAGCTGCAATACCAGGAAATTGATTTGTTTTCTCAATTAATATAGGTGTTAATTAAGGTAGTGTGGTGGATAGTTAGTGTGAGCCAATTCAGTCCAAACTCTTGTCAGATTTTAATGGACAGTCAGAGGCGGTGACAAAGTGTGACTGTGCCTGTGAATGAACTAGGTCAGGTTCTAAAGTGAAAGTCATATCTCTCTTTAGAATGAGAAAGGAAAGGTGGGAATGGGTTGTAAATTGGGATTGCAAATAATCTATTAGGGATATGTAGATTTTTTAATTAAAAAGAGAAATGCTCTTTATACGATTGTGCATTGTTTAATTATCTTCATTTTGTCTCTGGCCATTCAAAAAAATGCTCATTAACAACAACAGCTTGACTTTGTATATTAATATAGTCAAGTGTCCCCAGGTGCTTCCCAGGGACATGAACAAACATAATTCGAGAATGAGCAGCGGAAGGAGACAGTAAGGGGAATGATAGAGGTGGGTTTTCAGGAGTCATTTATAAGAGGGGAAAATAAATGGAGAGGTTTGCAAGAGGTATATGAGCTTAGGAAGAGAATTTCAGATGTCAGGTGTGGCAAATGAAGGTATGGCTATTAATGGTGGAGTAGTTATATTCTGAGATGCACAAGATAACTAAGTTTGAGAACAAATGGAGACTTGAAATCAAGGATGAGAACAAAGTTAAGTTTATTTTTATATGCACATGTACAGGTGGACTGACTGTCAGTCTTCGTTTAAAGATAAAAGTAAAGATTAGTTTTATTTGTCAAATGTACATCATTACTATTATAGAGTCACAGAGAAGTACAGCACAGAAACAGAAAGGCATTTCTATGCCTTTAACATTTATTAACCATGTTCTCTTAAATCTGCTCTCAGGTCTGGTGATCGTTTAAGGCAAAGATTATCTTTGTCACTTGTACGTCAAACAAGCAACGATAGAGTTTATTGAAGATTTTAGATTGTGCATTGTCATTCTTCAGAACACAAGGGTAAAGGAGAATCTGTTGCAGCATAAAAAAACAACAAGCATAAAGAACACAATAAATATAAATATATAAAATCAGTCTATATATATTAGCTTATATACATATACTGATAGTATGTACATAAACTGATGCTAGGTACAGGAGTATCTGTATATGAGGTGGGTAACTCTGACAGGAAATGATAAAGTGCTGATGGGGTGGAGTATGTTTGGGTGGGTTAATGGGTGGAGGTTTTGGTCAGGCTGATGGCTTGGGGGAAGTAACTGTTTTTGAGTCTGGCGGTCCTGGTGTGGATGCTGTGTAGCTTCTTCCCTAATGGTTTTTCATAAATTCTATTATATTTATTTATTTTCCAGTAAATTCATTCAATAAAATGAATCTCAAGCTAGTATCTTGAATCTCATAGTAACATTAAGTGAATTTGATAATAAATTTTATTTTGACTTTGACAATGAAAAACTTACTTGCAGTAGTAACACAGAGACTTAGCATCATATAAGTAGTATTTGCAAGAAACTGACAAATTAAACATCAATAGTACACAATTTTTACAAGAACATACAATTAGAACAAATTTTGTGCAGAGTGATTAAAGCAGATAGCGTTTTGCCGGTTCGTTCAACTCTGTATACCTCAGACTTTAGATATAACACTGAGTCATGTCATCTTCAACCAATCTCTGAATGCTCGGCAATGGTTGTGTTTACAAAGGGAGGACAAGAGGGTGAATACAGGGCAAATGGTGCAAGTGGAATCATCTGCAGCTCAACATCAGTAAGACAAAGGAGATGGTGAGTGGCTTTAGGAAGATGAAGCCTACACTGCTTCCTTTTACTATTGATGGTGAGGTCGTGGATGTGGTGAGGACCTACAAGCACCTGGGTGTGCATCTGGATGACAGACTTGAGTGGAGCACCAGAACAGAGGCTGTGTACAAGAAGGGCCAGAGTCACCTCTACTTCCTGAAGATACTGAGGTCTTTTGGTGTATGTAGGCCTCTCCTTTTCATGTTCTACCAGTCTGTTGCTGCCAATACAATTTTCTGTGTGGTGGTGTGCTGGGCAATGGCATCAAAATGAGTGATGCCAATAGGCTCAATAAACTGATTAGAAAGGCTGGCTCTGTTACTGGGGTCAAACTGGATTGGAGGCTGTGATAGAACAAAGGGCCCTCTGGAAAATCTTAGCAATTCTCTATGTTTCTCACCCTCTGCGTGCCACTTTGGCTGAACAGAGGAGCCCATTTAGTAATGGCCTAAGACATCTGTGCTGCTGCAAAGAGCGCTATGTGAGGTCATTCTTACCCTCAGCCATTAGGTTCTACATTGAGTCAACCTATAGCGACGGAAGTGATGCGCCCCTCCTATTAGAGGTAATTTATTTTTTATTCTTTTTTTTGTTCTCTTCTAATATTTGTGTATCTGTGTACTTGTAATGCTACTGTGACACTCTAATTTCCTTTGGGATCAATAAAATATCTATCTATCTGTCTACCTAATTAATGACTGAATGGTTGAAGGGAGTAGGCTTTCTTGAACCTGGTGGTGTCGGACATCAGCCTTCTATACCTCAGGCCTAACTGTAGCTGAGAGAAGATGGCACAGCCCAGAGGCTGGGGATTTTTGATGACGGATGTTGCCTTCGTGAGGTAGCGCCTCCTTTAAATACTTGTGAGGGAGAGAGACATGGTAAATAAGTTCAATGCTTAAGTGATTTGAGGAAAGAATACTTAACCTAGCAGCCTTGGCAGCAGAGGGCATGACTGCAGTGTAAATTCCTGGAGCAAAGGTGATGAATGAATGGAACTTATGTTGGAAGGGACAGCAGAATTGTGAAAAGTTTACTTGCACTTACCAGATAACTCTGAATATAAGTTGCCTCAGAGGATTACAATTAGACGAAATTCAACAAGGTGACAAATGAAAAGATATTAGAATGCATAAAGGTATAGGTTTTAAGAAACAATTTTGAAGAGTAGACGGCAAGATGTAGGGAAGGAATTCTGAAGCCTAGAGCATGACTAATACTCTTTTAAAAGCTTTTATGTTTTTGTTAAATCTTTTGGAACTTTCCCATCAGGTTTAAATGACAACCTGGAGACTGCATCTGTGAAACATTTCCCAATAATGTTAGAGTTCGATGCGAAGGACAGTGAATGTTTGAAGTTAAAGTTTGCTTTAGTAACAGAGCCTAAGTGTCATCACTTCACCACTGGCAACCATGCCTTCATTTGTAAGGCCTCACGGTCTAGAATACAGATTCAGATTCAGATTATTTATCACATGTACATTGAAACATGAAAAGTTCCCTCTATAGACCTCTCTATCTCCCTGACTTGTTTTTACTCTCTTTATCTTGCTTCTTGAAATGGACTACTCTAAGCTTATAGTTATTTGATCTGCCATCTTCTTTAAGTGGATGGGCAGTGAATATTGTTTCATTAATCACCTGTCAACTGTCTTAAAGACTTAATGTGAAAATATATGTTTCCTGCAACCAGGTATTTTCAAAATTGTATATGGATAACACTGGAGTTTAGATCTTTGCCCCATCACATGGGTACCAAGGAAGCAAGTGCATTTTGCTGTCACGTGACTGGAATCAATCTGAGCTTGTTTGCCTGTGGGAGTCTTTCAGAACGAAGTAAGCTTGTCATTGCTCTGTAACTGTCTCTATGGCTATCAGTTCGAGGCACCTTCCAGCAGCTTTGGGGGCTTGTCTTGTCATCTGGCTGTGCCCCTGGGCTTTCCTGTGAATCATTTTCCTTCTTGCTCATTACATTCACAGCTTGATGCGTGAATGCATTTGTGATTGGTGTTGGAAAATGTGTCAGGAATGCTCTTGCTGACTGGGAGAACGTGATTCACACAGCTTCCTGTCCCAACAACGTGCATCAGAAATAGCACCAACACCTTGGAAGAAAGCTGTAAATTGCTTCTTCCGTCTCCCCTGCTGTCTCTTCGTCCAGAATCCTTTTCACTTTGCAGGGCTTATAGAACAGAGAACGAGAGACCAGTATTCAGTGGGAATAATACACAAAGTGGTTTTTTTCTACATCTTTTATATCATGTCTGCACATCTCACTGCCTTGGAAAAGCAGCCACCATGATCAAAGACCCTCCCGCACAGAACAGCAGATGGAAAAGCTTGAAAACACACACTACCAGCCTCAAGGACAGCTTCTATCCCACAGTTATAAGGCTCTTCAATGGGCCTCTTGTATGTTAAAGATGAACTCTTGACCTCACAATCTAGCATGCCATGGATCTGCACCTTATTGCCTACTAGCGCTGTACTTTAATTGGAACTGTAATAGTAATTCAGCATTCTGCACTGCTATGGCTTTCCCTCGTGCCACTGTGGTGTGCTTGTGCCTTCAAATGATCTGTATGGATGGCATGCAAAACTAAGATTTTCACTGTGTCTCGATGCATGTGACAATAATAAACCAATTACCTTTTCCAATGTTTGTTGGATGCAGAAGTTAACTGTGGGGTAATTAATGGGAGATCTAGGTCAAGGAAAGATGCTCATAAGATGCAGGAAGGCATGGTAGTTTAGTGGTTAGCATAATACTTTACATTGCCAGGAAGCTGGGTTCATTTTCTGCTGCTGTCTGTATCCTCCTCCATGACTGCCTCACTAAGTACATATATATATCTGCTGTTTCAAGCCCTGGTATTTCTCCAGCTTCTCATATTTTTCCGTTCTGATGTTTCTGTCATTTTTGGATTGCCAGATCTATTACTATTGCTTTCTTCTGTTCCTCGTCCAGTAGTACTATGTCTGGTTGGCTGGCCAGCACTTGCTTCTCAGCCTGTCAGTCTGTATTTGGAAGCCCCACAGGATCTTAGCTCTGTCACTTTCCACTACCTTTTCAGCTGTTTCCCACTGAACTTGTGAGTGTCTAATCCATGGGCAGCACAGATATTCCTGTACACAATCTCTGCAACTGGGTTGTGCCATTCAACGTCAGCTGAACGCCAGCCTGCATCAGCTATGACGTACTGGATGGTCTCAGTGAATTCCTTGCCCAGTCTGCATCTTGTCTGGTGTGAAAGACCCTGCTTCTACTGCTCTTGTGCTCAGTGCCTGTCCTTGTGCAGCCATGAGCAGCAGGGACAGCATACACTGGACGGCACAACCAAGTTGCAGGAACTGTGTACAAGGACATCCAAGCAGGTAGTGGAGGATGACAGAGCTAAGATCCTGCGGGGCTTCCAAATACAGGCTGAGAAGCAGATACTGGCCAACCAACCAGACAGAGTAATACTGGACAAAGAACAGGAGAAAGGAATAGTAATGGATGCAGCAACCTGGAATGACAGTAACATCAGGACGAAAGAATATGAGAAGTTGGAGAAATACCAGGGCTTGAAAGAGCAGCTAGAAAGGATGTGGAAGGTTAAGGCCAGTGAAATCCTGGAGCATGTGGAGCTGTGACACCTGGACTGGGAGAGTGGCTCCAACAAATCCCGGGAACAACGTCTCAAATCTCGGTGCAGAAGAGTGCAACACTAGGAACAGCAAGGATACTGTGCTGAACACTCAAGCTCCCAGGCCTCTGGTAGAGGACCTGAGATTGAGGAGGAAATAGACATACACAACCCCCGTAAGAGGAGAGAATAAAAAAAAATATATAATTAGTAGATATTAGTAGAGCTACTAGAACTTGATGTTTCAATCCCAATGATAAAGTTGGCACTCTCGATGTTGGCAGTGGCTTGGAGTGGTGATGAGGAGGGTAACTACATCATCGGGGTCATCAGGTGGGCACCCTCTTGCTTTGACGTTTCGTTGATAAGCCCACGACGTCTCCAGAGGGCTCAACGGTGCTACCTGGTGTCCCAGATACAGCCCCCTCAATTCCGTACCCTCCTGTCTTCATCTTGCAGCCCAGTTGTTGTCTTTTCTTTTAATCCAAATCCAATTGCTGCTTTCCTCTGCTGCATTTGACAAGGACTTGATTGCTTGTTGAAGGGAGACACCCCTCATCCCCAACTTCTTCAATAGACTGGTCCTAGATGTAGCAATGAATCCCCTGCATCCCACTTCTACAGGGAAAATCTTGGTCTTCCAGCCTTTCTGAGCACCTTCAGTTGCCAGTTCAGAGTACTTGGTCTTTTTTCTCTCATAAGCTTCTTCAACGCCATCTTCCCATGGTACTGTCAATTCCACAACATATGCCAGCTTGGCTGTTGTGGACCTCAGGTTTTGAGGTGTTGGTAGGAGGTCATAAGTGGCTCTGATGACAAAACTTAGCTGAGATCCCTCCATCTCCCAGATGTCATGCCAACTGAGTTTCCTCTTTTCCAGGCTCTCCCAATTAGTCCATTGGCCCTGCTTGGCCATTGAAACAGCTCTGGCATGTCGCTTTGCCTCCTCCTGTCTCCTCACCTCCTCCACCACGAGCCGTCTCTTCTGCACTGCTGTTGTCTTGTGCCATTGAGGAGCGTTTGGGATGAGCCCGAGACCGGCTCTCCCATGTTGGACTTGGCCAACCACATCACTGAAGTGAAGAGCAGACCTAGCACTCTGTACGGCTTCAGATGGGGTCCACTTCCTCCCTGTTGCCACATGGGGGGCCGCTATTCGAATAACAGTATCTTCAGATTCAGTGACCAACCTTGCTTTGGTGCATTTGTATTCTTCCACAAGACTTGTAATTGATACATAAAAATTACTATAAATTACAATAAGAATATATATAGAAAGATAGAAAATCTACCACACATTACAGACCATGCAACCTACTCTAGAAGCTGCCTAGAATTTCTCTACCGCAAAGCCCTCTATTTTCCTAACCTCCATGTTAGAGTCCCTTAAAAGACCCTATTGTACCCACCTTTACCACCTTCATGGGTAGTGCATTCCACACACGCACCACTCTCTGTGTGAAAAACTTACCTCTGACATCCCCTCTGTACCTTCTTCCAAGCACCTTAAAACTATGCCCCCTTGTGTTAGCCACTTCAGTCCTGGGAAAAAGCCTCCGGCTATCCACATGATCAATGCTTCTCATCATCTTATTCATCTTATATATATTCGTATATATTCTTATTGTAATTTATAGTAATTTTTATGTATTGCTGCTACAAGACAACAAATTTCACGCCATTTGTCGGTTGATTCTGATTCGCGGTGAAATTTAATCAAGCAGTTAATGATAAACAGCACCCATTTCGTACTTCACAAAATTTATATGGAGAGACAGCAAGAGCCAAAGGTTTCACCAAAGCAGACCTGCCTTGTGCATATACTCAGTGGTATATGGATAAAGGAAATCAGCAGTATATAACAATGAATACATTCAAAAGCCATTCTTCAAAACCACTCATAGTGTGAAAATGTTATCAAAGATTTTTCAGGCTAAAATGGAGAATGATTTCTACTTGCATAAGAACATAAGGAAGAGGAGCAGGAGTAGGCCATCCGGCCCATTAAGCCTGCCCCGCCATTCAATAAGATCATGGCTGATCTGTCCGTAAACTCAGCTTCATCTACCTACCCTTAATTCTCTTACTATGTAAAAACCTATGTAACTGTTTCTTAAATATATTCAATATATACTTTGTGTAAGTATATAAAATATACTTTGTTCTATACAACCAGACTAGGGTATTAATATCTGAAAGTAGCAAGGAAGAGAATGTTCAAATATTAGAATGCTTGTGCACCTACATAACTACAATGTGTTCAAGAGAAACAAGCACTGATTTGCATGAAAACAAGTCATTTATCTTGGCTAAAAAGGTAATTCAAACACTTGAAACCAGTCAAAAAAAAAAGATGAAAGCAACTGTGAAGGCAAGGAATCCTGCAAACATGAAAGAAATTAGACATGGTACTGTTCTACACTGGAGTTTTTGCCAGATGATGAAACAGTGCATTACATCTGCTACTGAAGAGGAAAAAACGGATTTGGGGCGGAGTACAGCAAAAACATGTTTTATGTAAGAAGAATCTTCGAAGTGATACAGTGTATCTCATTATTTGTGTGTGATGTTTCAAGTTATGGCTTTGGGAGCTATAAAGAGTAATATAGAGTAAAGAGCAGGGGACGATGGTCAGGCAGACCAATTGCTTTTGCTCTGTGAAAGAAATTAGGTTCAAGTGGAGAAAGGAAATAATTCGAATGGAATTATCTTTTGAATGAAAAGTTTCAGAATTTCCTATTTGGAAGACGTTTCCCTAGGCCAGATGCTAGACATTTTTGTTGGCAATTTTTAGTCCTGTATCTGCAAAATGACAATGAAAGTCTCCCTAATTTATTAGAAGCTTAAGGAGATACAACATGTCATTCAAGACTCTGACAAGCTTTTATGGATGTGTAATGGAAGGTGTGCATGAGCTTACAGAGAGAGGTGACTCAGCCAGTTCCATCACAGTTATGGCTCACCTCACAACAAGGGAATCTACAAGAGATGATGTCTCAGGCAGCTGACATCCATCAATAAGGACTCTGACTACCTGGGCTATGTCCTTTTTTTTGATGCTATCATCAGCTAGGAGATAGAGGATCCTAAAGACCCACATAATAACTTGTTCAACAATATCTTCTTTCCCACTGCCAACAAGTTCTTACTTTTTTTGGATTTAGACATACAGTGAGAAATAGACTGTTTCAGCCCTTCAAACTACCCACCAACCCCTGGCAATCTCGATTTAACCCTAACCTAACCACAGGACAAGTTGCAATGACCAATTAACCTACACAGTCTTTGGACTATAGGAGGAAGTGTGAGAACAAAGAGAAAATCATTGCATTCTACAGGGAGAAAATATAGACTCCTTACAGAGGATGCTATGATTGAACCCTGAACATCTAACGCCTCGAGCTTTTATAGGGTCATGCTAACTGCTACTTTACCATAGCACCTTCTTGAACAGATATGAAGGACCCTAATTCTAGCTCAGACTATATTTTCCTCAACTTGTACGAATGTTGTTATGTTTGCTTTTATTTATTGTGTCATGCAAGTTACATATACATAATTTATGTTAATTTAAGTTTATGTTTTTTGTTTGTCATGATTGCAATTTACTGTACTGCTGCTGAAAAAATTTTCATTGCAATCAGGCTCAGAGTATGCATACCCATGGCAATAAACTTGATATTACTGAGATGTGGGCCTTCCTCCTATCTGTACATAACGAGAGACTGAATATTTAAAAAATCCAACACGAAATAATACTGTGTTGTCAAAGTTACCCTACAGGAATCAAAAAACTACAGATGCTGGAAATCAGAAATAAAAACAGAAAATGCTGAAAATGTTCAGAAGGTCAGGAACATCTGTGGAAAAGATAATGTCTTTGGTCCTGGCACAACCCATCATCAGAACTGCTGAGTGTTTCCAGCACTTTTGGATTTTATTACTTAATGGAAGTTCAGCACAGAATGCGAAAATGTTGTTCTGTATTTAATGCCCCGGTTCACATCTTTACTGTATGCTGTAGGTATTTCATTTAGCAGCTCTGTAAGAGCAGTTTCTTCTGCTTTCAGCCTGTTTGGGTTATTAAACATAGAAACATGGAAAATAGGTGCAGGAGTAGGCCATTCAGTCCTTCGAGCCTGCACCGCCATTCAGTATGATCATGGCCGATCATCCAACTCAAAACCCTGTACCTGCTTTCTCTCCATACCCCCTGATCCCTTTAGCCACAAGGGCCATATCTAACTTCCTCTTAAGTATAGCCAATGAACTGGCCTCAACTGTTTCCCGTGGCAGAGAATTCCACAGATTCACCACTCTCTGTGTGAAGAAGTTTTTCCTCATCTCGGTCCTAAAAGGCTTCCCCTTTATCCTTAAACTGTGACCCCTCGTTCTGAACTTCCCCAACATCGGAAACAATCTTCCTGCATCTAGCCTGTCCAATCCCTTTAGAATTTTATACGTTTCAATAAGATCCCCCCTCAATCTTCTAAATTCCAGTGAGTATAAGCCTAGTCAATCCAGTCTTTCTTCATATGAAAGTCCTGCCATCCCAGGAATCAATCTGGTGAACCTTCTTTGTATTCCCTCTATGGCAAGAATGTCTTTCCTCAGATTAGGGGACCAAAACTGCACACAATACTCAAGGTGCGGTCTCACCAAGGCCTTGTACAACTGCAGTAGAACCTCCCTGCTCCTGTACTCAAATCCTTTTGCTATGAATGCCAACATGCCATTTGCCTTTTTCACCACCTGCTGTACCTGCATGCTCACCTTCAATGACTGGTGTACAATGACACCCAGGTCTCATTGCACCTCCCCTTTTCCTAATCAACCACCGTTCAGATAATAATCTGTTTTCCTGTTCTTGCAACCAAAGTGGATAACCTTACATTTATCCACATTAAATTGCATCTGCCATGAATTTGCCCACTCACCTAACCTATCCAAGTCACCCTGCATCCTCTTAGCATCCTCCTCACAGCTAAAACCGCTGCCCAGCTTCGTGTCATCTGCAAACTTGGAGATGCTGCATTTAATTCCCTCGTCTAAATCATTAATATATATTGTAAACAACTGGGGTCCCAGCACTGAGCCTTGCGGTACCCCACTAGTCACTGCCTGCCATTCTGAAAAGGTCCCGCTTACTCCCACTCTTTGCTTCCTGTCTGCCAACCAATTCTCTATCCACATCATTACCATACCCCCAATACCGTGTGCTTTAAGTTTGCACACTAATCTCCTGTGTGGGACCTTGTCAAAAGCCTTTTGAAAATCTGAATATACCACATCCACTGGCTCTCTCCTATCCACTCTACTAGTTACATCTTTAAAAAATTCTATAAGATTCGTCAGACATGATTTTCCTTTCACAAATCCATGCTGACTTTGTCCGATGATTTTACCTCTTTCCAAATGTGCTGTTATCACATCTTTGATAACCGGCTCTAGCATTTTCCCCACCACCGATGTCAGACTAACCAGTCGACAGTGCTTCTCCTTATAGATGCTGCCTGGCCTGCTGTGTTCCACCAGCATTTTGTGTGTGTTGTTGTTTGAATTTCCAGCATCTGCAGATTTCCTCGTGTGTGTGGTCTATAATTCCCCAGTTTCTCTCTCCCTCCTTTTTTAAAAAGTGGGGTTACATTAGCCACCCTCCAATCCTCAGGAACTAATCCAGAATCTAAGGAGTTTTGAAAAATTATCACTAATGCATCCACTATTTCTTGGGCTACTTCCTTAAGCACTCTGGGATGCAGACCATCTGGCCCTGGGGATTCATCTGCCTTTAATCCCTTCAATTTACCTAACACCACTTCCCTACTAACTTGTATTTCCCTCAGTTCCTCCATCTCACTAGACCCTCGGTCCCTTACTATTTCCGGAAGATTATTTATGTCCTCCTTAGTGAAGACAGAACCAAAGTAGTTATTCAATTGGTCTGCCATGTCTTTGTTCCCTATGATCAATTCACCTGTTTCTGTCTGTAAAGGACCTACATTTGTCTTGACCAATCTTTTTCTTTTCACGTATCTATAAAAGCTCTTACAGTCAGTTTTTATGTTCCCTGCCAGCTTTCTCTCATAATCTTTTTTCCCTTTCCTAATTAAGCCCTTTGTCCTCCTCTGTTGGTCTCTGAATTTCTCCCAGTCCTCAGGTGTGCCGCTTTTTTTGGCTAATTTATATGTTTCTCCTTTGGACTTGATACGATCCCTAATTTCCCTTGCCAGCCACGGGTGCACTACCTTCCCTGGTTTATTCTTTTGCCAAACTGGGATGAACAATTGTTGTAGTTCATCCATGTGATCTTTAAATGCTTGCCATTGCATATCCACCGTCAACCCTTTAAGTATAATTTGCCAGTCTATCTTAGCTAATTCATGTCTCATACCTTCAAAGTTACCCTTCTTTTAAGTTCAGAACCTTTGTTTCTGAATTAACTATGTCACTCTCCATCTTAATGAAAAATTCCACCATATTATGGTCACTCTTACCCAAGGGGCCTCGCATGACAAGATTGCTAACTAACCCTTCCTCATTGCTCAATACCCAATCTAGAATGGCCTGCTCTCTAGTTGGTTCCTCAACATGTTGGTTCAGAAAACCATCCCGCATACATTCCAAGAAATCCTCTTCCTCAGCACCCTTACCAATTTGGTTCACCCAATCTATATGTAGATTGAAGTCACCCATTATAACTACTGTTCCTTTATTGCACGCATTTCTAATTTCCTGTTTAATGCCATCCCCAACCTCACTACTACTGTTAGGTGGCCTGTACACAACTCCCACCAGCGTTTTCTGCCCCTTAGTGTTATGCGGCTCTACCCATATCGATTCTACATCCTCCAGGCTAATGTCCTTCCTTTCTATTGCGTTAATCTCCTCTCTAACCAGCAATGCTACCCCACCTCCTTTTCTTTCCTGTCTATCCCTCCTGAATATTGAATATCCCTGGATATGAGCTCCCATCCTTGGTCACCCTGGAGCCATGTCTCTGTGATCCCAACTATATCATATTCATTAATAACTATCTGCACATTCAATTCATCCACCTTGTTACGAATGCTCCTCGCATTGACACACAAAGCCTTCAGGCTTGTTTTTACAACACTCTTAGCCCTTATACAATTATGTTGAAAAGTGGCCCTTTTTGCTTTTTGCCCTGGATTTGCCTGCCTGCCACTTTTACTTTTCACCTTACTACTTTTTGCTTCTACCCTCATTTTACACCCCTCTGTCTCTCTGCACTTGTTCCCATCCCCCTGCCACATTAGTTTAAAGTCTCCTGAACAGCAGTAGCAAACGCTCCCCCTAGGACATTGGGTGTTGTTGAAGATAAGGGATGATGTGGAATGTGTGCCATCCAATTAGCGAGAGGTTTTCTTGGTGAGGGACAATAAGGTTGGGCTTGGGCTTGTGTTCGGTGGGAGCTGGTGTTCGGCAGGAGATGGAGAGAGAAGGTGCTGGGGAGAACTGGTCGTAGTGTACGATCTGGTAGGAGACCCGTTTGTTCAAGGTGGATTGTGACCTATGTTCGGAAGGTGGTGTGTGCTTTCACGTTGACCTAGGGCCCAGCGCGTGAGTGACAGAGAAGTTCAAGATGATCTCCAACTTGTGCACATCTAACTGTTTAATTTGAATGGGCTCTTTCCTTTTTGTTATTCTTTACTAACTCTTTTGTTAAATTCATAAATATAATTCCTTTAATCGTATGCAGTGTACTGTCTGTTATTTCATGGCACTGATCTGTAACAGGGTAGCAAATTACACTGCACCCACACAAACCAGTGTTTGGTGTGGTTCGAGCCCTCTCAGTCTCACGAGTTTGACGGGACTTGGGAGGGTCTTCTCTAGACTTATGCAGCCAAGGAAAGGGTGTTTCATGTATTGAGTACTTCAGTAGTATTTGAGTAATCTTGTATATATGTTGTTTAATTAGGCATCTTGTTTGTTTAAATAATTCATGAGGAGTTATATGTATAAATACATGAATCGCTTACGTCATCACACTACCACGTGATAAGTGCATGCCTCGCTTAATGTAAACTCGATGGTAGACTCTCATTTCGGATTCCCCTGTCTTCCTTTGAATTAGTTTAACGTTTTGAAGATACAAAACATAACAAATATGATCTTCACAATGACAAAAATGGAAGATGATTTTTTTTTCAATCAGAGTAATGAAAAGACTTAAAAATATCATTCAAAAACATGCCACTGCAAGTCTTTCGAGGGATGTGTGGAAGAAAAGCAGTTGAGATAGAACTGGAATTATGATTACGCCTTGGAGACAAATTGAATCAAACAAGTACTTAGTCAATCTGACATGGGATACTGATTGTGATATTTGAAGTATACAACACAAAGAGATATCTTGTGGAATTCAGAGATAAAATTAGAAGTGCATATATCAATCACTTAATTTCTGCAAGAGATGTATAAGGGAATATGAAAGAGTTATGTCACGGAGAATGTATTCCAGAATTTGAAATGGAAGAAAAGACATACAATTCCACTAAACTGAGTTAAGGTGCTGTACCATCCTTGAGTTAAGAAGGGGATATAAGGGCAGAATTCATGATCAAAGCCACTTGCGACAGGATAAATACATAAATAATGTGAATGTGTAGCTCATTCTCTGTTCAATGCAGGAAAGGCAGTGTAGTGCATGTTAGGGATCATTCTGGAGTTATGAAATTATTGATGTATTGTTGAAGGTGTAGCCCTGCCACTTAATGTGCAGTTTAGGACAGGTCTGTTTTGTCACTCAGCCTTCTGGTTAGCTGTATATCTATCCTTCAACACTAACAAAAGGCTCAATTTAGTCATCACAACAGTGTATGTATTACACATGTAGCTCTTTCATGAGCACCTGTGGAGTGTCGCTGGATATTGGGCAAATCTGTTGCAAATATTCTCGCAGCTCTGTCACTTTGTGCTTATAGATTCTGTCCTGCTCAAGTTTGAAGTGGGGAATATGAAGGGGTCTTTACACCAGTGGGTGCAAATGGCTGGTGCAAATGGACGAACGGAGGGTCTACAGTGCTTTAAGGGCTCATGAGAAGGTCTTACAGGGTTCACCAAGACCCTTGATTCCAATTGATTACCAAAGCATGGCTACAGGCATTGGGCACACTGGAACTCATAGAATACATAGAATTTAGTGCTCGACTAGCTCATTTGGTGAGCATGAGACTCTTAATCTCAGGGTCGTGGGTTCAAGCCCCATGTTGGGTGAATTATTGTGGATAGAACTGTAGTGCAGCGGTTAACATAATGTGCCTGAAACTTGGATTCAATTTCACTGCTCTCTGTAAGGAGTTTGTATGCTCTCCCCATGACCACATGTGTTTCCTTCGTGTGCTTTGGCTTCCTCCCACATTTCAGTGTTGTATGGGTTAGTAGGTTAATTGGTCATGGGTAGCATGGGCTCAATGGGTCGGCAGGAATGTTACTATGTTGTACTTTCTAAATCTCTAAAAGAAAAATTCTCTATAGGGCATAAACATTTCTTTTCCAAAGCAGATTGTGTTACATGTGCATTAGGCATTCTACAAGCACCAGGTTGGTTTCTTGGCTGTGAAAGCGTCTCTGCTACAATCTAAACACTGTGACATGCTCGAGGTAGTGAATGAAGTCTTTGTCTAAAATGAGTACAGAAGTAAAGAAAGAAGCAATGGAACTGAGGCTTGTGGGATCCGAAGCCCAAAGTCCATGGAGACTGCAGGCTAAAGTACATAAGTGAGTGGAGCCTGCACCCAGCCAACATTTTATTCTCTGTGGTCTGTAATGGAGGGGCCCTGCACAGGATCGAAAAAAAAAATTGGGGAGGGCTGCAAACTCAGTCAGCTTCATCAAGGGTACTAGCTTCCCCAGCATGGAGGACATCTTCAAAAGGTGGTGCCTCGAAAAAGTGGCATCCATCACTAAGAACCCCTATCGCCAGGACATGGCCTCTTCATTACTACCTACAGGGAGGAGGTACAGCACCTTGAGACACACATTTAGTATTTTAGCAACAGCTTCTTCCCCTCTGCCAACAGATTTCTGAATGCACAATGAACACTACCTCACTATTTTTGCTCTTGTATTGCAGTACTTATATAACTTACTTTTAATATATATTTTTATTATATTTTTTAACATTATTGTCTTGCACTGTACTGCTGCCATAAAACAACAAATTTCACAATGTATGTCAGTGATAATAGACCTGATTTTGATTCAGTGAGGGGCAAAAGCACAAAGGAGAAGGAACATTGTGAATGGCGTCTCTGTATAACCTAGCTGGAGGAGCCAGCTATGGAGGTGAGGTGTGTGGGATCCAAGGCTCAAAGCTCCTGGAGACCGGACACATCAAAGCACATGACTGAGTCGAGTGTGCACCTTGCCAACTTTTTATTCTCAGTGAGGGGCAGAAGCTTAGATCAGAATATAAATGCAGTTACTGATGATGTAAAGCTGGCCGTGTCACCCCGTTCAGGAGAGAGGAGAGCAGCAGAAGCCAGATGCCAATGAAATCATGAGGGAACCATTTGGAGGACAAAAGGCCAAGGTGTTGGAAAGGCATCTATGTCAAATGACTGATCGATTTAATGTTGAAGGATGCAGGTACTGAGGAACGTTGATTGACCGTGAAACAATGGCTTTGTTATATAACTCAACAAATGCATTTACTTTCCTGTGAGTGGAATGTGTGGAATAAAAGAAAGAATTTTGCTTTTCAAGAAGCTCAAGGCAACCATACAGGCTGCATTTTCAAACTGCTGGCGGATTTCATGATGGCATCAGCTGGGTATTTTGCAGCGTGATCTTCATCAATGGGGCTCGGCAGCAGAGGGGCTCCATGCTGATGGGACCGACGTAAGAGAGCTCATGGAATTCTAGGAAAGATACTAACATTGGTAGGACAGTTGGCCCTCCTTATCCGCGGGGGATTGGTTCCGGGACCCCCCACGGGTACCAAAATTCGCGGATACTCAAGTCCCTTATTTAACATGTATCAGTGCGGTGGTCTTTAGGACCCAGTGGAACGCCAGACTTTATTTAACGTGCTCCGTGCGGTGGACATAAAGACCTGGCGTCGCAGCTCTGAATCCGCAGTGCTTCTGTTCATGAAAATAATCACGATCGCGATTGAAAATAAAGTGGAATTAATAAAGTGATCGGAAAGAGGTGAAACACCATCGGTCATTGGAAAAGTGTCAGGCTACAATCGGTCAACGATCAGAACAATTTTAATGGAGCATATGAAAGGCTCTGCCCCGATGAAAGCTATAATTATTACTAAGCAATATAGTGGTTAAATTATTGAAATATGTATGTTTCTTAAGTGTTTTATATGCATAGAAAGATGAAATATGTACTATATACCAAGAAAAACGTTTGACTAACTGATGCTAAATAATACTGGATGTACCTGTTCCGACTTCAAATCCGACTTAAAGACGGACTCAGGAACGGAACTCATTCATAACCCGGGTACTGCCTGTACTTTTAAGTCATTTCTAGATTACTTATAATACCTAATGCAATGTAAATGCTATGTAAATAGTTGTTATACTGTATTGTTTAGGGAATAATGACAAGAAAAAACAGTCTGTACATGCTCAAGCAATGAGTGCTGGAGAGAGAACTTCTGGGTTTTCCTGATCCGCGGTTGGTTGAATCAGCGCATACGGAATCTGCGGATAAGGAAGGCCGACTGTATGTTGGCTGACTGGCAGGAGGCAGGGTGGAAATAAAGGGAGCCTTTTCTGGTTGTCACTAATTGTGTTCCAAAGGGGTCAGTGATGGCCCTCTTCTTTTCATGTTATATGGAAGTGATTGAGATGGCAGAATTGTGTGGATTTGTAGCCAAGTTTACAGATGATATTAAGGTAGGAGGAGGGACAGGAAGTATTGAGGAAGCTGGGAGTCTGCAGAAGGACTTGGACAGATTATAAGAATGGGCAAAAATGTGGCAGATTGAATAAGGTGTACGGAAGTGTTATGTTTATGCACGTTGGTAGAAGGAATAAAGGCATAGACTATTTTCTAAATGGGGAGAAAATTCAGAAAACAGAGGTGCAAAGGTACTTGGAAGTCCTCGTGCAGGATTCCTCAAAGGTTAACTTGCGGTTTGAGTTTGTGGTAAGGAAGGCAAATGCAATTTTAGCATTCATTTCAAGAGGACTAGAATATAAAATTATATAAAATGTGTGGAGCCTTTTGCTGTTCCGCTTTTGGGTCAGTTTAAACAACAACCCAGGTAGACTGAAAAGACAGGGTGACGGTCAGGAAGAGGGCCGATTTCGCTTGTTTTCCACGATAGTCATCTCTACGGCACTGAAGCTATGAAGACTGCCGCAGATCCATGCCTGCTAATAAGTGAGGCTTTGGGCCTACTCCAGACTGTTCTGGGGTTCGGATCTGAGGACTCAATTTTGGTTCAGAATGCTGTTGTTCACTTCAATTGTTTGCATGATTTTCATTTTTTTTCTTTCTCTTGCGCATTGAGGGTTGTTTTTTTAAAATTTTAATCTTTATTCTTTTTTTTCTTTAATTGGTTTCTTTCAGGTTTCTTGATGGCTACCTGTGAGCAAGCGAGGTTGTATAATTTGTGCATTCTTTGATAATAAATGTACTTGAAGCTTGAATCTAGAATTTGAAGAGCAAGTATGTGATGCTGAGGATTTATAAGGCATTGGTCAGATTTCACCTGGAGCACTGTGAGCAGTTCTGGGCCCCTTCTTTAAGAAAAGGTTTGCTGGCATTAGAAACATTCAAGAAGAGGTTCATAAGAATTATTCTGGTAATGAAAGAGTTAACGTGCAAAGAGAATTTGATGGCACTGAGCCCATACTCACCAGAGTTTAGAAGAATGAGGGGTTGCCTCATTGAAGTCTATCAAATATTGACAGGCTTACATTAAGGGTACATGGAGAGGAAGTCTCCGACAGTGAGGGAGTCAGGGACCAGTGGGCACAACCTTAGAATAGAAGGATGTCCCTTCAGAACAGAGATGAGGAGAAATATCTTTTGGCCAGAAGGTGGTGAATCTGTGGAATTTAGTGCTACATACAAGCAGAACTTGATAGGTCCTTGATTAGTAAGGGCATCAGAAGTGTTGGAAGATTAGGCAGGAGAATGGACTTGAGAGTTTGGATTAGAAGTTTGAGGGGGGATCTTATTGAAACGTATAAAATTCTGAAGGGATTGGACAGTCTAGATGCAGGAAGATTGTTTCCAATGTTGGGGAAGTTCAGAACGAGGGGTCACAGTTTAAGGATAAAGGGGAAACCTTTTAGGATTGAGATGAGGAAAAACTTCTTCACACAGAGAGTGGTGAATCTGTGGAATTCTCTGCCACAGGAAACAGTTGAGGCCGGTTCATTGGCTATATTTAAGAGGAGGTTAGATATGGCCCTTGTGGCTAAAGGGATCGGGGGTATGGAGGGAAAACAAGTACAGGGTTCTGTGTTGGATGATCAGCCATGATCATACTGAATGGCGGTGCAGCTCGAAGGGCTGAATGGCCTACTCCTGCACCTATTTTCTATGTTTCTATGAGAGGGATAGTAAATCAGCCATGATGGAATGACAGAGCAGATTCGATGGTCCGAATGTCCTTATTCTGCTCCTACTGTATGTCTGAAGATTTCAATTTGTTTGAAAATTATTGGTTGATGCACATCACATGATTTATATAGATGCATGGTAGATATTGGCCTATGTGGATTTGAAAGTTAAAAGTCTGCTCACTTCTGTGCATTAATAAAGACTCATAGCACCAGAGGCTCGGGTTCAATTCTGACATTGGGTACTGTCATTTTGGAGTTTTCATGTCCTTACTGTGACCTAGCTAGCTTTCTCTGGGGGATCCTCTTTCCTCCCACATCCCAAAGGCACGCGGATCAGTGGACTAAATGGTCATCATAAATTGCTTCTCATGTGGAAATGAACGGGAGAACCAGCGAGGAGGTATCTGATGGAAATGTAGAACGATTTTAAACACGGGATTAATGTAGGATTAGTGTAAATGGGTGGTTAATAGTTAGCATGGATTCTGAGGGCTGAAGGACATATTTCTCTGTTTCTCTCTCTCTATGATTCAATAACTTCAATAGCTGATATCCATGTTAGGTGTGAGTGGCGCACCTCTTCACATTCACCCATTCCTAGTTGCTACATCGAGAGACATTTCGCTTTGAATGGTATTTGAACCAAGTATTCCTGGAATCCTCAACATAGGCCGGGTGCTGTATAATTCAAAAACACTAATTCATGTAAATGTTAGAATAAGTGTTAACACAATCCAAAGCAGGGTGAGATTAGAGAACTGATTTTTAAACTGTGTGACTTTGGATGGACCAGCTCATCAGACGATGGGACATATAGTTAGTGAGATGGATCATTCCCTTCACCTCCAGGCTTCAAGGGGAGGGGGAGGAGGAGGAGGAAACAGGTTTACTCCATCCATCACTTCTCATATTGCATTTCAGGAGCATTAATCTTTTTAACTTGTGACCTAATCTGGATGTCAAGGCAAATGGGATGTGGTACTTTTAGACGCATGGGACAACAGCAGTGCTCAGAGGTCATTTGGCCAATTAGGCCTTCTCCTTGCCTTCGTGTGATTCGCTGAAATTGATGGTGTTTCTAGAGATAGGTATTTCAGTTGGCACAGTGTGACTTTGGTTATTTATTTGAAGGTTGCTGAAATCACTGTCAAGGATGTTGATTGTTACCAATCCTTAATCCCTGATTTGAGGGTCTTTCTAGGCCATTTTAGAACATAGTACAGTACAACACAGTATGGGCACTTTGGCCCACAACGTTTTGCTGACTTTTTAACTAACTCTACAGCCTTTGCAGTGTGTTGCATACAAATCGAGGCAAGGAGTTAAATACCTTCTCAAAAATCAATCGAGCCGCAGGTTGTCTTTGGGGTTTTTAATGAGAAAACTTTGTGAAATTGCAGAAAGTTAAGTAAAACACATTTTCAATTCAATACAGAATTGTCATGTGCCTGAATATACTAATATACTAATATTATCAATTATTCTCATGATCAATGTTAAACAAGGTAATACACACTTGCGACATTCTATAGCTATGACATGGACTACAGTGAACTCATGGAAAATGATAGCTTAATAGCGATAAATGATAAACTTCCTTCAAAGTACATCTCAACATTCACCAATAATAAGAAATCTTAAGACTCACAGATATTGCATTTTGAAGGGCAGATAAAAAGTGGATGGAGATGGATCTCTTTCTATCATGTTTGCCCCAAGTTGAAATACAAATTAGCCTGTGCAGGCAATGATGTAAAAAACAGCTTACAAACAGGAAGTGATGTTTGTACAAAACAATCTGCATACAAAATGAACAGCACCTCGAGAGGGAGGACACTTACTGATCAATGTAACCCTTCCCTTCTACATAGCCCATAACCCTCCATTTTTCTTTTATCCATGTGCCTATCTAAGAGACTTTTAAATGTCTTTAAATGTATCAGCTTCTATCACCACCCTCAGCTGTTCTTTCCAGGCTCTTACCATTCTCTGTGTAAAATACTGATCTCTGATATCCCCCCCAAACCTGCATTGATCTGGTGTATGTGAGCCCCTGCCACAACAGTAACACAATTTGTTCAGCCAGGCTAGTTTGCATTACACGTTGCAATTTTGTTCACGCTCTCTATCATTCCTGACTGCAATTTCATTGCATCTCTGTCTGCTGTTTCCATTGATATAGAGATTTCAACTGCTCTTTTACATGTCAGTTGTGCTTCGGTCGGGATCTGCTTTTGAAAGCTTTCTTGTAAGATTCCAGAAGCTAAACCATCTCCCAGTGCATCAATATGCCCATTACTGAATTGGCAATGCTCAGACAATTTATTCATTTCAGCTGCATGAGATGAAATGGACTACCCTTCCTTTTGATTCCACTTATGAAACCTAAAGCATTTTGCAATCAACAATGGTTTTGGTTCTAAATGTTTCTACATTACATTTATGATATCAGCAAAGCTCATTCTGACTGGTTTGGTTGGAGCCATCAAACCTCTAAGCAAACTGTATGCTTTTCCAGCTATTATACTTGGCAAAACTGATACTCCTCATTGGCTATTTCATTTGCTTCAAGGTATTGCTCAATGTATTCAGTATACATCAACCAGTTATCTTTTGTGTAATTGACGTGTCTATCTTTTGGATGTAGCCAGTCCTTACAGCTTTAAAAAAAATTATAATTATTATCACTGGGTTCTCACAGTTTATGAATCCATGAATTCTGTCCGTTGTCCATCTTTTTTTTTAACTGCATCATCTTTGTCTCCTTGCTAAGAAAAGAACATGCTCTGTTCTTTTAAACTTGAATGTCTCGCTGCGCTCAACAGGTAGGTAGTTGTCTTGGGTTTATGTAAAGCTTCTTCCTCATTACTGTTATGTTTTGTAACTCCAGAACATCAACATATAAAACCAATTGAAAGAAAAACACGGGAGATCCGAGGAATAACATGTGTACTTCATTTTTACTTTTAGCGAGATGTACACTTCTGATGCACTGGCATGATGATGTATGCAGTTCACATGTTTTTACATATAACCTGTAATGAATTATGTAAACAACAAAGAATCCTAATTAATCAATATATTTACAATATTACTCAAATATTACTGAAATGTTAAATACACAACATTATTGGACTTGGAGAGGGACGGTAGCGCTTTGGAAATTGTAAGGGTTAAGATAATGTCCATGCATTTATAGATAGACAGTTTATAGATAGTGTGCAGTCAGCTCAGGCAAGAAAGGTCTTTGAAGAGAAGTCTTTGAAGAGCATAGCTTCCCTTTGCTCAGCAGGGACTGGAGCCATTTGGCATACCAAGACAAAATAATGATGAAATCAAAAGATGAAAGGCACATACCAACTAGGGGACAATTACTTTACTATCTTCAAAGTATCACTGGTTGATAGCTTATAGTTCCTACTGACTTTCAACACATGTATTGTGCTGGTGATTGATCGTCCAAATAAGGAATCTGAACATACACAGTTTGCCAAATAGTCAATATCCGTAACTACTAGTCAATTCTGTATAAAAATGGCATTTCCCTGTTCAATCTTCAGCACAGTGTGGTGACAGGGGTCATGCTGTTCTCCTTGTGCATGGGTAAATAAAATGTGTTTGAGGAACAAGTGTGAGTTTTCAGAGTCCAATTAATTGGTGGTGACAGTGTGCATCTACTTATTGGTACCCACACATATACTTTAAGAGAAATATACAGCACAGTTTTAGTCACGTGGACTATGAAGGTTCTGGGATGATCTAATTAAAATTTTCAAGATACTGAGAACTGATAGAACAGATAGAATTACTTGGTTGGAAAAGTTGAATCAGGGGAGTGTCTTACTAATTAACAGATAGAAAAGAGGGAGAAATAAAGAGGTGCTTCTCCAAATGGCAGGTTGTGGTCTAGGTGTATACCTCAGAGATCATTTCTTGTGCCCTGACTTCACAATCTAGACTTGGTGGCTACTTTATTAGGTACAGTTGTACACTTGCTCGTTATTGAAAATCTCTAAACTGCCAATGATGTGGCAACAACTCAATGTATAAAAGCATGCAGACATTAGTCAAGAGGTTCATTGTTATTCAGACCAAACATCACAATGGGGAAGAAACGTGATTTAAGTGACTTTGACCATGGGATGATTGTTGGTGCCAAAGTTGGGTGGTTTGAAGATCTCATAAACTGTTGATATCCTGGGATTCTCACGCATAACAGTCTCTAGAATTTACAGAGAATTGTGTGAGAAACAAAAAAAAAATCCAGTGAGCAGTATGTGACAAGTGTGGAGCAAGGGTGGACCCAAATGCAGGACACAAACACGTTTTGTAGGGTTAACTAAATAGAGTTTATTAATAGTTACAAGGAAAGCCCTGACGCAAGGATAGAATGGAGAGAAATCAAGGAGAGAGCAAAGCGGAAGCGGGAATAAGCATAATGGGCTAGGACTCAGGTCCTGGACTTCGGCTGGGATTCAAGGTCTGGGCTAGGACCTAGAACTCAGGGACCCAGACTTGGACTAGGTACTAGGAACTCGGAGCCTGGACTCAGAATGCGGACCTCGGACCCTGGACTTGGAACTGGAACATGGAACTTGGAACACGGAGTTGGAACTGGAACACGGAACTCGGGACCCAGACATGGACTTGATACTTGGAACTCAGGACCCAGGACTTGATATTTGATTCTCAGCGCTTGGACTTGATACTTGAACCTAGGACCTTGGACTTGGACACGAAGAGACAGATCCCAACTCAGGGTAGTGGCAAACGGCTGGACCTACCCTGCGGAGGCAAGGACACGACAAGACAATTCCCAAATCAGGGTAGCAGCAGATGCCGGACCTACCCTGTGGAGGTGAGGGCAAGAAACACTGAGCCAAGGCTCCTCCTTGGACACAAGACGGAGTCGGGACTCTTTTGACACAGGGTTAGGACACTTCTAGGGCACAGGGCCAGGACCCCTTTTCGACACAGGACATGGAGACGGAGACCACACAACAATAGACAGTTCTTTATCTGGACACAAGTTTGCTCCAAGCAGCGGGGAGCTCTTGACTCACCCCGGCGGGTTAACTTTGATGGACCCGCTCTGGCGAGGGAAGGTGGCTTGCTGGCACTTGCTTCGGGGAGGAGACTTGGCTTGCTCCGGCAAGAAACTTAGTTGGCTCCGGCTAGATGACTTTGGCTCACACTAGCTTTGGTGACTTTGTTAGCGCTCCATAGCGCTCTTGCACCAAACAGCTGAAAGCCAGAGACTTATAAACTGCCAGTTCAGTTGAGAGTAAATTGCCTTTAATCACCAAGCCCGAAGGACATGGAAAACGGGAAACAAGGAGTCAACAGTCCCAATTGTAACCTAAACAAAGGGAATTTAAAGGAAACCCGATCTGGACCATGACACAGTAGTTCTGTGGGCAATAATGCCTTGTTAATGAGAGAGGCCAGAGGAGAATGGCAGAATCGTTCAAGCTGGCAAGAAGGTGAAAGTAACTCAAATAACCACATGTTACATCAGTGGTGTGCAGAAGAGCATCTCTGAATGCACATGTTGAACCTTGAAATGACTGGGGGCTACAGCAGCAGAAGAGCACAAGCATACACTCAGTGGCCATTAAGTGCAGGAAATACCTAATAAAGTGACCACAGAGTATATATTGGCAGTTTGGCTGACTGGACCATACGTAACACATCTAAGATTTCAGACGACGCAACACTAGATGAAAATGTGATTAGTGATCAGGATGTAGAGTAGCACCAAGGAGATAGAGACACATTGAGTGAATGGAGAGCAACATGGCAAATTGAGTAGAAGGTAGAAAAGTCTGAAGTTATTAGAGGCAGAAAAAAATAAGAAGGCCAAATATTTTATTTTATGGTGAGATTGAAAAATGTTCATGTTCTAAAGTCCTTGACTATCTTTGTACCCAAGTCTCTGTAAGTGGGCATGCAGGTGCAGAGTCAAAAGTTGCATTGATCTGTATAATGGATGTGTAAGTAGAAGATAGGTGATTTTAGGTAAGAGAGGAAACATCACAACTCTGGAACTGTTAAACATAAGTCACAGCAGTAGCTGGATATCTGAAATAAAAGAGATTAGAAATGCCCAGTTGATCAGGCAGCAACTATGGAAAGTAAAAAAAAATGTAAGCTGATGTTGCAGAGTTTCATGGCCTGTCATCAGACCTGACCGGATCAAATACAAACTGGCGTTTGAATTCAGTGTTGAGTTCCAAGGGCAGTAGTTTGTCAAGGCTATAGAGCAGGCGCTATTCCTGAACTTACATTGGGTTTTGTTGGAGCTGTGTGAGAGGCCAAAGAAAGTGAGGGAGAGAGATGACTACTTTGTCTTAGATCTTCTGCACGGTTTCACTGAAGCAAGACATAAGCCCAAAGACAGCATCTCATCTTCTGACTGAAAACATGACCCCTCTCAAAGTTCAAAGTAAATTTAGTATCAATGTACATATATGTCACCATATCCTACTTGAGATTCAGTTTCTTACCGGCATCTACAGTAAAACAATGAAAAACTACACATGAGCAAAGATTGACAAACAACCATTGGGCAAAAGAAGAGAAACCATGCAAATAAAAAACAAATATATAAATAAATAGTTTGTCAAAGTTTTCGATGGCATGCCAAATCTATGCAAACTTCTAAGACACTAGAGTCATTGCTTTGCCTGCTTTGGGATAATGCTTACATACTGGTCCCAGGACTGATTATCTAATATGATAATGCCAAGGAATTTAAATTTACCGACCCTCTCCACCTTTAGTACCCTAATGAGGGCTGTCTCATGGACCTCCAGTTTCTTCCTCTTGTAGGCAATAATCAGTTCTTTGGTTTTGCTGACATTGTGTGAGAGGTTGTTGTGGAGGCACCATCAAACCAGATTTTCAATCTCCATCCTATATGCTGATTCATCACCACATTTGATTCAGGCAACAAAGGTGGTATTGTCAGGAAACTAAACTATGGCATTGGAGTTGTACTTATTCATAAGTACATATAGACATAAGTATAAAGCATGTAGAGCAGGGGACTAAACACACTGCTTTGTGGTGACCCTGTGCTGATGATGATTGTGGAAGAGATGTTGATGCCAATCTACAATAACAAATGAGAAAATCGAGGATCCAGTTGCAGAAGAAAGTATCGAGGCCTAGGTTTTGAAGGCTAATGATTAGTTTTGAGGGGATGATAGGCTCTAAGGACTTAACAATAAATGCAACAATTTCAACAACCAGCTCGAAACTGCTCATTGTGGTGGCTCTGTCTCGGTCTTGCTCATGTGACCTGGAACATCAGGAGGTCAAATGTCATCCATTTTATCTGCCAACGGAGCTTTCTGGCATCATCCTTTTAGCAGTGATCATTTCACCTCAGGCCAATGTCTGGAAGATCTGAGCAACGTAATCAGCAGGAACAGAACTGAGCACCCTGATGCCTTCCTTACCGTGCAGGGGATTTCAACCAGGCCAGCTTGAAGAAGTCTCTGAACAATTTCTACCAGCATATCACCTGTGGAACCAGAAGAGCCAACACACTTTTCTGCTGTTATACCACTATCAAGAATGCTTAATGTGCTATCCAAGGTCCACACTTTGGAAAGTCCAATCACCTGGCTGCACTTCTATTACCAGTGTACAGGCAGAGACTAAAGGCAGCGTCACCAGTGCTGAGGACCAAGAAGGTATGATCAGGGAAAGTGGAGGAGTGCTTTCAGGACTGCTTTGAGTTGGTGGACTGGTCAATATTTGGGGCTTTATTGTCGAGTCTGAATGAATATGCCACAGTTGTCAGTGACTCCATCAAGACCTGCGTGGATGAGTGAGTGCCCTCGAGAACATTTTGGACATATCCAAGTCAAAAACCATGGATGAGCCAGGAGATTCATAGACTGCTGAGGGCTAGACTTGTGGCATTCAAGACCGGTGATCCAAAGCTATACAAAAAGTTCAGGTAGAACCTACAGAAGGCTATTTTAAGAGCAAAATAACAATTCCAGTTGAGTTTAGAGACGGAATAAGATGCATGTTAACTTGGCAGGGTTTGCAGGCCATTACTTCTTGCAAAGTGATACCTGACATCTGACATCATGCTTGGCTGTGATGCTTCACTCCAAGATGAGCTTAGTGCCTTTTATGCATGCTTTGAAAGGCTGAATACAACTGCACTTGAGTGAATCTCTGCAGCATCTGTTGAACCTGTGATCTCTGTCTTAGAGGCAGATGTCAGAACATCTTTCAAGAAGGTGATCCCTCACAAGGTGTCAGGCCCTGATGGTGTACATGGTAGGGCTCTGAAAACCTGTGCCAACCAACTGGCAGGAGTGTTCAAGGACAATTTCAATCTCTCACTGCTGCAGTTGTTCATTCCCACTGCTTCAACCTAACATCCATCATTAAGGACCCCCATCACCCAGGCATGCCCTCGTCTTATTGCTACCATCAAGGAGAAGGTACAGGAGCCTGAAGGCACACACTTAATGTTTCAGGGATGGATTCTTCACCTCTGCCATCATTCTGAATGGACAATGAAGCTGTGAACACTCCCTCACCATTTTATCCTTTTTTTTGTAATACTTATTGGATTTAATTTAATTTATACATATACTTCATATTGTGATTTATAATTATTATTACATATTGCAATGTACTGCTGCTGCAAAACAACAAATCTCATGGCAAATGCCAGTGATATTAAACCCGATTCTCTTTCTAGTTTATGCCTAAAAGATGCAATTCTGTTGAAAGTTCATAAAACAAGTATATTTCCTACCTACAGGTGCTGTTTGGTCAAATGGAATTCAAGCATTCTCTTCTATTTCAGAATTCCATCACAGCTGGTATTCTGTGCCTCAGTGTTCCAACATTTCTCCACTTCGTTCCCCCATCTTCATTCATCCCCTTCTATATACATCTGCTCCACGCGCGATGTATACCCGAGGCACTCTCCTTCAGCTAGCACCGTCGAGTCAGACACAATTTGTGTTTCTGTTTCTCTATTGGTTTCCAACCTATCACAGCCATTCCCCCAAAGCTCTCCACTACTCCCCTCCTCAGTTCTTCAAAACATTCCGGACTTCTCCAAAATCTAAGGAAAGGTCACCATCCTCAAATATTGACGGTTTCTTCCCTCGAAGATGAGATACAACCTGCTGATCATTTCCAGCATGTTGCGATTCTATTTATAGTTAAAAGTTGCTTCCTTATGTGATAATTCTGAAAATTCTTTAAAATGATTAATTATTCAGTCAGCTGTAGCTGGTTGCCAGACATAGGTTGAACTGCTGTGTGAGAGCAACTATTATCAAGCAAGGGGTAACTTTAGGTTCCTCCTGTACCTAATAAAGTGGCCACTGTGTATATCTGTGGCGTTCTGCTGCTGTAACTCAACCACTTCAAGGTTCAATGTGTGGTGCATTCAGAGATGCTCTTCTGCATATTGTTGTTGTAATGTGTGGTTATTTGAGTTACTGCTGCCTTCCTGTCAGCTTGAACCATTCTGGCTATTCTCCTCTGACCTCTCTCATTAACAAGGTGTTTTTGCTCACAGAACTTCAGCTCACTGGATGATTTTGTTTTGGTTTTCACAGAATTTTCTGTGAACTCTAGAGACTGTTGTGCATGAAACCCCCCATAGATCAGTAGTTTCTGAAATACTCAAACCAACTCATCTGGCACCAACAATCATTCCACAGTCAAAGTCACTTTGATCACATTTCTTTCCCATTCTGACATTTCAGCTGAACCTCTTGACCGAGTCTGCATGCTTTTGTACATCGAGTTGCTGCCACATGATTGGCTGATTAGATATTTGCATTAACAAGCAGGTGTACCTAATAAAGTGGCCACTAAGTACATAAAGATTTTTGAAAATATATTATGAGGGCCATAGATAAGGTCAATGCACACAGTCTTTTCCAAATGGGCAATCAAGAAATAGAGGTCAGAGATTTAAGTTCACTGGGGAGGGGTTTAATAGGAACTGGAGGGGCAATATTTTCACATGGAGGAGAGTCAGTATATAGAATGAACTTAGAGGAATTAGTTGAGGAAGGTACAAAAGCATTTAAAAGGTACATGGATAAAAAAAAAAGCCAAGAGGGATATGGGCCAAATGTAAGCAAATAGGACCAGCTTAGATGAGAATCTTAGACCATCTCGGTCTTGTTTCCATTCTCTATGACTCATGGCTCCATAAGTGCCATTGTTTGCTGTTCAATTGACTGTTTAATATGAACCATTAATCCTACCAACCTTCAGTTCACTTATCGTCCATAACTTGTTCTAAAACAAAAGTAAAACCAATGTCTCAACTGAATCCAAAGGAAAGAGAATGATTGATTTTCCAGAAGGATCCAATCTTTATTCAAGGTGATGGAAGATTATTAAGAAGCAACCAATGTTTATCCCTAGTGATCGATGGTCAGCCACAGGGATCAATCTGTATTGAACTGGAACTCAAAACAGAATTAAAAGTGAAGCACCTTGCAGTGATGTAATTAAGTTCCTGATGTACTTGCACCTTCGCAGAAACTGTGTAATGTCATAGCTGGTGAATTATCCCACAAAACACTGGGTTACCCTTGATACAGAGGCTGGAAAAAGAATTTCAGTGTGTATATTGTGTACATTTCTCTGACATTAAATGTACCTATTGACTAATTGGGAAAAAAAACAGACTGGAAATACCAACAGGTTAGGCAGTATTTGCAGAGAAATACGAATAGAGGTAATGCTTCAAGTCAATAACCCTTTATCAGAACTGAGTGACCCTTTTGTTGTCTATTTAATATTTCAGTAATATTTGAGTAATATTGTAAATATATTGTTTGATTAAACAATCTTTGTTATTTACATAATTCATTACAGGTTATATGTAAAAGTACATAAATAGCATATGCCATTGCATCACCGCATCATATGCATGAGCCTCCCTATAAGTCAAAACAAAGTCAATGTGTTTACTATGGAACCATGTTTTTCTTTCAATTAGTTTTATGTTTTGGAGTTACAAAACTTAATGACTTTCTAATTCAGTAACATAACAGGTTGAGCAGTATCTGGGGGAGGAAAAGAATGGATGGCATTTCAGGTTGACACCATGCATTAGGACCCACAATGTTCCTCCAGCAGATCACTCATTGCTCCAGATTCCAGCATCTGCAGTCTCTTGTGCCTCCAGCATAACTTCTGTCATTGCTGGTCAACCTGGTGTCCATTTTAATAATGTTGTTTAACCATGGGTGGCCTGTGGTGCTGACAATTTAAGCTTACCATAGTGCAATGGGTGGCTCAATAGATTCACTCAATTTTACTCTATCTTGCTTCATTGACTAACTGAAACTGGGTGGTTCAAATTATACTTGTTTATTCTGAAGTCAGATTCCAACTTGAGCACCTATGACAGCTGAGTTCTTTAAATAAAAACAGTATAATTTCTGTATTAGAAACATAGAAAACCTACAGCACAATACAGCCCCATCAGCCCACAAAGCTGTGCCGAACATGTCCTTACCTTAGAAATTACCTAGAATTACCCATAGCCCTCTATTTTTCTAAGCTCCATGTACCTGTCCAGGAATCTCTTAAAAGACCTATCATATCTGCTTCCACCACCGTTGCTGGCAGCCCATTCCACGCACACACCACTCTCTGTGTAAAAAAACTTACCCCTGACATCTCCTCTGTACCTACTTCCAAGCACCTTAAAACTGTGCCCTCTTGTGCTACCCACTTCAGCCCTGGGAAAAAAGCCTCTGACTATCCACACGATCAATGCCTAACATTGTATTGTTACAATGGATGAAATTACTGGTGCTGAGGATGGGTTGGCTCATGGACATCCTGTTCAAGGCTGGGTAGAGTTTTGGTGGTGAAATGGTAAGTTTTATTTGTCACACATGCATCGAAACATACAGTGTAATGCATCGTTTGCATCACATCAAGTTAGTGAAGATTGCGTTGGTGGCCTGCACACTTCTGGCACCAACATAACATGCCCACAGCTCACTAACCCGAACCATAAGTCTTTGGAATGTGAAAGGAAACCAGAGCACCCGGAGGAAACCCAGAGGTCACAGGGGGAATCTCCAAATTCCTTACAGTTAAGGTGCAAATTCAAGATTCATTTATTATCAAAGAATGCATAAATTATAGAATCTTGAGATTTGCTTGCCCACAGGTAGCCACAAAGCAAGAAACCCGAAAGAGCTCAATTAAAAAAAACATATAAAAATAAAATTAAAGACCAGCCCTCAATGTACAAGAGAAACAAAATAAACATCATGCAAACAATCGAAGTGAACAACAGCATTCTGAACCAAAATCAAGTCCTCAGATCCAAACCCTGGAGCAGCCTAGAGTAGACCTGAAGCCTTGCATATCAGTTTATTATATTAGCAGGTATGGAGCTCAGCAGCTGGGACAGCCTTCACGGCCACAGTGCCATGGAGATGACCATCACGGAGAATGACTGAAATCTTCTCTCCCCTCTGATCCTCACATCCGGTCTTTTCAGCCTCTCAACAGGTACATTTAATGTCAGTGAAATGTATACAATATACATCGGGAAATGCTTTTTCTTTGCAAACATCCATGAAAACAGAGGAGTGCCCCAAAGAATGAATGACAGTTAAATGTTAGAACCCCAAAGTCCCCCCAGCTCCCCCCCACGCACAAGCAGCAGCAAAGCAACAACCCCCCACCAGCAAGAAAGCATCATCGCCCTTCACTGAGCACTAAAGCATGCAGCAAAGCATCAATAAAGACACAGAATTGCAGTATCCCAAAGACTACTTGTTCACCCAGTAATTTAAATACCACAGGCTCTCTGTCTCCCTAATACACAAAAAAGAGGTGTCTCCATTTCACAGCGAGAGGGGAGACGTAACAAACACCTCATTGATTTATGATGTTAGAAGTCTGTTACGTTGCTTTTTCTGAGCTCTGCACCCAGAGAATTGGTCCCGGAGAGGCTCAGGTCTCCATACATACAGCCTGAAGCTAACCTGCAGCTCCCAATGTTCTGTGTTCTCCTGCAACGCCTCAGTCAGGGACAGTGGCCTTGAATCAGCCCGTCTACAGAGCCATGAAAATCCGGCACCCTGAAGGCGCACAGGTCTTCCAGGCCGTGTCCTTGGGATATCAAAAAGCGGCTGGTCGTGAGGTACTGAGAGTGGGTCCCATTCCCGTGAACAGCTGAAGTCAGAGTGTAACTCCAGGTCAGGGTCTTCAAAAGAACCTTGAAAAGGGGAGAAAAAGATATCAAAGATAAAAACTGAGCTGTTTCTGAATTAGTCACCGTTTAGCACCATCTTGACTATGCTCCTCTGGGCCAGCATTTAAATTGACTCAACAACAGAAAAGTGAAAGGCTCCATATCCTGGAGAGATGAGTGAAGATCACGGAGAGTGAGCAAAATTGGCTGTTCCCTCTGATCTGAGCCGGCATTTAAATTGTCTTAAACAGCACATTGTACCTCACACTAGGACTCAGGCACTGCTGCCATGAAAGGCTTCGGGCCTACACCATGCCATCCAGTGACTCGCTCTGGCCCCAATTTTCATCACGCAGCCTGAAGCCGGTCTCAAGCTCTTCAAATCAGCTCAGTGCCCAGAGCTCCTGGGCCAGCTGAATGAGCATCAGAACTTCTCTGCCCGGGTTTCTACAACACTCCATCTCAGCTCATCCCCCAGACTCGCCTTACCTTCGTTCCCTCCATTACTGTTTGCATTAATAATTTAACACAATTTCCTCAGCAAAGGTATTTTAATGATATTTTTAGTCAGATTGAACCCCAATTACAGCTGGCACTGCAATAGTACTGCACAGACTGTTATGATGCTGTGATACTGTGTTAGGAAGGGTGAAAACCAAAAATATTGGAAGTTTGATTAGGATCAGGGAAATGGACTACTTACAGCATGGAATCCCTTGGCTGTTATCAGACTCTTTATTACTCCCCAACATCAGCTTAACAATCATATAGATTCTTTAATTTATTCAAAATAAACCTTATTCATAATAAAAAATATTTACAAGAATAAATTGTGTAATGCCTTTTCATTCTTACGTCCATAGACAATACGTTAGGTAGTGTGAAACCACATTTTAAAAACAAAAGCACCATTGGTGAGATACACTACTACTGCTTCCCACACCCTCCCCATCCAGTAGCTGAAGAATCCTACACTGTGATACTTCAGTGTGGAGTGGCAAGGTAGCACAGCAGTTAGTGCAATTGCCTTACAATGCCAGCTATCACTGATTGTGGGTTTGATACCCACTTCTGTCTGTAAGGAGTTTGTATGTTCTCCTTGTGACAGTGTGGGTCCAGGTGCTCCAGTTTCTTCCCACGTTCCAAAAAGACCTACAGTTTGGGTTAATAAGTTGTGGGCATGCTATGTTGGCACTAACACTAGCGGGCTACCCCCAGCACTTTGCAAAAACAGTGGTGCATTTCCCTGTATGTGAGATGTTCTCACCTATACGTGACAAATAAATCTAATCTCTATTTTTATCTTAACTAAACCTTGCTGTGGCTGCACCAAGCTTCAAACATACAGATTCACATTAAAACATTCATAATTTAGATTTTCCTTTACCTCCTGAATTATACCCTGTTCATGCATTTTATTTTAGTTGCTGCTTCTTCATTGCCTCTTGGAGATTGTGCCAGTGTTGATATTTAAATCAGGTTTTGACAACATGCAACTCCATTGGGAACTGATGTCCTTTGTCACTGGCCAAATTAGGTGCCTTCATTTTAATTAACAATCCACTAATGAATGTTAATTGCAAAATAATCACTCTGATCTAAACCAGGAGATTAAATTCCATGGAGGCAAAGGTGATTTGTTTGAACTGAATCACAAGAATCCAAGAGTGCAGAAAATGGGAGCTGGAATAGGCCACCTGTCCCCTCAAACCTGCCTTGTTGTTAAACATAATCATGGCTGATCTGTTCCCTGCCTCAATTTCTCATCTGTGCCAGTTCCCCTTAGTCTTCATTCCTCTGACTGTGTAACAATCTGCAGTGTATCTACCTCCTCTGTAACTAACTCTGGCATCACAATTCCACTGATTCATCACTCACTTTGAAATGACTGTAACTTATCTTGTAGCTATGTTCCCTCTACAATTCTACCCCACTAATGGAAGCTTTCTCAGCATCAACCCCGCTCCTTCATTTTTCGCAACTCCGAAGAATAACTACAAATATTTTAGCCTTTTTTGAACGAACAAGTCTTTCATCCAGTGAATTATCTTTCTATTCCATTATCTTGTTCTAAATACTCCTCATCATCCTCTCTTTTGTTACGACTGTAATCTCCTCCAATCCTACAACCCTCTGGGACCTCTTCATTCCTCAAATCATGACTTTTAGTTTAATCTCTCCCTCATTCTTGTCTGTGTCTTCAGAAAATGAACTTTAAAGGCTATCGTTCCCTCTCTAAACCTCGTTGCCTCTATCACTCTTGATGTCAAATTTTGGTTAATTACACCATTGGTGTAGCATAAATACAATTTGTTATTGCCTTTGTACATTAAGCTATCTAATAGAGAGGTTTGGAGATTGTGACCATGAGTCCAACAAAGAAGCAAAGGTTAGATGATGGTGCTTCCTGGTAGTTTGCATTCCACTATCTTCAATTAATACCTGTCCACTCAACCCATCTAATGCATACTGAACTCTCTAGGTACCTTGCCCAGAACTTCTACATGTGTTAAAATAACATATGACAGAACAATATCTGTAGGATTGCTTGAACACAAATCACAAAATTATTGCTCGCCATAACAGTTTATGTGTTCCATCTCATTAGTAAGAAAACATAATGAGTACATAATAAAGGTCTGGAGATCTGTTCAAATGCCAAAGTTAAGGTGGATTTTTAGTTAATTAATGGAAATGGGAACAATATTTTGGAATCAGTATTAGTACCAATTGAATTACTTGATTGTCAAAAAGAAAACATTTGGTTAATATTGTGACTGATTAAAACTGAGACACATGGCAGCTGTTGAATCACAACAGTTCCGATGAAGGGTCTCGGCTCAAAATGTTGACTGCTTACTCTTTTCCTTAGATGCTGCCTGGCCTGCTGAGTTTCTCCAGCATTTTGTGTGCATCGCGAGGAAGCTGTGCTTCGCAAACATAGAAGTCTTTATTCACAAATCCCCAGAAGTGAGAGTTCAGGAGAATCCAAATGAACCTCATTCTCTTGACATGATACTTTCTTCAGCATAAAGATAAGAATAAGTGATTAAGTACAGTTTCAAATGCTGTAATTACCAACTTTAACATTTTCAATACAGTCAGGGAACTGTACAGAATTACACATTTACAATGGTGGTGTGTCCTAACTAGTAGAACCTCTTAGGATATTCAACACTGTTATCTGTTTTAGAAGTCTGAGTACAAATCCCAGACATCCAAAATATACCCCTTCTGTTACGGTGTTACACACCAGCTGTGTGGCAAATAAAGTATAACAGTGTCTCTTCCATCTCAGGTGGCTGAAGACAGACAGACATACTTTATTGATCCCGAAGGAAATTGGGTTTCGTTACAGCTGCACCAACCAAGAATAGTGAAGAAATATAGCAATATAAAACCATAAATAATGTTATTCATGCCCAGTGGAAATAAGTCTAGGACCAGCCTATTGGCTCAGGGTGTCTGACACTCTGAGGGAGGAGTTGTAAAGTTTGATGGCCACAGGTAGGAATGACTTCCTATGACGCTCAGTGTTACATCTTGGTAGAATGAGTCTCTGGCTGAATGTACTCCTGTGCCTAACCAGTACATTATGGAGTCGATGGGAGTCATTGTCCAAGATGGCATGCAACTTGGACAGCATCCTCTTTTCAGACACCACCGTCAGAGAGTCCAGTTCCACCCCCACAACATCAATGGCCTTACGAATGAGTTTGTTGATTCTGTTGGTGTCTGCTACCCTCAGCCTGCTGCCCCAGCACACAACAGCAAACATGATAGCACTGGCCACCACAGCCTCATAGAACATCCTCAACATTGTCCGGCAGATGTTAAAGGACCTCATTCTCCTCAGGAAATAGAGATGGCTCTGACCCTTCTTGTAGACAGCCTCAGTGTTCTTTGACCAGTCCAGTTTATTGTCCATTCGTATCCCCAGGAATTTGTAATCCTCCACTATGTCCACACTGACCCCTTGGATGGAAACAGGGGTCACCAGTGCCTTAGCCCTCCTCAGGTCCACCACCAGTTCCTTAGTCTTTTTCACATTAAGCTTGAGGCCCCAAATTGTCAAGACCTTCTTCAAAGGCACTATTGAGAGCATTCTGACTGGCTGTATCATTGGAACTGCACCAACCTTCATTGCTGGGCACTGCAGAGAATATGGTATGGACAGCCCAGTGCATATGTGGATGTGAACTTCCCTCCATTGAGGGCATTTATAGCAACAGGTGCGGAAAGAAGACCTGGAAGATCATCAGGGTTAACAGTCACCCCAACCATAAACTGCTTCAGCTGCTTCCGTCTGGCAAACAGTACTGCAGCATTAAAACCAGGACCAGCAGGCTATGGGACAGCTTCTGTCTACAAGCCAGTAGACTTATAAATTCACATGTCTGTATATTGTGACTGAGTCATTACGCGGAGATTTTTACTCCCTCGCGTGAGATGGATGTAAGATTTTAAAAATTCTAAATTCTAGATTAAAGAATGATCACGTGAATATACAACCAGGAACAAAACAGATCTTTACTGAATTGTGCATTTAAGTGTCAGGGCTACACCTGAACAAAATGCTAATAGCAGGAACATTCATCTATTGTCTTCTGTGTAGTTTCAATGGAACAGAATCAGAATGTACCATGCCCAATGATTGGTTTCACCAGCCACAAAGTATCAATTAATTGTGTATAGGTTTCATTTTGCGAAGACTGGTTCTCATTTTAGCTAATCAATAATTATGTCAGTCTGACATGTCAGTCCATGGCATCCCTTACTATCGCTATGAGGTCACACTCAGGTTAAAGGATCACCACTATACTGTATATTTCATCTGGGTAGCGTCCAACCTGATGGCATGAACAGTGATTTCTCAGACTTCCTGCAATTACCTCCCTCCCTTCTCTCCTTCACCATTCCCCATTCTTGTTTCCCTCTCTCACCTTCGTTCCTTACCTGTACACCACTTCCCTCTGGTGCTCCTCCCTCCTTCCTTTTCTTTCATGGTCTTCTGTCCTTTCCTATCAGATTTCCCCTTCTCCAGCCCTTTATTTCTTTCACCGACCAACTTCCCAGCTCTTTATTTTACCCCTCATCCTCTCCCTGTTTCACTTATCACCTACCACCTTGTACTTCTTCCTCCCCTCCCCCCCAACTTTTTACTCTGCCCTCCTCTTTCTTCCTAGTCCTGTCGAAGGGTCTCGGTCCGAGGTGTCGACTGTTTACTCTTTTCCATAGATGTTGCCTGGCCTTCTGAGTTCCTCCGGCATTTTGTGTGTGTTGTTTTGGGTTTCCAGCTTCCGTAGCTTTTCTCATGCCCCTAATTATGCTGTCCATGATGTTATAACTCCAGTATGATCGCTAACAGTTGACTAATGTCCTTTGGGGAAGGAAATCGCCAGTCTTTGCTGGCTTGGCCTATTTGTGTCTCCAGACCCACAGGATTGTCTTGACTTTGAAATGTCCTTTAATTCACCAAGCAGGATATTCAGACCAAGGACAGTTAGAGGTGAGCATTAAGTGCTGTCTTGCTAGCATAGTCCACATTCTGTGAAAGAATAAAATACTTCACTCTCCAACTTGCGTTAATTTTCATAATGAGCCCCATTGAACTAATATATTAAAATTAGATTCCTTTCACAAGAGTGGGAGGAAGATAGCAAGCGATATTATGGTGGACTTTGAAGCAAATACATAAAATTCTGGATTTATGGCAATTAGTTATATGTAGCTCCTTAATTACAAGAAATAACAATGACTTATTTTTAGAGCACTTTTCATGCAGACAGTGTAGTTCAAAGTGCTTTACAATGGGATAAATTACAAACTTGAAAATAAAAAACAAAATGATATTAGTTAAAAGCAAGGTTAAATAAGTAGGTTTTGAACTGGTGTTTAAAAGTGTCAACTGAGTCTGCATTCCTTATAGTTTTAGGTATTGAATTCCACAGTTTAGGAGCTTAGTTCAAAAAGGCTGATTTGCTAATTTTTGTTTGAGGGCAGTTGTTTAAATTTAAGAAGACTGTCTGAAGAAGACCTGAAAGTTCAAGCAGAATTATAAAATGGAAGTGATTCTGTGATGTATTCTGGTCCTAGACCATTGAGAGCTTTAAAAACTAGTAAGAGAACTTTAAAATCAATGCTAAAAGATACAGGAAGCCAATGCAGTGTGGCTAACAGAGATGCTTCCTCATTTTGGCCTTAGTTAAAACTGGCATTCTGAATGAGTTGAAGTTTGTCAATAGATTGCTTTGGATGGCCAGTAAAAAGTGCATTACAGTAATCTTATATATTTGATATAAAGGAGTAAATTAGTTTTTAAGCATCATTATGTGACTGAAACATATATGGCTTTGCAATATTTGTTAAACGTCGAAATGCTACTCTGGTTGCATTCTTTACATGGGATTTAAAATTGAAATCTGAATCAAGGATAACTATCCAAGCCTGTTACATATGATTTTACAAGGGGAGCCAAGTTCACAAGTTTATCAAGACATATATCCCTGTTTTTGCTATGAAATGATGTCACAGCTCTCATGATTTAGAAGAAAGATCATCAGCCCAGTTGGTTTGTGATGGCACTTGAGTAATCCCATTCCCTCAATGATATCCTGGTATCCTGTTCTCACATGCCCATTAAATCGCCCTGAAATTCACTCTGGCGTGAATTACAATAGGCAATTAACTTATCAACCAGCAGATCTTTAGGGTGTGTGAGGAAAGTAAACCCATGCAGTCACAGGCAGCACCTGTAAACTTCTTGTTGGTAATCCCTGAGGTTAGAATTGAACCAGGGTCCAAGCAGCTGTAGGACAGCAATAAACTCAATCTGGAGGAAAACTGTCCAAGAGGGAACGGTCATACATGAGACTACCTCCAGTGTGTAGCAAAGAAGAAGCAGCAGCTGTGAAAGGAGATACTGCAAAACCAGAAGCCCCAGCCACTAACCACAGCCACCACTTACTCTTGCTCACACTGCTCCAGAATAAGTCCAAAGTAAATTTATGTCACCGTATACAAAACCTGAGATTCATTTTCCTGGCGGCATTCACTAGAATCATTGAAGGACTGCCCCCAAACGGATGGACAAACAAGCAATGTGCAAAAGACAACAAATTGTGCAAATACAAAAGGAAATAAAAAGTAGCAATGATGATAATAACCTAAAGACTACAATAGTGCTATACAAGAAAATAATGAAGATGCCAACTACCAAAGTGCTGATGTAACAACTGTTCACTATGATGGTAACAACACAGATGTAGAGCCTTCTCAGAATTCTGATGACAAAGCAGAGCCTATAGACAAAATTATCCTAATATTAAACACCACACTAATATATGGGTATATATGGGTACTAATCCAACAAAAATACTCTACATATCAAAACAAAACACATCATCAAAATTTGCAAAAGTCCTTAACACTCTCACCAACATTGCATTATCACAGTATTTAGGAAAACATGAAACATTTGAAGCACTACACACAATAACATTCTGCACAGCATTAACGGCAGTGCAGTGCAATGGCTCCAAAACAAAGATACTCATTAATAGAAACCCAAAACTGAATACTGTAATGAAATGAGAACACCGAAACAGTAGAAGAGATTAAGAAACAAAATTGAAACCTTTAGAGCAGAAATAGCTCACCTAATGGACTATAAAATTAATAATCTGAGCAAGAAAATTAAAAGACAATCTAAGAAAATACTAATGAAATATACAGTTGCAAGAAAAATTCTATGAACCCTTTGCAATTCCTTGATTTTCTGCATTAATTACTCATAAAATGTGGTCTGATCTTCATCTAAGTCACAATAATAGACAATCCCAAACTGCCTAAACTAATAACACATGAACAATTGTACTTTTTCATGTCTTTATTGAACACATTGTTTAATCATTCATTGTCCAGGCTGGAAAAAGTATATGAACCGTTGTAACTGGTAGAAGCTCCTTTAGCAGCAATAATCTCCACCAAACTTTTCCTGTAGCTGCTGATCAGACTTGCACAATGGCGAGGAGGAATTTTAGACCATTCCTCCATACAAAACTGTTTCAGTTCATCAATATTTCTGGGATATCTTGCATGAGCAGCCCTCATCAGGTCATGCTACAATGTCTCAAATGTGCTAAGGTCTGGACTCTGACTTAGCCATTCCAAAACAATTTTCTTCTTCTTAACCCATTCTGTTGTTGATTTACTGTTGTATTTCAGATCATTGTCTTGTTGCATCATCCAACTTCTAATAATTTTCAGGTAAACACAAAGTACACTGCAGATGCTGTGGTCAAATCAACACGTACAAACAAGCTGGAGGAACTCAGCAGGTCGGGCAGCATCGGTGGAAACAAACAGTCAACGTTTTGGGCCGAGACCCTCCCGTGCATATATTCGGGGCATCAGAGGATATGGCGAGAAGGCAGGTGTCTGGGGTTGAGTGGGATCTGGGATCAGCCATGATGGAATGGCGGAGCAGATTTGATGGGCTGAACAGTCTAATTCTGCTCCTATCTCTTATGGTCTTATGGTCTAAATCAAGCTCAGTGGAAAAGCAGAAATCCTTTATGTTGTTATATTTGACTACCAAAAAGCATTTGATTCTGTCCTACACTCAAGGTTAGGATAGGCATCCGTTAGTCTCGAGAGACCATGGATTTGCATCTTAGAAAGTTTCCAGGGCGCAGGCCTGGGCAGGGTTGTATGGGAGACCGGCAGTTGCCCATGCAGCAAGTCTCCCCCTCTCCACACCACCGATGTCATTCAAGGGAAGGGCAAGGGCCGATACAGATTGGCATCAGTGTCATTGCAGAGCAATATGTGGTTAAGTGCTTTGCTTAAGGACACAACACACTGCTTAGCTGAGGCTCGAACTAGCAACCTTCAGATCACTAGACCGATGCCTTAACCACTTGGCTACACACCAACACAACTCAGGGTTAATAGTTCTTAATATATATAAACTTCAACCAATATTGTGAAATTTCTTCAATGCCTGAAATAGCATTGGAGTAATATAATCACACTGTTTACTTACAAGCAAAACTAAACAATCACCATTATCAAAATAAACTGAGGCATTTTTCTGGGTGTCTTTCTAAGCTCACTATAGTTCTCTTTAGCTTTAAACCCACTCTCTAATTAACTGAATCGGATGAAAGTTGGGTATCTAATCAGAAACAATCAAGAGAATCATACCTTGACACACCTTCTATATGTGGACAATTTGAAATTATACGCTCCTTCATCAGTAAAGCTAAAGCAATTATTTCAAATAGTAGGACTTTTTTCAAAAGGTATAAAACATGAAATTTGGACTAGATAAGTGCAGAATATTAAACATAAAGAAAGGTGGAATAGAGCTAGAAGAATATAAAGCAGAGCAGCAGGGTTCAATACAACAGATGGATCAATATGGAACATATAAATATTTGGGATATCAACAAACAAAGAAAATAGATCATAGTGTTTTTAAGGGAAAACAGAATTTAGTTCAATGCTTAAGGAAAATCTGTGAAAAAGAGCTTGATATTAAAAATGTAACAGATGCAATAAACACTTCCACTATACCCATATAACCCATATTAATTCATTTGGCATATAATCTTGATCTGAAACTAATCTGGAAAATTTACAAAGAAAAATAAGAGATGAACCGACAAATTTTAGAAAATACTATGTAGATTTGAACACACTCAGCATAACACTACCTATCACTGAAGGAGGGAAAGGAATAACAGACATAAAAATTTATATGACAGTCAGATAAAATTCTATGGATGTATTTTCATCAATGGAAACAAGATTCAGCTCTCCATGCAAGCATCTGTAATTCTGATCAGACGTACACACCACCAGACTTAAATGAAAGCACAACACATGAAAAAAGTAGAAGTTATCACTATAGAAGAAAAAGTTAACCAATGGAAGAGCAGGATCCTCCATGGAAGACATCCCCACGATTTGAGCAGACTAGATGTTGACAAGGAAGCGTCAAGCGCCTGGCTCAGAGTTGAAGTCCTCTTCCCGGAAACAGTAGGTTCCTTGTGGCAATTCAGGATTAAGTGGTTAACATAAAAAATATCATAAATACATAATAAAGGACTGACAAATTCAAGACAATAAAGGCAGAAAATGTTAAGAGAAACCAGAAACAATCCAACACATTACAGAATTCTGCAGCAGGTTGACTCAACCTGATTACTTACACAGGCACAATCAAGTGGCAAGCATCATTCACCAAAATCTTGCTTTAAAATACAAACTTATAAAAGACACAATACCTTACTATCCAGTACTATCCTGATCCAGTTTTAGGGTCAGACTCCTACAAATTATATCATGACCAATCCGTAATAACCATCCGAATATAATTTTACAGGACAAATAAGCAAGAACAACTTACTTACTAGGTATTGTTGTTCCTTTTTGTGCCTTCAGGCACATTGAGCGACGTTCTTTTGCTGCTTTCGTAGCATCTGACTTTTATTTTAATGAGGCCAAGTTGCTAGTTTGACGCTCAACCCAGCACGGATGGAAAGCATGCAAGGAGCCAGCTGGACTCGAATTTGGGACCATTTGCCTTGAAGCCCTATGTTGATACCACTAAACTGCAGATTTAATAGATATAGCCACTCCAAACACACATAACATATAGAAATCAATAAATGAAAATTACCAGAAATATGCTGAATTACAAAAGGAAAGTGGAAGACTATGGAACATGAACAGGGTATGCATTGTCCCAATAGTAATGTCAACAACTGGTACCACCTCAATGATGGTACACAATACCATTAACCAATTAGGCCTACACAGAGATATTTATGTAAATCTCCAGAAAGTTCCTAGCAATTGATAAGAGAGAGTGCGTTTGGTCATGCCTGTACCTCAGGTTTTGGCAGCTTGAGCTGAGAAAAACTAAATAAATAAGGATGAGATGAAGAGTCCTTGAAAGTGAGTCTATAAGTTGTGGGAGCAGTTTGGTGATGGGGTGAGTGAGGTTATCCCTCTGATTCAAAAGCCTGATGGTGCTACGTATAGATGTACTCAAGTGGATCATCCTTTATAGCCACCTGAGAACCATCCAGTAGACAACTCCTTAGAAGAACATCATACTCAGTTCGAGTCACCACACTACAAGCATGGTGACAACTGCTGCACTACCACGCTACATGTTTCCGACTTGTGATCCTTCCTAATAAAATTGGTAACCTTTCATGCAGGTATCCTGATTCATTTCACAGAGAGTGGTAGGTTCTATTTAATTTCTTACTGCTGCAGAACAATGATGTCATTAATTACAAATGCACACTTTTACTATTTAGAGAGAGATTTTTTTTTCATTCTATCTGTAATAGGATCTCTTGAGGCACAGATTCCCAGCATTGCTTTATTCATAATGCCACCAGCCCATTTGTAATGACTGCTTTGGCATCTCTATTAAGTAGCTGAGTAAGGGAATTGCATTGAAAATTTGCACATATTCAGTAGTTAATGTCAGATATTGGCAAGAAATTTATTACCAAGAACTTCCATTTTTGCAAAGAATTCAGATATTTACAAAAATTCATTCTAATATTGTATGCAATATTTGCTAATATTTCAGGCTACTATGCTTCGATGTAATTTTTAAACTAGCAGATAAACGCTCTCTTCATTTAGCCTGTACTATTTAGAGGCACTAAAGATCCACGGGAAGTCTCTTCAGACTTTCTCTAGTCATATTTGATGTTGTTTGATAATCTGTCAAATTTCAGATGTGCTGATCTACCTTTATTGGAATATATTGGCCAGAACTACTCTGATTGCATCCAATTAAAATGCCATGTCGCAGTCTTAGTGTACTCAGTACCATGACTGAAATTCTTTTGAAGTCTAACGTGGAAAATGCAGTGACTTCTCACTACTACCATCAGGCAGGAGGTACTGAAGCCTCAGGTCCCACACCAGCAAGTTTAGGAACAGTTATTACCCTAAAACCATCAGACTCCTGAACCAGCATGAATAACTTCAATCACCACTGCTCTGAAATGTTCCTTTGATCTACAGACTCACTTTCAAGGACTTTCCACATCTGTTCTTCTCAATATTTTTCTTTTTATTTGCACAGTTTGCCTTCTTTTGCACATTGATTGCCCGTCTTTGTTTTCCATAAATTCTATTGTATTTCTTTTTTCCCTCTAAGTGCCTGCTAGAAAATGAATCTCAAAGTTGTATATAGTAAAATATACGAACATACCTTGATAATATGTTTACTTCAACTTGTCACGATCTAACACATGGTGGAGAACTGCCATACTCTGGGTTTTGTATCAGTAATCTGTTTGTGGGAGCAACTTATCAGAGAAGAGATGAAATTCAAGACCTTAATTTTTGTAACACTATTTGTGTAATTTTAAGACCAATGAGCTTTACAGACAATATACAGTAGACACTATCTGGCCGGAACCCAACCATATGTGTTGAGTTTGGGTTAGATCAGGTGTATGATCGAATAAATATTCCGTTGGATCATGCCATATTGTTCCAGCCTGGTTCAATGTTGTATCCCAGCTAGGACACTTCACTCAGTATTACCAATTATGCCCTTTGTTCTTGATTAATAATCATGTTTTTTCACCACAGCAGGTCTTCTTTTACTGCTTATCTGCAAATGTCTCTGGTCTGGTTGGGGCTGGACAGGTATGTGAGAAAAATAATGACATGGCTGTAGCTCAGACCTGGATTGGCTGTGATCACTCAGGTTTGGTCAGCTTGTATTTTTAAATTTGAGTAGAACTGTACCATGAAGTGTGGCTACTGTTATTGCATTGAAAACCCAGCAGCCAAATGTCACCTTACCAGCTCGAGAAAAATAACGTTGAGACAAGGTCAGGCAGCATCTGTGGAAGAAAACAACAGTTGATGTTTCAGGCTAGGTGCGTTGTTGAAGGGCTTTGGCCAGAACCGTCAACTTTTCTTTTTCTCCATAGATACTATCTGACCTGCTGAGAGTCTTCAGCATTATAGTGTGTGTTGCTCAATATTGCCAGCATCGTCACAATCTCTTGTGTTTCATGGGACAATTCCCTTGGTCTTCTCTGAGACAGTAGTGTGGGATCTTTAAGGGAGTATCAGACACCCTTTAGAGTGTGACACTTATTCAGTTTTCTGCTAGAGTATCTGAGCTCAGGCTGATCTGTAGCAAACCTTTGAAATAATTCTTTGTTTCGTGGATGGAAAAGCTTTGATAAGCTGCATTTTGAATGGCTGGGTGACATGGATTATGGATACTGTGGTATGGTGTAGTTCTGTGGGAGGATCGTGGCATGCAATTCATTAGAGTAGTTTCTGAGGTCAAAGAGACATACCTCAAAAAGTTAACGGCATTATAACAAAAAACAATTGTAAGCCATAAGTTAGTCAATCAAGGTTTGAAAAATACATCTCATGACTCTCTGAACACACTGTCAGTGATGTAACCTGGGGTCATCGGGTGTTTCGGGTCTTTCAACCTCCTCAGGTGAGCCAGCCATGGTTGATCAAGCCACAACTTGAGTTCAGGTAGCATGCACTGCAGGTAGCTATGGACTTGCTTTCTGCATCCAGAGCCACCTTGAGGCTTTCTCCGCTGCGTCGATGATGCTGCTGATGGCTCGCCTTCTTGTACCAGCAATGCACTGAGGGCTTTGAGAAGAAATGGTCCAGCAAAGCCCCGGCAGCCCACTTCAACAGGCACTTGGCATTGTAAATTTATAGTAGTTTCAATTCAATGAATCTTTCTTTTAAAATAGCGGATGAAGGATCTTCATACAGACTTGATAGATATTGGCACAGCAAACTTTGAACAGTGATATTGATGACCCTTCCCACATTGTCCTTTGGATTGTTCACAGGTCCTTCTCAATGAGCTCTTGTCATATTAAAACAGGCAAATGTTAACTTTTCAATAACGAGCCTACATTTCTCTAGACTAATGAGAATGTTTATTAGCAATCAGGTAAAGTGTGGAACATACTTTGCAATGAATTTTAGTTTAATTCAGATGTCATGGCGGAGAAAGTGTGAGTGAGATTAATATAGCCAGAGCACAGACCATATAACATCTTGCAGTAAATGAGCTTCCTGGATAGTTCTGAAAGATGGACTAACTTCAAAAAGGACAGGAATATAATTCACAAGCTCAGATTTTTTTTTAACACAACCATGCATGTTTGTTAGGAAATTGTTTTGTTTCTTTGAAAAGATAATTTTTCAAATTTCTGTCAGTTCCAGTTAAATTCTGTGAGTGACTCAGCACTTAAATATTTGATCAGTTTAGGATTTTTTTTAAGCTCCTGCTACATATTAGGAAAAAGCTTCTTACCAGATTGTTAATAATCAAAAACACCTCATCTGCTGCACTAGCAGTGTACAGATAATTCATCCTTCCATCATTCTGCTTCCTGCTAGGGTAAGGAACCCACTCAAGGGAAAAATTGAGTTTTAAAAGACAAGGCAATTTAGATTTATTTCAAAATCTGAGATTCATTTCAATGGTTCCATCTATTTAAAAATATCAGTCATCACTCGCGACTGTATTCATAGATTGCACACTCTGATTTATCTACCGATGATCTATCTCTCTCTTTATCATTATGGAAAGAATAATATATTTGTTACCCTGTATTGATTTGAAATATTTTCTTTACTTTACGGAAATTGAAGCTGGTAAGTCAATCTGCCTCAATTAGGGCAATTCTGTGGGGATGCCAAAAATTACCGTGTTGAAAATCCAGTTAGGAATCAAAGGTGTAATCTGGATTTCAGGTGAGAATTCTCCTTTGGAATTTAGCAGGCTGCTCAGCAGGGTCAATCTTAGCACAGAAGTTTAATGGCAACAAACAATCAGCTGGAGGAACTGTGCGGCTCCAGCAGCAGCTGGGGCAAGAGGAGAGATGAATTGTTAACGTTTCGAGTCAAAACCCTGCATTCCAGAATTTGCAGTCTCTTGTATCTCCTTATCTAGTGGGAAGACCTCTATAATGCATTGAGTGGTAAAATAAAACTACAGCCTGTTAATATCAGAAATCCAAAACAAAAGCAGAACGTGTTGGAAATACACAGCAGAGAAACAGAATTTTCATTTAAGGTCAAGAAGCCTTTTGGAGTTTGAAGGTAAAGGTGTTGGTAGATTTTGCAAATGGAAAGACTATTCCTTAGAGCATACAAGAACAGAAGGACATAGGAACAGGAATCAGGCGCCTGAACATTGATCATCCCCCACTGTACAATGTGATCTTGGCTGATCTACTTCAGGCTGTTGTAAAGAGTCATTGATAGTAAGTTTGTAGGTTGTAGAATTAGTTCAGAGTAGAGGTGATTAAAATGATCAACCACCTGATTAGGAGCCTGTGGGTTGCAGGGTAATAACTGTTCCTTGTTACACACCCTGTGGGTATCTTGTGACTGTCTTATGACCATGATGTAATTGAGTATCTGGTGAGCATGATGTAATGGTCTTGTGATGGTGGGGTGATGTAATTTCCTGCCAGTTTGAGGTCATGTGATGACAGCTTCCAACAGATATAAACGGGAAAGCCTGCTGTGATGCAGGAGTTTCTTTGTGTTGAGACGTTGCTTAAGACGTCAGTTACTCCGTTATACAGCGATTTTGGTTTCATGATGCAGTTTCGTTTTAAAGCGGAGTTTTACTTCCTACTGTAAGTGGTGCCGGCAGTTTTGAAAATCACTGCCAGTTATGTTTGCTGTATCTTCGATTTAATTTTAAAGTCCAAGTATTGGAGAGTGAAGATTTGCTGAAGTGCGGTAACCCGAAGGATCGAGTAAAGCTGGTGTTGTCGGCGGTATTACAGGGTCAACTTTGTTGGATTTTCACTCAGGAAGTAGTAACCTGCATCTGAGATAGTTCCTGCATTGTGAAAGCAGAAAGGGTTGGGTGCAGCGTTATTCACCAAGGAAAAGGTCAGTTCCTTTAAGCTGTATTTATTTCCTTCGTCGTAAATCCTTTGGGCAAGGCATATTTCGGCTGGGATCAGCAATAACGTCACGTCGCCAAGGAATTCGTTACTTTAGGAAAGTCTCTCCTAATTGACTGTATAAATCATTTGGACTTTCATATTTACCACTTTTAAGAACTGTGTTCGCATTTATCGCTTTAAGAACTGTTCGAGTTGCTGTATAGCAGTTAACTTCCGTTTAAGTTAGTCGTTTGTTTACTTTTCATTTGTTGTTGAGCTGAGTTTAAATAAATGTTTCTTTGTTTATAAAAAACCTGTCTCAATTCTATATTCATTGCTGCCGGATAGTAACATCCTGGACCAATGAAGAAGATGGCACTGGTGAACAACATGACCAAAGGCGATGTCCTTCACACAGTTCACAAAAGTACTTCTTTTATTTTTTTAAAATTTCTTCTTTCAGATATGATTCTGCTACTAAGCTTGGAACCTGCGGTTTTCATTTTGATGGTGTGGTTATGGGCTGATCTATTGCTTTGCTGTCTCCGAGGAAGTTCAGTGAGGTTTCAAGTGAAGTGAGCGGTCTAGAAGCCTAGAAGCCTGGAGACAGGGCATGTGCCCATGATCGACTCCATTTCTTGCCAATCTCACTGATTAATCAAATTAAAATTAATGAGGGTGAGAATGGAAGGTGCCTGTGTGACTGGTCTCTCTCTCCCTCTTGCTCAATGCTGCCAGAGTCGTGGGTCTTTGGCAGGTATAATTGACGAGGTTTGCAGATTGGACTTTTCAATTCATGTTATATGTGTTTCTGGTTTCTGCGTACTTCTTATTTATTGCTATTTTGTGTGATTTTGATCAAACTGGCTTTGCGGCCTGCAGTCAATGAATGACGCAGCACTAAATTTTACTGAACTAAACTGAACATGTTTCAATGACTCTATTTTATTTTTATGTTCTCTGTCTTTCGCTCATTTTTTGCCATTTGTGTGATTTGGTTTTTTTTCCACGTTGGGTGTTTGATATTTTTCTTTGAACAGATTCCCTGGTGTTTCTTTGTTTCATGGCTGTCTGTGGAAAGATGAATCTCAGGGTTGTATTCCGCTTTGATAATAAATGTACTTTGAATCATTGAATCTGTGGTGGTGTGGGCCTGAATGCTTCCGTATCTCACACAACGGTAACAGTGAGGAGAGGCATGGCTTGGATGGTAGGGAGTCTTTGATGATGGATACAGTTTTCTTGAGGCAGAGCTCCAGGTGAATGTATTCAGTGGTGGAGAAGACTTTGCCTGTGTTTGGATCACTAGCACAAGCCTCAGAAATACTGGCCCTATAGCTCAAAAACTATGCTACCATTATAACCCTTGTTGATTGCAACAGTGGAAGAAGCTATACTGACTTCCGCTGTCTGACAGGATGCCTTCAGATGATCCTGAGCCATGCTATTGAGAATGAAAAAGAGGGATAAGGTTGGTAATTAAGTGTAGAAGGACATGGAATGGTGGTGCCTAGGAAGAAAGATATTGGGTCTTTACGGTGGGGATGGGCTCAGGAGGAATACGGATTAAACCATTGCCAAAGGAGTAGAGGTTAGGACTGGAATACAAGGAGGGAAGAAGCTACAGGAGTGAGGTGATATTAGTCATAGAGCCATGCGGCTTGAAATCAGGCCCTTCAGCTCATCAAGTCTGCGCTGACCATCAACCAGCCATTTACACTCTACCTTAATCCTCTTTTTCTATTCTCTTCATATTCTCATCAATTCCCCCATATTCTGTCACTCACCCACACGTTAGAGACATTCTACAGTGGCGTTTAATGTACTAAGACACAAATGTTCAGTACGGGAGAAGTAACTGGAGCATCCCAAGGAAACACACTTTCACAGGGAGACACAGGCAGCACCCAGCAGTAGGGTTGAACCTGTTTCTCTGGCGCTTCAAGGTAGTGGCTCTACTAACTGCCCGACTGTCCTGTCCTTTAATGGGGACACGGATGAATTGGTTGACAGGTTGAGAATATGGAGCTGGGGTGATAACTGATTGGGCCCACAGGAACACTGTTTCATTTGGCTGTATACTTGTGCAAGGCTGTATGAGAATTAGAAGTGAACTTGACTTGGATGGAATGTGACTAGGGCACTGCCAGTGGACAAGGTGGAGCTGATCTCAACATTTTTCTGTAAGTAATTCTTGGAGTATGGACAAAATTAATAACAATTTGCATTTATAAAGCTCTTCCAGCATAACTTAACATACTCAGACATTTTGACAGTCCTGTGCATGTACAACAATGCCTCAAGCGTAACAGCAAAAGCTTCCACATTCAATCCCTGGAAGGGAGTGTGAACTTGCAACCCTTTGACCAAGAGTGGGATTGATGCCCACTCAGACAAGGCTCAGGTCTGGCGCGAGACCCTCGTTGGGTCTCCTGTTGTACAATGCAGCAAAGACTTTGTACCAAAGGGAGGCTTGATCTTCTCTGTTTTAAGATCATTTGAGGTGGCCACACCTGACTGAACTCCTAGTATTTTACTGCTGCTGAGGCTATTTAGTGCTGATGTTAAACTGACAGTATGAACGAATTATTATCATTATAAGCCACTTTCCTCACACAAAGTCTGAATTTGATTAATGTTGCATTTTGACCTATTTTATAACATGTTAGTTTCTGTCTTTTTCACAGAACATGTTATCTAAGTAACTTTTCCAAGCCAGCTAAATTGCATCAGATTTCACTAAATTACCTTTTGTCTCTCAGTGATTTGATCAATGCACATTGCGACAGATCCATAGTCTGTCTACATTACTAGTGATATATTCTCGGATGATAGATCCCAGAGGTCATTGTCTTTCATACTCAACATCAGCTGAACTGAAGCTGAAAAATAATTAACCTGACAATTTTTGATATTTGAGGCAAAGCTTACTTACTGCGTGGGGATTTTTTTTGTTTGATGGTTCCAGTTATCAGCACTGAGACAATATTTCAAAAAAATTTAAATGTTTTTATTAAATAATATGTTGTCTCTCCCATCCAGAGTTGAGAATGGCAAACCAGCAAAATGAAAATTGCAAATGGCAAATACTGACCAATTCTAAAGCATTTATTGCAGCTCAGATACAGTAGTCGGTCAACACTGATGTGTTCCCTTTAAGCCAACAGTTACCGGCTTCTCCTGAGGACAGTTAGAGGCTAGTTGTTCTCAGTAAGATCTCAGGGTTTGTCAGATGCTGGAAGAAATCTACAGGGAACGACTGGATTTTTTATGTCCTTTTTTTCTTAACATGAAAAGGCCTAGAAATTGTTCTGTGCTTTTTGGCAATAAAATAGCATTTTGAGTCACCTAAACGGGCTTTTTAAAAGATGCATAAAAGCGACAACAAACACAAAATGCTGGGGGATCTCAGCAGGTCAGACAGCATCCATGGAGAGGAATAAACACTCTAGCCGAAAGTCCTGTTGAAGGGTCTTGGCATGAAACGCCATATGTTTATTCCTCTCCTGAGATGCTGCCTGACCTGCTGAGTTCCTCCAGAAATTTGTGCATGATTCTCTGAATTTCCAGCATCTGCAGAATATCTTGTGTTTGTACTTCAGTTGTGAGGTTTGAAGGACAGTGTGATTGAGTTACTCAGTTTAACACTGATGGTTTGAACAAGCTGGAAATAGATTGTAGACAACCGTGGCTTCAACATTGAATCTGTACACTTCACTGATCACATGCTTCTAATACAAAAATTGACTTTTTACTCCTGCTCAGTTTATTACCCATTAACTCATTCTCTATCCCTGCCAGATGTTACACTCAATCCCATTGCCTACCACTCATGTTCAGCTAATTGGTCTGTAGTTTGCTGCTTTCTCTCCCTCCCTCCCTTCTTGAGTAATGGTTTTACAATCTGTTTAGGAACCCAGGTTAATAACTAGTGCATCCATTATCTCCATAGAAACCTTCTTCAAAACATTTGGACGTGGCTCATCAGGTCCTGTGGATTTTTCATCTCTCAGTCCCATAATTCTTGTAGTCATTGGCATGTAACTCAATAGGAACAAACTTTGCCTCCAGTCCTCAGAGTGTAATTGGTAATTGTCTTCTTACTGTCACATGTATGGAGATACAATGAAATACTTTTCTTTGCATGCCATCGTCACAGATAATTCCATAGAAATGTACATTGAGGTAGTGTGCGGTTTACCTGTTACACCGCTGGTGTTTAGGACAGCAATGAAGGTCCTCCATCTTTGTCTGTCCTTGGCCTTGATCTTGGCAGTGTTCAGGACATCCTTCATTGTGCCAGTACCTTCCTCTCAGTTTTCACTACTGTCAGTCATACAAATCCCAGGAGGAGATCCAGGAATACCATTGCGCACAGATATAGGATTCTTCATTGCTGTTTCCGTAACAATTTTTCTTTGACCAGTCAGGGTTGTTAGCCCTGAACTGAGCCCCCGAACCTGGAGGTCCGGTGGATCACCTTTATTCTGGCCTCTACCCTTTGACCTGTTTGGCATGGGTGATCCTATCAAGAGTCAAAGCCAAGGGCCCTGACTTCAGACAACATAGCTCTCCAGATCATTGAGGCATGCAAGCCTCAAAACCCTACAACAAGGTTGTGATCCTCTTGGAGAAGTGAGGTAGTATAAATGAAAGGCAGACATAATGTAGAATTTTGTTTTGCAACTGCAGAGAAAGTACAGTGCAGGTGGACCATTAAAATGTATGAGCCGTGAAGGTAATTTACGAGGTCAAGAATTTATCATTATTGTACAAGGGGTGCATACAAGAGTTTCATAACATGATAAAATATGTCCTTGGTTCTGGAGGTACATGTTTTCATGCTTTTATCTTAAGAGAGAGTGATTCGGGTTGGAAGGTCCATAGTTATGTTGGCTGTTTTCCTGAGGCAGCAGGAAGTGAACACAATCATGGAGGGGAGGAGGCTGGTTTTCATGATGGGCAGATTCACAACTCTCTGCAGTTTCTTGTGGTCTTGGGCAGAGCAGTTGCCATATCAAAATGCAATGCATAGGGATATGCAACAGTACAAAGCCACACTCTGCCAGCTGCTTGGGGAGTGTTGCTACCAAAGGGATGGAGACTTCAATGTCAGGAGTACCTGCAGGACCATGTTCAAAGCTAAGGAAATTCTACAAGAGTCCTTGCAGGAGGTTTCCAGTTAGGTCTTAGTGAGGACATGATAGCTGTTTCTGAATGTTTGTACTCTGGCAGAAACTGCGATAGTTAAAGGCTGATTTATACTTGTGCATACGGGCCACGCCACAGCCTATGCTGTGACCCTGATTTTTACTTCTGCTTCGCTCTACACCATAGCTAGCATGCGTTGGTGTGCACCAAAACGTTAGCTGGCAGTGGGGTGTCTATGCCACTGTGTTGAGTTTCTTCATGAGAGACATGGATGAGGAAATGCACTTCAAACATTTTCGCATGTTGACAGGTAGATTTGACGATTTGGTTCATCTATTTTGTATCGGTGTACGCACAGCCTACAAACATGGCAGAGAAGAAACAACTGGAAATGCGAAGGAGCAAATGTGATGCTACCAAGCGGACCAATCACAGTTGTTGCCGTCTGCGTTGCCCCAACGCAGGAGTAATTTTTCTGGAGAAGTGCATGTCATCTTATGGCGTAGGGTACAGCGTAGGTATGGTGTACGGTACGCGATACCTACGGCGTAGATGCGATGCACAAGTATAAATCAGCCTTAAGCCTCCACACATCAGTTAAAGTTAAGGTCTGTCCCGAACCTCATAGGCTCATCAGGCCGATGCTTATGCTGGTTTCTGTGGCGAGAAGTGACTGAGAGTACGAGGCTCTTCCCTGGATAGGACGCCAGTCTATCACGAGGTTAACCCCCAGCATTTTGTTGGTACCCATTTTCGGCTGGATGGACTGTGGAGCAATGTGTGGTTAAGTGCTTTGCTCAAGGACACAACACACTGCCTCAGCTGGGGCTCGAACTCACGACCTTCAGATCACTAGTCCAACGCCTTAACCACTTGGCTATGCGCCACATATTCCACACACTGGAAGGAAAAGTAAATTATGTAGAATGCAGTTTCTCCAAGATTTTGTAATTCATTCCTCTCCTGGATCCATCTATCACCTGGCACCTCTTGCTCCACCCCTCCGACTAACCATTTATATAGCTATCTCTCACCTGGATCCAATCATTACATGCCAGCCTGTCCTTCTCCTCACTCCCCCTCCATTACCTATTTAGAGTCATAGAACACAACAGCACAGAAACACAGCTTTGGCCTTTCTAGTCTGTGCCACCTATGTCTAGTCCCGTTGACTCACACTTGGACCATAGACCTCCATACCCCTCTCATTCATGTACCTATTTAGACTTCTCTAAAATGCTGCAATCAAACCTACATCCAGCACTTCCGCTGGCAGCTTGATTCACACTCATGCCCACAATCTGATTGAAGAAGTTCCCTATCAGGTTCCCCTTAAGCACAGTTGCTACTCCTCAACCATCAGGCTATTGAACAAAAGGAGATAATGACACTCACTTGCCCATCCATTGACATGTTCCCACAACCAATGATCTCACTGTAAGAACTTTTTATCTTGTAATTTCATGTTTTTGTTGTAATTACTACTTATTTATATTTGCAGTTGCACAGTTTGTTGTCTTCTGCTCTCTGGCTGATCTTTCATTGATCCTGTTATATTACTATTCTATAGATTTGCTGAGTATGCCTACAAGAAAATGAATTTCAGGACAGTATATGGTGACTTCTATGTACTTTGATAACAAACTTTACTTTGTACTTTGCACTTTAAGCATTTCACTTTTCACCTTAAACCTATAACCTGTAGTTCTAGTCTCACCCAACCAAACTTCTGTCAAGTTTTTCATTTTCCTGTGCTCCAGAGAATTATAGTTCCTGCTATAATGTAGGCAGCTAGTCTGTAGAAAGCTCAGAAACATCAGTGATTGAATAAGCCTAATACTTGTGATATTGATTGAGTGAAAAATTATTGGCCATAGTAATGTCCTTCTAATATGAGTTTCTATTAATATTATTTATTGTCATCAAAAAGTATTACATAACTGGGAACTAATAATATAATGTAGGTGGATATAAATAAACAATAATGGTTTCTTTCTCTGACTGCTGCCTTTAGAGCAAAATTAGACTGGTTAATTTCTATCCATATACCTGAGAAATGTGATAAAGTGCTGTATATAATTATAAGTAATTCCTTTCCCTACAGTATGGTGTTCTTGAAGAAATTACATTTCCTGCTCACTAGAGGGTAAGAACCATGTCACTGCGAGGGAAGGAGAATCAATGAAGTGAATATGGAACTAGAAGATTACTGAGAAAAGTGAGCTTCCATCATTTGTGGGTATCTTTCCCTGGTGCCTTGAAATCACCTTTGGTCCCCTTCAGGCGATACTTGGCACACTGATAATGAAAACTGACACCGGCAAGATAACACCACTCAGCCATTCAGACACTTCAAAACTTAATTAATCACCTGATGTGAAGAATGACTGACTCCTCATCCAAGCCAATCGGAGATCTTCACTTCACTTTCAACACTGACTCCTTTCCAGAACCAATTACTGTCTACTCGTACCAAAGTGAGTGTTCTGTTTTGTAGATACAACAAACCTTGCTCAGCACAATAAGAAGACCTGCAGAGAAGATGCTTTGGAGTGCTGCTTATTAGCTGAGTGGCAGGGGTCAGAGTGGAGCAATGAAGGGGAGGTACACAAATTAACAGCAGGTGATCACTATGGTCCATATATCTGATTAAATTTAGAAACAAAATCTCTTGGTGTTAGTATAGAAGTCCTCTAGCTAATGGAAATTTGGGGCAGAAAGCCACCTTTCCAGTTTATTGAAGACCCAAGAATGGAGTAGTTTGTAAGCAGTGTTGTTAGAAATCATTAGGTTAAAGAAATAAGCAAAATTATGGAAAATGAATTTCAATATCGACAAATCTGTACCTTGGACCTGTGAAGAGATGTATTCAGAGTTGGAGGCAAAGAAGACAATTAGCTATATTCATAGATGGTTAAATGTTATGGATGGGTCTGGCAAATAATCCTAGCTAATGGAAATCCTGCTTTGTGATTATGGAAATGTTTGTTTGATGATGAACTTCAATTAAAAAAAAAATAATTACAGAAAAAAAAACCAGGGTACAAAGAGACTTCACTTAAGTGATTGCAGAACAAGGCTCTGTTAGGACCACACTGGAGCACTATCAGCAGTTCCTTGGGAAGAACATATTGACCTTAGAATAAATGGAATGCAGAATGATAACTGGACTTCAAGAGTGAAATAATGAGGAGAGATTATGAAAATGAAGATTGGATTCTCCATTTTTCAAGTCAATAAGGGACAACAGCATGGTAGATTGAAAGAAACTGTTTGAGGAATTTAGGACGAGGTTGCACAATATACACTGTGTCCACTTTGTTAGGCATCTCATGTACCTAATAAAGTGGCTATTGAATAAATATTCGTGGTCTTCTGCTGTGTCAAGGTTCAACGTGTTGTGCATTCACTGAAGCTCTTCATCACAACACTGTTGTAACACATGGTTATCTAAGTTACTGTCAGCTTGAACTGGTCTGGCCATTCTCCTCTGACCTTTCTCATTAACAAGGCATTTTTGCCCACAGAATGGCTGCACACTGCATGTTTTCATGCTTTTCACAAATCTGCTGTAAATTCTAGAAACTATTGTCCTAAGAGATCAGCAGTTTCTTAGATTCCCAAACCACCCCGCCTGGCACCAATAATCATTCCACAGTCAAAGTCACTTTCTTCCCCATTCTGAATTTTGGTCAGAACAGCAACTAAACCTCCTGACCATGTCTGCATACTTTTATGCATTGAGTTGCTGCCACATGATTGGCTGATGAGATATTTGCCTGTCCAACTTCCGTGGTATTGGAGGGCTACCCCAATACGTTCTGTCCTCTTGGACATGGAGGATGTTTTCTCTGCTGACCAGTTTTGTGAATGAGAGTGATTAATGAATCTGCTTGTTTTGTGATTGCACTAACAACAGATGAGAACTAGTTGTGGGATAGAAACTCTTGCTAACAAGCTCACTGCAGAGTGATGTTCAGGAAGAGATGCCTGATGAAGGAGGTTTTTAGCTACCATTTGACTCCATGTTGTAATGAACAAGCGGTTGGCATCATGTGACCCTCTGCCACCACCTTTGCCAAATCATTTTGATAAGCATAACAAGCAAAACATGATTTTTTTCGTAAAATTTTTGCTGCAATTGAAATTCTATCCGTTTTTTCTCAAGAAATTTAAGTCTAGCAATTAAAGAGAAATAAGAGAAAGTCTGTAGATGCTGGAAATCCAAGCAACACACACAAAATACTGGAGGAACTCAGCAGGCCAGGCAGCATCTATGGAAAAATGTATAGTCGACATTTCGGGCCAAAACCCATCAGCAGGACTGGAGAAAAAATGCTGAGAAGTAGATTTGAAAAGTGGGGGAGGGGAGTGAGGAACACCAGGCGATGGGTGAAACTTAGTGGGGGAGGGATGAAGCAAAGATCTAGGAAGTTCTTTTCCAATCTTTTCATTAATATCAAAATAGAGGATATAACATAGTATTACTACATAATTATTGGGATTACATTGTTAATGGTTAACACATATAAATATATATTCGGTTAATACAAGGTAAAAAAACCTCCCAAAATTGTTCAAGTACAAATACAGTATACATAGAAAAAAGGATTAACATATCAAAAAAGAAAAAAAAGTAAAAGAAAAAATACCCCCCTCCCAAAAAACTAATCTAAATAATACTAACCAAAAGCTAAAAAAAAAAAGACCGTGGACTGTTTGTAACATCAAAAGAGGAAGAACCATTAGTGTCATCAACTCCAAACCCCTCTGCATATATTAAAACAAGAGAATAGGTTTGGAAAAAGGTCAAAGATCTAGGAAGTTGAATGGTGAAAGAGACAGAAGGCCATGGAAGAAAGAAGAAAGGGGGAGAGTGGGGAGGAGCATCAGAGGGAGGCAATGGGTGGGCAAGGAGATAACATGAGAGAGGGACAAGGGGTGGGAAATAGTGAAGTGGGAGGAGTTTGGAGGCATTATTGGAAATTTGAGAAATTGATGTTCATGCCATCAGGTTGGAGGCTACCCAAACCTAAGTGTGGCCTTATCTCAACAGTGGAGGAGACATTGATGGACATATCAAACTGGGAATGAGCAGTGGAATTGAAATGGGTGGCCACTGGGAGATCCCGCTTGTTCTGGTGGAAGGAGCATAGATGCTCAGCGAAGTGGTCTCCAAATCTATGTCGGGTCTCACCGATATACAAGAGACCACACCAGAAGCACCGAACACAGTATACAACCCCAACAGACTCACATGTGAAGTGTTGCCTCACCTGGAAGGACTGTTTGGGGCCCTGAATGGTAGTAAGGCAGGAGGTGTAGGGGCAGATGAAGCACTTGTTCTGCCTGCAAGGATAAGTGCCAGGAGGGAGATCAGTGGGGAGGGATGAATGGACAAGGGAGTCACATTGGGAGTGATCCCAGCATAAAGCAGAAAGTGGGGGGAGGGAAAGATGAGTTTGGTAGTGGGATCCTGTTGAAGGTGCCAGAAGTTTCGGAGAATTATGTTGAGTTGGAGGTGATGGAAGTATTGGAGAATTATGTCCAGTTGTAGGAATAAATTAAAGATTTACATTTCTTATGTAATTTATAAATAAGTTGACTTCTAACAAAAGTAGTTAATGCGATTTCAGATAAAAAGCAGAATTACAATGGTTGGTCTTTGAGCAAATAGGCTGTTGGAGAGTTTCCAGAAGCTTATCTTGACAGAAAGAGCAACAGTAGATCATAGATTTGGGACATAATAATCTAATAACCTGGAGGTCTTGAAATTATGTTTGTCAGATAATTGATCAACTGTTCTTTTGTACTGCAACATCTATTTTATTCCAAAATTCAGGCTGTTTAAATCCAAAGGGTTTTAGGATTTCTTTGCACTTAAACATGGAGTGTTCAGAGAAGTTGAAAATAAAGTATTATGACTCTGAACTCAAGGTCTTTGCACCTCTCCTGGATCTCAGAGCAGGAACTACACCCCCTTGACACTTGAACCTGAGAGGTCACAGTGACTGCAGGATTTCTCAGGAATGCTGATACCACTTGGAATTGAAATCCAGGGCCAATCAAACCCAGTTTGCAAATTGCTCACTGAAACTATTTAATAATACTGGCTTGATAATGTGGGAAATTTTATTTCTGTGAACATGATTCCAGGAATACATAGTTCTTTGTGAAGTAGGGCAGTGTCAGTCCAACCAGAAAGGGAGATAAAAGCTTTACTTGAAAGTTGTGAAATATATGAGAAAAGGGAATTAGCAGGAATTCAATAGATTAAGATATCAAGATTAAGTAGCTGAGAAAGTCTGATAATGGTCAACATTTTAATGTGGGTTTTTCAGATTCATCTGAAGTGGTTTTGCTTGCTATTTTTAGGAAACATTAGTCTACATTTACTCAGATGCTTCCTGACCAAGCTGTTGACTGAATTAGGATGCTAGAAATGAGTCTTCCTTTGCTTATTGTTACGCGCTTCACCATTGTGTCCGTGTTGTATTCTGCTTTCAACCAACTCAATTGCAACAGAAGCTGCTACAAATTATTGCCTCTACTTTTAAAGATGATGGATGACTTTTCCATCCCAAGTTGTGTTCAGTTTCAGACGTTCATAAACATTATTATTAATTTAGAGTGCACCATTGTTATCAATATTAAATTATTGGCAATGCTAATCTTGAGCAGAAATGTCATTCACTGAAACTGGCATCAAGATTATCAAGTAATTTATCTCTCCCATTTCCCGCACATCTGCCCTCACCCCATCCACCCACCACCCCACTCAGGATAGGGTTCCCCTTGTCCTTACCTACCACCGCACCAGCCTCCAGGTCCAACATATAATTCTCCGTAACTTCCGCCACCTCCAACAGGATCCCACTACCAAACACATTTTTCCCTCCCCCCCTCTTTCTGCTTTTTGCAGGGATCGCTCCCTACGTGACTCCCTTGTCCACTCGTCCCCCCCATCCCTTCCCACCGATCTCCCTCCTGGCACTTATCCTTGTAAACGGAACAAGTGCTACACCTGCCCTTACACTTCCTCCCTCACCACCAGTCAGGGCCCCAGACAGTCCTTCCAGGTGAGGCGACACTTCACCTGTGAGTCGGCTGGTGTGGTATACTGCATCTGGTGCTCCCGGTGTGGCCTTTTATATATTGGTGAGTCCCGACGCAGACTGGGAGACCGTTTCGCGGAACACCTACGCTCAGTCCACCAGAAAAAGCAGGATCTCCCAGTGGCCACACATTTTAATTCCATGTCCCATTCCCATTCTGATATGTCTATCCATGGCCTCCTCTATTGTCAAAATGAATCCAAACTCAGGTTGGAGGAACAACACCTTATATACCGGCTGGGTAGCCTCCAACCTGAAGGCATGATCATTGACTTCTCTAACTTCCGTTAATACCCCTCCTCCCCTTCTTACCCCATCCCTAACATATTTAGTTGTTTGCCTGTTCTCCATCTCCCTCTGGTGCTCCTGATGCACCATCAATAACTCACGCTGAGACTTAGGAAGTGAGATATCGGCTTTTATTGACTGAAGAACAACACTACATCCTGGGAAAATGAGGGAGAGCAGCAGACCACAGTCGCCTTTATACAGGGGTCTGTGGGAGGAGCCACAGGAGCAGTCAGACAGGTATATCTAGTTCACCACATTCACCCCCCCTTTGTTTAAAAAAAAATCCCCAAGTATATTTACAGGTTAAGTCTATCAGGTGGTCGAATCGTTCGCTGCGATCTACGTAGCTCCGGCTGCAATTGCACAGGAGCCGGAGGTGGTGATGGCACAGGTGCCGGAGGTGGTGTTAGCACTGGAGGCGGAGAGTGGGTTGGTTCTGTCCCAACAGGAGGTGTCAGGGATCCCTCGCGTGTGAGCGAGGTCCCTGGAATAGACGCGTACGGGATGCCCGGTACATGAGCGTCGTGAGGAGTCTGGGTGTGGCACGGTGCGTGCGGTGTCACCTCGGGTACAGGGTGCATAGTTACTGTGGAATGTTCGGGGTAGTGGTCTGCTGCTCCGGCGGGCGCCAGGTCGCGGACAGAGACCGTGTCCTCCCGCCCATCAGGCAAGACCACGTAGGCATACTGGGGATTAGCATGCAGGAGGTGAACCCTCTCGACCAGCGGTGAGTACTTATTACTCCTCGCATGTTTACGTAGCAGCACTGGCCCCGGGGATGTCAGCCAAACTGGTAGGGTGGTCCCACTGACAGACTTCCTGGGAAAAGAGAATAGGCGTTCGTGAGGGGTGGCATTAGTGGACGTACACAACAGGGAGCGGATAGAGTGGAGTGCCTCAGGGAGGACCTCCTGCCATCGGGAGACCGGCAACCCTTTTGACTTAAGGGCTAAAAGTGTGGCCTTCCACACTGTGGCATTCTCCCTCTCCACCTGGCCATTCCCCCGGGGATTATAACTCGTGGTGCGACTAGTAGCAATGCCCCTAGCTAGCAGGAACCGGCGCAACTCGTCACTCATAAAGGAGGACCCTCTATCACTGTGGACATAGCAGGGATATCCGAACAGAGTGAAGAGCTGGCGCAGGGCTTTTATGACCGACGTGGTAGTAGTGTCGGGGCAGGGAACGGCAAAGGGGAATCGCGAGTACTCGTCAATAATACTGAGAAAATAGACATTGCGGTCGGTGGAGGGAAGGGGGCCCTTAAAGTCAACACTCAGTCGCTCAAAAGGGCGGGTGGCCTTGACAAGCTGCGCAGTGTCAGGACGGTAGAAGTGCGGTTTGCACTCAGCGCAGATCTGGCAGTCCCTGGTCATCGTCCTGATGTCCTCCAGGGAGTACGGCAGGTTCCGGGCTTTAATGAAATGGTAAAATCGGGTGACCCCCGGGTGGCAAAGTTGGGCATGAAGGGCATACAGCTGGTCGAGCTGGGCACTAGCACACGTTCCCCGGGATAGGGCATCAGAGGGTTCATTGAGCCTGCCAGGCCGGTACAGGATATCATAATTGTAGGTGGAGAGTTCTATTCTCCATCGCAAAATTTTATCATTTTTGATTTTGCCCCGCTGTTGGTTGCTGAACATGAACGCAACCAAGCGCTGGTCGGTCAGCAAGGTGAACCTGTTGCCGGCGAGATAGTGCCTCCAGTGCCTAATAGCTTCCACTATGGCCTGGGCTTCTTTCTCCACCGCGGAGTGCCGAAGTTCAGAGCCTTGAAGGGTACGAGAAAAAAACGCCACTGGTCTGCCTTCCTGATTGAGGGTAGCAGCCAGCGCGACGTCAGAGGCGTCACTCTCTACTTGGAAGGGAATGGTCTCGTCTACCGCATGCATCGTTGCTTTGGCAATGTCCCCTTTAATGCAGCTGAAGGCCGCGCGGGCCTCGGCAGAGAGGGGAAAAGTGGTAGACCGGACCAGGGGGCGGGCCTTGTCTGCGTAATGGGGAACCCATTGGGCGTAATAGGAAAAAAAACCCAGGCACCGCCGGAGGGCCTTGAGAGTGGTGGGAAGAGGAAGTTCTAACAGGGGGCGCATACGGTCGGGGTCAGGGCCAATGACCCTGTTCTCCACGACATACCCAAGGATAGCGAGTCGTGTGGTTCTGAACACACACTTGTCCTTGTTATAAGTGAGGTTCAAAGCATCGGCCACTTGGAAAAATCGTTGGAGGTTGGCGTCATGATCCGACCAGTCGCGACCACAGATGGTGATGTTATCTAGATAGGGAAATGTGGCCTTCAGTTTGTACTGGTCCACCATCCGGTCCATCTCCCTCTGGAAGACTGAGACCCCATTTGTGACACCAAATGGGACGCGCAGAAAGTGATAGAGCCTGCCACCCGCCTCGAAGGCGGTGTAGGGGCGGTCCTCTGGGCGGATGGGGAGCTGGTGATAAGCGGATTTCAGATCAATTGTCGAGTATACCTTGTACTGAGCTATCTGGTTGACCATATCCGCGATGCGGGGTAGGGGGTACGCGTCAAGCTGCATGAATCTATTGATGGTCTGGCTGTAGTCCACAACCATCCTATTTTTCTGCCCAGTCCGAACAACGACCACCTGGGACCGCCATGGGCTTGTGCTCGGCTCAATGATCCCCTCCCCGAGCAGCCGCTGCACCTCTGAATGAATAAAGGCCCTGTCCCCCGCACTGTACCTCCTACTTTTAGTTGCCACCGGTTTACAGTCGGGGGTCAGGTTGGTGAACAGCGATGGGGGAGGGATCTTGAGGGTGGAGAGGCTGCAAGTAGTGTCAGCAGCACAAGGTGTGGGTCGGTGTGTATGTGCGTGTGGTAATGGAGTATATGGCGAAGTCCCACCAAACTGAGGATTCCTGACAGTGAGTGGTGGGAGGGGCCCGTCATATGCCATAGTCACACTTTTGAGATGGCTCTGGAAGTCCAGCCCCAACAGCACAGGTGCGCACAGTCGAGGCATGACCAGGAACGCAAAGTTCCGATATTCTGTGCCCTGCACCACCAATGTCGCTACACAACCCACCCGGATGTCTGTGGAATGCGACCCAGAAGCCAAGGTGATCCTGTGACGTACCGGCCGTGTCACGAGTCCACAGCGTTTCACTGTGGCCGGGTCAATAAAACTCTCAGTGCTGCCCGTGTCAAACAGGCAGCTAGTCCTGTGCCCCTCCACCAGGATATCCATCATCGACCTTGCGAGCTGGTGCAGAGCGCTTTGGTCGAGGGTCACGGAAGCCAGCGTTGAACGGGGCGAGTCGGTGGCGGGGCCTGGTGACGCCGGCAAAGATGGCCGCTCACATCCGGGCATGCAAGATGGCGAGTCGGGGGCTGGGCCTGGTGACGCCAGCAAAGATGGCCGCTCACATCCGGGCATGCAAGATGGCGGCTCCCAGGTCGCACACGGGTAGGTAGGGGCGGGGCCTGGTGACGCCGGCAAAGATGGTTGTCCACATCCGGTCATGCAAAATGGCGGCCCCCAGGTCTCAGACGCAGCGCTGCTCGACCCCGGGCGCGGTTTAGATTTACAGACCTTGGCGAAATGGCCCTTCTTCCCGCAGCTGGAACAAGTTGCTTCGCGAGCCGGACAGCTGTTTCTGGCATGTTTCTGAAGCCCACAAAAGTAACAGTGTTTTATACTCGGCGAATTTGAGGAGTTCGTGATACCGCGACTGGCAGCGGCGTTGGCGAATTCGCTCGGAACCGGGGAATCGCGCGGCTGGACCGCTTCGGTGTACAGCTGCGCAGCCTCTAACGTATCAGCCGTCTCTATCGCGGAGCGTAAGGTAAGATCAGCTTTTTCCAGCAGCCGCTGGCGTAAATACACTGACCGGACTCCAGTCACAAAAGCGTCTCGGACCAAGAGTTACGTATGCTGTTCCGCTGTGAGCGCTTGGCAGTCACAAGTCCGCACGAGTGCCTGTAGAGCTCGGAGAAATTCAGCAGTCGACTCCGTAGGCCGCTGTTTTCGTGTTGCCAAGCGGTGCCGGGCATAAACAACGTTTACCGGCCGCAGGTACTGTCTTTTGAGGGCGGCAAGCGCCCCCTCGTAGCTGGAGAGGTCCCTGATAAATGAATAAACTTTTGGGGCGACCCTCGAGAGGAGAAGCCTGTGCCGAACAGCCGAGTCAGAGGCACGAACCTCCTCCAAGTACGATTGGAAGCACACAAGCCAGTGTTCAAAGGCAAGAGCTGCTTCTGGGTCTCGGGGGTCCAAATCTAGGCGTTCTGGGCGTAAAGCGGTTTCCATGTTGAAATTTCAGTCAATAAAATTGATGCACCATCAATAACTCACGCTGAGACTTAGGAAGTGAGATATCGGCTTTTATTGACTGAAGAACAACACTACATCCTGGGAAAATGAGGGAGAGCAGCAGACCACAGTCGCCTTTATACAGGGGTCTGTGGGAGGAGCCACAGGAGCAGTCAGACAGGTATATCTAGTTCACCACAGCTCCCCCCCTTTCTTTCTCCCGAGGCCTCCCATCCCATGATCCTTTCCCTTCTCCAGCTCTGTATCACTTTCGCCAATCACCTTTCCAGCTCTTAGCTTCATCCCACCCCCTCCGGTCTTTTCGTATCATTTCGCATTTCCCCCTCCCCCCACTACTTTCAAATCTCTTACTATCTTTCCTTTCGGTTAGTCCTGACGAAGGGTCTCGGCCTGAAACGTCGACATCGCTTCTCCCTATAGATGCTGCCTGGCCTGCAGTGTTCTACCAGCATTTTGTGTGTGTTGAAGTAATTTATCTGACAGTTTCAATGTCAACTGTGGAATTTGATTGAGAACATGGACCATTTGTGATAGGAAGGGCTACCAATGTCACCTGTGTCTGTTTCAGATTATCGCTCTTGATTGTAACATTGTTGTTTCTTAAATCTTAAAACAAGCTTAATCCATGCCTTTTTAAAGCAGTACAGCTGTGAAACTTAACATGCAAGGATCATCATTTAGTTTTAATCTTCAATCTGTTTTACAGTAAGAAGCAATTCCCTATTGGTGATGAACAGTGTAGACTGATAAAGTGTGACCTCATGGATTAGTCAGTGATGAAGCATTTTATAACAGCGCAGACAGTACATCTTTTAACCAAAGTACTAGAAGAGGGGGTGGTACTGTGGCATACTTAGTGAAGCTGATGCCTCACAGTTCCATTGACTCGGGTTTGGTCCAAGGTGCGAGGGTTTGTAGATTAATTGGCCACTGTAAATTGTCCTTGGTGTGTAAATGAGTGGTAGAATCTGGGAGAGTAGGGTTCAACGTGGGGAGAATAAAAGGGGTTGGTACAGAATAAGTATAAATGGATGTTTAAGTATCATTGTGGGCTTAGAACATGGAACATAGAACAGAAAACAGAATAATACAGCACAGGAATAGGCCCTTTGGTCCACAATGTCAGCACTGAATATGATTCTGAATTAAATAATTCTCTTCTACCTGTACATGATACATATCCTTCCAGTCCCTACATAGTCATGTCTCTAACAGCCACTTAATCATATCTACTTCTATCACTCCTCCCAGCAGCCTGTTCAAGGCATTCACCACTCTGTGTCAAAAAACAACTCCTCCCCACCAACGTCTCCTTTTAACTTTACCCCTCCCATCTTGAGTGTATGTCTTTTAGCTCTTGATGTTTCTTCCCTGTGGAAAATGATTCTGTCCCTCTGCATAACCTATATCCCACAAATCTATCCTTCAGCCTCTGATGGTCTAAAGAAGACAGTCCATGTTTGTCTTGCCTCTCCCTATAGCTGATACCTTCTAATCCAGACAGCCTCCTGGTAAACATCTTTTGTGTCCTTTCCATAGCCTCCACATCGTCCTGTAATGGGGTGACCTGAGTTGCACATAATACTCCAATTACAGCCTATCAGAATTCTATGTAGCAGTAACACGACTTTCTGCCTCTTATAATCAATGTCCTGACAAGCGACGGAAAGCTTATGATATGCTACCTACCTGGTGGGCTGAAAGGTCTGTTTCTGTGACAAATGAATAAAGATGTGCAGTGATGTAAGAGGTCACATGTTACACAGATAAAGAACGGAAAGTATCACTTTTGTGTCACCTGTCAGAGATTATCAAAGCTACAGGTGGAGGTATTTGAAGCTGTAGTCAGAGCCACGATTGGGTACAACTGGGATTGAAGTTGTTGGCTGTCAGTACCGCAGCCAGCTGAAGAGGGAAAGCACATCTGGCCAAACATTTATCATTTATACACCATAACCATCAGCTAAGGTGGATTACATCTAATGAAAGATCAGCAATCTGAAATAATAATATGTTTGAATACATATCATTGATTTTACTCCAATTGGAATATTGTGTCACTTTTTGTGCACCACTGGTCTGGGGTGAGAAGTTTCAGTTATCCAGACTCAGTTATCAAGAGCTCGATAGGTGCTTTGAGAGCTGAAAATGTCACGATGTTTAGATATGATGAGCTTGTAAAGAGGAAGTAGTAAGAAACCCCTTCCTGTAGAAGGCGGTTTGGTTACGAAAGGACAAAGGTTTTGTATTGTGCATTGGAGAGTTGTCATTTGGGATGTCTTGAAAGAGAGTTTGATAAATATTTACAGAGGAATATTTTGCAAGGATCCTGAGATATTCAGATTGATTAACATTGTGTGTCAAGTCCAGGAGCCTCCACTTCTGTGGCTTCATCTCCAAGACAATAGAATGACTTGATTTTTCACCAGATGATTAGTTTTAGAAGAAAGGAATTGTCAACATTTCACCAGGGCTAGTGCAGGTCTGACAATTCCTTTCCTCTCACTGATGCTGGCTGACCTGCTGAGTTCCACCAGCAGATTGTTTGTTGCTCCAGATTCCAGAATCCTCAGTCTCTTGAGTCTTGATTAACAATGGCATATATTGTATATGAGAAGATACTTGCACAGTTGGTCTAACCAGTGTGTTTAACTATGTGGAAAGCATTATATGAATGGTATTAAGTAGCAGACATTTATATTGTGCCACACAACTGTGTTATTAGATTAAATCTGGCTGAAATATAAGGAGAAATAACAAAGTTTGTTGAAAATGGTTGGAATTAATAAGTGCTATACAGGAGAAAGCAAAGGCAGAGAGAAGGAAAGTTTGAATGAAGGAACTGCAGATCAAACTGCTGGCAATTGTGCCATGATTAAATTAAGAAATGCACTCTCCCTCAGACATCATAGTTTGATATGGCACTTTGAATGAGAAAGAAATTAAGAAGCTGCAGAGAGTATTGACTCTGTCCAATGCATCATAGGGACATTCCTCCCCACCTTCTAGGTATTTAAATGAGGTATGGCCTCAGAAAGGCAACATACATCATCAAAGATTCCCATGATCTAGTCCATGCCATCTTTTTGCAGCTATCATTGGGTAGGAAGTACAGAAACCTGAAGTCCCACACCACCAGTTCCAGAACAGCATCAGTGATTTAGTTTAACACTATAATTCCTACAGTCCTGATCAAAAAGTTACAGAACCTGGGCACTGTAACTCCCTCTGCCTTTGGATCCTCCATTTCCTAACCGGACGACCACAATCTGTGTGGATTAGTAATAATAACTCCTCCTCAATGGCGATCAACCCTGGCACCTCAGGGATATGTGCTTAGCCCATTGCTCTACTCTTTCTATGCACATGACTGTGTGGCTAAGCATAGCTCAAATGCCTTTTATAAATGTGCTGGTGATACAACCATTGTTGGCAGAATCTCAGATGGAGACGAGACAGTGTGCAGGAGTGAGATATACTAACTAGTTGAGTGGTGTCATAGCAACAACCTTGCACTCAGCATCAGTAAGACCAAAGAGCTGGATGTGAACTTCAGAAAGGGTAAGATGAGGGAACACAAACCAATTCTTATAGAGGGATCAGAAATGGAGAGAGTGAGCAACTTCAAGTTCCTGGTATCAATATCTCTAAGGATGCAGCTAGGCAAAATAGCAGCTATATTTCTTTAGGAGTTTTAAGAAATTTTGTTCGTCACCTAAAACACTTGAAAATTTCTATAACTGTACTGTAGAAAGTATTCTGACTGGCTGCATCACTGTCTGGTATGGGGGGGGGGAAGTCAGGGGGGCTACTACACATGATCAAAAGAAGCTACAGAAAGTTATAAAACTAGTCAGCTCCATCATGGGTACTAGCCTCAATAGTATCCAAGACATCTTCAAGAAGTGGTGCCTCAGAAAGACAGCATCCATTATTAAGGATCTCCAGCACCCAGGACATGCCCCCTTCTCACTGTTACCATCAGGAAAGAGGTTCAGAAGCCTGAAGGTACACACTCAGCGATTCAGGAACAGCTTCTTCCCCTCTGCCATCTGATTTCTAAATGAACATTGAACCCATGAACACTACCTTGTCTGTTTTATCATTTCTGTTTTTGGACTACTCTTAATCAAACTATTTAATATACTTTAATATACTCACTTTACACCACACACTGTCAGAACAGTGTTGCTAGGATAATCAGGGACACGACCCACACAGCCAACACACTTTTTGTCCCTCTTCCCTCCGGGAGAAGGTTCAAGAGCTTGAAGATTCGTGCGGCCAGATTTGGGAACAGCTTCCTTCCAACTGTGATAAGACTGCTGAACGGTTCTTGACCTGGATCTGGGCCGTACCTTCCAAATATCCGGACCTGACTTGCACTACCTTACTTTCCCTTTTCTATTTTTTAATTATGATTTATAATTTAAATTTTTATAATATTTCCTTTGATTTGTACTCCAAGGAGTGCGAAGCGCAGAATCAAACATCGCTGTGATGATTGTACACTCTAGTATCAATTGTTTGGTGACAATAAAGTAAAGTAAGTAAGTAATATATGTATACATACCTATTGTCATTGATTAACTTATTTATCGTTTTTCTATGTTATCATGTGTTGCATTGTATTGCTTCCACTAAGGTAACAAATTTCACGACAGATGCTGGTGATATTAAACCAGATTCTGATTCTTGAACCAACCAGCACAACCTTAATTGTTTTCTTGTTTAGCAGCACTATGATCACTTTGTACTTGTTGTTTTGTTGTTCTAATTCTGTTCTTTTACATAATTTATCTTTAATTTAGGCTGTTTTGTGAACTTTATTTCATTTATGCTATGTGCCTGTGATGCTGCTATAAGTAGGTTTTTCATTGCCTTGGTGTGTATACATACTGTTCTGCATATGGCAACAAACACAATATGACTTTGAAAACGAGGAACACGACAGAGGTCGCAGAGGTTGTGGTCAGGGGTAGGAACAGAGCTAAACTTAGATTCACATCTCTTCATCTCCATTTGATTCTTGAATTCATTGAAATTTTAATTTTGCCTTTTAGCTGAAGTAGAAAATGTGTGTGTGTGCGTGCGTGCGTGCGTGCGTGCGTGCGTGTGTGTGTGTGTGTGTGTGTGTGTGTGTGTACAGGGACTTCTCTGAATTATCCTTGGGAAGGATTTTGGCCAGACTGCTGCAAGAACAAGAGCCATTGAAAAGGGCATGTCTCACTACGTGTGAGTTTCACTTAGGCCAATGCAAGGAAATGAGGTGCAAGCATAGTGTGGTGAACTACATACACCTGTCTGGACTGCTCCTGTGGCTCCTCCCACAGACTCCTGTATAAAGGCGATTGAGGCCTGAGCCCGGTCTCATTCTCCAGGATGTAGTGTTGTTCATTCTTCCAGTCAATAAAAGCCGATATCTCGTTTCTTACGTCTCAGAGTGAGTTATTGATGGTGCATCACATAGTAGCCATTGTGTGAGTGGGCAGAGTTGTAGTGGAGTACCGAGACTCTAGCTTATGGGGCTTCAGTGAAAGGAGGTGGAGGTTACTCTCCCGGAGGCCATTTTGAATCAGCTATTGTGGGCCAGTGGAGGAGTTTAAGGCCTGAGGCTTTGGCAATGAGGTACAGTTGAGTAGCAGGTAAAAGCAGGTAAGGTGCTTTTCTTATAATATCTAATTTAAAAATACTAATTAAATATGTAGGGATGCAGGATCTGGTGATGTGTTTTATCTGCATGATATGCGAGCTGGTGGACCCCATTGTGGTTCCTTATTATCACATCAGCTGCTTGAAGAACTCAGGCTCAAAGATGATGACCTGAAATTTGAGCTTCAAGCACTGTGATGCATCAGGGAGGGGGGAGTGTTACCTGGACATTGCATTTCAGGAGGCAGTCACATCTATTAGATTAATACTTAGATTCATCTTCTATTTGGGAATGAAACAGGGCAAGTGACATATTAGAAATCACCCTGCAGTTTGAGAGGTAGAAGCTAAAATTGGATGCATTGGCGTTACAGTGGATTAAAGGGAATTACAGAGACATGAGAGTGGGGTTGTTAAAGTTGATAGGAAGGAGACACCAGTAGGGACTACGGTAGAGCAACAGTGGCTGGTGTTTCTGGGAATAAATTGGAAGATACAGGATTTGTTCATCTCAAGGAAGAAGAAACACTCTAAAGATGGGATGGGAAAACTGTGGCTAATAAAGGAAGTCAAAGACAATGTAAAAGCAAAAAAAGAGGGCATACAATATAGCAAAAATTAGTGGGAGGCCATGGGATTGAGAAGCTTTTAAAATCCAATAGAAGTCAATGAAAAAAGCAATAAGGAGAGAAAAGATGAAATGTGGAAGGAAGCTAGTCAATAATATAAAAGATACTAAAAGATTTTTTTCTTAAATTTTAGAAGGAATTGGCCAGATCACTCTTGGTGTATTGTGAGCAGTTTTGAATTGAATTGACTTTATTTCTTACATCCTTCCCATACATGACGAGTAAAAATCTTTACATTATGTCTCCATCTGAGTGTGCAATGTGCAATCATAGTAATTCATAATAATTTATAATAAATAGAACAGTCAATGTAATATAGAGTAAACTCAAATCAGCGTGAGTTCATCAGTCTGAAGGCCTGGTAGAAGAAGCTGTCCCGGAGCCTGTTGGTCCTGGCGTTTATGCTGCGGTACCGCTTCCTGGATGGTAGCAGCTGGAATAGATTGTGGTTGGGATGGCTTGGATCCCCAATGGTCCTACAGGTCCTTTTTACACACCTGTCCTTGTAAACATCCCGAATCATGGGAAATTCACAGCTACAAATGCACTGGGCTGTCTGCAGGACTCTCTGCAGAGTCCACATACCAAAGAGTTCGTGGTAGCAGTGGTCCCAGAAGGAATTTATGAAATTTATCCAGGGAATGAAAGGCTTAACATATAAGGAATGTTTGCTTACTCTGAGCCTGTATTTGGTTGAGTTCAGAAGAATAGGGAGCAATCTTTTTGAAACCTATGGAACATTGAAAGGCATAGATAGAGTGGACATAGAGAAGATGTTTCCAATAGTGGGAGAATTGAGAGCTGGAGGGCTCAGCCTTTGAATAGAAGGATGTCTCTTTAGTAAGAGATGAGGAATTACTTTAACTAGAGGGCAGTGAATCTGTGGAATTCATTGCCACAGATGGGTGTGGAGAAGAACTTTTTGGGTATATCTAAGGCAGAGGCTGATAGGTCCTGGATTCAGGATATCAAAGGTTACAGGGAGATGGCAGGAGAATGAAAGGTAAAATAAGTCAGTCATGATTGAACAGCAGAACAGACTTGATGGGCTGAATGGCCTAATCTCCTCCTATGTTTTCTGGTCTCATGGTAAATATCTTTACTCACAGGTAGGAGAATTAGCAATCTCTATTCTGTGGGGATCTGCTGTTTCCATTTATTCAATAATTAACAATGACCTCTGAAATTTGAAATGCTATTTCTACAGCAAACTTAAAGCACTTTTTCATGTTGACCTTCAGACATTAAAACTGAGCCCTCTCATATGAATGGAAATTTTCTACTGTCCTTTGCTTTTTTCCGTGTCTGCCTTATGAACCGTGTCAACATGGGACCAGCAAACCTGTTAGACAAATGACTTCTGCAGCTGCCTCTGTGCTTTATCATGAAAGAATTAATGATAAAGTACCTTACATTATGTAATATATCTTAATTTCCAGCCAGCATTGTTCATTGATCTAATGTCGACTGCATTATGAACGTTTAGAGACCTGAAATTTGACAACTCAGTCGCTGTTCTTTGCACCGTGCTCTGTAATCATCCCCAAACTGCTTAAGTGACTGGAACTTCAGGTACAGCAAGAAGTATACAGGATGCATTCAGAATTGACTTTTCAGACGAACAGACCTCCAACCTCAGAAGCGAATCAAGATAGGAAACTGGATAAATATTTACAGAAGAATATTTTACAAGATTCAGGTTTACAAGAACCAAGCACAGACCAGGCTGTAACCTGGACCTTAGCACTGACTGTGCTTTCTACTCTCTCCCTCTGTGTAGATGAAAGGTTAACTAGTTTTCTGTCTTTTCCGGAGGACGTGAAAGATTCCAAGACACTTTAGAGGAAAACAAGGAAGATATCTATGACAGAGGCTCAAGGAGCACTTGCAGTCAAAATGACGCCAAGCTGATGTCACCTTTGAGGTTGTTGCTCAGACTTTATTTTTTTAAGTTTGCAGAAATAATTGTAGGGACAGAGAGGGGAGTCAGGTTAGGGTTTAGAACTGGGATGTGGAGGAGTTAGAAGTCAGGCCTCTGCTCCGCACGCCATGTTCCAAGTCCAGTGACATGAATGGGTGACAAAGGACATCTGCAGTTATGGCTTCCACTCTATGTTCGAAGACTGTTGACATGGATGTGTGACGATGGACATCTGTGAATGTTGGCTGTCCCAGGTCAGTGGTTCTCAGTATTGGATGCACGTGTGTGCAGGAGGTATGAAGGAATGCAATGGCCAGTCAGTCAATGAGCCCAGAGTTTGAGTCTGGAGCTTGGGGACTTGTCATCAGCTAGTCTTGGGGTCAATATCAAAAATTAAATCCTGAAGGTCAATTGGATTTCCCAAAGTCAAAGCCTAGTCAAAGTCCAAGCATAGAGGCTGGAGGTTTGAAAGTGGAGAGTGGTTGGGGCTTGTTTTGCTGTTGTTGTTTTGTTGCTTGTTGTGTTCTTTGTTGTTCTGCTGAGCACTCTGGGCATGCTATATTACTGCCGAAATGTGTGGTGTATCTTCAGCACATCCTTAGGTATGTAAACATTGCATGTATTTCACTGTACATTTCCATGTATGTGATAAATAAAGGCAAATTTCAATCTGAAATTGAGGTGCTGTAATCTGCAGCAGGAAATTGCTAGAGAAAATCAGAAGGGGAGGCAGCATCTGTGGAGTTAGATGGATAGTCAATTTATGGGGTTGATATCCTACATCAGGCCCCAATATCCTGAACAGCATATACCCCTCAATGAATAATACAAAAATATCATGGAATCTTGCTGCAGATCTGCTGGTGTATCCCATAAATTAATAAGGACCTCACAGAAAAGCTTTGGTTATGAAGTGTTTCGGGACAACTTGAAGTTGTGAGAAATACTATGGAAATGATTAATTCTCGTTAGGTGATTGGGATAGGGGTAAAAAAAAGTGTGGTCAGATCACACCCCAGGAAGGATGGATCAAGGAAATAAGTGGCCTGCTCCAGATATATTGATTGAGGATATTGTTGAGTGTGTAATATTTGAGTATTGTTGTAAATATATTGGTTAATTAAGCATTCCTTGTTGTTTACACAATACATTGTGGATTATATGTAAATGTACATGAATGGCATACATCATCACACCTATCTGTTGAAATGCAGTGAAACATTCAAGTTTAAAAAAAGCACAGTGAGACATTCGAGTTAACAATGGTCAATTAATAAAACAGTGCGGCATGTGCTTCTTTGGGAAGAGACAGAGATGGTCAAGTTTAAAAAAACGCAGAAAGCGGAAAAATTCACAGATTCATAAACAGTGAGTACCAGGTGTTAATAATCATAACTTTTAAAAAAAGCAGAAATGGCAGGCTATATCGGAAAGATAAATGTGTTTAATTGCATAAGAGATAACTGGATTTTGTAAACTGAGCAAACAGTGTTTTGAAGCAAGTGGAATAACTCTTGAGAAACGAGTGTCTGTTTTGCTGAGTGCATTTGGTGGAAGAGCATGCAGTTTTCTTGGAAATTTTATTGCTCCAATCAAACCAGCCGAGCTTTGCTAATATTATGAATGTAGTGCAGGAACATTCAGAACTGAAACAATTGAGTTGATTGCATAACGCTTTAGCTTTCATAAGCAAAAGGAAGGTAAGTCCATTTTAGCTTATCTGGTTGAATTGAAGAAGTTGGCTGAACGTTGTCAGTTCAGTGATGGGCTTAATGATGTACTGAGAGATTGTTTAATTTGTGTAATCTTACAAGAAAACATTAAAAAATGGCTCCTTACTGAGGCACAATTCATTTAAAAGAGGTTGAAATTACTGTATCAAAGGAAACAGCAGAGACTCTATGGAGTTGCAGTCAGGAATGAAAGTGAGCATGAACAATTGCAATGTGTAAGCATAAACTGGCCTGCATGAACAAATAGCGTTACCATAACGGCATGGGCTAACATACTAGACCAATGTAGGTATCGAGGCAAAACTTGCATGAAAATACAACAAAGGAGACACTTAAAAAGAACATGTTGGGCAAATAAAGATGATTGGGAAGAGATAAAGATTAAAATTTGAGCTACAGTTTTTAAAAGGGCACTAAACTGCATGCTGTTGATAATGATGAGAGTGACACAGGACAGAGTAACCTTGAGACTTACAGTGTGAAATCTAACAATAGACAAGCAATATGGCTACGTTAGAAGTGAATGTCAAATTAATTAAAATGGAATTGGACACTGGCTTGGCTGTTTCAGTCATTCCACCAAATGAATTTGAATGACATTTCAAAGGTACTGAACTGAAGCCTGAAAATATCGAACTAAGAACCTATACTGGAGAAAAGATAATTCTTGTAAGAATGGCATTGGTTACAGTGAAATACAACAACCAGCAAGTTACATTGAGCTTACTTAATTACTTACTGCCCATTATGCCCTGGCATTTAGGGCAGCAATGAAGGTCCTCTGTCTCTGGGGGTGTTCAGGGCTTCTTTTATGATTCCAGTAGCTTCTTCTCAGATTTAACTACTGTCAGTCATACAAGTCCTGTGTAGAGACTCAGAAATTCTGTCACACTCAGACGAAGAAGGAGTCTTCATTGCTGTTTCCATAACAATTTTGTTTTTACCTGTCAGGGTTGTCTCTAAACCATAAGGTTATGGTCCTCTTGGATGACATTGGGCTTGTATGTGGTAAAGTAGGAGGGCCAGATTTCTGGGAGCATGATTGGCTGAGACAACTAAAGCTTGATTGGAGACCCAACCACCATTTGCATGCTAAATCCCCTGCTGTAGAGTCATTTGAAAGTGAATTGAGAAAGGTACTGGTTGATGCTACAGCAGGGGTCAATGTGGACATGGTGGAGGACTACAAATACCTGGGGATACGAATGGACAATAAACTGGACTGGTCAAAGAACACTGAGGCTGTCTACAAGAAGGGTCAGAGCTGTCTCTATTTCCTGAGGAGACTGAGGTCCTTTAACATCTGCCGGACGATGCTGAGGATGTTCTATGAGGCTGTGGTGGCCAGTGCTATCATGTTTACTGTCAAACTGTGCTGGGGCAGCAGGCTGAGGGTAGCAGACACCAACAGAATCAACAAACTTATTCGTAAGGCCAGTGATGTTGTGGGGGTGGAACTGGACTCTCTGACGGTGGTGTCTGAAAAGAGGATGCTGTCCAAGTTGTATACCATCTTGGACAATGACTCCCATCCACTCCATAATGTACTGGTTAGGCACAGGAGTACATTCAGCCAAAGACTCATTCCACCGAGATGTAACACTGAGCGTCATAGGAAGTCATTCCTACCTGTGGCCATCAAACTGTACAACTCCTCCCTCGGAGTGTCAGACACCCTGAGCCAATAGGCTGGTCCTGGACTTATTTCCACTGGGCATGAATAACTTATTATTATTTAATTATTTATGGTTTTTATATTGCTATATTTCTTCACTATTCTTGGTTGGTGCGGCTGTAAGGAAACCAATTTCCCTCGGGACCAATGAAGTATGTCTGTCTGTACTCAAGGATGGCATTGGAAAAATCAAACATATCAAGGGTAAAATAATGTTAAATGAAAGTGTCATACACAAGTTTTACAAAACCCATCTAGTTCCTTCTACCATCCGTGATCAAGTAGCCAGTGAGCCAGATTGCAAGGAGGCTGAAGGAATTCTTTCCAAGGTTGAATGGAGCCCATGAGCAACACCAATGGTACCAGTAGCCTGGATGACATCTTTTTTACCAGTAAGGATGCCAAGGAACATCTCCAAAATTCCAAGACAGTGTTAAAATGATTAGAAGATTATGGGCTCAGAGCATGACGCAACAAGTGTAAATTCTTTAAAACAAGCATCATTCATTTACTGTGATCATATCATGGAGATACAAAGATTACACAAGTGTGCTGAGAAAATTCAAGCAGTGGTGGATGTCCAAGGCCAAAGGATGTGTCACAGTTGCAGTCCTTTTTAGAATTTGTCAATTACTGTAGCAGCTTCCTGCCAATCCTGGCTACTGTGCTCCACCACTTGAATTCGTCACTATGTATCAGGAAGAATGGACAAAACAGTATGAGATAGCTTCCAAAAAGGTAAAGTTAATGGTGATGTCAGACACTGTATTCACACATTACGATCCACATCATTCAGTGAACTTTGTCTGTGATGCCTCACCTTATGTTATAGGAGCAGTTACGTCACATCTCTGAGGACCTAACCTGGTCCCACCACATCAAAGCAGTTATAAAGAAGGTAAGACAGCAACTATACTTCATTAGGAGTTTGAAGAAATTTGGCATGTCAACAAATACACTCTAAAACTTCTAAAGATGTACTGTGGAGAGCATTCTTTCAGGCTGCATCACTGTCTGGAATGGGGGGTGGGGGCTACTGCACAGGACAGAAAGAAGCTGCAGAGGGTTGTAAATTTAGTTGGCTTCATCTTATGTACTAGCCTACAAAGTTCCCAGGACATCTTCAAGGAGAAGTGCCTCAGAAAGGCAGCGTCCATTATTAAGGACCTCCTGCACCCAGGGCATGCCCTTTTCTTACTGTTACCATCAGGTAGGAGGTACAGAAGCTTGAAGGCACACACTCAGCGATTCAAGAACAGCTTCTTCCTCTCTGCCATCCGATTCCTAAATGGACATTGAACCCATCAACCCTATATCACCTTTTTAATATATATTAGTTGTTTTTTTTGCACTATTTTAAATCGATTCAATACACATACACTGTAATTTATGTATGTATGTATTTATTTATTTATTTTCTTCTTCTATATTATGTATTGTACTGAACTGCTGCTGCTAAGTTAACAAATTTCACGACACATGCCAGTGATAATAATCCTGTTTCTGATTCTTTTTCTGATGGAAGTGAACGTTGAATAGTCATAAATGACATTCCCTTACTGCTACAGAGAAAATTTATGCTCATGTTGGCAGAGATGCCTTGAGTCTATTTTGGGGTGTAAAATGTTTCTACCCATCAATGAATGGTGTCCTTTTTCAATCCACAGTAAGTTGTTACTCTAACATCAGCAGCATGAGTGCAAAGATGGGTTATGTTTCTTGGAGAACAGAATTACAAGATTGAATTCAAGAGGACAACTAATCATAGAAATCCTGATGGATTGTCTCGTTTATCTTTGGAATAAGAAATACCTGAAAAAATTACAAAAGAGAACACTCTTCTTAATGTATTCTCCCTAATGCAAATCAAAAGTCTCCCTATTACAACAGAGATGATTGAAGGGGAAACCAGAAAAGACCCCACACTGTGTTAGGTCTACATAACAATGCAAAATGGCTAGAATGTGCAGCAGAAATTCCAGTTCTCCCATTTTTATCAATACCGTGATGAACTTGCCCTTTATGAAGTTTGCTTTGTGTGGGGATTGAAAGTTGTACCATCCAAGCTGAGAGCTGCACTGTTGAAGGAACCAGGCGCTGGTCATTTAGGCGTGGTTGAAATAAAAGCATTAGCTCAAAGCTTTGAATGGTGGCCTGAGATAGATCATCAGATCAAACACCTTGTCATGCACTGTTTAGGATGCCAACACGTCCAGGAGAAAGATATTCAGAGCTGTCAGAACCTGTTCCTGCAGTCCCACTGTCAACTCCTACAACCACCATGGAAGAAGTCTCAGACCCTAAGATTGTTTCACAGCAACAAGTCTCACTTGCCAAGCAGAGTAACCTTTTCCCACAAGAGTGAGAAATTCTCCACAGAGAATAAAGCTTTAGGCCTAAATGGGACAATTTTACATTTACTATCAACACGTACAAAAGCTGGATGAACTCAGCAGGTCGGGCAGCATCCATTGATTGCTCATTTCAATGGATGCTGAGTTCATCCAGCTTTTGTACATGTTGATTTGACCACAGCATCTGCAGTGTACTTTGTGTTTACGTTTACTATGTTGTGGATGTTTATATAGTAGTTGCATTGTATAGTATGCTCTCCGTATATATATACACACACACATTAGATGACTAGCGAACAATATGTTACGTATTTAAGTTGAGTTGCATTCTATATTGAGTTGGTGTTTATGGTTTAGCAGGGAGGAGTGTTGTGTATTTAATACTTTGGCAATATTGTGAATATATCATTTGATTAAGCATTCTTTGTTGTTTATGTAAGGTATTGCGGGTTATATATGAAAGTACGTGAATTGCATACGTCATCATGGCCCCACATCATAAGTGCATCTCACTAAAAGTAAGAACGAAGTGTACATGTTTATTCTAGTTTCCCCATGTTTTTCTTTCAATTAGTTTTATGGTTTGGAGTTACAAAACATAACACAAGTGAAATCTGAAATATATCTAGTAAAGCAACTGGTACTCGTGGGTTTAACTGAACACAAGAGAATGCAGATGCTGGAATCTGGAGCAAGAAATAATCTGCTGAAGAAATTCAGCAGTCAAGCAGCATTTGCCTAGGGAATAGGAGGAATAGTTGAAACTTTGGGTCCTTTTGCAGGTTTTCAGCCTGAAATTGCTTCCATAGTTGCTACTTGACCCACTGAGTTATTCCAGCATATTGTTCGATGCTTTAGGCAGCTCTTTGTCCACAGTGAAGCCCAGGGGACAAACAAACCAACCCAATTTGTGATGCAAATGGTAGAACCTAACTGTGCTCCAAATAATCTGTTTTCACTCAAGATTAGCACCCATAATTGATACAAAGTACTTTTTGAGATTTGGTATCTGTAGTAATTGGCTGTCAAAGACTAGACTGCAGCAGTTTCAGAAGGCAGCTTGTCACTACCTTTTCAATAGCAACTGGGGATGGGCAATAAACACTGGCATTGCCTCTGATACACTGATTCAGTAAAAAGAGAGCAGAAATACAAAAGTGGAATCAGAGTTTAGAAGGAGATTTGTAATTCTGTTTGTTCGAGTCGTAGTCATGGAACCATAAACCCTACCGCACAGAAACAAACCCTTTGACTCATCTTGCCTGTGCTGAACTGTTATTCTTCCTAGTCCCATCCACCCACACTTGGACCATATCCCTCCCATCTATGTACCTATCCAATCCGCTCTTAAACGTTGCAATCGAACTCCATCCACCACTTCTTATGGCAGCTTGTTCCACACTTGCACCACCCCCTGAGTGAAAAAGTTCCCCCTCAGGTTCCCGTTAAATATTTCACCTTTCACCCTCAATCTGTGACCTCTGGTTCTACTCCCACCCAACCTCAGTTAAAAAAAAAGCTTATTTATACCCCTTATAATTTTGCATATCTGTTATCAAATCTCCACTCATTCTCTTATGCTCCAGGAAATAAAGTCACAAGATCACAAGACAAAGGAGCAGAAGTAGGCCATTTGGCCCATCGAGTCTGCTCTGCTACTCCACCATGAGCTAAACTATTCTCCCATCTAGTTCCAATTTCTGGCTTTTTTCCCATATCCCTTGATGCCCTGATGAATTAGATACCTGTCAATCTCCTCCTTAAAAACCCTCAATGATTGGGCCTCTACAGCTGTATGTGGCAACAAATTCCATAAATCCACGACTCTCTGGCTGAAAAAATTTCTCCTCATCTCTGTTTTAAATGGGTACCCTCTAATTCTAAGACTGTGACCACTTGTCCTGGACTCACTCACCAAGGGAAACAGCCTTTCCACATCTACTCTGTGAAACCCTTTCAACATTCGAAATGTTTCTATGAGATCCCCTCTCATTCTTCTATACTCTAATGAATACAATCCAAGAGCCGACAAACGCTCCTCATATGTTAGTCCCTGCATTCCAGGAATCATCCTCGTGAATCTTCTCTGAACTCTCTCCAACATCAGCACATCCTTTCTAAGATAGGGGGCCCAAAAACCGCACACAGTATTCCAAATGGGGTCTCACCAGTGCCCCATAGAGCCTCATCAACACCCCCTTACTCTTATCCACTATACCTCTTGAAATGAATGCCAACATGGCATTCGCTTTCCTTACTGCCGATCCAACCTGGTGGTTAACCTTTAGGGTATCCAGCACTAGGACCCCCAAGTCCCTTTGCACTTCCGATTTTTGAATTTTCTCCCCATCTAAATAATAATCTGCCCGATTATTTCTTCTTGCAAAATGTGCAACCATACATTTCTCAACATTGTATCTCATCTGGTATTTCTTTGCCCACTCTCCTAAACTGACCAAGTCTCTCTGCAACCTTTCCGTTTCTTCAACACTTCCTGCTCCTCCACCTATCTTGGTGTCATCCACAAACCTGGCCAAAAAACCATTTAATCCGTAATCTAAATCATCGATATACAGTGTAAAAAGAAGAGGCCCCAACACAGACCCCTGCGGAACACCACTAGTAACTGGCAACCAACCAGAATAGGATCCTTGTATTCCCACTCTTTGCTTTCTGCCTATCAGCCAATGCCCCACCCATTCCAATATCCTTCCTGTAATTCCATGGGCCCTCATCTTATTAAGCAGCCTCTTATGTAGCACCTTATCAAAGGCCTTTTGAAAATCCAAATACACAACATCCACAGCCTCTCCCTTGTCATTCTTATTCGAGATTACCTCAAAAAATTCCAATAGGTTGGTGAGGCAGGATCTACCCTTCATGAAACCATGCTGGCTTGGGCCTATTTTGTCATGCACCTCAAGGTAATTCATAACCTCATCCCTGAGGATCGACTCCAATAATTTTCCAACTACCGATGTCAATAGGTCTATAATTTTCTTTTTGCTGCCTCCCCCCTTTCTTAAACAACAGAACCACATCTGTGACCTTCCAGTCCTCTGGAACCATGGCAGAGTCTACTGATTCCTGGAAGATTATTTCCAATGCCTCCACAATCTCCAAAACCACCTCCCTCAGAACCCGTGGAGGCACCTCATCCGGTCTGGGAGACTTATTTATCCTTAGTCCATTTAGCTCCTCAAGCACTTTCTCTCTAGTAATCTTGACTGTACCTAATTCTATTCCCTGAGACCTCTGGCTATCAGGTATGTTGCTAATGTCTTCCACTGTGAAGACTGATGAAAAATACTCATTTAATTCCTCTGCCATCTCTTTGTTACCCATTATAATTTCTTCAGCATCCTTTTCAACAGGTCCTATATCTACCCATGTCACTCTTTTACTCTTCATATATTTTTAAAAACTCTTAGTGTCCTTTTTTATGTTAGTTGCCAATTTCCTTTCATAATTCATCTTTTCTTTCCTAATGACTTTCTTAGTTTCCTTCTATAAATTTTTAAAATTCGTCCAGTCCTCAGTTTTCCCACTAATTTTTGCTTCCTTGTATGCTGCCTCTTTTGCTTTGATTTTAGCCTTAACTTCTCTCGTTAGCCACATTTGTGTCATTTTTCCTTTTATGATTTTCTTTTTTCTTGGAATATATTTTTCCTGCACTTTCCTTATTTCTTGTAGGAATTTCATCCAATTCTGCTCTACTGTCCCTCCATTTAGCTTACTTACTATAACTCAGGTCCTCAAGTCCTGGCCTGATCCTTGTAAATTTTCTCTGTATTCTTTCAATTTTAGTTGAGAATATGTCTGGATGAACAAAGGGCTCTAGTGTGGAGTTGAGTGAAGGTTACTTGCAACATTGACCCAGCAATAATGGATTAATGGTGGTCTGAATGGTGGCTTTTGGCAGCTGTGTATGTTAGCCAAGGGAGCTCAGAAACCACGAACATCAATAGACGATTTCTTACATTTTATGCCGAGAGGATTTGATGCTGCAAAAATTCAATCTGTCTAGAGATCAGAGAGATTTCAGTTGAAAGATTGTACCCTGTATCTTCTGAGGCAAGTTTCAAGACAATTAATGTATTTTGTACGTATATTAATCACTTGATACTATAAAACACATAGTGGAGACAGATCTGTGCAGTATCAAATCCTCCTAGACCCATCTATATGAGTAAGATTAGACCATGGAGACCACCAGCTATCTTTTCCATTGTAAGTGATTGCTTCTGTCATTGTCTGTTATCATTTGTGTTCTCCCCGCAAAGTACACAGCCCACACGATTGTGCTCAGCTGTTGTATGCCTAGAGTCTGCCAGGTCAGGATGAAAGATTAATGTTTAATAGAAACCCCTGAGGGCAATTCTGGCATTAGCTATCATCTGTACAGGACAATAGCCTTGGGCAGGTCATTTAAGAACTTGCTGATCAGATGTGATTCTTTCCTTCAGAAGTGTATTTTACCTTTTATTCATTCACAAAATGTAATATCCATTCTTAACTGCTCCTGAACAGAATGATTTGCTGGGCCTTTACAGAGGGCAGTCAGAGTCAACCACTTTGCTTTGAGCCTGGAGTTGTATCATTGTTCTTTGAGGACATCAATGAACCAATAAATGAAAATATACAACATACTGGAATTGTGAAATAAAAACAACAGGAAATTCTGGAAACACTCAGCAGGTCAACCTGTATCTCAAAGTCAAAGCAAATTTATTATCAAAGTACATATACTGTATGTCACTGTATGCTACCCTGAGATTCATTTTCTTGCAAGATTTTACAGGAAAATAAAGAAATACAATAGAATTTATGAAAAACTATAAATAACAAAGACTGACAAGCAACCAATGTGCAATTAAAAGACAAGTTTTGTAAATAATTATAAAAGTAAATACATAATACTGAGAACATGAGTTGTAGAGTCCGTGAAAGTGAGTTCAGCATTGAGCTGTGTGATGTTATCCACACTGGCTCAGAACGTGATGGTTGTAATAACTGTTTCTGAACCTGGTGGTGTGGGACCCAAGGCTCCTGTACCTCCTGCCTGACGAGAAGAGAACACTTGTGATGGAGTGGGCTGTATTTACCGTCTTTCAATCCTTTTCCCTTCCTGGGCATTAGTGTTTCCATACTTGGCCATGATGCAACCAGTCAGGATACTGTCCTCTATACAAGTTTTACATGACATGCTGAACTTATGCCAACTTCTAAAAAAGGAAGAGGTGCTGTTGTGCCTTCTTTGTGATGGCACCTATGTGCTGGCCCCAGGACAGATCCTTTGATATGGTTACACCAAGGAATCTTAAGTTACTGACCATCTCTACCATCGATCCCCTGTTGAGGACTGGTTCATGGACCCCTGGCTTTTTCCTGTGTGAAAAGAGAAACAAATTTATCCCTTCAGGTCGAAGTCAGTGTCATAAGACAACTAAATACCCCCCTAGTACAATAAAATCAACACTTGACCTCACAATCTACCTCAATATGGCATCACACTTTACTGTCTACGTGTACTGTAACACTTCATCTGCGTTCTGTTATTGTTTTAACTTGTACTACCTCAATGCTCTGTTGTAATGAATTTATCTGTATGAGCAGTACGAGCAGGTTTTAAACTCTACTTTGGTCCACGTGACAACAATAAACCTCTTTTCAAATTTATCCCTGCTCCTTCACTGCACATCTGCAAATTCCACATATCCAAATTAGTTTTGAAAGTTACTATTGTGGCTGTTTCCACCTCCTTCTGGCCTGTGTTTTCTGGGTCATGGAGGCTTGCTGCAGAACATTTGGCATTCTAGTTTCGACAGTCATCTTAATTCTGCATCCTCTGTCACTGTTTCTGACCTTCTCGTCTGGCAGTAGGAACAATTTTGTCCTTTCTGCTTTATGCCAAGCCAAGAGGATTGTAAACCCCATAATCAAATCTTCCTTAACCTCAGCCCCAACTCCTCCATGGAACTCAGACCACCCTGGTGAATCTTTGCACCTTTTGCCTTCCTGCAACCATTAGGTTCTTGAACCAACTTGCACAACCCTGCTGTGCCAACTCTGCAGTGTAGCACTATGGATCACCTCTTGCATTTTCACAGCTTGTCTCCGACTGTATCCTTTTCCTTGCACTAAGATCTTGTTTTTGCACAGCTTTTTTCTCCCCCTGTTCAGCTCTTGTATGATTTATGTATAAATTATGCTTTGAGTGCTGTACATACCTATGTACCCATGATGCAGCTGCAAACCAATTTTTCATTGTGCAACACACACAAAGTGCTAGAGAAACTCAGCAGGTCAGGCAGCATCTGTGGAGGGAAATACATTGTTCGGGACTTTTCAGTTCTGATGAAGGGTCTCAGCCTGAAACATTGATTATTTATTTTGCTCCTCCAGCATTTGGTATGTGTTGCAAGAGGTTTCCAGTATCTGTAGAATCTCTGTGTGTATCAGTTTTTCATTGTGCTTGTTCCTCACTCTCTTTCTGCACAGGACGATAAACTTGACTTAACTTTGCATAATTGCCAATATGCTTTGACATTCTTTTTAAAAAAAACGTTAAACTTGTAATAAAATGGAAATATATGAAAAGGACTCATAACTGATCCCATGAGAGTAATTGGTCACCCTCCTACATACCACTGAAGGCGACAGCGTCTGAAGCATACAGACTGAAGATTCTGGGGTAGCTCATGGCATGTGGGTACAGATCACTGCTTCATGCTTTCAACCAGGACCTCTCTTTTTTGACTTGTACCCTGAATATTGTTTGAGTGGATATGCTAAGCATGATGTGAACAAAACCAAGGAGGAATTTTTTTTAAATCTGTGTTAATGGTGTGACAAATCTTTAATAAATCTGAATTGCCTTAAAGGAGAATTGAGTGATAGTTTGTTTGCATTGTGAACACAAAATACAAGTTATCAGAGATCTTTAGTCAATAGTTCAGCAGAGCACTCCATTGGTCACTTAATACATTAGCAGAGTATTAGTTCCTGCATCAAGTTTTGGAGTGTGTTGACAATGGGGAAAAACGTCACAACCAAGTTCACCCATTTCCTCTGAGCATAGTAAAACTCAACTGACCATTAGTATGAGAAAAGAACAATCTGCCCATCAAGCCCTGTGTCCAGATCTGACCTTTTCAACATCTTGACAGAATTATCTATCAGCAACACCAGAGTTAATATAATGAATTTAGCAAAAGGTTTTCATGCATGAATAAAAGTTACTTAACAATTTAGATGGGCAATTTAAAATATTTTCTTCATTTAATTCAGCTGGTCAGCTTACAGAATATTTTATCTAAATTTTACAGCGTTGTGGCAGATCATTTTGACTTATTTGTCACTGCTTGTGTACAACATCTCTTCCCACCCTTATACATCCATCTCCTTCAGACTATTGTTTGTTAACTCCAGGTCTTCCTTTAATGTGTTATGATAATAATCTTGACCTTAACATAACAGAAGAGCTGCCCGTTGACTTCTGAAAGGGGGGGGGGGGCAGTGCACATCCTCTTGTCTACATTAATGGTGTTGAGCTTGAGAGGCTTAGAGCTTTAAGTTCCTAAGTGTGATCATCACCAATAGCCTCTCCTTGCTCAACCACATTGATGTCACGGCCAAAAAAGCTCTCTAATGCCTCTACTTTCTCAGGAGGCTAAAAAAAATTGATTGTCCTAAGTGACTACACCAATGCATAACGGATTGGTATGCCAACTGCTCAGTACCTGACGCAAGAAACTGCAGAGTTGTGGACCCAGTTTGGCATATCACAGGCATCTGCCTCCTTTCTATGGACTCCGCCTATACTTCTCTTTTCCCTCAGTAAAAAAGCAACATAATCAAAGACTCTACCCACCACAGACATTCTTTTTTCTCTGCTTTCCATCAAGCAGAAGATACAAAAGGCTGAAAGTAGATACCACCAGGCTCAAGGACAACTTCTATCCCATTGTTATCAGATTCTTGAAGGGACATCTTATATTATGAGATGGACTCTTGCTCTCACAATTTACCTTGTTATGGTCTTGCACTTCATTGCTTACCTGCACTGCATTTTTCCAGTAGGTCTTACACTTTATTCCTCATTGTTATTGTTTTACCTTGTTTTAGCTCAATGCACTGTGTAATAGTTTGATTTGGATAAACATTATGCAAGACAAACTTTTCACCGTATCTTGGTACACGTGATAGTAATAAACAAAATCCCAAACCATTGGTTCCTTCTCCAAAGTTGTATCCTTTTTAGCATCTGCCGTAAAGATCACATCTAGCTTATTTTATCATTTGCTTAAAGTTTTGTTTTATTTATACGTTTAGAGATACAGCATGGTAACAGGTCCTTCTGGCCCAGTCAGACCGTGCCAGCCAGTTATGCCCAAGTGACCTATTAACCAGCTAACCTGTACGTCTTTGGAATGTGGGATGAACTGGAATATCCAGAGGAAACCCATGTGGTCACAGCAAGAACGTACAAACTCCTTACCGACAATGAAGAGAACTGAACCCAGGTCACCAGTCACCTATGCTATAATGGTGTTATGCTATCTGCTGCATTGCTGTGCACCCCCTGCCCCAGAAAATTGCTCCTACATCAGCATCATGAGGTAGTTCTGAATGTAAGAAGTTCTGTGTGCTCACTTATTCTGAATTTGATCACATTATCACAGTTTTTTTTTAATACTTAAAGAATTTGGCTCTGGCATCCATTTTTTATGTAACTGGAATGGTGATAGTCCTTGGGACTTCTGAATTTACACCACAACATCAACAAGTGATAGGAGACCAAAATTTACTTGTTAACATCATTTGTAATTTAAATTTGAGATACAAGCTCTAAAGCTTTCAGGGTACCAGGAGATAATACTGGTCCAAGGTCGAGTCCCAGGCCAGCCTTCAATTATAGAAGGGCTTACAAAGACTACAAAACAAAGTCAGACAGCATCACCGAGAGCAACACATCCTTTCCCAATGATCTTAATGCATTCTATACACGTTTTGAAAAGAAGGGTATTGGAATGTCACCACCCACCCCAACGTCCACCAGTTCACCTGAATCTACAGTCACTGTAGTGGTTGTAAAATCAGTCTTCCATTGAGTGAACCTGCAGAGACCATCAGACCTAGATAATATCCCCAGACATGTCTTAGACCCTGTGGAGTCAACTGGTAGGGATATTTGCTGACATTTTTAACCTCTCCTTGCTTCAGTCTGAGGCCACCTGCTTTAAGAAGACCATTATCATCCCGGTACATAAGAAAAACAGGGTAACGTGCCTTAATGATTACAACAAAGTGGCTCTGACATCCACCATCATAAAGTGCCTCAAGAGGCTGCGTATGGCATGCATTAACCTCAGCCTCTGTATCAACCTCGGCACACTGCAATTCACCTACAGGTTTCCATGGATGCTATTCCTTGGCCTTACATGCAGCTCTGGAGCTTTTGGAAGGTAAAGATACCTACATTAGACTATTGTATATCAGTTGCAGCTCTGCCTTCAATACTACTGCTTCTCATCCTGGGACTCTACATCTCCCTTTGCAAGTGGATCCTTGACTTCCGATCCAACAGACCAAGAAGTAGTAAGGATAGGCGGTAACGTCTCCGCCAAGATTACTCTCAAAACTAGTGTCCCACAAGGTTGCATACTCAGCCCATTACTCTACTCTCTGTGAGTGGCCAGACTCTGCCCTAAGTCCATCTACAAGTTTGCAGATGATACCACCATAGTGGGCTATACCTCAAACAATGATGAGCTGGGGCAAAAGAGCCAGTTATTGACTTCAGGGAGGGAGGGCAGTGAATGTGTTCCTGTTTACCTCAATGGTACTGAGGTCAAGAGGTCTGAGAGCTTCAAGTACCTCGGAGAGAACATTATCAATAGCCTGTCTTGGTCCAACCATGTAGATACCACAGAAAAAAAGCTCATCTATACCTCTATTTCCTTAGGAGGCTAAGGAATTTTGCCATGTCCTCTTTGACCCTCACCAAATTTGATCCATGTGCCATAAAAAAGCATGTTATCTGATGTACCATAGCTTGGTGTAGTGACTGCTCTACCACACAAAACCACGCGATGGACACAGCTCAGCACATCACATAAATCAGCCTCTTCTCCTTTGACTTTTTCTACATTTCTTACTGCATCAGTAAAACAGACATCAAAATCAAAAACCCTCTCTCATCCCCGACATTCTGTCTTCTCTCCTCTCCCGCTGGGCAGACGCAAAAGCCCATAACTACATACCACAAAGTTCTAGGACAGATTTTATCCTGCAGTCATAAGATTCTTAAACAGTTCCCTACTATGATAAGATGGGCTTTTGATGTCACAATCTGCCTCATCATGACCTTACATGTTATTGTCTACCTGTGCTGCACTCTATGTGTAACTGTAACACATCATTTTACATTCTGTTATTGCTTTAACTTGTACTACTTCAATACACTGTGTAATGAATTGAGCTGTATGCAAGATGTTTTTCACTGCACCTCACTACATGTGACAATAATAAACCAATTTACAATTCTTGATTTATTTTTTCTGTGTCACCATAGAATATTACACATGAAATTGCTATTTATTTTTCAGCTGTAAACATCCTACACAAGCAGGACCCAAAAATCTTCAGAAGTTCTAATGCTCTCAGAGTGATGTGCAAGATGTTTAATGATTTGCAGAACTGTCATGGTTTGCATCTGCCTTCTTTGTGCAATAATTGAATGAAGCAGAATGGAAATAATTATTTAAATGCTTATTGAAGATTGTTGGAATGTATTGCCCGAGGACTTATTAGCATTCGAGACAGTACATGATGCAACAAAAAAACCAGATGTGCCTGTAGTTACGTGGCAGTGTACAGCAAATGCCATCAAAAAGACAAAGGGTTCATCCTCAAGTACTCAATTTCCAGTTGGTGATACCTTATTAGACCAGATGGATAACCAGTGGACAATGTCTACAAATAGAGAGATGGAGTTGCCCTAGCAACTTGTAAATTTATGATGGTATAGGGTAATTTGCAGCTATTATCCTCATGTTTAAGAGTAAGAAACTTGTTGATTCAACACCTCAGAATCAGAATCACAATCAGGTTTATTATCACTGTCTTATATGACGTGGTATTCACTGTTTGTGGCAACAGCGTAGTGCAAAGACAGAACATTACTATAAATTTTAAAATAAATAAATAGTACAAAAAGGAATAATTAGGTAGCATTATGGTTCATGTACCATTCGGAAATCTGATGATGGAAGGAAAGAAATTGCTTCTGAATTGTTGAGTGTGGGTCTTCAGGATGGTAGTAACGAGAAGAGGTTGTGGCTAAAAATGGAAAATGCTGGTCAGGCAGCATCTACAATGAGAGAAAAACAGTCAGTGTTTCCTGTCAGAGAGAGAAAGAAGTGACTGAAACTTTGGTTTTGTTTCTGCCTCCACGGATTCTGCTTGACAGCTAGGCGTATGCAGCATTCTCTGGTTTTATTTCAAGTTGCAGTTTTGTCTTGCTTTACATTCTTAACCGTTACTCTGGAACATTTTACTCTGAATCCCTTTTACATTGACTACTTGTTTCATCTAATGCCTGTCCTATTTCAAGAGATACGAAAAAACTCTGAAGTACATAATATGTATGCTATAAACGTGTTCTGGGTGATATAAGAAGGACCAATTCTGTTCTAGGTGAATTGCTAGACTAGATTGGACTTCACTCAACAAAAGAGATACTACGGCTCTGTAACACAAGATTCTGATTTGCCCTCATACAAATGTGTTTCCCCTGTGGCAATTCCACAAATGTCTGATTTTTTATAATTACTACAGATTTCTCTCAACCGTCAGCAGCATTTATTTATGTTACTTCAAGCCATCCTGGAATCAATCAAGTGCTTTTCAAAGTCAATCCAAGATTTTTGGCGGATTAAATAAATAAAACACCATGGAGTTTGTAGCCATATGTCATTTATTTTACACTGTGTATCTATGTCTCAGTAAGGGGTTGATCAGAAACTTTTCTCATAGGTAGTGAATGAAACAATATTACCAGTCTTGCATCCTGTCACAGTATTTCCTTCTCACTGAACTATGATAAATAAAGCCCAAAGACGATTTTGTAACTCTGGTTGGTTGTTTGGCTGCATTCTGACATACCATTAGTGCTTATTATCATTATCCTATGGAATCACTAATAACAATGGGATTTCTGTGATTTCATGGATTTTAGTCATATACTGCTTAATCCAACAGAATCAAGGGAATTCAAGATATTAATGTGTATTACATGCATCTGCAGATTGTTGTGAAATGATTACAGTTTGGTACATGGGGTTTAAGATAGTTTAAGACTGCTTGTACCAAATTGTATTAACTACTATAATAATTTGATCCCATGTACTGAAGTTTAATAATTATTACTGTTTAATAACCTTTCTAGTCCCTCAAAATTAATCCTGCACAGATTGTAATTTCCTTGGATAAATATCTTAAAATATTCAAAATTCACCTGACATTCTAATTAAATAGATTGCATGTTTGGCACAACATTGTTGGCCATAGGGCCTGTAATATGCTGTAGATTTCAATGATTCTATGAAAAAATATATTTGTTCTGTAATATTATTTGACATGTAAGGAAAAGAGCATGTTTATTTTATGTAAGATTCCTTCAATATGATTGGCTGATCAGCAGTCCAGATGAATAAATTCACCGCCCATTTCCCTCTGTAGTTGCTTCCTGATCTGCTGAGTTCCTCCAGCATTTTGTGTTTGGCTCCAGATTTCAGTATCTGCAGTGGATCCTAAGCCTGATTCCCAGTAATTGGTAATTGGTTTATTATTGTCACATGTACTAAGCTTCAGTGAAAAACTTTGTTTTGCATGCCATTCATATAGATGATTTTATCACATCAGTGCAGCAAGGTAATATGAGTGAAAAGCAATACTGGAATGCAGGGTGAAATGTTACAGAGAAAGTACAGAGCAGGCAGAAAAATAAAGTGGAATGCCCCAATAGAATGAAAGATTGTGTACATTGGTGGTTGAACACTAGCATGGAATTGGTGGTGCATACTTTATGCCTAATGACTCTGAAAATAACCATGTTTTCTCCAGTTAAGTCTTGTGGCTGAAATCCATAATCTAAAAAACATTCTGAAACACACTCAAAGGGGATGAGTTCCAAGTCACTGTCACTCACAGCAAAGATATGTCCTTCTTCACATCCTGTCTGTTTTTCTTGGTTAATACTGTGTTACCCTTGTCCTTGGACTATCAACTAATTGGACTGTTTTCTATGCCTATCTTATCTGAACCTGTCATAATCTAGTGTATTTTATCAAAGATTCCTTCAACTTCCTTTACTCCTCAAAGATTATTTCCAACTTTTCAATTTATCTTATAAATATAATTTCTGGAACTATTATGATAAATTTCATTTTTTGCATTATTTCAAGGACTTTCATAATTATAACCAGAAATTTTAAGAAATACTTCACTGCTACACAGTTTGTCTTCTTTTGCACATTGATTGTCATTCTTCCTTTTTGCGTAGTTTTTTACTGATTCCATTGTATTTTATTGTTCTCTTGTGAATGCCTGCAAGAAAATGAATCTCAGGTAGTATATGGTGATATATTCATACTTTGACAATAAATTTACTTTAAACTTTGAACTTTTGTAGCCTGAACTTGAGAAAATCTGCAGATGATAGAAATCCAAGCAACACACTCAAATAAATGCTAGAGGAATTCACTAGGCCAGGCAGCATCTATGGAGAAGAGTAAACAATCAACATTTTGAGCCAAGGCCCTTCATCAGGACTGCATGAAGGTCCTGATGAAGAGTCTCTCCCTGAAACATCAGCTGTTTACTTTTTTCCATAAAAGTTCTAAGTTCCTAAGTTGCTCCAGCATTTTGTGTGCATTGTTTTGGTAGCCTAACCTGGTTTTTTTTTGCACTAGTTCAACATAACTTTCCTACATTTGTATTCTGTGCTGCTGTTTATGAATCTGATAAATTGACTTACTTTACTACCTGCTCTTTAACCATTCTCGTAAGTATTTATTATTATATACAATGCATCTAGACCTCTGTTCCTCCACTCCCTTTGGAACAGTGTTGTTTCATTTGTATCACTTTAGTGGTTAAAGTTAATCCTTGTCTTTCAAAAATCTAAGCTTAGCTTTCTATTGATCCCTAGTCTCAACATTATTCTGTTGGCAGAGGGACACTGCATTTTGGATTTCCATTTTCCAATACTTTAACATAGTTGAGAATGAATTATTAGCCTATTCCTCGTATCTCCTTATTAAAGTTAATGGAATTTAAATACTAAGGATTGATGCAAAGGTGAATCTCAACTCACAAACCCCTATTTAACAATATTGCAAAAGTTCTATATCCTTTCCCCAGGAGTTTATCCTTAAATGCAGAGTTTTAGATTAATCTTCTGAAGGCAATTTGTGACTCAGTAACATTTGCTAATGATACATCTATCAAATATAGATATGTCATATACTAATAGCAATTTATCAACTTATTTTATTTAATAATATTGAACTATTCCATAGACAGCTTTTTACTTGTGGCTCAGAGTTGCTACCAAGAAGATTCAGTATCATTAATAACACCAGAAAGGTGCTAAAACTCACCATTCAATCACACCAATTTATGGCAAGCTGTATCCATCTGTTCGTCCTTGGGAATTAAAACTATAGTCATTCATGCCCAATTTCTTTAGTGCTTGGTGTCGCCTTGCTTTCAATGTTCTTGTCCTTAACTTCAAATACCTCTATTATCTTACTTCTTTCCTTGAAACCTTCAACCTTCTAAACATCTAACACAACTGTGGTACTTCAGTTGAGACCACTGATGCACCATCAATAACTCTCGGAGACGTGAGGCGAGAGATAGGCTTTTATTAGCTGGAAGAAAGCACTGTCAGCAGCAAGAGACCACCACACAACATCCTGGAGACTGAGGGAGGAGCAGTGCCTCCAATCGCCTTCATACAGGGGTCTGTGGGAGGAGCCACAGGAGCAGTCAGCGGGGGGGGCGTGTCCAGACAGGTATATGTAGTTCACCACAACCACTCAAACAATTTCTCCATTTGCGGTTATGCCTTAAACTCCAGATGTCTCTCTCTAAACCTATCTATACCTCATTCCTCATTTAATATGCTCTGTTAAACCCACTTTAAACATTTTCCTTAATACCTCTTGCCCTGACAAGATATTTGATCATTTGTTCCTTTGTGGAACTTTATGACTTATGACCATTTTATAGGTGTTACAGAAATGTTTATTGCATCTCTGTATGAGCTATTTGTCCAAACACAACATGGAGTTGGCATGTTGCCTGTCTCTCTCCCTCTCCTTCTCATTTGTCAATGCTTAGATCTTTTTTCATATTTTTGAGGCAGAGAATAGGGAGCAATGAGTGAACGATCCAAAGACAAGACAATTTGTGTACTAAACACCTGCAAAGGGCAGGCAGGAACTGTGCACACACACTGACCCACCATATTGTCAAGCTATACATTATCAAGTTATAACTTGATCAAGTTTTACACACATGGTCGACTTCCTCAACAACCTCGTTAGATTCAGATTAAAACACGCATTCAGAGGACAAAGGAAAAAGAACTGGGGTGTGTGTGTGTATTGGTGGAGGTATTGGGCTGCTGCCTAAAGATTGAAGTTATTGACCTGCAGATATGAGTTCAAATCCCAGGGTAATTGGGAAATTTAAGTATTTTTGGACTAAAAAGCGAGTATCTAATATCATTAATGGTGGATGGAAAGCTAGGAGATTGCCAATAAAAAAAACTATCTGGTTTGCTATTAATATTCAGGGAGGGGAATCTGGGGCCAACCTATATCTCCAGCCCCCAACTGTCTGGCCTTCCGACACAACCCCAGCAAACTATTCAGTCTGGGCAGATAAATGCTGGTTAGTGAGCAGTGTTTATGTCTTATGAATGAATTTAAAATACCTCATGGTTCTGAAATTTTTTCTATCTGAACAGTAGACTGGAGAGAGGAACAGAGCAGAAGGAGAGGTTCATGAATCTAGGTGGCCACCAAGCAGACACTGCAATGAAGAAGCAGTCAATGATTATTGAACTGCTGTTAGGAAGCCATCAAAGTTACTGATAGCCATTAAAGGGTGGGATCATAATGGAGACTCACATAGCATTTTACTTGAATGCAGTACAACCATTAGTATTTTATTGTTTCTTTCTTACTCCTTATTGATTGTAACAAATCTTTCTAATTGGTTGGCAGGCAAGGAGATGATGCGATTGTGCTGTGTGGCCAGTCTAGACTGTAAATAGAGCAATAGACTCATGGATTTATACAATAACAACTTGGATTTATACGGTGGCTTTAACACAGCAAACCTATTCCCACTCATATTTGGAACTTGTGCATTGCTGACAATGCAAATTGTTATAGCCTATCCCCATTGACTTTGAGCGGTGGATAGGTGGTGAGCTGCCTTGTTGAAGTGCTGCCCTTTTGCTGAAGTTAATCTCACAGAACTGATTAGGAAGTGTCAGGATTTAAACCCAACAACAATGAAGGGATGGCAATGTATTTCCAAATCAGGATAGTGTGCAACCTGCAGGGGAACATAAAAGTGATGGTGATCCGTACACATATTGTCCTGGTTCTCCTTGGGACTACTGTTGGAAAACCATGCAAGTTACTGGCATGGTTCCGGTTGGCCATTCTCCTTTAACTCTTCTTTCTCCCTGATCATGCCCCAATTTCAGTCAATTGCTGCTAGTTACCCAATAATCGTACACCTGGCTTTCATCAGAGACTGGGAAATAAATACGAGGACGACTCTATCACAGGTTGCCAGTTTGTTGGTCAATTTTTGTGTGATACCTTGTTCACTGTTCTGATTAGAACTGTTAGCTCTATGTTCCACTCTAGTTTCTAGAGAGTCCCTGTGAATCCTGTCTCCTTGTCAAGATCCCTCTGGTTTCCTGCTCTACGTTCAGATCTACGCCAGCCTTGCCAAATGAGTTGTTGTGCCAGTGTCCTGCACTTGGGTTCTCCTCTGTCACCCCTGTGTAACAGTTACACACTGATGGTGAAGTGATTGGATGTCTAGGCTTGTTGTCAAACAAGCAAATTGCTTTCTCCTGGATTGTGTTGAGATTATTGAGAGTTGTTGGTGCTCAACTCATCAAGGCAAGTGGAAAGAATTCAATCACACTCCTAACTTGTGCCCTGTAGATGGCAGAAAGACTTTGGGATATCAGAGAATGAGTCTCCTGGCACAGGATACTCAACCAATGTCAGTGTCAACATTTCTGAAGATCTATCCTGGGACCAATGTATGGATATAACTAAAAGATGACACCCCAGCAGCAATGTTTCATTTGGAGTTTGAGGAGATTTGGTATGTCACCAAAGACCCTAGCAAATTTCTACAGATGTACCACAGAGTGCATTTTAACTGGTTGCATCACCATCTGGTATGGAGGGGCCCCTGCACAGCATCAGAAAAAGCTGCAGAGGGTTGCAAACCCAGTCCACTCATCATGGGCACAAGCCTCCCACCATCAAGGACATCTTCAAAAGACAATTCTTCAAAAAAGGTAGCATCCATCACATTAAGGACCTCCACCACTCAGGACATGCCCTGTTCTCATTATTACCACTTGAGAGGATACACAAGAGCCTGAAGACATACACTCAACATTTTTGGAACAGCTTCTTAACCTCCATCAGATTTCTGACCAGGTGATGAACACATGAACACTGCTTCTCTAATATTTCTCTCTTTGCACTACTTATTTTACAGAGCAACAAATTTTGCAGCATATAGTATGTCATTGAAAATAAACCTGATTCTTTGATGACAGTTATTAACTGGCATATCTATGGTGTAAATTTTACTTACCATGCCTGAATTTTGTCTTGGTCTTACACCATTCTACAAGGTGTTGGGCTTCAAATTCTGCCCTGTGTTCGTTCGGAAGAGAGACAACCAACACCTGATTATAGTGAAGCGTGGCTTTATTGCAAAATCATAACTGGCACAGCGAGTACACAGCGTCACTGGAAAAGGCGCGTTCTGCCTTCCCCTTACATTCTACTCTTATTTATACCCCTTTTCCCCATTCCAACCCCTCGCTATACATATTTGGTAAGGCCGAACTTTGTTGCACATATTAAGTAATATCGGGCACTTGTGTCCCCCTTATTGGCCTGATGCCATTCACTCACGAGTTACCTGTTTCTTTTGTTTATTGAATCGCGTGACACTAGCAGTTTCGGTGTAGCGGAATCCCCAGTTTCGCTTCCTCCCTCCCTTGTACTCCTGTCTCCTAATATCACGTGAGCCACTCCTGACCTGTAGTGGCAGTCTCGAATTAACCCTAACATTAACCCTAACAAAGGGTTTCTTCATTTATTGAGGAAATGCACCTCATGCAATCATCAGCAAATGTGTGGTCTTGTGACAGTCGGGAGATGATCGATTGGAATTGGATTTGGAATTAGGATTGTCACATGTACTGAGATACAGTGGAAAAAAATGTATACTGTTTGAACAGATCAGTTCATTACCCAGTGCAGTCAGGTAGTACAAGGTAAAACGATAAAGAAGATGAAAATGGTTGTGCATAGAACTCTGCCTCAAAAAACTCCTGTAGTGATATTCTGAGATGATTGATCTCCAACAGCCTCTCGAGTCAATAGCATTTAATGTCCCCTGACTTCAATTTTTCCAGGACACAGACATGGTCTAATGTTCTGTTTTGAAGGGCCGTCAACCTCATCTTTCCTCTGGTACTTAGAGGAACTGTATCTCTCAGTGGGCGCACATCAAACAGATGGTCATTTCGTATTACTATTAATAGAACATTTTCCTACTTCATTATTGTTTTAAAAGAGCTTTCGATTGTCCTGAGGTTGAGAGAGAACCGTGGGAATTCAGGAGTTTATAATTCTGTTTGATCGTGACTTATTTACTCTTCAAGGTCACTTCTTCCATAAGATTCTCACTCTCTTCTCAGTATGGTGTTGGGTATTATTGAGGATTTATGAAATTTTATGAATACAACAGAAATTAATTCAAATGAGAACCAGTCTTCAGAATGTAATGTAAATTACAAACAGTAACCAGTTTGAAATTAAAAGGATGCCTTTGCAAATAAACAGTACTATCTGTGGAGTGCAGGCTGGCCCACAGCAGGGGACTGGCTGGTAAGAGATATGGTTTGCAAAGTGAAGTGACCATGAGACATTTCATGGATTAGCCAAATGTTGTATGTTAATTGTCTGCATCAAACCAGGCAACTAGGGGTTTAAGTAATTTGCACCATTGTAAACAAGTTCAAGGAAGCTTGCAAACCAGACTGATATTATCACTTAGCACATCATAGTTGATCTATCAATAGTTGAAAGATTTGTGTGCTCAGAGAGTCAGCCCTCTCAGCACTAATCTTGGGCATCTGGATCTCTAGCTTCAGAAGTTTTTAGACTATATCAGTGAATTATTTTGTCCCAGCAAGGGCATTTGAAAATTCAGAGGTGGCTTATCAATTACAATGTGCTTCCACTGTAAATATATATGTACCTCAAAGGAACCATTTGTCAGACACAAAATATTGAAGTAAACAATGTCATTGTAACTAAGGAAATCATATTAAATTTCATACTGTACCTTTGATCTTAAGGTTATACGAAGATGGTGTACTTTGAGTTCGAGGGACTCTTCTGAGAGGGTCTCCAGGAGGATGTCTGCTTGTTATGGTGAATAAAAGACTTTCATAACCTCCAACTTCAACAGTTTCTCCAGTGACTTAACACAGTTACAGCATATGTTTCATGTGGGCTGCCTCCTCACTGTCAGATAATAAGACTTCAATGATTGATGCATCATATCTAGCACCAGTTAACTTATCCCAGATTGACACATTAGGTCAGAGCTTCCTAACCCAATGCTCAGATTATTGCCTGCCATTCCCCTTATGCTCACATATACCTTGTCCAGTTTGGCTGGCCTGTCATGTTAGATCTCTATATCCTGAACTCTGATAAAGTGGTCTGAGAGGCAAAGGGTTCCTGGGTGACACAGGTAGGAGGGCCAAAACTGAAAAAGACTTTGGAGCCTTCATACCATGAGTAGGGATTTGCTGGCCATTAAATCTTATATGTTAATTTTAATATATATTAGATATTTTTGCCCTTCGGAGATTAAGAACCATCCAAACTGAAGTAATGCTTTGAAAAAAATTAAAGAATATTAGAAATGTCTTAAAATGGAAAACTCAGGAAGAATTTTTAAAAAAGTGAGTAACATGCCTTTGCCTCCTAACCAGGTGATCTATAGATCCTGCAGTGGATTGAAATATTCAATTGTCCTCACAGGTCTTTTATCCACCATAACAAGCAGACAGTCTCTTGAACTTCACACCAATTCCTGAATCTGTTAGTCTGAGACTCTTCTGATCAGAACTGCTGGTAGGACCTGCTCTGCTGATGTGTGCTCTCAGCAGGACTTGATGGAAAACAATCAGGCCATCTGAAGTTCATTCCTCTGACCAACCTCCTGTACTTAACACAATATGGGGTACTCAACATTGTGGGAGGCTGTTCATGCTTAAATACTGCATCTATATGTTTGATTTGGGTGTGTTCATTCACCAATTCAGAGCTGCTCCTGAACGTGGCTAAAACGAGGGAGATGGTGATTGATTTTAAGAGGAAGAGGACTGGGAGAAGAAGTTGTTGGACGGGTACAAATACTTGGGTGTTCACCTTGACAGCAGACTCGACTGGAAAACCAACAGCAAGGGGGTTTACAAGAAGGGGATGAGCAGACTCTACTTTCCAAGGAAGCTGAGATCCTTCAATGTGTGCAGCAGGACGTTGGAGATCTTTTACCAGTCTGTTGTAGCAAGTGCAATCTTCTTTGAGGCTTTATGTTGGGGGAGCAGCATTGGTGCTAGTCATGCAGAAAAACTAGGCCAAGTCATTGGATGTATTTAATCAGAGATAGATAGGTTCTTGATTAGCCAGGGCATCTCAGGATGAAAGCAGAGGAGTGAGAATGACTGAATGAAGTGGATCAGCCCACGATTGAATGGCGGAGCAGACTTGATGGGCCGATTGGCCTACTTCTGCTCCTAAATCTTATGGTCTAAAATAAATATCAAGCTAATAATAATAACTTTATTTATATAGCATCTTTCATACATTAAGATGCAGGTTCAAAGTGCTTTATGTAGGTTATAAAAATAAAGCAATGTAGTCATAAAATACAAAATTAAAAATCAGAAGTGACCAGAAAAATTAGAAGAAATAAAATATAATCAAATATGCCAAATTATATACATGTAATTAGTTGGCCATATTAAAAAGTAGCTATTTATAAGTGCTTTGAAACATTGCACAGTATTAGCCTGATGTATCTCAGTTGGTAGAGTTTTCCAGATTTTTGATGCATACAAGCAAAAGGCTGCACCACCGACTCTTATATGCCTGGCTCTAGGAACACTAAACAAACCAGTGTTTTGCAGATCTAAGATTATGATTAGGGATGTGAGGGGAAAGACTTACCAAAGCATACGGAAGAGCCAGATTATTCAGAGCCTTGTATACAATTAAGAGTACGGTAGTTTAAAATTGACCCTAAAGAACACAGGCAACCAGCGTAATTATGGAAAAATCGGTGAAATGCGGTTGGATTTTCTGTTTTTTGTTAAGATTCTTGCTGCTGTATTTTGAATAAACTGCAGCCCATTATACCTTTCTTAGGCAGTCTTGAAAAGAGTGCATTACAGTAGTCTAATTGGCTAAAAAGCAAAGCATGTATCAACTTTTCTGCATCTTGAGATGTTAGAAGAAATCGAACACTTGTAATGTTCCTTAAATGAAAGAGCACGGTCTCAGTCATATGGTTAATATGTGACTAGAAATGTAGCTCAGAATCAATAATAACACCTAAATTCTTTATTTCTGGCATGATTTGTCAAGTCAAGTCAAGTTTATATACATGTATACCATTAATTGAGACATTTCTCCAAGTCAGGGTGTAAAGCACTGTAGTACATATACACACATATAACCCAGTAACTTAGGAAAGTAAGGATAAAATCTACAGATGAATTATGCATGAATAAACAAAGTAAAGTGCATAAATTAAATATCATAGGGTACAAATCAGATTAACCAGTGATTAACCAGTGAAATGCGATGCAGCAGGGAGTTCAGAAGCCTAATGTCCTGAGGGAGGAAACTGTTTCCCATCCTGACCATTCTTGTTTTTATGCATCAGAATCTCATGCCTGTTGGTAGAAAGTTAAAGAGGATGCTGGATGGATGGGTGGGATCCTTGATAATATTAAGGGCCCTGTGTACACAGCACTCCTGATAAATGTCCCAGATGGATGGTAGGAAGACCCCTATGATCCTCTCAGCCAGTCTTACAGTGCTTATAGGGACTTCCAGTCTGGTGCTTGGCTGCTCCCATACGAGATAGAGAAGCAGCTTGCCAGGGCACTGTCAATGGTGCTTCTGTAAAATTCAGCTAAGATAGTGGGGTAGGGCTGGAACCTCTCTTGTCTCAATCTCCTTAGGAAGTGGAGGTGCTGCTGTGCCTTCTTGTTCAAGGAGGCGATATTGAGGGACCATGTGAGGTCATCCATGATGTGAACTCCCAGGAACTTGGTGCACTTAACTTTCTCTACTAAGGTTCTATGTACTTGCAGAGGGGGATAGTTCAGCTGCACATTCCTGAAGTCCACAAAGATTTCTTTGGTCTTCTCCACGTTCAGATTTAGGTTGTTCTTCTCACATCAGTCCACCAGTTGCTCCGCTTTCTCTCTGTACCCTGACTCATCATCATTGTTGATGAAGCCAATCACTGTTGTGTCATCCACAAACTTGATTATCGGCCAGGTGATTAAGTTTATTTCTAAGATTCACACTTTTTTTATTACTACCAATAACCAAAATTTCTGTTTTTTTCCTTATTTCGTTTAAGAAAATTCAAACTCATCCATTCTGTAATGCCAGTTGTTGTAATGTGAGTATTATTAAAAGTAAGTTAATACTAATCGGGGAGCTGTTGGTAGCAAGAGGTGGGATCCGGGGTTGGCGGGGTCTTTACTTCCGCTCTTTTTACTCCCAGTATGCATTGTATATAGTTCCCCCACCCATGCCGCATGAGGTGCCAGGAAGCGTCTGTATTGTAAATATTATTTGCCGTCCCAGATAAAGATGCTCTTTTGGCCATCAAGTTGTCGAGTGGTCTTTTTGTAAAGTAGAAGTTACCACACCAGTAAGACACCAGACCAGAGGGTTCAGAGCCTCAAGGTTATCTGGCATAATAGACAAATACAATCATCTGTATAGCTGTGGTAATTCACCTTGTGTTTTGAAATGATCTGATCTGATGGTAGAGTGAGAACAACAACAGGCCAAGAATTGACCCTTGCAGCACACTATACACAATATCATGAATTTTGCATGCACAATCACCACAGTTAGCAAGGACTTTTCTTCCTGTTATAAGATTGAAACCAATTTAAGGCCTACCCATTGACTCAGATGGTTTATGAGAATACTGTGATCTACGATATCAAAAACTGTGCTCATATCTAAAAGAACAAGAACTGATATGTTACCTGCATCAACATTAAGCCATAAGTCATTAACTTCTTTAAGCAATACAATCTCTATACTAGGATTTGATCTAAAACCTGTCCGATATTTGTCAAGAATATAATTTTTATTCAAGTTTATTCGATATGTGCTGTGTCTTATGATGTGTGTGATTATGGTCTCTGCATTTCCATGATTGTTCTTGCAAACTTTTCTGCATAAGTGGTTTGTCATTGTCTTCTTCTGGGTAGTGTCTTTACAAGACGGGTCACCCCAGCCAATATCAATTTTCTTCAGAGATTGTCTGCCTAGTGCCAGTAGTTGTGTAACCAAGACTCGTGATATACACGTGCCTCAGAGGCCCCAACTGGACAGATGAGCTTCCCTGGGTCCTACTGGGCATCCGCACAGCCCCCAAGGAGGACCTGGACACCTCCTCGGTGGCATATGCACCTGCTTCCATGTCCTCGTGAAGCTGATCGGGAGGCTAAGCAGGTGCTACACCTTGCCCAAGGGTGACCTGCAGATTAGTGGATGGAAGGAGCACCTTACACCTCCTTTGGTAGAAATGTATCTCCACCCTGCCACCTAATTTATTCAAGTGATCAGTTAATTGTCGAAAAACTATTTTTCCTAAAAGTTTACTTAGAAAAAGCAAGTTGGAGATTTGTCTAAAATTATCTAAAACAGAGCAGTCTAGATTATTTTTCTTAGCCAGGAGTTTAACAACTGCAGTTTTTAAGGAATCCAGAAAAATGCCAGAAACTACTAGCAATTAACTATGTCAAGTACCCTGCCAATTAGCGCATCAGAAACTTCATTAAAAAAGCCTGTGGGAATTGGATCAAGGACACAAGCGGACAGTTTTTGCTGAGTAATTATTTCTCGAAGCTCTAGTAAACCTATTTTAGTAAAGGGGTTCAGTTCACAGTGTTGAGCTTGTTGAGATTCAACAAGGTTTATTCTTGAGGATTGTTTTATTTTACATCTTATATAATTTATTTTTTCTGTAAAAAATCCAGCAAAGCTCTCATTTTTAGCCTCAGATGCTTCAAGCAACTATTCCATCAAAGGAGCTGGGTTTAATAGTTAAAAACAATACTTTGGATTACCTGCACTGTCATTAATAATTTTAGAAAAGTACGACTGTCTCTCAAGGTGAACTGCTGTGTTATATTTTGTTATGTGAGCCCTCAGGATTTCATAATGAACAGTTAGTTTAGTCTACCCTCATTCACGTTCAGCCTTATGACATTCTATTTTGAGTTTACAGACTGCTTGAGTTTTCCATGGTATTATAACAGTAGATAATTTCTTAACAAGGTCGTATATGTTAACACTGTATATGTGCTAATTTACTTTGACTTGATTTTGAGACAGTGTTGCTTTATTAGAGGTACTAACTTTAAGTTGAGACATTAAACGGACTCCCTGATCCACTCTCAGGAGGAGAATATGAAGACTGTTTTGCCAGTGCTCTTAGCCAATATTTCACCTTGAATTAATATCTCAGTAACAGAATAATTGGTCGTTGCTGCATTGCTGGGAACTTGCTGTGTGCAAAATAGCTTTTGCTTCAAGGACTGTAGTTCAGAATTACTTAATTATCGGTAACTTACTTTCAGGTGGACTTCATGGAAATACAAGCCTTCCCTATTCTTGTACTACCTCTCCCACCCCAGATGAATTTCAACTATACCCCCTCTGTGAACAGTACTCATGCACACACTGAAACACAGACAGACAGACAAGTGTGTTCAAACATACATGGACATACAGACAAAGATGCACAGGCATGCTGATGCACTCCATAAATACGGAGTTTTACAGAGCTGGTAAAGGATTGGAATGAGTATGACATGATTTACAGTGATATTTGTGTGAGTTAGCTATGTTCTAATTGGTTGCTTTGTTTCCAAAAATTACAACAGTGATCACAGCTTAAAGGAACTACTTTGGCTTTATTTTATCTGACATCAGACAGACCAGCTCAAACAATTGGCAAAACCAACATTAAAAAAGAACTCGCTACCAGTAGTTTAACTAATAAGAAGATTATACTTATTGGCAGAAGATTATTGCTCAATAAATCGATAGTGAGCAATAAGGTGTAAAGAATGCCTATTCATGTAGACATTAATGGTGTCCAGGCCAGCATTCCTCCTCCTACCATAATTGCCAGAAGTCTGAATAGTTGGTCATTGTTGTTTGTGGAGTCATGGGAGTAAGGCTGCCAGGTTTACTAATATTACCATCAACAGGACTAAAAGCCAATTATTGTTTCAAGGTTACAAGTGCCAAGCCATTTATTTTTAGAATCAGAGCAAGTAATCTTCTTTAATTCTGCCCACAGCACAAAACAGTGTTTCAGGAAAATTTAGATGTACCTTTCCACTTCTTTATACTTTCCATTGAGTCAGTAATCTTAAAACTACTTCTAGAAATATAAATTTGGCAGCCCCAAATTATTGGACAAGATAGCTGTAAAATGAATAAATCCTAAATATAAATGAAAATCAAAGAAAAACTGCAAATGCTAAAAATCTGAAATAAGAACAGAAGAGATACTCTGTTCCTCTTACCACAGATGCTGCCTGACCCACTGAGTGCTTTCAGCATCTTTTGTTATTAAACTCTAAGTATGTTACAAGACAATCAATTGTAAATATTAACAGTCTGTGAGAGTAAATCTTCAGAGATTACTGGCAATGATCTAGAATTAGCTCCAGCACGTTCACATGGCAATATTAGCCGATGAGCAACCCTTCTTGGTGGGGCATGGCAGGATCTGCAGTTATGTTGGCAGCTGCCACACTAGTGTGACTTATCTCTGCACAATTAATGATACACTCAGTTCTCACTTAATTAGGTACACCCATAGACATACTCAGTAATGCAAATATCAAATGAGCCAAACATGTGGCAGAAACTCAATGCATAAATGCATACAGACATGGTAAAGAGGTTCAGTTGTTCAGACTAAGCATCAGAATGGAGGAAGAAATTTGATCTAAGTGACTGTTTAATGAATATTGACGCCAGGTAGGGTAGTTTGAGTATCTCAGAAACTGCTGATTTCCTGGGATTTTCACAACTGTCTCTAGAGGTTACAGAAAATGGTGCAAGAAAATAAAACATCCAGTGGGCTCAGTTCTGTGGGCAAAAAGACCTTGTTATTGTGAGAGGTCAGAGGTGAAAGGCCAGACTGGTTCAAGCTGACAGGAAGGGGATAGTAACTCAAATAACCACACATTACAACAGTGATGTACAGAAGAGCATCCCTGAATGCACAACATGTCAAACCTTGAAGTGGATGGGCTATAGCAGCGGAAGATCATGGACATACACTGAGTGGCCACATTATTATGTACAGGAAGTACATAATAAAGTGGCCACTAAGGGTATTATTTGACCTAATTTAAACACATTTGAACAGAGTGTTAGTGAGAATGTATGATTATGCTCGACAGAGTCATCTGATTTCACATAAAGAATATTGGGTTCAATCAGTTTGAGTGATGGCTAACTTGCATCAACCAGCTAACAGCTTTTTGTGGCTTAGTGTGTTGCAGATGTCTGAGTGAGTGTAAGCATCGACAAAGTCCGACAAGTTCTGGAATCCTTTTTCCAAATCTCTGCCTGTCCCCTCCATCCATAAACTCACCAATGAGCCTAAGATCATTGTCCTGATGTGCTGGGGACAGAACACAGAAGTGCCCACCTCATCCTTTTGTAGGACAGAGTTCACAAGCTTTCAGAAATGCCTCCACCCCCTCCCCCCTCAGCATTTCCCATCCCCTTGTCCCTCTCTCATGTTATCTCCTTGCCCTCCTAGCATCTCCCTCTGGTGCTCCTCCCCTCCCCCCCTTTTCTTCTTTCTTCCATGGCCTTCTGTCTCTTTCACCAATCAACTTCCCAGCACTTTGCTTCATCCCTCCCCCTCCCCCTCACCTATCGCCTGGAGTATCTCTCTCCCCTCTCCCCACCTTTCAAATCTACTCCTCAGCTTTTTTCCCCAGTCCTGCCTAAGGATTTCTTTATGAAATGTTGACTGTACTTGTTCCATAGATGCTGCCTGGCCTCCTGAGTTCCTCCAGCATTTTGTGTGTGTTGCCCTATTTGTGTTAGTGGGGCTGCACTACATAAATATTATTTTATGGACATTCTCTGGGTAATCAAAATTACAGCCAGGCTCTTCAGGATTCAAAAGTAAGGAACTTCTTTACACACATAAGTGTCCGTATGAAGTTGGAACATTTGTTGTACTGTGGAGCTATCGCTAATAGATGCAGCACAGTGTCTGGCAACTGCCTCACAGCTCCTGGTACCCAGGTTCAATCTTGGCTTCGAGTGTGCTGGCCAAATGGAGCTTGCACGTTCTCCCTGTGATTGCTTGTGCTTCCCCTGGGTGCTCTGATTTCCTCCCAGATTCCCAACACTTTCAGCTTGAAAGATTAATTGGTCATTATAAATTGCCCTTAATTTGCAGAATTTGTGAGGAGTTGATGAGGATGTGGAGAGAATAAAATAGGATTAGAGTAAATGGGTAACACACACAAGCTGCTGGAGAAACTCAGCAGGTCAGGCAGCATCTATGGAGAACAATAAACTACCGATTTTTCGGGCCTAGAACTTTCATCAGCACTGGAAACGAAGGGGAAGAGTAGATGAGTTGTGGATGTTCAGCTCTTAGTCCCATGTTATGTGATTCTGTGAATGGTCTGACATAATCTGGCTAGATGAAGGATCATTGACCTGAAAAATTGCCTCAGTTTTTCTCTCTTTGCAGATGATGCCTGTCCTGCTGGTGCTTCTGATATTTTCTGTTGTTGTGCAAGGTTTCCAGCGATTTGTAGGGTATTTCCTCTGGTTATGGAGCCTGATGGAGCTTTGTTGGGTAAAGGTATCCAGCAAAGGCAAGGCATGTGTTGACTATGAACTAAGGCAATGGTGGCACATGACTAAAGGACACCTATTGTGGTAAAGGTGCAGTTGAGATTGCTGGAATGATACTCAAGTGATCTGAACTAATAGCTTGCAGACAGGACTTCAAATTGTGGCGTGGAATTCAAATTTGGTGAAGATTAATCTGGAGTTTTAAAAAACTGCAGCTGCTAATGGTATTCAAGAGGTTCTGCAGATGCTGGAAATCCAGAGTAAAACACACAAAATGCTAGAAGAACTCAGCAGGTCAGGCAACCTCTATGGAGAGGAATAAACAGACAATGTTTCAGGCCAGGACCTATTGTGATGAAGGGTCCTGATGAAGGGTCTTCTCCTGAAATGTCAACCTGTTATTCCTCTCTATAGATGCTGCCTGATCTGTTGAGTTTTTCCAGACCTTAAGGGTGATGTTAGATAGTCATGAATGCCTACTTGGTTCATTAAGGAAAAAATTGTCTTTTATACCAAGTCTGTAATCCATGTGACCTACAGCAATACAGTTGATTCTTTAACAACCTTCTGAAGTTTCCCAGCAAACTACTCAGTTGTATTATGTCCTGTCTGCAGCAGTTCAAGAAACTGGCTTTCTTTGGGAAGAGAAGAATTGGATGGGACCAAAATCTAGCAAATTCCTACATATATATGGTGGAGAGCATTCGACTGGTTGCATCACTGGCTGATTTCGAGGCTCCAATGCACATAATCACAAAACGCCGTTGAGGATTGTAGACTCAGTCAGTTTCATCATGGGCAAAAACTTCCCTCCATCGAGGGAACCTTCAAAAGGTGGTTCCTCAAGAAGGCATCATCCATCATTAAGGACCCTCACCACCTGGGACATTTCCTCTTCCCATTACTGTCATCAGGGAGGATGCCTGAAGAAACACATTCTGCATTTTAGGTACAGCTTCTTCATCTATGCCATCAGATTTCTGAACAGTCCATGCACCAATAAATGCTACCTCAGTATTCTCATTTGTGCCATCTACCTATCTATTATTGTGCCTCACGTTCAGTGGCTACTTTGCTAGGTACACCTTGTTGTACAGTGCAAGATCCTTAACAGTGTAGATGAGCTGAGGGATCTTGGGGTCCAGGTTCATAACTCCCAGAAAGTGGCTGCACAGGTTGATAAGGTGGTTAAGAAGGTGAATGATATGCTTGCCTTTATTAGACAAGTCGCTGCGATCAAAACACCAGCAAGCTATGTTACAACTTTATAAAACTCCATCTAGGCTGCCTCTGGAGTATTGCACACTGTTCTGATCACCTCATTATAGGAAGGATTTCCCGGCTTTGGAGAGGACGCAGAAGAGGTTTACCAGAATGTTGCCTGGAATAGAGGACATGTGCTATAATGAAAGTTTGGACAAACATGCATTGTTTTCTCTGGAGTGGCAGAGGCTAAGGGGAGATCTGATCGAGGTTCATAAGATTCTGAGAGGCATAGATAGAGTGGACGGACAATACCTTTTGCTAAGGATTGAAATATCGAATGCCAGAGGGCATGCACTTAAGGTGAGAGGAGATCATTTCAAAGGAGTTTTGAGGGGAAGGTTTTTTTTACACAGAAATATGTGGGTGACTGGAATGTGTTGCCTGGGGTGGTGGTAGAAGCAGAAACATTTGCAACTCTTAAGAGACATTTAGGTAGACACATGAATGTGAGGAAACTGGAAGGATATGGATATTGTGTAGGCAGAAGAGATTAGTTTAGTTAGCGGTTTGAATACTAATTTAATTAGTTCTTTTGATCACCTTTTGATTGCTGCTGGAGAACGAGTCCGTGAGAGGCCTATTGCTGTGTGGCTCGCTCTGACAGGCGTTCAGGCCTCTCTGCCTCATCTGGTGTTCCTTCCTTTAGCGGAATGTCAGTGATATCAGAGGATGGTATCATGGTTCTGTGTTTATGGATTGAACTATTACATTTATTGACTGTGAACTTTTTCAGACTTACGGTTTTTATATTCTGTGTTTTTTCATCTCTTGCTCCTTTTTCGTTTTGTTGTGTGAGGGTGGAGCATTTAAGGGTTGATTTTCTGTTAGTGTTCTGTTGGTTTTTTATGTGGGGTCATGGTTTTGGGATCGATGTTCCTGTTCCATTTTGTGTTAGGAGGAGGAGGAGTAGGTTTGGGGGTTTGATGATTGGGATGTTGTTCTTTTTTGTACAGGGGTGGGTGGGTTTGATGTTTCTCTCTGAATGAATTTTATGTTCTTTCTTTCTTTGGTGGCTATCTGGAGAATACGAATTCAGAGTTGTATATGATCCATACTTTGATAATAATAAATTAATCAATGAACCTATGAAATAAACTATAGTTCAGCACAACATTGTGGTTGAGGAGATACCTTATGTGCTGTATTGTTCTATGTTCTAAGCATCTGGATGAACACTTGCATTTCCAAGGCAACAGACCAAATGCTGGTAAAATGGTCTCTGAAGGCCAGCATGGATATAATGGGCCTGTTTCTGTTACTAAGGTAATATACAGTATTGCACCTGAGTAAAGTTAGCATAGTAATTTCAAAAGAAATGAATACCTTTTCAAACTCACAATTTGGTTTATTAATATTTTGTAAATTGTTGACGCGTTTTGAAATTTTTCTTTTGACTTGACATGATGCACACTGTTTCGTAGATTAGCTCCAAAATCCTACTTCAATGCATTTTACATTTAGGAAATGAGACAGTAAAATTTGAAAATATTTGTAAGGGATGAATTCTTTTTCGAGGCACTGTATGTGTTATGTTCAATGAGTTTATGTTCATGGTCTTCTGCTGCTGTAGCTCATCCACTTTGAGCTTTGATGTGTTGAGATTTCAGAGATGTTCTTCTGCACACCACTGGTTATTTGACTTATTGTCACCTTTCTGTCAGCTTAAGACAGTCTGGCCATTCTCTCAATAACAAGGTGTTTTCGCTCCCAGAACTGCCACCCACTGGGTGTTTGTTTTTTGCACCATTCTCTGAAAACTCTAGAGACTGTTGTGCATGAAGATCCCAGGAGATCAGCAGTTTTTGAGATACTCAAACCACCCCATCTGGCACCAACAATCGTTCCACGGCCAAAGTCACTTCATTGCTTTCCTTCTCCATTTTGATGTTTGGTGTGAACAACAACTGAACCTCTGAATCATGTCTGTCTGCTTTGAGTTGCTGCCACATGATAGGCTGATTAGATATTTGCATTAACACGCAGGTGTACAGGTGCAACTAATAACGTGGCCACTGAGTGTATGTTGACTTTTTAATGTCTTACATTGTACTGCTGCCACAAAACAACAAATTTCACAACATATGGCAGGGATAATAAACCTGATTCTGATTCCTTATTACCACAATTGTCGTTGTTCCAGATCGTCTCAGATTTGTATTTTCAGGTGTTAAATTGCCTCGATCTGTAATTTGACGTATTGAATTATGTTTGTTATGCTCCGCATTTAATGCAGTCCTGACATTGATTAGTTCCTGACAGTGTGTGTGCTGTAGATCATCACTAGGTAATAAAAACAACCTCTTAATGCAACCAGGAACTAGATAATAGTGATGATGTTTGTGTTGACCTTTACTGAATGTTGCATATGACAAGAATTAGACCCGATGAAAAGCTAGGAATATGTCAGACTGTTTATGGGCTCTAGTTTGTTTTTCTAACTTTTACACATTTTAAAAGAAAGTTGATTTTGGATGTGCAATTTGCCACACACTGGCATTTTGGGCTCACACTCAAGAATGCGTTGGACAGTCTCCTTCTTGAATCTATGCCAGTTTCTATCCCGGATTGATTAGCGATGGTGAAATGCTGTAACTGTTTAAATATAGCTAGCTTTCGTAAGTATCCATGATAAGTATCATGATTGACCAATTTGTTTCATAGAACTCCAGCACACGAACAGGACATTCATCCCAGTCGGTTCAAGGTGAAACGTCTGGTGCACAAAAGAATCTGTTCATTCTGTTATGTCTCGTCTGTCCATGTGCTTTGGATAAAGGGGAGCTGGTGGTTATCTTATATTGAGATTTCCTGAAGGCAGTTGAAAGGTGTCACAAAGTTTCTTGTGGAATTTAATAGCTTGTGGTGCAGTAGGTAAGACAAGTTTGTCTAGAGAAAACAAAACTCAGAGTAGAAAAAAAATGGGTCTTTTTCTGGTTAATGTGAAGAAAGGAATGGTTATGACACCATGGTTAATGCTGAGGCCTCAGTTATTCTATGATTTTGAAATTGACTTGGACAAAGATACCGAAACAATGGATGCTGTTCCAGAGATTTACCAGACTGATATCTGGAAATTGCGGCTTGCCTAATAAGACAAGGTTTAGGCTTTTATTTGCTGGAGTGAAGTGGCCCAAACTGAACATGATATCCTGAGGAACCTTGGTGGAGTGGATGTGGGGATGATTTTTCCTCTTGTGGGAGAATTTAGAACTCAGAATCTCTGTTCAAAAACAAAGTGACAAAGGTGAAGTCATTTTTTTTCCCCTCTGAGGCTCTTTAGTCTTTGGAACACTCTTCATTAAAGGGTGTACTGTATTCAATATTTTAAGGGTGAATTGGGTAAATGCTTGACAAGAAAGGGGTGAAGGGTTACCAATGGCAGACAGGAAGGCAGAGTTGATATCACAATCAAATCAGCCATGATCTTTGAATTAGCAGAATAAGTTTGAGGAGCTGAATGGCCTACTCTTGCTCCCACTTCTAATATTCTGTCATTTGACATAATGATATCAAGAGAATAGACCCATTCAAGGAGAGGGAGAAAAGAACAAATAGAAATGCTGGCAGACAAGACATAACAGAATGAGCAGATTCTTTTGTGCACCATAAGTATCACCTTGAACCAACAGGGATGAGCATCATGTTCCTGTGCTGGAGTTCTATGTATGGGGTTTAGATGGGGTGGAGTTTGTTAGGGGTATTCAGGAAGGTTTCTTGACACAATATGTAGATAAGCCTACAAGATGAGAGACTGTACTTGATTTGGTATTGGGAAATGAACCTGGTCGGGTGTCAGATCTCTCAGTGGGAGAGCATTTTGGAGATAGTGATCATAATTCTATCTCCATTACAATAGCATTGGAGAGAGATAGAAACAGACAAGTTAGAAAAGTGTTTAAAAAAAATAAAAACACAAAATGCTGGCAGAACTCAGCAGGCCAGACAGCATCTATGGGAGGAGGTAGTGACGACGTTTCAGGCCGAAACCCTTCATCAGGAGTGAAGTAACATGGGATGGTCGAGAGGGGATAATAAGTGGGGGTAGGGATGAAGTAGAGAGCTGGGAAGTGATAGGCTGGAGGGAAATGGGCTAGGGGGAAGGTGGAGAATTATGGGAAATAAAAGAGAAAGAAAGGTAGGGCTGAGGGGAGATTATAGTGAGGGGGGAAAAAGAGAGAGAAAGAGAACCAGACTAAAATTATAGATAGGGATGGGGTAAGGGGGGAGGCAGGGGTAAAAAGTGTTTTATTGGGTTAAGGGGAATTATGAGGCTGTCAGGCAGGAACTTGGAAGCTTAAATTGAGAACAGATGTTCTCAGGGAAAGGTACAGAAGAAATGTGGCAAATGCTCAGGGGATATTTGTGTGGAGTTCTGCATAGGTACGTTCCAATGAGACAGGGAAGTTATGGTAGTACAGGAACTGTGGTGTACAAAGGTAGTAGTAAATCTAGTCAAGAAGAAAAGAAAAGCTTACAAAAGGTTCAGAGAGCTGGGTAATGTTAGAGATCTAGAATATTATAAGGCTAACAGGAAGGAGCTTAAGAGAGAAATTAGGAGAGCCAAAAGGGGCCATGAGAAGGCATTGGTGGGCAGGATTAAGGAAACCCCCAAGGCATTCTACAAGTATGTGAAGCGCAAGAGGATAAGACATGAAAGAATAGGACCTAGCAAGTGTGACAGTGGGAAAATCTGTATGGAACCGGAGGAAATAGCAAAGGTACTTATTGAATACCTTACTTCAGTATTCACTACGGAAAAGGATCTTGGTGATTGTAGTGATGACTTGCCGTGGACTGAAAAGCTTGAGCATGTAGATATTAAGAAAGAGGATGCACTGGAGCTTTTGGAAAGCGTCAATTTGGATCAGTCACCTGAACCGGATGAGATGTACCCCAGGCTACTGTGGGAGGTGAGGGAGGAGATTGCTGAGCCTCTGGCAATGTTCTTTGCATCATGAATGGGAATGGGAAAGGTTCCAGAGGATTGGAGGGTTTCAGATGTTGTTCCTTTTTTCAAGAAAGGGAGTAGAGATAGCCCAGGAAATTATAGACCAGTGAGTCTTACTTCAGTGGTTGGTAAGTTGATGGAGAAGATCCTGAGAGGCAGGATCTATGAACATTTGGAGAGGTATAATATGATTAGGATTAGTCTGCATGGCTTTGTCAAGGGCAGATCGTGCCTTACGAGCCTGATTGAATTTTTTGAGGATGTGACTCAACACATTGATGAAAGAAGAGTATGTAGTGTATATGGATTTCAGCAAGGCATTTGATAAGGTACCCCATGCAAGGCTTATTGAGAAAATAAGGAGGCATGGGATCCAAGGGGACATTGCTTTGTGGATCCAGAACTGGCTTGCACACAGAAAGCAAAGAGTGGTTGTAGATGGGTCATATTCTGCATGGAGATCAGTGACTAGCAGTGTGCCTCAGGGATCTGTTCTGGGACCCTTACTGTTCGTGATTTTTATAAATGACCTGGATGAGGAAGTGGAGGGATGAGTTAGTAAGCTCACTGATGACATAAAGGTGGGGGTGTTGTGGATATTGTGGAGGGCTGTCAGAGGTAACAGTGGGACATTGATAAGATGCAAAACTAGGCTGAGAAGTTGCAGATGGAGTTCAACACAGATAAGTGTGAAGTGGTTCATTTTGGTAGGTCAAATATGATGGCAGAATATAGTATTAATGGTAAGACTTGGCAGTGTGGAGGATTAGAGTGATCTTAGGGTCCAAGTCCATAGGACACTCAAAGCTGCTGCGCAGGTTGACTCTGTGGTTAAGAAGGCATATGGTGCATTGGCCTTCATCAATTGTGGAATTGAATTTAGGAGCTGAGAGGTAACGTTGCAGCTATATAGGACCCTGGTCAGACCCCACTTGGAGTACTGTGCTCAGTTCTGGTCACCTCTCTACAGGAAGGATGTGGAAGCCATAGAAAGGGTGCAGAGGAGATTTACAAGGATGTTGCCTGGATTGGGGAGCATGCCATATGAGAATAGGTTGAGTGAACTCAGTCTTTTCTCCTTGGAGCGACGGAGGATGAGAGGTGACCTGATAGAGGTGTATAAGATGATGAGAGTCTTTGATTGTCTGGATAGTCAGAGGCTTTTTCCCAGGGCTGAAATGGTTGCCACAAGAAGACACAGGTTTAAGGTGCTGGGGAGTAGGTACAGAGGAGATCACAGGGGTAAGTTTTTTACTCAGAGACTGGTAAGTGCATGGACTGAGCTGCCCGCAACGGTGGTGGAGGCGGATATGATAGGGTCTTTTAAGAGACTTTTGGATAGGTACATGGAGCTTATGGGTAACCCTAGTAATTTATACAGTAGGGACATGTTCGGCACAACTTTGTGGGCCAAATGGCCTGCATTGTGTTGTAGGTTTTCTATATTTATATGTTTCTAATTCTAGGTCCAGCATAGGAAAAGCCTTCTCCACCATTAAGCATATCTACAAACACTGCTGTCACAAGAAAACAGCAACCATTATCAAAGATCCCCACTATCCAGGCTTTCCAGAAGGAGGAACAGGAGCATTAGGTCCTACATTACCAGATGCAGGAAAAGTTATTGCCTTCAACCATCAGACTGCTGAACCAGAGTGGATAAATTCATCCAGTTTAACACTGACCTGATTCCAGAACCATTGGGCTAACTTTCAATGATTCTCCAAGTCAGGCTCTCAATGTCCATCTATTTATCTATCTATCTATCTACTTATTTATTTGTTTGCTTGTTTGTTTGTTTGTTATTTGTTTTTCTTTTCGTATTTGCTCATTTTGTTGTCTTTTGCATGTTGGTTGTTTGTCTTTTTAATCAAAGCTATTGTGGTTCTTTGTATCTACTGTAAATACACACAAGAAAATGAATCTCAGGGTGGTATGTGGTGACATTTACAATGAAGGGCGATGCTGAGTCAAGATGGTGCTAAACGGTGACGCCTTTGCTTGCATCTTCAGAAACAGCTCTATTTCCATCTATTTTTCTTTTTCAGGGTTCTTTTGAAGACCCTGACCTGGAGTTACACGCTGACTTCGGTTCTTTGCAGGAATGGGACCTGCTCTCAGGGTCTCATGACCGGCCGTTATTCAACAGGCCAAGGATGTGGCCTAAGAGCTTAGCTGGCCTTCGGAGGTCCAAGATCTCGTGGCTCTGAAGACAGGCGGATCGAAGGTCGGCGTCCCGGTAGAAGGTTCCGGAAGGTCTACGGCTGTGCGCCCAGAGGCCTGAGATCTTTGGGCACAGGGCTCAGAAAAAGCGATGCAACAGATTTTTAACATCGTAAACCAGTGAGTTGCTTGTCATGTCTCCCCTCTTGCTGTGAAATGCAGACACCTCTTTTTCCCTTGTTAGGGAGAGAGAGAACCTTTGAATACCGGGTGAACGAGTAGTCTTTGGGGTATCTGCAAGTCTGTGTCTTTGCTGTTGCTTTGCTCACGCTTGAGTGCTCAGTGGTGGGTGCCGATACTTTCTTTTGCTGGTGGGGGGGGGGGGGGAGAGGGGATCGTTGCTTGCTGCAGCTTACGCAGGGGATGGAGGAGTTGGGGGGGGGCTTTTGGGGTTCTAACATTTAACTGTCATTCAATCTTTGGGGCACTCCTCTGTTTTTGTGGTTGGTTGCAAAGGAAAAGCATTTCAGGATGTATATTGTAAACATTTCTCTGACATTAAATTGTACCTTTGAAACTTTGAAACATTTGGTACCAGATTTACTTTGAATGTTGAACTTGAACTTTGAAGCTTAGGGTTTTCTTAAAATGGTAAGAGGCAGATTTACTTATCACTAATTGAAGCAAATTTTAAAGCATTTCATGCATTAAAAGAGCATAAAAAGTGTTCCCAAACATCTAGGTGGTATTATTTGTACTGGGTCCATGAGAGCACTTTCCCATTTAATAATGCAGCACTTCATTTCACTCGCACAAAATGTCTTAGTAATTGTCTTTAACAGTATTGACCATATCTTCCTTCACTGTATTGTATTGGCATCAATTAGACACCCTTTAAGCACACCAGCACAATGTTGTTATGAAGCCATCTTTACTGTTTTTAATTTGCATTAATATTTGATTTAGATTTGACACAGAAGTTCTTGTTTGTCAGCTCTGACTGTTGATGTAAAGATTAATGTTCAGACAAAGATTAATGTTTGATACAAACAGTATAGTTGAAAATGCTTCACAATGCGATAAAGTGCAAACATAAAAATAAAAGTAAAAATTACGCTATTTAAAAACAAGGTTAAATAAATAGATTTAAAGTGTCAACTGATTCTGCATCCCTTAGAGCTGGAGTGTTGAATTCCACAGTTCAGGAGCATAGTTTAAAAAACAGCTGACCTGTCAATTTTCTTTTGAAATGTTTAAATTTAAGAGACTGGCGGAAGAAGCCCTGAGAGCTCAAGATGGATCATACAACAAAAATGATTCTGTGATGTTTTCCAGTCCCAGACCATTGAGAGATTTAAAAGCAAATAAGAAAACTTTAAACTTAATTCTAAAAGATACAGGAAGCAAATGCAGAGTAGCTAGTATGGGAGTGATATGCTCCCTCTTCCTGGTTTGAGTTAAAATTCTCACAGAGGCATTCGGAATGAGTTGAAATTTGTCAATGGATTGCTTTGGAAGGCCAGTAAAGAGAGCATTGCAGTAATCAAGTCTTTTCGATATAAAGGCATGAATTAGTTTTTTTGCTACCTTTAATTAATGTGCTGAATATTTTAGGGCTGTGCTATTAAATCGAGGTCTTGAGCTGATGGAAAAGCATTACAGCTCTAGAAAATAAAACAAGGACTGGACCTTTACTAGAAACAAACAGCAAGGACTGGAAAGTGAATGGTAGCTTCTGTTGCCATGTCACCCATTCTCCCTAGTGATACAGGGCTCATTGAATCAAATAAGAGCAAAGCACAAATAAATGATTCTTACTATGCTCTGGTGCTTGCATTAACTTCACCTCAGGTGGTCTCTGACTGATTACCAAAATATGTCAATATTTGGCATTTCAGATGTGCTAGCACTTTATGCGATTTAATGAAAAGACAGAGTCGGCAAAAAAAAGCTTCCAATAACATTTGGCAGGCGCCCGTCGCACCCCTTGTAAAGTCTTGTCTGTAGTTAATAGTTGAGAAGGTCAGGGAAAATATAGTGCTAGCCAGTGAGACAATAGAAACTCAGTTGGCAGCACGCCAAGAGCAGTGACTAGGGAATGAAGAGATAGTGAAAAATATCTGTAATATATAAAGTATTCTGCTCCTGTCAACAATTCTACTTGTAACATCTCCATGATTTTAAATCATCCTCTCCATCAATTCCATCCTTCCGCCAGTAGTATTTCTGTTCCCCCCCTCTCTCTTCATCAGCAGAAAGATTTTCACTGCTATAGGGTCGGACATATCCATTGCCATTTTACAACCAGTGAAATACAATTTGAAGAGTTGTCATCTTATAGTATATGAAAAAGCGCAGCCAATTTTGGACTCATAAAGCTCCGATGAGCATTAATGTAATAACTCATTTTTCAGGATGCTGAATTTATTTAAAACACTTACAATGTGAGTGATATTCCCATTGAGACATGACATCAGTTTGCTTGTTGGATCAGCTGTTTCCCCAGATGGTAAGGCTGCCAAATCTAACATTTCAAGGCAGCCTCCCATCCAAGTATGTACCAGAGGTTTAAAAGCAAAAAAAAAGTGCAGATGCTGGAAATCTGAAATAAAATCAGAATATGCTGGGTATGCTGCCTGATCTTCTGAATATCTCCAGTATTTTCTGATTTAATTTCAAGTGCTAAGCAGGCCTGAATCTGCCTAGTAGATCAAAGACTTTCAGGGATCTATGGCTTCCCCTCTAGTACTAAGCAAAGGTATCAGTACTCCAAAAAATAAATAAAAGCCCAGAGATGCTGTAATTCTGAAATAAAAACAAAAAATGCTAGAATCACTCAGCATGTCGGGCAGCATCAGTGGAAGATAGATTTTTGAAATCAAAGAAGAGGAACTTCAAAGAAGAGGAAAGTTGAGGTAATGTTTCATCCATGATCTTACTGAATTAGAGAGTAAGTGCAAATGAACTTCTCCTGCTTTTAGACATGTCTTACACCAGGTATATCCACCCCCAATGCTGATCAAGTCAGTGAGTTGCTTAAGCATACAACAAAATGTACTGTTGATTATATACATGATGGGTGAAAGAGCACAATGGCACAGTTGATAACACTGCTATTTTGCAGCTCTAGAGATCCAGGTTTAATCTTGATCACCGCTTCTGTCTCTGTACAGTCTGCGTGCTCCCCTGTAACTGCATAGGTCTTCCCCTTCCTGTTCTGACTTCTTACAACACGTGTTGGTTAGTTGATTCAGTGGCCATTGTAAATTGCCCCCAGAGTGCAGGTGAGTGGGTGAATCTAGAAGTTGACAAGAATGAGGAGATTCAGGTTACAGAGAAAGCTAGTGGAGCAAAAGGATTGTTCTGTGAGCCAGCATAAACTTGATAGACTGGAATTGCATTTGCTATGTCATTAGACAGTATTTCTGAGCTGTCCTGCCATATGTCCACTGCACTTGAATAGCAAATTCTAACACTTTAATCTTTTCCAATTGAACTTTGGATTAGAGACTTATTGAATTGTTGGAAAATTAAATTATATTGGGAAGTTTGCTGAATCATCATTACTTAAAAAAAGCTCATTCTTCTTCACTCAATCTGATTACATGGGGAAACAGAGTAAATGAACTTACTGAAAACCTGTGGACCTCAGCAGAGAGAAACCCAACTACATAGTCCTAGCTAATAATTTGACACTATTAATAAATCTGCTGTGCATTGGCTGAGAAATATTCATAAATTCTACTGCAGTACTGAAAATCACAACCCAATAGTTTCTCCAAGCTGTATCATAATCAGGAATTGGACTCACATAACCAATTTCTGATGTTTCCATTAGTAAGGACGTTAGGGCGCAGCTGAGCACATGCTAAAGGAATGGAGTTGTCTCCATCTTTGCCATCATCTTATTCCATATGACATCCAGCTCTGTTTCAGGCCTTCCAGCTTGGACCCACTGAAGATGCCAGGTTCAATTCTTCCACCAAGTTCTGAGTGCCACCCTCTCTGCTATGCCGAGAAACCAGTGGGGCTTGTCTCAATCTCTGCCACAGCTCCTGGCCTCATTCTCTTCTGCCTGCTATGGACCTCTCCAACATTGCATCCTCTGGTGTATCCATGTTTTCAACCACCTGTTCTTTGCCTTCCTCACATCCAGGAAGGATTGGAATATTGCCAGTCTCCAGACCACGGACCCTGCCATCTCTAACTCCAGTTTCAATTACCTTGGGTGATTCCAGATTGTGGATCCCTCCATCTCAACCTCTGGTTCTGACAGACCTGGCCTTAGATACCACCATTGTCAGCTCTGGTTCCATCAACCCTGGGTGGATCCAGACCGCGGATCCCACCCTCTACAACTCCGGTTCAGACAGCCCTGGCCACCTCTAGACCGTGGATACCACTGTCACCATTTCTGGCTCCAATGACCCCTGATGCCTTCAGACCATGAATTACGTGGCCTTGAGCTCTAGCTCCAGCCTGGAACAGCCACCACCACCTCCATGCTGAGACCTTCCTCTCTGCTGCTGGGCCCCTGGGCTCCCCTTCCCCCACTACCACTCTCCAAACCTGTGTCTCTAAGGCTCTCCCATCACCTTATGGGTGCTCAGAGCTTTTATCTTCTTCCCACGCTACCTTCCCTGAACACCCCAACTGTTCTTCTTCCTCTGTCACCACCAGTTCTCCTCCCCCTTCTGATGCCAGGTCTAATCCCTCCCGTATCTTCACATTCCCTCTGACCTTCCTCTGTCTAAGGTGGAGCACTCTGTCCTCAGCAAAGTCCTCACCATTGTCCTCCATGAGATCCGCACCTGCCTCGACACTGAGCTCTTCTTCTGTCACCTCCACCTCCGAGTCCACTTCTTTGGTAAGAGCTCCTCCTCCCGCACCGATGACCCCTTCTCTCATCTCCTACCCTCTTCCTCTTCTTGGACATCTTGCTCTGGTTCTCTGCCTGCTCTTGATCTTTTCATCTCTAATGGCTGATGAGACATCAACTGGGTCAACTCCAGCACTTCTGTCTCCTCTTCAAACCTTATCCCCTCTGAATGCACTGCCCTCCTCTCTCTCCAAACTAATCTCAATCTTGCTGTCAAACATACGACAAAGGGGTGCTGTTCTAGTGTGGGGGACTGACCTCTAATTTGCTGAGGCCATGTGGCAACTCTCAGATACATTCTCTTACTTAAAAAGAAAGAAGAGGACTCTACCCTGGATTATCCTTCATCATTGCTAACCTCACCAAATCTGGAGAGCTCCCATCCACTGCCAACAAACTCATAATTTCTTTACCTTGCACAGCTTGTTTCTACTCTCTACCCCAGATCCATTAACTTGACTGTACGGGTAGGCCTATTGTCTCTACCTACTCCTGCCCCACTGAACTCATGTGCACATACCTTGGTTCCATTCTATCCCCTTTTATTAAGTGCCTTCCCATCTACATCCACCACACTTCACTTGCTCTCAATCTCCTCAACTTTCAATTCCCTGGCCCTCATCACAACCTTTTCACTATGGATATCCAGTCCCTAAACTCTTCTACTCTCCATCAAGAAGGCCTTAAAGCTCTCCGCATTTTTAGTGACAAAAGACCCAACCAGTTTCCCCTCCTCCATCTTGCAGAACCGGTCCTCAACCTCAATAATTTGTCCTTTTGGCTCTTTCCACTTTATCTAAACTCAAAGGGTAGCCATGGGCACCTGCATGGGCCCCAGCTATGCCTGCCTTTTTGTTGGCTACATGGAAAGTCGATGTTCCAAGCTTTCCCTTGTAATGTTCCCCAATTCTTCCTGTGCTGCACTGACGACTGCATTGGAGCTGGTTCATGCACCCATTCCGAGGTATTCAATTTCATCGACTTTGCCACCAACTTCCACCCTGTCCTTAAATTCACCTGGTCCATTTCTGACATCTCTCTTCCCTTTCCTGATCTCTCTGTCTGCATCTCTGGAGACAAACTGCCTACTGACATCTTTTATCAACCTACAAATTCTCACAACTATCTTGATTTACTTCTTCCCACTTGACTACTGTAAAAATGCTATTCACCTTAATCTGTTCCTTTGTCTCTTTCCCTTCCTAGAATGAGGCTTTTCTTTCCAGGATAGCAGAGCTGTCCTCTTCTTCAAAGAATGGAGCTTCCCTTCCTTCACAATTGACCTCCTTCAGCTGCATCTCCTTTATTTCCTGGGCATTTGTGCTTACCCATGATCCCACCTTAACAGGGATGGAGTTCCTCTTGTCCTCATTTACCACCCTGCCAAACTCAGCAACATCCGCCATTTTCAGAGTGATCCTAAGACCAAACATGTCTTTTCCTCCACCTGCTCTTTGCTTTCCGCAGGGATTGCTCACTCTGTGATTCCCTTGTCCATCCATCCCTCCTGTCACTTAGCCCTGTAAGTGGAATGAGTGCTATACCTGCTCATTCTCCATTAAGAGCCCCAAACAGCCCTTTCAGGTGAGAAAGGCTACCCAATGTAAATTGGGGGACTGTTTTGTTGAGCATCTCCGCCCCATCAGAAGTGGAATTTCCCAGCGGCCAGCCAACCATTTTAATTCAGGTTCCCAATTCCATTCTGACAATTCAGTTCACAGCCTCCTCTTTTGCCATGGTGAGAGCACTCTCAGGACAGAGAAATATCAACTCATACTCTGCCAACTTGATAGCATGAACATTGATTTCTCCTTCTGGTAATTTTTTTTCTACTTATTTTTCTATTTTCCTCTCCCCCTCCCTCTTCTTCTGTTCCCCATCCTGGCCTCTTACCTCTTCTCACCTACCTATCATCTCCCCCTGGTGCCCTTCGTTCTTTCCTTTCTCGAATGGTTCACTCTCCTCTCTTACCTCCTCACCTTTTTCTCCAGCCCATTATCTTTTCCACCCACATGGCTTCACCTATCACCTTCTAGCTTGTCCTCCTTCCCCTCCCTCCCAATCTTTTTATTCAAGCATCTTCCCAATGCCTTACCACTCCTGATGAAGGACCTTGGCCCGAAATATTGACTGTTGATTCATTTGCACAGGTGCCTCCTGACCTGCTGGGTTCCTCCTGCAATTTTGAGCATTTTACACTGGATTTTCAGCATCTGCAGATTCTCTTGTGTTTAGGAGTTGTCTCTCTATTCAGATATATTTTCTGGATTCCTCATTGTTCATGGTGCTAGGACGGAAAGAGTTAAATCTCAAGACAGGGAGTGAAGACAAGGACTTTTTTTGCTTGATTTTAGGGTTTTAAGAATAAGGCATTAGTCAGAGCACACATGGATCATTGTGCTTTGGGCCCCTTATCTAATAAAGAATATACTGCCTTTGGAGAAGGTTCATGAGAATGATCTCAGGAATGAAAGAGTTAATATATGGGGAGCTTTTGATGGATCTGGGCCTGTACTCACTGGAATTTAGAAGCATGAGTGGGGCTGTCATTGAAACCTATCAAATATTGAAAGGCGTAGATAGAGTAGATGTTTAGAGCATGTTTCTTATGACGGGGGAGTCAAGGACAAGAAGGCACAATCACAGAATAAAAGGATGTCCCTTTAGACCAGAGATGAAAAGGCATTTCTTTAGTCAGAGAGTGATGAATCTATGGAATATGCAAGGGGTGATTGATAAGTTCATGACCTAAGGTAGAAGGAGTCAATTTTAGAAAACCTAGAACATTTATTTTTCAACACAGTCCCCTCCTACATTTATACACTTAGTCCAGTGGTCGTGGAGCATACGGATCTTGGACCTCCAGAAAGTGTCCACAGCAGGGGTGATTGATAAGTTTGTGGCCTAAGGTAGAAGGAGATGAGTTATACAGCTCTCGTTACATGCACATGCAGTTCAACTCTGATTGATTATGCAGAAAGTCTGAAATTAATAACTCATCGGGGTGATTGATAAGTTTGTGCCCTAAGGTAAAAGGAGGTGAGTTATTAACTTCAAATTTCTGCATAATCACTCGAAGAGTTGAACTGAATGTACATGTAATGAGAGCTGTATAACTCATCTCCTTCTACCTTAGGCCATGAACATCAATCACCCCTGCTGTGGACACTTTCTGGAGGTCCAAGATCCGTATGCTCCACCACCGCTGGACTAAGTGTGTAAATGTAGGAGGGGACCATGCTGAAAAATAACTGTGCTGGGTTTTCTAAAATTGACTCCTCCTACTTTAGGCCATGAACTTATCAATCATCCCTCGTATTGTGGAAGTCATTGGGTATAGCTAAAGCAGCAGTTCATAGGTTTTTGATTAGTCAAGGGTTATGAGTAGTAGGCATGAGAATGGGGTTGTTGGAATGGTGAAACTGACTTGATGGGCTGAATGGCCTACTTCTGTTCCTATGTATGTCTTGTGGTCTTATTGTCTAAATTAAGGAGAGGTGTTTACTACATGTCAAGTGTTCCTTCAGGGATATAAGGAGCAACTCTTTGCTTTGGTGCTCTTAGTCTAGATTACTATATCATAATGTTAAAATTAAAGCTGTTGTGAGGTCAGGAAGCGATTTTTCACATTAAGCGCAATGAAAATTTTGAACGCTCTTCCAAGACAGCTGAGCCCAGCAATTATGGAAATATCAAAACAAAGATGGCTCTTTTTATTGCTGTACAACATTACTAATACATGCAGGACCAAGAGGGGATGTAGAAGAAGGTGTCATAGAACGGCAAGAGAGAGTCACAGGATAAATGCGCTCCTGTGTAATTTTGCTCTCACACCCTAAGCAGTAACTACAGTTGCTTAGGAAGAAACTATCCTCTGTAAGATTCACTCCAAAAATTTGGCATAAATTCTGACATACAGTAAGCCCTTCATGTAATGTAAGCCCCATTGATTGAGGTGACGCAGGTTTGATCCTGATCTTCAGTGCTGTCTGGGTGGAGTATGTATGCTCTCTCTGTGATGTGTGGGTTTTCCTGAATGCTCAAGTTTCCTCCTACATAGAACATAGAATGTTACTGCACAGTACAGTCCCTTCAGCCCATGATGCTGTGCCAATCTTTTAATCTACTCTAAGATCAGTCTGAACTTTTCTCTTACATAGCCCTCCATTTTTCTCTCATCTATGTGCCTATCTAAGAGTTCCTTAAATGGCCCAAATGTAAGACCATAAAGCCATAAGTTCATAAGATACAGAAGTAGAATTAGGCCATTTGGCCCACCGAGTCTTCATCATAGCTGATTCAATTTTCCACTCAGTCCCAATCTCTAGACTTCTCCACATATCCTTTCATGCCCTGACTATTCAAGAATCTATCAACCTCTGCCTTAAATATACAGAAAGACTTGACCTCCTCAGCTGCCTGTGGCAACAGATTCACCACTTTCTGGCTAAAGAAATTCTTCCTTATCTCTGTTCTAAAAGGACACCAATCTATTCTGAGAGTGTGTCCTCTTAGACCCTCCTACCACATGAAACATCCTCTCCACATCCGCTCTATCGAGGCCTTTCACCGTTCAATAGGTTTCAATGAGGTCACCCCTCATTCTTCTGAATTCTACTGAATACAGGCCCAGAGCCATCAAATACTCTTCATATGAGAAGCCGTTCAATCCCGGAAACATTTTTGTGAATCTCCTTTGAAAGCTCTCCAGTTTCAACACATGTTTTCTAAGATAAGGGTCCCGTGCCTGCTCACAATGCTCTAAGTGAGGCCTCACCAGTGCTTTATAAACTTTCAACATTACATCCTTGCTTTTATATTCTAGTCCTCTTCAAATGAATGCTAACGTTGCACTTTCCTTCCTCACTACAGACTCAACATGCAAATTAACCTTTAGGCAATCCTGCACAAGGACTTCCAAGTCTCTTTGCACCCTAGTTTTTTGTATCTTCTCTCCATTTAGAAAATAGTCAACCCTTTCATTTCTTCAACCAAAGTGCATGACTATACAGTTCCCGACACGGTATTCCATCTGTCATTTCTTTGCCCATTCTCCTACTCTGTCTAAGTCCATCTGTAGCCTCTCTATTTCCTCAAAACTTCCTTCCCCACTACCTGTCTTCATATTGCCTGCAAACCACTGGTCACTGGCAGCCAGTCAGAAGAAGCTCCCTTTGTTCCCACTTTTTGCCTCCTGCCAATCAGCCACTGCTATTTCCATGCTAGAATCCATGGGCTTGTAGTTTGATAAATAACCTCATGAGTGGCACCTTGTCAAAGGCCTTCTGAAAATCCAAGTACACAACATCAACCAATTCTCCTTTGTCTACCTTAATTATTATTTCTTCAACAAATTCTCACAGATTTGTCAGGCAAGATTTTCCTTGGAGGAAACGTTGCTGACTACAGCTTATTTCATCATGTGTCTCCAAGTATCCTGAGACCTTATCCTTAATTATCGACTCCAATATTTTCCCAATCACTGAGGTCAGACTAACTGGCCTATAGCTTCCTTTCTTCTTCCTCACTCCCTTATTGAAAAGTGGAGTGACATTTGCAATTTTCAAGTTTTCCGGAACCATTCCAGAGTCTAGTGATTCTTGAAAGATCGTTACTAATGCCTTCACAATCTCTTCAGCAACCTGTACACCATCTGGTCCCGCTGAAATAGGTACCTTCAGGCTTTCAGTTTCCCAAGTACCTTATCTCTAGTTATGTTAACTTCACACACTTCATGTCTCCTGACACCTGGAACTTCCACCATACTGCTAGTGTCTTCCACAGTGAAGACTGATGCAAAAATGTATCTGCCTCTACCATCACCTCTGACAGGGAATTCCACCACTCTCTGTAAAAAAAAAATCCGACTTCTGACATCCCCCTTAATCTTTCCTCCAGTCATCATAAAAGTATTGCCACTCATATTAGCCGTTTCCATCCTGGGAAAGTGTCTACGAAAAACTTTCTTCTGTAAGATTCAGCCCAAGAATATGGCATAATGTCTAAGGTAAGTCCCTCATGTAATGTAGACTGATTGTGAGGAGTTGTTTGTGTGGAGTATGTACATTTTCCCTGTGATGTGTGCATTTATCTCAATTGCTCCAGTTCCAACCACATTCAAAGTCAAATAGGTTAAATGACCACTGTAAATTTTTCCTCAAATGGTTGAGCAGTAGAATCTGAGGGCAGTTGATGGGAATGTGAGGACAAGAATCGGATTGATGTAGGATTAGTGTAAATGGGTGCTTGATGTTCAGCATTCAATGGGCTGAATGGTCTTTCTGTGCTGTTTGGCTTTATGATTCTATGATTTTCTAAAGGAGTTCTTCATTGCTGGAAGATCTAATTGTAATTCTATTATTATTCAGTCTAGGATTTCTCTTTGTCAAAGTACAAATACATCTTTCCTCCCAGATCAAGCTTTTCTTTTAATAAATGCTTTATTGAGGAACTTTTTATAGATGAAACTAATGGGATTGCAAAGGATTTACATTATCATATCACCTTTCTTATGTCTTTTTGAGCCCTTCCAAATTGCTTTGCTGTCTTTGAAATGTGGTCATGATGTGATATCAGAAAGTTGGCTGTCAATTTTCAGCAAAAGTGGGTAAATTTAGGTTAGATCCCACCTGTTCTGTATCACAGTTGTGCTATGGGATCTGTAAAGCCACTAGGGAGTGTGGACAGGGCCTCTGCTATTGACAGCTTTGAGAGCTCAGGGCTCCCTCAATGTTCCACTGGAGAGTCAATTTAATGCAAATTATTCCTTTTTTATCTTAATGATGAGGTTTTTACTGATGATTCAGCTCCTAGATACATTGCGAATATGTCACCCTGAAGCACTGAGAAGACTGTGCTTTTCAATTAAATTTTAATAATGTAATTTTAAGATAATTGTTTAGCACCGAGCCCTTAATCCTTTCCAGTTGTTTGTTTCATATTCTATTATTTACTTGAAACTCAGTGCTTGGAAAGGTTTGTAAATGTGCAAAAGAAAATTCCATTTTGGTGTGGAGGTTGGAAAATACATTGTGAGAGGAAGTGTAACATAAATTGCGTGATGTAAAATGTGTCAAAGATGCAAGAACTGGAAGTTAACTAGGACAGGTAGATCACATACAGGTCATAAGATTTTTAATAAGATACTATGGTGATTAAGGCATGAGGGAGGAAGGGGAGGTTCAAACACATCAGCATTGCAAGACGTCAAAGTACTATCATTAGACATTGAAATAGATACAACCAACCAGGTTCAATTTCCGCCACTGTCTGTAAGGAGTTTTTACATTCTCTCTGTGACTGCATGGATTTCCTCTGGGTGGTCCGGTTTCCTCCCACTGTTCAAAGATGTACTCATTAGTAGGCTAACTGGTCATTATAAATTGTCCTGTGGTTAGGTTAGGGTTAAATCAGGGGTTGCTGGTCAGCGTGGCTCATGCTGTATTTCAATAAGTACATAAACACATTGAATCTGGATTAAAAATGCCTTTTAAATATCCAATGTCATATACCAGCAAGATGCTGATGGCGCCCGATTAAGCCAACAGCACGAGAAAATGAATGACCGCTGGGTGAATTTCTTAGTGAGCATGACATACTTTCAGAAGTAAAGATTGCATTGGATAACAAAGATTTTGCTTCCTGAATACTTCTGGGTGTATCTAATGGATTTTGAGCTGCTGATCATGAAAATCACCATGAAATTTCCCTATCACACACCATTTTTTAAAATCTGCTGACATTTGTCATTTCAATTCATAATTCAAGTCAGAATAACTGATGCCAAGAGTAAGTAAGACATTTTTGTTGGTCCACAAATCAAACAGGTCATCGATGACAGGCAATCCAAAAAACTTCTAGTAGGACCAGAGAAAATCACATGGAAGACATGGAAGATGTTGTTGAAAATTTTCTTGGCAACTACAGAATACCAAACTACATGCAGCTGGTTGACAACATGCTTCAAGCATACAAAACCATGAAGTGCAACATGTCACTAAAGATTCATTTTCTGCATTCCCATTTAGACCTCTTCCCTGCAAATCTTGGTGCTGCCAGTGACAAGCATGGTGAAAGGTTTCACCAGGACATTGTGGTCATTGAGAAACGGTATCAGGGCAACTGGAATCCATCGATGCTGGCTGATTATTGTTGTTATATATTGGTAAATGCATTATATTCAATAAAAGTTAATTTCTTGTTTCTCCAAATTCTTATGTGATACAAGTAGTGTGAAATTATGTTTGTGTTTAGCTTCAAGCGGACTATCTTACAGAAAATATAATTCTGAAAATTCTTTTGAAAAAAATTTGTTTTCCAGTGTTTTTAGCATGATTCTCATTCTAAGTATGATATCAAGCTGTTTAACAATACATGGAAGAAATGGTTATACTGCATATGCTGTACAATTAGCAGTGTAATGATATTAGTATAGTACTGTATATCATGCAAGGCACAGAGCAATGATAATATTAAGGCATGTCACACAGTACATTGTTCACTGAAAACACCATGGAGCACTGTGCAATAAATGGATCAACAATAACTCTAGGCTATATAATACTATATGAAGTGCAGTGATGACACTTGGGTATATTGCACAGTATGCTATATAACACTAACCCAAGGGAATGCTATATGATGTGCCGTGGTTTATTGTACAATTCTCAGTACAATGATAAGGCCAGGGTACATCACACAAAATGCAGTGCAAAGATAACACTACAATCAGGATGAATTGTTCTCTTTGGAATAAGAGGATTGAGAAAAGGAAATGAATGAGTCTTGAAGTTTGAACTGAGGTAAATGAAGCGAATGGCATGAACATCAGATTCTCTATCTTCCAGTGATTTCGCCTCCCTCCCTCTTTTCTTTTTTTCCCATTCCCCCTCTAGCTTCCTGTTCACCCCTTCACTTTTCCTCACTTGCATATGATCTCCCTTTGGTGTCCTTTCTTCTTCCCTTTCTCCCATTGACAGTAGATTCCTTCTACTTCAACCCTTTACCTCTTCTACCTATCACCTTCCTGCTTCTTACTCATCCCTTCTTCCCCCTTCCCTACATCTGGTTTCACCTATCACCCACTAACTTTCACTTCTTCCCCTCTCCCTGCCTTCATTTTCTTGCTTATTCCCCCTTCCTTATTAGTCCTGCTGAAAAGACTCAGCCAGAAACATCAGCTACATATTCCTCTCCGTAGATGCTGCCTGACCTGCAGAGTTCCTCCAGCATTTTATATGTGTTGCTCTGGGTATCCAGCATCAACAGAATCTTTTTTGTGTTTTATGAAGTGAAACCATTTCCATTGAAGGCAACACGAGTGAATCTGCAGATGCTGGAAATAAATAAAAACACAAAATGCTGGCAGAACTCAGCAGGCCAGACAGCATCTATGGGAGGAGGTAGTGACGATGTTTCGGGCCGAAACCCTTCATCAGGAGTGAAGTAACATGGGATGGTGGAGGGGGGATAAGAAGTGGGGGGAGGGATGAAGTAGAAAACTGGGAAGTGACAGGCTGAAGGGAAATGGGCTGGGGGAAGGTGGAGAATTATGGGAAATAAAAGAGAAAGAAAGGTAGGGCTGGGGGGAGATTATAGTGAGGGGGGAAAAAGAGAGACAAAGAGAACCAGACTAAAATTATAGATAGGGATGGGGTAAGGGGGAGGGCAGGGGTATCAACAGAGGTCTGTAAGTTGAATGTTCATGCCGGCAGGCAGGAGGCTACCTAGGCGGGAGATAAGGTATTGCTCCATCGACCTGCGTGTGGCCTCATCTTGACGGTAGAGGAGGCCATGGACAGACATGTCGGAGTGGGAGTGGTCTGTGGAATTGAAGTTTGTGGCCACAGGGAGATCCTGCCACTGCTGGAGGACTGAGCGCCGGTGTTCGGCGAAACGGTCTCCCAGTCTGCGGCGGGTCTCCCCAATGTATAAATGGCCACATCGGGAGCACCGGATACAGTATATCACCCCAGTTGACTCGCAGGTGAAGTGGTGCCATTGAAGATTTTTTCCATCTGTAGATGCTCAATAATGTAAAATACACACCAAAAGACTCAGATAACCATCAGGCAGAACGAGGTGGACTTTGCACTGTAATCATCCTAGATAATGTTTTAAGTCATTATAGGGATAACATTCAGTCTTGTTAACCTTACATCTACAATAGCTGATTGCTGAGACTCAAGCTAAGTGCAACCTTCCTTCAATTTCTTCTGCACTGACCGCTCCCCAATCTTATATAGATTTAGGGCTCCAAAAATCAAGTCTGCATTGGTAATGTAATTTTGGTGCATTGTGAGCAGCAATCTCATTGCCGTGATTTGGGCAAAGGTGACGATAACGATAAGCTTTATGTGTTACATGTACCTTGAAACATATAGTGAGATATGTCACTCGTGTCAAAAGATTATCAGCAAGAACTGTGCTGGGCAGCTGGCAAGTGTTGGTACACTCCTGGCACCAAAATAGCGTGCCCATAACTCACTAACCCTTACCGTAAGGTCTTTGGAGTGTAGGAGGAAACCAGGGCACCCAGAGGAATCCCAGGCGGTCACAGAGAGAATGTGCAATCTCCTTACAGACAGCAGAAGGAATCAAACTGGCGCTGTAAACTCATGTGCTATATTGACCAAAACAACCTGTGAAAGGTCCTTACATAAATGATATAATATCGTACCTATCACGCCTTCAGTTAGGCTGTCGAGATGCTGAGGCCAGTAGACACCTTTGTGAAGCTCTGTCTGAGGGCTAGAGAACTGATCGTATTGGATCTTTTGCCTCGATAATTTCTTGACAGGGAATATCAACAGGCCAGAACTGGAGAAGTACAGACGATGCAGGTACCGAGTTGCAGGGGATTACAGGTTTAGGACAGCGGAGGAGTAGAAGGATTTCAAAGAATAAAATTGAGCAGTAATTTAACTTGAAGTCAATGTGGGTCGGCAAGCAGAGGGTTGCTGGCTGAATAGGGCTTAGAACAATTTAAGGTTCGAGTTTTGACTAATTAAACCGTTAGTCTGCTTAAGCAAAATGCTACTTTACAATCAAAGGAAAAGGGCAGCAGTTGGTATGGGATGGAGCTGATTAACAAACCGGGGTGGAGAGGAAACAAAGCCAGTATTTTATATCACAGCAGCTCCATAACCAAGATCTGGAAGTTGCGGTTTGTTCATGAATGGAGGCAGTGTGCACCAAGCAGGAGACTTCCTGGTGTGTGCGGTCTGATATTCTGTGACTGATGGAGGCCTCATTGAGATAACCTCAGGATTAATTGCTTTTCAAATGTATTTGTAAATGTCACAGAGTGTGATGCCAAGTCAGGAAAGGGTTCTGACTGCGGATCTAAATATTTTATTGTGTCGTTCAGTTTCTCATTATGGGACTGTACGCCAATGCTGCAGTGTGATGTACTTTAACATCAGTCTGACATTACCACCTTCCTGCAAGACAACAAAATGAAAGTGACAAACTCAATCATATCCTTCCGGGCTGCATGTGCCACCAATCAACCCAATGCTCGCTGTGTACACAGTCTGGAAACTAATCCCCATCAGTTCCAGTGAACTCGTTATTTCATCCCATGTAATCATTTTTTTAAAATTGTATTTTACGCTTACTTTGTTTATTTTGATTTCCCAATGTTGCTCCTCATCCGGCCTCTGACTAAAGCAGCTGTTCCCAACCTGGGGTCCATGGACCCCTCAATTAATAGTAAGGCCCCATGGCATAAAAATGGTTGGCAACCTCTGGACTAGACAGAAACTTGGAGCAATTTGCATTGGCTCACAAATCCCATTGCCAGCTTCCTTTCTCTCTCTCTCTCTCTCTCTCTCTCTCTCTCTCTCTCCATTCTTTATGTTCTTTCTTTTCCCTTTCCTCTCTCTTTTGTACTTGCTCTTCATTCACCTGGTGCTGTCAATATGGAGTTTGCATGTTCCTCTTGTGACTGCTTCTGTTTAGTTTCAGATTTGTAAGGCATTCACTTAATCAAATTGAATAGTTGATATTTAAAACTTGAAAAAAAAAGATAAAGATTTTAGTTTCCTCCAAGAGCTCCACTTGCTTTGTTCTCCAAGGGCTACAGTTTCTATGTGAATCTGCCTACCATCACCTTTGAAAATATTCACCCCTCTTTCTCCTTTCTTCTCTCTCTCTCTTTCTCCCGCTTTCTCTTTCTCCTTCCCTCTGCCTCTCATTCTCTCTTCCTCCCTCCACCCCCTCTCTCTTTCCCTCCCCATCCCTTCTTTCCCCCTCATCTAGTTCTCCTTGATAAATCCAATGTCTTTGCTTCTTAAACATGAAGGGGGAACACAGCAGGCTAGGCAGCATCTATAGGAAGAAGCACTGTCGACGTTTCGGGCCGAGACCCTTCATCAGGACTAACTGAAAGAAAAGATAGTAAGAGATTTAAAAGTGGGAGGGGAAGGGGGAAATCCGAGATGATAAGAGGAGACAGGAGGGGGAGGGATGAAGCTAAGAGATGGAAAGGTGATTGGTAAAAGGGATATAGAGCCGGAGAAGGGAAAGGATCATGGGATGGGAGGCCTAGGGAGAAAAAAAAGGGGGAGGGGAGCACCAGAGGGAGATGGAGAGCAGGCAAAGAGTGATTGTGAGAGGGGCAGAGAGAGAAAATAAAGAGAGAGAAAAAACCAGGGGGAAATAATCAATCAATAAATAAATAAATAAAGGGTAGCGTAAGAAGGGGAGTAGGGGCATTAACGGAAGTTAGAGAAATCAATGTTCATGCCATCAGGTTGGAGGCTACCCAGACGGTATATAAGGTGTTGTTCCTCCAACCTGAGTGTGGCTTCATCTTGACAGTAAAGGAGGCCATGGATAGACGTATCGGAATGGGAATGGGACGTGGAATGAAAATGTGTGGCCACTGGGAGGTCCTGCTTTCTCTGGCGGGCAGAGAGTAGGTGTTTAGTGAAACGGTCTCCCAGTCTGCGTCGGGTCTCACCAATATATAGTTTCAGCGAAACGGTCTCCCAGTCTGCGTCGGGTCTCACCAATATATAGAAGGTCGCACTGGGAGCACTGGACACAGTATATTTTCAGCGAAACGGTCTCCCAGTCTGCATTGGGTCTCACCAATATATAGTTTCAGCGAAACGGTCTCCCAGTCTGCATCTGGTGCTCCTCCAACTCAGGTTGGAGGAACAACACCTGATATTTCATCTGGGTAGCCTCCAACCTGATGGCATGAACATTGATTTCTCTAACTTCTGTTAATACCCCTCCTCCCCTTCTCACTCCATCCCTTATTTATGTATGTATGTATGTATTTATTTATTTATTACTCCCCCCTTTTTTTCTCTCTCTGCCCCTCTCACAATCACTCCTTGCCTTTTCTCCATCTCCTTCTGGTGCTCCCCTCCCCCTTTCTTTCTCCCTGGGCCTCCCGTCCCATGATCCTTTCCCTTCTCCAGCTGTGTATCCCTTTTGCCAATCACCTTTCCGGCTCTTAGCTTTATCCCCACCCCCTCCTGTCTTCTCCTATCATTTTGGATTTCCCCCTTCCCCTCCCACTTTCAAATCTGTTACTATCTTTTCTTTCAGTTTAGTCCTGACGAAGGGTCTCGGCCTGAAACGTCAACTGTACTTCTTCCTATAGATGCTGCCTGGCCTGCTGCGTTCCACCAGCATTTTGTCTGTGTCATTGCCTCTTATCATTTCTCACCTTTGTGAGATACTTAATATGCAAATAAGATGAGGCTGTAATGAATACAAAGTCAGAGTAACAGAGTGCTAAGGTTCACAAACCTTTAGCTGAGGAAGAATTGTGAGAGTTCATTCTGTAGCTTTGGAGAAGTTTGAGAATGTGCTGATTATTTGGGACATGGTTAATTGATTCTTCCTGAGGTGGCACAGTGGGAGAAGCTGCTGAATCCTTGTGCCAGTCACCTGGTTTTAGTCCTGAAAGTGCTGTCAGGTTGGAGTTTGCATATTCCTCTTGTGACTGTTTTTGTTTAATTTAAGATTTGTAGGGCATTTATTTAATCAAATTGAACAGTTGATATTTAAAACTCACGAAAGGTCTAATGATAAAGATTTTAGTTTCCTCCAAGGGCTCCGGTTTCCTTACATGTTCCCAAAGACATGCCATTTAGTAGGTTAATTGGTTGCTTCTCTGTAAGTGAGGCTGGAATGTCAGAATAGATTATACAGTGTGGAATAGACCCTTCTGGCCATTTGAGCTGAGCCACCCAGCAATCCCTCAAATTAACCCTAGCCTAATCATGGGACAATTTATGGTACATCTTTGGGCTGTGGGAGGAAACTGGAGCACTGGAGGAAACTCACATAGTCATGCAGAGAATGTACAAATTCCTTACAGACAACACCAGGAGAGATCGGAATGTGGAGAGAATGAGTCACAAGGAAAGTTAATGAGGAAATGGGAATACTCCATCAACCAGCATAGATTAGATGGACTGAATGGCCATTTCCTTTGCAATAAGGACAGAAGGAAAGAAAAAGGTAAATACAATAGTTTCATTGTCGATGGCTACGTAGTCAGCTGCTGAGGCCTTGATCTCACTACCTCCCATTCTTTTTTTTAGGATTCTTTTTATCTCTATTACACTGTAGTTTCTGTTTACCTGTTGTAGTTCTTGCCATGTCACTGAGTCAGCCATAAAACTATTTCAGGCAACCTGGGTTAAGAACTAAAAACTTGCAGAATCCCTACTTACATACGAGCCCCTGTAATATTGCGTTATGAAGTTGTATTCTCTCACTCTTGTTCTTTCTTGTCATTCTTATGTGCATTTGATACCATTCATTATATCACTCTGGAGGCACAGTGACAAAACTGAGTGATTTTTATATATTTTTCAACACAGACAAAATGGACGTTTGTAAAATGGAAACCATTCATTACTTGGAAAATGGTCTGTAGACTTATTGGTACTCTGGATTCTCTCTCCCCCACCATTCACTCCTTGTGAGGCCATAAGGCGGCATTGCTGTTGTTTTGAAAACCTCTTGCAATGAAGCCAATAAATCGTAAGACCGACGAGGAAAAGAAGTAGGAACAGGTGCAGATCCTTCTCTTGCAGTTCCACAAGTTTTTTCTCTGTTCAGTAGATTCATGGCTGATTTCACAATTCTCAAGACGACTTTGCTGGCTTTACATTGATTCCTGTACTGATTAACAATTAATATATCTCAGCCTCTTAGTTCCAGGTGGCAAAGAATTGCAAGGCCACAAGAAGAAGACAATATTCCTCGTGTCTGACTTAATTGTGTTTCCCCCTTGTTCTGTGATGTGCCCTCTGCTTCTGCACTCCTGAGTAGAGGCATCCCTCAGAATTTACCTGCCTAGTTCCCTAATACTCCTCCATCTTTCAATAAAATCACCTCTTATTCCAGGCCATCTAACCTTTCCTCACAGGATAACCTCTTTATTCCCACAGTTATCCTAGTGAACCACTTCTGACTTGCCTCCAATAAATTATTGTGTTTCATTAAATAAGGAGACAGAAAATTCTTATCGTATTCTAGGTATGGTCTCGCTGTCTTGTGCAATTACAGAAAGAACTCCCAAATCTCATGTACCAACTTCCCTGAGATAAGGCTAACATTGTATATCTATATTCTGTGTGTTTTAGCTAGCTCTGTCCTTATTCCATTGCAATTCATTTTTTTGAGTTTAAAAACAAATTTGCAACCCACATTTCTCTCTCTCAAGTACAAATACACCACTTCTTCTTAGAGAGATTTTTAAATCTAAAGAGATTTATTAAACCTGCCTCTTTACCCATTACCAGATCAAAGATAACCTGTTCCTGGATGAATCCATAACATGTTGCTCTAGGAAACAATCATGACTGCATTCTTTGAATTTGTTCTTGTTGTTACATTTTCCAAAGTAATTAATCTAATCGACATAAAGATCAAAGTCACCCATAATTATTACATTACTTTTTTTTTAAGCACACTCTTATTTAATGATGAATTCCACCAGTGTGCTGGCTGGTAGGAGGTCTATACATTGCTCCTACCAGCATCTTCTCCTTTGAGTTTTTGTTCTCCACCCAAATGAGCTCAACATTTTGTAAGTCTAGTTTGTCACTCACAGCTGCACTCAATGCCCACTTTATTAGGTACACCTTACTCCTACTCATTAATGCAAATATCTAATCAGTCAATCATTTGGCAGCAAGTCAATAGATAAAAGCATGCAGACCTGGTCAGATCAAACATCAGAATGCGGAAGGAATGTGACTTAATTGACTAACTGTGGAATGATCGTTGGAACCAGGTGGGGTAATTGAGTATCTCAGATCTCTTGGGATTTTCACGCACAACAGTTTCTAGAGTTTACAGAAAATGGTGCAAAAAAACAATAAAAACATTCAGTGAGCGGCAGTTCTGTGGTGGAAAACGTCTTGTTAATGAGCGAGGTCAGAGGGGAATGGCCTGATTGGTTCAAGATGACAGGAAAATGATGGTAACTCAATTAACCATGCATTATAAAGGTGATGTGTAGAAGATTGTCTCTGAAGGCACAATACATTGAACCTTGAATTGGATGGGCTACAACAGCAGAAGACCACGAACGTACACTCAGTGGCCACTTTACTAGGAACCTCCTGTGTTCCTAGACACTGAGTGTATCTTTTAATAGTGTGACCCCATAACATTTTTCTTCCCTTCTTAATTGCTTGTCCTCCTCCCCGGATATTTTCTTTCAGTAACTGATGAACAAGTGTCTATAAGTCAACATTTTCCAGTCTCTCACATCTTAAATAAGGGTTTGGCTTTCTGTTTCCCACCAAAATGAGTAACTTCATCTCTATCTATGTTAATCTACACATGTTGCGTGTTTCTCCATTCGCTCAACCTGTCTAAATTGCATTGAATTCCTTTTGCATCTCTCTCACATCTCACTATCCCACACAGTTTTGTGTCATTGGCAATTATTATCATACATTGTGAATAAAAAGCACTGATCCCTCCAGTATCCCACTAGTCATTTGATGTCACCCTGAAAATGACCCATTTTTCCTGTCTGACAACTAATTATAAACCCTGTGCCAATATGCGGCCCCATTCCCATGTGCATCAATGTGTGACTTCATTAAAAACCTCCCAACAATCCAAACCCACCACACCCCCTAGTTGTTCTTCATAATTTTTTTCAATTCATCATCATCATTATGCGCCGTGTCAGACCATGTAGGCAATCATGGTTTTCCATCTGACTTTAATCTGTCTTTCCATCTGTTTTCCTTATTCTTCTCCCAATTCATGACCATGATTATTCTTGGCAAATTTTTCTACAGAAGAGGTTTGCCATTACCTTCTTCTGGGCAGTGTCTTTACAAGGCGGGTTGCTCCAGTGATTATCAATGCTCTTCAGAGATTGTCTGCCTGGTGTCAGTGATCACATAACCAAGATTTGCTGATATGCAACAGCTGCTCATACAATTATTCACCCATGGCTTCATGTGACCCTGACTAGGAGCATCTAAGCAGGTGCGGCACCTTCCCCAAGGGAGACGTAGGCTAGCAGAAGGAAGGAGTCCTTTGGTAGAGACTCACCTTCACCCAACCACCCACTTTTTTTAAACTACATAATGAAAAAGAACCAGTCACTTTTTCCAAATGGTAATTCCCTTTCATAAATCCAGACCTCATCTTCTTCCGCTGATATTTTCTGGGTGCCTTTGTAATAGATTTGATAATTCCTCCTGCCACTGCTGTTCGTTAACCAGTAAATAGTTTCTTGTTTTCTCTTTTCCTTCATTGTTAAATTTATTGGCTTATGTTTCCCACCTGCTAATCTTCAGGGACTGGCACACAAGATTTTGGAAGATTACAGCCAATACATCTTCTGTTTCCATGACTATATCCTTGGGATTTTGATTTTGAATCTGTTTCTGATATATTGGTTTTCACTCCCATTAATTTCTCCAACACCAGCTTTTTAAACTAATACTAATTTCATCTTAGATCTAATGAGTCTATCGGAAAGGAGGAATTAAAGGGAATTAGTATTTGTTCCCTGGCATTTCTCGAAAGTTATTTGACTCCTTTTCCGTGAAGGTAGAACTAAAGTATTTGTTTAATTGCTCTGCTACTTTGTTCCCCATCATAAATTCTCTTGCTTCTGGCTGTAAAGGATCTGCATTTGTCTTCACTAATCTCTCTCTTTTTACATACTTGTGGAAGCTTTTACAGTTTGTTTTTATGTAGCTTGCAAGCTGACTTTCAGATGCTGCTTTTGCTCTCTCAATCAATCACCTGGCTTAATTCTAAATCGTTCCCGATCTGCAGGTTTGCTCTGTTTTTCTGGGAACTTTATATGACTCGTCTTTTACTAACCTTAACTTCTACTGTTGGCCATGCCTTGGTCACGCTCTCTTTTGTGTTTTGAACCAGGCTCAAGAAAGGCATTACAATAGCATTGTGGTGTAATAGCAATGTAATAGCAAGATGCAATTACAGCTCAGAGCGTTTTAGATTTTGGGATTCAATTTCAGTGCTGTTTAAAAGGAGTTTTTATATTTTTTTATATTCTGCCTGTGACTGCATGGGTTTCCTCTGAGTGCTCCAGTTTCCTCCCACAGTACAAAGATATAGAGCTTAGTAGGTTAATTGATCATTGTAAATTGCCCTTTGATTAGGCCTGTATTAAATAGGTAAGTAAGTAAGCAAATAAATAAATAAATCAAGCAATCAGTAAATTATAAAAGCCAGGCAACACACACAACATTCTGGAGGAACTCAGCAGGCAGCATCTATGGAAAAAGTACAGTTGATGTTTTGGGCCGAAACCCTTTGGCAGGACTGGGGGAAAATGATGAGGAGTAGATTTAAAATGTGGGGGAGGGGAGAGAGAAACACAAGGTGATAGATGATAGGGGGAGGGGTGAAGTAAAGAGCTGGGAAGTTGATTGGTGAGAGATGTTCAGGGCTGGAGAAGGGGGGATTCTGATAGGAGAGGACAGAAGGCCGTGGAAGAAAGAAAAGGGGGCTGGAGCACCGGAGGGAGGTGATGGGCAGGAAGGGCAATAAAGTGAGAGAGGGAAAAGGGGATGGGGGAATGGTGAAGGTGGGCATTGCCTGAAGTTTGAGAAATTAATGTTCATGTCATCAGGTTGGAGGCTACCCAGATGGAACGTATATTTGTTCAGTCTATATTTTTCTACAGAATGCTGTGTCTCTAATACTATGTGCCCATAATGCTGCTGCAAGTAAGTTTTTAATTGCACATGTGTGTATGTTTATAACAATAAAGTTGACTTTGAATGTGTGTGTTTCTGCATTCCCTAACCCTATCCCCACAGCTCTAACTTCAATGTTAACCATGGCCAATCCACCATTGTATTGTTTACTGAAGCTCCCAGTCTAACAAAGGCAATTTCTTCATAACCATCTGCTCAATACAGTTTAAGCATGGCTGTCCTGCTTTTACATTCTATTCTTTGGAATAAAGGAAATAAGGTCCTTTTAACCCCCTCATCTATCTGTCTCTCTCCCTTCAAGATTCAGACCTCTGATACTTTGCATTCTCACTTTCAATCTGTCCCATTCTTATTCACTGTTCCCCGTGTCACTACTTCATGCTTTCCTAGAGTGAATTTAACTTGTAAATTTTCTGTCAACCCTATCAGACCAGGTTCCTGCAAAAACTATAACACTGAATGAGTCGAATATGCATACGTTTAGGTGACTCACTGGCATCATTTGCAAATCTCTCCATCCACCAAACACAGCTTTTCACTCACCTGGTAAACTTGAAGAATGGGGTGACTAATCTGTAGCAAAGCAACATTAAAATTTCAACTCATCCAAGATTCTACGACTCGCATACGCATTAAAGGCAATTTACAGTGGCCAATTAACCTACTACCTCACCTATCTTTGAGATGTAAAAGGACATGGGAGCACCTGGAAGAAACTCATGTAGTAACAATGAGGGTGGACAAACTCGACACAGGCAGCACAACTATCGAGGCAGCAGCTCAAATCACTGTGCCATCTTATTCATATATTTTTTCCTAAAAGGGTTAGCTAATGTTTCAGTGCGATGTGATGTGAGTTCCAATCCTAAATGTCAGTCTAAATATAAATCCCAGAATTACAGATAATTAAACAATGCTCCAACACAGTTAAATCATTTATTTTCTAAAGTCAAACACCTGAAGTTATATCCATATTCCCACTCATGTCTTATACAGTAGAGTAGGTTCAAGGTCAGGCAATACATCCACACTCGGTGGCTACTTTATTAGGTACAGGACATACCTAATAAGTAGGCCACTGAGTATATGTTCATAGTCTTCTGCTACTCATGCCCATCTACTTCAAGGTTCAATGTGTTGAGCATGCAAAGATGCTCTTCTGCACACCATTGTTATAACACTTGGTTATTTGACTTACTGTCAGCTTGAACTAGTCTAGCCATTCCCCCTCGAATTCTCTAATTAACAAGGTGTTTTTGCCCACAGAACTACAAATCACCATAGTTTTTTTTTGTTTTCCATACTATTCTCCATAAATTTCAGAGACTCTTGTGCATGAGAGTCAGAGATCATCAGTTTCTGACATACTCAAGTCACCCCATCTGGCACCAACAATCATTTCACGGTCGGAGTCACTTAGATCGTATTTCTTCTGTATTCTGATGATTAGTCTGAACAACCGAACCTTGTGACCCTGTCTGAATGCTTTTAGGCATTGAATTACTGCTACTGAATTGGCTGATTAGATATTTACATTAATGGTCAGGTCTACAGGTGTACCTAATAAAATGGCCACTGGGTATATTTCCGAAGCTAAGGCGAAGTATCTACATTGCAAGAAGAGAAAATTGGAGGAGCACAGAAAATTCAGGGCAGGAGGAGGAGGCAGGATTAAGAAGAGGTGAAATCTGGGAGCGTAATCCTCTTGCTTTGCTATGGAATCTTCACGCTGTTCTTCAAGCTTACTTTCTCTGGCAAATTGTACGCTCCCCAAAATGCAGTTTTAAGCCCTGAAGTGAGAACATACCTTTGAGCATAACTCACTGTGTTAGCTTTATTTTTTATTTCTTGTTAAAAACATGCTTATAGTAAGCCTTTGATTACTTCTGCAACTTTTATTCAGCAAATATTCAAAATACTGCATGAAGGCATTTGGACTGTAAAATTGGCTCTTTTCTCTCCTTCCATAGGGATGAGATATAGGAATTGAATAATATTGCAAGGCACTTTATTATATCTAAAATACTGAAATGAGTTAGGTGCGTAATTTTGCTTTATTATGAATTATTGCAAGCAATATTCCACACAGAAATGCACTGTTAGGCTGCCATGTAAAATTACAGTTCTGCTGGAGGCGCAGTACAGTTCCTGACTACTGCGGAGGGATGGTACAAATGGAATTGACAGGAGACAGATGGCTACAAGCTCCACAGAAGATCAGGTTAAGTTGACTGCCCATTTATATAGTCTGATTCTTCATTCTCTGCAGATTCGGAAACCCTCGGAGGAAAACATAACATCGCTTGTATTTTGTTTCAGCCACTGAACAGATATTAGCTCTGGTGATGATTAAAGTCGGTTAAAGGCAGTGGAGCTGAGGATATAATGATTTCCATTATCTGCATTACACCTTATGTCCTTGCAAACCACTTGGTAATTTAAATATGTCGGTCCTTGCCAGGTGAAATGATTAATAATCCATTAGGATGGATAGAATTGACAAGGCTTTTCTGATGAGATGGAAGAAGGGGATGGCTAGACTGCTGAAGGCAAAGGATATAATGTGAAAATCATTCACAGCCATGGAGATAATTTTCATATTAATTTTGTAGTGAAGAGGAATATTAATATGCAAATTATCTCAATGTCATTAGCTTAAAGAAACACAGTTTGACCTTGAGTTTTGTGGATTGTAAACAATATGTTATTCAAGCCACGATGTCAAACAGTGAATAAATAACAAAATAGCCAAATCAGACATCAGAAATATTTGGGTGAATCTACTGCCTGAAGTGCCACTTAATCTAAATAGGTGAAAGTCTCTGTTACAATGAAGGTCAAATCATGCCATTACATCAGCAAATATGAAATCTATCCAATTATTAATTCTACTGGATAATAAATGCAAGACAGAATAGACAAAATGTAGGTTAAAAGACCAGAAGTCTCATCTTACAAAGGCACAATTTTATTTAGTCACTGGAAGCCAAACTCTAAACAAGCAGAAGTGAAGGAAGGAATAAATGGAACAAATGCAGGTGTCCATTTCAGTAAAAATGGCAACAATCTGTTTATATATTGTGCCTTTATTATTGTAAATGGTGCCCATGCTTCACAGAGGCTTTGCAAAATTAAATTGACTGAAGCCACATAATGGGTAACCTGGGCATAAAGGAATATATGGTCAGAAAGGTAGGTTTAATGAGTTCCTGAAAAGAGAGCTGGGACATTATAGGGAAAGTTTCCACAGTCAAGACCCTTTGCAGTTCCAGGTACAGCTGCCAGTGATAAGTAGGTGCTGTAACATGTGGAGAAGCACAGTGATCTTGGAAGCCTGCAGAAGTTACAGGGATAGCATGTACATTTGGAAATAAGGTTGAGGAAGAAAAATGTAATTTATAGGGTCATACAGCATGGAAAAAGCCCTTTGGCCAGCTGGGTCTGTGCAACCATCATGCACCCAATTACACTAATAACCATGCAATACACCTGGGGTAATTTCCAAAACCCTCCCCCTCTCTTACCCACATGTCTTTGGGACGTGGGACCTGGGAGGAAACTGGGGTACTCAGACAAAATTTAGGCAGTCACAGAGAGGATATGTAGATGCACTGCAGCCAGCAATGGAGCTGCTGGCTGAGGCTTATTTAACAGGGAACGGGTGTAGATCAGCAAATGTGATGAATAAGTGTCAATCAAATCTCTGATGTTGTTTGGTGTGAAGCTTTTTATTTTATAGATGTGGACATCACTGACACAGCCATCGACTTTTGCCTATCCCTAGTTCTTCAGCCAGGCTGTGCCTGGTTCCTGCCCTGAAAAGCAATACTGATCCAGATAGGGCTTATAGCAATGGTAGATACTATTCCAAATACTACTTGCTCCTGTTTAAAAAAAAATATTCCTGATTATTAATCTGGTCCTATAGCGTCTATAGTGGGAAACACACACAAAATGCTGGAGGAAGGCAGCAGACCAGGCAACATCTATAGAAAAGAGTACAGTCGACACTTTGGGCCAAAACATCAGCTGTACTCTTTTCCAATGATGCTGCTTGTCCTGCTGAGTTCCTCCAGCATTTTGTGTGTGTGTTGCTTGGATTTCCACCATCTACAGATGGTTTGTGTCAATAGTAGGATTTGGATTGGTTTCTGGGTTGTTACTTTGGGTCTCTAGAGTCATGGTCATAGAACTATGTAGCATAGAAACAGGCCCCACATACTAAGTTGTCTGTCTGAGCTCAGTCCCATTTGTTTGCATTTGGCACATATCCATTCTTCTTTTTTGTACCTATCTAAATGTCTTTTGAGCATTCTAAATGTACCTGCCTCTACCATTTCCTCTGAAGAAGCCAAAGCATATTTGTTAGCACTGACTTATCTCATATAAAATTTGTTATTTTACAGCAGCAGTGAGAGGGTGCAAAACATAAAATCACGATATATAATAAAAATACATAAAGAATGCAAAAAAGGAATAATGTGGTCGTGTTCATGAGTTCATGGACCATTCAGAAATCTGATCGTGGATGGGAGGAATCTGCTCCTGAACCGTTGAAAGTGGGTTTTCTGGTTTTTGCTCCTTCTCTCTGATGGTCGAAACAAGAAGAGGGCAAATTGCAGATGGCAAGGGTCCTTCGTGATGGATGTCACCTTCTTGTGGCACCGCCTCTTGAAGATGACCCCTTGTCCTCGATGGTGGGGACGTTATGTACTTGATGCAGTTGGCTGAGTCTCTTACCTTCTGCAGCTTCTTGTGATCCTGAGCATTCAGGCTTCCATAGCAGGTAGTGTTGCAGCCAGTCGAAATGCTCTCCTCCATATTTCTGTTCAAATTTTAAGAGGCTTTGGTGGCGTATCAAATCTCCTCAAACTCCTAATGAAATAGAGCTGCTGGCATGCCTTTTTTGTGATTGCTACTTTGAGGACACTCTGGGAGCTCAAGTTCACAATGACAGTAACTTCATCACTACATCATTTCTCTTCCTATCTGAGAAGGGATAGTTACAAATGGGGCTTCTTATTCTAAAATAAAAATGACATTGCACATCTCATGCATAAACATTTTAAATGTTTTATTTTGTATTCCCATTATATATATATAGAACCATAGAACATTACAGCACAAAAACAGGCCTTTTGGCCCTTCCTGGCTGTGCCAAACCGTTTTTCTGCCTAGTCCCACTGACCTGCACCTAGACCATATCCCTCCATACCCCTCTCATCCATGTACCCGTCCAAGTTTTTCTTAAATGTTTAAAGTGAGCCCACATTTACCACTTCATCTGGCAGCACATTCCACACTCCCACCACTCTGTGTGTGAAGAAGCCCCCACTAATGTTCCCTTTAAACTTTCCCCCCTTCACCCTTAACCTATGACCTCTGGTTTTTTTCTCCCCTAGCCTCAGTGGAAAAAGTCTGCTTGCATTCACTCTATCTATACCCATCATAATTTCATTCAAAAATTTCTTATTTGGAATATTTCTGTCTTGCATTTCCCTCATTTTTCGCAGAAACTCCAGCCTTTTCTGCTCTGCCATCCTTCCTGCCGGTGTCTCTTTCCAGTCAACTTTGGGCAGTTTCCCTCTCATGCCATTGTAATTTCCTTTATCCCACCGAAATACTAACATATTGGAATTTAGTTTCTCTCTCTCAAATTTCGAAGTGAACTCAATCATATTGTGATCAGTGTTCCCTAAGGGTTCCTTAACCTTAAACTCATTTATTACCTCTGGATCATTGCACAACACCCAATCCAGCACAGCCGATCCCCTAGTGGGCTCAACAACAAGCTGTTCTAAAAAGCCATTTTATATATATATATATATATATGTTTTTTTTTCACTTTGAACTTAACATAACTTACAGTATTAGTAAGGCTGTGGGATGTCCATTTAGAATAGAGATGAGGAGGATTTTCTTTAGCCAGAGGCTAGTGAAGTTATGGAGTACATAGCCACAGGCAGCTGTGGAAGCCAGGTCATTGGGAGTATTTAAGGTGGAGGTTCTTGGTAAGTCAGGGCATGTAAGGTTACCGGGAGAAGACAGGAGAATAGGGTTGAGAGGGAAAATGGATCAGCCATGATGAAATTCTGCTGCTGCCTGGAGTTTATACTTCCTCTCTGTGATGCGTGGGTTTCCACTGGGACAGTCCAAAGATGTTCTGGTTAATAGGTTAATTGGTCATTGTGAATTGTCCTGTGGTTAGGCTAGGGTTAAACTGAGGGATTGATGGGCAGTGCAGCTTGAAGAGCCGCAAGGGCCTATTCCATGCTGAGTGTCAATAAAAATAAAAACAATTTTTTAAATGATGGATCAGACTTGATGGGCTGAATGGCCTAATTCTGCCTGTATGCTTTGTGGTGTGTTGTGAGACAGGGGTTATGGAGATGTGAAATCCATTAATTATTGAGGCATCCTACAATCTAATTTTGGTCGATGTACAAGTAGATTCTGAGACGGTGTGTAACTGAGATAATTGCCTATTCAAATCCACTAAGAAATTGGTCATATGTTTGGAGGATTAATTGACCGTTTTCTAACTGAACTCTGAGGAAGGCTGGAATTTCAGAAGTGATGACGGAATATTGGTTGCCAGGGAAGGTGGCCGACAACCAATCACTTAAGCTCCACTGGCTACAGAGAGGTAGGAACTATGTCTCTTGCATTTTGAAGCCAATGCTTTTGGTGTAGGCCTCTATGAAGAGGGCATATCCTGGGTGGTGAGGGTCTTCAATGATGGATGCTACCTTCTTGAGGCACTGCCTTTTGAAGATGTTCTTGATAGTATAGAGGGTTGTGCCCATGTTAGAGGGAAGAGACAAGTGACTGGATCACATTTGCAATAGCCCAATGTGGTGTTAAATGAATGAATGTCTTCCTAATGTGCTGAAATAATCCAATAATTTAAAACAGCTTTGGAACACCTGAAGGCAATGAGAGGAAAAACCAGAAAAGGAATAAAACACAGAGCAGAAAACCTTGTAGCAAGTGCACCAGCCTATAGTTTCCTCCAGTGCCTATTGGACAGATTGACAATCAATATTTATGACAGAGACACATTGAAATTCTTAGTAGGCAGGTTCCAAGGGAATAGTCCTTAAAAGCAAACTGATGTTACAAACAGGTTGACCACTAATTTTCATGTTGTATATTTTTAAGGCAAGCTCTGTAGGCTTGTATTTTGTACTGCATCTTTCCATTGTGGCAGAAATAACAACTTGTTCGATTGTATTTTTAGCCATTGAAAAGGTGCATTTCATCTCTTGAGGCAGCATTGAGTTTCAAGCCAGTAATCGTTCTATGCTTCTTTTAAAAGAGCTTCGCAAACTACTGCGAGATCTCCAATGACTGAACATAATTGGCTATCTTCCCTCATTCCTTTCAGTCCAGATGAAAGGTCTCAACATGAAGTGTTGTCTCTGCGTTATCCTCCACAGATGCTGCTCACCAGCAGCTTGCTTTATCAGTCCCGATTCGAGCATCTGCAGTCTTTGTGTCTGCTTTGCTGTAGCACCTTTCATATCTTCCACAACAGCCCAGAATGTTTTTCTGTTGGAGACTAGTTATAACTACCCACTTGCACACCCACCCCGCTACCATCAGCTGTTATCTGTTCCATGTTTGGAAGAGTCTGTCGTTCACACATGACTTGTTTCCACAATCCCAGAGTGGAAATAAGTCATCCTCAACCTTGAAAGGCACCCTCATAATAAGATGACTGAATTTAGTGAGAGTGCAGTTTTCTCTGCTTGACAGGCATATTGTGCACCACAGTATTTGGAAAACCCACAGTGACATTATTTTGTTGATGGTCCACTTTAGTGATATTAGTCCCAAGGAGGAAGTACACGAGCATGATGACCCAAAGTCAACCTTCTTCCTCACTGCTATCAGATTTTTGAACAGTCCGTGAACACTACCTCACTATCCCTCTTACCCATTTTTTCTTTCTTATAACATATAGCATATTTTTTTCTGTCTTGTACTGTACTGTGACCACAGAAAAACATATTTCATGATATATGCCAAATATAATAATCTAATTTTGATTTTAATTCTGAATTAGAATTCAAAGGCCTAATACCTCTCCTACAAGTTTGGGCAGGTGGGACTCATCAGCCTTGGACGGCAGCCCGCCTAGGGGAAGTAGTGCTCTGATTTTAAACCTCAGCTGCCTTGTGGCCGTACCCATCCGTGTGAAAGGCTTTGAGAGTAAACCCCAAGGAAGAAATCCAGAGCTGGAGTCCCTAAGGTGGTTTGATGCTGTTTAAAACTTCACTCTGGCAACCTCTGCGATGACACTGATGTCTAGCTGTATCGGCGTTTGTCCTTCCCTTGGACTACATCTGTGATGTGGAGAGGGGGAACCCGCTGCATGGGCAACAGCTGATTGGTTCTTCAAATCTTCCTGCCCAGGCTTGCACCCTGGAGAGGACACGGTCCATCAGGGGTGCAAACCCATGATCCCCTGGGATCAACAGCTGCCTACTACTAAGTAAACTGAGAACTGATATGTAACGAAGACTGCAATGCCTAGAAATCCATCCTCTATTGCACATGATAATCACATAATTGTTTTCAAAAGGAACCAGATTTCAGAAAAGGAATGCAATGTGATGACATTGTTATACCATAGTCTGAGCACAGGCTAGTGAGATCAAATTTCTTAGCCTGCTGAAATAACGAACCATTACAATGATTGACTTTATTGAAAGTGTAAGGGCCAGGCTGACTCCCTCCAGACCTTTTACATCTCTGTCCCTGGGAATTTGATCAGTGTTACATTATTAATCTCTGGTAAGGGACAAGATGGGTCAGGGAGTTGGTTGTTACATTCAATGTTTGGATATGAATCTTGTTACTATCTGGAACAACATTGCTTTACAGCGGACCAAATAAAAAGAGTTCAAGTTTAAGTTTATTGTTGTCAGACATGTACATACCCAAGGTATAAATGCCATGAAAATAAGCTTTTGGCAGCAGCAGTAGCAGAGTTACAGGACAAAGACAAGCATACATTCACATAAGCTTAAAATAACATCAATTATACATAACACAGTTAGGCAAAGTAGCATAACACCATTGAGGCAAATTGAGAGACATATGTAAAAATATGGAAATGAAATAAATGCAGAACATGCTAGAAATACTCATTTGACCAGGTAGCCTCTACTGAAAGAGAAACAGAGTTAGTGGTTCAGATTGACAACTCTTGTCAGAATGCTTCCTGTTGATGCAGACTCTCACTTGAAGAATTACAATAACTGTTTATTTTGTCATATATGCTGCCCGGACTGCTGAGTTTTTCCAGCACTTTCTGTTTTATCACAAATTCTGTTTTATTTCAGATCTACAGCAGCTGCAGTTTTTAAAAAAAATTTCCAATCCCAGTAAAATAAAACAGGATAATCTCAGTGCGGCATGTAATGGTGACAAATCTATTCCATAAAGAATACAATAAAACTATAATTGGACACTTCGACAGAGATGGCTTTAAATTTACCTTTTATTCCATTTATGAGGTGGTTGGAAAGGCCCAGGAAGGGTCATAGCCCTCTACACTGTGTGGATGGAGAGTGAGGTCCAGTGGTCAGTATATTTCCTGGGGTCAAAGTTGGATTTACATGGTCAGCACATGTCATTGTGATATCCTATAGATTATAAACAATGATCCCAATAAATTTATCAGATCATCTTGCATATGGTGACGCGTTGAGGACCCAATTACTATTTTAAATTCCATTAGATGTGGATGGCTAATTATGAGCACGAGAGTGTGCTTTTTTTAATCTGCCACTGAAGATCAGACAGGCTCTAAGACCTGGATTACTTATAGCAGGCTTTTCAAAGGATTGGAAAAAATACCACAAATGCTGTCTTTGCAAAATCCTGCAAATTCACTGGTGAAGTAAGAGAACCCATGTCAATGTCATCTCCCAGGCTGGCTTCTCCAGTAATGTGATCCTATTGACATTTAGCTGGTTACGTTGCGCAGGCCATGTCCTTCACGTGCACACCGTCAGACTCGTGAAGCAGACACTCTATTCCAAGCTAAGTCGAAAAAACATTACAAGGTGGACAGAGAAAAAAGATTCCAGGATGCACTCAGGATCAGCTTGAAGGAATGCGATATCTCTGCTGATCCTAGGAATCTCTGTCCCATGCTGGTCAAAGTAGAGAAGAAATATTTGAAAAAATGGAGTTCATTGAAGGCCTGTATAAATGTCTGACAATCCCATGAATTACATACACACCCAGATATCTTGTCAACCAGCCCCTGCCCCATCTATGGAAAGGTCTGCATTTCTCACTTTGGCCTCAATAGCCAATTCAGAAACAACAGAACTAGAGAGAAAGCAAATCATGCCTGACCTCAGAGACTGTTTCAGGTATTCTTGCACTGCAGTTTATTTTTCCCCATTACTGGAGGAGATGTGATGATGTAATGGAGAACAGACCAAAAGCATTAAAACCTGCACTGTCTATTTGCCTTGAATCAGGTATCATATGGAATAATTTATGTTAATTTATGTTTATAGTAACCTACATTTGTCCTTATCTTTCAATATCTGTGTTGCTGTTGCAGCAGGAAAGCTACAATGTATGCATGCCTATGATAACTATGAACCTGAATTGGATCATAAAATCGTACTATACAGTGGAAAGCAATTCAGCTCCTCAAATCCGCTCTTTCAATTGGTCTTGCTCCCTTTCTGGTCTTTATATATCCAATTCCCTCCTGAAGACAACTACTGAAACTCCTTCCATTCTCAGTCAGATTGAAAAGTCTATGTCCCAACAATTCCTTCTATTACGTGTATAAAAAATATGTAGTCCATGTTCATGTAGATATACCATTGCCCATCACGCATATAAGCCTTACTATAAATGAAATCTTTTCTGCCATAGGCTTGTTCCTGTATAAATTTTAGCATCCAGGTAGCTTCTAATTGTCACATCCCAAAAACATCCCCCATTGAGACAGAGAGAAAAGAGTTATGCTTTTCTTAAAGAAAAGAAAAGAGGAGGAAGCCAGCCATCTGACGGTTCTTGTTGTCGACTGGAGCAAAATAATGGTGCTTCACTGTATTTCCAAAAATTTAATTTGCCTGATCTTTTTTTCCATTTTGCTTATTTTCATCAATAGTACATTTGCCCCTGGATGCATCAGGTGAGAATCGCAACCTGAGGTTACTTGTGACAAATTGAGTTTACTTTTGGTACTTACATGCACACACACACGCACACACACACAGACATATATATAAACAAGTACTTGTTGTATTCTTGTATAACATGTATCCATGCTATATCAGAATCAGAATCAGGTTTAGTATTACCTGTATATGTCATGGATGTATATATAGTAAATTAAATAAGTAGTGCAAAAAATAGGAAAGAACAAAGGTAGTGAGGTAGTGTTCATGGGTTCAATGTCTATTCAGAAATTGGGGAAGAAGCTGTTCCTGAATCATTGAGTGTGTACTTTCAGGCTTCTGTACCTCCTTTCTGATGGTAGGAATGAGAAGAGGGCATGTCACAAATGTGAAAAAATCTGCAGATATTGGAAATCCAGAGCAGCACACACAAAATGCTGGAGGAACTCAGCAAGTAGACAGCATCTATGGAAAAGAGTAAACAGTTGACGTTTCAGGCCGAGGCCCTTCTTCAGGACTGGAAAGGAAGGTCCCCATTTTGGTGAGTTGCTGCCTGCTGAGTTCCTCCAGCATTTTGTGTGTGTTGCAGAAAAGGGCATGTCCTGGCCATATTTCTTATTGTAACTTGTAGTATATTCTGTGCACTGCACTTGACTGCTGCCACTAATAAAAAAAAATCCATGATATATGTCAGCGATAATAAACCTGATTTTGATTCTGATTCTGATTCTGATTCTAATTCTGACTGATTCCTACACCACTCTTTCTCAAGTTGAAATATTCACATAGTTTACTAATTCACCTTAAAAGCTGTATCATAGTTTTACAGATGGTGACTTAATTGCCTGCTAATGGCCTGTCTCCGAAATTCATTTATGCTCTCATCTAAATTTCTGATGATTAACTTGTCTAAAAACAATGAAGAATGATTTTAATGTTTTAGCTCTAGTCACGGAAATTACATTAAAATCTTATTTTGGAGTTAGGCTAATGACAGATTTGGAGAACATATTCAGTATGGAGGTTATTGCATCTTGTTCTGAATTGCATGTAAATAAAATTTTAGTCGATATTGAATGAAATTCCTGATATGATTAGTATATCCAAGAAAGTCTTCTATTTCTATAGCAGCTCTCATGACCTCAAGGCAGCACACAAGCGAGTCACAGCCAATACATTTTTGAAATATAATCAATGTGGTTTGTATGATTTATGGTATCCACAGGAAAATCCCAAAAAGCAACAATAGGATAACAAGCATTTCTGTATGCAAGGCAAAATGCTGGATGAAGTCAACAAGTTAGTCAGGATTTATGGAGGGAAATAAATAGTCAACTTTTTGGACTGTGAGCCTTCATCAGGATGTATTTATGTGGTAGAGGTATATGCACCCTTGGACTGACTCCTTAGACTACACCTTCCAAACCTATGACCTCAAAGGACAAGGGATTCAAAATCATGGGAATACAATCAGCAGGAAGTCACACACTAAGCCACACACCATCCTGATTTGGAAATATACTGTAGTTTCTTCACTGTTGCTGGGTTAAACTCCTGGAGCTCACTCCTTAACAGTATTGGAGATGTACCCATGCCTCAGGGTTCAAGAAGACAGCTCACCACCGCCATCTCAAAAGCAACTATTGACTGGAAAGTAAACACTAACTCAGCCTACGAAGCCCACATCCTCTAAATGAAAATAAAAAAATGTTTTGATTAATAAAACTATTATTTGTTGATAAATATTTACCATGAGCAATGGATTTTAAGTGTTGGTGCTGACTATAGACCAAATAGATTGTAGTCAATAGAAGCCAGAATGTATCAAATAGACAGCCGTTTTGCTGAGGCTCATTTGTGCATGGTTGGTAATTGTGCCCTATCTTGAAAACTTATTTAGCATGTGTTCAGTCTCACAGTTCTGGGTGTCATCTGTGGAGGGGAATGGACTGTCAATATTTTGGTTGAAACCCTTTATCTGGAGTGAAAGATAGAGATAGCCCCTATAGAAAGGTGGATGGAAGGGGTGGAACAAGAGCTGGCTAGTGATAGGTAAGGAGGAGTGATAGGCAGATGGAGGAGAAGAGACACGTACAAACAAGCTGGATGAACTCAGCAGGTCGGGCATCTGTTGAAAGGAATCAGAATGGCTTGGGAGCATGACTTAAATATCCCTTTATCTGATGAGGTTTGGGACTCGATTCTCAAATCAGTTAATTCAACTTCTCTCTGTGCTCGCCACTGTCTTTTACAGTTTAAGATTGTTCATAGGGCCCATATGTCCAAATCTAAATTATCTCGATTTTACCCTAATATTAGTCCTCTTTGTGATAAATGCAAAAGTGGCGAGGCCTCTCTTATTCATATGTATTGGACCTGTCCCAGCTTAGAGAAATTTTGGAAAGATGTTTTTCTAACCTTATCCTGTATTCTGAATCACCACTTAGAACCTAACCCTTTAATTGCTCTGTTTGGTTTCTTGGGTGAGACAGATATACGCTTGAGTTCAACTAAATGTTGAATATTATCTTTTGCTTCTCTCCTGGCTAGACATCTAATTCTCCTTAGATGGAGAGATGTTGCCCCACCCACACATGCTCAATGGCTTAACGATATCATGTCCTGTTTAGACCTTGAAAAAGTTCATTATTCAATTCTTAATTCGGATATAAAGTTTCATAAGGTCTGGGACCTTTTATTGAGTATTTTCATAATTTTTCTCCTAATTAAGTTTTTTTTTCAGTCCCTTACTTTCAGCTCTTTTTTTTTGGTAGTAGGCATTATTATCTTCTGTTTTCAAGTGTATTTACAGTTTTGGGGGTTTGAATGTTCTGATTTATATTTTCTACATTTTGTTTTGGTTGGTCTGGAGTTTTTTGTTGTTGTGGGGCTTGGGGTGGATACTAACTTTACATGACTTCAACTTGGGTGCTTCCTCAATTATCTTATTTTGTATTATATTACTATTGTATGTTTATCTTGCACTGTATTAATTTCCTACTTTGTTTTTGGGGTTTTTTTTGTGTGTAGTGTTGTAGAAAACGCATTAAAAAAAATCAATTTAAAAAATAAGAAAGGAACAGTCAACGTTTCGGGCCGAGACCCTTCGAGAGTGCATATACTAACAGAGGCTAGGAGGTGATAGATTTTGTTATTTCTGAAGTCTGGAAAAGAGCTTATAGCATTAGAAAGTATGATGAGTTGGTGGTTTTGAATCTATTGTTAACAAAGGAAATGGGGCCTAGTTAAAACAGCCTTTGGCCCATTTAGTGTTACACCTTTGTTGAATTATCACTTATTCTCGTGTCATTACATTTTTAATTCAGGAAGTAACACATTTCTAATCTGAAAGTGGGTCAAAGAAAGTCATGGTCTCTATATATAGTGTTGTACTTTAATAAAGGTCTTTTTAAATAAATTGAGTGACATTTTTCTAGTCAGTTAGAAACACAAATCTCTCCTGAGATTAGGTATTGTGCGGATCAGTGACATGATGAATCTTACCCACATTATCCCTGCTACTGTCAGCATCGTGTTCAAGCTGCCTGCCAGATCATGTATACCATTACTCGTTTCAGAATAGCTACATTATGAATCACCCCAACAGAAAAATCTCTCTAATCTTTGTCCGCCATGACTCAGTTATCATTTTCTTGTCTCTGAGTTGAGGAACATGGGCAAGTGCTCATCCCTTTCAGGTTCCTGAGCACAAACATCTAAGCTGACGTTCCATCGCAGTACTGAGGAGGGTCAGAGGTGGTGGCTTTTGGCTGAGATTTCTTTAGCCAGAGGCTGGTGGAGGCCAAGTCACCAGCATCAAAGAAGAAGGAATCGGATAGGAGAGGAGACTGGAGAGGGGAGGGATAGGCAGGTAAGGAGAAGAGAGGACCCAGAATGGGGAATAGAAAAGAAGAGAAGGGTGACAGGGAAGAAATTACCGGAAGTTGGAGAAATTGATGTTCATGCCAAAAGGTTGGAGGCTATCCAACCAGACCTTTAGCTTTTCCACTTATCATCTCCATACTTCTCACTTCATTCTCACTCCCTCACCCACCTATTCTTCGCCTCACCTGGCTTCACCCAGCACATTCCATTTATACTCCTTCCCTCTGCCACCATCTTCTTATTCTGGCTTCTTCCCCATTCCTTTCCAGTCCTGATTAAGGGTTTTGGTCCAAAACATCAACTCTATTTCTCTCCATTGATGCTACTTTATCGGCTGAGTTCCTTCAGTGTTTTGTGTGTTTCCAGCATCTGCAGAATCACTTGTGTGATTTTTATATTTCCCAGTTACACCTCCCAAGTACCTCAGTTTTAGTTAGTCAAAACAAGCAGATTGACATTTATCATAACCATGTTCTATAGCTCATCACATTGAATTCTCTGATGTGGATGGCAAGAGGACACAATCATAGCTGCAAAAGAGACCCAAACCTCTTCCACTTGGATGCCATAAATTGGTTGCAAAAACTGAAGTACAAAATTGGGTCAGATATGGTTTAATCTTCCTAAAATAACCAGTGGAAAGGCAAAGGCAAAGGGAGCCTTTTGTTGGTCCGGTAGAGTATTTTTCTGATTACACTGATTGTGTATTTAAAAATCCATCTCCCCTAGAGAACTGGGCTACTGGAAAGGCATTTGTTTGGTGAACTGAGATTTTAATGTTCAGGATACTCTACCAACTGATGAGCCTGTCAGAATATACCAGCAGTTCATAAAAATACAATTCATTATTTATAAACCCCATCAAAATTTCAGATGAGATCTAGCATAGTGGCTAGTGCAATCACTTTTCAGTGCCAGCGATCACCAAATGGGGTTTGATTCACATCACTGTCTGTAAGGAGTTTGTATGTTCTCCCCATTACGATGTGGGTTTCCTCCATGTGCTCTGGTTTTCTTCCACAATCCAAGAATGCACAATTAGGGTTAGTGAGCTGTAGGCGTGCTATGTTGGTGCCAGAAGCATAGTGACACTTTGAATGAATTGAATTGATTTTATTACTTACATCCTTCATATACATGAGGACTAAAAATCTTTACGTTATGTCTCCATCTAAATTGCAAAGTGCAATTTATAGTAATCTGTAATAAATATTATGCACAACAGAACAGTCACTATAGCATAGAAATACAGTGTGAATTAATCAGTCTGATGGCCTGGTGGAAAAAGCTGTCCCAGAGCCTGATGGTCCTGGCTTTTATGCTGCGGTGCCGTTTCCCGGATGGCAGCAGCTGGAACAGTTTGTGGTTGGGGTGACTTGTGTCCCCCAATGATCCTTCGGGACCTTCTAACACACCTGTCTCTGTAAATGTCCTGAATAGTGGGAAGGTCACATCTACAGATGCGCTAGAAACTGGAAACTGCATACAGTTGTTGAAGAGCGAAGTGTAGCTACACTTTAGAAGGATCTGGAAAAGTACATGAGGGAGAAATGAAATGAAGGACGTATCAGTAACAAGATGAAAAAGAACATGAGGTGCTTCATGCGCAAAATATTACCAGCATGGATCATCTGGGTTGAATGACCTATTTCTCTGTTATGTTAAGAAAATGCAAATCTTCAGCTTGTTGTAAATGTCAAGCGAAGTGTGCCTTGGAATCAAGTTATTTCATGCCAGCTTTCATTGCTGTTACCTTTATATGGATCCCCATCACTCCTAACTCATGGAGCAGGTTATTAATTTTAGTAGAGAGTGCAGATCAGAGGCCTCGTTAGATAGAACAATTAAAGTCTGCAACCAGTTGAGGGTATGAAAGGCAAGTCATTCAGCAGTTAAATATTGCTGTAAATAATATCGCATGCTTCCAACACTCAATGGTGCAGCAAACCATGATTGTCCTCGTCCTTGTTCAATTATCTATTTCTACCTGTTCTGCAACTGTTTTACATTTACTTTTTATAGTGTTTTGGTCAGACCACATTTGGAGTTTTGTCAGCTTAGTCAGACTGTATATGAAATATTGTGAGCAGTGTTGGGCACCATATCTAAAGAAGGATGTGCTGGCATCGGTGAGGCTCCAGAGGAAGTCTATGAAAATGATCTCAGGGAAGAAGGGGTTAACATATGAGGACTTTTTAATGTCTCTGGGCCTGTACTTGTAGTTTAAACAGGAGGAGGAATGATTCTTATTGAAACCTACCAAATATTGAAAAGCCTGTGTAGGGTGGACATCAAGAGGATCTTTCCAGAGTCTAGGGCCAGAGGGCGTAGGCTTAGAATACAAGGTCATTCTTTTAGTACAGATTTGAGGAGAAACTTCTTTACACAGAGCATGGTGAAACTGTTGAATTCATTGACCACAGATGCTATGGGGGCCAAGTCATTGGGTATATTTAAAGTGGAGGTTGGTACGTTCTTGATATCAAAGATTACAGAGAGAAGGCAGAAAATTTGGGGTGAGAAAGAAAAATAAATCAATTATGATCGAACATAGAGCAGCATGGATGGGCCAAATGGTCTAATTCAGCTCTTATATCTTACGAACTTTGGAAGTTCTGTAATCTTCAAATCCATTAGTATTTTGAATAATATTAATTTTGAGTGGATCCGGTTTTTGAGAATTACATACATCAAAAGAAAGGGTATGTTCAACCACTTACGTATTTTCTCGTCTGTCCAACTTCATTGATCAAATCCAGTCAATTCCTCAAAGGTATTCATAATATCCTTAATTGCTCAAATAATCTCCCAGTCCTCCTCAGAAGCAATTTCTAATCTGTGTCAATTGTCACTTCCTAAACCTGTTTATGCAAAAAGTATTTCCACATTTCTCCTCCATTTTCTAACTTTGATTCTGTATCCTGGAGTGGATCTCTCAATGGCAACTTGATGGATGAAATCATCTCCATCATGAGCAATAAGACCTTAAATCATATCTGGGGCATATTCTGAACAATCCATAGTCCAGGAGACTGCTGAATGATTTTGACTCTCACCCAGCGATTCTGCTGTTTTAGTTAGTTTTATACATTTCTGACATACCAAGAAAATCATAAACAACTTAAATTACATTTAGACCACTGAGAATTAAAAAAAAATGTTAGAATTTAAAAAGCCAATATCCTTAAAAACACTCAACAAAATTTCAAATATTTAAATAATATAAGACTGTACTTACACGCCCAACGCCAATGATCCTGACGCTGTTCCCTTCACTGATATGATGTTCCAGAACTGAAAAGAATCATGTGTATTTTGTCTTATTTGTAGGAAGATAACTGAGCCTTTCCCAATTTTGGTCCTACAATTCCCAGAGTGAAATTACCACACTGAAAAGCTATTTAGATAGGTACATGGAAAGGATGGTTTAGGTGAATATAGAATATTTGCAGACAGATAGAACTAGCTTAGTGAGGCACCTTGGTTGCCATAAATGAAATAAACAGTTTCCATGCTGTCTAATTCTATGACTCTATGAAACAGTTTCAAACAAAACCATTTTTGTCCCTGAAGCCACCTCCCTAATTCAAATAACTCCATTTGCAGTTCATGTACTAGACCTAAACTGATGTAGTTTGGATTAGCATGAAGGAAATGATGTAAATGTGCAGCCCGCTGCCAAGAATATATGAGGAATGCAGTGATGGATTCCCTGCCGGAAGAGCAGAATGTGCTCGTCAGGCAGCATGTGTGGAAAGATAAATAATTAATTTATCATTTCTGAGACCCCCCTACAGAACTGGGGAAGAGAGAAAACAAGCTCACTTTCTGTTGCAGAGAAATGGGAGGAAGATAGGACGAAGGGATTATCTCTGAAGGGGTAAAACCAAATGCCTCATGAGACTGTTATATGCTGATTATGCTGCTTTGTCTGTGTTATGTGTCATGTCTATCCAGCACGGAAACAGACTTTTCAGCCCAGTTTGTTTATGTTGACCATGTTGCTACCTGAGCTAATCATATTTGCCTGTATTTGGCCCATTTTCCTCTAACTCTTTTGATCCATGTATCTGCCCAAATATTTTTTTGAATGTAACAATTGTACCAATCTCTACCACTTGCTCTTGTAGCTTGTTCCATATATGCACCATCCTTTGTGGTAGTTTGGGGCTTCTAGTTTTTGGACTTACTTGTGGGAATTCCAAATCTTTTGGAAATTAGGTTGAGAAATGCTAACTGGAGTTTTTGACATTTTATCGCCAAATCCAGGCTCACAAAAATTTCGAGCAAAGGTCGATTTAAGGGAGAAGGTGAGGCAGAGGGGTTGAGAGAGGGAGAAATTCTATAGTTTAGGGCCTTGTTGAAGACCATCTCAGACCATTGAAACTCTGTGATGCAAAAGAGACAAGAATCAGAAGAAAGCAAGTATTTCGGAGAATAATGGAATGGATTACAGAAATAGAAAACTAAAATGCAATAAAGAAATTTTAAAATCAAGGCATTGTCACATTGGAATTGGAATTGGTTTATTATTGTCACAAGTACCAAAAATATTGTGAAAACTTTTTGTCTGCACGTCTTCCAAACTGATCATGCCAAATGCAAGTATATTGAGGTAATAAAAGCGAAAATAGAATGTGAAATTAGGTGTTACAGTGACAGAGAAAATAGACTGCAGGTAAACAAATAAAGCACGAAGGCCACGACAAAGTACTCAAGGAGATTGAGAGTTCATCTTTCAGAGTATGAGAGGTTCATTTGTGTGTCTGATAACAGCAGGATAGAAGCTACTCTTGAGCCTGGCGGCACATGCCTTTGAACTTCTCTATCCTTTGCCCAACGGGAAGGGGTAGAAGAGAGAAGACAGGCTGGAAAAGAGAACCTATCCATATATGTCAGTGAACACAGGGTGAGTGAAACATGTTGAGTTAGGATATGGTCATAAAGTTTTGAATGAGCTTAAGTTTATGAAGGAAGGAAGATGGGAGACCAGCTCCAAGAATAACATTGATATACCATCCAGTAGCACTGACCTTTCAGTATTCACTACTTAAATACTGCAATGATTTCAGACATCTGGTTAAACAACCTCAACCTTCTCTGAACCTGTATTTTTGTCATTCCTCATGAATAGATAGCTGGTATCTTTCTAGTGAACATTTGCAAACCAATTCCTTGGTTTTGATTCCCAACATCTAGCTGGAAAGATGTTCAAGTCTCTCTCAAGGTTCAAAGCTGAGGCTTTCTTGAACCATATTCTCCCCATTTCCTTAAAATTCATTTCTATCCCCCCATGAACTATTCATTTCTGTTCATTATACCCATGTGAAAAAGGCTTTTCTCCAGGAGAAGAGCACAGGATCAGACAAATGGCTCCACTGTGCCAAATTTCTGCATGCCGGCAATCAGTTTTTGTGTACCAATTAGTGTAACTGGAGTTGGTAAATGTCAAATCCGATAGAACATTTAGGAATTTAGCCTTAGGATGAAGTTTAGAAATTCAGTTCCTTTTGAAATGAACACTGGGAAGACTTTTTGTTTTTTTTTCAGTCTGCTGGAGAGTTGTTTTCTGTGCCAGATTTCATCAGTGGAATTTTTAAGCAATTATTTTCAAAATACAGGACTAGGAATGCACAGCAGTTATAGAGGATGGATTTGGCAGGCAGAGTATTTTAACTTGTGGAACGTTTGACCTGCTGATAGCTGGAGATGTGTGGTACTGTGTGGAGACACTGGACAGTCAGTTGATATGGAAAGTCAATGGTATAGCTCAACAAGTGAAAACCTCTGAGGCTTTATTTGAAAGGACTTACAATTCGTTTTACTATTTCAGGATATCCTTAGGTGGGTTATAGCCAAGAGTTTCAAAAAAATCTCACCACCAGCTGCCTCTTCCCCTCCCCACTCCTTTCTGCTTTCTGTAGGGACTATTCCCTTAATGATTCCGTAGTTCGATCACACCTACTTCTCCTCAGGCTCCTTTCTGTGTAACTATAGAAATGTAATGCCTGCCCTTTCACCTTTCACCTCACCACCATCTAAGACCCTAAACAGTACTTCCAGGTGACGCAGATATTAACATTCATTTGCTGTGAGAAGATGACATGGGCCAGATGGTGGAGATGTTCAACCATTATTTATTTGCATATTTGAAATTATGTCATTAATTATTTTAACGTATATTATAAATAAAACCATTATTAAATTTACTTCTCTTTCTTAGTCTTCAGGACTAGAAAATTTTCATTTATGAATTGTAGTTGATATCTCTGAGGTATCCATTCTGGGTACTAATAATATCACTCTCAGAAACGGTTTTGTATGCATCTGCAGTCAAATCCTATTTTAGTTGTTACCTCTTTACAATGATACACTCAGAGGCTACTTTATTAGGTACATCTGTACACCTGCATGCTAATGCAGATATCTAATCAGTGAATCATGTGGCAGAAACTGAATACATAAGAGCACGCAGATACAGTCAAGAGGTTCAGTTGTTCTTCAGACCAAACATCAGAATGGGGAAGAAGTGTGATCTAAGTGACTTTGACCGTGGAATGATTGTTGGTCCCACATGGGATGGTTTGAGTATCTCAGAAACTGCTGATCTCTTGGGATTTTCACACACAACAGTCTCTAGAGTTTACAGAGAAGGGTGCAAAAAACAAAAATGAACATCCAGTGAGCAGCAGTTCTTTGGGCCAAAATGTCTTGTTAATGAGAGAGATCAGAGGAGACTGGCCAGAATGGCTTAATCTGATAGGAAGGTGCTAGTAACTCAAATAATCACAAGATACAACAGTGATGTGCAGAAGAGCATCTCTGAATGCACAACACATTAAGCCTTGAAGTGAGTGGGCTACAGCATGAGAAGACCACACTGGGTTCCACACCTCTACCTAATGAAATAGCCACTGAGTGTAGTTTCCTGTTTTCTCTCTTCCTTTTTTTTAAACTTATGGTTTACATTTCCCACCCTCTAATCTTCGGGAACTGGCACTCAATCTATGCCATTTTGGGAGATTATGGCCAATGTATTTTCTGTTTCCATGACTACTCCTTTGGCACTCTGGGATGCAGCAGAAGCCCATGATATACAATGTGTATTGCATACTATAAATGCCAACTTAACATAAAGTTAACACTGACTGATAAATCTTATAAACTTGTACAGTAGTTACCATTATGCATTTTATTTCTTGCGCTGCTGGACACCAGGAATCCAGTCACAATAATTTTTACTTTGGTTACTTCTTAAGGGTTTCCTTTTTTGTGCCTTTGCTTTCACATTGACTCTCACTCTGACTTCCTGTAGACACAGCATCTTTTATCTTTCCCGTTATCCCTTTTGTAGTCACAATATTTTCTTGTCTAACCTTCCCTTTCTGGATTGTCTCTGAGGCTCTGAGTTTTGCTATGGCTATTTTCAGTCTGTCTTATCCACTCTGGCTATGCAGGAGCTGACAACAGTTGGCCCTCAATCTCGTGACATCCCTTGTGGAGCACTGCAGGTTCTGAGCTGCTTTGCATTCAACACAGTCTTCTCTTAGCACATTCAGCTCAATCTGTGTTTGATTGAAGCGAATCACTAATTTGATAAATAATAAAAGCCGTGTAGACACTAAGCATTTTCTACATTATCTGTAGGCTCTTTAGTGGATCAGCTTAAAAGCTAAGTAACAGAGCTACAATAAATTCTCTGTCAATTCTCTGTTGTAGACTATCAGTGATTACCTTGCTTTAATTCTGTCTTAAGTTGGGTCAGTACAGTTCTTACCTATTTTCAAATGATTCCGTGGTTTCACTCCTGCGTCTTTTTAATCTTCTTCACCCTCGTCCTTCCTCTGTCTCCCCTTTGTCATTCTCTCCCCTCTCTCTCTTCATTTGTCTGTTAGTCTCTCTTTTCCTCTCTCTCTTCATCTGTCTCTCTCTCTGTCTCTCACTTTCTCTCTCTCTGATAATGTTTCCGTTTCTTCCTGCTACTTTTACCCCATAGCCACAGAGATCTCCTACCATGAGAGCACTCCTTGGGAGATACAATGAAAATTTTTTTTTCTCAATAGTTTTTCACCATTGAATTAGATTGGAAGTGAAGGATATCCTTGATACCATTTGTGTTGTACATTGGTATGGGATTGCTGTTGGTGTCTAGCATCCAGAGAGCTCCAGATCAGTGGTAGTTTAAGAGAAAGGCATGGGGAGGGTCACAGTAGCATAGTGGTTAGTGGTTAGCACAATGCTTTACGGTACCGGTGACCCAGAGTCATTTCCCATAAAAAAGAGTTTGTATGTTCTCCCCATGACTATGTGCATTTCCTCCGCTCTGGTTTCCTCCCACATTCCAAAGACGTGACAGTGGTAGATTAATTGGTCATTGTAACTTGTCCTGTGATTAGACTAAGATTAATTTGTGGAATTGCTGGGTGGAATGACTCAAAGGGCCCAAAAGGGCCTATTCTGCGCTGTACCTCAATAAATAAAAAATGCTGATAAAGGGGACTTACGTCATATAAACAAACAAAGGCATCATTACATTCTTAACCATGAAGCAAATCACCACATTATTAGAAGAATGTGATTGCACTGGAGAGGGTTTACAGGAGATTCACTAGATGTTGCTGGGTTGGAATATTTCAGTCATGATGGGAGTCAGAACAAGTTAGATTTGTTTTTGTTGGCATAGAGGAGTCAGGGTGGGAGAGGGGCAACAGACAGAGGTATGCAAAATTATGAGGGGCTTACAAAGGGTAGATATTTGGAAACCATTTCCCATTGCAAAGATATCTAAAACTGGAAGGCATCTGATTTTGAAAAGAGGTAAGAAGTTTAGACAGGATCTGAGAACGCATTTTATCACCCAGGGGTAGCTGAAATCTAGAACTCTGCCTGTGTGGGTGATGAAGGCAGACCCTATTATAACATTGAGAAGTAGCTAGACTGATATGGGAATAACCAACACAGAGAAGGCAACTGGCTAAGTTCATGGTATGATACAGTTCATGAGAGTGACAAGGTAGCATAGCAGTTAGTGTCACACTTTACAACTCCAGCTGTGAGACTGAGAGTAAATTTCTGTTTCTCTCTGTAAGGCGTTTGTGCATTCTCCCCATGACCACATGGGTTTCCTGTGGGTGCTCTGGTTTCCTCCCACAGTCCAAAGACATATGGGCTCGGGTTAGTGGGTTGTGGGCATGAACTGTTGTTGCCAGAAGCACGGCCACACTTGTGCGCTTCTCCCAGCACATGCTTGAAATGTATCGGTCATTGATGCAAATTCCACACTTCACTGTAGGTTTCCACGTTTCAATGTACATGTGACAAATAAAGCTCATCTCTAAAAAACTGCATTGGTGTCACTAACAACGTGCATTTGTACTTGGACACCAAAGGGCCACTTTCTATGTTGTATGACTCTATGCCTTATAACTAAATAGGTACTTTCAAAAGAATTTAACGCTGATCTGCAGAAGGAAGTATTAAGACAGATGGACAAAGATGTACTCAAAGGGTTAAACTTTAAAGAGCAAGAGGTAGAATATTTGAGAACAGGCGTTCCCAACCTGGGGTCCGCTGATCCATCGGTTAATGGTAGGAATCAATGCATAAAAGAAGGCTGTGAACCCCTGTTTAGAAAATTAAATCCAAAGCTTTGAGGACCTGGCGGCTGATGGTGGAATGATTCGATCCAAAGATGATCCGGAGACCAAAAAGGTACAATACTGCAATGACTGGAGCAGTGGGCCTGCAGGAGATTACAGAGGTAGAGAGGCATGAGAACAGCGAAGGATTTGAAAATAGGTAAGAGGATTTTAAATTGGGACATTGGAGGCTAAAGCACTGACTAATAAATATTGCAAAAGTCACACTCCTGCCTCCCCAGCACCCGCCAGCACCACAGCCATCAGCACTGAACCTGGGTGGCTGGAGCTGAGAGTGCAAATCTGAAAATAAACACGATCTGCATAACATCCAGATGTTCAGTATTATATTGCAATATTCAGATGGAAAATTATAAATGAAGATTTTAACACAATGGTCTTGATTTCCACCCTCCCCCCAGCCCGACGCCCAATCCCTAGCCAGTTTCCTTGAGTCTCTAGAGCCAAGCATTAATAATATATATATTTTAAATGCAAGGTGACAAATTGGATGAAACCAAAACTCATTTTCAATTCCTGAAAAAGGGATTTTATTTAATGAAATATATAATGCATTCACACAAGGTATTGCAATAATTCCCCCCAAAATGATTCCAGTACACTTTTAAATAAATGCTGGCAGCAACCCTGTCAGCCTTTTGACTGTGTCATGATGGGGATATGTGTGATGTGTATAGAAAACGCTTTGTTACTGAGATTAGAAATCTTGACGTCTGCAGGGTTTTGCGAATCCTCTAAAGCTTTCTGTTATTTCTGTTCTTTTTAACAAGCTCCTGTCTGAACTAACAGGCCTGTCAGGAAAAAAAATAAATGCACCTTTTCTTTGATTACTATGAAACATCAGGTCTTGACAGAGCCATGGGGGTCAAAGTTCAAACAGGCTCGAAACAATTAGAGAACTCTTATCTGTGCGACTCTAATGGAGAAAGTAGCTGTTTAGCAGCAGGGCATGAGCTTTTAAAATCATAGTTAATAGGAGGTGCTGGCTACACTGGAAAGGTAGATAATAATGGATTAGAAAGAAATATATAAAAAAATCATCAAACAGATTTCAAAAAGACACAAATGTGCGTGTTAATATGGATTTCCAGCATCTGCAGAATCTCTTGTGTTTATCAAGAAGATTTCAAACTGCTTTAAAAATATTTTTCTTTATTTATTAAAAAGTGTTCCAATTTGATCACCAGCTATTCTGCAACATGTTCATTACTATACTGTGTTTTTTGAGCAAGAGAGCTCTCACCTCTGAGAAGCAGACAGTTTGCCCTGTTCCAAAGACTTGCATTTAGAAATCTAAGGCACTCCTAGTGCAGTAACAAGGGGGAGTGGTGATGTTAGTGGTGTTTTCTTTTGTGTAAGATCTTACACCAGGATGTTAATTTTTCATATTTTTCACTGTATTCCTGCTGCAAAATAGCAAATTTCATGACATATGTCAGTAACAATAAACCTGATTCTGATTCTGATTCAAGGTACAGACAGCTTTCTCAAGTCATTAAAAATGACCTGTGGCGTTATTTTGAGGAAAAGAACTTAACCCTCACCCAACTTTATTGAAGCATTTTATCCAGTTGCTACCTAATTGCTTTAAGAGGGAGCTTGCTAAGTGCAAACAATGGGGCATTCAAATAAAGAATTCAGAATAAAATCCTGGGACAAAGCTCAGGAATATCCAAGAATTCAACTTGTTAAATCTCCAGAATAAGACTACATGTCTACTAAACAGCAAAGTCAACATGTAATGAACGGTAAAATTCTTTCCCACATGGAATCAATAAAGTACTTAGCATTATTATAAAAAGGAAGCACTGAAGCTGGAAATCTGAAATAAATGCAGAAAGTGTTGCAAACACCCATCAGGTCAAGCAGCAACGAACTGGAATATTAAGTCTGTTCTCTCCACAGATGCTGCTTGACCTGCTGAGTGTTTTCAGCCCATTTTGTTTTTGTTTGCACTAGTCAAAGCTAAGCAGTTACTCCAATGGATCAGATTGAAGCTCTGCAAACTGCCACATTCAGTCATGAATGGTGGTGGACAGTTAAACAGCTAATGGGAGAAATGGGATCCAAAACCTTCTCACCCTGAGTAACAGTGGGACCCAAAATATGAGTGTTAAATAGGAACTGTAGCATTTCCAACAATATTCAGTCAGAGCTACTTAATTCATCTTGATTCACATTTGAGATCTTCTGTGTCACAACAACCAGCCTTCAACCAAATCAGTTTACGCCTTACATCATCAACAAGCACTGAACGGCCGAGACACAGAAAAGGTAATGGAACAGGACAAGGTTTGTTGCACTCAAGGCCTTTGCTCCTGAAGTAGGTGGGTCTTATATTTTAATGACACCACTGTCAACCTATACAGGAAGTGCAGAATAAATCCAATTGGTTAATTAATGCCCTATTAATCTACCCAATCACCAGTCAGGAAATGGGTGGTGTTATTAAAAGAAAATGCCCTGACATTATAGTTTGAGCAGCACCAGATGCGCACTGATCAATTGTCTAGCTTTTTATTTCTTTGAGTTGCAGTTTAAAGGAATATATTGTGCCTGGGAAATTGTTATTTTGTTAAACCCGAGTTAAATTTACCTAGTTTGAGCTTTGCCAGGACTCAACTCCAGACCTCATCACAGTTCTGAGCAAAGGGCTGAATTGATTGATGTGAAAGTAACTACCATTGACATCAAGGCAAGTCACTGGATGCTAAGGGGGAAGATCTCCAATAGTTGGAGTCATACCTCACGTAATGTAAATGCCGTTATTGGATGCCAATCATCCCAGCTGCTCTCATCACTAGATCTGACGTGGGAATATTTGCTGATGACAGAATAATTTTTAATTCCATTCGCAACTCCTCAGCTGTCCATGGCCATATTCAGCAAGATTTAAACTCTTTTATGCATGGGCTTATAAGTGACAAAAACCTAGCCAAGGGAACAACAGACATTCTGATCATCACGTGGAGAGGACATTTCCTATACTGGGGAAGTCAAGGACCAGAGAGCACAGCCTCAAAATACAAAGCTGTCCCTTTAGAACAGCGATGAGGAGGAATTTCTTTAGACCAGGGGTTCCCAACTTGGGGTCCATGGACCCCTAGGTTAATGGTAAGGGTCCTTAGCATAAAATAAGTTTGGAAACTCCTGCTTTAGACAGAGGGTAGTGAATCTGTGGAATTAATTGCCACTAACGGCTGTGGAGGGCATCATTGGGTATATTTAAAGCAGAGGGTAACACACAAAATGCTGGTGGAACGCAGCAGGCCAGGAAGAAGTACAGTCGACATTTCGGGCCGAGACCCTTTGTCAGGACTTAAAGCAGAGGGTGGTAGGTTTTTGATTAGTAAGGGTGTCAAGGGTTACGGGAAGAAGGCAGGAGAATGGAATTGAAAGGGGTAATAAATCAGGCATGATGGAAAGGCAGAGCAGACTTGATGGGCCAAATAGCCTCATTCTGCTCCTACATCTTAAGACCTTATAGTCTTTCCAACCATCAAATTGCAGAAGGTCACCATAGACAAGGAGCACAGCAGGGCCAGTTATAAATATCATAGATACACGAGCACTTCCTTTAGAAAGTGATGACATCTTGATACCCAAAGGCCTTTCTACCACCTATAAGGCATGGCGTGATAGAGCACAGTCTGATACTTAGACGCATACAGTTCCAATAACATTCAAGAAGCCCAATACCATCCAGGCAAAGCAGCCTGCATAACTGTTACTCCATTCACTGCTCCAAATATTCATCCCCCTCATGGTTCACCATTTTTGCATTATCTGGCACCTATATACTGCATTGCAATGAATGCTTCAGTTACTCCAACAACATCTCCCAAGCACATGGCCTCCATCCAAGTCTAAGAACGGAGGCAGCAAGTCCTCCTCCATCCTGACACAAACCATCCTGATGGAAATAGCACCATTCATTCGTTGCTGTTGGATGTACATCCCGGAATGTTTGCCCAACACTTGGGAGTGGAGCACCAGAAGCACTACAGTACTTGAAGAGGGCAGTAAAACACTACCTTCTCAAAGGAAATTAGAGCTGGCCAATAAAAATTTGTATCCTGAAAAATATCAAACAAATCAATAATATACTTCATAAAGTACTTTAGGGTTTGAAATAATGTGGAAAGTGATAAGGAATTGTGAGTTTTCAATTTGCATTAAAATATTCAAAATTTCACATAATCTAAGTCAGGTGATGTGAAATTATTGCAAAGTGCAGTGTTACAGCTGAAGGAACAGACTCGCGAGTGCAGGTTTTTGAAATAAAAGATTTACAGAGGGCACAGCTCAGAGCCAGTGCTTTAAGAATGAGAGCTGTCAGTTGCTGCGTTTCCTGGTCAGTCACAGAAAATGCCCTGACATTATAATTTGAGTTGCACCAGCAGCTCACCGATCAATTGTCTAGCTTTTTATTTCCTTGAATTGTAGCCCAGCGGAATATATTGCATCTGGGAAATTGTTCTTTTGTAAATTTGAGTTAAAACAGGACGGATGAACTTGGTCAATAAGTGAATCGCCTTCGGTGTCTGCAAAGATGTCTGTGTTAGACAGAATGGGTGCTTGTCTACAAATGGGTGGAAATTATATTTCCCTATGCATCTTATTACAAGCTTTAACCCAGGCTTTCACACAATGATATGGATTCTGAAGTCAGAGAGTCAGCAATGATCCTAGCTGCTGTCCATAAAGAAAGTTATTGATAAAGATTGAACCATCTTTGTGGTGTGCATTGTGCTTATACTGAGTGTATGTGTAAAAACTGAGTCTGTGTTATTGCTGATTAACTGGACTCTGAGAATGCACACTCATTCCTCAACCATACTTTATTCTAGTTGTGGACAAGGAAAACAGCATGCGCCCTTATCAACAAATTGTTCTGGTCTAAACAGAGAAAAGCCATTTTTATACGGAATTGACTAGCACTTATGAATATTGACCATTTGGTAAACTGTGTATGTTTGAATTCCTTACTTGCAAGATCAATTGCTATTTGCTATATATGCATTAAGAGTCAATAGAAAATACAAGACAATTCTTTAAAGTTAGTAAGGCAATTGTCCCTTAGTTTGTGTGTGCTCCTTGTATCTTCTGTTACACTCTTATCTCTTCTGTTACACTCTTATCTCTTCTCCAGTAAGTGAAATGATACCTGGCCCTTGCTGTGCAAAGGGAAACTGTGCTGGTCAAAGACCTTTCTTGCTTGGGCTGTTTGCACTATCTGCAATGTATCCTTGCCTGGACATTATGTTAACCCTTGCCTTGCCACAACTTCCAAATATACATTTAAGAACTGAGTATGTGTTGATAGGTTTTCAGAAGCCATTTGCCTGTTTGGCCTCACCATCAGCCTACAAAAGACAAAAGTCCTGCTGCAACCCTGTCCAATGTCGGCTGCCCCCCGTCACGTCCATCTGCGTCGAAGGTACACAGGTTAGAGCAGTGGGGGAATTCAAATACCTCAGAAGTGTTATTTCTAGTGATGGCTCCCTAGAGAAAGAAATCAGCCCTAGGATTTGCAAGGTCAGTCAAGCCCTTGAGTTCTGGTGTTCACATGTACTGAACCAGCGTAACATCTGAAAAGCCATGAAGCTCAAAGCATACAAAGCGGTTGTCCTCAGCAGTCTATTTTATGACTGTGAGACCTGGACTGTATACAGAAAGCACCTTAAAATGCTGGAACCCTTCCATACACGTAGCCTGAGAGCAATCCTGGGCATCCTTTGGCAGGACCGTGTCACCAACTTGGAAATCCTCGAAAGAGCAGAGAGCACAGGCATTGAAGCAATGATCCTGCAAGCCCAGCTTCGCTGGACAGGGCACGTTATACACAAGGAGGATTCCAGAGTACCCAAACAATTGTTATATGGAGAGCTGTCACAAGGAAAAAGAGACAGGGGGGGTGACCTCGTAAGAGGTGTAAGGACTGTGTGATAGCCAACCTCGTGCGTGTTGACATTGCGCCTGAACAGTTTGAGTTGAGTGCTCAAGACTGGACTGGATGTAATGCCCTGGAAAAACGAGCCTCCAGCAACTTCGAGAATAGTCTCTGTGCAGATCTGTTCGCTGCTGGAGAGAGGAGAAAAATTGCCACGTCCGTTGCTCCAGCAACAGCCAGACGGTTTACCTGCTCTTACTGACAATGTTCATACCTTTCTGGAATTGGACTGCAGAGCCTCCTCAGAACGCACAATTGATGACCTGCACAGACAAACGTCATTGTCAGAAATGATGGACAACCAACACACACACATGCCATGTGGCAAGACCTTGATTCATTGATATACCTGATTCTGCTGCTTTGTTGTGAGTTCCTGACTTCAATAAAATATGTCTTTTCTCTTCCTCCAGTTGCTTGTGCAAGCAGTAATGCAAAAAAATCCACAACCACTGAGTCTTGGATCTCTCATTTTCCATTGTTATTTATTGCCAGGATCCCCGGGTGTTCTTGGGGCTCACCAGTGTCCAACAAAAAGCAGCCAATAAAATTGCAGAATTATGACAACAGCTATCGAAGGAAATAAACCAATTCTATTAATATTTTAAATATTTTGCATGACGAAAAATAAAGACTGAAGCATACACTTAGGTCAAAAAGGCTTGTAGTTTAAACAATCCTTAAAGCAATTCTTAAAAATGTAATATCCAGTGACATTTGACAAAATGCTATCTGAATGTTTGGAAATGCTGTTGGTTTGGTGTTCGGCTCACCAGTCAATGTTTCCTGTATTTTCTTAAGACTGATTGGGGCAGCAGTTCCCGTGCTCCCTTGAAACATCCAGGGCCTCATTTGCTACACTCCTTTTAAGCTGTCAGGGACCCAGTTCCTGTGCTAACTTTAAAATCACCTAGATCCTATCCCCATCCAATTTACCTGGTTCATAGGAAAACTATTTGTAACATCCAAAAAGGGAATTAAAGTATGTTGGAGTATTAATAAAAGTGATGCAGCATTTTGTTCAGATATGGTTGTGAAAGAAAAAAATAAACATAAATAATAAACAGAAACAGATAAAATCTGTCAATGCAATGCCACCATATGCAAGATTATTGGAGGTTTATTTATTTTGAAATATTTATTTTCGTGAGCAACAGCTTACATAGATAAAATTAGCTTTAGCTTGGCAGAGGATTATGTCAAATTATACTGATACAATAATAATACAATATGGCAAAGACTTTGGCCAAATATTTTGTACCTATCAGTGTACTGCAGGGCACCAAACGTATCTCAATAATGATTAGAGGGCTTGAGCTACAAGAAGAGATTAAATAGGCTGGGTCTGTAGGAGGCTGAGGGGAATCATAAAGGGGTTTATAGAATCAAGAGGAGCATTGGTAAGATGACTGGCCAGAGTCTTCTCAGGATAGGGGTTTAAAGGAGCATAGAAGTTCAAATTCAAGTAGTTGTTCTCCTCGGCATACATAAACGGGGCATAAATGGCATGAAAATTAGCTTTTTGTAACACAACACAGTGCATTACAAGATGAAAGCAGACATACTTGACATGTTATGAGTTCAAGGATGCTCTTCTGCATACCTCTGTTGTAGCATGTGGTTATTTGAGTTACTGTCACCTTTCTGTCAGCGTGAACCAGTCTGGCCATTCTCCTCTGACCAGTCTCATTAACAAGGTGATTTTGCCCACAGAACTGCCCCTCACTGGGTTTTTAAAAAAAGTTTTGCACCATTTGCTGTAAACTCTAGTGTCACAACCATGAACACCGCTGCACAGCAGACTTGGCAATTGTGCTCGTGAATATGTACATGTCAGATAATTATTTAGTTACGACGGTATTTAACTTCCTTCTTTTCATTGTAACGCTTGTCAAGGCTTGAGCAAAGCGTAGCAATGTAACACTGCCTGCTTGAACTTGGCCTTGCCTGAGAAAGTGGATTGTCAAGTCAATTAATGTTGAAAACTAGCGGTATTCATTTCATATTTACAGTAGATTTCAGCAACAGTGTTGACATCCAGTTTTCCGCTATTGTGAGTATTAGTTAATGATCTTTTTTTGGCCTAGTGTTTATTGTTTCTTTACCCTTAAAATCCAATTTGCATTAAAGTCTGTGAACTATCGGCCCATTTCTGTGTCTCTTTTTCTCCACACTTGGGCCTTATTCAAATGAACTGACAGCAAGTCCCAAACACACAAAGATAAACCCAGCACAGAGAGAGCAGCTGACCTTAGCCCTGATGTTCATTGGTCAGGTAGGGGACAAGCTGCAGGCTGTTGATTCTGTTTTGGGTGAAGTTACTGAAGCAATGAGGCAGATAATCTCATGCCAATACGCCCAGTCTCATCTCAAGGAACAGGTATCATCCCTCGCTGCAACTGTTCAACAGCTCGCTGCAGACGACTGGAGTCTGTGACTTCAACTCTCACGGCCGCCAGCCATGAACTCACCATGGACAACCGGCATCAGCTGACAGCTATTAGCATTCTTGCCAATGCCAATCAGCAGCCTCTGGCCATGTCTGTCCCACTCCCAGCATCTTGCAGGTCCTCTTTTTCTGCTGCCTGACATCCTCTGCCATTACAGCTCGCATTCTCATGCCCGGTCCAGAACTGACTCCTGCTTTTGGACCACCGCAGACTCCCGGGCTCGTACGAGCTGTCCATGATGAACAGGATGGTCTGGATAATCTGATTAATCTAGCTATTTGAGTTGACGAGTGGGTAACTGAGTGGTGCAGAGAAAAAGTGTCTCAAACTTCCTATGCGCCATCTGATCACCATCTTTCCTCGCCAACTCCCTCATCACCCAGCACCCAGTCCATGGAGGAGCCCATGCAAGTAGGGTGCATGTGACTGTCTCAGGAGGAACAAGATCAGTGCAAGAGACCAGGTTCCTGTCTCTATTGTGGCGATCCAGGACATTTCCAGGGGGCATGTCCCAAGTGCCCAGTAAATGAGGAGACGACAGCAGGGAGGGGAGCCCTGGTGGGTCAGTTATCTCAGCACTCAGCATCCCCTAATTGTGTTAAGTTCACAGCTTCCCTGTCATGGTGGTCTTGGACCCAAGAACTTAAAGTATTTATAGACCTAGGTGCAGCTGGGAATCTCATGGACATCTCTGTAGTTCTAAGTTGGGGAGCTCCAGCTCAGGAATTAAGAGAAAAGATCAACATCAGGGCCCTGGACAGTGGACCACCGGGCACCGGCCATATCCGTCTTTCCACCGAACCCCTCAAACTTATGCTTGAAGGCAACCATCGTGAAGAAGTCTCCTATCTGGTTGAGTCACCTGAGCAGTCACCGGTGCTTGGTCTCCACTGGTTATCCCGACATAACCCATGGATCGATTGGTCTCTTAAAGCGCTCCAAAGGTGGGGACCATTATGTCTGAATACCGCTTTGGGTCCAGCTCGATCTCCGTTCCATGAAATCCCCCCTGTGTCAGCTCAGGATGGGCATCTGTTTGCGATTCTGGCGGAATATGTTGATTTTCATGAGGTCTTCAGTAAAAGGAGGCCACCTCCCAGCCACCACACCAGCCATAGGCACTGACCCTCCCTGGGGCTGGCTCTTTTTTCTCTCTTGTCCTGAAATCGTGGCCATGGAAGAATACATCAAGGAGGCATTGGCCATAGGGTTTACCCATCTGTCAAACTTGCCGGTAGGAGCAGACTTCTTTTTTGAGAGCAAGAAAGATGGCAAGCTCTGTCCTTGCATCGATTATTGGCTCCTGAACAATATCTCTGTGATAACCCGTTACCCTCTTCCCCTGTTGGCGTCTGCAATTGAGCAACTCCAGGGAGCAGCCATACTTTCCAAAACTGATCTGTGCAATGCTTACAATCTGGTTCGTATGAGAGAAGGGGATGAGTGAATGACAGCTTTCAGCACCTCTTATGTTCACTATGAGTACGTCGTGATGCCCTTTGGTCAGGCCAATTCCCTGTTGTTTTCCAGGCTAACGATGTGCTCAGAAACATGTTGAACCAGTTTGTTTTTGTGTATTTAGAAGAAGACATCCTTATCTATTCCCGTGTTGGCACATGGCCTAGTGGGCAAGGCATCAGACTAGCAACCTGAAGGTCACTGGTTTGAGCCTCAGCTGAGGCAGCGTGTTTGTGTCCTTGAGCAAGGCACTTAACAACACATTGCTCTGCGACATCACCGGTGCCAAGCTGCATGGGTCCTAGTGTCCTTCCCTTGGAGAACATCGGTGGTGTGGAGAGGGGAAGGCCTGCAGTTTGGGCAACTGCCGGTCTCCCATACAACCCTGCCCAGGCCTGCGCCCTGGAAACTCCAAGTGCAGATCCATGGTCTCTCGAGACCAACGGATGCCACCACTTATCTATTCCCGCTCTCATCAGGAACACACCTATCACGTTCGCAGGATTCTCAGACGGCTCCTCAAAAATGGCCTCTATGCCAAGCTCAGAAAAGTGTGAGATCCATAAAGACCAGGTGTCGTTGTTGGGTTATATACTTACCCCAACCAGTGTTCAAATGGACCCTAGTAAAACTTAGGCGGTTACAGAGTGGCCCAAGTCATCTACAGTCAAACAGGTATGGTGCTTCATGGGGTTTGCAAGCTTTTATTGCTGCTTCATCCCGAAATTTGGCTCTATCGCAGCTCTTATAAATACACTCACCAGGAGGAACTCTGCAGGATTCCGTTGGACAAACAGCGCCAACTAAGCATTTTCAGAGTTAAAGCGACATCACACCACTGCCCCCATGTTGTAACAGCCATTCAATGTCTATGTGCATTACCAATTTCAGTATTGGAGCTGTCTTCTCTCAGCGCTCTTCTGCGGATAGCCGGTTGAACCCTTGTGCCTTTCTTTCACCCTTGTCGTTTGACTCCGGCCAAGAGGAACTATGATGTTGGGAACCAGAACTTCTGGCTGTCAAGGAAGCCTTGGAAGAATGGTGACACTGTTTGGAGGGGGCAGAGCAACCTTTCTTGGTTTGGACAGATCATGAGAACCTCTCTTACATTTAGGACGCAAAGAGACTCAACTCTCGTTAAGCCCAGTGGGCTCTCTTCTTCACCTGGTTTAATTTAATCCTCACCTACTATCCCAGCAGCACTCTCTCCCAGCAGTTTGATGGGTCTGAGGACAACGCTTATCCTGAGCCCATCTTTCCTCGCTTATGCATGGCTGCTCCAGTAATCTGGGGAATAGAGGTGGAGGTGAGGGCTGCCCAGTCGTATCCAGGCCCAGGTGGGTTTGTCCTTGCTGCATTGTTCTCCAAAGTGTTGAAATAGGGTCACTCCTCCTGTCTGGCTGGACATCTGGGAATTCAACTGACCCAAGAGACAATTTTGGTGGTTATCTATGTCCCAGAATGTCCATGACTTCGTATCTGCCTATCCTGCATGTGTACAGAACAAGACAACATGCGAGCGCCCTGTGGGTCCACACCTGGTCCCACCTCTTGGTGGATTTCATCACTGGTCTGCCCCCATCTACTGGAAACGCTACCATTCTGTTCATTGTGGAGCGATTTTCCAAGACTGCTCACTTTATTGCCCTCCTCAAGCTCCCATCAGCTCATGAGACTGCCACACTCATGGTTCAACATGCGTTCAGGCAAAACAGCTTCCCTCAAGATGCAGTGTCTGATCATGGACCACAGTTCACCTCCCGCTTTTGGAAGGCTTTCTGGGAACCACGGCCAGTCTCTTGTCTGGGTTCCATCCCCAATCCAATGGCTGGACTGACAGAGTAAAGCAGGAGTTGGGAACAACCCTGCACTGCCTTGCCTCTTCCAATCCTAGGTCCTGAAGCTTCCAGTTCGTTTGGGCAGAGATCACCCACAATAACGTCCAGTCATCCTCCAAGGGTATGTCCCTTTTTGAATGTCAGAAGGGATTCCAGCCTCCGCTCTTCCTGATCAAGAATTTGATGTAGGAGTTCCTGCTGCTGAACAGCTGATCCAGCACTACAAGCGCACCTGGAGACAAGCCAGGGCTTCTCTGCCGCATGCCCAGAAGCAACATGCCCGGCAGGCCTAATCGGCTCCGCTGACAGGTGAAGCCTTTCAAGCAAGGAGAGGAAGTCTGGTTGGCGTCAAGGGATCTTCACCTGAAAGTCAAGAGCCGCACATTGGGTCCGCACTATGTGGGACCATTTGTTATGGAAAAGGCTGTCAACAAGGTCTCGTATAGATTGCATCTACCGGCATCAATGAAGATCCACATTGATCCATATTGATCTTCATGTGGATCAATGTTCCATATTTCCCAGCTCAAGCTGGTACTACCTCTCCCCTGGCTCCAGTCACCCCATCTCCCCCTCCTCCCTGCTTGGTATATGGTTCCCTGGTCTATATGTGCGGCATCTTCTGGAATCTCAACAGGAATGTGGTAAGGGTTTGGATCGGGAAGGGTATGGTCCTGAGGAATATTCTTGGATCCCAGCGAAGGGCATCTTGGACAAGGAGCTCGTTAAGGACTTCCAGCGGGCGCAGGTCTGTGGCACCTCAGGTGCTGTGCCTAGGGTGGGGAGCCCTGTCATTACCACAGACTCGACTGTACAGCAGATTTGGCAATTGCACTTATGAATATGGATGTGTCAGCTTCTTTTCATTGTAGTGCTTGTCATGACTTGAGCAAAGCACAGCAATGTTATGCTGCTTGCTTGCATTCGGCCTTGCCTGAGAAAGAGTACTGTCAAGTCGACCGACGCTGAAGACTAGCAGTATTTGTTTTATATTTAGATATTCCTTTCAGTCATGGTGTTGACATCTAGTTCCATTTTGAGAGTTTTAGTAACAGCCCTGTTTAGCCTAGCATTTATTGTTTTCTTTTCCCTTAAAACCCTGTTCACATTTAAATCTGTGAACTATTGACCCACTTCAGTATCCCTCCCTCTGCTTGTGGGCCATATTCGAATGAACAGACAATTAGAGACAGTTGCGCGTGAGTATCCCAGGAGATCAGTAGTTTCTGATTACTCAAGCCACCCCATCTGACACCAACAGTCATTGCATGGTCAAAGTCACCTAGATTACATTTCTTCCCCATTCCGATGTTTGGTCTGAACGACAACTGAAACTATTGTCCATGTCTGTATGCTTTTATGCATTGCTACATGATTGGCTGATTAGATATTTGCATTAATGAGTATGTATACAGGTGTGCCTAATGAAGTGGCCACTGACTGTGTACAACACATAGCCAGGACCAGTACCAGCCAGCTATCCTGCAATTATCACATCTATTTCTTCCCTCTACACTTGCATCAAACTCTGCCAGATTCTGCACTTACCTACACACTAGGACAAGTTTCAGTGGCCAAATAAACTACCAGCTTGCATGTTCTGGGATATGAGAGCAGCTGAAACAACAGGGCAAACATGCAAACTCTGCACAGACAGCACACAAGGCTAGAATTGAACCCAGGCCTCTGCGGTGTGAGGTAGTAGATCTATGATCCAGTAAAGAAGTGAGGACTTCCCACAGCAGTTCAAAGGAATATTAAACAAAATACTGTACTCCTCTCCCTCCCCCTACCTGGCTTCTCTCCCCTTTCCAGTCCTGACGAAGGGTCTTGGCCTGAAGCATTTTCTGATCATTCCTCTACACAAATGCTGCTTGAACTGCCAAGTTCAGCTAGTATTTTATGTGTTCCTCTGGATTCCCAGCATCTATAGAACGTCTTGTTTAAAATGTGTTCTTAATTTTTCTTTAAAAACTGCAATGTCAGTGAATGCCCATGGTGGCACGATCAGTTTCCCATTCTTCAGTAGGAAACTGAGCAAGCAATGTTTCATGCTGAGGTCTGAATCTCCCTGCAACGTTTCCTTCTCAGGAGCTCCTCTCCACTCCTCTGACTGATCTCAGGGCTGCCCCATTTGTAGCCAGATGGTACGAAGAAAGAAGAGTGTGCTTATTCCATTCAGAAGTGGATCAGAAACAAAATCTACTGATAAGTTATGACATGGACATGAGACTGCAACTCACTTACTGTGACTTCAGTAGCGATAAATGAACCAATGTGTGTTTCATTTTTGCAGCGATATGGCCAACAGCTAAATCTTCACAAAACATGAAGGGCAAAGAAGCAAACACAATTGCAAGTACCAGTCTGTTAGAAGAAAGGGCATACAACATTGTGGGCATGCTTGTTGGCACTGGAATATCTATCAACTCCTGCGGGCTGCCCCAGCACATCCTCATATTGTGTTGGTTGTTGATGTATTTCACTGTATGTTTTGATGTACATGTGATTAATAACTCTAAATCTAAATCTAGAGCCAGTCTATTGATTTATCCAGTGTTTCATGCTTAGGGTCACTTAAACCTTTGAGATGACAAGGTATCCATTGGGAAGCTGGCATGGGGAAAATGGACCAGATGTGACCAGTTTGCCAGATCCTTGGACATTTTTGTTTTGGGCATTTCTACAATTTTAGCAATTCCTGCATTTGCTTGTCAATGAATTGAGGTCACTGTCCAAATAGAGCCAGTAAATGAAGCTTCATTAAATCGCATTACTTCTGACTATTCCTGTGTATTCAATTTAAAGTTCAGCCATTTTTAGTCATTATTATTGCTGTGCGACCCTGCCTGATGCAACCCCACTCATACGACACCTTATTATGATGAAAGATGAGGTGTTTCAACTATTATCTGTCTGCTTGTGAAACTCCATCATCCTTTCAGCATCTGCCCTTAGGCCCTCTCAACAGCAGGCCTCTCTGTGTCTTGTTGCGATTACACTGACCAGAATGTCCTCATTTAACAATTAGATCCCACCTTCACTTCCATCATCAGAAATTTCATGTTGTAGCACACCTACAAAATAAGGTATGACCAACCAGCTTACCGATTCATGGTAAAATCCCTCCACTTAACATCCCAGATTTCCCTCAAATTTTGCTAATTTTATAGTCATACAAGTTTTTCTTATACACTAGTACCTCACACACCATTGCTGTCAAACTATCGCTAGATTATTATGTGCTAACAAATAGTTAAATACATCAACCAATGGTCATTTATAGGCATTACCCTTTTGAATAACGTTAACTCTCAGTTGCAGCCAAGGGTTGAGTTACATTCATATTGGTGAAGGCCTCTTAGCAGGATGTTAAGTCTGATCTGAACCATGTGTGTTGTTTTTTCTCATTCTTTAACATTTCAACAGTAGTTAGGGCATCACTTGCAGATCATTATGCAGAGTCTTCATTCAATTGTATGAGCTCGAAGTTCATGATCACAATCAGCACAGTGGACGCCTTTCATTCGATGTAAAGCCGAGGAGCATTAAGCAGTTAAAGAGAAAAGACATGTTTCATCTGAACTCCATGACCTTTGTCTAAGTCGCTCGGATGTAAGTGAAGCTCAGAATCATCAAGAGACATTGGCCATTGCTGCTATGCTTTCTATATCAATACTGATTATTCTTTGTAGGTATCGCATTGTAGGCCTGACTTGATTAGTTTTACCCAACGTGGTTAGTTTCAGGAATCCTGAGAAAGTCCAGTTTGTCTTTTTGGCCTTTATCTCAAACTATTTCACAACCCTCTGTTAATACACAGTATAAAGCAGTCATACTTGAGCATTCCTAGCATAGTAAAGGTGTTTCTGAGTTCAGTTCCTGTACTGTCTGTAATGAGTTTATATGTTCTCCCCATGACCACGCAGACTTCCTCCGGGCGCTCTAGTTTCCTCCCATAGCCCCAGGAAGTGGCCGTTAGCAGGTTAATTGATGGTTGTAAATTGTTCTGCGATTAGGCTAGTGTTAAATAGGTGGCCGATGGGTGGTGTGGTTCATTGGGCCGGTAGGGCCTGTCCATGGTGTGAGTGAGTGAGTGAGGACCTCCGTCAGTCAGAGTTGACAATGGATATTCCCACCTAGCTGTCTAGATATGCAAGCCTGGGCAGTACAGGCAGCTGCCCATGCAGCAAGCTTCTCCTCTCCACACAACTGATGACCCTAAATCAACAGCAGAGACTGATACAGTTTGGTACCGGGAGTGGCCAGTCAGCATTGAACTCAATTTAGATCTGCCTTAGGGACTTCAGCTCTGGATTTTTCCCTCGGGGTTTAATCCCAAAGACTGCCCCATGAGTGTGTTTGGTTGCAAGATAGCGGCGGTTTGAGTCCTGACGAAGGGTCTCGGCCCGAAACGTCGACAGCGCTTCTCCCTATAGATGCTGCCTGGCCTGCTGTGTTCCACCAGCATTTTGTGTGTGTTGGAGGTTTGAGATCCGAGTTTTCCTTCTCCCGGATGAGCTGCCAACCACAGCTGATGAGCCCCATCTGCCTGAAGTGACTGGCTTTAAGGCACCAGTAATCCACCTTTGCCCCTTCTCCTGTCAGTAGAAATTGTTCCGCTGGGCTTAGTAGCTAAGGGTCACATGAAGGCCAGGAGTTAAGATGCACGCCATTGAGAAGATTTAATAGGTAATGGGAGCTTGTGCCCATTACTATCCCAACTATGACAACCTCAAGGAACCTGTATCTCAAAATAAATAAATATATCTAGTAAACGCCAACAACACAGCAGGCAATGGAAGAGTCCGTCACCAGCAGGGTTGTGAGAGGTGCTTCTGTAAAACTTCAGCAACCTGGCAGAATTGACACTTTGGTGGTGCCATCCTGGCTGATTTTCTGGACCTTTGAAATCTTATTCCTGTTAAATTTGCAACACACTTCCAAGTCACTAACATTTTAAATTCTACACATAATTAGAATACCTTTTAAATAATCCCAATAGGTTTGAAGAGAGCATGGGAAATGAGGCCCTGGTCGGTTTAAAAAGGATGTGGGAACCAGGGTTGCAGTGGGCTGAAAGGAAGCACATCAAGCATCACGTGGCAAGCCAGGTGCTGGGCATCAAGTTTTCTGAATAATCAGAGAGTGGATTATTGACGTTTTCTAACTGTACCTTTCACAACCTGAGATTACTCCAAACACTGCAGTACTTTTTAAAGTGTAGTCACTGGTACAGTGGGAGGTGATGAACAAGTTGCACAGAGCAAGATCCCACAAATAGCACTGAGAGTGGCTCCAATGGTTCTGTGGAGAGTGATGGTGTTACATAGCACGTAGCTCCAGTGACTTGGGTTCGATTCTGACCTTAGGTACTGTGTCACATTTTCACATTTTCCTATAAACATATAGACCTCCGTCAGACACTCCAGTTTCCTGCCACATCCTGAACATGTGCTTGTGGGTTAAAAGGCCGCCTTGAGGGTACTATCAGCGGATAGCTGGTGAAACAGGTGAGGCTTCACTTGCTGGGGAAGAAAGTGGGACATTGATAGGCAAACAAAAGAGAATAGATCACAAGGAATCAAATGGGGAAATGGAACTGATGGGAATGCACTGTCATTCAGCATGGACTTGATGGGCAGAGTGGTCTCCTTTGATGCCATGAAGAAATTTGAAGTAAAAATACCAAATACGCTGTTTCAGACCACTTTCTGACTCAGTAATGTAATGGTATAACATATCATGTAGTATGAAGTCTGTATCAGTATGATGTATCATAAAAACTGGCTTTCCACTTATTACATGTAAACTGATACACAAGGCTGTTCCTCTAACATAGCAGAACAAAATCATAGTAAAATATATGAATACTTTAAATAAATCCCAGATCAATCTGTGATGCTATTGGCGTACAGTAGGGCTTCTCATACCAAATTCCTCAGCCTGTCTTTTCTGTGGAACATCAAGACATTTATCCCAGATCTGGCATCGGAGCTGCCAGCGTTCATTATTAATACACAAGAGAAGCAACAGAAACTTTGTGGTTTCTCCACAGGCATAATTTAAGACAGAATTCCAAGTTGCTGACAGAGATTCGGAGCCCTTCCACAGGCTATGTTTATTCTGCTCCGCTGTAATTAAAGGAAATGAGTTGAACTGATAGGCTAATTCTGATCTACTGCTCCCATAAAAATAGCTCGAATAGATGACTCTTTGTTACATGATGCAAGTCAGGTTCTCATAAAAACATAAAAAATAGGATAGCAGGACTCATTCAGACTTGTTTCACTGGTCAATAACATTCTGACTGATCTAGTCTTGCATCTTCCTGCCTTTGACCTCCAACCAATCCCATGGCAGCAATGCAATATTTAAAAGCATGCTGACATGGTCAAGAGGTTCAGTTGTTGCTCAGACCAAACAGCAGAATGGGGAAGAAATGTGATCTAAGTGACCTTGACAATGAAATAACAGTTGATGCCCGATGGAGTGGTTTGAGTATCTCAGAAACTACTGATCTGGGAGTTTCATGCATTGTATTCTCTAGAGTTTACAGAGAATGGTGTGGAAAACAATAAATCTTCAGTGAGCAGCAGGCAGTTCTGTGAGCAAATGCCTTGTTAAAGAGAGAGGTCAAAGGAGAATGGCCAAATTGGTTCAAGCTGACAGGAGGGTGCCAGTAACTCAGATAACCATGTATTACAACAGTGGTGTGCAAAAGAGCATCTTGTACCTGGAAGTGGATGGGCTACTGTAGCAGAAGCTCAGTCCGGGTTCCACTGCTGTACCTAATAAAGTGGTCATAGAATTTATCTCTATCGCTTTTTTATATTCTTAACATTCTTTGGAAGTTGAGATCTCATAGTGAGAGATGGGAGACACAGTTACTTGGCTGAAGTGAAGATGAAGTCTGGAGTGTTTGTGTAGAACAACTGATCTCCACATAAGAACCAGGTCTGTAAAGTAAAGCATTCAACTGTGAAGCTATCTGAGCTGGATCCAGTGCAGACTTCAGAAAGTGAACTGCCAAATCCAAGTGAGTTTGGCAAAGAAACAGAACTCCCTTCACATTTGGAGGCAAAAAATCCAGAAGTTAAATCAGCATGTAAGTTCAGGAAGACTCTGACAGCCAATTACTGAACTAGATTTATAGTTATAGACATCTAAATGAACCTCACTGTTCAAAATATTAAAAAGGACATAAATAAGAATCCATTGCCCTTGAAAAAAGTGTATTATGTCTTCAAGTACAGATGCACTGCTCCATCTATTGTGTGTGTCCATAATTTTGATTAGACAGTAGAGACAGCATGTGCTTGCTGCACAACAGTGTCATAGACATTTGGTCGAGATCAGTAGCTTAACATCTCAACATGTAAATAGCTTCAATGTGAAATAAAACACAGCCGCTGTGGATGTGAATAGGCACCTCCACAATGCATTTATGAAGACTTTACAGGCATTTTAGCAAACTGAAATAAGGCAAAGCTAAACTGGTTCCCATTACCAAGGCTCTGTGGCATATTTCCTTGACCTGAATGTGCACCGCTGTGCAGGAGGATGCACTAGGTTCTGTTCAAGCTGTAACCAGTTAAGTATTAGCAGAAGATTTATTGTCAAGAAGCCTCAGAACTTTTGATTCACTGTTATCCAAATGATGGTTCCTTTCAGGGACCATAATGAACAGTATTTTACAGTTGTAATTAGATGACTGACCAAGAATCAAAAACGGTGGATGAAATTGTTGAATTAAATTACTGAGGCATCAAAAGCTCAGAACGATCTGGTCAAGCAGATATTGTGCAAAGTATGATACTGAGTTAACACAGAGATTGTGCTTCAGGGCTCAATGAGATAGTATCCCAGATTATCCTCAATTAAGCCAATTATCTATCTTAATTAATAGTTTCACATTTCAATTTCTTTCTGGCTGGAGCAAATTTATATTTTGACCCCGGATAGAATTAAAATGTTAATTAAGTCTTCACAATATTTTTAAGCCTAATAAAGTAGCTTCCAAATCTATAAATTTACATTATTTAGTAGCTTTTGTAATTTATATTAATAAACAAAACAATTCAGAGAGTATGGTGATATGCATTTAAGTGCATTATTTAATGTAAGGTAAATGTTAACCAAAATTATATAAGCTGCTACAAACAACATTTATAAAACAGATTTCCTGCTGATTAGCCTACTACTGGTTGTGGTAACTTGCTGAGTGAAAATTGGTTGCTGTCCATTCTATGTTGTATCAGTGACTACAAAGGTACCTAATTAGCCTTAATGTAATTTGGGCTGTGCTGGGTGAAATAGAAAAAGCTATATGTACATAAAGACAAATCCCTTTGTTTTTTATGTTTGCTTTCTTCCTTTTTCTTTGCTATACTTCTTACCCTTTTGTCTTTCTCCTTCTCACATTCAGTCCACGTGCTAATCACAGGACTTCACAAGTTTGAGTTGCATGTTTGTGCTTACACCTCCTCCCTCACTACCATTCAGGACCCCAAACAGTTCTTCCAGGTGAGGCAACACTTCATCTGTGAGTCTGCTGGGGTTATATACTGTGTCCAGTGCTCCAGGTGTGGCCTTCTGTATATCAGTGAGACCTGACATAGACTGGGAGACTGCTTCGCCGAGCACCTATGCTCCAATGGCAAACTCCGAACTGAACTCCAAACTGCAAGGCCCTGAGCAGCAATAGTGTTACGTTAGCCACTGTGCTACTGTGGTGCCATTTGTTGACTAAAGGCTGATGGAAGGCTTTAAGAAATATCTTCTTGTACATTGAGACAGCAGTGGGACTTGATTGTGACAGTCAGTGACACAACTAAAAGGCTAAAAATATAACTTGATGTCAACAAACACCAGGGACTTGTGGAAAAGGTTTATGTGTACTTTGATTTTGATTCAGTATTATTTGCTTTCGTGCATAATTTGAAACTATTTTCTTGAGCCTGGTGCATCAACCTGAAAGCTTTATTTCAAATTTCAGTATTCCGTTTGAGAGATTGGACTGATGGAGAAAGGGACACTGTATTTAATCAATCATTTCAATATCATCATTCTCTCAAATTCATCGAAAGATTATCAGAATCAGAATCAGAATCAGACTTTAATCGCCAAGTACCTATGCACATACAAGGAATTTACTTCCAGCAGATGTTGTCTCTCTGCTCATAACAATAATAATGATAAATATAAATGAAAATATAGATTATACATACAGGTAGTGCAATCCAAGTAATAGTTAGCCGACAGTTAACCGGCAGTTAACTGTTCAGCAAAGTGACCGCAGTAGGGAAAAAACTTCTCCAGTGCCTATTAGACTTAGTCTGGAGGGATCTGAAGCGCCTACCAGATGGAAGCAGATCAAACAGTCCGTGCGCAGGATGGGAGGAGTCCTTTATGATGTTCCCCGCCCTCTTCTTCAACCTGGAAGAGTACAGGTCCACAATAGAGGGCAGGGAGGCTCCAATGATGCGCTCGGCAGTCCTCACTGTGCGCTGTAGTCTGGTTCTATCCTGCTTGGTGGCGGCTCCAAACCACACAATGATGGAGGTGCACAGGACAGACTCAATAACTGCAGTGTAGAACTGCAGCAGCAATTCCTGAGGCAGACTGTATTTTCTCAAGAACCGCAGGAAATACATCCACTGCTGGGCTTTCTTCAGGATGGAGCTGATGTTCTGCTCCCACTTCAGATCCTGAGAGATGGTGGTTCCCAGGAACCTGAAGTTCTCCACCGTGGACACAGGGCTGCTGAGGACTGTGAGGGGAGACATAGCGGGGGGATGTCTCCTGAAATCCACTATCATCCCCTTTGTCTTGAGCGTGTTCAGCTCCAGATTGTTCCGACTGCACCAGAGCGCCAGTTGGTCCACCTGCTGTCGATATGCAGACTTATCACTATTCTGGATGAGTCCGATGACGGTAGTGTCGTCTGCAAACTTCAAAAGCTTCACATAGGGGTTGGAGGAGGTGCAGTCATTGATGTAGAGGGAGAACAGCAGTAGAGAGTGGACACACCCCTGGGGGGCGCCGGTGTTGGTGATTCGAATATCCGAGGTGACCTGTCCCATCCTTACCTGCTGACTTCTGTTGGTCAGGAAGCTGTAAATCCAATCGCAGAGGTCAGGTGGCACAGTAAGGTGAGACAATTTGGAGCAGAGGGTATGAGGGACAATGGTGTTAAACGCCGAACTGAAATCCACAAACAGAATCCGAGCATAGGTCCCAGGACGATCCAGATGTTGCAGGATATAGTGCAGTCCCAGGTTGACTGCATCGTCTACTGACCTATTTGCCCGGTAGGCAAACTGATCCAGCAGGCAACTGCCTAAATTTTGAACCCCTTCAATGTATTATTTGCCCTGATGCAAATCTGCTTATTGCTGGCACCACTGGCCTTTAACTCTGCCCTCTGGACATGTCATTGGGTCCATCAGGGAGGGCAGACTTGCCGAGGAGATGGATCCAATGCGCCACATTCAGCCCACGTCAGCTTTGCAGCAGGGACTCTTGGTATACGAATGGTGATCCCCTATTCACCTGACCTTGCGAAAAAAGCAAAGTGCAGGTAAATGTTACATTAATCTTTAAAATCATTTGTTAGTTTTGAAGGGTACATTTAAAAAATAGTTTAGTTTCTTCAATTATTTAAATGAAAATGTTTAAATGAATCATAAATCATAAATCAAGATTTGAAGTCCAGAAGTTGTGATGTTAAGTTGCGCAAGAGGCCTAATTTAGAGTATTATGTGCAGTTCTGGTCAACGATCTACAGGAAAGATATCAACAAGATTGAAAGAGCACTGAGAAAACTTACAAAGAATGTTGCCAAAACTTGATGACCTAAGTTTATAGGAAAAGTTTGAGTAGGTTACAACACTTTTCCTTGGAGCATAGGAGAATAAAGGGAGATTTGAAAGAGGTCTACAAAATTGAGGGGTACATAGGGAAAAACAGAGTTTTTTTCCATTAAATTTGGGTGAGACTAGAACTAGAGGTCATGGGTTAAGCGTGAATGGTGAAATGTTTAAAGGGAATATGAGGGAGGTTTTATTCACATGCCGTCGATGAGAGTGTGGAACGAATTGCCAGTGGTGAATACAGATTCGGTTTCAACATTTAAGAGAAATTTGGATAATTATATGGACGGGAGGGGTGTAAAGGGCTATGGTCCGGGTGCCGGTCAATGGGACTAGGTAGAATAATAGTTCAGCATGGAGTAGATGGGCCAAAGGACCTTTTTCTGTGGTGCAGTGATCGATGACTCTATGAATATTTAAAACGTTCAGGTACTTTTGACAGGAGTGAGCTGAAATAAGTTGTTTGGCCAGGGGCCTCAGTGTTGCTCCATCTGAAGCCTCGCACGGCTTCCAGGGTACAGGGGTCAGCTTAAGCTCAAGAGGATGGGTAATATGGGCACTGAGGCACTTTAAGCTCCAAATCCAAATTCTGTTTTCTATCTTCCTCTGACCATAAGGACATTTCTTTCAGGTTTTGGAATGTCTTGAAAAGGACTGGAGGCAGCCACTCCTTATCAAGCATACTAAATAAATATTCCATCAAAAAAAACTAAAGAATAATTGTTTGTTTCCCATTTGCTTTCAATGTACACTAATGGTTGGAAACTGAGAGACCAAAAGTCCCATAAATGGGCGAGCCAGTCAATCTATAAAGAGCAGCTGCTGTTTTTGGAATGTCACTTTTACAACTTCCTTTTAATTTTAAATGAAAGGCAGAGGCTTATTACTAATGTATATCCTGACTGCAGGAAGACCATTAAACTCTACAATGAGTCTATTTCAGTAGAAAAAAAAATCAATAGCAAATTTCTTTTCTCCTTGTGCGTCAAGGAGGAAAAAATGTCATTTCAGGATTTAGCATGGCAATATTTGAGGTGCCCCTTTCCATTTGGGAATGGTAGGGAGCTCGCTCTAATGAAAGGCTTCTTCCTCCATCATTAGAATTCAACATGAGAAGAACAATTGAATTGAATTGAATGATCTTTATTGTCATTATAGATAGGTACAATGAAACTGTCTGGCTTCCTCTCTACAATAATGTAGCTGGTAGAGCTGTTGTCTCATGGTGCTAGAGACATAGGTTTAATGTAAAATTAGTTTTGTCCACTTGGAGTTTTCCTTGTGAAGACCTGGGTTTCCTTCTGGGCTCCAGTTCCCACCCTATCCCAAAGATTATGCATGAGGGTTGGTAGGTTGACTGGTAACTATAAATTGTTCCTTGTGTGTAGGAGAGTAGAAAAATCTAGGGGGAGGGGAATTAATGAGAAGGTGTTTACAATAGAAATGAGATTAATGTAGGATTAGTGTAAATGGATGGATGATGGTTGGTTCAGAGTCAATGTGTAGATGGGCTTTATCTATGCTGTATCTCACCATGACTAAGGATTTCATGAAGAAAGGGTTTCTTCTTTAGCAGAAGAACTTTCAACAGATTAGAGCTGGGATTGGCTAAATTACTGGCTATTTTCTTTTGTTACCAAGTCATTGGGAAAATAAAATTACCAGAATTAGAATCAGGATTAATATCACCGGCACATGTTGTGAAATTTGTTGTCTTTGCAGCAGCAGTACGTTACAATACATAATAAGAGAAAAATCTACAGTGCCTATAAAAAGTTTCCATGTTTTCTTGATTTACAACATTTAATCACAATGGATTTAATTCAGCTTTTTTGACACTGATCAACAGAAAAAGACCCTTTTATGTCAAAGTGAAAACAGATCTCTACAAAGTGATCTGAATTAATTACAAATATAAAACACAAAATAAGATATTGCATATGTATTCACCCCCTTTAATAAGACACATCAAATCACTGGTGCAGCAAATTGGTTTTAGAAGTTACATAATTAGTTAAATGGAGATCTGTTTCTGGAGACCTGTGTGTAGTCGAGGTGTTTCAATTAATTGTAGTAAAAATGGACCTGGATCTGGACCTGCTGGTGAGTCAGTATCCATGAAGATAAAAGAACACTTCAAGGAACTCCCTAAAAAGGTGCTTGAAAAGCGCAAGTCAGGAAATGGATATAAGAAAGCTTCCAAGTCACTGAATATCCCTTTCAGTATAGTTAAGTTAATCATCTAGAAATAGAAAGAATATGGCATAGTTGTAAATCTTCCAAGAGCAGGTCATCCTCAAAAACTGAGTGACTGTGTAAGAAGGGGACAAGCAAAGGAGGCCACCAAGAGACCTATGACAACTCTAGAGGAGTTAAAAGCTTCAGTGGCTGGGATGGGAGGGACTGTGCATATAAAAGCTGTTGCCTAGGTGCTTCAAAAGTTGCAGCTTTATGGGAGAATGGGGGCGGACAAAGCCACTGCTGAAAAAAACACATGAAATCTCAGCCAGAGTTTGCCAAAAGGCATGTGGGAGACTCTGAAGTCAGCTGAAGAACGTTTTGTGGTCTGGTGAAACCAAAATCGAGCTTTTTGGCCATCAGACTGAATGCTATGTTTGGCGTAAGCCAAACACCTCACATCATCAAAAACACACCATCTCTACCGTGAAGCATGGTGATGGCTGCATTATGCTGTGGGGATGCTTCACTGCAGCAGGCCCTGGAAGGTAGAGGGTAAAATGAATGCAGCAACATACAGGGAAATCCTGGAGGAAAACTTGATGCAATCTGCAAGAGAACTGTGACTTGGGAGAAGATTTTTTTCCAGCAAGCCAATGACCTCAAGCTTAAAGTCAAAGCTACACAGAAATGGCTTCAAAACAACAAAGTTTATGTCCTGGTAAGTCAGAGTTCAGACCTCAATCCAATTGAGAATTTGTGGCTGGACTTGAAAAGGGCTGCTCCCTCATGATCCCTAATGTAATCTGTCAGAGTTTGAGCAGTTTTGTAAAGAAGAATTGTAGTGTCCAGATGTGCAAAGCTGATAGAGACCTATCCATACAAACTCAAGGCTGTAATTGCTGCCAAACGTACACCTACTGAATACTGAAGAGTGTGAATACTTTTCCATCAATTATTTTGTATTTTATGTTTGTAACTAATTTAAATCACTTTGTAGAGATCCGTTTTCACTTTAACACAAAGGAGTTTTTTTCTGTTTATTAGTGTCAAAGAAGTCAAATTAAATCCACTGTGATTCAATGTTGTAAAACAATATAACATGAAAACTTCCAAAGAGGAGTGAATAATTTTTAAAGGCATGGTATAATGATTTTCCATACCATGTTGGTACAGTGGCACGGCAGTTACCGTATCGTTTTACAGCACTAGCAGTAAATTTGGGATTCCATTTCTGCTACTGTCTGTAAGGAGTTTATACGTTATCCCCGTAACTGCGCGTATTTCTTCTTGGTCTTGGAGTGCTTAGAGCCACATGATAAAGTAGCCATATTCAGCATGGTTTCCTCAAGGAAAAATCTTGCCTGACAAATCTGTTGGAATTCTTTGAAGAAATAACAAGTAGGATGGACAAAGGAGAATCAGTTGATGTTGTGCACTTGGATTTTCAGAAGGCCTTTGACAGGGTGTCACACATGAAGTTGCTTAACAAGCAACAAGCCCACGGTATTACAGGAAATATTCTAGCATGGATTGCAAAGGCTGATTGGCAGGAGGCAAAGAATGGGAATGAAGGGAGCCTTTTCTGGCTGGGGGCTGGTGACTAGTGGTGTTCCACAGGGGTCGGTGTTGGAACCGATTCTTTTTATGTTATACATCAATGAATTGGACGAGGGAATTGATGGCTTTGATGAAACTTTTGTCAGTAGGATTGGGCCCCTTATCATGGAAAGGATGTGCTGAAACTGGAGAGGATTCAAAGGAAATTCATGAAAATGATTCCAGGTTTTGAATGGTTTGTCATATGAAGAATGTTTGGTGGCTCTGGGCCTGTATTCACTTGAAGTCAGAAGAGTTAGGGGTGACCTCAGTGAAACCTACTGAATGGTGAAAGGATGTGGAGAGGATGTTTCCTATGGTGGGATAGTCTAAGACCAGAGGACACAGCCTCAGAATAGAGGGACATCTTTTTAGAATGGAGATGAAAAGGAATTTCTTTTGCCAGAAGAATCTGTGGAATTCTTGGATAAAATTCTGTTATGGAAAACCTAAATCCTCCTGCAGCTATGCAGTTTAATGGCAATCTCGCTGATAATTGGAAAAGTTTCAAACGGCGATTCAATATACTGTGGCGAGCATTTGGTCCGTGATGACAGATGAGAAAAGCTCGGTTATCTCAACCAGCATCTTTATTGCGACATACACAAAACCATGCAGAGCACTGTGACCTGGGGAGAGAACCGCCTCCAATACATAAAGATGGGGAAGGTGATTACTACACACCTTGTGGGCGACCCACAAACACACAAGCGACTAGCTGTATAAACCAAGCTAAAATGTAACAATAAATAAACTTGAATATCCCACCATAATTGCACTAAAGCATTTTAAATAAATAGCGCTGGCCACTAGGAATGCTGGGGCAGGCTGCACATCCCCAGAGTGCCACAGTATATTTAGTGGTGCTTAGAGCCAGTAAGGCAGAAGAAAAATGGAAAGTGTCAACTTTCTACACATAATGGGTGAAGATGCGTTGGACACTTACATCAGCTTTCAAATTGAAGAGGCAGACTGTAATTTAGAGATTCACGACAAAATCTGAGGTGTATTTCATCCCAAGTAAAAACGACACGTCTGAGGGATGTAAGTTCTTCTCTTGTGAACAAAAACAAGTTGCTTGTTTTGACCAATAGTTAGCTGAGCTTCACACACTGAGGAAGCCCTGCGAGTTTGGAGACTTGAGCGACAAAATAGTTTGTGGAATCCCAGATAATGATCTTAGAGAATTATTGCTCTGAGAAAAAGATTTAATGCTAGAAGAGGCTGTGAATATGTGTAGAGCAGTGGAGACCATGCGGTCACAAGCTAAGGAACTGTACAGAACAGAAACAACAGTTCATGTTGTGTATACAAAGGGACAGGACACAAGGCTTTTCCCAAAGCAATGCGATAGGTTCAAAGAGCAATGCAGCAAATGGGGAGGGTGACACATCCCAAAGACATGTCCTGCTTATGGAAAATCCTGCAAGAATTGTGAGAAGAAGAATCATTTTTGCAAAGGCTGCAAAGCTGGGAGAACCAAGAAAAAGGTTGCTGAGGAAATGGAGGAAGTCTTTATGGATTCTCAACAGACTGCTGGTGCTGGTAAAACAGAATGAATTGTTCCAGTGACTGTGAATGAGACAGTAATTCCATTCAAGCTTGACACTGTAGCCCAGGTAAATCTGTTATCTGTGGAATATCACAAGACTCTCAAAGCAATGAACAAAATTTACCCAGTGAAGTTAAAAGTGACTGGCTATACTGGAGAGAAGGTTTCAGTAAAAAGGGGCTGTATAGTGACCTTCGGTCACAAGGGATAGCACCTAAAGGCGCAGCTACTATTTGTTGAAAAATGAGTACAGCCAATATTAGGTCTGACTGCATATGAAAGGCTCAAGCTGGTGGAAAGAGTTTTTCTAGTTGCTGTCTTTGTTATGCAGCCTACAGAAGGAGTTATTTGAATTGACACAGAAACTGTTGGAAATCATGCAAAGACTCACTGATCACATGGATGTAATTCAGGGATCCATTATGAGGCACATAGGGTGAGATGAACAGATAGGATCTTGGCAGAAGGATGTGAAGGAATGAACATGTAGATTAGAGTTCTCAAAAGGACACTGGTATTAACGCAGCATGTGAAAGCAAGACATCTGTGGAAACAAACAGCAGTCCTAAAGGATCATTAAGACACCACAGAGATGGATGGAGAGTTGTTGAGTAAATAAGAGGCTGTATTTGCTCATTACAATTGAAGTTAATGTAAATATCTTTGTTGGAATGCATTATTGTGCCTTGCAGGTTTATGAGGACATACTATTGCATTTGTTTTCTTTAGAGGAAGAAGATGTGTTATTATGTGCGTACGTAATAAAGATCTTCAGTTCGCAGGTGGTTCACACAGAACTGGAAGAGACATTGAACTGGGAAAGCACGCTAAAGTGTGGAGTTAGAAGCTATGATTGTTATTAAATGAGCTAACATTTGAAAACCAACACAAAGTTTGTCTTTTATTAAGAACAAACATAACACTGTTATTATAAGAGATGATAAAATATGAAGGTTTAATTAAACAACAGTAATCACATAATGTCTAAATCAGACATATTGCAGCACCAATGATACGGGTTCAATTCCTGCTGCTGTGTGTAAGGAGGTTGTACGTTATCCTCATGGCAGCGTGGGTTTCCTCTGGGTTCTCCCATTTCATCCCCATTCTAAGTCCTTATGATTTATGGTTAGTAAATTGTAGGCATGCTATGTTGGCACCAGAAGCAAGGTGATACTTGCAGACTCTCCCCAGCACATCCTTGGACTGTGTTGGTTGTTAACCAAATGGCGCGTTTCAATATACGTTTTGATGTACGTGTAGATCTCCATGGTAACGTTGTGGCTAGCACAACACTTTACAGCACCAGTGACCCAGGTTCAATTCCCACTGCTGTCTGTAAGGAGCTTGTACGTTCTCCCTGTGACTGCGTGGCTTTCCTTTTGGCCCTCTGATTTCATCCCACAGTCCAAAGATGTACCAGCTGGTAAGCTAATTGGTCATTATAAATTGTCCTGTGATTAGGCTACAGTTAAACTCGGGCTGTGGACGATGTGGCTCGAAGAGTTGAAAGGGTTTATTCTGCGCTCTATCTCAATAAATAAATAGATACAGCTAGTTTTTTATGATCTAACCCCCAAGAATTTATGATGTTCAATATTGCAACAAAACATTACAACTGAAAGTGTTGAAAACAGCAAGTAAGATGTATATAATGGATGTTTACATAAAAATAAATGTTGATTTTAATTGTCGGCAGTGATATAAAGTGTGCCCACAACTTGTGCCCACCCTGATCTTGACCTCTATTGGGGTCAAGATAGCCTCATCAATTAATGCACGATACCTGCCAGCTCTGTAAAGTTCAGATCAGCTTCAGTGAAATCAAGGGCTGTGAGGCAGAGCAGAATTCTCAGGAAAGTTGTTTTTTTTTCAATCTCGGATACTACCAATGCCCCAACAGGATATCGCTACATGAAAGATGTCTCTGTTCCAATTCAGTGTGTTTATGTGAGTTACCACATATGTGAGATCCTCCTCAACCATGACGTCCTCAGCATGCTGCGTTCCTCAGCACTCCCCAGGTGACGATTTCACACTGGAAGTTCCCTAGACTTTCTGACACTGTCACTTACCTGCAGCTTCTTGTGTAACAGATACCCTGCAGTGATTCTAACACCAATGGGAATTCTTTCTGCACCAACAGCTGATGAGGTCTTCCATCTGCTATCTTAACTTTGCTCCTCGTCCTACAAAACGTTTCCACTTTTTTCTCCGCATTCTTTTCAGATTGCCGTGTTTTTGTCTCTGTCTCTTTGGAGGAAGCCTGAGCCCAGTTGTCCTAACGAACAAACTAAATTTAAACTTTTCCCATTCTCTGCTCATCTCACTGAAATTAATTCTATTATCTTCAATATATGATTTGAATTGCAATTTTACAGCTTAAAGGAAATATTCTTCCTTCTTGTCATGATGATACAAAGCTTACAACGGTACTTCCTTGAGCAGCACTTTAATATAGCTGCTAGCACAATGCTTTACAGTGCCAGCTGCAAGACTGGGGACCAAATTCTGCTGCTGTCAGTAAGGAGTTGGCATGTTCTCCCAGCGACTGTGTGGGTTTTTCTGGGTGCTCTCTCTTTCCTCCCTCATTCCAAAGTTAGAGTTAGAAAGTTACAGGCACACTGTGTTGGTGCCGGAATCATGGCAACACTTGCAAGTTGCCTCCAACGCAACTTTTGCTGATATGATTTGAGTCAATTACGCATTTCACCGTATGTTTTGATGTATTTGTGCTTAATAAAGTTAATCACTAAACTTATCTTTGAAAATGACAAAGATGGAGTCTTCTTGGGAAAGGCAGGCTCTAACTAAATGTAACAGTTTAAGGAAAACGGAACTGTCACATTAAAATTAGTTGACAATTGTGTACTTGGAGAAAAGGCACAACAATATTATTCAAAGTATCTGCAGTACAAATGAAAAAGATAAAAAAAAAGTTTCAAACAAGACAAAATCAGCATATGTTGGAAATCCAAGCAACACATACAAAATGCTGGAGGGACACAGCAGGCCAGGCAGCATCGATGGAAAAAAGTAAACAGTCATTGTTTCATGCTGAGACTCTTCATCAGGACTGGAGAAAAAAGATGAGAAGTCAGAGTAAGAATGTAGGGGGAGCGGAGGAAGAAGTACGAGGTAGCGGGTGCCAGGTGAAACCAGGAGAGTGTGGGGGGGGGGGGGGCGGTGAATGAGGAAAAAGTTGGGAAGTCGATTGGTGAAAGAAATAAAGGGCTGGAGAAGGGGGAATTTGATAAGCTATAATAGCGAGACTGGGTGAGCACATGGTCGAAGATTCGGAGGGCAGCAGAGGTCACAGAGGGAGAGCAGTGAGAGAGGGTTTAACTGAACCCCCATCAAAGGGAAGATTTACATTTCTTAAGGGTAGGCATTCCTGCATCTTAAAACAAATCTGCTTTTCAAATTAAATTGTAAAGTGTATTATGAAATCAGGTTTCAATGTAAACCTCTCTCCCTATCTCTCTCTTCTTGTAAGGCTCAATTAGATTAAGTTTTTGGCCACTCATCTTATCTCCTCACATGTGTCAATGTCAAATTTTGGGGAATTTTCTGGATGTAAAAGTCTTCCCGCCATTACAGACATTTAAACCACACGCTGCATCCGCAAAGCAAGCAGCATTATGAAGGACCCCACGCATACCTCATACAAACTCTTCTCCCTCCTGCTGTCTGGGAAAAGGCACCAAAACATTTGGGCTGTCACGACCGGACTTTGTAAGTTTCTTCCCCCAAGCCAAGACTCCTCAATACCCTGAGTCTGGACTGACACCAACTTACTGCCCTCTACTGTGCCTATTGTCTTGTTTATTATTTATTGTAATGCCTGCACTGTTTTGTGCACATTATGCAGTCCTGGGTAGGTCTGTAGTCTAGTGTAGTTTTTTGTGTTGTTTTTACGTAGTTCAATGTAATTTTTTTATTGTTTCATGTGGCACCATGGTCCTGAAAAATGTTGTCTCATTTTTACTGTGTACTGTACCAGCAGTTATGATCAAAATGACAATAAAAAGAGACTTGACTTGACTTGACTTCATTAATGCTGCTGAGTATGAAAGAATGAGCTCTGCATTTATTTACAGATGTGCAAGGGTGGTTAAGTAGTGTATTAACATCTTGGTAAGAAAACTTCAGAGGTGTTTTAAAATTAGTACATTCGATGCTGGGCTGAAGTGAAAAGGTGTGATCATATGGAGGAGCTGGTGACGTTTGGCGGTTCTTAAAGCTGAGCTGAAGGGAAGAGTTAATTCAGACTGCTAAAATGTTGACGACTATGGATAGAGAAGAGAAGGAGCAATGTTTCTGCTGACAAGGTCACCATGAGGAACAGGTTAAAAGTACTGTAAAATCCAGTGTATAACTCAATGTGCTAGGACTTTTTGAAGGATTCCAAAAAAAAAGTGTCTTATACACAAATGTGTATATTATTTACACTTCCCAAACTGTTGTGGGTCTCCTTATTAACTGAGGCCATGTTCATTCCACTGTGTGGCCTTAAGTGCTGGGTCCTCCCACTTCACATATATGGTGACATATATGTACTCTGATAATAAAATGTACTTTGAACTTTGGACCAGATAGACTACACCTGAGCGTTCTGAAAGAGGTAATTGAGGAGATTGTCGAGGCATTTGTAGTGAAGTCCCAAGGACCATTAAATTATGGAAAGCTTTCAGGGGACCTGAGAATTGCAAATGTTACACCACATTTTAAGAAGGGTGGAAGGCAAAAGGCAGGAAATTATAGGCCTGTTAGTGGAACTTTAGTGGTTGGGAAGATGTTCAAGTCCATTATTAAGGATGAGATTTTGGGGTATTTAGAAGTATAGGATAAAAAGACCAAAGTCAGCATAGATTCCTTAAGGGGAAATCTTGCCTGACAAATCTTTTGGAATCCTTTGAGGAAATAATAGGCAGGATAAACAAAGGAGAGTCAATGTATATTTTTACTTGAATTTTCAGAAGGCATTTGACAAAATGTCACACTTAAGGCTACTTAGCAGGATAAGAGCCCATTGTATCACAATAACGTTACTAGTATGGATAGAAGATTGGCTGACTAGCAGAAGACAAAGAGTGGGAAAAACGGGAGCCTTTTCTAGTTGGCTGCCGGTGACTAACTGTGTGCCATAGGGGTCAGTGTTGGAACTGCTTCTTTTCACATTACATGACAGTGATCTGGATAACATTATTAATGACTTTGTGGGTGAGTTTGCAGACAATACAAAGGTAAGTGGAGGGGCAGGTAGTGTTGCAGAAGCAGGGTGTCTGCAGAAGGACTTGGATAGATGAGCAGAATGTGTTAAGAAGTGGCAGATGGAATATAATGTTGGGAAATGTATGGTCATACACTTTGGTAGAAGGGATAAAGGCATAGACTAATCTAAATGGAGAGAAAATTTAAAAATCAGTTTAACTTGCAGGTTGAGTCAGTAGTAAGGAAGGCAAATGGAATGTTTGCTTTCAATTTAAGAGGACTAGAATATAAGAGCAAGGATGTCATGCATTGGTAAGGCATTGGAATTTGTGGGCAATTTTGGGCTCCTTATCTAAGAATGGATGTGCTGGCATTGGACAGGGTCTAGAGGAAGTTTACAAGAATCATCCCAAGAATGAAAAGGTTAAAAGTTTAACATAAAAGGAGCATTTGATGGCTCTAGGCCTGCACTCGTTGGTGTTTAGAAGAATGAGGGGAGATCTCATTGGAACCTATCAAATATTTAAATGCCTAGATAGAGTGGACATGGAGAGGATGTTTCCTATAGTAGGGGGAGTTTTAGTGGTGATAGAATTTCTATTTCCTAACTTCTAAGGAAGAGAGTATTTTATCCAGTGGCGTGTGGCTGTTGGGGGTGGGGGGGGGTGGGGGTGGTGGAGAAGGGAAGGCTCAAGGTGCCAACATAAAGTGTTTAGGATACTAGAAAATGTGATGGGTCTCTTTGAGCCTAACCAGGTCAGCAATAACTTCAGAAGCTCAAATTACCGAGGATGGCTTTTAACAAAAATCATATATTACCTTCCAGGAATTATTGTTCTCCTTTGGTTGAACAATCTGTTCCTGGCACTTTCTCTACAATAAGTACAAGTGATGCTTTCTACATAACTGCATAAGCAAAAGATGACTTACTGAACATGCTGAAGTAGTGTGTAGAATCTGCAGAAGCATTGCCAAGTACTCCAGTGACTAAATATTTTCAATACTTTATTGGCAATTAACCTGATCTGTAATTAACATGAATCGATGCAGCTCAGAAATTGTACAACAAATCTTCTCCTGGAATTATTCCAAGTGAGATCTTATTTCATGGGAACTCTCAAAGACAAGCACTTTCTGTTGTCAATCTGTTCTTGCCATGGGTTCCTTTAATGTGATGGAGCAATGCATTTCAACTAATTGAAGACAAGCCTCCGAGGAGATGACTGCTTAGTACAACCCTACTGCTGTCTGCTGGAGGCAGTCTTCTCCATGCCTGTGGCTTTTATCATACTGAAGAACTAGTTAGATCTTCCAAATGGCACTTACACTGTAGAGTATTGCATGATGTGTGTGCTGATGCATTTTCGGAAACCTGAAGTCAGATAGCTCATGGCTGCACCCAGATGCCACTCTCTGAGTCAGCTAGTTAACTCAGGAAGTACCAGTCTAATGGAAATCCCATCTTCTGCTCAACACCATGAGTGTATTGGAACCAGAAACAGGAGTAACTCATACAAAATGCTGAAGGTCAGCTGGAATCTATGGCAAGGAATAAAGAGTTAACATTTCAAGTTGAGATCTTACATCAGGACTCCTTCATACAGGAGTAGCCTACTTGGCCCTTTGAGCCTGCACTGCCATCTAATACAATCACAGCTTATCGATCTTTCCCCATTTATTCACCATAATCCTTGATTCTCTGACTGATTAAGAATCTATCTTTCTGAATAAGGGCAAGGAATTCTAAAGATTTGTAACACTTTCAACTCAGTCTTAAAAAAGCTCCTTAATTATGAAGTTCTGGCCTGCGGTTATAGACCCTTCCATTAACAGAACTTTCTCCTAACATAAGACTATATGACATACGAACAGAATAAGGCCATTTGACCTATTGTGTTTGTTCCATGGCTGATTTATTTTTCCCTCTCAAACCCATTCTCCTGCCTTCTTCCTGTAAACTTTGATGCTGTTACTAATCAAGAACTGATCAATCTCTGGTTTAAATATAATCAAAGTCTTGGCCTCCACAACTGTCTGTGGCAGTGAATTCCACAGATTCACCATCCTTCTCACCTTTGTTCCAAAGGGACATCCTTCTTCTTTGAGGCTATGCTCTCTGGTCCTAGACTCTTCCGCTATGGGAAATATCCTTTCCATGCCCAGGCCTTTCAAAATTCGGGTAATTTTCATTGAGATCCCTCTTTATTCTTCTAAACTGCAGTGAGTATATACCTAGAGCCATCTAACGCTCCTCATTTGTTAACCCTTTCATTCCCAGGATCACTCTTGTAAATCTCCTTTGGACCTTCTCCAATGCTAGTATCCTTCCTTAGATATGGGAGCTGATATTTATTCTGTCAACACCATCTAAGAATCTTATCTGCTTCAGTAAGCTCATCTCTTATTCTTCTCTTCTAAATGTGTATAGACTCATCTTGTTCAATTTTCTTCAAAAGGTAACCTCTTCATACCTGGGATCATCCTAGTTGACCTTCTCTGACGTCCTTCCAATGATAATAGATCCTGACTTGCAAAAAGAACCAACAATGTTCAGAGGAATACAGATCTGATCTCATTAATGCTTGGTACAGTTTCAGTCAGAATTCCCTACTTTTATTCCCCAACCACCTTGAAATACAAACCAGCATCTCGTCAGCCTTCCCAATTATCTACTGCACCTGTATACTGGTTTTCTGAGTTTCCTTTATGAAGACCACTAGATCTCTCTGAGCTGCCGCTCTCCCTGTTGATGCGGTGAACCACATTCTGGGAACTGGTACTATGAAAAACACTGGTGTATAATTAATACCATCCTTTTGGATTCTTCAACAGTATTTCTCTTCTGTTCTGATGAAACAACTTTAAAATCTTAACTACTTTTTTTTTTAAACATTCCTTTAAGCTCTCTTCTGAGAACAGTTCCAACTTCACCAACTTGTCTCTGCAATCACATAGAAATGTCCACTTTTTTACTTTATCTTGTCAATAGATTTATTGATTATAAAACATTGTAGAATATTTCTTAGAACACTTTCTTCAATCATCTACATCCTCATATAACTCAAAATAAATGCATAGTCAACAGAGTTTATAGAGCACTGCATTTCTCTGTAAAATGTACTAAATTTGATATTGTGGCATAAAAGTAGATATTATGACAGGTGACCAAAGAGGAGGTTGTTAATAATAATCTGTGAGTTTTTATTTTTTTTTTCAAAGTGAAAAATGTTATACTTTTTCACATATCATCAGTTTGTCAGCTTTTTGTCCATCTAACTGACCCAGCAATATCTCTCTACAAACTGCTGGTACAGTTTTGTAGTTTTACTGTATTCTCACAACCTGATATTTCCCTGACTTTTACATTCTCCATATATTTAGCCACTGCCCATTTATATTCTTCCTCTAAGTCTTTTGTGCATATTGTGAAGAGCTGCTGTCCCTGGGCTATTCACTACTCACTGGTTACATGTTTCCAATCTAAAAATATCCTCTCATCCCTCCTCTTTGCTTCCTGTTGGTTAGCCAGTGATCTACAAATGCAAAAAAATATTATCCCCGATGCCATGAGTTGTAACTATTGTCTGGTACCTTGTTGGATGCCTTTTGAGTATCCACACTATGTGTTATGGTTCCCTTCCATCTGGTACTTCCTGAGAGAACATGAACAGCACATCTCAGGCATGAAGCCATGAAGCCATGCTTAGTCTATATGATCAGATATTTAACAAATGTTCTGTTATTATCTCCTTAAAAATTGATCCTAACATTTTTCCAATGAGAGCCTTTAGATTGAACAGGCTATAGTTAGAGTACTTGCTTTATAACACCATAAGACAATAAGATATAGGCCTCTTTCAACTCAGACGGTTGAGGAAGATTGGTATGGACCCCCAAATTCTAAGAACTTCCTACAGGGGCACAATTGAGAGCATCCTGACTGGCTGCATCACTGCCTGCTATGGGAACTGTACTTCCCTTAATTGCAGGACTCTGCAGAGAGTGGTGCGGACAGCCCAGCGCATCTGTAGTTGTGAACTTCCCATGATTCAGGACGTTTACAAGGACAAGTGTGTAAAAAGGACCCGTAGGATCACTGGGGACCCAAACCATCTGAACTGCAAACTATTCCAGCTGCTACCATCCAGGAAGCAGTACCGCAGGATAAAAGCCAGGACCAGCAGGCTCCGGGACAGCTTCTTCCACCAGGCCATCAGACTGATGAACTCACACTGAATGGAGTGTGCTCTATATTACATTGACAGTTCTATTTATTATAAATTATTATAAATTACCATGATTGCACATTGCACATTCAGATGGAGAAATAACGTAATGAGTTTTACTCCTCATGTATGTGAAGGATGTAAGAAATGAAGTCAATTCAATTTCAAAAATAGGCTGCTCTGCCATTTCATCATGACTGATCTATTGTCCCTCTCAGCCCCAGTCTCCTGCCTTCTCCCCGTATCCTTTCATACCCTGACTAATCAAGAATGTATCAACTTCTGCCTAAAATATACCCAATGTCTTGTCCTCCACAACCACCTGAGACAACAAATTCCACAAATTCACTCTCTGGCTAAAGAAATTCCTTCTCATCCCCATTATAAAAGGACTCCCCTCTATTCTGAGGCTGTGTCCTCTGGTCTTAGACTCTCCCACCAGAGGAAACATCCTCTCCACATCCACTCTATAGAAGCCGTTCAATGAGGGGTTTCAATAACTCACAAGCTCTGTGAATAAGAGTACCTAATTGGTTCTTGGTACCTCTTCTGAATCAAAGGATATCTAGAAGATTAAATATCAGTTTTCAAAGAATATTTGGAAGATTAAATATCTGTATTTTTGTAGCCAGTTGTTTTGGATCTTAAGATTCACACCATTGGCATTTAACAATTCATGGCATCGCAGATAATATTTTTTGCATTTGTCTGAACAATAGGAAGCAAAGAGGAGGGATCTTGCAACAACACATCATTAGTAGGTAAAGCTAACCTGTCATGTCAAGTAGTGAGTAGTCCAGGGGTGACAGCTCTTCACAATATACATGAATGATCTAGGGGAAGAAAATAAATGGGCAGTATCCAAATTTATGAATAATGTAAAATTAGGAGAATAGCAAGTTCTGAGAACCCCAAAAGTTTGTAGCGAGATATTGAATCGTATCAGCCATTGGCCTCATTAGTTTGCTTAGCGCCGAAACAGGCCTTTTGGCCCACTGAGTCTGTGTTGACATCAGCTATCCATTTTACAGTCATCCTGCACTGATCCCATGTCTTTCTCTCCATATTCCCTTTAGTTCACTAGCTTGCTCTTCTGATACTCACCAACACACTAGAGACAATATTCAGTGATCAATTAACTTGCTAACCTGCACAGCTTTAGGATGTTGTGGGATATCGGCGCACCCAGGCAAAACCCACACAATCACAGGGAGAACATTTAAACTCCACACAAACAGTACCTTTCTCTCTGCACAGCTTCTTCCCCTCCGCCATCATATCTCTGAATGGTCCATGAACCCATGCACATTACCTCATTATTTTGTTTTCTTCTTGTGCTATTTATTTATTTCCTACATTTCTTATTGTAGTTTGTAATTTTTTATGTATTGCACTGTACTGCTACTGGAAAACAACACATCTTGTGAGTGTAATGAGAACTTTTAACTTTGTTCCATGTTATTTTCTAATTCAGCAAGGGGCATTCGCAAAAGTACTTTCAAACATAGCAGTTACTGTACATGGCGTTAAACCACACAAAATCAGTTTAATAAAATTATATAAAACATGCAATGCAGAAACTAAAGCAAATGCTTAATGAAATAGTAGTACAGAAAAAAACTACTACTTATCATCCACTAAATAAACTGATCTGCAGAATGCCGGAGGGAACTACAGACCCAACCAACTTTCTCTCTCTCTCTCTCTCTCTCTCTCTCTCTCTCTCTCTCTCTCTCTCTCTCTCTCTCTCTCTCTCTCTCTCTCTCTCTCTCTCTCTCTCTCTCTCCTCTCTCTCTCTCCCTCTCTTCCTCCTTCTCCCTCTCTCCCTCTCCCTCTCCCCTTCCTCTCCCCCTCTCCCTCCCCCTCTCCCTCTCCCCTCTCCCTCTCTCTCCCCCTCTCCCTCTCTCTCTCCCTCTCCTCTTTCTTCCTCTCCCTCTCTCTCCCTCTCTCTCTCCCCCTCTTCCTCTCTCTCCCTCTCTCCCTCTCCCTCTCCCCTTTCTCTCTCCCCCTCCCTCTCTCCCCCTCTCCCTCTCCCTCTCCCCCTCTCCCTCTCTCTCTCTCTCCCCTCTCTCTCTCCCCCCTCTCTCTCCCTCTCCCTCTCTCTGTAGATATCCTTACCTTTATCTTCTACTTTTAGTGCTAGCACTAGTTCTGATCCAGCCTAAAAGAAGATTTCCCTCATACAAAGAAAGTCCTTTTTATACCCTTCAGGATCCCTTCAAAACACTACTATAACTCTCACCCCAGTGTTTCCCCATGATAGGGCACCATTTGGTATCTGCACCTGCACTATGACCTCACCTTCCCCAGACAAACATGGATACATTATTATCTACTCTCAAGGTGTTGGACTTGTACTCTTAACTTTCTCAAAACTATTGTGCTCCCAGCTAACACCATTTTGTATTGCAGACTTCCATTTACCATGGCAAACTCATATTTAACTCTTTCTTTACAATGACATATGTCAATGATAATAAAGCTGATCCTGATTCTGATGCACTGGAGGTCAGGATTGAGCTGGTTACTAGAGATGTGAGGCAGAAGCTCTGCTAGTTGTACAACTGCGTTGTTGTCTCTTATAATTATACATAATTCACTTCTTTTTAGCAAAGCTACTCCACTATCTGCCCTTTCCTTCCTAAAAGTCAAATATCACTCAATATTATGTTTCCAGCTTTGATCTTCCTGTAACTATGTCTCCATATTGGCTATCAGATCATCCCCATCTGTTCTGTTAATTCATTACACTGAGCCCACACAGATGTATGTAAGATATCCCAATGAAAAGGGAAGTTATCCTCAGTGCCTTGGGGAATATTTGTTCTTTAGCATTAAAACAGCAGATTATATGGTCATTATGGTATTGCTGTTTATGTGAAATCTCTGTACTGAAATTTATGTTTCATGAATTACAACAGTGATTGCAGTTTAGAAGTATTTAATTGGCTGGAAAACACTTTGGGATATCCTGAGATTGTGAGAGGTGGTGTAGTATTTTTGAGTGTAATCTCACAAACATGTTGACTAGCTCCTGCTCAGATTCCCAATGCTTGTTCTCTTTACCCATCAGCTGAATTGTAAAGGCTACCTCATGGCCCCGATAGGTGAAAATGTCATTGATAATTAACCAAAGAATGCTGCTACAGGACACCAGGAAACTCTAGCCTTGAGCAATCTTTGGCCCATATGTCATTTTTAGTTCTGATCCATAACTTGAGTAGTTTCTGATAATCGCTTCTGTGTAAACTGCAGATGGTTTTCATGTAACTTGGTCTTCCTAATGACAGATACCAATTGTGGGGAAGTGGTGTACTATGCATTAATGTTGTTCCTCTCGCATGGGAATCAAAGCATCACCACACACATCCCCATCATTTGAGATAAATGGATAAAGTACTTTGCATAGCTCCTGCACAGTGACAAATGGCCAGGTCATGATCGGAGTCAAGTTGAGCGGTCTTTTCATTGGTTGGAGGCTTTGTATATGTTAAGGTGTCTCTCAATTGCAGGATGAGGGCAAGTAAGCAGTAATTAAACCCAAGTAAAAATAGCTGTGTGTATTTTTGTTCATGAAGTGAGAAAGCACATTCAACAGCAAAGTTTCATGTGAAGTTGAAGAAATACTCGTGGTGTTCTGTCCTGCCTTTTACATAAATGGTTCCAGTCGCAAAATATGACAGATTAAATGCAATTGAAGTCTGGGTTCCACCTATGACTGAAAAGCAAAAAGCTGCAGATACTGGAGATGTCAAAATAAAAGCAGAAGGTACTGGACCCATTCAGTAGGTTGGAAAGAGAAGCAGATTTAACACTTCAGGTTGATGGTCTTACTCGAGTGACATTAAATGGGTTTTCTCCAGAGCTGACAACACAAAGATAAAGGCATTAGCAATAAAATAACAATTCAGTAACTGCAAATGCAAATGCTTGTGCTCACAGACAAATGCAGCATAAAATCGCAATCACTGGTGGATGAGTGAACATTTGAAACGCTAGGAGGTTGAAGTAAATATTAGGATTTTCTCTCATGTGTCCAAGGCAGAGGGGAGGCAAAGTGGAAGCTTACAAAATTATAAGAGGCGTAATTTTGGGTGGAATTAGGGAGTATGGTCAGAATATTTTCCCCAGGGTAAAACTTCCAAGGACAAGAGGGTGTGTATTTAAGGAAGGGTGAAGGGAGATTAAAGGAGATGCTTGGGGGAAAGTTTTTACACAGGGAATGGCAGGTGTCTGGAACATGTACCTGGAGTCATAGTGGAAACAGATAAAATAGTGGTGTTTAAAGGCTTTGAAAAAGACACATGATTCTGCAGGGTGGAGGTGTATGAATCACACATAGGTAGAAGAGATTTAGATTACTCTGGCATTGTATTTGGCAGAGATATTGTGGGCCGTAGGGTCTGCTCCTGTACTGTACTATATTCTAGGTTCTAATAGCAGTGAAGTTGTGGAACAGGCTGAAGGTTTGGTGGTGGACAGTTTCATTGCTGTTTTCTGTAGATTTGGAGATAAATTGGTTGCTGCCATCCCTCCACTGCAGCGTGACTCCATTGTAAAAAATATTTCACAAGCAGTGAAAGCAGAGTCACAGAGAGATAGAAATTAGCCCTTCTGCCCATCGTTCCACACTGCCCATCAATACTTACCTTACTTTGATCCTTTTTTTATTCTCTCCACATTCACTCCTCATTCCATTTTCCAAGCACCCACCATTCTCTGTGTAAAATAAACTTCCCTCACACTTCTCTTTTATGCTGCCCCTCCCCTCCTTAAATTCATGTTCTGTAGTATTTTAAATTTCTGCCATGGGAAAAATGACTGTCTACCCTATCCAAAGTCTCATAATTTGAGCAACTTCTAACTCGGCTCCACTCAGTCTCTGACACACCAGAGAAAATCCTAATATTAACTTTATCCTCCCGAGCTTCAAATATTTACTCATTTACCAGAGATCTCAATTTTTATCCAACTCCCACCAGAATCTACCAGTGACCTACACACAAGGGGCAAGTTACAGAAGACATGTAGTCTTCACATTCCTTTGGGATGTGGGACGAAAGTGGAAGAAACATGCTTCGTTGCAGGGTGAGCATGGAAATCCCACGGATATAGGTGCTGAGGTTAGGAGTGAAGCTGATTCTCTGGCGGTGCAAGGCAGCTTCTCTACAAGCTGCAGCACCACCCCATCCCTGAGTGCACAGAGACAACCTGTTTCACACAGTGGTGGGGAGGAATTTCTCAGAGAGCTGGGATGATCGAATCATTGAACACATCGAAGACTGAGATAGACTGAATTTTGACCTCTGGAGGACAAATGGCAATGGATTTTTATTTCAAAGGTAAAGTTTATAATAACAAAACATACGTATGGGGGTAGAAGGGTGGGTTGGCAAGTTTGCAGACGACACAAAGGTTGGTGGTGTTGTAGGTAGTGTAGAGGATTGTCGAAGATTGCAGAGAGATATTGATAGGATGCAGAAGTGGGCTGACAAATGGCAGATGGAGTTCAACCTGGAGAAGTGTGAGGTGGTACACTTTGGAAGGACAAACCCCAAGGCAGAGTACAAGGTAAATGGCAGGATACTTGGTAGTGTGGAGGAGCAGAGGGATCTCGGGGTACATGTCCACAGATCCCTGAAAGTTGCCTCATAGGTAGATAGGGTAGTTAAGAAAGCTTATGGGGTGTTAGCTTTCATAAGTTGAGGGATAGAGTTTAAGAAACGTGATGTAATGATGCAGCTCTATAAAACTCTAGTTAGGCCACACTTGGAGTACTGTGTCCAGTTCTGGTCGCCTCAGTATAGGAAGGATGTGGAAGCATTGGAAAGGGTACAGAGGAGATTTACCAGGATGCTGCCTGGTTTAGAGAGTATGGATTATGATCAGAGATTAAGGGAGCTAGGGCTTTACTCTTTGGAGAGAAGGGGGATGAGAGGAGACATGATAGAGGTGTACAAGATATTAAGAGGAATAGACAGAGTGGACAGCCAGCGCCTCTTCCCCAGGGCACCCCTGCTCAGTACAAGAGGACATGGCTTTAAGGTAAGGTGAGGGAAGTTCAAGGGGGATATTAGAGGAAGGTTTTTTTACTCAGAGAGTGGTTGGTGCATGGAATGCACTGCCTGAGTCAGTGGTGAAGGCAGATACACTAGTGAAGTTTAAGAGACTATTAGACAGGTATATGGAGGAATTTAAGGTTGGGGGTTATATGGGAGGCAGGGTTTGAGGGTCGGCACAACATTGTGGGCCGAAGGGACTGTAATGTGCTGTACTATTCTATGTTCTATGTTCTATGTATATACACTTAGAATAATATTGTGCTAAAACATTTTCCATTCTTAATGTCATTTGGTCAAACATTCAGGAATGACCTTTCTTTGGTGGATATCTGGCAGGAATTTGAGGTTCAAACAAAGAGGCTTTCTTCAATTTGTTTGTTTTATTTTCTTACCTTGCTTAATATATTCAGATCTCATTCATTAAGGAAAGCCAATGGGAAAGCTGATCATTACTGATCCAGAAGGCAGTTCCCTCTCGATCCAATATTAAGTAATAATGAGGCGCATTTTTTCACAATTTTCCACATTTTATCGCTAAAACAGTGGAAAGAGACTGTTTCCGAATTCCAGGCAGTGTTCCTTGAGCATTTTGTGCATGCGCTGCTCAAGTTTTCCAGCGTCTGCAGAATCACTTGTGTCTTTGTATTACTGAATTCCATTTACGTATAACTGAGAGAGTGGAAAGATGGCTAATGTTGAGATCAAGACAATCTGATATATTTTCCCACATTGCTTCATTGCAGACTGGTGCTAATGCATCCAACAAGTTTTGGGTGGTCTGATTCATATCTTTGCCACCTAATTACTCAGCATCGATTCGGGACCTCCCACTAGAGTGAAGGTTAAGTTTGTGCACATGCAATGCCCAAAGCATGGAGAAATTTTGATGACTGATTAGTTGAAGGCCTGTATTCAAAGAAACCCCCAAATTCTCCTCTCAGTTATAAGCAATTAGTTCGAAGTTTAAAAAAAAATCTGCACAATACTTCAAAGTGTGTTAAAGCAAATGAATTAATATTGGAAGTGTGCTTACTGATGAAATGTAGGAAACAGGCAGCAGTGCCTTCACCTTTCTTATTTTGATTTTAAGAAGTAAATGATCGTCAAAATGTCAAAATGTGGAGCGACACACACAAAATACAAGAGGAACTCAGCAGGTCAGGCAGCATCTATGGAGGGCAATAAACAGTCAACATTTTGTGCTGAAACCCTTCATGAGGACAGTCCTGATGAAGCCTCTCAGCCCCAGATGTTAATTATTTACTTCCCTCCATAGGTGGCTACCTGACTTGCTGTGTTCCTTCAGCAAGTTGGATGCATTTCACTTGACGTCCAGCATCTGCAGAATCTCTATGGAGATCTCAGAATCTCTATGGAGGAAAATAAAATCAACGTTTTGGGCCAAGACCCTTCATGAGGACAGTTCTGCTTTTTCTGGGGCTCTTTCTGGGATGCACTGAGGTCAGAATCAGAATCAGGTTTATAATCACCGGCATGTGACGTGAAATTTGTTAAATTAGCAGCAGCAGTTCAATGCAATACATAATATAGAAGAGAAAAAATTCAAAATAAAATAATAATAATAAAAAATAATCAAATATATAAATTACAGTGTACGTATATTGAATAGATTAAAAATTCATGCAAAAACAGAAGTAATATATATTAAAAAAGTGAGTTAGTGTCCAAGGGTTCAATGTCCATTTAAGAATTGGATGGCAGAGGGGAAGAAGCTGTTCCTGAATTGCTGAGTGTGTGCCTTCAAGCTTCTGTACCTCCTGCCTGATGGTAACAGTGAGAAAAGGGCTTGCCCTGGGTGCTGGAGGCCCCTAATAATGGACGCTGCCTTTGAGAGACACTGCTCCTTGAAGATGTCCTGGGTACTTTGTAGGCTAGTACCCAAGGTCGACCCAACTAAATTTATAACCCTCTGCAGCTTCCTTCAGTCCTGTGCAGTAGCCCCCACCCCCACTCTCATACCAGACAGTGATGCGGCCTGTCAGAATGCTCTCCACAGTACATCTACTGAAGTTTTTTTGTGTATTTGTTGACATACCAAATCTCTTCAAACTCCTAATGAAGTATAGTCGCTGTCTTGCCTTCTTTATAACTACATCGATATGTTGGGACCAGGTTAGATCCTTAGAGATCTTAACACCCAGGAACTTGAAACTACTCACTCTCTCCACTTCTGATCCCACTATGAGGATTGGTATGTGTTCCTTTGTCTTACCCTTCCTGAAGTGCACAATCAGCTCTTTCATCTTATAGAAGTTGAGTGCCAGGTTGTTGCTGCGACACTACTCCACTAGTTGGCATACAGACAGACAGACATGCTTTATTGATCCCGAGGGAAGTTGGGTTTTGTTACAGTTGCACCAACCAAGAATAGAGTAGAAATATAGCAAAATAAATCCAAAAATAATTAAATGATAATAAGTAAATTATGCCAAGTGGAAATAAGTCCAGGACCAGCCTATTGGCTCAGAGTGTCTGACACTCCGAGGGAGGTGTTGTAAAGTTTGATGGCCACAGGCGGGAATGACTTCCTATGACGCTCAGTGTTGCATCTCGGTGGAATGAGTCTCTGGCTGAATGTACTCCTGTGCCTAACCAGTACATTATGGAGTGGATGGGAGACATTGTCCAAGATGGCATGCAACTTGGACAGCATCCTCTTTTCAGACACCACCGTCAGAGAGTCCAGTTCCACCCCCACAACATCACTGGCCTTGAGAATGAGTTTGTTGATTCTGTTGGTGTCTGCTACCCTCAGCTTGCTGCCCCAGCACACAACAGCAAACATGATAGCACTGGCTACCACAGCCTCGTAGAACATCCTCAGCATCGTCCGGCAGATGTTAAAGGACCTCAGTTTCCTCAGGAAATAGAGACGGCTCTGACTCTTCTTGTAGACAGCCTCATTGTTCTTTGACCAGTCCAGTTTATTGTCAATTCGAATCCCCAGGTACTTGTAATCCTCCACCATGTCCACACTGACCTTTTGGATGGAAACAGGGCACCTTTTGGTGCCTTGGCCCTCCTCAAGTCCACCACCAGCTCCTTAGTCTTTTTCACATTAAGCTGCAGATGATTCTGCTCACACCATGTAACAAAGTTTCCCACTGTAGCCTTGTACTCAGCCTCATCTCCCTTGCTGATGCATCCAACTATGGCAGAGTCATCAGAAAACTTCTGAAGATGGCAAGACTCTGCACAGGAGTTGAATTCCGTAGATGGTGAAGAGAAAGGGAGACAGGACAGTCCCTGTGGAGCCCCAGTGCTGCTGACCACTCTGTCTGACACACAGTGTTGCAAGCGCACGTACTGTGGTCTGCCAGTCAGGTAATCAATAATCCATGACACCAGGGAAGCATCCACCTGCATCACTGTCATCTTCTCACCCAGCAAAGCAAGGCGGATGGTGTTGAACGCACTGGAGAAGTAAAAAAACATGACCCTCACATGCCTCGCTCCTGTACACCCTCTTGTCACCAACTGAGATGTGGCGTCAGTTTGGAAACATTGTCCAGATAAGGTAACATGCCTTCAGTATACCCCACAGTGACATCTGTATGGCAGGTAAAACTCCCAGCCTTCTGACCTAAAGGACTGTGTTTTACTCACTGTTGTAATAATTCCAGAGACTGCACTAATAATCGCCAACACGAGGAAATCTGCAGATGCTGGAAATTCAAGCAACACACACAAAAAAATAATCGCCATCAGCTCTCTGTTACCATGTTATTGTTGCCCATTTTAGTTTTTATGTTGCCTTGTGACCTGATCACTGCTTTTGCATCACTTTGTACTGTCATCACTCCAACAATACTTTGGCCAAATCCATCTTTTCCTGATTAAAGTAAACTGTCACAGTCAGCAGGGTAGCAATGTTTCTTTCCCTCTCTTAAACCAAGCATAAAACCTTTCCCAGAGCAGATGACATGAAGATATATGTCTTCAGTACCCAAGTGTGATGGAATCAATGGACTTTGCACATTCATTATCTAAACTATTCAGGTGGTTTCCCGACCTTCCTCCAGGCTAGGAGTCCATCACTGAGCAGCATAAGAATTAATTTAACCCTTTAAACGAGGAGAGGTTGAAAAGACCACACAAAGCTAATTCTGCTCTAAGGGGATAAAGGCAGGTTGATAAATGGACCCGGCTGTAAACACATCAATGGGATGTTACGACAAGGCGGTTAGGCCCTCTGAATTAGAAGCAGCTCCTTCATATTTCACCCTTAATAGACCTGAGTTGTGCTTTATTTTCACAGGTGAATGATTGGCATATTGGAAGACAATATGAAATGTTTGCAATTGATAGTGATGTAAAGATATTGGTAGCCTAAACTTGCAGAGTTAAACCTTGAATATAATTTCTGCCTCTTTCAGGAATCTGTTGTTTAACGACCTATCGAACAGATGAGATTTCTGTTCATGTCAAAAAAGGAATTGTTTTTATTGTATTTGCCTTGCCTCATTTTGTCTCCTCCATAATTCTGTTCTAATAGAAGAAGAACAGGGGATCAGATGGTGGAGCTGCTGCCTCAGAACTCCTGTCACCTCAGTTCAATCCTGCCATCCAAATCTGTTTGTGTGGAGTTTGCATGTTCTCTCTTTGGCTGCGTGGATCTTTTTCTTGGTGCTCTGGTTTTCATCTCACAAGCCAAAGACATGCACCTTGGTATGTCTTCTCCTTTCTTCATAGGTAAATGGTAGAATCTGGAGGAGAGGAGGGCAATTTCAGGAGAATAAAAGGATTATTGCAGGGTGTGCAGATGTGGTGGGCTGTAGGTCTTTTTCTGTAGAAGCACAGGCAAAATGCTGGGGGAGCTCAGCACATCAAGCAGCATCTGTACAGAGGAATAAACAGCCAACATTTTGTACTAAGACACTTCTTCAGAACTGGAAAGAAAGGGGGTGGAAGTCAGAATAAGAAAGTGGAGGGGAGGGAAAGAGTGCAAGTTGGTGGGTGATTGGTGAAGACGGGCGAGGGGCAAGGTGGGTTTTGAAGAGAAAAGATGGAAGGTGATGGTTGGATGAGGTAAACGGCTGATCAAGAAGCAATTTGGTAGGAGAGGAGTGGACCATGGGAGAAATAGAAGCAGGAGGGGCACTAGAGGAAGGTGATAGGCAGATGAGGAGAAGAAAAAGGGTAAGAGCGGAACCAGAGTGAGGAATGGAATAAAAGAGAAAGTGAGGGGAGTGGAATTATCAGAAGTTAGAGAAATTGTTGTTCATGGTTGGTGGCTACCCAGAGGGAATATGAGATGTTGCTCCTCCAACGTGAGAATGGCCTCAGTGTGGCAATAGAGGGTCTTTCTCTGTGCTGTGCGAGTTTGACAATGTTTCTTGCTCTATGCAATATGTAACATTATAATCTAATATGAGAACAGCAAACAATCTGTTAGAGGGTCACATTGGTTCGAGCAGATTATGTTGGGGGGAAGGAATTGTTGATGTTTCTGGTCAAAACTCTGCATAAGTACTGAAGGTAGGGATGGAAGATTGTCAGTATAAAGGAGGAGAGGGATGAGTGGTGAGGCAGGGTCAGTAGATGATTGGTGGATGGAGGAGGGATTGGAGAATGATGGACAAGAGGAACCAGTAGGAACTAGCTTTCTTTTTGTCGGCCTGCATGTATCATCCTCCTACCTTGTCCTCCCAACTCCATACCTCCCATTCCCCTACCTAAATCCATCTGGCCAATAACCTTCACCTTTCCTTGAGCCACCAATCACCTATTAGCCCCTGTCCCATCATCCCCCCTCTCCTCTTTCGACTGGCTAACTTTCATCTCTGCCCTTCAAACCGATGCAAGGTTTCATTCTAAAAAATCAACAGATCAACAGCTCCACCCCCCCCACAAAGATGTTGTTCGACCCCCAGAGTTCCGCCCGCAGAATGTTTGTTGCTCAAGATTCCAGTGACCACAGTCTCTTGTATCAACACAGCCAGAAGGTTTTCTGCATGCCTGAACATTATTTCTCCTTCACCACCCAAATAAAAGAATTAACAAGGTCTTCCAACATACTGCCTTCCTCCTGTCGCCTGGATTCATCTATTACCTGCCAACTCTTGCTTCTCTCCCTCTCCTTAACCTTTTACTCTGGCTTTTGCCTCCTTCGTTTCCACTGCTGATAATGTGTTTTGACCTGAAATGTCAACTGTCTAGTTCCGTCTATAGATGCTACTTGAAAGGTTGTTTGAGATAGGAGCTTCTTCCTTGGAGCAAGCTGGATGCAAGGAAATTTGATACAGGTATAACAGATCATGAGAGGAATAGACAGCGTGGATAGCCCAACATCATTTCTTTCCAGGGCAGGAGTAGCTAATAGCAGAAGACAATGTTTTAAGTTAAGTGGAAGAAGGTTTAGGGGAGATGTCAGAGGTAAATTTTTTACACTGAGAGTGGCATGTGCCTGTAATGCACTGACATGTGTGGTGGTCAAGGCTGATACATTAGGAACATTTAAGAGACTCTTCGATAGGCACATTGATGAAAGAAAGATGGAGGGTTATGGGCTGTGCAGGAGGGAAAGGTTAGATTGATCATGGAGTAGATTAAAAGTTCAGCATCATTATACAAGGGGCCTGTACTGTGCTGTCCAATGTCCATTGTGGTCAGAATTAGTTGTGCTTTTTTTCGTTTATAGGGATGGTCTTGAAGACAGATCATGGAGTTGGGGATTAGATTAGAGTTTAGGGATGGGGGAGGGAGTTATAGGTCAGGCTGGAGTCCAGGTTAGAGCACTCCACAGCTGAAGTCCAGCGATCTCCTTGGATGGATGAGTCAGCAAGCGAAGTGGATGAAGACCAGCAAGGATGAGAGCTGGTGACACCCAGTTTGACGAGACCACCAAGTCAGGATTGGAAGTCCATACAGACAGAAGGCATGAGGGCTAATGACCCCCTAGGTCTGAAATTTGAGGCCTAGAGTTCAGGGTCATTGGCAAGTCCTGGAGTCAATACCAAAGATCTAAGTCTGAAAGTTGAAGGCAAAAGTGGGTAAATCTGGAAGATGAGGCCCACAGTCGAAGCCCTGGGTTTATGCCTCTAATAATTTTACAAACTTCAATCAGGAGTTGAGTTTTGCAGTGATGTTTTATAGCACACACCATACAGATGTCATGGATCACTCATAAAGAAGCAATTCTTTAAGTATTTATGAGAAACCCACCAGCAGCTCTCAGCCTATGGACTCCAGTATGGAGAAGTCATCTTGAACCACTCCACTCCCCCACCACCCAACTTCATCTCCTTTCAATGAAACACACCACCTCTTTCAATTTAACTGGGCAAATAAAGGGGTCTAGAGCAATTTCACCAAAAGAACAATACAGTAACTCTCAACACTGTGTAACTCAAATGTGTACAAGAGATGAAGGATTTCTACGCTCTGATTTTTGGTAAGTGACTGTGTGTTTAATATCAGAATGTAAAACCTCACAGAAACAGTTTAATTACCCAATGATGGGAAGAGCTTGAAATTAATTTCATAATTACCTTACAAATCAATAGTGCAGAGATACATTGAGCCTTTGATAGAAATGAGAGAGAGAGGGAGACTTCTCGAACACAGTTAAATATTTCACAGGAGCATTTCTCTCATGGGTTTGAGGTTGTTTTGTGGATTATCTACTTAGTCTCAAGTTCTGTCCTGATCCACCACATTTAGGCACAAATTGACAGCTTCCCCCCTTGCTTTTTGGCAGCATTGGCCCTATTAAATGCATCTGCAGTATATTTCCACTTGAGAAATGCTAGAAGTTTCAGAAAAGGAAAAGTCTTCCTTCAGAAGGTATGAGGAGGTCAGACATATTCTTGCTCTGGAGTGAATTTTATGGATCCAAATGTGTTTACTGGAATTGACTGGCTAGAGGTGAAAAGGCTTTTTTTTCTATTGGCAGGAGAGTGTCGAACAAAGGAACACTGTGGTATGAAAAGGGGTTAGTCATTTAGAACTGAGAAGAAGCTGTGAACCTTTGCCATTATTTACCTCAGAGGGCTCTAGTTGTTGTGTACATTCAGAGCTGACGCTGATGGATTCTTGAAAACCAGGAATATTGATAGATTTAGGGATTCAGCATGAAAATGGATCTGGTAGGAAAGTGCTAGATTTATAGAATCATAGAACATTACAGCACATAAAAACATCTAGTCCTTTGGCCCATCTAGTCCATGTCAAGCTATTATCTGCCTCATCCCATCGACCTGCACCTAGACCATCACCCTTCGTAATCCTCCCATCCATGTACCAATTCACAATTCTCTTAAGTGTTGAAATCAAATCCGCATTCTCCACTTCTGCTGGCAGTTCATGCAGTACTCTCAACGCCCTCTGAGGGAAGAAGTTCCCCCTCATGTTCCTTTTAAGCATTTGACCTTTCACCCTTAATCTATGTCCACTAGTTCTAGTCTCACCTAACAACAGTGGAAAAAGCCTGGTAACATTTACTCTATCTGTACCCCTCATAATTTCTGTATACTTCTATCAAATCTCCCTTTATTCTCCTATGCCCTTATCTTCTTACAGACTTTGACAACTGTGCTAGGGAAAGAGAAAACCAGATTTTCATTTCATGCAAGCACCTCATCACACTTCTCAGATATTTCACATTTTCTGTCAGCAATCATCTTCTACCTTAAGCAAATAAGCCGGGAAACAGTCTTTAAGTGGAGCAGACTCCTATTACTTGTTGCAGGATTTCAATAGATGGTGTAAAACAATGTTTATCTTTATGATCTTCAGGATGGTGTGTGTAAAATGATTGGAGAATTGCTCACATTAGTTCCAGAGAGCATCAGGTACTCCGTCAGGATAATTGCAGCCCAATAACCTGACAAATCAGCTGCTGAAGATGTTGGAACTGTACAAGAGCTCTAATATCAAATGTTATTGTCTTATCATCTAATATCAACTCTATCGTCTTGTTCTTCCTGATGCAGGGTCTGGGCCTGAGATTGTGGCAATCCCAATTTCTCTATAGTTGCTGCTCAACACTTTTGAGTTTCTCTACCAGTTTATTTTTGCTATCTGCATAGTGCTCCTTGTTCACTAACTATCTGATGTAACAACTTCTGTACCAATGATCATTTCAAGGCTTTTATTTGCATTGAACTACATGGCTTCTGTCATCTAAGGATAGCAAGAGATGTTGGCCTTGCCAGCAATGCATAAAAGGATTAAAATTAAAGTTATTTGGTCTAACTGATCTGTACTGGCATTTGTGTTTCACACAAGCTTCCTCTTTTTTCTTTACCTCACTATCTCAACAGACCCATTTATTTCCCCTCCTTCATATATTTAGCATTGTATTTTAAGATTCACCAATGCTTTTCACCTCAAGTGCTCAAGAAGGACACATATCAGCATATTCGGGGGAAAACAATTCCACCTGAATTATCCACCATGGGATAATAATCTGTATTCATTGTCTCCAGTTGTATAGATCCCTTCTACTCCATTAAGCCCCTTATAATTTAAGCAGCTCCATCAAGAAACTCAACCGTCTTCTCCCTTTATAGACAATGGATTCACAACCTGTTCAATCTTTGCTAGTGGGCGTAACTTATCAAATCTAGCATCATTCTTTATTGCATATTGTCCTGTCTCTCTCTTTCAGAATCAGAATCAGGTTTAGCATTACTGGCATATGTTGTCTTTGTGATAACGGTACAATGCAATATAGAAAAAAAAACATGGATTTCAGTAAGTATATATAAATTAAATAGTTAAATTAAATAAGTAGTGCAAAATTTTTTTAAAAAAGTAGTAAGGCAGTGTCACTCACAAAATGCTGGAGGAACTCAGCAGGCCAGGCAGCATCCATGGAAAAAAGTAAACAGTCAATGTTTCGGGCCAAGGATCCTGACGAAGTGTCTGGGCCAGAAACGTCAACTAATTACTCTTTTCCATAGATGCTGCCTGTCCTGCACTGAGTTCCTCCAGTATTTCGTGTGTGCTGCTTGGATTTCTAGCATCTGCAGGTTTTCTCTTGTTAATGAGGTAGTGTTCATGGTTCAATGTCCATTCATAAATCGGATGGAAGAGGGGAATAAACTGTTCCTGAATCATTGAGTGTGAGCCTTCAGGCTCCTGTACCTCCTTCTTGATGGTAGCAATGATCAGGGTGATAGGGGTCCTTAATGATGGACGCTGCCTTTTTGAGGCATCGCTCCTTGAAGAGGTCCTGGATATTACAGAGGCTCGTGCCCATGATGCAGATGACTTAAGTTTACTAAGTTCCCTTTTTCAGGATGAGAGTTGGTCACAGTATTCCAAGCGTGATCTAACCAAAGTTTGATAATAACTTTCATATAACTTCCCAACTTTTCAAATGTAGCCCTTCGGAAATAATCCCAGATGTCATATTTGTTCGTTTCAAGTTCTTATAAGCTAACATTGCTACATTAATGACTTGTGCTTCTGTTATTTTGCTTCATATTAAGACTACTTTGAGGCTTTCTGGAAGCAATGAGAGAGCTTATTCCTCTTAGAGCTACTTACTTTTTTAACCTTTTCCATTCGCTGTGGGGCATCATGTATGCCTAGATTCATCAACAGCACTGAATACTGAATAGGGCTGGTTGCTCTGCAGTGTAAGCTTTTGCTCAGTGGGAAGACATTTCATCTGTGTTCCAAGGACTGAACACTCACTCCGAAGACTTGGCATGAAAACTTTGTCATGCAGAAACACACTAAGAGAGCGCCATGCTGTTAGAGGTGCCATCTTTTGGAAGTGATGTTCTATCTGCTCTCTCTGGTGGAAATATATATTCTATTGGCTTATGTTCAAGGTTAAGTTTACTGCCATCTGACTGTACGTACAGTATATACAACTGGACCCACAAAACAGCACACACACAGTAAAAATAAATATTACCACAAATAAGTGAAGAAAATATAATTCAAAGTGCATATAATGCATGGCACAGGTAATCAAGAAACAGTAAACAGCTTGCAGTCTTGGAGACGAGACCACAGTGGTGGCAAGGTATTAATTAGTCTCACAGCCTGAAAACTTGTAAAGATCTGGGGTGTTACCTTCAATGTTTATACCTCTTAACACTTCTAACCTAGATTATCTGGTTGGCAACATGTTGACTATGCCAGAACAAATTAACTGACATATATTAGCAAAGTACTTGCACTTTGAAAGTCTTCTGTTGGTTGCTCTGGATGAGATGTGAGTGAAGTTTCAGAAATGCCAGCCTTCCTATTGCAACCAGACCCAAGTGCTACTGTACAAAGTCCTGACAGGACCACTAAATGCAAGCCTTCCTTTTGCAACCAGACTGTACACCACTGTACAAAGCACTGATTATACCACTCCTGGAGCACCCCAACCAGTTCTGGGCACCGTTTCTTTGGAAGGAACTTGGAAGGAGTGTGAAGCTCATTTATAGGGAAGATATCTGACTCCGTGGGATAAAGAGAACGAGGGGAGAACTGAGCAGCCTGTTCAGTTCAGGTCAGATGTTAATGAGTCATCCTCTCCTTTGAGTAAACTCTTTGACAGGGGCTCTGTTTTGCTTCTATGCTGCCAACCACAATCATGAAAACACTGGACAACAGTCAGGACATTGCTGGAAAATCTGGCTTCAGGATTCTGAAATAGGCTTCCTGATCCTAATGCCAAGATCCTGCTGGTTCCTGTCACAGGGCTGCACTCTGTCAATCTCCACTGGAGTGGAGTCTCTTGTTTCCAGTCCTCAGTACTCAAACACTTCATCACCTGTCACTTTGCTGCTTCTAAGCATCTCAAGCATACATGATACAATGGTGCTGACGGTACAGCTGCCACCTCACTGGTGAAGGACCCTGGTTTGATCCTGACCTTAGGTGTCCTCTCCATGGAGTTTGCACATTCTCTCTGTGACCATGTGTGTTTAATTCCACGTCTCAAAGATTTTTGTATCTTTCCCCCCTTGTAGGCGGGTCATGAAAATGTCAGGCTAGAGTTGCTGGACATCAAGTCAAGTCACTTTTTATTATCATTTCGATCGTAACTGCAGGTACGGTACACAGTAAAAACGAGACAGCGTTTTTCAGGACCATGGTGCTACATGAACAATACAAAAATTACACTGAACTACGTAAACCAACACAAAAACTACACTAGACTACAGACCTACCTAGGACTGCATAAAGTACACAGAACAGTGCAGGCATTACAATAAATAATAAACAAGACAATAGGCACAGCAGAGGTCAGTAGGATGGTAGTCTGATGGCTTGGGGGAAAATCTATTACATAAGTAAACAGCTGAATGGCAGTGTCTGGGATTCCGTTCGTGTCTGTACTCCGCCGATTATTTCGTTGCCACAGGTGTAGTCCAATTTAATGTCCATTGGAGAGCAGAATGGACGGGAGAGCCGGCTGGCTGGGGTTTGCTTTTTTCCTGGCACAGACTCCTGCCCCCTGGTCTCGCTTCCGCTTCCTCGCACAAGACAGGTAAGAGAGGATAGGTTATAGAGAATAAGTGAGAGAAAGGGATTGATGTGATTGCTCTGAGAGTCGGCATTGACACAATGGACTGAATGGCCTTCTTCTAGTTAATTAATTTATTTAAAGATAACAGTAACAGACCCTTCTGGCCCAATGAATCCACAGCATCTAAATACACCCCTGTGTACAATTAACCTACTAACCTGTACATCTTTGGAATGTGTGAGGAAACAAGAGCACCCGGAGGAAACCCACATAGTCACGGGAAGAATGTACAAACTCCTTACAGAGAGCAGCAGAATTGAACCCGGGTTGCTGGCAATGCTAACTGCTACATTGCCATACTGCTCCATTTTGATGTCATAGAAAAATTTGCAATATATGAATATATGGGGCTAGTTTGTATATATTTATCTGTTCCTTCATTGTCGCTGGCTCTGCTTCCTGGAACTGCTTCCCTAACTGCTCTGATCTAAACCTGCAGGACAGCAGCAGTTCAGGTAGACAGCAGTGCACCAGGGCAACCAGGAATGGGCAATTAATGCTGGCCTTGCCAGTGGAGCTCAGTTTCTGAAAAATGAATAAATAATTTGAAGTTAGTCATTGGTAGTTGGATTATTATTGTCACAGGGTCAAGTTTGCTTTGCGTGCCATCCATACAGATCATTTCAGAATATCACTATATCAAAGTAGTACAAGGGAAGAACGATAAACAGAACACAGAATATATTGCTACAGAGAACATGCAGTGCAAGCAGACAACAAGGTATAAACCCATGACAAGGTATTCAATAGTGTTATAACAGTGAGATAGAGGTGTAGAAGCTGCACTTACACATGCCATGCCAAGAAAGTGCACTGGCACCTTTACTTCCTTAGGAGGATGAAACATTTGGCATGTCCCCATTGACCATCACCAATTTCTTTTTGGATGCATCATGGCTTGATACGACAACTGGTCTCTCCAAGACCACAAGAAAGAGCAGTGAGTTGTAACACTACTCAGCACATCACAGAAACCATCCTCCCCTCCTTCTTATACTCTGTCTACCCTTCTTGTTTCCTCAGTTGAGCAGCCAACATAATCAACCATCTTTTCTGTCCCAGAGTTCTCTGTTCTCTCCCCCACACCCTTTCCATCAGACAGGATATACAAAAATCTGAACAAGCATACCACCAGAGTCAGGGACAGCTTCTATCCTGCTGTTATAAAACAACCGAATGGTCATCTTTCATGATGATATGAACTTTTAATTTCATAATCTTTGTCATGGCCTTGCACCTTATTGTCAACCAGCATGGCCGACTCCTGCACCTATTTACTATGTATTCTATGGCACTTCCTCTCTAACTGTAATGCATTCTGTTATTGCTTTTCCCTTGTACTACTCTGAAGTATTAGAACAGTACAGCACATTACAGGTCCTTCGGCCCACAATGTTGTGCTGACCCTCAATCCCTGCCTCCCATATAGCCCCCCACCTTAAATTTCTCCATATACCTGTCTAGTAGTCTTTTAAACTTCACTAGTGTATCTGTCTCCACCACTGACTCAGGCAGTGCATTCCACGCACCAACCACTCTCTGAGTGAAAAACCTTCCTCTAATATCCCCCTTGAACTTCCCTCCCCTTACATTAAAGCCATGTCCTCTTGTACTGAGCAGTGGTGCCCTGGGGAAGAGGCGCTGGCTGTCCACTCTGTCTATTCCTTTTAATATTGTGTACACCTCTATCATGTCTCCTCTCATCCTCCTTCTCTCCAAAGAGTAAAGCCCTAGCTCCCTTAACCTCTGATCATAATCCATGCTCTCTAAACCAGGCAGCATCCTGGTAAATCTCCTCTGTACCCTTTCCAATGCTTCCACATCCTTCCTATACTGAGGCGACCAGAACTGGACACAGTACTCCAAGTGTGGCCTAACTAGAGTTTTATAGAGCTGCACCATTACATTGCGTCTCTTAAACTCTATCCCTTGACTTATGAAAGCTAACACCCCATAAGCTTTCTTAACTACCCTATCTACCTGTGAGGCAACTTTCAGGGATCTGTGGACATGTACCCCGAGATCCCTCTGCTCCTCCACACTACCAAGTATCCTGCCATTTACTTTGTACTCTGCCTTGGAGTTTGTCCTTCCAAAGTGTACCACCTCACACTTCTCCAGGTTGAACTCCATCTGCCACTTCTCAGCCCACTTCTGCATCCTATCAAGGTCTCTCTGCAATCTTCGACAATCCTCTACACTATCTACAACACCACCAACCTTTGTGACATCTGCAAACTTGCCAACCCATCCTTCTACTCCCACATCCAGGTCATTAATAAAAATCACAAAAGTAGAGGTCCCAGAACAGATCCTTGTGGGACACCACCAGTCACAACCCTCCAATCTGAATGTACTCCCTCCACCACGACCCTCTGCCTTCTGCAGGCAAGCCAATTCTGAATCCACCTTTGCCAAACTTCCCTAGATCCCATGCCTTCTGACTTTCTGAATAAGCCCACCGTGTGGAACCTTGTCAAATGCCTTACTAAAATCCATGCAGATCACATCCACTGCACTACCCTCATCTATATGCCTGGTCACCTCCTCAAAGAACTCTATCAGGCTTGTTAGGCACGATCTGCCCTTCACAAAGCCATGCTGACTGTCCCTGATGTGAAGGAATTACCTGTATGGATGGACAAAAAATGAAGTTTTTCACTTTACCTCGGCACTTTTGATAACAGAAAACCAATTCACCAATTTTCTTTAGACTGGTGGTACATGCTTTCAGACTTTTCTATCAGCTCATTAACCTGTTCCCCTATCCAGTGGGATGACCCAATTGCCTGTTCCTCTGTATGTATATTAAACAAAAATATATTCATCTAGTGTTTTAAAGAGAGCAATTAACTTTATAGCAATTGCCTTTTGCCAAAGGAGTTCAGACCACCCTGCATAGGTGTATTTTATATTTTCCCTCCTTAATGGCCTGGCTCCAATTTTTAGACTTCATTCTCTAGATTAAGACTTTTGTAAAAGTGAAAAGAGTTCTACTTCTTCTACTCTACGTTAGTATCTTGACAAAATTAATCAAATCATGTCTACTTTCCAGGCATATGAGATAAGTGTAATCCTGCTCTGTGATTTAACCCTTGATAAATCCACACTGCAATCCCCTCTAAGGCCAATATATCCTTTCTAATGAGTGGTGCTCACAACTGTTCAAGAGATCCGAGAACTGCTATCATCAGGGATTTGTATGGTAGCTCCTGTAACTCTGGTTTTACAGAAGGCCAGATTTCTATTTAATGCTACGTTGTGTTGTAATTTAGTTTTGGTATTTGGGTTCTGATGTTCTGGAAGAGTTTCAAGAATAGGGGCAGATTACGTTTTTGAAATGATTCAAAAATAGCAGCATAATTACAAAAATTATGTTAAATTTTACAATAACATCAAGCCAAAGAAGAAATTGCTGAAGGTGAGGACAAGTTCTGCCCAGTGGAGGAGGATGGTGGTGGAAAGGAACTGGTTGGTTCTTTTATTGAGAAAGAGGCAGAGAGCTGTAAGGCCTTCATCACGGGTGATAGAAGTGAACAGGGACTGGAATGGAACTAGCCTTCCAACTATTAAGGACATCTTCTAAACACGGTGCCTGAAGAAAATGGATCCGTTATTGATGACACTCACCATCCAGGACATCCTCTTCTTATTACTACCATCAGGGAGGATGTACAGGAGCTTGAAGGCACAGACTCAACATTTTAGGAACTGCTTCTTCCCTTCTGCCATCAGATTTCTGAAAGGTCATGAACCCATGAACACTACATTTCTAATTTGCTCTCTTTTTTCCAACTATTTTTCATGTATTTCGTACTGTAACTTATAATATTTTTATATATTGCACTGTAATGCTACGACAAAACAACAGATTTCATGACATATGTTAGTGATAATAAACATGATTCTGTTTGGAATCAACACTTCCTCATACACTTATAAAAACATAATGGTTCACATGGTGGCTGGACTCACTCACTGGTATATGGGCTGAGAAATAACAGTGAGCTATTGGATGTCATTGTCATGATCTGGATACAGGGACCAGCCACACAATTCTTCACCTGGTCTGTCTTGCAAAGAGGTAGCCTCCAGCATGATTTACCTTGTAGGAGATGTAGCAGGTCAGAGCTGGCTTGGGATTTTTGTGGGAGATAAGTGTGAGCTGCAAAATGGATCAAATTTAATCCAGCTCAAAATCTACAGGCTACTTCCTACTGTTGGACAGTGTGGTATTTACCCTGATATCCCAGGATTTTGGCTCTATTTGCTTTGCAGTTAAGGAAATGATTTTTTTTTGTGTGAGGTTCATTTAGGGGACATGGATTTCCCGGGCTGATCTCTGGTTATGTTTGATGAAGTAATTAGTACCAAAGGGAAGTGGTAGAAACAGATGCAATAGCTTAAGGCGCACTTAGGCAGAGAATAAAGGGATTTAGACCATGTGCAGGCAGATGGGATTATCTTGGATTAGCATCATGATTGGCGCAGATATTGTGGGTTTTAGGGCCTGTTTTGGTGCTGTACAATGTTCTATGGACACTAAAGGACAGTGAAATAATGAACAGCATTTCAAGCTTCTCACAATATTTTTGAAAAATATTTCAAGATATCACAAGTACAAAGGAATCCCTGAAAAACATATCTGTTGTCATATTGGCCAATATATGCCAACATTTTGCACACAGTATGTTATCATGAACGTACTGTGATAGATGAAAATTTGATCAATGGCTCAATTTTAAAATTCTCAACTTTGCATTGAATTCCCCACACGGTTTCATTCCCATTTTCTTCCAGCCTTGCAGCCCTCTCAGATTCAACACTACAACAAATCTGGCCCCTGATCTTTGAATTTATTTGCTCCAGCAGTTACTGAATGGGATATTATGTACAGAAAAATAAATAAATAAAGAGAGAGAGAGAGAGAGAGAGAGAGAGAGAGAGAGAGAGAGAGAGAGAGAGAGAGAGAGAGAGAGAGAGAGAGAGAGAGAGAGATTTATATAGGCTATGTCAGAACAGAAAACCCAAACCCTCAAAATTTAGCACCTTTATGATCTCTGTGAAGAATGTCATGAATGTTCACATTTATGTTGAGACTTATTGTCTTGGGCATACTGTACATTTCCAGGGTATAAATGCCATGAACACTTGTTTTTTTGCAACAACAGTACAGTACATCACAGACATAGATAGTATCATTGTAATTTAAAGTATACATTACTTACAAACGTGCATAGACATAATGACATTAATGCAAGCTGGGGGAAATAAAGTCTGATGCAATTAGGGCTCCTCAGGTCAGTTCAAGAACTTCATGGCAGTGGTGTAGAAGCTTTGTTGAAGATTGAGGTGTGGATCTTCAGGCACCTGTTCCTCCAGTACTGAGAAGAGGGCATGGCCCAGAAGGTGAAAATTTTTAATGGTGGATTTTGCCTTTCTGAGACATTGCTTCTTATAGATGTCCTCAACAATGAGAGTACTGTGAAAATACATTGGAAAATACATGGCTTTACTTGGTTCCTTTCTTTGTAAGGCAAGTTGATATCCTTTATTTATTTACTTTTGGTTTGTGGGCCTTCTCAAGGACAGTACTTGCCAATCCCTAACTGCTCTTGAGAAAGCAGTATTCAGCCCATCACCTTGAATCAATGATATTTGTGTAATGATATCATTTCTGAAATGCTATTAGGTACTGTTTTGTGAATGCATACAGATTTTTTAAATGTACAGTCTTTGTCCCAAGGCTGGGGAATGACAAAGTCAGGGGTACAAGTTTAAGGTGAGAGGGAAAGATTTAATACAAACCTGAGGAACCAGAAGATTGAGGAACTGATGAAGGAGCTTGGCCCAAAACGTCAATTCCTCTCCATTGATGCCACCTGACCTGCTAAATTCTTCCAGCATTTTGTGTGTGTTACGAAGAACCTGAGGGGCAACTTTTCCATACATGGAATGAGCTGCCAGAGGAAATGGTTGAGGTAGGTACAGTAACAGCATTTCAGAATCAGAATCAGTTTTAATATTACTGGTATATATCATGAAATTTGTTGTTATGTGGCAGAAGAACATTGCTTTACATAATATATATTGTTACATACTCACGTTTGAACACAGGACAGTAAGATGATATAATGGTCTTGTGAGTGGGATGATGTAATTGTCTCATGACCGTGGGGTGATGTTATGTCACGTGATGACATGTTCCAAGCGGTATTAAAACCAAGCCTGCGGTCTGTGACGCAGTTCTCGTTTTTATTTTTGTGCAACGTTGTTGTTGCTGGTTGGAGGTGTGGAAGCTCCACCGGTTTTGTTTGTTGCACGTTTATTTTTCCCTCACAGTCCAGTATCGGAGAGTGAAGGCATCACTGGAGTTATCCGAGTTCAAAGGATTAGATAAAGTTAATGTCATTCCGCGTTTTGGGGAATGATAGACCTTTGTGACTTCGTTCAGGAACTGTGGCATGCACATTTGAGTTGAACCCCTGCAAGGTGGGGAAGGTTTGTGCAGTGACCACCCTCCAGTCAAAAGGTCAGTTCCTTTTATTTCCTCGTGATTTCTTCGAACAAGGCACCGCCCGGCTGTGGGATCGGCAGATCGTCGTATTGGGGAAGTCTCTCCTTAATGACTGTGTAAATCACATGGACTTTTCAATTTACCACTTTAAGTCTGTGCTTGGATGAGAACTTGTTAAGACCAGTTTCTAAGATTGACTGTTCGTTAGGTATTGCCGCCTAACTGTTAACTTCCGGTTAAGTTAGTCGTTTGTTTACTTTTGTAAGTTTTGAGTAGAGTTTAATAAATCTCGGGATTTGTTTTCAACCCTGTCTCAGTTTCACATTCATTGCTGCTGCATTCATAACAATATATATAAAATGTGTAGTGCAAAAGGAGAAAAACAAAGTAGTGAGGTCGTGTTCATGGGTTCAATGTCCATTCAGAAATCTGATGGCAGAGGAGAAGAAGCTGTTCTTGAATCATTGAGTATATACCTTCAGGCTCCTATACCTCCTCCATGTTAGCAGTAATGAGAAGAGGGCATGTCCTGGGTGATGGGGGTCTTTAGTGATAGATGCCATCTTTTTGAGGTGTCACTCCTTGAAGATGTCCTGAATGCTGGGTGTGGCTAGTGCCCATGATGGAGCTGACCAAGTTTACAACCTTCTGCAACTTATTTCGATCCAGTGCTGTGTCGCCCACTACACCACCTCTCCCCCCCACCCCGCCATTCCAGATGGTGATGCAACCAGTTAGAATGCTCTTGATGGTACATCTATAGACAATTATGAGTGTCTTTGGTGACGTATCAAGTCTCCTCAAACTCCTAATGAAATAGAGCTGCTGTCATGCCTATATTGTAATTGCATCGATATGTTGGGCCCAGGATAGGTCTTCAGAGATGTTGACCCCCAGAAAACTTGAAATTGCTCACCCTTACCACTCCACTTCCGATCCCTCAATGAGGACTGGTGTGTGTTCCCTCGTCTTACCCTTTCTGATGTCTGGTATCAGTTCTTTGGTCTTACAGACACTGAGTGCAAGGTTGTTGCTGCAACACCACTCAACTAGCTGATATTTGAACATTTAAAAGAGATTTTGAACAGGTACATGAATAGGAAAGGTTTAAGGGTCAAATGCAAGCAAATGGGATTAGATGAGATGGGCATCTTGTTTAGCACGGACTAGTCGGGCCAAGGCACCTGTGTCTGTGCAGTATGACTCCAAATTAAGGACTAGCTAAAAAGAGGCAACAAAGATTAGAGAGTGGGGAGAAGTGTTTGGAAGCTGGGCAGCTGAAGATGAAGATGAAGCTGCAACATTTTTGCCTACAGTATTTTACTGTGGGACTAGCTTACAAATGCCTTCGTTTTTGTCAATTCACTGATTTGCTTTGATGATATAAAAGATGGCTCCAAAATAACGTCACCTGTGGAGAGCATTGCATGACTAACTACAGCTTTAGGATTTCTTCATTAAGCAATACACACACAGAACGTTTGCTGTCAGCTTCACAATGTAGAAACAGCAAATGATAATAGCTTGACAAATAGCTGGCCAAAATGAGTTGCACACTCCAGTTTAATTTGTTAAATTGACCAATGAAATAGCTCTCTTAAGTTAGTACAATTTGATCATCATTCATACTCATTTACATGGCAATCTGTGTTTCAGATGGACTTGCTGAAGTAATGCTTTCTAAACTAATCCATGATTTATGTGTAAAAAAAACAGGCTGCACTTTACAAATTTTGGTCAGAGTCTAAATTCTGATAATCAATATTGGACAGCTGTAGGACTTGAAATCTCAGAAAGGCTAGACTAAAGAGACATTTGCAATCTCTTCTTTCCCTCTGAAATGTAATTTGTACCACTTTCACGGGACAAGTACCAGCTTCTTTCTTTGGTTGGAAATATCTTTACCGTGTGTCTATGCTGCTCTTCTGCTCGTCCTTTCTCAAATCTAATCCAGCATTTGCCTTGTAAAGTGTATAAATGGAGATGTCGAAATTTCACTTTACATTAATTTGCATTTACATAGAAAGTTTACACTTTACTGAGGTGTTGGGTAAGTTAAGTGACAGTTCCGATAATTTTCAGCTACTTCTCACATTAGAGCCTAATATACTGTCATCGTGATATAACGAAGCAAGAAATGTACAATTACACCTTCATGTAAATTGTCTTGGAATATCTTATTAAATGACCTCTCTGCATAATCTTCAAAATAATGTAATAGTTTTATTTCATCAATAGGACTTTGCTCTTGTGTGTAACTCTTTAAATGTCCACCTTCATCAACACAGAAATACATTATTTGGTTACGAGTGCAGATTAGTGTCTGTAGGAAGGCTTGTTCTGCAGAATTGTCTACACTGTTTCCTACATTTTAACAGTGCAGCAAGCATAACATTTCATCATTTGTAAAATGCATCACAGCATCCAGATTCTAATAGAAAATCTTCCTTTGAAAAATTAATAACTTAACCAATAGTACATTGACATCCAATAGCTGTTCTTCACATTGTTTAGTAAAATAGAATGCAAATGACCACGTAATGTTTATTTATTTATTGTGATACAGCCCTTCAAGCCATGCTGCGCAGGAACCCCCAGATCTAATCCTAGCATAACACGGGACACTTTACAATGACCAATTAACCTACTAGCCATCTTTGGACTGTGGGAGGAAATCAGAGTACCCAGAGGAAAGCCATACAGTCTTGAGGAGAACGTACAAACTCCCCACAGGCAGCAGTGGGAACTGAACCCAGATCGCCTGCACTGTTGTGCTAACCACTACGCTACCGTTTCTGGAAGATTATCCAAAAAGTACCGAGTTCTGTCGATTTTATCAATCCAGGATGCATTCTGGGAATGCAGTTAAATATTAGATTCATATGGCAGCGTTGATCATGAATTAACTGTCAGTGAGAATGCAGAATCATTCAGTATCAACACGCACAGAATACTCAGCACATCAGGCAGTATCTATGGAGAGAAATAAATAGTTGATGTTTTAGATCAAGATCCTACTTCAGGATATCGAATTTCAGCCTATTTCCATTTCCCAGATATTACCTCAGTCCTTCCACTTTTGTACAAGGTTGGATAAGGTCAAGCTCAGGCTCAAAAGTGAAGCTTCACACTTTTGAGACACAGAGTGGGCATTCATATCCTGTCCTTGAACCTTACTTCCTGTTGTCAGCAATTTGTCGGGTGGAAACTGAGCCAATAGTTACCATTTAATCTAGTTAAATTAGCTGTTACAATGCAGAGGTACTGGATGTAGATCCAAGGAAGGAATTTCTAAAGTCTGTCTCCCAATTCCATCTTGATAAATATAAGGTGACACTCTTGCAGCAGCTGTAATATTCTAATGTCTCGATTATCGCTTTTTGATGGGGATAATCATCTCACCTGTACAATAATTACACTGCTGCTAAAGTGGAGAGTTGCCCAAGACAATGTAACCTGTTGTAACCATCACTGGCAGTACCTGCTGGAGGCCTCTCCCTCAACAAGGCAAAATCTATCATTAAAGATCCCCACCATCTGGGTCAAGGCATCTTCTCACAGCTACCATAGAGTAGGGGGTATAGAAACCTGAAGTCCTGCACTACAGCTATTTCTCTTCAACCATTCAGCTCTTGAACCAACTGCACATCTCTAATCTCCACCTTGACATAGCAACACTTGACCACTTTGCACTACAAGGGACTTTGATCATGGATAACAGCTGGGTGGCACAACGATGCATCTGATGGAGTGACTGTCTCACAAGTGCAGTGACCTGAGCTCAAACTGTTCTGTCACAGCTGTCTGTGTGGAATTTGCGTGTTTTTCTTGTGACCCTGTGGGTTTCCTCTGGGTGTTCCAGTCTTCTCTCGTATCCAGGGGGGTAAATGAATTTTGCATCTTCTGCTCATTGGGAGAGGGCAGAAGAGAGAATAAGAGAGGGGTCTTGAACTCTTTTGGCTGTTTTCCTGAGGCAGAAGAAAGTGTACATGGGCAACACACACAAAATGCTGGAGGAACTCAGCAGGTCAGGCAGCATCTATGGAAGGGAATAAACCATTGAAGTTTTGGAAAGAGACTCAGGACTAGAAAGAAAGGAGCAGAAACCAGATTAAGAAGGTAGGAGGAAGAGGAGGAAGAATACAAGATGGCTGTTGATAGGTGAGACAAGGTGAGGGGGAAGGTGGGTGGGTGGAGGGGGATTGTAACGTGAACAAAGTTATTGGAGAGACACTGAGGATAGTGGAAATATAAATGCTTTATTCAACAACAATGAGCAGCAGGCATCATATTGAGACACAATATCACATGACATTTTTATATGCTAAAGATCAAAGGTAACAGCAGGACAAATCTATAGTTACAATGATTCTACAATGCTTCCTTTGAATTATATATTGTTTTCTCACACCTCCTTCTTCGCACCCACATTCTAAACACAAAATGAATGTTATTCAGCCTCACACACAAAATGCTGTTGGAACGCAACAGGCCAGGCAGCATCTATCTATAGGAAGAAGTACAATAGACGTTTCTGGCTGAGACCCTTCATCAGGACTATTCAGCACTGCTTGGTTTGTGATCAGCTCCAGACTACAGCTCCAGGAAACTATTGTCCAGGGCTGCATTTTAAATTCAAACTACAATCCATGTTCAGGTCTGAAAATTGGCTGCTGGTGAAAATAATATTTGCTATATACCCTAACTCCAGAATATACCCAGACAAGGGGGATGAGGTAAGAAACTGAGAAGTGAGAGATGGAACAAGTAACTGGCTGAAGAAGAAGTAATCTACTGTACCTTCTTATTCCTGCTTTTGCCTCCTTCCTTTCCAGACCTGATGAAGGGCCTTGGCCTGAAACATTACCTGTTTATTCCCCTCCATAGATGCTGCCTGACCTGATGAGTTCCTCCAGCATTTTGTGCGTGTTGCTCAAGATTTCCAGCATCTCTTGTGTTTCAGAAGTGGACGTGGAGTCAGTGGAGGGGGAGGCTGGTTTTTGCGATAAGTATTGCAGTAAAGACTAACATTTGCGCTCTGCAAAATATTAGATGCCTCTGCAGGCATACCATAACTGGATCTTTTAAAATATTGCTAGAACGTTGCACACAAGATCTTGAAGGAAGTGACGTTTATATCCGCAATCTGTGCAGGAATCTGGCACTCAGTTATTAGAGATTCTCCCATCAAGGACACAGCACAGAGCCTCCTCACATTCTGGCATTAGCACCTTTTGTTTTCAAACATTGTATTGGTGTCATTTCAACATGAATGTCATTTTAATAAGAAAAAATTGCTGGGTTCTATGGTCTGGTAGTCACCTTTTGCAAAGCAATTTAACAAATGCTCGTGAGGCTGTGACAATTTGTGGATAAATAAAACAGACTGTTATGCAGATTTAATGGGATTTTAATCGCTTTCGCATCTTATCTGCAAACCTACACAAAACAAGCTGTCTTTGAAATTGGTTTTCTTGTACATACAGCTCCAGCTTCTAGACACAAAGCTCGTGTCAATCTGAAGGGAGAAAAGGTCTTGTACATTGCTGCTGTTGAATTGTGGCAGGTGTTTCTGTTACTTGCAAGCTTCTGCTGGGAAATGTTTCCCGGGTGAAAATCACTCTTGTGAATTTGCTTTCCTCGTGATTTTCTGATCTCAGTAGACGTTCATTTGCTTCATAAAGGAAGGTGCTTTATATGATATAACAAGGGGACAGTTGGTGTGATTAAAAGGAAAATTTTACAGCTTCAAGTGCTTTACAGTTAAAGGCGTACAATTGAAGTGCCATCACTTTGTAATCCTGGACGACATTTTCAGCATAGTGTGTTCCCATTAGGAGCAAGCAGCAGCTGACTAAACTTTCCCTCCCAAATCTTCTACATCCTCTCTCTCTCTTCTCTTTAAGATGTCTTTTAAAACAATTTATTTTAACAAGCCTTCGGTTATTTGTTCTGAATTCTCATTGATATAGTTTTGATATTGCTCTTCTTTAAAATGTTGTATGGTGCTGTGTGATGTGATGGATGTGGAAGCTGGTGTAGATGTTATACCAGGACTTGCTGATCCCTCATCGATGCCACACTTGCTGATAAAAGCAATGGTGTTACACAACATAGCAGAGGGATAACTGTGTGTAACAAAAGAAAAGCTTTCAAGTTCAGGATATGCTGAAATGCATTTATGTTATCAGCTTGTACTTAAAGTGTCATCACTATTGTAATTTTGGGAAATGTGGAACCAGGATCTGAAGCTTTTTGTCTCACAAAGAACTGCTCTCGGATAAGGCAATTACAAAGTTATCATCCTTGTTTTCAGATATCTTTATCATTTTACCCTTTCTAACTTCTCTAAAATCTCCTCCAGCCCCACAAGCTTCCTAGTTCCTTATACTCCTGCAAATGTGGCTTCTTGTATATCTCTGAATTTAAATTGCTATTACATTGGCCCTGTGCTTCAAGCTGCCTAGAACTTAGACTCTGGAATTTTGAGTTTGGTCAAAAGCCTAATGTCTCTATATTTCGCTCAGTGTCAATATCTCATATTTAATACCAAGCTGCCTAGAACTTAGACTCTGGAATTTTGAGTTTGGTCAAAAGCCTAATGTCTCTATATTTCGCTCAGTGTCAATATCTCATATTTAATACCAAGCTGCCTAGAACTTAGACTCTGGAATTTTGAGTTTGGTCAAAAGCCTACTGTCTCTATATTTCGCTCAGTGTCAATATCTCATATTTAATACCAAGCTGCCTAGAACTTAGACTCTGGAATTTTGAGTTTGGTCAAAAGCCTACTGTCTCTATATTTCGCTCAGTGTCAATATCTCATATTTAATACCGCTACAACTTATGAAACTCCTTGGGATATTTTCAGCACGACTAAGGTGCTTTATATGAAGTTGTTATCCACACCAGACTTTGGAGGAAAAGGTCACAGGTTCAAATCTGGCTGACTCCCTGCATGAGTTCTACTCATTCTGGGTTAAGAGTCGAGCTAGCAACTTGGCCTCGTAAAACAGACAAAAGCTAATGAAATGCCAATGTTGCCCCCCAATGCGCCAAAATGAGGTGGAGAGGAACTGATATGAAGTCGTCGTTCTTCTTGCTTTAAATGTTTCACATTAGCTCCGTCATGTCAGTATTGTTTTATATCATGGTTCTAGGAATACACCTTCCTTATGAAAGAGATAAATCTGAAATGTGAGAAGCTTTCAGGTCCTATAGCACACTGCAGCTGAGGAACTAATCACTGCAATCTCAGCATTTATAAACTGAGGTGGTTTTGAGCAAACTTTAAACACCTGCGTTGACTGCCTGATGGATTTTACTGTCTCATCAGCTCTATCAGCTCCCATTAGGGGAGTAAACATGCTTACAACTCTCTTCCATTTCTGACTTAAAAAATTCAGCATTGTGAGGAGTCTACCAAGTTTATTTATGAACTCCTGCTCATTGTTAAAAGGAATGGAGCTGAGATTCCTAGGTAAAGATGGATATGAATATGGATTCTGGTTATCATTCTCCCAGGCACTTGTCACACATGCAGGGTTCAGATACAACAAACAGCAATTATGTACAGCTCCCAATTTAATGAAATGTCCTGTTGCATCAGTTGAATATCCAAGATGCAGTTACTTTGTCTTCATATGGAGTCCTTTCATGCTGAAATCACCAAAAATATTTGAAAAAAACAGGGAAGAATATGAACCACGTCTGTTTGTGTTTGGAACAGACTCCCAGTATTGATGCTTTTGAATAAATTTGTTTCTACTTTTCAATTGTTAAATGTTGAATTGTGAAAATTTACTTCAGTATTGAAGTGGTGGACACATGCCACAGATAAACTGCAATTTGTTTAAAGATCCTGCAGAGATTCTGTGTAAAAGAAAAGTGACAACCAATCCTATTCAGGATTACCAGGGTGGCATGGTGTGCAGCTGCTCGTGTAAGACTATCACAGTGTCAGTGACCCTGGTTCAGTTCTACTGCTCCCTGTAACGAGTTTGTGTGTTCTCCCCGTGATTTTGTGTTCTTTCTCCCAGTTGCTCCAGTTTCCTCCCACATTCCAAAGACATATGGGTTAGGGTTAATAAGTTGTGGCCATGCTATGTTGGCACTGGAAACATGGCAATACTTGCAGGCTGCCCCTGTCAGAGTGACATAGTTCACATAGGATTCAAAATGAAGCATAGTTAGCTGTTTATAGGTGTGCAAATGTCTCTTGATACCACTGTCCATGACACTTTCCATCACTTTGTTGATGATTGACTGATGTCTGAGGGTCAGATTGAATGAAATTGGCTGTTCTTTTTCCAATATTGCACCAGTAACAATAGAAATTAACTAATCGGTTGCAAGGTTTTTAGTGATGTTTTGAGTGAAAGTAGAAGTGCATTATATAAATGCAAGCTTTTGTTTCACTCTCCAGAAAAGTGCAGAGAGGGTAAGGGGCAAGAAATACATTAAATGATTCCCTGACAGTGGAGGATCGGAAGGAATTGACATGGCTGACTCAAGCGATGGGAATCTACAGACATATACAACATTGCCTGTGGTAAACCATGTTTAGAAAAACTGCAAACATCTTGGGGTCAGTTCCATTCCACATTACTTTAATGGAGTTAAAAATTTCCTGAGTGTTTATATGGATTTTTTCATGCATTGGAAAAACTATAATGTACAAAATCAGTCAACATGATCACTTCATGTAAATAAAGAGAGTGTTGTTTGCCTTTAAAATTCTGGTTTGAAAGCTTGAGTATAATTTTCTTCCTTGCAAGCAGTATTCTGACACGCATATAGCTGATGAATAATAAAAGTTAACACTGCAGTCGTAATCACAGAGGAAGGGGAAATTCCAACCAGCTTCCTCTTCAGAATTTATTTCAGGCTTCAGATCGAGGAACAGATTTTAAACATTGTGAAATTCTGCACTAAACTTCGCACAAATTAGTTGGTATTTCTGAATAGATATTTGATTCCAACTTGGTATCTATGCAGAGACCTTTAGTTGGATAATGTAACAGGAAGGAAGAAACACATTTCCACAGAAGATGGACAGCATTAGAAAGGACAGTTGTATCATGGAGCCAAGACTGAAAGCCAGTTGTAGAAGGAAGTGAATAAATATTTCAAAGATAAATTTAAAACAACAGAAATATACATTCAGAGGCCACTTTATTAGGCGTCTCCTGCACCTAACAAAGTGGCCACTTGGTGCAAGTTCATAGTCTTCTACTGCTGTAGCCCATCTACTTCAAGGTTCAATGTGTTGTGCATTCAGAGATGCTCTTCTGCACACGATCATTGTAACACACGGTTATTTGAATTACCATCACCTTCCTGTCAATTTCAGCTACTCTGGCCATTCTCCTGTGACTTCTCTCATTAAGAAGTCATTTTCACCAACAGAACTGCCGTTCGCTGGATGCTTAATGTTTTTCACGCCATTCTTTGTATAGTCTAGGGACTTGAGCATGAAAATCACAGGAGATCTGGCTCCATTGTCAAAGTCACTTAAATCACATTTTTCCCCTTTATGATGTTTGATCTGAACAACAACTTACCCTATTGACCATGTCTGCATGCTTTTATGCACTGAGTTGCTACTACACGATTGGCTGATTAGATATTTGCAACACAGATGTATCTAATGAAGTGGCCACTGAGTGTGCATGGGGAAAGGTAATGGGTGATGTGGATATCAATTGCACAATGGCCTGAATGGCCTCCTTGGGTATAAATGATTTCTTATTCCTTAAAAGGTTGTGTTTGCTGTCATCTTGGCCACCATTTATTACCCAAACCCAATCACCCTTAAACCAAGAATCTTGCTTGATGTTTTCAGAGGGTGTATATGATACGCTCAGTGGCCACTTTATTGGCCACATTGAACGTGCCTGGAGGCACACACAGGCTTGGTGCGATAAGAAAGCAAACTTCTTCCCCGATGGATTTTAGCAAACTATAACAATCTATTAGTTTTGTGACCCCATTAACTTGATGTCCAGGTCACCAACTGAATAAGCTACCATTGCAACTTAGTTTTGTGCACTTGTTTTGTGCTTTGCTCCTTTATTATATATAAACTCTTGCTCCAGCCCTTGGAGGAGGTGAGTTATTCATGTCTCTCTTCTGCTTTTGATTTCTCTTGCTGAGAGGTTTGACTTTTTTTTTCAAATTTGATGAGCACCTTGTGACTTCCATTTTCCAGAAAGCCCAGTAAGGGCTGCCAGTCAGATTACCTCACATTTGTGACTCTTGGTTTACTGAAAAAATGTCATTTTCCTGATGGTTTACTTATTTCATTGTGTTGACCTGCCATTGACTAAATCACTTTTCTGCAGAACTACATGCAATTTTTTCTTAGCAGCTCACACAAAATGCTGGAGGAACTCAGCAGGTCAGGCAGTGTCCTGACCAGCATGGAGGGGAATAAACAATCAATGTTTTGGGCTAAGACCCTTCATCAGGACTGGAAAGAAAGTGAGCAGAGGCCAGAATAAGAAGGTGAGGGGAGGGTAAGGAAGTACAAGACGGGAGGTGAAAATGTTATTTCCTTCTCTCATTTCTTCAGTTTCTGCTGGATTTGTTCTCAGGATGAGGCTTTCCATTCTAGAACATCTGAGATACCTTCCTTTTTCAATAAATGGACTTTCCTTTCCACTTTCATCATGCTCGGCTCATCCAGAGTTCCTCCATTACCCATGCAACTGCCCTTACCCATCCTCTCAACATCATAACCACCATTCAATGATCCCTCATGTCCGAGACAAATATTAGAGTTGTGTTGTACATTGACAATAAAATTAAAACTGATCTTGAAGTTTGGTCATTGATGTAAATGATGCATTTCACTATATGTTTTGATGTACATATGACAAATAAAACTAATTTTTAATGTGGTGACCAAAAAATCTAGAACTCCAGATGCAGCCTAATCAGAGCTTTATAAAGTTGCAAAACACGTTACTGACTCTTGAACTTAGTGTCTTGGCTAATCAAGACAAATATGCCACACTCCTTTTTATACCACTCTATCAACTGGTGCAGTTGAGCAGAAGGGAGAATATTTCTTTTGTTTTGAATAGTTGAGAATTTTCCAACATGTGAGCATATTGTAGAATAAGGTAGCTTGTGTTAATAGATGTAGCAGGCAACAGCAGGACACCAGCTGTTAACAGATGTTACACTGCACCTTGCTATATCTCGGCAAGAAAACACAGAATTTATATTGGAAAGTTCCAAAATACTCTCTGTGAATGCATCTGATGTGCTAAGTAGTGTTGAGGTGCTAAGTTACTCACTATAAACAGGTTGACAGTTTTGCTACTAGAGCAGATGGTGTAAGTGCAGACCAAAAGTGTATCTTAAGAAAGTTTTGCACTTACACTCACTGACCACTTTATTAAGTACAGGCAGGAGCTAATAAAATGGTCACTGAGTGTATGTTTGTGGTCTTTTGCTGCTGTAACTCATCCGCTTCAAAGTTTGACATGCGTATTCACAGATGTTCTTTTGCACACCACTGTCGTAACACATCATTATTTGAGTTACTGTTACCTTCCTGTCAGCTTGAAGCAGTCTGGCCATTCTCCTCTGACCTCCCACGTTAACAAGGCATTTTGCCCACAGAACTGCTGCTCACTGGATGCTTTTTGTTTCTTGCACTACTCTCTGTAAGCTCTAGATACTATTGTGCGAGAAAATCCCAGGAGAATCAGCAGTCTCCGAGATACTCAAACCACTCCGTCTGACACCAACAATTATTCCATGGTCAGTGTCACTTAGATAATATTTCTTCCCCATTCTGTTGTTTGGTCTGAATAACACCAAACCTCTTGACCATGTCTGCAAACTTCTATGCACTAAGTTGCTGCCTCGTGATTGGCTGATTAGATATTTGCATTAATGGGCAGGTGTACAGATATACCTAATAAAGTGGCCACTGAGTGTATATCATCTTTCATCACTCTACGAGGCACGTCAAAGTCTATGAACTATTTTCTATTGGATTGCCATAGAAGGGAAGCATAGGAAAAGCTCCCACAGATGGAAGTGTGATAAGTACTTGAACATCTGTTCTTGCGATGCTGATTGAACTAAGTATTGGCCAGAACACCGGGGGATGGGGGGGAAACCTTTCAACTCTTGCTCAAAATAGATATAGGGTGAAGAGGATAGGACCTTTTGTATGAAAGGTCACACGTCCAATAATGTTGTTGACTGCCCTCAGTACTGTACTGATAGGTCAAAGTTTTTAATTCTTTATGATGACACCTGAGCCGACAAGACAAGCCATGCTACAGACAGATGACACCAAAAACCAGCTGTCAACAATCCAATTTCATGCTCAATATTTTACCCAAGGGTGAGGGGACAGTTACATCTTTTTTTCTTGCATCTGGCCACTGAGATTGAAGTCTTCCTGAACTGAAGTCAACAAGTGGGAAGCGGGAGATTCGGTATATAGCGACGGCATTGTACTATAGCCAGTAAGCAAGATGTAGAAACCCTAAATACCTTGTTAAATTTCCTTCGGTTCATTCGGAATACAATAATAGAGAAGTATTGACATGTTAATTTGTGCGTAATTTTCCGATAATGTGACGATGGGTTTGCATAAAATCGGTTGAAACATAAGCAGGGTAGTTTCAACTTGTCAGAAGTGCACTGACACATGGTGGTGAACTTCATAATGAAAACAGTCTGAGCAGAGTCTATGGTCTGGTGAGAGGCCAGTCTGAACTGCTGGTGTATAATAGATAGCAGCCCTGATGTTTTAGGAGTGCTGTATAATCATTGACCTCATCAGGCTTTGAAATATGACTTTTTTTGCAGTGTAGGAGGTCCAAGCTGGTTTACATAGAGATGAACAAGAGTAAAACTTCTGCACGTTATTCAAACCATTGTGGGTATAGCCAATGAGGCCACTTATGTTCAGCTAAAACACAAATATTTAGCTGCAGTTCACTGCAGATGACTGGCTATTGAAGAGAGGTAATGTATAAGTAGGTCAGGCAATTAGACAGGATGATAGGGGAGTGGTTAGCATAATGCTTTAGAGTACAGACGACCTGGGCCCATTAGGAGTTTGTACGTTCTCCCCGTGACTGGCTGGGATTCCTCCTGGTGCTTTGGCTTCCTCCCACAGTCCAACGATGCACCGGTTGGTAGGTTAATTGATAATAGGTTAATAGGTAAGTTGTCCTGTTATTAGGCTAGATTTAAATAGGGGGATTGTTGGGTGGTATGGCTTGAAGGGCCAGAAAGGCTGATTCCATACTAAACTCAAAAAGTTTAGACATGAGTGGAGACAGAAACTGAAGATTCAGCTGGGTAGTACACCCTCACAGCTCGAAAGATTTTGGTTCAATCCTGACTTCTGGTACTATTTTGTGGAGTTGACATACTCTCTCTGTAACGGATTGGGTTTCCTCTCATTTCCATCCGTGCTCCAAAGATGTATGGATTGTGAAATTAATTGCCTTTGGTGTGTAGATGTCTGGCAGTATCGGGGTGGGGGGAGAGGGAGGGTAGTTGATGGAGGATTAGGGAGAATAAAATGAGATTAGTGTAAGATTAATGTAAATGGGTGTTAGATAGTGAGGAACTGAAGGGTGAAAGGGCTTGTTTCAATGTTGTGTCTGTTTATGACTATGAATCTGAATGAAGATCAATGGCATGAAACCAGACATTTGTGTGGCTGGGTAATTAAACTGTCGATATGAAAATAATTTTTCACTGTTGAAGGCTAATTTTAACTTTACTTGTAAAACTGTAATCACACAAGAAATAAATCAGAAGTTTCCTCAGCTCAGATTCTTACTCTTTCAGAAGCACCGAGTGTGAGACTTACTTATCTTGAACTATTGAATTAACTGAATTAAAATTTATATTATTTATGACCAGAAAAAAAATGGCTTTTTGAGGTAGTTAATTCTGCACATGAGGTCATTTCAGTATCTAGGTGTGCGGTCATTGCATCAGTCAATGTAGAGTGAAGGGGGGAGGGGTATGTCATAGATTTTATTATGCTGTTGCCTGTTAGCTGTGACTCAGCAGGCAGCAGTTTTATCCAGAAACTGAAGATTGTAAGTTCAAATCCCATTCCAGATGCACGAGAACAGAAGTTCGTGTTTGAATTCCCAAAGAGAGAACGCTGAGTTGTCGCAGGGTCTGTCTTTTGGACGGGAAGTTTAAACAATGCTCCACCTGTATTCACACAACTGTATGACCCTTTTAAGCACCCTTTTATTTCCTCTTAGAACTGTGTATGGTTCTGAGCATGTCCAGAGGTTTAGGTGTGGCAAGATAGAAGGCAGCCGTGCATGTACACTAGTGATGGGTGTATGCCATTAGTTTTGAATATTACACAAAATTAACTTCAGGTATCATTTGTGATCTAATATTCCCTTTCTTGTAGCTGAGTTAGCCTGCCATTTAACTCTGCTGCAGTCAAGAAGACATTAAATTTTCACACCTGCTCTAATTAAACCAAAGCTGCTCAAGTCAATCTCCACTGAACATATATATTTAAATAAACAGTGATCCTCAGTCTGTCCACGTGATACCCATGTCTAATCTTACACGATTTCAAGTGCTCTTCCAGCCTTCTGAGTTCTGTCCCACCAGAAAGAATGGGTTCATGTATTTCTAGGCTCAATGCCAGGTTATAGATTACAAAAACATAATAAAGAAAACATTCCCATTATACTATGGTGGTGAAGAACTAAGGAGAATTTCTAAAGTGTTATTAGTTCAAATGTTAGTTGGGAACAAAACTACACCAACTGCACATTCCTTAGCAGAATGAGGTATCTGAGACAATTGTGCTCTGTTGTACAAGGCAAGAAATGAAAGAAAGAGTGGATCAATATTGCATGTATCCTCGACAACTTGTCACAAAATATGATTTCTTTTGATCTTCAGCAAGAGCTGCAAACACTGGTAGTTTGAATATCAAAGCATCTTTAAAGGAAAACTCTGAAGGCATATCAAACTGTCCAAGTTGTTTGAGATGGTATTGTCATGTTTAGAAAATGGAGGTTTGGCATGGGAAGTCCTCAAGATTCTGCTGTGAATATGAGAGAAATTAGGAATAGGCTAGATAACTTTGCACAACATACTCAACTATAAAAACAGAACTTAAAATGGTGCTCAAACTCAAAATGGTGGTGGCAACTAAACTCACAAAGTGGAATGCCCTACTAAGGGGCAATATATAGTTAACTCAACCACCTCTGAACAATGCTCATTCAGAGTTATCAAGCTTATCAGAGCTCATCAGATCATGGTGATTGTTGAAACCAATGCATGAATCGACAAATTTTCTGATGATATTGTGTATGGATTTGTTATTTACCACATGAGTCAGATCTGTCGGCCACAGGTGGAGATGAACAACTGCAATTTGTAAATCAATGTACTGGATGATGCAGGCACATCCATCAATATGATGAGTGAATGAATCTTTAATAATCCCCTATCATCCAACTCCAAATCAACAAGGATATTTCCTTACATTAGTAACCCACCACTGAGAGCCTGAGAATATTTTCATTGTGTATGATGTACAAATCCAAGTGTGTTAACCTTCATAGAGATAGCAGAGAAACAGGCTTTTTGGCCTTTCTCTCAGGGACTCTACAACTCCTGTTCTCGGTACTGTTTGTTTCTCTTTTTTTGTATTTTTTGTCCTCTGTTCTCGGGATCGCTGCAGAGAGGATGAGACAATATTCCACTTCTTTGTGGACTTATGCATTTGCCAAGAAGATCCAGAAAAGGATGTAAGGGTCCTTGTCAAAATTTGCCCCAAGCAGCTGCTTAATGAAGGACTCTCGAATAGAGGCGGTGCCGAGGGGCACACGCTGAGACAGACATCAAGTGTCAGTGAAAGATGCACTTTGGCAATGCCCAAAGCTTGTTGGCCTCCTAGTACAACAACGTGTTCATAAACGAATACTGCTGACTGGTACATATCAAGCTGCATGAGTACATGCTCAGGGATGCTGAAAGGCTTTGTGGGGGAAGACTGCATCTGAAGACCTGCTGCCACTGGACACTGAAGGGTGGGTCCTATGGAAATGCCTCCCCAATGCTCAAAGTAAACACATGACTAGTCATTGATTACTTGTACAAAGAATGTACTAATGCTGCAAATGTGTAGACCTAATTATACCATAAATTGCTAGACTATGAATGTAAGGAAAGCTAAACACTGATTTTTGTATTTCTCATATAAAGTCTGTTTCTGAAATTAAGAAAGTCCTGTGCATTAGCGTTAGTAACAGTGCAGTTATCGCAAGTCTGTGGGCTGCAATAACTCTCATTTCTAACTTTGAATTGTGGGGTGAAGTGGCTTCACACTGATTGGATTTTATGGTCTCAAAGAGTATTCAGCCAGACTTAAAGAAATGTTGCTTGCTTTTGGAACTTTGGGTGTACAATGTGAAACTCAGAATGTGAGCATGTGTCATCGGTGTCAGGTCACCAAGAGAACACGGCGCCACTTTATTGATAAAGCAGTTTAACTCTATGTTCTGATCAGCAAATCCACTGGTCTTAATTTTAATCTTGATTCTCATTGTAAGGTGAGAACTGTCTGCCATTACACACCATGGATTCATGACTTGAAGGCACTGTTTTATGGGGTGTGGAATTCAATACTGTATTGCCTGTAGAAGTCCATAAAAAAGGATTTGAAAAATTTTTCACTTAACTGGTATGAACAGAGATGTATTAGTTTGTCATCGGAACACCTTCAATATTTCTTCAAGCATGTAAATAAATCTGGATTTTAAGATGTTATTACCAGTGTAAGTGTTGTGTTTCAGATAATGGTTAATATAGTATTTGAAAAATGTGCAATTTTCTTCCAGTTATTTGTGTTATATAGGATTATGTACTGATACAAAGTTTTGAAAAGAAGAAATGATAAATTTCTGTTTGTTACTAAGACATAAGAGCTTCTGAGGCATCAGGATTGCAGGAGTGATCCTGGAGATATTGTGAAAACTTATTTTACATGAAGGGAAGGGAGGCTTGCTGGATGTACAGTGCCTATAAAAAGAATTAACCCTCCCCCCCTTGCAAGTTTCTTGTTTTATTGTTTTACCACACTGAATCACAGTGGATTTAAATTCAGCTTTTATTTGACATTGATCAACAGAAAAACTCTTTTGTTTCAAAATGAAAACAGAGCTCTACAAAGTGATCTAAATTAACTACAAATATAAAACACAAAGTAATTGATTGCGTAAGTATTCTCTCCCTTTAATATGACTCACCAAATCATCACTGGTGCAGCCAATTGGTTTTAGAAGTCACATAAGTAGTTAAATGGAGATCACCATGTGCCGTCACGGTGTAGTAAAAATACACCTGTATCTGGAAGGTCCAAATGCTGAGTCAGTATCCTGGCAAAAACTACATCATGAAGACAAAAGAACACTCCAAGCAAGTCTGTGAAAAGGTTATTGAAAAGCTCAATTCAGGAGATGGATAAAAAAAAATTCCAAGTCACTGAATATCCCTTGGAGTACAGTTAAGTCAATCATCAAGAAATGGAAAGAAGATGGCACAGCTGTAAATGTGCCTAGAGCAGGTTGTCCTCAAAAACTGAGTGACTGTGCAAGAGGGGGATGAGTGAGGAAGGTCTCGGAATATTAGTCAAGTGACTTAACCACCATGCTACTGTATCCCGGTAGCACAATCCTAGAACTAAGGTCCTTTGCTGTGCTTTTTAAGATATTTTCTCTGTATCAAAATTTACCATATTAGTAAAAAGAAGATTATTTTATTGCAAATATGCAAGAAAAAAACATGTTTTTTGCACCTATTCCAGAACATCGCAGGGCACTTTACAGTCATTTGAACTGAAATGACTGCTGTAACATAGGAGACAAATTTGTACACCTCAGTCTCCCACAAACGTCCATGGGACAATGACTGACGATCCAATTTTAATTACATCACGTTAGAGCTGAAGGAAAGGGTAGGCACTGTTGAGATTCTTCAGAGACTTTACTGGTTGTGCAAGGAACATCTCATCTGCAACTGCACCTTAGGCAGAACGGCCAGCTTACAGTGTCCTAAGTCACCATTTATTTCCTCAGTCACTGCACTGCACTGTAAACACTATAAACCACTTTTTATAATACAGTTTACATTGTAAATACATGTCGGTATTTGTGTATTTATGCACATTTTATTCCATATCCGTACTTCAACAACAAACTTTATATTTTAGGTAATTTGTTATTCTTTATAATGGTCGAATTTTGTTTTTTTTAGTTTTATGTGGCACCAACATATCACAGCAAATTCCTAATCTATGTAGATGTATATCGAGAATAAAATTGATCTTTGGTAAATACTCAGTGCTGGGAAAAACACTGTAGTTAAAAGCAAAAACAACTGAGGCAGTGACAAGACTGATAAACTTGTAGATGTGATGGGTGAGAATTCTTTTAAGTTCTTGTAAGGTACTCAACCCACTCTCAGTGGGACTATCTCCAGCAACCTAAGATTAAAATTTGTGGTGTAATTATTGGGAGCATTCTGAGTGCAAATTCACATGAATAGTGGAAGGAGAATAAGATCACGCCAGCTATCGATGCTACCAAAGGCAACAGCCTCATGATGGTTCATGGAGAAATTCTTTTCACTTCTTTTACATCTTCTTAATCAGATATCTGCTACTGTTTGAGCCTACTGCTTATATTCTGGTGTTGTGATTTTGGGTGACTGGGTCATTTACCACTTTGACATCTCTGAGAATGTTCCTCGCGATTGTGAGCAAAGCTCGTGGCATAGAGGTCAGGAAGCCACGAGATGGGGCACAGGTCAAAGACTGCCTCCATCCCTTGTTGATCAAAGTGTCAAGGAATATTGAAATTATCAATGTGGGAGTGGAGTGTCAGTGAGTGTTCAGCGGCATCTACCAGCTTCTCCCTCACTGCCGCTGGAGAAGGTGGCAGCACATGATGGCCTCCCACTCTCTCTTACTCGCTGCTCCTCAGGGAAGGCCCCTTGCGTTTGAGTTTCTCCTGCTCCCTCGATGCTGTCAGCGGATGGGGCTGGAGCAAGGTATAACCGACACGGATTGTAGATTAGGACTCTAATTCAGTTTTTTATGTGCTCTAGTTCTTGTTTTAGTTATGGTCACTCTTTTTTGTTACTATTTTGAGGCAATTTTTGAATTGGGGCATCCTGCATATAATATAATGAACACCGAGCTGAACTAAAATATGGTTGTTGATTCTTGTGTTTTATATTCTGTGTTTTCAATCTCTTTTTTTGTTGCCATTTGTGTGAATTTTTTTGCACATAGATGGACCGTGGTTTGATATTTGATATTTTTCTTTGACGGGTTGGTTTCATGGTTCTTCTTTGTATCATGATAATACTTTGGTAATAAATGTACTTTGAACTTTGACAAATTATATATCACCTATTCTATATTATACATTTATTGGAACTATGAAAGTTAGGATCTTTGTCAGAATTGAAAAAGAGAAGGAAAGTGTTCATTTGAACTTGTAGAGAAGACAAGGAAAGGATGGATTGATCAAAAGTGATATGTCTGAAAAGGGTGATATCAGATCGTTCAGTGAGGAAGATTATACCTCTCTTTGTGATGCGTCACTAAAAGCAAGCTGTGGTCCATGCCTAGCATGTCAGGCTGCTTCATTGGGAGAGGAAACTGAATCAAAATCATAATTGAATCACTGGATAAAATTGTCCGATCCAGACATACAGAAACAGTGAGTGAGTTACTTCAGGCTGGAGAATTCAATATTGAGTGAAATATCGATATTCAATATTGGAAGAAGTAAAAATATGGATGTTGTGTCTTCTCTGCATTTGCATTTGAAAAGTATCGGAACAACGCCAGCGGGTGGTGACAGCAGGAGGGTGGAGCAAGGAATGGTGTCTTCAGAAGGGGAGGGGAGGGTAAAATGGGTTTGACAATTTAATCTCACTGAGAGCAGAGGAAATTGTAAAGGTTGATCGGTTGTGTGCGATGGCTGGTGAGATGGAAAATGAGGATCAGGGGAACTCGTAACCTGTCCGAGAGGTGAAGGGGTGAGAGCAGACATGCAGGAAGTAGATGGGGTGCAGTCAAGAGCTCCTGATAAGAGGCAGGGAGGGAGGAGGTATAGTTGGGGTAGTGTTGGTGCCTGTGGATGTTTGTCACTAACCTATCTACTCATCTGGAGAAAGAGATCTAGAAGGGGAAAGAAAGGAAGAGTCAGAGATGGATAATAAAGTGAGATCAGGGTGGAAAATGGAAGCAAAAATAATGGTATTTTTGAGTGGTGTAGTACCTGCAGTCACTGATGTGCTGGAAATGGAGTTGAGGAGGAGGCCCTATTGCTCCATGGATCCAACAAGAAGATGGGCATTGCCTAGGCTCACCTTTAATCTGAAGAAATTGTATGGATTCAAAGGAGATGTAGCAAGTGTGAAAGACATCGTTGTCCAAAGAATCTGTTCCTCTGCCGCTGCTCTGTGTTCTATGGTTCAGGCTGGACAATCAACATTGATGAAGGGGGATTTGTTGGACCTCTGTTCAAGGCAGAAACAGAGGGTCTACGGTGGTGTCCATTGTCCATACTAACAATGAGATGTTTGGGGCCACAGAGTTAGAAGCCATCAAGGGTGTCAGAGGTGTCACAGAAGTGTATGGGAAGGGACTGCATTCATTTGCATTTTCTCCATTCTGGCGTACTGCATTCAGGTTTCACAACTGTTATCTCCTCTGCACCAGAGAAGACAAACATGAAGCCAAACAGCAGGACTGTTCTGAGCTTCTTGTCCATTTCATTCTTTGTTCTGTCTGTCATGCTGCATCTATAGGATTCTGCACTGTTTTACTGTGGCCATGCATAAGCTGAAGCAACTGAACCTTATCTTGTAGCCTCCTGGATACGAATGAATTCAGCGACTTGTTGAGGCAGCATCCTCATAAATCTCTTCTCTGCCCTCTCCAGCTTGATGATGCCTTTCCTATACTAGGGTGACCAAAACAGTACTGTATCACTCGATCAGTCTTTTTACTAGTTCAAACCTGGAATCTACTACTGTGCTGTCACGCTTTAAACTAGTTTTTTTTTTGATTTGCCTTTTCAATAACAATGCAATATCCTCTTGTGAATCACCTCTCAAGTGTCAAGATGGAGGTAGAGGTGTCAAGATACGTGGTTGATGCAGAGGAAGAGGTTGAAATAGCTGTGTTAACACTTGGAAAGCAGTTGTCCAGGTGACTGGATTGGAGGGGTATAGAGAGATTTGGGGCTAACCTAGATAGGTGGTTTAGTTAGCATGGACTGGTTGGGCTGGGTGGGGGACCTGTTTCTATGCTGTAAAGCCCCTGAGCTTTATTTTCCTCCTTTAACAGTGCTGTATACTGGAGATGTACATCTCCTATCCAGGTTACGGAATCTAAGATGCTCTGCTCTTGCTCCTTGCTCACAATCAAACGTTATGTGGATTTTCTAGTGTAGTCTGTTTTGTGATATCATTCTGGAGGAACGTTGTCTCATTTTTTAACTGCATTGCATTTATGGTTTCTAAATGACAATAAACTAAATCTGAATCTGAATCTGAATCTGAATTTCTCTTCTGCATGCGACTAAAGAGCGACTCTCCTGTGCCTCAGTGACCAGAAGTATTCATTACGATATGTATTGAGGACTATACAATGCAACCGTGACTTTCCCTCATTTATAATCTGCAGCTCTGACTGTATAAACAATTTATTTCATTATTTGTTTCAGAAATAGCCATTTTGTTAAATCAGCATTTTACTAAGCTTCTTCTTCATATGTAAATTATTCAAAGCATCTCTTTTCAAAGGCTTAAAAAATTATTGTAATGGAGTCCCAATTCCCTTGTTCAACTGAAAGAGCTGTTTAAAAGTTTTAAGAATTTTTTGCCTGGCTTCATCAAACACTAATTATTACAGAATGGTGATGTAGATATGAATGTAGGTTAAAAATTTGTCCATCTTCAAAATGTAGAAGGTGCCCATTTGAGGTCAAATGGTTAGCGGCAGCATTATTTGCAGTCCCAGTAAATGTATTGTAGACTGCAGCAATCTTAGATAGGACAGAAAAGGGCAAGATTGGATGTGTGGATTATATTCTCAATAGTGGGAGAGTCTAGGACCAGAGAGCACAGCCTCAGAATAGAAGAACGTTCCTTTACCTGTCAGAGATGGGGGATGAATTTCTTTTGCCTGATTAATAGTTCAGCACAGTCTAGATGGGCTGAATGGCCTGTTTTGGTGCTGCAGTGTTCTATGACTCTATGACTTCCTTGGGAGTTTGAGGAGATTTGGTATGTCACCAAAGATCCTCACAAAATTTTACAGATGTTCGGTGGAGAGCATTCTGACTGGTTATATTGCTGTCAGGTATGGAGGGACCAATGCGCAGGTTCAGAGAAAGAGGCCCTGCTATAGAGTCCTAGAGACATTGAGCCCTACAGCACACAACCAGGCCCGTTAGTCCATCCAGTCTGTGCCTAACTTTTGTTCTGCCTAGTTCCAACAACCTGCATCTTGACCATAAGCCTCTCTTGAATGTTGAAATTGACACATCTGCTGGCAGCTCAATCCGCACTCTCAGCACCCTCTGAGTGAAGAAGTTCACTTTCTTCAACCCACATTCCTTTACACTTAAGTTCTGGAAAATCTGTTGATCACAGGCTTGGCATCGTAAAACAGGAATATTCAAAGACTGACAACACTCTGATGGAAGATTCCATGTTGATATCTGATCCAGATGAACAAGGCCAGTGATGGTGATCTGCACGATCCCATTCTCCTTGAATTTGTAATATTTTCCACATTCCAAACCTGAACTTTCAGATCTGCACCAAAGCTACTCCTTCACAAACAGAGAGAGACTGGGGCCACATTTTCTCAATATACAGTACTGTCGCACGTTCCTTAGCAAAACATATCTGAAGCTTTGATGGAGACCAGTGAACCAGGGAATGAGGTGTGGTGCTATTTCACATAATTTTGTACAACTGCCAGGTTTTTTATAGAATATCATATTTTCACCCCTTGCCTCATTCCTGCACCATTCACCATTCACTTCAGCCTCAGTGAGATAATCTTACATTCCGCAGACACAATGATTGTTTCCAGAAAACTGCCCTTCAAAAAATAAACCGTAACTGTTTGAAAATGCACAAGGAACTTGACAAGCCAAAAATTAAATTAGGGGATCAGAGTTTATCTTATAAAGGCTGGAATATGACTGCATCAGTGAAAATCTTTTATTTTCCTTTTCCATTGTTCTGTCAGCAATATAGTTATCAACTGCAAGGCAGCCAACACTGGCTTGCATCTGCTCTAGTTCAAACTAATGAATTTAATATTGTTTTCATATGGATAAAATATCTCATAATCTTGCAGCCAAGTATTACAGCCAATTTAGAAAAATGCAAGCACTTTAAATTTGAATATATTTAACAATAGAGAACAATGTTTACTACAAGTCATAAATCAAATCAACCATTGAATGATTAAAAATGGCATAATGAATGAACACACAGCTTTAGCATAATCAGTCTGGTATGATGAGATCGCTGGGATGTTAATGAACAGCAGTTATCATCAATGAAATATAATCATTTATGCACAGAAATATCACCATGAATTATATTCTCCTGTTATTAATGCTTCATTGCAATTATATGCTAACAATATTTTTCAGGTGCCCATCATAGTTAATTAGTCAGTAAGTGATGTAAGATACCAGTGGCTATTGACTTCCTCAATGTACTGGATTATACCAGAATAAGATCTAGGATAGATGAGCCAGCTTTAGGCTTGGCCTCCTTAAGCACAGGGTGCAGATGGTTTGCCATTAACTATTTAATTGTTTCACTTGCAGTTACATTTAAAGTTTTTGTGAGTAGTCCATTTTAATCAGAGTGCACATGGTCATGAAAACAATATTTAGGCACTGAAGGAGGCCTTTTTATGACTTGACCTCCTCAGCTGTTTGTGGGAATGAATTCGGTATGGCTAAAAAATTCCATCTCATCTCTGTTCCATATGATGAGATAATTTATTATAGTGATGCAATTGATGGTTATGAATTGGGAGTACTTTCCTCTAATGCTTCAAAATAATGTCATGGGATCTCTTATATTCACAGAAGAGTGCAATGATGTCAGTGTAATATCATCATCAGCCTACACCTCAAGACCTCTCTGTGTGCTGTATCGGAGCTTCAGTTCAGAGCAGTTTTGAAAGCCCATTGTTCTGATGCAGGGGTATGAGTTCAACCTTCTGTGCATTATTGTTGGGATCTTATTGCTGGGGATCGGCAGCTGTGCCCCCGTTTTTCTTTGTTGGACAAGACTGATCTTCAGATTCACAAAACTTACCCTGCATCACTAATTCTTCTAGTGGCTGGAGAAATGAGGAGGGGTGCAGTGAAGGGCTCCTGCTAACTTTGAATTCGCACAGTGCAAGCATTTTCATTAAGAGCTGACGTTTCTAATCCCATTTGTGACACCATCAATAACAGTGCACTTCTCTCTGCATGAACTAGAATTAGCTCATCCATGCTCCATTACTACTGGCTTGAAACAAAGTTGCAGTTTATGTGATGTCTTTGATAATTCCAGCATCTAACCCATTCAACTGAACTAAATATATTTACAAAAGCGTTCCTAAACGGATTTGACACTAGCCCCTGTAATGAGCCTGTAGAAAAGATTATCAAAATCTCAGCCAAATCAGCAGGTTTGAAGGTGCATTTTTAAAAAAGGAAACAGGTGGAGTTGAAGGATTACTGAAGAAACTTTTAAAGTTTATTATAGCCTTGGCATTATCACTGGCACCAGGGGGAGCTAGTGAGTGAATAAGACGAAATTCACAGAGCACTGCAGATTTCTTGGAGGTCTATACAGTTGAAGGAGACTCCACATATAATTTTTGGTTGCTTATAAGGGAATTTAATACACATGAGATCAGAATGAAATTGAGTCCTAAGAAGAAATGAAGACCATAAACTAAAAACAATAAGGAACCTGAATGGTTAGCCTATGTATCAAAGCAATTAGTAAGAAAGCGTTGGACCCCATTAGGTTAAGCACAAGAACACAACAAAATAGGAATGTGAGTAGGTCAGCTGGCCTCTCAAGCTTGCTTGGCTTTTCAAGATGGACAGAGTTGATCTTCTCTAGGCCTCATCTTTATTGGGAGAACTTCACTTATCCCTCAATTCACCAATCTTAGAAAAGCTCATCTACCTCCTTTTCCAATGGTCTAGTTTGCTTAACTCTCCGGGCTGCACATAGATTAAGTACCGGGACTGACTGCCAGTGAAACAGAACATATTGGATCTGACTGCCAGTGAAACAGAACATAGTGGATAAGGATTCCACAGAGTTATGTAGTGATAACTGTCCTGCAGATCACAGATTGTCACCTGTGCTGCTCACTATGCCAAAAGTCAGAAGGGACAAGCACAATCTGTTATTGATCAGGAGACTATCTCCCTTCCGGATGGTAAAACTGATAAATGTTGCAACTGCTTATTTATTTTCTTTGAGCTAAGCAGGTTTTACTTGAGTTAAGTGTTTTATGGATATCTTTAAATGAATGGTAATTGGGCAGATTTGAATGATTTAAATTTAAACATTTGGCTAGTTGTTTTGAAACAGATCCAGTGGCCTTACTTTCCAGACCTTGTGGCTTTGTTAAATATTACTGCTGAAGGCAAAACAATTCCTGTCAGATATCTGGAAAATCCTTTATATCCTTTACTTCCTGAGGACTGAGATGGCAGATTGTGTTACTCTAAAGATTCAATTTAGATTGGATTATCTTGAGCACCAAATCATGGAGACCTCCAAGCTAGAGTTGGCCAACCTTAGGACATTACAGATACATTTGTGGCCATATCAAAAAACACAATCTTAATAAAAAGTTTCTGAAATATCTTTGGCCAGCACTTACTGCTTGGGTGTTCTATTTTGGCAGAAAGGCCTCTAGTTATCAATACATCCATCACAAGACAAGTGAAAAGAGCTTGAAAGGAGCCAAAGATGTTTTGGAAAGGAACTCAGCATTCTTTTTGCTGAAGTTAGGCCCTGCTAAATAATAGCTGATTTAGTGAAGGGATTACTCAAAGTGCAAGGCATATTTGTGTCCAAGAAACATTTACCCACACTTCAAACCCAACGTGGTGGAAAATTGAAAATGTAATGGCATTACAGCTGCATGTGAAATGAAATCAGCTGCCCTTGGTCAGAGTGATCACTACTAAAGTTCTCCAAGAATAAATCAAACTTCAGCAACTATCTTCACATGCTGGAGAACAAGTAACCTCAGAAACAGCACAAAAACGTTTAGAAAGTTCCATGAAGATCCTACACTATCTGTGGTCAAATAATAGAAGCACATATTATGAAATCTTCACTAGTTCTGGAGAACTGTGAATTATCTAGAGGGATTCTGTGGAGAGTTCTGTTCAGCCATAAAAATTGGTACCACATTCACCAGCTCCAGAAGCAGGTATCTGGCCAACCTCAGTACCCCACAAGGTAACTAATAGACCAAACCACTTAACTTTAATCAGCAACCTATGCAATCATCTGTCCACCTCAGCATTGTGACCATAGCATCAGGAGCTCTCCATTCACCAATCTTAGGTTCCCTGCTGTTGACCTGTAAATTCTGGCCAGTTCAGATTTAATTAGATTAAATTAGATTAGATTAGATTATGAGGACACTCAGTCCTCGTTTATTGTCATTTAGTAATGCATGCATTAAGAAATGATACAATGTTCCCCCAGTATAATATCACAGAAACACAAGACAGACCAAGACTAACTGACAAAAACCATATAATTATAATATATAGTTACAACAGTGCAAAGCAATACCGTAATTATATAAAGAGCAGACCAGGGGCATGGTAAAAAAAAGTCTCAAAGTCCCCGATAGCCCATCATCTCACGCAGACAGTAGAAGGAAGAAAAACTCTTCCTGCCATGAACCTCCAGCGCCACAAACTTGCCAATGCAGCACCCTGGAAGCACCAGACCACAGCCAACTCTGAGTCCATCCAAAAACTTTGCGCCTCCGACCAGCCCTCCGACACCGAGCACCAAGCACCATCTCTGCCGAGCGCTTCGACCCCGGCCCCGGCCGCCAAGCAACAGGCAAAGCCAAGGATTCGGGCCCTTCCTCTCCAGAGATTTTTCGATCGCACAGTAACAGCAGCAAAACAGGCATTTCAGAAGTTTCACCAGATGTTCCTCCGTGCTTCTCACGTCCGTCTCCATCAAATCAGGATTGTACACGGCATCCTACTTGACAGATAACAGATACTCATCCCGGAGTGGCCACTGCGTGCTGTGTCACGCTGCCATCTTCTCTGATTATAGTATTTCAGATTGAGCTGGTCTCACCTGCAATTTTCAGAGAAACCTTAAAGAACTTTAGTAGCCAAAGGGAGTCAGACAGCAAGTTTCCATAAGACCATAAGATATAGGAGCAGAATTAGGCTATTTGGCCCATTTAATCATGGCTGATTTATTATCTCAACCTCATTCTCCTGTCATCTCTCATAACTTTTGATGCCCTTACCAGTTAAGAACCTATCAACCTCTGCTCTAAATATTCCCAAATGACCTGGCCTCCACAGCCATCCAAGGCAACTAATTCCACAGGTTCACCTCCCACTGGTTAAAGAAATTCCTTCTTACTTTTGCTTTAAGGGGATGTCTTTCCACTTTGACGCTGTGCCCTTTGGTCTGATACTCTCCCACGATTGGAAACATTCTCTCCAGTCTATTTTATCTAGGCCTTTCAATATTCGACAGGTTTTAATGAGATCTCCACTCATTTTCTAAACTGCAGCGAGTATAGGTCCAGAACCATCAAACACCCTTCATGCATTAACCCATTAATTCATGGGATAATTCATGGGATAATTCTTGTGAGCTTCCTCTCGATCCTCCCCAATGCCAGCTAATGTCTGTGTAATTTTCTGATGCAATTGCACTACACACATCTCAACGATATATGGAACAGCTTGCCTATGTTGTTTTTCATATTTATTTATTTCGTAGCATATAAATACGAAATTGATTGTTGTCAAGCCCAGCATTTATTGCCCAAGCCTTCTTGCTCACGACAAGGTCATGATTGTTCTGGTGAATGAATCCCTAATAACATGGTTGGGTATAGAGCTCCACGTTTTGGAGTCTATGGCAAAGAAGGAAAAACAATATATTTTCAAAGTCCTGTGTGACCTAGAGAGGAACCTGTAGAGCCTGTGTGTTTCCTAAATCTGCTCTCCTTGTCCTTCTTAGTGGTAGGGCTAACAGATCAGTGGGTGGGGTGCTCCTGAGGCAGCCCTGGTGAGTAATTGCACTGTACTTTGTCAATGGTACACCCTGCAGTCATTGGAGATGATTCAGAATAAATGAAAAAAAGAACTGCAGATGCTAGAGATCTGAAATACATTCTGAAGGTGCATGAATCATTCAGCATGTCAAGCAGCTTCTATGGAAGGAAAAACAGTTAAAGGTGCAGGTCAAAAGCCCTTTCTCGGAATTGAGAGAAAACAAATTGGTTTTGAATCGGAGATAAGCCAGAGGAGGGATGGATGGTTAAAGCGGAATATCTCCAATAGGGCCAAAACAAATGGCAGGTTGATGCAGAATATGCTCCCTTTTCTGTGTTCAGTGTTGCTAATACCCAGCAAGTTTGCCCTGGGAGATTGAAAATTCGGTTGATTGGTGTCACAACAATCTCTCGCTCAATGTCAGCAAAACCAAAGAGCTGATTATTGACAACAGAAAGAAGAAGCTGAATGTCCATGAACCAGCCCTCATTAGGAAAACAGAGTGGAGATGTTCTGCAGCTTCAAGTTCCTTGGTGTTAAACATAATAGAAGATCTCTCCTAGCACCAGCACATAAGTGTCATCACAGATATGAAAACACTAGGAATAGAAAAGGCTTCATAAAATTAAAAAATTACGTAAGGGATAGAAAAGATACATAGAGGCAGTAATGTTGTTTCCACTAGTCAATGCAACTAGAACTAGGGGACATAGCCTTTCCTAAAGAGTAGTGAATCTTTGCCCAGTATGGAATTCTCTGCCCAGGGAAGCAGTCGAGGCAATCTCAATAACCATATTTAAGACACAGTTAGAAAGATCTTTGCAAACCAGGTGAATTAAGGGTTATGGAGAGAAGGTAGGCAAGTTGAGTTGAGTCATTTGCCAAATCATTCATATTTCTTATTGAATGGTGGAACCGGCTTAACAGATCAGATTGTCATTATGTGCTTATATACAGAAGGTGGTGGATACAGCCCAGCTCATCACAGGTAAAGCCATTCCCACCACTGAGTATATTTACATGAAAGATACTAAACCAGCATGGATAACTTCATTCACCTCAACTTTGAACTGATTTTACAACCTAAAGTCTCACTTCCAAGGACTCTTTACAACTGATGTTCTCAATACTCAGTATTATTTTCATTTGCACAGTTCGTCTTCCTTTGCACGTTTTTTGTTTGTCAGTCTTTGGTCATTTTCATAAATTCTATTATATTTCTTTTTTTGCTGTAAATGCCTGCAAGGAAATGAATCTCAAAGTAAAATATGGTAACATTCTGTGTATGTACATTAATAATAAGTTTACTTTTTTCCTGCACAGAATTAGACCATTTGGGCCATTAAAACCTGCTCTATCATTCCATCACGGCTGATTTGTTATCCCTCTCAAACCCATTCTCCTGCCTCCTCCCCGTAACCTTTGACGCCCTGACTAATCAAGAATCATCAGCCGCCACTTTAAATATACTCCATGACTTGGCCTCCACAGTCATCTGTGGCAATGAATTCCACAGATTTACTAATCTCTGGCTAAAGAGATTCCTCCTCATCTTTATTCTGAGGCAGTGCCCTCTGGTCTTAGATTCACCCACTAGACTCATCCTCCCATCCACTCTGCCCAGACCCTTCAGAATCCGATAGGTTTCAATAAGACTCATTCCTCATTCTTTATAAACTCTGAGTACAACCCTGGAGCCATAAAATGCTCTTCATACAGAACTGTGCATACAAATAGCTAGGTGCCGAAGACTTTTGCACAGTACTATATGTCTTTTCAGTTACCAAATAACACAATACTACTGAACTAATACAAACCTATTTCTGTTTCCCAATCACCTTCCCATATGCAGTACTGTGCAAAAGTCTATGGTAATGCGGCACAGTACTGTATGTTAACCCTTTCATTCCTGGAATCATTCTCGTGAATGCCCTCTGGACCTTCTCCAATGCCAGGACATATGGTTTTGAGATAACAAGCCCAAAACTGCTCACAATGCTCCAATAACCAATGCCTTATAAAGCTTCAGCATTATATTTTTGCACTTATGTTGTAGTCCTCTCAAATTGAATATCAACATCGCATTTACCTTGCTGTGGACTCAGTTTCAAGGAATCTTCATCTCACGTTCTCAATATTTTTTGCTTATTTATTTATTATTATTATTATTTCCTTTATTTATTTGACAGTTTGTTGTCTTTTATACAGTGATTGTTTATGTGCCCTGTTGGGTGTGATCTTTCATTGATTCTACTATGGTTTTTGGATTGACTCGCTAGATGCTTGCTAATGAATCTCAGAGCTGCATATCGTGATACTTATGTACATTAATGATAAATTTATTTTGAACCTTAAACTTTTGAACACCAATTTATCCTGCAAGTTATCCTTTAGGGAATCCTGCTTAAGGACTCTCAAGTCACTTTGAACCTCTGATGTTTGAATTTTCTCCCCATTTAGAAAATATCTTTATTACTTTAACTAAAATGCATGACCATTCATTTTCCTACACTATATTCTATCTGCCAGTTTTTTGCCCATGCTCTCAATCTGTCTAAATCCTTTTGCAGATTCGAGGAAATATGCAGTTGCTGGAAATTCAAGCAACACACACAAAATGCTGGTGGAACGCAGCAGGCCAGGCAGCATCTATAGGGAGAAGCACTGTCGACGTTTCGGGCCGAGACCCTTCGTCAGGACTAACTGAAAGGAAAGATGGTAAGAGATTTGAAGGTAGGAGGGGGAAGGGGAAATTCGAAATGATAGGAGAAGGAAATGATAGGTATATAGGGACTGGCCATCCATGATGAACATAAGGCGGTGGGGGCCAGGGAACTTAAAATCATTGAAAAATTTCAGAGTGTGAGAAGCATCACGAACATAGGTGGGAAGACATTGAACAAGGGGGGATAAAATAGTGTCAAAGTATGCAGAAATGAGTTTGGTGGGGCAAGAGCAAGCTGAGACAATGGGTCTACCTGGACAGGCAGGTTTGTGGATCTTGGGTTGGAGGTAGAAACGGGAAGTGCGGGATGTGGGAACTATGAGGTTGGTGGCAGTGAATGGGAGATCCCCAGATCTGGTAAGGTTGGTGATGGTGTGGGAGACAATGGCCTGGTGCTCCTTAGTGGGGTCATGATCGAGGGGTAAATAAGAGGAGGTATCAGCGAGTTGTCGCTGTGCCTCGGCAAGGTACTGGTCAGTACGCTAGACTACAATAGCACCCCCCTTATCCCCTTATTATCTTGTTCTCAAGTTGAGTTTGGCTAATTGTTTGGCTAATCATGGGCTACTAATGGAGTTTCACTGATGCCAGATCCAACTTTGCCCAGATGTCAGAGTATTAGTGCATGGAGTAACATATTGCAGTGATAATCACTGACAGTCTGCACAAATGATGCCCTGATGTCCAGCTGTGTGGATTAGGCACGATTCCAGTGGCTGAAGTCACTGGTGTGGCAGTCAGGATCTTGGCTTGGAATATCAGAGAGAGAGAGAAAGAGAAAGCTGTTATTTGTTTTCTTTGCTATCCTTCATGTTGACCAACAGATAAGGACGAGCAGACTACTATCGATCCCATTAACCAGGCTTTTCAATGCAATAAATCCAAAGGATTCCTAGCAGAATATCACTGTTTAAGTACGGAGAGAGCATGCAGACTCTGTACAGATAGTGTCTGATGTGAGGATCATTCACGGATCACTGGAACTGGGAGGCAGCAAAGTTCAAAGAACAAAGCAAATTCATTATCAGAATACATTCGACCCTGAGATTCTTTTTCCTGCGGGCATACTCAACAAATCTTCAGAATAGTAACTATAACAGGAACAAAGAAAGATTAAGTAGAGCATAGAAGACAACAAATTGTGCAAATGCAAATATAAATAAATTGCAATAAGTAAACGAGACCATGAAAGAACAAGGTAAAGAGTCAGTCAAATCATTGGTTGTGGGAACATCTCAATAGATGAGCATACTGTAGTCATCCCCTTTTGTTCATGATGGGTGTAGTGTGAGTTGGGACAAAGGCAGTAGAGCTTCAGATGACCTCATAGAACAGGAAAAGCCCAACAGGGCTATGTAGAATAGCCAAATTTGGACATAATGTGGGTAAGAGTTTCAGCATTATGATAACCAGGATAGGAGCAGACTTAGACAATGTAATAAGTGGTCCAGTCATGACAGCAACATTTTCATAGAGTCATAAAGTATTCGAATCTAGCCAAGCAACAGCTGAAATTAGCGATATATCTGTGGTAATTTAGTTTCATAGATTTCCAGTTTCTTGTGGTCACTAACTCTATGGAGCATGTGAGTGAGGCAGGATGGAACAAGAACAAAAGAAAAGACTGGTGTTAGAGTGCAGGGCAGGAGAGATTAAGTACTGTGGCCCAGTGGGGAAAGCTGTCATCATTCACTAGGTGGTGGGTCCAAGACAGTTTTTCACCATGCTTTACTGGGCATTTCCCTTACATCTACCCTCAGGGAATTAGAATCATCCCAAACTTGAAGTGAGCCATGTTCTTCCTCACATCTCTGTGGTCCTTCTCTCAGTGCAGCTTACATGTGGTGCAGTCCTCCAACAGAACAGTGCTTCCTCCGTAGACCGCCAATCCTTCTGATGGTGCAGCAATCCCTCCGTAATCTCCCTCCGATCCAAACCCATAACCTAATTGGAAATTACTGGGCACCAGCTGCATAATTTATCAGAGAACTATTATAACAGAGGGCTCCTAGGATTACACTCACGCCATCCCTAGTATGAGGAGGAAGCTCCACAATCAGCCACTGCAGAATCTGCAGCACATAACCTAGGCTGATGCTAGTGCATTATTGAGAGAGCACTGCACTCTTGGAAGTGCCATCTTTCAAATTTCACATTAAACCTTATCTGTCCTTTAGTATGGATGTTAAATTTCCCACAGCACTATTTCCATGAAGATAAATAGCCAACAAGCCAGGATATTTGTTTCTGATTTGTTATATTCAACTAAACAGCTGGAGGTAGCAGGTTTAGTGGCTCTTAAGAGGACCTGCATGCATAAATGAGAAAATGAATGAAGTTAAAGGGGAATGCATCTCAAAGAGCTGCCGCTTGTAAGATGGAGCGAACAGTCTCTTTACTTTACCATTCCATGACACATTTCTGACTTCTCGATGTTCAGTGCAGGATATGACTTTCCATCATGCTCGTAGTTTCAAGGTTCCGGTTATTTTGTAGATTTTCACGGTGATAAATTATATTCTTAGTGCAGTCTAATAAAGCTTATCAGAGAATTCTTCAAGTTTTCATTGTGGCAGCAACACTTCCTCATTCAGTAGATAATTCATCAGTCATAGAAACACTGAATAGAACAACTCATAACCAGACCATTAGTCCTTTCAGTCTTCATCAGCTCTTTAAAGGAGTAATCTAACTGGCTGCATCTTCAAACTTCTTTCTCATGACACTTAGAGTATTCCAATCTTAGAAACAACTTTTCTTCATTTACCTCACAAACAATTTCACTTTATTTTTTCATCCAGCTCCTTCGAGATTTAAACACCCTCATCAAATCTTCTCTTCATATGGTTGATTGGTTGTCCGTCGTATCTGACAATGACAGAAAATTTCACCGCAGGACTTGATATTGTGAACTATAGGAAGAAATCTGTGTGGGAGCAAAGTGAAGAGTTCAAAATAAATTTATTATTGAATTATGTATATATATGTCACCAAATACAACCCTGTGATTTGTTTTCTTACAGGCGTTCACAGTAAAGACAAGAAACACAATGGAGTCAATGAAAGACCTCTCCAACAGGGCAGATAAACAAACAATGAGCAAAAGACACCAATTTTCTTAAAAATCCTGAAAAATTGCATGAACTTTTGACGGAAGGCAAAGCATATCTCTTGTCTAAAGGAATAGTTACAAATGACCCATCAAAATATTATCCTATTACATGTTTAAAAACTATATGTAAAATTTTAACATGATGCATCTTGCAGCTCATCACCACTCACTTAGGTAAGCACAATATACTTACAGAAGAGCAGAAAGAACGCCGTGAGGGTATGAAAGGATGTCAAGAACAACTGATAATAGATTCTGTAATTCTAAATCAAGCTCGGCAGAAAAGTCATTCATGTTGTTATATTGATTATCAAAAAGCATTTGCTTATGTCCGACACTCAAGGTTAATAGAAATTCTGTACAGATATAAATTACATCCAATACTCGCGAAACTCCTTCAATATATAATGAAGCATTGGTGTACTATAATCACCCTATCTATAACAACCAAAAAAGAACAATCGCTGTTATCAAAATAAACTGAGGCATTTTCCAGAGCGATTCTCTCAACCCACTATGTTTTCTATTAGCTTTAAACCCGCTCTCTAATTTACTGAATCAGATGAAAATAGTGCATAAAATCAGAGACAACCAAACAAATAATAGGTATACCTTCTATACCTGGACAATTTGAAATTATACACTCCTTCATCAGTAAAGCTAAAGCAATTAATTCAAATAGTACAACTATATTCTAAAGATAATGTATACGCATGAACTTTGGACTAGGTAAATGCAGAGCATTAAACATAAAGAAAGGTGCAATAGAGTTAGTAGAATATAAAACAGAACAGCAGGATACAATACAACTGATGGATGAAAATGAAACAGATAAGTATCTGGGATACCAACAAAGAAAATAGATCATGGTGTGGTAGGGTAAAACTTTCAACAGAATTTACTTCAAGATTAAGAATCTGCCAAACATTCAATAGTAAAAATATAACAAAGGCAGTTAATACTTTCGCTATACCCATATTAACATATTCTTTTGGCATAATACCTTGGTCCGAAACCAATCTGGAAAATTTACAAAGAAAAATTAGAACGGAAATGACAAATTTTAGAAAACGTCATGTACACATAAAGAAGCTTAGATGAACACTCCTAGGACAGAAGAGGAAAAGGAATAACAGACATTAAAAGTTTACACAACAGTCAAATAAAACTTCTAAGGATACACTTTCATCAATGAAAACAGGATTCAGCATTTGATGTGAAAAAATGCAGTTCTGATAAGATGTACACACCACTAAACTAAAATTAAAACACAACCCAGAAAAATGAAGAAGTTATCACTACAAAGAAAAAGTTAACCAATGGAAGAGCATGACTCTCCATTGAAGACTTCCCCATGATCTGAACAGACTAGATGTTGACAAGGAAGTGTCAAACTCCTGGCTCAGAGTTGGAGACCTCTTCCTAGAAACAGAAGGGTACCTTGTGGCAATACAAGGCAAGGTTGCTAACACAAAAAAATTATCAAAGATACATAATAAAAGACCAACAAATTCAAGAAGATAAATGAAGAAAGTGCTGAGAGAAACCAGAAACAATCCAATAATTACAGAATCCTGCAGCAGTTTAACTCAATATGATTACTTACGCAGGAACTCTCAAGTGACAAATATCATTCTCCAAAATCTTGCTTTAAGATACAGACTCATAAAGGACAGCATACCTTACCACAAATACAGGACTGATCAATGTTAGAGATTGAGGTCTACAGATTATATCACGAACGATCCATTATTACGGACAGGACAATCCATTATAACCGCCTGGATATAATATTACAGGATAAACTAGCCAGAGCAACTTACTTAATAGATGTAGCCATTCCAAACACACATAACATACAGAAATCAGTAAGTGAAAAATGCCAGAAATATGCTGAATTAAAAGAGGAAATTGAAAGACTTTGGAACATGAACAGGGTATACTTTGTCGCAATAGTAATATCTGCAAGTGGTATCATCCCAAAGGAACATTAATTAATTAAGCTGACACAGCAATATTTAGGCAAATCTCTGGAAAGCCACAATAGCAATAGCAAACACCACAAGAATAGTCCGAAAGTTCCTAGCTATTGAGAAATAAGTATGCTTGGCCTTGCTCATACCTTAAGTTTTACCAGTTTGAGCTGAGAAAAAAAAATACAATAAATATTGAGAATATGAGATGAAGAGTCCATGAAAGTGAGTCCAAAGGTTGTGGGAACAGTTATGTAATATGTGAAGTTATCACCTCCGGTTCAAGACCCTGCTAGTTGATGATAACTGTTCCTGAAGTTGGTGGTGTGGGTCTTGAGTTTCCTGTACCTTCTTCCTGACAGTGGCAGTGAGAAGAGAGAATGGTCTGGATTGTGGGAATTCTTGATGATGGATGCCACTTTCCTGCAACAGGGTTCTGTGTAGACATGCTCAATGTGGGGAGGGCTTTACCCATGATAGACTGGGCCATATAGAGTACATTTTGTAGGATTTGGTGTTTCCATACAGAACTGTGATGCAACTAGCCAATGTACTCTCCACCAAACATCTATAGAAGTTCACCAAAGTGTTAGATGACATGCCAAATCTTCGCAAACTTCTACAAAAGTAGAGGCGCTAATGTGCTTTCTTTGTAATTGTGTGTGTACATGCTGGACCCAGGAGAGATTCGCTGAAATGTAACACTAAGGAATTTAAATTTGCTGATCGTCTCCACATCTGCTTCTCTGGTGAGAACTCGCTTTTGGCTTTGGCCTTTGGCTTCCTCCTCAATAATCAGCTCCTTACATTGATTGAGAGTTTGTTGTTATGGCATCACTCAACCAGATTTTCAGTCACTCTAAAGTCTGTCCCAAGCCTTATAGGCTCATCAGACCGGTGCTTATGGCGGTTTCTGTGGAGTGAAGTGAATGAAAGTACGAGACTCCCCCCGCCCCCCACCAAATAGGATGCCAGTCTATTGCAAGGTTAACCCCCAGCACTTTGCTGGTACCCATTTCCAGTTGGGTGGACTGGAGCAATGTGTGGTTAAGTGCCTTGCTCAAGGACACAATGTGCTGCCTCGGCTGGGATTCAAACTCATGACCTTCAGATCGCTAGTCCAACGCCTTAACCACTTGGCCACGCACCACTTTCAATCACTCTCCTTTATGCTAATTTGTCACCACCTTTGATTCGGCCAACAGTGGTGTTGTCATCAAATTTAAATATGGCATTGGGCCTGTGCTTAGTGGCATGGTCATCAGTATAAATTGAGTAGGGCCGGAGACTCAGCCTTGTGATGTGCCTGTGCTGATGGAGATTGTGGAAAGTTGTTGCACTGGGGCAGTTCCACTCTTCCAACCCCAGAAGTCCAGGTCCAGTGGTATGAGTAGTTGTCAAAACTGGGGTTTTCCTTGTTGAAGTGGATGACAAAAACTTATTCTGTGCCTTGTTATGCCCTTTGCTCTCCATGAAGTGTTGCAGAACTGCAATGGGATCACACTGTTAAACTTATCTGCCCAATCCACGGAGCTGACTTTGCATGCTAAGACAGGAATATCTTTACCTCACTGAAGTACAGTACTGTGCAAAAGTCTTAGATACATTCTCTGTCAATTTGGAGCAGAGAGCAAGTTTGTAAACCAAGACAGAGCAAAGTATGTTGGGAATGGTGAGGGTAGAGCACCATGGGAGAAGTGAGGGACAGCTGGAAGGGAAGAGTGCCAGGGCCGGGGGGTATGGGGAGGTGGTGGGGTATGCATGGTGTATGTGCAGGCACACCCAGCCCTGAGACACCAGGCAGGGTCATTTGATTCCAAACAACTGGTTTAATGATCATTACAGAATGTCTCTCTAGTGCTTCCCACTCCCTCACCTGTCCCTTCCACTTTTTCCCAATCATGATTCCCATCTCCTGGCCTCATTCCCACTCTCAGTCCACAATAGAGACCCATACAAGGTTGAACAAGTTAGGTCTTTATTCTTTGGAGTGTAGAAGGTTGAGGGGGGACTTGATAGAGGTATTTAAAATTATGAGGGGGATAGATAGAGTTGACGTGGATAGGCTTTTCTCATTGAGAGTAGGGGAGATTCAAACAAGAGGACATGAGTTGAGAGTTAAGGGGCAAAAGTTTAAGGGTAACACGAGGGGGTACTTTTCTACTCAGAGGGTGGTAGCTGTGTGGAATGAGTTTCCAGTAGAAGTGGTAGAGGCAGGTTCGATTTTGTCATTAAAAAAAAAGGATAGGTATATGGACAGGAAAGGAATGGAAGGTTATGGGCTGAGTGCAGGTAGGTGGGACTAGGTGAGAGTAAGCGTTCGGCACGGACTAGTAGGGCCGAGATAGCCTGTTTCCATGGTGTAATTGTTATATGGTTTCATGGTTATATGGTTATATCAGAATCAGTTTTATCATCACTCACAAATGCCATAAAATTTCTTTTTTATTGTGGCAGCATTACAGTGCAATACATAAAATTACTACATTACTGTGCAGAAGTCTTAGGCAACCTAGCTGTACTGTATATATGTGCCTAAGGCTTTTGCATAGTACCGTATGAGGCCCGCCAGCTACCCACCTGTCAAAGCAGTGTACCAAGGTGTGGCCACTGTTGCATGCAAACAGCTAAGTATAACTGCAGACATTAGCTGAGTGTCTGGTTTGTACCAAAGGTGAGTGAGCTGCCTCAGAATGGTCGTGACAAGCACTTCACCAGAGGTGTACCCCTCCTTGGATTAACCTGACAATCCATATAGTTTCAGAATTATTACAGTAAAGAAATAGGCCCATCCAGTTCAATGCAGCAGAACCATCAGTTCCATTCTTTTATATTTTCATTATAGTCCTGGAAATAATCCCCTCTCAAGTTCCTATTAGATTCCCTTCCGATTATTTTCCCTCCACTACCCTCTCCAGGAAATGAATTGTTTTTAATTTCGGTGAAGTCTAATCCTTCTATCTAAACATCCCCCACCCCCCAATTCCTGGAACTGTTTTGAGTGAATATTTAGCAGCACCTGTACATACCAAAGAGAGGACTCAAAGGAAGGTTGAAGCTGCCCTCACATTTCCTCAGTCGCATGTTGCTGGTTTATGATGAATATCAAGTCTACGATTTCTGTGCCTTAATTGTCATCACATAACCCAGCCTCTGTTTCCATTCATGCTCTGCGGTTACTAGAAGCCAGTCATTATCTCTACCTTGGAATAAATCTTCCACCCTCTGGAATGATTTTCAGTTTGCTGGGAGATGATTATTGTGTAAAAGGAGTGGGGATCCATTTAATTATGGTTATAGGATCCCTGGTGTGGCTGTGTAATTACTAAGAGAGACACTTTTTTCAATTTAGTGAATTGAAGAGGGACAACAAAAATTAAAATTGGAAGCACAAACATTAAACAATGTATGTTGGAAACTTGCGTCTGGGCAAGTTTTCAGTTCCCAGTCGGAGGTCCGGTTCTGTTGGCAATGAATGTGATGCAGCACCACAGCAGCAATTTGCCTTTGTGTCATTTTGCATGCAAGAGGAGCCCTGTGCCTTAGCTGATTTTCCTGTAGCTTACTGAATGACTTTTTCATGCTCTCTCTTCCCTAGTGACGCAGCCAATTAAAGTAGCAAAATAAAACACAGATGCAGTCATACCTGGGCACAATCGTTCTGACAGAGTTGTTCTTGCCAGACAGATGAGAGGGAAGAAAGTGGAAAAGTTAAACCTCAGTGAAGATTTGCCGAGCCACTTACAGCATTGTGGAAATCAATAGCAGTGAGACCAGTCCAGTCAGTCTACATTCTAAAATATGTTTCTGTCTAATGAGTCTAAAGGACTGAGCATTGATTTGAGAAACAACAGAATTGTGTGTTTGGCATCTCAGTGAACTGAGAATAATCAGGCAGTCTATAGGTGCCTAATAAACTAGTTTGTTGACATTATTCATTATTCGCCTTGCTACTTTCCTAATGACAATAATTTAAACTTCTCAGAAATTCAGGGCACAGTTTTTATCACACTCAGGCTCGCCAGAGTTGTGATGTGGGACAAAATATTAAAGAGCTCTTCGTGTGCACAGTAAGACCAAGAATTGACTGTGGACTTCAGGGAGGGGAAGTTGGGAGAACACACATCAGTCCTCATTGGCAGGTCAGTTGTGGAAAGGGTGAACAAATTCAAGTTCCTGTGCAATTACATCTCAGAGGATCTATCCTGGGCCCAGTATATTGGTGCATTCATGAAGAAGGCACACTAGCAGCTCCACTTCATTAGGAGTTTGAGGAGATTTGGTATGTCACCAAACACTCTTGCAAACTTCTACAGACGTATAGTGGAGAGCATTCTGACTGGTTGCATTGTCATCTGAAATAGAGGAATCAATGCACAGAATGACAAGAGACTTCGGGGGTTTAGACTCAACCAGCTCCATCATGGGCAGAAGTTCCCACACCATTGATGGCATCTTCAAAAGGCAGTGCATTAAGGAGGTGGCATCCATCATCAAGGACATTTTCTGTCTGGGACATGCCTTCTTCTTATTACTACCATTGGGGAAGAGGTACAGGAGTATGAAGACTGACACTTAATGAATTAGGAACAGCTTTTTCCCTTCTGCCATCAGGTTTCTGAATGGTCCATGAACCCATAAACACTATCTCATTATTCTTCTTGGAATGCACTTGGAGTACTGTGTTCTGTTCTGGTCACCCCATGATAGAACCAAGGTGGAAACCTTAGCGGTTCAGAGGGGATATACCAGGATGCTGCCTGGATAAGAGAGCATGTCTTATGAGGGAAGCTAGAGTGAGCTAGCGTTTTTCTTTTTGGAGTGAAGGAGGATGAGAGGAGACTTGTCCGAGATATGCAAGGTGATGTGAAGCATAAATAGGGTGAACAGACAGTGACCTTTCCCCAGCATGGCAACAGCAGATACAGGAGGGCATAATTTTAAGCTGGTTGCAGGAAAGTAGAAGGGGGATGTCAGAGGTAGTTTCTGGTTGGATAATATCATCTTATGCACCCCAAAGAGGAATCTGGTTGGGGTTACTAGGGCAACTGATAACAGGAAGTGGCTGGTCAAATTTACAGAATGAGGGTGGCTGTTATTGTCTTTCAGTAGGATCATTTTGGAAAAACAAAGAAAGCTTTTACTTGAACTTCCATCATTATCGCAAATGATTGAATATACCACGAGACTTTTTCTAGTTAGAAGTGGGTTCCAGCTCTCATAACCTCCTAACTGTCCTAAAATGGAATTTCACTTTATTAGGGTGATAATATGTTTGTTCTGATGTTGGCTGAAACCAGTGCTATCCTTAGCGTGGCTTCAGAAAGGAGGGGTCCCTTGAGTCTCTAGGGAATCAGAGTCTCGCAGTGGGATCCCAATCTCCTTTGACTGAAATGTGTTAGTCTGTGAAGCAGGTGACCCCACACAGGATAAAGTCTGACCTCAAACTGTCAAGCAAAAATGCAAGCTTCCCACTGTGCCGCTTTCATGGCCAAATGCATCAGAAAACATCCAATTTAAGCTTTCTCTAAATGTGGCAAGGAAAGGAAAGTGAATAAGAACTCTTTGTTTGCAATATTCTTCACAAAGTTAATTAGTGTGAGGGTGTTAGTGTTTATAATAAATCTAATTCAGGGAAGGAAACCAATTGCATCCCAAATGAGCTAATAGGCATTTTATCTCTTCTCCATTGTACCTGGGATCCAACCAAGTCCCAGTCAATAAAAAAGGAAGATTCTTTTATAAAGTTCATTTTAACAATGTTGCAAATAATATACACAAGGAATTCAAAATCAATTTTCAAGGTATGAGTAAATAAAACTCTAAAATATGTAAAATAAAACCTTCAGAACTCCCCAGAATATCTTAGAACTCAATACATGTTACTGAGAATGTGATAGCCACCTCTGCACAGCAGGCCCCTGTCCACAGTGACCTTCTCACCTGAATTTTAGTTAAATCAGCCAAGGGGGTGACTAAAATAATGTTCAGAAGGTAAAACGTGTTGTGCTTTCTTTTGCACTTCAGATGCTGTTCTGGAGACCTCACAGAAGTTTATAAAATCAGCAGGTGTATGGATGAAGTGGACAGCCATCGTCTTTTCCTCGGGGTTGGGAGTCTAAAATGAAAGGGCACAGATACACGATAAGGGCAGAGAGATTTAAAAGAGAACTGAGAGGGAACCTCTTTACACAAAGAAGAGAGGGTACCTGGAACAAGCTGCCAGAAGTGGTTGAGGTGAGTACAATTTCAATATTAAAGAAGCATTTGGATAGGTAGGTACATGGAGGGGAAGGGGTTGGAGGGTTATTGGCTGAACATGAACAACTAGGACTATTAGGGAGGTTGCTGTAGTTGGCATGGACCATTTGTGTTGAGGGGCCGGTTTCCATGATATAAGACTCTGGCTCTATGACATGGGGATAAACTCCCTGGAAGTAAAGGGCCAGGTTAACTGTTTGCCTCCACCTTTTAAAAGATTGCATTTTTGTCTTTATGAATGCAATGGCTGAATTTTTGACGATTCTGTGGCCGATTTTCCAGGACCACCAGAGGAAAATGCACTTCGGTCTTGTTCACCTAGGAGACATGGTTTCACTCAAGACGTTGCACATCCACAGGATGGGTGAGTGGAAGGAAACATGAAGTTTTCATGCAACTGTTGGTCTGTCGATTCAAAACTTAAGGCTTAGGGTCAGAGGTGAAAGGTTTAATAAGATCCTGAGGGGCAACTTTTGTTTTTACAGAGTGGGTGTTAGATACAGTATATGGAACCAGCTGTCAGAGGGGTTGAGGCAGGTATGTTAGATATGAATAAGAAATACGTGGACAGATATGGATGGCAAGACGTTAGAGGGATATGGCCCAAGTGCTGGGAAATGGGATTAGCTTGAATATACAGTTTGGTCAGCATGGACTTGTATAAACTGAAGAGCCTTTTCCTGTGCTGTACAAATCTATGATTCAATGACACTGCATAGACAGATAGAGGTATTGATCTATTTTAAATAAACAGACACACATTCAGATAATGGAGATATCTGACTGCATCAGTAGTTCCTCACCCAGTATTTTCCAGGATTTGATGAAACATTATCCTGCATGTTTCTGCAGACCAAGACCGGCAGTGTAAGACTCACTGTTTAAGAACCATTGATTACCTATCCTGTGGGAGGAAGCCTGAATGCCTTTCCAAGACCTGATCTTTGCTCCTGGAGATCCTAATCTAGCTCGGGCCTATCAGCATTATGCTTACCAGAGAGCAATTGGGGGGGGGGGGGGGGGAGCGTGCTTTTGTTTATTTTTACAGCTCAAAGTGTCTTCTAAAGACCCAGTAAATGAATCCCTAAAGATAAAGGTCCAGGGGTGAGATATGTCTCCACGCAATTGGTAATTACATTTGGATTAGTAGCAGAATGCTCAAGGTTAGAGGTGGCAGTTAGAATTTCAGAGTTAGAGTGAATCATTCATTAAAACATTGCATAATATTTTCTTATCGTGTTTAGTATTTCCCATGTTTGTGAAATAAAATCAAAGAGTAAACTGGGAAGGCACTTCCTGCAGTTGGCTGCAGTAAATGGATGGTTAAAAACACCAGTTACAGTCTTACTTCCAATTCCTTTTAGCTTCTTCACACGGTTATGATAGATCTTTGCACTACCCATCTCTTGCCTCTTGACCATTCCTGAATTTAATTCAGCATGACAGTAAACATGCAATGGTTAACATTTAAGGAATTAATATGCACTCAGTGGCCACTTTATTAGGTACACCTGTCCTCCAACTCATTACGGTAAATATCTATTCAGCCATTTGTTATGTTTTGTAACTCTAAAACAAATAGCTAATTTAAATGAAAAAAAACAGAGAGCCCGAAATGCTAGTCAAACTTTGTTTTTACTTTAAACGAGGTGCATGCATTTCATGTGGTGGCATGATGACGTATACCATTTACATACTTTTACATATAACCTGCAATGCATTATGCGAACACCGAAGACTGCTTAGTCGAACAATATATTCACATCACTCAAATATTACTGAAATATTAAATACACAACACTCCTTCCTGCTTAACTATAAACTAACTCAATAATGCATCTCACTTTATATACATATGCTATATATACAGTATACCATATGATATAACTACTGTATAAAAATCCACAGCACAGTAAATTTTAAGTTTTCCCATTCGGACCTGAAGATCAAATGATGGTGGAGGATTTCTTACTCTTGAGGGATAACATCTTGCCTGACAAAGGGGATTACTCTGCTTGGCAGGTGAGACTCGTGAGACAGTCTCAGATTTTGGGGCCTCCTCTGTGTGGTTATAGGAGTTGACTCTGAGACTGCAGTGGTTCTGACAGATCTGGACACCTTTCTTCTCCTTTTCTTGGCTTTTCTCATTGGATCTACTTCGATCCTTACGTCTCTCCCTGTCCCATCACCTAATGACGTATGAGAAAGAGGATGGAATGGAAATAATGAATTCACTGGATATCACCTTTCAAAATTACATCAAATTTAAAACGGTTTCCACAGGTTGGAAGGCAGCTAACTAACCTCATTGCTGAATAAAGGGGGAGATAAAACAGGAAACTACAGACAAGATTACCTGATATCAATAGGAGTGAAAGTGCTGGAATCTATCATGAAGGAAATAATAAGGAAATAAAAAATAATTCAGGAAAAATTTTGGGCACCATGGTAGCATAGTGGTTAGCATAGCACTATTACAATAGCAGTGACCCGTCTGTAAGGAGTTTGTACATTTCCCATGACACTGCGGCTTTGCCTTGCGTGCCCCAGTCTCCTCCCACACTCCAAAGTTAATTGGCCACATGGTTGTTATTGGGCAGTGCAAGCTAATTGAGCCAGAAGGGCCGGTTACCGTGTTATATCCCTCAATAAATAAATAAATAAATAAACAAGTACCAAGGCAGTTAAAAACTTACAACCGATTGGATTGCAGCACTGTTACACCAGGACCTGTTGGAAGAGGAACAGGATCTCATTTTCTGTCTGGGCATGCTACAGCCTGCAGGGCTCAATAATTTCTAATTTACTTGCTCTTTCCTTCTGTTTATATCATGACTGGCTATTTGTATCTGTCATTCCTTCTTCCCACCTGCTGATTTTTAATTTTTGTATATCCTGGCCTGATTAGTACATCTCAGTAGGTCAGACTATATATTACCCAGACTTCACAACACTAGCAACACATTACACAGACAAACGAGTTTATATGTCCATTCAATGACTGTCCATTATTTCACCCTGTTACAGACATTCCCTTTCTTCTACCCAACCACTTCCACACCTCAGTTAGTTTAACTTGCCCCTCTCTCTCTTACTGCTTCCATGAATGGCTTTTGACCTGAAGTATTTACCTTTTGCTCTTTCCACAGATGCTGCTTGACTGACTGAACTTTTCCAGCTTTTCAGATCTTGTTTCAGATTCCAGGACCTGCAATATTATTTGTTCTCAAGATGAAGATCAATAGAGATTACTATTACTGCCTTCCAAACTGCAGGAATTGTTTTAGATAATAAATAACGTATTTGTTTCCATTCTTTCCTCCTTTCAATCCAGAGATACAGGAAATCAGGTTCTGGAGATTTATGAGATTTTCCAAATTTCAAAGTAAGTTTATTATCAAAGAACGTATATGTTTCCATGTACCTCCTTGACATTCACTGTCCTGCAGGTGTTAACAGTAGAACAAAGAAATACAATAGAATCAATGGAAACTACGCACAAAGATTAACAAACAACTGATGTAAAAAAAAGACAACTGTGCAAATACAAAATAATATGTGCACATATAATACTGAGCAAATGTGCTGTTGAGTCTGTAGGTTGTGGAATCAGTTCATAGTTGAGGTGAGTGAAGTTGTCCATGCTGCTTCAGAAGCCTGATGGTTGAAGGGTAATAACTGTTCCTGGAACTGATGGTGTGGGGACTAAGGCTCCCATACATTCTTCTTGATAACTGCAGTGAGAAGAGACCATGACCTGGATAGTGAGGGCCAATGATGGTGGACGTGAAAACAGGTACAAAATACTTGTTTAATTCCTCCATCAATAGATCTGGGTTCAATTTAGGAAAGAAACATTGAGATGTAAGATCAATTAAAGTGAAAGGCTTGATGGAACAATCAGTGAGTATACTGGGCTCTTGGTAAATATTAGCAAAACATTTCAGGAATATTTTTGACACACTTGGTATTACCATTCCATCTGTACTTCTTGGGAACTCCCTTGAGGTTGCTAAGTCTCATCGGCAACTGTTAATTTTCCAGCTGGGATGACGATCTTTATCCCTGGATTTGTCCTCCACCTACTACAACTCCCCCCATCCCTCCCCCAAATCCCTGTATTCCCTTCCCACCTATCACCACGCTGAGACGTCCAGCCAGCAGGAGGCCTGACACCGGACCCTGCCCCCCCCCCCCCCCCACCGCTGCCCTTCATTATATCATGGTGTTTCTTCATTCTCACTTTGGCCTTTGAAAGGCAGTCATTGTTTCTGATCATCATAACTTGTCAAAACCAATTTCCATTTCGGTGACCAGACGGTGTAGTTCACAGCTCGCCTCAGCTCAGGTTGGTCCAGCCCCTGTCAGTGTTAATTTAGTCCCTTCATTCATCTGAGATTGTGAGGAGCGGCCCTAATTTGGAACATGGAGCACAATAGACAGAGGAATCAATTTATTAGTACTCAACTAGAATGCCAGGAATCTTAATTAGGAGAATAGTCAATTATATCAACTGATATTTGTCCATATTTAATTATCCACACTGCTGTGCATTCTAAAGGATCTATTGTTCAACTCTGTTCAAGGCATTGACAGTTAGTGAGGGGATTTTGCTACGCAATCGGCAATAAAGGAAACAGTCCTCTTTCGTGCTTCTTTCTGGGCTTGTGTGGTATTACTGCTGGACAAGTAGACATCCCTTTGCATTCTATCAGTTGACTTTCTGATACTCCATTTCTCTTCCTTCATTTGCTGAATATTTCCCTTTTTTTAAAAAAAGTGTTTCAAATGATCAAGGAATGAACCGACTTCACAAAAATTTGCTGGAACTTACTTTTTTTGGGAGAGGCTTCCTTGCACTCCATGAGTCAGTGCTTGAGAGGCCCTTGGCCTTAGGGAACATAAAACAGTTTACAAAAGTATATAGGAGGTGAATATTTTCAGCCTGCAATTTAATATCAATATAAAATACTGAAACTGTTTGTTAAAATCTTTCACACTTCTTAAAGTCTGCATGTACTAACCTGCAAGTTTATTGGTCCAGTTAATTCCTCAAGAACTCTTTTACTTTCAGGAGGGAGCTACAATATACATTCAGTAGCCACTTTATTAGGTGTATCTGTACAGCTGCTCGTTAATGTAAATATCTAATCAGCCAATCATGTGGCATCAACTCAATGCATAAAAGCATGTGGATATGACTAAGAGGTTCAGTTGTTGTGTAGATCAAAGTTCAAGGTACATTTATTCTCAAACCATATATACTATATACAACTTTGAGATCCGTCTCCTTACAGGCAGCCACAAACTATGTTTACTATATATAACCTTGAGAACCATCTCCTTACAGGCAGCCACAAAACAAAGAAACCCAATAGAACTTAGTAAAAATAAGAAGACCCAATTTGCAGAAAAAATAACAAATTCAGCAAGCAATAACAGTAAGCAAATAACATTCAGATCTGAAAGCCCTGACACCCTAACCTTTTCAATTTGGCCTTGCACTTAAATGGTCCAAACCCTGGGTTCTCAGACCTGGGTTCTGCCGCTTCAATACACTGCCGAGCCAAGGCCCTGCTGCATTGATTTGGCCCATACCTGACCTTTCCAATTCAGGTCGGTGCATACATCGATCAAACCTCGGGTCTCTCCTTGTTCTCAGGCCTGGGCCAGGGCCCTGCCACCTTGACTCTGTATCGCCTCTGTTTGCCTTGTTTCTGTTCAGCCCCTTTGAATTGCCTCCATGTCCACTCCAGCAAAGGCCAAAGATTTTCTTATTCCCTATTCTTGGACCCGAGCCCCACTGCCTTGATTTGGCCTGGACATGCCAAGCCACAACTGTCCTACACCTTTAAGACTTCAGTTCACGTGGTAACAATGTCAGGTTGTACAGGGAAGTTGCAGGTTGTTGATTGCAGTAATTTCTCCAAACGTCTGAATGGGGAATCAGAATCAGATTTATTATCACCAGCATGTGTCGTGAAATTTGCTAGCTTAGCAGCAGATGTACAATGCAATACATGATAATATGGAAATGAAAAAATAAATAACTAAATCAATTATAGTAAGTATATATGTATATTAAATAGTTAAATTAAAAATAGTACAAAACAGAAATAATATAAAAGAAAAAGTGAGGTAGTGTTCACAGGTTCTAAGCAATGTGATCTAAGTGACCTTGACCATGGAATGATTGGTGCCAGATGGGGTGGCTTGAGTATTTCAGAAACTGCTGATCTCCTGGGATTTGCATTCACAACAGTCTCTTGAATTTACAGAAAATGTTACAAAAATCTAAAAAACATTTAATCAGTGACAGTTCCATGGGTGATAATTCTTTGTTAATGGGAAAGGTCAGAGGAGAATGGCCAGACTGGTTCAAGGTGACAGGAAGGTGACAGTAATTCAAATAACCACATGTTACAAAAGTGGTGTGCCAAAGAGCATTTCAAAGTGGATGGGCTACAGCCAACAGAAAACCACAAACATAATCTCAGTGGCCATTTTATTAGGTACAGGTGATACTCAATAAAGTGGCCACTGAGTGTATGACAACAGCTGAGAGAGTAGGAATCCAATCATAAATAGAGCATAAGAACTTACAATGATACAGAAAAAAATCCATTCAGCCCAACAACTCTATGCTTACTTCTATTGGACCCCTTATTCAGCAATATAATAACTCTCACATATCATCTTCCTTGGATTTTTTGCCATTAAACATATTTTAAGCGGTAATTTGGGATAGTTAGTTGAAGCTGGAGAAGCTAAGTTGGTTCTTAGTGTATGGGAGCAAATTGGCACCCAAAGGAAACTACTAAGGTGAACCTGCAAATTCAGCAGCAAAGGCCAGGATTAAAGCCAGACCTGGGTATCTGTAGCAGAGAGTATTACTGTGTGCTTGCTTTCATTTGAGTGCCTCAAATTCAATGTCACCCATTATGCTTTGTAACTCCAAAACATAAAACTAACTGAAAGCAAAAACACAGAACCAGAAATGCGCATCTCAGTTTAATTTTTATTTTAATTGAGGTGCGCACTTATGACAGGGTGGTGTGATGACGTAAGCCATTCACATACTTTTACATATAACCCATTATGAATGATTCAAACAAAGAATGGTAAATCAAACAATATATTTATAATATTATTCAAGTACCGTATGACTGAAGTATGAAATACACAGCACCCATGGCTCAGTCGTTCAGCGCTGTGGCTCCAGCCTCTGAAGGTCAAGAGTTTGAGTGCCCCTTTATCACAAAAATCTAGACAGATGCTTGTGGTGTTGCATTGCACTGTCAAAGATGTTTCCATTTCGGTGAGGCGTTAGACCCAAGAAAAGACAAATAACAAGGTATCTGTGGCTTACCTTTTATATGTTATCAGGCTCTGTCATTATACTGGTGAAGTTTATCAGAGCACTTAGACCCTACTGGAGAAATATACAAGCTAGCTGACCCTCTCCTGCTGACAAGTGACTACAACCAGTCAGGAGTCAGCCTCATTGAAGGGTCTCGACTCAAAATGGCAGCCGTCCACTTTCCTCCACCAGTGCTGCCTAACCTGCTGAGTTCCTCCAGCATCTTGCTTTTTGCTCCAGATTCCAGCAACTGCAGTCTCTTGAGTCTCCTGAAGAAGGACTTGTGCGACCATCACAATTACAGGATGTCCACAAGTGACCTGAAGCTGCCTCCAAGCTGCAGTGAACACCAAGTACCTGGCGAGCGGGCTGATTCTATTCAACTCTTTTTGAGGCTATGGTTTAATAGAATTAGCCCAAACACAGGATACCTTGTGACAAAACTCTCTGCACATTTAGCAGAAGGTTTAAGTTCAGAGTATGATAGAAGTCAGTGGTGACTTGTCAAAGGCAGTCAAGGTTCCAGGACCGTCTTTAAGGAGCACATTACCAGGGTCACGCAGTAGCAAAGTGGTTAGCGTATCACTTTACAGTGCCAGATTTCAGCGATTGGGATTCTATACCGCCATTTCCTGCAAGGAACTTGTACGTTCTCCCTGTTCTCCCCGCCGTTGCTCCGGTTTCTTCCCACATTCCAAAAATGTATGGTTAAGTTTCGTGAGGTGTGTACATGCTAGGCTGGCACCAGAAGCGTGGCGACACTTGCATAACCCTCACTGATTTGATTTGATGCAAAATGATGCATTTCACTGTGTGTTTCAATATTTCAATGTAAGTGCAACAAATAAAACTAATCTTTTAAATCTAGCCCACTCACCGCTTGAAGCACCCTCTGTGTTTTGGTCATTTGACCCTCCCTGTTTGCAATAGGTAAGAGTGGGCCAGAAGTTTGGAAACACATGTAGTTAGTTGGATCAAGGCCTACTAGCCCAATATTCACACTCTTCATCTAGTGTGATATTTCCTACTTTATATCAATTCAACAACACATCACCGTCTGTGCCTTGTACTTGTAATGGGCACTACATAAATACAAGTTCTTTCTTTCTCTAAGCCTGAATCCAACTTCATCCAATTGGGGCTGTCTCCTGACCACAGCAGCAGCCACTTGTCAGCAGGAGACGGACGGCTGGCTTGCATATTTCTCTGATGGGGTCTAAGCGCACTGATTGACTGCTCCAGCATAATAACATCACCTAGTTACACGAACAGAAAGCTAGACGCAGCTGCTCAGCAAATAATCCTTTTCTATTCCAAAACATCGCACCTTTCTGCTACATTAATCGACACGTCTGTGCCACAAAACAGGCCACAAGTTCTGACAGGAGTCTGACATGACCTAAACTGCAGGCTCCCAGTGAGGGGTCCCCTTCATTCCAAGTGTCTCTGATTACTTTATAATATTCTGTGATGGCAGGAAAAAATGCAATTCAAATTAGGCTTTCTTTTCTCTCTGCTTTTTATGCTGTAATTTATTTTTAATAAGAAACATTCACCTTCGACACATTGTCCCTCTCCTTCAACTGCCTGTTGTTTCTCAAGCTTTCTCCTTCAAGAACTCTCCAAGTTTTTCTTCATAAAGCTAATGTAGGTATAGAGCAATTTTATTACCAGTTCTGGGCTTGTAAATGTATTGCTGTGGTGACTCCATGCTTGCATAAGCAGTATTCAATGCTCTCTTAGAGTCATAGAATCTTACAGCACAGAAATTTGCCCTTCAGCCCAACTGGTCCAAGCTGACTTGGTGCCCAATCCAAACTAACCCCATTTTCTTGTGTTTGGCCTATATCCCTCTAAAACAGGATTCCCAACTTGGGATCCACAGACCCCTTGGTTAATGGCAGGGCTCCATGGCATAAAAAAGGTTAGGGACTTCCCTTTTTGTGTTTCTTTTCAGCCTTTTATTTTATGTTGTTAATGTACCTGCTTCAATCACTTCCTCTGGTAGATACCATCCTCCTTGTAATAGATTTCAAAGTTCAAAGTAGATTTATTATCAAAGTATGCATATGTCACCATATACTACCCTGAGATTAATTTTCTTGCAGTTGCTCGCAGTAGAACAGAGAATTACAATGCAATCAGTGAAAAGCTACATACAAAACAGCGACTGACAACCAACCTATGTGCAAAAGAAGACAAACTATGCAAATTTAAAAATAATAATAAATAGGTAAATAAATAATACTGTTGATGTAGAGTCCTTGAAAGTGAGTCCATAGGTTATAGAATCAGTTCTGAATTGAGGTGAGTGAAGTTACCATACTGGTTCATGATTCTGAAGGTTGAAAGGTAGGAACTATTTCTGAACCTGGTTGTGTGGGACCTCCTTTCCAATGGTCTTCAACTTCCCATTAAATCTTTCCCCTCTTATCTTGATTCCACAACCCTGAGAAAAAAGACAGTATGCACTCAGCCTCTCTATCCCCACATGAACTTAAAGATTCAAAGTACATTTATTATCAAAGTATATATGTAGCATACAACTCTGAGTTTCATCTTCGCACAGGCGGCCACAAAACAACAAAAACCATGGAATCCATTCAAAGAGGCCATCAAACCCCCAACGCACACAAAAGAAGAAAAAAGCTGCACGAATGGTAAAAATAATGAGCAAAGAACACAGAGTGTAAAACATCAAACCACAAAGTCATTGACAGCCTAGGAATATTCACTTCAGTTGAGTTCGGTTCAATTTAGCGCTATGTCATTCATCGCCTGCAGGCCGCAGAGCCAGTCTGCCCCAATCAAAATCGCACGGGATAGCGAAAAAAGCGGAGCCCCCAGAAACACATTATAATGTGAACTGCAGAGTCCAATCCCCAAGCCGCATCATTTAAACCTTGCCCAAGACTCAAAACTCGGCAGCATCATGCGTGAGGAAGAGATAGTCCAATTGAACGCAGGCGCTTTCCTCTGGGAGCAGTGAGCAAGAGGGCAAAAGGGAGAGGGAGAGCGGTCAAAAGCGGGCAGACGGCACTGAACACCTGCTCACCTTCCGTTCTCATTCTCATTGATTTCAATCTTCTTTGATGCCTTAATTGGTGAGATCAGCAGGAATTTGAGTCGATCCTAGGCTCTTGCACCATGCATCATGCAGGCTTTTTGGCCTCCAGGCTGCACACTTTGCTCGAAACCTCACCAATCTCCCTCGGAGACAGCAAATCAAATCAAATTCAAGTTTAGTCATCATTTAACCATGCATGAGCACAGCCGAATGAAAGAGCGTTCCTCTGGGGCCAGGGTGCGAAACATACACAGCACCAGGTACACAAGATAACGAGTATACATCCAGTCACACAAATAAAAGCCCAGGCCCTCTGAGTAACCAGTCCAGCAAATTGATGTGCAATTTCTGGCAGTACCCATATAAAGACACACACACACAATGCAGCACTGATGGGAGAAGCCATCCCTCAACCAAGCATGGACGCCACACTAGGCTGCCTCCGGCGTCTTCTCTTCTGGACAGTAGCAACAGGTAAGCTCATGGCTTGAGGCCGAGTTTTCACTACAACTAAGCTCCCACAGCTCCCTTGCCATCTGTCTCACCACCAAACAAGGGGAACAGGCCTGTGGCATCTTACATTATCAATTCCAACAGGGTCTTCTGATCACAAGAGAAACTTCCAAGATAGTCACTCACGGTAACACTGCATGCTTCCTTCGCACAGCAACACCAAAGCCTTATTACTAGCATGCAGCAACATGGCCTGTACCAAGTTCAGCTCCCTCTTCCAACCAGCGCTCGCTGATGGGTAGACCTGCAGTATCCAAATTCCTTGGAGGCTAGCACTGTCTTACAAGTGCCAGATCATTCAATTGGGATGAAAGCACACCATCAAAATGTCGATCATAGACTCCAATAGTACCAGAATCATACTTGAAAGAAGAAGAAGTAAAAGAAGTGAAAGAAGTAGTTTTGTGAACTGTCTGGAGGATGTTGTCTTTGGCCGCTTCATTCGCTGGTGCCATCTTCTTCAGCAAGCAGTAAGACATTATACACCTCTGTTAGATCACATCTCAGTCTCCTGCACTCCAAGGGAAAAAAACCTAGCCTGTGCTACCTCTCTCTATAACTCAGTCTTTCAAGTCCAGGCAATGCCCTTGTAGAATCTTTTTCAGTTTAATAAAATATTTCCTATAGCCAGATGACCAAATCTGGTCCCACCAATGTCTTGCTCAACTACAATGAAACCACCCAACTTTTATTCTTTGGTGCCAGAGTGGAAGAAATTTGTGGACAAAGATCAAAGCTGTGGGATTAAATTGGAAAATGTTAGAAATCCTCCATGGATCATGCAGCATCTGTGGAGAGAGGAGAATTTCAGATCAATCACTTTGCATTAGAATCTTTTGACGCAGATGGGGCAGGGGGTGGGGGTTTGATATGGGTGTGAGCATCATCACCTGTAAAACCTGCGTGAAAATGCTTGAACCAGCTGCATTATTACCCGGTAGATTAATTGTGATATTGACACTACCACAACCGAACATCCCTTCAGTTTTGCTAACACACAAAAAAAATCTGCAGATGCAGGAATTCCAAAGCAACTCACACAAAATGCTGGAGGAACTCTGCATCTATTGAAAAGAGTAAACAAGCCCTGATGAATGGCCTTGTCCTAAAATGTCGGCTGTTTACTCTTTTCCATAGATGACATTAGGCCTGCTGAGTTCCTCCAGCATTGTGTGTGTGTTGCTCTTCAACTCAGCTTCAGTTTTCAAGCCAGTCTTTGCATCTATGTTGATTACTAGACAGCAAAAAAAACACTGGTTATTCTATACTGTGCATTAAGATGCATCAAACATTTCACACGGCAGGAAACCTTCAAGACTTTAGCTGAATGTGTTTTCAGACTCATTGCAATCTTCATCAGTGCACCTGTCTGAATTTATACACATGTCCTTGTCCATGACTGAGCAATCTGCTGCTACATTGGTGTTCTTGTCCATTCATTGACCATCCAACCACACTTTTATCTTAAAGTGAGCCTGCTTTCTGAGATTGCTGTCAGTGGTATGAATGTCAATTATCCATTGTTCTCATTGCTTTTGTATTCAGAAAACTTCCCCTTCTGTGAAGAAATCACACCAGCAACATTGCTTTGATTTAACTCCCTTGGCTTTAGATTCACTTGCAAAAGATGTGAGTCTTGCTGAAGGCTAACATCCTGCCAGTTGATTTGATGTGTGGAAAATGGCTCTATTACATCTGTAGCAGCTTTTCACACCAGTCTCAGCCATGTGCCTTGAACTTCACTTTGGAACTCTAGCCTTTGCTATTGAAAAATGCCTGAAAAGCACCATCCTAATTCTAACTGTCATTAGATGATATTAGCATTAGGTGTGGCATATGCATAAGTATACAAAATTACTCATACAATAAAAGTCTTATTTGTAGCATCATCATGGGCACATAAGCAGCACTCGCAAGAAAAAAACATAAATTAATCAATTTCTGCACAATTTTTACAAGCAGGAACACAATTGGCATAAGAAAGCCCAAATTCCTTTGTAGGGCAAAGTAGTCAAAGTGGTCGTCATATATCTGTACTGAGATAGTGATGAGGATGTTGTTGCTTCAAGAACTGAATGGTTGAAGAGCAGCTGTTCTTGAATGGTGATTTTTTTTTAACATTCTTCAGTGTCTTTTTGACTGATATCACAATTTGCATGTAAGGAACAACCTGAGATTCTATTGAAGACCATTGATTGAATTTGTGAATTTCTGGGTGTTATAAAAACTTCAATTTCTTCAGTTGTCGATTAAGCAGTGTATTGTATCTAAAAACAGCATATTGTATCTAAAAATTTTCTTCACAAAGAAGGCATGGCAGCACCTTTACTTCGTTAGAAATTTTTGTAGATTTGGAATGTCATCTAAAACGTTGACAAAGTTCTGTAGATGCACAGTGGAGGGTATCCTGACTGCTCATATCACGGCCTTGTTTGGAAACACCAATGCCCAGCAATGGAAAAGTCTGTAAAAAGTGATGGATACAGCCCAGTTGATCTTAGCTAAGCCCTCCCCATCATTGAACACATTTACAAGGAATGAAGTCTAATGCATTCGTCATTTATTTTTTAATGGAGATAGAGCACAGAACAGGCCCTTCTGGCCCTGCATGGCTTACCTTCCAGCAAACCCCGATTTAATCCTAGCCAAATCACAGGACAACTTACAATGACTAATTAACTTAGTAACTGGTACATCTTTGGGCTGTGGAAGCAAACTGAAGCACCCAGAGGAAACCTACGCAGTCACGGGGAGGATGTACAAACTTCTTACAGGCAGTGGTGGGAATTGAAGCTGGGTCAACGTACTGCAAAGCTACCATGCCGCCATCAGAGACCCCCCACAGCCGTGCCATCATCAACGACACCCCCCATCACCAAGGCAATGCTCGGTTCTGGCTACAACCACTGGGCAAGATGTACAGGAGCCTTAGGTCCCACACCACCATGTTCAGGAACAGTTCAACACGTACAAACAAACTGGAGGAGCTCATCAGGTCCGGCAGCATTCATGGAAAAGAGCAATCAACGTTTCGGGCTGAGACCCTTCATCAGTTACTACCCTGCAAACATCAGGCTCCTGAACAAGTGTGGATAACTTCACTCACCCCAACTCTGAACTGATTCCACAAACTACAATCTCATTTTCAATTCATGTTCTCAAAATATTATTTTCTTTTCCTTTGCAGAATTTATTTTTGCACATTGGTTATCTGTCCGTATTTATGTATAGGTTTTCATAAATTCAATTGTATTTCTTTATCTCCCTGTAAGTGCTGCAAGAAAATGAATCTCAATGTAATATATGGTGTCATATACATACAGTATTTTGATAAATTTGCATGGACTTTGAGATACAGATGGTGTTTGGAGTATATGAGAACAAGAGACATGGCAAACTTTTAAACTGTATGCTTTTTCCATTCTGCCTATTTGTGTGTTTGTGTCTGCCTGGCTGTGTATTTCTCTGTTTGAATATGAGTGTACTGTATGTGTTCTGGGAGTTCGTGTATATGCACACACATACAGTATATTACACATATTATTCACGCGATCACCTATACAACACACACGACTCCTTTTAAATTATATTTCCTGCATTCAGCCCTTAAATCAATGGCTCTTCAATTTTGACACTCTTCCACAAAGAAGAAAAAAGAACTTGAATCATTTGAAGCACTTGTTAGATCACCCTTTCATTTTCTCTACTCAAGGGACACAAACTATGAATATTTTAATCTTTTCAGCCTCAAAGTTATTCTTGCAAAATGGACTGTACACTCTTAAGGGCAATAAATCCTTCAGGATGGGCAGCTTCTGGACTAAATATGGTCCTTCAAATGGGATCTAAGCAGAGTGCTCGTGAACCTGTAACATAACCTCCACTTCTTTATTTTGTAAACATTTAATATAAAGGACAGACTTCAATGAGTCCTTTCATATTATTCTTTGCACTTCATATTCTAGTGAGATCTCTGAATCTCGTCATTCCCCTATGTGTCGGATTTCTTGCCAATTAGAAAATATGCTAATCCACCTTTCTTAGGTTTACAGAAGAGAGCTTCACATTTTCCCTCACAGTTGCACACCATCTGCAAAGATTTCTTTCCACTCACTTCATCTATCAATGCCCCTTTGCAGTTTTCTGCTCCCAAATACACTATTGCCTATAACCATAAGACCATAAGAGACACAGGAGCAAATTAGGCTACTCTGCTCCGCCATTCTGTCATGGCTAATTTACTTTCTCTCTCAACCCCATTCTCCTGCCTTCGCCCTGTAACCTTTGATGCCCTTGCTAATCAAGAACCTATAAGCCTCAGCTTTAAATATGCACAACGATTGGCCTCCACATCCATACGTGACAATTATTTTCACAGATTCACCACCCTCAGGGTTAAAAGCAAGCTCCTTCTCATCTCTGTTCTAAAGGGACGTCCAATTACTATCATCAAGAAAATTGGATAAGCATCTCTCTATCCCTGAAAATTAGTTATTTAATGACATGATGGAAAGTTGAGTCCTCGTATAGATTCCTAGGGGGTATCACTAATAGACTCTTCTCAATTCCTATCATTCTTTTAATTCTAAAAGTTGCCCTTCAAAATCTTCTGAGAGACCTTTCCAAGAGCTTCTTCAGTAAATTTTGAAAATACTTAACAAGAAAATATTGGTATCAAATATATGAATAACAGAATGCAGAGTTAATAAAATCAAACTGCAAACAGGTTACAGCCATAATGCAGAAGCATAGCCTTACAGCATAATGCTTTAGATCGCCAGTGATTTGGGTTCAATTCTCACCACTGCGTGTAAGGAGATTGCATATTCTCCCCATGACTGTTTCGTTTTCCTCCACATTTCAAGAGGTTAGTAAGTTAAGGGCATGCTATGTTGGTGTTGGAAGCATGACGACACTTGCGGTCTGCCCTCAGCACGTGTTCAGACTGCGCTGGCTGTTGACGCAAAATGACGCATATCACTGTTTGTTTCAATGTTTTGATGTACATGCAACAAATATAGTTAATCTTTAGAAAATCAGTAGATTCAGGAAATCTGAGCTGCGGTTGGAAATGCTTCTCTCTGAAATCCCAAGATCTTATAGTTCCTATCTTTATTTCCAAATTTCCAAATGATACCTGGGTTTCAGCACCTATGTTACAGGGAAAGGCTGGACAAGTTAGGTCTTTATTCTTTGGAGCGTAGAAGGTTGAGCGGGGACTTGATAGAGGTATTTAAAATAATGAGGGGGATAGATCGAGTTGACGTGGATAGGCTTTTTCCATTGAGAGTAGGGGAGATTCAGACAAGAGGACATGATTTGAGAGTTGGGGGCAAAAGTTTAAGAGTAACACGAGGGGGAGTTTCTTTACTCAGAGATTGGTAGCTGTGTGGAATGAGCTTCCAGTAGAAGGGGTAGAGGCAGGTTCAGTATTGTCATTTAAAGTAAAATTGGATAGGTATATGGACAGGAAAGGAATGGAGGGTTATGGACTAAGTGCAGGCCAGTGGGACTAGGTGAGTGTGAGCATCGGCACGGACTAGAAGGGCCGAGATGGCCTGTTTCTGTGCTGTAATTGTTATATGGTTATATGGTTATATTCCACTTGGTTCTTGGCTACCTCTATAAAATCCTCCAGCCATGTAACACACAAATATTGCAGAGATTTTCTAATTCTCCTCTTGTATACTCTTGATATCGTCTGATTGACCATTAAAGGTTGAAAAAGGTTCAAAGGTTCATTTTATTGTTAAAATAGACATGTAGCACAACTTTGATATTTTTCTTCTCCAGATAATAATGAAGTATAGAAAAACTCTGGTGGTCTTTAAAGAAAAGTCATCAACCTCCCTTTCCTGCACAAGAAGAAAAATCAAACTAAATTTGCAGACCCCAAACCCCACACCCCTCCCTTGCACAAAAAAATGATTACCCACACCAAAGATAACAGCTGGAACACTAAACCCCAAACCCCCAACACCTTTTCTCACACAAAAGCCAACATATCGCCCAACTGGAAAATGGCAGCCACAACATCAAAAAACTCAAGACCCCAACTTTCACCTCACAAAAAAACTTTAGCCTGTAGCTGTAATAGTTCTAAACTCTAATGTTCCCTAAACCTCTCCACTTTATCTCTTTGAACTTCAAAACAAATCTATCTCATTAAACAAGATTTTGTTTTTTTTCTTAATCTTATAGTTCAACATCAAACTAGGATGTTTCATAATAATATAGATTCTTCAAATACTCTGCACACGTTCTTGAAGAGGGCGTGTTTTAAATTATTGGCAATAAAACACGACATTCTATATTAATTAGTCGAGTTTTGTTATACTTGAAAGAGAAAGTAGTTGGGTGGTTGAATAGAAATCTTTAAAATTTTAATAGTTCTTTATGGAGTGTGAGAAAGCGAATTAGAGTCCAGCAGAGAAAGTCAGTTACCTAACAAAAGAATAGGCATTGAATGTATGAGAGAATGTTTTTCCCCAATGTTTTTCAAGATTCAAAGCAACAAACAAGAATGTTTTTCTTGATTCGGAACAAGAAGGCAGCAATAGAGCACCTAAGGATTTTCAGCGGGAAGACATTTTGAGTTCTCAGCAGAAGAGAGAGGCCAGACTGCGCAGGTGCGTGATGTCAGCCAGTTGAGCGCGAACAGTTTAAAAAGAAGGCAGCCATATCCAGCAAGCAGCGTTGGGAGGGGGCAGCAGAGTGAAAGGGCTTTGGCGGTAATGGGACAAGGTGAGGCAGTTGCTGATTGCAAAAGGAGGTAGCATGTGTGTGAGCCCAGTTTTCTGTGGTCGGTGTCAGATGTGGGAGGTCTTGGAGTCTCCCAGCGTATTGAGTATTAGAGTATTGTGTTCAATTCTGGTCACCTCATTATAGGAAGGATGTGGAAGCTATGGAGAGGGTGCAGAGGAGATTTACCAGAATATTGCCTGGATTGGAGAACAAGTCATATGAAGCAAGGTTAGCAGAGCTGGGACTTTACTCTTTGGAGCGTAGAAGAATGAGAGGGGACTTGATAGAGGTCTACAAGATTATGAGAGGCATAGATAGGGTGGATAGTCAGTACCTGTTTCCCTGGGCACCAATAGCAAACACCAGAGGACATAGGTGCCGTGAGGGAGATAAGTGCCGGGAGGGAGGTTGGTGGGAAGGGATCGGGGGGACGAATAGATAAGGGAGTCGCGTAGGGAGCAAACCCTGCAGAAAGCAGAAAAAGGGGGGAGGGAGAGATGTGCTTGGTAGTGGGACCCTGTTGGAGGTGGTGGAAGTTACAGAGAATTATATGTTGGACCCGGAGGCCGGTGGGGTGGTAGGTGAGGACAAGGGGAACCCTATCCCTAGTGGGGTGGCGGGAGGATGGGTGAGGGCAGATGTGCGGGAAATGGGAGAGATGCGTTTGAGAGCAGAGTTGTTGGTGGAGGAAGGGAAGCCCCTTTCTTTGAAAAAAGAAGACATCTCCTCCATCCTGGAATGAAAAGCCTCATCCTGAGAACAGATGTGGTAGAGACAGAGGAATTGCGAGAAGGGGATGGTATTTTTGCAAGAGACAGGGTGGGAAGAAGAATAATCTAGGTAGCTGTGAGAGTCTGTAGGCTTATAGTAGACATCAGTAGTTCAGCTGTCTCCAGAGATGGAGACAGAAAAATCAAGAAAGGGGAAGGAGGTGTCAGAAATGGACCAGGTAAATTTGAGGGCAGGGTGAAAGTTGGAGGCAAAGTTAATGAAGTCGACGAGCTCAGCATGCGTGCAGAAAGCAGCGCCAATGCAGTTGTCGATGTAGTGAAAGGAAAGAGGGGGATGGATACCAGTATAGGGATGGAACATGGACTGTTCCACAAAGCCAACAAAAAAGCAAGCATAGCTGGGACCCATACGGGTGCCCATGACTACACCTTTAGTTTGGAGGAAGTGGGAGGAGCCAAAGGAGAAATTATTAAGAGTAAGGACTAATTCTGCTAGAAGGAGGAGAGTGGTAGTAGAGGGAAACTGGTTAGGTCTGGAATCCAAAAAGAAGTGGACAGTTTGGAGACCTTCCTGGTGGGGGATGGAGGTATATAGGGACTGGACATCCATGGTGAGAATAAGGTGGTGGGGGCCAGGGAACCTAAAATCATAGAAAAAATTCAGAGAATGAGGAGCGTCATGAACATAGGTGGGAAGGGATTGAACGGGGGGGGGGGGTGGGGAATAAAACAGTGTCCAAGTATGCAGAAATGAGCTTGGTGGGGCAGGAGCAAGCTGAGACAATGGGTCTACCTGGAAGGCAGGTTTGTGTATCTTGGGTTGGAGGTAGAAACGGGAAGTGTGGGGGGTGGGAACTATGAGGTTGGTGGCAGTGGATGGGAGATCAGGTTGGTGATGGTATAGGAGACAATGGCCTGATGCTCCTTAGTGGGGTCATGATCAAGGGGTAAATGACAGGAGGTATCAGTGAGTTGTCGCTGTGCCTCAGCAAGGTAGAGGTCAGTACACCAGACAACAACAGCTCCCCCCTTATCAGCGGGTTTTATAGTGAGTTTGGGATTGGTGCAGAGGGAGTGGAGAACACAGCGTTCGGAAGGAGTGAGTTTGGAATTGCAACTAGGTGTGGTGAAGTCGAGACGGTTGATGTCCCGTCGGCAGTTAGCAATAAAGAGATCCAGAGCAGGCAGAAGACCAGAGCGAGGTGTCCATGAAGAGGAGGAGGGTTGAAGACAGGAGAAGGGGTCATCAGTGGGGGTAGGAGAGTCCTTGCCAAAGAAGTAGGCTCAAAAACGGAGCTGGCGGAAGAAGAGTTCAGCGTCATGGCGTATACGGAACTCGCTGAGGTGTGGGTGCAGGGGGAAAAAGGTGAGGCAACTCCCTTGTCCATTTGTCCCCCCCCATCCCTTCCCACCGATCTCCCTCCCGGCACTTATACTTGTAAGTAGAACAAATGATACACCTGCCCTTCCACCTCCTCCCTCACCACCATTCAGGGCCCCAGACATTTCACCTGTCAGTCAGCTGGTGTGATATACCACGTCCGGTGCTCCCGGTGTGGCCTTCTATATATTGGTGTGACCAGACGCAGACTGGGAAACCATTTCGTTGAACACCTACACTCTGTCCGCCAGAGAAAGCAGGATCTCCCAGTAGCCACACTTTTTAATTCCATGTCCCATTTCCATTCTGATATGTCACTCCATGGCTTCCTCTACTGTCAAGATGAAGCCACACTCAGGTTGGAGGAACAACATCTTATATTCCGTCTGGGTAGCCTCCAACCTGGTGGCATGAACATTGATTTTTCTAACTTCCGTTAATGCCCCTCCTCCCTTTCTTACCCCATCCTTTATCTATTTATCTATCTATCTAGTTATTTATTATTTTCCTTTTTTTCTCTCTCTCTCTTTTTCTCTTTCTGTCCCTCTTACAATCACTCTTTGCCTGCTCTCCATGTTCCTTTGGTGCTCCCCTACCCCTTTCTTTCTCCCTAGACCTCCCATCCCATGATCCTCTCCCTTCCCCAGCTCTGTATCCCTTTTGCCAATCACCCCCCAGCTCTTAGCTTCATCCCTCCCCCTCCTGTCTTCTGCTATCATTTCAGATCTCCCCTTCCCCCTCCCACTTCCAAATCTCTTACTATCTCTTCTTTCAGTTAGTCCTGACGAAGGGTCTCGGCCCGAAACTGTACTTCTTCCTATAGATGCTGCCTGGCCTGCTTGTTTATAATGCCCTTGCCAACTCCCTTCCCCCCCACCACTCTTTCAGTGGCAAATTGCATAGACTCATTTAAAGAGAGTCTGGATAAAAACAAGGCGGGTGGTAGGAAATATAGGGAGAAGGAAATAAGTGGATATGCTAATTGTTTTAGAATAGGAAGAGCTAGAGGCATCTGTGGTGAAGCATATACATCTGCACAGACAAGCTGGCCAATGTAATTCAAGGTAAGAGGGTCCAGCACCATTGTAGTAAGAATGTACACATTGTGTTGTGAGCAGTCTGCCTTCAGACTGCTGTAAGTGGAATTCTTTTTCATTGCTAAATGAAAAAAGCCACATACTTTGAACATTTTAATTGTACTGTGCAAATACTTCCTGTACATTTGAAAGAGTAAGGGAAATTAGGGTGATACAATCACGACATCTGTTCTACAGAAGCCTTAATGAAAGCCTTTATGTTGTTAGCACAACTATAAATGTAAATATGTCTACTTGAGATTAGAGGGTAGAACCTTTTTCAAGACAGAAATTGCGACTGGCCCACTGTTAAATTACTGCAACATGCCCATAAAATGGGGCAGGACAGGTTTAACTGCTTTGAGCTTTTAAATTGAGGCTTACAGTTCCCGATTAATATCAGCTTCAGGCATAATTATTGGAAGTCAAACAACCTTCTGCAGTCTTGCCACTGAACAGTGGTATTCAGTGAAACTCTTTACTACGCTAGTTTTCAATTACTGATGCAATTATATTATTTGCATTGGAAATTGAATTTGACACTGAGGGTTGACTTAATTGATTAATAACTTCTTGCTGTTCTTCGAGGAGCTGAATTCACAGAAGTTTGTCAATGTTATCAAGCAATCCTTTGATCAGCAGATTCAACTTTTGGGTCTGTTACACTGGGTATTTCTGCAGCTGAGCTGATCTATAATGGAGACCAGCAGCCGTTGGAAGTGGTATGTGTGAGAGGGAAACCAAGCATCCCATGAGGGTCTGTTAGAAAGAGGCAGACCCTACAGACTCAAAGGCTGGGGAGGAGACGGTAATTAGGAAGGCATAGGCACTGGAGGTCAGAATAATGAAACTATTATAACATCGCTGCTTGTGAAGCCGTCTACTGAAATTCAGTTAATTCAAAATTCTTTTCTCAGCACTAGTAGCTAACAGAGAAACACTGAGAATTGAGCAGTGTATTTGTAAGCCAGTGTTCTTGATGATCACACCCTGCAGCAAAGAATTATGGGTCTGGAGGTGGGTCCGTTATAAAGGTTCTGGTCTTGATATCTGCACATGGAATGTAGAGGTAAAAAAATACCCTCAATTTCTTGAGCTAATTCATGAGTGCATTAAGAAATTTGGTTCCTCTGACATCAGTGCTCTCTGTACCTCCTGTGAAAACAGTTGGATATAAGCTTTATCGGAAGGGTCCCCTCAGCTCAGAGGCCAATTGGTCCGTGGTGCCTGTGGAAAGAATGATCTGTTTAGTTGCACTATCCTCCTCAGTCAAATCAGCAATTAGTGATGAATCAACGATGTTGGGGAAAGGTACATTGAATCATACAGTGAATGCAAGCTTGTGTCAAAGACCAGCACAGTCTGAGGCTGTGGTGCGGGCAGCCGCTAGCATTGCCAAGCTTCTGGTGCCGACATAGCACGTTATTAACCATACCCTATCGTGTGGATTGTGGAAGGATGCCGCAGTACCTGGAGGAAGCCCACGCGATCACAGGGAGAATACATGAACTCCCTACAGGCAGTTGGAGGAATTGAACCCCAATCCACTGATTGCTGATGCTGTTGCATTAACTGCTGTGCTACCATGCTGCCCCACGTACACTGTGCAGCGAAGTTGTAGACTAACAATCCAGGGCACTGGTCTATTGATCCAGAGCCATGTTTGATCCCCAGCTCAGCAGAAGGTGAAATTAACTTCAAGTAATTAAATAAATCTGGGATCGAAAGGCTTGTAAGAATAGTGACCTTGAAACTACTGGTTTGACATCAAAACCTACATGGTTGGCTGATGAAGTTCCGGACAGGACACCTGCCAATCTTTGCACATTTGTCCCAGATGCAGAATCAGTATCAGGTTTAATATTGCTGGCATATATCATGAAATTTGTTGTTTTGTGGCAGCAGTACAGTGCAAGACATAATAATAAAAATGCTATAAATTGCAATAGGAAATACAATTACAGAATTAACTCAAATGGATTTACTGTCTGTTCAGGAATCTGATGGTGGATGAGAAGAAGCTGTTCCTGAATCATTGCATGTGTGCCTTCAGGCTCCTGGACCTCCTCTCTGATGGTAGCAATGAGAAGAGGGCATGTCCTGGGTGGTGAGGGTTCTCAAAGATGGATGCTGCCTTTTTGAGGAATTGCCTTTTGAAGATGTCCTTGATGGTGAGGAGGCTTGTGAAAATGATGGTGTTGTATAACTTGAGACAATATTGTTAAATTTGAAGTAGTCCTACAAGTCATTCTATCCAGGGATGAGCAATAAATGCTGGCCTAACAACAAAGCCGACATACAGTGAAGGAGTGAATGCGATATAGTTACACTTATTTGTCACAGGTATAGTACATTAACGCATTGCAGCATACTGTGGAATGTGTCATCTGTGTCAATGACCGACGTTGGAGCTAAAATAACCCACAGCTCACAACCCCATCTAACCTGTACATCTTTGGAATGTGGGAGGAAACCAGAGCACCTAGAGGGAGCCCATGCAGTCACGGGGAGAACGTACAAACTCCTTACTGTCAGCAGTCGGAATTGAACCCCAATCTGGTGCTGTAAAGTGCTAAACTACAGTGCTGCCCTGTCAATGTCATTGCAGAGGGAAGGAAAACTGTGTAAACCAGTACTATCAACTTTGAGTGGCAGACCTTCAATTCACCTTGGCACCCTTTCCATCGCAGAGAGAAAGGACACTGGTGGGACTTAATTATTGGTTGTAGCCTGTTTTCTCAAAGTTTTTGGACTCCCTGGGCATTCTGTGAAAATTGTGCTGTTGTGCTCTCACTGAAGGCAAATTGAGTTAACACACGTTCTGCCATTAGTTCAATCTTGCCTGAAGCAGTGGGAGGTTGAGAGATCAGCCCTGGCTAGGCAACTGAGAGCGTACAGGCATGCTGACTTGCCCAGGAAGCATGACGATGGAAGGCAGCAACAGTATATTTATGTAGCAACTTGGACAAAAGGATGTTGAACAACTTCTCATTGACCCAATGGAAATACCCAATCATCAAATCCCAACCCACTTTAAGGGGAGATTAAAGATAGCTTTATTTGTCACACGTACATCAAAACATCCAAACGTGGAGAAAAACATTGTTTGCATCAACAGCCGACACAATCTGAGATATGATGGGTGACACAACGCTTCTGGCACCAACATAGCACACCCATAATTTACTACTCCTAACTCGTACATACATCTTTGGAATGTAGGAGTAAGCTGGAGCACATGGAGGAAACTCATCTGGCTGAACAGACATACTCCTTACAGACAGCGACGGGAATTGAACCTGATCTTACAACTGATGCTGTAAAGTGCAACGCCAACCGCTAACTGTTTTGCTGCCCAATAACACTTTACAGAAGTGCAGTCAAGCATGAATGAAATGGAAGGAATATCAAAGGAAATTTGTATTGGATGGCAAAGTGAAGCCTGACGATCAAACACGACCTTTTGGAGAGATAGACCCGGCTCGAGAGGCACCTTCTGCTTCTATTTTTTTTTGTTATTAAGAAATTGTTGAGGACTATTAGAGTAACCATTTAAATACAATTAGTCACCCTAGATTAGGCATAATAGGGAGGGGATAGCAAATGAAACAAAGTCTCTATGTACTGGAAGTGCGTAATAAATCTGAAAATATTGAGAAAAAACTCATCAAATCAGACAGCGTCAGTGGAAGAGTAAATAAAATAAAGTGATATTAAAGATTAGCTTTATTTGTCACATGTACATTGAAGCATTGAAATGTGCAGTGAAGTGCGTTGTTTGCACTGAAAGCAACCTGCAAGTATCACCATGCTTCTGGCTTTAACTTAGCATGACCACAAGTGACTTACTGTCATCTGTGCATTTTTAGAATGTGGGAGGGAAGTGGAGCACTCGGAAGAAACCCATGCGATCACAGAGAGAACGTATGAACTCCTTACAGACAGCAGTGAGAATTGAACCCTGATCTTCTGATTGCTAGTTCTGTAAAGTATTACACCAACTGCTGCACTACAGTGCTGCCCTGTCAATATCATTGCACAGAGAAAACTTCAGATGTTCCCAATATTTTGTTCTATGACAGCAGAAGGATGTGCTGGTGCTAAGGATATATTACATGGGAATTACTAACTCATTCAGTCTGGCCAATCCATGCTTACAGTCCACTGAACATGTACAGCTGTTTTATGCTGTACATTTGCCCGGACAGCTCTGGCTACGTCTGTGCTCTGGTTAATGTCCGATATTGAATGGACGTTATTTCTGCTTTAGTTACAAGCAGAAAGGTTAACATTCACATACAAAACAAAAAAAAAAGCTGTAATCAAAACTAACAAAGCTGGAGACACTCAGCGGGTCAGATGGCACCTGCAGAGTGAAAAACTAAGCTTAACATTTTTCGATCAATGACTTCATCAGAGCTTACTGTCATGTGTCCTTTTAGTGTTAGGCTTTGGGAAGAAACCCGGAGTCAGCCAAATGACACAAGTCTGCTCCATGTTTCAGAAAAGTCCTGCAGCACTATTACCAAAAAAACTGGGATCAAGCCAGAGCACTAGATACAAAAACAGGTGACCCAGTACTTAGTTAAAGAGGAATCAAGGTTTATACATCAAGAAGGTGAAAGCTCATGGTTGTTAGGGAATTTCTGGGGTTAGCACATATAGCAAATACTGTAATTTCAACAACTAACATCAACCACCAATCTTCAAATTTCAATATAGATTGTAGATTAAATTAAAAATGCAGTTCTGAACAATGGGTTCCTAAAAGCCATGAATCACAGTTAATGGGAAGACCAGACAATGTTGATTAAAATGCATTTAGGTGTCTGTGGTGTGGGTGTGAAGGTTGCGTACAGTTTAGAGAAAGCATTGTCGATGCATTGTAAATATGGATTTGTCCTTTAATCTTTACCACATAAAACGTTGTGCAGTGTTAGGTCATGCAGACTTCTTCTTGTCCGAAAGAAGATGCCTGCTGTGTCTCATTTTGTTGAATAAAGTCACTACTTCATATCCTCCAGCTAAGTCTGCCCTGAGACTATGTTCATGCAGCAACAATGATATTTTACCAAGGGTAGGGGAGCCTTAAGCTAGAGGGCATGGGTTTAAGGTGATAGAGGAAAATTTTAAAGGACAGTTCATACAGAGGGCTGTGATTAATGGGATAAGCTGCTAGATGTAGATATCAGATTCAGATTCAGATTCAGATTCAGTTTGTTGTCATTTAGAAACCACAAATACAATGCAGTTAAAAAATGAGACAACGTTCCTCCAGAATGATATCACAAAAGCATATGACAAAACAGACTACACCAGAAAATCCACATAACGTTTGGCAATCCACAATCCAGAGTCCGGAGAGGCTGCTGCATATTAATATCATGCTACCATCTTAGCGCGTTCCCTGGAAAGGAGCTCCAAAGCCACCAGACAAACAAGACCAAAAGCTAAAGCTACAAGACCTGCACAAAACCACATAGTTACAACATATAGTTACAACAGTGCAAACAATAGCATAATTGATAAAAAAAAAGACAGACCATGGGCACAGTAAAGATAGTCCAAAGATGTTAAAAGACTATAAGTTCAAAAGAAATCACCACACAGTTTCCACAAGTCCCCAGGGTCCCGACAGACTTGCCATCCTACGCCAGCAGCAGAAGGGAATACCCCCACTATGGACTTCCACGGCGCCACCCGACTCAGCCTCGCAGACGCAGCACAGAATGAAAGCGACCTGACCGCAGCAGACTCCGAGTCCGTCGAACCTCCGAACCGATGACCAACCCCTCCGGCACAGCTTCTCCAAGCACCATCCTCTGCCAAGCGTATTAAGACAGCTCCGCCAATGACCGTCGGCAACGCGACCCCGAGGACTGGGGGCCTGTTCTTCCCAGCAGAGTCCTGGACCTCACAGCAGCAGCAGCAACGAAGAAGGTCTTCCTGGAGATTTCCCGATGTTCCTCCGTGCTCCCACGTCCATTTTCAATCAATTATGATTGCGCACGGCACCCCACTTCACAAATAACAGATAATCAGCTCTGGAGTGGCCGCTGCAAGCTGCGTCGCGCCGCCATCTTGGAAATCACTTAATTACGAAACTTTGGAGGCACTTGTACAAATGCATGGATAGGAAGGTTTTAGAAAAATATGGGCCAAACACAGGCAAATGAGACTAGCTCAAATAGGCACTTTGGTTGGCATGGATTAGTTGGGCTGAAGGGCCTGCTTCTGTACTGTAAATCTGAGAAGAAACTATCTAAAAAAATGCAAAGGAGTTTATGGAGTGGGGGCAAGAACTTACAAAGTGGATAGCTGCAAATGTAATGACCAGTGAATGAGTGAAGTGAGGTTGCTCAAAGCTGATGGACTGTTGAGATCTCAGAGAATTGGAAGGCCCAGGGACATTATGGAGATAGAGAATGAGTGTTGGAAGTGATCACAGAGATTAGTATTTTCAATTTGATTCATTGCTGGATCTGGAGTCAGTGTAGTCACATGAGCCTTGAGGTAGTGGGTAAGTGGTGAACTGATGTCAGTCGGAACCTAAGCAGACATTTTGGAAGGGCCCATGCACAAAGGAAGCTAAAACATTTGACTGATGAACACTGGATCTGACAAAGATTGAGGTTAAAAAGGCAATGTCTGAGCAAATGCTGCTAAAATTCTTTAGAGGCTGCAAACTTTCAGATCATCTTATGCAAAAATGCCAGGATTTTTTCAGATGAGGGTCAGTAGCCACATGATCAGGTCATCATTGTAATGATGTTGGTGGAAGCATATTGTGCACAAATCTACGCTATGGCAAGTGAGAGCACTTCAAAAGTACCTTGATGACCAGAATGTCTTTCTCAATGTTGTAAATGGGATGTGAAAGGATCTAGATCTAGAAAAATGCTATATTCTTTACCAGCCTCAAACACGAGGATGTCAGGCAGCGAACAATATGATAATTTGAGAGAACTTTAACGGCCCCAGTGACTCCCCATCCATGCTATCTCATCATCACTAGCTTCTGGGTCCTGATATTTTTAAGTAGCAGAAAACTTCCAGCAGCGTGAGCTGCAAAATCCCCTTGCCTGAGACTTTGCTTTTGGGGTTGCTAATGAATTTAAGTGAATATTAGTCATAGTGGCACTGGGCAGAGGATTTAAGTTAGATTAGTGATTAGGGATTCAATGCATTAGTTTGAATGAGTGTGCCAGAGCTATTTTATCCTGTTGTGTTCCCTGATTGAAGCTCTGCCAACCACACGTTCCCCTAATTTACGCTTAGTGCTTCTCCAGTCAATCAATTAATTAAATATTTAAATCTTTCAGAATTGATTTTTTTTCAATTTTCTCACAAAATCCTTTACAATTGGGGGGGGGGGGGAATGTACAGATAATGCTAATTCTCTTGTGGTTTAGACCTTTTAAATCTGTACAGAAGATTTTGTCCAGCATACAGCTGTTATTTTTAAGCCGAGTGAATCAATAGCAAGTATACCTCCCACTCACTGGACACATGCGGGGCAGAAGCATTGCAAAGCACGAGATGATTTTATCAAAACAAACTTTGACTCGCAGTCAAATACGTAGGTAGTAGGTAGTCAGAGTTATACAGAATAGAAGCAGGCCCTTTGGGCTAACTCATTCATGTTGACCAAGTTATCCATCCAAGCTAGTGCCACTTGCCTCCATTTGGCCCATATGCCTCTAAGTGCTTTCTATCCATGTCCCTGTCTAAATGTCTTTTAATTGGGTATATTGGGACAGGGGACCAAATTGTTAGCCATAGGGCTATGACTTAAAGGAAGTTTTATATATATTTATGAGATGTGGGCATCAATTGGATGGACTTTATTTATTTTCTCCACCTTTAGAATCAATGCTAACTCTCAGAGGAAGCCCATATATCCCATTCACCCAGTTATTTCTCTTGAATTAATTTTCTCACACATGCTCGTCAACACTCCCATAATTCTTCTGATGCCCGCCTAACCTAGGTCCTACTTGGGTCCTGATGAAAGGTCGTGGCCCAAAACATCAACTGTTTACTCTTTTCCATTGACGCTGCCTGGCCTGCTGAGTTCCTCCAGCATTTTGTATGTGTGGAGCCGCAGGAGATGGGTGAGGTACTCAGGGAATATTTCTCTTCTCTTTTTATTTTGGAGAAAGACATGAGGGCTAGGGTCTCAATAAAATTAATGATGGTGTCTTTAGGATGGTCTATATTAAAGTAGTGAGGCACTTGAATTTCCAGGACCTGATCAAGTATATCCAAAAAACACTCCTTCAATAAATAGCCAAGCTTCCAGCTGTACTTGCTGTCTAGGTGTGTGTTCTTGGAGATATGCATAGATCAACGATTTCTTTTATGCAGCTGTTGGGAATGAATGGCACACAGACCCTTGCATCCATCTCTGTACCTTCTTTGCAAATCCACATTCTACAGAAGGTGTGTGACTGTCACTTCCCTAACAATCATCCCGAGGCCATCAAGAGTTGGGGATGATATGGCACCTGCACCGGAAGGATCTGGCTCAGAGTACTATCTTGACTGTGAGGTTATTTAGGATTGCCTTTCACACCAGCCAAGCAAGGATTTGGTGCTTGTTGGTCAGATTTGGGGATGAAGCATTCTGCTACATGGTTTGGACCATTTGCTCCAGGAATTAACCAACAAATTTCCATAATATCCCTCTCCCACAGTGTCTGCACTGCATCTCATGCTGACCACTACCTGGTGGACTTTAGAACAAAAGTATTTACTTGGAAGAGCTCTTCCATGATGAACAGGTAGTGTAGCAAAGTCCAGCTGACTGGGGCATTGCATAGTCAAGAGGTCTGTCTTGTACAACACCAGGGGCAGGTCTAAGCTCAGTAATTGTGACATCGAGTGCCCACGTACCTTGGGTCCACACAGGAAATGATACAGTCATAGTGGTCATCAGGATAAGGGCAGTGTTAGATACACATTTACCCCAATCTCAGGGGACATGCATTGTGAATCATCAGACTTGCTCCAACCTGAACAACCAGATAAATTAGAAAATCCCACGTGTTTATTGGGGCAAAGGAATGAGAAACAGGCCACACCAATGGAATTTGCAACAGAGAGCATATTGACCAATTTCCTTCCAGCTATGGAAAGAGCACGCCATTTCCACAAAATTTTGTTTTATCTTCTCATCCTCACCTGGCAACTCTTGGTACACACCCAAGCTTGTTGTTTCCACCCTCAAAAATGCTACCTTCCTGCAGCATATTCTGTAAACTCAGAAGGTCTTGATTTACCTCAGTCAAGATAGTACTTTAAAAATTCTCTGTAAAGACAGTTCAGTTCAGTCCTTTAAAAGCAGAAGAGGTGGAGTATGCTCATGACAAACTCTTTGTGCTGCACAAATGTGGTGATTCTGTCTAAGTCCTGCTCAATCACCTTGTAGCATCTAGTCAGCACAGATCATTCTTTTTATCTACCAAGGGAGTTTTTCATCATCATCCTGCAAGCAGTATACATTCCACCTTAGGTCAATGTCCCTGCAAGATGGGAGCAATGTACTCAACAGGCACAAAACTGTGCACCCTAATGCCTTCCATATCATTACAGGAGATTTCAACCAGGCCAGTTTGAAGAAGTTTCTGAGAAACTATCATCAATATATCACCTGTGGAACCAGAAGTGCCAACACACTTGACTATTGATATACCACCATCAAGAAAACTTACTATGCCACCCCACGCTCACACTTTGGAAAGTCCAATACCTGGCTGTATGTAGTGCATAGGCAGAGATCAAAGGCTGCAGCACCAATGGTGAGGACCAAGAAGGTATGATTAAAGGAAGCAGAGAAACACTTACAGGACTGCTTTAGTCAGTGGAATGGACAATTTCAGGGATTTATCTTTGAGTCGCTGACTTCATCAAGACCTGTGTGGATGAGTGTGTGCCTTCGAGAACATATTGGGACAGGCCATGCATGAAGCATGAACAAAGCCGCAGTCTGCAAAGGGCTAGATCCGTTGCATTAAAGAACTATATAAGAAGTCAAGGTACAATCTATGAAGGCTATTTTAAGGGTGAAAAATTCTGATTGAAGTTAGAGATGGAATCGGATGCACATCAGCTCTGGCAGGGTTTGCAGGCTATTATTACCTACAAAGTGAAATCTAACATCAGGAATGGCTGTAATGCTTCACTCCCAGATGAGCTCAATACCTTTCATATATGCTTTGAAAATGAGAATAAAACTACAGCTGTGGAAATTCTTGCAGCATCTGGCGACCCCGTGATTTGTATCTTGGAGGCCAACTTTATAACATCTTTCAAGAGGGTGAACCCTCGCAAGGTGTCAGTCCCCTGATGTTGTACCTAGTAGGGCTCTGAAAACTTGTGCCAACCAACTGGTGGGAGAATTCAAGGACATTCAAGGTCAAAGCTGCTATGCAGTTTGACTCTGTAGTTAAGAAGTCATACGGTGCATTGGCCTTCATCAATCGTGGGACTGAGTTTAACAGCCGAGAGGTAATGTTGCAGCTGTATAAGACCCTGGTCAGACCCCACTTGGAGTACTGAGCTCAGTTCTGGTCACCTCACTACAGGAAGGATGTGGAAACCATAGAAAAGGTGCAGAGGAGATTTACAAGGATGTTGCCTGGATTGTAGAGCATGCCTTATGAGAATAGGTTGAGTGAACTTGGCCTTTTCTCCTTGGAGCGATGGAGGATGAAAGGTGACCTGATAGAGGTGTACAAGATAATGAGAGGCATTGATCGTGTGGATATTCAGAGGCTTTTCCCCAGGGCTGAAATGGCTAGCACGAGAGGCATAGTTTTAAGGTGGTTGGAAGTAGGTACAGAGGAGATGTCAGGGGTAAGGTTTTTACGCAGAGAGTGTTGAGTGCATGGAATGGGTTGCCAGCAGCGGCGGTGGAGACGGAAACGATAGGGTCTTTTAAGAGACTCCTGGATGGCTACATGGAGCTTAGAAAAATAGAGGGCTATGGGTAAGCCCAAGTAGTTCTAAGGTAAGGACATGTTTGGCACAGCTTAGTGGGCCGAAGGGCCTGCATTGTGCTGTAGGTTTTCTATATTTCTATGTTTTTATGACATTTTCAGTCTCATACTACTGGAGTTGGAGGTTTGCAGCTGTTTGAAAAGGGCATGGTCAGCTGCCTCAATGACTATCTCTCAGTGGTCCTCAATGATGAAATCCTTTGAGAGGTTGACCATGGCTAGAATCAACTTCTGCCTAAGCAAGGACCTGGGCTTACTGCAATTTGCCTATTGCCACAATAGTTCTACAGTGGATGCAATTGCAATGTCTCTCCACTTGGCCTTGGATCACTGGGACAATAGTAATACTTATGTCAGGCTGTTGTTTATTGACTACAGCTCAGCATTCAATACAATCATACCCTCAATTCTAATCAACTAGCTCCAAAACCTGGACTTGTGTGCTTCCCTCTGCAACTGGATCCTTGACTTGTTCACCAAGAGACCACAGTCTGTGCTGATCAGAAATAATATCTCCTTCTCACTAGCAATCAATACTGGTGAACCTCAAGGATGTATGCATAGCCCACTGCTCTACTCGTTTTACACTCACGATTGTGTAGCTAGGTGCAGCCATCCACAAATTTACTGATGACATAACTTTTGTTGACAGATCTTCAGATAAAGAGGACGTGTACTGGAAGTGAGCTATATCAGTGGGCTGAATAGTGTCATAACAACGATCCAAGGAATTGATTGTAGACTTCAGGAAGGGAAAGTCAAGGGTAAACACACCAGTCCTCATCATGTGGTCAGCATGAGCAGTTTCAAGTTCCTTGGTGTCAACACCTCTGAAGATCTATCCTGGGCCTAACATATTGATACAATTATAGGGAAGGAATGACAGCAGCTATTTTACATTAGGGGTTTGAGGAGACATTATATTTCAAGAAAGACACTCGCAAATGTCTACAGATGTACCATGGAGAGCATTCTATCTGGTTGCATCACCATCTGGAATGGAGGGGCCACTGCATAGGGTAGGAAAAAGCTGCAGAAAGTTGTAAACTCAACCAGTTCCATTGGGGCACTAGCCTCCCCAGCATCCAGGGCACCTTCAAAAGATGACGCCTCAAAATAGTGACATCCAGCATTAAGGACCCCCAACAACCAGGACGTGCCTTGTTCTATTTGCTACCATTAAGGAGAGGATACAGGAGCCTGAAGACACACACTCAATATGGAACAGCTTCTTTCCCTCCATCATCACATTCCACAGGGGTTGTATTGAGAGCATCCTGAGCAGCTGCATCACTGCCTAGTTCGGAAATTGCACCATCTTAGATCGCAAGACCCTGTAGCGGATAGTGAGGTCAGCTGAGAAGATCATCGGAGTCTCTCTTCCAGACATTTACACTACACGCTGCATCCGCAAAGGAAACAGCATTATGAAGGACACCATGCACCTCTCATACAATCTCTTCTCCCTCCTGCCGTCTGGGAAAAGGCTCCGAAGCATTCGGGCTCTCACGACCAGACTATGTAACAGTTTCTTCCCCCAAGCCATCAGACTCCTCAATACCCGAAGCCTGGACTCTCACCTTGCCCTACTGTCCTGTTTATTATTTATTGTAAATGCCTGTACATTTTTGGGCACCTTATGCAGTCCTGTGTAGATCTGTAGTCTAGTGTAGCTTTCTCTGTGTTGTTTTTTTTAATTACGTAGTCAGTCTAGTTTTTTGTACTGTGTCATGTAACACCATGGTCCTGAAAAACGTTGTCTCATTTTTACTATGCACTGTACCAGCAGTTATGGTCGAAATGACACTAAAAGTGACTTGACTTGACTTGACTTGATCATCAGATTTCTGAATGGACAATGAACCCATGAACACTACCTTATTATTGTTTCCTTTCTTTCTGCACTATGTATTTAATTTAGGCTATATACATATAGGGTTGTGGGGTGGAGATAAAGTATGTCTTACCAAAGAGAGAAGATGCTCCTTCACCTCTTGTAACCTGCAGGTCACTCTCAGGCAAGGTGTAGCACCTGCTTAGCCCTCCGAATATGGTCAAGTGAAGCTATGGGAGCAGGAGGTGGCTGATCGTACGAGAATCTGGTGCAGATCACAAGTCCTGGTTATGCAACCACTGATTGCAAGCAGACAATCTCTGAAGCACCTTGATAATGGCTTGTAACGACAGTACTCAGAAGGAGGCAATGGCAAACCACTTATGTAGAAATAATTGCCAAGAATAATCATGGTCATGGTAAGACCATGACCTCCCATGTCATACAACATGGCATTTCATGAGGGAATGAATAAACATACACTTCTTTTTGCAATTTATAGTTTTTATTATTATGTATTGCAATGTACTTGTGCCACAGAACATTTAATTTCATGACATATGCCAATGATATTAAACATGATTCCAATTCATTTTTGTAACAGAGCTTGTGGGAAACCATTGGTATATTTAGAAAATCTGTAGAGTATCTCCTAGCCTATTATCAGCTGAGAGCTGATAGGTTCTTCATACACTGTTTACACTGCTCTGTCAGAATTAATAAGTTGGTCACCTTAATTGACTTTTACAAATCCATCAATAACCTGACATTGTCACAACATATCCATCTTTTACAGTATAATTCAATTTATTCATCAATGAGTTCTTTGTACAACAGGACATAGATCTGAGAAACAGGGCAGTGTCAACTAAGCCCCCTTTGCTTTGACAGGTTACAATTAAACAGCCAATCACTTTTGTCAGATGCCCCTAGTGTTGGTCGGTGCCAGGAAAATCAGGGTAGCCCTGATTAGCACATATTAGGGATTTGATTAGTTGGGTGAATTGGAATGGTGCTTAGGAGGCTTGTAGATAGATAGATGTGTATGGAATGATATGGATCTTGTCTATTAAATTATTTAATGCCAATAGGATTATTGGGATAAGTAGAAGAGATTTTGCAGATGTTGGTAATTCACAATAACACCTGCAATATTCTGGAGGAATTCAGCAAGTCAAACAGCATCTAAAGAAATGAATAAGCCGTTGATGTTTCGGGCCGAGGGCCTTCATCAAGTCTGGGCTATGTCCTTCTGGAGTGATACACTATTGTTATAATTGAGGGTCTTCCTCACCCAACCTGGCCCCTCCTGGTGCAATAGTGGAACTGTGGCCTCCGTTGGTTGTTGTCGACCATGTGTACTGCGCCTCTGGTGGTCACCAGGAGTGGCTTCTCCAGGGTGCCAGCAGCATCACAGGAGTTGCCATGCCGGTGCTGGGTACAGCAGTCAGCCGCCTTCGGGACTCCAACTCCGGATTTTTCCTCGGGCTTTACTCCCAAAGTCTTTCCCGTGAGCGGGTATAGCCGCAAGGCAGCGGAGGTTTGAAATTCGAGTTTTCCCTCTCCTGGGTGAGCTACCATCTGTGGTTAACGAGCCCCATCTGCCCAGAGCAACTGGTTTAAAGGCACCAGTGGCCTGCCTTTGCCCCTTCTCCTGTCAGTGAGAACAGCTCCACCGGGCAGAAGAACTATGCCACACGTGAAGGCCAGGAGTTGGACTTGGTCGTCAGAGGCTGTTTGAGACGCACACCATGAAGAGCATTTGTTTAGCAGTGGGAGATCGTCCCCACTACCACCCTTCGGCTATTACTACCCTTGGACCCTATACTGTGGTCCTTCTCCACCAAGCCCTTGCAATGGCTACATCAGGCTTCAGTGCTTCCCTCAGCCCGTACTCCTGCAGCTTGGAATGTGCCAGCCGGCAGCATTCCTCTATGGACATCACAGTGTGCTGGCAGAACAGAGGGAGTCTTCCACCAAGTTAATGATCTGCCAGCAGCAATTGATATCCATTGCTTCTGCATGCAAGGTTGCAGAAGTACTCCCATAGACTGGGCACTTCCTCATTTTGGGAGTGGTGTATTATAGTGATTCATCCAGTACTGACAGTACTTCCCAGCTCTGTGATCTCTGCTACCAAGAATGGGGAGGGCTGCAGGTGCAAGGAAACATCACTTTCTGAATGTTTCCTATCAAGTCACACATTACCCTGAGTGGGGAATATATTGGTGGCCCTGCACTGCGTTTAAATCTTGGAGTTCACTCCGCAACAGAATTATAGGAATACATTTGCCAGAAGGACATTGTAGTTCAAAAAGGCTGCTTACCACCATCTTCTCAAAGGAGCAAATAGGGATAGGTAATAAATGCCGGCCAAAACTTGTTGGACCACCACCAACACTTCATAATTAAGGAATTATTAAAGTACCATAATGAGCTATTAAGGTGTTGATATTACAGAGGACTTTGTGCACACAGTCCCTCAACTATCAACCCTTAACAATATACCAGCTTATCAATTAGCGACATCAAGAGGCACCAACTTAGAACTATAGTCTGAGCAAAAGAAAGGGCTAATGTTTTGATGAAGGGTCCTATTGAAGGACCTTGGTCTAGAAATCTGACTGTTTATTTCTCTCTAAGGATGCTGCCTGACCTGCTGAGTTTCTTCAGTATTTTGTCTGTGTTGCTCTGAATAGGTTAGGAATGACTGGAGCAATAGTCTGACACATATCTTGCTGTCGGAGTCCGGCCTGACTATGATCTCGTATCTCTGTAGAAGACAGTGTGAAGCAGCCGAATACTGACAGCTCAGCACTGATCATTCCAGCTCAACAATTATCTACGGACACGAACCATAAAATAATTATTAACAGCATAGTGGCCCAACTATTTTCTGTGAACCAAAGTTAACAGATCAAGAAAAACAGACTAATTATTTTAAACTCCAACAGCTGTAAATTTATTATTTAAGCAATTTTCAAATAATTCATGAAATCCACCATTAAACCTGCTGATTTCCATCACCTGATTCCACATCTGCCTCAGCTTTCCTGCATTTCAAACCCTCAGCTGCAGTTTTATTCCTGCAGACCTGAGTTTAAACCTTTCTCCTTCTGTAGATTCACAGCCACTGTATATTCTACTGCCCTTGTGTTGACCTGCATACATCCCATTGCCTCTCATACATCTCATCACCTGATCTTGGTGGAGAGGCTTGTGAGTTTGAGATCCTGAGAGCAATGCTGTCTGGAGTTTAGTCATCTGATGCTTAGTTCCTGCTATGGTCACCCATAGCGATAAGGTCGGCGGGGGTAAGGTTCCAGACAAAGAGCAATCCAACCAAGACCTCAACGGTGACACATCAGAACTGCAGTGAAGGTGGAGGACGGCTGAAGGATCCTCAGTCATCTTTGTCATGCTTTCTAACTCCAACACATAAAACTAATTGAATGAAAAAAAAGGAGCACACTATATGTGTGTAAAGTTCATTTTTAATTTTAGCAAGGCACGCACTTATGACGCGGCGATGACATATGATGACATATGATGACATGTGATGACATATGCCATTCACTTACTTCTATATATAACCTGCAATGCATTATGTAAACAATAAAGAATGCTTAATCAAAGAATATATTTACAATATTAGTCAAGTATTACCGAAATATTAAATACACAACAGTCTTACACTCCATGCCAATGGATCCTGACTGATCTGTCAATGACCATGTGGTGGCTGCCTGTACATCAGCCTCCCCTCATTAAGCAAAGTTATGCATGGGAATTTAATTAAGGGAATCCACCCTAACCTCCCAGTTATGCAGATCCAGGATTGGCCACCTGAAGACCCACCAATGGCCACCACCTTAGGAGAACATCGTACTCGACTCGAGTGGTTGCACTACTACATCCCATTAACAGTGGAGGGACAAGAGCAAGAACCCAGGACACCAAGCAACTTGATGGAGGAATTTAATGGGTCAGTTGGCATCTGTGGGAGGAAAGAACTGGTCAACATTTCAGACCAAAACCCTGCATCAGGACTGATAGTGGAGAGGGGAGATGACCAGTATACATTAAAGAGTAGTGCAAAAGGAGTCTGAATTTGTATGTTGGTCCCATTTACATACCATTGTTGACACCCTACACTGCCGTCTCATTCCATGATGCAGGACTGTCCTGCTAGATCCAGCTCTAATCACATCATTAAGTTTGCTGATAACACAGCAGTAGTTGGCCTCATCAGCAGCAAGGATGAGCTGGCATGCAAAAAGGAGGTAGAGAGGCTTGTTGACTGGTGCGACCACAACAATTTCCATTTCAATATTGACAAGACTAAAGAGATGATGGTGGATTTTAGGAAGATGCAGGCCGGCCACTCCCTACTGCACACAAATGACTCCTCTGTGGAAAGAATCAGGAGCATCAAGTTTCTTGGAGTTCTCTTCTCAGATGATCTCCCCTGGTCCCTCAATATCATCTCTTTGGTCACGAAAGCACTGCAACACCTCCAGTTCCCAAGGAGATTGAAGTAATCAAGGCACCCCACCCTGGTGGTGGGCGAGTGTTAAGATTTCCACTGCTATACTGTAAGGTAGTTTATTTCAGCAGCTTTCTGCAAAAGCAGTGTGCCATGCTGGAAAGTGTGTTTTGGCTTCGGCTAAGATAAAGACCCATGTTGTCAAGCTTAGGAATGTGAGTCAGCCAGTCAGGATTGTGAGATGCGAGAGAAGGTTCTAGAGAACTCCGGGGAAGAGTTTTCTGAAGGATAGTAGTTTGGTTAGCAGTCATTGGAAGGAGAGCCCCTCGTTGCAAGAAGTGCTTTGTACAGAAGAATGGCTCCAAGGGGGAAGGGTAATACTCCTGAGAGAGAGAGAGCCAGTTACTCAAGATGGTCTTCGAGAGAATTCAAAAATATGGTGGGTGCTTTCACACAGACTTAGGTCTAGTGTGTGAGTAAGAGATACACCTCCAAATACGAGCTCCAACCATTGTGTGCACATTGGTTAATTAACTAGATTAATTGCAATGAGCTCTTTTCTTTCTCCTATTAACTATTTGATAAAGCTGATATTGACATATATACTTCCTTAATAATTTTATGCTGTGTACAATTTGTTATTTCTTGCTGAGCAATAATTGTGTATGAGCAGTATTTACACAATATTTGCTCAAATTGAGGTTCTGTTAATATTGGTTGACCCCCAAGTCATACTGACCTGAGATGTCTATTGTTAATAAACAATATAATATGATTAGGAGCTGAATGTCCAAGGTTACACGTCGTATCAGAGGGATAAGAAGGCAAACAAAAGGGGTGGTGTGGCTCTACTGGTTAAGAATGGCATCAAATCAGTAGAAAGATGTGATATAGGATTGGAAGACATTGAATTCTTGTGGGTTGAGTTAAGAAGCTGCAAGTGTAAAAGGACATTGATGGCAGTTGTATACAGGCTTCCCAACAGTGGCTGGGAGATGGACCACAGGTTATTACAGGAAATAGAAAAGGCGAGTCAAAAGGACAATGTTGTGGTAGTCATGTGAGATTTTAACATGCAGGTTGATAATGGATCTCAAGAGAGTGAGTTTGTTGAATGCCTAAGAGATAGCTTTTAGAGCAGTTTGTCATTGAACCTACTAGGGGATCAGTTATGCTGTACTGTGTGTTATGTAATGAACCAGAGGTGATTAGAGAGCTTAAGGTAAAAGAATCTTTAGGAACCAATGATCACAATATGATTGAGCTCAACTTGAAATTTGATAGGGAGAAAGTGAAGTCTGATGTGGCAATATTTCAGTGAAGTAAGGGAAATTACAGTGGTATGAGAGATGAATTGGCCAGAATAAGTTGGAAGGAGCTGCTGGCAGGGATGTCAGCAGAGCAGCAATGGCGTGCATTTCTGAGAAAAATGAGGAAGGTGCAAGACAGATGTATTCTGAAAATTAAGAAATAGTCAAATGTTAAAATAGTACAACCATGGCTGACAAGGGAAGTCAAAGCCATTGTAAAAACAAAGGAAAGGGTATACAACAAAGCAAAAATTAGTGGGAAGATAGAGTATTGGGAAGTATTTAAAAACCTACAGAGAGCAACTAAAAAAATCATTAGAAGGGAAAAGATCCTCTTCTGGTTGGCTGCTAGTGACTAGTGGTGTTCTGCAGGGGTCGGTGGTGGGATCGCTTCTTTTTATGTATATAAATGATTGAGATGATGGAATAGATGGTTTTGTTGACAAGTTTGCAGATGATACGAAGACTGGTGGAGGGGCAGGTAGTGTTGAGGAAACAGGAAGGATGCAGAAAGACTTAGACGGATTAGGAGAACTGGCAAGAAAGTAGCAAATGAATAGCAAATGGGTCTGTACTCACAGGCTGGATCTCATTGAAACCTTTCGAATGTTGAAAGGCCTAGACAGAGCAGATGTGGAAAAGGTGTTTCCCATGGTGGGAGAGCCGAGGACAAGAGGGCGCCCTTTCAATACAGAGATGCAGAGAAACTTCTTTAGCCAAAAGGTAGTGAATTTGTAGAATTTGTTGCCACATGCAGATATGTTGGCCAGGTCATTGGGTGTATTTAAGGCAGAGCTTGACAGGTTCTTGATTGGACATGGCATCAAAGGTTACTGGGAGAAGGCCCGGAACTAGGATTGAGGAGGAGAGAAAAAAAGGATCAGCCATGATTGAATAGCAGAGCAGATTCAATTGGCCAGATGGCCTAATTCTGTTCCTATGTCTTATGGTCTTATGGTCTAAAGGTGACCTTCTCACTACCGAGTCCCGTTGCTGTTAGCCACGTTTGCATCCAATCTTGGTGAGAGGGTTACATGTGTTTTGAACCTTGGTCCCTGAGGACCTTTGCTTGATTTAGTTGTATACATGTGTATGATATAATGACAAACTTCAACTTGAACTTGAACTGTTCAAAGGTTCATTTTATTATACAAGTATGTATGCAGAATACATCTCTGATATTTGTCTTCCGCAGATAGCTATAAAATATGGAAAACCATAGAAGCAGTTGAAAGAAAGACATCAATGTCTCTTGCACGAAAAGAAAATGAAACAAAAACTCACAAATCCCAAACCCTCCCTTGCACAAAAACAGGTCAGCCGACCCCCCCCCCCCCCACCCTGCCAATCGGCAACAAGAACAAATGGGCGAGAACCTGAAAGAAACATAGAACTGAAAGAGGCCAATATAAATTACAATCCAATCCATAAATCGTAGAATTTTGATAACATCTCTGAGAGCATCAGGACCCAATGGCCTCTCCAAGGGCAGCGACACAAACTAACGGCCCTTCTGAGGGCAGTAACAACTTGGCTAGCAAATCACTCACTCCTTCCGATGTCTGTTATCTCCAGGCTCACAATCCTTTGTTTCTTCAGTTCTAGCCACTCAAGCTCTGAATGTTGTCACCTGCACAGTGGCTTTTGACCACCCAGACCCTAAGCTATGGACTTCCTTCTCTTGGCTCCAATTCCCTCTCTTGAAACCTTACACCTTTGGCTTTGGCTTTGCTCTTTGCTCTTTGGTCATTTGGCAACAACCTTGTGTTTGATGACAGTCTTGGCCAGATGTATCGAGTATAATTTATAATTTACATAAAAAATATAATTATTAATTGAAGGCCGTGCCACTAAAGATTCATTTTCTACATTGCCGTTTAGAGTTCTTCCCTGTAAATCTTGGCGCTCTCAGTGATGAGTGTGGTGAAAGGCTTCACCAGGACATTACGGACATGGAGAGATGGCATCAAGGGAAATGGAATCCATCACCGCTGGCTGATTATTGCTGGACATTTAAGCGAGAAGCCATCGGCCCCTCACATTTGCTCTACGATTCAGTAAGAAATGGCTCAGTGCCACTTCACTGCATGGTTCCTGTAACCCTTGATTTTCTTAATATATAACCATGCATCAAGGTCTATTTTGAATACACATAACTTAGCCTTGGTGGCATTCCTGAATAAGAAAAATTTGTTGTTGTTGGGGCCTCTTCAGTCAACCAGAAACTGGCCATGACCTAGATACTCCAAACCACAGGAAACAATATCCTTGCATCAAGCATATCAAGCCTCTTTAAGATTTTTAAATATTAAAGATAAGCTTTATTTGTCACATGTGCATGGTAACATCAAAACATAAAGTGCAATGCATCGTTTACGCTAACAACCAACACAGTCTGAGGATGTGCAGGGCAGCCCGCAAATGTTCCTGTGGTTCTGGCAGCAACATACTGTAGACTGCCCACAACTTTTATATATTCTAATAAGAATATACAAAGTTATTATTTGATGGGGCTTAATTGGAATTAATTTTCTAAACTCATGATAGTAGAGGCCCAGCCTGCTTTATTTCTTCACTCATCAAACTAACGCCATCCTGGGAATCCTGTTGCACATCATATATCACAAAAACACAGAGCATAGAACAAACCAATCAGCCCATGGTGCTGTGATAACAAGGACTAATTGTACTGCTCCCATTTGCCTTGACATGAACTATATCTCTCCATTCTCTGCATATTTTTGTGACTATCTAAGAGCTTCCTAAACCCTACTATTGTGTCTTCCTCCACCACCACTGCTGGCAGTGCATTCCAGGCACCCACCACTCTCTGTGTAAAAGAAACTTCCCCTGCCCACCTCCTTTACAGTTATCCCTTCTCACCTTAACTCAAGTAATAGACGTTTTGAGCCTATGAGAAAAATACTGGCTGAGCACGCCATCTATGCTTCTCATTATCTGAAAGACTTCAATCTTACCACAGCCTCTGTCACTCCAGAGAAGACAACCCCATTTTGGCCAATCTCTTCTTAAAGCGCATTCCTTCTAATATAGAGCATTCTCTAAGTCTTGACGTCTTTCCTATAATGGGGGAGACCAGGGCTGAAAGCAACACAGAACATAGAAGAGTACAGCACAGGAATAGGCCCTTTGGCCCACAATATTGCGCCAAACCAGCTGAAAAGCAAATCAAAAACACCCGAACACTAATCCCTCCTACCTACATTATGTCCATATCCCTCCATCTTCCTCACGTCATGTGCCTATCAAAACATCTCCTAAAAGCCTCTGATGTATTTGCCTCTGCCACCATACCAGGCAGCACATTCCAGGCATCCACCACTCTTTGGGTAAAAAGAAATTACCTCTCACATCCCCTTTGAATCTACCGCCCTCTCACCTTCAATGCACACCCTCTGATATTACACATTTCAATCCTTTTAGTTTTATAAAGCTGTAATATATCTTCCATCCTCTTTTAGTGGGGTGTGTAGGGGCGAATAGACCTGTGCACAGTACTCTCTCAGCAGGACAGTGCTCTTTTAGGGGTTGTTAGGTGTGGGATATACTTGTATTTCGGGAGGCAGCGCACAGTTAATACAAATGAGAAATGGTCTTCAATCCAGAACAGCAACAGCTATAGGAAAAAACAGTATTGTCTGCAGAGAGAGCCATCCCTCAATGTGGCGTCTGGATTTTTGGATTCCCTACAAAGGTATCTGAAAACGCCAAGGTGCTCTTATTCATTAGATCTGGTCCTAATGAAAATATGCAGTTCCACAGAACCACATGTTTATGCTCAAAATGTTGAAGTATGCTATATAACTATCAAACTGTATTCAATCACCTGCTGATATCATTGTATATAAAGTACGTAACCTCAATGTATTTAGAGTTCAGTGTGTTTTTTTCAGTGTTAATCTACTGAGACATTTTTTTTCCTCAGGAGATCTTCCACCAATCTTTTCCTGAATCTGCTTATGCTGAATAAAGAACTTTCATGTGAACAGCTCTGGTCTTTGACACATTCAAAGGCACAACTTTCAGGATTCCTATTACAGAGCCGTCTGATTCCAAAGGGGAGTTAGTAAGCCTGCTGTCGATGCGTACAGGAATCCTGCTTTAGAACCTGTAGCTGGAATTTTCCTTCTCCTTCTCCTGTGCTACACCTTTCCTCCGAGTATCTCCATTAGGTACTGAAATCTGCCAAGACTTGAAATCCACAGAGAACAGTTTGCTTCCGTGCTTCACTGTGTGCTGGTGAAATATTAAACGGCATCACTTGACTGCTTAAAGCTATTCATCTTCATAGCTTTCCGTGCTACAGGTTACGTTGACTGAACTGCCAAATTGGTCTCCATTAAATAACCACTGCAGTGTGAGACTGCGCTGTGGTGTAAGACCATCACAGAGAATAAAACATGTGACTCACAGACACATCATAGAAAGAAAAAAAAAGGACTTGCATATGTGCCGTGGCTTTCACAATCTTAAAAATTTTCCTACTACTTTACAGACGATGAAGTACTTTGAAATTGTCTAATGACACAGTCCTGATTGGAAAGTGCTAAGTACACTGTGCGCTCTCCTTCACATGGTCATTCTGTTGACTTCATTGGAATGTAAAGGCAAAGAGTAGGAAAAAAGGAGGCCTTTTCTCATTGGTTGCTGGTGACGTGGGTGTTCCACAGGGTGGGGGGTTGGTGTCAGGTCCGCTACTTTCTACATTATATGTCAATGATCTGGATGACAGAATCGATGGCTTTGTGGCCAAGTCTGTGGATGAAACAAGGATAAGCGGCAGGACAGGTAGTTTTGTGGAAACAAGGAGTCTGCAGAGGGGCTTGAATATATTAGGAGAATGGACAGAGAAATGGCGGATGTAATACAGTGTAGCGGGGTGTGTGGTCATGCACTTTGGTAGGAGGAGTACAGGCATAGACTGTTTTCCAAATGGGGAGCAAGCTCAGAAATTGGAGGTTCAAAGGAAAATAGGCAAGGAGGTAGCAGATGGAATAAAGTGTAGGGAGGTGTATAATCATGCACTCTGGTGGAAGGAGTAAAGGTGTAGACTATTTTCTAAATGTGGAGTAAATTCAAAAATTGGAAGTGCAAAGGGATTTGGGAGACCTAGTTGCAGCATTCTTTAAGGTTAATTTGCAGATTGAGTCAGTAGTGAGGAAGGCAAATGTAAAGTTAGCATTCATTTTTTGAGGACTAGAATATAAAAGCAAGGATGTAATGCTGCGGTTCTATAAGGCACTGGCCAGGCCACATTTGGGGGATTATGAACAGATTTGGGCCCCTTATCTAAAGAAAGATGTGTTGGCATTGGTGAAGGTCCATAAGAGGTTTAATGAGAATGATTCTGGGAATGAAAGGGTTAACATATGAGAAGTATTTGATAGCCCTGGGCATGAACTGTAGTTTAGAAAAAATGTGGGTGGGAGGGGGATGAATCTCATTAAAACCTACAGATATTGAAAAACTTTGACCGAGTGGAGAGGATGTTTCCGTAGTGGAGCCTCTAGGAGTAGAGGGCACTTACTCAGAATGGATGTCCCTTTAGAACAGAGATGAGGAGGAGTTTCTTTAGCCAGAGGGTGAGGAATCTGAGGAATTCATTGCCACAAACAACTATGGAGGCCAAGTCACTGGGTATATTTAAAGTAAAGGTTGATAGGTTCTTATTAACAGGGGTGTTAAAGGTTATGGGAAGAAAGCAGGAGAATGGGGCTAAGAGGGAAAATAAATCAGCCAGTATAGAATGGCTGAGGAGATTTGATGGGCCAAATGGCCTAATTCTCTTCCTATGCCTTATTTTCTTCTGGCATTTTGGAGCCAGGGTGCAACGAGCTGCAAGAAAATGTATTTTACACCACTGACAAGACACCTAGTTCTAGGCAAGTTAATAATGCAATAGAGTCATAGTGCCATACTTCATAGAATCACTTCCTTCAGCCCACTCATCCATGATAACCTTAATGCTCACTGGAGTTAGTGCCATTTGCCCATAGTTGACCCATATCCCTCTAAAACCATCCTATCCGTGTATTAGTCGAATGCCTTTCTATATTGGGCAAAAGAGTAACAGAAGAACTTGAGGAAAGTGTTCCTATCCCTTTAGCAATTTAGTCTGAAAACGATACAATTTCATTTACTTCCATTGGTTCCATAATCCTTAGTAATCTTACCTAGCAAAATGGATGATATAAATAAAAAGTATTTGACTCCGCTCACTACTTGCTAACTCCTAACGACGTTTCTCAAATGACAATGTTACGGGTGTGCTGTAACACTTGAGGTTTACTGATATGATTACCTGCTGATCAGAAACTGCTTCCTTGAAGACATTCCCATGATAACGGTCATGGTTTTTTAATTGCAGCAAATAATTTGGAGATGGAAAGAGGGTGTCAATTTGCAACCACTTTACTTTGCATGACTAGTCTCTCTATCATTTTATTAAGTCATTCAGTAATGGGATGTTAGCATGGCTGTCACTTAATGCCCATGCTTAAATGCCCCAAGAAGCTACTGCCTTGAATTGCAAGGCTTGACATAACACCAATGCGGATATACCGTAACAAATAACTTGTATATAGTGCATTAATATTGAAGCATCCAAGGGGCATTCAGCATTTAACAGCTAATGCAACCAAAAGCTTAGTTTTTACGCAATAACTGAAAGGATCAAAATGATTATTGAAGAGAGATTTAGATGGTAAAATCAATCTATATTCATATTCAAAGTTCAAAGTGAATATTTTATCTGTATATGTCACCTTAAGCTACCATGAGATACATTTTCTCACAGGCATTCACAGTAGACCTAAGAAATACAATAGAATCAATGAAAAATTATGTACAAAGACTGACAAGCTAGCAATGTGCAAAAAAAGACAATCTGTGCAAATACAAAAAAGATAATAATAAGTATAAATAAGTAAATAAATAAGTAATACTGAGAACATAAGTTTTAGACTCCTTGAAAGTGAGTCCACAGGCTGTGAAATCAGTTCAATGTTGAGGTGAGTGAAGTTTTCCACGCCGGTTTAGGAGCCTTACAGGTGATGAGTAATAACTGTTCCTGAACTTGGTAGTGTAGGGCTTAAGGTTCCTGTATCTCCTTCACAGAGGCAGCAGCAAGAAGAAAGCATGGCCTGGATGGTGGGGTCCTTGATAATGGATGCTTCTTTCTTGCAGTGGTGTTCCACAAGAAAGCTTTTCAATAATCATAAATCCCTGCTTAAAATCCATGGCAAACACTCCTTCATGAACTCTGATACTTGTACAAGCCAGGTTCTCCGATTTCCTCCCACATTTCAAAGACCTATGTTTCGGGCTAGTGAGTTGTGGGCATTGTATGTTGTCACTGGAAGTGTGGCGACACTTGTGGGCTGCCCATCACAATCCTTGCTGATTCAATTTGACACAAACAACGCATTTCACTGTAGGTTTCAATATACATGTGACAAATAAAGCTAATCTTTTTAAAATGTAATAATTAGGAACAGGAGGCCACTCAACTCCTGAGGCAAGGTCAACCATTTTTAAAAATAGGGTCATAAAGATCTATAACTCAGAAACAGGCACTTCGGCCATCTTGTCCATGCTGAACTCTTATTTTGCCTAATCCTATTCTGCCAGCGAGCAGCAGTTAATGAAAGAGTTCAGCAGATAATGGCCAGATTAGTTCAAGCTGACAAGAAGGCGACAGTAAATCAAATAACCATGCATTGCAACAGTGGTGTGTAGAAGAGCATCGCTGAATGCACAACACGTCAAGCAGCAGAAGACCACGAACTTACGCTCAGTAGGTATTAGGAGGACCCGAATAGAGTTTCCACTGAGTATAACCCCACAAGCCTATAAGTATTCACACTTGGATCAGCAAGTTTGTAGCTACAGATGGAAATACTTCAATTATTAACTGAGGTTAGGAAATGCAGAGGCAAAGAAAGCTACCCAAATGTGTGATACCTGCACTGAGCACCATTAACCCTGTCAACTTCCATCTGAGAAATAGCTTGTGCCTTAATGGCAATTCAGTAGTCACAAAAGATTGCTTTTTTCCTCTCTTGTTGTTTACTCAGTGTTCACAAACCTTACTTAAATACCAAAGCTGAGCGAGCTATAAAGCTCTGAAAACCATTACGGAAACATTACACACTGCCTCTTGCAACAACCCATAACAAACGTCTCAAGAAACTTGAACAGTAATTGGAAACAGACTCATTCAATGCACTTCTGGGTTAGATAAGCATTCCCCTTTAATGGTTATTAGGCTTACTTGGTTCTGCAAGCATAGCAGTACTGAAATGGCCGCAGGGTATGAAATTATTTTCCTATTTGGGGACACTTAACTGCAAAAGTTCTTGTTTGCAAACTTCAAAATTTGCAGTACAGGAAGAGATTATTCAGCCCATTTGGTCATGGTGGCCAATAAAGGAGCTGCTGAGAGCAATCCAGCCCAGTTACCAATCTTTTACCTTGTTGGTTAGGACTCACCTAAGTATCTCTTAAAGGTGTGGAGTGTTTTTGCCTCCTCCACCCTCTCAGCCAGTGATTTCCAGGTGTCCACCACTATTTGAGTGAAAACGTTTTTCCTCAATTCTTTTTGGACCGTTTTTCCATTGAATTTAAATCCATGTCTCTGTGTTACTGACCTCTGACCTCTTGTTTAGCTCCATCCTGCCTAGAGTTCTTATCAGCTTCTCTATTTTAACTGATTCTATTCAAAACAAAACCTCCTTTGATCTGGTCCAGTCTCACTTTATTGTTAAAATGCTCCAGCTCTGGAGTAGAATCAGAATCACATTTACTATCACTGACAATTGCGTGAGAATTGTCATCCTGTGGCAGCTGCACAGTGCAACAGGTAATGATACTTTCAACTAAAATAAGAAATATGTATAAAAATTAAATTAAATAAGCTGTGCAAAGAAGGAGCAAAAATAGTGAGGTAGTGTTCATGGGATGGTTTATTGTCCATTCATAAATCTGATGGCAGAAGGGAAGGTGTTGTTCCTAAAATACTGAGTGTGTGTCTTCAGGCTCCTCTACCTCCTCTCTCATGGTAGTAATTAGAAGAGAGCATGTCCTGGATGATGGCAGCCCTTAATGATGGATAAAAGCTTTTTTAGTCAACACATTTTGAAAAAGTCCTCTTTGCTGGGGGCGCTTGTGCCCATCATGGAGCTGATTGAGTTTGCAATCCTCTGAAGTTTTATCAAATCCTGTGCAGCGGCCTCTCTTTACCAGACAATGCTCTCCGTGGTACTTCTGCAGAAACTTGTTACGAGTCTTTGGTGACAAATCATATTTCCTGAGTTCAAGCTGCTAGCCAGCCTTTCCACTACTAACCCCTTGATGAGGATAGACGTGTGTTCCCTTGGCTTCCCCTTCTTGAAGCCCACAATCAATTCCTTGGTCTTACTGGAGGTCAGTAAAGCACTAAGTCTACCCTGTACTGTGGTAACCAAAACTGTGGTAACACCCTGGCGGTAATCAGGTTTCATGCTTCAAATGTAGCGCAGATATGTAGTCAGTGGAGCTGCTCCAGTGTCTTGCATTCATTCCTGACTCTAAAGCTGTCTACGTGGAGTTTCCAAGTTCTCTCTGTGATCATGCGGGTTCCTCTCACATCCTAAGATCAGCTGGTTGGTTGGATAAATGCCCACAGTGTGTAGGTAAGTGGTAGAAGCTGTGGGCAGTTAATGGGAATGCAGCGAATATATAGGGTGCAACTGTAACATAGTGGCTAGCACAACGCTTTACAGTACCAATGGCCCAGGTTCAATTCCTGCCACTGTAAGCTGTTTGTACATTCTCACCTTGACTGCATGGTTTCCAACCGATTCTCTGGTTTCGTCCCACAGACCAAAGACATACCAGTTGGTAGGTTAATTATTCATTCAGGGGTGTCAAACTCATTTTAGGTCACGGGCCGGACTGAGCAAAATGCAGCTTCATGCGGGCCGGATCAGTCGGACGCGTGCGAACGCAGCTTTCGTTGCCTCCGTTTTTTCAGCCTGCTCTCATGTGTCTCAGTCTCTGCTATAACTACGAAGTGTTTCACTTTACAAATTCCGTTTCTTATGAAGAAGACTGCCGAGCAAGACTGCCGAATAAACACTAAAAACCCTGAAAACCTGGTACCTGAATAAACTCAGCATTAGCCATATCATACGCCATAGGTGCTTTGATTACTGGGGCCAGCTTTAATAGTAATTAGATATTATCTTGTGGGCCAAAGATAATTCCACCACGGGCCGAATTTGGCCCGCGGGCCTTGAGTTTGACATATATGTATTGTCCCGTCATTAGGCCAGTGTTAAATTGGGGAGCTGCTGAGTGGAGCGGCTCGATGGGCCAGAAGGGCCTATACAAATGCTGTGTTTCAATAAATAAACAAACAAACAAATAAATGCAAAGCTTTAGGATAGAATTTGTGTAAATGATCACAATTCTCGATGATCAACGTGGTTGGCTGAAGAGCGTGTTTCCATGATACAACTCATAGAACATAGACCCGTAGAGTGCAAGGACAGGCCTCTCAGCCCACGTTGTTCTGCCAAGCTAATTAAACGAATGACATTGAATTCCTTCTTCCTCACATGATCCATCTGCTTCCATTCCCCACATATTTATGTGCATCAGAAATGCCTCTTTTGTATCTGCCTCCACCATCACCCTTTGCAGTGCATTTTACCCAGCACCACTCTCTGGGTAAAACACCTGCCCGGCACACCTCCTTTCAACTTACCTCCTCACCTTAAGTGAATGTCCTCCAATATTCAAAATTTCAGTTCTAGGAAAGAGATACCAATGGACTGGTCTGTCCATGCCTCTCATAACTTCATAAACATCTATGAGGTCTCCTTCAGCCTCTGGTGCTCCAGAGAAAACAGCCCTAGTTTGTTCAACCTCTCTTAAAAACCACATGCCCCTCTAATTTGGCCAGCATCCTGGTAAACCTCTTGTGCACCTGCTCTAAAGCCTCCAGATCCTTCCTGTAATGGGGGGACCAGAATGAAGCTAATACTCCAGATGTAGCCTAACCAATGGAATCTGACAGAAAGAACCTGAAATCTCAACATTTTAGGAACAGATTCTTTCTCAACGCCATCAGAATTCTGAATGTCTGAATGGACATTAACATTACCTGACTAGTTTTGCTTTCTTTTTCCAATACATATATAATTTTATTTATACTGCATACAGTGTATATATTTCTTATTATAAATTATAGTCTATTTTCTGTTTGCAACAACAAATTTCATGAAACATGTCCATGATAATAAAACTGATTCTAATTCTGATTCTGTTTCTGAAATCAGGGTTGGCTTAAATCCTCTCAAGGTAGATCTCAGTCAAAAATTGCCAGTTGATTAACTCACCTGATTTGAAATTGCTCTTAATGTAGAGTAGTCTGTGTTTGGATGAGTAAATTGGCAGTGAGTCAGCATAAAATCTCATTGGGAAGATGACACCACTGACAATGTATTGTCTGTCCCTCAGTATTACACTTGGAGTGTTGGTTTTAGTCTCTGGAGCTGGGCTTTAGTCTGTAACTTTGCAACAGTGGTGTCAGCTGGGTCCTAATACACAGCCAGCAGAAGTTATTGAGCAGTAATGCTGGCAGTTGACACCGTGCACTATTTAAAAACAAAATGTCCTCCATGTTAATATGCCTGAATTATCCAGCAGCTAACATGACCATATTATTAAGTCATGACTCCACACTGCTGAGTTCCACAATGAGCAGCTGCAGTGACTGAGAGTGCGTAGAGGCCTCTGATTTCAAAGAGCACACAGTGTCTGTGAATGCAGGAGCCGAGACATTAGCACACAGCTTCGCTGCCCAATTAAAGAATCAATAACGATTTCAAAGCACCTCTTTCTATTGATTTCCTTGTAACTCTACATCATCTGGGCCCTAAGCAGATTCTCACACACAAGTTGGTCTGAATAGTTCATGAGCAAGCTGGCTGTGATACCATTTTTAACAGGATATAAACTGTCAGCTCTGCCCAGGGGGAGGGTGAGAGGATTGAGATCTTGGTCACAGAGGGAACAGGGGACTTCTCATCTATCTGCAGCACGCCTGAAATCAAAAGGTAAAAAATCGAAGGCAAAAGTAGAAAGAAGAGAAAAAAAAATTCAGAAAGCCTAAAGAAACAACTGTTGGAAGGTCCTGTGCGGGGTGTGTGAAGGTGGCAATTTTAGTTCCTTAGCCAATCTATCCCTTGAGTGGAAATTAAACCACTTATTTCCTTAGAGACAGGTGAGGAAGAGTTTCTCCAATTCACCCCCATCTTAAGCTTATGTACTCTCTGCTGTGTGGTGACATGGATTCACTTGTATTTCACCCACTCTTCTTCTGATTGAAGAAGCATTGTGGCCAGCATCTCGTACATTGTGCTGTGTGCCAGAGCGGACTCTGGGAAGAGTGAATGTTAACGAAGATATAACAGTACAACAGAGTGCAAGCCTTGTCTCCTATAATACTATGCTAACCTTTTAACCAACTCCAAGATTAATATAACCCTTCCCTCCCACATTGCCTTCCATTTTCCTTCATCCATGTGACTATCCTGGCAGTGCTACTTTCAGTGTAAAAAACAACTACCTCAGACGTCCTGCCCCCACTATACTTTCTTCCAATCAGCTTCAGTGTTCCCTCATAATAGCTATTGCCACCCTGGGAAGAAGGCACTAGCTGGCCACTCTATTTATGCCTCTTATCATCTAAAATACCTCTATCAAATCTTCTCATACCTTTTCACTCCAAACAAAATGGTCCTAGCTCTCTCAGCCATTCCTCATAAGACATTTTCTCTCATCCAGGCAGCATCCTGGTAAATCTTCTCTACATCCTCTCTAATGGTTCCAGGTCCTTCCTATAATGAAGGGACCAGAAATGAAAACAATGCTCAAGTTCTGTCAAGACCTCTGAAGTATTTTGTAAACAGCAAGTGTTAAAAGCTACAGTGATTGGATTCAACAGCTCATTAATTTATGGCGCCTGCAGTTTTTGCATGTTTAAAGGTCAATATGATGCTTGTGATGTAAATAGATAAATCCCTAAGTGTCCTGGCATTCACTCCCAGGCACACATTTTATTATCTGTAAATCAGGATTACCTAATTATTACATGACCTGTGAATTTCTTTGACTGCCCATTCCCACTGGGATTGCTCATAGGCTAATTGGCCAAGAACTTTGGATGTATTTTTTAATGTTGTTTATTGTCATATGCACAAGTATGCGTATGCACAGGTGCAATGAGAAACTTTCTTTGCAGCAACTTCACAGTTGCACAGCATTAGAGACTCAGCATTCACAAGAAAAACATTAATAATACATAACTACCCACACAAAATGCTGGTGGAACACAGCAGGCCAGGCAGCATCTATAAGGAGAAGTGTTGTCGACGTTTCGGGCCGAGACCCTTCGTCAGGACTAACCGAAAGGAAAGATAGTAAGAGATTTGAAAGTAGTGGGGGGAGGGGGAAATGCGAAATGATAGGAGAAGACCGGAGGGGTTGGGATGAAACTAAGAGCTGGAAAGGTGATTGGCGAAAGTGATACAGTGCTGGAGAAGGGAAAGGATCATGGGACGGGAGGCCTCGGGAGAAAGAAAAGGAGGTGGGAAATCACCAGAGGGAGATGGAGAACAGGCAAACAACTAAATATGTCAGGGATGGGGTAAGAAAGGGAGGAGGGGCAAGGATGTAGCCATGGGCACCCGTATGGGTCCCAGTTATGCCTGCCTTTTTGTTGGCTGTGTGGAACAGTCCATGTTCCAAGTCTATACAGGTATCCATCCCCCTCTTTTCCTTTGCTACATCGGCGACTGCATTGGTGCTGCCTCCTGCACGCATGCTGAGCTCGTTGACTTCATTAACTTTGCCTCCAACTTTCACCCTGCCCTCAAATTTACCTGGTCCATTTCCGACACCTCCCTCCCCTTTCTTGATCTTTCTATCTCCATCTCTGGAGACGGCCTATCTACTGATATCTGCTATAAGCCTACAGACTCTCACAGCTACCTGGACTATTCCTCTTCCCACCCTGTCTCTTGCAAAAATGCTATCCCCTTCTCACAATTCCTCCATCTCCGCTGCATCTGCTCTCAGGATGAGGCTTTTCATTCCAGGATGAAGGAGATGGCTTCCCTTCTTCCACCATCAACTCTGCTCTCAAACACATCTCTCCCATTTCCCACACATCTGCCCTCACTCCATCCACCCGCCACCCCACTCGGGATAGGGTTCCCCTTGTCCTCACCTACCACCCCACCAGCCTCCAGGTCCAACGTATAATTCTCCGTAACTTCTGCCACCTCCAACGGGATCCCACTACCAAACACATTTTTCCCTCCCCCCTCTTTCTGCTTTTCACAGGGATCGCTCCCTATGCGACTCCCTTGTCCACTCGTCCCCCCCATCCCTTCCCATCGATCTCCCTCCTGGCACTTATCCTTGTAAGCGGAACAAGTGCTACACCTGCCCTTACACTTCCTCCCTCACCACCATTCAGGGCCCCAGACAGTCCTTCCAGGTGAGGCGACACTTCACCTGTGAGTCGGCTGGTGTGGTATACTGCGTCCGGTGCTCCCAGTATGGCCTTTTATATATTGGCGAGACCCAACGCAGACTGGGAGACAGTTTCGCTGAACACCTACGCTCGGTCCACCAGAAAAAGCAGGATCTCCCAGCGGCCACACATTTTAATTCTACGTCCCATTCCCATTCTGATATGTCTATCCATGGCCTCCTCTATTGTCAAAATGAATCCAAACTCAGGTTGGAGGACTAGCTGGGTACTTCCAACCTGATGGCATGAACATTGACTTTTCTAACTTCTGTTAATGCCCCTCCTCCCCTTCTTACCCCATCCCTGACATATTTAGTTGTTTGCCTGTTTTCTACCTCCCTCTGGTGCCCCCCCTTTCTTTCTCCCGAGGCCTCCCGTCCCATGATCCTTTCCCTTCTTCAGCTCTGTATCACTTTTGCCAATCACCTTTCCAGCTCTTAGCTTCATCCCACCCCCTCCGGTCTTCTCCTATCATTTCGCATTTTCCCCTCCCCCCACTACTTTCAAATCTCTTACTAACTTTCCCTTTGGTTAGTCCTGACGAAGGGTCACAGCCCGAAATGTCGACAGTGCTTCTCCCTATAGATGCTGCCTGGCCTGCTGTGTTCCACCAGCATTTTGTGTGTGTTGTTTGTTTGAATTTCCAGCATCTGCAGATTTCCTCATGTTTACTTATACATAACTAATCAAGTTCAAGTTTATTGTCATTCAATGGTATACATTATACAAGAAAGAACATAATTAGAGCCAAAAAACATATTACGGTTTACTTTAGCACAAAGTGTTTTGAATGGTGTTAGCGTTGCTATACTGTAGTGATTGGGGGTGTTCTGGTTGGTTGAAGAACCAAATAGTTGAAGGGAAGTCACTGATCTTGAACTTAGTGTTCTGGGACTTCAGGCTTCTGCACCTACTGGCATCTGAAAAAAGACGGCAAGGCCTGGATTATTGGGATCCTTGATGATGGATGGTGTACTCATGATGAAATTGGGTGTGTCAATGGGAGTGTTCAGTGGATGAAAGTACAGGGAACCTATTTTCTTATCGCAGAGAATCCAGAAGAGAAGAATAGTAAAATGATTAATGGCAGGACTGGAAAATATGGAATGGTTCTGCTCATGATGGATGCCGGTAATTGGAATTGTTGTCCCCCCCCAAGAAGATGGGGAAGTCAGTTTGAACTTTCAGAACAGAGATTGATAGTTTCTGTTGGACAACATGATAATGAACACGGAGCCATGAGGGTAGGTCTCACTCCAGCCATCGTAGCAGCACAAGTCAGAGGGGTGGAATGGCTTTTTCTTTTACCCATTGGCAGAAGAAGAATGCTGCATGTCGAAAAGGTGGGACGAAATTCAGCACGGTCCTGTCAACTCTTCCCAATTTTTTTTTTAATCAATGCCCCGTACAAAGCATTCTGTGTGGATGTATAACAGCTTGGTGTGACATCTACAAACAAGAGAAAATCTGCAGATGCTGGAAATCTGCAAAATGCTGGAGAAACTCAGCAGGCCAAGGCACCTATGAGATAGAGGAGAGTTGACATTTCGAGGGGAGACCCTTCATCAGGACTGGACATCTATTCTGAATGTAACCACAAGAAACTGCAGTTTTATAGGCAGATCTCAGCACAGCACAGGAACAAGCCTCCCCTCTATGGACTCTGTCTACACTTACGACTGCCTCAGTAAAGCAGCCAAATACTGCACTCAACCCAGACACACCCTCTCCTCTCCCATTGGACTGAAGGTGCAACAACCTGAAAACACCTACCACCAGGCTCAAGAACAGCTTCAGTCCCACTGTCAGCGGATTCTCGAATGGATCTCCTGTACGATAAGATGGACTCGGCCTCCCAATCTGCCTCGTTATGATCTTGCACTTTTCATTTACACGCTCTGAACTTTTGCAGTAGCTTTTACACTTTATTCTGCATTGTTATTGTTTTATCTTCTGGTTCAATGCACTCTGTAACGATTTGCTCCGTACAAGCAGTATGCAAAACTAGCTTCTCACTGTACCAACACCAAGTTATGTTTTGCTATGCCAAAAGCAAAGGACATCCCCACGAATCACTGAAACCTTGAGCAAGTTTATCCAGCTTGTGAAGCTCTTGTACTTCCCTGGACAATAGTATTTATTTATTTATTTGTTTGTTTTCTTATTTATTTATTTATTGAGATACAGAACGGAATAGGCCCTTCCAGCCCTTCACTCCCCAGCAATCCCTAGCCTAATCACGGGACAATTTGCAATAACCATTTAACCTACCAACCAGTCCATCCTTGGACTGTGGGAGGAAACTGGAGCACCCGGAGGAAGCCCATCTGGTCACAGGGAGAATGCACAGACTCCTTACAGGCAGCTTTAGGAACTGAACCAGAGCCATCTGCACTGTAAAATGTTGTGCTAACCACTCTGCTGTTCTTGCCGACAAATGATTGGATAAAGGATTTCAATACAAAATGTTGTCAGTTCATTTCTCCCAACAGATACTTCTTAGATTCAGGTTCAGATTTATTCATTACATTTACATCAAAACGTACAATGACATGCGTTGTTTGCATTAACAACCAAAACACCGGGAGCAGCCCCAAAGTGTCTCCACACATTCCTGCGCCAACGTAATATGCCTGCTGTTTTCCTCCAATAGATTGTTTGTTGCAACAAATGACTGGATTTTACTTTCACAATTTGCCATGTGAGCTTTAAACACAAACTTTGCTTGCTTTTACTTTGGTCCAGAGCCATAAGAACATAAGAAATAGGAGCAGGAGTCGGCCATCTGGCCTATTGAGCCTGCTCCGCCATTTAATAAGGTCATGGCTGACCTGACCATGGCCTCATCTCCACTTACCTGCCTTTTCCCCATAGCCCTTAATTCCCCTACTATGTAAAATTCTATCCAATCTTGTCTTAAATATATTTACTGAGGTAGCCTCCACTGCTTCATTAGGCAGAGAATTCCACAGTTCACCACTCTTTGGGAAAAGCAGTTCCTCTTCATCTCTGTCCTAAATGTACTCCCCTGAATCTTGAGGCTATGACCCTAGATCTAGTCTCACCTACCAGTAGAAACCACTTTGCCGCCTCTATCTTATCTATCCCTTTCATAATTTTATATGTTTTATATTTTATTTAACATATTTTGTATGTTTCTATAAGATCTCCTCTCGTTCTTCTGAATTCCAGCGAGTTTAGTCCCAGGTGACTCAAGCTCTCCACATAGTTTAACTCCTTCATCTCTGAAATCAACCTGGTGAACCTCCTCTGCACAGCCTCCAAAGCCAGTACAGCCTTCCTCAAGCAAGGAGACCAGAATTTCATGTAGTACTCTGGATGCGGCCTCACCAGTACCCCATAACCTCCCTGCTCATAAATTCAATCCCTCTAGAAATGAAGGCCAACATTCCATTTGCCTTCTTGATAGCCTGTTCACCTGCAAACCAACCTTTTGTGATTCATGCACAGGCACTCCCAAGTCCTTCCATAAGAAAGGGGAAAGAGTGAAAACAAGTTAGTTTTCAGTAGCACAGGGAAGAACAAAGGAAATATCTTTGATATGTTGAGACTAGACGAGTTACTGTAGAAGTTAGAAGAGCAGTTGAAAGCAGATTGTACTCTTTGGTCTGTGTAATGTATAGTTAACTGCAAGGATGTTGGAGATGCTCACCATTCCAAACTAGTGCAGAAGAAAAAGGAAAACTGAGTCAAAATGATGATGGCTGTGAATAGTTATTAAAAATTAGATTGCACTATTTCAATAAGTAAAGGACTTCTCTATATCTCAAGGACAGCTTCTATTCTACTGTTAAAAGACTCTTCTACAGAACTTCTGTATGATTAATATGAACCTGATCTCTCAAACTACCCCATTATGACCCTTGTAACTTATTTGACTACCTGCACTACACATTCTCTGTAACTGTAGTACTACAATCTCCATTTTGCGGAGGTAATACTCATTGAGTACGATCTCAATGTACTTACATTGGGAACCATCTGTCTGGATGACATGCAAAAGAAAGCTTTTCACTGTATCTCAGTACATATGACAGTAATAAACCAAATACCAGAGAAAATTTACAAAGTTGTTACTGGGACTTGAGGACCAGAATTATAAGGAAAGGTTCAATCAGTTAGGAGTTTATTCCCCAGAGCACAGAAGAATGAGGGGAGAACAAAGTGCAAAATTCAAAGTAAAGTTTATTATCAGAGTACATATATGTCACCACATGCTACACTGAGGTTCATTTTTGCACCTGGTGGTGCAAGTCCTGAGACTCCTGTGTCTTCTACCTGATGACAGCAGCAAGAAAGGAACATGACCTGGGGGTTGAGGATCTCTGATGATGGATGCTGCCTTCCCACAAAAGGGTTTCATGTAGATGTGCTCAATGGTTGGGAGGGCTTTACTCATGATGTACTGGTCTGAATTCATTACCCTTTGTACGATTTTTCTTTTGAAAGGCATTGGTGTTTCCATACCAGGCTATGATGCAGCCAGTCCACTACACATCTATAGCAGATTGTTGAGGTTTGTGATGATATGCCAAATCTCCACAGACTGCTGAGGAAGTAGAGGTGCTGCTGTGCTTTCTTCAGAATTGTATTTACATGCTGGATCCAGGACAGGTCCTTTGAAATCTTAGAGAGATATATAAATATATGATGGCGCATAGATAGAGTGAATGCATGCAAGCATTTTCCCCTCAGGTTGGGAAAGACCAGAACCAGAGGTCATAAGTTTATGGTGAAAGTTGAAATGTTTAAGAAGAATCTGCAGAGAAAATTCTGCACTCAGTGAGTGGTGCGAGTGTGGAACAAGCTGCCAGCAGAGGTGGTAGAAGCAGGTTCAATTGCAACATTTAAGAGAAGTTTGGTACCACATGGATGGGAGAGGTTTGGAGGGATCTGGTCTGGGAGCATATAGGTGGAACAAGGCATACGATCACAGTGCCATGAACTAGATGGGCTTCAGTGCTATAGTGCTTAATGACTCTCCCAATTAACAATTGCCCATTAGAATTGCTTAGTTCTGGTTTGATTGTCTCAGTGGGAAACTCATGCTTGAGTCAGAATATTACCCAGATAGATTCCATTCTTGAGCACCAAAATCAGAGGTTGTGGAGCCCTGCACAGTGCCATTTTTGGACTCCAGTACACTGGGATCGGTTTAGCAAGCATTAAGGTTATGCTGCACTATTTCAAAGAGTAGAGCATTTCTCTGCATCTGCCTGAGACCCATATTTATCTCTAATCATCATTCTCTTTCTTTTCATTATTACATAGTTCAATTGTGAGTGCTTATCTGCACAGAGTTAAAATCATATTTCTGAAGCCACAGCAGCGGCAGCTCACCAGAAACACTTCATTACGCTATTCTGAAAGGATTGTGTTAAGCAACATAGAGAACTACAGTACAGAAACAGGCCCTTCAGCCCATCTAGTCCATGCCAAACCACAATTCTGCTGGGTCTCATGTCCCTCTTAACCATTTCACCTTTCACACTGATCCATGACCTCTAGTTTTAGGTTCACCCAACATCAGTTGGAAAACATGCAAGAGCATGTCTTTATTTTCAAGACAGCATTTCATTTATGAGAACTGCATATTAATGGAAATGCTTTTCCAGTGTCTGACAAATAACAAACTGACAATATGATGAGCTGTGTTGTTAAAGCAAACACATTCATGGCTGTGGGGTTTGTGGCTCTCTCTAGCCTCTCAGAAAGTCTGTTTAGCTGAATGGAAATAATTAGAGCATAAACGCACTAACACTTAAAGATGGACAAAGCACGCTATCTAAAATGTTGGCACTGCATAAAAATGTGTTCTCCATTTATAAAGAGAGCAGAAAGAACTTTTGTTTATGAATTGAACTTTTATGTCCTCGGAACATCCCCGAAGCACTTTGCAGCCAGAGAAGTATTCAAAGTTCTCAGCCTATGTTGTTCCTTTGACAAAAACACCAGTGGTTTCTGCAGAGATGGGGCAGAGAGCAATTTTATAATAAAAATGCACGCAGGATTTATTGCTAAAACTGCAATTGAACAGTAAAAAAATCATGGACATGTTCAGTACTACTCCCTGAAGAACTATAGACTTTGTACATCGTATAAACACAGATAGAGCACTCAATCATTACCCCATGGTGTACAGATATTGAATGGTGAGATACCTAAATTATTTTAAATCAAAAGACTGTTTCCCACGTGCCACCTCTGCACAAATTCCAAATACATACTGTATGCTCTCTTGAACATATTCACATGTTGACTTGTTCTTACAATAGCAGCACTCAGTGTGTAGGCTAGAGCAAAGTTAGTACCAACAGAGAGAACTTGTATCATTAACGAATGAAAACATCAGAAAATCTTCCTTTCCAATGAGCATCACTATGCACACTTAATGCAATGCCACATTAAGTTGTGTAACCAAATGGTTGGTCAATGAGACAGGATGTAAGGATCGTCTTAATTGAAGACAGATGGAAAAGTTTAAGATATGAATTCCAGTGTTTAGCCAAAGAAGTTATGACCATCAATCGCAAAGTGACTGAAACTTTGGAATCTGCTAGAAGTCATAAAATGTGCAGAGATTTCAAGGAATTGTAGGACTGGGGAAAGCAGCAGAGTTGCCAAAGTCAGGGCCAAGATAGACAATAAAACTCTGCTAGTACTTCAGGACCTTGTCCTTCCTCTGTTTTACAAACACCGGTCTGGAAATTTGACTTCACGGTACCAGAAAAACAAGGTTTCCCAGGCAAAAATGAAGTTGACAAGGCATTAAGAAAATAAGTGCAATCTTCGGATTAGTTGACTCCAGTTATAGAAGAAGCATTTTTGTTGCAGGATTTTATGTAACGTAGTCCTGTTTTTCAATTCACTCAGGTGGTGTCAACAGTAGGATGAAACCCTGTATTTGTTTCTGGCATGAATTTACAACATTGGTCTATTCACTCCCAGAAGAACCAATGTGAACAATGCTTAAGCCTCAAGCTGAACGTTACTTAAAATGTTCTTCTGCAGTCATAGGCAGAGAACCTCTTAACTCAATCCAAAATCCAGTTCAAGTAGACCAATCCAAATTGGGACCTGGTCATCACATCCATTGGTGTGTTCAGTAGGCTCTCCTTCAAAATTAATTGTCAAAAATGCTAGAAATGTACATGTGATAAATAAATCTGAATCAGAAGGAATCCTAGAAGGAGAAATGTTTCCATGGCCATTGTTCCAAGGTTTGCTAACAAAATAGGAGAAAGGCATCTGAAAAAGACATGATACCAAAACTTGCTTCACTGGGGCTCCTATTATTAAATGTTGTCGTCGTCGTGGCTATCCCTCAAGGTCAAGGATGATGGTCTTTGTTCCATTGATCTATCACAGAGCGAAGATGCCTGTGCGTGTATTTGTTTAACATGTACTTGATGTTGCACTCCAAGAAACACACGATACTTCACAAATCAACCGACTGATTCCAATGGCACAGAAACCACAACGATTGGAGCTGATGGATTTGTTGCAGCCTTTGTCCGCCTTCACAGCCATTGAGTTCAAAGTAACTTTGTCCGCCTGTTCCACCGTTGAGGTCTTGGTTGGATTGTTCTTTGTCAGGGACCTCACCCTCAACCTTACCGCCATGGGTGACCCTACCAGGAGCATAGATCCAGACGGCATTGCTCTCGGGATCTCAGGACCACACAAGCTTCTCCACCACGACAAGGTGACAATCCACGAAGAAGTATCAAATGTAAGAGTAACATTTATGAAGCTTATCTTTCTTCCAGCTTGTTCTTACACCTGTCTAGGACATCTGGAAACCACAAGAGTGTACAATGCTCTGAATCCATAGCATGACTGCTCACACTTCCAGAAACTCTGCCTCAGGTTTTCTACAGATCTCTGCCACACATGGTACTTGGCTACTCACTGTTGCAATGTAAAAGTCAAAAATCCAATAGGAATCCTCAAATTTTTATCTGTATTGAAACCTAAAATGAACATGTGACTGCAATGCAGGATTCTCAGTGTGCAGGCATTCATGGGAAGTACTGTTTTGTAGTCACCTGTATGGTTCTCTGCCACCCACCTCCCATTATTGTAGCATACAGTCAGACCTTTTCAACACTCACCTGTAGCTGGAAGAGTGCGACTTCTATTCTGCTGTCTCATTTAAGGAGCATTCCCAGACAGCAGGGGCATGGTGCTACAAACACAGAAAATTAAATTCTTAATGCCATGTTCCTGAAAACATGCGACACTGGATGGGGGGAAATTTTGCATGGTCTTTCAACCACCACTAATAACATTTTTGGCACATTTCGAAACAACGTAAAGAAAATATTGGTATTGTTCAGGTACCAGAAAAAATTGTTGTTGATGTTTCTTCTTGCGCCCTATGACGCATCAGTTGGCATCTTTTGCTGTTTCCATAGCATTTGACTAATTTTTTTATGAGGCTGAATTGCCAGCTTGATGCTCAACCCAGCATGGATGGAAAGCATGCAAGGAGTCGGCCAGATTCGAATTCAGGACGATTCGCCTCGAAGTCGGATGCTGATGCCACTACACCACCAGCCCACTGAACCAAAAAAAAAATGACAAGGATGAATTTCTAAGCCTTATTTTTGGGAATAGAACTTAGAAGGAAGCCTCTGCCTTCAACTCCATTCTCATCCCCTCCCCTTCTTGAGAAAATCAGTTCCCCTGATTCAAGTCCCTCGGTATTCTGTTTCATCCATATCAGAATCTTATTGCCTCAAAATGGAATGGTTCCTGTATAAGCCCATTAGCAGAGTGGACAGAGCCCAGACAGACTGTCACATCCATGGACCCTACCACAGGGTCTGAGCACCTTCGCAGGTGGGCTTCAGAACAGGTTCAGTAATCACATTCGTAAGTATACATGTTTTAGCCAATTCATGTTTCATTGTGATTGTAATTATCTCCCCTCCTCTCATTGTAGCTTTGCTGAATCTTAACTATAAGCACAGCAACATCAACGTTTCTTGCTTACCTTTGTCCTTGGTCTGGAAAGGAAGACTACCATTTAGATTTTTGCTAAGAAGGAGTGAAATTTATTTTGTTTTAAATTACTGCTTCTGAGCCATAGAGTCAGCGTTAGCTTTCAGTTTGAGGGTGTTAGTTAACAGCCCTGTTGGCCAAGCAATTTTTTCCCTTTAATTCCACACAGTTCTCATTAAAAGTCAGTAAAGTGTTCACCTGCTCAGTGTCTCTCCCTCTCTGATTGGGCCATAACTATACATTCCTCTCAGCAAGATTTGACCAACAAAAATGGACCCAGCAGAGACAGAACAGCGGACCATGGCCCTGACATTCGTTGGTCAGACTGGAGAGAAGTTGCAGTCAGTCGAGTCAGTGTTGGCAGAGGTGACTCATGCAGTGTGGCAGCTACTCTCAAAACAACAAGCCCAGCCCAGACCAAAGTTCATGGAGGAGAAACTAAAATCAGAAGCGACTGGGTTGGTTGATAGGTCTCATGACAGCTACCTTCAGAGTGGCAAGCCCAGTTCAAGCTGATGTCAACCTTTACAGCAACAGTTCAGCATCTCTCTACAGACAGCCAGACTTAGGTGGCAGTGAATACGTACCCTCAGCCACGGTTCACCGACTTACGACCAACAGTGAATATTAGGTGATATCCATTACCACTCTTGCTGCTTCAATTCAGCAATCTGCAGCCAGGACAGTCCTGTTCCCAGCATTTCCCACATCGTCCTCTTTAACAGTCTCCTCAGCCTCAGCCACTAATGTCTTGACTCCTGTGACAGTCTGAACCAGAGCCAAGTATTCTTCCACCAGGCAGATGCTCCAGCTACCCCGATGGCTGCAGGAATTGTATTACCCAGTGTGAGCTGACTTTCCATGTTCAGCCAGGTCAGGACAGTGATGATGTGTGTAAACTGGCTTACGTGGTGAATCTCTTAGACGGACCCCCTACTCAGCCTGTTCAATGTTCTATGAGAACAAGGTTCCCTCACATCCCAGATCTTCCAACAATTCATGGTTGAATTCAAGAGAGTGTCTTATCTTCCAGTATGAAGTCAGGAATTAGCCCACTGACTCCTGGACCTGTGCCAAGGGAACGGGACGGTGAGAACTATCCATGCACTTGCAGCTGTGACAGAGTGGAATGAAAGGTCCCTCATCACTACTTTCCAGCGTGGGTTGAGCTCAGACGTCCAGCATGAGATCACAGTGCACGATGAACAGGACAGCCTTGGAGTTCTAACATTTAACTGTCATTCATTCTTTGGGGCACTCCTCTGTTTTTGTGGATGGTTGCGAAGTAAAAGCATTTCAGGATGTATATTGTATATATTTCTCTGACATTAAATTGTACCTTTGAACCTTTTCTTGTCAGTGATAATCTACTGGCATTGATAAAGCAGGTGGGAAGTTGCAAGGAGGTTTAAGGATGTTAGGGCTTGTGGGTGGGAGCCTTCAAAGAACAACTATCTGTGACTACTGGTTTACTATGGAAATCAGTGCTGGGTGACCAATGGGATAAGACAGAAATCACAATTCTTTCTGATAATATGTTAATAACTTCAAAGATGAAAACAAATCCTGCAGAGTCAACATTTGTAGAAGCAAAGGCAATTTGCAAGGAGGATCTAAACAGTTTATGTCTTTGTTCAGAAAGTTAGTAAGTAGATTCAGATCTATTTAGCTTTCACATGTTCATTAAAACATACAGTGAAATGTGTCATTTGCATTAACACCCAACACAGCCTAAGGATGTGCTGGGAGCAGTCTGCAAGTGTCACCACACATTTCAGTGCCAACATGGCACACCCAAAATGCTCAGCAGAACAACACAAACAAGAACAGCAGAAGAACAAGCCCCTTTCCCACTCTTCCACCCAGCCACCCAATCACATACACAGACAGGCCTCCTACCCCAGGTCAAGCTGCCTCTGAATGTCCAAATTCCAGTCCAAAGCCCTAGACACTCAGACTCATACAAGTCAGGCCTCAAACTTCCAGTCCTTGGGCCCAGGCTTGCAGCCTCTAGACAGACCAAATTTGATTTTTGACCTTCAGGCCTTGACCTCAGACTCGCTGACTTTGGCCTTTCACCTTCAGTCCTAGACCTCCAGTCTTGCTGACTTGGATCTTCAATGTTCAGGCCTTGACCTTCGGACTTGCCAACCTCTGACTTCAAAATACACACTTTGCCAACCTCTGGGTATTGACGCAGGATTCGCCGATTATCCAACTCTGAAAGAGTCTTCTCTGACCCAAGGAAATTGGGTGCCTGATGAGCTGGTGGATGAGCAGTTTGTGAGATTGTCACAACTTCCATCACTTAAGGCTTCTGTATTTTCCTGGTACGGAAATAGATTTGCATTGAGAAAAACATACATTTCTATAGTCCTATGACTGTTTTTAATGGATCTTCCATAACCAATGTAATGAAGCATCATTACAAATAGACTTAGATTGGAGTTGGAGGGAATAAATTACACTTTAGCACTCCTTCTCCAATTTGGGTAGTCATTCGGATGAACTAGAGCATCCCATGAATCAATGGGGATGTCGCATTATTTCCATGGGCGGTTTGGGCACATCCTTGATCTTTTCCTCTGTCCACTTTGTAATCTCTTCCCATGACAGAGTTCAGAATTAATGGGATGCTTCTGGTGTCTGGAGTCAGATACAGAATCAGAATGAGGTTCATTATCATCGTCTCATATGACTTGAAATTTGTTGTTTTACAACAGTAGTACAGTGAAAAGACAAGATTACTATGAATTCCAAAATAAATATAGTACTGAAAAGACCATAAGATAGAGATACAGAAGTAGGCCTTTTGGCTCATGGCTGAACCAATTATTCCAGTCATCCCCACTCCCCTGCCTTCACCCCATACCCCTTGATACCCTGGCTAATCAAGAACGTATCTATCTCTGCCTTAATTGCACCCAATGACTTGGCCTCCACAGCTGATCGTGGCAACAAATTCCACAGATTTACCACCCTCTGACTAAAGTAATTTCTCCGCATCTCTGTTCTAAATGGACGTCCTTCAATCCTGAAGTCATGCCCTCTTACCCTAAGGGAATAATGAGGTGGTGGTCATGAGTATATGGACCTTTCAGAGATCAGATGATGGAGGAAAGAAGCTGTTCCTGAATCATTGACTGTGGGTCTTCAAGCTGCTATTCCTCCTTCCTGATGGTAGGAACAAGAAGAAGTCATGTCCCAAATGGTAAGGCTTCTTAATGATGGATGTAGCCTTCTTGAATCCCCATCTCTTGTCAATGTCCTCAGTGGTGGGGAGGGTTGTGACTGTAATGGAGCTACAGTAACTGAGTCTAAAAAATTCTGCAGTCCTTTTCACTGAAGTGTTCATACTAGCCAGTGATGCAACCAGTCAGAAGGTTCTCCGTCATACAGTACAGTGCAAAAGTCTTAAGCACATATATGTATAGCTTGGGTGCCTAAGACTTTCGCACAGCACTGTAGTAATTTTATGTACAGCAGTGAGATATGCCAACTAGCGGAGTGGTACCGCAGCAACAATCTGGCATTCAATGTCAGTAAGACAAAAGAGCAGATTGTAGACTTCAGGAAGGGTGAGATGAAGGAACACATACCAATCTTCACAAAGGGATCAGAAGTGGAGAGAGTGAGCAGCTTCAAGTTCCTGGGTGTCAAGATCTCTGAGGATCTAACCTGGTCCCAACATATTGATGTAGTTATTAAGAAGGCAAGACAGTGGCTGTACTGCATTAGGAGTTTGAAGAGATTTGGCATGTACACTCAAAAACTTCTATAGGTGTACCATGGAGAGCATTCTGACAGGCTACATCACTGGCTGGTATGGAGGGGCTACTGCACAGGACTGGAAGAAGCTGCAACCGGTTGTAAATTTAGTCAGCTCCATCTGGGGTACTAGCCTACAATGTACCCAGGACATCTTTAGGGAGTGGTGTCTCAGGAAGGCAGCATCCATTATTAAGGACTTCCAGCACCCAGGGCATGCCCTTTTCTCACTGTTACCATCAGGCAGGAGGTACAGAAGCCTGAAGGCACACACTCTGCGATTCAGGAAAAGTTTCTTCCCCTCTGCCTTCCGATTCCTAAGTGGACATTAAAGCTTTGGACACTACTTCACTTTTTAAATATATACAGTATTTCTGTTTTTGCAAGTATTTTAAATCTATTCAATATATGTAATTGATTTACTTGTTGATCATTATTATTATTATTTTATTTTTTCTCTCTGCTAGATTATGTATTGCATTAAACTGCTGCTGCTAAGTTAACAAATTTCACATCACATGTAGGTGATAATAAACCTGATTCTGATACTAAACACACGTGTTGAACCTTGACAAGAAAAACTGCAGTTGCTGGAAATCCAAGTAACACACAGAAAATGCTGAATGCTGCCTGGCCTGCTGAGTTCCACCAGCATTTCGAGGATGCTGAATCTTAGACAATAGGGCAATAGACAATAGGTGCAGAAGTAGACCATTCGGCCCTTCGAGCCTGCACCACCATTCTGAGATCATGGCTGATCATCTACTATCAATACCCGGTTCCTGCCTTGTCCCCATATCCCTTGATTCCCCTATCCATAAGATACCTATCTTGAAGTGGATGAGCAGAAAACCACAAACATACACTCAATGGCCACTTTATTAAGCACTGGAGTTACCTAAAAGAGTGGTCACCAGGTGGCTAAACGGTTACGGTCATGAACAATCTTCAGGAATAGAACTTTGATGTAACCTGGGGATTTCCAGCAACAGCTAACCACCCTTCATTAGACATTCGGTAAAATGACCTGTTGAAAAGATTACTCACTATCATTTGGGCAAGGAGGAAAGTGCTCTAGAGTATGTGCACTTTAAGAAGCAGGTCAAATTTAGTAGGAAAAGATAATATTTGAAAAGATTTTAAAATGCCCAGTGGTATTCATGATTGGTAGGTGATGATACCCAAGGCACTTGATGAAAAAACAATGACACGACAGACCTTTATTTATTTAGAGATACTGTGTGGAACAGGACCTTCTGGCCCAAAGACATTTAACACTAGCTTAATCACAGGACAATTTGCAATGACTAATTAACCTACTAACTGTACATCTTTGGACTGTAGGAGGAAACCCGAGCACCCAAAGGAAACCCATGTGGTCACTGGGAGAACTTAAAACCTCCTTACTGGTGACGTTGGAAGTGAATTCTGTGCTCCAGAACATCAGAGCTGTTAAAGTGTTACACTATCTGCTACGCTTCCATAGCATCCTTAATGAATCATAATGTCATAATGGATAGAACTAAATAGGTTGTGTGGTTGGGAATGGTGAAAACTCAGTGCTTTGTAGAATGTAACTGCAAGTGTAAGTGCTGGGAATGTTGGCTTGGGAGATGTCACTGACATTGATTCACTCCTTCATTGGCAGTTAATATCATGAAACCCCTGTATGTTTGATTAGAAATATCAATAGTTTGGCACTTAGTAACCTAGATTGCGAGCCAGAATGTCCAGAGAGCAATTACAGTGTGAGGGTCAGGGCTGAGAACATCAGGGGTCAGGACTGTGAATACGTCTGAAGCCATATGTAGAAATTCTACATTGATGTGGAAACCATAGAAAGGGTGCAGAGGAGATTTACAAGGATGTTGCCTGGATTGGGGAGCATGCCTTATGAAGACAGGTTGAGTGAACTTGGCCTTTTTTTCTTGGAGCGACGGAGGATGAGAGGTGACCTGATAGAGGTGTATAAGATGATGAGAGGCATTGATCGTGTGGATAGTCAGAGGCATTTTCCCAGGGCTGAAATGGCTAGCACAAGAGGGCACAGTTTTAAGGTGCTTGGAAGTAGGTACAGAGGAGATGTCAGGGGTAAGTTTTTTACGCAGAGCTTGGTGAGTGCATGGTGGAGGTGGATACAATAAAGTCTTTTAAGAGATTCCTGGATGGATACATGGAGCTTAGAAAAAGCCTAGGTAGTTCTAAGGTAAGGATGTGTCCAGCACATGTTTCATCCTGTTCTGACAACTTGAAACATACAAGCTAAACTTGAAGGGTTTTGTCCCCATGCACCCTTTAAACTCACCTGGCTTTAGTTTTTTGCTTCCACTGAACTTACTAGTTTCATTGTAATAATACACCACTGTGTGTTTATGCCACTATAAAAAAAAGTGAGATTAAAGTGTGTTGACTTCAGGATTCATTATTGAATTCAGGTGGAGGAAACCGGAGGTCCATGAGCCGATCCTCAATGGGAGATCAGAGGTGAAGAGGGTCAGTAGCTTTAATTTGTTAGTGTTAACATTTCAGAGAATCTGTCCTAAGTCCAGCTGGCAAGTGATTTTCAAAGAAAGCACACAGTGCCTCTACTTTCTTAGACGTTGGCAATGATTTGGTATATCATCTAAAAATTTACTGGGGATGTGTGGTGGAGAGTATAGTGACTCATTGCATCATGGCTTGACATGGAAGCACCAACGCCCTTGAATGAAAAAGCCAACAAAAAGTAGGAGATAGAGTCCAATCCATCATGGGTAAATCCCTCCCCACCATCGGGCATATCTGCATGAAGCACTGTCACAAGAAAGCAACATTCATCAACAAGAACTCCAACCATCCAGGTCATGCTCTGCCATCAGGAAGAAAGTACAGGAGCCTCAGGACCCACACCATCAGGTTCAGATATAGTTATTACCCCTCAACCACTAGACTCTTGAACCGGAGAGGATAACCGCTCACCCCATCACTTCACCTTCCAGTAAGATGGCAGCGCGTTTACATGCAGTGGCCTCTTGGAGGCCAACCAAAGGTGTTTTTTTCCTTGTTAAATGTGTTTCTTATACATAATAAGACTACTTTTTACACCAATAGCTACCTGTACAACAGGCCCATCGCATCAGCGAGCTGATCATTGTTTGGAGTATCTGGCTGGTGGTTCGGAGAAGGTAAGTTGGCCCGTCAGGCTGGGGAGGTTCAATCGGCTCGTTAGGATGGGGATGTTGGATTGGGCCATGGGGCCGCCGAGCCGGGGATGTTGAATATGCTTTCGGGCTGGGAAGGTTGAGCCGAGTTGGTGCCTTCAAATTGGTGCAAAGTCGGCGTGCAGAGAAACCGTGAGTAACTGTCCTGGACATTTCTTTTGAGATAGCAAGACCCTGTTGGACATTGATTGATGCAAGCCTGCTTCCCTTGATAGTGAGACAGGCAGCAAAGCAGCAATATTGTCTCGGTTGTAGCTAGGACTAAAGCTTGCATTGTGGCGTGGAGTCTGGGGTCGGTTGGGACTGGCCACTTCTATTGGTGCTGTGCTCTAGTGGTAGATCAGTAGAATTACAGGCTGGACTGCCAGGAACTATCAATTTGAGGTACTTATCACTCAACACTTTGGTCTAAAAAATTGTTTTTTTATGAGAATATGTTCTTTTTCACCTTTCTCATTATTTAGAATGCATGTGTATGTTTTTGCACCTTGACCCCAGAGGAACACTCTCTCATTCTGCTGTAATCAAGAATGGTTTAAATGACATTAAGCTTGATTTAATTTTTGATTTGAGTTGATTTTAACTGTTCCCACAACCTATGGCGTCACTTTCAAGGACTCTTCATTTCAAGTTCTTGATATTTATTGTTTATTTATTTACTATTATTAATACAATCTCTTTCTTCTTTTCTTTATTTTTGTATTTGCACAGTTTGTTGTCTTGTGCACATGGGTTGCTTGTCAGTGCTGTTGGGTGCAGTCTTTCATCAATTCTATTGTGTTTCTTGTATTTACTGTAATTACCTGCAAGAGAATGAATCTCAGGGTGAGGTACAGTATGTGTACGTTGAATTAAATTTACTTTGTACTTTGTTTGGATAACTGCATCCAATAATCTGAAAAATCTGCTAGTCCAGTACAGGTACCATCAAAATCTAAAGTCTTCTGGATTTGTCAGAGATTTAGCGTCTACTGCAAGAACAAACAACAAACTATTAACAAGTGAACATTCATAAAACTTCTGTAAAATGGCCTGATGAAGAGACAGTGCAACACAATTGTGCACTCATGAGGTCAACCTTGTCCCAATATCTCCACAGAACACTTACTTACCGAACTAAGTCAAAGGTTTAATAATTCACTGTAACATGACCAATAAGCTGACCATCCCACAATAGCCACCATTTAATATTTCAGTCTGGGGTCTACACCTGCTTATCCCAGCCTCCACTGGCCAGTGTGGTCATCACACCATTCAAAGTTCAATATAAATTTATTATCAAAGTACATATATCTCACCATACACTACCCGGAGATTCATTTTCCAATGGGCATACTCAAAAAATCTGTAACGGAATAATAACCACAATCAAATCAATGAAAGACCACCCCAACTTGAGTGTTCAACCAGTGTGCAAATGACACAAATTGTGCAAATATAAGAAGAAAGAAATAATAATAAATAAATAAGCAATAAATATTGACAACATGAGATAAAGAGTCCTTGAAAGTGGACATTGGTTGTGGGAACATTTCAATGATGGGGCTAATGAAGTTAAGTGAGTTTATCCCCTTTGATTCAAGAGCCTATTGGTTGAGGGTTAATAACTATTCCTGAACCTGGCAGTGTGAGTCCTAAGGCTCCTTGCCATCAGCAAGTAGAAAGCATCTCCTGGGTAGTGTGGCTCCCTAATGACAGATACTGCTTTCCTGCAACAACATTTCCTGTAGATCTGCTCAATGGTGGGGTGGGTTTTATTCGTAATGGACTGGGCCGTATCCATTACTTTACATAAGATTTTCCATTCTAGTCATTAGTGTCAACCATGCATTAGAGGCAGGGAGAGAACCACAGTGTATTTTTTTGAAATATCTTTTCCGCAGTTTTTCCTTCTCCTTTAGTTATGTGATTTAAGGATTCATCTTACATATTACAGATAGCAAGTGACACTTTGTTAAAGATCTCACAAATTATCTTGAAAATCAGAGGAGATCCTCCCCTGCACCCTGGACAGAATTTATCCCTCATCTGACTTCCTGATAAAATAGAAAGTTAGACCATTAATATATTGCTGATTGGAGTTATTGGAATGAGGACTCGACTGTAGCCACTAACTATACAATAGTCTGCCCTGATTCCCATGGTTCCTTGCATACTAAAGCTCTCTAGACCCAGTCACGGAGTGTAGATACTAGAATCTGGAATGAGCAAAAAACTGGAGGTTGTATCTTTGGAGTGAAATGTACTGTCAATGTTCTGTGTCAGGACACTTCCTACATACTTCAAATTTCCTATGGGTGTGTGTATATATATATATATATATGAGCTGGTAGCTAGGAGAAGAAAAACTCTGATCTCAAACCTCTGCTGTCATGTGGCTATACCCACTCATGGCGAAGGCTACGGGAGTAAAGCCCAAGGGAAAATTCTGGAGTTGGAGTCCCTAAGGCAGCCCTACATTGTGTTCAATGCTGACTGGCAACTCCTGCAACGCTCCCGGTACCAAACTGTAACAGTCTCTGCCTTTGGGTTCATCGAATACGTGGAGAGGGGGAGTTTGCTACACGGGCAACAGCTTGCTCTCCATATCGTACTGCCCAGGCTTGCGTATCTAGACAGCTAGGATGCAACATCCATGGTCAACTCTGACTGACGGAGGCCTCAGAATATCTCACCACCAGTAATTTCAATTCAGGACTAGAGTTCTTGTAAATGCAGGATATTTTATTGAATTTTACAGTACAACAGGAAGCCATTTGGCACATTGTGTCTATATTATAATGACATCACTGGTAATATTTTATGGAAGGAAATAATGACCTCACATTGTCAAAGACTGTATGGTTTGTCAGTCTTTACATCTTTAAACCAGCTAATTTTTCAGTCCATTTTATGGTGACATCTGGAATTGATGTAAAAAGTTTTTGTAATATAATTAATAGGCTCAAATGTATACATCAAATGCTTGGTTTCCTTTGGGAAAAAAATCTCTATTATAACTACCCTTTCATCTTGCATTTTACTGTTCCATTATCATTATTAAAAAAAACCTTTATAAAATAACATTACAGGAATTAATGGAAGCAGAATTCATTCTGATCCCAGAATGCAATAATTCAGGTTTGTTAATGTGGTCCCCCAGGCAACATGCACACTGAAAATGTAGAGGCTGCTTGTTTTTGGTTCTGCTGCTTTTTTACAGCATATTTAAATAATCAAGGTTTTGTGCTCATTTATCCAGTGCCAGCTTCAGAGATCGCCATTAACCGCCTGGCCAAATGATACCATGATAGATCTCAATCAGTCCTTTATCCTTCCCCATAGTCTAATGAAGAATAAATCCTATTTATGATGTATAATCAAAACTATCTATTGTAACTCCCTTACACTTTAAACTGATGGGTTGTGTGCTTGTAAGGTCAACGAAAGACAATTTTTTTTAGGGATAACAAGCTAAAATGTCATTTAACCTTTACTTATGCAAACAGAAAATGAGGCAACCTCCTACTGAACCAACATGATGTCTGGGTACTGATACCTTCAGGGAACATGTACATTCTGATTTGCAAAGCTTTCTGAACTTCTCAAAGCCAGACAATATATACCCTATGTGCATTTAGATCACATGGTCTGATATAGTTTAATTTAGTGATTCACCCTTTCTTCTTTTCTTAAACCCAAGTATTTCCATTACTCTCCCTAAAAGTCCTTTCCTAAGACTTGATCTTGGTGAGTTGAAGGAATTTCTAACCATAATCTTTAGGAAACTCTGGCCTTTAGCTTTTCTGTAATAACCTTCTAGGCCAGAACCTACAACCAGTTTCTTTGTTACAATATTAGATCATAAGACCTTATGACATGGATATTGGCAGCAGCTTTCTCTGGGTACCTTCTGATTATTCCCCTTCCCTCTCCTGACAGTCCTGACAGTCACTCAATTACCTGAATCCTACAATTAGGGGTGACTACTTCTCTGTAGTTCTTATCTATCACCTCCTCATTCTCCTGCATGAGCCTTAGAACAACCTGCTGCACCTCCTGGTTTTCTGAAAGGAGCTGCACTTTACACAGATGTCATCAGGAAGACTGGATATCTCCAGGAATTCCTACATCTGACACAAAGAACACAATACTGACCCCGGATCCATTTTCACTGCACTGGCCAGGCACTAGAAGACAAATGGAATATCGTGCTGTGACGTTCTCTGATGTTCTAAAATTCAATATTTTTCAATACCAACTGTTTAGCTTATATCTTTAAAGACTAATCACCATTGGTATTTTTCTAACTATATTTGACATGAAGGCAGATAAGAAAATATTAGGGATGCTGATCAAATGCTGTTGAATGGACAGATTTAAGAAGGGAATTCAGAACTCAGTCTTGGCAACTGAAGTGATTTAACCTGGGGATGCTCTAAAACAACAAAAATAGAGATAGTACAGAGGAGATTTACTAGAATGTCACCTGGGCTTCAGCACCTATGTTACAGAGAAAGGTTAAACAAGTTAGGTCTTTATTCTTTGGAGCGTAGAAGGTTGACCGGGGACTTGATAGAGGTATTTAAAATTATGAGGGGGATAGATAGATTTGACGTTGATAGGCTTTTTTCATTGAGAGTAGGGGAGGTTCAAACAAGAGGACATGAGTTGAGAGTTAAGGGGCAAAAGTTTAGGGGTAACACGAGGGAAAATATCTTTACTCAGAGAGTGGTAGCTGTGTGGAACGAGCTTCCAGTAGAAGTGGTAGAGGCAGGTTTGATATTGTCATTTAAAGTAAAATTGGATAGGTATATGGACAGGAAAGGAATGGAGGGTTATGGGCTGAGTGCAGGTTGGTGGGACTAAGTGGGAGTAAGCGTTTGGCATGGACTAGAAGGGCCGAGATGGCCTGTTTCCGTGCTGTAATTGTTATATGGTTAACTGGAGGAAGAGAGAGATCATGGAGGATCTTAGGCCTAGAGGAGATTGCAGAGGTGGAGTGGCAAGCATTATTGATGGTTCTACAGGAGCTGCTGCGTCAAGAAAGCAAAATATATCAGCAAAGAACCCAACATATCCCCACCCATGCTAATTCTTCATAGCAACGTTGGGCTCGAGGAACATTAAGCCTAAAGTCCCACACCAACCGGTTCAAGAGCAGTTGCTTTCCTTCAACCACAAACAAGGGTAAATCTGCAGATGCTGGAAATCCAAGCAAAAGACATGAACTCAGCAGGCCAGGCAGTATCTATTGAAAAGAGTACTTCCTTTCAACCATTCAGTTCTTGAACCATCTGGCACAACCTAAACACTGCTTGAGTATAGCAACACAATGGGCCTTTTTGCTCTAATTGTGTTGTTCTCTTGTAAAAATTGTGCATATTTTATGTTTAATTCATGTTTTTTGTTGTGAATGCTGCATATCTGACATTACTGGCCTGTAATGCTGCTGCAATCAGTTTTTCCTTGAATCTGCGCATACTTGAACTTGTGTATCTGACAATAAACTTGACCTTAACTTTGATGGGGTGGAAATTAATTCCCAGTAAGGCTAAAAATGTCAGCCAGTTTACCAACAAGCAACATTTGTGTTAAATTATGTTGATGTTGAAACTGATGACATCTCCGCACAGACAGATCAGAAAGCGATATTAAATTCACAGTCGTGAATACTGATTTTACATGATGTGAATCAGGATTATCCTCAGATCTGATCTCATATTTTAAATTTCTTTGATAATTTAAGAAACTATAAAATGGAAGGAAGAGCAGGCCTCTCAACCTCTCATACCTGTTCCACATTGATTCCTTCAGCAGCAGAGTGGTTCTTACGTGGTTGTAAAATGTAAGAAATAGAAGAAAAGGTAGACTGTTCCGAACACGGAGCTGACTGTTCACTTCAGGAGAAGAAACGAGAAGTCCTTCGCCACTCCTCATCAGGACTCTCCATCAGAGGTGGAGAGGATAATCAACTTCAAATTCCTCAGTGTTATAAGTTCAGAGGATCTGTACTGGGCCCAGCACCTAAGTGCTATTATGAAGAAAGCAAAGCAGTGGCTCTACTTTCTTAGAAGTTTGCTAAGATTCGGGATGTCATCTAAATCTTTGACAAACTTCTACAGATGTGCAGTGGAGAGATATTGACTGATTGCATATTGCCTGTTATGGAAGTACCAATGCTCGTGAATGGAAAAGTCTACAAGAAGTAGAGGATTTTATCCAGTCCACCATGAGTGAAACCTTCCCAACCACTGAGCACATACCCATGGAGTGGTGCTGCAGGAGAGTAACATTCATCTTCAAGGGTCCCCACCATCCAGCTCATGCTCTCTTCTCATTGCTGCCATCAGGAGGAAGGTACAGGAACCTCAGGACCCACACCACCAGTTTCAGAACCAGAATCACTTGCATATGTATCATGAAATTTGTTAACTTAGCAGCAGCAGTTTATTGCAATACATAATATAGAAGAGAGAAAAAAATAATAATAAATAAATAAAGTAAACTCATTCCGGTATACATATTTGGAATAAATTAAACAAATATGCAAAAAACAGAAATACTGTATATTTAAAAAAGTGAGGGAGCGTCAAGGGTTCAATTTCCATTTAGGAATCGGATGATAGAAAGGAAGAAGCTGTTCCTGATTCGCTGAGTGTGTGCCTTCAGGCTTCTGTACCTCCTGCCTGATGGTAACAGTGAGAAAAGGCCATGCCCTGGGTGTTGAAGGTCCTTAATAATGGAAGCTGCATTTCTGAGACACCACTCCCTAAAGATGCCTGAGTACTTTGTATGCTAGTACCCAAGATGGAGCTGACTAAATTTACAACCCTCTGCAGCTTCTTTCGGTCCTCTGCAGTTGCCCCTCCGTACCAGACAATGATGCAGCCTGTCAGAATGCTCTCCATGGTATATCTATAAAAGATTTTGAGTGTTTTTGTTGACATATCAAATCTCTTCAAACTCCTAATGAAGTCTTTTTATGTTTATGCTTTTGTAAGGCCACTGTCTTGCCTTCTTTATAGCTGCATCGATATGTTGGAACCAGGTTAGGTCTTCAGAGATCTTGACACCCAGGAACTTGAAGCTGCTCACTCTTTCCACTTCTGATCCCTCAATGAGGATTAGTATGTGTTCCTTCATCTTACCCTTCCTGAAGTCCACAATCAGCTCTTTTGTCTAACTGACGTTAAGTGCAAGGTTGTTGCTGTGACACCACATCACTAGTTGGTATATCTCGCTCCTGTATGCCCTCTCATCGCCATCTGAGATTTTACCAACAATAGTTGTATCATCAGCAAATTTATAGATGGTGTTTGAGCTATGCCTAGCCACACAGTCATAGGTATAGAGAGAGTAGAGCAGTGGGCTAAGTACACATCCCTGAGGTGCACCAGTGTTGATCGTCAGCAAAAAGTTTCAGGAAAAGTAATTACCGCAGTTGGCTCTTGAACTAGAAGGGACAACATTACGCAGCTTCACTTGCCTCATCACTGCTGCCACAACCTGTAGACTCATTTTCAAGGATTCTACAGATCATTTTCTCAATACTTATTGCTTATTTATTTATTATTATTTTGTTTTTCTTCTCGTTTTGTATTTGCACAGTTTGTTGTCTTTTGCACATTAGTTGTACTGTTGGGGTAGTCTTTCATTGATCCCGTAGGGTTTCTTGTATTTACTGTGAATTCCTTAAGAAAATGAATCTTAGTGTTGTATATGGCAACATATACTGTATATACTTGGATAACAAATTTATTTTGAACTTTGAACTTTTCTCCTACTCCACCATTCTGCTGAATTTTTACCTTACTGCTGCATTCCTGCATTAATCTAATTTTCTCTGATTCTCAAAATATCCAACTGTCTACTGAACTGTATCTTGGAACTCAGCGAAGCTCTCATGGATAGAGAACTCTAAATGGCCACTGCTCTCAAGGCAAATAAATTACTTCCATCTCAATTCTAAGTGGACAAATCCTTACTTGAGACTGCTGACAGAAAAAAAACATCATCCTTGCATTTATAAACACAAGAGAATCTGCAGATGCTGGAAATCTAGGGAACACACACAAAATGCTGGAATAATTCAGCAGGTTAGGCAGCAGCTGTGGAAAGAGATAAAGAGCTGATGTTTCTGGCTGAGATACTTCATCAGTATTGGAGAACACTTATTTTCCATTGACGCTGTCTGACCTGTTGAATTCTTCCATGCATTTTGCGCATGTTACCCTTGCATTCATCCTGTTAAATCCCTTAACAATTAAGCATGTTTCAATGAGGTTGAAAGTTGCTCTTGCAAACTTAACAGAAGACAGGGCTCAATTACTCATAGGGCAGACCTGCCATCCCAGAAATCAATCAGCTAATCCTTTGTTGAACTCTTCCTATTGTGCTGTCCATTTTTCGGGGTGGGGGAAGAATTAGATCTTTACATTAGGGGATTGAGTTTGATACATTTAAGTATGCTAAATACACTAAACTGAGAGGAAAAGAAAATTGTGCAGACAATGTGGAGTGGTTGCAGAAAGATGTAGGTAGGCTAAGTAAGTGGGCAAGGGTCTGGCAGATGGACTACATTGTTGGTAAAATATAGGAGGAAACTCGGATACCCCTGACACCATCATGGGGAGAATGAGTAAGCCTTCTATTGGAGGTCATGGTGAACATTTCCTCTAATTTTCTTTACAGCTGTGCAGACCAACCATTGCTTTGACTAGGAAATTTTGATATAGCCTGTAAACTGTGTGGCACTTTACATTTTTTTTATAATATGCATACTATGAATATTTTGAAAGAAAATTGAAATATCACATAGAAAAATTGAAGCATAGAATTAAATACAGTACAACAAAGAAAAAAAGTTCATATTTCATAAACCTTTTCTCATCTGTCTTTATTACAAATCCGTTGTCTATAACATTGTCCAGATCAATTTCTTATGTCTTACACCTCATTAGATTACCCAAATGTTCCACTTCTGGTCTGTTTCTGGATTTACATTTGATTGAATTCATAAGACTGAATCCACATTTACAGTCAGCACTAAAAGCTTGAAATGTTTCACTGATGTCAACAAGAATTGACAGTTCTTCAAATACTTTCAAAATAATATTGAAATAGTTTCAAGATTATATTAACCTTATATAAAAGAAAATTCTAGCTGCATGGCAACAAAGGCCATGTGCGCAGGGGCATTTTAGTTACTGTGCAGCTGTGCACTCATGTAAATTAGAGGGAACAGTGCTCAGAGGTGAACGCAAATCACTGGAGCAGTGTGGACACAGTTCTACTCGAGTCACCACCGTACTTCCCATCTGCTGCATTTTGACATGTGATCAACAAATTTACTCTGTGGAATATTTTTGATGTTTGCTTCCCTAAAATTATTCTCACTTTCTAAAATGAAGGCCCACCCAATCATATTCATTATCTTCCTTTTCAGCATTTAAATTCTACCCATCTTTCCAATTTGAAGGAAAATAGAAAGACTTGTATTTCTAGAGCACTGTTCACATACCCTTCAGAACATCTCCAAGCTTGTCACAATTGAAGTGCAGCCATGATTGCTGTGTGGAAAATGTGACTACCCATTTGTTCAAAGGTTCAAAGGTTCACTTACGATCAAAGTATATGACTCTGAAATTCCTCTTCTCCAGATATTGGGAGCTTTTGCACAGGAAGCTCCCACAACTAGTTGTGTGTAATGACTAGATAAACTAATTTTGTTTAGTGAGGCTAAATAAGGGATAAATATTAGTCTGGTCACCAGGTAGAGTCCCCTGAACTTTGTAATAATGTTATGAGAACCTTATTAGAGTCTCATTTAGTTTTAAATTTATTTTTATTTATTTTATTTAGAGGTACAACATGGAACAGGCCCTTCCAGTCCAACAAGCCACTCTGCCCAGCAACCCATCTGCTTAATCATAGGAAAGTTTATAATGACCATTTAACCTACTAAAAAGTACATGTTTGGACTGTGGGAGGAAATCAGGGCACAGGAAGAATGTACAAACTCCTTATAGTGGAGCTGGAATTGAACTCTGAACTCCAAAGCCCTGGGCTGTAATAGCATCATGTTAACTGCTACATTGCCATGGCACTCCTTGGAATAGAACGCATTATGCTTCAAATGCAGACATCTCTGATATTTAATCTCTTTCACCAATGAAATGAATGGTCATTTTACAGGGCATATACTGGTGTGCTTGGGAATACTGTTGGAGGAAGGGCAGTATCTTTTCTTTCCAGGACCAAATTTATGTATTGGGTAGAATTCTGCAAAACTTATTGGTTTCACTGTCTATTTAATTAACTATCCGTTCACCAGCTCCCATGGTGTTTCAAGATCATTAGTTGAATCTCATGGATTCCAGTAACATAACCAAACATGCACTTCATCATAACACACTCAACTAACACCTCTTGCACTGATGAACTCTGCGGGAGATTGTTGTGGCCTTATCTCTGGGGCAGAGCTTAGACCCACGGCATTCAGGCTCGGAGATGTGGGAGCATCCTACTGAGGTGTAGTTCATCCACCTTCAGAGAGACCTTCTCACTGAGTTGCTGCTTCTCACCTTCAGATGGAGGTGAGAAAGCTTCCCGCTGAGATGTAGTTCATACATTTTCAGATGGAAGCTTCAGACTGAGATGTGGCTCATGCAGCTTCAGATGGAGGTGAGGAAGCTTCCCGCTGAGATGTGGTCCATACATCTTCATACCTAGACATGAGGGAGCTTCACACTGAGCTCCATGGCTCATGTACGTGCCCATGTGTTACTGTTTGTTTTCCAGACTCTTTATTAATCTACATAGTTATTCTGCCTTTTACCAAAAAGTACAAGCCAAATGTTATCCAAGATTCTGCTTCTTCTTAATGCTCATTCTTTTTGACCTCATTGCATCTTGTGAGGTGACACCCTTTCTCTGGATTATAAGATAGAGGAGAGATGGCCAGTGTAAAGAGGTGAAAAGAAAAGGGGGAGCAAGAGTTGGCCGGCAATGAATGGATCCTGATGAGGACGAGTGACAAGTGAATGGAGGGAGTCTACCAAATTTCACATTTCCCTCATATCCACTTGGAGCATTGCTGACCACACTGACCCCTTTCTTTATCTCTCTTTCTCGCAGGTTAGATAAACTACCAATCACCACTGACTACATACACTGATGCCCACCACCCTTGCACTTCTTCCACTGGGTCCCCCTCACCCTAATGCTCCCATCTGCCCACCGCCCTCCTTCATTTAGTTCCATGCTCCACCTTCCTTTCCAATTAGATTCCACCATCTGCATCTCTTTATTCCCTCCACTGATCACCTCCCACCTCTGTCACTATTTCTACTCTTCCCTCCTGTATCTGAGTTCTCCAGCAGTTTGTCATTCGCTCCTTTTAAGAGCAATCCAGTTGATCTCACTCCCGATGCTCCTTTCCCTCCAGCTAGCCCTTTCCCTTTCCCTATTGACCAGGTTATGTTACCCCTTCAATAGTTCCTTTTCAACATACATTCCACACCATTCATGTGCTTCAGATCACAGCTACTCTTGGCATTAAAAAATCGCTTCCTCTTTTCCACCTCTAGTTCTGTTGTCAATCAACTTTAATCTCCTGTCACTGATAGACAGTTTTGCCCTGTTACTTCATCAAGGCCTTTCAACTAAATCACCCCCAGCCTTCCCTGCTCTGAAATACCAAAGCTCTGTGCTACGGGCTTTCCAGCAAATCTGCTCTGTACCCTCTCTATTATTAGTGGGGATTTTACAGTCTTACAGGGAAGATTAAACCTGCAACCTTGCAATGCAAAGACCTGACAGACCTATCAACTGAGCCACACTGACAGCTAGAGAGATAAACTAAAATGTGAAGTTTCATTGCCTTTTGTGATCTAACTTGTCCTGATGCATTTCAAATCATAGTTGCAGACTTCAACCAAGCTTGTTTGAAGAAACCTTGACCAATTACCATTAGCAAATGACCTGTAGCACCAGAGGTCCCAATACACTAGACCACTGTTATATTAAGATAAGGAAGTCCTACCATTCCATGCCCAGACCGCATTTCAGTAAATCGGATTATTGGCTGTCTTTCTCACTCTTTTTGACCTTATTGCATCTTGTGAGTTGAGACCATTTACCTGGACTAAAAGGTACGGGTAGGAGAAGGCAGAAGATAAATAGCATAACGCCAGAGATTAGGACAAAAGAGAGATGGTCACTGGAGGCAGAGAAGCAGCAATGGGATTGCTTTGGTGGAGAATGAAAGGAGACTTTTTAGATATACAAAAATATAAGAGGTTTAGATTGGGTGAATGTATACAAGCTTTTCCCCCTCAGGTTGGGTGAGACTAGAACTAGAGTGTTTAGAGTGAAAGCTGAAATACTTTAAGGGAATGTGGGGGAAATTCCTTCATTAAGAGGGTGGTGTGAGTGTTTGGAACAAGCTGCCAGCTGAAGTGGTATATCAAGTTAAAGTTCAAGTTCAAGTTTATTGTCATCTGACTGTAAATATATACAGCCAAATGAAACAACATTCCTCCAGACAATGGTGTACCCACACAAAGTATATTACACATAAACCAAAATGTCTTACTGAAAATAATGTAATAAACTTGTGTAATTCAAAATGCATGTAGAAAAGGTCAGCACAGGTAAACAGTAAGCAGTATAGTAAACAGCTCACTTTCCTATAGTTGAGACCTAGATGGTGGCAGGGTATTCATCAATGTCACAGCCTGAGGAAAGAAGCTATCTCCCAGTCTGGCAGTCCTAGGCCGGATGCTCCTGTACCTCCTTCCTGATGGTAGAAGGTCAAAGAGATTGTGGGATGGGTGGTAGGGATCCTCAGTAATGCTTTGGATCCTTTATCTACAACGGTCCTAGTAAGTATCACAAATAGTGGGAAAGGAGACCCCAATGATTCTCTCGGTGTTGCAATGAGCGGTGACTGGAGGTGGACCCAAGTGCAGGACACAGGCACAGAGATTTGACACAGAGATGGACTTGAACTTGACTGGGACTCAGAGCCTTGACTTGGACTGGGACTCAGAGCCTTGACTTGGACAGGGACTCGGAGCCTTGACTTGGACTGGGACTCGACAAAACAAACAACGACAGACCACTTGCATTCCGGTTCAGAGCAGTGGCAAAACGGCCGGCAACAATCAGCTGGACACGAGACGACAAAAACAAATGACGACAGACAATTTGTAACGTGGCTCAGAGCAGCGGCAAAATGGCCGGCAATACTCAACCGGACACAAGACGACAAAAACAAACAACAACAGTGCATTCGTATATTGACTCCGGGTAACACATGAAGTAGCAAATGGCCGGCAAAACTCAGCTGAACAACGGGCACCCAGCTCGACCCAGGAACTGTGAACAGCAGGCTCTCGACTCGACTCATTCTCGGCGTCTCTGAATGAGCATCATCACTGCTGAGGTGACGAACCATTAGCGAGTAGATGTCAGCCGGAGTTTTTAAGCTGCTGGTTCGAAGGAGGATCAGGTGCCCTAATCAAGGACCCCAGTGGATCATGGGGGAAAAGGAAATTAACTGAAATGAGTAGTTAACGGACCGGACCATGACACTCAGTGGTTTTCACTGTCCTCTGTAGGGTTCTGTGGTCTGATATCTTGCAGCTTCCATACCAAACAATGATGTAGCCAGTCAGGACATTCTCGATGGTGCTCCTGTAGAAAGTTGTTAGAATGGGGTCAGGGAGCCTTGCACACCTCAATCCCCTCAAAAAGTATAGACTTTGTTGTGTCTTCTTGACTAGTGAGGAGGTGTTGTGGGTCCAGGTTAGATCATGCTTTATGTGCACGCTAAGGAATGTTGGACTTTGTCTCTTCACTTTCTCCATGGCAGGGCCATTGATATGCATCTAAGAGAGATTGAACTGTGTCTTCAGAAAATCTACAGTCATCTTTATTTGTCCCATCCACATTAAGACTCAGGTTGTTCTTACACCATTTGACAAGCCCCTCTAACTCCTCTCCGCATGCTGACTCATCATCATTATTGATGAGGGAACCACTGTAGTATCATCAGCGAACTTGATGAAACGATTTGAGCTGAGTCTGGCAATGCAGTCATGAATGAGCAGAGGTCAGAGTACAAAACGCTGGGGGAGGGGGGACCTGTGCTCAGTGTGATGGAGCTTGAGGTGTTGCTGCCAACTCAGACTGACTGGGATCTTTTCATCAGGAAGTCCAAGATCCAGTTACAGGGAGGTGTGCTGAGGCCTAACGAGAACAGTGTGCCCACCAGTCTCCGAGGGATGATCATTTTAAACACTGAGCTGAAGTCAATGAACAACATCCTGGCATAGGAGGCGTTATTTTCTAGGTGGGACAGGATGGAGTGGAGGGCTGAGGTTATGGCCCTTAGTGTTTGGGTAAGTGGAGAAATTAAAAACAGTTGATGAGAGTCTGGGTGTTTTCACACTGTATCTCTCTATGATTATGACTAAATTGTCAGCAGGTCAGGCAGCATCTGAGGACCGAGTGAGAGAGTTAGTATTTCAAGTTAATGGTCCCTCCTAAGAACTAAAAAATGTTACTGATAAAACAATCTATTAGATTTGGGGGGTGGGGGGGGTGCAGTGGAGAGGACTCAGAGGAAGGTGTGTTCCAGGTTCCTCCTGTGTCTCAAAGATGTGCAGATGGGTAGGTTTAATTTCCACTATAAATAACCCCTCAAGTTGAGATGAGAGGTACAATCTAGGGGTAGTTGATAGGAATGCAGGAAGCATAAAGTAAGATGTGTAATTAAATGCTTGATAATCAGCATGGACAATCAGCTGAATGACCTGTTGTCATGCTATGATTCCATGGTTCCATGAATTCATGATTCTGGATGCAGATATCAACCATTCTGGTCTTGTATCTTACACTTTCCAAGCTCTTCTGGGTCCTCTGATACTTCAAACATCATTTGTAGAGTATGCATATTGCAGTGGCTAAGCCATTGGAATAACATCTTGTATTCTGAACTATCAGCCACAGATGTGGGGTTCAAATTCAGCAAACTTGGCATTTAAATTCAAGTCATTAATTAAACATGTGGCAGTAGCCATGAAATCACTAGATTGTCATAAAAGAACTATCTGGGTTATTCACGCACTTCCAGAAGGTAATTCACTTCCCGCATGGTGTGGCATACATCCAGCTCAAGGGTCATGTCTCTTCTGCCTCCTCAGTTCCTAGGCAGGTGGAAATGGGCAAGAAGTGCTGCCAATCACATCCACATTTTCTGAAGGAATAAGTAACAAATAAAATTGACTCCTCTGACATCAATCTCCTTCAGATACACTGTGATAATTCCCTCTTAGGTAGAGCCTCCACTATTCATGTTATTCAGCATTTCCTGCTCTCCTCACTATCGTGGACCTATCTTTTCTCCACTTTCTTTCTGCAGCTGAACATTTATCAATTCTAACTGCCCCTAAGTAAAACTAGCAAAGTGAAACATTTATCCTGTTTCTTTCTCCTCAGATACTATCTGACCTTCTGAGGATTCACTATTTCTAAATGAATAGGGTTATTTGGCTAAAATCAGTGAAGACAAACAAGCTAGCATTTTACCTACATTCAGCCACAATGGATTACGTAGATTAAATGATGTTTGGTCATCTTTAAAATATTACATCTTTCTACATCTTTCTGCGGGGCGACATTTCTTGTCTGCAGAACTGTTTGCAAGGAAAACCATTCCTAATTTAATATTGGTTTACAATTCTTTAGCTCCTTTCATTACCTCAGAATATCCCAAAGTATCCTGCAGCCAAATGTGTATTTGAAATTTAGCTACTGGCTCGGAAGCACTGCAGTTTATTTGTGAGCAAGCTCCAATAAAAAACAAAGAGATGAAAATGTATTATTAAAGTCAATTGTATTTGAAAAGCAAACATTTTTCAGACCACATGGACAAAAGTTTAGGAGCTGTCATTAAACACCGAGGTGCAGAGGAACCTCTTCTTACATATGTTGGTGAATATCTGCAATGATCTAACTCAAATGGTTGTGAAGCTTAGAGCACTGAAATATTTAAATGTTTGCAACACAAAATGGAAAATGCTGAAAAACCTTGCCGTTTTTTTTACAGCATTTTATTTTATTTAGAGATACAACACTGTAACAGGTCATTCCACCACACTGCACAATTATACCTATGTGACAATTTAACCTACTAACACATATAAGACCATAAGATATAGGAGCAGAAGTAGGCCATTCAGCCCATTGAGTCTGCTCTGCCATTCAATCATGGGCTGATCCAATTCTTCCAGCCATCCCCACTCCCCTGCCTTCTCCCCATACTCTTTGATGCCCTGGCTAATCAAGAACCAATCTATCTATTCCTTAAATGCACCCAATGACTTGGCCTCCATAGCCGCTCTTGGCAACAAATTCAGCAGATTTACCACCTTTTGGATAAAGTAATTTCTCTGCATCTCTGTTCTAAATGGACGTCCTTCAATCCTGAAGTTGTGCCCTCTTGTCCTAGACCCCCCACCATGGGAAATAACTTTGCCGTATGTAATCTGTTCGGGCCTTTTAGCATTCGGAATATTTTTATGAGATCCCACCCCCATTCTCCTGAACTCCAGGGAATACAGCCCAAGAGCTGCCAGATATTCCTCATATGGTAACCCTTTCATTCCTGGAATCATTCTCGTGAATCTTCTCTGAACCTTCTCCAATGTCAGTATATCCTTTCTAAAATAAGGAGCCCAAAACTGCACACAATACTCCAAGTGTGGTCTCACAAGTGCCTTATAGAGCCTCAATATCACATCCCTGCTCTTATATTCTATACCTCTGGAAATGAATGCCAACATTGCATTCGCCTTCTTCACAACCTGGAGGTTAACCTTTAGGGTATCCTGCACAAAGACTCCAAATCCCTTAGCATCTCTGTATTTTGAATTCTCTCCCCATCTAAATAATAGTCTGCCCATTTATTTCTTCCACCGAAGTCTATGACCATACACTTTCCAACATTGTATTTCATTTGCCACTTCTTTGCCCATTCCCCTAAACTAGCTAAGTCTTTCTGCAGGCTGTCCATTTCCTCAAAGCTACCTGCTCCTCCACCTATCTTTGTATCATCAGCAAATTGATGCAGTTATAAAGAAGGCAAGATAGTGGCTATACTTTATTAGGAGTTTAAAGAGATTTAGTATGTCAACAAATACACTCAAAAACCTCCATAGATGTACCATGGAGAGCATTCTGACAGGCTGCATCACTGTCTGGAATGGGGAGGGGGGGGGGGAGGCGGGGGTGAGTTACTGCACAAGACCAAAAGAAGCTGTAAATTTAGTTAGCTCCATCTTGGGTAATAGCCTACAACGTACCCAGGACATCTTCAAAGTGTGGTGTTTCAGGAAGGCAGGGTCCATTATTAAGGACCTTCAGCACTCAGGCATGCCTTTTTCTATCTGTTACCATCAGGCAGGAGGTACAGAAGCCTGAAGACACACACTCAGCGATTCAAGAACAGCTTCTTTCCCTCTGCCATCCGATTCCTAAATGGAGATTGAACCCTTGGACACTACCTCACTTTTTAAAAATATATAGTATTTCAGTTTTTTGCACTATTTTAAATCTATTCAACATACGTATACTGTATGAAGTAACATTATTTTTTATTATTATTTTTTCTATATTATGTATTGCATTGAACTGTTGCCACTAAGTTAACAAATTTCACATCACATGCTAGTGATAATAAACCTGATTCTGATTCTGATTCTGAACTTAGCCACAAATCCATTAATCCCATAATCCAAATCATTGACATACATCGTAAAAAGCAGCAGTCCCAACACCAACCCCTGTGGAACTCCCCTGGTAACTGGAAGCCAGCCAGAATAGGATCCTTTTATTCCCACTTTCTGTTTTCTGCTGATCAACCAGTGCTCCTCCCACGCTAGTAACTCCCCTGTAATTCCATGGGCTCTTATCTTGCTAAGCAGCCTCATGTGTGGCACCTTGTCAAAGGCCTTCTGAAAATCCAAGAACACCACATCTACTGCATCTCCTTTGTCTACCCTGCTTGTAATTTCCTCAAAGAATTGCAGTAGGTTAGTCAGGCAGGATTTTCCTTTCAGGAAGTCATGCTGGCTTTGGCCTATCTTGTCATGTGCCTCCAGGAACTCCATAATCTTATCCCTTACAATTGATTCCAGCAACTTTGCAACCACTGATGTCAGGCTAACAGTTCCATAGTTTCCTTTCTGCTGCCTCCCCTCTTCTTAAATAGTGGAGTAACATTTGCAATTTTCCAGTCATCCGGTACAATGCCAGAATCTATTGATTCTTGAAAGATCCTTGTTAATGCCTCTGCAATTTCTCCAGCTACTTCCTTATGAATCTGAGGGTGCATTGCATCAGGTCCAGGAGATTTATCCACCCTCAGACCATTAAGCTTCCTGAGCACCTTCTCAGTCATAATTTTCACTGCAAATACTTCACTTCCCTGACATTCTTGAATGTCCAGTATACAGCAGATGTCTTCCATTGTGAAGACTGAAGCAAAATACGCATTCATTTCCTCTGCCATCTCTGCATCTCTCATAAAATCTCTAGCGTCATTTTCTATTGGTCCTATATCTATCCTCAGCTCTCTTTTACACTTTATATACTTAAAAAATCTTTTAGTATCTTCTTTAATATTAGTCACCAGCTTCCTTTCATAATTCATCTTTTCCTTCTTAATGACCTTCTTAGTTTCCTTCTGCAAGTTTTTAAAAGCTTCCCAATCCTCTATCTTCCCGCCAGCTTTGGCTTCTTTGTATGCCCTCTCTTTTGCTTTTACTTTGGCTCTGACTTCACTTGTCAGCCACGGTAGTGTCCTTCTTCCATTTGAAAAGTTCTTCTTATTTGGAATATATCTATGTTGCACTTCCCTTGTTGCTGCTGTGCTGTCCTTCCCGCTATGGCTGTGAGGAAAACTCACACGGTCAAGGGAGAATGAACAAACTCCTTAAAGACAGTGCTGGGAATTGAACCTAGGTTGCTGGTACTATAATAATGTTACTTGAACCACTATACTGCCATACAGCATATTTCTAGCATCTGTAATTTCTCTGAGTTACATTTTTGTAAGAACCAGGTATCAAGGGCTTTGGAGAGGTGGAGATGCCTGACTCAGATCCATCATGTCCGTTATGAATGGAGGGATAGGTTTCAGGGACTGAGTGGCTAACTCCCACTCTTGTTTTCTTATGATCATTTATACCTGTCTAGGCAGGGAGGTTTAACAAGGCTAGATTTGTGCAGCATCAAACCATTACTAATGTGGTTCCTGAATCCATAATCTTCCAACTGAAGGTCAAGCTCTAACTGATGAACCACAGAATTTTTAATCTTTATTCATAATAAAAAGACATAAAAAAGGAACATTGTAAAACTTTTATATTCAAGATCATTCCATTCAGTAGTGTTAACATATTTAGTTAAAACTATAGCACCATTACCACCTACATGGCCTGCTGGGGTAATAAACCATTTTAATATATGAGGGGCTTCCCCACCTGACTTAGCCCCTCCATCTGCAGTATCAAGAAATGCCTAGCCATTGGTCCTTTTCTACAGAGTCTTTGCACTGAGCTTCAGTGTGTCCCTCAGTACGTGCTCCTTCAGCCTGCAATGTGCACGTCTGCAGCCTCCCCTTACTGCCATCTCATTGTGCTGGAAGACAAACACTTTTCGTGTGGATCAAAGAGTATCTTCCACCAGGATGATGATCTTCCAGCAACAGTTGGTGTCTGTCTCAATGTGTGTCCCCGGAAAGAACCATAGATCAGAGATTCCTGCTGGGGATGAACCAGAATACAGACTCTTGCATCTTTTGCATTCTCCTCCACATTCTCTTCACAAATCCAGACTGCAAAGAGGTGGGAACCATGTCTCTTCCCCACTTCAGCCTCCTCAAGGACAGCATGTGTTAGGGGTGATATGTCGTAGCTACAGGAAGGTTCTGACCGCGAAGGCTCTCTGACCACTATCCAATTTAGGTCTTGGTGCCTGCTGGTGAACTCTGGCAATGAGTCATTCTGCCAAATGACTTGGACAGTTTAAGCCACAGGTAATAACAAGCCCAAAGCAATTCTGATACTGATGCCAGGAGGTCATATCCTCAAGTCACACTTACCAATTCACAATCAGTTGGAAAGGAGTCAGCATTCTCTAACAGAAGGGGAGGTCTTTATCACTGTTAGCGTTTGTTGATGGTTGGCCAAACAGACAACATGGTGGCGTAGCAATTAGCATAATGCTATTACCCCTGCTATCTGTAAGGAGTTCATTTCTTCTCTCTGTGACCATGTGGGTGTCCTTGGGTGCACTAGCTTCCTCCCACATGCCACAGAGATACAGTTAGTAGTTTAATTAACCACAGGCGTTCATTGGACTAGGAGGGCCTATTACCATGCTGTACCGCTAAATAAATAAACAATCAAACAAACAAACAAACAAACAAATAAATAAATAACATCAACGCATTAGCAGCCCTGATGAAGGGTCTTGGCCCGAATTGTCATCTGGTTATTTCCAGATTTCCAGATTTCCAGATTTCCAGATGCTGCCTGACTTACCGAGCTCCTCCAGTACATTGTGTGTATTGCTCTAGATTTCCAGCATCTGCAGTACCTCTTGTCTCAGCTCATTAATGAGGACTGATGAAGGACCTCGACCCGAGGCGTTGACTGTACTCTTTTCCGCAAATGAAGCCTGACCTGCTGAGTTCCTCCAACATTTTGTGTATAAGCCTTGGATAGGCAGTCATTTCAGCACATGAGTTTAACAATAGCCCATCACACTTTCCTAGTATCCACTTCACAAGTCTCGATTTTGCTCTCTTCGTGTCTTTCTCAAGGTTTTTCCTCAAACAGAAAAAAAGAACGAAAGGTAATCAAATACAGTAATAGTTGCCCAAGACATGCAGGTGAGCTTTATAAAGACATAAAGACTTGAACGTGCTACAAATCTCAGTGTAGAGAGTGGCATGGAATTTCTCATTTAACAGCCACAGATTACAACTGGATGAATTCTGAAGCAACAACACAAAAGCCATTAATCTTCCATGAATGGAGACATGCATCGATGCCATGAACTCAGCTGACAATTGCTGCTGGCAATAACAATCACTCTGAGTATGTAGTTGGTTTGAAAGCTAAATAAAACCCTCAGATACAAGGGGTGATTGATATATTCATGGCCTAATTTTTTTTCCCCCAACATAGTCCCCTCCTACATTTACACGCTTAGTCCAGCGGTCGTGGAGCATACTGATCTTGGACCTCCAGAAAGTATCCACAGCAGGGGTGATTGAGAAGTTTGTGGCCTAAGGTAGAAGATGAGTTATACAGCTCTCGTTCGTTACATGCACATGCAGTTTAACTCTTTGAGTGAAAATGCAGAAAGTTTGAATAACTCATCTCCTTCTACCTTAGGCCACAAACTTATCAATCACCCCTGCTGAGTTATTAACTTCAAACTTTCTGCATAATCACTCAAAGAGTTGACCTGCATGTGCATGTAACGAACGAGAGCTGTATAACTCATCTCCTTTTACTTTAGGCCACAAACTTATCAATCACCTCTCCTGTGGACACTTTCTGGAGCTCCAAGATCTGTATACTCCACGACCGCTGGACTAAATGTGTAAATGTAGGAGGGAACTATGTTGAAAAATAAATGTGCTAGGTTTTCTAAAATTGACTGCTTCTACCTTAGGCCACAAACTTATTAATCACCCTCATAATATTGAAGTAGAGTCTCCTCAATTCCACTTTCCTTTCAAGATTCAGAGAACTGCAACAACTGCCACATCTATAAGCACTTATAAACAGCTGGCTGTGCTGGCATATAATTTAATACTAAGCCACATTGGGAGATATTGGGAAAGGTGATGGTCAAAGAGGTAAAGATTTATGAATATGGGAGAGGTAATTCTACAAGTTCAGGTGTTCTGACAGACAATGTTTCTCTCAGTAGCAGGGCAATGAAAATTAGGGGTGTGTACGAAATCAGAGCTGGAAGGTGGGAAATCTGGAGCAAAAAAAGAAACCTCTGTTGGAACTCAAATGGTCTAGCAGCATTTATGGAGGCAGAGAGATGATCGATGATGTGGGCCAAGACATCAGAATCAGAATTAGAATCAGAATTTATTATCACAGTCATGTGTCATAAGCAGGTTGTGCAAAAGGAGAGCAAAAATATTGATGCACTTTCATGGACCATTCAGACATCTGATGATTGAGGGGAAAAAGCTGTTTCTAAAGCATTGAGAGTGTGTCTTCAGGCTCTTGTACCTCCTCCTTGATGGTAGCAAAGAGAAAATGGCATGTCCTGAGTGGTGAGGGCCCTTAATGTTGGACGTCACCTTTCTGACAACACCTTTAATGTTGGGGAGGCTGGTGCCCATGAGAGAGCAGGCCGAGTTTGCAGTATGATGACCTGAGTGGTCTCCCCCTTGACCCGCCACTTGGTGAATGGCAATGGTTTTCTGTGAGTACCTGAACAACCCTAATCATTAGAGATCAACTCTCGTACTGCTGTAGATTTGTCTCTGATTGTGTTATTTTGAAATAAAGTCTTGTTTTGGACAGTCATTGTTTTGCTTCCCTGCCTTGGATAAAGTATGTCTTGTTTTGTTGCCTGTACCAGTTGGATGGTGATGTTGCTGCAGGTAAGTTTTTCATTGTATTTGCACCTCAAAGTTCAAAGTAAACTTATAAACAAAATATGTATATGTCACCAGATACTATACTGAGATTCATTCTCTTTGAACTTTGATTTTCTTGTGGGTATTCACAGCAGAACAAAGAAGTACTATAGAACCAATGTGATATTTTGACCTTTATGGGTTGCCGTCGAACTTCCCTTTTATTAAAGTACTTAACGTAGTGTGAGAGGACATTCTGGATAGATGATTTACAACTAAAATAAACATGAGCATGTTAGTTCCTCACCTCTCTGTCTCTCGTGTGTGTTATTCACAGCCACCCGGATTCCCAGTACCACAAACATAACAACTGGTGGTGAGGTGACAAGTCCTCACGCAATATTTATTGTATTGTTCCCTCCAGCAAGAAAAGTCCATGTGCAGCATTGGCGGTGTACCACTGTGCAATGAGGGTGAGTGAAAAGAAAACGGCTGCAGGAAGCATGGTGAGTGAAGAATCTGCGGGGAGAGAATGAGAACTGGACGGGTAAATGAAACAACTAAGAGAGGGAGAGGGAGAGAAAGACTAATTAACTCTTCTGAAGCGTGATTGTGTTTGAAAAGGGTGACAATGTTTGGAAGTATGGGCTGTATGACAAAATGACAGAGTGATGGAGTTCATATACTGAAAGTTGAATATTTTGCATAGGAAAATCAAATTTCAGATGCTATACATATTCCAACTTTTCAGACTGAGATGGGTGCAAAACATTTAATTTAATGCAACCTGCTAAGCCTGACAATAAGCCTTACGAAGACATAGGTTAAGTCTTAAAGGATCACTATTCACCTAACTTCTTGATTATTGCTGAGGTTTAGACTTCATTAAAGGAATCAAGATGAAGGTGAGTATATTTCACAGTTTGTGGTGGTACTGAAGCAAATTTCTGAACACTGTGATCTTGGACAGTTGCTGAATGACATGTTATGTGGTAGACTTGTATGTGGTCTGCCTGGTGTGGTAATTCAGAAACATTTGTTTACAGAAGACAGACTAACATTACAGAAGGTGATTGAGATTAGTACATCTATGGAGGTGGCAGCTAAAGAAGGACAGCAGTTGAGCACATCTTACCAAGTTCTTAAAATTTCCACTGACTTAAAGAATAAGACATCTATGGCAATCGATGTCGCCACTGTGGCAAAACTGGGCATTCAGCAAAAACTACTGGTATAAAGATTTAAATTGTTAAAGTTGTAGCAAAAAGTGATATATTGAACTTGCCTGTGAAAGTAAAAAGACACAGTCAACCAATAACACTGTCATAAAGAAAAATGACTTTTGGAAAAACAAAAAGAAACATTTGCACAAGTTGGAGAATACTGAGGATGGTCTGAAATGACTCACTCTATGGTTGAAGAAGCCTTGTATGTTTTATCTGTTTTGGGATACAAAGACAGCTATTAGGTGACCCTGCAGTTGGATGGGTCCACAGTGAGGTTACAACTGGAGAAGGGTACTGCAGTATCGCTGGTGTCAGAGACTTTCCACAAAGACACGTTGCAGCATCTCACCCCACAAGGGGCAAGTTGACTTTAAAGACTTAACTGGTGAGGCTGTTCCACTGAGGGGTTGTAGTACATATTGCAGTGGAGATTAGCAAGCAGAGAAAGAAACTTTCACTGAACATTGTTGAAGGTAGTTATCCAGTGCTTCTGTGATGCTCGTGTTTGGAGCAGCTCAAACACAACTGGCTCGAAGTGCACGATTGGTGGGAGCACAGGTCTACAAGAGGTATTGAAGAAACATGCAGAAGTATTAAACGGAGAGCTGGGCAGTATGAAAAGAATCACTGTTAAGCCTGAAACAGCACCCAAATGCATGAAGGCAAGATCTGTTACATCTGCCTTTAAATCAAGGGTAGAGGTTGAATTGGAAAGACTGATCCAGAGTAAGGCATAGGAACCAGATGGGCAACTCCAGTGGTTCCAGTCCTAAAAAGGGATGGGTCTTTAAAGCTGTGTGGAGACTTCAAGATAATCAATAATCCAGTTCTTGTAGCTAAGGAATACCATCTTCCCCTCATTAATGACCTTTCTGTAGGATTGGCAGGAGGACAGACGTTTAGTAAGATTGATTTGCATTGAGTGTACTTGCAGATGCTCGTGAAGCCAGAGTCACAGGAACTGTTGACCATAGTGTCCCACAAAGAGATGTCTAGTACCAAAGATTTCTGTTTGGCATCACTTCAGCCTCTGCACTTTTTCAGCGAGCAATGGACCAGATCGTGAGTGCGTTGACAAAGGTGCAATGCTAATTGGATGACGTATTCATTACTGAGTGTGAGCACCTACAAAACGTGAATGCTACACTAAAAGACTCAAGGAATATGGGCTATGGGTTCAGAAGGCCTTTCAAATGAATATTTGGGTCACGTGGTCAACAGCTCAGGGCTTCGCAAGGCACCAGCAAAGGTGAAGGCAATGGTGGAGGCTCAATCACCAGAGAATGTAAGTCAATTAAGGTTTCTCTTAGGACTACTAGCATACTAGACAAAGTTTGTTCTTTACCTAGTTAGTAAAGCTTGTTCCTGATCTAGCTAGCTTGCCAAAACCACTTCTTGAGCTTTTAAATAAATCAGTACACTGGCAATGGAGTGATTGCTGTGAAGAGGCTTTTAAAAAGGCCAAAACCACTCTGTCACGATCAGAAGCACTCACACACTTCAACCCATCATTGCCCATACAGTTGGCATGCGATGCTTCACCCTGTGGCGTAGGAACAGTTATCTCACACTTCATGCCATCAGGTAAAGAGCATCCAATCAATCTCACATCAAGGACATTAAGCAATGCAGAAATCCACTATGCCCATACTGAGTAGGAAGCTCTTGCAATAATCTTTAGAGTTAAGAATTTCAATCAATTTCTCTCTGATCAACAAATTACATTACTGGCAGATAATCACTCCTTGAAGTCAATTGTCGGTCCACATGAGGCATTCCTTCCCTGGCTGCTAGTTGAATACATTTGGCTCTGTTACTAGCTGCATATCAGTATGATATAAAGTACGAGAGGTCCGAGCACCATTTGAAGGCTGATGGACTGTCCATACTTCCCTTTGCTGTTACAGCTCCAGAACCACCCCCGAAGGAGATCTCTTATGACAAGAAAGTCCTTAAAGCTCTGATAACTTTTGCGCAAGTCCAGAAGCATACACGTACTGACCCTATTCTGTCTAAAGTGGTGGACATTGCAACTCATGAATGGAAAGGAGATCCAACCATAGAATTGAATCCTTACTAGCCTCAGTGGAAGGGGTTCACAGTCCAAGTAGGATGTCTACCAGTGGGTCACTGTGTAGGCATTGCTCCACAATTCAGAAAGCAAGAACTTGACAAGCTCCGTGCAGACACTGTGACATAGTCCTCATGAAAGAAATTGCACACAACTACTTTTGGTGGTCAGGACTGGATGTAGCCATTGAAGAGAAGGCCAAAGCACTCCTAATTGTCAGTATTGTAATTCTGAACAAGTCACCAGAAAAACACTGAAGCTAGTGGACGTACAAGCCTTTATTCAGCAAAACGAGCAACAAGCACCATATTCGAGACATTCCTGGAAGAAGAGGCCTGCCCGCCCAATATTACAGGACATTTTATATGCTAAAATTCAAAGGTAAAAGGAGGACAATTTTATAGTTACAATTGCTCCTTTGCATAGGAATGAGCTGAAGAACCATTGCAGAGGATTCACATGGATTTTGAAGGACCTGTCGAAGGCCACATGTTCTTGGTCATAGTGCACGCACACAGCAAATAGCCCGACAAGCACATAATCCTCTCACTTCTCTCATCACACTTTGTGGGAGCTTGCTGTGCATAACTTGATTGCCTTGCCTCCCAGCTCATAAGAGCAACCGGCGACTCAGAAGTATTCTATTGGCTCTAAAATGCAATGAGATGCCCTGAAGTAGTGAAGGTGCTTCAAAAGCCTCAAATTTTAAGATTGCAGAGGAATTTGACCGGATGAGGTTGGAATAGATCTGTACACAACATCCTGATGCAAAAACAACCTGCTTTCAATGAAGAAGAAAAAGACAGTTACCTCCATTCATTTGCATAGTGATGATTAAAATTCAGGGATGGGGTCAGTGAAGGGATTAAGTATAACTGTTTTTATATCTCACACACAGAGAAGTAAACATTTTAAGGATGAATAGCTTGCTCTAATCTAATGACCCCCTGTGGCCAATTCTAGCTCCAGAAAGGCATACAAAAGAAGGAAGAATTAACCACAGCTCATATTTTTGAAGCAGCAGAGGATGGTGCATTCATTCTCTGCTGGTTTCTGGTATTTAATGTGATGCTTACTGTTGCCTTATTATCAGTCGAAATAGGGCTATTAACACTTAGTGTTATGGACATACAGATGCTCATGTATGCACACACACACACACACACACACACACACACACACACACATGCATGTACATAGAAACACACAAAAATGCACATAATCATGAACAGAGAAACATACATGAGCACATATAGCTACAGATGCAAAAACCAACACCTACACACACAAATGCTCACATATGTATATATTTAAAGCAACTTCAGCTACATATTAACTCTGAAATCAGAGTGAATTGTCTGTGTTCTGATCCTGAGAACCAAGTAGATCTCTCACCAGGGGCTATTTCCATGCCAGTGCACAGGACACTATATCTGGGCTAACCCCGGTCTCTGGCGAGACTGGTTCTTGGGAATGCACCCAAGACTCCATGGTACATCATAACATAAACTGGTGTCAGAGTTCCTGTGATGTTGATAGAACATATCTAATTTCACACTAATGTCTCCTAACATTAGAAATTCACTCAAGATGGGAATCTTCCATGATGATAGCAGGGCAATCCATATTCATAGAAAACCTACAACACAATATAGGCCCTTCAGCCCTCAATGCTGTGCCAAACATACACTTACTTTAGAAATTACCTCGGGTTACCATAGCCCTCTATTTTTCTAAGTTCCATGTACCTATCCAGGAATCTCTTAAAAGACCCTATTGTATCTGACTCCACCACTGTTGCCGGCAGCCCATTCTACACACTCACCACTCTCTGAGTAAAAACTTACTCCTGACATTTCCTCTGTACCTACTTCCAAGCACCTTAAAACTGTGCCCTCTCGTGTTAGTCATCTCATCCCTGGGAAAAAGCCTCTGACTATTCACACGATCAATGCCTCTCATCATATACAAAGGCATTTACATCCACTGTTCTGTGTTTAGTGGTATAGCATGTTTCATCAGTATTCCTATAAATTCTTCATTCTCAAATACTTGTCTGACTCCTATTTCAAATTTTGCTTGAGCTGCTGCATCTTTTTTCACTTTAGAACATTACAGCCCCAAATCAGGAAGTGACAATGCATTCTTTCTTGTAGAAAGCAGCTCCCAGAGGGTGCTGTCATGAGTTCAACCCTAATCTTGGGTGCTGTCTATGTGAAGTTTGCGTATCCCACCTGTGACTGCATAGGTTTCACCAGTTCTCATCCAACGTTCCAAAGATGTGATGGGAGGTTAATTGATAAATTGCTCGTAGTGAGCAGGTAAACAGTAAGGAAAGTTGGTGGGCCTGTCAGAGATTATAAATTGGGAGGGTATGGGGGAAATAGGGAATGAAGAAATGGGTTTGTTCACTTGGGAACTGTCATTAGCTCAATGGGCCAAATGGTCTCCTCTTTTGTCAATATAAGCAAGTAATCATACTCTCCTTCTCATTCCACACAAGCAATGTTCAGAAACACTGAATCCTTTAAGGAGTTCCAGAACAGGATCTTCTGCTGGCTGAGACTGGGAGATATGTTTTCAAGATGACAAACAGAAGAACTAAAAGCAACATGTGGGAAGTCTTTGCAAGGATTGTTTTGCATTAGGAATACACGGCCTGACCAGGCTCATGGAAATAGATTCATTAGGAGCTTTCAAAAGGCAATTAGATATTTTTTTTAAAACAAGAAAAAATGGAAGTGCATTAAGCAAGAGTGAGGGAAGGGGACAAACTTCCAATGAACCAGCAGTGTTGTTGAACTGAACAGCATTATGGTATTCCTCAATTCTTTGAGCCCATTCCCTGTGGTGTCTTGAAGCTAGCAACAGTGGAAAGTAGTTTCACATTTCAATAGGGCAGCATGGTCAATTAGACACCAAGATGAGTTCTAAATAGAAACACACTGAAGGACAAGAAGGCTTCATGTGAGCAGGGGGTCATTTGCCAGAGGAATCCCTTTTCTCAGTCTTCATTTAATGCCAATTACATCTATTTTTCTTGTAAGACAACCCTGTGATGAGTACTTTTTAAACAAGTAAATGTATCCATTGTGAGCCTGTAACAGAATCCATGTCTTCAGTTGTTGATCTGTGCACATTATTAGAAAGCCAACAGTTCTTCAGCTCCTAAAAGCTGCAACGTTACAAAGGAGATGGACTGATAAACAAATAACTCTGCAGATCTGACTCCAAATGCAATCAAAGCCACTGAGTGCCTGTGAAATTTGTTTCCATGTAAATCACCTTTATCGATTTAGGAGCTAGCAAGAGGCAAAAGAAAGTGATTCAGTTCAAAACTGCAAAGGGAAAATACATTTGTTCAGATTGCTTACTTTGTTAGAAATTTATCTCAGGTCAGAGCAGTCAAATGCCAGGCTGTCAGTTGTAATTCGCTCCTGACTTTTAGCTCCAGAAACAAATGATAAGTGGTATCATAATGGGGGAATTGGGAGAGGGAATAGCAATATTTCTAGTGATCATGTCGCATGAGAATGCAACCTCAGTATTATTTATAGGGCAACATTTAAGCAAATTAAATACCCTTGATATCAATTATGCAGAGTTGTTTATGTTTGCTCCTCCCCAATTTCCATTGCATCCCATCATTAGATAGGAAATACTTGAAATTTCTTCTCCAAAGTCCCGAGGTTAATTCCTACTCCTGTCTGTAAGGAGTTTGTACGTTCTCTGTGACCGCGTGGGTTTCCTCAAGGTGTTCTGGTTTCTCCCACATTCCAAAGATGTACAAGTTAGTAGGTTAATTGGTCACAAGGGTGTAACTGAGTGGTGTTGACTTGTTGGGCCAGAAGAGCAAATTATCGTGCTGCATCTCAAAATTAAAAAAATATATACCTTTTAGTTTCTTCACTTTCCTATCTTCAGATACTTTGTAAACCAAAATTAAAATAACCAAAACACCTCCTTTTGTGGCTTGTTGTGAGATTTTGCCTGACGCAGTCCCTATAAGGTGCCGCAGGGATATTTACCACAATAATTACTGTTTAAATGGAAGTCATTGTACAAGTTTATGAAAGCAGCTTAGTTACTTGCTGCCCATTATGCTGCTGGCATTTAGGGCAGCAATGAAGAGCCTTCCATCTCTGGCTGTGTTCAGGGCTGTCTTCATTGTGTGAGGAGCTTCCTCTCGGTTTTCACTACTCTGCCAGTCATACGGTGGATCCTCAGGAATATCACTGCACCCAGATGTAGAAGAATTCTCCATTGCAGTTTCAATAGCAATTTTGTTTTAGCAGTCAGGGTTGTTAGCCCTGAGCGCTACCCCAAGCCTGGAGGACCAGTGGACCGCTCTTTGTCATGTTTGGCATGGGTGACCCTACCAAGAGCCAAAGCATAAAGCCCTGACTCCAGCCAACATAGTTCTCCAAGTCATAGAGGCATGCAAGCCTCCAAACCCTATAACAGGGCTGTGGTCCTCTTGGAGGTCTTGAGAGAAATGCTGATTCCTAATTGGTGCTTCTCAGGGTGAATTGGTGGCATGTGTTTGATCATTTTAGTTCCACTGAAGTTTCCTGGATAAAATAAGTAAATACTGAATACAGTAGTTCACAGTTTCTTCTCTTGAACAAATAATCGTTCATCTGTATCAGTTGGTATGTGTTCGCTAATTTCATACAAAAAACTGCATGAACCTAACTGAAATGTCTCAAAACGCTCTACATGAAGTAATTATTTGATGAGTTCCTGCAGCCTTTTTATTATCGTAACCAGGGTTATGACACTTTAGATAGATGTAGAATCACTTGGAGGAATTACACACGAAGAATTTCATATGTGCAATAATTTCATATGAAGAATTTCATGTGTGCAAGCACTGGAAAGAATTTCATACAAAGAACTGCATGAACCTAACTCAAACATCTTAAAAAGCCCTATATGGAGTAATCATTTGATGAGTTCCTGCAGCTTTTAAATTGCCATAACCAGGGTTATGATGCTACAAGCACTCAGAAGATATGGGGAAGCACAGTGGTACGGCAATTACTGCTGCTGTCTCGCAGTTCCAGAGACCCGGATTTGATCCTGAGCTCAGAAATTGCATCTGCAGAGTCTGCATTCTCCTTATGACTGCATGGATTGTAAATGAACTTCGCACAGTGGTAGTATTACAGCTGATGTGTGTTATCCAAAGCACAATTATTGCTCTTTAAAAAACTTTTCCCCATACCTCTATATAGCAACTTCATATATAATTGAGGATGGGAAGCAGGGGCCTCACGTTTTGAGTGGCTGCGATAAATGGTGACATTCAGGAGGCTGCTGAGAAATCAAATGTAGAGTGGGAAATTGAGCTGTAGAGCAGAGGCAACATGATAACCAGTTTGAACTTAACAACAATTTCATTTTCATATGACACTTGGATGAAGAGACTCAACCCAAAGTTTCAGCTATTCATTTTCCTTCATAACTGCTGTATGACCTCCTAAATTCCTCTAGAGTCTTTTGTGTCTCTCTTTACATGGCACTTCCTTAAGGTTTAACCAAAATAGTTTGATGCTATCAGTCATTAGATTTATAGTTACTAATTATTATTAGTAAATCATCAGAGTGAACAATTTAGTTAAAGTGATTCATCTGAAATTCTGCAGAGGCTGGAAACATTTTACCTGTGTTTGGGTTCTCAAATGCTATAATTATTTCCTGATCTGAAGAACTCAACTCTGCATTCATTTTACTGTTGACTGTTGATTAATGTCTTATCTTCAGTATGTCCATCATCACATGTTCCTTCATATTCCGGAATGTGCTTTGCTTCAAGTGTTTGTTCAAACGAGTTGCTAGGATGTAAATCATCATCTTGCTTTTGGTTCAACTGCCTTTTCTCCTCAACCCCCAACCCCTCTCACCTTCTCTTTCAAGCTGAGCTAAGTAAGTCCAAGTATGTTTGAAGTCAATTAGACTTGGGAGCAGAATTAGGCCATTCAGTCCATCGAGTCTGCTCCATAGTCAGTGACTGCTCAAAGTAAGGTGGAACAGGCTCAGTCAGTGGAGATGCTGTCTCACAGCTCCAGGGGCCAGAGGTCAGACCTCTAGGGTTCACATGGAGCGTGCACATTCTCCCTGAAACAGCATGGGTTTCCTCTAGAGCTCCGACTTCCTCCATATCCTGAAGGTGCATGGGTTGTTAGGTTAATTGGCCACTGTAAATTGCCTCTAGCATCTAGTTCAGTGGTAGAATCTAGGGAGAGTTGACAGGAATATGGGGAGAAGAAAATGGGGAAAATTAGTGTAAGGTGAGTGAAAGTGAATGCTTGATGGACAGCCCAGATTCAGTGGCTAAGAGGGCTATTTCTTTGTAGTATGGTATGGTATGAATTATTACTCTAATAGTTCTGTGAGGATGAGTTCCATGAGTCTGTGTGCCATTGTATTTTACTTGACCCCAACATGGGAGCTAAGTGATGGTTCTCAGTTTGTTTCGAGCAATTTTGGAAAATCTGGCCTGCATTTTCTTTGGAATGTGAGCAGACCTCTCACTGGTATTGTTGCAAAGGGTCCCACATATCAAATTTCAAACCATTTGCAGTGAGCATTGATCAGGACTAGTATTTTTTCTTTCTTGATAACAGAAAATGCTGGAAACATTCAACAGGCCAGTCAGAATCGATGGAATGAGAAGCAGTTAAAATTCCAAGTCAGAGGTTAGAGCATTCTGAAAAATATATCCTGGGCTTGAAAGACTAATGGTTTCTTCTTTTACAGATGCTGCTGACTTGCAGGGTGTTTTCAGCATTTTCTGTTTTTATTTCAGATTTCCAGCATCTGTAGTTCTTTAGATTTTCAAAAAGGCTTCATTATCTTTCTGACAAAAAACAGTATGAATTCTCTAAAATGGTCCTGTTGACCAGCATCACATTTGAGGTTGTTATAGTCATCCTCACAGAGCAATTTAGCACAAAAACAGAAATAGAAACAGGCCCCTCTAGTCCTTATCAAATTGTTAATCTGCCTAGTCCCATTGATCTGCACCTGGACCATAGCCCACCATACCCCTCCTATCCGTGTACTTATCCAAACTTCTCTTAAGTATTACAATTGAACCTGCATCCTGCACTTCCACTGGCAGCTTGTTCCACACTTCTACAATGTTCTGAGTGGAAGTTCCTCCTCAGGTTTCCCTTAAATATTCTACTTTTACCCTTAACAATTACCTCCAGATCTAGTGTCATCCAACCTCAGTGGAAAGCGTCTGCTTGTATTTATACCCCTCATAATTTTATATACCACTGTCAAGGCTCTTGATAATTTTATTTTGTACTTTCTTCATTGTACTCATTGAACTAGATCTTGCAGATCCCTGTTAATACATATGAAGTTTCTAGCAATAGTTTTCATATTTAACTCATAGAGGTTGCCTGACTCAATGAATTTCAGCATCACTGTGTTTTTTTATGTATATGCCTGTATATTCTTGGTATACTTTCATTCAAAATTCACTTTCTCAAGACCTAGAGAAGACTATTCAATGCCTCCACTTCAGACATCTTTAATCATTTGGGCAATTCAGGTCTTCTATTGAAAAACAATTTACTATCTTCATTTAGATTCTAGTCTAAATCGGTCTCATCTTTGGGAGTGTGCTCATAGCTTCTTTTCCTGAAGTGTGTCTTTAACTTTCCAGAAGTAAAATTGAGTAGTTTGTGTAACTGTAAGATCATCACTTACCTGCAGTAAAGTACAATTCATGACAGTGATATCAAAATCTGGATGAAGCAAGCAACAATGATTTCATAAGACAAAATTAAATAATAAAAAAATTTCAAAACAGACCGAAAGGGTGTAGGCTGAAGCTACAGCTTATTACACCTACCCCTCTTACTTAAATAAAAACATATTTGCCGTCAATCTTCACATCAAAACAGAAAAAAATTCATAATCTTTTAACACAAAATCCAATTCCAAGTATCATTTATTTACTCCCATTCATTTTAAGTCATGTATTTTATATTTGTTCATTAAATTATTTTAAAATAATTTTTTAAACTTAAGTGTGGTGCATGTTTTTAAATTCTCACTACAACTGTTCCATAGATTCACCCCTCTGACTGAAATACGATGATTTTTTACATTTGTTCTTATCCTTTGTTTTTGAAATATACATGTTCCTCTCAAATCATGTTGACTTTCTCTCATTTTAAACAATCTTTCGATACTTTGTTGTAACTGTCCATTTTTTACTTTATATATAATTTGTATTATTGTAAAATCTACGAAATCTCTGAATTTTAAAGTGTTTAGTTGAATAAATAGTGGATTGGTTGGCTCATAATAACTTGTCCTATTTACAATTCGTATGGCTTTCTTTTGGAGTAGAAAAATTGAGTTTGTATTTGTTTTGTATGTATTTCCCCAAACCTCTACACAATAAGTTATGTATGGAACTGTAAGTGAACAGGATAATGTATACAAAGATTCCTGATTTAAGAAATCTTGTCCTTTGTACAGTATTGCAATAGATTTTGACATTTTCACTTTGGCATAATTGCCAGCTTAATTTATTATCTATCACCACTCCTAAAAATTTTGTTTCAAAATCAATTCAACATCATTTATTCTAAGTTTACTATATGAGTTTGGTAAAAGAAGAAATTGAAAAACTATGGAATATGAACAGGGTAGACATTGTCCCAATAGCAATATCTACAACTAGTACCGTCGTAAAATCACCACACAATAGCATTAAACCATTAGGCCTACACTGCAATTATTAGTTAAATCTTCAGAAAGCCACAATACTAAACACCACTAGAATAGTCTGAAAGTCCTTGGCAATTGAGAATTGAATGTGCTTGGCTATGCCTGAACCTCAGGTTTTACCAGCTTGAGCTGAGAAAAAAATAAAACAATAGTAATAATAAGTAACTTAATAAAATAATAAAATATCACCCTCAGTAGTACACAGAAACAGATCCAGGTATGTCTGTACCCAGATTCGACGGTGCTCTGGTCAGCATCTGTTCACCATCACAGGGGCAGCTGAAACCAAAACCTGGCTGTAGCTATAAAAAGCTATACCTTTCACTTTAGAAATGGGGAGATGTCTATGGAAGAGAATAATACAGTGGCTGCTTGGGGATCACCAAGGCATGTCTGGAGCGAGTGCTGGGCATGACAGTAAGGGAAGCATTCGTGATGCGCCTCTGGACAGGCAGGCAAGAAACCCAGAAAGGGTACAGTCAGCAGTCAAAGAAGCCCAGCAACAGCACAGGCTGCCTCTGCTGCAAGTGTTGCTCAGGGGAGCAGTCTACTTCCATCTGAGACCACTCATGCAGTTAAGAGAAGAAAGACACGCAGGAAATGGTCATTAGAAGTAAATGCGTCCATAATGCATGTATATTACCATGTAACAGAACTTGAGACTGACATGACGGCATACAGGGACAAATATCATCAGCATTTACAGCACAATATCCTTTTATACAAGTAAATGTACAACAAATAGCAAAGCAATGTAGAGTGATAATAAAAAATGACTTAACCCCCATAAATATGTTCATCATCATCAACATTGCATGCCGTGTCGTATGATCTCATCTTCATCAACATTGCATGCCGTGTCGTATGAAATAAACATTCATGGTCAAATTATAGATATGCTAAACCAAGTAACACCTGAAGTAGCAAAAGAGCTAGAAAGAAACCAACCTAAAGAAGACAACAATGCCATGCAAGAAAATAACGAAGACGCCATCCCACACCCTCGAAGCACTGATGAAAATAGAATTATTTTCAACTACTGCTCTACAACCTGATGGTAGTAGCAACTACACAGATGTAGAGACTCTGCAGAATCCTGAGGACAAAGCTGAGGTTACAGACAAAATATACTCTCAAAAATATCATAATTACCACATTATTTAGGAAAAATGAAGCATTTGAAGAACTACACACAGTGCCTTCAAACTGCATTCAGCCCCCACAACTATTTTCACATTTTACTGTCTCATTTTCTAAATTTAAAATATATTGAAGTAGCATTTATTGAGCTAATCTACAGAACATTGTGCATCATGTCAAATCAAAAGAAAATTCCAAACCTGTGAACAGTTTACTAAAAATAAAAAAAAACAAAATTGTGAGACTGTAAAAGCATTCATCCCCTTTGTAATTACCAAGCCAACATTCCTTGGGTGCAATATTGTATATTACCTGACCAACTCACCCAATTTGTTATTTATTTATTTATCTATCTATCTATCTATCTATCTATCTATTTATTTATTTATTAAATTTTAGAAATTACAAGGAATAAATGTAATAATAAAATAGTAAGTAAAATAATATTGACCCTCCCTCCCCTTAACCCTTATCTAAAGAAAGAAAAAAAAAGAAAGAAGAGAAAGATTGCCTGGATATCGGAGGACCCCCACATGCTCCATGGAGTTCAAAATAATTTTGATATTTATTTTTACTTTCCCCAATTACTATAATTTTATCTTCAAAGGACCTGTGTACTTAATCCTTTCTTTTGTAAGTATGGGAGCCAAATTTTCAAAAATATATCATATCATATCATATCATTTGTTGATGTAGAAAATTGGAGGATTACCTGTTTTCAATGAATTCATAAGAATAAATACCCCCTCTCTCTGTAAGGTCCAAAGATATGGTTGATTTTCAACAGACCAAACCAAAATAAAGACAAAAGAGCACTCATGATAAGTCAGGGAAATGATCATAGTGAAGCACAAATCAATGGAAAGGCACAAGAGCTTCTCAAAGGTACTGATCATACCTCAGAGCTCAGTGCAGTCCATCATGAAAAAGTGAAAAAGATACGAAACTGACTATACTATACTATATACTGACACACTGACTATAATAAGCCACACCTCTAAATTTAATCACCAGGGAAGAATGCCACTTGTAGGAGAGGCTACTGTGATGCCAACAGTCCCTCTGAGTGAGCTGCAGAAGTCAGTGGCTGGAACCAGAGATGATGTTCATGCTCCACAATCTCTAAGGCCTTGTACGAAAAAAGGTACTTATGGAAGAGTGGCAAGGAAAAAGCCCTGGCTAAAAAAAAAATGCATAACCTTGCCCATAAAGGGTCTCTTGCAAACTGTTATTTAGAAGATGCCATAAAGATGTGGAAGACCATCTTATGGTCAGATGAGATTAAATTGGAACTTTCTGGCCTCGACATTAAATGGTGCATCTGGTATAAATCTAATAATGCACATCGATTAGGTTACTCCATTCCTACTGTAAGGTATAGTGGAGGCAGCATCATGCTGTGGAAATGCTTTTCAGTAGCAGGGACTGGAAGTCTGGTCAGATTCATGGGAAGATGAATGTTGCTAAATACAAAGATCCTGGACGAAAACCTAACACGACATAATCTGCAGATGCTGGAAATTCAAGCAACATGCACAAAATGCTGGTGGAACACAGCAGGCTAGGCAGCATCTATAGGAAGAAGCACTGTTGACGTTTCGGGCCGAGACCCCTCGACAGGACTAACTGAAAGGAAAGATAGTAAGAGATTTGAAAGTAGGAGGGGGAGGGGAAAATGCGAAATGATAGAAGACCAGAGAGGGTGGGGTGAAGCTGAGAACCAGAAAGATGATTGGCAAAAGGGATACAGAGCTGGAGAAGGGAAAGGATCATGGGACGGGAGGCCTAGGGAGTAAGAAAGCGGGAGAGGAGAACCAGAGGGAGATGGAGAACAGGCAGAGTGATGGGCAGAGAGAGAGAGAAAAAAAGGAAGCGGAGGGAGAAAAACTAAATGTATCAGGGATGGGGTAAGAAGGATAGGAGGGGTATTAACAGAAGTTAGAGAAGTCAATGTTCATGCCATCAGGTTGGAGGCTACCCAGCCGGTATATAAGGTGTTGTTCCTCTAACCTGAGTGTGGCTTCATCTTGACAGTAGAGGAGGCCATGGATAGACATATCAGAATAGGAATGGAGCATAGAATTAAAATGTGTGGCCACTGGGAGATCCTGTTTTCTCTGGCAGACAGAGCGTAGGTGTTCAGCGAAATGGTCTCCCAGTCTGCGTCAGGTCTCACCAATATATAAAAGGCCACACTGGGAGCACCGGATGCAGTATACCACACCAGCCGACTCACAGGTGAAGTGTCGCCTCACCTGGAAGGACTGTCTGGGGCCCTGAATGGTGGTGAGGGAGAAAGTGTAAGGGCAGGTGTAGCACTTGTTCCGCTTACAAGGATAAGTGCCAGGAGGGAGATCGGTGGGAAGGGATGGGGGGGACGAGTGGACAAGGGAGTCGTGTAGGGAGCGATCCCTGCGGAAAGCAGAAAGGGGGGGAAGGAAAGATGTGCTTGGTAGTGGGATCCTGTTGGAGGTGGCGGAAGTTACGGAGAATTATACGTTGGACCTGGAGGCTGGTGGGGTGGTAGGTGAGGACAAGGGGAACCCTATCCTGAGTGGGGTGGTGGGCGGATGGGGTGAGGGCAGATGTGCGGGAAATGGGAGAGATGCATTTGAGAGCAGAGTTGATGGTGGAAGAAGGGAAGCCCCTTTGTTTAAAAAAGGAAGACATCTCCTTCGTCCTGGAATGAAGGATGAGGCTTTTCATTCCATTTTAATTCTCTGTAACTTCCGCCACCTCCAACGGGATCCCACTACCAAGCACATCTTTCCCTCCCTCCCCCTTTCTGCTTTTCACAGGGATCACTCCCTATGTGACTCCCTTGTCCATTCGCACCCCCCATCCCTTCCCACCGATCTCCCTCCTGGCACTTATCCTTGTAAACGGAACAAGTGCTACACCTGCCCTTACACTTCCTCCCTCACCACCATTCAGGGCCCCAGACAGTCCTTCCAGGTGAGGCGACACTTCACCTGTGAGTCGGCTGGTGTGGTATACTGCGTCCGGTGCTCCCAGTGTGGCCTTTCATATATTGGTGTGACCCGACGCAGACTGGGAGACCATTTTGCTGAACACCTACGCTCTGTCCGCCAGAGAACCTCCCAGTGGCCACACATTTTAATTCCACGCCCCATTCCCATTCTGATATGTCTATCCATGGCCTCCTCTACTGTCAAGATGAAGCCACACTCAGGTTGGAGGAACAACACCTCATATACTGGCTGGGTAGCCTCCAACCTGATGGCATGAACATTGACTTCTCCAACTTCTGTTAATGCCCCTCCTCCCCTTCTTATCCCATCCCTGACATATTTAGTTTTCTTCCCCCCTCCTCCTTTATTTCTCTCTCTCTCTGCCCATCACTCTGCCTGTTCTCCATCTCCCTCTGGTGCTCCCCTCCCTCTTTCTTTCTCCCTAAGCCTCCTGTCCCATGATCCTTTCCCTTCTCCAGCTCTGTATCCCTTTGCCATCACCTTTCTGGCTCTCAGCTTCGCCCCACCCCCTCCGGTCTTCTCCTATCATTTCGCATTTTCCCCTCCCCCTCCTACTTTCAAATCTCTTACTATCTTTCCTTTCAGTTAGTCCTGACGAGGGGTCTCGGCCCGAAACGTCGACAGTGCTTCTCCCTATAGATGCTGCCTGGCCTGCTGCGTTCCACCAGCATTTTTTGTGTGCTGGATGAAAACCTGCTAGCCTCTGCCAGAAAGCTTAAACTGGGGAAGATGTTTGTCTTTAGAAAGGGCAAAGATCCAAAGCACACCACCAGAACAACCATGGAGTGACTTAAAATGAAGAAAATTGATGTCTTTGAGTGGCCCAGTCAGAGTCCTGAGCTCAACCCAATCGAACATCTCTGGCAACATCTCAAGATTGCAGTCTGCAGCCACTCCCTGACTGACTTAACACAGCTTGAGCAATTTTGCAAGGAGAAATGGGCAAATCTTGTTCCACCACATTGTGCGTCTAATAGAGATGTATGGAAAAAACTACAGGCTGTAATATCTGTGAGGGGTGGTTCAAATAAATACTGAGCACAGGGGGAAGAATACATTGGAACTCCTGACGTTTCAGTTTTTGAATTTTTAGTTTTTCAGGCTTTACAATTTTCCCTGATTTTTCAGCTGTATTGTGAAAAACGGAGCATGTGATTCTCAAATAAATATTCTCAGTTAAATAGATTAAAATCCGTAGCTGTAAGACTCATTTATGTGAACAAAGGGTTGAATACCTTTACAAGGTCCTGTACCTCATAACATTAACAGCAGTGCTGAGCAATTGCTCTAAAACAGAGGCTCTCATAAACAGAAACCCAAAACTGAGTAATGAAATGAGAACACCGAAAAGGCAGAGAGATTAAGAAACAAAATTGAATCCTTAACAGCCAGCCTAATGGAGTATAGAATGCATCACACGAGCAAGAAATTTAAGAGAAAAGCTGAGGAAATACTAAGGAAATATAAGTTCCACACAAGATACAAATAACCTAACAAAATCATTGTAGTATTTATAGATACACTAAATCAAAAGCTTAGCTTATGCAAAGCCAGACTAAATAAATACATGAAATATGGCAGATGAAGAAAGCAGAATTATCGGTTCAGGATCAATGAAAAAGGTTTATATAGGATATTGAAACAAAATTCGATTCATCAAAATGTCATCAACTCTGGCACAGAATTACCAAGAAACACAGAGATAATGAACTTTTGGTCAAATAGGGCAATGCACAATCAAAAAGCAAACTGGATTAGGAGGGAAAAGAATATACATGCACGATTAAAGACATGTAAACTTCTGAAGATACAATTGATGTGCTAAAAGCAGTTATAAAAATACCCACACCTGGAAAAATACTGACAGTGATAATATTCATAATTTTTGGTATAAAAATTAACCTCATTCTTTCCCTTGAATTCGTATCAACAATTGTTTTTAAAAATCCTGAAAAAGTGCCCAAATTTTTGACGTAAGGTAAAATTTATGTCTTAACTAAAAGAGAAATCACAAATAACTCATCGAAATATCGTCCAGTCACTTGTTGGCAAACTATATATAAAACTGTAACATTGTGCATCCCACAAGTAAACACTATTCACTCAGATACCACACCCTATTTGCTGAAGAGCAGAAAGGATACTGTAAGAGTTTGAAAACACGTATGGAACAACTGATAATAGATTCTGTAATTTTAAATCAAGCCTGATGAAAAACCAGAAATCTTTCATGTTGTTATATTGACTAGCAGAAAGATTGGATTTTGTCCCATGCTCATGGGTAATAGAAGTTCTTAATACATATATACTACACTTGATACTTGTGAAATGCAACAACATCTGATGAAGCATTGGTGTACTAAAATCACCCTATCTATTAACAACCAGTAAAGAACTATCACCATTATCAAAATAAACCAAGGCATTTTCCACGGTGACTTTTAAAGCCCACTATTGCTTTATCTAGCTTTAAATCTCCTCACTTTATTGAATCAGATGACAATAGGGTATCAAATCAGAGACAACCAAATGAATTAGACCTTGACACACCTTCTGTACATTGATGATTTGGAATTATACGCTCCTTAATCAAGAAAGCTAAGCAATTAATTCAAAAGTAGAGCTATTTTCTAAATATATAAAGGTGAATTTTGGGCTAGACAAGTGCAGAGCACTAAACATAAAGAAAGGTGCAATAGAGTTAGTAGAATATAAAATAAAGCAGCAGGATACAATACAACTGATGGATGAAGGTGAACTATATAAGTATCTAGGATATCAAAAGGCAAAGAAAATAGATCATAGTATGAGAAAGGGAAAACTTTCCACAGAATATACTGCAAGAAAATCTGCCGGAGCTCAATCATAAAACATATAATAAAGGCAATAAACACTTCTGCCATTTCCATATTGACATATTCTTTAAGCATAATATATCAGTCTGAAACTGATCTGAAAAATTCACAATGAAAAATAAAAAATAAAATGATAAATTTTAGAAAAGACTATGTACACTTGGAAATACATAGATTAACATTATCTAGGACAGAAGGAGGAAGAGGAATAATAGACATAAAAAATTTACACAACAGTCAGATAAAATTTTTAAGGATATATCTTCATCAACAAAAATGATTCAGCACTCCACCAGCATATGCAGTTCTGAAGTACACACCACTAAACCTAAACGAAGCCCAGAAAATGAAGGTATTATTACTACAGCCGAAAACATTGACCAATGGAAGAGCATGACCCTCTATGGAAGAGATCTCTACAATATGTCAATAAGTAGGATGAACACCTGGCTCAGAGTTGGAGACCTCTTCCCAGAAACAGAAGGGCTCATTGTGGCAATACAGGACCAGGTGGTTAACGCAAAAAAAAAAAAAATCAATAATGCATAATAAAAGAACAACAAATTCAAGAAGATAAATGCAAAGAATGCCAAAAGAAATCAGAAACAATCCAACACATTACAGGATCCTGCAGCAGTTTAACTCAATCTGGTTATTGACACAGTCACCATCAAATGGCAAACATCATTTCCCAAAATCTTGCTTTAAAATAAAATCATAAAAGACATCATACCTTACTATAAATGCAAGCCTGATCGAATTTTAGAGTCAAAGTCTGATAAGTTATATTACAACTGATCCATTACTGCAGACAGGACAATAACCATCTGGATATAATATTACAGGATAAACAAGCAAGAACAACTTACTTATTATATGTAGTCATTCCAAACACACATAACATACAGAAATCAATGAGTGAAAATCACCAGAAATATGCTGAGTTAAAAGAGGAAATTGAAAGACTATGGAACATGAACAGCGTATGCATTGTCCCAATAGTAATATCTACAACTGGTATCATCGCAAAGTCACTACAGAACAGCATTAAGTAATTAGGCCTACACAACAATATTTATGTAAATCTTCAGAGAGGCACACTAGAATAGTCCGAAAGTTCTTAGCATTTGAGAAATAAGTGTGCTTGGACGCTCATATCTCTGGTTTTAGCAGCTTGAGCTGGAAACAAACAAACAAACAATTCACACAGAAGCATTCTCCAAAATGGGAATCCACTTTAAACATTGGATCCCAATTTGACTTCTGCAGCAGCCTGAAGACTCACCAATAGACAAACACTTAGGAGAACATCATACTAGTTTTGAAAGATTGCCTTACGCGCACTACAAATTTATTAGCCAGATTGAATCTAGACACTAATAAAAACACAAAATGCTGACAGAACTCAGCAGGCCATTTATTTCCCATAATTCTCCACCTTCCCCCTAGCCCATTTCCCTCCAGCCTATCACTTCCCAGCTCTCTACATCATCCCTCCCTCCACATCTTATCCCCCCTCGACCATCCCATGTTACTTCACTCCTGATGAAGGGTTTCGGCCCGAAACGTTGTCACTACCTCCTCGCATAGATGCTGTCTGGCCAGCTGAGTTCTGCCAGCATTTTGTGTTTTTATTTATTTCCAGCATCTGCAGATTCACTCGTATTGCCTTTGAATCTAGACACTGCCTGTTTCATAATTCATCTGAATCTATTCATTATTTAAGTGACACTCAAAAATATCTGGTCAAATTTTTTAGTGCAACAGTATAGTTATTGTTTCCTTGTTCTTCTTCAAATGGCTGCAAATTGAAATAATTCTCCAATTTCTAAAGTATGATGAATGGAACATTCCAAGGCATCTCCAGATTAGAAAACAATGAATGGAAGGAGGAGGACAAAGATAGGTGGGGAGCTGGGATGTGTGTTGTGGGCGTGCTGTACTGGCAACTCTTAGCCCCAGCACATCCTGAGGAGTGTTGGTGCTTAATGCAAGTGACATTTCACTGCATGTTTTGATATACATGTAATAAATTAATCTAATTCTGAAATCTGAATCCCAATCTAAATCTTCAAAGTGCAAAAAATGCCTTAAACTTCATTTAACTTTCTCCAACACCCAGATGTCTCAACATTAGAGGACAAATTACTGAATTGTTCTACATCCACTCCGTTGCATCTAAGCATTGGCTGGTCACTGTTCTCCATTTGTAGTACATCATATCATGGTGGTTTTAAGTACTCTTTGTGTTTTTGATTGGATTTGTCTCTCGGTCCTGACTTCTCACATTGAATTCCATGGTACCATACATCGCCAACAAGAATAATGGTTGCCTATGGATCGCCAACATATGAGGCACTATGACAATGTTGGTCATTAATTATATTGAACAGAAAGACTGAGGAAGTAGCTTCCAAGTGCCTGGCCCACATTAAATGAATCTACTTACTTACGACCTTCCTCACCTCTACCCAGATGTTGCTTCTCCACTACATCCAAGGCCTTTTCCCCCGAATTCCACTCTTGATACCCTCATTCACTGTCATCACAGCAGGTCACAAGCTAAAATGGTGCAATTGAGACCTTTGGTTTTAACTGGAATTTTCTACAGTGTTTACAATAAGATCGAAAAGCAAAATAAAACAAGGTGGGAGGGTTAAAGGCAATCTGTTTAAACTGACCATTGTTAGCATCAGGCAGGAGGTACAGAACCTGAAGGCACACACTCAGCAATTCAGGAACAGCTCCTTCTCTCTGCCATCTGAGTCCTAAATGGATGTTGTACCCATGAACACTACCTCCCTGCTTTTTTAAAAATTTCTATTTTTGCACTACTTATCTTACTTTAACTATTTAATATATATATATACATATTTTAATTCAGCTTTTTTCTGTATTTATCATTTTTTGCATTGCTCTGCTGTTGCAAAGTTATCACATTTCACGACATATGCCAAAGATATTAAACCTGATTCTGATATTGTTAAAAAAACAAATTGCTGGAGGGACTCCCTGGGTCATCAATCTCAGCCCATGGTGTCTACCTTTTAAGTTGACCAGTCCATTGCCTATGCTGAATACTTCTCCAGAGATATTGCCACTCATTAAGTTGGAAATTTATTTTTTCAGTCTAGCTTAATACTGGAAGTGGGTGTGCTTGGGCTTTACTCGAACAATGTTTGTCCATCCATTTATCCCAAGGCCACACCTGATGCGAACAGCATCTTCTTTGTGGTGATTAGATGGTTAGGGAAAGAACAATTAGGTTAGAGGAAAAGACAGGCAGAAGGTGTCACCTGAAACACCCAGAAGGATGCTGAGCTTCAGGATTAATTTCCAGCACACTCTGAAGCCAGAGAGTTTAGTGACTGGATGAAGTGGGATCAGTGGACTTCGTTCAAGCTTATGCTGTTCCTTCACTGGTTGATGTGATTGGTCAGAAGTTTCCCTTTGATCTAGTGACTAACAAGCTTCCATGAGGAAATCCATGAAAGCACCATTATCTGGGTTGGTATCCAGCACCACAGGTTATACAGCAACACATATTCAGCACATTTACCATGGTAAAGCAGAGAAACAGGGGAGCTGGAGTAAGCCCTTCAATCCCTCATGACTTCCTTAGTTTCATAAGCTTCAGAGACATCGAGTGAAACTAATTCAAATTTGACAAGCTCTTAGAGAAGTTTAGGACAGTGTGTGGAAATAGATAAGACGGCAAGACATTCTTTGATCTAAAAAAAATGATTAAGAATGCTCACATCTAGCAACTCTGAAATTTCCCAACTTTTTGTGGGTTTTTTTGTTTGCCCAGCATAGACCTATACTCTTTCACCAGGTCACTTCACAAAGTCTGAAAGTTTAAAGCACGTATTACACATGCCAGATCCCTAGTGTTTCAAAGACACTGCAGATTTTTTTGTGGATTAAAACCACAATAGGGTAAACATGTGATTATGCATACAAGAATATGAGTTACAGCTACTGCTTTAATCAGTTGCAAATAAAGTGTTTCTTTTTACAGTTGGTTACAGGCATGGCAGCCTGGGCCCTCAGGGTAAATTTTAATGAATGCACTCAGATGGAAAAGGACTTGCATCTCTCTCGTGCCTTTCGCATCCTTCCTCCAAGTCCCAAAGGATTTCACAACCAATGAGCTACTTCTGAATTATAGTCAGTATAGGAAACATGTCATCGAATATGCACATGGCACCTTCCACAAAGCAATGTGATGTTCTGTTTCAGTGAAGGAATAAATATTCATCTAAATGTCAAGGATAAATCTACCTCCTTTCTGCAGAATAGTTCCTGAGTTCATTTATGCACAACCAGGAGACCTAATGGGGCCTCTTTAATATCTGATCTAAAAATGCAACACTTCCTCAGTATGGCATAGTAATTGCTACAGTATTGCAATATTACAATATTGTATATTTCCTGAATGTGCAGGGAATGGAGGGAAGAAACTTCTGGTTTAAGATGGTGTTACTGAAGTTGGGCAGTAGTTTACTGGTAGTTCAAAAGGCAAGAAATTCAATGAAAAACATTATTAATAACACCTTTCCTGAGGTAAATTGTGGCAAACTATCACTGCAAACCATGAAGGGACGAGCAGAGACGGAGCTGACTTGAGGGAATAGCCATGCTGGTGCGTTGCAAAGAAGGAGCTTATCATGGTTGAGACAGTGTCGGAGACGGAGATGGTGTGGGAGCCAGTGATTCGGAGAGGTGTTTTGATGCCTATCCTCCTAAACTGGGTGTGAGGTTGGATTGCTCGGAGCTCCAAGCAGATTTGGAGAGGTTGAGAATGGATTCAGGCTGGGCTGCTCTATAGATTCAGTGCGTATCGCTGTGGTGGGCCCAGGTCCTCGTGCACAGCACAATCCGGTGGTTGGACAAAATTTAAACACCGGCCCAGATAGACTAAAAAGGCAGGATGTTGAGGGTTGTGCAGATTTCGCTCGCTCTTCCGTGATCTTCACTCTGCTCTCTATGGCATGCATTGTGGCTGTGAGTCTGCTCTGGCTGCTACAAGCTTTGTGTGGGCAAGCTTCATGGTGATTTGCCCTGCTATGTGATGAACTGAAATCAAGGCATTGGGCCTATTCTGGCTGCTTTGGGATTCAGGACTATGTATTCAATTTGATTCAGAATACTTTTGTTTGCTTCTACTGTTTGGATGATTTGTGTTCTTCTTCCCTTTCTCTGCGCGTTTGTCTTTCTTTTCTTAATTGGGTTCTTTTGGGTTTCTTGCTTTGTGGCTGCCTGTAAGCAGACAAATCTCAAAGTAGTATAATTTATAATTTAAACATACTTTGAACCCTTTGAATGGAGGAACTGAATTATGTGTAGGCAGAAGAAATATAGTTTAACATGACATTATTTTTGGCATAGACATCATGGACCAAAGAGTTGGTTCCTGTGCTGGATTGTTCTATGTTCTGTGAAGGTTAGCCTTGATGTCTGGAATGGTGCATACATCTGGAACTTTGTGGCTGGGAGATGGGACATGATTGACTGCATCATGTCTGACACTGCTAATGAAAGAAGTGATAGACAGAGAATGTAATTGGATATTATTGACGGTTAAGCTTAAAATCCTGCTTCTACTCTGAGGCAGACAGGATAAATATCTCTTCCCTTGTTACAAGCATCCAGAAGTTACAAAGAAAGCTGAGATGATGAACTACATGGAAATGCATAAATTCCCACACTGCAGGATCAAACTGTCTTTCCCTGCAATGCACTAAACAGGAGCCTGTCCCAAACAGTGCAGATACAATAGGCACCTTGAAATGATTCCAAAGCAGTAATCTAATTTAGAACTTCAGACAGCTTCCACCAAGAATAATGGATACCTGGGTGTAATTACAAGAGAGTAATCTAATCAAGATGTTCAGATGGCTTATACATATTTAATAATGGAACATCTAAGATATCAAGGTGCAGTAATCTCATTCAAGAGGTCAGTCAGCATCATAAACCCCAGTTTAGTGAGTTGATAACTGAGATTACATGCCCTGTCTCCGAAAAGCCTTGCTCGTCAAATCTTTTTTATTATCATATGATAGTCTACCATCAAGATGAGATAACAAACATATGGTGAAATTATCTTTGCAGGTTAACCAGGAAATAATTTGAATCTCCTTTATGAGACCAATCTATTTTGGTTTGATAAATGTTCCTATAAACTGCCTGGGGATATTTTGCTAGGATATAAATGCTAAGTAAATGGAAGTTGTTGTTTTTAAGACAGTTTACTTCCAATTTGCATTATGATTATTAATTAATTTCTTAGTTCTTGATGGGATAACTTTCAGGAACCTCGCTGACCTTCTGCTGGGTTGTGCTGAAAATGTACTTCTTTTCCTAAAAAAAATGTCCTCAATTCATATTTCAAAATGTAAATGTTATTAATTACTTCAGCAATCTTGGTTCAGCCATGGCTCACTGAAAGAAACTTATGGGTATCAGTTTCAGGGCAAAGACACAAACCCTAATGCAATACTGTGTGAGTGCTGCATTGTCAGAGGTCATGTCCAATAGAGAAGCGTAATCACGATCCATTTCTCCTCATAAGGTACAAACAAAACAAGCCAAGGCACTACTTAAAAATACTCCTCCCATTTCCCTGGATGATGCTCATTCCTCTCTCAACATTACTGAAAATATCTGGTCATTAAATCATTTCTGCCTGTGCATCGTGCTGAATGAAACCTAACCATGCTGTTCCCATACTGCAACAGTTACTATCTTTCAAAACGTACATCCTTGGCATTAAAGTGCTTTGGGCTGAATTGTTCTTCTTTTAGGAGATGACCTTCCTTTATTTTCTGATTAACACTTATGGGCAGAACATAATGCTGCAAAACAAGATTGTTTCCACTTTGGGGAATTAATGGTGCTATTGAGTTCCTTCTGAGAAGCTGGAACATTGTGTAGAGAGGATTTGGGAATTTTAAATGAAATTTGATTCTTGCTGCTTATACTGCAATTTCAAGCTCCCGCCAGCAGAAAGGGACACAAAGAAGTCTCCAGCACGAACATTGGAATTGCCTCAATGCTCCTGGCTGAATGATGGCTGAGAACTCCCACTGGGAAGGATGGCTGCAGGTCTCCTCTTTGATAAGGATGAATGCAGCTAGTGCACCAAATGCAAGCTAGACTGTTGCCTGGAACAATCGCACTAAGCAGGACGAATATCTCCACACTCCACTTTTGTGGTCAGTAGAACCAACATTATGAACAGAGGGCCATAACGTAATAATCACACGAAGAATCTATTTTGAACCAAATCCATATATGACTTTTTTTGTGAGCTCAGGGCATCGATTAGAAAGTGTTTGAGCTTGCTGGTAATGAGAATAATTGGCCTTGATATAGGGTTATAGAGTCGTACAGCATGAAAACAGGCCCTTTGGTGCCACTGGTTCATGCTAACCAAGATTCCCATCTAAACTAGTCCCTTTAGATTTCAGATATTGATTCCCACATAAGCTAAACTAATATGGTCGACTACTTTGAGTACCATTGCTCTAGACAGAAGATGTTTGGCCTCACAGTTGGGAGTTTTATGGGCCCCCATTTTCTTTAATCAGCAATAAAGGCAAATTCATTATGGATTTTATTCAAAAGTGGTGCAAGTGAACTCAATGACACCTGCTTGAGCTGGATTGGAACCAAAGCCACATTAACAGTGTGTCAGCCCATCGTAATAACCACTCCCTTCCTGTTCCCACTTCCCTCGAACTAACATCACTGAGTGCATTGTTCGGAAGTGACCTTAATGGGCAAGTGGACAAGACTATTTCACACGAGGTTAAGCAGTTGTCATGATAACTTTGTTGCAACTGAGCAAAAATAGCTTCAACATCTACTTTTGTGCTAAGTATTTTGGGAATTGATTCAGAGATAATGACTATTGGAGGATTTATAGTTCAATTGTGTGTGAAGCACTCTTAAACTTTGAAGAAATATTGCAACAACCTTTATTCAGCTGTGTTTTGTATTTTATGGAAGCAGTAAAACAAATCATCACCAACTGCTACTGTGAAGAGAGTCAATTAGCTTTTTACCGCGGGCGGCACAGAAGCGTAGCAGTTAGTTCAACGCTTTACACTTGCAGCTGTAAGATCGGGGTTCAATTCAGTCTGTAATAAAATTTGTATGTTGGTAGGACTGAATCACAAACTTAGTGGTCCTTGACAGGGCAGGGACCATGACTGTTGAGGTCAAGATTATAAAAGCACAGCTTAGGTTAGTCGTTGCCAACCCGTCGATCGCGATCGATTGATCGATCTTTGATACTTTCCCAGTAGGTCCTGAAAAAAAAACACAAATACTGTTGAGAGATTGTTTCCGGGTTGCGGGGTTTTACTTCCGTTCTTTCTGCCCAGTGCGCATGCGTGTAGCTCCCCCGCCACGCACTACACAGTGTACTTCAGTGGTCCCCAACCACCGGGCCGCGAGGAAATGATATGATTTGGTGATATGAAACGATATGAGTCAGCTGCACCTTTCCTCATTCCCTGTCACACCCACTGATGAACTTGAGCGCACGCAAGGTCATCAGTCGCCTAAACGCAGTGATACCCTCGCGCCAGGAATCACTGGTTGGCCTCAGGGAATCGGCTGGCGAGAAGTACCCTTCCTACTGGCCTGGAGCGCGGACAGATGGGCGCCATCTCTAAACCTGTTTAGCACACTGAATGTTCGTGGGGAACCCGGTGCTAAAATATTCGCAGACGACCTAATTCGGGCTCAGGGTTTCGTAAGTAGCAGAGCAGCTACTTTACTGCGATCTACTGAAAGTCATCCCTCCAGCCAAACTTTTGTTGGCCAATAGATCCTACGGGGGTGGGGGGGGGGGGAGGCGGACATGCGCCCTGTTGCACTCCTCGCTCAGTTGGTTGCTCTCTCCGGACTGCGATCACCGTTGTCCCAGTACGGGGACCTCCGGCCCTGACCTTGTCCTCTCACCCCACTTACGACCAGCCGCACCTGGCCAAGGCATCTGATGGCGGGCGGGCGGGAGGCTGGAGTTCGGGTCCGGAGGTTGTCTAATGAGGCAATGAAGCCCTCAAAGCTTCTTCGGTACCCTGAGTCCAAGCACCCTGCACTTAAAGACAAACCCGTAGAGTTTTTTCAGCGGAAAAAACATTAGCAAGCAGGACAGAAGCTAAGTGCTGAGAGCCACGTAAACTAAACTGCGGAATAGACTGGACATAAGGAACCTCCTTCGAGTATCGCTGTATTCCGGTCGTGTTTAATACCACCCCTCCACACCCCCCCACCCCTTGGCCAGTCTGCAAAAATATTGTCAATATTAAACCGGCTTGCGGTGCCAAAAAAGGGTGGTGCCCCCTGGTATACAAACATTATTTCTACTTCTGGGTTGTGGGGTTTTACTTTTGGTCTTTTCTGCCCGGTGCACATGCATGTAACTAATCGATTTAGTAGGTCAGTCTTGCCTTCACTAAGGTCGAGGTAGGGGATCTTGGGCTTAAAAAAGTTGGTGACCACTAGCTTAGGTGGACAGGGCATGTCGTATGCGTGAAGCATTCCTGAATCCCCACGGTGAGCTTTTGCTGGGCAAGAGGAATTAAGTAGACCTGGCAAGAAGTTCAAAAACAGGATGAAAGCTAACCTGGCATGTGCTGGGCTTGTACCAAAATGGCTGCTGAGCCTTGGTTAGAACTGCTCACAACAACCTGGAGGAGAGATGCAGAGCAGTACTAGTCATTGTCCCACAAAGGCGGTAAGCAATAGCAGCCTTACAGGTCCTTACAGTGGATGTCTATGTCGCTTACAACTTGGACTCAGCAGCCACAACAGAACTGCACAAATCTATCTGTCATTGTCAGATACAACGAATAACCACCAGTGACCATGTGGGTTTCCACCAAGTGCTCCAGTTTCCTCCCACATTCTGAAGATGTATTGTTAGGGTGAGAGAGTTGTGGGCATGCTCTGTTGGTGCCATTGTATTCTGATAAAAATAATGAATAAATTACACATTGTTGTTGCGTGAATGAAATCGCCAGAGAAAATTACTGGCAGACAGAAAGCAGCTACTTTATTCGAAAAACCAAGGTAAAGCAAGCGTCATATGGAGATGCTTTTGGTCAAAAGGTTTCATTGGCCCAACGTGGGGCTCGGTACTTTACGTGTCAAACAGCAAAGGGCAATTCCATATTTACAAAGTATGGATAATGCTTTCTTTGAAGTTATACAGAAACTTTGCACCTCTGTATTTGCATGCACATCACAGACACCCAAATGAATTTTAATCAGCATCATCTGGTCTGAGTTTCACGGCTTTTCGGAATCCATTGTTCAGAGCTGCTCTCCAAATTAAATCCACAATACATGTTCAGTTGTGAAGACTGGTGGCCAAAGTCATTTGCTAAATGTAAATATACTAAACTCAAAAATTGTCCTAATGCATATTACGTTAATAAGCTTCAGAGAAAAGCAACAGATGCTAAACAGAATAGGGGTTACTTTAGAACATACACATCACCATTGTGAGACCTCCATGTCTACTGATCTTTTAGGGCTTTTGGTATGAATTGAAGTGTTAAGACTCAATTCATTTTGGTCAGAGAGTAGGACTCACATTAATAAAATCAACCTACTTGTTGGATCATTAGTTTTTCCAGTGAGGGTCTGACCCAGTCAAGAGCCTAACATGAATGCGGCTCCATTGTTAACTCAACCACACATCCAACCTCACCATTATCAATGGACTGAGATTGAAGAAGGCTGCCTCACTTGGCTCTGCATCTGATATTTGCTGCAATTTTAATTGGTTGAATCAATTACATTCACTAAATCAGCATCTTAATCCATTGGTTTCTGAACTGAATTTATGGAGAGAGAGTGACTTTCTCACACTTTCATAGGTTGAAATCCTAGAAAGTTAGAAAGCTCATATTGCTGATACTTAATAAACAAATTTTTCAAACTGATACGTGCAAGTGTCAAGCTATCTGTACCCTAAATGTTCTGGGTATAATGAATGATAAAGGAAACCAGCATATTTCCAGTGTAAACACGAGGAAATCTGCAGATGCTGGAAATTCAAACAACACACACTAAAATGCTGGTGGAACGCAGCAGGCCAGGCCTATAGAGAAGATATATCTTCTCCTATAGATGCTGCCTGGCCTGCTGTGTTCTACCAGCATTTTGTGTGTGATATTTTCAGTGTTTTCACTTCCCTGATCGCTGTAGATTAATGCCCGTGCACTGTACTGAGTGGAAATACTAATATAAATAATAAATTGATTATCTGGTCGTTATTCTACTGTGTGCATTTCTGGCCACCTCATTATAGGACAAATGCAGAGGCTTTGCAAGGAATACAGAAGAGGTTAAACAGGATGCTGCTGGATTAAAAGTACAAGCTATAAGGAGAGGTTGGACAAACTTGGGTTGTTTACTCTGAAGCATCAGAGACTGATAGAAATTTATTAAATTATGAGAGGCATAGACAGGGGAGAAGTCAGAATATACTAGCAGACATTAACTGAGTGTGAGAGAAGGAAAGTTTAAAGGAGATGGATGGGGTATGTTTTTGTTTACATAGAGAGTGGTTGGTGCCTGGAACAGATAGGAACTGGAAGAAGCAGATACAACAGTGGCATTTAAGAGGTTTTTAGACAAGTAGATGGACTTGTAGTGAATGGTGGGATATGGATCATGTACAGGCAGAAAAATATTAATTTGGCATTGTATTCTACACAGACATCATGGGACAAAGGGCCTGTTCCTCTTCTGTACTACTTTATGCTCCATGTTCTGATCCAGTTTTGTGTGGTAGCTTTCTCTGCATGAGCTGACTGACACACATCCTCCAAACCAGCAGTGACTATTCTTCAGAATTTTTCATGCTCTCACTATTTTGGAAGGCTGTTAAGGCACTGTAGAAATGCAACTCTTTTATTCTTTCTAAGCAAGGGATATAATGTTAGAGTGATAGAGTGATACATTATCACCACCAGTGAATGATGAGCAGAGAGATCAATGACTTCTGAACACTAAGTTCTAGTGGTTCCATAACTGAGGTGTATTTGCTTTCAAGTATCTTAAAATAATTTAGTTCAAAAAGATCTTGATACTTTCTATTCCATAATCCTATACAAAAATTATGAAGATATATTGGATTATTAGCACTAACAATTAAGCTAAGGGTTTTATGTTTTCACACATAATGATATTTGAAAGAAAAACATGTAAAGGGAGATGCTTGTAGCCTTTCTCATATCTCTTGCAGGGTGCCCCAGAGTGCTTTGCAGGCTAAGATGCATTTTACTGTGTAGTCACCATTCCATTCAGTCCAGTTCAGAGCCCCCTGTAGTCCATTATAGTTGAGGTGGAACCACTGTAAAGGAAAACATCAGAAGCAGTTTGATCCCAGGCCGTCAACACATCTTGATTCCAAGCTACTCATTGACACTTGTCTGTTCCATGGGAGTATTAATATAAACAAGGAGCTGAAGTAGATTTCCTAGTCCAACAGGTTTGTTTTTCCTTTCGATGAAATTATGCAAATCTATTTGTAACTTTGTGTTACCATCTATTACAGCAACATTTCACCCCCTTGCCTATCAATGTACCTCTGCCTAAAGAGCAGTCAGAGACTTTCTTTCACAGGCCTCTCAGAAACAGGGCTCCAAAGACTCACAGTCCTCAGAATAAAACAAAATTTACCTTATTTCTAATCTAAATGGGTGACTTTTTTAAAAAATAGTAGATTGTAGGTCTAGGTTCTCACGTGTGCAAACATCCTCTCTGTGTCTGTTCTATTAAGATCCCTTAGAATCTTAAACATTTCAGTGAAGTTCCCATTCACCCCAGCAAAATTCAGCCAGAAGTCTTGGTACATGTTGGCACCAATGACATAGGTAGAAAAAGGGAGGAGGTCCTGAAAGGAGAATTCAGGGAGTTGGGTAGGAAGCTGAAAAGCAGGACCTCTAGGATAGTAATCTCACGTTTGCTGCCTGTGCCACGTGCTAATGAGCACAAGAATAGCATGATCAGGCATACTGATGCATGGCTGAGAGACTGGCGTAGGGGGCAGGACTTCAGCTTCCTGGATCATTGGGGCCTCTTCTGGGGGAGGTACGACCTGTACAAAAAGGACAGGTTACACCTGAACCCAAAGGGGTTCAATATCCTAGCAGGCATGTTTAATAGAGCTGTTAGGGAGGGCTTAATCTAATTTTGTAGGGGGATGGGAACCGGAGTGATAGGGCTGAGGAAGGGGAAAACAGAAATTGATAGCGTGCAACAGAGACGATAGGAAGGACAGACAGGAGATGAGGCATAATCACAGCCAGTGGGATAATTTACAACACAAAGCAAAGAATACTGGACTGGAAGTGTTATATCTGAATGCACACAGCATAAATAACAAAATGGGTGATCTGGAAATTCAGCTACAGATTGGCAAGTATGATGTTGTGGCCATCTCTGAAACTTGGCTAAAGGATGGCTGCCATTGGGAACTGAATGTCCGAGGATATACGGTGTATCGGACAGATAGGTTAATAAGCAGAGGGGGTGGTGTGGCCCTGTTTATAAGAAATGATATTAAATCATTAGAAAGGGATGACATAGGATCAGAAGGTGTCGAGTCTCTGTGGGTTGAGTTAAGAAATGGCAGAGGTAAAAGGACCCTAATGGCAGTTATATACAAGCCTCCAAACAGCAGCCAGGATGTGAATTACAAATTACAGCAGGAGATAGAAGAGGTGTGTCAGAAAGGGTTACAGTGGTTGGGGATTTTAACATGAAAGTGGATTGAGTAAACCAGGCCAGGTGCTGGACCTCAAGAGAGAGAATTTGCAGAATGTCTGATGGATAGCTTTTTAGAGCAGCTTGTTGTTAAACCCACTAGTGGGTCGGCTGTGCTGGACTGGGTGTTGTGCGGTGATCCGGGGGTGATAAGAGCGTTGAAGGTTACGGTACCATTAGGGAACAGTGATCACAAAACGATTGAGCTCACTTTGAAATTTGAGGAGAAACTGAATTCCAATGTGTCGGTATTTCAGTGGAATAAAGGAAATTACAATGGTATGAGAGGGGAGCTGGCCAAAGTTAAATGGAAAGACAGCAGAGCAGCAATGGTTGGAGTTTCTGTGAAAAATGAGGGAAGTGCAAGACAGATATATTCCAAACGAGAAGAAATTTTTGAATGGAAGAAGGACACTACCGTGGCTGACAAGTGAAGTCAGAGCCGAAGTAAAAGCAGAAGGAATTGCAGTAGATGTGGTGTACTTGGATTTTCGGAAGGCCTTTGACAAGATACCGCACCTGAGGCTGCTGAACAAGTTAAGAGCCCGTGGAATTACAGGAGAATTACTAGCATGGATGGAACATTGGCTGATTGGCAGAAAACAGACAGTGGGAATGAAGGGATCCTATTCTGGCTGGCTGCTGGTTACCAGTGCAGTTTCACATGAGCCAGTGTTTAGACCTCTGCTTTTTATGATGTATGTCAATAATTTGGACTATTGGATTAATGGATTTGTGGCTAAATTTGTCAATGATACAAAGCTAGGTGGAGAAGTGGGTAGTGTTGAGGAAACAGAGAGACTGCAGAAAGACTTAGATAGTTTAGGGGAAAGGGCAAAGAAGTGGCAAATGAAATGCAATGTTCAAAAGTGTACATTCATGCACTTTGATGGAAGAAATAAACAGGCAGACTATTCTTTAGAGAATTCTAAATGCAGAGATGCAAAGGGACTTGGAAGTCCTTGTGCAGGATACCCTGGAGGTTAATCTCCAGGTTGAATCCATGGTGAAGAAGGCGAATGGAATGTTGGCATTCATTTCTAGAGGTATAGAATATAAGAGCAGGGATGTGATGTTGAGGCTCTATAAGGCCCTTGTGAGGCCACATTTGGAGTATTGTGGGCAGTTTTGGGCTCCTTATTTTAGAAAGGATATACTGACATTGGAGAGAGTTCAGAGAAGATTCACAAGAATGATTCCAGGAATGAAAGGGTTACCATATGAGGAAATTCTGGCAGCTCTTGGGCTGTATTCCCTGGAGTTCAGGAGAATGAGGGGGGATCTCATAGAAACATTTCAAGTGTTAAAAGACCTGGGAAGTGAGGATGACCGGAAGAATTGGATCAGCCCATGATTGAATGGTGGAGCAGACTCAATGGGCTGAATGGCCTACTTCTGCTCCTATATCTTACGGTCTTATATATTCCTAGCCTTTGCAGTTTCCTTCATTTAATGCATAAGCTGAGTGAAATTCTTTCTCCAAGATTTTTAAAACTGTCCCTGATTACCCTTGTGAGGTTTGCTCCATCACTGATGTCTCTGTCTTCAGCTGTCAAGCTCCTAAATTCTGGAATTCTCTTATTTAATCTTTTCTCCAACCTAGTTCATTTAAGTCATTTTTTAAAATCAACCATCTCCACGAATTGTCGGATCATTCTCAAAAACGTTTGGTAAAGAGGTTGTCTTGGTGTCAAATTGGGTTTGAATTTCCTTGTTCGTTAAAGGCATGATAAAAATGAAAGTTGTTGAGCTTAATCGGTGTAGTATAAGTCTGCTTTTTAATGGAACTTAATTGAGCTGTCAGTCTTCACTTAGGGAGCTCAGCATCAAAGGTCTAACTCTGCTCTTAGCTATGTTACAGTTCATAAAAATGAACAGCTTGCCTCCAAATCTTCAGCTATTCTAGAGAAATTATGCTTTAAAATAAAACTCACCATACTGTAAGTCATATTTATGAGTGTGAAACCTATGACTTTAATTGGACAAGAAGAAAGGTTTTGTACCACAAGTGCCACAGCTATTATTACTCTGTAAACCAGGATTATAAGACAAGCTCTCATTGTTCTAATGTTTAGGGTTTTGTGCTTTCATGAACAACTTGCCTCTCAGGCACAGACTAACGTAATTAAAAGTGCCAGCCAGATTTGGATGGATCACGCTCACTTGTTCAAGCCCCATTCCATAACCGGAGTCTAAAATGGGCTCATAGCACCTGAGTTACACCAGGCTCCCCCTTTACCTCCATTTTGGCTGATGGAATTGGCCAGCAAAGCAACAGGATGCATGTGGATTTAAATGATAAAAAAGGATTCTATAAAACTATTTGCTGGGTTTAATATCAAAATTCATCTGTTAACAAAACTCACTCAGCTCGGTCATCCTACATTGCCGCTGTACCTAGACTGCTTGCCATATTTTCTACAATCAGAATCAGAATCAGGTTTCAGGTTTTGGTTTATCATCATAGACACATGTCTTAAAATTAGTTATTTTGCAGAAGCAGTATCTTATTGTAATTTATAAAAATACAACAAATTACAATAAGAAATATATATATAAATAACATTAAATAAATTAAATAATTAGTGCAGAAAGAGAGCATAACTGGTGATGTAATGTTAGTGTTCATGGGCTGGTTCATTGTCCATTCAGAAATTTGATCATGGAGCGGAAGAAGCTGTTCCCAAAACATTGATTGTGTGTTTTCTGGCTCCTGTACCTCCAATCTGATGGTAGTGATGAGAAGAGAGCACATCCTGGGTGATGGCAGTCCTTAACAATGGATGCTGCTTTTTTGAGGTATCGCCTTTTGAAGATATCCTATATGCTGTAGAGGCTAGTGCCCATGATGAAATGGGCTGAGCTTGCAATCCTCTGCAGCTTTTTACTGGGCCCTCCCTACTGCGTGGTGATGTAACCAGTTAGAATGCTCTCCATGGTGCATCTGTAGAAGTGCATCATAATCTTTGGTGACATACTGAATCTTCACAAACTCCAAATGAAATGTAGCTGCTGACTTTTCTTTTTTTGTAATTGCATCAATATCTTGGGGCCCAGGTTAGATCTTCAGAGAGGTAGACACTGTGGAATTTGAAACTGCTCACACTTTCCATTGCTAACATCTCAACTTCTCCTTCCTGAAGACCACACTCAATCCCTTGGTCTTAACAATGTTGAGTACAAGGTTGTTGATGTGACTTTACTCAACCAGCTAATCTATCTCACTCCTGTATGCCTCCTTGTCGCCAATTGAAATCTTGCCTACAACAGCTGCGTCATCAGCAAATTTATTTGTCGGTATTTGAGTTGCGACTAACCACATAATCATGGGTGTAGACGGAGTAAAGCAGTGGGCTAAATATACTTTCTTGAGGTGTGCCAATGTTCATTGTCAGCAATCCAACTACCTATACATTTCCAAACAGTTCCATGAGTTGTGAAGCATGTTAGGATCGGTTCTGAAAAGCAATGGTTTTATCGAAAGCCTGGCCCTATCTCATTGGCATGACTTCCATTGCTTTCCCTGAGCTTGGGTCAGTAAATGCCCAATTCTTCTTTTGTATGCAACTCCCTGTGGATTGTACTTACTATGTTCATTCCTGCTATGTCTTTTATTGAACTCTTCCATTTGTTTTGCCTTTTGATTACATCAACATTCTTTGTACTCCTTTCAGAGAAAAGCATGTTTGTCAGTAGATTCTTCCTCAATCAGTAGCACTTGTATAACAAACCAGCACTGCTCATTTTACAATATCACCTAAATCGAACCAACATCCAGAAGTGAAGTAAGCTGTAAAGTTGTTATTCTATAATGATTGGGGATTAAATTCATTCTTGTTGCAGCTCTGTAGGACTGGGCTTGGGAAATCATGTTCAATTCTGTTTGCCTTATTGTGAGAGGAATGAGAAAGCTTTGGAGAGCTTTATTTGGGGCAGGGCTGTTGTCTTGTGGAGGATGAGGGGGGGTGTTGAGTGAGCCAGGGCTTTCCTTTTTGAAGAAAGGAATGATAAGAGGTGTCTTGATAGAGGTGAACAAGAGGATAAAAGGCATAGACTGAGTGGACAGCAAGCACCTTTCTCCCAGTGTGGAAGCGGCTACTATGAGGGGGCATAATTTTAAGATGATTGCAGTAAAGTATAGGAAAGATGTCAGAGGTAGGTTTTTGTCTCACAGAGAGTGGTGGATGCGAGCAACACACTGCCAGGTATGGTGATAGACTTAGATATACTAGGTTCATTTAAGAGGTTCTTAGGTACATGGGTGAAAGAAAAATGAAGGCCTGTGTAGGAGGGATGGGTTAGATTAATCTTGGAGTAGGTTAAAGAGTTGTTGTCCAAAGGGCCTGTAGAGGGTTGTACTGCTCTATGTTCTATGAAGTAAAATGGTCAATGGGCATGTAAAGGTGGTCTCTTCAATATCATTCTTTCCTCAGTTCTAAAGTGAGAAATAATTTGCATTTGTATAGCTCCTTTCACAACCTCTGCAAATGACAAAATCCAACTCTGGTGTAAAACTAGAGGACATAGATTTAGGATAAGTGGTACAAAATTTAAGGGAGGGCACCTTTTGCACCCAGAAAATGATCAATATCTGGAGTACACTTCCTGAGAGGCTGCCTGAGGGCTGCTGACAGCAATTAAAAGCTGTATAGATGAGCACTTGGAGGCTGTGGTCTATGTACTTGAAGATCAACATGGATGGGTGCCCAGTGTTCAACATGGGCCTAATGGACTGAATGTGTTGCTTCCATTCTGTAAAACTGTGGTACTAAATGCTTTTCAAATGTGGTCACTGTAGTAATTTAGGAAATGCTGCAATCAATTTGCACACAGCAAGCACCAGCAAACATCAATAATAAGACAATCTGTGTTCCTCCCACATCGAAGCAGATTAACGGATAATTATTGGTTGAAGTCCTATGGCAAACAGATTTCCTCTTTGAGACTCTTCAATGGGATTACATCCACTTGAGAGGAAAGGCAAAGTCTTGTTTGAAAGATTTATCCAAAAGCCTGTAAACGTTCCAGTGGAGATTTGTCTGCAGTTTTGTGCTTCGCTGGGACACACAAACCTGGAATCTCCTGATTCAAAGTGTCATTGAAAGGCAGCAAAAACACATTGAAGTTACATGCAGACAAAGAGTAGGCAAAATAAGTAATTAGTAATTGGTTTACTGTTATCACATGTACCGAGATACAATGAAAAACTTTGTCTTTCTTGTCATCGATATAGATATCTTCAAAACACAAGTACATTGACATGTTAAAAAGGGAAAAGCAATAGAGATTGCGGGATATGGCATATAGTTACAGAAGAAGTACAGTACAGGTAGACAATAAGTGCAGCGATGAGTAGACTGAGAAATTAAGTGTTCATCTTTATCATACAAGAGGTATTCAAGAGTCTTATAACAGCAGGATAGAAGCTGTCCTTGAACTAATAGAGTGAACTTCCAAGCTTTGTATCTTCTGCTGATGGGAGGGGAGAGAAGAGAGAATGTCTGGGTGGATGGGGCCTTTGAATATGGGCATTTTCCTGAAGCAAGGGGAAGTGAACAGTTCATGCGAGGAAGATTGGTTTTCATGATGTCCACAACTCTCTGTAGTTTCTGGTAGCCTTGTCAAGAGCCATACCAAACAGAAATGCAGCCTGCATGTTGTGATTGAAGCCAGATCAGGCAAGCAGCATAGGTTGTTGATTTAGTTTATAAATAATAAGCAGAGCTTCAGACATTGAATAGCCAATTACATTGTGCATCTTTAGGATTATATCCTGAATGATACTCCCATGCAGTAATGAGGGAGAGCTGAACCATTAGCTATGCAATCTTTCATCTATCAGCTCAGTTGAAGCTTGGTCTGCCTCCTCAGCTGCATGTAAAAGTCCCTGGGTATTTGCTTAGAGAACAAAAGGGGTATTTTCCCAAGTACCCCAGGCAATACTTGTCTTTGATCTCACATCAACTTACAACAGATAGTCTGATAATCATTATATAATTATTAAATGAGAAAAATCCCTGCACTATAACTGAGAGTGTTAGCGTGTGTTCTAGTGGATAAGGCGTCGGTCTAGTGATCTGAAGGTCACTAGTTCGAGCCTCAGCTGAGGCAGCGTGTTGTGTCCTTGAGCAAGGCACTTAACAACACATTGCTCTGCCATGACACCTGTGTCAAGTATGGGTCCTAATGCCCTTCCCTTGGACAACATCGATGGCATGGAGAGGGGAAGGCCTGCAGCTTGGGCAACTGCCGGTCTCCCATACAACCCTGCCCAGGCCTGTGGCATGGAAACCTTCCAAGGCGCAGATCCATGGTCTCATGAGACTAACTACCGGTATTATAATTGAGAGGCTAATTGGCTAAAATGCATTGTGATGAGATTATGAAAGGTGTTATAAAATCCAGATTATTTTTGCATATTTCAACTGGGCAGGTCCTAATTTGTTTTACGAAATATTTGTTTAAGGGATAAATTTGAGACTTTGATGAGATCATTTAGGAATGGTCATGATGTTGGCATTTACATGCAGGAAGACATTGCTTCCTAAAAAATAGTAGAACTTTATGAACTACAGCATTAATCGAAGAAGTCAAAGGTCCATGAGCCAGCCTTTATTAGGGGATTGAAGGTGGAAAGGGTTAATAGTTTTAAATTCCTTGGCTTTAACATACCAGTGGATCTGTCCAGGGCCCAGTGCATAAGTGTCATCACGAAGAAGGCACGTCAACATCTCTACTTAGAATTTTGTGTAGATTTCCATGCCACCAAAAATTTCCCAGACTTCTATAGGTGGGTAGTGGAGAGTATCCTAACTTGTTGCATCGTGGCCTGGTATGGAAACACCAATGCCCAGGAATGACAAAAGCTACAGAAAGTGGTGGTACAGATCAGTCCATCACAGGCCAAGTCCTTCCCACTACTGAGCACATTTACATGGAATACTGCCAGAAGAAATCAACGTCCATCATCATGGACTCTCACCTCCCAGGCCATGCCCTCTTCTCACTGTTACCGTTAGCAGGAGGTACAGAAACCTTGGATCCCACACCACCAGGTTCAGGAACAGTTATTACCCTACAACCATCAGCCTCCTGAACCGCATGGATAACTTCATTCATCATTATTCTGAACTGATTCTACCACCTACAGACTCACTTTCAGGGACTCTTTACAACTCATGTTCTCAGTATTGTTTTTATTTGTACAGTTTGTCTTTTGCACATTGCTGGTTTGTCAGTCTTTGTTTCTGTATAGTGTTATTCATAAAATTCTATTGTATTTCTTTTTTCCTTTAAATACCGGCAAGAAAATGGATCTCAAGGTGCTATAATGTAGCATATACAGTATGCTCTTTGATAACAAATTTATTTTGAACTTTGAATTTAAAATTTGAAATTTGAATTTGAGAGTAAAGATTCAGAAATGACCTCGTTGAGAATAGCTGCATTTTTTCAAGTCATTCTTGCAAACATACAGCGCAGTATAACACCTCAGCAAGCCATGAAGCAGTGACCTTACATGGAAAGTTACTGATAAATATCTCCTAAGCAGTTTAAATCTGTGAGGGGAAACACAGCAGTATTTTTAACATCACGTCTGTTGGTTTTACATCCAAAGCAATAAAGCACAGATCCTTTATCCCTATTTAGAATGAAAATCTCTTACATTTTCCATCATACTGTTTTTTCATTAATTTTACCAGAGAGATATTTTCTGTGTTAACGATGTTTTCAGTACAGGAGGTTGGGGTGATCTTACTGGCAACATGAATCAGAATGCTCTTGCAGCTTGAAGCCATGATTCTTGAGATTACAAGAAGAGAGTTCAGCTGGGGTATCAGTAGTATCATTATCACTTAGCAACCATTTCTAGAACAAACAAAGTTGAAGAAATTGGATGGGGATTGGATTTAGTAAGTGGAGCGGGAGACTGCTTACTTGCACCAAGTCAGGCACCAAGGTGTTTTTGCTTTTTGGAATCGGACTGGTATCAGTTCACTGGAACTGCCCCGCTCTGATCCTCTGGGCAATCTCAGCAATTCTGAGCAATATTACGCAGAACCATTGAATCAGGAAATACACAGTACAGAATGAGATCATTGTCCATTCTGTTCCTGCTTTGATCTCTCTGTCCTCCCCCTTCTACATCTTTCCAATGAAGCTCCCTGTAAGCTGGTAACAGCACCTCACCCTCTATCTCAACACCTTGCAGTTGTCCACACTCAATGTTAAATTCAGCAATTTCTGACAATAATTTTGCTGTTTCTATATATATCTTTTGCAGACCGAGCTTTTGTTTCATTACTTGTCTCAATGTTTGTTTGGCAATGTCCCTTCCATTCTTTGATTCCTCTTGTCTTACTCCTAAGCGAGGACTTTCATTTGGTTGTGGCCAGCAATGTATTTTCAGCACTTAGGTTTTATCTCTAATGTCCAGCATCTGCAATACCTCACCTTTGAAATACTAACAGTATTATACTTATTTCAATCTATCCCAATTTTTATTCCTAAATCTTTTTTTGATTCCTTAGATTCTATTATTTTGTCATATCTGTGGAAGAATAAGTGCTCTAGAATTAATAAAATCCATCTCCAAAAATCTAAAAAAGAGGGTGGCATGGCTTTACCTAACTTTCGTTTATATTATTGGGCAGCTAATATACGTTGTGCTACCTTTTGGTCTTTCTTCCATGGCCAACCCAAGTGCCCTAATTGGGTGGCAATGAAGTTGAGCTCCACTAAAGAATTATCTATCTCTGCACTTCTCGGCTCTGCACTCCCTAGTAGTCTGTCCAGATTAATAGCTAATCCTCTTGTTAGACACACTTTGCGTATATGGGCTCAGTTTAGGAAATGCTATGGTTTCCATGGTTTTTCCTTTTCCAGCCCTGTCATACATAATCACCTTTTATTACCTACTACGTACGATTCAGCATTCCATGTTTGGTATAGGAAGGGCATTAGACATTTTGAAGATCTTTTCATTGATAATCGCTTCGCTTCTTTTCAGCAGCTCTCTGTTAAGTTCAGTCTACCCAATGCTCATTTTTTTAGATATCTCCAAATTAGACACCTTATTGCTCCTTTAATTCCTAACTTTCCTGAAATGCCTGCGAAAAATGCTATGGACTTATTTCTTTTCCATTAATCCACTAGGTAAAGGTTTAATATCAATTATTCGAGATAAATTAGCAGCCTTATGACGGGCCCCTGTGGATAAAATTAAAATGGCCTGGGAGCAGGATTTAAATACCTCCTTATCTGATGAGAGCTGGGACTCGATTCTCAAATCGGTTAACTCAACCTCTCTTTGTGCTCGCCATTGCCTTTTACAGTTTAAGATTGTTCATAGAGCCCATATGTCTAAATCTAAACTATCTCGATTCTACCCTAACATTAGTCCGCTCTGTGATAAATGCAAGAGGGGTGTGGCCTCTCTCATTCATATGTACTGGTTCTGTCCTAGCTTGGAGAAATTTTGGAAAGATGTCTTCACTACGTTATCGTATATTCTGAATCAGCACCTAGAACCAAACCCCTTAATTGCTTTGTTCGGTTTCTGGGGCGAGACAGATTTACGTCTGAGTCCGACCAAATGCCGAATATTATCCTTTGCCTCTCTCCTGGCTAGACGCTTGATCCTCCTTAGATGGAGAGATGTTGCCCCGCCCACCCATGTTCAATGGCTTAACGACATTATGGCCTGCTTGGACCTCGAAAAAGTTCATTATTCAGTTCTTAATTCGGATCTAAAGTTCCATAAGGTCTGGGGACCTTTTATCGAGTACTTTCATAACCTTCCTCTTGACTAGGGTTTTGTTTTTCTTTTCGGTCCCTTGCTTTCAGCTCCCTTTTTTTTTCTGATAGTAGGCATTATTATCCTCTGTTGCTAAGTGTATTCACAGTCTGGGAGTTTGATTGTCCTGATTTATATTCTCTATATTGTGTTGTGGTTGGTCTGGAGTTTTTTTTTGTGTTGTGGGGCTTGGGGAGGATACTAAGTTTACTTGTCTTTAATTTAGGTGCTTTTTTTGTTAAATTCTCTTCCTTTGTAGCATATTGTCATTGTATGCTTAATTTTGCACTGTGTTAATGTTCCTTATTGTGATTTGGGGTTTTTTAATTTGTAAAATGTATAGAAAAAACTAATAAAAAAAAGAAATACTAACAGTATCACGACATCCATAAGTTCTCTGTTAGTTTGTAAACCCTAAGTCTATTCTCACAGTTAGTAACATCAGCACAATATTCAAAATCATCAACATTGGACAAACGTAAAAAGACATCAAACTTTTATAATAATTTGATTTCTTTGAAGCAAAAGGTGGCATTTATAGAAAAAAAATCCCTTTCATGGAATTGTTTTGGAAAATAAATCCTTTCATGATGGTATCAGTTTCATAAGAGCATGTTTGTATACATCAAATAACACTAGGGAATAAACTAGTTTCAGGCTATGTGGGATAAGGAATTGGTCCTAGAGAGAATCTGTCCCTATTTATAAGATTCATTCAATTCCTTGGCATTCCTACAAACAGATCAACCAGCTGATATGCTGAGCAGACGACTGACATCTGACCCCATGGCTCCTTACTCCTTCTCTGCTTGAAGTCTAGAGTTTGAAAGTTGTGTTGCTTAAGGCAATGTATATTTATTATCGGTACAAACTTTTCTCTTTCATTAGAGTATTTCAAGGGTTTTATGTCTTCCCTGGATTGCTTAGTATAAATTAATCTGAGCACTTTTAATTAGTGTTAGTTTCTATCAGATGTGGAGCTGTCACCAAGCCAAACCCAATCTAATCTCCACAATCAGTGTGCATGGGAGGAAAGGCTGAAGGATAAAACAGCAGTGGCTCTCCTCATGACTCCACAAAGCCTTCTACCATATACAAGGCAGCTCAGAATCTTTCCAACAACACTCAACGTGCTTGACGACAACCAGAAAAATCAGCCTTGATTAAAAACCCTTCCACCACTTCAACAATCTTAACTTCCAAAATAAAACACAGCTCCCTAAATAAAATCCTGAAAGCACGTACCTCCACGCTCGAGGATAGCTTCAATCCTGCTGCTTTAAGACTATTAAATGGTCCTTTGTTACAATAAGCTGGACTCATGACCTGACAATTGACCTCATATGGCCTTGCCCCTTATCACCTACCTGCACTGGACTTCCTCTGTAACTAGAACACTGCATTTTGCAGATACTTTCCCTTGTACTGCCTCAATGCACTGATATGATAAAGTAATCTAATTGGATGGCTGGTATATAAAACAAAGTCTTTCACTATACCTGAGTACATGGGGCAAAAATAAACTAACGCCAATGATAACTTTCTATCTATGGTCTATAACCTCGACAGACTGTTGCTATTGTATACACTATCCACAGGCAATTCCTCTACATAGCAATGTTTCTTCAGCAGTTCCTCTCAAATCCATTATCTCTGCCATCAACAAGGACGAGAGCTGTGGGTACATGAGAACAACATCATTGCTGAACCTAAATTGGAAATCCCTGCTCAAGATTCAAGATTGCTTAATGTCATTTCCAGTCAACAAGCGATATGAAATTACTTTCATTGTATGCACTGCAGCAATATATGAAAGTGATTTTTTTAAGAGATTCAGCACAGTTTTGGTCTAGCGAGTCTGTGCCATCCAATTACATCTATGTCTGCTATTAACTAGCTAACCCATACATTTTTGGACTGTAAGAGGAAACCAGAGCACGTTGTCACAGGGAGAACGAACAAACTCCTTATGGACAACTGTGGGAAATGAACCCCAGACTTTGGCTCTATAAAGTGATTGTGCGAACTGACTGATTCATCAATACTTTCCCAAGGCTGCCCTTCTTCAATCGGGGCACTGAGAATAAATGTTTACAATTCTTTGGTGAGGACACCATCTGGCATATTGTGCACAGTTTTGATTGCCCTATTAGAGAAAAGACATCATTAAGCTGGAAAAAGTGCAAAGACGACCTATGCTACCAGCACTCAAAAAGGCCTGAGTTTTTGAGAGCAGTTTGTCAGGCCTGTCCTTGTTCTATGGAAAGCAGGAGGCAGAGGGGTGACATATATAAAATCTTGAAGACTATAGATACGAGGGGTGATTGATAAGTTTGTGGTGTAAGGTAGAAGGAGATGAGTTATACAGCTCTCATTACATGCACATGCAGTTCAACTCTTTGAGTGATTATGCAGAAAGTTTGAAGTTAATAACTCATCGGGGTGATTGATAAATTTGTGGCCCAAGGTAGAAGGAGATGAACTATTAACTTCAAACTTTCTGCATAATCACTCCAAGAGTTGACCTGCATGTACATGTAACAAGAGCTGTATACCTCATCTCCTTCCAGCTTAGGCCATGAAATTACCAATCACTCATCTGTGGACACTTTCTGGAGGTTCAAGATCTGTATGCTCCATGACCTCTCGACTAAGTGTGTAAATGTAGGAGGGGACTATGTTGAAAAATAAATGTGTGAGGTTTTCTAAAATTGACTCCTCCTACCCTAGGCCACAAATTTCTCAATCACCCCTCGTAGTATGAATGCACAAAGATTTTTTTCCCCAGGGAAAGAAAACTCAAAAACTAGAGAACATAGAGAGATGGGAAAGATTTAAAAGAGACCTGACGGGCAATTTCTTCATGCAGATACAACCTGTCAGAGGAAGAGTTTAAGAAAGGCACATTAATAACATTTATAAGATACTTAGAGTGTTTCATGAATAGGAATGGTTTAGAAGTACTTGGGCCAAGTGCAAACAAGTGGGATTAGCTTAGGTGGGTGTCTTGTTCATCGTGAACATGTTGGGCTGATGGATCTGGTTCTGTGTTGTTCTATTTTATAATAAGTGCGCGTGTCCAGACAGAAAATTGAGGCTTCAAACAACTCAGGAGACTATGTCACCCAATCAATGCTGCAGAAATGAGTGAAACACAAAGATAAAAAGTATTCACAGATCAAGGGACAGCTTGCATAATGTATAAAATGGATATGATCTTTTATGAAGGGATTTTAGAATTGGGCCTGGAAGTTTCTCTGCATTAGGGAAGGCATCTAATTGGCAGAGTACAAACACCTGGAGATATGCCTCTACCAAAGGGGGTGTAAGGTGCTTCTTCCCACCGCTAGCTGCAGGTCACCCTTGGGTAAGGCGTACCACCTGCTTAGCCTCCCAGTCAGGGTCATCTGAAGCCATGGGATTAGGTGGCAGATGGTCGTATGAGAAGCTGGTGTGTATCACAAGTCCTGTTTATGCAGCTACTGAAACTGGGCAGACAGTCTCTGGCTGGGGTAACCCGAATTGTAAAGACACTGCTCAGAAGGAGGCAATGGCAAACCGTTTCTGTAGAAAAATTTGTCAAGAGCATTTATGGTCATTGAAAGACCATAATGGCCTATGTCATATGACACGGCATGCAGTGAATGAACACAGGTTTGGTAAGTGAGCTTGAATGTATCGTGTGCAATGCTACAGCCCCTGCAGTTCACACAGAGTCATTCCTTCATTCGACTGCTTAATCTGCCACAGTTGAGGTGGGAGTCAGGGTTTTGGTGACAGATACCAGAAGGTACACTTCAAGATGGAGTTAGAGGAATGGGGGTTTGCAACCAGGCTAGGATCAGTGCATTTGGGCATAATTTGCACTCAACAGCATCTACCTGCAGGTCCTTTGGTCAGTATCTCTTCAAATATGCTGCTTTTAAGAATTACTGAAGTAAAGCTTGCTTCTCCATGAATAGTTTGCACTGTATGTAGAAACTCCCAAGAGGTGATGTCCAAATATATGTTGTGCATAATTAGATGCCTTTTCACATGTGTAACTGTGTCTGTGTGTTGGTGCATTATAGGTATTGAAAACCATAAAGCAACTTTAGGAACCTCTGCAGAGATTCAGTAGGATAATGTGTTCTCCAGGTTCTTTCACCGTAGACCACTTTATCTGATGGGATATCGTAGATAGGCACAGGGATGAAGGAAAAATGGAGGGCTATATGGGAGGCAAGAGTTAGATTGATCTTGGTGTCAGTTTAAAGATTGGCACATTGTAGGTTGAAAGGCCTGTACTGTGTTGCCCTTTTCTATTTTCTATGTTTTATGTGTGAGGGGTTGGCATTGTGTTTTTACTGAACTAGTAACCCATGGACTTGGACAATACTACTCCCACCAGGGAATTTGGAAAAGTTAGTTAATTTTCTAGAAGTGGAATTAAACTGTTATCAGTAATGGTGAAGATTACTGATTGGGATTGTTGTAATGGGTCGTAATGTCCTTTATGGAAGAAAATACATATTTTAACCTGGTCTAGTTTCATGTGACTCCAGACTTACAGTAACATGATTAACTTTGAAACAACCCAGGAAACCAGTTAACTTAGAGGGATGTTGAATACAGGCCTTATCAGCATTACCCACAACCAGTGAATGAAACAAAACATTGTAAAATAGGATTATAATAGGAGAGCATTTGGCCCTCTTTTTTCTGCTATCCCTTTTAAAAACATTCCCTTGATTTCCTTTGTCATGTTACGTATTCGGGCAACAATAATATAGATGAGTTAGGCAAGGGGTTTTATAACGAATAACACGTTTATTAAACACTGATAACAAACCCCCTTCAAATGTAAACAAACCCAAACAATGGTCCGAGCTCAGCTGCTGGCAGCTGGTCAGACAGTTCTTAATAGCTTTGCAGTCCCAAACAGTCTTTAAAGTAGTATTGAAAAAAAACAGTTCTCCAAAGCGAATTGCCGAATGAAAGCAGTTCAAAGAACGATATGCCGACAGTTCAAAAGCTCACGGTACTTTTAAAAGGAGAGACTTTTTAAAGCGATTTAAATTCTCTTCCACGTCGATGTCCTTCGATTCCCAGCGTCGAACTCCCACGTCGAATTTTATTAAATATAACAACTTAAAGTGACTGACCTCTCTTCCACACTATTCTCAAACCCTTTCTGGTCATCCCAGGGGTCAACAGCGAGAATAGTCAACGAAATCCTTCCGAATGAGGATCACACAAGGTCGAAGTCAATCCATCGAAAATCGATTTTTCTTAATCTCCATTTTCCAAACTTCTCTTCACTCTCCATCAGCAAAGAAACCGTTGGCTCTGACCTTTTAAACTTTAGGCATTATATAAAACTTCATTTTTAACTAAACTGCGTCATCACATTAAATCACACAGTAACATGAAGTCATCTTGGCAAATCCAGCCACGAACTGCCCCACCTGACAGGGTGGGTCTCCCTTTTATACCCTGTAGAAAAAACCTGTCACATGACCTCTACTGGCGGGAAAATGACATCACTCCACCATTACCTCATGTCCAGTATAACTTCAACCCCAGCCACGTGACAAGGGTACCACTGTTACGTGTCACGGGTACGTAACAGTCATACATTTATGTAATACATTTGGAATATATACACATTGCCTATATTATGTCACCCAATGAACTGGATTTGAATTGGATTGACTTTATTCTCTTACATCCTTCACCTACATGTGGAATATAAATCTTCATATTACATCTCCGTCTAAATGTGCAATCATAGTAATTTATAATAATTTGTAATAAATAGAACAGTCAATATAACATACAAATACACTCAAATCAGCGTGAGTTAATAAGTCTGATGGCCTGGTGGAAGAAGCTGTTGGTCCTGGCTTTTATGCTGCAGTACCATTCCCGGATGGTAGCAGGTGGAATAGATTGTGGTTGGGGTGACTCAGGTCTCCTTTGGACCCTTTTCTCACACCTGTCTTTGTAAGTGCCCTGAATCACGGGAAGTTCACAACTACAGATATGCTGGGCTGTCCGCACCACTCTCTGCAGAGTCCTGCGATTAATGGAGGTACAGTTCCCAGACCAGGCAGTGGTGCAGCCCATCAGGATGCTCTCAATTGTGCCCCTGTAGAAAGTTCTTAGGTTTTGGGGGCCCATACCAAATTTCCTCACCGTCTGAGCTGAAAGAGGTGCTGTTGTGCCTTTTTCACCACACAGGGTAAATAACTCACAACAAACTATTTAATGAATGGCAAAAACATGTCAGTTTACTCAGTAAACAGTACATTTAACAGACAAAAACAATTTACAGAACCCTTTTCCAATAAAAGATAGGCAATTTCTCTAGAAAATGCAGTAAATGGAGGATGATTTCATATGACTTATAAATTCCAAATTGCTCTCTATCACTTTCAGTAGTGTGGTCACCAAGCTTCATTCACAGGCAAATTATCCAATTGTTCATTCTCTGGCTGACTATAATGTTATTATAATTTGTATTATCCTTAAAATTTACCTGTTATAACACGTTTTTGAGTCTGCTTCTGGCACAGAAGCACAGCGATTAGCAGAATGCTATTACTGCGCCAGTAATGCAGGTTCAGTTCCCGCCGGTGTCTGTAAGGAGTTTGTACATTCTCCCTGTGACTGTGTGGGTTTCCTCCGGGTGCTCTGGTTTCCTTCCAAATTCCAAAGAAGTACTGTTTTGTAGGTTAATTGGTCAAATGAGTGTAATTAGGCTGCGCTGATTTTTTGGGCCGGAAGTGCTTGTTACTATGCTTTATCTCTAAATAAAATAAAATTCCATCGCACATTCAACCATTATGTTCCAGCTGACAACTCCTTAAACCAATCCTCATTTATTTCCCACTTTGTACTTAATGGCATACTGCAAATATTATTATATGCGTGTTTCCTCTCTGTGTTATTTTAAGTCGGGCTTTGATCTGCAGAGTTTAAATGAGTTGACACCTCCATTAAAGCCATGAACGAGGAAAGTGCCTGAAAACTAAGAAGCAAACGTTTGCACAGTTCAGATTTACGGCTTTTTTTTAACACACCCGAGATTATAATGAGGGCCCCTGCATTTAAATGTGAGGCTGTGATATTGAAAGGTCAACTTGACCTTTTCTGAATACCGATGTATATCTGTCATCATTCGCTGACTTTGAATTCAATACAGAGGGGAAGAAGAAACTTGAGGCCCTGGGAAACCATGATCCATTCTCACCAGAGATGGCTCATTTTGTATGTGAGTTTCTTTCTTACATGATCCATAATCTAGTTAGATGAAAATGAAGGTACTTGCAGATCAGACTTGTGGTCTGGTATTCAGAGTGCACTGTGATGAACTTGTTTTAACTTTTTCAGGAAGTGATGAATAAAGTGTTTGTGTTTAAGCAGACAAAAAGAAAATCAAAGAACTTCACTGCCAACGGGATGAATTGTTAAAAGGTTCAGCAACTTTTGCCGTGAATTTGGCATGAGATTGAGGGAAACCAAAACAAATAACATCTAAGAATTCCTCCCGCTGATACACTACAGTTTTCCAAAGAACAACTTCTACTCTTTAACCCTTGAATCCGAATAACCTGGCAATTTATTGGATAGAGGACTAAATGTGGTGGGGCTATCTGGAAGAACTGCACTGCTTGGCATATTGCCAGTTGGAAAGTTTGCAAGCTACTTCGAGGGGCGGCATAGTAGCGTAATGGTTAATGTAATGCTATTACAATGCTAGTGACCCGGGCTCAGCTCCCACTGCTGAACGCAAAGGGTTTGTATGTTCTTACTGAGACTGCATGGGTTTCCTCCATGTGCTTCAGTTTCCTCCCAAATTCCAAAAGATGTACTGGTTACTATGTTAACTGGTCACATGGATGTAATTGGCGATGCTGGCTTATTGGGCCTACCACCATGATGTATCTCTAAATAAAAGGAGAGGCTCCCTTGGAAAAGTTCTCATGTGAAAGGTGATTGGCGTTCACTCATACTGTGCTTTCAGCTGGGCGGCTCCAACTTGGTCACGTACTCGAACAGAGCTGTGTTCCCTCATCATTGCAGTGCTCCCGTATCTCTGCTTCCACCAAGTGCTCAATAGTGTGGCACTCCCTCAGCTTCATCCCTCCCCCAGCACTGCTGTCCTTTTGTTAGTTCAGGGCTGTCTCAATTTGGCCAGGAGGCAAATGAAGCACAAAGTACATGTAGGATCAGCACCAGCATAGTTGACCATAAACTGCCATCAGCACTGGGGCAATGATCATCCTGCAATAATTCCAGTGCATTAGACTGCAGGACCATAAGATAAAGGAGCAGAATTAGGCACGTTGGTTCATCAAGTCTGCTCTGCCATTCAATCATTGCTGATTTATTTTCCTTCTCAACCCCGTAATCCTGCCTTCTCTCTGAAATCTTTGATCCCCTTATTAATCAAGGACCTATCAACCTTTGTTTCAAAATGCCCAGTGATTTGACCTCAATAGCTGTCTGTAGCAATGAATTCCACAGATTCGCCACTAAAGAAATTAATTTCTGTTCTAAAAGGACATCCTTCTATTCTGAAGCTGTGCTCTCTGGTCCTAGACTCTCCCACAAATGAAAACATTGTCTCCACCTCCACTCTGTCTTGTCCTTTCAGTAATCAGTAGGTTTCAATGAGTTCCTCTCATTCTCCAAGACTCCAGTAAGTACAAGCCCAGAGCCAACGAACGCTTCTCATACATTAACCCTTTTCATTCCTGGGATCATTCTTGTAAATCCTTCCATTGTCAGAACATCCATTCGTAGATGTGGGCCCATTAGATAATATATTTGGTGATGGATTCTCATGTCCACAGGAAAGATCTTCACTTTACTCATGGTTGAAATTCCCATGGTGCTCAGAGGAAATGCCTTAAGAAACTGCTGACAGTAGATCTCAAGGAACTTGTAGACATCACCAGCTAGGAGGAGCAAACTACCAATCAGACTTGGAGTTCTCAGAGAGGAGGACAGAAGGGGAGAGATGCTCCTTCCAGCTGGCATCTGACCTGCAAGGAGATGTCCACATCTTCTGTTGGCTAGTTTGTGGATTCTGAGCCCTCTGTGGCAGAGTTGTTCATGATCAAACAATTCCCAATAACAATAATTCTGTGGATGCCAGCAGTATCCAGCTCCAGGACATCATAATTTTTACCAGAAGTTTCATATGTGACCAAAATTAACGAAGTATATAGTGAACTTAAATTTGTGAAAGAACCCAATGTGCTTCAGAGTAGAGTATTCAAACACTGAGCCACAGTGAAAGACAGTTGCATCATTTTCAAAAGACCCACCAACAAAGCAAAGCCTTTATTTTAAAGAGAAAGGGGATACTACTGTAGAGTGGGGGACTGACCTCACTTTGCTGACCCAGGTGGCATCTCTCAAGTACCTCCTCCTATCTATCTCCTGAAGAGGACCACACTCCGGATCATCAGAAAATTGTTTCCGACAACATCATTGACTTCATCATCCCTGGAGAGCTCACATCTGCCACCAAACTCATAGTTCCTTACCTCGCACTGTTTGCTTCTACCTCCTACCTAAGATCCATAAACATAAATCTCTGGGTACACTGTCTCTGCCTGCCTGCCCCACTGAACCTCATACCTCAACTCCATTCTATCCCCTTTGGTTCTGTCCCTCCCCACCTACATCTGAGATACTTCTCATGCTCTAGATCTCTTCAACAACTCTGTACACCATGGATCTTGTACCTTACCATCCTTTCCCTGTCTCATTAGAACGTACCTACTCAGAACCCCACACAAATATCCCCTGAACATTTGCCACATCTCTTCCGTATGTTTCCCTGAGAACATCTGTTTCCAATTTATGCTTCCAAGGTCCTGCCTGATAGCCTCATATTTCCCCTTACTCCAATTAAACATTTCCCTAACTGTCTGTTCCTATCCCTCTCCAATGCTATGGTAAAGAAGATATTGTGATCACTATCTCCAAAATGCTCCCCCACTGAGAGATCTGACACCTGCCCAGGTTCATTTCCCAATACCAGATCAAGTACAGCCTCTCCTCTTGTAGGCTTATCTAAATATTGTGTCAAGAAACCTTCCTGAACACACCTAATGAACTCTATCCCATTTAAACCATTTAAATAGTGAGATGCCAATCAATATTTGGGAAATTAAAATCTCCCACCAAAACAACCCTGTTATTATTACTCCTTTCCAGAATCTGTCTCTCTATCTGGTCCTTGATGTCCCTGTTACTATTAGGTGGTCTATAAAAAACACCCAGTAGAGTTATTGACCCCTTCCTATTCCTAACTTCCACCCACAGAGACTCCGTAGACAACCTCTCCATGACTTCCTCCTTTACTGCAGCCGTGACACTTTCTCTGATCAATAGTGCCACAGCCCCACCTCCTTTGCCTCCCTCCCTATCCTTTCTGAAGCATCTAAAGCCTGGCACTGGAAGCAGCCATTCCTGCCCCTGCACCATACGAGTCTCTGTAATGGCCACAACATCATAGCTCCAAATGCTGATCCATGCTCTAAGCTCATCTGCTTTATTCATAATACTCCTCGCATTAAAATAGACTCATCTCAAACCATCAGTCTGAGCGCATCCCTTCTCTGTCACCTGCCTATCTTCCCTTTTGCTCTGTCTCCAAGCTTTCTCTATTTGTGAGCCAACCTCCCTTTCCTCCGTCACTTCAGTCCGGTTCCCACCCCCCAGCAATTCTAGTATAAACTCTCCTCAATAGCCTCATCAAACCTTCCTGCCAGGATATTGGTCCCCCTTGGATTCAAGTGCAACCCGTCCTTTTTGTACAGGTCATACCTGCTCCAGAAGAGGTCCCAATGATCCAGAAATCTGAATCCTTGTCCCCTGCTCCAATCCCTCAGCCATGCATTTATCCTCCACCTCATTCTATTCCTATACTCACTGTCATGTGGCACAGGCAGTGATCCCGAGATTACTACCTTTGAGGTCCTGCTTCTCAGCTTCTTTCCTTACTCCCTGTAGTCTGTTTTCAGGACCTCTTCCCTTTTCCTACCTATGTCGTTGGTACCAATATGTACCGCGACCTCTGGCTGTTCTCCTTCCCACTTCATGATATCGTGAACTCGATCAGAAAGATCCCGGACTCTGGCTCCTGGGAGGCAAACTACCATCCGCGTTTCTTTCCTGCATCCACAGAATCGCCTGCCAGTCTCCCTAACTATAGAATCCCCTATCACTGCTGCCATTCTCTTCCTTTCCCTACCCTGCTGAGCCACAGGGCCAGACTCTGTGCCAGAGACATGACCACTGTTGCTTCCCCCAGGTAGGCCGTCCCCTCCAAAAGCACTCAAGCAGGAATACTTATTGTTAAGGGGGACAGCCACTGGGGTACTCTCTAGAACCTGCTTCTTGCGTTTTCCTCCCCTGACGGTGACCCACTTCTCTGTCTCCTGTGGTCCCAGGGTGACAACCTGGCTATAGCTCCTCCCTATCACCTCCTCACTCTCCCTGACCAGACGAAGGTCATCGAGCTGCAGCTCCAGTTCCCTAACTCGGTCTCTAAGGAGCTGCAGCTTGACACAGCTGGTGCAGATGTGGTCATCAGGGAGGCCAGGAGTACATGGCAGAGTACATCTGCCTTTTCATCTGCTATGTGAAACAGTCCATTTTCCAACCCATCTCCCCAACCCTTTCTCTGCTACAGTGTTGCTGCTTCATGCACCCATGCTGAGCTCCGTCAATTTCATCAACTTTGTCTCCACCCTGCCTTAAGCTCATTTGATGCATTACTGACATCCCCCTGCCCTTTGTCAATATCTCTGTCTCCTTCTTTGGAAACAAACTATCTACTCATGTCTTTTATAAACCTAGTGATTGCCTTGGCTATCTTGACTATATATCTTCCCACCTTGTCTCCTGTAAAAATGCTATTCCTTTTTCTCTTTCTTTCATCTCCACTGCATGTTTCAAGTAAGTCCGAGATGTCCTCCTTCCTCAAAAACAGGATTTCCCTTCACCCTCACCCACACCTCCTCCATTTCCCAGATATCCACACTCATCCCATCTTCCCATCACAGTAACAGGATCAGAATTCCCCTTGTCCTAACCAACCACCCCATGAGTCTTTGTATCCAACACATCATTCTCCGCAACATCCGCCATCTCCAAAGGGATCCTACCACCCAATACATCCTTCCCTGCCCCCACTCTCCACTTTCTGCAGGGATCACTCCCTCTGTGATTCCCTTCTCCATTTGTCCCTCCCCACTAATCTCCTTCCTGGCTCTTCATTGAATGTGAGTTCTCAAGTACCAGCTAGTTGGGTGGTGTTACACTTGATGTCAGTAAGACCAAAGAACTGACTGTGAAATTCAGTAAGGGTAAGATGAGGGAACACAAACCAATCCTCATAGAGGGACCAGAAGTGGAAAGAGTGAGCAACTTCAAGTTCCTGTGTGTCAATATCTCCGAGGATCTATCCTGGGCCCATCGTATTAACGCAGCTACAATGAAGGCAGGACAACGGCTATATTTCATAAGGAGTTTGAGGAGATTCGGTGTGTCACCAAATCATTTGCAAGTTTCTACAGATGTACCGTGGAGAACATTCTAACTGGCTGCATCACCATCTGGTAAGTTTGGGGGGGGGGGGCACGGGTCTACTGCACAAGATCAAAATAAGCTGCAGAGAGTTGTAAACTTAGTCATCTCCACCAGGGACACTAGCCTCCATAGCATCCAGGAAACCTTCAAGGAGCAATGCCTCAAAAAAGGTGGCATCTATCATTAAGAACCCCCACCAGCCAGGTTATGCCTTGATCTCATTGCTACTGTAAGGGAGGAAAATCAGAAGCCTAAAGGTGCACACTCAATGATCCAGGAACAGCTTCTTCCCCTTTGCTACCCAGTTTCTGAATGGACATAAAACCCATGAACACTACCTCATTATATTTTTATTTCTATTTTTACACTACCTATTTAATATAACTAATAGATACATATTTTCTGATTTTAATTCCTGTACCTCTTCCCTCATGGTAGTAATGAGAAGAGGGCATGACCTGGATAATGAGGGCTCTTAGTGATGCCTCCTTGAGGCTCCACTTCAAGTGCAGTTGAGAGAAGGGGCAAGCAAAAGAGAATACCCATTGCAAAAAAGCATAAGCAAGCATCTTAGTCACTGATTAGTCTCATCTAGTCCACGTTGAGCCTTAACCCTGTGCACTGCAAACATAGCAAGGTAGCTGGGGCAGCAGCACACTCATGGGTCCACGGTTATCAATTTTCAGACCCTTCTCCCTAAAATCTTGCTTTCAGACAGACGTTCTCTTAATTTCTCAGTCACCAGTCTCTGCTGTTCTCGGTGATTGGTAGGGCTTGCCTGCATCGCTTGAGTACCTCCGCTAGACATTCTCTGATTGGATGGGTCAGGTAGTGCAGCAAGCAGAGAAATCAATCAGTGACTCGAGCCCCAAAGCAAACACAATCAGACATTTGACAGGAATCTGGAAATAGAAATTGCGAGGATGTTAAGGACCTTCTGAGGAGATAAGATGAGAACATTTTAAGTGAAGACAAACACAATAAATCGCAAGGCTTGCAGACCCGCATATATATAGCGACAATAATTCTATCAGTGATGCCTGTTAACTGTTTGCTGGTGGGGAACAGAATGACCAAGAAAAAAGATGCCTTGAAATTAATCTCTGATTAGTAACAACTGCATACATCGCACATTAGCAACACCACATTACGTTTGGCTTTGTCTTTCATTATCTTGCTGATACTAATATGCAGTATGTTTCGCACTAACATCTGGGGATAGATATCTAGGCTAGAAACACTTGCATTTAGAGCACCTTTCACAACTTCTGCATTTTCTAAGGTGCTCTGGAGGAAGGTAACATGGATGGGAAGTCACTTTTCTACTGCAAGAGACAAAACAACCATTTGCACACACCCTAAGCTCTCACTCACAGCAACATGGAAATTATCCATTTATTAAGTGTGCTGCCTTTATGGCAGTTATTTAGTTTATAATATTTTCGCTTAGTAATTCATTTGTTAGCATTTTTTAGTTAAAGTTAGGATTGTTTAAGTAAATTCATTTGTCTGTAATATATCGCGGCTGCGATGAAGTCACATCCGGTTTCGCCGCGTCTTGTGGGAAAATACCGGTTTGGGATAAACGCAAGGGTGGGGGCCAGACATGTGCCAGTTCAGCGCAAGCAGTTTGTTCTCTCTACGTACCAAAGACACAGTGAAAGCAACGCTGTAAGTCATTAGATAATCGATATGTTGAGTTAAAATGTTAACGCTGATTCTGTTAAAAGTAACGACGGTCGATAAGGTTTATGTTTTCGTTAGTTAAAGAGTCGGGATAGTTTGTGTTGAAGTGTATTTAAAGCAGTCAATGGAGCAGGTAGATTCTGACTGTATGCTGCACTTTAATGTAATGTAGTTATTGTAGTTTTACCTTTGCAAGTATTCACGATGTAAATGTGATATTTAGAAGGAAACAAACACTGTACCAATCTTGTATTGTTTTACCAACAGTTTTCACCATGCGTTAATGTGAAGAGTGAACAGTAAATGGTTAATCTTACTGCGACCTTGTTTTCATTGACTACGGTTTACCTCGACGTTTAACTCGGCGTTACGTCACACCCGAGCGAGAACGTTACATTAAGCATTAATTGAATGATAAAGTATTAACCTTCTCTGGGATATCCCATAGAAGAATGATTATTTTCAGTCTTCAGTTTGATATACAGTATTAACCGAAACCCAGCACCTTGGGCAATGCTGCGTGCTCACAGTGTAATCTCTCTGACAATGCAGGATACTCTCAAATTGTCTCTGGCAAGTCACCAGTTAACCTACTGACCCACACACCTTTGGAGTGTGGGAGGAGACTAGAGCACTCAGAGGAAACCCACATGGTCATGGGAAGAATGCACAAAGTCCTTACAGACAGCAGCAGGAATTGAACCCAGGACATTGGTGTAGTAATAGCGTTATGCCAACTGCTATGCTACCGTGCTGCTGGCATTTTGAGTGTGTTGCTGCACGGCTGTTTCATCATGTGCTCTGGGACATCAAGCATCGTATATAAATTTAAGCTGTTGTGTATAATCCAATGTAAAGGTAGGGACATATTTAATCTGCCACAGTCTCTTTAATTCTAAATGTCCAGATGCTTCTTGTTGGGTGAATGTTTTCTTTCGGTGTCTGATTTGTACTTGTGAGTGTTGGGAGCACAGTCGAGGGGTACACCCATTCCCCTGCGTACTCCCTCATTACTGCAGTGAGAGCAGCTTTTGGATGAAAGCTTCACAGCACAGATCGGGGTTTGATTCCCGCCGCTGTCTGTAAGGGATTTATACATTCTCTGTGTGGCTTTCCTCCAGGTGCCCTGGTTTCCAACTACGTTCAAAAGATGTTCAGTTGGGGTTAGTGAGTTGTGGTTATGTTACGTTGCTGTTGAACACATGGCGGAGCTTGTGGGCTTCCCCAGCACGATCCTCAGACTGTGCTGTTCATTGATGTAAATGGCACATTTCACTGTATGTTTGATGTTTCAATGTACATGCGACAAATAAAACTAAAGCTGACCAGTGAAGCATTTTCTCATATCTTATCACACGACAGAAAGAAACAATTTGGTCCTCAGGACCAATGCCAGCTCTTAGAGCAATCGTATCAATCCCTTTCCTTCTAATTGTTTCCTGTAACCCATTGTCATGCACACATTGTCACAACCACAGGTTGTTTTTTCCTTTAAAAAAAGATTTTTTTTCAGTTAGTATGTGGATTGTATTTTCTCAGGTGTGCAGTGTTCCCTGAATTGTTAACTGTTTATGTCTAATTGTTTATCTTTGGACTGGCTCTGGTTTTTCACTTTGTTTTGCAGGTGTCTCATTTGGGATCATGGGAATTGTTAAACTTTCTTTGTATTTATCACTTTTATTCACTTTGGTGCAATTGAATTAGCACGGAATTTTCAACCGGGGCTGTCTGATTAGTCCTGCTCTGGGGTATATCTCAGAGGGGCTTACTAACTCCGCTTTGCTCGGTCTCTGTTGGATCCTTGCCTGGTGAAACTCTGACAGAGTTCTTCTGCGTATCGGAAGTGATTTCAGTTCTTCACGATTCTGTAGAGCTGACCTGAGTTCCTGCTGGCTCTGCTGGTCATTTTCTGCAATAAATCTTTGCTTTCTTTGAATTGCTGAAGCCTTTGTGATTCCTGCCCTTGAGTTCGCCAGTGACCTTGACATATGCAGCACTCTCCTAACCCACCCCCCACCCCCCCCACAGTAGCGAAAATATACACTGGCCAAAAAGTATGCCAGCCTGCATATTTTTGGGATGTGGGAGGAAATCTTCACACCCAGGGGCAACTCACATGGCCACAGGGAAAACACTGGAAGTCAGAACCAGACATGGGTTGGCTGGAACTGTGAGGGTGTGGACTTGCCCTGATCCTCCTCTGCTTCTCTTGCTGATTATGACCCACAGCATAATACCAATAAAGCTGTTGATGTTGTTGACAAATGGAAAGATTTGGCTCTGGTCCTGGATCAACGCATATGTTTAGAAGCTGGTTATAAAGCAATTTTATCTAGACTCAGTCGAGCTGACCTTCACGTTCTCAAGCAGGGAGTAAAACTTTTATTTACTGAACGTTTCCTGGGTTTGTTAAGCTGAGCAGTTTCACATCTGTTTTTGGGTTTTGGAAGTAACAATCAATTAACACTGCTAAAAAAAAATGGCATTGTCCAACAGGAAAAGCATTGAATCTAACTCAGTATTCATTTGAGTCTCCTTTCAATTTAATACAGTTCAATGTAATGTGTCGCCAAGTTCAGGCATTGAGACAATGGGGTGGAAACTCTTGCTATAATAATTAGATCATCTCCTGTAGACATGAATCAATTACTGCACAGGATCTTGCTGAAAAAATACTAATGTGTAAATCCTCACAGAGACTGGTCATTGTAGAGAACCTACTGCTTGATTCAAACTCTATTCTTCACACAAACATTGCTATCTTGCTTCTTCCCAAGAAGCTCCTTAGGACACAGAGTGGTTCGCGCAGAGCTCAATTCTGCTACTGTCTATAACGAGTTTGTACATTCTCCCTGTGATGGCATGGGTCTCCTCCAGGTGCTCCGGTTTTCTCTCATAGGCCAGAGACGTACAGGTTAGTAGGTTAATCAGCCATTGTAAATTGCCCTGTGATTGGGCTAGCATGGAATAGATGGGTTGCTGCGTGGTGTGGCCTATGGGGCTGGAAGGGCCTATTCCATGCTGTATTTCTGAATAAATAATAAATAATTAAATAAACATGTTAGATCCATTTACTCTCTAATAGCTCTCTAAAGGCGTTGCACAATCTAATCAATGGACTGTAGGACGGACACGATTCTGCATAAAAATACACCCCATTCTATTTAAAGCAAGTATTACGGGCTGCTTTTGTGTGATCACTTCAGTCATGATTGACAGCATCCTGGAATATAAAACTATGATCTTGTTTTTATGTCCCTCCATAGTTTCATTCTTCACTACCTCTGTAATCTCTTCCAAATTGCAACCCACAGACAACTCTGTTCTCTAAATCTAACCTTTAGTTCAGCTTTGGATTTAGCCACTTCAATCAAAGTGGTTGTGTCTTCAGCCATCTCTCAAACTCCCGTCCTAACGCGTTCCCACTGCTCCTCCTCTCCATCCTCCTCCACAATGCTCTGGGAAGCCAACCTCTTTGACCACAGTCCTAAAATGACACTGTTATTTCCATTCATTTAGTTTGAGAATGTTCCTGTGAAATTCCTTGGAAAATTTTTGTTATGTTAAAGGATAGTATATAAATACAAGTTGTTGTTTGTCTTAAAAAAGCAAAAGACTGTCCTTCTTCCTGGGCAAGGCAGAGAAATAAATGCTTACTGTATAAATTCAAAGCAGTGAGATAATCCAGATGTTAGTTGTCATCCAATTTAAGACCAAATAACAAGAAAACTAAAGTACCATTAATGTCAAAAGTAATTTATCCTCTTTATAGCCAATCATTTGTTTGAAAGCAGTTAAACCTTCCTTGAAATGCGATTATTAAAAACCAGCTTTTCTCTGTCAAATGGCGATAGGCATCTTACAACTTCTAAAGTTTTCCTGCTGCTTTGAAGGTTCGAGGGAGAGGGAAAAAGAGAGGGATGTAATATGGATGAGATAGACTCATTCTGTAGGAGATGGGTATAAACAAAATCAGACTCTGGAAGAACTTAGCCAGTCAGGTAGTGGCTGAGGAACAAAAAACAAAATTCCAAGTGGAAGATCCTTCATCACAATCCTTGGGTACTTGACGGTCTCCAATTCTGTAATTATAAATAGCTAGGTCAAATTTTATCTAACTGTCACTGAGCAGCAGACTCCTCATGTATCCTCTTTGGTGGAACTGAAATTTAGGATTAGAGTTCTCTCAGCAGATAATACTCTTGGTGCTCGTGGAAGTCCAGTGAACAAAGCTAAACTTGTTCCAGTGGTTGGACAGCGGCGCAGATGCAGTCAGAGTGTTCCTGCACTGGTTCGGAGTGGAGCTTGAAAAATCAATCAGTTTTCGCTGCGAGTCTTTGACCTGACAGCGGCACAGACACAGTAGAAGTGTTCCCGCGCAAGTCTGGAGCGGAGCTTGAAAGACGCAGTCTCCATAAAGGAGAGGCACCGTCTTGTGGAGCAATTATTGTCGAAATGATCTGAGTCAGAGTGGTAAGGCTTTGGCTCAACAGGCTTCGGCAAGAATAGACGGAGATGAGTTAAAGAGGTGTGTTTATTTCTTATTTTTTTTCTTACTTAACTCTTAAAAGAATAGGGGATACATCTGCAGGGGGACTATCAAGAGAGGAAGGGAAAATGTCAGACAGTAGAGAGCACCCCTGTGGCCGTCCACCTCAACAATATGTAATCCATTTTGAATACTGCTGGCAGGGTTGACCTACCTGGGGGAAGCATCAGCAGCTGTGCCTCTGGCACTGAGTCTGGCCCTATGGCTCAGAATGGCAGGAAACCAAAGAAGATAGCAGCAGTAATAGGGGACTCTACAGTTAGGGGGACAAATAGGCAATTCTGTGAGCACAAAAAAGAAACATGGATGGTAGTTTGCCTCCCAGGTGCCAGGGTCCATGATGAATCTGAACACATCTGCAATATCCTGAAAAGAGAGGGTGAGCAGCCAGAGCTTGCGGTACATTTTGGTACCAATGACATAGGTAGAGAAAGGGAGGAGGTCCTGAAAACAGAATGCAGGGAGTTCAGAAGAAAGTTGAGAAGCAGGACCTCAATGGTAGTAAACTCAGGATTGCTGACTATGCCATGCGACAGTGAGGATTGGAATGGAATGGGGTGGCAGATAAATGTATGGCTGAAGAATTGGAGCAGGGGGCAGAGATTCAGATTTCTGGATCATGGGACCATCTCTGGGCGAGGTGGGTCCTGTACAAAAAGGATAGGTTGCACTTGAATCTGAGGGGGACCAATATCCTTGTGGGCAGGTTTTCTAGAGCTATTGGGAGTGGTTTAAATTAATATGGCAGGGGTACGGGAACCAGGATGGTAAAACTAAGGATGAGCCAGCAGGTTTACAAGTGGATGATGAGTGTAATATGAATGTAGGGAAGAACAAACCAATGATTAGGTACAAATGCAGACAGAGCAAAGAGTTAAAATGTAACACATAGGCAAAATTCATAAGGGCAAAAAATGCAGGACTAAAGGTGCTGTATTTAAATGCACGTAGCATTCGGAATAAGGTGCATGAACTCGTGATGCAATTAGAGATTGGTCGGTGTGACATTATGGTCATCACTGAGTCGTGTCTAAAAGGAGATCATTGGAGCTTAATATCAAAGGACATAAATTGTAGGACAGGTGGGAAGGCATACAGTGGTGTGGCTCTGTTGGAAATACATCTTTAGAAAAAGGTGACATAGGGTCAGAGAATGTTGAATCTTTGTGGGTGGAATTAAAAAACTGCTACGGTGAGAAAACTATTATGGGAATAATATATAGGCTTCCAAATAGGAGCCCAGATGTGGTGTTGAGATTTCAAAGCGAGCTGGAAAGGGCGTGTAATAAAGATAATGTCACAATTGTAATTGGGGTCTTCAATATGCTAGGGTATCGGGAAAATCAAGCTGGTGTCAGATTGCAAGAGAGAGAATTTGTTGAATGCCTATGAGGTGGGTTTTAGAGCAGCTTGTGCTTGAGCCTACTTGGGGAAAGGCTATCTTAGATTGGGGGTTGTGCAATAAACCAGATTTTATTAGTAAGTTTAAGGTAAAGGAACCCTTAGGAGGCAGTGATTACAATATGATTGAATTCATACTCCAATTTGGGAGGGGGAAGCTTAAGTAAGATTTATCAGTATCACAATGGAATAAAAGGAATTACAGATGCATAAGAGAGGAGCTTGCCCAGGTGGATTGAAGGGGGATACTAGCAGGGAAGGCAGAGCAGAGCAGAGGGAGCTGACGTTTCTGGGACTAGTTCACAAGGTGCAGGATAGATATGTCTGACAGAAGAAGTTGTTCCCAAATGGCAGGGGTGACAAGGGAAGTTAAGGACTGCATGAAAGCTAAGGAATATGCATATAATGTAGCAAAAGAGAGTAGGAAGTTGGATGATTGGGAAGTTTTTAAAATCCAACAAAAGGCAACTAAAAAGGCGATAAGAAGTGCAAGTTGGCCAATAATATAAAGTAGGATACAAAGAACAATACAGCACAGTACAGGCCATTTGGCCCACAATGTTGTGCCAACCCTTAAACCCTGCCCCCCCCATATAACCCTCCACCTTAAATTCCTCCATATACCTGTCTAGTAGTCTCTTAAATTTCACTTGAGTATCTGCCTCCACCACTAGCTTAGGCAGTGCATTCCATGCACCAACCACTCTCTGAGTAAAAAACTTTCCTCTACTATCCCCCTTGAACTTTCCTCCTCTTACCTTAAAGCCATGTCCTCTTGTACCAACGCATGCTCACTATGGCGTAGAGCAACGCAGAAGTGAAAATCAGGGTTACGGCGTAGGCTGCGGTGTAGCCCATACGCACAAGTATGAATCAGCCTTTACAGGATAAAATCACATGGCATTACAGGAAAGATACTGGCATAGATAGAGAAATGGTTGCCAGGCAGGAGGCAGTGAGTGGGAATAAAGGGAGCCTTTTCTGATTAACTGCCAGTGACTAGTGATGTTCCTCAGGGAGTGCTACTTTTCATATCTTTTGTCAATGATTTAGGTAGTGGAATTGATGGCTTTGTGGCAAAGTTTGTGGATGATACCAAGACAGGTGGAGGCTAGATGGCACTGAGGAATCAATGTGATTGCAGCAGGACTTAGACAAATTGGAAGAAGGGCAAAAAAGTGGCAGATAGAATACAGTGTTGGGAAATGTATGATAATGCATCTTGGTAAAAGAAACAAAAGTGCAGACTAATGCACACTAAATGCTGGAGGAACTCAGCAGGCCAGTAAGCACCTATGGAAAAAAGTACAGTCGAGGTTCCAGGGTAACATCCTTCAGCAGACTATAATCTGAATGGGCAGAAAATTAAAACATCAGAGCTGCAAAGGGACTTAGGAGTCCTCGTGCAAGACTCAAAGAAGCTTCATTTACAGGTTGAGTCTGTGGTAAAGAAGGCAAATGCAATGTTTGCATTCATTTCAAGGGAATAGAATATAAAAACAAAGAGTTAATGCTGAGGCTTTATAAGACACTAGTCAGGCTGCACCTGAAGTATTGTCAACAGTTTTGGGCCTCATATCTCAGAAAGGATGTGTTATCATTGGAGAGAGTCCAGAGGAGATTCACGCAAATGATTCTGGAAATGAAGTGGTTGTCATATGAGGAGAATTTGGCAGCTTTGGGCCTGTACTCACTGGAATTCAGAAGAATGCGGGGGAGATCTCATTGAAATCTCTGAAATGTTGAAAGGACTAAATAAGGTGAATGTGGAACAGATGTTTGCTGTGGTGAGGCTATAAAGAACTAGAGGGCATAGCCTCAAAATTGAGGGGCAACACTTTAGAACAGAGGTGAGGAGGAATGATTTTAGCCAGAGAGTGGTGAATTTGTGGAACGTTCTGCCACAGGCAGTTGTCAAGGCCAAGACTGGGGTCTATTTAAAGTGAAATTGATAGTTTCCTGATTGGTCAGGGTGTCAAATGTTATGCAGAGAAGGCAGGTGTATGGGGTTGAGTGGTATCTGGGATCAGCCATGATGGAATAGTGGACCAGACTTGATGGGTTGAATGGCCTAATTCTGCTCCTATATCTTGTGATCTTATTATGATAACAGTTGATGCTTTGTACTGTATGTTCACTGCCATTCACCTTCTGCAAACCACCCATCCCTCCATGGACTTTGTCTCCCGCTGCTTTGAGAACGCAGCCAGCAGAATCAAAGATCCCATCCATCCCTGAACTTCTCACTTCTTCCCCTTTCCGTCAGACAAAACATACAAGAGCTTGAAAACATGTTGGACTCAAAAACAGCTTCTATCCAACTGCTACAAGACTCTTGAATGGATTTCTTGTACAACAAAGTTGAACTCTAGACCTCACATGAGTCCATGTTATGGCCTAAGCACCTTTTTGTCTGCCAGCTGGTGGTGTAGCAGCATCAGCACTGGACTTTGAGGTGAGTGGTCCTGGGTTCGAATCTGGCCGGCCCGTTGCACGCTTTCCACCTGTACTAGTTTGAGCGTTGAGCTAGTAACTCAGCCTCGTAAAAAACAGTTAAAAGGGTGTGAAAGAAATGGCAAGGTTGCTGCCTGATGGCATGGAAAGGAACAACAGCCTTATTGTCTAGCACTTTCCCTGTAACTGTGATTGTAATATATTCTGTTGCATAGTTACCCAGCTCCATCACGGGCACTACCTTCTCCAGTATCGAGGACATCGTCAAAAGCTAATGTCTCGAAAAGGTGACATCCATCATTCAGGACCCCCAGCACCCAGGACATGCCCTCTTCTTATTGCTACCATCAGGGAGGAGGTACAGGAGTCTCAATGTTTTTGGAATAGCTTCTTTACCTCTACCATCAGATTTCAGAATGGACAATGAACAAACCATGAACACTATCTCACTATTTTTGGCTCTCTTTATGCACTACTTATTTAATTTAATTTAATCTAATTAATTAATCAACTTATACAGTGCAGAATTGGTCCTTCCGGCCCCCTTCGAGCTATGCCACCAGCAACCTACCTATTTAACCCTAGTCTAATTGTGGGACGATATGTATGTGTGTATGTGTATCTGTGTATGTATATATATATATATATATTTAATGTATTTTAGTGTATTCCTCTGTACTGCTGTTGCAAAACAATAAATTTCAAAATATTTGCCGGCGATATTAAACCTAATTCTGATTCTGATTATTTCTTTCCCTTTGTACTGTCTTAATGCACTGTTTCGAAATGTTATATGGATGGTATGCAAAACAGTTTTTCACTTTTCTCAATACACGTAATGATAATAAATAGATTACCCGATGACCTGAGTTTTCAAAAGAATGGTGATATGGGGAATGGAAAAGGAACTCCCCTTGTAAAATGAAGTAATTAACCTGCACTTATGTAGAACCTTTAAGAGAGCAAAGCATCCCAAGACATCACAGGAATGTAATCAATGAAAAACTTATAACAGTGAGCCACTTAAGAGCAGAAGACCAAAAGCTTAGTTCAAGAGGCAGATTATATCATGTGTCTTAATATGAAATGAGAGCGATAAAGAGAGTTAAGAAGAGAATTCCAGAACACTGCTGCCACTGGTGAAGTGATGAAAATGATGGATGGCCAGCAAGAGAAATGCAGAGAACGTGTCAGGTGTAACCACTGTTTTTATGTAGTGTAATAATGTAATATATATCTGGAGCAGTTTCCAGACCACACAACAATATTTCTGACTGCCAATGGAAACAGCTTCTGACAATGGAATGCGTCTTTGAGGTTTCAGTTTTCTAAACCTGTAGTGACAGATGCAACAATTCTATCTGCACGTCCATTGAATGAACAAGCTTTCTGCAGACTTGAGCTGTCTTCACTAAGTGGATCACCAAAAAATCTTGCTTCAATGTGATGTCTTAACTCGCTACCAAACTCCACATTTGTTTCAGTCTTTGCTTTTCAAATATTTATCTGATTCTTTGCTGTTTGGATTCAAGTCCCACTATATTTTAAGCCTATTTTGAAAATGTACCAATTTTGTAACATCTGTTCAATGGGAAAGGGATGGTTGTTGATTATTTTGACTGTTTTTCTGAGACAGCGGGAAGTGTTGAAAGGGTCCACAGAAGTGAGCCCATGAGGGGCCTGATTGCTGAACTGTGATTTACAAGACTGAGGAATCATCTCATCCCCACTGTGAAGCAAACTTTGTTCCCCCTCATGTGTATTCTTTGTCCTCATTTTTATTATACCCCCTCTATCATTGGGCAGCAGATTATTGATGGGTATACATTTTCCAGGCCGATAGGAAGAGCTCTGAACAGAAAGAGCACTTTGCAATCATTTGTTCAAAGGTTCATTTTATTATCAATGAATGCAGAATGCAACTCTGAGATTCATCTTCTCCAGATAGCTGTAAGATACAGAAAACGGTAGAAGTAGTTGAATGAAAGACATCAATCTCCCTTTGCATGGAAAGAAAAAGATACAAAAGCTTACAAACCCCAAGCCCCTCCAACCCTCTCTCGCACAAAAGCTAACAGATCACCCCCATGGAGAAACAACATCAAGACCATCAAATTCCAACCCCAACCCACCAATCAGCAACAAGAACAAATGGGCGAGAACATGAAAAAGAAACGTAGAACTAGAAGAGGCCAATAAGAACTACAGTCCATTCCATAAATCACAGAATTTTGATAACATCTCCGAGAGCATCGGGTCCCAGCGATCCCTCTTAGGGCACTGATTCGAACTCATCGCCCCCTCTGAAGGCAGCGACTGGAACTAGCAGTGTCTCCGAGGGCAATGACTGAAATCCAGCAACCCCTCCAAGGGAAGTGACTTGAACCCATTGGCCTCTCTGAAGGCAGCAACTTGAGACCAGGGGCCGCTCTGAGTCAGCAGCTTGACCCAATGGCCCTGAGAACCAGCTCACTCTCCTTCACACCTGACTCGACGTTTCACACTTTCTCACCGCTTTAATCAGCAAGAAATGGAGTCAATCATGGCCTCTCAACTCGTCAGTCTGCTTCTCCTTGTGGTAGCCCATGCCCGCATTTCTCTCCTGGACTTCTCTCAAGGACAGCAGAGCACTAGCTCGTTCCATTGAGCTACAGATTGCAAGTCACAGGCTCCTACAGTTTTAAATACAAAATTAAGATAAAACAAGTGAGGCCTCATTTTTACACTGAATCTGTAAGAAAGCATCCCTAATGAAAAACTATCCCCTCGGTGTGTCCGGAGTCCAAGTTCAAGTTTTGAGCTTCTCTTGTATGAACTTGAAAGCTCGGTGGCTCTCATTGAACTGTAGATGAACATAGTTCAAAGATCAAAGTTCAAAGTAAATTTGTTTTCATTTTCTTGCAGGCATTCACAATAGAACAAAGCAATATAATAGTCAATGAAGAACTACACATAAAGATTGATGAACATCCATAGTACAAAAGCACATAACAGAGCAGTCGTTCTCTCTCATCCCCTATGCCGTCTGTTACACACACTGTCTCTTACCCTTGTGCAGAGTCCATCTTCCATGAATTTCTGTCCAGCTGAGATCACCCCTCAATCTTACAGATATACCAATGTCTCATTAGAGTTAGACATTCAGGTCAGCGTTCTGACAAAACACTGCACTGACTATGCCTATGATTTCAGACAGAGGACAATGGAACTGAATTCTTGTACCAATTCAAATACCTGAGTAATTTATGCAAATACAAGACTGAAGAGTGAAATTCTATTAAATTGGCTTCATTTCTGTCAATGAATGGCATTAGTCAGTTCAACTACAAAAGATGGTGATACTCAGATACTGCAAAATTATGTTAGTATATTTGCATAATTAATTTTCTACAGTAAGATCCCTAGAACTGCCTCATTCAAAATCCAAAGTCATTGTAATCCAGTAACTCAAGAATGTAAACAGATCCATTTTATAACATTGGCCCTCCTGGCAGTCAGTGTGTTTCTCCAACAGGATGACACACCAGAGCCACTTGATCCATCATGCCCATGCCAGTTCTCCAGTTAGCCCTCCATCCTTTCTCATTTACAATATACCTGCAAATCCTCTGCTTCCTTTCATAAGAGCTCACAAGGTTGAATAAAACTCCTATGATCATTGAGGATTTACCTTTCAACAGTATCCATTGGTTACTGAGCCTCTTACCAGAGAAAACCTAAACCACTGTGTTGCTCAAGAATATAGGAGGAGGAAACCACTCAGCCCCTTAGATCTGTCCCTCTATTGAATGCATCACAATTTATCTATCCAAGGCCTCATTTTCTAGTCAATGCTAGATCCCCATGTCTGTACACCCGCTCGTTAGTACAAATATCTAATTAGCCAATCATGTGGCAGCAGCTCAATGCATAGAAACATGCAGACGTGGTCAATAGGCTCACTTGTTGTTTAGACCAAACATCAAAATGGGAAAGAAGTGTGATCTAAGTGACTTTGACCATGGAATGATTGTTGGTAACAGATGGGGTGATCTGAGTAAGTCAGAAACTGCTGATCTCTTGGGATTTTCATGTGTCTATGGTTTATAGAGAACGGTGAGAAAAACAAAACCATAATCGCCCAAATATTTAAAGATTTATTGCCTCTAATTTAAATAGTTTTCATGACCTTTTGCATGGATTATAGCTAAAATTACATCCTTCACAAATCAAACCAACCTGAATTTTCAGCCAATTCAAGTTTTACTCATGGCCTTGTTCTCAATACACTTCATACCTTGAGTCATGAGTATCCTCTTCATTTCCCCCTGTACTGATCTACTCTAATCAAACCTTTTGCAGTCCCATCCCTTTCCAGATGTTGCCTGACCTGCTGAGCATTTCAAAGATTTTATCTTTTTATATCTCAAATTTCCTGCAGTTTTATTGATTTTCATTCACAACAGTATTTACACTCAGTGGCCAGTCTATTTGGTATGTCTGTACACCCGCTCGTTAGTACAAATATCTAATTAGCCAATCATGTGGCAGCAGCTCAATGCATAGAAACATGCAGACGTGGTCAATAGGCTCACTTGTTGTTTAGACCAAACATCAAAATGGGAAAGAAGTGTGATCTAAGTGACTTTGACCATGGAATGATTGTTGGTAACAGATGGGGTGATCTGAGTAAGTCAGACACTGCTGATCTCTTGGGATTTTCATGTGTCTAGGGTTTATAGAGAACGGTGAGAAAAACAAAAGAAAAAAATCCAGTGGGCAGCAGTGGGCAAAAACACCTTGTTAACAAGAGAAGTCAGAGAACGACCAGACTGGTTCAGGCAGATAGGAAAGCAACAGTAATTCAAATAACAACACATTATAACAGTGGTGTGTGGAGGACCATCTCTGAACACACAGCACTTTGAACCTTGAAGTGGATGTGCTATAGTAGCAGAAGATCACGAACATACACTCAATGGCTACATACGGAAACACCTAATAATATGGTCACCGAATCTATGCTTCTTTTTATAAACTCACTTCAACGTTCTTTAAAAAATTTACTGCTTTGGGTATAATGAGAGATCTAAACCTATTAACAGTCTGTTCGACTCAATAAGTTAGATAATCTCTCAAAGTCACTGTTTTCAGCAGTTGCAGTTAATTTTAGTTATTCTTTGCAACGGGTTTATATGATGACCCTGAAAGCATTTTATTTACTCATAATAACATGTCCTATCAAATCAGAACGGTACAGTCCAGGAATCTAATTATATCATTGGGCTCTCCAATCTTGTACTTATTCTGGGCAAATTTAGTTTTATGTTATTCCTGGAGACGAAGTACGCTGCCTTATACTTTACATATCTTTCTATTAAATTGCATTTCACTGAAGATGATGTTTCTCAACTTGAACGATCAAACCAAAAAGAGATGATGTTGACAGTTTAATTTTTTTTTAGCACTGGGAGTTACGATAGAGTGATCTGATTGCCTGCAGAGTGAAACAGAGAGAGAGGAGAGAGGGAGAGGGAGAAGGAGAGGAGAGAGGAGAGAGGAGAGAGGGGAGAGGAGAGAGGGGAGAGGGGAGAGGGAGAGGGAGAGGGAGAGGGAGAGGGAGAGGGAGAGGGAGAGGGAGAGGGAGAGGGAGAGGGAGAGGGAGAGGGAGAGGGAGAGAGAGAGAGAGAGAGGCTGTAATTAGCTTCCACCTGGATAGACCTGCTTTCAAGGGACTAGGGAAGCAGCTGTTGTTAGGGTCGCCTGACAAGGAGCCATAAAAGGTATCATTGTAAATGATAAGATAGAGGTTCTGCATGTGTCTTCAGAGAAAATGCAACCATGCACAGACCACTGTCTAAATTGCTTCTGACATTCTTGCTCTCTCTAAGCTTCTGTGGCTGTTTGCTAAGCATATGATCTATTTCTGTGCTCATGACTCAGAGAATCTATGCAGTTATTATTTTCTAAATAGCGCAGGAAGATGAACACAGGTAACAAGTCACTTTCTCCTGCCCTGACTCTATCACAAAGCAGCGAGATCAGTACAAGAGACTGACGCGGCCAGTAATTGCCTGGACTCTGCAGATGACAAGTTTAGACCAAAGACTGTCACCATTTTTCAGTATCACAAAGCAAGAACGAAAAGAAAATATTTCAGGAGAAATAATCAAGTTGAGTCATGCAAAACATATCACTTGGAATTAAAGAGAAACTGAATTTGCGATTATAAAGTTGTCAGTGAAATCAAGGTTTTATTCCCTTGATCTTTATGTTTTACACTGACTGTGTTCTCAAGTAACTAATCCTGTCTGCTGGAGAGAAAAGGGTTAATATCGACAGTATCTTTCTTCGCTCTGTAGACAGAGTGATTTTTTTTTGTCATTGTTAAACAGACAACAGGAGTTGTCTGTTTCTAAGCAGCAGTTGGCCCATGTCCCTTTAAACCAGGGGTTCTCTACCTTTTTACGCCATCAACCCTTACTATTAACCATTGGGAACCCCTACTCTAAAACTTTCCTATTCATGTACCTGTTCAACTGTCCTTTAAAAGTAGTTATTGTACCTGCCTTGACCAGTCTCTCTGGCATCTCATTCCATATACACTTAATATCCACTTTATTAGTCTACACCAGTACACCTGCTCATTGATGCAAATATCCAATCAGCCAACAATTTGGCAGCAACTCAATGCATAAAAGTATGCAGACTTTGTCAAGAAATCCAGTTGTTGTTCAAACCAAACATCAGAATGGGGAAGAAGTGTGATTGAAGTGACTTTTCTGGTGTCAGTCAGGGTGTTTTGAGTATCTCAGAAGTTGATTACCTCCTGGGATTTTCATGCACAACAGTCTCCAAAGTTTACAGAGAATGGTGCAAAAAAAAAAGTCCAGTAAGAGGCAAATTTGTGGGTGAAAACTCCTTGTTGATTTCAGAGGTCAGAGGAGAATGGCCAGACTAGTTCAAGCTGACAGGAAGGCAGCAGTAACTCAAGTAACCACATATTACAACAGTGGTGTGCAGAAGAGCATCTCTGAACGCACAACGCATCTTAAAGCAATGGAAAACCACAAACACACTCAGAAGGACCCAATAAAGTTGCCATTGAGTGTATGTGCTATCAAAATAAAATTGCCTCCTGGGTCCCAATAGATACCTACTCATGCTTACTGTTGGACCATTGACCCCACCAATGAATAATAGTATCTCCCACATTATCACAGACCTCCTCATAACAGGAGGCCTCCCTTCTATAGCCTCCTACCTGAAAGTGTACCAATCCTGCATTTCCCACTTCTATCTCTTGCCCAACATCTACAAACCTGATTATCCTGCTAGGCTCATTGTTTCAGCCTGCCGTTGCCTCTCCTCATACATTTAATCATCTAGTCCCTTCCCACCTACATCTTGGGTTCTTTGCATTCCCTCAACCATTTGAAAACTTCTGCTTCCCTGGCCTTTTTCCATGGTTGTCCAATTTCTATGCCTATTCACTCTTATCTGGAAGATCCAAAAGCCCTCTTCTTCCTTCTGCAACAAAGATTCAACCATTTTCCCTCCACCAACGCTTTTTTCCTGCCTGGCAGAACTTGTTCTTACCCTGAAAAGCTTTCCTTTTGACTCCTCTCACTTCCTACCAATCAAAGGTGTAGCTATGGGCAATGGCATGGGCCCCAACTATGTCTGAATTTCATTGACAATGTGGAAAACAGTCCTAATCCCAAACCTTCTCCAGTACACTCTGGACTCCTTCATTACATTGATGACTGCTTTGGAGCTGCCTCTTGCACTTTTACCACCTTCGCTGCTGTCTAGCACCCTGCTCTGAAACGTCTACACTCTTGCTGCCTCAGAAAAGCAGCCAACATAATTAAAGAACCCTCCAATCTTGGACGTTCTTTCTTTTCTCCCCTCTCCCATTAGGCAGAAGATACAAAAGCCTGAAAGCACAAACTAACAGGCTCTAGGATATCTTCTATACAACTGTTGTAAGACTAATGAACATACTTCTTAAACAATAAGATGGAATTTTGACCTTACACCCTACCTCATCACGGACACGTACCTTATTGCCTGCCTTCATTGCAACATTGTACTTTGCATTCTGTTATTGTTTTCCCTTCTACTTACCTTGCTGTACTGATGTGGTGAAATGATCTGTATGGATGGCAAGTTTTCCTCTAAACCTTGGTACAGGTGACAATAATATACCAATTTCCAATTACCACTTCAACCATGTCTCTCCTCTTTCTGGATGCTTCTGTTTTTATCTCAGGAGATTAACTATCCAATGACATTTACTCCAGGCCCAATGATTCTCTCAGCTATTTACGTAACACCTTCTCCCACCCTATCTCTTGTACGGATCCCATCCTTCCTCCCAGTTTCTCCATCTCCCCTGCATCTGCTCTCAGGATGACGCCCGTCTAGGACATTTGAAAAACAGCAGTTTGATTTTTGCATATGCCCCAATTTTAGTGTGTTATGATCCCAGCCCCCTCCTTCTTGAGAATCGCAAGATTGCTATTAATTTGGGTCTTGGACCCAGGAAATGAGAGAGAAACCTCAGCAAGACAAAGCAACAGATTTGGCCATTGTTTCTTGGAGACACCTTTGTGGATTGCGATCCTATACTACGTGCCAGCTCTCAGGGCTACATGCACACCCTCGGGCAATGTGTGCTGGGGATTGCATCACCCCACCCTGATTGACATCTACAACCCTGCAAGTCAAGATAAAGAGGGGCTGCAGGGGGCAGTCCCCTAGCGACGCACCAGAAGGAGACACCATCGCTCATCGCTCCAATGATAACGGGAAACTATTCGGAAGCCACGTGTGGTCCGTTTCCCCTGGCCTGGGGAACGGGTGGCTGATAACACCGAAAAGGACTTCGAACTAACAACGGGGAACCCACGTTCCCGATTCAATGGTTTGCGTCCTAAAAGACTGGGCAAGTTTCTTTTCTCACCAAAATCTCTCTCTCTCCAACAAGTGAAACCCAGCGGTCCCCAAAAGGCTAAAGCCTGCATGAACTTGAGAGACTTTTATATTTCCATCGGACAATATTTTTACCCCTAGACAAAACGATAGAGCTACTTCTAATTGATGATTATTACTATACCCGCACTTTAGATTGAGTATTGACAACGTATATTATCTGAATGTTTGTATTAACCTTACTTTTGTGCCCCTTTATAAATAAAAATGTTTAAAAATAGTACCATCAGACTTCAGTGGACCTCTCTATCTTTGCTGGTAAGTGACCCAGTTACGGGGTTCGTAACAAGTGAGCTTTAAATCCTTCACAAAATTTGGCCTCGAGACTATGTCTCTCTCAAATAGGTTTGAACTTCCTAACCTGTCTTTCTTTTCTCTTATTGGTGCAGCACACCAGCCCTATTGTTTCCGACCTCCAGCTTCAACCCCAGCCTAAATTTGTCTATAACACTCACCCTTCAGACACTGATACTGTTCAGAATGTACAATATATTTTTTGGGTCATCCCAGACTTCCATCTCCTGGATCTGACACAGGGGAGGACCTGATACCTGATGGAATATCCAAGATCATATTAAATGAAGGGACAGGCTTCAAGGTTTAATCTTGATTCTATTTTCCTTGATCAGTTAGGCTCATTGGTGGGTTGAGCCCATGGAACTCCTACAGTTCATGTTGGGAGCTTCTAGCAGGAAAAAGATGGGGATCATCTGGTAAAAGAACAAAGTTTCCACAAAGAGCAATAAGACATTTTATTCAGAGTTCCTTTAATCCATTATCTGGTTGCATAAGTTCAATAACCAAACAAGGATGGCTAGGAAGGAAAGAACTATGATCTAAGTGGCTTTGACCGTGAAATGAATATTGGTGCCAGATGGGTGGTGTGAGTATCTCAGAAACTGCTGATCTCCAAGGATTTTCTAGAGGTTACAGAGAATGATGCGATAAACAAAAAAAAAAATCCAATAACTGGCAGTTCTGTGGGTAAAATGCCCTGTTAATAAGAAAGGTTAGAAGAGAATGGCCAGACTGGCTCAAACTGATAGGAAGGTGACAGTAACTCAAATAATCACATTTTACAACAATGGTACGCAGAAGAGCATCTCTGAATGCACAACTCAACAATTCTTGAAGTGAATGCGCTACAGCAGCAGAAGACTGTGAACATACTCTCAGTGGCTGTTTTATTAGGTAAAGAAGGTGGCTACTGAGTGTAACCCTGAACATGAGTTACCTGGTACATGGGGAGAGTCAGCTCTTAGTAGATAGAGCCTCTGAGACCACAGGTACAAGTTAAATTCCTATGAAATGCATCATTCTCATCGTACAGGAGTCACTCATGGCCTAAGGTTCTGTTACATGAAAGATGCTGATAATATATCCTTTACCTTTCTTCTAAAGCACACAAACCACCCAGTGCTATTACAGAAAGCAATAAAGTAATGGTTCATGGATTTCAGTCAAAACCCAAAAGGCTGCTATCTAAAGTTCTTTTTTTAACCAAAAAAAGAACATTTATGTGTCATATGTATATAACATTTTCAGAAGTCTTCTGGAGCAGAGAGACAATGGCTGATTTTTAATACACAGCTGGCTAGTTTTATCTTTGTCATTTTTCAAAGCAGTCTGCAAACTATTCTCTTGTCTGAGCATTGCTTCAATTTCCATTGTCTCATGCTGTCAGGACACTGAAGCAGGGACCCAATCACAGACCAAGTACTGTGCGCACTGTGATATTTACTGAATAGCAAATCCAGGGGGGCAACAAAGTCAGCCTCAAAGTTCAGGCGGAGATCCAAAATTCCAGAGAAATCCAAAAACCAGAATCGGGAAACAGGCAGAGTCGATACTCAGATGAATAGAGTTCAGATACAAATGCTGGAAAAGCTCAGGAAAACTCACTGGCATAATCTGGCGACAGACATGTGAAAACACAGGACTGAAATACACTGAGCAATAAACAGAGAGGCAGATGATAGGTGGAGCACAATGGCAACAAAACAGGTAATAATGAGAAACAGGTGAGAGGCGGAGTACTCAGTAATACAGGGGCTGGAGTTGAGCAGGAGCAGGGATAGGAGCACATGGGGCATGAAAACAAACAAGAGCACATGGCAATACAAAACCACAGACTGACGGTTATGGGGAAAGCACACAAAAGGACAGTGTTCAACTGGAGGTACTGACAATGCATGCAGTGACTCATTGAAAGCATTTGGATTGTGTACATGAACACAAGAGATTCTGCAGAAGCTGGGAATCCAGAGTAACACCCACCCAAAATGCTGGAGTTGGGCAGTATCTATGGAGAGGAATATACATTTAATGTTCCAAGACAACACCCTCCATCAGGACTGAATGATGATATTCTACATGACACCCGTATCCTTATACAGCCACTGGTTCTGTGCCTGGCTCTGAACATGTAGCAACTGGAGTGTTAGCCCCCACTTCTCATCAAGACATGAAGAAGGTTGGTTCAAGATTTATTCTGGAGGATTGAACATAAAATCTAGACTGGCACTACATTGATGGAATACTGTACAGCCAGAGCCGTTCCTTCTTAAACAAGAGAAAATCTGCAGATGTTGGAAGTCCGAGCAACACACACAAAATACTGGAGACACTCAGCAAGCCAGGCAGCATCTATGGAAAAGAGTACAGTCAACGTTTCTGGCCAAGACTCTTCATCAGGAGACTGTTCAACTTTCTTAGTTTAGATATCTGCTGCCTCAGGTACTTTATCAAAGAATGACAAGGAAGATCTCTCTAGTATCTCAGCTAACTAATTAGCTCAACTAACTCAATAAATCACTTTGCCTGTTTATAATCACATTGTTGTTCATGGGTGCTAGCTGTGTCTGAACCGACTGCTGAGGTTGTAATGTTAAGACAATGACTACTTCGTTAGAAGACAGCCTTTTTCAGTGGTGCTTCAGATTTATTTATCACATGTGCATTCAAACATGTAGTAAAATCCGTCACTTGTGCTCATCGCCAACACACGCAAGCCTGTGCTGGGGGCAGCCCGCAAGTGTTGCCACAAACTCTGTTACCAACATAGCATCACACACAAAATGCTGGAGGAACTCAGCAGGTCAGGTAGCATCTATGGAAATGAATAAGCAATCTACATTTAGGGCCAAGACCCTTCTTCAGGACTGAAAGGGAATGGGGGAGATGCCAGAGTAAGGGGGTGGGGAGTGGAGGAGGATAGCTGGAAAGTGATAGGTGAAGGCAAGTGGATGGGAAAGGTAAAGAGATCTGATAATAGAGAAGAGTGGACCATCAGAGAAAGAGAAGGAGGAAGGTACCCAGGGGGACGTGATAGACAGGTGAAGAGAGGTAAGAGGCTAGAGTGGGGAATAGAAGAAGAGGGGAGGGGGAGGGAAATGACTTCTTATCGAAAGGAGAAATTGATATTCATGCCATCAGAATGGAAGACATAGCATACCAACCATGCTTGGCAGAACTAAGAACAGACTATACCAAGTGACAAAGCAACAACAGCAAAACAAGCCTTGTTCCTCCCACCCAGCACATATTCAAAGTGTACTAACTCCAGAAGAGGTTGTCTTTCAGCACTTTGCAGCCAATGATATACCACAAAGTACTTAAATTATGATTTAATATTATGTTTGTAGGAATTTTCTCTCCCTCTCCTGATATTGGATCATGATGAAATTGTGAAAAGGGGCTATAGAAAAACAGCCTTGTCCTTTTGTAAAACCCAACATATCCTTTTAGTTGTTCCAGGTTTTTGTACTAACAAGTCTAAAATTATCCTCAGGTATTGCTATAATTAGATCCATGAAGTGGCAAATATTTATCATCCAAATGAGTATGCTAAATCTTAAAAAGTAAAACCAGCTCAAATGTAACGGAAGAAATAACAGAGTTTAGGTATTCTGCCCCAGGGAAGTCATTTCAAGTTGTTACAGGTGAAAGAGATTTATTCTGTGAGGCAGCAAAGGCTGCTTTCAACCATAAAAGTGCTTAGATTGCAAACTTCCACACAATTTGCCTTCTTAGTTTTCTCTAGAACCCACACAGCACAGAAAGCCAAAACAAAAACTGGAAGTCTAAAATAAAAAAGAACATATTTGTTATGTCAGGCAGCATCTGTGGAGAGAAAAGCAGGACTAATATTTGCATGACACTCATCAAAATTTTATTTTGAACTTTAAGATTAAGTTTTGCTTTTGCAACCCAGTTTCAAAGCATTTCACATCTCATACCCTAATGTTTTTTTCGCCATTGTATAGCCAACATGTATTGGTCAGTATGAGACCCTGTCAGAGTGATATGTAGGATCTAGCAAGAGTGTGTCAGATTGCTTATAGTTGTGTCAGTAACCCAAACAATAACTTCACACTGCAACGTAAATACTATCTATTTCTATTTGGTAGATCTAAAGATGTACTATCACCAACAGTACACTACAGCTGTATTACAGCTAAATTACTGGAAGTGTAATCTTCAGCACGGGACATTGAATTTAGTTCTTTTTCCATTCTCTATTCTGCTTCCCTCTTACCCCTTCCCTTCTCCTCATCTGCCCATCATCTCCCTCTGGTGTCCTTCCTCCCATGGTGTACTCTCATCTCCTAACAGGTTCTTTCTTCTTCAGCGCTTTATCTTCTTCCAGCTTCTCACTTCATCCCCCTTCACCCACCCCACCCTCCTTCCCTCGCAACTAGCTTCACAAATCACCTGTCAACTTGTGCTCCTTCCCTTCTCCCCCACCCATTTTCTTATTCTGCCTCTTCCCCCTTCCTTCCCAGTCCTGATGAAGGGCCTCGGCATGAAACGTCGACTGTCTATTTTGCTCCATAGACGCCGCTTGACCTGTTGAGTTATTCAGCATCTTGCATGGGACGCTCTGGATTTCCAGCATCTGCAGAATCTCTGGAGTTTATTGATTTTAGCTTGAGGTGGAGGCAGGCTTGATGTTTCAATGATGCATTCGCAACCCCAGGATGCTCCAAAGTATTTTGCTGTCAATTATATACTAACACTACACCCATACAATAATTTACATCAGGGTTCGTAGAAATTATGCAGCACTATTCTGGGCTAAACATAGAGCAGTTACTACTACAACATCCATCCTGCTTGCCTTCAGATGACATAACTACTATTGGAAGGTCAGTCGACCCTTACGTCCCTTTACAGTTCCTCTGTTTTCAATGACCGATCCGCTTATATTAGTTGAGATAACTTTTCACTAGGAGTCAGCAATGTGTTTTTTATTGGTTTAACATTTACAGGAGCAAAGGATTTTTTTATCATGCATTTCACTGAATACCTCAGGTCTGTATCAAAAAGATTTACACATTCTATATCTGTAAACTCTGCTGCATTTTTACAATATTCGGTGAATGATAGCCTCCTTCTCAGCACTACAGAACATGACACATTCTCACTTCGTTTCAATGCTCTCAGGCTTTGTTCTTTAGGAAAGTAAAATTGGAACTGTCACTGTATTATCTGAGAAGGATAGTGAAAAGGAAACCATTTGTCTGATTAAGAGTAGTTACTGGACTTATTGCCAGAAGTGGAAGGAGCAGAAGCATGACAAACAATGTGGATTGGTGATGCATAAATAATCTTTGATTAATTTTATGCTATTTTGAGGAGGTTACTGACACCTAGATGAGGGATGGGTCTTTGGAAGTTTACTGCATGGATATGCGGAATGCACCCTGATACATTCCTGGACAGCAGTTATTTGAAAATAGTGTCACAAGTGCTGCAGGAATTGGGAGCAACAACCAGTCCACTGGATGAATTCTGTGGGCCAAGCAGCATCTGCTCAGGGAGGGGATAAACAGCCGACATCTGGGGTGAAAGACTGTGCATCAGCACAGGGTTTAGTTGAAGATCGCTGTTATGTTTTATAACTTCACAACATTCCTCTAACTCAAGGGAAGGTACGTAGTCCAAAGTGCGGGTGTAACTTTGTCTCATGTATCATGTGGTAGTGTGATGACATATGCAATTAGCATGTTTTTATATATAAGCCTTAATTAATTAGTTAATTAGTTAAACAAACAAATATATATACACACACACACACACACAAGATTACTCAAATATTATTGAAATATCAAATATACAACACACCAGAGAGAAAGCAGAAAGTAGTAGTCAAAACTTTGAATGGCAGGATGTACCACATGGTATTTTCTAGGTTTCTGTACTTCCATTAGTTTTCCACGATATCTAATCACGACTTGAATGAGGGAACAGGGAGCTGAAAACCTATAACCCTCTGAGATCTCTGCACCTCTCACTTCAGAGACACAAGCGATGAGACTATCTCTAATCCCGTTACTCGCAGTGGCGGTTCGTTCAGCTCCCGTTTCCTCCTGAACTCCAATGCTCTCTCTCCCTCTTTCTTCCTTAAAGATAGTTCTTTAATCCCAGCTGTTTGTTCAAACTCTTGGTTATCTTCCCTGGTGTGAGATTTGGTTTTTTTACATTTCCGATATTACTTCATTGGCTGTAAAGTACACCCTTATAAGAATTAGAACCATTTCTTCCTTTGTTGCCCCTTAATCAAAATCCAAAGTTCAAAGTAAATTGGTTATCAAAATACTTAATGTCACTGCATAGATTCATGGAATCTTAGAACACAACAGCACAGAAACAGATCCTTTGGCCCATCTAGTCCATGCCAAACTATTATTCTGCCTAGTCCCATTGATCTACAGCTGGATCATAACCCTCCATGACCCTCCCATCCATGTACCAATCCAAATTTCTCTTAAGTATTGAAATCGAACCCACATCCACTATTTCTCCTGGCAGGTCATTCCACACTCTCACCACCCTCTGAGTGAAGAAGTTCCACCTCATGTTCGCCTTGAGCATTTCATCTTTCACCCTGAGCCCATGACCTCTAGTTCTAGTCTCACCCAACCTCAGTGGAAACTACTACCTTCAGATTCATTTTCTTGCAGGCATTCACAGTAGAAGAAAGGAATACAATATAATAAACGGAAACGTATACACAAACAATGAGTGACAAATGACCAATGGGCTAATACAATAAATAATTAATACTGTGAACATGAGTTGCAGAGTCCTTGAAAGTTGTGGAATCAGTTCAGTGTTGAAGTTAGTGAAGTTATTCACGTTGGTTCAGGTGCCTGATAGTTGAAGGGTAATAACTGCTCCTGAACATTGGGTGAATGTAAAAATATCTAAATAACTGATAACGTTTACTTCACCCAGTTTTAGGAATAGCAAAGAGTGCCACTCAGCATTTTCTTAGCGAATAGATTGACTGTCTTGAATTAATTGGGTTGATAGCTGAGAACAACAGAGTTGAGAGTTTAAAATAGGCAGAAATTGCAGCCATAAGGTAGTCAAGGACTGGAAAAATCAGGTGGAGATAAATTTCTCTTCTGGCTTCCCACTCAATATTTCAGAATGGAGAAAATGGCTTTATTTTTGGATGTGTGGCAATTTTAGGAATTAAAAAAAATAAGCTATGTGACATGTTGAATAATGGAAAAGCCACAAGCGCCTTTTTTTAGACTGAAACACTTTTTCCAGCATGCCTTTTTTAGACTCCAGAATGATCTATGATGCTCTAAAATCTATTGTATTTCTCTTATAAAATGGCAGACAAGCTTTTAGGCACTGACCTTGGCACTTACCTGAAAAGTATGCTGTGTCACTGTCAGTTCTTCAACATTCCTCTAACATTGGTGAATTAATGGAGATGTTCTTTCTCCACAGATTGGCTTGACAAAGAATAAGTTCTGGGGGCAATGCTCAACGCAAGCCGGCAATTTATTTCAATTGAATTAAAGCTTTGAGTATTCATCCTGTCTCTCAAAGTCAGTCACATCACGGATGTCCTGGATTTCTGTAGCACCTTTCACTTTATCTCAGGTGACTTAACAGCTGGTGACATACAATCATTGTTACAAAATGGCAGTTAATTTACACAAGTAAATCTAACAATCAGCACTCCTACAGAAATATTGATCGAGCAATACGCAACAAAGCAGGGAGATGACTCCCCTTTTTTTCTTCAAAGCACTGTTGAAGGATACTTGATGGATAATCTCATTTTAATATTATGGCCCTTCTAGCCCAGGTAAGAGTGCTGTTCTACAACATTACCTCCATTCTGGAATCTGACTCACATTCAGACCTCAATATTTTGGAGCATGTTATAAGCAACTGTGTGTGAACTGGTGTCCCTCTTAGTCCTTTAACACCAAGCCTATAAGTTGTAATAGCTCATAATTGGAGCAATTTGCATTGCTTCTCGGCCTCAGTCAATACTGGAAAGGAAATGCACACGTCGCATTGCAGAGAGAGGAACCTTTCAAGGTCAAAATGCATTAGAGCAAAGAAAGAGAAATGGTACTCCCTGTGCTCAACATTTCAGCCTGAACACTGACCAATAACTCGTGTAAAACTTGTGTAACCTGCAATAAAACTTTGACGGTTATCATGTATCATTAAAGAATTTACTAGACTTATGGTTCTGAATCCCTCACACAATCACTTTCATAATAGTAAATTACAAAACTAAAATCCTAATTTTGTTAGATAAACCTCCTGTAAAGTGCCTTGGGCCGATTTATTGCATTAAACGTGTTACGTAAATGTAGGTCACTTATTTCCCTTAGAGCTCTGCCTCCTGTTAATGAAGAAATATATTGACAGGTGCATGAGTACAGATTGTTTTGACTTCCTTTGAATTAAGTGTTGCATTGTTGTTTATGCAGTATTTACTGCAGATATAATAGATGAATGCAAAACAAGCTATGGAACGTAAATAACATTTATTTCTGGAAAGGTTACAGTTATAATTTAGAATGTAGTAATGGTCTTGGCAAATCTGAACAGATTAGAGCAGAGACAAGCAATAATTATGTTAGCACAATACAGTTAGGGATTTGGCTCTGTCACTGCAAAATACTAAACTGTGCCATCAAGTCTTGTTAACGGCCTCTGTAAGTTCAGTAGCGGAAAGAATATTTCCATAGTTATAGGGCTATCACTGAGATTTAGGCTGCTGATGTGGACTTATGAGTTCAAATCCCACTACCATAGCTGGGGAATTGAAATTCAAATGGCTAAATAAAAAATAAACTTTAAAAGCTTGCATCAGTCTCACTGCTGTATTTTTGTGCTTGAGATTCTGAAGTGGACAAAGCTATAAATCTTTGATCCCTGGCAAGGGTGCCACTCTCTGTCACTGCTAACTGATAATTTAACAGTGATTCCCACAGGTACTGTTCTTGACTGCCTGCTTACTGGTGTAGAGCTGAAAGTGTACTCAGTAAGTGTTCAAGTTGTTATACTGCGAAGGAAAAGCATTTCAGGATGTATAAGGTATACATTTCGCTGACATTAAACGTACCTATTGAACTTCCATTTATATAACACCTCAAACATGATAAAACACTCTACTGGGTTTGCTGAGTGTGAAGTTCTAAACTCAAATAAAGACAATAAGCCCTTTCTGACATAACTAGCCACTAAAAGGAGGTTATACTGTAACAATCTGATCTCCAAAACACTAGGTCACTTCCTGCTTTCTCCTCCACAGACAGTTCAGCTGCCAATACCCACTATTTGAACAGTGGGTTCCGCCTCCCTACCAAGGCAGAGATACTTCCAGCTGACAAAGTAGTATAAAGGCAGTTCATTTATTTTCAGTGATACACGTTTCAATCTAAACAACATTCTTAAAACATATTTAAAACTCACACAGGATTACCATCTTATTAAAAAAATTCAAAATTACAAACCATTTCTAAAACACAAAGGAATTCTCCATCTCCCTCTGGTGCTCCCCTCCCCCTTTCTTTCTCCCTAAGCCTCCCATCCCATGATCCTTTCCCTTCTCCAGCTCTGTATCCCTTTTGCCAATCACCTTTTCAGCTCTTAGCTTCACCCCACCCCCTCCAGTCTTCTCCTATCTTTTTGCATTTCTCCCTCACCATCCTACTTTCAAATCTCTTACTATCTTGCCTTTCAGTTAGTCCTGATGAAGGGTCTTGGCCCGAAAACTGATGCACCATCAATAACTCTCTCTGAGACGTAAAGGCAAGATACCAGCTTTTATTGACTGGAAGAAGGAACAAGCAGTGGTTGACCACCATACTACATCCTGGAGACTGAGAGGCCAGGCTCAGACCTCAATCGCCTTTATACCGGGGTCTGTGGGAGGAGCCGCAGGAGCAGTCAGCAGGGGGCGTGTCCAGACAGGTATATGTAGTTCACCACAGAAACATTTACAGTGCTTTTTCCTACAGATGCTGCCTGGCCTGCTGCATTCCATCAGCATTTTGTGTGTGTTGAAGGAATTCCAAACACAGGTACAATTCCTATAAGCTAAAAAGACATACCCATGAGCTGCAGATGAACCAGTCATCCATGACAGAAATCGAGGGCAGAAGGATGGATTCTAGTTCATCTCATGTTTTTGCCATGCTTCTTAATGTTTCTAAAAAGCCTGGACTACTATCTGTATTTATTCTTTTTTATTTTTTACTGTCTTTCTGCCACTTGGGTGACTTCACACACATGCAAATTTTTTCAGATACGCTTTTAATACAAGTGTTCTAAAATAATCTGGAGAGAGAGTTGCCAGGTACCCAATTAATGCTGTGAAGCTGACTCCCTGAGTACATGAATCTTCCAACTGATTAGAACATAGAACATAGAAAACCTGCAGCACAATACAGGCCCTTCGGCCCACAATGCTGTGCTGAACATGTACTTACATGCAGCCCATTCCACGCACTCACCACTCTCTGCATAAAAAACTTACCCCTGACATCCCCTCTGTACCTACTTCCAAGCACCTTAAAACCGTGCCCCCTCACGTTAGCCATTTCAGCCCTGGGATAAAGCCTCTGACTATCCACACGATCAATACCTTTCATCATCTTATATACCTCTATCAGGTCACCTCTCATCCTCCATCGCTCCAAGGTGAAAAGGCCAAGTTCACTCATCCTATTCTCATAAGGCATGCTCCCCAATCCAGGCAACGTCCTTGTAAATCTCATCTGCACCCTTTCTATAGTTTCCACATCCTTCCTATAGTGAGATGACCAGAACTGAGCATAGTATTGAAAGTGGGGTCTGACCAGGGTCCGATACAGCTGTAATATTACCTCTCGGCTCTTGAACTCAATCCCATGGTTGATGAAGGCCAATGCATCATACGCCTTCTTAACCACAGAGTCAACCTGCACAGCAGTTTTGAATGTCCTATGGACAGGGACCCCAAGATCCCTCTCCCTCCTCCACACTGCCAAGAGTCTTACCATTAATACTACTTTGTATATCCTGCTATTATATTTGACCTACCAAAATGAACCACTGATTCATTTGATTAATAGATCAGGTATTGATAATGCTAAATGATAATATCCTACTGTGAGGGTTAGTGAATTGTGGGCAGGTTTTGTTGGTGCAGGAACCATGGCAACATTTGTGAGCTGCCCAGCACAACCCTCGCAGATTTGACATGATGCAAATGATGTATGTTTCAATGTTTTGATGTGCATGTGGCAAATAAAGCTAATCTTTATCTTTTTTTTATCTTTACCTTTATTTTTATCTTTAAAACTACTTCTACTGGCTGATGAGTATTATATTGGGGCCTTGGTCTATAAAGAGCTCTTTGAAGTCAGGAAGCACATAGAATGTGGTTGAAATTTGGAACTTTTTCTCTTTCAAATGCGGAACTGATGCCAGGACAATTGTTAAATTTAAGACAAAATTATTCCGTTTCTTTGATGACCAAAAATATTAACAGAAAAACATTCCTAAGTGAAGCTACATCACAAATTTCACTAAATGACACAGGGGAGTAAATGTACTGGTGGTTTACATATTCCTAAGATGCAGCAATGGTTGACTTGGCTAGGGCTGCATTTTACAGTCCATTTAACAATTTAATTTACCATTGGTTGCAAACTAAAACTTGAAGAAAGGAATTCCTAGACTTCACATTAGTCTCTGCTGGTAATGATCTGACATTTTATAAGCAAACAGTACACTAGCCAATTCACACATAGCATACAGTGATTATTGCTCTAGCTCATCACCAGGACCAGAAGATTATTGCTAAGCTTTGATATCCAAATTATTTTTGACCGAACATCTTTACAAAAACTAAACCTGAGTGTTTATTTTTCAAAAGAAGACCCACTATTATTCAGTTTTGCACTGGTAGATTTCTACGTTGTCTGTATATTTATTTTTTGGGACGTGGGCATTGTTGGCATAGCTAGTAGTCATTGGTCTGCTTTCCTTTTTCAACGAGGAGAATATTGGTTTGCCTCTGCAGTCACATGTAGGCTGGGTCGGTAAGGATGGTGGTTTAGTTACTAGACAGAGCTTGCAATGTAGTTTTGTGGTCATCATACCCAAGTCTGGCTGTTCTTTGTTTAAGAAAAAGCTGCCATGGTGGGATTCAAATTTAGGTTTCTAGGCTGCTCATTCAGACCTCTGGGTTATTAGTTTGATCACTCAACTAAAACACTGCAACAAGTTCAGATTATCTGATCAACCAGGCTCCAGTGTCTCACGTGTAATAACATAGCACAGAAGGAAGCCATTGGATCTGTGGAGAATTTATGCAATGAGCTCTTCTGAAGCATTGGGCTGTTGACTTGAAGCGCTAACTCTACTTCCTTTTCCAAAGATACTACCTGACCTGTTGAGCACTTCCAGCACCTTATACTCTTTTTTTAAAAATTTCAGATTATCAGCATCGGCGTTCTTTGGTTTTTTAAGTTTCTCAAATGCACATTGCTTTTTATCTCTCTGAGGTCCTATAATTTTATTCCCAAGTGTAAATTGAAATGAAACAATGAATGGTTACTTGTTGGATTAAAAAAAAGAAGATACTTTAAAACTGTACAGAACCCTGTAGATTCCATCCCTGTAGCATTGTTTTCAGTTACAATCTTTATATTGCAGATATAATTTAAAATGAAGGTGCATAAAGGTTTTCATGAATATTACCAGAACCAAGAAATTATAGTCATCAGGAAAGATTGTGTTGGACTGAGTCTCTCGTCTCCAGTAAAGGCTGAAGGGTGGCCTGATAGAGGAGAAACATTCACACTGAGTGAAACTTGTTCTCACTTAAGTCTGAGTCATGCAGTAATTAAACAGGCCCTTCAGCCCATCAAGTCAGCACCAAACATCAAGAACTAATCCCATTTTATTCTCTGCACATTCCCGTCGGCTCCTCTTTGATTCTGTTGCACACTTCTCACTAGGGACAATTTACAGTGAACAACTGCCCTTTCAAATGTGAGAAGGGATCACCCACATCTTTCAGACTGGGGTTGCTAAAGTGAAATTAAGGGAGGTTAATATAGACGAACAAGAAAATTTAGAAGAACAATTCCAAACGATTAAGTGAACTAAGATTGAAACAAGCAAAAATTGGGATTTTGACACTGGCATGAACAGCTAAGCAAAAGATTCATGCCAAATTTGAGATTCTACTCGCACAAAATTTGGGAGCTGGAGTAAACCAGCAGGTCCTTTGAGCCTGAACCGCCATGTAATATGATCATGGTTGATCTGTGCTGGCCTCAGCTCCTCTTCTGTGTAATTTTTCCTCACTGCTTTAAGAAGCCAGAAGATGATAGGTGGAAAAAGTAAAGGGCTGAAGAAGAAGGTGTCTGATAGGAAAGGAAAATAGACCGTGGAAGAAAGGGAAGGAGGAGGGGATCCAGAGGGAGGTGATGGGCAGGTGAGAAGAGGAGAAAGCTTGGGGGGGGGGGTAGTCTGACAGTGGAATAGAAAAACAGAGGAGGAAGGAGAGATAAGAAATTACTGGAAATTGAAGAAATTGATGTTCATGCCATTAGGTTGGTAGCTACCCAGATGGAATATGAGGTGTTGCTCCTCCAATCTGTCATTTGACCACACCATGGCTGTAGGGGAGTATTCTAGCTTTTGCTCCCTCCCTTTTCAGTCCTGATGAAGAGGCTTGGCCCAAAATGGTGACTGCTTATTCCCCTCCATACATGCTGCCTGACTTGCTGAGTTCCTCCAGCATTTTGTGTGTTGTTCAAGATTTCCATCATCTGCAGAATCTCTTGTGTTTGATGTAGATTCTTGCCTCTTACAAGAATAAAATAAGCAAAAAATATTTCAATTATTTAATTGAGAACTGCCTCTTAAAAATGAATGTTCCTTTGCCTGACTTACAGATAGACAGGCTTAAATTGTTTCCTGCTAAGTTTTGATAGGCTGTGGTACAGGCACTTTAAAAAAATGAGAACTAAAAACTGCTGAGTTTAAAAGGCCAATTGAATATGTATTAGAAAATGCTATTAAGGGTTACTGAACCAAGAGACTTATATTCTAAAGTACCTCTCATGTTCCTTTTGGGATATTACTGTGAACATTACAAGCACGGCAATGCTCTTCAAGCATAGAAGCTATTATGGAAGAAACACAACAACTTATTTTTTTTTAAAAAGTGAGATCCCATTATCAGCAATATGTTAAATGACCTTGAAGTGATATTGGTTCTGATACAGAGGGAGGAGATTGGAGGCAACTTGACTACTCTTTCAGCATCTTTCTCATCCTCCTCATTGGGCAGAAGGGGCTTTGATTTAGCATTTTAGCCACCAATAAGACACGTTTGCCGGAGCAGCATTCCATCAGCTCAGCTTCGGACAGGCGGGTAAGAGTGTTGCTCTTATCGTAGAGTCGTAGAGCACTGCGGCGCAGAAACAGGCCCTTCAGCCCATCAATTCATGCCGAGGTGTTACTCTGCCTAGTCCCATCGACCTACACCTAGACCATAGCCTTCCTATCCATGTACTTATCCAAACTTCTCTTGAATGTTGAAAATGAACTGGCATTCACCCCTTCCGCTGGCTGCTCATTCTACACTCTCAGCATCCTCTGAGTGAGGAAGATCCCCCTCGGGTTCCCCATAAATATTTTACCTTGTGAAATATCTGACTGAGGGCAAGAGTTCTTCCCACTAAATGGTGGTGGAATGAGCTGAAATGGATCACCCGTGCCCTCTTTAATTAGTGGAAATGGTGCTCCCTGTTGGTCTGAAACCACCTGCCACATATGTGTGCTTATTGTTTGAAGGAAAGTCTTTTCCCTGACCCAGCGAACATGCTTAGGAGTGTCATGGCTGCTTCATGGGCTCAAGAGGCTGAGTTTGTCCCCAACACCTTTGAGAGCAGGTTGTTTGTACTTTTGCATTTACTTTGATCTAAAAAATAAAGTCAACAACTAATGGAAGTTTTCTGGAGTTCTGCTGCACAGAAAGATTAACATTTGCTTTTGAGATTGACTGAGTTGCTTTGCGTTTCCCAACATCTGTTGCTTCTGTTTCAAGTGGTTACAATTTTTAATCATCTCCTCTCCAGTGGGTAAATTATGTGTTGTTTCATTATAAATAATTACCCCTTAACTTGCCAAAGCGATGCTGCCATCCTTATTCCTTTTAAACAGGCACAATATCTTTCCATTGACCTCATTAAAGAAGGGCTGAGTCTCATTCCCATTGTGTATAATGAGAAATTAACACAATTAATAGCAATGAGGTAGTGTCACTAGGATTACATGAGACGAACTTAACTCTTGTTTCACTGAAACCCTTCGCGTTGTACGATCACTCGTAGTGTGATCATTTGAGTCAAGTATGCAGTTGTCTCAAGGGCTGTCCACTGGTGGCTGCAGAGGCCGATTTGGAATCCGTATATTTCAGTTGGATTCCCTTAATGGAGAATGGCTGTGTGTGACTTTGTTTAACATGGAGAGGCTGATGCAGGGGGAGCTTCCACATGGTCCTTGACAGATTGGGGTCAGGGTCCGGTGGCATGGAACGGAAGATGACTAGGACCCCTTCACAACTGCAGCCTTCCTCCAGCTTCACTGTCATTGTGACATCATTGCGTTCTGCCAGCTCCACCATTGAGGTTTTGGTCAGATCGCTCTTGGTCAGGAGCCTTATTGCCAGGGACAACCCCACCAGGAGTTAAACTCCAGAGGGCATTCCCTTGGAATCTCAGGAACCTCGCAAACCTCCCCATCATGACAAGGTGTTGATCTTCAGAAAAGTCTCATTGTACTGACATAGCTTAGCCTATACTAACATTAAAATTCAACTACCGTAGTTGTTCCAGCCCTTCTGGACCCAATGCCTTCTGGCTAATTCCATTTAGATCATTAATGTTCTTGGGAAAGGAAATCTGCCATCCATTTTTAGACTGGCCCATAAACATCTCCAGACTCAACTCATGAGTTTGATTCTTAAAAATGTTCCCTAAAATAGCTGTCATCATCCACCTTCACAAAGAACAATGTTGCCAATGAGGCCTTGATCTGAAAAATGATAATTAAGTAAAAGGCATTTCATTGGATTTTCTGAGGAAGGGTCACTAACCTGAAATATTAATTTGGCTACTCTTTAAGTTCAGCTAAATATTCACTGGACTTGATGCTTTTATTTTGAAAGTCCAGTATATGCAGTTTTTGCTTTATCAGTCAATGTTTGTGGGAGCTTTCTGCGCACACGTTGTATGCTGTGCTACTCCCAGAAGCTATGGGGAGGGTTTGATGGCTTTTGGCCTATACTCAGTGGAGTTCAGAAAGATGAGGGCAGATATCATTGAAGCCTCTTGGATATTGTGTGATATGGAGAGATTCTTTCCATTTGTAGGAGAGTTCAGGGTCCATGGGGCACAGCCCCAGAATAAAAGGATGCTCATTTATGATTGCGAAACCAAATTTGTTGCCACAAAGGGGGTGGCGGAGACCAAGTCATTGTGTATATTTAAGGCAGAGGCTCTTGATTGGTAGGGGGATTAAGGGTTATGGGAAGAAGGTAAGAGAATGGTGTTGAGAAATAAAGCCACCCATGATTGAATGGTAGAACAGACTTGATGGACCAAATAGCCTAATTCTGCTTCTATTTCTTATGGTCTTTAGGTCTTACTGATCTACAAAGCATTCACTTCAAATGCACAGCATGTTAGGATGCCTGGAAAGAAGCAACAGAAATGGAGGTCTCTTTATTCACTCCATGGGTATGGATCATGACAGGAGACTAGTTGGAATTGAACTCTAATCAAGTAGCTTATATTTTCATAGAGGCTGCAAGTCTAAAGACAGGGATGGACCACATTCCTCACCCTGATGGGTGTGAGTAAACTAAATTGCTACCTGGAACATGATATTGAATCTTGAATTCTCTGCCCTAGAGGCTGTGGGAGAGTAGATCATTAGAGTTATTCAGGTTGGACATCAATAACTATTTGAAGGAGTGTGGAAATCAGGGATATGCAGAAATGGCAGAGAAGAGGAGTTGAGGCTGGAGGAAGATCAACGTCAAGTTTATTGACATAGACACAAGTACTGCATATGTATGCACAGGGGCAAAGAAAAACATAATTGCAGCAGCATCATAGGCATATAGCACAATATTCAAAAAAACATAAACTATACAAAATTATTCAAGAAAAAAATGCAAGTAGAACAAAAGGAAATCACATTAAATAATGGGAAAGACTTAAGGGGCCTGGTGACAGACTGTACTCGGGCTCCAATTTCTTGTGCTTGTGTGCTAGTTTCACCAACGCCATTATTGACACTGGCTTTTTATTCCAGTTTTATTCCAGTTCTCCAGAATCTGTATTTGCTTTTTGATTTTCATTCTAGATTTGCCTGTTGAACTGAATTTCAGATTACTAGCCCATTTCTGTGCATTACCTATGCACGTCTTTTCATTTTAGCCTCAACTTAGACCATCCATTGCTGGTTCACTCATCTGGTCATGAGGAGAGCTACACTTTCTGTAGAGATTTTTTCATTCCTGCCTTTTGGAGTTCCCATATCATGTCGTGACATAACTACTAAGATCCATAGATCAAAGTTTCACTCCCTGAGTATCAAAAGTATTATATATAATTTCATAAGTCAAATATTTATAAATGGAAATATACCTGTATTATCTTTTATGTAACAGAGCATTTCAAAGTACTCTTATACTGATGTATAAAAGTTATTGGGATAGGTGACCTAAGGCTTGAATATAGAGGTAGGTTTTAATTAGTGTCTTAAAATGGAATGGAAAGAAAGAGGGAAAGGAGGTATAATTGCAGAGGACAATGAATGCGCGGCTGCCATTGGTCAAAACCTGAGGCTGATCAAAGGAATGGAATTATTGGAACCCGTCAATCACAGAAGGTTGGAGAAGCTTGTGGAGAAAGAGAGGAGTGATATCATGGAAGGTTTGCAAAGGATAAAGCACCAGATCATTCCAAACACATCTTGCGCATGTAAGGTAGGCAAATGAAGTTTCGGGAAATGTGAGGTCATTCACTTTGATAATAGAAATCGAAAGGCAGATTATTATCTGATCGAGAGCAGCTGCAAATGAGTGAAGTGCAGAGTAACCAACGTGTTCTCGGGCACAAATCATATAAAGCTGGCAGGGAGGTCAATCAATTCATCACAAAGGCAAATAGTACTTTAACTTTCATTGCAAGGGCAGTTGAGGAGTTCTACATGAGTAGAGTAATGTAAGGTGTGGAAACATATGCATCATTCACAACCATCAACATTGAGTTGGGGTTCACTGTAAGTGGCTGATCTGACGTGAAGACATAATTACCGGTAAGTGCATTTTTTTTTACCATCTTTATGTTCTGTGTTTGGTGACAATAAAGGGAGCGTTGTGGTTTCCTTTAAACTTAAAACACCACTCCCGTTTTATTTACAAAAACTTACACAAGCAGTTGCACAGGGTACCACAGAAAGGAACAACAATGAAAATGATGCAAATATTAATTTTAAAAATATAGATGCAATTTAAGTAAATCAAAATTCATGATTCAAGAGTCAAGCTTATTTGTCATGTGTACATTGAAACATACAGTGATATATATCATTTGCATTTGTAGGTTTTCACAAAACGACATGAGGCATTTTATGTTTAAGAAAAGTTGTAACAACACACTTATTGAACTCCAAAAAACTGAACAAAAAGCGCTATAGAAGTTTTTTTAATGTAATTACATCATCGTGTAAGACCAGCCTTTGTGAACCCCAAATCAATGTGGGTGGTTTTGAATTATGTACGTTTCCACCAATTACATTACCCTACACAGACACCCCAATCCACTGCAGAATTCACTAAAACAGATCTCAGAAGAGCCACCTGGCTTGGATCCTTCATCTCTTGGGTGGAGAAAGAGCAGGGCCTTTCTCTGGCTCATCCAGAGGTGTGATGACACGCTCATGTTCATGTCATGACAGCAAAATCCTCCAAATCTTGGTGGGCTGGTTTATGGTGATTTCTTGAAACATTTTTAGGTTGACACCTCTTATCAATGATAAATATCTTTTCTCTCCATTCTAAAGATGGAACAGGCCATCATAAGGGGCCTAAGGGGGTGTTGATATGCATCATGGCTGAGGAAAACAAATAAGGCAGATTATTAGCCAGCAGGAACCCAAGAGCACTGCAAGGTAGGAGTAGGTGCAGAGGAATTGAATTTACTAAGGAAGGTGGAGCGCAGTGGAGAGGCCGACCAGACAGTTGTGGCATCTGGAATATAATCACCTGGCAGTTGTAATGACTGCTCATATACCAACTCAGCTGCGGACAACTGCAGGTGCTCTTTTGGTGCTGTTCTGTGCCCCAGCGGAACGCACGGGAGATGATCATGCCAACACTCATCTGTCAGGGAAGTCCTCAGAACAGCTTTTAAGGAGCAATGAAACTGCTTGCATAGGACATTTTCTGCGAGTGATGCACCATGGTATGATGTAGCCTAATGTTGAGGTTCTAGGCCATTACAGTCCAAAGGTCCGACATGAATTGGGACCACGGTCAGAGGAAATATCAGATGGGGTGCCAAACCGAGCAATCCAAGTGCTGATGACTGTGGCTATTGTCAATACTAGAGGAATGACCTCTGACTACCATGTGTTATGGCCCACCATGGTAAAAAGATGTGTGAAACTGTGGGAGAGGGAAGAGGACCAATAAGGTCCACATTGACATGGTCAAGCTGTCGCTCAGGGGCTTCAAAAGGTGCCAATTGCACCTGAGCATTACAGTAAATTATTGCCTGCTGCCACTCCACACAGGCTGCACTCCAATCACACACACCCTCTCTAAGGCTGTGCCGCACAAACTTTAATACAACCAGTTTCTGTGAGGCCTTCCGGATGGCTGCAAGATGCCATGTATGGAGTTAAAAACAGTCCACCTCCAGTTTGTGAACACTATGGGGTGAGGGCGACTGGTTAGACATCGTACAGAAGAGAAATCCCGAAATTGATATCAGCCAACTGCAGGCTCATGATTGTCGGTTGGTAAGCCTGGACCTCTGGGTCAGTAGCTTGGTCGTTGCCATGCTGGTGTAGTCAAACCCCTATGTGTATGGTTTCAATGGCTGTGCTTGAGAGGCAATCAGCCATGGCATTATTTTTCCCCTTGACGTTGTATATCAGTTGTGAACACTGATATGTAGGTCAGGTAGTGCTTGCTGTGTGTAGACCAACCGGCTGATATTTTAGCCATCGCATACTTGGGGGTTTGTGGTCAATGAACGCTGTGAAATGGCAACCATCTAGAAGAAAATCAAAACGGCAGACAGCTAAAGACCACGAAGCTCACGGTCAAATGTGCTGTACTTCCTTTCAGAGGAACTGAGCTGTCAGCTGAAGAAGGCAAGAGGCTGCCACATGCCTCTGACCAACTGCCCGTGCACAATGCCCACAGCATCATCTGATGCGTCTGTAGTAACGGCTATGGGTGCTTTGGGGAGCGGGTGCACCAGTAGGGTCACTTTGGAAAGCGTTCGTTTGTTATCATCAAATGCCCTGATCATGTCCGCTGACCAGTCAAGCACTCTTTTGGGGTAATTGCCTTTAAGCACACTCTGCAGGGGGAGTATACATTCAACAGCTCACGGAAAGAAGCATGATAGAAATTCACCATATCTAAAAACTGCTGCTGTTCTAGAAACTCCCTTAGTAGTGCGGGGCAGTGTGAAATCCATTAATAGTGTCTGCTTTTGATGGCAGGGGTCTTGCATCTTCTGAGAAAGTCAATGGTTGACAACCCAAACTGGCATTTAGCAGGGTGAACAATCAACCACGTTGCCTTAAGCACTCAAAAAGTGCACAAAGATGAGATACGTATTTGGATTTGGATGGACTAGCAGCAAGTATGTCATCTAGGTAAACAAAAAGAAAATCCAAGTCTTTTAATGCAGAGTCCATCAGCCGTTGAAAAGTCTGTGCTGCATTTTCCAGTCCAAATTGCATGCACAGGAACTCAAAGAGGCCAGACAGGGTTATCACAGCTGTTTTGTGAATGTCCTCCGAGCACACTGATACCTGACGGTAGCCAAAAAGATACTAGATGAACTTTGGAAAAAAATTAACTTCCTGGCTAAACATGCCAAAAAGTCTTGGATGAGTGGGACCGGGTAATAATCGGGGGTGGTGACTCATTAAGGCGTCAGTAATTGCCACATGGACGGCAACCACCATTGGACTTAGGGACCACATGGAAGGGCGAAGCCCAGGGACTATTCAACTGGCATACAATCTTTTCACATTGACAAGCTCAGCCTTCACAGTTGCCAACTTTTCTGGGTCCAGTCTATGCATGCGAGCCTGGACTGGCAGGCCAGTTTGGGAATGTGGCACTTAACCTCATGTTTTGTGACTGTAGTGGAGAACGTGGGCTTGGTGAAGTCTAGGATTTCACCCAGCAATCAAGTAAACTCACATGCTGGGGGATCAGGGTAACGACCCAAAGTCCTTGACATCTACAAGCTGGCAGTTCTTAAGATCGACTAATAGTCCTTGGGCACACAGGAAATCTGCACTGAACAGTATAGGCACTTCAGCCAAGATGAAGTCCCATGTGCAATGTCCTTGGAGCAGAATGTCACCTGTCGTGTTCCATAGGTCTGAATCCTGCTGCCATTGGTGGCCTCCAGTGAGGTTTCAGAGCTCTTTGCCTTCTCTTCAGGCAGCACATTTACTTGGACATCCATAACACACAGGAAACATCACCCGGAAAGTGTGTCTGTAATGAGCATTAAACCGCCCTGGCAGCTGGAACCCACAGTGCTCATAAGACTCTGACGCCCTCATGCGCTGGCTCTGTCAAAAGTACAAGGTGGTCGGCACTTCCTAGTGGTTGTACCAAGCGAGTACTCTACGCAGTCTGTTTTGCAGCGTGCTTATCTGTTGGAGGCTTTGCTGACCAACTTATTGAGGTAGGAAATGGAGGAGGAATTATGCACTGCTACCTGGCTGAGTGTAACTAACTATCAGTCATTTTAGTAAGCTCCCTATATTCCTTTGCAGGTGCATCAGTGAGGGCTATGCGAACTTGATCTGGCACTTGCTGCATGAGGAGTTCTTTAAAAATAAAACAAGAATGATGATTTCCCAAAAGAGAAAGCATGTGGTCTATTAGCTCCAAAGACCTAACATTGCCAAGGCCAGACAAGGAGAGCAATTGCTAAACAAGAGAAAATCTGCAGATGCTGGAAATGCAAGCAACGCACACAAAAATGCTCGAGGAATTCAGCAGGCCCAGCAGCATTTAAGAAAAGAGTATAGTTGACGTTTCATGTCGACACCCTTTGACAGGTTTTGTGGGGTAGGAACTTCCTGCCATTGGGTTTCGGCCCAAAACGTCGACTGTGCACTTTTCCTAGATGCTGCCTGGCCTGCTGAGCTCCCCCAGCGTTTTGTGTGAGAAAGCAATTATTTGCTGTGTTCAGATTCCAATAGTCCAAAAGCTTGTAAAAGGCAATCAGTATTTATCGTGTTCAGACAGGTGTTCTAGGAGACTCAATACTCTCGTAGGCGTGGGGTTTCCGAGCAACGCTACCTCATAGTGGAGGTATTTTCTCATAGTGTGAATTGGGCTCTGGCTTGTACAAACAAGCAAAGCATTTTGCTTCCAAAACTCCAGCAGTTTCAAAGCGACTGCATTGGCTGACAAGATCAATAACTCTGGAATCGTACTAGGACATTGGGGTCATCAATATAGATTTTCACAAATAAAACAACATGAGGCTTTTTATGTTTAAGAAAAACCATAACAGCCCATTTATTAAACAGCCAAAAACTAAACACAAAGTACAGTAAAATTAATTACATCATCATGTCAGACCAGCCTCTTAAAGTGAACCCTAACTCAATGTCAGTGGTTGTGAATTCTGTACATTTCCACCAATTATATTACCCTACACACCAACAACCAACACAACTGTGGACGTGCTAGGGGCATTCCGCATGTGTTGCCACATACTCCAGTGCCAACATAGTATACACACAGTGCTTGACAGAACAATCCAGAACACGACAAGCAACAAACAACTGCAGCACAACAAGCCCCTCTCCTCCCTCCCAATCACACATATATACAGTCCTTTAACTCCAGGACAGTCCTCCATCCTTCAGCTTCCAGCAGAATTAGACTCTTTTTTCTTTTTACAATATTTTTATTCAGAAGAAAAAACAAGATTTACAGAGTGCAACACCTAGATACATCTCAACATAAATTGTGTACATTCATATATTGTAATAAAATTGATCAAAATGTTATAGCATATCACATAAAGGTATACCACTCTGTAATCAAAAATTTAAAGATAGGTCATACATCATAAAATAATTTTTTTATATAAAAAAGTCAACCCCCTACCAACTACCAAAGAAAAAAGCTGATGGATGATAATGGATAATTAGAAAAAAAAACATATTCGCTTAAGAAGAGAAGATAGAAATATACATAAAAGTCTGTGCACTGTTAAACTTTATAAATTGGAAAAGTAACTTAGGAAAGGTCCCCAGATATCATAAAAAGATTGTTTCAAATTTAAGACTGAGCAGCGGATCTTCTCTAAATTTAAATAAGACATCATATCACGTAGCCATTGAAGATGTGTAGGAGGGGTAGACTCCTTCCATTTAAGCAAGATTGCTCTCCTTGCTAAAAGAGAGGCAAAAACTAAAACCTGTAGGTTAGGAGTATTTAAAGTTATATCTTCATTTGCAATGATACCAGACAAGGCAGTAAGGGGATTTGGGTCAAATTGGACCCTAAAAAGTTGTGAGAAGGTATGGAATACTTCCCGCCAAAACTTTTCTATTTTAGGGCAAAACCAAAACATATGAATTAAAGAGGCATCAGCAGAGTTGCATTTATTACAAAGTGGAGAAACATTTGGATAAAAACTAGACAGCTTCTGTTTAGAAATGTAAGCTCTATGAACCACTTTAAATTGTAGAAGAGAATGACGGGCACAGAAAGATGATTTATTAACCCATTTAAGAATTTTAATCCATCTTTCATTAAAAATCTGACAATTTAGGTCATCCTCCCAAGCTTTTTTTATTTTATCTAAAAAGTCTTGTCTAGAATCAATCAACAAGTTATTGATACCGGTAATAGAACCATTAACAAAAAGTTTTAAATTTAAAAGATCGTCCAGTAAATTTTTATCAGGACCTATAGGAAAAGCAATTAATTGGGAACGTAAGAAATCTCTAATTTGAAGGTATCTGTAAAAATCTGTTTTTGGCATTGCAAATTTAGTTGACAATTGGTCAAATGAAGCAAGAGATCCTGAGATAAACAGGTCCCAAAACACTTAATACCTAGTTCATCCCAATCCTTAAAGACTTTGTCAGTCATGGAAGGGATAAAAAAAAATTAAGGAGAATGGGAGATAATAATGAAAAATTCGCTAAACCAAAAAATTTTCTAAATTGAGACCAGATCCTTAAACTTTGCTTAACAATTATGTTATCTGTTGTTTTATTTGCTGAAAAAGAAGAGTATGAGCCAAGAAGAGAGACAATAGAGGAATTTTTTACAGAATTAACTTCTAAGGAGACCCATGATGGGCAATCTTTACGATAAATATAATAGGACCTAAAAGTAATATATTGGCAGCCCAATAGTAAAACCTAAAATTGGGTAAGGCTAATCCACCCATCTCTTTATTTCTTTGTAGGTAAACTTTACTTACACGAGCTTATTTATTATTCCAAATATAAGATGTTAAAATTGAATCTAAAGAATCAAAGTAGGTCTTAGGAATAAAAATAGGTAAAGCTCGAAAAAGATATAAAAATTTAGGGAGAACCTTCATTTTAATCAAATTAATTCGGCCAATTAGGGATAAAGAAAGAGGAGACTATTTAGAAAGCGTCTTTTTCACATAATTCAATAAGGGGTTTAAGTTTTCTTTACATAAATTCTTGAAGTTTTTAGTAATTGTTACACCTAGATATGTAAATTGACTTGTAACAAGCCCCTCTCCTCCCTCCCAATCACACATATATAACAGTCCTTTAATTCCAGGACAGTCCTCCATCCTTCAGCTTCCAGCAGAATTAGACTCAAGTTCACAGACACTGGATATCAACCTCTGCAGAAGACTTGCAGGAATTCAAAGTCTTGGCTCAGGCCAAAGGGCCTCAACTTCCAGACTTTCAGTTCAGTCTTTGGGCCTCGATCCTCAGCATCAATCCCAGCACCCACTGCTCACCAACACTAAGCCTCCAACTCTAAACTCACTGACAACAGGACCCTGAAAACTACTTGCACTTAATTTTCTCCTCAGGGCTGAACTCCCCATTCAAATGCATTCAGTCTGACAGGCAGCATCGTTACCTCTGATGAAGGAACGGTGTTTTCATTCCACAAAGACTTACACAAGGATCAATTGAATTTGACCCCTTTAAATTGTATGATGTTGTGCTATTTCCACCAGTGTCCGTGGCTTTGAACTGAGGTGGTAGGTTTGAAGTTCATCTGGCCTCCCTCCTCAGCATGTCAAAGCTGCTCTATCTGCTGATGTCCACCTCATCTGGCCCAACTTGCATAGCTTTTGAGCTTCACAGGACTGCTTTCTGTCAGTTTGATTCCAGCCAGGAGTTTCCCACTAGGGCCACATATAACAAGCATCTAGCCAGCACTGGGATGATGGGTGAATGGGATTAGGTGCAAACTTGACATCTGTGATACTGAAGATGTAATGCCTCTTAATATCGTGGCTTAAACCTAGTTGCTTCCTTATTTTTGGGGACAACGTGGAGAGTTAGGGGTCAGTTTAGGGTTCAGGGACAGGGATGAGGGAGAGTTGGAGATCAGGGGCAGTCTGGGCAGGAGTTTGAGAGCAGGTCAGAGCACTCAAATTTCAAATTTCAGAGTAAATTTATTATCAAAGAGCATATATGTCACCATATACAACCCTGAGATTCATTTTCTTGTGGGCACACTCAGTAAATCCAAGAACTATGATGAAAGACTGCACCCAGCAGGATGGACAAACAACCAATGTGCAAATAACAACAAAAAATGCAAGTACAAAGGAGAAAAATAAAATAATAATAACAATAAATAAATATGCAATAAATATCAAGAACATGAGATGAAGAGTCCTTGAATATGAGTCCGTAGGTTGTGGGAACAGTTCAGCGGAGCAACTGAAGTTGAATGAAGTTATCCCCTTTGGTTCAAGAGCCTGATGGTTGAGGGGTAATAACTGTTCCTGAACCTGCTGGTATGGGTCCTGAGGCTCCTGCATCTTCTTCCTGATGGCAGCAGTGAGATTAGATCATGGCCCGGGTGGTGAGGGTCCCGGATAATAGAGGGTTCAGCGATAGCATTCTGTATAATGTGCTCACCAGAGGGGAGGAGTTTACCCGTGATAGACTGGGCCCTATCCACCTCTTTTCATGGTAGATTTTCGGTTTAACCTCAGTGCTTCAAGTACCTTGGGTCAAGAATGATGAGTTCGGAGAAGGACATAAAGATACAGAAGGAGCTGGCGAGGAGGGCTATGAACAACATGAAGGAAACCTGGAGGTCGAACCTGACCAGAGGGCTCAAAAAGATCTTCATAGCAGTCATAGAATCCATTCTCACATACGGATGCGAGATGTGGACACTCACCAAGACCATGCAAAAGTCACTAGATGGTTGTTATACACAAATTCTCCGGGTGGCTCTTGATGTGAGTTGGCAACAGCACATGACAAATGTCGAACTCTATAACGACCTACCGATGCTCACTACTAAAATCGAGATGAGAAGACTGCAACTAGCGGGGCACTGTCTACGTCACCCTGAGCTACCTGCCAGCCTAGTCATCACATGGGAACCCAAGCACTGGAGGATGAACCCTGGGCGCCCTCCCAAGACTATAGTCAACACGCTCCTAGAAGATAGCGGCGTGGCAAATGTAGATAAACTGAGCACACTAATCAGGGAGCGGGAGGAATGGAGAGTCCATCATCGTGCCAGACACTGGTCCCCTAGGCCTGAGTCAATGTAGTAGTAGTAGTACTCATTGCTATATCCAATCCAGTCTGTAATGCAACCAGTCAATACTGCGCAAATGGAGATTATGGAGGAATATTGCTGCCAATCTGAGCTGACTGGGGTCTGCAAGTGAGGAAATTGAGGGTCCAATTGCAAAAGGAGGTATTGAGGGCAAGTTCACTTTTAACATTTAAGAAAAATTTGGACAGGTACATGGATGAGAGGTGTATGGAGGGATATGGTCCAGGTGCAGGACAGTGGGACTAGGCAGAAAAATGGTTTGGCACAGCCAAGAAGGGCCAAAAGGCCTGCTTCTGTGCTGTAATGTTCTGTGGTTCTATGGTTCTATTGATTAGTTCTGAATGCTGAGCTGCAGTCGATAAAGAGCACCCTGATGTATGAATCTTTACTGTCCAGCCGTTTCATGGTTGAGTGAAGACCCAATGAAATTGCATCTGCTGTGCATCGTTTGTGCCAGTGGGCAAACTGAAGCAGATCCAAGTCACTTCTCAGGCAGGAGTTGCTATATTTCATCACCAGCCTCTCAAAACACTTCATCACAGTGGATGTAAGTGCTACTGGATGTTAGTCATTGATGCAAGTTACCAAGTTCTTCACAGGCACGACTATGAGTGAAGCATGCTTGAAGTAGGTGGGTAGCTCATACTGCTGAAATGAAAGGTTAAAGATATCAGTGAACACTTCTGCAAAATAATCAGTACAAGAACTTAGTACTCAGCTCGATACCCCATTTGGGCTGAATGCATTATATGAGTTCACCCTTCTGATGAATGCTCTCATGTCGACTTCAGCGACTGAAATCACAGAATTATTGGGGGCTGTGGAAGTTCATGAAAGTTCTTACATGTTTTGATGGTCAAAGTGAGTATAGAAGGCATCAAGCTCATCTGGGAGTGGAGCCCTGTTGGCACCTATTCACTTTGTAAGAGGTAATAGCATTCAAGCCCTGCCACAGCTGTCCTTCAATGATTCAAGTTTAGTCCAGAATTGCCACTTTGCCCATAAAATGGCTTTCCACAGATTGAATCTGGACCTCTTATATCTTACTTGCTTGCCAGACCTGAATGTCTCTGATCCAGCCCTAAGCAGATTGTAGATCTCATGGTGCATCCAAGGCTTCTGGTTAGGGAAGACTCTGAATGGTTTTGTGGGGGCACATTTATCTACAACTGCTTTTATAGAGCCTGTGACAACTGTGGTGTGTTAATTGAGATCCATTGGTGAGTCCCTGAACAAGGCACAGTGCATCAACTCAAAGCAATCTCCTAGCCATTCCTCTGTCCTCTGTGACACCTCTTTGTTGTCGTTACCTCTGGAACCGTGCTCTTTAGCATCTTCCTGTATGGAGACAGGAGAAGGACAGCCAAGTGCTCATATTTCCAGTAATGTGGTCTAGGCATGGAATGGTAAGCATTCCTACTCGTAGTGTAGCAGTGGTTTAGTGTGTTGGGACCCCTGGTGCTGCAGGTTCTATGCTGACAATAATTCAGCAGAGCTTTCTTCAAATAAGCCTAACTGAAGACCCCAACTATGATTTAAAATGCATCAGGGTAGGCTGTTTCTTGTTTGGTGATGGCAGCATTCAATATCTTAGGTGCCTGATTTATGCTGGCTTTTGGCAGGATGTAAACTGTGGCTAGGATCATGGAGGAGAACTCTCTTGGTAAGTAGAATGGTTGACACTTAATCATTAGATGTTCCAGGTCATTGGAAGAAGGGTACGGCAAAACCACGAGATCCAGGCACTGCAAGGAGTCTATCACGAAGCATAGACCCTCACCTTTTGCCTTCTCCAAATTAGTAGTTCAGTCCTTCCTGTGTATTGAAAAGCCTTTGAGTCTTACTGATGCATCTGGCCTTCTTAGAGTGAGCCATGTCCCCATGAAACACAGAATGCAACAATTCCTCATTTCCCTCCAATACAGCAATTTTGCCCTTGGGTCCTCAATTTTGTTCTCCAACGACTGCACATTTGCTAATAGGATGCAGTGTAGAGGGGTCCCATTCCTCTGTGTTTCAGCATGTCTTGGTGAACCCCCTCTTGCCTCATTTCTGGCTATGGTGATGAACCTTCATCTGCTTAAAGATGCTGAACCTGCTTTCTTGAAACTTAAGTCAAATGAGTTCTTCAGAAGATCATGATATCTGTAGTTCATTAGTCAGTTTAAAAGTATGTTGTTTAAGGGGAAATTACATGCTGCACATTGCAGTGAGAGTACTCCAAAAGACACAGATTTAGAAGTTTTGTAACCAGTCCACAGAATATTGCCATGGTTCACCAACACCATCTTGATTCTGCAGCCTAACATTAGTGATCCCAGAGGTTCGGTCAGCAGATTTTGAGGAGTCAGCAATCCCCAGTTTGGCGAATCCCAGTACTGGGTCAGAAATCCATATGGGTGGCAAATCCTGGGCACTGACAGGTGTCATGAGCACTGCTGACACCCAGTTTACCAGGGTTGGAGATCAGTGCGAGTCTAAAGGTCGAGGTCCGAAGGTCAAACCCCGCGATTGGTCGATACCCAGAGAGAACGAAGGGTCCTGTTTCTTGGCCTGAAAGGTCATCTGTTCACTCTGTTCCATAGGTGCTGCTTGACCTGCTGAGTTCCTCCAGCATTTTGTCTGTGTTACTTTAGATTTTCAGCATCTGCAGATTTTCTCATGTTTGGAAAACACTTCACTGTATGTTTCTATGTACATGTGATAAATAAATCTGAATCTGATGTTATAGAGTAAAAGAAATGCTGCATTAATGGTTCTGTAGGAGTTAAAGTGTACAGGGTTGGGGTTATTAAGGATTACTATTATTCAATCATGTGGTTTGAGCAAGGAACTACATTTAGAATTATCTAAGTGAAGAAAACATCGACAGTAAGCTTAGCCAGAACTACCAGGCAGCCCTGAATTCGGTTAAATCCTCTTCTGGAAACAACTGAACATCACACAATGTTTTAATGTCACTAACACCACTTTCAAGGCTTTTACTGGATATCAAATTCTCTGATAAATGAACTCTTCTGGTATCTTGAAGGTAAAATAAACCTCTTTGTTCACCCGTTGTGTGTGGTACAAGGTGGAAAGATAATGCTGGAAGCTTCAAAACAGCCAGGAAACCTCAGTGACGGCAGCCTGCTGCTCTGTAATGTAAAAGGAAAAAGCATGGAAAGCAGAATTCTCTATTGATAGAATATTTAAGTAATGACCCTACTATGCATTCTGAATAATAAAACAGGTTGTAGGTGCGGTATTTCTGTGTGTGTGTGTGTGTGTGTGTGTGTGTGTGTGTGTGTGTGTGTGTGTGTGTGTGTGTGTGTGTGTGTGTGTGTGTGTGTGTGTGTGTGTGTGTGTGTGTGTGTGTGTGTAAGAAACACTGCCCCTCTGTGTGCCATTGCTCCTCCCTATTGATGAGACAAAGGCAATAACAGCAATAAGATGGGATGAAGCAAAGCTGAGCAGACAATGATCGGTGAATGTCATTGATGGTTGATGGGTAGACTATCCATCATCCACTGTCAACACTAGGTTCCAACTTTCTTCCTCTGCTGACAGTTTTTTCACTGCAATGTCCCCAGTGGTCTGTCCTTCTCCCCGGGTCAATGCCCTGTCTCGCGTTCCTTCAGCTAAAACGTTTATCCACAGGGCTGTCATTAGAAATCAGCTGGCAGTAAGAATCCTAGCCTCTTTTCTTCCTTGATGGTCTGTGTGTCTCTAATATTTTCCTTAAATTGGGCTGGCTCCTTTATGCTTGTGGGCGAATCTCCTGCACATTTAACTCCTGTTCAATTTCTTGCGAGTTTCATTGCATTGCTCCCCTTACATGTTCTGAATCGTATCAATTATTAATAGTTGGTGACTGATCTACTGTTGATAAATTGGCATGCACTGAAATTATGGTGCAATTCGGTTTACAGTATGTGTCAGACTGTGCCAGTGCCATATTCTGTGAAATCTGAAGAGGAATATTTTTGCAGTGTGGAGAAAATGCACAAACACTAAAAATATTGTAGCCTTGGTTACTTGGTCAGTCGGGGAAGCTGACAGACAGACAGATTTGCTTTTAATATCTCAGGATGTCTCTAAGCCCAATGATACAAAATCATATAAATGTTACAGAAGCCATTTGGCCCATCAAAATGTTCAGTTCAATTGAACATGCTCTCAGATCCATTCCCCTGCTTTTTCCCAGTAGGCCAGAAAATCATTTTCCCTCTGTTGCTCTTCCAATCCCTCGAATGATTCCTTCCCCACCATATTCCAGAGAGTGAATCCCAGACCACAACCATTCCATGAATTTAAAAAAGACTATCCCTTTAAATTTATGCCCCCTGTTCATTAAATCATCTGCTATAGAGGCAGGGAAGTTGTTTCCACCGATAGGTGAGACTAGAACTAGGGGACATAGCCTCAAGATTCAGGGGAGTAAATTTGGGACAGAGATGAGGAGGAACTGCTTTTCTCAAAGAGTGGTGAATCTGTGCAATTCTCTGCCCAATGAAGCAGTAGAGGCTACCTCAGTAACTATATCGAAGACAAAGTTCGATAGATTTTTGCATAGCAGCGGAATTAAGGGTTAGGGGAAAAGGCAGGTAGATGGAGATGAGTCCATGGTGAGATCAGCCATGATCTTATTGAATGGCGGCGCAGGCTCAACAGGCCAGATGGCCTACTCTTGCTCCTATTTCTTATGTTCTAGTGTTCACTGGGGATTGCTTCCTTCTTTCTAAACCAGTCAGGATCTTGTCTCCCTCTGTCAAATCTCTTCTTAACCTTTCTTGTTCCAAGAAGAACCCCAGTCTCAGAACTAGAAACAGAATCAAGTTTAGCATCACTGACATATGTCATGAAATGTGTTGTTTTGCAGCGGCAGTACATTGCAATACATAACAAAAATGGCTATAAATTACAATAAGAATAAATATTAAAACAAAATTAAATAAGTAGTGCAAAAAGAGAGGAAGAAAAGGAAAGTCATGTTCATGAGTTGATTATCCATTCAGTAATCTGATGAGAGGAGGGGAGGAAGCTGTTCCCGAATCACTGAGTGTGTATCTTCAGGCACCTGTATCTCATCCTTGATGGCAGCAATGAGAAGAGGGCATGTGCTGGGTGATAGGGGTCCATAACAATGGATGCCACCTTTTTCACGTATCCCCTTTTGAAGGTGTCCTGGACACAATGGAGCTAGTGCCCATGATGGAGCTTACAGATTCCTGCAGCATTTCTTGATCCTGTACAGTGACCCTCCATACCAGACAGTGATAGTGATGCAACCAGTTAGAATGCTCTCCACTGTACATCTGTAGAAAATTGTGAGTGTCTTTGGTGACGTACCATTTCTCCTCAAACTCCTGATGAAATATAGCTGCTGTTGTGACTTATTTGTAATTGCATCACTATGTTGGGCTCAGAATATATATTTAGAGATGTTGACATCCGGTAACAAGAATTGCTCACCCTTTCTGCTTCTGAGCTCATGATGAGGACTGGTGCATGTTCCCTTGACTTTCCTTTCCTGAAATCCACAATTAATTCTTTGGACTTACTGACGTTGGGTACAAGGTTGTTGTTGCAATACCACTCAACCAGCTGATCTATCTTGCTCCTACATGCTTCCTAGTCATCATCTGAACCTCTGCCAAAAATAGTTGTGTCATTGGCAAATTTGTAAATGGCATTTGAACTGGGCTAACCACACAGTTGTGGGTGTAGAGAGAGTAGAGCAGTGGGCTAAGCATGCATCCATGAGGTACACCAGAGTTGATTGCCAGTGAGGAGGATATGAACAGACTTTGGTCTCTGAGTGAGGAAGTCAAGAATCCAGTTGCAGACGGAGGTACACTAGCCCAGATTTTGGAGCTTGTTAATTAGAATTGTGGGTATAATTGTGTTGAACGCTAAAATGTTGCTTACTGAAGTACCCATGGCTGTGACTGTGGATTTCAGCTGTAGTAGTCCTATATGGGATTATTTGATGATTCCCATTGCACACCAAGTCACCCCTTAATGACACCACTTGATATATGGCATCTGAGATCTAACCATAGAGTTAAACTCACTCATCACTGGATCTATTTCATTTAAAGTTGAGCTAACATCTCAGAGAATCTATCCTGGACAAACACATTGATGCAACCATGAAGAATCATGACAACACTTTGTTAGGAGTTTGAGGAGGTTCTGTCAGTCAACCTGCAAACTGCTACAGAGTGGAATTCTGACTGGGTGCATCATTGCTTAGTATGGAATCTCCGATTTGCAGGATTGAAAGAGGCTGCAGAAGGTTGTAGAATCATTTAGCTTCATCATGGGCACAACCCTCCCTACCATTAAGGACATCTTCAAAACGTAGTGCCTCAAGAAGTAGCATCCACCATTAAGGAATCTCACCACCCGGGACATGCCATCTTATCATTATTAGGGAGGAGGTATAGGAGCCTGAAGTTGTAGGAACAGATTTTCCCCTTCACTATCAGATTTCTAAATGGTTAAAGAGCACATGACACTCCCTCACTATTCTTCTATGTCTTGCATTCTACTGCTGCCACACAACAACTTCCACGACTTATGTCAATCGTAATAAACCTGATTCTGATTCTGAGGAGCTGTCAATCAACCAGAACATAGAGCAAAAAAATTGAACTGAATACGGAACAAGCTCATCGCCATGAGTTCTCCCAATTAGACTGTCAGTGGCAGAGGCGTGATACAAATGCAAGGTCCACGTTGTGTTTATGGAGCTTCTGTGATTGCTGACAGTATTTACTTGAGTTAACCAATGCCATTATCCATAGCAGTAAAAGTATTGTGAAATTTGTGAATGGAGATAAGAAGATATGGTAGAAATTGTATTGCCAATCATTGTCCATCAACAACAAAACACTTTAGCAAATAATAAAAGAGATATCAATGCTTCTATACAAATACAAGTACATGAAGCTCATGTTATGAGTTATAATGCTATAAATGTTATTGGAAACAAAAACTACTGGAAATCTGAAATAAAAACAAAAAATACTGTTGTCACACTGGGTCAGTCAGTACCTGTAGAGAGGGCATCAGTTAATGTTTCAGCTCGATGTCTTATCAACCTAAAATTAAATTGGCAAATTGTTAAAATGGTTTATTATTATCACATGCACTGATGTAGAGTGAAAACTTTGTTTTGTATGCCATCCATACAGATCACATCATCACACAATTGCATGAGGCAGACAAAAGAAAGGACTAATAGAAGGCAGAATAAAGTAACAAACATAAAATTCTGGAGGAACTCAGCAGGTCAGGCAGCATCTATGGAGAGGAATAAATAGTCAATGTTTTGGGCCGAGACCCTGATGGATTCCTCCAGCATTTTGTGATTGTTACTCTGGATTTACACAGAAAGAGTGATGCTGGTAGACAACAAGGTACAAGGCCATAACAAGGTAGTTTGAGAGGTCAAGAGTCCATCTTGAATTGAATTGACTTTATTTCTTACATCCTTCACATATATGAGGAGTAAAAATCTTTACATTACATCTTGGTCTGAATGTGCAATGTGCAAATTATAGTAATTGTAACATTAAGATTATTTTTTTCTCTCCACAGAAGACCTGCTGGACTCACATTATCATCTATTATAAATGTTAATTCACCCCAAAGATTTACACGGCTTCTCAGTAAGATGAGAGCCGGCTGATGGCGCAATGGCATCAGCGCCAGACTCCAGAGCGAAGGCTCCCCAATTCAAACCCTAGTTGGGCCACCCCCAAACACGCTTTCCATCTGTGCTGGGTTGAGCATTGAGCTAGCCACTTGGCCCACTGTGCTGTATTGTTCTTTGTTCTTTGATTGAAGAGATACAGTGAGAAGGCAGGAGATTGGGGCTGAGAGGAAAATTGGATCAGCCATGATGAAATGGCGGAGCTGACTCGATGGGCCAACTGTCTTAATATCTTATGGTCTTATGTTTTTATATATATAGCTGCTGTTAGTAGGGAAGTGTTCCAAGTACCTATTAAATCCTCCCAATGGCTATTCGAAAATAACCTCTGAGAACCACCTTCACATGTGGTTTAGCTATTAAACTTGGTGGAACTGTTTCTAGTGACAAGAAGAATGGGCAAAGCCATGTTACTGGTGGCTTAAAACTAGTTGCTTTGGACAGATGGGGCTCGTTACCCATGGTTGGCAGCTCATCGAGGAGAAGGAAAACTCTAATCTCAAACCTCCGCTGCCTTGGAGCTACACCCATTCACGGAGAAACCTCAGGAGTAAACCCCGAGGAAAAATCTGGAAATGGAGTCCCAAAGGCGGTCCTATGTTGGGTTCAACACCGACTGGTAACTCCTGTGATGTCACTGGTGCCAAACTGTATCTGTTTCTGATGTTCCTTTGGACTCATCACCGCATGGAGAGGAGGAGCCTGCGACATGGGCACTCCTTGTTCTTTATATTGACTGGCCTGGCTTGCGTGCTGGCTTGTGTATCATGTAGACAGACAGCACGCAGCATTTATGGTCGACTCCAAGCCAGCAGAAGGGGGTGTGTGTGTGTGTGTGTGTGTGTGTGTGTGTGTGTGTGTGTGTGTGTGTGTGTGTGTGTGTGTGTGTGTGTGTGTGTGTGTGTGTGTGTGTGTGTGTGTGTGTGTGTGTGTGTGTGTGTGTGTGTGTGTGTGTGTGTGTGTGTTTCTTATTGTAATTTATAGTACTTATTCTGTATCACACTGTACTGCTGCCACAATGAACAACGAATTTCATGGCATTCGGTATGTCACTGATAATAAATCTGATTCTGATCCTGAGTACTTTCTTCAGTGTAACTTCTTTATTTCCTTGAAAGTTCCTTACTGAACTTCTGATGTTCTCCATTTTTTAAAAATCTCTGCAAAGATAAAGTATTAAGAACTCAAGATCTGGCTGGTTTTATGCACGGGACTGGTGTTTCATATACATTTGCACACAAGCACGGTAATTTGATGCCCAACCGTTATTTGACATCTGGTTCTCTTGTGTGTGAATAAGTGGAAGTCAGGTCCTATTTAAGCAGAGATAAAGCTGTTCCAAATGCTAAAGGTTCACTTGGATCAGTTGTAGTCTGTGTACCTACTTTCACTGATGTTCGAAAAGCCACATTCCAAGTTATTAAAGCGTTTAATGAGAATGACAATCACCATCCATTTAGACACTGTGAATCCCATTTACCCATTCACCTTCATATGCATTTGCTTCTCCCATGGGAAGGGAAGGGCGGAGTTCAAGGCTACATCCAAACCTTGCTCTTCACCTCCCCCCACGCCACTGCACGCCACTGTAGCCGATCAGGCAAGGGGGCCCAATACTAGTAATCTGATTATAGTACTTTCCAACGGCATTTCATTAACGCTGAAAGGAAATAAGTTTCGGTTTAGGCAATTAGAAAAACAAGGCCAAACAGGGGTTTGCTTCACTGCTGAGAGCACAAGCAAGAGATCTGGAGTAGAAATCAAAGAGATTTTGGGCTGATGGTAAATTATAAAATACATGAAATAAGGTACCTCTGTAAAGGAGATCTTCAGGCAGCATTTACAGCTGAAAAGGCGATGTTGGAAGAACTCACTAAAACACTGAATGACATTTTGAGTTTTTAAGATGTCACATGTAATTAAGTGCAAATTTCAGCATCGATATGTATGCTTATGAGAGGTGGCTCCTGGGATATGAGAAGTGGTCCAGGCTTCCTAGGGCATGGCTGGAGGGTGGTGTCGTGTAGCAAAGGCAAGTTGTGCCAAAGCTAGGGCTCAGTGGAGAGGGATCACAGTCACGTGTTCTTTCTCCGCATTAGAGAGCAAGTGCTGTAAGGAGAGGGTGGACAGACCTCAGATGTTTGTTCTGGAGTGGTGGAGGCTGAGGAGAGATCTGATCGAGGTTTATAAGATTATGAGAGTCATAGATAAAGTAGACAGTCAGCATCTTTTTCCCTTCTTGAAATACAGTCGGCCCTCCTTATCCGCGAGTTCCACATGCGCGAATTCAACCAACTGCGAAGCGAGAAAACCAGGAAGTGCTCTTCCAGTATTCATTGTTCGAGCATGTACAGACTTTTTTTCTTGTCATTACCCCCTAAACAATGCAGTATAACAACTACTTACATAGTATTTACATTGTATTAGGTATTATAAGTAATGTAGAGATGATTTAAAGTATACAGGAGGATGTGCATAGGTTATCGTGAATCAGGATTGAAAAAAATCAGAAGCTCTCTTACTAAGTAAGTCGGAACAGCTACATCCAGTATTATTTAGCGTCAATTAGTCAAATGTTTGTCTTAGAAAATAATATATATTTTACCTTTCTATGCATATAGAACACTTAAGAAACGTATGTATTTCAATAATTAAACCACTGCGTTGCTTAGTAATAATTGTAGCTTTCATCGGGGCAGGGCCTTTCTCACTTTATCCTTTAAAATTGTTCCGATCGTTGACCAACTGTAGCCTAACGCTTTTCCAATGACCGATGGTGTTTCACCTCTTTCCGATCACTTTATTATTTCCACTTTGTTTTCAAACATGATCATGATTATTTTCGTGAACAGACACACTGCGGATTCAGAACTCTGTCGGGTCCTAAAGACCACCGCTCTAAGCCAGGTTAAATAAGGTCAGAGGTTCCGCTGGGTCCTAAAGTCCTCCGCACAGAAACAGGTTAAATAAAGGACTTGAACATCCACGTTTTTTGGTATCCATGAGGGATCCCGGAACCAATCCTTCATAGATAAGTATGGCCCACGTATTTAATTCCAGAGGGCATGCACTTATGGTGAGGGGTAAGTTTAGAAGAGATATTCGAGGAAAGAACATCTTTTACACAGAGAGTGATGTGCTCCCAGGTGTGGTAGTGGAAGCAAATACAATAGAGGCATTTGAGAGGCTTTTAGATAGGCACAGGAATATGCAGGAAATGGAGGGATATAGACATTGTCTAGGCAGAAGGGTTAGTTTAGCTGGGTATTGGATTACTAATGTAATTAATTTGGCACAATGGAGTGGCCTGAAAGGTCTTTCCCAGTACTGCATTATTCTATGTTCTATATTCCACCACTGAACATGGAGTCTGGTGAGGAAACCCTCAAACAATGGCAGGGTGTGTCACTCATCAAGACTAGCCAAGTGGTAATGGCGCTATGTAAATAAATGGATGGTAGGAGTATGGGAGGTTATGGTCCTAGTGTAGATCAATAGGAGTAGGCAGTGTAAATGGCTCAGAATGGACTAGATGGACCAAAGAGCCTCTTTCTGTTCTGTACTTCTCTTTGACTCTATGACCCTAGATGTGTTAACACTGCCTAATATATGGACCCAATGACACTAAAAATTTAAAAGAACTTTGTACTGTGTTTATTCTTTATTATTTTGAATAAAGTTTATTTTGAAATAAAATAACGGCAAGTTGTGGACATTAACTATAAAGGCTGTCCTTTCATAAACTTCAGTGCTGGTGATGCCTTGGTTTTTGACCTCTAAACATATCTATACTGATATTAGGAAGGGAGTTCTGGAATGGAGATGATAGGCATGAAATAGTTTCCCATTTCCTACTGTTTGACAAAGTCAGTTTTTTCCAAACCCAAGTGTCTGCTTCAGAACAACATAGGCTGATCACTCATTCCAACAACAACGTGCTTGGCAGTGGCAATCCCAGGATAACAATGAGATAGATCCATGCTTTTTACCAACCATGCCAGCTCACCACCCACATGATCATCCAATGACTTTTATATCTTTAACAAATGGTGAAGTAGAAATTGCCGGCTCTATGAGCTCCCCAAGTGACATTTTGCCTGAAATTAACTGCAATAAATGTACATAAAAGACTCACTTCTATAATCAACTAAATTGCAGTGGCTCCAAAATTCAAGCCATTATTCTATTAATAGCAAGGACTTCCCATTTCTGTCAGATGATATGAGCTGGCCAGGGAAGCATTCAAATAGTCAACATGGGGGTGATGAAAATGCAGATGGTGATGAGGAGACATATCGGAGTGAGATAGATCGGCTGTTTGAGTGGTGTTGCAATAACAACTTCACATTCAATGTCTGTAAGTCTGAGGAAGTGATTGAGGACTTCAGGAAGGGGAAGTCAGGAGAATGCACACCAGTCCGTAAGACCATAAGATCATAAGTCATTGGAGCAGAATTAGGCTATTAGACTCATTGCATCTGCTCCAAGGTTCCATCATTTATTATTTTCCTCAACTACAGTCTTCTTCCCCATGACCTTTGACATTCTTGGTTGGCATCCATCTGTCTTGAAGGACAATGGGTGATGATCATCATTGCAAGCCTGGGCAGAAGGTATGGAGATTCTGAGATGCTCAGTTTCAAGATAACCCCTTTCCCCCTCTCGGCCTCACCAGTGTAGTCCAAAGGAAAGCTTATGAAGCACCACGTTTGGCACCAGCTTGGCTGCAGGAGCTGTTGGAAGGATGTTCAATGACATCCAGCCTCCTTAGGGGCTCCACTCCGGATTTGCTGTCTGGGTTTACTCCCGTAGCCTTCATCTCTCCTGAGGCTGCCCACAAGGCAGTGGGGCTATTTACCCATAGCTAGAGATCTGGTTCACGAGCACCAGGGCGTGTGCACACACCAGTGGGCCTGCGTGCTATGTGTTCACGGGTCAGACCTCCTTCCTATCCTGTGTAATTCAGCCCAAATCTGAAAGGAGTTCAGTTTCCGCATGTTGCCAACGAGGAGGCACTATATGAGGTTTGCTGTTGGACAGGCTATGTACTGGCAGGGAGAAACTTACATATTCAGCTCTCCTTTTCACAAGACTGCTAGCCTGCAGTGGAAGCTAAAAATGAGAGTGACAAGCACTACCCGCTACACGACCACACTAGATGCAACAGAGTAACCATTTTGACACCCTTACTAAACAAGAATTTATCAATTGCCACTTTAAATGCATCCAATGACTTGGCCTCTACAGCTACCTGTGGCAATGAATTCACCAGATTCACCACTCTCTGGTTAAAGAAATTCCTCCTCACCTCTGCTCTAAAGGGACATCTTTGTACTCAGAGGCTGTGCCCTTAGATTCTCGTCTGCCCAGTATAGGAAATATCTTCTTCATATCCACTCTATCTAGACCTTTCAATATTCGATAGGTTTCAATAAGATCCCACCCTCATTCTTCTAAACTCCAGTGAGTACTGCCCCAGAGCCATCAAGCAGTCCTTATATGTTAACCCTTTCATTCCTGGGATCATTCTCATGAAGCCTCTTGTACGGAGGTTGCAAATAGCAACACTTCAGTAGCAGGCACACCTCAGGGATGTGTGCTTAGCCCACTGCTCAGCTTTCTCTAAATCCATGACCATGTGGCTAGGCATAGTTCAAATGCTGATGATATAAATATTTTTGATAGAATTTCAGATAGAGACGAGAGCATATACAGGAGTGAGATATACCAGCTAGTGGAGTGATGTTGCAGCAACAACCTTGCACTCAATGTCAGTAAGACCAAAGATCTGATTGTAGACACGAGGAAATCTGCAGATGCTGGAAATTCAAGCAACACACACAAAATGCTGGTGGAACGCAGCAGGTCAGGCAGCATCTATAGGGAGAAGCGTTATCGACGTTTCAGGCTGAGACCCTTCATCAGGATCTGATTGTAGACTTCAGAAAGGGTAAGACGAGGAAACATGAACCAACCTTTATAGAGGTGGAGAAAGTGAACAATTTCAAGATCTCTGAGGACCTAACCAGGTTCCAACATATCAATGCAACTATAAGGAAGCCAGGACAGCAGCTGCATTTCATTAGGAGTTTGAAGAGAGTTGGTTTGTCACCGAAAATACTCGAAAACTTCTACTGATGTATCATGGAGTGTATTCTGACAGGCTGCCTCACTGTCTGGTAATGGGGTGCGGCTACAGCACAGGATTGAAAGAAGTCACAGAAGTTGTAAAATTAATCAGCACGATCATGGTTACTAGACTCCGTAACGTCCAAGACGGCTTCAAGAAGCAGTGCCTCAGAAAGGGGCGTTCATTATTAAAGACTCCCATCACACAGGACATACCCTTTTCTCATTGTTACTGTCGGGAAGGAGATGAAGAAGCTTGAAGGCACACACTCAGTGATTCAGGAATAGCTTCTTCCCCTCTGCCATCTGAATGGACTTTGAACCCATGAACACTACCTCATTTTTTTTATTGTTATTTCTGTTTTTCTACTATTTTAATTTGCTGCATTGTACTGCTGCCGCTAAGTTCACAAATTTCACGATGTTAAACCTGATTCAAGATATTAAACCTTATTCTGATTCTGATTCTGAAATAAACCGTAGACACATGGGACTGCAGGCGCTGGAACCAGGAGCAACACACAAGACGCAGGAGTAAACTATGTAGTTATTTAAGAAAACCCTGCTTTCAGATTGGGTGCTGGCGAAACAATGCAAAAGCTGAAAGAATATTTTCCTTCAAAGATCTTTAGCACTTTGAAGTCGAGTATCTACCCTGAAGGATGATCTGAAAGATGTTTCTTTTTGTTAGTGCTCCATTTGAAAATTCCCATTGCTGTTTTGTGCTTCCAAGTTACAGTGAAATCCATACAGATATAGTTAAAGCTGTTGTACAAAAAAACCCCAGCAGCTCCATTAACCTAATAATTTCAAAAGCAAGGCACTGCCAGCTTCCTGTTCCATTGTTGCACACCTCGAGGGATATGTCAATATAATGGCTCTGTTACTGGACTATCAATGGCCTGGTCTACTGATCTGGGGATATGGGAAGAAATCCCTGCGTAACAACAGGGGAGTTTGAATTAAGTTAATTAAATAAATCTGGAAATAAAAAGGTTCCATAGTTTTGTGGTTACAATTATTATCAGATTGTCATAATGCCCATCTGGTTCACTCACATCCTTAAAGGAAGGTAGTTTTCTCATTATGTCCACATGTGAATAACCCCACACAACATGACATTGAATGAAGTTATGACGTTGATTTAACTGCCTTCTGAAATAATCTTAGCTCAGGACAATAAAGCCAAGCTTTGCCAGCAATAAGCACATCTTACGAATTAGTAAGAGGTAAGAGCTGACATACACTACTTTGGACAGTGGGTTCTGTCTCAGGAATATGGACCTCAAAATAAACATCAGTAAAATAAGAAAGGGCGGTGGGGAGGAGACTGCAAGGGGAATGAAGGCTTTGCAATGTGACAGCTTAAAATGGATGAGATATGATTAGGAAGTGATTTAGCATCACTTCGCTCAGTGCAGCTCCGCAGACTTGATAAAGATATTATGCAGACTTTCTATCTGCTTCACAAGTAAAAGAGGTGGGGTGGAGGGGAGAGGAAGATAAGAAGAGATTCTGCAGATGCTGGAAATCTTGAGCAACATGCTCAAAATGCTGAAGGAATCCAACGTGTCAAGTAGTATCGATGGAGGGGAATAAACAGTCAACAGTAAGGTAAATCCTTCTTCTTTCAGAAACAGAATCAGGTTTATTATCACCGGCATGTGTCTTGAAATTTGTTAACTTAGCAGCAGCAGTTCAATGCAATAAATAATCTAGCAGAGATAAATAAATAAATAAATAAATAAACAAATAAATAGATAAATAAATAAATAAATAGATAAATAAATAAATAAATAAATAAATTGATAGATAAATAAATAAATTACAGTATACATATATTGAAGAGATTAGTTTTAATCCTCCAAAAACCAGAAATAATATATACTAAAAAAGTGAGGTAGTGTTCATGGGTTCAATGTCCATTTAGGAAACAGATGGCAGAGGGGACGAAGCTGTTCCTGAATTGCTGAGTGTGTGTCTTCAGGCTTCTGTACCTCTTACATGATGGTAACAGTGAGAAAAGGGCATGCACTAGTTACTGGAGGTCCTTAATAATGGACACTGCCTTCCTGAGAGATCGCTCCTTGAAGATGTCCTAGGTACTTTGTAAGCTCGTACGCAAGATGGAGCTGACTAAATTTACAACCCTCTGCAGCTTCTTTCAGTCCTGTGCAATAGCCCCCCCCCCCCACCCCCCCGATACCAGACAGTGATGCAGCCTGTCAGAATGCTCTCCATGGTATATCTATAGAAGTTCTTGAGTGTATCTTGAGTGTATCACGTATTTGCTGCACAAATCACTCTCTCACCTAGAGGGGGTCAGTTGTGCTGTGAGGATTACATTCCTTGACTTCTCTAGTGCCTTTAACACCATCCAGCCCAAGATCTTAAGGCACAAACTAACGGAGATGGGAGTAGACTCTCACATGGTGGATTGGATAGTGGACTACTTGACAGATAGACCTCAGTATGTGCGGTTGGGAGACTGTAGGTCTGACACGGTGGTCAGCAGCACAGGGGCGCCGCAGGGAACCGTACTCTCTCCGGTCCTGTTCACCCTGTACACATCAGACTTCCAATATAACTCAGAGTCCTGCCATGTGCAGAAGTTCGCTGATGACACGGCCATAGTGGGGTGTGTCAGGAATGGACAGGAGGAGGAGTATAGGAAACTGATACAGGACTTTGTGATATGGTGCAACTCAAACTACCTGCGTCTCAATATCACCAAGACCAAGGAGATGGTGGTGGACTTTAGGAGATCTAGGCCCCATATGGAGCCAGTGATCATTAATGGAGAACGTGTGGAGCAGGTTAAGACCTACAAGTATCTGGGAGTACAGTTAGACGAGAAGCTTGACTGGACTGCCAACACAGATGCCTTGTGCAGGAAGGCACAGAGTCGAATGTACTTCCTAAGAAGGTTGGCGTCATTCAATGTCTGTAGTGAGATGCTGAAGATGTTCTATAGGTCAGTTGTGGAGAGCGCCCTCTTCTTTGTGGTGGCGTGTTGGGGAGGAAGCATTAAGAAGAGGGACGCCTCACGTCTTAATAAGCTGGTAAGGAAGGCGGGCTCTGTCGTGGGCAAAGTACTGGAGAGTTTAACATCGGTAGCTGAGCGAAGGGCGCTGAGTAGGCTACGGTCAATTATGGATAACTCTGAACATCCTCTACATAGCACCATCCAGAGACAGAGAAGCAGTTTCAGTGACAGGTTACTATCGATGCAATGCTCCTCAGACAGGATGAAGAGGTCAATACTCCCCAATGCCATTAGGCTTTACAATTCTACCGCCAGGACTTAAGAACTTTTTAAAAGCTATTATTAATGCTTTTTGAGACGGTGATTTAGATGCATATCATATTTTTTTACTGAGTTAAGTATTGTATGTAATTAGTTTTGCTACAACAAGTGTATGGGACATTGGAAAAAAAGTTGAATTTTCCCCATGGGGATGAATAAAGTATCTATCTATCTATCTATCTATCTATCTATCTATCTATCTATCTATCTATCTATCTATCTATCTATCTATCTATCTATCTATCTATCTATCTATCTACCTACCTATCTATTTGTTGACATTCCAAATCTCTTCAAACTTGTGATGAAGTATAGTCGCTGTCTTGCCTTCTCTGTAACTGCATCAATATGTTGGGACCAGGTTAAATCCTCAGAGATCTTGACACTAACGCTGCTTGAACTTTCTCAGCACACTTGTGTAATCCCTATGCGTCAATGGTGTGAACAAAGTATGTGATTCTTGGTTTAAAGAATTCACACTTGTGTCATGCTCTGAGCCCATAATCTTTTAATCTTTTTAACAATGAGAGTTTAGCATTGTTCCTTGTCATCCATACTGATAACAATGATGTCATCCAGGTAACACCAAGTGCCTGGGCAGCCTGATAGTGAGTGTCTGTGAGTGTTTATGGTGAGAAGCAATTTGGACTCTTTTTCTATCTCCATCTGTGGGCAGGCCTCAGCTAAGTCCACCTTGCTGAAGTGTTTTCCTCCAGAAAGGATTGCAAATATATTCTCTATTCTGGGCAGAGGGTATTGATCTACTTTCAGTACTGGATTGATGGTAACCTTAAAGTCAACCCAGATCCTTACAGACCCATTCTTCTTGGCTACTGGGACCACTGGCAGTGCCCATGAGTTCCATTCAGCCTTGGGAAGATTTCTTTCAGCTTCTATGCGATCTAGCTCACTGACTACTTTATCATGGATGGTATAAAGAGCCAGACGAGCTTTGTAAAACTTGGGTTTAAAATTTTCATTTAACACTATTTTTACCCTTGATATGTTTGAGTTTTCCAATGCCATCCTTGAACAAGGCTAATGTGGCATGTTGATTGTTGTATTTCACTGTTATGAATGTTGTTCCCATAGGAGTTATCTTTTCTCTGGTATAAACTCTTCGCTGGATATCTGCAAGCTTCAGTTCAGTATCTTTGAAGTGCTTTAGAAACTCTTTTTGTGAAATGACTGTAAGAGTCAAGTTGGTGTCCACTTTCATTTTAATTTTTTGCCATTCACTTCGTATTTGCTTGTCTTTGTCAGTTTTCAGATTGTAAATCTCAAGGCTGTCCAGTCTTGTGTCACTCATCATTATCAAATTTTTCATCAACAGTTTGCAGATTAGGGTTCTTTTTGAAACTGCAACTTGACTTTTTATCTTTTTCTCTTCCCTGTGCAATCCATTTAGTGTTGTCTGCCTGACACGCTCTTTGTATTTGTCCTGCTTTGATGCATCATCTGCAAGTTTTGTTTTGAAACTTGCATTGGTCTGGTGTATGTGAGCTCCCGCCGCAACAGTGCCATGATTTGGTCTGCCAGGCAGATTTCTTTATGGACTTTGCAATTTTGTTCACACTCATTTTCATTCCTGACTACAACTCAATGGTACCTCTATCTGCTGTCCCCCTCAAAATAGTACTTTCAACTGCTCTTTTAAATGTGAGCTGTGCTTCAGTTAGGAGCCATTTCTGAATGCTCTCTTGTGAAATTTCACAAACTAAGCAATCTCTCAATGCATCATTAAGCCAATCACTGAACTGATTATGTTCAGATAATCTCTTCAATTCAGTCACATATGCTGAAATGAACATCCCTTCCATTTGATTCCACTTATGAAATCTAAACCATTCTGCAATCAACAATGGCTTCAGTTCTAAATGTTCCTGGATTACTTTCAGGATAATAACAAAGCTTATTTCAGCTGGTTTGTTTTCAGCAGTCAAATCTCTGAACAAACTCTATATTTTTCCACCCAATACATTCAGTAAAACTGGCTCTTGCTTTCATTTGCTTCAAAATTCTGCTCAATTTGCTAAGTATACAATATCAAGTAATCTCCTGTGCAATCAAATGTATCAATCTTTCCAAAATTGCCAGCCTTCTCCGTGCTTTTTTATTTAAGGTGATTATCAATCAGTATTCACTGTTTATGACCCTGTGAATTTCATGAATCTTCTACCCTTTTTATTTAACTCAAGTGTCTCTTCCCTTCCGAAGAACAAGTACTGCAATGCTTCTTTAACTCTGCGTTTTTCTTAACTTGAAAGTCTCATTGCACTCCTACAGGTAGATACTAATTCCAGGTTAGTTTAAAACTTCCTCATCACCACAGTTATGTTTTATAACTCCAAAACAAAAAACGAATCGAAAGAAAAACACGGAGCTGGGAGGTCTTTTAGTGAAGTGCGCACATATGATCTGGTGGCTTGATGATGTGTGCCATTCATGTATTTTTACATATAAACCATAATAAATTATGTAATTAACATAGAATGCTTCATAAAACAATATATTATAATATTTTTCAAATATCACTGAAATATTATATGCTCAATATATTGTTTGTTGCTCTAGATTTTCAGCATTTGCACTTAATTTAGAAACTCCCATACTTTCTCCACATCCCTCAATGACTCAGTTCTTCAGGTATTTTTCCCAGCTCCTTTTGGAAATTATACACCTGGATCTGTTGGGACAGGTGAAAGATTTAGGGAGGTAATTCCAGAGGTCTGGGGCAGGGCAGATGGAAACATGGTGCTCAGTGTCAGAGGGACTAAATTCAGGTAGGGGCAGATGATTCCAGAAACCACAGAAGGTCCCAGCATCAGTGACTTTTAGTTTCTAATCTCCTAGTGTATAATTTCACTCACTAGTTCACTGCTTAAATAGAATCTGAAATTAACACTGTAAGTGAGTAGCAAAGACATTTGCCACTGACTGAATCTTGTGATAATGTGTCTAGTAGTCAGAACAAATTTCTCTCTATGTTTCAGGCAGATCTGAAAAGCTGTGCTTGTTACATTTCATGTCGCAACTGCACGTGGCAATGAATTATTGAATGAGCCGCGGGGGTTTACATCCCAAAGGAACTGCAGCCTCTGTTATGCATAATGTCCAGTTCCATACAACAGCTGAAGAGTAGTGCCATGTACCCATTGTGATTTAGAGCAGAGGGGTAATGATTCATGAAGATAACTCCGGTCATGAAGCTCATAAGGAAACGTGCAAAATTCGTACATTTTTCATTCTGGTTACTTGGCATGCCTCCACCATCCCCTCCCCCCTCCCTGCCGAAACACATATTGAAATTGATGGATTATAATCCCACAGTGAGGTTGGAGGGCTAAGTGGATAGATGAAATGTAGTCCCAATGTGACACCACTCATTTGACCTATGTGCATCTGATCAAAACGTTGCCTTATTTCCCACATTGCGCCATGCATATAATTATCCTGTAATGAATTGGAGCATACTGCGATTGGTCTTCCATTTGACAAAATTAAGTTAATCATTTCTTAAACACCACGGGACATTTTCTTGAGAATAAACACAACCATGGAACTTTACTGTGAGGATCAGTTATTAAAATAGGAAATGCACCAGTCCATTATTGTCTAATGGATTTCAGTTAGAATGCTAAAGCTCAGTAGCAATGAGTATTTTCCTTGAATTTTATGCAAAGAAGCCGCAACGAGGACCTCACCTGATTGGTATGTAAGGCAAGGAGATTTTTGTTGTTCTCAGTTAGATAGTGAAATGAGAGACAATAATACAGAGCAAAGTATAAATAAAAACATAGAATATTACAGAACAGCACAGGTCCTTCAGCCCACAATGTTATGCCAACATCTTAAACTACTCTAAGATCAATCTAACCCTCTCTCCTACAGAGCCCTCAATTTTTCTATCATCAATGTGCTTGTCCAATAGCTTCTTAAATGTCCCTAATGTATCAGCCTCTACCAGCACCCTGGACCACATGGTCCACACACTCAGCACTCTCTGTTTAACAAACTTAACTCTGACAATCCCCTTATCCGTTCCTCCAATCACATTATGCCCTCTCATATTAGCCACTTCCACACTGGGAAAAAGTTTAGCTATCTATGCCTCTTATCACCTTATGCACCTTTATCAAGTAACCTCTCATCCCCCTTCACTCCAAACAGAAAAAGCCTGAGCTCACTCAACATTCCTTTGTAACAATGTCTGCAGACTCGTCATGTAAATGAAGAGTGCTTTCAAAAATAAGTGCTTTGAAAATAGTGTTTTGAAAAGAGCTTAATTGGCTGTAAAATAGAGGTACACCTTTCTTTCTCTTCCCTTCTATAAAAGTCTGGATTATCTTTCTTTTATAGTGTGTTCATGGGGCATGAACATTGGAGCTCAATAAAAGGTAGTCAGGTGATATGATGATGGAGGATGGAACTAATGTCAGCAGCTAAAGTTTGAAATGAAATGGTCAAATGGACATCTCAGATGTATGTTATAAGTTTGGAACTAGAAGAACATTGCCCATTTCATGTTGCCATGGAAAAAGTGATGAACTATCTTTCAATTGGTGCAGTTTCTCATGTGTTTTCTATGATACGGGAGGGTATTTAGTCCACTGAGTTTATGCTAGCTTCACAGAGCATTCCTGTGTATTCCACTTCCCCACTAACTTCTCTTTAACCTACTCAAACATAAGTGCACTCAAGCCCCCCCCCCCCCACCCCCGATTCCCCGATAGTTGTCCTACACCTAAGGAGCAAATCACAGCAGGCTAATTAACAGCAGCACAGAGAATGGCAAATGGTATTTAACTCAGACAAGTATGAGGTGTTGCAGTTTTGCAAGTTAAACTAACTCAGATCTTCCATAATAAATAGCAGAGCCCTGGAAAGTATTGTAGAACAGAGGAATCTAGATGTACAGGTGCATATCTCCTTGAAGGTGAAGAAAGTGGGGTTGAAGTTGTTTGAGACATCATGTTACAGCTGTACTATACTTTGTTGTGGACCCTTATCTAAGAAATGGTGTACTGGTGTTGAAGAAGGTCCAGAGGAAGTTCATGGGGGTGATCACAGGAATGAAAGGGTTAACATAAGAGAAGTCTGGCTCTGGCTCTGTACTCATTGGAGTTTGAATGGCCTGGGTAGAATGGATGTGGAGAGGATGTTTCCTATGATGGGGGAGTCTAAGACCAGAGGACACAGTCTCCGAATAGAAGGATTCCTTTAGAGCAGAGGTGAGGAAGAACTTTGTGAGCCGGAAGGTGGTGAACCTGTGGAATTCATTGCCAAACATGGCTGTACATGCCAAATATTGTGTGTAAGTTCTTGATTAGTAAGGGCATCAAAGGTTACAGGGAGAAGGCAGGAGAATGGGTTTGGAAGGGAAAATAAATCCAACCAAAATGGAATGCTGGAGTTGACTCAATGGGCAGAATGGCCTAATTCTGCTCCGATGTCTTTTGCATTTGCTGCATTGTGTGCTATTCTGGTCCCCTAGATATAGGATGACATAAACTTGGAAATAGAGCAGAAAACACTTAGAAGGATGTTACTGGCACTGGAAAGCTTGAGCTATAAGGAGAGACCCTGTAGGCTGGGGCCCTAATGTTTCAAAAATACTTCGAGAGGTACCTGGATAGGGAAGGTCTAGAGCAGAGATCCTCTACCTTTTTTATGACATGGGCCAATACCATTAAGCAAGGGGTCAGTGGACCTCAGGCTGATTTTGAGAGATACAGGCCAATGCAAGAAAGTGGGAGGATGTCCAGTAGACAACTTAGTCAGCATGGACGGGTTGGGCTGAAGGGTTTGTTTTATAACTCTATGTCTATAAACCCGTGGCAGATGCAGGAACTCTGAAAAAAAAAACTGCACACACTGGAAATGCATGGATCAGGTAGCATACATGCAGATTATTTCTCTCTCACTACAGATACAGCCCGACCTGCTGATAGTTTGAGCTTGTCCTGTATTTATTGACGAGGCTGAAAGTTTAGGGTGGTTGATGGGTAATGGGCCCAATTGCCTTTCACTTAAATACGCCTAAAGTTTGAGCTCTCAGTGAGGCAGCCACTTCCATACATCCACTTATTCTTAATTACGACAAGGGTAGGAGGAAATGGAGAAGTGAGATGAATGTGTGAAAGAGAAGGGGATAAAAATGACCCTCAGGACCAAGAAGATGGTGAGATGGGACTTCTGTTGATCATTAAACACTGATGAAAACCATTCATAGCAATTAGCCCATTTTTGTTTTGGGGCTTGTTTAGGTCAGTGTATTGATACTTACAACCAACTGAAATTTGTGTTCTGTTGAAAGTAATAACCACAAAAGCTTTTAAGGGAAACATAGTGAACTCAACTTTGAAATACAGCCCCTTTGACTTTAACAGACCAAATCTTCAGAGTTCAACATGAGTCATATTTGATGACACATATAGGAAGACAAATCCCTAACCGAGACTTAAATGTTTAGACTGCACTAGAGTCTCTCAATTCTCTTCACATGATGAATGAAAAACTAAATTGCCTCAATGACAAAATTTTGGGATCTTTCTTCAGACGCTAACATGAACCAGACTTCAAGGCACTAACCTCTGACATCTAGAGCCAAAGATCATATTGATATGTGCCCTGTAGTTTTAAACACAGTAAAATCTGTTGAACTTGTATGAAAGATCTTTACCTTTGTGGAGCATACACTTCTGCCTTGTAGATAATTCTCAAACAGGCTCCCTTAACTTACCTTCTAAATGACTTCATGGACTCTGCCTACTATTGAAAAGTGTTATTGAGTTAAGTGTTCTGAGTCCATTTTCAGATTTGGTACATTAAATAAAGGGATCAGGAAAAAGCAGCTTCTGCATTTGCAGAAATTTTGCTGAAAAACAGACCTGGAAGCATTTGCAAAATCCACATTTTAAAAAAGCCAATGCGAATGTCCTGCACGTATTAAGCAAAGTTGAGCTTTGAACATTTTTCAGCTTGCTGAATGAGCTTGGCCTGACCCAGAAAATAAAATCAATTTACCACCACGCTAGATTAGATTAGAGTAGTTTTATTTGTCACACGTGCATCAAAACATCAAAGAATATAGTGAAATGAGTTGCTTATGTCAATGGCCAAAATGGTCTGAGATGTGCTGCGGGGCCAGCCTACAAGCATCACAATGCTTCCAGTGCCAACATAGCCATAAGACCTAAGAGCATAGAAATGGCGCCACTGATTTTTGCAACTACTTCCCACCGAGAATGGTACAGATGGCTTGATTGCATTTTATTCTTTCTTCGGTGTTTATTGCTCATCCTAAATCGCCTTAAGCTACACTGCTCTGTGTTCTGCATTCTGTGTTAAAAGATGTCAGTATTACCAAATTGGATTCATTCTGAGTTGTTAATGAAATTTGAAATTGTCATCGTCCACATCTCTAATATTTTAATTATTGGTAATAAGAAGTATACAAAGAAAATACAAATTTTCATTTAGTCCTGTCTTTCTTTTCTTTCAGAGTTTTACTTGGAAGGGTATTCAAGAGATTAGTCTTCAGTTTCTGATGATAATCATAGTTTTAACACCATAATTTTTACGATGAAATCCCATAAGAATAGTGCAAATGGATTGCTTATATTCCTTATTCTTTCTAGGGATATGATCATTTAACAGGCTCAAGTCATAGAAATTTGGCATGTCCCCATCGACCCTTAATAATTCTAATTGATGCATCATAGAAAGCATCTGGATGCATAATGGCTCAATACGGTAACTGCTCTGCATGTAAAAAAATAGCCAGGCAGGATATAAAACCAATTACCGTAGATTCCGGATTTTAAGCCGCTACTTTTTTCCCACATTTTGAACAGCTTTGAACTTTGCGGCCAATAATCCGAAGCGGCTAATGCATGATTTTTTTCATGCCGCCTCGTAAACATTTTGCCTCATAACAGTAGACCAATAAAATTGATGAGTAGTTCACAGAGGTCCAATGAAATTGTACGATAAATCAAGCGCACTTTCACAATTAAATTATTGTAAATCAGTCATTTGTACTCACCCTCATCAACATGGAAAACACTCGAAGCATTGTGCTGCCTACTTAGTTTAAACTATATTTGTTTTCTGTACTACATCGCGGGATGCTATGACGTCACACCCGGTTTCGCGGTGTCTTGTGGGAAAATGCCGGTTTGCGATAAACGGAAAGGAGGGGGGGAGCGCATTACGCGAGCGGCTTTGGATCTGAGCGAACTCTGCTTTTAAGTTAAAGGTGATCAATAACTTTTCCTGGTAGGCTGCAATATATATATTTTTTTACCAGTTGTTAGGAGATATTGGAATGTTGTTCAGTAAAGAAGTATACGCAACGTATATTTAAAAGTAGCGGCGTACGGGCATGGTTCGAAAAAAAGCATTTGCAATATGTATTTGTTTTTGTTACCATATGGATTTAATTAAAAGTTAAAAAAATCCTCACGTGTAATATCTTTCTGTGTAAATATCTCATATTACAACGTGGGACACCTGCGGCCGAAAATCCGGTGCGGCCTAAAATCCGGTGCGGCCTAAAATCCGATGCGGCCTTTACAATTAAAAAATTGATTTTATTTCTAAAATTAGAGCCAGCGGCTTTTAATCAGGTGCGCTCTGTAGTCCGGAATCTACGGTACTCTTTTTTTTTACTGCTTTTGGTTTCCAGATATATTAAAATTAGTTTCAAAAAAGAAAATTCACATCTTGTTTCTTCATGTTATCACAAGAAACTGAAGGAAGTTGTGGAGACAACTCAGTATATCACTGAAACCAGCTTCTTCTTTATGGACCACAAATAAAAGAAAATCTGCAGATGCTGGAAATCTGAGGAACAGACACAAGATGCTGGAGGAACTCAGCAGGTCAGGCAGCATCTATGGAAAAAAAGTAGAGTTGACTCTTTGGGCTGAAACCCTTCGGCAGGACTGGAGAAAAAATGCTGAGGAGTAGGTTTGAAAGTTGGTGGGAGGGGACAGAGAACCACCAGGTGATAGGTGAACCTAGAGAGGGAGGGATGAAGTAAAGAGCTAGGAAGTTGATTAGTGGGATGAGGTGAGAGAGGGAAAGGGGAATGGGAAATGGAGGAGGCGGGGGTGGGGGGTGGTTGGGGTCATTACTGGAAGTAAGAGAAATCAATGTTCAAGCCATCAGGTTGAAGGCTACCCAAATGGAATATAAGGTGTTGTTCCTCTAACCTAGTGGTCGCCAACCCGTCGATCGTGATCGACTGGTCAATCTTTGAGACTTTCCCAGTAGATCCTGAAAAAAAATGAAAAATAAATACACAAATACTGTTGAGAGATTTCTTCCGGGTTGCAGGGTTTTAGTTCCGTTCTTTCAGCCCAGTGCGCATGCGTGTAGCTCCCCCACACTACACAGTGTAATTCAGTGGTCCCCACCCACCGGGCCATGAGGAAACGATATGAGTCAGCCGCACCTTTCCTCATTCCCTGTCACACCCACTGTTGGACTTGAACCCATGCGAGGTCATCAGTCACCTAAATGCAGTGACACCTTCATGTGGCCAGTGAGAACCGCCAATGCTACTGGGCCGGAGCGCGGCCGGCAGGAAGTGTTGATGCTACGGGCCCGGAGCGCAGCTGGCGGGAAGTGCCGATGCTACTGGCCTGGAGCACGGACAGATGGGCGCCGCCTCTGAACCTGTTTATCACACTGAATGTTCATGGGGAACCCGGTGCTAAAATATTTGCAGACGACCTAATTCGGGCTCAGGGTTTCGTAAGTAGCAGAGCAGCTACCTCACTGTGATCTACTGAAACAAACTTTTCTCGGCCAATACATCCTACAAGGGGGGCGGGCGGGCGTCCTGTCGCTCTCCTCGCTCGGTCGGTCACTTTCTCCGGACTGCGACTGTCACGGCCCTGGTGCAGGGACCTTCAGCCCTGACCTTGTCCTCTCACCCCACCCACGACCTGCCGCACCTGGCCAAGGTGGCTGGCGGCGGGCGTGCGGGAGGCTGGAGTTCGGGCCCGGAGGCTGTCTAATGAGGCAATGACGCCCTCAAAACTGCTTCAGTACCTTGAGTCCAAGCACCCCGCACTTAGAGACAAACCTGTTGAGTTTTGTGAGCAGAAAAAACGTGAACAAGCGGGACAGAAGCTAAGTGCTGAGAACCGTGAAAACTAAATTGCGGAAAAGACTGGACATAAGGAACCTGCTTTGAGTATCGCTGTATTCCCGTCGTGTTTAACACCACCCCCCCCCACCCCCCCGTTGGCTGGTCCGCAAGAATATTGTCAATATTAAACCGGTCCGGGGTGCAAAAAAGGGTGGGTATCACTGGTGTTTATACATTATTTCTACTTCCGGGTTGCGGGGTTTTACTTCCGGTCTTTTCTGCCCAGTGCGCATATGTGTAACTAATCGATCTTGCCTTTCACTAAGGCTGAGGTAGGGGATCTTGGGCTTAAAAAGGTTGGTGCCCACTACTCTAACCTAAGTGTGGCCTCATCACAGCAATGGAGGAAGCTATGGATGAACATATCAGAACGGGAATGGGAAGTGGAATTCAAATGGGTGGCCACTGGGAGATCCCACGTGTTCTGGCAGATGGAGCATAGATGCTCGGCGAAGCAGTCTCCCAATCTACGTTGGGTCTCATCAATGTACAGGAGGCCACACGGGGAAGACTGGACACAGTAAAAGACCCTAACAGACTCACAAGTGATGTGTTGCCTCACCTGGAAGGACTGAGTGAGGAGGTGTAGGGGCAGGTGTGGCACTTGTTCCACTTGCGAGAATAAGTACCAGGAGGGGGATCAGTGGGGAGGGACAAATGGACAAGGGAGTTGTTTAGGGAGCGATCCCTGTGGAATACAGAAAGGCAGAGGGGGAAGGGAAAGATGTGCTTGGTGGTGGGATCCCATTGGCTCCTCTTTATGGACTCTGTCTTCTGTATACTTCTTGCTGCCTTAGTAAAGTAACCAGCAAAATAAAAGACCCCACCCACACTGTGTATTCTTTCTTCCTTTCTCTCCCATTGGACAGAAGATACAAAAGACAAAAAGCACATACTACAGCCTCAAAGGCAGCTTTATCCATGCTTAAGACTATTAAGTAAATCCCTAGATGTACTCTGGACCTCACAAACTACCTCATTATGATACAGCACCCCACTGTTAACCTGCACTACACATTCTCTGTAGCTGTTACAGTTTATTCTGCACTGTTATATTGGTATTGTTTTTTTATTATTATCAAGATGAGTAAAACATTTGACATTTTAACCTTTTTCTATTGCAATGGCTGGACAGATGGAGCTCATCAACTGTGGCTGGCTGCTCATTGAGGAGAAGGAAAACTCTGATCTTAAACGTTTGCTGTCTTGTAGCCCTGTGATTATACCCACCCATGTAGAAGGCTTTGGGAGTAAACCCCAAGAAAAAATCTGGAGCTGGAGACTGGCAACACCTATGACACCACTGTATTGGTCAAATTGTATTGGTCTCTGCCATTCCTTTGGGTTCTTCAGCAGCGTGGACAGGGGGAGCCTGATGCGTAGGCAACAGATTGCTCTCCATATCGTGCTGCCCTGACTTGCATATCGACTGAGACAGACAGCTGGGATGCAACATTCATGGAAATGAGCAGTCAACGTTTTGGGCTGAGACCCTTCGTCAGGACAGAAGAGGGAGGGGGCAGGGGTCCTATAAAGAAGGTGGAGGGAGGGTGGGAAGGAGAAGGCTGGTAGGTGCCAGGTGAAAAACCAATCAGAGGAAAGATCAAGGGATGGGGGAGGGGAAACAGGGAGACACATTTCCAAAAATGAGATGTGCCTGTAGTACTGTGTCTGGGTCAGGACATGATCGAAGAGTCGGAGAGAGGCGGAGATCACAGAGGGTGAACAGTGAGAAAGGGTCTCACTGAACACCCGTCAAAGAGAAGATACCTATCAGCCTTCTCCTTCCCACCCTCCCCCCACCTTCTTTATAGGGCCCCTTCCCTCTCCCTCTTCAGTCCTGACGAAGGGTCTCGGCCCGAAAAGTTGACTGCTCGTTTCCACGGATGCTGCCCGACCTGCTGAGTTCCTCCAGCGTGTTGTACGTGTTGTTTTGACCACAGCATCTGCAGTGTACTTTGTGTGTGCAACATTCATGGTTGGCTCCAAAGAATGGAGAGCCTCAACCACAATGCACTGAGTAATGATTGATTTGTATGAACAGTATGCCATACAAGTTTTTCATTGCCTCTCAATACATGTGGGAATAATAAAATAATTCAATTTCCAATGTACTCATTGGTGGAAAGTTGATGGCATTGTGAAGAGCAGCATTTAATGTCCATCCCTAGATATTTAATGGGAAGAGAGTGGTGAGACTCTCCAGGCTTATTCAGGCAGTCAGAAGGCATGGGATCCAGGGAAGTTTGGCCAGGTGAATTTAGAATTGGCTTGCCTGCAGAAAGCAGAGGGACATGGTGGAGGGATTGCATTCAGATTGGAGGGTTGTGACTAGTGGTGTCCCACAAGGAGCGATTCTGGGACCTCTACTTTTCGTGATTTTCATTAACGACCTGGATGTGGGGGTTGAAGGGTGGGTTGGCAAGTTTGCAGATGACACAAAGGTTGGTGTTGTTGTGGATAGTGTAGAGGATTGTCGAAGATTGCAGAGAGACATTGATAGGATGCAGAAGTGGGCTGAGAAGTGGCAGATGGAGTTTAACCCGGAAAAGTGTGAGGTGGTACACTTTGGAAGGACAAACTCCAAGGCAGAGTACAAAGTAAATGGCAGGATACTTGGTAGTGTGGAGGAGCAGAGGGATCTGGGGGTACGCGTCCACAGATCGCTGAAAGTTGCCTCACAGGTAGATAGGGTAGTTAAGAAAGCTTATGGGGTGTTAGCTTTCATAAGTCAAGGGATAGAGTTTAAGAGTAGTGAGGTAATGATGTAGCTCTATAAAACTCTGGTTAGGCCACACTTAGAGTACTGTGACCAGTTCTGGTCACCTCACAATAGGAAGGATGTGGAAGGATTGGAAAGGGTACAGAGGAGATTTATCAGGATGCTGCCTGGTTTAGAGAGTATGGATTATGATCAGAGATTAAGGGAGCTAGGGCTTTACTCTTTGGAGAGAAGGAGGATGAGAGGAGACATGATAGAGGTGTACAAGATATTAAGAGGACTAGATAGAGTGGACAGCCAGTGCCTCGTCCCCAGGGCACCACTGCTCAGTACAAGAGGACATGGCTTTAAGGTAAGGGGTGGAAAATTCAAGGGGGATATTAGAGGAACATTTTTTACTCAGAGAGTGGTTGGTGCGTGGAATGCACTGCCTGAGTCAGTGGTGGAGGCAGATACACTAGTGAAATTTAAGAGACTACTAGACAGGTATATGGAGGAATTTAAGGTGGGGGGTTATATGGGAAGCAGGGTTTAAGGGTCGGCACAACATTGTGGGCCGAAGGGCCTGTAGTGTGCTGTACTATTCTATGTTCTATGTTTTATGAGATATGACTGTTGTATCAGAGGCATTCCTACATGTTGTTGGGCATGGAGAATCAAGATTTTATCCTAGCAACAAATAAATGGTCAATTTACATCCAAAAGCGTCTAGCTTGTACTCCTTCCCCTCCCCACCTTCCTATCCTCCTTCTTCTCCCTTCTGTTTCAGTCCTGATGAAGGATTTGGCCCTGTTTATTCCCCTCCACAGATGCTGCCTAATCTGCTGGGTTCCTCCAGTATTTTGTATGTGTTGTATCCAAAAGCTACCATCTGGATGTTCCCAATCAAAGCACACGCATCATGTGTGTGCTTCAGTGGGGAAATTTAAATGGTATCTTAATCTAAATTAGTGGAATAAACAGAAAACAGAGGAGCATCTGATAGAAGGTAAGTCAAAGAATGGTTTGTTACCATTCATTTCTTTATTGTAACTCTTTGTGAATTAATTGAGGTCAATGTCAAGGACAAATTTAATAGACTTTTTTATATATAGGAGCTATGACAGGAAAGAAAGCCTTTCTATAGCCGAGGACAAACTCCTAATCCCCATAGCAACAAAGGTCAAAGTCCTATTGAATCAATCATTTCCCATCTACCAAGTTAGTATAGATTGAGCATTCCTTCTCCAAAATGCTTGGGGCCAATAGTGTTTTGGATTTTGGATTTTTTCAGATTTTGGAATACTTACATTTATATATTGAAATAGATTGGAGATGGGACTGTACAGTTTATGTACAGCTGGTATGAAGCTCACAGAATGAACTTTTCTCTGTGTGAGCGCAGTCTGACATTATGGAGCTAGGTCCTCAACAGACTGTCAGAGTTGAATGAACAGCCCGAGTGCGTCTATTACCGGGTTCCAGCACTGCAGTAGGCTTCATATCTATCATTGATTTCAAACAGCCGCTTGTTCCATGGCATGATGGGATGGATTGGGGTAGTTTTGTATAATATGTTTAATAATCTTGTGCATGAAACAACTCCTTCCATTTTCAGTTTGTCATGATAGATCTTTGCTTGCTTCATGATCAGCAATCCATTAAATGGCAGGAATGGCATCATTCCAATGCTGATGAATCCACCCTTTAAATACACGATCGAGATCTTCATTTTTCACTTTATCCGGTTTTTCTATTTTTCATCAACTGTATATGTGAGATCACCTCTCAGAAGTGTCAGTGGTGTGCAGGGACCAATGCATCACTTGGGAACCTTCCCAGCATCTTGTGAAATTTTCCATTTGCGATGTCATGTCGGCGCTCAAAAAAATTTTGGATTTCAAAGGCTTTCAGATTTTGGAATTTCGGTTAAGGGGTACTTAACCTATATTACAAGTGTTGAGGGTATTAAAAGTATAGTGTGCAATTAATATAGTATAATTTTTATATTGTTGGTTATGTTTTAACTGTTTTAAAGTCTTATTGTGTACATGGTGCAGAAGACAATTGTTTAATTGATCTATATTTTAAATATGCTTCAAACAACATATTGATTAACGTACTGGCCAGCATTACCACTATGATGTCTATACTGTTTATGACAGGTTGAATTGCCCGATCAATAATTAGTTTCTCTGCAGTCTGATTTTAACCCAGTATTGAAATCTGGGTAATTAATCTTGAGCACACACTAATGGGCACTACTTTAAACTGCCAGTGAGCTAGAATCAGCATCAAAGTTGTGTACCTTGCCTTACGTGGCCAAATGCTGAGAATAATAAATTGGGTAAAATACACGTTGCTCCCACTTCGTGCAAGATGTAAAATCAATCTTATTAAATTTTATACAGCTATCAAGAAAGAAGATATATTTATAAATCACCTTTCAAGGCCACTGATTGTCCCAATGTACTTTACTAAGAATATATTCTAAGTACAAAGCCCTAAAGAGAAGGCAACAACAGTAAATTTAGCACATTAGTTTGACCTTCTACTCTCTAATATTATAGTGAAATTGCTCACCTGTTTCAAGTGAATTGGTTATCACTTTCTTCAGCAACGGTGAAGAGAGAACTGGCAGGCAAAACAAGGGAGAGACTTCCTTTTTAAATAAATCCTATACAACTTCAGGCCATCCCAGCATAGAGTCAGTGGCCACTTTATTAGGTACCTCCTGTACCTGATCAAGTGGCCGCTGATTGTATGTCCATGGTCTTCTGCTGTTGCAGCCCATCCACATCAAGGTTTGACATGTTGTGAATTCAGAGATGCTTTTCTGTACCCCACTGTTGAAACGCATGGCTATTTGACTTACTGTCGCCTTCCTGTCAGCTTGAACCAGTCTGCCCATTCTCTTCTGATCTCTCTCATTAACAAAGCATTTTTGCCCATAGAACAGCCACTCACAAGAAGCTCATTTTTGTCTTTTATTTACACCATTCTTTGTAAGCTCTAGAAACTGTTGTGCCTGAAATTCCCAGGACACTTAAACCACCCCATCTGACATCTGCAATCATTCCACAATCAAAGTGACTTAGATCAGATTTCTTCACTATTCTGAAGTTTGGGCTGAATAGCAACTGAACCTCTTGACTATGTCTGTATGCTTTTATGCTTTGAGTTGCTGCCACATGATTGACTGATTGGATATTTATATTAATGAACAGGTGTACATAGGTAACTAATAAAACTCCAGATATACTCATGAGCAATGTTTTATCTATTCTGCTATTGTTACTTTAGTAATCCCTTTTGCACTACTTCGGATGCATGGAGTTGCTGCCACATGATTAGAGATTTGCATTAACCAGCATGTGTCCATGTCTACCTAATAAAGTGGCCTCAGCTTTTAAGTTGCAGTTCCAGCACATTTTACAGTGCTCCTATGTAGAACAATTAACTGTTGTAACTGGAAACTCTAGGAAAGAAGTGATTGCAAGAGCGAGGATTAGTGGAGATATATAAGGATGCTGTCAAGACGGGAAAATTTTAACCATGCAGAAAATTTGAATGAACTTGGACAGAGAAAGTTGAGGGGTGATATAATGAGGTACTTAATTTTATCAAAATATAAGGTAACCAGGAATGACCAATTTCTTTTTGTAGACATAAGAAGGGGAAAATTTAAATTGGTACAAAGGAGAGATGTGGAAAGACAATTTTCTTCATTCCAGATGATGTAGGAATTCAGAATTCTCTGTCTGAAAGGGTTGCAGAGATGGATGATCTCATCACATTTAAATGGTAAGTGGAGTTTACTTGAACAACTGGAAACTGCAGAGACTGGATCACTCTCTCCACACTAATATTAATTGTGCTTTCTAGGTTGGCTGTCTCTTTTCTTGGCCAATTTAGACATAACACACCTCAGTCTATATCATAAGGTTTTTTTAAATATAATTCTACAGTTGTATCACTGTAACCAATACTTGCACAGCAAGGTCACAAAATAGCATAGCAGCAATAATAATAATGACTTAGGAGGCGGGGCAAAGTTAAGATAGCACTAAACAGCGACTCTTCTGCTTGCATCTTCAGAAACAGCTCTATTTCCATCTTTAATATCTTTATTTTTCCCTTCCAAGGTTCTTTTGAAGACCCTGGCCTGGAGTAACACACTGACTTCAGTTCTTTGCGGAAACTGGACCCGCTCTCGGGGTTCCACAACTGGCGGTCGTTCAAGAGACCCGTGTGATGTCAGGGGAGTCAGGATATCTTCTGTGGGCCCGAAGACCCAGATCTTTGCGATCTTCGGGCAGAAGCTCAGAAAAAGCGACGTAGCGGACTTTTAACATCATACACCAGCGTTTGTTATGTCTCCCCACTCAATGGTGAAAAATGGAGACAACTCCTTCTCCCTTATTAGGGAGAGAGAGAATCTGTGGAATGCCGAATGCTGGATGAAATGCGAAGTCTTTGGGATAACTGCAAATGTGTGTCTTTCCTATTGCTTTGCTCACGCTGGGTGCTCGGTGACGGTGCCACTGCTTGCTTTTTGCCGGTGGGGGAGGGGGAATTGTTGCTCGCTGCTGCTTACGTGTGGGGGGGGGGAGCTGTGGGGGTCTTTGGGGTTCTTGTGTTTATCTGTCGTTCAATCTTTGGGGTACTTCTCTGTTTTTGTGGATGTTTCTGAAGAAAAAGCATTTCAGGATGTATATTGTATACATTTCTCTGACATTAAATTGGTCCTTTGAACCTTTGAACTTTTGAACATTTGATGAGACTGTCAGACTTTAATGACAGTTGGTGAGTGTCAAATATTAGCCATTCTGTTGGAAAGTCCTCTCTTTACTAAGTCTTTTGCACTCACTGGAGGGTTTTCAGGAGGGAAGGGTCTGTACCTAAAATGTTAACAGTTCATTTCCCTTTATAATTACTACCTTAGCCGTTTAATTCCTCCATCATTTTGTGTGTTGCTGCAGATTCTTTTGTGTCTCCGGTCTTTTGTGTCTCTGCCTTTATTTCAAAATTAGTCTTCTTAAGGCTCAGAAGTTTTGACTTCTGTTCAAGTAAGCTGTGGTGTTTGGGCCAGTTTTATAAGCAAAATAGTGAAAACAATGTGCTTTATATTCAATGTCCTGCTCGAGTGTCTCAGCCCAAAACATTGTCTCTTTATTCCTCTCCATAGATGCTGCCTGGCCTCCAGCGTTTTACAGAATCTCATGTGTTTATGCTTTATTTTCCATTGAGAGTAGGGGAGATTCAAACGAGAGGACATGAGTTGAGAGTTAGGGGGCAAAAGTTTAAGGGTAACACGAGGGAGAATTTCTTTACTCAGAGAGTGGTAGCTGTGTGGAACGAGCTTCCAGTAGAAGAGGTAGAGACAGGTTTGGTATTGTCATTTAAAGTAAAATTGGATAGGTATATGGACGAGAAAGGAATGGAGGGTTATGGGCTGAGTGCGGGTCAGTGGGACTAGGTGAGGGCTGAGATGGCCTGTTTCCGTGCTGTAATTGTTATATGGTTATATTTATTTGCTTTGGCATCAATTTCCATCTCTCTTAATTTCTGTAGAGCATTCCATTCTTTGAATCTGAACACCAAGACAGAGACTGGTTCGCTCTCAGCACACAAATATTATAAAGATTTAAGCTGTCTAAGCTCCTTACACATACTCATTTAACACAAGAAGATTTGGTACCTACTCTTTGAGATAATTGAATGTCATTGTTCTGTCAAACTCAATGACAGTTGCAAACTCGTATTCCCAGTGAAGTCATCTGGACTCGTTATACTGACCTGAGCTAAATAAAGCAAAATGTGCTGATCATCAGGGACAGAGTTGTGAATGATGAACCAACAATAGAACTTGAATTTCTCGTGGTTTTCATATCTTTAACATCAGGTGTTAATTGAGACTCTTGGGCTGAATTTACCCTGTCAGATATGTTCTCTCACTGAACATACAGATTAGTGCCAAATCGCAATCTTGAAATGTTCATGTATCTACATCTCTGTCTTTAGTTGACTTCTTTTTGATATGCTTATACCCTTTATGTTATGTTTTCTGACTTCAAAACATTAAACTAATTCAAAGGAAAACAACAGAGCCGACAGGTACCGCTGCTGCCTGTAATGAGCCTGTATGTTCTTCCTGTGACCGTGTGGGTTTCCTATGGGTGCACTGGTTTCTTCCCACAGTCCAAAGATGTACCTGTCTGCAGGTTAATTGGCCATTATAAATTGTCCCGTGATTAAACTGGGATTAAATTGCTAAATTGCTGGGCTTTGTGGCTCAAAGGGCTGGGAGGACCTGCTCTGCTCTGTATATCAATAAAAAATAGATGTGAGTCATGAGTTTGTCTTTTATTTTAAGCGAGGTGCGCACGTATCACATAGTAGCAAAATGATGTATGCAAATCACTTATATTTAGACAAACAAAGAATGCTTAATCAACAACATAATTACAAGATTACTCAAAATAATACTGAAATATTAAATACACAACACTTTAGTCTTAGTCAACCTGGGGAAAAGCTGATTATAACAGTGTTTATCAACACCACTGTTTCAGACGACAGATTGGAATTGAGTAAGTTTTGACACCTTGCAGTTTGTTTGCAGTCAGTTCACACAGACTATTAGTAAAGAGCAGAAATTACAACAACAAACCTTAAATATTGGTAAATTGGTTTACTATTGTCAATTGTACTGGTATATTAAAACCTTTGTTTTGCTTGGCATCCCTGCAGATCAAGTGGGTGGCACAGTAACATAGTGGTTAGTGTAACACTATTACGGTGTCAGTGATGTGGGTTCAATTTCCCTTGATTGCTTGTAAGGAGTCTGTACGTTCTCCCAGTGACTGCGCAGGTTTCCCCCTGGTGTTCCAGTATCCTCCCAGAATCCAATGACTTACAGGTTAGTAGGTTAACTGGGCACATGGGTTTAATTGCGTAGCACAGGCTTGTTAAGAGAGTACAATGGCAGCACTGTAACAGAGTGCAGAATAAAGTGTTTACAGTTACAGAGAAAGTGCAGCGTAGGTAGACGATAAAGTGCAAGGCTAAGACTGTGAGGTTAAGAGTCCATCTTATCATATTAGGGGACCATTCAATAATCTTATTACAGCGGGATGTGGAATTCTTTGCCACAGACAGCTGTAAAGTCCAAGTTATTGGGTATATTTTAGCGGAGGCTGATAGATTCTTGATTAGTCAGGGCATGAAGTCTTACAGGGAGAAGGAAGGAGACTGGGGCTGAGCGGAAACTGGATCAGCCATGATGAAAAATTGGAGTAGACTCAATGGGCTAAATGACCAAATTCGGTTCCTATTTCTTTGGCCCTATGATCTTATGGGATAGAGGTTGTCTTTGTGCATAATGGTAACTTTTCTTTAGGCTTTTGTATCTTCTGCTCAATGGAATTGTAGAGAAGAAAGAAGGATGGGGTCTTCGATTACATTGGCTGCTTGACCATGGCAGTGAGGAGTGTAGATAGAGTCCGTGGAGAAGTTGGTTTCCATGATGCGCTGTGCTGTGTCCTCAACTCTCTACATTTTCTTGCAGTCTCCATACTAACCAGTTGAGCAGTTCCCATACTGAGCCACGATGCTTCTGGATGGGTGATTTCCTAGAGAAATGTAGTGAGTGGAGGATAGTGAGAAATAAATTCTATGCAGAGTCTGTCTCAGCCACTTACAGTAGCCTAACTGGTGGGAGAATTACCAAGACATTTCTACCCTGTCAAGCTTATCCATTGTACCCATGTATCCGCATTTTGTTCATGTTTGCTACAAGCCTTGCACTTTATTGTCTACCTGCTCTGCACTTGCTCTGTAACTGTGATGCTTTATTCTGCACTCTGTTACTGTGTTCCTCTTGTACTCCCATTTCTTTCCTTGAGACAGACTTATGAATTGCTTACGACCTGTTCAACTTTTGGAGCGGTTAACTCTGCACTTGTTAAAAGTGTAAAGGATGTCTTATCTCAAGGCAGCCCAGACATAGCAACTAAGATTTATTCTTGGCTACCAGCTACCTTTGCCCAACAGATAATGTTCATTGGGTTAGTGTTTTTCAGTTTATGGTTTAGCTAATACTAGAATTCTCACAATATACGGGACTGTTATAATCAGATTTCCATTATTCACAGTGCTTTGCTCTTGAATTAAAGTTTCTCTTGTTAGCAATGCTTGAAATCAATTTTTGCCTTCAAGCTGTCTGGTACCCAATGCTTCAAAAGTTATTCCTCTGTAGGAAGGAGTGCTTTAGCCACATAGTTTTAATTTGGAGGTAGTTCAAGACTTTGAAAACTATCGTTGGTGGGGGGGGGGGGGGAGAGAAAGATTTGAATAGTAAAACCTGCTGTATTGGATATTACGACAATGACTGGATGTTAGAGAGGCTTGATCGGTACAAAAAAATGAAGCCACGTGCCCTAAAAAACAGTACTTACCATTCAATCTGCATTAGAGCTGAAATGGTTTAACTGTTTTTCCTTGCATTGATACAAGTTGGAACCTTGTTAGAATGGCTTTCCCACAGTGCCCAAAAGTACTTCAGTGGCTGCAAATCACAGTGAGGTAGTTAGGGCAGGATGACACCTTGCAAGTACATAACGCCTTAAATGTCTTATTTTTTTCTTGTTCTCACAATGGCAGTGGCACCATTTTATCGTGTATCCTTAGTTGACCGAGAAATCAGTAAGCAGTCAACCATATGGTCGGGTCTGGACCATATCAAGAGAAAGAGAATTCCTTCCTTATGGGACGTATTAACCGGATGAGTTTTCACATTCCAGTAGTTCAAGTAGAAGCAACACACACAGAATTCTGGAGGAACTCAGTAAGTCAGGCAGCATCTGTGAAAGGGAATAAACAGTTGACCTTCAGATCGGGACCCTTCATCAGGGCTGTAAAGGAAGCAGGAAGAAGGCAGAATAAGAAGGTGAGGGAAGGGGTACAAGCTGGAAGGTGATAGATGGAAAAGGTAAAGCGCTGAAGAGATAAAGGAATTTGATAGGAGAGAAGAGTGGACCATGAGAGAAAGGGAAGGAGCAGAGGCACAGGCTGGAGCTGATAGTAAGGTGAGGAGAAGAGGAGAGGTAAGAAGGGAGCCAGAGTGGGGAATGGAGGAACAGTGAAGGGGATGGGGGTAAAGTTACCAGAAGATAAAGAAATCAATGTTCATACCATCAGGTTGGGGGCTACCCAGAAGGCATACGGGATGTTGCTCACCCAACCTGTTATTACAAGACCATAAGACAAAGGAGCAGGTCAGCCATTCGGCCCATCGAGTCTGCTCCACCATTTCATCATGAACTGATCCAATCTTCCCTTTAGTTCCATTCCCCTGCCTTTTCACCATTACCTTTGATGCCCTGACTACTCAGATACCCATCAATCTCTGCCTTAAATACACACAATGACTTGGCCTCCACTGCCGCCCGTGGCAACAAATTCCATAGATTCACCACCCTCTGGCTGAAAATTTTTTTTCGCATCTCTGTTCTGACTGGGCACCCTGCAATCCTCAAGTCATGTCCTCTCGTACTAGACTCCCCCACCATGGGAAACAACTTTGCCACATCCACTCTGTCCATGCCTTTCAACATTCGAAATGTTTCTATGAGGTCCCCCCTCATTCTTCTAAACTCCAAGGTGTACAGTCCAAGAGCGGTCAAATGTTCCTCATATGTTAACCCTCTCATTCCTGGAATCATTCTAGTGAATCTTCTCTGAACCCTCTTCAAAGTCAGCACATCCTTTCTTAAATAAGGAGCCCAAAACTGCACACAGTATTCCAAGTGAGGTCTTACCAGTGCCTTATAGAGTCTCAACATCACATCCCTGCTCCTATACTCTATTCCTCTAGAAATGAATGCCAACATTGCATTCGCCTTCTTCACCACTGACTCAACCTGGAGGTTAGCCTTAAGGGTATCCTGCACGAGGACTCCCAAGTCCTGTTGCATTTCAGAACTTTGAATTCTCTCCCCATTTAAATAATAGTCTGCCTGTTTATTTCTTCTACCAAAGTGCAAGACCATACACTTTCTGACATTGTAATTCATTTGCCACTTCTTTGCCCATTCCCCCAATCTATCCAAGTCTCTCTGCAGACTCTCTGTTTTCTCAGCACTACCGGCCCCTCCACCTATCTTTGCATCATCAGCAAACTTAGCCACAAAGCCATCTATTCCATAATCCAAATCATTGATATACAACGTAAAAAGAAGCGGCCCCCACACGGACCCCTGTGGAACACCACTGGTAACTGGCAGCCAACCAGAATGGGATCCCTTTATTCCCACTCTCTGTTTCCTGCCAATCAACCAATGCTCTATCCACGTATGTAACTTTCCTGTAATTCCATGGGCTCTTATCTTGTTTAGCAGCCTCATGTGCGGCACCTTGTCAAAAGCTTTCTGAAAATCCAAATACACAACATCCACTACATCTCCCTTGTCTAGCCTACTTGTAATTTCTTCAAAATTTGCACTAGGTTTGTCAGGCAGGATTTTCCTTTAAGGAAGCCATGCTGAGTTCTGCCTATCTTGTGATATGCCTCTAGGTACTCCGTAACCTCGTCCTTGACAATCGACTCCAACAACTTCCCAACCACCGATGTCAAGCTAACAGGTCTATAATTTCCTTTTTGCTTCCTTGCCCCCTTCTTAAGTAGCGGAGTGACATTTGCAATCTTCCAGTCCTCCAGAACCAGGCCAGAATCTGTCGACCTTCGAAAGATCATTGCTAATGCCTCCGCAATCTCCACTGCTACTTCCTTCAGAACACGAGGTTGCATTCCATCTGGTCCAGGAGATTTATCTACCCTTAGACTATTCAGCTTCCTGAGTACTTTCTATGTCATAATTGTGACTGCGCATATTTCTCTTCCCTGACACCCTTGTATGTCCATATATTGCTGATGTCTTCCTCAGTGAAGACTGATGCAAAATACTCGTTCAGTTCCTCCGCCATCTCCTTATCTCCCATTACAATTCCTCCAGCATTATTTTCTATCGATCCTATATCTACTCTCACCTGTCTTTTACTCTTTGTATACTTGAAAAAGCTTTTAGTATCCTCTTTGATATTATTTGCTAGCTTCCTTTCATAGTTCATCTTTTCCCTCTTAATGACCTTCTTAGTTTCCTTTTGTAAGCTTTTAAAAACTTCTCAATCCTCTGTCTTCCCACTAATTTTTGCTTCCTTGTATGCCCTCTGCTTTGCTTTTACTTTGGCTTTGACTTCTCTTGTCAGCCACTGTTGCATCCTTTTTCCATTCAAAAATTTCTTCTTTTTTGGAATATATCTGTCTTGCACCTTCCTCACTTCTCGCATAAACTCCAGCCACTGCTGCTCTGCTGTCCTTCCTGCTAGTGTCCCTTTCCAGTCAACCTTGGCCAGTTCCTCTCTCATGCCACTGTAATTTCCTTTACTCCACTGAAATATTGACACATCGGATTTAGGCTTCTCTTTCTCAAATTTCACAGTGAACTCAATCATGTTGTGATCACTGCCTCCTAAGGGTTCCTTCACTTCCATCTCTCTAATCACCTCTGGTTCATTACAGAATATCCATTCCAGTACAGCCAATCCCCTAGTGGGCTCAACAACAAGCTGTTCTAAAAAGCCATCTCGTAGACATTCTACAAATTCTCTTTCTTGACATTCAGTGCCAACCTGATTTTCCCAATCCACTCGCATGTTAAAATCCCCTACAATTATCATAACACTGCCCTTCTGGCAAGCCTTTTCTATGGAGTAGAGAAGGCCATAAACTGACATATCTGAATGAGAGTGGGTTTGGAATTAAAATGGTTGAATACCAGGAAATCCTGTTTGTTGCAGATGGAGTGAAGGTATTCGGCAAAGTGGTCCCCCAATCTATGTCAGGTCTCATCAATGTAGAGGAGGCTGCATCAGGAGCACCAGATGGTGGTTTTGGTGGGGTGGGTGGGGGGGGGGGGGAAGGGAAGGGAGAGTGAGTAGTAAGACCTGCTCTATGTAATCTTACAGCAGATAATTGGATATCAGAGGGGTTTTACTGGTACAGAAAAGTCCACATGTCCTACAAAATCATTATTAACCATTCAACTTGCAATACTGCTGAAGTGATTTAACTGGCTCTTCATCACATTGATACATGTTGGAACCTGCTGTGAATGAAATGGCTCTTGCTCAGAGCCTGAAGTTTCACATTAAGGTATGCCATATGGAGAGAAAACTTACAAGTATATTACACCATTTATGTCTTTTGTTTTCTTGTTTTCACAATGGCAGTGGCACCATTTTATCGTGTACTCCTAATTGACCTGGAAGTGAAGAGTCAACCACATGAGTGGGTCCAGGGTTACTTATGGACCAGGCCAAGTAAACAGAATGGAATTTCTTCCCTCCACAACTTTATTGAATCAGGTGCTTTTTTTTACATTCCAGTAGTTCAATTATAAGCCTTTTCTATAAAAAAAATCTAGGTATTATTTATATTTCCTGGCTGCCTTTGTGGGATTTGAACTCATTTCTCTGGATCAGTTATCTGGAACTCTGGCTACAAATTCAGTAATTTAGCTATTATATTACTATACCTGTGATTGCCTAAGCGTGATCCATCCAGCTGCATATGAACAAAATGTTTAGTCTGTTATTTGGTCAGGCCAGGAGATTTATAAAGGAGCCACAAGATGAAGTTCTGAAGAAGGATTTCTGTTCAAAATGTCAACTGTTTATTTTACTCAATAGATGCTGCCTGAACTGTAATTTCCTCCAGCATTTTGTGTATGTCGCTAGAGTTTTACAACAGTGATTAACAGGTTTTTGTAAAGTTAGACTTAGTAACAATGGTCAAAATATGGTAAGATATGCATAATACCCTTCACTAACTTCTGTACATGGAATGGTATGGCAGATGAAGAGTGTCTCTGTTTGAAAAACTATAAAAATAAACTTTTCTCTATCATCCTTCACATTACATCATTCATTCGTTATTTATTATATTGTAAGATGTGGACAATCATGGTCTTTCCATGACCATGATTGTTCTTGACAAATTTTTCCACAGAAGTGGTTTGCCATTGCCTTCTTCTGGACAGTGTCTTTACAAGACAGGTGACCCCAGCCATTGTCAATACTCTTCAGAGATTGTCTGCCCGGTTTCAGTGGCTGCATAGCCAGGATGTGATATGCACTGGCTGCACATACAACCATCCAACATTTTCTTCCACGTCTTTGCATGACCCTGAGCGGAGGAGGCTAATCAGGTGCTACACTTTGTCCAAGGGTGATCTGCAGGCTAGCATAGGCTTTATACCTCCTTTGGTACAGACATATCTCCACCTTTAATTAGCAATCATGTTATGAGCGCCAAGAATTGAGTATTTGAAGATCACCTGAACTGAGGTTCAGTGGTCAATCGTAAGCCTACTAGTGATAACATCTAGCATTTGTTTTGTCTTCATTTCTCAGTCCATTTTGATACAGTGTCTCGATCCTTGCATCAGATACTCCAGCATTTGGGTCCAAACCATCCTTGTCATAATCTGCTATGTTATTTGTGTATTTTTTGAACACTTTTAATTGTAAGCATTAAAATCAATCGTTTTTCACTTTTCTCTGCTTTTTGCAATCTGGATGTTGCGAGCAAGGACAGTATTTACTAGCTGTCTATAAATCATAACAGTCCTTCTGGTGAAGGTGCACCATATGTTTTTGGAGAAGAAGTCAGAATCAGGTTTATTTTGAACAACGTATGTTGTGAAATTTGTGGTTTTACAGCAGCATTTCAGTGAATTACATAATAAAAAGACATATTGATCCAACAACAATGAAGATCCAGTGAAGGCGATAGTGTTAGAGTACAATGAACGCCCTTGTCCTCCTAAGTGAGGTAGTTGAAGCTGTTGGGATAGCCTCGATAAGTAACTGCAGTATGTGGTAGAAACTGCAACTACTGTGTATTGGTGTTAAAGGGAATAAGTATTTAGGGTGGTGGACCTCGTATCAATTAAATGGGCTGCTTTGACCTAGGAGGTGTCAACATTTTTGAGTGATGTTGGTGCTGAACTCATTCAGGGAACTGGTTATTTTCCATCAAGCTTCTGACCTGTTGTCTAGTGATGGTAGGTGCCAGAGTGTGAGACGTTTGTTACAGTGTATGAACCTTTGATCTGCACTTCAACGCTTGGCACTGATGGCTGGTCTAATAGAGCTTCTAGCTAATGCTGATGCTCAAGATATTGACAGTGGAGGTTCTGGGCCTGGCTTCATGAGGTAATTACTCCAAACATTATTTTTATTAACATAATTTCATGAAATGTGGTTATGAATTATTAATCAACTTTTTTTTCTTTAAAAAAGCCATTATTTGAAATGATTTTAATTTGGATAACTTTTAAATATCATTGAATGTCGAAGACATTAAAAATACTGAAATGGCACATGGATTACACAGCTGGGAAAGCACTGCCACAAGCTTTATCCTCCATCGCTTTCACAGAATGCCAGCTAGAAGCTAGTCACTGCCGATGCTACTGAATATCTAGAGTAGGTAGTTAGATTTTCCCCTGTCGGAGATGGTCAGTGTGGGGCATTTTTGTAGTACATATGTTAATTATTTATACTGTAGCTTAGAAACATACAGAACAAAGTCTTGGTTTTGGCAGCTGAGCCAAAGGAGTTAGATACAGGCCCTTCTGGCCCATGAACTCATGCTGGCCAGTTACACGCTCATGACCAATTAACCTACTAAACCATACGTCTTTGTAATGTAGGAGGAAACCGGAGCACTCAGAGGAAACGCACACCGTCACAGGGTTTCTAGTCATACAGTTAAACAACACAAAAGCAGCCCCTTTGGTCCAACTAGTTCATGCCGAAACAGTCACAAAGCATACCTTGCTTGAACGCACACCACTATTGACAAATCTGGTGGAAATGACTTGGGACTGCATTTGCACTCGGAACAAGCTATATGGGGTGATCACATTAGTCATTGACGTGCTAATTCTGGTCTAATGGGAGGCAATAGATTTACCAACTGGCTCACTATTAAAGGAAACAAGACAACATCGATCTAACCGATCCATTAGTGTGAAACTTCCTCCAGACCAGAATAAATGCAATAGTTTGTTATTTCCAATCTTGTGTGTGCTTGCACAGTAGATACCTAGATAATTGTATTGTCAATATTTTAATCACTTCTCGTTCTGAGAGCTTTTATTTAATTTTCTCTGTGCTTAATACAAAGTATTTTAATCTTTCTTCCATGATGCTGACTTTGATTTTAATCAAGGTCCAGGTAGATTGGACGTGGTGAGGATGTTCCCAATAGTGGGGGTGTCTAGCACCAGAGGGCAGGCCTCAGAATAAAAGGAACCCCTTTAGAATGGATATGAGGGAGAATTTCTTTAGCCAGAGACTGCTGAATCTGTGGAGTTCATTGCAATGGATACCTGTGGAGGCCAAGTTATTGAATATATTTAAAGTGAAGGTTTGATAGGTTCTTGATTAGTAAGGGCATCAAAGGCAACATGGCGAAGGCAGGAGAATGGAGTTGAGAGGGAAAATAAATCAGCCATGATCAAATGGCAGAGCAGACTCAATGTGCTGACTGGGCTAAATTCTAACTCTTTATCTTATGGTTTTAATGAAGGAGGAACTTGCTGGAAGAGATAGCCGGGTGTTCAATAATTTACAACTTTAATATTGGTTCAACAGAAAGAGCTTGATTCTGGTGACCCCAACACAATTCTGCTGTACAAAGTCACTGATAGTGACCCCTGCCTATCCATATACATACTTCATCCGATGCAGTCAGAGGACATCTCACTGACTGTCTGAGGCCTTGAACCCTGTAGCAAGATTCAGGCAGTGACTGGTATAGTGTGAAGCTCTACCCCTGACAAAGACTGATAGAAGGCAATGTTTGTGGCAGATCTTTGCCAGTTGTGAAACCTTAATGTGATTTTAACAGTTCTCAACCTCTCCAACATTCAACTGTATTCAAAAGGTTCAATGGCTTATTTTATTATCAAAGTATACAAAGTATTCTTCTTCTCCAGATGACCATGAAACCAAGAAAGAAAAGAAAAAAAGAAAAAAAAAAAGAAAAGAAGGAAAGATCATCTACCCCACAGAAAAATGAACAAAAATGGAACAGGCACATCGACATCCAAGTACCCCCTCCCACACGCACACAAAAAAAGAGAAAAATCGAGTGAAAATATGTAGGACTGAAAAAGACTATAGTCCAAGTCCATATCCAAAACATAAAAAGCCTGGGTAGCATTCTCTAGCACAGCGGCAGGCCTTACCCTCTCCATAGCCGAGCGATCCTGCCAGCGATCAAAAGGTAGTCTCCCCTCTCCGTAGCAGAGTGATAGCACCAGTAATCAAATGGCAGGTAGCCAGCGCTCATCCTCTGCATTCACCTCAATGTTTCAATCTCCCTCATCGTTTTAATCGGCAAACAATGGAAGCTTTAATCAGTGAAATGGAGTCAAATATCAGTTCACACCCTGTCCCATAGCCTTCTCACACTGTCTCTGCCTCCTAGAATCCTCTTGGAGACTGCAGAGCATAGAAACACCAAAGTGATCTCCAAATTGCAAATCGCAGTCTCCAACAGTTCCTGAACTACATTCAAGACGAAAAACAAACATAAAAGTCATAAAGAAGTGAAGTGATGTCAAGATGGTGATTCAAATTAAATTATTTTAAAACAATAATGCTTTTATTTAAAAAACTGAAAAACCATTAAACAATAATTAAACCACTAAATATTTTTTTAAAAACATCCTTTCACTTTTTCTCATAATTTCAGGCTTAGGATCCCGATTGAAATGAGTGGGGCTTCATTTTCTGTACTAGATTTAACTTAGTTCTGGATTTAGTAGTTATTTCCCTGCAAGGAAGTCCCACCAGTCTGGACAGAGTGGGGATGGAGAGGATGCTTTCATTGGTGAAAGAGTTTAGGATCCAAGGGCACAGACTTGGAATAAGGAGGCATCCATTTAGAACTGAGTTGAAGAGGATGGTGAATCTGTGGAGTTCATTTTTAAAGGGGATTATGGATGCTAAGACATAGTGTGTATTAAACGCAGGAATTGATTGGTTCTTGACTAGTAAGGATTACAGGAAGAAAGCAGGAGAATGGACTTGAGAAAATGATTAAATGGTGGAGTACACTTGATGGGCCAAATGGCCTAATCCTGCTGCTATATTTTGTGGTCTTACGTGTTGACACCAGGAGTTCGGAGTCCAGCAAGTCAACAAACTTGCCCTCCCCAAATCTGTTCATAAGACGAGGACTTGACTCATTCACACTATTCTAGGTCCTGCTTGCGATTACTTGGTTGTACATTGGCAACTCAGGTCCATTGGCTACAGCCTCACATCCAGAGAATGCAGGAGTTTTTAACTCTTTATTTGTTTGCATGAAGTGGATATTGGTGGAACAGTCTAATTACCTTTGAGAATGTGATACCTGTTGTAGACTTGAACTACCACTATCTCTATGCTGAAGGCACTGAAGAGCTCCCCATTTTCAATCCAATGACAATGAAGGACATGCGATTTATTTCCAAATAGTGTGTGACTTACGATCTGCGGGTGCCAGCGTCCACAGTGTTTGAAGTGAAGTTCCCCTTGTCCAGACATTCTTTCTCATTGCTCTGTGGGATCTTTCACAAAACAAGAACAACCATGATTGTACTACTCTTTTGTGGGATGTGTGAACTTCTGGCAAGACAAATATTTAACATCCCATGCTCAACTGCCCTTGATAAGGCACTGGGATTGATTTTTGAACAGCCGCACAACATGAGGCAATAGAGTTCCCATCAGGAAGTTGTTTGTTAATGAGGATCAAAATTCAAAGTCTGAGTTCAAGGTTCACAATACATTTATTATCAAAGTACATATATAGTATGTTACCATATAGTAACAGAGATTAATTTCTGTCAGCATTCACAGTAGACAAAGAAATACAATAGAATCAATGAAACACTACACACAAAGACAGTCAAACAATCAACTTGCAAAAGAAGATATAATAAATAACTAACGTGCAACCAATGTGCAAAATAAGCATAATAAATAATATTGAAAATATGAGTTGTCAAGACCTTTGATGTAAGTACAAAGTTATGGAATGAGTTCAGACTTGAGTGAAGTTACCCACACTGACATTATTGACATTGAGTGAGAGGTTGTTGCTATGACACCACTCAGGGTGAATGAAAATTTGGCTAAGTGATGTCATAACACCAGCCTCTCACTCAATGTCAGCAGACCAAGGAATTACTTATATTCTTCAGGAGAGGGAAACCAAAGGTCCATGAGCCAGTCATGATCAGAGATTCAGAGGTGGAGAGGTTAGCAACTTTAAATTCCTGGGTGTTACTATTTCAGAGGACTTGTCCTGGACACAGCACATAAGTGCAGTTGCAAAGAAAGCATGGGAGTGCCTCTACTTTCTTAGAATTCTGTGGAGATTCAGCATTACATCTAAAACATTGACAAACTTCTATAGATGTGTAGTGGATAGTATAATGGCCTGGTGAAAGACCACCAACACCTTTGAATGGAAAATCCTACAAAAGGTAGTGGATTTGGCCAAGTACATCATGAGCAAAGCCCTCCCAGCCATTGAGCACATCTTCATGAAGCACTGTCATTGGAAAACAGCATCCACCAACAGATATCTTCATCATCCAGGCCATGCTTTCTTCTCGCTGCTGCAATCAGATAGAAGGTATAAGAGCCTCAGGACTCACGCCACCAGGTTCAAGATCAGTAGCTACCACACAACTGTTAGACTATTGAACAAAAGGTGATAACTACACTCACATGCGCAGCCATCGAGATGTTACCACAACTGATGATCCTCTGTATCTTGTTATTTCATGCTCTATTTATTTATATTTGCAGTTGCACAGTTTGTTGTCTTCTGCGCTCAAGATGATCTTTCATTGATCCTGTTATAGCTACTGTTCTATAGATTTGCTGAGTATGCCCACAGGAAAGTGACTCTCAGGGTTGTATATGATGACATATATGTACTTTGATAATAAAATTTACTTTGAACTTTTGAACGTTGGCTCAACAGTACTCACTGCAGCTGGGTTGACGTTCCTGACGGAGATGTACAGCAACCAGTCCCTTTCCCATCAGCTGTTAAACACCTATAAACGTAAGATAAGAAAGTAGGATGCAGGAGCAGCATGGAGACTCTGCAGCTGGCACTGCTGCTTCATGGCTCCAGTAACTTGCTTCAATCCTGATCACCAATGCAGTCCCTGGGTGTCTATACATTCTTGTGGGTTTCCTTTGGTTCCACTCACCTCCCACACTTAATCAGCTGGTTGGTGGGTTATTTGGCTAATATTGATTACCCCTAGGCAGGGTGACAAAACTTGGAAAAATTCGACAGGTCTGAGTCAAAGCCAAAATCAAAGTATGTATGCATGCACAACTGCATGTGTGCACAGACGCAATAAGAAGATTACTTGCAGCAGTATGACAGGCACATAGCATCAGACACAGAGAGAGAGGCCCTCTGTTGTATGGATATTGCATCCCAGTTGCCTACGTAATACACAAAGCAGGGCTGTACAATATGGAGAGCAAGCTGCGCCCATGTAGCAGTCTCCCCCTCTCCACGCATCTGATGTATCCAAAGGAACGGCAGAGAATTGGCATTGCCAGTCAGTGTTAAACTTAATGTAGGACTGCCTTAGGGACTCCAGCTCCGGATTGTTCCTCAAGGTTTACTCCCGAAGCCTTTCCCTTGTGTGGGTATAGCTTCAAGGAAGTTTGAAATCAGAGTTTTCCTTTTCCTAGATGAGCTGCTAACCACGAGTGATGAGCCCCATCTGCCCAAAGCAGCTGTTTTTAAGGTGCCAGTAACCCACCTTTGCCCCTTTGTCCAGTCAGTAGAAACATTTCTGCTGGGCTTAATAGCAAAGCCACACATGAAAGCCCAAAGCTGGACTTGGTTGTCAGAAGCTATTAGAGATGCACACCATTAGGGTCATTTAGTAGGTAGTGGGAGCTTAGCCCCACTGCCGTCCCTGACTATAACAACCTTAAGGAGCCAGATACACAGCATTCACAAGAAATACATAAACACAAATCTTACAAAATTATACAAGAAAGAACAAACTTAGAACAAAGATTAAAGTAATTGTTGTACAGTGTGGTCAAAGTGGCCACTGTGTAACTATATTGAAGTAATGGTTAGGATTGTGAAGGTTAGTTCAAGAACCAAGTGCTTGGAGGGAAGTAGTTGTACTTGAACTTCGTCATGCAGGACTTATAACCATATAACAATTACAGCACGGAAACAGGCCACCTCAGCCCTTCTAGTCCATGCCGAACGCTTACTCTCACCTAGTCCCACCTACCTGCACTTAGTCCATAACCCTCCATTCCTTTCCTGTCCATATACCTATCCAATTTTTTTTAAATGAGAAAATCGAACTTGCCTCTACCACTTCTACTGGAAGCTCATTCCACACAGCTACCACTCTCTGACTAAAGAAGTTCCCCCTCGTGTTACCCCTAAACTTTTGCCCCTTAACTCTCAACTCATGTCCTCTTGTTTGAATCTCCCCTACTCTCAATGGAAAAAGCCTATCCACGTCAACTCTGTCTATCCCCCTCATAATTTTAAATAATTTTAAATACCCCTATCAAGTCCCCCCTCAACCTCCAAAGAATAAAGACCTAACTTGTTCAACCTTTCTCTGTAACTTAGGTGCTTCTGTACCTGCAGCCTGCTGGCAGCTGCGAGAAGATGGCTTGGCCTGGATGGTATGGATCTTTGATGACAGATGTTGCCTTCTTGAGGCAGTGTCTCATGTAGGTACTTCTGATGGTGGGGAGGAATGTGCCAGTGATGTATTAGGCTGAATCCACTACTCTCTGCAGCCTCGTACATTCCTGCATATTCAAAGTAAATTTATTATTCAACGAATCTATAAATAATATTTGAATTTCTGTACCAAACCATGATACAACTAGTCAGAATACTTTCAAATGTACAAACCCCATTTCCAGGAAAGTTGGAATATTTTCCAAAATGCAATAAAAACAAAAATCTGTGATATGTTAATTCACGTGAACCTTTATTTAACTGACAAAAGTACAAAGAAAAGATTTTCAATAGTTTTACTGACCAAGTTAATTGTATTTTGTAAATATACACAAATTTAGAATTTGATGGCTGCAACACACTCAACAAAAGTTGGGACAGAGGCATGTTTACCATTGTGTTGCATCACCTTTCCTTTTAATATCACTTTTTAATCATTTTGGAACTGAGGATACTAATTGTAGTAGATTAGCAATTGGAAATTTTGTCCATTCTTGCTTGATATAAGACTTCAGCTGCTCAACAGTCCATGGTATCCGTTGTCTGATTCTCCTCTTCATGATGCGCCATACATTTTCAATAGGAGATAGATCTGGACTGGTAGCAGGCCAGTCAAGCACACGCACTCTGTGTCTACAAAGCCACGCTGTTGTAGCCTGTGCAGAATATGGTCTGGCATTGTCCTGCTGAAATAAGCATGGACATCCCGGGAAGAGACGTCGCCTTGATGGCAACATATGTCTCTCTAAAATCCTAATATACGCCTCAGAGTCAAAGGTACCTTCACATACATGCAACTCACTCATGCCGTGGGCACTGATGCACCCCCATACCATCACAGATGCTGGCTTTTGCACCTTTCGCTGATAACAATCAGGATGGTCGTTTTCATCTTTGGCATGGAGAACTCGACGCCCGTTTTTTCCGAAAACTAGCTGAACTGTGGACTCATCTGACCACAGCACATGGTTCCACAGTCTTTCAGTCCATCTGAGATGAGCTCGGGCCCAGAGAACTCGCCGGCGTTTCTGCATAGAGTTGATGTATGGCTTCCTCCTTGCGTAATACAGTTTCAAGTTGCATTTCTGGATGCAATGACGGACTGTGTTAAGTGACAATGGTTTTCCGAAGTACTCCCGAGCCCAGGTGGCTATAATTGTTACAGTAGCATGACGGTTTCTTAGGCAGTGCCGCCTGAGGGCTCGAAGATCACGCGCATTCAACAGTGGTTTCCCACCTTGCCCTTTACGCACTCAGATGTCTCTGAATTCTCTGAATCTTTTCACAATATTATGTACTGTAGGTGTTGAAAGACCTAAATTCTCTGCAATCTTGTGTTGAGAAATGTTCCTTTTGAACTGACTAACAATTCTCTCACGAATTTTGGCACAAAGGGGTGAGCCATGACCCATCCTTGCTTGCAAAGACTGAGCCTTTGATGGACGCTACCCAGTCATGATACCTCACCTGCTACCAATTAGCCTGCTTAATGTGAAGTCTTCCAAACCGGTGTTACTTGAATATTCTGTGCACTTTTCAATCTTATTTTAACTCTGTCCCAACTTTTGTTGAGTGTGTTGCAGCCATCAAATTCTAAATTTGTGTATATTTACAAAATGCAATTAAGTTGGTCAGTAAAACTATTGCAAATCTTTTCTTTGTACTTGTATCAGTTAAATAAAGGTTCACATGAATTAACATATCACAGATTTTTGTTTTTATTGTATTTTAGAAAATATCCCAACTTTTCTGGAAATGGGGCTTGTATATCTCTGGAAGTTTCTTTGGGAGTCAGTTCACACTGGGCCTCCTTACACTACTAAGAAAGTAACGAGACTAAAACAGCTTCCTTGTGAATGCAACTATGTGCCAGGACTATGACAAGTATTTTGACATGTTAATTCCTAGGAAGTTAAAGCTGTTGAGTTTCTACACCACCAATCCACTAATATAGACTGCTAATTGTATGAGGTAATAAATTTCAAAGTACTGCTGGGAATGTACTGAGATTTGGCACTGATCAGACAGATTCCCTCCTTCAGTGTCACAAGAGAATGTAAGTATGTGGACCCTTGATTCTGCTCTACCATTCAATAAGTTCATAGCTGTTCTGATCTTTACCTCAGGCTAGGTAAACTTTTTAGCTGGAGATGAAGCATTACCCTGAACGTTCTTCTCTGTTTGCCATAAATCTTGAGTCTCTATAGTCTGAAAATCTTGGCCTTGATTATTTTCAAAGGTCTCAACCTCTGAAGCTCTTGGAGGATTCCAAAGATTCATAGCCCTCTGAAAGAGTCACCCCTATCTTAAATGAATAACTGAAACCGTGTCTACTAGTTTTGGATTCCCCCATGAGGGAAAAGTCCTTTCAGCATCACACAGTCAGAAACTTAATTGTTTTAATAAGACCACTGCCCCCTTTCTTCAAAGCTCCAATGAGAACAGGCCTAACTTACTCAATCAACACAGGAATCAGCCTAGTGAATCTTTCCTGAAAAGCCTCCAATACACACTACAGTGCCATATACTGAATTCCTGGCTGTTGTACTCCATTCTCCTGCTTTGACCATTTCAGCATTTCTCACCATGCCCGAGCTCTACTGCATCTGGTGCATAAGAGTACACAGGTCTATCTATGGAACAGCTTTCTCTAATACCTCTCTGCTTAAATGACGTTCTTTGCCTGCCCACCTATTAAACAAATTGCCACGGTTCACATCTCTTGCTCCTGGCTCTTTGCGATCACCCTGAGTTTGTTCAATTGTTCTCAGTCAACAGTAAATAGTTCACTTTATTCTAAATTGAGTTTTTTAGTTTCTGTCTCCCTGTTTAAACTTCTGGTTAAATCCCAAAGCCCTGCAGCATCCTTAATGCTGAAAGAGCTCACATAATAAGCACAAGTAAACAAGATGATACTATTGTACTTAATGTGGGCTAATGCCTTAGACTTGTAGATTAATTTGGTCTACTATAATATTTATAATTACTTTTCTTTAGTTTTACAACAATTACCTGATGAACATAGTTAATTTATTCAACTAATAGAATCTAATCTAATCTTACTTGTCATTCCTTGGAGCCTAGTCAAAAAGCGGGTTACATTAATAAATCTGTTTCTGCTACATTCACCCTTCTTGTTCTTCAAATCAATGACATACGGAAATCATGGCTGCTTGAATCTCATTTCTTAGTTTTCATAAATCCTTTGGGGAATGAAAATGAGATTACTTTCAGCTGAGAGTGGTTTGGATGAGGCGAATGCTCTCACAGGCATTGGTTGAGCAGAACATTGCCATGTTGAAGGGAACACCAGATATGGTGGAAGTGTCTGGAGCTCTGTGTGAAGACAATCAGCCTGAATGGACTCAGTCTGTCTGTCATACAGCACAGAAGAAGCTACCTCTCCCTACCCCCTTCACCTCAACCCACCCACCAAGACAACCCAGACCCATCACACTAGTCCTACACTAATCCTTAAGTTATTTTTCTTACAGTCAAATCACCTCCACCCCACAACACTACCATGTTAATTTACAGTACCTCTTGAATCATAGTTATTGTTATTAATTAACCTACCATCTCACATGTCTATAAGGCCATATGACATTGGAGCTGAATTAGGCTGTTTGGCCTATTGACTCTGCCTTGCCAGTCAATCATGGTTGATTTATTTTCCGTTTCAACCCCATTCTCCTGTCTTCTCTCTCTAACCGTTGATGCCCTTTCTAATCAAGAACCTAGTAGTCTCCACTTTAAATATACCCAATGGCTTGGCCTCCACAGCTATCCATGGCAACAATTTTCATAGATTCATCACCCACTGGCAAAGAAATTCATCTCCCTCTCTGTTCTAAAGGGGCATCCTTGTATTCTGAGACTGTGCTATCTGGCCCTAGATTCTCCCACTATTGGAAACATGCTGTCCATATCCACTCTGTCTGGGCCTTTCAATATTCAGTAAGTTTCAATGAGATCCACCCTCCTCCCAATCCTTCTAGATGTAACGCCCTGGGAAAAGTTTCACTGCTAACGTAGTGGTCTTTCTGTAGAAGCCGTGTTTGGGTTATGGTTAGAGATAACGAGTACTTTGGAACGTGAGCTGAGTCTTTTTTTGGCGGGAGATGGAGAGGGAAGATGCTGAGGGGAACCGGTCATAAGATACGACCTGGTGGGGAGATTGTGATTTGACGGAGCTAGGCACCGAAATCGGCTGAGGGTCGGTGAATTAAACTCCAACTGTTGCACGTTTGACTGCTTCCTTATAATAGGCCCGTTTTGTTTTTTTCTTTTCTTTACTAATCCTTCAGTTGAGATTCATAAATATATTTCCTTTAATCATAGGTAGTGTGCTGTCTGTTGTTTCATGGCACCGAGTTGTAACAGGGTAGCAGGTTACACAAACAGGAGTTTGGGGTGGGAGAGCCATCTCCATCTCATGGGTTTGGTGGTACTGGAGAGTGTCTTCCCTGGACTCACTCAGCCAATGAAACCAGCGCGGTTTCATAGATTTCAGTAAATACAGGTCCAGAGCCATCAAACACTCCCCATATGTTAACTCTTTCATTCCTGGTGTTACGAACCCCGTAACTGGGTTACTTACCAGCAAAGATAGAGGCATCCGTTGGAGTCTGGTGATACTATTTTTAAGTATTTATTAGTAAAAATACACAAAAATAATATCAATGCAAATATACAGATAATATACATTGTCAATACTAAACCTAAAAGTGCGGGTATAATAATAATCAATAAGAAATAAGCTCTATCGTTGTCTAGGGGTTAATGAATTGTCCGATGGAAATCTAAAGTTTATTTCAGTTCATACAGGCTGCCGTCGTTTGTTTGTCGCTGTGTTGCAATTGTTGGAGAGAGAGAGAGAGAGATAGAAGAATGGGAACAGTTACTGCTAAGTGTTTTGCTAACCTTCCTTTATGATTTTGATCCGTCGGTGTCTCTTTGTTGTGGCCGTTCAAGTGTGACCTCTCCTTTAGCTAAACCGTTCTTCCGTGATGAGCCCGCCACCCAGGCAAGGGAGGACGCACACGAGCTCCCACCGGCTTTCGCTATGAAACGCTGTCACTGGATTTCTAGCGTTTCTCCTGGTGCGTCTAAGGGGTGTTCCCCAGTCCCGTCTTTTATCCTCACTCATGGGGTCTCAGATGTCAGTCAGGTTGGGATGATGCAATCCCTCAACCAGACCACTCTGGTTGTCCCCTGAGGGGTTTCAATGAATAATACAGTACTCAATACACAATTCCTTCTCCAAGAGACAATAGCAGTGATCAGTGGTTCTGTTCCGCATTTGTTAGGAGACATTCCAAACCTTGTGTATTCTGCGGTGTCTATAACAACTGCCTTTGCTGTTCCTGTGTCTCTCTCATTACTGACATGCTGTGTATCTCTCTCATTTCCTGGGTCTCAGACCTGAAATAATAGCGATCTTGCAATTCTCAAAAAGGAGGGGGCGACTTTGCACCCTTCGGCCCATCAGAGTTGCTCCACATTTGTAACACTGGGTTCATTCTCATAAACCACCTCAGGACCTCCTCCAACACCAGCGCATCCTCTTGTAGATATGGGACCCAAAACTGCTCACAATATTTTAGAATTCTGGGGCAAGACTAGAGCCCCTGAAGGAAACACACATAGTTACTGAGAGCTCCCACACCGTCAGCACCCAAAGCCAGGACTGAATCCAGCTTGCTCAATTCCCTAAAAACTGTTGTATTTCATCTTATACCTAGATTCTACACACTTTATGTCATTTTAACAACTCTGATTCGCTGTTTAGCAACTGAAGCAAATTTACGTAATGAAAGAATCCTTGTCGGGGAGAAAACATAAGCTTTGGAGGTCTCTTGTAAATCAATGTTGCTTTGAATTCATGACTGCTTGTTTAGCTATTGCACCGGTGGACGGGAAACGTGCAGCATATAACTATTGATGAGCACTCCGAATTGGGTAGCACCATGCTCTGTAACAGCTGTGGCATTGATCATCATTACTCGAGTTGTTTTTGCAGTATAAGGTCAAGCACGCTAATATTATTCATTTCAAACTTGAGAAAGTGCAATGTTGAAAATGCATTATACCTTGAAATTTAAAATGGAATCTGTTATACGGCTTGTGGTGGCCACTTCCTCTCAGTGAGCAGCAGACTGTGCTTAAGTATTTGAATTTCTTTGAGTAAATGCAGCCTTTTCTGTCAAAAATGGGGGAGGGGCCAGTGTGGTTGAGGGCAATCCATCAGTTTGATAAATTAACTTTAAAATACCAGAAATTAAAAAGCAGTGTTCTGAGCGGTCAATAATAGCTTCTATTAATACTTTGTGATTATGACTGGTTGCTGTTCGAAAGCCAATTACGACTCGTCTCATTAGCGTCCAGGTTAATTTTGTAGAGGACACAGGTACTTCAACATTTGCAGTTCTCTCCCTTGGTTCTGCAAACTTCCTCCTGCAGATAATGACTTGTAATAGTTTACTACTGTTAAACATCCAGGTTAGGATTCCAGGATACATTGCAAATTATCTCCATGATAGCAGTCAAAATTTGCTAGCCTGGAATAAAACTATTTGGGCAAATGTTCCAGTCCTTCACGGTGAAGGCTGAGGCTTTGAAAGGCATTGGTCAGACCACACTTGGAATATTGTGAGCCGTTTTGGGCCCCTTATCTAATTCTGGAAATGAAAGGGTGAATTTGATGGCTCTGGGCCCGTGCTCTCTGGAGTTTAGAAGAATGAGGAGGAAATCTCATTGAAACCTATCAAATATTGAAAGGCCTAATAAAGTGGACAAGGAGAAGATGTTCCCTATAGTGGGGGGGGGGGGGGAGTCTCAGAAAAGAGGACACAGCCTCAGAATATAAGGACATCCCTTTCAAAAAGAGTCAAAAAGAGATGAGGAGGAATTTCTTTAGCAGAATCTGTAGAATTTACTGCACCAGATGGCTGTGGAGGCCAAGTCATTGAACACATTTAAAGTGGAGGTTGATAGGTTCTTGATTAGTAAGGATGTCAAATGTTATAGGAAGAAGGCAGGAGAATAGGGTTGCGGAGGATACTAAATCAGCCGTGATGGAATCACAAAACCTACCTGATGAGCCAAATGGCCTAATTCCACTCCTATGTCTTATGGTCTTAAGAACAACCTTCATCCAATGCATTCAGTGTTCAGGGTTGGTCTCCTGTGTGTTGGAAAAAGCACATAGCCAAAGGCCAGCCTCCTTACTTCTCCATCCTCTCTCATTCTGAACAATCTGACTGTGACACTGTTATGACTGGAGCAAATCTAAGCTAGAGAAATGGCATCCACTGCTCCATCTGGACACATTGAAGCCTTCTGGGCATTAACTTATCAGCTGAATGGCTCTAAATCTGATCCCAATAGGAACTCTGACCTCACCTGATCACAGGTATTATATTAGTCCTAGTCATCCTTTCCACCAGCTTCTCTGCAACTTAATGGTTAGTTATTACAGCGCCAGCAACCTCGGTTCAATTCTTGCCGCTGTCTGTAGGGAGTTTGTCCAATCTCCCTGTGACCAAGTGGGTTTTCTTCTGAGTGCTCTGCTTTCCTCCCACATTTCAAAGACGTACGGGTTAGTAGGTTTACTGGTAACTGGGAGGCAGTGGCTTGTGGATCAGAAGGGGTCAGGTGTATCTCTAACTCTGTCTCTTCCTCGGTTCTGATTTCAGGACTTTGGCCTTTCCTCAGATGCTGCCTGACCAGTAGATTATTTCCAGCATGTCCACTGGGAAAGTAGGGAAAACATGAGCCAAATGAAAATGGAATGAGATCAAGAGAGGTATGTAATGTTTACCTTTCCACCACTGGTGGCCTTCAAATGCTTTGCAATTTGCTTCTTTAACCTTTCTGATATTGTTTTTTTTGTTGGAAATGCACCAGTTAAGTTACACACAAGAATTTATAATGTTGGTTAATTTTTTCTTCAGTGCTTGTAAGTGAACCATAAACATTGGCCACAAATATTTCCCCTGCTTTTCTTCAATATAGTGTAAAAGGATTTCATGCCTGTCAGAGAGGCCAGTGTGGAGTCATGGTTTAATATCGCATCCGGACGATGATAATATGTGTCAAAAGAAGGATGGATGAAACAACTGTGCCTGAGGCAGGTAGAGCTTTTTTAATTATTAACACTGCCACTGTAGCTGTGATTGTCATGGATGGAGATGTTTATCACTGATTGCCAGCTCTAAGCAAGAACACAACTGTACTGGTGTTCATACACTTCCTCACACTGGTTTGGCCCCATTAGATTCAATTAAGCCAAATGTACGGGCTTTGACTTCAGTTGGCAGACGATGCACTCGTTCCTGCTGGACTCCTGTTACTGAGGATGACTCTTTTGTAATAGGCAGGGAAACTTGCTTCATGGACAAACTACTGGCCAGGTCTTTAACAGCTCCTGCGGGCAGCTTCAATGTGAGGTTTTTTTTTGTGCAGAGCCTGAGTTGCTGAATACAAAATAGCTTAAATGTCACTGAGGCTATGATTTAGATTGGTGTTGAGTTGTAGTGAGCCTTGATTGAAGCATGAATTGGTAAGTTGTCATAAATGCCACAATACAGCTATAGGCTTAGATGACTCTCCAAATATTCTTATTTCAGAGTATTCCTGGTGGAAGGGACTTTAACTCAAAGGCAGAAAACCTCCCACCTATCCCACTAATTCCTCTACACCTTCGAAGAGTGAATTTCCACAGCAGTTGAGAAAACTGTCATGATCTTATTGGATTGCAGAGCAGGCTTGATGGGCCAAATGGCCTACTCCTAATCATATTTCTTATGTTCTTGTGTTCTTTAAAAGGCAATTTCTTTATTAGCCAGAGTCATTACCCAAAGAACAGGAAGGAGATCTTTCCCTCCTGGGTGTCCTGTGGAAACATTATTGAATGCCTAAACTTGAATGCCATTCAAAGGGCAGCACAGGATGCAGCTGGCAGTGCCCTGCCTCAAAGCTCCAGTAATCCTGTCCTCCAGTGCCAACTATGTGGAGTTTGCAGCCTCTTCCTGGGGCTGCACTATTTCTTTCGGGTGCTCCCGTATCCCAAATGCACTTGATGGTTCCTGCAGGTTGTCCCTAATTCAGGTTAGTGGTAGTAGAATCTGGGTGGAGTCGATGGTTCCAGGGCTCAACAGGCTTATTGTTAACCTCAGCTTTCTAGCACAGCAGCATGGCCTTTTGAAAGGGTCAGGGTTGTTTGTAACAAAGTTAAACTTTCAAACAATATTCCTTGCTCAGCTTCTTGTTGTAAACAAGACGCAGTCTTCAGTTTTTAATATGCATTGCAGACAATAATCAGTCTGAAGTTAAAAGGACAGCTTTGTGAACTAACAGCTCTGTCTACAGAGTACAGGCTACTGGCCCACAGCACAGGGACTAGCTACTCAAGAGATCTGGTTCACTAAGTGAAGTGACTGTGAGATGTTTTTGTCTACATTAGCTAAACAAAAGACAACGGGGTTATGTTAACTGGCCTACAGCTAAGTTATTTGGATCTTTGTGATAGAGATCAAGGAAGGCTCCAGGCTGGATTTATATTCTCACTTAGTACATCGAACATCATCACAGATTGAATCAATCAATGCTTGGGATATTTGTGTACGCAGAGAGTCAACCCTCACAGCATTATCTTTGGGTGTCTGAGATCTCTATATCCAGAAACTTTAGACCATCTGTATGAATTACTTTGACTCAGCAAAGATATCTGAAAATTGTCACAATCAAATAATGTCAACTAGTAGCATAACAGTATAAAAGCTAGAAAGTTTTGGGGATTGTTTGGAATGACAAGGAGAATGACAGAAAGAAGAAATAGAATTAATTCCTCTACTTTCAATTTCTGCTTGTTGGTACTGTATGTTCTTTTAGTTCATAAGAATTGCACCTGTTTCTTGAAAATCCTTTGCAGTTTATAAATCATTTGCAATTTGGAAATCTTTTATAAATCAACAAAATCTCTGTGAGTTTTAAATGTGTGTTCAGAACTATTTATTTAAATTTAAATGTGTATCATCAAAAATGAAACAAACTGTGTTTAAATTACTTTCTTAGCTGGAAGTATCTCCTCCTTGGTGGAGGGGACGGGGAACCCACCACTTAACTACTGGGTACTGGCAGCAAGACCTCACTGCAGAGACTACACAAGGAAGTAAGCTAGTCTTTAAGAGTAGATTGGTATAGTATAACTTCCATAGTGAAGGTACCCCTAGAAACCCTCTAGGGGTACCCTCACTAGGGCTTAAAATCCCCACTTGAGTTCAAGGCTTTGCGCACAGTAAAACTAATGCCATCACACAATAACAACTTTTAAAGACAGTTGATCAGGTACTTAGATAGGAAAGGTTTAGAAGGTAGAGGGCCAAAGCTGGCACTACTGTTAGTGTTTGGGTTGTGGGCCATCTGCTGTGTGAAGGACTAGCTTGGATGAGGCAGCCTGTTTGGCATGTACCAGGGGGCAGAAGGGCCTGTTTCTGTGCTGCATAGCTCTGTAGGGAAGAACGAGTTGGACTGAAACAAGTGGGACAATGTCCAAACTTGAACCTCACTACTTCTCAACTGAACCTTCACTCTTAAGCTTTAAAATCCACCGTTTTCCTTTGGCACAATGGTATAGTTTGTTTGAACGTCACTTTTAGGACATTTTAATCTGCTAAAGGTGCTATATAAATGCATGATTTTGTTGCTTTGTGAAGTGGCTGTTTGTTTAATGAGTTAGTTGTTCATGAATAGCTCTCAAGTGCAATTGATATATAATTGCTCCTCAGATGAAACGGCATCCACAAATGTCTTGGTTTTAATTTTAATTGGTTCTCTGCAGCTCTTTGGAGGGTAACACAAGATATGTCAAAAAGGCTAGCTTGACTTAGCATTTTTTGCCTTATAAGCAAGTTACTTTTCCCAAAAGGCAGCTAGCGCCATTATAATTTTGCAAAAATATAACAACAGCTGTCTGCCCCATTACAGTAAAGTTGCTAATGGCCATTACTTAACCTTCATTGACCAGATGTGGATGGAAAGCTGTGCAATGCTTAACGAAGCCAGAGTCCACTGAATCTCAGCTTCATTCTGCTTTAATTAGTTGAAATTCTTGCTTTCCATGTCTCTAATTCTGAACCCCCCAGGCATGTAAAACCATCTGAAGTCTTAGCAGGCAGCTGCCTGATTAATAGACTCTTTTCAATCACTTGATGTTAAAAGCAGAGCCTTTATTATCTTAGTTAGGAACCCTTTTATGGCGGGGGGGGGGGGGGGGGGGTGCAGAAAAGAGCCTTAATCTACTCATTGTGCCTCTATCATTATGCTACAACAGTTTCCTGTATCCCTGTCACGAAACAAGCTGCATTGTTTCTGCATCTGACAACCATTTATTTGCATTCCCATCCGACCACATTAGAGAAGATAAACACCATTCAGGAAGAAGCAGCCGCTGATTCACCACCCCAAGCATTCTTCACCACTACAGTTCCTCGCTGAGACTGCTCTGATAATATCTTCCAAGCCCGCAGCCTCTACTGACAAGAAGGACAAGGGCGGCAGGCACCTTGAAACACTGGACTGGGTAAACACAAAAACATAGAAAACCTACGGCCCTTCGGCCCACAAAATTGCACCGAACAAGTCCCTACCTTAGAAATTACTCAGGTTACCCGTAGCCCTCTATTTTTCTAAGCTCCATGTACCTATCCAAAAGTCTCTTAAAAGACCCTATCATATCCACCTCCACCACTGTTGCCGGCAGCCCATTCCGTGCACTCACCACTCTCTGAGTAAAAACTTACCCCTGACATCTCCTCTGTACCTACTCCCCAGCACCTTAAACCTGTGTCCTCTTGTGGCAACCATTTTAGCCCTGGGAAAAAGCCTCTGACTATCCACACGATCAATGCCTCCCATCATCTTATACACCTCTATCAGGTCACCTCTCACCTTTCAACTATTTATTCCTCTCAATAGATGGTGCCTGAGCTACTGAGTTCCTCCGACACGTTGTGTTGCAGCATCTGCAGAATCACTTGTGCTTATGACCTGCTTTTGAGAGTTTTCCACAATAATCCTGCAGGATATCAGGTTGCAAAAGCAACCTTGTCGATAAGTGATAATGCTGTGTGTACTGACCCATTTGAGTTCTGTGCTGTTGATGAGATGCAGCACCAAAGAATGAACTCATACAGCAGTTCTAATGCAGTGTCTTTACCCAAAACTTCGACCATCCCTCTGCATCCATAAATGTTGCTCGACCTGCTGTGTTCCACAAACCGTTTATTTTTTACAGAATTGCTGCTAACAGTTGGAGCTGATTGAATTATTAAATATTATTAGAAGAATACTAATATTTAAAAGCAGAGGAAAAACAGTTAGAATAACATAAACACAAGATCCTCTGCAGATGCTGGAAATCTTGAGCATTGCTAGAGGAACTCAGCAAATCAGGCAACATCTGTGGAGAGGAGTGAACAGTCAACGTGTTGGACAGGGACCTTTTATCAAAGCTGGAACAGAAGGGAGAAGAAGCCAAAATAACAAGCTAAGGAGTGGGAAGGTATGCAAGAGGCAGGTGATAGGAGAGTCCAGGTGAGGGGGAAGGAGGGTGGGTGAACTAAGAAGCTGGGAGGTAATAGGTGGAATAGGGCTGAAGAAGAAAGTATCTAATAAGAGTGGACCATGGAAGAAAGGGAAGGAGGAAGAGAACTGGAGGGTGAATCTGGGCAGGCGAGGAGAAGAGAAAGGGAGAGGGTGGAACAGGAATAGAGAAAGGAGAAAGAGAGGGGGGGTGAAATTACCAGGAGTTGGAGAAATCTATGTTCATGCCATCAGGTTGGAGGATACCCAGACTAGTTATGAGGTATTGCTCCTTCAACCAGAGTGTTTCATCACTGTAGCAATATTGGAGGCCATGGATAGATATGTCAGGATTGTAATGAGAAGTCAAATTGAAATGGTTGATCACTAGGGGATATCCTGCCATTTGCAGTGGATGATGTGAAGGAATATGATGGAGTGGTCCCCAATCTATGTCAGGTGTAACCAATGTTGAGGCCACAACAGGAGCACTTGATACAATAAATAACTTTGACATGCTCGTAGGTGAAGTATCACCTCATTTGGAAGGACTGTTTTGAGTCCTGAATGGTGGTGTGGGAAGAGAAGCAGAGGCAAGTGTAGCACTTGGCATACTTGTAGGGATAAGTGCCGGAAGGAAGATTAGTAGAGAGGGTCAAGTGGACAAGGGAGTCACATAGAAATTCACCTATCACCTGCCAGCTTCTACCCCTTTTCCTCCCCATGATCTTATTCTGACTCCAGACCCCTTCCTTTCCTCTCCTGATGAAAGTTCTCAGCTGATATGTTAACTGGTAACTGCCCTCCACAGACACTGAATGATTTGCTGAGTTCCTCCAGCATTTTGTGCATATTGCTACAGTTGGAGTAGAATTACTTGTTTAGACAGCTACTTGTTATGTCTTTGACAAACATCCCAAAATAGTTCACATGCAGCATACACTCACTAAGTATAGAAATCATGATTATCAATGGTGCAACAAGACAAGCATTTATTGCTTACTTTTTCTTGTCCTGAAGAAAATAGTGGTGACCTTCAAAGCTGTATGGCCACAGACCACCACTTGCACTTCCACGGATTTGTTTCAGATTGTTTCTTTTCTTTTTGCACAAAGGTCTTATGCAGGCACTCTTATTTTTGTCTCTCTCTCTCTTTGATGTCTTGTATAATTTATGTATAAATTATTTCCTGTGTGCTGCCTGTAACTACCTGCATGTTATACTGCTGCGAACAAGATTGTCATTGTAACTGTGCCTCACTGACAATAAACTCGACATGATTTGTCCTTCTAGTGAAGGTATTCTTAGCACCATCGGGCATATTCCAAGCTCAATGACAATAAAGCAACAGCAATATTTTCCCATCAGCTTAGTATGTGACGGAGGACAGCTGCAGGTTCTGGCCTTTCATGCTAGCAGTTCACTGATCTAAGAGGTAAGGAACATCACTGAGAAGCCTCATTGCAGTTTCATAATGCAGCTACAGTTGCAGCTACTGGAGAGAAGGAATGCTTTGGATGGTGGCCTTGGATATGAATCGAGAACTGAGTCAGCTTTCAGTGAAGAGGTTTGGAAAGTCTTAACATAAAGAGGTGTTAGACAAATCCTTCAGCGTGGACTGGTTGGGATGATGTAATAATCAGAACGTGGAGTGTATGGTTTCGTCTAAGGCACAATTGGAGGCAGAAATGGGATATTGCGTTCAATGTCAAGTGATCTTACAATGCTCATTCCAACCTTCAGTAGAGCAAAACTCCTCTTGTGAACTTGCATGAACGATAGCTTTCTATAAAGATAGATAGATAGATACTTTATTCATCCCCATGGGGAAATTCAACATTTTTTCCAATGTCCCATACACTTGTTGTAGCAAAAACTCATTACATACAATACTTAACTCAGTAATAATATGATATGCATCTAAATCACTAACTCAAAAAGCATTAATAATAGCTTTAAAAAAAGTTCTTAAGTCCTGGCAGTTGAATTGTAAAGCCTAATGGCATTGGGGAGTATTGACCTCTTCATCCTGTCTGAGGAGTATTGACCTCTTCATCCTGTCTGAGGAGCATTGCATCGACAGTAACCTGTCGCTGAAACTGCTTCTCTGTCTCTGGATGGTGCTATGTAGAGGATGTTCAGTAAACCAGGTTCAAATTAAATTTATTCTCATAGTATGTATATGTCACCATATACTATCCTGAGATTCTTGCAGAAGCCTCAGGAAGTTCAACCTTACATCCCCATTATGAGAGGTGCAGATGGGTAAAGCTGGCCAACAGGGCTCTGGTGAAAGTGTATAGGCCAATCCCCTGCACAGTGGATAATGGATTACAGAAACATTGATGAACTCCAACCATGCCATCATCTTCACATCCAGCAAGGTCCTGGATGGCCTATGTTCCACTGGGAGCTAAGGGCCCAAGTGAGCAAGTAATTCATAGTAGAACACATAAATACAATAGAATGAAAATCTACACATTGAACACACTGATTCCATGTATCACACCCACTAATTTTCCATTCTCATTTACCTCTCTAAGGGCAACAATACTATATTTAATTCATTGCGTCATTTCGTCCAAACCTCTTCCTTCAGCTCTTTCCTTTGGAGATTACTGAAGCTGTAAAATCTAGAGGTTAATGCTAACAGCAAGGTAGATGGTGGGGAACAGGGTGATGGTGATACTATTGAAGTAGCAGGAATTTGTTTGGAGACAGTCATTGCTGGATAGCGTGTAGCCAGAATCTTACCTGCCACTTATCTGCTGTTGAATCCTAATGTTTTCATGATCTGAAGGTACTTTGGAAGTCAAGAATAAGGCATAAAACTTATTGCATGCTGTTGTTTTATTAAGAGTTACAGTAGGAAGGAACAAACAAGAAAGACACACCAAGTCAATAATGAAAAATTTGAGGAAACAGTCAAGGTCATCTCATGCTCAGACGAGAAATAACAAATTTGCAATGATAACAATTAGCCTATAAAATAGCCAGACTCAAGTGGTGTGATACCTGCTACTGAAAACTAAGAAGTTTCTAGAAAAATACAGAAGCAACTGTGCCATAATTACTTGAAAATTCAGTGAACAATGACATGTATATAGGTGATTATATAAAAATGCAATCAAGCATAGGAAAGTTAAACTACAAGAACAATAACAATTCTACATCTCAATGCAATGCAGCCCATGTCTTGCCCTTGGTGCAGCATGCACTGTCTTAGTATCCGAGGAGCTCCATGTCTTTAATTTGATTCTTACTGCGACAGATCTCAGCTGGACCATTTTAAATTAGAACCATGTACAAAACTGACTACAGAGCTCAGATCCAATTAAAGAAATTTAAAAAGCAGTGTTCTCTCACTTTGTTTGGCACTGCTTCATGCCTGTGGACCTTAAGATATTAGCTGTAACTCAGTATGGGTAGTGTCCTTACCTCTGAGGCAGGAGTCGTGACCTTGAAAACCTAACAATCAAATAGCATCCATTCTGTTTACCAAGGCAGTTCTCTGTCATGATCCTGACTGCTATGACTATGTAATACCATCAGTAGACAACTATAATCAAGTGCTTGAGATACTACATGATGCCATCAGCAAACAAGAAACAGTCCATCATGACGCATTTCATATCATAGTCAGGGATTTCAATCAGCCTTATTTGAAGATATCCCTGCCCAATTACCTGTAGCACCAGAGGGTCCCAACACACTAGTTCACTATTATACTAAGATAAGGAATGAATATCATTCCATGCTTGGTCTGCATTTCGGGAAATCGGATTATTTAGCTGTCCTTCTCCTACTTGCATTCAGGCAAAGGCTAAAGAAGAAGGCTCCAGAGGTTAGGTGAACAGAGAGATAATTATAGGAAGCAGAAGAGCAGCTAAGGGAATGCTAGGTGCCATGTTCAAGGACTCATCTCTGGATCTGAATGAAATCACCATGGTTGTCACAGAAATTATAAAAACAGCCATAGACGAGCGTGTCCCCACAAAATCATTCAGAGTCTTCCCCAACCAGAAGCCCTGGATGAACCATGAGATCCTCAAAATGCTGAAGGCCAAATCAGACACATTCAAGTCTGGCAACCAAGAAGGTTACAAGAGATCCAGGTACAATCTCAGAAAGCCATCTCATGGGCGAAGTGGCAATTCTGGACTTAACGTGAATCAATGAAGATTGCTCGACAGTTGTGGCAGCGTTTGAATGCTATCACCTCTTATAAAGTGAAATCAAACAACATAGGTAACAACAGGGCTTCACTTCCAGATGAGATCAATGCATTCTATGCTCGTTTTGACTGTCAAAGGATAGAGGAACCATCATGAACTCATGAACTCCCACAGCCCTTCAGTCTCAGAGGCTGACATGTGAGCAGCTTTCAGTAGAGTGAACCCACATACAACATCTGATCCAGATGGGTACCTGGCCAAGTATTAAGGACCTGTACTGATCAGGTGGCTGCAGTGTTCACAGAGATCTTTAACCTCTTGTTTTGGCAGTCTGAATTACCCACCTGCATCAAACAGGCTTCACTTATACCGGTGCCCAAGAAGAACATGGTAACCTACCTCAATAACTATCATTCTGTAGTACTTGCATCCCAGTGATGAAGAGCTTTTGAGAGGTTGGTGATGAACTATATCAACTCCTGCCTGAGAGTAATATAGATCCACTCCAATTTGCCTACTGTCACAACATGTCCACAGTAGATGCCATTTCATTGGCTCTTAACTCAACCCATGAACATCCGGACAGTGAAGATGCATACATCAGGATGCTCTTTATCAAGTACAGCTCAACATTAAATACTATCATCTCCTCAAAACTAATCATAAGTTCTTAGACCATGACCTCAATACATTGTTGTGCAATTGGATCCTGGATTTCATCGTTTGCAGACCCCAGTCAGTTTGGATTGGCAACAATATCTCCTCCACGATCTCCATCAGCCACCTGCTTTCCTCGCTTTACACTTAGGACTCGGTGGCTAAGCACAGCTCCAATGCCATATTCAAGCTTGCTGGCAACACCACTATCGCAGAGTGAATCAAAGGAGGTGATGAATCAGCCTGTAGGAGGGAGATTGCAATTACAAAGAAAGCACTGCAGTGTTTCTACTTCCTTCGGAGTTCGTGAAGACTCTGCATGACATCTAAAACTTTGACAAACTTTTATAGATGTGTGGCGGAGAGTTTATTGACTGGCTGCATGACAGAATGTTATGGAAACACCAATGCTCTTGAATGGAAAATCCTACAAAAAGTAGTGGATATGGCCCAGTCCATCATGGGTAAAGCCGTTCCCACCACTGAGCACATCTACATGGAGCATTATTCCAGGAAAGGAGATTCCATCATCAGGTACCCCCACCACCCAAGTCATGCTCTTTTCTCACTACTGCCATCAGGAAGAAGGTACAGAATCCTCAGGACTCACACCACCAGGTTATTACCCCTCAATCATCAGGTTCTTGAACCAAAGGGGATAACTTCACTTAACTTCAATTGCCATGTCACTGAAATGTTCCTGCAATGTATGGACTCACTCACAAGGACTCTTCATCTCATGTTCTCGGTATTTATTTATTTGCTGTTATTATTTCTTTCTTTTTGTATTAGTAGTTTGTTGTCTTTTGCAAATTAGTTGGACTTCCAGTTGGTACGGTCACTCATTGATTCTATTAAGGTTTATGGATTTATTGAGAATGCCTACAAGAAAATGAACTTCACCAATGTACTTTAATAATAAACTTGCTTTGAACTTTTTGAACTTTGAAGCTCATTCCAAAGTCTTAGTTGATTAGTGCAGGCTGATAGCAGATTTCAGATGAGATAGTAAACAAAGATTTCTTGACAGGTTAATCCTTTTTTCTGGGGAATTTTTTCCTGGTCTCCAGCTTAATGTTTACTCCTCAGCCAATAGGTACTGCTCAGGCTAGAATTCTCTCCATTTGTGCCTATGTAGGAGTGACTGCAGATTGTATTTTGCTTTCAAAATTCAGATCTATTAATGACATCATTAAGCTTGACTGAATAATGGTTCATTTCTACCCCATTATCTGGCCTGCATCTCATTGTCACCTGTAGAATCTTGCTGTGAATTATTTGTCTCCCGACTTCGCAACATGACTTTGCTTGAAGCTCAAACACGAGGAAATCTGCAGATGCTGGAAATTCAAACAACACACACAAAATGCTGGTGGAACACAGCAAGCCAGGCTGCATCTATAAGGAGAAGCACTAGGGTCTCGACCCAAAACGTTGACAGAGCTTCTCCTTATAGATGCTGCCTGGCCTGCTGTGTTCCACCAGCATTTTATGTGTGTTGCTTGCTTGAAGCTACTTAACTCCAATAATCCAGCACCCTTGGTCCTTTGGTGATACTGAACAGGCAGATTTTTCAGACTAGTGTATACTACACCCACTAATACACATCATGATCTGAACTTGATGCTTTTCAGATGTTACACTGGGATATAATTTATTTTCCAGTGAATAAAGTGATTTTAAAGACTGCACAGGAAGCAAAACTCAGTGAGATTAAGGGGAATGTGAGAAGAGGGCCTGGGTGATTTTTAAGGAATGCTAGACCCAATGAGCTAAAGGAAACTCAGGGCTGGCTTCTGATTAAGATGGGGCTACCCAACATGTGAGACAGCTTCTGGTAGTCAAAAAACCTAAGAAACTCGACTAAAGACATCATTTAAATTACCTTTCCTGAGGTAAATTGTGTTAAATTATTGGCTCAAACAGTGAAGGGGTGAGCAATAGTGAGGTGGGTTTGGGGGATGAGCCAAGATGATATGTTGCAAATGGAGTTCCAATACCCATACACCTGGCCCGGAAGCGAGGTTGGATCGCTTTGGGTGCCCATCTGATTTGAAAAGCTTAAGAGTGGCTTCAGGCTGGGCGACGGAATCTGGGACTGGAGCATGGCCACTGCATGGCTCAGTCTAGACCCGCAGCCTTTTGCCACAGTGGTGCCTGCGTCCTAGTGCAAGGTACAACGCGCTGTTTAAACAATTTAAACGCCGACTCAGATCGGAGACGAGAGATGATTTTGCTCGCTCTCCACAATCTTCACTCCTCTTTCCAGGGCAATTTTGCACCTTCTCTGTGGTGGACATCTCCATGGCGCTAAGGCTATGAAGACTGCCCCAGCTGCTGTGCTCCATGTCCGCTAATATAATGAACTAATAAGGCTTTGGGCTCCTCCCCCCATGTCTCCAGAGAAGACAATCCAACCTTCACCCTTATAACAAATACTCCCTCATCCGGGCAACATCTTGTTGAACCTCATCCTGACCCTCTCCAAAGCGTCCTCATCCTCCTTGCAATGTGCTGATCCGAGGTGGTGGAGATGGATCCAAAAGGAAGATCTGATATCTATTCAGAGGGGCAGAAAGGGAAGACATGGCAGTGCTGATGGATTAAGATAAAAGGAGTTTGTGATGTGATAACCGATGGAAAATAGGTATAAAAAACATCAGTAGAATCATTGCCAGTGTGGGCTGTCCATAAAAATGGGAGCAGCAGGTTAATCTGAAGTTAAATACTTGTGGGCTGTGAAATTCTCAAGGCATTATCATGAACTTCGCTTGGGCAGCACAAGCTGAGGACAGACGGTGTTTTGTTAAAGGGTGCTATCCGAATTCCAACATTTGGAGGAAGTTGAATCAGCTTTCAATTAATGCTCTGCATTGAAAATGCAGCTTGAATTTCACAACATTTTCACTGTAATTGGCGGATGAGAATTCGTTTATTATCAGTTTCTTGACCTAAGTTTATAGCTGTTTACTTCATAATGTTAATACCAGCTTTGTTTTGATATCTGGCCTTTATGTGTGGGGAATCAAACCAAGGAGATGAGGTCCATGCTTTAATTACCCAGCAACCCAAACAGAAATTAGTTCTTGCCTCTGCCCCACGTCCCAATGTTCACAGTGAACAGGGACGGTCTGATTACAACAGCCGGCAAGGTCACTCTGCACAGAAAGCTGGATATCTCCATCCAGCAGTGAAAAAAATCCTTTACTGGGAATTAAAAATATAAAGACCCAGAAACACAATTCCTAAGGGGCTGTTTTCCCAGTTTGCAGTCAATAACTCTGTACTCTTGATTTAACTGGCAATCAGAAACGTATTAGTGGTTTGATGGGAACTATTCATTTAGACACTGAGGCAGTAAACAGTCCAAATGTAATTGGTTGATTTTGCTGCTTGTTCTAATATAAAACTAAAAGATGAGGGCTGTTACCTGGACTTGGCTATGTTACTGAATCCCTGATAATGATTAAGCACGTGGCCAGATATATCAAACAGCAGTTGTCAACCACAGGTTGAAATCTTTATTCACCAGTAAAGCCAGAACTGATAGGACCAGTTAAAAAGAAATCATACACTGGTATTAAACTTTTTTCAAGACATTTACTAGAAATGAGTTTGCAAAAGATTCACTGAAATGCAGCTCCGTATTCTATTAAATCAGTTCAAAGCGGAGGACTTTCATTGCTGAGCTCTGCTGCTTTTCAAGCAGGGCTTGATCTAGTAATGAGGTCAATGAGAAAACGTAATGGCTGTGGGGGAGATATTGGTGGGCACAGCAACAAGTGAACTTCTGCTTTCATGCAGGCTCATCAACAGCATTAGAACTCCTTCTTCTCTTTCTCCCATGGTCCACTCCCCTCCCCAATCAGATTCCTTTCTTTCCAGCCCTTTATCTTTCCCACCCACCAGGCTTCACCTATCACCTTCTAGCTATCCTTCTTCATCCCCTCTTCCCACCTCTTTATTCAGACATTTCCCTCTTTCTTTCCTGTTCTGAAGGAGGGTCTCAGCCCAAAACATCAACTGTTTATTCCTTTCCATAGATGCTGCCTGACCTGCCGAGTTCCTCCGGCATCTTGTGTGTGGTGCTCTGATGGCAATGTGGCATGTTCTCAGTGTAGCACAAGAATGCTAGTTCTGGAAGGACTGGCCTTCTATGATATTTCATTATATTTTCTGGACTTTCCCCTCTTTAGAGAAGAAAACACCCAGTATTACTATGGGGACTAGAACACAGAATATAAAACATTACAGCAAACTACAGGCCCTTCAGTTCAGCATGTCAGGCTAATCTTTTAAACTACTCAAGATCAATTTAACACTTCTTTCCTCCATAACCTTCCATTGTTCTATCACCCATGTGCCTATCAAAGGAATTCTTAAATGCCTGTATCATATCTGATCTGCCTCCACCACCATGTCTCACAGGGTGTTCCATTCATCAACCAATCTGTGTAAAGAACCCTCCTATATTTTCCTCCAATTACCTTAAAATTTTGCCCCTTGGCATTGGCCATGTGAATGTTAGTCATATAATGGACACATACAGTATATTCTTCAAGATTCATTGCTTCTCAATGTCATATTATGTTAATATTGTGATGATGAAGAAGATAGAGAGAGTACAACCTCTTCAAATGTGTCCTTACTGCCAATGACTGCATGGGTAAAGCACAGACTAGCTTTTATCAAACGAAAGTGCCAAAATTTGGAGACATGAATTAGTACTTTAAGAGTAACATCTTTGTCATGCCAACTGGTAGTTTGTATCCTCATGACCTATTTGTCAATGGCTGCCACAATGAAAATGGGAATATGCTGGTTGTCCATGCTCATTAGGCAGTGCAGTACTTTAATACCCCAGCATTCTAAATGGAAGTTAGTTCTTGTCTCTACCAAATGTCTAATGCTCACTGTATGTCCTACTCCCATCAGGGAGGAGGCTAAGAAATATCCACGCAGGGACAACCAGACTCAAAGGCAGTTAACTTTCTCCAAGCAGTGAGGCTGATCAACACCTCCACCCACTACCTCACCCTCTACCATCACTACTTTATTATTTCCTGCCAGTCACCTTATCTGCAGACACTCCTGTGGCCAGCAATACTTCTTAGGCACACCAATAATCTATGTATATAAGCTAACTTGTGTATTTATATTTATTGTGATTTTTAATCTTTATCATAGTGTTTTTGTTTTGGTGGATCCAGAGTAACAATTATTTGGTTCTCCTTTACATTTGTGTATTGGAAATGATATTAAATGATCTTGAATCGGTTGAATCGCTTGAACAGGAAAGGTCGAAATGCAACAACCGGTGAGATTGCACTTTTAACATCAAGGTGAATGGAATAGATAGGGGAGAGATCTAAATTGGCTACTTGGCCAATATAAATCATTGCACAACATTCAAGCTCCGGATAACAGGCTGTTCCTCTGGTCTAAACTTCCACTATCTCACTCAATTCCTGTCCCTTTATTATATTAATCTCAAACCATCTGTTTGTCTCATTCTTGAAGATACTTCATCACTGAGCACCCAGAGCTTTCTGATATAGAGAATTCCAAAAACTTACAGAGAGAAGAAACTTCTTTACATCTCAATCTTCTAGTTGCTGTGTAAGTACACTGTACACATCCTCATTCTTTTTTTATTTGAGATGTTAAAGGTTTGTATTTGGATGTTAAACATTATCTCTTAATGCTTCTGTCTGTGTATTGTATGTCTTTTAGTGAAATAGATTTCCCCCTGTAAGTGATAAGAATCTTCCATTAATAACTTTGCCTGGCATCCATTAGCTTTCTGTAATTATTGTAGAGTGTCTGACATTTCATTTAATTACACTTTACTTTTTTATTTTCTCTTTTAATTATTTTCTCTTTTATTTCTAGATCAAGGTAAAGTATGAAATTAGTAATTCACAGAATATTATCACAGGTACAGATTACATGATCAGACCTTAAAACCTATGCTGTTGCTAGGCATTTTAGTCAGATTCTGCAGATCTCCCAACATTTTCTTGCCAATAAATTAGATCTAGATTCTAAACAGTGAGGCACTATTTAGAGAACATGCATTGCACTGTATGATCCAGCCATATAGGGAAACCTGTGCTCATTGCAAACACAAAATGGCAGAAGAAAGAAAACTGACTACTGACAGTGGCACAAATTCAGCTATGTCAGCTGTCAAAGGCTTCAAGGACTTAAACATTTCTGACTGTCTCACATTCAGAAATCTTCAAAAAAAGCTATTTTATTGAATAAAAAATTCAAACCTTTAAATAATTTTAAAAACTCAAAAACAAATTTAAATAATTAAAAACATGAAACAAACTGGATTAATTAAAAAGTGTAAATCACTTCCCACTCAACCTTTCTCCTTACAGCCATTTCTTACCATTCAGATGAATAGGTCCTCTGTTCCTGTGCCAAAAACAGCAACCAGCATCATGCCAATTTAGCCCGATCGACATGTCTGGGACTTTTCTATCTACTCAGGGATCCCAATCTTGTAGATACCTGTGGGTATCACCATTAAGCACATTTACAAGGAGTGCTGTTTCAGGAAAACAACATCCATCATCAAGGACCTCTACCATCCAGGCAATGTTCTCTTCTTCTCTTCTTGCTGCTGCCATCAGGAAGGATGTACAGGAACCTCAAGTCCCAGAATCAGGACAAGTTTTCACCCCTCAACTATCAGGCTTTTGAACGAGAGGGAATAACTACACTCATCCCAACACTGAACAGGTTCTACAACCTTTGGACTCACTTTTAGGCCTCAACAACTTATGTTCTCGATTTTTATTGCTTACTTATTATTATTACTTTTTTCTTTTTGTCATATATGCTGGTTGTTGACTTTTGCATATTGGTTGTTTAATTTGTTGTGTGTGTTTTCATTTATTCTATTGCATTTCTTTGTAATTACTGCAAATGCCCACAAGAAAGTGAACCTGTGGATCGTATGTGGTGACATTTATTTTGTAGCCTGGGAAAAAATACACAAATACTTTTTCAGGTCTTTAATTCCTTTATCTGTTTTAGATCTTTTAATGCAGAAAGAGGGTATCAAAAAATTATTTTAAAAAAACATAGTTCCTGCTGTTACAATCTCAGTTTAATTTCAGGCCATACCCTTGTTGCGTATGCAGTATGGAAATAAATAGAACAAAATATACAAAACCAATACGGTAGTGGCATTTCTAAAAAAAAACCTCAATAGAAACGACATTAGAATCCCCCCAACCCTGTACCTTATACAAACATCAAAAAGATGAATAAATACATCTCATTTCAGCTAAGAGATATACTCACTTTGGCACACATGTGCTTAACTTCCAAACACATATGGGCTAGACCCTGAAACGAGTTCTTCTTGCTCTCGCTATGCAAACAGAGATTAACGCATTCACATTCAGCCATGAAACAATAAAGAACAACAAAAATAAACTTTTACAATAAGTTTTACAATATATTGCCTTGGAGTTTAAATTACTAAAAAGACTAACTTACGAGGCCGATAAGGAATTTCACACAACCACGCTATCCAGCGCTGATGCCTTCCTCATGAAAATCTAAAGCATCCACATGCAAAACATGTCAAATTACCGATAGTCTAGATTTACAAACAAGTGTAAACAAATTTACATGGATATTATTAGATATTATTCACCCTTTACCAAACCTGGGAAAAGCACTCAAACATCGTTCTCTTTAGAACGTGGTAACTCTTCTTTCTACTCCACCTGTGTAAAATGACATTGTGGCAACCCACTTCCTAGCGCACTCGAACCGGCTCACAAATAGCCAGCGCGCAGGCACAAAGGCCAGGTCCGCAACAAAGGGACAAAAGCCTGCAGGGGTTTGTGAGTACGTGTCCCTTAGAGCATCCGCGCCCGGGGAGGGCGGAATGCTTTAAAGCAAGGCTGTGAAGTTCGAATAAAATTATCTTTGATTGCAGTTTACCGACTCCGTGTCGTTATTTTAGCGCTGCGTGTAGCACACCACTACAACATCACCATTTTCTCTAAAAGGCACAGGCAGCTATTTTAGCATTACTAGTGTGAACACATTAAGTGCACTTTAACAAGAAAAAATGATATTCAATGGTCACCTGCATCTTCTTATGTTTGTGTGCATTTAAATTGCCAGAACAAACTATAATGCATCACATTTCACAACATAGGTTGGTGATATTAAACCAGATTCTGATTCTGATGCAACCGGTCAGGACAGATGGCAAAAATTAAATTCACATTCACCCAAGGTACAAACATAAGAATTAGGAGCAGGAGCAGGTCAATCAGATAGTTGATTCTGCTCTGTTATTCAACAAGATCATGGCTAATCTGACTGTAAACTGAGATCCACTTTCCTGATAACCTTTCAACTCCTTGCTTATCATAAATATATTTACCTCTTGAAAGTATTTCAGGACACTGCTTCCATTGTCCTTTGTGGATGAGAGTTTCATAGGCACTTAAGAAAAAAAGTCACCTTATCCCTACTTAAAATAATTTCCTTATTTTAAAATAGTTTTCATGGAGAACTCCTCTGCTTTTCTGTAGAGTACTTCTGCTGCACCCTTCACATGTATTTCAGAGGATTGTCAGAGACAATTGCTTGTCCAGCATTCCCTCAGTAGTGGCCTCCTGCAGTGCAGCATTTTATCAGCTCTGTAGTAAGCTTCAGCCAATGTTTGTATGCTCAAGTTTTTGGCATGGAACTTGAACTCACAGATTTCTGACTACCTTCTCTTGTAGTAGAGCATTCACTCGAATTGAGTATGCCATTTTCCTAAGGGGCTGTTCACTGAATGGATGACATCTTTGTTGAAAGTGGGGAGGCTGATGCATGGGCAGCCACCACACAGTTATTGACAGGTCAGGGTCGGGGCCTGGAACTCAAGACAACTTCACTGGAACAGCCTTCCTCTGCCTTGACTTCCAACTTCAGCTTCCGCCATTGAGGTTGAGGTTTTGGTTGGATCACTCATTGTCCAAGCTCAGACAGATCTCAGGAACCCATGAGCTTCTCCACCAGGACAAGGCGAAGATCTTGGAGAAGTTACCTTCTATTCCATAGCTGACAGCGGAAGGCCCTTGTGGAAGATAATCCAAATCACTATTAGTTTTTTTTTAAATGATGGTGCTTAACAATAATGAGCTTTTAAAGATCATTCTCAGCCAGCAGACTGAAATCTGACTACTGGAATTCAGTTAATTATGATTACTATTGAGCTGACAATGAGTTGTCGTTGGATATAAGCTCGTCTACACATTCCTGAATGCATCAGTTTCTGCCAGTCTTGAAGAAAAGGTCTCAGCCCAAAATGTCGACTGTTCATTCATTTGCATAGATGCTGCCTGAGCTGAAGAATTCCTCCAGCATTTTATGTGTGTTGTTGCTCTGGATTTCCAGCATCTGCAGAATTTTTCATGTTTATAGTGTACACATTTATGAAATTAGTTCAAAAGTAAAGTTGCCTTTGATACACATCTGGAAAATGGAGGATACGATTTCCTTTTCTCTCTTTCTAAATCTCTTTCTCCAGCTCTCATTCTCTCTCTTGCTCTCTATTCTGTTCTCATTTTCTCTCTCTTTTTTCTCCCACACACCCTTTGTTCTCTTTCTCTCTCTCTCCCCCCTTCTTCCCACATACAGAACATCTAAATTAATTTATTTCAAACAGTTCCAATTAGTAGACTTTCTCAGAGCTCATGTCATCTCTCCGATGTCCATAATGAATTCCTGGGGCTGTATTCTGGAATGAGGAGTTTAGACACAGTTGAACAACCTTCTGACTTTTCAAATAACCACACCACAGATCTATCAAGGAGAACCCTCCATTGCTGGGTACCTTTCATTCAAAGTTTATGAGAGGTTTTCTGTGAATGACTGTATTGTACATTTTGGAATTCAGTTTGTCTTCTTCCTTTACAAGAAGATTTGTTTTTGAAACACTTTCTGAAGCATTTGCCAAATGAAACAAGATACCAAAAATGAGATTAATAAGCAGGGAGCCTGGAGTGGTGAGAAGGTATTGGACAGAAATCACATAATTTTCGGCCCTGATAAGTTTCACACTATGATCATGCTGTTTTATCTCTGCCAACTGTTCATTGTACGTATCATCAAATGTAGCATGCTGTAACTTACATTTTCTGATGTGTGTTGAAAGTAGATGCTTCAACTGCTCTAATATCTTGCCTTAAGCAGGATATTGCTGCAGAGGAAGGCTCATGGAGAGCAAGCTGGCTTTGGCTTGCCATTGGTTTACGTTGTATTCTATGGTAGAATGTGGAAACATCAAAGACCAAGGATCAAGGATCAACTTTATTCCACAGATGTGTTTACATGTATTAGAAAATTTGCTGTGGTGTGTTGGCACAACATGCAACAAAACAACAACATTCAACAGTTATACAAAATAAAGAATTTCATAAAAAGTAATTTATTAGTGCAGTTATGTGATAAAATGTGCATAAATACTGCACATAAATATCAGCAAGTACTTACAATGGAAACAGCATTATAAAAAGTAGTTTAGAGTGTCAACAGTGGAATGCAGTGACTGTGGTAATAAATAGAGAGGTTTGGGTCCTAACTAGAATGGTTGATCAGATTAACTGCCTGGGGGATAAAACGTTTAAGATAGCGGGATGCTTTTCCTTTAATAGCCAGAAAACACATTCCAGAGGGAGCTTTTGGAAAAGCCAGCTTGCTAGGTGAGTAATGTCCACAAGAGGTGCATCCTCTGCTGAGTCATTTTGTTAATGACGGAGATATGGGTCTCTCACATGAGATCCTGTGAAATACTGATGCCCAGGAACATGAATGTTGAAACGATGCTAACTGTAGTACTGTTGATGATGAGTGGTTGGAGAGGAGACATTCCATCTGAAGTCAATATGCATTTCTGCAGTCTTGAGGGCATTCATCTCCAAGTTGTGATTGCACCAAGACACCAACTTGTTTACTTCCTGGTGGTACTCTGATTTATCGCCTCTGACAGTAGTGTCATCGCCAAACTTTATCATTTTAACTGATGGATTACTGGAGATGCAGTCAAATTATTTTAGATCAAACTTTGCATGGTTGGAGAGAAGGTACCATGGCTGCCTAAGATTTCAAACCCAACCAGGAACAGTCCACAGTCTCCAGGAATTATACATTAATTATTTAGCCATGGCTGGAAGAAAAAACTATCAGATAAAATGAGAAAATTTTCAGAGAAACAATGTTTCAGTTCCCGTATTCTTTGGAAACTTTAATCATTCAGGTATAAAATTACTGGGCATAGAACCAAATGCTGTTTAACTAACCAATCATGAATCATTCAGTGATTTACTGAAGTTACCATTCACTTTCAAATTAGATAGGGAAGGCAGAGATATGCAAGAGATATTGTTGAGTGACCAGCAGGAGACAAGGAGGTTGGGCTTGTCCAAGGTAAGAGCTAACATGATGAAACTCCAGATCTACAAATGACTGGAGCTGTCAACCCTGTGGCTATTTATGAATGTGTTTATAAGTGTTTCACCTATTCATTACCGTAACACAATGAGATCCTAGTTTAGTTGATTAATCATGAACATCAAATACTGGCTTTACCAGTAAGTGCCCGTAACATAGATCACATTTTTAAAAAGTCAGTGGCATAGTTTGCAAACACAGAAATATTACTTCACCATTGATTGCCCCAACTTTATAGCCAATGAACAACATTAAATGTGTAGCAATTTTTGTGAAGTAGAGAGCATGCAAATTTACAAATGCATGAACTCTCAGCAGGAGGAAGCCACCAGTTAATAAAATCATGCCCAATCTGACTGAGACTTGTATCCACCTTGGTAACTATCTACCTCTGCCTTCAAAATAGTCAAAGACTGCCTTTACACCCTTTGAGGAAGAGAGTTCCAAAGACTGATGATCCTCTGTGAAATTTTTCTTCACCTCTGTTTTAAGTAGCCGGCCCCTCAATTTTTAAATAGTGAACACTTGGACGTTCTCTTACAAGTGGAAACATCCTCTCCACATCCACCCATTGAATACACCCGAGGATCTTATATGTTTCAATAAAGTCCCCCATCACTCTACTAACTTCAATGATAAAATCTAGCCTCTGCAACCTTTCGTTATTAGGTAATTGGTTTATTCCAGATATTAGCCTGGTAAAATTTCTTTCCAACATATTACCATACTTCTTAAATGAATCCACTACTGCAAACCATATTCCAGATGTGGTTCACTAATATCTTTCTACTTTGTATTCAGTTTCCCTTAGTTTCCTATTTGCCTATGTACCTGTACAGGAGCCTTTTGCAAATAAATCCCTTTGCATCTCAGAGCATTGCAATCTCTCACTATTTGATAATATACTCGCTTTTATTTACCTGCTAAAATGGACAGTTCTATGTTTTCCTACGTTATACTGTACTTTCTAGATTTTTACCCATTTACTTGGTAATGAGCAAATTTGGTGTCCACATCCTAGTCAATTGCTACATTCGTAAAGTATCGAAGCCTCAATCTGAGTAGCACCCAACTGATTACACCTTGACTACTAGAAACATCCATTCTATCACTTTTTATCAATATACCACAGAAAGCATCCTCTCCAGATGTATCACAACGTAGTATGGCAACTACTCTGCTCATGACCATAAGAATCTGCAGGGCATTGTGGATATAGCTCAGCACATCACAAGAATCAACCTCCCCTCAATGGACTGTGTCTATAGTTCTCACTGCCTCAGTAAAGCGGACAGTATAATCAAAGATCCCACCCACCCCAGCATTCTCTCTTCTCACCACCTCAGTCAGACAGAAAATACAAAGGCCTGAAAAGCACATGCAACCAGGCTCAAGGACAGCTTCTGTTATGAGAACACTGGTCACTGTTATTAGACTCTTGAATGGACCTCTTGTATAACAAGATGGATTCTTGACCTCATAATCCACCTCATTGTGATCTTGCATTTTATTATTTAACTGCACTGTACATTTTGCAAGATTCAAGCACAATAATTATCAAAGAATGTATAAATTCCACAACCTTGAGATTTGCTTGCTTACAGGTAGTCACAAAGCAAAAAATCCAAAAGAACCCAATTAAAAGAAAAAAAGAATAAAAAATTAAAAATAAAAGACCAACACTTGATGTGAAAGGGAACAAAAAAAAACAAATCTTGCAAACCATTGAAGCGAACAACAGGATTCTGAATCAAAAATGAGTCTTCAGATCCAAACCACAGAGCAGCCTGGAGTAGGCCCAAAGCCTTGCTTTTGGCAGCTTTTACACTTTATTCTGCATTAAAAGGCAACACGAGTGAATCTGCAGATGCTGGAAATAAATAAAAAACAAAAAACACAAAATACTGGCAGAACTCAACAGGCCAGACAGCATCTATGGGAGGAGGTAATAACGACGTTTTGGGTCGAAACCCTTCATCAGGAGTGAAGTAACATGGGATGGTGGAGGGGGGATAAGAAGTGGGGGGAGGGATAAAGTAGAGAGCTGGGAAGTGATAGGCTGGAGAGAAATGGGCTAGGGGGAAGGTGGAGAATTATGGGAAATAAAAGAGAAAGAAAAGTAGGGCTGGGGGGAGAGATTATAGTGAGGGGGGAAAAAGAGAGAGAAAGAGAACCAGACTAAAATAATAGATAGGGATAGGGGTAAGGGTGGGGGGCAGGGGTATCAACGGAGGTCAGTGAGTTGGATGTTCATGCCGGCAGGAAGGAGGCTACCGCAATATGTTATCTCCCGCCTAGGTAGCCTCCTACATGCCTTTGACAATGGTGCTTCCATAGGGGCCAGTGTTCTAGTAATTGAGCTTCGAACACCATTTTCCCTTCAATGTTTGTCCAGAATGCGAAAGAAAAGTTGAGCTTCATCAAGTTTGAGAGTACTCATCATCTTTGCCTGGTTCACTTACAATAGGTAGCCTCCTTCCTGCCGGCATGAACATCCAACTCACTGACCTCCGTTGATACCCCTGCCCCCCACCCTTACCCCCATCCCTATCTGTTATTTTAGTCTGGTTCTCTTTCTCTCTCTTTTTCCCCCCTCACTATAATCTCTCCCCCCAGCCCTACCTTTCGTTCTCTTTTATTTCACCTTCTTTATTTCTCCACCTTCCCCCAGCCCATTTCCCTCCAGCCTATCACTTCCCAGCTCTCTACTTTATCCCTCCCCCCACTTCTTATCCCCCCCCCTCCACCATCCCATGTTACTTCACTCCTGATGAAGGGTTTCGGCCCGAAACGTCGTTATTACCTCCTCCCATAGATGCTGTCTGGCCTGCTGAGTTCTGCCAGCATTTTGTGTTTTTTGTTTTTTATTCTGCATTAACATTGTTTTATCTTATTCTTGCTCAATGTACTGTGTAACGATTTGATCTCTATGATAGCTAGCAAGCCAAGCTTTTCACAGTATCTTGGTATACATGTGACAGCAATAAACCAATTCCAATACCAATACCAAGGAACCTTGGTTGCTGGTGCCTCATGGGACAGCCATGGGAGTGCCACACAAGGATGTTTGGATTTCTTAGCTGCAAAGGGTAAAAGGAGCCTGTGTGACTGGGATGAGTTGTGACCTCTGAAAATTAAGAGTTATCAGAATCTGTAACTGGAGTTATCAGACTCTTTGAGCTTACAACCAGAGCTCTGTCCGTGTTTCTGATAGTTACTGCAATTTTTTTTGTGCCAATCCAATTCACGACTTCTCACTTAACAGCAAAGTGCCTGGAGCCATGACTCAACAGGGGTTCTAGTGAATAAATGTTTTAAATGTTAATACAAAGAGCTATCAAGTGTTATGTATCACTTGAGGTGAATGTTTTGATGATGATATAGAAGCTTTAATGTAGATTTTGTGGACAAGGATAGAATCTCTATTATTCCAGGAAATATCATTACCATAAAATGTTTTTGCCAATTGCAACAAATTTTAGTGTGACATTTTTTGCATACACAAATTGGATAATGTATCTCTCCTTCCCAGTCTTTGTGTGTGGCTGTGGACACAGCAATGTGGCTGATTCTTAACTACAATCTAAGTCCCCAGCAAGCCACTTCATTCACAGTCAATTAGAGACTGGGAAATGAATTCAATCCCACTCCATCCATCGAGTGAAGACCAAAACATTCTGCCAGGGATCTGGGATCATTTCTTGAGCACCTTGGGTGTTGTCCTGCAGCTTCATCCTTGGTCAGGCAAAACAGCTGAGCTTTAATTTGAGCATTAATGTGCCTCTTCTCAATTACGCACAGTTAAGCTCCAGGTAAATTGTCTCTGCTGGTTAATTGAAGAGGTCATTTGGAGGTCACAGTACAGAGAAGTGGCAGCACTCACACCAAAATCCATCCAGAACATTGCATCATTTGCTCTGACACCAGCTCCTCTATAAACTCCATGCTGACACACCACTCCACTATGACAGAGACAATACTTCAAAGGTAGCTCATTGGCTGTGAAATGTATTGGGGCATACAGAAACCATGGAGACTGTGACAGAAATTCAAGTCTGCTTTTAACTTTATTTTCTATGTGATGACCTGGGAAAGGCTTCCCTGCTAAAGTAATGGCTTCTCTGTAGTGCAGTGTTTGGGTTATGACTGGAGATAACAGGGGCTTTGGAATGTGCGCTGGCCAATGTTTTGGAGATGGTTTTCTTCATGTGAGCCCGACCGAAGGTTTCACAGGCTTTTGGTTCAGCAGAAGATGGAGAAGGAAGATGCCAGAATGGGGAAGTCGTAGACTGCAGGACGGAGTGGACTTGGAATGGGGTCAGGAGTCGAAACCCGGGGGAAAATCGATGGAGAATAAACAGGCAGGAAAACAATGAGCTCCAACATTGCACATTAGACTGTTTCATGAGAATAGGCTCTTTTTCTTTTTTACAAAACACAAAATGCTGGCAGAACTCAGCAGGCCAGACAGCATCTATGGGAGGAGGTAGTGACGATGTTTCAGGCCGAAACCCTTCATCAGGAGGGCTTCTTTTTCTTTTTTGTTTTCTTTACTAACCCTGTAGTCAAATTAAGAATTATAAAGCTCAATCATTTAATTGCTTATTGTGTACTGTTTGTTATTTAGTGGCATTGATTTGTAACAGGGGTATACATAATGCGGCATCCAACCAAACAAGATTTCTTAAGTTTGGCCGGGTCAGAGGCTGTCTTCCCCTTGACTAGGCCGCTCACCAAGCCTAGGTTTACTTCTATATCAATAGAACTGAGACCTGTTGGAAATCATTCAATTTTTCTTGCAATGTTCAGTGGGAATAACAAACTCAGGGTAAATGATGGGGAATACCAACCTAGGAATAAGTAAAGATGCTGTAAATCCGGAGCAACCCCCCCCCCCCCCCGAAATACTGGGGGAACTCAGCAGGACAGGCAACATCTATGGAGAGGAATAAGCAGTTGACGATTCGAGCGGAGTCCTGCGGAAGGGTCTCAGTCTGAAATGTTGACTGTTTACTCTTCTCCATAGATGCTGCTTGACTTGGTGAGTTCCTCTGGCATTTTGTGTGCATTGAAAGGAATAAGTAGTGGGAATGGTGGGTGTAGGACCTACAGCAGAATGGACAAGCTAGGGATGAACAGTAGGAATAATAATTTCAGCTTCCACTGCGGAAAAAACTACGAACAGTAGAAAATAGATACTCAGGATCTTCAGAGTTTCAAAGGCAATCAGCTAATTTCTGATCTTGTGCTATCATGAGCATCAGAGGAAGTTGTATATGTATTCTTCAAAGTTCAGATGAAAGAGAAATGATCTTATTTAAAGATTTCAGATCTCAAGGGGACACGTCAGGTTACATGTTGAGATGTTTCCACTGTTAGAAGAGTCTTGAATGAGGGTCATAGTTACAAGATGAGAAGGTTCAAAACTGAGGTATTTAAGAACCCCTTTTCAAAGAGTGGTGAATCTGTGGAATTCTGTACCCCGGACATTTCTAGAGGCCAGGTCATTGGAGATATTTAAAGAGGAGATAGATAAATTATTGACAGATCGGGAATTCAGGGCTATGAGCACACAAAAGGAAGTGAGACCTTGGACAGATCAGTCACGATTATATTAAGAGGCTGGGCATTCTTGAGGGGCTAAATGGCCTTTACTTTCATGTGTTCTTATATTTTGCTCATCTTAAGCCATAAGCTTTGGGATGAAAAAGGAGGGAAGAAAAGTTTGTCATGTACAGTGGACCTATAGATTGTTTCGTAATTACCTTAGATCCCAACATCACTTCAGAATTTGATTATTATTCATTATGACCGGCAGTCCAGTAAAATTCCTGGATAATTCAACCTAAACAATCTTTCATGCTTTTCAACCTTCTTCTGTTATTTGTTTGATAAGGCCTCCTGTACAATTATTGTTTTAATGGCAAATAAGCCACGGGCAATTATTTTTATTCATTCTGGGTGCAAAATTCAAAGTTCAAAGTAAATGTATTATTGAGTAAGTCTATGTCACCATACACTATACTGAGATTAATTTTCTTGCAGGTATTCACAATAAAACAAAGGAATATAATAGAATCAATGAAAAACCACACGCAAAGAGTGACAAACAGCCAACGTGCAAAAGAAGACAAACTGTGCAAATACAAAGAAAGAACAAAAACAATAAATAAATACTGCAAGTAAATAAATAATAGTGAGAGCATGAGTTGTATACCCTTGAAAGTGAGTTCACAGATTGTGGAACAAGTTCAGTGTTGAGGTGAGTGAAGTTATCCATGCTGGATCAGAAGCATGATGGTTGGTTGAAGGGTGGTAATAGTTCCCAAACCTGGTGCTGTGAGACCTAAGGCTAATAGCAGCAGCAAAAAGAGATCATGATCTAGATGGTGGGAGTCCTTGATGATGGATGCTCCTTTCTTGTGGCGGCTCTTCTTGTAGAGATACTCAATGGTGGGGAGGACCTTTGTTCTGAGAGTCTCATTAACTTCCTGTTCTTGTATCTTATTTACTCCCAGTATTTCAATTCCATTCTGCAGCCTGTTACTGGGCTGTATCCATTACTTTTTGAATGCTTTTCCATTCTCGGACATTGATGTTTTCGTACCAGAGCTTGATACAACTAGTCAGGATACTTTCTGTGCATCTATAGAAGTTTATCAAAGTTTTAGATGACATACCAAATCTTCACAAACTTTTAAGAAAGTAAAGATGCTGTGCATTTTCTTTGTAATGGCACTTATGTGTGGTTCCTTAGAGATCCTCTGAAATTATAATGCCAGGGAACTTCTCCACCTCCAATTCCCTAATGAGGACTGACTCATGGGCTTCCAGGTTCCTCCCACCATATTCAATAATCATCTCTTTGGTTTTGCTGACATTGAGTGAGAGGTTGTTATTGTGGCTCCATTCAACCAGATTTGCTATCTCCCTCCTACCTGCTGATTCATCACCACCTTTGATTTGTCCAACACCAGTGGTGTCATCAGCAAACTTGAATATGGCATTGGAGCTGTACTTAGTCTCACAGTCATAAGTATAAAGAGAGTAGAGCAGGAGTCCAGCCTTGTGCTGAACCTGTGCTGATGGTGATTGTGAAGGAGATGTAGATTCTGAGGGTCCCATTAACTCCTTGTACTTGTATCTTACTTACCCCAGTATTTCAAAGCCATTCTGCAGCCAGTTACAGGTCCTCTCCAGCTATGAACACCGAATTGTGCTTATGAACAAGTGTTCAGGTTATGAAGAGTTAACAGTAACAGAACCTTAATACAACCTGGGGATAATCTGTAATTGGCACAATGCACTCTGCTTATGTTGGGTGCTGGTTATTTATTTTCTCCCAAATAATGCCTAGGTTGTGTTATTACAGCAGATTACCCACTGGCTGAGCAGAGTAATCCTGGTTCTTGTCAAGTATCTATATATATATATATATATATATATTCCAAACAGTGATGCAGCAGGGACCTCTGTCTACAGTGTTTTCATCTGTTTTCACATACTTTTGAAAATAAAAATAGAATGCCATTTGTGCCATTGTTCACAACCCTAAGACACTCTAAATGATTTTACACCCAATGTAAAACTCATTGAAATTTGTCAAATCAACTGTGCTCTGATGATGGCTTCTTGATTGGGGTCAAAATGTCTGCAAACATTTTGCCAAGCTCAGAGATCAACCAAACTTCCAAGATGAAGGACTTGCTCTAAGTAAAATCTGGAATTCAATTGTAAACAAAGTGGAGCAGCGGAAACTTTGATGTAGATAGCAGAGTTTGTCATTGAAACATCAGTTAAAATCAAAGCTTGTACTCGGCTGAGAACCCGAGAAGAGTTCATTCGTCAATTACACTGGGAAAGCACTAGATCCTTTTTCATTGAAATTTATGTTCCTTGGTAATAGTGGAAAAGTAACCCAGTGACCAAATTGTGCACAGTTGGATCCCACAAATAGCATTCTGACAATGATTAGATAATGTATTACAAATATTGAGTCGGGGTCAGAACAACGTCCATACATTCCTCAATATCTTATCTACCAAAAGCATAGCAGAAGGCTACGTAGCTCAACAAGTCTAGACTGTCTCCCAGAGCAATCCTATCCCCTCACATACGTCCACAGAACTTATTCTCTAATGCATGCCCATTAATATCCCACTCATTCTCCTATCATCCATCTACACTTGAGATAAATTTCAATAAATCTACCACCCAGTGTGCAGGAAGAAACTAGAATATCCGGGCAGAGCCATTCTGTTAGAGAAGGACTTCACACAGACAGCAGCAGAAATTAGAATCAAGCTCTGATCATTGGAGCCATGAGACAGAGAGAAGTCCTAATGCTGGGTTTCAGCCTAAACCATTAATAGTTTAGTGCCCCCATAAACTCTGCTTGACTTGATGAGTTCCTCCAGCATTTTATGTGTGTGTCATGATTTCCAGCATTTGCAGTATCTCTTGTGTTTATATGAAATTGATGCTGGTTTCTTTAGCAAAACTAGCCCTCCTCTCTACAAGTTTCCAACCAAGGGCTTCCAATTTACAATAATAGAGGTTTGAGATCTGAAATAAACATGCTTTTATACTGATTACACATTCGTTAAATTTAAGCAAATAATTTATACAATGTATAAATAAATTTAGAGAAAAAAGACAAACTGAGTTACATTAAGTATATATATGTCTATTAAATAGTTAAGTTAAAATAAGTAGTGCAGACATAACAGAAATAAAAAAATAGTGAGTTATTGTTCATGGGTTCAATGATCATTTAGAAATTGGATTGCAGAGGGGTAGAAGCTGTTCCTGAATATCAGAATGTGTGCCTTCAGGCTTCGGTACCTTTTTCCCAACAATAACTGTGTGAAGAGGGCATGTGTTGGGTGGTGGGGATCCTTAGTGTTGGACGCGGCTTCCTAAGGCACCGTTCCTTGAAGATATCTTGGATACTACAGAGACTGGTACCCATGATGGAGTTGACCAATTTAACAAGTTTCAGGAACTTATTTCAGTCTTGTGCAGTAGCCCCTGCCCCCACCCCATACCAGACAGTGATGCAGCCAGTCAGAATGCTCTCCGTGGTACATTTGCAGAAGTTTTCAAGTGCTTTAGTTGACAAAACAAATCTCCTCAAACTCCATTTGAAATAGATAGATAGAGATAGATAGATGGATACTTTATTCATCCCCATGGGGAAATTCAACTTTTTTTCCAATGTCCCATACCAATTGCCACTGTCTTTCCTTCTTTACAGCTGCATCAATGTGTTGCGTCCAGGTTCGATCCAGAGAGATACTGTCACCTAGGAACTTGAAATTGCTCACGCTCTCCAATTCTGATCCCCCTATGAGGATTGGGATAAAGATTCCAGAAGAGTTCCATTTATTTTCAGTGACACACACCAACGTTATCACCTTCCGCACTTCACGAAGCTCCTCACTTTATGTAAATACTTCAGCACCATTTGTTACCTTGGTACATCCCAAAGGATCTTAGAGTCAGTGAGGTAGTTTTTAAATGGAGTCACTACTATGATACAAGAAGCACATCAAGCTCCCACAAAGTTCACAGAACCTGGATGGAGTGTGTTGTTTTTTTTTAAAAATTCTTTTTCTGAGGAAATGCTGCACTGTCTTAGATGTTGTCTTTCATGTGAGACAATAACTGTTGCTTTAGGCCAAGTGTTCCCAACCCTTTCCCAAGGCAGGTTGGGAACCCCTGCCTTAGGCAAATGGAATAGTTCCTACTTGCACTATTTCAAAGAGCGGGGAATTTCAGTTTAGCTGTCCACCAACATCACAACTGGCTATTATGGCTATTTGAGGCACAAGCTGGTATCCATATGAACAAAGCACTTGAGTAGAACTGGTGTCATTAAAGTCTTTACTTTGAATGGTTGGCATCTGGTTGACTGTGGAAAATGGGCATCCATGATTTTGCTCTCCATACTTTCAGGTTGAAATGTCACTCCTAGATATACTGTTTCCCTTGAGAAGGTTTGGGAGTGACTGCCACAGAAAAATCAAAAAATTCTGTGGTTCTTCATCTCCTTCCTTTTATTCCATGGTCCACCAACATGTCTATTAGATTCCTTCTTATTCAGCTCTTTACCTCTACCACCTATCATCTCTCATCTTCTCACATTATCCACTCACTCCCCCACCCACTCGCACTTGATCAAGATGGTGACAGTAACCTGCCTTAACGACTACCGTCCAGTGGCACTGACCTCAACAACAATGAAGTGCTTTGAGCGGCTGGTTATGGATCACATTAAATCCCACCTTCTTGCTGCATTGGACCTTTTCCAGTTCGCTTATCGCTCAAATTGGTCCATTGATGATGCCATAGCCTTTGCACGCTACTCCATCCTTTCTCACCTGGAAGATGGTGCCTCATATGCAAGGATGCAGTTTATCAATGACAGCTCAGCATTTAATACAATCATCCCTTTGAAGCTGGTGGGTAAACTGTTCTCACTGGGCCTCAACACCTCTCTCTGTAACTGGATCTTGGACTTCTTAACAGAAAGGCCATAGACATTCCATGTTGACAGAAGCATCTCTAGTTATCATGCTGAGCACTGACACACCGCCTGCTCCCCAGGGCTGCGTGCTCAACATGCTGCTGTTCACACTGCTGCACTGCGTCAAACCAAATAATCAAGTTCGCTGATGACACAACAGTGGCTGGCCTCATCAACAACGATGACGAGAGGGGTGGTAGAGCAGTTGGTAGAATGATGCAAGCACAACAACTTGAGTCCCTACGTGGACAAGGCCAAAGAGATGATGGTGGAAGGTGCAGGCTGACCACTCCTCACTGTACACAAATGACTCCTCCGTGGAGAGAACTGAGGCACCAAGCTTCTGGGAGTACACATAATGGGCAATCTCACCTGGTCTCTCAGCACTACCTATTTAGACAGGAAAGCAGAGCAGCATCTCCACTTCCTGAGGGGATTGAGGTGAGTGAGGAGCTCCCTTCCCCCTCCCCACCATTCAAACTTCTTTTTACAGCATTACCATTGAGAATGTTCTGACCAGCTGCACCATTGCCTAGTGTGGGAGTTACAAGACATCTGAAGGCAGGTCACTATGAAGGATTTTGAGAACGGCTGAGGGAATTATTAGGGTCTGTCTTCCACCCATCACAGAAGTTTATTGGGAACACTGAGTATGCAGGACCCTTAACTTCCCATCTGTCCAACAATCTCTTTGACCCCCTACCATCAGGCAGGAGGCTATAGCGCAAGGACCGTTAGGATGGGAAGTAGCAACTTCCCCCAGGTCGTGAGACTACTGAACTCTCTGCCACTACCCAGGTCTCATTACGTACAAAGTGCCAGTAGCTTTATACTACTTACTTTGTAACTTGTGTCATAAATGCATTTTATTATTTGTTTATTTTGAGGTAATATTACCACAGTATTACTTCATGCGCTGTGTGTGCTACATGTACTGTGTGCATCTTGGTTCAGAGAAATATTGTTTCATTTGGCGGTATATACATGTAGGGTTCAATGACAATAAACTTCAACTTGAACTTGATTTCACTTATCATCTCCGAGTTGGTACTCCTCTCCTTCCCCACACCTTCTTATTCTAGCTTCCTCCCCCTTCTTTTCCAGTCCTGATGGAGGGTCTCAGCTCAAAACATTGACTGCTTATTCTCCTCTATAGAAGCTGCCTGGGTTGCTGAGTTCCTCTAGCACTTTGCTCAAGATTTACAGCAGCTGTAGAATCTCCCATCTCCTCTGAAAAGCTGCCAGGAATTATCCATCAGCAGTAGCTGAGGCTGAAGAGACAACAGCCTCCATTGTCACTGTGATTATAAAGCTTCATAAGGGCAAGGAGAAAGGCCTGCTTTGCCCAGTAAGGTGAGTGACCCAAAGCCTTGTCATTGAGGTAGGATTTAAGGTCTAATTGTGCACATTTTTGATCACCTTCTGAGAGGAAAGACATGATTAAGCCGAAAAAATTGAGGAAGATTTACAAGAATGTTGCCAGGACTCAAGGGTCTGAGTTTTTGGAAGAAGCTAGTTAAGCTTGAATTTTATTTACTGCAATGTCGGAGACTGAGAGGTGGCCTTATTGAGCTGTATAAAACCATGAAGGGTGAATGAACACTGTCCTTCCCCAGGGAAAGAGAACCAAAAAGGTTCAAAATGAGAGGGGAAAGGTTTAAAAGGGATTTGAAGGGAAACTTCTTCATGTAGGTGTGGTGTGTACAGGGAGCATCAAGAGGAAATGGTTGAGACCGGTACAATAACAACAGTTAAAAGATACTTGGCCAGGTACGTAGATAAGAAAGATTCAGAGCAGGAGTTCCCAACCTGGGGTCCACTGGCCCCTTGCTTAATGGTATTGGTCCATGTCACAAAAAAATGGTTGGGGACCCCTGGTTTAGAGTGATATGAGATAACTGTGGGCAAATGGGACAAGCTTAAATTGTCATGGAACAGTTGGACCTCAGGATCTAATATGCTGTATTATTCTATGGCTCTAAGAAGTACTAAATCTTAAAGCAGAGATAGGAACAGAGGCTGAAGGTTAGGGCTAAGCCTGCTGAAGACTGGGCTGCTATTGATTGTGTCTTTAAATTTTTATTTTAAATTTTAAATTTTTAAATTTGGTTATGTCCTTGAGCTTCAATTCCTTGGATTCTTGGAGGAGATTTCAAAGATAATGATGGGATTTGAAAACGTGTGAGAATTTTAAAATTGAGGCACCTTAGAGAGATGATATCAATCTCAGCTCATCAAACTCCCACAGATCAAAGGTTTGTTCTAGTTCTGGGCAAAGGTTCAGCTTCTTCTGACCATAGGAAATTCATAGGCATCTTAAACACTTGAGCAGTTTATTCACTATGGTTCTGCCTTCAATAGTACTATTCCAAACAAACTCATCACCAAACTCCAGACTCTGGGGGTCAAAGCTACCTTCTGTAACTGGATTGTTGACTTCCTAACCAATGGATAGCAATCAGTAACGTTAGGTACCAACACCTCTGCCTCAATCACCCTAAACACTGGTCCTCCACAAAATTATGTCCTCTGACCCCTACCCTGCTCCCTTTACACCTGTGACTGTGTTGTCAGATCCCGCTCTAGCTCCACCAACAGGTTTGCAGATGAAAGCAGCGGAGCGGGCTACATCTTAAATAATGATGAGACGAAGTACAGGAAGAAGATAGAGAAGAGAGCTTAATGGTGTGGTGTTGTGACAGCAAACTTTCCCTCAATATCACATAATAAAAGAGCTGGTCGTTGACATCAGAAAGGAGCATGGTGCACATGCACCTGTCTACGTTGACATTGAGAGAGTTGAGGTTTCAATTTCCTAGGTGTAAACATCACCAATAGCCTGCCTTGGCCCAAGCACGTTGATGCCATAGCCAAACAAGCTCAGCAATATACCTACTTCTTCAGAAGGCTGAAGAAATTTGGCATATCCCTGTCAAAACTTACCAAGTATTATCAATGCACCATAGAAATCATTCTGTCTGGATGCATTATGGCTTGGTATGACAAAGGTTTTGCACGTGACCAGAAGAAATTGCAGTGTTGAGGCCACGAATCTGCATGTGACAGGAATCAATGGCCTTTGTCTACATCTTGCTGCCTTAGAAAAGTAGTTAGCATATTCAATTACCTTACCCACCCTGGACCTTCTTTCTCCTCTCCTCTCCCGTCAGGCAAAAGATACAAAAGGCCTGAAAGCACCTGCCACCATGCCCAAGGATGGTATCTTTATTCTCAAGTCCTGACGAAGCGTCTCGGCCGGAAACATCGTCTGTTTACTCTTTTCCACAGTTGCTGCCTGGCCTGCTGAGTTCCTCTAGCACTTTGTGCGTGCTGCTAGGATTTCCAGCATCTGCAGATTTTCTCTTGTAATGATTTGATCTGTATAAGCAGTATGCAAGAAAAGCTTCTCGCTGTATCTTGGTACATGTGACAATAATAAACCAATACCAGTACCTACTATAGCAGAAGTTAATGTGAGCTAAGGTTAGTGATTGCTGGCCACTCATCTACTGTGAAAGTCATTTTGTGTTGTTAAAGCTGTGTAAATATTGTGCCAATGGCCCTGTAATTGTTTCCTAATGACCTGTAAATCAGAGAGCATGGTCATTTCATTATTCGCAGCCAATCATAAAGCAATTGAATGATGCAGCACTTTACAGTAATTGCATCAGGGATGAAATACAATCACCTCAGCATTTCCAAGGCACGTACTTCATTCTGCACATGAAGAGATTCTACAGATGCTAGAAATCTTGAGTCATACACACAAAATGCTGGAGGAACCCAACAAGTCAGGCAGCATCTAAGCAGGGGGAATAAACAGTTGACATTTTGAGGTGAGATCCTTCACCGGGACTCCATTCTTGATTAAGAGCCATGGCCTGAGTACAGTACTTTGCTCTGCTCAACAATCCCTGGATCCTCTCCTCCTTCCCTTTCTTCCATGCTCCACTCTCTTCTCCTATCAGATTCCTCCTTCTCTGGCCCTTTATCTTTCTAACCTATCACATTCTCGCTATCCTTCCCCTCCCCCCCGCCCCCAACCCCCACCTTTTCACTCTGGCATCTTTCTCCTTTCTTTTCAATCCTGAAGAAAGGTCTCAGCCAGGTATGTCAAACTGTTCTTTTCATTTTCGTAGATGCCGCCTGACCTGCTGAATTCTTCCAGCGTTTTGCGTGTGTTGCTTTGAATTTCATCTGCAGGCTTCCTCGTATTTTAGATTCTGCAGAAGCTGGAAATCCAGAGCAGCACACACAAAATGCTGGAGGATCACAGTAGGTCAGGCAGCACGCATAGAAATGAATGAGCAGCTGATGTTTCAGGCCAAGACCCTTCATTCTGCATCTGGCCGCATCCTGCACGGACAGTCCCCTCATCCTGTACTTGCCCACAAGTGGCAGAATACTCTTGCAAAAAATCCATTTAAGGTTGCTCTAATAAAATCAGGTTTTTCTACTGTAAATTTAACAGGTATTTTCATGGAAATGTTACCAAAACTTTCAATTTAAAGTTACGCAAGAAGTAACTTTTATTTACAAAGCACCACCTTGCATTCCATAAGATAAAGATTAACTTCATTTCAATGTTCAAAGTACATTTATGATCAAAGTATGTATGCATTATACCACCTTGAGATTCGTCTCCTTACACGCAGCCACAAAACAAGGAACCCCAATAGGAACCTGTTAAAAAAAAAGACTATCAAACATCCAATGTACAGAGAAAAAAAATCTTGTAAGTAGGTACAGAAGGGATGTCAGGGTTAAGTTTTTCACACAGAGAGTGGTGGGTGCATGGAATGCACTGCTGGCGATGGTGGTGGAGACAGATACAATAGGGTCTTTTAAGAGACTCTTAGATAGGTACATGGAGCTTATAAAGATAGAGGACTATGTGGTATGGAAATTCTAGGCCGTTTCTAGAGTTGGTTACATGGTTGGCACAACATTGTGGGCCGAAAGGCCTGTAATGTGCTGCAGATGTCTATGTTCTATGTTCAAATCATGGAAACAATAAAAGTAAGCAAAAAGCATTCAGAATCAAAGTGAATCCACAGACACAAAACCTGGGGCAGCTGAAACAGACCACAGCTTTGGCCTCAGGTCAGTGCAGAGCCGAGTAAACATTGTGGAGCAGCGTGCAGAACCAGCCCGACCCTTGCCTCCAGTTCCGACACCCTGCCTTTTCAGCGCTTAAATAGTCAAAACTTTTGGTTGTTCCTCACTCTTGGGCCTGGGTCCTGTCACTTCAATATGCTCTGGGCCTGGACCCACTGCCACGTTTCAACCTGTACCCCATTTTTTTCAAATTAGACTGGTGCTTAGATCAATCAAACATTGGGTCTTTCCTCACTTTCAGCTTAGGTACACAGGCTTCAACTTATCCTCGCCTCACCTCTGCTCATCTCGAATCTGCCTGGATATCACCTCACACACAGTTGCTTCGACCCTCGACTCGCTTTGACCCTCAACTCTTCCTTACCTCCCCTGCCTTTCCATTGTTTGCGGTGAACGCTTACTATAAATTTTACCAGAAACAGTGTTATTAATAAAGAATTTAGATGTATACTTTGTTTCATTTGCCACTGATATGTCGTTTCTGTGTCTCACCAGGACCAGTTTAAATTGGCAATTCGTCATATGTACATCAAAATGCATCATATGGTCAAATCACGTCGGTGAGGATTGTGCTGAGCGGCTTGCAAGACTCACCACACTTCCGGCACCAACACAGCATGCCAATAACTCACTAAACCCAAGTCTAAATTTTTGGAATGTGCTTGGAAACCAGGGCACCCGGATGAAACGCAAGAGGTTATGGGGAGAATATACAAACCCCTTACAGACAGTGGCAGGATTCGAACCCAGTCAATTTTACATCTGGCTCTGAGAGACATTGTGCTAACCACTATGCTACCCTGCTGTAAGATAAGATGAGTAGGCTACGGTCAATTATGGATAACTCTGAACATCCTCTACATAGCACCATCCAGAGACAGAGAAGCAGTTTCAGCGACAGGTTACTATCGATGCAATGCTCCTCAGACAGGATGAAGAGGTCAATACTCCCCAATGCCATTAGGCTTTACAATTCAACCGCCAGGACTTAAGAACTTTTTAAAAGCTATTATTAATGCTTTTTGAGATAGTGATTTAGATGCATATCATATTTTTTACTGAGTTAAGTATTGTATGTAATTAGTTTTGCTACAACAAGTGTATGGGACATTGGAAAAAAGTTGAATTTCCCCATGGGGGTGAATAAAGTATCTATCTATCTATCTATTAACTCTGTTTTCTCATTCTACAGATGTTGTTTGACTAGGTTTTTCAAAATTATTTCATGTACACTATTATTTCCCTGGTCCTCAGTATCAGTTCCATGGAGATTTATATTGCACCATTTTGAATACAGTGAGATCTCACAGAGAAGAATAAAGACACAAAAGACTGTGGATGCTGGAAATCTGATGCAATACACAAAGAAACTGGAGGAACTCAGAAGACCAGGCAGCAACTATGGAGAGAAGTGGACAGTTAATGTTTTGGGTCAAGACCATTCTACTGGTCAATGGTAGAGTAATTTGTGGTTTGCTTCTGGTCTATATTGTCAGATTACTGTCCCTATTTGAACGATGCCATGATATTCTCAATGTAGATCTATGCTATAAAATGCCTCATCCAAAATAGAAATCTTTATTTTTTCCCCCTTCTTAATCACTGCTATTCTAACCGGACCTAACTGGCTTATGCTTGGCAGAGGAGATTTGTCAGTGTGATGTTGAGGATATTGAATTTTACTTCTGATGAGAAACTGAAGCTATTCACTTTGGAACAGAAACGAGCTTTGATAAAGAGGTTTGAAATCACACCAAGCTGTTTACTCCGAACAGGAATATCAATAAGAAGAGGACACAAGTTTAAGATCATTGCAGGGTCAACTCCAGGGTGTAACGTAAATTCAGCAGGCTTTTTCCACTGAGATTGGGTGAGACTAGAACTAGCGGTCTTGGGTTAAGTGTGAAAGGTGAAATACTGAAGAGGAACATGAAGGGGATCTTCTTCACTTGGAGGGAGGTGAGAGCGTAGAACAAGCTGCCAGTGGAAGTGGAGTATATGGGTTCAATTTTAGCATTTAAGAGTAATTTGGATAGGAACATGGGATGGGAGAGGTATGGACAGCTATTGTCCAAGTGCAGGTCGATAGGACTAAGCAAGCTAATAGTTTAGCATGCACTAGATGGGCCAAGGGGTTGTTTCTGTGCTGTGATGTTTATCTGATTCTAAAACACTATAAATAGCAGCTGAGATTAAGGGACTTTATGAATACAAAGTTGTTGTGAACCGCAGAGTTCATGGAAGCAGATTCAATAGCAGATTTCAAAAAGGAAATTAATAAATATTTGGAATGGAAAAGTTGGCAGGGTTCCAGGGAAAGTGTGTCCAATTGAAACAAAGTTCGACTGTGGGTACAATGGACCAACTGGTCTCCTTTCTGTGCTGTAAAGTGTTCGTGATTGCATATATAATCATTGTTTACATCCTTGCACAGTAAAGTACAAACAATAATGCACCAGTCTTTTCTTTAAACCAAAAAAAAAGCCTTTTTTTTCCACTACCTCACTTCAAAGAAACAGGGACACAAATACTTTGTTGCTAATGATGAGAAAAGAACCTACTCTGTGGAAGTGGTGCAAATGAAACCCATTGTGCAATTTTCCTGTTTATGGAACCTAGCTGAATTGAAAATTGCACACTGTAGGTGGAAATTGACAGCAAGGGAAGCAATTTCCTTACACAGCCAAAGATGTGAATGAGTTTATAGTCGAAAATGATTGGAAAGTGATTCAGAAGCTATCTGGGGTTGTTGCTTTTTGTGAAGTGAAGATGACTTCTTAAAGATTATCCTAATGCTTTCTGTCACCAGATGATTGAAAAGTGTAAGGCTATCGGCAGTGCAAAGATGTGTACGGTGTCAGCGATCGAAGATTTTACTTTCCTTTCATTGGTATGTATCTCAGTAGCTCTAGAGAAGGACTTAATATTCTGTTGTAGAAAAAATCCAAAGAGTGATGTGATGAATTGAATAAATAGTTTTGAAAGGATAGTACTTTGATTCACTGGATACTACTTCAATGCCCCATCCTTTTAAACTTAATATAATTTTATGGGTTACTTTTTCAGAAAGCTAACTAAGGTACAAAGGGTCAAAAGTCTAATGCCCTCTCTCCCTCTCCTCTCACTCACTTCTCCCCACCTCTCTATCTATCTATCTCTTTGTGCCTCTCCTTTCTATCTCCTTTTTTACATCTCTGTTCCTTTCTCTCCCCCCCCCCCCCCTTCTTTGTGGAATATCTTCGCAGAAAACAATTTATCTCACTGGTTCATTCTCACTGAGAAGTTTATGCTCAATTCTTTGCCCACAGGACAAATCAATCCAGTGAATACTTGCACGTTATTCTTCTGCCTCTGTTCTCTGATCCAGGACCCAGACAGATTTGTATATTTCCTTGCATTAGTCTGGTTATTAAGTCCAATTAAGTACAAAACACACATATTTGATCATTTCTCATTTGAACTGAAACTTAGAGGAAACATGTTAAAGCAACACATACAGAATGCTGGAAGAACTCAGCAGGCCAGGCAGCATCCATGGAAAAGGGTTCAGTCGATGTTTCGGGCTGAGACCCTTCATCAAGGCTGGACATTTTAAAGTTGTGTTGAACATTGGTTAGGCCGTACATATTTATGATCACAATAGTGGTTCCTTAAGATTGTTATAGTCGTAAGTGGTAGTGGGGATAAGCTCCCACTACCTATTAAATACTCCCCATGGCGAGCATCTCAAATAGCCCCTGACAACCGAGTCCAGCTCCTGGCCTTCACATGTGGCTTAGCTACTAAGCCCAGCGGAATCATTTCTACTGACATGAAAAGGACCAAAGGTCATTTACAGGCACCTTAAACCCAATTGCCTCGGGCAAATGGGGCTTGTCAGCCTTGACTGGCAGCTCATCTAGGAGAAGGAAAACTCTGATCTCAAATCTCTGCTGTCTTATGGCTATACCCACTCATGGGGAAGGCTTGGGAGTGACCCCAAAGGAAAATTCTAGAAATAGAGTCCCTAATACACTCCTATATTGAGTTCAACATTGACAGGCAACTCCTGCAACATTACAGGCACAAACAGTATTGGTCAGCTATTCCTTTGGAGTCATCACCTGAGTGTTGTTCCTATTACTCTTTTGCATTATTGATTTACGTCTTTATTGTAATGAAGTAATGCTTCTTAGTATGCCTCATCAAATTCCTAACATGTCCTACCAGACAATGACAAACCAAAATTTTGAGCTGGACATCCCAGTCTCCCGTACTCTGAATTAACTTCCTGCCTCTGTTGTTCCACCGTTCTCTACCTTTTGATCCATTAAATAAATGCCTATTAACTTTGCTCTTTCTCTCAAACAATTTGGCCAGTGATTCGAATTCAGTATTCACAAAGAAATAACTATCACTGAATGTTTGTACCTTTTGTTGCGTGTGACAATCTGTTGTACGTAAAATGGCTACCACAGCAGTATCAATTGTGGCTATAATCGGGAAGAAGATGAAACTAAGTCACACATAAGTCACAAATAAGCCACATAAACTTAGCTTTATGGGGCTAAGTTTTTCAGAAAGCTAGCTGAGGCACATGGAATTAAAAGGTCAAAATAACCCCTCTGTCTCTGTCTTGCATTCTCTTCCTCTCTCTCTTCCCACCTGTCTCTCTCACACACACAATCCCTCTCTCTCTGCCTTTCCCTACTCTGCCCGTCCATTTTTACATTTGTTTCTTTCTCTCTCCTCTTTCTCCCCTTTCTAAATCTTTCTGTTTTCTCTCTTTCTCTCTCTCCCGCACTCTGTGATGTCCACAGTCCACATGCTATTAACACAGTGCATGATGGGTCAACTCACATTTTCCCAACCTTCATAGGTTCACATTAGTCCAACATGATGCCTCTTGATTCATGAATCTGTTACAACTTATTTCACAAAAGTAATTTCCCCAGTGTCCGACTGATTATCAGAATGATCTCCCCTGTAGCTAAATTTAGGAAGTGATTGGGTTCATGTGCATTTTTTCCCCATCTGTTTTTTTAAACGAGATGAGTATTCTCCTGGGACAGAAGCCTTTATTTGACACCAATTGACCTTTTCACATGCCATTGCAGTGTCAGCTTTCAGAAACTAGTTAGTGCCCAGCCCTGCTGTGGGCCACACTGTTTGACATATTGATTGGTTGGCACCGTGAAATAAATGAATTTACCTACTCTACACGAATTAGTCATTTCTGTATTGATTGAGGGCTGCAATCACTGTCCAATAACAGTCTGCAGTGCACTAAATGACTCACCCCTTGTTTTCTCTTTCTGTCCTGTTCCTCATATTCCTTTCCCACCTCCTGTTCTGTATCCTACTCTCCTTCCTTTTTTTCCCTCCCTCTCCCCCCTCCACCTATTGCTCCATTCTCCATCCTTCTCCCTCTCCCCAGCGAGTGCCTAGACTTGCATCCGAAGCTATGGTGACAGGCCTTTCTCAGCCTCATTAAAGGTAAACCTGCGGCAGTGTCCTGACATCGGGTGACCAGTATTATTGCCCAATTGCCAGACAAATTGCCTCTGTCACGATTGGACTAAGCAAATTAATCGGAGTCAGGCTCTGGAGAGTGGCACACTGACCCAGGCTAATGCACAACTACATTGAGGAGAGTATGTGCTGACTAATTTTCTTTACTTGATTCAGAAAGAATTTTACAGGAAGGTACAGAGGTATTGAACCCAGCAGACCATTTATAGACAACAGTGATGGGACTAATAATGTCACTGATACACCCAAGTTTATGAGCAGAGGCATTAACATCAATGTTACGTTGGGAGCAGTCCCAAGTGCAGGACACAGACACAGGTGTAGTATAAACAGAGCAGTGTTTATTGATAGTTACTAGGAAGGCAAGGAAGCGAGGACAAAAATGTCAACACGGACGTAAACCTTGGATAACAAACCAGTAAAACCTGGACTAGGACTTGGACTCAGACTTGACTCGGACTCGGAACTTGGATCTTGACTTGGGCTCGGAACTTGACATGGAGCCTGGAACCGGAATACGGCTTGGAGCCTGGAACTAGACTAGGACCACGAGCCTGGACTTGGACTAGGACCACGAGGAGACAGAATACCCAACTCGGAGTAGTGGCAAAGGTCCGGACCTACTCAGCTGGAAGGACTTGGACAACAAGGAGACAGAACCACACGACGTCAGTCCATTCGTATCTAGGCTCGGAGTGGCGGCAAAATGGCCTGCAACACTCAGCTGGATGGCAGGCTCTCGACTCGACCCCAGGAACTTGACTTGACTCAGGCTCGGAAGACGGTCCCTTATTCCCAGGGGCTCAAAACAAGCATAGCCGCACTGGCTACGGTGGCTGGCTTCCGGTCACTGGTTACCAGTGACGAACTTCTGATGATGGTCCAGACAACTCAGTAGCTGTAGCCCGGAGCCTTTTATGCTGCCGGTTCGAAATGAAGATCAGATGCCTTAATCAAGGCATCCAACGGAACACGGGGAAAAGGAAATAACTGGAATGAGCAGTCCATGGACCAGGCCATGACAATCAAAGGCCAAACAAAGCACCATGTCGACAAGATGAGGATGTGAGATGTCCAACTCAGTTAAACCACTTTGGTAACTACATTCTGGCATCTGCAAGAGAAGCCCAAACCTGTTATTTACAGTGGAATGAGGGAGGAAATAGGTGGCATGGTAGCATAGTGGTTAGCACAATAACTTTATAGCACCAGCGATTGTTGATCGGGGTTCAATTCTCCCCACTGTCGGTAAGGAGTTTGGACGTTCTCCCTGTGAACATGTGGGTTTCCTCCAGGTGCTCTGGTTTACTCCCACCTTCCAAAGATATTCGAGCCAGGTTAGTGAGTTGTGGGCGTGCTATGTTGGCACTGGAAGCATGGAGACATTTGTAGGCAGCCCCAGCACATCTTCAGACTGTGTTAGTTATTAACGGAAAGCAATACCGTAACAAAAATCACCCCTTGCTATTAATACCAGTAAGGCACAGAGAATCTGTATTTTCCGATAAGTAACCTTTATTGGCTCAACTATAAAGCACCTGGGTTCACAAGCCAACTACCTGTGTGCACCCTACTAGAGTCTCAAACCCTCCATGAGCAGTCAATGAAGAGAAAAAGTATTACCCAGGAAAGGAGTCTACACTGGCCGGGTGTTCCTTGTGCTCCTGATCTCCATGTGTCCATGGGGTCCTCCTTATCCGCAATGGTTGGTCTCTGGTTGCTGGAGAGTTATCGCCGCTATGTATTTGGAGCACCTGACTCTTACAGTGTTCCTCAACAATTGAACTGGCGGATCTCCATCCCATTGGCTCAAGGTCACCTGACATACCTGGGTCACCTTCTTACTGGTCATTATACAGGGCTACAACTAATATCATTTCATGGCTCTGTCCACCCCAGCCTTGTGTATTTGTGTCTTTCAACTCTGACCAGTCCAAACCAGTTAAATGAGGCAACCCAGTCAGAGTCTAATGAGATTACAGGTTGCTTCTTTGATAGGTCTGACATTTTACATAATAAGTAGTTACTCCTTCAGGAATTGTCTCAGGTTTAGCAGGTCATTACCTGAGGCTTCTCGATTTTGCTCTGATTAGATTGTCCAAGAGCAAAAATCAGTTCAGAGTCCACAAACTGGGGAGAAACAAAGACAACTGGTTTGTCTTCTTCCCCTGTCCTTGAATAGACTGTAGTTTCTTCAGGCCAACAACACATTTCAGTGTTCTGATGCTTTGATGCACATTTGACAAATAAAGCTAATCTTTATTGGTAAAGGAATAGTATTAACTCTCGAATCAACTTCTCACCAATGCCAAGGTTAGTTAGTTCCAAAAGTCATTGGAGCCTTGGTCTAAAAGTGCTGACTTGCAGAAGTGAAATGAGAGGCTGGTCTTGACACCAAGGCACCATTTGACAAGTGTGGCATCAGAGAACCCTGTTAAATCTGTGGTCAATTGGAGTTAGAATAAAACATCATTGCCTGGTCATAGCTCACCTAAAGGAAAGTGGCTGCTGAAATAATCGATCTTATTCTTCATCACTGCAGATATTCCTCGGGGCTGCAACCTGGCCTAATTATCCCCAGCCAACCTATTGCAAATTCACTGGTAGCCAAATACTGTTCATTTCAAATCAAGTCTATTATCATTTAACTATATACCGCCAAATGAGACAACATTTCTCCAGACCAGGATCCTGAATCCCAGCACACTTCCCTCTCTTTCGCTTTTGAAGGCGTCTCCCGTGGATGCTGGCAGTGCTGTGCGCAGTAAACCCGAGCTGCGGAGCTCCTCTGCAGTCCTGCTGTTCACTAGCATGGTAGAACTGCTGTGCACAGCATATTTCACAACCAGCAGTGTTTCCCAGTTATGATAAAGATGTACAGGACATGGACAAAGTATTAGACCCAGAGACGGAGTGGTTGCTGCATCTGAATGCGCCGCCATCTTATCTTATCTGACGTGATGGAGCTGGATCCTCCACAGACACCCCACTTGAAAACTACTTAGATAACAAGTAGGCCTTGCTAGGATGAAACGACATTCAGGAAAAGGAAGAAGCGTCTTTGTCGTGGACGTACAGCACAGGAACAGGCCTTTGGCCCACTCAAGGATTCTGAACATTTGTCCATCTACTCAAAACTCATTTGCCTGCATTAGGTCTATATTTCTATGCCTTGCCTAATTCAAGTTCCTACCTAAGTGTCTCTTAAACATTGATATTCTGACACCTCTTCTGACAGCGTGTTCTGGATACCAACCATTCTCTGTTTAAAAAAAAACTTTACCCTCATATCCTGTTAAAAAAATCATTCCTCTCACCTTAAACCTGTGACTTCTTGATTTTGATACCCTACAATGATGCAAAGGTTTTAACTATCTACCCTGTCTAGGCCTCTTGTAACTTTACACCTTTCTGTCAACTCACCTCCCAAGCTCCTTGAGACCAGAGAAAATAAGTCCATCCTATGCAAGCTCTCCCAATAACTAAAGTCATATAAACCAGGGAACATCCTGATGAACCTTCTCTGCACTATCTCAAACTCAATCACATCTTTTCTATACCTTGGCGACTAGGACTGCATGCAGTATTGCAGGTATGGCTAATAAGAAGGGGTATAACTTTAAGTATGTGGAGGAAAGTATGGGGGGTATATCAGTGATAGTTTTTTTACACAGAGTGGTAGGTGCATGGAACATGCTGCCAAGGATGGTTGTAGAGGCAGATACATTAGGGACATCTAAGCAACTCTTAGACAGGCACATGGATGTAAGAAAGATGGAGGGATGTGTCAGAAAAAAGGGTTAGATTGATTTTGAAGTAGGTTAAAGGATTGGCACAACATAGTGGGCCAAAGGGCCTGTAATTTGCTGTACTGTTCTATGCTCTATGTAACCAGTGTTTTGTAAAGTTGCAACATAATGTCGCAACTTTTATTTTCCCTGTCCTTTGATGGTGAGCATGTCGTATGCCTTCTTCACTATCATGTCTACCAGTATAGCCACTTTCAAGGAACCATGAAGCTGAACCTCAAGATTCATATGTTCACCAATCTTTGTTTGGACGCTGCCATTTACTGTATATGCCCTACCACTATTTGGTTTCCTAAAATGCCCTACCATATTTGGAGTAAATTCCATCTGACCAACATTCCATTTGATCTATCTTCTGCTGTTGCCTTGGACAATATATCTCACTTTCCTCAACATCACCTTCTTTCATTTCATTGCAAACAAATTAATTATTCCTCCTACATTCACAAACAAGCCACTAACAAGCCAGCATGTATCTCTGTGTTCACAACTGGTCACAGACTTCCAATCAGAAAATGAACCATTCACCACCACCCATTTCCTTCTCTAACCAGCTCAATTTTTGATTCAGTTAGCCAGATCACTTTGGATCCCATGTGTTTTAACCTGCTGGACCAGCCTACTATTTGGACCTCAACAAATGCCTCACTAAAATCTATTTAGGCAATGTCTACTGCCCTGCCTTCTTAGTTACCTCCTCAAAAAAAGTCAGTTAAACGAATGAGACCTCACACAAAGCCATTCTGGCTATTCCTGATCAGCCACTATCTTTCCAAATGTACATTGATCTCTCCAATAGGATTTATCCCAATAACTTCTCTGTCTCTGAGATAAGGTTCAGTGGCTTGTATTACCCTTGCTGCATTTCTTAAATAAAGGAACAACAGTCTTATGGCACACGTCTTCCATGACCTCTGAGACCTCCTGCTTCTTAATATTGACCTGATACAAATAACATAAGTATCCCTCCACAAGCTCGCAGTCTTCCAGAATATTCTCCTTGGTGAATACAGATGAGAAGTATACATTTCAACCTCTCCCACATCCCTTACCTCCTGACAAAGGTGTTCTGAAGGATACCCACTCTTTCCCCTGTCACTCCTGTCTTGAGATTCACCTTAACCTTACTTGCCAAGGATATTTCATTGCCTGCCTTTGCCTCCTAATTTATTTCTTCTTTCCTACATCCCATATCTTCTTCAAGAGAGTTCCATTTTCTGTACCTGCTAATTGTTTCCTTTACATTTCCCTGATCAATCCCATCTGTCACCCATTCTTGCCTCTCACTATTACTGGGAACATCTTAATTCCGAACTCTTTCTAATTCTGTTTTAAAAGGCACCCATTTGTCCGTTACTTTTTTTTTTTACTTTAAGCATCTACTACTTTTGCCAGGTTTCTCTGTATGCTATTGAAATCAACCTCCCTTCAGTTTAGGATCTTAATATAAGAACCAAAATTATTGCTTTCCATGGCTATTTTAAAACTTAGAGAGTTCTGGTCACTGATGCTAAAGTGTTCTCCCACTAATGCTTCCACCACAAGCTCAGCTTTATACCTCTGATAAGGTCAAGTCTCATCTCTAGTAGGGCAGTTTATAATGCAATTACCAAATTCTGTCTTATTTAGGTGTATTGCATTAAGTCAGCCTCAGTCAATGTTGGGAATGGAGGGATCTCCTATTGCTATAACACTCTACCTCTTACACCTTTTGGTGCTTTGTTCATATATTTGATCCTCTAATTATCATCAACTTGTTGAAATGCCATCAGTATTAGCCCAACAAAGTGATCACCTTCAATTATTTCTGAGTTCTACCAACTTGACCACATAGGGTAGAACTCTTGACCTTCTCTAGATATTGCTTTGCCAGAGAGTGTCAAGGTTCCAATACCCAACCAATCCCTAGTCATTGCAATCACCTTTGACTGGAAGATTAACCAGACCAGCTCCATAAATGCCTGTAAGAGAAACAGAGCAAGGGTTGGATATCCTATGATTACCAACTCTATACCAATCTGTCACGAGTCATGAGTACTATGGAATATTTGCCAGTTATCTGTATGGGTGCAGCCCCAATATCATTTAAGAAGCTTCCATACTAAGAAGGACAAAGCTGATTACTAGACTGATGTTTTGTCACCCTAAGTGTTCACTCTGTTTACCAGAGGGAAACATACACTTTCTATTTACAGTTTTGCTATTAATGAGATGCACAGCAGGATCTTGATAAGCCTACCTGGATATCTCCCAGCAATTATCTCTTAAAAAGCCAGGCCCAGCTATGGTTGATAGGCCAGACCTGACCCAAAGCAACTCCTGGCTTAGACTGATGATGACAGTCAGGTCTGAAAAATTAGCTCACAGGAATCCAAGGCATTCTGTGTAGTAGACTTCGCGTTTCAGATAGTATCTTCAATTGGAATGTGGATCATGGGTGTTCAAGAATAGATTGTAGTGGGAAAAGATCAAGACTATCATCTTAAGGAGGTTAGGAGAGGTCTAAAATGGGATTAAGATTTGGAATGGGAAGCAGGAGAAGAGATCTGGTACAGCTGTACAGAAAGTTTGGAGATAATTAATATGGAAAAGAGGTGCCATTTCAAAGACTACATTGAGGTTTGAGGATTGGGGTTGCAGGACATAAAATAAATAAAGTCCTAATTATCTGTTTACTCACCACTAAACCTTGGAGAATGGGAGATCTGATCTGGTTGAGGAAGGTACTTTAAATATCTTTGCTCTGTGGTTGTGTAATTTTGGGCCGTTCCAGGTCCATTATTATCCCAACAGCCCACTCTTTTCCCCTCCTTCTGTACAGCTGAGTGAGAAGTGAGATACCCTGAAGCCAGGATTGGTCTGCAGGTCCACAATTAATTAGGTGACCCATTGATTATGAGCGAAACGGAACATCGAGCTATTAAGTTTAAATCAATAGCCTGATAAGATTAATCATTTGTTGCCAACAGCTTCAGCATTTGATTTGCTAGATATTTGCTGACCCCTAACCAATTATGTCAATCATTCAATTGTTATTAATTACCCTGAAGACTTAGTTGACTTCTAGTTATACATTGTGCCGTGTATCTACAAAATCAAAGCAAACCATTTCATCAGATTAAGGTTGCTTGAATGTTTTTGAATTTTGGACAAATTTCATTGGATGTTATTCTGTTTCAGGAAAGCACAAATACCTCAGAGATTTCCAGGGTGTAATAGTTACAGATGTTCTTCTGGGAGCATATCAATGCTTACAGGACCTTACTAGAAGAACGTCAGTACTTAGAGGGGAAGTGGGTGAGGGCACTGAAATGTTCATCTAAAATGGCTGATATTTACAAGAAGTTACTGGTTTTGTCCATATTTGGAAGGAGTGTCTGGGACAGTTTCAGTACTTGTCAGGCAGCTTCCCAAGATTAAGTCTAAATTTGCTGGTGTACCTGGGAGTCCACCAATATTTGTATGAAGACTCCAAGAGAGTCATTATTTTATTAGGTGGAGCCTGAATGTATCGATGTACTTACGGATGGTGCCAAGCCATATTCTCAGAGGATCTTGGGAGTGACTCAGTATCTATTTTGGTTCCCTCAAATTTGCCAGAGTTTACAGCGAGCATTAGAATTGCGTCAGTACTTAGAGATATTGCTTGTAAATAGGGCAGTAGGCACAGCAGGACTCGAGAAAATATCTGAATATATAACTGAACCACCAGTGTGTGTCAGGACATAGACAGAGGAACCCGGGAACGAGTCACACCTGAGAGTGCCTGTGTTTGCAGGGGATTCCTGACAGTAACTCAGTATTTACAGTAGTGTCCCTGTGTTTACTGGGGCTCCTCTGGCAGTGTGTATGCATTTAAAGGTTGTCCCTAAAACAAGGAAATATCAATTACAGGGGAATCCATGGTAGAGTAGTACTTTGAGAGAGACACAAGAAGTGCCAGAGCTTTCAGTGGGTCCCAGATACTGTTGCAGGTGATATATATATATATATATATATATATATATATATATATATGTGTGTGTGTGTGTGTGTGTGTGTGTGTGTGTGTGTGTGTGTGTGTGTGTGTGTGTGTGTGTGTGTGTGTGTGTGTGTGTGTGTGTGTGTGTGTGTGTGTGGTTTTGAGAGTTTTTTTTTTACAGGGTATCCATATTGGACCTCCAAGGGAACCACAGCCTTGTTGTGGTTTGGAGGCTTGTGTATCTCAATGACCTGGAGTGTCATGTTGGATGGAGTCAGGGCTTTATGCTTTGGCTCTTGGTAGGGTCACCCATGCCAAACAGGTCAAAGGTTAGAGGCCAGACTAAGAGCAGTCCACCGGTCCTGCAGGTTTGGGGGTTCAGCTTAGGGCAAACAACCCCGACTGGAAAAACAAAACTGTTACAGAAACAGCAATGAAGAATCCTTCTACATCTGAGTGCGATGGGATTCCTGAGACTCCCCGTGGGACTTGCATAACTGACAATAGACCGAGAGGAAGCTACTGACATGCTGAAGGAAGCCATGAACGCCCCCAGAGATGGAGGACTTTCACTGCTGCCCTAAGTACCAGTGATGTAACAGGCAAAAAAAGATGAAGTGAGACTTCAGTTAATATGGGTTCTCCCTAGCAGTATATCAGTTTTAACAGGGGACCAAGGAGTGATTCAGCAGTTACAGGGGGTACCAGTGAGTATTTCATTCTTTACTGAGGGTCTCTGGGGGTGTGCCTGCTTTTAAGCACGTGACCCTAGCAATGACTTGCTGCTCATAGCTGTACCTTGGGAAGACAGTATTAATTATAGAGGAGCCCTTAATCATCTGGTATTACTGGGACACTGGGAGTATGTCAGTACATATGGGGATGGTCCCTGTAACTGCAATGGTCTGTACAGAGGTTCCTGAGAATGCATTTGTAATTACAGGCATACCATCCATATTTACATGGAGTCCCTGTGAAGGTATTATAGGAACATGTCAGTGTTTACTATGAACTGTTCCAGCACTTAAAGATGTCCCTTTGTGTGTGTGTGTCAATATTGAAAGAGGGACCCTTTAAATGTATTCATATTTAAAACGGAGGGGTGGGGGAGTGTCCCTAAGATTTTCCAGTCTTTATTGAGAGCTCTTGATGGCTTGCCAGTATATGGTGGATCTTTTGGAGTGTTTGAGAAGATACAGAAAACCCCTGGGCATGAGTCAATATATACAGGGAGACTGTGGGAATGTGCCAGTATTTATAGGATGGAAGTATAGGTCCTTGCTTGTGTGAGACAATATTTATAGGCAGTCACTGAAAATGTGACAATATTTATAGGTGATTTTCTTCAGGAGAACCTGTGTCAAAATTTACAGTGGGTCCATGGAGTTTGTCAGTGAATTTCAAGGAGACTGTCAGTAGTTATAGGGTCTCTAGTAACATGAAGGATCTTCAGTTTGTCAGTAACTACATGAGGTCCTCGGGAATGTGTTGGTATTTATTGGGAGCCCTGATGACCTAGCCAAGCAATCATTACTCCACGTCATGAGCCTCCAGTACATCCTCCATATTTTCTGGCCAAGAAAGATCTCCAAACATGCCCTACTCCTTCACTGTCACTAAGAGGACATGGCCACAATCATCATGAGAAAATGTTGAAGAAGGTTTGGGCACGTGATGAAAAGAGAGGCCAACTCCATCATCAAGACAGCACTTCATTGGACTCCTGAAGGGTGGAGGAAACACAGGAGAACAAAGGCAACTTGGTGCCATGCTGTAGTGGCAGAAGTGAGGACCCTGCACCACACCTGGGGCACAATAGAGAAGATAGCCGAGGACAGACAGAGATGGAGGACCTTTGCTGCTGCCCTAAACCCTGACAGTGTACTAGGCAGTAACTAACTTACAAGTGTTTAGTATTTACACAGGCTCCTTGTCTGTGGGTCTGGGGTTGTCTCGCTGTTTAACGGTGATCTTCCCAGATGCTAGAACGTTCAAGATTCAAGATTCTTTATTGTCATTCTCTTGTACACAAGTGTAAAGGATAACAAGACTGATCCAGATTCAATGCAGCATGCAATAAACAAACTAAGCATAAAACACAATAACTATAAATATAAAAACAATGCTATAAAACACAAAGAACAGATAGCTGTTGAGGATATATATAAGATTAGCTTCTATACATAGACTGATTGTGTACTATGTACATAAACACTGCCACTAGGTGAAGGAATATCTGAACATAAGGTGACTCTGATAGGAAATGATAAAGTGATAAAATGGCTCTTGGCAAGAGGAACTCTTCTAGGGTAGCAGCACGGCATGTGAAAACTAAGTAGGACAATGACTGTGTCAGCGTACTGTAGATGTGAGGTGTGGAGTATAAGTGCAAAGTGTCAGTGCTTAGGGAATGAAGGATGCTGTTGAGCTGTGGAGAGGGGTGGCTGATGTGGGTGTCATGGTAGTAGGATGGGTTAATGGATGGAGGTGTTCGTCTGCCTGACGGCTTGAGGGAAGTACCTGTTTTTGAGTCTTGTGGTCATGGTATGGATGCTACATGGCATCTTCCCTGATGAGAGTGGGACAAACAGTCCATGAGCAGGATGGTGGGATCCTTCAAGATATTGCTGGCCTTTTTCTGGCACCTTTTTGTATAGCAGTCCCTATGAATGTGATAAATTTTAAAGTGAGACCCATGAAGAGGTAGTATTCATAGGGAATTCCTGGGAATGAGTCAGAATGTTCAGGAGACCCTGGGAAAAGGTCAGCATTTACCTGGGATCCTCAAAAGGGTGTTAACATTTCCATGCCTTGAAGTTTAGTCTGAATCTCCTTCATCACTCTTTGTGTGCATTTTCATTCCTCAGATCTATTTTAATCCATCTTCCAATTATCTTGAGGCCTTTTCCTCATAAAGTCACCTGGTTGACCAAGACCACCCAGTTCCTAATCAGAGCAATCATCCATTTCCACCACCACCACTCCTCCTCACAACAGGGCCTCACCTTCTCTCTAATTTTCAATTGAAGGATGCTTTTCTTTCTGGAAAGTTCAGATCTCACAGTAACTGAAGATCGCTCCTGATGGATTGTTGAATTACTCAACCTTCACTGTTGAAATGGAGACAAAAGAGATGGCAGATGCCGGAATATGAAGCTGGAGGAAGTCAGTGGGTCAGGCAGAAGCATAGAATGTAGAACAGTATAGGACAGTAACAGGCCCTTCAGCCCACAATGTTATGTTAAATCAATTAAATTGGCAATCAAATGACCAACGAAATTAACCACTAATATATCTGCCTCTATCTCCAACCCAGACAGTGCATTCCAGGCACCCATTGCTCTCAGTGTAAAAAAAATGCCCCTCACATCTCCTTTGAAATTCCATACTCTCACATTAAGTACATGCCTTTTGGTATCAGATTTGGGGAAAAAACACTGTTTGTCTACTCTGTCTTTGTCTCTCATAAACGTATAAACCTCTATCAGCTCTCCCCTCAGCCTTCACCGTTTGAGAGAAAACAACACCAGCAACGTCCAACTTCGTGTTATAGCACATGCCCTCGGATCTAGGCAGCATCCTAGTAAACCTCTTCTGTAAACTCTCCAAAGCCTCGGCATCTTTCCTACGTATAATAGGGGGTGGGGGGACCAGAACTAGATACAGTACTTCAGATGCAGCCTAAATGAAATTTTATAAAGCTGCAACGTAACTTCCTGACTTTTGAACTCAAACCTGTGGAAGAAAATGGACAGTCGATGTTTCAGGGCAAGCTGGCAGGTGAGATCCACTCCTTCCACCACCTTGTTATACCTGCTATCTCCTTTCCATCTTTCAATCCAGATGAAGGGTCCCAACCTGAAATGTCAACTCTCGATTTCCCTCCATAGATGCAGCTTGACTGACTGAATTCCTCCAGCTTTTGGTGTGCTGATTTCCTGCTGAAAGTTGGAGAAGGTGTCACGATTAATTGTAACTTGTACTGTCACACCGTGATCTAAGTGTGCATTGAAGCAGTAGAAATTGGGCAGAAATGGTCAATCTTGTGACAGATGACTGTAAAACTGGCCACCAACACCAAGAGGTAAACTAATCCAATTCTGCTTTTAACTGCTTTCTCAAATGATTCCAGCTACACCGATAACTTGTCTGACCTGTACTCCTCTCCTATTCCTGCCAAAGACACGCTTAGATTCTTCCTGTCATGTGTTGTCAGTCCTAGCCCAAGTTTATAGATGTGGCAGAGGTCACAAGGAGGACATGAAACATTATTAAATGGTCTAACCTGATTTTTGCTGCAGTCATCACCTCTGCTCCCCCTGAGAGAGGGGAACAAGAATTATTTGATCCAATCAATGAAGCTTCTTGATCTATCTGAGTGGCTTAAGGTTTTGCTATGAGTTAAAGGAATCTGGAAACATATTTGATCATTTGACAGATAGATGCTCTGTTTTCCAAGCCTCTTATATATTCTCAGTCATATCCAGGGATGGGGCAGATGCAGAATTCTTATCATTCTCCTGTGTTTATTCACCATTCTGACTGCATTCTTCACCAAGAACACAGGCACAACAGAATGTATTTCCTCCTTTAAACTATCCAAAGACAAGCAAAATATTGATCACAACGTATTTGCAGTAAATCTTCATTGACAGGCTTCCTCATTAAGTCAGAAGAAACAGTTTATTATAATCCCCAAATCTTCAGCAAGGTGCTCATCACACAAAGCTGTTTACCTCCATCATTCCACTAACCTGATATAATGAGCTAGCATGTAGCAGCCCTTTCAAAAACATTACGCAGACATTAGTGAGACTATAGCTTCAGAATAAAGAATCAGCATTTAAAGATTAGATCAATTTGTCACATATACACTGAAATATTGAAACATACAGTGAAATGTATCATTTTGCATCAATGACCAACAGAGGCTTGTGCTCGGGGTAGCCCACAAATGTTGCCACGCATGTCTGGAACTTACCAACCCTCACCTGTACGTCTTCAGCCTGTGCAAAGAAACTAAAGCACCCAGAGGAAACCTACATGGTCAAGAGGAGAATGTAGAAACTCCTTACAGACTGTGGCAAGAATCACACCCCAATCAGTGATTGCTGGTGCTGTAAAGCGTCTGCGTATATTCCGATGGAAAGAATTTTTGTTTTCTGTGGAATTCTCTACTCTACAGAGCAATGGAGGCACAGCCAATGAATATTTGAACTAACAGGAAGATGATGTCCAGATTAGCCATAATCTTATTGGATGGTGGAGCTGGGTTCAGGTCTGATTGGCTACCACTGCTCCCATTTCTTCTCTTCTGCCTTGAAAGGAAATTCACACTTTGATTATAGTTTAAAGAAAATCAGAATCGCTCAGTGGGTCATACCTGTGAGATTGCATTCAAAGACCTGGATTCATTACTGGCTGGGAGGGTTTAATAATGACCCAGCCATGATCCCTACAATCCAACACACTCACAGCCACCATTATTGATCCTAATCTTTACTTCCAGAATTATTTAATTAACTGAAATTAAAATCCCCTATTTCAATGGAGGGGCTTAAACAGTTGCCTATGGATCATTAAATCAGGCCTATGGATGCTGGCCTTGTCAGTTAACCACTGTTCTACTATATCTGCCACCATAGGCATAATGTTACCCCGGGGAAGGCAAACTTCATTCTAATTGAATTCTAAAAATGTCTGTTTTAAAGCGTATTGAATTTTTTTTTGCTACATACTGTAATTTGATCTGTGTCTAATTAGCTTTTTCACTTAGAAAGGCAAATTTAGCTACTGCAAGAAATTTGTTCGAACAAGAAACCCCTGGAAAAATACTAAACACATTTCATAAAGCTATTTAACTCTCTAAGTGGCAATTCTTTAGGACTCATTTGCTTCTATAAGAGGAAATGAGCATCAGAGGAAAATTTCCTGAGATCTTCATTCTATTAGATGCAGAGGTACGCTTTTGTAGATGTTCCCTCAGTTTAATATATCAACATTCTTGCCTGCAATTTAGAGATATCCCTTTTGTGCACATAATTTCCCAGAGTGATTATAAAGGTTAGAAGTGGAGACTGTTATTTGCTGACCCTCATATTGTTTATAAAATTGTTCCTTTTTCATTCAGCCTTGGATTACAATTAACCGTAAAACAAGTTCAAATACAAAGTCTAATCTCTGATTTCATATGAATGAGATCTGGAGTGTGCCCATGAATACAATTGGATTTTTATTACTGCAAATCTTATTAGGAGAGACATATTCTCTCTCATTCTGATAGAAATTCCACTATAAAAATGTAGATATTCAGCTCCTAATTCGAGCAACTGATGGCCTCTGTCACTGGGCTACTTGCATTAGTATACAGATTCAATTGGAACCTTCAAAGAGGAATTAGATAAGCTCTCAATAATAATAAATAATATTATACATTTCCATGCAAGAATGAATTATTGCAGGAGAAAAAAATTCCCAAGAGACTTTATGGAAAATGTAAAAGCAGTTCAATCTTGGTTGTTCTTCGAAAGAGCCAGCACAGAGTCAAAGGTCTGAACGGCTTCTGATGCTACCCAATGATTCTACTTATAATGCTGAACATACAACTTATCCAGGTGGATAAGTTATAGGGCGTTTAATAAGAGAAATGTAGTTCTGGAGAAATCCTGCTGCTTGGAGTCATAATCGGTTTATTATTGTCACCTGTACTGAGATGCGGTGAATCTTTGCTTGCCATCCATACAGATTATTTCATCATACCAGTATATTGAGGTAGTTCAAGGGAAACACAATACCAGAATGCAGAATAGAGACTTACAGCTACCGAAGAAAATACACTGAAAGCAGACAATAGCTGCAAGGCCAAGGTGAAGTAGATTGCAACATCAAGGGTCCATTTTATTGTACGAGACATCTGTTCAATAGTCCTATTACAGCAGGAGTGAAGTTGCCCTTGAGCCTGGTAGTATATACTTCCAGGTTTTTGTATCTTCTTCCGAGTGGGAGGGGTGGGAGAAGAAAGAATGATCGGGGTGCAAAGGGTTCTACGTTGGCTGTTATTCCAAGACAGTGGGAAATGTTTACAGAGCCTACGGAAGGGAGGCTGATTTTTGCAATGTGCCGAGTCACGTCCACAGCTTGAGTAGGAGTAGCTGGTCCATTCACAGTGCCACACCCCACAACTCACAGCTTGCTGATTAAGACTCCATTTCCCTCCACTTTAAATAATATTCGAAGACATTAGGTTATTTAAACTTCAGCAAGTCCTGGACCTTTTTGGGTTTGCTAGCTACTGGACCATCTAGTACACTCTCTTTCATTCCTGGACTTCCACATGGAGCACAGAGGACAAAGCCCCTGGGAGTTCCTTTCCATCATTTCTGGAAACTCCACATAAACCCAGTGCTGGATTAGATCTAACATCCTTGGAACCTACTGAATGCAATGAGAGTTTCGACTTTGTAGGTTAGGAAACAAAAGGGAAATGCCTTAAATGACGTTATTTTAGTTTTCCATTATCTGTCATGTAACCTCAGTTGAAATTTTTAGCTTAATAATTTCCATTTGTTTTAATTATTCATCTCAGAGCTATTAGATTTTACATAGTTGTGTTTGCCAGCTATTACATGCCTCATAGCTTGATAGGAGACAAATCTTTGCTGCCAACTTCTCCTTTTGCAGGTTGTCAGAATGCCCCAAGGGGTGTGTTGGGGGTTGAGGAGCGGTGTCAGAATGCCCCAGGGGGTGTGATGGGGGTTGAGGAGCGGTGTCTTTGTACTGTAGCAGGTCATCTTGTCATCCGTACTTGCCTCTTGACTCCAACAAGGTCTGCTCTGTGTACCATATCCAGGTCAGTGCTGGCATGCTCTGCGGAGGGCAGAATCCACTGCAGATCAGCTTACAGTCATAGAACAGTTGTATCCTCATACCAGTTCTGCCATTGTAGCAGGTCTGAGGATCCAACCTCGAATATATTTTAGCCTATTCCCCCACTTGCTTATGGACAATCTAACTATCTTTTTCTTACAAATATTGAAGGTTTCTTCTTCTGGTACCTTCCAGAATGAGGTCATAGGTTAAGAGCAAAAGGTGAAATACTTAAGGGGAACCTCTTGCGGATGATGAGAACGTGGAGTGAGTTGTTGGTGAAAGTGGTGGGTGTGGGCTTGATCTCAATATTCAAGGGAAGTTTGCGTGAGTGCATGTGTTGGAGGGTATGGATGGCTATGGTCCAGGTGCAGACTGACACAATTTAACAGAATAACAATTTGGTATGGTCCATAGGGCCTGTTTCAGTGCTGTTGTCCTCTATTACTCTAAGCTTTGAGGAAAACAGTTGCCAAGACTCACATCTCTGAGTCATAATTTCATCGAATTTTATAACTTCCCCACCCAGCTATGTAAGAGGCAGTCCAAGATTCTCATCTAAGCTAGTCCCATATGTCTGCATTTGGCATATATCCCCTAAACTTTTCCAAACCATGTACTTTTTTTTAAGTACCATTTACTTGATTAATGATATAATGTACCTGCTTCAACCACTTCCTCAGGCAGCTCATTCCATATACTGACTACCCTCTGGGTGAAAAAGTTGCCCCTCAAGGTGCAAGTCAATCTTTCTCATCACAGTTTAAAACTTTTCCTAGTGGTTCTTGATTCCCCAGCCACAAGAAAAGGATGCATTCCCCCCATCTATTTCTTTCATAATTTTATACTGTTCTGTAGGATTACCCTCCAATCTCCATTGTTCCAAATAGACAGAAGTCCTAGCCTCCTCAGTCTCTCTCCATATCTCAGTCCCCCAAGTCAAGGCAAAACTTAATAGTTTTGAGAGAAAATTATTCCCTCATCTGCATGCTTTACTATTGACCCCTCCCAAGTGATTCCAAGTACTAGATTTTCACAACAATTAAACATCACCACATCCATACTGTCAGGAACCTTCAGGACCTTTTATATTTCAATCATCTGCCCTTCCTCTCTTCAAAATTTCAACCCATGATCTGACTCTTTTAGGTGCTCTCAAAAGTTCAGAGATTTGCATAAGATAGAGTTGTGTAGAAGTTGTTATCAAAAGCCTAAATTAAGTGAAGTTACAGAATCACACTTCTCATTATAAGACTATAAGACCACAAGACATTGGAGCAGAATTAGGCCATTTGGCCCATCGAGTCTTTTCCACCATTCCATCATGGCCGATTTATTATCTCTCTCAACCTCATTTTCCTGTCTTCTCTCCATAATCTCTGACGTCCTTACTAATCAAGAACCTATCAACCTCTTCTTTAAATGGAGTGCCATGGTAGTGTAGCAGTTATTACAGCTCAGCGCATTGGAGTACAGAGTTCAAACCAGGCATCCCCTGTAAGGAGTCCCTGTGTAATTTGTGGATTTTATCCCAGTCCTCCAGTTTCATTCCACAGTCCAAAGACGTACCAGGTAGGTGAATTGCTCATAGTAAATTGTTCTATGAGTAGATTAGGGTTAATTCAGGGTTGCTGGGGGTTCCTGGGAAGTGAGAATCGAAGGGCTGGAAGGGCCTATTCCTGCTGTATCAATAAATAAATAAATAAATAAGCCAAGTGACTTGACCTCCGTTGCCATGTAGCATGAATTCCAGAGATTCACCACTCTCTGGCTAAAGAAAATATCATGCTATCTTTATCCATATAGTAGTGAGACCATGTCCCAAGGATGATGGGAGATTGAAGTGGCTTTGATCCAAACTCAAATTTGGAGTCAAAGTGAAGTTCGACACAAGCACAAGTAAATATATGCACAGGTGCGATTAAAATATTCCTTGCAGCAGCATCACAGGCACGTGGCATTAAAGCCACAGCATTCACAAGGAAGACAAATTAAACATAAATTATATGAAATTATACAAGAAAGAGAACACAGAAAACAAAAAAACTCCATTGTAGTGATCGAAGTGTTTATAGTGTTGCTACACCGAGGAAATGGTAACTGTTTTGCAGCAGGGTTTAATAACCCAATGTTTGAAGGGAAGTAGATGTTCTTGAACTTAAATCTGGTTGTCTGGGACTTACAGCTTTTGTAGCTGTTGATTGATGGTAGCTGCAAGAAGATCGTGGCAATCATTGATGATAGATGCACCTCTGTAGAAGCTTTGGGGAGTTAGGAAATGATCCAGTCATCAGAGCATCCAAACTCTGGCCTGCCTTTGCAGCCAGTGATTTAGACAGATTGTATGTTAAAAGGTCTTAAAGAAGGTGTCGTTAAGCATAATACAATAAAAGCTGTAGAGAGTGGAGTCACTACTCTAGCCTTTGAAACATAAATTGATAATATATTATTGTGCATTAGGGGTAAAGTAAGCCTCCCAATAAATGTACTTTTCTCCTTGTCTTCCCTCATAACACAGAACATCTGGTACCAATTATATGCAGTTAATTTAGTTTAAGTTTTGCCTACAGAAAAGAATACTCACTCATCAAGCTTGTTCCAATGTCATTGTATTGAGATAACCACATAAGTAAATGGGAAATTTAATTTTATCAAACGTTGTACATTAGGGAAGATTGAAATATTCTCCTAGGCTCTGTGCACAACCCATCAGCATTCAAGGAGATTAATATTTCATTAAAATTAAATTTCTATGATGGTTTTAAAAGACTTTTTTAGAAGATAATATTGGATTTAAAGTAAAAATTATACAGCATCAACTCTTAGCAATTCCCATATCTTTCAGCCAAGTTCACACTGGTGAGATTCACTTAATTCTTTTTCAAGGTGGCTGGAAGCAATGAACTGGCTTTCTGATTTTGTTCTCATTACGTGTTTTTATTAAGAAGAAAAATTTCTTACCCAAATTGTTGGCTGACCAATCAAAGACTGTAATTTAAAAAGAAAATCCTTGCTCCTATGCCCAGGTATCACGTACAAGGCTGCACACCATTGCTCAGAAGCCATTGAGCTCTATGAGGTCTAATTGGGATCTTAATCCATACTCTCTGGACCTAAAAATTAACTTTAGGCACCAGTATGTAATTCCTTCTTGCACATCTTTCAAGATACATTTTTATTCTTTAAAAAGTTTTTGATATTTTAACTTCTTGTACATGTTCCAATTTTTTTGCGCCTTGCTAATTATCTAAATTATTTGTTTTTCTTTCCTGCTTTGCAGTCTACAAGAATTCTCCAGTGTGATTGACTGTTCAGCCAGGCTAATTATGTCATTGTTGTTGGAGTTCAAGGCTTCTTTCGACCTAGATCCTTAAAGCAGCAGACAAGGAGAAAGGGAAGTCCACATCAAAATGGTGGCTACTTCATCCTGAGCAATTTTCTTTATGATCAGTGGGAAGCATTGTCACTTAGGTATTCCTGCAGAATTCAGACCATGAATTTCCCAGAGATGGATTAATTAGTTGGTTTAATATTATCACATGTACTAAAATGGGTGGCAGAGTGGAGATACATCTCTACCAAAGGAGGTGTAAGGTGCTCCTTCCCTCCACTAGTCTTCAGGTCACCCTTGGACAAGGTGTAGCATCTGCTTAGCCCCCCAATCAGGGTCACATGAAGCCATGGGAACAGGTAGTGGATTATCATATGAGAAGCTTGTGCAACTCACAAGTCCTGGTTATGTGACCACTGACGTCAGGGAGACAATCTCTGAAGAGTATTGATAATGGCCAGAGTCACCCGTCTTGTAAAGACACTGCCCGGAAGAAGGCAATGGCAAACTACTTCTGTCGAAAAATTTGTCAAGAACAATCATGGCCATGGATAGAGAAAAGAATAAGATCAACAGCGTGAAGGGTGTCTTCACAGGCAAGGCTCAGGTTAAAGACAAATGACCATGATTGCCCATGTCACACGACACGGCACATTATGATGTTAATGATGACCAAGATACAATGAAAAGTTTGTCTTACGTACTGCTCATACAGGTCAAATTATTATACAGCCCATTGAAGCAGAACAACACCGAACAATAAAAAAGCTGAATAAAGTGTAAAAGTTACCAAAAAAGTGCAGTGCACCCAAGTGATAGAGTACAAGATCACAATAAGTTAGATTGTGGGGTCAAGAGTCCATCTAATCGTACAAGAATCTGAGAACAATGGGATAGACGTTGTGCTTGAGTCTGGTGACATGCGCTTTCAGACTTTTGTATCTTCTGACCAATGAGAGAGAGGAGGACAGAGAATGTCTTGGGTGGGGGGGCTCTTTGATTCCCTTCTAGCATTTATCCTCACAAGTGGAAGAAGTACCACATCTGCCTCTACACCTCCTCCCTCACTACCATTCAGGGCCCCCAATAGCCCTTCCACGTGAAGCAATACATACTTCACCTGTTAGTCTGCTGGGGTCATATACTGTATCTGGTGCTCCTGGATATCAGGGAGACCCGACGTAGATTGGGAGACTGCTTCGCCAAGCTCCTATGCTTCGCGCTCCAGCAAAAGCGGCATCTCCCTGTAGCCACCCATTTTAATTCCACTTCCCTTTCCCATTCCAACATGTCAGTCCATGGCCTCCTCTTCTGTTGCGATGAGGCTACACTCAGGTTGGAGGAGCAACACCTTACATTCTGTTTGGGTAGCCTCCAACCTTTTCCTTCTCTCACCTTATCCCCTTACCTGCCTACCTCCTCTCTCTGGTGCTCCTCCCCTTTTTCTTTCTTCCATGGCCTTCTGTCCTCTCATATCAGATTCCCCCTTTCTCCAGCCCTGTATCTCTTTCACCAATCAACTTTCCAACTCTTTACTTCACCCCTCCCCACCTCCACCGGTTTCATCAATCACCTTGTGGTTCTTCCTCCCCACCCCCCACTTTCTTACTCTGACTCCTTTTAAAAACAGCACATATAAAAGTGGCCTGATTTCTGCAGCAGTAGTACGTGATAGTACCCCTGACCTTAAGGAAAATTGCCCATAAAGATCTAGCCACGTCTGAGTTGTGGACCTCCCTTTTACTTTGTCTGGTTCCTTGAGGATCCAGCTTGAAAGGAGCCCTGAACTCAGGTAACAATGATGTAATCAGCCTGGCTGAATTCACGTTATTCAAATATGAATGTCTGAATTAAATGTTAATGCTAACATTACTTCAATGCTAGACCTGTGGAAAATGCGCTTTGCAAGTTTGGGAAATATTATTGAAAATTGGGTATGAGGCAGCAGAAAAGGTCATTCTACTATCATTACAGGACTTGTATGTATCCAGGACAAAGAAGTGGGCAGGAAAATCATTGCAAGTACTACCCATCCAGCAAAATGTTTTTTCCAAAAGCTCCATTCTGGGAAATGTTATAGGGCTAATAAAACAAGAATCACACCATCTTAAAAGGTTCTTGCCCATGTGCTCAACCATTCTAGTTAGCTCCTCCTCCCCATACCCTGTCTATTACCTCAGTCACTGCACTGCAGTGTTCCATATTAAACCTCTTTTTATAATGTTTACAATGTAAATATATGCTGGTATTTATGTATTTATGAACACTTTATACCATTGCTGTATTTCTAATGTTATTTTTATATAATTCTTCACTCTTTATAATTGTTGAAAGTTTTTTTTTTGTTGCATGTCATGCCAACACACCATAACAAATTCCTAACACATGTAAATGCATATGGTGAATGAAGTTAATCCTTCATCCTTGATACCTAATCCTTACAATGCATTGAAAATTCATACAGCACCTTTGATATCATTTAAACATCCAAAGGTAGTTCATAGATTTTGGAGTTGCAACCAAAAATGAGGAGGGCTTTAAAAATAATCTTTTTGAAGTTGAAGAAAGAAGCAGTAAAATTCAGCAAGGGGTCTTGGCAGCCAATGGCCTATGGTGAAGCGTTATCGTTGACTAAGATCTTGAGGAGCAGAATGCAGACCTCAATGGTTATTGAAGGCTTCAGATACAAAAATGACCAAGACCACAGGATCAGGGAATTCAGATAAACACCGGTGTGATTACGAGAAAACTGTTTTTTTTTTCAAATTTATTTCTTCTAAGTGTCAAGGACAAGAACAGCACTTATTGTCATCTCTGATTGCTCTTTGAGAAGGAGACTGTTGTTACTTGTTAAGCCATTTCAGAGTTGATTTTGAAAGTGAAGCATGGAAGGTGGGTGAGGAGTTATATAGTCCAGACAAGATGTGGATAGAAAATTTCTTCCACCAGAAGGTATTAGTGAAAGAGAGGTTCTTAATAATAAATCATAAACACAAGACATTCTGCAGATACTGGAAATTCCAGAATAAAACATACAAAAGGCTAGAGGAATTCAGCAGGTCAGGAGAAGTTAAATTCCTCAGTTGCTGTGATTAAAATTGGACTTGGGTCCCTAGGCTGCTTCTCCAGGCTTCTCAATTGTTAGCCCAGCGACTGACCATTGGCCAAACCACATCTTTTAGAGAGCATAGAATGGCACAGCACATGAGTATGCATTTTAGACCATAATAATATTACTTAGCTCTGGTGTATTATGTCAGATGTGACTGCTTGGTTGAGAGTTACCATGTCAATAAGAGATGTTCCCATTACAATTCTTTTACTCTTGGTTTTTGATCAGTTGAATCTAAAGAAACCCACAGATGTTACACAAATAGAATGTCCTAACAGTAACTTATCATTCATGACTTTCACCAGTAAGAATCACTATTCTGCTATTCCTCTTGCCGTACACATGAGATGGAAGGAGCCACTTGGTTCATCGAGTCTATGCTAGCCCTCAAAGCAATTCCATCATTCCCCATTGATTTCTCATTGTCCATTCTCCCACACATTGTCTGACACTCCTGCCTCTACCCTACACCATGAACATTTCACATCAGATATTAATCCTCCAGCACATCTTTGAGGAATGGAAGAAAACCATAGCACCCAGGTTAAAACTACATGGTCACAGGGAGAACATGCAAATTCCACAATGTAGACCATAATGGTGAGTGTATGCCTTGCAGCTAAAGATCTTTGAAATACAATGGATTAAAATGTCTCTGGTACACAGGTTATTGAGAGAAAATAAATGAAATAATATTAAGGTGGCTAGCAAAGGGTTAATTGAGGCCATCCCAGAACAGAAAGTATGACAGGGTTTTTAGTTTGAATAGTCTGGGGGCCAATTACAGCTATTACAGCTCAAGCGTTCTGGAGTTTGGAGTTCAATTCCGGCACCAATCTGTAATGAGTCTCTGAACGTCCTCCCCGTGGAATGCGTGGGTTTTCCCCAGAAGCTCCAGCTTCCGTCTGCAGTCCACAAACGTACAGGGTAGGTTAATTGGTCATTGTAAATTGTCCCATGGCTAGGTTAAGGTTAATCGGGGTTGTGGAGTTGCTGGTGTGGCATGGCCCAAAGGGCTGGAATGGCCTACTCTGCACTACATCACTAAATAAACAAACAAACAAATAAATAATCTTAATGATGCTTAATGGTCTGTGAAGTTTTCTAAGAACATTAGCAGAATATAAGTAAACACATTGATAATAACTTAATTAGAAGCATATTCTCCAGTATTAAGATTAGAGAGTTATCAATCAGGAATTGTTTTGAGAAGCTATCTATCTCTGGCAACTAAATTGAGAAGTACAAGCTGAAGCTGGATTTCCTTAAGATTTAAGAAACAAAGTTGCAAATAAGGTTTCTCTAAGTCAGGAGGGAGACGCCTGGCTTTTAAGGGACCCAGGGTCTTAGAGACCTAATAAATTGAAAACAACAAGACAGCAGCCATTTGTGGGAGAGAGATAAGAAACAATGGGTCCACTCTAGAACATCTCCCTTGGCATCCAAGGCCTCATCAGCAGGCAGCAGAACTAGCTGTTGCTATGGTAATAAGAGATAACTAGATGCCTGGGTTAAAGCAGTGAAATACCTGTCAAAAGACTCACGTGGGAAATCGGTCAGGCAGCAATCAATTTCACTCCACTTTGTATCTCAGTGGCTCGGTTGGAAAGTGAGGAATCTCAGCACATAAGCACATAAAGGAAGAAATATTGACTACGTTGGCAGTAACAACTCTTGAGACCAACAGTCAACTGTGAAGAAGAAAAACCTTGGTTCTGGGAACACGAGCAACAGTCAGAACCAATGAATTACTGAGCCTGCATAGCTTGCAAACAAGTGGGAAATATTTAACCTTAAGGTACACCAGTGACAGACTACAGTTACTATTTTTTAAACTCCAGAGCTTGGAGTAAACTGATTACATAAAGTGTTTGGTTTACTCTCATTGACCAAAAGATTCAGATTTATGGAAAATAAGAATTGGGCCATTTTGCCCATTGAGTCTCTATCACCATTCCATCATGGCTGATTTATTATCCCTCTCAACCTCATTCTCCTGCTTTTCCTTCATAATCTTTGATGCCCTCACTAATAAAGAACCTATCAACCTCTATTTTAAATGTACCCAATGACTTGGCCTCCACAGCATCTGTGGCAATGAATTTTATGGATTCACCACCCTCTGACTCCTCACCTCTGTTTTAACGGGACATCCTACTACTAAAATAACAGACAGCATCAAAGGTTAGGACTGAACCTGGGTCGCCGAAGCAGTGCGGCACTTACACTACCTGCTGTGCCACTTTTTGCTTTTAAGAAAGCTAATGTGGGAGGAAACCATAGCAGCCAGAGGAAACTAATGTGGATATGGGGAGAACATACAAACTCCTTATGGATAATGGCAGCATTAAACCCGGGCCACTGGTGTAACAGTATTATGCTAAGCAACATGCCGCTGAAGTCAAGGAGTCATTGTAACAGTTCAGCTACGAGCAATGTTCAAATCTGCATGAATAAACTCCACTGGACTGTGACAACCTGGTTGTATGGACCATGGCCATTATGTGCAGTGCAGTGAGTACCAGTAATATGTTAGACCTTGTGATGGCTTTGGACCGGAAATCCATTCCAAATCTAAGCCCATGTCTGTTCTACCCCAGTAACTTTGCCCCTATGTCACCCCACCTACTGCTAAAAGCCTTAGCCAGGCTTTGTTGCCTTTGCACTGACAATCTATAAGTTTCATGCCTCTCTCGATCCACCCTCCGTAAACTTGCAGTAATCCAAAAATCTGCTGATCTTTGTCCAAGATCCAGGTCCTCATTACCCATCACACTCGTGCCTACTTAGATTGCTTTCTAAATGCCCAGTGTCACAGGGAGAATGCAAAGACCCCACACAGGACTGAACCTGGATCAGTGGAGTCGTAAGTCAGGAGTTCCACTAGCTGTCCTGGTTTTAAAGATACCTCTGAGTGCCCGTTGCAAGATGTGAATCAGGAGCAGGAATGCCACTCACTGAGCCACAGCTGAAATTAAGTTAGACTGGCTTGAAACAAGCTCAGATGTTTCATCTCTCCTCCCTAAATGAAAGAGTAGTTCTCCTGATATTGATAGGAGAGGCTCAGAAGGTGTGTAATGCAGGTAAATGGCACTAGCTCAGGAAGGCACCTTGGACAGTATGGACGCCAGACCGAGCGATCTCTTTCAATGCTGTATAATTCTATGACTCTGTAACTAGGAATGGTATGGTAGCATAGCAGTTAGCCTAACTCTATAACTGCGCCAATGATCAGCAATTGAAGTTCGATTCCGACCACCGTCTAGAAGGACTTTGTACAGTCTTCCCAGGAATTCATGGGTGCTCTGGTTTGCTTACACATTCCGTTGACATACGGGTTAGGGTTAGTAAGTTGTGGGTATTGTAAGTTGGTGTCAGAAGCATGGTGACACCTGTAGGCTACCCCCAGCACCTACTTGGACTGTGCTGACCGTTGGCACAAGTGACGCATTTCACTGTACGCATCTATGTTTCGATGTGCAAGTGACTAATAAAACTTAAACTGTTCGTTAACTATTGTAGTTGAGGAGAACAAGTTCACCCAGCCGAGCGACTCACTCCTAACTCCAGCTCACAAATGTAGGAGCCACTCAAACTCTCACCCTCGCCTTTTGAATGGGAGTGGAATAATGGAACTTGCAACTTTCAAATTATACATTCATCTCCCCATGAGATGGACCAAAGGAAAAAAACCCTGGAGCCAGTACCTGACGAGTCCTAAGAGTCATACAGCCATCAAATCATTCTCCTTAATGTTTTACAAGCTGGGGTAGACGGTGCAATGAGAAAACAAGGAAACCATAAAGATTAAGATTCATTTACTGGAATATGCTTCCTTAATAGCAAGGGAAATCATTGTTGTATTGACTAACCCTGCCACTAATAAAACATTTATATTTCCATGTAATGTTGCAATATCATTATCAACCTGTTAACAAACCTTAACTCGTAATGCCTCATGTCCCTGTGCAATAAAATCATTGAAAGGAAAGTCAAGCTGTCCCTGTTCCAGAAAACTGAGAACAAAAATTACTGACAACACTCTGGGACCATTCACGAGGACGTGGCACTGATGGAGGTGCTGGTTCTCAGAAGGGTATAAATCTGTAACATTATCTGCTCTCCCCCATGACTGTAAAAATCGGCTGCTGTGTTTTCTCAGTACAACAGTGACTGCACCTCGATGTGCGCTGAGCTGATCTGAAAGTCAAAGTTCGTGATTGCTTGCTGAGTTCTGCGTTGTTCTGCCGTGCATTGCGGGCATGCTGTGGTGGCTCTGTAAGGTGTGGTGATACTTGCAGGCTATCCCCAGCACTCCCTCAGCGTGTAAACGTGACAAATAAGCTTTAGTCTTGAATCTTGAAAGCTCAGGTTTATTGTCATATGCACAAATAAACGTATGTGCACAGGTGCAGTGAAAAACTTGGAGCAGCACCACAGGCACATAACATCAGATTCACAACATCCGCAGAGACAACAGAAACTATAAAAACAATTAGCGTTATTGTCACATGTATATTGAAACAATGTGTCATTTACGTCAAATCAAAGCAGCGAGGTTTGTGCTGTGTAGCCCGCATATTAAACATAATTACTAACTCTGAAAAGAAAAATACACAAATAAAGCAAAGAAAAAGTTATTTGTTGTACAAGGTGTTTAAAGTGGTCAGTGCTGCTGTACTGAGGTTTTAAAGGTGCTCTAGTGATATATCAACTTGTGCACAAAACACGATTGATAGTGCATTTATTAACTAAAATATGTAGGAATCATAACTTTTCTTTACCTTTGTGAAATGTACAGTATATTTACATAGTCTTGTATGTATAACAGTCCACTGTATAATGTTATAATCCTATGAATTATTGACTCTTCATGTTTGCCCCATTTCCAAAAGGACCACAACTTTGTCGTGGTTTGGAGGCTTGCGTGCCTTAATGACCCAGAGAGCTATGTCGGCTGGAGTTAGGGATTTCTACTTTGGCTCTTGGCAGATGCACCCATGCCAAACAGGTCAAAGGAAAAAGGAAAGAGGCCAGACTAGGAGAGGTCCACCGGTTGATTGATAACCCTGACTGATAAAACAGAACTGTCACAGAAACAGCAATGAAGAAGCTTTTTACATCTGAGTGCGACAGAATTCCTGATTGTCCACCTGCATGACTGACAGCAGTGAAAACTGCCGGAGGTGAAGGAACTTCATTGGTGCTGTAACCACCAGTGGCGTAACAGGCAGTAGTAAATATGCTCCTCCTAGTCCAGTGAAAGCTATTGAGATTAATGCTACTTACCAACTCTTCCTGTGGGTTTCACCCAGTCAGTTGCCCGTTCAGGTACATTCCAAATATGATGGGAGTTCCTGTCTCTTCTACTCTTTCAGGCGTAAGAACATTAGGACTACAGCAGGATTTAGCCATGTGGCCCCCAAAAGTTAACCTGGCATTCCATAAAATCCAGGCTGATCTAACCTTTAGCCTCAGCTTTACATTCCTGGGTGATCCTCATAATCTATCAGTCATTTCCCAACATCACAAAAATCTGCTTAATGCAGCCATGAAAGTTCTCAGTTAATCAGCAGCCACGACTACCTGGGGGTAGAGAACACCAAAGCTTTACAATCCTTATAGAGAAGAAATCCCTCATGGAATGTCTGATTTATTTTCTTGAGAAACTTCCACTGGTTCTGGATTCCCTTACCGGAACAAACATCAGCTGATAAAAAAGGCTGGTACAAGGATTTAATACATCATCCCCTACTCTTCTGACTCCTTGTTTAGAATTGATGCAAATAAGATTGCACTGTTTCCAGCACCAAACTTGAGTAAAAGACCAGTGATTGCAATAAGAATACACGTACCAGGAATCTTTGGCGCTCAACCCATCTTTTAAATACAAAGTGCCGTAATTCCTTGTGTTCATTCAGTGAAGCACAATATTTGAAATAAAAAATAGTCAAAAGGCATAATTCGTACTTTAAGACAAGGCATTCCAGTGTACAAAGAGTAGTGTGTTATTCATTATCATGAAATGTAACTTTGCAATTTTCAGAATCAATGGTGTTATGATGTCAATTGGAAACTTTCTTACTGGAACATCAGTCAGATCCATGTGGTATGATCTACTGTCTGCTGGAGACATTGAAATGATGTAGCCTACATTGGAGCTCCAAACCACTTTATTAGGAAAGCCAGAGCCAGACAGAGATACAACATATAACAAGGTTCTTCAGCCCATTGAGTCTGTCCCAATCTTCCATCACTCATTAACACTCATCTCATTTTTTATCCTCCCCATATCAATTCCTCTCAGATTCTATCACCCATTCGTACATTAATAGTGGTTTACAACAGGCACTTTGGGCTGTGTGAGGACACTGCAGCACTGAAAAGGAAACCCATGTTGTAATGAGAAGCACAACACAGAGAATACCTCAGGTCAAGATTGAACCTGGGTCATTGACTCTACGAGGCAGTAGTTCAACCAGCTGTGCCACAAAAAACTGTCAATATTGTGAGAAATGATGGGGTTACTTGCATTTAGTCCCTGGAGGCAAAATTAAAGGCATTTGCATGGATCAGTGTTTAACTGGTTCGTCCATATATTGTCTGGAGTTCTCACTGCCTCAGTAAAGTAGCCAGTATAATCAAATACTCCACCCACCCCAGGCATTCTCGCTCCTTCCCTCTCCCATCAGACAGAAGATACAAAAGCCTATAAGTACCACCAGGCTCAAGGACAGCTTCTATCCCACTGTATCAGACTCTTACATGGATCTCTTGTACGATAAGATGGACTCTGGGCCTCACAATCTACCCCATCATGATCTTGTAGTTCTGTACTTCTTGATGCTTTTTTACACTTTATTCTGCATTGTTATTGTTTTACCTTATTCTAGCTCAATGCACCGCGTAAGAATTTGATCTTTATAAATGGTATGCAAGACAAGCTTTTCACTCTATCTTGGTACATTTGCCAATAAAAAACCAATACCAATACTATCTTAAACACAAGAGAACCAATACTATCTTCCTTTTTCTTCTTTGCAAAGGCTTGGTGAAAAATGGCAGCAATTTTGTGATCTGTCATTGCTGAAATACTAGCATTGTTTATCTCATTTGTCCTTTCATAGTTTGTAAAATATTCTGGAATGAATTCAAAATAAAGGATGTCAGTGCTGTTCCATTATGTGCAAATTATAAAACATCAAGGTTCTCTGCTGAAGTATAAATTCGAAGTGAGTGAGGGTTTTATGGCACTGCTTGGCAGTGGTACAAGATATAGGTTGGCTCTCATGGAGTGTGTACAGCACTTTTGGCAATCTAATTTTTAACTTAGCATCCCTAGGTATTTTCTGTAGCTTTCAAAGTTTTTTAAAAATTTATTTTTCAGGATCTGGATGTGCCTGGCACTCTATCAGCCCATTTATTGTCTTTCCATTATTGCTTTTGAGCCATGTCACCGAAGCCAATCTTTAGCCAACTTGATTTACTCAATGTGATATCAAGAAATGGCTGAAGGAACTGGATGCAGCAAAGGCAATAGGACCTGACATCATCTCAGTTCCAGTACCGAATCTCTGCACTCCAGAATGAGTTCAGCTTCTAGCCAAGCTCTTCCAACGTCTATAAGATGATGAGAAGCATTGATCGTGTGGATAGCCAGAGGTCTTTTCTCGGGGCTGAAAAGGCTAACATGAGGGGGCATAGTGTTAAGGTCCTGGGAAGCAGGAACAGAGGAAATGTCAGGGGTAAGCTTTTCACTCAGAGAGTGGTGGGTGTGTGAAATGCACTGCTAGCAAAGGTGGCAGAGGCGGATAAAATAGGGTCATTTAAGAGACTCTTAAACAGATACATGGAGCTTAAAAAATAGAGGGCTATGTGATAGGGAAATTCTAGGTAGTTTCTAGAGTAGGTTACATGGTCAGCACAACATTGTGGGACCGAAGGGCCTGTAATGTGCTGTAGATTTCTATGTAATGTTTTGATGTGAAGGTAATCCTACTGTTGGGTCAGGAGTTCTACACCTTAGACTCAGTGGTGGTATTTGTCCATCAGGATGTTGTGCAACCTGGACACAAGGTGGTGCTTCTTTGCTTCGGCTGCCCTTTTCCCTCTTGATGGTGAAGATCACAGGTGAAGGTGAAGGGATCTAGCATGTATTTGGTACATGATGTATACCACTGCCACGGGCCACTGGTAGCAAAAGTAACAAACATTTAGCATGCTGGACAGGCTGCCAATTAAGCTGGCTACTTCCTCCGAAGGATATTGAACACCTTGCTAATTGCTAGCATGGTGCTCTGTCAGACAAGTGGAGAGTACTGAATCATAGATGAGCTGAATGCCCTTTATGCATGCTTTGAAAGGGAGAATAAAACCATACCTGTCTGAATCCCTGTAGCATCTAGCAACCCTGTAATAGCTCTCTCTGAGGACAACGTCAGAACATCTTTCAAGAGAGTAAACCTTGCAAGGGATCAGGCCCTGATAGTGTTCCAGGCAGAGCACTGAAAACCTGCCAACCAACTGGCTGGAATGCTTAAGGACATTTTCAATCCCTCACTGCTTCAGTTGAAGGTTACTACCTACTTCAGAAAAGCATCAATCATACTGGTATCCAAGAAGAGCAGGGTGAGCTGCCTCAAAGACTATCACCGAATGGCCTCACACCTACCACCATTTGCCTGCCACCATGATAAGTCTACAATGGATGCAATGTCACTGACTCTGCTGTTGGCCTCAGACCACCTGTACAAATGCAATATCTACATCAGGTTGCTGTTTATTGATTACAATTCAGCATTCAACACCACCATCCCCTCAGTATTAATCTGCAAACTTCAAAACCTAGGCCTCTGTAACTCATCCAGTGGGCTCCCTCTGCAACTGGATCCTTGGCTTCCTCATCTACAAACTCCAGTCAGCGCAGATCAGAAATAATACCTCCTCCTCACTGACATTAACAGAAGAGCACCTCAGGAATGTGTGCTTAGCCCACTGCCCTACTCTCTCTACAGTTATGACTGTGTGGTTAGGTACAACTCAAACACCATCCATAAATAGGCAGGTGACACAACTGTTGTTGGCAGAATCTCAGATGGTGGAGAGGAGGCATATGGGAGTGCGATAGATCAGCTAGCTAAGTGGTGTCACAATAACAACCTTACATTCAGTGACAGTAAGACCAAGGAATTGATAAGGCACTTCAAGAAGGGGAAGTTGGGAGACCACAATACAGCTCTCATTGAGAGGATGACAGTGGAAGAGGTAAGCAGCCTCAATTTCCCGAGTGTCAACATCTTTGAAGATCTGTCCTGGGGTAAACATATTGACGCCATTCCGATGAAGGCACAGCAACGGTTGTATTTCATTTGGTTTCAGGAGATTTGATATGGCACCAAAGACTCCAGCAAATTTCTACAGATGCACCATATAGAGTATTCTAACTGGTTGCACCTCCAACTGGTATGAAGGCAACATTGCACAGGATTGGTAAAAGCTGCAGAGGGTTGCAAAGTCAGCCAGCTCCATCATGGGCACTAGCCCCCCCCCCCACCAGCGAGGACATCTTCAATAGGTGACGCCTGAAGAAGGTATCATTCAGGACTCTTACCATCCAGGAAATATCCTTTTCTCATTACTACCATCAGGGAGGAGATACAGGAGCCTGTGTGCACACACTCATTATTTTAGGAAGAGTTTTGATGCGTGAAATCAGGTTTGTGGGTTCAGGGAGTGGCGATAGAAGACATTCACCACTGGTAAGTAAGTTAACTTTTTATAGAAACATAGAAAACCTACAGCACAATACAGGCCCTTTGGCCAAAAAGTTGTGCCTAACATGTCCCTACCTTAGAAATGACTAGGCTTACGCATAGCCCTCTATTTTTCTAAGCTCCATGTATCTATCCAAAAGTCTCTTAAAAGACCCTGTCATATCTGCCTCCACCGCCATTGCTGGCAGCCCATTCCACGCACTCACCACTCTTTGAGTAAAAAAACTTACCCCTGACATCTCCTCTGTACCTACTCCCCAGCACCTTAAACCTGTGTCTTCTTATGGCAACCATTTCAGCCCTGGGAAAAAAGCCTCTATCCACACGATCAATGCCTCTCATCATCTTATTTACAGGACAATACAGATACTATATATTCAGTAAACACTTCAAGTTACACTCAGTACAATACTAATCTGTATGTTCACTCAAAGCGGCAGGACAAGACAAACACTGAATGTACACACAGTGGCAAATACTTATCTAAACTGTGCACCCGGGCCCTCTTTACTGCTGCATATCTTCACTGTTTACTGTTTCCATGGCACTGCAACCCACAGCCCAATAAAGACCCAGAGAGCGAAAAGAGAGTGTGACTTAAGTTCCACCGGTATCATGATGTCATCACTTAAATGGCAGTTGGTGTCAGGGGCTGCAATGCTCCTTAAACAGGCCAATCACCTGCACAGGGGTGGTGGCTTTCGAGGAACAGGTAAGATGGATACTTAATGCAACAAGTTTCTTCCCCTTCCCCATCAGACTTATGATTGGTCCATAAACCCATGAACATTACCTCACTATTCTACTCTCTTTTTCTCCTACTTATTTATTTTTATGTAATCCTTATTACATATTATAGTATCTTTTATGTATTGCACTTTATTGCTACAAAACAAGAAACATAGAAACATAGAAAATAGGTGCAGGAATAGGCCATTCGGCCCTTCAAGCCTGCACCGCCATTCAGTATGATCATGGCTGATCATCCAACTCAGAACCCTGTACCTGCTTTCTCTCCATACCCCCTGATCCCTTTAGCCACAAGGGCCATATCTAACTCCCTCTTAAATAAAGCCAATGAACTGGCCTCAACTGTTTCCTGTGGCAGAGAATTCCACAGATTCACCACTCTCTGTGTGAAGAAGTTTTTCCTCATCTCGGTCCTAAAAGGCTTCCCCTTTATCTTTAAACTGTCACCCCTCGTTCTGGACTCCCCCAACATTGGAAACAATCTTCCTGCATCTAGCCTGTCCAATCCCTTTAGAATTTTATATGTTTCAATAAGGTCCCCCTCAATCTTCCAAATTCCAGCGAGTATAAGCCTAGTCAATCCAGTCTTTCTTCATATGAAAGTCCTGCCATCCCAGGAATCAATCTGGTGAACCTTCTTTGTACTCCCTCTATGGCAAGAATGTCTTTCCTCAGATTAGGGGACCAAAACTGCACACAATACTCCAGCTGTGGTCTCACCAAGGCCTTGTACAACTGCAATAGAACCTCCCTGCTCCTGTACTCGAATCCTCTTACTATGAATGCCAACATACCATTTACCTTTTTCACCACGTGCTGTAAATGCATGCCCACTTTCAATGACTGGTGTACAATGACACCCAGGTCTCGTTGCACCTCCCCTTTTCCTAATCGGCCACCATTCAGATAATAATCTGTTTTCCTGTTCTTGCCACCAAAGTGGATAACCTCACATTTATCCACATTAAATTGCATCTGCCATGAATTCACCCACTCACCTAACCTATCCAAGTCACCCTGCATCCTCCTCACAGCTAACACCGCCGCCCAGCTTTGTGTCATCCGCAAACTTGGAGATGCTGTATTTAATTCCCTTGTCTGATGTCTGATGAAGAAATGTCACAACATATGTCAGTGTCAATAAACTTGATTCTGATGCTGATTTTGACTCCAAGTTAAAGGCTATAGACCTTACCTGATGGTTCATCATATCTACAAAACTTGATGAATAGCAACAACCAGGATATAGGAGGAGCTCTCAGCAGCTCAGGCAATATTTGTGGAGAGATATGGACAGTTGACATTTGGGGTCAATGTCAATTGTTCATTTCCTTCCAGAGATATTGTTTGATCCTCTGATTTCCTCCAGCATCTTGAATGTTGCTGGATTCCAGCATCTGCAGTCTGTTGTGTCTCTAATTTGACCAATAACCTGATTGCCTCTTGCAAAGGGACAAATCCATGGTCACCTTCCAGCTCCTTTTGGACTAAACCCCACATGAAGCTAACTCACAGATGGAATTGTTTTGTTGTTATGGATTGAGCTCAGTAATTTCTGCCATTCAGATTGAAAAAGATCCTAACAATTCAGCTATTTGCAATAATGATCATTAAGTCAAAGGTGGTGACAAATCAGCATATAGGAGGGAGATGGAAAATCTGGCTGAGTGGTGTCATAACAACAACCTGTTACTCAATGTCGGCAAGTTCAAGGAACTGATTATTAACTTCAAAGAAAAGGAAACCAGAGGTTCATGAGCCAGTCTGCATCGGAGGATCAGGGGTGGAGAGGGTCAGCAACTTTAAATTCCTCAGTGTCATTATTTCAGAAGTTCTGTCCTGGGCCCAGCAAGTAAGTACAATTACGAAGAAAGCACGGAAGCGCCTCGACTTCCTTAGAAGTTTGCGAAGATTCGGCATGACATCTAAAATTTGACAAACTTCTATATATGTGCAGTGGAGAATATGTTGACAGGCTGCATCACAGCATGGTATGGACACACCAATGTCCTTGAATGGAAAATCTTACAAAAATTAATGGATATGGCTCAGTACATCATAGGTAAACCTTACCCGTCATTGAGCATATCTGCATGAAAGGTTATCCCGGAAAGTAACATCCATCATCAGGGACCCCCATCACCCAAGACATGCCCTCTTCAGGCTGCTGCCTCACATCACCAGATACCCACACCATCAGGATTCACACCACCAGGTTCAGGAACAGTTACTCCCCCTCAACTATCAGGCTCTTGAACCAAAGGGGACAACTTCACTTGCCCACCATTGAGAAGTTCCCACAACTCACTTTCAAGGACTCTTCATCTCAGTTTCTCAATATATTATTATTTCTTTCTCTTTGCACTTGCACAGTTTGTTGTCTTTTGCACGCTAGTTGAAGTTGAAGTTGGTGCAGTCTTGCATTGATTTTGTTATGGTTATTATTCTATTATGGATTTATTGAGTATGCTTGCAAGAAAATGAATCTCTGGAACGCATATGATGACATATATGTACTTTGTTAATAAATTTACTTAGAACTTTTTGAACTTTGATGCCCTTGATACTTCACATTCTGTTTGGCTTGAATGACAACACAATGGTATCTTGCTGCATTGATCGCTGTTGGCTTAGAGCCATCACCTTCAGGAACTAAAAGTAGAAACCTCCTTGTAAAGATATTATGGTTATCTTCTCCAATTTATCAATCGACTTAAATGTTTAAAGACATTCTTATTACTCTGCAAGATCTAGTTTAAGAATGGACAGCTTGATTAAAAGCTGGCCTCGTTGCCTTTAGCTGTTTCACAGTCAAAGGTCTCAGAAATAACTCATTGCCAGTGGATGATGCAAGCTGGTTTCAACCATAAATAATAATAATTTGGGCTCTTCAAAAAAACCATGAAGCTATCTTGCCAAAGATCCCTTGATAGCAGTGAGAAAACTCTCCCCAATATCTTAACTGGTATCTATCCCCAAACAAATGCCACCGAAACATTATCCTATTGTCATATCCTTGAGCAAATTGGTGACTATATTCTCAACACTGCAATGCTGACTGCACTTTAAGGTAGCTGAATATTGTAATAGAAATGCAAAGTTCTCTTTTATTTTTCTGTGCAACTGCATGAAGGAGAAAAGTCTGTGGAATCCTTTATTCAAGCGCCAGGCAACAAAACTAAAAGTGTATAAATCCTTTGATTCTTATGTGCATTCATTATTGTAAAGGTGGTGTTATCTGACAATATCCTAAATCACCACAAGATTCAAACTTGGAATGAATGGTGAAGAACATATTGCATTATGGGATTTGTAGTTCACTTCAGGACATTGTTTCTTCTGATTGGTTGGATCATCAGCCATTCAATCACTATAACAGGATATAGTATGTGCTTATTGAGCTTCAAAACGACTCTCTACTCAAACACATTATTCGTAAGTTTCATTGATGCACCCAATGTACAAATAAGTTAATTCTTAAATCACTTCACAACTTCATCCCTGTCTATCTCTAGAACTTGTTCTACTTTCAGACAGAAAGGAAGACTTGAATTTCCATTGTATCATGCGATGTTCCAAACTGATTCGCAGGTTTTGAAACAGCTTTGAACTGCAGTAACTTTTGTAATGCGCAGCAGCAATTTGGTATACAACGAGTTACCCGGAATATTGTTTGCATTTCTTTTCTTTTAGGTGAAAGCGAGTCATTAAGCTGAAAAGATCCAAGAGGACTTGAGCTACAAGAACAGATGGATAGGCTGGGACATTCCTTCTCCTGGAATGCAGGAGGCTGAGGGATGACCTCAGAGGTTTAGAAAATTATGAGGGGCATAAATAAAGTGAATAGCTGCGGGCTTTATCCGTGTGCAAGGTGTTCTAAAACTAGAGTGCGTAGGTTTAAAGAGAGAGGGGAAATATTTGAAGGGACTTAAGGGGCAACTTTGTGTTATGTAGAGGGTGGTGGGTCAAGGAAATGAGCTCTCAGAGGAAGTGGTAGTGGCAGGCACAATTACAACGTTTAAAGGCATTCAGCCAAGAACACGGACAGGAAAGGTTTGGAGGGATATAGGCCAGACACAGACAAACAGGACAAGTTGTACAAGTCATCATGGACAAGTTGGAACAAAAGGATTAATCTTTGTGCTGTATGAACCTGATTGTAGTTCCTACTGGTGACAAAATAGAAATGGCCAGATGATCTGTTTTAGTGATGTTGATTGATTAAAGCACTAGGGAAAAGCCTCCTGCTCTTCCTTGAAATTGTTTCATGGAACTTGTGAAAGCAGATGTTTTTTCTTGAAAGGCAGCACCTCAAGCAGCACAGTACTCCCTCAGCATTGCACCACAATGTCATCCTTGGATTTTGTTCTCAAGCCTATGGAATTGGATTTTATAGTACAGGCTTTGCCTCAGGGTCAAGAGGGTCCCAGTGAGTCAGAGCTGACAAATGTCTATTTGTGTTTTCCAAGTCTCAAGACATTTTGTTTGCGCTTACATTTCAGAAGTAATTCATTAATTCTAAAATGCTTCAAGGCTCCAAGAGATACTGCATAAATTAAAGTTAATGTCAGAAATGCAGCCAGAAAGACTTCATGCCGTCTGAAGTGAAAAATAAGTGCTAGAAACTCTCAGCAGGTCAGGCAACGTCCGTGGAAAAGGGGACAAATCCAACATTTCTGATTAGCATCCTCAAATCAATAATCTCTTGTCTCCTGAGATCCGTCTTAACCTCATTTTCCATGGTCTCCATTTGTACTCATGGATTAACGATATTTAGCATGGACGTTTCTCAATCTGGGGAAATAGCTTTCATTACTAGGTTTAGAAGGCAAGCTGTTACCAAAGGCATGGTGCTTTTGAGTTATGGAAAACAAGGCAGCTATACAGAATATCATTGACAAGCAATAAAACACACTGCAACAAGATAGGAAATCAAATACATTCACTTCATGCATCACTGTGTCTTCATTTGCAGGTCAGTGACCTATTTTGTAATATTAGCTGAATGGTCCTAAAAGTGGTGAAGTTTGGCAGTGAGTCACACAAGTTAATCTTGTATATCCTCTCCCTCAGTACTCACCAGAATATTCTCCAAGATATCATGGAATTTTCATTTGTTGGCTTTGAGTTTGCAATCAAGTGCACAACAGGCAAGAGATGAAGTGCTAAATGCCTTCTTCATGCAACTTCCCTTGAAGTAAGTTTATGTTGAGGAAACAGTTTATTCGGGAAGGTGTAAAGAAAATGAATTCACTTCACTAGAAGGCGACAGACATCCCATATAACTCAACTCAACCATGATAGTTTTCCTCCCTCAAGCAAGCACCAAAAGTCTCTGCCCACTCATTTCAGAATTTCTTTCTATTCCATAAGACCATACTTATTCCATTCCATACTTTGTTTGTTCATTATATGCCGTGTCGTATGACATGGATGATCATAGTCTTTCCATGACCATGATTGTTCTTGGCAAATTTTTCTTCAGAAGTTGTTTGCCATTGCCTTCTTCTGTGCAGTCTTTAAAAGATGGGTGACCCCAACCATTATCAATACTCTCAGAGAGTGTCTGCTCGGTGAAAGTGGTCGTAAAGCCAAGATCTGTAATATGCACCAGATGCTCCATTGATCATCTACCACCTGCTCCCATGGCTTTACATGACCCTGATCAGGGGCTGAGCAGGTGCTACACTCTACCCAACACTGACCAGCAGGCTAGCAAAGGGAACGAGTGCCTTACACCTCCTTGGGTAGTACCATATCTCTATCCTGCCATCCATGGACATACATAGAATTAGGCTATTCAGACCATTGAGTGTGCTCTACCATTCCATCACGCCTGATTTATTTTCCATTTCCCCCAATTTTTGAAGTCTTTAGTAATCAAGAGCCTATAAATCTCTACACAATGTCTTGGCCTCCACAGCTGTCTGTAGCAATGAATTACACAGATTCACTACCTTCCAACTAAAGGAATTCCTCCTCATCTCTGTTTTAAAGTGGCATCCTTGTATTCTGAGGTTGTACCTTCTTGTCCTGGACCCTTTTACTAATGTATACATCTTCTCCACGTCCACTTTATCTAGATTTTAAAATAATACAAATTATGTATGAAATTTTAAAAATGGACAGTTACCACAAAGTATCCAAAGATTGTTTAAAATGAGAGAAAGTCAACATGATTTGAGAGGAACATGTATATTTCAAAAACAAAGGATAAGAACAAATGTAAAAAATCATTGTATTTCAGTCAGAGGGGTGAATCTATGGAACAGTTGTAGTGAGAATTTAAAAACATGCACCACACTTAACAAGTTTAAAAAATTATTTTAAAATAATTTAATGAACAAATGTAAAATATATGATTTAAAATGAATGGGAGTAATGTAAGTAAATGATATTTGGAATTGGATTTTGTGTTAAAAGATTATGAAATTTTTTGTTTTGATGTGATGATTGACGCCAAATATGTTTTTGTATAAGTAAGAGGGGTAGGTGTAATAAGCTGTAGCTTCAGCCTACACCCTATCGGTCTGTTTTAAAGATTTTCATTATTTAATTTTGTTTTATGAAATCATCGTTGAAAATGATGCTTTTTGTTATGTTTGTACTGACCAAAATAACATTTCATTCAAATTCAAAAATTCAAAACTTCATCTAGGACTTTCAGTATTCAGTAGATTTCACTCTTATCCTTCTAAGCTCCATCATGTTTAGACCCACAGATATCCAATGCTGCTCATTTGCTGGCTTTCATTCCTGAGATCATTTCTGTGTTCCTGGTTCAGGTCTCATTGTCGATTCCAAGGCACTGGAATTTAGGTTGATATTTTATGTGATGCTGTGGAGTGCTGTGATATTGGATAGCTTACATTTTGGAATTGTCTCACATTTCAGAAGACCACAGCCACATTTTATCTGAACAGAAATTTTTGCTGGACTATTACAGTTTCAAGACCAGGTCAGAACCTGAGATTCTCCAATATGTGAATAGCCTAGAAGACTTTCCTCTAGCTATCAGTCACATCTTGACGCCACCAAGAGCCTGTATAATTGATGTTCCATTCCACTATAATTATTGACACCTTCCAATACTAAATGCAACAGTTGTGCTCTCTACAGAAGGTCGTACAGCAACTCACCAAGGCTCCTAAAATAGAATTCCCAGGTCCGTGGCCTCTTCCATCTCATATTTGGGCAGAAAATTTATGAGATAAATTCGAACCACAATTTACTCTCCACATCAACCTGCCATGGAGACATATCAACATTTCTTTAAGAAACATTGGACAAAGTCCTGCGACTCTCTGCAACCAAGAGCCACGATGGCCATGTTCCATAAACACAAGAAATTCTATAGAGTTGAAAATCCAGAGTAACACACACACGAAATGCAAGAGGAACTCAGCACGTCAGGCAGCATCTATGGAGGGGAATGAACAGTCGATGTTTTTGGGCGAAGACCCGTCATTGTGTCTTGGTGAAGGATCTCAGCCCAAAACATTAATTGTTTATTCCTTTCCATAGATGCAGCCTGATCTGCTGAATTCCTCCAGCATCTTGAGTGTGTTGCCCAGATCCCATGCTTGAATAAAAAATATCAATCATGTAAACTGATACTGCTCAATATTGCTGGAAATTATAGTTTATGTTTGGATTTGGGATAAAATTAGGACTCTAGATTCAAGCAAGGAATGTGTACTGCAAACAAGCAAGGAATCTCCTTCATGCTGCTCTTGGGCATGGCATTGATGTTATAACTTCCACACACAGCAGAAGCTCCTCTCAGTGACATATACAGACCTGGCTGAGAGCTGCTGCATAACTTCCAGATCGTCCATCTCTTAGAACATGAACTGTGACAAGGTTTTGACATGAAGGTAAACCTAGTTAGACATTGTGAAGAGGAAGCTGTTGGATTCAGCAAAATTAACTTCCCAACAACTGTACATAAACCCTTTCATGACCACACTGTCAGGGTTTTCCGAATCGTTATCGACAGTTCTCTGAGATTTCTGCCCTCCCCCAGTATTGGTCTCTTCTTCTCCCCTTTCTTCTACATTTGCTACCATGTGTTCTGATGAATTAAACTCAAGCCTTTGAATCCCCTCCCTCAACTTCACTCCCTGAAGTTGACATCTTTGACCAAACATTTACTGCCTTTCATGTCAACCGCTTTCTTTTCCCTAACTCAAATGTAGTCTGATTGCCAATCACCTTGACATGCTTTTACTTCGCTGAGGGATAAATTCTAATTTGAAGGGAGTTTAAGGTGAATTCTCATCCTTTCTTGTTCAGCAGCTTCCTATTGTTGCAAAGATCAAGAAAATATGGAAAACAGATAAACTTCCAGGGGAATTAGCATTGCCGGAACTTGAGGGTGTGCGTTACAGGGAGAAGTTGGTTAGGCTAGTATTTTATTCCTTGGGAAATAGAACACTGAAGGATGAGTTTAGAGAAGAATATAAAACAATTAGAAGGATAGGCAAGTGAATTCACAAAGTCTTTTTCCCAAGGAAAGGGAACCAAAAACTAGAGGGCAAAGGTGTAAAGTGAGCGGAGAAAAATTAAAAGGGCCCTGAGGGACTAGTTCTTCACATAGGTGGTTGCGTACATATGGAATGGGCTTTCAGAGAAAGTAATTGAGACAGGTACAATAATAATATTTAAAAGACTTTGGATAAGTAGATGGATAGGAAAGGTTTAGAGGGATAAGGGCTAATTACAAGCAAGTAAGACCAGTTTCGGTGGGCACTTTGGTCAGCATGGATGACAGGCAAGGGCCTGTCTTAACACTGTATTTCTCTCTGACCCTATGACTCCAGCAGAGGACCAGGATTGCTCAATGAGCTGCCATAGACTCAAAGATTTGAATTGCCCTTTCTATGTCATTTGGAAATATGTCTGACCATTTTATATGTTTATGAATGCCATGTGGTACACGCTTATAATAAAAATACCCTTTGGTAATGACATAAAAATATTGTACACAAAATATGCCAATTTTCTGCAGGTCAAATTTAGAGAAGATTGTTTTCGCAGTCAAGAGACGTGCATTGGCACGGCACTTCGTCACATTTCCAAGAGCCGTCTCTCATGTACCGTGAAACAATTTGAGGTGCTGTCTCCGTCTCATATGGAAAACTGTGACAGCTGTTTATCACACAGCAAGATTTCACAAATGGCAATGGGCTGAATGAGCAGCTAATCAGTCGCAGAAACAGAAAATGCTGGAAGTAGACAGCAGATCCATCAGCACAAGGAAAGTAAGAGTAGGTTAATGGTTCAGGCACATTGGAACTGCTTTCTCAGAATCTTGTACAAGGTGATGAATCCCTTTTGGTCACAGGCAATGGAAGAGTTATGAGATTGCTTATCAGTTACAAGAGTCTCCTGAGTTCCCACAATGTCTGTGTTTGTCACTGAAGTACAGTTTCCGAATGAACAACCGTTACAGAAGCATGTTACTACTGACTCTCTGAATCATCAATAACCCACACAGGACTCCTCATGTTAGAAAAATAAGGGGCAATCTCATTGAAACCTATCAAATATTGAAAGGCTGAGATAAATTTGACATGAAGAGGATGTTTCCAATAGTGGAGGACCAGAGGGCACAGCCTCAGAATAGAAGGATGTGCCATTAGATCAAAGACAAGGAGGAACTTCTTTAGCCAGAGGGAGGGGAATCTGTGGAATTCATTGCCACAGACGGCTATGGAGGCCAAGTCATTGGATATATTTAAAGTAGAGGTTAATAGGTTCTTTATTAATAAGGTGTCGAAGGTTATGAGGAGAAGGCATGAGAATTGGATTGAAAGGGATAATGAATCAGCAAAGATGGAATAGCAGAGCAGACTGAGTGGGCTGAATGGCCTAATTCTGCTCCTAAGTCTTATGGTCATATGGTCTTAAGTCATTGTCCTCGAATCTGCAGGTAGAGACAGCCCATATCTAAGAGAAGTCCATCATGACCTGTGGACCTTATCGGTTCTGTTGCTTCTTTGAGTCATAGACTTTACAGCTTAGAGTCCCTTCAACCCCTTGAAACAGATCCTTTGACCCATCGAGTTTTTGCATCCTACAGTATACATCCTACAGTCATTTATGCATCCTACAATAATTTTATCCATTCCACATTCCACAAACATGGAGGAATATAGCATTCAGTTCATTGAGTACAGACCAAACTCCAAAGTTAAAAGTAAATGTATTATCAATGCTACCATATACTACCCCGAGTTTAATTTTCTTGCAGGCATTCACACTAAGTTCAAAGAAACACAACTGAATCAATGAAATCAATCCTTCTATTCATCCTTCTATTGCTGCACACAATCAAATGCGGACAAAAAGCCAATGTGAAAAAGACAACAAGTTGAACAAAATATTTTGAAGAATGACAAAATAATAATAATAAATGAATAAATAAATAAATAATAAATTGAGAACAGTTCTTCAAAGTGAGTAGATAGATTGTGGAATAAATCCAGTTCTAGGCTAAGTGAAGTTATCCACACTGGTTCAGGAGCCTGATAGTTGAGAGATAATAAGTATTCATGGTGTGTGCAGCCGAAGGCTCTTGTACCTCCTTCCTGGTGACAGCAGCTAGATGAACACATGGTCTGGATGATGGGGTCCCTGATGATGAATGCTGCTTTCCCACATCAACAATCCTTGTAGATGTGGTCAATCCACCATCAAGTACCCATTTCAATATTAATCCTACTGTGACTAATTTTGTCCTCTCAATATCTTAATCAACTGCCTCCATGTTCTACACTCATCTACATTTAAGGGATAATATAGTGGCCAATTAACCCACCACGCCATGCATTTTTGGGATGTGGGAGGAGACTAGAGCACCCAGAAGAAAGCCACACTATCACAGGAAGAATATACAAACTGCACACTGACCTTTAGTTCAAAGTACACTTATTATCAAAGTGTGTATGCAGTAAACAACCTTGAGATTCATCTTCCTCACAGACAGCCAAGAAACTAAGAAAAACCATGGAAACAAAGAAAATCTGCAGATGCTGGAAATCGAAGCAACACTCACAAAATGCTGGAAGAATTCAGCAGGCCAGGCAGCATCTACGGAAAAGAGTACAATCGACGTTTTGGGCTAAGACTCTTCGGCAGGACTGACTACAGAACCCATTCAAAGAAAATAACATCAGCCCCCCCCCCCCCATGCAAAAAAGTAACACATCGTGCAAAGGGCGACAAACATTTACAAGTGTAAAACAGAAAATATGAAGCACAAAATTGGAAGAGCCCAGGCATATTCCGTTCGGCTCAGTGTTCATTATCTGCAGGCCGCCATGACTCAAAATGGCCAAAATAGCATCAAAAAAAGGATCAACCACAAACACCTCATAACGTGAATGACAGAATCCAATCCATTTAACTGGATGCTGAATCACAAGCTGCTCTTCAAGCACTTTTTCACAGGATTATCATTCAGGCCTGTGCTTACCTTATCCAGCAATATTACCACCATGCTACGAGGATAAATTACTTCATTAGCCTTGGTGGTGGTGGGAGCTTCAGAGAGAGGTTGACAGGTCTCGGGAAGCGAATAGGTTACCGGGCAGTATACAGCACAGTGGTTAGTGCAATGCCTCAGTAATCACTGATCAGGGTTCATTTCCCATCTCTGCCTGTAAGAAGTTTGTACAATCTCCCCACGACCACTATGGACGCTCCAGTTTCCTCCCACATTTCAAAGATGTACGGGTCAGGGTTAGTGAGTTGTGGGCATGCTACACTGGTGCACTGTTCTCTTCGTACTTGTCAGTTTCAATCACGAATGCAGTCATCGTGCTTGAATCCACCATCCTCTAGGTGAGAAAGAGAGAACAGGGTGGTGCATCAGCCCTGTCAAATAAGCAATAGCAAACAGACAATTAATACTGGCACCTTACTCTAGTGAGGCACTGTCTTAATCATTATGTGTTGAAACCTATCATATAACCTATTTTCACATTCAAGTTTCCCAATAGATTACAAAAAACCTTTTTATGCTTATATTCTTTCACAGCTCACTGCGAAATTTATATGATGTCTTTCACATAATAGCTTTTTCTGTGATAAAAACAGAAATACTGGAAATATTCGGTGGATCAGGCTGCATCTATGGGAAGAGAAACAAAGCTAATGTTACCAGTTCAACAGAACTCATTTGCAGTTTCCTTGATTTTCAGCTTCTTCTGCATTCCATTGAAAGATATGATATTGGTCTTACTAAGTTAGTGTAAATCGAGGCAAATGCATGAAAGCCCATTGTTCAAAGTCAGAAGGGCCTGTTTCCATGTGTATGACCCTATGAGATAATGGTCTGTTGTTGCCAGTACAATCTTCTATGTGCTGGTGTGCTGAGGCAGTGGCATCAATGTGGGTGATGCCAACAGGCTCAATAAACTGATTGGAAAGGCTGGCTCTGTTATTGGAGTCAAACTGGAGACTGTGGTAGAACAAAGGACCCTACAGAAAATTCTGGGAATTCTGGACAATGTTTCTCACCTTCTGCATGCCACCTTGGCTGAACAGAGAAGCATTTTTAGTAATAGACTAAGACAACTGTGCTGCTTCAAAGAGCCCTATATTAGGTCATTCTTACCCTCAGCCATTAGGCTCTATAATGAGTCAACCTGTATCCAGGGAATGGATGACCCCCTCCTGTTGAGATTGTTTGAAGTAACTAATTTCTTATTCTTCCTTACTTCTCTTCTAATATTTGTATATCTGTGCACTTGTAATGCTACTGTGACACTGTAATTTCCTTTGGGATCAATAAAGTATCTATCTATCTATCTATCTAACAGGTCTGCAGTAGTAAACACGGATGGAGTTGTGGCCACACAGAAGATTCTCCAGATGATGGATATTTTGAGTAACACACAATTTTCTGGACGAATGTCAATGAACAGATGAAATATTAATTGTTCATTCCCCCTCCATAGATGCTACCTGACCTGCTGAGTTCCTCCAGCATTTTGTGTGTGGAGCTGTGGCTTCTAAGTGCTAATATTGGCAGTAACAATGAATGCTTTCTTTCATAACCTGGAGTATAATTAATCTGCCAATTTATGAGTGGTGATTTAGTATTGGGTAGAGTCCCAGTGTAGATACTGCAATACTAACATGGTGAAACATTATCATAATGCTACACCATGCTAATGTAGCCATAGATGGGAAATGGAGGCCATTACAAAAGGATCATGAAGATAAAGGAGTGTAAACTGTTACAAAACATAGTAGAACATCAGCCCTGGCTACAGTGTGATACTCGTCAGTTACCTGGACAAATGCAGCTCCAACAGCACATGAAACGGTATAGCACTGGAAAGGCCATTTAATCAACAATCTTGTGTTGACCTTAATGACATTCATACTAAATGGTCTTTTCCTGTGTTTCAAATCAATGTTTCCTTCACAGACTCTATATCAACTTCTCACTGCCTCGGCAAAGTAGCCAACATAATCTCAGGCTCCTCCTCTCTGCTTTTCTCTCCCCTCCCATAGGGCAAGAGATATGAAAATTTGAGAGGTCATACCACCGGGTTCAAGGATGGCTTAGATACTGACATTATCAGACTCTTGAATAAACCATTTCATACACTAAAAATTAAACTCTTGATCTCCCATTCTGCTTGGTCATAGCTCTTGTAAATTAACTTGTTTACCTGCACTGCACTTACTTTGTAACTATAACACTATATTATTTTAGATTTATTTGACAAATGTACATCAAAACTTATACACCCCATCCTCGTCAACATCTTTTTATCAATCTATCTACATTTGTCTTAGATATATGTATTTATTATGTTTACTTATTATTATTGTGTTCTTTATCTTATTGTGTTTATTTTTGTGCGGCATTGCTGCAGATTAACAGCTATTTCATTCTCCTTTACACTCGTGTACTGGAAATTACACTAAACAATCTTTGATCTTGAAATATACAGTGAAATGCATCGCTTGCACTGGGATGTGCTGGGGGCAGCCTGCAAGTGTTGTCCTGCTTCCGACGCCAACATCACTTGCCCACAACTTACTAACCCTAACCGGTATGTCTTTAGAACGTGCGAGGAAACTGGGTCACCTGGAGGAAGCCCACATAGTCACGGGGAGAATGTGACTGCTAACCCTAACCCTAACTCCTTACATCGGCAGGAACTGAGCGCCGATCTTGCAGCTGGTGCTGTAAAGCGTTGTGCGGACTGCCACGTTACTGTGCTGTTCTCTGCATTCTGTTTTCCTCTTACTTTGAAGTACTTAGGGATGGAAATGATGGCACACAAACAAAAGCTTTTCACTGACAATAGTAATCATCTGACAATAATAAGCTAATACCAATTTTCTGACTCGTCAACAGAGCTACCATTCTGAGGCTCTTATTCCAGGTAGAGGATGAAGTGCTGGATAACCCTCTGCTTTCTCTAACTGTTCACATTAGATTTTGGCTTCCAGTTAAGGAGATAGAATAGTACTGGTTAATAAAAGCAACAGAGCAGAACCTATAAAGCCATTCGAAGTTAGCTGCGATTCTTTATATATAATTTTCAAGGATATTAAAAGGGAATTAATTCTGCTTGGTCAGCTGGACTGCATGTGCCAAGAGACATACTGATTCTGCGCTGTTGATATTAATAATGAACAAGTTATGGAATTTGTTAGAAATTCTTCTAGCCATTAATTTAACTCAGGCCTTGATTAAGATCACAAAAATAAAAATCATGCAAATATATTAATAATTCATGCTGTGCAGCACAATTTCAATCCAACAATCTTGTAAAACAGCAGAATTCCTGGTCACTGAATAGAACAACACAACCCAAGGCACAAAGGCTCAGTGCTGGGAAGGGGGAGGAATAGGTTGTGATATGGATGATAATTTAACGAGCCGGAAAAGGTAACAGTAGGAGAAATGGTTTTCCTCCTAAGCTATTTTATTGTTTGGACACTCAATAAAACAAGAGCACAACACAAGCTAATTTCTAACCGAGAGGCTGTATCTCTTAATTTATTTTTGAAATCCGTGAAGTACTCAAAGTGTTTTTTCAACTAGTTAGGATATAGCTTATGTAATCCTGTGCAGTTCTGGTCACTGTTTTGCAGAAAGGATCTGACAGGAGTGAAGAAGAGAATGAGAAAAGAAGATGTCATGGCTGGAAGAGCTTAATGATGAGGACAGGATAGGATGGGTACAAACACAAGAGATTCTGTAGTATTTTCTACAGGGGCACAATTGAGAGCATCCTAACTGGCTGCATCATTGTCTGGTATGGAAACTGTACTTCCCTCAATCGCAGGACTCTGCAGAGAGTGGTGCGGACAGCCCAGCACTTCTGTGGACATGAGCTTCCCACTGTTCAGGACATTTACAGTGACAGTGCATAAAAAGGGCCAAAAGGATCATTGGGGACCCGAGTCACCTCAACCACAAACAGCTGCTACCATTGTGGAAATGGTACTGCGACCTTAAGGCCAGGACCAACAGGCTCCAGGACAGCTTCTTCCACCAGGCCATCAGACTGATCAATTCACGCTGACACAATTGTATTTCTAAGCTATATTGACTGTTCTGTTGTATATTTTACTGTACATACTATTTATCACAAATTACTATAATTTTCACATTGCACATTCAGACAGAGGCATAACAAAGATTTTTACTCCTCACTTATGTGAAGACTGTAAGAAAATAAAGTCAATTCAATTCAATTCATTTCTGGAGATGCTGGAAATGTTGGGCAACATACACAAAATGTTGGAGGAAGTCAGCGTCTCTGGAGGAACAAATCGTGAACATGAGAAATTCTGCAGATGCTGGAACTCCACAAAATGCTGGAGGAACTCAGTAGGTCAGACAGCATCCATGGCTATTTGGGTGGAATTGAGGAATGGGAAAGGTGTAGTAACACTGATAGGAGTGCATTATAGGCCACCTAATGGGGAGCATGAGTTGGAAGAGCAAATGTGTAAGGAGATAGCAGATATTTGTAGTAAACACAAGGTGGTGATTGTGGGAGATTTTAATTTTCCACACATAGATTGGGAAGCTCATTCTGTAAAAGGGCTGGATGCTTTAGAGTTTGTGAAATGTGTGCAGGATAGTTTTTTGCAACAATACATAGAAGTATCGACTAGAGATGGGGCAGTGTTGGATCTCCTGTTAGGGAATGCGATAGGTCAGCTGACAGATGTATGTGTTGGGGAGCACTTCGGGTCCAGTGATCACAATAGCATTAGCTTCAATATAATTATGGAGAAGGACAGGACTGGACCTAGAATTGAGATTTTTGATTGGAGAAAGGCTAACTTTGAGGAGATGCGCAGGGATTTAGAGAGAGTGGATTGGGTCAAGTTGTTTTATGGGAAGGATGTAATAGAGAAATGGAGGTCATTTAAGGGTGAAATTATGAGGGTACAGAATCTTTATGTTCCTGTTCGGTTGAAAGGAAAGGTTAAAGGTTTGAAAGCGCCATGGTTTTCAAGGGATATTAGAAACTTAGTTCAAAAAAAGAGGGATGTCTACAATAGATATAGGCAGCATGGAGTAAAGGAATTGCTCGAGGAATATAAAGAATGTAAAAGGAAACTTAAGAAAGAGATTAGAAAAGCTAAAAGAAGTTACAAGTTTGGTTTGGCAAATAAGGTGGAAGTAAATCTGAAAGGCTTCTACAGTTATATTAAAAGCAAGAGGATAGTGAGGGATAAAATTGGTCCCTTAGAGAATCAGGGTGGTCAGCTATGTGTGGAGCCAAGGGAGATGGGAGAGATTTTGAACGATTTCTTCTCTTCGGTATTCACTAATGAGAAGGATATTGAATGGTGTAAGGTGTGGGAAACAAGTAAGGAAGTTATGGAACCTATGACAATTAAAGAGGTGGAAGTACTGGCGCTTTTAAGAAATTTAAAAGTGGATAAATCTCCAGGTCCTGACAGGATATTCCCCAGGACCTTGAGGGAAGTTTGTGTAGAGATAGCAGGAGCTCTGACGGAGATCTTTCAGATGTCATTAGAAACGGGGATTGTGCCGGAGGATTGGCGTATTGCTCATGTGGTTCCATTGTTTAAAAAGGGTTCTAGAAGTAAGCCTGGCAATTATAGACCTGTCAGTTTGACATCAGTGGTGGGTAAATTAATGGAAAGTATTCTTAGAGATAGTATTTATAATTATCTGGATAGACAGGATCTGATTAGGAGTAGCCAGCATGGATTTGTGCATAGAAGGTCATGTTTGACAAACCTTATTGAATTTTTTGAAGTAGTTACGAGGAATGTTAACGAGGGTAAGGCAGTGGATGTAGTCCATATGGACTTCAGCAAGGCCTTTGACAAAGTTCCACATGGAAGGTTAGTTAAGAAGGTTCAGTCATTAGGTATTAATGCTGGAGTAATAAAATGGATTCAACAGTGGCTAGATGGGAGATGCCAGAGAGTAGTGGTGGATAATTGTTTATCAGGATGGAGGCCGGTGACTAGCGGGGTGCCTCAGGGATCTGTTTTGGGCCCAATGTTGTTTGTAATATACATAAATGATCTGGATGATGGGGTGGTAAATTGGATTAGTAAGTATGCCGATGATACTAAGGTAGGAGGTGTTGTGGATAATGAGGTGGGTTTTCAAAGCTTGCAGGGAGATTTATGCCAGTTAGAAGAATGGGCTGAACGTTGGCAGATGGAGTTTAATGCTGAGAAGTGTGAGGTTCTACATTTTGGCAGGAATAATCCAAATAGAACATACAGGGTAAATGGTAGGGCATTGAGGAATGCAGTGGAACAGAGAGATCTAGGAATAACAGTGCATAGTTCCCTGAAGGTGGAGTCTCATGTAGATAGGGTGGTGAAGAAGGCTTTTGGAACGCTGGCCTTTATAAATCAGAGCATTGAGTACAGAAGTTGGGATGTAATGTTAAAATTGTACAAGGCATTGGTAAGGCCAAATTTGGAATATTGTGTACAGTTCTGGTCACCGAAATATAGGAAAGATATCAATAAATTAGAGAGAGTGCAGAGACGATTTACTAGGATGTTACCTGGGTTTCAGCACTTAAGTTACAGAGAAAGGTTGAACAAGTTAGGTCTCTATTCATTGGAGCGTAGAAGGTTGAGGGGGGATTTGATCGAGGTATTTAAAATGTTGAGAGGGATAGATAGAGTTGACGTGAATAGGCTGTTTCCATTGAGAGTAGGGGAGATTCAAACAAGAGGACATGATTTGAGAGTTAGGGGGCAAAAGTTTAAGGGAAACACGAGGGGGTATTTCTTTACTCAGAGAGTGATAGCTGTGTGGAATGAGCTTCCTGTAGAGGTAGTAGAGGCCAGTTCAGTTGTGTCATTTAAGGTAAAATTGGATAGGTATATGGACAGGAAAGGAGTGGAGGGTTATGGGCTGAGTGCGGGTAGGTGGGACTAGGTAAGATTAAGAGTTCGGCACAGACTAGGAGGGCCGGAATGGCCTGTTTCCGTGCTGTGATTGTTATATGGTTATATGTTATATGTTATATGTTATATGGATATGAACAAACAGTCAATATTTTGGGCCGAGACCCTTCTTCAGGAAGAGGGAAGATGTCAGAGCAAAAAGATGGGGGAAGGGGAAGGAGGATAGCTAGAAGGTGGTAAGTGAAGCCAGGTGGGTGGGAAAGGTAAAGGGCTGGATGGGAAAGAGCCTGACAGGAGGGGAGAAGAGATCATAAGAGAAAGGAAAGGAGAAGGGGCACCAGGGGTAGGTAATAGGCAGGTGAGAAGAGGTACGAGGCCAGAGTGAGGAATAGAAGAAGAGGGGAGGGGGAGGGAATTTATTTTACAGGAAGGAGAAATTGATATTCCTGCTGCAGGTTGGTGGCTATCTAGATGGAATATAAGATGAGGCTTCTCCACCCTGAGAGAGTCCTCATCATGGCAGAAGAGGAGGCCATGTACCGACATGCTGGAACGGAAATGGGAATCAGAATTTTATGTTTGGCCACTGGGAATTTCTGCTTTTGGCAGATTGGCTGGAGCTGCCCAATGGAGTGGTGCTCCAATTTATGACAGGTGTCACCAATGTAGTGGAAGCCGCATTGGGAGTACCGGACACTATAGATGATCCCAGCAGATTCGCAGGTGAAGTGTTGCCTCATCTGGAAGGACCGTTTGAGGCCTTGAATAGAGCTGAGGGAGGAGGTGAACGGACAGGTGTAGCACTTTGTCTGCTAACAGGGACAAGAGCCAGGAGGGAGATTCGTAGGGAAAGCCGAATGGACAAGTGTAAAACAGAAGGATCAATCCCTGCGAAAAGTAGAGAACAGGGTGATGCACCATCAATAACTCTCCCTGAGACGTAAAGGCGAGATATCGGCTTTTATTGACTGGAAGAAGGAACAAGCAGTGGTTGACCACCATATTACATCCTGGAGACTGAGAGGCCGGGCTCAGATCTCCATCGCCTTTATACAGGGGTCTGTGGGAGGAGCCACAGGAGCAGTCAGCAGGGGGCGTGTCCAGACAGGTATATGTAGTTCACCACACAGGGTGGGGGGGGGGGGGGTCTCATAAAGATGTGTTTGGTAGTAGGGTCCCTTTGGAGATGGCGGAAATTGTGGAGAATGATGTGTTGGATGTGGAGGCTTATGGGGTGGTGGTAAAGTCAAAAGGAACTGTTTAGGCGGGGTGAAGATAGGGTGAGTGCAGATGTCCAAGAAGTGGAGGAGATGCAGGTGAGGGCAACATCAGTGGTGGTGGAAGGGGAACATCCCTCATGTCCTGAAAAGGAAAGCCTCATCCTGGGAACAGATGTGGTGGAGACAAAGGAACTGAGAAAGGGGAATAGCATTTTCACAGAAGATAGGGTGGGAAGAGGTATAGTCTAGATAGCGGTGGGAATCAGGTTTATAAAAAATGTTGGTTGACAGTTTGTCTCCAGGGATGGAGACAGGGAGATTGAGAAAGTGGAAAGAGGTGTCAGAAATAAATTAAGTGAACTTGAGGGCAGTATGGAAGTTGGAAGCAAAACTGATGAGATTGATGGGCTCAGCACGGATGCAATCATCAATATAGTGGAGGAAGAACTGGAAAGCATTACCAGGGAAGGCTTCCAATATGGCCATGTAGGAGAATACAGTTGACATTTCAGGTAGAGGCCCTTAAACAGGACTGGAGAGGAAGGAGGAAGAAGCCAGAATAAGAAGGTGTGGGGAGAGGAAGATAAACTAGCAGGTGATAGGTGAGACCAAGTGAGGGGGGAAAGTGGTTCAGTGGGGGGGGAGGGTGAAGTATGAAACCAAGAGAGGAAAGGTGGAAGAGTTAAGGGTAGATGGAGTGAAACATTGAACAGAGCAAAGAAGTCTAACAGTCTGCATCTGGTCACATTGATTGCTCCTGGCACCAGGAGCAATGGGTAACCCCAACAGACTCACAGGTGAGGTGTCACCTCACCTGGACAACTGTTAGGCACCCTGAATGGTGGTGAGGGTGGAGGTGTAAGGGCAGTTGTAGCACTTGTCACGTTTGCCGGAATAAATTCCAGGAAGGAGATCGATGGGAAGAGCTGAGTGGACAAGAGAGTTATGTCGAGAATGATCCGTGTGGAACGTTTTGGGGGAGTGGGATGAAGGGAGAGGGAAAGTTGTGATTAGTAGTAAGATCCCATTGGAGATGGCAGAAGTTAGGGAGAATAATCTGCTGGATACGGAGCTCATGGGGTGGTAGGTAAGAACAAGGGGAAACCTGTTATGATGGCTGTAGGATGGGATAAAGGCAAATGTGCAATATGTGGGAAATGGTAGAGATGCTGGTGAGCGCAGCATCGCTGGACCAAAAGCTAAGTAGTGAGGCACCTCCTCAGCTGCCCTGAATACGTTGTGCTGAGTGATACCTTTCTCTGCCATTTACATCTTTGATTCAGTATTTTCTTCACAAAACCACAGCAGCTTGGTCATTCTCTGATTCTACCTCTGCCTCCCCACTGCCAAGTAAGCAGGCTGAGATTGCACACTGGCCCGCACCAGTGTTTCAATGCTTAATACGAAGCTTCTTTCTATTCTAGTTTAAACATCATGGAATCTGCACTCCAAGATCAGAGTTTTCAGAGACCAAATTCACCTCAGGAAGTCTTGGCATCGAAGATCTTCAAAAAGTCCTTAGGTGACTTACAATCTTAGTCATTTTGTCTTGATAGGAAAATGAATACCTTTTCATTTTTGTAAAAATCAGAACTACTAGATAATTTGGATTGCAGAGATTTGAATGAAATGGTTATTTTAATTCCCACCATCAAACCAGTTCCATTGGAATAATCCCCGCCACAGTGTTTTCACTCGCACATCTTTTCTTTTTGCTGACTGAAATCTTTTTGTTTCTGTGCAAATCAATCTGATTATTTGTACCAAGCAACTTCATAAAATATGCAACAAGATTTGTAATCAAGTTAGCAACAAAAATCTCAATTTTTCATTTATGTAACCCTTAGGCATTTTCCCCTCTCATTTTATTGATAAATATTAATGCTCTTCTTTGTCTCCCTATAGTATTATCTTCAAGTGCAAAACCATTCACACTAATTGCAATCTTTCTTTTCTGCATAGATCTTTAGCCCCCAATCTCCCCTATCCCCCTCTCTCTTTCGCATTCAAATCTCTTTTCCCCTGGTACTTCTCCAGGTACCCAATTAAAAGAAAGAAGCACATACATGTTTCTCTTCCAAAAAAAAAGTCTTGGAAGTTATCACCTTCTGGCTAGAATGGCGACTTATGCGTTAATGCCCTTTTGAGTCTGCTTGAGTTGGTCTTCAGGATGCAAGGTAATGGTATCATACTGACATACTGAATGAGCACAGAGTTAAAGAACAAAGAGCATCTACTTATGCAGAGAGTTTACTAACCCGGGATGTCCTTATAGAATGTAAAAAAAAGCAGTAACCAAATTCTGCACAGAGATATAGCAGAGCAGTATGATAATGATCAGAATATATCATGGTAATAACCCTTCACACCCCAAGCATGCATTGCTATTTTACACTTGCACCTCATAACAACACTGACACAATCACTGTCCTACTGTGATTTCATAGGCCCTGCTGCTACCTAGAAAAGTTCCTCTTGCCAAGAGTTACTTTATTATTTGCTGTCAGTCACTTTATGTTCAGACACTCCTGCACCTAGATTCACTTGATGTGCATACAATCAATGTATATAAGATGATCTTAAGTGCAGTATATGCTCAATAATTACTTGTTTGTTGTGTTTTATCGGAATATTCTTGTATTTGTTGAGCTTTTATGCTTATTTTTTTTTATGCTGCATTGGATCCAGAATAAAATCACTTTGCTCTCCTTTACACTTGTGTACTGAAGAATGACAATGAACAATTTTGAATCTTGCATTTGATCTCAAATCTCATATACTTTAGCTATATTCATCAAGAGTACATTATTGACCAAGACAGTGGGGACATCTCCCCAGCCCATAGCTAGAATTGCACTGTTGAATTCTTTACCTCTGCCAGAGAGGGGAGATGAATCCTCGGTTTAACATCTCTCCTGAGAAAATAACAATTTCTGACAGTGCAGCGAGTGCTCCCTAGTTTTTCTGTACAGAGTCAAAGTGGGACCTGAACTCCCATGTTTCTTATTTAGGAGTCATTGCTGCCAACTACTGTACAGGGAGTAGGGTTTACGCTTTTGACTTAAGTGTTCAACCCAGATATCCTATCACACTATTCATAGTTCACAGGTGCCACATAGTTTGTGGCAAAATACTCTCCTAGGGATACGCAGAGGAAAGCCGGCAATATCCAACAAGCTCATCTTAAGATGACTAACTCCTTATTTGAAAGTTAATAGATGTTTCACTACAAATGTATAGGATTAATTCAAATTCCCCTCCCAACACTTGAGGGCCAAGAACAGCTGGCACATGGGAGCAGAAAAAACCACATGATATAGGAGCAGAATTGGGCCATTTGATCCATTGAGTTTGCTCTGTCATTCAATCACAGCTGATTTTGTTTCAACTCCATACTCCCACTCTTTCCCCGTAACCCTTAACCCCCTTACCAATCAAGATCTAACCCATCTCTGCCTTAAATATAACTCAAGCACTTGGCATCCACAACTCTCTATGGTAATGGTTTCCACAGATTTCTACCCTCCGTCTGAAAAAATTTCTCCTCAACTCAGTCTAAAGGGGTGTCTCTTAATTCTGAGGCTGTGCTTTAACTCTGAGATAGACCTTGCAATGGAAATATCTTCTGCACATCCACTCTATCCATGCCTTTCAGTATTCTTTAGGTTTCAATGGGATTCCCCCTCCTTCTTCTGAATTCTATCAACTATAGGCTTAAAGCCATCAAACACTCCTGATACATTCAGCTTTGCACTTCCAGAATCGTTGTTGTAATCCTTCTCCAGAAGCAGTACATCTTTCTTCAGATGCGAGACCAAAAATACATTGCCTTTCCTTCATTTGATGTTCGTTCGAAATCCCAGGGCTCCTGACCATGGAGGTAGTGCTACTATATTACTGGTCTAGTAATCTAGAGGTTATGGGCTAATGGATCCAAGGCCATCAAGAACACAGGAGCAGAGGTAGGTGACTCATCATTCCCACCACAAGCCTGTCCCTCCATGCAAAGTGATCTTGGCTGATCATCCCCAGATGTTTCTCTTCTGTGCCATGTCTCTATAGCTTTCAATTATCAGAATTTTCAAAAATGTATCTACAGTATGTACACTTTAAACGCATTTCCAACTATTGCCCGCAAAATTTTGTAGAGCAGAGAATTCCAGAGAATCACTACAAGGTGAAATCTCTACATACTTTTGATTTAAATATCTGATTCCTTATTTTAAAACTATGCCCCCTCATTCAAAACCATCCCACTAGTGAAAATATCTTAACATATACCCTGTCGGATGTTTCAATAAGATCACCCCTTACTTTTGTATATAGGCATCCGTTAGTCTTGTGAGACCATGAATTTGCGTCTTGGAAGGTTTCCAGGGCGCAGGCCTGGGCAGGGTTGTATGGGAGACCGGCAGTTGCCCAAGCTGCAAGCCTTCCCCTCTCCATGCCACTGATGTTGTCCAAGGGAAGGGCATTAGGACCCAAGCAGCTTGACACCGGTGTCATCGCAGAGCAATGTGTTGTTAAGTGCCTTGCTCAAGGACACAATACGCAATGGTGACCTTCAGATCACTAGACCGATGCCTTATCCACTTGGCCACACGCCAACACTATTTTTGTAAATGCCAATGAATACTGTACCAGCATGTTTAGTCGGATCTCACAGCATCTTCAAGTGGAGCATCTGGTCCTAATGGTTCTCCTAACAGGATAAGGAAGATCTGCATTCGAATGACTGGCTGGAAGGCTCAATGACATTTTCAGCCCAGCACTCTTGAAGTCAGAGTTTCCACTTGTTTCAAAAGGTCATCTGTCATAATAGTACCCAAGGACAGCAGAGTGAGCTGCCTCAACAACTATTGCCCAGTTAACACTCACTGTGATGAAGTGCTTTGAGAGTTTAGTCATGGCCACAACTAACTCCTGCCTGAGCAAGGTCCAGGACCTGAAGTAAAGTGCTTACCACCACAGCAGGTCTACTGCAGGCTTTATATTTGTAACTTGTTTTTTTTAATGTCTTGCTCTGTACTTGTGTTATGAAACAACACATTTCGCGACTAATGTTAGTGACAATAAACATGATCTGATTCTAAGCTCCAAGTCTTCACAATAAGGGACAAAAAGCAATTTTCCCTGCTAAATACTTGCTGCACCTTCTTGCTAACTTTTTGTGATTTATGCATAAGAATAAATAGATTCCTTTATTCTTCACTCATTTGTAATCTCTTTCCATTTAGATAATAGATAGTTTATAAATGTATTGCACAAAGGCAGCTGGAGAATTTAAATTCTGGTAATTTAATGATCTGGAAAATAAATTGATATCACTAATGATAATTACTCTTCACAGGGTGGAGGAGGACTTTCACATAAACAATTGTGCTTACTACCATCTTCTTAAGGGGCAACTTAGAATAGAAAAGTGTTCAGCAATGCCTCAATTCAAAATAAAAAATTAAACACTAATTAGAAGAATGGAGGTTCAGAAAACAGTAACAATTATTAGTACAATAATTGAATGCAAATTTTGTGGGGAATGGTAATATTTGCTCTCAGCTAATATCAAAACAGTGATAAATTAATCTTTGAGTATTCAATAACCATATTTCCCATATGAAGACTCCAGGCTTCAAAATAAAGGATGTAGCAAACACTGTGGCCAGTTCAAAGTATTAATAAAATGTACTTTTATTATCAAAGTACATATATGTCACCATATACTACTCTGAGATTCATTTCCTAGCTGACAATCTTAAGGGGCAACTTAAGAACAGCAGATACAAAGAAACACAACAGAATCAATGAAAGACTACACACAGACAAAGACAGACAAACAATTAATGCAATGAAGATATATTGTGCAACTACAAAATAAATAAATAAATATTGAGAACATGAGTTGAAATGTGCTTGAAAGTGAGTCCATAGGTTGTCGAATCAGTTCAGTATTAATGTGAGTGAAGTTACCCGTACTGGTTCTGGCATCAAGGAGGATCGAAACATCGAGGTGACTGCAAAGGAGCCCAGGTTGGCAGTCGGTCATAATGGGTCAAGCCAGTGGTTGAGAGGCTGTGTCCTCCCCACGGGGGTCCACATCGAGCTGGACGTCAGGAGGCCCCACAGAAAGACTGGATTCGAGCTGTTGCTGTCCTCGATGCTGATAGAGGATGTTTTCAGAATTCTGAGACATATGCGATTATTGTATGAACTGCAGATAATAGAAACATAGGAAACCTACAGCACAATACAGGCCTTTCGACCCACAAAGCTGTGCCGAACATGTCCCTATCTTAGAAATTACTAGGCTTACATATAGACCACTATTTTACTAAGCTCCATATACCTATCTAAAAGCCTCTTAAAAGACCCTATCGTATCCGCCTCCACCACTGTTGCCAGTATCCCATTCCATGCACTCACCACTCTCTGAGTAAAAAACTTAACCCTAACATCTCGTCTGTACCTACTCCCCAGCACCTTAAACCTGTGTCCTCTTGTGACAACCATTTCAGCCCTGGGAAAAAGCCTCTGACTATCCACATGATCAATGCCTCTCATTATCTTGTACACCCCTATCAGGTCACCTCTAACCCTCCTTCGTTCCAAGGAGAAAAAGCCAAGTTCACTCAACTGATTCTCATGAGGCATGCTCCCCAATCCAGGCAACATCCCTGTAAATCTCCTCTGCACCCTTTCTATGACTTCCATCTCCTTCCTGTAGTGAGGCGACCAAAATTGGTCTCCTTCAGTTTATCTGTGTTTTCTTTTTTGTTGCCGACTGGTGGGTGGGCAATATGTTATTTTTTTTGGGTGAGAGAGGGTTTGTGTGTTTGATGTTATTGTCGCTGTCTTTTTGGGTGAGGGAAGGGTTGGATGATTGATGCTATTGTCACTTTTTTTTGGATGAGGGGGGAGTTGGGTGTTTGATGTTATTGTCCCTGTTCTGTTGTTGAGGGAGGCTTTTGGATGTTTGATGCTATTTTCACTGTTTTTTGTATGTGAGGAGCTTGGGAGTTAGGGGTTTGATGCTTTAGCTGCCTTGTCCACATGAGTGATCTGTTAGTTTTGTGTGAGTGAGGGAGAGTTTGAGGGGGGGATTGAGGTTTGAAAATTTTGTTTCTTTTTCTTTTTCATGTGGGTAGTGGGTCTCAAAGACTTCTGTGTTTTTTTCTGTATTTTATGGCTATCTGGAGAAGACAAATCTCAGAACTGTATTCTGCGCACATACTTTGAACTTTGAACTTTTGACCCTTTGGTGGTTGATGGTTGCACCTGAACCTGGTCATGAGGGATCTAAGACTCCTCCTGTACCTTCTTCCCACAGCCAGCAGCGAGAACAGAACATGGCCTGGATGATGGGGGTCCTCGAATATGTATGCTGCTTTCTTGTAGCAGCACTCCTTGTAGATGAAGAAAATTAAATCACCCAGTGCCTGAAATGCACAGAAGGATTAAAAAAAGGAAAATCTCTTCTTAGTTTAACCAAGAAAAAATAATGACCAAATTAATAGCAACCTTTGAAGCTGCTTTAAGGAAAGGGAAAGTTTATTTGTAATTTCAGTTCATGCATCAATGTCCTTATGCAAAGAGCATGTATGAACACAACTTCAATTAAATTGTTACATTATTAATTTTATCTGGCTTGTCAGTTCACACATCTGTGTTGATGGAATAGCAGGGAGGTACTTGAAAAAGTGTCAAAATTGGTCCTGCGAAGGCAAAAGACTTGAAAGCCGTGGAGTGATTGGACTAGTTATTATCATCATCCACATGTCTAAAGGCATCCCCCAGTTACTTTATACTAATGTGTCAAATTCCTATGGAAATTTGCCATTAATTTCTGATTGCAATAGTATTTTTGTTGGAAAAAGCCAACAGATTCCATAATTTGGTATTTGGTTTATTATTGTCAAACATAATGATGTAAAGTGAAAAAAAACAGTATTTTGCATTCCATCCATGCAAATCACTTCATCACATCTGTACATTGAGGTAGTTTGAGTGAAATTCATAAAAGACTGCAGAATAGAGTGTTTCAGTTACAAAACAAAGGGCATTTCAGGCAGACAAGAAGGTGCAAGTCCATGATGAGGTAGACTGAGAAGTCAAGAATCCACTCTGTTGTACAAGTGGTCCATCTAATAGTCTAATGGCACATGGATAAGAGCTGTCTTTGAGACCAATGTTGCATGCTTTCAGGCTTTTATATCTTCTACCCAGTGGAAGATGCAGGAGAAAGAATTAGCAGGGCAGGAGGAGTCTTTCATGCTGGCTGCTTCACCGAGGCAGCGAGAAGTAGAGACAAAGTCCACAGAAAGAAGACTGGTTTTTGTGATGTTCTGGGGAGTGTCCATAACTCTGCATTTTCTTGTGGACTCAGACACAGCAGTTGCCATAGCAAGCTGTGCTGCGTCTGATAAAGTAGGAAATTTCCCACAGTACAATGTTTCAGTGTAGGACAATTAGCCCACTATAATCTGAAAAAAGGTCCTATTTCTTCTTTCGCAATGACCTGTGAACATTTTTCTCTTAAATACTCATCTGATTGCTCTTGGAAGCTTAATACTACATCTGTTTTTGCAACTCTTCTGTAGAGTTCTCCGGTTTGATTTAACTAAAGCATCTCCCCAAGTCACCTCTGTTCCTATTTGCCTTAAATTTGTGACTTCTACTTATGAACCCTTCTACCACAGGAATAATTTTTCTTTCATTTACTGCATCAAAACTCTTCATGATTTTGAATGTCTCTATCAAGTTTCCTTTTTACCTTAAAAAGCCAGAAGAACACCATGGGTCAGGTAGAATTTATGGAGGAAAATGGGACAGATGACGCTTCAGTTCGAGATCCTTCATCCAGTTTCATCTTTGCAGATGATCTTTCCTTGACCAAAAATATTGACTGCCGATTTCCCTTTGTTTGTCCAGCCACTTCTTATAGCCTCTAATCCAGACCACATCCTGGTCGCACTCTTCTGCACTCTCCTTGTAGCCTCCACATCTTTCTTAAAATGGAGTGACCAGAATAAAATGCAATGTGCCAGATGCAGCCTAACCAGAGTTTTATAAAACTGCAATCCAGCTTCCTGACTCTCAAATGCAGTGCCTTGACTAATAAAGACAAATATGTCATGCACTTTTTTTACCACCTTATCAGCTTCTGAGGCCTCCTTTTGGGAGCTATGCACTTGGAGCCCAAAGTCCACCAGTACATCAACACTGTTAAGGGTCCTGACAGTAACTGTGTACTTTCCCTTTTCCAAAGTGCAACATAAGACTATAAGGCATAGGAGCAGTATTAAGCCATTCAACCCATTGAGTCTGCTCACCATTTGACCATGGTTGCTAAATTCTCCCTCTTAACCCCATTCTTCTGCCTTCTTCCTGTAACCTTTGACACCCTTGCTAATCAAGAACCAATCAACCTCCACTTTGAATATACCCAATGACTTGACCTTCACAGGTACACCACCTTCTGTTAAAAAAATACCTCCTAATTTCTGCTTTAGAGGGTCGTCATTCTATTCTGAGGCAGTGTATTCTGATCATAGACTCTCCCCCAATGGAAAAATCCTCAGGCAGGTCCACCTTACCTGGCCTTTCAATATTTAGTTGGTTTCAATGAAATTCTCCCTCCTTCTTCTAAGCTCCATGAATACAGGCCCAGAGCTATCAAATGATTCCCATACATTAACTTTTTCTGTGCTGTAATCACTCACATAAACTTTCTCTGTGCCCTCTCTGCTGCTCCGCGAGGTTTACTCGTCTCTGCATTGAACTGAGGCTGTGGCCTGCAACTAGTGGGCTTCTGAGTCATGAACTTCACTTCTGAAAGTTATTTTCATACTTTCATTGCTTGCATGACTTGTTTTTTTCTCTTTGCTCGTTGAGTGTTTGATGGTCATCCTTTGTTTTAATGGGTTCTATTGGGTTTCTTTGTTCTGTGGCTCCCTGTAAAGAGATGAATTTCAAGGTTATGTAAGGTATACATATTTTGATATTAAAATTTACTGTGGTTTAAACTTTGTACTTTTTGTACTTTGAAGCAGCACATGGTTTCCAAGTTACAGGGCCCAAAATTGCTCACAATACTCCAATGTGATCTGACCAATTCTTTATAAAGCCTCAGCTTTATGAACCTTATAAATACATCACGTAAGCCTGGATTAAACTCCATCTACAACTTCTTGTGATGGGATTTTCTTCTTTCTTGTTAAGGCTACATTCATTGAACTTGGTGGCAAAGGCTAAATCTTCCTCTGATAATTCAACAAAAATCGTTACCTTATGTGACAGAAGTCAACACAGTTTTAAATCAATCTGCTGCATTGCTGAATATGAGAAAGTCCATTTCATTTGGTGGGTTTACCCTTCTGCTGTTTATTTCTCCCAATACGTCCAACTCTTTGGATACATTAACTTGATAAAAACTCGAAAGATATCCTCAGAGGCAAAGTCAATATTGCCACATTGCTGGAGTAGACTGTGCTAGACAGAAATGCACATCAGTGGGGAGTGCTGGCGTTTAAGTGTGAATTCTCACTGGCAACCAGTAAATTCATGCTTCAGGAGTGGTGCAGTTTATTTCCCAAGACTATATCAGATCCAGGGCCATCTTGAATTTTTCAAATCAAATATAGGTATCTTTATACATGTGGACATTAAGGAACTAATCATCATCAGTATAATTATGGTGATCAGCTTCAGACCGCTTGTGTCAAGTGGCTCCCTGCTGAGCGCTTTTTTATTGGTGAGTGATTTTTGCTTGCACAGCTGAACCTTGTGATTTCAAAACCAGCTTGCAAGTTTCAGTGGAAGTAGTCTTTTAGCTAATATCATACCTTTTATGGTACTTAAATAATTCAATGTGTTTATTAATGTATAATGATGCTTTAGAACATCATAATTGTTTACTTGGAGGAGTATGTTAAGTGCAAAGGAGTGGATTTCAGTGTTGTTTGCAGAAAGATTATGCCCCTATCTCTGATAAGAAGGATGGTGTACTTTCATATTTTAATAAAATAAGTATCAGCTTCTATTATACAAACATTCCTTATTTTGGTCACATATTATATCATTAAGGAACTGTAAATAATATGGTGATTCAGAATCAGGTTTAGTATCATCGGCATATGCAGCAGCAATGCAATGCCATACATGATAATATAAAAAGAAATAGCTATATGAACTACAGTTGGTATATATGCATATATTAAATAGTTACACTTAAAACTAGTAGTGCAAAAACAGAACTTGGCACGTCCTCCCCGATATCATCTGGGTTTGCTCCGGGTGCTCTGATTTCCTCCCACATTCATAGTGAGTTGTGGGCGTGCCACGTTGGCACTGGAAACGTGGTAGAACTTGTTGGCTGCCCTGCACAATTCTTGCTGACTTGATCTGACGCCAATGATGCGCCTCACTTATGTTTTGATGTGCATGTGACAAGTAAAGCTTGTTCAGTTACAGTGCCTTATCGTTTTCATTGGACAATGTAGTTCTACTGAGAATAAAGAAGGAATTCACCCAGGAGAGCAGTTGGCACTGGCCAGTAGATGTCAACCCTGTATGGTCTGCACAGCAAGACGCCCTACAGCCCTTCACACTCGTTCTCCCTCTTGAATAATAGTGATGACTGGATCTTCATTCATTCACTTGGCTTAAAACCCTTACATTGCAAACCTTGACAACACAAAGTCTGAACAGGCGGGATAAGTGGAAATCATCTGACTGTTGATGCCTGAAGTCTCTTCAGAGCAATCCACAAACTGTCACAATGGTGATTGAATTATGCAGCTTCGATGATGAGGTAACTACTGCTAAGAAACTCTCAATGGAGCTCCTTTTATTGTCCATTACAGCAGTATAATAATTTTCACAATAAAAGCACTTAGGAAGCACTTGTGTTGTGGTAAACTCCCAGAAGAATTACGTTAGGAAATACAAATGCGTTAGACTCATTCTGCAAAACAATGTTAACTCTCTGGGTGATTTTATTAGCCTAGTTAACCCTTTAATATTAACTCATTGAATAGCCTTCCAGCTCATAAAAAAGAAAGCCTTTGGAATTCACTCTGATACACAAATTTAGACAATTACTTCCTGAACACACATTTCTCTCTGTGCAGACTTTATTTTTATACTGTAAGCAAATTGCCTTCAATGCCTCACACAAAGCAAGTTTTTGAGTTTGGCAGGGCCTTTGTTCACTTTTCTATGCTGAAAGCATGATATTAATGGAATAAGTGTAACTGAAAAGACAATTGAAATTTAAGAAGGGATTTTATGTATGATTTTCTGAGCTGAGGACTAGTTAAAATCAAAGAGTGGTAGTGTTGGGAGAGGTTCCAGCGACAGTGAGAAGGCAAATCTGTGAAGTGTTTTGAAAACAAATGCAGGTATTTTCAATTTCAAAAAATGGCTGGAATAAAAGATGATGAATACAGAGCGCCACAATCTGAGCGTCCATCATCAAGGGCCCCCACCATCTTGGCCATGTTTTCTTCTCACTGCTACAGCAGGGAGAAGGCACAGCAACCTTGGGTCCCAAGGCATTAGGTTCAAGGACAGCTATTACCCTTCAACCATCAAGCTCCTGAACCTGCGTGGACATCTTTACTCATCACAACACTGAACTGATTATTGAACACACCCTCTGGACTCACTTTCAAAGACTACAACTCATGTTCACAATTTATTATTTATTTGTTTGCTTGGTTGTTTATTAATATTTACACTTTTCTTTCTGTATTTTCTTTCTGTATTTGCACAATTTGTCCGAATTTGTATGCAGTTTTTCACTGATTTAATTGTACCTCTTTGTCCTGAAGAAAATGAATCTCAGGAGAGTATTTCTTAACCTATATCTACTTTGAAAATAAATTTACTTTGAAATTAGAACTTTGAATGGTCAGCCATGTTTCGGATGAGGTGGTCAGAGTATGATGCTGAGTTGCCACCTATTGTTGATATACAATAGGTGGCAACTCAGAAGAATGTTGAAATCACCAGGTCTGGAGGCTGTAACACAAATGCCCAAAGTAACACTGCTCTCTTAAATGCAGAAACAAATGCTCGGATGCATGAATTGCCTCTAGAAAGAACCAGCCATCTGTGATACACAGGAAATCCCATAGCGAGCTCGGGAAGATTTTCAAAGATGGGTGGTAGTGTTAAAGACACTCCCTGTGGATGCTGAGTGGATGGGAGTAATCAGACGGCGATGTAATCCTATTGCACAGTTTCATGCTGATAGCACAGCACCTGTCGTTCTCCAACCTTGGCAGTTTTGATAATCAAACATTTTAATATCAAAGAACTGTCCATTGCACTTCAGTCACTTGTACACCACAGAGGTAATTATCTTTCCTGTTCTGCTGCAGACCGCTTCAGCATGGACCCACTGCTCCATCCAATCGCTGTATTATCTGTGATCATCCATCTTGGCTCTGTGATAAACCCACCTCAGGGAGCCTGGACAAACAGCGAGCTGCGCGGGCACCACGATAAGGGGGCTCAGTGCGGAGTGCACAGCACTAAACGTGGATCTTTAAGGCATCTTCACATTCAGCAGTGTCAAAATCACAGCAAGAGTCAGGTTAGTCAGCTAGCAAAGACAAGTTATTCAATCAATGCCAGAAGTAGCAGTGTAATGAATCCCAGAGGGAATTCAGTATCAATACCTGCTTAGAATCAGTGTGGTATATAGACATTCTTACTTTCTATCTTATTCTCCTTTTGCAAGATATAAGAGAGCTTTCCAAATGGTGTGTAGGTGTGTAGGTGCCAGTCTCTGTATCTACCTGTGTGTGCTCTTGTGTATGTGTGTGTGTTTGCACATATGTATTTGTATCCATCTATGTATGTGTGTGTATGAGTGTTTGTGCATAAGTGTGTTTGCACGTGTGTATGTGTGTCTATCTGTGCATGTGTGTCTGTGTCCGAGAGTATCTGTGCATGTGTGTGTATGCACGTGTTTCTGTGTGCGCGTGTGTACGTACACGTAGCGTTCTGTCTGTGCCTCTCTGTCTCTCTATTTGTGCCTCCCTGTGCATCTGTGTGTGTGTGTGCCCATGTGTGTGTGTGTCCATGTGTGTGCGTGTGTGTGTGTGTGTGTGTGTGTGTGTGTGTGTGTGTGTGTGTGTGTGTCCGAGTGTGAATTGTGATCTGTGTGAGGATTGATCCATGTTCCTTTACATTTATGTTACAGAACATTGAACAGTACACTTCAGTCCACAATGTTGTGCTGAACTTTTAACCTGCTCCAACATCAATCTCACCATCCCTTCCAACCTACTCTTCCATTTTTTGTTCATCCATGTGCCTATCAAAGAAACTCTTAAATCTCCCTAACATATCTGCCACTGCCACCACTCCAGGCAGTGCATTAAATGCATTTATCACTCTCTGTGTAAAAATACTATCTCTGACATCCCACCTATACTTTCCTCCAATCACCTTAGAATTATGCCCTCTCGTATTAGCCATTTCCAGCTTGGATAAAAGGCACTGGTTGCCCACTTTATCTATTTCTTTTATCATTTTATACACCTTCATTAATTCACCTCTCATCCTCCTTTGCTCTAAGGAGAAGAGCCCTAACTCATTCAACCTATCTTCACAGGACATGCACTCTAATCCAGTCAACATCCTGGTAAATCTCCTCTGCACGCTCTCCAAAGCTTCCGCATCCGTTCTATAATGAGGCAAATCAGCACTGAACACAATACTCCAAACTTGAATTGAGTTCATTTGACAGCAGCCGCTCTTCTTCATCAACTATATAAAACATAATTGATAATACAGTACATTCACATTTCAAAGATCAAAGTTCAAAGTTCAAATATAATATCAAAGTAAATTATGTATATGTTACCACATACTTCCTTGAGATTAATCTTCTTGTAGGCATTCACAGTAGGTAGAAAGAAATATGATAGAATGAATGTGAAACTACACACAAAGATGGAAAACAACAAAAGTACAAAAGTAGACAAATATAGGAAACACATTTAATACATTTGTATTTAATGTATCACCACACTGTGGGATGTATTAACACAGTTAATACATTTAACATTCCAATAAAGGATTGAGTACTTTTCACAAACTCCTATAGATTGAGCTTTTTTTAAAAGACGATTCCATGCTTTGAAATCTCTGCTGAAGACATAGTCCACCTAGTTTGTAATTGAATGAGACATCTCTGGTGTGAAAGGATTTACCCAGAACCGGAAGAGCACAGGGAGACATGGGAATAGTTCCTCCACCTCATCATTCTTCCTACTTCCTGACAAGCAAGCATCGATTTTTCTGTTAGCAACTCTCTTAGTCTTTCTTTCATCTGCTGTTACGACAGCAAAAAGCTGACACATCCTCCACAGTCAATTAGGAGAGAATTTTATTTCTACTTGACAGATGCTTCAAGTCAAAACTTTTAAGGTGATTCTTAATGAGTTAATGGCAAAGAAAGACAAAGCAAAATACTGCAGATGCTGGAAATATGAAATAAAAGCAGAAAATATTTGGAAATATTCAGCAGATTAGGGAGCACAAGGGAGAGGAGGACAGGTAACATCTCGGGGTGAAGACATTTTTATCATGTATAGAATAGTGAGAAAATAATTGTTCAAAGTAAAGGTATTATCAAAGTACTTACTGTGTACGTCAATGTATACTAGCCTGAGATTCATTGCCTTGCAGGCACTCACAGTAGAACAAAGAAATATAATAGAATCAATGGAAAACTACACACAAAGACTGTCGTAAAACAAATGCGCAAAAGAAGTCAAACTGTACAAATATAAATAACAAACTAAATAAATATATAATACAGAACATGAGTCATAGAGTCCTTGAAGGTGAGTCAATTGGTTGTGAAATAAGTTTAGGGTTGAAGTGTGTGAAGTTATCCACACTGGTTCAGGAGCAAAACTCTTCTAATCTCGTTCCTAAATGGCTGACCCATTTTCAGACACTCCCATCTGTCATCGTGATCACTTCAGTCTGGAGCTTAAAACTCTTCCAAGTTGTCAACAGGTCACAACAGAAAATGAGCTGAGGTCACTGGCAGATCATCCATGGTTGTGATGCATGGTTAACTGTTCCTGAACTTAGTGGTGTGGTTGAGAGAACTGAGGGAGAGACTATGATAGGATGGAGAACACCTTATAGAATGTAGACATATGCTAAGGAAGGAAAGCAGCAGTGGAAGAGAGTGTTGGTCAGCAATTTATCAAAGACAAGACATGGAAACTGATGATTGAGTGAGCAAGATTAAGGCAACTGGGAGGAATTCCATTAGAAAGGGGCAGAGCTTATTCCAGTGCCATTTCTGCAGTATATAAGAATGTACTGTAATAAAGATGAGCAGGGCAACGCCAATCAACTCTCCCCCCCACCCCACCACTGCACTACCTCCCCAATACCCACTATTACATCCTGCCTGCTTTTTTTTTTACAAAAAATAAGCATTATTCATAAAAAAATACAGTAGATGCATTTATGATGTTGTCCAATTTACACTTCCATTGTGTTTTCATGTAGTGTCTGATTGTAATGTTTTCAAGATAATGGCTTCTGTACATAAAGCACCAGTATCACTCATGTAGTCTGTTTGGTCAATAAACCATTCGCATGTTTGTGCATAATAGGCCAGGCCATGGCTCCACAGTGTACTGAGGTAGAGGATTTCAGTCATTCCCCACAAAACTTTTGAGAGCCTTCATTTTTATTTTAAAAATAAACTTTATTCAATAAAATATACACAAGAAATCCATAAACAATTCTTTACATTCACTGTGTCATTTAGTCTATACATTCTAAATATTTGTCATGTGGGCTTTTTCTATGTATGGAACTCTGCTGCCACCTGGGATGGGTAAAGTTTCAATAGTGGAAAGGCTTCTACCTCAGTGTCTGGTGGTAGAAGATCCCTGGAGTGTAGTCTTTTTCTGAAAAGCCTTTGAGATGTCTGCACCATGTTTCAATGCACACTCACCCAGTTGGCAAAATTCCCTTCTGGACCAACAAATTGGACTGGAAAACGACATGTTCAGAATCAGAATCAGAATCGAGTTTGTTAACACTGACGTATGTTGTGAAATTTGTTGTTTTGTGATAGAAATACAGTGAAATACAAAAAATCTTTCTGAATGTTGCAAGAAGAAAGTTAAAAAATAATAAGGAAATAGAGCAAAAAGTGAGCAAACTAGTGTCATGGGTTCAAGGACCATTCCGAAATCTGATGGCAGAGGCGAAGAAGTTGTTCTTAAAATGTTGAGTGTGTGCCTTCAGGCTCCTGTACATCCTCCTTGATGGTAGCAATGAGAAGAGGGCATGTCCTGGGTGATGGGGGTCCTTATTGATGGATAGTACTTTTTTGAGGCATTGCCTTTTGAAGTTGTCCTGGATGCTGGGGAGGCTAATGACCATGATGGAGCTGGCAGAGTTTACAACTTTCTGCATCTTTTTTTGGTCCTGTGCAGTGACCCCTCCATACCAGACGATGATGCAACAAGTTAGAATGATTTCCATGTGACCTCTGCCTTTGGTGACATACCAATGCTCCTCAAACTCCCAATGAAATGCAACTGCCATCATGCCTTCTTTGTAATTGCAACAATATGTTTGGCCCAGGATAGACCCTCAGTGATGTTGTCACTCAGGAACTTGAAACTGCTCATGCTTTCCACTCCTGATCCCTCAATGAGGACTGGTGTGTGTTCCCTCAACTTCCCCTTTCTAAAATCCACAATCAATTCTTTGATCTTACTAATGTTAAATACAAGGGTGTTGATGTGACCAGCTGATCAATCTCACTCCTGTACGCCTTCTCATCACCATCTGAAATTCTGCCAACAACAGTTGACTTCAGCAAATTTATAGACAGTGTTTTTGCTGTCCCTAGCTACACAATCATGGGTGTAGGGAGAGTAGAGCAGTGGGCTGAGCACACCTCCATCCATGCTGATCATGATGTATCACTGCGCAGAATTTCTTTGTATCTACATTAAAGAAAAAAATGATTTTGTTCAACCAGGACTTGCCAGTGGTGCTGCTGGTAGCTGACAGCTCCATTGACCTGAGTTCAATTCCAACTTGTGTGCGTTGTTTGAATTTCCAGCATCTGCAGATTTCCTCGTGTTTGTTTCTTCCAGATGTTCCAGTTTCCTCCCCTGTCCCGCACAGGTACATCCTGAGGCCAGTTCTCCATTGGAAGAAGAAGGATTAGTTTGGAAGATTACCTCCACTTATTTAATTTGTGCAGACATCATGGATTGTGGAGCATACTCCTGTGCAATACTGTTCTATTTTGAATGCTCTGTGCAAATTCACACCTCCCAATATAAGCAACGTATTGTCTGGTTCAGGGTTTTCATTTTACTTAAAGGAAGAATTTTGCCAGCTCGGAATGTGGACATACTACATAGTAGGTGCTATCTGCTGGTAGATTAAGTGACTCCTGGAAATTAACTCCACTGAAGGTAAGTGGCAACAGAATAAAAAGAGAATTGATGGACTTAAGTGAAAGAATAGGCTATAGATCTCCCCCAGCTCAATGAATCAAACTCTTTCAAAGTTTTATAGATCTTCATGAGGCCTTTGCTTTACAGAGAATAGAGAACCAGCCTGTTAATCTTTTCCTAAAGGAGACCGCAATTTCACAATCCTTAAAAGTAGTCTATGCTCTTTTCAGAGTCCTTTGTAATTACGTGGAAGCAGAAATGCATACCATAGCATGATCTGTTTAGAAATCTTCAATCCTCTCCCTCACAGTTGTGGGTTTTATTTTGTACAAACTTCCACTAATTTGTGTTTGTGCTTCAGGTCCATTTTGTCGTCAACCCTTTTTACTGTATTTTCTTGTTTTTTTTCTCAATAGCACCCTCTCACTCTCTTGATAATTCACACCCCCTCCCTATCTAGTCCTGTGTATCTTTCTCAGACAACATTCTACTGCCTTTGCAGTGAGTTAAACACTCTCAAAAATCACCCAAGATGGAAGCTTTCTTCAGGGTTTTTAATGAGATCTTATTTACTTGCTAAAAGATATTGCTGTTTCAAGAGGATGGAGATGGAAGTCTTTCAATCATGTGCTTCAAATCTAATCCCAAACTAGCCCACATGAGAAATGATATAAGAACAACATAAGTACAGGAAGTAATGCTCATATAAAATGAACTGTACCTTTAGAGGCCAAAACACTCCCCATCATGCATCCATAGGCTGGCAACCTGAACTACCGAAACTAAAAGTCAAGTGATCACCTCACTAAATCTTTGGCAAAAGAAGGATAGTCTCAGAGACAGGTCTTGAAAGGTCTTACTGAGCAGCCTTTAACCATTCTCACTTCAAAAATACTGGCCTTGATAATGTTTCTGTTAGGGTTCAGCAAGATATACTGGGCCAGATAACCATGAGGAGAGGGTGAGCTGATTAGCTTGGAGCCCTGTTGTGGCATGATCGGCCAGACTGAGAGCAGTAGGAGTGTAGTTCCATTGGCTCTTCTGAGTTGACCAGCAGTTACATTGCATCCGACTAAGTACATAAACATAGAATATCCTTGTTAAGTTAAATATATAACCAAGCACAACCTTGTTGTCGGTAGAGAACTTAGTATCATCCAGTTCTCTGTGCAGCTCTTCCGTTATCACCTCTGTCATCTCAACTGCTAGAATAGCTGCCCCAATTTCAGGCCTTGGTGTGGTGACATCTGACTTGGGAGCTTTGCCTTGTCCAAAATGAATTCAATTTCACTATATTCAACAGTGCCCGTAACCTTCAGATATACAACAGCAGCAATAGCTTTAAGCAGTGCATCACAGAAGATGTAGACCTCTTACTTTTGAGCTGTAGATACTAGAATTGTTGCGTAGGTTCATGGAATGTTTATGTCTATAAAATCTTGAAGAGAAGAACACAATTGCTGCCACTGCTCACATTTCTCTTTGGGGAATAGGACATCCCTTTCTCAAGAATCTGAGGTCAAATCTTAATATGGATCATCCCTGGATACTGACTGGAACAGCAAATCCAAGAGGTTCAAATAGGCTGTGGATAGTGGATAGCATGGGTCGTTCAGTATCAGCCATCTGTAAAGTACGGGTGTCAGCAACAAGGTCCCATCCAAGGCCCTGACTGCACTGCATAGGAGGGAGGTCCTGTCCAAGTTCAAGATTCTATAGACATTTGACCAGATCTTCAGATTGGGAATGTTGCACAATCTCAGCACTGTTGGATATGATTTTATGCAGTCTGAGATTAGACTGTGCCCAACATGTCCTGAGCTGCTTTCAGCTTGCTGACTGCTTCTTCTGCCCTAGGAAATAATTTCAGACCATCATCAACATATGTACCTCTGTGTTCAGAATCGAATACCTTCTGTCCCACGATGGCTGTCCTCATAAGGCTATAGATTGCTACACCTGGTAAGGGACAGTTACCAAATGCATGAACTCTCATACAGTAAACTAGAATCTCACTGTCCACTTGGTGGTCATGGCAGCATAAGAATCTGAGGTAGTCTCAATGATGCTCTCTCACTAGATAGATAGATAGATAGATAGATAGATAGATAGATAGATAGATACTTTATTCATCCCCATGGGGAAATTCAACTTTTTTTCCAATGTCCCATACACTTGTTGTAGCAAAACTAATTACATACAATACTTAACTCAGTAAAAAATATGATATGCATCTAAATCACTATCTCAAAAAGCATTAATAATAGCTTTTAAAAAGTTCTTAAGTCCTGGCGGTAGAATTGTAAAGCCTAATGGCATTGGGGAGTATTGACCTCTTCATCCTGTCTGAGGAGCATTGCATCGATAGTAACCTGTCACTGAAACTGCTTCTCTGTCTCTGGATGGTGCTATGTAGAGGATGTTCAGAGTTATCCATAATTGACCGTAGCCTACTCAGCGCCCTTCGCTCAGCTACCGATGTTAAACTCTCGAGTACTTTGCCCACGACAGAGCCCGCCTTCCTTACCAGCTTATTAAGACGTGAGGCTTCCCTCTTCTTAATGCTTCCTCCCCAACACGCCACCACAAAGAAGAGGGCGCTCTCCACAACTGACCTATAGAACATCTTCAGCATCTCACTACAGACATTGAATGACGCCAACCTTCTTAGGAAGTACAGTCGACTCTGTGCCTTCCTGCACAAGGCATCTGTGTTGGCAGTCCAGTCTAGCTTCTCGTCTAACTGTACTCCCAGATACTTGTAGGTCTTAACCTGCTCCACACATTCTCCATTAATGATCACTGGCTCCATATGAGGCCTAGATCTCCTAAAGTCCACCACCATCTCCTTGGTCTTGATGATATTGAGACGCAGGTAGTTTGAGTTGCACCATATCACAAAGTCCTGTATCAGTTTCCTATACTCCTCCTCCTGTCCATTCCTGACACACCCCACTATGGCCGTGTCATCAGCGAACTTCTGCACATGGCAGGACTCCGAGTTATATTGGAAGTCTGATGTGTACAGGGTGAACAGGACCGGAGAGAGTACGGTTCCCTGCGGCGCCCCTGTGCTGCTGACCACCGTGTCAGACCTACAGTCTCCCAACCGCACATACTGAGGTCTATCTGTCAAGTAGTCCACTATCCAATCCACCATGTGAGAGTCTACTCCCATCTCCGTTAGTTTGTGCCTTAAGATCTTGGGCTGGATGGTGTTAAAGGCACTAGAGAAGTCAAGGAATGTAATCCTCACAGCACAACTGACCCCCTCTAGGTGAGAGAGTGATTTGTGCAGCAAATACGTGATAGCATCCTCCACTCCCACCTTCTCCTTATACGCAACCTGAAGAGGATCCTGGGCGTGCCTGGTTTGTGGCCTCAGATTCTGTATTATCAGCCGCTCCATGGTCTTCATAACGTGCGACGTCAAGGCAACAGGTCTGAAGTCATTCAACTCCTTTGGTTGTGGTTTCTTCGGTACCGGGACAATACAGGATGTTTTCCACTGTCTGGGTACTCTTCTCTGCTCCAGGCTCATGTTGAAGATGCGCTGTAGTGGTTCTCCCAGCTCAGTCGCACAGGCCCTCAGTAATCGTGGGGAAACTCCATCCGGTCCAGCCGCCTTGCTGGTACAGATCTTCCTCAGTTGACCTTCCACCTGTGCAGCCGTAATCCTGGGCGTGGGCAAGGTCTCCTGTGAGTGGCTATTTTCCTGTGAGGGAAGTAAGCCTGGTGTGGATTTCTGCGGTGAGGATGAGATTGAGCTGTCGAACCTGTTGAAGAAGTTGCGGAACATTTGTTCAGTATCTGCCGTGGACTCAGCTCTGAATCAGATGAGGATTCTGAGCAGACTGTGGTTGAGATCTGGACCCTGCATGAGCACATTGTTCAGTGATACACCTTTGAATTGCGCACTGGAGTCAAAGACAATTCATATTTGTACAGGTTTCTCGGGGTGGTAAACACCAAAGCTGGGCAAGTACCAGTTTTCTTTGTTGGGATCTGGTGGACGAGCTAACTCAGCATGATAGTTCCTGAAGAGTCTCTCCATGAATGTTTGTGCAATGTTCTTTCATTTCCGGTTTCCTTCTGACTGTCCGACTGAGGGACACGAGTCACCTATTGGCCTACACTCTTTTATTTGGTAGGAGTTGTTGTGGAGAACAGAAAGGAAGGGGAATTACCCAACTGTTTGATTCCTCTTTGCTAAACTCTTTGTTCATGATTCATAGGAAGATCTCATCTTCAATGGAAAGACTCAGCTTACAATCATCTCCTAAGTGACTGAAGATCAGCTTGCATAAATCTGGTTGAGCAAAGGAAAGTACATCAGGGGCTTGGTTTACTTGCCTATAATCTTCTCCTTTATACAGATTCTACTCTCACAGGGTCTGAAATGATGGGAGACCATTCTCTAGGACATTAGTCGTAAACGTGCTGACAGTAGGGTGATGAGCATCACCAAGTCAGACTTCACCCACTATGACCCAACTCAGATCCAGTTGCTGGGCATAAGGTGCATCATGCCAACCATTGCGCTGTGCATGGATGGTGTATCTACCAAGCAACAGGAGAATCTCAGCAGGAGAGTTGAGGTGGGGGGGGGGGGTTACCTTGTCAACTACGGCCTTAAAATGTGAATAACTGCTTCAGGAGTTGGGATTATGTTGTTAGGAATATGGTCACACTCAATAAGGGTTGGTAAGGGTAAGCAGACCTCTGTTGGCTCTTGTTCCAGCAACTTCTGATGTTCCCGAACATGTCTTTAGAGTGTATGGGGAAACGGAACTTTGAATACTGAATATGTCAAAGAATGCTGATTTTGCCAAAGACTCATTGCTCTGATCATCTAATATCACATATGCCTTTATATTTTGCTTGGGGATGTCCCTTCGAGTAAATACTAGCCAGATATATTTTACAGCAGGATTTTCCTTGGAAGCCTTTTCCACATACCTCTGTGCGTGAGGAAGCAGCTATGTCTGATGGATGCTCAGCTGGTTCCCTGGTGTACTGGAACCAGTAATAGCCCCAGGTCTGGCCCTGACCCAAGTGTTGATATGTGCTGGTCACTGGTACACTCAGTATATGATAGCTTTACAGTCTTTTGTTTGGTGTGCTGTTGAAGCACAATGTTTGAAGCATATTGAGTGCTCTTTTAGGAAACGTCACCAAACTGCAAACATTTTTTTCTCTGAATTCTTTGCACTTCCTCAAAGGGTGAGGTTTCTTAGAGTCATAGAGGAGTACAGCTGAGAACCAGGCCCTTCATTATGGACAGGGCATTGTTTACCGGGGTTCATGACAGAGTTTTCTAATTCAGTTCTGTTGACCATGATAGAGTGTTGGTTTTCCATGCCTTTGCTGGGGATCTCTCTTTGAATGACACGTTACAAGTTGAGAGCATAAAACAAAGGCAATTTTGCATTTCTTTGCTTCGGCAGATGAATTACACAAAGAGTGACAATGGCAGATAAGGAGTATGATGCTTCGTTTTATACTTGATCCCTTCAGCTATCACTGTTCTGAAGTCTTGATGGTGCAGTGTGGTTGCGGCAGCAAGGTGAGGCCCAGGCCCAGAAACAAGGAATGAGACATTGTTTGGCCATTGCTCGAGCAGACTCGGGGTTGAATCAAAACATCAGGGCCCATGCCTAAGAGCAAGGGTCAAGCCAATGTTTGTCTGATTTAGGTGGCAGGCTAGATTGAAAAAGGCAGGGTGTTGAGGCCGGAGGTGAGCAATGGGCCAGAGTTCAGCTTGCTGCTCCACAAGGTTCACATAACTCTGTGCTAAACTGAGGCAGTGGCCTGCAACTAAAGAGCTCCTGGACTGGCTCCGGCAATGAACTGGCTTCATGGCCACAGACTCACTTTCGTGTTTTGTTTGTTTACTTTTTCTTGTTTGCAAGATTTGTTCTTTTGTCACAAAATGGGTCTTTGACAGTCTTTTTTTAATAGGTTCTATTGGGTTTCTTGGTTTTTGTGGCAGCCTGTAACAAGATGAATTTCAAGGTTGTATACGGTATGCAAACTTTGATAATAAATGTACTTTCATCTTTGAACTCTTGCATATTGTTTTGCAGTTTCTCCACAATAGGGTTTATTCCTCTTGCTAAGTCAAAGAAATTCAGTCGTAGTAAGTAGCTCGCCTTTTTTGTGTCTTGCATTTCCGACAACAGATCTACAAGCTCCAGTGGTTTCTCTGGATCTTTCTGTGTGAGCTTTGGAAAATTATCGAGTCTGCTGAAGAGAGATTCTTCAAATGCCTCTGGAGAGCCATAACATTTGTCCAGTCTCTGCCACAGCATTTGTAAACCTTTAGCTGGATTATTAGTATGAACTGCTCTAAACCTCTGCATGTTGCAGTGACGCCCCACCAAGCCACTTACTGAGAAGCTACAGCTCTTCACTAGGCTTGAGATTTCATCCTTCTTCACATTGCAAAATCTTGACTTCCAGGATAGATAACTGGTAGACAGGCTGTCCAACACTTCTGGTCCTGCTTTGACTAGGTATCAATGAGCCAGATATCAAGCCACATTTAATGCACCAGTGCCTGCTGGGAATGAGACCATTGTAGAGACTGGTTTGCCAAATGTGTTTCCTGGGGTGGATGGAAGCTCGGTCTGTATATATTGGGCTGGCATCAGTAGCAATTCTTGACTGAGGTCTTTGTGGTGGTGGAACTGCAGAAAGGGGAGTTATAGGTCTTTACTGCTATAAACCTTGATTGTCAATACCCAGACTATGTGAAAGATATGTTGACTTTGTGATGCAGACAGCTTCTCCTTGTAGAGCTGGAGCACTGTCATTTATATAGCCAAAATGTGTTTGGACATATCCTTTAGTAAGATGCATTGGCAGTTGTGACAGTAAAGGATGACTGATTCTGGTCATAGACTCATCACTTCCTAAGTCTGCTGCTGCTTCATACACCTTTCCCTCTGCTGAAATAGCCTCAGCTTCAAGCTCTCCCTTGAACACCTCAACACATGCTCTCTCCATGCCTGGATGTGCTTTCTCTATTTGTATCCCAACTTCGTGCTTAATATAAGGCATTCCCATTCTTGCCTCTTCAGCTCTGGTGCAGGTTTGTGCAGTAGCTATGCTAATCATGGATTCGTTCAGGCATCACAAAGACATGATAGATGCACCACGTTCTGGCCTCAGTTGCAGGTCTTGCCAATCAATGTTACTCAGGTCAGAAGCTGACATTATTGTTTACGACATTCAGATACATCTCCATTTGCAGGAGATGCCTTTGAAGATGGGCTATTTCTTTCACCCTGCTGCCCTCACAATGTGCCTCTACACAGCTCTGCAGTGAGTTAAACACCTTCTCAAAAACACTCAAGAGAGAAGCTTTCTACAACTTTTTTAATGAATTTTAAATGAAATTTTAATTACTTGCAAAACACTATTGTTTCAAAGGCAAATAAAGAGAGGATAGAGATGAATGTCTTTCTACAGTGTACTTCAAATCTAATCCAAAAACTAACCCGCACAGGAAATGATATAAAGTAAACAGCTTACATCCAGGAAGTGATGTTCATACAAAATCAACTGTGTCTCTAGAAGCCAGGGCATGCATGCATCTTTGTTACCCCATGTCAGAGTAAACTACCGTGTAAAGCGGCCACTTCCTAAACTGAGAAAAAAAGAGTTTGTTAAAAAAGAAATTGGGTAAAAGAAGCCAGTCAATTTGTTGGTTATATGGAGAAAATGCAATCTCTCCTCCCCATGGAAAACCAACTTCTGTTGCACAGAGCGACTGAGCAGAGCCCAAGTGCACGACACAGGCGTGGAGGCAGAGTCGGGAGGCATTATTAACATAGCGAGCGTGGAGTCAGTACCCAGGAGCGATGCTAGACCTGGGACTGGTAGTCCTAAGAACCATAAAATGAGGTTACTCACACCAGAGTCAACCAACAAACTGGCAGCTCCTTGTTGTGGTCACAGGGTTTTTATCCTGCATTTGCTGATGGAAAGCAGGTGTTTGTAGTTAGTGGAACCTGGGAATGACTGGAACTAAATGAAGTGATTGAGGCCCAATTCCTGCGGAAAATAGCCAGGTGGGCGATTGCCAGAAGGGACCATGGCAATCTCAGGATATACTTATAGGCAGAAAGACATTCTCATTGACAATAAATTTAAATATTAGCTGCATGATAATACAATGTGCATTGCACATTTTCTATATTCTATTTGAAGCATGTTCCCTCGGCTCACTGCTCTTTTCCTTAGGGACAACAGTGGGATAGCTGTTGAAAGAGCTGTGGTGAGTTACTGCAATAGTATTGGTAGATAGTTTTTGCAATAGGCACTCTTTGTCACTGATGAAGGGGATGACTGTTTCATTGGTGAATGAGGTCTTTATCACCCTCATTTTAATAGTTTTATAAATGATAGACAGTACACTCAGTAGCCACTTTACTAGGTACCTAATAAAGAGGACTCTGAGTGTATGTCCATGGTCTTCTGTTGCTGTAGCCCGTCCGTTTCAAGCTTTGACATGCAGTGTGTTCAGAGATGCTCTTTTTCACACCGCTGTTGTAATGCATAGTTATCTGAGCTACTGGCACCTTCCTGTCGGTTTGATCTAGAGACTTTTGTGCACAAAAATCCCAGGAGATCAGCAGTTTCTGACGTACTCAAACCACCCCTTCTGGCACCAACAATTATTCCACGGTCAAAGTCACTTTGATCACTTTTCTTTCCCCATTCTGATGTTTGGTCTGAACAACAACAGAATCTCTTGGCCATGTCTGCATGCTTTTATGCATTGAGTTACTGCCACTTGATTGAGTAGATACAGTATTTGTATTAACGAGCAGATGTACCCATAAAGTGGCCATTTTATAATATTGTATAATACTTTCATCAATGTAAAAATATTTATTGCTTCCAATCAGCCCAGTAATGGAGGAACTTTGGTGTGCCTCCAAAGCCACTCGCAAGTTTCGACAGACGTATCGTGCAGAGCATTCTAACTGGCTGCATTATGTTCTGGTATGGGGGGGGGGGCACTACACAGGATTGAAGGAAGCTGCAAAATTTGTGAACTCAGTCAGCTTCATCACGGTCACTAGATTGCATCGCAACCAAAACGTCTTCAAAGAGCGATGTCTCAAAAAGACAGCATCTGTCATTAAGGACCCCCTTCACCCACGACATGCCCTCTACTCGTTCCTACCATCAGAGAGGAGGTACAGGAGTCTGAAGGTACACATTCAATGAGTCAGAAACAGCTTCTACCCCTCTGCCATTAGACTTCTGAATGGACATTGAACCCATGAACACTTCCTCACTACTTTTTTCCACTACTTATTTAATTTAACTACTGTATTTTAATATAATTATATATACTTACTTTAAATCACCATTTTTATTACTATGTGCTGCTGCCACGTACCGCAAATTTCATGACTTACTGATGATATTAAACCTGATTCTGTTTCAATGTTCTTGTGACAGGATTGTCCAATCTGACACCAGCATTAACATCTGTAAATGTACAACATTGAGTTTGTGGGGTTCAAAGAACTTTGTCCACAGTGAAATACTGCCAACTGGCACATTCCAGGCTGCCGAGGAACACACTGAATCTGAATCCTGAGGCAGCAACTGCAAGGACTGTGGGGAAGGGTCACAGCCTAGGGGTCTTCTGCTACTGGACAGGACAGGGCCAGGTTGGGGGGGAAAAGCCCCTCAAATTATTGTTATAGTGTACCACCCTAGGGAGCCACATGAGTGGCAACAGTACTATTTTCAAAAATATAATAAAACACTATTTAATGTATTGTCTATGAATGTAAGAATGAAAAGGCATTGCAGGGTTGATTCTTGAAATTTTTATATTATGAATATTTTGATGAAACGGTATGGAGATGCTGAAGAGGCCAATTTGAAGCAGAAGGAGATCTCAAGCCTGGAGGAGGTGGGAAGGCAGAAACTTTGGAAGTGTTTTAAATCATCGATTCCAGAATGAGGTACTGCCAGGAAAACCTCAAGCATAAGGATGGCCAGTGCACTACTCACTGAATTAATAAGGACAAGACAGAATGGAGGGGAGGAATATTGTCCTGTTGTGTCTCTAGTAATACAGCTGTCCTTCAGCACTGAGCCAATGTATTAAGGTAGGAAGGGGGCATGGAGGCAAACCATCGGTTTTCCTTAAACATCTCCATTAAATCATCAAATCTATCTGAGTAAGCAGTTGTTTAATATCTGAGGGACACCACTTCCATTAACCCAGCTGAGACCAGTCTATCATTCTGTCTGATACACACTGACAACACCACGTTCAGAATGTCCTGGCTGCTGGGGACATTAAGCAAAGCTCTTCTGCACCATTTTACCGTTCCAGCACTATTTTACCATGCCTCCCGTCACTGACCAGTTTAAACATATTATTCCAAGATCACCTAAAATGCATCACTTTTAGTACTGATGGAGATGTAAGTGTTAGTTAATTGACAAATGGTCTGTGCATGGTGACTACCTGATGTTCACTTGCTGGAGACCAGCCTATTGCTGTTGGAGGAGTTGTGAGCTGGAGAAGTGAGCAGTAGTTGAAACATGATTTTCTTTTGTCTCTGCAATGAATTGTCCATTTTAGATGTAATTACATCCCTTGATTTAATCCCAGTCATTACAGTGAGAGGCACCAGCTGTTAGGATGGAAACACTATTACACAGATATCAGACTGAGCTGACTGACTATTGTTTCATTGCTACTGGAACAGCGGAACTCTTTACGTGATAATCCTGTGGAAGTAATAAGATATGACTTTTCTCATTTGTTTCTAAACTCACTTGAACATAAATTAGCCTCCGAAGACTGAATTAATCCATGTTTTATCAGGTTGATCTGGTGAAATGAATTAATTTTCTTTCTCTCTGAATGTAATAAGCTTGACTTATTTGATCATTCCTCCTTTTGTTTGCATTTTCATTCGCAAGATCCCTGGAGTTCCATCAAATGGAGGTTTGGGTTCGTAGTGTGTTCTTATTTAGTGCTTAGAACAGTTCCTTAATTAAAGGTCAAAAGTAGCAGGACCCTGGAGGTTACATTCCATGTCATCTTATCTCTCTTACTCTCTCTTTGTCTATCAAACCAATATTGGGTGAAAGTACTGCAGATTTTCTTGCAAGTTCTCACTCTGTGTTTCAATTAACAAAATCTGTGCAGTGAAAATGATCTGGAGCTTTTCTCTTTGGAGCAAAGGTGACTTGACAGAGGTATATAAGATGATAAGAGGCACTATTTTTATTCCCAGAGTGGAAATGGCTAATACCAGGGGGCATAATTTAAAAGTGATTGGAGGAAAGTATAGGGGGATGTCAGGGGAAAGTTTTATAACACGGAGAGTGGTCAGTGCATGGAACAGACTGCCAGGTATGGTGGTAGAGGCAGATGAACTGGGGATATTTTAGAAAGGCATATGAATGAACGAAAAGTAGAGGGCTATGTGAGGTAGATTGATCTTTGAGGTAGGTTAAAATCTGGGCACAGCATCATGTGCTGTGCTATGTTCTGTGAAAATCAGGTGTTACATTTCTGTGTAATTTATTGTTACATATGCGAGGAGAGGTACATTACTGAATCCCAGGAGGACCTGAAGTGTCAACAAAGCTACACCACTCCACTAGCTCAGGAATGGCCCAACAGTCTCTTTGACCTCCTACCATCAGACAGAAAGTATTGTAGCATTAGGGCAAGGACCGTTAAGATCATAAAGAGCTTCTTCCCTCAGGCTGTGGAACTCCCTTCCACCAAGCTGGTCTCATCACATGTGAAGTGCCACTGAAGTTAAACAGTTTACTTTTTGACTTGGGTCCAAAGTGCACCTTATTATTTGTTAATTTATTTGTGGTAATATTACCTTATGCATTGTGTATGAGATATATGTACCGTGTTGTGCAGCTTGGTCCAGAGCGACGCTGTTTCGTTTGGTGGTAAACGTTTGTAGTTGAATGACAGTAGGTTTAAACTTGAACTTGAATTTATACTTTGTGAGTCAGGTTGAAATGCTGCTTCCAGGCACGATTGAAAATGGTGAGGCTTTGGCACCCGTTTACAAACCGGCTCAAGAAAACAAGTGGTGTTCTTTCTTGACCCTCAGAAATTTGTTAGATCTTCATTTTCTGAGGTTACTTTATGACAAACAAATCCCACAGGAAGAGTTTTATTCATTTGGTGCTTTTATCATAAAAAAAAGCTTTATTTATAAAGCACTTTCAACATGCTAAAGCACCCCAGAGTAATGCACCAGACATTACTCTAAGTATTTTAAGGATTATTTCAAGGAGAAAGGAAAAGGTCAGGTAACCACTGGAGGCGTATGGACTCAAGATCTCATGATCAGCTTTACTTCTCACATGTGCATTGAAACATCAAAACGTACAGTGAAATGTGTCATTTGCATCAGTCTAAGGATGTGTTGGTGGCAGCTCGCAAGTATTGTCATACTTCTGCCGCCAATATAGCATACCCACAGCTTACTAACCTCTACTAACTTGTATGCCTTTGGACTGTGGGAGGAAACTGGAGCACCCGGAGCAAACCCACATTGTCACGCGGAGAATGTACAAGCTCCTCACAGATAGCGATGGAAATTGAACCCCGATCACTGGCACAGTTAAGTATTACACTAGCCGCTAAACTACTGATAAAGTGAAAGAAAATGGCTGTGCTTAAGGGAGCACATTTGAAGGACCTTCAGGACTGTAAAACCTAGAGGGCTGTTTTACCTGCTTGCTTCACCTGGAAATTTGGTGCAATCGGAGTGGCCAACTAACTGACTAATTATCTGACAGGGTTCCTAAAACAAAACTTAATCAAACATAGTGAAATGAACATATGCCCCCCCCACCCCAAAGGCCTACATTCCAGGTAACTACACCTGAATGAAATTAACACTCAATCTGCTCATGGCCAATTTCAATCTAACCCACCTAAGCACATTAAGATTTGTTCCATACCCAACCTGAATTGAAAATAAAAGAGGAGGTTTACTATGTTGTACCTCAATTGCCTTGCTTAAGAACAGATACAGTATATGGAGCACTAAAATAAAACTGATTATTTATTATCGACAGCACAGAATAGGCCCTTCCAGCCCTTCGAATCACATCACCCAACAAACCTTGATTTAACACTAACCTAATCACGGAACCATATACAATGACCAATTAACATACCAACCGGTATGTCTTTGGACTGTGGGAGCAAACCCATGCGGCCATGGGAAGAACATATAGACTCCTTACAGGCAGCTCTCTTTGGGATATTGGTGGCACCAAATTTTCTTTTTCTCTGGATGCTTGTCCACTTAAGAGAGAAAGGAGTTTTAGAGCTTTTACACAGAGTGATTAATATCTGGAATAAACTTTCGGGAAAGTTGGTGGATGGAATCAGATACTGTGTTTTAGAGCTATTTAGGTAATAGATAAGGTGTATAATGATATGGGCCAAAGCAGGCAAAAGGGAAGAGGGTAGATGGGTAGAAATGTTGGCATGGTGCAGTAGGCCTCAGGGCCCTTTTCTGTGCTGAACAACTCTGATTTTGTAATGCAAGAACAAGTTGTATTTCATTTATTTTTCTTGCTACACGCAGTGAACCCATAAGACATGAGACTGTCGCAGAATTAGACCATTCGGGCCATCGAGTCTGCTCGCATTGAGCTTAAAGGTAGCTGGAAATATACAAACATGCCGGATCCCAGTTCTGACCCCAAACCTACCCACAACCCTGACGCTCTGGACCCCGATCCTGGCTGCAGTCACACCAGGTCCACAGTTCAAACCCTGGCTCCAACCGCACTCAGGACTTGCGACTCGCATTCACAATGAATGAGTGAGCCAGGCACAAGACCATCAGAATGCTACAGTTTAAGGGTGTCTGGCCTTCAAATCCCAGAAAGGCAAGTACTGAGTTGCTGTTTGGGAAATGTTGATCTGAAGTGAATCACTTCTGCAGAGAGTTGGCTCTGAAGAGGGGGAAACTCACTTGAAGAAGACAAGACTCAAATCAGTCAACGGGATAATTGGGAAGAAACTTTTTGTCTGGTGAAATCAGATTAAGATAAGGGAGCATGATCACAGAATTAGAGTGAAGTTGCTCAGGGTTAATGTCAGGGTGTATATTTTGCCATTTTTGACCGGGCATCAACTGTAAGGTTCACAAGTGATTTAATGAATTTTTGCTCAGAGAGAGCATTCAAAGTTTAAAGTAAATTTATTATCAAAGTACATACGTATATGGTACCACATACTACTCTGAGGTTCATTTTCTTATTTATTTGTTGAGGTACAGCCTGAATAGGCCCTTCGAGCCACACCGCCCAGCAGCCCCCGATTTAACCCAAGCCTAATCATGGGACAATTTACAATGACCAACTAACCTATTAATCGGTACGTCTTTGAACTGTGGGAGTAAACTGGAGAACTCGGAGGAAACCCACAGAGTCACGGGGAGAACATACAAACTCCTCACAGGTAGTGGCAGGAATTGAACCAGGGTCACTGGTACTGTTAAAGCATTGTGCTAACCACTATACTACTGTGCAGTAAAATTAAGAAATACAAACTGAATACAACAGAATTTTGAAAATAATATGAGTAAGGACCTGAATCAACAGTTATGTAGCTAAATGATAGATCAAGATGGAAGGGTGGGTGCTGGGCACGGGGAGGAGGGAGCCAATTGGTCTCCTCCAGCTCCTATAATCAATGAAAGCAACAACACTAAAGGTCCTCTCTCAGTAACTATGGATAAAATGCACTACAAGCAGAAGGAAATGATGGGAATAAATCATTTAACCTTGCTTTATATAGTATACAATGGAGTGCTATTGAAGATCTTCCAGAAACGTTCTAAAAGATTCCTGGGCATGTTACGGGAGGCGTAGTGTTAAGTGGCAACGTCCTGGGAGTGATTAATCATTTTAATTTCACTGTCATGAATTATCAGTGGAGGACAGTGAGATTGTCTCTAATGACCATGGAATAAATAAGCATCAATCTTTATTCATAGCTCCATTAAAAAGAAATGCTTTATAACATGCAAATTGACTTAAGTCAAGTTGCATTGAATATCTGAGAGGAAAGCAGGATGGTTTTACAAATTTGTTGTGTTATTTGATTTTTAAGGACACTGAATTAAAACCAAGTAAGCTGACTAATAAAGAGATAATTTAAATGTAAAAAAAGTAATTAACATTTAGATTTATTGCATTTGATAACCAAAGTTCCACATCACACACTTGCCATTATTCTGTTCATAGTATTAGCTCTACTTTAATAATTCCAATTGAATTAATTATGTTTTGTAAATACAGAATGTCTGTAGTGATAATTAAGTCTCAATTTCTCACAGGCAGCACTGGTCTATTTTCAAGAATTAGCTCTTAATTAATTCATTCTATCACATTATTTCCATCATTCGGGGTGGGCAAAGTAAGTCAAGCAAACATTCTTCGAATGATTCTTCTTAAATATGACAAGTGGCCTTTCCTCCTTTTTATCCCAATCCAGGCTACCAAGTTACATGTTTCAGTAAATTCCTCACAATCATTTGGATTGCTTTTATCTGAGTGTTATTTTAATCAGCTGCTTTCTTTTATTTCCTTGTGTATAATTTAAAATAAGCCCCTTACCTTTCTCTTGAGAATGGCTTGCGTATGAGGAATACCCCTTATGCAGTTGCAAAAGCGTTCCACATCGTGACCCCAACGCCACACTCACATAAGTAAACAACAAGTTCAAGTACATTTGGTTTGCTGTCACCTCTTGTCATGGCACACATCCAAGTACGACTGTAAATCAGCTCAACCATCCTTTACTGAGTCATACAACACAGAAACAGGCCCTTTGCTCCATCATATCTATGGCAACTAATCCAGAGTAATCCCATACTTTTGGTCCTTCACCCTCCACCCTTTGGCAATTCAAGAACTCAGATGTAGTGAGTATCTGCTTCTGCAAACTCCACAGGTGGTGTGTTTCACTGCGCTTTCAAGCTTACCGGTTAGCACAGCACAATTGCAGCTTGGAGTGCTCTGGAGTTTGCAGTTCAATTCTTGCACTGTCTGTAAGGAGTTTGTCTGCTCTCCGTGTAAACAGCATGGGTTTCCTCCTGATGCTCTGGCTTTCTCCCACAGTCCAAGGACGTACCAGTTAGTAAGCTAATTGTTCCTGTGAATAGACTATGTAGGTTGTTGAGCGGTGTTCCATGCTGTATCCCTAAATAAAATAAAATAAACAAATAAATCTTTAAATCCCCTCTAACTCCTCTTTTGAAACCCACGTCTGCTGTTATTAGACACTACTGTCATAGGGATCATTTTCCTGCTGTCTATACTATGCATCACCGTTGTGTCAAAATATCAGAATTTTTAATCCCAATGGATTAGATGAGAATACCACCAAAGTTAACTTCAGATGTTATAGAAGGCCGCTTGCTATAACCTCCTTATGGATAATGGGAATTGATAATAAAGAACAACTTTGTCAGCAATAGTCACCTGCACTTGATGTGATAATAATGTAACATAATAGTCAGTGATTAGCAATTGTGTTTTCATAGACTTTGGGTATCCCAGAGTCTCCTGAGGTTCTATGGTTATAATCTTTGCCTTTGAGTCAGATGGCCATCTGCTTGACCAGCTCGAGAACCATGACGTTAAAAATCCGGGCTAACACTGGCAATACTAAGGTTGAACTGCAAACTCCTTCGAGTGAACAATCAAGCAAGGTTCTGAATGTGCTTTGAGGTAAATGAGAAAGGTTCAAGGTCCCTATTTTGAAGGGAAGGGATGTTATCCATCTTCCGGCCAATTCATCCCCTGTAATTAACCTCAAAATAGACATATTATCTAAAGGGTCTTCCATCCAAACAATTAACTCTGCTTCTTTTCATTCAGGTGCTGTCTGGCTGCTTGAGTGTTTCCAGAATTTTCTGCATTTTTATTTCTTTTGACTTCCATTTTCTGTTTGTGATCAACATAGCTATTTGTGGGAGCTGCACAATTTTGACTGCATTTCCCACAGGTTGTGACTTCACAAACATTTCATTGGATGCAAAACTCTTTGGAAACCCCTGAGGTCATGGAATGAGGTGTAGAAAATCAACTTGTACTTTTCTTTCCATCTTAAGATGACTGACAACCGAGAATCAATTTGTCACATAGTAGAGAGCTTGTTTGCTGTGCAATTGGCCATGGAAAGATCAGGACTGTGAGGATGAGGTGCTTGAAGGTGAAACCTCCAAAGCTTTGCTTATCCAGAAATGGCAAAGATCCAATCCCAACTGGGATACACTTGTGGGAATGCACATAGCAAATCACTTCCACTTCAGCAGCATCCCCAGTTTTAGCAGACATCAACACTGAACCCTACTGCAATCTAACAGCAGTTGTCTCTTCAAAGACCACACTACTGGACAGACACTTCACTGTTGTTGCACTGGGTGCCACACTCAAGAATAAAGGATCAAGATTTAGCTGAAAGAAAATGGTGAATTAAAAATCTGGTTAACCACAAAATTCTGTTTCTGGGTTCTAATATGCCATATCCTCCATATGCTTAGTTTTACAGCATATGTTTAGTATTGCACTCTGTGTTTAACAATATTTTATTTGACACATTGTGCATTGACGGAGTCTTGATATCATAATATCATTCATTCCAACTAAATCTGTACTGAATATGATTATATTTCCTGTTGGCCCTCTGAAACCTCTGGGAAATTAATGTGATCACTATCGTGTGCTGCCAAACAGTTCAATTGTGATAGATTAATGGGCAGCCATGGACGCTATTTCCCTTTTCAGGAGATTAAGGATTATTTCACCAATAAGAAATCTACTTTTGGAGTCTGGCTAAGTGACCAGATTCTGACAGGATCTAACTGTAAATGTCCTGTGACAATGATTTCTTAATATTAGAGCTTGTCTGAAGCACATCTGAGCTTGTTATGTTTGCGGCGGTGGTTGGGCAGAGACTGATATAGGATCTGTGTCTTTTTTTTATATTCAGAGCAAGACCGAGGGCTCTATATACCTTGGCAAAGACACTTAGGATAGATTGGAGGTCTTCCCTTAAGAGCGGGGGGAGGGGGGGATGCTTAGATGTAGCTGCTTCTACAAGGCCAATCAAAGCTGTTATTTTCATTTCTTCATCATTCGCAAGCCCCAGCTGGACATTAAGAACTTAAAGTACTGCAGGTCTACCACATCAGTGAGTTTCTCATTGGCAGAGAAACTGAAGGAGCTGGACTTGACTTGGATCGTGCTGCTTTCTATATCAGAAAGGAGTCGGCATGAGAAGGTAGTGTGCAGTCTAATAGCGAGTGACCATCTTAGTCACTTTTCTTGTTACCGCAAGGAGCTACTGGACATGGCTAATGTGCGATGCTGCAAGTCCGATTCACTGGTTCATTGGCAGACGGCGGAGGAGCTGTGTGGCCTCGGTCATAGTGAAGAATATGCCCCAAGCCCGTGTACAGCTGCCCAGGAGAGCCAGAGGTGTCAGAGGCGTTGTGGCACAGCGTCCACGCTGCAGTTAGTGCTGCCTTCTCCCACCCCCTCGCCCCTCCCCTCACCATGTTTGTTCAGCAGAAGACAAACCATATTGTGTTTGAATGCAGACTGCTGCAACTTTCATGGGCTCAGGGATGAGGATGACGTGCTATATGTGCTATATTTGCCTTGTGCTGTGTATGACTGTTGGGATTGTATTTGCACCTTGGCCCCAGAGTAATGCTGTTTCATTTGGCTGCATTCAAGGGTATTCATCTATGGTTGAATGACAATTAAACTTGACCTTGAATTTCTTCAGAGTGTGCTGCTATGGCATTGACATCAGTATACTGAATCTTTCAATATAATTGCGAATACTTGGGCCGTGGTCAGGTAATGGTTTAACTTTAGACCTGAACAGATTCCAAACTTCTAAGCATCTGTAGACGGGAAAGGACAGGCAACACTTCCATGACCCTCCGGTCCAGATGAAGCACCTTAACCCAAAACATCGAGGCCATTGCTGATGCTACCTGACCTGCTGAGTTCTTCCAGGAGTTCATTTTTACTTTGCTCCAGATTCCACCATCTACTGTCTCTTGAGTCTCCAGGTAAGAATGTAATTTATAAAGGGAATGTATGGAGGATACAGAAAAGTTTAGAGGTCTTGCAGTGGTTAGGGCAGTTCCTTGGTACAGTTAGTAGTGGCACTGCTTCACAAGTTCAAAACTGACTTTGGCTAATGTCTTTGTAGAGTTGCACCTACTCCCTGTGACTGCATGGGTTTGCTTCAGCAGTTTTCTCCCATATCCCAAAGCTGTGCAGTTTGGTAGGTTAATTGACCACTGTAAACTTCACATCACATGTAGTTAAGCACTAAAATCTGGAATGAATGGATGGGAATGTTGGGAGAACAGAGGAAAGCTTAGTGCAGTTAGACAGGAATGCACAATTGAGGTTACAATCAGCTGGTGGAGTAAATCTATTCCTCCAACTAAGGTGGAAGTTCATACGTAACCTTGGTCAGGAAGATTCAAATTGAGATTCAGATTTATTTATCACATGAACATTGTTACAGTGGAATGTGACATTTGTGTTATTAACCCACACAACCAAACGATATGTTGGGGGCTGCCTGAAAGTGTCGCCACACATGCTAGCTCCAACGTAGCATGCCAGCAAAGCTCAGCAGAACAAGACACAAAACCATATGCAACAAGGAAAGACCTCATTCTCTTTCAATTAGCATGGAATCTTCAATATGGACATAACCCTTTAACATGTACACTTAAAGGAAAGCACTGTACAGTCAATTCAGATTGCCAACAATGAACTGGGGCTCAATAGTCTGCTCCAGAAGGGAGTAATCTACTGATGAAGGCATGGTGCTGCATGATTATAAATGAGAAGTTTTGGAAAACTGACCTTGCAGGAGAAGATAGCAATTTGTCAATTTGCTGTAAATGCAATTTCTCTGCAAACAAAGGCATTGATAATGATTTTACAATCAATAATCTAGTAGTTGCATGATTCATTTGGAGACCAAGCAAAACTAATCACTTAGATAATTTGAACAGAGCAGTAGTAATTCAATGGCTTGTAGTTTTATGGCCATTTAGTCGGTGGACAAGAATTTGCTTGTCATTAGATGGTTGCTTAGCAATGGGAGTCTTAGACTATGTCATTTGCCATTTGTCATTTGACATAACGAAGAGGACAGGAGTTTAGAAATTATATTGCTCACAGTATTTGTGACTACTGTGCATGGTTTTCATGGAAGCATGTAATCAGAATCATACACCACCTTCTCTCTGGGAACAGAGGAAACAGACCTCCTATCCCAACTCCTCCAAGCTCACCAATGGGCATTAGTCCAATCCCAGCATTTGGTTCTTAGCTTTCCCTTCCTATATGATTCAAGTTCTCATTTGAGTACTTCTTAAATCTTCTCTGCAATCCAGCTTCAACCAGTCTCACCACTCTCTGGGTGAAGAAGGATCCCCCTCAGACCCTCTCTGAATCTCTTTCCCTTCCACTAAACCTCTGCCATCTAGTTTTATCTCCTTTTGATATGAGGAAAAGTTTCCTGCAGTCTAGCAGGACTAGTTTACTGCAGTCATAGAAACATAGAAAACCTACAGCACATACAGGCCCTTCAGCCTACAAAGTTGTGCCGAACATGTCCCTACCTTAGAAATTACTAGGGTTACCCATAACCCTTTATTTTTCTAAGCTCCATGTACCTATCCAAATGTCTCTTAAAAGACCCTGTCGTATCTGCTTCCACCACCATTGCCAGCAGCCCAGTCCACACACTTACCACTCTCTGAGTAAAAAAACTTACCCCTGACATCTACTCTGTACCTACTCCCAAGCACCTTAAACCTGTGTCTTCTTGCGGCAACCATTTCAGCCCTGGGGAAAAAGCCTCTGACTATCCACATGATCAATGCCTCTCATCATCTTATACACCTCTATCAGGTCACCTCTCATTATCCATTGCTCCAAGGAGAAAAGGCCGAGTTCACTCAACCTGTTTTCATAAGGCATGCTCCCCAATCCAGGCAACATCCTTGTAAATCTCCTCTGCACCCTTTCTATGGCTTCCACATCCTTCCTGCAGTGAGGCGACCAGAACTGAGCACAGTACTCCAAGTGGGGTCTGACCAGGGTCCTATATAGCTGCAACATTACCTCTCAGCTCCTAAATTCAATTCAATTCTATGATTGATGAAGGCCAATACACTGTATTAACCACAGAGTCAACCTGCACAGCTGCTTTGAATGTCCTATGGACTTTGACCCCAAGATCCCTCTGATCCTCCACACTGCCAAGAGTCTTACCATTAATACTATATTCTGCTATCATATTTGACCTACCAGAATGAACCACTTCACACTTAACTGGGTTGAACTCCATCTGCCACTTCTCAGCCAAGTTTTGCATCCTATCAATGTCCCTCTGTAACCTCTGACAGCCTTCCACACTATCCACAACACCTCCAACATTTGTGTCATTATCCACAATGCCTCCAACCTTTGTGTCATTATCCACAACACCTCCAACATTTGTGTCATTATCCACAATGCCTCTAACCTTCCTGCAGTCTAGCAGCTCAAGAAGGCATATGGCGTGTCTGTCTTCAGTAATCAGGAGATCGTGTTCAATAGCTGCGAGGTAAAGCTGTAGCTCTGTAAAGCTCTGGTTAGACCACACTTGGAATATTGTGTTCAGTACTGGTTGACTCATTATAGGAAGGATATACAAGTTTTTGAGAGGGGGCAGAGGAGATTTACCAGAATGCTGCCCGGATTGGAGAGTATGTCTTACGAGGACAGGTTGAGTGAGTTCAGGTTTTTTACCTATTTGGAGCGATGGATGATGTGAGGTGACTTGATAAAGGTAGACAAGATGATAAAAAACATAGATCAAGTGGATAGCCAGAGATTCAGGAAAGCAGCGCCCATCATCCAGGACCCTCTCCATCCAGGCCATGCTCTCTTCTTGCTGTTGCCATCAGGAAGAAGTTACAGGAGCCGCAGGACCCAAACCACCAGGTTCAGGTATAGTGTTTGTTGGATTTAGTATGAATGCTGCAAGAAAATGAATCTCAGAGTTGTATATGATGACATATGTGTACTTTGATAGTAAATTTACTTTGAACTTTAAATTTTTGAACTTCTTATATTTTACTTTGAACTTTGAACCTTTGGAATTTTTATTTTTCCAGAAATGGCTATTACCACGGGGCATAATTTTAAGAAGAAGGAAAGTGTAGGGGGGAAATTAGAGGTAATTTTTTTGACACAGAAAGGGGTGAGTGCATGGAACTCACCACTTAGGGATAGTTGTAAGGCAGATACATTAGGGGTATTTAATAATCTGTTCGATCGGCACATGGATAATAAAGAATTGGAGGGCTATGTAGGAGGGTTAGATTGGTCTTGGAGTAGGTCAAAAGGTTGGCACAACATCATGGACTGAAGGGACTGTACTGTGGTGTACTGTTCTATGTTCGATGTTCTTTCCCCTCAAGACTTTATATTTCTCAATTCTGATGCTTCTTAACCTACTCTGCTACAGGAATAACACACCTAGCTTCTCCCATCTCTCCTCCTAACTGAACTGCTTCATTTCAGGCAACGTCATGGTAGAGCTTCTCTGCTTCCTCTCCAGAACTATCCAATTAGATGTTTGCTTCATGTTGGACCAAGACAGTGGTGTGGTCTTAAGCTGAATGGTCCTTACAAAAGCTAACGTGGGCATCAGTGAGCAAGTTCTCCAGAAGTGAATGCTTCTTGATAGCATTGCTGATAACACTTTCCTTCACCTTGGAACTGGATTGGATTTGTCCCACTTTTTGTAAACAGGAAACACCTAGGCAAATTCTCCAACAGGAGAAAATTTGTGATTGCTGGAAATCCGAACAACACACACAAAATGCTGGACGAACTCAGCAGGCCAGGCAGCATTTATAGAAAAAAATTACAGTCTACTTTTCGGGCCAAAATCTGCCGAAACTGGTTGACTACAGCATCATCCTTTCTTGGTCCATTATGCTTTCCAACCAGAGGCATAGAGATTGGCACCAACACCTGTTTGCTTTCTGTTGGGCAACAGTTCATGGTGTCCAGCATGGAAACAGTTGTGGCATCATCCAGCATCTTTCTTAGCTTGCCTTTAGTTGACTGTATTACAGGGGATGTGGCATGCAAATGGTGGATCGTTGCAGTTATCTGAGACAACTACAACTGTGATTGGCTGAGAAACTATAACTAGTTGTCCAGTTGTAGTTGTCTCAGCTGATCACAACACCGCAATGCTGGCCCTCCTGTTTTTACCATATACATCCCAATGTTGGTTGTTGGATTTCACTGTCACAAATGCCATTTTGACATGAGTTATTTTTCTGCAGTATAAGTTCTTAGCTAGTTATCTACAAGTTTCAGCTCAGCATCTTTGAAATACCATTCAAACTCATTTTGTGGAATGACTGAAACAGCCAAGCAAATGTCCACTGCCTTTTTAATTAATTTTCCATTCACTTCTGGTGTACACCATATTGCTTGTCTCTGGTTAGTATTAGAACATAGAACATAGAATTGTACAGCACATTACAGGCCCTTCAGCCCACAATGTTGTGCCGACCCTCAAACCCTGCCTCCCATATTACCCCCGCACCTTAAATTCCTCCATATACCTGTCTAGTAGTCTCTTAAATTTCACTAGTGTATCTGCCTCCACCACTGACTCAGGCAGTGCATTCCACGCACCAACCACTCTCTGAGTGAAAAACCTTCCTCTAATATTCCCCTTGAACTTCCCTCCCCTTACCTTAAAGCCATGTCCTCTGGTACTGAGCAGTGGTGCCCTGGGGAAGAGGCGCTGGTTGTCCACTCTGTCTATTCCTCTTAATATCTTGTACACCTCTATCATGTCTCCTCTCATCCTCCTTCTCTCCAAAGGGTAAAGCCCTAGCTCCCTTAACCTCTGATCATAATCCATACTCTCTAAACCAGGCAGCATCCTGGTGAATCTCCTCTGTACCCTTTCCAATGCTTCTACATCCTTCCTATAGTGACGCAACCAGAACTGGACACAGTACTCCAAGTGTGGCCTAACTAGAGTTTTATAGAGCTGCATCATTACATCATGTCTCTTAAACTCTATCCCTCGACTTATGAAAGCTAACACCCGATAAGCTTTCTTAACTACCCTATCTACCTGTGAGGCAACTTTCAGGGATCTGTGGACATGTACCCCCAGATCACTCTGCTCCTCCACACTACCAAGTATCCTGCCATTTACTTTGTACTCTGCCTTGGAGTTTGTCCTTCCAAAGTGTACCACCTCACACTTCTCTGGGTTGAACTCCATCTTCCACTTCTCAGCCCACTTTTGCATCCTATCAATGTCTCTGCAATCTTCGACAATCCTCTACACTATCTACAACACCACCAACCTTTGTGTCATCTGCAAACTTGCCAACCCACCCTTCTACCCCACATCCAGGTTGTTAATAAAAATCACAAAAAGAAGAGATCCCAGAACAGATCCTTGTGGGACACCACTAGTCACAACCCTCCAATCTGAATGTACTCCCTCCACCACGACCATCTGCCTTCTGCAGGCAAGCTAATTCTGAATCCACCTGGCCAAACTTCCCTGGATCCCATGCCTTCTGACTTTCTGAATAAGCCTACTGTGTGGAACCTTGTCAAATGCCTTACTAAAATCCATGTAGATCACATCCACTGCACTATCCTCATTTATATGCCTGGTCACCTCCTCAAAGAACTCTATCAGGCTTGTTAGGCACGATCTGCCATTCACAAAGCCATGCTGACTGTCCCTGATCAGACCATGATTCTCTAAATGCCCATAGACCCTATCTCTAAGAATCTTTTCCAACAGCTTTCCCACCACAGATGTAAGATTCACTGGTCTGTAATTACCTGGACTATCCCTACTACCTTTTTTTGAACAAGGGGACAACATTCACTTCCCTCCAATCCTCTGGTACCATTCCCGTGGACAACGAGGACATAAAGATCCTAGCCAGAGGTTCAGCAATCTCTTCCCTTGCCTCGTGGAGCAGCCCGGGGAATATTCTGTCAGTCCCCGAGGACTTATCCATCCTAATGTATTTTAACAACTCCAACACCTCCTCTCCCTTAATATCAACATGCTTCAGAACATCAACCTCACTCATATTGTCCTCACCGTCATCAAGTTCCCTCTCAGTGGTGAATACCGAAGAGAAGTATTCATTGAGGACCTCGCTCTCTTCCACAGCCTCTAGGCACATCTTCCCACTTTTATCTCTAATCGGTCCTACCTTCACTCCTGTCATACTTTTGTTCTTCACATAACTGAAGAATGCTTTGGGGTTTTCCTTTACCCTACTTGCCAAGGCCTTCTCATGCCCCCTTCTTGCTCTTCTCAGCCCCTTCTTAAGCTCCTTTCTTGCTACCCTATATTCCTCAATAGACCCATCTGATCCTTGCTTCCTAAACCTCATGTATGCTGCCTTCTTCCACCTGACTAGATTTTCCACTTCACTTGTCACCCATGGTTCCTTCACCCTACCATTCTTTATCTTCCTCACCGGGACAAATTTATCCCTAACATCCTGCAAGAGATCCTTAAACATCGACCACATGTCCATAGTACATTTTCCTGAAAAAACATCATCCCAGTTCACACCCGCCAGTTCTAGCCTTATAGCCTCATAATTTGCCCTTCCCCAATTAAAAATTTTCCTGTCCTCTCTGAGTCTATCTTTTTCCATGATAATTCTAAAGGTCAGGGAGCGGTGATCACTGTCCCCCAGATGCTCACCCACTGACAGATCTGTGACCTGACCCGGTTCATTACCTAATACTAGATCTAGTATGGCGTTCCCCCTAGTTGGCCTGTCAACATACTGTGACAGGAATCCATCCTGGACACACTTAACAAACTCTGCCCCATCTAAACCCTTGGAACTAATCAAGTGCCAATCAATATTAGGGAAGTTAAAGTCACCCATGATAATAACCCTGTTATTTTTGCACCTTTTTCAAAATCTGCCTCCCAATCTGCTCCTCGGTATCTCTGCTGCTACCATAGGGCCTAGAGAATACCCCCAGTAGAGTAACTGCTCCCTTCCTGTTCCTGACTTCCACCCATACTGACTCAAAAGAGGATCCTGCTACATTACCCACCCTTTCTGCAGCTGTAATAGTATCCCTGACTAGTAATGCCATCCCTCCTCCCCTTTCCCCCCCTCTCTATCCCTTTTAAAGCACTGAAATCCAGGAATATTGAGAATCCATTCCTGCCCTGGTGCCAGCCAAGTCTCCGTAATGGCCACTACATCATAATTCCATGTATGTATCCAAGCTCTCAGTTCATCACCTTTGTTCCTGATGCTTCTTGCATTGAAGTACACACACTTTAGCCCTTCTACCTTACTACCTTTATACCCTTTATTCTGCTGCTCTTTTCTCAAAGCCTCTCTATATGTTAGATCTGGCTTTCCTCCATGCACTTCTTTCACTGCTCTATCCCATCACTAGTCCCATCCCCCTTGCAAATTAGTTTAAACCCTCCCGAACTATGCTAGCAAACCTACCAGCAAGGATATTTCTCCCCCTGGAGTTCAGGTGCAACCCATCCCATCTGTACAGGTCCCACCTTCCCCAGAAGAGATCCCAATGGTCCAAAAATCTAAAACTCTGCCCCCTGCACCAACTCCTCAGCCACGCATTCAATTGCCATCTCCTCCAATTCTTACCATCACTACCACGTAGTACTGGCAGCAATCCTGAGAACGCCACCCTTGAGGTCCTGTTCTTCAGCCTTCTGCCTAGTTCCCGAAACTCACACTTCAGGACCTCATCCTCCTTCCTGCCTATGTTGTTGGTCCCAACATGTATCACGACTTCTGGTTGCTTTCCGTCTCATTCCAGGATGTCATGCACCCGGTCAGAGACAACCCGGACCCTGGCACCCGGGAAGCAACAAACCATGCGGGTTTCCTTCTCATGTCCACAAAATCTCCTGTCTGCTCCCCTGACTATAGAGTCTCCAATGACGACAGCTCTCCTCTTCTCCGTTCCATCCTTCTGCACCACAGGGTCAGACTCAGTGCCAGAGGACCTGCCACTATGGCTCACACCTGGTCGGTCGTCCTCACCAACAGCATCCAGGATGGTAAACTTATTATTCAGGTAATTATTCAGGTACAATAGTATTCATATTGTAAATTTTAAGTCCACCCAGTCCTGGGTCACTCTCATCATTATCACATTTTTCATCAACAGCATGCAGACTAGTGGTCTTCCTGAAACAACAACTTGACCTTTTTGCTTTTTCCCTTCTTCTTACTTTTATTGGATTATTGAAGACATTCAATTACTTTTGTCTGTCTGACATGCTCTTTATATGTATTCTACTTTGTTACATTTTCTGCAAGTTACACCTTTAAATCTGTATTGGTCTGGCATATGAGACCCCTTGGCATAATGGTAACACAATTTGTTCAGCCAGTCAGGTTTCTATTTAGACATTGCAATTTTGTTCACTCTCACTCTCATTCCTGACTGCAACTAAATTGCATCTCCGTCTGCTGTTTCCATTGATACAGGTATTTCAACTGCTCTTTTAAATGAGGGTTGTACTTTTAGGAGGCCATTTTTGAATGCTTTCTTGTAAGATTCCACAAACTAAACCATCTCTCAGTGCATCATTTAGCCCATATATGTCAAACTCAAGGCCCGCGGGCCAAATCCGGCCCGCGGTGGAATTATCTTTGGCCCGCGAGATAATATCTAACTACTATTAAAGCTGGCCCCAGTAATCGAAGCGCCTATGGCGTATGATATGGCTAATGCTGAGTTTATTCAGGTACCAGGTTTTCAGGGTTTTTAGTGTTTATTTGGCAGTCTTACTCGGCAGTCTTCTTCATAAGAAACGGAATTTGTAAAGTGAAACACTTTGTAGTTATAGCAGAGACTGAGACACATGAGAGCAGGCTGAAAAAACGGAGGCAACGAAAGCTGCGTTTGCACGCGTCCGACTGATCCGGCCCGCATGAAGCTGCATTTTGCTCAATCCAGCCTGTGACCTAAAATGAGTTTGACACCCCTGATTTAGCCCATCGCTGAACTGACAATGCTCAGACAACTTGTTCAATTTAGCCACATATGCCGAATGGACTCCCCTTCTTTTTGATTCCACTTATGGAACCCAAAGTGTTCTGCAATCGACAATGACTTTGGTTCTAAATGTTCCTGGATTACTTTAATGATATCAGCAAAGCTCATTTCAGCTGGTTTTGTTGGAGCAGTCAAACTTCTAAGCAAACTGCATGTCTCGAAATCCAATGCACTCAGCAAAACAGGAATTTGTTTCTCATTGGTTTCTCATTTGCTTTAACATTCTGCTTAATCTGTTCAGTATACATATTCCAGTTATCTTTTGCATAATCAAATGTGTCAATCTTTCCAACATAGCCTGTCATTTCTACCATTTTTTATGATTATTATCATAATCATTACTCACTGTTTATGAACCCATGAATTCGTCTGATTTCTGCCTTTTTTTACTCATTCCTTGTTCCTCTGATGAAGAAAACATGCTGCTCCAATGAGAAAACAGTGCTGCATTTTTTTGTAACTTGGCCGTTTCACTGTGCTCCAACAGGTAGGATTGCTATCTGGAGTTCGTTTTAAAACTACCTCAGCACTACTGTTATATTTTGTAACTCCAGAATATAAAAGCTCATTGAAAGGAAAACAAGAGAGCCAGTAATGCGAGACTGGCATTGGCTTTTACTTTAATTGAAACAGGCATGAATGGTGTGGTAGTATCATTACATATACAATTCATGTATTTTTTACATATAACCTGGTGATGAATTATTTAAATGAACAAAAATTACACTATATTTACAATATTCCTGAAGCATTAAATACACAACAGTAACATGATGGCCAGTTTCCAGACAGCAACCTCCCATAATGATGTAATGATTGGCTCAGCAGCCTTCCTGATGTTGCTCCTGGACTACAATGGCAGGGGAGCTCTCCCAGGTTTGTTGTATCTTGCCACATGTAAATTGACTATAGCATTGCAGCCTTGAGGACCCTTCAAATTTACTTCATTGGATCTGCTTAATCCCATCCTAAAGTCATAATGAACAAAACACCGAGTGCCGAGAGAGGTGCCCCTCTCTTGAAAGCGTAGTATTGAGCTCAGAGCCCTGTACTCTATGCCACCGCACTGTTCACTCTAACAACACACTATGATTCATTCTAATCAAAGACAAAGAAAGGAACAAGGGTTATTTTAAAGGACTCACATTTTAAAAAGGGTACTGTGTAAGGAAAGTTCCTTAGAGAAATGCTAATCCTTCTAAATAAGAAGCGTACAACAGAGACAGGACAAAAATTGCCTCCCTGTCAAACTATTGAAAGTCTTTTGTGCATTTTCTCTCATAAGCTTGTCCAACATAATCTTATTTACTGGGTTGATGACTGCGCACGACAACATTAATTGAAGGGGCCTCTCACTCCTCTGAAGCTCGTGCCTGATTTCAAATGCACTAGCTGGAGATTAAAAGATATTGTATCATGGCCAGGACAGATACTGCCTTTGCAGACACAGGCAATCTAATTAACGATAATCCCTTAATCTTGAGTTTGTAATACACGGCCGTTTCCCTCTGAACTGAACATCATCCAAATCAAGATGCTTTTGCCTATATTGTCCTGATTAAATGCACACCTCTTTGCCCTGAATAGGTTATCTTGCTGTTTCCCCCTCCCCTTTTAAATGCTATTAAATTCAGTTTTCTACAGTGTCGTCACCTTGGAATCCAGAAGAATTAATAGTTTAGCTTCAGGCAATACATAGTGCACAGCTGAAATGAAACTACACTTTGACACAGGCTAATTTTAACCACAGCACCCTTCTTTATCAAATAGCTTTGTCAGAATTTGGACATCTGAAAACTCTGCTGAACTTCAGGTGATTTTTAAGTCTGATTTCCCAACCTAGTGTGATTTTTCATATGCTATTTTAAGATCAATGTTGCAACTGATGTCTGAACTTCCCTTTGTGTTATCTCCTTTCATATTCTGTTTGATAAATGGGAATTAAATGACTGCATCGGAGGCAGAAAACATGGTTGACATGCCTACAAATGTAATAGAAAATTTTCTATAGTATTTAAGAATCACATGTCCATTTTAGATATTAATGGACTAGACAAAACAAAATGAAGACTGATTACTAATATGGGCTATTGGAGTAACTTTTAATTGACACAATTCAAGTTTAAAGCAACAAAAAGGGAATTTTACCAGGGCCAAATCAGACACAAAAGAGTGGATTTTAATGTTGATTATGTGTTTCCCTGCCTCCAAAACAAAACTTTTCCCAAAGCTGCGTATCTTTTTCTCTTGCTTCCACCTTCAGTGTGCTGTCTCACAATCATTTCCATATTAATAGATGTCACAAGCTAAATTCCTGATGCTCATTAAGCCAATTCATAGCAATCATAGCTTCGTCTCCATGAGCCAAATTGAAATGACCTGATATGCTCTCAGTTAGGTTAGCTATCCAATCTGCATTCTATGTTTGTACATCAGGTAGAAGTAGATTTTACCTCGGCAAGTGATATCATGGATTGAAGTATCAATGATAGATCTGTCAACCATGGATCTCCACTTCTGGACTCGACTGTTCCAATGCACCTTCCACTTGCTATAAACGCGAAGTCAATCAAGAATCTGTTGACTGTCCAAACTTGGACTGAGTTCCATTCAGGATGTTCAACTATGCAGTGTACTCAATATGCAATGTTCATCCATTTCTGCCTCTCATCTCTATGGCTAACTTGGCAAGTGGATGCATCAAGCTGTACATAAATCCTCGGTATGTAAGGGACAAGCTGAGACTTGACCTGACACTGCCTTTGCAGTGGATATGCCTGGCCTCAATGCTGCAGAACATTTCTAACAGTTGGACTGTGCTGTTCCACTTCTCCCTCATAGTAACTTCTGTGCAGTGCAACACCCTTGACCACAAGTCACTCAGACAGTGGTCTACACGGAATGTCTTTGAGATTCTCAGGGAAAGAAGGTGGTAGATTCCAAGCAGGTTGTCAAAGTCATTTGTCAAAATGCCTCATCAGCAGAACTTTCAAGAACCATGACCTGGGCTAGTTGTAGGTGAGAAGGGCCCTCCCCATCAGATCCCAAATAGACTGATGGAAGCTCATTTCCTCTGCAGGCTGACCTCCAGAAGGCTGTTGTGGTGATAAAACCAATATTCATCTCCAAGCTTAGATAACCTCTCAGCTCAATAATTAATTGATCACAAAAGCAAAAGGCTCACTTTCATGGAATCCACAAATCATGTCTCTATTATTTATTTACTTTTATTATTATTTATATGGTTTGTCTTCTTTATCACATTTGTTGGTTATCAGTTTCTGTTTATGTATAGGTCTCATAAATCCTTTTGTACTTCTTTTTTCTAGTATATGCCTACAAGAAATGAATCTCAAAGTAGCATATAGTGACATATACAGTATGTATTTTGATAAAAAGTTTACTTTGACTGTGACCTCTGGGACCTATGCCTGCAAAAATACAGTGGTCTTTCTGGAGATTCATACTGGAAAACTGGGTGACACTGGACTCTATGTTCCATGAACTGTTCCCATCCTGATCCTGAGATAAACAGTGACTATTGTAAGATCATCATCTAGCTGAAAGACAAATTTTCATCTGCCCAAAATTTATTGGAGATGTCCACCACGGAAATACTGCTGACTGGCGCATTCCAACATCCAGGCCAATGTGCTGAGGGTTGGTATATCTCCTGTGAAGCCTCAGTGGGCAGAAGATACTAGTGGATAACTTCACTGGCCACAACTCTGAACTGATTCTAAGACCTACAGCCTCTTTTCAATTACTCCTTTACAACTCAGGCGCTAAACACTCTTGTAATGTATGTAAAAGTAAACTATTATAAGATATATCAAAGCCGAATTAGGCTACTTGGCTCATTGAGTCTGTTCCGCCATTTCATCATGACTGATCCATTTCCCTCTCAACCCCAATCTCCTGCTTCTCCTCATATTCATTTCTGTCCTTACAAGTGAAGACTCTATCAACCTCTGCCTTAAGTATACCTATTGACTTGGCCTCCACAGCCACCTGTGGAGACTTGCAACAGATAGATTTGTTTTTGTATTTTGAATGGTGAGATGAACGGTATTATATAATTGCAAATTTAAGAAATAAAATAGATTTTGTCAGATAGAAGCCCAATTTTGGAAAGTTCATCTTTGTTTTCAGATTCCTGCGGTATAGTGTGTGATTTTTTTTCAGATCAGCGACCATTACACAAAAAGCTGGTAGTGATAAAGTGACAGTCGAAATTCATTGAAATATATAACCACCTGTCAACCAGGCAGAAAAGTAAATTCGATATCAGGTTTGAAATCTAAAATAAAGTCACTGAATGCAAATACTCAACAGGTCAACATGCAGAGCCCCTGGATAAGCAACTCAAGGAGTGACCACTGCACAAGCTGCCCACCCACTTGTCCTGCCAGTCACTGTTGGTGGCAGAGTCTGCACTTCCGACACTGACTTTGTTAGCCACCTCAGCATTCTCAAGTCATCCACCATCCCAAAGACTTGCCTTAGAAGAAGAAAAGAAGCTGTGCCAAAAACAATGCTCACAATGTGTTATATCATTTACACTGCACATGATTATCAGGAATTGATATATCCACTGTTTAAGAGTTACCCTCAAACTGCAAATATGGCTTTAATTGCTTCAACTTGAGGTGATTTTGTCTGAGCTGAAGGTATCTACGAATACCCGAGGTGTCTTCACCTTTTGAAGTTGGTCTATTAAAAAAAGACTCGGAATACCAAGATGAACAAATGGGAATCAAAATGCCAATAAAAATTAATTGCCTCCTTTACTCCAATTGATTTTTTGTAGCAAAGTCGGAAGACTGTAGCCCCATTCCTTAACACAATCAGACTCAGTAACCTATATTTAAGATAATAAGCAGCAAATTCAGTTAGGTACGCTCAGTGCCCGATTTATTAGGTATTTCCTGCTCATAATAAAGAGGCTACTCAGTGCATCTTCATGGACTTCTGCTTCTGTAGCCCATCCTGTAGCATATGGTTATTGAGTTACTGTCCCCTTCCAGTCAGTTTGAACCGGTCTGGACACTCCCCTTCGACCTCTCTCATTAACAAGGCATTTTCTCCCACAGATCTGCTGCCCACTGGAACTTTTTTTTGTTTGTTTATTTCTTGGACTACTCTCTGTGAACTCTAGAGACTGTTACATGTGAAAATCCCAGGAGATCAGAAGTGTCTGAGATACTCAAATCTCCCAGTCTGGCGTCATAATCATACCATTGTCAAAGCCACTTAGATCACATTTTTTCCCCATTCTGATGTTTGGTCTGAGCAACAATTGAACCTGTTGACCATGTCTGCATGCTTTTGTGCAGTGAGTTACTGACACATGGTTGTCTGAGTAAGATACTTGCAATAATGAACAGATGTACAGGTGTACTTAACAAACGTGGTCACTGAGTACATTGCTCCATTTCAGAATTGAAAACTTGTTTCCCTCTTCCCCACATTTATTGCTGAGACATTTGACAAAACAAGAGTTCAATTTGCACCTCAAAATTATTTTGAGATTGTATTCATCTGGGACAAGGGCGTTTGGAATTGAATGCAACCCCTTGATAACCTTTTTGATGTTTATTCACACAATTTTTTTTAATACAGCTCATGCTCAGAACTTAGATGGAAGTGCTGAGATTCAATTTTTGAAAAATCTGAAACTGGCAACAACATCAGCCATGGATAAAGCTGATTACATGGAGTTCTTCAAATTGCTCAGATGGTTATACGAAACATTTTTTTCACTATTAATTTAAAATGAAGGGGCAGAATTTATGAAAAATCTGTCAGTTTTCTGAAAACTTAAATGCAAGAAATTCTTCAGGTGCTGGAAATCTTGAACAGCAAATGCAAAATCCTGGAGGAACTCAGCAAGTCAGGTAGCATCTAAGGAGGGGAATAAACAGTTGAAATATTGTGCCAAGGCCATTCATCAGAACTCTGTTATAGAATGGTAAGCTGTTGATTTAGTCATTGGCCCATAGTTCCTGAAACAGGATAGATAACTCTGATAAATGTGCACTCCTATGATTTTGAAGGTGCCAGGGTGGCAGATTCTCTGGACTGTTGGATATTCCTCCTATTATACCCAACTCACTTAATTCTCTTTTTTAGATGTTACACAACAGTATTTCCCAGGGTACAAAAGGGAACATGGGATATAGCACCTGGTCTCATTAGCAGGAGCATGGAGATTAGAGCTCAGATGAGTTTCAAGGAACATGGGAAGAAACCACTAGAGAATTTATAGGGAAAGCAAGACTAGAACTAGCAGATCATTGGGTTTTTCCAAACATTCAGACAGCTGATTACTGGGGTTTTCCAATGCATTGAAAGAAATATCCAAACATGAGGAAATCTGCAGATGCTGGAAATTCAAGCAACACACACAAAATGCCGGTGGAACGCAGCAGGCCAGGCAGCATCCATAGGGAGAAGCACTGTTGACATTTCGGGACGAAGGGTCTCAGCTTCACTACAGAAAAGCTAGGTAGACAAAACTTATCCTGACTCTTGTGTTTTTATTTTCCATTTGGTTTCTGGAGTTACAAAACAGGATCTACTTTCAAGTCATCGGTTCAACAATATGCTAGGTATTTTATACCTCTAAATGTACCACATTATTCTTCTCCTAATCACCTTAAATCTGTGCTCTCCAGTTGAAAAGACATTTAAAAGCTGTTGGGAAAAGTGATGGTTAGACAAAGAGAGTATCTCAGATACAAGTTTATTTTATTGTCATGTATGCTACCAATAAAAGAAACATCCCTCCAGATCAAGGTGCATAACACAGTACATATAACTCACACACACAAAACAGATAAAGTAATATTACCACAAATAAATTAACAAACAGTGAGGTGCATTTATGGTACAAATTAAAAAGTAAACTGTATAATGCTACTGGTGCTTATTGTGTGATGAGACCCTGACAGTGGCAGGGAGTTTAACAGTCTTATGCCTATCAGATAAATGAGGCCCTAGTCTTGTTCTATCAGAGAAATATCCATTGTTCTCAGCCTCCCTCTCCTCTCCTATCTGCAAGTTAAAACTTACTTATTTTCTATATTAATTCAGTTCTGGAGTGTCTTCGATCTGAAATGTTAACTCTGTTCTTCTTTTTTGCCACTGCTGCCTGATCCAATGAGTTTTTCTAACATTTTCTGTTTTTTCATTTGTCATTGACAGATGAGGCTCCACGATGAACCTTGTCTATCATTATACACCATCGAGGCGCACCAGTGGTATACTTTCATAGAGTCAAACAGGCCTTCTGTGTGCATTGAGATACAGATAAAATTTAAACTTAGTTCTCTCTTAAATCTGTACAGTTGAATATACAGCCTTGGTGACACTTCAGTAGAATACTGAATGTATTCTGTGACTTATTACCTAAGCAGTGATGAAGCTTCACCAGAGTGGCTCCTGGGGTGGTGAGTTTAGCACACAAGGGGACATTGAGTCCATCTCCTATCAGATTCCTCCTTCTTCAGCCCTTTACCTCTTCCACCTATCACCTTGCAGCTTCTTACTTCATCCACCTTCACACCTTCCCCCTGACTTGGTCACACCTATCACCCGCCATCTTGTACTCCTTCCCCCTCCTTCTGATTTTCCCTCCTGCCCCTTGCTTTCCAGTCCTGATGAAGGGTTTTGGCCAACTATTTATTCATCTTCACAGATGCTGCCTGACCTGCTGAGCTCCTCCAGTACTTTGTGTGCATTGCTTCTTACCAGCATATTAGCACCATTCATCAACCATCAAATAACTCTTATCCTAAACTAATCCTATCTGATTTATCCTCCACACATTCGTATCAACTCTCCCTGGATTCTACTATTCACCTACACACTAGGGCCAATTTACAATAGCCAATTAACCTACCAGGCCACACATTTTTGCAATATGTGAGGAAACTGAAGGACGCAGTGGAAACACAGAAGATTCCACAGACACTGGAACTGCAGATGCAGATACTCTGATGATGAGTCCTGATGAAGGGCCTCGGCCTGAAATGTCAACTCTATTTCCTTCCACAGATGTCGCCTGATCTACTAGCTCTTCCAGCATTTTGTGTCCATTACACCAGAGGAAACCCTGTGGTGACAGGGAGAATGTGCAAACTCCACTCAGACAGCACCCGAGGTCGAGATCGAGCATAGGTCTCTGGGGCTGAGGCACAGTGCCTCTATACCAGCAATGTAACCATGCTGCTTTACTCTTTCAGCCACTAGTACAGCTGACTCTGATTCCCAGAGACAGAGACAAAACTCATTTACCCTTCTGCATTGACACAGGAGAGTGCAGGCAGACAGATCATGGCTTGTAAACACAGTCCAGGGCAGGATCCAGCTCCCATTCACCCACTCCATTGAAAATCAGCAATAAAGCTGTAGATACAAGAAACTTTCAAGGGAGAAGTAAAGAATTTATATATATATTAGGCTGCTGCTTTGGTATTCATTTCCTATTTTTCACTGGCATTAAAACAACATCGTGTGACATCTCAGAGCTGTATTTAAAAATCCCCATCAAGTTTGTTGTTCGGACTTAGTTTAAAACAAATGAGTTTTAGAAACATAGAAACATAGAAAACCTACAAGACAGTACAGGCCCTTCAGCCCACAATGCTGTTCCAAACATGTACTCACTTTAGAAATTACCTAGGGTTACCCATAGCCCTCTGTTTTTCTAAGCTCCATGAAATAGCTTGCAAGTTACTCGTGATTAAAGTCTGGCTACATGTGGCAGCAGTCGTCAACCCTGGTTTGTACGACCTGAACTTTGTTAAAGACTGAATGCAGTAAAATTGCTTTTCATTAGAAGAATTAAAATAATAACATTGAAAATACTTGGAATCAATTGCAAATAAATGTATTCATATTTAATTCTGCAAGATGATTGCAATATATGTATCATCTGTTATTGCCGTTGGGCAGTAAGTATTCCTTAAATGCAATAATCTGTTTAAATACCATGGAACTAATTGTTCTACAGAGGCAACAGTGATTAATGAAGAAAGTGTCAGAGGCAGAGGAAACTGACCTGTGCATCCTTGTATGCTGTTTACTGAAAATTAAAATGCAGGTGCAACAAGAAATAAGGAAGGCCTTTACTGTAGGATGGTGACATTTATTGGAGGAGGATTTAGGACAAGATTGAAGTCCAGCTCCAATTGAATTGGATTCCAGTGAGACCACATCTGGATCTCTGTATCTAAGGAAGTCATATACTTGTGATAGGGAGAGTGTGGTAAAGATCTAGTGCAAAGAGATTTAGTAGACTGGTCTTGTAATCAATGGAGTTTAGAGGAAAGTTCGGAGTCAAGCTACGCTCCGTCTGCCAAGAAAAAGCAGGATCTCCCTTTCGCCACCCATTTCAGTTACTTCCCATTCCCATTCTGACGTGTCAGTCCAAAGCCTCTTCTACTGCTGTGATGAGGCCACACTCAGGTTGGAGGAACCACACTTTATATTCTGTCCAGGTGGCCTCCAATCTGTTGGCATGAACATTAATTTCTCCCTCCTCTCCTTCACCATTCCCATTCCCATTTCCCTCTTTCACCTTATTTATCTCCTTACCTGCCCATCACCTCCCTCTGGTGTTCCTCCCCTTCCCTTTCTTCCATGGCCTTCTCTCCTCACCTATTATATTCCCCCTCCTCCAGCCCTCTATTTCTTTCACCAGCCAACTTCCCAGCTCTTTACCTCAACTCCTCCCCCTCTCCCAGTTTCACCTATCACCTACCACCTTGTACTTCTTCCTCCCCTCACCCTATCTTCTTAGTCTGACTTCTCCCCTTCCTTTCCAGTCCTGAAGAAGGGTCTCAGCCTGAAACGTCAATGGTTTACTCTTTTCCATAGATGCTGCCTGGCCTGCTGAGTTTCTCCAGCATTTTGTGTGCATTGCATCAGAGGAAAGAGAGCTGATTTCATTAAAATGCACCAAATTCTTACAGGCTAATGCTTCCTCATTATTATCAGGAATGATATTTCCACAAGTCTGGGCACCAAGAGCAAAGGTCAGTCTCAAAATAAGCGGTCAGCAATTTAAGACGGAGATGAAATGACATTTCTTCATCCAGAGAGTGGTCAATCTTTGGAATATTCTACACAAGAGGATGGTGGATGTTCTGTCATTGAGAGCATTCGACATCGATATATTTCTGGACATTATGAAAATAAAGGAATATAGAATGAAACCGACACTGAGGTAAAATGGTGCAAAACATGGTTGAATGGCAGACTTTTGCTTGTATCTCTCATGCTGATGTTCAGAATGACCTCTGACATTCTGAGCTGTTCTTCTCGTGAAGTTTCTTCATTAGTAATTTAAATTGGTGTCTATTTCCACAAAGTTAGAGAGTGAACGAGGAAAATGCAGAGTTAATGGTGCTTGCAAGCACTTCATCTGATAAAGCTCCTGCCTTTATTCTGATACAGTAATGGTACTGCTCAAATAACTTTGAAACCTAGTGCTTCTTTTCATATATAAGGCTACTCTTGTGAAAACAGCACATTACCTCTGTCAGCCGTGGAGTCTGCCTTGCAGTGAATTACACTTTATGAGCTAGTGCCTAGACACTTTTACAATGTCCATGGAACCAGAGTGCTTAACTCTTTCTAAAGTTTCTAAGGAAAAATTTTAAAGGGTGTATTTGTCTAGATTGCTTGAACTCTGTACATATGGAGGGGCTGAGATGAGATGAGTGAGAAAGCCCCTCAAACATTAAAATGGTGCATCACCCCAGGGGATCAAGTGAGCTCAATGGTGCTATGATCTTTAACAATAATTGAACACTATTGAATGATCTAACTGGTTGCATCACGGCCTGGTGAGGAGACACCAATGCCCAGGAACCGAAAAGTCAAGAGAAATAGGTGAATACAGACCAGTCCATTACAGGAAAGTCCCTCCCCACAACTGAGCACACTTACATGGGACACTGCCAAAGAAAGCAGCATCCATCATCAACAAACCCCACCATCCAGGCTATGCTCTCTTCTTGCCACTTCCACTGGGCAGTAGGTACAGTAGTTCGAGGTCCCACACCACCATGCTGGGAATCAGTTATTGCCCATCAGACTCCTGAACGTGGGTAATTTCACTCACCATAACTCTGATTCTGCAACCAATGCACTCGCTGTCAAAGATCCTTTACAACTTATGTTCTCAGTATTGCTTATTTTTTCTATCAGCACAGTTTGTCTTCTTTTGCACAGAGGTTGTTTGTCAGGCTTTGTTTATGTATAGATATCCATAAATTCTGTTGGATTTCTTTATTTTTCCTGTAAATGCCTGCAAGAAGAAGAACCTCAAGGTAGTATATGGGACCATATAAGTACGTGCTCAAAATCAAAGTAAAATTATTACTTTGACTTTGAATTTGAAGTTTATTTTTGAAAGATATATAAAATCTGGTCTCTGTACCTAAGGAAGGATATAAGATAAAGAAAGGAAGTGCTTCAAAGGTTCAGTAGGTAAGAACAAAGTTAATATTGCTAGGCTCTACAGTTAGTGGCCACTGTATTTGATACCTCCTGCACCTGAGAAAGTGACCACTGAGAGGCTGCAGCTGTAACCCATCCACTTCAAGGTTCAACATGTTGTACGTTCAGAGATGCTCTTTGTACGCCACTGTTGTAATGCGTGATTATGTGAGTTACTTTCGCCATCCTGCCAACTGCCATTCTCCTGTGACCTCTCTCACTAACAAGGAAGGCTTTGCTCACAGCACTGTCACTCACCGGATGTTCTTACTGTTTTTCACGCCATTCTCTGTAAATTCTAGAGCCTGTTGTGCGTGAAAATCCCAGGAGATCAGTAGTTTCTGAGATACTCAAACCACCCTGTTTGGCACCAACAATCATCCATGGTGAAACTCACTTATATCATATTTCTTCCCTATTGTGATGTTTGTTCTGAACAACATCTGAACCTCTTGACCATGTCTTCATGCCTTTATGCATTGAGTTGCTGCCACGAGATTGGCTGATTAGATATTTGCATTAATGAGCAGGTGTATGGTGTACAGGCATACCTAATTAAGTGGCCACTGGGTGTACAACCTCAGGGAATCTTGCCTTGCCTTCAGTTGATAGGCTCCTGAGATGAACATGATTCCAATGAATAAGTAAGATTGATCTGGATGTTTGCACTGAGAGGTTGTGATATTAAGACAGATTCTGACAGAAATTCACAAGATGCAGATTCTTGAAGGTTCCAGTTACTTGACTTCATAATCACAACTCGATATGAAGAGCATAATCCAGAGGAAGCATTGAAAAGTACTGCAGCAGATGTTTTATTGAATTAGCTGAAGCAGGACACAAGGGGAGCATTAAATTAGTCAGCTCCATCATGAGCACTAGCCTCCATAGCATCTTCAAAGAGTGGTGCCTCAAAAAGGCTGCGTCCATCATTAAGGACCCCCACCACCCAGGACATGCCCTCTTCTCATTGTTACCATTGGGAAGAAGGCACAGAAGCCTTAACGCACACAGTGATTCAGGAACAGCTTCTTCCCCTTTACCATCCAATTTCTGAATGGACATTGAACACTATCACACTATTTCATTTCTGTTTCTGTGTTACTTATTTAATATAACTATTTAAAATACATATGCTGCATACATACTGTAATTCACAGGTTTTTTTCTATATTATCATGAATTGCATTGTATGGCTACCACAAAGTTAACAGATTTCACAACATATGCCAGTGATATTAAACCTGTTTCTGATTCTGATTCTGAAATATCTGGGCAAGCGAGGGAAACATGGGGCATCCTATCTTGGGGTTAGGTGACAGCCACTCAATGAAAAGCAACTCAGGCAACAAATCCATATCAGCTAATCTTCTCCACAGCCTCTCAGCACCTTTTATTTCCCCATCCATGGACACTCCACCAAATGATACCCACACTGACACAGTCACTGTCCTACTGTGCTTTTATATGCCCTGCTCCTACCTCAAAGAGTTTCCTAGCATCACTTCATGTACATCCAATCAGTCTATGTATATATACTAATAACCATATAACATATAACAATTACAGCATGGAAACAGGCCATCTCGGCCCTTCTAGTCCGTGCTGAACACTTACTCTCACCTAGTCCCACTGACCTGCACTCAGCCCATAATCCTCCATTCCTTTCCTGTCCATATACCTATCCAATTTTTTTTTAAATGACAAAATCAAACCTGCCTCTACCACTTCTACTGGAAGCTCGTTCCACACAGCTACCACTCTCTGAGTAAAGAAGTTCCCCCTCGTGTTACCCCTAAACTTGTGCCCCTTAACTCTCAACTCACGCCTTCTTGTTTGAATCTCCTCTACTCTCAATGGAAAAAGCCTATCCACGTCAACTATATCTATCCCCCTCATAATTTTAAATACCTCTGTCAAGTCCCCCCTCAACCTTACATGCTCCAAAAGAATAAAGACCTAATTTGTTCAACCTTCTCTGTAACTTAGGTGCTGAAACCCAGGTAACATTCTAGTAAATCTCTTCTGTACTCTCTCTATTTCTCTATGTACTCATCTTTCCTATAATTCGGTGACCAGAACTGTACACAATACTCCAAATTTGGCCGCACCAATACCTTGTACAATTTTAACATTACATCCCAACTCCTATACTCAATGCTCTGATTTATAAAGGCCAGCATACCAAAAGCTTTCTTGACCACCCTATCCACATGAGATTCCACCTTCAGGGAACTATGAACCATTATTCCAAGATCACTCTATTCTACTGCATTCCTCAATGCCCTACCATTTACCATGTATGTCCTATTTTGATTATTCCTACCAAAATGTAGCACCTCACACTTATCAATATTATTTTACCCACCACTGACATCAAACTTACTGGCCGATAATTGCTAGGTTTACTCTTAGAACCCTTTTTAAACAATGGAACCACATGAGCAATGCGCCAGTCGTCCGGTACCAAACCCGTATCTAATGACATTTGAAATATTTCTGTCAGAGCCCCTGCTATTTCTACACTAACTTCCCTCAAGGTCCTAGGGAATATCCTGTCAGGATCTGGAGACTTATCCACTTTTATATTCTTTAAAAGCTCCAGTACTTCCTCTTCTTTAATCATCATAGTTTCCATAACTACCCTACTTGTTTCCCTTACCTTACACAATTCAATATCCTACAATTTCTTATGGATTTATGGCCACAGTCAGTTACTTGCAGATTGTGCTTTATAGGATTGCATTTACATTTATATTTATTGTGTTTTTTATGCTGCATCGGATCCAGAGTAACAATTATTTCATTCTTCTATACACACATGTACTGAAGAAAGAAAATAAACAACCTTGAATCTTGAAACCTAAAACCCTCCCCTAGAAAAGACCAGACAGTGATAATAGGAAATTTTAAAACTTGAGGGAAATTAATTTTTAGTCAATGGTTTAAGGAATATGGATTCAAGTGTTAACACCTTAATGCAAACAGAGAGTCGTGCTGCCTTCTTGTACTTGTTGTCTTTTGAATGAGCGATTAAATTGAAGCTTTTTCATTTTCCTGGATGGATATTAATGGCTCCATATCCTTCCATCAAAGAAGAATGGGGGAGTTCTCCAATGTATTCCAGTCAATTTTCACCCTTTATGCAAGTGCAGAAATAGATTATCTAATCACTGTCATAGTGTGGGAGCTTACTGTGTATAAATTATACGAAATTTCCAATAGTAGGTCTACCATTTCATTAAGTATTTTATTGATGCTAGAACATTTTCAAATGTCCTATGATGAGGAAAGGTGCTGCAGAAATCCAACTTTGCTTTATAGTAGGTTTGGCAACACACTAATTAATGGCCATGAGATACATGTGCAAGTTTAGAACTACTGATCTGAAACAATGAGTTCTTATTACATCATTGCGACTCTGAAATTTAACAACGTGAAGCTGGAATTTTAAAATAGCACAGCACATGCTTACCTTACCAACAGACTAAAAATTCATCTAAATAAATACGATCTATGTTTTTTGGAGGTTAGAAGAATGGGAGGTCACCTTATTGAAACAGATGGAATTCTCAGAGAGCATGATGAATATCAACAAGTCACACTGAAGGGAAAATCTTGAAGGAGGAAATGTAGTTACAAGATTAGAGAATGATGATCGAAAACTCAGATGTGTAATAACTCCTTCTTACAGAGGGTGGCAAATCTCTAGAATAATCCGCCCTCTGTGGAGACTATATCACTGAGAAGAAGTAAGACCAGGGGACTGAGAGCTGTCGCAGAAGACAAAATGATACGAGGTCTGGAGTAGATCACGCATGTTCATAGTGAATGGTGGAGCAGGGTTGAAGGGGTTGAGTGGTCTACTCCTGCTCTTATTTTCTCCACTTCAGGTGAATAAATCTACCCTCTTAATTTAGTCTGTCTGATATGTAACTCCTGACTCAGTAATGAGATTGTCTCATTATTATTAACACAAACAATTCTTCAGATGCTGGTCTGTGCTTTCCTCATGCCAGGAAATGGGTGTGTTCCTCACGGCCCAAAACATTGATTAATTATTCTTCTCTGTACATGCTGCCTGACCTGCTGAGTTCCTCCAGCACTTTGTGTGTATTGGCTCTTTATTGCTTCTCAGTTCAGGCCAATTAGGGATAAACTATGAATATTAATATTCAAGTCTTGTGTACAAATGGAAGGTAAATGAATGAAAAATACATTGATATAGTTCTGACTATAGGAACTGACAAACTGGCTCAGAGCTCTGTTCATTTCCTTATATTTCTTCCTTTGATGGTGGTCTAATAGAACATCAACATAGAACTTTACAGCACAGTCTGGACCATTCAGCCCATGATGCTATGTTGACCTATAAACCTACTCTAACCCTTGCCTCCTCTACAGCCCATAACCCAAAGTTCAAAGTAATTTTATTATCGAATTACATATATATAACCATATACAACCCAGAAATCCATTTTCTTGTGGGTATACATAATAAACCTATAGAACAATAACCACAAGAGAATAAATGAAAGACCAGCCAACTAAGGAGCTCAACCAGACTGCAGAAGACAACAAACTGTGCTAATAGAAAAGGAAGAAATAACAATAATAAATAAATAAGCAATAAATACTAAGAACATGAGATGAAGAGTCTTTGAAAGTGAATCCTTTGGTTGTGGGAATATTCCAATGATGGGACGAGTGAAGCTGAGGGAAGTTAGTTCAAGAGCCTGATGGTTGAGAGGCAGTAACTGCTCCTGAACCTAGTGATGTGAGTCCTGAGGCCCCTGTACCTTCTTCCCGATGGCAGCAATGAGAAGAGATCACGTACTGGGTGGTGAGGATCCCTGATGATGGATGCTTCTTTACCGCAACAGCGTTTCATGCAAATCTGCTGATGGAGATCGTGGAGGAGATTTTTTTGCCAATCCGAACTGACTGGGGTCTTCATGTGAGGAAATCAAGGATCCAATTGCACAAGGAACCCACCAATTTTGCTTACATCCACATGCCTATCTAAGAGTCTCATGTGTCCATAATGTACAAACAACACCACCATGCTTGGAGCAACACACACAAAATGCTGGTGGAACGCAGCAGGCCTGGCAGCATCTATAGGGAGAAGCACTGTCGACGATTCGGGCCGAGACCCTTTGTCAGGACCTGGATCTCGGTCTCGACCCGAAGCGTTGACAGTGCTTCTCCCTATAGATGCTACCTGGCCTGCTGCGTTCCACCAGAATTTTGTGCGTGTTGCTTGAATTTCCAGCATCTGCAGATTTCCTCCTGTTTGCCACTACGTTTGGCCAGGGTTTCCTGGTACCCACCTCTCTCTATGTAAAAAACCTTCCTCCGACATCTCCCCTAAACTTTACACCACTTACAACCATTTCACTACTTTGAGCTGGGTTCAGCTTCATCAGCAGAATGCAATACACATTTGACTGTTTCAGAGGCCTTTCATAAAGTGAATTTAAACATGAACCTTAAATGGTAAGTGTGGTGAACTACATATACCAGAGTGGTTTGCTCCCAACAGACCCCTGCTGACTGCTCCTGTGGCTCCTCCCACAAACCCCTGTATAAAGGCGATTGAGGCCTGAGGCCAGCCCTCATTCTCCAGGATGTTGTGTTGTTCATTCTTCCAGTCAATAAAAACCGATATCTCACTTCTTACGTCTCAGAGTGAGTTATTGATGGTGCATCAGTAAGGCTGTTCCTGATGTACTATTAACTCCTTTAGAAACTTAGACTGGTGCAAAATAGGTGTAAAATATGCTAAACTTGCTCGCTAGGCAGATTCTGTGGCAATGATGCTACCTTCTTGGAACTGAATGGATGGTATCTTGCTGGGTGATTCCATACTTGGAAATGATGGAAATCCACTCCATGAGTTTAGCACTAATTTCCCTTTACTTGGGAAACAGAACAAATTGACAAGCCACGACCATAGTTTTCCAGAATTTCCCATTTTCATTGTTATATCATATTGGCTTGGTTTTCCTTCTAGATCTAGGCACTGGATCCTATCACCTTATCATCAGTAAAACATTACACAAACTAAGAAGCTTATGTGGCACCAACTGTCCTCATTAAGCCATTTTGACACGTCCTATTACAGATGTCCCCTTGTTCTACACTCCCCTCCCCTAACTTCTTGCCTGCATTGACCGTATCTCTTTCCACAGGTTCTGCTTAACTGCTAAGTTTTTTTCCAGCATGATCATGTATAAGGGCGGGAGGGTGTCAGAGGTAGGATTTTTTACACAGGGGGTGGTAAGTATGTGGAATGCACTGCTAGGGATGGTTGTAAGCAGCAGATACATCAGGGACATTTAAAAGAGTCTTAGATAAGCTCATGGGTGATAGGAAAATGGAGGGCTATGTGGGAGGGAAGTGTTAGATTGATCTTAGAACAGATTAACTGATACATATAAGGTCCTATGTCACAACCACGGATTCGGCAGCGCAGCAGATACGGCAATTGCGCTCGTGAATATGCATTTGTCAGCTAATTATTATTTCATTGTGATGGTATTCAACTCAATTTTTTTCATCGTAGAGCTTGTCAAGACTTGAGCAAAGAACAGCAATGTTTCGCTGTTTGTTTGTGTTTGGCCTTGCCTGAGAAATTGGACTGTCGAGTCAACTGACTCTGAAGACCACAGTTATTCATTTTATATTTAGTTATTCCTTTCAACCTCAGTGTTGGCTTCATTTTCCATTTGAGTTTTAGTTAACGGCCCTGTTTGGCCATGCTTATTGTTTTCTTTTCCCTCTAACTCTGTTCACATTAAAGTCTGTGAACTGTCGACCCACTTCAGAGTCTCTCGTTCCGAACTTGGGCCATATCCGAACGTAGTGACACTGTACTGTGCTGTTCTATGTTCTAAGAATATGGCATCTATGTACAATAATATCCAGAGATCATAAAGGGCTCTAGGTAAACAAGAGTGCTTGGTCTATTCCTTTCATATCTGTTCATGGTTTAGCACCCTCTGTAATGTATAAATAATTGATTCATATCCATTTATCAATTCCTCTCACCATTTTAAATACTCTTAACCTTTCTACTCATTGGAAAATAACCCAATCTCCTTCAATATATGCTTAAGTATCTGGATCTGAGCCCAGAAATCGTTGCATTTAGTTTTGTTTGCCTGTTCCCTGGAACAGCTATTAGCAGCCACAAGTAATGCTTTGTTTCAAAACAATGAGGCATTATGTCATAGCTCTATAATTCGTGTCTCAAATATTTCAGCTCGTTGAAACCTTGCCAATTACGCCTGCTCTTCAGATGTATTCCCTGCTTGTTCCTTGAAATTCTTTTGGCTATCTGTGATAATTGTTGGATCCAATGTTTTTCTAGTCCAGTCGAATGTTGCATGAGTATGCAAAACAAAGTTCAGGGATCAGAGCATAAAGCATGTCAGTGAGGCAGTGCTGGTTGTGTCTGGCATAGTATGTAACTGTTAGCGTAACTCCATTACAACCCAGGGACCGGGACTGCGTTCTCTGTAAGGCGTTTGTACGATTTACCCATGACTGCATGTGTTTCCTCAGGTGCTCTGGTTTCGTCGCACATTCCAAAGATGTACGGGTTAGTAGGTAAATTAGCCACATGTGAGTAATTGGGCGGCATGGGCTCGTTGTGACAGGAAAGACTTTTTCAGTGCTGCATCTCTAAATAAAATAAATAAAAGCACTGGGTGAGTAGATTCAAAATCTCCGAGGACACTAATCAGCGACTTCTGCTTCTTGAAGATGTTCCAAGGAGCTTTATAACCAGTGAAGCAGCTCTGTACTTACTGTTGAGATGTGACAACAGCATTTCCCTGATGTAAATGTTAAAACCTACTCTACTGTATGCGAGAACATCTTGGATTCAGAAGCACGAGGTCAATTTGTACACAACAGGCTTCCAAAAGCAGTGATGTGACAATGAGGAATGACTATTTCATAATTCCTTACAAGATAGAGAGAGGCCATTTGGCTCATCACATCTATACCATCTCTTAGAAAATTCCCATCAATCAAAGTCAATTGAAACTATTGATATATGCACAGGTACATGTATGCACAAGTGCAATGAAAAGCTTAGAATCATAGAGTGTCACAGCTCAGAACAGGCCCTTCAGCCCATCCAGTCTGCCTGACCTATTTTTCTGCCTAGTCCCATCTGGACCGTAGCTCTCTCTCAGTCCTCTCATTGCTGTACCCATCCAAACTTCTCCTAAGTGATACAATTGAACCCAAATCTACAACATCCACTGACAGCCCATCCCACACTCACACCCCTTTCTGAGTGAAAAGGTTCCTCCTCAGGATCCTCTTAAATATTTCGTTTTTCACCCGAAACCTATACCTCTTGTTCTAGTCTCACCTAGCCCCAGGGTAAAAGCCCACATTGCCCCAATTGATGGCTACAATTATGTATATAACTTTTTAAATTCTAGATTATGTTTTAACTGAATTTTACTTCCTCAATAACCAGGCTTGGATTTGAACACTTGGCTGTGTCCTTCCAATTCAAATATTACAATTCTCACAACATAACCAATCATCACCAGCAGCAGCAAGGACTTTTTCTATTAGTTATTAAGCACAGGGCCTATTTCCAATGCACAGAAGGATGCAAGCAGGTGATCTTCATCCATTTAATGCTGCTGTCTTTTGCAGTTTATTTGCCCATGTTCAGGGAGCTTCAAAGAAATGTTTGCAAGATTCCAGCAGAACATGTGAACTTATCCTTTGACATTAACAGGTGAACATACATGTAGTACCACTTTATTAGGTATAGAGATATCTATTAAAATGGCTACTGGGTGTATTTCTATATGTGTGTGATGTTCTACTGCTGTAGCCCATAACAGTTCAAGGTTTGTCGTGTTGTGAGTTCAGGATTTTTCTGCTGCACAATATTGTTTTAACGTGTGATTATTTGAGTTACTGTCACCTTTCTGTCAGCTTGAAAAAGTTTGGCTATTCTCCTCTGACCTCTTTCATTAACAAGATGTTGTCACCCATGGAATGGGACGCTCTTTTTGGTTTTCACACTATTCTCTATAAATTCTAGAAACTATTCTGCATGAAAACCCCAGAAGATTAGCAGTTTATGAGATATTCAAGCCACATAGTCTGTGGCAGCAACAATCATTTCGCAGTCAAAGTCACTTTGATCACCTTTCTTCCCCATTCTGCTGTTTGGTCCAAACAACAACTGAATGCTCTTGATCACGTCTATATTCCCTCATGCTTTGAGTTGCTGCCACATGCTTGGCTGATTAGATATTTGCATTAACAGGCAGGTGTACAGGTGTAACTAATAAAGTGACCAGTTATCGGGGAATCCACAGCCCCAACCTGACACCTCCAACCACTATACCCCAAACAACTTGTGTATGCCCCTGCATATGACATCTTCCCTACTTCCGTTGTTTCAGAAGTTGCTGAGTGGCAGAATACATCATGATATAAACAGCCTATAGCAGGGCTTCTTCATCCAGCAAAATACTCTGCAAACCACTGCCTCGATTAAAGAATTTAATTAAATTTAGAGTGATACTGATAATTATAAAATTTGCCATAGAGCTAAATGTAAAAAAAAACAATATGAAAGCATATAGACAATTAGAGAAATCTCTCTCGCCTGTGGCCAAAGCTTTGAGGACTTTTCCACCAGTCAGCAGAAGTGCAATGTTAATTTTACTTTACAAAGCTGGTTAATTAGATTATATATCACCTCTGGTGACATTTCATTATCCCTTTCAATACAGAATTTCCTCTGCAGCTTAGAGACCAAGGATGGGATATCTATTGCACGATTCCAAGATCTCATCCTAAAAGTTGAGCTAAATTATTATTACAAAAAAGGAAATGGATTTTAGGATTCAATTAACAACCAGGTTCTTCAGGAAGGTAAACAGCGTTAAGGGAGACCATGCAGCCTGTCTAATTTATCCTTCGCTAACAAACTTAACCGTCTAACAACAGCATCATAAATGATTTCGTGGACTGCTTCTCCCTCTCTACTTTCCTATCAAGCAAGTCAGTTTATATATTTCCATTACACCCACACAAACAAATACTTCCTACTTCCAGTTCTGAAGAAACTCCAAAAGGAAAAGGGGCACTCCATTCTGGACTCTGGAGTGGGAAGAAGTTTCCAGGAGGACAGATGAAGAGTTTAAAGAATGTACTATAAGCCTTAAGAAATGTGTGTGACTACACTGTATGTACACCTATGAGGAACCCTGCAGCACGCAGTGACTCTATGATCTCTGTTTCAGAGGCCAAAGTCAGGCTGTCTTTCAAGAGGGTGAACCCACCGCGCAAGGCGACAGGCCCCAATGGAGTGCCTAGTAAGGATCTGAAAACCTGCGCCAACCAACTGGTGGGGGTGTCCCAAGGCATTTTCAATCTCTCATTGCTACAGTAGGAAGTTCTCACCTGCTTCAAAAGGACAACAATTGTACCAGTGCCCTGGAGGAGCAGGGTGAGTTGCCTTAATGTCTATCATCCAGTAGCAGTCACATCTACGGTGATGAAATGCTTTGAGAGGTTGGTCATGGCTAGAATCAAATCCTGCCTCAGGAAGGACCTGGGCCCACTGCAATTTGCCTATTGCCACAATAGGTCTACAGCAGACACGATCTCATGGGCACTTCACACGTGCCTTGGATCAACTAGGCAATACAATTACCTCCGTCAGGATGTTGTTTATAGACTACAGCTCAGTGTTTAACACCATCAATTCTACAGTTCTGATCAACTAGGGCTTCTGTACCTCCCTTTGCAACTGCATCCTTGGCTTCCTAACCGGACGACCATAATCTCTACGGAGTGGAAATGATATCTCCATCTAACTGACAATCAACACTGGCGCTCAGCCCTTTCCTGTACTCTCTCTACACTTATGAATGTCGTCTATAAATTTGCTGATGATATAACCATTGTAGGCAGAATCTCAGATGGTGATAAGAGGGCATACAGGAGCGAGTTGTACCAGTTAATTGAGTGGTGTCACAGCAGCAATCTTGCACTCAACATCAGTAAGACAAAAGGACTAGTTGTGGACTTCAGAAAGGGTAAGACAAGGAAACGCACACCAGTTCTCACAGAGGTATCAGAAGTGGAAAGAGTGAGCAATTTCAAGTTCCTGGGTATCATTATCTCTAAGGACATAATCTGGACCTAACTTATCGCTGCTCCTATAAAGAAGGCAAGACAGCAGCTATATTTCATTAGGGGGTTGGAGCAGATTTGGTATGTCACCGAAAACACTCGCAAATTTCTACAGATGCACCGTGGAGTTCATTCTAGCTGGCTGTATCACTGTCTGGTATGGGAAGGTGGGGTACTGTGCAGGATCGAGGTAAGCTGCGGAGCATTGAAAAATTAGTCAGCTCCATCATGGGCACTAGCCCCCATAATATCTAGGACATCATCAAGGAACAGTGCCTCAGAAATGCAGCGTTCATCATTAAAGACCCCCACCACCCAGGACATGTCCTCTTCTCATTGGTACCATCAGGAAGAAGGTACAGAGGCCTGAATGCACTCACTCAATGATGCAAGAACAGCTTCTTCCCCAATGCCATCTGATTTCTGAATGGACATTGAATCCATAAACGCTACCTCACTACTTTTTTATTTCTTATTTTTTGCACTACTTATTTAATTTAAATATTATATATTTACTGCAATTCACTGTTCTTTTCCTCTCTATTATCATGTACTGCTGACACAAAGTTAACAAATTTCATGGTATATGCTGGTGATATTAATCCAGATTCTGATACTTTGCTGGCCCCAGAGGAATGATGTTTTGTTTAGCTGTATGCATGTGTATGGTTGAATGAAAAAATATTTGAATTGAACTTGAATCTCAGGAAACCTCAAAGCACTTTATAGCCAATGAAACATAAATAATACAGCACAGGACCAGCTCTTCGGCTCACAATGTTGACCATGATACCAAACTAAACTAAATTTCTTTTGTCTATGCATGATCGATAACCCTCCATTCACTGCATATTCATGTGTCTATCCAAAACCCTCTTAAATATCTATTCTGCTTCCACCTCTATCCCTGGCAGCACACTCCAGGCTCCTACAGTGTAAAAAACATTTGGCCCATACATCTTTAAATTTTCTACCTCTCAGTTTGTCCTCTGATATTGGCATTTCTGCTCTGGGAAAATGATTGTGACCACCTATCTAATCCATGCCTCATGGTTTTAGAAACTTCTGACGCGCCTTCCCTCAGCCTTCAATACTCCAGAAAAACCACCCAAGTTTGTCCAACCTCTCCTTGTAGCTCATACCCTCTCATCCAGGCAGCGTCCAGCTAAACCTCTTCAGTACCCTAGTCAAAGCCTTTCCAAAGCCAATAAAGTACTGTTGAAAATCAACAGACTAGAGATGCTGCAAATACTCAGTGAATCAGACAACATTTATAAAGAGAAACAAATTTCATGGTGCCGGTTGTTGACTTTTCTTAGAACCCTGAATACTATTAAGGTGTTGTCACTGTGACATAATGGAAACATGGCAGCCAATTTGTGACAGTGATCAGATAACATGGTTTTGGTGGGTCTTGGCCTAAAGCATCAATTCTTTGTTCCTTTCTATAGATGCTGCCTGACCTAAATTACCTGATTTCCTCCAGAATTTTGTGTGTGTTACTTTGTATTTCCCAGCATCTGTGGAAACTCTTGACTTTATGATTCTGATGATGTTGGATTAGGATGAACTTTGGACCCAGTGGAGTAAAATGAGAGGGGAGGGGTGTGGTGTAGTAGACAGCATTGGATTGTGAAGAAATTCTCAATTATTTCTTGAAGTAATATCTTGAGATCTTTTCAACTCAGGGATATGATTTCAACTTTAGTTATACTTTAGTTATAGCTTTGCAAATACAGCAAAGCTTCACTGCATAGCAATGGTCAGTAAACAACTTCATGATCCTAATGTGTCCTTCCATGATGTCTCCAAGACTTTGCCTTCTACATTTAAGCTAATATTTGCCACTGTTGCTGATATGAAAGAGTCTGAAACATTAACTGTTTATTCCTTTCCATTGATGTTGCCTGACCAGCTGAGTTCCTCCAGCATTTTGTGTGTACGTTATATGAAAGAGTTAATGCATAATCTGTTTTTTTTACCCAGAAGCACTCCTTTGGTGCAGAACTTATATTGAAAGCTTAGAACTCTTTGCTCACGTTTCCAGAGTGGAGTTTCAGCCTTTAATAACCTGACTAAGAGAAGACAGTTGGCAGCATCTGTGGAGTAAGAAACTGTGGAGTCCATGACCCTTCTTCTGACCCTTCATGCTTTCATTTCACTTTTGGGTAGCTTTTGCAGTCTGGATAATGTTGCTGCTTACTAAGGCAAGTAACAGAGGTAGAACTACCAAGAGAACCATTCATTGAAGGCAGCCAACTCTAAACTAAACAGCAGTGACTGCTATAAAAACCAACTGAAGTTATGTCCCATAGTTCTTAAAGCTATCCTGACACTACACATCAGTGGCCACTTCATGAGGTACCTCCTATACCTAATAAAGTTATCACTGAGTGTATAATTGTCTTCTACTGCTGCCACCCATCTACTTCAAGGTTCGACATGTTGGGCATTCAGAGATGCTCTCTGGCACACCAGGAAGTGGAGTTTACCAAGGTGGTGCTGGCAATACTTGGCGAAGTTTTGAGGGCAGTTCACAAAAATATTAGATATTCTACTAAATAAATGTCTGGATCACTGCAATCCATAGTCTGTAGTTTCCCTTTGGAAGGTCTGCTATTGAACCATCTGACCAGTCAGGTCTCCTGACATAATTGGTGGACTGAACTCTCAAGAATGCAGGTTCAGCCATTGCTGCAGTCACAATTACTGGACAGGACTCGGGGCTGAATTGAAGCATTGGGGCTCGGGCCTGAGAATGGAAAACAAACCGATTTTAGGCAGTATAAGTAATGACACGACAGTAGTGGGGCTCATCACCATTAATGATGAGAAGGCCTAAAGAGAGGAGGTGGAAGAGCTCGAGGCCTTGAGTCAGGCAAATAGCCTCTTCATCAATGTCAACAAGACAAAAAGAATGGTTATCGACTTGAAGCGAGCTCACACCAATCACACCGCTCTTAACAGCAATGGAAACTGGGAGTGCACATCTCACATAACTTCTCAAGACTCCCAGAATATTTCCTACTCCATCAGGCAAGGTCACCGACACTTCTACTGTCTGAGAAGGTTGAGGACAGCTGGACTATGCACATCTACACTCATGTCATTCTACAGACGCTCAGTAAAAAGCATCCTAACATGCCGCATCGCTGCATGGTAAGGAGACTGCTCTGCAGCGGACAGGAAGACTCTACATTGGGTAGTGAAAACTGCCCAATGCGTCACCGGCTCCAGGCATTCTGACATAAAGGACATATGTACAGAAAGGTGCTGGAAAAGGGCCAGTAACATCATGAAGGATCCCACCCACATTGCTCATGGACTCTTTGTCCGACTCCCATCAGAAAAGAAGCTGTGAGGCATCTTTGCTAGGACCGCTAGATTCAAAGACATTTACTTCCCCAAGCAGTGAGGCTGATCAACAGCTCCACCCACTAACCCACCACCACTTCTTTATCATGTCCTGTCAGTCACCTTATGTTCAGACACTCCTCTGCCTAGTGTCACTTTATGGACATGCAATCAATCTATGTGTATAAGCTATCTTATGTATTTATATTTATTGTGTTTTTCATTATTGTGTTCTTTAGCTGATTGTGTTTTTCTGTGCTTCAGCAGATCTGGGTTAATGCTTCCTTTGTTCTCCTTTACTCTTGTGTACTGAAAAAGACATTAAGCCTCAATCTTGGACCGGATTAAAAAGATTAAGGCATCAAGTCGAGGGTGGAGGACAATCCGGTGCTCAGTTCACTTCTCTGGGTCAGCCAAAGTTTCCCTCCTGAGCCCATCCCACCTACCGGGGTTTGACCCATGTCCCTCTCTTCCCGCAGCTAACCTCGGGCTGGTGGTGCAGTAGTCCTGGGTCCACGCCATAAGCTCCTGGGCCCGCTTACTCGCTCAACACTGAATGGATGCAGCAGTGGCCTGCAGCTATTGGGCCCCTGGGCTGGCTTCACTCGCCTCGGTGCTGAACTGACTCTGCGCTTGTAGGCTCAGCGCTGACCTGTCTTCGCATCTCTGGCCTGCAGCCTCTGGGTTCCCGGATGAGCTTCACTTGCCTCAGCGCTGACCTGTCTTCGCATCTAAAGCCTGGACCATCCTCACTCGCCTCAGCAGTGAACTTGCTCTGTGGCCGGAGCCTGCAGCCAGTGTGCTCCTGGGCCAACTTCACTCACCTCAGCCCTGAACTGGCTCCATTGCTGTGGGCTCACTTTCGGGAACATCTGTGGTTCATGTTCAGTGTGCGTTTTTTTATCGTTTGTATGATTTGTTCTTTTTTTTTGCACTTTGGATGTCTGTCACTCTTTCTCTGTAACTATAACATTGCACTGTGGCCACTTTATTAGATATCTCCTGTACCTAATAAAGTGGCCACTGAGTGATGTTCATGGTCTTCTGCTGCTGTAGACCATCCACTTCAATGTTCATCATGTTGTGCATTCAGGGCTCTGCTCTTCTGCTCACCACTGTTGTAACATGTAGTTATTTGAGTTATTGTCACCTTCCTGTCAGCTTGAGCCAGTCTAGCCAATCTCTTCTGACCTCTCTCATTGGCTAGGCATTTTCACCCCCAGACCTGGCATTCACTGGATGTTATTTTTGTTTCACACACCATTCTCTGTAAACTCTAGAGATTGTTGTGTGTGAAAATCCCACGAGGCCAACGGTTTCTGAGATACTCCAACCAACTCGACTGGTAGCAATAATCATTCCACGGTCAAAAACACTTAGATCAAGTTTCTTCCCCATTCTGATGTTTGGCCTGAACAACAAATGAACCTCTTAACCATGTTGGTAAGCTTTTGTGCATTGAGTTGCTGCCACATGATTGGCTGATTAGATATTTGCATTAACGAGCAGGTCTACCTAATTAAGTGGCAATTGAATGTATGAAATTGTTGTGGAGGCATACAGCATAGCCGCAACCTCTTTGTCCACCAAGGCTGCTCCAAACATTAACCATCTATTTACTGTAAGGTGACACGAATCCTATTTTTCATTTTCCCTTCATTCCCATCATCCCTGCCGATTCTACCAATAAGGTGCATATTAATTTACAGTGAGCAATTAACCTACCAACCCAAATATCTTTGGGATGTGGAAGGAAATCAGAATACCCAAAAGAAAACAAGAGTGAATCTGCAGATGCTGGAAATAAATAAAAAACACGAAATGCTGGCAGAACTCAGCAGGCCAGACAGCATCTATGGGAGGAGGTAATAATGACGTTTCGGGCCGAAACCCTAGGAGAGAAGATCTGAACTTCTTCAGCGTAGGCATCACTGGAAGAGGCTTCGCAGTAGTGAATTCAAAGGCAACACGAGTGAATCTGCAGATGCTGGAAATAAATAAAAAACACGAAATGCTGGCAGAACTCAGCAGGCCAGACAGCATCTATGGGAGGAGGTAATAACGACATTTCGGCCTGAAACGTCATTATTACCTCCTCCCATAGATGCTGTCTGGCCTGCTGAGATCTGCCAGCATTTCGTGTTTTTTATACCCAAAAGAAACCCACATTCTCACAGAATTCCACAGAGACATTACCCAGCGTCAGTCCTGAACACTGGTGCTGCGAGACAGGAGAGCTGTTGCTGCTACTATACTGCACAAAGATAGCAGCAAATCAGAGGACAGGTGGCTAGCTCTCAGAGTAATGTGGTGATGTACTGTTAGTTAACTTGCTGTGTGGTGAACAGTGCTCTTCTTTTTTGAAGCCGGGCCATGAGCTTGTTTACCAGAAGAGCAGGCAGGTAGACAGCACATCCAATAGTAGCTCCTCTTTAAAAATACACCAGTACACTTGGCTTTAGCTTTTCCCTGTTCAGGAGTGAGATTGAGCCAAAGCCTTCACCTCAGGATGCGAGTGTTACTAAATTGGTATTGGTTTATTGCTATCACATGTACTAAGACACAATGGAAAGCTTGTCTTGCATACTATTTACATAGATCGAGTCATTGCACTGTTCATTGAGCTAGAATAAGATGTAAAAAACAAGAGAATAAGGTGAAAAAGCACTGAAAAAGTGCAGTGCTGTTGGATGATAAAGTGCAAGATCATAACGAGTTAGATTGTGAGGCCCAAGATCACATCTTATAATCCAAGAGATCCATTCAAGAGTCTGATAAAAGTAGGATAGAAGCTGTTCTTGAGTCCAGTGGTACGTGCTTTCAGATGGGAGAGAGGAGAAGATTCCTTGTCGGTCTCTGTACGTATTTTTTTATTGATTCTATTATATTTCTTTGTTCTACTGTAAAGGCCTGTAAGAAAATAAATCTCAGAGTAGCATATGGTGACATATATGTACTCAATAATAAATATACTTCGAACTTTCAACTTTCAACTTTGAAGACAGACTGGCACTTGCACTCTGGAAGGTAGCATTTGGCAAATAATTGGCCAATAAATTCCATTCCAAATTTAAATGTATTCTTTCTTTAGTATATCCTTAATTTAGAGTACACTATTTTATGGTGTAGTTCAGTGTCATTGAATTACATTTAAGTTTTTTTGAAATACATTTTATAATATTTCTTCTTCTTTGGGATAAACCATCGTCAATGATCTCCATTCAAACAATCCCATCTAAACAGGACACATTATATTTACTGTCTGTGCACCATTTGGTGTCACATTTTTCTCCTGAACAATTGTGACTAAACCTCAGAAGTAATTTGTTAGCAGTGAAAGGTTTTGTAAAGCTGCAATGGATGCAATCTCCTCTTTTATTATCCTTTTTCTCTTCCTTTTAACTTTTGAGATATCCATCCATCACAATATTTCACGATGGTCATCAATACTCCTCAGTTCCAACGCAGTTTTATGTATTTTCCCTAACAAAACAGTTCCGTTCTCAAACTCTTAAATCATAAAATCCACCCAATTCTTTATTAAATGCATTCAACCAGGAGTCATGCTGTGTGATTGCAGCTAACACACAGTATATAAATCCTGCTGATTTATTTGAGGGCACAAATACTGGGGAAATAAAACCACCATCTCTACTTGTATTGTAAAGCATGCAATGTATATTTTTTATGGACAGTTTTGAGTTTCTACCTTCTGTAGACTCCAATGTCAGGATTTATCCTATTGATTATGATAGCAGAAGGATCACAGATGCAGTCCCTGATGAATTAATGCATTCCACTTTTTTTTATTAAGCATTGCACACAATAGATTTCAGATTTATTTTAGACAGACCATTACCCCTTATCAGCACAAAAACAATCCAACAGATAGGCAGAAAAGTAATGGTGTTTTAAACTTGAGTCGTGCAGCACTCTAAGATCAATCCATCCATTTGGTGATTGATCTATTAAAAGAGCGAGGAATGGTATATGAGTCCATATGGCAGAAATGTTATTGATGCGTTTATAAGTTAGAGGGTTTCCTTATTACGGCTTTACTCTCACAATGAATGCAATTTACAAATAGCAACCATAGCTTACCTTTAAGTAACACCTTTAATCTAGCAAAACATCCAAAAAGCTTCACTGGAGCCATTCATAGAACAAACCCAGCTCCAAGAGGAGATATTAGTTGAGAAGAACTTGCACAGAGAGATTCAGAGATTCAATAGAGCATCTTAAACGAAAAGATGGAAGTAAAGAGGGTTAAACAGGGGAATGGAGAGTACATCAATATTAAACTATAAGCCTCATTGAAAGGCAACTGTTTCACATGAATTTTAAAGCGGCACTGTAACTCTATCAAGTAAATGACCTGCCAGAGGGGAACTGTGTAAGACTAGCAGAGAGCTAAATTCAAATAACGACTGTTTGATGAAAAGAGGCAGAGTTATGGGGAAAGAGTGCTGGACTGGTATTAGCTGGACAGTAGGCCTTGATAGCACTGGGTAAACAGCCTTATTCTCTTCTGTACCGGCCTATGAATTACAGTCAGTCAGAGATATAAATAAAGAAGCCTCTCCTATCAGATATTATGAGGGAGTGACATTTAATTCAGTATTCAATTAGTTCACTGAATATAGTACCTAGAATCGAAACAATAATTGAATTTTGAATTATTGTATTACTCTGATATTGCTGTGACATTACTTCTTGCAGTTCTTTAATTAACAGAAATTCATTTACCTCATTCTTGCTGTTATTTCATCCTTTTCCAGTAGAAAATATAGAGATAAAAATCATTAACTTATCCCATTTTGCCGTTTTGATCCTTAATTAAAAAAGCTTGGATTGGAATTGCAGACACTGAAGTTAATTCAATGGTAATTAACAGATTTATGTAAATTATTGATTATAATTGATGGACTTAATTGTAGAATGAGGTTTAAACTGTTTAGAGTTGAAGTTGCTGGGGTAATTTCTGAAATACTTTTCAGTGACGAGTTATTCTTTCCATGGAGGGGAAATGACAAAATAATCAAATAAAAAGAGACATCAAGACAAATAACCAGGCCCCTCCATCAATCTAAAAAATCGGGATTTTGTGCAGCCTCGCAGAACAATACTGACGAATTGTTATCATAAATTATCATCACCAAGACAAACTAGCAGTAAACAATAAAACAAGCTTTTATACTTGACCTTTATTCAAAATGTGACCTCTGACCTATGCAGTGGAATTTACCCAGTGTATTGCAGTAGAGTTGACAGTCATTGAAGGTGCAAATAGGACTCAGGTGGTGAATAATTCATCGGAATTGGAGGGTACTAGCTTACAAAGTGGAAAGGTGCAAATGGGACTCAGGTGGTGAATAAGTGAGACAGAAGACACTGATTAAGAACAAGCACATTAATCATTTATTTACAAACAGCAAAACATTCAACCAAACATCTCTGACACCCCAAGTTACACAACCACCAAACTAAAGTTCAACTAACAGATACTTAGTTAAGAGAGTGTGTTGACCTTCACATATCTGCAGTATACTTTCCCAATGTTCTTCAGCACTGGTCATGACCTCAGCCTGAGGCAGGCCCTGGGAATGAAAGAAAAGAGGCCAAGCCTCCATCATGTGCTATCCTTGTACCCCTGAGGTGCCCGAAACTGAACACAGTGCAGTGGCACACAAGGCAACCAACGGGAAAGAGCTGTTGCATCCATCAAACGGGCCAATTGATGACCAGCAAGGTAAAAACAGCTTTTGACTGGCAAGTAGACTTACACCTCACATGACACCTACATTTTGGAATAAAAATTCCCCTCAGATTCCCTTTAAACCTCATACCTCTCATCATATAGCTATTCCATCAATCTTTAGGCCGTTCTACCATGGGGAAAAGATTCTTCCTCTCCACTCCATCTATCCCCTTCGTACTTTTGGATAACTCTATTAGGTACTACTCAGTCTCTTCCACTCCAGGAAGAACAAACCCACCTCACCTACCTCTCCTGATATTGAAATGCTCCAATCCAGACAAAGCCACTGTGAAACAACAAACGCGTGGGCTGGGCAGCAGCTATGCAGAGCAAAGGATTATTTGACTTTTCATGTCAAAGCTGTTCTGATTTAAAATGGCACTAGTGAAACACAGTGACGACCCACTGGCAGCACACAAAACCACTAACTACAGGTTTCCCTCGCAATCCGAAGGTAGAGCGTTCCTATGAAACCGCTCGCAAGCCAAAATGTCATAAAGCGAAGAAGCAATTACCATTAATTTATATGGGAAAAATTTTTGAGCGTTCCCGGACCCAAAAAAAACCTACCAAATCATAGCAAATAGCACATAAAACCTAAAATAACACTAACATATAGTAAAAGCAGGAATGATATGATAAATACACAGCCTATATAAAGTAGAAATAATGTATGTACGGTGTAGTTTCATTTACGAGAATCGGGAAGATTGAGCCAAAACCAATTTGTAGAAAAAAATCGGCACGTACACACCTACCCACGCAAGGTTTCACGGTCATGGTAGTCTTTCTTGGGGTAAACACAAGTTTAAAGCGGGCATCTTTTTTCGTAAAAACGAAAATCCTCTTTCGGTTAGCGAAAACAGGTCTTTCTTAAAAGCGAAGTTGCGAAAAGCAAACGTTGAGAAAGCGGGGGACACCTGTACTCGATTAATCACACTTCTTTTGGAGAACAATCACTGCAGTCAATAGCCTATAACTTCCCTTTCAGAGTTGAGCTTCTGAACCGACTGTATGGCCTGGCATTTTTGCAGTTTGAACTGAAGTCTCAAAGGTGCAGGACCATTGCACGAGAGCAATGAATATGAGCTAATGTATGGCCATAGCTGGAGGGGAACTGGAGCCGGTTTGAGGGGGCAGGGCCTAGGCCCGATGCCAAGGAATGAGCCGATGTTTGATCAATTTAAGTGCCAGACCAGATTGGAATGGTTGGGTATAGACAGCAGGGCCCAAGCCAGAAAGTGTATGGAAACAGCAATGCCCAGGTCTGAGAGCAAGGGACAAGCCAAGGTTTGGCCGACTTAAGCTCCAGGCCAGATTGAAAGGGTCTGGGTGTCAGGGCCAGAGGCCAAGGATGGGCCAGTTCACTGCACAGCAAAGTTTACTTGCCTCTGTGCCGAACTGATGCTGTGGCCTGCAACTAATGCTCTCCTGGATCAGCTGTGACTGGCTTTGTGGCTGTGAGCTCACTTCCATAAATGTAGTTTTGAATGTTATTTGCTTACTGTTTTATTGTTTGCACGATTTGTTTTTTTTTGTACACTGGCTGTTCAATGGTCTTCTTTTTTAATGGTTCTATTGGGTTTCTTTGTTTCGTGGCTGCCTGCAAGGAAACAAATCTCAAGGTTGTATATTGTATACGCACATTGATAATAAGTGTACTTTGAACTTTGAACATTAAACTATCAGGACTGGTGTGGGATCTCAACCCATCTGAGATCTTCCAGCAGATTGTCTAGTTGTCCAGGTTCCAGTATCTTGGTTAATCACCTCTGCACCATTTTCAGGGCAATTACTTCCTTTCTATAGTGTGGTGACCAGAACGGCACCCCAGCTGCGCTCTGACCAATGTCCTATAAAGCTGTAACATGCCATCCCTGCTCTTATATTCCATGTCCCAGCTGATGTTGGCAAGCATTCCATATGCCCTGCATTACAAGAGCCAACCTGGCTATTTGTCAAACTGACCCACCACGTCTTTCTCTTTCTATTTATTGCCCGCCATTATAGCACACTGCTGAATGATTCTGTATTACTACAAAATACTGCAGTAATGTAATTTTGTTGGAAGCAGGTTATCTAAACAGTGAGATGCTGCAAAATGCTTTTATTGTTTTTTTTTTGTTGTTGCTACCAGGACTCCTAGATTCTAAAGGTCAATAATAATACATTTTCAAAGTGGCAATACTTCATTCTTGGAGAGCTTTGATGTATTGCTGATCTGTGAGAAATGAATATTGTGTGTGAGAGCCTTCAATCTCATGGTCCAGTTACAGAATATTATAGGACCATAAGACATAGGAGAAGAATTAGCCACTCGCCCCATCAAATTTGTTCTGCTATTCAATGATGACTGATTTATTATCCCTCTCAACCCCATTTCCCTGCCTGGCTCCCATAACTTTTGATGCCCTTACTAATCAAGAACCTATCAATCTCTGATTTAAATATACCCAATGACTTGCCCTCCACAGCAGACATGGCAAGGAATAACACTAATTTACAACCATCTGGCTAAAGAAATTATTCTTCTTCTCTGTTCTAAAGTGAAATCCTTCTATTCTGAGGCTGTACTTTCTGGTCCTAGACTCTCCCACTATAGGAAACATCCCTTCCACCTCCATTCTGTCTAGGCCTTTCAATTCTTCTTTCAATCCCCCTCAATTTTTCTAAACTCAATTGAGTTCACGACCAGAGCCATCAAATGCTCTTCATACCTTATTCCTTTTATTCCCAGGATCATTCTTGTGAATCTCCCATGGAACCTCTCCAATGCCAGAAAATCCTTTCCTAGATAAGGAGCTCAAAATCGCTCCCAATGCTCCAAGTATTATCAACATTAACACGTGCAAAAGCTGGATGAACTCAGCAGGTCGGGCAGCATCCGTTGAAATGAGCAGTCAACGTTTCGGGCTGAAACCCTTCGTCAGGACGAAGCATTGACTGCTCATTTCAACAGATGCTGCCCGACCTGCTGAATTCATCCAGCTTTTGTACGTGTTGATTTGGCCACAGCATCTGTAGTGTACTTTGTGTTTATTATCAACATTATGTTGCCAGCTGCACTGAAAGGTGGCAGAATTGCAGAGTGCTGTGGACGTAATGAAAAACCAGCCTCCACTTCTATTGACTCTTCCTACACTTTTCACTGCCTCAAGAAAGCAGCTGACCACAATCAAAGACATTCACACCTTGGTCATCCTCTCTTCTACTCTTCCATAAGGCAGAAGATACAAAAGATTGATAACACGCACCACCAAGCTCAAGGGCGGTTTCTTTCCTGCTGTTACAATACTCTTGCATAGACCTCTTTTATGATAAAGATGCACTCTTGATCTGACAATCTCCCTTGTCATGGTCCTTGCAACTTATTGTCCACACTTTCTCTGTAACTGTAACATTATTCTTTGACCACTTTATTAGGTACCTCTTCTGCATGCCACTGTTGTAATGTGTGGTTATTTGAGTTGCTGTCATCGTCCTGTCCATTTGAACCAGTCTGGCCATTCCCCTCTAACCTCTCTCATTGACTAGGCATTTTCACCCATGGAACCGCTGTTCACTGGAACTTTTATGTTTTTCATGCCATTCTCTATAAACTCTGGAGACTGTTGTGCATGAAAATCCCAGGAGGTTAGTAGTTTCTGGGATACTCAAACCACCCCATCTGACACCAACAATCATTCCACAGTCAAAGTCATTTGGATCACATTCCTTTCCCATTCTGATGTTTGTTCTGAACATCAACTAAACCTCTTGACCATGTCTGCATGCTTTTATGCATTGAGTTGCTCCGTCATGATTGGTTGATTAGACATTTGTATTAACAAACAGGTGGTTTGGTGTACTTAATAAAGTGCCCACTGAGTGTATTTTCTTCATTGTGTTATTGCTCTTCCCTTGGTACTACCTTGATCACATGGTCACAGGGAGAATGTAACAAATTCTTTACAGACAGTAATGGAAATTGAAGCCCCCATCTTACAGCTGGTGCTGTAAAGCATCATGCTATCATGCTGTATCCATCTGGAAAGATATAACTAGTTCATCTTCACTCTTAACTTGAGGGAAACTTCTTTGAAGCATTTAATACTATGAAAGGGTTCAATAGTTAGGAATGGAATATCTCATCGTGGCTGAGAAGTTAACAGCATATGATGGTACAGCGGCATAGCTGGTGGTCACCTGGGGTCAACTACTGTATTGTCCGTGTAAATTTAACATGTTCTCCCTGTGAGCATATGGGTTTCCTCTGTTCTTTTATGCATCACGAAGACAAGTTAATTGACCACTGTAACTAGATTGATAGATTGATAGGTAGATACTTTATTGATCCCAAAAAAAATTACAGTGTCACAGTAGTATTACAAGTGTACAGATATAAATATTAGACAAGAAGTAAAACATAGAACATAGAAATCTTCAGCACATTACAGGCCCTTCGGCCCACAATGTTGTGCCAACCATGTAACCTATTCTAGAAGCGGCCTAGAATTTCCCTACTGCATAGCCCTCTACTTTTCGGAGCTCTAAGCTCTGTGTACCTAATGTACCTAGAAAGAATAAAAAATAAGTTACCACAAACAGTCTAACAGGAGGGGTGGGTCATCACTTCCCCGGCTACAGGTTGACTCATTATGTGACCTTTGGTAAGAATGACTTCATATGGCGCTCTTTGGAGCAGCACAGTTGTCTTAGTGTATTACTAAAACTGCTCCTCTGTTCAGCCAAGGTGGCATGCAGAGGGTGAGGAACATTGTCCAGAATCGCCAAGATTTTCTGTAAGGTCCTTTGTTCTACCACAGCCTCCAGTGTGTCCAGTTGGACTCCTATAACAGAGCAACTTTTCTAATCTAAATTGCCCTCACAGTGCAGATAAATTGTAAATCAAGTGGGTCTGAGTGATCAGTGTAAATGGGTGCTATAGTCACCATGGATAGTGGACTGAAGGGTATGTTTTTATGCCTCAGGTCTATGGATCTATGAGATGCTCTGAATCAATCCACAAGACATTTGAAGCTTCTTCACTGGAGGGTAAAGAGAATAAAGAACTTAGTCCAGTAAGATGAATATCAAAGATGCATTTGATGAGCTGAATAAATGTGAGAGAAAAGGGAACAAACAAGTATATTGCTGGAAAAGACAAAATGATATGTAAAGCATTAATAACAAGGATCAGTTTGTACAATAGTTGGGGTTTCAGTGCTATAAATTAATGTCACTAAATTCAAAGGAGACATGAAGGGCAAGTTTTCTTTTTACACAGAGTTTGGTAGGTGCCTGAAATGTGCTGCCAGGGTTGGTTGTGGAAGCCAATTTAATAGAGGCAATTTTAAAATAGAGGCAATTTAAAAACTCTGAAAAGGCATGTGAATGTGCAAGTGAAGGGATATGGACATTGTGCAGGCAGAAGGGATTAATTTAGTTGGGTATTAGATTACTAATTTAACTTGTTCAACACAACATTGTGGGCTGAAGAGCCTGCTCCTCAGCTGAACTGTTCTATATTCTATATTCAAAATGGTTTTAAAGCCATTGAAGCTTTAGCTTCAAACTAAGAGCAGAAATACACCATGCAAACCTTGAAATTGGATTTTCCCCTTTCGTGTCTGAACCTAGAGTCACGCTACTTAGAAATAAGCCATTCAGCACACCAAGTCCTTAATGAGCATCGAGCACCCACTTATGTGGGTATAATTTTATTCCCTTTGCCATCCTAACAATCTCCAGTCCCACCCTGACCTGCAGATTCTATCTTTCACCTGTACAAAATAATACAAACACAACAATTTGAGTTTCAACGTGAACAAGGCTAAAGAGATGATAAGAATCAGAATCAGGTTTATTATCACTGGCATGTGCCGTGGAATTTGCTAACTTAGCGGCAGCAGTTCAATGCAATACATAATATAGAAGAAAAAAATATAATAAATAAATAAATAAATAAATAAATAGATAAATCAATTATAGTGTACCTATATTGAATAGATTAAAAATCATACAAAAACAAATAATATATATTTAAAAAGTGAGGTAGTGTTCAAGGGTTCAATGTCCATTTAGGAATCGGATGGCAGAGGGGAAGAAGCTGTTCCTGAATCACTGAGTGTGTGTCTTCAGGCTTCTGTACCTCCTACCTTATGGTAACAGTGAGAAAAGGGCATGCCCTGGGTGCTGGAGGTCCTTAATAATAGATGCTGCCTTTCTGAGACACTGCTCCCTGAAGATGTCCTGAGTACTTTGCAGACTTTGCAGATGATTGTGGACTTTAGGAAATTGCAGGCTGCCCACTCCCTACTATACATCAATGGTCTTCCATGCAGAAAGTCAGGAGCACGAGTTTCTTGGAGTGCACATCCCAACTGATCTCTCCTGGTTTCTGTAAATCAAGTGGGACAAAGTGATCAGTGTAGATGGGCGCTAGAGTCAGCATGGACAGTGCACTGAAGAGTATGTTTCCACACCTCAGATTCTATTGATCTACGAAATGGTCTGAATCAATCCATGAGACTTCGAAGCTTCTTCACTGGAGGGCAAAGAGAATACGGAACTTAGTCAAGAAAGCTCAACAGTGCCTCCACTTCCTGAGGAGATTGAGGCGAGCAAGGTTTCCCACTCCCATTCTAATCATATTCTACCAGAACACCATCAAGCGGCTCCTGACCAGCTGTATCACTATCTGGTATGGAAATTGCAAGGCATCTGACCGCAAAACCCTGCAATGGATTGTGAGAATTGCTGTGAGAATCATTGGAGTCTCTCCTAACCACCCCCCTCCCCCCAAGACTAGGGCATATACCGGAAGTGCTGTATTTGCAGATCCTTCAGCATTTCCAGGAATTCCTCCCGTCTATCCTACATTCTTCTTTGACTTCCTGCCATCAGACAAAAACTACCACAATATAAAAACAAGGACTGTGAGACTGAGTAACAACTTTGTCCCCCAGGCTGTGAGACTTCTGAGCACCCCGCTGTCACCCGGTACACATTAGTTATGACAGCACAAATAGCAGTATACTGTTGTATATTTAACGAGATGTCGCATGTGCATTTTGTGTCAACTTATACATCCACAGAATACTTTTTAAAATCTGTTAATATTACTTTATGTGTTGTATATGTACTGTGTTTTTCACCTTGGTCCTTGAGGAAGATAAAGCCTAGAAATCTTTGGCCCACAATGTTGTGCTGACCATGTAACCTACTCTGGAAACTGTCTAAAATTTCCCTATCACATAGCCCTCTATTTTTCTAAGCTCCATGTATCTATCTAAGAGGCTCTTAAAATACCCTATTGTATCCGCCTCTACCACCGTCGCCAGCAGAGCATTCCACACACCCACCACTCTGTGTGAAAAACTTACCTCTGACATCCCCTCAGTATCTATTTCCAAGTACCTTAAAACTATGCCCCCTCTTGTTAGCCATTTCCGCCCTGGGAAAAAGCCTCTGACTATCCACATGATCAATGCCTCTCATCATCTTATACACCTCTGTAAAGTCACTCCCCATCCTCCATTGCTCCAAGGAGAAAAAGCAAAGTTCACTCAACCTATTCTCATAAGGCTGGTTCTCCTGTCCAGGCAGCATCCTTGTAAATCTCCTCTGCACTCTCCCGCATCTTTCCTATAGTGAGGTGACCAGAACTGAACACAGTACTCCAGGTGGGGTCTAACTAAGGTCTTATATGGCTCTAATATTACCTTACGGCTCTTGAACTCAATCCCACAGTTGATGAAGGTCATCACACCATTCACCTTCATAATAACACTTCTAATCTGTACAGCAGCTTTGAATGTCCTATGGACATGGACTCCAAGATCTCGCTGATCCTCCACACTGCCAAAGTCTTACCATTACTATTATATTCTGTATTCAAATTTGTCCTACCAAAAAGAACCACTTCAAACTTATCTGGGTTTAAGTTCTTATGCCACTTCTCAGCCAGTTCTGCATCCTATCTATGCCCTGCTGTAACCTCTGACAACCCTCTAAACTATCCACAACCTTTGTGTCATCAGCAAACTCACTAACCCACCCTTCTACTTCCTCATCCAGATCATTTATAAACATCATAAAAGGGAGGGGGGGGAATCCTGGAACAGATCCCTACGGAACACCACTGGTTACTGTCCTCCATGCAGAATACGTACCATCTACAACTACTCTTTGCCTTCTGTGGGCAAACCAATTCTGGATCCACGAAGTAAGATCCCCTTTGATCCCATGCTTCATTAATGAATGAGCCTTGCATGGGCACCCTCATCAAATGCCTTACTGAAATCCATTTACACCACATCGACTGCCCTAGCTTCATCAATGTGCTTTGTTACATCCTCAAAGAATTTAGTCAGGCTTGTAAGGCACAATCTGTCCTTGACAAAGCTATGCTAACCATCCTTAATCAGATTATATCTCTCCAAATGCTCATAAAACCTGCCTCTCACTGATGCCTACCACTGAAGTAAGACTCACTGGTCTATAATTTCTTGGGTATCTCTACTCCCTTTCTTGAATGGGGGAACAACATCTGCAACCTTCCAATCCTCTGGTTCTTATTGATGATGCAAAGATCATCGCCAGAAGATCAGCAATCTCCTCCCTCACTTCTCACAGTAGCCTGGAGTATATCTTGTCTGGTCCCAGCAACTTATCTAAATAAATGCCTTTCAAAATCTCCAGCACATCCTTTTTCTTAATACAATGTTGTTTCATTTAGCTGAATATACTTGTATGTTTGAATGACAATAAACTTGAACTTAAACTAGTGGCCAGATCAAGAATGGAGCTGTTCAATCAATTCTGGAGATAAAAACAGACCTTTCTTAACTAAGCTGTTTCTGCAGATGCTTGCTAGTTGTTTTGATAAATGTGTTTCCTAAATAATATTCCTTGAATGTGTTGTAAAGCTGAAATCAATGCAACTTAATAATCACAATTTAAGAAAATTGAATCAACCGCATGGAAAGTAATCTATTTGCCTCAAACTTTGCACAGTTCGAGCCAGCTTTAAGATTAGAAACATCAGCAAAAAACACAGCCATTGCATTAGAGATGAATTTGCTTGTTAATTACTTCAGTTAACCAATTAGTGGCAAACGATGTCAGTACTGTTTCTCACACTGATTATTCATTAGGTTATTACAGCCTAGAACTCAGAGAACCAAAGATTAGGTCTCGCAAATCCATTCTCAGGAGAGCATAATCAAACTCACCAATGCAGTATAGTTTGTATTACGTAAAGGAGGAGGAGATTGTTTTATAGCTAAATTACAAAATCCTATGTAAAATAATTAGTAGAAGCAATGTTATGCCTAAGGATCAAGAGTTCAGCATTCTTCACTTAGGACATTGAGACATGATGCCACAGTTGTGCAAAATGTTAGAAAGGCCACGCCTGGAATATAGTGAACTGTTTTGGTTACCCTGTTATAGCAAATACAGCATTAAACTGGAAAAAGTGCAAAGAAGATTTACGAGAATGTTGCCAGGACTCAAGGGCCTGAGTTATAGAGAAAGGTTGAGCAGGGTTAGGACTTTATTCTTTGAACCACAGGAGAGATGGTTTTATACAGATATATAAAGTCATGAAAGGCATACATTGAGTTAGTGCTTTTTGCTTAGGGAGAGGGAATCAAAAACTTGAGGATGTAGGTTTAGGGTCAGAGGAGAAAGATTTTGTCACCACAGTTTGGATATGGCCCAAGTGTGGAGTGAGAGACGCTGAAGCAGGTCAATAGTTCACAATAAATGCTAGGCCAAACAGGGCCATTTACTAAAACTCTCAAAAGGCAAACAAAGCCTACACTGCGGCCGAAGAGAATATCTAATCATTAAACGAATACCGCTGGTCTTCAGAGTCAGTTGATTTTGAAAGTCCAATGGTTCAGGAAAGGCCGAATGCAAAACAGCAGCGAAGCTTTGCTGTGCTCTGTCCAAGTCTCGACAAGCACTACGACAACAAGAATGTAGTTAAATACTATCACGATTAAATAATAATTACCTAACATGTGCAAACTCACAAGCGTAATTGCCGTACCTACTGCGCTGCCGAATCTGTGGTTGTGACAGATTTAAAAGGGACCCAAGGGGCATATAGAGAACGAGCTGCCAGATTAAGCAGTAGAGGCAGGTACAATGTCAATATTTAAACAAAATTTGGGCATATTCTTGAACAGAAGTAGTTTCGCTAATTGGTTAACTGAAGTAATTAACAAGCAAGTTCACCTCTAATACAATGGCTGTGTTTATTTGCTGATGTTTCTAATCTTAAATCAGATGTAGATTGGGAGACTGTTTCAACAGACACCTATGCTTCACTTCGTCTACCAGAAAAAGTAGGATCTCCTGATGGCCAGCCATTTCAATTCTACTTCCTATTCCCATTCCAACATGTCACTCCATGGCCCCCTCTACTGCCACGATGAGGCCACACTCAGGTGGGAGGAACAAATCCTTGTATTCTGTCTGGGTAGCCTCCAACCTGATGGCATGAATTTAAGTTTCTTGAACTTCCGATAATTGCCCACCCCCTTCACTTTCACCATTCCCCATTCCCATTTCCCTCTCTCACCTTATATCCTTACCAGTCCTTACCTCCCTCTGGTGCTCCTCCCCTTTCCCTTTCTTCCATGGCTTTCAGTCCTATCCGATCAGATTCCCCCTTCTCCAGCCCTTTCACCAATCGACTTCCCTGCTCTTTACTTCACCCTTCCCCTCTCCCAGTTTCAGCCATCACCTACTACCTTGTACATCTTCCTCTCCTCCCCTCCCACCTTCCTACTCTGACCTCATCTCTTTTTCCAGTCCTGATGAAGGGTCTCAGCCCAAAACATCGACCTAGCCTGCTGAGTTCCTCTAGAATTTTGTGTGTATTACTTAAGTTCAGAGGGATATGGGTCAAATGGGGCAAACAGGACTAACTTAGGTGGGCATTTCAGTTTGACTCTATGGTTCCATTTGATTGAGGGTCCCATCCCCAGGATATGGATATCTTTACCTTTAGGAGTAGTTTGTCACTCCAGCTAGAAAACGACCCACTGAAGCTGCTTGGAGGTGGAGGTGGAGGTGGATAGACATTCTTTAGTTTCTTCAGCATTGAGGACTGAGTAGTTGTAGGTTTCAATTGAACTACCGATTATCAGAGGAAGATGCCATTAAGACACCACACTGAGTAAATATTTATTTAAAAGGACCAGACAGTACAAAACCCAATAATTCTGTATTATATTTTATTTGTACAGTTTATCTTTGTTTGCACGTCATTTAATTGTGAGTCTTTGTTTATGTATATTTTTTCATGAAGATGTTTTGTATTTCTTTTTACCCCTGAAAACGCCTGCAAGAAAATGAATGTCATGGTATATTCTGGTTAATTGAGCCAGCTACTTATTTGGGACGACTCTTAAAGGACAAAAACCAATTGAGAAAATAGCTAGAATTTCCTTTGTTTAGTTGGTACTCTATGGCTCTTAACCTGGCCAGGAGACCATTATCAAGCAGTTTCTAATTAGTGTTCGACGCCTGCACTTGTGCGGTTTTTAGACACTACACTGTCATTAGAGCGAACCGTTTTTAAATAGCATCAATTGCAAGCACTTGTGTTCAAAAAGCAATAATTTTTGTCACTGATAGTTGGCGAAAAATAGGCAGTAAGACAATTCAGAACAGTTTTGCTTACGGCAGTTTCAAACATTCAGGCTTGGAGATGCTAGAAATAGACTGGAGGGAAGATGAAACTGTTTCACTACTTCAGTAAGTTATGAATGATGAAGAATTTGAAGACGTCAACAATCATCTTGAATGTTACAATTAAAATGACGATTTGGTGGATGCAATTGTCAATAGGATTGTATGAAAGCTGTCCAGTATCTACACTAGGTGTCTGCATTGGTTTCGTTTATGTAGTCAATTAAAAGAGCATGTCAGCATACAGGTCAACTGGATGAATTCCTCCATCAATAACAATTAGGAACTAATAAACAGTTTTGTAATACTGTAGTGATATGAATAGTGTTCTGTATTGCATTTAAATATATAATGTGTTACCTAGATAAACGGTAGTTTGTCTTTTTTATAACTTTTTAACTATTTCAATGAAACTTTGGCTAATAGCGGGTAGCCACTTAATTGGGCCAAAATGTACTAGTTATGATGAGTCCCAATTAACTGGAATCCTCTGTATATGGTAAAGTATATATTTCAATAATAAATTTACTTTGAACCTTGGTTCCTTTTGAGATTTTGACCAAATCTTTGCAAGTTACTTTTGTGCATATTCTTGTGTCGACCCAACTTGAAGAGCGAGAGAAAACGGAAGGGAGAAGAAAAGGACAGAGGGAAAGAGAGAGAGAGAGAGAAAACCACCTGACCCAGTGAATATTTTCATCAATGTTCTGTTTAATTTCAGATGAACAATATCTGCAGGATTTTACTTTTGCCCTGACTGCTTCACCTCTGTTTCCTTACTACAGCACTAAAACTTCTGATGTCATCAGATGGTCTGATTATCAATAGAATCAATTCCAACTATCCACCGTTCCATATTAAACTTCTTAACCATTAACTTTGTTCTATCATTTGTTGTTGTTTGTCATTGCAGTGTTAAGCTTATGGTTAAAGTAAAGCGGATTCTTCAGTGCTTCACCATATATAACAGTGTCATGTGCTGCACATCAAGCTCTTTGGCCTGAGACTGCTTGCTGTGAGAGGCCCAGACCTTTGCCGCAAAGTAGAATTGAATATATGTCTGAAAGTGACAAGTCAATGAGTTAGATGCACTGCCAATTTCAATGCTTCCATCAATTTTCAATACCTCATGAGAAGGAGACAGGCGTCAGCGAGACTGTCCTTGGCTGTCTGTGCACATTCAACATGCCACCATAGAGTTTAGCGATGACTAATGGGATCAACTAGGATAAATTCAATCTAAGATTATCACTGGATGTCCTGTTTTACTCACTACTGGAGCAAAAATCATATAAGAAGTTATACCACAGAAACAGATCTTGCAGTCCAAGTGATCTATATATTTTTTTTATCTTCTCCCTTCCCATTTCACCTAACCCTTCTAATACTTCTTGTTCACATCTTTATCTAGCACCACCTTAAATCCTTCTAAGCTAGTTCTTGCATGTCGCTTCAGTTCAGCCTACAATGTTTAGCCATGATTGACAGGGAGTGAGATGATTAAATAATCCTGAGTCACAGAGGTTTTACTGAGTGAATGCGCTTTGCCATTCCACATTTCCCTTTGGGATTCCAGCAGAGAGCATCTTATATCTGTATCTTGAAGGTTTATTTTAACCTGCATAGCGATCAGCCACCTCTGCCCACTTTGAGACAGATACTCTGTCTGCTTTGGATTGATAAAACCATTGCCACTAATAATCTACAATGCTTAAGTCACTCTGCTGCCCATTTAGCCAGGCCCCGCACTTTAAAGGCGCACACTCTCATTACTGTAGTTCAAAGGTGGTTAATTGCTTTTGGATATTGGGAGGAATTGATAACACGTATCCCTTTGGCAGTGGAGAGCAGAATTAGGGTCAGACTCCCATGATAAAAAGTCACCTATTTGGACTGAGATGAAGGAAAACATTTTTACCCAGAGGTTTATTGATCTTTAGATTTCCATGCAGTGGATACTTAATGAGACTGTTTTAAGGGTTCTAAACAAAATGCGTTTGAATAATTAAGGGTTGTCAGGATCAGCTAGGATTGTGTTTAGGTTATTCAGCTAAAGTATTGGAGCAGGTTCAAGGGCTGAGAGGCCAATGACTCTCTTGTTTCTTTGCTCTTGTTCAGGGATTGACTTCTGCTTCTTTTTATAGACCAAACTTTTTCCGAGGATCGCCAACTTGTTGTGTTGGAGAGGCTTCTGAATTCCTAAAATCCCAAGAGTGATACCATTTGGAGTTCCGGCATTAGGTTGTTAGTTGCTGGGAGGGTCTCCTGTGGCGGTAAATTCAAGGGGAGGTTCTAAACAAAGAGCAATCTGACCAAGAACTCAGTGGTGGAGCTGGTAGAAGATGATGACACGCCACAACAGCAGTGAAGGTGGAGGAAGACTGCAGCAGCAAATGGTCCCCAGCCATCTTGCATTCCATGCCTCTGGACCCTGACTCTGATCTGTGAAGGACTGCCCATTCATTTGCCTCCCATGTTAAACAAAGTCACACACGGGTATTCTCCATTAAGGGAATCTACCCTAACATCCCAGAATAAGTCCTGTGGATATCAGCAAGCTTCGAAGGGGACAGGGTTGTGAAGTCTGAAAGCCCTTAGTCCAGAACATATGGCTCCCTGATCAGCCTCTACAGCCATCTGAAGATCCACTAATAGACATTCCCTTAGGAGAACATTGTTCTAAACACGAATGATTGCACAACTATAGATCAGATACATTTAGTTCATAGATAGGTCATTGTTGTGAAACTGTGAAACTTGATGGTTGTGCAGATACATAATTAGTGAATTGTTGATCCAATTTACAATCTCTCTGATTTTGACCACCAGCTCCCTCTCAACCTGATGATTATTAATTAAGTAGAGAGCTTACAAGGACACACCCTAGAATAATATTTCATAGAGTGACAGAAATTCAGTTTGAGCACCCAGGTTGGGACTGGAAGTATTTTGGATTTTGGATTTTTTTTTTGGATTTTGGAATATTTGTATCTACATAATGGGATAGTTTGGGGATGGGACCCAAGTCTAAACACAAAATCCATTTGCATTACATGTACAGCTTGTACTTATACCCTGAAAGTAGTCTTATATAATATTTTTAATAATTTTGTGCATGAAACAATAATGTGTACATTGAACCATCAGAAAGGTAAACTTGACTGCCACAGTGGACAGTCAGTGGCTGTTTGGCTTCACCATCATCTTGACTCTAAACTTACAGTATGTGCTATAGGCAAACAGTGTTTGTCTTATTGTTGTTCATCACACATGTGTACTTAACAGTAAAAATTATAACCTGCCAGTAATACAATGAAAATTTAATGCCGTACCTTTACATAAATGCAACCAGCCTGCTGAATATTCACAATTACCTTCAATTTTCAGTTTGCTGTGATAAATCTTTACTTGTTTCATGATCAGCATACCATTATGTGACTTACGTTCACTCCAATGCCGATGAATCCACTCTTCCATGCATGTTCAAGATCTTTTGTTTATGCTTTATGCTGTGTTTTAATAGAAGAGTCATAGAGTCATAGATCACTACAGGACAGAAACAGGCCATTTAGCCCATCTGATCTGTGCTGAGCCATTAATCTGCCGACTGGCATCGACCTGACCGTAGCCCTCCATGTCCCTTCCATTCATGTGCATATCCAAATTTCTCTTAAATGTTGAAATTGACCCCACATCCACCACTTGTGCTGGCTGCTTGTTCCACATTCTCACCACCCTCTGAGTGATGAGCTTCAGCCTCATGTTTCCCTTAAACATTTCATCTTTCACCCTTAACCCATGACTTCTAGTTCTATTCTCACCCTCCCTCAGTGGAAAAAGCCTGCTTGCATTTACCCTATCTACTCCCCTCATGATCTTGTGTATCTCTGTGAAATCTCCCCTCAATCTTCTACATTCTGGGAAATAAAGTCCTAACCTACTCAACCTTTCCCTATAACTCAGGTCCTCAAATCCTAGTGACATCCTTGTAGGTTTTCTCTGCACTCTTTCAATCTCATTTACATCTTTCCTGTAGGCAGGTGACCAAAACTGCCCACTATATTCCAAATTAGGCCTGACCAACATCCCAATTCCTGTACTCAATGCTTTGATTTATGAAGGCCATTTTCTTTATGACCCTAGCCACCTGTGACATCACTTTCAAGCAATTATGGATCTATATTCCCAGATCCCTCTGTTCTATCACACTCCTCTGTGCCCTGCCACTCAGCATGTAAGATTAATCCTGGGTGGTCCTCCCAAAGTGTCATCTCAAAGACTTATCTATGAATTAAATGTATCTGGCATATAGTAGTGTGATCACTTGAGTTCAGAATGATGTTCTTCTGAGGGATTGTCTATTGGTGGGCTTTCAGATAGCTGCAGAGGCCAATACAGGATCCACATATTCTGGATTAAGGGCTTTCAGACCTCATAATCCTGCCCCTTTGACATTTGCTGATCATCATGGGACTTAATACGGGATGGTAGGGTTGATTCCCTTAATGGAGAACACCTGTGCATGACTTTGCTTAACGTGGAGACGCATATGCATGGGTAGCCTTCACAAGCACAGTCCTCTATTTTTCACTAACTTTTGTTCATTACTTTGAGCACAGAACTTTAACAGTTTGTCGTTCTGTTTCTTCAAGTGGTCATTCCAACATCGTACTCATCTTTCAGATGCTTCACACTTACAGCGTTGCTAAGTCTGTCCAACAACTTGACTTTCTGTGCTATAGTTAAATGTAAGTGCTTCTTCTTCTTCTTTTCACTATTACCCATAGCAGTAATTGCAGACCATTTTGACTTTTTCAATAATATCTTCACAGCACAGAACAGAGAATAAGTGCAAAGCACATGGTAATTACTCCAAGTAATGCATGAGTTTCTGGTTTTGATGACTGCTGAAAGCAATCTGGTATCAAAAGGACCTGTGCATCACCTGGGAACCTTCCCAGTGCCATACCTGGGAGATCCAAAAAAAAATTTCGGATTTCGGAGATTTTCGGATTTTGGATTTTCAGATATGAGGTGTTCAAACTGTATAGACCTTTCAACATCTTACCTCTATACTAACCAACTAAGAATTACCAATCTAAATTTGTCACCACTCCTGCTTTGTAGCCTTGTGTGTCTCACATCTTCAGTGATAACTATATTTTTTATGTGACTAGAGCCTCTAGCTCCACAGTCTCTTTAGGCAATGAGTTCCAGACTGCCTCCCCCGATGGAAAAAAAATTCTCCTCGACTTTCCTTTAATCCCTGTTTCTGTAAAATTCTTGTCTTGATTTCTCACCAAGCGATCGAAGGCTTCCCCCACTCTTGCCTATCCATGACTCCTAGTTATTGACCTCTCAGTTAAGGAAATAGGCCCTTCCCTTCCACTGAATTTAGTTGCAAATTTTCAACAGTGTAACATTAAATCCAGAGATCCTGATCCTTCATGGAATTTCTAAATATGTTGGTAAGCTTCTCGGAATGTGAAAAGAGATTTAATGTCTTTAGTTTTAAAAAAAATGGCAGGAATAGTTGGCCAAAATTGATTACTCAATAAATTCTAGTAAAAAATGCCTTCATAAGCTGGCTACATGTTCTGTCCAGAATGGGGATGGTCAGCTAATCTCTCCAATAGTCTCACCTAAAAGTCTCATGGTTTTTGGTTATTGCAATATACTTTATGCCAACTTAGTAAATAATTATCTACCACACACTTACACATTGTTGAGAGCCCCTGCGATGTAATGCTGTAGTCTCTGCTATGCAATGTTTTTGTTTTCTCTCTGTTTCGCTCACTCTCACATACACACGTGCAGTTTTAAAGGGAAATTAGACTTATTGCTCTCACTGCTCCCTTGAGACCCTCTAATCGTGCCTCTCCTCCAACTCACTGCTTTTCCCATTGGTTGCCATGTTCAATTTACTTAAAATTAAATGAATTAATCATTCATCCTACTTTTGTTGGTGGAATCGTGCTGAAACAGTGTAACACTGCACAGCTACATATTATGGAACTTCCCTTAAAATTTAGCCACATAATGATATTTATTTTAGCATTATGTTATAATAAATCATTTTATTCTAGTGAAATGCAATATCCACCATTTCTAAATTGTTTGGATTTGCTGTAAGTCTGACTATTCATGAGCCATTTGTGCACTTCCCCGTGATTTCTGCTCAGCAATATTCGGGAAACAAAAATTTTGAAGCTGACCATGTTGTTCTGGCCATCCAAATTTTAGGCACTTTCAGGACAGCTGATTGGATATCCGCCGTATCTAATGAAAGTTGAAGAAATCTGTGCAGGGGAGCTTTTAAATTGGAAAATCCGTTGCACTGGGGCAGTTCTGCTCTCTTGACCTCAGAAGTCTGGGTCCAATGGGACGAGTAGCTGTCACAACTGGGATCTTCCTTGTTGCAGTGGATAACCATGACTTCTTCTGTGCCTTGTCTTGCCCTTCGCTCTCCATGAAGCGCTGCGGAACTGCGCTCCCGCTCATTGGATCTCACTGTAGATCTCTTCCGCCCAGATTGCTGGAGCTGTATTTGCATGGAGGGACAGGCATGACCCTATCTGACTAAGGCTACATCCACACTAGACCGGATAATTTTGAAAATACCGGTTTTGCATAAAAACGATAGGCGTCCACACTATGTATTTTTAAAAAATATCTCTATCTACATTGAAATGGAGATTTTGGTGAATCTCCTCCTAATGGGCATGCACAGGACACATCTACCGAAAACAAGCGACATGTTTGGTGTCGAATCTCGCTGTGAAAGTGCGCGTTTGTGTAGTTACAGACTAGAAAAACTTAAAACAACGGACAGCTGTTGGCTCTTGCGCAGGAGAAATTAAAAGTAAAAAAAAACAAATACTGGAGCATACGGAGGCAACCGACAGAGAGTTCACGGACAGATTGATCCGGCTGACGACGAACATTGAAAAACTGACTATGTTGCATTAATAAAGCACCTTGTTAAATGTATAAATGTTTTAATGTCTGCATCAGTGTTATCTTGTATTTCCATACAATGTTACATTAGGCTGTTACACATTTATTGCCAGAGAAGTACTTGCAAGGACAGAAAACAGGGCAAAGTCAGTATACTTATTTATTCAGTAAGTTATGGGTCAAAGTATTTGGTGAGTACATTTCTAACTCTTCTGACTTCAGTCTCGCTGCTGTCTGTTCTGAAATTTTTAGCTTGCGTTCAAGATAGCAATGAAATAACACACTGTCGTCTGATAGCTTTTTCAGAAGTCTCCGGTTACCCCATCCACACTGATCTGCCCAAGTAGCATTTTCAAAAATACCCACCCTGGAAAGCATTTCTGAAAAGCTCCGGTTTCAGGGGACGAAAATGGCATTTTAGTGTGGATGAAGGGTAAAAACGAAGAGAAAAAGCTTTGGTTACGAATTTATCCAGTATAGTGTGGACATAGCTTGAGGCAGCTATGCCACACTAAAATCAAAATCAAAGTCAAGTTTATTGTCATATGCACAGGTGCAATGAAACACTTACGTGCAGTGTTATCACAGGCATAGAACATCACATTAGCAGTATTCACATGAAAGACATAACTTATGCACAAATTTTGCAAGACAGAAACAGACTGGAACCTTCATCGGGTAAGTACCTGACTGTCTTTTAACTGCTCAGGTCTCTGTCCTCCTAACTCACAGACACAGGAGACACTGATGTCATTAATAACTAACCTCAGTCCCCTGACCCAAAGTCCATCTTCAAATTCCCCATTACCAAAATTCCTGCTGCTTGGCCCTCTGCTCTGAGATCTCATGTCTATCAATGTCTCCAAATGAGACCTCGATCTCCAAATCCATTCCCCTACTCTTTACCACATTTTCAGCTTGATCCTCAACTCAATTGCCTCTCTCCACTCCTCTGCCATTACCCTTTATACATGTTCTCCCAGTCTGTCAGGTCATAAAACACCTCAGGACACTAGGAAAGGTTATCACGGCCAATAGACTGTATACACCACACTTAACATCACTAATGATCAGGCTAATTAATATTTGCAGATTGCTGTTTCTGAGAGTTTGATTTGTCCACAACTATTGTAGTTTTTCTTACATTACAATGAAGCTACATCGCAAGAGTATTTGATTTGCTATTAGGTATCTCAGGAAGCCTTTGGTAATGAGCAATTGATGGACACTTTGCTCGTTTCTGTCACCAAAGTGCCAATGAAGAAATCGTGATGAAGGGTCTCACCCTGAAACTATGACTCTTTATTCCTCTCCATAAATGCTGACTGACCTGCTGAGTTGCTCCAGCATTCTTTGTGTGCTATTCTGGATTTCCAGCATCTGCAGAATCTCTTGTGTCAATGAAAATACATCTTGCTTAAAGAGAAGTCATATATTTTGGTAGGTTACAGTTTGGGCTGACTGTTCCTGGTCTGTTCAGTCTCAATCCCTATAGTTTAGTGGGACTGGGTTTGATGGGGAGCAGCTGCATTGCAAATGCATTGCATCACAAATTCTTTTGTTCTGATGCGAATCTACTCATACTTGGTAGCTAATTTATTAAGTACAGGAATGGAACCCCGTGTGGTCTTCTGTTGTTGTAGCTTCAAGATTCAACATGTCATGCATTCAGTTGTGATCTTCTGCACACCATTGAGTTACTGCTGCCTTCCCATCAACTTGAAACAGTCTGGCCATTCTCCTCTGAACTCTCTCATTACCAAGACACTTCTGTCCACAGAACTGCTACTCACTGGATTTTTTTTTACACACCATTCTCTATAAACTCTAGAGACTGTTCATGAAAATTGCAGGAGATCAACAGGTCCTGGGATGCTCAAACCACACCATCTGGCACCAACAATTATTACACCATCAACATCACTTTGATAACATTTCTTCCCCATTCTGATGTTTGGTCCAAACAACAGCTCTTGACCATGTCTGCATGCTTCTATGCATTGAGTTGCTGCCACATGATGGGCTGATTAGATATCTGCAGTTACGAGCAGGCGTACAGGTGTACCTAATAAAGTGGCCCTGAGTGTTTACTGCTTCAAAACCCAACTTTGTGAATTTGATTCATATTTTATTCTTAGACAACTTTCTAGTGTGACTTTTGTGCTGACCTCGGGAAAGTGCTAGAGAGAGAACACATTCTATCTGAGGTAGCAGAGCTGGTTGAACAGTCAGTCAGTGGGACACATAAATGTCTTTGCATATGCATTATCCTCTTTCAGCCCTCTGAACGTCTGCATGTGTTTTGTCACCATTGCAGTACTTTATTTATGAAGTGCAGTTATTGTTGTGATGCAATAAATTCAGTAACTAATTTATACTCACCTGGCTCATAAGAAATGAAATAGATAACTAGTGATGCCTGCCAGCAATAGTCACTTCATTCATATTTGCTGCAGCTTTGCAGATTCTATAGTTGCCAGTCCCTTGCGTCTCTGTCAGAGGAACACATCACAAACCTTGATCAGAGCAGATGTATGCTCCAAAACATTGTGTGAATTCCTGATTAATTAAATTCACATTTTACGGTTACCCAAACTGACAAAAAACCCAAATCAACAGCTTTAGCAGAGGATGAGTAAAGAGCTCAAAGAAAGTTGTCCAACTCATGCTCACTTCATTGAGACTCTCAACCACATCACTTGTTGCTCTGGATCTGCTGCCTGCCTTGGTAAAGTCTTCATGTCTCTGGGAAATCCTCCTTTCCTGGCCATTGCAGATCTGGAATCCCCTCTGCTCTCACCCCATCACTCAAAGACCTTACAGTCATGAGGGAGAAATTCCTCTTTAATTGCCAGTGCAGAACGTGTTCAAGAGAAACACTTGCTTGTTACATGTTCCTTCACACTTGGTTCTACTGATTTCAAAAATTACGGACCACCCTGAGGTGAATACAAAGGCAGTCAACATGCTTCCTCTGGCGGTCAAAGACAAGTTTCATCCTACTCTTGCCCATCATTTTTACCATTGACTGTCTCAGTTGGCTCCTCTTTCTTCCAATCCATAGGATGTCAATATACACATATGTACTTATACACACTTACGCACTTGTTGTTTCTGCTGACATTTTCAGACTTCGCCTGACACTCAGCACCAATTGATTGCTGTACTGGTGGGAGTACCAATCTGCAGATGGTTACTTTGAACCAAAAACTTGTCCTGGTATTTGAGGAGGTTGTTAATGATTCAATATAGATAGATAGATAGATACTTTATTCATCCCCATGGGGAAATTCAACATTTTTCCAATGTCCCATACACTTGTTGTAGCAAAAACTCATTACATACAATACTTAACTCAGTAATAATATGATATGCATCTAAATCACTAACTCAAAAAGCATTAATAATAGCTTTAAAAAAGTTCTTAAGTCCTGGCAGTTGAATTGTAAAGCCTAATGGCATTGGGGAGTATTGACCTCTTCATCCTGTCTGAGGAGCATTGCATCGACAGTAACCTGTCGCTGAAACTGCTTCTCTGTCTCTGGATGGTGCTATGTAGAGGATGTTCAGGGTTTTCCATAATTGACCGTAGCCTACTCAGCGCCCTTCGCTCAGCTACCAATGTTAAACTCTCCAGTACTTTGCCCACGACAGAGCCCGCCTTCCTTATCAGCTTATTAAGACGTGAGGCGTCCTTCTTCTTAATGCTTCCTATTGCCAGTTTCTTAGAATTGCTCTGGGATCCTGATCAATATGTGTGAATGATGCGAATGCAGGGCTGCACAGTAGCATAAAATCTTACAACACCAGCTGTAAGATCAGGGTTCAATTCCTGTTGCTGCCTGTAAGGAGTTTGTACGTAATCCCTGTGACAGTGTGGGTTTCCCCCAGGTGTACTCTGGTTTCCTCCCAAATTTCAAAGACATATGGCTTAGGGTTAATAAATTGTGGGCATGCTTTGTTGGCACCAGAAGCATGGTGACACCTCCCCCTTGAGAGTATCCCGCAGTCTCTTATGATACATCATGGTTCCTAGTACCCGGGAGGCTACACACTATCTGGTATCTCTTTTGTGGCCACAGAATCTCCTTTCTGTCCCCCTTACTATCGAGTACCCTGTAACTACCATACTGCCAGATGTTATCCTTCCCTGTTGAGACTCAGTGACACCCACAGTGACACCAGCCTGGTCACTGCTACCATGATCTGATGGGTCAATGCCCCAGCAGTCTCCAAGGAAGCGTACTTGTTGCTGAGGGGAACCCTGCAATGACTTCTTAATCCCCTTACCTCTCTTGGTAATCACCCATCCACTGTCCAAAGCTTGTACTCGGGGTGTGACCACCTCGTCAAAAGTCTCATCTATAATATCTTCAACCTCACAAATGACCCGGAGTACATCCAACTCCAACTCCAACTCCTTGAGCTGGTCCATTAACCACAGATGTAAACATCGAAGAAACTGTCAGGTATCCTGAGTTTCCACAGGATTTCATCCTAACTATTCTATGCTAAAAAAAGAAAAAGGCTTACCTCTTCTTAACCATGCCCTCGCCTGTTCACGCTGAAGCGTGTTAAGCCAAAGCCTCCACACTCCATCATTGGCACACTTGGACAATATTTCTCCAACAGTGGCTGCTCTGCGTGACCCTACCCTCTTTTAATTTGCAGCTGAGCTTGGGCCTCTGATGCCAACACTTTCCGTGCCTATGCAGACCAAAAATGGTTAAAATGACTTATTTGAGCTGGAGGCCTGTAATGAGTGGAGTTCCGTAGGGATCTGTGCAAGGACCTCTGTTGTTTGTGATGCATATGAATGACCTGGTTGAAAATATAGGTGGGCGGGTTAGTAAATTTGCGGAAGATACCAAATTTGATGGAGTTGTGGATAGTGTAGAAGACTGACACAGAAATCAGCAAGATATAGATCAGTTGCAGATAAGGGCTGAGAAATGGCAGGTGCAGTTTAATCCAGATAAATGAGAGTTATTGCATCTCGGTAGGGCAAATGCAAATATACAGTACACTATTAAGGTCAAGATCCTTAACAGCGTTGCTGAGCAGAGGGATCCTGGGATCCAAGTTCAGAGCTTATTGAAAGTGGCTACACAGATCGATAAGGTGGTTAAGAAGGCTTATGGAATGCTTGCATTTATGAGACAAGACATTGAGTTAAAAAGCCAGGAGATTATATTGCAACTGTTTGAACCTCTGTTTAGGCCACATCTGGAGGACTGCGTGCAGTTCTGGCCACCCCACTGAAGAAAGGATGTTGAGGCTTTAGGGAGGGTGCAAAAGAGGTTTACCAGGATGCTGCCTGGTATAGAGTGCACGTGCTATCATGAAAGTTTGGATAAACTTGGGTTGTTTTCTCTGGAGTGCTAGAGGCTGAGGGGAGATCTGATAGAGGTTTACAAGATTAGTGGCATAAATAGAGTGGACAGAGTATGTTTCCCACGGCTGAAAAGTCCACCACTAGAGGGCAGGCATTGAAGGTGAGAGGGGCGGAGGTTCGAGGGGTATGTGAGGAGCAAGTTATTTCTTAGAGAGTGGTGAATGCCTGGAATGCACTATCTGGTATGGTATGGTGGTAGAGGCAGGTACATAAGAGGATCTAAGAGACATTGGGATAGGCACATGGATATAGGGAAGATGGAGTGCATATTTTGTAGGTAGGAGGGATTACAGTTTGTGTGTTTTCGATTTGCTAAAAATGAATGTTTTTGGTTGCTTCTTAGCTGGTTCGGCACTACACTGTGGACTGAATGGCCTTTTTCTGTGCTTTACTCTGCTATGCTCTGTGACACTCATGGGCTGTGCTGGTCGTTGACACAAACAACACATTTTATTATATTTTTCAATTACTTGATGCATATGTGACATACAAAGCTAACCTCTCTAGAAAGTGGGAGTCTTGAATCAGATGAAAGCATTGCTGAGCAATGCGACAATGCGGATATGAAAGAAAGGTTTTCTATCTGTTAATCGCTGTTGTCTATGGGACACGCCATGCAAGCTGATGTTTGATCACAGCACACATACTGTCAATGGCCCTGCTGGCACACAACCCATTTCCATTTCAATGGAGTCTCCTCTCAGTCTTACTTCTCTATTTCTTTTTTTTTCATATTTTGGTTAATTAGAATGCTCCCCATCAAGAATCCACCTCTAAGATCTCTAATTAGAGTGGTATCTTCAGCTTTTAATGTTTGCACTGAACATTCTTAAAAAGCTTGTTCATCATTTAAACAAAAACACCATTTGATGTGCTTCCTCTTCTGGGCCATTCATTAATCTTTCTGCAGGTTTTCCTTTGAGTTAAACACTTGTGATGTCCCACTAAATCACAGTTACTGATATGCTTTGCAACGTGAGCAAGGGTGATCATGGGAGCGTGTATCATGAAGGCCCAGCTGCAATGCATTAACTCACTGCACACCCAAGTTCGAGTTCCCCAACACGCAGCACATTACAAAGCCAGATCGAACTAAAGCACTGCTGAGATGCTAATTAAACCCTAATAGCATAATTGGTGGGCAATGGTGATGACTGACAAATGAACAGGCCTAACATAAATGTTTAGTTCTGACCAACACCAAGCCATCCCAGTACACTGAGCGAATCTGTGATTTAGAACCATAGAGCTTCACCAGGGAAATGATTTGCTCTCGTGCTGAAAGTTTCATGGTCACAGGATATCCCAAAATGCATTGCAACTACTTTCAAAGTGCAATCAAAGTTGAAATGCAAAAAATATATAACTACCAATTTGTGCAAAGCAAGCAAAGTGATAATTACTTAATAATACAGAGAAAGGGTTAAGTGGTGTCAAAATGAATCTGTAATCTTTTACATGCACCAGAGAGAGTAGATGAGACCATAGATCAACATCAGCTTAATGAGGTGTGCTGAAGAACAAACCTGACGGATCTAAAGCTGATGGCCCAGTCCGTTGAAGTTGTAACACAGGACTACATGCATGGTGTAGAGCAAACACAGGATCCAACGGGCAAAGATACACAGTCCCACAGCTCATAGATTAAGTAGATGCACGGCCTTTTCTTGCCACGAATGGTAGTAGACAATTACGTTGCTATTACGAAAATAAAAGTTCTGTGATCATCTCCTCCTCTATAATGGTAAGGTCTGGCATTTGAGTACTAAAGAGAATTAGGAATTTAGAACTTAAAAGAATGAGGGAGGGATCTCATTGAAACCTATTCAATATTGAAAGGTCTAGATAGAGTAAACATGGAGAGGATGTGCCCTATAATGAGGGGGTCTTGAACCAGAAAGAACAGACTCAGAATAGGAGAACATCCCTTTACAACAGAGATGAGGAAATATTTCTTTAGCTAGAGGGCAGTGAATCTGTGGAATTTGTTGCAAAGTGTGGCTGTGAAGACCAAGTCATTGGGTCTAGTTAAAGTGGAGATTGATTGGTCATGGTGTCAGATGTTACAGGGAGAAGGCAGGAAAATGGAGTTGAGAAGGAAAATAAATCAGCCATAATGGAATGGTGCAGCAGACACAATGGCCCAAATGGCCTAATTCTGCTCCTATGTATTATGGTCTTCTAGTCTAAGTATTCACAACTGTGTTTAGCTAGAGGTACTGACCGGATGATCCATCTCTGCTCCCTAATGAAATCCCCAGTAGCTTGTCTTCAGCCAAAGCAATCCAGTGAGCTCCATAGTCTTTGCTCTATCTAGTGCTCTCAGAGATACTAAACAAAGGCAGTGATACAGAAGACTAGCACCACAAAATGAGCCATGCCCTTTACCCAAGTTTTATCAAATATATACTTGACTGGTATTTATCACTGAAAATAGCTCAGATAAGTCCTCATTAGAGAAAGCAGAAAAATCCAGATCAGCAAATTACTGTTGAACCATTATCCACTCAATCTTCTGCTAGAGTATAGAAGCTGTTGTCCACAGTGCTACCAAGTGGTTGTTACTTACCAAAATTCTCTTCACTGATGCCTAATGTGGATTTTTGTGGGATCACTCAGATCACAGCCTTGGTCTAAACATTGAACAAAGAAGTGAATTTGCATCAAAATAGAATTAGATCCAAGGAACAATGGAAGTCAGTAAACATTAAGGAAAAATCACTCCAGTAGTTGGACTAGCACCTCAGACAAGGTAAGTTTGTCGTAGCTTTTGGAGATCAGTCACTCTGGCCCCAGTAGGTCACTGTAGGAATCCCTCACATCACTGGTTCCTCAGCTCCATTAAAGTCAGCTTTGTCACATCATGCCTATGTGCCCTTGATGCTGCTCGAAGCATGTTTTTCATTGTATTATACTTCACCGCACTTGTGCACAGGACAATAAACTCAATTCGCACACACAAAATGTGTTGTTCCACATTTCCAGCATTTGCAGGATTTCTTGAGTTCGACCCTAACCCTAACCCTAATAAACTTGATGTGAAGTGAAGTTCAGTTCAGAACAGAGAATGATTGTGGTTGATTGCAGTGTTCAGTTCCATTCACAATCCCTCTTCATGTAGAAGAGACACAAGTAACTTCCAGTCATGGGTTAAGAAGTGGCAAAAGTGCCCAGCAATAGCCATCTCCAACAAGAGACAGCTTAACCCTCTGATCTTGATACTCAGTGGCATTACCATCTCTTAGTGCGCAACCATCAGCATCCATCATCTTTAATCAAAAACACAAGTTATACTATGAGGACAGCTGAGTGACTCACCTTCTGATCATGGACGGCCTTTCTTCCATTTACAAGGAACAGGTCTGCTGCATAATCAAGCACTCTCCACTTGTCTGCATGAGTGAAGACTCAACAACACACAAGACACTCAACATCATCCAGGACAAGTACTGAGAGCCTGTCCACTATTCTAAATAGTCTTCCCCTCCGTTGCAATGGCTGATGTATGTATAAGTCCACTGCAGCTTCTCACATGACTACTCTGTGTTGTGACTGTGATCTAAGTCACTGGAGAGACACTGAAGTTGTCAATGTAAAGGTCTTTATTAATTATGACTTGCAGGTATTCTGGACACCATCTTGGCAGAGTCTCGCTAACTCAAAGTACATCACGTTTTTAGATCCTTAAAATCAATGGGAGCAGCAGGTGATTCAATAGAATTTCAATAGTTACAGTAACACCATTTACTTCAATATTTTGGCTTGACAGCGCTTCTTGCAAATTATAGTCCATATCTACAATGGGAGGCACCTCTAAACTCTCCATCATCCACCCGAGCTACACATTTTCCAAGTTATTTCTAAAACCTCTAAATTTTTAGGTACCTTTGCTGGGACAAAGTAAATCACACAGATGGTCTAAAACAAGAGCTCACCAGATTTTTTATGCGTGGAGCCTTACCATTAACTAAGGGGTCTGTGGACCCCAGGTTGAGAACCCCAGGTCTAAAAGTTTCTGGGGGCAGAGATCCCACCCAAAATTAATGTTGTCAGGGCTGACTCCGAGTACACAACTATCCCAACTATTGATTAATCAACTATACTTGTGACCATGTTTGATGTGCTAAGTGACAACATACTTAGTCCATGTTGCCTGGTTTGACACCTGCCAATTAATATAATCCTATTGTTTTTTGTTTGGCTGATGCAGACGAGAACACCTCATGGTCATTTCACTTGCAAACCATGTCACTCAGTATCCAGCTGTGGGCCAGCCTAATTCAAAGCCATACTTTTAACATCAATCTGATTACCGCTTGCAATTTTCATTAAGAACTGAAGACTGATTCTCTCTTGAATTAATATCTGCTATATCCACATAATTTCATAACTCCAGAATAACCTCTAAGACTCCCAAACCCACAAGCTCTTCAAACTTAAAGACATAGGCAGCAAGCGCATGGGAACACTCTATACAGAGCCTCACCTCCTGACATGGAAGAACATCGTGGGTTCTTCATTTTCACTAGGTTAAATCCTCAAGCTCCCTACCCAACATCATTAAGGGAGTGGCATCAACAGAAGAACAGTACTGGATCAAGAGCAGGACTCACCACCAGCTTCCCAAGGCCAGTATGATGTAGGCAATAAACCTCACCTGGACCGTCATTTGCGGACCCCAAGAAATGAAATAAAACAATCTCGTCCAGAAGACAATGACTGGATATTGCATCTAGTGACATGGCCTGATACAGATTTATAAATACAACTTCAAATCACATTTGATGTTGCATTGGAGCTTTGACCAGGTGTTTCCTTCCTGCATCAATCATGGGATCAGTGTACTTTGATAGTATCATTTTACACACTGTGTTCTTTTGAAATATTGCAGGAGAACTTGACTGGCATTGTTCCAGTAGAATCATTAATCACTGGTTGGCAGTTACTCCTGGAATAAACACATTTTGTTTTGACTCTTCTGAAAGGGGCTGACATAGAGTCGAAGAACATCACAGCACATAAACAGGCCTTCAGCACATCTAGTCCACATCTAACTATTAATCTGCTGTACAATGTCCTGTGTATGTTACTCAAAATGGCTTCTTTGGTTTGTTACGAGTAGGAATGCTTCTTTGTCTGATAAATGTTTCTCTCACCGTTGTTTCGCTTTAGAATGGCTGATATGGTAATTGTATTCATTTGTTAATCAATGGGGAATGTTATTGTGTTTTGTGAGGCTGGGAACTTGGGGGAGGGGTTGCGCGGGCTTGGAGTGTGAAGAGAGTCGGGAGGAAGACGGACGAGGAAGGCGGACGGGCGCTGGTCAGCTCGTAGGACCACCGCGACTGGCGCTGGACTGCTCGTAAGACCACCGGGGTGGTCCCAGGTGTGACGACGTGTCTGTCGGATGATTTGTTGATTGAGCTCCTACGATGTGCACTACACTGACTGAACTTTGATAAGTTGGCGCCTTTTGTTTTTTTCTTTCCTTGTATATATATATCGTATTGCCTAATACTTCTTTAGTTAATGTTAGTAAACTCTATAAAGTGTATTTCATAACGGTATTTGGTGTGAAGTTGATACGGTGGGCGGCGCGAGGCATAAACTCGATTCTCACAGCACCTGCGTGTACGGGAGGTGGGTTGGTGTGTGGCTGGATCTCCTTCTCCCCTAGACATATACCAGCCTTTTGGGTAAGTGTTACATTTGTGGGGAGCTCGCCCGGGATTGGATTGTCAGGGGGCTGTGGAATCGCGCAGGCAGCAGAGCGGAGATGGACAGAGATAAGATTGTTAGCTGGTGCAAATTTGAAGGTGTACTGGTACAGTACGCATGCGTAGTGAGCGGAGTGGATTTTCGAGTTTCGGGAGACGCGTTAGTGCGGGGGTTAAGTTTGGTGAACGGTATGGGGCAGGTAGAATTGGTAGCTGGACGGTGTGGTAAAGAGGTGGAGTCTAGCTGGGTGTTGGATAGTACGAGTGCTGACGTCAGGACGTTGGAACTGCCGGCGACGGTCAGTGTACCGGGGGAAGAGGGGCTGTGGGGGCTCCACCCCTTCTCCGAGGATGAGGCTGAGGAGACATCGAAGGAGGAGCTAGAGCTAGAGGAAAACCCCAGAGAGGTGGCCGGCACAAGCAAAGGGAGGAGGGAGGAGGGAGTCGCGACTAGGCCCCGCCCCCCAGGTAGGGGGGGAGCCTCGGAGCTGGCAGCCGCACTTAACTCCCTGGTGGGAGTGGCCGAGAGGCCACGGCTGAAGCTGGGGGTGTTCTCCGGAGCCAAGCCTACTCCGGACAGGGAGGTGGACTATGAGACCTGGATCGAGCATACGTCCTTGATGTTAGAGGAGTGGCCAGGCTCAGAGGAGAAGAGGCCGCGATTGGTGGGAAGTTTGAGGGGTTTAGCAGCCAAAACAGTCCGGGAGTTGAAAGCTGAGAAGCCTGGGGCCTCAGTGGAGGAATGTATAGAAGTTTTGGAGGGAGCGTTTGGGTTGTCAGGGGAACCCTGGCTGCTTTTAGCAGAGTTCCAACGCCTGGAACAATGGAGAGGGGAAAAGCTCTCCGAGTACATATTTCGGATGGAGGGGATGCTCTCGGGGCTGCGGTGCCGGGGGGTAGTGAAGGCGCCTGACGTGGCTAGCGTGAGGATGAGTCAGATATTCAGTGGCTCTCTGGAAGAGGACAAGGTGGCGTGGACTATCCAGCAGGCTTATAGGAAAGGTCCCCCTCCATCGTTCGGGCAACTGATTAGAGAGGTGCGGGAGGAAGAGAGAGCGTTGGGGCGGAAAAGGGGCGCGGGCCTACGGGAGCGATCCTCAGCGATACAGGAAGTGGTGGCTGGGTGGAGGAATGACAACCCACCGGGGAGTAGAGAACCCCCTCTGGAGGGGAGGGACAGGGGAGGTACCCACTCTCAGGGGCGACCAGTGCAGTGGGTTGGGAGCGGGAGTCGTCCTGGGAGAGGAGGGGCGGCAGGCAGCGTGTGCTTTAACTGTGGGAAAGAGGGGCATTTCAGGCGGGACTGTGGGTGGCTGAGGGTGTGCTATAGCTGTGGAGAGGAGGGACACTTTCGGTGGGATTGTGAGAGACAAGGAGTTCCGCGGAGGACAAGCCCCCCTGCAACTAAGAAGGGGGAGGTGTCGGGAAACATAGGAGAGGCTCAGTGAGGGAACGGACTGGAGCCTTTGGAGGAACACGTTCCCAGAGATCAGCCAGGGGACCACCGGGTGGCCACGCCTCTATTCCAGATGGGCTGGTAGGACCCCGTGCCAGTGTGGGTCTACGGATAGAGGGAGTTTACGCAAAAGCCATTCTTGATACGGGATCGCAGGTGACCTTATTGTACCGGTCTTTCTACAACCAATATCTAAAGCATTTGCCCGTAACCCCATTTGACGCCCTGCAGATTTGGGGTGTGAGCGAGGGTGACTACCCGTACGATGGGTACCTATCGGTGAGATTGGAGTTCTCGGAGGGCGATGTGGGAGTGTCCGAAGCTATTGAGACGTTGGTGTTGGTGTGTCCTGACCCGGTGGAAACTGGTGGTGCTGCCCTCCTGGTGGGGATTAATTCCCCCGTTGTGCGACGGCTCCTGGGAGCTTGTAAGGAGAAAGCAGGGGAAGACTTTCTGGAGACCCTCTCGGTGCATCCAGTGTTTCGAGCAGTGTTCGAAGAAGGGGTTGCCTCACTAGGACTGGACCCGGAGTGTAAACGCGGGACGGTGTGGCGTACGCAGGCGAGGCCCAAGGTGATCCGACCCGGGGAGGTAGCACTAGTGATGGGGACCCCCAGATTCCCAGGAGTGCCGACGGGCAAAGCCCTGTTAGTAGACGCCCCGGACGATCTTGAAGGGGAGACACGATTTCCGGCGGGGGCGCTGGTGAGGCCCGAAGTGCAGAGACCAGGGGTGGTACATGCAAGGCGTATAGCTATAAGTGTCAGGAACACCTCGGCAAGAGAAATCACCTTTAAGAGGGGAATGCCGCTGGCACATCTGTTCCCGGTGACGGTAATGTCTAGCGCACCAGTGAGGACCCCTAACGTGGAGGGATCGGAGCATCGAAGGGAGCTGACCGCTGAAGTCTTTAACTTTGGGGATTCCCCTGTGTCGCCGGAGTGGAAACACAGGCTAATGGAGAAGATGCTGAAGATGGAAGCTGTTTTTTCTCGGGGCGAGTTTGATGTTGGCTGTTCCAAAAGCACTCGCCACACCATCCGGGTGACGGAGGTCACCCCGTTCCGAGAGAGATCCCGGCGGCTGGCTCCGGCAGATGTTGAGGACGTGCGGCAGCACTTGTGCAAGTTGAAGGAGGTCGGAATCAGAGCTGAGTCCCGAAGTCCTTATGCGTCCCCAATAGTGGTGGCACGGAAGAAGAATGGGCGAGTGTGCATGTGTGTTGACTACAGGACGTTGAATCGGCGAACTGTCCCTGATCAATATACTGTCCCAAGAGTCGAGGATGTGCTGGCCTGCCTGAGCGGTGCGAAGTGGTTCAGTGTGCTGGATTTAAGAAGTGGGTATTACCAGATCCCGATGAGTGCGGGCGATAAAGAGAAGACGCTTTTATCTGCCCGCTGGGGTTCTTTCAGTTCGAACGAATGCCCCAAGGCATATCGGGAGCCCCAGCCACCTTCCAGAGGCTCATAGAGAGAACTGTGGGGAAATGAATCTGTTAGAGGTGCTGGTGTACCTGGACGATTTGATAGTGTTTGGATCGACTTTGGAGGAACATGAGGAGAGGCTGTTGAAGGTGTTGGGCCAGCTTAACGAAGAAGGGTTGAAGCTTTCCCTGGACAAATGCCAGTTCTGCAAGTCGTAGGTTAGCTACGTTGGCCATATCATTTCGCGAGAGGGAGTGGCTACTGATCCAACCAAGATAGAGGCCGTGACCACCCGGCCGAGACCCCAGAAAGTGGGCGCTCTGCGCTCATTTTTGGGGTTCTGTGGGTATTACCGGCGATTTGTGAAAGGATACGCCAAAGTGTGTCACCCGTTGACTCAGCTGTTGTGTGGCTATCCCCCGGTGGGAAAGAAAAGGACGGGGGACCAGAGGCAGGACGCTGGAGGATACTGGAACCCAGCGGAACCTTTTGGCTCGAGATGGGATGATCAATGTGAAGAGGCGTTCCGATCTTTGAAAAGGGCACTGACCCAGGCCCCGGTGTTGGCTTTTGCCGATCCCCAGAAGCCATATGTGCTGCACACGGATGCCAGTCGAGAGGGTCTCGGGGCTGTTCTGTACCAGGAGCATGGCAAAGCATTGAGGCCGGTAGCCTTTGTCAGCCGAAGCTTGTCGCCATCGGAGAGAAACTATCCCACTCACAAGTTGGAGTTCCTGGCGCTGAAGTGGGCGGTGGTGGACAAGCTGGGCGATTACTTATACGGAGCCAAGTTTGAGGTGAGAACAGATAACAATCCTCTCACTTATATTTTGACTTCGGCGAAGCTGGATGCCACAGGACATCGGTGGCTGGCGGCCTTGTCGGTATATGATTTCAGCCTGAGGTACCGCCCCGGAAGCAAGAATGTCAATGCGGATGCTTTGTCTCGTCGGGAGCCGGGGGAACAGGAGAGGGACGAGGAGTGGGAGAGTGTCCCTGCCCCTGGAGTGAAGGCGATGTGTCAGTTTGCTATCACCATGAAGGCCGAGGGAAGAGGGAGGCTGGAACGAGCCGTGGACCATTTGGGGGTTTTTGACGACGCCATACCCCTAGCTTACTGTGACCTGACCGCACTGCGGACTAAACAGTTGCCGGAACTGAGTCCGGGGGAAGTGGCAGCTGCTCAGCAAAATGACCCGGGCATTGGCACAGTGTGGAGAGCGGTCGAGAAGGGGGATGGGGCATTGGCTGAGAAGACGAATCACCCATTCGTGCCTCTGTTGTTGAAGGAGTGGTCTCGGTTGAAGTTAAAGAACCAAATCTTGTACCGGGTATGGCGCCTCCGGACCAACCCCACTGTTGGCAACTGGTCCTGCTGGAGGAGTATCGGCAGGCTGTACTCCAGGCCCTACATGATGATTCTGGACACTTGGGGGTGGAAAAGACCTATGGATTACTCAAAGACCGGTTCAAGACTAGTACAAGGACTCTGCGAGGGCGCGGAGAAAGGGAAGAGCCCGCTACTGAAGAGCGGGGACGGGTCCCTCGCCCGGAAATGGCTACCGATTTGGAAGAGGACGACTCAGATGAGTGGCCCCTGTTCCCATTCGCTGGTGCTCCAGTACCAGGAGAGGAGGCTCCTGGCCCTTCCCATACTGAATTGGGTGAGAGGAGGGAAGGTCTTGAGGGTCAGATGAGGAAAGCAGCCAACATTGGTGGGAGAGAGGGTGGAGCCCGAGCGTGAGCCGGAGAGATCTCAGGTGAGGGAGGACCCCCGTGAGGAAGGGGGTGAGGGTCTGTCAGGTAGACATGGGGTGTCCGAGACCGTGTGTTCACAGGTGAAGAGGGAACCCAGTGGGGCAGAAGGGGTATGGAGTTCTCAGAGGATTAGGCGCCCCCCCCCCGGAGCGGTTGACATATGTGGTACCAGGAGAACCGACTGTGATTTCTACTGCTCTGGGTAGTTATGTCACTGCTTTCTGCACCTGGGTTGGGTTTTGTGTGTTGCAAGAAGCTTTGGGGAACTCTAGTAATGCCATGAGGGCATGACATTTGCTGGTGGGGAGAGAATGTACAATGTCCTGTGTATGTTACTCAAAATGGCTTCTTTGGTTTGTTACGAGTAGGAATGCTTCTTTGTCTGATAAATGTTTCTCTCACCGTTGTTTCGCTTTAGAATGGCTGATATGGTAATTGTATTCATTTGTTAATCAATGGGGAATGTTATTGTGTTTTGTGAGGCTGGGAACTTGGGGGAGGGGTTGCGCGGGCTTGGAGTGTGAAGAGAGTCGGGAGGAAGGCGGACGGGCACTGGACGGCTCGTAGGACCACCGTGACTGGCGCTGGACGGCTCGTAAGACCACCGGGGTGGTCCCAGGTGCGACGACGTGGCTGTCGGATGATTCGTTGATTGAGCTCCTACGATGTGCACTACACTGACTGAACTTTGATAAGTTGGCGCCTTTTGTTTTTTTCTTTCCTTGTATATATATATCGTATTGCCTAATACTTCTTTAGTTAATGTTAGTAAACTCTATAAAGTGTATTTCATAACGGTATTTGGTGTGAAGTTGATACGGTGGGCGGCGCGAGGCATAAACTCGATTCTCACAGCACCTGCATGTACGGGAGGTGGGTTGGTGTGTGGCTGGATCTCCTTCTCCCCTAGACATATACCAGCCTTTTGGGTAAGTGTTACACTGCCTAGTCCCAGACACCTGCACCCTGACCATAGCCCTCCATACCCCTGCCATCCATGTATCGATCTAAATTACTCTTACATGTTGAAATCGATCCCATAACCATCACTTCTATTGGTAGCTTGTTCCATGCTTTCACCACCCTCAGAGTGAAGACGTTCCCTCTTATGTTCCCCTTAAATATTTCACCTTTCACCCTTAGCCCATGACCTCTAGTTCTAATCTCACCTAACCTCAGTAGAAAATGCCTCCTTGCATTTACCCCTCTACTTATCTTGTGCCCAGTCCTGACCTCAAATGGAACCAATCCCCACCACTCCCAACTCCCAATTGCCCAGGTCCTGAAACCCAATCCTTCCCAGTCACATCCACCCCTAGTTGACCCTATTGACACTGGGCCCCTAAAGGTAATGAAACCAGTGTCTGATCCATATTTTATTTCCCACAATGCCAATCTTCTCCCATCTCCCACCAACCTGGCCTCTTGCCCAATATCACCAATCCTATTAAATCCATGAGACATCCATCCCACATTCATGGCCCACCCAGATACCTGATCTGACTCCACTACCTTGACCCTCCGTGACTTCAATTGTCAGTTACCTTGATACTGATCCTCTGTGTCCTGATCAGTCTAAGGAATCCTGTCACAACTTGACAGCTTTGGTAGGTAACAACTTTTCACCTTGAAACATCTTCATCCCCTCGTAGGTCATAACAATGTGAAGGCCACCCAATATTATGACTAAATGTCCACAGCCTAAATGTTTGGCCCCTTCCAAGTTGGTCCCCAATAGCCCAAAACTTACCCAATGGACATTTGGATAAGTACATGAACAGGAGGGGTTTAGAGGGGTATGTGGGAAAATGGTACTTGCTTAGTGGGCACTACTAGTAGTAGTAGGCCTCCGTTAGTCTCAATAGACCATAGATTTGTGCCTTGCAAAGTTACCAGGATGGAGGACTGGGCAAGGTTTTTTTTATGGAAGACTGGCAGTTGCCCAAGCAGCAAGTCTCCCCTCTCCACACCACTGATGTTGTCCAAGGGAAGGACATTAGGACCCATACAGCTTGGTACCAGTGTCGTCGCAGAGCAATGTGTGGTTAAGTGCCTTGCTCAATGACACACACGCAGCCTCAGCCAAGGCTCGAACTAGCGACCTTCAGATCACTAGATGAAAGCACCAACACTATAGTGGGCACTATAGGCAGCATGGAGGAGTTGGGCTGAAAGACCTTTTCAGTGCTTTACGACCCTTTGACTCTATTTAAACAGAAAACGCAGCAAATACCCAGCAGGTCGGGCAGCATCATTTCACTTTAGTTGCTTCTCATCAGGTTTTCTATCCAGTCCAGTTTTTGAATCTCAGTCCAACTCCTGCAGCAGTATAAAAATAAATGGAAGCAGTGAGTTCTTTTTAGAGCTGTGAGTGCTCTTCTTTGATTGCCCTCCTCAAAGGTAAATGAATAGAACAGTGTAGTTGATAATTCTGAAATGATGATGGATTTTAAAGTGTTACATCTTCCCCTCTTCTCGACCCTAAATCATAGTGTTGAAACTTGGTACGGTTTAACATTTCTGTAGATTGCTCAGGAAGAAACGGAAGTTGTGTCCGCACTGTAGCACCAGTCTCCGTCATCAGCAAAACCAAAATGCTGAGATAAACAAGCCATACATTCAAATACCACAGGCTTTATGGTTGCCCACAAACTAATGGAATAGTGATAATCTGTTAGATAAAATAGAGCATAGAACATCAAAGAGTACAGCACCATCCTGACCCTTTCACCACAATGTTGTGCTCACTTTTTAACCTACTCCAAGATCAATCTAACCTTTTGCTCCCACATATTTTTCTTTCACTCATATGCTTATCTACAACTTTCTGAAATACTCCTAATGCATCTGTCTCTACCACTACCCCAGGCAGCATATTCCACGCACACTCTCTGTATAAAGCCTACCTCTGATATCCCCACTATACATTCCTCCAATCACTTAAAAAGTATGCCCTCTTGTATTAACCATTTCCACCCTGAGGAAAAAGTTATTAGATGTCCACTCTGTCTTTGCCTCGTATCAACTTATGCTCCTTTAAGTAGTTTTATATTCTGGAGCTTTGTTATTAACTCACATTATAAACTCAACTTGCAGACTGCTGCAGACTGGCCTCATTGCAATATCACCAAGAATTGGTTGCTAAGGGAACATCATAAGATGACGTACTAATCCTGACCTTTGCATCTATAGTTTTCATTGCTCCACCATTCTCTTCTGCTTAAGTCCTTAAGCTTCAGAATTCCCCACATAAAACTTTCTCCCACCCTTTTCTTTAAGATGATCCCTGAAACCTGCCTCCTTGAGTAATTAGCAAACACGAGGAAATCTGCAGATGCTGGAAATTCAGACAACACACACAAAATGCTGGTGGAACGCAGCAGGCCAGGCAGCATCTATAGGGATCCTTTGGCTCCTCCCACTTCCTCCAGACTAAAGGGTCCTAGCTATGCCTGCCTTTTTGTCGGCCATGTGGAGCAATCTATGTTCCAAGCCTACACCGGTATCTGTCCTCCTCTTTTCTTACGTTATATCGACAACTGCATCGGTGCTGCTTCCTGCACACATGCTGAGCTCGTCGACTTCATTAACTTCACCTCCAACTTTCACCCCGCCCTCAAATTCACCTGGTCTATTTCCGACACCTCCCTCCCCTTTCTAGAACTTTCTGTTTCTATCTCTGGAGACATCCTATCCACCGACATCTACTACAAACCTACAGACTCCCACAGCTACCTAGACTATTCCTCCTCCCATCCTGTCTCCTGCAAAAATGCTATCCCTTTCTCTCAATTCCTCTGTCTCCGCCGCATCTGCTCTCAGGATGAGGCATTTCATTCTAGGACAAAGGAGATGTCTTCCTTTTTTAAAGAAAGGGGCTTCCCTTCGTCCACTATCGACTCTGTCCTCCATCGCGTCTTCTGTATTTCACGCACCTCTGCCCTCACCCCATCCCCCTGCGAGCCCACCAGGGATAGAGTCCCCCTGGTCCTCACCTTTCACCCTACCAGCCTACAGATCCAACGTATAATCCTCCGTAACTTCCACCACCTCCTACGGGATCCCACCACCAGCCACATCTTCCCCTCCCCCCACTCTTAGCTTTCCACAGGGATTACTTCCTATGTGACTCCCTTGTCCATTCATCCCCCCCATCCCTCCCCACCAACCTCCCTCCAGGCACTTATCCCTGCAAACAGAAGAAGTGCTACACCTGCCCCCGCACTTCTTCCCTCACCACCATCCTAGGCCCCAGACAGTCCTTTCAGGTGAGGCACCACTTCACCTGCGAGTCAACTGGGGTGATATACTGTATCCGGTGCTCCCAATGTGGCCATTTATACATTGGGGAGACCCGCCGCAGACTGGGAGACTGTTTCACCGAACACCGGCGCTCAGTCCTCCAGCAGTGGCGGGATCTCCCTGTGGCCACACACTTCAATTCCACAGACCACTCCCACTCTGACATGTCTGTTCATGGCCTCCTCTACCGTCAAGATGAGGCCACACGCAGGTCGATGGAGCAATACCTTATCTCCTGCCTTGGTAGCCTCCTGCCTGCCGGCATGAACATTCAACTCACAGACCTCCGTTGATACCCCTGCCCCCCCCTTACCCCATCCCTATCTATAATTTTAGTCTGGTTCTCTTTCTCTCTCTTTTTCCCCCCTCACTACAATCTTCCCCCAGCCCTACCTTTCTTTCTCTTTTATTTCCCATAATTCTCCACCTTCCCCCTAGCCCATTTCCCTTCAGCCTATCACTTCCCAGCTCTCTACTTCACCCCTCCCCCCACTTCTTATCCCCCCTCGACCATCCCATGTTACTTCACTCCTGATGAAGGGTTTCGGCCCGAAACGTCGTCACTACCTCCTCCCATAGATGCTGTCTGGCCTGCTGAGTTCTGCCAGCATTTTGTGTTTTTATTTATTTCCAGCATCTGCAGATTCACTCCTGTAGCATCTATAGGGAGAAGGGTCCTGACGAAGGGTCTTGGCCCAAATCGTCGACAGTGCTTCTCCCTATAGATGCTGCCTGGCCTGCTGTGTTCCACCAGCATTTTGTGTGTGTTCCTTGAATAATTACTTGGGTATCTAACCTTATATCTCCTTTTGCTGACTTGGTGGTAGACTTTGATTTATGTTTCTGAAAGGCATCATGGGGAAGTTTTCAGTGCACAAAGAGTAGCAAGCTACCAACTGTACTTATCTTTGTAGTACATTAGTGTGGCATGTGGCCAAGTGGTTAAGGAGTCGATCTAGTGATCTGAAGGTCACTAGTTCAAGCCTTGGCTGAGGCTGTGTGTTGTGTCCCTGAGCAAGGCATTTAACCTCACATTGCTCTGCTGGTGCCAGTGTATGGGTCCTAATGCCCTTCCCTTGGACAACATCGGTGGCATGGAGAGGGGAGACTTGCTGCATGGGCAACTGCAGGTCTTCCATACAACCTGGCCCAGGCCTCAGTCATGATTGAAAATCAATGGACAGCTGAAGAAGAAGAGTACATTAGTGCCTTGGGCTTGGGATAGTGTAACTATGCCTCTGTGAAAATATTGATGTGAAGATGATTCTTCCAGAAAAAAAAGTAATTGATATTGGCGAGAAATATCAAAAAAGAAATAAGGATTTAGCCAGATTCCCGCTCCTCTCTCATCAGCTGAACTACAGGAAGTTTTACAGTTTCTTTTTTAATTATTTTGTTTGTTTCAATGGGATGGGATCCCCTCTTATTCTTCTAAACTCAAGAGGGTACTGGCCCAGAGCCATCAAATGCTCCTCATGCTGTAAAACATTCATTTCTGGGATCGTTGTAGTGAAACCGCTCCAATGTCAGCACATACTTTCTTAGATAAGAGGCCCAAAACTGCTCACAGTATTCCATGTGAGGTCGAAACAATGCTTTATAATGTCTATAAAACTCTAGTTCTGGTTGCCTTATTGTAGGAAGGATGTGGAAGCTTTAGAGAGAATGCAGAGGAGACTTACCAGTACGCAACTTGTTTTAGCGAGCACGTCTTATGAGGGGCAGTAGACTGAGCTTGGGCTTTTCTCTTTGGAGTGAAGGAGAATGAAGCGTATAAAGTGATAAGAGGCATAGATAAAGTGGACAATCAGAGTCTTTTCAAAGAGCGGCAATGGCTGATATGAGAGGACATGATTTTAAGGTGAGTAGAGGAAAGTTTAGGAAGTTGCCAGAGATAGGTTCATTATACAGTGAATGTTAAGTGCTTGGGACACACTACAGGGAGTGGTGGTCGAGACAAATACATTAGGGACATTTAAGAGACTCTTAGGCACATGGATGAAAGAAAGATGGCAGGCTATGGCAGTGGGAAGGCTAGATTCATTTTAGAGTAGATCAAGAGTCAGCACAACATTATGGGCTGAAGGGCCTGTACTATACTGTTCTATGTTCTACGAAAATCTTGCTGCTATGCAGGAATTATTTAAATGCAGGTCCTACAATTTTTTGTTAGATTACTGAACTGCCTCGTGCTTTGGTGATTCTGAGGGATTTCACAGGAGGGAATCAGAGGTTTCTTTGATGTGAGGCAGAGAGAATGTGGTATTACACAGCAGCACCTTGTTTGATTGCCACACCAGACAAAAGGCAGCACAAGGAGCACAAGTAAAGGCCAGGCAAGGTGGGATTAATTGAAAGGTCAAAGCAAATGAAAAACTTCATATTGATGGTTTTCATAGCAACAAGCACAAAGCAATAACGTGATTCCAACAGCTACCATCTGCCATGGAGATGGTACAGTGGTCTGAACGTGCTCAGGAAAATACTAAACTGAAATCACTGTCTCCCTTGTCTTACTAACAATGATCTCACCCATAAATTCTAATGCTAGCACACCTCATATCTACAGAAAGTTACCAGAAAAATATTTCTATTCGTCATCAGCTGTGAAGCATTTCAGGTGTCATGAGATCATGAAACATGCTGCAGACATACAAGTTTAGGAGGTGCTGAGTTAAATGAGGCTTTTAAAAGCCTTGGGGTAACTGGTAGCTCAAGAGTGAAAATCTGTTCCCTCTTAATGTAAAGTCTAAGAGGCAGTCTGTTCCAGGTGATGTCACAAAGTTCATCACACAAAGGGGGCTGAGAACCTGAAGCTGCCTTGCCCCCAAAATATTGATGAAGTTGAAGGCCAATTGAAAATTTCAGACTGCAATTGCCAGATTTATATTATGTAATGGCATTCAGGGGCATTTCATTAGGCCAGGCTAGATGGAGTCAGCCTTGTTCTCACTGAAAGGTGCCACAGCCCGGAGAAAGTGAATCACCTCCTCTCGTTGCTGTGATCAAGAAGAGAGTACAATCACTGGGTTATTTTACTCTGGTTTCACTGATCACCTGCCAGCTTATATTCCCTCCTCTGTCCCCGTCTCCTTATTCTGGCTTCTGCCCCAAAACATCAACTGTTTGTTCCCTTCCGTAGATGGTGCCTGATCTGTTAAGTTCCTTCAGAAGGTTGTGTGTGTTGCTCTGGATTTCCAACATCTGCAGAATCTCTTGTGTTCAAAATCATTCTTATTTTAACATCAGGGCATGCTAGAGGGGCTGAATGGTTGACTCCAACTTCGTAGATTGAACAGGTGGAAGGTGAGGGAGAGGGAATTTTTTTAAGTTGCTGAAGTGATTGCAGAGGAATTAGTAATGATTTTTCAAGAATCACTAGATCCTGGAATGGTTCCAGAAGACCGGAAAACTGCAAATATCACCCCACTTTTCAAGAAGGGAGAGAGGCAGAAGACAGGAAATTATAGGCCAGTTAACCTAGCCTCAGTGGTTGGGAAGATGTTGGAGTCGATTATCAAGGATGAGGTCTCAAGGTACTTGGAGGCATCTATAAAATAGGCTATAGTCTGAATGGTTTCCTCAAAGGAAAATCTTGCCTGACAAATCTGTCGGAATTCTTTGAAGAAATAACAAAGGAGAATCAGTTAATGTTGCATATTTGGATTTTCAGAAAGCCTTTGACAAGGTGCCACACATGAGGCTGCTTAACAAGCTACAAGCCCATGGTATTAAGATTCTCGCATGGATAAAAGCAGTGAATGATTGGCAGGAGGCAAAAGAGAGAGAATAAAGGAAGCTTTTTCTGGTTGGCTGCCAATGACTAGTGGTGTTCCACAGGGGTTTGTGTTGGGACCGATTCTTTTTACATTACACATCAATAATTTTGATGATGGAATTCATGGCTTTGTTGCAAATTTTGCAGATGATATGAAGTAAGGTGGAGGGGCAAGTAGTTCTGAGGAAGTACAGAGGCTAGAAAAGGACTTAGACAGATTAGGAGAAGGGGCAAAACTATAGCATACAGTGTCAGGAAGTGTATGTTCATGCATTCTGGTAGAAGAAATGAAAGGGCTGACAATTTTCTAAATGGAGAGAAGATCCAAAAACCTGAGGCATAAAGGAACTTGGGAAGTCTTTGTGCAGAATTCCCCAAAAGGTTAATTTGTCGGTTGAGTCTGTGGTAAGGAAGGCAATTGCAATGTTAGAGCATAGAACATAGAACATAGAATAGTACAGCACACTACAGGCCCTTTGGCCCACAATGTTGTGCCGACCCTCAAACCCTGCCTCCCATATAACCCCCCACCTTAAATTCCTCCATACACCTGTCTAGTAGTCTCTTAAACTTCACTAGTGTATCTGCCTCCACCACTGACTCAGGCAGTGCATTCCACTCACCAACCACTCTCTGAGTGAAACACCTTCCTCTAATATCCGCCTTGAACTTCCTCCCCTTACCTTAAAGCCATGTCCTCTTGTACTGAGCAGTGGTGCCCTGGGAAAGAGGTGCCGGCTGTCCACTCTGTCTATTCCTCTTAATATCTTGTACACCTCTATCATGTCTTCTCTCATCCTCCTTCTCTCCAAAGAGTAAAGCCCTAGCTCCCTTAATCTCTGATCATAATCCATATTCTCTAAACCAGGCAGCATCCTGGTAAATCTCCTCTGTACCCTTTCCAATGCTTCCTCATCCTTCCTATAATGAGGTGACCAGAACTGGACACAGTACTCCAAGTGTGGCCTAACTAGAGTTTTATAGAGCTGCATCATTACATCGTGTCTCTTAAACTCTATCCCTCGACTTGTGAAAGCTAACACCCCATAAGCTTTCTTAACTACCCTATCTACCTGTGAGGCAACTTTCAGGGATCTGTGGACATGTACCCCCAGATCCCTCTGCTCATCCACACTACCAAGTATCCTGCCATTTACTTTGTACTCTGCCTTGGAGTTTGTCCTTCCAAAGTGTACCACCTCACACTTCTCCGGGTTGAACTCCATATGCCACTTCTCAGCCCACTTCTGCATCCTATCAATGTTAGCATTCATTTCAAGAGGACTAGAATATAAACGCAAGGATGTAATGTTGAAACTTTATGAAGCACTGGTGAGGCCTCACATGGAGTATTGTGAGCAGTTATGGGCTGCTTATCTCAGAAAGGATGTGCTGAAACTGGAGAGGGTTCAAAGGAGGCTCACCAAAATGATTCAAAATGATGAATAGCTTTCATTTGAAGAGCATTTGATGACTCAAGGCCAGTATTCACCAGAATTCAGAATAATGAGGGGTGACCTGATTGAAACCTATCAAATGGTAAAAGTCCTTGATGGAGTGGACGTGGAGAGGATGCTTCTCCTATAGCTGGAGAGTCTAAGACCAGAGGAGAAAGCCTCAGAATAGAGGAGCATCCTTTTCAGTTCAGTTGAGTTCAGTTTCAGTTTATTGTCATTTAGAAACCACAAATGCAATGCAGTTAAAAAATGAGACAACATTCCTCCAGAATGATATCACAAAAGCACATGACAAAACAGACTACACCAGAAAATCCACATAACATTTGGCAATCCCCAATCCAGAGTCTGGAGAGGCTGCTGCATATTAATATTGCGCTACCATCTTAGCGCGTTCCCCGGAAAGGACCTCCAAATCCACCAGACAAAACAAGACTACCCAGACACACCAAGTCAGGAGACCAACTCTAGCATCCAACAATCTAAAAACTAAAGCTACAAGATCTGCACAAAACCACATAGTTACAACAGTGCAAACAATAGCATAATTGATAAAAAACAGACCAGGGGCACAGTAAAAATAGTCCAAAGATGTTAAAAGGCTATAAGTTCGAAAGAAACTACCACACAGTTTCCACGTCCTTGGGGTCCCGATAGACTCGTCATCCCACGCAGGTGGCAGAAGGGAATACCCCCACTGTGGACTTCCAAGGCGCCGCCGGACACAGCCTCGGAGACGCAGCACACAATGAAAGCTCCGTCGGACCCAGCCTCGCAGACAGCTCCCCAGCGGACTCTGAGTCCGTCGAACCTCCGAGCCTCCGAACATCCCCTCCGGCACAGCTTCTCCCAGAATGGAGAACAGGAGGAATTTCTTTAGCCAAAGAATGGTGAACCTGTGGAATTCATTGCCACAGGCAGCTCCGGAGGCCAAGTCTTTACATAAACTTAGGCGGAGATTGATAGATTCTTGGTTAGTCAGGGCATGAAGGGATACTGAGAGAAGACAGGAGAGAAATAATGGATGAGCCATGATAAAATGTTGGAGCAGATTCGATAAGCTGAATAGCCTAATTCTGCTCTTATACCTTATGGTCTTATGCTCTCGCTGTGTTCTACAGGGCTTTCTCAAACCTGAATATTCCATTGTTCTTTCAGCACAAATGCACCAGCTGTTGGAACACCTGGTCCTGCAATACTGTGGATGAACTTGACTGGCTTCATCACAGTCTGGTACAGCACTGGGACGTGCAGGAAAAAAAGAAGCTGTAGAAAATAGTTATAGTCGCTGCTCAACACATTACAGGTGGATTCCTTGCCATCTTTGATCGTATAAACAGGAGAATTTCCTCAGGAAGGTAACACCCATTTTCAAAGATCCCCACCATCCAGACCATGTCATCATTTTGCAGTTATCATTGGGCAGAAGGTGCAGAATCCTGAAGTCCCACAACACCAAGTTCAAGAACAATTACTTCTATTAGCTATTCGGTTCTTACTTCAACCATAAACACTGCAGTTTCGCAACACCATGACCACTCTGATCACTTTGCACTAAAATGGACTTAGTTTTCCAGATTCAGATTTACAGTATTTATTCCTATTTATGTATTACATGTCCGTCAAAGGATGAAGTGAAATGTCTGCATTAACAACCAGCACACCCAAGGGTGTGTTGGGGGGCAGCCCACAAGTGTCTCGACACATTCCCACACAAGCATAGCAAGCTCTCAATGTTCCACAGAACGACACAAGTAGAAACAGCACAAACAACAAGTCAAAACAAGACAACGGCAGCAAAACCAGCCCTTTCCCATCTCTTCCACCCACCCACCCACCCAATCACAAACCCAGACAGGCCTCCAGTCCTACGACACGCCACTTCCAAGCCTCCAGTCCTTGTACCCGATATTCAGCCTCGCAGACACTAGGCCTCCAACTGTTAGTTCTAATTGTGTTCTTACTCGGAAGAAACAATACAAATTATGTTTCAAATATAAACACAAAATGCTGGCAGAACTCAGCAGGCCAGACAGCATCTATGGGAGGAGGTAGTGATGACGTTTCGGGCCGAAACCCTTCATCAAATTATGTTTCATATGTTTTTCTTGTGAATGCTGCTTATGTGCCTATGACGCTGCTGCTTGTAAGATTTTCATTACACGTGAACTTGTGTGTACGACAATAAACTTGACTTTGACATTGAACTTTATTGGGTTCACACAGATGGCTAAACACCTTTTCAAGGGCTATAGGGAAAGGTAATGAATGCTGGGAACCTCATACATCAAAGAAAGAGCTTTAATTCTCATATGTCAGTTTCCTGGAAACAACGCCACACATGCATTCTCATCACCTTCCCCACATCATGCAGCTTTCCAAATCTGAAACATCACAAATGGAAAATCAGTGAGAACAGTCTCCTAATTGGAGGAGTTACTTAGATGACACCATAACACGCCTCTTCGAGACATCCCTCAACAATTCACAGACAATTACAGTCATAGCCTTTTAATTCAAACTCATATAAATTAAATTATCTTCTAACTGAAAATGCTTAAGCACTAAACACTTTCTCGATGTGCCACTTAGGGTACTCCATTTGAATTACTTGATAATTCAATTTCTTAGTGCAAAAGAAGATCTGTCTCAGAGTTATCAGGAGTGTACTGTAATTATCTTATGGAGGTTCTCAAAAGAAAGTGGTTCTGTTCATTTAACACAGCAAAATCCCAGAAGCAGGAGGTACACGTGAAGAGCAACATGGTGACAAACCAAAGGAAGAATGCCCCATAGATCTTTGAATGGTATTCTTGCAAATTATCCAATATTTAGTGTACTGCTGCAGAATTTAAATCTAATTAAGTGCACCGAAATGAAAAGCTAATATGAACAATTGTGCCAATAATATGCTCAGAACAGTGAAAAATTTGGTTCACTAGTTTCCTACACAAAAAGAAATCTGCTGCCTTTCCCTGGCCAACACGTAAACCCAGACTAAAGCAAAGTAGCTAGCTAGCTTTTGAAATGGACAACTTCCTTCTTTCCTTCAAAGTTCAAAGTTCGAAGTAAATTTATTGTCAAAATACATATATTTCACCACATTCAACCCTGAGGTTCATTTGCTTTCAGGCGTACTTAGTAACTCTGAGAACCGAAGTAGAACCAATGAAAGACCACACTCAGGGCGACCAACAACCAATGTGCAAAAATCAACAAACTGCAAAAGCAAAAGTAAAAAAAAATAACAATAACAAAAAGTAAGCTATAAATATCAAGAGCCTGAGATTAAGAGACCCTGAAAATGAGTCCATGCATTGTGGGAACAGTTTAATAATAGGCCAAATGAAGTTGAATGAAGTCATCCCCACTTATTCAAGAGCTTGATGGTTGGTGGTTAATAACTGTTCCTGGATCTGTTAGTGTGAGTTCTGACGCTTTTGCACCTTCTTCCTGATGGCAGCAGCGCGAAGAGAGATGGATGGGGCAAGCATGCTACGGTGTTCCATGTGGATGTGCTCAGTGGTGGGAAGGGCTTTAACTGTGATGGAAAGGGCAGCATCCACTACTTTTTGTAGGATTTTCCACTCAAGGGCATGACTGTTTTCAAACCAGGCTGTGATGCAACCAGACAATATACTCTTCACCGCAAATCTATAGCAGTTTCTCTAAGTTTTAGATATCATAACAAATCTTTGCAAATTTCTGAGGAAGTGGCAACTTGGATCTGTTCCAACTTGCCTATCAGCACACCAGGTCCACAGCAGATCCCATCTCATTGGCTCTTCATCGACTATGTCGTGGCTATCCCTTCAGGTCGAGGATGACAGTCTTTGTTCCGTTGATCTATCACAGAGCTAAGATGCCTGCGCGTGTATTTATTTAACGTGTACTTGATGCTACACTCCAAGAAGCACACGATACTTCACAAATCAACCAACTGATTCCAATGGCATGGAAACCACGACGATTGGAGCTGATGGATTTGTTGCAGCCTTCGTCCGCCTCCACAGCTGCTGAGTTCGAAGTAACTTCATCCGCCTGTTCCACCGTTGAGGTCTTGGTTGGATTGTTCTTTGTCAGGGACCTCACCCTCGACCTTAGCGCCATGGGTGACCCAGCAGGAGCACTGCTCCAGACATCATCGCTCTTGGGATCTCAGGACCACACAAGCTTCTCCACCACAACAAGGTGACAATCCACTGAGAAGTTCAACGACTACATCTCAACATTCAATACTATCATCCCTTCAAAACTAATCAATAAGCATCATTGTCTTTGGCCTCAATAACCCACTGTGCAATTGGATCCCTGATTTCTTCACTTGCAGACCCCAGTTAGTTTGGATTGGCACAACATCTCCTCCACAATCTCCATCAGTACAGGGCACTACAAGCTGTGTACTTAGCCCCCTGCTCTATTCACTTTACTCATATGACTGTTTGGCTAAGCACAGCTCCAATACAATATTTAAGTTTGCTGATGACACCACTGTCGTTGGCCAAATCAAAGGTGGTGACAAATCAGCATATAGGAAGCAGATTGAAAATCTGGCTAGGTGGTGCCTGGTGACACAACAACAGCCTTTCACACAGTGTCAGCAAGATCAAGGAGCAGACTATTGACTTCAGGAGGTGAAAACCTGAGTTCGTGATTGAAGCCATCACTGCGTTATTTTAACTTTAACTTCAGCGCATCTTTCACTGTTACTCATGTTCCTTTGGCTTTCTTGTGCTATTTAACTCCCGCTGCTTTTCCATGAGCCAGTTCTCATCAGGGGATCAAAGGTGAAGAGGATCATCAAGTTAAAATTCCTTGGTGTTTTTATTTCAGGGGACCTGTCCCGAGCCCATCATGTAAGTGCAATTACGAAGAAAGCATAGCAGTGTCGCTACTTCCTTAGAAATTTGCAAGGGTTACTTTCCTTTGCTGGAAAGTCATTGAATTTCATAGTGCTAATGAAGGCTAGGAGTTGTATATCAAAAGGGTGGAACTGTATTGTAATGTGAACAATGTGGAGAAGCAAAATAAAGTCCCCACACTTCTTACCTCAATGGATGCAAGGACCTGCAGGCTCTGACACTACTGAGTAACCCCTGCAAAGCCAGCAAGTAAGATGTCCGATGGAATCGTTACAATTTTACGAAATCACTTGAGCCCTAAACTGCTAGTAATGGCTAAGAGATTTAGATTTTACAAAGGAACCAGTCAAAAGATGAAAACATTTCTGAATATATTGCAGAACTCCACAAACTTTCCCAGTACTGTGACCTTAGAGTTGGACTTTCTGATGCATTAAGGGACAGGCTCATATGTGGCATGCATAGTCAAAGTGCTCAAAAGAGGCTATTGTCCGAAAGAGACCTAACCTTACAACAGACATTGACTGTTGCAATATTGTTAAAGTCTGCAGAAAAGGATGCAGAAGAACGGCAGAAAAGGAGGTTAGAATGTGACGTGCACAACTGAAGCAGATCCCAAAATCATCTGGATCACAATATACTGTATGTGTCTGGTGTAAAGCTGAAAGCGGTGCTAGATACAGGATCGGCTTTGTCCATAATTCCAGAAGCTGTCTACAGCAGATTGTTATCTAAGATACCATTAGAGAAGACCTCAATGATGCTGAAGACTTAACATAGGCAAGAAGCGTGTCTCCCAAAGGTAAACTGAAAGTAAATGTGATGTATGGAGGCCAACACAACAGTTAAAGGTTTAAGTATTGAAAAGTGGAGGGCCAGCACTTTTCAGACATGAATGGTTGAGAAAAATTCCATCTGGAGTGTCACTCAATCAAAGTTCTTACTGTGGCATCAACAAACAATGGCAGCCCAAATGGTAGCACTAACCCAAGACTAGCACAGCTACTTAATGCTAATGAGAAGGTGTTTCAGGAGGGGATTGGTAAACTCAAAGGCATGAAGTCTGGAACTGAACTGGATAAAACAGCAACACCAAGATTCCATAAAGTGCATCCAGTGTCTTATGCACAATGTCCTAAAGTGAATGCTGAACTGCAGAGTTTGGAGGCATCTGGAATTCTATCCGAGATTGAGTGGAGTGAAATTTCTTCAGTCAGAGAGTGGTGAATCTGTGGAATTCATTGCCACAGGCAGCAGTGGAGGCCAAATTTTTATGTATATTTAAGGTAACAGTTGATAAATTCTTGACTGGTCAGGGCATGTAGGGATATGGGGAGAAATTGTGAGATTGGGGTTGAGAGGAAAAATGAAAGTCATGATGAAATGGGTGGCAGACTCATTGGGCCAAATGGTCTAATTCTGCACATATATCTTAAGGTCTTATGATCTAAAACTTTTTATAATGTCCATGACAACTGTGGTGTATTAATTCAGATCCACTGATATGTACTTGAACACAGCCCAGTCCATTGACTTGAAGTAATCCCATAGCTACTCCTCTACCTCCCACGACTACTTCTCTGTTGTCCTTATCTCTGGAGCCTTGCTCTTTGGCCTCTGCCTGTATGCAGGTAGGAGGATAACTAAGAGATAAGATCTCCTGAAATGTGGCCTGGCCATGGAATGGTAGGCGTTCCTTATCGTAGTCGATCAGTGATCTAGTGTGTTGGGATCTCTGCTACGACAGGTTATATGCTGATGATGTGGTAATCCTTCTTTGTGTCCTCAAGTTTTTGTACCTTCTGCCCAATGGGAGAGTGGAGAAAAGGTGGGAGTGCTCTTTGATTATGTCGGCTGCTTTCCTGTGGTAGCAGGATGCATAGACAGCGTCAATAGAGGGGAAGCTAGCTTTTGTGATAGACTGCGCTGCAGTTACTGGCACTTGGCAATGTCAGTGACCCCTCCCACCTGTCCAACAAGCTCTTTGATCCCTGCCATCAGACAGGAGGTACTGCTCTATCAGGGCAACAGGTTCTCCTCCCAGCCCTAAGACTACTGAACCCCTGCCACCACCTTCGTCTCATGACATATGAAACACCAGTAGTGTTACACTGTTTACTTTTTAACCGTGTTCCTTGTTAATATATTTGTCATAATATAACTTTCTGTGCTATGTCTGTGAGTTATATGTACTGTGTTTTGCAGCTTGATCTGGAGGAACGTTGTCTCATTTGGTGGTATACATGTGTACAGTTGAATGACAATAAACTTGAACTTAAAATAGTTTAGCAACTCGCTGCATGTTTTTATAGTCCTTATTGAAGTGTCGCCATACCAAGTTGTGAGGGTTTTGGATGGTTTCTATGACGGGAGAAGCTGGGGATTGATTCCCTGGATCACAGAAGGTTAAGAAGAGATAAAACAGAGTTGTACCACATCGTTGCATGGTTCGATAGGGTCAATAAAAAAAAATTCTTATTGACAAAAGGTTCAAGGATACAGGGTCACAGATTTAACGCTTTGGGGAAAAGGTACAATTGGAATGTAAGAAAAATGTAGATTTTATATTCAAAGTGCTTATGATCTGAAATTTATGGTGAAAATGGAATTGGCATTTGAAAGTGGGTGACTGGTAGAGAAATGGAGATGAAAGCGGTGAGATTGGCTTGTAACTACGGTAATATTGGATCGTCAAGGGTTCAAGTGTTCAAGTTGAATTCTTAGAGCTATGCAACATAGAAACAGACCCAGCTTGAGCATGCCAGTCAACATATCTGTCTTCACTAACCCCATTTACTTACGTTTGGCCATTTCTCTGTAAACATTTCCTATCCAAGAGCACATCCATATCCAGATCTCAGGTCATTCAGCATCAAACTGATACTGAGGCAGGGATTTCATGGAGTCACTTCACTGTTTAACCCTCACACTGTCAGATTAATCTTCCTAGCTTTGGTCCACAGATCCAAATGGAACCTTCAGTGTTCACTCAAGCAAAGGGCTGAATAGTTACTCAATAGTACAGCCCTACGTTAATCTGAAAATTCTGACACAAGAGTTGTGAGTTCAGCGTGAAGCTTATTACTGTAATGAACACTTGGAAATATTGTCCTACTTCTTCAAGTGTTATTATTGCAGATCAGTGCAAAGAGAGCATTCAGGGACATTTCTATAATAATCAGCAGCACAGAATGTAATAATTGGTCAGCTGCTTTGTGACAGGTTGCCCCCCCGAGTCGACTGACGTTTGTGAGCCGTGACTGAGAAACAGACCCATCTAAGTGTGTCATCTTCGCGTCTTAAAATCATTTTATCTGTTGTCCTCTAGGCTGGTCCCAAAGCACTGCGAAATACATTCAAAGTTGCCCCCTGGTCATTAAAGTCCTTGCTATTTGTAACATGCTAAATAAAGATGAAGCTGAATCTATGAAATCTGTATATCAGATTCTCAGTCTCTGCCTCAGCTCCCATTAACTTATCTGTTGAAAAATGGTCAGTACTGCTTCTTTGTTAATATGGATCCCCAGTCCCCACAGGCAAGCTGCCATGCTTCACTGACTACGTCATTGCTTTGTCTATCCTGAATATGGGACAAACAATGTGTGCTGGGATTTATAGTAGTCTGTCCCGTTCGTAATGCCCCACATTCTCCTGCAGTAAAGATCATTTTTCTGGGTTAGGGTCGCACTTGCCATTACAGTTTAAACAAACAAGGAGATCACAGACACTGATAACTAATTGCGGGATCTTCCTTTGCAGACTACTGCAGGATTCCCCTGTCCTAACAACAATAACATTACAAATATGTTTTACTGGCTGAAATGTGGCTAAGGGTACCATGAGGTTATGTCAGTGCCTAAAATTTCTCCCAAGTCCAATGAAAGCAAATTGAAGAGTGCTATGGGAGGTCGGCCAATGCATGTTTCGTACAAAAGGCCCTCCACGCCCAAATTCTATTGTGGATAAGCAGTAGAATAAGCCTTGAAGGTTTAATGTGCATGATCATTCCATTATAACTCAGTAGAGCTTCTAAACTAAAATGTGTTGTTCTTATTTAATCGTTGATCATTTGCCTTATCTTCTACTTCTCTACCCCCACCTTACTCTTAAAAAACAAATGATGCTACTCCTGGGGCACAGATAAATAAGCTCGCTGATTTAGCTCACATCAAAAACGCCACACTAACCTGACTGAGGTTCATTTCCTTACTGCAGCCACACCCACTTCACGTCACCTTCTTAACTCTTTGATCTCTCAACCAACAAGGCTCAAGTGCAACTCTGATGTGGAAAGAATGTTTCCCATGGTGAGAGAGTCTAGGACAAGAGGGCACAGCCTCAGGATAGAGGGGCGCCCTTTCAAAGCAGGGATGCAGAGAAATTTCTTTAGCCAAAGGGTAGTGAATTTGTGAAATTTGTTGCCACATGCAGCTGTGGAGGCCAGGTTGTTGGGTGTATTTAAGGCAGAGATTGATAGGTTCTTGATTGGACACGGCATCAAAGGTTACGGGGAGAAGGCCCAGAACTGGGGTTGAAGAGGAGATTTTTAAAAAGGATAAGCCGTGATTGAATGGCGGAGCAGACTCGATGGGCCAGATGGCCTAATTCTGCTCCTATGTCTTATCTTCTGCTCAGCCTGACAGTAGAATTCCCACCTAGAGGTCGGATAAAGTTATTTTTCTTATTTTTCTCAAACTCAGCATTATGCTTGTGTCAGGTCAGCAGACGCAAGCTTCTTCCCCGTCTCCACCCAGCTAACAGGAGTCACCTGCCATTCGTTTTCAATTCACCACCTGCAGCCAATTTAAACACAGCTCTCATCCAAAATCTTAGTTCACTCATCAAACCAGCCAGCCTCAATCAGTTGCTCCTACCCTTCAGTTTTGTTGTCATGTTAAGTACCTGTTCTCTCTTGTTTTGTGGTCCCTTGGTGGCTTGTTATTTTGCAGTTTATTAGTAAAATATAGTTTACTCCTAAGTTGTCTCTGTTGCTCTGGCTTTGGGTCAAGTTCCTCTGCATTTCCTGACAGGGTTTGTGAACCAATGATTGACCCAGTGGAGTACGAATGCCTAAACAAAGTCATCTGGTGACACTCAAACAACTTTCCATCTCAGTACAGCAACCTCACACTAGCCAACCTAGAGGCCCAAACTCTGGTCCCTGAATGTCTGATGGATATCCAACTTTCTGTTCCAGTGCATCTTATACTTCAAGCTCCAACACTGAGCCAACATCTTTCTCCTGACATGGCGAGCTCGAAAATGGACCACTGCTGACTGGAACAATAAAGCCAGCGTTTGCAATAAACATGAGGAATTCACCACTGAGATCTGCAGGGTCTTCCACCATCTGGGGAGTGGAAGGGGGCTGCAGATCAGATACTCTGCCTGCGTTAAGGCTCATGCTTGGCGCTGGATGACATCATGGAATTCAGGGCCCTTGAGGTAGGGTGTAGCTAGAATGCGAAAGAGATGCTAGCCCGTTACTATCATGGACTCTCCAAGTGCTTGAAAGATGATCTGTCTACCCAGGAGAAGCCCACTGACCTTGAAAACCTCATCACTCTGGCACTCCAAATTGACAAAGGTTTATGAAACAACCCTCCAGATCATCAGCTGGAACCTCAGTTCCATTCCCAGAACCATTTCAGGCGGCAGATTCCTCATCATCAGTGACTCCAGAGCCCACGCAGGTGGGGAGAGCTACCTTAACACCCGTACCCCCTCCAAGAGCATTGGTGAAGCAACTTGTCTACTGTAAAGACACAGATCATCCACGCATCAAATGCCCACTGCTTCCAGGAAAACAGTGCCACCAGGTTGAGATGAGGAGCCCCTCGTTCCAGCACCAAAGCCTGACTCACTCTCCTCCTCACCCTGATGGTTCTAGACACACAGGGTATCCTGGAGGATTCCGTCGCAGCTGGCAACATTCTGGTATCTGTGTGCAGCTTGGACTCCCTACCGAGCCTATCTCTCACCTCTTCTGCACCATGGCCTTTGGCCGACGTATTTTGGGATCTGGGATGGTCAGAGTGTATACATGGACTGTACACATGAACAACAATTTATATTTCATTAGAAGTTTGAGGAGACTTGGTATGTCACCAAAGACTTTTGGCAAATTGTACCATGAAGAGCATTCTAACTGGTTGCATCACCATCTGGTTTGGAGGGGCCTCTGCACTGAATCAGAAAAGGCTTCGGAGAGGTGGAGGCTCAGCCAGCTCCATCATGGGCACCAATCTCCCCTGCATCAAGGACATCTTCAAAAGGGGGTGCCTCAAAAAAAACTGCATCCATCAATAAGGAAGCTCATCACCCAGGACATGCCCTCTTCTCGTTGATACCATTAGGGAGGAACTGCAGAAGCCTGAAGACTCACTCTCGGCGTATTAGCAACAGGGTTTTGGGTGGCGTGTGTGTAGTGCTTACTCCAACTTTGTAAGGTTACATAAAAATGATCAAAAATCAATGAATGAGACAGTATTTTAATGGTTAATTCAAGGTTGTTCTTGTGATATTTTTCCCCACAAACTGCCAGTTCCATTTAATTATTGCACAAAGGAAATTAAATCCCTAGAATGAAAACGGTCTGAGTTTTGTGGACATTATTCTATTAAATTTAATTAAATAATTTAATACATTAAACTTTCAATAGGAAATTGGATAACTATTTTTAGAACAAGAATATATAGGGCTGTGGGGCAGGAGCAGAGAGGAGGGCTGTTGGGAGAGCTCCCTCAGAATTGGCAAAGACACAACGGGCCCAATGGCTTCATGTCTGTATCAGGTTTACAATATTCATTTTACTTTTTAACCTTGTTTTGCTCAGATCATCACTGGCATTAAATGTTGTTCATTAAAACTCTTTTCCCTCAGTATAAATCAGCCAAATTATTACATAGATTGAATGAGTACACCTTTAAGAATTTGCCAAGTAACTTCCTACCTAATTTCACTTAATGCTGTTGCATTCATTGCTAATACAGTACAAAATCATAAAAGTCTTTTTTTTCTGATTGTGGTGAGCTTTAATGGCAATGGGAACTGATAAGACTTTGACCTGACTCTCTCGTCTGTTTTCAATTTAACCACCATTAGCAATTCTAATTTACAGTAAGTCATAGGGGTGGAGAGTGTGTTATTCTCTCCAGCCACTGTTTAGCTATTGGCACTGAGTCTCATTAAGTTGAATATGCTACTAGCTTTATCTTATTTTACAACCTGATTCCTACACCATTGTGTTTGAAGGATTTCAATATGCTGTTAAATTAAATGCCATTTTGTTTGAGTTCTGGCTGAGCCTGAAGGATCCAATTATTTGATTATCACTGAGAAACTGGTGGTTACTCCATCTCGTGCACATACTCGCATTCTGTCTCTCTCTCCCACACACACATTCAGATAAACCACAAGCACACGTGTATATGTACACACAGATTTATGCAGACAAGGACACAAGGACAAGGATTCCGCAGATGCTAGAAACCTTGAGCAATGCACACACACAAAATGTTGGAGAAAATCAGCAGGTCTGGCAGTATCTATGGAGGGGAATGAAGGTTTTGGGCCAGGACCCATCATTAGGCAGGGAGCAGGAGCTAGAATAAGAAGATGGAGGGGAGGAGAATAAGTATCAGGTGATAGATGAGACCAAGTGAGGAGAAGGTGAGGTTGGGAGGGGAGTGAGTGATGATGTAAGAAGCTGGGAGGTGATAGGTGGAAAAGATAAAGATGGTGATGAAGAAGGAATCATAGGAGGGGACAGTGACAATGGAATAAAGTGAACGAGGAGGAGGACTGGAAGGTGGTATTGGGCATGTCATGAGGGCAGGGGAGAAGAATAGAGGGTGACTACATGGGGACTGAAAAAAGAGAGAAGGAGATGGAGGGAAAATAAAGTTGGAAGGGGTGAGTAAGTGGTGAGGGAGCAATTACTGGAGGTTAGGGAAATCAATTTTCTTGCTTTCAGGTCGGAGGCTATCCAGCTGGATAATGAGATTGGTGTCATATGCAGACTAACTCTCCAGAGACAATACCTACTGCTTCTCTGACATCATAACTGTGACAATATTGCAAGAGGAATTCATTGGCTGCCAGGCATTTTCTCTTCCACCCAACTTCCCAACATGAGCAGTTATGATTCTGAGGAAGATCAGAAACATTATGAGCTCAAGCCCTACAGTGGTAGCAATAAATTATGGTGATCACTGCTTCAGAGACAAAGGAACAGGCCACAGCTAGATTGAGATAAAACATCTCCTTTCAATGAAGATAATGGTCCCAAACCCAGCTGCAAAAGGAGGGTTGGGCATGGTGCTAGCAACCCCATCCCCCCAAAAAAAACCAGTGCTGCAGAAATACCAACAGAAGCTAGAAAGACCTCATCTCTGGAAAAGGAAGAATACACCAAGAATATGGACTACACCTGGGGACAACTTGAACGACTGAGCTGCTGTTGCCAGCCTTTTGTCTAGTAGGGGTGATGGGCCTAACTAAGTAAGTTTCAGTGGAAGTAAGAGGCTTGAAATATATATGGTTAACTGATAGGCATCTGAAGTCATTTCAGAGACAAATTCCATGCTCCATCACATCCTAATGCTCTTCTTCATCACTCATCTTTCTATTTTCCCAAATGCCTATGAGATGTTCTCTAAACTGGGGGGGAAAATGAAGATCTCCATCCAACAGGCTTCAGCAAAATCCCTCAGTACTACTAGGAATTTGCTTTAGGCTTAGTCTTCAATAGCATAACTTCAAGGAAAGAAATAAAGTCAAACAGATTGTGAACAGAGGGACAAGTGCCTCCTCAGAAAACTGATTCCGAATATCCTCCACTGCAATGCTTTATGGACATCATGGGTTTTCCTAAATTGCACTTGTGTAATCCATGGCAGATATTTATTGTGCAAATAGTGAGCTGTAAATTACAATCTCTCCAGTGTGCCGTATGCAACTGTAGCCACCGGGAGTGAGAGATGAAATGTCAGGATTCCTGATTCATAAATACAAAGGAGTCATCACAGCAACCCACTGTATTGCTCCACCATAATCTACTGAATGTAAATTGGTAAATTGGTTTATTATTGTCACACCTATCAAGATACAGTGAAAACCTCGTCTTGCTTTCTTTCATACGGATCAATTCATTGCCACAGTGCATTGGTATAGTACAAGTTAAAACAGTAAGTCTCCATAATAGTGTTACACTTACAGAGAAAGTGCAGTGCAGGAAGGCAATAAGACCGTAAGTTATAGGAGCAGAATTAGGCCATTTTGGCCCATAGAGTCTGCTCCATCATTTCATCATGGCTGATCCATTTACCCTCTCTGCCCTAGTCTCCTGCCTTCTCTCTGTATCCCTTCATGTCCTGACCAATCAAGAATCTATCAATCTCTGCCTTAAATATATGTAAAGACTTTGCCTCCACAGCCACTTGTGGCAATAAATTCCACAGATTCACCACTCTCTGGCTAAAGAAATGCTTCCTTGTCTCCATTCTAACAGGACACACCTCTATTCTGAAGCTACGCCCTCTGGTCTTTGACTCTCCCTCCATAGGAAACATCCTTTCCACATCCACTCTATCATGGCCTTTCAACATTTGATAGTTTCTTTTAGGTCAATCCTTCTGAATTCTAGTGAATACAGGCCCAGAGCCAGCAAACGCTCATCATATGACAAACCTTTCAATCTTGGAATCATTTTCATGAGCCTCCTTTGAACCCTCTCCAGTGTCAGCATGTCCTTTCTAAGATGCAAAACTGCTCCCATCTTCTCCAAGTGAGGCCTCACCAGTGTTTTATAAAGCCCCAACATTACATACTTGCTTTTATAGGGAGCCAGGTGATCAAGAGTTAGATTGGGAGATCAACAGTCCATTTTATTACATTGAGGAAATATTCAGTTGTTTTAGAACAGCAGGATTGAAGCTGTCCTTGAACCTGGTCATACTAGCTTTCATGTTTTTATATTTTCTGCCTGATGGGAAGTGTGAATTCAAAGCAACTGCTAACCTATAAAACAATGAAACTTAAAACGGATCTTGATAAACAAGCTCCCGCTATGGACAACATATCATTTACAACATCCCATGATTTAAAATAATAATGTTTATGCTGTTATCACGACTGACCTGATATAAAGTCTGTGACCTAATGGATACGACTCTTGCCTCTAGGTGAGAAGGTCAAAAGTTCAAATCTTATTCCAAAGAATTGAATTGAATTGAATTAACTTTATTTCTTATATCCTTCACATACATGAGGAGTAAAAATCTTTACGATATGTCTCCGTCTAAATGTGCAATATGCAATCATAGTAATTCATAATAAATAGAATAGTTAATGTAACATAGAAATACACTCAAATCAGCCTGAGTTAATCAGTCTGATGGCCTGGTGGAAGAAGCTGTCCCAGAACCTGTTGGTCCTGGCTTTTATGCTACGGTACCATTTCCCGGATGGTAGCAGCTGGAATAGATTGTGGTTGGTGTGACTTGGGTCCCCCAATGATCCTTCAGGCTCTTTTCTCACACCTGTCTTTGTAAATGTCCTGAATCATGGGAAGTTCACAACTACAGATGTGCTGGGCTGTCCACACCACTCTCTGCAGAACCTTGTGATTAATGGTGGTGCAGTTCTCAGACCAGGCAGTGATGCAGCTAGTCAGGATGCTCTCACTAGTGCCCCTGTCAAAAGTTCTTAGGATTTGGGAGTCCATACCAAACTTCCTCAACCGACTGAGGTGAAAAAGGCACTGTTGTGCCTTTTTCACCACACAGCTGGTGTGTACAGACCACGTGAGGTCCTCAGTGATGTGAATGCCGAGGAACTTAAAGCTGTTTACCCTCTCAAACCCAGATCCATTGATGTCAATAAGGGCTAGCCTGTCTCCATTCCTCCTGTAATCCACAACCAGCTCCTTTGTTTCTGCGACATTGAGGGGGAGGTTGTTTTCCTGACACCACTCTGTCAGAGAGGTGACATCTTCCCTGCAGCCCTCTTCATTATTGTTTGAGATTAGGCCAATTACCGTAGTGTCATCGCCAAATTTAATTAGCAGATTAGAGCTGTGGGTAGTGACACAGTCATGGGTATACAGGGAGTAAAGGAGGGAATTTCATACACAGCTCTGAGGGGCTCCTATGTTGAGAGTCAGAGGGGTGGAGGTGAGGGACCCCACTCTTACCATCTGCCGGTGATCTGACAGGAAGTCCAGGATCCAGCTACACAAGGCAGGGTCAAGGCCAAGGTCTCTGAGCTTCCTGTCGAGCCTGGATGGAATTATGGTGTTGAATGCTGAACTCTCACATAAGCATCTTTCATCTCCAGATGTGTAAGGACGGTGTGTAGAGCAGTGGCTATTGCATCATCTGTCAATTGGTTGCATCAGTAGGCAAATTGTAGAGGGTCCATGTTGGGTGGGGAGCATGCTGCAGATGTAGTCCTTGACCAGCCTTTCAAAGCATTTCCTTATTACTGAGGTGAGTGCGACAGAAGGCCAGTCGTTCAGATATGTTACCTTGGTCTTTTTGGTACAGGTACAATGGTGGATAATTTGAAGTAGGAGGGGACGCTACACTGGGAGAGGGAAAGATTAAAAATGTCTGTAAACAGAATCAAAAAATTGTATATTATTTTTCTGTGTAGTGCTGAAGGAATGTAATCCAGCCATTGTTCCAAATGCAGGAATCTGCATTAAACCATATACACCTCATGGAATACATAGAATATCCTATGGAACCTCATAAAGTCAGGTAACATTGTACCATTGGAAACATCCATTCTGTTCTCATTTGACTGCACTAAGTACTTAGCTTCCTGGTAACACACACAAAATGCTGGAGGAACTTAGCAGGACATAGGTGGCCTCTATGGAAAAGAGCAAAGAGTCAACATTTCAGTCTGAGACCCTTCATCACGACTGGAATAAAGAGGTGAGAAATCACATTAAGAAGGTGGGAGGAGCAGAGGAAGAAGTACAAGGTAGTAGGTGATGGAAGAAATCGAGAGAGGGATGGGGTGAAGTGAAGAGCTGGAAGTCAATTGATGAAAGAGATAAAGGGCTGGGGAAGGGTAATCTGATAGGAGAGGACAGAAGGCCATGGAAGAAAGGGAAGGGGAAGGAGCACTAAAGGGAAGTGATAGGCAGGTAAGGACGTAACATGAGAGAGGAAAATGGGAATTGTAAATGGTGAGGGCAAGGACTGGAAGTTCGAGAAATCAATGTTCATGCCATCAGTTTGGAGGCTACCCAAATGGAATATAAGGTGTAGCTCCTCCAACCTGAGTGTGCTCTAAGGAGGCCATGGACTAACACATTGGAATGGAAGTAGAGCTGAAATGGGTGATCACTGGGAGATCCAGCTTTTTCTGGCAGACAGAGCATAGGTGCTTGGCGAAATGGTCTCCCAATCTACATCGGGTCTCACTGAGGCCACACTGGGAAGTTAGGGACACAGTATATGACCCCAACACACTCATAGGTGAAGAATCACCTCAATTCGAAGGATTATTTGGGGCGTCGAATGGTAGTGAGAGAGGAGGTGTAGGGGTAGATGTGGTACTTGTTCCGCTTGCAAGGATAAGTAGCATGAGGGAGATCAGTGGGAAGGGACAAATGGACAAGAAATTAATGTAGGGAGTGATCCCTGCAGAAAGCAGAAAGGTGGGGGGGAGAGGGAAAATGGGCTTGCTAATGGGATCCCGTTAGAGATGGCAGAGAATTATGTGCTGGACACAGAGGCTAAGGGCGTTGTAGGTGAGGACAAGAGGAACCCTATCTATGGTGGGGTGGCGATGGATGGGGTGAGGGCAGACGTGCATGAAATGGAAGAGATGCGGGTGAGGACAGTGGTGATGGTGATCGAAGGACTGCCGAAGGAGACAATCTCATTAGTTCGGAAATGAAAAGCTTCATCCTGAGAGCAGGTGTGGTGGTGACGGAGGAATTGAGAGAAAGGGGTGGCATTTTTACAAGTGACAGAGTGGGAAGAGGTATAGTGTAAGTAGCTATGAGAATCTGTAGGTTTATAACAGAAATCAGTGGATAAACTGACTCCAGAGATAGAGACAGAGGGATTGAGAGAAGGAGGGGGGAGGTGTCAGAAATGAACTAGGTAAATTTGAGGGCAGAGTAAAAGTTGGAAGCAAAGTTGATGAATTTAATGAGCTCAGCATGGGTGCAGGAAGCAGCATTGTCGATGTTGCGTGTGTAAAGTTGGGGAGTGACACCGGTGTAGGCTTGAAACATAAACTGTACCACATAGCAGACAAAAACGCAGGCATAGCTGGGACCCATGTGAGTACCCATGGGAACATTTTTTGTTTGAAGGAAGTGGGAGGAGCTGAAGGGGAAATTATTGAGATTGAGGACCAGAAAGAAGCAGAAGGTTTTTAGGCTTTCCTGATGGGGAATGGAGTTGTATAGGATTGCACATCCATAGTGAAAATGAGACGACCAGGGCCAGGGAACTTCAAGTCATTGTATAGATCAAGAGTATGGAAAGTCTCACAGACGTTGGTAGAAAGGGACTGAACCAAGGGTGATGGAACAGAGTCGAGGTGTGCAGATATAAATTCGGTGGGGCAGGAACAAGTGGAAACAATGGGTCTACCTCAACAGGCAGGTTCGTGAATCTTGGGTAGGAGGTAGAAATGGATGGTGCAGGGTAAGGGAAGTATGAGGTTGGTAGCAGTGAATGGGAGAATTTATAAGGTCAGTGACAGTGCAGGTGATTTAGTGGGGTCCTGTTCAAGGGGTAAGTAAGAGTAGGTGTCTGAGAGTTGTATGCCCTCAGCAAGATGAAGTTCAGTCCCCAGACTACTACAGCACCCCCTTAACTGTGGGTTTGATGGTGAGGTTAGGATTAGTGCAATGAGAGTGGAGAACAGTGCATTTGGAAGAAGTGAGTTGAGACCATAAGACCATAAGATACAGGAGCAGAAGTGGGCCATTCGGCCCATTAAGTCTGCTCCGCCATTTAATCACAAGCTGATCTAATTCTTCCAGTCATCCCCACTCTCCTGACTTCTCCCCACACCCTTTGATGCCCTGGCTAATCAAGAACCTATCAATCTCTGCCTAAAATGCACCCAATGACTTGACCTCCATAGCCACTCATGGCAACAAATTCCACAGATTTACCACCTTCTGACTAAAGTAATTTCTCTGCATCTCTGTTCTAAATGGACATCCTTCAATCCTGAAGTCGTGCCCTCTTGTCCTAGACTCCCCTACCATGGGAAATAACTTTGCCGTATCTAACTTGTTCAGGCCTTTTGATATTCGGAATGTTTCGCTGAGATCCCCCCTCATTCTCCTGAACTCCAGGGAATACAGCCCAAGAGCTACCAGCCATTTCTCATACGGTTAATCTTTCATTCCTGGAGTTTAAAATTGGAGAGAGGAGTGGTAAAGTCTTGCTGGCAGTTAGCAATGAAAAGAGCCAGAGCAGGCAGAAGGCCAGAGCGGAGTGTCCAAGAAGAGGAGGAGAGATGAACATGGTTTTCAGGGAAGGTTCGGTGAGAGGAAGGTGGAGTGCCCGAGGAGCTAAGAACTGGCTTTGGGACCTAAGAGTCGCTCAGGTTCTGCCGCCAGCTTTTGGCTCCTCGGAGACTCCACCTTCCTCTCACCCCGCATGAAAACCTCAACCCTCCCCTCTCCATGGGATGGCAGAGTTGTGGTGGGGGAAGGGGCGGCTAGGGTTCCAATCCCGGCCTGGAAGTGTCAGTCAACCCAATGATTCTCACAGCCTGGACCTACGCCTCTTCCCACCCTGTCACTTGTAAAAATGCTACCCCTTTTTGTCAGTTCCTCCACCTCCACCACATCTGCTCTCAGGATGATCTTCCATTCTAGAGCTAATGAGATGAAAGGGGCATTCCTTCCTCCACCATCAATGCTGCCCTCACCGCATCTCTTCCATTTCAAGCACGTTTGCCCTGACCCATTCACCCACCACCCTACCAGGGATAGGGTTCCTCTTGTCCTCACCTATCACCCCACCAGACACCATGTCCAGCACATAATTCACCATAACTTCCGCCCCATCCAATAGGATCTCAGCACCATGCACATCTTTCCCTCCTCTCCCCCCGCCTCCACTTTCTGCTTTCAGCAGGGATTGCTCCCTACACAACTTCCTTGTCCATTCATTCCTCCCCACTGATCTCCCTCCTGGTGCTTATCCTTGCAAGGAACAATTGCCAAACCTGCCCCTACACCTTCTCTCTCACTATCATTCTGGTCCCCAAACAGTCCTTCCTGGTGAGGCACCTGTGAGTCTGTTGGGGTCATCTACTCTATCTGGTGCTCCTGGTGTGACCTTCTGTGTATCGGTGAGACCCGATGTAGATTGGGAGACCGCTTTGCCGAGCACCTATATTCCATTTGCCAGAAAAAGTGGGATCTCCCAGTGCCCACCTACTTCAGTTCTACTTCCCATTCCCATTCTGACGTCAGTGTATGACCTCCTCTACTGTGTGATGAGGCCATGCTTAGGTTGGAGGAGCAACAACTTACATTCCATCTGGCTAGTCTCCAACATGAAGGCATGAACATCGATTTCCAGCATCTGCAGATTTTCTCTTGTTGCTGATTCGATTATTTACCTTCCTTTTGACCATAGGCTTGGAAGGGATAGTAGGTAGTGGTTAAGGCATCTCTTTATAGTGCCCCCTGTAAGATCAGAGTTAGATTCCTGCCATTATCTATAGGAGTTTGTGTGTTCTCCTAGTGGCCATGTGTGTTTCCTCTGGGTGTTCCACTTTTGCCCCACATTCCAAAGATATACAGGTTAGGGTTAGTAAGTTGTAGGCATGCTATGACAGCACCAGAAACATAGCGACCCTTGCAGCTCCCAGCACAATCCTCACTGATTTGATTTGATGCAAAATGATGCATTTCACTGTATGTTTTGACGTACATGTGACAATTAAAGCAAATATTTAATTTTATTTTTAAGCTAAAAAGTGTATTACACAGCCTTTCCAGACTAGAAAGTTCATCAGCAATATCCATCCTTTGGTTCAGAGTGCCCTATGTGTTATTAATGTTCACTAAATTTTTAATTTACCACGGTGTGATCTCTTCAATATCATCAGAGCAATGTCAATCAGCAGAACATCCTGAAAGTCTCCAGCGCCTTTATGAGCTGTACCTTCTCAGAGGCACAGCAAGTACAGACCCGGCTCAGAGTACCAGGCCACAGATCAGGGCTCAGTTCGGACACTGGCTGCAGTCTGTGTGGAGTTTGCTTGTTCTCCCTGTGACAGAGTGTGTTTCCCCAGCTGCTCTGGTTATTTACATCCCAAAGACATGCAAGTTGGTCGGCTAATTGACCACAAGTGATTGTCCCTGGTGTGTAGGAAAGAGGTAGAATCTCAGGTGGCGGGAGCTGATGGGGTGGGAGGGGGGAAGGTGGTTAATATAGGATTAGTGTAAATGGGTGGTTGAAAGCACGGACTCAGTGGACCGAAAGGCCTGTGGCCATGCTCTGTGACTCCGGAACACAATGAATTTGCCAGACTGGAGCTAGACAAGTGCTAACCTGCCAGGTTGAGGAGATGGGTGTCCATAGGATTTACAAGGAGAGGCTTGTTACTCTGCAATTCTCTTTGTCCTCCACTTGACTGCTTTTGGTATGGTCACACTCGGCATTCCTGTCAAAATCGTTTGGGATTTCCATTTGCTGCTGGTTGTGTCTCTCAATAGATGTGCTATTTCCATGCGTGAAAACGTATCCCGAGCAGAGCTTGAATATGTCAGGTTCAGAAAGGCAGCAAAAGGCCACTAACAGCGATTGTGACCACACTGCTGTAAACACATTCCCTCCCCACTTCAGAGTTACTTACAAATAAGTGGAACAGGTTTTGATTTCTTTTCTTCACCTGCATTGCACTCCAGTACAAGGATCTCCAAAGTGATTTGTTATTTCAAGTGAAGCACTGATAATTCAGGATTTGATTATTTTGAAATCCTGATGGCTCAGCAACTGGCTCCCTCGTTAGTCTGGAATGTGATCCAGGGGTCCAGAGGGCAAGCAGGACGACGTGGCCAGAGCTGGAAGCTGAACAATGGCCAGGAGTAATTGGTTATTGGTTTAATATTGTCATATCTACAAACGTTTGTACCAGGATGCAGGGAAAATCTTTAGCGACTTAAAGATTAGCTTTATTTGGCACATATACATCAGGACATTAAAACACGCAGTGAAACGTGTTATTTGCACCAGTGATCAAACAGTCTGAGAATGCACTAGGGCCAGCCCACAAGAGTCACGGTGTGCGCTGACAGGACTGAACCTAAGCGCAGAGGAATGGCAGATTCCCTGTGAAGAAATGGAAACAAGGGTGTTGGTAGGAATACCAACAGAGCATTGGAGGCACAACTGAGGCAAATCATTCTCCACAAATACAAGGACTCTGCTCCAGTACTAAAAGAGATTCCCCTTTAAATAATCACAGAATGTGGAAAACCTGCGCCAGTCTCAATGAACTAGACTAGATGAAGCAGAAAGCACAAGGGCTTAACAACTGTTGCTAAGACAACAATTAGTAGATACAGGTGCTTGAGAAACCTAGAAGGCCAATGCTGTATGGCACGCCGCAGAGGCCCGAAGGGATCTTGGCACACAAGTGTCACCGCGATTCCAGCAGCAATATGTCACGCCCACAACTTGGTCATCTTTGGAATGTGGGAGGAAGCTGGAACACCCAGATGAAACCCACATGGTCATGAGAAGAACAGACAAACTCCTCAGGGACAACAGCAGGAATTCAACCCCGATCGTTGTCACTGTAAAGCATTATGCTAATCACCACTCTACCATGTCACTTTTGTTTGCATTGTCAACCATACACATCTTTCCATATACCGGTACATGTACGTTGAGGTAATACAAGGAGAAAATAGTAACAGAATGAAGAATATAGTGTGAGTAACAGAGAGCGTGCAGAGTAGGGAGACAAACAGGGGCCATGATGAGGTAGATTTAGAGATCAAGTCTTCATCATTATTGCACAAGAAATCAATTCAAGCTTCATATAACAATGGGATAGGATCTGTCCTTTAGTCTGGTGATACATGTTCTCAAGTTTTGTATCTGCCCAATAGGAGAGTGGAGAAGAAAGAAGATACATTTAGAAAAGTGACACTGAGCTAAAATATCAGTTTTTATCTTATTGAATGTTAGAGCTGTCCCGAGGGGCAAATAGCCTCCCCTTGGTTCTTAAAACAAATATATAATCAGGATGGGAGATGGGTGACAGATCATCAGTAAATGTGCTATTGGAATGGAAATCACTCACTCTGAGTGGTGTGGACAATTCCCAGCCACGTGAGTGGGTGCAAAAGAGTTGTCTGCCTTTCTAAGGGCAGTTGTCCTAAATAAAGACTTGATTTTGATTGCTGTTGATCTCAAATCTATCTTCAACTTTGGTATTTAACTCCAGAGTCAGAAATGTTGCTGCTATTGTTTCAATAGTCGGAATGCTGGGACTGACATCTTGCAGGCAGTACTTAAAGCTGGCAATTTATCACTTCAATCAGAAAGGAAAGCAGGTCCACAATCATCTACCTTCCACGGCTGAGTTTCATATCTGTGTAAAAGGTGGGTGACTTTTCACGAAGACAGCAGTGAACTTTGTGGGGATCCAGAGAGAAGCCTGGCTGTCATTGATGGATTAGCTGGTCGAGCTTCCACCCAAATTCAGGATAAATGATCAAAGGGAAATGTCTGGCTCCGTGCGTCCTGCGGAACGCTTGTAGGCATGAGAACAGCACTAAAGACAAAACAGTCGGGTGCCCTGTCCTTGCTGTGAAATGTCAGTGACTCCGGGAAGGCTGCTTCATCTACCTCTGCAGCAGGCAGCCAATTTATCAGCCAACAGCTCACTGACACCAAACCACTTCAAGATCTAAGACTTTCAGAAAATATTCTTTCACAATCTGATTATTTGTAACGTTGTTCTGCAGAGATCAGCGAAAGTAGAAAGCTGCTTCTCCTTCTCTCATTCTTTGTCCTGACATTTATTTTTTCTCCTCCATCTCTGTTGTCCTTCCTGTGCCATTCTATCTGTGTTCTGCATTGACCTCCAGAACACAATGTGGTAACTATTCTTCTGTTACTGAAGGAGACCAAAGAAGTTTCCACTTCTATCTAGAGAACAGGGAATATAGAACAGAGGCAGCACAGAAGCAGGCCCTTCAGCCCTTAATGACCATGATACGCCAATCAAAACTGATCTCAACTTCCTACACAAGGCTTTTATCTCTCCATTCAGGTGTCTGTCTAAATGCCTCTGAAATGTTGCTGTTTTCTCTGCTTCCACCAGTTCCTATGGCTGCATGCTCCAGGTACCTACTACACTATGCATAAAAAAAATAAAAAATTCTCTTGTAAATTCCTCCTTTGACCTTAGACTGATAACTTCTAGTATATAGCATTTCCACCCTGGAAAAAAAAACTCTGACTTTCTACCCTGGCCGTGCCTCTCATGATTTTATGTACTTCCCTCAGGTCCAGGTCCAACGCTCCAAGCTTGTTCAACCTCTCCCCATCACTAATACTCTCTAATCCAGTACCAATTAAAGCTATATCCCGAACATTGTTCTATTCGTCAACCAAAACAGCAAGGATGTTCATCACATGACACCCGTTTGTGGAACCTTCCTGTGCCCTTACAGTTTGCTTTGTCTATCTTCTTTCATAGCCTTCAGTACACTGAAGCTGCTGTGAGCTACCATTTGACACTATACAAACTGGAGTCTCCACACCCTCTCTCAGCTCCTTGGCCCCTTTTCAACGTAAGTTCATATGAAATAACAACAGAACTAGGCCTTTCAGCCCTTTGAAGCTGCTCTACTATTCAATGTTCAGAAAGAGATACTACCTCAAACATTGCTTTCCTGTCCTATCTCCCTCAAATATCAACATCATTTTTGAATGTAATCAATGATTCAATTTCCTCATCCTTCTTCAGAAGCCCTTTGGTCTTTCAGCTTCTCACATAATTCCCTGTCCTGTACCCACCCACCCTCATCAGGTCTCATCTATCATAGGTGTTGCTTCAGTAGACAATTCCAAGGATTCCCCACCTAGTTGAATGAAGAATTTTCTCTTGATACCTCTCTTAAATGGACCACATCTTCTTTTCGATTGTAATCCTGATTTCTAGATTCTTTTTCCAAGGAAAACCACTTCCTACATCTATCTGTTTTAATGAGGTCACCTTTTGGTCTTCTAAACTGTAGAGAATGGAGACCTAGTTCACTCAATCTAACTTCAAAAAACAGACTTGTCAACCTCAGAATCAGTCAGACAATCCTTCACTGCACACACTCTGAAGCACATATATCCTTCTTCAGGTAAGGAGATCAGAAATGTACAGAACACACGAGGTATGATCTCGACAAGGCCATATATATTTTCCCCCCATGGTACTCAAAAACACTTGCAATCAAGACCAACCTACAAAGCAGCTTGCTGTCCCTGTGTGTTTGCTTTCAGTGATTGTTATACAAGGAAGCAGGAGTCTTGTCAAAATTCACCTTCCAATCTCTCTCCTTTAAAAAAAAATGCACCAGTATTTCAGCTTTTCTCTATGAAGTAGACATTGTGTTCCATCTTCTTCATTGCTGCCCATTGACTCAACTTGCCTACAAGCTGTTGCAGCTTCTTTGCACCTAGTTTCATGCCATCAGCTAACCTGCCCATGTTACATTTGGCCCCTTCAGCCAAATCATTTGCACAGGCTTTGAATAGATAGGCCTGTGTAGATAGATCTGTGTAGCACTCACTAAGTCAAAATCTGCCATTTCTACATATCGTTTTCAATCTTTTCACTAACTGAAGTCACTAGAGCAGGGGTTCCCAAATGTTTAAGGCCGTGGACCAATACCATTAAGCAAGGTGTCTGTTGACCCCAGGTTGGGAACCTCTGCACTAGAGACTGCAGATGCTGGAACCTGGAGCTATACACAACATTCTGGAGTAACAGCAGGAGATGCAACATCTGTGGAGAGACAAATCATAAACACAAGATTCTGCAGATGCTAGAAATTCAGAGAAACACATACTAAATGCTGGATGAACTCAGCAGGACAGGCGGTATCTATGGAGAGGAAAGTCAACATTTTGGACGAGATCTTTCATCAGCATCTGAGAAGAGAAATGGATCATCAAATCTCTTAATCCGTACTGTTGTACTGCCCCCAATTCCATGTGCACCTGTATGATTTTCATCAAACACCTTCTAAAGCTCCAAATACACCATCATTCCCACAATCCTGACTGAAAAGTTACAGAACCTAGGCCTCTATACCTCCCTCTGCAATTGGATCTTCAACTTCACAATTTGTGTGGATTAGTGATAATATCTCCTCCTCGCTGACAATCAACACTGGCGCACCTCAAGGGTGTGTGCTTAGCCCACTGCTCTGCTCTGTCTATACCCATGACTGTGTGGCTAGGCATAGCTCAAACATTATCTATAAATTTGCTGATGATACAACCATTGTGGTAGAATCTCAGATGGAGACAAGAGGGCGTACAGGAGCGAGATATACTGACTAGTGGAGTGGTGTCACAGCAACGACCTTGCACTCAATGTCAGTAAGACGAAATAGCTGATTGTGGACTTCAGGAAGGGTAAGTCAAAGAAACACATACCAATCCTCATAGAGTGATCAGAAGTGGAGAGAGTGAGCAGTTTCAAGTTCCTGGGTGTCAAGATTTCTGAGGATCTAACCTGGTCCCAACATATCGATGCAGTTATAAAGAAGGCAAGACAGTGTCTATACTTTATTAGGAGTTTGAAGAGATTTAGTATGACAACAAATACACTCAAGAACTTCTATAGATGTACCGTGGTGAGCTTTCTGACAGGCTGCATCACTGCCTGGTATGGAGAGGCTACTGCACAGGACTGGAAGAAGCTGCAGAGGGTTGTAAATTTAGTCAGCTCCATCTTGGGTACTAGCCTACAAAGTACCTAGGATAACTTCAAGGAGTGGTGTCTCAGAAAGGCAGCCTCCATTATTAAGGACCTCCAGCACCCAGGGAATGCCCTTTTCTCACTGTTATCATCAAGTAGGGGGTACAGAAGCCTGAAGACACACACTCAGTGATTCAGGAACAGCTTCTTCCCCTCTGCCATCTGATTCCTAAATGGACATTGCACCCATGAACACTACCTCACTTTTTAATATATATTATTTCTGCTTTTTGCATGATCTTTAATCTATTTAATATATGTATACAGTAATTGATTTACTTATTTCTTTATTATTATGATTATATTTTTCTTCTTCTATATTATGAATGCATTGAACTGCTGCTGCTAAATTAACAAAGTTCACGCCACATGCCGGTGATAATAAACCTGATTCTGATTCCTGAAGTGTCCTGAAAAAACGTCTCGACCCAAAACATCAACTGGTTCTTCTTTTATATAGATGTTGCCTGACCTGCTGAGTTCCTCCAGCATTTTGTGTAAATTGTTTTGAATGCATCACATCAATTGGTTCTGCCTCATCTGCTCTATTATTGTCACATCAAAATCAGAATCAGGTTTAATATCACCGGCATATATGATGTGAAATTTGTTAATTTTGTGGCAGCAATACATTCAGAAATCGGATGGCAGAGGGGAAGAAGCTGTTCCTGAATCATGAATGTGTACCTTCAGGCTTCTGTACCTCCTTCCTGATGGTACCAATGAGAAAAAATATGTCCTGAGTGGAGGTGGTCCTTAATGATGGTTGCTGCCTTTTTGAGGCATCTCTTCTTGAAGATTTCCTGGATACTACAGAGGCTAGTGCCCATGATGGAGCTGACTAAGCTTACAACTTTCTGCAACTTACTTTGATCCTGTGCAGTAGTCTCCCATCCATACCCCATACTAGATGGTGATGCAGCCAGTTAGAATGCTCTGCATGGTACATCTGTAGATATTTGTGAGCGTTTTAGTGACATATCAAATCTTCGCAAACTCCTAATGAAATATAGCCTTCTTTGTAGCTGCATCGATATGTTGAGACAAGTTAAATCCTCAAAGATATTGACGCCCAGAAACTTGAAATTGCTCACTCTTTCCACTTCTAATCCCTTTATGAGGACTGGTGTGTCTTTCCTCATCTTACCCTTTCTGAAGTCCACAATCAGTTTTTGCTCCCAAGAAACTGCAGACTAGTCACGCATGGCAGCCTTATCATAAAACCACATTGTCTTGAATCAATCTTATTATTTTTAAGTGTATTAATATTCTATTCTTTATTATATATTCCAACAATTTCCAAGCTACCCACATCAGTCTGACTGGCTAGTAGCTCCTAGCTTTATCTCCTTCCTCTCTTAAGTAATGTGATCACGTTTACAACTCTAATATGCAGGAGCTATTCCAGAATCTATGGAGATTTAAAAGATGTTAATCAGAATGCCTATTATCTCAATAACCATCTCTTTCAAACCAATGGCAAGTAGATCATCAGTCATTAGGATTTATCTGTTTTCAACTTCCCCAGATCTCCTTTTGATTACTCCCCCTGTCCACAGGGCCACTTGGTTTTCCAGTATTTATGCTGACTGACTTCTACTGTGTTACTGAACAGCCAATGAAATAGACACAGGGCTCACTTCTCATTCAAATAAAATGTCTTTTTCAAGACTAGAAAATACAAGTGCTGAAAATAAAACCAAAGGATGCTGAAAGCTCAAAAGGCCAGGCAGCATCTGTGGAGAATGAACTTTGGTTTATGTCTCAGGTCAAAGACATTTCATTATACCTTAAAACAAAAGCTTAATACCGTTTTTCTTTCCACCAATTCTTCCTGTCTGTTGAATATATCCACCATTTTGTGCTTTATTTAATTCTTAATAAGAATATCTATTATTGGTTATTAAAGTCCATATCTGAAACATTTTAATTTATTTTTCAAATCACAATGCAAAGTATGAGATTAAACTTGAAAATATGATCCATTAACTTCACTGATCGAATCCCTGCTGAATTTCATAACAAACACTTGAAGATGGAAATACATTTTATGCCATTTGCGCAGGTGCACAGCCACTTACACATATCATGCACACGTCAAAGATTTTTTCTTCCTTTGTGTTTCTTATAGAAGGCATACACTCACATCCAGAATTGCCCATTTGCTTTATAGAGGCAAACGTTAATGTACTTCTAACTGTCTTCAGGAAAACACCAGAACAGTGGGGAATATCCTGACGGGTTGTGTCCCGGCCTGGTATGGAAACACTGATGTCTAAGAATGGGGTAGCCTACAAAAAGTGGTGGATACAGCCCAGTCCATCACAGGAAAAACACTCTCCACTATTAAGCACATCTACAAGGAGCAATGGCACAACAAAACCAGCATCCACCATCTAGGCCATGCTCTCTTCTCACTGCTGTATCAAGAGGGAGATAGAGGAGCCTCAGGTTCCAAACCATCGGGTTAAGGAACGGTTATTACCCTTCAACCATCAGGGTCGCGAACCAGCATGGATAACTTCACTCGCCTCAACATTGAACTGACTCCACAACCTGTAGACTCAGTTTCCAGGTCTCCGGAATTCATCGTCTCTATAATGTATTTACTTATTTATGGTTGTGGTTATTATTATTATTATTATTATTATTATTATTATTATTATTATTATTATTATTATTATTATTATTATTATTATTATTAATTATTATTATTAGTTTTATTTTATAATTGCACAGTTTGAGTCTTTTGCACATTGGTAGTTTGTCAATCTTTGTGTGTAGTTTTTGATTAATTATATTGTTTATCTATGCTCTAATGTGAATGTCTGTGAGAAAATGGACCTCAGGGTAGTACATGGTGACATATACACATATTGGCAATAAATTTACTTCTGAACCTTGAACTGTCTTGTGGTCCATGTAATAACTTCAATAACTTCCACATGATTCTGGGGTTGGGGGAGGGGTCATTTACTCCCTACCCTGTCCTGTCAACTACACCAAGGCAAATTTCTGTCTGTACCCCATCCATTTACGCAGGCTTTGCAGCTCTTGGTATCCTTGTAGAACAACTCGCTTCTCCACAATTCGCTGAACAGAAGATGAAAAAGCTGAAATCATGCACCACCAGTTTCAAGAGCAGCTTTTATCCCATTGTTGTAAGATGGACCTTAATGATGAACCCTTGATGCACAACAGCCTCCTCATGGCCCTTGTACTTTCTTGTCAACCTACACTGCATTCTATCAATAACTATGACTGTAGCACTGTGTCCTGCTGCTGTTGTTTTTCTTCTGTTGCTCTGTTGCTTGTGTTGTTCTACAAACATGATGGACGTGCTATGTTGCTGTCATAATGTGTGACAACAGTTGTCACCAGCACATCCTTAGGTTGTGTTGATTCTTGACACAAATGACGTATCTTACCGTATGTTTTCATGTACATGTAAAACATGAATGGATCTGAATAATCTGAATCTAAATATTTTGAATTCTTTTAATGCTTTTCCCTTGTATTGCCTTAATGCACTTGCGTTTTGAAATATTCAGCATAGATGGCACACAGAACTACGTTTTTCACCGTATCTTGATACTTGTGACAATAATAAATCAATTTCAGTTGAACCCCTGGCTCTAACAGCCTTTTAAGGGGCAAAGTGTGGAAGGGTGGCAGCAACACATTTCCAGCATCCAGCATTTAGTTCTGACTCTATGAGCTGTCTGTGCGGAGTTTGCATGTTTTCATAGAGGGGAATAAACTGCAAGCAGGACTAGTGCTACACCTGCCCCTTCACCTCCTCCCTTACCACCATTCAGAGCTCCAAAGTCTTTCCAGGTGTGGTGACACCTGACCTGTGAGTCTTTCTGGGTGCTCCTTCTACTAAAGATGGTGGTGTGCAGACACGCAGTGGCTATTTTAGCTTCCAATAACGGTGCTAGCTTTAAACTCTTAGACAGTGTCTCAAAGACTCCAGTCGGGAATTTCAGCTGTTCAAGGCTCCACAAATACAGCACCACTGTACTCTTAGACAAAATTACACTCAATCCACTGGCAGCAGAGTTAATAGCAGTGCTTAATGGACCAGGGTTTCTATGAAAATCAGACCCAGCGACAGCGAACTGCCCTAGGTGGCTCATCTGAAGGAGCGGCAAACACAGGCGGTGTGGAAGGAAACAGAAATGAAACAATAGATCTGAGACATTAGCCAGGCTGCAAGCTAACCCAACCAGACTGGAGGTGCCATTGCTTTTCCTGACAAACGTCTGCTTGGTAGATAATAAAATGGACTCACTGATACTGAGAATGAACACAGAGAAAGAGATGAGAAATTGCTGCATTTGTGTTTTCACTGAAACGTGGTTACACAACAACATGCCTGACTCGGCATTACAAGTCAATGGGATGACTCTGTTCCACGCAGACAGGAACTCACTGTCAGGGAAATCCAGTGGAGGTGGAATCTCTGTGTTCATTAACAAAGGTTGGTGCACAAACTCATCTGTAGTCAGCAGTCAGTGTTCTGGGAAATTGAACATTTTACAATTAAATGTCGGCCACATTACCTGCTCAGGGAGTATACTGCTGCGTTCATCACTACTATCTACATCCCCCCAAGCACAAACACAAGGTCACCTTGAGAGAGGTTTCCAGACAGTCTCTTCATAATTGCAGGAGACTTCAATCATGTTAACCTGCAGGACATTTTACCCAAATTCAACCAACAAGTCACCATGGCCACTAGGGGAACAGACTGGACCATCTTAATACAAACAGACTTACAAAGCCATCCCATGCCCTCATCTTGGCCTCCCTAACCATGTCTCCATACTGTTAATCCCAGTATGCTGTCCACTGATAAAAATGGAGAAACCATTCAAGAGGATCATCACTTATCGCCTAGTGAAGTCATCTCTATGCTTCAGGGCTGCTTTGAATGGAATAACTGGCAAAAGTTCAAGGAGGCCGCCACAAACAGAGAAGACACAGATCTCAAGGAATTTGCCTTATCTGTCACTGGCAACATCAGTACGAGTGTAGATGACACTGGTACCTCAAGAACAGTTATCTCATGGCCCAATCGGAAGCCCTGGCTGAAAGCAGAGGTACGCTCCCTACCAAAAGTCTGAAACGCTGCCTTCAGGTTCAGAGACAGAACAGCTCTCAGAGAAGTCAGGAGAAACCTCATCTCAAACAACCAGAGGGCAAAGGCCACCTATGCACAAAAAAATTCAAGAGCACCTGTCCTGTAATGATCCTAGGCGTACAGTATGTGACTGAGCATCAAGGGCATTACTGACTAAGCAAGGAGAAACGGCTTTGCCTGTGCCAGTGACACCTCCCCCTCCTGCCCCTCTAAATGACTTTTATGCAAGCTTTGAGGCATGCAACATAAGGCTGGCCATGAAAGCAACCCCTCCCCCCTCCCAGGTGAGCAGCCACTGTCTGTAACAGCAGCAGACATGAGAAGGGCCTTAGGACCCCTTAAGGTGGCCGAGCCAGACAATATTCCAGGCCGAGTACTCAGGGAGTGTGCACACTAGCTCAATGATGTCTTCAATACTTCACTTATCCTGCCTGCTATCCCCACCTGCTTCAAATCAGCCATATCATCCTCATACCAAGGAACTCTACTCCTTCAAAAATAAATGGCACTAACACCAAACATCATGAAGTGCTTTGATCAGCTGATAATGGCACATATCAAAAACTCCATTGGAAACTCACCAATATGCTTACCAGCAGAACTGCTCTATGACAGGTGCCTTAGCATCTGCCATGCACCTGCCCCTGACATATATAACCATATATAACAATTACAGCACGGAAACAAGCCATTTCGGCCCTTCTAGTCCATGCCAAATGCTTACTCTCACCTAGTCCCACCGTCCTTCACTCAGCCCATAACCCTCCATTCCTTTCCTGTCTATATACCTATCCAATTTTTTTTTAAATGACAAAATCGAACCTGCCTCTACCACTTCTACTGGAAGCTCGCTGCACACAGCTACCACTCTCTGAATAAAGAAGTTCCCCCTCATGTTACCCCTAAATTTTTGCCCCTTAAATCTCAACTCATGTCCTCTTGTTTGAATCTCCCCTACTCTCAATGGAAAAAGCATATCCACGTCAACTCTATCTATCTTCCTCATAATTTTAAATACCTCTATCAAGTCCCCCCTCAACCTTCTATGCTCCAAAGAATAAAGACCTAATTTGTTCAACCTTTCTCTGTAACTTAGGTGCTGAAACCCAGGTAACATTCTAGTAAATCTCCTCTGTACCCTCTCTATTTTGTTGACATCTTTCCTATAATTCAGTGACCGAAACTGTACACAGTACTCCAAATTTGGCCTCACCAATGCCTTGTACAATTTTAACATTACATCCCAACTCCTATACTCAATGCTCTGATTTATAAAGGCCAGCATACCAAAAGCTTTCTTCACCACCCTATTCACATGAGATTCCACTTTCAGGGAACTATGCACCATTATTCCTAGATCACTCTGTTCTATTGCATTCCTCAATGCCCTACCATTTACCATGTATGTCCTATTTTGATTATTCCTACCAAAATGTAGCACCTCACACTTATCAGCATTAAACTCCATCTGCCATCTTTCAGCCCACTCTTCTAACTAGCCTAAATCTCTCTGCAAGCTTTGAAAACCTACTTCATTATCCACAAAGCCACCTATCTTAGTATCATCTGCATACTTACTAATCCAATTTACCACCCCATCATCCAGATCATTAATGTATATAACAAACAACATTGTACAGATCCCTAAGGCACACCACTAGTCACCGGCCTCCAACCTGATAAACAGTTATCCACCACTACTCTCTGGCATCTCCCATCCAGCCACTGTTGAATCCATTTTACTACTTCAATATTAACACCTAAAGATTGAACCTTCCTAACTAACCTTCCATGCGGAACCTTGTCAAAGGCCTTACTGAAGTCCATATAGACAACATCCACTGCTTTACCCTCGTCAACTTTCCTAGTAACCTCTTCAAAAAATTCAATAAGATTTGTCAAACATGACCTTCCACACACAAATCCATGTTGACTGTTCCTAATCAGACCCTGTCTATCCAGATAATTATATATACCATCTCTAAGAATACTTTCCATTAACTTACCCACCACTGATGTCAAACTTATAGGCCTATAATTGCTAGGTTTACTCTTAGAACCCTTTTTAAACAATGGAACCACATGAGCAATATGCCAATCAGCTGGGACCAACACCATATCTAATGACATTTGACATATTTCTGTCAGAGCCCCTGCTATTTCTACACTAACTTCCCTCAAGCTCCTAGGGAATATCCTGTCAGGATCCGGAGATTTATGCACTTTTATATTCCTTAAAAGCTCCAGCACTTCCTCTTCTTTAATCGTCATAGTTTCCATAATGTCCCTACTTGTTTCCCTTACCTTACACAATTCAATATCCTTCTCCTTAGTGAATACCGAAGAAAAGAAATTGTTCAAAATCTCCCCCATCTTTTTTGGCTCCACACATAGCTGTCCACTCTGATTCTCTAAGGGACCAATTTTATCCCTCACTATCCTTTTGCTATTAATATAACTGTAGAAACCCTTTGGACTTATTTTCACCTTACTTGCCAAAGCAACCTCATATCTTCTTTTAGCTTTTCTAATTTCTTTCTTAAGATTCTTTTTACATTCTTTATATTCCTCGAGCACCTCATTTTCTCTATGCTGCCTATATTTATTGTAGATCTCTCTCTTTTTCCGAACCAAGTTTCCAATATCCAGAAAACAAGGAAACACGTCAGAATGCTATTCTGGATTTCACTTTGGCATTCAACACTATTGCCCCAGAGAGCTTGGTGAACTAATTCCTACACCTCGGTCTAAATACACTACTGAGCAACAGGCAACTAAAAAAGAAGGGAAAACATGAAATATGAAAGCAGACTAGCCAATAATATTAGCAGGATACTAAAAGTTTTTCAGTTATATAAATAGTAAAATGCAGGTGAGAGTTGTTATTGGACCAGTGGTAAATGATGCTGGTGAGGTACTAATGGGGGACAAAGAAATGGCACATGAACTTAATAGGTACTTTGCATCTGTCTTCACTGTGGAAGACACTAGTGGTGTGCCAGAGGTCCGTGAGTGTCAGAATGTAGGAGCGAGTGCCATTACTATTACAAAGGAAAAATTGTTAGGCAGCTTCAAAGATCTTAAGGTGGATAAGTCACATGGGCCTGTTGGACTACATTCCAGAATTCTGAGAGAGGTTGCTGAGGAACTAATGGATGCTGATATTCCAAGATGGCGGCACGATGCAGTTTGCAGCGGGCACTCCGGAGCTTATTATCTGTTATTTGTGATGTGGGATGCCATGCGCAATCATAATCGATTGAAAACGGACGTGGGAGCACGGAAGAACATCGGGAAATCTCCAGGAAGACCTTCTTCATTGCTGCTGCTGCTGTGAGGTCCAGGACTCTGCTGGGAAGAATAGGCCCCCAGTCCTCGGGGTCGCGTTGCTGATGGCCTTTGGCAGGGCCGTCTTAATACACTCGGCAGAGGATGGTGCTCAGAGAAGCTGTGCCGGAGGGGATGGTCATTGGCTCAGAGGTTCGACGGACTCGGAGTCCGCTGCGGTCAGGTCGCTTTCAGTGTGTGCTGCGTCTGTGAGACTGCGATCGATGGAGCTTACGTTGTGTGCTGCATCTGCGAGGCTGAGTTGGGCAGCGTCGCGGAAGTCCATAGCGGGGGTATTCCCTTCTGCCGCCGGCGTGGGATGGTGAGTCTGTCGGAACCCTGGGGACTTGTGGAAACTGTGTGGTGATTTCTTTTGAACTTATAGTCCTTTAACATCTTTGGACTATTTTTACTGTGCCTATAGTCTGTTTTTTATCAAATATGCTATTGTTTGCACTGTTGTAACTATGTGGTTTTGTGCAGGTCTTGTGGCTTTAGTTTTTGGTCTTGTTTGTCTGGTGGATTTGGAGCTCCTTTCCAGGGAACGCGCTAAGACAGTAGTGCAATATTAATACGCAGCAGCCTCTCCGGACTCTGGATTGGAGATTGCCAAATGTTATGTGGATTTTCTGGTGTAGTCTGTTTTGTCGTATGCTTTTGTGATATCATTCTGGAGGAACATTGTCTCATTTTTTAACTGCATTGCATTTGTGGTTTCTAAATGACAATAAACTGAATCTGAATCTGAATATAGTGGTCATGATCTTTCAAGAATCACTTGACTCTAGCATGGTCCCGGAGGAATGGAAGATTGTAAGTGTCCCTCCACTCTTTAAGAAGAGAGGAAGGCAAAAGAAAATAAATTATAGGCCAATTAGACTAACCTTAGTGGCTGGGAAAGTGTTGTAGTCTATTATAAAGGATGAGATGTTGAGGTACTTGGAAGTTAATGGTAAAATAAGTCAAAGTCAACATGGTTTCAGTAAAGGGAAATCTTGCCTGACAAATCTATTAGTGTTCTTCAAGGAAGTAACAAGCAGGTGGACAAAGGAGAGGCAGTGAACATCATTTACTTGGATTTTGAGAAGACATTTAATAAGGTGCCGCACATGAGACTGCGTAACAAGATAAAATCCTATGGCATTACTGGAAAGATACTGGCATGGATAGTGGAATAGCTGACAGGCAGGAGGCAGTGAGTGGGAATAAAAGTAGCCTTTTCTAGTTGGCTGCTGGTGACTAATGGTGTTCCTCAGAGGTCAGTATTAGGACCACTGCTTTTCACATTGTTTGTTAATGATTTAGATTATGGAATTAATGACTTTGTGGCAAAGTTTGTGGATGATACGAAGACAGGTGGAGGGGTAGGTAGTGCTGAAGAAGCAAAGTAGTTACAGCAGGACTTAGACAAATTGGAAGCATGGGCAAAAAAGTGGCAGATGGAATACATGTATGATAATGCATTTTGGTAATAGGAACAATAGTGCAGACTATTATCTAAATGGGGAGAAGGTTCAAACATCAGAGGTGCAGAGGGACTTAGGAGTCTCATGCAAGACTCCCAGAAGATTAATTTACAGGTTAAGTCTGTGGTAAAGAAGGCAATTGCAATGTTGGATTTATTTTAAGGCAAATAGAATATAAAAGCATGGATATAATTCTGAGCCTTTACAAGACCTAGTCAGGCCAGATATGGGGTATTGACAACAGTTTTGGGCCATATATCTCAGAAAGAATGTGTTGTCATTAGAAAGAGTCCAGTGGAGGTTCACGAGGATGATTCTGGGAATGAAGGGGTTAACATATGAGGAGCATTTGGCAGCTTTTGGCCTGTACTCACTGGAATTTAAAAGAATATGGGGGGATTTCATTGAAACCTACTGAATGTTAAAAGGACTAGATAGGGTGTATGTGGAGAGGATATTTCCTCTGGTGGGGGTATCCAGAACTAGAGCGCACAGCCTCAAAATTGAGGGATGACCCTTTAGAACAGAATTTTTTTAGCCAGCGAGTAGTAAATCTGTGGAATGCTCTGCCAGATTGCAGTGGAGGCCAAGTCCGTGCTTATATTTAAAGTGGAAGTTGATTGTTTCCTGATCAGTCAGGGCATCAAAGGATATGGCAAGAAAGCAGGTGTATGGGGTTGAGTGGGATCTGAGATCATCCATGATGGAACGGCAGAGCAGACTCGATGGGCTGAATGGCCTAATTCTGCTGCTATGTCTTATGGTCTTATTGTCTTATAGTGTTGGACTCCGAACAGACCTCAGACACTTAGGATGCACAACTCCTCCACCCTCCCCATCATCCTCAATTATCCTCAGCATGGGTGCCCTCGCCAGGGTTGTGAGCTGAGCCTATTGTTGTACACTCTGCTCACACACGACTGCATGGCCAAATACTCCGTTAATCACATTGCCGAGTTCGCCAATAACGTGACAGCGAGGGGGCATCAGCGATGAGGCGGCCTGCAGAGAGGAGGTGAAAGAGCTCTAGGCCAGGTGTCAGGAGAATAACCTCCTCTTTAATGTCAACAAGACAAAAGAGATGGTTATCAACTTCAGGAGAACTCGTACCCTTCACACCCCCCTTTACCTCAGTGACACAGCTTTGGAAACTGCGAGCAGTGTTCTGCATTCTAACACACTTAATTGGGTTAATGATGAGACATTTTCTAGAAACCCGGATGAAGGGTTTCAGTTGAGATCGTTACTGCTCATTTTCTTCTACAGATGCTGCCTGACCCTTTGAGTTCCTCCAACAGTGGTAATTTGCTCCAGATTCCAGCTTCTGCAGTCTCTTGTGCCTCTGGTCTTTATTCTCGCCTGTCACAGTTGCTTTATATCCTTCTGGTTGCATCAAGGAAACCAAGACAACAAAATAGGAGAGCAAAAGATCAAGGAGACGCTGAAAATACTCTCCCTTCTTATAAAAAAATATTTTTGCACAACAAATAATTCTGAAAAGCCTAACTGGAGAGCTGTAACAAGTGATTCAAACATCACGAGGGATTGTTTTCATGCTGCCTCACCATTCCAGGACTAACAGCACCTCTGACATATTACAGTCTGGCTGGTTTTATTGAGTTTGTTTTCCTGCTGTTATTTACTCAGTGCCATCTAATCGACCTTCAGTCCCAGAATATCAATTATGCCTACAGTAAATGCGAAGAATTTCCTATGAAATCAGCCAGCTGATGTATTGTGCCTGCTAGTTATCGAACTTCTCTGCAGCGATCCAGTGTGCTGGGAAGAGGAGCGAGGGCTCTGGAGCAAGTCCTCGTCCACAAAGCCCCAGCGCCAACCAAAGGAGATACACATAATATCCTGTCTGGAGGTCTTGGCTGACAGGTTGGACACTGGGATCGATTGGGTGTTATTTCATTGAGGCGGCAGCTCCTTGACGCTGCACCTCCCCTTCTCCCACATCACACCGCCCACCCTGTCCCCGCTCAGCCATTTGTCTGGATTCCCACGGACAACTCAGGCACTATATCTTTGGGGTCACAGCCTCCCAGACAGGAGTCACGCATGGTGTGTGCCCTGCTGATGGATGTTCCATTAAAAGACCCATCTGCTGGCTCTTCAAACTGTAATTACAGTTGAAGTGAGCAATCTGTCTGCGGAGCTCCCTTATTGCCGTGCTTGACACCCTGGCAAAGATTGGTGAGAGCGGGGCAACAGTGAAATGCGTGCACGAGGTGGGTTTAGAAAGAGTTATGACTGCAGCAGTCTGCAATCAGTAATGATGTCCTTTTACTGCCCTACTCAATCCAAAGAAAGAAACATTGATTTTAAGTCATCTGATTCCAATCCCGTTAATGTAAGAGTCTCGCTTTACAAACACCATTGAGTTACTCAATCATCCTGTCTTATTTACACCTTCAAATTTTCAGGCAATGCTTACCAAGGAAACATAGTGCATTTTAAAGGCAGCCTTGTATTTCTTCATTCCTTTTACAAACTCAGGACATCTCAGAATGTCTCACAGCCCATGAAGTTTTCCTGAAATGCAATTACCGCTGCTGGCTTGGTTTGATGTGACTTCAGGGTGGCTGTGCAGAGGCTCAAACATCAGTTCAATACCAACACAGCAGCTGGGAAGCTCAAATTCAAGAGATTAAATAAATCTGGAATAAATAGCAGATTCAACAATGGTCACCATGAAGTAACTGGTAAGTAATCAGTGGCAGTAATGGTTGGATTGTAAAAACTCATCTGTATCACCAGTGTGTTTTAGGGAATTAAATCTTCCCTAGATCTAGCTTAAATGTAGCTCCATACACTCGGTGCAGTGACTCCTAATACCTTCTTAGTTTCGGGGGCACTTAGGGATCGACCATAATTTACCAGAAACTTCTACACAGTGCAAATATATATAAAAAATCTACATCTGCTTTCTTGCAGACATATAATCGTAGCAAAACTGACCACAGAATAACTGGGTGGACCATTCAGCCCATTGAGTTCTTACCAGCTCTTTGTAAAGTGCAGTCCAGATCATTGCTGCTAACTGTCCGAATAACCCTAGAAATGTTCTTCTTTCAGATACATATGGAGTCAAAGAGTCATAAAATTATAGGGTAAGACACCATGGAAACAGTCTCTTCGTGATGATCAAAGTACCCACCGAAACTAGCCCTATTTGTCCACATTTGTCCCCTATCATTTTAAATCTCTCTATCCATCCAGTAATCCAAATGTTTGAATGCTGTTATTTTAACCACTTCAACCACTTCTTGCAATAGCTCATTCCATATACACATCACCTTTTGCATGCAGAAGTTTCCCCTCGGGTCCTTTTTAAATCCTCCCCCACCCCCTTAAACATATGCCTCTAGGTTTTGGTTCTTTTTACTCTGGGAAAATAGTCTGTACATTCACTCTATCTGCGCTGCTCCTGACTTCATACATCTCTATAAGATCACCCCTCAGTCTCCTGCATTCCAAGCACTAAAAGTCCTAGCCCATCCATCCCCTCCTGATAGCTCAGGCCTCCAAGTGCAGGCAACATTCTCGTAAAATCTTCTTTGCATGCATTGAAGTTTAATGATGTACTAACTGGCTCACTTTGAAACATTTCAGTTGAATCCTCCACTTGCACAACCTAAGGCTATCCCATTTGGACCAGGCAGCTTATCCACCTCAAGTAGAAACAGCATTCTTTGACCTCTGAAATCTCAGCAACGCATTCCTTTGTAGGGATTCCACCGTTGTCCTAGTCACTCATTTACTAGCTTAACCATAGCCTTTTCCTATGAGTAAATTACCCTTTTGGTCCCACTACTCCTCCTCTACCCTATTGTGCTTGCATATCTATAGAGTATGCTTGGGCTTCCTTTTGCATTCACTGATAGATTTCCCATGGTCTTGCTTTACTCTCTTATTTACTTTTTTGGCTTCTCCTCTGAATGGTCTCCTAGCACTGCCTATGTTAAAAAACTGGTCAACATACACAAAATGTTGGAGGAACTCAGCAGGCCAGGCAGCATCTATGAAAACGAGTACAGTCAACATTTCAGGCTGAAACCCTTCGGCAAGACTGGAGTGAAAAAGCAAAGGAGTAGATTTAAAAGGTGGGGGTCGGGAGAGAGAAACACTAGGTGATAGGTCAAACCTGAAAGGGGGGGAATGAAGTAAAGAGCTGGGAAGTTGATTGGTGAGATGAGGTGAGGGGATGAGAAATTGAGAAGTGGGAAAGACATTACTGGAAGTTTGAGAAATCAATGGTTATGCCATCTTGCCACATCCTCCCACCACCCTACCAGGAATAGGGTTCCTTTTGTCCTCACCTACATGCAACCAGCCTCTGCATCCAGCACATAGTTCTCTGAAATTTCCAAAACCCTTTGCTCAATTCCTCCATCTCTGCCATATCTGCTCTCAGGATGAGGCTTTTCATTCTAGAACAGAGATATCTTTCTTTTTCAAAGAAAGGGGCTTTCCTTCCTCTACCATCAATGCTGCCCTCAACCGCATCTCTTCCATTTCACGCATGTCTGCTCTCACCCCATCCTCCCACCACCCTACCAGGGATAAAGTTTCTCTTGTCTTCACCTACCACCCCACCAGCATTCACATCCAGCACATAATTCTCCGAAACTTCCAAAAATCTCACCAATCAATTTCCCAGCTCTTTACTTCATCCCTCCCCCTCCAGGTTTCACCTATCACCTGGTGGTTCTCTCTTCCCTCCCCCTACCTTTCAAATCTACTCCTCTGCTTTTTTTCTCCAGTCCTGCTGAAAGGTTTCAGCCCAAAACGTTGACTGTACTTGTTTCCATAGATGCTGCCCAGCCTGAAGCCAATTCCTTCAGCATTTTGTGTGTGTTGCTGCAAATTTTCTCTTGTTTGTGGTTAAGAAATTGATACCTGCTATAAATTAATTTCTTTTTGCTCTCTTTCACTCTTTCTATATGGTCATCCAAGGAACTACGAATGTAATTGTCTCTCATTAGAATCAGGTTTAATATCACTGGTATTTGTTGTGAAATTTGTTGATTTGAGGCAACAGTACATTGCAATACATAATAATAGAAACTATAGATTATAATCAGTATATTTAAAAAAAATAATGCCAAAAACAAGAGGGAAAAATACTGATGTAGTGTTCTTAGGTTCATTGTCCATTCAGAAATTTGAAGGAGGAGGGGAAGAAGCTGTCCTGGAAATGATGAGTGCGTGTCTTCAGGCTGCTGACCTCGATGGTATCAATGAGAAGAGGGCAAGTTCTGGGTGATGGATGTCACCTTTTTGAGGCATCATTATTTGAAGATGTCCTAGCTGCTGGGGAGGATAATGCTCACGATGGAGATGGCTGAGTTTACAATTTTGTTTTCTGATCCTGTGCAGAGGCCCCTCTTAACCAGGTAGTGATAACACAATTAGAATGCTTTCTATGGTACATCTGTAGAAATTTATGAGCATCTTTGGTGACATATCAATTCTTCTCAAACTCCTAATGAAATATAGCTGTTGTCATATCTATTATGTATTTCTATCAATATGTTGGGTCCAGGTTAGATCTTCAGAGATGTTGACACCAGGAATTTCAAACTGCTTACACTTTGCACCCCGATCCCTCAAAAAGGACTAGTATATATTCTTTCAACTTACTCTTCCTGAAGTTAACAATCAATTCCTTGGTCTTACTGATGCTGAGAACAAGAGTGTTGCTGCAACATCACTCAACCAGCTGATCTATCTCGCTCCTGTACGCCTCCTCATCACCGTCTGAAATTCAGTCATCAATAGTCATCTGCAAATTTATAGTCAGCATTTGAGCTGTGCCTAGCCACACAGTCATGGGTGTAGGGAGCGTAGAACAGTGGGCTAAGCATGCATTCTTGAGGTGCACCAGTGTTGTTTGTCAGTGAGGAGACATTATTTCTGATCCATACAGACTGAAGTCTCCTAGTGAAGAAATCAAGGATCCACGTGCAGAGGGAGGTATAGAGGCCCAGGTTTAAATGGATAAAATGGATAACGTGGAATGACTAGATATTCCAGGTCAGCTGAACAAGACTGAGACGGAACCATCATGTTTGGGCACCACAATAGGTTAGTCATAAAGCATATTCTACATCTTCTGCTTTTAAAACACCGAGCTGTTCTGTCTTTGTGGTGAATGGTGAAGCCATCGGGCTGTAGCGTTTCATCCAAAATGACAGGGGATAGCCATGTTTCCAAGAAGCAAAGTACAAAGCAGTCCCTGAAATCCCTTGAGTGCAGAAATCTTGCTCTAAGATCTTCAAGTTTATTTTCCAGAGAGTGTACATTTGCCAGCAAGATGGTTGGCAGTGGTAGTCTAAAGCCTTTGAATTCCAATTGAACTTGTAGATGTGTGTGTCATCACGGATTCCGTTTTATTCAAGGGAAATTGCACTCACAAACTGAGTTTGCTATCCAAATTTTGTTGATTTTTAGTATTGGTAGATTTTTTAAACAACCTTAAATGATGCTGCTTACTGAAGTACCCATGGCCATGACTGTGAATTCCTGGTGTGGTAGTCCTACATGAGAATATCTGATAATTCCCATCAGAGCCTCATGCAAAGTCACCACCTCATATTGTTCAATTATATTTTTGCCCACTATAATTTGATTCCATTTTCCCTTAGCCACATTTATTCTCATTCTCTTGAGATTTGCTTTACTTTATTTGATTTTGCTTTCACCTTGATGGAATTTATATTCTTTGCTGCAGCTATTCTAAATTTTCTGATATGATTTCTATTTTTTTAATGTGCTGCATTGATGGTTGCTCTATTTGGCTTTGGTCATTTCCCATAATCAAGTTTATCAATGTTGCATTTCTTATTGCATTTCTCAGTGGGGAGCATTAAGAAAGCAGCAATCATATCAGAAAATTGTGAATAGCTATAGAAGTGCATCTAGATTCCATTAGGTAAAAGTATAAAAATTCTCTTGATCCACCAGAACTTCCTCCCCATATTTTGTCCCTAAGTTGTTCTTTTGTAGCCTGTATCTGATTTGGTAAATTCCCCGTTCTGTAGCTTTTTCACATCTCTATGATATCCCTGCAAATTTTCACCCCAATATTCTTTCCAGTAGAAAAATACATCCAGTGGTGCTATTGCATTTCCATTCTTTCTTGGCTCTAACCACATTAATTTCATCCCTAGTTATTCCAGGGATTCATTCACCTCCAGCACTGCGATACTTTCCTTAATCAATCCTACCATTCCAACTCCTCTCTTCCCTTCCCTACATTTCCTCGACAATTTGCAACCAGCGATATTTAGCGCCTCTCTGTCCTTTTATTAATTAGGTTTCTGCTGTTGTTCAGACACCAATATTCCACATGGTTGATCGCTTACCCACCTTTTTTACAGTCTTACATTATCTAATTCTATCTATAAAGCAAATTATCTCTATTTGGTGCATTGCACTGAGTACTCACAATGCGGCCTCCTCTACATAGTGAAACTGAATGCAGATTGCCAGACTGCCTCATTGAACAATTCTACTCAGTCCACAAGGGTGACCCTGAACTGTTAGCTCTCTTGTACTTTGATGTATGTTTTTGATTTTTTAAGTGTCCTGCTGAAGCTCAAGTTAAGGATCTGCACCTCATTATCTAACTTGGCACATTTCAAACTTTGGGATTCAACATTGATTTCACTACTTTCAGATATTCCAATTTCGTTTCCCAGAATTCCAGCATTCATTTTTTTCTCTCACTTCTTGGGGTAATTTTATTTTTTCCCCCCTGCTTATACATTCTTTCAGACCAATTTTGTTGATCACTGGCCTTAACATTCCTCTCTCAGGTGACACCACCAGTGCTCTCTTGGATCAGTCTCCACTGTACTCTACACTACCGCAGACATTTCTTTTTTCCCTTTCTTCTCCCCGGCACTCACCACCACCACCCCCATTCCTCTAAGCTCTGCTCTTTAAAACACTGTTTGAATTTCTATCTTTTCCCAGTTCTGATGAAATCATTGCACTTGATTACTTGTCCCGCCTTCTTCTCCCATCAGATTCCATCACCTTCATCCCTTTGTTCCCTCCTCCTTCCGGCCATTGTTGCTACTCCCACTCTCCCCTCTTCCATTTGCCTACAGACCTCCTCACCTGTATCCATTTATCTGGTAGATTCTGCTAAACCCTTTCCCTCCATTTTTTCATACCGGCAACCTGCCCTGTATCTTTCAATCAAGAGGAAAGGTCTCAGCCTGAAACATCAACTCTCCATTTCCCTCATAAATGCTACCTGACCCATTAAGTTCCTCCAAGATCTCGAGCGTTGCTCCACATTCCAAAGACTGTAGTCCCTTGTGTCACCAGTATTAAAGGTTAACTCTGTTCTGCTTGACCTGTGATTTTTATCATTTTTCATACCATGGTCCAGCGGGAATACACTTGCCTTTGGTTCATATGATTCCGGTCACACTTTGGATACTGCTCATGGATTTAACTGCACAAGAAAATGTTGAGGGATGACAGTATTCCAAGCAGGGGCTAGGGGACAGTAGCTGGATGGGCTCCATAGCAGAAGATACAACACCCATTCTTTCACCTCTTCCATTCCCAACAGTCAAAAACCTAAACTATCTCTAACGTAGAATGGAGATGTTCTATCTCAAACATAGAACATACTACTGCACAGTAAGATCCTTCACCTACATCACTGTGCTGAACTTTTAGCCTACTTCCAAGGTCAATCTAACCCTTCCTTCTGACAGAGTCCTTTCGTATCATCCATTGTCTACCTAAGAGTTTCTTAAATGTCTCTTTTGTATCTGCCTCTATGTCCACCCCTTACAATATATCTTAAGACATGTTCCGTAATCCCGGTAACATCCTGGTACATCTCCCCTGCACCCCAATGCAATTCTTCTAGTCTAGTGTGCTGCATTTACTGTTCTGTGCATGGTTTCCATTACATCCGAAAACTAAATGTAGCCTGGGTAACTGCCTTGTGAAACACTTGGCTATGTCTGTTGAGAAGAATCTTGAGCTTTTGGTTGTATATCACTTTACCAAGTTTGTTTGCATATTTCTTTGTTTTGTGACTGCCTGTGAGGAGACTAATCTCCAAATTGTATATAGTATACATAGAAGAAGAAGAAGAAGAAGAAGAATGCCGTTAACTCCTGGTGGGGTCATCGGGGCGCCGTCATGACAAGCTTTTTGATTGCTTGCCATGTGGCATTTCTGTAGCATTCTCCAGTTGTTTTTTTACGGGGTCGAGTTGCCGGCTTGTTGCTCAACCCAGCACGGATGGAAAGCGTGCAAGGGAGCCGGCTGGATTCGAACTCGGGACCATTCGCTCAGGAGTCCAGCGCTGATGCCACTGCGCCACCAGCCGGCACATAGTATACATAATAAATGTACTTTGAATTTTGAACTATAATACACCATCCCTCTCCCACTCTGACTTCTCAGTCTGTACTCTCCTGCACTGTTACAGTGAGGCTCAATGCAAAATGAGGGATAGCACCTGTTCTTCTGTCTGTGTAGATTACAGCCTTCCTAACTCAAAGTTGAACTCTTCAATTTTAATTAATCTGATTTTTTTTCTGCCTGTATTAGAATGGACCTTTCCTGTTGTAAATCATCCAGCTGTGACATTAGCTCAGCTTTTCTCTCTCCATTGATGTAGCCTGACCTGTTAGGTATAAACCATAGCCCTGGTATTAACAATAAGTAAAACAGACCAAGAAGTATCATCTCTCTTTCTAAATACAGCATAATCTCATTTAACCTGGTCTCTCTCTATCACAGATATTCTCTGTCATATCTGTCTCTCCCACCACCTTCCTTGCAAGCTAAAGTTCCCTTTGTTATCTCTCCATCCCAGTTACAATGATGTATGACCTGAAACATGAACCTAGCTTCTCCTTTCACAGATGCTGCTTGATGTTTCTGAGTGCTTCTGATTTAAAATAATGCAGATGCTGGATATCTGAAATATAAACAAAATATGCAGGAAATAATGAACATCAGGCAGCTTGGTCCCTTTGTATATTTCCTCTCAAATTAAGCAGCATGCCGAGACTTTGCTGCACACATTCTAAAACCAATTCACTCATTATCCCAGTGCTTGCTGACTCACATCATATTGATTATAAAATTATCATCCTTATTTTTCAATCCATCTAGAAACTCCACCTTTCCCCATCTCTGGAATCTCCTTCAGCCCTCTGAGATCCCTGGGCTCATCCAATTTATCCTCTCTGAATTAATTCCCAAAGTGGACCAGTTCTCTGTCAGAAGTTGCCAGAGTCCTAAACTCAGAGATCCCTCTGCTCCTCACCTTCTACCTCTTCCTTAAAGTATTGCTTGAAACTCATCTCTTAGAGCAAAACAACCACCTTGACACCTCTTTGAGGCTTGGTCAAATGTGATTGATTAGCATTTCAGAATAGGCCTTAGACTTGTCTTTGTTACTATATAAATGTAGGCTGCGGTTCTTGCTTCACTTGCTTTAGACCCAAAAAGGTTTTTTGTTATGGTAGCCACAATTTTCACAGAAATTCAGCCCTTTTCTCTCCTTATTATTTTAACCTTAACAACTGGGTTCAATGTTTCTTTGTGCAGTAATTGTAAAATATGAAAAGAAAAATGTGTGCCTGCCTCTCTCCAATTAGTATGCTTCAGTATGCAAAACCTTCGCAGATCCATGAAGTCTCGCACAATGAAATGGTTAATAGTTGGATGGCTGACCTTTTAATATTTTCAAAGCTCACAAATTCTACAAAAGCTTTGATATTTAAAAATCTGCCTAAATTCTCTGAACATTGTTCATCTTAAGGTAAAGGTTTAGTTAATAGAGAAAGAGGATCAAAACAATCAGCGAGCTAATTAACTCTGATAAGAAAGAAGACGAGAATTCTGTGGACAGCGGAGAAAGCTATCAAAGCTTGCAGCAGGATCTGCCCCAGCTGGAAAAATAGTTGAAATAGCTGAAAAATGGCAGATGGAACTTAATGCAGACAACTGTGAGGTGTTGCACTTTGGGAGGACAAATCAGGGTAGGGCTTACAGTTTGGACTGTGGGGCACTGAGGAGTGCAGTAGAACAGATGGATCTGGGATTACAGATCATTGATTCTTTGAAAGTGTTGTCACAGATAGATAAGGTCATAAAGATAGCTCATAGCACATTGGCCCCCATACATCAATGTTTCGAATACAGGAGTTGGGATGTTATGTTGAAGTTAACTCAAGGATCAGATCCAGCCTCATAATCAAGAATGATGGAGTTTGCCATCACCTTCAATGCACCAGATGTTAGGTGATAGGGGAAAAGGGCATTTTAAGATGAAGGCCTCAAACTTGACACAAAACTCAATGTCCATCAGGCCTGTAATATGCTACTGAGACCTAGACCAATTAAAAAAAGCATCACAAGGGAGTGGAAAAACACCAGCAATGGTGCGTTTACAAAATACTCTAAATTCACTAGAAGGCTAAGCAAGTTAATATCAGTGGCCTCTGCAAGTCCAATATCCCAAACAATGAGGCACTAATTGATATTCAGTTAACTGCACTGGGCAGGCTACATCACTTCTACAGTCAACCATTTTCTACTCTAAGAGGCTGTTAGTTATGTAGAAATAAGAAGGTTCAGTCAGATCACCAATGTTATTTTGAATTCAGAACCATCACAGACTATCAAGACTATTACGTCATCACAGGAAAAGCCCTCCCCACCACTTAGCACATCTACAAGGACAATTGCCACAAAAAATCCAGCATCTGTCATCAAGACCTCCCACTGTTCCACCATCCAGGCCATGCTCTGTTCTTGCTGCTGTCTTGGGAAAAAGATACAGGAGTCAGGTTAAGATGGCACCAGCATACAACACTCATGCAGTCAACATCTTCCAGATACCCCACGAAAATGTCTACTTCAGATAGCCTTAGGTCCCACACCACCAGGTTTAGGAACAGTTATTACCCTATAACCATCAGGCTCCTGAACCAGCGTGGATATCTTCACTCACCTCAACACTGTACTGATTCCACAACTTATGAATTCACTTTTAAAGCTCTACAATTCATATTCTCAGTATTATGTATTTGTTATCGTTATCCTTATAGTTGTTTGTATTTGCACAGATTGTCGACTTTAGCATATTGGCTGTCTGTCAGTCTTTGTGTGTAGTTTTTCATTGATTGCATTGTATTTCGTTCTTCTACTGTGAATGCCTGCAAGAAAATGAATATGGTAGCATTTACATACTTTGATACAAAATTTATTTTAAACTTTGAAGTATATCCACAAAGGTATACTCAGGGAATATAATGAAATCAGTACATCTCATTCTTTACATTCATTGTGCCTTCAAGTCAATACATTTATTTTTAATGCATCAGTGCCATTCATGTTTGCATTTGAAACAGTACACCCATGGTGTGTTTGAAAGATTGTTAAACAGAACTCAGCCCCTCACTCTTCAGTGGTGGCAGGATCTCGGACAGCGACTCTTCCCCACAAAACCATGTTTAGCTCCAGTGACCTGAATTCTTTAGCGCCAGTGACCTGAATTCAATTCTGCCACTGTCTGTAAGGAGTTTATACATCCTCCTCTTTCCTCTGGGTGCCCAGTTTCCTCCCACATTCCAGGATTAGTAAATTGTGGGCATGCAATGTTGGTGTCAGAGGTGTGGTGACATTTACAGGCAGGATATGTTGGTCATTGACAAATACGACATGTGTTGATTTGATTTACACATGACAAATAAATAAAGCCAAATAAATGAATAAATTAATAAAAAGACCTTTGCTAATGGTTGCACCAGAGAGGTCAATCGTCAGCTACAATTCCCTTCCCCAGTGGCTGCTGTAGAACCGTCATCTGACTGACTGAAGGTACTTAAGTATTTTGTCCACACAGCCTATTATCTCATGGTAAATTATCAGTCAATAGCTGTGTTCTTGTGCTAACACAATTATGTGGCAGCAATAATTATGTACTGAGACAATACTGTGGTTGTAATATTTACCTAAGTGGAGACAGTGTTCTTGATTACGAGGCTGGGATCTGATCCTTGAGTTGACCCAAATTAATCTCTGGTAAACTAAGTAAGGCAAATGTGTTGACTATAATGGAACAATGAAAACAACTGTGTGTTCTGATTTTAGCACAGCTCTGACATAATCTCAAACCAATCTTATGGACAAATTGGCTTTTCTCTTTCCTCAGTACTCGTATCAGATTCTGGATTGAGTGTTACCCCTGTCCGTACTTTGACACACTGACAATAAACCAAAACGCACAGGGCAGCTCTTTGCAGCTGGCATACACTGTGTGAATACTTATAAAAGTCAGTGATGACTGGCTCTGAGACATTTACATGTGCATTATCTTTAATGATGTCACTTTTAACCTTCTCATGTGAAACTTCATGTAGATTGGAAAATTGCCATGTGGAGCATCACAGACAAAGAAGCTTCAACGGAGATACAAGAAACTGCACAAGAATGTAACACTGATGGAGGATCTCAGCAGGTAAAGCAGCATCTATGGAGGGAAATAGATGGTCCAAGTTTTAAAGACTGAAAAATAGAGGTGAGACAGCCAGTGCAAAGAGGCAAAGGGGAGGGGTGGGGTAAGTGCAGGTGAGTGATGGGTGGATCCAGGCGAGAAGGGAGATTGGCAGATGGAAAAAGGGAGAGTAGAAATAGTGACAGAGACTGGGGGGCAACAGAAGGGTGCAAATGATGGAATAGATAGAAACGGAAAGCAGAGCATTAAAATAAAATTCAAGGCTTATGATTTGACTTACCATTGTGCTCCTCCATGAACTAATATGTCATTAAAAGCAAGACTTCATGCACTCAGTGATGAAGGGAGAATAGTGTAGAGTATTGGAATGAAGTTATGGCAACACTGTGGTTAAGCTACTAAACAGTAATGAAGCTGTGAATCCTTCCACTATTCCCAATAGAAAGGCTTGGTAAATATGACAATTCTACAGCCTTTTAGTTTTAACTATTTTAAACATTCATCTTGGGGATGTGGGCTTTGTGAGCAAGACTGCAGTATATTCCTCTTCTCATTCTCCTGAGAATGTGTAGGGAACTATCTGTGCATTCCAGAGTTTGGCATCTCTCAGTTAAATATGAAAGCTAGACTGTCTTGTTGGACAAAAACTAGCTAACCATGTCACAATCATCATGAGCAAGATGACCTCCATCTGCCTTTATTCAAGATCATTCTGATCTTTCAAACTTCAGAAGTATAACAGAAATTAGTGGAAACACTCAGCAGGACAGACAGCATCTGTGGAAGGAGAAGCAGAGTTAATATTGGATGTCCAAGACTCGTCAACAAAACTTGGAATGGTTGAACCTAAGTTAGCTGTCAATAGGAGTGGAGGTGGAGAAAGAACTGATAGAACAAGGGGAATCTCTCTGATAGGATGTGACTAAAGATATTAGCATAGCTGTTGGATTATGCTTCTTTGTCTTTGTAAAGTGTTGCTAACAGCAAGGTTGTAGGGCATTCCAGACAGCCAGACTCTACGGATAGAAAACAAAATATTGTGCTAAAATGATGGAAGGAAAATAATCTAGTCCTAGTTCCACTTACATCAGATTTAGAATAGAATATTTCCCTTTCCCTACTCCCAGCCCAAGTATTCAATTTCCAGCAGAGTAGGTGGAGATAGTAGTAGGGGGTGGGGTGGAATAATAGTCCTGGAAGTAACAGTAGAGATGTGGATGGAGAGTAACTGGGGGTGGTTAGTATCTCCGATTCCAACTCCAGCTAAAGTAAGCGCAGGAGTAATACAGGTCCACAATCCCTTATCTGAAATCCTTGGGGCCAGTTACGTTTCAGAATTCAGAATTTTTCGGATTTCAGAAAATTGATAATTGTATTAATATTTAACCTATCACGGTGCAGGTGGATGTTGGGCCTGGGGAGCTCCAAACCTACGCACATCCTCTTATATACTTTAAATCATCTCTAGATTACTTATAATACCTAATATAATGTAAATGCAATGGAAATAGTTGTTATACTGTATTGTTTAGGGAATAATGACAAGAAAAATGGTTTGTACATGCTCAGACAATGAGCGCTGGAGAGAGAACTTCCGGGTTTTCCCGATCCACACTCTTTTACAAATACTATTACAGTTTATTTATAGAGTGATATACTGATAAATGAAGTAATGGGATAATTATAGACCATAAACACACTAGTACATTTTATTTCTAACTAAAATGTTCAATAAAACATAAAAATATACAGCTTCAAATAAACAGAATCAAACACATGGTAAATGACTTATAGGAATAAATGTAGAACATAAATACTCTAGGACATATACAGGTTCAAACTAAGCTAAATACATACAGGTACCTCTAGTTAAGTTGCATTATGTGTGGCAAACAAAGCTAAATAATCTACAGGTACCTGATGGGCCAGGAACAGGATTCTCATGTTATGAAGCAGCACTATGACAGACGGCATTTTTAAAGACTTCTTCAAGTGTCATCTGTCTTATTAACATAAGGTTTATGTCTAAGCAATCTCTCTTTAACTGAGTAAACTGCCATAATCTCTTGCTCACTGATCAAGGCCAGCAATTAACTGATCACACATTTTCACCATATCATCAATGGGGATTTTTTCACCTGTGTTCACTATGTCATCATAATCACTATTATCTTCATGCTCATCTGTATTTAACACCATTTCAGCAATTTCCCCATCACTCAAGGAATGCACAACAGGTGCATCGTTGTCAATGTTCAGCATTTCTTCAATGTCAGCTTCCTCTAACTTATTTACATGTTCGTTTGACAACATTTTAGGGTAAGTTACGAGGTTTGATATCATCATCTTCTCATTAGTGACACAAAATCCTTCAAAGTCTTGATCTGTAGGTTCATTTACATCAAACATTGGCACACCCAAGAATAGTCAACCTGTCCTTAGCATCTTTAAAACCTGTTGGTGCCCTCTCATCAGCCGTTGTTAATGTTTTTCTAGGAACGTAGCGCCAGTACAAAGTTATGTAACCCCCTGGGTCGCCTCAGGCTCTCTCAGCTCGTTCTCGTCTAGGGGGAGCAGCCTTCGGCCCCACCAAACTGGGTAATCAGCTGGTGTGGATGCTGTGTGATGTCCCCGCCTCGCCCAAAAACAGACAGTACACCATATGCGATTGAATGAGTACAATTTATAAAGATTACTATAACTAAGTGATTAATAATGATACAGTATATATGAAGGTAAAGAAAATAAAGAAAAGGCGCCAACTTATCAAAGTCCAAACCACTTCGTGCACAGCCGTTGGAGCTCAATTACTGAAGTCTTCTGGCCACCATTCGATCCCCAACGAACTCCTCGAAGGACCACCCGAAGTGGTCAACCAAGCACATCTATCTTCGTCTCCTCTCCTCGGGGTACCTCCTGACCTTGGACCCCCGCTTGGGGTCCGTTCCTCACCCAGTTTACAGCATCGCGTCCTCTCTCTCTCACCCCCTCGCGCCGATCTCCCCAAAAGCTCACCAACAATAGCTTACAGACTCAGAAGAAAGAACAACATTAATCCCAATTGGTTTACAAAGGAAAACAATTCTCGTTATCAGTAAATTTTAACCCAAACAAGTTTCCAGCACTCTCTCGCAACAAAGAAGCATTCCTACTTTTAACAAAACAAAGAAGCCATTTTGATTAACATACACAGTAACAAAGAAAAAGAAGAAACCCCCTTTACACTCTCCCCCACCAAATAAAAGTCATGTCCTCATGACTATTAAATAACTCGCCACCTTTCCTGCCAACACACCCTAACCCAAGCACAAACAGTGACATCTCCTCCCCACACAGTAAACCTCATGCCCTGTTCCTCAGGCGCTACATAGGCCAACTATCTGGGAGTTCCCTAACCCTTCTGAGACCTCCGTACCCCTTCACCTAAACCCTTCAGGCTAGGACACAACTGGGGATACCTCGGGCCCACTACCAACTCCTCTCTCAACCTCTCACTCATGCCCCCCACTGCACACAGCTAACTCTCCCCACTACACCTGACTCAGTGGGAGAAGGGCCAAAGGTCTCTTCCTCAATCGAGGGAAAGTCAGCAAAAGGCAGCATGTACCAGACATCCAGCACATCATCCTTCGAATCCGTATTCTTCCTCATTTCTGCGATTGGTAGCTGCTGCTTGATCTCCTCCAAACGGAAACACGTGGCCTGCACTGCTCCTGCAGTCTCTTCAGCCTCCTGCAGTCGAGATATCAGCTTCTTCTCTGGCCCCTGCAACTCTCACCACAGGCTCAGCAGTTCTGACTCACACATCGCGGCCATCTCAATCTGGGACGCAGTTACTCCAACAGTTTCTTCCACCCCGACCTGAACAGCAGCAGTTAAAGATTGGTCAGCCTCCAGTTCAGTATTCACTGCACTTATCTCCAGCTTTTTCTTCCTCATGACTTCTTCCAGATCAACTTTCAGGTTTTGCACTTCATTTGAACTGTCAATGGTCATCTTCAGGTTCCCTTCAAGCTTCCGCTTCCCTCTTCTGAGATCCGTCCGCAATTTCTTCACCTCCGCAAACTCCCCTCTCCAGGCTCTCAGTTTGCTGTTACCCTCAGTCAGACAATGTTGCCTTCGTCAGCATTGTAAATTTGTTCAGGGCTAAGGTTTTCATCAGATATTATCTTGGCAAATTCGAAAATGTAATTTTCAGCCGCTTCATGAACAGCAGAAGCTTTTTTACCACAGATTTTCAGATATTTTACACCATGACGCTTCTTGAACTTCTGCACCCAGCCCTCTGAATATTGACAATCACCTTCAATTTTCAGTTCTTCATGATATATTCTAGCTTGTTTCATGATCAACATGCCATCTAAGTGGACAGATACTGCAAGATGGCAGCACGATGCATCGCGCAGCAGCCACTCTAGGAATGAATATCTGTTATCTGTAAGTAGGGGCCGTGTACAATCCTGATTTGATGGAGACAGACGTGTGAAGCACGGAGGGACATCTGGTGAAACTTTTGAAATGCCTGTTTTGCTGCCGCTGCTACTGTGCGATCAGAAAAATCTCCGGGAGGAAGGCCCCGAATCCTTGACTTTGCCTGTTGCTTGGTGGCCGGTGCCGGGGTCGAAGCGCTCAGCAGAGATGGTGTTCGGTGTCGGAGGCTCAAAGTTTTTGGATGGACTCGGAGTTGGCTGTGGTCAGAGCTCCCAAAGTGCTGTATCGGCAAGCTGTGGCGCTGGAGGTTCATGGCAGGAAGAGTTTTTCTTCCTTCTACCGTCTGCGTGAGATGGTGGGCTGTCGGGACTCTGAGACTTTCTTTTAAACTGTGCCATGGGCTGCTCTTTATCAGATTACGGTATTGCTTTGCACTGTTGAAACTATGTATTATAATTATGCGGTCTTTGTCAGTTAGTCTTTTATCAATTATGGTTTTGTCTGCACTGTTGAAACTATATGTTAACTATAACTATATGTAACTATGTGGTTTTGTGTAGGTCTTGTAGCTTTAGGTTTGTCTGATGGGTTTGTAGTTCTTTTCTGGGGAACGTGCTAAGACGGAAGCGCGATATCAATACGCAGCCACCTCTCCGGACTCTGGATTGGGGATTACCAAACGTTATGTGGTTTTTCTTGTGTGGTCTGTTTTGTGCTTTTTCGTGATATCATTCTAGAGAACGGTGTCTCATTTTTCAACTGCATTGTATATTGTGGTTTATAAATGACAATAAACTGAATCTGAATCTGAATTCAGTGGCATGCGTTCACTTCTTCATTGTCTAATCCACTCAATCAACACACGGTCAAGATTTTCATTTTTTGCCCTATGCAGTGTTATCCTATTTTTCATCAGTGTATGGTCATCACTGTTACTATAAAACTTCAGTAACCTGTCTTTCTATTTCTTTAAATCGCATACAGTGGTTGTTCCGTCACCATATTCTTTAGTAAGATGTCACACAGACACACCACGATCAAGCTTCTGCAATAACTCCACTTTCTGCATTATTGATAATGATAGGTGCTTCCTTCTCTTTTTCTCATTGTTACCCATAGGGGTATCTGCAGCTCTTCTTGACATTTTCACAGTGAAATTAAACACAAAGTCAACAGTGAACACAAAATATCAGCGAACAGCAAATGCACGTGTAACCAGTACGAGCGCTGAGCCACAACTGACGTCTGGCGGCCTCTGCTAGTGCGGCCACGTCACACCTGAGTGACGTCAGCTGTTGGCGCGCCAAACAAGCCTTGTTACGACATGCTCCACACTCCACGTAAAAATCTTCGGTTTCCGGAGCTTTTCGGATAAGGGATTGTGGACCTGTACTCAATTTCAAAGGGTCTACAACGCATGTTCTCAGTATTTTAAAAAATGTTTCCATGTCTTCTTTTGCACATTGTTTGTTTGTCAGTCTTTGTTTATATATAGTTATTTATAAATTCAATTGTATTTCTGTATTTTCCTGTAAATGCCTGCAAGAAAGTAAATCTGAGGGTAGTATAGGGTAGCATATATATACTTCGGGAATAAATTTACTTTGACTTGGAGCTTGAAGCAGCAGCTGTCCAGAGGAACTTGTTCTTATACTCTCATTGTTTGCAGGGTGTGAGGGAAGGGAGGGACCAGACGGTGGGATGTTAAGGAGAGACGGAAGTTAGACTATGTATTGAAGGGTACAGAGATTGAGCAGAGGGGGAGAATGTGATGAGACTCCATGCAGCATTAATGAATGAAAGGACAGGGTGATGATTGTTCCGTTACCAGACCTTCCAGGACCTGTCCCCATCAGAAAGCTGATGATGGTGCAATATGTGAACAGTTTTGATTTCCCCATTCCTCCACCAACAGCCCTAAATCCTACCATCTTAAAACGTATTATTATACTGACAATCATCTTACCACATTTACCTAAGCAGACTTGTGAGAACCCTCTGCTGAACTCAGCTGGCCAAGATGAAATTCAACAACTCAAGCACACTAAAACTTCCTTGTGGATAGGACCAAAGCAAATCCCAACCACAACACTGGGTAAACCGTCAGCATCTATAACCACACACATAACATAGTGAAGGAACTCAGCAAATCAGGAAGATTCAGTCGATGCTACCTGACTTGCTGAGTTCCTCCTACATTTTGTGTATTTGCCTCAAGATTTCCAGCATCTGCAGAATCTCTTGTGTTTAGGAATGGTTAGACCACGCCTTTCAGTTTCAAAAACGGCATTTGAAGTGGAGCACCCTTTATGTCGGCCTTTCTGAATTCCTGATGTATGACGACAAGATTTTTAATACCATCCCAAATGCTCCTCCTGCACTCAGAGAGGTCATGGGGCAGAGATTCACAGAAGGTAGAGGGAATGTTGGTTTCCTTCAAAGAGGTTTTAATCGTATCGTCGAAAATTTTTCCTCTTTCCACCTGGTATTCTCTTCCTATGACAGAGCTCAGAATAGAGAACGTCTGGTTTCTGGTGAAGCTCAGTGGCAAACAAATCAAAGAAGAATACCAACTAATTGTTAATCACATCTTTTTTCTGGTAAACAGTCACTACAATCAATCGCCTGTAATTTCCCATTCGGAGTTGAGCTTTTGGACCGATTGCAGACCTGGCATTTCGGTGATGTGAACTGAAGTCTTGAAGGTGCAGTACAGTTGCAGCGTGGTGGGTATGGGCTGAATGAAGGTGGCCTGGCCCAGGCACGAGCACGGGGAATAAGCTAATGTTTGGCCATCGCTGGTGCGGACTTGGAGGCACTTCGCTGCGGCAGAACTGAGGTGAAGTGAGCAAAGTCGAGGCAGAGTCAAGACCAGAGCCCAGGTCTGAGAGAGAGGAATGACCGAAGGTTTGGCCGATTTAAACACCAGGCCTAATTGAAAAGGTCAGGGTGTTGGGGCTGGAAGCAAGGGATGGAATGGTCCAGCTCACTGTTCTGCGAGCTTTACTTGTCTCTGCGATGAACTGGGGCTGTGGCCTGCAACTAACGGGCTACTAGATTGGCTACTGGCTTCATATCTGTGGACTTACTTTTGTGTGCTTCATTTCTGAATGTTATTTGCTATTGTTTGCACAATTTGCTTTTTTTTCCTGCACATCAGGTCTTTTTCTTTAAATGGGTTCTATTGGTTTTCTTTGTTTTGTGGTTACCTGTAAGGAGACAAATCTCAAGGTTGTATATAGTATAAATACTTTGATAGTAAACCCCCAGCCCCTTCTCCATTTCCCATCCTCTTTTCCCTCTCTCACCTTATTTCCTTGCTCGCTCATCACCTCCCTCCGGTGCTCCTCCCCCACCCCCCTTTTCTTTCTTCCATGGCCTTCTGTCTCTTTCACCAGTCAACTTCCCAGCTCTTTACTTCATCCCTCCCCCCCATGTTTCACCGATCACCTGGTGGTTCACTCTCCCCTCCCCCCGCCTTTTAAATCCACACCTCAGCCTTTTTGCTCCAGTCCTGCCGACGGGTCTCGACCCGAAAGGTCGACTGTACTTTTTTCCATAGATGCTGCCTGACCCGCTGAGTTCCTCCAGCATTTTGTGTGCGTCGCTCGGATTCCCTGCATCTGCAGATTTGTTTGTGACTTTGATAGAAAATGCATTTTGAACTTTGAACTCAGATTGTCTTGTGAGTCTGTGCTGGGCATGTGAACAACCCAGCCCACCCCGTGCTGTTGATGGAATGTAATTGGGACTCGGTCTGAGAGAGGAGACTGGCACTGGTTTTCTCATCCTTTCACGTAACTTGCAGAGCTTAGTGGAAGCGAGGTTGGTGGCACTTTTCCACCAGGTCAATATGTAAACATAGAGTGCAGCACAAGAACTTGTGGTCGCTTATTTATAACTGTAAGGCAGAGACATCACAAAATAAAGCCTTGCAGAGAAATTACAGTTTAGAATTTGTGGTTAATTTCTGAATGCCTAATGAACAGGTTGCTTAAAATGACTGTCAGTGTGTCTGTTTACTTTTTACATTGCAGTGAAAGGCATGAGTTATAATTGAATAATGTTTACATGTATGGAATTCTTCAGTGTCAGTATAATTTCTCTAAATCATTTTCAATTGTTAACTTTTTAAAGAGTGTCGGGGAATATAATGCCAGGGTAGGCAAACAATGCCAGTCAGAAATGTTTATGTCAATGATAAATGCAGAATTATTTTGATTTATTGCAACATTGCAAGGTTCCCTGAAGGCAAAAAAAGACAGTGCTGCTTCCTAGGCCTTGAGTGAAATTCTAGATTGGCCATACTACCGACCCTAGGGCAATCTGACTTGAATGTTCTGGTAAATCAGCTTTATCTATCGACATAAGACAAGTTATTGTGTCTATCACATTTACAACCCTCAGTTAGCTATCTCCCTGTCAAAAAAAAATCCCTGTCAAAAGCTTTGGGGAATTGCTGGCTGTAATCTTTTTAAACCATTCTTGGAACTCAATGAATGTGTTTGCTTAATCCTCTCTTTGATTAGCGTATACTCATAATCTTCTCCTGTTGGTTGAGAATGAATTAAAGTGACTGATGCGGAGGTTCATCACTGAGTTTAATGTAACTGTCTGAAACAGTTTGTCAGGGCGGATTCTGCCACTGCATCTGCTACCACTGACCTTTCTCCCAGCACAATCGTTTTATTCTCTGAGCTGCTGCTCCAGATTAATGTTGATTGACTGAATACAGATGTACGTCTACCAGCTGAGCTGGTTCCATGTTGTGGCAGGATAGAGTCCGGGAGCCAGTAAGGAAGGTATGCTGAGAGCTTATCCTCCATACCCCGTGTGGTTTCGAGAACGGGTGCTGAAGAACTGCTGAAGAAGTGCATTTCCAAACCAATAAACCATAGGCCAATATTCTTAGTAACTCTGTTTTAAAGAAAAATGCACTTTAGGTGAAATATGCTGAAACTAGACATTCAGCTTGAAAGGTTATGTTGTTTTGTGGCCCTTGTGAGTCTCTCACAACCCTCATTATCTCAGCCCATCAAGATATAAGTTCTTCATCATTGCCGACAGAGAGTATGGAGAGGTACATCATGGATGCAGACCCTTTGGCCAACTGCAATGGGCACATCTCCAAAGAGCACTGCCACAAGAGGGCAGCATCCATCATCAAGGAGCCCACCTTCCAGGCCATGCTCACTTCTTGCAGCTGCCATCAGGAAGGAGATACAAGAGTTTTAGGTCTCACACCACAGGTTCAGGAACAATTATTATCCTTCAACTATCAGGCCCCTAAACCAGTGTCGATAATCTCACTCACCTCAACTCTGAACTGATTCCACAAGCTACTGACTCACTTTCAAGGACCCTTTACAAATTACTTATTTACTCTATTTGCACAGTTCATTTTCCTTTGCACATTTGTTGTTTGTCAATCTTGTGTGTAGTTTTTCATCAATTCTATTGTACTTCTTTGTTCTGCTGTGAATGCTTGCAAGAAAATTAAATCTCAAGGTAGTATCTGGTGACATATATGTATTTGACAATAAAGTTATTTTGAAGTCTATGCTATCTATCACTAATCCTACATTAATTCCATTTTTTATTCTCTCCTTATTCCAATCAGCTGACCTCAGATTCTGCTAATTTGCTACGTAATTTATTTAACGTGGCTACTTAATTTACTGTTGCCAAATAACCTACCAACCTACACACCTTTGGGATGTCAGAGAAAATGTGAGCAACCAGGTTAAACCCACACAATCACGGAGAGAATATATGAAGTCAAGCTGATGACACCAGAGATAAGGGAGAACATTCAGTTTTCTGGTGTTTTGAAGCAGTGGTTCTACTAACCACATAACTATACCAGCATCATCAAGCATCCAACTTCTCCTCCAAGTCCAGCCATGTGACTTCCTGGTTGACTGCAAGTTCCAAATTGCCATTGTTCCTTATTGAATTTATATGTAACTGCTCTTCAAATACAGTAGCAATTGGTCTCTGAAAGGTCAGAGTGGTAATCTACGCGTGGAGCCAAAAGTGATGAGGGAGAACTTAAATGTATTTTTTTGCATCTGTATTTACTTGGGAGATGGATACAGAGTCTATAGAAGTGAGGCAAATTAACAGTAAGGTCACGGGCTGTATACAAAGGAGGAAGTGAATGCTGTCTTGAGAAAACATAGGGTGGATAAATCCCCAGGAGGCTAGTGCAGAAATTGCAGGAGTTCTAGCAGAGATATGTAAAACACCCTTAGCCACCAGTGAGGTTCCAGAAGATTGGAGACTAGCAGATGTTGTTCTGTTGTTTCAGAAAGGCTTTAAGGATAAGCCAGAAAATTTTAGGCTGGTGAGCCTGACATCAGTAGCGGGTAAGTCACTGGAAAGTATTCTATGGGACCGGATATATGAATATTTGGATAGGCAGCGACTGATTAGGGATGGTCAAACACGGCTTTGTGCATGATGGATTGTGTCTAACCAATTTTATAGAGTACTTTCAGGAAGCAACCAAGAAAATTGATGGAGACAAGGCAGTGGGTGTTGTCTACATGGACTTTAGCAAGAGCTTTGACAAGGTCCTGCATGGGAGGTTGATCAAAAAGTTTCGGTCATTTAGCATTCAAGATGAAGTAGTAAATTGGATTAGACATCAGCTTCATGGGAGAAACCAGAGAGTGATAGTCAATGGTTGCCTTTCACACCAGAAGCCTCTGACTGATGGTGTGCTCAGGGAGTGGTGCTGGGTCTCTTGTTGTTTGTCATCTATATCAATGATCTGGATGATAATGTGGTAGACTGGGTCAACAAGTTTTTGAATGTCGCCAAGATTGAGTGTGTTGTGGACATCAAAAAAGACTATCAAAGCTTGCAGCAGGATCTGTACCAGCTGACAAAATGGGCTGAAACATGGCTGATGGAATTTAATGCAGTCAAGTATGAAATATTACATTATGGGAGGACAAACTGTGGTAGGTCTTACATGGTGAATGGTAGGGCATTGAGGAGTGTGATAGAACAGAGGGATCTGGGAATTCAGATCCACAATTCCTTGAGAGTCGTGTCACAGGTAGATAGGGTTATAAAGAAAGCTTTTGGTACATTGGCCTTCATAAATCAATGTATTGAATACAGGAAATGGAATGGTATGCTGAAGTTGTATATGATATTGGTGAGACCTAATATGAGCTCTTGTTTGTAGTTTTGGTCACTAATGTTCAGGAGAGATGTACTGCAAATAAGATTGAAAGAATGCAGAGAAAATTTCAAGAATGTTGCCTGGACTAGAAGTCCTTAGTTATAGGGAAAGGTTGAATGGGTTAGGACTTTATACTTTGGAACATAGAAGAGTGAGAGGAGATTTGAAAGAGGTATACAAAATTATGAGGGATATAGATAGGGTAAATGCAAACAGGCTATTTCCACTGAGATTAGGTGAGACTCAAACTAGAGGTCATGGGTAAGGGTGAAAGATGAAATATTTAAGCAAAATATGGGGATTTTCTTCACTCAGAGGGTTGTGAAAGTGTGGAATGAGCTGGCAGTGGAAGTGGCAGATGTCCCCGCGTTCGGATATGGCCCAAGTGTGGAGCGAGAGACACTGAAGTGGGTCAATAGTTCATAGACTTTAATGTGAACAGAGTTAGAGGGTCAAGAAAACAATAAACGCTAGGCCAAACAGAACCGTTAACTAAAACTCTCAAATGGAAAATGAAGCCTGCACTGTGGCTGAAATGAATAACTAAATATAAAACAAATACTGCTAGCCATCGGAGTCAGTCGTCTCGACAGTCCAATTTCTCAAGCCAGGAAAAATGCAAGCAGGTAGCGAAGCATTGCTGTTCAGGGATCAAGCCTCAACAAGCACTATGACGGAATGAACGGAGTTAAATACTATCACAATGGAATATAATTAGCTGACACGTGCATATTCACAAGTGCAATTGCTGTATCTGCTGTGCTGCCGATGCATGTTCAGTCACATGTTCAATTTCAACACTGAGGACAAATCTGGATAGGTACATGGATGGGAGGGGTATAGAGGACTATGTTCCAGGTGTTTAATGATGGAGCTCGGCAAAATAATAGGTTGCCGCAGACTAGATGGCCCAAAGTACCTTCACTGTACTGTAATGTTCTAAGATTCTAGAAACATAGAAACATAGAAAACCTACAGCACAATACAGGCCCTTCAGCCCACAATGCTGTGCCAAACATGTACTTACTTTAGAAATTACCTAGGGTTACCCATAGCCCTCTATTTTTCTGAGCTCCATGTACTTATCCAGGAGTCTCTTAAAAGACCCTATCGTATCCGCCTCCACCACTGTCGCATCCATTCCACGCACTCACCACTCTATGCGTAAAAAACTTACCCTTGACATCTCCTCTGTACCTACTTCCAAGCACCTTAAAACTGTGCCCTCTCATGTTATATTCTATGACTCTGTATTAATGACCCCTGACGTCGAACTCCCACGCTATACATGCTTTGCTCATTTTTTATTAACCGACTATTTGAAGCAGAGTAGCGCATACAATTTGATATAATCAAAAGATGATATATGTTTTTACATTGCATTTTCCTGGATTGTTGGCAGCATTTCCTAGTATAGATTGCAAATAAATGTTGGGAGTTGTAAATTCACCCTGCTCCATCACAGGTATAACCCTCCTCACCATCATAAATATTCAAGAGGCAGTGCCTCCGTAAGACCATAAGATATAGGAGCAGACTTAGGCCATTCGGCCTAACAAGGCCATTCAATCATGGGCTGATCCAATTCTTCCAGTCATCCCCACTCCCCTGCTTTCACTCCATACCCTTTGATGCCCTGGCTAATCAAGAACCTATCTATCTCTGCCTTAAATACACCCGATGACTTGGCCTTTTCACAGCCGCTCGTGGCAACAAATTCCACAGATTTACCACCCTCTGACTAAAGCAATTTCTCTGCGTCTCAGTTCTAAAAGGAAGTCCTTCAATCCTGAAGTTGTGCCCTCTTGTCCTAGAATCCTCTACCATGGGAAATAACTTTGCCATATCTAATCTGTTCAGGCCTTTTAAAATCCGGAATGTTTCTATGAGATCAACCCCCCCCCCCCACCCACCCGACTCATTCTCCTGAACTCCAGGGAATACAGACCGAGAGCTGCCAGACGTTCCTCATACGGTAACCCTTTCATTCCTGGAATCATTCTCGTGAATCTTTTCTGAACCTTCTCCAATGTCAGTATATGCTTTCTAAAATAAAGAGCCCAAAACTGCACACAATATTCTAAGTGTAGTCTCACAAATGCCTTACAGAGCCTGAACATCATATCCCTGCTCTTATATTCAATACATCTAGAAATGAATGCCAACATTGCATTCACCTTCTTCACAACCAACTCAACCTGGAGGTTAACCTTTAGGGTACAGTATTTTGCACAAGGACTCCCAAGTCCCTTTGCATCTCTGCATTTTGAATTCTCTCCCCACCTAAATAATAGTCTGCCCATTTATCTCTTCCACCAAAGTGCAGGACCATACACTTTCCAACATTGTATTTCATTTCCACTTCTTTGCCCATTCCCCTAAACTATCTAAGTCTCTCTGCAGGCTCTCTGTTTCCTCAACACCACCCACTCCTCCACCTATCTTTGTATCATTGACAAATTTAACCACAAATCCATTAATACCACAGTCCAAATCATTGACATACATCGTAAAAAGCAGCAGTCCCAACACTGACCCCTGTGGAACTCCACTGGTAACCGGCAGCCAGCCAGAATAGGATCCCTTTATTCCCACTCACTGTTTTCTGCCAAACAGCCAATGCTCCACCCACACCAGTAACTTCCCTGTAATTCCACGGGCTCTTATCTTGCTGAGCAACCTCATGTACGGCACCTTGTCAAAGGCCTTCGCAAAATCCAAGTACACCACATCTACTGCATCTCCTTTGTCTACCCTGCTTGTAATTTCCTCAAAGAATTGCAGTAGGTTCGTCAGGCAGGATTTTCCTTTCAGGAAACCATGCGGGCTTTGGCCTATCTTGTCATCTGCCTCCAGGTACTCCGTAATCTCATCCCTAACAATTAATTCCAACAACTTCCCCACCACTGATGTCAGGCTAACAGGTCTATTGTTTCCTTTCTGCTGCCTCCCCCCTTCTTAAATAACGGAGTAACATTTGCATTTTTCCAGTCATCCGGTACAATGCCAGAATCTATCAATTCTTGAAAGATCATTTTTTATGCCTCTGCAATCTCTCCAGCTATTTGCTTCAGAGCCCAAGGGTGCATTCCATCAGGTCCAGGAGATGTATCCACTCTCAGACCACTAAGCTTCTTGTGCACCTTCTCAGTCATAATTTTCACTGTACATACTTCACTTCCCTGACACTCTTGAATATTCGGTATACTGCAGACGTTTTCCACTGTGAAGACTGATGCAAAAAAAGCATTTAGTTCCTCTGCCATCTCTGCATCTCTTATTAAAATATCTCCAGCGTCATTTTGTATTGGTCCTATATCTACCCACGTCTCTCTTTTACCCTTTATTTACTTAAAAAAGCTTTTAGTATCTTCTTTGATATTAGTCGTCAGCTTCCTCTCATAATTCATCTTTTCCATCTGAATGACCTCCTTAGTTTCTTTCTGCAAGTTTTTTAAAGCTCCCCAATCCTCTATCTTCCCATCAGCTCTGGCTTCCTTGTATGCCCTCTCTTTTGCTTTTGCTTTGGCGCTGACTTCACTTGTCAGCTTCGATAGTGTCCCGCTTCCCTTTGAAAATTTCTTCTTATCTGGAATATTTCTGTGTTGCACTTCCCTCATTTTTCGCAGAAACTCCAGCCATTGCTGCTCTGCTGTCTTTCCTGTAAATGTCCCTTTCCAGTCAACATTGGCCAGTTCTCCTCTCTTGCCATTGTAATTTCCTTTATTTCACTGAAATACCAACACACTGGATTTTATTTTTTCCCTCTCAGATTTCAATGTGAACTCGATCATATTGTGATCACTGTTCCCTAAGGGTTCCTTATCATTAAGCTCTCTTATCACTCCAGATTATTGCACATCACCCAATCCAGCACAGCCGATCCCCTAGTGGGCTCAACAACAAGCTGTTCTAAAAAACTATCCCTTAGACATTCTACAAATTCTCTCTCCTGAGGTCAAGTACTGTCCTGGTTTTCCCAATGCACTTTCATGTTAAAATCCCCAACGATTATTATGACATTGCCTTTCTGACAAACCTTTTCTCTCTTGCTGTAATTTGTAATCCACATCCTGGCTGCTGTTTGGAGGCCTGTATATAACTGCAAATAAGGTCCTTTTATCCTTGCCATTTCTTAACTCAACCCATAGAGACTCTACACCTTCCAATCCTATGTCATCGCTTTCCAATGATTTAATATTATTTCTTATACACAGGGCCACACCATTCCTTCTGCCTACTAACCTTCCAATACACTGTATATCCTTGCATGTTAAGCTCCCAATGGGAGCCATCCTTTGGCCAAGTTTCGGAGATGGCCACAACGTCATATTTGCCAATCTGTAGCTGAATTTCAAGATCTTCCATTTTATTCCTTATGCTGCGTGCATTCAAATACAATACCCTCAGTCCAGTATTTGTTGCTTTCTGTTTTAACGGCACCATGCCTCTATTGCCCTGTAACATGCCACTGGCTTTGATTAAGCCTCATCTCCTGCCTGCTCTTTCTATAATCTCTGCTGCACGCTATCTTTGATTTATTTCTGATTTCCCCTTCCTCAGCCCTATCACTCCGGTTCCCATCCTCCTACCAAATTAGTTTAAACCCTCCCTAACAGCTCTATTAAATGTTCCCGCAAGGATATTGGGTTCAGGTGTAACCCATCCTTTTTGTACAGGTTGTACCTCCACCAGAAGAGGCCCCAGTGATCCAGGAATCTGTATCATGATGTCTCATGAGTGTGGCATCCATTATTAAGAATCCTCACCATCTGGAACATGCCATCTTCTTGTTACTTCCATCATACAGGAGCCTGATGACCCATAATCAATTATTCAGAAAGAACTTCTTACACTCCACCATCATATTTCTGAACAATCCATGAACCCAGAAATGCTACCTCATTATTATTCTTGTATTATTGATTTATGTATTAGTGCAATTTATTATTCCTATCACAAAACAGTAAGTTCCACATCATATGTCAGTGATTCTCATTCTGACCTCTTGGAAACATTTCATAGCCTGGAAGGGGAATATTGTATCCACAAATGTAAGGACCAAAGTATTTCAGGATTAACATTTTATTCTGGAGAATTGTGTACTAAGTTCATGGTTGACGGTCTGATGTAATACTGAGGGCTGCTGAACTGACTAAGGTGACTTCTTTCAAATTAACTTCAAAATAAGAACCAGAATTCCTGTTGAATGGATGTGAAGAATCCAATGGTACTGCTTCAAAGAAATAGTAGTTAAGATTTGTGTTTACACACACGTGTTACTGGAGAAACTCAGCAGGTCAGGCAGCATCTATGGAGAGGAATGAAGCATCAACAGTTCAGGCCAAGAGCCTTCATCCGGACTAGAAAGGATGGGGAAGAAGCCAGAATAAGATTCAATTACTTCTGCCCTTTAACTTTTCCACCAATCATTTCCCAGTTTCTCACTTTATTCCCCCCACCTTCCCCCACTCACCTACCTTCCCCCTCATCAGCTTCACCTTTCATCTTCTAGCTTGTACTCCTTCCTTCCCCTCACCGTCATATTCTGGCTTCTTCCCACATTCTTTCCAGTCTTGGTAAAGAGACTCAGCCTGATCTCCTGACTCCCTCTAGCATTTTGTGTATATTTCTCTGGATTTCCAGTATCTGCAGATTCTCTTGTGGTAAATATTTTTGTATTCATGGTCAATATTTATTTTTTACAGTCATTGTGAACTAATCCAGACTACCTAGTCATTTTCACATTGATGATTACAGGGACTCACTCTGTACAATTTAGTCGCTGCCTTTTCTATTTCATTGGCTATATGACACCTTAAGATTATATGGATGCCATAAAAATACAACTCTTTCTTATTTTCTGATTGGTGTCTGTGCAAATTAAAATATTTGTAGTAAGTTTTCCTGGGGAAAAGGAATATTTTTTCAAACTGTCCGTGGATGCTTTAGATGTGGATTCAACATACAGTGTTCTCCAATGTTCATGTCAGTTTGCATCCAACTTTTCACAATGAAAATTGCTTCTAAGTTTTTTACTAAGCTGAGCAAATCACCTTGGTTTGTCCACAGTTTCACCAATTTACTTTCACAATTACACATAACTATTCATGAGCTATGATGATAATTATTTTGTTGTTCCCTTTCGCACCTTGTGGCACATCGGGCAGCACCCTTGCCATTTCTTTAGCATTTGTCTGTTTTTATGAGGCCAAGTTGAAAGCTCGACACTCAATCCAGCACAGATGGAAAGTGTGCAAGGAGCCGTCTGGATTTGAACCTGGGATCACTCGCCTCAACGTCCGATGCAGTTGCCACAACCCACCAGCTGGCTAATGATAATTATGATTTTCACCCTACTAATGAGGCTAAAAGGTGCAGAGAGAGGTTTAGAGACAGTACACAAGTCAACACACTAACATGGTATGATAAAATCTTCAGCCTACAGAGAAGGTCTGGCAAAGTATTCAGTGGTGAAGGGCCTGAAGAAATTAAAGGATTTTTTTTTTAAAATAGTTGATAAACATTATTTAGCTTTATTGCTATTCAAAAATTTCCAATTAATGTAATAGTTTAGGTAGAGTAGTCAGATCCCAAGTCTACTGCCTGGGACTGAAAACATTTTGTTACTAATCACCCTGTGATGTATGTGTGTTTGCAAGGATGCAAGGGAGTGTAAAGAGAGTGATGGTGTGTTTAAGAAATATTATGTCTATGTATGCATTTGCCTATATGTGTGTGTTTATGTATCACTGTGTACATGCGTCTGTGCATATTATTGTGTGTCGATGTATGCAAGCACGTCCACCAGTCTGTGTCAGTGTGTGATCAAAAGAGCAGAATTAAACAAGTAATTCCACAAAGGAAAATGCTGAAAACAGTAAACAGATCAAAGTAATATTCAACTGCAACAACCCTGTTGCCCTAGGATATGGCTCAGATATAAAAGGTTGAAAGTGGTGTAGCAGCTATTCTGGATACAAGTCAAAAATTCCTGAGGAGTCTTTGACATTTGAAGCACTAATGGATTCCTGCTTTAAATAAAGCTAAGAAAACTAACACCTCTTGTGAATCTGTGCTTGCTTATTGCAATGAAAAACAGGCTCACCACTAATGAGCAACAGGGTAGAGTTACCAGAAACACAAACTCACTTTGAATCAATAGGCTTTAACTGGAAAAGCACCTTCCATGTAAGTGTTTTCACAGCACTGGAGCCTCATTGAGACTTAGCAATGCAACGCAGAAGATTAGTTTGGACTTGCTGAAGGGTCTCACCCTGAAACATCAACTGTTTATTCTTCTCCATGGATGCTGCCTGGCCTGCTGAGTTCTTCCAGCATTTAGTGTGTACTACTCTGGATTTCCAGGATCTGCAGAATCTCTTGTGTTCAAAATTAGTTTGGCCTGTATTTTATATTTTGCTATAAACATAATTAAACAAACCCAGAAGCAAAGTCGGTTAGTATTAAACCTAAAATTTGAGGAACGTCTTAAATGAAGAGAAGTAATAGGACTGAACATAAAATACACTGCAGATGCTGGGGTCAAAACAACAAGTACAACAAGCTGGAGGAACTCAGCAGGTCGGGCAGCATCTGTGGAAATGAGCAGTCAACTTTTCAGGCTGAGACTCTTCATCAGGTCTCACAAAGGGTCTCGGCCCAAAACGTTGACTGCTTGTTTCCACAGATGCTGCCCGACCTGCTAAGTCCCTCCTGCTTTTTTATAAGTAATAGGATTGAACTGTTTAGAGAGCTTAAAACTATTTATTATTATAAATTACAGTAAATTGCACATTGCACATTTAGACAGAGACAAAGATTTTTACTCCTCATGTATATAAAGGATGTAAATAATAAAGTCAATTCAATTCAATTCCGAAGCTTCAGAGTGTTGCAGCTGAATACATGCCCATCTGACTGAGTGATTAAAATGGGTGATGCTTAAGATGTCCGAATTAGAAAAGTGCATCTCTTAATTTCAAGCATTTCATGCATTACTGACATTAATCTATTATTATGTGACCCATCATATCATAAGTCTAGAATGATTCCTAACAACCTTATATAACCCAGTGGTTCAAATGTTCATCTATTTGAGCAGTTGAATCATCAAAGCACAAGATATTGCCCATTTGTGAGAGTCCCTGCTTCCATCAACCATTCACCGTGTGATCTGAATTTCAAACACCCTCTCAATAAAAAAAATCTTCCTTAGCTTTCTTCTAAACTTCTTAACCTAAACCTATGCCTCTAGTTTTAAATATAACTAATTTTGCCTCTCCCTCATAATAGTTCATGTTACCCATTCTTAACCTCCCCTAAGACAATGGCCAGTTTTACCAAGAACTTCCTCTTGTCCTCACCTACCATCCCACCAGCCTCCGTGGCCAGCAGATAATTCTCCGTAACTTCCACCACCTCCAATGGGATCCCGCCCCAAGTTGCACCTAGAAGCTTATACAGAATGGTGTGAAACAAAAAAAATTCAAGTCAGCAACAGTTCTGTGGGGAAAAAATGATGTTTTAAGGAGAGAGAATAGCCAGACTAGTTCAAGCTGACAGGAAGGTAACAGTAACTCAAAAAAAATCATGCATTCCAACAGTGGTATGCAGAAAAGCAACTCTGAACGCACAGCACATCGAAACTTGAAGTGGATGAGCTACAGCAGCAGAAGGCCAGGAACATACACTCAGTAGCCACTTTATTAGGTACAGGAGAGACGTAATAACATAACCACTGAGTGTACAATTAGCTACATGTATTAGGAATCTGTTGTGGTTTGTGATCAGTCTGTGATATGCAACAAAAAGAAACATCATTCAACAATTGTAAAGATTTATATAAAATAATAGAAGGGTTAATTTGAATTGTTGGTTAAATTAACTGCCTGGGGGAAGAAACTTTGAAGGTGGCACAAAGTTTTTGTTTCAATGTCCCTATAGCACTTCCCAGAAGGGGGCTTTTGGAGAAGACCATTTACAGGATGCTTTGGGGAGGAGTTAGACCTAGTGACAATGATAAAGTGGTGACATATTTCATAGTTTAGAGGGAAACATACAAGTAATAATGCTCCCATATATCCGCAGCCCTTCTCCTTTCTTATCACCAGGTCATCAGCTGAAGGTGGAGTGGTCTTGCTTGGTAGTGTTTTTGATTGTGAGTTATAGTAGCTGGCTTTAAAGAAAATGAGCATTTAGACTTATGGATGAGATGCCATTTGGGGATGTTGCTTTGGCCCAAATGACGCTGAACTCCTTGAACTTTGTCAGGTAATTGGATTACGTATCATCACTTCAGCCTTATAAACTGATGGAAAGGCTTGAGCTGTCAGGAGGTCACTCACTGCAGGATACTCAGCTTTATTTTGCTGCTCTTGTAGTCATGGTATTTACATGACTAGTCCTGTTGAATACCTAGTCAATAGTCACTCCTAGAGCATTGATAGTGGGTACTCAGTGATGGTAGTGACAATGACAAGCAGTTTAATGTTTTCTTGTTGGAGAATTGAACAGGTGCCAGCATACCACAATTGTATCCATTGATAATGTTTGGAAAGCCTCACTTTCCATTTGGGGCTACTTAAACCAGTAGGCTGATGAATTTCAGGTCCAAACAACTATCAGGCTCAAGAGGAGACCACTAGCTCAAGAGGAGAGGGGCATTGGAGGTGGGTGTGGGGAACGTGCAGCTTTTCAAAACTAATTAGCAAATGTACCTGAAGGACTTCTCTGTGATGACTGTGAGAATTCCCTTGGCAGATCCCTTTCACAGCAATCATAGTGTTTGCTGCTTCACACCCAGAAACACTTCATTTTCCAAAAGCCTATGGCTGTCAACCTTGGCTTGGCTGACAAGTGTGAATCCTTCTTTAGAACTCATTATGGCTTGTGAAGCAACAGTGACAGATCATCATTGTGGTGTGAAAGAAGGCTATTGCCTCATCTGAGGTCTACTTGGGGTTTTTAAAATCATGAGCAAAGTTCTCTCACACAATTAAAAGCTAAACTAGTGGAACCTCCTGACCTCGTGGAACCATAAAATCTCCTGGAATGGAAACAGGGCATTTGGCCAAACTGGTCCGTGGTGTCCAAGTTGCTCATTCAGGCGCTTCCCATTTGCCCGTGTTTAGCCCATAACCTTCTAAAATTTTCTTATCCATACCTTCCCCATTTATCGTTGGTAATGAAAGAAAGTTAGCTCTATGGTCTGTCAGAATCTTTGATATCATAGTCACACCATCTGCAACCTGGGTTACATGTTACTCTCTCTTGTTCCTTGACCCAGCCCATCAGTCCTCACAATCTGAAGTATGGAGGTTGGCTCAGTTTCCACACATAACTTTTCACCCATAACCCCTGTATGATACACAAGGAAGTTTATCTGGAAATGTGCCCATTGGATTAGTCAGGGATAGAACAATGAACCAAAGACATGTGTGAGATTGCAAGCAAGGCCTGGCCTGGTCTCTTGAAGTCTCCCAAGTGCCCTGCAAGTCGTCCCTTGCACTTCTCCTTTGAACTTCCCTCTCTCACTTAAGCAGCATGCCCTATCCTTTGATAAAATCACAGCTAGTCTCAAACAGTAAATATGCTTTCCTACACTATTCTCTTAACTCCTCTTGTATCCACTCTCCAAAGTATTGAGAGTCACATTAAATGCAAACATTCATTACTGGAACATTTGTACAAGTGTGTGTGAAAGAATATATATTATACACAGATTTATGTCCTCCAGAGTCTCTTGCAGTTTTGCTTCAGATTTCTTTGAGAATTATGATTCTCCTTTTGTTCTCTACAAGTCCCATTTATCTGTCAACTAGACTGAATACTCTACTGAAGATAAGGCTTTTCATATCAGGAAGATTCAAGTTAATGTATTTAAGTGTACATTGATTTGATGGGAAAAATAGCTCACTCCTGTTCCAAAATATTTAAGGTATATTTCATTTCCTTTTAAATCCTTAGCTCCTGATAGTTCTGTAATTGAAGATTTGCATTTACATCATACTTTTCTCAGTCTTAAAAGATCCCAAAGCACTTGACAGCCAATGGAACTACTTTTTGAATTCTAGGCAATTATCTAATATTTGCAATATAATATTGCAGCAATTTTCAAACACATTCTCACAGACAGCAAGGAGACAAGTGGCCAAATTTACCCCTGATCTTTGAAATGGTATCACATTAGATTGGAGCTCACTGTCCGTAAGGCTCTGGCAAATAATCAATCAGAATTTCAAATGGAGTATCAGAGAAGCACATGAAGGTAAAATAATCTGCTGAACTATGGGGAAAGCATAGGGTAATGGGACGAAGGGTCTCGGCCCGAAACGTCGACAGCGCTTCTCCCTATAGATGCTGCCTGGCCTGCTGTGTTCCACCAGCATTTTGTGTGTGTTGTTGTTTGAATTTCCAGCATCTGCAGATTTCCTCGGGTAATGGGACCAATTGGACTTCTCTGTAAGGAGTCAGCAGTCAGCAGACATGATGGGACAAATAACCTCCTGGTATTATAACAATTCTTTGCTTGTAAGGGTGGGGGGGGTGGGTTTGAAGGCTCGCTCCTCAAGTTGAGAATGAGCCCAGAATCTCCGGAACCAGGGTTATGAATAGGAACCACCTGTGTTGGACAGGATCTTTCCAAAGTGTCTTTAGCACAATGCGGCATTTCACCAATTTTGAAACCTTTCTGTATAGAGAAAATTCCTGAGCTAAAAAAGGTGGTTTGAAAAGCTCTAAACAACATTTTTGTACCTTTAGATGCTCAGTGAATTTCTCTAAACTGTAATTAATCCCAAGGCAACAAACTATATTGATCAGTTACATACAACTCCCATTGTTACTTCCAGAAATCTTTCTGAACCATCACTATGCAGTGCCATGGAAGAAAGCACAATAGCCAGATCTGGGCATAGCAAGATAGCCTTGAGTTGAAGAAGCAATTGATATAATTTTAATTCCTTACACTCTGCTAGGGTGATACAGCCAGGATCATTTGTTCCCATTAGTGAGGGGAGGTGACCTGTGATACCATTACTAATCAAGAGCCTATCACTCTCTGCTTTTATACCCAATGACTTGGTCTCCACAGCCATCTGTGGCAATAAATTCCACAGATTCACCAACCTCAGTCTACAATCATTCCTCCTCACTTCTGCTCTACTTCTCCAGCTCTGTAACATCCACAAAGGTTCTGTCTTCCATGTCCTAGTAAAGTGTCTTTTCACCCCATTTAGTGCAAGATCTTGGAATGGAAGGAAAAAGGGAGTGGGAAAAAGTTTAAATTCAGTTAATCCAACATCATTCCCAGGAAGTTCTCTGGAATGTGTAACTGGGCACTAAGAATGTCCACATAAATTTGTGCAACAAATGGTTGTGTTTGCTATGAGCAAGACTGATATATACAGACCAGTGGATGCAGTGTGTCTGGATTTCCAAAAGAAAAATAATGAAACAGTTACATTAACATGGTTTCATGTTTGGACAAAAGAGTGGATAGGAATAAGGAGATCAGCATTGGGCTGGTAATTGATAACTGATTTATTATTGTCATATGTACAGAGATGTGGCGAAAAGCTTTGTTTTACGTGCCATTCATGCAGATAATTTTGTCATATCTGCACTGAAGTGGGTGGAGGCGATGTCATTCCTATTCTGAAGAAGAACCAGAATGATTTACTGCTGGCCCCGCTAGAAACATCAGAGCTGAGAGAATATAATGACAATGTGCTTTTGGAGGATACAAGACAGGCAAAAAGGTGGAGGAAGCTGACTAAGAAGTTCCCCTGGACAGTCCTGCCGAACACTCATTGGGGGACTTTGACTTCAATGATTTCTTCAACATGGAGAAAAGTGTACCTGGGAAAGCATTGATGATTGAAGAGGTACTTGATGAAGGATCCGTGTCAAGTAACCTAAGGAGACCAGGTAGTCAGTCCAGTAGCCTGCAGTCTACCCAAATGAAGAACTTGAGGGACTTGTTGGACTGGAGCTGAGGATTCCAAATACTGTTTCACAGCTTGGAAACTACTTTGTTCCTATACCATCATGAGAAGATAACTAGGAGATTAATAAAAAGGCTGATATGCTAGAAATACTGTAAAAAAAATGAAATGAGGATGCGAAACCACTACTATCCAGTGTCACTGCCAAGGAGAAACTAAAGGAGAGTTCACAGACTAGAGCGGTTTAGTCTGCAGAAGAGGTGGAAGCAGAACTGGAAGGTCTCAAAATGGAACCTTAGAGGAGGCTTGGTAATCTATTAATGTTAGAACATCTGCAACAGACTCCACTTGCATCATCTGGTCCTAAACAAATACAAAAAAAAAGACACGGATATGATGGCTTTCAATAAACCAGTTGGCAGTATGAAGGCAAAAAGAACCTGCATACACCTCCAAGAGTTAAATTGACTTTGGCCGTCATCCTCAGGTTGTTGGTATCCTGACAGGAACAGGTAGCTTCCAGACAGATTGAATTTCTAGTTTAGTGACTAACCCTCAGCACGTGGGGAGGAATAGTACCCAGGGTTATGTCTGGGAATAGAGGCATCTTTCCCTACTTAGAAAAAAATGTTTTTTGTTGTTGGTTAAATTTGTTGATTATTCCACTAAATGTTAATACTTCAGAAGCTGCTGTGTATATGGGAATGGGAGAAATCTTTAAAATAAGGGGAGAGAGATATGTTATGTATTCATGTATACAGTCGGCCCTCTTTATCCGCGGGGGATTGGTTCCGAGACCCCCCCCGCGGATACCAAAAATCGCAAATGCTCATGTCCCTTATTTAACGTGAATCAATGCGGTGGTCTTTAGGACCCAGTGGAACCCCGGACTTTATTTAACATGTTCAGAGCAGTGGGCATTAGGACCCGGCTTAGCTCTGAATCCACAGTGTTTCTGTTCACGAAAATAATCACGATCACGATTGAAAATAAGGTAGAAGTAATAAAGCAATCGGAAAGAGGTGAAACGCCATCGGTCATTGGAAAAGTGTTAGGCTACAGTCGGTCAACGATCGGAACAATTTTAATGGAGCATGTGAAAGGCCCTGCCCCGATGAAAGCTACGATTATTACTAAGCAACACACTGGTTGAATTATTGGGTTTTGGATTTTTAATCCTCCACATCAAGCCAGCACGTTGGTGAGTGCACTCGATAACGATCTGTCACTCAATTGAACTCGGGAACTTCCCTAGCCCAGCTTCTTAAGTGTTTTATGTGCATAGAAAGGTAAAATATATACTACATACGAAAGCAAATGTTTGACTAACTGATGCTAAATAATACCGGATGTACCTGTTCCAATTTACTTAGTAAGAGAACTTCCGATTTTTTTCAATTCTGATCCACAATAACTCACGCACATCCTCCCGTATTCTTTAAATCGTCTCTATATTACTTATAACAGCTAATACAATGTAAATGCTATGCAAAATAGTTGTTAACTGCATTGTTTAGGGAATAATGACAAGAAAAAAAGTCTGTACATGCTCAAACAACAAGTGCTGGAAGAACACTTCCGGGTTTTCGCGATTCGCGGTTGGTTGAGTTCGCGGATAAGGAGTGCCGACTGTATTTTGACCCTTATGAGTTACTGTCAAGGGTGTTACATACTGAACGTAATGTGAGAGTGCATTCTGGGTAGATAACGTACAAGTAAAATAAACATCAGCAAACATGAGGAAATCTACAGATGCTGGAAATTCACGCAACACACACAAAATGCTGGTGGAATGCAGCAGGTCAGGCAGAATCTATAGGAGGAAGCTCAGCCCGAAACGTTGACTGTGCTTCTTCCTAAACATCAGCATGTTTGTTCCTCACCTCTCCGTCTCCCATGTGTGTTATTCACAGCCACCCAGTCTCCCAGTACCACAAACAAACAGCCTGACCAACACTTTCTCCTTCCATTTTTTTCCCTCCTCATTCCCTTTTTTTCTGTTCTCCACTCTGGCCTCTTATCTCTTCACCTCACTTGCCTTTCACCTCCCCCGGTGTCTTTGTTTCTTCCCAATCTCCCATGGTCCACTCTTCTCTCCTAGTGAATCCCTTCTTCTCCAGCCCTTGACCTTTCCCACCCACTTGGCTTCACCTATCACCTTCCAGCTAACATCTTTCCCCTCCCCCCACTTTTCCCACCCACCTGTAAAGCCTTTCAGCCACGGACGAGAGGTAGTGAATTATTCAGCACAAAAACGGGCCCGTTGGCCTTCTACGTTCATACCGTTGCCCCTATTTACCTTTTACACGCCTTGGCCCATGGCCTTCCATGCCTTAGTGATACAATTGTGATTCTGTTTTCCCTTTGATCTATAATTGTTTTGTACTGCCCTCCCTCCACTACTGGGGGAGGGAATAGGCTTTGTCTTCTTCAGCCTTTTATCTACAACAGTTATTGAATAAAAACCTAAAAATATTGCAAAATCACATTCTCAAGCACACTCCAGGTAGTCTAATAGAGAAGCAGTTTCAGCGACAGGTTACTATCGATGCAATGCTTCTCAGACAGGATGAAGAGGTCAATATTCCCCAATGCCATTAGGCTTTACAATTCAACCGCCAGGACTTAAGAACTTTTTAAAAGCTATTATTAATGCTTTTTGAGATAGTGATTTAGATGCATATCATATTTTTTACTGAGTTAAGTATTGTATGTAATTAGTTTTGCTACAACAAGTGTATGGGACATTGGAAAAAAAGTTGAATTTCCCCATGGGGATGAATAAAGTATCTATCTATCTATCTATCTATCTAACAAGGATTATTTAGCTTGAATAAAATTTCAGGTGGAAAGCCAGTTTCAATGGCATTGCAAATTCACAATAGGATATGTGTCAGACATTCAAATTAAGCTTCCCAATACCTGATCTCTACTGTTGAACAACTAACCCCATAAATTACAGTGAAGTGCCACGGGCACAAGCACAGACCATTCAGTCCTTTAAAGGCTTTAAACTGACTCAGTATCTTTAGACTACTAGCATTTCTAAGGGCTCTTGAGATATGTGAACGTTGCTTGGTGGGTGGTGAACAATCCACAGAGAGTCAGACACGTATCTTCCTCACCTCTTTGCCACTCAGCATGTGCATTTGCATGGTTCTCTCAGGGCACGTTGTGATGTCACGTTCCTGATCAAGCTCTGGAAGGCAACATCCATCATCGAAGATCTCCGTCACTTGGCCCATGCCATCTTTTCGCAGCTACTATTGAGCAGAGGGTACAGATGCCTGAAGTCCCATATCACCAAGTTCAGTCAAGATCAGTGTCGTGCCTTCAACCATTCAGTTCTTGAACCAACTAGTAAAACCCCAATCGCTACAGTTTAGCAACACTGTGATCATTTTGATTATTTTGTACTGAGATGGATTACATTTTTTCTGTGTTCTATTTCATTCTTGTAACAATTGTATATACTTCAAGTTTTCATTACTTATATAATAGGTGTCTGTGATACTGGTGCAAGTACGTTTTTCATTGCACTTCTGCATACTTGTGCATATGACTTTGACTTTGAACTATGAAGAGCAAAGTTAATCTTTCTTTCATTCTCTCTTTCATTCTCTATCTCTTTCTTGTATGGCTGCTCAGCCCATTAATTTGCATAATGTATGCAAACAGAATTAGCCACCTCCTTTCCATTGGTGTTGCTATACTGTGAGTTTTGTAACCACCACCTTGAGGAATAATATTGTTCCCTTTGAAGGGAAAGAAAATTAGATTAATTAGGTTGATTCCTGGGATGGAGAGAATATCCTATGAGTAGATTTGACCTACTTCCCTTGGACCGTGAAAGAATGAGGAATGATCTCTGAAACATTTAAGATTCCAAAGGGCTTGAAAGAGAGAATCCACAAAGGATATCAGTTCAGACTCAAAAGTCCAGAGGAGGTTTAAAGTTTCGAAATAGGACGATAGATTGTTGAGTCAGTAACTTATACAGAATTATAGACTTTGGGAATTTTTGAATGAAGTTTGGTTGCCGAGTACACTCAGAGATTGATTCTGGCGGTGGAGTGGTGGACTGACAGAATCAAGTGATAATCGGATGGGTAGTAAGGTGTGAGAAGTTAAACAAGATCTGACTGAATAAGAATCCTGGACTCTCTTCCTTATTCAGTCATTTTCTTGCAGGCATTCATATTAGAACAAAGAAACATAATAGAATCAATGAAAAACCACAAGGACTGACAAAAAAATCAATGTGCGGAAGAAGACAAACTATGCAAATACAAAAAAAACCTAATAATAAATAAGCAAACAAACAAATAAACAAGTAATACTGAGAACATGAGTTGTAGAATCCTTGCAAGTGAGTCCTCAGGTTGTGTTCCGTGGTCAGCTCAGTGTGGAGGTCAGTGAAGTTATCTGTGATGATTCAAGAACCTAATGGTTTTAGGGTAATAACTGTTCTTCAACTTGGTGGTGTGGTTCCTAGACCTCCTTCCCAATAGCTAAAGTGAGCATGACCTGGATGGTGAGATTCTTTGATGATGGATGTTGCTTTCGTGTGGCAGTGCCCCTTGTTGGGCTTTAGAGATAATACACTTGCCCTTCCTTGAAATAACACCATGGGGACTTTTATCTCTACTTGGAGGAGCAGACTAGTATTATTAGTTCAATATTGATTCCAAAAGACAGCACTTCTAAAATGGTAGCTTTCATTGGACCAAGATTTAAAGTTCATTGTGAGGGTTGAATCCCCCATTATTTATTTATTGGGATCTGTACAATACTGGCATTGTCTCTTCCAAACTAACATTGCAGAGGTGCTGGTGAGCTGCGTTTGTGAACTGCTACAATCCTTCTTGTGAAAGTGCTCCAATAATGCTACTAGGCTGAGAGGTCCTGGACCTGGATGAAACAATGATAAAGAACTGGTCTTAACTTCCAAGTCAGGGTACTGTGCAATCTGGAGGGGAACCAAGTGTGTATATACCCTGCTGTCCTTGTCCTTCTTAGTAGAGATCATGGGTCTGTGGTGTTAGACAAGTAATCTCAATGCATTTTAAAGATGCTAGACACTTTACCCATTTTGATGGTAACAGTGGGCAGTTGGTCACTGCTTTGCCCTGGATGGTGTTGATCTTCGTGAGGGTTGTTAGAGTTTCACTCATCGCTGTGGTTCTGACTTGCATCTTGTAGATGGTAAACAGGTTTTGGAGAGCTGAAGGTATTGTAAGTCTTTCAAGTATTGAGGCAGAGCACAGAATGTTTATTGATTGTTTTTCAGTCTTTGTGTGAAGATTTTCATTGATTCTATCATGTTTCTTTGTTCTAATATGAATGCCAGCAAGAAAGTGATTCTCAGCGTATGATGAGGGTATTATACTTTGATAATAAATTTACTTTGAACTTTCTGAATGATGTTTATTCCTACCCTAACATTATGGCAACAGATATTTGGCTTTATCTCTTTGTTATTTGTGTGCAAGTTACCTGCTGCTTTCTTTATGGAACAACTTTGGGAGAAACTCAATAGTACTTGCTTGGCTCTGAAACATCCTGAATGAGAGGTGAAATGTGTAACACCAATGCAACCGTTTTTCACTTCGGCCCCGTTGTTTTTGTTCTTAGGCAAGTAACAGGGATACAATAGTGGCACTACACATAAGTTACAAAATAAAGACCAAAGTCTGTACAGATGGGAGATCTACAAAACAATCTCAACATGGAGCTCCCTGGATTGTTATTACTGTGTGGCTGTAAGTGCTGGCCTCATTATTGGGTTACATAAAAAGATCACAGCAGAAATCAGCAATTATTCTGTGAGGGTAACAGAGAACTGAGTGAATTCATAAAACTGTCAGCAGGAGCTCTTAAAAATACAGCCTTGATTTAGGAATAAAATTTGTTTTGAACTTGAAAGTTGGAGTCTGGAGACTTCAACTGCATCCCATCACATTTGAATGATTTATTCTGCGGAATTCTGTATGTTGAGAAAAGTTGTCCATACATTACCTTACATAAGCTTCTGGCTCAGAAGGTCAATATTCTTGACCTTATAATTACAATACATCCACTGGTATCCAAGTGCAGAAATTGGAGAGGAGAACGTACTGTCCAAAAATTAATGAACAACTTTTATCTGTGGATATCGGAATCTAAAGATTATCCCTCAACCTCAGGCTCCTTGAACTTCTGATAGAGTGGATAAATTCACTCATCCCAACACTGAACTGATTCCACAACCTATAAACTCACTTTCAAAGGCTCTACAGCTCATGTTCTCAATGCTTATTATTTATTTATTATTGTCTTTTTTTTATTTCTTCTTTGTGTTTGAACTAGTCATTGTCTTTTGCACCTCGGTTGTTTGAACATTTTTGTTTGTGTGTAGTTTTTCATTGATTCTATTGTGTGTCTCTACATTTAATATGAATAACCACAAGAAAAAAAACTGTACTATATATATATGTATTTTGATAAAAAATTTACTTTGAGCTTTTAAATTATGTGCATGCAATTCAGTGACAGGCAAACTGATGAGCAATGGCAGGCTTCTAAACTTTTTGCTTTGCAAATACTCAGGAATAAGATCTCTGAAAAACTTGGGAAAAGTTCAAATTCCAAAGTTCAAAGTAAATTTACTACCCAAATAAATATCTGTCACCATCCACAACCCTGAAATTCATTTTCTTACAGGCATACACAGTAACTCTGAGAAACACACTAAAATCAATAAAAGACCATACCCAACAGGACGGACAAATAGCCAATGTGCAAATAAATAATAAATAAATAAGCAGTAAATATCGAGAACATTGTCCGGTGTTCAATATTTCAGTAATATAAGAGAAATATTCTTAATATATTGCTTGATTAAATTCATTATGGGTCAAGGTAAAAAAAGCACACATGCGTTTCTTCTCAAGGGGACAGAGATGGTCGCATTAATATAAAGGCAGAAAACAGACAAATTCACGGGTTTATAAACAGTGAGTACCAGGTGAAAATAAAGATAAGAAATAGCTGGTTACTTCAGAAAGATAGACAAATTCAATTGTTGAGTACACTGAGTGCATTGAGCAGTATTTTGAAGCAAATAAGAAACGAGTACCAGTTTTGCTGAGTGCAATAGATGGAAGAACATACAGTTTGCTTGGAAGTTTGACTGCTCCAGCTAAACCAGCTCAAATGAGCTTTGCTGTATCATGAAAATAATGCAGGAGCATTTAGAACCGAAACCATTGTTGAACGCAATGCGCTTCAGGTTTCACAAGCAGGTTCAAATGGAAGGGGAGTCCATTTCAGCTTACATAGCTGAATTGAAGAGATGGTCCGAGCATTGCCAGTTCAGTGATAGGTTTAATAATGCACCGAGAGATCATTTGGAGTTCGAAGTACAGTTTTGCAAACAGTGCTGCAGAGCGCAGGCTGGGGGGGTGCTCACTGCTAAGTGATATGGTTTTTAAATTGATGTGATCTTTGTTAATGATCTCTGCTTGCAACTTATAACTTACATTAAGAGCTGAAGACTGGTTCTTGTCTATTAATATCTGCTGTATTCCTATCTCCTGAATACTCCCTAACACACAGTACCTCATAGACCAAGCTTCCATATTCTGCCTTCGGACCTGTCTGGAAGCTGGCATGTTAACGTGAAGAGAATCTGATCAGCCACTCTGAGATGCAGTTTTGATACATGTGGAGAAATGGCCGAGCAGCCCAGAAAGCCAAACCATTGTGTTAAACCTGCCCTGAACATAATGAGATTGCTATCTGATGCTTCAGTAAGTGCACAGCTGCCAAAGAGTGATTGACAATATTACTACTGACTGGATTTATGGGCCTCCCTGATAAACTACTTCTCTCTTGCTGTCAGCATGATCTCTAAATGGCTTGCCACCATTACTTTCAAGCAGTGTCACACTGCAAGCAAGTGGAAAATACTGGCAGGAAGCAAAAAAAACACTAATCGAAGGAACCCACAATAACTGACTCTTCAAAGTCTCCTGCTGGCACAGATAGAGTGGACAGCTAGTGCCTTTTTCCCGGGGTGGCAGTGGCTAATACCAGCGGGCAACCTTTTAAAGTGAGTGGAGGAAAGTTTAGATGACATGTTGGAGGTAAGCTTTTTATACAGATAGCGATAAGAGCCTGGAGTACACTTCTGGGGAGGAGAAGGATATAGGCTGTTACATGAGGTACTTTTAAGCAACTCTTAGACATATGGATAGAAGAAAAATGGAGGATTATGGGCTGTGGGAGGGAGGGATTCAATCGATCATAGAGTTGTTAATTTTATTGTGGTTAAGTTACTTAATGTGTTGTGTGTGTGAGTAATATGTACTGTGCTGTGCTCCTTGCTCCCGAGGAGCGTCGTTTCATTTGGCGGTATTTGTGTGCACAGTTGAATGATAACAAACTGAACTTGACTTAGATTTGTATTGGTTGGCAAATTATTGTGCTGCAAAGGGCCCATTTTGTGCTGTACAGGTCTATACAGACCATCTGATGTGACTCTGGAACACAGTACTTTTTCATGAATGTCATGCGAATTAATCCATTTCTATACTTCGTGGAAATTTGTGGAAATACTGTGGAAATTTCTTAGCTTTTTTATATGGTTTCAGATAGCATGGCCTCTACAGAGCCCTGATCGCAACATCATCGAGTCTGTCTGGGATTACCTAAAGAGTCAGAAGCAAGAGAGACAGCCAAAGTCTGCAGAAGAACTGTGGCGAGTTCTCCAAGATCCTTAGAACAATGTACTAGCTGATTTTTCTTATATAAACATACATGACAGAGTACCTAAGAATATTGATGCAGTTTTAAAGGTGGTCAGACCAAATATTGATTTGATTTTGTTTTTTTTTACTATTTATTGGTCTTTATAGCAATTTTTTTGATGTTTAGAAATTTTTCATTTCATTACTTTTGAATGCATCTTTGCTTTACAGAAATTGTTTCACATGTCCCTAAAGACTTTTGCACAGTGCTGTACTTTGTAGACTGGGTGATTAATAAGACTTTTTGTACATTGGCTTTCATCAGTTAGGGCATTAAGCAGAGGAGTTGGTCTCATTATGTTGCAGTCGCACAGACAGTAGTAAGACTGTATTTTGAATTTGAACTTGAATGAATTCAAATTTTCCATCCATCCCACAACATGAGGGAGTAAAAATCTCAGCATTATGACTCCATCACAATGTACAAACATGTGAACTTCTAAGTCTAATGGCTTGTTGAAAGAATTTGTCCCGTAGCCTGTTGGTCCTGGTTTTAATGCTGAGGTACTGTTTGCCAGACAGAAGCAGTTGATGGTTGGAGTGACTGGTGTCCCTGATGATCTTCTACACCTTCTGTACGCACCTACTGGTGTAACTGTCCTCTGTGGAGGGAAGTTCACACCCACAGATGTGCTGGGCTGTCTGTGTCACTCGCTGCAGTGCCCACCGATCAAGGTTGGTGCAGTTCCCTTTCTTGACAGTGATACAGCCAGTCAGTATGCTCTCAATAATGCTCCTGTAGAAGTCTCTAGGATTTGGGGGCTCATGCCGAGCTTCTCCAGTCGCCTGAGGTAGAAGAGAAGCTGTTGTGCTTTTTTTTGCCACACAGCCAATGTGTACAGTCCAGGTGAGATCTTCATCGATGTTTATACCGAGGGACTTGAAACTACTCATTCTCTCAACTGTAGTCCCATTGATGAGCCTGTCTCCGTTCCTCCTGTAATCCAGGATTAGCTCTTTTGTTCTTTGTACATAGAGGGAGTGTCATGGTCCCATGTGGCTGTCCCCCATCTCGCTCCTATCTCCTTGATTATGCCTTAATTCCAATCATTAGATTCCCAATTGCTGCTAGTTCACTTACTTACAGCGCACCTGGTTTCCATCAGAGACTGCAGTATAAGAACCCTGGTGTCACAAATACTGGCTGCCAGCTTGTTGGTTTATTCCTGTGTGATAACTCCCCCCCCCCCCCCCCAAACAGCTTAGAACTGTCAGTTCTAAGTTCAGCTCTAGGATCAAGTTATTCCATGAAAACCCTGTCTCTGTGTCAAGATTTCTCCTGGTTATCTCTTCCATGGTCATGACTGAGCAAGTATTTCTCCACCCTGTCTCTGTGTCTGTGTCCAGCACTTGGGTTTGCCCCCAGTCACTCTGTGTAACAGGGAGAGGTTGTTATTTTGGCACCACTGTGTCAGGGTGTTAACCTCTCCTCTGTAGGCTGCCTCGTCACTTCTAGACATAAGGCTGATCAATGTCATGTCATCTGTGAATTTGATCAGCGGATTGGAGCTTTGTGTGGCAGCAGAGTTGTGGGTGTAAAGGGAGTAGAGGAGGGGACTCAGAACACCTGTTTTGAGGGTCAGAGGGGCAGAGGTGAGTGAGCTCATCCTTGCCACCTGTTGGCGATCCAAGAGGAAGTCTAGGATCCAGCTGCACAAGGCAGGGTGCTGGCTGAGGCCTCTAAGATTTCTGGCAAATCCAGAGGGAATTATAGTGTTGAATGCTGAACAGTAGTCCAAGTATTGGAAGAGGAAAGATGCCTTTGCACTGGATAGAATGCAAATAATATTGACAAGCCCATTGCCAAGAATCAAGGGACTGCATTATAGGGAGATGTTGAACGGGCCAGAACTTTATTCCTTGAAACATAAGAGACTGAGGGGTGACCATATAGAAGTGTGAGGGGAACACAGTTATTTTCCCAAAGTTGGGGAATCTAGAACTAAAGGATGTAAGTTTAAAGTGAGGGGGGAATGATTTAATATGAGCCTGAGGGATAACATTTTTTTACACAGAATGTAGTAAGTATATGGAATAAGCTGTCATGGGAAGTAGCTGAGACAGATACAGTAACAACATTTAAAACACATTTGGACAGGTACATGAATTAGAAAGCTTTAGAGCCTGGGTTCCCAGCCTTTGTTATGCCATGAAGACCTACCATTGACCAAGGGGTCTGTGGACCCCAGTTTGTGAATCCCTGCTTTAGAGGAACAAATGCAAACTGCCGCAGGAACTCTGCAGGTCAGTCAGCATCTATGGAAGTGAATGGGTCCAACACAGATATACTGCCCCGATGAAGGGTCTCAGCCTGAAAAGATAGATAGATAGATAGATAGATAGATACTTTATTCATCCCCATGGGGAAATTCAACATTTTTTCCAATGTCCCATACACTTGTTGTAGCAAAAACTCATTACATACAATACTTAACTCAGTAATAATATGATATGCATCTAAATCACTAACTCAAAAAGCATTAATAATAGCTATAAAAAAAGTTCTTAAGTCCTGGCAGTTGAATTGTAAAGCCTAATGGCATTGGGGAGTATTGACCTCTTCATCCTGTCTGAGGAGCATTGGATCGACAGTAACCTGTCGCTGAAACTGCTTCTCTGTCTCTGGATGGTGCTATGTAGAGGATGTTCAGGGTTTTCCATAATTGACCGTAGCCTACTCAGCGCCCTTCGCTCAGCTACCGATGTTAAACTCTCCAGTACTTTGCCCACGACAGAGCCCGCCTTCCTTATCAGCTTATTAAGACGTGAGGCGTCCTTCTTCTTAATGCTTCCTCCCCAACACGCCACCACAAAGAAGAGGGCGCTCTCAACAACTGACCTATAGAACATCTTCAGCATCTCACTGCAGACATTGAATGACGCCAACCTTCTAAGGAAGTACAGTCGACTCTGTGCCTTCCTGCACAAGGCATCTGTGTTGGCAGTCCAGTCTAGCTTCTCGTCCAACTGTACTCCCAGATACTTGTAGGTCTTAACCTGCTCCACACATTCTCCATTCTCAGGGAAGTTTACTCATTTCCCTGGATGCTGCCTGGCCTGCTGAGTTCCTCCAGCATATTGTCTGTATTGCTTTGGATTTCCAGCACCTGCAGATTTTCTTGTGTTTGTGACTGACAAATGGGCTTAGCTTAGATGAGTGTCTTGGACAGCATAGACGATATGGGCTGAAGAGCCTGTTTCTATACTGTGTAGTTCTGCGACTCTAGGACCGTACTTATAGCTCAAACGATCAATCAGCTGGGGAACTCGGTGGGTTGAGCAGTGAAGCTACAGGGTTCATAGTGCTAGCCAACTGTGGGTGAGTGAATGGTGGGTCAGCAAACCCTATAACACTGGTTAGCAGTGGAGAGCTCAAGTGCCCAGACAAGTCTTGATGCAAAATATCGACAATTCCTTTTCTCCCACAGATGCTGCTCAACCTGTGGAGTTCCTTCAGCAGACTGTTTGTTGCTCAAGAGGTGTGCTGATGACACAAGAGATAGAATTCTCCTATTGTGTGTGATCAATCTTGCCTAATAGCATTCCTGACAACCTACAAAGTGTGCCAGGCAATGAATTGTTTCTGTTATGGAAGGCTAGTTGTTATACTGGCACTGTGCAAGATCTGTGAGTTATTTTCAAGTTTACTACTGTAGTTATGAAAATCTTCAAATGACCTCCTCCCAATCATGTCAACGTTGCTTCTCATCAAGAACTACCACGGGATTGAGACACCACTGCCCCTGATCCAAGCAAACAGATTACAACTGTTAGTTCAGAAGCGTAATAACAAAAACATCCATCTATGTGGTGCCCTTTAAGCAATAAAATGTCCCAACATGCTCTTAAATGTAAATTAACTGGAAGCCTAATACGGACATTTTAGGGAAACTAGCCATAGCATTGTTCAGAGAGGAAGCTTCATAAAGGGCTGTAGTGATGGAAAAATTAAGGAAATGGGGAAGGTCAAGTACACAGAGGGGGTCTGAGAAGAAGGATAAGAATTTTTAAATTGTAGAATGGAGACTTTAAATATCTGTCAATTTTGATCCACATCCATATAAATCTGGAAATGTGATATTGGAGATGAAAACAGCAAGTGTGCAGAATCAATGGTTTTAAAAATATTATATGCAACCTCTTCATCATCATCAAGTCTGTAATAATTTCTTATTGCAGGGTTTAATATCTTTTGTCCATTCCATTCCAAAATATGTCAGTCATTTCCCCTGCTGATTGCCTGACTATTATCAGTGAAACGTTCTGATTTGCTCCTGACCCCAGTGGCAACAGAGCACAGGGAATTTGCTCTCTCCTTTTTTTTTGACATTTTGTAATGCCTTTATTACGGATCAGAATTCCCGGGACCTTTGGGATTTAGGAGTGTTGCAGTTTGATTGTGAAGGTCGTTAAAAAGCTGACGGTGCGATGTTCTGATTGCATTCTCACCAGCTGCGACATGAAACATGCTGAAAGCTGAACAGTATGGACCCAATTCTACGGTTCAGTCACATCCTTTGTTAAATTCAGGGGGAGGAGGTGTCAGTCCTAAGAAGTATTTCGAATTGTGCAAAAAGAGGGAAAGCTGGAAATAGAGAAATTATGCAAAATATTGCTGTAATTTTAATAAAAAAATTCTTGCATTCACTCACTTCCATTTAATTAACAGACTTAGATTATCCCAGATACCCAGTTCAGTGCTTGTTCAAATGGAAAAGTGAAAATCCAATGTAATACGTATTTATCACTGTTGATGTTTTGCTGTGCGCCATTATCAGTTAACTTGTCCAATTCTCCTTCAGGACTTCTGTCCAGTACTTGGGAACGTAGAGAGGAGAGATGGCAGTGTCTGTAGGTGGGGTGGGCTTTCTTGAGAACAAAATTCCCTATAAAAGTTCTACAAGTAAAGTTGTTAGAGGAATAATTTGTTTCCATGCATTCTCACATGGGAATCTCATCAGATCCTGAATTTTCTGTTCCAGTTTGTGGAGATGCTGATATGTGGTCAGTGGCAAATTAAACCCTAAAGAAAAATTGATATACAAATGAATTTCCAGGCAAATGGGATAGATTACATTCCAGCTAAGCTATGATTCCTTGAATCCTATTTATAGATTTCAAGGTACAGCCTTCAAGAAGAATGTTAGCTAAAATAAAATTCTTTGTCGTCTTCAGAGTTGATGATGGCTTGTTTTCACTCAAATTCTATGGATTCTGTGTTGTAAACATCACTGAATCATGGCTGAAAGAAGATTATAGCTGAGTGCATAATGTCCAAGGACACAAATTGTATTGAAAGGACGGGTAGGAAGGCAGAGGGGGTGGCATTGCTCTGTTGGTTAAAAAGAAATGAAGTCAAATCATTAGAACTAGGTGACATCGGGTCGGAATGTGTTGAATCATTGTGGATAGAGCTAAGAAACTGCAAGGGTAAAAAGACCCTGATGAGAGTTGTGTACAGACACCGAAACAGTAGTAGGGATGCAGTCTACAAATCATGATGGGAGTTAGAAGATGCATACCAAAACAATAATGTTACAACAGTCATGGGGGTTTTCAATATGTAAGTAAATTGGGAAAATCAGGTTGGTGCTGGATACCAAGAGGGGAAGTTTCTAGAATGCCAATGAGATGGCTTTTTGGTGCAGTTTGTGGTTGAGCCCACTGGGTGATCATCTATTCTGTATTGGGTGTTATGCAATGAATCAGATTTGATTAGACAGCTGAAGGTACAAGAACCCTTAGGAGAAAGTGATTATAATATGATCAAATTCACCCTGAATTTTGAGAAGGAGAAGCTAAAAACAAATGTTTTACAGAGCAGTAAAGGGAATTACACAGGCATTAAAGAGGAATTGGCCAGAACTGATCAGAAAAGAACACCTGCAAGGATGATGGCAGAGCAGCAATGGCTGGAATTTCTGGAAGCAATTCAGAAGGCACAGGATATATATAGCAAAGAGGAAGAAGACTTGTAAAGGCAAGATAACAGAACTGTGACTAACAAGAGAAGTCAAAGCCAACATAAAATTCAAGGACAGGGCATATGATAAAGCAAAAATTGTGAGAAGTTAGAGGATTGGGAAGTTCTTTAAAAAAACAACGGAAGACAGCTTAAAAAAAAAGGCATTAAGAAGATGAAGGTGGAATAGCCAATAATATTAAAGAGGATACCAAAAATTTCTCCAGATATATAAAGTGTAAAAGAGAGGTGAGAGTGGATATCGGACCACTGGAAAACAATGCTGGAGAAGTAGCAATGGGGGACAGGGAAATGGCGGACAATCTGAATAAGTAATTTGCAACAGTCTTCACTATGAAAGACACTAGCAGTATGGTGGAAGATCCAGGTGTCAGGGGTCATGAAATGTGTGAAGTTAACATGACTATGGTGTACACATCAGGATTCTGGAAGAGATGGCTGAAGAGATTGTGGAAGGATTAGTAATCTTTCAAGAATCACTAGTTTCTGGAATGGTTCCAGAAGACTGGAAAATTGCAAATGTCACTCCTCTCTTCAAGAAGGGAGAGAGGCAGAAGAAACGAACCTATAGGCCATTTAGTCTGATATCAGTGCTTGGGGAGATCTTAGAGATGATTGTTAAGGATATGGTTTTGGGGTACTTAGAGGCACATGATAAAATAGGTCATAGTCAGCATGGTTTCCTCAAGGGGAAATCTTGCCTGACGTATCTGTTGAAATTATTTGAAGAAATATCAAGCAAGATAGACAAAGGATAATCAACTCATTTTTGCACTTGGATTTTCAGCAGGTCTGAAAAGGTGCCATATATGAAGCTGCTGAGCAAGTTAAGAGCCCATGGTATTACAGGGAATATTCTAGCATGGATAAAGCAGTGGCTGATTGGCAGGAGGAAAAGATGGGAATAAAGGGAGCCATTTCTGACTGGCTGCCGGTAACCTGTGGTATTCCACAGATGTCTGTGTTGAGACCCTTTCGTTTTATGTCAATGATTGGATGATGGATTTGATGGTTTTGTTGCAAAGTTTGCAGACAATATGAAGATAGATAGGGAGGCAAGAAGATTTTAGGAAGTAGAGAGGCTATAGAAGGACTTCGACAGACTAGGAGAACGGGAAAAGAAATGGCAGATTGAATACAGTGTCCAGAAGTGTATGGCCATGCATTTTGGTAGAAGAAATGAAAGGATTGACTATTTTCTAAATGGAGCGAAAATACAAAATACTGACGTGTAAAGGGACTTGGGATTCCCTAAAGGTTAATTTCCAAGTTGAATCTGTGATGAAGAAGACAAATACGATGTTGGCATTCCTTACAAGAGGACTAGAATATAAAAGCAAGGATGTTATGCTGAAACTTTATAACGCACTGGTAAGGCCTCACTTGGAGTATTGTGAGCAGTTTTGGGCTTCTTGTCTTAGAATGGATGTGCTGAAACTGGAGACGGTTCAAAGAAGGATCACAAAACTGATACCAGGATTGAACAGTTTGTCATATGAAGAACGTTTGACTGCTCTGGGCCTGTCTTCACTGGAATTCAGAAGAATAAGGGGTGACCTCATTGAAACCTATCTAATGGTGAAAGGGTGGATGTGGAGAAGATTTTTTATATGGTGGGAGAGTCTAAGACCAGAGTACACAGCCTCAGAATAGAGGAGCATCCTTTTAGAATGGAGATGAGGAGAATTTTCTTCCATCAGAGAGCGGTGAATATGTGAAATCTGTTGCCACAGACAGCTGTAGAGATCAAGTCTTTATGTATATTTAAGGCAGAGGTTGATAGATTCTTGATTCATCAGGGCATGAAGGGATATGGGCAGAAGGCCGAAGATTGGGGCTAAGAGGAAAAAGGGATCAGCCATGATGAAATGGCAGATTGGCCATGTGTTCTAATTCTGCTCCTCTATCTTATGCTCTTACGGTCTTAGATTCTGATGTAGTTGCTGAGGGCAACGTGGGACTGGCAGACTCTGCCATGTATTCCCTTCACTGTTTACACTACTATTCTGAAGGTACAGTGACAATCATGTCCACTGTGCCTCTTGAAGGACAGAATCTGCATTTGAGTCTCAGGGAAGCAACTCTCAGGTGGACACCATAAGGCTAAAACCTCCACTTTAAAAGTACCCAATGATTTGGCCTCCACAGCCATCTGTGGCAATGAATTCCACAGTTTCACTATCCTCTGGCAAAAGAGATTCCTGCTCATCTCTGTTCTAAAGGGAACGTACTTCTATTCTGAGGCTGTGCCCTCTGGTGCTAGACTCTCCCACTAATTGGAAAATCCTCTTCACATCGACTCTACTTGGGTCTTTCAATGTTTGTTAGGATGTTGATTAAGACCCTGACAATGACTCCTGTTATATCTGTCATCTTACTTGAAGATTGTCACAATTACAGCAACTCCAAGGTGCGTTCCCAGATAAATATCAGAGGTGTACAGCATTGGAACAGGTCATTTAGTCCAATCTGACCTTGCCAATAATGATGTCTACCTAACCTAATCCCACTTGGCCAATTTCCCTCATATCTTTCCTGCCCAAGTGTCTTTTAAATGTTTTTATTCTACCTGTATATTCCATATACACACCACACTCTGTGTGAAGAAGTTATCCCTCAAATCATTCCCTTCTCACCTTAAACCTATGTCTTTTAGTATTTTCTATTCTGTTTCCCTGAAGAAAATAAAAGCTATGCAACATTCACCTTATCGGATATATATTACTTGTAAATACCTCTATAAGAAACAAGGTCAGTCCTTTCATTTTGCTTAGCATGGACCAGTTGGACAAAAGGGCCCATTCCCATGCTGTATGTCTCTATGACTCTGTGACTCAGTCACCTTTCAGTCTCCTATGCTCAACGGAATAAAGTCCTGGCCTGCCCGAACTCTCCCTATAACTTAGGCCCTTGAGTGCTGGTACCATTTTCGTAAATCTTTCTGCACTCTTTCCAACTTAATGGCATCTTTCCTATAGCAGTGTGCCTAAACCTGAATATAATATTTCAAAATATGCCTCACCAGCATCTTGCACAACTGCAAAATAAATTCCTAACTTCTATTCTCAATCTCTTGACTGATGAAGTTCAGTGAGCCAGAAACGTTCTTTACCACCCTGCTTTCCTGTGACTCCACTTTTGGGGAACCTCCAAGGTCCCTCTTTTCTACTTCACACTTCAGGGCCATACCATTCACTGTGATAATCGACCAATTTGTCTTCCCAAAATCCAATTCTTCATGCTTATCCAAATTCATCTGTGTTTTCCACCCTCAGCTCAATTACCCACCTGGTCAATTTCCCTCCTTAAATCCTGATAGGCATTTTCATTTTCTGGGACATCACTGAATTAGTGCTGACTACAAGCTCAACAATGATGCCTTGTACATTTTTATCCAGGTGCTTGTTTTTTCAGTCAACGTATAGGTTCATCAATTTCGATCTCCAATAGCCAATCTATAGTCCTGAACTTTAAAGCACCTCCTGTTTTATTCTCAAAGTACGTGCAGTATATGCCATCACATATCATCCTAAGATTCATTTTCTTGTGGGAATTCACAGTGAGTACAAAGAAACATAATAGAATCAGTGAAAACCTACACACAAAGATGGACAGGCAACCAATGTACGAAAGACAACAGAATATGCAAATACAAAAAGTAAAATAAAATATTAATAATAAATAAACTAATATACACTGGCTATCTCACCTGTGCAGGTGCCTCCACAGATGCTTTGACTAACTAAATTCTTCCAGCAGATTTTATTTTCCTCCAGAATCTAACACATGCAACCTTACAACTTCATTGTAAAATTCTCACCCTTGTTCACAAATCATTACAATACCTCAGACCTCCAGCTTATAATTCCTGCAATGGTGCCTTGACATTTGTACGCCAGCAGTTCTGGTCTTTTGCAACTCACCTTTAGTGTTTTTTTTCATGCCTTGTGGCACATCAAGTGGCATTTTTGCCGTTTCCATTGCATTTGTCTGTTTTTTACAAGGCTGCTTTGCCAGCTCAATGCTCAACCCATCAAGGATGGAAAGCATGCAAGGAGCTGGTCGGATTTGAACTCAGGACCTAACACCACTAGCTGCCTATCACCTTTAGTGTCTTGGCCTTAAGCTCTAGGCTTCCCTTCCTCAAATGATGAATGCCGCTAATTTTCAAATGCTGGTTTAGTGTCATTTAGGGACTGTCTTGTGATGTTAAAGGCGTAATATAAATTCGTACCACACAATGGCATGGTGGAGTATCAGTTAGCACATCACTTTACAGTGCCAACTGCAAGATCAGGGTTTGATTCCTGCCACTGTTCCCATGAGTCTGAGTTTCCTCTGGGTACTCCGGTTTCCTTCCACATTCCAAGGATGTATATGATAAGTAGATGAATAGGAAAGGTTCGTGGGGGATACAGCTAAATGCAAGAAATAGGACTAGATTAGATGAGTACCATTGTTGGTATTGCAAACTGGGCTGAATGGCCATAATATTCTATGACTTAATCACAGCGTGTAATGGAGACTGGAGATGGTGGATTCCTGGTCTATATTTGCAATTGTGTTCTTGGTGCATTTACTCTTAAACCCGGACTGTGTTATTTGAGTTTGTACGTGCCTCTGTATGTACATTGTTCAGAAAAGTTATCTCCAGACACATGCTAAGAAAAAAGGGCGAGGAAATATTTTCATTATTAAGAAAAAGACCCTTCATAAATCAATACCCTTTGAAAACACACTGCAGGATCTTAGCATCTGGAAAGCATTTCCCTAGAGTTGATGCTAATCATAGTTAGCTGATAATAACCATTGTTTATTACAGGGTAGACGAGAGGTAAATATTCCCCTGGCCAAGGTGACTAGAATCAAGGGTGTCAGTCTCTAAATTAGGGAGTCCAGGACTGAAATAAAAACACAATTTCTTCGCATGGAAGGTGGTGAATCCTTGTAATTCTCCTTCTCAGTGGGCACTGCGTTTCTGGGAATATGCAACAGAAAACTCAGCGGATCTTTGTAAAGATTTTTGTTCAGGAGAATGTTGCTTGAGTGAAGGATCACATGATCTTATCGCAACATTTAACTAGATGAAGTGGCTGAATAGTCTTCACCTGTTTCTTTCTTATTTCTTCATATCCTTTCTCCCGTTTGTGAACTTTCTGACAATGGAGACCAAAATGCTGGAGCAACAAATAAGATCCTAAAGCAGCTCAGCTGGTCAGGCAGCATCTGTGGAGGGAAATGGAAAATCAATGATTTGGGCCGAGGTCCTTCATCTGGACTAAAAGACAGAGGGAAGATGGCGGCAAGGGTTGGGACGAGAGCTGAGAAGTGGTAGGATGTTCTAGCTGAGGAAGGGTGATAGGCAGATGGAGAGTGGAAATACAGACACAGGCTGGATGGTGATAGATGGAGGCAATAAAAGGTTTCTGATTATGGAATCTGATAGGAGAGGAAGGAGGAGCATGGAATCAAGTGAGGGAGGGCAAATGGGAACAGTAAAGAGAGAGGGGGATGTGGAAGAAGTGTGTGGGTGATGGACAGATGGTGTAGATGGAGAAGTAGAAAGAAAACAGATAGAGGTTGATGTGAACATATAAAGGTTGAGTAGATAGGCAGGAATCAAAAGAGCACTTTACCAGAAATTGGAGGACACCCAGGAAGAATATGACAAATTGTTCCTCTAATCTGCATTTGGCGTCACCCTGGCAGAGGAGGGACATGTCAGTGTGGGAATGGGGAGGGGCATTAAAATGGTAACAACCAGGAAATCCAGGAAGTCGCAGCAACTGGCACACTGATGTTAGACAGGCAGTCACCCAGCTTATGCATGGTCTCACCAATGTAGAGGCTGCATCAGGAGCACCAGGTGCAATAAACAAAGCAAGAGGAGATTCATGTGAATGTCTGCCTCACCTAAACGGGGCTGTTGAATTCCCTGGATAGTGTGAGGGAGGAGAAGTAGAGACAGTTATTACACCTCGGGCATTTACAGGGGAAGGAATGGGATGAGTGGGGTCTGGGAATACCTGATTCTGCTGTTTTAAAAATAATAGCTTCATATCAGTTAACTGTCATAAGACAAAAGAGCTGATTGTGGACTTCAGGAAGGGTAAGACAAGGGAACTCACACCAGTCATAGAGTGATCAGAAGTGGAGAGAGTGAGCAATTTCAAGTTCCTGGGTGTCAAGATCTTTGAGGATCTAACCTGATCCCAACATATCGATGCAGTTATAAAGAAGGCAAGACAGCAGTAATGTTTCATTAGAAGTTTGAAGAGATTTGGTTTGTCACCTAGAACACTAGAAAACTTATACTGAGGAGAGCATTCTGACTGTCTGTATGGGGGGGGGGGGGGGGGGGAGATATTGCACAGGACCAAAAGAAGCTACAGAAAATAGTAAAGTCAGTCAGCTCCATCTTGGAAACTAGCCTCCGTACTATCCAAGACATCTTCAAGGAGAGGTGCCTCAGAAAGGTGACATCCATTATTGAGGACCCCCATCACCCAGGGCATGCCCTCTTCTCATTGTTATCATCAGAAAGGAGATACAGAAGCCTGAAGGCACACAGTCAACGATCCAGGAACAGCTTCTTCCCCTCTGCCATCTGATTCCTAAATGGACATTGAACATATAAACTCTACCTCACTTTTTATATATATATTATTTTAATCTATTATATATATATATATGATAATAAATCTGATCCTGATTCTGATGAAGATTTTAAGCAACGTTATCCCATTAAGCATAATGAAAAGGGCTTTAAGAGAAATCCTGAGATTTCCCTGAAATCCAATGACCAGATCCCCAAGTTGACAAATCCCTGAAACTTTACTGAGGAAGTCGAAAGCCCATTGTCTGTGATTTCATGAGCCCACTAAAGGCTGGAGCTGAAGACAGCCTGTCCTTGGGTTAGGGAACTGCACATGTTTGCCGGTTGGAAGGGAGGAATGGGGCCTGTTCCTCTGTTGCTTTATCGCTTGGTGTGTTCTAGCTTGTTGTGTTCTTTGTTCTGCCAAATTTAGTGGACATTCTCTGCTGGTGCTGGAATGTACGGTGACACTTGCAGGCTGCCCCAGCACAAACGATGCATTTCACTATACATTTCATGTACAAATAATAAGTAAAAATGAATCTGAATCCAGCAAACCTAAAATCGAATAAAAATAATTATCTTTGGAAAATTCTGTTCTTCCTGACTAGAAGGAGGGATGGCTATTGAGGTTAGTCTCATGGGGAAATAGAAGGGAGGGGGCTGGAGTGGGGGTTGGTTCACTACTTGACAACAGACCGAGTGCATTGCAGTGTATCAGTTGGAAGTGAGGTCAAGCACTATATTGAACAGGTACTGTTAGATGTAATTGAACAGCCAATGGGCATTTCTAATCAATCTAGGAAAGAATGGAAAGTGTAGTGTAGTCTTGTGCAGATTGTGTGCCTTTGAACCAAATTGATCCATTGTGTTGCAAATCCATTATCAGGAATTCAAAATGCCTTTATCAGCTTTTATATTTTGTTCTTTTTTTCTGACATTTAACATTGCTTCAGGTTAAAATGCGAACCAGCTGATTTTTGCTAAGACAGCATAATGACATATTTAAGGGTCAGTTTAATTTATAGTCGTCCCTTTTAGTTTGACAAATGCCTAGGAACTCTTTGTAAAGATTGATGGACTCTGTTCTGTATGAGCAGCCATTATACATTTCTTTTCCAGTGCATTTCCATTGTATCATTGTCTCTTCAGGGTCTTTTAAAAAGAGACTGGCCTGAAACACATGCCCTCCAAATGTTGTTTCCTATGAAGCCGACTAAAATATTTAAAATCCTTGATTGGGAAATTGCAGCGAATCCTAGAAATGTTCTATCAAGGTTATAATAAACCAGACTATAGTATATTTCTTGATGCAAATTGTTTGCAGTTAGGATGCTGCTAGAAAAAGTTATAATTCCCCCCCCCCCCCACCCCCAGCTTGCCTATGTAGCTACAACCTGCACATGTAAATGAGCATTTGGTAAATTAACAAGATTTGGCGACTACTATGGGATTGCAGATATATTCTGGCACGTGGAAACTTGGTTTATGGTTCCATTTCTGATTTTCGAACCATTTGAGTATGAACAGCTCACAGGGCCAGGACCCTCTGTATTAATAGGCACAGCACAAGCACCGCTAGTAAGTTCACCAAAGTTGTTGGCAGAATCTCAGATGGTGATGAGGAGGAATGGAAAACATTCTGACTAGTCATATCACTGTCCGGTGCGGAGGAACCACCACACAGGATTAGAAAAAGCTGCAGCAGGTTATAAACTCAGCCAGCTCCATCATGGACACTAGCACTCCCACTCCCCCATCAACCATCACATGCCCTCTTCTAATTACTACTATCAGAAGGGAAGTACGAGAGCTTGAAGGTACTCAACTTTCTAGAAATAGTTTTTTCTAGTCCACCCTCAGATTTCTGAGCAGACCATGAACCCATGAACACTAACTCATTATTTTTGCTCTCTTTTTGCACTACATATTTAATTTTTATATATACAGTATATTTCTGATTGTTATTTATAATATATTTTATATATTGTATTGTACTGCTGCATCAAGACAACAAATTTCGCAGCATAGGCTAGTGATAGTGGTTCTGAGACCTAAGGTCAAACACAAATCTTGTAGGTGTCTGATGTCATCTTGTGATGATGCATATCCAACTAATGAGGAGCTCACTTTAGCATTTGACTCTTTGTCGATGTTGCTTTCAGCCCAGTGTGCAAAATAAGGATGGCAAAGGTAGGTAATCCCTTGGCTTTCCCACAACTGTCCCACAACAAAGTCATGAAGAGCAGAGATAGGGTGTAAACAGAAATAGGGGTATGTCTTTTTCCCAGAGAAAGGGAAGCAAAAATTACTGCTAAGCTTAAGGTGAGAGGGGAAATACTTAAAAGGGACAAGAGGGACATCTTCTTCCTGCAGAGGGTGGTCTTTGTTTGAACAAGCTGCCAGATGAAGTGTTTGAGGCAGGTACAATAATATTCAAAAAACACTTGCACAGTTTAGATGGATGAGGGCCAAAAGAGAGAAAATAAGACTAGCTTACATGTGCATCCTTGATAGCAAGGATGAGTCAGGCCTAAGGACTTGTTTCTGTGCGGTAAGACTCTATGACATCGTCGACCAGAATGAAAAACAATAGAGAAAATATTTTTAAATTCTGCTGTCTCTGTGACTCCTTAGTGATCAGAATCAGGTTTATTATCATTGACATGCAGTATGTCATGTAATTTGTTGTTTTGCAGCAGCAGTACAGTTCAAAACATTAAAAAAACCCTAAGTTACAACAAGAATATATAAAACAAGCAAAAACAGAGCTTAATGGTGAGGTAGTATTTATGGGTTCATGGACAATTCATAACTTTGATGGCAGAGGGGAAAACACCATTCCTGAAACATTGAGTCTGGGTCTTCGACCTCCTGTACGTCCTCCCTGATGGTAATATAACCATATAACATATAACAATTACAGCAAGGAAACAGGCCATCTCAGCCCTTCTAGTCCATGTTGAACACTTACTTTCATCTAGTCCCACCTACCTGCACTCAGCCCATAACCCTCCATTCCTTTCCTGTCCATATACCTATACAATTTTTTTTCAAATGACAAAATTGAACCTGCCTCTACCACTTCTGCTGGAAGCTCATTCCACACAGCTACCACTCTCTGAGTAAAGAAGTTCCCCCTCGTGTTACCCTTAAAGTTTTGCCCCTTAACTCTCAACTCAATGAGAAAAACTCTCAATAATGAGAAGAGGGCATGTTCTGGACAGTGATGATCCTGTGATGGATGTCACCTTCATTTTGAAGATACACACAAAATGCTGGAGGATCTCAGCAGGTCAGGCAGCAGCTATGGAAATGAATAAACAGATGTTGTTTCAGGCCGAGACCCTTCTTCTGGACTGGAAAGGAAGGGAGTAGATGATGGAATAAAGAAGTGGGGTGGGGGGATGATCACTAGAAGGTGACAGGTGAAGGCAGGTGAGTAGGAAAGATAAAGGAGTGGAGAGAAAGTACAAGTTCCCGTGAAGGAGACGTGGCTGTAGTCTGGGTGAGTGCATGGTTGAAGAGTCAGAGGGCACAGATCCACAGAAGGGGAGCAGTGAGAAAGGGTCTCACTGAACTGATGCCCTCGATGGTGCAGAGGCTGGTGCCCATGATGAAACTGGCTGAGTCGACAAACCTCTGCAGCTTTTTCTGGTCTTTTGCATTGGAGCAAAACTAGGCAGTGATGCAACCAGTCGGAATGCTCTCCACACTTCATCTGTAGAATTTGCTGGAGTCTTTAGTGACATGCCATACCAAATTTCCGCAAACTCCTACTGAATTGTAGCTGCTGGCATGCTATGCTGTCTTTGCAATTGCATCAACATGTCGGGCCCAGGAGAGATCCCTTGAATCGTTGAAGCCCAGGAACTTGAAAATGTCTTTCCTTCCACCACTGACCCCTCAGTGAGCACTGGTGTCAGCAGAAGGACTTGGACAAATTGGAAGAATGGGCAAAATAATGGCATTTGGAATACAGTGTAGGGAAGTGTTTGGTCATGTACTTTGGTAGGACATAGAAGAAATAAAGGTGCGGACTGTTTCTAAACAGGGAGAAAATTCAAAATTCAGAGGCATGAAGGGATTTGGGAGACCTCATGCAGGATTCCCTAAAGGGTATCTTGCAAGTTGAGTTGGTGGTAAGGAAGGCAAATGCAATGTTAGAACACAAAAGTAGGTATGTAGTGCTAAGGCTTTATAAGGTATTGGTCAGACTGCACTTAGAGTATTGTGAGCAGTTTTGCCCCTTATTGGATAGGGTCTAGAAGAGCACAAGAATATCCCGGGAATGAAAGGGTTAACATATGGGACAAGGAATGTTTGATGGTTCTAGGCCTGTACTCGCTGGAGTTTAGGAAAATGAGGTGATTATCTCATTGAAACCTATCAAAAATTGAAAGGCCTGGATACAGTGGATGTGGAGATGATGTTTCCTATAGCAGGGGAGCTAGGACCAAAGGACACAGCCCCAGTATAGAAAGGAGATGAGCAATACCCAGAGGGTGGTGAATCTCTGGAACTCATTGCTGCAGATCACTGGGCAGGCCAAATCACTGGGTGCATTTAAGGCAGAAGTTTATAGATTCTTGATTAATCAGGACATCAAAGATTACAGGAATAAGGCAAGAGAATGGGCTTGAGAGGAATAATAAATTAGCCATGGTGGAATGGTGGAGCTAACTCAATGGGCTGAATGGTCTAATTCTGCTCCTATATCATATGGTATTCTAGATGTTAGTTCTCTCGACTTCCTGAAGTCCACAATCAATTTCTCGGTCATGCTGACACGGAGTACAAGGTTGTTCTTGGGGCACTACTCAATCGCTCATGTGGGATCTATCTCACTCCTGTATTCTCATTCCAGGGAAATGGGATGGGGCACTAAAAACAATGCTGAGCTCAGTAACTACAGCAACAACTCCACCCTGCTGGCAGTGAGCTCGCCTCAATATCCAACATCACCCACCCTGTCCCGAGCAGGTCTTCAGCGGCTGACCCTGCAGATCACACGCTTGGAAAAGCCTGAGCACCCACCAGCTCAGCTCGATGCCTGCAACCGCAGCACTCACTCACGCAGCCACCAAGCTGCACCAGCACAGACTTGATTGGAAAGATGCCAACCATCACAGCAACCTCCAGTGCTCCCAGAATTTTAGAGGAGAGGGGATGGGTAGATTGCTAAGGGCAACAAGACTTCCTCCTGTCTACATTGCCTAATGAGTTCTGCAGGTTTAAATGAACTTTTCCTTTGCATTTACTTTTTTTTCAGCTGGTGGGGAGGGAACTTCCTTTCAGCAGCTGTGAGGAGTGCAAACCTCTGGTTAAATGGAGCAAACCCTGATGGTGTAACACAACCAACAGCAGACTGACAGTCTGTTCTGTTCAGTTCCTGTTAAACTTAATTGGAATGGGCATAAAACTAACTGTGCATTCACAATTGATTGTTCTGCTTCCTAACATACGCACGATCTAGCCCGCTGCGTTAGATTTTCTCCCCAGATTACTGCACGCCCGATGACATACTGTTGGTAAAGTGCGTATCGTTACAGTCATTAAAACCTGAATCAGAATCAAATCAGATCTATTGTCACTGAAATTTGTTGTCTTGTGACAGCAGTACACCGCCAGACTTAAAAACAAACAGAAATAAAATAAGTAAATAGTGCAAAAGAAGAATAGTGAGGTAGTGTTCATGGGTTAATGGACTGTTCAGATTTCTGATGGCGGAAGGGAAAAAATGTTCCTAAGAGGATAGGTGTATGTCTTGAGGGTCCTATTCCTCCACCCCGATGGTAGTAATAAGAACAGAGCATGTCCCAGATGGTATTGGTCCTTAATACTTCTTCTTGAGGCATTGCCTTTTGGCGATGTCATTGATGGTGAGGAAGCCTGTGCCCACAATGGAGCTGGCTGAGTTTTCAACCCTCTGTAGCCTTTTTTTCCATCCTGTGCATTGGAGCCTCCATATCAGGCAATGATGCAACCAGTCAGAATGCTCTCCATTATATATCTGAAGAAATTTGCTGGAATCTTTAGCGACAAACTAAACCTCCTCAAACTCCTAATGAAATAAAGTTGCTGTCAAGACTTCTTTGTGAATGCATGAACATGTTGGACCCAGTGGAATTTGTAGTGTCGGTGTGAGCTATTCAGCTCAGTGTGTCAATGTCGACCAAAAAGAGCTTCTAACTGTTGTCCCAATAGCAATTCTCATTCCATGGGCTTATAAGTTGTGTTGTTTGATATCCAAGTTCAAGGTATGTCAGAATGTGAATGGGAATCAGAATTAGAATATTTGGCCACCAGGAAATTCTGCTTTTGGCGGATGGAGTGAAGGTGCTCGATAAAGTGGTTTCCCAATTTGCATTGGGTTCTTATCGGTGTAGAGAAGGCTACAGTGGGAGCACCGGATGCAATAGACAGCCCCAACAGATTCGCATCTGAAGTGTTGCCTCTGGAAGGACTAGCTGGGGCCATGATTCGAGGTAAGGGAGAAGGTGAATTTCTGTCACTTGCAGCAATATGTGCCAGGAAGGAGAGTACTGGGAGAAAGATGAATGGACAAGAAAATCACAGAGGGAGCCAAATTCAGAGAGTGGAGTGGGGGTGGGGGGGGGGGAGGAAGTAAAGATGTTTGGTGGTAGGATCCTGTTGAAGGTAGTGGAAGTTGTGGAGAATGATGTGTTGGATCTGGAGGCTCATGATGAGGTAGGTGAAGACAAGAGGAATTTTATCGTTGTTAAGTTAACCCAAATCTAAATGAACATGGATTACGCACCTCAGGGGAAAAATCCTGCATGCATTTACCCTGTCTACACCCCTCATAATTTTGTACACCTCTACCAAAATTTAAAATGTGAAGTTGTTTCTTTCAGTTCAGAAAATGGAAGTCCATTCCAAGTATTGATTACTCTTCACGTGAAGCTCTTTCTGAATTATAGCTGGTCTTGACCTGTATCAGTTGTTGAACAGTTTTTCTCTGCTCTGAATGTGATTTCATTGAAAATATTGTCTTGTTCAAGCATTTCCTAATCCACTTTGATCTGTGTAATGTCCTTGTAATGTTTTGACTTCTTTTATTTTCCCGCTATCCAGGATGTGCCCTCTTCATCGAGGACTAAGTGCAGGAGCCTGAAGGCACACACTCAACCTTTTAGGAACAGCTTCCCTGATCCCATGAACACTATCTCACTATTTTGCTCACTTTTTGCATTATTTATTTACTATATGTCTATAGTAACCTAAAGTGACATTAATATATTGTCTGCTGCTGCAAAACAACAAATTTCACGACATACTCTATGTCAGATATATGACATAGACACATGACAATTGGATCCTGATTTGTGGCTTTAGCACCATATTTTTTGCATGCTTAAAAGCCTTGGCTGCATCCAGTCTTGACAATAATAGCTTCCTTTCTCCAAATATGTCTTCTGAAAGTGAATTCAAATTCATAATCTTTCAAAGTGGGATGTAAACGCAGTTTACTCTGGATTTGTAATCTGATAGCATGACCACATTATTCCTCGACTCAAGCAGTCCATAATCTTACTTCTCGCTCTGCCTTTTGAAGTTAGTAATGCTAATCACTTGTCTCACATTCATTTTTTTTACATATTTAAACATCCTCTAAGTACATTTGAGTGTTCCTTTATCTTTTAATATTTCACAAGCTCTATCCCACTCCTATCTTATATCTCATTATCTGGCCACATTATCTCTCTCCAAACTATCTTTCTCTCTCTCTCTAGCTCTCTTTCCCCTCTCTTTCTGTTTCTCTCTACATCTCTATTTCACACTCCATCCTTTTCACTTTTTCCTTCTCTATATCTGTTTCCCTCACTATGTCTCTCTTTGTATCTATTTCTCTCTCCTGTTTTCTCCCTCTCTTTCTCTTTTTAATGAGGGATTTACTGCTCTATTTTTCCTAAGCTTATTAATGTACTGTATATCTTGCTGTCGGTACTCAAGGGTGGGGCTGCCTCTGTGCTGCTGATGGCTGTACATGATAAATATGAGAGGCACAACTTCCTGAAGTAAGTAGATGGTTGTACAATTGTTCAGCACAATAATCAAAGCCTCACAGCTGAAGCTGAATTTACCCAGAATACTAGCTGCTGCCACGCTGAAAATATTACATCCAAACTTAGCCCTTCATGTTCATTAGAAGGAACTTTTGTATTTTGTATAAACATGGTTTCGGAGAATGTTCTACTTCACAGCATATTCCTGAACATTTTCTGTTCAGTGACTGTGGACAGCCCATTACAGAAATCTGTCAACCTTGAAGCTGGGTTGATTGATGTCCTAGTTTATGTCTCATAAACCACTGCTACCTCAAACTCTTCTGAATTCAGCAGAATTTGGATTCTGAGGAATACAGACAGTCAGCACATCAAGTGAATGATAAAACTCTCTGCCACTTTATAAAGAGTGAAATTCAAGATCTTAGATTAATTAATAAAGGGATTCAGAAAAAACCTGGGAATACTGATGCATCAATATTTCATTCCAAATGAGCTTCAAAGTAGCGTTTTTTTATTTTCTTGCAGCTTATTACTTGTACAATTTCTTTTTGAAAAAGGAAAATATTTTCATTCTTGATAACTTTGAAATTATAAACACATTTCCATGTGTTTTTTCTGGTTGCATCAGAGCTTAAATGTTTGAACCTCCGTGACCGTCAACGTGATAAGCTATATTCTCACAAGACTTTGAAACAGCAACAGACTACAGATTGGAAGCTACTGTGAAGATTTCTCTCCGGGAGGAAGTGCCATGCATTTATTAAAATTGAATCAGCTTTACATTAAATTTGTTTCTGTACATTTTCGTGGACACGTATTGTTTCCAAAGTGGAAAGAGAAGAAAGCAAAGATTTATTGTCACTTCAGTCTAAGACTGGGTCTGATGGCCCCCTGAGAGAGATGTGCAGAACATTAGAGAAATGCCTTCAGGCTGATAGAACTTCCTGCGGAAAAGATAGTAATAAGATCTTATCCTTATGTCAACCATGGCTCATTGGGTGGCACTCCCACTTCTGCATCAGAAGGTTGAAGGTTCAAGTCCCACCCGAGAGATCTGAGGATGAAAAGCTAGGCTGGCAGTCACGTACAATGCAGAGTACTGAGCTGTCAGTAGGGCAGTACTGAAGGGATATAGTGCTTGTGGAGGGCCAGTATTAAGAGAGTGCCGATACCAGTGAAGAGGGAGAATTGAGGGAGCATTCTCGTCGTGGAGGGCAGTGCTTATGGAGGGGCTGTACTGACAGAGTCCTGTGGCAATTAAGGGGCTGTACAAAAGAAATGTCTGTGCTAGTGAAGAGGAAGCTGGTAGAGTAAGGACAATGCTGAGCGAGTACTGAGTTAGTGAAAGTGAAGGACTGAGGGAGCTGGTAGTGCAGGTGCTGTACTGAGGGAGCAAATCATAAACATGAGAAAGTCCATTTCTTTCTGGACACCAGACCCAACCAGCTCCCCCCCCCCCCCCGCCCCCCACACACACCACCACTACTCTCCACCATCTGGCGGAACTGGTTCTCAATATTTTTGCCTTCAGCTCCTCCCACTTCCTTCAAACAGTGGGTGGAAAATGTTAAAGGGCTGGAAAAGAAACAATCTGATAGGAGAAGAGAATTGACCATGGGAGAAAGATAAGGAGGAGTGGCACCAGGGGGAAGTGATAGACATGTGAGAAGAAGAGGCAAGAAGACAGAGTGGGGGAGAGAAGAAGAGGGAAGAGTGAAGAACAAAATAATCACTGGAAGCAGAAATCAATGTTCATGCTATCAGGTTGGAGGCTACCCAAATGGAATATAGTGTTACTCTTCCAGGCTGAACACAGCCTGATCATGGCAAAAGAAGGAAATTCACTAGGAAATCCCACTTTTGGCAGATGGAGCATAGGTGCTCAACGATTTACCTCAGGTCTCACCAACGTGGGAAAGGCCGCATCTGGAGCACTGGGTACAAAAGACAAACCCAACAGTTTCACAGCTTGGAGGACTTGCCTCACCTAGAAGGACTGTTTGAGACACTGAATGGAAGTGAATGAGCGGAGATATGTGCCAGGAGGGACAAATGGACACGGGAATCATGGATGGAGCGATCCTTCTGGAAAGAGGAGAGTGGGGGGGAGGTAAAGATGTGTTTGTTGTTGGGATACCGTTGAAGATGGCATATGTTGTGCAGAATGATGGTTGGATGCAAAGGCTCATGCTAAGGTAGGTGAGGACAAGTGGATCTCTCTCATCTGGCAGTATAAAGATGGGGTGAGCATGGATATCCATGAAATGGAGGAGACGCAGGCTAGAGTAGAGGAAGGAAACCCCATTCTTTGAAGAAGGAGGACATCTGTGATGTATTGTAAAGGAAAGCTTTATCCTGGGAACAGATACAACAGAGATGAAAGAACTGAGAAAAGCATTTTCACAGGAAACAAGGTAGGAAAAGGTATAGTCAAGATAGCCATGGAAATCGGTAGATTTATAAAAGATACCAGTAAACTGTTTGTCTCCAGAGATGGAAACAGAGATCGAGAAAGAGGAGCGAGGTGTCAAAAATGCACCAAGTGAACTTAAGGCAGGGTGGAAATCGGAGGCAGAGTTGATGAAATTGATGAACTCAGCATGGGTGTTTGAAACAGCTCCAATGCAGTTATCGATGTAGCACAGAAAGATTAGAGGAGCTTTACCAGGGAAGGCTTGGAAGACGGACTATTCGACGTTGTCAATGAAAAAGCAAGCATAGCTGCAGTCCATAAGAATGCCCATGGTTACCCCTTGAGTTTGGAGGAAGTGGGAGGAGCTGAAGGAGAAATTATGGAGGGTGAGGACCAGTTCTGGCAGACGGAGGAGGGTGGTGGTGAAGGGGAACTGGTTGGGTCTTTTGTTGAGAAAGAAGTGGAGTGCTTTAAGACCGTCTCGATGGGGAGAAGAACTGTATAGGGACCTGGAATCCATGGTGAAATTGAGGCATTCAGTGCCAGGGAATTGAATGTTGTTGAAGAGATTGAGAGCATGTGAAGTGTCACAGATGTAGTTGGGAAGGGACTGAACCAAGCCGGGTAGAATGCAGTTGAGGTATGAGGACATAAGTTCAGTGGACAGGAGCAGACAGAGACAATAGGCCTACCTGGACAGTTAGGTTTATGAATCTTGGATAGGAAGTAGAAGCGAGCTGTGCAGTGTAAGACAACTATGATGGTGGTGGCAGTGGATGGGACTTCTCCAGAGATGATAAGGTTAGTAATACTGTCTGAGCCAATTTTCTGATGATTCTGATGGTGGTCCTTTTCAAGTGGTAGGTATGAGGAGGTGTTTGAGAGCTGCCACCTGGCCTCAGCGAGTTAGAGGTCAGTGCACCACAATACAATAGGGTTTGGTGGTAAGTTTGGATTGGTGTGGAGAGAGTCAAGGGCAAGGAGGCAACGTTCATGTAGGAGAGAGGAGCACTGAAGTTGAACCAGTTCATATCTCATTGGCAATTAGAGGTGAAAAGAACTAGAGCAGGCAGAGAACCAGAGTGGGGCGTGCAAGAAGAGGAGGAGGAGGAGGTTGGGTGAAGGAGTCATCAGTATTGGGTATGGAAATGTTGCCTGAAGAAATGGGCTCAGAGATGGACGTGACAGAAAAAGAGGTTGGCATCTTGGTGGGCGTAGAGCTCACAGAGGTGTGGGTAAAGGGACAAAGGTAAGCTCAGACTCACACGTCTGACTGAATAGAGGTGCTCAATAAAGTGGTCTTGCCAATCTGTTTGGTCTTTTTCCAACATAGTGAAGACCAGTTCATTTGTATTGCATAGAACACATACCAAATGCTGGCGGAACTCAGCATATCAGGTAGCATCTCTGGAAAGGAATAAGCATTCAACATTTTGGACCAGGACCTTTCATCCAGATTAGAAAGGGGAAGAATCACATGCTGTCCACTCTATTGGAAGACGTGCACATGAAACACTACTTCACCTGGAAATGTGTGGGAAAGGTGCTGTGAAATGTTGGTGGCAGTCAAAGAGTGATGGAGGGAACTGAAAGGGAATGAGAGAAGGAGATGATTATAGTTGTGCCATCTCTTCAAAGGTGGCAGAAATTCCAAAGAATGATCCATTGAACATAGTCTGGTAGATTAGAAGATCAGGATAGGTAAAATCCTATCCTTGATCTGGTTGGGAGGAGAGGTATTGAGAGAAGGTTGCTGGAAATGGACTAGATTTATGAGGATATTGCCAGGAATCAAGGGACAGAGTATATAGGTCTTGATAGGGCTGAGGATGAGACAGTTAGTGTGCAAGTAGATGTAGTGTGTAGTGAGATTGTGAGGAAGAATAGGCAAATGATATGGCAAAATTGCAGTCAGTTGGATGAGTTGAAGTGTAAAATGGAGGCAAAATCAAAAAGGGCAATGAATACAGGACTGTTATATTTGAATTCATGCAGTATACAGAATAAGATAAATGATCCTGTAGCACAGGTTTCAGATTGGTAGGTATGATGTGGGCATCACTGATTCATGGCTGAAGGAAGATCACAGTTGGGAGCTGAACATCCAAGGATACACGTTGCATTGAAAGGACAGGGAGGTAGGCAGAGGGGGTGGGATGGTTCTGTTGGTGAAAAATGAAATCAGATCCTTAAGAAGAGATGACATGGGATCAGAAAATGTAAAATCCTTGCTAAGATACTGCAAGGCTAAAATGAACCTTATGGGAGTTATGTACAGGCCTCTGACCAGTAGCCACGATGTGGGGTATAAATTACAATGATCAATGTTATGGTTGCCATGGGAGTTTTCAATACGCAGATAAATCGGGAAAATCAGGTTGATGCTAAATCCCAAAAGAGGGAATTTGTAGATTGCCGGCAAGATGGCTTTTCAGAGCAACTTATGGTTGAGCCCACTACGGGATAGGCAATTCTGGAATGGGTGTTGTGTAATGAACCAAATTTGATTCGGGACCTTAAGATAAAAGAACCTTTAGGATGCAGTGATCATAACGTGATAGAATTCACCCTGCAGTTTTGTTTTCCAGATGCTTTTCCGGAGATGGTATCTGTACCTCTTGTATGTTCCTTGGTCACCAGACCTTAATGCCATTGATCTGGCCCTCAGCAGATTGCAAATCTCACAGTTCATTCAGGACTTCTGGCTGGGGAAGACTGAGTGATTTGGTGGGCACACACTCGCCTTCGACTGTTTTTTATAAAGTCCATGACAACCACGGCAGATTCTTTCAGATCCTCTGATAAATCCCTGAATGCAGCCCAGTCCACTGACTCAAAACAATCCCTTAACTGCTCCTCTCTCTTCTATGACCACCTCTTTGTTTTCCTTATCTCTGGAGCCTTGCTCTTTAGCCTCTGCCTGTAGGCAGATAGGAAAAGGATAGCCAAGTGATCAGATTTCCCAAAATGTGGTCTAGGCTTGGAATGGCTGTCATTCCTTATCATAGTGCAGCAGTGGTTGAGTGTGTTGGGACCACTGGGCTGGTTCTTCAGTTTATATGCTGATGATAATTAGGCAGAGATTTTTTTCAAGCAAGCCTGATTGAAGTCCCAGCTATGATAATAAGTGCATCAGGTGGGCTGTTTCTTGTTTAGGAATAGCAGCATTCAATATCTTGAGCACCTGATTAACATCAGCTTTTGGAAGGTATATAAACTGTGGTCAGGATCATGGTGAAGAACTCTCTTAGTAAGTAGAATGGCCAGCATTTAATCGCTTGATGTTCCAGGTCATGGGAACAAAAGTATGACAAAACCATATGTCCGAGTACCAAAAGAATTTTATCATGAAACAAAGACTCTGACCTTTCGCCTCCTCCAAATCAGCAGTTCAGTCTATCCTATGTATTAAGAAGCCTTTGGCTCTTACCAACACATCCAACATGTCTGGAGTGAGCCATGCGTCCGTGAAACACAGAACACAGCAGTTCCTCATTTCACTCCAATATATCAATCTTCTTCTCTGCTGAGTCGAGAGAGTTTCATTCCTTTGTGTCTCAGACTGGATTGGAGTCCTCCCCTTCTCCCTCTCTTCTGGTCATCGAAATGTATCTTCACAAACACAAGAAAAACTGTCAATGCTGGAAATCCAAGGCAACCACATGAAATGCTGAAGGAACTCAGCAGGGCATCTACGGAAAGGACTAAACAGTCGACGTTTTGGGACATAGCTTTATCTGCTTAGAGGTGCTGTACTTGCATGCTTGAGAGTTATGTCCACAGAGTCCTTCCAAATTGTTAGTTCATTAAGATGGTTCAAAAGTTCATTGCTTAAAGGGAAATTACAGGCTGCAGATTACAATAAGAGCAATTCAGCCAAGGTATATTTAAACGTTTTTTAAGCAACCCACAACATGTAGCCATGGTTCACCAGTGCCATCTTATCATCTTGGAGTCACATGATACATAGGCCAAAATCAATATCATTTCCTTAAGGGGAGATCTTGGCTGACAAAAGGAATTCTTTGAGGAAATAACTATCAGGATAGACAAAGGAGAGTAACCGGATATTGTTTACTTGGATTTTCAGAAGATCTTTGACAAGGTGCCACACATGAGGCTGCTTAACAAGACAAATTACCTGGTGTTACATGAAGGATACTTGCATGGATAGAAGACTGGTTGTCTGGAAGGAGGCAAAGAGTGGGAATAAAGTGGGCCTTTTCTGGGTGGGTGCAGGTGGCTATTGGTGTTCCACAGGGGTTAACATTGGATCTGCTTCTTTTCATGTTATATATCAATGATTTGAATGACAGAATTGATGGATTTGTGACAACGTTTGTGTATGATGCAAAGATATGTAGAGGGGGAAATAGCATTGAGAAGTCTTCAGTAGGACTTTGACAGATTGGAAGAATGGGCAAAAATTGGCAGCTAGAATATGTTGCGGAGAAGTGTTTGATCATGCACTTTGGTAGAAGGAATACAGGTGTAGATCATTTTATAAGTTGGGAGAAAATTCAAAAATCAAATGTGAAAAAGGGACTTGGAAGTCCTTGTGCAGGATTTCCTAAAGGCTAACTTGTAGTTTGACTCAGTGGTTAGGAATGCAAATACAATTTTAGCACTCATTTTGAAAATGCTAGAATAAAAGAGCAAGGATGTAATTCTAAGACTTTACAAAGCATTTGTTAAGCTTTGGGTATCGTGAGCTGTTTCGGACTCCTTGTCTAAGAAAAGATGTGGAGGGACTGAAGAGGGTCCGGAGGAGCTTCACTAGAATGACTCTAGGAATTAAAAGGTTTCCGTATAAGGAATAGTGTTTAATGGTTCAGGGCCTGTACTCACTGGAATTTAGAAAAATGAGTGGGGATCTCAATGAACCCTATCAAATATTGAAAGAGTAGATTTGGAGAGGATGGTTTCTATAGTGGGTGAGTCTAGGACTGGAGGGCACCACCTCAGAACAGAGAAACATCCATTTAGAACAGAGGAGTATTTTTAGCCAGAGTGGCCACAGGCCAAACGTAAGCATATGGGAATAGCTCAGATGGGCATCTTAGACATGGACCTGCTAGACTGAAGAGTTTATTTTGTTCTGGAATACTCTACGACTTACCAAGATGCTTCGACAGCCCTGCCATCTTTAAGAGCAGCAAGAAAAGTAAAAGGAAGGTAGCTTGGTTTTACTAATGTGGAAAGTGTCATCATTAGTGGAGGTGGAGCAACTGGAAGAAATGAACGGACTTCTCACAGAAAACAAGATAGAAGGATGATAAGTCAAAATGACTAAAGGCTCAGTGGATATTGGTCATTGAATCCATTGGAGATGAAGATGGAGATCAAGAAAGGAAGTGGTTCAAGATGGAGCACAAATTGACAGCAAAGGTGAAAAGAGAAACCTTTGAGCTCTGAATGAAAGTAGGAAATAACAGCAACAGAGTCGTGAAAGTACCATGAAAAGGGGAGGAAGTTGTTTCCTGAGGAAAAGTGCTTTATGTAGCCAAACTGCTTATGCAAATTGATTGTTCTTGCTGACTTTCAGACCTGAAGCAAGGGAACTTAGGCTTGGTAAAGAGGATGACGAAGCATCTCTTCTGGGCTCACCACATTCAGTCCTCACCACGTCCCAATTTCTTCAATATGTTATACAATAGTATGCCCAAGTTGAAGAATGAAACAACAAAGCCATGCAGACACTTTTACAAAAACACTTTTTACAGAGTTTTTTGTTTAGTTCTGATCAGCACATTAATGAAGGATGTGAGGGCACTAGAGAAGGCCCAGAAATGATTAGCAGTTAGCGCGATGCTATTACGTCTTGGGGCATTGGAGTTTGGAACTCAATTCTCGCACTGTCTGTAAGGAGTGTATGCACGTCCTTGGAATGCATGGGTTTTCCCCAGGTGATCTGGTTTCTTCCAACAGCTCAAAGACATATCAGGTAGGTTAATCAGTCATTGTAAATTGTCGCATGATTAGGTTAGCGTTTAATCAGAATTGTCTGTGGTTGCTTGGATGACATGGCTCAAAGGGCCAGAATAGTCCACTCCCAGCTGTAACGCTAAATAAAAAATAGATCTCAGGATGAGAGATTACAGTTACAAGTACAGAAGAGAAGGAAGGTGTGATGGAAGAGTATGAAGCAGGCTGGACAGAATGGACACTGGAAGGTTACTGCCATTGGTAGAGGGAACAAGGACTAGAATTCACAGGTTAGAAGTTAAGAGAAGAATTAAAACCGATATGAGGAAGAACAGTTCCCTTCTATGTGTGACTGGAATCTGGGATGTACTGCCTGCAGTCGTGGTAACAACATACCGGCAGGGAATTAGACAAAATCCGAGAGAATATTGCCTGGCTGCAGAGACAGGACCTGTAGGTTGAACTAATGAGACACTGTGGTACAGAACTGACACAGGCATGGTGATGAGAATGGCTTCCCTCTGTGTTGTAAACATTCTTTGATTCCATGAAGTCGATCTCTAATTAAATCAGCACCAACTGGTTCTTCTCGCTTCCTTGGAAGTAGATCAATTGACTGATCACCAGTCAGTCAAATAATATTTCTATGTGTCATTAGTATTTCTTTGGAAACGTGTAGGTCACCTCTTCCCTATTGTATGGAAAATAGTAATGGTAAAAGGCTGCATTGTACACTATATGTTGATGCACATGATTTAGATTTAGATTTATTTATTAATCACATGTACATCAGAATATACTGTGAAATGCATCATTAGCATTAAGAACCAACTCAGTCTGAGAATGTGCTGGGGGCTCACCACAAGTGTCACCACACATTCCAGTACCAAGATAACACAGACCCCAGACTCACAGTCATCAGGCCTCAGACATCCAGACTCTCTGATAGAAACACAGAAACATAGAAAACCTACCGCACAATACAGGCCTTTTGGCCCACAAAGCTGTACCGAACAGGTCCTTACCTTAGAACGACCCAGGCTTACCCATAGCCCTCTATTTTTCTAAGTTCCTTGTATGCATCCAGGAGTCTCTTAAAAGACCCTATCGCTTCCACCACCGGCAGCCCATTCCATGCACTCACCACTCTCTGAGTAAAAAACTTACCCCGACATCTCCTCTGTACTGACTTCCAAGCACCTTAAATCTGTGCCCTCTTGTGCTAGCCATTCAACCCTGGGAAAAAACCTCTGACTATCCACACAATCAGTGCCTCTCATTATCTTATACACCTCTATCAGGTCACCTCTCATCCTCTGTCACTCCAAGGAGAAAAGGCTGACTTCACTCAACCTATTCTCATAAGACATGTTCCCCAATCCAGGCAACATCCTTCTTGGGGCTTCGACCTCTAGTCTCCCCAGCTTCGGACTTCGAGCTCCGGACTCACCAGTCTCAGGGTTTGACCCCATGACTCAGTAATCACGGGACACGCTGCCGGATTTCAGGCCTCCAATTCAAGGACTCATTGACCTCAGAACTGCCACCCCAGAACTCTTCAGACTCTTTGATCACCAGCCCTCATTCACAAGGTCCATGGACCTCAGACCTTGTGCCTCAGACCACTGACCATAGAGCACTCTTGATATCACTTGCCCAAATGTAAAGTTGCAAAAGCCACCATGGTTCTGGTCATAGTCAGAACTCTGGATTTTTCCCCCTTTTTTCTCCTCACCAGACAAACCCCAAATCCAAACAGAGCATCTTCCAACACTTTCCCTCCGAATCAAATACTCCAATATGGTAACTTCTTTCTCTTTAGTACATTAATTTATCTACAAGACTTGTTCCACTCATCATAATGGGTTTGCTAAGCTCAGAAAGTTCAGCAATATGAAGGGAATCATATGATATGGGTTAGTAGAAGAAAGTGACGCTGAGATCAAAGACCAGCCATCGTCTTACTGAGCAGTGGAGTGGGAATGAGGTCCGACTAGCTACACCTACTTCCATTTCTTCTGCCCTTATGTTATTTTTTATCACAATTCAAATGACATACTTGACACATTCTCATTGAAGTTGGTGAATAAGGAACCATACAAGCAATGCTCCACGAAGTCTTTAGAAGGAGTTAAAGAGATTTTGAAAGGAAAATTATGTAGAAAATAAGAGATCAATGATCTTGGCTTACTCCAGCACAGTAAAGATCCCAGTAGCTATGGCAGAGAGAATGGAAAAGATACCCAAGCAAGGAAAAAAATTAGCAAGTGACTCTGTTGCAGAAAATATTTCTGTCAGTGAATTCCAGACCACAAGAGGCTATTGTGTCTTTAATATGCATCCATTTTCTTGGTAAATAGCTCTTGCAATCAATATTGCAGATGAAAGGTCAACAGACTGAATATCAAATGATCAGACCTGCATCAGATCTAACAAGTAGTGCAGTTAGATCCATCTGATAAATAATTCTAACACTGCTGGTGATTATCTTTTTAATATTTTGTTGTTGTGTATCAGTGATGGGGTTAAAGTATGACAGGGTTGGCACAGACTGATGATAACGGAAGAACCTGTTCCACTGTCCAGTGATGAAAGGAATCAACTCCATAGAAAAGAAATATGTTTCCAAATGACTTCTGTCTGTGTGATTCTACTGTATCAAAGAACACTCCTTCCAAATTCCAAGAATGGTTGTTTATGTAGCGTGATGCTTCCCTCAAGAATTTACTGATACTTTAACTTTGCATCCAGTGATATTAATCCAGATTTTATTTTTGTGCTGGAATAAACTTTGCCCCAGGAGTCCAACATCCCACATGAGAAGGTGGGCAGGAGGCTTCAGGTAGTTGTTCTTGCTCAGACATTGCCCTCTGCGGGGTGCATGAAGGGAGCTCAGCGGGAATGTCAGGCCTGTGGCTACTGCGAGCTGCTTGACTACCTGAAACACTTTACATCCAGACTCCTGTTCATTTTAATAACCCAAGAGAAGAGACTTCTGAAAATGTGATGACAATGAAGAAATCAATATTTGCTGGGGGGAAAAGACTAGAAATATTTAGTCGGCTGAAAAGCCACTGTTCTGAATTTTCTCACTGTTTAACTTTGATTGTCATCCAATGTCTCTCTCTGTCTCCTAATCTCCTTCGCTCTACCACTGATTGTGTACTCTCTCTCACTCTCCCTTCCTCCCTCCCTCACTCTCCCCGTCCCTCTCTCTCACTTCTCTCTCTCTCCCTCCCTCTCTCCCTTCTCTCTCTCTCCCTCCCTCTCTCCCCTCCCCTTTCTCTCTCTCTCCACAAGCACACAAGTGAACACTATATAACCCGAGCTCAAATGTAACAATAAATTAACTTGAACACCTCACCAAAATTCCACAAACGCATTTTAAAACAGGAACAATAAGTAGCGCTGGCTGCTAGGTGCTGTTGACCACATCCCTAGAGCACCACACTTCCCCCACCAGAGGGGTCAGCTGTCCTTGGCAACCCCAGATCCAAAAAGAGTACAAGAGTCCCAGTGGTGGTCAACACTGGGGGCACTGGTGGTTGTCTGTAGCCCCACCCCCACCCACCAGGAGCGGAATTATTTGGAGAAGCAAGAGGCAGGGCACCCAGAATGTCACTTCCTTCTTCAGCCTCGCTGGGTCCGTGGTGGCCAAGGGCCGATACAGTGTCAGCCAGTCCTGGTGCAGCATGCCTGCTTTCCCCTGCTCAGGCAACTGCACCCAGTATATCACATCAGAGATGTGGCCAAACACCTCTCCCGGCCCCTCTTCCAGTGGCTTCCAAGTTTGGGGGAAGTCCCTTCTACCCGGTGGTGCAGTAGACCCATACCGGGGCCCCCACCAGGTACGGCGCCCGAGACCGGCGACCTGGCCCCATCTGGGACGTGCAAATGTTGCAGCACTGCCTGAGCAGCTCCACTTCCTGCTTGCACCCAGGTCAGTAGAAGCATTCATGCGACATACCCAATATCTTCATGACCGCAAAATAGCCAGCCCCCACCAGCACATGCACTGACCACAGCACCGTGGCGTGGAGCCCCTGGGGGACCAGCAGATGCAGGAGTTGTCTGTCGCCATTGGAAAACTGCCACCACCAAAGCAACAAGCCGTCGCGCACCTCCGGCGTGCCCTGCTGAAAGTATAGGGCATCGGTCTCTGGATCCATGACAAAGCCCTCTGCTCATTCCGGCCGTGTTCCCAAGCTCAGCCATCCTCTCTCCTGGGCTAGCACGCGATTGCTTACCTGCTCCCTGCCCAGCTGCTCGTGGTCAACAGAGGGGAGGTCTACCTTCCCTTCGGCTGCCTCCTAAAGCACCAACACCACTGCTTGCCCCTGGTTCCACTGTGGGGCGAGCTGCACTACGGCGGGCCGCTCTGAGACCAGTGGTGGTTGTTGCTGCACCCTCAGGGTCCGCTTCCTGGAGCTGGCCTGCTGGAGAGCCACAACTTCAGCACCGAGGTGGAGCGTTGCCCCCGGCACATCCACACGGGTCCCTGCAGCGGGACAGCAGGCCCAGGCCGATGATGCAGGACTCTCGGATGTCGGTAGCCTCATATTCCACTGTGTTTGTCCCCACTGCGTTCTTCCCATTCATCTTAAATGTATTCCCCCCCAAAACTTGACTTTTCTACCTGGAGAAGAAGGTTTTGACTACCTATGCGTCTTATCACTTTATAAGCTTCTGCCAGGTCTTCCATCAGTCTCCAATGCACCAGAGAAAACAACTGGAGTTTGTCCAACTTCTCCTTACAGCTTATACCCTATCTTTTTGTATCTCTCTTTAATGATAACAGTTGAAATTTAGAATGAGTTTTGTTGATCAATAGGATACCTTATATGTCTTATTTAGGAATAATAAATCAGAAAAGTGATTGAGTCTAGGTATTCTGTGCCTTGTGTCTGTTCTGGTGCTGTTACCCTAGCCTCTGTTGTAATGTACAATCATTAATCGTCAATCACACTGGGCTGACATTAATTCCTAGCTTGAGGACTCTCAAGCTAGTTTCAAGTTCCACTGAAACAAATTAACACCCAGCTACAGACCTCCCCGAAACACCAGTCTCTAGTTAACAGCTTTTGAACCGCTTGTTGCCGCAGTTACAGCATGTTGTGGCCTCTCTTCTGCTCGTCCTGTCCCTGCATCAAGTCTGGAAATTGAGGAGGGATGGAGGAAGGGTGGGAGAGAGTGGACTGAAATCCCGGAGGCCTGGAGCAGTCAATGTGCCAGCTGTTCAAAGAGCTGGCTTGAAAAAACTTCTGTATTACACAGTGCATGAAGTCTGAGCACAATTTCCTGAGTGACTTTTGTTAAAGTAAATCGTTACGTTTTTGTAACTTCAGAATATTAAACTAATTCAAAGGAAGACACAGGAGTCCAAAATACAGATCTAACTTTGAGTTTACTTTAAACAAGGCATGCATTTATCACGTGGTAGCGTGACAACGTATGCAATTAATATATTTTTACATATAACCAGTAATTAATTATTTAAATGAACAAGAATGTTTAATCAAGCAATATTACTCAAATATTATTCAAATATTAAATACACAACATAAATGATTAAATACTTTGCTGAAACTTAAAGAAGTGTCCTTCATGTGATCTTTTGCTTATATTTGTCATGGTTTTCTAAACTATGTTGCTTTCCCCATTAAAGAGACTTTCCTCCAAGTCTAAACTCATTTCTGTGCAATGTCAGTATGTTGAATGTTTTGTTCTTGATTGCCTGAATGTTTGAAAGACGCCACACCCAGCACAAGACAGCCTCCTTGATTTAAACACTAACACACAACTTCCACCACCCTTGTTTAGGAAATGCCTGGGCCCAAACCTTTTGCTGCAGGAAACAAAAATTGCTGGAGGAACAGCCAAGTTAGGCAGCATCTACAGAGGGAGATAGACTACAGAGGAAGGGGACAGAATCTGCCTGACTTGCTGAGTTCCTCCGCCATTGTGTATGTGTTGCTCAAGATTTCCAGCATCTGCAGAATCTTTTGTGTCTCTGATTCACTGCGCTCTTTCATTAATTCTATTATGGTTATTATTCTATTACAGATTTATTGAGAATGCTGACAAGAAAATGAATCTCAGGCTTGTATAAGATGATATTTATATACTTTGATGTTAAATTTACTTTGAATTTTAAACTATTTGCATACTATAATCACCTCATCTACTAACAACCATTCTTATGAAAATAAAGCGAGGCATTTTCCAGGGCAACTCTCTAAGTCCACTACGGTTTTATCAAGCTTTAAACTTGCTCTCTAATGAAGCAGACGAAAGTAAGGTATCATACTGGAGACAACCATATAAGTTATACCTTGATACAGCTTCTACACATGGGCATTTAAAATTATACAGTCCTTCATTAATAAAGCTAAAGCAGTTAGAGCCACATGTATTTTCCAAAGATGTAAACATGAACTTTGGATTAGATAAGTGCAGAACATTAAACATTAAGAAAGTTGCAATAAAGCTAGTAGAATATAAAACAGAACAGCAGGATACAATACAATCGATGGATGAATATGAAAAATATAAGTATCTGGGATATCAACAAGCAAAGAATATGGATCATAGTGCAAAAAAGAAAAAAAGCTTTTGACAGAATTTACTTCAAGGCCTAAGAAAATCTGCCAAATGATCCCAGTACTAAAAATATAACCAAAGTAATAAACACTTGCACTATACCCACATAAACATATTCTTTTGGCATAATATATTGGTCTGAAACTAATCTGAAAAATTTACAAAAAAAAAGAACTGAAATGACAAATTTTAGAAAAGAACAGGAATAACAGACATTAAAAATTTACACAACAGTCAGATAAAACTTCTAAGGATATATTTTCTCTACAAAAACAGGATCCAGCACTCCATGAGAGCATATGCAATTTTGATAAGAAGTACATACACTAAGCTTAAATTAAAGTACAACCCAGAAAAATTACTACTACAAAAGAAAATGTTAACCAATGAAAGAGCAGGAACCTCCATGGAAGACATCCCCATGATCTGAACAGACTAGATGTTGACTCAGAGCTAAAGACCTCTTCCCAGAAACAGAGGGGTTCCTTACATCAATACAGGACCTGGTGGTTAACACAAAAGTACATAAGACTGATAAATTGAAGACAATAAATGCAGAAAATGCCATAAGAAACCAAAAACAATCCAACACGTTGCAGTTTAACTCAATCTGATTACTTACACAGGCAAAATCAAATGGAAACACTATTTACCAAAGTTCATAAAAGACACCATAAGGTATGATAAATACAAGTCTGATCCAGTTTTAGAGTCAAAGTCCTAAAAATTATATTATGACTGATCTATTAATACAGATAGGACAATCCACAATAACCATATGTGTAATATTACTGGATAAACAAGAAAGAACAAGTTACTTAATAAATACAGCCACATAACATGCAGAAATCAATAAGTGAAAAATATTAAAAATATGTTGAATTAAAAGAAGAATTTGAAAGACTATGAAATATGAGCAGGGTATACAGTGTCCCAATAGTAATAACTGCAATGGGTATGATCCTAAAGTCACTGCACAATAGCATTAAGTAATTAGGGCTACACAGATTTATGTAAATTTCCGGAAAACCACAAAACTAAAAACCATCAGAATAGTCTGAAGGTTCATGACAATTAAGAACTGAATGTTCTTGGCTATGCCTATACCTCAGGTTTTTACCAGCTGGAGCTAAGCAAAAATAAAAATACAATAACAATAATAATAAATAAATAAGCAATAAATATAGAGAACATAAGATGAGGAATCCCTAAAAGTGATTCCATAGGTTATGGAACAGTTCAGTGATGAGGCAAGTGAAGTTGAATGAAATTATCCCTTCTGGTACAAGAGCCTGATGGTTGAAGGGTAATAATTGTTCCTGATCCTGGTGGTGTGAGTCCTGAGGCTCCTGTACCTTCTTCTTGAAGGCAGCCAAGAGCATGGCCTGGATGGTGAAGGTCCTTGATTACAGATGCTGCTTTCCTGTGACAGTGCTCTGTTTAGTTATGATCAATGGTGTGAAGGGCTTAATCCACGATGGACTGGGCTGTATCCACTACTTTTTGGATGCTTTTCCATGCAAGGATATTGATGTTTCCATACCTGACTGTGATGCAACTGGTCAATATAATCTCCACCACACTTTGTCAAAGTTATAGATGACATGCTGAATCTTCAGAAACTTCTTAGAAAGTAGAGGAACTGCCATGCTTTCTTTGTAATGACACTTACATACTGGACCCAGGACAGATCCTCTGATTTAGTAACACCAAGGAATTTAAAAGCTGCTGACTCTCCCCATCTCTGATCTCCTGATGAGAGCTGTTTCATGGACCTCTATTTTCCTCCTGTTTAAGTCAGTAATCAGCTCCTTGGTCTTGCTGACTTTGAATAAGAGGCTGTTATTGTGGCACAGGTCAACCAGATTTTCAATCTACCTCTTATATGCTGATTCATCAGATGTAGCAATTTCACAAATATTGGGTGTAGTTTATATATATTAAGAACTTCGATTAACCTTGAGTGTAGGACAGAATCAAATGCTTTTTGGTAGTCAATATAATAACATGAATGATTTTTGCTTTTCCCCTAGGCTTGATTTGGAATTACAGAATCTATTACAAGTTTTTCTTTACATTCTTTCATACCCTTAAGGCACCCTTTCTGCTCTTCTGTGGTTATCTAAATGAGTGGTGATTAGCTGCAAGATGTTATGATTTTATATATAGTTTGTAAACAAATAATGGAACTTCATTACAGTCGCTCTGTGTTTATTGGTAATTCTGTGCTAAGATTGGTGACATTCTGGTGCTTTGAATTTAGTTTCAACATCCTGTATAAACTTTTTTCATTGTTCCCGAAATGATAATTCTGTCTCCTTCATCTGCCACGTTTCATATATCTATTTAGTCTGGTTTTGTATGCATCAAGCTTCTGTTTTAGTTCATCTATAAATGCTACAATTCTTTTGTTATATTATCGTATCTTGTATGGACCATGTATTGCATTAGTATTTCCTTAATTGTTCCTGCTTGCTTATCCTGTAATATTATATCCTGCTTGTTTATCCTGTAATATTATATATGGATTGTCTTACCTGTAATAATGGATTCGTCATAATATAATTTTGAGGTACTCTGACTCTAAAACAGGATGAGGCTTGTATTTATAGTAAGGTATGACTTCTTTTATGAGTTTGCATTTTAAAGCAAAATGTTGATGAGTGATGCTTGCCACTTGATTGTGCCTGTGTAAATAATCAGATTGAGTTAAACTGCTACAGGATCCTGTAATGTGTTGGATTGTTACTGGTTTCTCTTGGCATTTTCTACATTTCTGATCTTGAATTTTTTGGTCTTTGTTATGTATTTTTGATAATTTTTTGTGTTAACCATCTGATCCTGGATTGCCACAAGGAATCCTTCTGTTTCTGGAAAGAGGTTGCCTACTCTGAGCCCAGTGGTCGACACTTGTCAACATCTAGTCCGCTCAGATCACGGGGATGTCTTCCATGGAGAGTCATGCTCTTCCATTGGTTAACTTTTTCTTCAATAGTGATATTGTCTTCATTTTTATTATTATTATTATTAATCTTTCTTTTTGTTTTTGCACAGTTTGTGGTTCTTATTTTATTATCTGTCCTGTTGGGTGTGGATTTCATTGATTGAATTGTGTTGTGATTGCCAGCAGGAAAATTAATCTAAGAGCTGTATATGGTCACATATATGTATTTTGATCATAAATTTACTTTGAACGTTGAACATTGTAGTTATCCCCTCTGATTCAAGAGCCTGATGGGTAATAACTGTTCCTGACTCTGGTGGGCTGGGTCCTGAGGCTTCAGTACCTCCTGCCTGATGGAAGCAGTAAGAAGACATCATGGCTTAGAGGGTGGGGGTCCTTCTCTGTTGATGGGAAAGCTAGGCAACCAAGCGACAACACCACAAGAGAGTGAAAGGTTTCCACCAATGAAGCCTCCTAAAGATCACCATACTAATGCCACCAACCTCACTGGAGCCAGTGCCATTGGCATTGAGCATGGGATCCTCATGCATCAACTTCACTGGATCAGATGTTGTGTTTGTGCAGATACTCATTTCCCCAAGTGCTCTCCCATGGCCTGGGATCCCAAGATGGTCAAATGAAACATCTCAAGGACGAGCTGAAATCCAATCTCAAGAAGTATGCTTAGATAGCAGGCGTTCCTGATCAGCGGGCAACATTCTCCATCAGTTAGTGGGACCCTCAAGGAGTAGTGTTCCATACTCAAAGCTGAAAATAGGGAGAAGCAACAGGCAGCAGACCAACAAGGGTATATTACAAGTACTGCAGGCACATTGGTTGAATGAGCACCTCCAATCAGGAGCAGTGAGTAAATCTGTGACAGAGATCAAGCCCCACTCCCGTTGAATCATGTGACATTTAGCACCCCTACTGGTCTGGAGAGAGTGCAGGGTGGAGGATATGCACCAGGATGTTGCCTGGATTGCAGTGCATCAACTACAGAGAGAGACTGGGTTTATTATTCCTGAAGAATGCAAGGTTGAGGGGCGACCTGAAAGAAGTATGTAATGCTCTGGAAAAGGTGTCACTGCTAATGTAATGTTTTCTCTGTAGTTGCAGTGTTTGGGTTATGACTAGAGATGATGGGGGCTTTGGAATGTGCGCTGTCCAATGAGGGGAGTGTTTTTCTTGTGTGCCTGAGAGCGAGAGATCCATGGGCTTTTGTTTGGCAGAAGATGGAGAGAGAAGATGCTAGAACAGAGGGGCTGTAGTCTGCAGGATGGAGTGGACATGGAATGGCCCAAAATGAAGCCGGAGGTCGAAGAATACTGCAAGTCGTGCATTCAATGCATACTGCTAAAGACGATGCTGATCCGGGCAGTTCCCTTGTCCCACTTGCAGAGTGCAGGGCCACTGGACCTGGTGTGTATGGATTTCCTGTCAATAGATCCAGATACTGGCAACATGACGAATGTCTTAGCCATCGCAGATCACTACACCAGATATGTGCAGGCTTTCCCTACCAAGGACCAGAAGGCATCCATGGTGGCCAAAGTGATATGGGAGAAGTATTTCATTTATTATGGTTTCCCCAGGTGGATACATAGTGATCAGGGATGGGATTTCGATAGTTGGCTGAGCAGGCTTGGAGTCGAGAAGTCGAGGACTACTCCCTATCATCCGTAGGGTGATCCCCAGCCCGAAAGGTTTAATCAAGCCCTGCTAGACATGCTCAGGACCTTAGAGATCAGCAAGTAGAGCAGGTGAAGTCAACATATTGGGCATCTGGTCCACTGTTGCAACTTTACCTGAAATGAAGCTACTGGGTACACACTATATTATCTGATGTTTGGGCACGAGACAAGATTGTCCATTGACCTTTGGTTTGGGACTGACGAGGGCAACTTACCACCGAAGACTTATCTGAAGCATATGCCTGACAAGGGAAGAGAGCTGAAAAAGGCTTATGAATTAGCTGAGGTCGTGGCTGCCAAGCAGAATCATGGAAGTAAGAGGAGATACAATCAAAAGGTGAGGTTCTCCCAATTCCTGCTGGGAGACTTGAGTCCTCATAAGGAATTTGGGGCTACCTGAGAAGCATACACCCTATGTGGTGGAGAGTCAAATGCCAAACATACCAGTTTTCTGGGTGAAACCAGAGGATGGGAATGGGCCTGTCAAGATTCTCCATCGGAACCACCTTCTGCCTCTGGGACAAGAGGTGCAGGTTGACCCAGAGCCCGACCTGGAGCCTACACCGAGTAAGAGGACTCTGCAGTGAAGCAGAGAGACTGAAGGACCAACAGCAAGAGAAATTAGACTGGCCCCCGCGTGGCTCCCTGAGTGGGATACTGATTCGGAGGATGAGGACATGGGGGTGTGGTATATGCTGCCTTTTGCGAACTCCCCACTGACTGAGGAAGAGACTCCCAACCCTACTCACGCTGAGGCAGGTGAAATCAGAGGGGGGAGGGCTAACTGTGAACAGCCCGGGTTGCAGCGGAACCCTGCAAGGGATGAAGCGGGGCTCAGCCAATGGGCAGACGGGTCCGAGTTGCAGGTGGGCACGAGTGATAGGCCAGAGGAGGACTCATTAGGTAGCCCAGAAGTATCCCCAGTAGAGTTGGAACATGAAGAAGTAGATGAGGGGGAATGGAGGTCTCATAGAATTGAGACCATTGGATAGGCTGGCCTATGTAGCACCAAGGGAACAGAGTGTGGCCCCTACCATTGTGGGGAGCTATGTCATTGCCTTTTACACCTGGGTTGGACTTTGTGCTTTACAGGAAAGGTGGACAAATTATCTCAAAGTCATGAGGACATGACTAAATATGGTGGGGCATGAGTGTAACGCCCTGGGAAAGGTTTCACTGCTAATGTAATGGTTTCTCTGAAGCTGCAGTGTTTGAGTCATAACTAGAGATAACGGGGGCTTTGGGATGTGCGCTGTCCATTGAGGGGAAGTTGTAGACTGCCGGACTGAGCGGATTTGGAATGGGGCCAGGAGTCAACGATACTCAGGGGAAATCGATGGGGGACTAACGAATGGGAAAACCGTGAACTCCAATGTGCACATTCGACTGTTTCAATAAAATGCACCCTTATCTGTTTGTTGTTCTTTACTAAACATGTAGTCAAATTAGGACATAGATAGGCTGAGTGATTGGGCAGACATTTGGCAGATTAAATATAATACTGACAAGTGTGAGGTCTTGCACTTTGGCAGGAAAAATAATAGAGCAAGTTATTATCTAAATGGAGAGAAACTGGAAAGTGCTTCTGTGAAAAGGGATCTGGGGGTCCTGGTGCAGGAAACACAAAAAGTTAGTATGCAAGTGCAGCAGGTGGTCAAGAAGGCCAATGGAATGCTGGCTTTTATTGCTAGGGGGATGGAGTATAAGAACAGGGAGGTCTTACTGCAGTTGTACTGGGTATTGGTGAGACCACACCTGGAGTACTGCGTGCAGTTCTGGTGTCCATATTTAAGAAAGGACATACTGGCTCTCGAGGCAGTGCAGAGAAGGTTCACTAGGTTAATTCCGGGGAAGGGTGGGTTGATGTATGATGAGAGGTTGAGTAGATTGGGACTCTACTCATTGGAGTTCCGAAGAATGAGAGGCGATCTTATTGAAACATATAAGATTGTGAAGGGGCTTGATTGGGTGGATGCGAGGAGAATGTTCCCAATGATGGGTGAAACTAGGACTAGGGGGCATAATCTTAAAATAAGGGGATGCCGTTCCAGGACTGAGATGAGGAGAAATTTCTTCACTCAGAGGGTAGTGGGGCTGTGGAATTTACTGCCCCAGAGAGCTGTGGAAGCTACTACACTCAATAAATTCAAAACGGAGATAGACATTTTCCTGGATAAAAATGGCATTAGGGGATACGGTGAGCGAGCAGGTAAGTGGACATGAGGCTAGGTTTAGATCAGCCATGTGATCTCCTGGACCAGTTTTAGATAGCCTGGATAGGTCGGAGAGGAATTTTCCAGATTTTTTCTCCTCAATTGGCAACTCGGTTTTTTTTCCCCGGGTGATCACATGGGTTTGGGCGGGATGAATAATAAAATAAAATGGGCGGAATGGTGCCCTGTTGGTTGGCACTGTTGCCTTGTGGGATTCGGTGAAAACTAGAGTTAAGATTGGATTAGCCATGATCTTGTTGAATGGCGGAGCAGGCTTGAGGGGCCGATTGGCCTACTGCTGCTCCTATCTCTTATGTTCTTATGTTCTTATGAATTATAAAGCTAAATCTTTTAATAGCATATGGTGTACTGTTTGTTATGTTGTGGTACTGATTTGTAATGGGAGAACATCATGCAGCATCCACACAAATGAGATTTCACAAGTTTGGTGGGGCTGGAGACTGTCTTCCCCTAGATTAATGCCACCAGCCAAACCTAGGGTTACAAGTATGTAGGAAAATGAATGACAGATAGGATAGATAGTCAAATTGTTTTCCTGTGGTATGTGGATCAAAAGCAAGACTTAAAGAGAATTGTTGATATCTGGATTCTGCTGCCAGAAGAGGTGATGGAATCACATAGTTACTAGATTTATGAGATATTTAGACACTAGAGTAGATAAGGTATAATGCAGCAGATTGGATTTGTGTAAACAGGCAAAATGGCTGGAATGATGCAATGGGATGAATGGCCCATTTCTCTGTGACTCACTTTCGTATCGCACCATGCTTGCCTAGATCTGCACTCAGTGGCCACTTTATAGGTACAGCTCTACACCTGCCGTTAATGCGAATATCTAATCAGCCAATCACATGGCAACAACTCAATCCATAAAAACATGCAGACATAGTCGAGAAGTTCAACTGCTATTCAGACCAACATCAGAATGGGAAAGAGGTGTGATCTAAATGACTTTGACCATGGAATGATTGTTGGTGCCAGATGGGGTGGTTTGAGTATCTCATAAACTGCTGATCTCCTGGGATTTTCATGCACGGCAATCTCTAGGGTTTACAGAGAATGGTGCAAGGAACAAAAACATAGAGTGAGTGGCCGTTTTGTGGGAGAAAATGCCTTGCTAATGAGAGAGGTCAGATGGGAATGGCTTTAAGCTCACTGGAAGATTGACGGTAACTCAAATAGCCATGTGTTACAAAAATGGTGTGCAGAATATCATTTTTGAATGCCCAACTCATCAAACTCTGAAATCAATGGTCAAAAGGCCACGTACAGGAGGTACCTGATAAGGTGACCATCAAGTGTATGTTGTCACTAAGTCAAAATCCAAAAAATCCTAAAAATGGTGGCATCCATAGAAGCTGCTGCAGAGATTTATGGGGATGTTGGGGACTGGAACATCTTTAGGTATGAGGAGAAAATACCTTTAGGTCCAGTGTGGGATTCCTTTCTGAAATAGAGGAGTTAAAATATAAAGATAAAAATTAGCTTTTTTTCATCACATGTACATCAAAACATAAAGTGAAATACATCATTTGCATCAAATCAAATCATCATAGACTATGCCGTGCTGCCCACAAATGTCACCACACTTCCGGCGTCAAAAGGGCATGGCTGTACCTCGCTAATCCTACTCATGTCTTTGTAACGTGAGAGGAAACCAGAGCGTTCAGAGGAAACCCGTGTGGTCACAGGGAGAATGTAAAAACTCCTTACAGAGAGTGGTGGGAATCAATCCCAAATCTAACAACTGGTGCTGTAAAGAGTTGCCGTAACCACTACACCTCCATACCATCCCAACATTGCAGTAGGATAATTTTCACATCAAGACTTTTTTTGTCAAGTTTGCACCTGTCCATTACACATGAAAATCCTACATTTCCAAGACAGCTTCTTTTTTGATGATAATTATGTAATGCCCTGGTTAAGATTTTTACCGCTCTGCTGTAGGCATTTCAGTTTAGCAGTTCCATAAGAGCAGTCTGTTCTGCTTTCATCCCATTTGTGTTTGAGCTGGGATGAGGGGCTTTGTTGTTCAACTTAGGAATGTGGTGTCAGTCAATCAGGATGCTGGAATTGGGGGAAGGTTCTAGAGAATGCTGAGTGGAGAGCTTTTGTGAGGGACACTGATGTGATTCAAGGTCTATTTTGGTGGGGGCTGGGAGAAGACAGGAGGAATGATGGTTGAGGATGCTGTCCCCGTAGCACATGATGCTTTGTGCAGATGAATGGCTTCAAGGAGGAAGGATCAATACTCCCATGGGAGACCCATTTGTTCAAGATGGATTTTGAGTGACATCCAGAAGGTGGTGTGGGCTTTCACACAGACCAAGGATCTAGAGTGCGAGTTACAAACAACTTCAAGATGAGATCCAACTTAAGTGCACATTTGACTGTTTAATTATAATGGGCCCTTTTTCGTTTATTTCTTTGTTTTATTTAATAACACTTTGGCTAAATTAACATTCATAAATATACTCTCTTTATAACCATATGCAGTGTACGATCTGTTATTTCTTGTCAACAGGTGATTTCGGGGTGCAGTAAATCAAACAGCATTCACACGAACCAGGGCTTGGGAAGGCGAGACATCCCAACCTCACAGGTTTGGCGGGACCAAGGTTGTGCAACCCTAGATGTATGAAGTCTGGGAAAGATGGGTTTCTCGCCGCGGAATTCAGTGGCTATTAGTGAGGGGCTAATGAGCTGCATTTCCTGAGACGCCCAGTGACAAGGGGTTTCAATTGGTTTCGTGATATAAATAAAAAACTAAGCAATATTTCACCAGAGTAACAATTTCTGCCACCTTTGTTAAAAATTACTTTTTAGTTATAAGGATTAAATGAAACAAGTTACCTCAACATATAATTTAGAGAAACACACTGAAGGTACATCTATCCAAAGAAACATCTACTTGGCTCTCATTCACCCTAATGAGTACTGTTACGTACCCCGTAACTGGGTCACTTACCATCAAAGATAGAGAGGTCCGTTGAAGTCTGATGGTACTATTTTTAACAGTATTTATTGATAAAAATACACAAAAATAATATCAATGCAAACATACAGATAATATACGTCGTCAATACTAAATCTAAAAGCGCAGGTATAATAATAATCAATAAGAAATAGCTCTATCATTGTCTAGGGGATAATGTATTGTCCGATGGAAATATAAAAGTCACTCAAGTTCATTCAAGCTGCAGCTTTTGGTTGGAGAGAGAGACGGGGTTTAGAACTTGCCCATTTTCCTTTTTATGATGTCGATCCTTCGAAATGTCGTCGGTGTCCTTTTCCTTTTAGCTAAGCCGTCTTCCGTGGTCAGTCCCACCAATTCCGAGGCAAATGGAAAAGGACGCACGTGGGCTTTCCACCGGCTGTCGCTATTACACTGTCACGGGATTTCTAGCGTTTCTCCTAGTGTGTCTAAAGGGGTTGTTCCACAGACCTTCTTTTATCCTTACTCACGGGGTCTCAGATGTCAATCAGGTTGGGATGATGCCATCCCCCCAACCAGCCCACTTTGCTCATTCCTTGAGGCTTCGATGAATAGCATAGTGCTCAATACACAATTCCGTCTCCAAGAGACAATGGCGGTTTCCCGTGGCTTTGTATCGTTGAGGGGCCAGGACATTCCAAACCCCCTGTGGATTCTGCGTCTCTCTCTCATTTCCTGACCTGAATTAATAGCGATCTTGCGATTCTCAAAAAGGAGGGGCTACTTTGTACCCTTCGGCCCCTCAGAGTTGGGGGACAGGCGTAACACCTCCTTTCTTCAATACGTTTTTTACCATCGGTAAAAAACGAAGTAATACAGAGTCTTACAGGATTTTAGAATCTAACACAATACAAAAGTTTTTTTTTCCACTACAGAGTGATACAGTTATACATTCAATTCAGCATCTAAACAGTTAACGATTACGTTGTCACTTCCTTTAATATCTTAACATCTTGTACCTTACTAAAGTCTTGTAGCATCAGACTTCAATTTAATAACCACCTATTTTTTTATTTCTTTATTTTCTTTCCTTCAGCAAACAAAAACTAAAGAGTTGTGATCTTAGCTTATGTGTATACTACAAAAGTTCATGCAAAATACTAGTCTTTATGTTACTTTCAAACTTAACAGTCAAGCTTCCATGGGGGGGTTGTCTTTATTATTCACATGCTTTGTCGAAATCCCTTAAAACCAGCTTCTGCTATTTAAAAATGGCATCCCATTAACCCTCGCCTCTTTTACTCTGGCGAAATAGGCTTTCGCCCGCTCCTTTCATAGGAGTTATTTTATCAACAATGTGTTCCAAACTTAGACCATCTTCCGAATCTCCACACAATTCTTTAATTTTACGCAAGTTGCTAGTTTTCTCTTCAGGACCCTTTAGGCTATTAGTTTTCAGTTTAAACTCTTTGTTCAAACAGCATTTCAAATTCTGCCTTGTCACATCACACTCTGGAATAACAATAGCGTGTGGGGCCCCTTTACCTTCAAACTCAACCTGTAATTGATTCACAGGCTTTGTGGTACCAAGCCATTGTCTCTGTAGCCTGGTTGCTGCTTCTGATATCAGTCCAGCCTTTAAATTTTCTTCATTCAATTTGGGAACTACACATTTCCCTTTTCCTTCAATAATAATATTCACCTCACCACCTTTGATCTCCTCACTGACTTTTAACACACCTTCGAGCACAAACACCTGGGAACTCTCACTTCCCACTATTACCAAGGTTAACCCTTTCTTCACTGAACCAAGTCCATCTGACCCACAAGGATTGCATTCCTTTTCAACTGAATCAAATACCTCAGACTTTTTCTGAGCTCCATTACTAGGTTCAGTACCACGTGCATCCACATCTTGGACACACTCAAATGGGACATTTGCCTCTTCCAGGCTTTCAATACCCGTACCCGGTTCAAATTCTAACTTCCCCTGATCCTCCCAGTTACTCTCTGGGCAACTCCCTTCCAGAGTAAACTCAACCCCACGGGCTGAAACAACCTCATCTGCCAACCCAGCAGACTTCTTCAAGGTAAGGGCACCCTTTTCATCTAGGACTGCCCTCATTTCATTATCGGGAACACCTTTGGAATTTTCAACTTCTTCAAACAGGTCTACCAAACCAGACAGATCATCCATGTCCAACCCTGGACCTTTTAACAGCTTTATCTGTTTCTCATCTTTATTTCGTGCCTCTAGAACTTTTCTCCTCACTAAGGGAAGGTCTACCTCCTCTCCCTTACTCGCTTTCACTTTACTACTCTTAGTTTTACCACCCTCTAAACCCTCATGGTACAGGGTCGGTAAAAACATCTCGGCCAAATCGATATTGGCCGGATTTAAACTGCTCTCGTTCTCAGCTGCCTTTCTCGACATGCTGCGAGTGATCACGCATGCGGGATAGATCTTGGAATCTAGGGGCGGGACCTCCACCGGCTGTCTCGTCAGCTTCATTGCTGACCAAACCTTACCACCGGCTAAATCATTACCCAGAAGGACGTCCGCGTCAGTTCTCGGGAATTCTGATCACACCCCCATTTCAACGGGTCCAGAGACTAGCTCACAATTCATAATGATCCTATGCAAGGGCACCGTTTCCATCCCTTTTCCTATTCCTTTCACAGCTACCATTCCCGTCGTGCGACCAAAATCCAGTACCTTACTGCTAATCAATGACAGTTCAGCTCCCGTGTCTCTCCAGATTCGCACAGGAACTGGTGGGTCTCCCTCTCGCACAGACACGGTTCTGTTTGACATACAAGTCTCAGACCCTTCTCGTACCCTGTCTACCCGGGGCTCTCTTGTCGATTTACTGATTACCACGGCACATCTTTGCTGGTTTCCCGTCTGGCTACCCGCGTACCAGATCCAAGTTTGGACTTACAAGCCCGATTCACTGGCCTCCCAATTTGGTGTCAAATCTTGAGACGAGAACCCCAAGTTGTTACATACCCCGTAACTGGGTCACTTACCAGCAAAGATAGAGAGATCCGTTGAAGTCTGATGGTACTATTTTTAACAGTTTTTATTGATAAAAATACACAAAAATAATATCAATGCAAACATACAGATAATATACGTCATCAATACTAAATCTAAAAGCGCGGGTATAATAATAATCAATAAGAATAGCTCTATCGTTGTCTAGGAGATAATGTATTGTCCGATGGAAATATAAAAGTCACTCAGGTTCATTTAAGCTGCAGCTTTTGGTTGGAGAGAGAGACGGAGTTTAGAACTTGCCCGTTTTCCTTTCTATGATGTCGATCCTTCGAAATGTCGTCGGTGTCCTTTTCCTTTTAGCTAAGCCGTCTTCCGTGGTCAGTCCCACCAATTCCGAGGCAAATGGAAAAGGACGCACGTGGGCTTTCCACCGGCTGTCGCTATTACGCTGTCACGGGATTTCTAGCGTTTCTCCTAGTGTGTCTAAAGGGGTTGTTCCCCAGACCTTCTTTTATCCTTACTCACGGGGTCTCAGATGTCAATCAGGTTGGGATGATGCCATCCCCCCAACCAGCCCATGTTGCTCATTCCTTGAGGGCTTTGATGAATAGCATAGTGCTCAATACACAATTCCGTCTCCAAGAGACAATGGCTGTTTCCCGTGGCTTTGTATCATTGAGGGGCAAGGACATTCCAAACCCCCTGTGGATTCTGCGTCTCTCTCTCATTTCCTGACCTGAATTAATAGCGATCTTGCCATTCTCAAAAAGGAGGGGGCTACTTTGTACCCTTCGGCCCCTCAGAGTTGGGGCACAGGCGTAACAGTATGCATCAGAACATGCCTCGGCCATGACTGTCATCTTGCAGGACTTGGGGAAATGGGGAAGAGTAAACTGAAGGCTTAATGCCTCAAGGAAAATTCCCTGGGGTTTCTTGGGAGTGTTGGATTAACTAAGCCTTCATTCATTGGTCTGGATTCAATGTGAGCTTGGTGAAAGGACAGCAGGCACATCCATCCGGTTACTTAGTATTTAAACCATGCTGCCCTCATGGAAATGAATTTTTGTTATCTCAGTTCATTTAGTATAGTTGGATGAAAGAGATATTGAGCTCAATTTTAATCAGGCTGTTGTCTCATTTTCAAGCTGCATCTGACTCAGTGGATGATCCTGAGAGAGAGCAATGTTTTCATATTCAAGTCAGGAACAAAATTTTGTCAAAGGAGTGTAAATTCGCAGAAAATTACCTCATCTTCCATATAAGTGCATTTGGTCTCAGGGCTCAACAGCACATTCATCCAGGTCAGATAACCAGCCTTTCTTATTCATGTCTGAACTCTCCATCCTATCACAAACATTCACCCTCCAACTACATCACTCTCTGCTATTACAACTGACTTGATATATCACTTGAAAAACTTTGTAGAAAATCTGAAACAGATAACAAAAATGTTGGAAACACTCAGTGGTACAGTCTGAAGCTGTAGAAAAAGCTAATATTAACTTTCCTCTCTTTCCAGTCTTCGATCTCAAACATTAACTAAGCTCAACTTCAATGCCATATTCAGACTTACTGATGACACCACTGTCTAGGTCAGTTCAAAGGTGGTAGTGAATCAGCATATAGGACAAAGATTGAAAATCTCCCTGAGTGGTGCCACAACAAAAAACACTTATTCAACATCAGCAAGACCAAGGAGAAAATTTTTGACTTCAGTAGAAGGAAACCAGAGATCCATTAGATAGTCCTTATCAGAGGATCAGAGGTGGACAGGATCAGCAACATTAAATTCCTCGAAGTTATCATTTTGGAGGGTTATTGGTGCCAGATATGGTGGTTTGAGTATCTCATAAACTGCTGAGCTCCTGGGATTTTCATGCACAACAATCTCTTAAGTTTATATAGATTGGTGCAAAAAATAAATAAGACATACTGTGAGTGGTAGTTCTGTAGGTGAAAACACCTTGTGAATAACAGAAGTCAGAGGAGAATGACCAGATGGTTTAAGCTGATAAGAAGGTGACAGTAGCTCAAATAATGATGTGTTACAACAGTGGTGTGCAGTAGAGTACCTCTGGACACACTACATGTCAAACCTTGAAGTGGATGGGCTACAGCAGCAAAAGCCAAGAACATACACTCAGTGGCCATTTTAATAGGTACTTCTGTAGGTGCCTTCGAAAGTGGCCACTGAGTGTATGTACAACATTTTCCCATTCTACAAGCTCTCCCCATTCATTCTATTCTTTTCTCCTTCATCTTTTACTTAAATGCATTCATTCTTTTCCCTTCACTGTGAAAACAAATTCTACAGCTGCGACACTGTCAAGGTGAAGATCTCTAACCTGAATTTCTTATTGAATTTGTAAGTGACAAGATTATATTTCTCAACAATAATTTACACATCTCTGCCAAAAATGTGGATAATTTCACTCGCCTCTATGCTCAAATGATTCCACAACCTATAGAGTTACTTTCAAGGCTTCCACAACTCACGCTTTCAGTATTATTTACCTTTTTTTTTGTTATTTACATGATCTGTCTTCTTTTGTAGTGGTTGTTTGTCAGTCATTGCTATGTACAGCTTTCCATAAATTCTATTTATTTCATTATTTACCGTGTAAACACCTGCAAAAATAGGAATCTCATGGTAGTATATGGTGTCATGTTCTATATGTACGTTGATATTTTTACTTCAAACTTTGAACAAATTGAAACAATAATTCTCTGTTTAATATTCCTTGGTGTTGCCACTGTTCTGATAATTTATTGTTCATGAAAAATATTCCTTAATATTAATTAGCAAAGAGAGTAGATTAAATTGCAATTGAGGTATTCACTACCAAGAGGACTTTTTATTTATTCATGAGGCATTCTCCCTGTGACCATGTGGGTTTCCTCCAGGCACTCTGGTTTTTCTCTCACGTTCCTGGCTTACCCGTTAACAAGTATTTGTGTTGTCTGTGAGGTTGAACCTGGGAGGATTTGATGGGATTTGGGGAGAATTGTTTACAGGAGGTAAAATAAGTTCGGGGGGGGGGGGTGGGGTGTAGGTTGGGAATGGAATTGCTCTAACAGCTAAAATGGCCTCATTCAACCTTACAAGGAAAAATGGGAAAATAAAATATGGGTATTAGTGAGTGTGCTGTCATTAATGGTCCATCATCATTGTCCAGGTTGAGATGGGCTCATGGTTCTATGGACAGAAATCAACAGTCAACATCTAGATGAGATAGAGTGTTTCTCCTGAGTAAAGGAGTCTGGATCTACAGAGCACAGGTTTAAGGTTTGAGGAAAGCAATTTAGAGGAGATCTGTAGTAGGTTTTTCACACATAATGTGGTGGGATGAGCTGCTAGGGGAGACAGTAGAGGCAGATACAACTGCAATGGTTATAAAGCATTTGGACTGCTACGTGGATTGTAGATGTGGCAAGTTTGTAGATGACACCATAGTAGTGGCTGCATCTTAAATAACAAAGAGTCATAAACAGGAAGGAGTTAAAGAGGTCAGTGACATAGTGTCATGATGGCAACCTTTCCCTCAATGTCAACAGAAGAGCTGGTCATTTACTTCAGAAAGGGGTCAGTGCACATGCTCCTGTCTACATTAATGGTGTTAGGGTTGAGAGCTTCAAGTTCCTAAGTGTAAACATCGCCTTTGCCTGTCCTGATTCAACCACACTGATGTCATGGCCAAGAAAGCTCAACATTGTCTCTACTTCCTCAGGAGGCTAAAGAAATTTGACATGTTACCATTGATTCTTACCAATTTTTGTCAATGTACCAAAGAATGCATTCTGTCTGGATGCATCATGGCTTGATATGACAACTACTCTGCACGTGACTGAAATAATCTGAAGAGATTTGTAGACAAGGCTTAGCATATCACACAAATCAATCTCCCTTGTATGGACTCTACCTATACTTCTTGCTGCCTTAGTAAAGCAGCCAGCATAATCGAAATCCTCTCCCACCTCGTCTCCCCTCTCGGATCAGCCAGAAGATACAAAACACTAAAGCGCACGCTACCAGGCTCGAGGACAGCTTCTATCCCACTGTTAACAGACTCTTTAATGGACCTCTTGTATGATAAGATAATCTTTTGGCCTCACAATCTATTTGGTTATGATCTTGCACTTTATCATTTGTGTGCACTGCACTCTTTTGGTAACTTTAACGCTTTATCCTGCATTGTTATCATGTTAACTTATTCTAGCTCAATGCACTGTGCAATGATTTGATCTGTGTATATATGACAACTCAGACAAGATTTTCACAGCATGTTGGTATATGTGACAATAACAAACCTATATAAATCCCATTAAATGGGATTAGCAAAGATAGGCATCAACATCAGTATGAATAAAGTTATGCAAAAGGGCCCATTTTTGTGCTATAAGATTCTATGACTCTAAAAGGGGCCAGTCTATTGGTACAGAACTAAGATCGCAATGCAGAATTTCTATAAATGAGTGATCGACATTAAATTGATTAGCCAAGCCTTTGCCACCTGGAAATGATAGCTTATCTTTTCAGAAAGTGAAAACACTGATAAATCTTACCGTTTCTTTGAAACGGCCAGTTTCAGGTGGATGAACATGGAATGAAGTCATTTATAAACTAAGAGCAGCATTGCCTACATGATCATGGAAACTTTGCAGTCTATTTAGGGTTTCATGAAGTGTTAAATTGGGACATTATTGCATACTGTGTTGCAATTAAATGTTTACAAGGCAAGATTAATGATTAGATCCCTGTAACTACCATACAAACATGAGTTTTTATATCACAAAATGTGCCACAACCCCATCATCTCAGTGTTGCACAATTACACTTTTCAGCATTGGGTCCATAATCCTGTGGGTAACTCCACAACAAATTATGATCCAGGTACTTGTTAAATGTGTGTGGTGTTTCCGATTCTACAACCCTTTCACATAGTGAGTTCCAGATGCCCACTACTTTTTGGGTGAAATATTTCTCTTAATTCCCCTTCAGACTTATTAAACTCAGCTAAATAGTTCCCTCTTCACCCAATCTAATTCTATATGCCTCCCCTCAACCTTCACTGCTCCAAGCAACACACCCTAACAAACCTGCACTGTTAAAAGCTCCAAACTTAGCCAAGAAAATCTCCTCTGAACCCAATGCCATCAACTCTACCCCAAATTCTTGAAAATGCTCACCACCGCTGCCTTCACCGATATCTTCTCCATTTTCTATACATCCATGCTCATCCCATCTTCCTGCCAGCTTGACAGGGATAGAGTTCCTCTTGTCCTAACCTACCTCCCCATGAGCCTCCACATCAAACACATCATTCTCCACAATTTCTGCCACCTTCAACGGACTCCTACTGGCAAACACACCTTCACCCCTCCCCTCTCACTCTCCACTTTTCACAGGGTTCGCTCCCTCCGTGACTCCCTTGTCCATTCGTCCCTCCCTACTACTCTCCCTCCTGGCATATATCCCTGCAAGTCAGAGAAATGCTACTCTTGCCCATTCTTCTCCTCCCTCACCTCCATTCAGGGTCCCATCAGCCCTTCCAGATGAGACAACACTTCACCTGTGAATCTGATGGGGTCATCTATTTTATCCAGTGCTCCTGATACGGCCTCTACATTGGTAAGAAATTAAATAAATTGAGGGACGACTTTTTGAGTTCCAATATACCATCTGCCAAAAGCATTATTTCCCAGTGTCCAACCATTTTAATTCCTATCCCTATTCCTGTTCCAACATGTCAGTCCATGGCCTCCTCATTTTCCATGATAAGGCCACTCTCAGGTTGGAGAAGCAACACCTCATATTCACTCTAGGTAGCCTCCAACATAATAACATGAACATCCTTCCGGTAATTTGTTTTCCTACAGCTTCCCTATTCTTCTGTTTACCCACTCTGGCCTCTTAACTCTTCCTTTCACCTGCCTATCATCTTCTCCTAGTGCCACTCCTCTTTCCTTTTCTCCCGCAGTCCACTTTACTCTCCTACCTCCAACCCTTTACCTTTCCCATCACCATCTAGCTTGTCTTCCTTCCCCTCCACCCAACTTTTTATTCTGGCATCATCCCCCTTCTTTTCCAATCTTGAAGAAGGGCCTAGACCCAAAACATTCATTTCCATAGATGCTGCCTGACCTGCTGAGCTCCTCCAGCACTTTGCGTGTGTTTCTCTGGGTTTCCAGCATCTGCAGACACTCTTGCGTTTATGATTAGCCTTTCTATCCCTCCCACAGATTTGAAAGCTTCTGGCGACAACCACAGCTATATGTGATATCAAATTGTACATATAACGTCCATTTCTATTCTTCCTATTATTTATTTATTTATTTAGAGATACAGCGTGGAACAGGCCCTTCTGGCCCAATGAGTTGCACCATCCAGCAACCCACCTATTTAATCCTAGCCCAATCACAGGCCAACTTACAAAAACCAATCAACCTAAGAGCTGCTACAACTTTGGAATGTGAAGAAAAACAGAGCACCCAGAGGAAACCCACGCATTCACGGGAAGGAACACTGGAACTGAACTTCAAACCCCAACACCCCGAGCTGTAATAGTGTCACACTAACCACTACTCTATCATGGTGCTCGTGTAATCTTTTTATCCAAATTACTGCAAACCCTAGAAGTATGAAATAAGAAAGAAAATGACAAACGTGCTCAATGGCGTTAATGAAGAGACAGAAGTAAGGTCTCAATTGAATAGCTTTCTATCAGAATTGTAAAGTAGTTAGGGAGATAACAATTGTTAAGCAAGTACAAAGTACATGCATTAAGTACAAAGTAAGTTAATCAGGGTTTACAAGTAGAATGGAAATCTAATTCAATTTCACCCATTCTGCACCGGTACAATAAGAATGCAACTGTTGTACTTGACATATAGCCTTAGGATAACATAATGATATCTCCTGAAAAATCCCTAAAGCAACACTGCACATCTTTTAGTTTCCAACAATATATCTTCAAGAGCTTTGTACATTGTTGCACTTTATGAGTGCAGTTCATGTTTTCATTTGGAGTGTTAAACTGATGAGCACTGTAGCTATAATTATACCTAGACAGATGGATAAATGTTACAACTTCAGCTTGTATTTATGTAGCACCTTTAACAATCCCAACGTGATTCACTGGAGCATAATCCAATGATATTTGACACATCAGATTCATTCAACTTCACTTGCACCATGGCTGAACTGAGAAAAAAAACGTTGTGCTTTCCTCCCTGCCTCCAATGCACACTTGACACTGATGTCCTTGAACAGAGAATCCTACAAAAAGTAATGGGTATGTCCCAGTCCATCACGAATAAAACCCTCCCCACCATTGAGCAAATCTACATAAAATGTTGTCGCAGGAAAGCAGCATCCATCATCAGGGACCCACACTACCAGGAGATGCTCGCTTCTCGCTGCTGCCTTCAGGAAGAAGGTAGATGAGCCTCAGGACTCAAACCACCAGGTTCAGGAATAGTTATTACCCCTCAACCATTAGGCTCTTGAATCAAAGAGGATAACTTCACTCAACTTCACTAACCCCATCATTGAAATGTTCCCACAACCAATTGGCTCACTTTCAAGGACTTTTCATCTCACATTCTCAATATTTATTGTTTACTTATTTTTTATTATTATTATCATCTATTTCTTTTTGTATTTGCACAGTTTGTTGACTTTTGCACACTAGTTGAACACCCAGTTTGGTGGAGTCTTTCAATAATCTTATTATGGTTCTTTGATTTAATGAGTATGCCCAGAAGAAAACAAATCTCAGAGTTGCATATGGTGCCATATATATATTTCAATAATAAATTTATTTCTGAACTTCCAACGTTAAACGTTCCAATGGAACTGAAAAAATGTTTACTATTTCTCTTTCTACAGGGCCTATCTGACCTGCTGAATGTTTTCAGCAATTCTGTGTTTTACTATAGATTTCCAATTACTGCATTTCCTCAGACAATATTTGACTCCAAGTCAAATAGGAACAGATCTTAACTAAAGAGAGAGATTGTAAGGAGTATCAGAGATGAACATAGAGAGATTTTAGATGGAAGTTCCATACCTTAGAATAGTTGGATGCATATCCATCAAATTGAGATTTATTCGTGCTATGGGCAACCTACAAGAGTCGTCACACATTCCGGTGTCAATACAGAGGCTTCTCGATTCACAGGATGGACTGTAACGCTGACTCAAAAAAGGCAAGAGGAGGAGGTGTGCGTTTCAAGTTTCAAAATGGTGCTGGTGAAGGTCAGTGACTACTTGCTGGTGGCAAATAAAACAAAGAAAACAACTAAGTACTTTATTAATCACATTTTTTCTGGTAAACTATCACTGCAAACAATGGACTATAACTTCCCTGTCGGAGTTCAGCTTTTGAACCACCTGCACGATGGGCATTTTTACAGAGGGAACTGAAGTCTCAAGGATGTAGAACAGCTGCAGCATGGTGTGCATAGGCTGAATCAATGCTGTAGGTTCCGGGCCAGAGAGCAGGGAATGCTGTTGTGGACTTGGAGACAATTCATTTTGGCAGACCAAGGTGAGGAGAGTGGAGGCGATGCAGAATCAAGACGGTGGCTCCCAGACCTGGGCCTGAGACAGAGGAGAGACTCGAGATTTGATCAATTTAAATGCCGTGCCAAATTGGAAATGTTGAGTATGGCCCTAATTGATGCGGTGGGGCGACGGCCCGAGACTGTATGAAAGCGGCAGGGCCCGGGCTCAAGAGCAAGAAATGACCTGAGGTTTGAGGCATTTAAGCGCCAGGCCAGAGTCAAAAAGGCCAAGATGTCCGGGCCAGATGTGAGGAATGAGCCAGTTCAATCACTGCTCCATGACTTTTACATGACTCTGCACTGAACTTCGGCTTGCTTCCCCGCAAGGTTTACTCATCTCTGCTCTGAACTGTGGCTGTGGCCTGCAACTATCAAAGTGCAGACTTACTTTTGTGAACTTCAGTTCTGAATGCTATTTGCTTTCTCTTATTGTTCGCATGTTTTTTGTTTTTTTTCCTGCACATTTGGGTGTTTGACATTCTTTTTTTAATGGGTTCCATTAGGTTCCTTTGTTTTGTAGCTGCCTGTAAGAAAAGGGATCTAAAATTTGTATAAAGTATACATACTTTGATAACAAATGTACTTTGAACTTTGAACTCTCAGTGGTGCACTAACATGGCAGTTTTGTCATATTCATGATCTCATGACCTTGAACATGTAATGATCAAATGCCATCTGTTTTAATTATCTAGGGAGTTCTCATCTGTGATCCTCACCAGAGTTTACATACCGCCAACGGGCGACTATAATCAAGCGCTTGAGATACTGCATAATGTTGTCTCCAAACTAGAAACAATTCATCCAGATGCATGCCTGACTTGTTTGAAGAAAACCTTGCCCAATTACCATTAACATATAACCTACAGCTCCAGAGGTCCCAACACACTAGGCTACTGTTATACTAAGATAAGCAATGTCTACCGTCCCATGCCCAGACCGCATTTCAGGAAATCTGATAACTTGGCTGTCTTTCTTCTACCTGCATACAGAGAGAGGCTAAAGAGTAAAGCTCCAGAAATAAGGGCAACAAAGAGGTGATTGCAGGAGGCAGAAGAGCCCTGGATGGCTTTGAGTCAGTGGATTGGGCTGTGTTCACGGACTCATTTGAGGATCGGAATGAATACACCCTGGTTGTTACAGACTTTATAAAAGCTGTTGAAGATGAGTTTCTCCCCACAACAGAGATTTCCCCCAAACAGAAGCCCTGGATAAACTAGAAGATCCGCAATCTGCTGAGGGCCATATCAGAGGCGTTCAAGTCTGATGACAAAGAAAGTTACAAGAGATCTTTGGAAAGCCATCTCATAGGTGAAGTGGCAATTCCGGACTAAACTTGAATCAACGAAGGATGCTTGAGTGCAATCAATTCTTACAACGTAAAATCAAGCAACATACAGCATTGTGCAAAATTCTCAGGCACATATATATATATATAGATAGGGTGCCTAAGACTTTTGCACAGTACTATAGGCAACAATCGGGCTTTAGTTCCAGATGAACTCACTGCCTTTAATGCTCACGTTGACCATCAAAACAGGAAGGAACCATCAGGAACTCCCACAGCCCCCGATGATCTTGTGATTTCACTCTCTGAAGCTGATGTGTGAGCAGCCTTCAGGAGGGTGGACCCATGAAAAGCATGTGGTCCAGACAGGGTACCTGGCCAAATAATAAAGACCTTGCTGATCAACTGGCTGGAGTGTTACTGAGAACTTTAACCTCTCACTTCGGCAGACTCTGGTGCCCCCTGCTTCAAGCAGGATTCAATTACACCGCTGCTTAAGAAGTAAAGGGGTAACCTGCTTCAGTGACTGTCATCCAGTGGCACTTACATACACAGTGATGAAGTGATTTGAGAGTTTGGTGATAAAACTTATCAACTCCTGCCTGACAAGCAGCTTGGATAACTCCAATTTGCCTAACAGCGCAACAGGTCCACAGCAGTTGTCATCTCCTGGCTCTTCACTCAACCCTGGAACATCTGGACAGCAAAATATACATACATCAGGATGCTCCTTATTGACTACAGCTCAGCACTCAATACTATAATTCCCTCAAAACTAATCAATAAGCTCATAGACCTCGGGCTCAATACCTCTTTGTCTAATTGGATCCGCGATTTCCTCACTTGCAGACTCCAGTCAGTTCAAATTGACAAAAATATTTCCTCCATAATCTCCATCAGCAATGGTGCATCACAAGGCTCGGTGCTTGGCCACCTGCTCTATTTGCTTTACACTTCTGACTGCGTGCCTAAGCACAGCACCAATGCCACATTCAAGTTCACTGTCATTGGCCAAATCAAGGTGGTGATGAATCAGCACACAAGAGGAAGATTGAAAATCTGGCTGAGTGGAGCCATATCAACCTCTTACTCAACATCAGCAGGATCAAGGAGCTGATTATTGACTTCAGGAGTTGGAAACCAGAGGTCCATGAGCCAGTCCTCATTGGAGGATCAGAGTGGAGAGGGTCAGTAACTTTAAATTCCACAGTATTATTATTTTGGAGGACCTGTTCTGGTCCCAACACGTAAGTAAAATTATGAAGAAAGCACGGCAGCACCTCTATTTCCTTAGGAGTTTGTGAAGATTCAGCAGGACATCTAAAACATTAACAGATTTCTATGGATGTGCAGTGGATATTGACTGGGTGCACCAGAGCCTGGTATGGAAACACCAATGCCCTTGAACGGAAAATTCTATGAAAATTAGTCATATAGCCCAGTCCATGACAGATAAAGCTCTCCCCACCATTGAGCACATTTACTCAGTGCGTTGTTGCAGAAAAACAGCATCAAGATCCCCAACCACCCAGGCCATACTCTCTTCTCGCTGCTGCCATCAAGGAGAAAGTACAGGAGCCTTAGGTCCTACACCACCAGGACCATTAACATTTATTACCCCTGAACAATCAAGCTCTTGAACCACTGTGGACTCATTTTCAATAATTCTTCATCTTATGTTCCTGATATGTATGCTTATTTATTTATCAATATTATTTCTTTATTTTTGTATTTGCACAGTTTGTTATCTTTTGGACACTGGTTGAACTCCCAAGTAAGCAGAGTCTTTCATTGATTCTATTATGGTTATTATTTTATTATAGACTTAATTAGTATGCCCACAAGAAAACAAATGTCAGGGTTCTATGTGCACTTTGATAATACATTTTTCTTTGAACTTTGAAAATAGCATGTCCACAATGTTAATAATATTAATTAATGATAAGCAACTAAATTTTGTGTTGATCTTGAGATCAACACCAGGAATCGGTTAACAAATGTGTTAACCAATTGGCAGTGCATTGACAACGTAATGTCTTCACCAAACTAATAGATTAAAGAATATCCTACATTGTTTTTTCCTTTGTACAGTCCAATGAACACTATCATTCCTGAGCTGGATGATGTTTTGATGAGGAGGCGGATCACGTTGTTGAATAGCCCATTGCCTTGGACTTACCTGAATGGTGCTTTGCATAACCTTAACAATAATCTGGTATCATCCAGTCTCCTTTCCTGTCTGTTACTAATTTGTCCCTGCTGTTTTTTACCCTTTTTAAGTAATCTTTGTATCAAAACGACCAGTCTGAGAATCGCAGAGAGCTCTGTGATTAAAAGCGCAAATATATTTTACTCAGAGTAATGACGACATCACATTCATCACAAAATAATATGTATATATTTCAAAGTACCACATATAGAGAAGAGGGAAATCAGATCATTTACAGAGCTGTTATGGGAATGAGAGTGAGTGTCTCTGAAATGATGAGCTGACAATTCGACACATGAAAGTAAAACTGGCAGATCCGACAGTGATATGAAAACAGGAATGAAGCAAGGCAGCAATTTTCTGTGCATGATATCCCTTATGGAAGCACATCAGTAAAACACCCCATCAAACTCTGACTTATCATATCTGCATTCTTTCCAAATGGCCCTGATATTGAACTTCCATGATAGGCTAACATCAAGTTGATGACGAGATTTTAGTTCAGTTGTAGCATACATGAATTGATGCGGAGCTGTTCGTAGCTGGAGACTGAGAAAAGATGCCTTGAGTTGCAGAACTCCTTCTGGTGAAGGTAAAACAATAGCTGAGTAGGAAGTTCCAGGATTTAGGCCCAGAACCAACAATATAATTTGAACTGCTCATTGGTTTATTATTATCATGAGCACTGAGATACCCATTCATCCAGCCCCATCCATCACAGGAAAAGTCCTCCCTACCACAGAGCTCATCTACAAAGAGCACTACCACAAGAAAGCAGCATCCATCATCAAGGACCCATGATTTCTTCTCACTGCTGCCATCAGAAAGGAGGTACAAGAGCCTTAGGACCCACATGATCAGATTCAGGAATGGTTATTACCCTTCACCCAGCAGGCTCCCGAACCAACATGGATAACTTCACTCACCTCAACACTGATCTGATGGATTCACTTTCAAGGAGTCTACAACTCATGTTCTCAGTATTATTTATTTATTTACTGATTGATTTATTTACTTCTTTTTATATTTCACAGCTGGACTTCTTTTGCACATTGGTGTTTTCCAGTCTTTTGTTTGCGCGTAAATTTTCTATGATTCTGTTGTGTTTCTTTGTTCTATTGTGAATGCCTGCAAAAGTAATCATTTCAGGGTAGTGTAGGGTGACATGTATACTTTGATATGAAATTAACTTTGAACTTTGACATATCAAAAAACTTTTGTTTGTATGTCATCTACATATCACATCATTCCAAATGTGAATGATAATGAAATGGGAGGGGAGGGGGGGAAGTAGGATGTAGAATAAAAAGCAAGTGCATCACAGGTGGACAAATAAAATAATAAACACAAGAAAGTCTGCAGATGCTGGAAATCCACAGTAACACACACAAATTGCTGGAGAAACTCAGCATCCATTGGCACAGTGGCTTAGTGGTTAGCACAATGCTTTACAGTACCAGTGACCTGGGTTCAATTCCCACCACTGTCTAGAAAGAGTATGTACGTTCTCCCATTGGCCATGTGGGTTTCCTCCATGTGCTCCAGTTTCCTCATGCAGTCCAAAGACATACCGTTCGGAGGGTTAATTGTTCATTGCAAATTAAGTATCTTATCTATGTATTGAAATACAGCACACAAAAGCCTTTCTGGTCCTTTGAGCCACGTCGCCCAACAATCTCCTAATTTAATCCTAGGATAATTATGGCAGGTGGAGTTTAACACAGATAAGCGTGAGGTTGTTCATTTTGGTAGGTCAAGTATGATGGCAGGATGTCACATTAATGGTAAGACTCTTGGCAGTGTGGAGGATAAGAAGAATCTTGGAGTCTGAGTCCATAGGACACTCAAAGCTGCTACACAGGTTGACTCTGTGGTTAAAAAGGCATAGGTACATTGGCCTTCATGAATCGTGGGATTGAGTTTAAGAGCCGAGAGGCTATGTTGCAGCTATATAGGACCCTGGTCAGATCCCACTTGGAGTACTGTGCTCAATTCTGGTTGCATTAGGGTCATGGAAACCATAGAAAGGGTGCAGAGGAGATTTACAAGGATGTTCCCTTGTTTGGGGAGCATGCCTTATGAGAATAGGGTGAGTGAACTCGGCCATTTCTCCTTGGAGTGACGGAGGATGAGAGGTGACCTGATAGAGGTGTATAAGATAATGAGAGGCATTGATCGTATGGATAGTCAGAGGCTTTTCCCCAGGGCTGAAACGGCTAGCACAAGAGGGCATAAGTGCTGAGGAGTAGGTACAGAGGAGATGTCAGGGGTATGTTTTTTATGCAGAGAGTGGTGAGTGCGTGGAATGGGCTGCTGGCAATGGCGGTGGAGGCGGAAATGATAGGGTCTTTTAAGAGACTCCTGGATGGCTACATGGAGCTTAGAAAAATAGAGGGCTATGGGTAAAGCCTAGGTAGTTCTAAGGTAGGGACATGTTCGGCACAGCTTTGTGGGCCAAAGGGCCTGTATTGTGCTGTAGGTTTTCTATGTTTCTAAAAGATACATTTCATTGTATGTTTCAAAGTACATGTGATAAATAAATTTAAATCTAAAATCTAAATCTGATCATTTTATGGGAGATTAAAAAATAGCCTGAGGAGTAATGTGAAGAACAGATGTTGTGGAAGACAGAGAGCTGTGGTGGTGAGATGGGGTGGGACGGTGGAGGGTGGAGAGGTTAGGAAAGAATTACAAATATAAATTGAGTCATCCCCAACTTTGACACCTTATCACATCATTTTTCTAAATAGAGTCAAACAGCTGAAGTTTGCATTAAACAAGGAACAACAATGACGGGAAGTTTGGTTTGAGAAGTTTCCTCTCTGCTTGTATTTTTCTTCAAAAATGAATGAAAAGTCACTTCCTGTTATGCAATTACAAAGCCATTACCACAGAGAATAAATTAATTTTGCAGTTGTAATGACATTTAAAATGCTGCTGAGCTAATCAGCCTCAGGGTTCCTTGTGGACATTCCCTCCCCAGACAAATTTGTGCCTCTTTAGTGCAGTAGAGACCTGCACCCCCATCTGAACAGCGCAATAATGTCTGAGATAAAGCCTGTTTCCCTTTTCTCCTTCTCTGGCAGCCAAAATGATCTTTGATAATTAGTAAAGATTGAGACCATAACTATGGCAGCAGCTGCAAATGCCCAGATTATGGAAGGATTATTTGACTGGAGATCCTTCTCCATTCATTGCTGCCAATCCCGGTTGAGTTGCCAGAAGAAGAGTCCAACAATCTATCTAAAGGAAAGGAGGGGACATTGATGAGAAACTCACACCACAGTGTGAGTACTTTCTTTGATGTTTTCTTTCTACCTTACTGAATTTTCTCCTCCTTCCACTTCACCTTATTGCACCTTCTCTCCCCAGTTCCTCTGAACACCAAGTCATAGAGGACATCAATTTGGATTTTCCATAGTGGAAAAGGAAAATACAAATATATGTAATTAAGAAACTCAACAACTTGATTCCATAAGAAGGGAGCTGATGCAAAATATCAACTATCCATTTCCTTCCATAGATGCTGCCTAACCTGCAGAGTTCCTCCAGCAGTTTGTTTTTTGTTCTTGACAAGAAGAACTAAGTGGTGGATGTGGGTTCAATTTCAACATCTGATTGAAATTTGTATAGGTACGTAGATAGCAAGGATATGGAGGGCAATGGTCTGGGTGCAGGTTGATGGGACCAGGCAGATTAAGAGTTTGGCATACACAAGATGGGATAAAGGGTCAGCTTCTGCCCAGCCGTGTTCTATGACTCTATGTCTTGAAGGAATTCACTTTTGGTGAACATCCTCGAGTCTGATTGAAAAACAGTGGATTCAGAGTCAGACTCGTTGATCAGATTTGGATTTAATTATCACATCTATACTGAAACATATAGTAAAATGCATTGTTTGCATTAACAACCAGCACATCTAGGGATATTCTGGGGGCAGCTGACAAGAATTGGCACACATTCCAGTGTCAACATAAAATGGCCACAATATTTGGCAGAACAACACAGAACACAACAGGAAATGCAACAACAACAGCAAAACACACTACCCACCCTACACAACTGTAGGTCCTCCTGTCTCCAGGCTACAGCCATTGGACTTCGATTTCCAGTATAATATATAATGTACATTGTCATTTTCATCATAGTGCAATGCAAACCTTTGCTCAGGTAATGTGCCCAGAGATCAATTAAGCGTCGATGAATAATTTGTTTCCACATGAAGTCAAGTTGCTATCACCAATAAAACAACAACATAGGATGTTGGAAATCTGAAATACAAGCAGGGACTGTTAGTGACAGTCAGCAAGTCAGGCAGCATCTGCAAAGGACACAGAATTAATGTTTTAGGTTGCAGACTATTAATCAGAACATTACCTTTGCTTCTCAACTTAACAAGTGTACCTGTTATGAATCCTTCAGACCAGCAAGGGGCACTGGGTAGTGGCAGGTCTCGATCCATCTGAACCTCATTTATTTCAGTTTATTAGAGTGGTTTAATGACTTCTGTTATCAATAATCTGTCACTCTGTTTTTTTGTGACACTTCTGTCTCTCCTTCTTAAGCGATTAGTTTTGAGTTTGACCTGTGCAGATTTCCCGTGTTTCAAAGACTCAAAGTGCATTTATTATCAAAGAGTGTATAAATTATGCAGCCTTGAGATTTGTTTGCTTAACAGGCAGTCGCAAAGCAAGGAACCTGAAAGAACCCAACTAAAAAAAATAAAACCAGCCCCCAGTGACCGCAGAGAAAGAAGAAAAACATGAATCATGCAAACAATGGAAGTGAGCAGCAACAACAGCAAATTGGTCCTTAGATCCAAATCCCCAGCGCAGCTTGGAGTAGGTCCAAAGCCTCAGTATTCAGTTCATCATATTATTTTTATGTTCTATTTAAATTTACTCTGGGCCATTGCTCGTTGCTAAGACCTGGATTCGAGCTCTGTGTGAACTGCTGTTCTGTGTGCTCAAGGCTCAAATAAGTGAACTCTTAGCTTAGTTATTCCCTGCATTATTCTCCGAATAAATTTCCATCATCAATTTCAACTATTGAGTCCTGAGTTTGTCCTCAGCTAGGTCCACTCGTCTGAAGATATTACAGTATCTTGCATTTACTTTTTTAACGCACCACATCTTGGTTATGATAACATGCCTATCAGCAGGCCTGCATATCTATCGTATCTTTGCAGTATATACTAGAACAACGAGTAGAGTTCTGCTCATGTGAAGTCATTGTTGTAATAGGTAGTATACGGCAAGCTGCCGCAATGAACTTTTAAACACATGTAATGATGATTGAGGAGGAAATATATTTGCCAATGACAACACTGCTGTTGGGAGAATATAAGATGGGGAGAGAGAGAGAGAGGGAGAGAGAGAGAGTGGGAGAGAAAATGAGAGAGAGAGGGAGAGAGAGAGGGGAGTGAGAGAGGGAGAGAGAATATCTTGCTGCCACAAAAACAATTTTCATGACATATGTCAATGATAATAAACCTGGTTCTGATTCTCATTCTGAAATACATCAACTTCCCTACATTTCTCTTCACCTGAGAGAATTAACATGGGTTACATTTAACATTTCATGCTGAAAAACAGTACCTCCAATAGTACTCCTGGGTATTCATCAAATCACTGGTGATGATTTTAAAGTTCTGGATTGGGAGCTGAACCCATAACTTTCCCAGAGGTGAGAATATCACCCAATGTAGAACTGACAGGTAGAGTTACATACCAGCTTCCTGCAGTAGTCAGACCAGAAACGAACTCAATGTGTAAATGTTTTTAGTTATTCACTATCATTTCAATAAAGCAATAAAATGGATTTTAAATTGATAGGATTCTAGTAACAATAATTCTGGTGGAATCTGCCTGCTTGTCGGAAATGTTTTGCTGGGGATTCAAATCATGCGTCGTTCTTCCATTTCCCAAAATATCGTCAGCAGCCTGTCTTAAATTTAAACTCTGTTAGATAACTAGGAAATTAATTTAAATGGTTCACAACTCAGCTCTAAACGTACAAAATATATTGAGGATTCAGTAAACACAAGTAAATGTGATAGCTGCAAATACTGAGGGGGCACGATCCTCAATTTTTGTTTATCTTCAGCAGCTTAAATGCTGATGAACGATTAATTGAAAAGCCTCTCAGGTCTGGCTCAGAATATCTCCCTGCAGCACATGGAAATCATTCTGCAATATTCGTTCTTAAGGGTGAGGTCAGATTAAATCAGAAGACATTGGACTGAATTTCCATCGCCAGCATACACTCAGTGGCCACTTCATTTTTTACCTCCTGTACCTAGTAAAGTGACTACTGGGCGCATGTCTGTTGTCTTCTATTGCCTTAGCCACCCCCACTTTAAGGTTTGACATATTGTGCATTCAGTAATGCTTGCCTGCACACCGCTGTTGTAACTCATGCTTGTTTGAGTTACTGTTGCCTTCCCTTCAGCTTGAACCAGTCTGGCTATTCTCCTCTGACATATCCCACTAACAAAGTATTTTCACTCACTGGAAGGAATTTTTCACAATTCTCTGTAAACTCTAGAAACTGTTGTGCATGAAAATTCTAGGAGATCAGCATTTTCTGAGATACTCAAACCACACCATCCGACACCAACAATTACTCCACGGTCAAAGTCGCTTAGATCACATTTCTTCCCAATGATATTTTTATAGACAACAGCTGAACCTCTTGACCATGTCTGCATGCTTTTATGCATTGCATTATTGTGACATGTTGCTGACCAGATATTCGCATTAACGAGTAGGTTAACGAGTCGGGTGTACCTAATAAAGTGGCCTCTGAGTGTTCTCAAAGCACAGGGAGCTGGAGGGCATTTTGTCTGATGAATGCATTGTTTTACTTTAATAAATTGGCAAACCTAATATGTCTTTAATATAAGTTCTATTTCACCCCACTATCTTCTTTTTAATCACTTTTGCCTCTCTGAGCATTGTCTGCGTTAAGTTTAATTTGGTCTTCTTTTCATAAAAGTATAGTTGGAAGAACATTGTCTTTGTCAAACTCCAAATATCAGACAAGGCTTCTGGGATTATTGGCACAACAGTGTCGAAACTCCTCATGGGCTAACCACCTCAGAACTGATTTGGTTTCTTCAAGGGGTTGCTTGGCAGCAAATCTCCCTGTTAATGTGAATTTCCATGTGAATTCAGGTGGAGCCAATTGTGCCAGAATTTGTACCACAAAGAAGCTACAGTCAAGAAAGCTCACCGATGACTTTACTTCCTCAGGAGGTTAAAGAAGTTGGCATCTCCCCATTGACCTTTACTAATTTTCATCAATCCATCATGGATAATATCCTATTTGGGTGCATGGACGGTTTGGTATAGCAACACGTGACCACAAGAAACTGAAGAGAGTTGTGTACACAGCTCAACACTCATGGAAAACAGCTAGCCCTCTGCTTAAACTTCTCATTGCCTCAGTAAAGCAGCCAGCAGATTCAAAGACCCCTCCTGCCTCAGACAGTCCCTCTTCCATCAGGCAGAAAATACAAAAGCGCACAGCATTACCAGCTTGATCAAAGACACCTTCTACCCCATTGTTATAAAACTATTGAATAGTTCCCTAGTACAATGAGATAAACTGTTGACCTCACAATCGACATCATTATGACCTTGGACCTTATTGTTTATCTGCGCTACACTTTCTCGGTATCTGTTATACTTTATTCTGCATCCTGCTATTAGCTCAATATACCATATAATGTTTTGATCTGTACAAACCGTATGCAAGAGAAGCTTTTCACTGTATCTCGGTACATGTGACAATAACAAGCCAATTCCAAATCCAAATGACTTCATTTGTGACACTGAAACTTTAATATGATTAAGTGAAGTGAGAACCATCTGCTGACTGAATAAATAGTGAACGGAGATGCTGTAAAGTTTGTACACAGTTTTGCTCAGATACAGCACAAAGGAAATTCCAACTATACGCCTGAGTCTCTGATGAGTGTTAATTACCAACAAGGATACTACTCTGTGCAATTGGCGAGCAGCTAGCGATAGGTTTATCACAACACAATGCTAGGGACAGGGTGCAGGAGGAGATCTCATTCTGTGAGAGAAGCAGTGCTGGGGATAGAATTGATGGCTTATGGGAGGGACAGTGTTGGGTGTAGGAGGAAGGAGGTGATGCCATGCCAACCTGTGTAGGAGGTGGTGCTGCGAGTACACTGCGGTTGGTGATGCCGTGCTGAGGGACTGGAACACTACCAGAAGTTTGCATTGTTAACCTGAGGCATCATCAGCTCTCGTCGATGGATGCAAAAAATGCAGCTTCAAAGCAGAGCAGAGAGTTCTTTCCACCAACTTTGCATGAAAACTACATCACAAAATCAATGGTATTTGTGGGAGCTTACTGTGCACAGACTGACTGCTGCATTTTTTGCATTACAATTATGAAGGCACTTTAAAAATACTCGACTTTTAAAGTTCCCTGGACACTCCTGTATAGGTACCCTCAATATGTCGGCATGTTTTTCCTTTCTCTAATGTTTCTGTGAGCTGAAGAAATACAAAGCTATGAAACTAAAAGTCATTGAAAGTTTCTTGGATCTTCAGCACTGGTGACCACTGAGATATTGAGACAATTACTGAAGTCCTACAATCTCCTGAAGGAAAATAACCTTTCCAGCAAAATACGTCTCATCTCCTGCCTGTGGAGTGACTTGGTCCTCTCCGATTTGCATACTGTCACAAAGATGCTATTACAGCTCAGCGCATTCCGGAGTACAGAGTTTAATTCTAGTGCCGTTTTGTAAGGAGTCTCTTTATGTCATCCCTGTGGAATGCGTCGGTTTTCCCTCGGTGCTCCAGTTTCTCCTCACAGTCCAAAGATGTACTGAGTAGCTTAACTGGTCATTGTAAATTGTCCTATGACAAGGTTAGAGTTAGTTAGGGCTGTGGGGTTGCTGGGTTGCATGGCACAAAGGGCCAGAAGGGCCTCCTCTGCACTGAGGCGCTAAACAACAGATAACATTTCATTGGTTCTTCTCTCAGCTCTGGAACACCCACACAATGAAGAATCATACATCAGGATGTTCTTCACTGACAACAGTTAACTGCTCATCAATATCATCTCCTCAAAACTTAGCACTAAACTCCAAGACCCAGGCCTCAGCATAAGACTATAAGTCTATAAGACATAGGAGCAGAATTAGGCCATTCAGCCCATCGAGTCTGCTCTGCCATTCCATCATGGCTGATTCTGAATACCACTCAACTCTATACACCTACCATCTCACCATTTCCTTTGAAGCCCTGACCAAATAGGAAACAATCAACTTCCGCCTTAAATATACGCACAGACTTGGCATCTCCATATGTAACTGGATCCTTGATTTCCTCACTGGCAGAGCCCAGCAATAGCATCTCCTCCACACTCACCACCAACACAGGTACACCACAAGGATGTATGTTTACTCCCCTGCTCTACTTAGTTTATACATGATTGTGTGGATCCAATGCCAAATTTAAGATGGCACCAGCAAACAACAATTCCTTGGGCGACATCTTTCAGATGGCCAATCTCTTCAATTACTTCACTTTTTCTATGCCTCTGCTTGTTCTTTTTGTCGTGATATGTTACAGAAACTGTTAGAGCCTGTGACGTGCAACTTGGAATTTGATCGAATGATTCAGCACTCTGCTGTGTCCAGAGATGTACATTGTGGTGAAGAAGACAGATGGGGACCCGAACAGGACCGGGAACATGAGCTGCCTCACAGATAAGACCAGAGATGGGATGCAGAGTCATTAACAGTTCCATCTTGAAGTGATGAGGAAGATTGAAGCCTCAAGCTGAATACGGAGGAGGTCAGTGGTCTCTTTCAATGGAGGCCATGGGTCGGCGGCATTCACATTCAGACCTGATATGGCGGTCGCTCTTCGCAGAAGGACTGTTCGTGCGGCCGCTCTCCTCGAAAGCTGATGGATATTCTGAGATCTATGTGATTATTGGACTGTACTTTCTACTGGTTCCTTCAGTTTTTGGTGTTTTTCCTTCTTGTTGCTGATTGGCAGGTGGGTGAAATGTTAACTTATGCGAGGGAGAAGTTGGGGATTTGGGTGCTGATGTTTGATGTTCTTGTTGATGTTTTCTGTGTGGGCGAACCTGTTAGTTTTTGTGTGTGAGAGAGGGGGTTGGGAGGGTCTTTGATGCTATTGTCACTGTTATTTTTCTGCAAGGAGGGGGCTGGGGATTTGATGTTATCATCACTGTTTTTTTTGATGTTATGTTTCTTCTTCTTTTTCATGCCGGGTGGTGGGGTGGGTTGGGGGTTGATGATTATCTTTACAACAGCTCCCGTGGCTTTTCTGTTTCTTGTGTCTAGTTGGAAAAGATGAATATCAGAGTGTATCGTACATCCATACTTTGACAATAAAATGAACCTTTGAGCCTTTGAAGTTCGTTGACGATACCTCTGTTGCTGGTCAGATCAAATTCGGTGATAAACTGACATATGTAAGAAGGATATTGAAAGTCTGGTTGAGTGCTGCCACAACACCCACTTCTCACTCAAATCAGCAAAACCAAAGAGCTGATTATTAACAACAGGAGGAAGGCAGAGGTCTATGAGCCAGTACTTACTAGGGGATCAGAGGAGGAGCAGGTCAGTAGATTTAAATTCCTCTGTGTTAACATATCAGAGGAGCTGTTCTGGGACCAGCACATCAGTGCCATCACAAAGAAGCCGCAACAGCACCTCTACTTTCTTAGAAGTTTGCATAGGCTCGGCATGTCACCAAAAACTTTGACAGACTTCTGTAGATGCACAGTGGAGAGTTTCCTAACTGGTTGCATCACGACCACTGATGGAACCAGGAACTAAAAAGACTGCAGAAACATGCAGATACAGTCACATCACAAGCAAAACCCTCCCCACACCGAGCACATTTACAAGGAATGCTGCCACAAGAAGGCAGTATCCATTATCAAAGAACTCTACCGTCCAGACCATGCCCTCCTCTCACTACTAGCATCAGGCAGGAAGTACAAAAAGAAGGTTAAGGAACAGTTATTTTCCTACAAGCATTAGGCTTCTGAACTGGTGTGGATAACTTCATTCAGCTCTGATTGTACAACTTACAAATTCACTTTCAAGGATTCTTTACAACTCATGTTCTCTGAATTGTTTCCATTTGTGCAGTTTCTCTTCTTTTGCACATTGGTTGTTAGTTGTTCTTGTTCTGTTTAGGCCTAGCTTTTCATAAAATCTCACTGTATTTCTTTTTCCTTGTAAATGACTGCAAGAAAATCAAACACTGAGTACATGGCAAGATATGCATACTTTGATAATAAATTTACTTTAAATTTTGAACTGCAGGGCCAAGAAAGAAAAATATGCTCTAGAAAATCACTCTCACTGACCCCCATACCCAACTCAAAATCTCCTATGAGAGCAAAGGAAAAGTTCTGGAGGTTACATGTATAGTTAGTTAGGGCCTTTGGTCTTTCAGTCGCATTGTAACATTGAGGTGCTTTATTCGCTATCTTGACCCATCTTGGAAGCAAAATCCTTCCAATTTAATGTCAGTGAAGGTTGTTAGCCATCAACTACCTCTCCTTAAGTCCACTGATTGCACTTAAATAGAAAGAAAGAAGAGATGATGGACATCTGACCTTTACACAGTCATTCTTGCCCAGAGTTCAATTCCTGTTAAAAATAAACTGCTTTACAGAGACTATTGTTTGCTGGCAGTAATGTATTCGTATTAACCATGCAATTGTAAGGTAATGATATCATATACATGTGAAGTCAGAATATATGTTAGTTGCAAGTCTCCAGTGAAATATTCATTTATATAATGAAGCTCGTGTTCTCCAAGAAATCATTATAGATATGAGTATGCAGTTGTGAACATCTAACTTACATCCTGCATCTGAATACACTACACTGGCAGCTTCTCACTGAAGGATGGATACATTTAATTGACTGAAAATAAAAATTAATGAAAGAAAGACTGCAGGCCATAGAAAAAAAAATCAAAGCTGTTTCTGAAGACTCAAACTTTCAGCTATAAGCAAGAACTGAAAACACACCCAGTGTGAAACAGATGCTTCTTGATCCAGGCCAGATCCAAGATAAAATAGTTGCACTGGTGCTGACTTGAACCCCGAGTCACAGAGCAGCTGCCTCAGGTTCACCTTAGGAGGTTTTTTAACTGGCTGTCAACCATACGATAAATCCAGGTCTTGTGGGTTCATCACTACAAGTGGGGCTCACTTCAAAGTGCCTGTCACTTGTGGGCACACAGGCCTTAACCTCCACACCTCAAGCACTAAATTTAAATTCAGCACTAATTCTTAAGGAAGTAATGAACTAATAAGTGCCTTACAGAGTAAATGGCTCAGTTACCATTGTGCCTCTGGTGCGATGCCAGAAAGCTGTATGTTCTCCAGTTCCAAGATGTCATTTCTCTTCATTGTGTCAAGCTTTTTCTTTCTCTTTGTGGTGAACTACATATACCTGTCTGGACACGCCCCCCCCGCTGACTGCTCCTGTGGCTCCTCCCACAGACCCCGGTATAAAGGCAATTGAGGCCTGAGCCCAGCCCTCAGACTCCAGAATGTAGCATGGTGGTCAATTGCTGCTTGTTCTTTCTTCCAGTCAATAAAAGCCGATATCTCACCTCACGTCTCAGAGAGTTATTGATGGTGCATCACTCTTACAGCTCATTTTCTTGAATTTATACATTCTGTCCTCTCATTGCTTGCTCATTCTCCTCTTTGCACTCTCTCTCTCTCACTCACTCACTCTTCCACTTTCCCCACACATTCTCTCTTTCTCAGTTGCATCCTTGATCACAAATATCTTTTTCCACATCATCATCACTATTATGTTCCGTGTCGTATGACGTTGGCGATCATGGTCTTGACCATGATTGTACTTGGCAATTTTTTTTCTACAGAAGTAGTTTGCCATTGTCTTCTTCCGGGCAGTGTGTGTAGATGATGGGTAACCCAGCCATTATCAATACTCTTCAGAGATTATCTGCCAGGTGTCAGTGTTTACATAACCAGGACTTGTGATGTGCACCAGCTGCTTGCATGACCATCCACCACCTGCTCCCATGGCTTCCCATGGTCATGGTCAGGTGTATTAAGCAGGTACTTCGCCTTGCCCAAGGGTGACCTGCAGGCTAGCAGACAGAAGGAGTGCCTACACCTCCTTAGGTAGAGACGTATCCCCACTCCGCAACCCGAAAATATAACATAGCTAATTTTATAATAAAATTATAACAAAAACATTTCATCTGCTGCCTTAATTTCAACCACACAGTCCAATATTCATTTTACACTTAGTTAAATGTTTAAAATTTCATCAATAATTTGCTTTATCCTTACTGGTTTGGTGTCCGGGAATCAACTTCATTGGCTGTTTGGTCACGGTGATGATCTCACAGTATCTGGGATGCCAAAGATCCCTTTGAATAGTAACTAGCATCAAAAAGGAGAAATAGCCATAAGTCTATAGGAAATAGGAGCAGAATTAGGCCCTTCAGCTCATTTAGTCTTCTCTGCCACTCGATTCTGGCTGATTTCAGAACATTTCACAAACATTTTGTGAGCTTCATTGTATTATGCGGTTATTTCAATAATCCTCTCAGACAAGGATCAGCAGTTGTACTTATAAGATATTTACTAAGGAACAGGAGGAAGTATAATAAAGAATGGTTTTTACACAGCATGTTATTATCCACAGGCTGGAATGGGAGCGGATGGAAATCCATAACAAGAGATTCCACAAATGCTGTAAATCCGGAGTAATACACAAAAGATGCTGGACAAACTCAACAGGTCAGGCAGCATCTATGGAGGGGAATAGCTGGTTGATATCTCAGACTGGGATTCTTCATCATGACCCAGAATCCAATTGAATTTTTCAAAGAGAAATTGGACACAGACTGGAAATAAATGCAGCTTTCAAGGCAAAGACCATAGGATTGGGTTGAAATGGAAAGCTCACTCAAAGAGTCAGAAATTATGATGTGCTGATTGGCTTGCTCTTTGTGTTATTTAGTTCAAACTCCAATTGCTTTTATGCTTCTGTTCTTGCAGAAAGTGTGTGAAGAGTGAAGTATCTGATTAAAGTGATGTTTCATTTCAGGCATTTTCTGATTTCTCAGCCCGTGCTATGTTTTAGGAAGATGCAATGATCTGTCAAATGTGTGAAGCTGACGGTCAAGAGCTGGTTACAATTCTATCCAATTGAATTGGATGACCATCCCAGTCTAAATCATTTGCATAAAGCAACAGTTGATGCAGTATCAACCAGTTCAAGGAAACATTTTCAGGCAACAAGCCCAGCCCCATCCTTCACAACTTCAAGGACATGTAGAAATTCTACACATAGTGACACTTGTTTTGATGAATCCAGAACCAAAACACACCTTGAGACAATCCACAACACAAAGCCTTTGATGCCCTCACTAATTCAGAACCTATCAACCTCCACTTTAAATATACTCAATGACTTGGCCTCCACAGCCATCTGTGGCAATGAATTCCACAGATTAACTACCCTTTGGCTAAAGAATTTCTTCCTCATCTCAGTTCTGAAGGGACATCCTACTGTCCTGAGATTGTGCCCTCTGATCCTAGACTCCCTTGCTTTGGAAGTGTCCTCTTGACAACCACACTGTCCTGGCCTTTCAACTTTTGATAGATTTCAATGAGAATCTATTAAGGGTTATGGGGGAAAGGCAGGTGGATAGAGCTGAGTTTACTTACAGATCAGCCATGATCTTATTGAATGGTGGGACAGGCTCAATGGGCCAGATGACCTACTCCTGCTCATATTTCTTATGTTCTTATGTTGTTATGTAATCCCCCTCCCCCCTTCATTCTTCTAAATTCCAGTGAGTTAAGGTCCAGAGCTCTTCATATGTTAATTCGGTCATTTCCAAGTTCATTCTCATGAACTTCCTCTGGGCACTCTCCAATGCCAGCACATCTTTTCTTAGATAAGGGGCCCAAAACTTCTCTCAATGCTCCAGGTGTGGTCTGACTAATACCTTATCAAGCCTCATTCTTCTATGCATGCACCTTTGCAAGGAAGCACTGGGAAGGAGTGATAGGATTTGTAGAACACAAGGAACACAAGACACACTGCTGTATGGGCGGATCGCAGCAGCATATGTTGCTGTTGGCCACCTACATATAAAAATGATGAAAAACACCGTAGAGTCAGGGTGGTGAAACCTTTTGAAAGCGTGTGCCCACATTGGTGAAAATCCTCTAAAAAATTCTGTCAAGTGCCATGGTAATTTTGAGCAGAAGTGAGCATTGATTAAAAAATTAGTAACAATAATGGTGCACCATTTTTTAATGAAAAAAAGGATGCCCTGTTGCTTATTTATGTGTTTTCATGACTTTACTATTAACAACATTATAACAGAGACAGATTGAAATAAATGGAGCATTTTAGAAAACCTGTTCAGAAATTATTAATATTAATCTTTTAAAAAGACACATGGAAAATAAATATTTGCAGAGGCATGAAACTATATACAATATTTACCATTATTATCACTAAGCATCCAGTGTTCACTCACAAACAAAAGAGAAAATACAAGCAGAGCAAAGCCAATGCCAACAGTCTCAAACATTTACTTATCCAGATATTGATGTGTATGCCAGGTCTGTAAGGATTTCAAAACGTATCATCCAGTGTCACTTGCTCTCGAAACGGTCTAGCTGGCATCTAGCCAGCATGAGAATATTTCACTGCTCTCAACGTAGATCAGTACAGGCCCTTCAGCCCACCATGTTGTGCCAACCTTTTAACCTACTCTAAGATCAATGTAACACTTCCCTCCTATATAACCCTCCATTTTTCTATCATCCATGTGCCCATGTAGGAGTTTCCTAAACCTCCCTAATATATCTACCTCTACCACCATCCCTTGCAGTGCATTCTGCACACCCACCACTCTGTATAAAAAACCTACCACCTGATATCTCCAAGCACCTTACAATTATGCCCCCTCATATTAGCCATTTCCATGCTGGGAAAAAAACCCTTGGCTATCCATTCAATCTGTGCCTCCAATCATCCTGTACATTTCTTGGGTTATATACAAAAAGTTATTCATTGCGTCATTTGGCAGTAAAGATAATCATTATGTGTCTTTTTTTTAATATGGGTGGGGTTTAAACAATTGAGGGGTGGCATACCAGAGAAGGTTTTTTTTGCATGCCATCTGATAGGGTCTGCCCAAAGCTGCTTTGATGTTCCAGACAAAGAGCTGTCCATGATCGAGTACTACAGACCGTTGTGCTTGAAGGATCAGGACTAGATGCTGAAGCTGGGTGCGACCACTCTATGAAGGAGGATGACTATTTAAGGCCCTTTCTTCAGTTCCCACCAAACTATGAACTACTTGCTCAAGGAATGAAACCTGATGCTGTGTTGATATTAACTTATTGTATTACTTGCAATGCAAACGTTGACTTGAATATTCTATATTACAGATATATTTAAAGGTTTTTGAATTAAGTATGCTTTAACTAAAATTAGATCAGTTTCATTGCAGGATTTTTATTCTAGCCTTTGCAATTCAATATATCTCGAGCATCAGAACAAATTGCAATAAAATGAATGAACATTAAGAGAAATCCAAGTTAAACATTTTACATTGAATAGGGCCTTTGAAGTTGTAAAAGGCCCCTGAATTGGAATATCATTAGAGAAATGTTGGCAATGGGGGACATATGGAGGAATTGGAGCAGGTGATCACAACTTTGGGATTTAAGGAGGGAGGAGGAGAGAGAATAGGTGAGGTTGGGAAAGAATTCCAGAACTTCAGGACCTGATGGCTGGCAAAACTGGAATGACTGACTTCAATAATATATAAAAGACCAAAATGAGGGAGTGAGGAGATCCAGGAGTTTAATGTTCAAAGTTCCAACTTCAATGCAAATTTATTATCGAAGTACGTATGTATACAACACCATACACTACACTGAGATTCATTTTCTTGTAGGCATTCACAGCAAAGTGAAGAAATAGAATAGAGTCAATAAAAAACACACAAAGACTAACAAACAACTAATGTGCAAAAGAAGAAAAAATAAGCAAATACAAAATAGAATTAATCAATAAATCCGTCAACCAATCAATTTCAGAACATGAGGCAGATGAGTAGATATGGGGTTGCTTCGAGTTTTTGGGATTGTGCTAAAGGACTCATCTGTGGATATGAATGAATACACCACTGTTGTCACAGACTTCATAAAAACAGTTGCTGACAAGTGTATCCCCACAAAATAATTCAGAGTCTTTCCCAACCAGAGCCCTGGATGAACCATGAGCTCCACCGATCAGAGGGCTTCAAATCTGGTGACAAAGAAAGTTACAAGAGGTTCAGACACAATCACTGGATAGGCAAAGTGGCATCTCTGGACTAAACTTGAATCAACGAAGGACGTTCGACAATAGTGGCAGTGCTTGAACGTTATCGTGACTTGAAAAGTAAAATCATGCAAAATAGGTGGCAACAGAACTTCCCTTCCAGATCAGCTCAATGCTTTCTATGCATGCTTTGACAGTCAAAACAGGGAGGAGAATTCAGGAACCAACACAGCCCCCGATGATCCTGTGATTTCAATCTCTGAGGCCGACGTGCAATTAGACTCCAGGAGAGTGAGTTGACAAAAAGCATCTGGCCCAGATGGGGTACCTGGTCAAGAGCTAAAGACCTGTACTGATCAACTGGCTAGAGTGTTCACTGAGGTCGCTTTGGTAATGCCCACTTGTTTCAAACAAACTTCACTTATAGGACTGTCTAAGAAGAATATAGTAATCTGCCTCAATGACTATCATCCAGTAGCACTTACATCCAGAGTGATGAAGTGTTTTGAAAGGTTTGTGATGAAATGTATCAACTCCTGCCTGAGAAGCAACTTTGGTCCATTCCCTATTTGCCTACTGGAGCAATAGATCTACAGCAGATGCCATCTCATTGGCTCTTTACTCAACCCTGGAACATTTGGACAACAAAGAAACATACATCAGGATGCTCTTTATCAACTACAGTTCAACATTGAATACTCTCATCCCCTCAAAACTAATGAATAAACCCCTAGACAGCCTCAATACCTTCTTGTGCAATGGATCCTCGATTTCCTCATTTTCAGATCCCAGTCAGTTCATATTGGCAACAACATCTCCTCCACAATCTCCATCAACTCTCTGCTTCCCTCCTCACTTTACACTTATGACTGTGAAGTTAAGCACGGCTCCAATGCCATATGAAAGTTTGCTGACAAAATCACTGCCGTAGGCTGAATGAAAGGTGTGATGAATTAGCATATAAGAGGGAGTTTGAAAATCCGGCTGAGTAGTGCCACAACAACGACTTCTTTCTCGAAGTCAGCAGGGCCAAGGAACTGATTATTGACTTCGGGAGGAGGAAACCTGAGGTCCAAGAGCCAGTCCTCACTGGGAGATCAGGGATGGAGAGGGTTAGCAACTTTAAATTCCTCAGTGTTATCGTTTTGGAGGACCTGTCCCGGGCCTAGCACGTAAGTGCAATTACAAAGAAAGCATGGCAGGGCTCTAGTTCCTTAGGAGTTTGTAAGGATTTGGCATGACTCCTAAAACTTCCATAGATGTGTGGTGGTAAGTATATTGTCTGGTTTCATCACAGCCTGGTATGGAAACACTAATACTCCTGAATGAAAAATCCTATGAAAAGTAGTGGATACAGCCCAATCCATCACAGGTAAAGCCCTCCCCACCACTGAGCACATTTATATGGCACATTGTCACAGGAAAGCAACATCCATCATCAGGACCTCCACCATCTCTCTTCTTGCTGCTGCCATCAGGAACCTCAGTACTCACACCACCAGATTCAAGAACAGTTACTACCTTCAATCATTAGGCTGCTGAGCCAATGAGGATAACTTCATTCAGCTTCATTTGCCCCATCATTGAAATATTCCCACAACCTATGGACTCACTTTCAAGGGCTCTTTATCTTATGTTCTCAATATATCTATATATATTTATTTCTTCATTTATTCATTCATTCATATATCTATCTCTGTTTATTTCTTTATTATTATTATTATTAATTTATTTTTTCATTTACACAGTTTATTGGCTTTTGCACACTTGTTGAACACCCAAGTTCAATTTCACTGATTCTATTATGATTATTATTCTATTATGGATTTATTGAGTATGCTTGCAAGAAAATGAATTTTAGGGTTATATGTGGTGGCATATATGTACTTTGGTAGAAAATTTACTTTGAACTTTTGTAGAATCCTTGAAAGTAAGCCTACGGGATGAGGACAAAAACAAGACCATGAAGGAACTTCAGTACAATTCTGAGAAACTTGGTTGTGTTATGATGGAAGGCATGGCTTTGATTTAGCACTGGGTTCAGCAGTAGTCACAAATGGTTCCCTCTTGACAACAATAAAAGAATTAGACTTCTTCAGAAACTTTCTGGGAAGCTTAGATGGTGGGTGGAAATCCATAAAGCACACATTTTAAATCTCAGTTCTGGTCTTTGACATGCTTTATATAATACCTCCCTTTGCCTTTCCCCTCACCCCCACCCCCTCCACATTCCTACCAGAGAGGAATACCACAAACTGGAATGAGTTCAACATACTTGTGTTAACCATGTTCAACTGCTGTTTATCCCATATCCTTAGAGAGAAGAAATAATGATTAATTTCCTTCTGAAATCCATTCTTTTCCAAATCCTGCTGCAATTTCCATTTTTTTCAACCCCACCCTCACTAGTGTAAGTAAATTTACGATTCCCCTACAACTTTCTTTGCTGTATACATAATAGCCCATAGTTCCCTCAATACATCTTTATTTGCTCTTGGGACTTGATTCATGCTATTTTTTGCACCGCAGTATTATGCTAGGACACTGTTACCATGGCTAGAACACTGCCCAACTTCATGCAGTATGTGAGCTGTACAACCAGAGGGGAGAGAACCCTGGACTTGATGTACGCTAACGTTAAGGATGCATACAGCTCCCCTCCCCTCCCCCCACTGGGAAGGTCAGATCACAACCTGGTGCACCTCAAACCCTGCTACGTGCCTCTGGTAAAGAGTAAACCTGCAACCTCGAGATCAGTAAGGAAATGGTCAGGGGAGGCTTATGAGGCACTCCAGGGTTGTTTTGAAGCGACAGACTGTCAGGCCCTTTGTGAGCCACATGGAGAGGGCATTGATGGGCTCACAGAGTGCATCACTGGTTACATCAACTTCTTTGTGGACTGCAATGTTCCGGCAAGAACTGTCCTTTGTTATTCAAATAACAAGCCATGGGTAACAAAGGACATTAAGGACATCCTGAACGCTAAAAAGAGGGCGTTTAGAGATGGAGATAGGGAGGAGCTGAGGACAATACAGAGGGACCTGAAAGCCAAGATCAGAGAGGCTAAAGACAGGTATAGGAGGAAGCTTGAGTGGAAACTCCAGCAGAACAACATGAGAGAGGTCTGGAGTGGGATGAGGACCATCACTGGGTTCCGGCAAACCAGCAACAGAGGAGCTGAAGGCAGTGTGGACAGGGCCAATGAACTTAACCTGTTCTTCAACAGATTTGACACTGTGGCCCCTGCCCATCCCCCACATGATTCATCTGTTGTCGGCCCCCAACAAACACATACTCCACTCTCCCCTCCTACCCCTCCTCACAGCCCCCCACCCTGCTCTCGTGACTACACCCCTCCCACACCTGGAACCACCACGGTGGGTTTCACAGCTGAACAGGTGAGAAGACAGCTGAAACGTCTCCACCCAAGCAAGGCTGCAGGCCTGGATGGTGTCAGCCCCAGGGTGCTCAAAGCCTGTGCCCCCCAGCTATGTGGAGTACGTCACCATGTCTTCAACCTGAGCCTGAGTCTCCAGAGGGTTCCTGTGTTGTGGAAGATGTCCTGCCTCGTTCCTGTACCGAAGATGCCGCCCGGTGGCATTGACCTCCCACATCATGAAGACCCTGGAGAGACATGTTCTAGAGCATCTCCGGCCTATGGTTAGGCCACACTTAGACCCCCTCCAGTTCGCCTATCAGCCCCGACTAGGAGTTGAGGATGCCATCGTGTACCTGCTGAACCGTGTCTACGCCCACCTGGACAAGCCGGCGAGCACTGTGAGGGTCATGTTTTTTGACTTCTCCAGTGCATTCAACACCATCCGCCCTGCTCTGCTGGGTGAGAAGCTGACAGTGATGCAAGTGGATGCTTCCCTGGTGTCATGGATTATTGATTACCTGACTGGCAGACCACAGTACGTGCACTTGCAACCCTGTGTGTCAGACAGAGTGGTCAGCAGCACTGGGGCTCCACAGGGGACTGTCCTGTCTCCTTTTCTCTTCACCATCTACACCTCGGACTTCAACTACAACACAGAGTCTTGCCATCTTCAGAAGTTTTCTAATGACTCTGCCATAGTTGGATGCATCAGCAAGGGAGATGAGGCTGAGTACAGGGCTACAGTGGGAAACTTTATCACATGGTGTGAGCAGAATCATCTGCAGCTTAATGTGAAAAAGACTAAGGAGCTGGTGTTGGACCTGAGGAGTGCTATGGCACTGGTGACCCCTGTTTCCATCCAAGGGGTCAGTGTAGACATGGTGGAGGATTGCAAATACCTGGGGATACGAATGGACAATAAACTGGACTGGTCAAAGAACACTGAGTCTGTCTACAAGAAGGGTCAGAGCCATCTCTATTTCCTGAGGAGACTGAGGTCCTTTAGCATCTACCGGACGATGCTGAGGATGTTCTATGAGTCTGTGGTGGCCAGTGCTATCATGTTTGCTGTTGCGTGCTGGGGCAGCAGGCTGAGGGTAGCAGACACCAACAGAATCAACAAACTCATTCATAAGGCCAGTGATGTTGTGGGGGTGGAACTGGACTCTCTGATGGTGGTGTCTGAAAAGAGGATGCTGTCCAAGTTGCATGCCATCTTGGACAATGACTCCCATCCACTCCATAATGTACTGGTTAGGCACAGGAGTACATTCAGCCAGCGACTCATTCCACCGAGATGCAACACTGAGCGTCATATGAAGTCGTTCCTGCCTGTGGCCATCAAACTTTACAACTCCTCCCTCGGAGCGTCAGACACCCTGAGCCAATAGGCTGGTCCTGGACTTATTTCCACTTGGCATGATTAACTTATTATTATTTAATTATTTATGGTTTTATATTGCTATATTTCTTCACTATTCTTGGTTGGTGCGGCTGTAAGGAAACCCAATTTCCCGCGGGATCAATAAAGTATGTCTGTCTGTCTGTCTGTCTTCCATTCCTCTCCAAGTCCAGAGAAAAGTTATTCCAGGTAATGCAGATACTGTACAGTTTGCGGGTAAACACAGACTGAGGGTGAAATTAGAAGTAAAACGTTGCAAATACTCAACAGGTCAATGGGGGGAGAAAAAACAAAGTCAATCTTTCACGTTGAACTTGGTCTCACTTTGAACAACTTCTGGAAAGGTTAACTCTGTTTCTCTTCCCACAGAAGCAGCCTATTCCACTGAGTATTTGCAGCATTTTCTGTTTTTATTTTAGATTTTCAACATACGCAGATATTCTCTTATCTTCACAACTGTGAAATTATTCCCGATTAGCCCTGCAAGGTTGAATTTTGCACCTCAGGTTTTCAAGTTTGGAGGACTTTACGTGAGTTGGAAACAGAAAGAGCCAGAGAAGAAAGTAATAGGATATGGCTTATCCCATCACAAGCAAATGAAAATCTGCAGATGCTGGAAATCTAAGCAACACACACAAAATGCTGGAGGAACTCAGCAGGCCAGGCAGCATCTATGGGAAAAAAAGTATAGTCGACATTTCGGGCCAAGACTCTTCGGCAGTGCTGAGTTATAACTGGTCTGACCCACAAAAGCAAAATGTTTTTATGCTGTGGCGACCCACTTTCTGCACAGGTGAACCAGCTCAGAAATAGCCCGCGCGCGGGGAGAGACTTTGGTAATGCACCTCTGACGTCATTTCCTCCCGGAGAGGATGGGAACTAGGGATTAAAAGCCAGCGCCACGAAGTTTGAATAAACTAGTCTCGAAACGACTTACCGACTGCGTGTTGTTGTTTCTAGCTCCGTATGTAGTACATCACTACAATGCAAAGTTCCAGTTTCCATATATTTCCATGTCCTATCTTCACCTTTGCTCTGCAGTCTTCTGCACTCCATCTACCTCAGTCTATACAGTGTCAGCAGTGGCTCAATGGGTAAGACTTAAGTATCTGTGCCCAAAGATACAGTTCAAGTCCCACCAAAGACTGAGCAGAAGCACCTTGGCTGGGTCCCCAAGTGAGAAGCTGACTATGTTGCATTAATCAGTTGACATTTCAGGCCAAGACCATCCATCACGACCGAAACGCCGTCTATATACTCTTTTCCACAGAGGCTGCCTGGCCTGCTGAGTTCCTCCAGCATTTTGAGTGTGTTGCTTGGATTTCCAACATCTGTAGATTTTCTCGTGTTTACGTTGCAAAAATCAATTGTTTATAAAATGCTTCTGAGATACTAATGGTTAAAGAATAGTAATGACCCATTGACGCCAAACAGACAAAAAATTTTAAAGGGAGTTGAGAACAAGGAGATGAACTAAGTTTTAATGCAGAAATAATTAATTTTTGCCTTCACTTACGATATTTGTTTCAGGTCACATATTTTGACTCACTGCATGAACAACTACAAATGAGAAAATGGATAGAGTAAACGATTCTTGAGAGAATTAATATGGGATTTCTGTGTGAGAGAAAGAAATAGTTTGAAAGTGTTCACATTCCTCAAGTGCTTCATTCAGCAGAGACCACAGAGATGATCTCTGCATTGTTCCCAGGGTGACCTAGATCACTTTTAAAATTGAAAACCATCAAATGGCCTTTCACTGACATCATCCATTCCTCATATATTTCCATATTTCAATCGGTCTGAGTGATTTTTAACCCCAAAGAAACAGGGAATGTTGATGGATGTGATCATAGATCTCTGCAGGTTGTAAGTCAATTGGATAAAAGGATTTAATTAACCAAGGTGCAGAGGAGGAAGGAAAAGGAAATAAAGAAAAGGAAAAAATAAGAAAGAAAATCAAGAAAGGAGAGAAAGGAAAGAAAAAAAGGATAAAAAAGAGAAAGGAAAGACGAAAGGAGAGAAAGGAAGGTAGAAAGAAAGGAAGAAAGTTCAGTTTCATTTGTCACATGCACATTGAAACAGCAAAACATACAGTGAAGTGTGTCATTTTGCATAAAATCAGATCAACATGGATTGTGTGGAGGGGGGGCAGCCTGCAAGTGTTGCCACTCTTCCAGCACCAACATAGCATGCCCACAGCTTGGTAACCCTAACCACATATATTTGCAATGCGGGCGGAAACCGGAGCAACCAGAGGAAACCCACGCGGTCACAGGGAGAACGCACAAACACCTTACAGATGTAGTCAAGAATTGAAGGCCATTTGGTATCGCTGGCGCTGTAAAGCTATTCTGTTAACCATTGTGCTACCATGCTGCCTTAATAAGGATAAGCTCTAGGCATATTACAGCTACTTTCCGCTCAGTAAGCTGCACTGAAGTATTGTGCATTGGTCTGGTCACTACATTACATGACAGATCAGTTAGGTCTTTACTGAGAAGGTACAGGTGAGATTTACTCTTTCCTTTGTATCAAAAGAGGTCAAGGGAAGATATAATTGAAGGTTAACAGGATCTACTTCTATTAGCTGAGCGAATGGCAATTAAAGGTGACGGATTGAAGTTAGTCCTAGAAGGATTACAAGAGAGTTGAAGTAAAATGTTTCCATTTAGGGAGAAAGGAAGATTGGAGCTTGTTGCCTGAAAGAGTGGTGGTGGCTAAAACACATTAAACCTTTAAAAAATAACCACTAGACATATTACAATCTGTAAACCCAGCAGTAATATTTCATTCGGAGTTGAGAAGATTTGGTATGTCACCGAAGGTTCTAGCAAATTTCTACAGATGTACATTGGAGAGCATTCTAACTGCTTCCGTCACAGTCTGGTATGGAGGGGCCACTGCACAGGACTGGAAAAAGCTGCAAAGGGTTATAAACTCTGTAAGCACCATCATGAGAACCAGCCTCATATCTATCTAGGACATATTCAAAAGCTGATGCCTCAGAAAGGCAGCACCCAGCGTGAAGGACCCCCATCACTTGGGACTTACAGTATTTACTTACTGCTGGTTACACCATCAACCTTCATCTCTGGTGCTGTTCAAGGCTTCTTACATTGCGTTAGTAGCTTCCTCTCAGTTTTCACTACTCTGTCAGACATGGAAGTCCCAGGTGGAGACCCAAGAATACCATTGCACTCAGATTTCGAAGGATTCTTCATTGCTGTTTCTGTAACAGTTTGTTTTACCAGTTAGGGTTGTTAGCCCTCAACTGAACCCCCGAACCTGAAGGACTGATGGACCACTCTGAGTCTAGCCTCTGCCCTTTGACCTGTTTGGCATGGATGACCTCACCAAGGAGGCCAATGTAGCTGTCTGAGTCACTAAGGCACACAAGCCTGCAAAGCACAACAAGGTTATGGTCCTCTTAGAGGGTATGTTCTCTTCTTATTACTACCATGAGAGGGGAGGTATAGGAGACAGAAGACACTCTCTACATTTTAGGAACAGCTTCTTCCCCTCCATTGTTAAGATTTCTGAATAGACAATGAACCAACCCATGGATGCTACCTCATTTTTTGGCTCTCTTTTTGCACCTGTTATTTTATATCTATAGCTTATTGTAATTTTTAGTATTTTTATGTATTGCACTGTACTGCTGCCATAAAATAATAAATTTTACAACATACGTCAGTGATATTAAACCTGATTCTGAAAGCCATAGTTCTGCCGCTGGGAAGATGAGATTGTGCAATCAGCACGTTTTTGGCAGGCAGGCACACAAAGGGAAGAATGGCCTCTTTCTTTATTATAAACTTCTAACACTCAGTGATTCACTGATAGTTTGGACTCTCCGCAGAGCCTCAGAGTGAGGTATCTTTTCAGATTTTCTTTGTAAGTGTCTGTTATTAAGTGGCCTCGATAATTAGCATTAAGTATTGCATCCAAACAGCAGGAAGTTTTCATGCCTGCTGGTTTCTTCTGATGGTATCTCGCACACAGTGATCTGTATTGAAATATTCATTGCTCTTGGAGTTTACTGAAACACCATTTCCAATACTGAAAGTCATCTCGGTGACCTTGAAACTGGGCACTTCACTTCAATAGACTGACAACAGGCTGCTTAGTCAGATGTGACTGTCTGTCTGGGATGAGATAGTTTTTTGACTCTCTCACATGAAAGGGAAAGGCTTTTCTTTGCAAATTATTCTCTATAAATCCTATTATGTGTGGCTGCTGTCAAGTTGCAGTCCCCTTAACACAAAAGATCTCACATGATGCAAATCTGGATAAATTAATCAATGTGTAGTTTGTCTTTCTTCTGTTAGTAGACAGAAAAGTTCCTTACTCTATTCACTTCCATTCTCTGATATGTTGCCGGAGTAACACGCAGGTGTAGAAGGGCAGTTGAACAATTTGGTAACTACCTTCTATCACAACTTCAGAAATGAAGAACAGATCCAAAAACAAAAAAAAATTGCTTTCTTTACCTGTCAGTCACAGAATCCTAGCTGTTCATCAAGCACGTTTTCCCTTTGATTTCTTTTTCCTGACTCATTTCACTTTTGACTGGCACATCTTTCCCTGGCTCCCTGCTACTCAGCGAGAGCTGGGTTTAATTGGGTGAATGCCAGTATTGCATGCCTTGTTTGTCCAGCTAGAACTCCACCTGCACTTCTTACATAATTTTGCATGTAAACAGACTCTGCTGAGGAGAGTGGGTGGGAGATGTAAACCAGAGGCTGGTGTTCTTCAAGGAAAACATTTCCATTTGTCACCTTCAGAAGCAAATTACAGGCATGGTAATTAACATGTAAAGGGAAAAATCCAACGTTCTGAAAATCTAAAGATGGCAGAAGCTTAAAGTCCCACAACACCATATTCAAGAACAGCTACTCCCCTTCATCTGTTCAGTTCATGAACCAACCTGTACCAATCTAATCATTACCTGTTTGCAACACTATCACCACTTGTGTTTCAATGGACTCTTTTTTGGCCTACTTGTATTCTTCCTTGTATATTTTGATACAATTTATGTTGTGCATCTGATGCTATGTGTCTGTAATGCTGCTGCAAGTCAGCTTTTCATTGCACCTGTGCATATTTGCACTTACGTATATGACAATAACCTTGACTTCGACTTTTTTAAAATTTGACATTTCCTTGGATCTTGTTTTCAGTCATATGGAGATAGAGCAAGAAAATGGGCCCTTCAGTCCTGCGTCCATGCTGCCCATCAAGCACCCATTTACTGTATACTAACCCTCCATTAGTTCCACATGCTCAATAACTCCACCCTGACCCCTCAGTTCTACACCCTAGGAGTAATTTTCAATTAGAAGCTAATCAACCCAACCTGCCAACTCAGACAGGTTGGGATGTGCGAGGAAACTGGAGCATTCAAAACCCATACGGACAACATTGGAGATCAGGACTGAACCGGAGTCTCTGCCACTGTGAAGGGGAAGATCTACAGTCTGTGCCATGGTGCCAACCTTTTGGCTTGTTTTTTCCTGTCTCCGTGATGAATTCGAGATGAAGGATCTCAGCCCAAAATGTGACTACCCATTTCACTCCATAGGTGCTGCCTGACCTGCTGAGTTCCTCCGGCATTTTTGTGTGTCGCTCTGCTCGTGCTTTGAGATTGCTAGCCCGTCAAGATCATCACCAGGTTATGCCACTCACACAGGGACTGAGTTGTGTTAGAGTCTGCTGATTTACTGAAAGCTGGGCAGGGTACTGAGACAACTAGTAGAGGTGCTGTCTCACAGACCCAACCACCCGGGTTCAGTCCCAACCTCCACTGTTCTCTGTGTGGAATTTGCTCATTTTCCCTGTGATCATTTGTGATTTGTTTCACCTGGTCTGCTATGTTTTAATTTTTTTAAATTAAAAGTTACAACATGGTAGCAGGTCCTTCTGGCCCAACAAGCCTGTGCCAGCCATGTAACCAGTGAACCTGCTAACCCTTATGTCTTTGGAGTGTGGGAGGAAACTGGAGCACCCAGAAGAAACCTACACAGTTGCAGAGAGAATCTACAAACGCCTTCCAGGCAGAGGCAGAAACTGAACCTGATTTGTTGGAGCTGTGTTGCAATGTGAATGAAATCACTGGAGAGACGATGCTGGTAGATATGAAGCAGTCCTTTATTCAAGAAAAAGAGACACAGCAGGCATCATGTTGACACCTTTTTGGAGGAGGAGGTCTGTTTGTCCCAATGTTAAATGACATTTTATATGCTAAAGATCAAAGGCAATTCTTACAGTTACAATATATCTACAATATATTGTATTGAATTACATATAACGTTCACACCTCCTTCTTCACACCCACACTCCAGGCACTCAAAATGAATGTTAATCCACGTTATATGGCTTTTCAATTAACTGTCATTCATAGTTCTTGGAACCTATTGTCCAGAGCTGCATTTAGAATTTAATCTACACTCCATGTTCAGGTCTAAAGATTGGTTGAAGTTAGTTGCTGAAGTTAATATTTCGCTATACACCCTAATTCCAGAATATGCTCTAACCAACTGTAGCAGCGTTATGCTAAGTTGCTATACCGTTCCCAAAGACGTGCTGGTTTGCAGGATAATTTATGACATGTCAATGGCCTCCAGTGAACAGGTAAGTGGCAGAAACCAAATGGAGTTGATAAGAATGAGGAGAGAAATAGCTTACAGGGTAAATTAACAGTGAATGACATTGATCTGTGAGCTGGCATTGACTCAATGGGCTGAAATTGCCTCCTTCTATATTATAAAGTCAGATTCAGGTTCATTTGTTTATGACATATATCAAAACAGACAGTGAAATGCCTTTAAAGAGCAAACACGAGGAAATCTGTGTTCCACCGGCATTTTGTGTGTGTTGTTGTTTGAATTTCCAGCATCTACAGATTTCCTCGTGTTTGCTCTTTAAATTCACTACTGCGAAGCCTCTGCCAGTGATGCCTACACGGAAGAAGTTTAAATCTTCTCTTCGACAGGAGTTCAGTGAAACCCTCTCTCGCTGCTCCTCATCTATAATTCCTTCGGCCCTTCAACTTTTCGATCACTTTCGCCAATCACCTTTCCAGTTCTTAGCTTCATCACCCCCCCCCCCCCCCCGGTCTTCTCCTATCATTTCGCATTTCCCCCTCCCCCCACTACTTTCAAATCTCTTACTATCTTTCCTTTCGGTTAGTCCTGATGAAGGGTCTCGGCCCGAAACGGCGACAGCACTTCTCCCTATAGATGCTGCCTGGCCTGCTGTGTTCCACCAGCATTTTGTGAGTGAAATGCCTTGTTTCTATTAACAACCAACACAACCTAAGGATGCGTTAAAGGCAGCCTACCACCATCGCCACACATTCCGGTGTCAACATAGCATGTCCACCATGTTCAGCACATTACAGGGAAGGTATATAAACCATTTAAATATATGGGATAGGATTTAATACAGATCATGCTGAGCTGATGATGTGAAACACATTCTGGATGACAAAACTGTATATTATGCAGTTCTTGATAACTGGGTTGATATTGCAAATAATCCCCTCCTTGATATCAAAATATCTGTTAAATTGGATTTAATTTAAAGTACTGTGAGTTTTCTGACAGACATATTGACCAAAAATAGATTGGAGAATAATTGAAGATTTGATCTTTGGCTACAATGCACAGCTGGTGTAAAGGTCTTTTTTATAAATATTATACACATGTAAAACTTACTTTTGATTATCACAAGTGACATTTGATAACTGAAATAAACAAAACCTACATGATATTGCATTCTCTTTGATAGAAATAAGCAGAAAGTTGAGGAAAGGGAAACTAGAGATCTGCTAAATTGAAATTTGTAACTACTTTTCTCTCTTTCTTTGTCGAAATGGAAAACAGCACCGGGTGCAAAAGTGAAATCAGGGATGTGTGAAGAATGGAAGAGGGACATGAGGGAAATGGAATGAGCAAAAATAACTGTAGAACCAAACAATACTGACACATTTCTTAATTGTTCAGTATAAGGGTATTGTGGTGCAGATTTCTTTCTGTGCTGTGGCCTAGAATAACAATTCTAATCATCTCTAAGGATCATTTGTACAAATCAGAAACAGAATCAGGTTTGTTATCACTGATATATATCATGAAATTTGATGTTTTGTGACACTGTAGAAGACTTAAAATAGAATACTATAAGTTGCAATATAATAAATAGTGCAAAAGAGGAACACTGAGGCAATGTTCACAGGTCCATTGACCATTCAGAATAGCAGAGGGGTAGAAACTGTTCCTAAAACATTGAGTGTGGGTCCTCAAGGCCCTGTACATCCTTCTTGATACTAGCGATGAGAAGAAGGTGCTGCGGATCCTTAATGGTTGATACTACAGTCTTGAGGCGCTCTGAGGCAAATGCAAAACCCCTGACTTTTCTGAGAGGTCCTCTCAATGTTGCAGTCTGGTATGGACCCCCTCTGTGGAGCCCAGGCATGAGGTAGCAACATCGTAAAATATTAAGCCCTTACACAGGGAAATTTGAGCACTAAACCTGCTGTAGATTAGAATCAGAATCAGAATCAGGTTATATCACCAGCATATGTCGTGAAATTTGTTAAATTGGCGGCAGCAGATGATAAATATAGGAAAAAAGCTAAATTTAGCTATTTATTGTTAAACGTCTATTGTTTATATAAAAATAAAATAGTTAAAATAAGTAATGCAATAACAGAAATAAATTTTTTTGAAAGTGGCGAGGTAATGTTCATGGTTCAATGTCCATTTAGAAACTGGATGGCAGAGAGAAAGAAGCTGCTCCTGAAGTATTGAGTGGGTGCCTTCAGGCTTCTGAACCTCCTTCCTGATGGTGACAATGAGAAGAGAGCATGCCCTGGGTGATGGATGCTGCCTTCCTGAGGCGCCACTTGTTGAAGATACCTTGGATACTACAGAAGCTAGTACCCTTGATGGAGCCGACTGATTTTACAACTTTCTGCAACTTACTGTGATCCCATGCAGTAGCCCTCCCCCCCCCCCATACCAGAGGATGATGCAGACAGTCAGAATGCTCTCCACAGTACAACTGTAGAATTTTTCAAGTGTTTCAGGTGACAAATTAAACCTCCTCAAATTAAATACAGCTACTGGCTTGCCTTCTTTATAGTTGCAACAATGTGTTGCGACCAGGTTAGACCCTCAGAGATATCGGCAGCCAGGACCTTGAAATTGCTCACTCCCTCCATTTCTGATCCCTCCAAGAGGATTGGTTTGTGTTCACTCCTTCTACCCTTTCTGAAGTCCACAATCAGCTCTCTGATCTTACCAACGTTGTGTAAGGTTGTTGCTGTGACACCACTCAAATAGTTGATATACCTCACTCCTGTATGCCCTCTTGTCACCATCTGAGATTCTGCCAACAATGGTTGTATCATCAGCAGATTTATAGGTGGCATCTGAGCTATGGCTAGCCACACAGTCATGGGTGTAGAGAGAGTAGAGCAGTGGGCTAAGCACTCATCCCTGTGGTACACCAGTGCTGATTGACTGCGAAGTGGAGATTCCAATCCACACAGATTGGTGAAGGCTCAGGACTCTATATTTTTCAAGACAACAAGTTGTGCAAATACAAAAAAATAGAAAAAGAAACAAAATAATGATAAGACTGTGCATGTTATTATTTAATCTTTTGTCCAGTTATTAAACAGCAGTCATTGGGGATTTGTGGAACTACAACAAATGATGTGTGCAAACTCCCTCAAAGTGCAAACGTGAAGATAACAAAATAATCTCTTTCTTTTGAAACATTGATTGAAAATAATCTTTAACCAATATTACCTGATTCTTCCTCAAGATATCACCATTGGATGTGTTATATCAGAGCAGCTGTATCAAAGCAACACAATCTCCAGGGAGAGAGTTAAGTGCACTAAGTTCCTGGGAATTCACATCACGGATGACCCCACCTGGTCCCTCAATATCAGCTCCCTAAACAAGAAGGCAAGCAGTGCTTCCACTTCCTAAGAAGATTGAGGCAAGTAAGGCTCTCCAACCCCTCCATCTTAACTGTGTTTTACAGGGGCACCATTGGGAGCATCCTGACTATTTGCAACTCCATCTGGTATGGGAGCAGTCAAGCATCAGACCTGAAGTCCCTACAAAGGACAGTGAAAACAGCTGAGAGGATCATAGGGGCCTCTTTTCCATCCATCGGGGACATTTATCAGGAGCATTGCATACGCAGGGCCTTTAGTATTATTAAGGATCCCACCCATCCATCCAGCACCCTCTTTGACTTTCTACCATCAGACAGGAGACTACAATGCATAAAAACAAGAACAGTCCGGATGAGAAACACTTTCTTCCCCCAGGCCATTGGGCTTCTGAACTGGCGACAATATCGTATTTGAAGTGTCACTGACTAATCTGTTCTGTACCTTGCAATATTTAATATTAATGCACTTTAGTTTGCTATTTATGTGTAATTCATCTGTAAATTTTATCCTTACCTTCATAAGTTATCATGTGTTATGTGTCTTATGTGCTCTACACTCTGGTTGGAAGAAATGTTGTCTCATTTCTATATAGATTATATATGTTATATATACTTATGTAGTTAAATGACAATAAACTTCACTTGATTTGACTTAACACAACACACAAAATGGTGAAAGAATTCATCAGGTCAGGCAGCATCAATGGAAATTACATTTCAGGCCATGACACTCCGTCAGGATAGGAAAGGAAGGGGGAGCATGCCAGAATAAAAGGATGGGGGTGGGGAAGAAGGTGATAGGTGAAGCCAGGCAGATGGGGAAAGGTAAAAAACTGGTGAGGAAAGAATCTGATAGGAGAGGAGAGTAGACCATAGGTGAAAGAGCAGGAGGAGATAGGTAGATGAGAAAAGGTCAGTGGTAAGAGTGGAAAATAGAAGAAGAGGGGAGGGGGAGGGAAATTTTTTATCAGAATGAGAAATCAATATTCATGACATCAGGTTCGAGGTAACCCAGATGAAATATAAGGTGTTACTTTTCCACACTGAAGGTGGCCTCATCATGGCACAAGAGGAGCCCATGGACCAACATGTCAGAATGGGAATGGGAATCAGAATTAAAATGTTTGGCCACTGGGTAGCTCTTCTTTTGGCAGATGGAGCAGAGGTGCTAGACAAAGCAATCCCCCAATTTATGACGGGTCTCACCAACGTAGAGCAGGCAGTATCGGCAGCACCGGACACAATAGACTACCCCGGCAGATTCACAAGTGAAGTGTTGCTTCACCTGGAAGGACTATTTAGGGCCCTGAATGGAGGTGAAGGATGAGGCGAATGGGCAGGTGTAGCACTTTGGCTACTTGAAGGGATAAGTGCTAAGAGGGAAATTAGTGGGGAGGGTCAAATGGTAAAGTAAATCCCGGTGGAAAGTGGAGGGGGGGATAGTAAAGATATATTTGATGGTAGGATCCTTTTGGAATGATGGAAATTGCAGAGAATGATGTGTTGGATGCAGAAGTTCATGAGGTGGTAGGTAGGAAAGGAGGAGTTCTGTCACACTAAAGGCGCCAGGAAGATGGGGTGAGTGCAGGCGTTCGGGAAATGGAGGAGATGCAACCGAAGGCAGCATCAATGGAAGGGATCCTATGGCCTTTTAAGAAGTTGGACATCTCTGATGTCCAAGAAAGCCACATGCTGGGAACAGATGCAGTGAAGACGGAGCAACTGTGAAAAGGGAATAGCATTTTTACAGCGTGAGAAGAGGTAGTCAAGATACCCATGGGAATTGGTAGGCTTATAAAAGATATCGGTTAACAGTTTTTCTCCTGACATTGAGACAGAGAGATTGAGAAAGGGGAGGTGCGTGTCAGAAGTGGACCAAGTGAATTTAAAGGCACGTTAGAAGTTGCGGAACGTTGACAACTTCAAATACCTGGGAAGTACCATCTCCAGCGACGGTGCCCTTGATAAAGAAATCACGTCAAGGATCCAGAAAGCAAGCCAGGCACTCAGAAGACTCTGGGTCAAAGTTCTGCTGCACAAAGACATTTGCCTCTCCACTAAACTGAAGGTTTACAATGCTGTTGTGGTCTCATCACTTCCATATGGCTGTGAAACCTGGACACTGTATCGCAGACATGTCAAACAGCTTGAACAATTCCACAATCGCGCTCTGCGATCAATCATGCAAATCCTCCATCCTGACAGTCCTGGACCCAGCCAATTCCACAAGCATTGAAGCCAAGGTTTTGAAGGCTCAGCACAGATGGACCAGCCATGTGATCTGCATGGATGAGTCCAGAATACCACGTCGGTTGTTCTACGGAGAACTGGAGCAGGGCAACCGTGCCCAAGGTCGCCCAAGGAAGAGGTACAAGGACAACCTCAAGTCAAACCTTAAGTGGGCCAAACTCCAGCCCCGCAATCTCGAACACACTGCTGCTGATTGGTCCAAGTGGGGCAATCTATGCTCCAAGGCAGCAAACAACTTCCAAGCCAACTGGCGCATGCAGCGCCTCAAGGCGAGTCCAGAAAGACACAGGAAGGCGTCCGCTCCTTGCCCCATCTGCGACCGTATCTGTGCTTCGGACTTCGGCCTCAGAAATTATATGCGTGCCCACAGACGTTGACTGCGCAACACATTCGTCTTCCTCGGACTTCGAGAGATTACTACCAGAAGTTGATGAAATTGCCAATCTCAGTATGGTAATCAATGTAGTGGAGGAAGAGTGGGGGAACATTACTGAGGAAAGCATGGAACGTGGACTGTTTTATAACGAAAAGACTGCCATAGCTGGGATCCATGGCTGCTCCTTGAGTCTGGAGAAAGAGGGAGGAACCAAAGAAAAAATTGTTGCGGGTGAGGACCCATTCTGCCAGATGGAGGAGTGTGGTGGTAGAGAAGTGCCAGGCTTCATTTTTCAATACAATTTTCCAGGGTGGGACTTGAATCTACAGCTTTTATTCTCAGAGGTGACAGGGTTACCACCTGATTCTCAGCTAATGACCCAAGAAGCAGGGTAAATAGTGAATGCAAGAGACAGGTGGCAGTCATTGGGAAAGGTGATATCCGGCTTTGAAGGCTCATTTGAATGAAGTTGTCTCGAAGTGCAAGTAAACTATATCTGAGTCCGTACAGATGAAAGGTACAGACTGTGGTGATACTTTCAGATCAATTCAAGTTAAAAGCGTCCTCAAGTCTGTCTTTTTATTTGCAGCCAGCTGAAAACAATGGTTAGTTTTTGAAGAGCCACAGTTATGAAATACAAAAGGAACAAAGGATGAAATAGCTTGTCTTTGATCAAATGCCTTTGGGTTACAACCATTTTTGGCTGAAACTCAACAATGTACATCTGCAGCTTGAGTGATGACCATCTTTATGTCCACTCCAGAGAGTTCATAGAATCATTGAATTCTATGCAGAAGCTGCAGGCAGTTGGAACTGATAAGGACTGAGGGCATTTACTCAGCTACTCCAATCAGAGACAGGAGGAAATCCTTGGAGAAGTTTTAGCAGAGCAGTTGAATTGGCTGTTAAGAGAAAGGAGGAAAATGTGCCAGATTAATGGGCATGATGTCTATAAACGGGGAAGAAATAGTTAGTACTCAATTTAGAAGATAAATATCACAAATAAATAATAACATATAGGAGCAGAATTAGGCCATTCAGCACATCAAATCTGCCTTCACGCCTACAGATCTGCTGACTTATTATCTCTCATTCTTCTGCATTCTCCATGCGACCTTTGACACCCTTACTAATCAAGAACCCGTCAGCATTCACTTTAAATATACTCAATGACTTGGCCTCCACAGACATCTGTGGCACTGAATTCCACAGATTTACCGCCCTCTGGCTATTGAAATTTCTCATTATCTCTGATCCTCAGGAACACCTTTCTATTCGAATACTGTGCTCTCTGGTCCTATACTCTCCCTCTACAGGAAACATCCTTTCCACACCCACTCTATTGAGGCCTTTCTATACAGCAGACTATTTTTAATTGGGACGCATCAGAACCTGTACGTTTTGGCCCAATTAAGCAGCTGCTCATTTATCCGAAGTTTCATGGAAATAGTTATAAAGGTGTAAAAAAGACAAACTACCATTTAGCTGAGAAACAAATTATGTATTTAAATGAAATACAGAACAAATTAGAACACTACAGGTATTATTACAGTACTATAAAGCCATGTATTAGTTCGTAATGGTTACTGATGGAGTTTGTGCTGGCATAGTACAAAATTGGTAAACTATCCATTATTACCCCTTAAAGCATCGAGGTTTAATGCTTTTCCCAATAACCAACAATTTATTTTCATTAGTTCCTGATATACTGTATTTGAACAACACATTTATGCAATCCATTGCATTCTTTATACCTGTTAGTATGTGTGTTTGTAGCAGAGGGAACCATCCAGCTTGGCACGATAAAAAAGAACCATTCTATCGGCATTGTAGATATCATCTGCACATAACCTTTGAGCAAGTTGTGGTGTCTTGTAGATTTTTATGTTTCTGTACTTACAGCATCAGCACTTCCTTTCACGACTTGTGTTTTCTTGAACTTGATGTGGTTCCATTGAGACAATCAGCTATCTGTTGCTTTAAAATCTTCATGACCCCAGCTTCTTAGCTAGCTCCTCTGACTTGTTTTTTAACATTGGTCCACCAACACACACACCTCGTCCAGTTACAATGGAAAACCATTGATTGAGGACCACCTCAACGCCTGGATCCTTACCTTCACGCTTTCATTTTTAGAATATTCTTTAGTGCCCATTTTTCTGGCTGTTTATCTTGCCACTATGTCAAGCAGGCAATTGTAAACTTTGGCACTCCAGTTATCTCTGCCAGCTGACCATGAGTGGTGTTAGGTGGCTGGCTTTTAATTTTAGAAGTCAAAATAAAATAAAAAATGATTGAAAATCACTGCTTTTTGAATCAGTGTGTCAGCCCAAATGGATAACATAACACAATCATGCATGACTGATGCAACTGTTCACTCTTAAGTATGGTGTGTAGTTTCTAACAGCTACACAATGTATGTGACTGCTTGTACCCTGTCCTAATAGTGTCCCAAATAAACAAAGGGATCCTGGTTATTTTCTCAATTTCTCTTTGTTCTTTAAGAGTTGTTCAAAATAAGAGGCTGTCCTGATTAACCAATGTCCCAATTAACCAAAATTACTGTATTTGTTAGTTTTTAATAAGATTCTCTCCTCATTCTTCTATATAACCAAGGGTTGATTTTTATAGTAGGCATACAACATGTGATAAGAGCCTGGAATTCACTGCCTGACAGCGTTTGAAACAGAAGTACTCTTTACATTTAAAAAGCACTTGGATGTATACTTGAAGAGCTATGATTTAGAAGGCTCTGGATTAAGACTTGGGAAGTGAGATTAGTCTCAAAGGATTTTGCTTTCAACTGGCACTGATACAATAGAAATAGTTCCTCTGCACCATAAATTTCCATGAGAAACAAGTTTCTATGATCCTATAACACCGGACGATAAAGGTCTATTTGTAACTAATATCCACAAGGATTATAATGCACTTAAAACATAATTAACTGAAATCAGTATTGAGTAGTATTATAAAGTTAAGTAAACAAAGAAATTAATGAAGATTTATGAAAATCTATTTTTTTTTAAAGTGAAAACCTTTAACCAACATATTTTTAAAAAGCTTTTAAGATCTGGAGAGAAAACGCTGGAACTGCCTCAACAGTTCTGAAGGGAGAATGAGCCTAGTGGTGTTATATAACTCTCTTAACAAAGTGCTAATGAAAAGCAGAAGTGTTTAATTTGTAGATGTGTCAGGATAAGCATGGATCAGATGCAATTCCTGGGTAAACAGATCTGAAGGAACATATCTACAGAAGGGAAGGCTGGAAAATTGGTTTCTGAATGTAGAAAAGTCTTATGGAGTGATATTGAGTCTATTGCTTAAATGGTGATATCCTCATTTCTGAGACAGGTGGTAAGTGTTTGATGCTACACACCAGACAGAATTTGGAAACTGTGACATTCATTTTCATAACTGCTTATGACATCAAGAAGGGACATTCAGCGCATTGAGTCTACGCAGGCTCACAGAGCAATCTTCTTCCCCAACTTATTCCACTGCAACCTATTTTCTCTCACACAGCTCCATCAACATCACTCATTTCTCCAATCACATGACTACAAATTGGAATCATGGCTTCTTACAGCACAGAAATAGGTCATATATCTCTGCTAGTCTACTTGTCTAAGCTAGCCCCATTTACCCACATCTAGTCAAAAAGAGAATGTGCAGCCTTCAGTCAGACTACACACAGGAAAGATACCAGCACAGATAGAAGATTGTTTGACTGGCAAGAGGCAAAGAGTAGGAGTAAGGGGAGTCTTTCCTGGTTAGCTGTTGAGGACTAGTAGTGTTCCACAGGGGTTGGTGTTGGTCCGCTTCTTTTCACATTTCTGGATGGTGAAATTGATGGCTTTCTGGTCAAGTTTGCAAATACAAAGATAGGTGGAGGGACAGATAGTGTTAAGGAAGCAGTAGGTCTAAAGAAGGACTTAGACAGATCAAGAGAATGAGCAAAGTAGTGGCTGATCAGAAGTTTTGGTCATGCACTTTGGTAGAAGGAATAAAGGCATACACTATTTTCTAAATGAGGAGAAAAATCAGAAATAAGCTTTAAGTTCAAGTTTATTGTTTATTGTCATTCAACTGTAAACATGCATATCCCCAAATGAGACAATGTGCTTCCGGACCAAGGTGCACAACACAGTACTTATAAATCACATACATATCACATAAAGTGATATGTACCTCAAATAAATTAAACAAATAATAAGGTGCATATATAAGTTAAATGTAGACAGTATAATTCCACTAGTGCTTCATACATGATAAGACCTTTATTGTGCGGTGGCAGGGAGTTCAGTAGTCTTATGGCCTGGAGGAAAAAGCTGTTCCCCACCCTAACAATTCTTGACCTATTGCTACTGTACTTCCTGCCTGATGGTTAGGGGTCAAAGAGATTATTGGATGGATGGAAATAATCACTGCCAATGCTAAAGGCCTTGTGTATGCAGCCCTCCTGATAAATATCTCTGATGGGTGTAATAGAGACCCACCATGATTATCTCCGTAGTCCTCGCAATCCTTTGTAGGGACTTGTAGTCAGATGCATTGCAATTCTCCTATCAGACAGTGATGCAGCTGAACAGGATACTCTTGATCCTGTAAAAAATTGGTTAAAATGGGTGGGGGGAATGCACGAGCCTCACTTGCTTCAATCCCCTCAGGAAGTGCAGATGCTGTTGTGCTTTTTTGAACAAAGAGGTGGTGTTGAGAGCTCAGGTGAGATTGTCCATTATGTATCCTCCCAGAAGATTGGTACTTCAGTTCTCTCCATGGAGGAGATGTTTATGTGCAGTGGAGAGTGGTCATCCTGAACCTTCCTAAAGTCCACCATCATCTCTTTGGTCTTGTCCACATTGAGACTCAAGTTGTTGTCCTAGCACCATTCTACCAACTGCTCTACCGCCTCTCCTTGTTGTCATTGAAATCAACCACTGTTGTGTCATCAGCAAATTTGATGATTTGGCTTATGCTAGAACTAGCAATGCAGTCATGTGTCAATAGCATGAACAGCTACGGGCTGAGCATGCAGCCCTGAGAAGTGCCAATGTTCAGCATGATGGAGCTGGAGATGTTTTTGTCAATGTGAACTGGCTGTGGCCTTTCTATCAAGAAGTCCAGGATCCAGTTACAGAGAGAGGTGCTGAGACTCAACAAGGACAGTTGACTCACCAGCTTTTGAGTTATGATCCTATTGAAGGCCAAGCTGGTCAATACTGGCTTAAGAGGCACCATTTTCCAGGTGAAACAGGATGGAGCAGAGTGGAGATGCTATGGCATCAACAGTGGACTGATTTGAACGATGAAGATAGGATTTAATGAGATCCATAACTTGCCGCTCAAAGCACTTCCTGTCATGGTTCCATTTGGTTGTTCCCCTTTAATCCTTCTTTCTCCCTGATTATGCCCTAAATTCAGTCATTAGATTTCCAATTGCTGCTAGTTTACTTAATTACTGTACACCTCGTTTTCATCAGAGACTGTGAAATAAATACAATGATGTCACTATCACAGGTTACCAGTGTGTTGGTCTATTCTTGTGTGATACTTTGTTCCCTTGTTTGATTAGAACCGTTAGTTCTAAGTTCCACTCTAGTTTCAAGATAATCCCTGTAAATCCCGTCTCCTTATCAAGATTCCTCCGGTTTGCTGTTCTATGTTCACGTCTACCACCAGCATCCTCAACTCAGTCGATGTGCCGGTTATCCTGCACTTGGGTTCTCCTCCATTGCCCCGTGCAACACTTCATTATTGTTGAGGTCCGTGCCACTGGACAGTATTCATTGAGGAAGATTACTGTCATCTCTTGGGCACCGGAATAATGGTGCCCACCTTGATGCCTGAGATGACAGTGGATTGTTCAAGAGAGATTTTATCTGATCAGCACCCAGCCAGCTATGTTATCAGGTCCCACAGCTTCAGGTAGGTTGATACTAGCTAGGGTCTTCCTCACATCATATATGGCCAGACAGAGGGCCTGCTCCTTGGGGGGGGGGGGGGGTGGCCTTCCTTGCTGGCACATTGAGGTTTTATGCACCACCAAGCATAAAATACATTCAAAGGAACACACAAAAGTGCTGGAGGAACTCAGCAGGCCAGGCAGTAGTCAGTTGTCGTTTCAGGCCAAGACCCTTCTTCAGTCCTGATATAAATAAGGTGGGACAATGAAAACCTGATTGGATGAGGACTAACCAGTCAGGAGAGCCAGATGACATAGGTATAAATAGCACTAGACTAGACTTGCCCAGGCATCATCCTGGATGAAGATGGCAGAGCTTGTCATCAAAATGTCCATTAAAGTTGATATTGATATCCAGCTGGAAGCCTGAGAACAGTTTATCCGGCTACTCATTTCAATCGGTGCTGCCTGGCCTGCTGAGTTCTTCCAGGATCGTGTCTGTGTGTGTTTTAGATTTCCATTATCTGCAGATTTTCTTGTATTTGTGAGAAAATACGTTTAGTCTCTCAGGAAGAGAAGCATCATTATCACAGATACACAGAGTAGTGGACTTTTAGTCAGACCATTTTGGTCTGAATGCCCTGCCACATGTGTCTGGTGTCATAGAATATATTCTCTGTGAATAATCCCATTTTGCCTTCCTGATGGTGCGAGAAAGAGCGGCTCTTGCTGATCTGAGAGCTGTTTTATTCCCCCAATCTGAAGGCAAACTCTCAGCTGTGCTTGGACCACTGCTGTCAGCCATGGCTTCTGATTTGCCCTCACACAGATGACAGTGACATCCTCAGTGCACTTCAATGGGTAGCTAGTCACAGATCGTGCATTTTCATTCATGTTAATAGTATGGTGGAAGGTAGCCTCCTCCCTGAATATGCATTATTCTGTTTTTTTCTACAAAATCGTGTTGCTGCTTCTAGCCAGGTCTTTATCTCTCTTTCAAATTGCTTAATACGTTTAATCAGTGGGCAGTATGCAGAAATTAGCAGAAGTGTGAGAGCAGTTTTGTTTGCACCAGGGATGTTGGTATAAACCAGGTCTAACGTATTCTCACTTCTAGTAGCAAAGTCAACATGCTGATAGAATTTAGACAGGACTGTTTTAAAGTTAGTATGGTTGAAGTCACCAGCAACAATAAAGAAACCATTGAGGTGTGTGGTTTGCAAATCACTTCTGGCGCCATAGAGCTCACACTGCGCTTCCCCAGCATTAGCAGGGGCTGGGAGGGATGTATACAGCCAAATCACAATAGCAGAGGTAAATAAAATGGTCTGCACTTCACCATTAAGGTCTCTACCATGGACGAACGGTGGTTCATCACTGCCGAAGTTCTTATCACTGTGCCAGTTCTTATTAACGTAGATAGATGCACCTGCACCACGGGTCTTGCCAGAGATTGCGGGAATTCTGTCACCCGAAAAGAGATGAACCTCTCTAGCTCAGGGGTCCATAACCTTTTTTAAGTGATGGATCCCCACCATTAACCGAGGGGTTCATGGACCGCGGGTAAGGTCTAGCTGGATGGTCGCTTCAGGGGTCGATTCCTGGAACATTTCCGTCAGAATGAGCGTGCAGCTGTCCTTCGTCCCATGCTGATTCAGCCTCAGACGCAGGTAATCTATTTTTTAGTGCTCCAACGCTTGAAAGCAGAATGGAGGGGAGAGCTGACCTGAAGGCCTTTGCCTTTGGTCTTGTTCCAGTACCAGTGGCGTGCTATCTTCCCTTTTGCTTCCTCGCATAATAATGTGTACTGGGTGGTAGGAGGGTATTCAGGAGTCTCACAGCCTGGGAGAAATGTATACAATATACACCCTGAAATGCTTTTTCTTCGCAAACATCCACAAAAACAGAGAAGTGCCCCAGAGAGTGAGCAGCAGCTAAAGGTGAGAACACCAAAGCCCTCCCCCCCAATTCCCCCCTCCCGCGCGTAAGCGGCAGTGAGTAACAATCCCCTCTCCCCCCACCGGCAAAAAAACCATTAGCACCACCACCGACCACAAGGCTGTGCTAGACGACAGCAAAGACACAGACTTGCAGTTACCACAAGACTTTGCATTTCATCCTGCATTTGACAAACCACAGGTTCTCTTTCTCTTTCTCTAATAAGGGAGAGGGAGGCGTCCCCCATTTTCACACGAGCAGGAGACATAACAACAGCCCGCTGGTTTACGATGTTAAAAGTCTGTTTCGTCGCTTTTTACGAGCTCTGTGCCTGAAGATTGCAAAGATCTCGGGTCTTTGGGTCCACAGCGAAAGATTTTCCTGCCTCCCCGATGACACACGAGTCTCCTGCTGTGACACCAACCCTCGATCCGCCCATCTCCAGAGCCCCGAGATGTTAGACTTCCAAATCCGAGCAAAAACTCTTAGGCTGAACCCTTGGCATGTCGGATAACGGCCAGTCCTGAAATCTCAAGAAAGGGTCCCATTTCCGCAAAGAACCAAAGTCTGCGTGTAACTTCAGGTCAGGGTGTTCAAAAGAAACCTGAAAGGGAAAAATAAAGATATTAGAGATGGAAATAGAGCTGTTTCTGAAGATGCAAGTAAAGGAGTCGTTATTTAGCGCCATCTTGACTCTGCCTTCATGCACTGCTGCACACTTGCAGTCCCAGAAGGGGCCAGGTCGCCAGTCTAGGGCACTGATGCAGCAGTACTTGGGCCTCAGTATGGGTCTACTGTCTCTCCCAGAAGAAGGGACTATCCCATAGGCTGGGAAACCACAGGAAGGGGCCGAGAGAGGTGCTCGATGTGGTATATCAGGTGCGGTTGCCCGAGCAGCGGAAGGCAGTCATGTTGTTCCGATACCAGCTGGCACCGTGCCAGCCGTTGGCCACCACTGACCCAATGAGGCTGGGAGAACACTCTGGGCGCTCTGCCTCTTGCCTCACACAAACAGGGCCTCCCTGGAGGGGGCTCCAGAAGCCCCAGCACCCAGGGCAGCAGTGTCAGCACCCACCAGGACTTCTTGACTTTGTTATGGACTCGGGGGTTGCTAAGGATGGCTGACCCCTCGGGCAGGGGCAGTGTGATGCTCCACGGTGCTCTGGTTGACAGCCTGTCCCTGCATTTCCAATGACCAGCACTGTTTGTTGTTCTAGTGTTAAAATGTTTTTGTGGGTTTATGATGAGCAGTTCCAGTTTATTTATTTGCTTGTGTGTTTGTGGGTCACCCTGACTGTAAGGAGGGTGTGTGATGGTCACCTCCCCCGTCTGCATGAGGCTGGAGAGGTTCACTCTCTGATCTCTGATCTGGTCTCTGATCTGTTTTGTGTTTCTCACACTAGAACAGTTGTTGAGTTTAACAACCTTCCTCGTCTGTCATTCTGGACCAAATGCTCACCACACACCATTATTTGGAGCTGGAGTGGCCGCTGCATCTGGACGCAAAGGGACTTGGGAATCTTCATGCAGGATTCCCTAAAGGTTAACTTACTGGTTAAATCTTTGGTAAGGAAGGCAAATTTAATATCAGCATTTATTTTGGGAAATGAGAATATAAAAGCAGGGATGCAATGCTGAGGTTTTATAAGGCATTGGTCAGACCATACTTGGAGTATTGTGAGCAGTTTTGGTCCCCCTAAGAAAAGATGAGCTGGTATTGGAGAGGCTCCAAGGAGGTTCATGAGAACTATTCCAGGCATTAAAGTGTTAATGTATGAGGAGTACTTTATGGTTCCGATCCTGAACTCACTGGAGTTCAGAAGAGTGGATGGTGGGGGGGGGGGGGGGGGTAGTGAGGATCTCATTGAAATCTATCAAATATTGAAAGGCTTGGATAGAATGGACATGAACATGAAGTTTTGTATAGTGGGGGATTCTAGGGCCAGAGGGTACAACCTCAGAATAGAAGGGTGTCCCATTAAAATAGAGATGAGGGGGACCAAGAGAAAATCTGCAGCTGCTAGAAATCTGAGCAACACACACAAAATGCTGGAGGAACTCAGCAGGCCAGGCAGCATCTAGGAAAAGAGTACAGTCGATGTTTCAGGCCGAAACCCTTTGGCAGGACTGGAGAAAAAGAGATGAAGAGGAGATTTAAAAGGTGGTGGAAGGGGAGAGATAAACGCAGGCGATCGGTGAAACCTGAAGGGGGAGGGGCTGAAGTAAAGAGCTGGGAAGCAAATTGGTGAAAGAGACAGAAGGCCATGGAAGAAAGAAAAGGGGGGAGGAGCACTAGAGAGAGGCAATGGGCGGGCAAAGAGATAAGCTGAGAGAGGGAAAAGGGGATGGGAAATAGTGAAGGAGGGGGGTGGGGGCAATACCAGAAGTTCGAAAAATCGGTGCTCATGCCATCAGCTTGGAGGCTACCCAAATGGAATATAAAGTGTTGTTCCTCCAGCCTGAGTGTAGCCTCATCTCGACAGTGGAGGAGGCCATGGATAGACATATTGGACTGGGAAGTGGAACTAAAATGGGTGGCCACTGTGAGATACCACTTGTTCTGGTGGACAGAGCATTGGTGCTCAGCAGAAAGGTCTCCCAATCTGTCGGCTCTCACTGATATACAGGAGGCCACACTGGGAGCACTGGACTCAGTATATGACCCTAACAGACTCACAGGTGAAGTGTTGCTTCACTTGGACGGACTGTTTAGTGTCCTGAATAATAGTGAGGGAGGAGGAGTAGGGGCAGGTGTAGCACTTGTTCCGCTTGCAAGGACAAGTACCCGGGGGGAGATGAGAAATTTCTTTAGTCAGAGGGTGGTGAATCTGTTGATTAGGACAGAGAATGAACAGAAGGGTAACCCAGTATTTCTGGATCTGACTCAAAGACTTGAGCTATCATCCATTAACAGGAAAGGAAGTTATATTGCGAGGGAATCTTTTGTGACTTTTTACAGTCTCTGAAGTACCTCACAAGACAGAGTGTCTGTTGTATAGTAAGAAGCAGAATACCATATAAAAAGGTTATAGAGTTATAGATAGATACACAGCATGGACATATGCACTTTGGCCATCTGAGTCCACTCTGACCATAAACTATTTACCTAATCTCACTTTAACACATTATATTTTCCCCACATTACATTCAACTCATCTCATGGCAGATTCTACAGCAACAAATACCTTAATAAAGCCATTATCATTATCTATAAATAGAATGTGTTGCTAAGATGGTGCCAGCAACCAATATGACTAATGGCAACATCCTGCAGACAGTTCACAAAACTACTTCTTCAACCTGCTTCTTTCAAATGTGCTGTACATCTACTACTAATCTGTAGTGGACCTGTAATTTGCATTTTGTTAATGTATTTTGGGGCCAGCCGAGTGATCTGGTACGTTTGCTCTGTCCAAGGGAATTCAGTGTGGTTGAGAATGGAACATGCCGAGCTTGAGCCCATGATAAGCTCCATTACTGGATGATAGCACTGAATAAAACGTCAAGCAAAATCGACATCGATGAGGATGGGAACAGAAAGTGAGTGGGTGTTCAGTGCCGTCTGCCTCTGTTTCATGGGTCTCTTTCTCCCTCTCACTCCCAGCTGCCAGAGGAAGGTGCAGAGGGTTTAATCAGTGTAGTTTGTGGATTGGACTCATTTTTGGAGGTCTCTGCAGTTTGTGTTATATGTGTTTCTGGTTACAGCTTTTTAATTGCTACTTTGCATTATTTTGATCGAGGCACTTCGACGCAGACTGGCACTGTGGCCCGTAGTCAACAAATGACACAGGGTTATAATGAACTGAATTGGACTAAACAAGACTGTTTCAAGGACTCTGCAGGTTGATATTTAATATTCTGTGTGTTATTTACTCATTTTTTGCCATTTGTGCGATTTGTTCAGTTTTCTTCTTGCAGATTGAACATTTGGTGTTTTCCCTGAACGTGTACCATGGTGTTTCTTTGCTTCCCAGCAGCCTGCGGAAAGACAAATCTCAGGGTTGTATACTACATACCTACTTCAATAATAAATGTACTTTGAATCATTGAACCTGCATGTTTTTGGGATGTGGGATGAAACTGGAGCACCTGGACAAACCTGGACGATCCTTCCCGATCGTCAAGCACATACAGACAGCACCGGAGGTTAGTAGCAAACCTGGGTCACTGGAGCTGTGGTGCACATCAGAACAGAACAAACAGAGAAGATGGGAGGATCCATCAGTTCACAATGTTGGTGATGGAAAGGTGCCAGCGTGCATGGTCGCAGTGGCCACTCTGGCTCCAATCTGCAATGAAACTTCTTGTGTTGTTTGTCTTCTCTATGACGAGAAAGACTGTTGATCATACAGGACATTGAAATCTGTGAGTCTACCTAGCTGGCGAGCAGAGAAGCAAAGCTGCTGCACGGTTACAGTCTAACGTGGGGAGCAGGCCCTCGCTCCATGCCACAGTCTGCTACAGCTATGTGGCGAAGCAGTGTTCAGAAGCACTGTGCAAGAATACAGAAGCACAGTAAGTGTACAAATACTTGAGTAAGAATTAAAGCAGAACCCTGCAGGCCCACACTCCAGATGATTCTACTCACCAGAAAGTAAGATGGATTACCTGCGTTTGTGTCTGAACCAGGGGGATATGAGGAACTGCTGCATTCTCATCCTGACAGAAACATGGCTTTAGGACTCCACTCCAGAATCAGCCTTCCAGCTAGAAAGCCTAATCTCCTTTCAGGCAGACAGAAACGCTGCGAACTGTGGCAAGATCGGCGGAGAAAGTGTGTCTTTGTCAATAAGCACTGGTGTATGAATGTCCAGGTGTTAACAGCCCACTACTCACTGCAGATAGAGCTTTTAGTGGTTAAATACAGGCCCTTCTACTTACTGAGAGAGTTCACTGCCGTTGTGATTATTGCTATTCTCATCCACCTCTCATGACAGTGCTGCAGGAGCCCTACAGTGCCAACTACAGCCTCAATCATTACCAACTTTAGCAACAGTCTTGTTTGTTACATTTCTACCTGCATTTCAACTTCACAACCAGAGTAAAGAATATATTAGATCTGGTTTACTTCCATGGAGCTTAGAAGGCTGCTCCCCTCACCCTCACCTCCGATACTCAGACCACATATCCACTTTGCTAATACCTGCATAAGTCCAAAAATAAGTCCAAACCAGTTTGAGAGGGAGATCAGGACCTGACCGGTAGGACTGCTTCAAAAACATAGACCGGGGCATGTTCAAGGAGGGAGCTTCCTACGATAATCACGTCAAAATCGATGAATATGTGGGATCAGCGACTACAAAGGAAAACGCATTGACAATGTTACCATGTTCAAACACTACACTACCAGGGCAGACCAGAAGCCAAGGTTTACTGCAGAGATTTGTGCACTGTTAAGGGATGGGGCACTGCTTTCGGATTAGGATCAGGACAACCCTCAGCTCAGCAAGAGCTGCGCTCTCCCATCTCATTGGAAAGGTAACAAGTGAGTATGTACGGAAAATTCATAGATACCTTTGTGACACCATGGGCATACAGCTCGTGTGACAAGATATACAAACCATAAACAATTATGAGTCCACCCTGCATGTCAATGGCAGTGACATCTCCCTTCCTGATATGTTGAATGCCTTCTGTGCACGATTTGATGATTTGAATGATGTGATATCAAGGAAAGCCCCCTCTCCTACTAAGGAACAGGCACCCTCTCTGGCAATATCTGAGGTGATCCCGAACAGCTGTGGGACCAGACAACATAACTGGTCAGGTACTAAAGGACTGTGTGGCCCAGCTAGTAGAAGTACTAACGGATATCTTAAATATCTCTTAGAAACATTCCATTGTCCCTGCAGACATCAAGGCAACCTTCGTCATTCTGGTGCCCAAGAGAGTGACGATAACTGGCCTAAACAACTACTGCCCAGTAGCATTGACTTCAACAATTACGAAGTGTTCTGAGTGCTGGTAATGCATTGCATAAAATTCCACCTTCTAGCTACATCAGACCCTTTCTAGTTTGCCTACTGCTTAAACTGGTCCACTGATCATACCATAGCCTTGGCCCTCCACTCTATCCTGTCCCACCTAGGAAATGATGCCTCATACGCCAGGATGTTGTTCATTGACTCTGGCTCAATGTTTAACACAATTATTCCTCAGAGACTGGTGGGTAAACGTCCTCAACAGGACTCATCATTCTTCTCTGTAACTGGATCTTGGACCTCTTCATGAAAAGACCCGCCAGTTAGTCGGAGTTGGCAGCAACATCTCAAGCTCCATCACACTGAGGACTAGTGCCCTCCGGGGTTATGTGCTCAGCCCGCTGCTGTTCACACTGCTGACTCATGACTGTAATATCCAGCTCAAACCTCATCATCAAGTTCATTGATGATACCACAGTATTTGTCCTCATATGAAAAAAATTATAAGTCAGCATACAGAGGAAGTAGAAATGCTTGTCAAATGGTCTGAGAACAACAACCTGAGTTGCAATGTGGACAAGATAAAAGAGATGATTGTGGACTTCAGGAAGGCAAGATCAACTACTCTCTATTGCACATCAATGTCTCTGCTGTGGAGAAAGTGAAGAGCGCAAGGTTTCTTGGTGTGCACATAACTGCTGATTTAACCTGGATCCACAACAGTTCCTCTCTGGTCAAAAAGGCACAGCAGCATCTATTGTATACTTTCTGAGGAGACCAAGGCGTGCAAGGCTCCCTTCCCCATTCTAATAGACTTCTACAGGAGAACCATCGAGAGTGTCCTGTCTGGCTACGTTGTTGTGTGGTATGGAAGCTGCAAGGCATCGAATGGCAAGACCCGACAGAGGATAGTAAAATCCACTGAGAAGATCACTGAGATCTTCCTTCCGGGACACTTGTGACACTTACCGGGAACGTTGTATACAAAGAGTCCAAAGCATTGCTGAGAATCCCTACCACCCATCCCACAAGCTTCTTGACCCATTGCCATCAGTAAGGAAGTACAAAAGCATCAGGACAAGCACACTGCACAATGCATGCAGTTTGAATTATATTTTTTAATTTATAGTATTTATGGTAATATTTTGTTTGTGTGTCTTGTGAGTGCACCGTGGTCCAGAGGAATGTTTCGTTTTGTTGTATATACAGTATGTACAGTCAGATAACAATAAACTTGAACTGAAACCAATAAAGGGTCTCAGCCTGAAACCTCGGCTGTTTATTCCCTACATAGATGTTTCCTGACTTGCTGAATTCCTACAGAATTTTGTGTATGTTCCTCAGGTTGAATGGGCTATTTGTTTTTTTTCCCTGTTCCTCAATAAAATGTGTTCTATGGAGCCAACTCTTGTATTTCCTGGAATAGAAACAGAAGATGCAGGAGTTACTCAGTAGGTGTTTGCATTTCCTGCTTTTTATTTGTGATCATCAAAAAGCTGAACAATTTTTATACTGAGAAGTGCCACATTTGCATTTCTTTGAAATGGTGCCATCAGATGCTCCCAGATCAGACACAACACTGTTTGACAGAAAGACACGCCACTTTATAGCAGCAATATCCCTCTAATTCGAACACAGAAAAGCAGCACCCGGGCCTTAACATTACAATGTCTTTGTTCCTTTGGATCAGCCCTGCCTCTGCCATTTTTCAGATGCGGTGCTAAAGTTGGGGGGAAATACAGATTCCATGGAACCACCACAAAGAAGAGCAGAGGAATTTAAATTTGCTATTTTCTGTCCTTCCCTTTATATTGACAAATAAATGGTATTTTAATTTTTCCCACCATTTGTACTTTCTGGATCCCCATTCCATTCCTGCCTGACTTGCAGTCACAATTTTGTGTTCAGGTAACTCCCTGCCTGCCTCATTGCTTGGAGCTTGGACTTCTCATCAACAATTGTGATCTAAAATTTGCCCCTAATGGCTACCTGGATCATTTGTTTAGGTCGTCCTTGTTTCCCCTGAATCGCTGACATGTCTGCAGCTCTGAATTTAATGATGCACCTCTGTCCCAACATTACAGACACATGCTTTTTGAAGTGATTATTGGGCATCTTGCTAGTTTCCACAAACACTCACATGCCACAGTTTCAGTGCTTTACCTGCTCTATTAACCCTCATAGTTGTTTAAATATATTTAGCTAACTAATGATTCTTGACATTTCATTTTGTATCTACTAAAGGTTACTTAGCCAATATTACCCGTGTACACCAAAATTGTAAGCTCTCACCAAAATTAATTGTTGCTTGAAGCTTCTACAAATTCACAAATAATGAAAGTTAATTGTGAACATATTTTCTTTCCTGGCAGCGTGTTATAATTAAAATCTACCTAAGTGTAGCCTGTGCAAGAAGAACCGTGAATATCCACTTTTACATGCCCCTCCAGAATTCCTTATTTCTTGAGTTCACCAAATGAAGTCCCAAACATAAGGCACTCGCTGGTCTATTACCAGCTTTCAGTAACCAGAAGTAGAGTCTTAGGGTCATACAGGATGGAAAGAAAACCTTCGGCCCACAGAGTCAACACTCAACATCAACTATTCATTGACACTGAGATCATTTAATTCCCCTCACATTCTCATCAACTCCACCCAGATCCTACCACACATCTACATACGAGGGACAATTTGCAGGGCCCAATCAACTGAGCAAACTACTTATATTTTGTGAGTGGAGGTCCAGATAAGTCAGAGTTATGCAGGATGGAAACAGACCCTCTAGGCCAGCACATCCATGCCATCTAGGTTGCCTAAATGAACTCATCCCATTAATTTTATTTATTTATTGAGATACAGTGCAGAATATTTATGAGCTGCTCAGCAACCCCTGATTTAACCCTAGTCTAATGACGAGATAATTTACAATGGCTAATGAACCTACCACAGTCTTTATATTGTGGGAGGTAACTGGAGCACCAGAGGAAACCCACATGGTCACAGGGAGAGTGTACAAACTCCCTACAGACAGCAGTGGGAATTGAACCCGGCTTGCTGATACTCTAAAGCATTTGTGCTGACCACTACATTACCAGGCCTGCATTTCAACCATATCACTCTAAAGCTTATTTATCTATGTGCCATTTACCTTTGGTGGGCAGATGGTGTCGTTCTGGATTGTGTCAAGCTTCTTGAAGAGAGAGAGTTCAGGAGAGTTCAGAGAAGTAATGGTCCAGGACATCAGCCTTGAACAACCTGACTTCAATTTTGATATTACTTCCTTAGTCCTACCCTGGTCCTCTCCTCCAGGGTTTCTTCAGTGATCTTCTTAGCTTGAGTGTTGCTTCCATGCTGCCTTCTCCACAGCCTGTACGTCCTGTGTTTTGATGTGTAGAGACTCCCAACAAGATATAAAGGTAGGTGAAGTGAGTGAGCAAGGATCTGGCGGGTGGAGTACAGTGGTGGTAAGCATGAGGTCGTCCACTTTTGAAGGAAAATAGAAGATCAGATTATAATCTGAATGATAGAGGACTGCATAATACTTTGGGAATGCTTGTGCATGAATCACAAAAGGTTGGTTTTCTGGTGCAACAGGTTATTGTGGTTGCATGTGTAACTCGCTTCAGCTAGCGGCTTAATATAGGGGGTGATAGCCCCCAGCCTGGCCAAACATTAAAAAAATGTTGTTTGGGTGGATGCTGCGCAATGTGTTCCTGTTACAAATCAATACCCTGAATTAACAAACAGTACTCTATATGCAATTAAACGATTAAGCTTTATAATTCTTACTTTGACTATATGGTTAGTAAAGACAACAATAAAAAAAAGAAAAAGGGCCCATTCTTATGAAACAGTCTATTGTGCAATGTTGAAGCTCACTGATAAGCCAGTCTTCCACCATCGACCTCCTCCAATCGTCACTGCCCTTCGGACCCTCACTCCAAGTCCACTCCATCCAGCAGTCTACCAACTCTCTCCATTTGTGTCTTCTCTCCTCATCTCTCCCCGGCAAAAACCCACGAAAATCTCTCTTCCCAACTCACAAGAAAGAACAACAGCATTCCAAACCCCATTATCTCTAGTCATAACCCAAACATTGCTGCTACAGAGAAACTATTATATTATCAGTAAAACCTTACAGCACGTTGCACAGCAGTGAAACCCTACAGCATGTTACACGTGAATGAAGTCACTGGAGAGAAGTACTAGTAGAAATGAAGTAGTCTGTTTATTTGACAAAGTGAGACAGAACAGGCATCACATCGAGACCCCTTTCATAGGAAGGAGGTCTGCCTGACCCAACACGACATGACATTTTATATGCTAAAGATCAGTTCCATATTTACAATGCTTCCTTTGAACTAAACACAACCCCCACACATCACTGTTCGCACCCACATGACAGACACTCAAATAACAAATTTAACCAACATTGACTGGTCTTTCAATTAATTGTGGTTCACAGTCTAATGAACCCATTGTTCAGAGCTGCATTTTAGATTTAATCCACAGTTCATATTCGTATCTGAAGACTGGTGGTTCAAGTTATTTGCGGGATGTGCTAACCCCAAAAGACACTCTAACTGTTATCAAGAATGCAAGTGGAATGTTGGCATTCATTTCTAGAAGGACTGAATTTATAAGCAAGGAGCTTATGCTGTAGCTGTACAGCGTACTGGTGAGGTTCCACCTGGAGAACTGTGTACAGTTCGGATCTCCTTAGTTGAGGAAAAACATACCTCAAGCAAGGAGTGTGAAGGCACTGCAGAGGAAGTTCACAAGGTTGATTCTGGAGATGAAGGGAGGAGAGATTGGGTCACCTGGAGCTGTAGTTACTGAAATTCAGAAAAATGAGTAGGGATCTTTTTGAAAAATATAAAATTATGAAAGGGAAAGATTCTTGTGGGCTGAATCACCTGCAGCTCAACATCACTAAGACAAAGGAGTTGGTGGTGGACTTCAGGAAGGTGAAAACACCCTGTATTCCCATCTCCATCAAGGGAATAGATGTGGGAGTCGTCTGGAACTACAAATACCTGGGAACTCAACTGGACAATAAACTGGACTGGATTAAAGATACAGGGGATCTGTACAAGAAGGAACAGAGCTGACTGTACTTCCTGAGGAGGCTTCGGTCATTCAGCGTCTGTAGTGCTATGCTCTTCGACTCAGTGGTGGCCAGCATTCGACTCTACGCTGTGGTCTGCTGGGGCAGCAGGGTGAATGCAGCTGATGCCAAGAAGATCGATAAGCTCATCAGGAAGGCTCGTTCTGTTCTGGGAGTGGAACTGGATTCCCTGGAGGTTGTGTCTGAGAGGAGGATTATGGACAATCCCTCTCACCCCTCCATCACATACTGGACAAACAGAGGAGCACCTTTAGTAACATATCGATTCCACAGGAGTACACCACTGAATACCACAGGAGATCCCTTTCCCCTTCTGGATATAAAACTCTACAACTCCTCCTCCTCAAGTATATGGTTTCATTGCACATCTGTATTTTGCACTATTACGTTTTAATGTACATTTTGTAATTTTTCATGCCTCAATGCTTTACATTTTGTATTTTAAAGTATATATTTCTGACTGAGCAAACTTGCAATAATAATTTCCGTCAGGATAAATAAAGTTTTATCTTATTGTAAGATAGAGGCAGGAAACTTGTTTCCACTGTTACGTGAGATTAGATCTAGAGGACACAGTCTCAAAATTTGGAGAAGGAGATTAGGAGATACTGCTTTTCCCAGAGAGCAGTGAATCTGTAGAATTCTCTGCCTGGGGAAGCAGTAGAGGCTATCTCATTAAATATATTTAACATACAGTTAATTAGATTTTTGCAAATCGGGAATTAAAAGTTACGGGGAAAAAGCAGGTAGGTGGAGCTGAGTTCACGGCCAGATCAGCCACGATCTTATTGAATGGCGGAGCAGACTCACTGGGCCAGATGGCTTACTCTTGCTCCAATTTCTTATGTTTCTTAAGATCGTGACTAGAGCTTATTTTTTATAAATGGAGCATGACTTGCACTCCTTTATTTATGCCACCCTACCTTGAGGCAAAGCAGATTACAGGGCAAAATCGCCAATTCTGGTTCCAATCAAAATGTAACTATAATAACATGTTGTGTTCTACCGTATTAAGACTCCTAATGTATTCTGAAGCAAGCAACATGTTCCAAGGTCTACTTTGACCTATAGAGACATCATACACAGGGCTGTTATTCAGAGCTGTCACGGAGAAGGTTATTCATCCCTCTTATATGCTTTTGGCTTCTGGCATGAATCAGACAGATTGGGTCTGAAGCCAGCCAAATAAATGAATACTTGTCTCTTGTTATCACGATCTTTTCCTAGGCTATGCTGTCCTAGCCTGATCAAAGGGTTCAAAAAAAGAACAGGCATTCTGGCGGTGGGGGTGGGGGGGAATCATGGGGTGAGGAGCTGGTCTGTGGTGGGGGCAGGGGGCAGAAGGAGGAGGTGAATGCTGGCAGTGATACTATGAGAAAATTTAATCAGAGGAAGTTGTTGGTGTCACCTTTCATGTATTTAAAATGCTGTACTTTTCTTAGACTAACTTTTCTCAAGATGTTATTGAGTCACTGAAGTTATTTTAGAATTTGTAAATTGCTCCATTGCTCAAAGATAAATATTGCCTTTTTTTTCAAAATAGTGTGCAGGTAAGACTACCCAATTTTATGATTTCAATTTTAATGTGCAAAGATTTCCACTGTGAGTGAAGTACCGGTACGTTAAACTTGTGCATAAATGCTTCAGTGAGTTTTGCTGCACCCCTCTTACAGGGGAAGTCATCCAATTTAGGTCTGTAACTATCAGATTTTAACTCTCAAAGTAAATTGAGGGAAAGATTGACCTTGTGAGTTGTGACTGGATTTTCTATACGGTGTTAAGTGCTCTACAGACCCACCATCACTTCACATGCAATCAGTGTGAAATGTTCAATAGTAGAACAGACAATCATCTTAAAAGTGATTTCTGTTGAAACACACAATTCCCGGGTAGCATAAACCTCAATTTCATTCAGCAGTATATACAATCCCAAGTTGTCGGTGCAACAAAATTAGAAGGCTCAACGAAGTGTGGAGAACCTGCTGAGAAATTTCACAATGTCAGCTGGGTATAGGAGCAGATAAAGGTGCAGTTTGTGGATGCCGTTGAGCACATCTACAAGGAGCCACATGAAAACAGCATCTATCGTCCATGACCCCCATAATCCAGGCCATTCTCTCTTCTCATTACTACCATCAGGCAGGAGGTACAGGAGCCTTAGGTCCCACACCACCAGGTTCAGGAACAGTTATTGCCCCACAGCCATCAAGCTTTTGACCCAGCATGAATAACTTCACTCATCCCACCCCTGAACTTACTCCACAATTTGCAGACTCATTTTCAAGGACTGCAATTCATGTTCTTAGCATTAGCATTTCCTTTTGCACTATTTGTCGTGTTTTTCACATTGGTTGTTTGTCAGTCTTTGCTTATGTATAGTTTTTCATAACTTCTATTGTATTCTTTATTTTCCTGTAAATACGCACAAGAAGATGAATCTTAATATGGTATGTGGTGACATACTGTATAAGTACTTGGATAATAAATGTACTTTGACTTACCTCCAATAGGCTGTTGGCACTGAGGGCCAGTTGAAAATAACAAAGCTCGAGATTGCTGGATGTTTGGTAAACAAGATTAAAGTGCTACAGCCTCTTGTTGGGTAAATTGTTAAAATAAGGATAGGTCTTCATCTGATGATAGGATGGAACAGGTCCGAGAGCATGAGTGGCCTTTCCTGTTCATCTCTCTGTACTAAGGAATGCAAGGTGGTGCATTTTGAAAGGACATCCCAATTAAATAGTGAATATTCAAAATGTGTAGGAAGAGGTGCAGAACTCTTTAAATGCAGAGCAGCCCAATAGAGTTAATAACAAGTGTAAGGATATTTGTCAGGTAGACATTCCTACAAGTTCATGAATGGATTAACACAGGATTTAATAACTAGCTACAGAAGGAGGCTGAGACAGATGAACATCTTTTATTCCTCCTTCCAAATAACCTGCTTGTCACAGGACAGGTTTCTAACAAACACTGAGAAAAGATTTTGATTTCAGCACATCAGGTTGTTGCTAACATTTTCAGGTTATCGAGGCAAATAATTTATGTAAGCTCCCGGCCATTTTATAATAGGCAGATAACTTATCTCAAAGGTGTTGATTGGAAAAGATTGACAATAATTTCCTTCTCTTCTTTGAGACTGTGCCAAGGGGTCGCTACATTCTCCTGACAGATAGCGTTTGGGTTAATATCTTCTTTAAAGACGTGATCTCCAGCTGTATAGCATTCCCCCGATATTGCAATGTTAGGCTAGATTTTGAGCTCAAGTCTCAAGAGTGGGATTGGATCTCCTCAACATCTTGATGCAGTTCTACACACCAAGCTACAGCTGACACTAGCGGATGAGTGACAGGAATGAGATACTCTGCTTTGTAGAAGGAGACAATAAAAGAAGTTCCAGTCAAGATGGCACCAGCAAACAATGATTCCTCAGGCAATATCTTCCAGATAGCCAATCACTTCAATTATTTCACTTTATCTAGATATTCAGCTTGTTCTTTTTGTCTTGGTTGTGTTACAGAAACTGTTGGAACCTGTGACGTGCAGCTTGGAATACGATCAAACGACCTAGCTGTCTGCTGTGTCCAGAGAGCTGCCTCATGGAGAAGACTAGAGACAGGGTCCCGAAAAGGACCAAGAACATGAGTTGATTCATGGAAAAGACCAGAGATGGGCACGGAATCATGAACAACTCCACTTCGAAGCGTTGAGGAAGGTTGAATCATTGAGGTGAATGCAGAGAGGGTCAACGATCACTCCCAACGAGGCCACCGGTGTGATTACGGTCAGCAGCGTTCGGCCCCGGTGAGGCAGTTGCTCTTCATGCAAGAACTGAGTTCATGCGGCCGCTCCTCTTGGATGTTTACAGGAAGATGTTCTCGATGTTCTGAGATTTATTGGACTGTACTTCAGTCGATTTTTGTGTGTGAGAGGTGGGGTTGGGGCTTTTGATGCTATTGTCGCTGTTCTTTTCTGCGAGTGAGGGGTCGGAGATTTGATGCTATTGTCAGTGATTTTTTTTCCTCTCCTTCAGTTTTTCAGTTTTTCTTTCTTGAAGCCAATTGGCAGGTGGGTTATCTGTTAGATTTTTGTGTGTGAGAGGTGGGGTTGGGGCTTTTGATGCTATTGTCGCTGTTCTTTTCTGCGAGTGAGGGGTCGGAGATTTGATGCTATTGTCAGTGATTTTTTTTCCTCTGCGGGGAGGGCATTGGGGATGTGATGCTATTGTTGCTGGTTTTTCTGCACATGAGCGGCTTGGGGATTTGACATTATTTACTGTTGCAATTTTCTGCAAAGCAGAAGGTGGGGGATTTGATGCTATTGTCGCTGCTCTTTTCTGTGGAGGGGCTGAGGTTTGTGAGTTTTATTTATTTTTCTTTTTCATGTCGGAAGGAGGAGTTGATGTCTTTTCTTTCAACAACACCCATGGTCTTTCTCTATTTCGTGGTTATCTGGAGAAGACGAATATCAGAGTTGTACATGCATTCTTTGACAATAAAATGAACTTTTGAACCTTTGGAATAGAGGAAGAGTCAAAATCATATTATCAAAGTATGTATGTGTCACCATATACTACTTTGAGATTCATTTTCTTGCAAGCATTTACAGTAAAATAAAGAAATAAAATAGAATTTATGAAAACTATACATAGACAAAGATAGACAAACAATGACTGTGCAAAAGAAGACAAATTGTGCAAATAAAATCAAATACTGAGAGCATGAATTGTAGAACCCTTGAAAGTAAGTCTATAGGTTGTTGAAGCAGTTCAGAGTAGTCGTGAATGAAGTTATCCACACCGGTTAAGGAGTCTGATGACTGTAGGGTAATAACTACTCTGAACCTATGGTGTGGGACCTAAGGCTTGTATACCCCCTGCCAGGTGGTTGTAACAAGAAGAGAGCATAGTGGGGAGAGCAAGAAGAGAGATTGTGGGGGTCCTTGATGATGGATGTTGCACCTCTTGTGGGGAGTGGTAGGAAAACAGCAGATGAAATTTTAGTTTTCAAGAAATTAGATCCCTTTTTGAAGAAATATCTGTCCATGTATAAAGGAGATGCGATTCCTTTGTAAATCTCAGGGGTACATGGAAAGGCCTGATTTTAACATTCAGTGTGTTACACCAGGGTTTCTAGAGCAAGATGCATTTCTGTGGCACTTTTTACACACTCAGTTTCCAAAGCAACTTACAGCTAGTGAAGTGCTTTTGAAATGTTGATGAAAATTTACCAACCCCTGCCGCTCTCTCCACAGATACAGCCTGACTTGTTCAGCAGTCACAGTATTTTCTGCCTTCATTTCAGATTGACACCATCTACATTACTTTATTTTTGTAATTTTGATGTGAAGCCATGAAGGAAAAATTGCAGTTATTAATTTCCCCATCTATGGGTAAATTGGGAGAGATGAAGGATATGGGAGTAAACCCAGACAGCAAATCCGGAGTGGAGCCCCTAAGGCAGCTAGACGTCATTGAACATCCTTCCAGCAGCTCCTGAAGACAAGTTGGTGCCAAATGTATGGCTTCATAAGCTTTCCTTTGGACTACACTGGTGAGGTTGAGAGGGGAATCTTGATGACTGGGCATCTCAGGATCTCTATCCTTTCCACCCAGGCTTGTGATTATGATCATCATCACCCATTGTCCTTCAAGACAAATGGATGCCAACCCCCAATGGCGTGGGCAATGCACTAATGGTTCCAGACGGAAGTCTTCATGTCCTTCTACCCAATCTATTAATAATATTTCCTTAATATCGTCTTGATAACTGGGAAGAAGATTGAAGTAGTCAACAGCTGCTAACTGATGGAGCAAGGTTAGCTGAGGCAATGGAGGGAGTTCCAACCAAGCAATGATAACTTTGAGCTGCTTACTTGACCGAAGTAGAGGAACTTCATGTTAACCAGTCACTAGAAGAATGCTAGTCCTGTCCAATGCCCTAAATTGCTGATGAGCAATCAATGTTCTTGAAAGAAATTAGTGACTCACAATTTGCCCAAAGATCCAGACAAAGTACTTCAACACACTCAGTTCTCTCTCTCTCTCTCTCTCTCTCTCTCTCTCTCTCTCTCTCTCTCTCTCTCTCTCTCTCTCTCTCTCTCTCTCTCTCTCTCTCTCTCTCTCTCTCTCTCTCTCTCTCTCTCACAGCCGTCTCCAATATCAGGTATATAGCCATTTTTGATCTACGTCCATTTTGTTGGGGATTATTGGTGGGTTAGTGGTGGACAGAGTTAGCAATTCCTGGGTCTTAACATCTCAGATATCCTGCTCTAGGCCCAGCAAATAAATGTAATCATGAAGAAGGTATGCCAGCACCTCTACTTTCATAGAAGCTTAGGAAGATTTGGCATGCCACTAAATAGTTCTACAGCAACACTGTAAAAAAATTTCTGACTGCTTGCATTGTGTCTTTACACAGCAATTCCAATGCACAGGAATGTAAGAGGTTGCAGAGATTAGTGGACATAGCCCAGTCCATCACTGGCACCACCCTTACCTACATGAGCTGCTGCATTTAGAAGGCATCATCTATTAACATGGATCACCATCATCCAGGATTTGCCATCTTCCTGCTGCTACTGTCAGGCAGGAGACTCAGAAGTCTGAGATCCCCCTCCCCATTAGGTTCAGGAACAGCTACCTTCTGACAATCATGAAGTTTTTAAACCAACCTGCACAACCCTAAACCTACCTCAGCAATGGAACTCCATGGACTAACACTTGCGTGACTACAGGCTTGTGTCTAATTGTGTTTTTAACACAAGTAACTTATTTTGCATATTCTGGAGCACCAAAACTTGGTATACTGAGATAGTAGCAAGTCACCCTTCTCAGTTCACTCACTGTTGTGTCAGCTGATATTATCATTAACGTCCTGGGTTGAGTTTGAACCCATGAACTTCAGACTTCCAAGAATTCCAGAGTTATTATCTGGTTGAATATTTCAGACAATGTCATACATAAAGACATTGTTACCAGAGTAGTTCATGAATGTTCATTGAGTCTTCCCTTGTATTCTTGCCTTGATTTCACTTAGAGCTGGCATCATACATCGTTAATGGCAGAGGAAAGAAATACATTATTTAATTTCTACTCCAGACATATGGAAACTTTATTGTGTTGCCTGAAACGTTGACACATTGCCAATCTACTTCCAAGTGGGCAACAAGGAAGTGGCAGTTCACAATGTGGTTTAACACTTGAGTTGAAAATCTCATCAAAAAATCCATGTGAGAAACTCTTTAGATAAACAGAAATTGTCCTTGTTTAGACAGCCTTGAGATTCTTCAAACACTTTACAATCAATTCAATATTTTTGAAGATTAGATACAGTTGTAATGCAGCCAATTTGCACACAATACATCCCAATAAAGTTTCAATGTGATAGAGAATAAATAATCCATTTTAGTAAAGCCAATGGGCATTAAATATTTGCAGGGCACTCAAAAGAAATCCCTTGTTTCCTTCAAAGTGGTTTCCTTGATTCAATTACTTCTACCTTAGAGGGCTGATTGGCCCCAGTTTAATATCCCTTTTAAAAAATGGCACTCCCATATTACAGCATTGGAAGTATCAACCTGAGTTAACAGTATTGCAGAAATAGTGGGGAATAAATTCAAAGGACTGCAACTCAGAGGCACAAGAGATTCTACAGATACTGGAAATCTTGAGTGACACAGACAAAATGCTGGAGGAATTCAGGTATCTATGGAGGGCAATAAACAGCTGGCCAATGTGCCAAAACACCATCTGTTTACTTTCCTCTATTGATGCTGTCTGGCTTGCTGAGTTCCTCTAGCTGTTGAGGTGTGAAACTCGCAGGGCTACATAGAAACTGTGGATAGTATCCAAACTTTGTCTCAGACTAGTTCATGATGACTATGGGGCCACAGGACAAAATAGTATTAATTCAGTAGAACACTATTCTGATCAACCAGTATGCAAATGTTTAGAAAGTTTGATTCCACAGTATCTCACTCCTCATTGCTGCACTTGTCCATGGATTTGTGCACTCACATGGTCACCCATGTATGACTGAGAGAGTGGGTAGAGTCAGGAATGTGGAAAGGGTCCAGAGTATACAAGCTAAAGTCTACAGGCTCATTTTTACCTACAACATTCTGTCTCAGGTCTATTCCACCAAACCCAGCCCACTGCGCCATTGAAATTTAACATATGAGGAGCATTGAATGGCTCTGAGCCTGCATTTGCTGAAGAATGATTGGGGTGGGGGGTGTGGGAGTGGATCTCACTGAAACCTATCAAACATTGAAAAGCCTAGACAGAGTGGATGTGGAGAGGATGTTTCATGTTAAGAACATAAGAAATAGGAGCAGGAGTTGGCCATTTGGCCCATTGAGCCTACCCCGCCATTCAATAAGATTATGGCTGATTTGTCCGTAAGCTCAGCGCCATCTACCTGCCTTTTCCCCATAACCCTTAATTCCCCTTAATATGTAAAAACCTATCTAACTGTATCTTAAATTTGTTTAGTGAGGAAGCCTCAACTGCTTCCCTGAGCAGAGAATTCCACAGATTCACCTCTCTCTGGGAAAAACCGTTTCTCCTCATCTCCGTCCTAAATCTTCTCCCCTGAATCTTGAAGCAATGTCTCCTAGTTCTAGTCTTACTGACCAATGGAAACAACTTTACTACTTCTACCTTATCTATCCCTTTCAAAATGTTGTATGTTTCTGTAAGATCCCCTCTCATTCTTCTGAATTACAGAGTGTATAGTCCCAGGCAACTCAATCACTCCTCATAGGTTAAGCCCTTCATCTCTGGAATCAACCTGGCGAATCTCCTCTGCACTGCCTCCAGAGCTAGTATATCCTTCCTCAAGTATGGAGACCAGAACTGCACACAGTACTCCAGGTGCAGCCTCACCAGTACCCTGTATAGTTAGAAAACCTACAGCTCAATACAGGCCCTTCGGCCCACAAAGTTGTGCCGAACATGTCCCTACCTTAGAAATTACTAGGCTTACCCATAGCCCTCTATTTTACTAAGCTCCATGTACCTATCTAAAAGCCTCTTAAAAGACACTATTATATCTGCCTCCATCACCGTTGCGGGCAGCCCATTCCACACACTCACCACTCTCTGAGTAAAAAACTTAGCCCTGACATCTCCCCTGTACCTACTCCCCAGCACCTTAAACCTGTGTCCTCTTGTGGCAACCATTTCAGCCCTGGGAAAAAGCCTTTGACTGTCCACTCGATCAATGCCTCTCATCATCTTATACACCTCTATCAGGTCATCTCTCATCCTCCTTCACTCAAAGGAGAAAAGGCTGAGTTCACTCAACCTATTCTTATAAGGCCTGCTCCCCAATCCAGGCAACGTCCTTGTAAATCTCTTCTGCACCCTTTCTATGGCTTCCACATCCTTCCTGTAGTGAGGCAACTAGAACTGAGCACAGTACTCCAAGTGGGGTCTGACCAGGGTCCTATATAGCTGCAACATTACCTCTCGGCTGCTAAATTCAATTCCATGATCGATGAAGGCCAAGTCTTACTAACCCATCCCTCCACTTCCTCGTCCAGGTCATTTTTAAAAATCACGAAGAGCCATGGTCCCAGAACAGAACCCTGATGCACTCCACTGGTGACCAACCTCCATGCAGAATGTGACCCATCTACAATCACTCTTTGCCTTCTGTGGGCAAGCCAATTCTGGAAATACAAAGCAATGTCCCCTTGGATCCCATGCCTCCTTACTTTCTCAATAAGCCTTGCATGGGGTACCTTATCAAATTCCTTGCTGAAATACATATACACTTCATCTACTGCTCTTCCTTCATCAATGTGTTTAGTCACATCCCCAAAAAATTCAAACAGGCTTGTAAGGCACGACCTACCCTTGACAAAGCCATGTTGACTACTCCTAATCATATTATGCCTCTCCATAAATCCTACCTCTCAGGATCTTCTCCATCAACTTACCAACCATTGAAGTAAGACTCACTGGTCTATAATTTCCTGGGCTATCTCTACTCCCTTTCTTGAATAAAGGAACAACATCCGCAACCCTCCAATCTTCCGGAACCTCTCCCATCCCCATTGATGATGCAAAGATCATCGCCAGAGGCTCAGCAATCTCCTCTCTCGCCTCCCACAGTAGCCTTGGATACATTTTGTCTGGTCCCGGTGACTTATCCAACTTGATGCTTTCCAAAAGCTCCAGCACATCCTATTTCTTAATATCTACATGCTCAAGCTTTTCAGTCTGCTGCAAGTCATCACTACAATCACTAAGATCCTTTTCCACAGTGAATACTGAAGTAAAGTATTCATTATCTAAATGTTGGGCTATTTCTTCCTTAATGACAGCTTCAAGCATTTTCCTGACTTCTGATGTTAAGCTAACTGGCCTATAGTTGCCCGTCTTTTGCCTACTTACTTTTTAAAAAAGTGGCATGACATTTGCTGTCTTCCAGTCTGCTAAGACCTGCCCAGAGTCTAGAGAGTTTTGATAAATGATTACCAACGCATCTACTATAACCTCCGCCAATTCCTTCAGCACCCTGGAATGCATCCCATCAGGACCAGGGGATTTATCTAACTTCAGGCCATCTAGTTTGTTCATCACTATCTCTTTACAGACAGACAGACATACTTTATTGATCCCGAGGGAAATTGGGTTTCATTACAGTTGCACCAACCAATAATAGAGTAGAAATATAGCAAAATAAAACCAAAAATAATTAAATGATAATAAGTGAATTATGCCAAGTAGAAATAAGTCCAGGACCAGCCTATTGGCTCAGAGTGTCTGACACTCTGAGGGACGAGTTGTAAAGTTTGATGGCCACAGGCAGGAATGGCTTCCTATGACGCTCAGTGTTGCATCTCGGTGGAATGAGTCTCTGGCTGAATGTACTCCTGTGCCTAACCAGTACATTATGGAGTGGATGGGAGACATTGTCCAAGATGGCATGCAACTTGGACAGCATCCTCTTTATTGACAGTGATTTTATCAAGGTCCTCACCTCCCATTTCATCCATAACATCTTTCTTTGGCATATTAGACGTGTCCTCCACCGTGAAGACCGACACAAAATAGTCGTTTAATGCCTCAGCCATTTCCTTATCACCCAATATCAATTTCCCCTTCTCGTCTTCTAAGTGACCTACGTTGACTTTAGCCACCCTCTCCTGCTTTATATATTTATAAAATCTTTTGCTTTTTAAAAATATTTTGTGCTAATTTGCTTTCATTATCTTCCCTTTCCTTATTTCTTGTTTAGTTGTTCTCTGTTGCTTTATAAAGTCTTCCCAATCCTCCAGTCTCCCACTACTCTTTGCAACTTTGTACACACGAGCTTTTAATTTGATGCCATCTTTTATTTCCTGAGTTATCCAAGGTTGGCTCTCCCCATACTTACTGTCCTTACTTTTTACTGGAATATACCTTTGTTGAGCACTGTGAAAAATCTCTTTGAAATTATTCCACTATTCCTCAACTGTCCTACCAAATAGCCAGTGCTCCCAATCCACATTAGCCAACTCCTCCCTCATCCTGTTGTAGTCTCCCTTGTTCAAGCATAATACACTAGTTTTAGATCTAACTATTTCATCCTCCATCTGTATGCGAAATTCAATCATACTATGATCACTCTTTCCAAGAGGATCCCTGACTACAAGATCTTTAATCTTACCTGTCTCATTGCACAGGACTAGATCTAAGATAGCATTTTCATGCTGTTGTAGTGTCTAGAACCAGAGTACACAGCCTCATAATACAAGGATATCCCTTTAGAACAGAGATGAAAATGAATTTCTTTAGACAGGGGAGATAATTCTATGGAATTTATTGAGACAGATGCCTGTGGATGCCAAGTATTTGGGTATATTTGAAGTGGAGGTTGATTGTTTCTTGATTATTAAGGGCCTCAAAGGTTACGTGGAGAAGGCAGGAGAATGGAGTTGAGAGCAATAATAAATCAGCCATGATTAAATGGTGAAACAGACTTGATGGGTCAAATGGCCTAATTTTATGTCTTGGATTCTTATAGAGATGGAAGATGTTCTGTGGTTGAGATCCTGGGAGAGTGGAAGGACAGTTCTGAACTGCTGTATCTAAAATATTAGATAAACTGAAATGTGATTTTATGACTAGCTATTAGTAGCATTGAATACTCATTAAAAATGTAGTCCCCCTGTACAAGTGTTGACTGGTTCTAGATTGTTTGGTATATCCAACGCACTCAGCCATTTTTCCTATCTCATGTGGAATGAATTATATTAGCAGTAGTTTGGACTCTGTTCATGGTTAGTCAAATCCGCGGTGTGCCATGAACAAGCCAGCTCTTGAAAAAGGTGGCTGCAAAGATTTTAGAATTGTCCTTAGTACACATAGACCAAGCTCTTCTATCATTGTGGATAGAGGTGCCCTTGAGGTTCGCTCCTGCTAGGGTTAATATGATTTCGATTTTTCTTTTGGGAATAAGTTGATAAGATCCAACGAGACATAACAGGATGTTCATGTATTCCTCTATAGCAGTGACGTTTCCTGGGATGTTTTACAAGGCCACAATCTGACAAAAATTGGCACTGAACCAAAGGCTATGTTTCTGGAGTGATGACCAAGTAAATGAAAGCACAATGTGCTGGATACATTCAGTGGTTCACAGCACATCTCTGGAGAGATGTACAGAAAGACTGAGATAAGGTCTCAAGTCAATGGCCTTTTATCAGAACTCAAGGTAAACATTAATCTGCTTTTCTCTGCAGAAGAAAATGCCCATGAGCTGCTGGATAATCCCAACATTTTCAGCATTTCTTTCAGCTTTTCAAAGTGAAAAGTGTTGGGAATTATGCCTTTGCATAACAGCTCTTTAAAACCTCTCTCTTCCTCCAAGCCTATCAGCTCCTCTGTATTTCCTTATGTGGCTCAATGTCAGATAAAATTGCTGCTGCAAAAGCAATTTGGAAGTTTTATTGTACTGAAAATGTTCTGATTTGTTGTTGATTAATTGGTTAATTAGTTTAACTTTTTGAGTGGCATCCACATAGATCATTTCATCATATTAGTCCATTGAGGCAGTTTTAGAGGAAAAAAAATAACAGAGTAGAGAATATAGTGTCCCGGTTACAAAGAAAATGCAGTGCAGATAGAAAATGAGGCTCAAGAGAATGACAAAGTAGATTGTGAGGTCAAGAGTCCAATTGGTCATACAAGAGGTCTGTTCAATAGTCTTACAGCAGTGGGATACGAGCTCTCCTGGAATATTTCAGAATTTTGTATCTTCTGCCCAATTAGAGGCGTTGGGGGAGGAGGGAGGTAGAAGAGAGAATGTCTGGGCTGGGAGGGCACGTTAACTATGTTGCCTGCTCTACCAAGGCAGAGTGTAGATAAAGTCCCTTTAAATATTTCATGCCATTTTTGTAATTGACTTAATTTGTAAAGACAAGTATTTAGATCTGCTGTGCCCATCTGGGATAATCAGTAAAATGCTGCTGGTAGTGCAGCTGAAAACATTACTACTGAGGCTGGTGAGTTGACTGAATAGTGATTTCCCTGCCTTTCACATTCCTTTGCACAACCAACAGGATACTGAGGATCTGGTGCAAATTGCACGCTGACTAACAATTATAGCCAGGGACCATTCCTCTCAGGGAATAGTTGGGAAATAGCAAGGACTGGAATACCGATCCTTGAAAATGATGCCACTTGGCAGGTTTGTTGAGGTTTTTGCCCATAACAACCACACCACATTGCAGTGCACTGCAGTTATTAGCAGTGAGACTACACATAGTTACCCGGGAATCAATACGAGGCCGATATTTAATCTGGACAGTCAGATGGCATCTCAAACTCTGCGATCAAAGCATATGTATTTTATAGCTCCCAGCTGAATCCTGTGGTTAGATTCATTCTGAAAATTGTTCCCAGATATCTGTCATCCAGCAGACTTGTACCTCACACATTAAGTACTATTCTGCATTTTGTGGTAATTATTTTGTCCTTTGGATTTTGTTTTTCTTTTCCTTGCTTGGGGAATTCTCACAGAGTGTCCTGCTTTTGTGTAGTGTTTTAGTCTTTTCTTCAGAAATATCTGCCACACTTCACAGAAAATGAATTTCTTCTGAACAAAGTGACTTGAACTGTAATCCAATGGGAACCTCTGATGACTGCAATGTTATTGCTGCGGGATTATTGAGAAGCAGATTGTCATGGAAACAGAAACCGGTGTATAATAATAGAGGCATGGTCACTGAAAGTTTACGGCAGTGAGCATTGTTATCTTCCATCCTCCTTCAAAGACAGAAAGGTAAACATTTAATTACTTTTGATTTTACTACTAGCAAAGAAAAAAAAGGATTCATTCCATATGTTTAAAAAAGATAACAAGGATTGAACTTAATGCACACAATTGATCATAGTTAAGAAAAGAGAGGGTCCACTTTTTAATAACCTCCAGGATGGTTTGTGTGGAAGAGTGGATTGCAGACAAGCTCTGTATTGGTAAGAGTGTGGACAAAATGAGGTCTGAAATTACTCTGTGCAGGTAATCGTCATTCAGTGCTTAACCCTATTTTGACATTAGTACTCTACTCATGACCCTTGGTGTTCTGTGCTTGTATAACAGCAAAAGAACACCATCCACTACCTCAGCAGCAGTGATCACTCTAGAGCAAGGGTTCCCAACTTTTTTATGCCACGGACCCTGCAAAAATATGTATTGAACTTGGTATGTTTGTACCCATTTGTTGTGACAAAATGGAGTTGTACAATCCCAAAGTGCTAAGCTAATATATTGCAATATATGTACAAGACTAAAATAAGAAGAAACTACAAGAAAAGTGCTTATTAATTCAATGTACTAAACACTGTGTAGGAATAAAGTAGTAGCAGAGGTGAATCAACCTGAGATGGCAGACTACAACAAATGTGTTGGTTGATGATTGGAAGACTGAGCTCACTGGAAATAGTAACCTTGCCTTGTTCTTTGTAAATGGTTGACAGTCTCCTACCGTCCCTGGAGGGAGCGGAGGTGAACTTCCCTTGCAAGTAATAAGGGTGCTTGGTGACGATCGGTGTTGATATTGTGTTTGTGAGACTTAGTGGAGAAATATTCAACAACACCTTTCATTAACCGTGGGGTCTGTAGACACTGAGTTGGGAATCCCTGCTATACAAACAAGATGTTGCAGCAGCAGAGATGATTTGGAGGAGACTTATCAAGATATTGCCAGTGCGAGAGAGGTTTAATTACGAGAAAAGATTGGTTAGGTTGAAATTAGTTTCATGAACAGAGAAGTTGATCTAATTTGTATGAAGATTGAGATAAAATGCTTGTCAGTGAGATCAATAACCTACAGGTTTAAGGATTAAAGCTCAATGATCAACGTTATTCACCATATATATTTACATGTATTAGTAACTTGCTGTGCTGTGTTAGTGCAACATACAAGAATCAACTTTCAACAAATATAAGATTAAATAATTATATAAAAATGAAGTTAGACATACATATATGGAATAAAATGTGCATAATTACATAAATACCAGCATCTATTTATGACTGAAGACTTAGAGTAGAGTTGAGGAAATGTTTATTTTCTTGCAAAGATAGTGAGAAAGAGGTAAGGGTTTGAGGAGCAGGGTCTGGAGTTCACTGGCAAAAAGGGTAGGGAAGACATTAAATCTCACTATATTTTGAAAACACCTGATAAAACTTTTTAACTTCTTGAAAAGCCATGACTTTCAAAGCTGCTCACCGAGAAATTGAGAATGCAGCTATTTTCAATATTTGTTTGCCAACTGGAAAAGAAAGAAGAGCAGACTTCTTAAGCTCACTCTACTCTGCAATGAAATCATGACTGATCCAATCTTGGCCTTGGTGCTATTTAACCACATCCATTAGCTCCCTCAAAGTCCAAATATCTGTCAATCTCCTCCTCAAAAATATTCAATCAACCCACCTCTACAGCTCTCCAGCACAGAGAATTCCAAAGAGTCATAGCCCCCTTCGAGAAAGAAACTCTGGCTGGGACAAATAGTCTACAACTGAACCATGCATTTCAATGATCCTATAATCTTACTCACTGCAGTTCTTTTATTCTCACTGCTTCTATGATTCCACAATGTCTGCTCTTTCCTCAAGTGGATTCAAGTTGGAAATGTCTGTAGCAAATAGGGCACGAGCTTCTGAATCACTTTGCACTGGCTCCCAGACATGGAGACTTTTGTAAACAATCCCTTCCAATACCATCTGACTGAAAGAATCAGCAGAGGGAGGATTTGCAGTTCAGGTCAAACTACTGGAAGGAGAAAGAAATAAAGTAAATAAAATAAATACGAAGTAATTATTTTGTAAATTTAAGTAATAAAAATAAAAGTAAATAATAAAAATAAATAAAAGTAAATTTAATTTTAAAATTTATTATAAAAGCATGGAAATGTCACCATATAATACCTGACAATCACTTTCTTACAGGCATTTATAGGGATAAAAGAAATACTGTACAAAATAATTTCACAATAAACTACGTGAACAGAGAAAGACTGACAAACGGCCAACGTGCATAAAAAGAAGACAAACTGTACAAGTGAAAAAATACTGAGAACAGTGGAAGTGAGTTTGTAGGAGGTAGAATCAGTTTAGAATAGTGATGGTCAAAGTTAATCACACTGGTTTAGATTCATGCTGCTAGGGGATGAACATATCCATCTAGTCATTCAGAGAACACTACAGTCCTCCCGTGTATGGCAGATTTCCACTCCTGAGAACTATTTGTCACCCAAACAGTCTGTGTTGGAAGTGTGGCCACAAACCAAATTCCCAGGCAGCAGAAGGTACTTGCAGTCCTACAGCATCGGCCAGTAAAGCCATCACACTGGTTTCCTGAGTGTCCATTTCTATGTATTGGCTCTGCAGTTTGGGTGTTTGTTGGCTGAGGAGGATATGTGCTTCAAAACCTAGGCAGGGAACAAGACAAGAGATACCTCTACTTGAAAAGTACACCTCCGAAATAGTGCACTGCATCCATCGCCATGACTTTGGATCAGATCCAGGACCGCATTGCCAAAGCTATCAAACTGATCCAACAATAAAGGTTTCTGCATCATATACCTTTACAGATGGAGCTGTAAATTGGAACATCTCATTATTACTCATCCACTGTCGTTGTAGCTCTCTGTTCCTAGGCAGCTAACTACCTTTTGTTCTCTTTTAGCAGATAGATCACACAGATTTGTCGGGATATTAGGCTTCTTTGGCTGTACACAAATCACTGTGTGATGTTACTTATTATTGCTGCTTGATAAATGATCAGAGGCAGTCAGACATTCATGTCAGCCCCTGGTACCCTGGATTCACTTAGGACGCCTTATGTGGCCAAGTTCTGTACCAGCTGAATTTGACACACTTTGACAGCGCCCCCCCCCCACCCCGCCACAATGGATGAAAAGTGAAATATGTAAGGGGATACCAAGCATTCAGTCTTTTCTCTCTTCTCTCTACAACCACCAGTCTCCTGAACCAATGTGGCAAACTTCACTCTGAACTGATTCCAAAACTCACTCACTTTCAAGGATTCTACAACTCATGTTCTTGGTATATATATTTATTTGCATAATTTGTCATCTTTTGCACATTGGTTGTTTGTCTTTATTTATGTAGTTTTTCCACAAATACAATTGTATTTCTTTATTTTCGTGTAAGTGCCTGCAAGGAAATGAATCTAATTTAGTATATGGTAACATATTTGTATTATGATAAGAAATTTGCTTTGTCTTTAAATCTGAGGAGGAATTTCTTTAGTCAGAGGGTAGTGCAACTGTGAAACGAGCTGCCAGAAGATGTGGTAGATATATGTTTAGTTGTAAAATTTAAGAAAAGTTCAGACAGGTTCATGGATGAGAGAGGTATAGAGAACTATTGCTTGGATACAGGTAGATGAGACCAGACTGGCATAGAGAAGAGGGGTTTAAGGACCTTTCTGTGCTGTAGTGCTCTATGCCTCTACATAACAACAGGAAACTCATGGATCTAAGGATACCCACAGAAAATGAAAAGTGTTGTGTCTGCGCAACTACATACCGATTGAAATAAAAGCATACATGTGGGGAGGCAGCTTTAACTGGTGTGAATTCACATGCAGAGAGAGGAAGAGCAGATCCATGCACATGAATAGACAACAGATCAATATGCATAGGTGAGTTATCGGTCCATATGTAGTGTTAAGGGGAGCCATTGCTTGAAAAGAAATAGATCTATACATTACACTTCTTCCCCTTTTACATTAATGTAACATAAAACTGTATATGTAATAAAACATTCAATTTCGCTTTAACAAACTATATTCAGCTAAACATGCTTTCACAATAACAGTCCATAACTAACTTCACTATCCTAGAGGTTCATTCTTTTGGTTGACACTCTATTTCTTTCAGGATAGTGCCTTTGGACCTATGGAGTGGCATAAGGTTTGGCTGGTGTCTTGTCAAAAACAGCTTTCTCTGTTATAGGTGCCACTTTGCTGTTAGTGATATGATCAGCACTCAAACCCAAGTCTAATAGCCATAATGTGTCCGTCTTGTTGGATGCAGTTGACCCAGGTGTGTTCTTCAGCTGAGCATCCAATATCTGGTCCACATGCCTTCTCTGTGTATGATTTCCAACATCCACTGTGTACATCAATGGACCAGTTCTTGAAGCTATCCTACCAGGTGTCTACTTGTCTCTTCAGTAATGAAGCATAGGGACTTCCTGTCTAACCTTGAAGCTCCTTGGCAACTGGCTGAACTGTTTATTCTGCACTTCCCTCTGTAGATCTGGTTTCAGGAGGTCTATGTGAGCTCTCAGATTCCTGTTCATGAACAGCATTGCAGGTGTTTGATTTGTCGTCACATGAACAGAGTTCCGATACACAAAAAGGAAATTGTCCACTTGTGCTGAAGAGAAATGTCCTGCTTGTCCATAGCTTTAATGGACCTTTTGAATGTTTGGATAAACCTTTCAGCTAACCTATTTGTTGCTGGGTGGCGTGGAGATGACTTGAAATGTTTGATGCCATTTTTCAACATGAATAGTCTGAACTCTTCTGCTGTGTGTTGTGGTCCATTGTCACTCACATTTTGTTCAGGTAAGCCATTTCTGGTGAAGATAAGCCTCAGAGCAGAAAGTCTTTTTTGATGAGGTTGACTTCATTGACATGACCTCCAGCCACTTCAAATGAGCATTTTCAGTGATCTGAAACATGGAGTCCATGAATGGCCCAGCGAAGTCAATATGCCTTCTTTGCCAAGGTGAAGACGGCCACTGCCACAGGTGTAACAGTGCCCGTGGGGGTGCATTTTGAACTTTGTGGCATCCCAAACAGCTTTTGGTCAAGTCTTCAATCCGCCTATCTCTTTTCATCCACTACATGTAGCTCTGGGCAAGACTCTGAATTTTGACTGTACCCAGGTGTCCTTCATGCCGATTCTCTAACACTCTGGTGCACAGTTTTGAGGGAACCACAACACAAGATTCACATACAGACAATACCATTGCTTTGTGGAACACCTCTGCTGGGTCACAGAATGAAGACTCTTCTTCTTCAGTTGCCGACAGTGGAAGACGTGACAAGCCATCAGCGTTGCTCTGTTGTTTGGTACCCTTGAACTCTAAGTCATAAGAGTGGGCTCCTAGGAACGGTGCCCAACATTGTAGCTGGGTAGCAGTCATTACTGGAATCCCCTTCCTGGGATTGAAAATGGACACAAGGGGCTGGTGATCTGTCATAGAGGTGGTGGTGGAACTTCTTTATTCTGCATACTAGACTATGGGCCTCTCAGTCGATATGTGCATAGTTGCGTTCTGCGCTCATCAGTGATCTTGACACAAGTGCAATCAGGTGTTCAGATCCATCTTTCATAATGTGTGACAAAACAGCACCAATGCCATAAGGGGACGCATCACCCACCAGCCTGATGAGCAGAGATGGGTCATAATGGAAGAGCAGGTAATTTGACGTTAGCAGACACCAACAGAATCAACAAACTCATTCATAAGGCCAGTGATGTTGTGGGGGTGGAACTGGACTCTCTGACGGTGGTGTCTGAAAAGAGAATGCTGTCCAAGTTGCATGCCATCTTGGACAATGTCTCCCATCCACTCCATAATGTACTGGTTAGGCGCAGGAGTACATTCAGCCAGAGACTCATTCCACCGAGATATAACACTGAGCGTCATAGGAAGTCATTCCTGCCTGTGGCCATCAAACTTTACAACTCCTCCCTCGGAGTGTCAGACACCCTGAGGCAATAGGCTGGTCCTGGACTTATTTCCAGTTGGCATGATTAACTTATTATTATTTAATTATTTATGGTTTTATATTGCTATATTTCTACACTATTCTTGGTTGGTGCGGCTGTAATGAAACCCAATTTCCCTCGGGATCAATAAAGTATGTCTGTCTGTCTGTTATTAGTCTCTTTGTTTCCTTGAATGCCCTTTCACACCTTTCTTACCATTCCCACTTTGCTCCTGTCTGTAACAATGCAGCACTGTAGCAATGTTCGGAAGAAATTGGTGGTAATAGTTTACAAGGTCTAAGTATGACCTGAGTTGTGACACATTTCCCGGTTTGCGTGCCTGTAGCACAGCTTCAATCTCCTCTTGTGACTTACGCAAGCTGTGCTTGTCAATGACATGTCCACAATATGAGACTTCATTCTTGAAAAACTCACATTTCTCTCTTTGCATGCAGACCATACTCACTTTACCAAGGTTCTGGAGGCGCACTTCTTCATTTTTGCCATTCATGATGATGTCATCAAGGTAACATTGTGTTCCTGGGATAACTTGGAGCATTTGGTCCATTGCTCTTTGCCAAATTTCTGGAACTGCTGTAACACCAAAGATGAGATGATTATACTGGAACAGGGCCTTGTGAGTGTTGATTGTGAGGAACTTCCTGCTTGACTCCTCAATTTCCATTTACAGATAGGCTTGTGACAAGTCAATCTTTGAAAACCTCTCCCCACCTGCCAAAGACGCAAAAATATGTTATATTTGTGGCAGGGGATATTTCACAGTACACAACACTGGGTTGATGCTCACTTTGAAATCCCCCACATATGCAAACGTCTCCGGCCTTCCCTTTCCTGATCACCAGGACAATGGGCGTGGCTCAATCATTCCACTTAACCTTGGAGAGAACTCCGGACAACTCCAAGCTCTGAAGTTCAGCATCGACTTTAGAACATAGTGCGTAAGGACATGCTTTATGAAATCTTGGTGTTGCTGTTTCATCCAATTCAATTCTGGCCTTCATGCCTTTGAGTTTACCAATACCCTTCTCAAACACCTTCTCTTTGGCATTAAGCTGCTGTAACAGTCTCTGATTAGTACTGCCATTTGGGCTGCAGATGCCTGTTGATGACACATTGAGAGTTTTGACTAGTCTAGTTGGATTTTTCTCAAGCATTCCCATCCAAAAAACACTGGCCCTCCATTTTTCAATACATAAAGCTCTAACTGCTGTGTTGGGCCTCCATGCATCCCTTTCACTTTCAGTTTGTCTTTGGGAGGAACTTTTTCACTTGCATAGATCTTTAACATCATTGAGGTCTTTTCTAATGGTAGCATAGAAAACAGTTTCTTGTAGTCAGCCTCTGAAATTATTGACAAAGCTGAGCTTGTATCCAGCTCCATTTCTATTTTTACACCAGACACATCTATTGCGATCCATATGATTCTGTGATCTGCTTCAGTAAGACTATGCAATTCTAGGCATGACAGCTCGCCTTTCTCAGACTCTGTGTTGTCTGATTCCATTTCACATTCAGTCACTTTATACATTTGTTTAGTTTTGTTTTTACATTTTTTCCCTCTGTGTGGTTTCTCTCTTTGTGTTTTTGTCTGACTTGCTTACTCTCTCTATGTGATCTTGTCTGTGATGCTTTCTGCGAACTTTTTCTTTGAACCAACAGTCATTTGCATCACAGGAGTATTTGCCACATCATTAACATTTTTGACTGTTTACACCATTGATGGACATTTTGTTTATTTCACATTTTAAACTCTCTTTCTGTAGTTCTGCAGCATCCTTTGCTTCAGTATCTAACAATACTGCAATGGTCCATGCTCACTCTAAGGTTGAGTCTCTTTCTGATGGTAAAGTCTGTCCCATCAGAAAGTCCATCTCTAAAGTCATAGTATTGGGAAAATTTGCACAATTCTGCAATGTGTTCAGAACAGAAATGTTTTCATCCTTTGGTTCCTTTTGTAAAATCTAAATATCTCAGCTATAAGCAGTGGTTTAGAGTTCATATGATTTTGTAGAATTGTAACAATTTCATCAAATGTCCTGCTTACTGGCTTTTCAGAAGTTACTAAGTTGTTCAAGAACCTGTACGTTGTAGCATGCATTAATCAAAGATACATGGCAATTTTCTCCTCCTCATCCACATCATTTGCCTTACAATGCAGATCAACCTTCTAGATATACGATTCCCAGTACTCATTGACACGATCAAATTCATCATCTTTCCTGACTAAGGACATCGTCACGTTATTTTCACTTAACTTTGCTAGTTGTGCATCCTTAACTGTGTACTATGCAGTTACTCACACATCCCTTTGATAGTATCTATGACCACCTTCTCCATACCGTCTAAGTCTTTCCTCTCGTTGTGCCTTCCTCTGACCTCTGTCCTCCCATAGCTGTCAGTGTCACTGCTGATATTCGCTGACATTCAGATTTGTACTCGTTGTCAATTTGTTGTGTCTGTGCACCTACATATCAATTAAAATAAAAGCATGAAGTATCTTTAACTGGTGTATTCACATTGCAGTGAGAGAGAGATAATACACATGCATAGACAACAGATCCATGTGCATAGGTAAGTTATCAGTCCATACATAGTGCCAAGGTGAGTCATTGCTCTAAAAGAAATAGATCCTTATGTAACAAAGAGCGCATGATCAACAGGACACTGAGGTGTTGTCATAACTTGTTAATTGCCTGGACGGCACAGGAGGCCACAAATAGCCCTGCAAGTTGCTCATGTGAGCAGACACCCCCAAAAAGATGCAATGTCTGCAGTGACCACTGATCATCAAGCTTACAGCACAGAGCCAGAGATCTTAAGACTAATCACATCATCGGGCTATGAACCTGCGAACTTCATCAACACAGCAAGATGTGAAAGCTAAATCACTGAATAAATTTAAGTAGTTAGATAAATTTCTAGATGTAAAAGCACCTGGAAGTTTTGGGATATGGTATTGAAATAAATGATCAGTCATGATTCTGCTGAAAGACAAAGAAGGGGTAAATGTCCTATTCTTAACCTATTACTATAACTTCTACATTCAGGGGCTTATCCACTATTTCTCTTTTGATATTGCTAAACTCCACAATGACTCTAGCATCTCCATTCCACTGGAACACTGTGTTCTGTATCAAAGGTCACAGATGAATCAGTAAATTCCTTTCCCATTCATGCCTTAACCAGGAAGCATATATCATGGTGTAATAAATAGGTTGACTTTCACCAGATGCTGCCAAGCCAAACCCTTGGGCTACTTTACAGACTGTAAATATAACAGCCACGCCACTGAGAAGGATTAGAAACATTTACCAGCAGCCAATTCCTCAGCAGAGCTACTAGCTAAAGTTTCCCAGCTTCCCAATCACTCTCTCTTTCCTCTCTCTGTCTCCTTCTTTGTCTCCATGTATTTTCATTTTATGCATTTTCTCAAATTGCTTTCTCGTTACTTTGTTTTCTTCCTTATTTATTGTTTCCCTTTATTATATTTATTTTCACCTTTCATTCCATTTTGTTCTTGCTCTCTCCCTCTCTTGCTTTTGCTTCTGCTTCTTTTCTCTCCTTTTCTGCACCCTGCTTCTATTGTCTGTTATCTCCTCTTTTTTCTGATTTCCCTCTCCCTCTTCCTTTCTCTCTCCCTCCCTCACTCACTTTCTCCCTCCCTCACTCACTCACTCACTCTCTTCCTCTTTCTCTTTTCTCTCTCTCTTTCTCTTTGAACCCAGAAATGGAAGGGATGATGTGTGATAAAAGTATTACTAATGAAAGGCCTGCTGACTTCAATCAAAGTTTGGATTGGAAGAGATTGAACAGAATTTTCTTTTGTCAGCAGTCGGCTTGGCACGACACTGTAAGAAATTTCTTCAACCTGCCTGTTGCTTTAGCAAAGATAAGCTACTGTTGTGATTTGCAGACCCTCAAACTGTTTTATGGGTAGACCGATGCAACAGCATCTTTTCAGTCATGCAGGTTACACACCATTTGCTTCCACCTTCTGAGTCTGCACCTGAGGAAACCAGAGCAGAGTCAGCAATTAATTTTGTTGCCTTTGTTTTAGTTGTTATTTTTATCTCAAAGCTTTCTGGTTTAACTTACTGCTGTTTTTAATGATAAAATATATGTACTGTATTTATACAAGAGCTTTCAGAATCTGAGGCTGGCACAAGATGCTACACAACTAAAGAGCTTTAGAAAGTGCCAACAGTCAGCCAGAGTCACTCAGGGAGTCAAGACCCAATCATAGGCTTGTTCTTCCTGTGGGAAGAAAGGAATTGCCGAAGTTTCCCACAGGTGCTACTTGACCCACTGAGTTACTCCAGCAGATTGTTTATTTCTCCGGAGTGTGCAGTATCTCATGTCTCTAAGCATTTGAAAATTCAATTGCTGTTGTAAGAAAAAGGGAGACTTTTTTTTTTGCATAGAAAGCTCCCACAAATAATGTGGATATGAGCTTTTCATCACAGAATCCGAATCAGGTTTATTATCACTGACGTGGGCTGTGAAATTTGTTGTCCTACAGCAGCAGTACAGTACAATATATAACATAATTACTATAAGCTGCAATGAGAAATATAAGAAGTAAATAAGTCATGTATTCCATTTGTGGTGTTGACTGAGGGATAAATATCAGCTCGGTTGCCTCCTGTTATTCAAAATAGTGCTCCTAAGGTATTCTACAACCACTTGACAAATCAGACTTGGCCTCAATTATTCCTGACATTACACAGGAAGCTGCAATAACACTGCAGCATTCCCTCAATACTTCAGTATCAGTGTAGCATTCAGCCCAGTGACAAAGGATCTCGTGCTTGCCCCGCGTATATGACAAATTCTTCTCAGGCTTCCAGCTAAGTACGGGTATCGAGTTTAAGCGATGTTTCAATGACAAACTCTGTCATCTTCATCAGGGATGATGCCTAGGCACGTCTAGTCCCGTGGTAGATATGCCCCCATCATCCATCCCTCCTGATTGGTTAATCCTCAGCCAATCAGGTTTCCGCTGTCCCATCTTGTTTACAATTGTATTCCAGTTCTTACTTAGAGCGAGGCCTTCATCATTGAATGGAGCCCTGTGCAGATGCAGGAGAAGTGTTCCCACGCTGGTCTGGCGAAGAGCTTTAAAAAGCAGGAAGATTTTTCAGCAGGAGTCATTGATTGGAGGCACGTTCCTGCACAAGGTCTGGCGAAGAGCTTTAAAAACCCTGTCTCCATAAAAAAGGAGTACCATCTATAGTGGAGCAGGCATCTTGGGAGTGGTCTGAGTCAAAGTGGTAAGGCTTTGGCTCAACAGGTCTTCGACGACACCAGGCAGAGGCAAGGTAAGTAGGTAAGATCATTCTTTATTTCTTATTTAACTCTTGACGGAGTAGGGGGTATGTCTACAGGGCCAGTGTTCTGTTCTGACGTCAGACGTGGGACTTCAAGGGGACTACCAACCTCCCCGATGGTACATCCGCACCATATCATTGAGATGCAGCTCCTTAAAGACCGTGTTAGGGAACTGCAGATGCAGCTCGATGACGCTCGGCTTGTTAGGAAAAGTGAAGAGGTGATAGACAGGAGCAACAGAGAGGTAGTTATCCCAACACTACAGGAGACAGATAAATAGGTGACTGTCAGTAGAGGGAAGGGAGAAAGCCAGGGAGTGGAGAGCACCATGTGGCCATGCCCTCAACAATAACTACTCCATTTTGAGCACTGTTGGGCGGACAATCTACCTGGGGTAGAAACAGCACCCATGCCTCTGGCACGGAGTCTGGCCCTGTGGCTCAGAAGGGTAAGGAACTGAAGAGGATGGTAGCAGTAATAGGAGAATCCTTAGATAGGGGAACAGATAGGCAATTCTGTGGACGCGAAAAGATGATTCTGAACACGTCCACAATATCTTGAAAAGGGAGGGTGAGCAGCCAGAAGTCCTGGTACATATTGACACCAATGACATAGAGAAAAAGAGAGACTAAATCCTGAAAAAAGAAACGGAGTGTTTGGAAGGAAGCTGACAAGCAGGACCTCAAGGGTAGTTGTGGTGAACTAGATATACCTGTCTGACTGCTCCTGTGGCTCCTCCCACAGACCCTGCTGACTGCTCCTGTGGCTCCTCCCACAGACCCCTGTATAAAGGCGACTGTGGTCTGCTGCTCTCCCTCATTTTCCCAGGATGTAGTGTTGTTCTTCAGTCAATAAAAGCCGATATCTCACTTCCTAAGTCTCAGCGTGAGTTATTGATGGTGCATCAGTAGTAATCTCGGGATTGCTGCATGTGCCAGGCGACAGTGAGGAAAGGAGTAGAATGAGATGAAGGATAAACACGTGGCTGAAGAATTGGAGCAGCGGGTACAGATTCAGATTTCTGGATAATTGGGACCTCTTCTGGGGTAGGTGGGACCTGTACAAAAGGGATGGGTTGCACTTGAATCCGAGGGGTCCAATATTCTTGCGGGCAGGTTTACTAGAGCTTTTGGGAGTGGTTTAACCTAATATGACGGGGAGAGGGTGGAAACCAGCATGATGGAGCTGACGATGAGCTAGCAGGTTTACAAATAGATGATGGGTATAACATGAATGTAAGGAAGATTAAGCCAATGATTGGGTACAAATGCAGACATAGCAAAGAGTTAAATTGTAACACAGAGGCAAAATTCAAAAAGGCAAAGAATGCAGGACTGAAGGTGTTGTATTTAAATGATGCTGTGGGAATCACTGAGTTGTGGCTGAAAGAAGGCCATAGTTGGGAGCTTAACATCGAAGGATATACTTTGTATTGAAAGGACAGGCAGGAAGGCATAGGCGGTGGTGTGGCTCTGTTGGTAAGAGATGAAATTACATCTTTAGAAAGAAGTGCCAGAGGGTCAGAAAACATTGAATCTTTGTGGGGGGAGTTAGGAAATTGGAAGGGTAAAAAACCATGATGGGAATCATATATAGGCCTCCAGATAGTAGTCAAGATATAGGGGTCAGATTGCAGACAGCTGGAAAAGGCGGGTAATAATGGTCATGACATACTTGTAACGGGGAACTTCAATATGCAAGGAGATTGGGAAAATCAGGTTGGTGTTGAATTGCAAGAGAGGGAATTTGTTGATTGCCTACAAGATGGCTTTTTAGAGCAGCTTGTGCTTGAGCCTACTCGGGGAAAGGCTATCTTAGATTGGGTGTTGTGTGATAACCCAGATCTTATTAGGGAGCTTATTGTAAAAGAACTCTTAGAAAGCAGTGATCTTAATATGATTGATTTTATATTGCAATTTGAGAGGGAGAAGCATGAGTCACATGTAGCAGTACCACAATGGAATAAAAGGAATTACAGAGGCTTGAAAGAGGAGGTTGTCCGGGTGGATTGGAGGAGGATACTGGCAGGGATGATGGCAGAGCAGAAGTAGCTAAAGTTTCTGGGAATAGTTCACAAGGCAGAGGATAGATATGTCCCAAAGAGGAAGAAGTTCTCAAATTGCAGGGGTAGGCAACTGTGGCTGACAAGGGAACTTAAGTACCACATAAAAACCAAGGAAAGGGCATATAAAGTAGCAAAGATGAGTGGGAAGTTGGATGATTGTGAAGTGTTTTTAAACCCAACAAAAGATAACTAAGAAAGCTATAAGAAGGGAAAAGATGAAATGTTGGGGCAAAATAGCCAGTAATATAAAGCAGGATACTGTAAGTTTTTCATTTATATAAAGAGTAAAAGGGAAGTGAGAGTTGATATTGGACCACTGGAAAATGATGCTAGTGAGCTAGTAATAGGGGACAAAGAAATGGAAGATGAACTTAATGGGTACTTTGTATCAGTCTTCACTAGCAGTGTGCCAGAGGTTCGTGAGTGCCATTACTATTACAAAGGGAAAAGTGCTAGGCGAATTCAAAGTTCTAAAGGTGGTGAAGACACCTGAACCGGATGGACTTCATCCCAGAATACTGAGAGAGGTTGTTGAAAGATAATGGATGCATTGGTCATGATCTTTCAAGAATCACTTGTTCCTGGCATCTCCCGGAGGACTGAAAGGATGCAAATGTCACTCCACTCTTTGAGAAGGAAATAAGGCAAAAGAAAGGAAATTATAGGCCAGTTAGCCCAACCTCAGTAGTTGGGAAAGTGTTGGAGTCTATTATCAAGGATGAGGTTTCAAAGTACTTGGAGACTAAAGATAAAGTAAGTCAAGGTCAGCATGGTTTCTGTGAAGGGAATTCTTGCCTGAAATATCTGCTAGAGTTCTTCAAGGAAGTAACAGGCAGGGTGGACAAAGGAGAGGCAGTGGATGTCATTGACTTGAATTTTCAAAAGGCATTTGATAAGGTGCCACACAGGAGGCTGTTTATCAAGATAAAATCCTATGGCATTACAGGAAAGATGCTGGCATGGGTAGAAGAATGGCTGACAGGCGGGAGACAGTGAGTGGGAATAAAGAGGGCCTTTTCTGGTTGGCTGCCAGTGACTAGTGGTGCTCCTCAGGGGTCAGTATTGGGACCGCTACTTTTCAGATTGTTTGTCAATGATTTAGATAACAGAATAGATGCTTTATGGAAAAGTTTGAGGATGATACAAAGATAGGTGGAGGGGTAGTAGTACTGAGGAAGCAATGCGATTGCTGCTGGACTTAGACAAATCGGAAGAATGGGCAAAAATGTGTGAGTGGAATACAGAGCTGGGAAATGTACGATAATGCATTTTGATAAAAGGGACAATTGTGTGGATTATTATCTAAATGGGGAGAAGGCACAAACATCAGAGGTGCAGAGGGAATCCTTGTGCAAGACTCACAGAAGGTTAATTTACAGTTGAGTCTGTGGTAAAGAAGGCAAAAGCATCGTTGGCATTTATTTCAAGAGGAATAGAATATAAAAGCAGGGAGATAATGCTGAGCCTTTATAAGACACTAGTTAGGCTGCCCTTTGGATAGTTTTACTCAGAGTGTGAAATGAGTGTGTGGAATGGGCTGTTGGGAACGGTGGTGGAGGCGGATACGATAGGGTCTTTTAAGAGACTTTTGGATAGGTACATGGAGCTCAGAAAAATAGAAGGCTATGGGTAAGCCTAGTAATTTCTAGGATAGGGACATGTTTGGCACAACGTTGTGGGCTGAAGGGCCTGTATTGTGCTGTACGTTTTCTATGTTTCTGTGTTGTAACTGTACTCGGCTGGAAGCCTGAGAAGAGTTTATTAACTCAGCCCAGTGTTTGCAGGCTCGGGTCTGGGTCGACCGGATGTCAGGAGTTACATGACCGTATGTGCGTGGGTGGGAAGGAGGAATAGGGCTTGTTTTGCTGCTGTTGTTTTGTTCCATGTTGTGTTCTATGTTGTCTTGATGAGCATTGTGGGAATTGTTGATGCCAGAGTACATGGTGGTGCTTGCAGGCTGCCCTCAGTGCATCCTCAGATATATTAGTCGTTAATGCAAAGAATGCATTTCACTGTATGTTTCAATGTAAGTGTGATAAATAAACTTGAATCTTGAATAACACTATAGGACCAGAATTAGGCCAATCGGCCCATCAAGTGTGCTCTGCCATTCCATCTTGGTGGATTAATTATCCATCTCAACCCCATCCTCTTGCATTTTCCCTGTAACCTTTGGTGCCCTTATTAATCAAGAACCTATCAGACTCCACTTTAAATAGACTTAATGACTTGGCCTCCACATCCATTTTGTGGCAATTAGATCCACAGAATCACCACCTTTTGGCTAAAGAAATTCCTCATCTCTGTTCTAAATGGTAAATGGGCGTCCCTCTACTCTGAGGCTGTGCCCTCAGGTCCGAGACTCACTCACTATCGGAAAAATCCTCTCCACATCCACTCTGTCAGTATTTGAAATCCCCCTCCCCCATTCTTCTAAACTGCAGCAAGTACAGGCCTAGAGCCATCAAATGCTCCTCACACATTAACCCTTTCATTCCTGGAATCATTCTCATGAACCTCGCATGGACCTTCATCATTGCCAGCACATGAGTGCTAGATTTTAGAATTAATGTCATTGTTTGATGTATTCAACTACAAAGTGCAAACATCTCTCACTTCAACCATTTATTTGTGGAGCTTTGTGTACAAATGTCTTACTCTTGGGCATTCATAAACCAAGGACTATCAAGAGCAATGTGATCACAACAGAACGTAGTCTTTATCTAGAAAGTGGAATTAACAGTGGACATTTCAGGCAGGGACACTTTACATCAGCAGTTTAAGCAATGACATAAAATTATAATAAATTGCAAAAGTAAATGAATATTGCAATCTAAGTGAAGAACAATGTAGCAACACACACAAAATGCTGGAGGAACTCAGCAGGCCAGGCAGCATCTATGAAAAAGAGTACAGTCAACATTTCAGGCTGAAACCCTGAAATATCAACTGTAGGATGGGTTTCGGCCCAAAACGTCGACTGTACTCTTTTCCACAGATGCTGCCTGGCCTGCTGAGTTCCTCCAGCATTTTGTGTGTGTGGCCCAGATTTCCAGCATCTGCAGATTTTCTCTTGTTTCTGATTGAATAGCAAATGTAGTATTCATAGATTATGCACACAAAATGCTGGAGGAACTCAGCTGGTCAGGCAGCATCTATGGAGAAAAACAAATAGTCAATCTTTTGGGCTGAGACCCTTCATTAGGACTGAAAAGGAAGGGGGCAGAGCCAGAACAAGCATGTGGGAGGAGGGGATGGAGTACAAGCTGGCAGGTGCTAGGTGAGACCAGGTGAATTGGGGAGGTGGGAGGGTGGGGTAGGCTGCAAGGGATAGGTAGGTGGAAGAAGTAAAGAGCTCACAGAAAATTCTGGAAGAGTTCAACAGGACAGGTGACAGGTAGTGTCTACGGAGGGAAATAAAGTGTAGACATTTTGGGCTACGACCCTTCACCAGGATTGGAAAGGAAGGAGGAAAAGTCCAGAATAAGAATGCCTGGAGAGGGGGAGGACTACAAGCAGGCAGGTGATCGGAAGACCAGGTGAGTGAGATGGTGGCTGGTTGGGTTTAAGGGGAGGAGCTGGGAGGTGATGGGCAAAAGAGATAAAGAACTGAAGAAGTATGAATTTCATAGGAGAGGATGGTGGACCATGGATTTAAGTGAAGGAGGGGAATCAGAGAAAAGTGATAGGCAGGTCACGAGGGTGGGAGGGCAGGAAGAGATGATAACCAGAAGAGCGAATGGAAAAAAAGACGGGGGGGAGAAATGGTGGGGGTGGGGAAGTAATTACCTAAAAGCTAGAGAAATTGATGTTCATGAAAATATAAGTAAATAGCAACAAATAGCAAGTATGAAATAACATGAAATGAAAGAGCATGAAATAACACAATAAAGGGTCTTTAAAGTGAGACCTTCAGTGGTGGAAACACCAGAAGTAAAATGAGTGTAATTATCCCCTTTGTTCGAGAGCCTGAAGGTTGAGGAGTAGTAACTGTTCTTGAACCTGGTGGTGCGAATCCTGAGACAATTGTACCTTCTACCTGATGGTGGCAGTGAGAAAAGAGCATGGCCTGGGTGGTGAGGATCTTTGACAATGGCTGCTGCTTTTCTACGTCAACGTTTCATGGAGATGTGTTCGACGGTTGGGAGGGTTTTACCTGTGATGTACTTACAGTACTTATTTACTTAAGCCCATTACCCTTACTTAGGCATAGGCTGCCGATAGCATCTCACCAGAGTCCTCTGATCTGGGCCAATCTGTCAAGTTGTTCCCAGGTATAGCCTATCAAAGACCCCTCCTCTCCCAGAATGAAGTCTTTGGAGCTTCTGTTGGCATTTCTGTAGCACAAGATTGTTAAGGGAATGGTTTGCTAGTGAAACCCCTTTTAACTGGGCATTCACGAGGAAATCTGCAGATGCTGGAAATTCAAGCAACACACACAAAATGCTGGTGGAACGCAGCAGTACAGGCAGCATCTATAGGAAGAAGTACAGTCGACGTTTCGGGCCGAGACCCTTCGTCAGGTCCCGGCCTGAAACATCGACTGTACTTCTTATAGATACTGCCTGGCCTGCTGCATTCCACCAGCATTTTGTGTGTGTTGCTTTAACTGGGCAATGCCCTTTTTCTCTGGAAATACAGCACTTTTGCTCCTTGCTAACAGCCACTGGGACTCCACTGCAAGGAAGCTACCTTTCTCAGACTCCGTACATCTAGGGTGCATATGACTTTGGTCCCGACAAACCCATGAGGTTGGGATGTCACGCCCACGCAAATCCCGGTTTGTGTGAATGCTGTGTGATTTACTTGCCCCGCTGAAATCACCTGTCAGCAAGAAATAACAGATTGTACAATGCATATAATTATAAGGAAAGTATATTTATGAACGTTAACTGAAGAGTTATAAAAGAAAAGAAAGAAAAAGCAAAAAGGGCCCAATATAATTAAACAGTCAAATGTGGGCATACATTGGAGCTCATCTTCAAGTTGTTTGTAACTCGCTCGCTGGGACCCACGGTCTGCGTGAAAGCACACACCACCTTCCGAATGTCACTCAAAATCCATCTCAAACTAACAGGCTCTCCCACGGGAATAGTGGTCCTTCCTCCTTGAATCCATTCATCTCCACAAAGCACCTTATCCAACATGGACAGCATCCTCAGCCATCTTCCCTTCTGTCTTCTCCCAGCTCCTACTGAAAAAGACATCAACCCACACCAGCGTCGCCCACAAAAACTGCTCCCCCAGCATACTCTAGAACCTTCACTCAATTCCACCATCCTGATTGGCTGACACCACGTTCCTAAGTTGAACAGCAAAGTCCCTTATCTCAGCTCAAACCAAAACAGGCTGAAAACAGAACAGACTGCTCTTACAGAAGTGTTAAATTGCAATACCTACAGCATAACAGCAGAGATCTGAACCAGAGAGTTACACTAGCACTATGCCCAACCCTCTTCCTTTCACAGATAGACTTGGGACCGTCCACGGTAGAGTTCAAGTTACAATTGTACCTCCTTAAAAGTCGAAAGTTTACTGCAGCGAACAGAAAACTCAGTCTGATTGAGCTTATGCTTGTGATGTTGAGGCTCCACTTTTAGAAAGATCACAGACGTTATGTCAGCTTAACGTCCAAAGTTATCATTAGGAATATCAGTAGGATATCACTCAGTTCTTCTCATCTGCGTTACCACTTTGAAGGAGTTATGCTTGCTCAGTTTACTCATACACTTCAGTTTCTCCGTACCAACGTTAAATAATTGGAAAAACTTCCAGACGCTTTTTCAAGAAGTCTACAATTAATATTCTCAGTGTTGTTAATTTGCTTGTTTTTATAATTATTATTTTAATTTGCAGTTTCTCTTCTTTTGCACATTGGTTGTTTTCGGTCTTTGTAGTTTTTCATTGATTCTATTGTATCTGGTTTGTTCTTTTGTGAACACCTGCAAGAAAAGGAAAAGGAATCTCAAGGTGACATATACATACTTGGATAATCAATTTACTTTGAACTTGAACTTTAAAAAGCTTCATTACATACAAAGTAAATTGTAATGATTCTTTTCTGACTTATATCCTCCACAGAATTGACAGAAGTTGAAGATGAACTGTTTTACAAGCAATTCTTGTAGTTTTTTAAATAAAAAATCACATTTGGATGAAATAATCCCATTGCTTCACTCCCTGAGTTGTGATTCTGTTCATGAAAAATGAGGGCAAGCAGGAAAAAATCTGGAGGAAGAAATGTAAAACTGATATTTACACATGAGAACACTCTCACTCAAACCAAAAATCCTTCAAGGGGACACACACACACACACACACACACACACACACACACACACACACACACACACACACACACACACACACACACACACACACACACACACACACACACACACACACACACACACACACACACACCAGGACCAAGGATGGCTTAATTCTACCCTGAAGTTCCAAGGTGACTAATGAGGCCATTATGAGAAATAGCGACCCTTCCACAGATGGGTTCACTGATCTCTCTCACCCTTTGCCTTTTCTCTCTCTCATACACACATACATATACCTAAGCACAATCACGCACACACAACCAGACACATACTGACATACAAACACTCATATACACATATGCACACACAAAGACACAAACGCACATTCAGAACATACACTCACACACATACAAAACTCTCAGCATAGAAACACGCTCGCTCACGTAAATAGAATTCTTAGATGTCTGAAATCAATTCAGGATTGACAGGTGAACATAATTCACTCTGAAATGTCTGCACACAATTAAGACTATGAAGAATAGGCAGCAATAGCAAGAAAGCCAATGGAGAATGAATGACAAACATGTGCTGCAAAGCTACCGAATCTTAATTCCATTTCAACAACCAATTATTCTCCTTCCATTTCCTCTCTTCCCCTTCCCATAAAGTATTGTCACTGAATGAATGAAACCAGACTCTAATTTAAACCACAGCCGCCAAAAGTATACTGATAAATGTACACACAAGTGGAGGGTAATAAAGCCTTCATTTACAGATTACTTTTCATATCCTTGGGTAACTCCAGATGTTTTATAACCAATGTGATCATAGCTATTGCTGTGAGAACAGGAAAGGTCATCTCTGATCACAAACACGAGAAGATCTGCAGATGCTGGAAATCCAAGCAACACACACAAAATGCTGGAGGAACTCAGCAGGCCAGGCAGCTTCAGTGGAAAAGAGTACAGTCAACTTTTCAGGTCGAGACCATTCATCAGGTAGTCTCTGATTACATCAAGAAGTTATGACCACCTCATTTGGCTTAGTATTATGGACTGAGGGGCGCATATTTGCCATAGAACAGGGGAGAAGTCCCTGATGTTTAATAGAGTGTTGTGGGGTCTGTTGTGTGCAGTAATGTAATGATGAATTTTATTTTATTTGTTTTTATTTTATTTAGAGATACAGTGCAGAGAAGGCCCTTCTGGCCCAATGTAATGCACCCACCTGTTTAACCCTAACCTAATCACAGGACAATTTACTATGACCAATTAACCATCTAATTGGAATGTCTTTGGAATGCGGAAGGAAACCGGAGCACCCAGAGGATATCCACGCACTCTCAGGAAGGACGTACAAACCTCTTACAGATGGCTCCTACCTACGCTCGGTCCACCAGAGAAAGCAGGATCTCCCAGTGGCCACACATGTTAATTCCACATCCCATTCCCATTCTGATATGTCTATCCATGGCCTCCTCTACTGTCAAGATGAAGCCACACTCAGGTTGGAGGAACATCACCTTATATACCGGCTGGGTAGCCTCCAACCTGATGGCATGAACATTTACTTCTCTAACTTCCGTTAATGCCCCTCCTCCCCTTCTTACCCCATCCCTGACATATTTCGTGGTTTGTTTTTTTTCTCTCTCTCTGCCCATCACTCTTCCTGTTTTCCATCTCCCTCTGGTGCTCCCCCCTCCCCCTTTCTTTCTCCCGAGGCCTCCCATCCCATGATCCTTTCCCTTCTCCAGCTCTGTATCACTTTCGCCAATCACCTTTCCAGCTCTTAGCTTCATCCCACCCCCTCCGGTCTTCTCCTATCACTTCATATTTCCCCCTCCCCCACTACTTTCAAATCTCTTCGTATCTTTCCCTTCAGTTAGTCCTGATGAAGGGTCTCGGCCCGAAACATCAACAGTGCTTCTCCTCATAGATGCTGCCTGGCCTGCTGTGTTCCACCAGCATTTTGTATGTGTTGTTCTTACAGATGGCATCAGAATTGAACCTCCAGCTCCAATGCCCCAAGCTGTAATAGCATCATGCTAATTGTTACGATACTGTGATATGCTATGCTATGTAACAACTTAACTAAAAGACAAACAATTCAACAATACCTCAGAACTGCAGAGATAATAGGAGCTGTCCCATGCCAGTCATTCTCCCTTCTGCTCCTTCCATCAGACAAAAAGACACATACCTCTAGGCTCAAGAAAAATTTCTATCCCTCTGTTATAACATTCTTGAACTGATCTTTTATATGATTAAAATGAACTCTTGATCTCTCAGTCTCCATTGTGGCCCTTGTTCCTTTTGTCTTCCTGCAATGCACTTCCTTTGTAACTATGACAACATATTCTGCATCCTCTTTTTTTTCCCCTTTTGTACTACCTGTATGGCATGCAGACCAATGCTGTCACTGTATCTCAGAACATGTAGCATTAACAAACTCATTACCAATTACCTGGAATTGTCAAAGCCCTCTCTTCTCAGTCCTGTTTGTTTGTTGGAGTGATCCCTTTCTAGAATGCAGCAGAAGGAATAAAAACACAGAAGGGGCGAGGTTCATTGCATCTTGTTCAGCACAGTGCTCAGGTTCACCTGGACTCACAGTGAAGACGAGCACATTCTTTAGTAGATCAGCCATGGTTCTGTTGAATGGTATGGCCATCTTGAAGGGTGGAGTGACCTACTCCTGAGGCTATTTTCTATGTTCTACCATATCTGATCAATTCATTGCTCCCTTCACTGCAGGTTGAAGGAGCTGGTTCAGAGAAGCTGGAATATGCATCGGAACGGGATGGAGCATGCAGCCAAAGTGAAACAAAAATGAAGGTAATAGGGGTGCTGCTCCCTCTCGCTCCCAGGAGAAGATCTAGTCACCAGATTTCAAATGCCATTAAGTGGAATGTGGGTGCGACCCATATCTCTGACTACCCAGCAGTAGACATCGAAGCCATCGTCAAGTCATCCAGAAACTCAAAATGAACCATGTACACAAGGATGTAATTGACAAAATTTCAGAGAAGTGGAGGAAAAATATAATCTGTGTAGCCCTTGATGATTATCTATGTGTGGTTGCATCAATCTGTGCTTGAAACCGTTGGCACATAAATAGCATTGCACACTATGGTTCTTTTGTGTCTGTTGTTGCAAAGATTGGGTTTGACCAGGGTGCTACAGAACAGTCCATTCAGTTGGGCTATGTGTGCCACCTGCTCTTATGGAAAACTTTGAGCAGAGAAGCACCATAGACCTCAACTTAAAAAGGGAGTGGTCCGCAGGGAATGTTCTTAAAGCACTGCTGGGAAAGGAGATGGGTGATCTTGGAAGGCTCCCCAAGCAATGGATTAGAATCATTTGACAGAACACCTCAATACTAGAACATTCAAACAAAAAACCACCAAGAGCTGGCAGCTGGTGGTGAGAAGGTCCTGTCCCTCAAATACCTCATGCACAGCCAGAGTCTCAGCATTTTTGCATACTACCCTCAAGACAATATGGCAGGGATGGCCATCTTCTGGACTAGGGTTTGCCAGGGAGGACTCTCTCTCAAGTTTCATTCTCAGGAGGATATCCTGCTGTCAGAGGATAGTCCTGAAAGTTCAAAGTTCAAAGTGAACTCATTATCAAAGCATGTAAATATCAATATATGCTTTCCTAAGATTCATTTTTTTTTGGCCTGTATAATGGGGATCTTTCTTAATGGAGGCTGCTTTCTTATGACGGTGCTCCTTGCAGATGTGCTCAATGGTGGGGAGAGCTTTTCTTGTGATGGACTTGACTGTATCCATTGCTTTACGTTGGTTTTCAATTTTTAGCCATTGGTGCTTCCGTACCAGTCAAGATACTCTCCATTGTGCATCTATAGAAGTTTGTCAAAGCTTGGGGTGACATACTGCATTTATGCAAACTTCTAAGAAAGTAGAGACACTGTTGTGCCTTCTTTGTAATGGCACTTATGTGCTGGCCCCAGGACATATCGTCATATGATTACATCAAGGAATTTAGAGTTACTGACCCTCTCCACCTCTGATCCCCCTAATGATGACTGGCTCATGGACCTCTTGGGTCTGATTCCTGCAGTCAGTGATCTTCCACCATTCAGTCAGCCTCCAGCTACAGCCCCTGTCCCAAGTTAAGGATATTGGTGTGATGTTGAAGACAGATCAGTTGCACAGTGATTTATTGTGAACTTTCCTTTGTACCCCATGCTCCTATTTATAAATACTGGAAAATGAACTCTGCTTTCCTCTCCACATACATTGCCGGATTCGTTCGCTGTATCTTCTCCCTTACTTTGTCAGACTTGCCTCATCTGCAGTTTATTTTTGATTGCTTTTGGATTCTTTGCACTTCACTCATTTGTGTAGATTAGTAGGAAAGCTTAGTTCACAGCCACACATCAAAGAATTCGGTGTGATCAAGTTTTAATTGACACTTTTTGTCTATTTGTTGTGGAATACCGAGACCATTATTGGCAGCTAAAACATGCTGAGGTAAATCACTCCGCTCATATTGATGTTGTACTTCATTACCACTGCCTCTTGCCTCTCCAAACCTGTCCTTCATCCTCACACAATATTCCATTCCTTCCCATGTTCCACTATTCTTAATCCTCTTCCAAACTATTTTTCTTTTACTAAATGGCTAATACAAGAGCATGGAATTTTAAGGTGTTTGGAGATAAGTATACGGGGTAGGTTCTTTACAAAGAGCATGAGGCAGACACACTAAGGATATTTAAGAGACTTTCACATAGGCACATGGATGATAGGAAAATGGAGGGCTATGTGGGAGGGAAGGATTAGATTGATCTTGTAGTAGGTTAAAAGGTCAGCACAACATCGTGGCTTTACTGGGCTGTACTGTTCTATGTTCTATATTGTTTCTCCAAGAGAATGAGATGATAATGGCACTGAACCTACCTCTATGTTAGTAAGATTGCTGGACCTAACTTTCCATCACACCTTTCTTATCTTGTTCAGGATGACCCAAAGTCATCAACAGCCAATGCACTTTTGGAAGTGCTGTTACTGTGGTACTGGAGGAAGCATTTCCACACAACAAGCCTACACTGACAGCGGTATTCTCACTACTACGGTAGATAACCTGTTTTGATAAGGGATAAGGGATAAACAACAATCAGGACACAATGCCTGCTCCAGATTAAAGTGTCAGGTAACAAGGCACATGCTCTCTCCTTGTTGCTCCTGTCAGGGAGGAGGTACAGGAGACTGAAGACCCACATTCAATGATTCAGGAACAGATTCTTCCCCCCCCCCCCACCACCATCAGATTTCTGAAACATTCATGAACCATGAACACTATCTCATTATTCCTTTCATTGCACTATTTATTTTTGTAAGTTATAGTCATTTTGTGTATTCGCGCTGTACTGCTGCCTCAAAACAGCAAATTTCACTTCTTATAACTCAGTGTTAATAAATCTGATGCTGTGCCCACTGGAGAGGAAATGTTATGGTCACAGTTTATAGACTGCGCCTTCAATATTGCCATACCCCTCAGAAATGCACTGGGAGCAGCTGCCTCACTCACAGACTTTGACATCAAGAACTACCCAATCAGCCAATACTGATACCTTAAAGCAAGATCCTCAAATAAACTGAAGCCTACATTAGCTCAATGTACTCTGATATTTGCGACACAAGAGGCTACAGATGCTGGATTCTGGAGCAACAACCCACCTGCTGGTGGGTCGAGCAGCAACTGTGGGGGAATGGAACCACAGAAATTTCAGGTCAAAACCCTGTATCTGGACTGAGAGTGGAGAGAGGAAATAGTTTAATGGGAAGAAGAGAGATGAAGTGGCAAGACAAAGGGCAAAGATGATTGGTGGATGGGGAAGGGGGGGAGCAATCTGATATGAGTTCAGTCAGACAGCTTAGCTTCTAATGTGGCAGGAACTGGTTCTGAACTGAGGCAGCAGATTAAGAAAGAGAGAGGATGGGTGTATGCTGGAGTTCATCTCTTAATCTCTTCAAATAGCAAAAGGGGATAACTTGACTTAACTACACTTGCCCCATCACTGAAATGTTTCCACAATCTATGGACTCATTTTCAAAGACTCTTCATCTCATGTTCTCAATATTTATTGCATATTTATTTATTATTACTTTTGTATTTGCATAGTTTGTTGTCTTTTGCACACTGATTGAATGCTCAAGTTCTTGCAGTCTTTCTTTGATTCTATTATAGTTAATTTCTTTTATAGATTTATAGACTATATCCACATGAAAATGAATCTTGGGTTTATATGTACTTTGATTATAAATTTAATTTGTACTTTCAGCCTATCATCCTCATTAGAGTTTATTGCTCCTGTTCTTACTATTATTGCCTTTGGTGTAATTTGTCCCTAAACCCTAAGCGATTGATCCAACCAACTTGTAAAACTTAAGCAACATACACAAAATGCTGAAGGAAGTTAATAGTTGAGCAGAAACTATGGAGAGGAATAAGACAGACAGACGTACTTTACTGATCCCGAGGGAAATTGGGTTTCATTACAGCCGCACCAACCAAGAATAGTGTAGAAATATAGCAATATAAAACCATAAATAATTAAATAATAATAAGTAAATTATTCCAAGTGGAAATAAGTCCAGGAGTAGCCTATTGGCTCAGGTTGTCTGACACTCCAAGGGAGGAGTTGTAAAGTTTGATGGCCACAGGCAAGAATGACTTCCTATGACACTCAGTGTTGCATCTCGGTGGAATGAATCTCTGGCTGAACGTACTCCTGTGCCTAACCAGTACATTATGGAGTGGATGGGAGTCATTGTCCAAGATGGCATGCAACTTGGACAGCATCCTCTTTTCAGACACCACCGTCAGAGAGTCCAGTTCCACCCCCACAACATCACTAGCCTTACGAATGAGTTTGTTGATTCTGTTGGTGTCTGCTACCCTCAGCCTGCTGCCCCAGCACACAACAGCAAACTTTTCACCATGCTCGTCACTAACAGCACCAAGATTTGCAGGGAAGAAGTCTAAATGAGAATGCAGAAAATGAATCTTTAGTGCCATGTTACATTTCTTGGTTTTATATGCTTGAAGCATGCTTTCAACCAGCTGCATGTAGTTTGGTGCTCTGTAGATGCCGAGAAAAATTTCAAACACTTCCTTGAACGCCTTCCATGTGATTTTCTCCAGTCCCACTAGAAATTCTTCAAATTGCCTGTCATTGACCTGTTTGATTTGTGGACCAACAAAAATTATTTCCTTAATCTTGGCATCAGTTATTTTGGGAAGCATCTGTCTCAAATATCAAATTCCTTCATAAAAATTTTTGTGCCTGGTGATAGAAAATTCCATCCTTACAGTCCTGAACCCAATAATTATTACTAAAACCTGTCCTGCCATGATGCAGCCACACCGCCTAAGCATGCCCAAACATGCCTGGACAAGATAGGAAACTTTCCAGCTTACATTGTGGGCCACATTTTAATTGACTTATGAATTGCAAAATAATAAACATAAGTGATTTCAAAAAATGGTGCATGATAGGGAAATTTAATGGTGATTTTCATGATTAGTAGCCCAAAATTCATAAAATCCACCTAAAGGTATTCAGGAAGCAAAATCTTTGTTGTCCAGTGTTATCAGACTACAACTAAGGGAGCTTGTTGTGCACAATGTGACAGCAACACCTCCTCCTATATTACAACCACAACTGCACTTCAGTTGTACTGTGTTGGTAGTACAAGTGCTTTGGGGCATCCTCGACACATTAAAGGCACTGTGCAATTCCAAGTCTTTCTTGTTACCCTTTGTCGGCCCTCTGTTCAGTGTGTCTATATTTATACTGATCTGCCCAGTACTTATCTCTCAGATGCACAGTTACACACTCAGCAGGAGGCAGGGTTGTTAATAAAAGCAACATTAATGAAGACATGGAACAAAGTGAGGCCAAGCAGTTTCCTTGAGGGCAATGTTTTGTAACTATTGCAGTCAGCAAAATGTGTCTGTTTCCCATGACCTGGCGCCCACCTTATCTGAGAAGCCATTGCACTTTTGAGTAAATCCTTTTTTGATGGAGGTTTGCTTGCTGTCTTTCTGACTGTCAGGGTTGATTAGCCTAACCTGCGTAACTGATTAGTTCCAAGTGACTAAAGTTGATGACCAGTTACAGTTCTTTAAATATCCCTGCAATCAGTGATCACAATTTCATGCTTGTGTATCTTTTGTCTGCATTGAGACGTACCAACCAGTCACACTTACATTTAGCTAAGTGAATGATGCAGTACAGAAAAGGGCCTTCTGACACTTTGGTTAGCACTATGATTAGACCCACTTTCCTGCCATTTCAAGGCCCTGCATGTTATGCTTTACAAGGAATGCTATTGACCTGCTTCTGTTGTATTCATAACAACTCTTTGTGTGAAACCAATGTCTCCACATCTCCCTCAGGCTCTTTCTGCCTTTTTATCTGTGTCTTTTGGTTACTGACCCTCCTGCCGATGAAGACAGTTCAATAATAGCTCGGAACATATCAGTTTGGAGTTCTGTTCTGGCACTGTCTGTTAAGAGTGTATATGTTATCACTAATTCCGCATGGGTTTCCTCCAGGTGCTCCGGTTTCCTCCCATGGTACAAAGGCACACCAGTTAGTAGGTCATTGTAAGTTATCCTGTGATTAGGATAATGTTAAATAAGTGGGTTGCTGGGCAGTGAGCCTCATTAGGCCAGAGGAGTCTGTCCTATGCTATATCTCTAAATAAATAAATAAATAAATGTATCAATCTGTATATCACCATTTTATTATCTGTTAATGATATTTTATGACACATCACCAGCTCGGAGAGGGAAAAAGGTACCCGAATCTAAATGAATAGTGTTTGGTTATGATTTTGGAAGTCAGTGTACATTCAACACATTGAATGAGGTGTTGGATCTAAACTGACTGCCATGGAAATTAGAATTGTTTACATACAGCATTATTTAAATACAATTGCTTATGACTACAATTAAAGTGCTCATCATTTACCTATTATTTGGATGCCAGGGTGGTTAAACATCACTCTGCATTCGGGATATGAAGAGTGTCATTGTTTTCAAAGAGAGTGCTCCTGTGGAACAGGACTGGAAAGGGAGCAAATGTGACACAGATACCAAAGAGAGGGGCAGACTCTGGGTGGTAGCCCTTTAGAGTTATGAGAAACAATAAATCTTCAAAATATATTCTCTGATTAATTTATGGGCTGAATAGCCTGATTCTGCTCCTATGTCTTTATGGTCTTAATGACCACATTAAAATACATCTCATACTAACAAACTCAAAAAGCTGGGGAAATCAGCAGGTCTATTAGCATTTGTGGAGGGAAATGAACAGTCAATGGAGTGGAATGTTTCCTATAGTGGGAGAGTCTAATACCAGATGACACAGCCTCAGAACAGAGGGGCATCCTTTTAGAACAGAGATGAGGAGGAATTTCTTCAGCCAGAGAGTGGTAAATCTGTGGGATTCTTTGCCACAGGCAGCTGTGGAGGCCAAGTTTTTATGTATATTTAAGGCAGAGGTTGATAGATTGTTCATTGGTCAGAGTATGAAGGGGTACGGGTAGAAGGCAGGAGACAGGGCTGAGAGGGAAATTGGATCAGCCATGATGAAATGGCAGAGCAGACTCAATGGGCTGAATGGTCTAATTCTGCCCCTAATTCTTAGGGCCTTACGGTCTTCTCTGGACTGGCACTTGAACTGATGGCCTTTGCTCCTGTGGCAAACAGCTTCAAACACAGAAAAATGAATATTATCCTCAGAGCCACAGCTGACAAGTGTGGGCATGACATCTGCCTTCAATTGTCCTTGTACAGTTAATGACAACTTTCTTGAACCATTGTTTTCCATCAGCAAAGGTGAACCAAAAAATACTCTCAAGCAAGGAATTCAAAGATTTTGATAAGTGGCAAAGAGGGACTGATGATGCTATGTGTGATTTTGGGGTGCCGGTGTCCCATGTGTCCACCTCTTTGTTCATCCAGGGGTAGAATCAAAGAGTTAAAAGATCCGGCTGAAGAACCCTTGAAACGATGCTAGTGTGTATCATCTTTGGTAATACAGACTGCTCCATCTTTAAACTGCCACCGTGCCCAACAATTCACAGGAATTGAGGGAGATGTCTAGGATACACTGTTTAAGGGTGAAGGGAGCTTGCAGAGGTGCAACGAGAAATGTTCCACTCAGGGAGAAGAGGCTAGCTTTGCAGCACGAGCTGCCCCCTACAGGGGGCATAGTAACCATTTCCTGGAAAGAGCTGCTGTGCAATATGTTGGATGTTTCGTAGACACCTCCTTGCCCATTGAACAGATGGCCTTATCTCAAATTGCAATGAGATTCTTTAATTTTGATGGTCATCTTTTTGCACAAAAAATACAGTTTACTCACTTAAACACAAGAAATTCTACAGATGATGGAAATCCAGAGCAATATAAACAAAATGCTGGAGAGATGAAGGGTCTCAGCCTGAAGCAACAACTGTTCATTCCCCTCCATAGATGCTGCCTGACCTGCTGAGATTCTCCAGCATTTTGTGTATAGTTTGCACATTGTAAGATTCCTCCCACCCTATCGACACATTTTGTGGTCTTCTAATTTCTCTCAGTCTTTGGCATCACCCTGGGCAAGCACCCAGCCATTAAGATCTCGGGGGTCAGCTTTGCCCAGAAACTCAGTTAGATGACTTGCTGTACAGTGGACAAGACACATGGACTCACATTATTCGATGACTCCTCTCAACCATCAGGCTCTTGAACAAAAGGGAGATAACTACACTCATTCTATTTCTGGTGTTCCCACAAACAAAATAGTCTCACTTTACCGACTCTTTATCTTGTTATTTCATGCTTGTTATTTATTGCTATTTATTTATATTTACATTTACAGCTTGTTGTTCATTGATCCTGTTTACAGTTACTGTTCTATAGATTTGTTAAGCATGCAGCAGGAAAAAGAATCTCAGGGTTATATGTGCTGACATGTTTGTACTCAGATAATAAATTTTACTTTGACTTTTGACTCTATGTTAATTAGTTATTTTTCTGAAACAATTAAAACCTCACAAGTTTTAACAGCAGGTCAAGCTCCTCCTTTAGCTGCCTCCTGTTAAAGGCTGTCGAACTGTTGCACGTTTAGGGCGTCAGTGTAGTAGAGTACTACAGTGTGGAAATGTGTCCAGTTTGTCTCTGTTGACCATGGTACCCACCGGGCTAGTATCATTTGCCTGCATTTGACCTATATCTCATGACTCAAGAAGGCAGCATACATCATTATGAAACATCACCATCCGGAACATGCCCTCTTCTCATTACTACTGTCAAGGAGGAGGAACAGGAGCTTGTAGACTCAAATGCCTTGAGTTCTGACAGCAACCTTGTAAACGATCTCTGCATTCTTTCCAGTTTAACAATGCAGGGCTACAGAAACTGCACACAATATTCCAAGAAATAGTCAAGTCATAGCTGAAGCCTCATTGCACCTTGCTACACAATGCTTGGAGTTTAGAGATCACACGTCTATAGTAGGCTAGCATGAAGGTGGATGTGGAGGAGCCAGGAGCGGGGAATAACTACTAAGTTCAAATAAGTTCCTTCATCTGGAACCCATTTCCCAAAAATTCTATAGTAGTGCTCATATCACAGACTGCAGCAGTTCAAGAAAATATCCTTGAGCGCAATAAAGATGAGGTGATTGTCGTAAAAGCTGAATAAATACATTTGATTCAATCGCACTCTGCTGTAGTAAGCGCCACATTATTCACACACTATAGATAAATAATTTTGTCCTGTATTTTCTATCAAATTTATTAATGTCTACCTTGACCCCTGCTTTCTCATCTCCCTCTTGTCTAGTAGAAAATTATCCCAGATCTCTATCAGGAATATTAATATCTACCAGCAGTAATATGTCACATAAGGGAAAGACTTTCTTTGGAATACCTGTTCTTACTTTCCCAGGGCACATTATATTTATTAAGCTTGCTCTGCCTCAACAGCCGTGACGGGTCCCATTCAAGCTCACTGACCTTTCAATTTATACTTTAATATACTTGTGTCCTGTTACTCCTCAATGTATAATGAGATCAGGAGAGTCTTCCTTATAAACTTTGTAAATTTTTCCACAAAAACACAGTCAGAAAGGGCAGAAGTAATGGTGGAAAACTAAGAATAAAATTATGACATCAGTTTCTGAGTGAAACTTCTCTATTTTTCTTGGCCATTCACAGACTTTTCATTCTTGACTCAGTACAATAAAAGCTCAGGTTCCTGCACATTGCCCTAAAGGCTAACCGTTGCTTCAAGGCATGCAGCAGTACAAAAGGCCAACATTTGATGAATCTCTTCGGATATGTTCCTGGCAAAACTGAATACCAGACATTCTAACCGGCCACCAGAGAGGTGTTAAGGAGACATCCAATTGTCGGACTGTAAAACTGTTCCAAGAGGCATTTTGTACCTGATTAATAATGATTAATTGAGCCCTATAATTATCTAATCATTACACAGCCTTTGTTGCAAATGTATAGCACCCACTGCAATCACCCATCATCAGCTTACTTTTGAATATGATTCGTGTCGAAACAGCATTACAATGTCTTTCAACCTGCTATCTCATTATGACAATAAATTCATTTGGGAATTACTGACTTCAGAAGTGATTTGTATCCATTGGTTAAACACAATGGTTGGAAATTACAACAAATCACAGTCAAAATCTTGATTTACGCTGTAGTTTTCTAAGGCCGACATTCAATAGAGTGACATAAATCATCCCAGTAGCAAAGCCTCTTAAATATAGTGAGGCAGCGGCAGTACAATGTGGCCAGAGAATGTATTTCATTCATCTCACTCTTTTAGTCATGCTGTTCAGTTTTACTGTATTGAGATGTGACTGGTTCCGCTAACAGTGTCTGCAGGCGAGTGTGCTGGCATTCGTCTCCACCACTGACCCTCCATTCAAGATGTCACCATAAATGAGTTTTCAATAATAAGATAAATATCCCACTATAATTGAAGTGTAGTGTTTCCAAGATTGAATAATGTGGGAGCACCAGGTTATTACTGAGAGTAAGCAGTGAAGATCAGGCAACAGTTCGAGAATGACAGAGCAATGCTCTGCTCTGATCTCTGTATCTTGCAGCAAGTTCAAGTCCAAAAATCTTTGTCCTCATATCAGCTCATTTATTGCAACACAAAGTTAAATTATAGGCTCAGTAAGGGAGACATCCCAGTAAAACGGAAAGCATCTTCAAATATCTCTTTGATTCCACAGTCAGCCTCTTCCAGGATAATTCTTTTAGGTTTTGTGGCCCCTTCTGCTCCTGCTCATCAATGCACAAAGTCAAGTTTATTATCAAAGACTAATGCTTTAACTGCCAGCTGCAAGATTGGGGTTCAGAGAGATCAGATATTAGATTTATTTGTCACATATACACTGAAATCCACAATTGGCGTCAAATCAAATCAGCAAAGAGTCTGCTGAGTAGCTCACAAGTGTTGCTCTGCTTCCGGTGCCCACATAGCATCCCCAGAATTCACTATCCCTAGCCATAAATCTTTTTGGGGGGAAACCGGAGCACCCGGAGGAAATCCACACGGTCACAAGAAGAACATACAATCTCCTTACTGGACACTGGCGGAAATCGGATTCTGATCTTGCAGCTGACGCTGTCTGTAAGAAATTTGTACGTTCACCCCACGACCGCGCAGGATTCCTCTTGGTGTTTTAGTTTCCTTGCCCGTTCGAAAAATGTGGGAGTTAGGGCCAGTAAGTTGTGAGCATGTTATGTTGGCGCCAGAAGCGCAGCAGTAGCTGCGGGCTGCCTCCAGCACATCCTCGGACTGTGTTGGTCATTGACGCAAATGATGCACTTCACTGCATGTTTCAATGTTTCCATGTACATGTGACAAATAAAGCTAATATACTACCTTGAGATTCATTTTCTTACAGGCAATTACAGAAAAATAAAAAGTACAATAGGATTTATGAAAAACAAAACAACAACAAAGACTGACAAACAAGCAATGTCCAACAGAAAACAGAAGAGGAAAATGTTCCTCACTCAGTAAACCTTTGAGAGCTAAGGAAGTTTAGTTGCTCATAATATTTAAGAATGTGATCGGCATGGACTAGCTGGGCTGAAGGGTTTGTATCTGTGTCTCTAATAAAGGAATGAAGGGATATCATGTTGACACAAGGACGGTAGATCAATCATGATCTTATCGGATCTCATAAGCTTGTGGGACAGGATGGAACATTTTTCATGTTCTGGTGATGTGTGCACATTGGGATGGTTTGGTAGCAGTTAGTGTAACATTCTACAGCACCAGTGACCAGTATTCAATTCTGCTGCCATCTGTGAGGGGGTTTGTCCCACATTCCAAAGACATACAGATTCTGGTAATGCTACGTTGGTGTTGGAAGCATGGCAACACTTGTGGGCTGTGCCCAGCACGGGATGTGTTGGTCATTGATTCAAAAAACTCAGGGCACTGCATGCTTTGGTGTACATATGAGAAATAAAGCTGATGTTTTTATATCCTATCAATGAGATCAAATTCAAGTTTATCATTGTCATATGCATACAAACACGAGGTGTCAACGTCATGATTTTGCAGCTACACGTTATATTCCAAGACTCACCTGGGAAGTTGCCTTACAGATATTTTTGTGGAATCAGTTTATTATTTTCACATCTACCAAGATCCAGTAAGAAGCTTTTGCTTTACATGCGTCCAACACTAAACATAATTATACCATGCTGATTAAAAGAAAACAAAATGTAGAATGGAGTGTTGCAGTTACAGGGAAAATGCAACACAGGTCGACAAATAATATGCAACGGTCATGATGAGATAGATTGGGAGATCAAGAGTTCAAGAATACATTTTTAGTGTATGAAAGGTCCATTCAAGAGTCTTATACAGTAGCAACAGTACTGGAAGTGTCCTTAAGCCTGGTGGTTCACGTACCCAGGCTTTTGTTTCTTCTGCCCAATGGACAAGGGAAGAAGAGAGAATGATCAAGGTGGGAGGGGATCCTTGATTATGTTAGTTGCTTTTCCAAGGCAGCAGAAAGCAAAAATGTAGTCTATAAAGGGGGTTCTGGTTTATAACTCTCTGCTATTTCTTGCAGTGCAAAACTGTGATGCATCTGAATAGGATGCTTTCAATGGTACACAGTATCTATAAAAATTGATGACGGTCATTGGGACCTCTCCATCAACCAATAGGATCCTTCGATATTTCACGTTGAGGCAAAAATGATGCTACTAAAATCTAGTATTCAAATGACCTACAACAGGTTCCCAGAAACAGCAATGCATTAATAATCTGATAATCTGCTTTGATAAGGCTGGGTGATGAAGTGCTTCAGATATAGAGAATCCTATTGCTCTTCTTTAAATTCTGCCATGGGATATTTTATATCCTCTCAGGAGACCACAATGACTTTCCCTGAAAGTATTTTCCCTTCAAGCATTTATCCAATTCCCTATTGAAAAACTCATTTCACGCTTGTTTCCATGCCTTTTGGCCAACGCAATAGATGGCAGCAGGTCTCACTTCATCTCCCATACCTGTGACACTCCCTTCAAATATATTTACCTCTTTTACACCAATAGAACCTTCACTCCTTATCAAGCCTCTCAACATCATTCACAATTTTGTGCACATCCATGAACTCTCCACAACACTTTCTCTGCTACTCCCATTATCCCTCATTCATGAGGCCAAGCCGGTAAATCTTTTCTAAATAAGATTTACATAGTGAACGGCAGGGCACTCGGGTGTGCGGTAGAATGAGGAGACCTCGGATTTTTTATTTCTAGATGTAACGTGGAACTGGCCTTTCTGGCCCAACTGCACACGCCGAATCGCAGGGCAATTTACAATGACCAATTAAACTTATTACCGGCACATCTTTGCACTGTGAGAGGAAACCAGAGCATCCGGAGGAAACCCACATCATCACAGGGAGAACACACAAATTCCTTACAGACAGCACTGGAATTGAACTCCCAATTCCAGAATGCCCCAAGCTGTAATAGTGTTCTGCTAACCGCTACCCTACCATGGTGCCCTACATAATTCCTTCCAAAGTAACACAGAGCCATACTTCCTTGAAAGTGGCATCGCAGGTAGATAGGGCCATGAAGAGAGTTTTTAGCACATACAGCTTCATAAATCACTACACCGAGTACAGGACTTGGGGTGTCATGTCGAAGTTGTATAAGATGTCAACGAGGACAAATTTAAAGCATTGTGTACAGTTCTAGTCACCTACCTACACGAAAGATATCAACAAGTGTGAATGAGTGCGAAGAAAATTTACAAGGATGTAGCTGGGACCTAAATAACAGGGATAGGTTGAATAAGACTTTATTCCCTAAAATGAAGGAGAAGGAGGGGAAATCTTATAGAGGTATACAAAATTATGAGGTGTATAGATAGAGTGAATACATGCAAGCTAAAAGGGCAAGACTAGAAACTAGAGGTCATAGAGTAGGTTTAGGGTGAAAGGTGAAATATTCAACGGGAATCTGAGGGGGAACTACTTCACTTATTGGGTGTTGCGAGCGCAGAATGTGCTGCCAGCAGAAGCGGTAGATGTGAGTTCAATTCAATATCTAAGAGAAGTTTGGATAGATACATGTATGAGGGTTATGGAGGACTATGGTCCAGCTGCAGGCCGATGGGACTAAGCTGAAAACTAGACCAGCAAGGACCAGATGATACAAAGGGCCTATTTCTATTACTCTGACTCTAATAGTTTTGACATCTTTTTCTGAAATCTTGATCAAAGAATCAAACACAGTACTCAAGTTAATGCCTAAACATTGATTTACACTGGTTTAGAAAATAGGGCAACGCATAAAATATTAATAAACAGCTAGAGGAAATCAAGAAGCACCTGCGGAGGGGAAAGGAATTGTCAACGTTTTGTGTTGAAGCCTTGCATCAGGAGAAGTGAGAGGAAGGGGTGAGACCAGAGTTGGTAGGTGATAGGTTGGTGGGGGTAGATTAGTCAGGTGGAAGAAGGTAACAGAGGGAGGGTGAATATACTGGCTGGTAGAACAAGGCAAAGGAAGGATGATAAGCAGATGAAAACAGGTGGACGAGGGTGAACCAAGGGCAAAGAAATTCAGTTAGATTAGAATGTGGGTGATGAGTCTTGACAACAAGGGGAGAAAGAGATGGGAAAGGTGATCAAAGAAAGATGATTAGTGGGAACCTGAGAGAGCGGGTTACCTGAAATTAGAAAGGTGAATGTTCGCGCCTTTGGGTATCAGACAACAAAAGCAGAATGTGAGGTTTTTTTCTCTTAGTTTGCATTTGGTCCCTCTGTGGAAGTGGGGAAGGACGAGGGCAGGCAAGTCAGTGTGACAGTGGAACAAGAAGTTGAAATGACATGCCACCGGAAGTTCCAGATGCCTGTTGCAGACGGAGCAGAAATGTTCTGCAATATCATCATCCAGTCAATGCTTAGGGTCCCCATTGTAGGGGAGGCTGCATAGTGAATACTAAATTCAATTGACAAGGTTGTGTCAATAAGTGTATGACAATCTCTGCCTCACCTGGATGGACTGTTTAGGTCCCTGGATGGTGATGCGGGAGGAGACATAGTGACAAGTGTTGCAGTTCCTGTGGCTGCAGGGGGAAGTGTTGGGGGACAGGAAAGGTGGGGGGGCCAGAAGTCACAGAGAGAGTGATCCCTGTGGAAGGCAGTCAAGGAGAGGAAAGATGGGGCTAGCAGTGAGATCCTGTCAGAACTGGCAAAAATCGTGAAGGTTAATAACCAGAAGACCATAAAAAAAAGACCATAAGCAAAATTAGGACATTCCCCTCATCAAATCTGCTTCGTTATTCAAACATGGCTGATTTATTTTCCCTCTTAACCCCATTATCCTGCCTTCTCCCCATAACCTTTGATGCCCTTATTGATTAAGAACCTATCAAACTCCACTTCAAATATACCCAATAACTTAGTCTTCACAGGCGCTTTTGGCAATGAATTCCACAGATACACAATCCTCTGACTACAGATATTCCTCCTCATCTGTTCTAAAGGGATGTTTCTTCTATTCTGAGGCTGTGCTCTCTGGTCCTAGACTTTCCCACCACTGGAAACACCCTCTGCATATTTACTCTGCCTAGGTCCTTCAAACATTGATGTACATTATTGATGTACGAGGGGTGATTGATAAGTTTGTGGCCTAGGGTAGAAGGAGAGGAGTTACACAGCTCTCATTACATGCACATGCAGGTCAACTCTTTGAGTGATTAGGCAGAAAGTTTGAAGTTAATAACTCATCTCCTTCTACCTTAGGCCATGAACTTATCAATTACCCCTGATGAGTTATTACCTCAATACATGTGACAATAATAAGCCAATTCCAAGAAGTTCATTTCACCACAATGCTTCAGAATTAGAATCAGAATCACTTTATTGCTAATAATGTGAAACATACCAGAATTAATTGTGGTTCAGTGTTAAGGCTAAAACACAGAGCAATACCATAACAGACTACACAATAGCACCCAACACAATAGTGTTAACAGCCATGAGCACTCAACAATGAGCAGAACAGTCACATGCACAAATGTCAATAACCAACTTAAATAAATGAGAACATATGAACAGACTCAATAATTATCAACAGAACTGGGAGAGCAGGAAAGACCATTTACCAGATGTTGTGCAAGGACATTTAGGGTATTATGCCTGAGTAGGTTTTGTTGAAAAGCTGCATAGCTACAGGAAAGAAACTTTGGAGATTACTCTAATGGTGATGTACTTGTAGTGTCTCCCTGATTGGGAATTTGGTGAATAGGTGACTGCTAAGGTGAGTGGAGTCAGCTGTAATTTTTTCAGCCCTTTTCTTCACTCTGGTGATAAAAATGTCCTTTAATGTTGATCGCTGAGCACCAATGATCTTCTCCACTTAGCAGACCACTCGCTGCAAACTGGACTTGGAGGGAGGAGGCAGTGAGAAACCAAATGGTGAAAGAGGTGGTCACAACACTGTCAATGATGGCTAAATAAAAATTCATCAGGACACGCCTGACCTATTAAGTTTCCTAAGTAGCGTAGAAGAACAATCTCTGCTGGGCTTGCTTTTTTAGTGATAAGCATAATGTGCTTATCACACTTCAATGTATTGTCAATGGTAGTCCCCAGGAATTCGAATGACTTGACCATAGACACAGCCTGACCATTAATTTCAAGGGCAATAGGGGGTTGTCAGTGAAAGTCAATCCTCATTTCCACTGTCTTGATAGCAATAAGCTCCAAGTTGTTACCAGCACACCATGTTGCAAAATGGTCTACCTCTCTTTGACAGCAGATCATTAGAGATGAGACCAACTACAGTCCTGTCATCTGCTAACTTTAGGATTTTAATGGATTTGTCTGTGGAGGTACAGTCACTTGTATTAAGTAAGAATAGGAGGAGTGAAAGTACACAGCCCAGTGGAGAGCCTGTAGTTGTAGATATACTGGCTGTACTGCATGTCAGGAGCAACAGAAGTCTCAGAAAGTGCCAAGGACTGTAATCCTTTATTCTCTTTGTGCACCTTAACAACTCCTTCTACAGTACCTTGCCCCAATCACTAGAGCTCTAACCCTCACCATCTGTTTGCAGAAACCTAGTGCAGTGACACAGATGCCAAGGTTGGGGGTGAGAGGCAGGAACCATATCTTTCTTTCGCCTGAGAGAAAGAGGGTGAGGTACGAGAGCAGCTGTACTGGAAATGTTTGCAGGGACTCCATCAACTACAGCACAGGGGAAGCGACGTTTTCAGGAAAAGGAGAACACTTCCTTGAGGAGAAAGCCTCACCTTGAGAACAGATATGGCAGAGAAAGTGAAACTGAGGGAAGAGATGGAGTCAGGATGGGAGAACGTGCAGTTGTGGTAGCTGTGGCAGTAGTTATCAGTGGCTACTGAGATTGTGACAGATCTGGAAAATAATGGGAAATACCAGAGATAGCAAACTGTCCTGGTGTTGTACTCCGGGCCTCCCTATGTATAAAGCCTTGATTTCTGAATGTTTTTTATGACCCTTATAAACTTGTTTTACAACCTTCATGCAAACAGTTTTGCTGCCTCATCATTAATGATTTTCATTCATAAAAGTTCATGGTTTAAGGGCAGAAGTAACAAAATTGCAGGTGCTGTGAATTCAGTTTGCAGTGTTTAAGCTTGACATCTTGACTTTTCTGCAGTGATTAACTGACAGCTGTCCTTGGCAGAATCTGTGGCATCATAAAGAATAAATCATACCATTTGGATCATTTCAAGATTTATTTAATGAATTCCAATCCCTGTTTGTTCCCCATGGCCTTGGAAAAGTTTTCCTTCCCCTGATTATCCAGTTCTCATTAGAAAGTCACAAATGATTTCTGCCATCAAGCTGCCGAAACAGCGTGGCCAACTTCAGAATCAGAATCAGGTTAATTATCACCGGCATGTGACGTGAAACTTGTTAACTTAGCAGCAGCAGTTCAATGTAATACATAATACAGGAGAAAAACATACAAAACAACTTAATAATAATAGTAATGGTAATAAGTAAGTAAATCAATTACAGTATATTAAAAATCAAGCAAAAAACCAGAAATACTATATATTTTAAAAAGTGAGGTAGTGTCCAAGGGTTCAATGATCGTTTGGGAACCGAATGACAAAGGGGAGGAAGCTGTTCCTGAATCGCTGAGTGTGTGCCTTCAGGCTTCTGTACCTCCTACCTGATGGTAACAGTGAGAAAAGGGCATGCCCTGGGTGCTGGAGGTCCTTAATAATGGACGTTGCCTTTCTGAGGCACCACTCCTTGAAGATGTCCTGGGTATTTTCTAGGCTAGTACTCAAGATGACACTGATTAAATTTACAACCCTCTGCAGTTTTGTACGATCCTGTGCAGTAGCCGCCCCCCCCCCCCCACCGCCCCCCATAGCAGACGACTATGCAGCCTGTCAGAATGCTCTCCACGGTACAACTATAGAAGTTTTTGAGTGTATTTTTTCACTCACCACAACGCTGAACTGATCACTGACCTAAGGACTCTACAACTCTTGTTTTCAGTATTATCTGTTTACTTATTTATTTATTATGACTATTGTGTGTTATTTTTGTACTTGCAGTTTGTCTTCTTTTGCACATTTGTTGCTTGTCAGTCTCTGTGTGTAGTTTTCATTGATTCTGTAGTATTTCTTTATTCCACTGTGAATGCCAGCAAGCAATAGGGGGTTGTCAGTGGTAGTATATGGTAACATGTACAGTACTTACTTTGATAATAAATTAATTTGAACTTTGAACTTGATTCCGCCATGCTCTCAGATCACAAACTGCTGCATTTTAAATGTTGTTTTGTGACCCCCATCCTGTTGATCACCTTAAACTTTCATTCCAGACTCGAAGTAACGCTACCAAAATGTCCTCCTAAACTTCTTACCCCAAAGACAATTTATATAGATGCTCCTTGATTTAGATCCTTCCCAAAACTCCAATCAACACAGTACTCCATTTGGCACCAGACCATCATTATTTGTGCAATATTATGTGTCCGTGTCACATTCTGAAGCCTTTGTTTTCAGGAAGTGTACAGACCCCCCTCGGGGGACGTTAGCTGCTCTGGAAAATAAGTCATTGGTAATGAAGAGTGCTGGGCATGTAATGTCAGGAGATTCAATGGATACCTAAGGTCAGAAGTCACAGGGAACAAATTCACAGGGTCTGCCTTAAGAATTGTAAGGATATCATTTTCAGAAAATGCAGGGATGATTAAGTGACTTGTTGGTATATTGTAATAAGAAACAGGTGGGCACTTCATGTCAAAATTCCTGAAATTAGATCTAAGCAATGCAGCCATCAGACTGTTAGGTTCAATACTTCTGTATCTTAGACGAAATGCATGTCTTTTTGCACAAGCTCAATTTAATGCCCTCTCTTTGAATTTCCAATTCTCTCACGTCAGTGACATTCAATCTTTGAATTTCAGATCCATTAAAAATTCCCAACTCTTATTTATCTCCTCTATATTTAGTGATCACCTCCAGGTTCATCATGTGAAGGCAGCTGGTTCCTCTGCTTTCATTTCCCTTGGACTTAGAGTGTTTCCCTCCCATGGCTGAGAATGGCTTTTCCGTTTCACTCCCATGGGTCCTTTCTCCTGAGCAAAAAAATCAGAAAGGTCTGAATAAGCAGTGAAATGATCAAGAATGTCATGCTTTGCCTGCACAGAAGTGGAAGAGACAAGGATGAACAAAATGGTAATTGTGATACAAAAATCAACTATTCTTAAGCCATAATGGTGAGTCTTGTTTAATAGGGAAATGAGGGAAGATTACAATCGCTTGAGAGCTTTGAGATGATGGCCAAACAGTATGCCATTTTGAAAGAGACGCAGAGACTGCAGCTTCTGTATTTCGAAGTAATAAACACCCGCTGGAGGAACTCAGCGCGTCAGACACTATCTGTGGAGGACAATGAAATTGATGTTTTGGGTTGAGATCCTTCATTTAGACTGAAGAGTAGATGGGAGAGAGCCAAAGCAAAAAGGTGAGGGGAAAGGGTGGGACTAGATCTGACAAGTGCTTGGCGGGTCCAAATGAGGAAGGGTGATTGGCAGTTGGTGAAGGGAAGGTGGAGGCAAGAAAGGGTTGCAGATGGTAGAATCTGACATGAAAGTAAATTGGCATCAGATAAGGGAGGTGAGCTGGGCAAATGAGAACAGGAAGGAGTTCCCATTGGTCACAATGGTCAGTACTTTCCTGCAAGAAAGATACACCTGCAACTTACCTGTGACCAAAGATAAATATACTTTTAAACCAATCCTCTACATATATGTCTCATAATCATATCCCTAACTGATATTCTTTGATATCACAGTGGTTCAACTTTGTGAATCACCACAGCCTGCAGGAATTCATAGCTATGGAGGCCAAGTCAGTGGGTTTATTTAGAGCAGAGGGTGGTGGGTTCTTGATTAGTAAGAATGTCGAAAGTAATGGGGAAAAGGGAGGAGAATAGGGTTGAGAGGGATAACAAATGAGCCATGATGGAATAGCAGAGCGGATTTGATGGGTCGAATTCTGTTCCTATGTCTTATGGTCTAAGGTTCTCCCACAGGTCCATTGAACAAGGAGTCCAGGGTTGTACCCCAAACTTTGTTAGTACTGGAGAGGATGTAGAGGAGATTCACCAGGATGTTACCTAGAATGGAATGATTTAGTTAAGAGAAGACACTGGAGGGACTGGGTCTGTTTTCCCTGCAGCAGAGGGAGTTAACAAGGGATATGATTAAACATAGAACATTACAGCACAGTGCAGACCCATTGGCCCACAATTAATACTGAAGGGCCTGTTATTGAGGTATATATAGGGTAGATTTCAGTAATCTTTTTGCCTTATAAGAAGAGAATAATAACTAGTGGGTATAAATTTAGGGTGAGTGATTTAGCGAGGAACTGAGGGAGACCTTACTCTCCCAGAGAGTGGTGATTAGCTGGAATGCACTGCCTGAGAGATTCAGGGTCAGCATTTAAGAGTTGTCAAGATGAGCACTTAAATCATTTGGGCATTGAAGGATGAACTCAACTGCTGGAAGATGGGGTTCATACAGATGGGTGCCCCTGGTTGGTGTAGAGGACTGAATAGCCTGTTCCTATGTTGTACAACTTAATGACTATTTAAAAATTAACAGGCGATATATGCTGTACAACAATATCTTCTGTTGCTTAGGGAGGAACTTGGTGACAGACCTCTCTTCATCTGTTGACCTGTTTTTCCTGGTGATGGCTACAAAAATGAAGAAGAATTTTATGCAAGGAACTGTTCTGCATAGTAGTGTGTGTACAACTGTTTTAGCAATTCTACTGTAAAAAAAAATTGTACGGAATCAATTCATCACCTTTGGCTTTCCCTGTTTCTATAATCGTGTGAGGGCGTCATTGCTAGCATAGCAGTTAGCATAACACTATTACAGTGCCAGTGATCAGACATCAGGCTTCATCTCCTGCCGTTGTCTGTAAGAGCTTGTATGATCCCTCATGACTGATGGGTTTTCCCCAGGTGCTCTGGCTCCCTCCCATATTCCAAAGACAGACAGTTTTGGACCAGTAATTTGTGGGCATTCCATGTTGGTACCGGAAACATGCCGACACTTGCGGTCTAGCACCAGCACATATTTGAACTGCATTGGCCATCGACGCAAATGACTCATCTCACTGTATGCCGCGATGTACATGTGACAAATAGAGCTAATCTGTATATCCTAACATTAAATGTGCAGACTCAGAGCCAATGTTAGCTACTTGTTCCTATCTGAGTTCTATCCCTCGACCACTAGCAGCTGTGTGTGCAACTGCTTGGATCTAAGTTCAGGAATCCCCTCATCTCTTCATCCTCCCTCCACTCCACTAACAGATTCTTCAAAACCTAAAACCAGACTTTGTATCACTTTTCCTTTTACCTCACTAAGTCACATTTTATTTGCTAATGCTCCTATGTGGCATTTTCTAATACTTTACAATATTATAGGTGCTATATAAATATAGGTTTTGTGGTCATCTTAGTGCGCTATATTAAATTAGAAGAGCTATTAATCTTTTCTGGACTGCAAAGCATGAAATTACTGGGTAAAATTTCCCGATGAACTATATGTATGTACATTTCTTCAAATACATCAAACATCAAACCCTTTTACAAACCAAACAAACAAATTTGTCTTTCATATGGGTCTTTAACAACATTCAGAAGGAATAATGTTTTTCATTACTTAAATAATCAGATATTAACCTTACACCATCATGGGGAAACAGCCATACCTAATTTTTCAAATCACAAGGTAAACCTCAATAAAACCTGAAATTGCTTTACCAACTGAAGATATGCTGACTGTATATTTATATATGATGCCTGGAGTTTCACAGTACGCTCCTAGCTGAACAGGCAAAGACTCCAGAGAGTTCCAAGGTTATGAGTCCTATTAGCGCAGATATCCAGTGAGAGCCTACATTTGACACTGGGGTTAATTAAATGTATTTCTCCATCAGTTCTTATTCAGGATTACTGATAGTAGATGACAACACGGTCACAAAATTTGAGTACTTGAAAATGTTGCTTTTTTTTGTCATTCGCATATACATCATTATTTTCCATTATTTTCCCAGATGCAACTTTAATTAATTTGATCAGGCTGAAGTAATTGCGAGTGACATTAATTTCTTTTATTTATCATTATATAATTCTGATCTATTCTTTTCAAATTAACAGATAAGCTACTTATGTTTTGCAATTAACTCCCAATTTGCTCAGTTGTTTGCACTGTATAATTCCATATTGCTGTCAAATGTCTTTTTTGCAACAGAGTAAATACTTCTGAATTGTCAGGACTCCATAACAGTAAAAGAGCATTTGAGAATAAGGGCAGGAGCAGGCATTCTGGTCCTTTGAACCTGCTCCACATTCAATATTCCACCATCCACCGTTCAATAGGATCATTGTCTTGATGAAAGATCCCAGCCCGAAATGTTAACTGTTTATTCATTTCCATAGATGCTTCCTGACCTGCTGAGTTCCCCCAACACTTTGTGTCTTGGTGCTGTTTGCTCTGTTTTCCAGCATCTGCGGAATCTCTTGTGCATAAGATCATGGTGTTTCTGTTCTTGGCCTTATATCAATTGTCTTGTCAAATTCATGCAGGTTTTGATTTCCATTTCTTCCACTTAATCTTTGAGCATCCATTTCTCTTCAGGGTAGAGAAATCACAATTCACTGGCAGAAGATGGTCTTCTGGAGACATAAATGGAAATTCCCCTATCTGACAAGTATGCTTCTTGGTTCTAGATTCCACCCAGTAGTGGAAATAATCCTTGTGGTGTCCACCATATCAAGTACCTTTAGATATCCAATGAGATAATCTCATTCTTCTAAGATCCAGAGAGGTATAATTGTTTTGCATAAGATAATTCTACATCCCAGGAATCAATACGAAGAATCTTCACTGTCATGCCTTTATGGGAGGCAAATCTTTCCTTGGGTAGGGAGATCAAAGTTGAACACAGCATGACTGTACACACAAAGATTTCCCACTTCTGCACTCCATTCCTTTACTATAAAAATCAACATACTATTTCCCATCTTAATTATTTGCTGTTTCTATCGGCTAAGGGACAAGGTCCAGCTCCTGGCCGCATGGTGTGCCGACAACAACCTGGCCCTTAACGCCAAGAAGACCAAGGAGATCATTTTGGACTTCAGGCATGCTAGGAGCCACACTCATGTCCCCATCTACATCAATGGAGCTGTAGTGGAGTGTGTATCAAGTTTCAAATTCCTTGGTGTCCACATTTCCGCAGATCTCACCTGGTCCCTGAACTCCATTCTGGTCAAAAAGTCGCAACAGCACCCTTATTTCCTGCGGAGCATCAAGAAAGCTCACCTCTGTCCCAGGATACTGAAAGACTTTTACCGCTGTACCATTGAGAGCATACTCACCAACTGCATCTCAGTGTGGTACGGCAATTGTCCCGTATCGGACCGCAAAGCACTCCAGCGTGTGGTGAAAACTGCCCAGCAGATTATCGGCACCCAATTGCCCACCATTGAGAACATTAATCATAAACGCTGCCTGGGCAGGGCGAAAAGCATTATCAAGGATGCATCTCATCCTAACCATGGACTTTTTACTCTCCTCCCATCCGGTAGGCGCTACAAGAGCCTCCACTCCCACACCAGCAGGCTCAGGAAGAGCTTCTTCCCTGAGGCTGTGACCCTGCTGAACCTCACATCACAGCGCTAAGCAGTATTGTGCCCATATTGTACTGTCTCAGTACTTTTATATTTGTGTGCTGTAGCACTTACTTTTTATTTGCAGTTATTTCGTAAGTACACCATTCTTTGTATTGCTGGTGAGATGATAACTGCATTTCATTTGGCTTTGTATCTGTACTTGGCACAATGACAATAAAGTTGAATCGAATCTAATCTAATTTAATATAACATTTTGTTTTTTGTACATCAAGACCTGCCTGAAACCAATATTTAGTAACCTCAAACTATTAAGAAATAACTTTTTTTGTTTTCCCTACTGAAGTGGATAATTTCACATTTCCACTCATCATGGTGCATCTCATAGATTTTGGCCAAATACAGCCCTATGCAACCTTTTATGTCCTTTATATTTCCCACCTGCCTTTGTGGATACGTTACAGACAACTCCTTCATCTAAGTGATCAATATGAATTGTAAATAGCTGATGTCCCAGGTCCAATCCTCAAGGCAACCCATTAGTGACATCCTGCCACTTTGAAAATGAACTGTTTTCGGTTTGCGTCTATTACCAATCCACTCTTCACAAATATGTTCTCGAAGCCAATAAACTTATATGAAGTACCTTATTGAATGTATTTGGAAATTCAGATACATATCAATCCTATCGTCCCCTCAACACTAATCAGTAAGCTTCAAGAAGCAGAGAGGGGTAGAGAGGGAAAGATCTGCTTACTGGTAGGGTCCTGTTGAAGGTGGTGGAACATGCTGGATTCGGAGGCTGGTGGGGTGGTAGGTGAGGACAAGGGGAACATGGTCCCTGTCGTGGTGATGGGAGGATGGGGTGAGGGCCGAAGTGCGGGAAATGGAGGAGATACGGGTGAGGGTATCATTGATAAGGGCATCATCGAATTCTCCAACTTCCAGTAATTCCCTCCCTCTCCCTTCCACCATCCCACTTTCACTCTGCCTCCTCTTCTAGCTGCCTATCACCTCTCTCATGATTCTGCCTTCTTCTACTGTCCATAGTGTTTTCCCCTTACATTTCTTCTTCACTCTTCCGGCCTATCCCCTCCCTGCTTCCCCTCCCCCACCCCTTGATCTTTCCTCTGATTGTTTTTTCACCTGGCACCTTCCACCCTCCCCCCACCTTCTTTATAGGACCCCTGCCCCCTCCTTCTTTAGTCCTGACGAAGGGTCTCGGCCTGAAACGTTGACTGCTCCTTTCAACGGATGCTGCCCGACCTGCTGAGTTCATCCAGCTTGTCTGTACGTGTTGATTTGACCACAGCACCTGCAGTGTACTTTGTGAAGAACTAGGCCTCAATACCTCCCTGTGCAATTGGATCCTCGATTTTCTCACTTGCAGACCCAGTCAGTTCCTCCACAATTTCCTACAAAGCTGTGTGCTGAGCCCCTCTGCTCCGTTTGCTTTATGCTTAAGCTTGTGAGGCTACGCACTGCTCCAATGCCATATTTAAGTTTGCCAGTGACACCACTGCAATGGACAAATCAAAGGTCACACGATACAGAATCACGATACAGAAGGGAGATGGAAAATCTGGCTGAGTGGTGCCACAGCAACAACCTCTCACTCAATGTCAGAAAGGCCAAGAAGATGATTATTTACTTCAGGAGGAGCAAACCAGAGATCCATGAGCCAGTTCTTATCAGGGGAACAGAGTTGAGAGGGTTAGCAACTTTAAATTCCTCAGTGCTATCATTTCCGAGAATCTGTCCTGGGTCCAGCATGAAGAAAGCATACCATGCCTCTGCTTCCTTAGAAGTTTGCAAAGACTCAGCAAGTCTTCTAAAACAGTGACAAACATCTACAGATATGAGGAGGAGAGTGTACTGATTGGCTGTCTCATGGCCTGGGATGGAAATAATTATGTCCTTGTACAGTGAAGCCTAGAAAAAATAATGGATATGACCCAGTCCATCCCCACCATTGTGCACATCTACATGGAGCGCTATCATAGGAAAGCAACATCCATCATCAAGGACCCCACCATCCAGGCCATATTCTCTTCTCACTGCTGCTGTCAGGAAGAAAGTACAGGAGCCTCAGGACCCACACCATCAGGTCCAGGAAGAATTATTCTCCCTCAACCATCTGGCCCTTGAACCAGAGGGGATAACTTCACTCAACTTCACTCTCCCATCATCGAACTGCTTGCACAACATATAGACTCACTTTCAAGGGTTCTTCCTCTCATGTTCTTGATATTTATTGCTTATTTATTTATTATTGTATTTTAATATTTTTCCTCAACTCTGACTGGTAAAAACTGAGGTATGGGCTTAGTGAAGCACACTCATTTCTCAATTGCTAGGAAATTTTGGACTATTCTAGTAGAGTTTAGAATTGTGGTTTTCTGAAAATTTACATAAATATTGCTGTGTAGGCCTAATTGTTTAATGCTATTGTGTAGTGAGTTTGGGATGATACCAATTGTATATATTACAATTGGGACAATATCTACTTTGTTCACATTCCAGAGTCTTTCAATTTCTTCTTTTAATTCAGCATATTTCTGGAGTTTTTCACTTAATGATTTTTTAATGCTATATGGGTTCGAAATGGCTATATTGTTGCTTGCTTATCCTGTAATATTACATCCAGACAGTTATTATGGATGTCTTATCTGTAATAATAGATCGGTCATAACATAAATTGTTGAACTCTGACTCTAAAACAGGATCAGGCATGTTTTTATAGTAAGGTATAGTTTCTTTTATGAGTTCATATTTGAAAGCAAGATTTGGTGAAGGATGCTTGCCACTTGCTTGTGCTTGTCTAAGTAATCAGATTGAGTTAAACTGCTGCAGAATCTGTTAACGTGTTGGGTTGTTTCTGGTTTCTCTTGACATCTGCATTTATCATCTCGAATTTGTTGTTCTTTTATTATGTATTTCTGATCATCTTTTGTGTTAACTGCCTGGTCCTGTATCCCCTCAGTTTCCGACAAGAGGTCTCCAACTCTGAGCCAGGCATTCAACGCTTCCTTGTCGACATCTAGTCTGCTCGGACCGTGGGATGTCTTCCACTGTCAGTCATGTTCTTCTATTGGTTAATTTTTTTAATCTGTAGTGATCATTTCTTCATTTTTCTGGGTAGTGCTTTCGCTTAAGTTAAGTGACTTGTACTACTTATCCGAATTGCATATGCTCTTGTGGACTACTGAATCCTGTTTTCATTGATGAAAATATACAGTATATCCTTAGAAGCTTTATCTAACAGTTGTGTAAATTTTAATGTCTGTTCTTCCTCTTTCTGTCCTAGGTAGTGTTAATCTAAGACTGTTTGAGTGTGCATAGTACTTTCTAAAATTTGTCACTTCAGATCTTATTTTCCTTGGTAAATTTTCCAGATCAGTTTTAGACCAAGAGATTATGTATGCCAAAAGAATGTTAATATGTGTATAGTGAAAGTGATTACTGCCTTTGTTATATTTTTACTATTGAGTTCCGTTGGGCAGGTTTTCTTAAGCCTTGAAATAAATTTTGTTGAAAGTTTTCCCTTTATCGCACTATGATCTTTATTATTTATTTGTTTTTTCTTTCTTTTTGTATTTGCACAGTTGTTTTTTGCACATTGGTAATTGCCTATCTTGTTGAGTCTTTCATCGATTCTATTGCATTTCTTGTATTTACTGTAATTGCCCACAAAAAAATTAACCTCAGGGTTGTATAGGATGATATTCATGTACAGTGATAATAAATTTACTTTGAGCTTTGAACTTTAAACCATCTCCCTTTATCAATACTTTCGATAGTTCCATTTAATATCAGAGAATGTATACAATATAAAACCGGAGATTCAAGTTTCTTCATTTCATCCCCGAAAACAGAAGGTTACCCCAAAAAATGAGTGACAGTAAAAATGTTACAACCCCAAAGCCCCCACTATTCCCCCCCCCCATGCACAAGCAACACCAAGCATCAATCCTGCCCCTTACTACAGCAAAACACATCAGCACCCACCACTCACCAAGCAAGCAATGGCAAAACATCCAGGAGTGACCATGATCTGCAGTACAGCAAAAGCTAATCATGCACCTAGTAATTGGACATGCCACAGGCTCTCTTTCTCCCCTAATAAAGCACACACACACACACACACACACACACACACACACACACACACACACACACACACACACACACACACACACACACACACACACACACACACACACACACACACACACACACACACACACACACACCTCTCTCTCTGATTGCCACGTTAAAGTTGCCATGTCGCTTTTTATTCCCCACATTCTCCAACTCAAGAATCAGCAGCAAACTCTCCTCCACCACCGAGGAAAAGAGAGAGAGTGATTCGACGAGTACGAAGATCTCTGACTGCCGATCCGCTGTTCACGATATTTCGTTTTCTCACTCAACACTTCAATTGGCGACACCAGCTTGGAATCAGCTCATCCACACGGCTGCAAAACCTTAGCACCCCAAAGCTGTGCTCGTCTTCTAGGCCACGTCCTTAGGATATCGAGAAGCAGCAGGTTGATGAGCCCCGGGAGTGGGAACCATCACCGTAAAGAACGCAGTTTGCGTGCAGCTGCAAGTGAAGAGCACTGACAGAACCCATCCACCTTGAAAAGGGAAAGACTGAGACATTAATGGTAGAAATTAAGGTGTTTCCACAGATAAGCTCAAAAAAAGCTGTTCTCTAGCTCCATCAGATCTCTGCAATCTATTCTGCTAGTGACATTCTCAAAGAACTCTAATAAATTAGTTAAATAACAATTTCCTTCCATTATCTATGTTGCCTGTCTAATCCTATTATTCTTTACTAACCCTGTTGTTGCTTCTGCATCCACTGATTCCAGTATTTACTTGATGAAGGGGGAGCTGCCCCGCTTTCCCTCTCCTGCTCAGCAGTTACTGTTGTCCTGGCACTTAGAAACTTTCCCTAATTTTAGATCTCATTCACAGCACCCAATTTCTCTGACGCTGACCTCGTCTGATTCCGGACGTACAGGCGTCAGTTCCCAATCATTTATCATCCCTTAACTCTTTTATTTTGCCAAGTTATATCTCTAACATCCACAATTGCTTTTTGAGTTCCTCATGCTCTTTCTTGCCCACTGGCTCTCTATTATTTTTGGTCTTCTCTCTCTATCTTCTGTTAATGTTGTTACTAAATAAGTGTTCACATAGACTTAAGTTTTATTTTCTTCCTCATTAATTCCCCTTTCTGAGTGGCTAATAGTTAATTTTGTTACTCTCTTCTTCTTTAAAGATTTTTGAAGCACTTAAAATCCAGTTTTATAAACACAAGAGATTCTGCAGATGCTGTCAATCCAGACTAACATACACAAAATGCTGGGGCAACTCAGCAGGTTAGGTAACATCTATGGAGGGAAATAAATAGTCACCATTTTCACTCAAGACCCTTCATCAAGATTTTATCAGTTAAGTTCCTCTAGCATTTTGTTCAAAGTTCAAACTTATCATCAAAATATCTATATCATATGCAACTTTGAGATTAATTTGACTTGCAGGCACCCACAGGAAAATAAAGAAATACAGTAGAATTCATGAAAAAGCACACACACAACAGAAACCAACAAACATATAATGTGCAAAAGAAGACAAATCATGCAAATAATAAAAAAGTAAATAAATAATACGTAAAACATGAGCTGCCGAGTCCCCGGAAGTCTGCAAAGGCAGTCCAGAAGCCCAACAGCTGCAGGGCAACAACTGTTCCCACACCTGGTGGCATGGGACCCAAGATTCCTGTACCTCTTGTCCGATGCTAGTTGCAAGAGAGAGACAGGTGAAACACCAACAGACATTGCTGAACACTGGTTTGCTTTCCACTCTTGAAGCCTCAGCACTGTAAACTGACTCATTGCTTTAATCGGCACTTTTATGCGTAGAGTTGCTGCCACATGATTGGCTGATAAGATATTTGCATTAACGAGCAGGTGTACAGGTGTACCCAATAAAGAGGCCGCTGAGTTTAATCGCCAATTTGATTTACCCAGGATGTATGTTTAAAGCTCCCTATTACATTACATTTGTCACACGTCCCTTTGCCTCTAAACAGTGGTCCATCCAACACTCTAATTGTAAAAACAAGAGATTCGGCAGATGCTAGGAATCCAGAATAACACATACATATGTTGAAGAAACTCAGCAGGCCTTGCAGCATCTATGGAGAAGAATAAAGAGCTGATCTTGTTTCAGTCCAAAATGCCAGATCTTTATTCCTCTCCATAGATGTTGCCTGAACTGCTGAGCTCCTCCAGCATTTTGTGTGCGTTACTGTTCGTAATTACAGAGTTTGTTGACTATGCCTATCAGTGTTGTATGACTCACATTGAACTTTATTTTCATCACACTGAATGAGCTTCCTGATCATCTGAGCCAAGTTCTTTTCCACTGTCGTAATGCCATCCTTCACTAAAGTCCCACTTTGCTTTTCTTTCCAAAAGACCAGAAAATTTTGTTCCCAACCTAGGTCATTTTTCTGCAATGAATGTCAGATAAAAACTTGATCTTTTTTTGGTGATATGAATTCATGCAGTTTAAATTGCTTTGTGCATTCAGATAAAGAGGCTATAATTGTGATATTTCCATTTTATTTCCTATTTTGACCCTATCTGCTGCTGCACAATTACCATTATATGCTCCCTGTAGGTCAATTCCCTGGAGGAAGAATATCATTTATTGAGTTACCCTTTTTAAAATGATTCTAATACTATTATTTTGTGATAGCTCCAGTCTGAAAAAAACTCTTTCTAATGGTAGTACATGAATGTTTATCTCTCCTCGGTGGTACTGTAGAGATCTGCTCCAGCCTTCAATCACGCAATTCCAACAGAATTTACAGCGCATTGCCTGCTCATAGAAATACAAAGAGGCTAATTATCACCCAGTCAGCCTTCTTTCAGTGAAGTGCTGGAAGCTATCATCAACAATACAACAACAGCAATTACTTTCCGACGGCCTGCTCTCCAGGGCCTACTTTGGGCTTCACGAGAGTATTTTGGCTCCAAAATGTCAGCACAACCTTGATCCAAATAGAAACCAAAGAATTCCAGAGGTGAGTTGAGAGCCTGTGCCTCAGGACATCAGGTCAGCCTTTAACTACTAGCCTTAACCAGTGATCATCTCCAGCAAGAATGAGGTGAGCCAGTTATAGTATTACCATCTCCACCTCTCCCACTATCAATATATCAACATACTGAAGCTGCCATTGACTAGGGGCACTATTTGGACTGGCTACTAGAGCTGGCCAAAGGCTGGATATGTAAGGAGTTTGTATGTTCTCCCTGCATCTGCGTGTATTACCTCGGGGCACTCTGGTTTCCTGCCACATTGCAAAGGGTGTACTGGTTGGTAGGTTACTAGGTCACATGGGCGTAATGTGGCTGATTAGGCCGAGAAACCTGTTACTGTGCTGTATCTCTAGAAACAAAACGTACTAATGTGAAAGTCTAGTGAAATTATTGTACAGATTTGGACAGAATTCTATATTAGACCTAGTTTTTGGTAGCATTTTGATTGGGCCTAATGTCTCATCTACACCTTTGGAGTCAGAGAAATGGTGAATGGCTCTCTGGTGAGTTTCAGAGGACGTGGGTGTGGTTTTTAGACTAGCTAACAGGGAAAGGCTCTAGCAGGTTTGAGGAAGCTGGGCTTCGAGTCATTACAAGTAAGCACTTCCCCCTGGTTTACTGTTATATTCCTACTTTGTACATAAGAGCATGAGAACATAAGAAATAGGAGCAGGAGTAGGCCATCTGGCCCATCGAGCCTGCCCGGCCATTCAATGAGATCATGGCTGATCTGGCCATAGACTCATCTCCACCAAGCTGCCTTTTCCCCATAACCCTTAATCCCCTACTGTGCAAAAACCTATCCAACCCTGTCTTAAATATATTTACTGAGGTAGCCTCCACTGCTTTATTGGATAGAGATTCACCGATCACTGGGAAAAGCAGTTCCTCCTCTCTAACCACCAAAGGATGTAGTGGAGACAAAAGAGATTACAGATACTACAATCTGGAGTAAAAGTAATAAATTCCTGGAAGAACTTGGCAGTTCAAGCAGCATCTATAGAAGCAAAGGGATAATCAGCATGATACTACTTTGGGAAGTATCAGGAAAAATGGGTGCATAACTTTGGGAACACATTTTGTAAAAGGGTGACATTAAGGAAGCAGATTGAGCCCCTAATTAACCAGGTTTAACCCTTCTCAGCAATAGCGCTTAATCCCGCAAATTCAGTAGCGAGGCCAATGCAGATGGTAAATTGCTTGGATTTCCCTCCATTTTATGACAAGAAGCAGGAATGTCATCCCATAAGTTACTCTAACATTCAGGAGGCAATCTAACAATCTAACATGCGCTACTCGACTGCAGGATTTGTCTTTGCATAGTGTAACATGATTAAATGCTTCTTGGCTCAAAAATATATGCAGAAGTGCAGTAATTTCTTTTTAAAAAATACATTTTAACTTACACTTTGATGTATGGGCTTACAGTTAAATAACAATGAAATATGGTGCAAGCAATTTCTGTTTCTAAGGTTGTGCTGATAACAGAGCACACAAGTGGAATTAACATATTTGATATGGACGAAATATGAATCATTCTAAGGCATATGAATAAATTTAATTTGTTTCTGTTAATATGAGTTTAAAGTCATTTCAATCAGATTCCATTACATCTCCTCTGTTTCCAGATATCACATAATATTTCATTGATTTTACCAGTTTATAGAGTAACCATGAATCAAAAAGACAATTGAAAATATTAAAATATCTTAAAAAAAACATTTGACTCAATCAATCATGGAATTCAATGGACTGTATGCAATTTATATCACCTTAGACTTTTCAGACTAATTTGAATATCTGAAATGGTGAATTACAAGTACAGGTTTAAGTACTTTAGAAATCATCCATTGAAAGTTTGTTGGACCATAATCAAAGTTTGTAATATAAAAAAAGTCAAGAATTTGTAAAAAAAAAATTTACATAAGAATTTCAATAATAAGACATAGCAGAAGCGGAAAATATGAGATAAAAACAGAAAACACTGTTTTCAGTTTTTTTCCCAAAAACAGAAAAATCTGTTGAACACTATTCAACAGATCAGGCAGCATCTGTTGGAAAAGATTAATGTTGAAGTCCCTCCATCAAAACTGCTCTTAAGAAGCTCTTTCTCCTAAAAGAAAAGGCAGTGTCACGACCTGATAGAAATCTTCAGTATACTGAGAGGCTTTTGATTGAATTAATGCAGAGAATGTATAATATAACCGCCATGGGACAATATTGGGAATTCAAGAGAAACATCTTCATCTTGGCGGTAAGATGAAATTCACTTTCACATGATATTGCTGAAGTAAATAGAGTATTAATACTTTTTGGGAGGAGGATGAATGAATCAGGAGAGGGAAGGGGATAAAAGGCTGCAGAACTAGAGGAGAGAGGACAGATGGAGGCTTCAGACACCAGCATGGACTGTTTAGGCAGATGGCCTCTTTTCATGCCATGAATGCTTTATAATTTAATACAGTACAAACCAAAGCATTGATTTCCTTGCATAGAAATCCTTAAGATATGAATGTGGCATTGCCAATCCCTGTTCTACAAAGAACACTACAGGAAACAGTACCATAGAGCAATAGAGCATGTTTACAGGCCCTTTGGTCCAATGAGTTCATGCTAACCCTGGTGCCCACCCAGGTAATTCCAATTTCCTATGCACAGCCCATATCCATCTAAAATCTATCCCTCCATCTACCTATCCAAGTGCTTCTTACATGACACTGATTGAACCACTTCTTCAGGTGAAAGAGAAAAATTTGCCTCTCAGGTCCCTTTTAAATCTTTCTCCTCTCAACCTAATATCTAAGCCCCTAGTTTTGGACTCCCCTACCCTTCGGAGAAGTTTGTTACCATTCATTTAATCTATACCGTCTTTAAGGGGACATATTCTCTTCCTAGCCACACTTATGCCATTAAGACTATTTCAGGTATTAATTGTCTTTCAACAGAGGGAGATGTCTTAGGCTATGGAAAGACAAAAGATCTTTAAAGCCTTGCCAATAATTTCTGATTGAATTTACCACCCCAGAGACACCAGACCACCAGAGAAAATAAAAATTCCTTTATATTGGATCTTCAATAATCAAAGTTTCAGGAGTGTGATTATGAAAGACTAACATTAAATCACAACAGGAGATGCTAAACTGGACTATATTGGGACCAGTGCCAACTCATTATCCCTCATTATGCCACCAGTGGCTGATCTCACTGTGCCTCCTCATCCTCAAATCGGGTGATGACCAGACAGAAGCGTAGTGGCATAGTCGGGTAGTTCTGTCCCGGAGACACTTGATGATGCTACCACTGTGAGGTGGATGTCAAACAGCAACAAGGCAGAGTACAGAAAGAAGATAAAGAGCTGAGTGACATGATGGCGAGACAACAACCTTTCCCTGACTGTCATAGAAACAAACATGTTAGATTCAGTGAAAGGTGTCATGCTGCCTGTAATTCAGCAAGGCCTGGCCTCATAGAGAAAGTCCATGAATATAAGGCTACATCCACACCAGACCGGATAATTTTGAAGATGCCGTTTTCGTGTAAAAATGATTGCCGTCCACACTATGCGTTTTTGAAGATATCTCTATCCACACTGAAATGGAGATTTTGGCGAATCTCCTCCTCCTGCACATGCGCAGGACACGTCTACCGAAAATAAGCGACATGTTTGGTGTCGAATCTCGCCGTAAAAGTGCACGTTTGTGTAGTTACAGACTAGAAAAACTTAAAACGACGGACAGCTGTTGGCTCTCGCGCAAGAGAACTTAAAACTAAAAAAAAACAAATACTGGAGCGTACGGCGGCAACCGACAGGGAGTTCACGGACAGATTGACCCGGCTGACGACGAACATTGAAATACTGACTAACTTTGTGCATTAATAAAGCACCTTGTTAAATGTATAAAACATGTCTACATCAGTGTTATCTTGTATTTCCATACAATGTTACATTAGGCTGTTACACATCTATTGTCAGAGAAGAACTTGCATAAATAGGTAAACCACCTTCATACAAGCAAGGACAGAAAACAAGGCAAAGTGAGTACAGTATACTTATTTATTCAGTAAGTTATGGGTCAAAGTATATGGTGAGTACATTTCTAACTCTTCTGGCTTCAGTCTCTTTGCTGTCTGTTCTGAAATTGTTAGGTTGCATTCAAGAAAACAATGAAATAGCATGCTGTAGTCTGATAGTGTTTTCAAAAGTCTCCGGTTACCCCGTCCACACTGATCTGCCCGAACAGCGTTTTCAAAAATATCCAGCCTGGAACGTGTTTTTGAAAAGCTCCAGTTTCAGGGGACGAAAACGCTATTTTAGTGTGGACGGAGCATAAAAATGAAGAGAAAAAGCTTCAGTTACGGAGTTATCTGGCGTAGTGTGGATGTAGCCTTAATCTTACCTCTGTTCTGTTGACTAAATGACAGTGATTGTGTTTGGAATGACCTATCACAGCCTAAGAAATTGATTTATTTGAGCCGGTAACCAAAATAAGTTGCTAGGGAATGTCTGATCGGAAGAAACATCAGTTCAGAAATAGTGTGGTTTAGGGAGAGATTAGAATCTTGCCTCTGAAGACTTAAAGATGGATAAGTACCCAGGCATCTGAAGAGACTGCTAGGGCTCTGACAGAGATTTTTAGATCTTCACTGGTTACAGGTGAGACAATGAGAGCAAACAAATGAGAGGCCTTTATTCAAGTTGGGCAGCAGGGATCATCCACAAAATTATAGGCCTGTTAGTCTGATGTCGGTACTGGGAAAGTTGTTGGAAAAAATTCTGAGTGATGGGATTAATCTGCACATGAAAATGAAGAAATTAATCAAAGATGGTCAAAATGGGTTTGTTAGATGCTACCTGACCTGCTGAGTTCCATCAGCATTTTCTGCCAATTCCTCTCCACCATCTGGCAGAGCTGTTCCTCACCCTCAATCATTTTAGCTTCAGCTCCTGCCACTTTTCCCAGACTTAAGGGGTAGCCATGAGCACCCTCATCATCCCCAGCTACGCCTGTCTTTTTGTTGGCCATGTAGAACAGTCCCTGCATCCCTGGTACTGCTCCACAACTCTTCCTCTGCTACACTGACGACTGCATTGTTGCTGCTTCATGCACCATGCTGAGCTCAACAATTTCATCAACTTTGCCTCTAACTTCCACCCTTCCTTTTAATTCACTTAATCCATTTCTGACGCCTCCCTCCCCTTTCATGATCTCTCTGTCTCCATCTCTGGAGACAAACTCTCAACCAGCATCTTTTATAAACCTACTGATTCCCATGATTATTTTGACTGTACCTCTTCCCACCCTATCGCCTATAAAAATGCTATTCGCTTTTCTTTGTTCCCTTGCCTCCACCGCATCTGTTGCCAGGATGCAACTTTTTCCCAGTACATCAGTGATGTTTTCCTTCTTCAAAGAACGGGCTTTTTCTTCCTCTGATATTGATGCTGCCCTAACCTGCATATCGACATCTCCCCATCCACGCTGACCGCCTCGTCCCACTGCTTCAACAATGATAGAGTTCCCCTTCACTTACCTACCACCCCATGAGCCTCTGCATTCAAAGCATCATCATCCACAACTTCCTCCATCTCCAAAGGAATCCTACCACTAAATATATTTCTAGCTGCCCAACCCCCCACTTTCCACAGAGTTCACTCCCTCTGCAATTCACTTGTCCATTCGTCCCTCCTGTCACTTGTCTCTACAGACAGCCCAAGTGCTCCACCTGCCCATTCACTTCCACCCTCACCTCCATTCAGGGCCACTAGCAGTCCTTCCAGGTGAGGCAACACTTCACCAGCGAATCTGCTGGGGTTGTCTATTGTGTCTGGTGTTCCTCGTTATTGGTGAGACCCATCATAAATTGGGGGATCGCTTCTTTGACCGCTTCAATGTTGCATGAAAGTGGAATCCGTCATCAGGGACCCTCACCACCCAGGACATGCTCTCTTCTTGCTGCTGCCTTCAGAAAAAGCTGCAAATGCCTCAGTACTCACAGCACCAGGTTCAGGAACAGTTATTACCCCTCAACCATCAGGCTCTTGAAACCAAAGGGATAACTTCACTCAATTTACTTGCCCCAGCTTTAAGATGTTCTTAAAAACAATAGGCTCACTTTCAAGGACTCTTCATCTCATGTTCTCAATATTTATTGTTTATTTATTTATTATTATTTCTTCTTTTTGTATTCGTACAGCTTGTTGTCTTCTGCACTCTGATTGAGGGCATTCACAGGGTGGCCTTGCATTGATTCTGTTAAAGTCATTATTCTATAGAATTATTGAGAATGCCCACAAGAATATAAATGTCAGGGTTGTATATGGTGATATATATGTACTTTAATTTATAAAATGTAGTTTGAACTTCAAACTTTGGTGAATCAGTGGAATTCATTGCCACTGACAGCTGTGGAGGCCAAATCATTGGTTGTAAAGTGGATTTTGGTAGGTTTCTGATTAGTAAAGCCATCAAAGATTATGGGGAGAAAGCAGGAGAACATATCCTTGCGACTAGGTTTGTGAGAGCTTTTGGGGAGAGTTTAAAATAATTTGGCGGGGGAATGGGAACTGGAGTGATAGGGCTAAGGATGGGGCAGTTGGTATACAAGTAGATGCAGTGTGTAGTGAGACTGTGAGGAAGAACCAGCAGATGACAGGGCAAAATTGCAATCAGTGGGATAAGCTGAAGCACAACATGGGGGAATAATTGAAAAGGGTGATGAGTACACCCTGTGTACTCCAGGGATTGATACCTGGAATTATGATGTTGTAGCTATTAGTGAAACATGGTTGCAGGAAGGGTGTGATTGGCAACTAAATATTCCTGGATTTAGTTGCTTCAGGTGTGATAGAGTAGGAGGGGCCAGAGGAGGAGGTGTTGCATTGCTTGTCCGAGAAAATCTTATGGCGGTGCTTTGGAAGGATAGATTAGGGAGCTCCTCTAGGGAGGCTATTTGGGTGGAATTGAGGAATGGGAAAGGTGTAGTAACACTGATAGGAGTGTATTATAGGCCACCTAATGGGAAGCATGAGTTGGAAGAGCAAATGTGTAAGGAAATAGCAGATATTTGTAGTAAACACAAGGTGGTGATTGTGGGAGATTTTAATTTTCCACACACAGATTGGGAAGCTCATTCTGTAAAAGGGCTGGATGGTTCAGAGTTTGTGAAATGTGTGCAGGATAGTTTTTTGCAACAATACATAGAAGTACCAACTAGAGATGGGGCAGTGTTGGATCTCCTGTTAGGGAATGCGATAGGTCAGCTGACAGATGTATGTGTTGGGGAGCACTTCGGGTCCAGTGATCACAATAGCATTAGCTTCAATATAATTATGGAGAAGGACAGGACTGGACCTAGAGTTGAGATTTTTGATTGGAGAAAGGCTAACTTTGAGGAGATGCGCAGGGATTTAGAGAGAGTGGATTGGGTCAAGTTGTTTTATGGGAAGGATGTAATAGAGAAATGGAGGTCATTTAAGGGTGAAATTATGAGGGTACAGAATCTTTATGTTCCTGTTAGGTTGAAAGGAAAGGTTAAAGGTTGGAAAGTGCCATGGTTTTCAAGGGATATTAGAAACTTGGTTCAAAAAAAGAGGGATGTCTACAATAGATATAGGCAGCATGGAGTAAAGGAATTGCTCGAGGAATATAAAGAATATAAAAGGAATCCTAAGAAAGAGATTAGAAAAGCTAAAAGAAGTTACGAGTTTGGTTTGGCAAATAAGGTGGAAGTAAATCCGAAAGGTTTCTACAGTTATATTAAAAGCAAGAGGATAGTGAGGGATAAAATTGGTCCCTTAGAGAATCAGGGTGGTCAGCTATGTGTGGAGCCGAGGGAGATGGGAGAGATTTTGAACGATTTCTTCTCTTCGGTATTCACTAAGGAGAAGGATATTGAATGGTGTAAGGTGTGGGAAACAAGTAAGGAAGTTATGAAACCTATGACAATTAAAGAGGTGGAAGTACTGGCGCTTTTAAGAAATTTAAAAGTGGATAAATCTCCAGATCCTGACAGGATATTCCCCAGGACCTTGAGGGAAGTTTGTGTAGAGATAGCAGGAGCTCTGACGGAGATCTTTCAGATGTCATTAGAAACGGGGATTGTACCGGAGGATTGGCATATTGCTCATGTGGTTCCATTGTTTAAAAAGGGTTCTAGAAGTAAGCCTGGCAATTATAGACCTGTCAGTTTGACATCAGTGGTGGGTAAATTAATGGAAAGTATTCTTAGAGATAGTATTTATAATTATCTGGATAGACAGGATCTGATTAGGAGTAGCCAGCATGGATTTGTGCGTGGAAGGTCATGTTTGACAAACCTTATTGAATTTTTTGAAGAAGTTACGAGGAATGTTGACGAGGGTAAGGCAGTGGATGTAGTCTATATGGACTTCAGCAAGGCCTTTGTCAAAGTTCCACATGGAAGGTTAGTTAAGAAGGTTCAGTCGTTAGGTATTAATGCTGGAGTAATAAAATGGATTCAACAGTGGCTAGATGGGAGATGCCAGAGAGTAGTGGTGGATAATTGTTTATCGGGATGGAGGCCGGTGACTAGCGGGTGCCTCAGGGATCTGTTTTGAGCCCAATGTTGTTTGTAATATACATAAATGATCTGGATGATGGGGTGGTAAATTGGATTAGTAAGTATGCCGATGATACTAAGGTAGGAGGTGTTGTGGATAATGAGGTGGGTTTTCAAAGCTTGCAGGGAGATTTATGCCGGTTAGAAGAATGGGCTGAATGTTGGCAGATGGAGTTTAATGCTGAGAAGGGTGAGGTTCTACATTTTGGCAGGAATAATACAAATAGAACATACAGGGTAAATGGTAGGGCATTGAGGAATGCAGTGGAACAGAGAGATCTAGGAATAACAGTGCATAGTTCCCTGAAGGTGGAGTCTCATGTAGATAGGGTGGTGAAGAAGGCTTTTGGAATGCTGGCCTTTATAAATCAGAGCATTGAGTATAGGAGTTGGGATGTAATGTTAAAATTGTACAAGGCATTGGTAAGGCCAAATTTGGAATATTGTGTACAGTTCTGGTCACCGAATTATAGGAAAGATATCAATAAATTAGAGAGAGTGCAGAGACGATTTACTAGTATGTTACCTGGGTTTCAGCACTTAAGTTACAGAGAAAGGTTGAACAAGTTAGGTCTCTATTCATTGGAGCGTAGAAGGTTGAGGAGGGATTTGATTGAGGTATTTAAAATTTTGAGAGGGATAGATAGAGTTGACATGAATAGGCTGTTTCCATTGAGAGTAGGGGAGATTCAGACGAGAGGACATGATTTGAGAGTTAGGGGGCAAAAGTTTAAGAGAAACACGAGGGGGTATTTCTTTACTCAGAGAGTGATAGCTGTGTGGAATGAGCTTCCTGTAGAAGTAGTAGAGGCCAGTTCAGTTGTGTCATTTAAGGTAAAATTGGATAGGTATATGGACAGGAAAGGAGTGGAGGGTTATGGGCTGAGTGCGGGTAGGTGGGACTAGATGAGATTAAGAGTTCGGCACGGATTAGGAGGGCCAGAATGGCCTGTTTCCGTGCTGTGATTGTTATATGGTTATATTATATGGTTTACAGGACTGAGATGTTATGTTTGAATGCTCACAGTATACAGAATAATGTAGAATATCTTGAAGCATAGTTAGAGATTGGCAGGTATGACATTTCATTGAGTCATAGCTGAAAGAAGATTATAACTGGTAGCTTAACATCTCAGAATACACATTGTATTGAAAGGACAGACGGGGCAGAGCAGGTGGGGTGGCTTTGTCTGTAAAAATCAAATCAAATCCTTAGAAAGAGGCAACATAGAATGTAGAATCCTTGTGGGTAGAGTTCAGAAGCTGCAAGGATAGAATGTGGAGAGGATGCCTCCTGCAGTGGGAGAGGAGGGCACAGCCTCAGAATAGAGGGATGTCCATTTAGAACAGAGGCAAGGAGGAATTTCTTTAGTCAGAGGGCGGTGAATCTGTGGAATTCATTGACACATACAGATGTGGAGGCCATGTCATTTGGTAGATTTAAAGTGGAGATTGATAGATTCTTGATTAGTCAGGGCACCAAAGGTTACCAGGAGAACACAGGAGACCGAGGTTGTGAGAGATAATAAATTGGCCATGATGACATGGCAGAGCAGACTCGATGAGCCAAGTGGCCTAAATCTACTCCTATGTCTTATGGTACTATGAATACTTGCCTTCATTGACTGGGGCAAAGCGTATAAGAACTAGGGGTTGCGATCCAACCATATCTAAAATACTGGTTCAGCAACAGCTGGAGTACTTACTGTGTGTGATACTGGTTGCCACATCACAGGAAGACTGCATTAGAGAGCGTGCAGAGGACTCTCTGGGATCTTACCTGAAGTGTGGTATTTCAGTTGAGAAGAGACTCTCGCTAAGTTGCTCTTGACTTTGCTGGAGTAGAGGGTATATAAAATTTTGAGGGTCCTTAGTGGGGTACCTTCCTCCAGAGTAGATGTGTGTGTGAAAGCAGACAGCATAGGTTTAAGATAAGAAGTAGGTAAGGAGGATCTAAGGAAGAATATTTTTCCAAAAAGCTGTTTGGAATCTGGAACACAATGCCTGAGGGGATGTCAGAGAGGGACATCCTCGAAACTTTTAAGAGGTATTAAGTCAAGCACATGAATTGCCAAGGCATAAAAGAATATAGGGAAACATCTGTAAAATGGGATTAGTATAGATAGCTGCTACCTGACGGGCTGAATACACACGACAGGCCAAACAGTCACTCTCCACATTGTATGATTCAATGATTCTGTGATCTGACCACCAAAGGGGAAACATTTAAAGCCGGGCACATTAAGCAGCCAGAACCTGAAGAGCTGCTGGATGGATACAGAAGGATTTGGAGTCTGGTAAAGGCTCCAGAGGGATTAGAAATGGTAGCTGTAAAAGCAGAATTAGGAAAAGGAGTTTAAACCAGGGCATTGTTTAAACCAACCAGGGCATTACTTAAACCAGGACATTGTTTAAACCAGGGCATTGTTTAAACCAGGGCATTGCTTAAACCAGGACATTGTTTAAACCAAGGCATTGTTTAAACCAGGACATTGCTTAAACCAGGACATTGTTTAAACCAGGGCATTGTTTAAACCAACCAGGGTATTGTTTAAACCAGGGCACTGTTTAAATCAGGGCATTGTTTAAACCAACCAGTGCATTGTTTAAACCTGGGCATTATTTAAACCAACCAGGGCATTGTTTAAACCAACCAGAGCATTGTTTAAACCAGGGCATTATTTAAACCAACCAGGGCATTGTTTAAACCAACCAGAGCATTGTTTAAACCAACCAGGGCATTGTTTAAACCAGGGCACTGTTTAAACCAACCAGGGCATTGTTTAAACCAGGGCATTGTTTAAACCAACCAGAGCATTGTTTAAACCTGGGCATTATTTAAACCAACCAGGGCATTGTTTAAACCAACCAGAGCATTGTTTAAACCAGGGCATTATTTAAACCAACCAGGGCATTGTTTAAACCAACCAGAGCATTGTTTAAACCAACCAGGGCATTGTTTAAACCAGGACATTGTTTAAACCAGGGCATTGTTTAAACCAACCAGGGTATTGTTTAAACCAGGGCACTGTTTAAATCAGGGCATTGTTTAAACCAACCAGTGCATTGTTTAAACCTGGGCATTATTTAAACCAACCAGGGCATTGTTTAAACCAACCAGAGCATTGTTTAAACCAGGGCATTATTTAAACCAACCAGGGCATTGTTTAAACCAACCAGAGCATTGTTTAAACCAACCAGGGCATTGTTTAAACCAGGGCACTGTTTAAACCAACCAGGGCATTGTTTAAACCAGGGCATTGTTTAAACCAACCAGAGCATTGTTTAAACCAACCAGGGCATTGTTTAAACCAGGGCATTGCTTAAACCAACCAGGGCATTGTTTAAACCAGGGCATTGCTTAAACCAACCAGGGCATTGTTTAAGCCAGGGCACTGTTTAAACCAACCAGGGCATTGTTTAAAGACCAATTGAATAACTACTTTGGTTCTGTCTTCACTAAGGAGGACATAAATAATCTTCCAGAAATAATAGGGGACCGAGGGTCTAGTGAGATGGAGGAACTGAGGGAAATACATGTTAGTAGGGAAGTGGTGTTAGGTAAATTGAAGAGATTACAGGCAAATAAATCCCCAGGGCCAGATGGTCTGCATCCCAGAGTGCTTAAGGAAGTAGCCCAAGAAATAGTGGATACATTAGTGATAATTTTTCAAAACTCTTTAGATTCTGGATTAGTTCCTGAGGATTGGAGGGTGGCTAATGTAACCCCACTTTTTAAAAAAGGAGGGAGAGAGAAACCGGGGAATTATAGACCAGTTAGCCTGACATCGGTGGTGGGGAAAATGCTAGAGTCAGTTATCAAAGATGTGATAACAGCACATTTGGAAAGAGGTGAAATCATCGGACAAAGTCAGCATGGATTTGTGAAAGGAAAATCATGTCTGACGAATCTTATAGAATTTTTTGAGGATGTAACTAGTAGAGTGGATAGGGGAGAACCAGTGGATGTGGTATATTTGGATTTTCAAAAGGCTTTTGACAAGGTCCCACACAGGAGATTAGTGTGCAAACTTAAAGCACATGGTATTGTGGGTATGGTATTGATGTGGATAGAGAATTGGTTGGCAGACAGGAAGCAAAGAGTGGGAATAAACGGGACCTTTTCAGAATGGTAGGCAGTGACTAGTGGGGTACCGCAAGGCTCAGTGCTGGGACCCCAGTTGTTTACAATATATATTAATGATTTAGATGAGGGAATTAAATGCAGCATCTCCAAGTTTGCAGATGACACGAAGCTGGGCGGCGGTGTTAGCTGTGAGGAGGATGCTAAGAGGATGCAGGGTGACTTGGATAGGTTAGGTGAGTGAGCAAATTCATGGCAGATGTAATTTAATGTGGATAAATGTGAGGTTATCCACTTTGGTTGCAAGAACAGGAAAACAGATTATTATCTGAACGGTGGCCGATTAGGAAAAGGGGAGATGCAACGAGACCTGGGTGTCATTGTACACCAGTCATTGAAGGTGGGCATGCAGGTACAGCAGGCGGTGAAAAAGGCGAATGGTATGTTGGCATTCATAGCAAGAGGATTCGAGTACAAGAGCAGGGAGTTTCTACTGCAGTTGTACAAGGCCTTGGTGAGACCGCACCTAAAATATTGTGTGCAGTTTTGGTCCCCAAATCTGAGGAAAGACATTCTTGCCATAGAGGGAGTACAAAGAAGGTAGACCAGATTGATTCCTGGGATGGCGGGACTTTCATATGAAGAAAGACTGGATCGTCTAGGCTTATACTCGCTGGAATTTAGAAGATTGAGGGGGGATGAATTTCCCCATGGGGATGAATAAAGTATCTATCTATCTATCTATCTATCTATCTATCTATCTATCTATCTATCTATCTATCTTATTGAAACGTATAAAATTCTAAAGGGATTGGACAGGCTAGATGCAGGAAGATTGTTCCCGATGTTGGGGAAGTCCAGAACGAGGGGTCACAGTTTAAAGATAAAGGGGAAGCCTTTTAGGACCGAGATGAGGAAAAACTTCTTCACACAGAGAGTGGTGAATCTGTGGAATTCTCTGCCACAGGAAACAGTTGAGGCCAGTTCATTGGCTATATTTAAGAGGAAGTTAGATATGGCCCTTGTGGCTAAAGGGATCAGGGGGTATGGAGAGAAAGCAGGTACAGGGTTCTGAGTTGGATGATCAGCCATGATCATACTGAATGGCGGTGCAGGCTCGAAGGGCCGAATGGCCTACTCCTGCACCTATTTTCTATGTTTCTAAACCAACCAGGGCATTGTTTAAACCAGGGCACTGTTGAAAGATCTGTATCCAGTCTCTGATTGTTACTTCTCCACTCAAATTAAATTCATCTGTTGTTTCAATAAAGGTAAAGATTTTGCATCCACACTCTCTCCATAACCATTAATCAATGAACTATCAAAGAAGTACATTTGACGGATGGGATTAAATAAAGACTTATTTTCTGTCTGTTACAATGTTAACCCAACTCCTTTTGGAGCTCTGAGTGAAGTCTTTAACATTTAGGGACGGAGGAAAAATCTTTTCAGTTCAGCCGTTGCCTTTTCGGGCTCCTTTTCAGTGCTTTACAGCAAAGTAAGTGTTGTAATTCCGGAAACGCAGATCCCAAGAGTGTCAATGGCCACGTTATCTGCATTTATCCACCAGAACTATTCAAAAGATTCGTCAGATTCCAATCTTAAGCCAATAGCAAGGGGGATCAAAACAACTGGAAAATAGCTCTGCTTTGTCTGCTTATCCCTTATCTACACGTGCACAGACACACACACACACACACACACACACACACACACACACACACACACACACACACACACACACACACACACACACACACACACACACACACACACACACACACACACACACACACACACACACACACACACACACACACACCAGACGTACATCCAGAACAGCAAACACACATCAATACACACATGTACACAACCACAAACACACAAAGATACACAAAAATGGATGCACTTTATCAACACACACACTCAGTGTGGGAGAGCTATTATGGGGTGCAGTGGGCAGGATTGGTGACTGGAGGCCATTGAGTAAGGAACCTGTGGGGTACAAAGTCAGAGGGGAGAGAGAGACAGATAGAGAGGGGGAGTGATAAAGAAAGGGAGGTAGAGTAAAGAAGGGCTTTGGGAAGGGGGGACTAAGGAAGAAAGTGTTTTGTGGAGGCATCTGAGAAAAGTGCACCTGTGCTTACTTTTCCAAAAGTGATTCTTAATCCAACATCACAAACCAAGTGTTCAACCTTTTGTCACGTTGCTGTTTATGGGACCATCCATGACTTCTACACTCAATACACTGCTCCTAAAAGTATTTTGTTTTGGAACTTTCTGAAGTAATGAAAATTACTGCAGAATCAATAATCTTTCTGAAACAGATGGCTGCCTTTCTGTTGCCTACACTTTCCAATACTCCCCTCCCCATTGTGTGACAGAGGGCCTCGAGCTTATCTATTGTGTGGACAGTCCCAAGCTCTCTGAATTAAATACCATTACTGTCTTTTACAAGTCACTTCACTTCTGTCCTTTTTCATACTATTTTTTGTATCTGCTTTGTTCTCTTTTGATTCATTGTTGTTCCTCTTCTTCTGTCTAGTTATACTGCACAGAATCAGGCCCATTAACCCATCAAGTCCACGACAAATATCAACTATCTCTGCAAGAGGCTGAAGTGCTATACCTGCCCTTTCACCTCCTTTCAAGGAGGTCCTCCCTCACCTCCATTCAAGATGCCAAACAGTTCTTCCAAGTGAGGCAACACTTCACCTGTGAATCCGCTATGGCTGCCTATTGCGTCTGATGCTCCTGATATGGCCTCCTTTCCAATGATGAGACCCATCGTAAGTCGGGAGGCTGCTTTGTTGAGCAACTCCGCTCCATCCACAAAAAGCAGAACATCCTGGTGGCCAAATGTTTTAATTTTGAATCCTATTCCAACAAGTCACTATGAGGCCACCCTCACGTAGAGGAACAATAGCTTATATTCCATCTGGGTAGCCTCCAACTTGATGGCATAAATCTCCTTCCAGTTAAAAAAAATTCCCTCCTCTTTCTCTCCTCTTTTACCTATTCACTACTCTGGCCTTTCACCTCTTCCCACCTACCTATCACATCCCTCTGGGTCCCCTCCTCCTTCCCTTTCTCCTATGGTCCAGTCTCTTCTCCTTTCAGATTCCTTCCTCTCTAGTCCTTTAACTTTCCTACTCACCTGGTTTCACCTATTACCTTCTAGCTGTTCTCCTTCCCTCATCCCTACATTTTATTCCGGCTCCTTCCCTCAACCTTTCCGGTCTCGAAGAAGCATCTTGGTCTGAAACGACAACTGTTTATTCATTTTCATAGATGCTGCCTGACCTGCCAAGCTCCTCCGTAATTTTGTGCGGCGTGTTGCTTTGGATTTTCAGCATCTGCAGAATTTCTCACGTCTATCAAGTGCTCATTCCTACTGCCAGCACTTTAACGGTAGCCTTCTGTTCTTTCTTGTTCGTCCAGACACTCTGTAAATGTTGTGAGAGTACCTGCTACCACCACTTTCTCAGACAGCGTGTTCAGATTGCAACCACACACTGAGTGAAAAACTGTTTTCTCCAAATTTGCAATGGTCCATTGTTCTCACCTCATCTGTTTCTGGATGGCTTTCAATATTCATACCACTTCACACATTGCTCTGCTTTCCCTTCAGCCTTCTTTCTCATCTGGCTCTTCCTGCTCCATCTCCAGGCACCCTCTCAGCCTTATTAACCAGCCAGCCCTCAGCTCAAATCGAGCTTGCCAAAAGACTCACCAGGGTATTTCCAATAAAAATCACGGATCCTCATAGTGCTCTTTCACATATATTCATTTGTAGCTAACATTAGAATATAATTCAGCAGGAGCAGTTAATCTATTGTTTTTGGAAGGCAAGTTTTTGGAATCTTTTGGAAAATGTGACCGAGGTTAGATTGTAAATAAGGTCATCGACAAAGAGCAAATGGTGATGAAAATAGAGTCTGGGAAAAGCAAGATGAATTTACAAAGAATTTCCAGAATTGCTTTGCTGCCAAGAAAGTTCTTTGGAAGTGGAACCACTGTTGGAAACACAAACTTAAGTTTTGCAAAACAACCTGGCGCTAACACTAACAGCAATTAAAAAATCAAATTATATAGATAGTGTAAAAAGAGAGCAAAAAATGGTGAGGTGGTGTCTATGGTTCATTATCCATTCAGGAAGCTAAAGACAGAGGGACAAAGAACCTGTTCCTGAATCATTGAGTGTGTGTCTTCAGGGTGTTGTACCTCCTCCTTGATGGTAGCAATAAGATGAGGGTATGTTCTGAGTACTGGGAATGATTACTTTGGTTGTTTTAGTAACGCTGGTTCTGGAAATACATGGTCAAAAAATTGGACGTAACGCCACCTCTTTCCTCAATATACTGTTGTGGAATCCGCAATACTCATCAGATAGAGCAGATGGAGCCTCAGTTTTAAACCTCATTGACATAATGGCCTTCTATTGGACTGGTTCGCCTGCATGAAATCAATACTGTGAATAGGTTCCTGCAATGACCAAAGATCAGCTTTATTTGTACATCAAGACATTGAAACATAGAGTGAAATGTGTCATTTGTGCTGAATCAAATCCGCAAGGAATGCACTGGGGAGCAGCCTGCAAGTGTCACCACGCTCCCAGCACCTAACGTAACACGCCCACAACTTACTGTACATCTCAGAATGTGGGTGGAAACCAGAACACCAGGAGAGAAAACATGCAGTCACAGGGAGAAACGTGCAAGCTGCTCACAGACGGGGTGGGAATTGAACCCCAATCAGTAATCGCTAGCACTGTAATGCGATTGCACTAACCACTACACTACTGCGATGCCCAACAAGTCAGATTGAGGCTTGGTTGTTGACAGACTGGTGAGTCTAGAGTTGCATTTGGGCCCGATTACTTCAGCAGAACAGGTCCTCATATATTATTTCATGATATGTAAGGCCCTTTAGCCCATCAAGTTTATACTGGAGTTCTGAGGTTCAATGCCAATTGCTGTACCACTGTGCTACCCAAGAGATGAACAGTTGTTTAATTATTATTATTGTTACTGCCAGATTTATTGAGTTCCTCAGACATCAGGGTAGGGAGTGGACTTGAGGACCAACCTTTGATCTTGGAACCTGGATTACGTGCCCCATGACGTAACCATGACGGGCAGCACAGTGGGGAATTTCGTAGAGTTGCTGCCTTGCAGTGACAGAGACTCAGGTTCAATTCTGACCTTGGGTGCTGAATGTGTAAAGTTTGCCTGTTCTTCCTCTAACCACGATTTAACTCCGGGTGCTCCGCTTTCCTCCCATGTCCCAAGGATGGACAGCTTAGTAGGTTAGTTGGCCACTGTAACTTGCCATCAGTGTGCAGGTGAGGGGCAGAACCTGGGAAGAGCTGATGAGACTATGGAGAGCTGATGAAAATGGGATTAATGCAGGTTCTGTGTAAATATACTTTTCAGGGATCACCATGCAAGTGCCTTCACAATGAAGGTACAACAGCGTCTCTCATTTCTTAGAGGTTTATCTAGATTTGGTATGTCATTAAGAACTTTGACAAACTTGCTTAAGTGCACAGTGGAGAGCATCCTAACTGGCTACATCGTGGCCTGGTATGGAAACACCGATGCCCAGGAATGGAAACGGCTACAGCTCAGTCCATCACAGGCTAAAGACTGATTTATACTTGTGCGTACGGGCTACGCCGTAGGCCTGATTTTCACTTCTGCGTATGCTCTACACCGTAGCGAGCATGTGTTGGTGTGTGCCAAAACGCTAGTTGGCGGTGGGGTTTCTATGCCACTGTGTTGTGTTTCTTCATGAGAGACATGGGCGAGGAAATGCATTTCAAACATTTTCGCATGTCGGCAGGTAGGTTTGACGATTTGGTTCAATTATTTTGCATCGGTGTACAGACACGGCAGAGAAGAAGCAACCGGAAATGCGTAGGAGGCAATGCGATGCTACCAAGCGGACCAATCACAGTTGTTGTGGTCTGCGTCGCAGCGACGTGTGAGTTACTTTATTGGGGAGGTGCACGTCACCCTACGGTGTAGGGTATGCCGTACCTATGGCGTAAATTCGACGCAGGAGTTTAAATTAGGCAAGTCCTCCCCACCATTGAATACATTTACATAGAATGCACCCACAAGAAAGCAGCATCTATCATCAGAAACCCCCACCATCCAGGCCATGCCCTCTTCTCACTATTACCATCCAGTACAAGGCACAGAAGTTTCACGGTGAACAACCATTTTAATTGCAATCCCCATTCTCATTCAAATATTTTGGTCCATGGCTTTGTCTTCTGCCATGACAAGGCCACTCTCATTTTGGAGGAGCAACAGCTCACAGTATGTCTAGGAGGCCTCAGACCTGATGCATGAACATGAAGTTCTCCAACTTCAGGTTATTTTTTCTCCTTCTCCTTCTCCCTCTTCAATTCCCCACTCTGATCCCCTTCTTACCTCTTCTCCTCACCTGCCTATCACTTCCTCCCGGTGCTCCTCCTCCCTCCCTTTCTTCCGTGGACCACTCTCCCCTCCTATCAGATTCCTTCTTTTCCTAACCTGCTGAGTTCCTCCAGCATTTTGCGTTTGCTGTATTGTGTGGATGTATACTTTGATAATAAATTTACTTTGAACTTTAAAACTTTACATTTTGAGATAGGTGATTGAGGGTCATTGTGAAATCAGTGTACTGAAGGGCCCTTTTCTAGGTCTGTCCATGCATCATATCCTAGTGAATTACAGACATCTGCTCCATGGTCCCAGGTAACCCACAAGAGGCGTGGCTGCCAGATTGTCGATCTAACCCAATGCTCCTCAGGTAGAAGGAAAAGAGGCAACTGAGATTATAAGGGAGAGATGGAAAGGAGATGGTTAGGAATCAGGAATGAAAAGAATAGATCACTCTCTTGCTCCCAGTTAGTACCACCTGCAATGTGTCCATAATGGCTTATTAACCATAGAAGTCCACTAGTGCAAAATGAGGCATTCAACACATCATCCCTGTGCTAGATATCTGAAATAGATACCCTCTTGATCTCACTCACTCTGTTCTACCCACACCACATCACCAAATCCTCATCACTACCACCATAATCCTCCCTTTCAACTATTTAATGGATTTATTTTTAAAAATTGAGGACTATGGGTTTGGGAGGGAAAAAGGATTGGGGCTTGTTTTGCTGTTGTTGCTTTGTTGCTTGTTGTGTTTAGTTTTATTCTACTGAGCACTGTGGACATGCTATGTTGGTGCCAAAATGTTTGGTGACACTCGTGGGCTGTCCCCAGCGCATCCTTGGATGTGTTGGTTGTCAACAGAAACAGCGCATTTCACTGTATGTTTTGATGTACACATGATCAATAAACTTGAATCTTGAATCATGAATCTGAATAATGAATCTTGAAAAGTTACAGTTATGTCCACTCCCTGTCAGTCTTGGATTGAAGGAGAAACAAAGTTTTTTTGCAAAGTTTTGTAAAAAGCAACATTAAAATCTGCTCCCTGAAAACTTTTCTCTGGTATCAACCAGTTGCTTAATTTAAATAATTCCAGACTGAGATAATTGTGGAAACATTTCTAAATTGCACAGTCCTGCTACTATTTGTTAAAGGAGATAAGAGATAGGGAGGGAGAGATTTGAAGCAGAGTGTGAGCTGTGACAGGAGCAGGCTCAATGGGCCGAATAGCCTTCATCTACTTTGTTTCATTGCCACACCATCTGATGGGACTGCTTCTAAACTTTCTTACCCTTCTTACACCATCCGAGTTACCCTGGGTCAAGACAAGCAAGAGGTTAGCTGCTGTATTGGTCAAAATCTGACAGTTTTGCAAGGCTAGAAAACCTGAGGAAGGTCTTAGTGAATGTGTGATATGTCCACAATCTCTAGTGATCTACAGTCCATAGTGATCCACAGTCTTTAGTGGTCCAGAGTTCATAGTGTTCTGCAGTCTTTAATAATCTACAGTCTGTATTGGTCCACAGATGGGTGAGTGTGGAGTCCGCAGTCTGTAGTAGTTCACAATCCACTATAGACTGTGAACTGCTCTTCAGTTTGCATAGGTTTAAAATTATACACTAATATCAGCTTCACTTCTGTTAACAAATTTATTTGCCATTTACTTTTAGACTGTTTCTGAAATAGAGCAAATTCAAGACAATTTCTCATCACCATGACGTTAAAAGAGGGATCTCATATATTCGGCCTTACTTCAGAGTTTAGTTGTGTTATTCTGCTGTCTTAGGTGAGAAGATGGTCTTGATGGGCTGGATAGTTACCTGAACTATATCAGGTGTTCAAGAGACCCTTCCTGTCTACCATTGCCCACACTTCTATTTGTTGCTTTGAATATTCTTTTGGAGTTGGACACCAATAAGCTATCTAAGCCGATTGGAGCAATTCCTGAAGCATAAGATCAACTACGAATGAAATAAGTATCAATGCACAATAGGCAAAACATGTTTAGAAAATTAAGGATGGCCCATAACATGAAACTCAATAGATTTTGCTTGTTCTAAATTAGCCACATTTATCTCTATGGACAGGAGATGTTTCAATATCAGTTTCTTCCTGTTTGATAGTGCATCTAACTAAATGAAAATGCAACTTGATCCTGCTTAAAACCAAACATACTCTGCAGGCAGAACATCCACAATTCTCAATCTTTAGCTCCTGTCAACCAGCAAGGTGAAATATAGACTACAAATGGATAACGAGAAGGGTTGGGAGACTGTAATTTAATTGAGAAGTTCAAATGACATCATAAAATCCTCACAAGTCTGGCTCCAGCAGCTGGGAAATGTCAACTGAACCTGGAGATTAGATTATAGCCTTGAAATTGCTACCAGACGTCTTATTTCTCCGTTCTTTGTGCTTTTTTTTTGCTTGCCAAAGTTTTTGTTAGATTGTTGAGTATTTTGGGTTTTTCTGCTGACACTATCAGTGGCCTTCCTCATTGCGAAATGATGACTTATGACAACATTATTCACCTGGAGTGCATTACTTTACGTTACCCTGTATTATACAAAGTGATGGATGCCTCACGGAGTGGGATTACTCAGTCATCTAATGGATATCAGTGTATTTGCAGGAGACCCATTTAGTGTAGGAAAATGGCATTAAGGTAGAAAGAAATTATCCATGATTTTATGAATGGTGGAACACAAGTACATGGGGCCCAAATGTCTCACTCCTGCTTGTATTTTATATGGTAAGAGAACACAATTATTGTCCAGATATCATACTTGTGTTTCTAGGAGACGGGATCATACTTGTGTTACTAGGAGACGGGATCAAAAATTGAGCAACTAGGGGAACTCAACTGGTTAGGCAGCATCTGTAGAGGGAACTGGACTTCTCACATTTCAGCTTGAGGTTCTTCATCTGGACTGAAAAAACAGAGGCGAATGAGCCTGACTAAGGAGGCGAGGGAGAGGGGAAGGGCAAGAGCTATGTCCTTCTGTGTTCGTAGAGTTAGTACCTCAGATTGCCTTGGCATTTAGTACATCTCTGCCTGGAATCAGAATCAGATTTATTATCACTGACTCGTGTGTTGTGAATTTTGTTGTATTGGGACAGCAGTACAGTGTAAAGTTGTAAAATTATGATATACAGTAATTTAAAAATAATAGTGCAAAGGAAAAGGAAGGATGGATCAGTATTCATGAGTCAGAGATGAATCTTCCCAAACTAGAAGCCCTGGATGAAGCAGGAGACTCACAGTTTGCTGAGGCCTCGATCTGTGGTGTTCAGCTTTGGCAGTCCAGAACTCTACAAGTCCAGGTATGATCTGCAGAATACAATCATAAGAGAAAAAGGCAATTCCATGTGTAGTTAAAGTTCCAAAGTTCAAAGTAAATGTAACCAGGTGACCGTTGAATATTATTTTTTATTGTTAAAGTGCACTCATGTATTCACTTTGGTAATGCTAAAATAGCTCCTGTGCCTTTAAAAGTAAACGGTGATGTTATTTTGCATGGGTGGAGTAGAATGAAGAGTTGCCGTGTTAATCTCTGTTCACGTAGCGAGAGTGAGAAGAACTCATTTCAAGGTCTAGCCTATATGTGTTTGGAAGTTAAACACGTATATATTAAAAGTGAGCATATCTGTTAGTTAAGATGAGATGTACTTATTCATATTTTCGATATTGTGTACGAGGTACAGGGTTGATGGGATTCTAACATTGTTTGTATTGGGGTTTTTTTTAGATTTGCCACTACCTTATTGGTTTTGTATATTTGGTTTCAGTTATTTTCATACTGCATACATAACAGGGGTGTGGTCTGAAGTTAAACTGAGATTGTAATAGTGGGAACTTTTTAAAAATTTATTTCATCATTTTTATTTTGATACCCTCTTTCTGAAATAAAACACCTAAAATGGATAAAGGAATTTAAGACCAGAAGAAGTATTTGTTGTCCCGTGTGTGTATTTTTCCCAGGCTACAAAATAAAATTTATTATCAAAGGGCATACGTGTATATGTCACCATATACAACCCTGAGATTCATTGTCTTACTCAATAAACTCCATAGAATAATAACTATAACAAAATCAATAAAAGACTTCAATTGACATAATCGGATGCATAAAGGCTGTGGCAGGGTTTGCATATTATCATCAAGCTTCAAAGTGTGGGCCTCTATACCTCCCACTGCTGTTGGATCCTTGACTTCCTCATTGGGAGACCAGGGTCAGTGCAGATCAGAAATAATATCTCTTCTTCACTGACAACCAACACAGGTGCACCTCAAGGACACATGCTTATCCCACCGCTGTACTCTCTCTGTGTGGCTAGGCACAACTCAAATGTCATCTATAAATTTGCTGTTGTTAGCAGAATCTCAGAAGGCAGCAATGAGGTGTATAGGTGTGAGAAGGAACTGAGAAAGTAGTCTCCCAACAACAGCCTCACACTCAGTATCAGCAAGACCAAGGAACTAATTATGGATTTCAGGAAGGGGAAGTCAAGACCATCCTTTCAGGGAGAAGTATGCACAGTTTCAAGTTGCTGGATGTCAACAACTCAGAGGATCTATCCTGAGCTTAACTTCTAGGCATCCGTTAGTCTCGTGAGACCATGGATTTGCACCTTGGAAAGTTTCCAGTGTGCAGGCCTGGGCAGGGTTGTATGGGAGACTGGCAGTTGCCCAAGCTGCAAGCCTTCCCCTCTCCATGCCACCGATGTTGTCCAAGGGAAGGGCACTAGGACCCAAGCAGCTTGGCACCAGTGTCATCGCAGAGCAATGTGTTGTTAAGTGTCTTGCTCAAGGACACAAACACGCTGCCTCAGCTGAGGCTTGAACCAGTGACCTTCAGGTTACTAGTTCGATGCCTTATCCACTAGACCACACGCCTGAGCTTAACATATTGGTACAATCATGATGAAGGCACACAAACAGTTATAACTCATAAGCAGTTTGAGGCAATTTGGTAAGTCTAGCAAATTTCTATAGATGTACTTTTTAGAGCACTCCAACTGGTTGGATCATGTCTGCATGGAGGCTCCAGCACGCAGGATTGAAAGAGGTTACCAAGGATTGTAGACTTACCAGCTCTATCACTGGTACAACCATCCATTGTGGACATCTTCAAAAGACAATGTCTCAAGAGGGTATCATACATCATTAAGAACCCTCATCATCAAGGACATGCCCTCTTCTCATTATGACCATCGAGGAGAAGATAAAGGTACAATGCAGGTCAATATCTCTGCAAAAGGATCCACTTTTATTTTAAATTTGCAAGGATTACATCAAGAGTTGGTCTCCGCAGCTCTTGGAGACAACATATTCTACAGGCTCATCACCCTTTGGCTGAAGAAATTCCTCCTTATCTTTGTTTAAAAGAGCCTGCTCTTTATTCTGATCCTACTCTCTTCCCAATAGAAACATGCTCTTCACATCCGCTCTATCCAGGCCTTTTAGTATCCGATAGGCTTCAATAAGGTACCTGTGGTGAACTACATATACCTGTCTGGACACGCCCCCTGCTGACTGCTCCTGTGGCTCCTCCCACAGACCCCTGTATAAAGGCGATTGAGGTCTGAGCCCGGCCTTTCAGTCTCCAGGATGTAGTATGGTGGTCAACCACTGCTTGTTCCTTCTTCCAGTCAATAAAAGCAGATATCTCGCCTTTACGTCTCAGAGTGAGTTATTGATGGTGCATCAGTACCCCTACCCCCTCCCCATCCTTCTCCCATGAAATTTTATACATCATTGAAGGCACAAAAAAGGATTGAATGAATTATGCTGTTAACACCTGTGGAGGGATTCGAGAAATTCAATTGCTCTCCATAGAGCAGAAAGGTTTAAAACACAATTAAATTTTTTTTAAAGTCTTTGAAATTAAGATGGGAATTGACAGAGCACACAGGAAGAAACAGTTTCCATTGGAAAGCGAGATGAGGACTAAAGATATTAGAGGGAAATTGTAAGAATTCTTTGTATACTCAGGAGTGTTCTATTCTGAGCTAGAATGCAAGGTCTGAAAAGATGGAGCAAAGAAATTCACTAGTAACCTGTTCTTTTTAAAGGAAGTGGAAAGTGGTGAGAAAGGTTAAAATACTAGTCTGCAACCAACTGGATAACTCTTTCAAATAGCTGTAGAGGAGTGATGAGCCAAGTGCACTGCTTTTGTGCTGTACAGTCCAGTGATTCAGAGGCAAGCCACTCAGTTCACTTCCTCTGTCTACAGTATTTAGTTCAGGCTTGTTCATGTCACTTGGTGGTGTGGATCTCTGTTAATTCCGGCCCAGTCCTGCAGATAACATCAGCTACAGAATGTCACATTCCTATGGAGTACAATAATCATAAGTTACCCTGATCAGACATTGTGCCTGATAGGCTGTCTTTGATCACAACAGCTGCCTTGGGCTAATCTTCTTATCTTGCAGTGTATCTGTTCTTTATCTGCTTACTTTTAGAGAGGCTCTGATGTAATTATTGCCAATTCCAAAATCCAGAAATGTGTTTTAGAGAGGGTTTCATACATAGCTCTGTTGCTATTGACAGAGAAGTGCATCAACATGCTAGTTATTAATCTTGTATTTCACGAATTTTCTTTGCTTTGAAATTTAGTGTTTTTCTTTATGATAAACTTTCATGGTCTCTATTGGCACTTTTTTATATCTTTTATTGTAACTTTTAGTATTTTTATGTATTGCATTGTACTGCTGAGAGAAAACAACGAATTTCATAACATACAGTATGTCAATGGAAAGGAACTTAATTCTGATTCTTAATCTCTCAACCTCCCTGCCTCCCTCCATTCCCAAGGCACTTTAAGACTTAATTCTTTGACCATTTCCTTCATATGGGTCAGTGCTGGATTTTGACTGTTACTGTTACTATGAAATTCCTTTGGTTATACATGGTACATACTGTTTGTATTTATATGCATGTTGTCTATAGGCTGACAATGGAACGAATGCATTACAAGATTCAGGTTCTAGTTCAGAATCAGATGCATTTATCACATGCATATTGAAGCATACAGTGAAATGCATTGTTTGCTTTAACAACCAGGATGTGCTGGGGGTAGCCGCAAGTGTCACCACACATTCCAGCACCAACATAATACAGAACATTACAAAGCAGATTGCAACAAGCAACAAAACATGCCCCTTTCCTCTCTCCCCACCCTTCCATTCACTCTCCACATGGACAGTCCTCCAGTGTCCAATCTCCAGGTCAGCAGTTTATTAAATTAATGCTCTTGCTACTATTGGAGTCATGTTAATTACCAGTACAACAATGAAGAAATGATCATTTAAACCAAGTTAAGATAGCAACTACACAGAAGCTTAAGTCCAAATGAGGGTTCTCAACCTGAAACATCGACAGTCCATTTCCCTCCATAGATGCTGCTTGACCTGAGTTCAATGGATGCCCACACTGAAGATGTTTAAATCTTCTCTTCAACAGGAGTTCAGTGACACACTCCCTCAGTGCTCCCATCTGTGACCTCTGCTGCCCTCCAACTCTTGAACCATGTACTCACCCCAACTCGCTCTTCACTTATCACCTTCCAGCTATCCTTCCCGTCCCCCCTACCTTTTTACCCTGCTATCTTCCCACTTCTTTTCCAGACCCAATGAAGGGTGTCAGCCTGAAACATCAACTGCTTATTCAATTCTATTGATGCTACCGGACCTGCTGGGCTCCGCATCATTTTGTGTGTTCGACTGGTCCAGCAGCACCAACTTTTATTTGTAATATATCCTTGGCACAGTGGAATGTCGCAAGGTGTTTAGCAAGAGAGTTATCTATGAAGCTGATAAGATGATGGTAAGGAAGGGCGAAGGACATTATGGTCAAACTGTTTAGTTTAATGGTGTATAAAGGAGAAAAGGTACTGAGAGTGGAAAGCATTCCAAAGCTTGGTGTAAAAGCAGATACTTCTGCAAATATTCAGCAGTTTGAACAGCTTCAACAGAAGGAGAAGATGGACTAACATTTCAGGTTGAAGATATTTCATCAGAATGGATGTAATGTCATCAACCCAACGGGTCAACTCTCTCTGTCTGTCTTTGCCTAGCCTGCGGAGTATTGCCAGAATTTCAGCATCGACAGTATGCAGCTCTCCAGAGCTTGGTACCCAGGAGAAGAAGGAACAGGCATCAGTGAGGATGCACTTAGACACCAGAATCAGAGGAGCTCAGACATCTGAGAGGACTGGTAAAGTAGGCAACAATAAAGTAACAAACTGACTCCAGCAAATGGGCCTCCTAAGATCCTATTAACAACCCTCTTTAAGTTCATCACATACTTTGCAACTAATTTCATGACATTTGTCAAGGCTAATAAATCTAATTCTGATTCTGATTAAGATCTTACTGATGAATTCTGTTCTGCTTGTGCATTTGGCAGTTTAGCAATGCAAGAAATGGTGCAAGTTTACCATATCAACTATCAGAGCCACTATAATTAAATAACACAAGGTGTGATTACTTGCTGTTATAATTGTTACAATTATACAACAAACAAATCTACAGTACTGAGACTATAAAGTTTTTTGGTGCTTTTATTTTGTAATTTATGTTGACATAAATTCTGCCAAATGACCTAGAATTTAAGGATAATAAATTAGGATAGCTGAGATTTTAAGCAACTGGTAGAAGAATTACCAGGCTAAACTGTAAAACCATTTGATTCAGGTCTGGGAGAATTGGCCACTAGGCCTTGTCGGTGGATTGCACTGTGCTGCATTATGGAGGCAATGTCACAGAGTCAAAGCTTCATCACACAGCACAAAAATGGCCCTTTGGCCCAACTGGTCCATGCTGACCAAGATGTCTATCTACGCTAGTTCCATTTGCCCATGTTTGACCCATATCCTTCTAAACATTCCCTATCTATGTACTAGTTCAAATATCTTAAATGCTGTTAACATACAGTACCTGCCTCAACGACTATTTCTGACCACCTTCTGTGTAAAAGAGAAAAGCTGCCTCTCATGTTCCTATTAAGTCTCTCCCTCTCACCCTAAACCTATGGTGCCTTGCTCTTGATTCCTGGCCTCTGAACTAACCTTTGGAACATCCTTCATCCCCAACATCATTAATGTCCTCCACTAGCTAATGGATGATCACCTTGACATTGTTTCTTGCCATTCCATTGCACAGATGGCTTGCTTAGTGCAGGTCAGAATCTCTGCGAAAGCTCTATTGTTGCTTTGCTACAACGAATGCATCTTTTTTTTAATAATGTCATGCAGTGTGTGTGTTGGCAGCCACCTCTTGGAGAAACAGACAGTTCAGATCTAAAGGCCATGCAAAGGTATCCCGATTTCCAATCATTCAATGCTATTAACTTTACAGGTACTCTCTTTCATTCCTGATACATGGTGTTGCCAGTCTCCAGGCATCCAAATCAATTGATCATTACTCTTGTGGATAGCCTTGGCCCTGAAGATGATACAGAGATCACCTGAATTAATTTCAACATCATCCATTCAGCAGTTGAAGCTTTCTTCCTTGCTTACTTCTCAATGCTACCATCAAAGAGGAGGTACAGGAGCCTGAAGATACATATTCAATATTTTTGGAACAGCTTCTTTCCCTCCACCATCAGGTTTTTGAAGGGACAATGAACTCATCTATACTTCCTCTCTTTTTACACTACTTATTTAATTTAATTTTTATTATATGTTTCCTATTATAATTAATAGTTTTTGTATTATTATGTATAGCAATATATTGCTGCCACAAAACAATAAATTTCATGACACATACCAGTGATATTAGACCTGATTCTGATCCAGTACTATTTAGCTGCCTCCACAAGTTTCAATTTTTCATGAACCTGAGTGCATCTAAAATTTTGTTAGTAATTTGCTGACTTGTGCAAAATCCTTGTCATCCTGTGCTACACACAAAGTACTGGAGGAACTCAGCAGGCCAGGCAGCATCTGTGGGAAGAAGTACAGTTGCCATTTTGGGCCAAAACCCTTTGCCAGTCCTGCTGAAAGGTTTCGGCCCAAAACGTCAACTGCACTTTTTGCATAGATGCTGTCTGGCCTGCTGAGTTCCTCCAGCATTTTGTGTGTGTCGCGTGGATTTCCAGAATCTGCAGATCTTCTCTTCTTCATCCTGTACTGTTTGGCCACACCGTCTGCTGGTCCAGAAATGGCTCAGATCGAAAATTCTATTTTTTGTTTCAAATTCCTCCCTGTATCTTCAGTGGTCAGTGCTTAGTGCTCAAATTCAGCCACTGAGAATCAAATTCAATGACCAGTTCAATGGATTGGATACCCAGATATTGGCAACACCATGTATCAGGAATGAAAAGCAGGGTTTCATAATTTTTTTGGAGAACATCTTGAAGCTTAAAAAGGTATGATATACAGTTTGATACAGGTGGTATCTGTGGACCTTGCAGTATCACAAAATGTAGTGGTAAGTGAATTTATTACCCTTCAAACATCAGGCTCCTGAGCCTGCATGAATAACCCCACTCACATCAGCACTGAACTGATTCCTCAACTAATGAACTCACTCTCAAGGAGTCTACAACTGACTCAGACAAAGTCAGAAGAACTCATCTTGTGAGACGTTATGGGTGGAACTGAGGAATAAGGAAAGTATGACCACTTTAATTGGGCTATATTATAGACTACCCAACAGTGCACAGGATTCAGAGGAACTACTTTGTAAAGAGACTGCAGACTGTTGCAAAAACGTAAGGTTTTTATAGTAGGTGTTTTTAACTTTCTACATATTGAGTAGGACTCCCATACCGTCAAAGGACTAGATGGGATAGAGTTTGTCAAATGTGTTCAGGAAAGTTTCCTTATTCAGTACATAGAAGTTCCAATGAGAGAGTGTATGATGCTTGATCTCTTATTCGGGAATGAGATAGGGCAGGTTACAGATGTGTGTGCAGGAGAACACTTTGCATATACTGATCATAATGTTATTAGTTTCAAAGTAAACATGGAAAAAGATAGGTCTGGTTCACAGGTTGAGATTCTAATTTGGAGAAAGGCCAATATTGGTGGTATTGGAGAGGATCTGGCAAATGTGGATTGGAACAGGTTATTTTCGGGCGAAGGTGTACCGGGTAAGTGGGAGTCCTTCAAAAGTGAAATTTTGAAAGTACAAAGCTTGCATTGGCCTGTCTGATTAATCGGTAAAGATAACAAGTTTATGGAACCTTGATTTTCACGAAATGTTGAGGCCCACATTAAGAAAAAAATTGAGGTGTATAGGAGTTAAAGGCAGGTAGAAACAAATGAGGAACTTATGGAGTGTAAGAAATTCAAAAGAACACTTAAGAAAGAAATCAGGAGGGCTAAAAGAAGGCATGAGGTTGTCCTAGCAAACAAGGTTAAGGAGAACCCTCAGGGATTCTACAGATATGTTAAGAGCAAAAAGATTGCAAGTGACAGAATTGGTCCTCTGATGTATAAAACAATAAGCTAATCTGATTCTGGAAGTAATTCCAGCCATTAAGCATGGACTTTTTTGGCCTTTCTGAAGCACCTTGCACCCATGGACTGGAGGGGATAAAGGTGAACTCTTCAAATGTTGCTGCCTGCAGAAATTCATATCATTTTGCCTTTGCTTCATGATGGCATGCAAGCCATGATGACAGCCTCACTGAAGACCAGTGTCAAACAAGAATGTTTCACTGCCCTGACTGTAACTTAAATCTTTCTCATTACAGTGCTGCCCTCAACTCCAACAAGCTTCCCTCAGGAGTGAAACTAATCTTCAGACCCTGATGGGACCCTTTTCAACATACAGTGCAGACACCCCAGAACGAAGGTCACACAAAGCTTAGCACTCTGCTGACCACAAATGAATTTCCATGAACGTGGAGACCAAGATTAGTATTAATATGATACTGATGCTGAAGAGGGTCAGTATCAAGACACAATATTATTTATTTAAACTTTTTTTATTATTTGCATGATTTATCTTCTTTTGCACATTGGTTGTTTAAGTACAGTTTTATTCAAAAATAATATTTAATTTCTTTATTTTCCAGTAATCTATGAGAAAAAATAAATCTCAATGTAGTATATGATGATATATAGAATTTATTTTGAAACATTAAAACTTTACTATGAAGATCCAAACTATTGTTGATTTATTCACTGAAGCCTATAAGAGAATATTCTTCACCCTCAACATGTTCAAGGTGAAGTTCAACTACCAATATACCAACCATCCTCTTACAATTAAGCTTCATGACAAGATCTTGGAGATACAGTCCCTTTCCACATATTTATAGAAGAAGGCAGACATTGATAATAAAATTCACCATCTATGCACCAGCACAGCGTATCAAATCAAGTCAAGTCAAGTCAACTTTTATTGTCATTTCGACCATAACTGCTGGTACAGTACATAGTAAAAATGAGACAACGTTTTTCAGGACCATGGTGTTACATAACACAGTACAAAAAACTAGACTGAACTACGTAATATTAAAAAAAACAACACAGAGAAAGCTACACTAGACTACAGACCTACACTGGACTGCATAAAGTGTTTGAATAACACTTATCTGCATAAAGGGTGGAAAAGGGTGTTTGAATACCTAGACTTCTAAGTTACAAACTAATTTATGGTGTACCAGGCAGCAGTGGTCCCTGTTCTATATGTTTTTGAGAACTAGACTACCTACAGCAGGCATCTGGAGGAACAGGAAAGATCCCACCAATGCTGTCTCCACAAAATCTTCCAAGTTCACTGGCAGAATAAACAAGTTAATTTCAGTTTCTTCACCAAAACCAGCATTCCCAACACTGATGCCCTAGTTCAAATCAATCTAATCAATTAAGCAAGACATTTTGTTTTTGTGTAAAGCAGCAGATTCCTGAAACAGTTGCTCTATTCTAACTTCCATCATACAGCAGATTATCAGGCGAACAGGAGAAAAGGTTTGAGGATGTGCCTAGAGCTTTCCTTGATAAAATGAGCAGTCACACTCACTCTTGGAAACACTGGGCCACAACCACTTAGAGAGGGGAAAGAGTGTTCAGGGTGATGTGAAGAACAGTGTAATTCCTAAGACACGTTGTACAAACAGCAGAAAGACCACTCCACGTCATAAACAATCCACCCAGTTAGATAACACTTGTTGAGGTTCTAGAGTAGACCATCTAAGGAGAAGGGGGAATGACGCTCACCTTGGAGTCAGGTGTTTTTTGGTTCAAGTCCCAATCTGCACTAAACAGTTTCCACCAGGATCAAGGACAACTTCTATCCCATGTTTTCAGACTCTTGAGCAATAAGTTTGACTCCTGACCTCACAATCTATCTCGCTATGATCTTGCGCTTTATCATTTACCTGGTCTGTACTTTTTCAGAGGCTTTTACACTTCATTCTACATTGACTCTGCTTTACTTTGTTCTAGCTCAATGCACCATGTAAATATTTGATCTGGATAAATGGCGTGCAAGACAAGCTTTTCACTGTATCTCTGTACATATGACAGTAGTAAACTAATCCCAATACCAATACAGTGAAATCTGGACTGGCTCCCCAGTGTGAAGGAATGTTCCACTGTTAATGTTGCACTGTCTTCCTCTTGAAACAACCTATCCTCTTAAATACGCAGTTGTCAAAGATCTTGTTTCAAAGAAGTGAGAATTATTTTTGCTGTTCTGTCAAGATTTATCCATCAAAAATGCTAGCACACACAGAATATCTGGATATTATCACCTTGCTGTTTGAGCAGCCTTGCTGCCCTTTGGGACAACAACTGAGATACTCCAGTCAGTCAAAGGAAATGCTTTAATTAAACCTGTCTACATAATAATCAAGTATCCCTGTCCTTTGGAGAAGAACAGGATATTCGCTGCTCTTACCAAATAGCACCATGAAATCTTTTAGGATGATAGATGGAGAAATGGTTCAAATCTTGCTGAAAAGAATAACATTCTGCAGGAGTGCTATAGCCACTGAGCACTGCCCTGAAGACAAATCTTATGAAATGCATGAGTTTACAATGAAATGAGCGATGTTGGTTTACTTCCAAAAACACCACAAAATTATGGCCGGTTAAATAGAGCATCTGCATACTTCTAATTTTAAAAGCTTCATTTAATGTTATAAACAGAAGATGTTCTGCAGATGCTAGAAATCTGGAGTAACACACTCAAAATACTGGAGGAACTCAGCTTGTCAGGCAGCATCTATGGAGAGGAACAAAGAGACTTTTCAGACCAACACCCCTTCATCAGGGCACTTAAGCATCAATGTCTTGTAAAAATAAAGCTCCAAAACAGAACGGTGATTTAGAACAATGGGTTGTGCCTAGTCCAGTGTAGCTGAATATTTAATTTCCTTTTTCCATCTGGGCTCGTCAAGCTGTCATCCATGCTCAATATGTAATGCTTAACACATTAGTTGCTACTGTCAGCTAGAGTGCAAACAACATACTTCCCTTGCTCACAGGCTGTACAGATGCTCCATCAGTTCATAGTGGTGGGGAACTGTGACACAGCACACTGACAAGGAATCGAAATGGGACAAATCCAATTAATAATTCTTGCTTTGGTAATAAAAAGTTTTGTGCATAACGTTGGAAGCATTTCACAGCACAAGCACTTAATATAACTTAAGAGAAAGCAAATGTTTCAGATCATCCCTGACACCCTTATTCACCCCGTTGTTATTTCTCATCTCAATCATCTCTGTATTCTGTTTGCCATCTTCCCTTACATTTTCTGTCAACTTAATGTCACCCAAAATTCTACTGCACATAATCAAACTTGTATTAGGTCATAGACACCCATCACTCTCCCTCCAGCTGGCTAATGTACTGAATTTTAAAGTTCTTCTGTCCCATCACTTTCTGTCACTGTAACCTTACCCTAGCCTACCAGATCTTCATCTCTGCTTTATCAGCTTTCCTGATTTTAATTGCTCCACAATTTGTTCTCTGATAGTCAGGAGTCTCTTCCTAACACTCCCCACTCTCCCTCATCCTCAAAAAAGCTCCTTAAAACTAAAGCTTTCACCAAGCTTTCATCCTATCACTAATTTCCTCTTGTTGGCACCCCTGTGTAGTGTCTTAGACAAAGGGTCCTGATGAAGGGTCTCAGCCTGAAACATCAACTCTTTACTCCTCTCCATAGATGCTGCCTGATCTGCTGAGTTCCTCCAGCATTTTATATGTGTTACTCTGGATTTCCAGTATCTGCAAATTACCTTGCGATTATTGGGATTAAGGGAGGCTTTTATTAAACAGTATATAGATGCGGCATACTTCTCATTGGTCATTCTCATTGTTACTCTAGACTTTTGTTTTTAAAGACTAGCAAATTGTTTGATGTATTAATTCATCGTGGGCTCTGCTGTGTTACTGAGCTTCCGCTGTCGGGTTCAGTGACCCAGTAGAGTACCCTGTAACTGTTACCACCTGTCCAAGCGGGTGTCATCATACCTAGAACACTGAATGCTGGGAGGCACATCAGTGTTGTTTATTATATTAGTAGTAGGCAGCCGTCAATCCCAGGGGATCATGGGTTTTCGCCTCTAGTGGACTGTGTCCTCTCCAGGGTGCAAACTTGGGCAGGAAGATTTGAAGAACCGGCTGTTGCCCATGCAGCGGGCTCCCCCTCTTCACGTCACTGACGTAGTCAAAGGGAAGGGCAAGTGCCAATACAGCTTGGCACCAGTGTCGTCACAGAGGGCGCTGAAGTTATAAACAATATATTTATTTATATTATCTACGTTGTAGTAGCATTGCACTAACCACTACGTTACTGTGGCGCCTTTATCCATCATGTTTATAATGCATTGAGCTGCCACTTGTGATAGCTAATTTCCATGGCATTTAAACCCTGTGTTTGTATGCCTATGGTAATAAACTTGAACTTGAATGTGAATTTGAATTCCCCTTCAAAAGGAAGTCAAAGATCATTACATCAAATTGGTGAACACCGCAGCACCGATTAGTTCTCTCTCACTCTCAAGAGCACTAAGCAATGTCGTGCATGTTGTCGAGAGCCCCAAGGAGTTCATACCTTCCATACCACCAGCTAGTGACAGGGTACAAAATGGCCTCGATTACACCTTACCAAGGTCAAAGCGGTAGCCTAAAGAAATTTATCCTGCCTTGAAGTCGTTTGTCGGGCTTGGGTTATGTACAGCTAATTTTTCATAAGTTCTATTGTTTTCCTGTAATTGCTTGCAAGAAAATGAATCTCAAGGAATTATATGATGGCATACAGTATATGAACTTTGATAATAAATTTATTTTTGAACTTTGTGTCAGGATCGAGATCACTGGCCATGCCTGAGATACTGAACTAAGTTATTCTGCACTCAGCTTCTTTCTTGTGAGTTACCCTGCACTGGGACAGCAAACCAGTTGACCAGTTTGTCAGACAGTAGGGAAGGCCATGGATTGACATATTGGAATGGGAATGGGAAGTGGAATTGAAATGGGTGACCACTGGGAGATCCTGCTTCTCATATCAGAATGGGAATGGGATGAGGCCGCACTCAGATTGGAGAAACAACACCTGATACTCCGTCTGGGTAGCCTCCAACCTGATGGCATGAACATAGATTTCTCAAACTTCTGGTAATGCCCCCCCACCCCACTTCACCATTCCCCATCCCCTTTTCCCTCTCTCACCTTAACTCCTTGCCTGCCCATCACCTCCCTCTGGTGCTCCTCCTCCCTTTTCTTTCTTCCATGGCCTTCTATCTTCTCCTATTAGATTCCCCTTCTCTATCCCTCTATCTCTTTCACCAATCAATTTCCCAGATCTTTACTTCATCCCTCCACCTCCCGGTTTCACCTATCACCTTGTGTTTTTCTCTCTCCCCTCCACCCACCTTTTAAGTCTATTCCTCATCTTTTTTTTTCTCCAGTCTTGCCGAAGAGTCTCAGCCTGAAACATCGACCATACTTTTTTCTGAGCTCCTCCAGAATTTTGTGTGTGTTACTTGGCTTTCCAGCATCTGCAGATTTTCTTTTGTTTGCTTTTGAACTCAGTGGCCACTAATAAAGTGGGCACTGAGCATATGTTTGTGGCCTTCTGCTGCTGCAGCCCATCCACTTCAAGGTTCAATGTGTTGTGCATTCCGAGATGCTCTCCTGCATACCTCTGTCACAGCACGTGGCTATTTGAGCTAGTTCCTGTCAGCTTGAACCAGTCTGGCCATTTCCCTCTGACCTCTTCTCATTAAAAAAGCGCTTTCACACATTGAACTGCCACTCACTGGATGTTGCACCATCCTCTGTAAATTCTAGAGACTGTTGTGCATGAAAATCCCAGGTGATCAGCTGTTTCTTCGATAATCAAGCCACCCATTCTGTCACCAACAATCATTCCATAGTCAAAGTCACTTCTTTCCCACTCTGATGTTTGGTCTAAATAACAACTGAACCTTTTGATCGTGTCTGCGTGCTTTAAGCATAAAGTTGCGGCCATATAATTGGCTGATTAGATATTTGCATTAACGAGCAGGTGTACAGATATACCTGATAAGGTGGCCACGAAGTGTATATAACAACTAAGTATCTACAGTTCTTTGGGGAAATGAATCCAAAGATTCACTGAATAAAATGATTTCTCTGCATCTCAGTTCAAAGTAGCTGCCCCCAATCCTGAAACAGTGCCACCTAAATATAGATTCTGCAGCTTGGTACCCAGCGCCTGCTGTTGTTCTCATGGATATTGTCCACCCTCAACATATTCTCCAACATGAGGCCATCCTGCTCATAGTAACATCCATCTTTGTATATTGAATGGCTCTGGTTGCTTTTTGAGTACATGTTTAGCCCAAGGAATGGAGCTGGTGGTAAAATGCACAATTAACAAAGTCCACTAGAGTAAGTGTGGTCTCTGAATGAAAACTATACAAAATAAGAAATATTGATGCAAAAATATTCGTAAACATTTTCAAATTTCGTCAAATTAGATAAATACCCATGAAGGGTCTTGATCCAAAGCATCGACTATTTATTGCTTTCTGTATATGCTGCCGGACTGGCTAAGTTCATCCAGAATTTTGTGTGTGTTGTTGCAATGAATGTCTGCAGTGTTATGGAACAAGGAATCAAGCCTTTCAACCCACCAAGTCTACATGGACCACCCGTTTGCACTAGTGCTATCAATAAACTAACTCCACCATAAATGGTCCCAAGCTCAGCAGTGAAAGCAGGAAGCTTGGGCATGGGGCTAGCAACCCTATCCTGTAAAAACCTGGAGCCACAGAAACACCAACAGAAGCTCCAAGGTCATCACCCCTAGGAGAAGGAAGATCTTTGAAGATGGATTACATCTGGGCACAACTTGAAAGACTGGTCCAGGACAGAGGAACATAAGAACATAAAAAATAGGACCATGAGTAGGTCATCTGGCCTGTCGAGCCTGCACCACCGTTCAATAAGGTCATGGCTGATCTGACCATGGACTCATCTCCACCTACCTGCCTTTTCCCCATTACCCTTAATTCCCCTACTATACAAAAATCTATCCTACCTTGTCCTAAATATATTTACTGAGGTAGTCTCCACTGGTTTATTGGGCAGAGAATTCCACAGATTCACCACTCACTGGGAAAACCAGGTCCTCCTCATCTCTGTTCTAAATCTACTCCCCCGAATCTTGAGGCTATGTCCCCTAGTTCTAGTCTCACCTACCAGTGGAAACAACTTTCCTGCCTCTATCTTATCTATTCTTTTTTTAATTTTATACGTTTCTATAAGATCTCCTCTCATTCTTCTGAATTCCAGCGAGAACAGTCCCAGGCGACTCAATCTCTCCTTGTAGACTAAACCCCTCATCTCTGGAATCAACCTGGTGAACCTGCTCTGCACCACCTCCAAAGCCAGTATATCCTTCCTCAAGTAAGGAGACAGAACTGCACACAGTACTCCAGGTGCGGCCTCACCAGTACCCTGTACAGTTGCAGCATATCCTCCCTGCTCTTAAATTCAGTGTCTCTAGCAAGAATGCCTGCATTCCAATTGTATTCTTGATAGCCTGCTGCACCCGCAAACCAACATTTTGTGATTCATACACAAGCACTCCCAAGTCCCTCTGCACCGCGGCATGCTGCAATTTTTTACCATTTAAATTATAATCTAACAGTAGGACTCTGGTGACCTACTGTTGGCGGCCTATACCTCTGTAGGGGTGTTGGGCTAAAGTAAACTAAAAGTGTCAGCAAAGTAGAAAATTAAATCCAGCATTGAACTATTCTGCTTCCTAATGTTATTTGCCTGTAATTCATTTGATTGCTCAGTCCATGGTAAGTTATTTATTTAAACTGGGCTGAAGTGCTCTGGTTTAAAGCTTCCACGGTGGAAGATTATACTTCTAAGCTCATCAATAGAGTATTAATATTCTGAAGCATAATAACTGCTCCAGATTTCAGATTAACTAGCATTACTAGCCTCCCATGGTCTAAGGATCTAGAGCACTGCCAGATGAAAATGAAATGTGTCAGAGTCAACAGCTGCTTTCATATTAAATGCCATCTCAGAATTCAATGTTCATTGGCATTGTGTTGGTTTAAAAGTTAGCAAAATAATTTTTATTGCTGGAAAAAGACTAGCAATATCACAAAAGGTCCCACCTGCTCATGGACTGTTTGTCCCACTCTCATCAGGGAGGAGGCTACGTAGCATGCACACCAGGACCAGCAGACTCAAAAATATTTACCTTCCCCCAACAGTAAGGTTAATTAACACCTCCATTAACCATCCCACCCACAACACCCCTAATCACTACTACTGTACCATTTCCTTTCAGTCTTACGTAGAGACTCTCCTGTACCAGGCATCACTGTGAACATACAGTCAATCTATCTATATTAGCTATCTCATGTATTTATGCAATATTTATATAGAGTTTTTAAATTTTATTCTTCATCTTATTGTGTTTTAATATGTTACATTGGATTCAGAGTAGCAATTATTACATTTCCCTTTACATGTGTACTGGAAATGAGATTAAATAATCTGGAATTTTGAATCTTGTTTTTTATATGTCAGTGGACAATAAATGAGTGAACAATCTGCCCAGTGTGATCAAGCTCATGGTCAGAAAATACAGGTTTAGGATGTCATTCTGACGTTGGGAAATTTAGTGCCAAAGTTACAAGAGATTTTTAGGAGAGCTGGCAGTGAAATTCAAAGCGTAAAATAAACAAATCTGCTTAGTAAGGAACTGGAGCATGCCGTATAATTACTGACAATGTGGGCTGGTTTCTTTTAGGTCAGTGTGTATGTTTTGGGGGAGATCATAATTCCAACAAATGTCGTACTTCTCTGAAGAATATTGGAAATGAACAGTTTCACAAAAAATAAGAGGACAGAAGCTAGCACCAGCATCTGCTCTCGGTACAGACCCCCAACATACAGCTGTCCACAAAGATCCTGTGATCCCTTGTGATGTAGTTTCCCTTTTTATCAGCTTCAGCAGCCATTGCGCCCTGGCTTCTCAAAGAGACAAACCAGTGCTGTAATTTTAACAGACACCTTCATCTACTGACAGGCTGCAAAAAAAGGGCATAAGATTAAAACAGGAACTAAAGTATCAAAAGCAAACTTTAAGGAGTAAATAATTTTAAAAATGTGAAATTTTCATTTATGTTTTCAAGAATGAATCTCAATTGATTTAAACTCTGGTACTAAGGTCAAAAGAGATTGTTAAGCAATAACAAATGTTTCAGCATGTCATTTAGAACACAGGCACTCTTCGTTTGGCAATACGTACAAAAAAGCTGGATGAACTCATCCGACCTGCTGAGTTCATCCAGCTTTTTTGTACGTCTTGATTTGACCACAGCATCTGCAGTGAACTTTGTGTTTACTCTTCGTTTGACAATGTTCATCTTTTTCACATTTTACTTTGACAATATTATTTGCAGTTTGTTAACCGTCTTATCAGTTCACTGATCACACCAAAGGGGGCAGCACCCAATGGAGGAGCAAGTTGATACTGACAACAACTCTGGAGCTTGTATTAATGACTGTACATGCGTGAATTGCAGGGTTGTTGCTACATTTCCTGCATTGCAGAGTGGATGCTCATCGCCCCTCTATTATTCTTGCTGCAGTTTCATGATAAATAACAGAGCCTATCACCAATGGAAACTTTGAGTGAGTAGATTTCTAGCCATATTAACAAAATCGATGTACATATCACCTATTAGATTCTGAGTAAATGGTGCACATTTATATGTGCTAATTTATGAAAGTAGGCTGCATATATAAAACTTATGAGGGGCATAAATAGGGTTATACAAGCAGGATTTTTCCACTGAGGTTGGGAGAAGCCAGAACCAGGGGCCATAGGTTAAGAGTGAAAGGTGAAATATTTAAGGGGAAGTTCTTCATTCAGAGGGTGGTGCGAGTGTGGGATGAGCTGCGAGAGGGAGAGGTAAAAGTGGGTTAGATTTCAACATTTAAGGGAAGTTTGGATAAATGCATGGATGGGAGGGGTATGGTGCAGGTGCAGGTCAATGGGGCTTGGCAGATTAACAGCTCAGTATGGATTAGATGGGCCAAAGGGTCTGTTTCCGTGCTGTAGTATTCTATGACTCTGTGGCTTGCATTGTCACGTGTTAAGAAAAAGTGTTTTAAAAAATTAACCTTCTGATCCTCAACTGAGAGCCATGCAAAATCATCCAAATGTCTTTTAAACTATTTTTCAGAATCTGGAAGTTGCCGGTAAGGCCAGCATTTATTCTCTGTCCTTCCTAGTCTTTGAGAAGAAAGTGTTCTTTCTTGAACACTGGAATTCTTCTTGTGAAGTACCCCCAAAGCACTAGTAGGAGTTCCAGCATTCTGATCCAAAGTTGATATAGGGTACCTCCTAGTACTGCAAGGAAGATGGTAGAGGAGACATGCTGCCCTTGTCTTTCTTGCAGGCAGAGGTCACCACTGGGAAAATGAATAGGTAATTGTAGTGTTCTACCTTGGTATCTTTAGACTTCGCATAGTGCTATTGTGAAGAGAGTTTTCTCACCGTGATGAATTTGTTTGTTTTGTTTTGTTTGTCTGTTTATTGATTGCTTGAGATACAGCTCAAAATTGCCCCTCGAGCCACGCTGCCCAGCAACCCTTAATTATCACAGGACAATTTACAATGACCAAATAACTTACCAACTGAGATGTCCTTGGACTGTAGGAAGAAAGCAAAGCACCAGGAGGAAACCCACGAGGTCACAGGGAGAACATACAAACTCCTTACGAACAGAGGCGGGAATTGAACCTGGATCGCTGGTACTGTAAAGCGCTGCACTCAGTACTCTGCCACAGTGCCATCCCATATTTAATTACAAATTAATATTCTATTGATCTTTAGAACTTAATCTACTCCCAAGTACTCTCTTATTCATTTTCTCTTGGGATGTATAACCATATAACAATTACAGCACTGAAACAGGCCATCTCGGCCCTTCTAGTCCGTGCCGAACGCTTACTCTCATCTAGTCCCACCTATCTGCACTCAGCCCATAACCCTCCATTCCTTTCCTGTCCATATACCTATCCAATTTATTTTTTAATTGACAAAATCGAACCTGCCTCTACCATTTCTACTGGAAGCTCATTCCACACAGCTACCACTCTCTGAGTAAAGAAGTTCCCCCTCGTGTTACCCCTAAACTTTTGCCCCTTAACTCTCAGCTCATGTCCTCTTGTTTGAATTTCCCCTACTCTCAATGGAAAAAGCTTATCCACGTCAACTCTATCAACCCCCCTCATAATTTTAAATACCTCTGTCAAGTCCCCCCTCAACCTCCTATGCTTCAAAGAATAAAGACCTAACTTGTTCAACCTTTCTCTGTAACTTAGGTGCTGAAACCCAGGTAACATTCTAGTAAATCGCTGTACATTTCACAGACATGACCATTATTTATTACTCATAGAACATAGAATAGTACAGCACAGTACAGGCCCTTCTGCCCACAATGTTGTGCCGACCCTTAAACCCTGCCTCCCATATAAACCCCCACCTTAAATTCCTCCATATACCTGTCTAGTAGTCTCTTAAATTTCATCCTGAGTCAGCTTTAGTTTAAATTTCAATTGGGATCCTTGTTTCAGCCCTTGGGTTGGTCATCTGTTAACCTAATCCCATTCTAACTCTTACTGGCAGGTTGACAAGCCTCTGTTATCTGACGAGAGTTTGGGAATATTTTGGCAACAGCAGTGGAGAAAGTTCTGTCTGGTGAATATGTTCACCCTGAGTTGATTGGAGCTTATCTATAGAACTTTTTTTTAGAATATAAAAGTTGGGACATGATGTTGAACCTTTATGAAATGTTAAACTACACTTGGAGTGTTATATGTCATTCTGGTCACCACTCAACAGGATTGTGGTTAAGCTGGAGAGGATGCAGAGCAGATTCAACAAGATTGGTGGATTTTAGTTCTGGAGAGAAATTGGAGAGGCTGGGCTTGTTTTCCATGGAGCAAAGAAGGTTGAGAGGAGACTTACTAGATGCATATAAAATTTTAAGAGGCACAGATAGGGTAGATTGTCAGTATTTTTTCTATGGTCTGGGCATCAAAGGCAAGATTTAAAGTGTAAGGAAGGGGTTTAAAAGTAGATTTGAGGAGAAAGAATTTTACACACAGAGTGGTTGATTTCTGGAACTAACTGCCAGAAGAGGTGGTGGAATCAAATACAATCACTTGCATAGGCAGAGCAGAAAAGGATTTTGACTTAATGCAGACAGTGCAGATTAGTGTAGATAATCAAAAAGTTCAGTATGTTTGTGATGGGATGAAGGTTCTGTTTCTGTATTGTACCAATCTGACCCTGTAACCTAACAGTTGAGTGGCTGTAAAAGGGTTAAGCCCATGGAATAGGGAAGAAGCATGAACAATCTTTAACAAAGATTATTTTTTTAGAATTATTTTTAATGCAAATCAAATGACAGCAGTAATGGAATGAAATGAAAGCACACAATTATTGTTTGCATTAAGCTTATTCAATCTCTTACAAAACAAGCCTTGTGTAAACTAATGATATAACACAACTGTAGTTGAAATTAATATTTTGTGGCAACAAATTTGTTTCCTGAGGATTGAGTGGGCCAAAACTGATTGCAGTCTGCGATAATTATAAACACCAGTGCTTTGTGTGAAGTAAGTTCTCCAATATATTGGAGATGTGTTCTTACTACACTTGGCTATTCCACTAAAAATTTAGTGCCAAGTATTAATGTAGTACAGGTGAGCTATTTATCAAGTGACAAATTTAGAGAGAGAATGTGTTCATGGTTCTGTGTTCATTGTTGAACAGGAAAAGCCTTGAATAATTTTTATATTTATTATACTCAAGTTAAATAAATAATCATTGTTACCAGCATATTTTAGAGCAGGTCAGACTTATCAATCAAAATGTCATAGTTTGTCCTGGTGTTGTGGACTATTCTCCAGTAAACATGCATGGAATATAGACCAGTACAGGCCCTTCAGCCCACAATGTCTGTGCTGAATTCAAAGCTGAATTAAACTAAATCTCTTCTGTCTGTACATGGTCCTTGTGCCTCAATTCCCCACATATTCATGTATCTGTCCAGCTGCCTCTTAAGTGCCAATATTTTATCTGCTTCCAATATTACCTCCAGCAGCCCATTCCAGACACCTACCACTCTGTGCTAAAAAGAACTCTGCTCCATTCACCTCCTTTAAAGTTTTCCCCTCTCACCTTCAATGCACATGCTCCAGTTTCTGGGAAAAAGATTCTGACTCCCTCCCCTTTCTACATCTCTAATAATTTTATGAACTTTTATCAGGTCACCGCTCAGCCTCTGGTGCTCAAGAGAAAACAACCCAAGTTTGTCCAAACTCTGTTCTATTTCCACAATGATGGAGATTGCTGGTGATAAATTCAGTATGTTTATTAAATTATCACTATGATTATCCTTTTAAATTTTTCGATATATGGAGATGTAGTCAACAGTTCTGGTTGATAACCTTTCATCCAAACTGATTAAAGGTAGAAAACAGATTTTAAACAAATCAGAAAGGAGGGAAAGGAAATTGAGACATAACACACACAATGGTCAAGCAGTATTTGCAGAAAGACAACATTTGAAATGCAAGAGATTCCGCAGATGCTGGAAATCCAGAGCAACACACACAAAATGCTAGAGGAATTTAGTAGGTCAGGCAGCAACTATGAAGAAGAATTATCAGTTGACATTTCCCGCCAAGATCCTTCATCAGAACAGGAAAGGAAGGGGGATAAAAGCCAAAATAAGAAGGTGGGGGCCTTAAAGCTCTCTGCTTCTTTCTAAACTACAGACCTAACCAGTTTCCCTCCACCATCCTCCTCCTCTGTATGGTAGAACTGGTCCTCCCACTTTCTCCAAACCAAAGGTGTAGCGATGGGCAACATTGCATCATCCAAGAGAGAAGATGCCTGTGTGTTTACGTTCTCATTCTAAAGGCTACAGTAAAAAAACACCAGGCTGACACTCCCAATGAAGCATTGAGGAATGCTGCATGATCAGAGGTGCCATCTTTCATTAAAAATATTAAAATGATACTCCATCTGTTAACTTGGATGGGATGGATGCAAAAGATCCCATGGCACTAAACTGAATTCTCCCCAATGCCCCAGCCAATATTCCTTCCTCAATTAACTTTACTAAACAGATTTTCTGGTCGTTACTGGTTGTGGGAACCTGTAGTGCTGAATTTAGTTGCTGTTTCTCCTGCATTTTAAGAGCAAGTGCACTTCAACGCTAGAATTTGTCTGTGAAACTCTTTGAAATGCCCTGAAGTTGTGAAAATAACCATATAAATGCCAGTATTTCTTTTGTTTTTTGAATGATGTGCTTTTGATTTTCTATCCAAGATGGTCATGCAACAATTAAATCTGTCTCCATCCCACATCACAGTTTCATAGGACTTGAAATGGAGGTTTCATGAGACAGTTATTGTGTATCTTTTGTATAAGATATGGAAATATTATATTAACCCATTCCAATCTCTGGAATCCTCCTTCCTTCAAACAAATGCGTTCACTCTCCCTGCGTCAGGTCCACAAGTTGACCTGATGCTTGAGGAACTACGTGGGCTACTCATGCTTTGGTTTTCTCGCTTGGAACAGTAGACAAGTCTCCCCAGGGTAAATTCTGGGGACCCGCAGAAGTTCATCGTCCACTTGTGATATGATTTCCTGTTTTAAGTCAAATGTGAGAGAAATCAGTGTACCTTCCTCCTGTGATTAGGTGCACTGATATACATACATAGATAATATGTGTGCTAGATCTGAAGCTTCGGTTCATCATAAAAGAGACACAAGGAAGTTGCTATTGTCTCTAAAGGTATGGCCACAACTGTGCTCAAATATAAGTATCTAGATGGGTTATCCACTTTTGTGGTAACATTGATAGATTGTTAGCCCCCATTGCATCATTCTCTCTAATTCCTCTGATGCACCATCAATAACTCTTGGAGACGTGAGGCGAGATATAGGCTTTTATTGGCTGGAAGAAAGAACAAGCGGCAATTGACCACCAGACTGCATCCTGGAGACTGAGGCCGGGGGCGGTGCCCCCAATCGCCTGGGTCCGTGGGAGGAGCCACAGAAGCAGTCAGCGGGGGGGGGGGGGGGGGGGGCGTGTCCAGACAAGTATATGTAGTTCACCACATCCTCCAAGTGCAATTTTACAATGATCCTTGGTAGTTTACCACTATAGACTTATACACAAATACTTAGATGCAGCCATTGTCAGTTACAGTTACTTCTCAACTTTCTACTTGTGCTTTTTCCAGTGACTGTGTTTACTGCTCTTGAGACATCTTTGTATTTTCCAGGACTAGACACTGTGTGTCCTTGGCTGAATTACCCTGAACATTTTTTAATTCCTCAATAGCCAATCTTTCACAAAATATCTCACAGCAAACAGTGGTGTCCATTCTATTTGCAGTCTCCTAAAAGTGTCCAACCAATCTCCACTTTAGTGGAGTACTTCCTCTAAGCTATAAAGGATAAATCAAAAAAAGTGTTGTTGCAATACTTACTCCTTTCATTAATTTTTCAGTAAATGAGGGTTTAAAGTGACTAGTTTAAATTCCAACAGTGTAAAAAAAGCAGTGAAATTCTGAGATTGCAAGAACGATACAAAGGTTTATGAATGTTGACTGGTATGCCTTGTTATGTTACAGTCTGTGTGTACATTGAAGATTTGTCCAACATTGGCCTTACGTTACTAATAAAGTCCAGAAACAAACTAGGTTATTGTATCAAGCTAATTCTTAATAAGCAAGAAATTCATGGATTCCTTTTGGTCACATTCATTGGCAGGAATTCTCAATGTCTTTCTGTGGGTGGATTTCCTGATGGTTTCTCAACATGACCATTTTGAATAAAAAGTAGTTAGACCATAAGACCATAAGACATAGGAGCAGAATTAGGCCATTTTGCCCATGGAGTCTGCTCTGCCATTCAATCATTGCTGATCCTTTCTCCCCTTCCTCGACCTCACTCTCCGGCCTTCTCCTCATAATCTTTGATGCCTTGTCCAATCAACAACCTATCAAGCTCTGCCTTAAGTACACCTGACAACCCGGCCTGCTCAGCTGCCTGTGGTTACAAATTCCACAAGTTCACCACCCTCTGGCAAAAGAAATTTCTCCACATTTCTGTTTTAAATGGATGCCCCTCTATCCTGACGCTGTGCCCTCTTGACCTAGATACCCCCTGCATGGAAACATATATAATCTGTCTGGGCCTTTCAACATTTGAAAGATATCAATGAGATTTCCCCCATCATCCTTCTAAATTTCAGCTAGTACAGACCCAGAACCATCAAACATTTCTCGTATGATGACCCGTAAATCCCCAGAATCATCATTGTGAACCTCCTTTGAACCCTTTCCAAAGTTAGCACATCTTTTTCTTAGATGAGGAACCTAAAACTGTTCACTCAAGGTGAGGCCTCACCAGTGCCTTATAAAGCCTCAGTAACGCATCCTGCTCTTGTATTCTAGACCTAACATTGCATTTGCCTTCCTCACCACTGATTCTACCTGCAAGTTAATCTTTAGTTTCCCCTTGCATCTCAGGTTTTTGGACTTTCTTCCCATTTAGAAAATAATCTGCACGTTTATTTCTACTACCAAAGTGCATGACCATGCATTTCCCAACATTGTATTTCATCTGCCACTTTCTTGCCCATTCTTCTAATCTCTCGAAGTCCTTCTGCAGCCTACCTGCCTTTCCACCAATCTCCATATCATCTGCAAACTTGGCAACAAAGTCATCTATTCCATCTAAGTAATTGCTATACAGCATAAAAAGAAGCAGTCACGACACCAGCCTCTGTGGAACACTACTAGTCACGGGCAACCAACCAGAAAAGGATCCTTAAATTCCCACTCGCTGCCTCCTTCCAATCAGCCAATGCTCTAACCGTGCTAATAATGTTCCTGCAATACCATGGGCTCTTAACTTGGTCAGCAGCCTCATGTGTGGCACCTTGTCAAAAGCCTCCTGAAAGTCCAAAATATACAATATCCACTGAATTACCTTCATCTTTCCTTCGTGTAATCTCCTAAATGAATTCCAACAGGTTCATCAGGCAAGATTTTCCCTAAAGGAAACCATGCTGACTTTGTCCCATTTTGTCCTGTGTCACCAAGTACTCCATAACCTCATCCTTAACAATTGACTCCAACATCTTCCCAACCACTGAAGTCAGGCTAACTGGTCTATAATTTCTTTTCTGCTGCCTTCCTCCTTTCTTAAAGAGTGGAGTGACATTTGCAATTTTCCAGTCCTCTGGCACAATGCCAGAGTCCAATGATTTTTGAAAGATTATTACTAATGCTTCCACAATCTCTACCGCTACCTCTTTCAGACCCTAGGGTGCAGTTCATCTGGTCCAGGTGACTTATGTACCTTTAAGTCTGTCAGCTTTTTGAACACCTTCACCCTTGTAATAGTAACTGCACTCACTTCTCTTCCCTCACACCTTCAACACCTGACACACTGCTTGTGTCTTCCACAGTGAAGATTGATGCAAAATACTCATTGAGTTCATCTGCCATCTTCTTGGTCCCCATTATTATTTCTCTGGCCTCATTTTCTAGCCGTCCTATATCCACTCTCATCCTTCTTTTATTGTTTACATACTTGAAAAAGCTTTTACTACTTTCACTCTCCACTTTGATATTGTTTGCTAGCTTGCTTTCATATTTTATCCTTTCTCTCTTAACAGTTTGTTTAGTTGCTCTCTGTAGGTTTTTAAAAGCTTCCCAATCCTCTGTCTTCCTTCTAATTTTTGCTCTATTGTATGCCCTCTTTTTTGCTTTTACATTAGCTTTGACTTCTTTTGTCAACCACGGTTGTACTATTTTGTCATTTGAGTATTTCTTCATTTTTGGGATACACCTTTCCTGCACCTTCCTTATTTTTCCCAGAAACTCAAGTCATCCCTGCCAGGATCTCCTTCCAATTTACTTTGGCCAATTCCTCTCTCATACCACTGTAATTTCCTTTACTCCACTGAAATATTGCTATGTCAAATTTCAAGTTGAACTCAATCGTATTGTGATCACTGTCTCCTAAGGGTTCTTTTACCTTAAGCTTCCTAATCGCCTCTGGTTCATTACATAATGCCCAATCCAGTATAGCTGATCCCCTAGTAGGCTCAAGAACAAACTGCTCTAAAAAGCTATCTCTTAGGCATTCAACAAACTCACTCTCTTGAGATCCATTACCAACCTAATTTTCCCAATCGACCTGCATGTTGAAATCTCTCATGACTATCATAACATTGCCCTTTTGACATGCATTTTCTATTTCCCTTTGTAATCTGTGGTCCACATCCCACCTACTGTTGAGAGGCCTGTATATAACTGCCAACAGGGTCCTTTTACCCTTGCAGTTTCTTAACTCAAACCACAAGGATTCAACATCTTCTGATCCTATGTCACATCTTTCTACTGATTTGATGCCATTCTTTAACAGCAGAGCCACAATACCCCTCTGTCAACCTTCCTATCCCTCCAATACAACTTGTAAGCTTGCACACTCAGCTCCCAACTACAAACGTCTATCAGCCACGATTCAGTGATGGTCACAACATCATACTTAACAATCTTTAATAGTGCAACAAGATCATCTACCTTATTTCTTATATTCCATGCATTGAGATGTAACACTTTGAGGTATTTGCTACCCTTTTTGATTCTGCACCCCTATTGTACTAATACTCACCCTGCTGACTGCAATTTTGTCCTATCATCTGCCTGCCCTTCCTAACAGTCTGACTGCATGCTATCTTTGCTTTTTTAACATCTATCCTATTCTGATTCCCTTCACTCTGGTTCCCACCCCCCTGCCAAATTAGTTTAAACCCTCCCCAACAGCTGTAACAAACCTGCCCGTGAGTATATCGGTCCCCCTCATGTTCAGGTTCAACCCGTCACTTTTGTACAAGTCATACCTCCCCCAAAAGAGATCCCAGTGATCCAAGAATCTGAAGCCCTGCCCCCTGCACCAGCTTCTCAGCCACGCCTTAATCTGCCAAATTATCCTGTTTCTACCCTCACTGGCCTGTGGCATAGACAGCAATCCAGAAATTGCGTGGGGCCAAGTGGTTAAGGCATTCGTCTAGTGATCTGAAGTTCGCTAGTTTGAGCCTCGGCTGAGGCTGCGTGTGTGTCCTTGAGCAAGGCACTTAACCACACATTGCTCTGCGATGACACCGGTACCAAGCTGTATGGGTCCTAATGCCCTTCCCTTAGACAACATCGGTGGCATGGAGAGGGGATACTTGCAGCTTGGGCAACTGCCAGTCTTACATTTAAAAAAAAACCTTGCCCAGGCTTGCGCCCTGGAAACTTTCTAAGGTGCAAATCCATGGTCTATCGAGACTACTGGAGGCCTACTACTACTAATCCAGAAATTATTACACTGGGGTTCCTGCATCACAGTTTTCTACCTGGCTCTCTAAATTCTCTCTTCAGGGCCTGTTTGCTTTTGCTTCCTATGTCACTGGCACCAATATGTACCAAGACATCTGGCTGCTCTCCCTCCCCTTTCAAACATGTTGTGGGCATGATCCGAGACATCCCTGACCCTGGCACCTGGGAGACAACATACCATCCGGGAGTCCTGCTCACAGTAGTTTACATAGCTAAGAGCATTTTCTAAGGGAAACTGAAAACAATAGAGAGATTTATGGTACAAGGATGTTAGTCACTTAAAGATGAATGGAACATTGAGCTACATCCCATGGGTGTTGGAATTCAAAAGGATGGGTGTTATTTTAGAGCTCCACTTGGCTCTAGTTATGTGTCATCTGGAGTATCAATTTACTTCTGGATATTTCAGCTTTGAAAAACTGGTTTAGCCTTGGAAATGGTGAATGGCAGAATCTGAAATTGGTGCTGTGGAGGTAAAATTATAAATACAATCTATGGTTGGCCTATGTCCATGAGAAAAGTTATAAAGCGAGTGTGTTCTGGGACTAACTGCGAATTAAGGCATATTCTTCAAGGCAGAAGGACAGTGGGTAGCTCTGATGCTATACCTTAGTTTGTATAGAGTGAGGAAAGATCCAGAGTGGGATATGCAATAATATTAGGTCAAAATCGTATGCTTTACCATTATGGAAGTGTTGATTGTTGTTGATATCAGGCAACACTCTTTCATACCAGAATGAAAATTCAAGAATACTCTTTCACTGCCACATTCCCCACCCAAACCCCTGCCCAATACTGAAGTGAGGATGACCCTACAATCTTTAGTTTCATGGGTCAGGATAATATAAGTGAGAGATTCCACCATGCGGTCTCTTTGCACCACTTTGGAATCAGAATCAGGTTTATTATCACCAGCATATGTCGTGAAATTTGTTAACTTAGCAGCAGCAGTTCAATGCAATATATAATACAGAAGAAGAGGGAAAAATAAAATAATAATAATAATAATTAATAAATGTCATTATATTGAATAGATTAAAAACTGTTCAAAAAACAGATATAATATATATTTAAAAAGTGAGGTAGCATTCTCGGGTTCAATGTCCATTTAGGAGTCAGATGGCAGAGAGGAAGTAACTGTTTAATCCACTTGTTAAAGTAACACTTTAACAAGTGGATGCTGGAGGACTTTAAAATGGACGCTGCCTCTGAGACACCGCTCCTTGAAGATGTCCTGGGTACTTTGTAGGCTAGTGCTCAAGATAGAGCCGACTAAATTTACAACCCTCTGCAGCTTTTTTCAGTTCTGTGCAGTAGGCCACCCACCCCTCCCCCATACCAGACAACTATACCGCCTGTAAGAATGCTCTCCATGGTACATTTATAGACGTTTTTGAGTGTATTAATCTCTCCAAGCTCCTAATGAAGTATAGTCGCTGTCTTGCCTTCTTTATAACTGCATTGATATGTTGGGACCAGGTTAGATCCTCCGAGATCTTGACACCCAGGAACTTGAAACTGCTCACTCTCTCCACTTCTGATCCCTCTATGAGGATTGATATGTGTTCCTTCATTTTACCCTTCCTGAAGTTCACAATCAGCTCTTTCAGCTTACTGATGTTGAGTGCAAGGTTGTTGCTGCAACACCACTCCACTAGTTGGCATATCTCACTCCTGTACGTCCTCTCATCACCACCTGAGATTCTACCAACAATGGTTGTATCATTAGCAAATTTATAGATGGTATTTGAGCTGTGCCTAGCCACACAGTCATGGGTATACAGAGAGTAGAGCAGTGGGCTAAGCACACACCCCTGAGGTGCGCCAGTGTGGATCGTCAGAAAGGAGGAGATATTATCACAAATCCGCACAGATTGTGGTCTTCCATTTAGGAAGTTGAGGATCCAATTGCAGAGGGCGATACAGAGGCCCAAGTTCAGCAACTTCTCAATCAGAATTGAGGGAATTATGGTGTTGAATGCTGAACTACAGACGATGAACAACATCCTGACATAGGTGTTTGTGTTGTCCAGGTGGTCTGAGGCTGTTTGAAGAGCCATTGAGATTGCATCTACCGTTGACCTAGTGTGGTGATAGGGAAACTGCAATGGGTCCAGGTTCTTGCTGAGGCAGGAGTTCAGTCTAGTCATGACCAACCTCTCAAAGCATTTCATCACTGTGGATGTGAGTGCTACCAGGCGATAGTCATTAAGGCAGCACACGTTATTCTTCTTAGGCACTGGTATAATTGCTGCCTTTTTGAAGCAAGTGGGAACTTCTGTCTGTAGCAGCAGTGAGAGGTTGAAAATATCCTTGAATACTCCTGCCATTTGATTGGCACAAGTTTTCAGAGCCTTACCAGGTATTTCATCGGGACCTTCTGCCTTGTGAGGGTTCACTCTCTTTAAAGACAGCCTAGCATCGGCCTCTGAGACAGAGATCACAGGGTCACCGGCTGTAGCAGGGATCTTCACAGCTGTAGTTATATTCTCCCTTTCAAAGCAGGAACAGAAGGTGTTGAGTTCATCTGGTAGTGAAGCATCGCTGCCATTCATGCTATTGGGTTTCGCTTTGTAGGAAGTAATGCCTTTTCTCCTTTGGCTGCTCCCACTTCCTCCAAACTAAAGGTGTAGCCATGGGCACCAGCATGGGTCCTAGCTACGCCTGCCTTTTTGTCGGCCATGTGGAGCAATCTATGTTCCAAGCCTACACCAGTATCTGTCCTCCTCTTTTCTTACGTTATATTGACGACTGCATCGGTGCTGCTTCCTGCACGCATGCTGAGCTTGTCGACTTCATTAACTTCGCCTCCAACTTTCACCCTGCCCTCAAATTCACCTGGTCTATTTCCGACACCTCCCTCCCCTTTCTAGAACTTTCTGTTTCTATCTCTGGAGACATCCTATCCACCGACATCTACTACAAACCTACTAACTCCCACAGCTACCTAGACTATTCCTCCTCCCACCCTGTCTCCTGCAAAAATGCTATCCCTTTCTCTCAATTCCTCCGCCTCCACCGCATCTGCTCTCAGGATGAGGCCTTTCATTCTAGGACAAAGGAGATGTCTTCCTTTTTTAAAGAAAGGGGCTTCCCTTCGTTCACTATCAACTCTGCCCTCCATCGCGTCTCCCGTATTTCACGCAACTCTGCCCTCACCCCATCCCCCTGCCAGCCCACCAGGGATAGAGTCCCCCTGGTCCTCACCTATCACCCTACCAGCCTACAGATTCAACGCATAATCCTCCGTAACTTCCGCCACCTCCTACGTGATCCCACCACCAACCACATCTTCCCCTCCCCCCCACTCTCGGCTTTCCGCAGGGATCGCTCTCTACGTGACTCCCTTGTCCAGTCATCCCCCCCATCCCTCCCCATCGACCTCCCTCCAGGCACTTATCCCTGCAAACGGAAGAAGTGCTACACCTGCCCCCACACTTCTTCCCTCACCACCATCCCAGGCCCCAGACAGTCCTTTCAGGTGAGGCACCACTTCACCTGCGAGTCAACTGGGGTGATATACTGTATCCGGTGCTCCCGATGTGGCCATTTATACATTGGGGAGACCCACCGCAGACTGGGAGACCGTTTCGCCAAACACCGGCGCTCGGTCCTCCAGCAGTGGCGGGATCTCCCTGTGGCCACACACTTCAATTCCACAGACCACTCCCACTCCGACATATCTGTCCATGGCCTCCTCTACCGTCAAGATGAGGCCACAGGCAGGTCGATGGAGCAATACCTTATCTCCCGCCTAGGTAGCCTCCTACCTGCCTGCATGAACATCCAACTCACAGACCTCCATTGATACCCCTGCCCCCCACCCTTACCCCCATCCCTATCTATAATTTCAGTCTGGTTCCTTTTCTCTCTCTTTTTCCCCCCTCACTATAATCTCTCCCCCTAGCCCTACCTTTCTTTCTCTTTTATTTCCCATAATCCTCCACCTTCCCCCAGCCCATTTCCCTCCAGCCTATCACTTCCCAGCTCTCTACTTTATCCCTCCCCCCACTTCTTATCCCCCCTCGACCATCCCATGTTACTTCACTCCTGATGAAGGATTTCGGCCCGAAACGTCGTTATTACCTCCTCCCATAGATGCTGTCTGGCCTGCTGAGTTCTGCCAGCATTTCGTGTTTTTTTATTTATTTCCAGCATCTGCAGATTCACTCGTTATTTCCTGGGTTAATTGACCAATCTAAATTGCCCTTAGTATATAGGCAAGTGGTAGAATCTGGAGTTGAAACAGATTGGGTGTCTCCCCATATAGGCAGCCCAAACTGAAAGGACAAAATGGTCACCAGTAACTTCAGAAGAGAATTCATATAACCAAAATGCCATAAAAACATAGGAGCAGAATTAGGCAATTCAGTTGAGCCAATCTGCTCCGCCATTCCATCATGGGTGACTCATTATTCCTCTGAACCCTCTTGCCTGCTCCCTGTAACCTTTGACACCCAAATTCACGAGGCTGGTAGGCAACTGAGAAGCATAAGGTGTGATCGCGGTGAAAGCAGAGTTTAAAGAAAAGCTGGACATGGACATGAAGATGAAAGGGATGCAAGGTGATGGGGTGAGGTGAAGGAGGGTTGGAGGAGACCCCATGGAGCATAAATACATGCATGGACCTACTCCAAATGGCTGCTTTCTGTATAATTCACTGACAACTTCTGGAAGATTCTGCCTGTGCTTTGATTTAGAAATCTCATCGTGTTACAAATTTGCATGTCCTGCAGACAATTGCGAATACTCTCAGAGACTGCTCAGTAACCCAATCACAGAACAAGACAATTAAAAAATAAAGTCCCATTTGGGAATGTTTGTCATTATTACAAGGGAAAATAAACTTACATGATCTACAATGACAGTTCTATAATTGGACTCTGAGATTTGAAATCCTTTGTGCCCCTCGAGCGCTGCATTTGCAGGCCAGATTAATAAGTGTGCATTCCTTCTGTCAGAGAACAAGTCAAGTTCCTTTCGCTCATTTTTCCAGATTGCAATGTTGACTGAATCCTGAGAGGGAGAGGTGGGGCAGCAAGTGATGGAAGCATGTGAATGTTCTCCTCCTCTGGGAAGCCTCACCCATCACTCTGTGATGGCTGGAGACCGTCAGGGTCCCAAGCTCATTGCTTTAAACCACAGCCCCGCTCCTAACCCTGTCCATTTGGGGACAGACAGATGCGATTTCAAAAAAATGCAAAAGTGCAGCGATCCTTTGCCTCTTCATCTCTAGGTGTTTTATGAATGACTTGCCATGAACACCGGTGCACATCATCTCGGAGTTCATTACTAACTTCAGCAACTCTTAATTTGCAGAGGGAGCAGGTGAAATGACGATCTTGTCACATTACAAGATAGAGTCTGCTTTACTAATCACAACTTGCCACTCACAGCAAATGCTGTCAGAGACTTCAATCCTTGTCTGTTCTCCAGGATTCTTCGGGGAAGCGGAGGTGATGATTTCATTTCTGGCCATTGATGGGAATTGCTTCAGGGAACGCAGCAGTAACAGAATGGCAACTTTGTGCAGTGACTTTCACTCGCTCACATGCCACCAACTCTTCTCAAAGTGCCCTCGAGGATGCTTCGCAAATGGGAGAGGGAAAGAACTCAGAAACAAAGGCTCAGCTGATCTCGTTACAGATTGCATAAATCACAGAGTTACACAACACGGAAGCGGGTCCTTAGGACCGGCTTGTTCAAGCTGATCAAGGTGTCTTCCTGAGCTGTTTCCACTTGCGTCATTTGGCCCTTATCCCACTAAATCTTTCCTGTCCACAAATCTGTCCAAATTACTTTTAACTTATAATTGCACCCATCATTACTACCAGCAGTTTGTTCTGTTTACTCGCAAGCCTCTATGTGAAAAACCTAACAGGTCCCTTTTAAATAATTCCCCTCTCACCTGCTAATTTAGAAGAAGAAAGTGCATGCTTTTTTGGGAGGAATGCAGAACTTAACACTCATCCTTCATTATATATGAAAGTGATCATCATGAACTGCTACAGGCATGTGATTTTACTCCCCAACTGCTGTTGTATCGTGGGCACCAGGATTTTGCCCCACATTGAAGCAGAATCAGGTTTATTATCACCAGCATGCATCATGAAATTTGTTAACTTAGCAGCAGCAGCTCAATGCAATACATAATATGGACGAAAAAAAAGTATAATAAATTAAGAAATTCCAGTATATGTCTATGGAATAGATTAAAAATTGTGTAAAAACAAATACAAGCGTAATATATATTAAAAGGGTGAGGCTGCACCTTATCACTGATATTCCCTTTGTTCTCCAACCGCCCCTCATTTCTGTGACTTTGTTGTTCCGTTCCTTGCCTTGAGGCGCATCGGGCGGCAACCTTGCATTTGTTTTTTATGAGGCCGAGTTGCTGGCTTGATGCTCAACCCAACACGGCCGCATTCGAACCTGACACCACTCACCTCGAAGTCCAGTGCTGATGCCACCACACCACCGACCGGCTTTCCTGTGACTTTAACCACGTTCATTTCTAACTTCTCTTGGTTCTGATGAAAGGTTAGCCCATCAGAAATATTAACCAATAGGGTTGCTCTGTCAGCTATCGTAGACTAAATGGGCCAAAAAGCCTCCTACTATGTTGCTACAAAATCTGTAAACAAGGATTTAACCACTCTGCTTGTGTGAGGTCATTCGGAACAAGATTAGTAAATTAAGTTGTTTTGTTAAGGAGATTGGTTTTTTTTGCATTCTTTTAAGATTAGTAAGTATGCAACAGTATCTTTCTGAGTAAGAAAAAGCTTATGCAACTTTATACAAAATAAGTGCTTATAAATTCCATAGTGATTTAAATCAGACTAATTTTGTCTCCAAACTCCTTGTCCAATCTTTCCCACACAGGTGAATGCTGGAAGACTGATACTGAGGGAACCAGGTGAGTTATCTGACTGTTCTTGAATGGCAAGGACTGTGGGAGCTGAATCTTTAGTCAGGCATCGAAGTGGGAAAGTTTATCAGGCAGAAAGTAAGCGGAGGTGTTGAGGTGCTTCTGCCAGTTTATTCTGTAACATTAAAGCAGATTTAACCCAAGATCTTAGTCTCCTTTGACTAGAAAATTGAAGGCTGCAGAGGGTCTTGGCCGAGGTTTGTAAGATAATGAAAGGGTTTGACAGATGCTTACATGTGCAGAAACCAAGATGGCGACGCGACACAGCTTGCAGCGACCACTCCGGAGCTGATTATCTGTTATTTGTGAAGTGGGGTGCCATGCGCAATCGTAATTGATTGAAAACGATCAAGCATGGAGGAACATCGGGAAATCTCCAGGAAGACCTTCTTCATTGCTGCTGCTGCTGTGAGGTCCGGGACTCTGCTGGAAAGAACAGGCCCCCAGTCCTCGGGGTCACGTTGCTGATGGCCGTTGGCAGGGCCGTCTTAATACATTCGGCAGAGGATGGTGCTCGGAGAAGATGTGCCGGAGGAGATGGTCGTCGGCTCGGAGGTTCGACGGACTCAGAATCCGCTGCAGTCAGGTCGCTTTCAGTGTGCGCTGCGTCTGCGAGGCTGAGTCGGGTGGCGCCGTGGAAGTCCATAGCGGGGGTATTCCCTTCTGCTGCCGGCGTGGGATGGCGAGTCTGTCAGGACCCTGGGGTCTTGTGGAAACTGTGTGGTGATTTCTTTTGAACTTATAGTCCTTTAACATCTTTGGACTATTTTTACTGTGCCCATGGTCTGTTTTTTTATGAATTATGCTATTGTTTGCACTGTTGTAACTATGTGGTTTTGTGCAGGTCTTGTAGCTTTAGTTTTTGGTCTTGTTTGTCTGGTGGATTTGGAGCTCCTTTCCGGGGAATGCGCTAGATGGTAGTGCAATATTAATACGCAGCAGCCTCTCCGGACTCTGGATTGGGGATTGCCAAATGTTATGTCGATTTTCTGGTGTAGTCTGTTTTGTCATATGCTTTTGTGATATCATTCTGGAGGAACATTGTCTCATTTTTTAACTGCATTGCATTTGTGGTTTCTAAATGACAATAAACTGAATCTGAATTTGAATCTGAAACCAGGGGCCAAGGGTAAATGACATGCACTACTAATTGCAAAAAGGAATCCAGGACAAATTTCTGGATTATGTGAGAATGTAGAATTAATTTTATCAAGAACTAGAGATAAGTTTGAGAGTAACACATGGAGAAACAGGTGGAGTGAAATGGAAAGAGAGGGAAGGTGATAAGTGTTGCATATAAACTGGAGAATGGACTATCCAACTAAGGCTACATCCACACTAGACCGGATAATTTTGAAAACGCCGGTTTCACGTAAAAACGATAGGCATCCACACTAGGCATTTTTTAAAATATCTCTGTCCACATTGAAACGGAGATTTCGGCAAATCTCCTCCTACTGCGCATGCGCAGGACACATCTACCGAAAACAAGCGACATGTTTAGTGTCGAATCTTGCAGTGAAAGACAGTGCGTGTTTGTCCAGTTACAGACTAGAAAAACTTAAACAACAGACAGCTGTTGGCTCTCGCACAGGAGGATTTAAAAGTTTTAAAAAAACAAATACTGAAGCGTATGGAGGCAACCGACAGGGAGTTCACAGACTGTATGACCCGGCTGACGACGAACATTGAAAAACTGACTAACTCTGTTGCATTAATAAAGCACCTTGTTAAATGTATAAAACATGTCTGCATCAGTATTATCTTGTATTTCCATACAACATTACATTAGGCAGTTACACATCTATTGTCAGAGAAGTACTTGCATAAATAGGTAAACCACCTTCGTACGAGCAAGGACAGAAAACAGGGCAAAGTGAGTATACTTAATTATTCAGTAAGTTATGGGTCAAAGTATGAGTCCTGATGAAGGGTCTCGGCCCGAAATGTCGACAGCGCTTCTCCCTATAGATGCTGCCTGGCCAGTTGTGTTCCACCAGCATTTTGTGTGTGTTGTTCAAATTTCCAGCATCTGCAGATTTCCTCGTGTTTGGTCAAAGTATTTGGTGAGTACATTTCTAACTCTTCTGGCTTCAGTCTCATTGCCGTCTGTTCTGAAATTGTTAGGTTGCATTCAAGAAAACAATGAAATAGCGTGCAGCCATCTGACAGCCTTTTCAGATTTCTCCGGTTACCCTGTCCACACTGATCTGCCCAAGCGGCATTTTCAAAAATACCCACACTGGAAAGCGTTTCTAAAAAGCTCCGGTTTCGGGAGGGAAAAATGCCGTTTTAGTGTGGACGGAAGGTAAAAATGAAGAGAAAAAGCTTTGGTTATGGATTTATCTGCTGTAGTGTGAACGTAGCCTAAATGACCTATTCCTGTGTGGTAACAATTGTTGTGTGTCTCTCTGAACCTAGCAGACCAAGCCAGTGGTGTAGGTTAGACTAAAGATTGGTAATGTGGCCTGCAGATTCTTTCTACTAGTCAGTCAGAGTCAGAATCTGACTCAGGTTTATTATCATTGTCATGTTTTGAAATTTGTTGTTTTATGGCAGCAGTACCATGCAATACTATAAGTTATAGTATGAAATATATCACAAATAAATAAATCTTGCAGAAAGAGAACAAAATAGTGAGGTAGTGTTCATGGGTTCATGGACTGTTCAAAAATCTGATGGCAGAGTGAATGAAGCTGTTCCTAAAATGTTGAATATGTGGTGTGTCTTCAGGCTCCTGCACCTCGTCCCTGATGGTAGTAGTCACAAGAGGCATGTCCTGGATGATGAGTGTCCTTATTGATGAATGATACCTTCTTGAGGCACCACTTTTTGAAGATGCCCTCAATGGCAGGGAGGCTAGTGACTGTGATGGAGCTAGCTGTGTCTGCAATCTTTCTGCAGTGTTTTCTTTTTGATCCTGTGCATTGGAACCTCCACACCAGTGGTGAATCAACCTGTCAGAATGTTCTCCAAGGTACAACTGTAGAAATTTACTGGCGGTCTTCGGTGAAATCAAATCTCAAACTCCTAATGAGTATAGCTACTGGTGTACTTTCTTCATGATTGCATCAATATGCTTCTCACCCTTTCCACTCCGAGCCTCTTGATGATGACTGGTGTATTTTCCCTTTCCCGAAGTCCGCAATCAATTCCTTTGTCTTACTAATGTCGAATGCACGGTTGTTGTTGCAACACTGCTCAACCTGAAAATCTAACTCACTCTTGTATACCATCCGAGATTCTGCTAACAACAAATATGAAATTGCTTTGTAACATATACTTGATACATGGACATTAAAGATTACTTACCTTCCGTCATTCTGTCGCAAACTGTTGGAAGAACTTGAGATTACATTTATCTGAATCCTCATGGCCTGCTTAGAAAGCATTGAAAAAGCCAGGATATCCCAGGGCTATGAGACAGCCCCATGCCAAATCCCCGCAAACCCAAAGAACCTCCGAATAACATCAGTCCAGTTCCTATATTTGTACATAACTTATCCACTGTAAGAGAGCCCATTCTGGAACTGTTGAGGGCTGTAAGCTCAAATCTGTTTAGTGCAAACTTGAGTTGTATTAGGAAGAAAAAGGATGGCTAGATATTATTTTTGACTTTTTTACAATAGCCCAAAAGGTTTTTTAAAAAATGAAATATAGTTTTGAGGTGTTCTCAGTGTTACAGAAAGTGGGGCAGCCACTCTAACATGCAGCAGATTCATATATTCAGTCATAACGATCAGTCTGTTTTGCTTTTGGTGTGGATCGAGCCAGGATGAAGTAAGAGAGGTGGAAGTTCGCTTGCTGTTCTTCAAAACAGATCCGTGGATTTTTTTGGACCTCCACCCAGGAAATCAAATCAGCCTTCAATTTAATGAACACCCAAGCTTCTGACACTGCACCCACTCCTTCACTTCTGTACTGGAGCATCGCCTATTATGTTAGTCTTTGAGGAAGGATACGGACTCATCACCTTCAGGCACAGTGGAGAACACGAGTCACTGAAAAAGAGCAGCATCGTTCTCTGCCACAGGAGATAATACTCATTTTTTAAGGCTTGCTGCTTCAATTGTTTCAATGTTTGACTTATACCAGCACTTGTCCTTTAATATCCAGAAATAGAATTGCACAGATTTGTCCTGCAGGTGATTAAGAGCAGTCGCAGTTACCCTGGGGAAAGCAGTCTGCTGCCAAACTTATAACAGTGTGCTACTATTAAGAAGCATTGGTGGTCCACTGAATCTACAGCATGATTAGTACCTGTGATATGTGAAGGTTACAGCTATTAGTAAGCAGCTGAGGGTTCAGCATTCCTAAAGTTAGACCGCAGAATCAGAATCAGGTTTATTATTATTAAATAATACCATTTGCTGCTGCAGCAGCAGCAGTACAGTACAATGCATAAAATATGAAATATATATATAGAAATATATATAAAAATTAAATAAATAGTGCAAAAAAAGAGGAAAAAATGGTGAAGTAGTGTTCATGGGTTTATTGTCTGTTCAGAGGTCGGATGGTAGTGGGGAAGATGTTGTCCCTAAGACATTGAGTGTGTGTCTTCAGGCTCCAGTACCGCCTCTCTGATTGTAGAAAGGAGGGAGGGCATGTCCTCGGAGGTGGGGGTCCTTACTAATGGATGCCAAATTTTTGAGGCAGTGCTTTTTGCAGATTTCCTTGATGGTGTAAACTATCATTGCTATTTGCCCCCCACCACCACCTCCCCCCCAGGCTTGAACTTTAGAGGAAGATCTTCTCTCTGGATTTGAAGAATCGTTGGAACTAGTTCATAGCTCCACTCTTTGCCGCCATCTTACAACATGCTGAAATATCAACATTCTCTTGAAGTCACACACCACTTAGAACTCAGCCATGAAAGAGGCGGAGAAGAGAGCAAAACCAGAGTTTAAAAAAACAATTCCAAACTATTATTCAGCATGAATTAAGTCTGAAATTAATTGTAACATTTCTTAAAGAGAGTCCAGTTTGCTCTTTGAATATTCTGGTTAAAGATTATGTGTCTTTAAAATATGTAATTGTGTGCAGATCATCTTCAGTGGAGACACAGAGCACCCTAAGCTCACTGAGTGTTTTAGAAAATGGAAGCTACTGAATGAGAGCCCATCCCACAACTTCAGCCCGACCATCTAAATCTGCAGTCTCTGTGAACATGGGCAGGCATGGTGTACATAACCAATAGCTGCAAACAGTTCTAGAATAACATTGGGATAATGGCACAAAATTTCTCACAAATCTCTGTCATCCCGTGAAACTATAAGATAGCAAAATCAGGCCATTCAGCCCGTCCAGTCTCTTCTGCCATTGAATCATGGCTGATGTTCCAACCTCATTCTTCTGCTTTGTCCCTGTAATCTTTAACCTTTTTACCCATCAAGAATCAAGATGGGTTCAAGAATCTTATCAATTTCTTCCTTAAGTACACTTAATAACTTCTTGCAACAAATTACCACCAATTTACCACCCGCTGTCTGAAGAAATTCCTTTTTAAACAGATGTCTTTTAGTTCTGAGGCTGTGCCAATGGACAACAGATGAACTGTGAAACCTGGCCAATTATGAGTCAGCACATATCGATCTATTGTATCCACCTAATGGGCAGATATGGCCTCGGTTTAATACCTAATTTCTTTTCCAAAAGATGTCTCTTCTGTCAGTGCAGCACTCCCTGGAGGTGGCCATATAAAATGACATAGTTATTCTGGCCATGTTCGATGAGAAGCTGCCTTTCGCCATTTGTTGTTCTCTGTCCCCCACACCCATGTGCTGATCTGCCTACTAGCAGAAGTAGTTATATGCCATCACTCCTGATTGTCTTTACTGTCTTAAATACTTCAATTAGATCATCCTTCAACCACAAGTGAGTACAAGCCAAGTTTGTGTAGCCTGTCTCATAATTTAGTCCTTTAATACCAGGGACTCAGTGAACCAGAAATCCCTGGCCAGTGTGTCTCATTCCTTGTCAATTCCCTACACATCATATGTGTCAGTTCAGATCAGTTTGACTGAGTTAAAAAAAAACTAGCAAAAACCCAAGCATTGTCGTTTCTGTCGTGGCAGGTATATTATGGGATATTGTGTGAGCTCTCTCCATGCCAACATAGTGACCTTCAAAGTTATCAAATTAAGTTCTGCCCATCATCTCTTAGGAGATAATGATTGAGACCCAGTATTGGCTTCATAGGCTGATGGAGAACCTCGAAATTAATCTGGTGCAGTGTATGCTAAAATTGCTTCACTAAAATATCAGGTGGCCCATTTCAGAGCCCGCGTAATTAGCTCACTAAACTGCCAAGCAGGATCTAAATGAGATTCCCAACTTGCCAAAGAGCTGACCTTTTGAATGGATGACAGGAGTTGTTCCCGTTGTGCGCTCACCTGGGTAATGTACTTTGGAGGGAAATGTCAGCCAGAGGTTCCTCCTAATCCATCTTTAATGCAAAATCTAGCACCATGACTCTCCTCAGCCAGAAACGCCACTAAGCAGCACAGCACAATGCAGCTCACCTAGTTATTTACAAATATATCTAAAAGAAAAAGAAAATACTTTCTGGACCGAAGCAGCTGTGACACAGTCGATTAAGCTTCTTTTTGAAGCACTGTCACTGTTGCAGAGATGTATTCCTGGACTATGACTTTGCAGTCATTCTTTATTGAAACACAAGTGCTGAAGATATTTCTGCATCCATCATTTTAACATTGGAGTTTATTTATTTATTTATAGGGGTACAATGCAGAATCGGCCCTTCTAGCCTCGCCGCCCAGTAATTCCCCAATTTAATCCTAGTGTAATCACGAGACAATTTACAATGCCCAGTTAACCTATCAACCAGTACGTCTTTGGACCGTGGGAAGAAACCGGAGCACCTGGAAGAAACCCACGCGGTCACGGGGAGAATGTACAGGCAGCGGCGGGAATTGAACCTTGTTCACTGGTACTGTAAAGCATAGTGCTAACCTGATTAAGTACTTTATTTTCTCTACGAAAACAGCTGTGGCACGTCATGAAACAGTGTAACACTTGCATCCATTATCGTTGCCAATGCCAGTATTTATTCTTCAATCCAAAAGAGATTTTTTTGTTTTCCAGAGAAATTGTCAGGCTCGCTCCCACAGATAAATTGCTGAGCCACGGAGGAAGATAGGCTGGAATTTCTGCAGCATTTTCAGAGTCTGATAATATACCAGAGCACATCACAGTCAATTAAAAGCACAAGAGATTCTACGGATGCTGGAAATCTAGAGTGATGCATACGGAATTCTGGAAGAACTCAGATCAGGCAGCATCTATGGGGAGGAATTAAAAAGTCAATGTTTTGAGCTGAGATCCTTCATCGGAGCAGATGATGAGGCGTCTCGGTCTGAAACGTCAACTCTTTATTCCTCCCCACAGATGCAGCCTGACCTGCAGATTTCCTCCTGTATTTTGTACAGTCAATGAAAGTTCTTTTTGATGCACTGTCAAGAACAGCAAGATCCCATAAAACTATATGATCATGAGCGATAAGCTACTTCAACCTGTAAGTGAGCTGGTGGCCAGAACTCCTGCTCTTCAGCGTAATGCAATAAGATGTTTTATATCAGCAGACAGGATCTTCGAAATAGCATTGAAGCATTTCTTTACTACAGCCTGGACTTTGAGAATGCAACAAATTCACCAGCACCCAGGCAGAGGTGACAATGCTCTCCAGTGAGCCATGAACGACACTGCCAAATATCAAAGAAGCTAGAAAAGCACCTTGAAAGGACTAGCATAATATTCCAATGAGGCATAGCCAGTATATCCAAACAACATGATCTATTCTGGAAAAATCCATCCAATGCCGATGTCTTTTGCTTCTTCGTAGTGGTTCACTTGTATGTTCTAAATTGGGGGGAGTTAGTAATCTAGCCTGGGCCCATTTAAAAGTGACTGAAATGGCCAGAAAGATGAGGAGAAATGTCTTTAGCCAGAGGTGATGAAACTGTAGAATTCATTGCCAGAGGGCTGTGGAGGCCAAGGCATTGGGTGTTTTTAAGGCAGAGATTGATTAGTAAGGGCATTAAGGATTACAGCAAAAAGGCAGGGGAATGGAGTTGAATAAAAATTATATAGTTAAATAATGAAATGAGGGAGCTGACTCAGTGGGCTGAATAGCCCAATTCTGCTCCTATATCTTATGGTCTTATGATCAATGGTAAAATACACTCAGTGTACACTAAGTGTACACAGTATACACTCAGTGGTGACTTTATGAAGTACATCTGCTCATTAATTCACATATCTGATCAGCCAGTCATGTGGCAGCAACTCAATGCATAAAAATATGGTGCCATGTTGAGAGAGCAAACATCAGAATGGGGAAGAAATATGATCTAAGTGCTTTGACCATGGAATGACTGTGATGCCAAATGGGGTGATCTGAGTGTCTCAGAACCTGCCGACCTTCTGCGATTTTCATGCACAACAGTGTCTGGAGTTTACAAAGAATGGTGCAAGTAACACCCAGTGAGCGGCAGTTTTGTGGGCGAAAATACCTTGTTAATAAGAGAGGTCATAGGAGAATGGCCAGATTGGTTCAAGCTATCAGAAAGGTGATAGTAACGCAAATAACCACATGTTAGAACAGTGCAGAAAAGCATCTCTGAATGCACAACACATTGACCCTTGAAGTGGCTGGGCTACAGCAGCAGAAACCACAAACATATAATCAGTGACCATTTATTAGGTACTTGAGGTACCTAATAATATGGCTACTGAGTGCATATAGCTGTACCAACAAAAAAAAGTTATTATCTTCACATCTGGTGTTCTACCTTTGCAAACTTTAGTTCTGATCTCAGTAATTAATTCCTCTAGCTGGCAAGCTGAAAGGGATTGTCTAGAAGGAGTTCAGCTGCTGTTCCATGAATGCCCAGTTGATAGTCTTTAATTTAGTGGTGTTAATTGTAAGGAGTCTCAACCTACTCAGGGAAAAATGTCAAATTGCAAGGCGAGATTACACAACTGGAGCTTGGACTCCTTGGAATTTAGAAGATTCCAAGTCAATTCAAAATATTTCTAGAATTTTGAAGTATGGTTCGGTGGTAGGTAAGCTGCAGATCTACAAAGACCAGGTTTGATCATTGCTGGAGTATTAAGAGCTATTCTGTCTAGAAAGGATGCAAGGAAAGGAAAATGGTTTACATTTGTAAGGTTCAATAAGAACCTTTGGGGCAACCTTTTTTACAAGGCATAGATAGATATAACGAACTGCTAGATGAAGTGACTGAAGCATTTTGTGTGTGTTGCAAGTACAGTAAATATGTTTAAGAAATGAGTGGACAGGTATATGAAGGATAAGAATTGAGCGGGATATGGGCCAAGTGCTGGGAAATGGAATTAATTTTGGAAATACATCTTGACTGGCAGAATCATGTTTGGGCCCAACGGCCTTCTTCTGTGCGGTGCAACTGCATGACTCTATAAGTTAAGAACATAGAACATTACAGCACAGTAATAGACCCTTCAGCCCATGATGTTGTGCTGTACTAATTAAGCCAATGGTGCCTAATCCCTTTTGTCAGCTCGTGGTCCATGTCACTCCTGGAATTTGAGTTGTGTGGTAAATGGTTCAAAGATGTTATTCAGTTAGAGTAGAAAGAAAGATAGAATTCCTGATGGTCTGACATTCAGACCAAGGAAGGATGATGTACAATTCAGAAACAAACCCTCCAGAATAAAGTTCAACAGCTCTTCTCTATACTGGGGGCATTAGAAATTTGAAATTCACTTCAGCAATTAACAATTGAGATTAGGTTAATTGTTCATTTTGTGCATGAGATTACTATTTTATTAACAAATTATTTCAGTTATGTGAAGTTTATCAGCGATGGTATCACTGATTGGAGGAACGGGTTAAAGGCCATCTCTAGATTATGACCTTCCTTTAGTACCTGCTCAATTCTAACTGGAAAACTCTTCTCCATCTCTTTGCTCACCAGTATTGGACAACACTGCAAACAGTCCCACAGACGTAATGCAATTAGACAGTAGTTTTGTAGTGTGACGTCTCTTGCTGTTCCTCTCATGTGTAGGTATCGAAAGTGGCTGATGGCTTCCCGGTGGTAATGTCCACCTTGAGTACAGTCACTAAACAACATGGAGTAAATAGAGAGCCATAGAAATTCATGGCATAGAGGAGAGTCATTTGGTCCAAAATAGAGTTTCCTGAGGTGTGGGAACAGTAACTACCCTGCATACAGGCATGGGTTATTCCCACCAGCCCCAGACCTTTGCTCAATCAGTCAAGTCATGTTAAGGGCTCATCCAGACACTTTTCAGAAAGGTGATATTCTGTGTCTGCATCATCACTGATTCAATTTTTTAAAAATTCTCAGCTCACATTCACCCATGGCTTTGAACCTAAGCTCCAATTGTCAATATCCACCAGCACCAAAGTGAAAGGGGCGATCACCATTTTCATTTGAGCTGGTCTCTACCAGAGTCACAGTTAATCTTTGCCCATGCCCAGTGATCTTCAACTTCCTCAGTTTTTGCAACATTCCAATTTTCAGATTCTCAATAATCTATTCAATAATCCACAAACTTCCAATGACCCCAGTTTGTAAAAATGTCCAAAAATCTTTCATGTTTCTTTACACAAGAGATGTTGCATTTCGTAAGTAATTCAATGACAACATCTACCATGAGTTATCATTCATTATTCTTGCATTATCCATAAAACTCTTCATAACTGGTTTCTAACTGTCTCAGCGAAAGACCTTATAGAATGGTGGCTTTATTCATTGTAACTTGCAAGGGCTATATTACTTCATGCCGAGCATCTTAGTAAAAATGATCTTGGTCCTGATGAAGAGTCTAGACTCAAAATATCGACTATTCATTTCCCTACATAGATGCTGCCTGTTCCATCGAGTTTCTCCAGCTCTTCTTTGTGAGCTCTAGATTTCCAGCACCTGCCAGCCCCATCTTGGTAAAGTGTGGCTCGTTGACTGTGCTTGCACAGGCTCCGTGTGAACTGGCTCATGAGACATTGGCAACGGATGGGTGCATAAAGTGTCTCAGCTCGAAACATCGACTCTTTATTCCTCTCCGTAAATGCTGAGTTCCTCCAGCATTTTGTGTGTGTTGCCGTGGATTTTCAGCATCGACAGAATGACTTGTGTTTGTGGTGTGCAGAAACCCTAACCTGGGAATTATTATCATGGGGAGACACAGTTTGTAGACCACATTAAGTCCTGCCCTCAAGCTAACATTCCATGTCCCTCCATTATGGGCAATTCCTTTCCATTTTGTCTGTGTTATTATTATCTCTCACTACCTTTCCGAATCGATCCTCATCACTGAATGCTGAAAACCAATGGGGTAATAAATATCTTTCAGCAGAGATTCCATTACTGGGGACGTCAAACTTTCATCTGACATGAGCAAGGCATCCTGAGGAACATTCTAAGCAAGGTCTATTCAGCCTGGCTCCAAAGAAAGGACCAATCCTTCTTCAGGGTATTGAAGATGCCTGGGTATTGTCCAGATACTTTTTGAGACTGTTTTACTAAAAGAGAATTGTAGGATGATTTGTAGGGTGCACTCATTGTGAACTTGTTTTTATGACAGATTTGCTCATGTTGGACATGTCTTTGAGTAATAGTTGTATTTGGGACACTCTGTGACATTTCCTCACACCGCTGTCCCAACTCTGGAATTTTACAGATGTAATTCAGGCTGAAAGCCAGGCTGGAATTTAGCTTCAGTCATTTGGGCAAACCACCGCTGCCTTGCGGCCATACCCACTCATAGGAAAGGCTTCGGGAGTAAACCCTGAAGACAAATCCGGAGCTGGAGTCCCTAAGGCAGTCCGACATTGTCTTCAACCTCGTTCTGGCAACTCCTGCGACAACACCAGTGCCAAGCGGTATCGACCCTTGCCCTTCCCTTGGTCAACATCGGTGGCGTGGAGAGGGGAGACTTGCTGCATGGGCAACTGCTGGTCTCCCATACAACCTTGCCCGGGCCTATGCCCCGGAGAGGCCACTCCAGTGGACTTTCCAGGTGCAGATCCATGGGCTCAGACGACTAACGGATGCCACCGCCACATTTGGGCAATACTTTCAAAACCCAGGGAAAATCTCTGCTGGCCAGACTAAAGTTTACCCCTCATTCATCTGCCTATGTTTGTGGATAGGTTTTCATTGATTCTAATGTGATTCTTTGTATCTACTGTGAATGCCCACAAGAAAGTAAATCTCAGGGTAGTAGTATCTGGTGACATATACATATTTTGATAATAAATTTACTTCAAATTCATCAGCATCACTGAAATAAATGATCCCAATATTACTTAGTTGCTGGGAGATTATTAGATGTAAGTTGAGTACGACATTAGTGGCTGGACAGTGAAAGGCACAGGGCAGGGCTCACAGCAGCTGAGCTCGACCAGACCCCGGGTGCTGTCTGCGCGGAGCTGGTGAGTGTCCTGCAGCTGCTCTCACTTCCTCGAACGTCCCAAAGTAACATAGCTTGGCAAATGAACTGAAAGCCATAAATTGCTTCTGATGTGTGAGTGAACAGTGGAATATGTGGGGAGTTGTTAGGAGGAGGGAGAATAACAAATAGGATTAATGTGGATTAATATACATGATTGATGATTGAGGCAGACTCAGTGAGCAAAAGGACCTGTTTCCATGCTGTAAGTCTTTAAGATTTTTCCTTCTGGAGTGTAGGGGACTGAGGAGTGATTTAATGGAGCCAAAGTTCCAATCCTGGGTCCACGGACCCCTTGCTTAATGATATTGGTTCCTGGCATAAAAATAGTTTGGGAGCCCCTCTTACTGAGGTCTATAAAATCATGAGGGGTATGGATAGGTTGAATGCATACAGTCTTTTTCCCAAGGAAGAAGAACCTAAAAACTAGAGGGTATGCATTTAAGGTGTGAGAGATGAACAATTTAAAAGAGGATCTGAGGGCAACTTCTTCATGCAGAGATTGGTATGTATATGGACTGAGCTGCTGGAGAAAGTAGCCGAGCCAGATACAATAACAACATTTAAAAGACATTTGGATAAGTATGTGGATAGAAGGGGTTTGGAGAGATATGGGCAACGTGGGCACATGGGACTAGTTTGGGTGACATCATGGTCCAGCATTAATGAGCTGGGCTGAAGGGCCTGCTTCCATGCTATATTACGCTATGCCTCTTTTCTATGACTCATTGACTCCGTGACACTCTTCACAGCTCTAGCAGCCCAGCTTTGATTCTGACTTCCGGTGTGGTCTGTGTGTAGTTTCCATGTGTGCTCCCTGTGTCTTAGTGGGCTTCCACCCACATCCAAAACACATCTTCGTTGTTAGATTAGTTCCCTGCTGTTAATTACTCCTAGCACGAATGGGCAATGGAATAGTCAACGAGGGTGTGTGTGATTACAGTAAGGTTACAGGGAAATGTGCTGGGGAATGGGATTGCTTGGAGAGCTGGGGAAGACCTGATGAGGTGAATGGATTCTTTCGAACCAAACATGAAAATCAAACAAGTATTTGACTGGCTGTAACATCACTTTGGATATCCTTTGGTTGTATAGGGATACAGACAGGCTTGAGTAGAGTGGATATAGAGAAGATATTTCAAGTTCAAGTTCAGTTTGTTGTCATTTCAACCATATATATGAAAACCACTGAACAAAACAATGTTCCTCCAGAGCAAGGTGCACAACAATTACATACAACTCACACACATAACACGTATAGTAATACAGGTGCTTCCCCCCGCCCCTTACAAAGGTAGGGTGTTCCTATGAAACTTAAGCCGAAATGGCGTAAAGCGAAGAACCATTAATTTATATGAGAAAAATTTTCGTGAAGGCGAAAATCCTCTTTGTAATGCGAAAACAGGTTACTAATGTTGGTCTTTTGTAAAAGTGAAGGGCGTAAAGCAAACATCTGTAAAGCGGGGGACACCGCAAATAAATCAACAAATATAAAGGTGCATATTCGATGCAAGTTCAAAGGTAACCGGTATAATGCTACTGGCACTGGCTACTGGCACTGGGTGGTAGCATGGAGTTCAGTCATCTTACAGCCTGGAGGAAGAAACTGTTTCCATCCTAACAGTTCTTGTCCTATTGTTGTGATACCACTTGCCTGATGGTAGGGTGTCAAAGAGATTGTTAGACAGGTGGGAGGGATCACTGACAATGCTAAGGGCCCTGTGTATGCAGATAAATATCTCTGATGAGCAGAAACGAGACCCAGATGATTCTCTCAGCGGTCAGATGCCTTGCAGTTCCCATACAGGACGATGATGCAGCTGGTCAGAACACTATCAATGGTACTCCGGTAGAAATTGATTAAAATGGAGGGGATGGGGAGCCTCACTCACCTCACCTTCCTCAGGAAGTGGAGGTGCTGCTGCATTTTTTTGACTAGAGGCGAGAGTGAGTCCATTCATAAGCAAGTCTACGATTTGAGGGCAAAGCCTCAGAATAAAGGAACATCCCTTTCTAACTGAGGTGAGGAGAAATTTCTTTGCAATAATTGGTGAATCTGGAATTTGTGGTCACAGAATGCTCTGGAGACTAAATCATTAAGTCTGTTTAAGGCAGAGATTATGATCGATTTTGATTGATAAAGGGATTATTGGTTACAGGGAAGAAGATGGGAGAATGGGGTTTAAAAAGTCAGGCATGATTGAATGTGGATCAATCCCAATGAGCCACATGGCCTAATTCTTCTATATCTTTTGATAAGGAGCTATAGAAATGCAAGCTTTTCGCACCCCCCCCCCCATTAAGTTTTTTCTTTTAGTGGAGCAGTGAATTGTGAATAGGAATATTGGTTTATGCCAATTGAACCAAATGTTAATAGTATTGGTGGACATTTGCCCAGAATTAGACTCATAGGTTTGCTATTCTTATTTATAATTGGCTCTATTAGTTTATCGTGACTCAGTAAGTGAAGTTCTTATTTTGTTGCATGAGGTTATAAAACTCAGGCATTCCGAGGGACTGTATTGCAGCATTCCATCCATTTATTTCTCAACATTACACAGGGCTGAATTTTTAAGTTTATTAAAACTTTTCAATAACTGTGATTCTTTTAGATCTTACGATGAAATTTACACTAACTTTAGCTCAGAAAACAATTTGCATTTATATAGCTGTTCCGTGCCATGAAGGACCCCTAGGAAATTCACCTGAGTGTAAATAGAATAGAAGTGGACATCATGATAAAATTATTTGATGAACTGAATATCTAAAAGAATACTGAGGCAGAAGCATAAAGTGGACTAGCAAGGGATTTCTGGAGGTCAGCTCTTTGACACTTTCATACAATCCCACTTGTAAAGGGACCAGATTTGGAGATGATTCAAGAACTGGAAGGGTGCAGATATCTTGGAGGTGAAGAGACTGGATGAACTAAAGTACTTTAGCTTTATTTACTTGTCACATGTACATCGAAATGGACAATGCCTTTTTGCGTCAACAACTAACACAGTCTGAGGATATATTGGAGGGCAGCCTGCATATGTCGCCAGGTTTCCAGCGCCAACATTGCATGCCCACAACTTACTAACTCTAACCCACACATTTTTGGAATGTGGGAACCCACACTTTCAGGGGCGAGAACGTACAAACTCAATACCGACAGTGGCAGGAATTGGACTGCAATCAAAATCACTGTCAATGCTAAGTGTTACATTAACTGCTTCACTGCCATGCTGCCCAGTGGAATGCTTAACAAAAGCAAAGTTTGAATGTTTAGACAAGGAAAAGGTGCTTGTCAAGTTTCAAGATATGAGATTTATTTATCGCCATTCTTTAGTGCACAGAGGCAAAGGACAATTAAATGATTCTTTCTCCAGATCCAATGCAGCTTAAGAAGCAAAATAAGCATTAATACAATAAAAACATTAAATATAAATATAAAAGCAATCCTATGAAACAGTGTATTAGCAGCTGGTTTGTGGCTGGTCGTATATACTTAAGATTGTCATTGTACATATTTCAAAATCATGCTACAGAAAGGACATTCCAAAATTCATTAATTTTCAGTGTATGTGACTGTTATCTAGCAACACTCAGCTATTTCAATCCCACTTCATTTCAGCCTCACCCTAAAAAGAGAGACCAACTCAGGGACAGGAAAGCATCCACCCAAAGTTGGCAACCTTGCTTCAAATGGCCCTCCTGCTGTGATCCCGTAGAATAGAGGTCTTTACACCTGCATTTCTACAACATCTTCCAAAAATATGCAACTTTTTCACTGTAGTTTTGAAGACTCAAACCTGTAGGAATGGTGGCAAAATAGTGGCCAATTCTTTCACATGGTAATCTCAGCAATGTGACGATGCCAAAAACTCTGCTTTAATGATGCTTTAGGATAATTCCAGATCAAACTCCTGAATATTTTGCAACCGATGGAGAAGGAAAAGAAGGGGTCCCTACATTGAATCAGAACCTGAATCAGGTTTATCATCGCCAACCTATGTCATTAAATTTGTTATCTTGAAGTAGCAATACAGTGCAAAACAATATATACTATAAATTAAGATAAACAGAAAGTGATTCTCAATTCTGTAAGACCAACTACTCAACAATTAATCAACAATTTTCCTTCATTAAAAGCACTCATTTCTGGTCGTCTATGGATGTGGAGACTTTGGAGAAGGTACAAAAGAGGTTTACCAGGATGCTGCCTGGATTTGAGGGAATAAGCTGTAAGGAGAGGGTGGACAAGTTGGGGTTGTTCTCTCTAGAATGGCAGAGGCTGAGGAGAAACCCGAGAGAAGTTCATAAGATTATGACAGACAAAGATTGAATATCTTTTATTTGAGATTCAAGATTGTTTAATGTCATTTCAAATACACAAGTGTAAAGGAGAAACAAATTATTGTTTGGGATTTTAAAAAACTCAGTAAGATACAGAACAGAATAATAAAAACACAATAAATATAAATACATAAGATAGCTTATATACATAGATTAATTGTATGTCCACAAAGTGACGCTGGGCACAGGAGTGTCTGTACATAGGTGATTCTGACAGGAAATGATAAAGTAGTGGTGATGGGGTTCTCAGGGTCAGAGTGCCTAATAATAGAGAGCATGGAGTTAACGTCAGAGGGGGTTAAGTTTAAAGGAGATGTGCAGGAGATGTTCTTTGACACAGAGAGTGGCGGGTGCCAAGAATGCTTTGCCAGAGGTGGTCGAGGCTCCTGGAAGAGCACATGAATGCTGGGATATGGACATTATGCAGGCAGAAGGGATTAGTTTAGTTAGGCATTTAATGACTCATTTAATTAGTTCAGCACAGTATTATGGGCTGAATGATCTCTTCCCGTGCTATACTGTTTTATATACCATTAATGAAAATGTACATTTTAATGTGCCACGTGCAGTCAGCCTGCAGCTCTCCAATGATCCCAAACTGTGGCCAAATGGCAGAGGTCTGTCGTACATCCAGAGGATCCAGAGCCGGCACAGAACACAATCTAAATGAATATTAATCCGTCACATTGAGAGTCTGCTGTAAACCATGTTTTATTTTGTTACATTTGCACAAAAAGCCCGGAGAGTCAGTCCTCCTGACTGCTTGCACCCTCTTACAAAGGACACCTCTAGGTCATTGAAGCTCTTAGGGTCTCGTTTACCAGATGATTTATTAGCCTGGACTTCCAGCTTGTTTTGCCTGCCATTGTTATTTTTAACCACTGCGCACAGCATTACTAGCGCAGGTGAAGGTGCCTTTGAATTCTCAGCATACAAGAGGTTAAAGAGGTTTATTTTATTGCGCTCTCAAAAATGAAAAACAAAACTTTTATTAGAGCACTTAAATTGAAGAGTTCACCTTATAACCAACATTTCTCGCTGTCATATAACCGCCGCCCCCCCCCCCCCCCCGCCCCAAAAAGAAGCTCACCAGCTGGGGAGTTGCTGCTCACAAGATCACAGCCCCTCGGGCAACCACGGCTTGTGCATCCTCGATGGAAATTAAGAGGATGGTGGAAGAGGCCTTGGCAGATTGCAGCCTCCACGTCCCAGCTGCTAACAGCACCGTGTCTGACACAGCCTGCTCCAAGAAACGAGCCACAGAGGCAAGCAGAGAGGGTGGTGGGGGTGAGGGGGTGAGATTCATCTCTCTGGTGTAGGTTGCATTCAGAACATGGTTGCCAGCAGTTGAGGGGGTTAATCTTCCAGAGTGGGGAACAAGCAAAATGGTGCAAACCAGCTGTTTAGTCAACCTCCTCAATACAATTGTATATCAGTGGGGATTGCAATGGGCAGACAGCATTCCAGCTTCCCTTCAATGCTGGAAGCTAGAGACAGAATTCTATCCTGCAATGTCCTTCGTATTCCCTGTGGAGAATTCAATCTTACCACAAGCTACCATTATGCAAAAAAATGGTTTCTGCAGGAGATTTAAAACATGGAGGAGCATCATGGGAATTTGTAAAGTTATAAATCTGATTTAAGTAGGAATCGTTTGCATTAGGGGGTCTCCCTGAGTGCATTACTGTCAATGAAATTGTCTTGTAATGTAGGAAACCTGCCAGCCGTACACACTATACTGCTGGTGCCTGAGCAGGCTAACTTTTAAGGGCACTAGCCAAATGAAGACAGGGTTTCATTTTGACATTTCTAAGGGACTGAAAGTCCAGGAATTGACCATAAATCAATTTCATAGAGTTATAGAATTATACAGCACTGAAACAAAGCCTTTCACCCAACTTGCCCATGCAGGCCAAGGTGCCTACCAGAGCTAGTCCTATTTGCCTGAATTTGGACCATATCCTAAATCTTTCCTGTTCATTTGTCTGCCCAAATTTCTTTTGAACATTGTAATTATACCTGCCTCTACAGCTCCTTCCATAAAGACAGCACTCTTGTGTGAAAAACATGCCTGTCAGATTCCCTTTAAAACTTTCTCCTCTCACCTTAAACCTAATTTTAGACTTGTCTGTCCTGGGAGAAAGACTATTAGTAGTTTATTAATATTGGTATTAGTTTATATATTCTCATGTACCAAGATACAGTGAAAAGTTCATCTCGTAAGTTTTCTGTACAGATGCAGAATAAAGTGTAAAAGCTACCAAAAAGGAGCAGTGCAGGTAAATGATAAAGTGAGTGATCATAATGAGGTAGATTGTGAGGCCAAGAGTCCATCCTATCATACAAGATGTCCGTTCAAGAGACTGATAACATCCTTAAGCTTGCTGTACATACTTCCAGGTTTTTGTATCTTCTGCCCAATGGAAGTGTGAAGAAGACAGAATATCAATGTGGATGGGATCTTTGATTATGCCGGCTACTTTACTGAGAGTCAATAGATGAGAGGCTGGTTCCCATGATGTGCTGCGCTGTGTCTACAACAGTCTGCAGTTTCTTGCAGTCACATGCAGAGCAGTTGCCACTGCAAGCAATGATAATTGGTAAAAGTCGATGGAGACATTAGTCTCCTGAGGAAGAAGAGGCAATGCTGTGCTTTCTTGGCCAGACATCAAGATGGTTGGAACCAGGACAGGCTATTGATGATGTTCACACCTAGAGGCTCGAGGCTCTCAAACCTCTCAACCTCAACATCCACCAAAGCATTTCAGATTTCAGTCACCCTTTGTTGTTAAAGTATGTCATTAGAATAATCCCCCAACCTAATTTCATTATCCACCTAATTGCGTATCAGGAAAGACTTGGAAAAGAATCTCATTTTACAATGATGAAGCTGTTGTCTAAGCACAGATATTTCTTTTGATGAAGTGAAGAAACCTACAGCTGAGGGAAGATTGAAGTCTAAAGTCATTTACATTGTCTGCACCATCTGAACACACATCATGTCTCAATATGCACACACACACACACACACACACATATATAATATGTGTGTGTGTGTGTATATATATATATATATATATATATATATATATATATATATATATATACACACAAACGTTTGTATATACGCCAGATCTCAAGATGTTGGCAGAGTTAATGGATCCAACTCAACACCTAACGCTTTCCCTCTCCTACATTTTCATTGTACCATTGAAAATGCCCTTGTTATTCCAATCTAATGTGGCTTCATTCAGACCCTAATTTTTTTGGAATTCCATGATTATAAGACATAAGAGCAGAATTACGCCATTTGGCCTATCAGGTCTGCTCTACCTTTCCATCATGGCAGATTTATTATTCCTCTCAACCTCATTCTCCTGCCTCCTTATTTCACTGTTAAAATATTTTGCAGCATATCCCTGCTCCTTACAACAGCTTGGCTTTGTTAGACTTGCAACATCACTGAGATCTAACATTATTTGTTCATGAAGAAAGAAGGACAGGATAAGCATGTTAAACAGGACATGACCAGTCCATGGCAAGATACTTAGTGAAGTGTAACCCTCATTTCATTAATTCAATTTCTCTCTAGAGTACTGAATTTGACAGAGACTGTCCATTGTCGGTGCCTACCTCTGTACATTACTCATGGTGAATTTTCATTAACTTCTCTCCAATAAGTTGCTATCATCAAAATATTTGTATTCGCTACTCCCTGAAGTCAGAAGAACTTGTAAGATTTTGGGTAAGACTTGTTTTTGAATAAGTTCACCTATAATTAAATTAAGTCTTTGATTCAGAATAGAATCATTACAAGTCAAAGCTATCCCCAACAGATTTCAAAAGAATGTTATAAAAAAATTAATGACTTTAAAATGATCTGCATGCAGTGCTTTTTAACACTTGAGTGCATTAAATGGCCCACATTTGCATCATTAAATAGCAGCACTGCTTCACTTTCCTTAACAGCCTCAGTAAGAGCTCTTGACTTTTCCACTGATATGTCTCAACCTTCTTGCTTCTTTTTCTCATGTGACCCACTGTTTCCATGCTGAAGGCACCTGTAACATTTATGCGACTCCTCTGTGGCGAAGATCACATCATCATTATCATCTCTGTCGCCTTGTTCCCCACACACCCCATACTCAGGATCGCGTTCTGAACTACACTGCCTCATGTCAGTAAAAGCTTTTTCCACCCTGTGCCATTTTGCTCATTTCAGGTCTCAAATCCAGCATTCCAAGCATTTTAACTTAAATTGTCCTGTTTGCTAACCCACACACATCAAAGATCACCAATGCCTGTTATAAAATTCCTGTAAAAACCCTAATGTGTAAACGAGACAAACTTCTGGACTCTGGCTACCTCACAGAAATTTCTGAAGGTATTGCATTAAAATGTCCCTTTGAGGTTCATAGAACGTCTTCAAAAAGGACCTGAGTTGTGACAATGGAAAATTCACCAGTATTTGGTAGGTCAGATCCTACATTAAACAGGGCATGGCCATTCCATCGCTAAATTAGCAAGACCGATTCAGTCATCATCATCAAAGTGCTGGACAGTGAAGATTGAGTCCATTGTGTTGCTAGAGGGATAAAATTCACACTGGCATTTGGAGAACATTTTCAAGGGCTGTGAGGTAATGTTGCAGCTCTATAAAATTCTGATTAGACCACACTTGGAGTATCGTGTTCATTCCAGTCACCTCGTTACTGGAAAGATGTGGAAGCTTAGCATGGGTGCTGAGGAGATTTACCAGGATGCAGCCCAGATTAGGGAGCATGTCCTATGAAGGGAGGTTAAGTGAGCTAGAGCTGTTCTCTTTGGAGCAAAGGAGGATGAGAGGTGACTTGAAGAAGGTGTACAAGATGATGAAAGCTATAGATAGAGTGGCAGCCAGAACTTTTTTCCCTAAGGTGGAAGTAGCTAATATGAGAGGGCATATCTTTAATGTGATTGAAGGAAAATATAGAGGAATTGTCAGAGGTAGGTGTTTACACAGAGCAAAGTGAGTGTGTGAAGCGCACTGCTAAGGGTGGGTGATAAGGCAGATACATTAGGGAGATTTAAGAGACTCTTAGATCGACACTTAGATGAAAAAAAAATAGAGGGCTGTGCAGGAGGGAAGTGCTAGATTGATCTTGGAGTAGGTTAAAAAGACAGCAGAACACCATGGGCCACAGGCCCTACGCTGTGCTGTACTGTTGGATGTAATTGCTGTGGACGACCTTAGTGATGTCTTTGCCTGTGGCAAGTAACAGGGAGACCCTTATTTATTAGCACCACTCTTGTTTTTGCCTCCTAGAAAGGATTTCAGCATCTCTCCAGTTCTCGGGACATGAGGAAATGAATTTGTGTCTGAATACATCAGATTTTGGAAGTTCATCAAGGATATCGTCTGCCCCCAAAGCTTTGTACTTTGTCAGTTGACAAATGGCCTTTTCAGCCTACTGTCAGTGACTGGTGATGTTAAGGCTAAACCAAGTTGTTTGTGGAAAGGAGCCAAGCAACCTTAATGACAAGGTGAGGGTTACAGTTGAGTCGATCATTGATTCTCCTCACAATTAGTGTGAATTGCCTCTGCCTTGGTAAGCTGACAGTTGGGTGGGCCCTTGGCTGTTTGAGCAGTTGGTGGTCAAGACAGTGCTAATGAATATGCAACTGTTTTAGATATAAAAGACACAAGAGAGAGTGCAGATGCTGGAAATCTAAAGAGATTGGCTTTATTTGTCACATGCACATCAAAATACCGAAACATACAGTGAAATGTATCATTTATATCAACAACCAACATCGTCCAAGGATGCGCTGGAAGCACTCTGCGAATGTCAGCATACTTAGACCATAAGACACAGGAGAAGAACCAGGCCATTCAGCCCATCAAGTGTACTTCACCATTTGATCATGATTGGTTTATTATCCCCGTCAACCCTGTTCACTTCCCTTCTACCCATAACCTTTGACATCCTGACTAATCAAGAACCTATCAATCTCCTCTTTAAGCATGGTCCATGACTTAGCCTCCACATCCATCTGCAGCAATGAATTCCACAAATTCACCACCCTCTAGTTAAAGTAATTCCTCCTCATTTTTCGTTTAAAGGGATGTCCTTCTATTCTGAGACTGTACTCTTTAGGTCTAGACTACCCCACTATAAGAAACATCCTCTCCATATCCACTCCACTTAGGCCTTTCAATGTTTGATAGGTTTCACTTCTGGTGCCAAAATGTCATGTCCAGAACGCACTAACCCTAACTGTACGTCTTTGAAAAGTGGGAGGACACCAGAGCACCAGGAGGAAACGCATATGGTCATGGGTTCAATATACAAGCTCCTAACAGAAAGGAGCAGGAATCGAACTCCAATCGGTAAACATTAGTGCAGTAATTCAACGTGCTGGCTGCGGCACTTCCCTGTTGCCCAACCATCATCTGTTCCCTTCATCAGGACTCGTGGTCTCTACCCAAAATATGGACTGATCACTTCCCTCCATCGGTGCAGTCTGATCGGCTGATTTCCTCCAAAATGTTGATTATTTAAGGTAGTTACTGGATCTTTCCACATACCATCTGTTCTTCGGCATGGATCGCAACAGCAATGTCAAATGTGACTTGCTTGCCATCAAAGCCCACCACTGCATGTCCTCCCTGTGGCTCCGTTAGACGTACAGATCACCACACTGCCGTATTATTTGCAGATGTGCCCTCTTCAGCTTTAATCTTCAATCAATCTTCAGCTTCAAATCCACCATGTAGAACATAAAAATAACATGCTCTAGTTTAATGGTGTACAATTAATCCTCTTTGTTGCGTCAGGAGAACAGGCCCAGCTCCTCACGGAAAGGAGACCCTACAGCAACATGCATTTTCTAATTTACTCATACTAAATTCACACGGTCTTTCTACAAAATAAAGCATTTCCCTGGCTCTGGAATGCAATGCCAAAAGGAGAAATGCGAGATTTCTGGTCAGTTCTTGAAATCGAGGAAGGTTAAGAATAAAGCAAATTTAGAGGCACCGGAAAACTAAAAGAATATTCAGCAATATGAATAATAAAGGAAAGTTATGGTACCTTTACAAAAATCTGTGGTATTTTAATTGTTTTTTTATGTATTGCACTATACCGATGCCACAAAACAACAAGTTTCATGACGTCAGAGATATTAAACCTGATTCTGACCCATTGTGTTGATGTGTTCAGGACTGAAAATGTCAGCTATTTCTCTCTCCTGGCCTGACCTGCCAAGTGTTTCCAGCAGTGTCAGTTTTTATTTTGGATCCTATGTATCTGCAGTTTTTGTTTAGATTTTCAACAAGGATGATAGAACATGTAACAGTATAGCACAGGAACTGGCCCTTCAGCCCAATATGTCTGCACCGAACAAATGGCAATTAAATTAATTATCTTCTGCCTCTACATGATCCATATCAGTCCATTCCCTTCATATTCATGTGCCCATCTAAAGGCTTCTTAAAAATGCCTCATGTTAAATATATATATTCTCTCTCTCTCTCTCTTTTTTTCTCCCCCCCCCCCCCCCTCCAGTTAATTGGGTAAATGGGCCATTACTTAATTGGAGCATCTACTTATTTGGGACAACTGTTAAAGAACAAAACCGCGGTAGCATAGCGGTTAGTGTGACGCTATTATAACTCTGGGTGTTTCAGAGTTCAGTTACAGTGCTGTTCTGTAAGGAACCTCCTGCCCTTGGAGTGAGTTTTTCCTGAGTGCTCCAGTTTCCTCCCACAATCCAAAGACATACCTGTTAGATTAATTGATCATTATAAATTATCCCTTGATTAAAATTAAGGTTAATCGGGGTTGTGGGGTTGCTGAGCCAGCACGGCTTAAAGGGCCTACTCTGCGCTGTATTGCTAAATAAAATAAAATAAAATAAAACTAATTGAGAAAATAGCCAGATTCCCTTCATTTATTTGGGACACTATGCCTCTTAATTGGGACAGGAGCCTGTTGCTGAACAGCTTTGACTAGTGTCAGTCAAGTGCACTTCTGAGGCCATGAGACACTACCCCAAGCTTATAGTGAACAGATTTTAAATAGCGTCAGTTGTGTGTGCTTTTGTCATGTATCAGTTTGAGGCGATGGACAATTCAAAATGCAGTGATTGTTGATAATTCTGTTTTTTATTTTGACTTTAAAAAATTTTTAGATCCTTGCCAAGATGGCATGGAAAGACTTGACTAGCCAAAAAAATTACTCTCCTGGACCAAATTAAAAGCAATCTGCCTAACACCTCTCATTGTCAGCTGGCAGAAATAATTGAAATGCTAAAGTTGACAATTGCATGCGTGATACGTCTGCAAGATCGGGGCATTATGCCAGGGACAACAAGGCACATCCCAAAAATGATACGGTGAAGATAAGGATCCAGATGTTGAAGAGGACCTCATTCAGTGTTTTCTATTGTAACTGGATGAGTTGTGCATGCCAATGGGCCAATATTTTAAAAAAATACAACCCAGAGGAGCTAGCTAAGAAATTGGTCATGAAGAATTTAAAGCAACAGATAGTTCATTATCACGATGGAAATGTTGGCACCACATTAAATTCAAGAAAAGCACATGACAAGAAAGGTAGTGGTAATGCTGTTAGTGTAGAAATGTGGAAATCTTAAAAAACTCCCTGACTTCCTTCAAAAATGTTGTGCAAATGATACCTACAATGCCAATGAAACAGTCCTTTTTATATCATGCCACACCAACACAGTTCCCTTGGCTACAAACACACAGCACTCTCAGGCCCAAAGAAAGCAAAGGATTGCATAATGGATCGATTATCTGTACTAGATGTCTGCGCTGATTTTGTTCATTTACAGTCAATCAAAAGAACACAACAGCTTGCACTATTCCTTCTGACAAAATTTAGGAATTAGTACACAGTTGTATAGTGCTGTAGTAATATTGCTAACATTCTATTTTTGTTCTGTATTTCATTTAAATACATAACTTGTTACTCAGTTAAATGGCAGTTTGTCTTTTTTTATACCTCTTAAATGAGTTCCATGAAACTGTGGCTAATTAAAGCAGCCGCTTAATTGAGCCAAAATGTACTGGTCCCAAAGTGTCCCAATTAACCACAATCCACTCTTCCACTCTGTCTCTATATATATATATTACAGTTAATCAGACCAGCTACTTATTTGGACCAACTCTTGAAGAAAAACTAATTGAGAAAATAAGAGGAATTCCCTTTGTTTATTTTAGACGCTGGACCACTTAAACAGGACAGATGACTAACTAGCATCAGTCACGAGCACTTGCACGAGTGTTAGACACTACACCGTGCTTAGATCCAACACTTTTTAAATAGTGTCAGTTGCTTGACTTTGTGTTAAAAAAGCGGTATTTTTTGTCACTGATAATTGGGGAAAAATAAGCAGTAAGACAATGTAGAACTGTTTTGCTCACTGCAGTTTCAACTATTCAGGCTTGGAGATGCCAGAAACAGCCAGAAGTGGAAATGAAACAATTTCACTACATTAACAAGTTAGGCACAATGAAGAATTTGAAGGTATCGACAATGATCTTGAATGTTACAGTGAAAATGAAGATATAGAGGATGCAATCGTTGAAAGCATTGCATGAAGGCAGTCCACTATCTGCATTAGATGTCTGCATGGACTTCGTTCATTGACAGTCAATGGAAATATCACAGTAACATACATTGGATGTTGATCCCTATTAGGAACGAATGTACAGTTTTACATAATACTACTATTACTACTATGATGAGAGGCATTGATCATGTGGATACTCAGAGGCCTTTTCCCAGGGCTGAAATGGCTAGCATGAGAGGGCACAGTTTTAAGGTGCTTGGAAGTAGGTACAGAGGAGATGTCGAGGTTAAGTTTATTACGCAGAGAGTAGTGAGTGCATGGAATTGACTGCCGGCGAGAGTGGTGGAGGTGGATATGGTAGGGTCTTTTAAGAGACTCCTGGACAGGTACATGGAGCTCGGGAAGATAGACTGCTATGGGTAACCCTAGGTAATTTCTAAGGTAAGGACATGTGGGCGTAGGTGAAGAAGCTTTACATAAAACATTGAGTTTGTGTCTTCAGACTTCTGTACCTTATCCCTGATGGAAGGAGAAGAGGGCATGCCCTGGACAGAGGGGTCCTTAATGATGAATGCTGTCTTATTGAAGTTTCACCTTTTGAAGATGTCCAATATGTTGAACATCTCAGATCTTGATGGTAGAGGTGATCTCAGGTGTTCTGATCATGCACCATTGCTTGTATTGACCATGTTTTGTTTGGCTGAATAACAACAGGGTAGGTCTGTAGCCCGAGGAAGTAGGAGAGCCACGAATGAGAGAGAGTGCTGAGATGATGAAGGTTTCCAAAAGAGCAGGACATTATAAGAGACAACTAAGTACATGTGCAGAAGATATGCCAGCTGGGAAAACAAGACACAGAAAATCTTGATAAGTATTAATCATCAGTCCTCAAACAGTGTCCATCAAATCGGTATCTCTGCAATTACAGAACAATTATTAATCTTGCAGTGTGAACAAGCTCACATCTACCACATTGAACATTCTCAGGACAGTTGCTAGCAAGGCAAATCAAACCCCCAAAGGATATTTGTCTCTCTGTTAATGAAAAAGGATTATTTCTCCTGGGTGTCTGTCAATCAGACTTCATATGTCACACTTGTACAGTTTGGTGTCACACTTCAGAAAATTATTTTTTAAAATTGCCAGTCCAACATCTAATTGACCCAGGCAGTTGCTAAGACTCATCAGCATCTAACTGACCTGAACAAGGGACAATGAATATATTTTGTCCTCTTAAAGCGACATAGCAACAAAACAATACATGGAGTGCACAGTTACTGTTGATTTGTGTTACAGCAAACAATACTGAGCTACAGTATACTCTTCCTCTGAGTTAGTCCCTTGTTATCAAGGATGGCTAGCTACCATTCTGGTTCTGAGGGTTCTGAAGTGGCTATTAACTCTTCCATGGGGTTGGGGGTGCAGGAGGTACCTGATGCTATAGGTGGTTGGGCCATTTGTGAAGGAGCTCTGCAACTTCCCTCATTTATCCTGTGTTTCTGGGTGCATCTGACATAGACTCAGTTTTCCTAGTGCCACCTTGAACACTCTCAGTTTTGAGTGGTGATGGGGCAGGGATTCCCAAGAGTCAATGGGATGTCACATTCTCTCAAGGAGGCTTTGAGAACTTCCCAACTGATAACTTGGATATTGGCACATGTACCAAAATCCAGTAAAAGCTTTGTTATACATGCCACTGAAACTGATTATTCCAAACATAAGTGAATTGAGGTAGTGGAAAGGGAAAAGTAATAATGGAATGCCAAAAAATACTGATACAGTTATGGTAAAAGTGCAGTGCAGGCTGAGAAATATGGAACAAGGGCCATGATGATGTTGAGTGAGTGAGATATCTTGAGTTCATCTTTATCATGCAAGAGTTCCTTTTAAGTCATGTAACAGTGGGATAGAAGCTATCTGTGAGCCTGGTTGGTCGTGTTTTCAAGATTTTGTATATTTTTCCTGAAGGAAGCTGGAAAAAGAGAGAACGTCGTTGGGTGGGGTCATTGATTATGCTGGCTGCTTTCCCGAAGTCCTTTTCCTGTCTGTGTGGTAACATCTTACATAGAAGTTAAATAGAAAAATACACAGAAATAATTTAAAAGAACCCCAATCAGGGTTTTCTGTACTACATATATCTCTGGCTGGTATTGGTAATTATCACAGGATCTATTTTGGGCCCAGCTCTTTGATGCAATCACAGAGAAAGCATGTAGTGGCTATACTTCATTAGGAGCCTGAGGAGATTTACTGGCATATCTCTACAGATGTATGGTGGAGGTTGGTTCTGATTGGTTGTATCAATGCCTGGAATGGAGACTACAATGTACAGGGTTGAAAGAGGCTACAGAGGGGTGTAGACCCAGCTAGCTCCAACATGGACACTGTCCTCCCCTTTATCAAGGACATCTTCAAGAGTTGGTATCTCAAGAAGGCAGCATCCATCATTATGGACCCTCGCCTTCTGGAACACCACTCTTATTACTCCTGTCAGGAGGAGGTAAAGGAGTCTGAATACTCAAGCTGAATGTTTTAGGAACAGCTTCTTCCCCTCTGCCATCAGATTTTTGAATGGTTCATGAATGCTTGTCTGCCTCTGTCTCTCCCTCTGCCTTATTCTTTCTCTCTCTCTCTCTCTCTCTCTCCCTCCCCTCTCACTATCTTCCTCTTGCTGCCTCTGTCTCTCTCTCGCTTTCTTTTTCTTTCTTCCTCCCTGTAGTTCTGTCTTGCACTGAACTGCTGCCACAAGACAACAAATTACATGACATATTTCAGTGATAAGAAACCAGATTCTGTTTCTGATTCTGATGAGTTATCACAAGACATTGACTTCTGGATGCGAGGTTTAAACTGGCTCCTCACTCCACTGGATACAAAAAGATCCCACTGCACCTCCTAAGTAGTTCCCCTTGGCCTTTGGGTCAGTCTCCCAACCAACATACTATCCCCTCATTGTTACATTGGCATTTGTTAGAATGTTCTTCACAGACTCAGCCAACAGGTTGCCTGCAAGACTAGCAAGACACATCTTGAAAACCTGAGGCTGGGTATGATACTGAATGAATCCATTTGGAGACTGAGTGTAGCGAGGCAAAATTTGCTGATGACACTAAACTGAGTGGAAAAGAAAATAGTACAGAGGATGTGGAGAGTCTGCATAGGGATATAGATAGGTTAAATGAGTGGGCCAAGGTCTGGCAGATGGAATACAATGTTGGTAATGCGAGATCATCCACTTTGGAAGGAATAATAGAAGAGCAGATTATTATTTAAATGGTGAAAGGTTGCAGCATGCCTTTATGCAGAGGGACTTGGGAGTGCTTGTTCGTGAATCGCAAAAAAGTTGGCTTGCAGGTACAACAGGTTATTAAGAAGGCAAACGGAATGTTGGCCTTCATTGCTAGAGGGATTGAATTCAAGAGCAGGGAGGTCATGCTGCAACTATACAGGGTACTGGTGAGATCGCACCTGGAGTACTGTGTGCAGTTCTGGTCTCCATACTTGAGGAAGGATATACTGGCTTTGGAGGCAGTGCAGAGGAGGTTCACTGGGTTGATTCCAGGGATGAAGGAGTTAACCTATGGGGAGAGAATGAGTCGCCTGGGACTATACTGTCTGGAGTTCAGAAGAATGAGAGGGGATCTTATAGAAACATACAAAATTTTGAAAGGGATAGATAAGATAGAAGTAGGAAAGTTGTTTCCATTGGTAGGTGAGACTAGAACTAGGGGACATTGCCTCAAGATTCAGGGGAGAAGATTTAGGAGAAACTGTTTTTCCCAGAGGGTGGTGAATCTGTGGAATTCTCTGACCAGGGAAGCAGTTGAGGCTTCCTCACTAAATATATTTAAGATACAGTTAGATAGGTTTTTACGTAGTAAGGGAATTAAGGGTTATGGGGAAAAGGCAGGTAGATGGAGCTGAGTTTACAGACAGATCAGCCATGATCTTATTGAATGGCAGGGCAGGCTCGATGGGCTAGATGGCCTACTCCTGCTCCTATTTCTTATGTTCTTATTTCTTCTTAGTTGAAGATATGTAAAAAAGAAATTAGCATTATTTTGCCACATGTACATTGGAACAGTCAGTGAAATGTGGCGTTTGTGTCATCAACCAGCACAGTCCAAAGATAGTGCTGGAGTCAGTCTGCAAGTGTCGTCATGCACCTGACACCAACATAACATAACTTACTAACCCTCACTTGTATATCTTTGGACTGTGGGAGGAAACTGGAGCACTTGGAGGAAACTTACGCCGTCATTGGGAGAATGTACAAACTCCTTACAGGCAGCAGCAGGAATGGAACCCTCATCTTCCAGTACTCTCTCTGTTACCTTAACCACTACACTACCGTGCTGCGCTTTTTTGGAACGAAGAGAATACAGCCTTCATTGCATACTGATATTAAAGGGGAGAAAGCTGCCTCAGAATGAAATCAGAAGCATCTATCTGCTGTCACACTTGATGATGACAGAGCACATTGTCACATTGATGTTTTATTCATGTTTTGAGTAAAAATGACTTCTGGCATCTTTGGATGAGAAAGGTGAGGAAGGAACTGACACAACTGGTGAACTTCTTATTTAAAAACTGCCATCTGTAGCTCTAAATTCTTCTTAATTAAAAAGGTGCTTTTGCATGGCTTAGTCCCACGAGAGAGGCCTTCACCAAAGCTCTTGCCTCACATTTCAATACGAGTTCTGTTGGGCGCGGTTGCTTAAGAAAGTGCCGCTTCGAAGATCTCGAGCATTTCTGCATTTAAGTTGATTGAAGAAAACTCCTTATCCCACCACAGTTCTATGGCTTTGTTCAAAGTTCAAAGTAAATTTAAAAGCAAAGTACCCATGTGTCACTATATACTAACCTGAGATTCATTTACAGTACTACTGTTATCTTGTTTAATAAGCTAGAAAGTGAACGCTATTCCTTTTAGACCTGATGACTTAATTGCTAGGAGACATGGACACAGTGTTGTTAGGTTGGGAAGAAATAAGGGAAAAACATAATATCTGTCATTAAGGACTCCTGTTTCCTGACAACCCCGCTTCTTCATTACCATTGCGAAAGGGTTTCAGGAGTCTTCAGACCCATACACACACATCCAGATTCAGGAACATCTTCTTCCCCTCTGCCATCATTGTCCATGAGCCTATGAACCTTGCCTCATTGTTGTTTTCAATTTACGCTATTTAATTTTTTTTTTGATTTCCAGAAATTTTGTCTTTGCACCATACTGTTACCATAAAACAATAACTTTCATGTCATTTAAGTCAATGACAGTAAATCTGATACTGATTGTGCCGGAGCCTGCTGCCTACAAGGGTGGTGGGACAGAGGACAAACAGTGGAAATTGAAACAACATTTGAGGTCAATAAGCCTACAGAACTTCTGGGATACAGCAATGAATTGGGACTCACACAAATGATCCACAAAGACTTGAAGGGCTGGATGCTTTCTTCATGTTCTACAAGGAAGGAATGATCTACTTTGTTTGCCATATGTATTAGGAATTTACTGTGGTGTGTTGGGTGCCACATGTAACAAAAACAACAATATTCAACAATTATACAGAATAAGTAATTATATAAAGTTAGAGCTTAAGTACATGTAACTCTCGCTTCGGCTAGTGGCTTAATATAGGGGGTGATAGCCCCTGGCCTGGCCAAACTTAAGAAACTCTTTTGGGTGGATGCTGCACGATGTGTCCCCTGTTACAAATCAGTACCCTGAGATAACTGTTACACCTGTGCCCCCTCCTTTTTGAGAATCGCAAGATCGCTATTAAGTCAGGTCAGGAGACCCAGGAAATGAGAGAGAGACACATTTGGAATGTCTTGGCCCCTCGGCGATACAAAGCTACGGGAAACGGCCATTGTCTCTTGGAGACGGAATTGTGTATTGAGTACGGTGCTATTTATTTGAAGCCCTCAGGGAATGGCCAAAAGTGGGCTGGTTGAGGGGAGGCATCCCTCCACCCTGATTGACATCTGAGACCCTGTGAGTCAGGATAAAAGAGGGTCTGGGGGAACAGCCCCTTCAGACGCACCAGAAGAAACGCTAGAAATCCTGTAACAGCGTAATAGCGAAACCCGGTGGAAAGCCACGTGCGTCCTTTTCCATTTGCCTCGGAATTGGTGGGCCTTGCCACAGAAGAACGGCTTTAGCTAACAACAAAGGAGAAATCAGCCCCAACGATTCTCGAAGGATTGACATCATAAAAGGAATGGGCAAGTTTTAATCCGTCTCTCTCTCCAACCAAAAGCTGCAGCTTGAATGAACTTGAGTGACTTTTATATTTCCATCGGACAATACATTATCTCCTAGACAATGATAGAGTTATTTCTTATTGATTATTATTATACCCACGCTTTTAGATTTAGTATTGACGACGTATATTATCTGTATGGTTGCATTGATATTATTTTTGTGTATTTTTATCAATAAATACTGTTAAAAATAGTACCATCAGACTTCAACGGACCTCTCTATCTTTGCTGGTAAGTGACCCAGTTACGGGGTACGTAACAATTGGGGTTCTCATCTCGGGATTTGACACCAAATTGGGAGGCCAGTGAATCGGGCTTGTAAGTCCAAACTTGGATCTGGTTATGCGGGTAGCCAGACGGGAAACCAGCAAAGATGGACGTGGGTGAATTTATAGAAAACCTGACTCTGGAGGTGCTAGAGGCGGCCACCAAATCAGACTTGATAAATATGGCAAAGGGGTTAAACCTCGCAGAGGTGAGGTTGTCAATGAAAAAGCAGGAGTTGCAAAGGGCCATAACTCAGTATTATATTGAGAAGAATGTGTTTGCAGCTGAGGTATTGGAAAATATCCCTGAAAAGGTACCAGCCAGTGGGATGGCTCAATTAGAGTTGGAGAAATTAAGGTTGGAACATGAAATTAAATTGAAGCAGCTGAAAAAGAGAGAGCAAGAGCCGAGAAGCAATGGGAGCATGAGCTCCAGCTAAAGGAGTTAGAGGTGAAAAGAGAGCAGGACCGGGCTGAGAAACAAAGGGAGCATGAAATTCAGTTAAAACAGCTGGGAGCAGCTGAAAAAGAAAAGGAAAGAGCCGAGAAGGAGAGGGAGGCAGAGAAACAGAGGAAACATGACTTGGAGATGGAGAAGTTAAGGCAAGAGCGAAGAGATCAAGGGTCAGACCGAGAGGAGCGGTTTAATGTTAGTCGGGAGTTGAGGTTAGTACCTCCGTTTGAGGAGACGGATGTTGATAGTTATTGCTTTTTGAAAAGGTGGCAGTGAATCAGAAGTGGCCCAAAGAGCAGTGGGTGGCGTTGTTACAAAGTGTGTTAAAAGGGAAGGCACAACGAGCATATGCGGCGTTGTCCATGGAGGAGGGAGAAGCGGAGAATTATGCCGAAGTAAAGGAGGCCATTCTCCGGATTTACGAATTGGTACCTGAGGTGTATAGACAAAAGTTCAGAAATTTAAAGAAAGGGTGGAATCAGACGTATACCGAGTTTACCTATGAGAAGGGTGTGCTCTTGGATCGCTGGTGCACAGCAGAAATAGTGGAAGAGGATTTTTGGCGTCTCAGGGAGTTAATTCTGATTGAGGAATTTAAAAGTGGTGTTTCGGAGGCTATCCGGATGTATTTGAATGAGAAGCCGAATAAGTCCATCTCCAAATTTGCTAGGTTCGCAGATGAATATGCCCTAACCCACAAGACAAAGTTTTCCTCAAATAAAAGTTACCTGAGAGACTGTGGGAACGGTAGAGAAAGCCCACCGGCTAAGGGAGAAACTCAGCCGGGAGCTAGCAGTAAAATTGAGGAGGAGAGGCCAGAAGCCAGGAGATTTCCTGGCCTGACCTGTTTTAGTTGTGGAAAGGTGGGTTATATTGCATCTAAGTGCCCCGCTCCGAGGAAGGAGCCAGGAATAGGGAGAGCAGCTATACCTATAGGCTGTATTGCGTCGATCAGAAAATCAACGAGAGAGCCCCAGGTAGATGGAGTACAGGAGGGGCGTGAGACGTTTCGTTCAGAAGGAACCGTGTCTGTGAGAGAGGGAGACACACCAGTTCCAGTACGGATCTGGAGAGACACGGGGGCTGAGCTGTCATTGATTAGCAGAAAGGTGCTAGATTTTGGTCCTCAGATGAGAGAGGAAGCCCTGAGAGGAATAGGAAAAGGGACCGAAGTGGTGCCCTTGCATAGGGTCATTCTGAATTGTGAGCTGGTATCTGGACCAGTGGAATTGGGGGTACTGTCGGAATTACTGGGGAAAGGCGTGGATGTCCTTCTTGGTAACGACTTAGCGGGTGGTAAAATGGGTGAAGCCGTGAAGCTGACAAACAAGCCTGTGAGGGTTGAGGCCCCGCCCCTAGATTCCAAGATCTATCCCGCATGCGCGGTCACTCGCAGCCTGTCGAGAAAAGCAGCTGAGAATAAGAGCAGTTTAAATCCGGCCGGTATCGAGTTGGCCGAGACGTTTTTACCGACCCTGTACCACGAGGGTTTAGAGGGTGGTAAAACTAAGGGTAGTAAAGTGAAAGAGAGTAAGGGAGAGGAGGTAGACCTGCCCTTAGCGAGGAGAAAAGTTCTAGAGGCACGAAATAAAGATGAGAAACAGATAAAGCTGTTAAAAGGTCCAGGGTTGGACATTGATGATCTGTCTGGTTTGGCAGAACTGTTTGAAGAAGTGGAAAATTCTAAAGGTGTTCCCGATAATGAAATGAGGGCAGTCCTAGATGAAAAGGGTGCCCTTACCTTGAAGAAGTCTGCTGGATTGGCAGATGAGGTTGTTTCAGCCCGCGGGGTTGAGTTTACTCCGGAAGGGAGTTGCCCAGAGAGTAGCTGGGAGGATCAAGGGAATTTAGAATTTGGACCGGGTACGGGTATTGAAAGCCTGGAAGAGGCAAATGTCCCATTTGAGTGTGTCCAAGATGTGGATGCACGTGGTACTGAACCTAGTAAGGGAGCTCAGAAAAAGTCTGAGGTATTTGATTCAGTTGAAAAGGAATGCAATCCTTGTGGGTCAGATGGACTTGGTTCAGTGAAAAAAGGGTTAACCTTGGTAATAGTGGGAAGTGAGAGTTCCCAGGTGTTTGTGCTCGAAGGTACGGTAAAAGTCAGTGAGGAGATGAAAGGTGGTGGAGTGAATATTATTATTGAAGGAAAAGGAAAATGTGTAGTTCCCAAATTGAATGAAGAAAATTTAAAGGCTGGACTGATATCAAAAGCAGCAACCAGGCTACAGAGACAATGGTGTGGTACCACAAAGCCTGTGAATCAATTACAGGTTGAGTTGGAAGGTAAAGGGGCCCCACACGCTATTGTTATTCCAGAGTGTGGTGTAAAAAGGCAGAATTTGAAATGCTGTTTGAACTAAGAGTTTAAACTGAAAACTAATGGCCTCAAGGGTCCTGAAGAGAAAACTAGCAACTTGCGTAAAATTGAAGGATTGGGTGGAAATTCGGGAAATGGTCTAAGTTTGGAACACATTGTTGATAAAATAACTCCTATGAAAGGAGCGGGCGAAAGCCTATTTCACCAGGGAGCACAAGCTCCCCACGTGGGAATTAACTGGAAAAGAGGCAAGGGTTAATGGGGACGCCATTTTTAAATAGCAGAAGCCGGTTTTACGGGATTTCGACAAAGCATGTGAATAATAAAGACAACCCCATGGAAGCTTTACTGTTAAGTTTGAAAGTAACATAAAGATTAGTATTTTGCATGAACTTTTGTAGTATACACGTAAGCTAAGATCACAACTCTTTAGTTTTTGTTTGCTGAAGGAAAGAAAAAAAATAGGTGGTTATTAAATTGGAGTCTGATGCTACAAGACTTTAGTAAGGTACAAGATGTTAAGATATTAAAGGAAGTGATAATGTAATCGTTATCTGTTTAGATGCTGAATTGAATGTATAACTGTATCACTCTGTAGTGGAAAAAAAAGCTTTTGTATTGTGTTAGATTCTAAAATCCTGTAAGACTCTGTATTACTTTGTTTTTACCGATGGTAAAAACACGTTGAAGAAAGGGGGTGTTATGCCTGTGCCCCCTCCTTTTTGAGAATCGCAAGATCACTATTAAGTCAGGTCAGGAGACCCAGGAAATGAGAGACAGACGTTTGGAATGTCTTGGCCCCTCGGCGATACAAAGCTACGGGAAACGGCCATTGTCACTTGGAGACGGAATTGTGTATTGAGTACGGTGCTATTTATTTGAAGCCCTCAGGGAATGACCAAAAGTGGGCTGGTTGAGGGGAGGCATCCCTCCACCCTGATTGACATCTGAGACCCTGTGAGTCAGGATAAAAGAGGGTCTGGGGGAACAGCCCCTTCAGACGCACCAGAAGAAACGCTAGAAATCCTGTAACAGCGTAATAGCGAAACCCGGTGGAAAGCCACGTGCGTCCTTTTCCATTTGCCTCAGAATTGGTGGGCCTTGCCACAGAAGAACGGCTTTAGCTAACAACAAAGGAGAGATCAGCCCCAATGACTCTCGAAGGATTGACATCAGAAAAGGAATGGGCAAGTTTTAATCCGTCTCTCTCTCCAACCAAAAGCTGCAGCTTGAATGAACTTGAGTGACTTTTATATTTCCATCGGACAATACATTATCCCCTAGACAACAATAGAGTTATTTCTTATTGATTATTATTATACCCGCACTTTTAGATTTAGTATTGATGACGTATATTATCTGTATGGTTGCATTGATATTATTTTTGTGTATTTTTATCAATAAATACTGTTAAAAATAGTACCATCAGACTTCAACGGATCTCCCTATCTTTGCTGGTAAGTGACCCAGTTACGGGGTACGTAACATAACAAACAGTACACAATATGAGATTAAACGATTAAGCTTTATCACTCTTACTTTGACTATATGGTTAGTAAAGAAATGAAGAAAAAGGGGAAAAAAAGGGCCCAATCTTATTAAACAGTCTTTTGCGCAATATTGGAGCTCACTGATAAGCCGATTGTCCACCATCGACCTCCTCCAATCGTCATCGGACCCTCGCTCCAAGTCCACCCCGTCCGGCTATCTACCAACTCTCTCCATTCACGTCTTCTCTTCTCATCTTTCCCCAGCAAAAGACCTCGAAAATGTGTCTTCCAGACTCACAAGAAAGAACAACAGCATTCCAAACCCTGTTTGCTCTAGTCATAACACAAACATTGCTGCTACAGAGAAACCATTATATTATCAGTGAAACCCTACAGCATCTTACATACAGGCTATGGAATAAAATGTGCGTAAATACAAAAGAACCACATGTATTTCTCGAAAGTGGCTCAAAAATGTTTAGAATGCAGTGGCTGATGTAATAGATCGAGGGAAGGGGTGAAAGGGCTAACTAGAAAGGTTCATTTGATTAACTGCCTGGGGAAGGAACTTCTAAGATAGTGTGAAGGTTTTGTTTTATAGCACATTCCAAAAGGGAGCTTTTGGAAGGGAACAGTGACTCCAACTCTTATAGTTCGCAATAGCTATGCAATTGATAGCAAGAAGCTCCTGGTAGAACATCTGGAAGCAGGTCACTGGGATCAATAGATCCATCCTCATGTTGGTGCCCCACTCCAGCCCTCGTCATTGAACTTCATCACCATTCATCTCCTTCCATCCCTTTCTCCCTCATGGACACTTCCAGCTCAATATGGACCTCAAGCACTCCAAATTCTTGTGTATTTGATGTTCTTACCAGTCTCTGAAAGAGCAGGCTATCCTGAATTAACTCAAAATAACATTGTCTCATAATTCCTCACTTCCATCCACCTTCAAACTCTGAGCGCACATTGTCTGTATTCTTGTGGGATTGAATATTAAACTTCTTCTATTCATGTTAAAATCCCTTTGTGAATGACTCTGCTCTAACACCAGAACCTCCTCCAAGCAGCAACACTCCTACATCTCTGCACTCCTCTAATTCTGACCTCTCATTCACCCTGACTTCGCTCATTCACCACTGGTAACTCTGCCTTCAGCTCCTGGACTCTAGGACTTAGTATTCTCCCCCTTAAAGGCGTCCACCTCTATCCCTTTGAAACCTTCCACATTGAGCTGTTTATTGGACACCTGCCAGAATACCTCCTTCCATGGCCCCTCGTTACCCGGCAGCAACCTGCAAAGCACATTGAAGATAAGACATGAAGATAAGGAAGTGAAGCAGGAGCATCGGTTTCAAGGCCACACTGCCATTCAATAGCACAACAGATCCCTTAACCCCCCCCCCCCCTTCACTTTTACACACTCGATTCCCTTAGCAACAAACACAAAATGGTACAGGAGATAAATAAACAGTCGATGTTTCAGGCTTCTTCAGGACTCAGTTGATTCCCTTAGCTTGTAAAAAAGTTATCAATCTCATTCCAAAATAAGCTGAAGTGTCTGAGGAAGGAAATCCCAAAAACATTCTAAGAAATATTTCCTCATTTTAATCCTAGATGGCTATATTTTCTAACAGAATAATCCTGTTCTAGACTCTCCAGCTAATGACAGGGACTACTCAGGCTCTGTCATGCCCTGTTAGAATGTTCTAAGCTCCAGTGAGTACAGATCAATGCTACTTAGTCCTTGCTCATGGGACGTCTCCACCTTCCCAGCAACATACACAGTGTGGTTGCAAAATGCCAGAACATTCACTTCGAAAGAAGTTCAAAGTAAGCTGATTATCAAAGAACATGCACGTCCCCATATAAGAAAGATCCTGCGATTTATTTTCCTGCAGGCATTCACAGTAAATACCAAGAAACAGAGTGGAATCAATAAAAAAATTGCACACAAAGACAGACAAACACCAACGCGCAAAAGACAACACACTGTGCAAATACAAAAATGAAAAAACAATATAGTTATAAATACTGTAGATTCTGGCTAATTGAGCCATTTCTTTATCAGAGCAGCTGCTATTTGAGAGCAAGTCTTACAGAACAGAATCAGAACCAAGTTTATTATCACTTGTACATGAAATTCATTAACTTTGCAGCAGCAGTTCAATGCAATATATATTCTAGCAGAGAAGAAAATAATAATAACAAATAAAAAAATAATAAACAAGTAAATCAATTATGGTAAAACAAAAAAGAATTGAAAAAAATAGTCTATTTCTCTTCATTTACTTGGGGCACTATGCCACTTAATTGGGACAGGAGGCTGTTGCCACACAGTTTCTAACTAGCGTCAGTGGTGCACTTGTGTGTTCATTAGACACCACACCATGCTTAGAACAAACAGTTTTTAAATTGCATCAGTTGGGTGTGTTTGCGTTCAAACATCAGTGATTTTTGTCAGACGGTTGGCGAGAAGTAAGCAGTAAGTCAATTCAGAACTGTTTTGCTCATTGGAGTCGCAAGCATCCAGGCTCGGAGATGCCAGAAACGGCCACTACTTCAACAAATTAGGAACTATGAAGAATTTGAAGGTGTCGATCATCATCTTGAATCTTATAACGAAAATGTAGATTTGGAAGATGGAATCATCGAAAGCATTGGATGAAGGCAGTCCATTATCTGCACTAGGTGTCTGTGCTAATTTTGTCATTCACAGTTAATCAAAAGAGCAAGGCAGCGTACTCTGGATGAATTTCACTGTTGATACATTTTTGGAAACTAAAACAGTTTTATAATACCGTAGTTTGTTCTAATTTGTTCCATATTTCATTTAAATACATAATTTGTTACTTAATTAAATGAAAGTTGTCTTTTTATAAGAATTATTTCCATGAAACTCCAGCTGACTGGGGCAGCTGCTTAAGTGGGCCAAAATGTACTGGTCCAATGTGTCCCAGTGTCCCACCAGAATCCACTGTATAGAGAACATAAGTTGGAGAGTCCTCTAAAATAAATCTATAGGTTGTGGACTTTGTTCAGTGTTGGGGTGAGTGAAGTTATCCATTCTGGTTGGCTGAAAGGTAATAACTGTTCCTGAACCTGGTGGTGTGGGACCTATAGCTCTTCTGTCTTAAAGAATGCCAATATATTGATTATATTCTTCCTTGAATATCCGATTGGATGGCAGCTGGAATTCTGTGCTGGAATTCCAAAACCATGTAGACTCAAGTTTCTACAAGTGGTTCAGCTATAACGTGACTGTTGGGTTCTGAAGAAACCTCTTGTACAGGGAATCATGTTCTTAATATAATTGTGAAAAGGAAGAATAGTGGGGTTAGGCATTTGAAAGTTTCATACTCGCAATAATAGTTATTTTTCCTGCGTGTTTCACATGCATGTGTTTTAATAGCTAAGCTTATTCTGTTATTGCCAGCTATAAGATGTATATTATAGACAATAGACAATAGACAGTAGGTGCAGGAGTAGGCCATTCGGCCCTGCTAGCCAGCACTGCCATTCACTGTGATCATGGCTGATCATACACAATCAATATTAATATTATGATCATACACAATCAATATTATGTTGCTTTATATGGTATCCTCACACAAGTGTCAATAGAAGTGATTGCTTGTCAATTTCCAATAGCCTCCTTAACTTTCTTAAGGGACAATAATGCTTGCTGGGAGGTTACATGAAAACAATTTCCTTTTTCCCAAAAATTTTTCTTCTGCAAACAGGTTTTGTTTCTGCTTGTGGAACTAATTCCTAAGTGGTTCTCTAGTTCCCAATTGAAATTGCCTGTGGAATACATAGAATGTTCCTAACTCCATCAATCGTGTTACACCCAATATAACAGACTACCTGTGCATAGATAGGTCCCTCAATTCATTTGCATTCCTTTTCCTTGCTTTGGACAACCAGGACACGAGAAAGGTGAACCGTTTCATTCCGTCGCAGCTACACATTGTCCTCTCTTAAATCTAAAAGGAACTCAGTCCTTTTGTACAAACACCGCACCTTTTGCAAGACAATCAAAATTCAGTTAAATTTCAACATGTTCTTTACAGGAATGAAAGGTTACAGACACACAGTAAAATTTACACTGTGATCAAAACAAAAACATCTTAATCGCTCATCTCATGGAGATTCTGGAATTTTAAAATACATAGCTTCTTCAGTAACATGATTATTAGAATTGGGGAGGAGGCAGTTGAAAATGATATGGTAACTTCTCTTCATATTTAATGTATAAGTTGCTTGAATTTTCAATTTTAGTGGACCAAGACATTGGGTTTTATGTTAAGTATCATTTGATACAGCACGGCTGGAACAGTGGTGACCATGAGATGAATGATTTATCCTATCTACATCTTGCTTTAGTTACGGTGCAGTGTATAGAATGTCACATTGAAGTATTTATTGTGGCAAAGTCAGAACATGAGATACCACTTATCGCCTATCAGTTTGTTGCTTGTGGGAGCTTGCTGCACACAAATTGACTGCCATGTTGCCTACATCTCAGTAAGATCAAATGTGCTTCACTGGCTCTGCAGCCTAGATCTGAAAAAAAATTATGTGGATGTCAAGCTTTTGCTGATTGAACTAAAATCTTTCTGAGATAGGTAGCCTTGCTAGCATCGAGGGCATCTTCAAAAGGCGATTCCTCAGAAAGGTGACATCCATCATTAAAGACCCCCATCACCCAGAACACGCCACTTTCTCAATGAACCCATAAAAGCTACCTCACTATCTTGCTCTCTTTTTTGCGCAACTTGTTTATTTTTTATATATTTTGAGTTGTAGCTTATAGTATTTTTTATGTAATGCACTGTACTGCTGCAGCAAAAGGACTAATTTCACGAAATATGTCAGTGATTCTGATTTTCTGTGGTCACGTAACTTGACCGTGGAATCTTAGTGAGGAAAAGCATTTGAAATTGCCAGCCACAGCCTATCGGCTAATCAGTAATGGACTTTCCAAACACCTCGTTGCTCTTTTGATCGGCTTTGTACAGTGTTCACCGAAAAATGCGTGATTGCAGGTCCCTCAACGTAGCTGTGTAGTGGGCACACAGGATGATACTTTGTCGACTAAGGTACAGAATATAAGAGCAGGCAATCATGCAGGAACTATATAAAATATTATTTAGGCCTCAGCAAAAGCCCTACACACCAAAATACAGGAAGGATGGAACAGCATGAGATATGAGGCAAACAAGATTCGTAGAGATTTATTGAAATGATGAAAGATTCAAGAGAATGGGAACTGTTTCCTTTTTAAAAAAAGAGATGGAATAGAGGTTTAATTGAGGTGTGTATAAATTTAAGAGGAGCCTTTATAAGATGGGCTGGGAAGACCCATTTACCTTGGCAAAGAGGTCAGTTCAGCAGAGAAAAAGAAAGCCAGCCCTGTGGTGGTGGGAATGGAACTCTCTGACAGAAAAAGTGATGGAAGCAGATGTCTCAACACTCTTAGCTGGTACCTGAGTGATATAACGTATCTGATGGGCCACTGAGAGAGAGCCAGCCATAACAAAGCAAACCAAATTGGCATGTTCAGATCAGTAATCAGGATCAATGGCCAATGGTCCAGAGAAGAAAAAGTTGAAGATCAAGAATAAATAAGGGGATCTGGGAGATATGATGCTATGACAACCTCACTTAACGTCCTCTGGTGATCTACATGCATCAATAGTGTTAACCTTCAAGACTTGGAATTATAGATGAGTTGGTGGCTAAGGTAAAGAAGGATTTTTTTTTGGACACAAGTTCCAAAACACAGACGATACATTTTATTTTTTTAGGTGGACAATTTCAAATGACCATGACTAGGAAAGGTATATTATTGGAAGCAGTGGTTTAAAAGAAATTGTCAATTGTCTTGACATACCTATTAACAGTCAGCCGAAAACTGTTGTCTAGTTATCCTCCTTCCCCTCTCCTCAGCTTTTTTTCCTGACATCTTTACCCTTCCTTTCCAGTCCTGAAGTAAACTTTTGGCATGAAAAGTCGACTATCCATTCATTTCCGAAGATGCTGCCTGACCTGCTGAGTTCCTCCAGCATTTTGTATGTGATCCCTGTGTTTATGTTGTGAATACAATTTGTTAATAGTATAAGATAACTATTGCTTCTGAAGAGTATAAGAGGACCACAGACTACTTAGTAAATGTGCGCAGAGAAGCTAAACAAAATCTCTTAGCAATCTTTGTTTTAATGGTTACTCACATAGAGTGCGAATGTAAAATCAAATGGTGATGGTAGATGAGTACCACTTACAGTGACTGATAGGAGCATAATGAGTGTACTGTGGACGCAGGAAACTAATTAGATGTACTGGGCATTCTTTCTTCAGCAATTTCTCACCAACCCTCACACCAACACCACCATGGATCTTTGTCCCTCCATCCCCCTTTTACTCACTTCCAAATATAAGGGTAATATTTTTCTGGTCTATTGCAATGAAATTTTCAAGTCAAATTTTTTGATTCTTTGGGTTCACCTCTTCTCCCAGGAAGCTGCACATTGTGCATCAGCAGCATCTACTTTCAAAATTGACAGATTCAGGAGGACATTACTTGATTTCCCAAAATTATAGAACTATCACGAGATGCCTTTCTTTGAGTTTTAGGAACGATATATCCTCCACAGAATAATCCTTTTCTACATGTCAGTGTCTTTATGTTTGCTGTTAGTTTAAAAGATCAACTACTTCCAGTAAGTTAGAGGGTGAACAAGGGAGATCTTGCAAAAATCTCTACACTAGTCCAGTATCCTCTGATCCACAACAATCTGTCTCCTCTTACCTTTTCCCTCAACCCATCACCTGCCTATCCCTGCTCTCCTGGATTCACCATTCCCTTGTTCAATCCTGTCTCCAGTTCTCCGACCTCTCCATTTTCCAGAAAACTGCCCCACCTCCAATCTCTTCAGCACCCCTCCCTCGGCAACCCCCGCCCCCCCACCAGCACGTCCAATCCCTTATCCTCTGCCAGTGCTAGCTTTGTTGTTCTGGTGCTGGAGTGAGTAAAAGAGCAGGAGACTGGTCTTGGAGACAGGAGTTCAGAAAGGATATGATGTCCAGTCTCCCCTGAAGCCTGCATGCATGGAAGTAATTCACACTTTTTAATTCCAGCAGCCACTCCATCCCAATTCACTCCACTCACATAGGCTGCTCTTTTAGTGATGAACTTCATGCCTGAGGTCTCTTCCCAGTGTAATCTTTGTCAGCAGTCACAGAACCTCATACAAGGAGTGCTCCTGAGCATTGGGGGCTTAATATAATCTTTTGATACAGAACAGTAAGGAAGAGGGATCCGTATGATTGGAACATTTGCCAGCCACACTTACACAATAAGACCATAAGACATAGAAGAAAAATTAGACCATTTGGCCCATCAGATTCTGCTCTGCCAATTGATCATGGCTGATTTACCGTATTATCACTCCCAACCCCATTCTCCTGCCTTCTCCCCATAATCTTTCACACCCTTTCTAATCAAGAACCTATCAACCTCGCCTTAATAACGACTGGGTTTTCACAGCTGTCTGTGGCAATGAATTCCACAGATGTGCCACCCTTTGGCTAAAGAAATTCCTCCTCATCTCTGTTCTAAAGGGACGTTCTTGTATCTTGGGGCTGTGCCCTCTGGTCCTGGACTCTCCCACTATTGAAAACATCCTCTCCACTTTCACTCTCTCTAGGCCGTTCAACATTCAATAGGCTTCAGTGAGATTACCTACCTCTGTGTTGAAAGACTACGTTTTGAATCCTGCATGCATGTACCTGTGGGAACACCTTCAGAAGTGATGCCTTTCACATTAAACATCATACCGAGTTCTTGTCCATAACCTTGGCGAGATGTAAAAGATCTTAAGGCAACATCTCGCGGTGGCTGAATGGGGTCCCGGTAGAGTAGTTCCCTCACAGCTCCAGCAAAATAAGTTCTATCCTGCTGACTGTGCAGAGTTTGCATACTTCTCCTGTGACAGCATCTAATCCCTTTCCCTTGCTCTTCAGAAAATCACGCAGGCTGGTCAGTTAATTGGCCACCAAAGATTGACCCTCGTGTGGAGATGAGTGGTGGAATCTGAGGGAGTTAATGGGAATGTGGGGTTTAAAAAAGGGGTAGTGTCAGACTAGTATAAATGAATGGCAAATGGTTACTGCGGACCTGATGAGCCAAAGTGCCTAATATTACACTGTATGACTGCATAATGGTTTAAATAATAGCTAGCTGATGTTCTCACTGTCATCTTCAACGTCTCCCTGACCAGCGCCATTGTTCCAACGTGCTTCAAGGCCGCCACCATCGTCCCCGTGCCGAAGAAGTCCCGATGCACCGTCCCAACCGCTCAACAGACAACACCATTGCCATCACCCTCCACCTGGACAAAAAAGACACATACGTTCGAATGCTGTTCATAGACTTCAGTTCGGCATTCAACACAATCATCCCTCAGAAACTGATTGGAAAGCTGAGCCTACTGGGCCTGAACACCTCCCTCTGCAACTGGATACTAGACTTCCTGACTGGGAGATCTCGGTCAGTCCGGATCGGAAGCAGCATCTCCAACATCACCACATTGAACACGGGGGCCCCCAGATCTGTGTGCTCAGTCCACTGCTGTTCACTCTGCTGTATCACACAGCTTGAAACACATCATCAAGTTCGCCGATGACATGACCGTGGTGGGTCTCATCAGCAAGAATGACGAGTCAGCATGCAGAGAGGAGGTGCAGCGGCTAACGGACTGGTGCAGAGCCAACAACCTGTCTCTTAATGTGAGCAAAACAAAAGAGATGGTTGTTGACTTCAGGAGGGCATGAAGTGACCACTCTCCACTGAGCATCAACGGCTCCTCAGTAGAGATCGTTAATAGCACCAAATTTCTTGGTGCTCACCTGGTGAAGAATCTCACCTGGTCCCTCAACACCAGCTCCATTGTAAAGAAAGCCCAGCAGTGTCTCTACTTTCTGCGAAGGCTGAGAAAGTCCATCTCCCACCCCCCATCCCCATCACATTCTACAGGGGATGTATCGAGAGCATCCTGAGCAGCTGCATCACTGCCTGGTTCGGAAATTGCACCATCTCGAATCGCAAGACCCTGCAGCGGATAGTGAGGTCAGCTGAGAAGATCATCGGGGTTTCTCTTCCTGCCATTACAGACATTTACACTACACGCTGCATCCGCAAAGCAAACAGCATTATGAAGGACCCCAAACACCCCTCACACAAACTCTTCTCCCTCCTGCCATCTGGGAAAAGGCACCAAAGCATTTGGGCTCTCACGATCAGACTATGTAACAGTTTCTTCCCCCAAGCTATCAGACTCCTCAATACCCAGAGCCTGGACTGACACCAACTTACTGCCCTCTACTGTGCCTATTGTCTTGTTTATTATTTATCGTAATGCCTGCACTGTTTTGTGCACTTTATGCAGTCCTGGGTAGGTCTGTAGTCTAGTGTAGCTTTTTTGTGTTGTTTTTACATAGTTCAGTGTAGTTTTTGTATTGTTTCATGTAACACCATGGTCCTGAAAAACATTGTCTCGTTGTTACTGTGCACTGTACCAGCAGTTATGGTCAAAATGACAATAAAAAGTGACTTGACTTGACAATGGAAATAAATATTCCATTGGGCCAAAATTTATCAACCAATTTTTTTTTGTATTTGCACAGTTTGTCTTTTTTTCCTGATTGGTTGTTGGTTTGCCTTTGTATGTAACTTTTCATTGATTCTATTGTAATTCTTTGTAGTTCACTCTGAATGCCCACAAGAAAATGAACCTCTGGGTAGTATATAGACTTTGATAACAAATTTACTTTGAACATTGTACTTTGAATTAACGTCCCTAAAATATATATTCTTCTTCTTTCTCTTGAGCCCATTGCACCAGCTGGGGCATTGGCTGCCGACAGCAGCTTGCCAGAGTCCTCTGTCCTGGGCCAAAGGTCTATCAGTCTTGTGGCTTCCACTTTCACCATCCAACTTCATACATCTTCTAGGTGAAGATCCTTCCTCTCCCAGGGATGAGCTTCTCGAAGCTTCTGCGGGCGTCTCTGTAGCACTGGGTTTTCACAGAATGGGGTTCCGAGGCCCAAGTCCAACACTCCTCCTTTCTGCAGTTGGGCTTCGGACCATCCGTGGCCGAGTTTAGTAATAGATGATCTACTCTCAATTCTGGTGATGCTTGCTGCCAGTTATTTTTCTAGCATTGTAATAGATGCTGCATGTGAAAAGCAAATCTTTGATTGTGAAACATTCTGGAGCATCATGAGGTCACGAAAAGCCATTCTATAAATATGTCCTTTTCTTTGACAGCCTCCCTAGTCCTCACACATTCTCTGCTCACTGTCAGTTTGTAAAGTACCTTCCAGTCTAAAGCTGTAGCGAATTCGATGGAGCTGCTGTGTGAGAGTGAGATGTAAAGACTGGTGGAAGTTAAGTGTAAATGGCTGTCTGGAGGTTGTTATCTGTTAGATTTAGGCAATTTGCACATGGTGCTGGTTCTGTTACCCAAGAGACTAGAAAGCAAAGGGCCCTGGAAGGTGGTGTTGTTGTCCTTAAATATGAAAGAGATCAGCCGAGCACATCTTACAGAACAAAAAGAACTGAGACTCTCAGGCAAAAAAAGGCAGTGATGAGAGATTCACCAGAAAGCACGTCACGGAATAGGTTACTCTCGATGTTGTTACTTTGCATTAAGCTTGCTCTTGCAATGCATTATGTGATTTGTACTTTTTCAAATGGCCTCTTGACATTTTAGGCTGTGTCAGAACTCATTACAATCTTCCCTTACTTCTCTTTCTTCTGCTCAACGGAGACTACAGACAATTAAGCGGAGAAATTCTTGGCCCCCTGTTGTGTTCAGTTCTAAAGACACAGCAGGCTTTCTCCTCGGCTTTTACTGATCTACTGAAACACAGGTCTCTGTATTTTTTTCCTAGTCATTTTACAGGAGATTGCATGCAGCAGAAATACTGTGAGTAACATCCCTTCAGTCATCCTTTCTGCCAAGGGAGCTTCAAGATGACAACCTTGTACCCACTTGGAAACATGACCAGCCATGGAGCAGGTTCTGCTGATGAAGTGGAGCAAGGAGACGGAATGGCTGAGCACTCAGCAAACCATCCACCACACACACACACACACACACACACACACACACACACACACACACACACACACACACACACACACACACACACACACACACACACACACACACACACACACACACACACACACACACACACACACACACACACCCTCTTCTGCCTTGACATACCAAAGTCCTCAAAGATGGCTGTGAAGGCAAAGTCATTGGATATATTTAAAGTGGAAGTTAATAGGTCCTCAATTAGTTAGGGTATCAAAGCTTACGGAGAGAAGGCAGGAGAATAGAGTTGAGAGGGGTAAGAAGTCAGCTAAGGCAGACATGACGGGCCTATGTCTTATGGCCTTATGGCTGAGCAGGGAATCTTATCTGCCATCTGAATGCAGGACAGAAAGAGTGCTGCATTGTCATCTTCCAGAGAGCACTTTACACCAGATGCTCTATCTGCTCTCTTGGAAGGATCTGAGAGTGCCACATCATTATGTTGAAGCAGAGCAGGAATGGCTTTTACCTGATCTTCCCAAAAAAAAAAATGGCAGAGTTATAGACTCATACAGCACAGAAAAAGACCCTTCAGCCCAATTGGTCCATGCCAGCCAAGATGTCCATCCAAGCTAGGCATACTTACCGGCATTTGACATACAAATCTTTCCTATCCAAATATCTTTAAAAGTTGTTATTGCATCTGCCTCAACCACGTCCTCTGTCAGCTCATTCCACATAAAATGTGGGAGTGAAAGTGGGGTTTTTTCATGATTAGGACCAAGTAACAGAAAAATTGCAATCGAGGTGTTCAAAATTCAGAGGTAATTATTTTCTACTTGTCAATGAATTGCTGCCAATTTGCAGATCATAATTGACAGCTGAAAAGTTAATGAGAGGAATATTTTTCACAACAAAGATGGTGAGAATTTAGAACACTGCCTCAGAAGGAGATCTCTAAATATAAAAGTTTCATAATAATTACCCTTGAAATACTATCTTTCAGAGGACATGTTAGACTGACGTCTTACCTACCCTGAGGTAAATCAAAAGATCCACTGTACCTAATAAGCTAGCCACTGAGTTCATGGTCTTCTGCTGCTATAGCATTTCCACTTCAAGAAATGCCCTTTTGCACACCACCCTTTTGAGTTACTGTCACCTTCCTGTCAGCTTGAACCAGTCTAGAAATTCTCCTCTGACCTCTCTCATTAACAATGCATTTTTGCCCACAGAATTGCTGCTCACTGGATTTTTTTTAATGCACCATTCTCTGTAAAATCTAGAGACTCTTGTGCATTAAAAACCTCAGGAGATCAGCAGCTTCTGAGATATGCAAGCCACTTTGTCGGGTACCAACAATCATTCTACAGTCAAAGTAACTTAGATCATATTTCTTCCCCATTTGGATGCTTCGTCTGAATAACAGCTGAACCTCTTGACTATGTCTGCATGCTCTTCATGCATTGAGTTGCTGCCACATGATTTGCTGATTAGATATTTGCATTAACAAGCGAGAGTGCAAGTGTATCTAATAAAGTGGGTACTGTGTGTATATTAACCACTATCCAACAAACCACATAAAACCAAATATAAGAGCAACCTGTTGCTGCAGCTAGCTCGATGTGGATGCTACTGGCAAGGTTGATATTGATTGGCCATGCCTTGTTATCCTTGAGTAGATGCTGGTGTGCCATGTTCACTGAGCTAGAATACTCATACAGTATTGTTGAGTGAAGGAATTCCAGACTTACCTGAAGCGGATAAAGAAGGAATGATAATATTTCAAATGAAGTTACATGTGATCTATACCACAGTCACAAGAAAACAGTATCCATCATCAAGGACCCCCACCATGCTCTCTACTCACTGCTCCCATCAGAAAGGAGGTACAGGAGCAAGATGTCCCTGGCTACCAGTTCAGGAACGGTTATTACTCTTCAACCATCAGGTTCCTGATCCAGCATGGTTAACTTTACTCACCTCAACTCTGCACGGACTCCACAACTCATGTTCTCAGTATTATCTATTTACTTTTTTGTTATTGTGTAGTTTGCCTTTTTTTCTGCACATAAGTTGCTTGCACTTTGTGTGCAGTTTTCTCATTGATTCTACTGTATTCTGAAAGGATAGATCTTGGCAGCAATCCAGTATATGTTCAAGCATGAGTGACAAAGTTGTTAACCCTTAACCATCAAGCTTCTGAAACTGTGTGAATATCTATACTTACCTCAGCTCTGAACTGATTCCGCAATCTATGGACTCCTTTCAAGGACTCTACATCTCAGGGTTATTTATTTACTTATTTATTATTATTAAATATTATTATTTGTATTTGCACAGTTTGTCTTTTGCACATTGGTTGGTTGTCAGTCTTTGTGTGTGGCTTTTCATTGATTCTATTGTATTTCTTTGTTTTACTGCAAATGCCTGCAAGAAAATGAATATCAGGGTAATATATGATGACATATATGGATTTTGATAGTAAGTTTGCTTTGTCAGCACCTTTCAAAGTATCTTTGAACTTTGGTGGCAACGTTCATTGTCCTTGGCTGTTTTAAATGATAGCTTCCAAGTTGGCGAAGTGATGTCCATGAAGCCTGGTGACTTGCAGCAGTGCATCTTTCAGAAGGGTTAAAGTGCACCAAGAGAGGAAATGTTCTGCTCATTATGACTGCATCTAGTACATTGTTCATGCTCGAACTCCTGGAAGTTGAGAACAAAATATTAGCTGCCCTCAGTACACAGCACAGACGGTGTGCTATTTTGTCATCTTCTAGACAGCACGTTGAACCATAAGACCATAGGACATAGGAGCAGAATTAGGCCATCTGGCCCATCGAGTCTGCTCCACCATTCAATCATGGCTGATCCTTTTTTCCCTCCTCCTCAACCCCAGTTCCTGGCCTTCTCCCTGTAACCTTTGATGCCATGTCCAATCAAGAACCTGGCAATCTCTGCCTTAAATACATCAACGACCTGGCCTCCACAACTGCATGTGGCAACAAATTCCATAAATTCACAACCCTTTGGCTAAAGAAATTTCTCTGCACCTCTGTTTTGAAAGGGTGCCCCTTTATCCTGAAGTTGTGCCCTCTTGTCCTAGGCTCTCCCACCATGGGAAACATCCTTTCCATTTCGACTCTCTCCAGGCCTTTCAGCATTCAAAAGGTTTCAATGGGATCTCCCTTCATTCTTCTGAATTCCAGAGAGTACAGACACAGAGTCATCAAACATTCCTCGTATGATAACCCTTTCATTCATAGAATCATCCTTGTGAACCTCCTCTGGACACTCACCGATGAGGGGACACTCAAAGATGAGGGGCCCAAAATTGTTTGCAATACTCAGGGTGAGGCCTCGCCAGTGCCTTATAAAGCCTCAGCATCACATCCTTGCTTTTGTATTCTAGACCTCTTGAACTTCATGCTAACATGGCCTTCGCCTTCCTCACCACTGACTCAACCTGCAAGTTAACCTTTAGGGTGTTCTGCACAAGGAGTCCCAAGTCCCTTTGCATCTCAGGTTTTTAGATTTTCTCTGTTTAGAAAATAGTCTGCACATTTATTTCTACTACCAAAGTGCATGACCATGCATTTTCCAACATTGTATTTCATTTGCCACCTTGTAAGCCAGATGCTCTATCTGTTCTCTCAGACAAACGTGACAGCCCCTCATTATTAGATGAAACAGCACAGGTATAGCTTTTGCCTGGTGCTCTCAAAGACATGACAGAGTCATGGAGTCACACAGCATGGAAACAGGCTCCTCGGCCCAAGTGGTCCATTCCAGCCAGGAAGTGGGTTTTAAGAACCACCCATAAAATGCTGGAGGAACTCATTAGGTCAGGCAGCATCTGTAGAAAAGAGTGAACCATCAATGTTTTGGGCCAAGATTGGAAAACAAGATGAAAAGTCAAAGCAAGAAGGTGGGGGAAGGGGAGGAAGAAGTACAAGGTGATAGGTGAAACCAGGAGGTGGGGGGGGTGGAGTGGTGAAGTCAGAAGCTGGGAAGTTGTTAGGTGAAAGAGCTGAAGAGCTGAAGAAGGAGGAATATGATTGGAGAGGGTAGGAGACCATGGAAGAAGGGGAAAGGAGAGGAGCACCAGAGGGGAAGTGATGGGCAGGTAAGGAGATATGGTGAGAGAGGGAAACAGGAATGGTGAAGGAGCGGAGGTGGGGAATTACTGGACGTTCGAGAAGTTGATGTTCATGCCATCAGGTTGGAGGCTACCCAGACAGAATATAAGGTGTTGCTCCTCCAATTTGATTTTGGCCTTATCACGGCGGTAGAGGAGGCAATGGATGACATGGTGGTGTCTAAGGAGCCTTGGTGACTTGCAGCAGAGCATCTTTCAAAGGGGATGCCCCAAGAAAGGTAAAGCCTGAGTTCATATTGATGCTGCAAAGCATGTGAAAAGTCTCTTTCTCCCCCACCACCCCAAAACTGATTGTAGAAAGAGAACTGAATTAAGATTAAAGCCAATGTCTGTTTACTTCCTAAAGGAGGTAAGACTGAGCCTCATTTGAATACTCCAAATATATCTTGCCACCTTTACCCTGAACTTCCATCATAGATTCATAGATCAGGAACATTCAAATCATGAATAGTCTGGCGTGAACACTCAGGGGATATAAATCTAATGATTGAGTCCCAGGGGTCTGATTGTTACCATAGCAATGGAAATACAACTCTTGCCTGAAGCTTTTTTCCCACTTCTGCCTCCACTCTCCTTGCAGTGTGTGTTATCAACAACTTTGCAGATCACCCGGATCTTAGTTCCCTCTATTTAAAAGAAAATCTCCGCAGCTGATGAACAAATTTCGTCTTAATTATCTTGTGGAAATTTGCCATTGAGTTTGAGTACTGTCAGTGAATATGTTGCTGTCTCCACAAAATCCTTCTCTCTTTGCTTCATCCTCCTCGCAAACACCCACCCACCCTCCATAAACCTGGGCTCATCCAAGACTAAGCCTTCTGTACGTTGACTCACAATTCAGCATACAATCTTAGAACCCTAGAGTACGGTATATAGCAAAGCAGCAGACTATACAGCTCACAATGCCGATGCCAACCTCGAAATACCAAAGTCAAAGTAAAATTTATTATCAAAGTACGTATATGTTACCATATTATACCCTGAGATTCATTTTCTTGCAGGCGTTTACAGGAAAAATATGAAGAAACTATAGATACGTAAATAAAGACAGTCAAATGACTAATGTGCAAAAGACGACAAATTGTGCAAATAAATTTTGAATAATATACTGAGAACACGAGTTGTAAAGAGTCCTTGAAAGCGAATCTGCAGTAATCCCATTTAGCAGCACTTAACTGTAACCTTCTCCACCTTGGTGATTCAAGTGTACATCCAGATACTTCATAAGAGCTGTGAGAGTACCTGACTCCATCAGCCCCTCCCCTCAGAAACTGCTTTCCAGATTCCAACCGCTCCCTTGAGTGATGAAGTTCTTCTTTTGATCCCTTCTAAGCCTTTATCCCTGATCTTAAACCCATGCCCTCCTGTTTGTAATATACTTCTTTCAGATCACCACCCCACCCCCCACTCATCTTCCTCTGTTCAGAGGAAAACAAGCCTAGCAATTCTGCCTCTCTTCACAACAGTGATGCTCCATCCCAGGCACAGTCTCCCCCCCCCCCCCCACCTTTATTTTGTGTTCACCAGCATACAGTGGATCCTATCCAGATCTTACACATCCCTATCGCCTGCCCTAAACATTGCAAGACCTCTGAGGCTTTTTCCATTTAGAGTTATAGAGTAATACACATGGAAAAAGCCCCTACAGCCCAACTCATCCAGGCCAGCCAAGATTCTAACATTTTGCTCAGTCTCTGCTTCAACTGCTCACTGTTAGCAGCAGTGTTCAGCTATCCAGGGAACAAAAGGTCTGGAATTTAGAGGGGAGAAGCTGGATTGTTGCTTTTGAGCAAATGAGGGATGAGAGGAGATTTGACAGAGGTGCACAAGTTCATGATGGGTTCGTGAGGGGGAACAGAGGGAAGCTGTTTTTCATTATGGATTGATCAAAGATCAAGGGCATAGGTTTGAAATTTAAGTCAAAATATAGAAGGATGTGAGGGAAGTTTATTTTTTACACAGAGGACTGTTATGATCTGGAACTCCCTGTCTGTAGTGGTGGTGGAAAGAGAATCAATCAGTGTCTACTGAAGGAAATGGGATAGGCACTTGAGGAAAAATAATTGGCAGGGTCATGTGAAAGAGCAGGGGAATTGGACTAAAGGAATTGTTCTATTAGGAGCCATGAGGTTTGATAGACTTGATGATCTCATGTTCTGTAAAAAGTTTCATGATTCTATGAATTTCATTCCTAAAGCTCTCTGCCATTCTCTCCTCTTTAAATCCTGCATCTCTAGCATTGATCACCTGCTCTAAGATGATTATATGTGTCAGTGTCAAATTTTGCCTGTTACTGCTCCAGTGAAGTGCCTTGAAATACTTTGTTACATCAAAGATGCCACGCAAGTCCAAGTTGTTGCCACTTACAGGAGGTGTGGTATCATGGCATGGCAGGGGCCAATGATCTGAGGCAATCAATTCAGTTTCCAAAAGGCAGAGCAAGGATTTAACTTCATGGGATTAAGTTACACAAAGTTAGTATCAGTGAAGAAGGACATGCCACAAATGGATTATCATCCAGCCTAGTGGCTGGCATAATACTTTACAGCACCAGCAATTGCGGTTTGATCCCTGCTGATGTCTGTAAGGAGTTTGTACTTTCTCCCTGCGACCTCCTGGTGCTCTGGTTTCCTCATACACTTTAAAGAATGACGGGTTAGGGTTAGTAAGTTGTGGGCAGTCTAGGTTGTCGCCGGGACCACGGTGACACTTAAAGGTTGCCCCAGTTCCTCCTCGGGCTGTGTTGGCCATTGACACAAACACTGCATTTCACTGTATGTTTTGATGTTCATGTGACAAATGAAGCCAATCTTTTCTAATCTTTTTTATTGATAAGCACATTGTGTTCATTAATGTCCTTCGAGAAAAACAAAAGTCATCCCAACTCATTCTGGCTGTCATATGTGACTCCAGACCCACAACAAGGTGACTGACTCGTGACTTGCCTTCTAGTATCACAGAATGTGCAATCCAGCGGCCAATAAATTCATTAAGAAATGCCAACATCCTATGAAAAGAGAACTTCCAAAAAAAGGGAAGGCAAACGTCATATGTTCCTCAAATGTCTTATGTGCTAAATGCATTAAAATAATTGGATGGTGATATTGTGACCATTCCTAGTATGGAATCATGTGCACAAAGGATAGCACCTTTGAGAGAAGCCAAAATAGTTTCATAAGTCCAGTCATGATCTGGGCAGAAATTTCTTTACCTGCAAGTGATGGGAATGTGGAACCAAAGGGAATAGTTGAGACAGGAAACCAATGGATTGAAAGGAGCAAATACATGAGGGAGAAATAATTGGAAGTGTACTGAAGTGTACAAAGTGGATTGCAATAAGGATCCTGTAGAACAGGAACACCAGCAATGACCTGATGGGCTGAATGGGGTGTGTGTGTAACCATATAACAATTACAGCACTGAAACAGGCCATCTCAGCCCTTCTAGTCCGTGCCAAACGCTTACTCTCATTTAGTCCCACTTACTTGCACTCAGCCCATAACCCTCCATTCCTTTCCTGTCCATATACCTATCCATTTTTTTTTAATGACAAAATCGAACCTGCCTCTACCACTACTACTGGAAGCTTGTTCCACACAGCTACCACTCTCTGAGTAAAGAAATTCCCCCTCGTGTTACCCCTAAACTTTTGCCCCTTAACTCTCAACTCATGTCCTCTTGTTTGAATCTCCCCTACTCTCAATGGAAAAAGCCTATCCATATCAACTGCATCTATCCCCCTCATAATTTTAAATACCTCTATCAAGTCCCCCCTCAACCTTCTACACTCCAAAGAATAAAGAACTAACTTGTTCAACCTTTCTCTGTAACTTAGGTGCTGAAACCCAGGTAACATTCTAGTAAATCTCCTCTGTACTCTCTCTATTTTGTTGACATCTTTCCTATAATTCAGTGACCAGTACTGTACACAATACTCCAAATTTGGGCTCACCAATGCCTTGTATGGTTTTAACATTACATCCCAACTCCTATACTCAATGCTCTGATTTATAAAGGCCAGCATACCAAAAGCTTTCTTCACCACCCTATCCACATGAGATTCCACCTTCAGGGAACTATGCACCATTATTCCTAGATCACTCTGTTCTACTGCATTCCTCAATTCCCTACCATTTACCATGTATGTCCTATTTTGTTTATTCCTACCAAAATGTAGCACTTCACACTTATCAGCATTAAACTCCATCTGCCATCTTTCAGCCCACTCTTCTAACTGGCCTATATCTCTCTGCAAGCTTTGAAAACCTACTTCATTATCCACAACGTCACCTATCTTAGTATCATCTGCATACTTACTAATCCAATTTACCACCCCATCATCCAGATCATTATAATTCTCTATTACTGTAGAGATTGCTAATAAAAACAGAAAATGCTGGAAAGACTTAGCCAGTCAGACAGGATCTGTGGAAAGAGGAATAGTTAATGTATCAGGCCAGAGAGTCATGGAGTTGTACTGTACCGAAACAGGCCCTTCAGCCCAACTCATCCATGCCAACCCAAGATACCTGTCTAAGCTCGTCCCGTTTGTCTGTGTTTTACCCATATCCCTCTTAACCTTTCCTACTCATGTACCATCCAAAAGTCTGTTAAACCTTGTAATTGTACTGTCTCTATCACTTCTTTTGGCATCTCATTCCGTGTACCCACCAGCCACTGTATGAAAGACATATCCTCAGAACCCCTTTAGATCTATCCACTCTCATCTTACAGCCAGTGACCCTTCATCAGAAGTGTGAAGAAATTGTTTCTCTTTTGACAGTTACTAAATGAACTGCTTACTTTTACTACTGCTTTCTGGTTTTATTTTATAACTCCAGGATCTGCAGGTTTTAATTTTAATTTTTAGTAATGCTTGCTCTTCTTACTTGCCTCAGATGTAGCACTCTAACCCAAACCCTCACTCCCCTGGCCCTACATCCCCCACTACTTCCAATATTTATTACTTACACATCTGGAAAGGAGGGTTGCTTATGTGAAAATGCTGTTCTTGGGCTACAGTTCAGCATTCAACACCATAATTCCCTCCAGGCTTGACAAGAAGCTCAGAGACCTCGGCCTTCACCCTGCCTTGTGTAGTTGAATCATGGACTTCCTGTCAGATTGCCGGCAGGTGGTAAGATTGGACTCCCTCACCTCTGCCCTTCTGACCCTCAAAACAGGTGCCCCTCAGGGCTGTGTACTAGGCCCCTTCCTTTACTCTCTGTATACTCACAGCTCCAATCTGCTAATTAAATTTGCTGCCGATACTACACTGACTGGCCTAATCTCAAATAATAATGAGGTAGCCTACAGCGAAGAAGTCATCACCCTGACACAGTCATGTCAAGAAACCAATCTCTCCCTCAATGTCGCAAAAACAAAGGAGCTGGGTGTGGACTACAGGAGGAATGGAGACAGGCTAGCCCCTATTGACATTAATGGATCTGAGGTAGAGGGGATGAGCAGCTTTAAGCTCCTCGGCATAAACATCACCGAGAATCTCACGTGGTCTGTACGTACCGGCTATGTGGTGAAAAAAGCACAACAGCACCTCTTTCACCTCAGATGGTTGAAGAAGTTTAGTATGGGCCCCCATTTTCTAAGAACTCTCTATAGGAGCACAATTGAAAGCATCCTGACTGGCTGCATCACTGCCTGGTATGGGAACTGTACTTCCCTCAATCGCAGGACTCTGCAGAGAGTAGTACAGACAGCCCAGTGCATCTGTAGATGTGAATTTCTCACTATTCAGGACATTTACAAAGACAGGTGTGTAAAAAGGGCCCAAGGGATCATTGGAGACCCAAGTCACCCCAACCACAAACTGTTCCAGCTGCTACCATCCAGGAAAGAGTAACGCAGTATAAAAGCCAGGATCAATCCGGGATAGCTTCTTCCACCAGGCCATCAGACTGCTTAATTCATGCTGACGCAACTGTATTTCTATGGTATATTAACTATCCTGTTGCACATAATATTTATAATTGCACATTGCACATTCAGACAGAGATGTAACATAAAGGTTTTTACTCCTCATTTATATGAAGGATATAAGTAATAAAGTCAATTCAATTCAATACTCCACTCTGCACCTTATTCAGCATTCTAACTGGATCAGAAAAAGCTGCAGAGGTTTGCAAACTTAGCTAGCTCTATCACAGGCTCTAGTCTCCCCAGAGTTGTGGACATCTTCAAAAGGCAATTCCTCAAAAACGTGCCATCACCCAGGACATGCACTCTTCTTATTGCTACCTTCAGTGAGGAGATACAGGAGCCTGAGGACACACGCTCAATGTTTCAGGAACAGCTTCCTCCCTTCCGCTATCAGATTTCTGAACAGGCAAGGAGCTCACCCATGAACGCTATGTTCTTATTTTTTGCTTTCTATTTGCACTACTTATTGAATTTAATTTTTAATATATATTTCTTATTGTAATTTATAGTTTGTTTTTATGTATTGCACTGCATTGCTACCGCAAAACAACGGATTTTACGGCATATGTTAATGATATTAAACCTAATTCTAATTCTGACTCACTTTGTGATCTCCAAAGAAGTTACTGGCAAACCATTTTAAAAGGGCTGGTAGTAGGAGAGACAAAAGGACCAATGCCCTAAGCAGCTCATAAGATTTGTTTATCCAAAGGTGTTCCTTCACTCTCCAAGGAAGTTCTGCAGGCTAAACTTCCTTAGGATACCATGAAGTGCCCAGAGCCAGTAATGGATTGTTGGAACTTGGTCACCGTTGCAAACTAAGAATTTAGGCACAGGAAGCTTCCACAAACAGTAATGGAATCATTATAGCTTTAGTACTGTTGAGTGAGGGATACGTATTGACCAAGGTACTGGAGAGAACTCCCTGTCATAGTGCCAGGGCATCATTTTGTAGTCACTAACAGAACTGAACTTGCTTCAATGTATCATCTTAAACAAGAGCTCCTTGAACATATGACACTGGAATGAAGCCTAGTTTTGATGATTGATATTTGGAGTTAAGCACACAATTGGTGACTGAGAGGTACGTGTGATGTACTGAAGGAATGCAATGTTTGAGGTTTGTGCAGAATGTTAATCTGAGCTGCACTCTCAAAGCAGACACCTTCTCTCCAATAAAACACAAAAAGGTCGTGGAACTCACTGGACTAGGCAGTACCTCTGGAGGGAAATGTACAGTCAATATTTTGCATCAAGACCCTCAATATGGACTAGTAGAAAATTGGATGACCCTTCAGTCCAGATGAAGGGTCTTGACCCAAAACATCGACTGCCTACTTCCATTCATAGATGCTGTCTGACTCATTGAGTTCCTCCAGTGTTTTGTGTGTTGTTCCAGCATCGGAGGTTCTCTGTGTCTTCATCTTCTGTTCAATATCCTGACCAATATTGATCTCCTAATCATATGGAATTTTTTGCCATTACCACAATGTGGGAGTCACATCCATACCAAACACCAAACACCCGTTCAATCTAAGAGACACAAGATTCAAGATTGTTTAATGTCACTTCCAGTAGACGAGTGCAAAAGAGAACAATATAGGTGTACTGTGGATCAAACACAGCAAAAAAAAACCAGATTTAAAAAACACAATAATAACATAAATACCTAAGATTACTTAGATACATAGATTGATTGTATGTCCATAAAATGACACTAAACACATGAGTGTCTATACGTAAGGTGACTGATAGGAAATGATAAAGTAGTGGTGGTTGTGGTGTGGAGGGTTGGGTTAGTGGGTGGAGATGTTGATTAGTCTTACTGCTTGGGGAAAGTAACTGCTTTTGGGTCTGTTGTTCACAGCATGGATTCTACATAGCCTCTTCCCTAATGGGACAGGGACAAACAGTCGATGAGCAGGAGAGGTGGGATAATGTTTCTGGCACCTTTCTGTGTATATGTCCTTGATGGTGTGTAGACTTTTTCCAGTAATGCATTGGGCAGTGTGGAGCCTTCCTGTCTGCCGCAGTGCAGTTTCCATACCATACAGCGATGCAAATTGTTAGGATGCTCTCTCCCATGCATCTGCAGAATGACATGAGTATAGATGCACCTAGTCCAGCTCTCTTCAGCCTCCTCAGGAATTAAAGGTGTTGGTGAGCTTTCCCGATTGTGTACAACGTGCTCTGGGATCATGACAGGTTGTGTGCAGTGTGCACTCCTGGGAGTCTGAAACAGCTTGCAGTTCCCACTGCTGTGCTACCGACATAAAGAAGGATGCAAGTGGTGGGGGTTCTCCAGTTCTCCTGGATGGAGAAAACCATCGCTTTTGTCTTTTTGCCATTGAGGAAGAGGTTATTTGACTGGAATCTGGAGCAAGAAACAACCTGCTGTAGGGTCCCAAGTGGGTCGAGTCGCATCTGAGGGAGAAAAGGAACTGTGACATTTCGGCTCGAAGCCCTGCATTATGACTACCCATTTATTACTAATCTTTTGTCATAAGTAAATTGATTGCCCAATTTCTAAAAAAAAATTGCCCAAAAAAACTTGATTAGCTACAAACCACTTTGGGATGCACTAAAAGATGCTATGGAAATGCAAGTCTCTCGTTCACCTTTCTTTAAAGTTGCGAATCGAGCCACTGCCAAGTTCCACCACATTCCCTCCCTCGACTCCTGAAACTCACTTCCTTGCATCAACATAACCTTCAACTCTTGACAAGTAATGTAACTGGATCAGCTCGAGTCTCGTTTTCAAAACAAGCATGTTATTTGGAATGGTGTGTGACAACAGAATCCTTAAGATTTAATCACAGTAATTCAATCTGGCTCAAAAGGCTAAACCTGCTCTCTTCTTGGCCAACTACTTTTTCTCTGCAAGGTTTAAGTAAATGGGCAATTGTGTGGTGCTTGTGATTGCAGCTATTTCAAGAATTCAATGAGTGTTGTTAGGAATGTCCTGCTTTGAAGGAAAAAACCCCATCTAACCGACTTTTAAATCATTTGAATCCTTCAGGCCAACACAGTGTTTGAGTGTTTGCTGTGTTTTGGAATGTAGATTTAGCTCAGGCACAATCCTTCACAGCCTAGGGTTCTGCACGAAAGGAAATACTTAGCAGTGTTTGCCAAGAGTCATGGTTAAATACAGTGTGGAGAAGAGAAATAGCAAACTCTCTATAACCTGTTGATCATGTGGAATTACAATGAGTTTACACCAGGATTAGCCAATTTAACCCTGTTAATCAGTGCTGGTGTTTATCCCTCAAATCCACTCCTGCTCATCTCATTCTATCACTACATCCTTCCATTATATTCTTCAACAAAGTCAAGATGTAGATTAGATTACATTAGATTAGCTTTATTTGTCATATGTACATTGAAACATCGAAACACACAGATTGTGTTTATTGTCATATGCACAAGTACATGTATGCTCAGGTGCAATGAAAAGCTGACTTTCAGCTTTGCACAAAGCATCAAATAAGCAACTTTCACAGGAAAAATGCATATATTATACACAAATTTTTCAAGAAGGAACAGAACTAAAACCCAAAAAAAAGTCTATTTTAATGCAAAGTGATCAGAGTGTTGCGAGAATGTTGTGATTAGGGTTCAGCTGGTCGGTTCAAGAACTGAATGGCTGAAGGGAATTAACTATTTTTGAATATGCCAGTGTGAGACTTCAGGCTTCTGTACCTCCTGTCTGATGACAGGCAGTTTCTGTCTGCAAGAAACAGAGTTATCCCATTGAGTTGAAACACCAACTCAGGGATGTTGTTGTTTAGCCATGTTTCAATGAAAATCAGAATGCAGCAGTTTCTCATCTCTTTCTATGCATTCATTCTCAGTCTTAATAAGTCCATCTTATCTTCTAGTGAGCAGACGATAGCCAGGAAAAAAGTGATGGTACCACCCATATGCTCTCAGGTTAGATCTCAGCCTAGTTATTGTCCTAGGTCTCTAGCCATATTTCTGCTTCCCCTCACACACCCTGTGGAAAGCGGCCAGTGCGTGAGGGGGCCAGTGAAGGAGTGAAGATTTGAGGCTTTGACTCGAGAGATTTTGGCAGTTTTGGCAGTTGGACTGTGCAATCAAGTCAATCAAGAATTGAATAGCTCAGCAGAAAGCCGTTGATTAAACAATCAAGATTTGAATAGCTCAGACTCAGCAGAAAGCAGCTGATTAGACAATCAAGATTTGAATAGCTCAGACTCAGCAGAAAGCAGCTGATTGGGCAATCGAGGTCAGGTGACCAAGCAGTTTGAAAAGCTCAAACAAATAAATAGAGGGTTACCTCAAGCGGAGCGGCCTGGGGAAAGCGGCCAGTGAAGGAGTGGAGATTTGAGGCTTTGACTTGAGAGGCTTCGACAAGAAGAGGCTGAGGACGAGCTTCACTCCAAGTGAGGTAAGGCCGGGTAAGTTCCTTTCAAAGGAGAAAGTTTCAAAAGTTGAGGCAAGTATTGGGTAGGTCATGGCAGCTGAGATCGGCCCCGTGGTTTGTTCATCCTGCAGCATGTGGGAAATCAGGGATACTTCCAGTGTCCCTGACGACTATGTGTGCAGGAAGTGTGTCCAACCGCAGCTTCTGGCAGACCGCATTGAGCATCTGGAGCTGCGATTGGGTTCATACTGGAGCATCCGCGATGCTGAGAAAGTCGTGAATAGCACATTCAGTGAGTTGGCCACACCGCAGGTAAAGGCTACACAGGCAGAAAGGGAAGGGGTGGCCACTAGACAGCGTAGCAGTAGGCAGGTAGTGCAGGAGTCCCCTGAGGTCATCTCCCTCCTAAACAGATATACTGTTTTGGATACTGTTGGGGGAGATGTCTCATCAGGGGAAGGCAGCAGCAGCTGAGTTCATTGCACCATGGGTGGCTCTGCGGCACAGGAGGGAAGGAAAAGGAGTGGGAGAGTTATAGTGATAGGGGATTCGATTGTAAGGGGAATAGATAGGCGTTTCTGCGGCCGCAAACGAGACTCCAGGATGGTATGTTGCCTCCCTGGTGCAAGGGTCAAGAATGTCTCTGAGCAGCTGCAAGACATTCTGGAATGGGAGGGTGAACAGGCAGTGGTCGTGGTGCACATAGGTACCAACAATATAGGTAAAAAACAGGATGAGGTCCTACAAGGTGAATTTAGGGAGTTAGGAGATAAACTAAAAAGTAGGACCACAAAGGTAATAATCTCTGGATTACTACCAGTGCCACGTGCTAGTCAGAGTAGAAATAGGAGGATATTTCAGATGAATACGTGGCTTGAAAAATGGTGCAAGGGGGAGGGATTCAAATTTCTGGGGCATTGGAACCAGTTCTGGGGGAGGTGGGACTGGTATAAACAGGACATTTTACACCAGGGCTGGACTGGAACCAATGTCCTAGGGGGAGCGTTTGCTACTGCTGTTCAGGAGGCTTTAAACTAATGTGGCAGGGGGATGGGAACAAGTGCAGAGAGACAGAGAGGTGTAAAATGAGGGTAGAAGCAAAAAGTAGTAAGATGAAAAGTAAAAGTGGCAGGCAGGCAAATCCAGGGCAAAAAGCAAAAAGAGCCACTTTTCAACATAATTATATAAGGGCTAAGAGTGTTGTAAAAACAAGCCTGAAGGCTTTGTGTGTCAATGCGAGGAGCATTCATAACAAGGTGGATGAATTGAATGTGCAGATAGTTATTAATGAACATGATATAGTTGGGATCACAGAGACATGGCTCCAGGGTGACCAAGGATGGGAGCTCAGCATCCAGGGATATTCAATATTCAGGAGGGATAGACAGGAAAGAAAAGGAGGTGGGGTATCATTGCTGGATAGAGAGGAGATTAACGCAATAGAAAGGAAGGACATTAGCCTGGAAGATGTGGAATCGATATGGGTAGAGCTGCATAACACTAAGGGGCAGAAAACGCTGGTGGGAGTTGTGTACAGGCCACCTAACAGTAGTAGTGAGGTTGGGGATGGCATTAAACAGGAAATAAGAAATGCGTGCAATAAAGGAACAGTAGTTATAATGGGTGACTTCAATCTACATATAGATAGATAGATAGATACTTTATTCATTCCCATGGGGAAATTCAACTTTTTTCCAATGTCCCATACACTTGTTGTAGCAAAACTAATTACATACAATACTTAACTCAGTAAAAAATATGATATGCATCTAAATCACTATCTCAAAAAGCATTAATAATAGCTTTTAAAAAGTTCTTAAGTCCTGGCGGTAGAATTGTAAAGCCTAATGGCATTGGGGAGTATTGATCTCTTCATCCTGTCTGAGGAGCATTGCATCGATAGTAACCTGTCACTGAAACTGCTTCTCTGTCTCTGGATGGTGCTATGTAGAGGATGTTCAGAGTTATCCATAATTGACCGTAGCCTACTCAGCGCCCTTCGCTCAGCTACCGGTGTTAAACTCTCCAGTACTTTGCCCACGACAGAGCCCGCCTTCCTTACCAGCTTATTAAGACGTGAGGCGTCCCTCTTCTTAATGCTTCCTCCCCAACACGCCATCACAAAGAAGAGGGCGCTCTCCACAACTGACCTATAGAACATCTTCAGCATCTCACTACAGACATTGAATGACGCCAACCTTCTTAAGAAGCCCTCTTCTTTGTGGTGGCGTGTTGGGGAGGAAGCATTAAGAAGAAGGACGCCTCACGTCTTAATAAGCTGATAAGGAAGGCGGGCTCTGTCGTGGGCAAAGTACTGGAGAGTTTAACATCGGTAGCTGAGCGAAGGGCGCTGAGTAGGCTACGGTCAATTATGGAAAACCCTGAACATCCTCTACATAGCACCATCCAGAGACAGAGAAGCAGTTTCAGCGACAGGTTACTGTCGATGCAATGCTCCTCAGACAGGATGAAGAGGTCAATACTCCCCAATGCCATTAGGCTTTACAATTCAACTGCCAGGACTTAAGAACTTTTTTTTTTTTTTTAAAGCTATTATTAATGCTTTTTGAGTTAGTGATTTAGATGCATATCATATTATTACTGAGTTAAGTATTGTATGTAAGGAGTGTATGCTACAACAAGTGTATGGGACATTGGAAAAAATGTTGAATTTCCCCATGGGGATGAATAAAGTATCTATCTATCTATCTATCTATCAGTCAACTCTGTGCCTTCCTGCACAAGGCATCTGTGTTGGCAGTCCAGTCTAGCTTCTCGTCTAACTGTACTCCCAGATATAGATTGGGTGAACCAAATTGGTAAGGGTGCTGAGGAAGAGGATTTCTTGGAATGTATGCAGGATGGTTTTCTGAACCAACATGTCGAGGAACCAACTAGAGAGTAGGCCATTCTAGATTGGGTATTGAGCAATGAGGAAGGGTTAGTTAGCAATCTTGTCGTGTGAGGCCCCTTGGGTAAGAGTGACCATAATATGGTGGAATTCTTCATTAAGATGGAGAGTGACATAGTTAATTCAGAAACAAAGGTTCTGAACTTAAAGAAGGGTAACTTTGAAGGTATGAGACGTGAATTAGCTAAGATAGACTGGCAAATGATACTTAAACGGTTGACGGTGGATATGCAATGGCAAGCATTTAAAGATCGCATGGATGAACTACAACAATTGTTCATCCCAGTTTGGCAAAAGAATAAACCAGGGAAGGTAGTGCACCCGTGGCTGACAAGGGAAATTAGGGATAGTATCAAGTCCAAAGAAGAAACATATAAATTAGCAAAAAAAAGCGGCACACCTGAGGACTGGGAGAAATTCAGAGACCAACGGAGGAGGACAAAGGGCTTAATTAGGAAAGGGAAAAAAGATTATGAGAGAAAGCTGGCAGGGAACATAAAAACTGACTGTAAAAGCTTTTATAGATACATGAAAAGAAAAAGATTGGTCAAGAGAAATGTAGGTCCTTTACAGACAGAAACAGGTGAATTGATCATAGGGAACAAAGACATGGCAGACCAATTGAATAACTACTTTGGTTCTGTCTTCACTAAGGAGGACATAAATAATCTTCCGGAAATAGTAAGGGACCGAGGGTCTAGTGAGATGGAGGAACTGAGGGAAATACATGTTAGTAGGGAAGTGGTGTTAGGTAAATTGAAGGGATTAAAGGCAGATGAATCCCCAGGGCCAGATGGTCTGCATCCCAGAGTGCTTAAGGAAGTAGCCCAAGAAATAGTGGATGCATTTGTGATAATTTTTCAAAACTCCTTAGATTCTGGATTAGTTCCTGAGGATTGGAGGGTGGCTAATGTAACCCCACTTTTTAAAAAAGGAGGGAGAGAGAAACCGGGGAATTATAGACCGGTTAGTCTGACATCGGTGGTGGGGAAAATGCTAGAGTCGGTTATCAAAGATGTGATAACAGCACATTTGGAAAGAGGTGAAATCATCGGACAAAGTCAGCATGGATTTGTGAAAGGAAAATCATGTCTGACAAATTTATAGAATTTTTTGAAGATGTAACTAGTAGAGTGGATAGGGGAGAGCCAGTGGATGTGGTATATTTAGATTTTCAAAAGGCTTTTGACAAGGTCCCACACAGGAGATTAGTGTGCAAACTTAAAGCACACGGTATTGAGGATATGGTATTGATGTGGATAGAGAATTGGTTGGCAGACAGGAAGCAAAGAGTGGGAGTAAATGGGACCTTTTCAGAATGGCAGGCTAGTGGGGTACAACAAGGCTCAGTGCTGGGACCCCAGTTGTTTACAATATATATTAATGATTTAGATGAGGGAATTGAATGCAGCATCTCCAAGTTTGCGGATGACTCGAAGCTGGGCGGCGGTGTTAGCTGTGAGGAGGATGCTAAGAGGATGCAGGGTGACTTGGATAGGTTAGGTGAGTGGGCAAATTCATGGCAGATGCAATTTAATGTGGATAAATGTGAGGTTATCCACTTTGGTTGCAAGAACAGGAAAACAGATTATTATCTGAACGGTGGCCGATTAGGAAAAGGGGAGATGCAATGAGACCTGGGTGTCATTGTACACCAGTCATTGAAGGTGGGTATGCAGGTACAGCAGGCGGTGAAAAAGGCAAATGGTATGTTGGCATTCATAGCAAGAGGATTCGAGTACAGGAGCAGGGAGTTTCTACTGCAGTTGTACAAGGCCTTGGTGAAACCGCACCTAGAATATTGTGTGCAGTTTTGGTCCCCTAATCTGAGGAAAGACATTCTTGCCATAGAGGGAGTACAGAAAAGGTTCACCAGATTGATTCCTGGGATGGCAGGACTTTCAAATGAAGAAAGACTGGATTGACTAGGCTTATACTCACTGGAATTTAGAAGATTGAGGGGAGATCTTATTGAAACGTATAAAATTCTAAAGGGATTGGACAGGCTAGATGCAGGAAGATTGTTTCTGATGTTGGGGAAGTCCAGAACGAGGGGTCACAGTTTAAGGATAAAGCAGAAGTCTTTTAGGACCGAGATGAGGAAAAACTTCTTCACACAGAGAGTGGTGAATCTGTGGAATTCTCTGCCACAGGAAACAGCTGAGGCCGGTTCATTGGCTATATTTAAGAGGAAGTTAAATATGACCCTTGTGGCTAAAGGGATCAGGGGGTATGGAGAGAAAGCAGGTACAGGGTTCTGAGTTGGATGATCAGCCATGATCATACTGAATGGCGGTGCAGGCTCGAAGGGCCGAATGGCCTACTCCTGCACCTATTTTTCCATGTTTCTATGTTTCTATCTGCTGTCTCCTTGGCTGAGCCACCCAGGCCAGGTCGCTGTTGCTAGGGCTGGTATCCATAGAATCCATAATCCATAATCTATTAATCCTGCTGCTGATGGATTAAGTGTAACCTTGTCTAAGAGTTCAGCGGCGCTGTATTAGCCAGAGAAGCCACCAGTATCTTTGCTATTCCTCTCCATCACATAATGTGATAATGAGTTTCATACTCTCAGCACTTTCTCCTGGTCATCTTATTAGATTTATTAGTGACTATTTTGTAGCTACAGTCTCCTTTTCTGGAATAATCACAGAAACATTTTCCTATCAGGGCTCTTCATAAATCCTAAGGTATATTTCTGGCTATTTATTAAACTTTCTCTAAGAGATAAGATGGACAATTTCTCCTTTTGCATTCCAATGTTGTCCTTGTAAATTATTTCTCTTTTTCAGGGCAATAATTTTGCAATGTGAATGCCAGAATTGAGTACGGATTGTTCCGGAAGGATTTCTGATATAGATCTTCTTTACAACAATAAAATAATCCAAATAGATCAAATATTTGGTCAAATTTGGTTCTAACAGGATGACCCTGAAATCACATTATCATTTATAAAATTGTCAGGAAGGTCTATTAAGCTCAAGCACAAACACACTAATGGATGGATGGTAATAATTGGACAGTCCCTCGTCCTTACTCCTCCAACTCCTACCTCTTGTTCCTTCTTGCCCCATAATCTCTTTCCAGGAATGAAGAGAAATGTGGGAAAAATTCTAGACTAATAAGGGAATCGAAAAAGCTCTGGAAAATTAATTTCTAATCCCCTTCGGTGATTAAAACCAATACTGGTTCTCTCTATGAACATTTACTTTTTCTACTATGCAACGTCTCTCCCAGTCAGGAATCAGTCCAGCTCTCTTTTTAAGGCGATTCTCTTTCCACAGATGCAGCCTAACTTGTTGAGCATTTTGAGCAGTTCAAACAAAGTCTCAGCACTCTGAGCACTCTGGTAAAGTAAAGTCCATTGCCATTGTGTCATCCACAAGGACAGTTCTACTCAATTAATTTGTTGCACATTAAATGCAAACAACAATAGACAAATTTTTGCTCGTAAGTTCTCACATAAATGGGTGTCCATCTATTCTAAAACTATACTACATTTTCTAGGTTCTTCTACAAAATTTCTAGATTCTTTCCTGAGAGGAACAGAATCTCCCCCAATGTCCATTCTATACTTTTTCATTATTCATTTAATTAACGTCAGCTCTTGTATTTCTAAACTCTAATGAGTAAAGGCCCAATTCATTAAATCATTTCTCATGATATAACTCCTTCATCCAGGAATCAACTGAGTGAATCTACTCTGAACTGCCTTCTCTGCAAGTATATCCTCTTAAATAAGCACATCTATAGATGAGTACAGCTATGGTCTCACCAACAACTTCTACAGTTGTACCTAGACTGCCCAACTTACACTCTGCACCCTTTACAATAAAGGTAATTGTTCTATTTGTCTTCCTACCTACAGGCCATCCCCAGATACTGAACAGGATCTGTTTTTACAGGCTATGTCAATTTTATCTCTAAGTCAGAAAGTACACTCGATATGGTAAATATACCTCCACCAGAGCTGTAATGAATGGCATCAAAAGCATATAAGACTAATAAGTAGACTATTACAAGAAGTAAACCTATAGACTCAATTTCAAAGACTCATGTTCTCAATATTTATCTTTTATTTATTAATAATGTTTTCTTTTTTTGTATCTGTCTAATTTGTTGTCTTTTGCACATTGGTTTGTTGTCCACCTTTGTGTACGGTTTTTCATTGATTCTATTGTGTTCCTTTGTATTACTGTCAATGCCCGCAAGAAAATGAATCTCCGGGAGGTATATGGTGACATATATGTACATTGATAATAAATTTACTTTTAACTTTGAAGTGGAGAAAGAGAGAGGAAACTATTTTCAGGAACAACTTTCAGTATGACATTGGACTTTTATCAGAACTGCAAAGGAGACAATTTGTCTTGTATTGGTATCACCTTTGATCTCACTTTCAAATTGCTCTCCCTCACTCATTGACCAGGTCACCTTGGTCACCCCAGTTTTACCATACCAGTGACATCTACCCTCCTGCAGCTTTGCTCTTTTTCAGTTCTGACGATGCGCCTCAGAACTGAAGGGTTGACTCTGGTTCTCTTCGCACAGATGCAGCCAGACCTGTTTAGCATTTACAGCATTTTTTATTGTTTCTGCTAGTGAGCCTTTTTCTTGTCTTCCAACCCAAGTGTCTGGAATAGATCTGTAGAGGAGAACCTTCAGCAAACAACAGCCTTCTGCTGGTTTTGAAAGAGCTTTTCAGTTAATCACTTGGCTCCCAGTTCATTTCCCGCTTGGGAGTTTATCCAATCGCTCTGTCAGAGTTACAAATGAACCTGCTTTTGGGGCAGTGTGTCCTCGATGACAACAACAAAGTATGTAAATAGAATTTCCAGTATGTCCTCTCTTGTTCTTTCCCAGTCATCTTACACTCAGTGGCCACTTTATTAGGTACACCTGTATACCTCCTCATTAATGCAAGTATCTAATCAGTTATTCATGCAGCAGCAACACAATGCATAAAATCATGCAGACATGGCCAATAGGTTCAGTTCTTGTTCAGACCAAACTTTAAATTAGGGAGCAAACACGAGGAAATCTGCAGATGCTGGAAATTCAAACAACACACACAAAATGCTGGTGGAAAGCAGCAGGCCAGGCTGCATCTATAGGAAGAAGCACCGTCGACGTTTCGGGCCGAGACCCTTCGTCAGGACGTCTCAGGCTGAAACGTCAACAGTGCTTCTCCTTATACATGCTGCCTGGCCTGCTGTGTTCCACCAGCATTTTGTGTGTGTGTTTTAGAATAGGGAAGTAATCCAATCTAAGTGACGTTGACTGCAGAATGATTGTAGGTGCCAGTTGGGGTGGTTTGAGTGTCTCAGAAACTGACGATCTCCTGTGGTTTTCAGACAAAGCAGTCTCTAGAGTTTACAGAGAGTGATGCAAAAAAAAAAATCCACTGAGCAACAGTTTTGTGTGCAAAAATGTCTTGTGAAAGAGAGAGGTCAGAGGAGAATGGTCAGACTGGTTCAGCTTGACAGGAAGGCAACAGCAACTCAATTAACCACAAATTACAATGGTGGTGTGTAGAAGAGCATCTCTGAATGCACACATTGAACAGGATGGACTACTGCAGCAGAAGACACAAACGTACACTCAGTGGCCACTTTATTAGGGGCAGAAGTACCTAATACAGTGACAGTGGAGAGCACAAGGGGAAAGCAAAAACATAATGCAGAATAAAGTGTTACAAGGAGGTGATATTCAGGTAGAAAATAACTTACAAGGGCCATGATGAGGTAGATTGTGAGGTCAAAAATTTATCTTTAATATAGTTTTTTCACTACTTTGATGTAATAATAAATGAAAATTTCTATCTGAATGGCATGCAAGCAATAGAATTTCATTACATCTCAATTCACATGACAATACTAAACTGAAACCAATATCAAAATTATTTGCTACCACTCACTTGTAGAGTGATATGTCATGGAAACGGCCCAACTGAACCATACTGGCCAAGCTTCCCATCCAAGTCTATCCCATTTGTCCACATTTGGCCCATTCCCTTAAAAGCCTTTCCTATTCATGTGGCACCATTTGTATGGATTCTGGGATGACTCAGGAGACTAGCAAGGAAACCCCAAACTGTTCCACACACAGGGTGCTAGTGAGACCACACCTGGAGGACCGCTCACATCTTTGGCTTCTTATTTAATGAAGGACGCACTTGTGTTGGAGGCAGTTCTAAGTAGGTTCACAGAGTTAATCTCTGGGATAAAGGTATTGTCCTGTCAGAAAACCTGGACAGATTGCTCACATGCTCAGTGTCGTACAGTTAGCAGTTTTGGGCCCCATTTCTAAGAAGGATGTGCTTGCATTAATGAGAGTCTTGATGAGTCTCACAAGAATGATCCTGTGAATGAAAGGGTTAAAGTTTAAGGCGCATTAACAAGATGGCTTAGGCCCTGTACTCACTAGAGTTTAGAAGAATGAAGGGGATCTCATTGAAACCTATTGAATATTGAAAGACTTAGATCGTGGACATGGAGAGGATGTTTCCTATATTGGGGAAGCTATAGTTTCCTGTAGTGCAGAGCCCAAAGGTCACGGTCTCAGAATAGAAGGAGGTCCCTTTAGAACAGAAATGAGAAGGAATTTCTTCAGCCATAGTGTGGTGAATCTGTGGAATTCATTGCCAAAAACAGCTCTGAAGCCTAGTCTTTGAATTTAATTAAAGCAGAGTGTGACAGGTTCTTGATTAGTAAGGGTGTCAAAGGTTACGGGAAGAAGGCAAAAGAATGGGGTTGAGAGGGATAATAAAATAGCCAAGAAGAAATGGTGGAGCAGACTTGATAGGCCCAATGGCCTAATTCTACTATATGTCATAGCCATGAACTTTGTCATATTGCCTCATGGTATAAAAAACTGACAGCTGATCTGTTGAAGTAGAGTCATACACCACAGACATATGGCCAACCCACCCATGGCAATCAAGATGCCCATTTATAAAAAGTCCTATTTCCTTCTATTATGCCCCCTATTCCACCACTCTTTTCCTATCCAGTACCTGTACAGATGTGATTATGTCTCGCTCATCATTTCCTGTGGCAGCTCATTGTATATTACCACAACTCTCTGAAAAGCTCACTCCTCCAAACTCTTATAAATTTCTCCTCTTTCACCTTACACCTATACCATCTATTTTCAAACCCTAGGACAAAGAGTATAACTACCTATCTTCTGCAAAGGCTTCAGATAGGACTTGACAAATTAAGTGCTGAGATGATGTTATTCTTCTGAAGGAAAATGAAGAACTATGGATCCTGGCTTTAGAATGGGGTTGGGGGAGGACAACGTGGAAACCATAGACTCTTCCACAGATGGCGCAGGGAGAGAGGAGAATGGATAGGTTTCTAACAACCCAAATTTGACACTGAGCCACTCATTTGAACAAACGTCCGAAAATTCAGTCAAAGATTGAAAAGGTCAATTTTCAGGAGAATAAAGGGGCTTAGGGAGGAAAATCCAGAACTTAGTAAGACCTTGGCAGTTGGTCTGCCAATGGTAGAGAGATTAAATTTAGCCATGTGTCAGAACAAGGCCAGAGATTCCCTGGGGGTTGTAGGCTCTGATGAGGTTACAGAGATAAGGAGAGTCAGGCTATGTCAGGATTTAAGTACACTCTGGAAATCAAATTCAGATGCTTTCAATTATGATAAGTTAAGAAGGAATTAATTTTAAGCTTTATTTTGGAGTGTGCATGTTGATATCCAGCATAATGCAAATAGTTGTAATCCTAATATCTAATACTGGATGTGTGGGGATGGGTGATGAAGTAGAATTTATTTGTCTTTGATTGATTTTGGGTAAATAACAGCTCGTTTAGTTGCACAGGCCTCTCTGGGTACAACAAATAGTGCAAATAGTTGTCATGCAAGTTTTCCTGATAATCGCAAGACCATGCAGGATTATAACTATATGTTCTAGGTGTGACTATATGTACTGTGTTTTGCACCTTGGCCCCAAAGGAATGATATTTTGTTCAGCTGTATACATATGTATGGCTGAATGACAATAAACTTGAACTTGAGTGAACAGAGACCCTGGTGATGGTGATACCTGTGGTATCAAAAGGTTTGTTTGGGCACAGCTGTGTGTGCAGGTTACTTTCCACTCCCCTGTTGCCATGCACAGCAGGATGAGGCACAGCAACAACACATGCTTCACCTGCTCCGGGCAGGAGATGATGCACAGAGCACAGTCTCCAGAGACAACATGCTAAACAAGGGGGACGACATGATTACCGACAGCACGTTCTGATAGGAAGTGGAGATTGTTCAACCTGAAAGCTGATAGGGGAAGGGTGATTATATGTATCAAAGATCAAGCGCCAACTTTATTCGCCATAAAGATTTACATGTAGGTGAGGACCTACAAGTAGCTGGGGTCCACCTGGATAACAGACTTGAGTGGAACACAACACAGAGGCTGTGTACAAGAAGGGTCAGAGTTGCCTCTACTCCCTGAGGAGACTGAGGCCCTTTGGAGTATTCAGGCCTCTCCTTCACATGTTCTACCAGTCTGTTGTCACTAGTACAATCTTCTACACAATGGTATGCTGGGGCAATGGAATCAACATGGGTGAAGCCAACAGGCTCAATAACTGATCAGAGGAGCTGGCTCTGTTATAGGAGGCAAACTGGACACATTGAAGGCTGTGGTAGAACAAAGGACTTTACGGAAAATTCTGGCAATTCGGTTCTCACCCTCTGCATGCCACCTTGGCTGAACAGAGGAGCACTTTTAGGAATAGACTGAGACAAATCTGCTGCTCTAAGGAACACTATATGAGGTCATTCTTACCCTCGGCCATTAGGCTCTATAGCTGGGGAAGTGATGACCCCTTCCCTCTTGATGGACTGTTTGTGGTAACTTATTTTTTATTCTTTCTACTTCCCTTCTAATATTTATATTTGTGCACTTGTAATGCTACTGTGACACTGTAATTTCCTTTGGGATCAATAAAGTATCTATCTATCTATATACATGTATTAGAAATTTGCTGTGGTGTACTGATCAGGCATAACATGCAACAAAAGGACACCACCATTCAACAATTATTAAAATAAAGAATTATAGAAAAATACACTTTAGAGTTTAAACTATGGTTATGGAATCAAATGTACATAAATACCACCATGTATTTGCAATGTAAACAGCATTATAAAAAGTGGTGTAAAGTGTTTACTGTGCAGTGCAGTGATTGTGGAAACAGATAGAGGGGGATGGTGTGGCTAACTAGAACTGTTGGCGTACTATAGCCAGCAATCATGTATATAACAGGAACGTAATGAATTCCTAACAGTTCATGAACCTATTCCTACAGAAGTTGGAGTCAATATCATAGTTAATATCATAGTATATATTCATAGTTAACTTTCAAAGTTCCAAAGTTCAAAGTAAAGGTATTATCACCATATACAACCTTGAGATACATTTTCTTCTGAGCATACTCAATAAATCCAATAAATAATAGAATTATAACCATAATAGAATCAATGAAAGCCTGTACCTACTTGGGCAAAAACAACAAACTCTGTACAAAAAAAAGAAATAATAATAATGATAAATTAATAAACAATAAATATCAAGAACCTGAAATCAAGAGTCCTTCAAAGTAAGTCCTTTGGTTGTGGGAACATTTCAATGATGGGGCAAGTGAAATTGAGTGAAGTTATCCTCTTTGATTCAACAGCTTAATGGTTCGTGAACCTGTACCTTCATCCTAGTGGCAGCAGCTAGAAGAGAGCATGTCCCGGACAGTGGGTGTCCTTGATGATGGATGCTGCTTTCCTGTGACAGTGCTTTGTGTAGATGTTCTCAACAGTGGGGAGGGCTTTACCCATGATGGACTGGGCTGTACTCACTGCGTTTTGGAGGATTTTCCATTCAAAAGCATTGGTGTTTCCGTACCAGGCTGTGATGCAGCTGGTTAATATTATCTCCCGTGTACATCTATAGAAGTTTGTCAAAGTATTAGATGACATGCAAAGTATCTGAAAACTCCTAAGGAAGTAGCGGTGCTGCCTTGCTTTCTTTGTAATTGCACTGTCTGCCGGACTCACAACAGGTCATCCAAAATTATAACACCGAGGAATTTAATGTTGCTGACCTCGCCACCTCTGATCCTCCAATGGGGACTGACTCGTCAACCTCTGGTATCCTCCTTCTGAAGTCCATAATAGGTTCCTTGGTTGTGCTGACATTGGGTAAGAGGTTGTTGTGGCACCACTTGGCCAGATTTCCAATCTCCCTGCTGATTTGTCACCACCTTTGAATCTGCCTATGGCAGTGGTGTCATCAGCAAGCTTGAATATAGCATCGGCACTGTGCTTAGACACACAGTCATAAGTGTAAAATGAGTAGAGCAGTGGGCCAAGCACATGGTCTTGTGGTGCACCTGTGCTGATGGAGATCACGGAGGAGATGTTGTTCCCAATCCGAATTGACTGGGGTCTGTATGTGAGGAAATCCAAGATACAATTGAACAAGGAAGTACTGAGGCTAAGGTCCAGAAGCTTATTGATTAGTTCTGAGGGGGTGATGGTACTGAATGCCAAGCAGTAGTTGATAAAGAGCATTTTTGCTGTCCAGATGTCCGGGGCTGAGTGAAGAGCCAATGAGCTGGCATCTGCTGTGAACCTGTTGCTCCGGAAGGCAGATTGGAGTGGATTCAAGTCGCTTCTCAGACAGGAGTTGATACTTTTCATCATCAACCTCTCAAAACACTTCACTATAGATGTAAGTGTTACTAGACGATAGTCATTGAGGCAGGTTACTACAGACTTCTCAGGCACCAGTATAACTGAAGCCTGCTTGAAGCAGGTGGGTACCTCAGACAGCTGAAGCAGGAGGGTAAAGATCTTAGTGAATGGTCCAGCTAGTAGATCAGCACAGGTCTTTAGTAGTTGGTCCGGTACCCCATCTGGGCTGGATACTTTTCATGGGTTCACCCACCTGAAGACTAGAATGCAACTTCACATTCAGACTACATCCACACTACACCGGATAAATCCGTAACCAAAGCTTTTTCTCTTTGTTTTTACCCTCCATCCACACTAAAACTTTTCCTCCCCCCGAAACCGGAGCTTTTCAGAAACGCTTTCCAGGGTGGCATTTTTGAAAATGCTGCTCAGGCAGATCAGTGTGAACGGGATAACCGGAGACCTCTGAAAACGCTATCAAACGGCAACACGCTATTTCATTGTTTTCTTGAATGCAACCTAACAATTTCAGAACAGATGGCAACGAGACTGAAGCCAGAAGAGTTAGAAATGTACTCACCAAATACTTTGACCCATAATTTACTGAATAAATAAGTATACTCACTTTGCCCTGTTTTCTGTCCTTGCTCGTATGAAGGTGGTTTACCTATTTATGCAAGTACTTCTCGGACAGTAGATGTGTAACAGCCTAATGTAACATTGTATGGAAATACAAGATAACACTGATGCAGATATTAAAACATTTATACATTTAACAAGGTGCTTTATTAATGCAAGAGTTAGTCAGTTTTTCAATGTTCGTCGTCAGCCGGGTCAATCTGTCTGTGAACTCCCTGTCAGTTACCTCCGTACACTCCAGTATTTGTTTTCTTTCAGTTTTAAGTTCGCCTGCACGAGAGCCAACAGCTGTCCGTCGTTTTAAGTTTTTCTAGTCTGTAACTACACAAACGCACACTTTTACGGCAAAATTCGGCACCAAACATGTCACTTGTTTTCAATAGATGTGTCCTGCGCATGCCCAGTAAGAGGAGATTCGCCAAAATCTCCATTTCAATGTGGATAGAGATATTTTCAAAAACACTTAGTGTGGACACCTATCGTTTTTACGTGAAACCGGCATTTTCAAAATTATCCGTTCTAGTGTGGATGTAGCCTCAATTAACCAGATATATACTACTGGATCAGGTGTGAATTGCTTCAATTTTCCTGTCTATGGTGATGGAATTGGATGAAGAAAAGTGAAAAGGGCCTAAGGATCAGCATGGTGCTGTTAGGTTGATTGCCCTACTTCTATCCCACATAACTGCTTTATACTCAACCCAATATATCATGGGCATAAGCCTCTGTATCATTGGCACTGCCTCAAAAAGTCAACATGCATCATCAAAGATGTCCACCATCCGTGCCATATAGTCTTCTCACAGCTACCATCAGGCAGGAGGTGCAGAAGCCTGAAGCCTCACTCCAGCAGGCTGAAGGACTGCCACTTCCTTTCAACCACTCAATATCTGAACTAATTGGGACAACCCTAATCATTAAAACACTTTGATCACTTTGCACTGAAATGGATTTTGAGATATTTTTATTCTAACTTTGCTCTTTTGTGTAAAAATGGATGTAATTTGTCTTTTGTTTTTTTCTTGTAAATACTGCTTATATGATGCTGCATGTAAGTATTTCATTGCACAAATACTTATGCATATGACAATAAACTTGACTATTCATTATGAACTAATCTTTCGCCATCCCTCTCAGTTGTGATGCAGGGACACTGACATACTTTGCCTCCCCAGGTACTGCTTGACCCAATGAGTTCTTTCAGTGTTCTATTTTTTTTTATTGCTAATCAATCCCCTCACTGATACAAAATCCTGGCATCTCCCCATATCTCTAGCATCTAGAAAGTCGGCAAGATGCCAAAAGTAGCCCGTGGAGGCTGGAGGCTTTTCCAAGTAAACATCTAAAAGCAGAAATTCCATTTAAACTCTAAGGCAATTACACAGTGCAGCAAATCTGAATTGTTAAAATATTCCACAGCCAAAGTATAAAGTTTAGTTTCAATCAATACAGTTTGCTTATTAGTCTACAGGCATTTGCATGATATCTCTTTGATCAAATTTTTAAAAATGCTTTTATCCCTCAGCAATAAACCGTTTTGCAACTCTAATAAATAGTGGATCAATGATCATTGCAGTAACATGTTCAGTAATTATGCACTGATACCTCAATCATTTCCGGATTTACACCGCAATTCATTGTATTCAAATCCATATATTTAAATATTATGGCACTGAACTTATATCTGTTCTTCTCTTTGATAACCACCTCAAATCCTTGATTTAGTTACCTTTATAAATAATAAAGGTTAAACCTTCACAAGGGTTAACATAGTAAATAAATGTTTTCAAACTTCTCGATCAATAGATTATCTCCTGCTCATGTCTCGTCAAAGTTGCTCTGGCTGATTGTAGCTAGGGTTAACTGTAAAATCCTAATACCTACAACTAAAGAATAAGCACACCCTGTTAGTAACTTGCATTGAAAATCATATGCACTGTACAGGTATATATGTCTCTTGGGATTCAGGGCTCACTGTGTCATAGTCAAAGTGACTCATGGAGTTATAGAGCACAGAAGCAGGCCTTTCAGCCCTATGGGTACCTGCTGGCCCCACCCAAGCTAGCCCTGTTTGCCATAACTTTCTAAAACTTTCCAATCCTTTCCAATCCATGTACCAGTCCAACTGTCTCTTAAAAGTTGTTTTTGTATCTGTCTCAAACCACTTCCTCTGACAACTCATTCCTCATTGATAACACCTTTTGTGGAAAAAAGATTGCCCCTCAAATTCCTATTAAATCTTTCCCCTCTCACTTTAAACACATGCCCTCTAGTTCTTGATTCCCCAACTCTGTGCCCCTCATGATATTAGTCAACTCTCCAATATCATCTTTCACTCTTCTACATTCCAAGGTTGAGAATCTTCTGCAAGGTCACGAAGAACAGGCACTAATGTAAGATACTATAGAACGTATGATTACAGCTATGAGCCTTTGCACTTGGAGTATCATGTATAGTTCTGGTCGCCAGACTACAGGAAGAATGGGAAGGCATCAAAAAGAGTACAAATAATTCATTAGGAATTGAATGGAAAGGATGGTGTTACTTATAAGGACTGATTGTAAAGGCTGGCTTTATTCTCACCGGATCATAGGAGGCTGAGAGGTGACCTTACAGAGATGAATAAAGTTATGAGGGGCAAAGGTGGGTAGGTAGTCACAGTCATTTTCCTAGGGTTGGAAGTTTAAAACTAGAGAGTGTAGATTTAAGATAAGAGGGGAGAAATTTAAAGGGGATCTGAGAGACAAGTTTATCACACAGAGGGCTGTGGTTATATAGAATGAGCAGACAGAGAAAATGGTAGAGGCAGACACGACTGCAACATTTATAAGGCAGTTGGACAGGGACTTGGATAAGAAGGAAAAGAAGGGACAGAGCCTATAGCTCCCCGTATCTCTAGCATCCAGAAAGCAGGCAATAGGCAAAAGCAGCCCATGGAGGCAGCTATAGGCATGCTAGATTGGCAGCATTTGCAGGCTGCCCCCAGCACATCCTCGTGTTGGTCATTGACGCAAATGATGCATTTCACTTTGTTTCAATGTTTCTAAAGTGGGTAAATGGGATCAGTATGGATGGGCATCTTGGAGAGCATGAGTGACTTGGGCTGAAGGGTTCATTTCTGTGCAGTACACCTCTGTGACTCTGTGATCTTCAGCAGAGAGAAGTGGGGAGATTGAAGAAGAATAATAGTGTGGGAAGGGGAGAGATAGAAGAGAGGAAATTCATTGTGGATCGTGAATCTAGCTTTAACTTGCACACATGAATGTTTATCCTGATCAAAATTTTAAAATACTTCTGCACTCCTACAGCACCTTCTGTAACCTGAACTGAAATGTCTCATGGAGCACATTTACAACTGAACTTTGGATCAGGACGTTCACAGCAAACTCCAGCTACAACAATATGTTAACTTTTAGATTATAAAAACAGAGTACTGCCTTAGTGGGGAAGGAAACAGAGTTAATATTTCAGATTAATGACCTTTTATCAGAAATATTAATTGTTTCTGTTGCTACAGATGTAATGATGGGTGAATCTAATCAACAGACACTGAATGACTACAAGGTGTTGGGAGTGAGCAAACTACCATGATCTAAGGTTATTGCAGAACCAGAACCAGAATCAGGTTTAATTATCACTCTCATATGTCATGTAATTTGTTATTTTGTGGCAGCAGTACATAAAATTTTCTATAAATTATAACAAGAATTTTATATTAAAAATAAATAAGTATGCAAAAAGTTGGGGGAGGGGAAGAAGAGGTAAAAGAAGCACCTTCCTTTCCAGGCCGAAATGTTGACTGTTTATTCTTTTCCATAGATGCTGCCTGACCTACTGAGTTCCTTCAGCATTTCATGTATGTTGCTTCCCATTGCATCTAATGCCTTTGTTCTTGGTCAAGGTTGTGAGACTCTGAAATGCCATCAGATTAACTCAAGTGAGAAACCACAGCACATTTTGTGGTCACTGTGTGCTGCTGGTGAAAGTATTGAAAAATAAGTTGGAGGACTTAATAACGTGGCCACTGAGTGTGTGCTCATGGCCTTCCGCTCCTGTAGCTCATCTACTTCAAGTTTGGATCTGTTGTACATTCTGAGATGCTCGTCTTCACACCACTGTTGTAATGTGTCGTCCACTGAACAGTTCCCAAACCTATGGCTCACTTACAAGGACTCTTCTTCTCATGTTGTCAATATCTATTGCTTATTTATTATTATTAATAGTAGTATTATCATTATTATTTTTTATTTTCCACTGTATTTATACATTGTTATCTTTTCCCTGTCAGTTGTTTGTCAGCCCATTGTGTATAGTCTTTCACTGATCCTATTGTGTTTCTTGCATTTTTTCAGTGAATGCCAGCAAGAAATGAATCTCAGAGTTGTATACAGTGACATATATGTACTTTGATAATAAATTTACTTTGAACTTTGAATTGTTGTGCATGAATTCCCAGGGGATAAGCAGTTCCTGAGTGGCACCAGTAATCTTTCCACAGTCAAAGTAATTTAGGTCACATTTCTTCCCCATTCTTTTGTTTGGTTTGAACAACAACTGAATCTTTTAACCATGACTGCATGCTTTTATGCATTGAGTTACTGCTGTACAGGTGTACCTAATAAAGCGGCCACTGGGTGTAGATTGTCATTTTTGAGTATACTTGCTGAAGTGTCAGAGCCGATCAAGGTTTCCTGATGCATACAGAGTCGGGGGGATACTTGGCAGAGGTCCTAAGAATTATGAACAGCATCATTGGTTGATTGGTCTTGCGCTAGTCGGCACAGATTTTGGATTAATTGTGCCCTCTGTGCCTGCTTTTATTAAGCCAGCTTTGGATCTAATTTGCCAAATTGTCCTTGATCTAATGGTGTTTAATCTTTGGACCAGTTTCTCATGAGGAATCTTGTTAAAGCTCTTACTAAATTCCATGCAGACTCTAACAGCTTGGTGCTACACCACAGGTAGATATGGTGCTTAGACAACGAGGATTCAGGGTGGAAATTCCCTGACATTACCAGAAATCAATCACAGGATTTTCATTTAGTCACCAACCTGGCCAACTGCTAAAAGCTACCAATGAAGAGGAACATAGTTGCTAAGGTAGATCCTTGAATAACTAATAGAGCCAACAACCTTCTCCAATGTTCCTTTGATATGTTCCTCTGTTTAATACACCACTGGAATAAAGTTGGAGTGAAGTGAGCGACTGAGCTCACTATCTGACTCATTGTTCTGGTCCCCTTGAGAAATGGACCAATAGGTATCAGTTTTGATATGTGAAATCAATAGTATCAGTGAGAGTTCTCTGACACACAAGTCCTTACCACTATCTACAGAGCACACTAAGAGTGTAATGGGACACTCCCCACTTGACTGTATGAATGCAACTATGACAATTTGCAGAAAACTTGACACCATCACTTTACCAAATACTGATTAGTAGGGTTAATATAGATGGGATGGAAAAGGATGGTTAGTAGGGACATAGAAAGACAAGATTTTTGTGCTCTGTAACTCCATGAAAATCCAGGAAAAATCAGTTCCTTTGATGAGTGTGCGACGTGCCATTCAGATTCAGAATTATTTATCCCATGTACATCAAAACATGCAGAGTGAAATGTGTTGATTGCATTAACAACCAACACAGCCTAGAGATATGCTGGGGGCAGCCTGAAAGTGTGGCCATGCATTCTGACGCCAGCATAGCGTGCCTACAGTATTTAGCAGAACAACACAGAACACAACATGCAACAGGAACAACAGTAAAACAAGCCCCTTTCCTCCCTCCCATCCTCTCTCACACACATTCAAAAGATGACAAACTATGCAAGTACAGTAGAAAATGAAAAAAAATCATAATAAATAAATAAGCAGTAAATGTTAACACAATGAGAGTCCTTGAAAGTGAGCCTAAGGTTTGGGAACTGTTCGGTGATGGAGTGAGTGGACCACACATTACAACAGTGGTGTGCAGAAGAACATTGCTGAACGCACAACAGATCGAAACTTGACGTAGACAGACTACAGCAGCAGAAGGCCACGAACATGCACTCAGTGGCCACTTTATTAATGTACAGGAGGTACCTAACAAAGCAGCCCCTGAGTGTATTTTGGCACGTGTGTGTGTATTTGTGAGTACTTCTCTGCCTTTGGATGTGTGTTCTGGTATGTGTATCCATATGTAGTGTGCAATGTAGCCTGTATGTAGTCTGGTTCAAGAGCCTGATGGTTGAGGGGTAATAACTGTTCCTGACCCTGTGGATCGTGAGGCTCCCGTGTCTTCTTCCTGGTGGCAGCAGCATAGTCTGAAGTATCCTCCCTACCATCCAAACAACAGCTGTTGCTCTCATGGAGTCAGTGAGTTACAGAGATATAGTACGGGAAAAGGCCTTTCAGCCCTCTAAATCCATACTAACAATCAATCACTCATTTACACTAATCCTACATGAATCCTATTTTTGAATTTACCCACTTTCATCAACATGTCTAGGTTCTACCGCTGAGAATCCAAATCAGGTTTACTACCACTGACAAAAATTGCTCCCAAGTTATACACTTGGAGCAATTTAGAGTGGCCAATTGACCTATCAAATTGCAGGTCAACTCCCCTCCACAATTCCCTTCTTAGGACCTCCACAAGGGATGCTGGAGAAATTGTAAGGGGAGATAAGGAGATGATGGAGGAACTGAATGAGTATTTTGCATCAATCTTCACTGAGGAAGACATCAGCAATATACCGGACATTCAACGGTGTCAGGGAAGAGAAATATGCGCAGTCACAATTATAACAGAGAAAGTACTCAGGAAGCTGAATAGTGTAAGAGTAGATAAATCTCCTGGACCAGATGGAATGCACCCTCATGTTCTGAAGGAAGTAGCAGTGGAGATTGTGAAGGCATTAGCAATGATCTTTTAAAAGTCAATAGATTCTGGCCTGGTTCCGGAGGAGTGGAAGATTGCAAATGTCAGTCCGCTATTTAAGAAGGGGGCAAGAAAGCAAAAAGGAAATTATAGACCTGTTAGCTTGACATCGGTGATTGGGAAGTTGTTGGAGTCAATTGTCAAGGACGAGGTTACGGACTACCTGGAGGCATATGACAAGATTGGCAGAACTCAGCATGTTTTCCTTAAAGGAAAATCCTGCCTGACAAATCCTGCCTAGCGCAATTTTTTGAGGAAATTACAAGTTGGCTAGACAAGGGAGATGCAGTGGATGTTGTGTATTTGGATTTTCAGAAGGCCTTTGACAAGGTGCTGCACATGAGGCTGCTAAACACGATAAGAGCCCATGGAATTACGGGAAAGTTACATACGTGGATAAAGCGTTGGTTGATTGGCAGGAAACAGAGAGTGGGAATAAAGGGATCCCATTCTGGTTGGCTGCCGGTTACCAGTGGTGTTCCACAGGGGTCCGTGTTGGGGCCACTTCTTTTTATGTTGTATATAAACGATTAGGATTATGGAATAGATGGCTTTGTGGCTAAATTTGCTGATGATACAAAGATAGGCGGAGGGGCCAGTAGTGCTGAGGAAACAGGGAGTCTGCAGAGAGACTTGGATATATTGGGGGAATGGGCAAAGAAGTGGCAAATGGATTACAATGTCGGAAAGTGTGTGGTCATGCACTTTGGTAGAAGAAATAAACGGGCAGACTATTATTTAAATAGGGAGAGAATTCAAAGTTCTGAGATGCAATGGGACTTGGGAGTCCTTGTGCAGGATACCCTTAAGGCTAACCTCCAGGTTGAGTTGGTGGTGAAGAAGGCGAATGCAATGTTGGCATTCATTTCTAGAGGAATAGAGTATAGAAGCAGGGATGTGATGTTGAGGCTCTATAAGGCACTGGCAAGACCTCACTTGGAATACTGTGTGCAGTTTTGGGCTCCTTATTTAAGAAAGGATGTGCTGACTTTGGAGAGGGTTCAGAGAAGATTCACTAGAATGATTCTGGGAATGAGAGGGTTAACATATGAGGAACGTTTGACCGCTCTTGGACTGTACTCCTTGGAGTTTAGAAGAATGAGGGGGGACCTCATAGAAACATTTCGAATGTTGAAAGGCATGGACAGAGTGGATGTGGCAAAGTTGTTTCCCATGGTGGGGGAGTCTAGTACAAGAGGACATGACTTGAGGATTGCAGGGCGCCCATTCAGAACAGAGATGAGAAAAAAAAATTTTGCCAGAGGGTGGTGAATCTGTGGAATTTGTTGTCACAGGCGGCAGTGGAAGCTAAGTCATTGGGTGTATTTAAGGCAGAGATTGATAGGTATCTGGGTAGTCAGGGCATCAAAGGTTATGGTGAGAAGGCGGGGGAATGGGACTAAAGGGGAGATTGGATCAGCTCATGATGAAATGGCGGAGCAGACTTGATGGGCTGAATGGCCAACTTCTGCTCTTTTGTCTTATGGTCTTATGAGATAATATACAGTAAATAACGAATCTTTGGGAGGTGGGAGGACTTCTTCAACCTCTCACTGCTGTGGTCAGAGGTCCCCACCTGCTTCAAAAGAACATCAATCACAGCGATGCCCAAGAAGAGCAGGGTGAGCTGCCTCAACAACGACTGCCCAGCAACACTCACATCTACGGTCATCATGGTGATGTGGGTGGAAACTGGAGCACCCAGAGGATACCCAGGCAATTCACAGGGAAACTTTGTAGACTCCACACAAGTCAGTTTTGAAGCCGGGTCCCTGGTGCCATGACGTAGCAGCTTTGCGAAAGTGCCACTGTGATGGATTTCAGCTGTCTGTGGGATCTAGCTGTGTGTTCAACATTTACAGGAGCACCTCATTGATTTGAAGCATACACGGTGATTTTACAGACATTCAGTTGAAAACCTTTTTCTTTTCAATATCTCACAAGATATTGCATCAAATATGCCAGATACTTTATCAAAAGCCAGTGCATTTAGCAATTGGTCTGTGAGTGGAGGAGTATTATTGTGCATTTAATGGCAACAGATTAGGGGGATTAACATTATTCAGTGTAAATGTCTGGGACATTTGTCAGTAGGAACACTTCGGTGCTGCTTAATGATCTGTGTTTAAGTAAAGGAGACTTGTGTTTCTCAGGAAATGTCACATAGATATGCAACATTTAACGAAATGCAAGAAGCTGTTAACAATAAAACTGGATGAAGCTTCCAGCACTGACACACCAAATGCTGACATGGCAAAGTTACTCGCAGCTCACCCTACCTGGCAAGGTCCTCGCTTGGCACTGCAGAAGTTCTGCAGATGCTGGACGCCTTGAGAACACACACACCATACTGGGGCAGGTCAACGCGTCAGGCAGGATCAGCGGAAGGAATAAACAATGGACTGAGACCCTTCATCAGGATTGTAAAAGAAGGAGTGATGGTGGTGGCATCCGTTGGTCTCGAGAGACCATGGATCTGCGCCTGGAGTTTCCAGGGCACAGGCCTGGGCAGGGTTGTATGGGAGACCGGCAGTTGCCCAAGCTGCAGGCCTTCCCCTCTCCATGCCACTGATGTTCTCCAAGGGAAGGACACTAGGACCCATGCAGCTTGGCACCGGTGACATCGCAGAGCAATGTGTTGTTAAGTGCCTTGCTCAAGGACACAAACACACTGCCTCAGCTGAGGCTCGAACCAGTGACCTTCAGGTTACTAGTCTGATGCCTTGCCCACTAGGCCACGTGCCAACATGAAAAGAAGGAGTAGATGCCAGAATAAGAAGGCAGGGATTGGGAGTTGGGGAGGGTAAGGAGTATAATCTGACAGGTGATAGGTGAGACCAGGTGAGGGGGGTGGAAGTGAGTGGGGGGAGGGAAATGAAGTAAGAAGCTGGGAGGTGATAGGTGGAAGAGGGAAAGGGCTGAAGAAGAAGGAATATGATAGGAGAGGACAGTGGACCATGGAAGAAAGGGAAGGAGGAAAGGAACAAAAGGGAGGTGAGGAGAAGAGAAAGGGATGAGAGGGTAACCAGAATAGGGAATGGAAAAAGAGAGAAGGAGGATTGGGACAAAATTACCAGAAGTTAAAGAATTTTATTTTTATGCCATCAAGTTGGAGGGTACTCAGACGTTAAATGAGGTGTTACTCCTCCAGTCTGACTTTGGCCCCATCATGGCACCTCATCATCGTATTCCTTCTCTGCTTCTTACCTCATTCCTCTTCCCCACCCACTCACCTTCCCCTTCACCTATCACCTGCTCTCTCGTGATCCTTCTCCTCCCTCTTTCTTATTCAGAGGATCTCACACCACCAGGTTCAGGAAACTACACACAATGACTGACAAACAACCAACGTGTGAAAGAAGACAAACTGCGCCAACAAAAAAATAAATAATACAAAGAACGTGAACTATAGAGTCCCTGAAAGTGAGTTGGTAGGTTGTAGAATCTGATCAGAGTTGAGATTGAGTGAAGTCATCCATGGTGGTTCAGGAGTCTGATGGCTGAAGGGTAACAACTGCTCCTGAACCTGGTGGTGTGAGATCCTACCTTGTTCCCAGCAAGAAGATGGTCTCCTTCCCTTCCAGTATATGAATCATATCTTATAAACTTCCCCATTATAATCCCTTACGTTCAAGTTTAAGTTCAGTGTATTGTCATTCAATATTATTGTCTGTTGTATACGCATGTTGTTTATTGTATAAACATGTATACAGCCAAATAAAACAGCCAGACCAGGATGCACAACACAATACATGTAACTCACAAATACAACACACAAAGTAATATTACCAGAAATAAATGAACAAATACTAAGGTGCATTAATGATACAAGTTAAAAAGTAAACAGTATTATGCTGCTGGTGCTTCAAACACGAGATGTGGGTGGTGGCAGAGAGTTCAGTAGTGTTGCGGCCGGGGGAAGAAGCTGTTTCCTATCCTAAGAATCCTTGTTTTAATGCCACAGTACCTCCTACCTTGATGGTAGGCAATAAAGAGATCGTTGGATGGATGGGAGGGATCATTAACGATGCTAAAGGCCTAGTGTATGTAGCGCTTCTGTAAATATATGTGACAGATGATCCTCTCAGTAGTCCTGCCAATCTTTCATAGGGACTTGAGGTCAGATGCCTTGCAATTTCTGTATCAGTCGCTGATGCAGCTGGCCAGGGCACTCCTGTAAAAACTGGTTAGAATTTTGTGGGGAGCCTCGCTCACCTCAGTCTCCTCAGGAAGTGGAGGCATGTGTCTCCACTTCCACATGTGTGTACACGCCTGACAGCATGCTAGCCTGAGAGTCGTCAATGTTAGTTCCAGACATCCTGAAGTCTCACAGTAACAGGTTAAGATTAGACAAGGAAACCTCATCCTGGCACCTTCCCGCAGCTGATGGAGCAGCACTTCTCCATGTTGAACAGGACATCAGTGAGATTCTGTGTTGAACAAGAGCATGGATGGACTCTGGCTGGAGGACTTTAATATCTTCCAGAGACTTGGTAACACCCCCTCAGACTGCCTTGATTGTCCTGAAGGACATAGCTACCGGAATGAGTCTGTTGCTGGTAGTGAGTGAATGAACAGAAGGGATAGGTCTTTTACCAGAAGTGTTAACTGTTTCTCCTCCCACAGATGCTGCCTGATCTGCTGAGTATTTCCGGGATAAAGTCCACATAATCTTGTCCAGGTTTCAGGTACATCTATCCAATGTTGGTCGAAGTGAACACCACAATGTCCTTGTGGTAGCAAGGCCCCATCTTCACACTGAGGATATCCTCCATCGTGTTGTGTGGCCCGGTCAGCACGCTGAGTGGAACAGTGTCAGAACAGGCCTGGCAGCTCAGAACAGGCCAGCCTGGCAGTGTAATGACCACCATTGTTGAGAAGCTGTGAGGTAATGTTGCAGGCAAAGGTGGTGGAGGCAGATACAATAGGGTCTTTTAAGAGACTTCTGGATCGATACATGGAGCTTAGAAAAATAGAGGGCTATGGGTAAGCCTAGTAATTTCTAGGGTAGGGACATGTTTGGCAGAACCTTGTGGGCCGAAGAGCCTGTATTGTACTGTAGGTTTTCTATGTTTCTATGTATGGGGAGATAAACAATTAGAATTAGAATTGAATTTCAGTTTATTGTCATTTAGAAACCACAACAGCAATGCAGTTAAAAAATGAAACAACGTTCCTCCAGAATGATATCACAAAAGCACATGACAAAACAGACTACACCAGAAAATCCACATAATGTTTGTCAATCCCCAAATCCAGAGTCCGGAGAGGCTGCTGCGTATTAATATCGCGCTACCATCTTAGCGCGTTCCCCGGAAAGGAGCTCCACATCCACCAGACAAAACAAGACTACTCAGACACACCAAGTCAGGAGACCAGCTCTACCACCCAACAAACCAAAAACTAAAGCTACAAGACCTACACAAAACTACATAGTTACAACATATAGTTACAACAGTGCAAACAATACCATAATTGATTAAAATAAACAGACCATAGGCACAGTAAAAATAGTCCAAAGATGTTAAAAAATTATAAGTTCAAAAGAAACCACCACACAGTTTCCACAAGTCCTCAGGGTCCCGATAGACTCGCCATCCCACGCCGGCGGCAGACGGGAATACCCCCGCTATGGACTTCCACGGCACCACCGGACTCAGCCTCGCAGACGCAGCACACAGTGAAAGCGCCCCGACCGCAGCAGACTCTGAGTCCGTCGAACCTCCGAGCCGACAACCATCCCCTCCGGCACAGCCTCCCCGAGCACCATCCTCTGCCAATCGCACTATGACGCCCCCGCCATCGACCACCAGCAACGCGACCCCGTGGACTGGGGGCCTGTTCTTCACAGCAGAAACCCAGACCTCACAACAGCAGCAGCAACGAAGAAGGCCTTCCTGGAGATTTCCAGATGTTCGTCCGTGCTCCCACGTCCGTTTTTCATCAGATTAGGATTGTGCACGACACCCCGCTTGACAAATAACAGACATTAACTCCGGAGAGGCCGCTGCAAACTGTGTCATGCTGCCAACTTGACAAGAAGATGGTTAACCACAACCTGCAGCTATGGAAACTTCAGGACTGGTTTGATAATACATCATTAGCCAGTGTGGAAAATGTCCATAAAGTGACAGAAAAATGAAATACAGAAACAGGCCCTTCAGCCCACTTGGTTTGTACTGAACAGCAGCCGCCCATTTACATGAATCCTACATTAACAGTTCTTTTTTTCTCTTTACATTCTTATTGTCTCTACCCCGATCCTACCACTCACCAATACATTAGGTTCAATTTACATTGGCCAGATATCCTACCATTACAGCACACCTTTAGGAAATGGGAACTATCCAGAGGAAACCAATGTGGTCACAGAAAGAATGTGTAAATTCCACACAGACAACACCCAAGGTCAGGATTGAACCTGGGACTCTAGGTCTGCGGGGTGGCAGCTCTACTGTGCATTTTCAGGAAGGAAAGGGCCGGTCGGAGAATATTGATCATAGCAAAGTAGAACAAGTAGCCAAGTTCGTCAACGGTTGACTGCACAGTGCAGGAAGAATCCGACTGAGGAAATCAAAACAGGAGGTAACGCCTACAACCAATTAATTTATTATTTGACAGGATCTTTACAATATTGAAAAATAATTTCGCCTGAAGCAGGGCTCCACCTCAAAGCTGACAATTCATCCAAGTTGACACTGCAAAGTGGAATTTTCTTTCCAACCAGAAGGCACATCAAAAGCCTTTCATATCAAAACATGGTCCTTGTACCAGGAAACTGGCTAACACACACCACCAAGGCTATCAAATAGCTTATTGTTGCTCACTAGCATTGAGTGACTTCACCTCGGGTTAATCAGAGGCGAAGGACTAAATACTTTTACTAAAAGTGGTTACTTTTGATGTTAACCCCACTTTCAGCTCTACAAGTCAAAATGCATCACGATACTGTGCTGTAATATAACAAAGGATATACTTTCATGGAAAGGGCAAAGAGAAAGGAGGCTGTTAGGCTGCCTGAGAGTGCTTCTTCAGGAAAGGATCTAGAGCTCAGATAGTGCAAATGAATGTACGATCTGAGATGGAGAGGATTCAGATTCAGAGATTTAGGGTACATTGGTTATCAAAGTATGTATGCAGTATACAATCCTGTGATTCTTCTTCCCACAGATAGCCACGGTTCCCAAAGACCATGGAAACAATTCAAAGAAAACATCAAACACCCAGTGCGCAAAAAAGGAGCAAGAAAACGGGTGACGAACAGAATATAAAGCACCAAACCAGTGAGGCAGTCTAGGAATGTTCATAAAGTTTAGTTCAGTTCGATTTAGTGCTGTGTCCATCGTTGACTACAGGCCACAGAGCCAGTCCATCCTGATGGAAATCGCACAAACTAGCAATAAAAATGGAGTGACCAGAAACCAGAAACACATCGACTTGAACTAAAGAATCCAATCCACAAACCATATCAATTAAACCTTGTCCAAGACCCAAGACTCCAGCACCTTCTTCCGGGAGCAGCACACAAGAGCAAGAGAGAGACCAGTCGGATGTAAGCATATTCCCCTGGCAATAATGAGGGAGAGGGAGAGGGAGACTGATCAAATGCAGGCAGACACCGCTGAACACTCGCCTTCCGCTCTCGTCCTTGATGATTTCAGTCTTGCTCGCTGCTTTAATTGGCAAAGTCAGCAAGAAATGAAATGGATCATGAGCTTGCACCCTGTCTCCCAGCTTCTTGGCCTACAGACCACACCCTCCACTCAAAACCTCACCAAACTCCCTCGGTAACAGCAAAGCACCAGATCATTCAATTGGCTGGAAAAAAAACACCGTCAAAATGTAAATCCTGGGTTCCAATAGTAGCAGAATCATATTTGAAAGAGGAAATAAAAGAAATAGTTTTGTGAACTGTCTGACGGACAGTGCCTTTGGCTGCATTGTTCCCTGGTGCCATCTTCAAAAAACCAGAGAAGTCTGTTTCCCCCTGTTGGAGAGTCTAGAATCAAGATTCAGGTTTCATGGTTCAAAATTCAAGTTTATTTTTCACATATACATGGAAACATACAGTGAAATGTGTTGTTTACGTTAACCATAAGATATAAGAGTAGAATTAGGCCATTCCCCCCACCCCCACCACTGAGTCTACTCCGCCATCCAGTCACAGCTGATTTGTTATCCCTGTGAACCCTGGCTTCTCATAACCTTTGATGACCTTACTAATCATGAATTAATCAACCTCCACTTTAAATATGCCCAATGACTTGGCCTTCCATAGCCATCTGTGGCAATGAATTCCACAGATTCATCACCCTCTGGCTAAGGACATTCCTCCTCATCTCTATTTCAAAGGGATATCCATCTATTCTGAGGCTGTCTTCTTGTCCTAAACTCCTCCGCTATAGGAAACATTCTCTCTACGTCCACTATATCTAGGCCTTTCAATAATCGATAGGTTTCAATGAGATTCTTCTTCTAAACTCTTCTAAACTCCAGGGACCAACACACGCAGGACACGCTGGAGGCAGCTCGCAAGTGCTGCCACACATTCTGTTGCAAACATAGCATGTCCATAATGCTCAGCAGAACAACACTAAACACTATAAGCAAAAAACAGCATCAGCAGGACGAGCCCCCCATTGCTCCCTCCCACCCATGCACATACACCGTCCTTTAAGCCCCAGACAGGCTATCTCTATCTGCCACCAGCTTCCAACGGATTCAGATTCGGACTCAGACATGCAGTCATTAGGCCTTCGACTACCCCAGGAGATTCGCTGACCCGGGGCAGATAGCAAGGTGCAAGGCCATAATAAGGTAAGTTGTGAGATCAAGAGTCATAATGGGGGACTGTTCAGTCGTCTTGTAACAGCAGTGTACTTGAGCTCTGTGATATGTGCTGCTTCTACTTCCGACCCAATGGGAGGGGAAGAAGAGTGAATGCTCAAGGCGCATGGAGTCTTTGATCATGCGGGCTGCTTTACTGAGGCATTGAGAAGTGTAGACAGAGTCAATGGAGGAAAGGCTGATTTCCCTTATGTGCTGAGCTGTGTCCACAACTCCCGACAGTTTCTTGCAATCTCGGCTAGAGCAGTTGCTGTACTAAACCGTGATGCATCAAGCTAAGATGCCTTCTAAGTATGCATCGATAAAAACTGGGGAGAGTCAAAGGGAACATGCCAACTTTCTTTAGCCTCCTAAGGAATTAGAGGTGCTGTTGAACTTTCTTGGCCATGGTGTCTAAATGTTTGGAGCAGGACAAGCAATCAGTATTGTCCACTCCTAGAAAGTTGAAGCTTTCAACCCTCTCAAACTCAGCAACGTTGATGTAAACGGGAACACGTGCACCTTCCTGAAGTCAGTCGCTAGCTCTTTTGTTTTGCTGGCCTTGAGGCCATTCCACCATGTTAGTAGACTATGTTTTCCTATCTGATTTATGTATAATGACCTTCCAAATATATAGATTGAACTTATTCCCTTTGCCTTTCCAGTAATACAACATTGTTATTGCTCCTTTCTGAGCCGAGTGGCACATTGGGTGGCAACCTTGCCGTTTCTTTTGGTCTGTTTTTTACGAGGCTGAGTTCCTAGCTCGATCAATCCAGCATGGATCGAAAGCGTGCAAGGAGCTGGCTGGATTTGAACCTGGGATTACTTGCCTCAAAGTACGGTGTGGATGCCACTATACCACTGTCCGGCTAATGCAGCAATGGCTCAGCCTATAACATTCTCCCAGCTATATCTAGTTTACAGAGAATGGAGTGAAAAACAAAAAAAAAAATCCAGTGAGTGACAGTTTTGAGAGTGAAAGTCCTTGTTAATGATAGACGTCAGAGGAGAATGGCCAGACTGGTTCAAGCTGACAAGCAGGTGACAATAACTCAAATAACCACACATTACAACAGTGTTGTGCAGATGAGCATCTCTGAACGCATAGTAGATGAAAACTTGAAGTGAATGTGCCATAGGAGCAGAAGATTACAAACATACACTCAGTAGCCATTTTATTAAAGTACAGGAGGTACCAAATTAAAGTGGCAACTGAGTAGCTGTGAGCATTTCTCTGCCTTTGTGTGTGTGTGTACTAGTATGCGTGTCCATGTAGTGTGTGATGTGTATCTGTTGTGTGCCTGTGTGTATCTTTCAATGTGTGTCTGTGCATGCAATGAGATAACTGAAATTACTGGCTCTTTCTTGGATTTAAAATATCTTTTTAAGTCACAAAGGTCCAAGTTTTATTGCCTATTCTAGTGCCCATAAATTCATTAGTGATGACAATATGTTGCCCCATTGGTAGTAAGTTTTCTGTATCTACCCACTGGTAACTCAGAGCCACCTCATTTGGGCAGTTTTCTGGCTCTCACTCCTAATTCTCCTATCAATCAATGAAGGTCTTGCACTTCATGGAAGTTATAGCAAATGCATTTGTGATATTTTACAAAAATTCTCTGGACTCTTGTGCAGTCCCCAGCAGAGTGGAAAACAGTGAATGTCAAGCTACTGTCTAAAAAAGGAGGTAGGCAAGAGATAGATAGGCCAGTTAGCTGCATGTCCAGTTAGGAAAGTGCTTGAAGTTACCATTAAGGAAGAGATAGCAAGATTTCTCTATAGAAGTGGTTCCATTAGGCAGACACAGCATGGATTCATGAAGGGCAGGTCCTGTTTGACTAACTTACTGAAGTTCTTTGAGGATATAATGAGCACAGCGGCTAGGTCGGAACAGATGGATGTTTCATACATTAATTTCCAGAAGTTGCTGCATGGAGTTGGGGGTAATGCATTCATATGGGTAAAGGATTGATTAGCCAGTAGAAGGCAGAGAGTTGAGATAAATAGATGTTTCTCTGGCAGTCAGTGTTAAGTGGAGTACTGCAGAGGTCGGTGCTGGGCCTGCAGCTGTTCGATATATACATTAATAATTTGGAAGAGGAGATTGAGTGTAATGTATCTAGGTTTGCTGATGACACTAAAGTGAGTGGAAAAGCAAATTGTGCAAAGGATGCCATTAGTCCGTAGAAAGATATAGATAGGTTAAGTGAGTGGGCAAGGGTCTGGCAGATGGAGTACACTGGCAAATGTGAAGTCATCCACTTTGAAAGGAAAAATAGAAGTTAAGATTATTATTTAAATAGTGAAAGATTGCAACATGCCTTTGTGCAGAGGAACTTGGGAGTGCTTGTGCATAAATCGCAAAAGGTTGGTTTGCAGGTGCAACAGGTTATTATGAAGGCAAATGGAATGCTGGCCTTCGTTGCCAGAGGAATTGAATTTAAGAGCAGGGAGGCTATTCTGAAACTGTATAGGGTACTAATGAGGCCTCACTGGAGTGTGCATTTCTGATCTCCTTACTTGAGGAAAAACATACTGGCTTTAGAGGCAGTGCAAAGGAAGTTCATTAGGTTGATTGAGAAATGAGGGGTTTAGCCTCTGAGGATAGATTGAGTTGCCTGGGACTGTATTCACTGGAACTCAGAAAAATGAGAGGGGATCTTATAAATACATATAAAATTATGGAAGGGATAGATAAGATAGAGGCAGCAAAGTTGTGTCTACTGGTAAGTGAGACTAGAACCAGGGGACACAACCTCAAGATGTAGGATGAAGATGAGGAGAAACTGCTTTTCCCAGAGAGTAGTGAATCTGTGGAGTTCTCTGACCATTGAGGCATAGAGATTACCTCATTAAATATACTTAAGACACAGTTAGGCAAAGCAGGGGAATTAAGGGTTCTGGGGAAAAGCCAGAAAGGCTAAGCAGAGACAACAGCCAAATCAGCCATGATCTTATTGAATGTTGGAGCAGGCTCAACAGACCGGATGACCTATTCCTGCTCCTATTTTTTAATGTTCTCACGTCCTTATGCCCTGAGTCAGTCCTGTGATGGAGTACACCAGTGCCTGACTTGTTGCCTCTTCAGTCTGGGGCAGTGTGGCATCTATCCCTTCAAATATTTCGCAAGGCAAGGTCTGACAGTAGCAGACTGTCAGTAATTCACATCACTGCAATACATTCTAAATTTGTAACAGTCCAGACATCTCCAGTGAGCAAAGTCTGAGCTTTATCTTGCTACATCGTGCAGCCAACAAAAACAGCCTCACTGAAATGGAGCCTTTTCCTACTCAAAGCTCATCGTAAAGGGAAAGGAAATGTTTGGCAAAAAGAATAGCAATAAACTTCATTTATACTATAGCCTTACATTTAGAAATGTCTTCACGGTGATGTGAAATGATGTGAATTTGCACCAAGCTATCCCAAGGATCTTAGAAAGTGAACAATGAAGGATTTGTAATTATATTCCACTTTTTACGCAGGGGTCAGGGTTGGAACGGCTTTTCAAGTCATTGATTTAGATGTCAGAATTGATGGCTTTGTGGCCAAGTCTGCAGACAGTACGATGCTAAATGGAGGGGCAGGTAGTGTTGAGGACGCATGAAATCTACAGAAGGACTTAGACAGATTGGGAGAATGGACAAAACAGCAGATGGAATGCAGTGTCGGGAAATGTATGGTCATGCACTTTGATAGAAGGAATAAAGGCGTAGACTATTTTCTAAACAGGGGAAAATTCAGAAATCAGCCAGTGGATGTTCACAAGAATGATTCCAGGAATGAAAGTGTCAATGTATGAGGAGTATTTGATGGCTCTGGGCCTGTACTCAGAAGTGTTTAGGAGAAAGAGGGTGGATCTCACTGAAACCCATCAAATATTGGAAGGTCAAAATATAGTGGACATAAGAGGATGTTTCCTACAGTCAAGGACCAGAAGTCACTGACCCAGAATAGATGGAGATCCAGTTAGAACAGAGATGAGGCAGGCTAATGCCCCCACTACTTTTAAATCGCTTAGTATCTCTCCTTTCAGTTAGTCCTGATGAAGGGTCTCGGCCCGAAACGTCAACAGCGCTTCTTCCTATAGATGCTGCCTGGCCTGCTGTGTTCCACCAGCATTTTGTGTGTGTTGTCAGGATTTCTTTAATTTTCTTGGTGAACCTGTGGAATTCATTTCCACAGATAGCTGTGGAGGCCAACTGATTGGATATATTTAAAAGCAGAAGTTGATAGCTTCTTTATTAGTAAGGGTGCCAAAGGTCACAGGGAGAAGACAGGAGAATGGGGTTGTGAGGAATAATAAATCAGCCATGATGTTGATGTAGTTAGCTCCATAGCCAACTCTGTTCAGCAAGGAGAACACAAGGCAGAAGTGGTGGCTATTAAAGAGTGCATTAAAGGAGGGGAGATTCAGAGAGAGGGAATGGGCATGGACAGGTGTGGAGGGACAACCATCCCCACCATAAAGGATATCTTCAAGAGACAGTACCTCAAGGTGGCAGTATTGATCACTAAGCCTTAGTTTTGTTTCCGATTTATTTGTCACATGTATATTGAAACATCAAAGCATCCAGTGAAGTATGTTGTTTGTGCCAATGACCAACACAGTCTGAGGGTTGTTGTGGGGGAGCTCACAAGCATCGCCATGCTTCTGGTGCCAACATAGCACGCTCACAACTTACTAACCCTAGCCTGTACATATGGGAGGAACTGGAGCACCCAGAGGAAACCCACGTGATCATGGGGAGAACTTACAACTTCCTTATGGAGTGTGACAGAAATTGAACCAAGATCACGATTGATGGCGCTGTAAAGTGTTGCGCTAACTGCCATGTTACCATGCCACCCTCACCACCCAGGACCGCCCGTTTCTCATTACTATCATCAGGGAGGATGAGAAGAAACTGTTCCTGAAATGTTGAGTGTATGTCTTCAGGCTCCTGTACCTCCTCCCTAATGGTAGCAAGGAGAAAAGGGCATGTCCAGGGTGATGTGTGTCCTTAACAACAGATGCAACTTTTTTTGAGCACCACCTTTTGAAGATATGCCTGATAGTGGGGATGCTAGTGACCACAATGATGCTGGTTTTGAAGATATGCCTGATGGTGGGGATGCTAGTGACCACGATGATGCTGGTTTTGAAGATATGCCTGATGGTGGGGATGCTAGTGACCACGATGATGCTGGTTTTGAAGATATGCCTGATGGTGGGGATGCTAGTGACCACGATGATGCTGGTTTTGAAGATATGCCTGATGGTGGGGATGCTAGTGACCACAATGATGCTGGTTTTGAAGATATGCCTGATGGTGGGGATGCTAGTGACCACGATGATGCTGGTTTTGAAGATATGCCTGATGGTGGGGATGCTAGTGACCACGATGATGCTGGTTTTGAAGATATGCCTGATGGTGGGGATGCTAGTGACCACGATGATGCTGGTTTTGAAGATCTGCCTGATGGTGGGGATGCTAGTGACCAGGATGATGCTGGTTTTGAAGATATGCCTGATGGTGGGGATGCTAGTGACCACGATGATGCTGGTTTTGAAGATATGCCTGATGGTGGGGATGCTAGTGACCAGGATGATGCTGGTTTTGAAGATATGCCTGATGGTGTGGATGCTAGTGACCACGATGATGCTGGTTTTGAAGATATGCCTGATGGTGGGGAGGCTAGTGACCAGGATGATGCTGGTTTTGAAGATATGCCTGATGGTGGGGATGCTAGTGACCACGATGATGCTGGTTTTGAAGATATGCCTGATGGTGGGGATGCTAGTGACCAGGATGATGCTGGTTTTGAAGATATGCCTGATGGTGTGGATGCTAGTGACCACGATGATGCTGGTTTTGAAGATATGCCTGATGGTGTGGATGCTAGTGACCACGATGATGCTGGCTGAGTTTGCAACCCTCTAGAGCTCTTTCCAAACCTGTGCAGCGGCTCCTCCAAACCCAACAGTTTTCCAAATCTTTCATGAACCCACTAATGCTCTTTTTTTTTGTTATTTTTTCTTTATTTATTTTTGTAATTTATATCAATTTGTTGTCTCTGTACCATACTGCTGCTGCAAAACACAAAACTTAAGGTCATAAGTCAGTGAAGAAGATGGCGCTACCAGGGCGACATCCTCAAGATGATCCACAACACTGCTTCTTTCGCGTTTTTTGTGTCTTCCTTTCTTTCAAATCTGGTTCTGGTGCTGTTGGAGCCTGTGACCTAGAGATTGATAGTGTGATTTCGGGCCAATTGAGCAATCTGGCTTCACTGTCTGCAAGTGGATTCTGGGACGCAAGTGGCCTCCTGGAGGCCAAGAAGCTTGGAGGTGGGACACAAGTCTATGATTGACTCAATTTCTCACTGATCCCGCCGATTAAAGTGTCGAGGAAGATGGATTCTAAGGGTTAGTAAGAGAATTTTAAAACATTTCGGCTCTGGCAGTGGGCATGCCATCAAATGGGAGGTTGGAGAAATTTGGAAAGGTACAAGGAAAAAGGCAATGAAAGATTTATTTTTGAGGAAAGGCCTTGGGCTAATCAACAGTTAGTTCAAATCAACAAAGAATTGATGGGCTGCTGCCGTTAATCACCATCTTACATTAGAGAGATTGAAAGGCTACATGGGTCTTTCACATTACATGACACCTCCCGTGAGGACAACACCTTGGCAAAAACAAAGTTTGAATTATGCATTGCATCCAGCAACATAAAGCAACTACACAAGCCCCTAAATTTTCACTGGCAGCTTTATGCTGGTCTGCTTTGGTCTCAGTCTGAGGACTGAATGGTGTCCTCCCACCATCTGTTAATGCTGAGACACATTACCTAATGGAAGGCTTTGCAAGAGAGACATGGGTGTGATGCAAGACGTGCTTAGCAAGCTGCTGAGCCAGGCATGGAATCTCCTGGGTTTAATAAATATGCCACAGCAAAATCGAGATGTAGAATAGTTAAACAGTGATGCAAAACAGAACCAAGATGAGGAGAAGTTCCTTTACCAAGAGGATAATGCTTCTTTTTGGAATAGACCAAGATAAGGAGAGATTCCTTCACCAAGACAATAATGCTTCTTTTTGGAATTTTCTATTCACAAGGTTATGAGGTCCTGCTTATTAAGTCTACACAAGATATTTGGATTAAAATAGAGCACATGAAAGAGGCATTAAGTAAAACGTCTTCCAAATGAATGGTGGAGTGAGAGGTCAAATGACCTACTGCTGGACCTAGTTCTAATATTCAACGTGGTCAGCCCAGTGCAGCTATAATGAAATAGGCATTGATGTGAGGCCTTCACTTCTGAAATACACGAGTATTTAGGATCCTGATTGCAAGAGGCTGCAGAGGGTTGTAGGCTCAGTCACCTCCGTCATGGGCACAACCCTCGCAACCACTAAGGACGTCTTCAAGTAGTGCATCTAGGCCCAATCCATCACTACGGACCCCCACCTTCTGGGACATGCTCTTTTCTTGTTACTCCCGTCAGGGAGGAGGTCAAGGAGCCTGAAGACCCACACTCAGCGATTCATATATGGCTTCTTCTCCTCCGCTGTCAGATTTCTGAATAGTTCACAAACCCATGAAAGTGACCACATCATTTATTTTTTATATACTTTTTTTTATTTTTGTCATTTATGGTAACCTCATGTCTTTACATTGTATTTCTGCTGCAGAACAACAAATTTCATGTTATATAAGTCAGTGATAGTAAATCTGATTCTGTTAGTCAGAGAGTCACCCTGCACAGAAGCCAAGCTCACCACAAGCACACATTTACACTCTATTCTCTCCACATTCCCATCAACACCTCCCAGCTTCAACCACTCACCTACACACTTAGGGCAATTTAAAGCAGCCAATTAACCTACCAACCGGCATATCATAGGGGTGTGGAAGAAACCCAGAGCCTCTGGGGATACCCACACAGTCCCAGGAAGAATGGGCAAACTCCAGACAGACAGCACCAGAAGCCAGGATTGAACCTGCGACCCTGGAGCTCTGAGGCAGCATTTCCGTATCTTTGCACGTAGGCAACTTTTCAAATAACACGATTTTTAAAAAAAAATTGCCCTGCTGTCTCAGGGAGTGACTTTTCCTCTGTGTTTCTGAGGCAATCCGTCGGCGATGCGGATGAACCACTTCATCCTCATCCCGAGGTGGCACTGTAACATAGTTTTTAGCAGAACGCTTTGCAGCGCCAGCGACCGGGGTTCAATTCCTGCCATCCTTGAAAGGCTCTCCCAGAGACTGCGTGGGTTTTCTCCGGATGCTCCGGTTTCTTCTCAAATTCAAAAGCCGTACAGGTTCGGAAGTTGTGGGCATGTCATGTTAGCACTTGACATTTGCAGGCTGCGCCCAGCTCATCCTCGCACGCTTTTCACTGTGCATTTAGACGTTTCAATGTCCATGGGACAAATAAAGCTTATCTTTATCTCCATCCATCCATGTTCTGTGTCCTGAAGGGATTAAGGAGGTCAACGTGGAACCAGTCAACAGTGCCGCTGTTGGGCAGATGATGCTGTATGGGATGGAATCATTGAAATGCTGTGCACATCATCCCTTGTAGAGATTGGGGCTGCTCGTTACCTTCTCAACTGCTCCTACTTTTCCACAGGCTCACAATCCAGGGATTCCTTTAAGTTGGATAGGCTGTCACATTTTGTAAAGGAGGCCTTGAGAATGTCCTTGAAACATCTTCTCAGTCCTCCCGGAAACCTATTCATTATCGCAGTTCTAGAGCGCTTCACTGGCTCTACCTCCCTTTGGAACATTGTACAGGATGGTGGAAGGTGCAACAGAAATCAAAAGTTTACATTATTCGTAATAATTTATACAATAAGTACAGTTAGTATTAATCTTCCTCCGCATTCACTGTTCTAACACGTTAATACAGGTCATCCCAGGTAATGGGCAGTTTCCATACATACAGACATTGCTTTTCATCTGATTTTTGTCTTGGCCCGAAACATCAACTGCTTATTCTCCTCCACAGATGCTGCCTGACCTGCTGGGTTCCTCCAGCATTTTATTTATTTAGTTAGTTGGTGGTACCCTGTGGAACAGACCCATCTGGTCCAAACCAGCCATCCACCTACCTAACACTAGCCTAATCGCAGGACAATTTACAAAGAGCAATTAATCTACTAACCTGTACATATTTGGACTGTGAGAGGAAACCAGAGCACCTGGTGTTGCCCGTTGCCTGCTGCTGCAGACCAGGTGAGAAGACACAGAAATGTATCAGTGTGGCGTCGCGCTCGGCCGGGGCCTGGTCTCTTCCCGTTAGTGCTTCCCTCCTGTGTTCCAGAGGTGGAATGACAGAGTGGACCGCGTGCGTCTGCACACTGCTGGGAGACTGTACCATCGATTGCTAGACATTGTTACTCTGGGTCCTGGACTATATATGCTTTTTTTTTACAAATCAATAGGCTTCTTCGTTCACTATTTTGAATTATGTTACTCGCTGTTTTGAATGCTACTCCCTATTTTGAATATTTTGCAACTTGGCCCCGAAGGAACGCTGTCTCGTTCAGCTGTATCTATGTATGGTTTGAATGATAATTAAACTTGATTTGATTTAATTTGGAGGAAACCCATCAGAATTAGAAACAGAATCAGGTTTAGTATCACTGGCATATGTCATGAAACTTTTTATTTTGCAGCAGCAGTACAGTGCAATATGTAATAATAGAAACTACAAGTTCCAATAAGAAGTATATACAAAAAAGAAAATTAAATAAGCAGTTCATAAAGAGAGGGGAAAAGTACTGAGGCGTTGTTCTTCACTGTACCCATTCCCACCCTGTCTCCTGTAAAAACGTTATTCCGTTTTCTCTGTTCCTTCGTCTTTGCACATCTGTTGAAAGGATGAGGCTTTCCTTTCCAAAACTCCGGAGATTTCCTCCTTCAAAGGACAAGGTTTCTCTTTCTCCATCATTGATGCTGCCCTCACCCGCATCTCCTCCATCTCCTGGATATCCGTGCTAACCCCATCTTCCCACTGTCTGAACAGTGACAGAGTTCATCTTGTTTTAACCTCCCACCTCATGAGCCTCTGCATCCAACACATCATTCTCCACATAATCCACTATCTTCAAAAGGATCCTACCACCAAACACATCTTTACCTTCCCACCCCCCTCACTCTCTGGCTTCCACGGTCATCCCTTGTTTATTTGTTCCTCTGCATGAATCTCCCTCCCAGCACTTATCCCTGAAAGTGGCCCAAGTGCTACATCCGCCCATTCACCTCCTCCCTCACCTCCATTCCAAGCCCCCAATGGTCCTTCCAGGTGACGCAACATTTCACCTGCGAATCTGCTGTGTCCGATGCTCCTGATGCAGCCTCCTCTGCATCAGTGAGACCCGTCGTAAATTGGGGGACCGCTTTGTCGAGCACTTCCGCTCCATCTGCTGGAAGCCCACCATTTTAATTCCCATTCCCATCCTGACGTGTTGATCTTTGGCCTTCACTTGTACCACAATGAGGCCTCCCTTAGGGTGGAGGAGCAACACCTCATATTCCGTCTGGTAGCCTCCAACCTGATGGCATGAATATCGATTTCTTCCAATAGATAAAGTGCAAACCCTTCCTCTCTTCTATTCCCCACTCTGGCCTCTTAGCTCTTCTCTACCTGCCTAGGTCTGCACCTCCTTCCCTTTTTCCTATGGTCTACTCTCCTCTCCTATCAGGTTCCTTCATCTCCAGCCCTTTACTTTTCCTACACACCTGGCTTCCCCTATCACTTTCTACCTCTTTCCCTCCCCCACTTTTTTTTATTCTAGCATCTTCCCCCTTCCTTTCCTGTCCTGAGGAAGGGTCTCAGCCCGGAATGTCAGCTGTTTGTTAATTTCCACGGATGCTGCCCGACCTGCCGAGTTCCTCCAGCATTTTGTGTGTGTTGCTCTGGATCTCAAGCATCTGCAGGATTTCTTGTGTTTCTGAGGTTGTGTTCATGGGTTCATTGTCCATTCAGAAATCTGATGGCAGAGGGGAAGAAACTGTACCTGAAATGGTGAGTGTGTCCTGAACCCCCTCACATGGTTATGGGGAGAACATAGAAAATTTTGTATAATGTTGAAAAATTCCAGAATCTCTTGTGTTTCCCTAAGTCAATATTGTCGGTAAGTCAGAAAAACACAAAAATTATTTGATGTGATCACCACATCTCCACGTTATCGTAATGAATGGCATCAAAAGCGCTTGAGAAAGAACATGTACGAAAAGTGGAGAGAGAGAGGAGAAACAAGCTCTTCTGTTCATAGGAATGAACATTTGCACAAGTCAGACTTCTGGATTTAACAATATTATGGGAGCTCCTTTGTATTTAGGGTTGTCTAAGTCCTAGAGTCACAGACCACTGCAGCACAGCGATAGGTCCTTCAGCCCATCTAGTCTATGTTGAGCTATTATTCTGCCCAGTCCCATCAACCTGCACATGGACTCTAGCCCTCCATAACCCTCCCATCCAGCTACATATCCAAACTTCTCTTGAATGTTGAAATTGAACCCACATTCACACTTCCTCCAGCAACTTGTTCCACACTTGGAACACCCTCTGAGTGAAGTGACCCCCCCCCCCCCGCCTCAAATGACTTCTAGTTCTAGTTTCACCCAACCTCAATTGGAGGTTCGAAACCCGGTGACGCCTGTACAATCTATTCAAAGCCATTATTGCTTCCTGCTTAAGCAATACTCATAGAAATGCAAACAATAATAAAAAAATATAGCAATATAGCTGAGAAAACAGGCTCACGTCCATTTTGAACATAGTACCCACCAAGCTAGTACAATTTGCCTACATTTGGCCTATTCTAGATGGATACAACCAACCTCAAAGGCCATTTTGGCACTCCTGACAATCCCTTTTACAAAATCTGACATCCACCTAGAAAATAGAATCAGATCTGTATTCCACTTCAAGCGCTGGACCTATCAGCACACTTCACACTGATCCCAACTACATGCTTTGTCTTACGGGCCTAATTCAAAGGTCAGGTTCAAAAAAGATTTCCAAACATGTACTGAACTAGGTTTTGGAAGATACAGAGCAGCTGTTTTAAGATCTATTTATCGTTGCAAATCAGAGAAGTGATCCGTTCTCTCACTGCCTGTGCATAAACCAACTGATGAAGGGAAACCTTGGTACGGCAGGGGTCCCTGAGCAGGCCAATTGCAATGGCAGATTGGTGTCTTGAACTGGTACAACATTATTGGCCTTGCATTATTGATAGTTATTACACCTCTGGCAGATTAATTATTGAGGCTGCGTTGAAGGGAAACGCTGCCTTGTGGCCACATTGTGAGGAGTCGGTTACACAGTCTGAAAATCTCCCACAGGGACTCCTCGCAAGCATAAGAGTCCCGTGGCAAAGGAAAGGAGGGAGGGAGGGGACTTGGGCTGAATTTGCAGAGTGGGAGACGAGAAAGGTTGCTAACTTACCATCGCCAGGTCAAAAGTACACAGCCCTTCCCCCTTTAATTAATGCAACAGAGACCAAAAAGAAAGGCAAATCTCTCCGATATAACCTCTTGCTGCTTTTTCAAGGGTCCAGTCCCCAGCACTGTGACTTAAAGCAGTAGCTGAGAATTTCAGGGTCTCCACTTTCACAAGAGCACATATGCAGTGTGTTCCCATGCCTCTGAAGCCGATGATTACTGTGTGTGGCACTGTTTTTGCTGGCAAACACACACTTGTGTAAAGGGAGCAGACTGCTCCATCAAGCCCCACACAGAAGCTTGTCCCAGTGTTACCAACAGGGAAGACAAACTAGTGGAATGCAGAGGTCCAATTAGTACAACCCAGACGTGAACACAAGAGATTCTACAGATGCTGGAAATCTTGAGCAACACGCCCAAAGTGCTGGAGGAACTCAGCAAGTCAGGGTGCATCCATGAAGGTGGGGCTGACTGACTTGCTGAGGTCCTCCATCATTTTGAGTGTTGGACTCACCTACACCTACACCTACAACTTCATAATACTAATGCAAAAACAAAACTGCAGACACTGGGAATCTGAAATTTAAAAAATGACAAAAAGTGCTGGAAAAGCTTGGCAGCTTTCACAGAAAGTGAAACAGAGTTGATATTTGGGTTCGGTATCACGACAAGAGCCCCATTCAAGGGTTAAAATGGGATTTCTAAAATTGATAGGAAGGAGTTGTGGACTATACCTTGTAGCTGTTTTTTCTCCAGTCCTGCTGAAGGGTCTCAGCCCAAAATGTCAACTGTACACTTTTCCATAGGTGCTGCCTTGTCTGCTGAGTTCCTTCCTCCTGCATTTTGTGTTTGTAGCTGATCTAATTTTTTTAAATGAATTAGACATATCTGCTCATAAACTGTACATAAACTCAATGCTAGAAGTAAAATTTTGGAATGTTGGATTCTATTCTCGCTGATGCTGGCTGATCTGCTGAATGTTGCCAATATTTTCTGATCTTATTGAATACAAGATCCAATAGAAATTTAATATTTGTTTATTTATTTGGAGAAACAGCACTGTTTATGCAAAGCTCTTCAGCGGAAGAGTCCAGCCGTACAAGTGAAATCATTGTAGGAGAGCTGCTTTAATTCCAACACACCAACCCTCTCCAAGCACAGCTACTTAGAAAATAATCTTTGTCTAACTTGGGACTCCCGGGTCAGTTCAATTATCTCACATGCGATGGGCGGCCGCGGGCGCCCTCTCGTGTCCTGTGTTGCAATGTGCAATCCCTGCTTCAGCGAGGCCGTGAACGCTCATTGACACTGGATCGTCCATTGACAAGATTTATGAAATAACAAACGACCGATCGGTGGCACCCAGGAAGCAATTCCTCAAACTTTTGTTTTAAACAGACTGTCCTCATGTCTTATTTGCCAGTTTGCTTCCAAAATATTACACTTCATGCACAATCGCTTTATCTAAGTAGTTCCTTGCGAATTCGGGCTAGGTGTTTTAAATTTGCAGAGCTGTAAACGTGTTTAAATACTTTAAAAATTAAATTCTAAAGCGTACTTTCTAAAAGTGTTTTAACGTTGTTTTGCGAACAGTATGCTAAATTTATCGAAACTCTTTAGCTGCCGTTCGAGACCTACAGTAAATCGAGGTCCTAAACCTAACCTACCGTAATCAAATCTTTGGTCAGAGAAGCCGATTGTACTGCATCTTGTTTAACTTTCTAACATGCTTTTTGAAGACGGCACCGGGTAAGAAGGTGCCTACTTCCCCCACCACACTTTGACAGGACGTCCTAATGACCAACTTTACCAAGTGATCCCACCCCCACTCCTGCCATCGAACAGCATCTCTATTCAGACCTTGCGTGGCGCCAGACCAGTCCGCCTTATCGCATTGTTAGACAATAAACGGTACCAGATCTCCACATCAAGGTCGCTGCTAAAAGTACTTGTAAAACTATCGAGTTAGTGCAGATGCCAGGTAATATCGGTCTCCGGCCTGTTATCTCCCACCTCCTGACTAAAGCTTTACTACAGTTAAAGAGTTCATTTGAAAGTAAGTAATCGAGCCTTCCAGAGGAACATTCTTGGATGCAGTGTATATTTACAGCGTGTTACATCAAAGACCCCTTCACATTTTAGCTGTAAACGTATGGTTTGTACGACTTCACCATAAATTGAACTAAAAGACATTGGGGAAGGAATGTACACGCACACTATGATTTTGAGTGTCTATTCTCTGTGCACACTGAGTTAACACAAGATTGAAGACAGCCCAAAACCCGAGTAACACCAGTCACGGCTATCAATGCCAATTGAACAGTTGTGTTAATTTTATTTAAATCATTTTTTTACTATTGTTCGCTTAGTTCCACTGCACTTGATAATTCCCGTCCTCTTAGATTTAGCTGAGTATTATGCATGCCTGTGTTTGCACTCAAGCGCTTAATATACAGCCTGGCGCATGCTAAAAAAAAATAGTTTATTCATTAATTTGTTTTTCTAACAGAATCATTCGGGATTACACGGTTGACTGTTCATTGCTGTTTATTTGCTGTTCAGACTTTAAACATTAATATTTTGTCCAGTGAGAGAGAGAGAGAGAGAGAGAGAGAGAGAGAGAGAGAGAGAGAGAGAGAAAATAAGGATAGTGCAACGTTGAATTTCAGATATTAATTCTCTGAATTTGAAGGCATGGCATTTTTTTTTGCCCTGACTAAGGCAAATTAATAACTAAACGAGATTTGCTATGGGCCCGTGTATACCATACATAATGTCTTACTTTCTGCCAAATTCCCCGCAGGAGCCGGGTTTAAAATCCTGCAGCACTCCAGGGCAAGTTAATATTTTGTCTTGTTCCATAAAGAACTTGAGCCTTAATGGATAAAGACGCGTATTTGACCGATAATGGATAGAATATATTTCCTTTGTTTTAATTAAGAGCAAATAAATATATTAAAATATTAAATTGATTCAAGACGATATTTATTTCCAATTTTACTTCAGAATCGGGATTAACAGCAATTCGCCAAAAAAATCGTAGCCTGCCTCACAAATTAATTGGAGATGTATTTGTAATACGTTTTAAAAGTATACAATGCATAAGGCTACGTCATTTCCAACGCGCTACTTACTTTAAATTAATTGTAGGGGAAATCGAGGTCAGGCTTCCCGTGTTTATTAATAATAAAGAGTTTACAATCTATTTTATCAGTCGACTTGACTTCCATCAATCAAATTGAGAATAAACTGCACATTGACAGCTGGGGGGGGAGCTTGCACAGATTCTGTAAATGGGTTATTAAACTCCTCTCTGTGTTATAGGTTGAGTTCCTCAGAAACATCGCCGCCCGGATTCTGGGAGGATCGGACTGCTGTTCCTGGGAGAGGGAGTTGGGAGGGACCGGAGTGTCGGAAGCTGCCGGGTTTTGCGACTGCTCCCGGGGGGGGGAGGGAGGGGGGAGCTTGCTGGGGATATTTTTTTTGTAGGCGGAACTCTCTCGGCTGTTCCTTACACCTTGAGGGAAAGTGGCTGGAGTACTGCTGTGCGTGCGTGTGTTTGTGTGTGTCTGCAAGATGCACACACACAGTCTAACTGGAGAGTGAAATGATCAGCATACACAACTTGGGATTGCAAAGTGTTTGGTAGAAAGCTAAACCCTGAATCTACAAGCAGTTTCTTCGCCTGGGAAAAAAAAATCAAGGGATTTTTCAGCGTTGCTGTAAACATTTACAGTACTAAGTTTATTTTCCAAATATTCCTGGAGTGAGCTACTGCAAGGAGAGAAGAAACAGAGAGCAGTGTTTGTGTGTGTGTGTGTTCGCCCGTGGTCTCTCTCTCTCTGCTTCTCCCACAACTCGACTCGCCTCTGCCGGGAGAGGAGAGCAGTGGTTTGGGGATGGTTCGGTCCCGGTCACCCGGCCTGACGGCTCTCCGCCTACTTCTCTGTACCCTCGGCCTCTGTCACGCAGGTAAGGGGACGTGTGGGGCTTGTCAGCCGTCGCCTCGGCTCAGTTTGGCGGGCGAGCGAGCTGTTCTGAGTGCACGCTGACCTCCGTTGTAATACAGACGCTGCTGGGTGACTGGGTCTCCGCGTTACTTCTCCAGTGGCTCAGTTAGGGGACAAAAGTTTCCCGGACACCGAGTTGCCTCTCTGCCTCCTCCCCCCCAACCCGATGTCTGATGCTCCCAGTGGGTCATTTGGGGACGCCCACTCCCACCTTTTCTCCATCATTAAGAGCTGAGAGGGGCCGCGGGAACACCCCTCCCGAAATACAGCAGAGATTGGCGAGTGCCCTTCCAGCTCCCGTCAGGGCTGAGCGGAGGGTGACTGACTGGGCGCCTTGTTCCGGGGAGGCTGCCGCTGATGTGATGCCGGGGCAGAGAGTTGCAGGCTGCTCTTTGCCAAGTTTGTTCCACTCCCCATCATTCATGGGCGCACGGGAACCTCCCGGGCCCTTCGATCTATCACCCTCCACTGCCTTCACCTCTCCTTGCCCCTTCCCCACTATTCTCCATTGTACTCCCTGCCCTTCTGTCCTCCCACTTCCCTTCTTCCCCCTGTTCACATTGCCCCTTTTCCTCCAGTAGTACTCTCGGTCCACCATTCCCCTTCTAGCCATCACTCCCTGTACACTCCACACTCCATTCAATACCTTCTTCCACCCATTCTCCATCCCACACCCCCTTCTGTCCCTGCACAAGCCCTCTTCCCCCACTCCTATCAATCCCCATTCTTTTCCCTAAGCCCCCTTCTCCTTCCTCCCCACATACCAACCCTTCTCCGCACCCACTCCCTTGCACCTCACGCTGCTGCCTCCCAACTTCACCCTACTGGATCCCTCTCTGCCTCCTTGCCCATTTCTTCGCATCGCCTCCCCTTCCCCTCATCCTTCCTCCTGCTTCTCACCTCTTCTCTCCCCCAGCCCACTGCATACTCCCTCCCATCTCCTCCTTACCCCTTTGCCGGCTCGTCCCTCGCTGCTTCCCTCTCTCCCCTTATTAATATGCATTCGTTTATCTCTTCTTCCACCTCCTTTCCTGACTCCCCTCTCACACTCCCTACTCCCCCTTCACTCTTTCCTTCATTCCCCTTACCAATATTTATCACTTTTATCTGTTTACCTCCCTTCTGTCCACAATCTCTCACACCCTCCCCTTTCCCCATTCTTTCTCCCGACCTACCCTCACAAACCTCCCATTCTCTTCTTGACTGGCGGGGGGGGGGGGGGGCGTCGTGGTATCAGGCGACACACATTGGGCTCAGACCCTTCACGGCCGGGCTCCAAAGGTGGGATGGGAATGGTGAAGGATGGATTAGTAGCGTCTGGGAATAACAAGAGACTTGGCTCCGGCTGGAGTCAAAAAGAAGGGTTGAGACCGGGACACTTACCCGGTGCTTTTTCGGTGGGGGATGGTTTCCCAGTGGGCGAGCAGCCGGTGATACCCGGGACAGAACACCGGCCCTGCCAAACCTCAACCTTTTCTTGGGAGAGGTTCTATATGAAGACCGTAAGTCGTTCTGTGCGGGACGAAACCGTTATCTACAGGGTTATTGACACTGTAGAATTAAATATCTGAATGTCATCTTGCAAAGACGACGGGATTCTTCTTTTTTATTTTGGGAAAGTTTTGGGGTCGTGCCGGGGTGGAGATTCCTTAAATGGGAAAGCGTCATCCGGGAGGGTTTAGTCTGCCTGAAGGGACAAATCTCAGTTCCCGTGAGAATGTCCCTAGGACTCGTCCCAGTGAACTCGAAAGTGGTCTTCCTGCGGCGCCGCAATGCCTCACTCTGTGTACAGCATTCTGTTGTTGCCGGGGCGGAGAGGGGAGAGAGGCAGTGAGATCTGTTCTAGCAAAGGCTGGGGCAGATTTGTATCGCGCGTTTCATTACTCCGGCATTCCGACTGTACTGTTATTTTGATCAAATCTTTCTGAAAGTTGTGATTAAATGCTCCCGTCGTTTCGCCGAGAGCTAGTGTAACACGGGAGACCGGCCGCGGATCTTTGGAAGTTTACATTAACCACGGCAAAAGAGTGAAATGCCCTCTGCCCAGCGCTGGTTAAGGCCTAACCGAGACGGTTAATATATTCTGCAGTTTGTGGGAATATTAGCTTCAGCAGTTTAAAGGGGTGGTTGTGCCTCGCGAACGATGAAATGGACACAACACGGTGCTGAACCGGCGGTCGCGCCGAGTGCTGAGCGCAGGAACATAAAGAACAGTTCCGTCTGAGCTCAGGCTCTGAAGGTGTGGTCCTGCACACCCCAGTGAGGGCATGTCACTGGAGAAGTTTACCGAGCAGCCTGGCCCCTCTATCATATCCAACTCCGCCTCCTACCCGACTCTTCCCACACACCCCGTCTTAGGCGTCCTTTACCCAACCCCGTTCACTGCCCCTCACGCCTTTAACCCTCCACATACACACGCCAATATTAGCTTGACGCAATGATGCAGAAACTTAGGGAATTAAGGGGGGGGGGGGAACCAAAATGTTGGAAACGGCAAACCAGGTACAATGAGAGAGCTTCTCTCTCCATTGATGCTGCCTGACCTGCTGAGTGTTTCCAGCATTTTCTGTTAGTTTGGGGTTTCTGGCATCCAAAGTTCTTGGATTTTCAAGACTTTGTTGCGTTTTGAGCTCTCTAATGCTTTGCCAGGCCTATATGTTGATATTATTGCATTTTTAAAGTTAATGCGTCTTGCCCCTATGATAATTGGTATTTAGATGCAGGGGGAAAGACCTGGTCTCCAAATCCTGCAAAGTATGTTCATCTTTAGAATGTGAAGGTATTTGGAGACGCAAACCCATTGTATAATATACGGTATTTTTTCCATCAACACACATTCCTAGTTAAATCTTAAATAGTTTGCTGACCTCCTCTTGTTAATTAACTGTAGAAAGTAAATCGGAGAAATAAGGAAAAGGACATTTCTGGAGCAGAATTTCACCACTCCTGCTTTTATAATCCTTGTTGAGAGATCAGGATTCAGTCTCTGTCTTCTTATTATGTTATCTGTCTATTGTAACCATCAGCCATTTAATGAGCTTTGTGGGCTGAGTTTAAAGTGTTTGACACGTTTTAATATTTGAAACTGCTTGTAAGTGTCCTATCATTGTTGAGTATCACATCTCATGTACGTCCCTGTGGCAGCTTCAGTCTTCTAATTCCCTATCTCTCTGCATGTTTTAATGCCTCTCCTGTCCTCCACCCTGCAGCATCTCTACATTATCTCTCAGCCATCACGGTTCACCCTTGTATTCTTCCTCCTCGCTTGTTTTCTCTTGTCACTCTTTTCTCATTGCCCATTCTTTTCCTCTCTCACACTCTCTTTATCTCCTCCCCTACCTCTGCATCCTATCCCCTTCTCCCTGCTGCCACCATGATCTTTCTCTCTCTCTCTCTCTCCCCCTCTCTCTCCCTTTCCCTCTCCCTCTCCCTCTCTCCCCAATGTAAATCTACACAGTCTGTGGGAGCATTAAGGGTGTTTCTATTCAGTGATTGGCCTGTGTCCCAAAGATAGCAGTCAGCCCCCCAAGTTAGTTAGATCTGTCAAGTGTATCACATTCTACATCATCAGTTTCCCTGTATCACTGTCTCCCTTTCTGTGTCTTGGAGTATTGCATCAAACTTTCTCTAAGGAATAGTTGCATCATTCCCAAAAAAAATTGTAGGATGCTGACATATCCAATGATTAAGTTCAATAAGCAAGGAGGGAGAAATGGATGGGGAGCTATACTGATGGAGTTAGGTGAAGGGTGATTGGAGCAACATGCTCTGGGCAGGTGGAGCAGTTCTGTGTGTTCTTTTGTGATGGATGAACAACCAGCTCACACTTTCAAAGTCCCATTGAGGTAAATGGTGACTCAGAGAATTTAATACATACCTTCTTTGGATACTGGTTGACTTCTTGTTGAAATGCTTGGTTGGAGTCGGTGTGTGTCCCTGATTTTTTTTAATAATGCTGCCTATTCATTTCTTCTTCCTCCTTGGGAGATGCATCAGTAATCTTTGTGTGGGTTGAAATTTCTTTGTGTTCTTCCACTTAGTCACACCTACTAGAGTCTATGGGTGTGCATTTAGCAGAACCTAGCACAATGGTTAATGGGATGGACGAATGGTACTGTCTCCAGTCCGCTGGGCTGTATAGTTGTGTACCACTACACTAGCATGGTAAACAGGAGGGGCCAGTCTGTGATTAGCTGATCATAAAGTATTATTAGCAGAGACAGTAAACATGTACGCTGGAGCCTTGAGATTCTGCACTGAATTTACAGGGGATATTTGTGCATTGTTGGATGTTTTTTTAGCATTTTAGCAACGGGACTGTACTTGGTTGTAATTGTTTTAATGCGCTCCAAAAATTACTGGCAACTCAGCTTAGAAGGTAACAGATTTAAATTCCCTTAAGAAATCAAAGGTAAACGACCGGTGAGCGTCGACCACTAGGTGGCATTTCATGGCTTCCTGTGAATTACTCAGCATAGTGCACCATAGTGACATCTAGAGGTAGTAGAAAGACCAAACTTTACCTCCTCTGGTGGAAAGAACTACTACAGCCTTTGTACAAGCAGAAATTGTAAGATAAACAAGGACCTACATTTCCATAGCACCTTTACAACCTCTTTCAAATATCACAAAACAATTTACTGCCAATGAGTAGTCATTGTTGCAATGTATGAACCACTAGAGCCAATTTGTGTTCAGCAAGCTCCTACAAACAGAAATGATTAGTTCATTATGTTTTTGAAATTCTGATTGAGACGTGACATTTCCCAGGTGATGGTGACAGCTCCTTTACTCCATCCCAATAATGCCAACAGATCTTCCACTTCCAGGGACTGGAACTTCCTGCTCAAATAACAGTTTTTCAGAGGCTGACGACTCCCCAGGTTACTGTACGGGAGGTTCAGCCTTGAACTGTGGCCCCAAGTCTCTACAGCGGGACGAGCGCAGAACTGTGAGCACCACTTGTTAAGAGTGTAGGGGCTCGATGAGATTGTCCCTGAGAATTGACAAGGACTAAGACGAAGTAGAAAAAGTGAGAATTGGTTTGGTCTCGCACCGCTGCAGTGTAGCAGCATTCTTACATATTTTGGTAGTTGTTGTAGTGTCACAGAGCTAATTGCCTTCGTCCCAAGTGGAATGATTCTCTCAGAGATGATGTTAAGTAGAGTCAGAGTTGTGCAGGGTGCAATCGGTATATCGGATGATTTTAATAGTATTTGAGACTAATGAGAAAATCTTAGAAAAGGAGCAGGCTCTTACTTTTATACAAAAAACGCCTTGATGTAATTCTAACATCATAAATGTCAGTTTATTCGCAATGACTTCATGTGAGTGTGTTGCAGTACTTAAACTGCCTTAATCCCATCAACACACAAAATGCTGGAGGAACTCAGCAGGCCAGGCAGCATCTAGGAAAAGACTACACTCGACGTTTCAGGTTCAAACGTCAACTATACTCTTTTCCTAGATGCTGTCTGGCCTGTTGAGTTCTTCCACCATTTTGTGTCTGTTCCTTGGATTTTCAGCATCTGCAGATTTTCTCTTGCTTGCCTTAATCCCAGAACAGTTTTGGGTTTCTGTTCTGGGTTTGATCATAAAACCACAAGACGTAGGAGCAGAATTAGGCCATTCAGCCCATCAGGATTACACCATGCCTGATTTATTGTTACTCTTAACCTCATTTTCCTACCTTCTGCCCATAATCTTTGATGCCTTCCCTTGCTAATCTAAAAAAGGTTTGTGTGTGTACCTTTTCAAGATAATGGTTTTCTTACTAAAGAGGTAGATAATTCTCTTAAGTTCATTCTAAAAGTTACTGAGACCGTTTTGAGTATTTATAATGCATGGCCAACATCAACCTATTTAGTCCAGCTGCTCTATCCTGGTGCTCACACAAATCCTATTCTATTCATCTTGTCTTCCTCTCCCCCTCTCCCTTATGCATTTATCTAGCTAATTATCTTGACCATTCCATCTTCACACTTCATGTTCTCACCACACTTTGTGGAAAGCTTTCTCCCAAATTCCCAAGTGAATTAATTAGCGAGTATCTTCTACTTTTGGCCCTGGAGTTGGTCTTCCTGGCAATTACTCTTGCTGCCGGGTGATGAGAGATGAAAGGATTTTGAACTTGAGCTAGAGGTGGGCAGGGTGAGATTCCTGCTGGTTTGCTTTCAGCACGGCAGAGTCCAGTCTCTTTGCAGACTTACTCATTCCATCTGGGTTTGTCCGACATTGAAAGCACTGGTACCTTTGCAATCTTGCCTGAAAGCTGACAGCCCATCTCAGCCCATCCTTCCCTTCACCAGAGACTGGCAAATTTCTACAGATGTATTGTGGAGACCGTGCTAACTAGCTGCATCACCGTCTGGTATGGAGGGCCCCAGGATCAGAAAAGTCTGCAGAGGGTTGGAAACTCAGCCAGTTCTGTCGTGGACACTAGCCTCCCCACCATCAAGGGCATCTTCAAAAGGCGGTGCCTCAACAGGGCAGCATCCTCTATTAAGGACCCCCCCCCCCCCCACCACCAATCATTACTACCATTAGAGAAGAGAAACAGAAGCCTGAAAACATACACTCAACATTTCTTCTCTTCCATCGTGAGATTTCTAAATGGACAATGAACCCATGAACACTACCTCACAATTTTTTGCACAACTTACTTAACATTTTTACATATATGTCTTATTATAATTTATAGTTTATTTTAGACTGTACTGCTGACACAAAACAACAAATTTCACAGCATTTGTCAGTGAGAATAAACCCGATCCGATTCTGATTCCTTAGTGGAATGCAGGTATTGGAACAGAGAAGCTTGCAGGTTGAGTAGATTCACAAACAAGAGAAAATCTGCAGATGCTGGAAATCCGAGCAACACACACGAAATGCTGGAGGAACTCAGCAGGCCAGGCAGCATCTATGGAAAAAAATACAGTTGACGTTTTGTGCCGAGACCCTTTGGCAGGACTGGAGAAAGAATGATGAGGAGTAGCTTTAAAAAGTAGGTGAGGGGAAAGAAAAACACTAGGTGAAACTGGGAGGGGGAGGGATGACGTAAAGAGCTGGGAAGTTGATTGGTGAAAGAGATACATAGCTGGAGAAGGGGGAGTCTGATATGACAGAACAGAAGGCCATGGAAAGAAGGAAAGGGGTAGGGAAGACCACCAGAGGGAGGAGATGAGCAGGCAAGGAAATAGGTAAGAGAGGGAAAAGTTCAGTAGAAGTTAGTTTTGAAATTTCTTATCTTGTTTCCCCCAGTCACACCCTATCATTTTCTTTCTTCTATCTTTGAATTATTCCTTCTTCCATATTCACTCCCTCTCTCTACTAAATGTGCACATTCTCCAAGCAGGGAATAATGTCTGTTGTAAGTCCTTTACCACTGGGTTCTAGGGGTGAAGAAATGGGAGGGAATATATCCAGAGCTGGTTAGGTTGAATTGTTGGCAACCCATTTGCAAACATTTCATCACCATGTAAGGAAATATTATCAGTGCATTATTCATTTGTGGTATGAAAACTAATTGCTAGCAAGGGGAGTTGAGTATAGGAGCAAAGGGGTCCTTCTGCAATTGTACACGGCTCTGGTGAGACCACACCTGGAGTATTGTGTTCAGTTTTGGACTCCAAATTTGAGGAAGGACATTCTTGCTATTGAGGGAGTGCAGCGTAAGTTCATGAGGTTCATTCCCAGGATGGTGGGACTGTCATATGTTGAAAGATTGGAGCGAATGGGCTTGTATACACTGGAATTTAGAAGGATGAGAGGGGATCTGATTGAAACATATAAGATTATTAAGGGATTGGACACGCTAGAGGCAGGAAACATGTTCCCAATGTTGGGGGAGTCCAGAACCAGAGGCCACAGTTTAAGAATAAGGGGTAGGCCATTTAGAACTGAGTTGAGAAAAAACTTTTCCCCCAGAGAGTTGTGGATCTATGGAATGCTCTGCCTCAGAAGGCAGTGGAGGCCAATTCTCTTGAGTTAGATAGAGCTCTTGAAGATAGCGGAGTCAAGAGATATGGGGAGAGGGAAGGAACGGGGTATTGATTGTGGATGATCAACCATAATCACATTGAATGGCAGTGCTGGCTCAAATGGCCGAATGGCCTACTCCTGCACCTATTGTCTATTGTCTATTGTCTTCTGAATGCTTGGCCTTTATATACTTATCAATCAGATGATTGGATGTCATTACAGAAACTCAGTAGTGACGTTGGCAAGGTGTCTTGTCAGTGATTGGTTGCATGGCAAGGTCCAGACAATGCAGAGAGTTCACCACGCAACCAATCAGCAACGAGATCCCCTCCCTGTGTCAGAATTGACTTAAAATGGTGTCGGAGTTAAACTTGGAGTTCCTTCGTTTGATGATCCTGGGGCAAAGAATTCCCTTTGTCGGGCCTTGGCTATCTGTGTGGTAATAAGATTGAAACATCAGTGAGACTCAGCATTCAAAGTTTATACTACGTGCTTGGTGGGCAATGTCATGTGTAAAATTGCAGACAATACACAAATTACTTTATCTTATAAAGCATATTATAATTTAACCAACAGGAGATTTGCTGAAATGTTTTTTATACAATTGTCTTAATTTCGATGTCACCATTACGTATCACAATATACAGGAAAGAAATTCATTTCCCGTGGTGTTTTCTGACCATAAGCTTCTAACTCGCCTATATTTACAGGTGGCTGCCAACCTAAAGCAACTTACCACAGTAATTAGTCCTTCAGTGGGAGCCACGGCAGCGTAGGGGTTAGCGCAACGCTATTACAGCTCGGGGCTCGGAATTCAATCCTGGCATCTTCTGATAGGAGTCTCTGTACATCCTCCCCTTGGAATGCATGGGTTTTCCCCGGATGCCCCAGTCTCCTCCCACAGTCCAAAGACTTTCTGGGTAGGTGAATTGGTCATTGTAAATTGACCTGTGATTGTGTAAGGGTTCCTGGGGTTGCTAGGCAGCCTGACTCAAAGGGTCTAATCTGCTCTGTGTCTCAAAATAAAATAAAATAATTGATTCCTGAATGGGTGCTGGGCAGACTGATCAGTAATAGGGGTACTAATTCCATTGTGTTTTAATTTTTAGATTTATGATTAAAGTTGCAAAGTTCATTCATACAAAACTGATTTGACCCATTTATACCAACAAGAATTTAACACTACCTATCATAAGTTATATTTTTCTTCATCAGGGTTACGAGCTGGATAACACCCCCACCCCCTTTCATACTTACAGCAGCTTAAGGTCAGGAAGAACTTAACGCTGCTCCAAGGGGAGGCAAGGATTAACTCTCTCTCTCTGAGATTTTCCATTACACAATGGAATTCTGTCCCACATATGCACAGGAATCTCAGACTATATTTCACACTGGTGAAATAGAGTGAAGCATTGCTGTGCGATGTTGAATCAGCCCTGCTGGCCTTGACTCCAGGAATCAACAAAATAACTTTATCTATTGTATGAACCCATTTGTCAAGATGCAAAGCGGAATAGACTCTTCCAGCCCTTCAAACTGTGCCACCCAGCAACTCCCAGTCTAATCACGGGACAGCTTACTATGACCAACTGGCCTACAAACCGGTACGTCTTTGGACTATGTGAGGAAACTGGAGCATCCCAGGGGAAACCCCTTCATTCCATGGGGAGGGCGTAAAGACTCCTTACAGATGGCAGTGGGACTGATCTCTGAACTTCCATGGCCTGAGCAGTAAAAGCCCTTAAGCTACTGTAGTGGTTTCTTAGAATCTTGTTTTTGAGGGTAGTGAGCACATTGAGTTCATGAGAGGTTTGTGGAGGAGAGCAGGAGATTTAACGAATAATCGGCACAATACATCTTGGGCATATCCCACCCCACCATAGGTCATTTTTACAGGAGGTGCTGCCTCAAGAAGGTGATACCCATCATCAAAACTCCCTTCCACCATGACCATGCCATCTTCTCACAGTGACCTTCAGGCAGGAGGTATAAAATCCAGAAGTCCCACACCACCAGGTTCAAGAACAGCTGCTTCCCTTCAACCATTCAGTTCTTGAACCAACTGGTACAGCTTTTAATCGCTGTAGTTTAACAACACTGTGACCACTTTGAACTAAAATGGACTTTTTTGTTCTAATTGTGTTCTTTCTTGTAAAAATTGTGAATAATTTATGTTTAGGTTTATCTCATAAATGCTGCTTATATGATGCTGTGCAAGATTTTTTTCATTGCATCCCTGCAAAAATGTTAGACCATAAAATATAGGAGCGGAGTTAGGCCATTTGGCCCATTGAGTCTGCTCTGCCATTTCATCATGGTTGATCCATTTCCCTCTCAGCCCCAATCTTCTGCTTTGTCCCAGTAACCTTTCATGCCCCAACTAATCAAGAATCTATCAACCTCTGCCAACTTGGCCTCCACAGTCACATGTGCTAATTAATTCCACAGAATCATCACTCTCTGGCTCAAGGAATTTCACCTCATCTCCGTCCTAAATGGACGTCCTTCTATTCTGAGGCTGCGTTCTTTGGTCCTAGACTCCCCACCCCAGGAAACATCCTCTCCATATCCACTCTGTCAAGGCCTTTCAGCATTTGACAGATTTCAATGAGAGCCACCCTCATTCTTTTGAATTCCAGTGAATACCAGCCCAGACCATCAAACCTTCATATGGTAACCCTTTCATTCCTGGATTTATTCTTGTCAACCTCCTCTGAACCCTCTCCAATGTCAGCACATCATTTCTTAGATAAGTTTTTCCCATGCATTTAACAAGATACTCTTGAGCTTGCGAGTATGTTTTCTTGTTGTAACAAAGACCACTGGATAATGATGGACTGAATACAAAATTATGCTTTGACTCCAATGTGTGAGTTGTTATTGGCGGTCCTTGTTCCATGTGTGGAAGCTGGCAGTCTCGATTATGTCAGAATTTTGTTGGAGCCCTCAGTTTACTTCAGCAATCCATAGTTACACCTTGCCCCTGCTACCAATTGCAACCCACAAATTGTTTTGTAGTCCTGGTGCTCTTTCCTTTTGTTCTGCTAGCAGGTTAGAAGGTTGTTTCAGTCCCGATTTGTTGTGAAATCCAGGGTGAAACTGTGGTGCATTTGCTGAGCAATTGTAGCAGTGTGCAAGATGCCAGCATTTGTATGAACTGTTAATTGAAGCACCCTCTATCATCTCAGATTTAAATACTTCTTCCTCCCTTCCCTCCCCCATCTTCTTACTCTGATTTCTCCCCTTCCAGTCCTGGAGAAGGGTCTTGGCCCAAAACAGGGACGGTCTATTAACTTCCATAGATGTTGCCTGACCTGCCGAGTTCTTTCAGCATTTTGTGGTGCTTTCGACTTCCAGCATCTGCAGACTTTCTTGTGTTTAAAATAAATGAGAGCTTTTCTCTGGCCAATACTTACCGGTACTCTTCAGTGAAGGTTGCTCTTTATGGCTGTTTGCAAGTTAACTGCTGTGTTTCTTACAGCAACTGGACTTTAAAATTGATTTATTGGCTGTTAAGCACTTTTGGGAAGCCCTGAGATTGTAAAAGGTGCTACATCCATGCAGAGCAGCATCTTTAGAGGTGATGGGACGATCGACATTTCAGATCAAGGTCCTGAATCAGGACTGAGTGTGCAGAGGAGAATGGGCAGTGAGAGGGAATGGTGACACAGAGGCCGGTAGGTGATAGGTTGAACCTGTTGAGAAGGGGTGGGGATGATAGACAGGAGGGCAGTGGGGAGGGGATAGTAAATGTGAACCAAGGGAGAAGCCCAGATGCCTAGGTAAATGGGTGATGGGCAGATGGAACTCTGGGGGTGGGTAACTGAGTTGGCCGGGGAAAATGGAAAAGGTGATCAATAGGAGAAAGAACTAGGGTGGACTGTTGGGAATGGGAAAGGAAAACAGGGGATTGGTTTCCTGAAACTGGAAAACTCAGTGACCACCACCCCCCCCCCCCCCCCCACACACACCCCTGCTGTCCAAACCAGGCTTACTTCTCACTCTAACTATCAGGCAGTACAGAAGCTTGAGGTTGCCAACTACCAGTTCAGGAACAGCTATTACCCTACAACCATTCGGCTCCTGAACTTGCATGTTTTTTCCACTCACCTCAACTTTGAACTAATTTTACAACCTACATTCTCATGTTCAAGGACTCTTTACAAATCATGTTTGACTTTTTCTTGTATAACTTGTCTTTTACACATTGATTGTCAGTCTTTGTTTATGTATAGTTTTTCATAAATTCTATTGTATTTATTTTTCTGTAAATGCCTAAAAGAAGATAAACCTCAAGGTACTATATAATAACATAAACATACTTTGAAAATAAATTTTACTTTGACGTGGACTTTCTCAATTCTCATACCACTGCGTTGCAGGTTACTCAAGTGACCTATGATGTGTTTTTTTCACTTTGTATGTCATTTCTCTGTGACAGCAGGAAAAGCTGAGAGCAGGCAGGTCAGTGTGGGGATGGGAAGGGGAGTTGAAATGACATACAAATGGAAATTTAAGATACATTGTGTATGTTCAATCCTACCAAAGTAGAGGAGGATTAATCGAGAAACTATAGCAAGCAAACTATGAGAGAGAAAAAAACTGTAGTCCTGTAGCATGAATAGTTTTCCAAATTAGTTAAAATTGACAGACAATCGTAGTCAGTCTATTTGTCTGAAAACTAATCTATTCTGCTTCTAATTGGCCACAGGAAAACTGTGCTTCCACAAATTAGATCAGTGAACAGAAGGTGAAGTGATTCAATGGTCGAGTTACATTATGAACCTCCATGAATAGGTCTGAATGAAGATGGCAGTCAAACACCTCCTTCTCCCCACCTACTGTCCCATTTGGAAAGAAAGCCGATATTTCATATCGAGATCCTGAATCAGGACTGAGAGTGCAGAGGTGAATGGATAGTGTATAGAAGTGAGAGGGAGTGGTGAGACAGAGGCCCGGTAGGTGGTAGATGGAACCCAATGAAGAGGAGTGGGGTTAATGGACAGGTGGCTGAGGGAGAGGGGATAGTAGAAGTGAACCAAGGGAGAAGAAGTCTAGGTGGATAGGAATGAAGAACATCTTGTAGGACTTGCAGGTGCAATGAGTAATAGGTACTGCCTGTTATAAGACCATAGGCCCATAGGTCATAAGAGCAGAATTAAGCATGAAGTCTGCTCTGCCATTTTGTCATGGCTGATTTATTATCCCTCTCAATGCCGTACTCCTGCCTTCTCCCCGTAACCTTTGATGATTTTTCTGAAACAGAAATTAATACAAGTTGGTGTTTGTGAGTATGTTTATGATTATTTAAGGTTGTTAACCAACTAGGTAGTGAGTCAGTTACTGCCTGTTACAGCACAGGCACTTAGGGCAGCAATGAAGGTCCTCTATCTCTGTCCTTGGCCATCTTCTCTATTGTGCCCCAGGTGTGGTTCAGAGTTTTCATTTCTGCCTCTACTGCACTGCATCAAGTTGTCTTTGGTCTCCCTCGTTTGCTCCATCTTTCAGAGGTCCAATGAAATGCTGCCTTGATAGGACAGACCCACAAAATCATCTCCTTGACTTTAGCTGCAGGATCTATAAAACCCACCACAATAAGTGGTGCCGTGCTTCAATGTAAAAAGGTATTGCAGCACTGGAGAAAATGAGAGGAAGACTGATAATACTGATTGCAGAACTGCAAGGTTATTACCATCAGGAAACTGTTAGCCAACTGGGATATTCATCCCCAGCAAAGAGCAGAATAAAGTCGATCGATTAAATGCCTTTATAATGTTTGATTTGTTTGATTGCTGCAGAAACAGTGCTTCGGTTATTGGGAGAAGTCAAAGCTGGGGCCAGGGTACAAAATGGCAAGTTATATAATCAATGGAGACTTCATCAGAGGCTCCTGTACCAGGCAGGGGGTGGTGAGACCATTGAGTTCCCTTCAAATGTTCAGCTGAGATGGACAATGTGGATGCACCTAAGGGAAACCAGGGTACACAAGCAGGCAGAATGGCTCAGCTCATGGGAGGGGCATGGTGGTGGAGGGAGACAATGTGTGTTGGAGGACTTTATTGTTAAGATGTAAATTTCACACAAAGTTTTCTTCGGAGCTTGGGATGGATTAGTATCCGAGGTTTCCTGCGAAGATGTTAATGCCTGTTGATTGCTTGTCGGTAAGCCCTTGTGGACTACCTGTTCCAGTAGCAAAACCTGGTGCTTAGCTGAGGTGTGAGAGTCAGCCTTGTACTGTTGGCAAACTTTCAAAGGCAAAGCAGTGGTATGAGGGGAAGTTTGCTTGGGGAAAAAGGTGTGTTTTCAAAAGCAGGTGACTCTCTGAAGTTCTGAAGGGATTGCAGCATTATCAGAGGTAGCATCTATTAAATGAGACATTCAGTAGCTTCACTCTCTCAGGTGGACTTGACGTCACTACAAAGGAGTGAAAGAAGGGGTGATGCGTTAGTGTAGCAGTTAACATAATACTATTCCAGCGGCTGTTCAAATCACACCACTGTCCGTTCTCCTTGCAACTGCATGTGTTTCCTCTAGGTGCTGTGGTTTCCTCCCACATTTCAAAGACTTCTGAGTTAGTAGGTTAATTGGTCTCATTGGGCCAGAAGGGACTGTTACCATACTGAATCTCTAAACAAATTAAAGAGAATATGAATTATCCCCATTGTCTGTTCAACATTTAGCCAACATCATCAAAGCAAATTACCTCCTCATGCTCTCATTTTCTATCTGCGGGACATAAGTTACCTTACTTCCTACAGCAGTTGATCATACTTCAGTTGACCTTAAAACAATGCATTTAGGTGGTGTGGGTGGGGAGGTCTGAGGGAGGCAGGGAGAGTGGCACGAAGGGCACCATAGCAATGTAAACTTCCTTTCCCAGTGAATGTTCTTTAAGTAACATATGTAGAAAGCATCTTTCTCATTTTTACATTAAGTTAACAAGTTAATCTAAATTCAAAGTTGAAATTTCAAAGAAAATTTTATTATCAGGGTTCATGATTACTTAATGTCCTTTCCAGTACACAAATGTAAAGGAGAATGAAATAATTGTTACTACAGATCCAACACAACATAAAATACACAATAAAATAAAGAACACAATGACAAAAAAACACAAAATACATGTAAATATTTATATGTACTATAGCTTATATGCATAGATTGACGCTAGGTACAGGAGTGGCTACAGAAGGAAATGATAAAGTGGTGGTGGAGGGTGTGGAGTGGTTGGTTCACGGGAAGAAAGAAACACAATAAAATTCTCTAAAAAAACACACACAAGACTGCCACATATCCAATTTACAAAGCAGTACAAATCACACAAATAGTAAAAAAAACACATGGAACATGAACTGCAGAGTCCCTGAAAGTGAGTCCACAGATGCAGAGCCTGTTCAGTGCTGAGGTGAGTGAAGCCTGCCTAGGAGCACAATTGCTACAGGGCAACAGTTGCTCCTGAACCTGGTGGCATGGGACCCAAGATTCGTGCAACTACCGCCCAACGGTAGTAGCGAGAAGAGAGGGAGACTGGTCAAACACAAGTAGACATCGCTGAACACCTGCTCTTCTCCTGTTCCCATCCTTGATGATTTTAATTTTGCTCAAGTCTTTAATTGGAATAGAGTAATGGAGCCGATGAAGGATTTATCTTCTGCTAACAGGCGTCCACTCCCAGTGATATCTGCCCTGGCCATAACTGTATTCTCAAGAGTCTAGTTCGCCAAGTCTCCCAGGAGATTGCAGAAGATCATGTAGTGGGTTCATGTAGGAGATTGCCAGATCATGTAGTGGGTTCAAAAGTACATCCTTAAAAGGGAAGTTACAGTCTACAGACTTAAGCGATCACAGTTCAGAAGAAGTATAGCTACTAGAGTACCTAGTAGTTTTGTGAGTTGTTGAATCAACCTCACTGCTTGGAGAAAGAAACTGTTTTGAATCTGATAATCTTGGTGTGAATGCTACATAGTCTCCTCCCTGATGGGAGTGGGACAAACAGTCCAAGAGCGGTGTGGGTGGGACCCTTTCTGGCACCCTTTTGTGTGTATGTCCTTGGTGGTGGGTAGGCTGGTGCTGGTAATGTATTGGGCCGTTTTGACTACCCATCGTAGAGGCTTCCTGTCCACTATAATGCAGTTTCCATACCAAGCAATGATGCAACGGTAGAATGACTTGGGTGTAGATGTGCATAGTCCATCTCTCTTTAGAAAGTAGTGGTGCTGGTGAGCTTTTCTGATTACAAAGTACGTACTTGTCATCATATACTAGTCTGAGATTCATTTTCTTGCGGGCATTTTCAGTAGAACAAAGAAATACAACAAAATCAATGAAGAACTACACACAAACAAAAACTGACAACGTGCAGAAGAAGGCAAACTGCAAATACAAAAAGGATCAAAGTAAGCTGCAGAGAGTTTAAACTTCGTCAGCTCCATCATGGGCACTAGCCTCTGTAGTATACAGGACATCTTCAAGGAGCAGTGCCTCAAAAAGGAGGTATTCAACATTAAGGACATGCCCTGTTCTCATTGCTACCATCAGGGAAGAGGTACAGGAGCCTGAAGGCACACACCCAATGATTCAGGAACAGTTTCTTCCCCTCTGCCATCCGATTTCTGAATGGACATTGAACCCACAAACCCTACGTGTCCTGACGAAGGGTCTCGGCTCGAATGTCGACTGTGCTTCTTCCTATAGATGCTGCCTGGCCTGCTATGTTCCACCAGCATCTTGTGTGTATAACCCTACCTCACTACTTTTTTTTCGCTTTTTCCACTACTTAATTGATTTAACTGTTTAAAGTGTGTGTGTATATGTGTATTTTTTTTTAGTGTGGTTCATTTTTCCTCTTTCATTCTGTATTGTGTTGTACTGATGAAGCAAAGGCAATAAATTTCATAACACATTCTGGTGTTATTAATTCTGATTCTGATATTACAAATAAAAATAATGAATCAATAGATAGATAAATTATACTGAGAATATGACTTATAGATTCCTTGAAAGTGAACCCTTAGGTTGTGGAATCAGTTCAGCGTTGAGTGAAGATTTTTGCTCTGCTTTAGGAGCCTGATGGCTGAAGAGTAATTCATGTTCCCACTTTTGCTCATGATTTTCACCCTCCATCCAACAACCTTCATGTTTCTTTGTGGTCAGGAACAGTTCATTTTTCTCATGCACCCTTGATTACTTTTTATCTTTGGCGTCTCCTTATGCTATTCTTCCCCCCCCCCCCCCCTTTGCATTCCTCCTGTCAGTCCTGTCCTCTTGAACGAACAGAGATTGCTTTGTGCTCATCCAGCCCATTGTGAGAGTAGGGCGGGATAGATTTATCATCAAAACGCTCTGGTAATTGCAGAGGAGGGGTCGATGGACAAAGGGATTGGATAATTGATCTAATGGCCTGAGAGAAACAATAACAAGCTGCCCTTTTCACAAAGTGTACATGTTAAATGCTGCACATTATGTCAAATCCCATGTGCTTCACCCTAATGTTCTTATTTAATTTGCTGGCAAGTTCAGGGTTTGCCAACTCACAGTTATGTGTAGTTTTGTTCTTATGAGCGTAATGTCTGAGTGTAAAAAAAATCAAAGGAGTAAATCACATAAGATTCTTGAAAACATGCATGAGAGCGACATGGTTCAAGCCAGTCATACAAAGCCTCTTGGAAGCTCTGACTCATTAAACAGTTAGATCTTGTGATTGGTACACACTGCAAGCGTTGGCTAACACTCAGTGATTAGTTCACATGGAACAGTGGGGGAGGAATTCCCAGGGCGATTTTACAGATTTGCTCTTCCTGATGTCTGTTCTACCGGGGAATTGTCTTTCGGAATCGGCAGTGATCCACCATTGGGTGGAAAATGGTATTAGGAGTGTGCTCAGTGCTGACTGTAGAAGCACAAATTAAATTATTGGCCCACATTCTGACTGATTGCATCAGTTCTTAGTACAGGGGCTTCAATACGCAGGATCAAAAAAGGCTGCACAGTGGTGCAACTCCTTCACGAGCATAAGTCTCCCTACCATCTTGAAAAGGCGATGTCTCAAAAGGGCAGCCTCTGTTGTTAAGGACCTTCACCACCCCAAACATGCCATCTTGACATTACTACCACCAGAGAGGTGGTACAGGATCCTGACAATACTCACTCAACACTTTAGAAACAGCTTCTTCGTCTCTGCCATCAGAATTCTGAATGGTCCATGAACCCATGAACATTACCTCTCTATTTTACACCCTTTTGCGCTGTTTTCTATATATTTCTCATGGTAAATTATAATAATTATTTTATGTATTGAACTTTACTGTTGCCACAAAATAGTAAAACTTCATATGTGGTGATAACCCTGACTCTGATTCGAATTCTGGAAGATCAAGACTTGCTTTTATCCAGTACCTTTCAGGATGTTCTCAGCCAGTGAGGTACTTTTGAAGTGCATTCATTGTTAAAACAGAGTTTAATGCAGCAATCTCTTTATGCACGGAAAGATTCCACAAACTGCAGTATGCCAGGTACATTTAGTAATAGATAAGGCAACGCCTCCGTCATTACAGACTCTCACCATCCAGGACGTGCATTACTTTTCACTACTACCATCAGGGAGGAAGTACAGGAGCCTGAAGACACATACTCAACTTTAAAGAACTGCTTCTTCCCCATGGTCACTACCTCACTTTAAAACATACAGTAATCATTTCTAGCTATTGCACTGAATTGCTGCCCGCTAAACAATAAATTTTATGACGTACTTTAGTGATACTAAATCTGATTCTGATTCAAACTGATAAATATGATTGGCAGAGAAATGTCTGCGGTTCTTCAAAACAATGCCGAGATCCTTTGCAGTCACCCGAGAGGCCTTGATTTCTTCCGAAGGACTGCACCGCCATCAGCACGGTAGCAGTCCCTCCATACGATCTAAAGTATCTGCATGGATTACTGTGCTCAGGTCTTTGGTTTAGGTTCTTGAATTTATGGTTTTGGTGTGCTCACCATCCACTGAGACAAGGCAAGCATCTCAATTAGAGAAAACAGCACCCTTTAGACTTATAATTTGGTAACTTTAAATTATTTCACCAAGTAATATAGAGATGGAAATGCAGCCTCAGCCATAGTCTCAAGATAACACAAGGCAGAGGGCACTGAGCCAATGTCAGTGGTGAGAAGGTATTTAAAATTTAAAGCTTATTCAACTCTGCCAGCTGCCTGCCCTCTTTTCCCTATCTCTCTCATTACTATATTCTTCTATTTCATTCTTTATCCAGCTTACCCTCATACTGTATCTGCCTTTGTTGTCCGGCTGATAAGAAAATTACTGAATTTCCCATTTTGTGACTAAATATGTTGCCCTTATGGCTATTGGCTTTGTATTCTTTTGGCATTCAGTATGTCAAACCACATTGTAAGTTTTAAAGTTTTTGCCAGGCCACCTCTCAGCCTTCTGTTCTTTTTTTGGAGCAAAAAGTGGTTTGTTTAGATTTCAAATGCAATCCTTAGACTTTGGTTTGGGCCCTGTGAATCTGTGGTTCTCTCCAAAGCCACCTCTATTATTTAATTATGGAAGCCAAATCTGAGGGCGCAGTGATGATTCAATAATTCCTCTCACAATCAATGCCAATGGCCACATTGCTCAGTTTATGCACAGAATTTTTGATTGGAACTCTCCTTCAATTAGTCTGTGGAAAAGACCCTGGTTTTATTAGGAGAAATTGTAGTTTCCATGGGAACGGGGAATGTTGAGGTTAGGAAGCCCCATGGCTGACATAGCATGCACCGGTGACCGAGATAACCTTCCTGTACCTAATAAAGTAGGCACTGAGCTGCTCATAGTCCTCTGTTGTAGCTCATCCTCTTCAAGTTTCGACATGTTGTGCATTTAGAGGTGCTCTTCTGCACACCACTGTTGTAATGCACAGTAATTTGCGTTACTGTCGCCTTCCTGTCAGCTTGAATCAGTCTGGCCATTCTCCAACCTCTCATTAACAAGGCATTTTTACCAACAGAACTGCCTCTCACTGGATGTGTTTCCTTTCTTGAACCATTCTCCATAAACTCTAGAGACTACTGTGCCTGAAAATCCCAGGAGGCCATCAGTTTCTGAGATACTCAAACCACCCCACCGTCTAATACCAACATTCATTCCACAGTCATAGTCACATAGATCACATTTCTTCTCCATTCTAATGTTCGGTCTGAACTGCAGCTGAACCTCGTGACCATGTCTGCATGCTTTTACGCTTTGAGTTGCTGCCACATGATTGGGTGGTTTGATATTTGCATTAATGAGCAGGTGCACTGGCGAACCAATTAAAGTGGGCACGGAGTAGAAACTGAAAGGAACTCTCTCTGCACCAGCAGTCACAGCCATTTACAGTATATGAACATCTGCTTGTAAAATGGGACCAACGGTCTTCCAGCTTTGGTGGAGGAGGCACAACCCCCTGATATCATAATTATTACATCATCAGTGATGTGATGGGGAAGGCTGTTTTTTTTAAAAATTAAGACTGGGTTGGAGTAGAAACAGAGGTTATCTAACTACCAGTGTTCTGTCGTGTTCTTTGATTCTATGACACTCTCCGTACTTGCCTGGACATCTGTACCAGCGTGTAAAAGAGTGAACTGATGGGATGGGATTTATTCTTATTTGCTCATTAAGCTAGTGAACAATTTGATGAGAGTTTCCTGGTCTTTACTGGTCTCTATTGCACGGGCATTGCTGGAAAGCAGAACAACAACATGGACTAATGCTTTGTTGCAAAATGACATTTAATTAAACTGGTGCAGAAAGGAACCCATTGAAGATTTTCCAACCACTCACCAGACTATGAGAGGCTGGGTGGTAATGTTGAGAATTGCCACGTCTCTGCATTTCTAAGTCAGGAGCTGATAACAGATTATTCTCATTAGTTTTACAGAGTTAAAGAAAAGGTTTAGCAGCTGAATCCAAGCTCAGAGTGATATGAAATGTCCTTCATACAAACTCACATTGAAGCTTTCTTTTTCCATTAGCATTTAAGTCTAGATGATGGACCTGCGGTTATTATGCACAAGATGATAATGTAACATGTTTCCATCTCAACAGTGACTTAAGTGCATCATTAGAGAGAATTGCACACTGAAAGAACTAGCAAAAGCAGTGAAAATTTGCATCTCAATTTAGCTTGCTTATGTATTTAGAGATACCATGTGGAATAGGCCCATCTGACCCAACGAGCTATGTTGTCCGGCAACCTGGCTATTTAACCCTACCCTAATCAAAGGACAATTTACAATGACCAATTAACCTACTAGTACCTCTTTAGACCTCTTTAGACTGTGAGAGGAAACCAAAACACCTGGAGGGAGCCCACACAGTCATGGAGAGAACGTAAAAATTCCTTAGAGAGGACACCGGAATTGAACTCCATTTACCGAAAGCCCCTGAGCTGTAAACCGTCAGGCTAACCACTATGCTACCGTTGCACCCCGGTTCCTTCTCCACATCTTCTTGCACTGGCCAGTACTCTCTGACTCCCTCCATACTCTAACTCTACTCACAATATTTATGTTGTCTCAAGGATAGTGCCTTCCTGGATATCCTAGTCACACTTCAGGTGAGGCACTGAAATTTCTCTCAAGTTACTGTGAAAGACCGTTTGACTCGTCATGGTCCAGATTGCTGCACATCTGGTCACCTGATAATTCCTTTAAGACTCACTCTTGGTCAATTGGGTTCACAGAGACATGGGATACCTTATGCGGGAGAGTTCTGTGCCCTATTTCATCCTGAAAGTCCAATCCTTAGAGTGGTTATACTCAGTTCAGTTAAACTAATTCAGTTGTTCCCCTCCGTATATTGACTATTTCTGTGCAGTGATTTGAACACTAACATCTCATGTTGCCATTGGCTGAAAATCTGCCCATTCTGTCCCTAATGCCAGTTGAGGGATAAATATGGGTGGCAGCGTGGAGATACATCTCTACCAAAGGAAGAGTAAGGCACTTCTTCCCTCTGCTAGCCTGCAGGTCACACTTAGGCAAGGTGTAACACCTGCTTAACCCCCTGATCAGAGTCAGGTGAGGCCATGGGAGCAGGTGATGGATGGTCGTATGAGCAACTGGTGCATATCACAAGTCATTATTATGTGACCACTAATGGCAGACAGACAATGGCTGGGGTCACCCATCTTGTAAAGACACTGCCCAGAAGAAGGCAATGACAAACCACTTCTGTAGAAACATTTGCCAAGAACAATCAAGCTCATGGAAAGACCATGATCGCCTATGTCATACGACACACATAATGAGTACAGTGCAAAGACAAATTACAAACAAAATGAAGTTAAAAAAAAGAATAAAGGTGTTCATGGGTTCAAAGACCATTCAGATATATGAGAGTGGAAGGGAAGAAGCAGTTCTTGAATTGTTGTTTGTGGGTCTTCAAGCTCCTGTACCTCCTCCCTGAAGATCGGAATGAGAAGAGGGCATGTTCCTGATGGTGAGAGTCCTTAGTGATGAGTGCTGCCTTCCTGAGGTACCGCCCCCTGAAGATGTCCTAAACTGGGGGAGGATTTGTGTCCGTGATGGAACTGGCTGCATCTGTAATCCGCAGGAGCCTCTTGTAATTGTACGGAGGCTCCATACGAGGCTGTGATGTAACCAGGAAGAAGGGTCTTCAACATACATCCATAGAAATTTGTAAGAGTCTTTGATGACATACCAAATGTCCTCAAATTCTTATTGACCTTGACCCACTGCCATTCCTTTTTCATGATTGCATCAATGTTTTCAACCTAGAATTGAAGTTCTCTAAGTTCTCTGGTTTTGAAGTTAACAAACTCTCTAGTTTACGGCATGGTAGCATAGTGGTTAGCGTAATGTTATTGCTGTGCCAGCGACCCGGGTTCAGGAGTTTGTACATTGTACATGACTGCATGGGTTTACTCCGGGTGGTTTCCTCCCACATTCCAAAGACGTGTGTGTTCGTAGGTTAATCGGTCAAACCTGTTAGTTTTGTGCGAGGGAGGGGTTGGGGATTTGGGGTCTGATGTTCTTGTTGCCGTTTTTCTGTGTTGGGGATCAGTTAGTTTTCTGTGTGCAAGAGCGGAAGTTGGGGCTTGATGTTATTGTCACTGGGTTTTTTGCGTGCGAGGGAGTTTGGTATCCTAGCTACCATTTTCTGGGTGGCCAATCTGTTAATTTTTTGTGTAAAGGAAGGATTGGGGGGTTTGTGGTCTGTGAGTTTTCATGTGGTGGCGGGTGTTGGGGGGTGGTTTCCTTCAACAACTTCCAAAATTTTTCTGTATTTCATGCCTATCTAGAGAAGACGAATCTCAGAGTCGTATTATGCGTACATTTTTAATTGGGTGGCACTGTCTTGTCGGGCTGGAAGGGCCTGGTACCATGCTGTATCTCTAAATAAAATAATTTAAAAATTAATATTGCCGGTTGTATAACATAATTCATCTGGTAAACCGTGTGGATGATAACTCACTAAGTGTTACCCATTGTTCTACAGCTGAATGCATTGTCTGTAGTCTGTCACAGTCACCTCCATTTGCAAATGCCTGTAACATAGTAAAGGGTACCAAGATTCTTCACGGGAGAGTCATCCTACACAAAAACTGGCAATAAAACACATAAGGGCTAGGTGACATATTGCTTAACTGTGAACCAATGAAAGAAGCCGAATTGAATGTGAAAGAGACCTGGTGTCAGCCAAGCAGACGACTATATGAGCTCATGTCATGGAATCTGTTATTACAGTGGGAGCTTTGCTGAAGTACTTTATTGGCTGTAAAGGTGTTTCAGGGCCAGAGGTTATTAAAAGTGCTCTAAATGCAAGTCTTTCTTTTTCGGTGAATATCTTGCATGCACTAAAAAGAAATCTGATTTCCTGCTGAATGTGCCTCATGGATTTGGAGAGAGTAAATCCCACTGTAGTAGTTCTCTTCCTACATGCAATCATCGGGAAGTGTTTGTCTTTGTAAACCTGAGCTGCACAGAAACCAGGCATCAAAAGGCACATATCACATTTCAGTGATCTTGCCCCTGCTCTCGCTCTTTCAGCTGCTAATTTCAAAGGAAAATCTTCATGTGTTGCTAGTGTTCAGCAAATGTTTGCGATTTGCTGGCCATTTTAGTGAGCTGGAAGCTGGGAGCAGTTTTGTATTCAGACCCCATGAAACCGCTTTACATAGTGAGGATCCCTCTTGTGAGAGATTTTTTTTTGGCTTTGTATCAACAGGCATCTGGAAGAGAAAGGAGATGAAAAGCATTCTGCAGGGGTCTTCATTGTTGTGCAGAGCTACTGCCAGACTCTGCCTCCCTTGCCCAGACACGTTGTGGAAACACAATGCATTTGCAGGCCTGCGTGTTGCACTGGGGTTGACTGATACACAGCCGACAGGACAGTGTCAGGGGACACTCGGCGGCTGGTGTGGCTTGAGAAGTGGGTGGGCACATAATGTTAATGCTTAATAATCTGCTAAGAAGCGTGGCATTTCACTTACCTCAGGGCTTGTTGAGGTTGCTTCCGCCTGGGTGACGGTACCAGCTGTCACACTATACAGTACCTCCACCGTAAACTCCAGAACGGCTGAATACTGCCACTGCCGTCACCAACCCACCACCAAAATCTACTCATTAGTAACGTATGTCCGAGCACAACAACTAAAGTTCTTTTCAGTTGTGCTGACACGTGATAAAAGAAACACAGGTGCCCACTTGACTACATCAAGCTCCTACAAACAGTATTATGATACGACGAGGTAATTGATTTAGGAATGCATATTGATAAGGATGTAAGGGGTATCCCTGCTCCCCTTTGTTGTGGGGTCTTTTATAACCATACTAGAGGGCAGACCAGGGCTGTGATTTAGGGAAGAATAGCACCTTCAACAACTTGTCAGAGCATCAGCCAAAATGTTTACCCTTGTGTCTGGACTGAGGCCATCTTCTGAGGGGAGAGTGCTATCTGCCTAGTCACAGCAATATTCTTGTGAAATTTTCAATTACCCTGTATAGTTGGCAGTTACTGTTCTGTATATTAGTCTGAGAGTAGTACTGTGTTATATTTTGTAGCTTCAAAACATTAAAATATTTCAAATGAAAACACGAGGGTCCGGGAATGTGGGTCTGACTTCGTCTTTACTTCAAGCAAAGCACGCACGTATCACGTGGTAGTGTGATGACATATGCAATTAACATATTTTTAGATATAACTCGTAATTAATTATTTAAGTGAACAAGAATGTTTAATTAATTATATACACAATATTACTCAAATATTTTTGAAAGATTAAATGCACAACATATTGTTACAGGTTTTCCTGTATTAAGATAGTGCTCTTCCTTGGTCCTGAGCAAATCACTGTGGTCACTATCTCAAAACTGAACAAAACACAGCCCTCATCTCAATTCTTGCCTCATACCCTCAACAAAAGTACAGCCAAGCCATTTAGGCAGAACACTGCCACAAGCTAACAGCACCCATCATCTAGGAGCCCTACCAACCAGGCAGTCTCTTCTTCTCGTTACTACCATCGGGTAGAATGTACAATGGCCTTATGTCGGACATCATCAGGTTCAGGAAAAGCTGTTACCCTCCGATCATGAACCGGCACGGATTGCTTCGTTCACCACTACACTGAAAAGATTTTACGATCCTCAGACTCACCTTCAGGGACTCTGTACAACTCACGCTCTCATTATTATTTCTATTTGCAGTTTGTCTTTTTTTGCAAATTGCTGTTTGTCTCTTTGTGTCTATTTATGTGTAGGTTTTCTGGAAGATTCTGTTGTATTTCTTTTATTCCTGTAAATGCCTGCAAGGAAATGAATCTCAAGGTATCATATGGTGACATATATGTACGTTGATATCAAATTTACTCCGACCTTATGCTGCAAATCATTGGGCTGACCGTGTGCTCTTTGTCAGATGATATTGAACCAACTAGAATGGAAGTTTAAAACGTTCATCATATGAGTTGTTTGATGAATCTCTAAAATAACATTCCTGGACATTGTCTCGCCTGTTTTTCTGACTTAACTGCATTGTGACTTGACTTATAGGAAGGTTGCAGTCATTCCTAGAAGGTGGAATGAAAAAGATTTTTACATTTGTATGTAGCTTTATGCACTTTTGTGATCTGCTGAACTTTCCCAGAGCTTTACATTTCCAGAGGCTCATATAATATAAGCAATTTATAGTAGGAAAAAACCCATTCAGATTATCATGTCCTGCTGCTCAGTATAACCATTCTGACAAGCTCTCCATGGCCCTGTAGATAATAGCATATCAAAGGTTTGTCAGGTATATGTTAAATGTGCAAGGGGTTTCTGTCTCCATTCCTCTTCCCATCAGCAAATTCTAGGCTTTACCGTCTCTGTGAGAAAGTAAAGTTCTCTCTCATTATTGCACCAGGATTTATTCAGCTCCATACATCCAGTTACTGAGTGCTCTACTGGCTGAGCCTCTCTTAATTTTTACACCTTGGCTTATATCTCAGCCACAGTACAACGCAAAAGTCTTCAGCAACCTAGGTTTTTAAAATAAATTTTGTATCAGATGCTTGTTTCTGACTTCTGCATTAGTGTGTCAGTCGAAAAGAGCAAATTTTAGACTTCCAATCATTCATTTTCCAAAAAAATTAAATGTTACAGAGATATTTTTGTATTTCATTAGAGAAAGTAATATATTAAGTAATAGACCACTTTTCAAATGAAACTTGATTATTTTGTAGATATATAGCCCATTGCATGATTAAACAAAGGGACAAACAGGTGTTAATGATCAATGGCATAATGAGTTGAATGAACTAAACTGATTAACTGAAACAGAAACTGGTGTAGAAGGAATCAAACTGGGTGAAGGACAACAAAACTAAAGGTGAGGGTGTGGCAGATGTGACAGTTTAACCTTTAGATAATCAATTCTTGCACTATGGCAAGAGTGAGCAAACAACAAGACACAAGGTGGTCACCCTACATCAGCCAAGCAAAAGTTTCTTGGCAGACAGGAGTTTCAGGATGTGCTGTCCAAGCTCTTTTGAATCATAAAGAAAAGGGCAAGTGGAGGACCAGAATCACAGTGATCAGCCACAGAAACTGAGTGCAGTGGATGAGAGATACATCAAACTGACATCCCTTGTAAACCAGAAAAAAATCCAGCACTGCTATCAGCTCTGAATTCACAGAAACCACTAGAACCCAGGTATACCCTCTACATACTGACATTGGAGAGAGTTCAGAGAAGATTCACAAGAATGATTCCAGGAATGAAAGGGTTACCATATGAGGAACATCTGGCAGCTCTTGGGCTGTATTCCCTGGAGTTTAGGAGAAAGACAGGGGATCTCATAGAAACATTCCGAATGTTAAAAGGCCTGAACAGATTAGATATGGCAAAGTTATTTCCTATGGTAGGAGAGTCTAGGACAAAAGGGCACGACTTCAGGATTGAAGGACGTCCATTTAGAACAGAGGTGCAAAGAAATTAGTCAGAGGGTGGTAAATCTGTGGAATTTGTTGCCACAAGCAGCAGTGGAGGCCAAGTCTTTGGGTGCATTTATGGCAGAGATAGATAGGTTCTTGATTAGCCAGGGTATCAAAGGGTATGGGGAGAAGGCAGGGGAGTGGGGATGACTGGAAGAATTGGATCAGCCCATGATTGAACGGTGGAGCAGTCTCGCTGGGCTGAATGGCCTACTTCTGCTCCTATATCTTATGGTCTTACATTCCGGAGAAGTCTTGTCAGAAGTGGTCTTCATGAAAGAGTTACTGCCAAAAAGACATTTCCCCAGTGGAAATAAAGCCAAGAGACTCACCTATGCACAAAATACAAGGACTGGGGTGCTGAACAAAGGCAGCAAGTGCTCTGGATTGACCAGTCGGAATTTGAAATTTTTGGCTCAAATAGGAGGTAGCTTGTCTGTAGAAGAGCAGGAGAGTACTACATGGATTAGTGTCTGCGTCAAACAGTGAAGCACTGCCGAGGTTCCTTGTAGGTTTGGGACTGCATTTCTGCAAATTGATTTGATGATCTGGTCTGAATTAGCGAGAAAAAGAACAAGGAGCTCTGCAAAAGATAGTATTGCCTCTACAGAGCCCTGAAACATCAGTGAGGCTGTCTGGGATTAGCTGGAGAGACAGAAGTAGGTAAGACAGCCAAAGTCTGCTGGAGAGCTGTAGTAAGTTCTGCAATAGGCTTGGAACAACCTACCAGCCAATTTTCTCATAGAACTGGACGACAGAATTGATGTAGTTTTAAAGGCAAAGGGTGGTCACATCAAATATTGATTTGATTTAGTTTTTTTATTGTCACTGCTCTTTATAGTAAAGTTTTTTAAATATTTAGACGCCTCTCACTTCATTGTTTTTGAAAGCATCTTCGTTTTACAGAATTTTTTTGCATGTGCCTAAGGTGTTTACATACTACTGTCTGGTTCAAAGAAGATAGCCACAAATGAGCCAAGCTCTCCTCCTAACTAAATTCTCCAATGTTGGCAACAACCTGTCTGGTATTTTCCCATCCTTTGAGTTAGAGTGGTAGCCAGGTCTGCGTATGATGATCAGCTGTGACTGAACAGTGCTTGGTACAGTTCCAGAATGATTTCCCTGTCCTCTTTTCTACACCTTGGTCAATAAAGGTAAGTGACTATCTGATGCACCATCAATAACTCTCTGAGATGTGAGGCGACCACCATACTACATCCTGGAGACTGAGGGCCGGGCTCAGGCCTCAATCGCCTTTATACCGGGGTCTGTGGGAGGAGCCACGGTCAGTGGGAGGGGCCACAGGAGCAGTCAGCAGGGGGCGTGTCCAGACAGGTATATGTAGTTCACCACAGTATGTCCTGATGCAGCACCTTGACCTGAAGTGCCAACAACGCTATGCCCACATACCCCCAACACTTGCTGTTCACCTCATCAGTTTGTTTTTGCTCCAGATTCCGGCATCTGCAGTCTCTTGTGTTCTTGTGCCTCCTTACCATTGCGTGTTCCTGTTAGGGTTCTGTGGATTGCACTCCAAGCTCCCCCTTGTGCTTGTAATTGGAGTTCGATGTGACCAAGGTGGGTTCATACGAAATACGGTCTTGCTTGAGCCTCATCAAGGCACCATTCAGCAGTCCAAGGCTGGTCATTCATTGTGATCATCTCTGTTCAGTTTTGAATCCTACTTGCTTCTTTTTTTGAAACTCCATACTAGTTGGAATCAGTAAACATGCCTGAAGCTCACGCCTTTGAGGTCTCTTGCATCAAGCAGCCAATGGTGGGAGGGGAGGGGAGAGAGGTAGACACCCTATCGGCAAGTGGACTCTGTTTCTCTGAGGATAGAAAAAAATTAGTGATATCAGAACTGGAGATAGGAAATGGCACAAGGGTTTCTGTCAGTGTTTATGAGTACAGTGGCATTTTGTTAATATATTTAGGATCCTCATAACATGAGGTCGAATCCCACCATGGGAGCTAGGGAGTTTTAATTCAGTTAATTAAATAAAGCTGAAAATTAAAAAAGCTACCATCACTAATGGTGACATGGAAACTACCAGATTGCAGTAAAAAAAGCATCTGCTTCATTAATGGCCTTTAGGGCAGGAAATCTACTGTCCTTTACAGCCTGTTTTACTTGTGACTCCAGACCCATTAACAGGCTTCTGAAGCAGCTGAGTGATTTCAAGCAGGGCAGTTAATGTTGGACATTAAACACCGGCCTTGTATGTAAAGCCATGAATAAATTAAACTGCGTTAGTGATGGTTAGAGATTTAAAAGGACAGTAAAGCTAAATGGAACTGGAAGAAGAGATTCGTGAATGGATGTCCAAGCAACCATTACATAACTTAAAGGTCTGATGCACTCTAGGTTCCTATTAAATTCTTCCCTTCTCACCTTAAATTTATGCTCTTTACCACTTGATTCCCCAAACCTGTGGAAAAGACTGTGCACGCAATGATCCTACCTATGCACCACAATAAGATCACCCATCATTCTTCTGCCCTCCCTGCTTAAACTTGTCCAGAACTTATTCCCTGGAGACCTGGCAACATCCTTGTAGATTTCCTCTGCCTTTTTTCCAACTTAATAACCTCTTTCCTACAGGCAAGTGACCAAAACTGAACACAAGGTCCCAAAATCAGCCTCACCAATGTCCTGTACAATCTTATAGGAATGCATGCACCAGTAATATTCTTCCATTTAGCAGTTTGTAAACCTTCTTGGCCCCATCTCAGTCCATTTCAACTGCAAACCATAAAGAATGCACAGTAAGATTCCATTTGTTTGGATATCCTATGGTTCACCATCTGGTTCACTCATTATTCTGAAACATTTGCCAGGGTTCAGAGCGCGAGTGGGATGTGTGGCCGGAGCCAAGGTTTTGGAAGGTGAGCCAGGTTGCTAGGGATGGAGTTTGCAACACCAAGGGGCCAGGGATGTAGATAGGTTTGCAGCCAGGTTCGGAATCTGGATTGTTTGTGCAACTCCCACTCTCTTTAAACTCACTGGATTCAGTATCAGAAATCAGGAACAAACTGACTTTAAAGTGAAGGAATTTGCTTCTTTGTAAGATAGCAAATTGATTTCAAGTCATTTGCACTCTGGTGTTCCACAGCATAATTCTAACTGGAGGAGGATGTTCCAGGAGTCAAATTTAATTGCATACTGGGGATTTTGGAACATTATTCATTTTTCTTTCTGAACTCTCCTTAAAAGTGACGCAGCCTTTATCCCACATTTTTTTTAGTCTTCCGTTCCAGAATCAGAATCAGCCAGCCTAAGCTTGCTACTGGTCACTTTATAATTCTGCCTCAGTCAGTTATATGTTGTAACTGTGCGAAGTAACCAAGGCAGTATTTCAAGAAGATGATTAGGAGATATAAGAACCTTAGGTCCCACACCACCAAGTTCAGTAACAATTATTACCCTACAACCATTAGGCTCCTGATAAATCATGGATAATTTCATTCACCTCAATGTCGAACTGACTCCACAACTTAGCAGCTCACCTTGAAGAACTCTGCAGCTCATCTTCTCAGTATTGTTATGATTTGTCCTCATTTGCACATTGGATGTTTGTCAGTCTTTGTTAGGTGTAATTTTTTATAAACTATCGTATTTTATTTTCCTGTAAATGCCTTTATAAAATGAATGTATGGCAGTGTATTGTTAGATGCACATGCACACTTTGATAATAAATTTACGTTAAACTTTGAATCAGAGAAAGGGAGCTGCATTTCTTTTAAGTCCCTTTCAGAATACCTCCAAGTACTTTAAAACCAATTAATTGTGTCTATTGCTGGAGCCTGACAGTCAATCTACACTAAGCAAGCTCCCACAACAATGAGCCAGGGATCAAATATTGCTTTAAAATGTTGATTGAAGTATAAATATTCAATGTGATTAGTGGTTCTTTTTTGTCAGTCCTTAAAATAGAGAAGGCATTGATAACAATATTTTATTATTGTCACGTGTACCGAGATACAGTGAAAACATTTAGTTTGAAGGCTATGCCATACATAATGACATTGAAGCAGAAGTTGAGTTTATTGTCACATGAACAAGTATATGTATAGACAGGTGAAATTAAAAGCTTGCTTGCAGCAGCATCACAGGCATTTGGCATCATATAAGCAGCATTTACAAGAGAAAATGCATAAATTGAACAAAATAGGCACAATTTTTACAAGAATGCACACTTGCAAAAAAAAAATCCATCAAGGTAGTAAAAGAAAACGGAATGCAGAGTGCCTACCGTAGTGTTGCAGCTACAGAGAGAGAGAAGTGCAGGTGAACAATGAAGTGCAGGGGTCACAATGAGGCAGACTGAGAAATCGAGCTCATCTTTAGCGTGAGAGAGGTGCATTCAAGGGTCTGGTAACAGCAGAATGGAAGTTGTCCTTGTGGTCTTATGGTATGCGCTTTCAACTTCAACATTCAAAGTAAGTTTATTGTCGAAGTACATACCTGTCATCTTAGACTACACTGAGATCAATTTTCTTGCAGGCATTCACAGTAGAGTCATAGAAACAGGCCCTGTGGCCCATCTAGTCTGTGCCAACCTATTTAAACTGCCTACTCCCATTGACCTCCCTTACATATCAGATACCAGAAATACTATGCAATCAATACACGAAGACTGACAAACAACAAACGTGCAAAAGAAGACAATCTGCAAACACAAAAATAAATAAATAATATTGAGACTGCGGTGTAGAGGAACCATGGAGGGAATGAAAGGTCTCTGAATGGTAGCTCTGTTGACTGTGTAGCACACTTCTAGTACAGCACAGGTGTACCAGTGTTTTAGATTGAATCACAGGGTTATTCTCTACAGGAACAGTCACTTCAACCCACTGAGTCCTGAATTAATCCTGCATTTAATCCAATTTTTTAATCTCCCCTCGTTCCCTTCTGCCACCCCTATCCCCACCAGATTTATTGGTGCCTCCACATTAAGGGCAGTTTACAGTGGCCAATTAATCTACTGATCTGCACCCTTTGGGATGAGGCAAGAAAGCAGAGCAGCCAGAGGAATCATGTGAGAAAGTGCAAGTTCCAGGGACAGCGACGGGAGTCAGGATTGATCCCAGCTGCAAGGCAGTGACTCTACCCGCTGAGCCACTGGGCGGCCCTGTAACCATTGGCGGTAACCTTTTTCATCTTAGCTTTGCACAGGATGAACCATGATGCGAGCATTGCTCAGACCTGCAACGTGCACATAATGTTCACGCTAGCACTGGTCGGAGGGTCTCTCCTTCTCTGGTCGTTTTTCCCTAAACTGTTCGAGTGCACCCATGCTGAGTAAATCAATGGATTGAAGCAGATGGTTTTAATGTAGCATTTCCTTTGAATACTCAGAGGCTTCTGTACAAGAAAGACACCTTGCATCCACATCTGCAGGCACCTCCTTTCAAAAGAGGCATCAAGGAGAAGCCAATGAATGTGAAGTGCAACAGAACCAGTATTCAATAGTTTATTAGCTACATAATCTTGATAGCCATTAACATAAGTGCTCCCTGAAGGCAGAAGATTGGTTTGTCAACAACATCACGACAGCAGTTACACTAATGTGGAATAGATTCCTATAGCTATCAAGGTTTAACAGATGGTAATGGGCTGTCAGGGAAGATCCTCTGCACTCTGTAGCTTTAATATAAATCAGCCACGCATCCTTCATTTGAAGGAAGCAGAGCATTGTTTTTGAAAGGGGCTTGAGATGTTAAGCAGAGTAGCACATACAAAATGCTGGAAGAGTTTGACAGGTCAGGCAGCGTCAGGCCTGGCATGGTGAAAGATTTCGACCCAAAGCGTCTGTATTTCTTTCCGTAGATGCTGCGTCACCTGCTGAGTTCCTTCAGCATTTTGTGTGTGTTGCTTGTAGATTTCCAGCATCTGCAGAATCTTACTTGTTTATGAGATGTTAAGCAGCACAAAAGGACCATCAAGCAAGGTGAGAATGACTTCTGAGATCCCACCCCAGGCAGATGATTCAAGAATGTCTTTCTTTCCATCTATGAATGTGTGTCAGCTGTTTCTCAACTGGTATCCCTCTCTGCACTTGAGGCATAGACCCACTCAAGAGCTTGGAGCACACAATCCTTGGCAGTATCGAGGGGGTGCTGCTCTATCAGGTGAACCACTTTTCAGATGAGAAGATCCTTCTGATCTCTGATAGATGTTGAAAGATCTAGAGAGGTGAGGCTAGATGCAAGTATCTGGAGGAACTCAACAGGTCAGGCAGCATCAACTGAGGAAAATAAGCAGTTGACAATTTAGCTCAAGACCCTTCATCTGGACTGGCCATTTCCCTCCACAGATGCTGCATGAAGTGCTGAGTTCCTTCAGCACCTCTTCTGAGTTATTATAAAAGACATATTTTGAAGAAAGAGGGACACAGAGTTCTTTAGTGTGCTGGCTGTTTTTTTATCCCTCAAGCATCTTCAGTAAGGCAGGTTATGTGTTCATTATCATATTGCTTTTGTACGCAATTCAGCTGTCATATTTTCAACATTACAACTAGAATGACACTTTTAAGATTAATAGCTCTAACGCTCACTGGATTTGTGAAAGCCAGTGTGTAAATTCTCTTTAGGCTATTACTGATCTTAAACTGCTTATTCAGCCACAGGTAAAGAGACACTAAGTTGGGAGTGAAATTCCAAAACAGGACTGTCCAATAAAGCCTGATGAACTGAGTTCTTAGAACTTTGAAATATGTTGATATTCCAAAACACTGAATTGGAACAACAAGCCTTCTTGGGATTAACAATGAAATATTTCTAAATTAATAGCAGGTAGTGTTTTGCTTTATAGGTATTCGATAATCCACAATAATTAATTAATTGAGATACAGCATGGAATAGGCACTTCTAGCTCTTCGAGATGTCCTTCCCAGCAAACCCGATTTAACACTAACCTAATCATGGGACAATTTACATTGACCAACTAATCTACCAACTGGTACATCTTTGGACTATGAGAGGAAACCAGAACACCTGAAGGAAACCCACAGGGAGAACATACAAACTCTTTACAGACTGTGGTGGGACCTGAGTTTCCAAGGGAATTTAGAAGTTCAAGTACTTCTTCCAAGTGAACTTTAACAGCTTCAGAAATGAGGTAACTCTCTTCTGTGTTTCTATGGGATTCTTTCACCTTGTTTTACACTGAATATTTGGTACCGATAGATTTCCATTCACGCAGCAGCAAACTAAATTCTGTACAATTGTTACACCTATTGCTTTAGCCTCACAAGAACAATTCAGTATTTTGAATTGACAGATGTACCAGAAATTTGCTTAGTATATAACTGGACTTGTGTGTTTGCTGAAATGCATTCAGAGGGGAAATAATAACTTTATAGTAAAGCAATAGATAACTTATTTTGCTTGTGAATCAGGGTCTGTTGTTCCTGCAGATGAACACAAATACCTAACATCTTTTCAAGGCTGAGAAGTGGTCAGATTATATGATAATTGATTACTGCAGTACCCAGTTAATTGCCTGTGTGCTCCAGCGTGCAGTGTGTTTCCCGGTGTACAACACTGCTCAGGTTGAAAATCAGAAAAAGTTCAAACACAAAATTGAATGAAATGCTGAAAGTCTTCTTTGTCTCTTTCAATCTCGGGTGTATTTCCAGGCTCCACATAAGCAATATGCCGGAAGAGCCCAGTGGGCCAAGCAGCATCTGTGAGAGGAAAAGAATTGTTGATATTTTGTGTCAAAACCCAGCACCAGGACGGGTGCAGATTGCATCGTCATGTCAGACTGGTACATCACCACTCCTGATGTGGGTTTTTGTTACAAAACTTCGACAGTTCCCTTCCTCCCACAGATGCTGCTCAACCAGCAGATTGTTGCTTCGAAGTCCAGCGTTGGCAGTCTCTTGTGTCTCTATTTAAATATATTTGCAGGTTCCTCAGTGTAGATGAATCAATCCCCCTGTTGGCACAGTAACTGCACTAACCAGGGAAACCCTGTATGCAGGATGCATGATGGATGAATCAAAATCAGGTTTATTATCACCGGCGTGTCATGAAACTTGTTACCTTTGCAGCAGTAGTACCATGCAATACATGATAATAGAGAAAAAGAATGTGAATTACAGTAAATATATATATATACACACACACACTTAGATTAAAAAAGTAGTGCAAAAATCTGAAATAAATAAATTAGTGAGGTAGTGTTCATGGATTCAATGTCCATTCAGAAGTCAGATAGCAGAGCGGAAGAAACTGTTCCTGAATCATTGAGTGTGTGCCTTCAGGCTTCTGATGGTAGCAATGAGAAAAGGGCATAACCTGGGTGGTAGGGTTCCTTAAAAATGGATGTTGCCTTTTTGAGGTGTCGCTCCATGAAGATGTCCTGGTTACTATGGAGGTGCGTGCCTATGATGGAGCTGTATGAGTTTAGACAACTCTGCAGCTTATTTCAATCATGTGCAGTAGTTCCCCCATACCAGACAGTGACGCAGCCAGTGACAACGCTCTCCACTGTACATCTGTAGAATGTAGTGAGTGTTTTGGATGGTATACCTAATCTCCTCAAGCTCCTAATGAAGCATAGCGACTGTCATACCTTCTTTGAAGCTGCATCAATATGTTGACTCCTTGTTAGGTGCTCAGAAATATTGATACCCAGGAACTTGAAATTGCTCAATCTTTCCACTTCTGATCCCTCTATGAGGACAGGTATGTGTTCCCTCGTCTTACCCGTTCTGAAGTCCACAATCAGCTCTTTGGTCTGTTGAGTTCATTGAACTGGGACTCAGAAAGTCAGCCTTTCAGTACACTTATGTTGTCACTTGGTCAGTACAGCACTTCTCAATCTGTACACTGGCTTTCCTCTACAGCATTCCCTCTATAGGGAGGTTACAGGCCCTTTGAATGCCATTGTCTTTTCCTAAGATGCAAGTGATTACCTTTGGGACATCTACTGAAAGGATGGCAAAATGTCAGTTGTATTTGGATTTTGGCAGTCTGATGGGCAGTTTACACAGGTGGTCAACAATGGGTCACATACTTGCTGTCAAGTCATGAGATTACATGTTCAGGTCCCACTCCAGAGACATGATCACGGAAAATCCAGCCTGTGGCACTGAGAGAGCGCTGCACCATTTCAGATGCCATCTCTTAGATGGAATCTGAAACCAAGGGATCTGTCTGCATCTCTGCAAGGTGAGATGAAATCCCATGGGATTAATTTGATAGTGGAGTTCACCCTCATTTCTGCCTATTTAATCCAAATTCAACACAAAGGTTATCTGGTTATTATCCTATTACTGCTTGTGGGATCTTGTTGAGTGCAAATTGGCTGCTACGTTTCCCACAACATAAGGATAGCTACACTTCCAAACTGTTTTCTTTGGCTGTGAAATGAATCCAGGGACTCGGACGCTGTGTACTTAACTAAATGCAAAACATGTGAGTAGCAGGAACTTTCCTCTTTCAAAAAGAGACTATCTTTATTTGTCACATGAACAGTGAAATGCATGATCAATCAGTGAGAATTGTACTGGGGCAACTCACGAGTGTTCCTGTGCTTCCAGCGCCAACATAGAATGCCCACAACTTACTAACCCTAACCCATGCTGTTTGTCACTTCAAAACATTAAACTAACTCAACAGAAGACAAGGGGGTCCAAAATGAGAGTACATGGGCACCTTTTGGAATGTGAGAGGAAACCAGTGCACCCAGAGGAAACCGACATGGTCACGGGGAAAATGTACAATTTCTGTCCAGATAAGCAACAGGAAATGAACCTCGATTGGTGATCGCAACATACAAATGTAGTTGCACTGACTGCTCCGCTACCATGCCGTCCTGTCATGTAGTCTATGCATCACTGCACCAGGGATTAAATTGGCGAGTCTGTTAACTTCATCGTCTATATCTTCATCATTATCATGATGATGATTGCTCTTTGCAAATTTTTCTACAAGAAAGAGGTTTGCCATTGCTTTCTTCTGGGTAGTGTCTTTACAAGATGGGTGACCCCAGCCATTGTCAATAGCACTCAGAGACTGTCTGCCGGTGGCTGCATAGCCAGGACTTGTGAACTGCACCTGCTGCTCATTGACCATCCACCACCTGCTCCACCACCATCTCCACCATCTCCCCTGCTTGGGGAGGGGGAGGCAGGGTTAAGCAGGTGCCAACACCTTGCCCAAGGGTGACCTGCAGGCTAGCGGAGGGAAGAGCAGTTTACACCTCCTTTGGTAGAGACGTACCTCCACCCCGCCACCCATTATTAAATTCGTGGCCCTTTAAAACTACACATTGCCTTATGACTGAGGATGGCTTCAAGAATTTAATCAGATGAATGCAAAGTGACCATTGACATCCCTATCTTTTGTGTATTGCTTTTGTGTCTTTTGTTAGTCACAGTGGCAGAGGATAGAGGTGGACAGATGGTGGGTAGTTAATATCAATAGTGATGCTGTTATTTAACTTTGGAGCTCTTCAGCGTCCATTGCCTGTCATTGTTCAGGTTCAGGAGTTGAAAGGAAAGGCAACAAATGTATGAAGTTGTTCTGAATTAAAATACTAGGTTGTACTGAAAGTCTTAACAGGAAGTCCTTGCGTATAAAACTCACCTTTTGTGATTTTGATTCATTGGATTGCTGTTTACATTGTAAATACATACTGGTATTTATTTATTTATACACATTTTATTTCATATCTGTACTTAAATCTCTATTTTTATATAATTCATTATTCAGAATCAGGTTTATTATCACTGGCATGTGTTGTGAAAAATGTTAGCAGCAGCAACACAATGCAATACATTGTAGCGATGTACTACATACAGAGCTAGAAACGACACGCAGTCGGTAAGTCGTTTCAAGACTAGTATATACAAACTTCACGGCGCTGGCATTTAATCCCTAGCGCCCGCCCTCTCCGGGCGGAAGTAACATCAGAGGGTCATTACCAAAGTCTCCCCCCGCGCACTGGCTATTTGTGAGCCAGTTCGCCTGCGCAGAAAGTGGGTCGCCACAACATGATAATATAGAAGGTGAAAAATAATAGGTAAATCAATTACAGTAAGAATATATATCTGTATATAAAATAGTTAGATAAGGAACAATGCAAAACAAATAATAAAAAAAAGTGAGGCAGTGTTCATAGCAGCACACACAAAATGCTGGAGGAACTCAGCAAGCCTGGCAGCACTGTGGAAAAAGAGTACAGTCGACATTTTGGGCTGAGACCCTTCAGGGTTCATAGGTTTAGTGTCCATTTAGGAATAGGATGGCAGAGGGGAAAAAGCTGTCCTGAATCGGAGTGTGTGCCTTCTGGTTTCTGTATCTTCTTTCTGAAGTGGTAAAATTAAGAACAGAGCATTTCCTGGGCAACGGAGGTCCTTAATAATGGTCACTGCCTTTCTGAGACACCGCTCTTTGAAAATGTCTTGGATACTATGGAGATGCCTTTATTATTGTTGAATTTTTTTGTTGCATGTTAAGCCCTGACCAACACACCACAGCAAAGTGGTTAGCACAGTGCTTTACAGTACCTTTGACCTGAGTTCAATTCCTGCAACTGTCTGTTAAGAGTTTGTACGTTCTCCCCATGACCGCCGTTATTCCTCCAGGTGCTCTGGCTTCCTACCACAGTCCAAAGACGTACTAGTTGGTAGGTTAATTTTTGATAGTAAATTGTGCCACGATGAGGCAAGGGTTAAATCAAGGTGGCGTGGTTTGAAGGGATGGAAGGCACTGTTCTGCGTTGTATCTTAATGAATGAACAGATAAATCCCCAACAGATATAAACGTATATGGCAAATAAAGTTGATCCCTGTAAAACACTTGATAAGAGAATACGTACACAACGCTGGAAGAACTCAGCAGGTCAGGCAGCGTCTGTGAGAAAAGAGTAGCCAACGCTTGATAAAATGCTTCTGAAGCTAGATGAGACAAGCAAAGAGACAGACTGCAAGGTCAGATAAATAATACTAGTTACAGAATGTTTTAGCTTAATAATGCTCATTGAGAGGGTAGCGTTGTCCAGCACAGGATAATTCTCCAGTTCAGTAATTAAGTAATGTCACAGGGCAGGCAGACTGTCAGTTTGGAACCTGTGAGAATGCAGCACTTTTTCAGAGCCGCACTGAATGCTAATTTAGATTATGTGTTCAGATATCTGGTGGAACTTGAAACTGGAAGTTCTGACTCAGTGGTGAGAGTAAAACTAGCCAAACTACCTTATACTGCTTTAGGACATTGAAGTTGCATTAGCTCACTGTTAGTTTTGCCGGAATGGCTAAAATAAAAAAGGTGATTTAATCCAGACTTTTTACGCTTTTCAATTATGCGTGTGTAACCGGTTACCAAACCTTACAGCATATTTATGTGGTGAATTGTGCTGTTGATGTAATGAGCTGGTGCCAGATTTCACATGAAATAAATAAACGTGTTGACATTGTGATGAAGTGACAAACAAAGAGATTCTGTTGGGTGTTCACAGTGCTAGTCCCAGCACTATTTAGTGCTACAAGGAGTGGAGTCTCCCACAGGGACTCCGCTCATTCCTTTGGCAGAAGGTCAGTGCAAACCCAGCAACAATCTTTTCCATTAATCTTCCAGCAAAGTTAATGCTAAATTATTGGAAGAAATTTTGCTCAATTTCCAGGAGCTAGTGTTTAATTCCTCAAAGTGCAATCGTCACAGTGTGTGGGTTTTGGTGAGGAAAGAAGAAAACATTTTCATTTTTAAAAATTTGTTGGTTACATTTAGATAACTCTTAAATTTTCTTAATTTTATAGTTTTAAACCACTGTTATTGATGAGTCTATGAAACCCCGCTAGTTTCCTTGACTGCGTAAGTCTAGGGAAGACACATCCGGTCCCACCAAACCCCAGACGATGATTGAGACGGCTCTCCCACCCCAAACCCCAGTTTGTGTGGATGCTGTGTAATTTGCAACCCTGTTACAACTCAATGCCAAGAAGGAACAGACAGCACACTGCGTACAATTAAAGTAATTATATTTATGAATCTTAAATAAACAAAAGAAAGAAAAAAAAAGGGTCCATTATAATTAAACAGCCAAATGTGCACTGATTGGAGCCCAATTCACCAATCCTCAGTCAATCTTGGTGCCCGGCTCCATCGAATCACAATCTCCCCACCGGGTCGTGTCCTACGATCTATTCTCTCCAGCATCTTCTCTCTCTATCTCCCACCGAACGAAGGACCCAGCTCACATTCCAAAGCACCCGTTATCTCTAACCATAACCCAAACACTGCTTCTACAGAACTACCATTACGTTAGCAGTGAAACCTTTCCCAGGGTGTTACACCTAAATAAACAAGCCACCCTGGTAATTGGATATCGAGTATGAACTGGTTAATTGAAATCATAAAGACATTGACATCTGGGAGTGCAAATTTGAGAGCTGTAGCCAAAGCAAACTGCTTTCTGCACAATGTGGGCTTTTTGAGTGAGAGGTTTTGATGAGGTAAGGGTGATGGAGTTAAATAAATTGATTTAATAAATGTACTCAGCCACAGCAACTGATTCAAGTGGGGACTGGTAGAAACCATTGGGATCCATGGCAACCACATCTGTAGTAAATGTCTGCTCATTGAGAGAGATTTGGCCACGATGGTACATAAGCTAGAGTAAAGTTACTTTGGCATGTTGTTTTGGGAGGCAGTGATAGTGGTCAGATTAAATATTCTAAAATAGGTTGAGGGGAAATTGGAGGGTGTTAAGTGTGGGTGACTAAAGCTGTTACCAGGAGCCTTGGCCCTTGCACTTACCCCTGAGGTTCACTGTGTCTGTGTGAGTGAGAGCAGTGACAGAAATATGGATGAGAAAAATGGTGTGAGAGGCTTTCAGTTTGATTGAGTCATGCGTACAAGGGGTCATTTAGTATGGAGAAGGGCAGATAACTGTTCTTTGCAGCTCAGTGTGTGCGATTGCCTATTTGGTGGTACGGTTCGAGGGTTAGATGGAAAGTGACGTATTTGACTGCCTGGAAGCTGCTGCTGACAAGGATGATGTGAGGGAGCTTCCTCTGAGGGAATATGAGCAGCAAGAATCCACATTTGCAGGAGTGGGAATCTCTGGGTTTCTACCCAAACAGCATACAAATTGGCAAAAGGTAATTTGGGGAGTTGAACGTCTGGCTTAAACATTGGTGAGAGAAATGGGGCAACACACAACATACTGGAAGTTAACATTATCTTTGGAAAAAATAGATCAGGTGTTTGTGTGAGAAAGCAGTGTAATAGGTCGGATGGCTACCTGAAGTTTGGGTCTGAGCAGTCGGACTCTGTGGAAGAAGCAGATTAGGCGGAGACATGGTAGCAAAGTGGTTAGCACAATGCTTTACAGCATAGGCAACCTGGGTTCAATTCCTGCGGCAGCCTGTGAGGAGTTTGTATGTTCTCCCCGTTACCGAGTGGGTTCCCTCCGGATGCTCAGGAAAGCATGGCTCAGACGGCCAGAAGGGGCTATTCCGCTCTGTATATTAATGAATAAAAATTAAGTTGTTGAGAGATAAAATGGATACACTGTGTTGTGAAGATGAGAAAGATTGGAGGGAGTGAAAGATTTTCATTTCTTTGGCATTTTAATTTTAGTTACGTAGTCACTGCCATAGAACAAACTGCACACTGCAAAATATCCTGTAGCAAAACAACATTGACCAGATCTGTTTTGATGGTGATGGGTTGATGATGGGAACTGGAGAACTCCTGTGCTTTTCAGTATGGTCCCACAAGGTTTACAGGCAGGCAGAGTCTTCGTGACACCACCTCCAGTGCAAATGTTTTTGTCATCTGTAGTATGCTTGGACCTACAATCTGTAGTATGCTTTTACCCACCAATATACAGCTGAAAGGGAGCAAGTGGAATTTTGTGTGGAGCAAAGGATGGACAAATATGGAATATCTGGAAGCAATGCTCATAAACCATGTTGGAAATGGGGGACTCCTCCCTCTCCCTTATTAGGGAGAGAGAGAACCTGTGGTTTGTCAAATGCCGGATGAAATGCGATAGTCTTTGGGGTAACTGTAAAGTCTGTGTCTGCTATCATCTAGCTCACACATGTACTCGGTAGCGGGCACGCTTTTTATTTGCTTGGGGGGGGTGGTATCGTTCCTTGCTGCCACTTATGCACGGGAGGAGGGAGCTGGGGAGGAGGGTTTTGGGGTTCTCATGTTTAATTGTCATTCATTCTTTGGGGCAGTTCTCTGTTTTTGTGGATGATTGCACAGAAAAAGAATTTCAGGATGTATATTGTATACATTTCTCTAACATTAAATTGAACCTTTGAACCTTTGAAAAAATATGAAAGGATCCGAAAGACTGAAGACTTATCATGCTGATAATGCACTTGGTACATGTTCATTAAGTTATTTTTAATTTACATAAAACACTTCATTAATTTCATCCACTCATTTAGAACAAAAAACAATCCAATGCTTTTTCTGTGCCCTTTCAAGTACTAACAGATATTTGTTTTTCTCACACACAAAGTTGAAGGTACTGTTGCCTTCCATGTTGGCATTTCTGTTTCAGAAGTAAATTCTCAGCTATGTTCATCGTGGAATTTAACTTCCCTGTAAAATTTCCCCTGTCTGGACTGCCAGAAGGGAGAGACAAGCATTTTCCTCTAATGTTTTGTTAGTGCCCAAGTTCAAAGGCTAAAGATTTGCTTTCTCCCACTAAGTCAGCACTACTCAAGTAATGGTGTGTGCTATTAATGCCTGAGCTGAGAGCAGTAGGCAATAACTATGTTTTCTATTTAATGCTTGAGGCTGGTAGTGAAATATTCAGTGAAAAGGATAGTTCCTTGGTTAATAGAGGTGAGTGTTGTGCCAAGCTCTAGCAAAGAAATCAGTGCCCTTCATAATATTAAAACATTTTACAAACTGACATGAGATTTCTCTCCTGTCCAAGTTTCGCAAACATGCTAAGATCATGATATAGGATTTGCTATTTGTAAATTGACAACTGAAACAGAATTACACATTTGATATCCAGTGATCGATGGCATTCAGAGGCCGTGATATGCGGGTGCAGCATACAATTGGAAGAGATCATTATATTTCACAATGGACATCATTAGTCCTGTCCTTGTGCTTTTCTGTACTGGGACAAGTTTGCCCAAAACTGCCTGAGTAGTTTTCCAACCATACAGCGCCCAGGAAGTGCAAGGTTGCATTCACTGACCAATGGAATTTGCTAAGCTAGCAAGGTGTGCTCTTAATTCCCATTGTATGTCTACAACGAATTCTATAATGATTGCTTGGATTAGCTGGCACTGCCGATTACAAGTTTAGGCAAAGGAATGACCAGAAGGCATATTCTGTTGATTTTGCGAGTCTGAGCTTGTCACATTTGTAACCTTGTATCCCGGAGAGGCAGTGGAAGAAATTGTGGAGATGTCAGTAATGATCTTTCAAGAATCACTAGATTCTGGAATGGTTCTAGAGGACTGGAAAACTGCAAATGTCACTCCACTCAGAAGGGAGGGAGGCAGAAAAAAGGAAATTATAGGCTAGTTGGCCTGACTTCATTGGTTGGGAAGATGTTGGAGTCTTTATTATTAAGGATGAGTTTTTAGGGTACTTGGAGGCATATGATAAAGTAGGCAAAAATCAGCAATGTTTCTTTAAGAGGAAATCTTGCCTGACAACTAAATCTGTTGGAATTCTTTGAGGAAATAACAGACAGGATAGACCAAAGAGTAAGTAAATCTTGTTTATGTGGATTTTCAGAAGGCCTTTGGCAAGATGCTGCACATTGTACAGTGTATTCAATATTTCAGTAATATTTGAGTAATATTGGAAATATATTGCTCAAGCATTCTTTGTGTACGTAATTTATTACAGGACCATAAGGATAGGAATAGAATTAGGCCATTTGGCCCATCAAGTCTGGTCTGCCATTTCATCATGGCTGATCCAATTTTCCTCTCAGCCCCAGTCTCCTGCCTTGTCCCCGTATCCCTTCATGCCCCGACCAATCAAGAATCTACCAACCTGTGCCTTAAACATACAGAAAGACTTGGCCTCCACAGCTGCCTGTGGCAAAGAATTCCCCAGATTCACCCCTCTCTGGCTGAAGATATTCCTCCTCATCTCTGTTCTAAAAGGGCACCCCTCTTAGAATGTGTTATATGTAATATGTAAGAAATGCATGAATGACATGTGTCTTTAAGCTACCACATCATATGTGAGCGCTTCACTGAAGAAAAACTAAGCATTCAGGTATCCCCGGGCTGCTGTGTTTTTCTTTCATTTGGTTTCTGGAGTTACTTCACATACAAGGCTGCTTAACAAAATAAGAGCCCATGTAATACAGGAAAGGCATTAGCATGGATAGAAGATTGGCTGACTGGCAGGAGAAAAGGGCCACATTCTGTTTGGTTGCTGGTAACTAGCGGTGTTCTGCAGGGGTTGGTATTGAGACTACTTCTTTAGACATTCAATGTCAATGATTTGGATGTTGGAATTGCTGGCTTTGTGGCCAAATGTGATAGGTGTGGCAGGTGATACAACAGAAGGTGAAGGGGCAGGTAGTGTTGAGGAAGCAGAGTCTGTGGGAGGATGGAACAATTTGGAGAATGGGCAAAAAGTGGCACATGGAATATCGTGTAGGGAAGTGCATGGTCATGGCCATTGGGAGAAGGAATAAATGTGTAGACGACTTTCTAAATGTAGTGCGTGGCCAAGTGGTTAAGGCGTTGGACTAGCGATCTGAAGGTCGTGAGTTCAAGCCCCAGCCGAGGCACATGTTGTGTCCTTGAGCAAGGCACTTAACCACACACTGCTGCAGTCCACCCAGCTGAAAATGGGTACCGGCAAAATGCTGGGGGTTAACCTGGCGATAGTCTGGCGCCCTAGTCTGGGGAAGCCTTGCACTCTCAGTCACTTCACACCACAGAAACCAGCCTAATGAGCCTATAAGGCTTGGGTCAGCCTTTTTTAAACTTTCTAAATGGGGAGAAAACTCAAAGTCAGAGGTGCAAAGGTTCTCGGGAGTCCACATGGTAGGCTTATTCAGAAAGTGTGGCCAGGTGGATTCAGAATTGGCTTGCCTGCAGAAGGCAGAGGGTCATGGTGGAGGGAGTACATTCAGATTGAAGGGTTCAGACTAGTGGTCCACAAGGATCTGTTCTGGGACCTCTACTTTTCGTGATTTTTATTAACGACCTGGAGGTCGGGGTAGAAGGGTGGGTTGGCAAGTTTGCAGACGACACAAAGGTTGGTGGTGGTGTAGATAGCGTAGAGGATTGTCGAAGGTTGCAGAGAGACAGATATGGTTGCATAGGATGCAGAAATGGGCTGAGAAGTGGCAGATGGAGTTCAACCCGGAGAGGTGTGAGGTGGTACACTTTGGAAGGACGAACTCCAAGGCAGAGTACAGAGTAAATGGCAGGATACTTGGTAGTGTGGAGGAACAGAGAGATCTGGGAGTACATATCCACAGATCCCTGAAAGTTGCCTCACAGGTAGATAGGGTAGTTAAGAAAGCTTGTCAGGTGTTAGCTTTCATAGGTCGAGGGATAGAGTTTAAGAGTCATGATGTAATGATGCAGCTCTATAAAACTCTGGTTAGGCCACACTTGGAGTACTGTGTCCAGTTCTGGTTGCCTCAGTATAGGAAGGATGTGGAAGCATTGGAAAGGGTACAGAGGAGATTTACCAGGATGCTGCCTGGTTTAGAGAGTATGGATTATGATCAGAGATTAAGGGAGCTAGGGCTTTACTCTTTGGAGAGAAGGAGGATGAGAGGAGACATGATAGAGGTGTACAAGATATTAAGAGGAATAGACAGAGTGGATAGCCAGTGCCTCTTCCCCAGAGCACCACTGCTCAGTACAAGAGGACATGGCTTTAAGGTAAGGGGAGGGAAGTTCAAGGGGGATATTAGAGGAAGGTTTTTTTACTCAGAGAGTGGTTGGTGCGTGGAATGCACTGCCTGAGTCTGTAGTGGAGGGAGATACACTAGTGAAGTTTAAGAGACTACTAGACAGGTATATGGAGGAATTTAAGATGGGGGGTTATATGGGAGGCAGGGTTTGAGGGTTGGCACAACATTGTGGGCTGAAGGGCCTGTAATGTGCTGTACTATTCTATGTTTTATGTTCCTTGAGCAGGAATCCCTAAAGAATAACTTGTTGGTTGAGTTGGTGGTGAGGAAGGCAAATGCAATGTTAGCATTCATTTTGAGAAGACTAGAACAATGATGTAATAATGCTGAGGCTTTGTAAGGCATTTCTCAGTCTGCACTTGGAGTACTGTGAGCAGTTTCGAGCCCCTTATCTAAGAAATGTTGTGCTGGCAATGGAGAACGTCTGGAGAAGGTTCAGAAGAATTATTCTGGGAATGAAAGGGTTAACATATAAGCGCATGTGATGGCTCTGGGCCTGTACTCACTGGAGTTTAGAGAATGAGGGGGGATCTCATTGAAATCTATTGAATATTGAAAGGCCTAGATAGAGTGGATGTGAAGAGGATGTTCCTTATAATGGGTGAGTCTATGATCCGGCACAACCTCAGAATAGAAGGATATGTATTTAGAACAGATGAGGAGGAATTCATTGCCACAGATGGTTGTGGAGTCTTATCATAGAATATATTTAAAGTGGAGGTTGATAGGTTCTTGATTAGTCAGGGCATCAAAGGTTACGGGGAGAAGGCAGGAGAATGGGTTGAGGGGGATAATAAATCAGCCACGATGGAATGTTGGAGTACACTTGATGGGCCGAATGGTCAAATTCCCCTCCTATGTCTTATGGTCCTGGATGTGCTGATGGCCTTGCTCAGGAAACATCAGAGCCACACTTGCTTTTAACTCCACTCGTTCAATGGAGTCAGAGTAGTGTTGGTGTTTATTTATTTAGAAATACAGTATGGTAGCACTCCCTTCTGACCGCCCAAGGCTGCAGCACCCAATTACACCCATGTGGCCAATTACCTGACCAACTGGTTTGTTTTTGGAACGTGGGAGGAACCTGGAGTGGCACCTGAAGGAAACTGACACAGCCATAGAAACATAGAAAATAGGCCCTTCGAGCCTGCACCGCCATTCAGTATGATCATGGCTGATCATCCAACTCAGAACTCCTTACAGAGCAGCAGGAATTGAAACCAGGTTGCCGGTGCTGTAATGGCAGTTCACTGACAGCTGCTCTCTCGTACTGGCCTCTTTGTAAAATAAAGAAAAATCCCCAGATGAAGTAATTCCATTGAACAAAAATGGTTTAAGTTTCTTAAGTACATAGATGCTTTGTGTGCTGTGCTTGAGCCAAGAGTTTTCCTGTTCATTTGCCTGTCAAAATTCAAAGTAACTTTATTATCAATGTCACTCCTATTACCCTGAGATTCATTTTCTTATGCGCATTCACAGTAGAACAATGAAATGCAATAGAATCAATGAAAAACTACACAAACACCAATATGCAAAAGACAAACTGTGCAAATACAAAAAAGAAACAAAGTGATTACAATAATATTTCATGAGTAAATAATACTGAGAACTTGACATATGGAGACCTTGAAAGTGAGTCCATAGGTTGTGGAATCAGTTCAGAGTTGAGGTGAATGAAGTTGTCCATCTTGGTTCAAGATCAAGAGCTTAATGGTTGAAGAGTAATTATTGCCCCTGAACTTGATAGTGTGGGACCTAAGGCTACTCTGACTACTTCCTGGTGGCAGCTTCAAGAACTGTCAGTCCAAAGCAGTAAATGCAAGATATTTACCTTCCTTGAACACCTGAGCTGTTATAATGATATCCTCTCCCAGTTTGACTGCATTCATATACATTATATTCATGTCTATGCTAGCTGCTGGTAGTTCTTTGTTTTCTTCAGACTGTCTTATTTTTCTGCTCCGCCCATTAGAGTGCGACTATGGTTTATAATTATTTCTCACTAACTGGCCTCCCTTCTAAACAATTTTGTCAGTTTATAAAATATGGACTTGGTTTAATTATCTCAGCATGTCCATAACTCCTGAATGGTGAATCATTACTTCTTAAATTCCCAGCTTCTGAAAACCAATATTACAAGTCTAGTAGTTGTATTCCACAGCAGGTATAACTATGAACCTCTGATGCATAAACAATAAGCTAGAGTTCTGGGCTGCATAGAAATGAAGTATTTACAGTATAAGAAAAGATGAGCTTTTGCATGTTATTATTTCCACTGATGTCTAATGGGTTTAGAAACCCTGGTGGAAATTCATCCTGTTATATTCACTAATCACAATACAAATATGCAAGTTAAACTCCACGACTCAATCCATTAAGTACAACAGAAGTAGATTTCAGAGGAATTGAATATTAATGCCCTGAGCATTGGAAGACTTGGGTCAGAAGAGCATGGTTGCTGGTAGGTACAGAGTCGGTAAGGACTGCGTGGCGGTTCATGACAGCAGAATGGTTACGTGCCCTCACTGAATCCAGAGACTGGGCTAATAATCTAGGCACACTGAAGTTCTTAAACGGCAATTCAAATACAGTTAACTAAATCTGGAACAAAGAATCAACATTTCCGGCAAAGAAGGGTGTCAGCCCAAAACCTTGACTCTTTATTCCTCAACAGAGTTGCTGTCTGACCCGCTGAATTCCTCCAGCATTTTGTGTATTGTTCTGGATTTCCAGTATTGGCAGAATTTCTTGTTAACTAAATCTGGAAGGTGAAAGCTAGCTAAGATTTGGCAAATGAAACTGGATGTGTGCAAAATCAGACCTGGTTCACATAAGTTCTTTAGGGAAGGAAATTTGGCCGAACCTGGGTAAGTCATTGACACCTTGCAACTTGGAAGGGCATCTAGGTCATCTGTCTCAGCCTGAAACACCTACTATTTAATCTTTTCCATTGACCTGCTGAGTTTCTCCAGCATTCTGTGTGTGTTACTTTGATTTCCAGCATCTGCAGATTTTCTCTTGTTTGTTTTCTCTCCCCCTTGTGTTGTAACTGCTTATGAAGCTGGCATCATGCCATCGGAATACTTATTAGTTTTTTATCATTTGCAATTTGTTTGTCAAATGTGGAAATGACTCAGCTTTCACCCTACCTATGTCAGGACATTCACTATGGTATGGTAAATATCAAATCAAAAAAAAAATAGTAAACAGATCAGAAGCCACAACAATATTGCTGTGGCTGGTAAGTACTATTCTCTGAGAAATAACACAGGTCAAGGTAGTAAGCTCTATAGCAATTTGTTGCGAACTGCAGATATTAATAACAGGCATTCCTATCCCCAAAAGAGTACCTGTCTTGAAGTTAAAGATTAGCTTCATTTGTCACATGCATATTGAAGCATACAGTGAAATGCGTAGATTGGCAATCACCGACACAGTCTGAGCGTTGTGCTGTGGCAGCCTGCAAGTGTCACCATGCTCCTGGCAGCAACAGAGCATGCCCACAACTCACTAACCCTAACTGTATGTCTTTGGAATCTGGGAGGAAACCCGAGCACCCAGAGGAAATGCACATGGTCATGTTATGGTCCGGTCCGGAGCCTGCATTCCGAGTCCTGATCCGGTCCGTGGACTCCGGGTCTTATAGCCGTCCCTCCTTTCACCCTTAAGCCCAAACAGGATCATCTTGGCTTAAGGAGGCACACCTGATACCTATCAGCTGGCAGGTGTATATAAGGGGCTCTGGGACTGAGTCTAGTTTGGGGCGTGTGTGCGTGCATTGGCCCTACTATTTTGTCTGGTTTGTCTTGCCTGTCTATCCTGTTTTGACCTGGTTATCCTGTTTGCCCTGGCTTGGAGTACCCATGGTTAATCAACTAGTTCTGTGAGTCAGTCTTGGAGCCACCCTGGACTGAGCTCCCATCCTATCCCTTGCCTCTGTTGGGTAAGCAGGCTGGACTGCCATTGTCTGGAGGGGGCCTCTGCCCTTTCCTACCCCTCTCTTCTGATGGGTTATGCCCTGCACCTGCCCAGATGCCCTGTGACTTGCCCAGGCCCCTGTTTTCCTGCCTGGGAGGCTGGGCCCTGCCCAGGAGTTATGTGGCCTGCCCGGGGGCTATTCTCCCAGCATTCCTTGTCCTATAGACCCATCCTCTAGCCTAGCCAAGATCCTGCCTTTACCATGAACTCTCTCTGAACCCCAGGATCACCTTTGAATGCCACGTCCCTCATGCATGCCATGGTCGCCCCTTTAGCCTTTTGCCATGTTTTATCCTTTAGTTGTTCCTATCCTGCCCCTAGTAGTTCAGTGCCTATGTCCTGCATTTGGGTCCAGTCTCCATGTCCCCTTGTGACAGGTCATGGGAAATACATACTAACTCCTTACAGCCAGTGGCAGAAATCAAACCCCAGTTGGTGATTGCTGGTGCTGTGGAGTGCTGTCAAGAGTACAAATTTCAGCTTGTACACTGCTATACATTCTCTGATATCAAAATAAACCTTTGAAGTGGTTGTGTGAACTATTATCCCACCATGCTGTCCAAGGTACCTTTATAAGCAAAAGTTCATTTGTGAAATGTACTTATCCTTACATTAATAAAAGCAGCAGCCAATTGACAAACAGTTGTATGATAATGTCAATTTGGTGCTCCCTTGTGGAGCAAACTGGGCCCAGGGAACTGACTGTCCTATGTGCTTCAAAATGAAGTTGGGATATTTTAAAAAGAATGGGCACCTAGGGAAAGGGATCAGTAAGACATGATCCCAAATCTTCATTCTTCATGAGAGACCTCAAGGTCTTGAACATAGCAATGGTTTCCAGGGGAGACTGTATTAGGGTTAAATGATGGAGATGTCAGCATTAGAACTGGAGTTGCATCTGGTTTCAGTAGTTATAATTCATCAGTGGATCATACCATGAAGCTGCTTCTAGTGATGATTTCTATTGCCAACAAAATTAATTGCTTGAAAATTAGGCTTACTCAATTTGAGTAAGCCATACTCTGATATTGAATAGCTACTACTCTGGAATGATCCTCGTGTTAAGTCTATACAGACCTATGTATGGGAGGTTGGTCCATCATTAATGATGATGTATTACTGAAATAGCATCTCACACTTTTCATCTAGACCTGTCAAATCTGCCAAGGATCAATATGATAATCCTAAATAAGGTTACAAAGCAATATCGTGTGCACTGTCTTCCCTGGAACACATCCAGACTCTCATTAGCATTGACAAATGCTTGTTGAGTGGAAAGGGGCCAGATGGACTTCCCATCATTTTATTGCTGGGCTCTGATGCCCAGGCAGAAAGATCCTTGCATCACCCTTGTTAACATCTGTGTCTTCTTCTGGCAGCAGGGCTGAGAAACATCGTAGAAATGTAGTGGCTCTTGCATCGACTCGTTATGTGCCGGAAGGTATCTCCACTGCCAGAGATCTAGTCATAGTCATATAGCAGAGAAATGAGCTCTTCAGTCCACTATGTCCACACCAAACAAGTAACTATCTGTAAATCTCATTTACCAATACTTGGTCTGTATCTGCTAACCATTCAGTTATTTGTCTAGATGCAGAATGTAGCTGCCTGCTGACCATGAATGCTGGCCCTGTGTCATACACAAGGATATCAGAGTCCCTCTACAGCACTGTACTCCAGACTCTTCATTTAAATAATGTTCTGCCTTTCTATTCTTACAAAATTGCTAGAGAGTTTTCTACCTTGCCCTGTTGTATTTCTCATAATCGTACTTAACATCCAGAGTACACTCACTCACAGCAATGCTGATGTTGGCTTCTCATCTGTGTGCTAATTTTTTGATTTGATGCTTACCACACCACAGTGAATTCCCCAAAGTAAGTAGGGCAAAAGCTGTGCCAATTTCCTTCCCGTGCATTGAACTTCCCAGTATAATTCCCTCTTCCCCTTGAGATGCTCCCTAAAATCTCCTTTCTCTCATAGTTATTCCCTATTCCTCCACATTTAAAAATAAATCAATTGATCACTGGGATTTTTGCTTTAAAGATGTTGCATCAATGAAACTCATTGTCTATCTCATTCCACAGTTGTTTGTGCTTCCAATCATCAAAGCTCTTGGTTAGATTTCGAAGCAGTTTTTGACTTCCAACTCTAGGCCCCAATTCCTCCCATGACTCCCGGTTTGACGTCTCAAGCTGTTTACAGCCACCCTCCCCTCCTCCAACCGGTAAACTCAATGTACTCCACGTGGTCTTTTAAGAATTAGTCTTATTTGTCACCTGTACATCGAAATAGCAAAAACATAGTCAAATGTGTCGTTTGAGTCAAATCAAATCAGCAAAAGACTGTGCTGACAACACACACAAAATGCTGGTGGAACACAGCAGGCCAGGGAGCATCTATAGGGAGAAGCACTGTCGACGTTTTGGGCCGAGACCCTTCGTCAGGACTAACTGACTAAAAAAGATTGTGCTGGGCTGCATGAAAGTGTTACTTAGCTTCTGGCACCAACGTAGCATATAATCATACTCGCAAACCCTAACCGTATGTCTTTGGAATGTGGGAGGAAACTGAAACACCCAGAGGAAAGCCACACGGTAATGAGGACAGTACAAACTACTTACAGACAGCGGTGAGAATTGAACCTTAATCGTTGATCACTGTTCGGATTATTAACTGCTGCGCTACCATTCTGCAGGCAAAAAAATAGAATGAAATGTGTCGCTTGCATCAAATCAATTGCATCTTTGTTTCCTTAGAAAAGTACAGTCCTCACTCCGCTTCAGACAAAGATTGCAGAATTTAATTGGGGGAATCTTTTGCTGAAAATATCTTCTGACTGCAGAGCTGGCCCACAACAGTGAGCCTAAGACCAGCTCTGCGTGTCAGTGCTAAACAAATCCGTTAATGATACAATTATAGTTAATACCCTTTCCTGTCAAAGCTGGAATGTTGCTTGGAGCCTTTGAGGAGAATATAATCCACTCATTTTGTTCTCTTAGTGGGGTAAAAGGAATCCATGAAAGGAAAGTAAAAGCTTGCATGTCAGTCCTGGGACATCCCAAGAGTGTTTGAAACAAGTGAACACTTTTGAAGTGTAAAAGGGGAAATGCTTTTGCCAATCTGCTCATAGCAAGATCTTGCAAACAGCAAGTGTGGTAACAAAGGAGATTCAATTATTCTGTTGGTGAGGTGGTTGTTAGCCTAAGCACTGGACACCAGAGGACTAGAACTTGCAGTTAAATAGCAATTTTATCATTGAGGGATGAAATTCTGGCCAGATTTGCATTGGTAGCTTAAAACAGTTCACAGAATTCAACTCCAGCCTTCAGCTCTATGTATGGCAATATTATCCTGCAATAGATTGTGCTGTGTGTAGGAACAGTGAAACCTAATGTTGTCATATGCTATCGGTAAACTGAATGCCCAGGCTCTGGCATTTTTTTCTGGAGAAATTAAAGGAGCCATTCATTGCTTGGAGAGGTGAGTCCATTTGGCCAGTTGTGTTCAACAGGTATCATCAGCAGCACTCCACACAGGACAACCTCCATTGATACAGCACCTTCGTCAGCCACCAAAAGCCAATGTATTTTAAAGAACCGCAAGGAAATGTATCTCCACAGGAGAGGAGCAAGTATAACTGTCCTGGTCAGCCAGGCAGCTTTCACAGCAGAACTCCATTAATCCAGCAAGCCTGGGGCCTTTTAAGTAGCACTGACAGATTTTTCCATACTTTTGGATGTTACAACTACATAACTATTAGACTGTGCACTCAGACCCCTCATAACGCTACCCCACATAGCGCGGAGCCGTTACAATGTGGTTATTCAACTCTTTATTGAAATCTTTTTAAATGATAAAAAAAATCGTCAAACTTTTCAAGAGGGGTCACCATTACAGTAAACATTCAATCAGCCAATGAGAGCACTTTACATATGCTCTGAGCCACTCACAGCCAATCATGTATTAGGTCATGCTCTGCCTCCCCTGCATGTGTAAACATTCTTCCTCCCTCGCCAATTTATTTTTTCACCCATAATGCCTGGAAAACAGTGAGGATCGTGCATGTAAGATGTCTAGGAAAAGCATTTGCATGAATGTGAAAGTGCAAGTGATATGGCATTTGGAAGCCGGTGAGCATCAAGTTGATGTTGGCACCTCTTTGAAATTGGCTACATTGATGATCAGAGCAATTATAAAAAATGCAGATAAGATAAAAGCTTTTGCAACAACGACCTCTAAGTTATCATCAGTGAAGCTGACTCGTTCAAGGAGCCATTTGCTTGAAAAATTGGAAAATAGACTCAATATATGGGTGGCTGACCAAACACAATGAAACATGCCTCTAAGCCAGCTGAAAATAATGGAAAAGGCAAGATGCATTTTCAATCATATTCAAGAAGAGGAAGATACATTGATAACATTCGCAGCCAGCAGAGGTTGGTTTGATAGATTTAAACAGGACAGTAACCTGCATAGCATGAACGGAGTGTGGAAGAAGCTACTGGTCAGAAGCATGCAAAGACATCCTAGGATTTCAAGTAGAACCAGCCATCCAAAACGTCGTTGAACTGGCCAATGAAGTGGGATTAGAGGATGTTAATGATGGCGACGTTGAAGAGTTACTGCACTCTTGTGGTGAGAGCCTTAATAACGAAGAGCTTCAAGAATTGGCAGAGCAACACATCTTGGGCGAATCTGAGGACACGGATGGAGAAGAGGAAACACCTGCAAGAAACCTCACTACAAAATTCCTCAGCACTAGCATCACCACGAGCACACAAATCATGGACTAGTTCCTCGATAGTGACCCTGAATGGGAGCAAAGCAATAGGGCAAAATAAGTTGTACTAGACATGATTTCCTAATATTGAGAACTGCTTTATGAGAGGAAGCTTAAGAAAGGGCAGTCAAACCTTCATGAAGAAGAAGCCAAAGTTAGAGGAGGACCCACAGCCTGGTCCCTCCTGTAAGATGTAACCAAGACCTGCTTCCCTCTGCTGCTGCTCCATTGATGTACAGGTCAGGTCTATTTGCATGTTTGTTCTTCTACTCCTTCTTGCGCCCTTAACTCCTGGCGGAGTCGTCGGGGCACCATCATGACAAGCTTTGCAGCAGTCTGTTCCATCTGTCGCGGTTGTGTGCCAGGGCCTGGGTCACTGTAAATGTTTTCCTTGTCCATTCTTTAATGTTGTCTGTACATCGTTTCCTCTGTCTGCCCTCTCCTTTTCCCCTCCGCAGTTCCTTGTAGAACGGTCAAGTTCCTTTGCAAGGTCACTGGATCTTGTTACGTGGCCGTACCACCTCAGCTTTCTTTTCTTCGCCATCGTGAGGAGGTCTTCACGAGGGCCAGTGTGGTGCTGGATGGTCCTGCGGACCTGCTCGTTTCTGATGCGGTCCAAGTATGAGATGCCCAAGATGTTGCGATAGCATCTTGTTTCCAATGCCTGTATCTTCCTCTGTAGCTCTGCTGTAAGGGTCCATGTCCCGCACGTGTACAGGAAGATGGAGAATACCAATGCACGCAGGAGTCTGATCTTGTACTTCATGGTGATGTTGCTGTCCCTCCATATTGTCTTGATTTTGGATAGTGCAGTCATTGTCTGTGCAGTTCTTGCCAGGACTTCTGGTTTTGATCCTGGTGTGGAAACATGGAAGAAGTCCATGTTTGTTACGTCATGAATTACTGTGTATAGATAAAATAATATATATCCTGGGCTTGATTTTTTTAATCAGGCATACATGTCTATTTATGTAATGCTATAATGACCCTGTCTGGCGCAGATTTATATACTATTGCACTCTACTTCCGAGGAACACATTCTTAGTGCTAAGCGGGCTCTGAGCATATGTCCAAGGGTGAAATGGAGAAATGGGACTTGTTTTCGCTGCTGTTTGTTTTTTTTGTGTGGTTCTGCTGATCATTGTGGGCATGCGATGTTGGCACTGGAATGTGTGGCGCCCCTTGCAGACTGCCAGTTGTTAACACAACATTTCACTGTATGTCTTGATGTACACATGACAAATAAACCTCGTTCCTAAATCAGTTATTTACCAGAGACCCGGATGAGTTGAAAGGGAACATGGGATCCAGGTGCCCATGCATGGGAAGGGAACACAACGGGTTTCAGCTGGTGAGACCGATGCCATAAAGACTTCTGACAAGCCAGATAGTAGGTTATTGGAGTTTTGCTGAATTTAGGATCTGCAAACAGATTGAAGATCTGTTTGGAACAACTGTTAGACAATAGATCTACTGTTTGGAACAAGGTACTATAAAGGGAGTTGTCACGTAGAAAGATGCACAAGAGGGAATAAAAGATTACAATCCCTGGCAATTTCTAAAACATCTGTTCCTTATTGTCACACGTATTGAAGGATAGTGAAAAGGCTGTCTTGTATACTGTATGTAGTCGCCACCTTACACAGCTGGCTCACATACATATCAGTGACTGAAATACCCAAGTAGAGTGAACATGGAAAGGGTGTTTCGAATCGTGGGCGAATCGAGGGCCAGAGGGCACAGTCTCAGCATAGAAGGATGTTTGTTTAGAGCATATATGTCAAACTCAAGGCCCGCGGGCCGGATTTGGCCCGCGGTGGAATTATCTTTGGCCCGCGAGATAATATCTAATTACTATTAAAGCTGGCCCCAGTAATCGAAGCGCCTATGGCGTATGATATGGCTAATGCTGAGTTTATTCAGGTACCAGGTTTTCAGGGTTTTTAGTGTTTATTCAGCAGTCTTGCTCGGCAGTCTTCTTCATAAGAAACAGAATTTGTAAAGTGAAACACTTTGTAGTTATAGCAGAGACTGAGACACATGAGAGCAGGCTGAAAAAACGGAGGCAACGAAAGCTGCGTTCGCACGCGTCCGACTGATCCGGCCCACATGAAGCTGCATTTTGCTCAATCCAGCCCGTGACGTAAAATGAGTTTGACACCCTTGGTTTAGAGCAAAGATGAGGAGGAATTTCTTTAGATAGTTGGTGTTAAATCTGTGGAATTCATTGCCATAGAAGGCCAGATCATTGGTGTTATGTTTTGTTACTCCAAAACATAAAACTAATCAAAATAAAAACAGCTGGGAATAACATGTCTACTTCATTCTTACTTTAGTGAGGCACGTAAATAAGATGACGTATCCCATTCGCATACTTTTACATGCAACCTGTAATTACTTATGTAAATAAAAGAATGCTTAATCAAACAATGTATTTACAATATTATCAAATATTAAATACACAACAATTGGGTATAATTAAATTGGAGTTTGATAGGTACTTAATTAGTATGGATGTCAAAGGTTGCAGGTGAATGGATTTGAGGGAAAATGGTGTTGATGGGCCGAATGCTCCGATTCTGCTCCTGTGTATTATGATCTTGCAGTTTTGTCTGTTTTAGGGATTGGTATGGGCAGGGAATCCAGGGATTGCTTTCCTGTTCTTATTTGGAACTTCAGCAGAGGGCCTCTTCCATCCAATTGAGGGAACAAGTAGAGGCTCAGTTCAAGGTAGTTACTCCGATACAGTGACAGTACTTCAATATCACACTGGAGAATCAGTTACGCTTGTTGCATTCTGAGCTCCAGAGCAGGACTTGTGGGTAAATGTCCTCCTTTTAATATGCAGTGTTTTGGGGATAGAGAGAAGTAGGTTATCAGGATTGAGGGGAATGTGGCTGAGGAAGTGGGCAAAAGGCTGTAATAGAGCAGAAGGACAACACAAAAGGATAGAGGAGGTGAGAGTTGGCCAGTAAGCCCTCCTAATGTAAATGGGACAGGCTCTGAAGTAACCTTGTTGATTTTATTGTTATTTAACCCAGCACAATAAGATTCCACAAAGCCAGGAGCAGGATTGACCATCTGAGCTGTAGCCTTGGTTGAGCAAGATCCTCAATGAATAAGCACAAGAGATTCTGCAAATGCTGGAAATCCAGAGCAACATATATAAAATGCTGGAGGAACTCAGCAGGTCAGGCAGCACCTATGAAGGGGAATAAACAGAGAACGTTTCAGGTCAAGACCCTTCACCTTGCAGGTCCTAATGATGAGTTTTGGCCTGAAACATCAACAGTTTATTCCCCTGCATAGATGCTGTCTGACCTGTTGAGTTCCTCAACCATTTTGTGTGTTGACCTCTTCAATAATTATTTAGCATCCACTGAATACTCACTGACTGTTGATTGTCTCTTTCAGACTGTGGCAACCTCCCTTCGGTGCCAACACTGAGAGTGCATACTGTGGGCTAAAATCTCAGTAGTAAGACCTGTGTAGTGTTGATACTGAGGGAGAACTGCTGCTCGTGAATAATCGTTCCCTGTCTTGCAGGCAAGCTCGGAGTTAGGGCGATAGCCCTGCCGTGATTTGTGATGGCACTTTCCTTTAACTTTACTGTGGGAGTGTTAAATCTGCAGTTGGTCAGCAAGTGGAGGCAGCCACGGCTGTCAGCCAGGGTCGTATACTTGATGTGTGATGGCGATCTCACAATAGGATTACTGGCTGTGAAACCATCACTGCAGCGTTTATGGAATGCATCCTACAGCTGGCTGCTGAAGATGTTACGCTCAGCACGTTTATTAGGAAGCATTAAGTCGCTGCATCTGAGCACTTGTTTATCGGCAGAGTCACCCGCTAAAGCAGCCCCTGCAAACGCTCACCACATCCTGCATTAATTCGGAGATCCTTGGAGTCACTGTGTGAGAAAGGGGAATCAGTGATGGGTCGGTGGGGGGGGGGGGGGGGGCGGGTTTGTTAAGGTTAGGGGAGGAGCTTACAGAATTTCAATGGGGAATCATGGGTGTGTCTCTCAATTGACTGCAGACAGTTTGTGAAGGGAAACTGGAAACTGCGTGGGGAGGAGAGATTGTGGGATGTAGTAAGGAACTCTGGCAGAGTGCAAAAGACTGGTGGGGGTGACCGTGGGAGTAAAGAGAAAGCTTAGGGTAAAGAGAAAGGGGCATTGTTGGATGAAATTGGGGCATGTGGTTAAAATTTTACCCCATTCCTCTGCAATCAGACACTGTTTCGGAGTGAATGCTGAAGGGAAGTCAAGTAACACTCTGCTTCACACAGAAAGTGTAGATGGCCCTGTATAGTGGGAGGGAGGGAATAAGAAGGAAGGTGTGGTATGCTCTTGTTGCTTCGGAAAATCCCAAGGGTGTCATTTGATTTGCAGGTGTCGCACCTCAGTTTGTTGAGTATTCGCTTTCCATTGCTATCATCAGTGAAAGGAGGTACAGGAGCCTGAAGTCCCACATTCTACATTTTAGGTCCAGCTTTTTCCCCTCTGCCATCAGCTTTCTGAATATTCCGTGAATCCATGAACACTGCCTAAGTATTCCATTTTTTGCACCATTATTTATTTTTATTTTAACAGTTTTATATCTTGCACCTACTCAAAGTGTCAGTGATAGTAAACTCGATTCTGTATTCATCATTTTGACTCATCTGAACCCAGAGCGGTATCTTTGTTACCTACTCTGATCTGTCCTACATCTCCAATAGGTTAACTACTGGTAAGAAAAACAGATTAAAGAACATATTTATAATAATGTTCTACAGTATCCCCGGTAGTAAATTGCTTGTAAAATAAAGGTAAGCTTGATCTCACAGTCTTCCTGGCCGTGGGCTCTTGCACCTTATTGTCTGCCTGCACTGCCCCTTCTCTGTTACTGTGACCCTATTTTCTTTATTCAGTTATTGCTACCTGCATGTACTACTTCAACGTCATTGTGTTTTCAAATGGTTCATATGGATGGCATGTAAAGCTACATTTGGAAATAGTAAGCCAACTATTATTATATAGAAACGTAGAAAACCTACAGCACAATACAGGCCCTTCGGCCCACAATGCAGTGCGGAACATATACTTACTTAGAAATCACCTAGGGTTACCCACAGCCCTCTATTTTTCTAGACTCCATGTACCTATCCAGGAGTCTCTTAAAAGACCCTATCGTATTCGCCTCCACCACCGTAGTCAGCAGCCCATTCCATGCACTCACCACTCTCTGCGTAAAAAACACTTACCCCTGACATCCCCTCTGTACCTACTTCCAAGCACCTTAAAGCTGTGGCCTCTCGTGTTAACCATTTCAGCCCTGGGAAAAAGCCTCTGACTATATTATTTCCATATATTATTTTTGTTTTTGCATGATTTTTAATCTATTCAATATATGTATACTGTAACTGATTTATTTATTTTTAAAATTTTGTCTTTTCCTTCTATATTATGTATTACATTGAACTGTTGCTGCTAAGTTAACAAATTTAACATCACATGCCAGTGATAATAACTCTGATTCTGATTCAATTACCCTCGTACAGTATGAGGTGAGTTGGCCTTTTTTTGTGCTTAGTCTCTGAAGTGGGACTTGAACACTGGACCTTCTGTATTGTGCATGAATGTTAAATCGCACAGAGATATTCCTCCTAAAATTAGTCATAGAATCAAACAGCACAGAAGTGGTCTCTTGATTCGACGGTGATCATCAAGCTTTCAGTTAGACTACATTAATCCCATTCTTTTCCCCTCAACTCAGCTGCTTCTCCCTGCCCTTCCCCCAGTTCTCCTGCTACCCACTACTTTAGGAGAAAATTTATAGTAACCGGGCAACCTACCACAAGCATGGCTTTGGGATATGGGAGGAAACTTGGAGCACTACAGGGAACCACATAGTCACAGAAAGAACATACAAGCTCCAAGTTCAAGGTATGATTATTATCAAAGTTATGTATACATTATACCGGCTTGAGATTTGTCTTCTTGCAGGCAGCCACAAAACAAAGAAACTCTAAAAGACCACCAAACACTCAACATGTAGAGAAAAGGAACACTGGGTGTTTGACTGTCTTTATTTTAATGGGTTCTTTCGGGTTTCTTTATGGGTTTCCACACACAATACCCAAGTTTGGGACTAAACCTGGATCGCTGAAGCTTTGTTGCAATATTGTTAACCACTGTCTGAAGTCTAAATTTAAATCATGGAGATGGGAGTGGAATTTGTCATCCAAGACTGAAAGCTTGGGTCTTACAATGGGGTTTGGGCATAATGTCTCCCAGGACTGCATGGCCTGGGAGCTATGATGCCCAAACTCATTATGCCCTTTGCCCACCAGGCCTTTCCATTCAAAAAAGAAGAGAAATTTAATCAACATTTTGAAATTAGAAAAACATGTTTGTGGCTATATCATAGCCAAAACTCCCAAGGAGCAAAGAAGCTTGATTGAATGTTTATCTCCAAATTTGAGGCTCGTCTGGCACAGAACACTAGCCCTTGTCACATATAGAGGAATTTTTACTGCCATTTCAGTGTGAATGCACCTCATTTTTTTGGAGGGAAAAGGTCTTTCTCTGTGGTGAGATTTGAACAAACAGTTACACAGTGCATTATCAAATAGGTAAACTGTAAACTTGTAAATCTTGTGTGTTTGAGGTTTTATTGCTAGCTGTTGAATGAGCCATTCATCTCCTTCAGCTCAGAGTACATTAGGCCACTTGTGCTCAGCCATGCTGATGTTCCCCTCCTGCTCACTGCACTCCCGCACACAGCCTCTCTGCCTCTTTATAGCCTTCAGTTACAGGAAAGTCTGCTTGTTTAGTATTTTTAAATTAAAGCGGAAAAAAAGGTCCAATTGCTAATGGAGCTCGATTGGGCCGTGTGGAGACACCATCCAGACTATGAAGGTCAATTACCCCCGTGGCTGCTTTTTTTTTCCTAACTGCACATTATCAACCTTATTTACAAGAGGTTGGGGTAAATTTCAAACAGCTGCTAGGGAGTACAAGGCAGTCACTGCAGTTGGCCTGCCAACGCTGGAAGTATTTACCCCTGCTTTGTAAATCCCTCCTCCGATCCCACCGCTCTTCTCCAGCCCTTCAGCTCCCTGATCCTTTGGCCTCTTTCCACCTCTGTTTCTTTCTCATCCTTGACAGGAATCACTCTGTTACCTGCCTACATCTGAAACTCTGGAAATCCAAGTCTCATCGTTTCCTACTTCTCTCTCCGTAAAGACACTCTTCCCATTCAACAATATATTGGAGGCAGATATTCTCAGAACATTTAAGGATCTAGAGCAGCAGTTCCCAACCATTTTTATGCCATGGACCCCTAATACTAACCGAGGGGTCCGTGGACCCCAGGTTGTGATCACCTGATCTAGAAGAACACTTAAATTGCTGTGCGTAACCTGAGTGACGGTACATGGGAATTATTGGCAATGGGTACTCGATGGTTGTGCTTGGCTCTGATTCTGCATGTAATTTATAACAAACTATGAGAACGTAGAACAGTACAGCACAGGAACAGGCCCTTCAGCCCACTATTTCTGTGTTGAAATGATACCAAACTCATTGAAAAATCTATTGCCTGCATGTGACCCTTCTGTTCCCTGCATGTTCTAAAGCCCACTGTGAAGCGTCCGCTTCCACAATTATCCCTGGCAGTACATTCTAGGCACTTATCACTGTCAAAAATAAAATTGCCCCTCACATCTCCTTTAAACGTACTTCCTCTCATCTTAAACCTCTGCCCCCTAGTATTTTACATTTCTACCCTGGGATAAGGAGCCTGATGCTGGAAGCCGAAAGCAACACACACAAAATGCTGGAGGGACTCAGTAGGTTAGACTTCCTAGTGTTTCTGATTATTTATTTATTTACTTATTCCCTCAGAAACCACTATCCGGTCTCCCCTCAGCCTCCAATGCTCTAGAGAAAGCAAATTTATCCAACCAAGTTCAATAGCACTGCTGAGATATATACCTTTTCAGTCCCTGTTCTCAAATCATAAAGTACGTGCCAAAATGCTACAAGTACATCAGATGAACTAGGGACCTCTTTGCCTTGGTTCGCTGTATAGATTTGTTGAACAAAGGGGAAAATTGACAGCTATGAGCAAAGCCTCTGTCGTCTACAACAAAGGTTCTTTTTCTCATTGCTGAATATCGCTGTTGATTTGATAAAAACTTTAATGCTTACAAAGGTCCAACAGCCTTGTGGTTTAAATTAAGCCTTGTAAATAATGCAAGAAAAAAGTTCAATAAATAAAAATGACAGAAGAATTATTCTCTTCAAAATTATAAACCTCTGTTGGGAACAGAAGACTTTAAAGCAATCTCAAAAATAAACATTCAGTATGAGTTCAGATCCGCCTTCTAACTTGCCTTCTCAGGGGATTCCTCCCCTCCCATCCACCTGTAAGCATCACCATTGATTTTAAGGAGAACAAGGTAATTCTTCCCAATGTTTTGGGCCAATAGCTACCTTACTTTAAATGAATCATTGGCTGTCCACTTCCCTCCACAGATGCTGACTGACCCTTGAAATTCACCCACCAGCTTGTGTTTTACCCTAGATTCCTGCAACCACAGCTTATTGTGTCTTCATTCCAAATTTGGTTTGTTTAAACGCAGATGTGTTATCATCAGAACTCTTTTATCACGAGGAAGGAGATGTTGTCATCTGTACTTACTGCATGTGTGATTGATGGTTGGCTGCTCTTAAAGGACTAGCAAACCGTTCAATACCCCCAGCACCTACAAAGCATTACGCTCAGCAGTTCAGACACCAGCCATCACAGGAAGTAGATGTCAACATTTCATCTGGACTGACATTAGAGGTCGACTGCCCATTTCCCTCTACAGTTACTGCCTAGCCTGCCGAATTCCTCCAGTAGTTTGTTTCCTACTTCAAATTTAGACAATTGAATTCAAATCCTCAACTAAACTTGCATTCATTATCTCCATTTTGTGACTCCACTGTAACCAAACCAATCCCCATCCTCTGACGTTAGTGCCCTTGCTGTGTGTTTTAGGCTCTTGTAGGAGCTTCCTGATGCTAGCAATGAGAAGGGGCCATGTCCTGTGGGATGGGGTGATTTATCACTTCAAGCCTGGTGGTGGTCTACCTTGCTGCCTCAGAAGGTGCTAGAAGGCAAAGCCCTCAACACGTTTCATGTAGAACTGAATATGCCCTTACAATGGATCTTACAATCTGTTTACAGACTTTGTAAATCTTGTAGGTCTGGACAGTTTTTGTAGGCTGGCTAGGTGATGGGCCGAAGGTGTTCTTTCTACACCACTAACTTCGGTGGTTCAGTCCGGTGCTTTTCCACAACCTGAGGACATGTACCCACACTTTCACACTGTAATCACCATTGCTGAAATATGACAGCTAATTTGTGTACACCAGATCTCACAAGCGGCTAAAGGATAATTGGATAATCTGTTTGTGTCATTGATTGAGCGATCCGCATTGGCCGGGTATCACCACTCTTCTCTGCGGTGTCATGGGATCTTGGGAGAAGGAGACCCAGTTGTTTTGTTTTTACTGTGTGCTGTATCAGCAGTTTATGGTCGAAATGACAATAAAAAGCGACTTGATTTGACTCGGCCCAGTTTCGCGTTCCATCGGAAAGATGGCACCAACTGCAGTCCAGCAATCCCTTGTTGGACTAGGGGTGTCTGCTGAATGATGTCTCTGGGACTGGTTGAGAAGAATCACTGTATTGTGTGATCAAACTGTAGTTGCCATACAATATCTCTCTGTAATGGGTTGCTGAATTCATGGTGTTGAGGTGCTTTCCAAATAACATAATTAAGCTGTTCAGTGTATGCAGTCTGATGACCACCCTCCCCCTCCCACCAACCAGGCCTCATTGCTTACAGGGCAGAGCCATCTGTCAACACAGTGACCTTTTCCTGTGACCTATTCAACACGCTGAATGAGTTCTTGCATCAAAGTGCTTCATATTTCCGTCTGAAATCCAGATTTGGTGATGATTCTTTTCATCCTTGGCTGTTGAGTAGCTCTTTTCTTTGTGCTTTGCAGCGAGTTAAGAGCACAAAAGAATCAATGTTTGTGGATTCACATGAGAAAGTCAGTTTCCTGAAGGCTGTCAGTTGTCTACTGCTAAACTATCTCTCTGGATGCAGGCTGGACTGATTGGAGGTGAGGGGTGGGTTAGGAAATTAGCATAATTTTTGTAAAACGCCCAGACAATATTTACCTTCGTGGAGAGGAAAACAGAGTCTATAAGGGCATCTCTGAAAGTGGTGGTGGTGGTGGGGGAGAGAAACAATTACACCATGCACTTCTCATGCAGATAAAACTTGCCTCTTTCCAGAGCAGCTCTTGAAATGAAACCCTTGTGTCCCATCCTCCTTTAGTGTGACTTCTCCCGTGCCATGAGTAAAAACAGTGTCCCTCCCTGGCCGTACAATACACCGCCTATTGGCACCACCTTTCAGATGGAATATCAAGCTGTGTGCTGTTCATTCTACCTCAGGAAAATATAGAACATCCTCCCTCGCCGTTAGGTAGCCTTTGAGTCAACGATGGTGCCGCTGTGAATGCTTTGAAACTCCAATGAGCTGGAGTTTGGTGGAGCTGCACTAGAAGATTTTCCATGCTTTTGAGTGTTAATCTTATTCATACCCAAGCAGGCTCATTTTTAACATGTTACACTTGTAGCATAATATACTTTCAGGTGAGCTTAAAGCAAAGATTCCCAACCTGAGGCCCACTGACCCCTTGGTTAATGCTAAGGCTCCACGGCATAAAAATGGTTGAGAACCCCCTGGTTTAACAAGAGCAGGAAGTATAAAAGCAGTAAAACTCACCCACATTCCTGACCTGTTGGCTCACCTGTTGTAGGTTAATGGGTGAGCAAGATGCCTGTTAGTCAAGATTTTTGGCTAGCCAAAGGTGCCAAAATCTTGGAGTTTTGCTCAGAACTATTTAAAAGACAAATGTCCAGGAGAGGGAGAGAGGGAGGGAGGGAGGGGGGGGGGGGAGAGAGAGAGTGTGTGTGTGTGTGTGTGTGTGTGTGTGTGTATGCATTTGTTCCGTGTGTGGCATATGCCCCTTGTGTGTTCTGTGCTTGTTTCTGCTATGCATAGTCTCACCTGTATACTGTGTAAATAAAAAAAATAATCTGAAGCTTGCAGATTATTGAGTGACAGTGTCAGAATCCACCTGGGCTCTGCAAACCTCTAAATTATTTTCTCCCTGATCCTGAGTGGATTGAAGAGCTCCTCTGTAATGGATGTAATTACCTAAACTAGGCCAATTTCGGCTGTTGACACAAATCACGTGTAAATGTCCAGTAGCCTGATCAATTGGAGCCAGTGATGACTTGAGCTGTGATTCATGGCTTTCTGTGGCTCGTGCACAGACTTCCTGTAATAACTTGGTTCTTAAATGTTACAGAATGGACATTTGGCACTTAACATGGTGCTGAGATCATTCTCGGATGCTTTAGCCTCCTGATGATAAGATAAAAACTTTATTTATCCCAAACGAAATTATTGTTGCAAGGTTGTTCAGTCAGAAAGGTATACTTTAAAATACAAAATGTAGGCATTGAGGTATGAAAAAATACAAAATGTACAATAAAAAGTAATAGTGCAAAATGCAGATGTGCAGTGAAACCATATACTACAGGAGAAGGAGAAGCTCACGGGAACCTAAACTGAAACACTATTCTAATTAAATTGAGCAGTTCAGGGTAATAGCTTACCAAGAGTGAAATAGTATATTAGTAGGCTGTTCAGCCATCCCTTCACTGCTCTTACCCCAGCACCCTAAAGTAGTTGTTTCCTCTAGTTATTCAGTTTTCAGGAAATCCATCTGCCTCTGCTTCCACTGTCCCTCGGGTACAGACCAGGTGCTGACAACTCACTGCATCATTTAAAAACAAAATTCTCGCTCTCTTTCCCTTCTGTGTTTCCCAGTCATTTTTAAATCCACGCCATTCTGGCCACTAGAAACAGTTTCTCCGTGAAAACTTTTTGGAGCACCTTAACTGCAAGCAGCACACACACAAAATGCTGGAGGAGCTCAGCTGGTCAGGCAGCATCTATGGATGGGAGTAAACAGTCAGTGTTTTGGGCCGAGACCCTTCATCGACTGCTTGCACCCCTCCGTAGATGCTGCCCGACCTGCTGAATTCCAACAACAATTTGTGTGTAGTGCACCTTAACCACCAGCACTTCAGTGAATCTCTGTCCTCTTAACATTTCAGATCAGTGGACATGTGGTGGAGGAGGCTGACATTTCAAGGAGAAAATTGGTTCATGTTTTAGGCTTACTGAAGCAGAGAGAATCTCTTCCGCCAGTCAGGGAAGTTAGAGGATAAAGAAGGGTGGGGTAAGGTTACAGCTATATATTAAAAAAACAGTTTACATAGTTTATTGCAGGGAGTTTGGGAGGTGAACAGAAAAATCAGTTTTCCCTGGGGTGGGCCACAGCAACAGAAACCAATGTGTCATGTTCCAGTTTATGGAGGGCAGTAGCTTCTGGGAAGAAGTCATGTGCAGCTCTCAAGGGATTCAGAGCAAGGCTCTGACTTACGGTAATGGGTACAAGGGTTTTAAAAAAACCTGGAACCCAGCATTCTCAAGGGTTGCAAACAGTAAGAGGAGACAAGTGATGCGTTACTCGGACTGCAGTGTCGTGCTTCAGTAATCTGGGAGCTCCAGTTTCCTTTTACGTTACCAAGCCCTACGGTTTTGTTGGTGAATTGGTCACATTGGTCTATTTGGGGAGCCCAGGCTTGTTGAGCCAGCAGGGCCTATTACCTTGCAGTATCTCCAAAACTAAAATAGAAATATTCGACATCTGATTTGGAGACAATGTCACCGGAGCAACCAGGGAATTAAGGTTCTAATAATTAACAGAAGATTCGGGATTTTTAAAGAAAACTAACCTCATTAATGATGACAATGAACTACCTGATTGTCATCAAACCCCACCTGGTTCATCATTGCTTAGGGAAGTAAATCTGTTACAACAGACAGTCTGTTGGAAGAACTCAGCAGCTTGAGCAGAATTGGTTGTCCTTGGTCTAGGCTGTATGTAACTCTATTCCCACCAATGTGATTAGCTTTTAAATAGCTCAGTAAGCCAATCAGTTTGGGAAGCAATAAAGTTAAGTTTATCGTCATGTACACAAGTGCATGTATTCAAAGGTGCAGTGGAAAACTTGCAGCAACCACTACGGGAAGGATGTTGAGGTTTGGAGAAGGTGCAGAAGAGGTTTACCAGGATGTTGCCAAGTTTGTAGGACATGTGGTATCATGACAGGCCAGACAAATAGGTAATTTTCTCCGAGCGGCGAAGGCTGAGGGAAGATCAGATAGAGGTTTGTAAGATTATGAGAAGCATAGATAGAATAGACAGGGAGTATCTTTTTCATGAAGTAGAAATGTCTCATACCAAAGGTAAGAGGGGGTAGGTTCAAAGGGGATGTGAGGGGTAAGTTTTTTACTCAGAGAGTGGTGAATGCCTGGAATGTGCTGCCTGCTATGGTTTTGGAGGCAAATATGTTTGAGGCTTTTTAAGAGATGTTTAGACAGGCATATGAATATGAGGAAGATGGAGGGGTAAGGACATTGTGTAGGTAGGAGGGATTGGTTTTTGGGCTGAAGGGCCTGTTCCTGTGCTGTACTGTTCTATGTTCAGCATTACAAGTAGACAGCATTTATTTCACTGTATTGGCTCCCTTCCTGTTTACTGTGTGTACCTTGGACTTTAGATACCACACTGAGTCATGTCATCTGCAGGAATTCTCTGATGCAGGCCTCTCCTTCACATGTTCTACCAGTCTGTTGCCGCCAGTCCAATCTTCAATGCAGTGGTGTTCTGGGGCAACGGGCAATGCTATCAAGCTCAATAAACTGATTAGAAAGGCTGGCTCTGTTATAGGAGTCAAACTGGACACACTGGAGGCTGTGGTAGAACAAGGGACCTTATGGAAAATCCAGGCATTTCTGGACAATGTTTCTCACCCTCTGCATACCATCTTGCCTGAACAGAGGAGCACTTTTAGTGATAGTGTTACAGGTCAACGTTTCTGTGAGCGTCACATTAAACGCCTGGACAAGGTGGCTGGATGACGTCAGTATAACAAAATGCAGACAGATTGCTGGGACATTCAAGAGGGAGAGAGTTAAGACTTCGGACCGCAAGCAGGAGTTGGCTACAGTAATCGGTGAAGTTTGATACTTTTCCAAGCCCAAAAGATTGGATTGATTAGCGGCAAACAGTGCATATTGGATACGTGACTGTCACTTTGTACGATCCATATGTGGATTCCTGGAGTACTCTGTGGCGACCACTTTTTGTTAACCCGTACATGGATTTGGGTGTGTAATGTGGTGACCACTCGTGCTAAGGAGTATTCTGTGACTGTTACCTTGTGATACCTCTACATGGATTTTAGAACACTACTCGTCGGCTGAGATCTTCTGTGACTTTTACCTTGTCTTCCCAGCTGGAACCTGTGAAATTCTTTGTGGACGCCTCCCCGTTACATTTGAATGTGGATTTACAAGTTTCTCCTCTCATCTATTCCGTGGATTACCGGAACTTTCTAGCTTGCCATCTTAAGACTTTAAGAACTGTCCCTAAGCCTGACAGTTTGGGAGCCACAAATGCTACTGTTAACTTCTGTTTAGGAGAGTAGTTTGTTTAATGTTATGTATTTTGGGTAGATACTAATAAAAATTAGTTGTTTAACATTAAAACTTGACTCAGGTTGTAGTCTAATGCTGCTGGTGCGTAACAGTAGTCTATCTAAGACAACTGCGTTGCTCCGAAGAGTGCTATATGAGGTCATTCTTACCTTCGGCTATTACGCTCTCTAATGAGTCAACCTAAGTCAGGGAAGTGATGACTCCCTCTTGTTAGACTGTTTGATGTAACATTATTTTTCATTCTTTCTTACTTCGCTTTGAATATTTATATACCTGGTCACTTGCAATTCTACGGTGATACTGTCATTTCCTTTGAGATCAATAAAGTATCTATCCAAATTAACAAGAAGTAAAAATTAAACATATACATCCAAAATTATACCAGAAAGAACTCAAGGTGGAACAATAAGAAATAAAGGCCATTGCAGTACAATGTAGTTGTAGTGTTGCTATCTGAGGTAGTGATGAAGGTTGGGCAGTTCAAGAACCAAGTGATTGAATTAGTTACGGGCTGTAAGTTCTGGCCTTACCCGTGATATTCACATCGTATGAATGAAACAAAAAGGAAAGCTGTCACTTCTGCAGCATTTCTCCAACTGCTCTTAGCTGCCCAGGGTTTTGCAAATAAAATAGGCGTGGACTGCACCTCAGGTAATTTATAAATGAATTCTTGAAATGTAAGATGTACAAAGGCTGTTGTTTTAAAATGAATTGCTTGGAGAATAATATATCTGAGTGAATAACCAATACTTTCCTTTTCTTTTCAGGTAAGTGCAACATGCTTTATCTTCCTAGAGCTTGCTATGTGCTGTAGTAATGAGATAGCAAGGGATTAGCTGGAGGATTGCAAGCTGCACACTGAGCTGAGTCCCCCTGGGATTGTGGAGCAGACGAGTATCTCGACAACTACTCGGTAATGTTGGCGTATTTTCTTTATGATTTTGTGATTTGTTGGCACGAAGCACTCCCAGCTCTTGTATTGTACCAGTCTGGCCGTGCCAGTATCCAAAGTATTGGCCCATCTTCAGCTGCTTAATTCAGTCAGAAAGCCAGCTCACCTGGGGTGCGTTGAGACCACGTTGCCCAGTTTGGTCTAAGATATTCCAGGAGGATTGATCACATGAGCCCCTGGCTTGCCCTGGTGAAACTGTGGTTTTCCCATCTGTCTTCAGTAGTTCTGTAACTAACTAGAATATTTTCAAAGAATTATAAAGGGCACCTCAGCGATCCAATAATATCCTTCCTTGGCCTCTCAGCACAGTGTCTGGGTGAGTGATCTTGAAATCCTGGAAACACCAAGACTGTACAAACCCACAAAACTGCAGAAAGCTAACTTGGGTAATAGTTATTTTATCAAATAAAAGCAAGTAGACATACATTTTTTATAGTCCCCTTTCAGAATCTCCCAAACTATTTTACAGCCAATTAGAATTTGTTTTTTTAGGAATTGGTTTATTTACCGGGATGCAGTAAAAAAAATTGCATATGAATGAGATCATTACACAGTGTATTGAGGTGTAACATAAATCAATAACAGTGTCTCAGAGTTACAGAGAAAGTGCAGTGCAGGTAGACAATAAGGTGCGAGATCATAATGAAATGGATTGTGAGGTCGAGTCGAATTTATTACCCAATTTAGTCACAGAGAGCTCCCATAAAAACTGTTGTTTCATAACTACAAAACATAAAACTAATTGAAAGAAAACTTGGAGCTGAGAATAACATGTCTTCTCTGGTTTTATTTTTAATTTAGTGAGGCACACGCTTACTATATGGTGGCGCGTGATGACTATTGCCATTTACGTATATTTACAGAAAACCCGTAATGAATTATCTAAACAGCAAAGAATGCTTAACAAACAATATGTTTACAGTATTGCTCAAATATTCCTGAAATATTAAATACACAACAAATACTAATGATGAAACCAAGTAATGGGAGGTAAGGGGCCAGAATGCTCTAGGCTATCACCCTGAAATAATGCAGTAGGATTGTGTGTGTGTGTGTGTGTGTGTGTGTGTGTGTGTGTGTGTGTGTGTGTGTGTGTGTGTGTGTGTGTGTGTGTGTGTGTGTGTGTGTGTACAACATCATCTGTACTCCCTGTAACTGTATGGGGCTTCCTGTGTGTTCCACTTTTCTTCCACAGGTTGCTACAATATTTTTGTATGAATTCTTTCAAGTTTACATTAACAAGAGTAAAATAGTTGCTTTTCCCATCTATTATATCCACTTTGATACTGATATTGCTTCATTATTGTCACAGGTGTCAAGTTTCCATAAAAGCTTGTCTGGTATACTGCTCATTAAGATCATATCATGACACAGTACATTCAAAAGAGTAGAATGTTTATAGTGTAAGTGGTGAGTAGATCTGCATGGAGCAACAAGTCGCCTTGCTCTAGTGCCATCTTGGGTCAATCTTCCATTCTGTTCTGTTTCCATCTCTCAATATGGAATATGATGCTCAATATGCATCACCAATTTGTTACTTGAGCAACGCACACAAAATGCTGGACGAACTCAGCAGGCCAGGCAGCATGTACGGAAAAGAATCCTGATGAAGAGTCTCGGCCTGAAACATCAACTGTACTCTTTTCCATCAATGCTGAGTTCCTCCAGCGTTTTGTGCATATTGCCTGGATTTCCAGCATCTGCAGATTTCCTCTTGAATCTGTTACTTGCGTCTTGATGTTGAGATCGCTGTGCCCTCCCTTGTCAGCAGCTTCAGCCATGACGGTGAGAGGCATTCACAAATTCCACTGCTCGATAAGCGATGGGGAAGGGATCATTATGTAGAGGGAGGTAGCAGCTGGTATGGGGTGGGTTAGAATTCCTAAACGACGCTCACTAAATCCAAAATTAACCCCAAAGTATCATTACAAAGCCTCACCTGTGGACAGTAAAGAGGAGGTCAGAAAAATCCAGTGTGTCACGTGGGGAAATGCATCTCCAGTAATCCAGACTCAGTCTTCATCCTGAGTGTTGACAGCGTGGAGTTGCCACGATTCACCTGTAACTGCATGGGTTTTCCTGCGTCCTTCAGTTTCCTCCAACATGCTGAAGGTACGTGGACAAGTAAGTTAGCTTGCCACTGGAAATCGTCCTTCATTTGTGGATAAGTAGTAAACCCTGAGGGGAACTGATGGTAAAATGCAGAAAATTAAGTGGATTGGCGTGAAAATGGGTAAATTATGGTCAGAGCAGAATCAGCTGATGGCCTGTATGCATGTTGTATCTCTCTGACTCTGACTAAATGTGTGTGAGCAGTGGGAAAGTGGTGGAATACAATGTAAACAGCAATGGGATTATTTACAACCTACAACTGCACAGTCAGTTTTTAGAGCGGCAATTATCTTGCATAAATCTCAAAATGATTACCAGTGAATGACTTTAATTGATGCAATTGCAAACATGCCATAAATCAGACTTTACATATAATGTGACTCTTGCTTCAGCATTTTGAGTCTGGTCATGCTAAGCCCCTCCTGGATCCCCATCTTTGCATTCCAAACCCTGCCCTGGTGCCTGTCTCCTATATAGATGCCAGTCACAAACAAGAAAAAATCTGCAATCCGAGCAACACACACGAAATGCTGGGGGAACTCAGCAGGCCAGGCGGCACCTACGGAAAAGAGTACAGGCGATGTTTCGGGCCGAAACCCTTTGGCAGGACTGGAGTAAAAAAGATGAGGAGTAGTTTTAAAAGGTGGGGGCAGCGGGGAGAAAAACACAAGGTGATAGGTGAAACCAGGAGGGGGAGGGGTGAAGTAAAGAGCTGGGAAGATGATTGGTGAAAGAGAGAGAGGGCTGGAGAAGGGGGAGTCTGATAGGAGAGGACCTAGGGCCATGGAAAAAAGAAATGGGGGGGGGGGGGGGAAGGAGCACCAGAGCGAGGTGATGGGCAGGCAAGGAGATGAGGTGAGGGAGGGAAAAGGAGATGGAGAATGGTGAAGGAAAGGGGTGGGGTGCTATTACAGGGAGTTTGAGAAATCAATGCTCATGCCATCAGGTTAGAGGCTACCCAGACAGAATATAAGGTGTTGTTCCACCAACCTGAGTGTGGCCTCATCGTCACAGTAGGGGAGGCCATGGATTGAAATATCGGAATGGGAATGAGAAGTGAAATTAAAATGGGTGGTCCCTGGGAGATTTTTTTCTGGCAGATGGTGAGTGGATGCTCGGCAAAGCTGTATCCCAATCTACATCGGATCTCACCGATACACAAGAGGCCACACCGGGAGCACTGGACACAATAGATGGTTCCAACAGACTCACTTGGAAGGACTGTTTGGGGCCCTGAATGATAGTGAGGGAAGAGGTGTAGGGGTAGGTGTAGCCTTTGTTCCCATTGCAAGGCTAAGTGCCAGGAGAGAGATCAGCGGGGAGGGACGAATAGACAAGGGAGCTCTTAGGATGAGGCTTTTCATTCCAGAACCAAGGAGATGTCCTCCTTTTTCAAAGAAAGGGGCTTCCCGTCCTCCACCATCATTGCTGCCCTCAACTGCATCTCAGCCATTTCATGCACGTCTGCTCTCACCCCATCCTCCCACCAACCTACCAGGGATATTGTTCCTCTTCTCCTTACCTACCAACCCACCAGCCTCCATGTCCAGCACATAATTCTCCAGACTTCCGCCATCTCCAACACCAAGCAGATCCTCCACACCCCCACCCTTTCTGTTTTCCACAGGGATCACTCCCTTGTCCATTCATCCCTCCCACTGATCTCCCTCCTGGCACATGTTGCAAGCAGAATAAGTGCTATATCTGCCCCAATATCTCCTGCCTCATTACCATTCAGGGCCCCAAACAGTCCTTTCAGGTGAGTCCACACTTCACCTGTGAGTCTGTTCAGGTCAAATACTGTGTCTAGTACTCCCAGTGTGGCCCCCATATACGGGTGAGACCCTGTGTAGATTGGGAGTCCACTAAGTCGAGCACCCACACTCCATCTGCCAGAAGAAGCAGGATCTCCCAGCAGCCACTCCCATTCCCATTCTGATATGTCTATCCATGGTCTCCTCTACTGTTGTGATGAGGTCACACCCAGGTTGGAGGAACAACACCTTATATTCCGGCTGGGTAGCCTCCAACTTGATGGCATGAACATTGATTCTTAAAACTTCCGGTAATGCTCCCCCTCACTATTCCCCATCCCTTTTCCCTCTCACCTTATCTTCTTGTCTGTCCATTGCTTCCCTTGGGTGCTCCTACCCCCCTTCTTTCTTCCATGCCCTTCTGTCCTCTCCTATTAGATTACCCCTTCTCTAGCCCTGTTTATGCTTCACCAATCAATTTCCCAGCTCTTTACTTCACCTTCTTCCCCCACCTCCAGGTTTCAGCTATTCCCTTGTGAATCCTTATAAATCTACTACTCATCTTCTTCTTTCCTGTCATGGTGCCTGGCTTGCTGAGTTATCTGACATTTTGTGTGTGTTGCATAGAGATGCTGGGAATGTTTCACCAGGATGACACAAGGCCAGCAGCAGGAAAGAATGTGCAAACTGGGATGTTTTGGGGATGACAACAGAGGTCTTTACTCTGTTAAGTAAACAGGACTTGCATCTATTGAACACCGAACGTTGTAAATTGTCCCATGATTAAGCTAGGATTAAATTTGGGGGACTGTTGGGCTGTGAAAGGCCTATTCCATGCTGCATCTCAATTTAAAACAAAACAATACAGGACAGCAACAGGCTCTTTGACCCACATACTTATGCCAAATTAATTGCATGTTTTGCAACTTCAACGTTCCAAAGCACTTTCGAAATACAGTTACTTTGTAATTTGGGAAACTTGGCAGCTAACATGTGAACAGCAAGCTTACACAAGCAAGTTTTTGTTTTGCATAACTGATTGAACAGATAGCAGGCAGAGATAACTCTCATGGTCAACATTACAAGAGTCAAGTCAATTTGAGGGATTGGGCCTCCGGAAGTCAGGACTTCTACCAGATTTGCAGCGTCTGCTGTGGTGTATCAACCTAAACCTGATGTCACATCAGAGAAAGCTCATGAATGCCTCTACTTCCTCAGGTGGCTAAAGAAATTCGGCATGTCCCCATCGTCTCTTACCACTTTTTATTGATGAACCATGGAAAACATTCTGTCTGTCCGTATAATGATTTGGTACGGCAACTGCACTGCACATGACCACAAGAAATTGCAGAGTGTCGTTGACGTAGTTCAGGACAACACAGGACTCCCCACCCCGACTCTATGGACTCTGTCTGTACTACTTGCTGCCTGAGTAACGTAGTCAGCACAATCAAAGACCCACCCACTCCAATATTCTCTCTTCTCTCCTCTCCCATCAGGCAGAAGATACAAAAGCCCAAAAGTGTGTCCTGACAGGATCTGGATAGCTTCAATCCCACTGTTATCAGATTCTTGAATAGACTTGTTGTGCGATAAGAAGGACTCTTGGTCTCACAATCGACCTCGTTATGACCTTGCACTTTATTGTTTACCTGCAGTGCATTTTTTTGGGTATCTTTTACAATTTATTCAGCCCGGTCATTGTTTTTACCTTATTCTAGCTGCACTGTGTAATGATTTGAGCTTTATGATCAGTATGCAAGACAAGCTTTTCCCTGCATCTTGGCACATATGGCATTAGTAAACCAATACATTTGTGCTGGATCCAAGATCTTTTGACTCAGAAAAAAGAATGCACCCAACTTCAAGAAAAAAAAACTTCTGTGGCCAATAGTCGTAGTAGGACTTGCTTGCATATAGAATATTGGATATGGACAGTGATGCATTAAATGGGAAGTTAGAGCAAGGAATGGAAGGGTGTATTGAGGAGTAGTATGAATGTGGGAGAAGAGATGTGTGAAGCACAAATATTCATAGACTAATTGTTGCACTCTACATTCAATTGCCAGCTGCCCCTAGATCCAGGTGATTTTTAAAAGTAGAATTGAATATTTTTGTTTAAAAAGACATCTTTCTCATAATGGATGCTGATGAGACCATGCTGTACTTCAGTAGTCTTGGAGATGCAGCATGGAAATAGGCCACTGAGTCCAACCCAACCATCTGCATCTCATTTACATGATCCTAATTTCTTTCCCCCACGTTGTCAGATCCAATTACCCGCACATCGGGGCTAATTAACTGACCAACCCTTGCTTCTTCAGGAAGTGGGAGCAAACCCATGCCGTTTTGGGGAAAGAGTGCAGACCCCAGACAGGTGGCACCAGAGGTCAGGACTGAAGCCAGATCTCTGTCTACATGAAGCCAGTTGCACAGTTGTCATTGCAGAGTGGGAAAAGCCGTGTAATCCATTCTGCTCGAGCAATCAAATGAAGATCCCTGTTACCAGGGAGCTTCTCTGTAAATACTGATACACTTCCACAGACTCCTTGCAAATAGCAAATGCCTTCCAAATTCAAGTAGCACGTCATCTTCTGGGGGGGGGGGGAGGTGGAGTTTAATTATTAAAATGTGGGAATGCAAACAACAGTGAACAAATATGGAAAATAATTGCAGAAGTCTCACGCTGGATTGGGAAATCTGCTGACTTTATGAAACCCTGTGCTGTGTGGTTGGGTGGCTCTGACTGTCCCCAAGTGGAATGTTTGATTAATCCAGGAGCTAGTCAGCAAAAGATTGGGTGAGAAAACACAAGATCAACTCTACAGAAGACATTGGAGAGAAAAAAACATTTTTTCCATGTTACGTTATTTGAATAAGATTCTAGAAGTTTTGTAATCCCTCCAGGTTAAGTAGATGTTGGAAGTGAAGAGGAGAGAAAGGTCAAATGCTTATATGCAAAATAAAAACTTGCATTTCTATTGTGCCTTTCACTTTAAGAGATCTCCACACTGTCAATTCCATATTTAACAGACGGAGTCTCAATGGCCTGTATGCACACAGCAAGCTCCCAGAACAGCAATGTGCCAATGCTGAATAATCTTCTTTTTTTAAAAATATGGGAACACTGAATGGGTTAGAGGTCATCTGTGGAAAGAAAGACAGTTTCCATTTCAGGGTATCAGAAAGTTCTTTGATCTGAAATGTTGACTGTTTCGCTTTCCACAACTGCTGCCTGACCCACTGACTGGTCTGTTCTTTAGAACTCTGGCACCTGAAGGCTTTTGATTTCTAAACAAGAGATTCTGTAGATACTGAAAATCCAGAGCAGCACACACTGAACAATGGAGGAGCTCAGCAGGTCAGGCTGCACTGATGGAAAGGAATAAAGTGTTTGACGTTTTGGGCCAAGACCCTTTATCAGGACTGAAAAGGATGGGGGAGGAAGCCAGAATAAAAAGCTAGGAAGAGGGGAAAGGAGTACAAGCTAGAAGTCAGGTGAGGGGGAAGGTATGTGAGTTTGAAGGAGGGGCAATGAAGTAAAAGTTGAGAGATGATAGGTGGAAGAAATCAAGGGAAGAAGTAGGAGGAATCTAATAGGAAAGAAGAATGGACCTTGGGGAGTAGGGAAGGAGGAGGGGCACTAGGGTGAGGTGATAGGTAAGTGAGGAGAAGAGAAGGGGTAAGATTTCTGTTTGTTTTGATTGGATAGGCTGGGGGTTAAGTATTGACTGCAAGTCTCCACCAGGAAATAGTGCTGTGGGATCTTTTACATCCATCTGAGGGACAGATGGAAAGTCAGCACCACAGACTGTGAAGGACTCCTGCCCAGGACTCCACCAGAGCACAAAGCTGAATCTCGTGCTGAATTCCCTGCAGTGAGAATCAAACCCACAACCTTTCAAACTGCAGATAAGGCTGCTTCAAGCTGAGCAACAACTGGGTGGTCAGACTATTTTTTGCGGTCAGGCCATTGTTGGGCTGCATGAGTCCAGACAGAACATGCTGAGTGTCTGATCATCCGATATCATAAAGCAGTAAGACTACAAAGTGGCAACCGGCCCTCACGGTGACAAGATAAGGATTTTCCACCAGCCGATGCTGAATAGTTTAACTGCTGGTTGCAAAAACCATATCTGACCGGGATCTTTTTCGCTCTCATTGAAACATTACCAAGGATTTGAAGGCTTCATTTGCCCAGCTTGTAGAGACAGCAAGTTAAGGCAGCAAAGAGCACTGTGCTCTACAGTAGTGGGTGCGTATGCGGGAATGCACCCAAGTTTAAAGTAAATTTTGTTATTCAAGTATGTTATGGCACTACATACTACCCTAGGAATCATTTTTCTTGCAGGCATTCATAGCAGAACAAAGAAATGCAACAAAATCAGTGAAAAATTACACACAATGACTGACAAACAACCAATGTGCAAAAGAAGACAAACTGTGCAAATACAATAAATTAATTAATTAATAGTACTAACAACATGAGTTGTAGAGACCTTGAAAGTGAGTCCATAGGTTGTGGAATCAGGGTCAAAGTTGAGGTGAGTGAATTTATCCAACGTGGTCCAGGAGCCTGATGGCTGAAGGGTAATAACTGTTCCTGAACCTAAGGCTCCTGTACCTCCTTCCTGATTACAGCAGCGAGAAGGTACTGTGGTCTGGATGGTGGGGGACCTTTTTAGATGCTGCTTTCTTGGAGCAGTGCTCCTTGTAGATATGCTCAGTGGTGGGGAGGGATTTTCCAGCGATGGACTGGGCTGTGTAGACTACTTTTCGTAGGCTTTTCCCTTCCTGGGCATTGGTGTTTCCATGCCCGGCCATGATGCAACCGGTCAGGACCCTCTCCACTGTGCACCTACAGACGTTTACCACTGCTTTGCACGGCAGCGTGAATCCGCATAAACCTCACAAAGTAAATGCACTGACGTGCCCTCTTTGTAATGAACCCTGCTTGCTGGACCCAGGACAGATACACTGAACTAATAACACCAAGGAATTTAAAGCTCCTGACTCTTTCCACTTGAGGAATGGCTTATGGACCTCCATTTCACTCTGGGGTGTTACCACCTATCAGTTCTGTGTTTGACAGAGGTGGGATAAAGTTCATGCGAAGATGGGAATAGATGGCTCAAGATGCAATGGGAATTGGGCATTAAAGCCCAAGCCAGAAAACTCTAAAACTCTTTAATATTGTGCCTGTCAGGTAAATAGAACTTAAATGAGGACTGGGCTTAGTTTCTTACAACGGAAGCCTGGATTGGAGCGAGAGCAATTTGGTGGAGAGCAAGTTTGGGATTTGCCTGACAAAGATCTGTCTATATGTCAGTTTTGAAAAAGAAGCGAGTAAAAACTGGCACGTATTGTTCAGTCAGCGATGGCATCTAAGCAGATTTGATAGACAAGGCATGTTTGACATGACTACCCTCTATTGTTGACCGTGTCTTTTTACACAGCAGAGGGTGTGGGACACTGAACCTGATAGTGCTTCCCTCCCCAAGTGAGTTTTAAATAACAAAAAGGATCAGCTCAAGACCTCTGATCAGCTTGTATCATGTTTCCCTGCAACTCATTTCTGAACTGTTCTGTTCAGATCATTTATTGTTTCATATTGAATGTTTTTTTCCTCTCTGCTTGGCTCTGCAGGTGGTTTTCAGAGTTGGTAACTCTGTTTTTGAATGATTGCTGCAGTTGAAATACCTGGGACTAGTGTAGGGAATAGAGTTGTAAGTTCTTGACAGTTGACAAGAGGTTATTACACACAATTGGAGCACCTGGGATTGAGTGTAATACACCAGAGTGGACTAAGAATTGGCTAACAGAGTATGAATAAATGGCTCCTCCTCATGTTAGGAGTTTGTGACATGGGGTACCACAGGGAATCGTGCTATAGTCTGAGTTGTTTGCACCTTCCATTAATGATTTTGTATGAGGTGCAAAGTATAATATATCCAAGTTTGTTGATGATACAAAGCTGGGTGGCAGTGTGGGTCATGAGGATAATGGACATTCAAAAGGGATTATGGACCAGCAAAGTGATCAGGCACATGGCGAATAGAATAGGGGGAAATGTAAGGTCATCACCTTTGATAGAGAAAAAAAACAAAGTATTTTTCAAATGGTGAGAAATTACTAGTGTTGGTGTTGTTCAGCGAACCCCTTTATGGAAATCACAACTACCATGCATGTGGAGCAAGTGATTTTAAAAAAAGCAAATGGTATTAGCTTTTATTGCAAGAAAAGTTGAGATAGGTATCCTAAGTATCCTGCTGCAATTATGTAGGACTTTGTCAGGAACATTAACTTCAAAATAAGACCTTATCTGAAATCTAGTCCCCATGTCTAAGAAATGATATTTAAGTAATGAAGATTCCTCAGAGCCATCCTTGTGGTGGGTGTCAGGGAATTCTCCAATGAGGAGCAGACTAGAGAATGGGAGATAATCTCATCAAAAATAAATAATGGAAAGTGGCAGAAACCTGGATTTCAGAACAATCCTGATTCTGGAGCTAGATGGGTTAACCTTGTTTGTGAATAATCTTGTTCTGCTTTTTGAGAAGGTTGAGCTAGGAGTTGGTTGGAGTTTGGATCCAGCTTCAAGTTACACCAGTCTGAGCATTGGTGTCAAACAGAGATGACTGGCTACAGGATGAGGAATGGGCTGTCCATTAGGGATGCTTCATAAAGGGGCAGGCTTGACAGACTCCCAGCATTTACCAGCCTATTAAATTTGCTAGTTAATTCTTCTCCCCTGACCCAAATCACAGGCCTGCTTCCAACTTGCTCCCTGTCAGCAGGAAGTGGAAACTATTTCCCAGCATGAGAGAATAAACAGATCTTTGGTCTCCCTAGGCAGAGATTACAAGACCATTTTGAGATTGCCATTATGTCAGTAGAACAGATTTTCTTTATGGCAGACATGAAATGATGGAAATAAATTATGTGCCGATGACTATAAATTGGAAAAGAAAATTCCCAAATTGTTAGAAATATGGAGCTTTCCTGTAATAAAATAGAGGCACTTTTCAGGTTTTCAACTAAGCAGTGTTTTTATTTAGTTTTATGTCTTTAAAATTTAAGGTTCTATCACTACCAAGAGACTTTGTTGGCATTATGTAAATATGCTTTTGAAAAACACAAAGCAGTGATGCTGTGTTTGAACAGTGACGGTGAATTGTTTGCATACAGTACCAATACATTCTGATCTTTGTACTCCAATCCCTTCATGCATTGAAAATTGACTTTCTCCCAATTATATTATCTATGCAATGCAAGATTAATGTGTGCAATGTGGTGGACGCAGTGATATCAGAGCAGTGGGAGACAGCTTGGTCTGGAAAGTTGGGTTTCCTCCCTTGACAGAGGAACTGCTTTGACTAAAAAAATGTGAAACGAAGACAACTGGTGCATACCCAGCTACCTGGTCCAATCAGGTGACATGATACTGGCAGTTTGTCCAATTGAAGTCATCCATCTTGTGTCCATGTGCTCAATTCTCTAATCTGGTGACTGTAACATAAAAAATATGTGTAAAGTGGATATGATAATGTATAACCATGGCACGGTAACATAGTGGTTAGTGTAGCATTTTACAGCATAAGTGACCTCGATCAGGATTCATTTCAGGCCGCTGTCTGTAAGGAGTTTGTACATTCTCCCCATGATCACATGGGTTCTCTCCAGGTGCCCCACTTTCCTCCCACATTCCCACAATGTATGGGTTAGGATTCGTAAGCTGTGGGCTTGCTATGTTAGTGCTGGAAGTATGGCAACACGTGAGGGCTACCTCCAGCACATCCTGGCACTCTATTGGTCTGTTGATGCAAACAATGCATTTCACTGTATGTTTTGTTGTTTTAAAGTACGTGTGGCAATTCTAATCTTTTTATGTTTATAGCAGTTATAGAATCATACATCACAGTAACAGGCCATTGACCCAATAGTTACTGCTGACTAAGACACTCATCTAAGCTAGTCCCACTTGCCTTATTAAATCTCTTCCCTCTTACCTTTAATCCATGTACTCTAGTTTTTGATTTCCCCAAAATTGGTTTAACTTACAACTCCATAGGTACTGGAGTCAATTTTCTTGATCAATGAACGAACTTCTATGCATTCAGTGTCCGATCTTGACAGAGTGTTGTGGCGCATACTGTTGGTGAGATCTTCACCCCATGATGCCGGATGGAAATGTGAGCCAATAATGGCCGGGCAAGGATAATACAGCTTGTCGGACTGGGAACAACAGACAACGTGCTTAACCAAGGAGCCTTACAAAATAGGAAATCAATTGAATCAGTGAAGAACAACTTGCATTTCTCTAATGTTCCTCTTGAAATCTTGCAAACTGCCAATGAAGCACTTCTAAGTTTAGTAATGTAAACTGCAGCAAACAATTTGGATGCAGCAAGCTCTACAAAAAGAAATTTCATAACAACCTGGAAATCTGTTCGGGAAATGCCATTTCCAGAATATTGGGGTAAAAAAAAATCATTATCACAAGAAATTCTGCAGATGCTGGAAATCCAAAGTAACACACACAAAATGCTGGAGGAACCCTACGGCCGTTAATAAACAGTTGACGTTTCGGGCGGAGACACTTCTTCAGTACTGGAAAGAAAGGGGGAAGACACCAGAATGAAAAGGTTGGGGTGGGGAAAAGGGAAGGAGGCTAGCTAGAAGGTGATAGGTGAAGCCAGGTGGGTAGGGAAGGTAAAAGCTGGAGAAAAAGGAATCTGTTGGGAGAAGAAAGTAGACCATAGGAGAAAGGGAAGGAGGAGGGGAGCCAGGGAGAGGTAATAGGCAGGTGAGAAGAGATAAAAGGCCAGAGTGGGGAATTGAAGGGGAGGAGGAGAAATTTTTTTTTACCAGAAGGAGAATTGATATTCATGCCATTATGTTGGAATCTAACATAATATAACGTGTTGCTCTTCTCCCCTGAGGGTGGCCTCATTGTGGCACAAAAGGAGGCCATGGACCAACAGGAATGGGAAACAAAATTTAAATGTTTGGCTACTGGGAAGTCTGCCCTTGGCAGATGAAGAGGAGGTGCTCAACAAAGCGTTCCCCAATTTACAACGGGTCTCCCCAATGTAGAGGAGGCCTCATCGAGAGCACCAGACACAATAGACGACCCTAGCAGATTCACAGGTGAAATGTTGCCTCATCTCGAATTACTGTTCAACGGCCCTGAATGGAGTTTAGAGAGGTGGTGAATGGGTAGGCGTAGCCCTTTGGCTGCTTGCCCTGTGGACTAAGAGATTTTCAGACTTGGGCCATCAAGCCTCAATTTCTGGACCTCCAATCAATCTTCGTTCTCCAATCTGGAGCTCTATCTACCTTCACTCTTCTGTTTAGCGAGATTCTTATTCACTGATCAGTATTCCAGTTAGGGATTCTAGGAGATGGATAAAAATCACAGGGATCTGGAAAAACTGTATGAGCAGTTTATTCAGACTCTTCAGCCCATACTGTTCTGCTGACCTTGTGGCAATTTATACTACATCTCATCTTCCTGCATATCATCCATATCTCTCCTCTCCCTTCATATTCATGTGTGTATCTAAAAGCCTCTTAAACTCCAGCAAACTGCCTGCTTCCAGTGCTACCCCCTGGTAACCCATGCCAGGCATCTAAATAGGTCAGGAAGAGGCCCTTGCTGAGGGTAAATGTTGACAATGACTCCTTAGGTGGAAGGTTGGTTTTGTGTTGTGTACTTTACAACAGATGTTTCATCCTAGCCATTCTGTACTAAACTCAGGCCACCTCTTCCACATCTCTACTTCTACCCTGCTCACCTCCACGATTCCCTGTAAGACCATATTCCACACTTTAGGTAAATAAGTTGCTTCTGAATACCTTCTTCAGGGTGTTTAATATCTATTATATATTTAAGGTCAACACAAGAGACAGCAGATGCTGGAAACTTCAGCAACAAACAATCCGCTGGAGGGATTCAGTGGGTCAGGCAGCACCTGCGTGGGAAAAGGAGTCAAACAGCACTACAGCACTTCCACTCACCTAGTCCATGTTGAACTAACATTCTGTCTAGTCCCATCAACCTGCAGCTGGACCATACCCCTCCTATGTGCGTACTTACCCAAACTCCTCTTAAATGTTTCAATTAAATCCACATTGATGACTTGCGCTGGCAGGTCATTCCACACTCTCAGCAACTTTTGAGTGAAGTTCTCCCTCATGTTCCTTTAAATATTTCACATTTCACTCCTAACCCATGCTATTGTTGCTATTTTGTAGATCTCAAGCCAAATTTTGACAATTCCTTTCCTCCCACAGATGCTGCTCAACTCACTGCATTCCTCCAACAGGTACTCTGTCCCTCTGTATGTAAGGGCCCTAGTCCTGAAGGTTTTACAGATCTGGGTGTTTCCTAGACCCTACTTAGTATTTTCCTGTCAGGAGCAATGTACCTTCTCCAAACGATAAGCATTAAGTTGGTGGACTTGGGAATCTCAGACATTTTCTTTACAATCATTTGACATGCAGGGCTTGAGCTCTTAAGACAGCAAATGGAGAGAGGTACCCATAACAAGAGTCGGCCTCGATGTGCATCAGCCTGTTACACAGTGATCTCTTTTGAGGCTGACATTTTACAAAGTACTTGCAGATCCTTTCAGCTTTATGATGTCATGTTAGCCTGGCGGGGATCAAATTACTGTTTGTTAATTCACTTCTAAGTATTGTTTATTCTGCCTCCTACCCACTACTAAGCATCCATTGTACTCGAGCCTAATTGACTTGTGAGGTGCCCATTATCTGGTCTAATTCCTAACTGCACATCTGTTGCTTCTCATTCTCCTGACCTGCATTTATCTCACCCCCTACTTCTTGACTCCAGGTTCTCTGGTGCACAATGTATGTCATTTCCAGTCAGCCTAAGGCAGCTGAGAGAACACTTTAAAGGGCCTTATATTCACACAGAAATCTATGTGAAGCATTGGACGGCCATACTCTAGATTTGTGTTGGAATTGTAAGAAGTCTCCTCTGTCTCTAATCTGCTCATCTGATTTGAGGCGGGACAGTAGCACAGTGGTTAGTGTAATGCAGTTACAGCACCAGTGATCCAGGCTCAGTTCCCACCTCGGTCTGCAAGGAATTTGTACGTTCTCCCCGTGACCATGTGAGTTTCCTCTAGGTGTTGCAATTTCCCCCCACGTTCCAAAGGTGTATGGGTTCGTAGGTTAATTAGTCACGTGTGTAATAGGCGATGAGGGCTCATTGGGCTGGAAATGCCTGTTACCATGCTGTATCTCTAAATAAAATAAAACTCAAAATAAAAATTGCTGAGTCCCCACACAGTATAGAAGCAGAGGAGAGAATTACCAAGAAGGCATCCTGGAGAATTGGGCTGGACTCTGTAGCTTCAGGGATCCATTTTGTCCTTGCCTCACAGAGGAAAAGATCACTAATGGAAAAGACTAGTCAAACCGTACCAGGAGTATATGGTTCATTGTTTGTACCTTCCCCTACAGATGCCGAATAGTCTCATGCAAACTCTAAGTCTTTTGACTCTGTTTCCTTCCCATGGATCTGTGCTGCTATTCACCATCAGCAGGTGAATTAAACCCAAGTATTTAACCCAACGCGGCACAACATGGACCATCTGTGATCGTCCCCAGGTAGAAGAACTCAGCCTGTGGTCTCACTTAATGGCTGCCACGAACTTGTAAGGAATTAAAGCTGGTCTTATCCTAGGGTATGTAAATAGAAGAAAACTGTACAAAAATGGAGAAGCTTTAGGGCACTTCAGTTAAGTACTGATTAGGCTATAAATGGAGTGTTGCATCTTAATTCTTATCACGTGGCTCTAAGAAGAATGTGAAGGTCGAAGAGGGTGCTGAAAGAATTTTACAAGAATGTTTCTGGGTATGAGAAGTTTCAGCCGTAAAATTAGTCTGGATATTGTGGGATTGTTCTTCCTGGAATAAGGACGCCTCAGAGGAGATTAGGTAGAGGATTGACTGGTTTACAAAAGGTAGATACAGGGAGCCTTTTAAAATTAGCAGATGGTTCAAGGACTAGAGGACACATAAAATTTTAAGCAAAAATTACTCAAGAGTAGCTTAGATCTGGAAATATCATTGTAAACTACTGCCCATTAATGCCGCTGTTGTTTAGGGCAGCAGTAAAGGTTGTCCATCTCTGGTGGTGTTCAGGGTTTCCTTCATTGTGTCAGTAGCTCGGTCTTCACTCCTGTCAATCATACAAATTCCAGGTGGAGACTCAGGAATACTGTCGGACTCAGCTATGGAATGATTCTTCATTGCTGTTTCCGTAACAATTTTGTTTTACCAGTCAGGGTTGTCAGCCCTGAGCTGAACCTCGGCACCTGGTAGACCGGTGGACCACTCTTAGTCTGGCCTAGACCCTTTGACCTGTTTGGCATGGGTGACCCTACTAAGAGCCAAAGCATAAAGCCCTGACTCCAGCCAGCATAGTTCTCTGGATCAGTGAGGCACACACACCTCCCAAACCTATGACAAGTTTATGGTCTGCTTGGAGGGGATTACGGAATAGTCCTTAGCTGTAAGGGAGTTTGAAATTGAAGTTTGTTTTCAAAGAGACAATGGATGGTCAATGAAGGAGCTAATTTACAGATGAAAGAGTCTGTTAGGGCTATTCTACTTTGAATCTGAATAAGTAAATATGATGGGTTGAAAAGCCACCTTTTGTGCAACAACAAATCTGAGGATTCCATGAGAGGTAAACCCTATATAGAGTCATAAAGCATAGTAGCACAGAAACTGGCCCATCAGTCCATCTAATCCGTGCTGGCTGGTTTCTCTGCCTAGTCCCATCTACCTGCACCCAGACCATAGCGCCGATACAACCACCTATCCATGTACTTATCCAAACTCCTCTTAAATGTTGCAATTGAACCCATGTGCACCACTTCTGCTGGCAACTCATTCCACACTCGCACTTCTTGAGTGAAGAAATTCCCCCTCAGCTTCCCCTTAAGTATTTCACATTTCACCTGAATAATATAACCTCTCTAGTTTTAGTCCCACCCAAACTCAAGGCAAGTATTTACCTAATTGATACCCTCTCATAATTTATAAATCCTTTATATGATCTCCCCTCATTCTCCTATGCTCCAGGTAATACAATCCTAACCTATTTGACCTTTTCAACTCAGATTCTCAAATCCCAGTAATATCCTTGTAAATGATATGATATGATGTTCAACACAAGAGATTCTGCAGATGCAGGAAATCCGGCGTAACACACACAATATGCTAGAGGAACTCAACAGGCTAGCCAGCTTCTGTGGAGAGGAATAAATAGTTAATGTTTCAGGGCTTGACTCTTCATCAGGACTGGAAAGGAAGGGGGAAGAAGTCAGAATAAAAAAAAGGTGGGGGGTGGGGATAGAGTGCAAGCTGGCATGTTGTGTTATTCAGCTAAGACAGAATAATGATTCTTAAAGCTTTATTAGCCATTAAGCTAATTTTCCAGTCTCGTCTTACACATTGCTAATTTTCCATATATGCTACCACGGGGCTTTGATTTGTGACTTTCGAACCGCTGATCCAGTACCATAATCATGTAGCCAGGGAATCTGCTCGCAACAAGTGCTGCTAGTGGGCTGGATGAGCTGAGATGATCCCCGGAGCCCACCACTGGTGCTTGCCATGAACTCCTTGAGGCAGTCCCATCACGAGAGGGGACTGGTGAAGAAATTTTGCCCATGGGTAGGGAAACCAAAAGGCCAAGTGAATGCTTCTTCTAAACAGTTGCTTCCAAGTGATTTTGTTTAAGCCCCTGAACATTAGTTCAAAGTAAATTCATTATCAAAGTAAGCATACATCACCAAATACCACCTTGAGATTCTTTCTTTTTGCAGGAGAAATGCGATAGAATCAATGAAACAGTACACACAAACAAGTTACTCTTCCCCTCAGACATAACTGGGTTCTAGAACTTTTACTACAAACATCAGCACATCTGGTACAGGATGCACACCTGCACTCTGAAATAGTTCCTGCTCAGCAACAATTGATCCGGCTCAAACTGCTGGCTGAATTTTTTCCCATTATTGTTTCTCCATTGAAGAGCTTGACTGATGGAGCATTTCGCACATCTGTATTACAGGATGTTTAGCTTGGCACGTTAGCTCCTTTTTGTTTCCTCAGCCTTCACGTTTGGAGCTTGACTCACATATCCGGGTGTTCCTGGGGAGCATTCCCATCCTATGGATTACTTAGAAGAATCAGGACGCCTTCAGAAGGACCTCCATTTAGAATAGATATGAGGGAGGAATTTCTTTAGTGGTGAATCTGTGGAAATCCTTGCCACAGATGGCTGTGGAGGCCAAGTCATTGGGTATATTTAAAGTTGAGGTTGATAGGTTCTTGATCAGTAAGGGCATCAAAGGTTACTGGGAGAAGGCAGGAGAATAGGGTTGACTGGGATAATAAATCAGCCATGATGAATTGGCGGCACAGACATATTGGGCCAAATGGCCTAATTCTGCTCCTATGTCTTGTAGTGTTATGGGCACAGCAGCATCTTATGGATCTGTAGTTGTTAATATCACAAGATGTATGAGACACTGATGTGGGATCAGGGACAGGCTGAAAAGCTTACAGACAATATTTTCAAGGAGCAACTAAGGAGGGAAAAAGATGTTGAAAAATGTAGCAAATCTATGTCAGAATCCAGGGCTTTGGCAAGAGAGCGCAGGACCAACAATGGTAAAGCAATGAAATTTGTGGGTCTTCATTGTGGGGGATTATTGATCATTGAGGAAATATGGAGGGGTATGAGTGTGATTGGATTGAAAAATAACACCAAATCACACAGCAAAGGATATTCATTATATCAATAAGAATGGTCTTTCATTTTATTCTTGTTTTTACAGTGCCTGTCGTAACTTCCGGTCATTTGAAAATGTCCTGGAGCCAAAAAAAATGTTTCTGACATGCAGTCAGCATACTTGACACTGAACTTCTGGAATTCTCTACCCCGAGGGGTATGATAGAGGGATTGCAGTAGCTAATCAGCCAAGATAATTAAGTGCAGCATAGCCTCAGCGAAGGACAGAATGACCTTTTCATACTCGCTGTGTGAAGGGCTCTATCCAACTTGGCCACCCCCCACCAAATGAGTTAAATTACCAAGTCACCTCTTACCAGGAGTCAGGGGATGGATAATTATTAGCCTGGACATTGAGAGCTTTATCATTGGTTGCACCAAGTTTCAGTACATAGACCTGCAGCTTGGACTGAGCCAGTCGGATGTATTCCCTTACTTCCATCTCATAGGGCTGGAAAACCAACAGGTGTAGAGCTGACCAAAACCCATCTTCACCAATTTGATGACCTTCCAGTAGCACTTGATGTTTGAGAGAATTTGCTTGTTCTTCAAATAGTACATTGGGAGGCATTCTTCCCACACGAGATGGGCTTTGATTTAACTGCTCAACCAAAAGTAGCAGCTCTGAAGTTTTATGTCTGCTGCACTTAGACTCGCCAGAACTGAAACACCTGCTTAAAAAAAGTGAGGAGACAGAAATCACCATTATATTGTCTGGCGCTTTCCATGTAATTGCATATCTCCAGCGGAGATTCAGTAAGGCAATCAGTGGAGCTGAAGTTGTCATTCACATTACACAAAACTAGCCACATCTCATCTTGTCATCTGTTCTTGTATTTGAAGTGTGTGTTTGGCATTTCAGATTATTGGAATAATTTGTTTCTTGCTTTTTTTTTCTAATGGATTATTGTATCAATGAAGGCCAGCCCTTATTCCGGTTCCTCTCTGGATCTGCCAGATTCCCCAGAGAAGTTGCCAACTTGACTATGATTTACTGTACTGCAGCATTCCTGTGCATCACCCAGTGCAATTAGAATATTTATCTTTTCCGAACAGGGCAGAAATAAAGACGCTAAAGTCAGCGGTACAGCAATTGGAAATTGTACTTTGTCTTTTGCTCTGCTGATAGGAATTTATTGCAGTAGTGAAATTGTTCAGATTGTACTACACTTTTAGATTTGGTGAATGATAAAAGATGACATTGTGGCTCATGAATGCATTCTGACCAAGTCCAGAATACAAAAAAATAATCTGGGTACCAGGTTCCTATTATTGGCTATTAAAAACTCTGGTAAATATCGGCAGTGAAGACTTAAGAGTGTATTTTATCTGCAGCTCCTCAAATGCCCATACAAGATCTGTCCCATTAAAGAAATGTTCACGTTTTCTGGGCCGGTACCAACACAATGTGAGATAATGGGGACTAGAATAATGACAGATCATTGGTGTGGGTGTCATCCATAAATGGAAACCATCCGGGCCACGGTTTATTTTCAGATCCACCTCATCCTTAATCTTGCCCATCCTTGATTAATATCCTCCAGGCTTTTAACCCTCCAACTATCTGTTCCTTTGAGTCAAGCTCTTTACTTGGTCTGATCATTGGTGTCCAAGGCTACAGCTCCCAAAGACTGTATGCCCTGGTCATTCATTTGTGGATGAAACCCACACAATAGGCAAAGGAATCTCTGTTGGCGGGTGGCCTAGTGGCCTAGTGATCTGAAGGTCACTGGTTCGAGCCTCAGCTGAGGCAGCGTGTTGTGTCCTTGAGCAAGACACTTAACAACACATTGCTCTGCGACATCACCGGTGCCAAGCTGCATGGGTCCTAGTGCCCTTCCCTTGGACAACATCGGTGGCGTGGAGAGGGGAAGGCCTGCAGCTTGGGCAACTGCCGGTCTCCCATACAACCCTGCCCAGGCCTGCACCCTGGAAACCTTCCAAGGTGCAAATCCATGGTCTCACGAGACTAACAGATGCCTATAAAGGCAAAGGAATAAAATGAGAGGACACTCAGCAATTCAGAGCACAGTCACTCAGACTATGTTATTGCAGGAGCTGAACTTTTGAATAAGGAGTTACAATGGATCTGATTATATCGATGGATGTAAGAGATGCTAGATTTGGAAGAAGGAGAAAATGTATCAACGCATCATAGGAAGCAGCCTTCCCTTGATGGATGCTGTCTCCACTTCCTGCTCTCCCAATAAATTAACTAACTTACTGCCTGTAACACCACTGCCGTTTAGGGCAGCAATGAAGGCCCTCCATCTCTGGTGGTGTTCAGGGCTTCCTTCATCTTGTCAGTAGCCAATGTTCATCTTTGTGATCATGGTGAATGCATTTTGAAAGGAGTTGCGTCGCAATCTGGGATATCTGCAGGATGTGAAGCAGTATGTGCATGTGTTGTGCTTGTTCAGTCAGTCTGCCATCAAACAACAAATGTCACAGTTTGTTATAGAGATGAACATTAGAATTGCAGGTTATGGGAGCGGGCGTCTTGACCAATCAATCGCCCATTTTACACTAATTTTACACCATTTTACACTAATCCCATTTAATCCTCCCCTCATTCCCATTGACTCTGACATGCTGCTGCTCATTCCCATGAGATTAATTGGCCACTGTAAATTATCCCACAAACCTGCACCCTTTTGGATTGTGAGAGAAAACTGGAGAATGTGCAGACTCCACGCAGAGAACACCAGGGGTCAGGATGACCCTGGGTTACAGGAGATGTGAGGCAGCAACTCAATTAGCTGAACCATTACAGCTCCTATTCTGACTTTAGCAGGTCCCAAACCACATTACAGATAGTTAAAAACTTCTAACATAACTTCTAAAACTTCAGTGGAGGTACCTAATGAAGTGACCACTGAGTGTGTGATTGTGGTCTTCTGGTGCAGTAACCTATGCACATCAAGGTTCAACATGTGCATTCAGAGATGCTCTTCTGCACTCCACTGTTGTAACGTGTGGTTATTTGAATTACTGTCGCCTTTCTGCAAACTTGAACCAGTTTGGCCATTCTCCTCTGACCCCTCTCATTGACAAGGCGTTTTCACCCATGGAACTGCCACTCACTAGATATTTTTATTTTTCACACCATTCTCTGTAAATTGGAGAGACTGTTGTGCATGAAAATCCCAGGAGATCAGCAGGTTCTTTAAACCACCCCCAACTCAACAATCACTCATCGTATTTCTTCCCCATTCTGATGTTTGGTCTGAATGCAACTGAACCTTTTGACCATGTCTGCATGCTTTAACGTGTTGAATTGATGTCACATGATTTGCTGATAAGATATTTGCATTAACAAGCAGACGTACAGGTATACTGTACAGACACAATTAGAATTTATGTACCTCAGCTCCCACAAGCTTCAATGTGATGATGTTTAGATAAAAACATGAGAAAATCTGCAGATACTGGAAATCCAAAGGAACAAAATATCTAAATAAGCTGTTTTATTGATATTAGGAATAAATATTTTCTGGGATAGCTGGATAAATGCCCTGCATTTTCCTCATTGACAGGAGAGAGTGGACCATGCCCCAATTTGATACATTGTCTGAAAGATGACCCTTCTGATGGTGCTCCATTCCCTTGACACTCTTCAAGACTATCAATGTACGTTTTGTACCTGACTCTCCCCAATGGAACTTGAATGTACAAGTCCTACAATATACTTAAAATGCTGAAAGAAAGCCAATCACTTAATGCCGCCTTTCCCTTATGCAGGGCTTCCCAACCTGTAGTCTGTGGACCCCTTGGTTAATGGTAGGGGTCCAGGGCATAACAAAGGATGGGAACCTTTGCCCTAGTGTAACCTTGCAAGCATTTTTGTACGTTTTTCATCAATCGAACTTTGCTTGATGGGCAGCACGGTAGTGCAGTATTTAGTGTAGTGCTGTTACAACACCGACAACCCAGGGTTCAATTCCCACTGCCGCCTGGAAGGAGTTTGTATGTTCCGCCTGTGATCACGTGGGGTTTTGTCTGGGTGCACCGGTTTCCACCGACACCCAAAAGCTGTACACGTGTGTAGTTAATTGGTCAGGTGGGTGTGATTGGGTAGTACATGCTCATTGGGCCGGAAGGTCCTGTTATCATGCTGTATCTCTAAATAAATAAAAAATATATACAGTGGACTCCAGGTAATTGGGGCACGTTGAGACCAGCACACTTTGGCTCATTTATGTAGCTGCCCCAGCGAGCCAAATTTTCATGGAAATGTTAAAAAAATATAAAGAAGACAAAGTACTGTTTCACTGAGTAACAAATTATATGAAGCTGGCAGAGCTTGTCATCGAAACATCAGTTATAATCAATACCTCTACTCAGCTGGAATCCTGAGAAGAGTTTATTTCTCATATATGCCAGGAAAACTCTAGATCCTTTTTCAACAAATTATATATTTAAATTAAATACAGAACAAATTAGAACACTACCAATACTACTACAGTACTACAAAACTGTGTACTTATTCCTTATTGTTGTCGACAAGAATTTATCTGCCTTGTTCTTTTGATTGACTGGAAATGAATAAAATCAGCACAGGCACCTAGTGCAGATAATGGACTGCCTTCATTGCCTTCCTGCATGAAGTAGTGTCATAATCCAAGATCCAAGTTAGCAAAAAATCACTACCTTTTGAATTGTCATCCATCGGCACAAATGGATAACACCACACAAGCACGAGCAATTGACACCATTTAAAAACTCTAAGCACGGTGTAGTGTCTTAATGTGCACCTGTCTAACGCTAGTTAGAAACTGTTCAGCAACTGAATCCTATCCCAATTAAGTGGCCTTGTGTCTCAAATAAAGGCTATTTTCTCGATTAGGTTTTGTTTTTTAGGGTTTGAACCAAGTAAGCAGCTCTTTAACTGATGATGCAGTGAAACGGAATCCACTGTACTGCAATCAATTTGGATTTGTAGTGTTATAAAGAAACATTCATGGCACTAAAGTATATTGTGCATTGCAATTTTATTGAGAGATGTGTCACTTCAGCTGTTCAAAGCTCAAGCATATTTTTAAATGATAGAATAAGTTGTCATTTTCTGATAGTTTCAAGTGACTTTCCCTTTGCATGCAGCATGCATATTTGGTACATGGCCAGGTGTGTGTGTGTGTTTGCAAAGTTCTGCCACAACCCACCTTAACTAGAACCAATAAGAGCATAGCTGCCAGATTCTGCTCGATCTGGATCCTCCCCAGATGTCTGTCAGCGGCCCAACACGTAATGGGTTTCATTCATAGTATTGCCAAAGTAAAACTGTATTTCCCTGTGGGGGTGGGGATGAGGGATAAGACATGGATGGTGTCTTACTTGGTCTTTGCTTGAGTTATGGGATTCAAACCCACAATGATCCTTGTGTTGGCCCAGATTTAAACCCCACCCACCTGCATGGAAGGTTGCTCCTCCTCTTTGCCCACCAAACACGCTCCCCCACCCCCATTCTAGCTTGGCAACAATAGAGAAATGATTGTTGAAATTAGCAGAAGCCTCCTGTGACATTTAAAAGAAATAAGAAAACGAAGTTCTGGAAGTACTCAGTAGGTCAGGCAGCTTCCATAGAGAGCGGTGCTGTTAATATTTGAAGAAAAAGATTTGTAGTAAGTGCAGTTTTTAAACATTTTTACATTTACAGGTTTTTTTTCTCTGATTCACATACTTTGATAAAGTTTCAACCTATTGGATTTAACTGGATCAAAAACCCACGTGCAGAACTGATGCAGGATATGTAGGGGAAAAGAATTCCCTAGACTCTACCATCTGGTACCGGGCATCACAGATCAAAGTAAAGAGTTAAACATTTAGGACAGAAGCTAAAAAGGAATTTCTTCACCAAGAGTGCAGTGAATCCGTGGAATTCTAGACTCAAGACTGTTTAGAAGTCTGTCTCTGAGTATGTTCCAGACCACGTTAAGGGAATCGGGGGGCCTGTGGGAAGTGATGCGGAGGTAAAAGATCAGCAAGTATTTTATTAAAGGGCAGAGCAGGCATGAGGGGCTGAATGGCCTACTACAACTTTTATTTCTTTTGTCCTTGATAGTCTATCCTTTCATGTATCATTACATAAAATCTATAAAGCACATAAACTGAGACCCTTCGGCCTAGACTGCCCAAGGACCCATTTCAGCAATCGTATTTACCAGTACTAGGCCCTTAGCCTTCTATGTCTTGTGTAGACAGTTAAATATCTGCGTGAGAGCTTGGGGCCTTTTACACATAATTATTGCCCATTTCTTCACAGCGTGAGTTTTAGACTGCGCCTTGGTCATTTCAGTGTCAGAGAGAGGGCAAGAAGACAACTGTATGAGGGCAATCCTCAGGGTTTGAAAGGTTCACCCCAGCTCCCTCTGAGCACCTCTCTTTTAGCTTTTACTGTGGGTGTGCATAGACCAAAAACAATGCAGTGAGTTTGAGCTTGTACAAAGAGAGGTCTACAGGGTGGTGGTGTGGTGGGGGGGGGGGGGAGGGGGATGGTTACAGCTGATCTGCCAATGAAATGAGCCAGCAGAGTAATATCTAGTAAAAAATAAGAGGAGATTTTTATATTTATATTTGTGGCCTGTGGCCCATAGAATGTTCAGCAGGCTTCTGTTTGACAAACAGGACCATTTTAAACAGTTGAATCAAGTCTCTTCTCTTCGGAAAGATTCCTATATTTTTCCCAGGGTGGCATGGTTAATACAAGAGGACATAATTTTAAGATGATTGGAGGGAAGTATCAGGGGCATATTAGAGGTATTTTGTTTTACACAGAGTGGTAGGTAAGTGGAATGCATTATCGGGGTGGTGTGGGAGAGGCAGATATATTAGATAAGCACATGGATGAAAGAAAAATGGAGGGCTATGCAGGAGGGAGGGGTTGGATTGATCTTGGAATAGTTTAAAAGGCTGGCATAACATTATGGGCTGAAGGGCTTATACTGTGCTGTAATGTTCTATATTATATTTAATTCCAACTTCACAGCTGAAGGTGTCAACTTAGATTGATGACTCATTACATGGAAAGAGTCCCCCAGCATCGCAGTCAGATGATATAGGTTTACGTTAAAAGAAAGTAAAGACTTGCATGATTTCTTCTACAAAGCAGTTTACTACCAGAACTAACTACTTTGGGAGTACAATCATGTGATGGTGTAAGAAATGTGGCAGCTAGTAGGTGCAGCAAAACTAGAGGAACATCTTACTTTTATTTTTACGATGGCAAGGTCCTGTTGGACAGTTGTAATGTGGTATGCTGCAAGTTCAGTTCATTAGTTTATTGTGGGACTGACGACAGGGGAGCTGTGTGGCCTTGGTCGTAGCATGTGTAAAGTATCGATCTATTTCTTTGAATGCTTTTTCACATCTTTCTGACCATTCCCACTTTGCTGTTGTCTGCAACAGTGCGTTCAATGGGTGCAGCACTGTAGCAATGTTTGGGAGACACCAGTGGTAGTAGTTTACAAGGTCCAAGTATGACCTGAGTTGTGACACATTTTTCAGTTTGGACGCCTGTAGCACTGCTTCAATCTTCTCGTGACTTATGTAAGCCACTCTTGACAATGACATATCCACAATATGAGATTTCATTCCTGGAAAACTCTCATTTCTCTCTCTTTGCACACGAATCATATTCACTCAGCCTGGTAAGCACTTTACCAAGGTTCTAGAGGGGCTTTTCATCATTCTTGCCAGTTACGATGATGTCACCGAAGTACCATTGTGTTCCAGGGGATATCTTGGAGCAGTTGGTTCATTGCTCTTTGCCAAATTGCTGGAGCTGATGTGACGCCAAAGATGAGACAATTATACTGGAACAGTCCCTTGTGAGTGTTGATTGTGAGGAACTTCCTGCTTGACTCCTCCATCTCCATTTGCAGATAGGCTTGTGACAAGTCAATCTTTGAAAGTCTCTTCCTACTTGTCAAAGATGCAAACACCTTCTCATTATCATTAAACAGCTGTACCAGTCTCTAGTTAGTTCTGCCATTTGGGCTGCCGTTGTCTGTTGATGCCAGAGAGAGAGAGACCTTTAATTGAGTGCCAGTCTAGTTTGATTTTTTCTCAACCTTTCACATCTGAAAAGTGCTGGCCATCTGTTTTTCAATACATACAACTTTAACTGTTGTGTTGGGTCTCCATATGTCATACTTACTTTCAGTTTGCCTTTGAAAGACATTTTTTCACCTGTGTAGGTCTTTAGCATTACTGAGGCCTTCTCTATTGGTATTTTAGAAAATGGTCTGTGGTAGTCAGCCTGTGGAATTCTGGACAAAGCTGACCCTGTATCCAGCTCCATGTTCAGTTTTAGACACCGCTATTATAGTCCAAATTATTTTGTGATCTGCTTCAGTTATACTGTGCAGTTCCAGGCATGCCAGTTCACCTTTATCAGACTCTATGTTCTCTGATTTTGCTTTACATTTGATAACTTTATGCGTTTGCTTAGTTTTGTGTTTGAGACTTTTTACACTCGTTTGTGCTTTTTGTCTGCCTTGCACATTCTCTCTGTGACCTGCTGAAGGGCCTCAGGCCAAAACGTGGACTGTACTCTTTTCCATAGATGTTGCCTGGCCTGCTGAGTTCCTCCAGCATTTTGGTGTGTTGCTTCAATTTCCAGCATTTGCAGATTTTCTCTTGTTTTCTCTCCGTGACCTTGTCTCGGACACTTCCTACATACTTTTTCTTTGGATCATCAACAATTTGCATCATGGGAGAATTTGCCACGTTGATAGCATCTTTGGCATTTTGCATCATTCAGGAACATTTTGTGCATTCCTTATTCTAACCTCCTTTTCTGTAGTTCTGCCGCATCCTTTGCTGCAGTTTCTAACGATATTGCAATGGACAATGTCTTTTTGTTGATGCACTTTCTACCAGTAGCCTTGTTTCAGTGCTTTGACAATGCATGCCACACACAACCCTGTTCCTTAATACATCAAAAAGTCCATCTCCAAAGTCAGAGTACCGGGAAGGTTTGCGCAGTTCTGCAGTGTATTCAGAAAAACTTTCATCCTTTGACTGGTTCTTTTTGTAAACTCTAAACCTTTCAGCTTTTGTCAGCACTTTAAGGCTCAAGCGATTTTGTAAAGTTTTAATGATTTCATTGAACAGGTTGCATGCTGGCATTGCAGGTGTTACTTGGTTGCATAAGAGACTGTACGTCCTTGACCCATCAAACTAGGAATTGCAGGGGCTTTCTGTTACTCCTCTATATTGTTTGTGTTACAGTACAGTAACAACCCTCTCAATGTACGATACCCAGCTTTCATTAGCGTATCAATTTCATCAACTTTCCTGATTGCAGCCATCTTCACTTTAAATTCAGGACGTCTTTCACGATTACACACCGGTCTTTCAGCTTTCTCATGCTGTTTTCCCCAATAACTGTTGGTGCAGTTCTTGATATTTCCTGATATTCAGATTTATATTCATTGCCAATTTCTTATGTCTATGCACAACTACATATCAGTTAAATAAAGGCATGCACGTGGGATATGGTTTTAACTGGTGTATTCACATTGCAATGAGAGAGAGAGAAAAAAACAAAGAAACATGCGTAGACAACAGTGCATGCACAGACAGCTGGTCAATGCTGAGGGGACGATCATTGCTTGAAACGGAAATAGATCCATATGTGCACTGTAGTCTATGCATGTGCATTGTTCTCCCACTCTCTCTGCAATGTGAACACACCAGTTAAAGCCATCTCCTGTGTGCATGCTTTTATTTAATTGATATGTAATTGTGACGAGGATGGGATCGGTGACAAGATACCTGGCAAACCTGATGCCACTCGACAGGTCCAGAGGTCCTATCCTGAAAGAAACAGAGCACCACCCAAATAACTGAACCTTTAGAACTGTGAAGTTAGTTATGGATTGTTATTGTGAAAGCATGTTTATTTGGAATAAGGATTTATGAAAGGGAATTTGAATGTTCTGTACATATAGAGTACTGTTTTATGTTGCATTAATCTAAAGGGGAAGTAAGTGTACTGTATGAATCTTTCTTTTTAGAGCAATGATCCTCCCCTTAACACTGTGTATTGATCTGTCTTCTACACATGCGCAGTGCTCTCGTTCTCTGTCTTGTTTTACAGCGGTTGGCACCCAGCTTAATGGTGCATTACCGCCAACTTCTGCTCCGGAGTGTGCAGTAGACTGACATTCTAATCCCTTCACCCAATCAATCTCTCTCTCTCTCTCACACACACACCCCACCCCCCCACCTACACTTTATCCTCCCATCTTGCTGCAATGTGGATACACCAGTCAAAGTCATTTTCCACGTTCGTGTCTTTAGTTAATTGATATGTGATTGTGCACAGGCACAACAGGGTGGACTAGGCCTCAAGCTGCAGTGTCATCTCTGCAGCCACACGAGGGAGAGATGTTGGAGGTGGTGCAGCATGGCATGAAGAAATGCTGTTTCATTCGGCTTTATTCATGTATGGTTGAATGACAATTAAACAAACTAGAAAATGTATATACATAGGTGTGTGTGAGTATATCACCTATGACACACATATGAAAAAGGTTCTAGTGCTTTCCCAGCTTATATGACACTAAATAAGTAGTGCAAAGAGAGAGGAAAAATACTGAGGTAGTGTTCATGGGTTGGTTCATTTCCGTTCAGAAATCTGAATGAAGCTGTTCAGTGCAGACACCCAGTACATACAAATGAGTCTTTGAGAGACCAGCAGGACAAACTTTTGGCTTCTGTGGGGCTACAGGCATCTTCTTCCAGGTTGGAACTGGATTCTTCCATGTGCCCTCTCTCCCTTGAGTTTTTGTACCAAATTAAAGATACTGTGCATTACCAAAAACAAAAGAAGGGGAAAGCTATTTAGGAAGCAAATTGAGGAATTTTCTCACTCAGGGCAGTGAATCTCTGGAGTTTTGTACCCCAGAGACTCAGATATTGATTGCATCCACAAATCCATCAACGATAAAGCAGGAAAATGGCTGAGGTAGAAGCTCAGCATTAGTCGCCTTGAACAGAAGAGGTTGTGTGGCCTGCTCTTGCTTCCACCTTGTACACCCTTATAAATATTTCTGTTACTGTAATCACAGATGCAGCATAGAAACAGACCCTTTGGCCCATTGACTCCACACTGACCATCAACCGCCTATTCATACCCTACGCTAATCCATTTTATTCTCCCCATGTTCCCATCAACTTCTCACTCGAATTCTGTCACCCACTTACACCAGGGGCAATCTGCACTACCCAATTAACCCACCAACCTGCACAGGAGCACACCCTGCTCTGAGTGGAATTCCCCACAGTCAGTCCCAGGGAGAACTTGCAAATTCACCAGAGGGAGTGAGTACTGGGGGTTGCAAATGGACGTGGACCACTGGAGTTATGAGCCAATGCCTCTACTTGCTGCTGCTCTGCACGGCTCCCACTGCAGGTTGCAGCATTGGAGAGTGCTGTGTGACACAAGCTTGTTTATGCAATAGCTGCATGGAGGAAGTTGGGTTAATAATTGTATTGCTTCTCTACCGCACCTTTCAGAATATCCCTCAGTGCTCGGCAGTGAATGAAGTGTCATTACTGTGCTAAATGTAGGACAAATGGTGCCAATTTGCGTGCACAGACCTCTTGTGAATAGCAATGTGATAATCACCTAGTAAACCTTTTTTCCCAGTACTGTTGAGTGAGGGATGATCATTTGCCAGAATACAAGGGATAAGGCCTCTGTACCACTGCCAAGTAGTATAATAGGATCTTTTGCCGCAGAATTTTGATCAAGGTTCAACATTTCACCTGAGAGCAACATCTCCAACAATTCAGCAATCCCTCAGTCCCATATGTGAAATCTGAACCCTTAACCTCCCTCCTCCCTCCTCCTTCCTTCCCTTTCTCCCATGGTCCACTGTTCTCTCCTATCAGATCCTCCTCCTTCAACTGGTTACCTCTTCCACCAATCGCCTCCCAGCCTCTTACCCATTCCCCCGGGCTTCACCTATCACCTGCCAGCTTGTACTCTGTCCCCTCATCCCATCTCGTTCTGGCTTATGCCCCCTTCCATTCCAGACTTGATGAAGGGCTTCAATCCAAAAAGTGAAATGTTTATTCCACTCCATAGATGCTGCCTGACACTCTTAGCTGCGGTTGAGTCTGCCTACATGGATATCAGCAGCATTAGCAAAGTTATTGACTTCCCCATAACGATATTTTGACAGGCATGGACACTATTGCTAGCTTTGAGCAAGGCATTTAAATTTAACTGCGCTGGTATGCCGAACTGTCATCAACATAGCAAAATATTAAAATGTGTCATAGTGACTGTCAGGCTCACACAAGATCATTGCAAGGAGCTGGCAGTATTAGGAATAACAAACATGTCTATTTACTTGTGAAACAGCATGTCAGTTTATAACTGGCATGAATGATAGATGACTGAAGCATTACATAATGAAAATAACTACCAGACAAGCTTAGTCCCCAAAGCCTATTGACAGATGATAAAATTATTGTGATTATGGACTTGATGTTATTAAACAGGAGCTGTCACATAGAATACTAAAGACAATAGTGTGTCAGGGCACTGATGTGCCTGAGGATGTTCAGGCCAGGTGTCATATGTGACTGCAGGGCAAATATCATGAGGGGGCATATCCTGGCTGTCAACTGATCTGCAGTTCTAGACTTCACGCCATCAAAGTAGAGGAACAGTCAGCTGATCAGTTTTCAATCCTTTGAGATTACAACCAGCAAATGAGAGTGGGGCATTGCTTTCTGCCTGTTACTGGGGAGTGGCTGAAAGATTCAGTGGGAACGAGTGGCTTGTATGAATCTGACACATCACTTTACCTCAGAGATGTTTTCACTCGGCTGATGATTTGAAATTGCAATCACCGTTGTCAAGTGTGGGAGCCAGCTTATACACAAGGCGCCACAGTGTCGAGCAGTTTTCATTGGGACAGCTTTCAGTGGGGATTTGAATAAGCAGGAGATTTCTTTACAATTCATTCACAAGTAGAAGGTATCACTGAGACTAGATCAGCATTTATCGGCCATCACAGAACCTTCCCCACAACCTATGGACTCACTTTCAGGGACTCTACATCTCTTTGTTTTTGCTTGTTTATTATTATCATTATTTCTATTTCTTTTGTATTTGTGCAGTTTGTTATCTTTCACACACTGGTCGTTTGTCCATCCTGTTGGGAGTATTCTTCCATACCCAGATAATAAATTTACCTTGAACTCAGAGTCAGTCTCTCTTCCTCTGGATCTGAACTCACATTAGCCAGACCAGAGTTAATAATGGATTTTCTTCAATGATGGACGTTCATGAACAGGAGCGGGGTGGGGGGGGGGGGGGGTTATAAAAATTCAGTAGTTTTTTTGAGCAGTATTACATATATGCAGGTTTTTAATTTTAGGTGATATAACTTGATTTAATTTCTTTTGTCCGCTGTTGTAGTTTTTCAATCATTAGTCGAGATATACAAGGTTACAGTACTGGGCTAGAAACCCAGTTCTACTGCTTCCCTAAAACATTCATCAGTACCATTTCATTCACATCTAATGGCAGCCAGTCCCCAAAGTACCTGAATCAGGTGTTATGTTCAGACAGTCCTTACAAGGCAGAAAACAGAAGTTAGCATGATAAAACTGCTCTCCAAGTTGTGGGGGGGGGGGAGGAGTGCAGTGATGTATCCACACCAGGCTTCCCTGACACTTTCTACACCTGCTCTTTAAATAGCTGAACAATTGCATGAAACCCGAATGGGAAACACCAGATATTCCCATGGGCCTGGATCTTATTTTGGGGCCTTGAACACAAACTTTATTCTTTAATGTTACAGACACCTGACTTCTTCAGCTTTATGGCAGGAGTTCCTGACTTTTTTTTATGCCATGGACCAATACCATTAAGAAAAGAGTCCGTAGACCCCAGAATGGGAATCCCTGATCTATGGAGAGGAATAAACAGTCGATGTTTTGTGCCGAAACATTAGCAGACATCCCACCTCTCCCGGAAGTGCCGGGAGTCTCCCACATATTGATAGCGGCTCCCTGACGCCCACAAATTATATACAATATCCCGGAAATCCATTTTTTGAGAGCAAGAGGGAGGGGAAGAGAGAGAGAGAATGAACCATGGCAGACTGTTCCAAAGAAAAAGAAAATATAAAGCGTACTTCACCCCAGACTACACTAAAGTTTACCCCTGCCTAATAGGGGTCAAAAATAATGACAGTGTTGCTGGCTGCACTGTTTGCAACAGTTGTGGTGAACTACATATACCTGTCTGGACACGCCCCCTGCTGACTGCTCCCGTGGCTCCTCCCACAGACCCTGGTATAAAGGCGATTGAGGCCTGAGCCCGGCCCTCAGTCTCCAGGATGTAGTATGGTGGTCAACTACTGCTCGTTCTTTCTTCCAGTCAATAAAAGCCGATATCTCGCCTTCACGTCTCAGAGAGAGTTATTGATGGTGCATCAACAGTGACTTTTCTATTGCCCATGGTGGGTTAAAATGTAAAAGACATGTTGAGCTGAGTTTAACAGGTGTCATTCGTTCATTAGCATAGCTAACGTTATTTAAACTAGCTGGCTCGCTGCTAAGGAGCTACTCTATTGCAGACATCCCACCTCTCCCGGGAGTCTCCCGCAAATTGATGGTGCTACCTCCCTGAAATGAGTTTTTGCAGGGTAGGATGTCTGCATTAGATATCCATGAAGGGTGGGGATTCCCAACCTTTTGTGTGACATTAACCAAGAGGTTCATTGACTCCTGATGAAGGGGCTTGGCCTGAAACATCGGCTCCTTATGCTGCCTGACCTGCTGAGTTCCTTCAGGAAGTTGTGTGTTATCCTGTCTTCTTAAAGCATCCGCAGAGTTCAATGGGTGTAATTCCCCTTTATTCTATAGGAACTGGACATTTAAAGTAAGTACAGGAATGAATGAAAAATTCTGTATGATCAAGCTGTATATCAGTTGAGTACTAACTCTCAGGAGAATTAGGCAATAATAAAAAATTACTCTCAGCCTGATTACAGCTCCCTTTAAGCACTTTTTGTTGCTGTTGCTTAGTCCAGATCGAACACACTAATCGTACAGAGAATTTTCTGACTGGCTAATGGCACCCAGATCAATCTCAAGCTGCCTGTTGTCTCTAAAGGGCCAGTGCTCACCCTACTGGGCTTTGCAGTGCTGAAGGAACACCTTGTTTCCATGTCTAGAGCTTCTTCACGAGTGTTGAGAGGGAAAGGGAATGGCTGTATTTTAGAGACTCCGATGTTGCACTGCTATCATGGCTGAAGAGGCCATATAATCGTTGGAAATTTAGAGATACGACATAGAATAGTCCCTTCTGAGCCTTTGAGCTGCACTGCCCAGCAGCCTCCGACAACCCTGATTTAAACCTAATCTAATCACGAGACAATTTCATATGTCTTTGGCTGGTAGAAAACTGACATATTCCATGACGATCCCCAACTTGCTCATAGTTCTGCTGAACGGTAAAACGGGATGAAAGAGCTCGGTGGCTTTCTCCTGTCTCCATGTATTGCGCATCTTGCAAAATCCAGGTCAATGTTTAACCACGAAAGACAATGTCACCTCATTTTGTGTTCACAACTTGATTTGGATGCACACCTGGAGGTTTCTTCACAGGACCTCCCAACTCACCCCACAGATCTGCTGTCAACTAACCCGTCCATCCTTCTGTACCCTCGCCACTTGTTCCAATTGAAAAATAAACTCTTAAATAATTTTAAAAAAGTTCCGTCAGAGGGCCTTTTCTCATATCTGTGATTTTGACACGTATAAGTAAAGAAAATACTATCTTGGGTTTATTTTTTTATGACAAGACTCATAGCAGTGTTTTAGAGATTGGATTTAATTCTGAGAAATTCCAGGCCAACCCATGTTGTCCTGCAGAGCATGGTACTGACGGCCCCATTGGTTGTACTCTTTACAGTTAATGGGGATTTTACGTCTGATGCCAATTATATGCCTGGTTTTGAGCATATTGCGCAGTGGGAGAAGAGTAGTGGACATTGGGCAAGGTCTTCTGCATAGTACATACTCCAAGCAAGGACAATAATGTTTGCTTTGGTCATAATAAGTGTCTGATTGTAACTTAGACTGTGAAAGAGAGTGGAGGATGCAGCCCCTTGTAATGAATCTACTGAAATATCCTCAATTGTGACAGATACAGTGTGTGTGTCTGTCTGAATGGGGCCAGAGAAAGGAAGAATTGATTTTAACGTCTCTTTATCTATTTGAACGCTATATCACTGGGAAAATATCGATCCAATATGAATAGCTCGGTGTCTGTCACAGAGCAGAGTATCGAAGTCTTCCATGATCTGTTAAATGTAGCTTTAATTGGACACTTCATTTCGGTGGAGGAGCAGAAAACGATTTGAAGTATTTATAGCAGTTTTGTGTTTTTATGTAGAAGATAATATTAGAAACATATAATGATGTTGCAGGCAATTGGTACCAAGTGGACATGGAAATAACAAGGTCTAACCTGTGAGTTACTGGGATAATGGAATTGCTATCTTTAACAGATCAATGTTTGTTGAGCCACACTGAGACTCTGCTATTGTGGTATTGACCTGATTCTAATGCAAACATTTGTATTTAAGTCTTACCCCCTACCCCTAGATGGACAAACATGATGTGTATGCATACAATATGCACAACTACAGATATTTGCATACACACTAGCCAACTAAACACGCACACTCTTGTCTCTTCCATATGTAAAGTCATTGTGAGAGCCGGATGTATTCCTGTCATATAACCTCCAATTACTCATCTCCATTCTCCTCTCCTGATGCAGGTTTTGGACTTGGAACATCAATTCCTTTCTTCCCACAGATGCTGCTCGCCCCGCCAAGTTCCTCCAGTAGATTATTGCTCCAGAACCCAGTATCGGCAGTCTCTTGTGACTCCAAGCTCTTGTCATCGGTTACGTAATACATCCTCCCTATGGAATCCTGCCTACCCACAGCCAAAGTGAATGCACACCATTATCCAGTTAAATTGTCCCCAGATGTTCTTGACTGCCAAAGGAGCTGCCATTTCTCTTCCTGCTGTAGATATTTGCACACCAAGGGTTTGAGCCGAAACGTTTCAGAGGTAGTATTTTTAAACTTCATGTGTTTATTTTTCTCTCCCTGGTTTTGAGTTCACCGTTAACATTTGACCTCACCTTTCTATATTTGCTTTCAGTTAAGCTATTCCAAAACTTCAAAATGTTCACCTTGTTTCTCCCTACCTCTGCAACCTTACTACCTTCCACGATTCACAGGCTCCTCCAAATCCAATCGCTGATTGTGGTTGCTTTGCCACTGGCAGACATTCAACTGCCAAGGCCCCAAACTTTGGTATTCCTTCCTTTAAGTTTAAACTAATCTGTCTAATCTCTTCCTTAAAGCCTACCTCTTTGACCGAGCATTTGATCACCTGCCCTGGCAATGTCTTGTAATTTGCCTCCAATTTTTGCTTGATAATTCTCCTGTGAAGTGCCTTGGGGTGTTTTGTTATGTTAAGAGAGCTATATCAATGTAAGGTGTTGTTTTTGGCACTAGACCACACACTTGCAGGGAATCGCAGGCATAGACTTGCATCCAATTTTCTGCAGCACCACACTTGTTAGAATGTAATACTTATGTCTGCCCTGTGTTCAAAGGCATTGTCTCCTCTCCAAGAGTTCAGTCACATCCCTGATTGTCTGCAGAGATTAGAGGTGCCAGCTCTCCAGAAATCATCTGGAGAATGTCAGGGATGGTTTAAAAATATATATGCATGCAACTTTCTTTGCTTTGATATGCATTCATCTTTATTTACTTACTTAGTTATTAAAGAATTCATGAGTGTTAGATGAATGGAACAGGGAACAGAATGGCGCTTGGGAAATAAGAGGTGATCCCTTAATCTAAAAAAAAAGCTTCCTAAGAGCTGCCTTCAAAAGGGCAAAGCATTATCCTCACTAACCAAGTGCTACATGTGGCCTGTGAAGAATAATTCTATCTACCGCCCACTCACCCCACCAAGACTGTGAACAAAGGCATTTGAGTTTAGTGCCTTTAGCTCTGGTAAACATGGCAATTAGGCAAGGCTTGAGTGAATCTGAATGTTTGAGTCCAATAAAGTGTAATTTAACCCTCCCTGGAACAGGCCCAGACTGATTGTTTGTACTTGCCTATGCACTGTTCAAAGACATAAGGCCCTTCAGGCATAGCTTTGCAAGGCAATTTGCACAAGGCCTGTTTAGAGCAACAAGGGAAGGTTATTCGGCCTCTTGAACCTGTTCCTCCCAACTGTGATCAATAAACTCCAGTTAACTCAGTTCCTTCCCTAACAAAAATCTATAAAGATCATCAAGATTTGGGTTGATACTGAACATTGATTGTTTTTCAGAAGAGAGAGAGAGAGTTCAAGGATTTTGTTGCGCTTTTGGTGAAGAACTTCCTAACAATCAGGCTGTATAATTTTAAAATTATACCCCTTTGTTTGATAGTCTTCCACCTCCTTCCAAAGGAAACATCTCTAACTATCCTATAAATTGTTTTAATCAGTACAAGATGATCACCATTTAATAACATCAGTGAATATAAGCTTAGGCTTTGCAATCTTTCTGTGCCTGTTAATCTTTGGTCCGGGAGTTGGTGTGAAAGCTATGGTCAGTGCTTTGGAGAGACCTTTGTGTCTGTCTTCTAGTTTGATTTTGAACATGACGAGGGTGTTACAAGGAGTGTCACCTGATGTTAGGAAGTGCCAGAGCAATGTGCACTGCAGTTAAACTTAAAAGCATCATCATTGGTGTATGCAGTCCTCCATCCCAGTTAAGACTTGAAGGGACACGAGGAGAGAATGGGAACATAGTACCAATGAGGTGCAAGATTAGCCATGATAGTATTAACTGGTGGAGCAGGCTTGAGGAGCTGAATGGCCCACTCTTACTTTCAGTGGCTTTAGGCTCTCTTCAGAAAACTGGTGACAAAAATCAGAATCAGAATCCTTTATTATCGCCATACAGGGAATTTGATGCCGGTTTCCCTGAGCTCTCTGTCTACAGAATTAAAAGCAAACAAAAACAATAGTGCAAATAATCATAAACTATATACAATGAGGTTCACCTCATTGAATGTACAGGTGGACTTGATTTATAATAGACTAAAACTCAAGTGTTCATAAGACTGATGGCATACGGAAAGAAAAAAATCAAGGCTAACCAATACTGTACATTGTTTTGTACACTCAATACTGTTGCATTGTTGGAGGCACCTTCCTTTGAATGAAACATTGACGTAGAGTCATTTGCTTGGGTAGACACAACAAATCCTGGGGCATTAGTTTGCAAGGGAATTCATCTGGGCAATGTTTGTTCCTTAACCAGGATCAGAATCAGAATCAAGTTTATTGTGTTCAGTTCTGGTCTCCTCATTATAGGAAGGATGTGGAAACGTTAGAAAGAGGGCAGAGGAGATTTACCAGAGCGCTGGCTGGATTAAGACAGCATGTCTTATAAGGAGAGGTTGACTGAGCTAGGGCTTTTCTCTGGAGCAAAGGAGGAAGAGAGGTGACTTGATAGAAGTGTATAAATTAATAAGGCGTAGTTAGAGTAGACAGCTAAGTGTCTTTTTTTTTCCCCAGCATGGGAATAGCTAATATGAGAGGGCAAAATTGTAAAGTGATTGGAGGAAAGTATAGGGCAGATGTCAGAGGTATGTTTTTAACACAGAGTGGTAAGTGAGTGGATCGTACTGCAGGGGGTGGGGGTAGAGGCAGATACATTATGAAGATTTATGAGACTTTTAGCTAGGCATACGGATGAAAGAAAAATGTAGTGCTATATGGGAGAGAAGGGTTAGATTGATCTTTGAGTAGTTTAAAAGGTCAGCACAACATCGTGGGATGAAGAGAACTGTACTGAGTTTCAGTGTTTCTATGTTCTATTGCCACTGACGTATGTTATGAAATTTCTTGTTTTGTGGCAGCAATACGCTACAAGACATAATAAGTTACTATAAAATAAATACTGCAGTGCAAAAGAGGTATGACGAGGCACCGTGGTGTTCATCTACTGTTTGGAAACCTGATGGCAGAGAGGAATAAACTCTTCCTAAAATTTAGAGTGTGGGTCTTCAGGCTCCTGTACCACCTCCCAGATGGTAGAACTGAGAAGATTGCATATCCCGGATGGTGAGAGTCCTTAATGATAGACCACCAGTATAGCTGAAGTACTATAGGTCACCTCTTCGGTTGCATCTTGTGGGTGTGATGGTCAGTAGTTTTCTGACCTTTGATATCACAGATTCATGCAGCAGGCTCTGCTGCCCATTGTCTTTGCTAATCATTAGATATCTATTTACATTAATCCAACGTTTTTAATTTTCCCTACATTCTCATTGTAATGCCCCCGCTACACAGTCAGGGTGATTTAGAGTGTCTGCTACTTTACTGATCTGCACATCTTTGGCAAGTGGAAGGAAGCTTGAATACCCGGAGGAAATCCTAGAACATGTCATCTCCACACAGACAGGGGTCAGAATTGAACCTGGGTCTAAAAACACAGAAACATGGAAAACCTACAGCACAATACAGGCCCTTCAGCCCACAAAGCTGTGCCGAACATGTCCTTACCTTAGAACTACCTAGACTTACCCATAGCCCTCTATTTTTCTAAGCTCCATGTAGCCATCCAGGAGTCTCTTAAAAGACCCTATCGTTTCCGTCTCCACCGCCGCTACTGGCAGCCCATTCCACGCACTCACCACTCTCTGCATTTAAAAAAATGACCCCTGACATCTCCTCTGTACCTACTTCCAAGCACCTTAAAACTACGCCCTCTTGTGCTAGCCATTTCAGCCCTGGGGAAAAGCCTCTAATTATCCACATGATCAATGCCTCTCATTATCTTGTACACCTCTATCAGGTCACCTCTCATCCTCCATCACTCCAAGGAGAAAAGGCCAAGTTCACTCAACCTATTCTCATAAGGCATGCTCCCCAATCCAGGCAACATCCTTATAAATCTCCTCTGTACCCTTTCTTTGGTTTCCACATCCTTCCTGTAGTGAGGCGACCAGAATTGAGCACAGTACTCCAAGTGGGGTCTGACCAGGGTCCTATATAGCTGCAACATTATCTCTCAGCTCTTAAGTTCAATCCCACGAGTATTGAAGGCCAATACACCGTACGCCTTCTTAACCACAGAGTCAACCTGCACAGCAACTTTGAGTGTCCTATGGACTCGGACCACAAGATCCCTCTGATCCTTCACACTGCCAAGAGTCTTACCATTAATGCTATATTTTGCCATCATATTTGACCTACCAAAATGAACCGCCTCACACTTATCTGAGTTGAACTCCATCTGCCACTTCTCAGCCCAGTTTTGCATCTTATCAATGTCCCGTTTGTAACCTCTGTCACTGTGAGTTGGCATCTCTACTGTTTTTCTCTTGTAGCAGTGACTGAACTGGATTGACTGCAAATAAATCGGATCATCAGAACCATGCTGTGTAAAGTCCTGATGAAGGGTCTCGGCCCGAAACATACTCTTTTCCATTGATGCTGCCTGGCCTGCTGAGGTTCTCCAGCATCTTGTGTGTAGTACTTTGAGTTCCAGTATCTGCAGATTTTCTCTTGTTTGTGTAAATTGTAGGTGCTTTTTCCATGAAAAGCACCACTGTTGTCCTCTGCTCTCCCGTGCTAGCCAGTTATCACAATCAGGTTTACAAGTGGGTGGGCTCCGTGTGAAGATAGAATTCGGCTACCATTCACCCAGTCAAAGGGAAAGCCAACATTCACCAGCAAGGTTCACAGGTCATCTGGGTGAGCAAGAGAGAGGAAATATGCAGCTGTTGATCTCTTCCTGAACCAGGAGCCAACTCTTTTTCCAATGAGAGCAGAGACTGGCCATTAAAAAAACTGTACTTATTCACCCGTATTCCAGCAGTCTTTAACAATATGAGAAACAGGAGCTCCCTTTCTACTCACAAGTACTGCTTCCAATTAAAAAAAGCTCATTCCAAGCCAAGTCAATGTTATTAAAAAGCTAAAATATTATAGATCCTGCATATTTGAAATTTCAAAGTAAATTTATTATCAAAGTACATATATGTCACTGTATATAAGTATATGTCACAACCTTGAGATTATCTCTACCATCATCTTACAGGCATTTACAGGAAACACTGAAAATAACCAACAACTTGGACAGCATCTGTGGAGAGTGAAACAGATTTGATATTTCACATCCTGAAAGATCATGGTCCTTAAACATTTTCTGTTTCTCTGAGCACTGGTTCAGTCTGAGCTTGTGAGCACTTCAAGTATCCTCTGTTTCTGAGCCACTATTCTTGCTCACAAAGACAAATTGGGGTCCCTGGGGCAGTCACTTTGTTTACAGGTTGGGCAGGACCCTCTGCCAGTTTCAGTCTTTCTCAGAATCAGGTTTATTATCACCGGCATGCGTTGTGAAACTTGGGTCCTCATCACCCTCGAAAGTGATCCATTTCCAGAGAGCAGAAGATATAAATTTGACCTGCCTTTCTACTGGCAGTTTGAAATCTGCAGTCCAATCACGAGCTGAGGATTGTCGATGCTGTGCGGTTATTATGATCGTGGTGTGTGCTGCAGGATTTTGGCTGGGGGAGTTTGTGAAAGTGCAGTACTCGCCCTATTTCAGGTGGGGAGTGACATTGAAAAATTGCTTGAAGCAATAAAAGAGGCACTCGTTTCGTTTTAGCATTCCCAGGTACGAGGCACTGGTGCCCTGCAATTCTCTGGGCTGCCTTCATGTTTAATATAGGGCGCATCGGGATCAACAGTGACCTTAAAAAGAGCCCTGCCCATTGAAATTGCAATTTAAGCCTCAGAGAGTTTGGGGAAACTGGTCTCATCCATGGTTTGTGCAGTTGGAGAATTTTATTCAGTCCCCTCTGTAGTTAGTGGTGCTGGGGCATTATCTCAGATCATCTCTGTGGAATGCAACAAATCCAGCTGATCTTTCATTTGCCATTTCAAAGCGCGTTTGTGTGAGCCTGCGATGATTCTGGGGGGAGATATGACGCATTCTCACCTGCCTCAGATGGAACACGTCCTTTACAACCAGTGCGGGATTCAGTAATGTGGAACGGTTGTTAGGGCCACAGATGAAGGGAGATATCATTGAAATTGATCCCACTTTCAGTCAATATTTTTAATGCATTTTTCATTCTCATCTTAAATTGTTTTGCATTTAAGATATTCATTGCACTGTGCCAGCACACCACCATGCCGTCAGTACATCAGAAACAGAAGTTGGATGCCGGACATCTGAAATTAAAACAGAAAACGTTCAAAATTCTCAGCAGGTCAGGCAGCATCTGAGAAATCAAGTTCAATTTTCAGATTGACGACTTTCCATTAGAAATGACTCGTGAGAAAACGAGTGTTTTAAGTGAGAGAGTGGATGGAGAGAGCAGAATGCGTATGGCAGGCTGGAGACTGAGGTGGTCAGGTGACAAAAAAATGTTGTTGCCAACCTTGGCAGGGTTAGTAATACTTAGTAATCACAGCTGCACTATCTGCGGCCATGTGAAGAGAGGGCCCATTGACAGTAGAGTGAGGCATAGAATATAGTGTCTGGTGGAAATTTGAGGTAAAAAGGAGAATGCTGGAAGTGTCAGCATTGCCTCCGATTAATTTCATGTTCCAGGTGGAAGATCTTTCATCAAAACTGACTAGTAGCAACACAAACTGGAAAGATAGGATCCCTGTTCCTTGAGTTGATATTGGAACTGCACGAGAGGTCAAAGTGGAGGCGTCAGAGCGGGATGGAGGGGCAACTGGAAGCTTGGGCTCACTCTTGCAAGACTAAATGGGGTGATCACTCAATCTACATTTAGTTTCTCCAACGTGAAGGAGACCACATTGTGAAGAACGTATGCAATGCGCCCAATTACAAGAACTATTGCTCAATAAATAAAATAAAAAATAAATAATACTCTTTCCAGAAGAACAGAGCGTCCAGTATGAAGATAAAACTCCTAAGGGGCCTCTCATTGTAGGCCCAGTGGATCATTCAATGCCACTTCATTCTGGCCCTGCATTCTCCCACTCTTTCTGGACCTGCATGCTTCACAAATCTCCTTGCAATGAACCTCTCACTAAGATATGATGCTTCTGTCTCAGGGTGCAGAAAGTCCTGTAACTGTAAATCTCTGAAGAATAGATTGGCCTTGAAGTGCAGACTGATGCAAGTTCACCAGAACTCTACCCTGCTGAGGTAGTTAATATCTGCAAACAGTTTAAAGGGAACAGGCTTGCATTCTTTTAAATGCAGAAAATAATCAGTGACCTAAAAGAAATCCTTTCAGGTGTTAGAAAAATAAGACGGGCAGACAACCGAAAACTGTTCCCTGGTGGAGGGAGCCTTAGAACCAGTATGTCCGGCTAGTGAATGTCAATAATTCTTTTCCCAGAAATATTGATTCTGGGGCTCATTTGGTTGTTTCAAACTGTTACTGGGATGTTTGCTAAGCAGGAAGATTTAGAGTCCTGTATCTTTTGTGGAGAGGGAGAGTTCAGAACAGACCAGCCAGAGTGTGAGGAGCTGAATGGCTTTCTCTGCTATTAGATAATTGGAATGTTAATATATATATATATTAATACTTGTATATAAATCTCTGCCCCAGTTTTCTGTTGCCTTCCTTGATATTACAGGGCAATAGTGTTTAAATTATGAGAGGGTGGAACAATTTAGATAATTTCCAAGTTCACTAATAACAAGGTTTAATTAAATTTGGAGCAGAGAGCTGGAACCACCTGCTCACGTGCAAAGTAAATACCGGAGCAAACTGTCTAGCTGAACAGCCTGTAATAATCCAGCTATTTTTTTCAGTGGGTATTACCTGGGAACTAATTAACATGGCGTTGTGGCAACACTGCAATTACCCAGAAAGCGATGAAGGGAGAATTACTCACCGATTAACCTTTCCAATTTAGTCCACGTCCGGTAATCTGTTTCTTCCTAAAGTCTTTCAGTCACCATGTCCTTCCAGTTGTGGTTAAAGGAAACGACAACCTCACACTCTGATTGAAAACAAACTGAGCCAAAGCTAGTGAAGCAAGCTGATGGTGTGGAAAAATGTCATTCAAGTTCACAATGGCGTTTACCACTTACGCAGCACATTTGTGTCAAGGGATGCAAAAGGCAACGAAAATTTGACAAAGCCACGTGGGAGATTTTATGATAGGTGAAAAAGGTGTCTTAAATGAAGGAAGAAGGGTTGTGAGAGGAACTTCTGAGCTGAGGACATGGAGAGCTCTCAAAATGAGGGGCTTGCAAAAAGGCAGGTTCAAATATTCTGAAGGGTGTACAGATGCAAGAAATGAGTGAAGAGGAGGAGCAGAAACAGACATCCAGATCAGAATCCAGTTTATTATTGTAACCCCTGGGTCGCCTCAGGCATCGCTCAAACTCGTTCTAGTCTAGGGGGAGCAGCCTTCAGCCCCGCCAAACTGGGTAATCAGCTGGTGTCCCCGCCTCGCCCAAAAAACAGACAGTACACCTTATGCGATTAAATGAGTACAATTTATAAAGATTACTATAACTAAGCGATTACTAACGATACAGTATATATGAATAAGAGAAAAAAAAGAAAAGGCGCCAAACTTATCAAAGTCCAAACCACTTCGTGCACAACCGTTGGAGCTCAATTACTGAAGTCTTCTGGCCACCATTCGATCCCCTCCGACTTCCTCGACCCGCCTCCTGGGACCCCCACGGTGGTCGACCAGACGCTCCACACTCCTCTGTCTCCGTCTTCTCTCATCACCGAAAACCTTGGGCCGGGGACCGTCGCCCAGCTTCCAGCATCCTGTCCTCTCTCTCTCACTCCATCGCGTCAACTCCCCAAAATCCCCGCCAACAATCAGTTTACAGTCCCAAACAAGTTTCCAGCACATATCATAACAAAGACGCTAGCATTCCTACTATTAACACAGGCGCCAGCATTCCTACTTTTAACAAAACAAAGACGCCATTTTGATTACATACACAGTAACAAAAAAAAAGAAACCCCCCGTTACATTATTAATGACATACACTCAGTGGCCACTTAATTTAGGTATACCTGCTCATTAATGCAAATGATAGCCAATCATGCAGCAGCAACTCAATGCATAAAAGCATGCAGACATGGTCAAGAGGTTCAGTTGTTCTCAGAAAACATCAGAACGGGGAAGAATGTGATCTAAGTAACTCTTGACTGTGGAATGATTGTTGGTGCCTGACAGGGTGGTTTGAGTATCTCAGCAACTGCTGATCTCCTGGGATTTTCCGGAACAACCATTTCTAGACCAGGGGTTCCCAACCTGGAGTCCATGGATCCCTTGTTTAATGGTAAGGCTCATGACATAAAATGGTTGGGAACCCCTTCTCTAGAGTTTACAGGGAATGATGTTGGAAAAAAATACCCACCCAGTGGGTGATAGTTCTTTGGGCAAAAATACCTTGTTAATGAGAGAGGTTTGAGGAGAATGGTTAGACTGGTTCAAGCTGAGAGGAAGGTAACATTAACTCAGGTAACTACATATTACAACAACGGTGTGCAGAAGAACATCTTTGAACACACAATACGTCAAACCAATAACAGCATGGACAATAGGAGCAGAGCACTGCACTGTGTTCCACTCCTGTACCTAATAAAGTGGCCACTGAGTATATTTGTTTTATTTAACGGTGCAGTGCAAGATATAAAAGATACAAAAAATAAATACAGATATATAAATTATAGTAAGTAATATGGTGAGTGCAAAAGAGGAATGGCAAGATAGAGTTCATGAATTCTTGGACTGTTCAGAAATCAGATGGTAGTGGAGGTAGAAGCTGTCCCTAAAACACTTGAGTTGGGCCTTCAGTGTCCTGTGCCTCCCCCCGATGGTAGTAATAAGAAGAGAGCATGTTCCGGATGGTGAGGGTCCTCAGTGATGGCTATCACCCTGAGGCACCAACTTGTGAAGATGTCTTTGATGGTGGGGAGAGTTGATGATGGAGCTGGTTGAATCCACAGTCCTCTGCATTCTCTTGATCCTGCACATTGGAGATTCCCAATGACGCAATATATTCAGGATTACAGATGTTGTTTGCCATGATGCGTCCCCAATTACCTGTGGTGTTCCAGCCTTATAATTTGATTTGCAATAGGCTAAAGGAATGGTGGTAGAGGATTAAAAGTTAAGTACAACAGAGAATAAATATGTCAAATGGAAGGGGAAGGCAGGTGAAGGGTTTTATGTTGCATTGTCAAGACAGCTGTCATGAATGCTGACACCTTGAAAACAAAATAATGCTGGGCATGTGAAATAAAAATCCAGAACTGTGGGAATAAATCTGTAGAGAGGGAAGGACTACAGACTGCTTCAATTTGATGTCTTCTCATTAGAGATCAAGCAAGCCTGAAGAAATTATGAAGGAAGGGAAAGCTGTGTGGAGAGACAGGTAGAAGGACAAAAGGCCAGTAATGAAAATCAAAAAGTAAATTTATTATCAGAGTAAGTATATGTAATCATTTAATATTCATCTTATTGCAGGTATTCGCTGTAGAACAAAGGAAAAATACAATAGGATCAATGAAAAACTGCACACAAAGTCAGGCAAACAACCAAAATGCTGAGGAAGATGAACTGAACAAATACAAAAGAGTAAATAATAATAAATAAATAAATAGACGATACTGAGAGCATGAGTTGAGCTTGAAATTGAAATTGAGTCGCTATAGGTTGTGGAGTCTGATGGTTAAGGGTTTTAACTGTTCCTATACCTGATGGTGTGGGACTGAAGACCCCCTGAACCACCTTTCCGATAGCAGCAGCAAAAAGAGAGTGTGGTCTGCATGGTGGGAAACCAGGAGGTTAAGCGATGTCAAGGGAGTAGAACACAGACAAGTTATAAGTAGGTGCAGGAGTGCCGCGGGTGACAGGATCTTACCCTAATGATTAAGCAGGCCCTTCCTCGGGACACATCTGAAGCCAACAGCACTTGAGATTCTTTATTCATGCAGGCAACCATAAGGCAGGAAACAGTCTCTTTGTTACTGGTCAGGTGTCAAGGTGCAACCACTTAAAAATAACCCGTAAATCCTTACATCTGCTCTAGTGTAAGGGGTATTTTGTTCTATATCTGCAAGATAGCCAGGGAAGCAGGTGCTGAACAAACCAGATGTTGTTTACTCAAGTTAAATAGCACTCAAGGTATTGGGCACCCAGCCATGTGTTTTACCAGTGGATTTAGTGACTCCCTGTACCTTGCAGATAAGGACTACTGATAACAGTAATCTTCTCAAAACTTGAGACAATAGAATGCAGCCGTTGTCATAGCTGCAGGATGGCTAAAAGCTTTTCTTGTTGTCTGGCATTTCAACTGGGGGAGGGTAAAGTGACTTTTAAAAGGTTGGGTCTGCTAATGACTAATGTTAACCCCGAAACTGCCCATCAATCATCCTTGTGGCAAGGCCCTACTGAAAGACTATGCAGCCTGCAGCGCAGCAGACTGAGCTTTCAAAAGAGCTTTGTTTCAGGAGCTAATTTAGCAGAGAAAGACCCTTAGTGAAGAAACGCAAATACGTGCTCACTTGACCCTCCGACTTTCAGAGTTGGGGTGCATGAGCACCACCAGTCCCACCCCACCCCCACAATGGCCCACACTCAGGTGAGCTACCTTTAGTCATCCTTAAAACTATTTTTTACAATCCAAGATAGAATGAAAGAGTGGAGTGGGGGGTCTCTAGAAGTACAGGTTGGAGAAGCAACAGGTCTATTTCTGTTTGGGTAGTCTCCAATCTGATGGCATGAACACTGATTTCTCTAACTTCTGGTAAAAACTTCCCTCTTCGACCCCCCTCATTTTTTTGTTCCCCTATTCTAAAGGCCCTCACATTCCTTCTCTTCCCCCTGCCTTCATGACCTGCCCATCGCCTTCCTCTAGTGCTTCCCTTTATTCCACTGCCCTTTCCATCAGATTCCTTCTTCCTCAGCCCTCAACCTCTTCCAATCATCATTGTCCAGCTTCTCACCACACTCCCCACCCCATCCACCCACTTCTCTCCTCAGCAGATCTCACCTACCACTTGCCAGCTTGTGCTTGTTCCCCCCCCCTCCACCTACCTTCTTATTCTGGCTTCTACCCCCCATCCCTACCAGTCCTGATGAAGAGTCTTGGTCCAAAAGTATTGACTGTTTGTTCCTCTCCATTCACGCTACCTGGCCTGCTGATTTCCTCCACAAAGCCCAAGTTCCTCCAGCACTTCTTGTGCGGCTGCTGAAGTTTTCCAGCACCTGCAGGATCTTTTGTGTGGGTAATTTAGTAGCACCTTTCACATTCCCTTAAAGATGTTTTAAAGCATTCAGCAGCCAATTGAAATGCAGCTGTTAGGTGTTTGCCTCCAATAGCGATGATTTGTCTGCAAAACTGTCAGCTATTCTGTAGGATAGGGGTTCTCAGCCTGGGGTCCACAGACCCCTCAGTTAATGTAAGGCTTCATAGCATAAAAAAGGTTTGGAATGCTTGCTCAAGGGGAATGAGACTGTGGATTACCGTGCAATAGTCTAGCATTGATTTGATAGGCAGAGTAGTAACCTTCTGTGCCATAACCCCCTCTGTAATGTGGTGTCACTCAAATTATTACAACTGTTAAAGAGATCTAGAAGAGTGTGGAGCTGAAGTGATTGAGTACTTGAGGAATGTGTCAGGAACTGGTTCCACTCAAACTTTTTAAAGGGATTTTTGCAAGTTTTTGAGGGATTTCCATGGTTACAGGCAAAAATTACTAATGCTTTCATTGGAGGCATTAATCCATAGCCGCACCTACAGATTAATGTAAAATATCCACCGAGTCTTCCTTGGAGGAGTAAGAAATCAGCGCTGTCTGAGGTGGCAGTTAACCCTTTATTAACAACACCAAAACAAAATGTTTTTTCATCATCCCTTGGTTTGTGACAGTTTACTGTGTGCAGTTTGACTGGCATGGTCCCAGTGTGATCTTTAATTCATTGTAAACACTCTACAATATTGCATCAGTGCAAGATTCAAGTTTACGCTGAAGCACACAGTGGAATGCATCATTTGCACTAGCAAGTGCTGGGGGCAACCCGCATGTGTCGCCACTCATTCCAGCACCAGTATTGCATGCTCTCAATTCCCAGCAGAACATCACAACAACAGCAGACGAAGCCCTGGTCCTCCCACCCACGCACATACACAGTCCTCCAACCCCAAGGCAATCAGTCGCCTTCAGCCTCCATCCACCAGTGGAACCAGATTCGAACTCAGACATACAGACAGCGCAAGTCTTTTTTTTCATTCATGGAAATCCCGGAAGAGTGATGGGCCCTCCTTGGTACTTCAGCTTAAGAGCGCGTTGCAGAAAGAGGGGAAGAACGAGTTGCCCGCTTTGTCCAGTGCAGAGTCCTCCATCACCCTGACCGAATCACAGCTGCTTTGTTGAAGGAAGCGCAGGCAACAATCAAGTGGGAGATAAAGCGTGGCTGAAACAAGCCATTGATACCAGTTGGACACAGTAAAACCCTTTCACTACCATGCACTGGGGGCCCATCAGCGTTCAGCACTTCATAATGGAGTGTGCCCTCCTGGTTGAATGGATAGATGGTGGAGATTTGACCCTGGGTTCAAAGAGGACCATGACCTAACGGAGGTCATGCAAACAAGCTAAAAGAGCTTTTTTTTTATTGGGCATCTTAAATGAAGTGTTTATTTGTTTTTTCTGAGTGAAGGACACGTCAATCTGTATCTCTCACTGTCCTTCTGTGCACCTACTGGACAGAATGGAGCATGCCTTTAGAAATGGGCAAACACTCTTTGAGGGAGGAGGAAGACCTTGGTTTTTGTCTGCCAGACTCAGTTGCTTCTTCCAACAGTGTGGCTAATATACTTCAGGAATTGGTAATTTGTTATCTATTATCGCATGTATTGAGATATGTGCAAAACTTTGTCTTGCATCCTTGCAGTTCCATTCAAAACACGAGTGCATTGAGGTAGTGCAAGGGATCAACAGTAACAATACAGAATATATAAAGAATATAGTTCTACTGATATAAAGAAGGTATAATAGAGACATATCAATGGGAAAGATGAGAACAATTTAATGACGAAGAATAAAGATGCAAGACAGAGGAACAGTAACAGGACATTGGATAATGGACACACCTGGGGAACTCTTCAGCCTGGCCCCAGAGACCTGTGTTAGTTACCAGATCTCTGTACACCTGATTAAGGTTGATGGGTCACCAGGCTTCTGACCTTTGATCCTAAGGGGCTCAACTGATACATGCCTTTGCAATGTCCACAACTGCAGAAGGAGCCCTGGGGGAGTCTGCCAACTGGAACACACACCACTGTTGGTGGTAAGATTTGGCCCCTGCATTCAGGAAAGCTGGCCACGACAGTTATTGTTCAAGGTTGTTGACACTGAAGGTTCCAACTGAAAGATGTTGAGAGATACTGGAACAGAGGAGGAAGATGGAAACCTGTCAACCTCTGGGCATGACCAGCAGTTAGTACATATCCATGCCTATCCTGGATCGGACAGTGAGCTGCCATGGCCCAGTGTCATTAACGGACAGTTCCAGTGTTTCACGCGCACAGTGCTGGAGGAGCTTGGCAGGTCAGGCAGCATCTATGGAGGGGAATAGACAGTCGACGTTTCGGGCCGAGACCCTTCATAAGAATGTGGCGGGCAGTGGGGGTAGGGGAGGAGCAGAGTTTAGCACGTGATAGGTGAAGCCAGGTGGGGAGGGGAGGTGAAGTGAGAAGCTGGGAGGAGATAAGAATCAGAGGTAAAGTGCTGAAGAAGAAGGAGTCTGATAGGAGAGAGGAAGAGGAACAGGGTTTCTTTCTTTTTAGTACTTATAACATTTAGTCTTCTGTGCAATCCCACTCTCCCACTTATTTCCCTTTACTCTTCTCAGTCACATGCCCAACAACTTCCCCCTGATTCTTCCACAAATCCCTTACACTAAATGTAGGAAATAGTGGCCAGTTAATCATCCTGTCATGATAATGGGAGAAAACCAGAGCACCCGGAGGAAACCTGTGCTGTAACAGGTTAATGTGTAAACTCCGCTTACACAGCAACGGAGCGCAGGATCGAACCAGGGTCTCCAGAGCCGCTGGACTGTTCCCGGGTGTGTTGGCTTGGATGTCAGTTGAACGTTGGGTGTGAATGAGCTGTCAATGTAGGGTGCTAACTCAATGAAGGATTTACCGACAGGAATGTATTTATGCACAGAGAGGTTTAGAGGGACTGTTGATGACCTAATTATTATTCTTACATTAGGCATGGCCACAGGCAAAGGAGTAGAGTGTAAGGAAGAACTGAGTTCATTATGTTGGCACTGGGATTGAAATCAGAGCCAGAGATTGAAATGTTGAAATGCACCATATATATTTATAATCCCTGAGTTTAAGCAGAGACACCAAGGGCAGGCATTGGAGGGAGTCCAGAGGAGGCTTACGTGAATGATCCCGTGAACGAGAGGGTTAATGTGTGAGGAGTGCTTGATGGCTCTGGGCCTGTACTCGCTGGAGTTCAGAAGAATTGAGGGGGGATCTCATTGAAACCTGTGGAATATTGAATGACATAGATAAAGTGAATGTGGAGAGGATGTTTCCAATAGTGGGAGAGCCTGGACCAGAGGGCTTGAAAATAGATGGGCATCCTTTTAGAACAGAGATGAGATGGATTTTCATCAACCAGAGGGTGGTGAATCTGTGGAATTCATTGGTACATATGGCTGCTGAGGCCAAATTGTTGGGTGTATTTGAGGCAGATGTTGATAGCTTCTTTATTAGTCAGGAAGGACATCAAAGGCAATGGGGAGAAGGCAGGAGACTGGGATTGAGAGGGCGAATAAATCAGCCTTGATCAAATTCTGGAACAGGCTCGATGGGCTGAATGGCCTAATTCTGCTCTTATGCCTCATATCCTTATTGTATTGTGTTGTCATGATGGAGCCATAATGATCTGGTCCTTTGAGCCTGAACTGGTCACACTGGCTTGAATGATTAGTGTCCACCAGCTCGGTCTTGATGTAGGGATTCAGCCTGAAACATTGACATTTCCTTCCCCTCCCCACAGATGCTGCTCGACTGACTGAATTCCTCTTGTAGATTGATTGTTACACAAGCTAGACAACCTGCTCAATGGGACACCTAGTTATGAGCAGTGGTAGAGGTGTTGCAGAGATAGATGCAGAAGGAGATACAGCCGTGAATGAAACCTCTTTGCTGTTGACTGCTTGGAGCTTCCCTCAGGTAGATTTTGCTCGCAGTTAAACTGGATGAGGAGATCAGTGATGGAAGTACATTGCTACGAACTCTGTTCTTACATTGCTTGCAGCGCAGCCATTGACCCGGTGACCCTTCCAGGCCTACGCTTATTTCCACACACCATGTATGATGCAACCCCAGAAAGGCATACGTGTCACAACGCAGTTCCATCCTGTTCAGCAGCACAGTCATCAAACTCCTTCAGGGTAAACATAGCCTGTGCTGGTAGATCCTTAGCAGCCTGATTAGGTTGCACAATGTGTCACAACTGTAACTGTTGCCTGGTCTTAATTGGTCCTTGGAGAACACTTCCCTCTTGACTTGAGCACAGTTAGCATTTGTAATCTCCCAAGTTTCCTCTAATACTCTCATTATGACCTTTGCTTTTTTCTGTCTCACTGTTCGTGCACTAACCTGGACTTGTTTTTAATTCCTTATACCACTGGAGATCGTTTGGCCTGTCAGATGTATGCTAGCTCTCAGAGCAATTTGATTCCTCTACAAATATTCCCCCTAACCTATTCTCTCCTGCTCCGCTACCCACTTTCAGTAGGGGAAAATTTGCAGTGGCCAGTTAACCCTACCAACTTGCATATTTGTGGGACATGGCAGGAAACCTATATAGTCACAGGGAGAACAAGCAGGCTTGTCATATGAATTTTGGCCTGTACTCACTAGAATTCAGAAGAATGAGTGGTGACCTTATCAAAATCTATGGAATGATGAAAGGCCTCAATCGAGTGGATGTGGAGAGGATGTTTCCTCTGGACGGGGGGAAGTGTAAGACCAGAGGACACTGCCTCAGAATAGAGGGGAGTCCACTTAGAACGGAGATGAGGAGGGATCTCTTTAGCCAGAAAATGGTGAATTTGTGGAAATTTTTGCCACAGGCAGCTATGGAAGCAAAGTCATTGGGTATACTTAAGGCAGAGGTTAGTAGATCTTGATTAGTCAGGGCATGAAGGGATTCACGGAGAAGGCAGGAGAATGGGACTGAGAGGGGGAAATGGATCAGTCTTGATGAAATGATGGAGCAGACTAGATGGGCGAAATGGCCTCACGCTGCTCCGATATCTTATGGTGTTAAGGTCTCGTGGTACAAGCTCCATATAAGTAGTGCTGGTGGTCAGCATTGAACTGGGAGCTGTGGGGAAGTGGCTCTACTGGCTTCCAATCTTGGGCGTAAAGCTCAGAGTTCTTCACAGCATTATTCGAGGCATAACAGGATATTAGAACAGTTGACTTAAACTCTCTCTTCATAGCTGAATCTGAAGAGTGCCTGATTGGAGTCAATACTTGGGCTGCAGAGTGCTGAATGACCTTGGCTTTGGGGAGAATAGAAGAGAGAAGATCAGCCAGAAGTGTGTCGGAGGGAAGGCAGGAATGGATGGCTGAGCTTTGGTGGGGGGGTAGGATAGGTGGGAAGAGAAGAGTTGGATGTCATTATGGAGTTAGAAACTGAAGGATGTAGTGATGGGATGGATATACAGTCCAGAGTGATCTGTGAATAACACATGCAGACTGTTTCAGACAGTTTCAGGAAGACAGAAATCAGTGGCTCAGGAAAGAAGTTTGTGCTTAGGAAAAGAGTTGATGGCTGTAGTTCTCCCTGTCATAAAGACAATAACTGCTTGATGTAAGGATAAGGAAACTGAAAAAAATAATGAAATAATATGAACAATCTTCCACAATGAGAGTATTAAAGGAGCTAATTATTGACTTCAGGAGGAGGAAAGCAGAGGACCATGAACCAATCCTTCACCAGTGGATCAGATGTGGAGAGTGTCAGCAACTTTAAATTTGTCGATGTTGTCATTTCAGAGGATCTGGGTGCAGCACGTAAGTGCCATCATGAAGAAAGCATGGCAGGGCCTCTAAGCAGTTTGTGAGGATTCAGCATGATGTCTGAAACTTCTGTAGGTATGTGGTAGGCAGTATAGTGACTGGTTGCATCATGACCTGGTATGGAAAATCCTATAAAAAGTAGTGGATACAGCCCAGTCCATCGCAAGTAAAGCCCTCCCCACTATTGAGTACATCCACATGGTGTGCTGTTACAGGACTGCAGCATCCATTATCGAGAACACCCACCGCCCAGGACATGCTCTCTTCTCACTGCTGCCATCAGGAAGAAAGTACAGGAGCCTCAGGACCCACACCACCAGGTTTAGGAACAGTTATTACCTCTCAACCATAAGCCTCTTGCACCAGAGGGGATAACTTCACTCGCCCCATCGTTGAACTGCTTGCCTAACCAATGGACTCACTCTCAAGGACATTTTATTTCATGTTCTTGATATTCGTTGCTTATTTATTTGTTAGGTTTTTTTCTCTCACTCGCTCTCTGATTATCAGCCAAACAAACATGATAAGTCTGACGTGTCAAAAGGGGAGATCTTGTGAGTCAGTGCTGTTGATCCGCTGGGAGTTGTGTAAGTCAAGAAGCAATCGGTTTGCCCCATGTAATTTTCCATCCCATTCCTCCTTCGCTCTTTTTCCTCACCCTTAGGCCTCAGGATCTTTTTTTTGATTACATGGATCTTGCAGCTCATCTTAAGCTTACTATATAGGGCAAGGCTTTCATTCTAGAGTTGGCTGTGGCTCAGAGTGGCTCCCTCTGTATTGAGCCTGATGATCGACATCAGAAGTGCAGGCTAACACTGAGGGAGTGCCACACTTTAGATCGTACTGTCCTTTGGATGATTTATTAAAGCAAGGCCCCAACTGCTCCCTCACATAGATACAAAAATACTTCCTGACAATTCAATAAATGATTATTTAGTTAATCTAATGGGAGCTTGCTGTGTGCAAACTGCTGGGTTTTCTGTGCATATAACATATTTTGAAAAGCAGTTTGTTAGTCAGAAAGTGGAATGAGACATTAAGCAGAAGGTGAGCGGAACCATATTAATGCGAGTGACAAACAAAATGCTGTAGGGATTCAGCGGGTGACGGGAGCATCTGTGAAGGGAGATAGAGTCAGCCTTTCATGCCGAGACTGTCCATTTCCTTCTGCAGACACTGCCTGACTCACTGTTGCTTCAAAAAAAACACCACCTTCTGCAGTCCCTTGCAGAATATGAATACAAGGTTGAATAGCAATTTCTCTAATTTACGGTAATTCTTCCCCACTCTGGCTCACCTCTTACCTCTTCTCCTCACCTGCCTATTACCCCCTGGTGTCCTTCCTTCCCTTTCTCCCATGATCCACTGTCCTCTCTAATCAAACTCCTTCTTTGCCAGTCCTTTACCTTTTCCAGCTATCACCTCCCAACTTCTTATCTCACACCCCTCCTCCACCTACCTGACTTCTCCTATCACCTTTTGCCCGTGCTTGTTCCCCTTCCCCCACCTTCTTACTCGAGCTTCATCCCCCCTTCCTTTCCAGTCCTGATGAAGTGTCTCGGCCTGGAACTTCAACTGGTTGTTCATCTCCATAGGTGCTGCCTGGCCTGCTGAGCTCCTCCAGCACTTTTTGTGGTGCTGTTCTGGCTTTCCAGCACCTGCAGAATCTCTTGTGTTTAAATTAAAATTTGTTTAAGTAGTCTATGCTCCGTACAAAGTTCGGAAAGCTTTAGGAAAGGTATAAAGGAAATCTCAGGATGTGAGCATAGCTGAGTGACTTCTGCAACAAGTAGAGATTGGATCTGTTTAACAGGGAAGATTATAAGTTGTTAGAATGGAAGAGGAGGTCAGGGGTCATAAGCTTCCTTCCTCTGATGAGTGGGTTTTAAGAAGAGCTGGGACTGAGAAAGCAGGTGCTGCATAAATGGGGACTACAGATGTTGGAATCTGAAGTGACACACTAAATGCTGGAGAAACCGGTCAGGCAGCATCTGTGGAGGGAAATAGACCATCAATGTTTTCAGTTGTGACCCTTTCATCTGTACACTGAACCAATGTGTTAAGGGATATTGCTATCAAACAGAATATCATGACAGATTGTAAAGTCTATACAGTACTGTGCAAAAGTTCTAGGCACTATATATATATATGTGGCATGCCTTTGCACAGTACTGTAGGAATTTTAGGTATTGCATTCTATTGCTGCTGCAAACAAAAATAAATTGCATGATATATGTGAGTGATGATAAACCTGATTTTGATATGGGTCTCTATAATGGACTGAGAGTGGGAAGGGGGCAAGGAGAGGGGAAACATGGTTGGGAAAGGGGAAGGGAGAGGGGAGGGAGCAGGAAGAACAGAGAGACATTTTGTAATGATCAATAAACCAAATGTTTGGAATCAAATAACTTTACCTAGTGTCTCAGGGCTAGGCGTATCTGCACCTGCGCCACCCCCTGCCCCTGGCACTCTTTCTCTGTCACGTGTCCCACACCCCTCCTGCAGTCCTTCACCCTCACCATTCCCAACGTTCTTCGCTCCCAACAGATTTACAAACTCACTCTCCACTCCACATTGACAAATACAGTACAGTCCAAAACTCTTAGACACACACTCAAGACTTTTGCGGAGTTCTGTATATCAGTATCTGCATTAATCACTACCTTTCTCTCGCACTGTTCCCTGAAGAGCTGTTCACTGTTCTCCATTATCTGAAGTGTCAAACTCAAATGTTGTCTGTGCAATTTCCTCCAAAGAGCAGCCTAAGTCCCCAAGTTCCTCCAATATTTTGTATGTTTCTCTTGAGGAAAAATGGGCAGTGTGTCTAGCCTGGCAGGCTGGAATCAATGGTCTAAACCCTTTCTTCTATAACTTTGTTTCTCTAGGACACAACTTTGTTGGATCAGTCTCAATCACATCCCAAAAGTTTTACAAAAGACTATTTGATGTATTTCTTCCCTTAAAAAGATGCACAATGCTCGAAGTAAAGGTGCATCTGTTAACCAGTCTGTTGTGTTTCAAGAAACACAAGAGATTCTGCAGATGCTGGATATCTTGAGCAGCACACACAAAATGTTGGAAGAACTCGGCAAATCAGGCATCGTCTACAGAGGGGAACAGACTGTCAGCATTTCAGTGGAGACGCTTCAATAAGCCTCCGCTTTTTTCTTGACAACAAACCCAACCAGTTCTCTTCCACCACCACACTCCTCCTTTGTCAAGGAAGAAACGCTAATTTTCTTACACGGCTAGATGCAGAGACTGGGAGTGTGTGTATGAATAAGACAAAGTCAGACATTCAGAGATGAGAAAGAGACTGACCAAAAGATAGCAAACGACACACACCCCTCAAACAAGATCAAGCGAAGCAGACTACCTGCTTATCAGTTTCTTGTGGGAACTTGCTGAGGACAATTTGCTTATTGTGTTTCAGAATGCACTTGCTGGTAGAAATTCCACTTTGCTTGCCAATAGTAAATATATAGACTTCAGCAGCACTTAGCCCTCACACACGAGTCAGTGCAGTCAGTAGAACTGAACACCATTGCACAATTCAGAAGGACTTAATTAGTTGTAAAATGGTGGAACATGCCGAGGCTGAGAAAGGGGCTATAGAAATGCAACTGCTGTGAATGGGTCTCTGTTTTTGTCAGGTGAACATTTAGATTTAAAAGCTGTCACTCTTGTTAACTGTGTTCTATTGATTGGATCACAAGGACTTGCATGTTAGCCATTTTTATCTGTCAGTTTATCAATATCTAATCTTGGTGTAGGCTTTAACCACATTTCATAATCAAAAGACAAAGAAATTGAGCTGACTTTTTGTTTAAATTGTTTTCCTTCAACTGGGACGGGGGGGTCTCATTATCATTATGGTTGTTTAAAGGAGTTTTCAGGCAATTGTTGCTGTGGGATGGTTCTAATTATGCAATGTGCCTATTAAATTCAGAATTTATTCTCACTGATGTATGTTGAGAAATATATTTTTAAAATCCTGGTAAGTTGCAATAAGAAACATATTTTAAAAATTAGTGGTGCTAAAATTGAGGTATTTTATTGGCTCACGGTCCATTCAGAAATCTGATGGTGGAGGGGAAGAAATTGTTCCTAAGATGTTGAGTGTGTGTCTTCAGGCTCCTGTACCTCATCTCTAATGGTAGCAATGAAAAGAGGGTGTGGCCTGGATGGTCTTTAATGATGGATGCTGCCTTCTTGAGATATGGCCTATTGAAGATGTCAATGTTCAAAGTTCAAAAGTTCGATGTACATTTATTGAAGTATGTATACAATTCACAGCCTTGAGACTTGTCTCCTTACAGGAAGACACAAAGCAAGAAATCCAAAAGACACCAACAAACACCCAAATATCCAAAAACAAATCATTAAGCAGTAAAAGTAAACAAATAGCATTTAGAGCGAAAATGAGTCCACAAACACAAAGCCCGGAGCAGATCCTCAACTTCAGTTCTGCACATAGCGGAGTGAATGTCACAGCAGGCCCACAGCCTCAGCCTCGGTGAAGCAAGGAGCAGTGAGCAGAACCGGCCCGACCCTTGCCTCCTCACTCCATCTGGCCCGGCGTTTAAATCATCCAGACGTCGGGCCAGTTAACTTACATGTTTTAAGATGTGAAAGGAAGGCCATGGAGTTACAGGGAGAACATGCAAACTCCACCAGATGGGTCCCTGAACCAGAACTGAACACAGATCTCTGAAGCTGGGAGTTATTCTCTCTATGAGTAGCATCATTTTGTGCACCTGTTGGCGTGAACGCCTGATGCTTTACTATAGTAAAACCTGTTGCCTGTGCCCCACTGGCAGCCCTGATCTGTTGAACTCCACAGCATGACTGCACCTGTAGCATTACTGGATGCTCCTCAGTGGTAGTACTGCAGAACTGTTTTTCAGAGCTGGTGACAAGCTCAAAACAGGAGGATCCTGCCTCATCAGCCTCCATGATTGATTAAATGCTTGATTTATTAATGTCCTTTGTGGGGAAGAAGAAAACATATTTTGGATATTGATTCTCTCCAGGAAAGGTTAATTTAGTTTGAAATAGGGGTAGGGTGGTAGGATTGTTTTAAATCGCCAGCTATTGGGGCTCAATTCCTGCCGCTGCATGTAAGGAGTTGAAGTTCTTTGTGACCGTGTAGGTTTCCTCCATGTGCTCCATTTCCTCCCACCTTCCAACCTCTTGGCCTTAGACTGTACACTCCAAATTTAGACACAATTAATCTGCAAATCATTTAACTCTTTCTTGGATTGACTCAAGTGTAGCAGTGTTCATTGTGGTCCCAATTCATGATGATTCCCTTGGTTCTGGTCGGAGTCCAGCAGGCTTGTTAATCACAGACCCAGCCTGCATGGTGGGGAGAAGAAAGGACTTGCTTTACTGAGACTTGGTTAAGGATCTTTCCTCCTCCACTGGGATTACCCTCATCATCTAGGTCTCATGGACAATCTCATGGTGCCTAACCAGCCAACCTTCACAATCCTCTCCATACCCCTCCGCCTGTTCCTTATCAGACTGTGACACATGCTTTATGGAGGTCAGCTAAACCACGAGCAACTGACCCATTGGATTTTGAAGCTAAGATCCTCAAGGTAATTTCCAATTGGGCGCTTCCCCAGCTTTGCTCAAACCTTGAATGTTGCTCAAAGATTAGTAGCAACAATGGCATCACTTGATCAGTTGGGTCAGTACTTTCATGGTACTGAGTTCATGCCAACAGACAATATTGCAAATGTGGGAGAGGTCAAAGCTCGAACATGTAAGATTAGGAAATTGCGACTTGATAGTAGGGAGAGTATTCAAAGTACTCCCACATGGTCCTGTTCCAGTGGTGAATTTTCCAAAGATAGGAAATTCAAGATTCAAGATGGTTTATTGTCATTCTTCAGTACATGAGCGTAAAGGAAAATTAACTGATTGTTACTCTGGATCCAGTGCAGCATAACATAAAACAAAATAAGCAATAGAGAACCTAATTTAAAAAAAACATAATAAATTTAAAGCAATCCTTTAAAATACAACTTACAAGTAAATGTACATAGACTGATTGTCCATAAAGTGATGGTAGGTGCTGTGCATCTAGAAGTGGTGGGGTGGGTTAATGGGTGGAGGTGTGACTTGGGGGGGGGGGGGGGGTGGAAGTAACTGGTTTTGAGTCCTGTAGACCTGACATGGATGGTGCATGAAATTCTCCTGGAAATGTACATTTAGACGTGGGCACACCAAGAAACCATGTTCTGAGCCTAATTACCAGCCTAATCTTTGTATCAAGAGCCTAATTTCTCCTATTCAGTCAAGACTCTCAAATGAGCCAACACTCTCTCTGCTACTCCTCAGTAGAAAGATGGAAGTGACTAAATATCTAATGCATTTGAAAGACTTTGATCTTGTTTCAAATGAGTCTTTAATTCACTTAAGTAACTCATTCAAATTGGCAAACCAAATAATCTTGTTTAACAGAGTACAGTTAGCATAATTAGTTTCTGGACAAGTACAGAGAGGGGATTAGCTGTTTCAGAGCGTTCTTGCTCCCCCCCACCCTGCCCCCAGCGCGCTCTCTGTTAATCCTTCAGCAGAACGGAGCAACCATTTAAAGGACTTTCCAGGAATGCAAAAGATAAATATTGTCAGCTAAAGACAGATGATGCCTTTTAGTATTGGTTGCCAGGACTGATACTGCTCCCTTATCTGTTGGGCGTATGTCAGTTTTTAACACTGCAGTTTGACTAACTAATACGGCACTGAAACATTAAACGGACCTACTTCTTAACAATGAGTGTAGTAATCCTATAATTACTGGTAAGTAGTCATTAAAGGTTGCCCTTGACCTCACATGGGGCCATTAGTCAGCTGTAGCAATAGAGGCATAGTAAAGGTGCCCCCTGTGGCACAAACCGATGATAGATATGCTAATAAAATGGCGTCACCAATCTGGAAGCTTGCATGCAAGGTTGAATTTGGTGTCTTATTGTCAGGCATTTCATCCTGAATTGTGTCAGAGCGGTGGACTGTGTGGCTTTGGGAGAATTCTTCCAACCATTTTAGTGATTCTCTCTGGTCTTGCCACATGTGCAAATTTGACACATGATTTTTTTCCCCTTAGCGAATGACAATTATTGTTTTCATTGCCGGAAGAACAACACAAAGCCTTGGGTGTAATGTTATTGCCTCACATACTTCCACTTTACTAAGTGTGATTCTTCCTTTTGGATGCAGCATATCATTTGCTGATGATCCTATAACTACCATGATCTGACAGAGCCATAATTAGACAACCATCCGAGTCGGGTTACAGCATTCAGAACTCTTTGCAAGTTGGAGCATTTATCCAGAGAAGCTGGTGTTTGAAGTCACAAACACACTCAATATTTTAGGTACAGCTTCTTCCCCTGTGTCAGATTTCTGAATAGCCACTGGCCCCATGAACACTACCTCACTATTTTTGTTCTCTTTTTGCACTACTTATTAAATTTTTAAAATATTATTGTGATTTATAGTATATCTTATGTATTGCACTGTGCTGCTGATGCAAAACAACAAATTCACAACATATGTCAGTGTTAATAAACCTGATTCTGATACATTTTAATCTGAATGATCATTCACCCTTGAATCATCCTGAAGCACCTTCCATTGAGGGCACATATTCAATTCATTGTTTGGATGAAATATTTTGTTATCGTATAGTTTGTTAGAAGAATAATACATACACTGGAGTAACTACAAGGCAGTAACTTAATCAGTGAGTAATAATCATAAACGCTCATTTGGTTCTAATCATCATCAGAAAACACACACAATCAGTGGCTTCAGATAACTTGTTGACTTTAGTTCTTGTAGCCTTTGTCCTAATTGGCTGTTTATGTCAGAAACCCACTGTTCGTTGAAAATCAAAATGGCAGATGTTGGAAGTCTGATATATAAACAGAACATGCTGGAAACACTCAGCTGATCAGGCAACATCTGTGGAGAAAACATTTCCTGGTCTTCGACCACAAATGCAGCCTGACCTGATAGCGCTCCAGTTCTGTTATGTTGCGTGCCCTTGCTGCTTGACCTGCACGTGGAGAGTTAAGATTTATGAATGGAGACACAAGACCTAAAGCATCAATAATTCCTTCCCTCCCACAGATGCTGTTTCAACTGCTGATTTCCTCCAGTAGATTGTGTATTGCTTAAGATTTATCAACCTTACTGTAACTTTAGTGGAGCATAATCAATTGTTTATCCATCATACCTCCTGACTCCCCTTGGCTCTGTGCCTACATCTGCTGTCAAAACCCTCATCCATTTATTGCCTTTTGGATGTTCTTCCCGATTCTTGCTGTTCACCTATCTCAGCCGTACCTCCTAACATAAGATGTAGCTCCACAGTTAATCAAATTTAAAATCATCATTTTTTTTGTTTTTGACTCCCTTCTTAGTTTATGCTTTCCATATCTCTGCAACATCTCACAGCCCGGCGGCGGGTTAAGTTGCCACCCTAATAATTCAGGGGAGACGCGAGAGACAGCTGGAACTCAGCAGGTCGAGCAGCTTCTGCAGGCAGAAAGGAATCATTGACATTTCTGGCCAAAAGCTTGCATCAGCCCTGCTTCGTTGTCAATTCCTTTCATCCTACAGGTACTGCTCGACTTGTTGAGTTCCTCCAGCAGAATGTTTGTTGCTAAAAGTTCGTAGACCCCCTGCCAGAGTTCACTTCCCACTATGGCAGTTGGGGAACTTAAATTCAGTCATCAATATGGAGCTCTTCAGAAAAACAAACCAACCGTTAGTTGTAATAACCACAGTAGCAACTGGATAATTGTAAAGACCCACACAAAATTCTGGAGGATCTCAGCAAGTCGGGCAGCATCTATGCAGGGAAGTAAACAATTACCATTTCAGGCCAAGGGCCTTCATCAGGACTGAAAAGGTTGGAGCCAGAGGCCAGAATAAGAAGGTGGGGTAGAGGGAGTTGAACAAGATGGCAAGTGAGGGGGAAGGTGGGTGAGAAGAAGAAGAGGGGAGGTTATCACCTGACAGCTCGTACTCCTGCCCCTCCCCCTACATTCTCATTGGGCTTCTCCCACCTTCCTTTTCAGTCCTGATGAAGGGTCTTGGCCTGAAATGCTAATTATTTATTTCCATCCATAGATGTTGCCTGACCAGCTGAATTCCTCCGGGGATGGGGGGATGGGGGGGGGGGGGGGGGTGTGTGTGTGTGTGTGTGTGTGTGTGTGTGTGTGTGTGTGTGTGTGTGTGTGTGTGTGTGTGTGTGTGTGTGTGTGCGCCCTCGATTGCCTCTGCAATTCCTTCCTTGTACCTCTTTTCCCTCCTCTAAGATACACTCTCCAAATCCTTCCTCTCTATCCAAGCTGTGACCACTTTTGTGTGATTCAGTGTCTGAGAGGTGGGGCTGAGAGCATTACGGAGTCTGTAGGCTTTGTATGAAGACAGACCCATGAGGAGTATTTTTTGCATTAATGGCAATGTGTAAATAATTGGAGGCAACACACTAGAATCATTGGGTATATTTGAAGCAGAGCTTAATAAGTTTTTGATTAGTAAGAGCGTCAAAGGTTACTGAGGAATGGGGGTGAGAGGGAAAATAAATCAGCCACGATTGAATGGCAGAGACGACTCGATGGGCCAAATGACCTAATTCTGCTCCTATGTCTTGTGGTCTTGAGCTGGAATCTGGAGTAGTAAACAAAATGCTGGAAGAAGTCAACAAGTTGGGCAATATCAGTGGAGAGAAATGGACTGAGGTCCAAATGAGGAGTCTCAACCTAAAATATCAACTGTCCAGTTCTCTCTTCAGATGCACCAGCATTTTGTTTGTTATACATGTATCTAAATCCTTGTTCATCACTGCAGGTAACAATTGGCCTTTCACACAGAATAACAGAGGAAAACGAGTGGGCTATTCTGCCCTTATTTACTGTGTCTCCCAAGATTTTGGTACACTCAGTAAGTTGCTCTTAACACTAGAACACTCAGTTGTTCACTACTGTATCTGTGACATTGTTGCACTCCCTCCATAGTGTACAGCACTCTCTCAGCCCTAACCCTTAGACACTGCAGCACTCCCTTGGTCCCGTTCCTCTAACCGTCCAGTGGTGGTTCTGCCCTGTACTTACCAATCTCTGGGTAAGTAAAATGAAATGAGCAGAACTGGAGGTGATGTTTTTGCCCTCTCGATCACATAAAATGATCTGAACTTTCTCCTTCAGATTAGAGGTTGAAAGAGTCTTGATGACTTCATCCCCAAACAAATAACTCTTATCCCATGTTCCAGATTTCATTATAAGTATTTACAAGCTCTGGAGCATGATTGTAATCTGTTGGATACTATAAAAAATATGAACATTAAGCAGAGCATAAAACAAAGGTAAAGCTGCATGATGATATTTACCTAATCTTGTAGCAGCAAAGACTAAAATAGGCTTTTTGAATTCTTTATTTCCTTGCTGTGACCAGCAAGCATTTATAGTTGAGGCCAGCCACTTTCCTGGCTTCCTTTCGTACTTTTGACACAGTAATTGGACATGAGCCATTGTCGACAGAAGCACTCAAATCCAAACAAATATTCATAGAATGGGTGAGTGGGCCGAAACCGTGGCAAACTGATTTAGGTGTGGGCTGATGTAGAGATGCACAAAAAAACGGATAGAGTGTTTTCTAAATGATAAAGAGGGGAAGCAAAGGAGAGCACGGATCACTGGTAGAAGAAAAAGTTATTAAAATAATTGGAGTGCAAGGAGATAGAAGTTATTCTCTAGATATATTGTCTTTAGAGCATACCTGGAGTATATTGAGGAGTTCTGGAAGGTTTTTGTGGCTTCAGATGAGATGCGGAGTAGAAATACCAAATGGTACTTGGATTCTAGCGGTTAAATTGAAGAGCAGTTACACTAAGAAGGCTGTACTCCTTGGAATTTAGAAGTTCAAGGGGCAATTTGGTTGAGATTTCTAAAGTACCAAGGAGTCTTGAATGAAGTGAAAATACTTAAACATGTCTGTTATATGTGGCAAATGCAGGTCCTCCCCAGATTATGACAGGGTTCCATTCCAGAGAAGCATTTGTAACCTGAACAGTTTGCAAGTCAGAAATGCATCTGCCCAGCAATATATTTAAATGAAAACATCAGTCAACCAAAAAATCATCAGCCAACCAGAAAAACATCAGCCAACCATCAGAAATGTATCTGCCCAGCAAATATATTTAAATGAAAGCATAAGTCAGCCAAGGGAAATTTGTATTTAAACCAAAGCATTTAACTTAACCTTTGAAGTATTACTAGGAACTGAGCTCCCTCACAAGAGAAGATCCCTGCAGTAGCAACAAATCCACCCCAGCAGTCTCCCAAATACTTGCTTGTATGTATAGCTTGTACAGAAATTGGATGTTCGTAACCTGGGGGTACCTGTATATATATGTGATCATGATGATGAGACAAGTTGGCAAACACTAGTATATGCAGACAAAAACAAAAAAGTGCTTGAAAAACTCAGGCCTGGGAACCTTCGTTATAACTGTTTTGCTGAAATATTAATGTTTTCACTTTTTGCAGATGCTGCCTCACCTGTTAAATGGTGGACTAGGTTGTGGATAGATTTTTGTATAGCAGGGAGCTTGAGGGGTACGGGAAAAAGGCAGGCGGTTGGGGTTGAGTGCATAGCCATGATCTTTTTGAATGTTGGAGCAAACTCAGTAGGCCAGATACCCTACTTCTACCCTACCCTAATTCCACCAATCACCTCCCAACTTCTTACTTCACCCACCCATTTGGCTTCACTTATCATCTTCTAGCTTTTACTCACTCACCCTCCCCCCCCCCCCCCCCCTACACCTTATTCTGGCTTCTTCCCATTTCCTTTCCTGTCTTGATGAAGCGTCTCAGCCCAAAACATCGACTCTTTATTCATTCATAGATGCTGCATCCCCTGCTGCGTTCCTCCAGCATTTTGTCTGTGTTGCTCTGGATTTCCAGCATTTGTAGAACCCTTTGTGCTTGACTCTTTATGGAACCTTTCTTATGCTGAAGTATGTTACTGCCGATCAAGTGCCGTTCCCACCCTGCATATATCAAATTTCTACAGACGTACCACAGAGGCTATTCTGACTGGTTGCATCGCCATCTGGTTTGGATCTGGTGTGCTTTGATCCAAAGCACAGGATCAAAAGAGGCTGCAGGGGGTTGCAAGACTTGACCAACTCCAACACGGGCTCAACCATCCTCACTGTTGAGGACATCTTCAAAAGGCTACGTTTCAAGAAGGTGGCATCCTTCAGTAAAAGCCCTCACCATCTGAGACATGCCCTCTTTTCAGTGCTACCATCAGGGAGAAGGTACTGGAGGCTGAGGACATGTACCCAGCATTTTAGGAATAGCTTCTCTCATGTGTGTCTTTGATGAGAGTTGGCTAAGATACAGCAAGCAGTTCACACTTTCTAAGGTCTTGACTTAACCCTTTATTTACAGAGGGCCCTGGTGGGTCTGTTTGATTGGTGTCGTGTAAGGCCCATTCTCTCGCACGTTACAATGAATAAATCAACATGCCTTGAGCTCGGTCTTCGAATGCGTACTCGCACGTCATCCCTTCGCCGCGGCTCTGTGACGGGGTCGGGCCCAGCTTGGGCCTAGAGTGGAGGGCACTACAGGTTGAACTGTATACCATATATCATTTGCTCACTTGAACCTGGTTTGGAGCTGAGGTCTGGGACACTTGTTAGGGTGTCAGGATTGGAAGCAGGTACTCTTCAGCCCGAAGAATAAAGAGATAGTTTGTGCTGATCCGCTGTCGGATACGCTGTAAACTCCAGCAAACAGCAGTGTAACAGAATCAGAAAACTGGATTGCAAGTATTGCCCAGTATATCAGAGTGAACTCTCCTGCTGTTGAAAAAGCATGTCTCTTTCCTCAGAGACAGTGGGGTTACAGGTTAATACTTCATTTGAAAGGTGGCAGGCTGATGTGCTGCAGTAGTATAAATCTAGGTTTTTGATGGTACTGTTCATCTGAATCACCTCTGAGAAGCTCATCGGTCATTTTATTGTCCTTCCTTCCTGATCAATATTATCCTTCCTGATACCATATCCAACTCTACAATCGTGTCCCAAGTGAGTGAACCACAGGAGTCAAGCCAACGTTATTGTCAACAGACACCAGAGATTCTGCAGATGCTGAAAATCTTGAGCAACACGCACAAAGTGCTGGAGGAACTCAGCAGGTCAGGTAGCATCTATGTAGGGAAATAAACAGTTGATACCTCAGCCTAAAATGTCAATGGTTTAAATCCCTTCATAGACGCAACCTGACTTGCTGAGTTCCTCCAGCATTTTGTGTGTGTTGCTGACTTTATTGTCGGGTATGGCGAGGTACAGAGGCAACAAAAAGCTTGCTTGCATGTAGGAACAGACAATATATGATGAGATATTGAAGAAACAGACTGTGTTCTTTGGAATCTATTGCAAAATATCATAACCATTATGATTTTTATTACAATTGTGTTGTCTGGAAGCTGCCTTATTGATTGCCACCGTAAAGGTGAAGCTTTGAAGTTTTAAGTTTCCTCATTGCTTCAAGTTCGTGCATCTTTAATTTCCAGGTTGCAGCTGCAGGTGTGCCCCTTGAGCATTGACTCCTGTCCCGTGGGGTGGGGGAAGAAAATAAGTGAATGCAGCGCTCTGCCTGTGAGAGCAAATGAGGTGGCGCATCCAATATCTCCACGACAATTGATTTTCATGGCTCGTGCTTTCTTTGTGATCAAGCACATTCATTAAGAGAGACATTTATTAGGTGGTCATAAAATTAGTACATTTTCTGGGAATTTAATAAGCTCAAGTGCCTCATTTTGTCAGCAATTCATGACCACCATTTATGTCAGTTACTATTCATTAAAAGGCCATCATTATTTATATTCACTGCGCGACTGTGCACAATGTCCCTGCACTTTGACCGGTCTCACTTGGTTAGTAGATTATGACCTGCTCGGGTTGCACTGTTTGGTACTTACATCTTTGAGAGCTCCTTTGTCAAACAGGAAGCTTTCTACTCTTCATATATTTGACTGGGGCTCAAGTGGGTGAAGGCACCCAAAATTAGACTTGTCAAGAGCATGGATAACGATTAAAACAAAGCTATAGAATTGTGATGCATTGTCACCTGTGTTTCATTGGGTATAATTTTTACCTCCTGGGTCAAAAGGTTGTGGATTCAGTTCAAGCCCACTCTAGGTTCTTGGGCACAAAAAAAACCTAGTTTCATGCTCTGCTGTTGTGCTGAGGAGATGCGGTCAGAGGCTCTATCTTGTGAATAAGATGTCAATGGCAACCCTTGCTGAGTACCTTGGCAACATGCACAAAATGCTGCTTGCTGGTGGAGGATGTCGATCTAAAATGTCAATTGTCCCTTTCCCTCCACAGATGCTGCCTGACCACCTGTGTTCTTCTAGCATTGTGTGTTTTTCCTGATTCTAGCATCTGCAATCTCGTGTGCCTCCATTCTCTGAGCCTTGCATGTTTCGTAGAGATTATTTCTTGCTCATCTAATCTTCGGTGATCAATTTAATTACATCTCTGCTCATTGGAAAACTCATTACCCCGGTAATCAATCCAGTGAGCCGATGCAGCACTTTCCCCAAGGCAAGTCTATTGGCGATTTTGTTCTCCATATCCGTACACAGTGCCAGGCATGGTTTCAACACTTGTCCATTCATCCCTACCCCTTAACAACCTCCTCTATTTCAACATTTATATGGGCTGATAAATATTTACCTCACAATCAACAGCCATAAAGGATTAAATTTTGTATTGGGTTTTGCCCTTCTTTGCCTTTTCAAGGGGGGGATGAATTTGGTGAGAAGGCGAGAGGTGAGGGAGAGTTGGGGGATTGGAGACAGTGAAATAGAGGGGTAGTAGAGGGATGATTAACTGTTAGATAGTGTGGTCACACTACATTGGGAGTACTGTGAGCAGTTTTGGGCCACATATCTAAGAAAGGATGTGCTGACATTGGAGGAGGTCATTATGGGAATGATCGTGAGAATGGAAGGGTTAATGTACATGGAGCTCTGTGCCTGTACTCGCTGGAGTTTAGAAGAATGAGGGGGAATCCCTTTGAAATCTACTGAATATTGAAAGACCTAGATAGAGTGGACATGGAGAGGATGTTTTCAATAATGGGAGAGAATAGGGCCAGAGGGCACAGCCTCAGAATAGAATGACATTCCTTTAGAACAGAGATAAGCAGGAATTTCTTTAGAAAGAGGGTGGTGAATCTGTGGAATTCATTGCCACAGATGGCTGTGGATTCCATCAATGGGTACATTTGAAGTGCAGGTTGATAGCTTCTTGATTAGTAAGGAGATCAAAAGATACAGGGAGAAGGCAGGAGAATGGGGTTGAGAGGGGAAATTAATCAGCTATGATTGAATGGTGGAGCAAGACTGTAGGGCTGAATATCCTTATACTGCTCCTGTGTCTGGTAGTCTTATGTTTTTGTAATTGTTTACAGAGTCGATAAGAAGAAGATGTAATTGGTTTGAGGTTGTCTGAGATTTGTAAAGTGTAGTGTTATTAAAAGTCAATCATATTATTGTTCACAGGGGCTGAAGGTATGAGGTCCCAGATGTTATACATCTTTAAAATTTGGGATAAAATTCTACCAAATGGAAAACTAGAAGCTTATTCTGAAATTATCACAAGAGCTTAAGAAATATGAGCAAGAGTCGGCTATATGGCCCATCGAGCCTACCCCGCCATTCAATAAGATCATAGCTGATCTGGCCATGGATTCAGCTCCGCCTGCATGGCTTTTCCTCATAACTCTTCATTCCTTTACTGTGTAATACTCTATCTAACTGTGTTTTAAGTACAGTATATTTAATGAACTAGCTTTTACTGCTTTCCAGCACAGAGAATTCCACAGATTCGTGACTTTCTGGGAAAAGCAGTTTCTCATCATCTCTGACATAAATCTGTTCTCCTGAACCTCAAGGCTACCTCAAGAACCCCTAGTTCTATCTCATTTATCAGTGGAAGCAACTTTGCTGCTTCTAACTTATCTATCCTATTCATAATTTTATGTAATTCTATAAGATCCCTCTTATTCTTCTGAATCCCAGCAAGTACAGTCCCAGGCGCCTCAACCTCTCCTCGAACAGTTAGATTCATTTTTTTCCAAAGGCCTGCAATTTATTCATTCAAAGTATCTATTCATTTCCCTTATGAGGTCCTTGCCCTTTTGGATAGTGAATTTGAGATAACAAATTAAAAGTCACATTCCTCTTTGATGCTTTGCCAAATGGAAAGCCCTTGAACCATCTGCCAGCAGGAACAGCTTCCCTCCATTCACTGTACCTAAACCTGTCATGATATTGTACACGGCACCACTATTAATTTGCCTCTCTGTCTTATTTATTCCAAGGTCAACAAAATCTTCTCTAAACCATTACTCCAAATCCCTGATTCCTGGAATCGTGATAGCAGATTTCTTTTGCATGTATTCTTGGGCTCTTTATCTCTGAAATGAGATGGTCAGGACAGAATGCAATTTTATTTGGGCAGAGAAGGGGTTAGGGAAATAGATGGAGGACAGGCCTGGATAGAAAATAATCATGAATGTTGACTGTGCTTTGCACATCGAATGTGTTAACTTGAACCCACTATGAATTCATAGACCAGATAACACTGGGAATGTAATAACATCCATATACTGTTTTTGTGTTCTATTTATTTCTATAAATGACTTCAGTTTTGAAGTAAAAGAATAGTCACAGTGAGTAATGAGAGACTGACAATGCAAAATAACAAAAGTGGCAACTTCCCTGGTATGGGGAACTCTGATGATGCCTGTAGCAACTGTAAAATGTCCCAGAGCAGTTCCTAGGAGGGTGATCAGACATGGGTAGAGAACAAGCCGAGGAAAAGTGGTCAGGCAGGCAGTGTTCTGAAGGATCATGGGCTGAAGAGCCTGATTCTGTGCTATACTATTCGAAAATCCTGGTCAAACGTCTGTTGCTTTCCGGATAAACTCCAGCCTCCTGCAGTTCAGACTCCAGGTTAATCTCCTCTAAAAGAAAGACTTGCATTTTTGTAGCATCTTTATCAGGCTCTTGCCATCAGTTCAGCCACTGAGCAACTTTTCAAATGTGAGTGGTTTACAAACCACAGCTTTTACTCAGCAAGCTCTCTAAAACAGCAGACATAACAATAACCAGATTCAGGACACCCTTCAGTTTACAGATGCCTGACATGTGTACAGTCCGCACATATGGGCAAGGACTGGTGAGGCTGGTGGGATGGATTTACTGGTGTATGTGGGGCTGCAGACATCAGTTGCCATGTGGGAATGGATTATGGCAGTACATGTTGCAGAGAAATCTGAATGTTTGAGTTAACTACACCTTGCCCTCTGTTGACCTATGTCTTTTGGTAAATCTGTTGCCTGGCAGATATACAACTTGTGAATTGTATGGATTTCAAACAGTTCTTAGGAACCCTGTCATAATCTACAGAGGACTTATAATTTGGTTGAAGAATAAATATTGGGTGGGATTTCAACAGACTCCCATTTTGAAATTGGGCCCAAGGATCCTTGGCATGCACAGTATTTGGAAGCAGACACAATTTCAGTTTAATGTCTCATCCAGAAGATAGCACTGCCTGCATTTCAATATTCTCTCAATGACATCAACATGGATTTTGGTGCTCAGGTCTCCGGAGAGGGAGTTAAATCTGGACAACCTCGAAAATGGGTTAACAGCTGTGCTAGAAGCTATGTCAAGTGGGGCTGGAATTTGTGCACCTCATGGGGATACCCATCCCTGGTCAAACAAGCAACGATCTGGTGAGCTTCATCTGGAAGCTGTTTTCCCACACTAATCCCAAGAACCTGCTTCTTCCCAAGGTCAGCAAAGTCCTGCCGTTAGACGCAATCAACACATTCTCCCCAACTCCCAATCCAGTCCCTGATCGCATGCACTTCAAATGAAGCGCACGAGTCATCCCTCAACTGCACTTTTGTTTCCCCCGCTACAGCAGTCTTGCTGATGATAATATGCTGACCTTAGCATCTGTAAGGAGGTAATTAATAATCGGTGATTTTTCAGAGTAGCATATGGCCTGAGAGACGGATTGCACACACACACAGAAGTAGGAGCAAATCTAGAATAAAAACCAGCTGTCAGAAGCTGGTGCAGCTGCAGGTGAGAGCCTTTGCTTCAAAATACAAGCTGCCTTTCAGAAGTATTTTTATATAATGTTGAAGGAGACCATTTGGCCCACTGACTCTCATCTATCCCATTTCCTCTACTAATTTTCCCTGAAACTTGTGCTCCACACCTTCCTATTAACACCACTCAAATTCTAATTACCGGTACCAATAAGCAGGGACAATTTGGTGTCTCTAATTAAGCTACTTGCCAACATCAAAGTAAATTTATCATCAAAGTACACGTATGTCACCATATACAATCCTGAGGTTCATTTTCTTGCAAGCATTCACAGGAAAGACAATGAAGTACAATAGAATTTATGAAAAGCTATACGTTAAACCAAGGCTGATAAACAACCAATCTGCAAAAGAAGACAAATTGTGCAAATGAAAATAAACAGATAAATGAATAGATAGATAACTAACACTGGGAACATGAGTTGTAGAGTGCCTGAAAGTGAGTCTATAGGTTGTGGAATCAGTTCAGAGTTAAGTGATTCATGCTGGTTCAGGAGCCTGATGGTTGTCGATTAATAACTGTTCTGAACCTGGTGGTGTGGGATCTAAGGCTCCTCTTGCTCCTCTCCGATGGTAGTAACGAGAAGAGAGCAAGGCCCGGATGGTGAATATTTTTGTGTGGCAAGGTTTGTGAAACCTGGTAGTAAATAATCATCTTTTTTTTCTCCAATCCTGCTAAGGGTCTCAGCCCAAAACGTCGACGGTATAGATGCTGCCTGGCCTGCTGAGTTTCCCCAGCATTTTGTGCGTGCTACTTGGATTTCCAGCATCTGTAGATTTTTTCTTGTTTGTAATTTATGTTGCTTGGTTTTGCTTTGTAGGAGGTGATGGCATTCCAGCTCTTCAACAGCTGTCGAGTATCCTTCTGTGATTCAAGTTGATTACAGAATTGCCACTTTGCGTGTGAGATGGCCTTCCAAAGGTCATGTCTAGACCTCTTGTACTTTGCACATGTCATGGCAAGTGGGAGGATACTTGCACAGTCACAGGGAGAATGTGCAATTATGCAGACAGCAGCAGAAATCGGGATTGAACCTGGTTTACCAACTGCCCTGCAGTGCTGTCTTGTATATGACTGAAGTCACAACAATAGACTCAATGGAAGGAGGGCTGACTGATCAAGTGGAGATCTGGAACAAAAGGCTCAGGCATCATCCCTGAAGAAGATAGCAAACTTTATTATCAAAACATCTGTTATATTCGATCCCTGTGCCCAGCTGAAGCCTGAGAAGAATTTATTCATTATATATGCTGGGAAAGCACTAGATCCTTTTTTCAAAAGGCCCTCAATTGAATGGAAGATGTTTAAGGCAGAGCCAAAGTATAGGGAATGTGAGTCTGAAAGTGCTTGGGTTTGAATCCAAGAGCGCATAAGGATGGAGTAGTATTGAATGGAAATCAGAGCATTAGTTGGTTTTGATTACAGGAAGTTTATGTCTGCGAAATTGATTGCCATCAGCGTATTCTTGGTGAAGCACCAAGTCTTGTGGTTGGGGAACGTTGAATCATTCGAGAACGCATGAGTAGAAAGAGAAGGGAATGGAGTTATTGTTTTGTTTTTCATTGCACTTTTGGAACTTTGGCATGTCTACTTTTCTTGCCCATTGCTAAATGCCCTTGGAGAGATATGTTTGGCTCTTTCAAAGAGAGGCTAAAAGTCAACCAGGTTCTTGTGGGTGCATTCACACATGGAAGCAGATTCCGGCTTGTAATCCTTCCCTTCCCCTCCCTTCTTTTTCTGCCTTTTCTCCTCTTCCTTTCCAGTCTTGATGCAGAGTCTCGACTCAAAACGTTGACTCTATTCCTGACCTGCTGAGGTCCGCCAGCATTTTGTGTGCTTACTTTATAAAGGAAAGTGTTTTCTTTAATTAACTCGTGTTTTGTGATGTGAGGGTCAGCATCGATTATCTACCCCTAATTGCCCTTCAGAAGGGGGCGATGAGCTTTAAGCCACTACAGCACTTCTGCAGGAGGTATTCCCACTGGGTTGTTGGGTAGAAGGTTAAGCATTTGAACCCACAGATGGTGACGAGTGGGTGAAGAATGTTCCACTCAAGAGGCACAGTACACTACCCCGGGACTTTTTTTCTGTAGGTGGCAGATGGATTATAGTGTGGCTAATCAAACTTGTCAGACACTGAGGGTTTCAAACATTCTTGGACAAGTTGTTGGTTTCCAGACTCTCTTTTGGGAAACCACAGTGGTGCCTGCCATTATTTTCACATTGGACATCCTTGAGCTGGACTGTGTTCTGTCAGAGTTATCAAAACAAACACTCATGGCTTTAGAACCTATTTTGACATAAGATCACTATGGTAGGGGTGGAAATAAGGAAATTTCTCAGCATATGGTTATTATCTGAGAGGCAAACGAATCACTGAAGGGTTGAGGCTGACCAGAGTTCACTATGTGACTCTCTGAGAGTACAATGGGTGGAAAGAAATATTCTTAGCAGTGTAAATTCAAAGCAAGTCCTGACCCTGATCCACTGACTTGATATTTAACTAAGTGTAAGGGGGATTTTTGCTAAGGGTGAACCTTAATCTTTACGTCCCTTTCATTCTCCCTGGGGTTGGCCCTGTCAGCACATTCTTCCATCTCCCAGACCTGAAGCTTTGGGAAAATGGCCAGAAAGAGATATTCTAGCACAGGGAAACAAAAACTTTTTGGCCGTCACATTCTTGTCAACCATCATGTACCAACCTACACTCATCCCAGTTGCCAGCACTTGATCCACACCCTTCAATGCCCTGATGATTCAAGTGCATGTGCAGATCCCTTGTAGATGTTGTGACAGTACCTGCCTGTTCCACCTTTTCCAACGGTGCAAGCCAGATTACGAATATGCTTTGGGTGGATTCTTTCCCTGCATATCCCCCCTTATTCCTTAAACCTAAGTCCTCGGTTTAGATATTATATCGCTACTCTGGGAAAATGTTGGTGACACTACAGGAGTGATATTTTGTTACTTCAAAGCATTAGACTAATTCAAAGAAAGCCATGGGAGTCCGGGAATGTGGGTCTAACTTCGAGTTTACCTTAAGTGAGGCACGCACGCATCACTTGGTACAATTATACATGTAACCCATAATGAATTATTTAAATGAATAGGAATGCTTAATCAAACTATATATAAAATTACTCAAATATTACTGAAATATTAAATAAACAACAATTGGCACCTCACATAATTTTGTACTTCTCTTTCAGGAACCCCCACCCCCACAGTCTTCTCTGCTCCTAGGAAAATAAGCCCAGTCTCTCCTCATACTGAAACATTACATCCCTGCCAACATCTAGCTGAATCTCCTTTGCACCCTTTCAATCACAACCTCTCTACTATATGGCAACCAGAACTGTACATAATAATCCAGTTGTGGTCCAACCAAAGTTTATGAAGCTTTTTGATGACTCCCATGTTCTTACTTTCTCTGTCCCAGCTAATGAAAGCCAGTATGCTATGAGCTGCCTTCACCATCTTATCTACCTACATCACCACTCTTGGGATTTGTAGATGTACAACTCTGTTCCTCAGTAATCCCCAGGTCTGTGTTATTCAAGAGATACATCTTACCATTTTTCAGCATCCAAAAAGGCATTGCCTTATACCCAGCAGGATTAAATTCCATCTCTCACCTAGATGGGGCCAGTTGTGCTGTGAGGATTACATTCCTTGACTTCTCTAGTGCCTTTAACACCATCCAGCCCAAGATCTTAAGGCACAAACTAACGGAGATGGGAGTAGACTCTCACATGGTGGATTGGATAGTGGACTACTTGACAGATAGACCTCAGTATGTGCGGTTGGGAGACTGTAGGTCTGACATGGTGGTCAGCAGCACAGGAGCGCCGCAGGGAACCGTACTCTCTCCGGTCCTGTTCACCCTGTACACATCAGACTTCCAATATAACTCGGAGTCCTGCCATGTGCAGAAGTTCGCTGATGACACGGCCATAGTGGGGTGTGTCAGGAATGGACAGGAGGAGGAGTATAGGAAACTGATACAGGACTTTGTGATATGGTGCAACTCAAACTACCTGTGTCTCAATATCACCAAGACCAAGGAGATGGTGGTGGACTTTAGGAGATCTAGGCCTCATATGGAGCCAGTGATCATTAATGGAGAATGTGTGGAGCAGGTTAAGACCTACAAGTATCTGGGAGTACAGTTAGACGAGAAGCTAGACTGGACTGCCAACACAGATGCCTTGTTCAGGAAGGCACAGAGTCGACTGTACTTCCTTAGAAGGTTGGCGTCATTCAATGTCTGTAGTGAGATGCTGAAGATGTTCTATAGGTCAGTTGTGGAGAGCGCCCTCTTCTTTGTGGTGGCGTGTTGGGGAGGAAGCATTAAGAAGAGGGACGCCTCACGTCTTAATAAGCTGGTAAGGAAGGCGGGCTCTGTCGTGGGCAAAGTACTGGAGAGTTTAACATCGGTAGCTGAGCAAAGGGCGCTGAGTAGGCTACGGTCAATTATGGAAAACTCTGAACATCCTCTACATAGCACCATCCAGAGACAGAGAAGCAGTTTCAGCGACAGGTTACTATCGATGCAATGCTCCTCAGACAGGATGAAGAGGTCAATACTCCCCAATGCCATTAGGCTTTACAATTCAACCGCCAGGACTTAAGAACTTTTTAAAAGCTATTATTAATGCTTTTTGAGATAGTGATTTAGATGCATATCATATTTTTTACTGAGTTAAGTATTGTATGTTATTAGTTTTGCTACAACAAGTGTATGGGACATTGGAAAAAAAGTTGAATTTCCCCATGGGGATGAATAAAGTATCTATCTATCTATCTATCTGTAGTTACTCCACCCAACTGACCAATTGCCCAATGTCTTATTTTAATTAGAGATGCAACATGGTGATAGGCCCTTCCAGCCCAATGAGCCCTTGCTGCCCAATGTTACCCATGTGACCAATTAACCTACTAACCTGTATGTGTTTTGTAAGGTGGGAGGTAACTGGAGCACCTAGAGGAAACACACACGGTCAAGGGGAGAGTGTACAAGTTTCTTACAAACAGTGGTGGAATTGAACCCATGTCTCTGGCGCACTGTAAGAACACCACACTAAGTACTATGCTATCATGCCACCTATTAATCATTCTGTAATCTAAGACTTCCTCACTGAGAGCCACATCACTGATTGTGTCATCTGCAAGCCTGCTAATCACACCTCCTACATTCAAGTCCAAACCTTTAATGGAAATGACAAACACGAAGGGGCCCAGCACCACCACCTATTACCCAAGGGACCTGTGACTAGATTCAGAAAGAAACTTAATTGCCCCTGTAATACTTGGGTGCAGATTTATCAGGGTATTGTTTTGTATTTATCTACGAGACACAGGCAAAGGTAGACAAGTCAACATTTATTGCTTACCCTTAATAGTCTTTCAGAAGGCTGTACTGAGCTGTCACCTTGAGGGGGATTCAGGTCAGACGCAGCCAGGATGAGGCAATAATTACAAGCTATTCCCAAATCCACATGATTTGTGACTTGGAAAGGGAAGAAAACCTCAATTCTGTGTACCTTTTGCGGTGGCGTAGTAAGTAAAGTGCTTCCTTACGGGATCAGAGACTTGGGTTCAATCGTGACCTTGAGTGGGCTGCCTGTGTGTAGTTTACAATTTTTACCCATGACCATAGGAGTTCTCTGGTTTTCTCCAACAGCCCAAAGGCATGCAGGCTCACAGCTGAACTGGCCACTGTAAATTGTCCCTAAGGGAGAAACTGGGAGGATTGATGTGGGGAGAATAAACTGGGATTAATGTAGGATTAGTGTCAAAGGGTGGTTGATGGTCAGTGAACACCCTTTTGTTCATTGAGAAGTTTTTGGCACTAAACAGCTGCTATCAGATGGTTCAGGTAACATTTGGGTAGTGGGTTACAAACAGTACAGTAATCAGTCCCGGAACCGTATTCAAGATGTATTCATAAATACAGCTGAACACCATGATTCTTTGCATTGTTTCTTGTGCAATGAGTGAGCTAAAGGGCCTGTTTTTGAGCTGCATGTCTCTCCGATTCTGTGCTTCTTATCTTTTTTTTACAGAATGCCCTGAAGCTTGGGGCAGCTTATGACACGTAATATGGTGACTATTGCACGGGAGAAACTATGGCTGGTGATACTGTGCACGGCATAAACTGCAATCTGATAACGGATTATGCTTTAGTTATGCTGATTGACCCATGCATATCATTATATATCCTCACTGCTCTTTATAATAAGGATGTAGACTCATTTGCACTCACCTGCAAGAGCAGAGGGGGTCTCTGTGAAGTCCAAAGTGAAGCGCAGTATAGCACTCCTACAGTTACTGCACCAAGAGGTACCTGCTTAGATTTTTCAGTGCAAGTTGGAGGGAAAACTAGGGATATTCCATGCTCTTGCTGCATATGACCCTCCGAGTAATGGGAATGTTATGGGTAATGTCAATGCCTTCATATAAGTAAAAGTGGATCTAAAAATGCCTTGGCTACAGAAATTCCATGAGCTGTTCAAAAGAAATGCTGCATTATTAAATATTAATCAAAAATAAAGCCATGACTAAGTGCAGAATACTGCACAAGTTTGACAGCAAGCTTCCACACAACTCAATAAATTACCCCTTTACCAGAATAGTGCTCTGCTTTTACCATCTCTTATCAATCACCTGATCTGGAATATGTTTATATACCCATTTCAACAGATATATCAGCAGTTTTTAACTTCGCAAACAGCTGATCTTCCCTGTGAGACCCCAGTGTTACACCCATGCATCCTTTCTGGAGCAATGTTTGTGTCCATAAACTCATAAATTGGTTTGTGATGCGATTATATTTCTTGTGCTTTTACACTTGGCTGGGGCAATCAAGAGCTGTTTATCTCTGGTCACTGGTGCTTTCAACTTCCATCAAACCGGCTTCCTTCAGAGATTAATGGTTGAAAAATGGTTTGTGCCTAAAAGCTGACCTTTATATATATATATATATTTGTTTGTTTTTACAATTGTCTGCTATTTGTCCTTGTTTTTTTGGACCAAGGGAACTTTTTTTTGGACAATTCAAAGAACTTCCAAGATTATGAAGCAAATTAAAAGCAAAGATATTTTTACACTTTGTTCTTTCTCAATTATCATGCCAAAGATTTCTTATGCTAATCTTTGCCCTGAAGCTCCACATATCCATATCTTCCTCATTATAAGCCACTCTTTGGCAACAACCTATCTACAAAGAATACTAAATTAGTACAAATCATTGACTAACAACAATTTTATCAATGAAGGCACTCATACAGGTACATAGATAAGAAAGATATAGAGGTACTTGGGCCAAAAGCAGGCAAATCAAAGTCAGGTTCAATATCGCTGATATGTGTCGTGAAATTTGGTTTTTTTTGCAGCAGTACCTATGCAATACATAAATAATATGATAAATTCAGTAAGGAAAAAAATATATAAAATAATTAAATATGTAGTGCGAGAAGAGAGCAAAAATAGTGAAGTAGTGTTCATGGGTTGGTTCATTGCCTGTTCAGAAAACTGATAGTGGAAGGGAAGAAACTGTTCCAAAAATGTTGAATGTGTGTCGCCAAGCTCCTGTACCTCCTCTCTGATGGTCGTAATGAGAAGAGGTGATGGGGGGACATTAATGATGGAGGCTGCCTTTTTGAGGCATCACCTTTGGAAGGTGTCCTCGATGCTTCGGAGGCCACTGCCCATGATGAAGCTGGCTGAGTTTTCAACCCTTTGCAGCCTTTTCTGGACCTGTGTAGTGGTCCCTTCAAACCAGACGATGATGCAGCCAGTCAGAATGCTCTTCATGATATGTCTGTAGAATTCGCTGTTCTTTGGTGACAAGTAGGATTCACTTAGATGGGCATCTTCTTCAGCATGGATTAGTTGGGCTGAAGGGCCTCTTTCTTTCCTCTGTGACTCACTGTTAAGTTTTATTAGGACAACTTTGCTAGATGTAACCGGTCATTTCATCAACAATGCATGGTTAATGGTCAGCTTGCACTCAATGGGCTAAAGGACCTGTTTCTCTCCATGATTCTTATGACCCCTTCAGCTTCCTGTTGGCCTCATTTAAAGCCAAGTTGAAGAGGTGCAGCCTTTTGTTGCTGTGAGATATTATAAAAGCTTTGATGAAGATACACAGTGACATATTGACAGTGTGCAATGAGGACTGTATTGGGAACTATTTTGATAGCTGTCCCACCAAGTCAAGCAGCCTGTTGGGAAATGGGTCACTCAAGTGGACGGCTGATATTGAACTTAAATATTGACTGGCAGTTAGATTTCTTCTTAAAAATTAATCTTCCAAGTGCCAAACCAGAAGCAACCCCTTCTGCTTTGCTTTAAAAAACGTGTTCTTAAAAGGCAACAAGGTTTGCATTCCAATACCATTTTCCACCCTGAAATCCACACCAATGCAGTGATAACAGGCATTGGCCAATATTACGATACAGCTACATCCTCAGAGGTTATCCACGTGAGCAGGAACACAACTTCATCGTCCGCAGAGTTTCAATAAATTTCCCAGCTCATTGCTTAGTGTCCTAGAAGTCTTTGTGAGAGTACACCCAAACTAGAGTAGGGTAGGACAGTAGCTTCAAAGAAGAAGCAGGAGCAGGTCTACTTTTTGAGTCAATGCTGACATACATCGAGATCTTAGTTGGTCCTCAACTTTGCAATGTTTCAAGAGATATTTAGACAGACACATGAACAAGATAGAAAAGAAGAAATATAAATAGGTTTGCAGCTATGCAGTTTAAATTGGCAGCACAGTTAACACAGATATTACGGGCTGAAGGGCCCATTCTTGCACTTTGCTATTCTATGTACAATGTATCTCAGGGCCAATTTCCTCCACTGTCTCCTAAGTAAAGCATGGAAGCATGCAATCATCCTGAATGAACAGCTAATAACTGACAACAGTAAAGATTCCTGGCTTTGACCTGGCGCTCTAAACTGAATTCAAGTGGGCATAGCTGCTGAAGTCACACAGCACACAAATAACATATTGGTGCTGTAGAACGTGGCCCTGGCAAATCAGATCAGGCTATGAACCTTGTAACAGCATTCTGCTAGAAGCATTCGGAGATTGGGCTCCTGAAGAAAGAGAAAAGGTTATCATTTTATGTATAGGACCTAGTTCTGAATAAATGATTCCAATATTTTATGTTTTTATTACAAATTTCCACCATTTGCAGTTTTTTTTCATTTTCCCTAATAGCACTCTGCTCTGTGCATATTTCAAGAGGGCGTTACATTCCATATACACAAAGTAATCAACTCCACTACCAAACTTAATTTAGAATTACCTTGCTGTGGGGTGGTATAGCAATGTAGCAACTAGTGCACTTCCTGTACAGCATCGGTGATCAGAACTCAGGGGTTCGTTTCCCACCTCGATGAGGAGTTTGTACGTTCTCGCATGACCGCCGTGTGCTCCAGTTTTCTCCCACGTTCCAGAGACGGACAGTTAGAGTTAGTGAGTTGTGGGCATGCTGTGTCGGCACTGGAGTGTGACAACACTTGCAGGCTGCCCCTGCGCAATTCTCGGAGTGTGCTGTTGGCTGACGCAAAGCAACACGTTTTCACTGTAGGCTTCGATGTTTCAATGTAAGTGTGGCAAATGAAGCTGATCACCGTCATTGAAAGAGGATTTCTTACACTATCTTCTGTTAGTATGTGGGTCTTCTCATGCAGTCTCATAACGTGCAGATTTCTTGTCTTTGTAATGAAGTTAGAGCAAAAGTTTGGGAAAGGGAACTATTTGCATTTTGCACAACCTCATGACATCTAAAGCATTTAGACCATCAAATGGCTATACCCAAAGAACATGAAGTAAATTTGTTTGTTGTGATGACGCCATTTCTTGAGGAGTTTGTTTGCCTTTCAAACTGGTCCTTGAACATTTGCAGTGAATGGCTGGTAGCATGTCACTTTTTACCTGTGTTTCCTGGGGGTGTGTCAGTGCTTGGATACAGCCTCTGGAAGTCTGCAGTGGTTACAGCAGGTGCCACATTTGTAGGAAGCTCCCCGCGGTACTACTGACCTTCCTTGGTGATCTGCAGATGAAAGCGTCTGGAGCACGCACATATTTATTTACCGGCACTCCTCAAAATTGCTGCGTCCTCTTTAAATCTAGCTCATTAGGTGACGGGAGCAGTAGTGTAGTGGGTTAGTAATTCAGCAACCTGAACTAATGATCCAGAGATATTAATTAAAAACCCTCCCAAGGTATTAAAATCCAAGCAATTAAATAAACTTGGAACTACAAAGCAACTCTCAGGAATAGTGCTTATGAAAGTAACAGCTTACTGTTCATCTACTTCACTGCTGTCCTTTGGGGAAAGATATCTGTCATTCTTAACTGTGACTCCTGACTCATGATTGACTCTCAACAACATTCTCAACTGTTATAAGTCAGTGAGAAAGCCTTCCTTTCAATCATCAAAAGGAAGGCAAAAAACATTGGCCTTGCCAGAGCCACTCTCGTCTTCTGACTGGGCAAAATTTAATGATTAATTGTAGCCATCTAAACACTTTTTTGAAATGCATTAATTCTACAATTTCAAACACTGATTCCACTTTATTCCTTGATCCTTTTAAAATGTCATGCTGTCTCTACCTTAATACTCGCTTGCAATGAAGAGGTCATTGTTCTGATGATTCTCTGTGTAAGGGAAGAAAATATATTTAAACACAATATTTGAGAATGACTGCTTTTATTACCAGTTGCAAATTCACTAAGCTGCTGAAACATATTTTACATTTGTCCTTTCAAAATCTTTAGTTTCTTAGAATCTTATTAACCCAATATCCTTATTAGTTCATAATTAACCTTCCTTGAAGTGAGAAATAAAACAAAACAAGTGGGAAGTCTTCAACATTCAAAGCCATTTATTATCAAAGAATGTATAAATTAGACACCTTGAAATTTGTCAGCTTAAAGGCAGCCACAAAGCAAGAAACTCAAATAACACAATTTTTAAAAAGACTGAAAACTACTGTGGAGAGAAAGAGAGAGACAAAAACATATTATGCAAACAATAGAAGCAAGCCAACAGCTTCCCGAACTAGACCGAGTGCCAGATCAGCTCTCAGAGCAGCCAGAGTAGGCCCAAGTCAAGCCTGGGCCCCCAGTTTTCACACCAGTGGGGCAGAAGTGCACAGCAGGTGGCTCAGCGCTGCTGAGAAAGAAAGAAACATTCGCAAGTGAAATCAGCCCAATCCTCACCTTTGTACCCAACACTCAGGGTTCCAGTCTATCTGAGCCAACGTTTCAATTGTCCAAACACCGAGTAGTTCCACGTTCTAGGACTCTGGTCCCAGCGCCCCGATAGGCCTGGGCCTCCCTGCCCGAAGCTGTTCTTGATCTCACCAAACCGGCCCAGTGTTTGGAGCAATCCCAACCTCTCACCCAGGTTAGGTGGACGGGCATCATAACTCTTTCGACTCCTCTCCAAATCACTCGCTCCACCTCCAGTAGCGATGTGAACTCTGTCTGCGAGCCCAACAGTTTGAACACGTTGCGCTTCCCAGTGCCCCAGCACGGCTCGGTCCCCAAACCAGCTTTGCCTCCGCTTGTCTCCTCAGGCGATGGTCCACCACAATTTGCTTCATGAAAGATGCTGTAAGTGATGTTTTTAGTCAATTCTCTTGCCTTAATGATTTACCAGTAACCAGTCGTACATCTTCGATAGTGCCATCTTAAACAGGAAGGCTTATTTCCTGATGCCATCCTCTTGTTCCCGGTGTTTCTGTGCTATAATGCTCGGTGCCTCTAATTCAGTAGGTCTGGAGGCATCTACTCAGGGAAATGGACAGTCGATGTTTCAGGTGCAGAGTTCCTCCATTTTTTGTGCAATACACCTGTTGGTCCAAACAGTCTGATTCTGGGCAATGCATGTGCTATAGAGAGGAGGGCTTTGAGGTGTTTGATGGGTATGGGATACTCAAACTTGCTAGAGCTTCATAGGGAACATGAGTCTCGTGGCACTGTTTCCTTGTGCATTCAGGAGGCTGATTACCCACAGCTCTGAGAGGTCCACACGCACTTTGGTGGAATTTACTCCATTGCTGCCTAGTGATAGAGCAGTGTCACACTCTCAGTGGTCCTGGCATTTGTTGTACTGCAGAGTGTTGGCAAACTGGATGCAGTCAGGCAGGTCCTCGGTGCGTTCGAACTCTTAGCTTGGTAAACAGAGGTAAATAGATTTGGAAGCTGTGGTGCCGTTGATTAAACATTTATAATTGTTAAGCTGGAAGACTCAAGGGACTGCAGGTGCTGGAATCTGGAGCAATAAACAAGTGCTGGGGGATCTCAGCAGGTCGAGCAGCACCTGTGGGGGGGTGGGGAAGCAATTGTCGATGTGTTGTGTCAAAATGTCGCATCATGTTAAGCAGTCATTTATCTTATTTGGAGATACAGCACGGTAACAGGCCCTTTCCGGCCCAATGAGCCCACACTGCCCGGTGATACCCATGTGACCATTTAACTTATGTCTGGAATGTGGGAAGAAACCAGAACACCTGGAGAAAACCCATGCGCTCCCAAGAAGGTGTCGAAGTTCTTTACAGACTGCCGTGGGAGTTGAACCCTGGTCTCTGAAGCTGTAATGATATTACGCTAAGGCGCCACCCGTTTCCCTAGTTACCTAGGCAAAGGGGATTGTGAAGGTTGTACAAAGTCAGGAGAAACTACAAAGAGCGATCACAGTCTGCCTCTCCTCGGAGCCCGAGCCTGTGTGTGCTACTGCCTTTCTTTGCCAGCGACATCTGCTTTTGATTTTAGCTCACTGGGCCCTGTCAAACATACATAAATAATAATAGAGGAGAGGGATTACCTCCCTTTTCTACTGCCTGCTTCCCCCACAGCCTGGCCTTCGGAGGTGAAACAAATATCCTTTACGCAGCATCCATCAGAGGGGATTGTGTGTTGGTTAGAGATGGGAGTGAGAGGTATAACATGAGGGAAAGAAGTCATACAATGTAACTCGGTCATCTGTGATTGTGCTGGTTTGACTTTGGTAACTCGTCTGTGCTGTTGCATTAGGTTAACTGGCAGATACATCTGTAAAGAATTTAGTGTTGACAGCTCTGCTTAATGTGCACCACTCACAATCAGGTTTATTATCACTAACATATGTCATGAAATTTGTTGTTTTGAGGCAGCAGTGCAGTGCAATACATAACATATACTCTTAATTTACAATGAGAAACATTTTTATATTATAAAGATAGATAAGGGGGCAAAAAGAGTGCAAAAATAGTGAGGTGGTGTTTCTCTTGGTGACGTTCTTCAGTGTCAGTAGATTTCAGCAAGAGCAAAATCAGGAGGGAGGGTCTGCTTTGCAACGAGGGACTAAAGGGGTGGCAGACTGAATGGGACGGTGTTGGGGAGGAGAAGGAGCTTCCCCTCTGCCATCCCATTTCTGAATGGACATGGGACTTATAAACACAACCTCACTACTTGTTTTTTTAATTTCTGTTTTTGCACTTCTTATTTAATTTTACTCTTTAATTCATATACTTAATGTCATTCACATTTTTCATATTATTATGTATTGCATTGTACTGCTGCCGCAAAGACGACAAACTTCATGACATGTCGGTGATGATTCTGATGGGGAGGTGGGAAGGGACAGAAGGGGTGGTCGAAGGATAGGTGGGAGGGCGGTACGGATGGGGAAGCAGGGAAGCTGAGGGTGGGCAAGGGCGGAGGCGAATGGAACGTGATGGAAGGTTGAAGGGCAAAGTTCAAAGTAAATTTATTTTCAAGGTACATGCTGTATATGTCACCACATACTTACCCTGAGATTCATTTTCTTGTGGGTATTCACAGTAAACAAAAAGAAACACAGTGAAAAACTACGCACAAAACGAAGACGGCCGAACAGCCAATGTGCAAATGACAACTCATTGTGCAAATACAAAAAAGGGAAAAAAATAATAATAATAAATAAATATTGAGAACATGTGTGTAGAGTCCTTATGTTGTGGAACCAGTTCAATTTATGTGTGAATCTGGTTCTGAAGGTTGAGGGGTAATAGCTGTTCCTGGTGGTGTGGGACCTCATGCCGGCAAGAAGAGAGCATGGCCTGGTTGGTGGACGTCCTTGATGATAGATGCATAAAAAATGGAGGTTGACGGGTGAGGTGGTTGTAGAATAAAAGGACTGGAGGTTGGTGGGGTGACAGGATGACTGTCAGAGAGGGAGAAGGGGATGAAAGGAGTGGTGAGGGGGCAGCGGGAATGTCAGGCTTACAGATGAGGTAGAAAGTGTTCGGTGGGGAGCATCCAAGTTCAAAGCAAGTAATGGAGAGGGATGGAAGAGCGTTGGGTTCTAGAGCAGCCACGATTACAGGGGACAGCTGGGAGTAAAAACTGCCCGTCAGCAGCAGGAGATAAAATGCAAGATGTCATGAGACATGTGAAAAGTATACACTGCACAGAACACCGCTAAATGGAATGGGATTAAAACACGTCAGCAGCTCAGCGAGCTCAAACCACTTAGGCTCCAGAGCCCCGCGGTTGAATTACAGCCTTATAAATTTCCCCCCTGGGTACCTGTCATTCTAGATGTACAGTTGTCAGCACTGAGCCACTTTGATGTGATCATTTATTTATTAAAGATATTTCCACAGGAACTCTCGTTTAAGCTTGTTAACAATGGGCCGTAGCCTAGGGGCAGAGAGGAGATGCAGTGTACCAGGAGACAGGCAAGGCCCAGTGCAGATTGGCAAGGTGTAATCTAACCTCTCAGAGACCAGTATCACTGACGTTTCCTAACAATGTATAATCCTCTCTGTATCTCCGAGACAGGGTGTTGGCTGGCTGACCTTGCTGCCGAGTGGATTGTCTGCATTTCACTCCCTCTATATAAAGAAAAATTCCACAAGGTAGATAAAGGAGGTTAATTTGACCCATCTTTAAGGTGCTTTTAAGATTTCACATTTGGATGGTAAGAGAATGATGTATCAAGTTGCATAATTTTGCTTTGGTATAAGGAGCCAGTGATCATAATGGAAGTTTAATAAAGAAGGGTGAAGAGTGACCTGTTACTCTTTGAAATGCTTTTTGTACTACATTGTGCTATCGTACTTGTGCCGGTTGGCAGATTCTTCTTCTACAAAGGACTTGCTATTGACAGGTCTTTTCCAATATTGCCTGTCCTAACCACAGATTCACCGTTCATAAAAGGCACGAACGCACAAGTAAACAGGAGCAAGAACAGGCGACCGAGTTGTTGAAGCCTGCCTCTTCATCGGATATGATCGTGGTTGATCAGTGCTGGCCTCACTCCTCTTCTTTGCCATTCCTCCACATCCCCCCTTAGGAATGCGATCACTCGAGTTCTATTAAGGAGTTATTCCCTGAATGGAGAAAGCTTGTGCATTATTTTGTTTAACATAGGGTGGCTGATGCATGGGAACCACGACGCTTTCCTTGGCAGATCAGGGTCTGGGTCCACTGGCATTGAAAACAAGGTGGCTGGGGACCTTTCACTGCCATTGTGATGTGTCATATCTTCAGCCGACTCCACCATTGAGGTCCTGGTTGGATTGCTATTTGTCTGGGTCCTCTCCCTTGACCTTACCACCATGGGTGACTCTACCAGGAACTAAACTCCAGACAGCATTGCTCTCGAGATCTCAGGAACTCACAAGCCTCTCCAGCATGACTCGGAGAAGACACCTTCTACTCCTCAGTTTGTCAGGTTTCTATCCACCTCCATGTTAAATGCCTTCTAATGATCTAGCTGTCACCATCTGCCAAGGGAGAGAATTCCAGAGATTCATCACACTCCTAGGAAGAGATTTCATGCACCTCAGTTTTAAATGACAAGCCCTTACTTTGTTGTTGATGTCTCTTTGTGCAACATTTTCCCACCAGTGAAAACATCCCAATGCCTATTCTATCTTATGATCTTATATATCTGAGCCACGTATACTCTGAGGAAAACAGGCCCATACTAGTTACTCTCTCTTTAATAGGATCCTGGGAATTAGCCTGTTGAATCTCCTTTGTATTGCCTCCAATGTTACCAGGTCATTTTTTAGATAAAAGAACTAAAACTGTATTCAGAATTCCAGGTGAAACCTCACCAACATCCTGTATAATTACAGCGAAACCTCCCTATTTTAAAACTCCCAAGACCTCTGAAATGTAGGCCAAAATGCCATTTGCCGTCTGAACTACATGTTGGAGCTGAGCTGCCTGTTAACATCTTTTGTGATTCATTCATTGGAATACTGCAATTCCTCTGTGTTCTATTCTGTTGCTGGAATGTAATATCTCATCCAAAAAGATGGCATCAATAACAGAGCCACGTCCCCTCAATACTCCAGTGGATCAGCAGCCTAAAATATTGGTGCTCTTTTGCCCGATGTGGGATTTGAACCTTTGGTCTTAGAGGCAAGGGCATTGCCTACATAAACACAGCTGAGGCACTCAAACACAGCAGAAAATAGCTTGGTCGAAACTTTAGCACGAGGAAATCTGCAGATGCTGGAAATTCAAGCAACACACACAAAATGCTGGTGGAACACAGCAAGCCAGGCAGCATCTATAGGAAGAAGCGCTGTCGACATTTCGGGCCGAGACCCTTCGTCGGGACATACTGAAAGAAAAGATAGTAAGAGATTTGAAAGTAGGAGGGGGAGGGGGAGATGTAAAATAATAGGAGAAGACCAGAGGGGGTGGGGTGAATCTGAGAGCTGGAAAGATGATTGGCAAAAAAGATACAGAGCTGGAGAAGGGTAAGGATCATTGGCGGGAGGCCTAGGGAGAAAGAAAGGGGGAGGGGAGCACCAGAGGGAGATGGAGAACAGGCAAAGTGATGGGCAGAGAGAGAGAAAAAAAGGGGAGGAGGGAAAAAAATAAATATATCAGGGATGGGGTAAGAAGAGGAGGAGGGGCATTAACGGAAGTTAGAGAAGTCAGTGCTTCTCCCTATAGATGCTGCCTGGCCTGCTGCGTTCCACCAGCATTTTGTGTGTGTTGGTCTAAACTTTAACCTCTTTTCTGTCCTGCACAGCACCTTGTGAGGTTTAACGCATTGACACCACAGTTTGGAGGCTCATTAGTGTGGTTTTGTATTGAGAATGTAGTTTAGATTCAGATTCATGTTTATAATCACTGGCATTTGCCTTGCGATTTGTCGTTCTGTAGTAGCAGTACAGTGCAATAAAAAAATATATTTAAGTAAATAAATAGGGCAAAAAGAGAACAAAATACTGAGGTCGTGTTCATGGATCTTTCAGGAATCTGATGGCGGAGGGGAAGAAGCTGTTCCTAAAGTGTTCCATGTGCATCCTCAGGCTCCTGTATCTCCCCCCTGATGGTCATAATCAGAAGAGGGCAGGTCCTGGATAGTTTGCACATTTGTGCCCCTGCACATACCCAATGGAAAATATTGAAGTTGGAGCAGAATGTCCAATAGTTTCTGAATCCATTTCCCTGCGCATCAGCAGAAAGTAAGGTGTGGTAACTTCTACTTCACAAAAAGCACTCGACAGCTTGATGGCCAAAAGAGCATCTTTATCCGGGACGGCAAATGATATTTACAATACAGACGCTTCCTGGTACCTCGTGCGGCATGGGTGGAGGAACTATATACAATGCATACTGGGAGTGAAAAGAGCGGAGATAAAGACCCCGCCAACCCTGGATCCCGCCTCTTGCTAGCAACAGCTCCCCTATTAGTATTAACTTACTTTTAATAATACTCACATTACAACACTTCTCCCCCTTTAAAATCCAACAGTCCCCAAATATAGAAGAACTGGGAAATGAAAACAGTGGGATCATTAGCAGCAGGTTACCAATACAAAAACACCTAAAAAAAAAACATGGCAAATTCAACATTCAATCTAACAAAAGAAACTATCCAATCAAAGATTCAGTCTGTCAGGAGGTTTGCGAGGGCGCTGCAATCTATGCACTACCCTCAGTGACCCAGCAGGCACCGCTGGTGAGGATGTTTTGGATGGATCTAGAGTTGGGGACACGAGAGGGGTCTGTGTGTCCGTGTGAGAATGTCCATCCTCTTCAGGGGACTCTGCCCCCTCTGCCAGTGTCTCTCCCTCTAGCAAAATCACTGGTGGACATGCTTTCCTGGTATGCATTAAGTGGTCATTGCTTCTTAACTTTTTTGGACGACTGAGCTTCTTTGAAATCAGTGGTAAGCTATTCTCAGCATTATTGGCATAAGCAGCATCTGCAGGTTTGCCACCTCGCTTGGAACGCACTGAAACAGGAACTTTGGTTCTTGAACCATCGTCATGACCGTGGCTCAGAAAAGACCCAATTGCAAATTTTTCATAGAGTTCCTTGTTATAACTTGGAACTATCTGGAGTTCAACAGCAGGAAATCGCAATGCGTTTCAGAAAACCTCTTGTGCTTGAACAAAGGTCTTGTCTGTTAAATCACAGTCATTGATTTTGATGATACATTCATTCTCCTGGAGCAGGTTCTCTTTTCTTGAATGGCTGTTCTCTTCAATACCACAAATACTCAGGCCAAAGAATCTTCCACTCAGCGTAGAGTTAAAAGGCACCACATGGATTCCCAGGGGGCCACTGCCTCCAGAAATTTCTACTTTCTTGTCTGGTGGTCCTGCAGGCTCTGTTCTTACATTGTCTGCGGGTGCCCCGTTTGCTACTGTTACAATTGGCTTCACATGCCAGTTGAGCCGGATTTTGCGAAGCCAATCGCGGCCCAAAAGACTGGGCCCACTGCCCTTAGCTATCACCAGCCTGGCTCCCGGCCGAAATATCCACTTATAACACCCCTAAATGAGGTATGGGCTGCCCCATATAGGTCCTGCGTTGGAGCTTAGACGGTCTGATGGGAGGCAGGTTGGATCCCCATGTCCTCCTGTAGGTCTCTTCACTAATGACCGATGCAGTAGCCCCTGAATCAATCTCGAACTTAATGTCCTTTCCCTTGACAGTGACTGTGGCATAATATGGTTCAGGTGGTCCCTCATCAATTTTCACCCCAAACATGTTGTAGACACACGCTGCCTCCTCGTCTGCTTCTCCTAGGTGGTGTGTGGCTGCCTGAGTCTGTTGAGCTTTCCCCTGCCCAGGCTTAACCTTACCCTTTATGCTCCTACACTTTTTAACTAAACGTCCCTTTTTGCTACAAGCATGGCAGACAGTATCTTTGAATTTACAAACATTTGCATAGTGCGTCCCTCCACACCGAAAACATTTCACCCGCTTTTCCTGTCTACCAGTCTCCCTCCTGACTTGGAGCACTGCCGCCGACTGCGACCCCCCCATATCCTTTCTGTATATCCTTGGCATTATCAGCAGCCATCTCCATGCCTTGGGCAATCTCTAGGGCCTTCTTGAAAGCCAACGGTGGGGCGTTATCCCCAACAAGCGGCGTTGTACAGCGGCATTATTAATGCCACATACTAATCTGCCACGGAGCATGTCATCCAACACGGCTCCAAAATCGCAATGCTCCGACAGCTGCTGAAGCTCTGCCACAAAACCACCCACAGACTGACCTGGCTTCCGGACGTGGCTGTGAAACTTGAACCATTGAACTATCACCAAAGGCTTCAGATTGTGGTGGTTCCCCACGAGCTTGACCAGTTCGTCGTATGGAAGTTCTCCTGGTTTCCACGGTGTAGCTAAGTTCTGTATCAGCTTTCACATCTTTGCCCCCCCCCCCCCCCACACACTCAGGAGAACAGAGCATTTCTTAGCCTCCTCAGTAATTCCATTAGCACAGAAAAAGTGGCCCAACCTTTCCTCATACTCCGGCCACTCCTCGATTTGCTCGTTGAACACACCCCGACTGTTCCGAACGTAACTATCCGAACACGAGGCTCCTCGCCCACTCACAGCTCCTGATCGAAAACGGGGCCGACCCGTCCACAAAACTAGTTTACCTCGTCACCAAAAATATGTGGTAACTTCTACTTTACAAAAAGACCACTCGACAACTTGATGGCCAAAAGAGCATCTTTATTTGGGACAGCAAATGATATTTACAATACAGAGGCTTCCAGGTACCTCGTGCGGCCTGGGTGGAGGAACTATATTCAATGCATACTGGGAGTAAAAAGAGCGGAAGTAATGTCAAGTCAAGTCAAGTCACTTTTATTGTCATTTCGACCATAACTGCTGGTACAGTGCATAATAAAAATGAGACAATGTTTTTCAGGACCATGGTGTTACATGACACAGTACAAAAACTAGACTGAACTACGTAATAAAAAAAACAACACAGAGAAAGCTACACTAGACAACAGACCTACACAGGACTGCATAAAGTGCACAAAAAAGTGCAGACATTTACAATAAATAATAAACAGGACAGTAGAGCAAGGTATCAGTCCAGGCTTCGGGTATTGAGGAGTCTGATAGCTTGGGGGAAGAAACTGTTACATAGTCTGGTCGTGAGAGCCCGAATGCTTCGGAGCCTTTTCCCAGACGGCAGGAGGGAGATGAGATTATATGAGGGGTGCATGGGGTCCTTCATGAGACCCCATGCCAACCCCGCCAACCCTGGATCCCGCCTCTTGCTACCAACAGCTCCCCGATCAGTATTAACTTATTTTTAATAATACTCACAGTACAACATAAGGAGCAGGGGAAGGATTCAGCGATTATCAGTAACACTGATAATGATTATTTTCTGTCTGTGTGCAAGTTGGTTGCTGGGTTTTGTAGATAACTACACTTACACGAAGTACTTAATTGGAGGTACATGTGTTATCATTAAAGTGATTTGAAAGTTGAAAGGCAAGTCCTTTTGCCACTTGTTTCCTGCTAATAGTGACTTAGACTCTCAGAATGTTCGATCTACCAAAGTTTACCTCAACAAAGTATCTTTATATATCTGGGGGTTCAGATAGGATAAAAGCCACATCTTTTTTTCTAGGCTGTAGAATGTCCTCAAAACCCATTAGAACAGTGGAATGTCTTTTAAATGAAAGATAGCTCCAGTGGCTGTCATCTCAGAGTTTAATGGCGTTTTTGCCCCGTTAATATGATGAAGTGAGATCGAGGCTTGGGCCTACTCCTGTGGCTGCTCCAGTTGGAATCTGGTTCGGAATCCTGTCATTTTCATCTGTTGTTTGCATGAAGTGTGTTTTGTTTCCTCTTTGCCGAGCTGTTATGGTCTCTTTTTAAATTGGGTTCTTCGGGTTTCTTGCTTTGTGGCTGCCGGTAAGCAAACAAATCTCAACGTTGGATAATTTGTACATTCTTTGATAATAAATGTACTTTGATGTTGATAGATGAGCATGCGTGGCATTAAATCAGAATAATAGCCTGACCTGGAAGATATGGAGCCTTTGAAAAGAATGCTGGAGAGGGTTAGCAGGAAGCTGCATGAATTAGAAGACAAGGGCTACAAGGAGAGATTCAACAACATTTGAGACATGTGTGGCTGTAGCTGCTGGTATCCAGAGCAGCAAACAACCTGCTGGAAGAACTCAGTGGGTGGAGTGGGAGAAAAGAACAAATTTGGGTTATTTTTGCTGGAGAGTCGGAGGCTGAGGGGAGACCTGATGAAAGTTTATTTCATTATGTGACATATGAATACAGTAGAGAGAATACTTTTCCCAAGGCAGAATACACATGATACTAAAAGATAAGCTTTGAAGTAGAAAAGTTTAAGAGAGAGCAAACACGAGGAAATCTGCAGATGCTGGAAATTGAAGCAACACACACAGAATGCTGGTGGAACGCAGCAGGCCAGGCAGCATCTTTAGGAAGAAGCACTGTTGACGTTTCGGGCGTTCCACCAGCATTTTGTGTGTGTTGCTGTAAGTTTAAGAGAGATGTGTGTGTGTGGGGGGGGGGGCGCGGGGTGGGGGGGTGAGCTTTGCCACTTAGAGACTCATAGGAGTCTGCAGGGGTATAGTGGTAGAAACAGATATGATAGTGGCATTCAAGAGGCTGTTAGATATATTCAAGGACTGCTTTATGTGCTAGCTCAAGAGATGTAATTTAATTTGGCATTGTGTTTGGTGCAGACATGACGGGTGAAATGACCTGTGCCTGTGTGATGCTGTTGTCCAACAGTAGGAATGGGGGGTTGTGTGGAACCTAAACAGCCGATGGGTCAAATGGCTGTTGCTTTAAATTTCAAATTTAAAAAACCGAATCATATTCAAAGAGTATCCTAACAAAAACGGGAGAAGTATAGGGGTGGAGAGATTGGTGGAGCTATTATTACATTTTTATGTTCCCAAACTGCTAATCCTTACACTGGAATCAGATTTATTATGAATCTTATTGTGCCCCAAGGACTTGTCCATAAAATACATCTAATAGCATTGTTGAAATGGTTTGAATAAAGCTTAAAAATCCACTCTTGACCTGGCAACCACATCCCCCCACCCCCATCTCCCTATAGTTCTGGTAGAAGAAGTAACAGCATTGTAGCGTTTCTCAGTCGCTTATTAGATTCAGATGTTGGGTGCAGAGGAAAGCTGCAGGATGTAAATTAAATCCTGCACGGCTCCTGCTTGCCTCATTTTGTAAACTCCGACTCAAGTGCTGCAGTGAAAGAGCATGAAGAAAGCCAACAAGGGCCCCATTCTTCCCTCCACTGGGTTGATTACCAACCAGGATCTTGTTACTCTGGTTCCAGCTCTGAGATTTCATCTGCGGCTCGGGTGATGACATGGGCTCCCTTTGGCTGCGCACTGTTGTGCCAAACACAGTACGTTGCCAAGGAATTCGCAGCTCAGCTCCACATTACATCCCGAGCTTGTCCAATTCCCTCTGCTTCCACTCGGAGCACACTGGAAGGGGAAGGAATGTGTTCTGCAGCCAGATTCAGACCTCACTCTCCAACCATTTAGACTGCAAGGACCCACCGACGGGTTTACGTATTCTGAAAGTGGGAGATGCATTGATGATGGATTAGCAGAACCTGGTGTTGGGTTCGCATATTCGTTGACTCTGTTACCCATTGCCCATCTCCAAGTTAAATTCTGTTGTCCTTTACCTCCAGCGTCCATGCACAATAATGCTAAGGAGGGGCAGTAGTTGTAGCTACAGTGGAGACGCAGAGCATAGAAATAGGCCCTCCAGTTCACTGAGTCTGCACCAACTATCAAACACCAATTTACACTGTACATTTGATTCTCCTATCAACTGCCTCAGATTTGTAACTGGTTTATTAATGTTACATGTACCATGGAAAATTAAAAAGTTTGTTTTGCTTGCCTTCCATACAGATCATTTCACCACATTAGTACATTGCAGTGGTACAAATGAAAATCAGCAACAGAATGCAGAATAAAGTGTTACAGTTACAATGAAAGTGTGTTACAGGTAGACAATTAAGTGCATGGCCATAATGAAGTAGATTGTGAGGTCAAGGGTCCATCCTAATACACAAAAACTCCATTTATTTGTCTTATACCATCAGGTTAGAAGCTGTCCTTAAGCCTGGTAGTACCTGCTTTCAGGTTTTTGTACTTTCTGCCCGATGGAAGAGGGGAGAAGAGAGAATGGTCAGGCTGTGTGGGGTCTTTGATTATGCAGGTTGCTTTATCAAAGCAGTGAGGAGTGTAGATGGATGATGGAAGAGAGGCTGGGGTTTGTAATGTGCCGAGTGTGTGCACAACTCTCTGCAGTTCATTGCAGTCTTTGCTGCACCAAACCATGATGCATCTGAATAGGATGCTCATTTTGGTGCAGCTATGCATAATGGTGAGGGTCAACGGGAGCTTACCAAATTTCTTTGGCCTTCTGAGGAAGCTGTGGCTTCTTGACCATGGTGTTTTTATGGTTAGAGTAGGACAAACTATTGGTGATGTTCAACAAGAGTAAGACTGCGGCACCCACCAACGCTCAAGGGGCAATTTACAATGGCCTGTCGATCTGCACATCTCTGGGGTGCAAGAGGAAACCAGAGTACCGGAGGAAACCTACACAGTCGCAGGGAGAACATGCAAACTCCACATGGCCAGCATGGAAAGTCAGGATTGAACCTGGGTCACTGAGTTGTGAGGCAGGAGCTCTGCTCCACTCTCTGCTTACCAATTGTTCATTTAAATGTACACCGGACAGGTCAGAGAGTTACTGCGTGTGCAAAGGGATCTCAGTTAAGAAACTTCTAAGAGGCAGGATCGGCAGTACAGCATGAAAGCAGGGTGGGACCAAGTAAATCACAAGTCTTTATCTTCAAGCTATTCATGTGTGTGCTTTACAACGTCCAATTAAAGTTAAAAGAGCTTTTTAATTAAGATCTCAATGTTTTGCCCACAAGAGCGGCAGATGTTCCAGATGCGATGAAATCTGGCAGCCTCTAATTTTTGTGTCTCTGAGTTTCCTTCCTCTCATTATTCCTGTATCAGAATCCATATTGTTCGTTTGTTTCCACTGTCACTAATTTGTGCTTAAGGGGAAGGTTTGTTTTTTTTTACACATCTATGGCTGTGCAGATCTGTAGTGTGATGGAAATGTGTTGCCTGTCACCACAGCTCAGTATGCCTGTCTCAACTGAGCAGTGAGTGGGTCTCTAACCTTGCCAGCGTGCACTCTGGAGATGAGGAGTTAATAGAGCGAGTTATGATAGACGTTGCACTCACGTGATTGACTGGGAAATGCAGAGTGGATCTTTGCTTACTCTGCATCTTCTGGACAACAGAAATAAAGCAATTTTAGAACAATTCCTTCAGCCCCTCCACTCTTCAAACAGGCCTTGGTGAATACGTAGAACATAGAACTTAGAACACTAAAGCATAGGAATAACCCCTTCGATAATGATGCCAAATTAATCTAATCCATTCTGCCTGTACATGACCCCTGTCCCTCTATTCTATTCACTCATGTGCTTATCTAAGAGTTTCTTGAAGGCCACTGTCTTATCTGCTTCCACCACCACCCTTGGCAGTGCACTCCTACTGTTCTGTGTTTACAAAAATAAAATGTACACATCAGAATCAGGCTTAATATCACTGGCATATGTTGCGAAATTTGTTGTCTTGTGACAGCTGTACAGTGCAATACATAAAAAATTGCTGAGTTTTCAAAATGAAATATATCAAGGAAATTAGTGAGGTGTTGTTCATGGAAGACAGTTCAGAAATCTGATGGCGGAGGGAATCCTGTTAAAACAGCCCCTTCTCAGCAAAGCCCTCTGGAATTTGACATTTCGACCCTGGGCACAAGATTCTGTCTCTGAATGTTGTGTATTCAATATTTTAATTACATTTGAGTAATCGTGTGTGTGTGTGAATGTGAGTTTTTTACTCAGAGAGTGGTGAGTGCGTGGGATGGGCTGCTGTTGGCGGTGGTGGAGGCGGATACGATAGGGTCTTTTAAGAGACTTTTAGATAGGTACGTGGAGCTTAGTAAGACAGAGGGCTATAGGTAAACCTTAGTAATTTCTAAGGTAGGGACATGTTCGGCTCAACTTTGTGGGCTGAAGGTCCTGTATTGTGCTGTAGGTTTTCTATGTTTTTTAAAATATAGATAGATATAGATATATATAAACAAGAATGCTTAATCAAACTATATATATATATAATATGTGTGTTCATGTGTGTGTGTATATATATATATATATATAGTTTGATTAAGCATTCTTGATTAAATAATTAAATATGGGTTATATGTAAAAATATGTGAATTCCATCTGTCATCACACTACCAAGTGATACGTGCGTGTCTTACTTAAAAGTAAACATGAAGTTAAGACCTGCATTTCAAACTCCCATGTCTTCTTTTGAATTAGTTTAATGTTTTGAAGTTGCAAAACAACACGTAGCATAATGTATCGCTCATCTACCCAATGCCTCTCATAAAACTATCCACCCACCATGGTCTGTAACTCACTAAGCCGGCACCTTTATAGATTCAGATTAAGATTCATTTATTTATCACATGTACACCGAAGCATGTGATGAAATATATTGTTTGTGTTAAGTCCGCAAGTACCGCCCCACTTAGCCAACATAGCATACCCACAATTTTTGGCAGAATAACACAGAACAGAACAAGTCAGAACACAGCAAGCAACAAAACAATCCTTGTTCAACCCAGTTTCGGTGACCCTGCTTCTATGCTGCAGTGTTCGATGACCCTGTGGCCAAACAAAAATTTTCATTGGGTTCCCAGCTCAGACAGAACGATGCACTGGTTTAGTGATACTGGACATGGGGTGAGCATTGGCTAGGACACTAATCAGAGCTCCCCTTCTCTTCAATGTCATACCAAAGGATCGTAACTGCACCTGTATAAAGCATCCATCGCACCTCCAACAGTGCAGCACTCCCTCAACACTGCACCAGGAGGGTCATATTGACCCGTGAGCCAGAAGTGAGACTCAATCACAGTCATGTCATCAGGCACTGACATGGAAGAAAGCAGAAGGAACTTTGTCTTTTCTTATTTTGTATGCACTGTTGTTAGAAATGAACTCTTGTGTTTGATCTTCCCGTCATTTTATCTGACACTCTCTATTGTCTGGGTGGGAGAGAGGGGAGTGTCCTTGTGATGTCCTTGGTAATGGGGTAGAGAAGAAAGTTGCTTTAGATAATTCTCATGGGCATCAACTCCTGCCATTATGTCTGATACAATTCCCTGTGCAATCACACGGGCTGATTCACACCATTTTCCAATTTTACTAAAATAAGCAACAAGTGACAACCACAGACAGTGCTGTTGTCTCACGACTTCAGTGACCTGGGTTTGATTCTGACCCCAGCGCTGTCTGTGTGCAGTTTGCACATTTTGGACCATGCGGGTTTCTCCTGGTTTGGGATATTGTTAAATTTGTTTATTATCGTCACAGTGAAAGACTTGCTTTGCATGCTATCCATACAGATCATTTCACTACAACAATGCATTGGAATAGTACAAGGAAAGGCTAAACACAGAACAGAGTGTTAAAGTTGCAGAGAAAGTGCAGCACAGGCAGACAATAAGGTGCAAGGCCACAATGAGATAGACTATGAGGTCAGTATTCCATTTTATCAGACTTGGGGACCATTCAATAGTCCCATAATAAGAGGACATAGGCTATCTAGTTCAAGTTTATTGCCATTTAAACATACATTTGTATGTATACAGCTAAACGAAAAATCATTCCTCTGGGGCCAAGGTGAAAACACAGTACATATAGTCACACACAGGCACATATAGTTACAATCCAGCACACACAGTCATAAAATAATATTAACATAAGGACCTAAGTGGCATGGCTTGAAGATAAACAGGTCGATATAAAGTGCAAGGAGCATGATTATGTACGACAGTGTACTGTTACTGACACCATTATAATAAAACAAGCAAACATATAAATATGTGAAGCAGCAGCAGCAATACAAGATGAAAAGTGACCTGTTTTAGTGAGTGGGAGGGGTGTTGCAGGGCATTCAGTCAGGGTGTACACATGTGCTAGGTGGGGATCGGTTGGTTAATTGAGCCACTGTTAACAGCTCTTAATGGGGAAGAATCCCAAAGTGTTAATAAGTGTTGCTGGGCTGGTGTGAGTGAACAGATTGCAGGGAAGTAATTGGGAAAAGGGGTGGCTTGATGGGACGAATGGCCTTCGGGTTGGTGGTAAGGAATCCAAATGCAATGTTAGCATTAATTTCGAGGGGACTAGAATATAAAGTGAGGATCTAATGCTGAGACTTTATAAGGCATTGGTCAATCTGTGCTTGGAGTATTGTGAGCAGTTTTGGTTTCTTTTTCTAAGAAAGAGTGTGTTAGCATTGGAGAGGGTCCAGAGGAAGTTCACAAGAATGATCCCAAAAATGAAAGGGTTAACGTATGAGGAGCATTTGATAACTCTGAAACCATTCTATAGTTTAGAAGAATGTTGCGGGTGGGGGGGGGGGGGGAAGAATCTCATTGAAACTTCCTGAGTTTTAAAAGGCCTGGATAGAGAGGACATGGAGGGGTGGTTTCCTACAGTGGGGGAGTCTAGGATGAGAAAGCAAAGCCTCAGAAGAAACGGACATTCTTGCAGAACAATGATGAGGAGGAATTTCTTTAGCCAGAGGGTGGTGAATCTGTGGAATTCTTTGCCACAGACGGCCGTGGAGACCCAAGTCATTGGGTATGTAAAAAGTGGATGTTGATAAATTCTTGATTAGTAAGGGCATCAAAGGTTACAGGGAGAAGGCAGGAGAATGGGGTTGAGAGGGATAATAAATCAGTGATGATGGAATGGCGGACGAGACTCAGTGGGCAAAATGCCCTTCTTCTGCTCCCATTTCTTATGGACTATATCTTTATGAAATATATAAAGCAGTTTTCTTAAGAAGCTGCTTCAGAGGCTGTTGGTTTCGTGCCCTGGAAATTCTGACAGAATATGTGGAGTTCAAGGAATGCTGTGAAAGGTTATAAGGAGATTGAAATTCATATTAATTTATTATGAATGTTCATTTAATTAAAGAAGACAGGCAGCTCACTCAAGTTAACCTGTAGGAAGCTGCACATGCCATGTCAGACATCAGGCACACTGCTGCAGCTTAGTGTGAACTCACCTAAAGGGTTAATAACTTAATTTTGAACAAAAGGTTTTGATTGAGCCATGATCTTCCGGGAGAGGGACGGAAAAATGAAAATCTCTTAATCATCGAGCATCTTAATCCACGTTTATTATTGTTTTAATGCAGGCTTTATTAATTAGCAAAAGCAATCATCTTCTGCCATTTGCAAGTGACATTCCTCATTCTTCACCCTGACCCTTTGACATTTTCCTTTGATGGCTTCTCTCAAGTCTAGGCTGAGAAGCCAGTGTAGCTCTGTAGGAGTGCAGTTCTGTTGGATCTGGGAGGCAGGCTGGACTTTTAACAAGGGCCGGTTAAAGAGATAGTTAAAGCACAAGCAAGAGGCAAGCAGGCTTTACTTCAGGAATCCATGAAGGAATTCTAGATGAGGATTCAGATTTATTTATCACATCTACATCTAAACATACAGTGAAATATGTCATTTGGGTAAACAGCCAACACACCTCAGAATAAGTTGGTTCAGCCGCAAGTGCCGCCACACATTCCAGTGCCATCACAGCACGCTCACAATTCTAGCCTAGATTGAGGGGATTCACAGACTTGAGGGAAATTCAGCTGAGGGAGGTTTGAAAATGGTTAAATGGAAGCACTTAACGGATCAGGAATTAATGCAGGTAACTGATGTATTACAAAGTTGAAAGGTGAGACTACAAAATGAATTGTCCTTGTACCTCGGCTTGTGCCTAGTTCAATAATCTCAGCTGAGCCAGTGAAAGTGATTCCTTGGGAAAGACATTTGTCCCCAGATAAGGGATGGAAAATCACTCAGGCTTCTGTTAGTATTCATAATCTCTGGAAAACTTGCATGTAGGCATGATCAGTCTCAGCTCTAATGTCTCTTGCAGTCAAATAATCTCATAGATGTTCAGTCAGTTACATGTCAACACTATGTTTTTTTTTATTGCTGGGGCTTGCTACTATCCCTGTAGAAGTCGACCCACAGCTTTCAGGTATTGAAGAGAAGGCAACAAATCTTCGTGAGTCAAAGAGTTCGTAGCTATCATGTAGATCGGACGATTTCACAATGGAGCAGGCTTTTAGTTAGAATCGTTGAACCCCAAGATGGTGTGATACAAGTGCTTGCTCTGTGGGTCAGCCAGTATCTGTGGAGGGAAACGGACAGTTGACACGTTTCAAGTCGCAACTCTTCACCTGCACCAAGTGTGTGGTGATCAGGAATGGAAAAGATCCTTCCCATTTAAGCCTTCCCTTATTTTCAGCAAGCTGGGCATGAAGAATAAATAGCTGACTAGCCAATGGGATGGTTTCTCAAGCGACTAAGTAAAATATGAAAGGGAAAAGCAATTCAAGCCCTTGAGCCATAAAACGCTAATGTGGCTGATCTGTGACATCACTCCACCGCCCTGCCCATTCTGCATGTCCTGAAGTATCTCCGAGCTGGGCATGGGAAAGAAATCAGTTTGAGGCGATGATCGTATTTTTAAAGTGAAATACTTACACAAAACCTGTCCAGTTTATTCCATTGCTTTTTCTCCCCCCTACGTGTATTTGCTCACTGGGTTGAATCTCTGCTGCCATTCCTTAACCTATCTTTGCCTGTGTGTCAACCTTCGTATTAATATTTTTGTAACTCAATCTTCAAAGTTACTGCGGGAAGGTGATTCAAATTGATCTTATTTGCATTACCAGTTCAACTCTTTTTATCGATTGCTTTGGAAGATGTACTAAGGGCTATTGACTAGCCTGCTAAATTTAATTTTGAAGAAGAGGGTTATGAATCAAATGAGTTGAAACAGAGCCAACAAGTTAATATCTTTCTGTCCTCCCTGAGTAAGGCCTTGTGCTCATGCACTTGTCTGATCAGAATTCCTTGCAGTTCAGATCAACAAAATTAAGTCCTGATTTTTTTTTAAAAATGTGATTTAAAGATTCCATGAGAGTTCAGGTCATCTCATTTAAAGGAGGGATGTGGTTGCAGTAGAGTAGTATATGGCAAACTTACTGTGGCTGGAAGAGAAAGGGTAGCAGGTGCAGGGAGCCATCTTCCTCCACCTCCTCACTCCCATCCTGACTGGGAAACGCACTTTCAGTGGCCACAACCATAGAACTCGTTAATGCAAATACCTAAGCAGCCGCTCAGTGCATAAAAGCAAGCAGACATGGTCAAGGTGTTCAGACCAAACATCAGACTGGGGAACTAACTGACTTTGACCATGATTATTGGCCACAGTGAGTGGGTGGGTTGAGTATCTCAGAACTGCCAGTCTCCTGGGATTTTTGTGCACAACAGAGAATGATGTGAAAATGCACACAAAAAAAATTGTCTGTAGACAAAGACACCTTGTTAATGAGAGCGATCAAAGAAGACTAGTTAGACTGGTTCAAGCTAACAGGAAGGTGACAGTAATTCAGATAATCACGTGTTCCAATAGTTGTGTACAGGAGAACATGTTGAACCTTGAAATGGATGGACTACAGCAGGAGAGGTACCTAATACAGTGGCCACTGGGTGTACAGCGCCATTCCTTCATCATCACAGGATCGAACTCCTGGAATTCCATTAGGACTGCAGCTCACCTCCATCTCTCAGGGGTAGTTAAGGCTGGGGAACAAACATTAGCCTTGTCTCGATGCTCAGATCTCGTGTCTAACTGGGCTGTGCTTAGATGAAGTCATCAGATGGTCATTGCTACTGGACTTATACTGATTCCCTCCTCCCCTCCAGTTCTGATGAAAAGAAATTGACCTGAAACCTTATCTCCTAATTTTCTCTGCCTGGGCTTCTGAGTATCGCCAGCATTTTCTGTACTGTGTTTTCGGCTTTTGTACTTTACTTTTTCTGCTTTTGGAGGTTGAAGGAGGTGTTTACTGACAGAATATTATCAGATTGGTTCCAGGTCTGACAGCTAAAGGTCACATCAGAATGGGGAGGCCATTCAGTCCTTTTAGTCTGTTCCCATTGAGATAGGCTAGTCTGTGTCTTAACTCATCACCCACTTTGACTTCATATCCTTGAAGTCCCTTATCGATTTTAGATGAACTAAGATAACATTTTGTGTACTGGGTGGAACTTTTTTTGCCTCACAGGGTGACGTGGTAGCATAGCGGTTAGTGTAACGCTTTACAGTGCTGGCGATCCAGGTACAATTGGTGCCACTGTCTGGAGTTTGTATGCTCCTCCCATGACCGCGTGGGTTGGCTGCGGGTGCTCTGGTTTCCTCCTACATGCAAAATATGTGTGGGTTAATAGGTTGATTTGTCACAGGTGTAATTGGGTGGCATGGGCTTATTGGGCCAGAAGGCCCTTTTACCGTGCTGTATCTCTAAACAAATAAAAACGAAGTATTTTTACCTGGACAAGATGGTGGAAATAATCAACAAATCAGAAACCTTTGGGGGGGGGGAGGGGCAGGGAGAAATATTAAGTTAATTTTTCAGGTTGCTGACCTTTCATTTGAGTTGAAACATCCACCTTCAGTTTCTTCCTCCACAGATGCTGCCTGTCCCGTTGAGCTATTTTTTGTTCTTGGCATCAGATTTACAGCATCTGCAATATTTTGCTTTTGCGCTCTCTTCCTATGTGTTTGTCCCATTGGTTCAAATCTTGAGCAACACATCAAAATTACTTCTCCTGGGTCACCTTGAGGGGCTGCTGCACTAACAGAGGTGTCCTCCACTCACCAGAGGCCTTGTAGGACTCCCTAAGGTCCTGTGGGTCTGTCTACAGGATTTCAGTGCGACCCTCACTCTTCTACCCAGTACTTTGCCGTGAGGCAGAAAGAGTTTGCTTCCATTGACAGAAGGGTGGATAACATGGAGAATAGCTTTAGGTAATTGGAAAGGAAAATGTGATGGAAGAAAAATCTGCTTCACACCACGGGTGATTAGAATTTGAAATGCATAGCCTGATGGTGCGGTGATACAAATTTAGCAATTATCTTCGAAAGGGAATTGGATAAATATTTGACAGGCAAAACAAAAAGCAAGATTATGGGAAATATACTAACTCAATCACCAACACAGGAGATGCTGCAGATGCTGTAAATCTTGAGCAATACACACAAAGTGCTGTAAGAACTCAGCAAGTCAGGCAGTATTCATTGGCGGGGGGTATAAACAGTCGAGCCGAGTGCCTTCATCAGGACTGGAAAGGAAGAGGGCAAAAGCCGGAATGGCAGGTGATAATGAGACCAGATTCCAGACTGCTTAATGTTATTTCCAGTACACAAGTGTAAAGGGGAACAAATAGTTGTTTCTCTGGATCAGATGCAGCACAAATAAAACATGACAAGATAAAGAACACAATAATAATAAAAACACAATAAATAGAAATTTGTAAGACAGCTTAAGTACTGTACACAGATTGAATGTATGTCCATAAAGTGGTGCTAGGCACGGGACTGTCTGTACGTGAAATGAGTGACGTCAAACAGTAAAGTATTGGTGGTTAGAGGTGGGTTAGTGGGTGGAAGTGTTGATCAATCTTACTGCTTGGTGAAAGTAACTAGTAACTGTTTTTGTGTCTGGTGGTCCTGGCATAGATGCCGTGTAGTCTCCTCCTTGGTGGGAGTGGGGCAAACAGTCCTTGAGCTGGGTGGGATCCTTCATGGTGTTACTGGCCCTTCCCCCCCCCCCCCCCCACCTTTCTGAATACGTACTTGATGGTGAGTAGGCTGGTGCCGGTGATGCGTTGGGCAGTTTTGACAGTCCGTTGTAATTTTTCCTGTTTGCTACAGTGCAGTTTCCGCACCATGCACCAATGCAGCTTGTTAGGGTGCTCGCTGCGTGCATCTGTAGAATGACGTGAGCACGGATGTGCATCGTCCAGCCTCGTCAGAGAGTAGAGGCACTGGTGAGCTTCTCTGGCTGTTCTGGGACCATGTGAGTTTGTGCGAGATGTGCACTGCCAGGAGCTTGAAGCCGCTTGCAGTTTCCACATTGATGTTAAGAGGGGCGTAAGCTCTCCTCAAGTCGATAACCATCTCCTTTGTCTTGCTTACACTGAGGAACAGGTAGGGCCGTCTCATCATTGTTGGTGATGAGCACCACCACTACCACGTCTTCAGTAAACTTGACAACGTGATTACTCGGGTGCAGTCACGTGTGGGCAAAGTGTACATCAGTGGGATCAGCACACAGCCTGGGGGCACCGGCGGTGAGGATGATGGGGAGGGAGGCGAGGCTGTGCATCCTGACTGTCTGAGATCCGTCGGTTAGGAAGCTGAACACCTTTTTACGCAGTGGTGTACTTAGACTGAGGAGCAGGAGTCTGTTCACCAAGGTCTGTGGGGAAAATAGTGTTGAATGCCAAACAACATTCCGACATAAGTGTCGAAATAAGGGGGAAGGTGAGGGAAAGAGGACGAGGTAAGTAGCAGGGAGGTGATAGGTGAAGGAATCTCTAATAGTGGACCATGGAAGAAAGGAAAGGAGGAGGGGTACCAGAGGGGGGCAATGGGCAGGTGAGGAGAAGGGAGTTACCAGAATGTGGAATGGAAAAATACAGGCGAAGGGAGAGGGGAGAAATAACCAGACACTGAAGAAATCACTGCTTGTGCCAACAGGTTGGCGACTACCCAGAGGGAATGTGAGGTGTTGCTCCTCCAACCTAACTCGATCACTGTGTTTGCAGGTGATGGCATTAGCTCATTAAATCATACGGCCTCCTCCCATGTTGGGAGTCCTTTACGATCGCGTTGCTAAAACAAAAGCAGTCTGCATACCTGGCTGTTTACCTCACTGGATGTTAGTTCACGTAAGGCTAACCACATTTTTCCAAATGCAAAATAAGAAAAACTGCTTTTGACATGCTGTGGAGCAGCCAGTGGAAAAATCTGAATGCGACTGGACTCCCGGCTCTGGATGCGATCTTTGTTGCTGTGAATCTCCCACGGTGAGGGTTTCAGCAGCACTGATACCGTGATAATTCAGCCAAGCTGTTCAGACCACGAGAACCAAGTGACAGGAAGCAGATTCTCAAATACTTCATTGTATGGCCATGAGGCTTTTTTGCCTAACCGCAATGCTGAGGCGGCTGCAGAAAGCCACCATGTAACTACATGTTTTAGCCTTTCTATTTTAAATAAGCTATGAACTGTATTAAAGATAGCAAGGCTTGATTCAGGAGGGCAACAGTCCCATTAAAACTTAGAACACCATTGGAAGATGTCCTCCAAGCCACATGGCATTCTCAAATGGAATTGGGTTGGGTTATTGCTGTCACACACCAAGTTACAGTGAAAGGCTTTTGTTCGCACGCCACCCAGACAGATCAGTCCATATATATGTACATCAAGGCAAGTACAACAGAACACAGGATGCAAAATATAGTGTTCAGGTTATAGAGAAAGTGAAATGCAGATAGAAGAAAAAAGTGCAAGGGCTGTGCTGAGTTAGGTTAGGAGATGAGTTCATCATGTGAGAGGTCTGTCCAAGAGGCTGATAGCAGCAGATAAGCGATCCTTGAGTCTGGTGATACATCCTCTCGAGGTTCTATACTGTATATCGATGTTCCTTCACTGCCGCTGGTCAAAATCCTGCAATTCCCTCCCTGTAGCCATTGTGGGTGCACCACAACTCACGGACTGCAGCGGTTTGAGAAGACAGCTCACCACCGCCTTCTCAAGGGCAACTAGGGATGGGCAATTAAATGTTGGCTGCATCTGAGAAGCCCGCATCTCTTGAGTGAATAAAAAAAGGAAATTTTCTGACCAGAATCGAGCCCTTTCTCCACTGAATCACCAAAGTCAGGAACTCTTCAGAGCTGGGGTTAAATAAACGTATTTATTGATAAAGCACTGATGGAGAGCACAAAATATATCAGCAGAGAAAATGGGAGCGTTGCATTTTAGATAGAAATACCGTTTTATTGTTGCTTAAATGTAATGTTCTTTCCACGTTGGTTGTTTATCAGTCTTTGTGTGTAGTTTTTCATTGATTCTCTTGGTTCTACTGTGAATGCCCGCAAGGGGCAGTACAGTAGCGTAGCGGTTAGCACAACGCTTTACTGTAGCTGTAACTCATGTTCAGTTTCTGCCACTGCCTGGTAGGAATTGGTATGTTCTCCCTGTGACCACGTGGGTTTCCTCCAGGTGCTCGTTTCCTCTCACACTCCAATGTCGAACCAGGAGGTAGGTTAATTGGTAATTGTAAATTGTCCCATTATTAGGCTAGGATTAAATTCGGGAATTTGCCGGGAGGCATGGCTCAAAGGCCCAGAAGAGTCCATTCCCTGCTGTGTGTCAATAAATAATAAAAACCGAATCTCAGGGTTGTATATGGTGACATATATGGACTTTGATAGGTTTACTTTGAACTTAAATATGAAAGCAGTGATCTTTCTCAGATGGTACAGCTGGCGGGAGCTGCTGGCTCACGGTTCCTGTGATCTGGGTTTGATCCTGACTCATTGTGCTGATTGTGTGGCATTTGCACCTTCTCCCCATGACTGCATGGGTTAAAGATAACCATTAGCTTTCTTTTTAATCGCCTGCGCATTGAAACATTGAAATGTACTGTGAAATGCATTGTTTGCATCAGCAACCAACACAGAGGATGTTCGGGGGTGGGGGGAGGGGGAACGGCAGTCCGCAGGTATCCGATGTCAGCATAGTATGCCCAGAATTTACTAGCCTTAACCCATAAATCTTTGGAATGTGGGAGGAAACCAGATTTCAGCTGGGCTGCTCCAGTTTCTAACCCCCCCCCCCCCCCCCATGTGCCACAGGCATGTGAGTTGGTTGGTTAATTCATGAGTATAATTGGCCTGTGGCATGTCGATGAGAGGTGGAATCCTGCAGAGAGCTGATGGGAAAGTGATAGGGATAAATTGGAATGAATGAGGACAAGCACTTGATTATTGGCATTGACTCAGTTGGCCGAAGGATCTGTTTCTGTGCTGGATGACTCCATGAATCTGGGAGAATTATTGGTAGACCCCTGTTGTTATATTAAAGCAAGTGCTAGAAGTTGTCAGCAGATCAGGCAGCATCTGTGGAGCACATAACCATTAACAATTCATGTTAAGGATCTTTCAAGGTGATCAGCTATCTGCTTCTCTCTCCTCGTCAGTCTTTTACACTGTAGTATCTCCCTTGACCACCTTGAGGCCAGTCTTGATGAGGAGTCGGTTCCCCTCCATAGATACTGCCTGACTTGCTGAGTTCCTTCACCATTTTTGAGTGTGTGGCTTGAGAGCATTGCATTCTCAACTACTGAAGCTGGATAACTGTTTGTCAGGTTGGAGGCCGGTGACTAGCAGTGTGCCTCAGGGATCTGTACTGGGTCCAATGTTGTTTGTCATATACATTAATGATCTGGATGATGGAGTGGTAAATTGGATTAGTAAGTATGCCGATGATACTAAGATAGGTGGCTTTGTGGATAATAAAGTAGGTTTTCAAAGCTTGCAGTGAGATTTAGACCAGTTAGAAGAGTGGGCTAAAAGATGGCAGATGGAGTTTAATGCTGATAGGTGTGAGGTGCTACATTTTGGTAGGACTAATCAAAATAGGACATACATGGTAATTGGTAGAGCATTGAGGAATGCAGTAGAACAAAGTGATCAAGGAATAATGGTGCATAGTTCCCTGAAGGTGGAATCTCATGTGGATAGGGTGGTGAAGAAAGCTTTTGGTATGCTGGCCTTTATAAATCAGAGCATTGAGTATAGGAGTTGGGATGTAATGTTAAAACCATACAAGGCATTGATGAGGCCAAATTTGGAGTATTGTGTACAGTTCTGGTCACTGAATTATAGGAAAGATGTCAACAAAATAGAGAGAGTACAGAGGAGATTTACTAGAATGTTACCTGGGTTTGTTACCCTAACCCTAAGTTACAGAGAAAGGTTGAACAAGTTAGGTCTTTATTCTTTGGAGTGTAAAAGGTTGAGGGGGTACTTAATAGAGGTATTTAAAATTATGAGGGGGATAGATAGAGTTGATGTGGATAGGCTTTTTTCCATTGAGAGTAGGGGAGATTCAAACAAGAGGACATGAGTTGAGAGTTAAGGGGCAAAAGTTTAGGGGTAACATGAGGGGGAACTTCTTTACTCAGAGAGTGGTAGCTGTGTGGAACAAGCTTCTACTAGAAATGGTAGAGGCAAGTTGGATTTGGTCATTTAAAAAAAATTGGAGAGGTATATGGACAGGAAAGGAATGGAAGGTTATGGGCTGAGTGCAGGTCGGTAGGACTAGGTGAGAGTAAGCATTCGGCGCGGACTAGAAGGGCTGAGATGGCCTGTTTCCATGCTGTAATTGTTATATGGTTATATGAAATTAGTTGGCGCTGAAACCTTGTCTCCTACTGGGCCAATTTTGGGAACAGGTCACTCTGTGCAAAAAAACCATCCAGGTTGCAACGTCAAAAGGAAACTGCTGCTTTTCCCATTTCTTCACCTGCACTTCATAATACTTACCGTACTTTGTTAATTTCATGGTGAGTGGCTAAGAATCTCTTCCACAACTGCCAGTATTCCAGAGTACAATAATATTCTGTGTGAGAAGACCTCCCTTCAGTTTGTCCTTTGATGCTACTAATACAAAGTCGAAACATTCTTGTGATCCTCCTTTGCTGTCCCATAGTGCACCAAGATCATCCCTAGTGCATAATAATCCTCAGAGTTAACGTTGTGTAGCAAGAAAGCGCGTTCCAGCTCACTGGGGATACATAAAAGATTCACAAGAATGTTGAGGGACACAAGAGACTGTGGATGTTAGAATTTGGAGCAGCAGTGATCTGCTGGAGGTACTCAGCAGGTCAAGCAGCATCTGTGGGAGGAAAGAATTGTCGACATTTCCGGTCAAAACCTCCAGCGGTTCCTTTCCTCCCACAGGCGCTGCTTGATCCGCTGAGTTCCTGCAGCAGATTGTCGTTTCACAAGAATGTTGCTGGGATGGAAAACCAGGAGAGACTGGATAGTAGGACTGTTTTCTCTGGAATGAAGGAGGCTGAGAGGGGAATTTACAGAGATTCGTAAAATTGTAAGAGGCATAGATAAGGTGAATGCACTGCCCCCAGCACATCCTTGGGTGTGCTGGTTATTAATGCAAAGGGTACGATTCTCTGTGTTTCAATGTAAGTATGATAAATAAATGAATCTGAATCTGAATGGTCACAGTCTTTGTACACAGGTAGGGCAGTCTTAAACTAGAGACAGTGGGCCTCCTATTGCAGACATCCCACCTCTCCCGGAAGTTCCGCAAGTATCCCGCATATTGATAGCGGCTCCCTGATGCCCGTAAATTATATACAATATCCTGGAAATCAATTTTTTGAGAGTGAGAGAGAGAGCGCGAGAGAGAGAGTGAGAGAGAGCGCGAGAGAGAGTGAGAGAGAGAGAGAGAGAGCAAGAGAGCGCACCATGGCAGAGTGTTCCAAAAAGAGAAAATATAGAACGTACTTCACCCCAGACTACACTAAAGTGTACCCCTGCCTAATAGGGGTCAAAAATAATGACAGTGTTGCTCGCTGCACTGTTTGCAACAGTGACTTTTCTATTGTCCGTGGTGGGTTAAATGACTGTTGAGGTGAGTTGAATGGGTGTCATTCGTTCATTAGCATAGCTAATGTTATTTAAGCTAGCTGGCTGGCTGCTAAGGAGCTACTCTGTTGCAGACATCCCTCCTCTCCCGGGAGTTCTGGGAGTCTCCTGCAAATTGATGGTGCTCCCTCCCTGAAATGAGTTTTTGCAGGGTGGGATGTCTGATACTGTATGGCAATAATGTATAAATGCAGGTATAATTCCAGTCTTTCTGATCTCAATTACACACCTCTATTGAACTCTTCCACATCAGAAGAAAGCAGAATCCAAAATTTACCACCCAGCAGGTTGTGAGATCTTGCTTCTATCATTGAAAGGGACAGACAAGGTGCCAGCATTTTCAGTCCCTCTCCCCTCTGCGGACAAGGACAGAACCAAGCTGTCATTTACTGGGAACTGTACCAGACAGCAAGGTTCTGATTTCTGAACAGGGACATCCTTTGCCCCAGTCAGAGCCTGTGTAGAATCAATGTGCAGATGAGCTTCGTTGTAATTTATATAAGATACCAAACAGGTAACTATGATGGTAGGTAGGTCAGAAGGCTGTATAGTTAGTATGCTTTTCTCTAATTGTGTGATTACACTGGACAACAAAGATTTTGCTTCCTGAATACTTTTGGGTGTATCTTAAGGCGTTTAGGCCTAAAGGTCACCATGAAATTGCTCTATCACGCACCAGTTTTTTTGAAATCACCTACATTTGCTATTTCAATTCATAATTCAAGTCAGAACAACTGATGCCAAGGTTAAAGAAGACATTTTCATTGGTCCACAAATCAAACAGGTCATCAATGACAGGCAATTCGAGGAACTTCTCGTGGGACCGGCAAAGATGGCCAAGAAAGCATTCAAGGATGCTGTTGAAAATTTTCTTGCCAACGACTGAGCACCAGACCACATGCAGCTGGTTGACGACATGCTTCAAGCATACAAAACCATGAAGTGCAACATGTCACTGAAGATTCATTTTCTGCCTTCCCATTTAGACCTCTTCTCTGCAAACCGTGGTGCTGCCAGTGACGAGCAAGGTGAAAGATTTTACCAGGACATTGCAGTCATTGAGAAACAATATCAGGGCAACTGGCTGATTATTGTTGGACACTTAAGTGAGAGGCCTCAGACACTGAGAATAAAAATCATCAACAAAACATTTTTAGGTTAGTTGAACTATTGCAAAGAGTCAGCACCACTATGCAACTAAACACATTATATTCAATAAAAGTTAATTTCCTGTTTCTCCAAATTCCTATGAGATACAAGTAGTCTAAAATTACATTTGTGTTCAGCTTCAAGTGGTCTATCATAAACAAAAAAAAATTCCTGAGGAAGCAACACTTACAAAAATAATTTGTTGTCCAGTGTTAACAATATTTTTAATTTACAATGTATTGAGGCTACACAAACAGCTTATAGTTCTGGAGAGATTGTTTATCTGACATCAGGATAGGGTGGTAAATTGCCTCCATTCCTGAAATTCTGTAGTTCTTTTGGCAATGGTGGGTAATATACTGTATATCTGGAATGCATTGGGTTTTCTTAGGGTGACCTGTTACTTTTATCAGAAAATGCTCCTCCAGAAATGCTGGACAAAAGCTACATTATTATAAATGCCCTTTAATAATCTGGACTTCGCTGAACAGTACCCAGGCACCAATGCTAAGTAAATGGTGGGGCCAGGAGTCTTGTCCCCGTTCTATCTGTTAACTGGTCTTTGATCAGATAGATGACCCTTGCTCTGGATTGCTGCCTGGAGATTTTCTGAACGTGCTGAGTTGGATGTGTTGACCTATTGCTCTCTACGGCAGCCCAGCATGGTAGGATGTGCTCTGAGCTTGTGAGTAAGCCTTGGGCAGTTGTACACTGAAGGCCCTGCTGCGTGAGGCGCAGATGTTGTACCTCGATGGGTACAGTGTGTGCAGCACAGTCCATTTGCCATTTGCCCAGCTGGCCAACTCAGTGACAGGTAATCATCAGTCAGATCAGGAGCACACTGTGCAGGCACACACCACGAGCTCCCACTGCATCTCTTCATTCCCATCTTCCCGCTGCACCTCTGCATTCCATCTTCCCGCTGCACCTCTGCATTCCCATCTTCCCACTGCACCTCTGCATTCCATCTTCCTGCTGCACCTCTGCATTCCATCTTCCTGCTGCACCTCTGCATTCCATCTTCCCACTGCACCTCTGCATTCCATCTTCCTGCTGCACCTCTGCATTCCATCTTCCTGCTGCACCTCTGCATTCCATCTTCCTGCTGCACCTCTGCATTCCCATCTTCCCGTTGCATCTCTTCATTCCCATCTTCCCGCTGCACCTCTGCATTCCATCTTCATGCTGCACCTCTGCATTCCCATCTTCCTGCTGCACCTCTGCATTCCATCTTCCCGCTGCACCTCTGCATTCCATCTTCCCGCTGCACCTCTGCATTCCCATCTTCCCACTGCACCTCTGCATTCCATCTTCCTGCTGCACCTCTGCATTCCATCTTCCTGCTGCACCTCTGCATTCCCATCTTCCCGTTGCATCTCTTCATTCCCATCTTCCCGCTGCACCTCTGCATTCCATCTTCATGCTGCACCTCTGCATTCCCATCTTCCTGCTGCACCTCTGCATTCCATCTTCCTGCTGCACCTCTGCATTCCATCTTCCTGCTGCACCTCTGCATTCCATCTTCCCGCTGCACCTCTGCATTCCATCTTCCCGCTGCACCTCTGCATTCCCATCTTCCCACTGCACCTCTGCATTCCATCTTCCCATTGCACCTCTGCATTCCATCTTCCCATTGCACCTCTGCATTCGATCTTCCCATTGCACCTCTGCATTCGATCTTCCTGCTGCACCTCTGCATTCCATCTTCCCGCTGCACCTCTGCATTCCATCTTCCTGCTGCACCTCTGCATTCCATCTTCCTGCTGCACCTCTGTATTCCCATCTTCCCGCTGCACCTCTGCATTCCATCTTCCTGCTGCACCTCTGCATTCCCATCTTCCCACTGCACCTCTGCATTCCATCTTCCCATTGCACCTCTGCATTCCATCTTCCCATTGCACCTCTGCATTCCCATCTTCCCATTGCACCTCTGCACTGCACCTCTGCATTCCCATCTTCCCGCTGCACCTCTGCATTCCCATCTTCCCATTGCACCTCTGCATTCCCATCTTCCCGCTGCACCTCTGCATTCCCATCTTCCCGCTGCAAACATTCACTCTCTTGCTTATCAGGTTTCTGTCAACCCCTGCCTTAAAAATATCTAAAGTCTCTGCCCCACAGTTCACTGTGTAAGAGAATTCCAAAGACTTGTACCCTCTGAGAGTGAGCAAGAGGGAAATAATTCCAACATTTCACTCAGAATTAAGTGGGTGATACTTTGTTTTCACCTCGAGCTCTGGACTGTCCCACAAGAGAGAACATGTTCTCCACATCCACTCTATTCAGTCCTTCAGGATCTTGTATGTTTCAGTGAAATCCCCTCTCACTCTTCTGATATAAACCTAACGTTTCAACCTTTCTTCATGATACGATCCATCCATTTCCTCAAAGTGTGGCAAACCTTCTCTGCATCCACTCCAGTTGCAGGTCCACGTTCAAGGGCACACAAACGTAGATACGCTCCCAACATATCTCATATACATCACACACAAGTACATACCAAATGGCTGCTCAAACATTGCACTGCAATATAACGTGCACATTAGGTAGTAATGGGGGACAAAGAAATGGCAGATGAACTTAATGGGTGCTTGCATCTGTCTTCACTGTGGAAGACACTAGCAGTGTGCCAGGAGTCGGTGAGTGTCGGGGGGCAGGAGTGAGTGCCATTGCTACTACAAAGGGAAAAGTGTGAGGCAAGCACAAAGGTCTTAAGGTGGATAAGTCACCTGGGGCAGATGAACTACATCCCAGAGTCCTGAGAGAGATTGCTGAAGAGATAACGGATGCATTGGTCTTTCAGGAATCACTTGATTCTGGCATGGTCCTGGAGGACTGGAAAATTGGAAATGTCACTCCACTCTTTAAGAAGGGAGGAAGGCAAAAGAAAGGAAATTATTAGCCAGTTAGCGTAACCTTAGTGGTTGGGAAGGTGTTGGAGTCTGTTAGAAACCTCGATGAGGTTTCGAGGTACTTGGCAACTCTTGATAAAATAAGTCAAAGTCAGCATGGCTTCTGTAAAGGGAAATCTTGCCTGACAAATCTGTTGAGTTTTTCGAAGAAGTAACAAGCAGGTGGACAAAGCAGAGGCAGTGGATATCATTTACTTGGATTTTCAGAAGGCGTTTGATAAGGTGCCACGCATGAGGCTCCTTAACAAGATAAAATCCTATGGCATTACAGAAAAGATACTGGCATGGATAGCAGAATGGCTGCAGGCAGGACGCAGCAACTGTGAATAAAAGGGACCTTTTCTGGTTGGCTGCTGCTGCTAAGTGGTATTCTTCAGGGGTGAGTATTAGGACCACTGCTTTTGACATGGTTTGTCAATGATTTAGATTATGGAATTGATGGCTTCGTGGCAAAGTTTGTGGATGATATGAAAAGAGGTGGAAGGGTAGGTAGTGCTGAGGAAGCAATGCAATTGCAGCAGGACTTAGACAAATTGGAAGAATGGACAAAAAAGTGGCAGATGGAATACAGTGTTGGGAAACATACGATAATGCATTTTGGTAAAAGGAACAATAGTCCAGACCGTTATCTAAATGGGGAGAAGGTTCAAACATCAGAGGTGCAAAGGGACTTAGGAGTCTCATGCAAGACTCCCAGAAGATTAATTTACAGTTGAGTCTGTGGTAAAGAAGGCAAATGCATCGTTGGCATTTATTTCAAGGGGAATAGAATATAAAAGCTAGGAGATAATGCTGAGTCTTTATAAGACACTAGTCAGGCCGCACTTAGAGTATTCTTAATAGTTTTGGGCCCCATATCTCAGAAAGGATGTGTTGTCATTGGAGAGAGTCCAGAGAAGGATGATTCCAAGAATGAAGGGGTTAACATATGAGGAACATTTGGCAGCTTTGGGCCAGGTTCTCACTGGAATTTAGAAGAATGTGGGGTGATCTCATTGAAACCCACTGAACGTTGAAAGGACTAGATAGGGTGGATGTGGATAGAATGCTTCTTATGGTGGGGGGAATCCAGAACTAGAGGGCAGAGCCTCAAAAGTTGAGGAAAGACCCTTTAGAGCAGAGGTAAGGAGGAAATTTTTTTAGCTAGAGGGTAGTAAATCTGTGGAATGCTCTGCCACAGACTGCAGCGGAGGCTAAGTCCGTGTGTATATTTGAGATGGAAGTTGATTGTTTCCTGATCGGTCAGGGCATCAAAGGATATGGCGAGAAGGTAGGTGTATGGGGTTGAGCGGAATCCGGGATCGGCCATGACAGAATGGTGGAGCATATTCGATAGGCTAAATGGCCTACTTCTGTTCCTATGTCTTCTAGTCTTATGGCGAAGGGTATAGATAAGGTACATGCAAGCAGGCTTTTTCCAATAGAATGGGTGAGACTTGAACTAGAGGTCATGGGTTAAGAGTGAAAGGTGGAATGTTTAAGGGGAACATGCGGGCAAACATCTTCACCCAGAAGATGGTGAGAGTGCAGATCGATCTGCCAGTGGAAGTCATGGCTGCGGGTTTAATTGTAACATTTAAGAGAAGCTTGGATATATACATGGGTGGGGGTTATGAAGGGCTGTGGTCCAAGTGCAGGTTGTTGGGACTAAGCAGAATAATAGTTTGGCACTGACTAGATGGGCCAAAGGGCCTGCTTCTGTGCTGTGTAACTATGACTCAATATGATTTGTGCCAGATGTACAGTATACACTCACTGGGAGCTCACACACACCGGTTAAACAGGCAAACATTACATGTACACTTACATAGTGCAGTCACACAAGCTGACATTGTGTGTTTGTGTCCGTGCAGAGAATGTACAGCATAACATATGTTCGCATACACATCTTTAGGGTACAATGATGTTTCCACATACAACACGATAAATACCCTGTACATGATTACCTACGTCCTACACACAAGCATACACTGTACAATGTGCACACTCACCCTACATACAACGCAAGCACAGCAGATCTGATTGTTCACACACATAATCTGCACTTTGAACTTGTGTGTCCACTCCTGCACCACCCACACACAGAGATCATTGTGTAAATAAATCTGGACATCCATCTTCCCATGAAGGTGGAGGGGGGAATGCGGGGGAGAAAATAAACTGCAATTGAGTTTAAAGCCTCCAGCAAAAATCATCTGCAACATTAGAAAAAACAGCTGGAATCATTTAATGCTCCCCATAGCCTCCGCTCCTGGGCATTTAGTGATCTAAACATTGCTACACTGAATTCAGCTTGGTCTCTGCAGATGCTGGGAGATCAGGGACCTCTTTCCCTCTCAGTGCACACTCATGCATCTCCACTCAAGGATACAGGAACCAAATCTTTCCCTGCTAGTCAACTGGATAAAGAACAGACCTGCAGAATGAATAAGGATCTGGGGCTCTGCAGATTGGGGCACTCACTCCTTCACTCCCTTCACTCAGCACTTAGTCGTCTGGAGTAAATCCTTAGAGCACTTCTCACTCCCAAACAGAGTTTACCACAGATTCCTATAAACAACTTACTTTCTAAAAAAAAGTACCATCATCCTGTGCAAAATATATTCAACAAAATCAGTTTGCTTTCACATCGTGTTATTTTAATACTTAACGTCTTTTTTCTGAACTGGAACTGGAGTGTGTGGGCTTGGGAGGTGGAGTTGGGGTTTTCAAGGGACCAGTGAGTTTAACATTTTGCTGTGTATCACTGGCTGAGCAAATGGAGCATGGTGTCTGAAGAATCTGGTACCGGTAGTTGCTGACTTATAAAAAGTGCCTGACAGTAACAATGCACTTCTTTTCTGTGGTAGTAACCCCCCCCCCACCCCGCAATGCACGCACACTCAAATTGTCGATGTCTGTTTCAATGCACAAATATTGCCTGATCCACTGAGCTCCTCCAGCACTTTGTTCATCGCTCTATATTCCAGCTTCTGCAGTCTCTTGTGTCTACGTAAGTACAGTACACACAGCCTCTCACACGGTTTCCCACACACATGCAGTCCCTCACTCTCCAATTCTCCCCTTCTCCTTCTCCCTCCACCTCACTCGCATGCACAAGCACACACACACAATAAAAAATGCAGAATAGCAATATTAGTAGAAAAATATGAAACCAAGTCAATATTTTCCCTTTTTATCGACTATATTCCAAGATAAATTTTTTTTCATCTTGGAGGATTCGATTGCACCATTAAATCACCTGATATAAAGATGTGACTTGATGAAATTAATACAACCAAGGGTAAGAAAGTATTGCAATTTCCTTCACTTCAGTGCCTCCTGTGTGAAGAGGAAATCTATTATTTCTGTAGCACCTTTCCTGACCTCAGAAAGCCCAGGGTGGCTTCCAGCTGAAGAAAGGCAAGTGAGATGAAAAGTGTGATTGTGACTATTTCCCAGGTAAAGACTCCAGAATCCAGCCCCTTCCAGAACAAATCATACCCATAGCCCTAGCTTGTCACGTTTGACAGGAACATTGATAGATTTGTAGATTGCAATCCCTAGACATTGGTGAAAATCTGATAATCTTGAGTAATACAGAAATAAAAGAGAAAATGCTGGAAGCTATGCCTTGGTGAGTCAGAATCTTAGGATGAATCAGGCACATGCATCCTTAGACACTTTGTTACATATAAACACACACACACACACACACACACACATACACACACATCTACGCACCAATACAGACACGCCTGCCCTTCACCTCTCCCCCGCCCCCTTCTCTTCTTCCCCTCTCCCCTTCTCTTCTTCCCCTCTCCCCTTCTCTTCTTCCCCTCTCCCCTCCCCTGCTTTCACTCACTTCTACTTCTCACTCTCTTTCCCTCTCACACTCATTCACACACACACAAATATGCAAAAGGCAAACTTACATTATGTTCAAAGTTCAAAGTCAAGGTATTATCAAAGTATATATATGTCATTATATACTATGCTGAGATTCATTTTCTTGCAGGATTCACAGGAAAACAAAGAAATGTAATAAAATCAATGAAAACAAAACTGCACACAATGACTTTTATGAAGCATTTTTCAGCCAATGAAATATCGATGTGAAGTCACTGGTGTAATGTTTTTAATGTAACAGTCATTTTCCCACACAGGAAGCTCCCACTAATTACTGTTGTAATCACCAAATCATCTGTTTTGGTGCTGGTTAAAGAAATCCATTCATATAAATATAATTGCAAAGAAAGCACGAAAGCTTCCTCTACTTACTCAGGAGTCTGCAGAGATTCAGCATGTCATTGAAAACCTTGGCAAATTTCTATAGAGGTGTGGTGGAAATTGTGCTGACTGGCTACATTATGGCCTGGTATGGGAACACCAATTCCTTTGAGCAGAAAATCCTGCAAAAGATGGTGGATTCAGCCCAGTACATCACAAGCAAAGGACTCCCAAACATCGATATGAAATGTTGCCGTAGAAAAGCAGCATCCATCATCAAAGATCCTCACCGCCCAGGCCATACTCTTTTCTCACTGCTGCCATCAGTTAGAAACTACAGGTGGCTCAGGACTCACACCACCTGATTCAAGAACAGTTACTACCCCTCAACCATCAGGCTCTTGAACAACAGGGGTTAACTACACTCATTCTATTTCTGGTGTTCCCACAACCAATGGTCCCACTTTAAGGACTCTTTATCTTGTTATTTCATACTCGTTATATATTGCTATTTGTTTACATTTGCTTTTGCACATTTTGTTGTTCATTGATCCTGTTTAACAGTTACTATTCTATAGATTTGCTGAGTATGCCTACAGAAAAAGAATCTCAGGGCTGTATGTGGTGACATGTATGTACCCTGATAGTAAATTTTACTTTGAACCTTAAACTTTGAAATATCCAGAAGCCTATACTTTGCATCTGTCTAGTGAAAAACAGTACCTCTGAAATTGCAGCATTCCTTTGGATTTGGCAATTCAGTCTGTCAAGTGGAAAATGATCCCAGAAATTTGTGACTTGTAGGCAGCTGAATGGCTCCTGAATGTCTGACCTGTTAAAATGGAGGGAAAAGGGAGCAAACATCAAATGGTACAGCATGGGAACAGGCCCTCAGCCCACAATGTTGCACCAAACTAAGTAAATTAGTCATGAAATGGTATGGAAAAGAAACATTATCCAGAAACCAAGTGAAATTTAAAGAAAAAGATTACTTCAAATGTGAACGGTGTCACCAACCCAGTCATCAGACCTGCTTTCTCTCCTTCTTCGAAATACGTATGGGCTTTCCAAACCAGTGTTTTCATCTCTCCCTGGTTCTCGAAATCGTGTTTACCATCACTGACGTATGCACTGAAATTTGTTGCTTTATGGCAGTACGTTAAAAAAATACCATAAAGTATTTTTGGTAACAAATACATAAAGTGTACAATAGAGGAAGGGTGAAGTAATTTTCATGGACCATCCAGAAGTCTAATGGCGGTGTGGAAGCAGCTGTTTCTGAATCATTGTGTGTGTGTCTTCAGTCTCCCGTACCTCCTCCCTGATTGTACAACTGTGAAGAGTGCCAGATGATGTGGGTCTCTTAATGATGGAACCTGCTTTATTAAGCACCACCTTTTGAAGATTTTCCTAGAGTTCCTAGGAAATAACAGTTAATCTCTACGACATCACTGCAATAGTAGAGAGAGGAAAGTACAGGGGTGTTATAGAGCAAGAAGTTGGGAAGAAGTTCAAGGGAAATTTTATGATCAGAGTACATATATGTCACCACATACAACCCTGAGTTTCATTTTCTTGTACACATATTCAGTAAATCTATAGAATAGCAACAGGATCAATGAAAGATCAACCAGAGTGCAGAAGATGACACAGTGCAAATGGAAATATAAACAAATAGCAATAAATAATGAGAAAATGAGATAATTAGATCAAGAGTCCTTGAAAGTGAGATCATTGGTTGTGGGAAAATTTCAATGTTGGAACAAGTGAAGTTGAGTGTGGTTGTCCCCTTTTATGCAAGAGCCTGATGGTTAAAGTTGATGGGAGATTTGGAGAATATAATTTATTTTGTCTGAATGGTCAGTACTGACTCTTTGGGTCAAAGGGCCTGTATTCAGCTGTGTGTATCTGATTTTATTTTTTTTCTCTTTTTTTCACGACATAAAAAGGAGAACATGCAGCCCATTATGCCTAATCCAGCAATGCATACACCAATCCTTTTTCCACCTATGCCCCGCCATATTTCCCTGCAACCTCACATATCCATCTGATTATCCAGCCATCCACTGACATTTGGATTAGCTTACTCCCAATGGGCTGAATGGGTGAAGACGTAATCAAGGTGAATGGCCACAGTTTCTTTTCCCTGTGCAGAGAAGTCTGAAACTGCAGTATATAGGATTAAAGGGAGAGGGGATTGATTTAAAGGGGACTGGAGGGAAAAAATTTTCACACAGAAGATGGTGGATTTGTGGAGCAAGCTGCCAGAGGAAATGGTACTCATAGGTATAGTTACATTTTAAAGAGGTTCATGGATAGGACAGGTTTAGAGGGTCATGGGCCAAATGCAAGCACATTGGATTAGCTCGGAAGGTCACCATGGATGGATTGGGGAGAAGGGCCTTTTTCCATGCTGTATAACTCCATGGCTCTGTGACAGCTCTGTAACTCTGTAAGCGGTCAGAATAAAGATACGGGCATGGAAAGATAAAATTTGATTTATTGAGCCAATCAGAGCCAGAGACCCTAATTATAAGCAGCTGGAATTTTCAACTGCAACCCTCAGAACGCTGCTGAAAGTCCCAAATAATTAAAGTGGGATTTGACTTGTTCAGGCACAGCGACTGAGTGCTGCTCCTCATCCACCATTTAGAAGTGAGGCTGATGTGACACATCTGCTGTGTGTTTACACAGCCGCCTGATCTCTTAATGCAGTGAGCTTCTTGGAGACCAGGAAGAAGCCTGGGATTTCTGTTTGCTTCCTCTGCTGATGATTTCCGAGAAACAAAAAAAAGGATGCTTGGGATGACTTTCCAATATTTGGTCAAGTGGGACAGAAAGTCACCCAGCTCTCTGTCCCCGACCTGTTTCCACGTTGTATTAGTCTGCATAGTTTGGAGCAACGATTTCAGAGAAGCATGGTAGATCTATATCAGTGACTTTGAAATATTTCCTGAGAAACACACAGAGTAGAAATTCCCTTAATGGAAAAATACTTCTAAGTTCACAAACAAAGAATCGGGAGATACATTAGTCTTTAAAGTCAAGTGTTCTTGTAACAGAGATGGAGAATTGATAATTAAAAACTGCTTGCTGAGGTTTAGGTACTGTCAGATGTTCAACACTCAGCTGAGGTACAGGAATCTCCTTTGGGATACTGGCACCCTTGGCAAAGACATTTTAATGGGTCTTTTTCCAGTGTTTTGAGTCCCTAGTGGTGTGTTCTCAACCTAATTCTCAGGAAGTCAAGTCAAGTTTATTGTAATTTAACTCTATACGTATATACCATCAAATGAGACAGTGATTCTCCAAACCAGGGTGCCAAGCACTGTAGTATACATCAGACACATAACACATAATAATTTATGAAAGTAAGGAGGAAATCTACAGATGGATTACACATAAATAGACAAACCAAAGTGCATAAATTAAACATTGTAAGGTACAGAACAGATTAACCAGGTACACTTTGAATGTGATGCGGCAGGGAGTTCAGAAGCCTAATGGCCTGAGGGAAGAGACTGTTTCCCATCTTAACTGTTCTTGTGTTTATGCTTCAGAGTCCAGTCCTCTTGGTTGTGCTGTAGCGTTGGGGCAGAGACGGTAGTGATGATTCAGCGTAAAGTGTGGTGAGACTGTAATCATTCACAGAGTGATACAGCACAAGAAAAGGTCTTGATGCCCGAATGCCCCTCTACTGGATCACTTCAATTTCAAGGCTGATCTGGAAATTGGTGATAAATGCAGCATGGACATACAAAGAGCTTAGTGTTAGGTTCTTCCGCATGTGTACAGAATGTCCAGACTGCACATTCAGTTTGCTTTTGTTGGCAAAAGTGCAAACTCTGCTGGGAATCACTGTCCCGTGCGGTTGAACCAACAGTCCAGAGAGGTTGCTGGAGGCAGTTGTGTTTTTCCAGACTGTTGTCTGTCTCCATTTCCCTCCCTTCTGGACTCTTACGCTCACCAATCACAGTCTCCCTCTGATAGTTGTGAATCCTCTATCACAATGGTCGACAGAGCATATTTCTCTCGTTCGTTGCAAGACCACTGCCGTACTGAGCCTTCAATCTGCATCACTGCATTGAAACCAAGAGCATGTTCTTCCAATTCTCTTCTTGCTGCTGTTATTTATTGGGAAGTAGGTACAGTAGCCTTAGGTCACACACCACCAAGTTCAGGAACAGTTATTATCCTTCAACCATCAGGCCCCTGAAACACCATGGATAACTCTACTCTCCTCAACCAACTCTGAACTGATTCCACAACTTATGAACTCACTTCCATTATTATTTAGTTATTTATTATTGTTGAGTGCTTTTTTTGTATTTGCAGCTTGTGTTCATTTGCACTTTGGTTGTTTATCAGTCTTTGTGTGTAGGTTTTCATTGATACTATTGTATTTGTTTGTTCTACTGTGAATGCCTGCAAGAAAGTGAGTCTCAGGGATGTATATGGTGACATACATGTACTTTGATAATAAATTAACTGTGAATTTTGAACTTTAACTTCACTTCTGTGATCTGGGCATCAGTGACAATGTAATGCCCATCCTGAATACCCCTGACAAAGTAATAATGAACCGCCTCTTGTTAAATGGCTTTAGTCCTTCTGGTGAAAGTACAGGTAATCCCCAGATTACATAAGGGTTCTCTTCATGAGCATGTCATCCAATTTCCCTATGTCAGAAACATACAGGTTTTTTTTAATAGCTGACAAGAGAAAATCTGCAGATGCTGGAAATCCGCACAACACACACAAAATGCTGGAGGAACTCAGCAGGGCAGGCAGCATCTAGGAAATGAGTACAGTCGATGTTTCTCCCTCCCTCCCACCTTTTAACTCTGACTCCTCATCTTCTTCTCTCCAGTCCTGTTAAAGGGTCCCAGCCCGAAACATTGACTGTACTCTTTTCCATAGATGCTGCCTGGCTTGCTGAGTTCCTCCAGCATTTTGTGTTTGTGTTTTTATAGCTACCCATATTGTATCTCTCTATGTAAACTTGTTATATATTTTTAATTTCTTTTAATTATCACCTTAGCACTACCCATAATTTAACTAATGGAATTTATACTGAATCTAGTCATTAATGAATATCATAAAACATTATTGTTATCATTGCCAGCTGGGAGATTCCAAATGGGAGAATTAGCGTGAGGTTGATTTCCATGTGTCCCTGTACTTGCAAAATACAGACCAGATAGAGTGTTCCAAAGATGATGAAGAATTGGCAGTGTTCCCAATTCAGAATGGTGTACAACTTCAAGGGGAACGAACAAGTGGTTTTTCCATGCACCTGTCTTCCTTAACCTTCCAGGTGGCAGCTGCATGTGCTTCATCCAAAGTTTTCAAAAGCCATTTCTGGTGTCAGCTGATTGCTGCTTCAGTGGGATGACATCCTTCCATTCTTGTCTTGAATTCAAATGGTTCCATTTATAATCAGAGAATTATATGCCGCATACAACCTGAAATACTTCACAGACATCCACAAAAAGCAGAAGAGCCGCAAGAGAATGAACAGGAAAACGTTAGAACCCCAAGGCTCTTCTCACCCCCTCCCCTGCGCAAGCAGCGGCAAACATTAACGCATTAACCTCCTCCCTGTCCGTTTCAGCCCACACCACCCACCAAGCAACAGCAAAGCACCCAAAGAGAGACCTTGATCTGCAGTCAACAAAACTATTGTTTACCTGACAGTTCAACGGGTCACCGGCTCCCCCTTTTCTCACTAGCAAAAGGGACAAAGAGATTTCACCCATATTCACCGCAAAAGGGAAGCGGGACAGTCGCTGTTACAATGTTACAGTCTGCCGCGCCGCTTTTTACTCTGAGATCCTCCGGCTGCAAGCTGCCCCCCCAACGAGAGAAAGGAAGAATGCAACCTCTGTTCATACGTCCACCATAGTGAAATTCTGATGCTCCATCTCCCGCGACTCCTTAGTCAGCAGCGGTGGCCTGGAATTGGTCACACACATAGCTGCACCCCAGAGGCGTTACCTTCCAAGCTGCACAGGAGAATGTTGGAAATCGGTCAGCCAGCGAGCTCCAGGGACGGAAGCTCATCCTCAATGATGTTGAAAAGGAAACAAGTGACGTTAAAGAGAGGAATTGAAGCTGTTTCTGCAGATGAGCTCTAAGAAACAGCCATTGGGCGCCACCTTAACTCCACCCACACCAACAGAATCCAAAGGAAATCTAACCTTGGACTTCCCTTGGGAGCTGGACTGCGCCCTTCCATCTTTCAGGCTCCAATATGCAAACTGATGTCTTGTTTGTGCACAACAGTTAGGCTCAGCGGCTTGAAATGCCAGAGTTCTGGTCCAGATTAGTTGGCCTGAATTTGGGTGTGAGGGCCTAAAAGAAACCACACAGGGCCCAGATAGGGGGACACTCAAGGTTAAAGCTACACTGTGCAGGCTCAAGTGAGGAGCACGTGCAGCTTCAACATCGGTGACCTTGTCACCTACAAAAGTAGCTTTTTTATTAACAGTTGGAGATTCCAAGACAATTGGAATAGATTCCCAAGTATGATGGTGAAGGAGCTGGTGAGAGGAGAGGAATCAATATTGCTTAATCTCTGTTGTCAAAGCATCCAGTTAGGGCAGTGAAGGGTGAACTGAACAGAAAGTTCTAGAAATGCCTAGCTGACCAGGCAGCATCTGTGGAGTGAGACACAACCGAGATTTCAGGTCCCGGAGAAAAGGAAACAAGTTAATGTTAGGTGGCAGAGAAGGTGAAACAAAGAAAATTTCTCTGGTAGGCTATGACTGGATGACCTAATGTGGCAGGTAGGGGCAGTTAAAGCCAGATTAAACTTTTCAGTCTGTTTATTAATTATGAGGTTGTGGCATCTTGGTAGGGCAACAGGCCTGTTTCCATGCTGTGTGACTTTTTAAGTCTGACAATACAAGATAAAGCAAAATATAAAATAATGGCAGGCAAAAGTGGCCTGTTTTGATATAACAGAAAAAAATCTATCAAAAATTGGAGACTTTAGAAATGTGATCCCTTTCCAATCAATGTGGTAGGTGCTATCACATGATATTGGATGTGGTATATTGGAGTTAGACCTAATGAGAGCAGGGATGGTATTTCTCTGGTTCCCCCAAGCTCACCGTTCATTCACCTGCACTGGCCTTCACTGGGGTAAGGCAATCTAATGGTTAAGTTACTGGAATAGCTCAGAGTTCTGGACCATTGACCTTGAGACATGAGTTCGAATCTCACCATTACAGCTGGGGAATTTAAATTCCAGTAATTAAATAAACCTGATTTTTAAAATTATAAGCTTGGCTCAGTAATTGTGGCCGCGAAACCGGCTGGATTTTAGTAAAATTCCATCAGATTTACTGATCCCTAGCAAAAATTTATGGTCAAAGTGTGACCTTCAATGCACTAATGAAATTGACTCTAATTACCTGCTCAGTTTGAGGGCAAATAGAAATAGATGCTAAATTCTGGCACATAGAGTCATAGAGCACTACAGCGCAAAAACAGGCCTTTCAGCCCATCTAGTCCATGCTGAGCTATTATTCTGCATTGTCCCATGTCTATATCCCATGAATAAATGCAAAAAAAGATTAATTTTTGCTGTGCTTGGCAATGTCCTGATTTTATCCCTGTATCTCTAGTCACAGATTGCTTGTGGGGTGCAAGAGAACAGATGGATGACAGGAAAGCTTGTGAAGGAAAGAGTGTTGTTCAGATGTTTCAAGACTTGCTCCGAACCGATGTGTCCCCTGAAAGGTTCTCAGACTTGGCATGTACTTTGGCAATGAGGGAATCAAATATTTACGAGATGGAGCACCCTGTATAAACTGTATATTGATGTGATAGTAGCCTCTCATTTCACCTCGCACTGAAGGACATTGAGTTTTGTTATAAATATGATATGGACATAAACACAGCAGAGCCAGACAGCCCAGTTCCAAGATCTAGTCTAATTTTATTCAACTTGCAATGTAAACAAGGGTCTAACTTAACAGCTACAGTACTGAGAATACACAGGAAGCCATGGAAATCTAAGATAAATAGGAATAATTTACAGCAAGCAATTGGACACTTCAAAATAAATTTCAGATATATATCACTGCTGGTATCTGCAGCCACATTCTTTTGGCCAAGTTCCACTTTTGAATGGATTATATGGTATAGCATTTCAGTTGTTCCAAAGCTAGCAGGGAACAGAATTGCTGTGGGGTTCTTCTGAAAGAAAATATTGTATTACGATCACGGCACTGAGGATCTCTGGTACTTTGCAGCCAGCGAATCACTGCAGCCAAGTTGCATGCAGCAAGTTTCCACAAATAGCTTTGTGATGTTATCAGATAATCTGTCTTTTCCTGATTGGGATAAATGTTAACCAGGACATGGAAACAACTTCCCAAGCCCTTCCATGAGATCTTTTGAATCCACCGGAGAAGGCAGGGGATGCCTCAGCTTCAAACCTAATAGGTAGGAGTTGCCCAGCACTCCCTCATTGCGAGTGACCACCTAGAATTTTGTGCGTAGTCCATAACTTTTTAAACAAGGACACCAGGGTTTGGGTTCTAGCTGCTGTGTAATAGTCATTGCAGAGAATGCACTGTGCTGTTCTACAGCAAAAAGTATACAGGAGAGGTTTATTTTTAAATTAACAAAATAAACTTCATTCACAATAAAACAAAAATATTTACGAGAATAAACCATTCAATGCCTTTACATTCTTCATTGTCAATACTTTCCATACTGTTTAAACACTGCTGCCTCTCAGGCAGCACTCTGGGATTCCATATTAAGTAAATACTACCGTAATACAGGAGAGTTTCAATTACGAGAGGTATAGATAGAGTAGGCAGACAGTATCTTTTTCCCAGGGTTGAAATGTCTAATACCAGAGGGCATGCATTTAAGTTCAAAGGAGATGTGAGGGGAAAGTTTTGTTACACAGACACTTCATTAGAAGTTTGAAGAGATTTGGCATGTCAACAAATATGCTCAAAAACTTCTATAGTTGTACCATGGAGAACATTCTGACAGCTGCGTTACTGTCTGGTATGTGGGGCTACTGCACAGGACTAAAAGAAGATGCAGAGGGTTGTAAATTTAATTGGCTCCATCTTGGGTACTAGCCTACAAAGTACCCAGGACATCTTCAAGGAGCGGTGTCTCAGAAAGGCAGCGTCCATTATTAAAAACCCCCAGCACCCAGGGCATGCCCTTTTGTCATTGTTACCAGGTTGGAGGTACAGAAGCCTGAAGGCACCCACAGAGCGATTCAGGAACAGCTTCTTCCCCTCTGCCATCTGATTCCTAAATAGACATTGAACCCATGAACACTATCTCACTTTTTAAATATATTTTATTTCTGTGTTTTGCACGATTTTTAATCCATTCAATATTTATATACTGTAATTGATCAACTTATTTATTTATTTATTTTGTCCTCTTCTTTTTCATTATTTATTGCATTGAACTGCTGCTGCTAACCTAACAAATTTCACAACACATGCTGGTGATGATAAACCTGATTTTGATTCTGATTCTGAGATGCCTGAAATGCATATTTGAGATGGTAGTAGAGGCAGATACATTAGGGATGGATTTTTAAGATAATCTTAGATAGGCAAATGAATGTGAGTAAAATGGAAGGATATGGATACTGTGATTAGCCATTTGAATACTAATTTAATTGGCTCATCACAACATAGTGGGCTGAAAGGCCTGTTCCTGAGCTGTACTGTTCTATGTTCAAGTTGAGACAAGACGAGAAAATGCACAGCAGGTCAGGCAGCATCAGAAGAAAAGAAAACAGAGGTGATATTTCAGCCCCATGACCTTCTGTCTGTTGTGGAAATGTTGCAAGATCGAGGCAGACCATAAACAAGATGGGAGGCCATTCCACTCCTTTAAGCTTCTTCTGCTGTGAGGTTTGATCACTGCAGATCTGACCTGCTGAGTTCCTCCAGCACTTTTTGTGCCACTGGAAAAAAAAGTCTTCTTTTTCAAAAGTACTATCTCCTTTTATTTCACATCATACTTCTAAATCACTAGCTCAAGCACCAGTGACCCATGTTCAAGCCTGACCTTCAGTACTCTCTGTGTGGAATTTCTATATTCTCTCTGTAACTGTATGGGTTTCTCCTCGATGGGCTGGCTTCCTGCCACATCCTGTGAAGGATGGTAGGTTAACTGGCTACTGTGACTTACCCCTCGTGTGTAGCGTGTAGGTGGTTGGTGGAATCTAGGGGGAGTTGATGGCAATGTGGGGGGAATGAAGTAGGATTAATGTAGCATTTGTGTAAATGAGTGGTGATAGTCAGCATAGACTCAGTGGGTTGAATGGCTTGTCTCTGTTGCAACATATAAAATTCTGATGGAAATGCCTGCAGAAGGAAATGAGCAGTCGTTAGTATGTCAGATTCAGATTTATTTACTTATCACGTACATTGAAACATACAGTGAAATGCACCATTTTGCTTTTATAACCCATACACCCAAGGATATGCTGAGGGCAGCCGCAATGTGTCGCCACACGTTCATTCTGTGCCGCCTCTTTATGTCTACAGATCTACACTCAGTGGCCACTTTATTAGTTATACCTATACACTTGCTCGTTAATGCAAATTTCTAAATCAGCCAGTCATGTGGTACCAACTCAGTGCATAAAAGCATGCAGACATGGTCAACTGGTTTGGTTGCTGTTCAGACTAAACCTCAAAGTAAGATTGTGAGACCATAAGACATAAGGGCAGAATTAGTCCACTCGGCCCATCCAGTCTTCCCAGCCATTCCATCATGGCTGATTTATTATCCTTCTCAAACCCATTCACCTGCTTTCTCCCTGTAACCTTTGACGCCCTGACTAACCAAAAGTCTATCAACCCCTCCTCCAAATATGGTCAGTGATTTGTTCTCTACAGCCATCCAGGCCATGAATCCCACAGATTCACCACCCTCTGACTAAATAAATCTCTTTTCTAAATGGACGTCCCTCTGTTCTGAGGTTGTGCCCTCTGGTCCCAGACTCACCCATGACAAGAAATATCTTCTCTGCATCTAGCCTGTGCTGATCTTTCAATATTTGATTGGCTTGAATGAGAGCCCTTCTCATTCTTCTAAACTCCAGCAAGTATAGGCCCAGAGCCCTCAAACACTGCTCATGTATTAACCCTTTCATCCCTGGAATCATTCTCATGAACCTCCTCTGGATCCTCTCCGATGCCAGCACAGCTTTTCCTAAATAAGGAGCCCAAAACTGCTCACAATATTCCAAGTGCAGTCTGACCAGTGCCTTATAAAGCCTCAGCATCACATCCTTGCCCTTATATTCAATTTCTGTCAAAATGAACGATAACGTTGCATTTGTATTCTTTACATGCAAGTTAACCTTTTGGGAATCCTGCACAAGGACTCCCAAATCCTTTGGTACCTCTGATTTTTGAATCTTCTCCCCATTTAGAAAATAGGCTACATCTCCATTCCTTCTCATAAAATGCATGATCATACACTTCCCTATAGCATATTCCATCTTCTGCTTCTTTACCCATTCTCCCAATCTGTTCAAGTCTTTCTGCAGACTCCCTGCTTCCTCAACACCACCTGCCCTATCACCTGTCTTTGTATCATCTAAATACTAGACCACAAAGTCAGAAATTCAGTCATCGAAATTATTGACATATAAAGTGATCCAAATACTGAACCCTGTGTAATACAACTTGTCGTGATGCCAACCAGAACAGGCCCCCTTTATTCCGACCCTGCCTCCTGCCAATCAATCTTCGAACCATGTTAGTATCTTCCCTGACATTCCATAGGCTGTCATCTTGTTAAGTACCATCAGTGGGGCACCTTGTCAAGTTCCTTCTGAAAGTCCAAGTAAAACACATACACTAATTCTCCTTTGTCTATCATGCCTGATATTTCCTCAAATGGGGAAGAAATGAGACGTCAGTGACTTTGACCATGGAATGATTGTTGGTGCCAGATGGGGTGGTTTGAGTATCCTCGAAACTACTGGTCTCCTGGGATTTTCATGCAAAACAGTCTCTAGGGTTTACAGAGACGGTTGCGGAAAACAAGAAAACTCCAGTGAGCAGCTGTTCTGTGGGCGAAAATGCCTTGTGGGAGAGGTCAGAGGTGAAAGGCCAGACTGGTTCAAGCTGACAGGAAGGCGACAGTAACTCAGATAACCACACATTACCATAGTGGTGTACAGAAGAGCATTCCTGACACACAACATGTCAAATCTTGAAGTAGATGGGGTATAGCAGCAGAAGACCACAAACATATACCCAGTGATCACTTTATTTGATACAGGAGGTACCTAATAAAGTCGCCACTGAGTGTGATTGCTCTCAGTTGTTGTAGAAGGTCTGATGGAGATGGTGTGTACGTTAGGACTGTCCCCCTTTCCCTCTGTTCACTGTGAAAGGTCGGTGATTTGGATGAGTGTTCCACATTCCGTTGCTTATGTTGTGGGGGAGCTGACATTAGCAATTGGCCTCTGTTGTCCTGATCAATAATCACTATTTACCCAATAGCACAAAATTTCTACAACTTATGTTTTCTTTTTACTGAACAAGAGCAGGAAAAAGAAAGCAAGGTCATGTAAGTGTAAATTATTCACACCACTTCAGCAGAGAGGGATTTTTCACAGATCAGCAAGGAAAATTCACCACCTCAAACCTTTTCAATTCTAGGCTGATCCACTTGGGAAACATAAGATACCATAGTTTCTTGAATATAAGTTCCAAACGAATTTGCACCTGCTTCAACTCACCCCCAAATTCTTGACTAGAATGACTGGTCAAACAGACTGCCAGGGGTAGCAGAGTATTCAGCTACAATAGGAGCATTTAGAGTCAATAAGGCAGCACATTGCAGGCAAGGGCTGGAGGGATATAGACCATATCCAGGCAGATTGGAATAGTTTGGATTGTCATCATGGTTGGCACAGACTATTGGACTGAAGCACCTGGTCTATGTTGGAAACCAAGGCTGATGGAAAAGCTGGTAGAAGGAGGTAATTTGACAGAAGATATTATGCATTATTTCAGCAATTCCAGGGCAATTTTTGAATCTTATGTGAAAGAAAGGCTCAGATTTATATAGTGCCGTTCATGAATAGCTGGACATCCCAATTACAGGCAAAAAAAAATACTTCCAAGTCATTTTTTGGGGTGGTATGGTAGTATAGCAGTTGGTGTAATGCTATTACAGCAACAGCGACTCAGGTTAATTCTGCTGCCGTCTGTAAGGAGTTTGTACGTTCTCCCCATGACCTCATGGGTTTCTTGAGTGTAACTGGGCAACGTGGATCCATTAGGCCGGAGGAACCTGTTATTGTGCTGTATTTCTAAATAAGTAAGTAAATGTTTTAAAAGTCGCCACCTATGTGGTCCTCGTACTCTTTGTTGAATAATCAGGAAAGCTCAAGAGTCGATGAGAAAAAGCCTTCACTTGTTCAAATCACCCAATGAGGGAGTGTGAGTGAGTGTCTGTGTGTGCGTGCATGCGTGCGTGTTGGTGGAGAAAGAGAGGTGGAAGGTATGTCCTTGCTTTAACAGGCAGTACACAGCTGAGTAATGACCCCAGGCATAAGTAAAGCGGGAAGAGGACAAGTCTCCTAGTTGGTCCTCCCAAGCAATGGTACGGAGGGGCTACAGAGAGGTGTAAATGAAAATGGTATTCCGAGTGAATTCTGTGGTGTAAGTGGAAATGGTATTCCGAGTGAATTCTGTGGTCTCCCACTTGGGCTGCCATTCAGCTGGTAGAGCTGCTCCCTCAGGGCTCCAGTCACCCAGGTTCAATCTTGAGCTCCTGTGCTCTTTGTGTGGAGATCACACTGGATGCTCCAGTTCCTCGCTCATCCCAAAGATGTGCAAGTTGATTCAAAATTCCCAATTGTGTAATGTAATTTCCTGTACACAAGTGTAAGGAGAACAAATTAGTTGTTACTCTGTATCCAATGCAGCACAAAAAAGACAAGCTATAATGAACATGATAACAATAATCAAAATGTACACAATAAATATAAATACGTAAGATAGCTTCTATACGTTGTTACGAACCCCGTAACTGGGTGTCTTACCAGCAAAGATAGAAGTGTCCATTGGAGTCTGGTGTTACTATTTTCAACAATATTTATTAGTAAAAATACACAAAAATAATATCAATGCAAACATACAGATAATATACGTCATTAATACTAAACCTAAAAGTGCGGGTATAATAATAATCAATAAGAAACAAGCTCTATCGTTGTCTAGGGGATAATGAATTGTCAGATGGGAATATAAAGTTCAATTCAGTTCATGCAGGCTGCGGTAGTTTTTGGTCGCTGTGTTGCAATTGTTGGGGAGAGAGAGAGAGAGAGAGAGAGAACAGTAGCAGCTATTGACTTGCCAACTTTCCTTTACGATCTTGATCCATCAATGTGTTATTGCTGTGGCCATTCAAGTATGACCCCTCCGTCCTTTAGCTAGACCGTTCTTCTGTGGTGGACTCGTCACCCAGGCAAGGGTGGACACACACACAAGCCCCCACCGGTCTCACTACAAGAACACTGTGAGTTAAAATTTACCGACCCTTCGTTCGGTTTCCGGTCTCCCACCCTGTCTCGTGGGGGTTCTGATGCTCACTAGCGTTTCTCCTCGTGCGTCTGAGGGGTGTTACCCCAGACCCCACTTTTATCCCCACTCACGGGGTCTCAGGTGTCAATCAGGTTGAGATGATGTAACCCATCAAACCAGCCCACTCTGGTTGTCCCCTGAGGGGTTTCAATGAATAGAACAGTACCAAGTACACAAACCTTCTCCAATAGACAATAGCAGTAATCAATGGTTCCGCTCTGTTTTGTTAGTAGGAGACATTCCACTCTGTGTATCTCTGAGTTGTCTCTCTCTCATTAATTTTCATGAGCTGTTATCAATAACAACTGCCCTGGCAGAGTCCCTTTTGTCTTTCTGACTTCCTTGATAACAGCATCGAAATAGTAGCGATTTGCGATTCTCCAAAAAGGGGGGGGGCATTGGCGATTCTGTACCCTTCTACCTATCAGAGTTGTTCATCATTCGTAACAATGTAGATTGATTGTATGTCCATGAACTGATGCTAGAATGTACATGAGGTGACTGATGGGAAATAATCAAGTAGAGGTGGAGTTAGTGATGGGAGGCGGAGGTGTTGATCAGCCTTACTGCTTGGGGAAAGTAACTGGGTCTGGGTCCGATAGATGCTGCATAGCCTCCTTCTGAATGGGAGTGTGACAAAGAGTCCATGAGCCAGGTGGGTGGGATCCTTCATGATGTTACTGGCCCTTTTCTGGCACCTTTCTGTGTATATGAACTTGATATCTGGTAGGCTGGTGCCAGTGGTGCATTGAGCAGTTATAACTGCTTATTGGAGAATTTTCTTAGGTTAATTGGACACTTTCTCTCATGTAGATCTGGTGGTGGGATCTAGGAGAAATAGATGGCGTTTGTGAGAAGAATTTGTGACAGGGAGTATTAGCCAGGAATACAATGGCCAGAACTGGCCTCCTGGGTCAAAAGGAAATATGGAAGATTACAAACACGAGGAAATCTGCAGATGCTGGAAATTCAAGCAACACACAGTGTGTGTTGTATGGAAGATTACAACAGGCATTCTCTGACCCAGAGTCAGTAAAGGTGACTTTAACACAGTGGTTCTTGTAGTTAATACCAGCAGGATTCCAGACACACTCTATGATAAAAGTTCCCAGATGTGTATGAATTAACCATGGCTCCCTCTCTGTATGACATTTTTCACCATTAGTAGACATCAAGGGAGAATTGCTGAGCCAGAAGAGACCCAAAATGTTTCCCTTATTTTGTATTCATTCAACAAGTTAGGGTGAGAGGCACAGGGCAATGAACAACAAAGATTGATAGAAAGTACTGAAGAGAGTAGTAGAACTTCCAGGAAAGACAACAAACACTCTTCAGAAAACCAAAGACTGAGAGGACGTCCTGATTCAGATGATTTAAAGACTCCAAAAGATCATTAGGTGGAGGCTCGCAATATAAAATGGTCACCTCCAAATTTGAAGAACTGTTCAGGAGAAGCGTTGGTATTCAGACACAGGTATCCCTAAGTAACGATCACTTCTAAAATTGAAGAAGAGATGTTCAGGAGAAGCATTGGTATTCAGAGACAGGTATCCCTCCCCCCAACTTATGGACACTGATACATACAAATGAGGTGTCATAATATTAAATTCAAAAGTCCAGTGCACGTACATATGTTCATTCCTACCAAATGGCAAGATTCATTTCCTCTGGCAGCATAGTTATTGTTAATCCTTAACAGTCCTATGTGTTTTTGATTCCATTCATTACAATGCTACAGAGCTATGGTTACCATAGCAGGACATTTTTGTATATTTTCCAACTCATGGGCAAAATCAACTTATGAATGTTTGTACAAATGGGGCGCATTTATGACCCAATGATAGCCTGTAATGTGGAACTCACTCCCATGGGAGTGGTTGAGATTATAAGGTGAATTAACACTAATGTGGACCAGTTAGACAGAATGGCTGTTAGTGTGTTGTTGAGTTGCTCAGTCCTAGTAAAGGTGAAGGCACCAGATATGGTTGAAATAGTATTAATTGCACTAGAAAGATACAATGGTTCAGTGGTGTGTGACTAAGTAACACATTCCTCTTTGCAGGGATGTTAATTCTTTTTCCATGTTCAGGCTGTGATAGATTTAAATTGATTCTAGCATTGACCTAACTATAACCTTGATATTATCAGTCAGGAAAGATTACCGTAAACCAACCTGAACTGATTCTGCCCGTGCAGGTCTGTTGGAATCAGTTTCTGAGTGAGTTACACTCTGTAAGCATCACAGGGAAATGGACTGATACAAAACAGCGAACACAAGTCGATAGTTAAGCCACGATTGGATTATATCTTTCAACAATTTTGCGTGACCACACAGAGGCTGTGCGAAAGCAAATCAGGAAAAAACCCTGAGGATGGTGGAAATCTAAAATGAAAAGAGGAAAATGGGAAATAATCAGCCAGTCCGGCTGCTTCTGTGGGAAGAGAAACAAGAGTTAGTGTTTCAGGGTTCCTTTATCAATTCTGACATTAGCTCTGTTTAATAGATGCCTTTTAGGCAAGAGCATGAAGATGCAGGGAATGGAGGGATATGGATCAGATGCATGGAAGTAGAGTTAGTTTAAGTTGATATCCTGGTCAGCACAGACGTCGATGTGCAAAGGCCTTGTTCCTGTGTTATACTGTTGCATATTCCTTTCCCACATCGATTTCTAATTTTTGTTGACTGCTTGTTTGAATTCAGGGTGACTCTGCATCCTCATTTTGTGTCTGGCATCAAGAAACTAAAGTCAAAATAAATTTATTATCAAAGTGTGTATATATCACCATATACAACCCTGAGGTTCATCTTATTGCAGGCATTTACAGTAAAATAGCATAAAAAATAAATAAGTAAAAAATAATAAGAGTATTTATGAAGAACTATACCTACTGACAAACAACCAATTTGCAAAAGAAGAGGAACTGTGCAAATAAAAATAAAAATGTCCGCTCTCCACTTTGCAGTGCAAGGTGCCAGCTGACAGCCTTCATGGCTCTGAGTTGGTGACTCTGCGTTCAAATACCAGAGGCGTGGACAACTGAGATTATTGAGAAGTAAGTACCCAACTATAAAAGTTGCAGTCTTCTTGATGCGACATTAAATCAAGAGTCTGCTTTCCCTCTCACGAGTAGGCTGAAGTTCTTCAAGAACCAGGAAGTAAACACCAGTGCTCTGGTTGATATTAATAGATCATAGAATCGTACTGCACAGGTACAGGTCGTTTGGCCACTAAAATTAAATTAGTTACGATATACCTCCACTAAACTAATTCCTTCTGCCTACACAACTTCTGTATCCCTCAACAAACATCAGTAAAACAGAATGGCTGGCTATTTTTACAGTGCTGTTTATAAATCTTGCTGTGTACCTCACTATTCCTCTTTTGCCACTCTTTCCCTATTTTATTTTTATTGTAATTTAATTTCTTGGGGTTTGCACTGTATTGCTGCAACAAAACAACATATTTCATGAACTATGTCAGTGATAGAAGACCTGATTTGGATTGTAATATAGAAATTAGTCATTGCACTTGCAATGCTTTCAACACCCCAAGCCTCCCAATGGCTGTAAAGCACGTTTTGACCTCCTGAAGTTATAAAGGGTACAACACAAAAATAAACTCAGACTTTCTTTCCACTCTCACAGAACACCTCTGTTTCACTGGTGAATCTGATAGCTGGCAGCTAACTGGAGAGAGGTTATTTGTGGCAGATGTTACTCATGAGGCTGTCTGCTCCCAGACACGATTCAGATGCCCTGAACTCCATAGCTTGTCAATATTGCGAAATCTGTTAGCAGAATTTATCCTGTCACTTAAATAGACTGAAGGATTATTTATTCTTCATTTATTCATGAGCTTTAATCCAATTGACAAAGAACCTGGCATTTAATTGACTTCCTGTAACCAAGGTCCAAGTAACAAGTCACATTGAAACTGCAACCCACTTATTAGCTTCTCCATTCATTGGTGGGGTCAGTGAAATTAACCACCAGCTCCATCTTTTATATGTAACAGCACGGTAGTAGTGAGAGCGTGCCAAAGGAGGCTGTTCAGCCCATTATGCTTGTGCTAGTATTTTGTTAATGAACCTTCAATCATTTCCCATTTTACAGCAATGCTTTTAAACCAATTCCCATTTGAAAGTTGTTGTTTAATCTACTTCATCCAGTTTTATGAAATTCAAGTTTATCACTTTATCAAGAGTGTATTTCAAACTGTGACAACTGACTGTATAAGAAATATCTTTCCACTCGTTCTGTCACCTTAAATCTTTCATTACCAGTTTTCCTACTGTAAACAGTTTTTATTATTTACTCTATAAAAATCTTTCATGATTTTGAACAGCTCTATCAAATATCTTGTAATCTCATCAGCTCTGAAAGGATAACGTTCATCTGTTCCACATACCTTGTCTCAGGTGCTATTCTAGAGCACTGAACACAATAGATTAGAAGCAACCTCAGTGATTTTCTGCTTATCCTGGACAGACTGTTTCGTTCACTGGTCGGTGTAAAGGGAAGAGTTTAAAAAAAAACAGGTGATGCATCTCTTGCCGTTGTTGGGGAAAAGGTATATCTTTATTTTTGAATGACATCTTTACCGTAGGCAGGCTGAGAGGGAATATAGTTGTGGCAGTCTGCAGGCTTGTAGTGAAAGTTTATCATTAAACATCCCTTGTCGATGGATTTGGAGGGGATTAAAGGATAGAGAGTTCATGTTACCATGAACCACAATTGTAACTGCATGGAATAGACTAGATGGGCCAAAGGGTCTTTGCTGCCAACAGCAGTTTCCTGAACTGGGAGGTTAAATCTGTCAGGATAGTCTATGCCTCCACTCTCTAGAAATACAAAGAATGAGTGCAGGGCCTCAGGATTAAGAAGGGGCTTAATCTTCACTCATTAGGGAGTTCAGAAACAAGATCCTCTACATAACATGGTTATTAATAAATCCAGCAGGGAATTTGGGAGAAGTGCCTTTACTCAGAGAATGGAAAGAATACAGAGTCTGCTCCCACAAAGAGTGGTTAAGGAAAGTAACAGAGTTATATTTTTATGTAACCTGGCATAGTGCTGAAGGGAGAAAGTGAAATGTAGATAGGTTAAAAGTGGTTAACTGGAGAGAAGATATTCAGATTTTCATGTGGAGCATATGCATGGCTAATGATCTCGAAGTCGGAACATTCTCTTCAAGGTAGTGTCAGTGAGAGAGAGAGAGAGAGAGAGAGAGTGTGTGTGTGTGTGTGTGTGGGGGGGGGGGGGTCGTCTATGCATTGAATGCCATGTGTTTTTATCCAAGCTGTTTCAATCCTGCTGCAAGAATCTTAGTAGCCTGTTCTTGTCAGCAAGTCCCGATTTGCCTTCCTTCAAGACTGTTGCACTTTTATAACCTTCCATCCTCACTCCTGCTTCAGCTCATTGAGCCTGTCACCCCGTGACACTGCCTTTTCAAAATCCAGCCTTTGCAGACCACCCAAAACCAATTGTTTGAGGGAAATGTCCTGCCAAGTGCACCATACATTTCAGATGCAAACTCCATCCCAGCAAGAGTGTAATTTATTCATTCAGCTTTACACTGCCTCTTGCATTTCATAATTCTGGGGATGCCCCGGTGATTTACCAGTCATGATTTATGATTTGGAAACGCCATGGACGTTTATTAATTAAGCCTCTTACCATATAATAAACACTCCCTTTCTTACACTTTCAGGTTGTCCTGCCACTTTCCTGGATGGGTAGTTGTTTCTGAGAATGAGTCGAGGTTTAAGCTGCAATCTCTGCATGTGCCAAGCAGAAGCTGAGCAATGGCTGTCTCCATTAAGCAGTTGCCTGGCGTTGTAATGTGTAGTTGGACAAATCATTCCTCCTTCATCCTCCTTGCCAATGGGAGCCCATAATCCCAACTCCAGAAGGTCAGGGTCAAGGTGCCAGATCTAATTACAGATATTAGGGTAGAGATTTATTCTCGACCACTTGTGGAAATTGAGCCTAAAGAGAAGCGTTTGCGCATCATAATCTCCCCCGCGTGTCAACTCCTTTGAAGTCCAAGTTTTTGAAGTTGTCTTTTAATGGTTGCTGTCATAGGGTAAAAACACGAAGGAGATGTCCTTGCCTAGTCGCAGTAGTTGAAAAATAAACACATGCCAGTAAGTCAAAAGCCCAGACACAGAAGTCTGATCACTGTTCAGTGAAGTGTCTAACAGTGTGTAAGAAAAAACACATCCAAGGACGATAAAAATTTGAGCCAGGACCTGTCTTTCCAGAGGGCCCTTCTTATCCCTGAACATCACACTGTTTTACAGCCAACATATGGATTCTGCTTAAAATGGTAGACTCTTTATAATATAGAAATATGAGCAGTTTGGTGCCCCACATCTATGAATGGATGTGCTGGCATTGGAGTGGGTCCAGAGGAGCTTTACAAGAATGATCCTGGAAATGAATGAAAGGGTTAATGTATGAAGACCATTTGATGGCTATGGGCCTATACTCACTGGAGGTTAGAAGAATGAGGTGGAATCTTATTGAGACCTGCTGAATATTGAAATGCCCAGGTACAGTTGACATGGAGCGGGTGCTTCCAGTAGTGGGAGAATCTAGATCTAAAGGGCACGTCTTCAGAATAGAAGGACATCCCTTTGGAACATAGATAAGTAGGAATGTCTTTAGCCAGAGGATGGTAAATTTTGTGGAAATCATTGCCACAGATGGCTGTGGAGGTCAAGCGATTGGGTATATTTAAAATGGAGATTGATAAGGCCTTGATTAGTAAGATTGTTAAAGGTCACTGTGAAAAGGTGGGAGAATGGGGATGAGAGGGAAAATAGATCATTGATAATTGAGAGCAGACTCAATGGGCCAAATGGTCTAATTCTGCTCCTATATCCTACGGTCTTACGACTATTTTATGCAAATAAGATCCCAGAAACTATAATTTGAAATTAATCCAGATAATCTGTTTTTGTGAAGTGAGTAGGCCAGGACGCCAGGTAAATCCTCTGCTATTTTCAGAATAATTCCATGGGATCTTCTCAGGGAAAGGATACAATCACAGTCCATACCTCCTCCAAAAGGTGGACACATTCAGAACAAGCTGTATTGTTAAGATCTCGGTCTACTTTGTAAAGTTCTTAGGGAATTCTACTATACCAAAATAGCCATCACAGTCAACCAAAGCACTCTTAGACCAGTTCACCTTGTGCTGTATAGGGAAAACCTCTCAATTTAATGAAGCACCCACTAAATATTAGGAGAAGATAGACCATTGTAGTCAAAATATTTTTTTATTGTTCATATCCAAGGGGTCCGTTTCTGGTCAGCTCTGACTCTATGGAAAATGATCCTGGGTTTCCATATGTGTGTTTTTTCCTCCATAAACATACACGACCACTTTATTTATCTGAGTTCACCTTGGTAGGAAGCCAAGTTTTTCAAGCAGTTGGAAGGAACAGCATTTTTTTAAACCAATATCCAAGGCATCTGGTGTATGAGCTTTTCTTTCCCTTGTTGGAGCAACACTGGCGAGATATGCACAAGCATAGTCCAGCAAGATAGGTAATAAAAATGCTACTCAGAATGGAGTTTGGAAGCCTCTGTGCTGTCCTTCAGCCATGGCTCATTGAATAGCACTCCTACTCTGAAGCTACAGTGGTTGGCGGTTCAAATCCTGCTTCTGCATCTTGGGTGCAGAAATCCGGACTAGATGCATCGCCTGCTTTCTGGATAGAACGTTAAACCGTAGTCACTCTATCAGGTTCCCTGGTCTGCTGGCAAGCATTTTTCCCTCAGTCATCATTTACAAATGGATTATCGTATTCCTAAATAGCAGTGGACATACAGTGGCGGGAAGGCTTCATGAAGAAAGCAGCTTCTATTCACAGCAGATCTGTCAGAAAGCGAGCAGGAGATTGCATGCACACTCTGCTCCCATTCCCAACACAGTCCATTAATAAATATTGCATTGTTAATATAATCCATGACCTACTTCCAATTCCCTGCTGCCTTGCCACTGTAGCATTATAATAACAAGAAAATGCTCAGCTCATTATCCATCTATTCATCGTGAAACACAGAACGATAGCAGGCAGTGCATTCGTAATGCGGATCAGTGATTATTGGTGCACGTATTGAACAATACTTAAGGCAACTATATCAGGAACTTTTTTATGCTCCATTAAATGATCATCTTATTCCATAATAACAACTGCACAGAAAACCAATTGACAAATAAATATACAGCTCAGGAATAGTAAGCTCACAGTGCTGCAGTTAATGGAGCTGCTGCTCCTCGGTCGCCAGCAGTTCAGGTTTAATCCTGACTATGCGTGGTACCTCCTCATTCTCCTCTTGATGGCAAGGTTTCTCTCAAGATGCTCCATTTTTCTCCCACTTTCCAAGGGCCCACTGGTTGACTATTCTAACTTGCCCCTCATATGTAGGTGATTAGTGGAACCGGGGGATTAGCTCTCAGAGTAATCCCATTCTCCTACTCATTTTTGTTGCAACCTAGTTTCCCCAGGGCTGAAACGGCTAGCACATGAGGGCACAGTTTTAAGGTGCGTGAAAGTAGGTACAGAGGAGATGTCAGGGGTAAGTTTTTCACGCAGAGAATGGTGAGTGTGTGGAATGGGTTGCCGGCGACGGTGGTGGAGGTGGATACAATAGGGTATTTTAAGAGTCTCCTGGATAGATACATGGAGCTTAGAAAAATAGAGGGCTATAGGTAACTCTAGGTAAATTTCTAAGGTAAGGACATGTTCGGCACAGCTTTGTGGGCCAAAGGTCCTCTATTGTGCTGTAGGCTTTCTATGTTTCTATCCACTCTCTCAAGGTCCCTCAGAATTATATATGATTCAATCAAATTACTATTCACCCTTCTAAGCTCTAGCCGATAGACTATAACCCATCCTTGTGTGTGGTAGTTTTACCTGACCTGTCTGAACAACTTTTAAGTACTGCAGTTGACTCTGGGGATCTGTGATCATAACTATAACTGACTCAGTCACATAAACACTGGACAGTTCAAAGGCTGTAATCCTACACCATGACTCTTCTAACTCTTCAAAACTTTCTTCACATCTACAAGACACGCCAGGAGTGTAATGGAACAGCAAACAATCTTTCAGAGGAACTCAGCAGGTCATACAGCATCTGTGGGAGGGAAGGAACTGTTGACAGGTTGAAACCCTGCTTCAGGGCTGAGAGTGGAGAGGCAAGATGGCCGATACAAAGAGGAGGGAATTGGTGAGACAGAAGTCTGAGGTGATTGGTGGAATGAGAAGGGATGAAAGGTGACAGGCACATTGTGCCACATAGAGGCAAGCAAGGACGGAGTTGGGGACTGTTGCGGGTGAGTGGTAGATGCTGGCAGATAAAGAGGAAAAAATGAAAAGCAGATGGAGCAAGGTGGAGGGAGGTGAGTATGAAGGTTGGAGATGTATGTTGGACTGAGATGAACAGGAAGTCAGAGGTTTACCAGTGTAAAGGTATACTATCTAAATGCCTGGATGAAAGTTCAATGCCATTCGAAGCAGCACCCTCATTGGTGCCCGGACTGTAAACATTTACTCCCTCTTCCACTGGCACACTATTCTGCATGCTCTTTGCACAACTCACCAAGGGTAGCAAGCCACATGCAGAAAAGGCAGGGCAATAATGTGGTTACTAGCTGCGAGTTAAATGAGCAACAGAGCAGTACTGGTGGGATTGTATAAGGAAGCGGTGTTCTCTACATTTGAACTCCAGTGTTAGCTGGCTGTTCTCTTGTGTGTGTCTGCTGCCCTGTGATGCTAATGGGACGTGCTCACTCAGTGAAGCAGGGGTCATGGAACCACACTGTACAGCAAGATAACAGAGGCCACCTCAGTCCCGTATCGTTTGGCCCATATCCTTCTAAACTAGGGTTCCCAGACTTTTTTATGTCATGGACCAATACCATTAAGCAAGAGGCCTGTCTACCCCAGGTTGGGAAGCCCTGCTCTAAACTTTTCCCCTCTGTGAACCCGTCCAACTGTCTCTTAATCATTGCAATTGAACCCACTCCTACCACTACCTTTGGAGACTCATTCCATATGTCCACCACCCCTGCGTGGAAAAGTTGCCCTTCAGGTTCTTTTTAGATCTTTCCCCTCTCGTCTTAAATCTATGCCATCCAGTGTGAGACTTCCCTGCACTGGGAAAAGACTATGAGCAACCACCTTAACCTAGCATTAGGTGCTTCTGGTTCGGAAGGAGGCCATTCAGCCCTGTGGAAGGAAACTACTCTAAATATAGGTAGGCGGCACGTTAGAAATACTGCTGAGAGGAAAGAACAGGCAGCTTATTTGGGCAATGAGAAAGGCAACCACAGAGAGGAATCTGCAGTTTATCTGCACTTACTGCTGATGCAGCAGCTCTCTCTGGTACTCAGGAAAAATTGTGGGAGCCCTTATTTTATTTGGTAGACAAAAAGTGCGGTTGACGGGCAAGATTGATTCATTTGACAGGTGTGCTCTAGCTCAAAGTGGTGCTGGTAATGAAATGGTAAAAGTCTTTCGGGGGAGAAGGAGGGGCAGAGAGGAAATTCGACACCCAGCTGAGAGGAACGGTTAGAAGGCTGATGTGACAGCTCTCCGGATGGTTAATTTTATTCAGTTAGTAGCCTCCAAGGTGCAGAAAGAATCCATCTCAAACACGGCCACAAATCTGCATCAGCTGAGGTGAGGAATGACTGACTGTAAATATTAAGAGTGTAAAAAGACATTTGGTCATAGTAGGCATAGAGGTAAACTAAACATTTTCTTATGATCCAAAATGAAAGACACTGTAAACACATTAGGCTGGAGAAAATGTGCTGCATACTTGTTATGACACCAGGCTTGATTGATTAAGTGCTGGAACTCTCTGTAACTTGTACCATTATCTCAGGATAATGGATGGCCCTTGTGACTAATCATCTGTAATGTATATTAAATGCCGCTCAGTTAGACCACACTAAAGTACTCTTTGGTAATCTCCGACCCTCTCCTTGTAACCCGCAGGGACTGACTATGGCGATGTGCTTCCTGATTCTTTTCCGTCATCAGCCGCTGAGCCTCTGCCAAGATTTCTGGTGGAGCCCGATGATGCCTACATCGTGAAGAACAAGCCGGTGATGATGACGTGCACAGCCACCCCAGCGACACAGATCTACTTCAAATGTAACGGCGACTGGGTGCATCAGAAGGATCACATGACTGAGGAGAACATGGATGAGGTCACAGGTAAGCTTTGAATCTACTGACAGTTCCCGAATACTATTTACTCCCTTCTCTGTGAGAAACATCAGGGGTTCCAGTCCCATTTACGTGACCAGAACATGACATTCAGGGTGCAATAACTGAGGGAGGATACAGCACTTTATTTGCTATGAAGCACTTTGAAGGTTACTTCAGATACAGAACATAGAACACCGCAGCACGGTACAGGAACTTCAGCCCACGATGTTGCACCAACCTTTTAACCTGCTCCAAGATCAATACAATTCTTCCCTCCCATATAGCCCTCCATTTTTCTTTCATCCATGAGGCCTTCTAACAGTCTCTTAAATGTTCCTTTTGCATCATCCCTGGTAGTGCGTTCCATGCGCCTACCACACTCTGAGTAAAGAACGTGCCTTTGACATCTCCTCTATACTTTCCTTCTGTCACCTTAAAATGATGCCTTCCCATATTAACCATTGCCACCCTGGAAAAAGGTGCTGACTGTCCACTCTGTGCCTCTCAACATCTTGTACACCTCCATCAATTTTTCTATCATCCATGGGCTTTTCTCTTTGGAGCGAAGGAGAATGAGAGGTGACTTGATGGAGGTGTGTCAGAGGTTTGATTTTTTACACAAACAGTGTGTGGAACACATTGCCTGAGGCAGATAGATTTGGGACCTTTCAAAAACTCAAAAGCACATGGATGATAGAAAATGGAAGAGAAAAGGATTAGATTGATCTTAGAGTAAGTTGAAAAGGTCGGCACAACGTCGTTGGCCAATGGTTCTGTACTGTGCTGCTGTGTTCTATGTTCTAGGACCTGTGTGGAGAGACTGCCTCTGGGTACCTGCAGGCATTGGGCAGGTTGATGAAGTCACTCAGTACTGAGATGTGAGGCTGTGGTCTTTGCCTTGGCCACCGGGATCCTCCAGTCATTTTCACCAGTGCCTGAGCACCCTTCTCTACTCCCTTTATACCCACAACTGACTACCACACACAGCTCCAATCTGCTGATCAAATTTGCAGATGACACGACTGATTGGCCTTATTTCTAGCGGCGATGAGACAGCCCACACAGGAGAAGTTGACATCCTGACACAGTGGTGCCAAGATAACAACTTCTCCCTCAATGTCCAAAAAACAAAAGAACTGATTGTGGATTACAGGAGGAATGGAGACAGGCTCGCCCTGATCAACATCATTGGGTCTGCATTTGAGAGGGTGAGTAGCTTCAAGTTCCTCGGTATACACATCACCGTTGATCTCACCTGGACTGTGCACACCGGCTTTGTGGCAAAAAAAAAGCACAACAGCATCTCTTCCACCTCAAGCGACTGAAGAAGTTCGGCATGAGCCCCCAAATCCTCAAGACCTTCTGCAGGGGCACCATTGAGAGCATCTTGACTGGCTGTATCAGCGCCTGGTACGGGAACTGCACCAACCTTGATCGCTGGGCAATGCAAAGAGTGGTACGGACAGCCCAGCGCATCTGTGGATGTGAACGTCCCTCCACTGAGGACATTTATAGCAGCAGGTGCAGAAAGAAGGCCTGGAGGATCATGGGGGACACCAGTCACCCCGACCATAAACTGTTTCAGCTGTGTCCGTCTGGCAGAAATTCACATGTCTGTACATTACAACGGAGTCAAAACGCAAAGATTTTTGTTCCTTCACATTGTGGGATGGATGTTAGATTTAAATAAATTTAAATTCTCTTGGAGGTGATGGAAGCTGCTGTCTCCCCTTCTTATTGTTTGCTTGATTTCTCAATAGTACTAAGCTCAGAGACCGGCCACCACCATCGAGCTTGTTACTGAATAGAAATCTCTGGACTACTGAGAGCTGAGTAGCTGAACACAGGGAGTGGGGAGATAGCAACACCTGCCATATCCAACGGATCATGTGGGTAGTCCACCAACATGCAGAGCACGTGCTCTTATTCCCCTGCAACCGTCCACACTCAACGTGCATGTCACGGTCCCATCCACATTATAGAGAGAGTGTCAGTGTTTGCTAGCAGAAAACTTACACATGCTTTTCCCCATGTTTTGGGATTATTGGCCTCCGTGCTAGCTGTCACTTTGACCTGGCCCACATCTTCATTCCTTAGGCCAATTCGGTTTGACTCCGTGCCCCTAAAGAATTTCAGGATGTATATTGTGTACGTTTCTCTGACTATTGAAACCTAGCTCAGGGTTTTAGGTGAGATTATACGCAGGAGTTCAGACAGAAGATCAGTTTAGAACATAGAGCGGTACAGCTCAGGGGCAGGCTCTTCGGCTCGTGATGTTGTGCCAAACGAATTAAACTAACGGCACCTAATGCACATACCCATATTCCTTCATTCCCTGAATATTCGTGTGCCTAAGAGTCTCTTAAACACTTCTATCGTATCTGCCTCCACCACCCCCCTGGCAGCCCATTCCAGGCAACCACCACTCGGTGTAAAAAAAAACACCAAGCCCGCACGTCTCTTCTGAGCTTTACCCCCTCAATGGACGTTCTTGTTTTGAATATTGCTTCGTCCAGCCCAACACCACTGCTCACAGGCAGCCGCCACACGTGGATGCATAGCTCTAGGATATTGATTTCCCGGCATCCCAGCCTGAAGCCCGAGTAGGAGTCCTTTAAATGAGCAGCGGGATGTGTGCCAGCAAAGACTAAGAAAGGCCGAGTGTCGCAGCTCTGCGGGGCAACACGGAAGTGGGGAGGGGGATCCTGGCTTGAAATGTCAGCTGTTTATTCCCCTCCACAGATGCTGCCCGACCTGCAAAGTCCCCCCGGCATTTTGTGCGTGTTGCTCAAGATTTCTAGCGTCTGCAGAATCTCGTCTGGTTAGGGCGGGAACCTTCTCTGCTCAGAGACAATAAATAGCTGCAGTATCCACAAATCATCAACAAATAAATGAAAGAAGTCATCCACATGCAGACTGGACAATTTGTTTTGCCACTCAGAAGTAGTAAAATTGCGTTGTTGACAACTTTGCTGGACTGAAATCAATAGACCAACCATTTTGTCCTTGGTGTTCCAGGAGCTGTACAATGCCTGTATGTTCTACTCAGTTAGTCAGCTCCCACCCCCCACCACAAGGGCAGATAGGAATATTAACCAGCACCTTCCAGTAACAATTTAACTGGGAACTCAGCCAAAGTAAACTGTGTGGCAGTTAGCTTCCCCACCTCAGCACCCTCCGTTCCACCACAGATGGGGTGGAATGGACTCCTGCTGTCTACAGGGAGCAGAGGGAACACAGGCTGATATTACGGTCCCTAGCTCTGGGGCATCACAGTGAAAATTCCGCACAAACCATGTTTAATTTTACACATCCTCGTTTGCAGACGGGACAGACCTGGTGTGCGGAGCATGGACAGGAGACTGAAGCTAGATGCTGATGTCTGTTTATGTTACTTGCAGCCTTTGAACAGACCTGTAATTATGCATTCAGAATGCTGTCTCCATAATGTCTGTTCTTGAATGGTGCTGGTAGCATTTTTCTGCTGAGACCCAATGTTTTTTTAACGATATATTCTGTACATATGTTTTCATTTAATCTCTGCTTCCTGTTTGCTTAACAAGACAGAAAAATGTACTGTCTTTACATGTAGTACTTAACTCCTCTTTGCTAATTAACTTTCTGCTTTTCAATCAAAACAGATACTGAAAATCACCTCCCATGTTTAACAGCAGGGGTATGATCGCAGAAACTAAAACGCAGGGGGTTATCGAACCCATCGCGTTCCAACTTCTGCTAACTGGCTTTTCATTTTGAGCTGCTGACTCCAGAGTCCCTTCCCCCTTTCCTGGCGGCTTTTCCATATTTCAGCATCATAAAATGTGCGCAAAAGAGGCCATTCACCCATCAAGTCTGTGCTAACCCTTTGTAATGCTGTCAATACCATTTCCTCACATTTCTGGTTAATTCCATTTTAAAGAATGCCCTTGATTTGCATTTATATCATGAAGTGCCAAAGCTCTTCGCTGGCACTGAGTTTCTTTTGAGTGAAGTCACCATATAAAGGAGGGAACACTATGTCATCGCATAGAAAGCTGCTGGTAAATGGGTTTAGTGCAGATGATAGTCAGCATGCGAATAGTGTACCAGCAATGGTGAACTGAACACAGTGCCCATTTAGTACACAGCAAGCTCCCACAGAAAGCAAAATGATAGCGACCAATAAGATAGCTGAATGATTTTGGCCAAGTGATGAGTACTAGTCAGGGAACAAGGAAAGATATTCCTCCCAACGTTTTGGAGTAGGTACTGGGTAATAATTTTTCTTCTTACAACCAACCTTGATAAGTCCTTGATTAAGCATCTCACTCAGAAAGATGGCATTATTGACAGTGTGGCATTCCCGTGGTATGCATAGATCTTTGCACTTAGGTGCCTGACAGGTCTGGAACCCTGATCTTCCTAATCCGAGCAAGAGTGCAACCTACTGAGACACAGATCAGATTTTATGAGATTTAGATTTATTTAAAATATGTACATAGAAACATACAGTGAAAGGTGCCATTTGCATTAACAACCAACGCATCCAGGGATGTGCTGGGGACTGGCCGCAGGTATCGCCACACTTTCTGGCACCAACAATGCATGGCCACAACACTCTACAGAACCCAACAAAAAAAGAAGCAACAGCTCAACAGAAACGCAAGATGCCACAGATGTTGGAAATCCAGAGCAACACACACACCATAGAACTCAGCAGGTCAGGCAGCATCTATGGAAATGAATGGAACAGTCGATGTTTCAGGCTGAGGCCCTTCATCAGGACTGGAAAGGCAGGAGAAAGACGCCAGAATAAAAAGCTGGGGCGGGGGAGAGGGTAAGGAGGACGAGGTAGAAGGTGATAGGTGAAGCCAAGTGGGAGGGAAAGGTGAAAGGATGGAAAAGTCAGCAAGACATATCCCATTCTTCTCTCTCTCTCACTCTCTCTCTCTCTCTCTCTCTCTCTCTCTCTCTCTCTCTCTCTCTCTCTCTCTCTCCCTCCCTTCTTCTCTCCCTCTCTTTCCCTCTCCCCCTCCCTCTCTATCCCTCTCTCCGCCACTTCCTCTCTCTCCCCCTCTCCCTCCCTCCCTTCTTCTCTCCCTCTCTTTCTCTCTCTCCCTCCTGCTCCCCCTCAACACCTCTCTCTTCCTCTCCTCTCCCCTATTTCCCTCTCCCCCTCTCCCCTCTCCATTCCTCCCTCCCTCCCTCCCTCCCTTCTGCTCTCCCCTGCACCCTTCCACACCCTGCAGCTAACAAACACACACTCACACACACGTGTTCTGCATTTTATATAATGCTCTATAGTATGGTAAAATATCCCAAGTTGATTCACAGGTGCATAGTCGAGAGAAAATTTGGCTCCCAGCCGAAGAGGAGAAATGGTTGGTCTGATAGATAGGCTTCAAGTTGAGTCTTTGAGGAGAAAGAGGATAATTCCAGGACTGGAAGCATAAAGCAGCAGTAGACACACATACAATAGATTGCGGCTCACTGCTGTTCTAACAAACTCATTAAATACAAGGAGAGTTTGGGAGGCTTTTGCTGAATGTTTGTACAGTAAGGCAATTTCTGAACCTTAATTGAATGTTCATATGCTTGAGGGAAGGGCTTCACTTGCAGAACCAAAGCTAGTTATTTATGCTGGTGCTGAACGATAGAGACCGGATACATTAGAGTAAATCTAAAATACATTAGAGACAGTTAGCTTTGGGAAATGTTTCTGGGTCATTGCATTGAGTAAATAAAGAGCCAGTTATTTGATATTTCTGACATTTTCCATTGAAACTGTACACCAGAGAACTGATGCACTTTACTAGTCCCTCACCAGCCTGCCCCACATCCCCCACTAGTTAACCTACCTTACAATTATGTTACTTACCATGTATGAATTTTTCAAAACACATTTAGTGGGAGGAAAATAAGAGTGGACAATTTTTGCCCTTCCCATTTATTTGTGTTGTGTCAGTTATTACTTGTCTATAAGGTTAAAGAAATTAGTTCTATATTCTTTGGAGTTTAGAAGAAGGGAGTGGTGGGTGGTGATTTCATTAAACAAAAAAACTCACCACCCACAGGGAAAAGACAAGAGACTCCACAGGCACTGCCTGGCCCACTGAGTTCCTCCAGCATTTCTCAGAATCTTGAGGGGGACTGACAAGGTCGATCTCAAGATGTTTCCACCAGTGAGAGAACCTTGAACAAAGGGCCACAGTTAAAGGATTAGTGGACAATTATTTTAAAACTGTGCATGGTAACTTCTCTGCCCCAGAGCGACGTTAAAGCTAGATCAATAGGGTGGAGGGTGGTAGTTTAAAGAGGAGGTAGATGACATTATTGAGGGCTGTGGAGAACTAGCACAGAAAGAAAAGTCAGGGCAGATCACCCATGAACAGGCAGGTTTGACATCTGAGTGGTCCACGCCTACTATTTTCCTGTGTTCTTAAGATTTTACTAAAAACTTATCGTAACTTCCAGACCTCTGCATGGTTTTGATGTTGCTCTGCAGAGAAGTTCTGGTTTTGCAGTCTATGTTTTAAATTATTTGGGAACTCGCTAGTGTTTAGAAGAGTGAGGGGGCGATCTCGTTGAAGCTTACTATTTAAAAGCCTAGATAGAGTGGACATTGAGTGCATGTTTCTTATAGTGGAAGAACCAAGGACCAAAGGGCACAACCTCAAGGATGTCCCTATACAACAGAGATGAGGAGGAATTTCATCAACCAGAGGGTGTTGAATCTGTAGAATTCATTGCCACAGATAGTTGTGGGTATGAGAGAATATGTACACAACGCTGGAAGAACTCAGCAGGTCAGGCAGCATCCGTGAGAAAAGAGTAGCTAACGTTTCGGGCCGAGACCCTTCATCAGGAAGGGTCTTCCTGATGACCCTTCCTGATGAAGGGTCTTGGCCCGAAACGTTCGCTACACTTTTCTCGTGGATGCTGCCTGACCTGCTGAGTTCTTCCAGCGTTGTGTACATATTCTTTGATCCACAGCATCTGCAGTTGTATTTTTGTGTAGTTGTGGGTATATTAGGCTGTTGTTGTTGTTGCTCACTTTGATTGTTTGCATGATTTGTGTTTTTTTCTCTTTCTCTGTGTGCAGAAAGGGATGGGGAATTGGTCTTTTTTATTTAAATTGAGTTCTTTTAGGTTTCTTGCTCTGTGGCTGCCTGTAAGCAAACTTATCTCATGGTTTTATAATTTATACATTCTTTAATGTACTTTGAATCTTTATGGTTACTTCTGTCCTTTCCCTTCAGTTCAAAGACAAACAATGTACACTAAGAAGAAAGGATATTTAAAGTGAATGTTGATAAGTTCTTGATTGTTCAGGGCATCAAAGGTTAGGGGTAGAAGGCAGGAGAAGGGATTGAGAGGGAAAATAAATCAGCCAAGATCGAATGAGTGGACTCAATAGGCCCAATAGCTTAATTCTGCTTCTGTGTCTTATGGTAGATTGAAATAAGCAACACAATGAATGACCCAAAACAACAATTTCAAGATGACTGGCTTATGAACGGTCATTTATAATTTTAAAGTAATTTGTAGAAGAACTATGAGGAAAAAGAAATGATGAGTGTCTGGAACTAATTATCGGAAATGATGGTGGACTCAGACCTGATCACACTTCAATAGTACTTGGATGTGTGCTTGAAGAGCAATAACCTGCAGGGCCACAGATCCAGAACTGGAAGATGTGATTAAGCTGGGCCAAATAGCTTGTGTGCTGTAAATTTCTTCGGTTCTATCTGTGAACTTATTCTTGGGGTTAGAGGACAACTGGCAGACTTTAGATGCAGAGTGAATTCCTCAGGTTAAGAGTGAATAGGTTTAGTCCATATTTGTTTTCCTGTTTATTGTGGACCTCTGGGTCAGCTTGTAATTGTTAATATCATTCCTTTGTGTTGCTTACTCAGTATACCATGTACTAATTGCCGAGAAACTAGAGTGCGGGTGATGTAAGACAAGGAAGGTCACTTGATGTATTGAGCTTATCCATACTAAAAGCATCTGCAAAACTATTTCAGCAATGATTCAGAAATGGTTCCAAGGTTTCTGGCCCCATTGTCTAGGAGCTGCGTAGAAATTTCTTTTGATGGAAGAAGCTGTATCTCCAGAATTCTGATAGTTGTGGAGGTTGGAGAATTAGAATTATTTGGGGCAGGATGGAGGTGGAGTGGATGGATAGATTTTTGAAAGATCAGGATATTGAGGGCTATGGGGGAATTGTAGTTGAGGCCAGCATAGATCAGCTGTGAGAGAAACCTGATGAACTAGAGGGCCTATTCCACCTCCTGTTTTGTTGTATCCCTGTATTGTCTAACCTGGGAGGCAACTCCAATCATTTTTCACCTTTTCAAAGAATGAAGGAGTACAGAAGATGGTCACTTGGCCCATGTGGTGTAGTCATATGTAGATTCTAGGTAGATTTAATATTCTAACTTAAGAAGTCTTTGGATGTCATCTACAGAAATCCAATTCCAGGCTGTCTACTTCAAGTGCAAAGAAAACCTAGCATGATATAGTTCTTCATTCCAGACTCCTAAATTGTGTCTCTGGAGATTATCTAGAGTTCTTGCTGCTGGGAATGGGATTTGTGTCAAGTATCATGTCACATTCTACTGATGATACTGCAATACTTATTTCCTTGTAATAGATGGTGTCATTATCCCTAATAGCTCAGTCAAGAGCATGAATTAAACACTCTGTACATTTGGCATTATATGAGATAACACACAAAGAAGCGGCAGCTTACTACTTATCTGGAAGCTCAAAGTGTTATACATGTTTCATTCCCATGTGTTCCCTCATCACCCACCAATTGAACTTTGAGTCTTGAAAGGATTTATCTCCATTTTGATACAATACTCCATTGGTTGACAAGATATGGTTTGGATGTTCTTAAAACACCACCCATCTTAGCATGAGGAAATCTGCATTAATAGGAATGCGTGTGTGTAAGCTCATTTTCTGCCTGCTTTCATTATTGGTGATGTAAAGAATGGTACCTCTAACAGTGTTGGCACTTTCTCAGTTCTACGTTCTAGTGACATGGCTGTGGCCTGTGCACAAACACCCAACTTAGTGCATGTCTCCACTTCCAGGCCTTTTTCTAACTGTTCCACTCTGTTGCACAGGTTTGGTGGTTCGGGAGGTTCACATTGAGGTATCCCGTCAGCAAGTGGAAGAACTATTTGGTCTGGAGGACTTCTGGTGCCAGTGTGTTGCCTGGAGTGCCTCAGGCACAACCAAGAGCAGAAGAGCTTATGTCCGCATTGCTTGTGAGTAGACTTATCTTACGTGGCTTGAGATCTAATCCACAAACTCTTCCAAGAAGTTTTCATTTATTTACATTTTGGTTCCTATCTTAGGTAGCTTGAGACTTAATCTACAAACTCTTTCAAAAAGTATCCATTAATTGTCATTTTGGTTTTACTTTCTGTGAAAGTTTCTGCCCTCTTTGGCTTTCACAAAGGGGAATGTGATCACAGAAGATGTTCAAGCTGACTGCTCCCCAGGTAGAGGCACAGTTACTTTGCAGTAACAGAGGGAACAGTAGAACATAAGAACATAAGAAATCGGAGCAGGAGTAGGCCATCCAGCCCATCGAGCCTGCCCCACCATTCAATAAGATCATGGCTGATCTGTCCGTAAGCTCAGCTCCATCTACCTGCCTTTTTCCCATAACCCTTAATTCCCTTACAATGTAAAAACCTATCTGATCTGTTTCTTAAATATATTTAGTGAAGAAGCCTCAACTGCTTCCCTGGTCAGAGAATTCCACAAATTCACCACTCTCTGGGAAAAACAGTTCTCCTCATCTCAGTCCTAAATCTTCTCCCCTGAATCTTGAGGCAATGTCCCCTAGTTCTAGTCTCACCTACCAATGGAATCAACTTTCCTACTTCTATCTTATCTAACCCTTTCAAAAAGTTGTATGTTTCTATAAGATCCCCTCTCATTCTTCTGAACTCCAGAGAGTATAGTCCCAGGCGACTCAACCTCTCCTCATAGGTTAACCCCTTCATCCCTGGAATCAGCCTGCTGAACCACCTCTGCACTGCCTCAAAGCCAGTATATCCTTCCTCAAGTATGGAGACCAGAACTGCACACAGTACTCCAGGTACGGTCTCACCAGTACCCTGTATAGTTGCTGCATGACCTCCCTGCTCTTGAATTCAATCCCTCTAGCAATGAAGGCCAACATTCCGTTTGCCTTCTTAATAACCTGTTGTACCTGCAAGCCAACTTTTTGCAATTCATGAACAAGCACTCCCAAGTCCCTCTGCACAACAGCATGCTGCAATCTTTCACCATTTAAATAATAATCTGCTCTTCTATTATTCCTTCCAAAGTGGATGATCTCACATTTACTCCTTCATCCTATACCTGACATTGCCTTGCCTAACATTTTACCTGCACATGAACCTTTGGGCAGGAATGAGTAGGGCTGCAAGACATTGAGGCAGATGGGTAGATCTTCACTGTCGTCACAGCTGAGGCGAGCTCTCTGCAAACTGACTGTGATTGAACTTGCTGTGTACTTGCTCCAGACAGCTTTCTTTTCTTAAGGGTTAATACACTGATTCTCAAGAGGGTATCATTAAACACACCAACTTTTAACAAAGCAGGCGTCCAAAAGCAGTGAGTTTTCATTTTCTTGCTGCATTTCCCTGAATTCTGTACTCATTTAACTTTGGGTTAGGAAATTATATAGTTCTGTGGCCACTTCCTCGATCCATGGACGAATGACATCAGTCCCTAATGTTCCTGAGGAAAAACCGTAAACCCAGTGTAAGTCATCTTCTTAGGAACTTTTAGAAGGGTTGTGAAGGTGGTGGGCTGGAGATGGGGAGGGTTATGATTTTAACAACAGTGGGACTTGGACAACCCAGTCTGTATATTGGTAAGTCCTCTCAGTCTGCTTTCCTGACAGTAGCTGGAGTCACAGTCTGCCTGTTTTGTTATCTTGGGTGTTACTTGCTCCCATGCAACTGGTGTTGAACTGGCCCATACGTCTTTGACATGATACGTCTCTCATACTACGGGCTGGATAGTGAACATGGTGGTACTTAATCTGTTCTTCCAATGTCCAGGTAGGAGTGCAAGGTTCATGCCTTGTGATTGTGGAGCTTGAGATCCAGGCAGCTGTCAGTCATTGTTCTTATGGGGGAAAAATGGGAATATTTCTAGAAAGATGTTTTCCTAAAATAAAATTGAGCAAACATATATATTAGGAGCAGGAGCTGGCCACTCAGCCTAAGTAAAGACCATGGGTGATCTGATTGTAACGTCAACTTTACGTTCCTAATTACCCAGAAATAACTTAATTGCCACAAATCAGACTACCTCCACCTTAGAAGTATTCAGCATCAGGCATATTGTCACTAACATATGTCACAAAATTTGTAATTTTGCAGCAACATTACAGTGCAATTAATAAAAGAAATACTCTAAATTACAAAAATAAATAATGTGAATCTGTTCCTAAAACATGGAGTGTGCTCCTTGGGCACCAGTGGGAAAAGAGCATTTCCTGGGTGAGCTTCCCCTGCTCTTGGAGAAAAAAGCATTCAAAAGACTCATTAAGTCACTGAAAGGGGGAAAAAGGGCCTCATGGACACCCCCTTTACTTTCAAATAATGGGCACTGGTTTTAGTTTGCCTCAGAAGAGGGGATGAGCAACTCATATTCAGGAGTGACCTAAGTAAATATTTGTAAATTTTGAATTTTGTACCTGAAGCTTCCTTGACTACTTTAAAACCTGAGATGAATTTCTCCTGCATTCAAAATGAGCCCAGATGTCCTTTTGGTTTTTTACAAAGTTACTGCAATTGCCTTCTCTTTGTATCTGTGGGTCATTGCCTATTCTGATCTCATTTATGAGATCTCCCTCAATATACCACCACCCTCTGTGTGGAAAAACTTGTCCCTGGATCCCCTTTAAATCTCTCACCGCTCACCTTAAACCTGTGTCTTCTGATTTTAGATTCGCCTACACTGGGAAAAAGACTGACCTTATGAAGTGCAATACATTGAACATGTGTGCCACTGCGCCACCTAACTTTCCAAATGTATCTTTACCAAATCTTCTTTGCCATGTTCACATGGTTTGTAAACTTTCTCATCATATCCACTACATTCTCTTCCAAATCATCAGAATCAGATTTATTATTGCTAACATATGCCATAGAATTTACTGTTTTGTGGCAGCCAGTGCTGTGCAAGACTAGTCAGTTACAATAAAATATAAATATATAGTGTGAGAGAGGAATAGTGAGGCAGTCTTCATGGACCTTTCAGAAACCTCATGACAATGGGGAAGAAGCTATTCCCAAAGCATTGTGTGTGGGTCTTCAGGCTCCTATACCTACTCCTTGGCTGTAGTAATGAGAAGAGGGCTAAGTCCTGGGTGGTGGGGCTCTTTAATAACGGATGCCACCTTCTTGAATGCTGCCTCTTAACAACATCCCTGATGGTGGTGAGGCTTGTGGCCGTGATAGAGTCTATAACTTTGCAGCCTCCTTTAATCTAGTGCAAGGGAGCTTCCATATCAGGTGGTGATGCATCCAGCAAGGCTACAGGCCACCATACATCTGTAGAAATGATATATTACATATACGTCATAAAGAACAAAGGTCCCAGCACCAATCCCTGCAGTACCACAAGCTTTCAGTCATAAAAACTTGGATCCACTATTGCCCTCTGCCTCCTGTCACCCAGCTGTGACTCCACCAGTGATTCAGGTCACTAGTATGTCTCAGTCCCTTACCCTCCTGGACCAGCCTACCATGTAGGATTTTGTCAAAATCCTCACTCAACTCCATATAGTCAACACCTACTGTTAATCAATCTCCTTGGTTGACTCCTCACAAAAAACCTCAGATTTGTAAGACTTGATTCCCCAAAACAAAACTCTTCTGACTCCTTCAAGTCAGTCCCTGCCTTTCGAAGTGTACATAAATCCTGTCCCTCAGAATCTTCTCCACAACTTCCCTGCCGCTGATGTAAGACTCCCTAGCCTGTGGTTTCCAGGCTTATCCTACATGATCTCCAGGTCATGTGGGGCTAACTAATCTCAGAACTCCAGCATTCTCCTCCCCTGCTTCGCTCTGTATTTTATTATCCACCCGAATATGCTCCAGTGTTTCTGACACTTTTATCTTTCCAGATACAGACATTCCCCCATTCTCTGACTAACACAAATAAGCTTGAAGCTGTATATAATTAAGCTTTGCAACAGAATACCAGGGAGTGATTAGGAAAATGCAATTAATTTAATTTCAGTGTGAAGTTTTGACAGTGGTAAGCTGGTCAGGGATTGCTCTTACAAGTAGTTACATCACCCATCTCTCAGTCAGATTGCTGCCATGTGATCACTCCCAGGTGCCTTTAGACTATAGAGGACCCAACCCATAATGAGCAATGCAGCAGAAACCTGTGCAGGCTGGAAGACAGCACTGAATTAAATACATACTGCCTTACACTCAGCACAAAGCCTAAGGAAGAACTTCCTTGAAAAATATTATGGTGCTCATTCAACTGAGAATTTCTTGGGGCTTGATTCTCAAAAAAAAAGAACATAGAACATAGTAATCTACAGCCCTTCAGCCCACAATGTTGTGCCGTCCACGTAACCTACTCTAGAAACTGCCTAGAGTTTCCCCAGCGCATAGCCCTCTATTTTTCTAAGCCCCATATACCTATCCAGTCCTGATGAGGGGTCTCGGCCCGAACGTCGACAGTGCTTCTCCTTATAGACGCTGCCTGGCCTGCTGTGTTCCACCAGCATTTTGTGTGTGTTGTTGTTTGAATTTCCAGCATCTGCAGATTTCCTCGTGTTTGCTCTAAAATCTCAGAAGTTAGATTTGCTAAGTATGAAACAAGTGGGGAAAAGAATTACTAAATATCTGCTTTCTTTTACTCTGGGGTTCATCACCTCTATTGAGGGATTTTGGCTCCCTACCATTGGGGAAAAATACCCGTGACACTGGCATTGTACATTTGTATAATGTGTTATTCAAGTGAATTTTTAACTTGGCTGATCTTAACTCAAAGGTGTATTATAAGAGGAGTCAGAACCCCTGGGGTAGACAAGGAAGGGTAGAATAAATCACTATTTGCTGCAGTTAGCACAGCAACAGATTGGATTTAAGTATGATGCATCCTGCTGACTTTCATTGTCTCAAAGCTGGTACTAGGTAAAGCAAAGCAGTTGTCTGCGAATTCCTGTCGGGATGGTTAGGAAATAAATGAAAGTGCTTTTATGCAATGTGAACTGCATTATGTCAAACACTATATAAGTGGTTCCTATTAGCGAGTTCAACAGAGTAACAAAGCTTTCATAAGAACATACGACACAAGAGCAGCATTAGGACACTCGGCTGATCATCTCTGCTCACCAGTCCATCATGGCTGATTTATTATCTCTCACAACCTATTCTCCTGCCTTCCCCCCTTTAACTTTTAACACCCTAATACCCTTACTAATAAAGAACCTATCAACCTCTGCTTTAAATATACGCAATGACTTGGCCTCCACAGCCGTCTGTGCTAATGAATTCCACAGATTCACCACCCTCTGGCTAAAGAAATTCTCCTAATCTCTGTTCTAAAGGGATATCCTTGTATTCTGAGGCTGTCCCCTCTGGTGCTAGACTCCCCCACTATAGGAAACATAGTCTGTACATTCACTCTATCTAACCTTTTCAATATTCGCTAGGTTTCAATGAGATCCTCCCTTTCAGCATTAACTCCTGTGTCTGTTTTATTAGCCTTTTTGAAAATGAGTTCAACATCAACCTTTGTTAGTTTACCACTGATCCCCTTACCTTGAATTAGTACGTTCTTCCTTTGGAGGGCTTGAGAAGTAAAATACAGAGGCTGCTATAAACCTGAACTAAAACAGAAAATACTCTGCAGGTCAGGCAGCATCTGTGAAAAGAGGAGTTACACTTCATGTCACTGACCTTCAGTCATCTGATAATAGGTCATCAAACTGAAACATTAACTCTATATCTTTGGCCTTGGGAATTTATCTGACTTGAAATTGATTATCTTGTAGAGGTTTACCAAATCTTAGTGTAACAGTCATTGATAATGCCATGTTTGGAGAGAGCACATTTTCTCTGATGTTTTTGCAATGTTTGCTATTTTATACTTTAAGAAATTGGATTCTTCTGCTTTTTACCTCTTCTGCAGTTCACTCAGAATTTTTGCAGACTCTTCTTTTAGGTGATTGCATCTTCTTCGCAAGCCTCTCTGCAAATCTATTCACACCGTTAAAGCATTTCTGCAGAATGCTTTGCATTTGTCCCATTCAATCCCCCCAGGATTTGTAAAGGTCATTATCCCACTTTGCGAAAACAAATACTGGACTAACTAATGGCATTAAACACTGAGCGATTCCTGGTTCTAATGACCTGCAGGTAAAATAAATGGAGATAATGGACACACTAGTCAAGATCATGTGAAATTTCCAACTGATAGGAAAACCACAATGTATGCTCCATGGCCACTTTATTAAGTACCTCTTGTAGGTTCAAGATTCCAGATTGTTTAATGTCATTTCCAGTGCACAAGTGTAAAGGAAAACAAAATAATTGTTAGACCGGATCTGATACAGCACAAGAAAAACCACAATAAGATAAAGAGCAATAATACAAAACACAACAAATCTAGATACACAAGATCACTTATATATGTAGATTGATTGCATGTCCATAAAGTGACTCTAGGCCTGTACATAAGGTGATTGACAGGACATGATAAAGTAGTGGTGCCTGGGGGTGTGGAGGGGTGGGTTTGTGGGTGGATTGGCCTCACTGCTTGGGAGAGTAACTGCTTTTGATTCTGGTGGTCCTGGCGCGGATGCTACGTAGCCGGATGGAAGTGTGACGCATAATCCATGAATGAGCAGGGTGGGTGGGATCCTTCATGATGTTACTGGCCCAGTTCCCCATCTTTCTGGTATATACGTGCTTGCTGATGCCAGTTTGGACTACCTGTTGTAGAGCTTTTCAGTCTGTCACGCTGCAGTTTCCAGGCCAAGCGGTGATGCAGCTTGTTAGGGTGTTCACTACAACACATCTGTAGAAGGATGTGAGTATAGATGAGCAAGGTCGAGCTCAGAAAGTGGAGGCGTCGGTGAGCTTTCCTGATTGTGTCGGCTGTGTTGTGGGTCTATGAGAGTTGGGCGAGTTGTGCACTCCCAGAAGTTCGAAGCTGTCCACGGTTTCCACTGCTGTGCCCACCGGTGCGAGTTCTCCTGAAGTCGATAACCATTTGCTTTGTCTTGCTGACATTGAGGAAGAGGTTATTTGCCTGGCCCCAGGCCTCGAGCTGTTCCACCCCTTCACTGCAGGCTGCCCCATTGTTGTTGCCGATGAGCCCACCACCGCGGTGCCTTTGGCGAACTTGGCAATGTGTTTACTCGGGTCTTCGGCGGTCTATGAGCAGAATGTACAACAATGGGTTCGGCACACAGCCCTGTACCTAATACAGTGGCCATTGAGTCCATGTTTGGACTGAAGCAGCTGCAGCCCATGCATTTCACAGATCGACTTGCTGTAAATTCAGAGAGGCTCTTCTGCACACTACTGTTGCAACACTTAGTTACGTGAGTTATTGTCACTTTCCTGCCAGCTTGAACCAGTCTGGCCATTCCACTGAGACCTTGTCATTGACAAAGCATTTTCACTCACAGAACTGCCACTCTCTGAATGTTTTTTTTTGTTTCTAGCAACGTTGTCTATCAACTCTAGAGACTATTGTGTGTGAAAATCTCAGGAGATCAACAGTTTCTGAGATACTCAAACCACCCCATCTGGCACCAATAATTATTCCACAATAAAAAATCATTCAGATCACATTTTTTTCCCATTCTGACATTTGGTCTGAACAACAAATAAACCTCTTGACCATGTTTGTGTCAGCATGCTTTAATGCATTGAGTTGCTGCCACATAATTGGCAGATATTATATTTGTATTAACAGCCAGGCATACAGGTGCACCGAATAAAGTGGGCACTGAGTGTAATACTAAGATAGAAGAAAGGGGGGAGAGAGAAAATAATAATTATCCTAACACCCTTCATTTGGAAAATACTAGAGAGTTAGTGATTCCAACTACGTATGTCATTACTAATATGATTTCATGAAAAAATAATAATATTCAAAAATATTAATGTTCTTTAAGAATGTAAGCAGTAGAGTAGATGGACGTGGTGTTTTTGATTTGAAAAAAAAAAGCATTTGACATAACAGGGTATTCCACAATGACTCAGGGTTGAAGATAGTATTTGACCAGAGAAAGTTGGTTATCTCCACAAAAATCAGTCAGGGTTTTTGGGTTGGCAAGTTGTAACTAGGAGAATGGGGGAAGGTTACAGGGGTCATTGCTGGAGTCCGTGAGTTATTTACAATCTATATTAATGACTAGGTAAATAGACCATAGAATTACACAGCATGAAAACTGGTCTTTCAGCCCATTGACCTTCCATTATCTATCTTAGAATCTAAAAATGTGCAGTAATTGATCCAATTTTTAAGCACAAATTAAATTTGAGTTTCCTGCCAGTGCAAGGGTTGTTGGGAAGTAAGCTCTGGGGAAAACAAGAAGTCTGCAAATCTAAAATAAAATGCAAAAAAAAAATGCTGCATGCAGACACCCAGCAACTCAGGCAGTAAATATTGAAGTAGGAACAGTGGTGACGTTTCAGGTCAAAGACTTTTGTCGGGACTTTGTCAAAAATGTGATGCAGATAGTTAAAGTGGGTAGGCAGAGACTCGACAGAAGAATATAATGTGGTGAATTGTAGGATTATCTACTTTGATAGAATAGAAAGGTAAATTATTATTTGAAGACAGATTTGGATGTCCTGAGACAAGGTGCATAAGTTAGCATGCAGGTACATCAAGTAATCTGGAGGGCAAATGGAATGTTGGGATTTGCTTCATGGAAGATGGATTACAAAAGCTGAAGGTCTTGCGCCAACTGAGACCACACCTAGCATATTCTGTTCTCATCTGGTGCCTCAGGCACTTGCCACAGAACGGATTGAAAGTTTGAAGGAGTTACCTTGTGAGGGAAGGTTATGAACAGATACTTCCTGTACTGTATGAAGCTTGAAATGTATAAGATTCTGAGAGGGATTTGTAGGGTAGGAATTGTGAGGATATTTTCATTGGAGGGAGTATTCCCTACTGTTTAAGATTAGATGAGGATGAATTATGTTCTCAGATGTATTTTCTATTCCAGGGAATTCTGGAGGTTGACAGACTTAAATCTGTTCAAGGCCAGGAGAGATTTTTGAATTAGATAGATGAATATTGATCCCAAAGGTAATTACAGTGTCACAGTAGCATTACAAGTGCACAGATATACAAATATTAGGAGAGAAATTAGAAAGAATAGAAAAATAAGTTACCTCAAGCAGTCTAACAGGAGGGGGTCATCACTTCCCCGGCTATAGGTTGACCCATAATGGCCAAGGTAAGAATGACCTCATATAGCGCTCTTTGGAGCAGCGCAGTTGTCTTAGTGTATTACTAAAAGTGCTCCTCTGTTCAGCCAAGGTGGCATGCAGAGGGTAAGAAACATTGTTCAGAATTGCCAAGATTTTCCATAGGGTCCTTTGTTCTACCACAGCCTCCAGTGTGTCTAGTTTAACTCCTAATAACAGAGCCAGGCTTTCAGTTTATTGAGGCTGTTGGCGTCACCCGTGTTGATGCCATTGACCCAGCACACCACCACATAGAAGATTGTACTGGCACCAGCAGACTGGTAGAACATGTGAAGGAGAGGCCTGAATACTCCAAAGGACCTCAGTGTCCTCAGAAAATAGAGGTGATTCTGGCCCTTCTTGTACACAGCCTCTGTGTTAGTGCTCCACTCAAGTCTGTCATCCAGGTGCACCCCCAGGCACTTGTAGGTCCTCACCACATCCATGTCCTCACCATCAATAGTAACAGGAAGCTGTGCAGGCTTCGTCTTCCTAAAGGGATTACACAGGCATAATGAATTATAGGGGTTGGCCAAGAAAGTAAAGTTGAAGCCAGTGACAGACCAACCCTATTCTTGGCATGTCAGCTCATAAAACCATTTGTCCTATAACTGGTCTCAATTATTAACCTCTGATATATTTTATTTTCCTTTTAGTTGTTTGTAGGTTTCCTTCCGGTTTTGTTTGTTAAGTCTGAATGTGTGGGTTAGAGACTGCATTCCTCCTGCCTACTCAGAGAAACTTCTCAGCCTTTTACATGCAATGCTAAACTTTCAAAGAATCTTTATTTTAGCTGTCCCTTCCAGCTTAATTGTAAGTTCAATGCCATTGCAGAAACTAACAGCAAGTGAAGCTATGCACCAGTCAGAATGATCGTCTATATCACTGTGCCAGCAGCAAGTCCGATGGGAGCTTGGTGTACACATAGAAGTTGCTGCATTTCCTACATTACAACAATGACTGTGTTTCAAAAGATATTCATTGCTTGAATGTAGAGTGTGGCAAGGTCATGAAAAATGCAAGTGTTGTCTTTCACTCTAATTTTCTTTCTCTTTCCTCCTCCTTTCCCTCCTTTCTTTGTTGTAAGAGGTATTCAGCGTCAGTAGATTAAAGACAGCAGCTGCCTCTGCCACAAGCCATGTTCCTAGATCATAAATACAATGGAAGTTGATGAAAGGGATTAGCTGAGCAGGATAATCAGTGACAAGGGTTGCAAGATGATCAATGGTTCTTGTAGTGAACCTCAAAAGTCACTTGCACCTTAGCCTCCCTCCGTGCCTTTGAGCAGATGTGCTGCTCAATATGTGTCTGGGTGACTATGTGACTATTGTCTGGCTTATTTGTTTATTTAGAGATCAGTGGGATAGGCCCTTGCAGCCCTTTGAGCCACACCCCCAACAACCCCCGATTTAACCCTAGACTAATCACGGGAAAATTTACAATGATCAGATAACCTATCATTGGACTGTGGGAGGGAACCGGATCCGGCACTCAGAGAAAATCCATGTGTTCCAAAGGGAGGACGTACAGACTCCGTACAGATAACGTCAGATTTGAACTCCAATGCCCCGAGCTGTATGTTGTTGGCACAGAATTATGTGCAATAGTCATTGGGTTACAGAGAACTAATGGGTGACCTTGTTCACATCGCACTTGGGTTATCATGAGCAATTATGGACCCCACATTTAAGAAAGGTTGTGCTGTCCCTGGAGAGGGTCCAGAGGACACTCAAAGGAATAATCCTGGGAATGAAAAGTTTAATGTGTGAGGAGCATTTGATAACTCTGGGCCTGTATCGTTGGAATCCAGAAGAATGACTGGGGATCTTTTTGAAGCCTACTGAGTACTGAAAGGCTTAGGTGGACTGGATATGAAGAGAATATTTTCATTTGTAGGGAAGTCTATGGTCTGAGGGCAAAGCCATGGATGAGGGAGATGTTCCTTTAGAACTGGGATGAGTATAAGTATATGAGTAAATATCAGAAAGAATTTATAAAAATTGCACTGGCAGTAGCCAAAAAGGATATTGCAGTTACTTGGAAATCGGATGCATACTTAAGTATAGATCGTTGGAAGAATGAAATTTCCAGCTGTATTCCACTTGAAAAAATTACTTATAATTTAAGAGATAAATATGAAACATTTCTGAAAATTTGGCGCCCTTATTTACAAAAAACAGGATTAAATATATAGGTGCTCTGAAGATAAAATAATTGGTTATTTGGGGAAAGAAATAAATATATATACTAAAGTTATTACGAACTCCGTGGAGCATGTGGGGATCTTCCGATATCCAGGCACTCTTTCTTTCTTTCTTTCTTTTTCCACAGGGATGTTAGGGAGGAGGGGCTAAGGGGAGGGGGGAAGGGTATTCTTTTTTTCTTCTTTCTGTAATTATCTGAAAACTCAATAAAAAGAAGTTTTTAAAAAAAGAACTGGGATGAGGAAGAATTTCCTCAGGCAGAGGATGGTACTGTAAATCTGTGAAATGCTTTGCCAAGGAGGGCTATAGAGGCAATGTGATTGGGTGTATTTAAGGGAGAGATTGATTTGTAAGGGGATTAAAGGCTACTGGAAGAATGTGGAAGAATTAGACAAAAAAATGTCATCCATGATTGAATGGTGGAGCAGAATCAATGGGCTGATTGGTCTAATTCTGCTCCGTCTTATGGTCTGTTTGATAATTTTCTAGGAAGCTCCAAAACACAATTTCAACTTGCACAAAATGTTGGAGGAACTTTGCAAGTCAGGCAGCATCTATGGAGGGAAATAAACAGTCAACATTTTGAGCCAAGACCTTGTCCTGAGGAAGGGATTCCACCTGAAACATCGGCTGATAATTCCCCTCCATAGGTGCTGCCTGACCTGCTGAGTTCTTCCAGCATTTTCTGTGTGTTGCTCTAGATTTCCAGCATCTGCAGAATCCCTCGAGTTTACAATTTCAACTGGACTTTGTTTTGTTCTCCACAGATCTGAGGAAGAACTTCGAGCAAGAGCCACTGGGAACAGATGTGGCCCTGGAAAATGAGGTTCTTCTTCAATGCCGCCCGCCAGAAGGGGTTCCACTGGCAGAGGTAGGGTACAGTGCATATCTAAGGATTAGATATTAGAAATCAGGTTACTCAAGTCTTTCTTCAGCAACACAATACTGTGGGGAATTTTGGTCAGAGTTTGGAGAAACTGTGAAAGAAGACAGACAAACAAAAGCACAACCTCAAGAATAGTGTATCGAGAAATAATGTAAAAGCTACATCTCCTTGATCTCATAAAGTGAATCTAAGGAATATTGCCTTGTAAAGTTTAAAAAAGTAATGAAAAATTATTGTTCAGAGCTCGTATTATTTCCACTTATAGGAGATTTCAGATTGGAGAACAAAAATATAAAGCTAATAAATCCAGTTGGGAAATTGGGAGAAATTTCTTTACCCAGTACAGAGAATGTGGGACTCATCTCAGAGGGTGTTGTTGAGAGACACGTGCAAGGGGAAGCAAGATAAATGTGCGAGGGAGTTAGAGGTAGTATATAGCTGCAGGGTAAGATAGAGGTGGCTGGGAGGGCACTTGGATGGATTGTAGTACCTATTTATGTAAACGACTCTGAATAAATAGTGACAAACAAGAGATGATCTGCAGATGCTAGAAATCCAAGCAACACACACAAAATGCTGGAGAAACTCAGCAGGCCAGGCAGCATCTATGGAAAAAAGTGCAGTCGACATTTTGGGCCGAGACTCTTCGGCAGGACCAAAACATCGACTGCACTTTTTTCCATAGATGCTGCCTGGCCTGCTGAGTTCCTCCAGCATTTTGTGTGTGTTGCTTGAATAAATAAATGCCTTGGTCAGGGCATTCTAACAAAGCTGTGCACAACAGGCACTGATTATCGGAACTTTATAAAGGCGCCAACAAAAGTTATAACAATGGTTCAACACGCATAAAATGCTGGAGGAGCTCAGCAGGCCGGGCAGCATCTAAGGAGGGGAATGAACCCTTCATGCAGATTTCCAGCATCTGCAGTCTCTCTTGCTCTATACAACAATGGTTCATTTCAAAAGAAGATGGAAGTATAAGGCTTCCACATGACTCATTTACTCCACACACCACTGCTGAGCATCATGCAGACTTCAGACTGGAGATGTTACTTAAATAAGAAGGAGAAACCCATGCTTGCCTTCAGCTACAATATCCACCATCACAGGGATGGTTGCCAAAAAAGAGAGGTCATGGCATGGGACAGAAATGAATTCAACATTTTTAAGCCTTCCTTTGACAATGTTATAATTACAGGCATTCCCTGGGTTACGAACCTCCGACTTACGGGCAATTTGTACTTACGAACAGACTGCCATAAAGCCTGTCCGTCTCTGCGAACACATGCTGCCTGTAGCATTTTGTGTGTGTTGATCGGCAAGCCCATTCTCCGTCCTGGAGGATAAATCTCCTGGAGATACTGGTTGTCCATTTGCTGTAGTTAGATAAAACCCTGGAAACAGTTCCTGTCGGCTACCCGACTGTGCCTGAGGCTCAGTGGCCTTCTCCCCCATCCCGTGGCCACGCTGCTCGAGTCTCCCCCGGATCTGTAACCCTGGATGTTGAAACGGTGCATCGGGAAATGGAGGTGACTGAAGGTCAGAGGAGTGTGAGATGTACTGAAACACAAAGGGCCCTCACTGACCGGGACCGGGAAGAGATTCACAAGCTAGGCTTGTGTACTTGGATTGGAGGGAGTCACATTGCGGAGACGTTACTGGGAGATGGAGGTGGCGGGGAATCGGCACTGGGGTCTAATACATAGAAAGGTAAAATATATACTATATACTAAGACAAACAATTGACTAACTGACGCTAAATAAGACCGGATGTACCTGTTCCGACTTAAGTACAAATCCGACTTAAAGACAGACTTAGGAATGGATCTTGTTCGTAACCCGGGGACTGCCTGTACATAACAAGAAGCGTGATATTTTGAAACTTGTTCAGGTGTGGTTGTAGCACATGCTCACCTCTCGACACCTGGTGTTTGTGTGGTGGAGTGTGTTCTGTTTTCATCTCATATCCTTCAGATGTCTGGGGTTAGTAGGTTATTGGCCACCGGCGTGTAGGTAGGTGATATAGTTTGGAGGAAACTGATGAGAATGTGGAGAAAATAAAAAATAATGGGATTAATGTAGGATTGTTGTCATTGGCTGTCTAATGGTCAGTATGCACTTGATGGCCGAAAGGCCTGCTTCGTAGCTGTGTGTCTCCACGACTCAATGTCAAGTGTTTGGATCTGAGCACAACCTGATGTTCAGATCCAAAACCTTAGGAAGTGTTTAGTACCAGCTGCTAGAGGCCTGCGTCTCCCTCTCTCCTGTCCATTAACTTTATTGAAGTGAAGTGCCTGTATGTTGCTATGTTCTATATTTCAGAACACTTATGAATGGCTTATCAAGGTGTCACATTCCAAGCCACTCTTGGCTGCGGTGTAAGAATTTCTCCGTCACCCGTCACTGAAGCTAAAACACACAAAATAATAGCACCCCACTGTGGCCCCTGCCTCTAATTCTGAATTGAAACGAACAAAACTGAATTTTGTAGATTGATTCAAAATGCATCTGGAGCTATAATGTGTAAGGAGGGCGATTTTCTGCCCCCCCCCCTTTCCTTGTGTCTAGTTTACATTTATTACACTTAAGATGTCACACATACACCAATAGTGTTAAAACTGAAAAGCAGTCGCCAGCAGTGGCTAGACATCTTGACTGTGTCCCAATCCTCTGTGTCGTCCTCTGTAAATATTACCATTGGGCTTTGTGATTGTTAAAAGGATCCAAACGTAAGGTGCTTTGAATAACCATCATCTGTTCTGGCATCCTGTGACGCCAAGATTATTCTGCTGTCAGAATGCGAAGATGCCAAATGGTGTGTGAAATGGGAAATGAGGTAACAGCCTGTCTCCTGATTAATTTAGTGGACGACCGTGACAAATTAGCTAGCCTCAGCAGATACATTAGTGCTCTGATAAATGTATGCACATCAGACCTGATGAGGTTGTTACTGCAATGTCAGTACCTATAAGGGACTATCCTAGTATGTTAATGCGATGGCTAATAATGTACACAAGCTGACCCTTCCATCAAAAATAGTTCGAGGATAGGCTGAGCAAGCTAGGGCATTTTTCTTTGGAGAGGAGGAGGAGGATGAGAGGTGAATTGATAGAGGTGTACAAGATGATCATAGTACGGTAGCATAGTGGATAGCACAACGCTTTACAGAACCAGCGGCCCCGGTTCAATTCCTGCCGCTGCCTGGAAGGAGTTTGTACGTTTCCCCTGTGACCCAGTAGGTTTCCTCCGGGTGGTCTGGTTTCCTCCCACAGTCCAAACCGTACCGGTTAGAAGATTAATTGGTCACTGTAAATTGTCCCGTGGTTATGGTAGAGTTAAATCGGGGGTTGCTGGGTGGTGCAGCTCGAAGGGCTGGAAGGACCTGTTTTGTGTTGTATCTCAATAAAATAAATAAAATAAAAATGACAAGAGGCTTAGGTAGAGATAATTTCCCAGGTCAGTCATGTCTAATACAAGGGATGTTACTTTAAGGTGCTTGGTGGGAAGCACAAGTGGGATGTCAGAGGTATGTTTTTACTTAGAGAGTGGTGGGTATGTGGAACATGCTTCCAGGGGTGCTCGTAGAGGCAGATACCTGAGGGACATTTAAAAGACACTTAGATAGGCATTTGAATGAAAGCAAAATGGAGGGATGAGTTAGATTGATCTTGGATAGGTTAGCGGATCAGCATATCTTCGTGGGCCAAAGGGACTGTACTGTTCTATGCTCTGGGATCTCCTTTGATGTGTGCAAGGAGCTGAGGTGTGAGATTTCGCATCACTTGTAGGAAGCCAGGAAGGAAGGGAGTGCAGCCAAAATCGCAGGGTCATTGGTGTTGGTCCTCACACACAAAGTGCTGGAGGAACTCAGCAGGTCAGGCAGCACGCATGAAGACATTTTGGGACAAAACCCTTCATCAGAGCGAGAAAGGTAGCGGAAGAAGCCAGGATAAGTAAGTGTGGGAGGGAAAAGAGAACTGGCTGGTAGGAGACAGGTGAAGCCAGGTGACATTATAAGACTATATGACATTGGGGCAGAATTAGATTCGGCCCATCGAGTCTGTTCTGCCATTTGATCATGGCTGAACCATTGCCTTCTCGACCCCATTCTTCTACCTTCTCCCCGAAACCTCTCATGCCCTGAAATACCATGAACCTGTCAATCTCCACCTTAAATACACTCAATGACCTGGCCTCCATAGCCACCTTTGGCAACAAATTCCACAGATTCACCACCCTTTGGCTAAAGATAACCCTCCTCATCACCATTCTAAATGAACATCTCTCTATTATGAGGTTGAGCCCTGTGAAACTAGACTCCCCCAGTACAGGAAGCATCCTCTCTATCTAGGCCTTTCAACATTGGATAGCTTTCAATGAGATGCCCCTCGTTCCCCTAAATTCCAGCAAGTACAGACTCAGAGCCATCAAACACACCTCATATGATAAGCCTTTCAATCCCAGAATCGTTTTGATGAACCTCCTTTGAACCCTGCACATCAGTGATAGGGGATGACGGGTGGGTTGGGAAGGAGGAATGATGTAAGAAGGTGGTAGAGGTAAAGGGCTGAAGAAGAAGAAGGAATGAGATAGGTATGTGTTGGTCCTTGTTGGAATTTTCAGAATGGAAAGGTATAATAAAAGATTGACACTAATAAAATATAAGGTTATGAGAGGCATAGAGTGGACAGCCAGGGGCACCTTGGCTAATACCAGAGAATATCTTTATAAGGTACGTGGATGAACATGTAGGGGGTATATCAAAGGTAGTTTTTTTCTACACAGTGATTAGTGCCAGGAATCCATTCCGGGATGGTGGTAGGTTCATTTGGTGCAGATATATTAGGGACATTTTAAGACACTCTTTAGATAGGCACATGAATAAAAGAAAGCAGGAGGGTTATGAGTTATGTAGGAGGGAAGAGTTGGATTGATCATTGAGTAGGATAAAAGGTCAGTACAGCTTCGAGGCCTGAAGGGCCTGAACTGTGCTGTACAAGACAATGTTCTAAGTTCAAAATCGAGCAGAGAAATTTCTTTATTCAATGTAGAGAACGTAGGACTCACTCCCACAGGGAATGGTGTGAAGCAAATGATAAAAGCGAAGTGAGGGATTTCTACAAAGTCCACCATTTATTGCCCATCCCAAATTTTCCTTGGGTCACTTTCTTTAACCTCAACTTGAACATGGAAGAGTACAGCCAGGAGCAGTCCCTTTGGCCCACAGTGTTGTGCCAAACCAATTAAATTAGTAGTCAACTGGCTAACTAAACTAATTCCCTCTGCCCCTTCCTTTCCAGTCCCGATGACAGGTTTTAACCCAAAACACCAGTTGTTCATTTCCCTCCATACAGGCTGCCTGACCTGCTCAGTTCCTCCAGCGTTTTGTGTGCGAGGAGTAACAACAATGACCCAGCGACCTCGGCAGCACTCCCTTCTTTCTGGCCTGCTAAAAGTGAAGCAAAATCACGCACAACCATCTCACACCTCAGCTGCCTATCTGAACATTCCCTAAAAATCCCTACTGCCACCCCAGGCACCACGTCTCACTTTCAATGTAAAAAAAGATTGGCCCTCACCTCATCTCTGCAGATGCCCCTTCTGACCTTAAGTGCATGCCCTCTAGTATTAGCTATTTCAACCCAGGGAAAAAGATAATGGCTGCCTTCTTAATCCAGGCCTTTCGTATCGTTACAAGCCTCTATCAGATCTTCTCTCACCCTCTGCTGCTCCAGAGAAAACAACAGAAGTTTGTCCAATCACCTCTTCTGCTGAAGGTACCCCTGCGGTACTATGCGGTAGGAAGTTCCGAGATTTCAGCCCAGTGACAGAACGCTCTGCAGCCTGGAGATGAACCTACAGGTGGTGGTGCTTCCCTCTATCGATCCCTCTTGGTAATTGAAGCTGCGTGTTTGGGAGGTGCTGTCTAAGTAACAAAAGAGAGTTGCCACAGTGCATTCTGTACGGTACACCCTACAGCTGGAGTGCACTGGTGGCAGGGGTAAATAAATGCACTGGATGCCAGTCAGGCAACCAGCTTTGTCCTGGATGGAGTCCAGCTTCTTAACTATTGTTGGGTCTGCACTGATGGTAACTATGGAAGGGACGTGAAAGATGCTATGTAAATACAATTTTTTTCATTATTTACTCCCATATGACATAGGCCATTACTCACAAAATGCTGGTGGAAAGCAGCAGGCCAGGCAGCATCTATAGGGAGAAGCGCTGTCGACGTTTCGGGCCGAGACCCTTCGTCAGTCCTGATGCAGTGTCTCGGCCCGAAACGTCGACAGTGCTTCTCCCTATAGACACTGCCTGGCCTGCTGCGTTCCACCAGCATTTTGTGTGTGTTGCTTGAATTTCCAACATCTGCAGATTTCCTCGTATAAGCCATTACTGTCTGGTTTGGTGCAGCGTCCTCTCATAATATACAAAAATGATGGCGAACTGTCAGGTTGGCAGCAAAGATCATTGACTGCAGCCTACCACCACTGCAGGACAAAGAAGTGGGCAGAAAAAGTCATTGTGGACAGTATGTATGTAGGCCTCCGTTAGTCTCGATAAACCACGGATTTGCACCTTGGAAAGTTTCCAGGGCGCAAGCCTGGGCAAGGTTTTTTTTATGGAAGATCAGCAGTTGCCCAAGCAGCAAGTCTCTCCTCTCCACGCCACCAATGTTGCCCAAGGGAAGGGCGTTGTGGACAGTACCCACTCGGGAAACTGCCTTTTCCAAAAGCTCCCTTCTGGGAAGTGTTATAGGGCTATTAAAACAAAAACCACACCATCTTAAAAGGTTCTTCCCCCAGGAAGTTAAATCTGATCAACCATTCTGGTTAGCACCCCACAACCCCTCCCAACCCCCTCTATCTAGTACCCCATCACTGCACTGCACTGTAAGCACTTTAAACCACTTTATATAATGCTGTTTACATTGTAAATACATACTGGTATTTGTGTATTTATGCACATTTTATTACATATCCGTACTTTAACCTCTAACTTTATTTTTATATCATTCTTTATAGTTGTTGAATGTTGCTTTTTGTTACATCATGCTGACACACCACAGCAAATTCCTAATATAAATAAATGTATATGTGAATAAGGTTGATCTTTATTTTTAATTCAGAGATGCAGCACAGAACGGACCCTTCAGGCTCAACAAGCCTCATCGCCTAGCAACCCATCTATTTCATCATTTTACAACGACCAAATAATCAACCAGACAGTATGTCTTTGGACTGTGGGAGGAAACTGGAGCACCCAGAGGAATCCCCCCACAGTTCAGAGGGAAGACGTACAAACTCCTTACAGAGGTTGCTGGAATTGAACTCTAAGCCTAGGAATGCTACAAGCTGTAATAGCATCGCTCTAACCTTTATGCTACAGTGGCACCCTTGATCCAAAGCACCAAGAACAAAGACAGCTTTCAAATACCAGATTTAATCGGGTTTTTGAAAGATGCACTTACTTAAAGTAAAAAAATTCCCCTGATACATCTTCAAAGGTCATTCTTAGTTCTGATCTGATACGCATTGATTGAGATTCTATCTCTAACTGAGCGATTGTATAAACTGCAGCTCAGTATTTCTCGTACAAGTTACAAGGCCATCCTTCTGGCCGTTCCTGGACTCAAGCTGTCAAAGCACAGTGTCATCCAGGAGGACTGGTGAAGCCGCGTGGTGAATGGCTCCCATTTTCACTGTCAGTCATTTTAATAAGAGTCAATGTAGCAAGGAAAGATTAAAGGACTAAAAACACCTCAGTCAGGACAATTAATCAGTGAACACTTGTAACTACGTGAATGGAAACAAATTAATTAGACCTGCATTGAACCTAATGAAAATAAAATTTTGCTTACTGGGCTCTATTCCTGGATTAGATGATCCTTTCCCCAGAACAGATTAAATTGCATGCACCAGTGAGCGTCTCTGGTAGCTGAAGGCCAGGCAGGCAGTGACTAACATCATTTGATAAAGAACTGATACCTTTAATTCTATCGATTAAATAAATGTCAATGGAAGAGTAAAGATGAAACAAAGGGCAATTGAGATAAATCTGTGAGGCGAGGCTTACCATTTGTTACCTCTTAATGGTATCTGGGTGAAAGGCGACCTCGAGATATTGGCTTGGCGCGGCATCGATTTGGATGGTGCTTGACATTAGATAACAAATAAGTGCTCAGCAAATAAATGCAGTGGAAATTTATCCTTGCCGCTTGCAGTGAGTGTGAGTAATTAACAGCCGCTTTGCATTGTGCTCAACCTACAACAGGTAGTGGGATAGAGTCAAGGATGGAGTTAGGGTAGGGTGGTGTTCTTTCCAGAGGGCGTTGACTGTGTATCTTTCCTTAATAAGCTCAACTCCATTCTTGCTTCTTAGTGGGCTGAGATCTAGGGTATTTGGTTCCCGGGTGCTCTTTTTGCAATGCTAAAGACTGTCAAGTCAAGTCAAGTCACTTTTTATTGTCATTTCGACCATAACTGCTGGTACAGTACACAGTAAAAACAAGACAATGTTTTTCAGGACCATGGTGCCACATGAAACAGTACAAAAACTACACTGAACTACGTAAAAACAACACAGAAAAAAACTACATTAGACTAAAGACCTACCCAGGACTGAGTGAAGAACACAAAATAGTGCAGGCATTATAATAAATCATAAACAAGACAATAGGCACAGTAGAGAGCAGTAAGTTGGTGTCAGTCCAGGCTCTGCATATTGAGGAGTCTGATAGCTTGGGGGAAGAAACTGTTACTTAGTCTGGTCGTGACAGCCCACCATCTGTTCCTAGTTAGAGCTCTTCTGCTGGACTTCAGCACTGCAGTTAGCTCTCAATCTGCTGGTCCTTGCAATCAAACCCGTCATGGTTCTTTGCAAGAGAGAAGTCCAGATGATTATGCTGAACTTCAGGACAGCCCATATACTGTGGCTCTGTGAGTCATAGTCTGGACAGTGTACCTTGTTGGGACTCTTGAGAGTACTGACATTGATCTTCTTGTGGCAACAGTTGTGTTGTGGGTCAGGTTGATAGAAATAAAAAACAGTATCCCTTCATCAATCCAAACATTCAGAGATGCAGTCACAGTTCACAGTCTCATTGTCCAGGGAATCTTAGCGATGCCATACTCGTGACTTAAGAATTATTAAGAATAGGCTAAAACAGATGCTGGTAATTACAACAGGGTCACCCTGCTGTCTGCTGCAGGAATATTCATCACTAGGGACTTCCTTAACCTCCTCCTCCCAAACCACTGCTCACCAGTGTCGATTCTGCCCATCTGGAGATAAAGCGGACACAGTCTTCACTGTGCAGTATCTCCAAACGAAACACAGGGACCACACCTTTCTGACTTCAGTTACATCTTTGCTTCCTTCAGCCAGGTGGAATGAAGGAACACTCTCCTCAAATTTAACTGCCCTCAGAACTTCGCCTCTGTCTCGTGTTTCCTTCATGATGACATATGACCCATGATATTTACCAGTGAGTCCACAGCCATTCCCAGTGAGAACACTGGCATCAAAGCAGGCTGTATCATTGTTCTGACTCTTGACTCAACCTTTCCCATCGCAATGCTGTGCCTTACCTTGAACAAACCTCACAAGAACAGAACTAATCTTCAGAACTAGTAGGAAACCGTTCCACCTGCAGTGCCCATATTTCAGAAGCAAGGTCACCTGAAGCTCCTATGTGCAGGTGATGCTTGCATTGTAGCTTGCTCAGCAGCCAACATGTCAATTGGTTCACTGAAGCAAACGGGAGGTTATACCTTTCACTCAACATCTTGCAGACTGAGGGCCTCTGCCCCCCTACTTCTACTGCATGTCCAACACCAGACACAAAGCAGACGCACTATTCAAAGCTTTGTCCTGAGAGGAGGTGACTGGACAGACTAAGGAAAATATTCAGGAATGTGCAGAGAGCCTCCTTGAAAAATAATGACATCCCACTGATTCTTGGGAACCTCTTGCCCATGATTGCCCAAAGTAGAAAAGATTCGTTTGCTGAGAGATTCAGAATTGGGGATCTATTCATTGGGGAGGCCTGCACACCTGCCCAACCAGGCACCTCCTGGCCCGTGGCCATCCCACATTGACTTCATCAGTCACCTCAGAACCCCACCAACCCACAGAGGAAATAAATCATTCCTGATGCTGAAGGACGTTTGAAGAAGATGTCCAAAATTCAGATGTAATAATGTTTTTGGACGCAAATCTTGGAAGCAAATTACATGTCACTTCTACGTCTGTGCACTTGGTACAAGCGTCCAGAGATAAATTGCTGCCCTACACAAATCAGTGATGTGATTATTTTTCTATGAATTTATCAGACCCTTTTCTCTCCACGCACCATAATTGCTCCCCTCTCTCAGAAAGCAGGAGGTAGCAGGCATTCTCACTTCAAGGCACCCACTTGCTTCGCTCTCTTCGCCTGTAATTAGATAGCATGCACATATTATGTAAAACTCTCTCTAGATGCCTAATAGCTTTCAAGACATTACCCAGCCATGTCATATTGTTGAATATGTTAAGCTTGCTGCATCAATTACTATGATTAAACATTCCTCACTGCACTTTGCATATACCTTCAGGACCATTGAAAATTCAGATTCGTATTCCCTGTAGCAATTTTCACATCACCTCAATACACTTTTCAGTAAATAAACCACTTTTAAAGCATAGTTGCAACAATATTATACATGTAAGCCCATGAGGATTCCATGCCACTGGAACAGAATGAGGCCAGTCAACCCATCTATTTGGCTCTGCCATTCATTCATGGCTGATTTATTATCCCTCTCAACCCCATTCTCTTGTCTTCTCCTCAGAACCTTTGACAGCCTTACTAATGAAGAACTTATCAACCTCTGCTTTAAATAAACTCAATGACCTGGCCTCCAGAGACATCTGTGGAAATGACTTCCACATATTTGCCACCCTCTAGCTAAAGACCTTCCTCTTCATCTTTGTTCTAAAGGGGATCCTTCTGTTCTGAGGTTGTGCTAACAACTTTGAGTACAGCAGGCTCCTACAAGCAGCAATGTGGTAATGGCCAGATTCTCTCTTTTATCAACAGTGATTCAGCTGGAAGCTTGGGTGTTACGGTAGCTGCATTTTCCACCAATGTTTGAGAGACTTAATAGGGGCCTTTTCCTAGTGTTTTGTAATGGGGCTGTACCAGTAGGACAGTGTATCAGTGCTGTATTGGAGCATTTGAGTGTATGACGGTCTCTGGTATGGGATTTCCTACTCTATGCAGTCAACAGTCAACATTTTGGGCCCAAAAATCCAACTCAGCCAAAAAATTCAACTACTTTTTCCCCTTCATAGATTCAGCCTGACTTGCTGAGTTCCTCCAGTTTTTAAAGTGCATTGCTCAAGATTTCCAGTATCTGCAGAAGCTCTTGTGTTTAGACTTATGAACTCGAATGGTTGTCAAGTTGATTCTGAAGGGCACTGCCACTGACTTGTGCTGTCTATTGATCCTCACCCAGGTGGAATGGCTGAAGAATGATGATGTCATCAGTCCGATTGAAGACACCAACTTCCTCATCACTGTTGACCACAACCTGATCATCAAACAAGCTCGCCTTTCCGACACGGCAAACTACACATGTGTAGCCAAAAACATTGTTGCCAAGCGCCGCAGTACCACAGCCACCGTCGTTGTGTACGGTAAGCCTTGCTGTTTGAAAATTGTCTCCATGTTTTGCCTCTTCTTTATTTGGAGTTACAGCAGTGTGGGCCCACACCACCAATTATACTGCTGCTCCAGAGAAAACAACAGAAGTTTGTCCAATCACTGCACCTTCTTTGCTGAAGGTACCCCTGCAGTACTATGCGGTAGGAAGTTCCGAGATTTCAGCCCAGAGACAGAACATTCTGCAGCCTGGAGGTGAACCTACAGGTGGTGGTGCTCCCTTAAGATTGGGCACTAAGTCATTTCATTAAAATGTTGTTACTGTAATTTTACACTGAGCAGTTTCTAGGAGCTTGCGATGAAGGAAGAGGGTGACAGAGGTTGGTGCAGAGGATAAATAGCAACATGATCAAGATGGACAATTTGATTTTCTCTGTACTTGTGTGCAGTTTGTACCTGCCTGCATTGACTGAAGTGGAGTAGGATTTGGGAAGAGCTCTTCCCAACCTGTTGTCATGCAATCGAGCAAATCACTCTGTCCCGAACAGTCAGGGGTTTGGTGAGAGAGTTCGACTTAGAGTTCTTCCTTGGCCAGCAGACTTGTTGGGCAACACTTCAGTTCAAATCACAGCTCTCAATACGATACTACAGCACCTCCCCCTCCCCGTCACTCAATATCACCTCAGTCACTGTACTGCACTTTAAAACACTTACTATAAAGCTGTTTACATTGTAAATACATGCTCATATATGTATTTTTTGCACATTTTAATCAATATTTGTACTTCTTACTTCAGTTTTATATATATTTTTATTCGGTATAGTTGTTGAATAGTGTCCGCTTTTTTATTGCGTGTAACGCTAACACACTACAGCAATTTCTGAATACATGTAAATACACATTCAGTGGCCACTTCATTAGGTACACCTGTACATCTGCTCATTAATACAAATAGCTTAACAGCCAATCATGTTTGCATGTATGACGTGCCTTGGCCATGTGGACATGGTCGAGAGGTTCAGTTATTGCTCACACCTAACAGCAGAATGGAGAAGGAAATGCGATCTAAGCAACTTTGACCATGGAATGACTGTTTGCGCCAGGCAGGGTGACTTGACTATCTCAGAAACTGCTGATCTCCTGGGATTTTCATGCACAGCAGTCTCCAGAGTTTACAGAGAATGGTGCGAGAAACAAACAAAATAAAAATTCAGTGAGTGGCAGTTCTGTGGGCCAAAATGCCTTGTTAATGAGGGAGACCAGAGAGGAATGGCCAAACTGACTTAGGCTGACAGGAAGGCGACAGTAACTCAAATAAACACGCGTTACAACGGTGGTGTGCAGAAGAGCATCTCTGAATGCACAGCTTGTTGAACCTTGGAAGTGAATCAGCTACAGCAGCAGAAGACCACGAACGTACATTCAGTGGCCACTTTATTAGGTATAGAAGGCACAAATAAAGTGGCCAGAAAGTGTATATAGCGAATAAAGTTGATCCTTCATTCTTGATCTATAGCCCAGCTGGATAAGTTGGTCAGTCATGTGCCCTGTTCCTCTCTCCTGACCCTTTCCAGGATTCAGGAGAGAAGTTACCATCTACCGCGCAGCATCTTTTAAAAATGCAGTGTCACTGGATGGCAGAAGAGAGAATTAATGTGCCGCTGACAGCTCGGTAAATAAATAACGTGGAATCATTCCATGGATGCCTCAGCCCATTTTTTAAAGGAGTTGCCAATAGGATCTGATACAATATTAATGAGATTGCTGGATTGATTGATCCAGGCACATTTCCTACCGTCCATGATCCCAAGTTTGCCTTGTGGTTATACTGAGCATGTCGAGAGTGATGTGTGATTAATTGTCTGAGGAAGAATAACAGATGGGTCATTGGTAATTGATCACAGGGAGTGATGTTAATAATAAACCTATACTGCGTACATCCCTAGCCATCCGCTCGTCTCTCATTTAATTCACTGTTACCTTCCCTTGCAAAAGTAAACCATCTTTGATTTGACTTTTTAAGCAGATACTACTTTTTGTAGGATGGATAGGAAATATTTCTGGGTTGACAACTTAGCAAATGGTATTGATCCACTCAAGAGGAAGTATTTGAGAGAGAGAGAGAGAGAGAGAGAGAGAGGGAGAGGGAGAGAGAGAGAGAGAAGATTCAAAAGATATGATAGTGAGGGTAGTGTGGAACATAAACCCCTGTATGAACAGCAGTTAAACTGACTCTTTCCCTGTAGCAAGTACTTTGGAATGTTTACATGTCCTCTGGCAGAGGAGAGAATCAGCACAAGAGGCTGTTTTAAAGACTTGCACCCTCTCCTGGGTAGTGTCAGGAAGCATTTCACAACACAAGGTAAGTAGAAACCTAGAACCCAGAAGACGTAGGAGCAGAATTAGATCTTGAGGCCTATCAAGTCTGCTCCACCATTTCATCCTGGCTGATTTATTAACCCTCTTCTTGTCTCTCCACTCAGTGACAATGGGGGGGGGGGGGGGGCAACCAAACCTAGCCTGACCAATTCTTGTTAGACAATGATAATTAAAGGTTATGAAACCAAGGTGGGAAGAGGAAGCTATGGATGAACTACATTATAATTAAATAATGGATCAAGACTGAGGGTCTGAATAGCAGCATCTTAATCCTTTTACCAGCAGGATCAATGGCCTCTGGAGCAAAAGTAGAATCTGGGATGTGTTGGAAATCTGCAACAGAAGCCAGAAATAGCTGAATCTGGATCTTTCAAGGAGACGGGCTTAATTGATCATTTGTTCCTGAGTAGTTTTAACATGCAAGATGGAGAAGAGAAATCCATTCCATTCACTGCCAGAAAGAGCTGGCACAATTGTGTGTACAAGTAGTTCTGCTGTAGCGTGTTAATTGCATTCGTAAAAAATCTCAGTCTGAAAAGTCGCATTCTAGCAGAACCTGCTTTAGTTGCCTGCAGAGCACAGATTTAAACAGGCCTTCCCAACTGAAATCATGCTATAACCAATGTAACCCGCAGTGCTCCGTGCAACGCCGTAGTGTAGTGGTTAGTGCGCTGCCATTACAGCTTGGGGTGTCGTAGTTGGGGGTTCAATCCTGGCACCCTCTTTCGGGAGTTTGTGTGCCCTCCTTTTGGAATGTGTGGGTCTCCCCTGGGTGCCATCGCCAGTCCAAAGGCATGGCGATTAGTAGGTTAATTGGTCATTATAAATTGTCCTGTGATCCAGTTAGGGTTAAATCAGTTGGTTGCACAAAGGAGGACTGGAGGAGCCTATTCCTTGTCATATCACAAAATATATAAAGAAATAAAATTGGTCACAAGGTGGCACAACAGAAGCATGCCTGGCCCATTACCCAATAGTCAATAGATTGAAACTATCTTCTGGTATTCCTTGATGGCACGGTCGTGTAGCAGTTACCATAACACTGTTATAGTGCCGGTGACCTGAGTTCAATTCCCACTGCTGTCCGTAAGGAGTTTCATGCGGGTTATTCTGTTAATTGCCCACACTGGCGGTGCAGGGTCATTGGCCTGGAAAACCCTGTTATCATGCTGTATCTCTAAATTTAAAAAAAAGAAATAATCCATCAGTCAAGTTATAACCAATTCCTATTACGGGAATGTGCATTACTGCCAAACCACTGTGTGTGCAGTATTTGTGCTTTCCTGAAGATGGACGTTCTTTTTGCACAATAACCTGCTTCTGGATGTTTCTTCTCTGTGTCTTTTCCCCTCCCCTTCCCGCTGACTTCTGCCAAACCCCCACCACAGTAAATGGAGGCTGGTCCACTTGGACAGAGTGGTCTTCGTGTAACAATCGCTGCGGGCGAGGCTGGCAGAAACGGACAAGGTCGTGCACCAACCCGACACCACTCAACGGCGGTGCCTTCTGCGAGGGGCAAACCTTTCAAAAGATCGCATGCACCACCATGTGCCCAGGTGAGTTGAAAGAAACAGCAATGTTTTGAGACCATCTCAGTGGTATTATTAGCTAGTTAAGCTTCATTTGCAATTCTGCTCTACTCTTGATCGAATAGAATAGGTTTTAAAAATAGATATAAATCCCCTTTCCCTCCTCCTCTCTTTTTCCATTCCCCATCCTGGCTCTCTGCTCACCCCTTCTCCTCTTCTCACTTGCCCATCACCTCCCTCTGGTGTCCCTCCTTCACTTTGTCTCCTCTCCTGTCAAATTCATTCTCAATCAGCCCTGTACCTCTTCCACCTATCACCTCCCAGCTCCTTACTTTAACCCCTGTCCCCCACCCACCAACCTCCTCCTCACCTGGTTTCACCAGTCACCTACTTCCCGTACTTTTTCCTGTCCCCTCCCTTCTACTTCTTATTCTGGCTTCTTCCCCTTCCTCTCCAGTCCCGATGAAGATTCTCAGCCCAAAACGTTGTTTCATTATTCCTTTCCATAAATGCTGAGTTCCTCCAACATTTTGTGTGTGCTCTTCAAGATATCCAGCAGCTGCAGAATCTCTTGTGTTTATGGCAATGAATTACAGTGCAGTGTGTTGGCACGTGGCCAAGTGGTTAAGGCATTGGTCTAGTGATCTGAAGGTCACTAGTTCGAGCCTCAGCTAAGGCAACGTGTTGTGTCCTTGAGCACGGCACTTAACCACACATTGATCTGCAACAATACCAGTGCCAAGCTGTATCAGCTCTTGCCCTTCCCTTGGACAACATCAGTGACCTGCAGCTTGGGCAACTGCTGGTCTCCCATACAACCCTGCCCAGGCCTTCATGGTCTCTTGAGACTAATGAATGCCTATTCTATTATTATACAGTGGTGCAAGATAGTTTTGTGTAACTCTTTTTCAAGTTCATTACATGGTTTTACAGCCTATTACTTCTGATGCGTCATTGCAAGAAATAACAGTTTATTCTACACAGCAAAATCCAACGAACAGAATGACCCACCAGTCTGTTCTGGTGATACCGATATAAGGTGAATGGCACCAACTTTTGTATCCAAGGAAACGGATCCAAAAGCTAGAGGGCAGAGGTTTAAGATGAGAGGGAAAAGATTTAAAAAGGACCTGAGGGGTAACTTCTTCATGCAGAGGCTAGGGTGCTACATATCTGGAATGAGCTGTCAGAGGCAAGTACAACAACAGCATTGAAAAGATATTTTGATATGTTGAAAAAATATTGGGCAGCATGGTAGCATAGCAATGAGTAGGACCGAAGGTTCGATTCCTGACACTGTCTGTAAGGAGGTTATATTGTTATGCCGTTGGCCCCCTCCTTTGTGAAAATCGCAAGAACTCTAGTTAAGGGGGGTCAACTGACCCAAGAGAGAGAGACGTGCGAAAGACCACGTTCTTCCAAGAAGCAGAATAAAAGTGACTTTGACTATTGTCTCATGGAGACCACCTGAAAAGCCCTCGGGCAAAGTGGGCTGGTTGAGAGAGAGATCGCATTACCTGCAACTTGATTGACACCTGCGATCCCGTGAAGAAGTATAAAGGCGGGTCTGAGGGGAGGACCCTCAGACGCACCAAAGAGACACCAAGGAAGCATGATACCGATTCCCGTGGGAGCGGGAAGCCATTTTTTTTTAGGAAGCCACGTGCGTCAGATTCCGGATCGGGAATCTGTGGCTGAAGCCAAAGGAAAATCGCTTTTAGCTAACAACTGATTCCAGGGAATTGTTTCGCAAAGACAACGGGCAAGTGTTCTTTCTCTCACCAGTCCTCTCTCTCTCCAACACATGAAATGCCAGCGGTTCCCAAACGGAAAAGACTGCAGATTTCTAAGTGACTTTAATATTCAATTGGACTCAGTATTACCCCTAGAATTTCTGATTAATTATTAATACACCGGTGTTTTAGATTGAGTATTGATGACGTATATGATCTGAATGTTTGTATTAACCTTACGTTTGTGCCCCTTTTTGAATAAAACGTTTAAAAATAGTAGCATCAGACTCAGCTGATCCATCTATCTTTGCTGGTAAGTTACCTGGTTACGGGGTTTTCGTAACAAGTGGGGGCTCGTCCGGGATTTGAAACCAAACGGGAGGGTCAGTGAATCGGGCTGTAAGTCCAAACGTAAATCTGGTTACGCAGGTAGCCAGACAGGAAACCAGCAAAGATGGACGTGGGTGAATTTATGAAAAGCCCAACTATGGAGGCGCTAGGGATGGCCACCAAATCAGACTTGTTAAATTTGGGGAAGGGGTTAAACCTCGCAGAGGTGAAGTCGTCCATGAAAAACCGGGAGGTGCGAAGGGCCATAACTCAGTATTACATTGGGGAGAATGTGTTTGAAGCAGAGGAGTTGGAAAATATCCCTGAAAAAGTACCCGCTGGTACGACGGATCAGTTAGAGATAGAGAGATTACGGTGGGAACATGAAATTAAGTCAAAAGAGCTAGAAGTGGTCGGGAGAGAGAAAGAACGAGCAGAGACAGAGAAACAAAGGATCCATGAATTGGAGCTGGACAGGCGAAGGCAAGAGCGAAGAGCTCAAGGGATAGAGAGAGAGGAGGGGTTTGATGTTAGTTGGGAGCTGAGATTAGTACCTCCGTTCGAGGAGACGGATGTTGATAGTTATTTCTTGCTTTTTGAAAAGGTGGCAGTGAACCAGAAGTGGCCACAAGAGCAGTGGGTCGCGTTGTTACAAAGTGTGTTAGCAGGAGGGAGGATTTGGGCAGCCATGATGCTGACCCGCCGACCGGCGAGTACGGTGGCCCCGCCCCTGGAGTCCCAAAGCTGTCGCGCATGCGCGGTCACTCGCAGCCTGTCGAGAAAAGCAGCTGAGAACCAGAGCAGTTTAAATCGGGCCAGTAGTGATTTGGCCAAGATGTTTTTACCGACCCTATACCACGAGGGTTCCGAGGGTGGTAAAACAGAAAGTAGTAAAGTGAAATGGGGTAAGGGTAAGCAGATAGCCCTCCCCTTAGTGAAGAGAAAGGTCCTAGAGGTAGGAAATAAAGATGAGAAACGGATAAAGCTGTTAAAAGGTCCAGAGGTGGACCTGGATGATCTGTCTGGTTTGGCAGAATTGTTTGGAGAAGTTGAGAGTTCTAAAGGTGGTCTCGATGGTCCCGAGAGTGAAGTGAGGGCAGTCTTAGAGAGGAAGGGTATCCTTGCTGTGGAGAAGTCAGCTGAAATGGCCGAGGAGGTTGTTTCAGCTCGCAGGGTTGCGCCTTCCCCAACGGGGGGCTGCCTAGAGAGTAACTGGAAGGATCGGGGGACGTTAGAATTTGAAAAAGGTACGGGTGTTGAAAGCCTGGAAGAGGCCAATGTCCCGTTTGAGTGTGTCCAAGATGGGGATGCACGTGGTGCTGACCCTGGTAACGAAGCTCAGGGGAAGTCTGAGGTATTTGATTCAGGGGAACGGGGCGGCCGTCCTCGTGAGTCAGATAGACCTGGTTCGGGGAAAAAGGGGTTAACCTTGGGAAGTGTGAGTTCCCAGAGGGTTGTACAGAAGGGGGTCTTCAGAGTTAATGTGGAGTTTACGAATGGGGAGATAACTGTTGTTGTGGAGGGAGACGGGAAATCTGTAATTCCCAAATCGAAGGAAGAAAATTTAATGTCTGGATTGATGTCAGAAGCAGCAACCAGGCTGCAGAGACAATGGCTTGGTAACACGGTGCCTGCGAATCAATTACAGGTTGATTTGGAATGTAAAGGTGCCCCACACGCTATTGTTATTCAAGAGGGTGCTGTGAAAAGGCAGAATTTGAAATGCTGTTTGGACCAAGAGTTTAAACTGAAAGCTAATAACATGCAGGGTCCTGAAGATAAAACCAACAACTTGCTTAAAATTAAAGAATTGTGTGGAAAAATCGGAAAATGGTCTAAGTTTGGAACACATTGTTGATAAAATAACTCATATGAAAGGAGCAGGCGAAAGCCTATTCCACACTGGTGCACAAGCTTAACTGGAAACGGGGCGAGGGTTGACGGGATGCCATTTTAAATAACAGGATCTGGTTTTAAGGGATTTCGACAAAGTATGTGAATAATAGACAACCCCATGGAAGATTGACTGTTAAGTTTGAAAGTAACATAAAAATTTGTCTTTTGCATGAACCTTTGTAGATGTATGTAAGCTAAGATCACACCTCCTTAGTTATGTTGCTGAAGAAAGCAAATAAATAAGGTGGTTATTGAGCTGAAGTTTGATGCTACCAGGCGTTAGTATGGCACATGAGGTTAAGGTATTAAAGAAAAGGGGCACTGTACTTGTTACCTGTTTAGATACTGACTTGAATGTATAACAGTAGTACTCTGTGAAGAGAAAAGCTTGTGTAGTATGTAGATTCAAAAAAAAATTCCTGTGTCAACCTGGTTTTAACCGCTGGTTAAAAACCCATTATGGGGGGAGGTGTTATGCCGTTGGCCCCCTCCTTTGTGAAAATCGCAAGAACTCTAGTTAAGGGGGGTCAACTGACCCAAGAGAGAGAGACGTGCGAAAGACCACGTTCTTCCAAGAAGCAGAATAAAAGTGACTTTGACTATTGTCTCATGGAGACCACCTGAAAAGCCCTCGGGCAAAGTGGGCTGGTTGAGAGAGAGATCGCATTACCTACAACTTGATTGACACCTGCGATCCCGTGAAGAAGTATAAAGGCGGGTCTGAGGGGAGGACCCTCAGACGCACCAAGGAGACACCAAGGAAGCATGATACCGATTCCCGTGGGAGCGGGAAGCCATTTTTTTTAGGAAGCCACGTGCGTCAGATTCCGGATCGGGAATCTGTGGCTGAAGCCAAAGGAAAATCGCTTTTAGCTAACAACTGATTCCAGGGAATTGTTTCGCAAAGACAACGGGCAAGTGTTCTTTCTCTCACCAGTCCTCTCTCTCTCCAACACGTGAAATGCCAGCGGTTCCCAAACGGAAAAGACTGCAGATTTCTAAGTGACTTTAATATTCAATTGGACTCAGTATTACTCCTAGACAACTATAGAGCTTATTTCTGATTAATTATTATTACACCGGTGTTTTAGATTGAGTATTGACGACGTATATGATCTGAATGTTTGTATTAACCTTACGTTTGTGCCCCTTTTTGAATAAAACGTTTAAAAATAGTAGCATCAGACTCAGCTGATCCATCTATCTTTGCTGGTAAGTTACCTGGTTACGGGGTTTTCGTAACAATATGTTCTCACTGTGGCCGTGTGGGTTTCCTCCTGCATTCTGAGTTACTGAGTTGTGGACATACTATGTTGGTGCTGGAAGCGTGGTGACACAAGGCCCAGCAGAACCCTCGCTAATTTGATTTGATACGTACGATGCATTTCACTGTCTGTTTCAGTGTTTCGATGTACATATGACAAATAAAGCTTACCTCTTTGCACAGGTACATGAATCGGAAAGGCTTGCAGGGATATGAGCCATACACAGGCCAATGGGAAGAGCTGAGATAGACTTTTCGGTCAGCATGAATGAGTTGGACTGAAGGGCCTGTTTCTGTGCTGGTTGACTCTATGATTAAGAACATAGATTTAAAGATCTCAGGAGTTTCCATCGTAATGGTCGCATTGAAACACTACATCACAGAAGGCCCTTCATGACTGCACAGGCTCTTTGAAAGCCCTCTCCTACTTAAGCGATCTTTTCACCTTGGTTCCTGCAATTATTTCCTTTTCGTCCGAGGATCACATTGCCTTTTGATGTTTAGTGCTTCTGCCACACTTCCAGGCAACACATTCCAGAGTACAACATATCACTGTGTAAATGGATTTCTCCTCAACCCCTCTCCTGTTCCTTCTGCCAATTCTCATAAATCAGTGTCCTCTGATTACCTACCGTCTTGCCAATGGAAACAAGTTCCTTCTGTCTCCTCTACGTACTGGTCTTGGTGAGATGCCAACTTGAACATGATACCATTCTCTAAGTAAAGAAGTTTCCCCTGAATTCCCTGAAGGTTTATTGGACTCTGTTTCATATTTATGACTCGTGGTTTTGACCTCCTCTTACTTTATCTAAGCTCGCTCTGTTAACCCATAGTTTTACATGTATCAGCCGCTGCCTTCACCAAAGTAAAGAGCTCCATTTTGCAGAACTACACTCTAATTTTACTATGATTTGTAAAGCCTACTCCATACTCTTTCACCAATGCTTTTATGAGGATGTCGAACTCATTCCCCCAAGGGTTCATGAGGCAACAATCAGTTATAACAATCCTATAGAGTAGCTGAAAGACGAGGAAAGGATTAGAAAGAAATGGAAAGAGGTGGGAGGAGGCTCAGGTGAGGCATAAGCACTGGCGTGGAGTGGTTGGACTGTGCACCCTGTTTCTGAGTTGTAAGTTCTGTTCAGTTCCACGCAAGGAACAGAGGATTGCGCAGCTTCTGTTGTAATTCTACCCCACAGTCTATCTCCTTGTGTTGCTATGCAGTCGACGGGGGCTGGACGAGCTGGAGCAAATGGTCAGCCTGCAGTACTGAATGTACCCACTGGAGGAGCCGTGAGTGCACGGACCCATCACCCAAAAACGGAGGGAAGGACTGCGTCGGCCTGGTACTGGAGTCCAAAAACTGCACAGATGGGCTCTGCGTGCAAAGTAAGTAAAAAGAAAACACAGCTTGCAATTGGATGGATTTCTCTGCAGGGGCGGGCATGAGCAGCAGGTGAGAGCTGGGCACATCAGGTGGATGCTGTGCTTGCAAACTGCACCGCTCTCCTGATTAAACAGGCAATCCCCACTTCTCCCGTGCACACATATGGCCCGGGACCTTCACAACCAGTGCTGCTTCCAGAAATAAAACACGGCTCTGTCACAGCTCGATTTAAATCTCGAGGACTTGGATGGGAGCTCACACAAAGAAAGACACCTAGTGCGGGTGCTCTCCGGTCATGTCTGCTTCCAAAATATGATTGCTTTGGTGATGACAATAAACTAATTTAATTTGTGAAATACAGCCTGCAGACATTATTCATCAACTTCATAATTTTAAATAACTCAACCCCCTGTACACAATTAGTGCTACTGATCTGGGAACAAATACTTATGAAAAGGTGAATGATGACTCTATGATGTATAAAGGCTTCCATTTTGAAAGAAGAGAGCTTTTACTTGATTTTCTATTTTTCTCTCTTTCCCTCTTTCTCTCTTCTTCCTTCTCATTCCCACTTTCTCCATCCTTCTGTCTTTTATCCATTCTTTCTCTGTCTCCCCCTCTCCCTCTCTTCTCTCTTCTTCTCCCTCCCTCCCTCTCATTTTCTCTTTCTGTAATAATCATTTAACCCTTTTTGTATTGTGGATCTGAAATCACAATCTGAAGGCTACCAACCAAACGAGTCATGGTGGGGAAAGCTGCCTCACTAAATTTAAGATTATATTTGAGTGAGAAACTTATAGCAAGCAGAATTCACACTGTTGTCAGTCCTCCAACTGAAAACAGTAGAGGTTGGAAAGGAGAGTTATGCATGAGTGATAGACAAGTCACCTTTCTACACTCTGTGGCCATTTATCATCTAAGTTTACTTCATTTGTGCACCACGTCCATTTAATATACTGAATCACAAAATGGTTCCTATGTATCTGACAGCTCTACCCTGTGTACTATCAGAATTATATTTTCATTTAGTTTTCCATTTTTTGTCATTCATTCAGTTTGTTTTTACTTCTTCCAAATTGATTTTACTTTCATTTTCTTTTTAACAGATAAAAAGCTATTAAATGAACCAATAAACTCTAGTAAGTTTTCATTTCATTATTTCAGTCATTCTGTTTTTTTTAATTATGTATATGAGTGGATGTGTTTGATAAACATTGGGGCTGTCACCTGGTTTCCTCATGTTTTAGAATCCTCTGGGGTACAAATATAAATGTGCAAGAGGGGGAAAGAGTGAGTGGGGAAGAGAGAGAAAGTGAGTGACCGATAGGAGAGGAAGGGTTGAGGAGCGGAGAGGAGGGGCGGGTAAGGGGACAAGGAGAATCGGCGAGGGGAGAGAGATTGGTTAAGGGGAAACAGTAAGAGAAGGGAGAGAGCCCGAGCAAGGAGACGGCGAGTGAGAGAGAAGGAAGGGAGGGCATGAGCTGGGAGGGAGAGAGGAAATGAGTGAAGAGAGGAGGAAAGGAGAACATGAGCAAGGAGGAAGAAAGGAAATGAGTGAAGAGAGGAAGTGTGAGTAAGGATAGCGGGAGAGAGTGTGATTGAAGAGGAAGATAATGTCAGTGAAAGGAAGTAGAGTGTGAGTAAGTGGGGGGAGGAAGAGAGGGTGGGAGAGGGAGTGAAGAATAGAGAGAGAGAAACCTCAACAGAGCTGAGCACCTTGTGATGAATCTCCATGCTCCCTGCCCGTTGGTGCCCGATCAATGTTGAAGTGTGTGTAACATTGATTGCTGTGTTAGTCTGACTCCCCGAGGATTAGTGTACATGAAATTATGTGATACGATTCCTTGCCTAACTGTTTAAACAGAGACATTAACAAATTACTATTTTTTCTTGTAACCTTGCATGTCTAACTAGATAGTGGAGCAAAAATGTTGAAAGAATCACATTGTGTTTGATTTCAGAGCTGATTTCTAGTTGTTGTGGAGCCCTTGATCTGTACATTATTAGGTGCTCCACTCATTACCTAATACTTTGACTAAAGTAAATATTGCTTGCAGTCATTGTTAGCGTCCCAGTTGATTGCGTGTCCTTAAGTTTGAAGCTCAAATTGTGATATTTTACTGCCTTCTCTTTCTGGATGGTATGTTTACTCTACAGGCTCTAAAGTAAATGATGTCCCATGGAAGGAATTGCTAGAAGTGATTAAACTTCCAAATCTGCTTTGCCTTTATAGTGCGTGGGATTGTTGTGTTTAACCATGTACAGATATGGGTATCCAGGAAAATATACTGTCCTTGGATGGTCTGCTGGGAAGCACGAAACAACTATTAGCTTGTGTGGAGCAATTGCAGAAACTCAAGTTTGTGGTCTCTGGAATGCAAAAGGTTGAGGGGCAATGTAGTTGAAGTTTTTTTTATGGCTTTGAAAGGAATTGAGGCAAGATAGAGAGGAAGTTTTCCAGCTTTTAATGAGTCTAGTGCCAGGGAAGCTAACCTTAAAATCAGAACCATTTTTTGAATAAAGTTTGAAAAGACTTTTCTGCTTGGGCTGATGAAAGTGCGGGGCATTCTCCACGCATAGTGTAAATCAGCAGATGTCAATTCATTTAAAATCTAAGACAGGTTAATTCTTTTTCGTGGTGAGGGTTTCCATGAAAGGCTCCTGTTACTCATTCCCTCATTTTGCACATGAGTCTTTGTTGCCAACTGTAAATGCCCTTAAGCAGATGTTGAGCTGCCCCCTTTGTCTGCCTGCTGAAGGTACTCCCTCCATTGCTGCTTAGGATTTCAATACAAGGGGCCACCCGTTTAAGATGGAACTGAAGAGTTTCTTCTCCCGGAAGGTGGACTGGATCTTTGAACTGTGCAGGCAGAATGATTGAATATATTTAGTGCCAAGATACACAGACATTTGGTATGTTGCAGGGATTCGAAGTTTGTGGTGTGGTCAAGAAAATGAAGCCAAGGTCAGGTCAATCTTGATCTTATGGATGGAAGGGGTCACCTGGCTTACTCCTGCTCCAGTTCCTGCAGAGTTAGAATGAGCAACAATGGGGATGTATTTCCTTGTCAGGAAGATGTGTGGTGGAGATAATCCGGCTGTTCTTATCCTTAAAGCAAGTGGTCATGCATTTGGGAGGCTGTGCTGAAGAAGTCTTGCTGAATAGATCAGCTTAGTCTTCTTGAATGGGTGAAGGTGTTCAAAGAGTAGAGTGACTTACCAATAAACACCCTTCATCTCTTTTCAATAGCCGCGGATTCCACTGCTGATGTGGCCTTGTACGCGGGTCTGGTTGTTGCCGTGTTCATCTTCGTGGTTATAATGCTGGTGCTCGGCATCATCGTGTACAAGAGGAGCTGCCGTGACTTTGACACGGACATCACCGACTCCTCCGCTGCATTGACCGGAGGCTTCCAGCCCGTCAACTTCAAAAAGGCCAGGCAGGGTAAGTGTTCGGAACCGCCTCGCCAATGCTTGGTCCTCCTGCTTCTCTCAAGTTCATCTGCTGGATGTTCCTGAGGTATTTCCTGGTGATGGGGGGTGGGGGAAAGAGTTGTATTTTTAAGGCATTGTCTTCAACCCCAGAATGTCCCACAACATCTGACGCCCAGCAGTCACTGTTACAGTGCAAGAAGTGTGTTCAGCAATTTGTGCACAGCAAGCTCCCACAGACAGCAACACGATAATGTCCAGTGTGATCTGTAGTTTAGTTTTCCCATCATTTTCTGTTTCTGGCTCTGTTTAATTTTAATTCAGCATCGTGTTTGGTGCAGACATTGTGGGCTGAAGGGCCTGTTCCTGTGCTGGACTGTTCCAAGTTCTATCCTCGCCTGCCAGACAGATCCTACCACCTTATCTTCAGCAACACATTATCAGAACCAAGAAGCTCAATAGGCAGGCAACTGCCCCAGTGAGCAATTCCTCCTCAGCTCTGTTCTAAAAGGACATCCCTCTATTCCGAGGCTGGTCTTGTACTCCCCCACCATAGGAAACGTCCTCTTCACCTCCACTCTATCGAGGACTTTCAACATTCAACAGGTTTCATGGGTATTCATGCATGGTTGAATGACTTGAACTTGAAGTAGCCTTGTCCTATCACAGACATTTCCTGTGTTCTGCTCACTCCCATCCTCCCCAGCCTACTGAAATTTAACTTGCATTTCCAACTTCTCCATTTCTGTCAGATCCAGTACCTTCCTGTTTTTGTTTCAGGTTTGCAACATATGCAGGATTTTTGTAATGCATTCTTGAATTTAGTGTCCTGAGTGAAGCTAATTAAGAGCAAAAACTTCCCATGTCCTTTTTGGATCCTTTACATCCATTAAGACCCTCAGCTTAGTCCCTTCCTCAGTACAGTCGGCCCTCCGTATCTGCGGGTTCTGCATCCGCGGATCGAAAATATTCGAAAAAAATTCCAGAAAGTTCCAAAAAACAAAACTCAAATTTGCCGCACCGAGCACTACGCTGAATCCATGCAAGTGAAGTGATGTGTAGGCATACCCTGCTGTAGCCTCCCGCCATTTCACAGATCCTCAGTCTCTCTCCAGCACTCATTGTTTGAGCATTGTTCGCCTCGCATCTCATTCGTTCGCTACTTATGTTGTGAGCGAGAGGAAGGAGCTTAAGGTTAGTTAGGGATGGCTGGCTAGCTATGTAAAGCACTACAGCCTCAAGAACTTAAAGATCATGGGAGAATCGGCATCGGCTGATTCCGAGGCAGCATCAGCATTCCCAAAAGAGCTACGATGGTTGCACCTGTACTGAACATGTACAGGCTCTTTTTCTTGTCATTATTCCCTAAACGATACAGTATAACAACTATTTACATAGTATTTACATTGCATTAGGTATTATAAGTAAGCTAGAGATGATTTAAAGTATAGGAGAGGATGTGCGTAGGTTATATGCAAATACTACACCATTTTATATAAGGGACTTGAGCATCCACGGATTTTGGTATCCGCAGGGGGTCCCGGAACCAAACCCCCGTGGATACCGAGGGACGACTGTGCTGCGCTAGATGTGCCAGCAGACATTTTGTGCTCCAGTGTCTGGGCCCAGAACTCTTGCACTCAAAGGTAAGCACACAGCCCGCTGAGTCATTGCTGACACAGACCTTTGCTTTTCTAAATGATGAAGCCATGGACACAAGCTAAATCCACGTCATTGCTTTCACCCGGTTTAATGAAAATGACAGTCGTTGCAAAGCCTTATCTTTGTGACAGCTGTGGCTGCATCGACTGCGTGGCAGGTCTATTCAGCTGTTTTGATGAGGTGTCAGTAGAAGTGCAAAGCCCAACAATGGCCGGAGCCTCAACTATTTATTAAAAGGATTGATTTTCAGTTTCATCAAGTACTGAAGCAGGAAATGAAAATAGTTTGATATTTGCCATGGTGGCTCTGTTGACTGTAAGACTTCAGTTAGGGCAAAGGTTTGTTGCAACATCTCACGTAGATGTTCTCTCAATATTCTCCGAAGCAGAGAATTATGTTTTTACACTGTACTGCTGCTGCAAAATAACCAATTTCATGTCATATGTCACTTATAATAAATCTAATTGTACATCAGAAAAAGAAGCTATTTGTTCACTTCAGACACTTTAAAAACTACTCTGTTTACTCAAAATACTGGAAATTTTTATGCTTTATAACTTCAAAACACTCAACTAATTCAAAGGAACTCATGGGAGTCCGAAAATACGGGTGTAACTTCGAGTTTACTTCAAGCGAGGCACACACATAATCAACGCATTCCTACCTATAACCCATAATGAACCAATCAGTCAACTTATACACAAAAATAACTCAAATATTACTGAAATACTAAATAAACAACAGAAATGCTCCCCCTTCAAGGTTCCTAATAACTCACATCTTTTAACGCAGTTCATTCCATATGTTAGTGGAATTTGTACCGGTAGTTTTCTTGATCTAGGAATCTCAAGCAGGGCACAGGGGAATTAGCCCCCTGCTCTCTGGGGATTTGGGTCACCTGTGTTGTTAGTTCAGCTAGGTTCCCCTGTCCTGTGCCATTTTGCTTCAAATGTTATTTAGAATACCCAATGACCCTCCAGCAAAACAGGAGGTGGAGAATATAGGGTGAGTGATGGAAGAAGGAAAGAGAAAAGAAATACAAATGCTGTTTTTATTGCATGGAAATAGCTTAGATTTTCTGCATTTCTTTGATGCTGTTTAGTCCTTACTGTCAGAAAACTTGAGTCAACCAGCTACTACTTGAACTCCTGTCTTACTGTATATGCTCATAAGGGAGCAATGAGATGCTGCAGAAGTCACACACAGCGGCACAGAGGGGTGGCTCAGCCCCTGTAGTTCAGGTTCAGTTCTGACACAGTGCTGTCTGTGTGGAGTTTGCATGTTCTCCCTGTGAACATTTCCCTCAGATGCTCCTGTTCTCTCCCACATCCCAAAGACAGTGCTACAAAATATCTTCAAAGCGTAATGTTGGAGACACAGCAGTGAATTTGCACGCAACAGTCTCCCACAGATCACAACTGCAGACATTCAGCTTTTGCAGTTATTTAATTTGTATTTTTATTTTTTTAAATTTTCTGGGATCTGCATTTTCTTGGCAAAGTCAGCATTTATGGCCTTAAAGTAGGGAGGAGTGGGCCACTTTCTTAGACCCTACAGGCCTTCTGGTGAAGGTACCCCCAATGAATTGCTGGGGGGATTTTCTGCATTTAGACCCAGGTATGATGAATGACTGGAGATTATAAGTCACAATTGTGTAGAACTTAGAGAGAAACCTAAAAGCATGATAATGTGGCGGCTAGCGTGTGTAATGTTGAATCAGATTTGCGGGTCTGGCATGTGAGACAGGAATTTGGTATATTAATCATTTATTTACAACTAGTAAAAATTCAACCAAACATTTATATTCCTCAAGTTATAGAAACTACAAAGCTGAATACTCACCAAATATACGTACATTCAGCAAACATACTTGGTTAAGAGTGCGCGCAGCACATATCTTCCCAATCATCATGTCCATTATTGCCTAAAACAAAGGGAAAAGAGAGCAAGCCCCTTCCACATGTCATTTTATATACCCAGGATATTTGAAACTGGACACCAAACAGCTATCCAATGGGGGAAGCAGCCACAGTTTCTAAACTAACCAATCATGACTTTCGACAATCAGAATAAGGCACGCCCCTACAAGACAGGGTAACACTATTTCATAGTTAGTGATTGTAAGTTAGAGATTCAACTCCCACTGCTGTCTGTAAGGAGTTTGTACGTTCTCCCAGTTTCCACCCACATTTAAAAGAAGTACGGTAGAGTTATTAAGTTGTGGGTATGCTACATTGGCGCTGGAAGTGTGGCGACACTCGTGGGCTGCCCCCAGCACATCCTTGGGATGGTGCAAACAACACACTTCACTGTATGTTTTGATGTTTCGATGTACCTGTGACAAATAAAGCTAATCTTACCTGCCTCTCAGTGGTTTCCCCACGCACCTGTCATTTACAGTCCAGTGATGTGGGAGATGCTGTCGGAGTACCCTGGGTGAGTACTGCAGTGTATTTTGTGGATGGTGCAAGTGCAGCCATTGCTACAGATTGAGTGAATATCTAGGGTTGTTGACGAGGTGTCAGTAAAGCAGTCCCCTTTGTTCTAGGTGACATCAAGCCCCCTGAATGGTCTGTGCCATTCTTTTTACGCTGTCACATCTGTTTTAGTTGTAACTCCACTTTAGGTAGATTTGGTCTGAAAGATGGAAATGCCAGAAGAAGGGGCACAAACTATTGAATCAGGTTGGGAATTCAGAAGAAAAGGTTTTGCCCAGGGAATGGTCAGAAGGGAGAATTTATGACCAAGATGAAACACAAATGCTTGAGATATGGGACGTCCCAATAGGATGAGATGGATCAGAGATTGAGAGTATGGATTCATGTGCCAAATGGCCAGATTCTTTGCTGAAGTCTCTGCAGGTCCTTGTGAATCTCAATGTTTTTCCATTTCTCTCTGTTCCAGACAACTCCCAGTTGCTGAGCTCATCGATCCAGCCAGATCTGACGGCCAACGCCGGCTCGTACCGAGGCCCTATGTATACGCTGCAGGATACAGCCGACAAGATACCAATGACCAACTCCCCACTCTTGGATGCCTTGCCCAGCTTGAAGATCAAGGTGTACAATTCTTCGATGCCCTCCTCCATGTTGGTGGGCGGAGTGGACTCATCAGGGACTGGAGCGCCAGGGACTTACCCAGGGGGCAACAGCAGAGACAACAACGTCGTTATGAACCTGAGGAACAAGGCAATGAGCTCACAACATCTGGGCACCTTGCCCAGGGATCCGGGATACTGTGCCAGTGGGACCTTTGGCTGTTTGGGTGGACGACTGACAGTGCCCAATTCAGGTTTGTGAATCATTTATTTGGACATTCTAAAACCAGCACACATTATTCATCACTGATTGCCTTTTGAACTGAATAACTTGTCAAGCCTGCTCAGTGGAGAGCCAACAACGGCTTTACAGTGCCAGCGAACACAAATCATGGTTCAATCCCCACCTTTATCTGTAAGGACATTGTACATTCTCCCCGTGACCAAGTAGATTACCTCTAGGTGCTTTGTGTTCCTTCCACTATTCCCTCTTTATTCAGCCCTGATGAAGGGTCTTGGCCCAAAATGTCGCCTATTTATTTCCCTCCGTAGGTCTTGCCTTTAACTTTAAACATTGCCCAACTGGGATCATAAGTGGGTTAACTACATTTATGAACTCCTCAGCTGTTAATGGCTCTAAGTTTGTGCAGCACTGTCTTTTTCAGTTACTCCTCTGTCCATCAGTTATCAGCTATAGCACAGTGCCATATGTAATCCAACATTTAATCCATTGTAATTGATAGCTAGTGGAGCTAGGACGTTGAATTGAGTTAGCCAGAATATCTCAGGAAATGGAGGGATTGGTTTATAGAATATGTAGACTGGAATCCCATTGATTAAGAGGTAGTGTTTAATGCAATTTTATAGGATTCTAAGGGAAATAGGTGAATTCAAGCATGGCAGGCTGTCTCACTTTATCCAGGATGGTGAAGGAAGAGCACACTGCCTGCACTTGAACCAGGACAATGGCTCAAGTGAAGGGGAGAAGGAACTTCGATATTAACTGGCAGAAAAATCATTTCATTGAATGAGTGGAAAATGTATGGATTAGACTCTGCGAGGAGGCAGTGGAAGCAGTTGGTATTGATCCATTCAAGGGAAATTAGAGAGATTGCCTGAAGCAAATAGCATTTTGGGATACAATATCACATTAATTTGAATTAGACTGAGTTATTTATGAAGTGCATTTAGGAGGAACTCAGTTCTCCAAACTTTGCAACGTTGGGTATTCATTGCCTTTGGTCTGGTTTGTTATACACACTCAATCAATTGCAAAAAGCATTAGATAACAGCTCCATTATCACTTGATTGTCCAATGTGAGGCCCTGGTAGAAGATGAACTAGGTATTCCTTTCCAATCCAACTGAACCTATTTTTCAAATGGTTTTCATAAGAAGATGAAATAGGAAGATAAGCAAAGGATGCCACAGTAGTGTAGTGATTAGCGTAACACTATTACTGTCCTGGGCATTTTGGAGTTCAAATCTGGCACCACCTGTAAGGAGTTTGTATGCTCTCCCCATGACCTTGTGAGTTTCCTCTGGTTGCTCCTGGGCCCTACATCAACTGATCCAACCCTGCCTTTGAAGTCACACTGTATTTTTAACTGTCTCCCCAATTAATATCATCAGTAGATTTGAGGCTTTTGTGAATGGTGGATATCTGGAAGTGGATGAATGAGTGAGTGAGTGAGTTTAACCAGGGCAGGATATGCACAGTAAATAGCAGGGCTCTGAGGAGTGTTGTTGAGCAAAGTGACCTTCGAGTATCAGTACATAGCTTTATGGAAGTGGTGACGCAAGTAGATTCAGTGGGGGGTGAAGTGGGCGAGTGACGAAAATGTGTGGTTTGCTTGCCTTCAGCAGCTGAAGCACTGAGCACAAGAATTGGGACGTCTTATTGCAAAGCGCCGATTAGGCCGTGCTTGGAGTGTTATGTGCATTTCTGATTACCACACCACAGGGAATGTGTGATTAAGCTAGGATGTTGCCTGATTTCGAGGGGGTGACTTGTAAGCAGAGATTGGATAGGCCAGGTCTGGGTTCCCTGGAGCAAAAGAAGCTGAGGGGTGGCAGACTAGAGATATATAAAATTTGGAGGCATAAACAGGGAAGAGGGCCAGAGTCTTGTTTCCCAATTGAATTGAATTTAAAGTGCACTGGAATCATTACTGTGCTACATAAACAATCAGGACTACATAAACAAAGCTGGAGTTGTAAGGTTTAACAGTTCGATGATGGTGACGCAGCTGGTGAAGCTGCTACCTCACTTCGGTTTAATCCTGACCTCTGGTGCTGCCTGTGTGGAGTTTGCTCACTCAACCTGTGACCGTGTGGGTTTCCTCCGGGTGCTCCAGCTTCTTCCCACGTCCCAAAAATGTGCATGTTGTTCATTAGGTTAATAAGCCACTGTAAATTGCCTCTCGTGTGTAGGGCATTGGTAGAATATGGGGGGGGGGGGGTAGCTAACGGGAATGTGGGGAGATTAAATTTGTTTAATGTAGGATTAGTGTAGACAGGTTCTTCATGTTTGTTGCAGACGTGGTGAGCAAAAGGCATGTTTTCTGGTTGTATAACTCAATGTAACAGCACCTTCTGAGAGCAAGGCCAGCCTAAGAATCTGGGCATTTCTAGCACATGAAACATAGATCATTACAGCAGAGAATGGATCCTTCGGCCCGTGATGTTGTGCCGACCTTCAAACCCACTCTAAGATCAATCTGGACCTTCCCTCTTACAGTGCCGCCATTTTTCTATCATCCATGTGCCTACCTAAGAGTCTCTTAAATGTCCCTGATTTATTTGTAGAATTTATAGTGTGTAAGCACAGGGTCGGTTTACCGGAATTTATGAAGGAAATTGGGGGTGGGGGGGGGTTCATGATTAGAACAGAAATGCTGACATGGAATATTTGGGCCAAATGGCCTGTACACATGGCTGTCCTTCATGTGCACACCAACGTAACTTCAGTGGAGCAAGTAAGGTTTAAGTGCTACCACCCTTAGGGCAGATTCCTATCCAGAATTCCTCCTTATTGCTGATATGGCATAACATTGTTTCATGTGGTGGACTAAATTTCTTCCTCTGCTTAAAGCAATTAGGCCAATGTCTGCTCTTGAAAATGTTGTGCAAAGACAAATATCCATCAAAGCACAAATCCGCCTCACTGCTAAATTCCGACCCAATTTTCATTGAAACCCAGATGAATTTATAGACCTCAGTGTTTCTGAATGCTTCTGATAAGAACAGTTGGTCCTATTATTTAGTTAGTAACTGAATCCACCACAGCCCTCAACAATAACCTGCATCAGTGTTTTGCCTTTTCCAGCTCTACTGGGAAGCTTTCCCATACAGTGTTTAGGTTGAAAAATAGGCCAGACAAATGAGAGCGTACACAGTTAATCGGTTTATGAATGAGTGAATGTTGGCAGCAAGTCACTATGAAAACCACTTCTCCAGATATGCAGTTGGTAATAACCATCCATGTGAGGCACTGGGGGTGGGGGAGAGGTTTGAGTGCTGTACACACACTTGTCAAGGAATTCATTCGTGGTGCCGAGCACTTTATGTGAGCATCAAAGCAATGTGCACGAAACCTTCATTGCATTGACTTGAGAGAACAAAACACCCAGACAAATGTACACTACATATGTTGCTGCCAGTCAGGGATGAATTTCTATTTGTCTGGCTGCACAATGGGAGGTATACTCACCACAATAGGGCTTTTCTCTCACCCACCCCCCCCATTACATTTTTGAATTCTTACTCCTCATCTCTCATATCCCCAGGACTCCCTGACACACTCCCTCATCTGAAATTAAATGGGACTAAAGCTAAGACCAATTCAGAGTCTGGATGATAATTCTATAATCTTTGCATTAGCCTTTGCGATGCTGGACAGCCAGCCTCTTGGTCAGCCAGCCCGCTGCTCTGGCTGCTGTGGTGTATGCTGAAGCTATTGTTAGGAAGCATGTGGGAAATGATTTCCTATGTAACTGCTGACGAGCCTTGTCCTTGAGAATCCCTTTCAACCACAGGTCATGCCTAGCAGGTGCAAATCCAGCCCAGTTCAGCTGCCTGTCATGACTCAACGGGTAGCACCCTTATCTCAGCTTCAGGAGGAAGACAGTTCAAGCCTTCCTCCAGGAACATAACTCTGCAAATCTGGGCTGATGATCCTCATGAGGCCCTGCTTATCCTCGTTCTTCACTTTGATGATGAGAAGGGGGAGAGGTATTTATCTCCATCAACCAATTTTACGAAGGCAGAGTCACCAGGTCATTATTAAGTTACTGTTTGGGAGAATAGTGTACACAAGTGGTGATGCCAGTTACTATCTTATTAGCATGACTGCACTTTAAGAAGTACTTTTCTGTAAAGCATTTTTGAGACATCCTGAAGGAGATGTTAAAGGTGCTAAAAAAATACAAGTCCTCCTCCCAACCTAAGAGAGCTGAATTTTAAAATGTAATTGAAAGCACAATGATGGATTTTCCATAGCAACTCTAACATTTAGAGTACTTGACCTTTGATCAAGAGTTGCCTGGGATCTGTTTGTGCAGTATGGCTCAGGGGATGATTGGGACAGCCTTGCTCAGGATTTGCAAACCCCACCCCATCCCTTCCCATCATGCTAATTTCAGGTTGTTCTTTTCTCTATATTGTATAACAACTGGGAACTCAATTTGTAAGCAGCCCTGTCTCCAGTTGAACAGGAACCAGTTGCCTAAACGTCCAAGGTCAGTTCTTGGCTTCAGCCATACATTTCCTAGTTTATTTTCATTTCCTGTTTACAGTGTTGAGCATGGTGCATGCTGCTCCAATATAAATATGCAAATCAAAGAGACATTTCAACTCACTTTGTCCGTCCCTGCTGCTGATGAGCTGTTCTGTCTAATCTCACTCCTCACCCTTTAAAGAGAGATTAAAGGTTACATTTATTTGTCAGATGTGCGTCAAAACATAAATGAAATGAGTTGTTTGTGTCAACAACCAACGCGGTCCAAAGATGTGCAGGGGGATGTCCGCAATTGTCACCATGCTTCTGGCGCCAATTTAGCAAGCCGACATCTCACGATCCCTAATCCATACCTCTTTCAGAATGCGGCAGAAAACTGGAGCATCCGGAGGAAATGCACTTGGCCACGGGGAGACCGTACAAACTCCTTACAGAGTGTGGCAGGAATTGAACCCCAATCTTTCAGTCCCTGGCCTGTAAAGCATGGCGCTAAGTGCAACGCTACTGTGCTGCTCTTGGGTCTGGCATTTCCAAGTGTCCATGTAGCTGTTGTTTCAATGCTTCACCTACCTGTTCAAGGAAATGGTTCCAGACTCCTATCACCCCTGAGTGAAAAAATTCTCCTCGACTCCCCTCTAGTTCTAACACTAATGTCATTTAATCCACCACTCCCTCTCTCTTCAGGAAACCTGCCTTTTCTTTTCACTCTCAGGTCTCTGATGAAATTTCCCAACATCTTCACTAGGGACTCGAGGACTCCCTTGAGTTTTTCCTCTGGTTATATCTTCCTGTGTCAGAGCTTGGTCAAAAGTGCCTGCTTCAGCAGTCTAGGGCTGGGCAGGTAATGTGGCTTGCTCAAGGTGCAATGAATATTACCAAGGCCTCAATGTTCACCTGCAACAGGAAGATGTTTATTCTTCCATTGAGTTTGTAGTGCTTTGTGGAGTCAGTGTTGGGAACATCCTTCCAGTACATTGGATGCCTGTAATAGGGAGAACAAGTCTCAGAAGTAGTTGGGAGTGCAGGGATCACTAAAACCCATAAAGCCATAAGCCATGTACCAGAATTGATCTTCAAACACTCTTTCCCTCAATCCACCAAAACGATATATCTTCCTCTCACAGGTCAAAACTGAGGCCTGAGTCTTTCTGATAATGTTCACAATGCTTTCATTGTGCTACCATAGTTTTAGGGAAAGAGTGTAGGAAGATCAGTTCTGGCACACAAACTTATGATCTGGTGGGCATTAGCGATATCTGTCCTCCCAAATCCTCCTAAGAACTGCACCCCCTTCAACTGGCATCTCAAGACACTGGAAGGATGTACCCAACACTGTCTCCACAAAGCACTACAATTCAATGGAAGGAGAAACATTTTCCCCTCTCAGGTGAACATTGAGGCTTTGGTTATCTCCATATGCATCTTGAACAAGGCCCATTACCTGCCCAGCTCTAGACTCCCAAAGGAGGCACGTTAGTCCAAGCTCTGACTTGGGAAGATATAACCAAGCAGGTAGAGATATTGCAAAGAAATGTAGTTCCTCACTGCCTTTTGGGAATTCTTGAACCATGACCCTTGACCCTACATTTTGGTAGGAATTATCCAAATAGGACATACATTGTAAATGGTAGGGCATTGAAGAATGCAGTAGAACAGAGTGATCTCGGAATAATGGTGCATAGTTCCCTGAAGGTGGAATCTCATGTGGATAGGGTGGTGAAGCAAGCTTTTGGTATGCTGGCCTTTATAAATCAGAGCATTGAGTATAGGAGTTGGGATGTAATGTTAAAATTGTACAAGGCATTGGTAAGGCCAAATTTGGAGTATTGTGTACAGTTCTGGTCACCGAATTATAGGAAAGATGTCAACAAAATAGAGAGAGTACAGAGGAGATTTACTAGAATGTTACCTGGGTTTCAGCACCTAAGTTACAGGGAAAGGTTGAACAAGTTAGGTCTTTACTCTTTGGAGCGTAGAAGGTTGAGGGGGGACTTGATAGAGGTATTTAAAATAATGAGGGGGATAGAGCAAGTTGACATGGATAGGCTTTTTCCATTGAGAGTAGGGGAGATTCAAACAAGAGGACATGATTTGAGAGTTAGGGGGCAAAAGTTTAAGGGTAACACGAGCTGGAATTTTTTTACTCAGAGAGTGGTAGCTGTGTGGAATGAGCTTCCAGTAGAAGCGGTAGAGGCAGGTTCGGTATTGTCATTTAAAGTAAAATTGGATAGGTATATGGATAGGAAAGGAATGGAGGGTTATGGGCTGAGTGCGGGTCGGTGGGACTAGGTGAGTGTAAGCGCCGGCACGGACTAGAAGGGCCGAGATGGCCTGTTTTCGTGCTGTAATTGTTATATGGTTATGTGATCAGACAAAGTAGTGAAGGAAAAGTTAGGGTGGTGTTGAAAGCCTTATCAGTGCTCTGGAAGACCCAGAAGATGTGTGTAAACAGCAGAAAGTGCACACCACCTCACAGACTATCCACCCCTCCATCTTTGATTCCCACATTAGCCTCATCCCTCACCTCAGAGCCCACATAACCAGAGTGGAAGCGAGTCATCCTCGGTCCTAGGGTATTGCATAAGATGAAGGAGATGGATAATTAACACACACTGAAATGTACTTTAAAAGTCTCAGAGGAGAAAATCGTATGAAATTTATATTTATGATAAATGTCATCTGCCATCCAGATTAACAGGAAACCAAATTTCCATTGCAGTCTTACTGTCAAACAGACTTCATTACTCTTGGCACCAGCAATCTCTTAATGTCAGGATTACTAGAGATTATAAATGCCCTCAGCTGTTTGAAGCGCATTCGTATAAAACTGCAGAGGGTGGCTTGAACTTATTAGCAGTAACTGTTCTCAGATTCTTACTTGACCTCCGCGTCACTGGGTATCATTAACAAATGCAAATATTCCTTCAGGTTATGGGACCTACTCTGTAGAATATAATGGTGCTGTTCCTGATTTTGTTTTTTTTTTCAATCTTTAATTTGAAAGGGACATAATTTTAAGGTGATTGGAGGAAGGTACAGGGGAGATGTTATAAGTTAATTCACCCTGCATTCTCATCGGGCCTAATAAGATTTATGCCCCACAACTCTGACCACTCCTCACGCTTACTGTTGTACACTGGCAAACATTCCTCTTCCCAATTAAGTTTCTCGACCTGTAATGTTGTCACACATCAGTTGCTTCCACAGATTCTGCTTGACCTGTTGACCTGCTCTTCCAAAGTTCTGTTTTCTTGTTCCAATATCTGCAGTCTCTTTTGCCTGAGTGACTTGAGAATTAGTAAAATAACTGTTCAATAGTAAGTGTTGCCCTAGAATCTTTTGTTTACATCTTTATCTTGTCTTGGTATGGTTGGTGACCTTGGGTCCCGGGCTTGAACAGAAAGGCTGTACAAAGGAGAATTAGGCTTCCAAGGCTCGTGTTCAGCCTGGTTGACTGCACTAAGTCTGCACACTGTTTCATCAGCTTATCATTGTGACTTGCCTTGCTAAATTTCCACTCATCCAAAAGGCTGTACAAAATGTCTATCTATGCTGTTCTGTTGGCACACCGTTTTAACTCTTTCCATCCTGCAACTTCCATGGCGTGAACTTGCACTGTAAACCGTGCACAAGGCATTAATAAATACAGCAATAAACACAGTGAACACACAAGAGAATGGTGCAAAGTGTAGTTGAGCAATGTGCGGTTGTGTCAATGGAAATGTTGAAGTGTTAATAAACTGAATAACAAGAGCGGTACAATTAAGAGGTCAAGAATATAGAAACGAACAAGTGATTGGTTCAGGTGATGCTTAAGAGGTGATTTTGTGTGTGTTGATAGGTTCAGAAGATGCCCAAAGGCAGGCATAACATAACAAACTTACATTCAGTGGCCACTTTATTAGGTACAGGAGTGGAACCTTTTGTAGTTTTCTGCTGCTGTAGCCCATCCATTTCAAGGTTTGATTTGTGCATTCATAGACGCTCTTCGGCACACCACTGTCGTAACACATGATTATTTGGTTTACCATCACATTCCTGATAGCTTGAACCAGTCTGGCATTCTTCTCTGACCTTTGTCATTTCACAGGGCATTTTTGCCCACAGAGCTGCCACATACTGGATGATTTTGTTTTTCACACCTTTCTCTATTCCGTTGAGACTGTTGCGCACAAACATCCCAGGATATCAACAGTTTCTGAGGTACTCAAACCACCTCATCTGGCACCAACGATCTTTGCACAGTCAAAATCACTTCGATCACATTTCTTCCCCATTCTGATGTTTGGTTTGAACAACAGCTGAACCTTTTGAACATGTCTGCATGCTTTTATGTATTGAGTTGCTGCCACGTGATTGGCTGATTAGACGTTTGCATTAACGTTACAGATCTACCGAATAAAGTGGCGACTGTGCTTCATGTTGACTTCACTTCAGTTACAGTTTTGTTTTTCTGTTCTCGTTCCACACAGGGGTCAGTCTTCTGGTACCTCAGGGAGCGATTCCACAGGGCAAGTTCTACGAAATGTACTTGATCATCAACAAAAGAGAAAATACACTGTAAGTGCTACATTTCCCAAAGCTGTTCTAGTACTTACATCCATTGTGACTTGGAATCATGGACCTTGCTGGTCCATATCACCCACAGAATTCCAAACTTGAGAAAAAAAATTTGTAGTTATTTGTGAGAATATTTGCTTTGAATTTTGCAAGCTTTTTCAAGGAATTTGAAATAGCTTTTCACATTCCTACAGTGCATTCTAGATTAAGTCATATCAGAAGCAGAAGTGTTGACCTTCCAATTCAATTTCGTTAAAGGTGAATTTTGGGCGATTCCTAACTAGAAATTGTTTATAACTCAAATGAAAGCCTTAACATTTATATAGAGCCTATCATATTTCAAAGCCATTGATAACCTATGTAAACCAATCACTGTTGTGACACAGGAGACTCAGCAGCCAATTTGCCTACAGCAAGCTCTCATGCACAGTGCAGTAGCATAATGACCTCATGATATGCCTTTTGTAATGTTGAGTAGGGGACAAGTTTGGCTCAGGAGTACAGTAGAGATGGCCTTCACCCCACTTCAAAATTGTGCCATGGAATCTTTTAACCACCTGAGGGAGGAAACAGGGCTTTAATCTCTCCTAAAATACAACAGCTCCAACCGAGCTGCACTCCCTCCAACCCAGGTCTTCAGTTATTGGAAAGAGACTTGAATTCGCTTCTCATTGAAAGAAATAATTTTTTCCCACTGAGCTCCTGTAGTAACAGTTGTGGACTCTCAAACCTTATGGTGTCACAAACTTGCAAAAATTAGTTTTAATTTTAAAAATTGCCCAATTTAAGGGCATGTCAACAAAAGGAACGTCTTCTCGATGTGATCAATCAGAATGAAACTTATTATTTCACCAATCATTGTCCATAGACATCAGGGAGTTGGTCTGCTCACTCAGCCCTTTAGAAAAGTCAGTGAATTTGTTGGGTTATTTTAATTGACTACTCAAACTAGAAAAGAATAAACTGGTAACCAGCATTCATTCATGCATCTTTATACCTTCCTGCACTACTCATACCAAACCTGACCTTTAAGAAACTTGAGTTAATCTTTGAAACAATATGAAAGTTGTTTATGCCCCTATGGCTTTTAAAGCTCTACAACTCAGCATCAGTTATTGGGTGTTCTTTCAATTCATTTCTTGTAATCTATTGGATGGTCCTGTGCTCTTGATATCTTTAGTCCAGGTGGATATCAGCTTGATGTAGTTTACAAGATATTTGCACATTCTTGGTGCATGTAGTTTTTATGCTAATTACATGTTCTGGGTGCCTGTAATTTTACATGGGATTTACATTCTTGAGGACCTATAATTTACATAACACCGTATGTGCTGGATGCCTGTAATTTACATGAGAGTTAGGTTTTGGATGCCTGTAATTAATATGACAGCTACGCATCCTGAATGCCTGCAATTAGTGTGTTTTTGCCGTAGTTTACATGATAATTGCCAGCTTTCGTTCACCAAAATGGATCTTTCTTAAGCCGAAATCTGAAGATTATTTCCTGTGGTCCACTTGCTCGCTCTGCTTCTTGTGAGAACGCAAATAGTCAGTTATGGATTGTCCATTTGTTAAAATTAATGGACAGGAATCATGTGTAACAGGCCTGAATTTTCCAGCTCATGGAACCAGTGGCAGACAGCCTGAGAGGTTTGAAAAATTACCCGAGTACTTCAATCCATTAGCTTAACTATCTAAACTGTCTCAATGTGGGTCAATGAATTTCCCGTATGCCAAACAGCCAGAGCAGGAGGCAGCAGCAAGCTTACTGAACACTGTGTTGCTCGTGTAATTGTTTAACAGAAAGAGTGAATAGATTTAGGTTGCATATAGCAATCTGTTGTAAAAGCATGTGTATCCTTGTACAAACACCAGGACATAGAGCCAGTTGGTGGTGACTGAAACCATTGATTGCGGTCTGTTAACATCATTGCATGCATACAGGGTATTGTGACTGAAATCCCATTCTGATGGCAGAATCTAGCTGGGTACGTTTACTAGGTATAAACAAGTTGTTTGTAGATATAGGAACTATTGTCCTTAGGTAGTGCTTTTAACAGGGGAGAAAATTTAGAAATCAGAGGTGTAAAGGGACTTGGAAATCCTCTTGTAGGATTCCGTTAAAGCAGGAGTTCCCAACCTGTGAATCCATGGACTCCTCGGTTCATGGTAGAGATGCATAGCATAAAAAAGGCTGGGAACCACTGCCTTAAAGGTTAGCTTGCAGGTTGAGTCAGTGATAGGGAAGGCAAATGAAATATCGGCATTCATTTTGAGAGGACTAGAATATAAAAGCGATCATGTAATGCTGAGGCTTTATAAGGCATTGGTCAGCCCGCACTAGAAGTTTTGTGCAACACACACAAAATTCTGGAGGAACTCAGCATCAATGGAAAAAAGTTCAGTCAGCGTTTCAGGACGAGACCCTTCGGCAAGACCCTTGGAGATTTGTGAACAGCTTTGGGGCCCTTACCTAAGAAAAGTTGTGCTGGCATTGGAGAGATTCCAGAGGAGGTTCACAATAATGATTCCAGGAATGAAAGGGTTAATGTATGAGGCGTGTTTGACAGCACTGGGCCTGTAGTAGCTGGAGTTAGAAGAATGAGAGGGGGTCTCATTGAAACCTCTCAAATATTGAAAAGCCTAGATAGAGTGGAAGTGCAGAGGATGTTTCTTATAGCACAGGAGTCTTGAATCAGAGGGCTCAGCCTCAGAATAGAGGGGTGTCCATTTAGAACAGAGATGAAGAGGAATTTCATTAAGCAGTTGGTGGGGAATCTGTGGAATTCCTTGCCACAGATGGCTGTGGTGGGCAATTCATTGGATATATTTAAAGAGAAGTTTGATAGGTTCTCGATTAGTAAGGGTATCAACGTTTATGGGGAAAAGGCACAAGAATGAGGTTCAGATGGATGATACATCACCCATGATGAAATGGCAGAGCAGACTCGAATGGGCCAAATAGCCTAATTCTGCTCCTATGTTTATGGCCTTTTGATCTAATTGTCCTTAAGTAGTACGCTTAACATCCCAAAGGCCTTCATAAGAAACAATGGGGATATATGACATCACTGGTGAGTAAATATCCAATCGGTAATTATTATTAGTTTTCTGCAAGTTTTTAGACTGGAATTGTGGGTATCCAAGGTAGACTATTACTGTTCCCCTGTTTGCTCCAAATAACTTTGCAGAGTCAATTAAGCACAGACAATTAATTTGCAGTATTAATGTTCAGCTCAGCATATCTTAAACTGCACACTGAGTGACAAGGAGCCTTTTGATTGATGAGCAACACTGATTCTTTCAGGGGGTTCAAGTATATGCATTCCATCAACCCAAGCCGTACAGGGAATCACCGTGGTTCATGAAGTTGCTGTTGTCTTGACAATAGCCAACCATTTTTGTTTAAACTGTGCCCATTATTTGTTTATCTCTTGTGGATTGACTGACGGGAAGTCAAGATTGACGGTTGAAAATTGTCCTTGATCATTGGCACTGAGCACTGAAGTCAGTCTGTGAAATACTTGGGTTATAGCTGGAGTCACTGCACTTTACTGCAAGGGTGGTTATTAGGTGTGTCAAAAATCAAACTTACAGAAATGAGCAAACATAGCAGAAAGAAAACTGCCATTATTTTTTTAAAAGTATCTACTAGCAACACAATAATAGCTCCACACTTATACTTAGTCAGTGTGAACTGCTGGTAGCTCTGATCTCTGTCTCCCACTGAGAGTGAAGAGCAACTTTTATTAGGCACCAGGCATACCATCTTTAATTATCCACAAAGTTAACCTAACACCACACATGAATTAGAATATGATGCATCCCACAATGTAATTACAATCATATTGCAAAAAAACCCAGAAGTTTCTACCTTCAATAGAGTTTACAAACAACATCTACATCTTTACACATCTACATTCCTAAAGAATAGAATATTCTAAAGTGTTTGCCAGGAAAGGCAACATAAAGCCAACCCTTTAGGGACCATTATTAGAATATACCGGGGGAAGTCATTGAAGGGTGCACACTCAGCGCAACGACAGCAGAATGACAAGGCAATGTTTGTGTGTGTGTAGATGCACGTGTATAAGGACTGCGTTTACCAAGCATTCTCCGTCACACAGTGCAAGTGAAGTTTGAAACTGCATACTTCCATACCTTACATATTTAATGCATACCATTGAGGTTTTATTTGCCTCTAGAATGAGCAACAGTTTGACTGAGTGTGCTGATATTTTCCAAGTCATTGATCCTGGGTTTATTCATGCATATACTTTGATATTAATTATAGACGAGCAGTAAAACAACATGTTTGTATTTATCCAGCGTTCTGCCCTCGCTTAAGAGTTCCCTGTTTTCTTAAGCTACACAGATAGGTAAACTCCAGTCCCAGCCTAGTTGTAGTCTGAAGGCTGTTTTATTATTCACCAACATGTTACAGTGTGCAAGGAGCCAAGTAAAATGGCAGTACTTCTTGGTGTTCTCACAAAAGTTAGATTCAAATTCTGATCAAAGCTCCCTCGACTTCTAACAAAGTTTTTCTAACTGATAGCAGCTAAATGAAATATACAAACAATATAAAATGGCCAACCTGATGGTGAAAGCTAATTGTTTAACAGTGCAATAATGAGTAATCAACAACAGCTGTGAACTTACAAGTAAGCAGTGAGATCTAGTACCGGTAATTAGAAATAAAATAACAAGCCACACCAGGAGGGACATAACATACAGCAAAATGGTTTGCAGGAGTGTTTGTAAACAAAATTTGATGCTGGGAAGATATTTGTTCAGATGGCCAAAAGTTTGGTCATAGAGAGAGGTTAGAAGGAGTGTAGTAAAGGTGGAAAAAGTGTGTTGTGGAAGCAGTTTCGGGGAGGAAAGAAATTGGTGCTGCTTTGAGTAGACAACTGCATCAGGTTTTTGACCTGAAACGTTGATAATACCTTTCCCCTTACAGATACTGCACAACCTGTTAAGTTCCTCCAGCAGATTGCTTATTGCTCGAGATTCCCGCATCTGCTGACCCTTGTTTTCAATATAGAGTATTTGTATATGTAAAAAAAACACTCTTGTCAGCCTCCTTCTCTGTTCTTGTGTATTGTGATGAATGCTACACCTGGCATAGATTCTAGAATTTAAGGAATGCCAGTGGGAAGTTGCTGCAAGTTTCTCTGTTTTGTCTCAGGGACCCGGAGACATTATGATGCAGCGAATCAAAGAAGGAACTGTGCTTGGTAGCTCAATCTTGAGCCTCCAGAGCTGTCTGTGTGGAGTTTGCCCTGATTATCTGGTTTCCTACCACATTCAAAAGATACACTGCTAGGTTAATTGGTCATTGTAAATTGCTAATGTAGATGGATGGGTAAAGCTGATAGGAGGGAAGCGATCACAGGAAAGTAAGTGGGGGTTGGGATCACTGAACGTGCTGTGAGAGCTAGTGTATACTCTTCTATTGTTTTGTAATGAAATGTGACATTAAAAAATAAAAACGGATTCTATAGTTCTTCAGGGACCACAAATGGACTTGCACAAACTCAAAAATTAAACAAGAACTAGTTTGTGGTCTTCAATTGGTTTGGCACACGTTGTTTTTGTTGCAAACGATCAGAGCAAACCATGTTTCTCTGGTTAATTCCAGGTTCCTGGCTTCTTCTCTGCCTCTGATTTTATTGTTTTCAAACAAAATGAAATAAATTTGCGTAGCCTCTGATTTCTTGCTGATACAATTTTTTCACTCCTGGGTGTAGAGAGCTCTAGTGCCCTCCGTACAACAATCATGGAGAATTATACACAGGTGCAGTGTAGAAACAGGCCCTTCTGCCCACAGCGTCTGTGCTGACCATCAACCACCTGGTTACATTGATCCTACGTTAGTCCCGTATCCTAGTCAACTGTCCCCAACCCCAGAATCAAAGCCTGGCTTACACAATTCACAGCAGCCAACTAACCTAGCAAACTACATGTCTCTGCATTGTGAGAGGGAACAGGAGAATCCTGAGGAAAACACTTGTGGAGAATGGAGCATACAAGGCGAAATGATGGAGGTCTGAAAGATTATGAGAGACACAGTGTGAATGGCCAGCTCCTTTTTTCCCAGGGGAGGGGGTGTGGGTAAAGGCTAATACCAGAAGACATCTGTTTAAGGTGATTGGAGGAAAGTTTAGGGGACATGTCAGATGTAGGTGTTTTACTCTGAGGCTGGTGTGTGCCTGGAACTCATTGCCAGGGATGGTGGTAGATGAGGATACAACAGGGACATTTGAAAGACTTTTAGATAGGCATATGCCTGTAAGAAAAATGGAGACATGGAGTCATACCAAAGTACAGCACAGAAACAGGCTCTTTGGCCCATGTAGCCTGTGTCTAACCATTTCAAAATGGAGGGTTATGGACTGTGTAAAAGGAAGGGTTAGATTGATGGTGGATTATGTTTATATAGATTGGCACAACACTGTGGGCCAAGGGGCCCATGCTGTGTTTTGCTGTTCTGTTTTCTATCTTGAAACCTACAGGGGCACAGAGAGAACATGCAAACTCCACACAGACAGCCGCCAAGGTCGTTATTTAACCTGGGTCTCAGTGGCTCCACTATGCCACTCTCACGAATGATTTCTTCAAACAAACCTTGGCGCTCAGCAATTTTCATACCTGACTTGATTGCACCTTGCCATAGAAAATGGCATGGTGCCTGAAGTTGTTTTAACTTGCCTTCAACAATAGTTCGACAGGCAGCCTCCACCCAGCTAAATGCAGGGTTGTGAGAGTGATCTGGTAGAAAGACATTCAAGAGGAATTATCCTAAATTCCTGTCTGGCAGAAATAGGACAGCGAATGTATTAATGCCTGCGACTAATCCCCAGGCTGTCATCAGCCACTCCTCATCAAGAGTACAAGCGTATTGTGACTGAGCTTCCTTCATGTTAATGCAGAGCCCCCTGCATCAGACTTGTATTAGTGCATCTCTTCCTCGAGTTTTGGCAGCACTGGTATTTAAGGAATGTGGTTTCATAAAAGTAACCTTTCATTTCGAAACGAGAATGAAAGAGAACCTTTTTATTTCACTGGAGATCAGCTTGATCTGTGGCCAGGTAGCAAGCATAACTTCTCTCAGACCTCCCTGGTCATCACAGAGCAAGACTCGTGATGATATCTTTTATATCCATTAACTGAAAATCAGTAGGTTTTCTACAAGAGCAGGCGCTGCTGTGGTGGAGGAAATGCAGCAGCTGGTTAGCGAAAGATAAGCTCCCACAGAATGGATCATGATCACCAGATGACCCAGCCTATTACCTCCAGTTAGCCTTTCCCCATGCCCTCTATACCAGCCCTGTGAGTGCATACGACCCTTTGCAGTCTCCTGATTCCAGATGCTCTGGTGATACTGTGGCAGCAGTTCTGTTTATAATGCATCCGTGAACAGCAGCAAGGGTGAAGCCTGGCAGAGGCTCTGTCCATGTACTTCTGCTGATCAGAGACGCTCAGGAAATGAAAGTATTTAAAATAACTGAAGTATTGACAAGTGAAAGAAAAATCCACTTAAAGCTAGATTAAACGTTTAATTTAAGTAAAAACTAATATTAATCTGCGTTTATGATAAGCACTCACTTCTGGTTTAAGATAAACGTTTGTAAAACTCAACAGGTCATGCAACACCTGTGGAGAGAGTTAAATAGTTAATATTTTCAATTGATCATTGAATTCTAACTGAAAGGTCAAAGATCTAAAATGTTAACTCTTGTTATTCCCACCGCAGATGCTTTCTGCTCATCTGAATATCCCCAGCATTTTCTGACTTTATTTCAGGTTTCTGGCATCTGCAATATTCTTTTGCTTGTTTATATCTTAGATGAACAACCCCATTAAGAGAATTGGACTGCAGTAGATTTAGCAGCTCTGGCAGGGGAGAAACTGAGGAGTCAGGTACAATGTGTATCCAGCCCTTCTGCTCAGTGTGGTTGGACATAGTGATGAGAGAAAACCTGGAATGCACTGCGGAATGTACTGCTGCATAACCTGATGGTTGGCAGCAGTTCTCCACCGTACCACTGGGGGGAGCTGTGATGAAGCCCTCTGACCAGTTTCCCTGTGTGTATGGTGTTGACTGTGGGATATGTATGGTCCCAGCCACTTTCAAAAGCCTAAACCTCATTTGGCTTCAAGATAGTCCCTCAGAAGAATTTACATCCAAGCCCAATGAGCCTTGGTTGAACCTCCAAAACCCAACTCCCCTGACCTTGCAGCACCCCCTCAGCACTCACATGTTCAGACTGGCTTCTGCCACAAGTTGGACCTCATTCAATAGAGGAGCAGGAAAATATCATTTAAAAAATTCCTAAAGGAGGAGGAATATGTTGGGAATTGGAGGAGTTTGCTGAGCAGGGTTAATCTCAGGAGAATGTATAATTCCTTATAGATAGCAGTGTATTTGAACCTGGATCGCTGGCACTGTAATAGGATTACACTAACCACTATGCAATGTGACACGACACATGATACATACACTCAGTACTCCTGTACCTAATAAAGTGGCCATTGCGTGTATGTTCATGGTCTTCTGCTGCTGTAGCTCATCCACTTCAAGGTTCAATGTGTTGTGCATTCAGGGATGATCTTCTGCTCACCACTCTTGTAACGCGTGGCTATATGAGTTACTGTCGCCTTCCTGTCAGCTGAAACAAGTCTGGCCATTCTTTACAAATCTCTTTCTCATTGATACCATTCTCTTTTGATCTCTCTCATTAAGGTGTTTTCTCCCATAGAAGTGCCGCTCAATGGATGTTTTGTTTTGTTTTTTGCACCATTCTCTGTAAACTCTAGAGACTGTTGTGCGTGAAAATCACAGGAGGTCAGCAGTTTCTGAGATACTCAAACCACTCCATCTGGCACCAACAGTCAAAAGTCACCTCTAAGTGTATATACTTAAAAAGATCCATGGATTGATGATTGTATATGAATGGAAATGCCCCAGATCTTTGTTCCATGACCTTTGTGGGCAAACTTTCTGTCTGTTCATCTGTTTTTGATCTCTGTTTTCAGAGAACTATACAGTATGGAAACAGGCCCTTCGGTCCAACTTGTTCGTGCCAAAGTCATACTAATAGAAGGAATCTGATGATATCCAATGTGTGAAATTTTTTTGAGACTGTATCCACCAGGCAGGATTGAGTTGACAGATCTTGTGTAGAATGACAGAAAGCAGCAATCATTCATAGAGTCATACTGCATAGAAACAAGAGTCCCATCCTCCTTTGGCATTAAGCACCCATTTGTATTAACCCTACACTAATCCCACTTCATTCTCCCTACATCCCTATCTTCAGCTCCAGTACCCGCTACACTTGATACAATTTATAGAGGCCAATTAACCTACCAGTCTGCGCATAATTGGATGTGGGAGCAAACCAGAGACCTGGGTTACAGCAAGAACATGCAGACTTCTAACCTGAGGTCAGGATTATCACTGTCACTGGTGCTGTGAGTTGACAACTCCATAGCTGCACCACTCTCCAAGCCCATGAACCAGGTGCCCAGTTTAATCCTAAGATGGGCAGCACGGTAGCATAGTGGTTAGCATGACACTCTACAGCACCATCGATAAGCATCCAACTCCCGTGGCTGTCTGTAAGAAGCTTGTACGTTCTCTCCATGACTGTGTGGGTTTCCTCTTTCTGACTTTCTCCCACGTTCCAAAAATGGAAGGGTTAGAAAATTGTGGACGTGCTATGTTGGCCCTGGAAGCATGGCAACACTTGCAGTCTCAGAACATCCTTGAATAACGTTGTTCACTGATATAAATGATGCATGTCACTGTATGTTTTGATGTACATGTGACAATTGAAACTAATCTAAGGGATTAAGGGAGCTAGGGCTTTACTCTTTGGAGAGAAGGAGGATGAGAGGGGATATGATAGAGGTGTACAAGATATTAAAAGGAATAGATAGAGCGGACAGCCAGTGCCTCTTCTCCAGGGCACCACTACTCAATACAAAAGGACATGGCTTTAAGATAAGGGGTGGGAAGTTCAAGGGGGATATTAGAGGAAGGGTTTTTACTCAGAGAGTGGTTGGTGCATGGAATGCATTGCCTGAGTCAGTGGTGGAGGCAGATACACTAGTGAAATTTAAGAGAGTACTAGACAGGTATATGGAGGAATTTAAGGTGGGGGTTTATATGGGAGGCAGGGTTTAAGGGTTGGCACAAAGGGCCTGTACTGTGCTGTATTGTTCTATGTTCTAATCCAAGTTCAGCATTATAAACCGTGAACCGTAAATGAGTCCTTTAAGGTTCCAAATCGAGTTGTCTTTCATGAGTTCTTATCAAATTTAACAATCTTACTTGGTGAATTCCAGATTGCAATATCCATACAGATATACAGCATAAGAATAGGTATTTCAGCCCAGCTTGCACATGCTGACCATGGTGTGTGTGTGTGTGTGTGTGTGTGTGTGTGTGTGTGTGTGTGTGTGTGTGTGTGTGTGTGTGTGTGTGTGTGTGTGTGTGTGTTTGTTATCCGTTTGCACCGTATATGCCTGCTATCAGGGTGAACTGTGAATGCTTCGAGCAAAGTTGAGGCATCAATAAGTTTCATTTGCATAGAGACATCAGGAAGCTATTTTGTCCAAAGACTTACTGAGATGCTATTTTTGGGAAGGTCATTGCTGCCCCCTTCTGATGATATCTGTTACTAGCATTGTTCCCAGTTTTTGGTTCATAGCTTTGGCTGGGTGGGGTGGGAGTGTTCAAGTGAGAGGAAATTAGGAAGTTTAAGAGAAAAGACTGCAATAACACAGTTTATGTAATGACCATCAGAGTGTGACGTGATGGAAGCAGAATTTATAATTGTATTAGTCAATTGGAGCGTAGAGTTAAAATAAGGAAAAATGATAGAATCCAAAAAAACATTTTCTCTCAATGAATAAGTGGCAAAAATAGATATAGTCCAATAATCACCAGAGAGACTTGGTTACAAGGTCACCAAAGATGGGAATTGAATATCTCAGAGTTATGTTTAGAAAATGGTGGAAGAAGAGTGAAAACTCTCTTAATAAAGGATGACATTAGGACAGTGGTGGGAAAGCAATTGGCTATGAACTATGAAGATTAAGATGTAGAATCGGTTTGGATGGACTGAAAACATTACTGGGAGCAGTATATAAACTACCCAAACAGTGGATGTACTGTTTTCCAGCAGATGAATCAGGAAATAATGGGGGTTTGTAATAACGGTAAGGCATTAAAACATGGATGACTTTAATCTTTGTGTAGAATTTCCATTGGTAAATGTGTCTTGGGGATAAGGTCATCGAAAATATTTGAAGTTTCGTTTCCTAGCATAATGCATCAGCCCAAACACAGAGCCCGATTATTTTATATCTAATCATGTGTGATTAGAACTAATTGATGATCTCCTAATAGAAGATACTGTAGGGAAGAGTGATCCTAATGTGATAGACTTTTTGCAATCAGTTAAGTGGCAAGCAGGTGCAAATTTAAATAAGTGTAGTTCCATAGGTGTGAAGGACAAATTGGCTATGGATATTTGGGAAGTTAGATTAAAATGTATGAATGCAGAAAAGGAGTGTTACGTTCTATTGAAAAATGGGATAAGTTTTCCATATGTGATAAATAAGCATATAGAGAATGGTAGAGTAAAAGATCTCTAAAGAACGTTTGTGGACCAAGCATTGACAGAAACTAGCAATAAATGAGAAAGTATTGATGGATAGGGAAAAAGAAACAGAACATGAGGTTAAACTGGCATGATGCATAACCAAGCTGAAAGATCTTCTACCAAGATGTGGTAAGGAAAAAAAAAGAAAGTCAAACAAAAGTACCATGGAAGCTCAGAGAGGGAAATTAATCATGAGAAATAAGCCAATATTTTCAGTATTCACTGTAAAGGGGAATGGAAACATACCAGACGTACAGTAATTGGGAATAAGGGAGACTAATATACACAATTAATATAACAAGAGAAAAACAAAGTTGGGTGAAGAAATGTGACTAAGGGTTGATTAATCTTTTGGAGATGGTAGTCTACGTCCAAACCAAACTGCAGAGATAGTGAATACATTGATCATGAGCTTCCAAAATGCTCTGCATTCTGAGAGGGTCTCGGTGGATTGGAAAAAAGCAAGTATCATGCCATTTTCAAGGAAATGCAACAAAGAAATAAAAAGGGAACTATGGATCAGTTCCAACATTCCCTAGAATCATAGAAACATAGAAACCCTACAGCACAATACAGGCCCTTCAGCCTACAAAGCTGTAAACTTAACTCAATCCCACAATTGATGAAAGCCAATGCACCATATGCTTTTTTAACCACAGTGTCACCCTGTGCTGCAGCTTTTAGTGTCCTTTGGACTCGGACCCCAAGATCCCTCTGATTCTCCACACTGCCAGGAGTCTTACCATTAATACTATATTCTGTCATCATATTTGACCTACCAAAATGAACCACTTCACACTTATCTGGGTTGAACTCCATTTGCCACTTCTCAGCCCAGTTTTGCATCTTATCAATGTAACCTCTGTAACCTCTGACAGTCCTCCACATTATCCAAAACACCTCCAAGCTTTGTGTCATCAGCAAATTTACCAGCCCATCCCTCCACTTCCTCATCCAGGTCATTTATAAAAATTACAAAGAGTAGGGAATCCAGAACAGATCCCTGAGGCACACCACTGGTCACCAACCTCCATGCAGAATATGACCTGTCTACAACCACTCTTTGCCTTCTGTGGGCAAGCCAGTTCTGGGTCCACAAAGCAAGGTTCCCTTGGATCCCATGCCTCCTTACTTTCTCAATAAGCCTTGCATGGGGTAAATGCCTTGCTGAAATCCATATACACTACATCTACTGCTCTACCTTCATCAATGTGTTTAGTCACATCCTCAAGAAATTCAGCCAGGCTTGTAAGGCACGACCTGCCTTTCACAAAGCCATGCTGACTATTCCTAAGGAATTTCCATTAAGGAAATGAAATCAAAGAGTTGGCAAAGCATAACCTGATTGGTCAGAGCCAATGTGGTGTTATGAAACAAAAATTAAGTTTATCATTTTTTAAATAAAAATATTTAAATTTTTTACACACAAAATGCTGGAGGAACTCCTCAGTTCAGGCAGCATCTATGGAAATGATTGAGCATTGGACATTTCAGACTAACACCCTTCTTCAGGACTGGAAAGTAAAGGGGAAGATGCATTTATTCATTTCCATAGATGCTGCCTGACCTGCTGAGTTCCTCTAGCATTTTGTGTGTGTTGCTTTGGATTTCCAGCATCTACAGAATTTCTCATATTTTTAATTTTTTTTAATCGTTCATCAAGGAGTCATTAGTTGGTTTGTTAAAGCAGAGCCAAGAGATGCAGTATATTTGGATTTCCAAATAGCCTACAGTAAGATGCTACAAAAATAGCTATTGCATAAAATAATGTTTACTGGATTGAGAAATATATATCAATGTGATCAGAAGAGTGTTTTTTTTTCATAATTAGCAATTTGGAACCAGTGGGAGTATGAGGGATTAATACTGGGATCCAACCGTGTTCACACCTGATACCCTCGCCTATTCATAGCAAAAAAAGATTGGGGAAAGTAAGTGCTGAAGTGGGCAGAGTCTGCAAGGTATACAGGCCATTAACTGAATAGACAGGCAGAATATAACTGGAGAAGTGAGAGTTAACAACTCTGAAAGGCGTATTTATAAAGGAGAAACTGATTTAAATGGTGTAAGACTATTATATAGTGGTGTACAAAGATCATTGTCATTGTTAGACATGAGAAGGCAGTGATCTAAAGGCAGTATTTGACTTATGTTTTGGATCAAGGTAAACCTGAAAGCATTGGAAAAAAATCTCAAGAGGTTGGAGCAATGTCTCACACAAAGGAAGATGGTTGTAGTCATTGGACACGGGTCCTCCAGCGGCAGAATATAAGTGCAGTTCCTCAGAGCAGTGACCTGAGCCTATCTATCTTCAGTTACTTCATTATTGATCTTTCTTCCATCATAAGATCAGAAGTGGAGTGTTTGCAGATGAGAACAGTGTACAATTCCATTTACAACTCTTCAGCATGGAGCAAAACAAAGACAACATTCAGCCATGGGTTGGCTTTTGGATTTACTACCAATGAGTTCCCCACTATTAATATTCGCCGCTGACCAGAAACTCAAGTGGACTACAACAGCAGGTCATGGGCCTGGTACCTGTGATGATTGACTCACTTCCTGGTACTCGAAAAGCTCTCCATAACCTGCAAGGCACAAGTCAACACTGTGATGGAACACTCTCCACTTGACTGGATAAATGCAGTTCCAACAATGTTCAAGATGTTTAGCATCACCAGCAGCTAAGCAATAGCATTTAATTCACCACCCTAAACGTTTACTCCCTCCACCACCTTACACAGTGGCTGCAGTGTGTATTATCAAAATGTACTGCAATAATTGACTTGGCAACACCCCCTCCCTCAAACCTCGACCACTTGGACAAGGGTAACAAGTCATGGGAACACCACCAGTGGCTCCCTTCCAAGCCTTAAGATGGAACTATATTGCCAGCCCTTTGTCCTTACTGGGTCTAAATCTTCCTCATCTCCTGTACAACAACATTCTAGAAGCTCCCTCTCAGGAGGACTGTGGGCATTTAAGAATTGAGCTTACCAGACCGAGAGCAATTGGGAATTGGCAGTATATACTGGGTTCATCAGAGTATCTAGGTCCCATAAGTGCATTTTAAAAGGTTGACATGTAGGTGCAACATATATTAAAGAAGTCAAATGCAGTCATGATGCAGGACTTTGACTCAAAATATCGCCAATTTCTTTCCCCCCAACAGACGCTGCTCAATCTGCTGAGTTTCTTCAACAGATTGTTCAAAGTTCAAAGTAAATTTATCAGAGTTTGTATATATTATAATATATTACCTCAGGAGTCATTTTCTTGCAGGCATTACAGGGAAAAAAGAAATACCATAGAATTTACAAAATACTATACATAAGCAGGCAAAGACTGACAACCAACCAATGTGCAAAGAAAACAAATTCTGTAAACTGAAGTTTGGAGTTTGTTGCTCCATGTTCCAGTATCTGCATTTTTAAATGTTTTTTTTAATGGTTATCTCTGTTCTTTCCACAGATGCTGCCTGACCATGAAGCATTTTCTGTTTTTATTCCAGATTTCCAGCATCTGCTGTTTTTAAAAAAATATGTATTTTCACCAGCCCCTCAACAATGCGTGGGAGCACTAGCCTGGGACTTGATACTCAAGTTTCCAGATTGGTCCTTGAACCCACAGTGTCTGAGTTAGAGGCAAGATTACCAGCCTCTGCACAAATCTTGGGCACCTGTCTTCGACACATCAGGGTGAAGATGGTTAAAATATTTAATCGAGGGTTGAATGTATATGGCTGTCGTGCCAGTTGACTAATGGGCAGTCTCTTGCTCTTCTTCTCAAAAGACCCCCATCTGAAGGCTCACAGACAGTCCTGAGTCCTATGGTGACTTGTGGTCCAACTGGGATGCTATTGTGCCGTCCCGTTGTTCTCAGCATTACCCACTGCGCAGACGTCTCCGGACCAGACTGGACCATTAAACTCAAGACGCAAACTCATCAAGCTGTTTGGGAGGTAAGGAGATGAGAAAGAGAGAGTGCCTTGCATTGTCTATAGCTCTGTTTACCTCCCTTTTATCTGCCACACAGCCACAGGAGTGTAGTCTCTTAATTTGTTAAATTTATTTTGAGATACAGCCTGGTAACAGGCCTTACTGGCCCTACGATCCTGGGCTGTCCAAATACACACGTGTGCCAATTAATCGACAAACCTGGATACTTTTCAGGGAGATAACCGGAGCACCCGGAGGAAACCATAGTCACGGGAAGAAGGTACAAAGTCCCTACATTCAGTGTCAGAATTGAGTCCAGGTCGCTGGGGCTGTAACCGCGTTACTCTAGCCGATACACTACTGTGCCATCCCAACGGATGAAACGTGGCACGGCACATGCGAGATCCCATAAGCATCAGTTAGGTAACCAGATGTCGGTTCAGTGATAACCTTGAATGATCTTCTATGTTGTCCAAAATCGTAGCATGGGACATCTCAGTCCACCTAAGCTCAGTCTGGCCTCTCAGCCAAAGTCAGCATGTCCAGTGGAGCCTTGGTTTTTGTGCTAGAACAAGAGTTTAGGCTACCCTCAGGACATTTATCAAGATAAGAAACTTAAGATAATATATTATCCCTTCAAGAGAAGAAATTTGAAGACCATTAACCCACGCACTGGGAATTGCAACCTGGTAATTTTACACTGAATTGGCTTGGATAATAGGCTGTACTCAGAGAGTCAAGCAGCATCTGTGGAGAGAAACACTGTCTGGGCATCCTTTGAAAGGTCATTGACCAACCCCCTTCCATGACAGACCTAGGCAAGCACACCTGTGTTGAAAAGGTTAGAAAGGATCCCTCCAGCTTTAGAGTAAGCAAGCTTCTTTGCAGTAAACATAAGCCAAAATACTTCAGAGAAAATACTAACTGGAAATCCAAGTTAGAACAGAAACTGAGACAGATGCTCAGCAGGTCAGGCAGCATATACGAGGGGAGAAATAGAATTAAAGTTTAAGGTTGATGAACCTTCTTCTGAGCTGGGAATGATTTGACATAAGCAGATTTTAAGGTGTCAAGAAAAGGGAAGGAAGCCAAGAAGACACAAGAGATTTGACGCCCTCAGCTCTGACATCGGCCATGACCACCTGCCTCTCTAACCTCTGCTGGGTCCTTCTGCTCCTCTTCCTTCACTATTACTCCCTACTCACTTCTAGTCTCTTAAGCTTCCCCCTAACCCTCATTCCCTCATCTTCCTTACACCCCACTTTCCCTGAACACTTCAACTCTCCTCTCTCCCCTGACCCTTTCAATCCTCTGCCCTCCAGTTCCAACCCATGCCATATCTTCACCATCCCCTCTTATCTTCCCTCTCTGAGGTGGAATGTCCTGTCTTCAGCAATGGTCTTACTTTTGTCTACCTGCGACTTCACCTCAACAAGTTCTGCACCCACCATGTCTCAGCCGGAAGCATCAACTGTTTATTGCCTTCCATAGATGCTACCTGCCCTGCTGAGCTTCTCCAGCATTTTGGGTGTCAAGAGAGGGTGTGTGGCAGGAGAGTTCACAAGGGAGATTAAATGGCAAATAGCAGAAAATTGGAGAAAGCTGGTAATCAGGCAAGAAACTTAAGATTGAGACTAAAGGATATGCTAACCGAAATATATGACACCCTGAATTTGGTTTGCACGGGCGTTCATAGGGCTCTCACCAGGAAGTCACCACATTGTAAGCAGCAAAGCTGATCAAAACCTTGACCCACTAACCCACTCCTCTACACTCCCAATTACCAACTACTTTATAATTTCCTGTCAGTCACAGGCATTCTTGTGCCTAAACATGGACATACAATCAATCTATGAACATAAACTATCTTAAATATTTATACTCTTTGTCTTTTTTCCCTTGTTGTGTTTTTTTTGCGCTGCATCGGAGGCAGAGTAACAATTATTTCATTCTCCTTTACACTCGTGTACTGGAAATGACATTAAACAATCTTGAATCTTTACATTTCATTTCTGTCCTTTCCTTGTGTTGCTGATGGCCATCCAACTGGAAGCACACTGTGCGATAAAACAGCACCGACAGGAATCTCCCCTGACGCCTCTTTCACGGCAATCAGAAATCCACATTGGCAATTGAGCCCTAAGTGCATAGTCTAATGCAGGAAGAATGAGCAGGGATAATACAATCTAGTCACATTACAAAACCTTCCTGTATATTTCAAATTAGGCCAATATCAGAGTGAAATAGAATCTGTCAGTTTGAGCGGTGTTTAAACAAAAAATTGAACCATGTTATTAAAGCATTTTACCTTCTGTCATCCAGCCTGACATCAGATTATAGACATCAGATAATCGTCTCAGGGTTATTACTTATGCTGAGATTTGATTGCTCTTTGATTGATTGATTTAAAAGCTGCAGTGTTGATTGCAGCTGCCATTTGTAGATTGTCTTTTAGTGGTAAGATGTCTCTCAGTTCGTCAACGGAAACAGAAACAAGAATTTGACACCAAGTCAGGCAGCAAGGTGCTGCATTTCCGGGAGTTCAGAGTGTTTCAGTGTAGTAAGCTCAGGATAGGTGGGTGAACAGGAGTCCAGATGAGTCAGGACACACGCCGGCAGTGTTTTAGCTTGAGTGTCCTGCAGTGGAAGTTGGCAAAACAGAGCACCAGTGATGGTGATGGGTTTCTCCAACAAATAAAATAAATTATTTCCAACTGTTTCCAAAAGTCCCCTTGGAGCGGATCACAGACACAAGAGATTCTGCAGATGCTGGAAATCTGGAGCAACAAACACAAAATGCTGGAGGAACTCAAGCCAGGACTGATGAAGGGTCTCGGCCTGATATGTCAACTGTTTATTTCCCTCCATAGATGCTGTATGGCCTGCGGAGTTCCTCCTACATTGTGTATGTGCTTGGTGAATGCACATAGGCTTTCCCCCCTTCGGGTTGAGCAAGTCTAGAGCTAGTAGTTTAGGATAAAAGGTGAAAGATTTAAGGGGAATCTGAGGAAGAAAGTCTTCACTCAGAGAGGGTGGTGCGAGTGTAGAATGAGCTACCAGTGGATATGGCAAATGTGTGTTCAACTGTTACATTTAACAGAAGCTTGGATAGGTATATGGATGAGAGTGAAGTCTGGATAAATATGGAGGGTTATGGTCTAGGTGCGGTTCGATGGGACTAGGTAAAGGACCAGGCCAGCATGCACTAGATGGGCCAAAGGTTGTTTCTGTACTGTAGTGTTCTATGACTCTAAATATCTTTCTCTCCAGGTGCTGCCTGATCTCCTGAACATTTCCATCATTTTCCATTTTACTTCAAATTTCCAGATTCTACAGGGTACTTTTTTGTTTTTTGATTGCTATAAAAACACAAGTTTTGTTGCCACCACCTGAATTGAGCTGCTGGGTGGGAACGATGAGAAAATTAAATGGGATTAAAGTAGGATTAGTGTAAATGTGTGCTCGATAGTTGGTGTAGACTCAATGGGCCAGTTTCCATGCGGACACTACTCACCCTACAAACAGCCTTTTCCAAAAACTTCCTTCTGTAAAGATATAGGAGCAGAATTAGGCCATTTGGCCCATCAAGTCTGCTCTACCATTTCATTATGGCTGATTCATTTTCCCTCGGCCCCAATCTCCTGCCGTATCCCCATATCCCTTCATGCCCTGTCTAGACAAGAATCAATCAACCTCTGCCTTAAATATACGTAAAGACGTGGCCTCCACAGCTGCCTGTGGCAAAGGATTCCACAGATTTACCACTCCCTGAAGAAATTTCTCCTCATCTCCATTCTAAAAGGATGCCCCTTTACCGTGGGGCTGTGTCCTCTGGTAAAGCACTATAGAGATATTAAAAGAAAAACTTCACACCGTCTTAAAAGTCTCTGGGTAATCTCTGATCAATCATTCTAGTTAGCCCTCCCAACCTCCCCTCTGTCTATCACTTCAGTCTCTGACTGCACTGTAAAGACTTTAAACCACTTTTTATAATGCTGTTTGAATTTTAAATGCATGCTGGTATTTATATATTTATGCACATTTGATTCTATATCTGTACTTTAACCTCTAGCTTATTTCTGTACAATTCTTTATTCCTTAGAGTTGTTGACTTTTTTTTGTTGCATGTCACACCAACACAGCACGGCAAGCACTTGTAAATGTAAGTGGTGAATAGAGTTGATCTGCAGTGCTGTATGACCCTCTGAATGTTTCTGTGTGCTTTCAGGAGGTGGTGACATTGGAGGAAGAGAACTTAAATACGCCCTGCTACTGCCAGTTGGACTCGCAGTATTGCCACATCCTGCTGGATCAACTGGGAACATACGCACTCGTTGGGGAATCGAACTCCAGGTCGGCCATTAAAAGACTGCAGCTGGCCATATTTGCACCGATCTCATGCACGTCTCTGGAGTACAGCCTTAAAGTATACTGTGTGGAGGATACCCCTGATGCCCTGAAGGTACAGTACCTTGTGGTGGTTTGGCATTCACAACTATGGACATAAGAAATGGAAGGAGTCAGAGAAACTGCCCCTCAGGCTTTCTGTATCCAGTGGCTCATCTGATATTTCCATGTTTCCTTCATGGTGTAAAGTATGCCTTTTGGCCCATTGAGTCTCTGCTGGCTCACTGAGCATTCTCCATTTCCCCAGTAGTTGTGCTGCAGCCATTCCTCCCCCACTATTGCCACCAAATCCCAGAGAATTCAACCTCTTAAAATGATAGGTGCAATTTATAAGTGGCCAACTATGCTACAAATTTGCATATGTTTGGGATGTGGGATGATATGCCAACCCCCATGGGACTGCACACAATTGCAAGGAGAAAGTGCAATCTCCATACAAGTACCACCCACCGGATCACTGGAACTGTGAGGTGCAAACTGTATTGCAACATAGAAGATTACAGCACAGCACAGGCCCTTGTGCTGACATTTTGACCTACTTGAAGATCAATCTAACCCTTTCATCCCAATCCCACATAGCCCTCCACTTTTCAATCATTTGTGTACCTGTCTAAGAGTCTCTTAAATGTCCCTAATGTATCCTCCTCTAATATCACCCTGGTAGCGCGTTCCATGCACCCACATTCTCTCTGCAAAAAAAAACCTTTGACATACCCTCAATACTTTCCTCCAATCACCTTAAAATTATGCCCAATCTGTTAGCCGTTTCTGCCCTGGGAAAAAGTCTTTGGCTGTCCTCTCAATTTTTGCCCCTTATCATTTTGTATACCTCTATCAAGTCACACCTAATCCTTCACTCCAAAGAGAAAAGCCCTAGCTTGCTCAACCTACCCTCATAAGACATGATCTCGAATCCAGGCAACATCCTGGTAAATCTCCTCTGCATCTTCTCTAAAGCTTCCTCATCCCTCCTTGCTGCACACTGTATCTTGACTCAAATTTCTCGCCTATTCCCCCATAAATCTTAATGTCCATAGGTCCCCAAACCATTCATTAATAATGGGCCAAATCTTAATTTTAATTCTGAAATTGATAATCTTTTGATAAGCAACAATGCTGAGGGATTGCTAAGCAGGCGTGGCCTTGTGGAGTTTAGCCGTGACTTCATTGGACAGGCTTAAGGGGGTTTACAAACCATTCCTCTGTTTCAAACTCCTGCAGACCCATTCTTACCTATAGATCACTTTCAATGCAGTAACCTGCATTTGTCAGAGGGCACAGAATTCAGTTGGCCAACAGAAAAAGGAATCAGTCAATTCAAACAAAATATTGAGTGTTGTAAGTCTGCTCATGTGGCTGCTAGTATAGTCCTATTGCAAAGTTTAGAAGATAGGGCAAGAAGGTTATGTGGGATTAAGATTCAGATCAGCCATATGAGTGAACACAGTCAAGGGCCTAAGCCCTGTTATAAATACGAGAAATGTTTCCTGGGTTACTGTTCTCCTCATTATCCTAAGACTGATGTCAGCCTGGCCAAGGACCATGACAATCATTCCTTGTTTTAGAAAAGGGACGATTTCTTCAAAGTCATTTCATTGAGGCAAAAGGGCAGAATAAATGCATTGTAGGTATTTTCAAATTCTCATTTTCTTTGGTAGTGAATGGTGTGCAAAATGGCAAATGCAGAATGGCAAAAAGTAAATTGTAATTCAAAGTCAATAAATAGAACTGTCATATCTGTTTTGGGGTGATACTGTTGCCGTTGTGGTGGTTGAAGTAGTATTTGACCTACAAAATGTTTGTGCCTTGTTGTAGGAGGTGCTGGAGCTGGAGAAGACTCTGGGTAGTTACTTACTGGAAGAACCCAAAAGCCTGCTGTTCAAAGACAGTTACCACAACCTGCGGCTTTCCATACACGACATTCCCCACTCCCTCTGGAGAAGCAAGCTGCTTGCCAAGTATCAGGTAGGAGCCAAGTAATCCCAGCATCATCAGACTGCTTTAGGGAAATTGAGAAAGGAAAAGGTTGCTGAACTGAACCAACAAACAGTTCATTGGTTAGGTTTGGCAGCTGAAATGAAAGCAGAGGCCGGGTGCTGATGTCTGACTGCCTCGCCGTCAGAGGTGTGGTTTGTCAGCTGGGTCTTCATCCCAATGGTGTATTGTTAGCTGGGTATATTTCAAAGAGAAAAGTAGTCCTTATTTTCCCTGTCAATACTGTTCCCCCAATCAACACCTCAAACATAGGTGATTCAGAAGTGATCATATCACTGTCTGTGTGATCACGCTGTGCACAGATTTGGATGAGCTAGAAATGCTGAGCTTGCCTGTGGTGACCATGTCCAATGTATTATTAACTCACCAGAAATGTCCAGCTATGCAGGCTGTTGCTTGTCTGAATAAGCCAGCAGCATTCAACAGCACGGACTCTCTTTAAATAAGAAGAAAAAGTGGGGTTCTTTCAGTCCTCTGCCATTTGTTCCCTGCACATTTGATCTTTGGTAACATCAAAGAATTAACATTGCCTTTATCTTAACACTACCTTAACCTTAACTCTTACTGAAATAGAGAACAGCTGGAAAAACAACGGCAGGCAGAGTCACTGTGGCAACTGTTGACAATAATGAATGGGTAAAATATCTCAGGTTTGCCTTATATTGGGTACAGGCAGACCGCAGGAGCCATTGTGTATGGTACAGGCAGACTGGGTGAGTCATTGTGTGGGGTACAGGCAGAGTGGCTAAACTGTTGTGTGGGGTACAGGCAGAACAGGTGAGTCACTGTGTGGGTTACAAGCAGAGCAGATAAGCCTTTGTGTGGAGTACAGTTGGAACAAGCAAGCCACCATGTGTGGGGTACTAGCAGAACAAATGGGTCACTGTGTGGAGCACAGGTGAAACAGGCAAGCTGTTGTATGGGGTACAGGCAGAACATGTGAACCCAGAGTAGTAGATGGAGGTGAGCATTGGAAATACTGACACTATCAGGGGCATCTCTAGGTACTGAAGCACCCCTTAGGACACTTTGCTCATTAGCAGAATGAAAATGGAATACATCTCCAGCCAGCTTGCAAGTTGTTTCTGTCAACTCATTTTTCTAACCACACTCTCTCTGACTTGATGCACGGTGGTTCAAAGTAACCGAACATCCCTCTATTTTTGTCTTTGCAGGAGATTCCATTTTACCACATCTGGAGTGGAACTCAGAGAGCACTGCACTGCACCTTCTCACTGGAGAGGTACAGTATGGCATCGACTGAATTCTCCTGCAAAATTTGTGTCCGACAAGTAGAGGGAGAGGGACAGATATTCCAGGTGCATACAGTCATCGAGGAGGTAAGACCATCCTGGTGGACTGTCTCTTTGACAGATACCAACACTGAACAAATTTGTTCGCTAAGAATGGCCACTGGGAATATGAATTAACGAGCCTCATGAACACCAAAGAGGAGAGACAAAGTGGGAGAGAAAATGGGCATTTTATTTTCTTCACCTGTCCTGCTTGAAGAACTTACTGACACTAATGTCAGCTCAACAAATCAGTGGAAGGATTTAAACATCTGTCTTGACCTGAAGTGTCGTCTGTCCATTTCACTCCAAAGATGTTGCTTGACCCACTAGTTTCCTCCAGAGATTTTTTTTGCTCCAGATTCCAGTACTTGCATCCCCCTCTCAATATTTAAACACCCAGAAGGAGCTCAACAGGTCAGGTAGCATCTGTGGGAAGGAGTAAAGAGTCAGCGTTTCAGGCCGAGACCCTTCATGAGTCCTGACGAAGATTTACGGCCTGAAACATCGACTATTTATTCCTCTCCACAGAAGCTGCATAGCCTGCTGTGTCCCCCAGTAATTTGTGTGTGTGTCACTCTGGAACTGCAGTATCAACAGAATCTATTGTGTTTAAACACCTTGCTCATTTTTATCTCATACAATGAATATAGCTCTCTGCTCCTTCATGTGTATGTATGTATCCAACTTCCCTGTATAGGTATATTCATATTATTGTTAGTCACATTGTGGGAGTGAGTTCCACAATTTCACCACTTGTTTTAAAGGAGAAAACACAAAATGCTGGATGAATTCAGTAGGTCAAGGAGCATCTATGGGGAGGAATGAACAGGCAATGTTTTGGTCTGACACCTTTCATCGGGACACAGGACGTGGGTTAAAGGGTTATTTCTGAATTCCAGATTGGAAGCATTACCTCGTTAGTTCCTAGTTCTGATCTCTGTCCCAGACATTGTTATACAGTGTAGAAACAGACCCCATATTCCACCCAGCCATTTGCACTAATCCTACTTTATCCTCGCCATATTCCTTTCAGTTCCCTGCCACTCACCAGTACAATGGAAACAATTTCCAGGAGTCAATTAACCTGCCAAACCATTCAGCTATAGACTGGGGAAATAAACTGGAGCACCTGGAGGATTTCATGCAAAATTCACCAAGGACCAAAGTCGGGATTGAACAGGGGAACACTGGAGTTATAAGGCATCGGCTCAGCTCACTAATCCACTAGCTCCCCCATTTTCTCCACTTCTATCCTAACAAACCATTTCAGAATCTTTGAGATCCATTATCAGGTTACTGTCAACCATCCTTTGTCAAGCTCAAGTTAATTATTATGACACAAGTTGAAAAGCGAACAGTGTAATGTTACTTGCAGTTCGCAAGTGATGAGACGTGGGTGGTGGCCTGTTCCCCATCCTAACAGTTTTTGTCCTATTGCCACAGTACCTCCTGCCTTATGGTAGGGAGTCAGAGATTGTTACACAGATGGGAGGGTTTGCTGACAATGCTAAGGGCCCTGCATAAGCAGCACTCCTGATAAATATCTCTGAAGGGTGGAAGAGGGACCCCCATAATCTTCTCTAGCAGGATTTGCAGTCAGGTCCCCTGCAATTTTCATACCAGATGGTGATGCAACTGGTCAGGACACACTCAATGGCGCACCTGTAAAATTGGTTAAAATGGAGGCAGGGCAGCCTCACACATTTCAGTCTCTTCAGGAAGTAGAGACACTGCTGTCCTTTTTTTTGAACAAAGAAGTGATGTTGAGGGTCCAAGTGAGATCATCCATTATGTACACTCCCAGAAGCTTGGTGCTTCAGTTCGCTCCACGGAGCAACTATTTACGTGCAGTGAGGCCCTGCTTCCTGGTGGTTATATCTCCTCCTTGCTGACCATCGACATTGGCGCACCTCAGGGGTGTGCGCTTAGCCCACTGTTCTATTCCCTGTATACCCATGACTGTGTGGCTAGGCACAGCTCAAATTCTATCTATTAATTTGCTGATGATACAACCACTGTTGGTAGAATCTCAGATGGAGATAAGAGGGCATACAGGAGCGAGATAGACCAGCTAATTGATTGGGCTAACAGCACCAACCTGGCACTCAATGTCAGTAAGACAAAAGAGTTGATTGTGGACTTCAGGAAGGGTAAGACAAGGGAACATGAATCAATCCCCAAAGAGGGATCAGAAATGGAGGGAGTGAGTAATTTCAAGTTCCTGAAATTACTCTCTGAGGATCTAACTCAGTCCCAACATATCGAGGCAGCTATAAAGAAGGCAAGACAACAGCTAAATTTCATTAGGAGTTCGAAGAGGCTTAGTTTATCACCTAAAATGCTCAAAATCATCTATAGTTGTACTGTGGAGAGCATTCTGACAGGCTGCATCACTGTCTGGTATGGGGACACTACTGCACAGGTCTAAAAGAAGCTACAGAAAGTTGTAAAATTAGTCAGCTCCATCTTGGGTACTAGCCTCCATAGTATGCAAGACATCTTCAAAGAGCTGTGCCTCAGTAAGTCAACGTCCATTGTTAAGGACCCCAATAACCCAGAATATGCCTTCTTCTCATCGTTTCTGTCAGGAAGAAGGTACAGAAGCCTGAAGGCACATACTCAGCGATTCAAGAACAGCTTTTTCCCCTCTGCCATACGATTCAGAAATGGACATTGAACCCATGAACACTACCTCACTTTAAAAAAATATATATATATTACTTCTGATTTTGCACTATTCTATTTGTAATCTATTTATGTACATACTGTAATTGATTTACTCCTTTTTTTCTGTCTATATTATCATGTATTACATTGAACTGCTGCTGCTAAGTTAACAAATTTCACGACACATGTCGGTGATAATAAACCTGATTCTAATTATAATCTCAGTTCTGCAGCACAGATTCAGCATGTGCAGGTTTTATTTTTCTGTTATTTCTCACAGTTAATATTCCAAGCCATCTCTCAGAATGCTTTTAACTCTGAAGTAAAGAACTTAAAAGCAAAAGACATCGATGGGGGAAGGTTACAGATTACACCTGAGCATTCAGATCAATCATTTATAATTTGCTTTGGGGAAATCGTTCATAGTTTTGAAAACTTCCTCCAGGATTCTTCTCTACCTCCCCATCAGTACCCAATACATAATCACAATTAAGGATAGACACTTATAGCTGCCTTCATTATTGCATTCATTTATTCCAGTGGAGTTCTGAGGTACCTTTTCCGTTACAATACTTCTGGTATGCAGCACTTTTAAAATGTGCAAACAGTCCTTGGATTGTAGTTGGCCAAATGCTCTCAGTGGCCACCTTTTTATCTACGTACTGTATCTAATAAATTAGCCACTGAGTATATTTTCATGGTCTTCTGTTGCTGTAGCCCATCCATTTCAAGGTTCAACATGTTGTGCATTCAGAGATGATCTGCACACCACTGTTGTAACCCATGGTCATTTGAGTTACTGTCACCCTCCTGTCAGCTTGAACTTGTCTGGCCATAATCCTCTGACCAGACTCTCAATTACAAGGCATTTTTCGTCCGCAGAACTGCTGCTCACTGGATTTTTATTTTGGTTGTTTCTAGGTTGTTGTGTGTGAAAATCCCAGGAGATCAGAGTTTCTGAGATACTCAAACCACCCCATCTGGCACTGATAATTATTCCACGGTCAAAATCACTTAGATCACATTTCTTCCCACTTCTGATATTTGGCCTGAACAGCAACTGAACCTCTTGACCATGTCTGCGTGCTTTTATGAATTGAGTTGCTGCCACATAATTGGCTGATTAGATATTGCATTAACGAGCAGGTGTAACTAATAAAGTGGCCACTGACTGTATCTTACACTGATTCAGCATTTGGTGGCATATTGACAGTGTGTGCAGCCACTGCCAAATGGTGCCAGACACTTGAGTTTATTCCTGATCACCAGTATGGTCTGTGTGAAGGTTTCACAACAAACTTTGACAAACTTCTATAGATGCACAGTGCTGAGTATACTGATAGGTTGCATCACAAATTCATATAAAAGTGCCAATGCCCAGGAATGAAAAAATCAACAAAAAGAGTGGATACAGCCCAGTCCATCACAGGCAAAGCACTCCCCATTATTGAGCATATTTACAAGGAGAGCTGCCACAGGAAAGCAGCGTCCATCATCTATGTTTGAATTTCCCCATGGGAATGAATAAAGTATCTATCTATCTATCTATCTATGACCCCATCATCCAGGCCATGCTCTCTTGTCGCTACCACCATCAGCCAGAAGGTACCACATCACCAGGTTCAGGAACAGTTATTACCCTATAACCATCACCTCAACACTGAACTGACTCCACAACCTATAGGCTCATTTTCAAGGACTTTACAGCTCATGTTCTCAGTATTACTTATTCACTTTTTTTTAATTATTTGCACTATTAGTCCTTTCTTGCACATTGGTTATTAGTCAGTCTTTGTTATTTATAGTCTTTCATAAATTCTACTGTATTTCTTTATTTTCCGGTAAATACCTGGATGAAAGTGAATCTCGGGGTTGTATTTGGTGACATATATATATATATACTTTACTTTGACTTTTTCATGTTCTTCTTGTGACTGGGCTTCCTCCCACAGCCGAAAGGCAAACAGGTTGGGAGATTTATTTGGCCATTTGTAAATTGCCCTAAATGTTTGAGTGAAAGAATCTGGGGGAAATTGGTGAGAATTGGTAGATTAATTGGCCATTTGTACGCGCTGCATAATGTGTGAACTTTAGGGAGAGTTACTGAGAATGGGGAGAGATAAAAACGGGATTAATTTAGGATTAGCGCAAATGAGTGGTTGCTGGTCTGCATGGAGTCAGTAGGCCGAATGGCCTGTTTCCATGCTGTGTCTTTCTATTTCCCTATTTCTCAAGGTCAACTATCCTCGGCTTCCAGGCTTTGATCTCACTGGGTAACTTGGCACACCGTAGCTGTTGAAAACTGCAGTGGCTTGTATCAGCCTCATACATAAAACCTGACTTGCTCTCATTTTATCAACTTCTGCAATGGCAGAAAGTTATTTCTCTCATTCCACCAAAACAAAGGCTGTACAGTGACTCCCTTTGGTGAAGATTAAATCAGATACAGAACCAGGAACTCTTATTAAGTTACAGTCACACTTTGACCACAACAACTTGAATTGACATGGAATGTGGAGACTCACCACCAGGGATTTCACAGAGTGGAATAGTGTGACTGCATATACTGTTTGTTCGCAGAGTGAAAGGTTGCGGTCAAAAGTGCAGGGGAGGCATTTCAAAGCTGAGAGGGGTTTAACAAGAGAAGCTGGTTGAGCACTTGGCTGATCTCCCAGGGCTATGTTAGATGGTGTCAATCTGCGGTTTTGATTAATGTGCATTGTTGGCAAGAAGCACCAGGAATCCAACTGCTTATAGGCCGCACTTCATCTGATCTGGGAACACATATTGTCTGAGTGCCAAATGTAGGAGCTAAAATTCCTTTCCCAGCTCTGGTACCTCTCACCTCTAGGAACACAGGATACATTCCTTCCCCCTTTCCCTCTGTAGAACTGAATTGAAATACAGTATCAATAGGGAAGATGCCACAACAGTGCTACACAGACCACAAAGCTTTGAAAATCCACTAACAACACTGGCACACACACAAGTTAAGCTCTAATTTACATTAAGTCTTTTCTTACCTGATGCATCAGCCTTAACTTGGTGAAGTCTCTAGAAAGGAAGACAGCTGGCTCAAAACCTCTTCAGATATCTGCTGTCAGTGCAGTAGACTGCTAAGGGGTCCTGTACTGACGTAGGTACAGTATTTGGAAAGAGACACAGCGATACTTTCCCTTCATTCATCATCACTTCAAACATAATAAAACATCATTACTCATAATAATTCAAAAATCCATTATAATCATTGAATTACACTGGAAGCTTGCTATATGCCAGTGTTTCCCACTCCACTAAGCAGTGTGAACTTTGAAGGGCCTGATCTACATGAAAGACTTTGACTTATAATTCTTGTCCCTCTCTACACAACTTTATAAATCATCCCTGCTGGGAAAATAGCAGAGCAAAGCATTGGAACTTGCAGAGCAAATCCGATAGGTCAAGTGGCCTAATTCTGCTCCCATGTCTTATGAATTCCACAGAAATGCTTTAACTTAAAACTTACAGATGCAGAAGCTATAATATTTGTTTGTAATCTTGGAAATTTCAGAGTTCACCAAATGTGATTACCTCCCCATTAAGTATGCTTGTGTAATATCCATAGCACTAAGGTGCCAGGTGGTGACCATCTCCAACAAGAGAGAGCCTAGCCACCTTTGTTTGACATGCACTGGTACTGTCATGACTGAACGTGTCATGATCTACATTATGGACCAGTTAGTGCTCCTGCCGCACAGCTCCAGGAACCCAAATCTAGATAGATAGATAGATAGATAGATAGATACTTTATTCATCCCCATGGGGAAATTCAACTTTTTTTCCAATGTCCCATACACTTGTTGTAGCAAAACTAATTACATACAATACTTAACTCAGTAAAAAATATGATATGCATCTAAATCACTATCTCAAAAAGCATTAATAATAGCTTTTAAAAAGTTCTTAAGTCCTGGCGGTTGAATTGTAAAGCCTAATGGCATTGGGGAGTATTGACCTCTTCATCCTGTCTGAGGAGCATTGCATCGATAGTAACCTGTCGCTGAAACTGCTTCTCTGTCTCTGGATGGTGCTATGTAGAGGATGTTCAGAGTTTTCCATAATTGACCGTAGCCTACTCAGCGCCCTTCGCTCAGCTACCGATGTTAAACTCTCCAGTACTTTGCCCACGACAGAGCCCGCCTTCCTTACCAGCTTATTAAGACGTGAGGCGTCCCTCTTCTTAATGCTTCCTCCCCAACACGCCACCACAAAGAAGAGGGCGCTCTCCACAACTGACCTATAGAACATCTTCAGCATCTCACTACAGACATTGAATGACGCCAACCTTCTAAGGAAGTACAGTCGACTCTGTGCCTTCCTGCACAAGGCATCTGTGTTGGCAGTCCAGTCTAGCTTCTCGTCTAACTGTACTCCCAGATACTTGTAGGTCTTAACCTGCTCCACATATTCTCCATTAATGATCACTGGCTCCATATGAGGCCTAGATCTCCTAAAGTCCACCACCATCTCCTTGGTCTTGGTGATATTGAGACGCAGGTAGTTTGAGTTGCACCATATCACAAAGTCCTGTATCAGTTTCCTATACTCCTCCTCCTGTCCATTCCTGACACACCCCACTATGGCCGTGTCATCAGCGAACTTCTGCACATGGCAGGACTCCGAGTTATATTGGAAGTCTGATGTGTACAGGGTGAACAGGACCGGAGAGAGGAAATCTGATCGATTGCCCCCAGTGTGAAGTTTGCACATCCCTCCTGTGATCACCTATGTTTCTACAGATGATCTGGTGTCTGCTCCCATTCTGTTCCACCATGTAGAAGGCAAAAGTCAGGTATGTCAAAAGTTCACTTCTGCAGATGCGTGCACCTACAATTATCATCCACAAAACGGCTGACTTGATCATCACATCTGCCACATGAGATACTTTCTCCTTCTCCCATGGTGTATTGATACTATACTACAATTATTTATAGTCATAAAGTCGTGCAGTACAGAAACAGGCCCTTCAGACCATCATTCCCATGCTACCCATTGAACCTTCCTACACTAATCCCATTTATCCACTTTAGGTCCATGGCCTCACTTGCCTTGGTGATTCAAAAGATGTAGACATTTGCCTGGTCATAATCCAAGCCAGCAAAGTCAAGGTGACACACACAAAGTGATGGAGGAACTCAGCAGGCCAGGCAGCATCTTTGGAAAAGAGTACATTTGCAGTTTCGAGCTGAAACCCTTTTCTTGGCGCGAAATGTCGACTGTACTCTTTTTCCATTGATGCTGCCTGGCCTGCTGGGTTCCTCCAGCATTTTGTGTGTGTTGCTCGGATTTCCAGCATCTGCAGACTTTCTCGTTTGTGAAAGTCAAGATGTACTCCTGCACAGTAGAGTTTTGTCAGAAAGTCAAAGTGAACTACTTCATAATATAATTTTGACAGCTTAGTTATGTTTGACTGCGTTAAAAGTGGTGTTTGGTTGGTTTTGAGAGATCACTTTGAATCCTGGCATCGGTCAAATCTATATTTATTTTGCTTGAGATCTTGAACCCTGAGTGCATCACCTAATCTCAAAACAATATAACTTTCTTTAACAGAACGCCAAATGTGTCAGCCCCCTCCACATGCAGGTTGGTGCCAATGTGACCACCCAGGTAGGCCCTTATGCCTTTAAGATTCCGTACTCTATCAGGCAGAAGATCTGCACTAACTTGGATGCACCAAATACCCGGGGCAATGACTGGAGGCTGCTGGCACAGAAGCTGGGAGTTGACAGGTAAGAAGAAATTTACCTTAAAGCTTTGGACTAACAGTTGAAATAAGTGACCCTTTCTTCCCAGTCAATGAAGGATCTATTCCAGGACAGTGTAGAAAAAGGCCCTTCTCATCTGTTTCTCATTCAGTACACCCTTGGCTTCTAAGTTTGAAGCTACACTCCTGAGATTTGAGCACTGAAATTTCTTGTGATATTCCAGCGTATAAATGAGGAAATGCCGCACTGTTGGAGATGGTGTCTGTTGGGTGACGAATGAAACCCTGTCTGCACTCTCAGATTTTATTTTGTTTACTTATTTAGTGGCGCAGAGCAGGCCCGGCCTAACATGCTGCACTGCCTAGCAACCCACCTGTTTAAACCTAGTCTAGTCACAGGACAATTTACAATGACAAAATTGACCTATTAACCAGTACATCTTTGGAATGTGGGAGGAAACTGGAGCACCCGGATGAAACCCACGCGGACACGGGGGGAGCACGCAGGCGAGTTGAACTCTGAACTCCAATGCCCCCAAGCTGTAAAGGCGTCACACTAAGCGCTATGCTACAGTGGTGCCCCACCCCTACCATTACAGGTGACTGTCAAAGATCTCTTTGTACCATTTCAAAGAAGGAAAAGGAACTTACAACTGCCACAGTAGTCCATATGTCTCTGAAAATCAACTTAACTCAAGCCAGCTGGTACTATGAGCTTGCTGTTTAGGGGAATTTCTCTACATCAATTAGCTACTGGATTTCTTATATCTTCCTTATGGAAGAATATGCTTCATTCTTTGCTTAGTACACTTAGTAAAGGTTGAACTACTAAGTAAAAGCAGAAAATGGTAGTAGATAAACTGAGGTACAAAAGACTGCAGATGGTCCTTTGATGGCAGAAGGTATAGCCTAGCACAAAACACAAGGTGTTGGAGGAATTCAGTTGGTCAGACAGTATCTGTGGAGGGAAATTGACTGTCCGTGTTTCAAGTTGAGACTCTTCATCCGGACTGAGGGTCTCAACCTCACATGTTAACTGTCCATTTCCCTTCACAGATGCTGCTCAAATTGCTACATTCTTCCAGCATCTTCTTGTTTTTTTTTTGCTTTCTGAGTATTTAGCAAATGTATCTTGCACTGCTGAAGAGTGAGTCATGTTGTTTTTCCTTGTGCCTAGGTTTCTCACCTACTTTGCTACAAAAGTTAGCCCAACTGGAGTCATCTTAGATCTGTGGGAAGCCCAGAATCAGGACGACGGAGATATCAATTCCCTCGCCAGTGTCCTAGAGGAGATGGGCAAGAGCGACATGATGGTAGTCGTGACATCAGAAGAATGCTGAAGCACGAAAAATCTTGGCAACCATGTGATGAAACCCTTGCATCTATGGCAACTTGTTGTAGAAATCAGTTTGCTGCTCATCTGAGCATCTGGCAAATTAGGAAAGTAGTGTTTTTACAGAAGAGAGCAGTGCTTGTCATGTTCAATCTAGATGAAGCCTCTCTCCTATCCAAAGCTTTGGGCAGCTTGTAAAAGGTTAACAGTTTCTTAGGAAACGCATTTAATTTATTATCCATATCTTTGGATGCTTTTTTGTTTGCTCCTATATTGAAACTTTGTAAGAACCCACAGAGTTGTTTACATATATGGCAGATGTAGACATCACTCAAATCTGAATGCACATGTTGTACAAGAGAGATCCAGCTGAACAATCATAGGTGTTTAGGAGGAGGAAAATGATTCATAGATGCAGGCAGGCAGTGGTGTCACGGGACCATCCACTTGCAATTTATTACCTTGTGGCAAAGGAATATTCATTTCTTCAAGTTCGGAAGCAAACTTTGCCCAAATCACTGTGGGTTTCTCCCAGCTACTTTGGCAGAACACAAATCCACAAATCAAAGCTAAAACAAATTCAAAGTCAGTCAGTCTCTCTCTCTTTCTTCCTCTTTCTCTTCCCCCACCCTCCCCCTCTCCCTCTCTCCCTCCTTCTCACCCATCTCTCTCCTTCCATCCCTCTGCCCACCTCTCTCTCTCACCCCTCCCCCCCCTCTCTCTCTCCCCTCTCTGTCTCCACCCCCCCCCCCCCCCCCCCTGTTAGACATTGTCATTGACAAAACCCATGATGAAAATATTACCAGACTTGTTTCACATTGCCCTGTCTGGTTGTTTAGTGACAGTATTTAAATTGTGCGAGACAATGCAGACTAGTAGGATTTGTCAGGGTTTCTGCTAAGGTTAATCACCAGCATCTCTATGCTAAAACCCATCACTTCTAAATAACAGGAAACATTTATACATTAACTCTTGGTGTGCCTAACCAACCAACCTCTTTTCACTCACCATCCCATCTCCTGTTGAGTAAAGTGGGAACAGTTCCCAGCCTGTCTTCACAGAGTCAAGGCCATGTGTTGAAGACTGAAACAAAGCAATAGCCATTTGTCAAAGCAGCGTACCATCACCAGAAAAATGTCTCCAATACAAATTGTGCAATGTACCGGCAAAGGAAATTAAACTCATGTATAGCACCAGAGGATCTCAGCACAAACCAGAATGAATACGGGCTCCATGTTCTTAAAGTGTTATCATATTTTCACCATAATAAGGTATAGCCTTAGTATAATATTTTCTATCAAGAATTCAGATTTTGATCTTAATTTTAATCTGAATGTTAGCCAAGGCCTGGCATAGAAATATGAAACCCTCTGTGCTTTAATTGACACTGTCATTTGTCTCTTCCTTTAATAATAAGGGAAATTTCAGTAGGTGATATAATCATTTCTCTTGCCAACATCTCTGCTGCATCTCAGACCATTTCACTGAACCATAGAATGCCTCAGAACCAAACCAACTTCACTGAAGAGACTTGGGGGAACCATGAGTTTGTGGACATGAACACAGAAAATTGGAAGAATCCTTCGAGCCATTTTGAGCACCAATGATTGCTATCTTGAGCTAGCATTGGACTAAGTTAGCTAGAAGTACTTCACATGGGATGTAATCTTTGTGTGAACCATCCAAAGTACATAACCTGATGGTGGAATGACAACAAATGCCCAAGATAATTCCGTTCCAGAAATCATCAGGCGGCAAACTCTCCAAGGTTTCTTTCCCAGTCAACCACCAATGTAGGGCCAGTATCCAATGATGTCTTACTCCAAACTTGCCTTTAAATCAAACACTTTTGATCATTGTTAGGTGTCATTGTCACAAAGACATTCATCATGAACTCACAAAGACTCTCAGCAGTTGTAGCAGCGTCATTTCTGACATAGTTTTGAAATGTCTTCACTTGACTGAAAGGTTCAGCTAACCAGAGAGATAGATTGTGATGAATAAGGGAGTGTGTGATGCATTCTTGGTGCTGTGTTGGTGTCAACTGGATTGTGAATTCTCCAAGGGAGTACCATCAAAATTAGGTGCATTCCTTAAACATTTGCAGAATCTGCATATTGAGCTATTTTCCCCAAGATGTTTTAGACAAATGCATTTTAAGTGCATCATTGTGTGATGTTTTTAAATGATTACTTCAGAAACTCAGTTATTGGACATCCATGGTCAACGGTCTTCCTGCTTGTTGTCTAAGCAAATCAGAAGACCAATTTATCTGAAAGCATGCTCGTGTTTTGAAGAGCTGATGATTTTTCTGGATGTTACCACAAGCAATCCATGCAAAAAAGTCACTGGAGTGTTTTAAAACGTTGTTGAATTTCACATTTGATTGCTCTCCCTAACAACTCAGCTTCCAAAATTCAGTTTTATTGACTTCAGTGGAAACAAAGTTGAATTTATATCTCAAATATGCTATTCTTTTAACTTTCTCTTAAAAATCTTTTTTTTAATTAAAGAAAATATATCAGAGGTGGGGTGGTGGGCAAAGCTGTTTGGCAAGACATGATGGAAGGTCAGGTGATGTAAAATCCAGGAAAGGCCCAACACAAGATGGCAGCCTAAATTTAGAAGAACCTTGGAATTAATTAGCCACCTCCCTACATCCAGTGTGAGCCAAAAACCAGCAAAATCACACACTCCTTTTTGATGCTCTGAGTACTTGATATCAGTGCACTGGGGTGATCTTTGAAAAGAAAATTGCAAAATGTCGCTTTCGATGACTATACATAGTTTTTATAAAATTATAATGAGCCACCTGCGACAGCTCATGCAATCCACTTACAGAGAGATGTAATCATGACTTGGATTAATGTAAATTCACTTATCTCTGAGGGAGGTTGGCACTAACTTTTAGAAGGCTGTGGTCAGCAATTTTTTTCAGTATTCATTGATTAAGAACAGCTAAAGGTGTTTTAACAAAGAGTTGTCCTCTTTCTTTTCTCACATATAAGGGGTATCATTATACCAACAGGTTAGCAAAATAGTGCTTTCATATCTTTCATTCACTCCAAGTGCTATGCAAGTTTATAGAATTAATTCATTTGCAGACATATCGCAGTGCTTCTGTTTGTTACATACATCTTTCATATTTATATGTATAGAAATTGCTGGAATCTATTCCTCTGTCCCTTTTCATGTATTTGTTCATTCTGTAAACTATCGATTGTAAATAAGTTTAGCGTTCCTATTGTAACAAATTAATTTTTATGCAATAAATTATATTTCCTAGTTTAATGAATCAAACATTGCAATTTTTTGTAATCCTGATATGTCATTGTAACACGTAGCACATCCAGGTTAGATTTACTTCTCTGTGCTGTCTTAACTCACGGGAATCAGTATCCTAGTAACCAAATGAAAAGAGGAAGCTTAGCCTGATTGTAGTGATGAGTAGTCTGCCCAGAGTGAATAGCAGGAAGCACTTCCCTTTATGGAGGTGTTGAGAACTAGAAGCCACAGGAATGAAATAAGGACAAAGAGGATTAAGAAAAATATGAAGAAAATATTTTTTACACTGCTTGCAGTTGGGATCTGGAAGGCTTTTTATGCAGATTTGGTGGAGGTAGGTTCCACTGAGGTCTTCAAGAGGAAATTAGGTAAATGCAGTACTGTGCAAAAGTCTTAGGTACATATATATATATAGCTAGGACGCCTAAGAATTTTGCACAGTACTGTAATAATTTTATGTATTGCACTGTACCAAAAAAAATAAATTTCATGACATTAGTGATATTAAACCTGATTCTGATACTCTATTGTGGACTGAGGGTGGGAAGGGGACAATTATGGTTGAGGAAATGGAAGGACTGGGAAGCACCAGGAAGACATTCTGTAATGATTAATAAACCAATTGTTTGGAATCAAGTGACCTCGCCTAGTCTCTCAAGTCTGGATGTGTCTGTAGGTATGTGGATAGAGAGTCTTTGGAGAGATCTGACCCAAGCACATGTAAAGATTAGCTTTATTTCTCACATGCACATCATATCAGAGTGGAAGACTCTCAATGACCAACACAGTCCAAGGATGTGTTGGGGGCAGCCCGCAAGTGTTGGCATGCTTCTGGTAGCACCCTAACCCATAAGTCTTTGGACTGTGGGAGGAAACTGAAACTCCTGGAGGAAACCCATGTGGACACGGGGAGATAGTGCAAGTTCCTTGCAGACAGTAAACACAGTTTGCTGATGCTAACCACTACACTAAATGGGACTAGCTCAAGTAAGTATCTTAGGCATCACAGAGGTTAGATGGAAAGGCTTGTTTTGGTGTTGCATTATTCTGTGACACAAATTATGACTAAGTAACCTCATGTGCCAAAACCATTCAATGATAATACTAAGCTAACAATTAAGAGACCTTGTCTAATGAATATGTAAGTCTACAATCTAAAAGATGAAGAACTTATGTGAGTATGAATTGAACAGTTGCCTGTAGTAATGGATTGTTGTAAAAATTCTCTGATCCACTTAGGGGGTGAGATAGAGTCATAGAACACTACAGCACTGAAACAGGCCCTCAGCCCATCTAATCCATGCTGAACTATTAATCTGCCTAGTCCCGTCAATCTGCACCTGGGCCATAGTCCTCCATACCCCTCCCATCCATGTACCTATCCAAGTTTCTCAAAAATATTAAAATCAAACCGGCATCCACTACTTTCACTGGCAGATCTTTCCACAGTCTCACCACCCTCTGAGTGACGAAGTTCCCCTTAAACAGTTTACCTTTCATCCTTAGACCTCTAGTTCTATTTTCACCCAACCTCAATGGAAAATGCCTTTTCTACATTTACCCTACTTATACCCATCATAATTTTGTATACCTCTATCAAATCTCCCACCTTTCCCTATAACTCAGGTCCTCAAGTCCCTGCAGCATTCTTGTAAGTTTTTTCTGCACTCTTTCAATCTTATTGACAGTCTTTCCTCTAGGTAGCTGACCAGAATTGCACACAATAAGACCAATGCCTTCTAAAACTTCAATGTACCATCCCAACTCAATACTTTGATTTATGAAGGCCAATATGCCAAACATTTTATGACCTTATCTACTTATGACACTACTTTCAAGGAATTATGATGGTCTAGTGATCTTTTCTGGACAGCTGAAGAACCTCAACAATAAAGTTGACTCCTATCCACTTTCTGAAATGGATCATCAAGACACTCAGTTTCATCAAGTCTATATTCACTGCAGGAGTACCTTCACCACACGGACTGAAAAGGCAGGTCAATACTACTTTCTTGGTTGGGGACTGACTTGAATGTTGCTATTGTCAATTATATCACATTCTATGAGTACAAAATTACCTACAATAATATTCTTAGTAAAACTAATTGGAGTTGTCGTGTCAACATCAGTGAGTTGAGTTTAAGGTACATATCAGCTATGATTTAACTGAGTAATAGTATAGTGTCATGGCCTCTTCCTGTCCTGAACTCTAATACAACAAAATGATTCTTTATCACTTTGAGAGCTGTTAAATTGCACCATATTCACACAATCACCTCTGCTCAGGTTGTGATCATCACTGGTACATATTTATTATTAGTTGAAAAGGTGGTGGTGATTGCCTCTGGAATTGCTGCACTTTGCATGTTGAAGGTACCCTTTCTCCCCCTCACAGTGCGAGTACCTGGATTATAATCCAGCAACAATGAAGGAATGTCCCTTATAGTTCTCCAAGATTTCTGTCATCCAGTTCCGGCCTCTTCTTCATCCTTCAATAAAATATTCCCCCACTAGCATCCAATGTCCAGACCATCAGAATGACATCCTGTATTCCTCTAACCCCTCCCGTCATAATGATTGTTAAGACTTGCATCTAAGCCATCTTTTGTGCTGTTAGACTCAAATTTTTCCAATAATTCTCTGCTTGAGATCAAAGTTCAAAGTAAGTTTATTATCAAGGTGCATATATGTCACCATATACTACCCTGAGATTCATTTTCTTGCAGGAATTCAGAGTAGAACAAATTAATACAATAGAATCAGAGAAGCTACACAGAAAGACTTAACAAACACCGTGCAGCAGAAGACAAACAACAATATCATCAATCTGTCTTTGATGATAGATGCTGCTTCCTTGTATAGTAGATGTGCTCAATGGTGGGGAGGACGTTTTCTATGCTAGATGTTTGACTAGGTTAAAGATAAATGCAAGTTATTGATGTACTGTAGCTTTAGTCCAAGATGATGGACATGTGGATCAGTTTTCAGTGGTGGAGCATAATCCCATTATTGTTCTTGCTTATCCAGGGGCTGATCCCACAGTTGATGTATAGTTCCTTGGCTCACTATAGATACTCAGAAACCCAACAGCATGAAAACTCTGCTGCATAAAAAACACCAAAGGATTCTGCCAGTCAGATTGAAAGACATAAATTAATCAGCAACTTGTGTGCAAGGTCCTTTCTGACCGAAGGGTAGAACTTCATCCTTGGTCAGTAATCAGCATGTTTAGTCCACCAGCAGATACTGCTTGTTCTCAGATTGGTTCCCTTCTAAAAGCTGCCCAACACACTGTAGCATCTATGATGTATAAGTGACAGGAGATTAATTCTGTTCCATTTTTTAACAATGTTTACAGATTAAGGATATGGAACACCCAAGATAAAATAAAACTCTTGTCTAGCAATTTTGAGGCTTCACTGGTGCTGAACTCGCAGATTTTCTGGATAATTGGATGTTGTTCCAGGAATGCTCGATCATATTTTTAAATGTTAAGATAACAATTTTTAAAATGTATTATCTTTAAACTTACCGGGACTGTGTTACTCATGCTCCCTTTAAAACAAGGTGCCGGTAAGTTTAAAGAGAAAATTGGAAACAGAACTAGGGTGAGTTTCAGAAGTTTCTCAAGACAGCAAAAAACAGAAAGTACAGAAATCAGGGCCCCAATGAATGGGAGGGAATGTGGGAAGTGGGTTCCTAATGAGTGGACCAGAAGCAGGAGTACCATTCATCAAGTGAAGAACCAGTGGAATGGGAGCAAGAACTAGGCCCTGGTGAGCGAACAGGGGAACTTGGTGTAGGTGAGTGGATGGGGAAGCTGGCCAAAGTTACCTGGGGAATCACTGATAGTTAATGGTGCCCTTTGAAGAGCATCAGTTTAGGCACCTACACCTGGCCATTTGCCACAATGTCTCTTTCAATAGAGTCAAATGCCGACCCAATTATCCTCAATTGTTGCATTTTAAGATGGCTCTTGTTGTTGGCCCTCTAGTTCTGGTTAATTGTTGGAGGACATTTTGTGTGACCATTGCTGGTGGAGCTATAGGCAATAAGGACAGTTTATATCAACTCCTACTTGGATGGTGTCAGTTATTGACTGGCTAATCCTGAAATTTATTTCTTCAACGTGTGCACAATTTGAGGTTACATCAAATGTGTATCCACAGTGGAAAACAAGGTTTTTTTTGGATATTTATTGGGGTTGATCAATTATTCAGCTGGTAAACATCTTCTTAAATATATAGACAAAACCATAGGTCTTACTTTTGAATCTTTCCATTCTTTCAAACCTTGTATCAAAGTTTCTCTGTTAGTGTTGGCTGGGGGGAGGAATGTTGATCAGGGCAGTGTGTTGAGGATATTAGCTCAGTGGATGTGTTGTCTCACCCCTAGGTCAGATAGTGGTCCATTTAATCCCATGAAGATATTGATTGACTGCCCAAGGCAGTATTACAAGAGTATTGCATTGTCAAAGTTGGATCTTCTTGGATGAAGCAGAGATACCATCATTCCTCCAAGCAGGCTGTAGAAGTCACAACTGCAATGTCCAACACAGGCCAGCCACTTTCCACACATAACAACAATGTAATAACAATTGTGATGATGGTTGGGGAATAAACATTGGCCAGGACACCTGCTCTTCTTTGAAGTATCATGGAATCATAAAGTCCTACAGCCTATTATGACCATCAAGCACCCATCTCTCTTCATTCCATGTACCAGTGTTACCAGTGTTTGGTCAATAATCCCTTGGTGGTTTGACTGCTGGTCTACAATTCTGTTCCTTCTTCTATAGATACTGCCCAACTTGTTGTATCTTTCCAGCACTTCCTGAACTGGACAACCTTGGGCTTCCTTTCCTCTTACAGCTCTTACCAACTTTAAAGCTGATGGGCTGGCTCCCAGCTCTGTACCTCATCTGGCCAATATTTATTCCTCAGCCAACACCACAAGGTTAAGACTCCTTCATCAGAACTGGAAAAGTGACAAAAAATTGTGTTTCAAATTGCAGAGATGGGGAGAGGACAGAATGGAGAGGTGGAGGAATAACGTGACAGGATAAGAATTACTTTATAAACTCACAGAAACAGAACAGGAAAAGGAACAGTGAAACAGGAAGATATAGCTATACATTCAAAGTCCTCCATACTCGAGGTTGATTTTAACAATTTCAGATGATCACTAAGTTTTTCATCTCTCTCCACGAATGTGGTTGGACTTTCTGTTTTACAGTGTTCCTTGTCTCATTCCATTGTCTCTAACTCAACTTTTAAAAGAATTGACCATTATTGCCTGCAACCAATTGAAGATATGCCCTCTGTTCTCTTCACCCATTCTCCTTCACTGTAACTTAAAAGAGTTAAAAGTTTTCCCACTTTTCCATTTCTGACGAAGACTCTTTGACCCAGAACATGGAATCTGTTTCTTTCCCCTTGTTTATTGCTTAACCTGGTGATTGCCTCCAGCATCTTCTGATTTTTTTTTTTGATTCAGATTATCTTGTTTTTGCCAGACAATGTTGCAATAACCAAGCCTCTGTTCTTTCTCCGCATCCAGCTTATGATTGCCTCTAAGATTCCTACAGTACGGGCTCTTGTCAATTTACCTGCAGACAAACACACCTTCAATGTCATATCAATCATTACAGTCTTGCCTTTGTTTAGAAAAGATGATTAGAATCCAATAATCTACAGTTTTATTCCTGCAAGGAAAAATATCATTCTGTCATGTATCTTGTATACAGAGAATGGGAGATTACCTTGTGAAGTATTATATACTGTACATTAAAAAAAACTCCCTTGCTTTAAATGCACACAGAAGCCTCAGGACCCACGCCACCAGGTTCAGGAACAGTTATTACCTCTCAACAATCAGGCTCCTGAATCAGAAAGGATAACTCCACTCATTCCAACACCAAACAGTTTCTCAATATTTCATTGCTTATTTATTTATTATTACTATTTTGATTGTTTTCTTTTGTTTCTTTGTAGGTGCTGCAAATGCCCACAGGAAAATGGATCTCAGGGTTGTATATAATGGCATATATGTACTTTGATAATAAATTTATTTAGAACTTTGAGCTTTCTGAACTTTCTTCTCCCTGGGGCCTGATACACAATATCTGCACCATTAAACCATTTAATGCATATTGTCTGAGATCAATGGGAAATACTCACCACCTCGTCTATATCTCCCCAATTCCCAATTGTTATTTCCACAGAATTTTCCCTTTAAACATACGATACTTCTTAATAAAAAGGCAATAGAAACAATAACAGCAACACACACAAGATGCTGGAGGAACTCAGCAAGCCAGGTAGCATCAATGGAAAAGAGTTCAGTCCTGATGAAAGGTCTCAGCCCAAAACGTCAACTGTTTACACTTTTCCATAGATGTTGCATGACCTGCTTAGTTCCTCCAGGATTTCCAGCATCTGCAGGTGTGATTGGAGAAACAATAACAGCCTGTATTTGCATGACACCTTTTGTTTTTTGGATAAATGTCTTCTGGCACGTCACAAACGTGACAATTTTGGATGTCAAAATTGGAACAGCGACCAAGATGGAAATGCTTGAGTGGTTGTACTTTTAAAAATAGATGCTTCAGGGTGCATGTTGAATAAGAGCAGAACAGAGAGGTTTAGGGACAGAATTTCAGAGTTTAGAGACCAATAAGACTCATATGAATCAACAAATGATGAAGGAATGAAAAGAGGGCAGAATTGGAAAAGTGCAGATTTGTTGGAAGACTGATTAGGATTTGGGAGATTAGAATGTGGTTTGTAGTGTACAACACCTTTCGGAAGGACTTAGTTGTTTATGACAAACACCTATTATCTACCTGGGAGGAAGTGCAGATTCTCTTACAATTTTTACATCAGTCCTGGTCACAACAACTTCAGATGTTTCCAAAATAACTGGGCTAGGCCAATAAGGCAGCATAGCAGCGTAGAGGGTAGCATGCTAGTGTAGTAGTTAGCGTAATGTTTTATAGTGCCACTGATCAGAAAATCAGGGTTCAATTTCCTCTGATGTCTGTAAGAAGTTTGCATGTTCTCCCTGTGACTGTGTGGGTTTCCTCTCACATTCTGAAGACGTACCGGTTAGTGTTAATAAGATGTGGGCTTGCGGTGTGCTGCCAACACAGCCTTGGATGGCTGGTTGTTGAAGGAAGCGATGCATTTCACTATATGCCTTGTTGTTTTGATCTACCTGTGACAAATAAGGATGATCTTATCTTTAGGAGGCAGCCCCACATTATGCTGCAAACCTTACACCTGATCCTTTTGGGTCAATAATGTCTGGAATTCTTGCACCCCAGGGTCAATATGTGACCTAAGTGCAGTAAGAGACATTAATGCCACTGGAGAACATTAGCCACCTCTCCTTTTACCCTCTAAGCCAGGCAGCATCCTCAGAAGCCTGTTCTGCTTCCTCTCTATAGCCTCCCCATCCTTCCTATAATGGAGTGTTTAGAACTAAATGTAAATCATATAGTAGGTGGTTCTTCCTGTATCACATTATGCTCTCCACATTGAACCAGGTTTGTTTCCCTGGCTTAGTAGTTCTGGTAGGGGGAAGGATATGCTGGGTGACAAGATTATAGTGTGCATTTCTGGTCCACAGCATCTCAGGAAGCCTAGTTTTGAGCTGTCATATCCGTTTTGAGTCTACCCCATGTAGCACACTTGCGGTACCGTATGATGGAGGGTGGCCTCAGTGTGAAGTCCTCAACACGATGATGCGATGGTCACTTCTACCTGTGCTGATGAGCGTGACACAGGTGTTCAGAGTGACAGAGGAATTTGAAAGAGTTTGTGACACATACGGAGCATAGGTTAAGCCTTGACGCAACACGTTCTTGAATCTGTACGCTGATTGACATTGTGAAGAGACTCTGACTAAGGGGAATCTGAACTTTACTGCATTATATTTACCCCATGAGTTGCCAGGATGTATTTTTTAAATCATACAATAAAATCTATATACCTTAATAGAGACTCAGCTCTAGTCTCGTTAATGTATTATAGGGTTCTCTATTATAAAGGCTTATACGTACAGCAGGAAAGAGACAAACAGCTGGTGTTGGATTTTGGTTATAATGTAAGAATAGTACAAATTATTCCACAAAAGTCAGTGAAATGGTGTGCTTTAGTGATCTTGATTGGGAGTTAAATACTGGCCAAGCCATCAGGGAGAATTTCCTTGCTCTTCTTTGAAATAATGGCTTGGAATCTTTTAAATCTATGTACAATTAGAAAAGCAACAGATGGCTTTTATTGAGCTATATGAAGTCTGAAGACAATGTGTAAATTGATTGTGTACCGCTGATTACTTCTGAGATTATGCAAGCACAGTGGACTTCAGCTGGAGTGAAACATGGCAACGATCATTTCATGCCACTCGGGATATTTGACCAAGCACTTCCCAGTTCCCAGCATGAATCACATTTACGTGAGGCAGCATCACTCTCATGTCACCCAAAGGATTCCCTGAGGCATTGCGGGGAAAATCGGACCACACTGTCCCAGGAGCTACCGTTAGTTGCTAAATTCAAGTTCGATGTTAATTGTCATTCAAGCATACAACTAAACAAAGCATTATTCGCCCAGGACCAAGGTGACAATCACAGTACGTACTGTCACACACAGCACATATATTTATTTATTGACAGAGTACAGAATAGACGTTCTGACCCCTCCAGCCGCACGGCCCAGCAAATCCCCTAATTTAATCCCAGCCTAATCAGGGAACAATTTACAATAATTAATTAACCTACCAGCCAGTACGTCTTTCGACTGTGGAAGGAAATTGGAGCATCAGGAGGAAACCCACGCAGTCACGGGGAGAGCGTACAAACTCCTTACAGGAATTGAAACAGTGTTGCAGGTTCTGTAAAGCATTGTGCTAAACACTACACTATGTGCCATATCGTATTTAGTTACGAGAGCACATATAGTCACAAAATAATATTAGCACAAGTCCCTGAATGGTATGGACCGATGACTAATGGTACAAGGGATTTTGTCCTGGAGCCATGTTTCTGCAAGACAAGCACACAGCAGTTCCTCATCTTGCACTGGGTCAGGCACAGAAGAAGACAGTCAAGTTTGTCTTCCAGGGAGTGAATACTGGAGAGCAGCACCAGCGGGAGAGCAGGCCTGCAGGGGCCAGCCCCCAACCCAGTATTCCTACCACGCCTTTGTTCTCTCCCACACTGCTGCCAGCACCTCCTCCCCAGCTGTCTGTAACAGGTGACGCCAAGGCACGAGGGCCTAGTCCGCACAACAACCGAGGACATGCTGCTCCCCCACCATCGGTCTCACGGTTGATGCTCCCAGGACAGCCATGCCCTTAAACTGCCATACTTGCGCTGGACTGCTTTAAAGAAAATTCCTTCCATCCTCTGGGCCTCACTACACCACACTCCAATCCCCCCCCAACCATGCAACTTCACTCAGAACCCTGAGATTACAAACAATCTACTTCTCCATTGACCCCTGGGGTCTGGGTCCCTGCCACTAGACCCAATACTTGGGTGTCTCCATAAGTCAGTTATCATTCACTGACCAGACCAGCCTAACATGTCTTGGTCCTCCAGCCACCCTTCCCCAACCAGGCCCCAACACCACTCTTGGCCCTTGGCCCTTTCTCTCCACCTCCTTCCCAGCCTCCCTCCCCAAATTATATATTCCTGCATCGAGCAAGAAATTATAACTGTGACTGGGTTGCACCTGAGAGCTTGAGCCTCCAATTTTAAATAGGTTAATGATAGCTTTAAAATAGCACAAATTGAAGTTTACATCGATGGATGGAACAGAAGACCAAAAAAATTGCCCTGAGGAAATTAAATATATTTGTGTTTTTTGACATGAAAAATGAAGTATGGTGGATAGAATATACACTGAAGGACAGTTAATCTTGCCTGGTGACAGTGTGTCCCATTTTCACACATAACAGATTACAGCTAAAGTCACTTGAGTCTTATAAGGTTTAGATCTGGAAGAAGGATTGAACAAAAAATCTTAACTGCTAAAGCATTGATAACTAACTGATTTTTGTAGCTTTCTCCTTTAGTGGAAATAAGTTTGGGTATAAAATTAAAACCAAACCAGATTTTGACACAACCACAGCTGATAGATACCTGATCTGAGTCTAGAATTTTCTTTTGATACCTGATACAACTCCTACACGTACATTTCGGTCTTACTAGCTTTGGGTGGTAAGGCTGAGTTCTGTTTCCAGTGGACAAGTTGGCAATGCCTGGTTTGCGTATCAAGAGAAGGATACAGGGATACTACATATTGAACAATAAGGATTCCCCAATTATTGTCTGCAACTATGGTCACCCCATTTATTTCTTATGCGGATAGGTTGGGCGAGCTAGGGGTTTTCTCTTTGGACTGAAGGAGGATGAGACGTGATTTGATAGAGATTTACAAGATGAAAAGAGGCAAAAATAGAGTGGACATCGAGAGAGTTTTTCCAATTACAGAAATGGTTAATACTAGGGGGCATTATTTTAAGGTGATTGGAGGAAATTAAAGGAGAGGATGTCAGAGGTAGTTTTTTTATGCAGAGATTGGTGAGTGCCAAGGGTGGCAATAGAGGCAGATGTATTTGAGGCATTTAGGAAACTCTTAGATAGGTTCACGGATGATAGAAAAATGAATGGTTATGTAGGAGGGAAGGGTCAGATTGATCTTAGAGTGGGATAAAAGGTTGGCACAACGTTGTTGGCCAAAGGGAATTTACTGTGCTGTAGTCTTCTGTGTTCTATTACAGGAAAGATGTGGAGGCTTTGGAAAAATTATGGAAGAAGTTTATCAGGATGCTGCCTGGATTACAGGGTATGAAATATAAGGAGAGGCTAAACAAACTTGGAATGATTTCTCTGGAGCATCAGAGGCTGAGAGGAGACCTGATAGAGGTATATTAGATTATGAGAGAGGCGTAGATAGTTGAAGACACTGAGAATCTTTCATTATTTATTTATTTAGAGGTACAGCATGGTATAGGCCTTTCCAGTCCTTCCAGCTGTGCCGCCAATAATTCCCGGACAACCCTGATTTAAATCTAACTCAATCGTGGGACAATTTATAATGACTAATTAATCCTCCTCATATGTCTTTAGACTATGGGAGGAAACCAGAATGTGGTGATTATATTGAATGAGTTTGAGGCAGGTTCAATAGAATCAAATTTAATATCACTGGATATGTCATGAGATTTGTTAACTTTATGGCAGCAGTATAATAGTATCATTTGTCCCAATTTCCTGCATTGAAAATTCAATAGTTTCAATAGGTACATTTAATGTCAGAAAATATATACAATATACATCCTGAAATTCTTTTTCTTCACAACCATCCATGAAAACAGAGGACTGCCCCAAACAATGAATGACAGTTAAATATTACAACCTCAAACCTTAAATATTACAACCAGCTCCCCCCTCCTATGCATAAACAGCATCAAAGCAATGACCCCCCCACCAGCAAAAACAGCAGCCGCTCCCCCCCACCGAGCACTCGAGCGTGCAGCAAAGCATCAATAAAGCCACAGGCTTGCAGTACCCCAAAGACCACTCATTCACCCGGTAATTTGACATACCACAGGCTCTCTCTCTAATAAGGGAGAAAGAGGTGACCCCGTTTGACAGCGAGAGGGGAGACATAACAAAATAACTCGCTGATGTATGGTGTTAAAAGTCTGTTGCATTGTTTCTTCCGAGCTCTGTGCCCAAAGAACGTAGGGCTCTAGACACATAGTCAGTAGCTAGCTCACTGCTTTCGATCTTCTGTCTCCCACAACACACGAGTTTTCTGCACAGCACTGACCTCGAGTCTGCCCACCTCCAGAGCCACGAAATCCCAGAACCCTGAAGGCACGCTAGTCTTCTAGGCCGAGTCCTTGGCATATCGAATAGACCCCGAGAGTGGGTCCCATTTCTGCAAAGAACCAAAGTCAGCATGCAACTCCAGGTCAGGGTCTTCAAAAGAACCCTGAAAGGGAAAAATCGAGATATTAAAAATAGAGATAGAGCTCTTTCCAGAGATGCAAGCAGAGGAGTCGCCGTTAGGTGCCATTGTCCTCCAATGGTACCAATTAGCCTCAATTGGATTGACGATGATCTGGATTGTATTGCTCTATGACTCTATGAATATTCAAGATTCAAGATTGTTAAATCTCATTTCCTGTACACAAATGTAAGGAGAACAAAATGATTTTTACTCTGGATCCAATGCAACACAAAAACACACAAAAGAAAAAAAGACTTAATAATAATAAAAAAATACAATAAATACAAATACATACATAGCTTATATACATAGGTACATAGCCACTAGGCTGTACATAAGGTGACGTGATGGGAAATAATAAATATGCAGGAAATAGAGGGATGTGGATCATGTTCAGGCAGAAGAGATTTAGTTTATTCAGCATTATGTTTGGTACAGGCATTGTGGGTCGAAAGTTCTGTTCCTATGCTGTACCATTTGAAGTTTTAGTGTTTTATGTAAGAATGATACCTGCATGTGCAAAACCATCAGGAGAAATGGAAGAGGCTCAGGCACTTTTCCCTTGATGAGGGAAGAATAAGGGGGTGAAGATCTGTCAAATTATGAATGAGGAGAAAGGGAGTAAGTGGGGAAAGTAGCTCCTTGTGATGAAGGAGAATACTAGGCCACACAGCTAAGGAATTCCCAACAGCATAGATGCAAGAGTTGGGCAGGTACTGGAAATCTCGAACAATACACACAAAATGCTGGTGGAACTCAGCAAGTCAGGCAGCATCTACTGGGAGAAATAAAATAGAAACATAGAAAACCTACAGCACAATACAGGCCCTACGACCCACAAATTTGTACTGAACATGTCCTTATCTTAGAAATTACAAGGCTTACCTATAGCCCTCTATTTTTGGGCAAAGTCCTTCATTTTCACCTAGGATATGGGTGGGATTTTAGATTCAGGGTTACGTGGGACAGAAAAGCCCTTTCGGTCTGCTGGCTCCGTCCATCACGTCTTCATTTACACTAATCCCGCACGACTAAACCCACTTTAATCTCCCCACATTCCCAACAATTTCCACCTGATTCAACCATTCACCCATGCACCAGGGACAATTTAATGTGACCAGTTCACATTAGCCTGCACGTCTTTGGGATGAGGAGAGTAGACTAGAATTTCCAAAGGAAACATCCTTTGTCAGAGAGAGGACATCCAACCACTTCACAGAGGGAACTGAACTTGAACCAGATCTCTGGAGATGCAAGACAGCAACTCGACTGTGCCATTGTGACTTTTCTAAATGGAAACCATTTCCACAAGGGGCATGTTAGATAGGTGGGTTATGGCCAAAAGAAAAACTGCTGTAGTCACATCACACTTTTGTACAAGGGTGTTTATTATTAACAAAAATAACAAAAAGGAAACTGCCAAAATTTACAAAAAGAGATCTACCAGAAACACTATAATAGCTCTGTACTATTTTTGTCCAGTATGAACTCCAGGAAGCCCTTACTTCTGTTCCCTACTGAGGACAAAGAGCTCCTCTTGTCTTGACATGAGGTCAAACCATCTTTAATTACCAATGAAGTTAACTTTAGACTACACATGAATTAGAATGTGATGCACCCCACAATGTGGTTACAATAATATTACAAAATAAATAGAATATTCTGGTTTCCTCCCATATCTAAAGAAATATAGGGTAAGTTAAATACAGTATACAAACAACATAGACACAATTACTTTCCCCCATGACTAGAGAAATGGAATATTAAAAATTTAAAGTAAATTTTATTATCCAAGTGCATATATGTCATCCTCCAAGAGGACCACAACCTTGTTGTGAAAGCTTGCGTGCTTTAGTGACCTGAGAGCTATGCTGGCTGGAGTCAGGGCTTTATGCTTTGACTCTTAGTGGGGTCACCCATGCCAACCAGGTCAAAGGGAAGAAGCTGGTCCTCCAAGTTCCGAGGTTCATCTCAGGGCTAACAACCTGACTGGTCAAACAAAACTGCCACGGAAACCGCAATAAAGAATCCTTCGACATCTAAGTGAAACGGTATTCCTGTGACTCCACCCGGAACTTGCACGACTCACAGAGCAGTGAAAACTGAGTGGAGGACAGTCATGATGAAGGAAGCCCTGAACACTGTCCAAGGTGGAGGACCTTCATTGCTGCCCTAAGCATCAGAGGCACAACAGGCAGTAGGTAGGGAGGGTACATATATGTCACCATACACAACCCTGAGATTCATTTTCCTGTGGGCATACTCGGCAAATCAATAGAACAGTAACTATAACCAGATCAATGAAAGATCAACCAGAGTGCAGAAGACAACAAACCATGCAAATGCAAATATAAATAAATAGCAATAAATAACAAGAACATGAGATAATGAGATAAAGAGACTTTGAAGTGAGATCTTTTATTCAAGAGCCTGATGGTTGAGGGATAGTAACTGTTCTTAAACCTGGTGGTGCAAGTCCTGTGGCTCTTGTACCTTCTACCTGATGACAGGAGCGAGAAAAGAGCATGGTCTGGATGGTGGGGATCTCTGATGATGGATGAGTCCGACGTCTATGGTGGGAAAGGCCAACCCGAGTGCATTAATGCAGTTTAGGATGAAGTAAGAGCATACCAGGGAAGACACTGAAGTGCATACACTTAACGCAATGTCTGGTGACTGACAATGCAATGTTTGTGTGCCTGTAAGGAGCGTGTTTTCCTAGTGCTCTCCATCACAGAGCATTTAATACAAATGACATGATGTAAGGAAAGAGAAACTAGATAAACACGAAGGGGACAGGAGGTTATATTCTTGGCAACACAAAAAATAAGATGCTGGAGGAAGTCAGCAGTCAGTCAGCATCTATGGAGGGTAATAAACAAATCAACATTTCAAACCGAGACCCTTCATCAGGACTGGAGGCAGCAACAAGCAAGATTAAGAAGGTGGCGGAAGGGGAAGGAGTACGAGCTGGCAGACGACAAGTGAGATGAAGTAGGTGGTCAATGATGAAGGGTGGGTGAAGTGAGAAGATGGGAAGGGATAGGTGCAGGGCTGAAGAAGCAGGAATCTAATAGAAGATGAGAGTAGATCATAAGATTAAGGGAAGGAGGAGGGACACCAGAGGGAAGTGAAGGAGCAAGAGGTGGATCAGTTTAGAATCATCTGATTCAATGGCTGTACATTTGTTTTAATTCCAGGAAAGATTATTTGAAATATTTGCTTTCTGTCCAATATGGTCTTGCCTGACACTGGAAATGCCCAATCATATTTCTGGATTTGACCTGAAAACGGTCACAGTTACACTGCACACCATAAGCAATTGATTTTTTGGAAGCGTAGCACTGTAGAAAGTCGCACCGAGGACAAAATCCAGCTTGCTTTAGCTGCAGGAGCTTTTATCTTCCATTTAACCACTAGATGAAACAAGCAAAATCTGATGGACTCTTTACACGTGAAGCTCCAGTCAAAGATGGAAACTTTTGAAAAACACTCCAAGCTGACAAAGCAAACGTTCATTGAGCTTCGATCAATGAGATGAACTTGTCAGTGCCCAATTCCCAGACAAGTAGGCATGCCACTGCAGAGAGAAAATTTTATTGACATGTCAGCACCCAGCATTTCCTGATAATGAAGCTACTTTTGGCTTCTTAGATCACATGTCTCAAGCCAGCTCTCATCATTCGATTTCCCAGGCAAGCTTTGAAGGTTCAGTTATCCCAATGAACTGGCCGACTTTTGAGTCTGCAACCGTGAATTTCTTGGGAGGATTCCTGGAGCAGCAATCCCATATTAACACGGAACAAGTTAGTTGGCCAGCCAGTACAGAGCCACAGAACAATTGCCCCAAATAAGGAACTTAATGAATTGATGGTAAAGTTATGTCTCTCTGCAGTTTATTTACACAAACAGCATCTTGCTCTCAAATTCCCTGTTACGTAGGAGAAAGATTCGGAATTGAACAGTACTTGTCCAATAAACTCAATACATAGTTAATATTAATAATTCATCATTTCTATTCCTTCTAACAATGATAATTGTCCATCCAGTGTCTGGGACAAAGAGGATTATTTAAACTATTGCATCTCATACCAATCATATAGCCAATTACATTAAAGATTCAAATGTATAAAGTATCTAATTTTCACTTTTACTTAAACTCCATTTTTCTCTTTTTCATGTTATTTCTCTTTCTGTACCTGATTTAATTCTTGTCTCCTTATTCGCTGTTCCTCTTTCAATACCTTCATTTGTCAAGAGAAAAGCTCTTAATCCTCTTGCTCAACTCAGGTCTCAGATACCACATTCATCCTGTGTGCTAAGATCTAAAATAACTGCAGATGCTGCTGATCTGAAATAAAAATAGCAATTGCTGGTCAGGTCAGACAGCATACACAGAAAGAGAAACAGGTAAGGTTTCAGCAATGACCCATTATCAGAACTCTTCTCAAATGTGAAATATTTTTCTTTCCAGCTATGCTGCCTACTTTGCTATTCTTTTTACAAAATTTTCTGGGCTTTTTTTATAGGTCTCCAGCATCTGCAGTTATATTTTATATTCAGTCTCTTATTGTATACCCTCTATGAATTTCATGATTTCAATGCACTCACCTTCTGCTATTCTATATAACTTTGCATCACTTATAGCAGTCAGTAATATGTGTCTGTTAAACAGTTTGTTCCCCCAGCAGAATTTTAGGCTCTCACTTAGCTATTTATAAATTGTTTCACAGCATTAGGCATACATTTTTACAGCCATTTCACTCAAAGAATGTAGCAAGGAAGATATGCAGATACTAATCTGAAGCTGCATAGCAATGCAATCGGCCATTGCTGGATGTTCAAAATGTTCAAACTCTTTCTGTTTCAGAAGAATGAACTTACTCATTCCTTACTGGTAAAACAGAGATGGAGACGATGGTCTGGGAGCTGATTTGCAGTGAAGCTATTCTGTTTTTTTTCATGTTGCATGCTACACACTGTGAACTTGCCACATCACTGGGTTTTTCTCTCTGACGTCTGTATTGGATTGAAGCTTGACAGCAGTTCCCACAATAAATCAAAGATTGGCTCTGTTGGTAGCAGTCTGCTCACTTGAGCTGGAAATAAGTGCCTTCATGGAGCTGGGACCCAATGGGGTGCATGCCAGTGTGCTGAAGGCTCACTGACTGAAGCACAGTGTACGCTCAAAAATATTCAGAGAAATTGGTCTGCAAACTGTTCAGCTCCAAGGCAAGGCTGATGATTTTTATTAAGACACAAGAGATTCCGCAATGTAACACAGCATGGTGCATCTAAAATTAATCATTTTTAGAATTTGTTGACCTGTCTATTGCTCTGGTAAGGCAGAGGGTTGTTATGTAGTCAACAGTTTGCAGTTACTGAAAATGGTAGTGGACGGCATGGTAGCTTAGTGGTTAATACATCACTTTATAGCACCTGTGTTTGGGGTTCAATTCCTGCCACTGTCTGTAAGAAGTTTAAACGCTCTCCCCATGACCGTGGGTTTGGCCAGACGCTCCAGTTTCCTCCCACATTTCAAAGACGTATGGACAAGTAGCCGTGGGCATGCTATAATGGCGCCTGAAGCATGGCAATACCATGCGGCTCCCCCCAGCACAATCCTCGGACTCTGTATGTTGTTGATACAGGAAGTGGATCCCAGTGGGACTTCAATACCCTGCAGCTCAAGTAGGACCATTTGATGATTGGTTGTGATTAGCCTGGCAGAAATAGGACATTCAGGTTGCAACTAGGTTTGAGAGGATGAAGTTTGTGGCGTGGGTGAGGTGACCAGAGGGTGTCAGTGGGGACCCAAAGGAGGTAAATAGTACACGTGAAGCCAGTCTTCCTGAATGGGATTTGCTAGGAATGGACTAGAGATACAGGAGAGGAAGATTATCTTTAGCCAACTATGAGGCAGCCTCACATGCTGCTGAAGGACTGCTCCCTGTGTGAGTTGCTCACATCAAGACAATTGCAAAAGTCAAATAACAGGGCAACCGTATCCAGGACCCCCATCCCCACCACCATCCATCACAGGTCATTGAACCTGCTCCAGAAAGGGACAGAAAATAATATAGGAAAGAAATTATGCCACAAACTTTTGGAAACTCACTCTAATTAGTACTGATATTGGTTTATTATTGTCATGTGTACCAAGATGCAGTGAAAAACTTGTCTTCCTTACTGGTTTTACAGATCAAATCATTACACAGTGCATTGAGCTAGAATAAGATAACATAATAGCAATACAGAATAAAGTGTAATAACTATTAAAAGCTTGCAGTGATAGTACAATGCAGGTAAAGGATAAATTGCAAGATCATAGTGAGGTAGACTGTGAGGCCAAGAATCTATTTTTATCTTATAACGGGTCCATTCAAGAGTTTAATAACAATGTCCTTGAGCCTAGTACTTGTGCTTTCAGACTCTTGTATCTTCTGCCCAACGGGAGAGGGGAGAAGAGAGAATGTCTGGAATGGGTGGTGTCTTACTCAGTCTGACCATGCATGCATCAATTCATTGCAGAGGAAGACTGCACTGTTTCATTCACGTTAGACTGTAACACAACTTGGTATATCTTATTCCTTGAGGGATGGAGAAGCAACTATTATTCATCTGTTTTAAGAACCGTTAACCAGTTTAAAGCTCTGGTAGAACAGAGGGTTATTATATAGTCAATAGTTCGATCAACATTGGCATCATCAAATTTTGCAGAACCCAATGCACTACTGGCCCATTGTAGCCACACCATTACACCCTCTCCAGCTTTAGATTTGACTTATGCTTTCCATCCCAGCAAATCAAACTCAGGAAACTTTACAACTGAGCTGTAGGTTAGAAGCTTGCTTGGGATGATGATGTACTTCACACCTTCCAAAACGTTGTTGTCACAATACATATCCTAAAACGTTTCCAAAAGACCAAGTGGTGAGATGGATGTGGAGATCTCATATCTTGCTTCCACGTTTTTTTTAAAATCATACATCATAGGACAGTATAGTTCAAGAACAATCCCTTTATCCTATAATGTTGTGCCAAACTAATTAAAACAATAATACCTAATCCCTTTTACCATCACATGCTCCCTCCATATCCTTGCATTCTTTTTATGTTCATGAGTCTATCTAAGAGCCTAAGTGCCTCTTTCCTATTTGCCACCACCACAGTCCATGGCAGTGAGCATTTTAATTCTGAATAATTTATCGATTTTTGGCAGGCAATTGGCAATTGGTAATTGATTTATTATTGTCACATATACTCAGATGCAATGTATAGCTTTATTTTGCATTCCATACAGACAGATTGTTCCAAACATAAGAACATCTAGGCAGTACAAGAAAAAACAATAACAACGTCCTGATGAAGGGTCTAGGCCCGAAACGTCAATTCTTTGTTTCTTTTCATAATTGCTGCCTGAGCTGCTGTTTCTCCAGCATTGTGTGTGTGTTTCTAGGCAATTACAGAATGCAGAATATGTTACAGTTACACAGGAAGTGTAGTGCCAGCACACAGTAGGGTGCAAGGGCCATGACAGGTAAATTGAGAGATCAAGAGTTCATCTTTAAAGTATAAGCGGTCCATTCAAGAGTTTCGTAATGGTGGGATAGAAGCTGTCCTTGAGTATGGTGGTTCATGGTTTCACAATTTGTATCTGCTGCCAAATGAGAGCTGGGCAAAGAGAGAATCACTGGGGTTTAGAGGAATCTTGGGTTATGTTGGCTGTTTTTCCAAGTCATCAGGAAGTGTAGACTGAGTCAATGATGGAGTGGCTGGTTTCTGTGTTAGACTGGGCTGGGTTCAAACTTCTCAGCAATTTCTTGCAGTCTTGGGTGGAGGGCCAGTGTAGATAACCTTGGAGCTAAGATTGTATACATGTACAGTGCAATGGAGTGGGGGTGTAGCTGCAAGGGGTTGACTTTGGATATGATGAGTCATAAGTGTGATGGTATGCAGTAGAAGTGTCAGCTGGGATATTTGAGGTGAGGCGGATTGTAGCGAGAGAATGAGGGGTAGGTGATAAGGAATTGGAAAACCTTATCCTTCTGCTCTGCAGTCTGCAAGATGGATAGTGATGCCAGAATGAAAGGTCTGGAGTTCCTCAGTACTAGAGCAGGGCCCTTTTAAAATATTGATAAATATTGGTAAATAAACATATTTCCTACGGTATAAGGTTAAATTATGATCCGTACTCCACCCGAGTTTGGCCAACACGAACCCAACCCAACTCAATGACCTGCAACTATTTCCAAACCTAACACAATTAGTACTGCATGTATCACCAGCTCAGACCTGCTGCTCATTTGCTGGAGGATGAAGATCTGAACATTGATTAAGTTCAGAGGACATATGCAGTAATACCCAGCCTCAAACAGCACAGCCTGTCCCAAACCAAAATGGGTTTTTTTCCCAGTATATATGCTAGACCTAAACCAACCCTATAGCAAACAGTGAGTCTGGTTTGGTAGCAAGGTTCTAATGTCAATTCTACCTCCCTACATACCCTTTATAAAACTGTGCTTCCTAGTCAATAACTTACTCTGGAACAATGTGATGTACAGGAGAACCTCACAAACAACAGTGAAATAAGAGAGCCATTTAATAAAGGAGGGATAGGCTGCCCAGGAAAAATTCAAACTCCTTTCAATATGATGTGAGGTGATCTTAAACAGAAACAGTGGCTCAGATTTGTAAACACCCCGACTGTGTTCTTACTGAACACTCTATGGTGTTCCTGTTTGAACCACCCTACATTTCCCCACTTCCATTGCCTACGTGTCTAAACTCCTACTTCATACCTGGCTGAAGTGAATTGTGTTCTTGTGCTCTTGTTGTGTTCCTGTCAGGGCAGAAACACAATCATGTACCTTCTTGAGCCTTCAATTGTGTTCCTTTGTTCCAAATCTCTCAGTTATGCACAGACACCTAGTTATCTTCCATTGCTCTCAAACCTCTCATTCTGGTCCTGATTAAAGTCAGAGACCCCTTTTCCAGAGTCAGGTAACCTATCAACAGAGCCAAGCTGACGGTCCCTTTGAAAAATGATTGTAGTCATCATATTTTGCCAGGCAGTGTGCCAAGGAATCAGCAGGCTATTTCTGCCCCAGTGCTGTTAAAGCTTTTTAGACACTAACTGACAGGAGAGCTAGAGTGATTGCACACCAGAGATTTGCAGCCACTCATTAAATTGAACCTTTGACATATGCAGGAGGCTTTAGAAAGCAGGTTGGTCCATAAGCTCTAATGGGAGAAAGCAGTCTTGCTTAACATAGCCTTGAATCGTTGCTACCTCAATTAGCAAGTAGCTCTTTATATGTCCAGGGAATTGAGTTTTCAGAGTGGTTCTCTGAATAGCATTCAATATTTGTGACTGTCAGTGTCTCATTGTAGTTTTGTTTGAAACTGAACAGACATGGTATTTTATACCCATTAAATCCATGCCTGTTGTTTACGCATCCCCTTGACCCTTCTTCTCCCAGTATCCCTTAACTCTCTTCTCTACTGTTGCCCACTTTTTCCTTTTGCCCCTCAGCCCTCTCTTGTTTCCACCCCACCCCCACCTTATAGAACATAGAGCACTACAGCAGATTCAGGCCTTTCAGCCCATGATGTTGTACTGACCTTGTAACCTACTCTAAGAGTAATCTAATGCTTTCCACCATCCATTTTTCTAACATCCATGTGCCTATCTAAGAATTTCTTATATGTCCCTAATGTATCTGCCTCTATCACCAGCCTATCTCTGATATCCACCCCCCATACTTCCTTCCAATCACCTTAAAGTTATGCTCCCTCATAGTAATTTTCTTACTGTCATTCCTCTTTTCTCCTGCCTACCTACTTCATTCTCCTCTTCTTCTCATATTCCCTCACTACCCATTCTCTGGCACCCTCGTTTTATTTCTTCAAGCCATAAGACCATAAGACATTGGAACAGAAATATGCCATCTGGCCCATTGAGTCTGTTCCTCCTTTCAATCATGGCTGATCCTTTTTTATTTCTCCTCTTCAATCCTAGTTCCTGGCCTTCTCCCCGTAACCGTTGAAACTATATCCAATCCAGAACCTATCAATCTCTTGCCTTAAACTACACCCAACAACCTGGCCTCCACAGCTGAACGCAGCAACAAATTCCACAAATTAACCACCCTTTGGCTTAAGAAATTTCTCCGCATCTCTGTTTTGAATGGGCGCCCCTCTATCCTGAGGCTGTGCCCTCTTGTCCTAGACTCTCACACCATATAACCATATAACCATATAACAATCACAGCACGGAAACAGGCCATTCCGGCCCTCCTAGTCCGTGCCGAACTCTTAATCTCACCTAGTCCCACCTACCCGCACTCAGCCCATAACCCTCCACTCCTTTCCTATCCATATACCTATCCAATTTTACCTTAAATGACACAACTGATCTGGCCTCTACTACTTCTACAGGAAGCTCATTCCACACAGCTATCACTCTCTGAGTAAAGAAATACCCCCTCGTGTTTCCCTTAAACTTTTGCCCCCTAACTCTCAAATCATGTCCTCTCGTTTGAATCTCCCCTACTCTCAATGGAAACAGCCTATTCACGTCAACTCTATCTATCCCTCTCAACATTTTAAATACCTCGATCAAATCCCCCCTCAACCTTCTACGCTCCAATGAATAGAGACCTAACTTGTTCAACCTTTCTCTGTAACTTAAGTGCTGAAACCCTGGTAACATCCTAGTAAATCGTCTCTGCACTCTCTCTAATTTATTGATATCTTTCCTATAATTCGGTGACCAGAACTGTACACAATATTCCAAATTTGGCCTTACCAATGCCTTGTACAATTTTAACATTACATCCCAACTTCTGTACTCAATGCTCTGATTTATAAAGGCCAGCGTTCCAAAAGCCTTCTTCACCACCCTATCTACATGAGACTCCACCTTCAGGGAACTATGCACTGTTATTCCTAGATCTCTCTGTTCCACTGCATTCCTCAATGCCCTACCATTTACCCTGTATGTTCTATTTGGATTATTCCTGCCAAAATGTAGAACCTCACACTTCTCAGCATTAAACTCCATCTGCCAACGTTCAGCCCATTCTTCTAACCGGCATAAATCTCCCTGCAAGCTTTGAAAACCCACCTCATTATCCACAACACCTCCTACCTTAGTATCATCAGCATACTTACTAATCCAATTTACCACCCCATCATCCAGATCATTTATGTATATTACAAACAACATTGGGCCCAAAACAGATCCCTGAGGCACCCCGCTAGTCACCGGCCTCCATCCCGATAAACAATTATCCACCACTACTCTCTGGCATCTCCCATCTAGCCACTGTTGAATCCATTTTATTACTCCAGCACTAATACCTAACGACTGAACCTTCTTAACTAACCTTCCATGTGGAACTTTGTCAAAGGCCTTGCTGAAGTCCATATAGACTACATCCACTGCCTTACCCTCGTCAACATTCCTCGTAACTACTTCAAAAAATTCAATAAGGTTTGTCAAACATGACCTTCCACGCACAAATCCATGCTGGCTACTCCTAATCAGATCCTGTCTATCCAGATAATTATAAATACTATCTCTAAGAATACTTTCCATTAATTTACCCACCACTGATGTCAAACTGACAGGTCTATAATTGCCAGGCTTACTTCTAGAACCCTTTTTAAACAATGGAACCACATGAGCAATACGCCAATCCTCCGGCACAATCCCTGTTTCTAATGACATCTGAAAGATCTCCGTCAGAGCTCCTGCTATCTCTACACAAACTTCCCTCAAGGTCCTGGGGAATATCCGGTCAGGACCCGGAGATTTATCCACTTTTAAATTTCTTAAAAGCGCCAGTACTTCCACCTCTTTAATTGTCATAGGTTCCATAACTTCCTTACTTGTTTCCCACACCTTACACCATTCGATATCCTTCTCCTTAGTGAATACCGAAGAGAAGAAATCGTTCAAAATCTCTCCCATCTCCCTCGGCTCCACACATAGCTGACCACCCTGATTCTCTAAGGGACCAGTTTTATCCCTCACTATCCTCTTGCTTTTAATATAACTGTAGAAGCCTTTCGGATTTACTTCCACCTTGTTTGCCAAACCAAACTCGTAACTTCTTTTAGCTTTTCTAATCTCTTTCTTAAGTTTCCTTTTACATTCTTTATATTCCTCGAGCAATTCCTTTACTCCATGCTGCCTATATCTATTGTAGACATCCCTCTTTTTTCGAACCAAGTTTCTAATATCCCTTGAAAACCATGGCGCTTTCAAACCTTTAATCTTTCCTTTCAACCGAACAGGAACATAAAGATTCTGTACCCTCATAATTTCACCCTTAAATGACCTCCATTTCTCTATTACATCCTTCCCATAAAACAACTTGACCCATTCCACTCTCTCTAAATCCCTGCGCATCTCCTCAAAGTTAGCCTTTCTCCAATCAAAAATCTCAACTCTAGGTCCAGTCCTGTCCTTCTCCATAATTATATTGAAGCTAATGCTATTGTGATCACTGGACCCGAAGTGCTCCCCAACACATACATCTGTCAGCTGACCTATCGCATTCCCTAACAGGAGATCCAACACTGCCCCATCTCTAGTCGGTACTTCTATGTATTGTTGCAAAAAGCTATCCTGCACACATTTCACAAACTCTAAACCATCCAGCCCTTTTACAGAATGAGCTTCCCAATCTATGTGTGGAAAATTAAAATCTCCCACAATCACCACCTTGTGTTTACTACAAATATCTGCTATCTCCTTACACATTTGCTCTTCCAACTCACGCTCCCCATTAGGTGGCCTATAATACACTCCTATCAGTGTTACTACACCTTTCCCATTCCTCAATTCCACCCAAATAGCCTCCCTAGAGGAGCTCTGTAATCTATCCTTCCAAAGCACCGCCATAAGATTTTCTCGGACAAGCAATGCAACACCTCCTCCTCTGGCCCCTCCTACTCTATCACACCTGAAGCAACTAAATCCAGGAATATTTAGTTGCCAATCACACCCTTCCTGCAACCATGTTTCACTAATAGCTACAACATCATAATTCCATGTATCAATCCACACTTTAAGCTCATCCACCTTTCTTACAATGCTCCTAGCATTAAAATAGATACATTTAAGATACTCTCCACCTCCTCCTCTCTTTTCATCCCTAGCAATGCATTCAAATTTATTATCCTTTTCTTTCTTCTCCCCTACAACTTCGGGCTGAGCGCATCCCTCCTCCATCACCTGCCTGTCCTCCCTCCCTCACACACGGTCTACACCATGGGAAACATCCTTTCCACATCTGCTCTGTCTAGCCCTTTCAAAATTTGAAAGGTTTCAATGAGATCCCCCCCCCCCATCCTTCTGAATTCCAGCGAGTACAAACCCTGAGCCATCAAACATCCCTCATATGATAACCCTTTCATTCCTGGAATTATCCTTGTGAACCACATCTGGAGCCTCTCTGATGCCAGCACATCTTTTCTAAGATGAGGGGCCCAAAACTGTTCACAATACTCAAGGTGAGGCCTCAAGCCGTTTCCACCCCCCCCCCACCCCCCCCCACAAGCTGCACAAGAGTTGTTGTGGTGAGATTGTATGAACAGGATCGCAACTGGTATTGTCTACTGTGAAACAATGTAGAATGATCTTCATGAACATCACCTCACTATTCCTCCTCTATACTACTTATATTTTTTTATTGTAGCTTACAGTATTTTTTAATGTCTTGCACTGTACCTCTGCTTCAAAAGAACAAATTTCACAATATATGTCAGCGATAATGACCCATACCCAGACCCGGATGTTTCAATCTGTTATCTTTGCATGATGCCAATACTACCTGCTCCATTCTCCCCCTCCCATCTTGGTGACCTAACTCTTTGGGATTTGTCTGTTTTTTACGAGGCCAAATTGCTAGCTCAACCCTCAACCCAGCATGGATGGAAAGTGTGTAAGGAGCTGGCCAGATTCGAACCCAGGACCACTTGCCTCAAAGTCCAGCACAGACACCACTACACCATTGGCCGGCACAATATTCTTCTTGAATGAGTGTTACTCACTTCTATTTCTGTGTGTTACTGACTTTTGGGCATAAAGTCTTGGACACCCCCAGCCAATAGTGTGCAGTTGCAAATATCATGTGTAAAATGGGAAACATTCTGGTGCACAATAATTAAGTAGGGTGACAGATCTGGCCCGTAGGATTGTTCTGCTGGCATTATTTCCTGAAATTTGCCTGTTCACTTCCCTAAGTAATAATATACTCTTGTCCATTCAGGATCAATCCCACAAGAAAATGACACCACTTGGTATATCTGGCTGTGACCTTGCTCCTAATGCAGAAGGTTGTGGAGTTAATACCCACAGCAATATTCTGAGCATATAATTAAGGCTGATATTCCAGTGAGCCACAGAGGCTTGCCTGCAATGTCAGAGGTATTGCTTGTCTAATGAAAGATTAAGTTTACATCTGTTTGGTCTTAATACTTAAGCACAAAACTCTAGGCTGATGTGCTATCACAGCACTATCACAGAGGCTACCTGCAACTTTGGAAGGAGGCCTGTAGTGCAGACTGCATAGCCAAGTCATCTAATGGCTGAAACTTAAAAGGTAGCAATGGGAGAGCATGGGTTAATCTGGTGATGGGAAGGTTGGGTTGAGATGTGGTATGGTGAGGGTCTTCCAGAGGCCCAAAGCCAATACTTAATCCTTCATCAATGTCAGTAAAGCAGATGTTCTGAACATTATCACATGGCAATGAGGAGGAGATAACTAGAGCTACCTTTCCCATCTTAAACAGTGACAAAAGTAATTCACTGATCGCAAAGATCCATGTTTACTAACTGTCCCTTCTTGTCCCTTGAGAGGAGGAGATGAAAGAGCTTTTTGAACTATTGTAGCTCTCTGGTGAAGATCCTCCTATCATAGAATTTGAAATATGTGTGGTTCCTATATTTCTGTAGACGTGATCTTTCCAGGTAATCTAATGATGGGTTTGACAAATCTTACTAAATGATTGAAGTGTATTTCAGCAGGCATATGTCAAGAGAGCAAATGTTTAAGGTGGGAAATGGGTTGATATTTGTCCTGGACAATTTACAATAACCTTCTTACTTGGAATATTCTCATTGTGTTTGTTTCACTGCCTAGTTTGATTTAGGAGAGTCACGTAATGCACAGAAACTCCACATAATTAATGTGAAGTTTGAGATCCATGAAAGGACAAACATACTTAAGACATAGCTCTTTGTTCATGATGGTGCAAGGCACTTAATGGGATACTGTCCCACTGCTCTGTGTTGGGTGAAATATGAGCAAAAGTATCAACGTATTTGGTGTTAATAAAAGTAAAGTTGTTGTTAAAATGAAGACTGACGTGATTAATCAGTCTCATGTACCGACTGATAAGATCTTACGTCAAGTTGTGAATATCAATGAGCTGTAGATAAATAATGCATTTGCACAGGAAACTATTAGATTCAAAAACAGCAGGACAGATTCTCTAAGTGGCCAATTGATAAGATTTTAATTTAGTGTTCTATGACGAGCACATCAGTTCCATCGGACTCTCCTGCAGTCTACCATCACTGCAGGACTTGTATTTGTCCAGGATAAAGGAGCGGGCAGGAAAATCATTGCAGTCTCTACCCACCCTGCAAACTGCCTTTTCAGAAAGCTCCTTTCTGGAAAGCTCTCTAGGGCTATTAAAAGAAGAACTTCACACAATCTTCAAAGTTTCTTTCTCCAGGCAGTTAATCTGATCAACATCTTTTGTTAGTCTCCTCCACCCCCTCTATCTATTACGTCCATTAATGCACTACATTATAAGCACTTTAAACTAATTTTTATAATGCTGTAAATACATAGTGCTACTTATGTAATTATGCACATTTTATTCCATATCTATACTTTAGCCTCTAACTTTATTTTTTATTATTCTCTATTCTTTATAATTGTTAAATGTTATTGTATGTTGTGCCCTGACCAACACACCACAGCAAATTCCTAATACATGTCAATGTATATGGCGAATAAAGTTGATCCTCACACAAGATATAGACATCAGCCTTCTTTCTCTATTTTGAAAGGCAACACGAAGGAAAAAGCCGGAAAAGGTCACATTTGGCTCTGTATGAGTGTGGGGGGCAGGGGTTCATATGAAGGAAAATTTGCACTTATATACATCCTTCACAACTTCAAGGTGTTTCAAAGTGCATTATTGCCAATGGAATAATTCTAAGTGTTATTGCTTTATACACAACCGCCACCAGAAAACACCCTGATCAAAACTCACGTCCAAATTGATAGCATTAAATGTACTATATAGATAGAGAAATGTGTTGTATTTTGCCTCTGAAATTTGAGTGCAATTACTTATAAGGTTATGCAGCAAGGATAGCAGTATAACTAGGGAATGTTTCTAAGTAGGAACACAAAAGAGACTACAGATGCTGGAGATCTCGAGCAACACACAAAAAGCTGGGGGAGCTCAGCAGGTCAGGCAGCATCCTAGAGGGAAATGGGCAGCTTACTTTTCAGGTCAAGACCCTTCCTCAGGACTTCTCCATGATGGATGTCTCTTGCTCCTATTTTCTTGTTTTCTTGTTTTTCCAGACATCAGATGCTGATGGTGACCTGCTATTCCCTTTACAATCCATCGACACCTTCATTTCTGTCTTCCATTGTCTCATGCCACTCCCTCGCCACCATTCCATTTTTCATTTGGTTGTTCCTGCCTCACACAAAAACACCATCACTTTCATTATGTCTCCACTCCACCAGCCTTGGTCTAACTAAACAGTGGAGCAGGTACAAAGAAAAGAATGATTCACAAACAGAAAGTCCTGGAGGATCTCAGTAGGTCAGGCAGCATCTATGGAGGGGGTTAAACAGGTAACATGTTGGGCCAAGACCCTTCATCAGGACTGGAAAGGAAGGTGGAGAGAGCAGGCAGAATAAGAAGGTGTTGGGAGGGGAAGGAGTACAAGCTGGCAGGTGATAAGTGAGACCAGGTGAGGTGGAAGGATGGGTGGATGAAAAAACTGGGAGGCGGAAGAGATAAAGAGCTGAAGAAGGAATCTGATGAGACAGAAGAATGGACCATGGGAGAAATGGAAGGAGGAGGAGGAAATTATTTACTCTTTCTGTTTTTCATATTCCTATATTTTTTGGTCTCACCACCTCCCCCACCACCACCACCCAATTCCCCTGTCTCTTTACTCTTTTAAAGCCTGTCACCTCTATGATGAAGGGTCATCCATCTGAAATATTATCCCTGTTTAGTACTTAAAGGACACAGGCTGAGTTTTGCTGTTTAGTGCTGAATGTGTACAAATGGGTGGTTGATTGGTGAAGAGGCAAATTCTGTGCCATGCGACTCTGTGGAAGTGGATAACTACTGATTAGTGAAGAACCTTCAAAGCCATGGAAAGCAAGAAGGGAGAATGGGAATAATTAGAATGCTCATTCCCAAAACTGGCAATATCACCCTGACTCTCCCTGCCCTGTCAGATTCCATTTGCTCTGACACTGCCCCGAACATACACCACTCTTGCAGAGGTACTTACCTCTTTGCTTTTTGAATTATGAGATGTCAACTGAAGAAGGCCAATATGATTTTGCCTTAATGATCTACGGTGAGGAAGGATAGCGGGGAGCACAGAATCCCACAGAGATGTCTCAGAAAGGGAAAGAGTGCATGAAAATAATGTGAGGCTTTAAATGCAATATTTAGAGAAATATGTAACAGAGAGGAGATATACACCCATCTTGTTATTGCCTGTCTGCAAACATAGAGTAAAAAACAAAATTATGTCCATACCAGTGACTGTGGGATAAAGATACAAAGCAAAAGGATGACATATTAAATGCAAGTTTTCATAAAAAATGGGAAGGACAATGTTGTTGTCAAAATACAGACAAATGCAGACGTGGTTTAAAGTATAGTTTTTCTGACATTCATCAAGAACTCTTAAGAACCCCTAAGACTAAATTAATCTGGTTATCAGGCTGAACATTAGAAAGCATCTTGTCACTACTGTCAGCTCAGTTGAGATCTCCTTTCAAGTAGAAAGCTTACTGTGCCTCAAGATCTACATAAGAGCTGCCAGCACCCAAAATCTCCCCACCATCATTACCTGACTAGAAGCAATTACTGGAGCAACAATAGTTCAGTATCAGAATGTGAATCTTTGTCTTGAAGGAAACTATTGAAGTGGGATGGCCTAGTTTTCAAATTCCATTCTGCATTGGCTGCAAAAGAAACCAAAGGTTGACTCACAGAAGTGGAAATAAAATTGCTGGTGAAATTATCAGGAGATGAATATATTTTTTCCAAGTGCTGAAAGGCTTTTTCGGAAGACAAAATACATTCTCCTTCAGGAGCAATGGAAGATTTTCTCACCTTGAGTCCATTCCCTACATTGAAACCTAGAGTCATAGAACATGACAGCACAGAAATAGGCCCTTCAGCCCATCTAGTCCATGCTAAACTGTTATTCTACCTAGTCCCATCAAGATGCACCCAGACTATAGCTCTCTATATCTCTCCTGTTAAAACGGTAAAATCGGACTTGCATCCATCACTTCCTTTGGCAGCTCGTTCCACATTCTCATCACCCTCAGAGTGAAGAAGTTCCCCTTCTGGTTTCCCCTTAAACATTTCATCTGTCACACTTAACCCACGACTTCTAGTTCTAGTCTCACACAACTGTGTGGAAAAAGCCGACTTGTATTTACCCTATCTAAACCCTTCATAATTTTGTATACCTCTTTGAAATCCAATTAAGTCAAAGAGAGAGAGAGAGGGAGAGAGCTTTGTGCACGTTGTGGAGAAGAGGTTAAAAAAGGAGTGTTTTGTGGGGATTAGTGCATTAGCAGCGGACCAATTGATTCGTGAGTCATTAGCAGGAGCAAATAAAAGTAAAGCAGGGTCAAAGCAGAGCGGCTGTTATGTGAGAGGACCAGTTTAGGAGTGGGAATTTGAGCTTTGACAAGGAGGCACAGGTTAAGTAGCAACTAAGGCTTTTGTAGTGGTTGAATAAAAAGTCACTAAATTACAGCTAATTAAATAAAAGGATGATGCAGGATCAGGTCATGTGCTGTAGCTGTATGATGTGAGATCTGGTGGATCCCATTGTGGTTCTTGGTGACCACATCCGCAGTAAGTGTTGGCTGCTCGAGGAATTCAGGCTCAAAGCTGATGACCTGGAATCTGAGCTTCAAACACTGCGGCACATCAGGGAGGGGGAGAGTTACCTGGAGACTCTGTTTCAGGAGGTAGTCACACCCATTAGATTAGCTGCCTCAAATTTGGTCCATGGTCAGGGACAAGAGGGTGTGACTGTGAGTGAGGCAGGTAGGAGGATCGAAGAGACAGTACTGGAGAAGCCTCAGCCCTTGAGCTTGTCCAACAGGTCTGAGATTTGTGCTCCCTGTGTGGATGAGAGTGGAGGCTGTAGGAAGTATGAACAACCTAACTGTGGCACTGTAGTTCAGGGAGCCATTCAAGGGGGGGGGGAAGAAGAGAAATGTAGTGGTAATTGCAGATAGTATAGTCAGGGGAATAGACAGGGTATTCTGTCGCGAGGATAGAGCATCTGGAAGGCTGTGTTGCCTGCCTGGTGCATGGGTTTGGGACATCTTATCTGACCTGCAGAGGAATTTGCAGTAGGAGGAGAAAGATCGGGTTGTCGTGGTCCATGTGAGTACCAATGACATAGGTAGAACGAGGAAAGAGGTTCTTCTGAGGGAATTTGAGCAGCTATGGACTAAATTAAAAAGCAGAACCAAAAAGGTAGTAATCTCTGGATTACTACCCAAGCCACATGCAAATTGGCATAGGGCCAAAAAGATTAGAGAGTTAAATGCGTGGCTCGAGGGTTATTGTGGGAGAAGTGGGTTTGAATTCGTGAGAAATCAGCACTAGCATTGGGGAAGGAGGGAGCTGTTCCTTGAGCCGTGAATCGTGATGGGACTTGGATCCCAGAGAATCGCATAACTAGGGCTGTGGATAGGGGGTGGGTTCAACAGATTGGAGATGTATCGATAAAGTAAAAAAGAAAAGTGTGGATAAAGATAATGAGAAAACAAAAGATAAAACAGAGGAAAGTAAGAGTGGAGAGAAGAAAAGTCAAGTGCAAAAGAGTAAAAGATTACAAGATTTTAAAAGCACAGTGAGTGTAAGGGCACTCTATTTGAATGTCCGTAGTATTCAAAACAAGGTGAGTGAACTTATGGCTCAAATCAGTACAAAGAGTGGCCAGTACAGAGATGTAGTTGCAGGGTGGAGAGGACTGGGAATTAAATATCCAAGGATATCAGGTAATATGGAAGGATAGGCAGAAAGGTAAGGGAGGTGGGGTAGCACTCTTAATTAAAGATGAGATCAGGGCAATAGTGAGAGACGATATAAGATCTAAGGAGCAGAATGTTGAATCCATCTGGGTAGAGATTAGGAATAGTAAAGGGAACAAATCACTGATGCGAGTTGTCTATCGGCTACTGAATAATAACATTACAGTGGCACGGGCAAAAACAGACAGACAGACATACTTTATTGATCCTGAGGGAAATTGGGTTTTGTTACAGTTGCACCAACCAAGAATAGAGTAGAAATATAGCAAAATAAAAAAACCCAGAAATAATTAAATAATAATAAGTAAATTATGCCAAGTGGAAATAAGTCCAGGACCAGCCTATTGGCTCAGAGTGTCTGACACTCCAAGAGAGGAGTTGTAAAGTTTGATGGCCACAGGTAGGAATGACTTCCTATGACGCTCAGTGCTGCATCTCGTTGGAATGAGTCTCTGGCTGAATGTACTCCTGTGCCTAACCAGTACATTATGGAGTGGATGGGAGACATTGTCCAAGATGGCATGCAACTTGGACGGCATCCTCTTTTCAGACACCACCGTCGGAGAGTCCAGTTCCACCCCCACAACATCACTGGCCTTGCGAATGAGTTTGTTAATTCTGTTGGTGTCTGCTACCCTCAGCCTGCTGCCCCAGCACACAACAGCAAACATGATAGCACTGGCCACCACAGACTCGTAGAACATCCTCAGCATCATCCGGCAGATGTTAAAGGACCTCAGTCTCCTCAGGAAATAGAGACGGCACTGACCCTTCTTGTAGGCAGCCTCAGTGTTCTTTGACCAGTCCAGTTTATTGTCAATTCGTATCCCCAGGTACTTGTAATCGTTCACCATGTCCACACTGACCCCTTGGATGGAAACAGGGGTCACCGGTGCCTTGGCCCTCCTCAGGTCCACCACCAGCTCCTTAGTCTTTTTCACATTAAGCTGCAGATGATTCTGCTCACACCATGTGAGCAAATATAAACAGAGAATGTAAATAAACAGAGAAGTAGCTGAGGTATGTAAGAATAAAACAGCAGTTATCATGGGGGACATCAACTTGCACATAGATTGGGTGAATCACATTGGTTCTGGCAGTCTTGAAGAGGACTTCATAGAATGCATCTGTGATGGCTTTCATGAACAGCATGTTACTGAATCTACAAGGGAATGTACTATCATAGATCTGGTCCTGTGCAATGAGACAGGTAAAATTAGTGATCTTGTAATTAGGGATCCTCTTGGAAAGTATGATTGAACTTCTCATACAAATGGAGGGTCAAATAGTTAAATCTAAAACCAGTGTATTATGCCTAAGCAATGGAGACTACAATGGGAGGAGGGAGGAATTGACTAGTGTAGACTAAAAACACAGGCTATATGGTGGGACAATTGAGGAACAGTGGAAGACTTTCAAAGAGATTTTTCACAGTGCTCAACAAAAGTATATTCCAGTTAGAAGCAAGGACAGTAAAGGTGGGGAGAGCCAGCCTTGGATAACGATGGAAATTAAAGAAAGCATCAAACTAAAAGATCATGCATACAAAGTCGCCAAGAGTAGTGGGAAACTAGAAGACTGGAAAAACTTTAAAAGGCAACAGAGTACCACTAAGCGAGCAATAAAGAAAGGGAAGGTAGATTATGAAAATAAACTAGCACAAAATATAAAAAACAGATAGTAAAAGTTTTTATAATTATATTAAGTGAAAAAGGGTGGCTAAAGTGAATGTAGGTCCCTTAGAGGACGAGAAGGGGTACTGGTGAGGCTACAGTGGATTTCTGCATGCAGTTCCGGTCTCCTTACTTGAGGAAGGATATACTGGCTTTGGAGAAGGTGCAGTGGAGGCTCACCAGATTGATTCCAGAGGTGAGGTGAGGACCATGAAGCGAGATTGAGTCGCTTGAGATCGTACTCACTGGAATTCAGAAGAATGAGAGGAGATCTTATAGAAACATATAACATTATGAAAGGGATAGATAAGATAGAGGCAGGAAAGTTGCTTCCATGGGTAGGTGAGACTAGAACTAGGGGACATAGCTCCAAGATTTGGGGGAGTAGATTTAGGACAGAGATGAGGAGGAACTACTTTTCCCAGAGAGTGTTGAAACTGTGGAATTCTCTGCCCAATGAAGTAGTGGAGGCTACCCGAGTAAATATATTTAAGACTTTGGATACATTTTTCATAGCAGGGGAATTAAGGGTTATGGGGGAAAGGCAGGTAGGTTGAGATGAGTCCACAGTCAGATCAGCCATGAGCTTATTTAATGGCAAAGCAGGCTTGACGGGCCAGATAGTCTACACCTACTCCTATTCTTATGTTCTTATGTTCCCATGTATGGCATAGAGACAGCCATTTGACCCAAGCAGACTATGGTGCCAATTATGCTTCGTTTAATCCTCTTCCAATCTGGCTTGTTGGCTCAGAGCTGGACCTCCAGACCTGGAGGACCAGTGGACCATTCTTAGATTGGCCTCTACCCTTTGACCTCTTTAGCATGGGTGACCCCCCACCAAGAGCCAAAGGACAAGGCCCTGACTCCAGCCAACATAGCTCTCTGGGCCACTGAGACACAAAGGCCTCCAAACTCTATGGCAAGTTTGTGGTCTGCTTGGAGGAATTTTAAATATGGCTGTGGCTTCTCGCTCAGCTTTGTCTCCTCAGGAGAAAAGAGAATGCAAGCAGCAATACCATAGGTCCTACCAACTGGCTCTCTGAAAAGCTTCGAATTTGGATTCCACAGCTCCTTGCTTAAGGTATTAATTGCACAGAAGTCAGTCTTTATCTGGAATAGATTATGGTCATGGAATCACAGAGCACTACAGCACAGAAACCATCTAGTCCATGCTGAACTATTATTCTGCCTAGTCCCATTGACATGCACTTGGACGACAGCCTTCCATTCTCTTCACATCCACGAACCTATTCAAACTGCTCTTGAAATCAAATCCGTATTCACCACTTCCGCTGGCAGCTGGTAGTGAATAGTTGGACGGAACACTTCGATGATATTCTTATGATAGGGAGGGAGGCCGTTTGTCTGACTAAGTATATGTCAGCTCCCATCATTCCCAATAACCTAATTTCTCCCAGATACATGCCATCCCCATATTCTCTCCACTTTACTTTGACCTTTGAATTTTGAGCTTACACATCAACTCTATTCCCAAGTATTCAAGCATAACTCACTCCTCTACGCCTCTCCTCCCTCCTCCATCAGTGGGCCAAAGGGCCTGTTTCTGAATGACTCCATACATATTCAAATATGTGTCAATTATTAAAGTTAAATTTGAATTCTTCTTCTGTTTACTCTCACAATGAAAATAGGATGGAACTCTGGCAAACATTTCTGTATCCAAGCGGAACAGAAGATGTGCTGTTGTACAGTAATGTAGAAAAATACCTGTAGTTCCCTGTATCCAACAGAACAAAATCAACTAAAGAGTGGTCTTTGGGCTTGAGACTGCCAGCTCCTTTAGGACTGTCACTGTGTAAAGTTAACACTAGAAGAATTGACTGTCTGAAGAGACACGGCTTTTATTCCCTCTGACTTAAGTGGTCCTTTTCTCTCACAAGTGCTGTCGTCTTCTTGTTCTACAGAATGGCAATTTATCACCATGGTTGCTGACAGTCCGAGGAGTTTCTCTGACTCCCTTTCTGCCATCTAAAAGGCTCTTCCTTTTTCAACAGGAGTCTGACTCGCTGTTAAGTGCGCTGTCCTTAGAGCAGACCACATTCTCTCCCACACAAGCATTTACTAACACAATGATTTCAGTAATTATTAATACTGCAGAGTGTCTCGAAGTGGGACTGACCACCAATCACACTAATTGCTTCTATAGTCAGCACAAAGTTGCAACTCCATTATGATTTTCTAATTATGTAACCATTGTTGCTTGCAGACAACAAGCCCACTCAGTGATATTTTATCCATTATTCCTTCAAATCTGATAAAATGGACTGAAATGTCAAAGCAAAGCCTGAAAAATCTGTGACAAAAAAAATTATTATCTCTGGGGGAAATGATCATTTCTAGCTAAAAGTAAATGACCTGCTTTGTTTTCAGTTTGCTTCTGACCATGACTTCACCATCAATTGCATTAAAGGGGAATGTAATGACACAAAAACAATAAGGCTGCCATTGAATTAACCAAAGTGAATGTCTCAGAACAATTTGTTCTCCTCACTCTCTTATCGTGTTCACACACTTTTCTTTGTTTATTGGACTCTGCTACCTCTCTCTCTCTCTCTCTCTCTCTCTCACACACACACAAATGCTTAGTGTCCACCTTATTAGGTACACCTGCTCATTAATGCAGATTTCTGATTAGCCAATCACGTGCCAGCAACTCAATGCTTAAAAACATTCATATACAATCAAGAGGTTCGGCTGTTGTTCAGACCAAACATTAGAATGGTGAGGAACTATGATTTAAGTGACTTTGACCATGAAATGATCGGTGCCAGATGGGGTGGCTTGAGTATCTCAGAAACTGCTGGCCTCCTGGGATTTTCATGCACAACAGTCTTTGGAGTTTACAGAGAGTGGCGCAAAAACCTCTTGTGCGTAATAAAGTGACCACAGAGTGTGTCTGACATCTGTTGATGAACTAGGCTCAAGGATGTGATTCACCTCACCCTGACCCACATGTCGGCTGGATCAACTGGAATTAAAATGTGAAATGTTGCCTTGGCATTTTCCTGGTTGGCTCGCAACACTCCCATGTAAAAACTGCCCAAAGCTCTGCCTCTCATTCCATTCAGCTAATCCTGTGTATCTGTTGAGCTACAGTGTCTTCCATTCTAGCTGACCTCCATTTTAGAATTTGTATCTTCATTTTCTGATCCTTCCTTGACATTGCTTCTCCTTATTTCTGAAATTTCTCTGGCTTTGCAAATCTCTTCAACCTCTGTAAATCTCAGTTCTAGCCTTTTGTGGACTCCTATTTCATTCCGTCCATAAATGGAGGACATGCTTTTGAGCTGCTCTGATGTCTGGAATTCCCTTCCCAAACCTTTCCTTCTCTCCCTCACACTCTTCTGAACACTCTTGCGCACTCTCAGTCTCTCAAACTCTTTCTCTCTCTCCTACACTTCCTCTCTTACACTCTCCCTCTCACACTCCCTCTCACACTCCCTCTCTCTCCCCCCTCTCTCTCTCTCAGTCATTGTTTCAGCTTCTCCTTCTCTATTGCACTCTCTGTAAGATGCCGCTTCTACGATGGAGCTTCCATTTACCTGCTCTAATTTCTCACGAGGCTCCAAGTCAAATTTTGCTTGATAAAGCACCTGTGAAGAGTCTTGCCGCGTTTTACTGCATTAAAGGTGCTATATAAATGTGAGCAATGCTATGGTCATGTTATTGCAGAACAGCTTCTCATACTCCAGGGTACATTAAATCACTCAGCCCAAATCAAAACAAGAACTTTTCCAGTAGCTGGAAGGAGAAGAAAAATGACTTGCATATCTGGACTGCTTTCATGCTCCTCTCCAGTTATCCCAAGAGTTTTACAGACACTTTTCTCCAAAAAGATATTCAAATATTTTATGGAAGAAGCATATAATATAGCACTTTCCATTGCAGTCATTCACATATAAGACATTACTGCATTAGCTTACAAGGTTTACATTACATCACCATAGCATCAATTCTTCTTTCTCGGTCCGGGGTGATACTTCTGAGAGATTTTAAGCAACACCCAGGAACTCAGTACGCAATGGTGGGAGGGCCGCAGAGTTATTGAATTATTGAGCACAAAGCAGTTTTCTGGAGGAGCTCTGTGTGTCGAGCAGCATCTGTGGGATGGGGAGAGGAACTGTCAACTGTTTGGGTCAGGGTTTCAGCCGAGAACATCAACAGTTCTTCTCCCTCAGCAAAGCTGCTCGACCTATTGAGTTCCTTTTTCCATTGGATTCCAGCATCTGCGGTCTGTTGTGTCTCCACAGAATTGTAGAGGCAGTCATGAAGTCATAGAGTTAAACAGCATAGAAACAGGCCCTTCGGCCCACCAATTCCATGCTATTCATTGAGCACACATTTGCACTTATCCCATACTACTATAATTTTGTTTTATCCCGAATCCCATCAATTCCCATATGGCACAAACAAGAGAAAAACCTGCAGATGCTGGAAATCCAAGCAATAAACACAAAATGCTGGAGGAACTCTACCACTACATGCTAATAATCATAGTTAACTTACCAACCTGCAGGATTTTCAGATTTAGGAGGAAACTGAAGAGCACATGGAGCAAACCCACACCAGGAAATCATAGTGGGTGAGACACAATGAAGTTAAAATAAAAAGCTGAGAAAAAATTAAGAACAATAAGATAGCATTTTTGAAAAGCATTATTTGATCGTTTTGGAGCTCTTGGTTCAAAAAAGTATCTGAGGTGGGAGAACAAGGCTGTTTGACTAAGTGTGAAGTATAATAAAGACAAGGACTGTAGGTTCAGTTGACTTTGCAGAAAGAGACTCTCAAAGACCCATGGGGCAAGTGTGGGAGCAAAGTGGAAGGAGGCAGAGTCATGTGATGAAACCTTTGGGAATCTGTCCAGTCAAAGTTGAAGACTCTCACTTGATTTTTGAGGTGTCTATATCAATACCAACACACGTTCGTGGACCAATAACCACTTTTGGACAATTGAGGTGCCTTCCACTTTGTGTTACTGACACTGAACAGAGAGAGAATGGAGGCAAAAGGTGATGCTGCTCCAGATGACTCAAGTTCATCATCAGAAGTAACTTCAAACAACTACATTGATAAAGGCTCCATTGGAGGTAAATAGTTCTTGTTTATAAAGTGACCTGTATATCAATTATATCTTATTTGATTTGATGTTTCCTCTCAGCAAAATGCCATTCAGCACATTGTGCTAGTATTGGCTCTTTGAAAGAGATGTTCCTTGTTTCATTCTCTGTCATAACCATGCATCGGTTTTTCTGAACTAGATAGGGGAAGAGGTGATGTTGGGAGACACACTAGGTAGAGGCAGAGTAAATTGGCTTCCTAATACTACCTTCTCTGGGGCTGCTTTGTTTAAATTTAAGCACAGGATATGCATTCAGAACTTGTCTTTGATCAGGTTGATAGTCATACAAAAAGTATTTAAGAGTCAATCTTATAGGTAGCAACATACCAATATCATAGGCTGAGCAGCGTCTGGGGCTGGGGAGGGGGAATAGGATAGGCATTGTCAGCATTTTAGGTCAAAACCTTGCACCAGGTCTGAGACTGGAAAGAGGAAATAGCCAGTGTAAAGAGAGAGGGAGAGTATTGAGAGAGAGAGAATCCAGAGGTGATTAGTAGACTGCAGGGAGGAGAGGTGGTGAGAGATGACAGGCAGATTGAGTTAGGTATGTGAGGGCAAGTCATGTAAAGTGGAGCCTGTACTCACTGTAGCTTAGAAGAATGAGGGAGGATCTCATTGAACCCTGTTGAGTATTGAAATGCCTAGATAGAGTGGACATGGAGAGGATGTTTACTGTAGTTGGGGAGTCCAAGAAGGCACAGCCTCAGAATAGAATGGACATCCCTTTAGAACAGAGGTGAAGAGGAATTTCTTTAGCCAGAGAGTGGAGAATCTGTGGAATTCATTGCCACAGACTGCTGTGGAAGCCAAGTCATTCGATATATTTAAAGCAGAGGATGATAGTTCCTCGATTAGTGAGGCATCAAAAGTTAAGGGGCAGAGGCAGGAGAATGGGGTTGAGAGGGATAATAAATCAACTGTGATGGAATGGCAGAGCAGGTTCAATGGGCCAAATGGCCTAATTCTGCTCATATGAGAAGGAAGATGGAGCAAGGAGAGGGATAGGGAGGATGAAGGTGAAGACAGTTGCTAGAGGATGCTGACCCCCTCCTCTACCTGGCTCAATCATTCTTCAACACTCCATCCTCCCCCATTGGTCTACCAATTACCTCTGGCCTCATCCTTCTGTCCTCTCCTTTTTATATTGGCAATATTTCCTCTCCACTCCCAGCCCTGATGAAGGTTTTCAATCCGAAATGTTGGGAATTCCATTTTCCCTACAGTTGCTTCGTAGCCCACTGAGTCCCTCCAGTAGATCATAAACACAATGGATTCTGCAGATGTTGGAAATCTATGGAGAGATATAGATGCTACTCAACTTTCATTGCTCCAGATTCTAGCATCTGCAATCTCTTGTGTTTCCAGCCAAACAGATTTGTGAATCTGCAGTCATGTTTAAGCCAGATCAGGCAAAGATAAAGATCATTAGTAAATTGAATGGGCTTTTTTGACAACCTATAATTTTGTAGCCATCACTAAGATTTGTTTCACTGAATCTAAGTTCTCCAGCTACTTTGATGAAAATCAAACTCATATCTCTGGCATTTTACATGATACGTCTGGATTACTGGCCCACAATTCAGCCTGTATAGTACCAAACCCAAGGATAGCTCACAGATTATGATTGAAGCTCCCAGTAAAAGGTACCAAAATCCATTTGTGGTATAACCACTTCAACACCAAAATCAAGAAAGTGTATCAACACCTCAATTTCCTTAAGAGGCTAAAGAAATTTAACATGTCCTTGTTGACCCTCTCAAATTTTTATAGATGCACCATTGAAAGCAGATTCATCTCAGCTTGATACGGCAAATGCTCTACCTAATCCAGAGGTAACTGCAGAGAGTTGTGGACACAACTCAGCACACCACAAAAACTAGCCTGCTCCCTCTATGGACACTGTCTACTCTTGTTGCTTCCTTGGAAAGACAGCCAGCATAATCAAAGTCCTCTCCCACCCTGTAGATTCTGTCTCCTCCTGCCTCCTATTGGGCAGAAGATGCAAAAGCCTAAAAGAACGTATTGGCAGCTTCAAGGACAGCTTCTATTCCGCAGGAGGCTGGAGGCCGAAAGCTGAAGAAGACGGACGGCCCTGGGGTAAACGTTTGTGTACATGCGGGTGTAGGAGGGAGGAACAGGGCTTATTTTGCTGCTGTTGTTTTGTTGCTTGTGGTGTTCCGTGCTGCTCTGTCAAGCATTGTGGGTATTCTATGCATGTTGATGCTGGAATCTGTGGTACACTTGCAGGCTTCCCCCCACCACCCCTGGGGTGCATTGGTTGTTAATGTAAATGACACAGTTCACTGTATATTTCAATGTATGCATGAATCTTGAACTGACATCTTGTATGATAAGATGAACCCTTGACCTCACAATCCACCTCATCATGGCCTTGTTCCGCGTTGTCTGTCTGCAGTGCCGTTTCTCTATATTCATTATATTCTGCATTCTGTTATTGCTAAGCCCTTGCACTACCTCAATGTACTGATATGATGAAACCTCTACAGATGGCATGCGGAACAAAAATTCTGACTGTACCTCAGTGACAATAATAAACCAATTTACCATGTTGATCATTCATCACAGGATTGACAGGGTTGTAAGTTTACTGGGATAAATTTATGAGATCTTTGAGTTGTTTTGTGGAAACGATGTCAAATTATTGCAAGTTTTTAATGGTAGGCAGCAAGTTATAATGATCCATCTGATTTTCAGGGATGTGCAGTACTCTGTATCGTTCCCTGCTGGGCTACGCATTCCCAATAGTAAACAGCAAGCAAGTAATTGGTATTGAAAAAGTAAAGAAGACCACCTTCTCTGTTTCATCTTTCATGGTCTCAAAACAAACATAGAACAGTTTCATGTGCTGTGATGTTGGAAATGCAATCTATGTGCAACGAGATCCAACAACTATCGTAATGCATACAAAATGCTGGCAGAACTACGCAGGATCTACGGAGAGGAATAAACAGTTGACGTTTGGTACTACAAGCCTAAATGATACAACAACCATCAGTATTTTACTGATATTACGTGACAGATATGTACAGTATTGGCCGTTTTAGTGAGAAGAACTATCTTTCTCCTTTCCCAAGGAGAGCTCTGGTGGCTTATCTGAAAAGCAGTACCTCCAACAGAGAGGCGTTTCTTCCCATGGGCATGAGGATGCCTATCCAGGTCACACGAGTGGGACTAATATAAAGAGACTCCTGTTTCAGGGGTGTGAATACTTCCACTGAGCCACTGAGTTAAGTTGATTGCTTTAATGGAAAAATTAGCTGTTCAGCAACAAATTTCCATGGTAAAACACAGAAGCTTCATATTTAACAGCCAGTTTGGAGTTGACCATTGAAAAGTAGATAACTGCAGATGCTGGAAATCTGAAATAAAAATTGGAAAAAAAAATTGGAAATGCTCATCAGGTCAGGCAGCATCTGTAGGAAAGGAAAACAAATTTAGCCTTTCAGGTACAATAGATGTCTCAGATTGGTGCTGCCTGAAAGGGTGGTGAAAGTTTATTAATGGTGGCTAATTTGTTTGGAAGCATGAATGAGGGGAAAATAGATGAGAGAGTAAAATAGGATGTTGGAACTGGGGTTACAGAGCAACTTCTAAGGAGATTAGACAAGCTCAATGGTTGATGCAGCATCTGTGCAGAAACATTGAGTTACATTGCAGGTTAATGACAATTCATCACAAACTGGAAAGGCTGGTTATCTGAAATGGTTAAATTGCAATGGAACTCAGATGTTCTCCACAAATTTCAGTATTGTCATGAGGGCTGTATCATTCCCAGACAGAAGATATGATACTGTTACCATTACTATTTTGGAACTGTGCAAAAGGACAGACACAGAGAGGTCAGAGTGAGACTGAGATGCAGAATTGAAATGAAAGGAAACTGAAAGATCAGGGAGGCCTTTATAAACAAAGTAAGGGTGTTTGTAATCAGGAAGGACGTACAGGAGCATTGAGTCCCATACCAAAAGGTTCATGAACAGTTAGTACACTTCAACCATATGCTCCTGAACCAGCATGGATAACTTCATTCACCACAACAGTGACTGTCACTGAACACAATCAATGGACTAATTTTTAATAACTCTACAATTCACGTTCTCAGATTTTTTTTGGTATTTGCACAGGTTGTCTTCCTTTGCACATTAGTCGGTATTTGTCTGTGTGTAGTTTTCATTGATTATATTGTACTTCTTTGTTCTGCTATGAATACCCGCAAGAAAATAAATCCCAAGGTAGTATATGATGATATACTATTGATTATTGATAATAAATATACTTTCAACTTTGATATAGCACCAAAAAGAAGAGTGTTATACCTTAGAAAAGGGATTCCCAACCTTTTCTAAGCCATGGATCAATTCTATAATGCAAAAGGTCCATGGACCCCAGGTTGAGAGCCCTTGCCTTAGAACTTCAATAACATGGAGTTTGGGGCGTCCTGCTCTAGGGTTTTGGATTCACGTGTAAATGCAACTTCATTTAAAAACATTTATGAACAGATGGGTATTAACAACAATTTAATACTTGCATGACCACCATTACAATATTTTTATGAGATTTATTTAATTTTCTGAATTTGAACTCCCCCATTTGCAATGACAGGGATTGTACTCCTGATTTTGCATTATTAGACCAGCTCACCAAATCCCTGCTCCAGTAATATAACCATTGCAATTTCAAACCCTTAACCTGATTTTTGAGTCTAATTATCTGCTGCCCAAATTTAATCTCTGTGACCTTTCTACTGATCTAATAAAAGATTATGGCAGAAACTGGCTCCACCCATTAAGCCTCTGATCAAATGAATCTCCCTGTTGATTTTCCATTAATTGTGAAATTTCATAGACACTCCAGCAGCTTAGAGTCATATGTTAAAATCCTCCAATTAATCATATTTTAATTTACAGAAAGCAAGCTACTGTTCATTGCTGTTGTACATGCAGTTTAATCACATTTTCGTGGTAATTTAAAATCAAGCTATTCTCATATTGTGGATTAGACACTCAATATAAGCACCGGTTTTTAATAATATCTGTTATTATTGGTATTGGTTTATTGTTGTCACCTGTACCAAGATACTATGAAAAGCTTGTCTTGCATGCTCTTTATATAGATCAAATTATAACAGTGCATTGAGATGAAATAAGTTAAACTAATAACAATGCAGAACGAAGTGTAAGAGCTACTGAAAAATTGTATTGCAGATAAATGATAAAGTGCAAGATCATAAAGAGGTTAGTTTGTGAGGCCAAGATGTCAGTTCAAGTGTCTGTTAATAGTGGGATAGAGGCTGTACTCAAGTCTGGTGGTATCTGCTTTCAGGCTTTTGTATCTTCTGCCCAGTGGAAGAGGGGAGAAGAGAGAAAGTTTGAGGTGGGTGGAGTCTTTTATTATGCTTGCTGCTTTGCAGAGGCAACAGGAAGTATAGACAGAGTCCATAGAGGGAAGGCTAATTCCTGTTGAAATCACTCCCAAATATGACACAGGAGACTTCAATGCATTTTTTTAAACCTTATATTCTAAATTCAAAGCAGAAAAGGCAGTGATTCATCTCTACTTCCGTTCTAGTCTCTTGCATTTGGTGTTCACAATGTGTCCACCTCTACATTGGAGGAACTAGAAACTAGTTGAGCAATTGCTTTGGGGAGTATCTGTGCTCAATGTACAAGAGTGACCCTGAACTTCGACTCCTATTCCATTCTGACTGATCTGTGGCCTCTTTCATCACTACAATGAAGTTTGTGAAAGAACATCTCATCTTTCATCTGGACACATTGCAACCTATGAGACTTAATCTTGAATCTTCCAAACTTAGATCATTTGCTCCTTTTTTTCTGGTTGTATCAGGGTTAGCCATTTATGCCTGCCAATCCTTACTTTATATCTTCCAACATTTTGGCTTGCTGTGCCTGTCCCAGTGGGCCAGACTATACAACACTGTACAAACTTCAAAACATTAGCAACACATTACACAGACAAAGGAGCTCAAATGTCCATTCAAAGAATATTCATCATTTCACTCTATCAGACCAGCCATTCTCAACGGGGGCACCTTGGGGGCCCTGGAGCATTTGAAGAGGACCACCGACTGAAAACTGTGAGAAGGGAAGCCCCAAGTGTTTATGGAGGCCCTGGTAACTGAACCAATGAAATACCCAAGCAGCAACCTTCATTGGAGTCAATAGTTTCTCTCCTATTTATAATATCTTTCCAACGCTCTGTTTGAATTCAGCGCACCTGGTAAATTCATTGCTTAAGCTGCTCCCACACAGCCTCACTTCAGAGTCAGTCATGAATTGGACTGCACCAGGTCAACATATTCAATCAAGGGTTCTCGCATCCATTATCGCCATACTTCATTCTCCGAAGATCAGCGTGTCTTGCTAGGCCTTTTTTAGCCTAGTAACTTTAAAGTATATGTGTTTAGGTATATTATACATTAAGGTAGGTTGTAAAAACTGTTTATTTCTGCATATGAAGTCACCAAAAAAAAATCCCTGCCTCCAGGTGACAGCATTTTTTGTCAGTAATGTATCTGCATTTCACGTGCTTATTCCCGAACCAAAAATGTTTAGGCAGCCTTCCGAAACCATTTCCCAGTCAGTGTTTGAGAGGGGGGCCCTGGAACCTGAGAAGAGCTCCTAAGGGGGCCATGGCCAAAAAACAGTTGAGAATTACTGTATTAGACCTTAAGACCATAAATTAGGCCATTCAGCCCATTGAGTCTGCCCTGCCATTTGATCATGGCTGATTTATTATCCCTTTCAACTCCATTTTCCTATATTCTCCCTGTAATCTTTGATGTCCTTACTAATCAAGGGTCTATCAACCTCTGCTTTAAATACCATATACCCAAATGACTTGGCCTCCACAACTGAACATGGCAATGAATTTCACAGATTCACTGGCTAAAGGAATTTCCTCATCTTTGTTCTAAGGCAACCTGCTTCTGTTTTGAAGCTGTGACCTCTGGTCCTAAGCTCTCCCATTATTGTCCACTTTATCTAGATCTTTCAAGATGGTGAGGAAGTGTTCATGTTCACATTCATGTTCAAGAGATAGCCTTGATGTCCAGCTCAGGTGCTGGAACAGGAATGCAGTGCCACACCTCATCTGATGGGTTAGGAGATGAATAAAGCAAGCTGTGAGTTTGCCACTGTCCATCTGTCTTCCACCATCCCCATTGTTGCTCCTCCATAATCGTTTTCCCCTCCTGAGATCAGGGACTTACTGAATACCTGACTGAGGACACTCCCTGCCTAACAGGCAGCTTGAGTAGATATATTGCCCAAGGTAAAGACAAGAATGGATGGGCTTCTTCACTGATGCCCCCTTCCACCATCATCATCAGTGATCACCTGAAGTCCAGTATGATTCTTCTCCTGATGGTTGATCTGATCACTTGTGGGTCTTGAGATGACTGAAGAGGCCAATCCATGATCCACAAGTCCTATAGCAGTGTTGACAAGCATAGGTCATTGAAGTGTTGGCGGATGTAGTGGCTGGGCCTTTTCCAGTCTCTTCTTATGTTGAAGCCACTTAGTCTCAGCAGAACTGTGGCGGTATTATTTGAGCTGTGCAGTCCAGACATAGACAGTTCTTCTCCAGATTTCCCTATCCTGTGCTAAATTCTCCAATCCATTCAGGTGGATGTGGGTCTTGATATTGTCCAGGAACCACTTTTTCTGCCCTCCAGAAGCACTGTGCATCCTTGTGTTGGCCAAACAGGTGTTGTTTAGGGAGGCGGGAGTCAGGCATACAGGCAACGTACCAACCCATCACAGTTGGTGTTACGTCATGATTGTGGCTATGGAGCTAATGTTAGCTTCCTCCAGGATACTGGAGTTAGTTCTTCCAGCTAAATCTCAGAATCTTTCAGAGGCATCTTTGATGGTAAGTTTCTAGGGATTTCATGTGTCTGCTGTATGTTGTCCATGATATCACTCCATATAGAAAGGAGAGGACTATAGACCAGCATCATACACCACCCCCTCCACCACAAACAGGAACCTGCGCACGCGCATACGTACACGCACACACACACACACACACACACACACACACACACACACACACACACACACACACACACACACACACACACACACACACACACACACACACAGACAGACACACACACCACTTGCTGTATGAAGCAGTGATATATTATGTTTTTCTGCTTAATGTGTGAATGCAAAGACATCAAGTCTGACAGATTGTTCATTGTTCTTGACTCTTGGCCAAGCCTTCAAGAGTCTATCAAAAAATAATTAAGTTGCTTCACTCAACTCACCTTCTGAAAGACACAAACTGCAAATTTTACAGTTTCTATTTCAAAAACATAAAACAAAATATACTCAGCTGCATATTTGTAATTCATAGAATTTCTGACTGGTCACCCAATGGAGTATTAATGCCAGATTATTATGATAAAGAATCTGCCATGGACAGTCATAAGCCCAGCTGCAAAAGGAGGAGGGTTGGGTATGGGGCAAGCAGCCCATCCTGTAAAAGACTGGGGCTACAGAAACACCAACAGAAGACCAGGACAGAGGACTCTGATGAGCTGCTACTATGTCCCAGTAGGGGTGATGGGCTTAAGTAAGTGTTATGAGAAAGGAAGTTTCTTCCTTTGCTAAAGGGGATATGTTCGTTGAGGCCATGATTCAGCTCAGAGTCTCTCAGCCAGAGCTGCTGCAGCAGGGTCCTGAGTTGTGAGAGACTGCTGCACAGGAGGAGATGCCGTCTTGAAGCTGGGACATCAACTCAGGACCCCCTCATTGCCAGCAGCACGCCTTCCTCTCGTTGCAGGACTATGGATTCAAATGCCATTCTTTTTTTTAAAACTTTTTTTTATTTTTTTCAAATAGTTACAGAATAAATGTGTATGAAAAAAAATGTGTTACCCAGCCCCCCTCCCCTTAACCCCTCCCCCCTAACATCCCTATTAAAAAAATAAGAAAGAAAGAAAAAAAAAGGAATGCCTGGATATTGGAAGATCCCCACATGCTGCATGGAGTTCGTAATAACTTTAGTATATATATTTATTTCTTTCCCCAAGTAACCAATTATTTCATCTTTGGAGCACCTATATATTTAATCCTGTCTTTTGTAAATAAGGGTGCCAAATTTTCAAAAATGTTTCATATTTATCTCTTAAATTATAAGTAATTTTTTCAAGTGGAATACAGCCATAAATTTCGTTCTTCCAACAATCCATACTTAGATATGTATCCGATTTCCAAGTCACTGCAATAGCTTTTTTGGCTACTGCCAATGCCATTCTTGAACTCAAAGTGTATGAATGTCGAAGTGTCAGAGGCGCTGCCTTTCAGAGGAGTTTGCAAGTCAAATTTAGTTTCTGATTCTGATTTATTTGTCACGTGGACTTGAAATGTACAGTGAAATGCACTATTTACACTCACCACCACTACATCCATGGATATGCTGGGGGCAGGTGCCACCACCCATTCCATTGCCACCATTGCATGCCCACAAAGTTCCACAGAACAACACAAGCAGCAGCAACCACAGCAAAACAAGATTCTTCCCATCCTTCCTATTCACCCACCCTCACACAGACACAGACAAACCTCCAACACCAGGATAAGCTGACTCTGGGCCTCCAGACTTTGTCTCTGGATGTTCCCAGATCCCAAGTCCCACCCTAGCATCTCTAAGCCCCATCATCACTATCAGCATCACCATCATTATCATTATCATGACCATCATCATGACCAATACTGTCATCATCAACACCAACATCACCACATCATTAGCAGCATTATTGCATCATCATCATCATCATCACTACCTCTACCATTTGAAGGAGCTTACTCATTGCAAATTATTTATTGTATTTCCTACATCATGACATTTCAAAAGCATTCTGCTTAGTGTAAGTGCACACTTTTGTGCCGATAAGTTGTTTCAAAGTTGTTTAAAGACTGGAGGATACAGAAACCACAGCAACTGCTCCCCACAAAAGCAGACTAATTTCTCCAAACAGAGTGGTAGTGGTGATTTGAAGATGTCACCTCACAATTGAAAAAAAATCATAAGCTACTTTATGAGTAGTGTTTGATTGACAAGGGAATTACCAAATCGTATCCACTCAGGCTAAATATAGCATTATCCCAAATACCGTCTTTAGAATGTCCTGAAATAGAGAAAGATTGCCTGTGCCTTGTTCCCAGGACAGCGATACGAGAGAGCATAAATTTAAGGTGATTAAAGGAAAGAATAGAGGAGATGTCAGAAGTACGTTTTTTTTTACACTGAGTGGTGAGAGTATGGACTGCACTGCCAAGGGAAGTGCTGGAGGTGGATATATTAGCGACATTTACAATAATCATAGATAGGCTCATGGATGAAAGAAAAATGCAGGACTGTGTGGGAGAGAAGGGTTAATATATTTTGGAGAAGGTTTAGAGATCAACTCAACATTATGAGCCAAAGGACCTATACTATACTGTGCTGTACTATTTTATAGTATTTTGTTCTGTTTCAAATAACCAGCCTTTCCTGTTTGTGTTGGAACTGTCCTGTTCTGATGCAAGTTCATCCACCAGCAGCCTTAACTCAGTTTTCTCTCCCCACAGATGCTGCTCGATCTGCTAAGTACTTCCAACACACCCTTTCCTTTCAGACTCTGGTAGTCTTCATCATTTTATCTCTCTCTCTCGCTAACTGCCTGCATTAATTTTCCTCTACTTACTCATATCCAGACTGATCAACTGCAATTAACTAGATAGCACCGGCAAAATGTGTGTCTCTTGGACAACCATGGTCTCCGTTCCTATCATAGATCTGTTACACCTCTATCCTTTTCTGCAACTTAAAACACACTTGATTTTTACACTTCTCTAGTTCTGACAAAAGGTTGTTGTCCTGAAACATTACTTTATCATCAAGGACCCTCATCATCTAGGTTATCCCCCTTCTTACCTCTATTATAGATCAGGAGGTACAGAAGGTTAAAACCCCTTTGCAACAGGTTCTTGAACTGACCTACACAGCCCTAATCCTACCCCAGCAATGAGCAACCATGGACTTGTTTCTGATTGTGTTTTTTTTTGCACTTATGTCTCAGTTGCACAGCCGTTTTTTCACTGCCTTGTATAAGTTTTGTCTAATCTATGTTCTGAGCCTTGTCTACATCTACACTGAGATTCAGAATTGGAGAAAGGCCAATTTTGATGGTATCAGAAAAGATCCGTCAGGTGTGGATTGGGATGTGCTGTTTCCTGGCAAAGGTATACTTGGTAAATGGGAGGACTTTAAATGCGAAATTTTGAGAGTACAAAGCTTGTATGTGCCTGTCAGAATAAAATGGTAAAGATATCAGGTTTAGCGAACCTTGGTTTTCAAGGGATGTTGAGGATGTTAAGTTAAAAAAGGAGGTGCATAGCAGGTATAGGCAGGTAGAAACAAATAAGGTGCTTATGGGGTACAAGAAATGCCAGACAACACTTAAGAAAGAAATCAGGAGGGCTAAAAGAAAGCATGATGTTGCCCTAGCAGTCAGGGTGAAAGAGAATTCTAAGGGATTCTAAAGATATATTAAGGACAAAATGATTACAAGAGACAAAATTGGTCCACAGGAAGAACACAATGGTAATCTGTGCGTGGAGCCAAAAGAGATGGGAAGAGATCTTATACAGATTTTTTGCATTTGCATTTACTCGGGAAATGGACACACAGAGTCAAAAGATGTGAGGCATAGCAGACCCTTTACAGATTACAGAAGAGGAGGTGTTTGCTGTCTTGAGGCAAATTAGGGTGGATAAATCTCCAGGGCCTGACAAGGTGTTCCTTCAGACTTTGTGCGAGGCAAGTGCAGACATTGCTGGGGCCCTAGCGGAGTTTCTCAAGCATTTTGTGTGATGCAAGAGATATTCATATCATGCTTAGCAACAGATGAAGTACCAGAGGATTGGAAGATAGCTAATGTTGTTCTTCTGTTCAAGAAAGCTTCTAAAAATAAACCAAGAAATGGTGAGCCTGACACCAGTAGTGGGAAAGTTAATGGGAGGTCTTCTGAGGGGCTCGATATATAAGTTTTTGGACAGACATGGACTGATGAGGGATAGTCAGCATGGCTTTGAGTGTGGTAGGTTGCATCTAACCAATCTTATAGACTTTTTTCAAGGAAGTTACCAGGAAAATTGATGAAGCCAAGGCAGTGGATGCTGTCTAAATGGACTTTAGAAAGGCATTTGACAAGGCCCTGCATGGGAGGTTGGTCAAGAAGGTTTAGTTTAGCATTCAAGATGAGGTAGTAAATTGGATTAAATATTGGCTTTGTCGAAGGAGCCAGACAGTGGTAGTAGACTGGTGTCTGTCTGATTGGAGGCCTGTGAGTTATTGGAGTGCCACAGAGATCGGTGCTGGTTCTGTTGTTGTTTGTCATCTATAATCATGGATGATAATGTAGTTAACTGGATCAGCAAATTTGCGGATGACTCCAAGATTGGGTGTATAGTGGACAGCGAGGAAGGCTATCGCAGCTTGCAGCAGGATCTAGATCAGCTGGGAAAATGGGCTGAATAAATGGCAGATGGAATTTCATGCACACAAGTGTGAGGTGTTGCACTATGGTAGGACCAGCGAGGGCAAGTCTTACACAATGAACAGTAAGGCACTGCGGAGTGCCGCAGAACAACGAGCTCTGGGAGTTCAGTGGAGTGGCATCACGGGTAGATAGGGTCATAAAGAAAGACTTTGGCACATTGGCCTTCATCAATCAAAGTATTGAGTATAGGAGATGGGATGTTATGTTGAAGTTGTATAAGATGTTGGTGTACAGTTTTGTTCAGCTACCTACAGGAAAGGTGTAAATAAGGTTGAAAGAGTACAGAGAAAATTCACAAGGATGTTGTCAGGACTGGAGGACCTGCACTGTAAGGAAAGATATGGAAAAGTAGGTTAAGACTTTATTCCTTGGAACGTAGAAGATTGAGGGAGATTTGATAGAGGTATACAAAATTATGAGGGGTATAGATAGGGGAAATGCAAACACACTGTTTCCACTGAGATTGGGTGGGACTACAACTAGAGCTCATGGGTTATGGGTGAAAGGTGAAACATTTAAGGGGAACATTAGGGGAATCTTCTTCACTTAGAGGGTTGTGAGAGTGTGGTGCAAGTGGTGCATGGGAGCTCAATTTCAATGTTTAAGAGAAGTTTGGATAGGTATTATGTGGCAGGAGTATGGAGTGCTATGATCCGGGTACAGGTCTAGGGGACTAGGCAAATTAAGTGGCTCGGCACACACAAGCTGGGCTGAAGGGCCTGTTTCTTTGCTGTACTTTTTTATGACTCTACAACTGTATAATGTGCCTGTGATGCTGTTGCAGGCAAGTTTTTTTAAATTGTACTTCACCGTACTTCTGCACATGACAATAAACTCAACTCACTTTCTCATTCTGTCTGTTGACGTCACTCATCCTGCTGAGTTTTTCTGATGCATTTCACTTCTGCATTAATTTTAAAATTTGGATTTTCCTTACAATTCACTTATCCTGAACCAAGTGCTGGAAGAGAAAAAACACAATAATTGCAAATCAGCTTAGGGTCCATATTGGCAGGGTTTCAATGCAGGTGTCGTGAATCTGTTCACCTTAACAGTGCAGTATTGGGGAGAGGTTAGAAAATGAAGCAACACTGCCACCAACAGGCATAAAATGGAATAGTGCAGAACTGATCATGAGGAAATCTCAAGGTTATTGGTTATTGTTTATAGTTATTGGTTATTGTCACATGTGCCAAGATTCAGTGAAGAGATTGTTACACACACTGCTCGTACAGATCAGATCATTACACAGTGCATTGAGCCAGAATAAGGTAAAACAACAACAATGCAAAATAAAGTGTAAAAGCTACCAAAACAAGTGCAGGTGCAAAGTCTACAAGAGCCTGATAACAGTGGAGTAGTGCCTTTGAACTTGGCAGTACATGCTTTCAAACTTTGGTGTCTTCTGCTCAATTAGAGAGGGGAGAAAAGAGAAGGTCTGGGGTGGGAGGGAACTTTCATTATGCTGGCTGCTTTACTCAGGCAGCAAGCAGTATTGACAGAGTCCATAAAGGGGAGGCTGGCTCCCATGGTTTGCTGAGCTGTGTTCACAACTCTAATTACATGCAGAGCAATTGCCATACCAAACTGTATTGCATCATGACAGAATGCTTTCTGCGGTCGGACTCTTGTCTATCCTTTTGTTTCCTCTTTAACTGGGAGTGGTCAGTGTAGTTTAAATTACAGAATAAGTTTATTCTCAAAGTACATATATATCACCATATAAAACCTGAGATTCATTTCTTTGTGGGCATTTACAGTAAATTGTTATTCCTCATTGCAAACCTAATCATAGTATAACAGTGGTTGAGCATGTTGGGACTCCTTGTGCTGTAGGTGATATGCTGATGATAATTGGGCAGTGATTTCTTCAAACAAGCGTAAATGAAGTCCCTGGCAGTGATTTGAAAGTTATCGGAGTAGGGTGTTTCTGATCAATACGTCAAGTGCCTGCTTAACATTGGCCATTGGCAGTATGTGAACTGCAGTCAGGATCACAGAGAACTCTTATGGTAAGTAGAATGGTCAGCACTTAATCATTAGATGTTCCAAGTCAGGGGAACAAAAGAGCAACATGACCCTCTGTTGGAACATCATGAAGAGTTTACCATGAAACACAGACCCCCACCTTTTGTCTTTTCCAAATCAGCAGTCCAATCCATCCAGAGAATCAAGAAGCCCTTGGGTTTCACCGATGTATCCAATGTGTGTCTGAGATCAGCCAGGTTTCTGTGAAACACAAAATGCAGCAATCTCTCATTTCCCTCCAATATAACATTATCTAGGTCCTCCAGTGACTGCACATTTGCTAACAAGATGCTGGGTAAAGGAGGTTTCATACCCTGATGTCTTAGTCTGGCTTGGAGTTCTCCTCTTCTCCCTCTCTTCTGGTCATGGTGAAGTACCTTTGACTGCTTAAAGGTGCCTGTATTCTTGAGAGTTAAGTCTCCCAAGTCCTCCAGAAGATCATGAAATCATTAGTTTGTTAAGACAGTTCAAAAGTACATTACTTAAATTACAGGCTGCAGATTTCAGTGAGAATAGTTCAGATGAAGTACAGTTACAAGTTTTGTAAGTTGGTCACAAAGTGTCACCATATTTCACCAGCACCATTTTGTTTGGGTAGTTACTTAAATGTACTAAAAACCTTGAAGTCTGAATTGGATTAACAAGGAAAGGAGTTTATATCTGTCACATCAGAACAAGAATTGATCGCTGATTTTTAACTAAGAGTTGCAAAGGGTTTCAGAGAGTTGCAGAGGGTTGCAAACCCAGCCTCCCCACCATTGAGGAAGTTGTTAAAAGGCAGCCTGCAAACACACACTCAATGTTTAGGAACAGCTTCTTCTAACTGGGACACATTGGGACCACTATATTTTGGCCCAATAAAACAGGTGCCCCAATTAGCATGGAAATAGTTAAAAGGGTACAAAAAAGATGAACTACCATTTAACTAAGTAACAAATTATGTATTTAAATGAAATGCGGAACAAATTAGAACACTACCAATGCTACTGGTGGTTGTCCGTCGATCTGAAGATGACAGGAAACCTGAGAAGGAGAGTTTTAAAGAGGAAAATCTGTTGCACTGGGGCAGTTCCACTCTCTGGACCTCAGATGTCTGGGTACAGTGGGGCAAGTAGACAGCACGACTGAGGTCTTCTCTGACTGCATGGGATGATCATGACCTATTCAATGCCTCGTAATGCCCTTCACTCTCCACGTAGCATTTCACAACCACTTTCCTGGCCGTTAGATCTCACAGTAGATCTCATCTGCCCAGTCCGCCAGAGCTGACTTGGCGCTAGGGTAGGCACGTCCCTATTACTGGGGTATGAGACCAACCGGGTACCCTCACCTGGTTTTAGCCTGCCTGCCGAAGCATTGTACCAGGGCGTGGCCCTTGCAGCAAACAGCTACTAGGAGTCACAGGTGAGAGCTGAGTGTCTGATGGTAACATTCAAGCTGAGTGTCAATACCTTCAAATTCTTCATAGTTACCAACTTGTTGAAGTAGTGAAACTGTTTCATTTTTACTGGCTATTTCTATGTCTGAATGCTAGAAACTGTGGTAAGCAAAACAGTTCTGAATTGTCTTACTACTTATTTCTCTCCAACTATCAGTGACAAAAATCTCTGCTTTTTGATACAAACATGTGGATCTGCTGTATTTAAAAACTGCTCACTCTAAGCACAGTATAGCATCTAACAGCCACACAACATGAGCACAACTGACACCAGTTAGAAACTGTTTGGCAACGGTCTCCTGCCCTAAATAAGCCTATTGTCCCAAATAGCTTAACCAGAATCCACTCTATATATTTCTTCATATAATTTATAGTTTTTTAATGTATTGCACTTTATTGCTGCCACAAAATAACAAATTTCATAACATATGTCAGTGATAATAAACCTGATTCTGATTCTGACTTAAATTTACTGTCACAGGCATCAAGATGCTGAATATAAATGGCATGAAAGTTAGCCTTTTTCTAGCACTAATACAGACATTTCAAACATAAGTTAACATAAATATAAATTATGCATAACTTATGCAGCAAAATAAACATAATGACTCTCACGTCTAATGATGCTGGAGACATCTGAACTTAAATGTTACTTCTCTTTCTATTTCCACAGATAGTGCCTGAGCTGCTAAGAAACCCCAGTATTTTGGGGGTTTATTTAAAATATAAAGCATCTTCACCTTTTTTCCTGATTTTCATTCATTTTCAAAACTCTTTTCAGTTGTAAAATGCTAATAGAGCTGCAGTACACTCACTGGCCACTTAATTGGATACACCTGTTAACCTTAATATTAATGCAAGTATCTAACCAGCCAATCATATGGCAGCAACTCAATGCATAAAAGCATACAGATATGGCCGAGAGGTTCAGCTGTTGTTGTTCAGACCAAACATCAGAATGGGGAGGAAATATGATCTAAGTGACTCTGACCGTGAAATGATTGTGTGCCAGATGGGGTTGTTTGGGTATCTCAGAAACTGCTGGGATTTTCACGCACAACACTCTCTAGAGTTTACAAAGAATGGTACAAAGAACATCCAGTGAATGGCAGGCCTTGTTAATGAGCGATGTCATTGGAGAATGGCCAGATTGTCTCAAGTTGACAGGAAGGCAACAGTTAACTCAAATAACCACATTTATAACAGTGGACAGTGAAGAGCATCACTGAACACACAGCACCTTGAAGTGGATGGGCTACATCATCAGAAGACCACACTTGTCTCCACTCCTCTGCCTAATAAAGTGGCTACTGAATGTATGTAATTGGTAGAAGTCCAGCTTGTGACATTCCTCTAGTTTAAGATGGCGCTGGTGAATCTTAACGACTTCCAGCTGGTGGTCAATGAAATGAAGAAAGCAACTAAATACTTTGTCACTCACTCTTTTTCTGGTAAGCCGTCATCACAAACAAATGCTTGTAATTTCCCTTTAGGCTTGGAGGAAATCAATGTGACAGAAACGAGATGAGGCAAGACAGCAGGCCCGTCACCAAGAGCGAGGGAGACACGAGGTTTGATCGACTTAAGTATAGCCCGGATCAGAAAAGTTGGGTACAGGCTGAATCAAGGCAATGAGGCCCAGACCCCAAAGGGTATCGAAGCGACTGAACTCAATGTTTGGATGACGATTTTGGTGCCAGGCCAGATTGAAAAGGTTGGGGTGTGAGGGCCTGATGCGAGATCTGGGGCTGTTCAGCTGGTTGCTCCACTCTGCGCTGAACTAAAGATCTGTAGACTGACTCTGTTTGTGGACTTCAGTTCAGAATACTATTTCCTTGTGTTTACTATTCACATGGCTTTTTTTCTCTCTGCATGTTGGGTGTTTGACGTTTGTCTATTTTTTATTGGGTTCTTTTGGGTTTCTTTGTTTCGTAGCTGCCTGTTGGGAGATGAATCTCAAGGTTGTACAATGTATACTTTGATAATAAATGTACTTTGAACTTTATACAAAGTGTGTAAGTGACATTGTTCTTTTCAATATCATATCCTTTATAAGGAAGTTTAGATTGTGTTCAAGTGGAACGGCTTGTATTTTCTGAAGTTTAGTAAGACTGCAGATACTGGGATCTGGAGCATAAGCAATACTGCTGAAGGAACTCGGGCAGCTACTGTGGAGACACGGACGGTAATCAGTGTTTTAGTATGAGACCCTCTATGATCAATGATGCAGAGTTTTGACATGAAACATCAGGAACAGATTTATTTACACTCACATTCTGTATATCATGAAATTTGTTGCTTATGGCAGCAATACAGTGCCATACATAAAAATTACTATAAATTGTAATAAAAAAATTAAGTAAATAAACAGTGCAAAGAGGAATGTCAGCCTTCCTTACCTCCACAGAAGCTGCTTGACCTCCTGCATTCCTCCAGCAACTTGGTTTTGAAGTTGAAGAGATGTCACTAAAGGATTTAAATTCTGAAAAGAATTGACTCAGATGCATATATCAGGATGCTCTTTATTGACTCCAACTTGGCATTTAATACTATCATCCCCTCAAAACTAATCAATAAAATTCAAGACTTTGGTCTCTGTACTTACTGCTGCATTTGGATCCTCGATTTTCTCACTTGCAGACCCCAGTCAGCTGGGATTGGCAGAAGCATCTCCTCCACAATCTCTATCAGCACAGGTGCATCATAGGCTTAGCCCTCTGCTCTACTCGCTTTATTCTGAGCTTATTCAGACGTGGCATAGATCACTGGACACCAGGAGAATCCCGCGGAATGGCGATTGATGGTTCTTGTGACACTAGTGTCTAGTGACACTGGTGACTTTCCAACTTGAAATATTTGTTCTCTTTACACAGATGATGCCTGACCTGCTGAGAAACCCCAGCATTTTCAGGGTTTATTTCACCTTTATAGAATCTGCAGTTTTGTTTTAATTTTCAGTTTTGAAATGGATGTGAATCTGGAGTATGTAACTGGCTTGGTCAATTTAAGTGACATTATTTCATGGGAACGGTTTTGGTTCTTCATAACTGTGTTCAACTTAAGTTTGAATGCTGCTTATGTGATGCTCTGTGCCTGTGATCCTGCTGCAAGTAAGCCTTTCATTGGACTTGTGCACGCATGGATTGCGAATATGACAATAAACTTGACTTAGACGTTTAAAGTACAGGATCAGCTGTGATTCATTTTGGAAGGTCTATTTGAAGGCAGATTGCAGGGTTAATGGCAGGATGCTTGGCACTGTGAAGGAATAGATGGATCTTGGGTTCCACGTCCATAGATACCTCAAAGTTGCCTCGTAAGTTGATAGGGTTGTTAAGAAAATGTACGGTATGTTGGCCTTCATTAGCTGGGGGATTTATTTAAGACCCATGATGCAATGTTGCAGCTCCATAAAACCCTGGGTGTACCACACTTGGAGTATTCTGTTCAGTTCTGGCTCCCTCGTTATAGGAAAGACATGGCAGCTTTAGAGAGAGTGCACGGGAGATTTACCAGGATCAAGCTAGAGAGCAGGTCTTATGAGGACAGGCTGAAGAAGATAGAGTTTTTCCTCTTGGAAGCAAAGCGGGATGAGAGGTGACCTGATAGAGGTTATAAGAGGCACAGATAGAGTAGATAACAAGCACCCATTTTCCAGGGCACATATGGTTCATACTTGGGGGGGGGGGGATAATTTTAAGGTGATTGGGGGAAAGTATAGGATATTAGAGGTAGGTTTATTCACAGAGAGAGGTGGGTATGCAGAACATTTTGCCAGGTGTGGTGGTAGGGGTAGATACATTAGGGACATTTAAGAGACTTTTGGGCACATGGATGAATGAAAAAATGGGGGCTATGTTGGGGGGGAGTAGGTTAACTGTTCAGCAAAACATAGTGGGCTGAAGGGCCTGTACTGTGCTGTTCCAGGGTACGGGTGGCCCTCCGCTCATTCGCATATCCAGGTCTGGCCTGTTTGTTCCTCCGAAGGAACACCCACTGGGGGGAGGAAGAGTCAACAATAAGCACCAGAATTACCAGCAATGAATGGATCCTGGGACATCCTTAGGCACAACTGAGGCTCTTGGCTATCCTGTGAAATGAAGGAAAGCTTCTGGATTCTGTCCTCTTCCCCTGCAACTGAGCCTCCCCTCAACAGTGCTGACAAACATAATTGGATCCATTATTGCCAATTTCTTTTCTGTTTAGCACACTCTGTCAGAGATTGACACACATTTGGCTTTCAGAATGCCTTCTTGACACATGAGATATATGGGAGTATATAACAGTACAAGCAACGGCAATTAAGTTTAAACTGCATTCCCTGGTCATATACGAAAATTGATAAGTAATTACCTCTCCCTGACAGCCCAGCCCTGTCAGGTTTTATTTAAGCACTGACAAAATTTTATTACTTAGCTTAATCAGGGTGGAAGGATCTGGACAACAGGCTCTTTGAAGAGTTTACAGTTGTGATGCTGTTTCATGATCCACTAATGGGCCTAAATTTATGCCAATTCAATAGCAGACTGATCATTTGTGGCTGGACTGGAGAGGGCTGAAGTCATCAATTTTATCAAAATTTTAGTCAACCTTATTTGTTTCTCCTTTTTGTTCTGCTGTTGTACAGAAGCCAAACACTCTGTTGATAAAAGGCAGCTAATGATCGTGCAGCAGATGGCAATCAAGGCTGTGAGAAAGCCTTTAAATCTAGTTAGTGCTGAAGAGCACAGTCACTCAAACAGGACAGGGGGCAGCTGTAGAGCAGAGGAGGCCAGTTGCAAATTGAATTTTTGAAATGGAATCCTCCTTAAAATGGTGTAAGCAGCAAATACTAAACCTTTTAATGTATCTGCCCTGACAGATCTCAGCTAATCTGCTGTAGAAGCCAGCATAAATAAAGCGAAATAGTCCCTGAGACAGTTGTCTGGTGCCATTTAAATGCAGGGATCTTCACACAATGCTCTGTCTAGATAGAACATGGGAAGGGTGAGGTGTTTAAAATGAAGGAAGTCATCTGTCCATTTTTATTTTCTGTTGAGCCGCACTGCGCCCTACAGGACTCACTATCGAAAATGTTAAAACTGCGGATTCTGGAAAACTAAGACAAAACCAGAAAATGCCAGAATTTTTCAGTAGGACAAGCCGTGCCAGTATCTTGTACTTTTTTTTGGGTTCTTCGGGAACTGGCCATTTTTGCCAGCCACCATTTTGGCTTAGATTTTCATTCATTTCTTTTTCTTGTATAGTTTGGCCTCAGCCCCACAATTAGCAACGTATTACACACACGAAGAAATTTAGTCTGATCTTATTTGCCACATTCAGTCTCCCTATCTCATTTTATCAGAGAAAATCCCTTTGCTTCACCCATCACCTTCCTTTGCCTACTCTCTTCTATCATTTTCATTGTTCCCTCTCCTCTCCTATTAGATTCCTTCTTCATCAGCCCTTTACCACTTCCACCTATCACCTCCCAGCTTCTTACTTCATCCCCTCTCCTCCACTCACCCACCTTCCCCTTCATTTGGTCTTACCTAAGACTTACCAGATTGTACTGCTTCCCTTCCACCCCAACCCCCACCTCTTTATTCTAGCTACTGCCCTGTTCCTTTCCAGCCCAAACAAAGGCTCTTGGGGAAACATTAAATGTTTATTTTCCTCAATAGATGCGGCTGAGTTCCTCCAGCATTTTGTGCATGTTGCTCAAAATTTTCAGAAAATACAGTATCTCTTGTGTTCATTTGTTCATTCCTCTTTATCCCAGTTCTGACGAAGGGTCCCAGATCAGAATCCTTTTGTTGTTCTGCTTTCCACAGATGCTGCCTGACCTGCTCGAAGTTTCCAGAATTTTCTGGTTTTATTTCATGTTTTCGCCATCTTCAAAACAGAAAGAACATAGAACATCACAGCACAAGAAAAGGCTCTTCAGCCCACAATGTCAGTGCTGACCATAAGGCCAATTGAAACCAATCCCACCAACCTGCTGGTTGCCTATATTCATGTGCCTATCTAAATGCCTCTTAATCGCTCCAGTTGTATCTGCTTCCAGCACCTCCATCTGCAATGTGTTTGATGCACCATCAATAACTCACTCTGAGACGTAAAGGCAAGATATCGGCTTTTATTGACTGTAAGAAGGAACAAGCAGTGAGTGACCACTATACTACATCCTGGAGACAGAGAGGCCGGGCTCAGACCTCCATCACCTTTATACAGGGGTCTGTGGGAGGAGCCACAGGAGCAGTCATCAGGGGGCGTGTCCAGACAGGTATATGTAGTTCACCACAGTGTTCAAGGCACACACCACTCTCCCTGTGTAAAAAAAACTACCTTGTAAATTTCCTTCAAACCTTCCCCTCTCACTTCAAAAGTATGCCCTTTCATATTTAAAGATTCCACCCTGGAAAAATTATTTCATTATCAACCCTATCTACGCCTCTTATAATTTTATAAACTTCTATCAGTCCTCCCCTCAGCCTCCAACATTCCAGAGGAATCAATCCAAGTTTGTTCAACCTGTCCTTTAAGCTAACACAATACCCCGATGAACCCCAGTGCACTCTCTGCAAGGCTTATATCTCCTTTTTGTAATGCAGCAATCAGAAATGCGCACAGTACGCTAAATGTGGTCTAAATGAAGTCTTATACAGCCACAACATGACTTCACAACTTTCAAGCTCAGTGTCCTGAGTGATAAGGGCAAACATGCTGTACAACTTCTTTGCATGTGTTGCCACCTTCAGAGACCTATGGACTTGCATGCCCCATGCAGAAGTACAGGTATGCATAGGTGCAATGAAAAACTTACTTGCAGCAGCAACACAGTCACATAGCATCATATAAGCAAAGTTCAAAGTTCATTTATTATCAAAGTACGTATAGTATATACAACCTTGAGATTTGTCTCTTTACAGACAGCCACAAAATAAAGAAAGCCAAAAGAACCCTTCAATAAAAGAGGACTGTCAAGCACCCATTGTGCAGAGAGAAAAAACAAATCTTGCAAACAATAAAAGCAAGCAAATAGTGAGTCCATAGACATGAAGCCCGGAGCAGGCCACAGCTTCAGCCTCTGCTCAGCGCAGAGCTGGTTCTTGATTGGTAAGGGTTAGGCAGAGAAGACAGGAAAATGTGGTTGGAAAAAACATCAGCAATGATTGAATGGCAGAGTAGACACAATGAACCAAAAGGCCTTATTCTGTTCCTAAACATAATCAAAATTGTTGTCATTATCTTCAACAATGCCATACTGTAGAGGTGAGACAGTTTAAATTTTTGTGCTCAACTTTCAAGTTATGAAACTGTAACTTTCTGACCCTGCATCAAGAATTCTACCGATTAACCTTCGGCTTTCAACAGAAAGAAAACAGTTGTTTGGAAAATCTGCCAAAGGTTAGGCTGGGACCTAAAGATGAGCATAGTTCCACACAGAAGTGCTCCAGACTGAGTGAACACTGAGTTTCTGTCAGGGTTTGGAGTTTCTGTTTGTGGTCATATTTCTGCTTCTCTCATTTCCTGTGGTGAACATTGTGGCGACTCGGTCATGTGGACAAGTTCCAAAACCTATCAACAAACTACGGACTAAAACATTTTCATGTTTTGTGAGTGAGTTAGGCACTTGTGGCCCAGTGTACTTGCACTTCTGGCCAGGCATATTTGCACTTGATTTTTATTTAAAGATTACTAATTGTAGAAAAGGTTTAGAGAGACATGGGCCAAATGCAGACAATTAGGACCAGCTGGGATAGACATCATGGTCAGAATGGATGAGCTGGGCCAAAAGGCTTGCTTCCTTGCTATATAACTATATGACTCTATGTTAACTGAATGGTGATGAATTATAGAATAGTAGAAAAGGGAATTAAATTAAGGCTTCTTCACTCAGGGTGGATACAATAGACAAAAGAACCTCCTTAGAAGGAAGGAAAAATGCTGTTCAGCCCATTGTGTCCACCTGTGCAAAGAAGTTCTCCTTACCCAGACATTCTAGGTTACGGTTTTTCAAATGCTCATCCAGATAGTTTTTTTCATGTGATAAGAACAGTTGTATTCACCATACTTTCAGCTGTTGTGCTCCAGAACCCTGCCGCTAAATGGAAGTATTTACCCTAATTTACCCCTCTTTACTCTGGCACCAATTCACTTAAATCATGCCTCCTTGATCATTAGCCTCACTGCTGAGAGAAACTGAGCTCTATTTGCCTTTGCTTTGGCCATCGTAATTATATACACCTTGATTAAGATCTCTCCTCTGTTCCAAAGAAAGACAGTTTATCTTCCTAATTATATAATTCTACAGCTGTTTCAACGTCCGCTGAAGTGTATCTAGTGATATCCTTCTTCTAAGATGCTAATCATATCTCTGCATGTACACTAGGTGTTGCCCAGCTCATGTTTTACACAGTTATAGCATTCCCTGCTCTTTCATTCTGTGCCTCAGACAATGAATGAAAGTATCCTGTGTGCTGCCTTCACCATTTTGTCTCCCTGTTCGATTACATTGAGGCATCGAAGTTAAAGGCAAAGGTGAGTTTATTGTCATATGCAGAGTACGCGTATGCACAGGAACAATGGAAAATTTACTTGTAACATCTTCGTAAGCATATAGCATCAGATAAGCAGCATTCACAAGAAAAACGTAAAATAACTATTGTGTGCCTTCCTTGAATCTCCATTGGCATCTTCAGGAGGCACTGCCTCAAGAAGGAAACATCAGTCATCAAAGATCCCCACCTCACAGGCCATGCCGTCTTCTCATGGCTACCATCTGGCAGGAGGAAGACAGAAGTCAGAAGTCCCACACCATCAGATTCAAAATCGCCTACTTCACTAGAATGAACTGGCACAACCCTAATCACTACAGTTTAGCAGTACTAAGGCCACTTTGACCACCTTACACTCTACAAGGTGCAACATCCTACAATACACACCACCCTACAATGGACTTCATTTTCTTGCTGTAATTGTGTTCTTTTCTGTAAAAGCTGTACTTAATTCATGTTTATGTTTTTCTTGTGAATGTTGATTGTATGATGCTATTTGCCAGTAATGCTGCTGCAAATAAGTTTTTCTTTGTACCTGTGTGTAAATATTCTGTACTTGCACATGTGACATTCAACTCAACTTTAACTTTGAATGGATCGCCCTACACTATTTGTCACTACCACCCATCTGACGAGATCATCGATGGCTTCCCTACAGCCCACAGCTCTCTTCCTCTCTGTCAACTATTGCCGAAGAGGAAGAGGAAGCTTCTCAGTTTCACAGCCCCTCCGAGGCACTGCTGATAGCTAATTGTTCAGGCAGCTGATTGCACTTTAACGCACTCCCAGTAAGAGATTTGCAGAAAGATGAGGATGTTCACTTACAAAGGCTGCTTTACTGCATTTAAAGTGTACACAGCAAGTTTCCACAGAGAAGTGTGATGCTAACCAAATAATGGGCCAGATTGGGCTGGTAGATTAATTGGCTACTCTAAATTAACGTAAGTGTGTAGACCAGTGGAAGGATCAGAAGGTAAATGATGGGAATACAAGCAGAATAAAAGAAACATAAAAGATGGGATAAGTGGTTAATGGCCAGCATAGACTAAATGGGCTGAAAGGCCTATTTTTCTGTTGTATCTTTTTGTTTCTCAGACTTCTGCCCCAGTGCTTATAGAGAGACCCATCTGCCTACTTCAGCAGAGGCTCCACAGTCCAAGCAGGTGTGACCCGAATAATTTCCTGCCTTCTGGACTGCACTGGGAGATTCAGAGATCACTGCGAAACAATGTCAGCCTCTCCAGCTGAGCTTGCTTCAAGCTGGGGATTCTGCCTGCGAACCTGAAACCAGTTGAGAACAGCAATCCCATCTGAATCAATGGGAGATGTCAGCCGCCAGGGTGGAGAGCTGAGCTTAATCTTAAAGAGTCAAGCTCTTTCATATGTTTTAGTAACTTCGTATGCAGCTCTCTCTTGATGTGCTTATGTGCGTGTGTGTCTTTGTGATAGAGACATAGAACTACATAGCCCAACTGTATGTCTATCCGAGCTCCCAAATTTATCCTGCGTCCCCCCACGCCTTTTTCACACATGCACTGCACTTGTCCAAATGTCTTTTAAATATTGTGATGTGCCTGCCTTCACAACTTCTTCTGGCAACTCATTCCATATAACCACCACATTCTGTGTGAAAAAAAATTACCCTTCCTATCCTTTTAAAATTTTCCCCTCTCATTTTATATTTATGCCCTTTAGTTTTAGACTTTCCTACTCTGGAGCAAAGACCATGATTATCCACATTATCTCATCAAATTTTATAATGAGCATGATAGATACTGTTGATGCTGGAAATCTTGAAAAAAACACACAAAATGCTGGAAGAACTCATTAAGTCAGGCAGCATCTGTGGAGGGGAATAAACAGCCAATGTTTTGAGCCACGCTCTTTCATCAGGATTGGGAAGGAAGGGGGCAGAAACCAGGTTAAGAAGGTGGAGGTAGGGGGAGGAGTACAATCTGACAGGTGATTGGTGAAGCCAAGTGAGAGTGAAGGTGAGTGGGTGGGGAGAAAGGGGTTTGAAGTAAGAAGCTGGGAGGTGATAGGCAGACTAGGTAAAGGGTTCTAATAGAAGAGGGCAGTAGACCTCGGAAGAGGAGAAAAGAAGGTGGTGATAGGCAGGTGAGAAGCAGCCACTAGAATGCGTCACCAGAATGGGGAAAGGAAAATGACAGAAGACGAAGGGGGGATAAAAGTTTTTTAACTTCTGAAACAAATTCAGATGTTATTTTTTTGCCGGTTCTAAGTGATCTTGAGTATTTGTGAATCATTCACACATTTATTGCAGTGATAGCTTCAGCAGTTGAGTTACCTGGGATTGCTATTGGAGAGTGGGTGTAGGGGACAGGGGAAGGAAGTTAGAGGGTTTAGGGAGAGAAGGGAGTGGGGGTGTGGATGTTCAATACTCAATATTGTTCAATAATACTGAATCTTGTGAATTTGCAAGGAGGGAGAGTGGATGTATGGCCTTCGCCAGCTGTTGGAGCCATTCTGTGAGAACAGCTGGATACCTCAGCTGAGACAGACCCAGTACTGGATCTCCTGCAGAGGGATGTGTCTGGACACTCACAGAGAGGATAGCTCTCATACAAGGAGAAGTGGTCATGAAACTGTGGGTGATTTTGACTTAGTACTCTCTTCAAAATGAGGCCATGGGGTCTATTATGTTTAACGGACCGGGACAAGGTAGGATCTCAGTTTAGCATCACACCTGAGATGGCAGCAATTTCAGCAGTGCAGTAGTAGTGCGATCACTCGAGTCAAATAGGATGTTCTTCCAAGAGAATGGAGAACTCCTGTGCATAACTTTTTATAACGTGCACAGGCAGCCACCCCATGATTCTTTACAGATTGGGGCCAAGGGCCAGAGGCATGAAGTGCAAGACAACTGGGGGCCCTCCACTGCTGCAGCCTTCCTTCTCTGCCATTGTGATGTGCCATCATCTTCTGCCAGGTCCACCGTTAAGGTCTTGGTTGGACCGCTCTTTGTCTGAAACCTCCCCCTTGGGCTTAGCTACCAGTAGCTAAACTCCAGATGGCATTGCTGTCAGGATCTCAGAAATTCACAAGCTTCACCATCATGACAAGGTGACAATCCTTGGAGAAGCAGCATACCTGTCAGAACCTCCAGTTGAACCTTGTCTTTTTGTTTGTTTTCTTCCTAACCGTCAGTCTGTGGTTTGTATTGACATGTGCTCTTGATTGTTTTCATGCCCCATGTGCTCCTATCCCTGCTCCTGCTCCACTCCAGCCCCTGTATTACTGAGTACTCCGCCTCTCACCTGTTTCTCATTATTACCTGTTTTGCTGCCACTTCTGTCTCATTGTGCTCCACCTATCATCTGTCTCTCTGTTTATTGCTCAGTGTATTTCAGTCCTGTGTTTTCACCTGTTTGTTATCAGATTCTGCCAGTGAGTTCTCCCTGAACCTTTCCAGCAATTATATCTGAATTTTGTCTGAATATCAATTCTGCCTGTTTCCTGATTCTGGTTTTTGGATTTCTCTGGAACTTTTGGTCTCTGCCTGAACTTTGACACTGACTTTGTTGCCTCACTAGATTCCCTACTCAGGAAATATCCCAGTGTGCACAGTACTTGGTCTGTGATTGGGTCCCTGCTTCAGCATCCTGACAATACCCTCCTTCAGAAAGGAGCCAGAAACTTCCTGATGATGAGATGGATGTAGTAATGGCTTGCCTATGTGTTAAGTTCCACTCACTTGATGAGTAACAGAAATCACATGTGGAACAAACAGAAAGCTGAAATAATCCCTTTCCTGAGATACAGTACTGAAACAGTTACTGTTTTGTGACTTTCCACATGAGATCAGTTCCCACAGGAAGCAGGTAGAAATGAAAATTGTACTTTGCAAGGTGAGATCTGTAAACATCTCACATATTTTTACTTGTACCAAGTTTCTTACTTTTTTTGAGGCCATTATTTCCAATTCCCACACTGTTACCTTTTCTCTGAATCATAGAAACAGAAAACCTACAGCACAATACAGGCCCTTCAGCCCACAAAGCTGTGCTTAGCACGTCCTTACTTTGAAATCCTGTTTCTTTTATTGCCCCCACTGCCTTCATGTGTTTATCAGAGAGAGTGCATACTCTTATGCTGAGAATGAGAGTTTATCTGCTGAGGTTTGTTCTGTTTGGTTTCTGGATCCTGTTGCTATTAGTTCCTTAACCTTCGTATGACGCAATACAGGAGTATTTACTAACTTGCTGTTTGTGGGAAAGCAGGAGTGGTGAGACCCATCAAGACTTTGCCATCCCGTTGGAAGAATCTTTTCAGTCTGTTTCTTCTCTCCCGTAAACCACACTTGGAGTACCGTGAGCTGTTTCAGCCCCTGATCTATGAAAAGATGTGCTAACATTAGAGAAGGTGCAGAAGAGGTTCATGAGAATGAACTCAAAAATGAAAGGGTTAATGTGCGAGGAGCATTTCATCCTGACGAAGGGTCTCAGCCCGAAACGTCGACAGCGCTTCTCCCTATAGATGCTGCTTGGCCTGCTGTGTTCCACCAGCATTTTGTGTGTGTTGTTTGAATTTCCAGCATCTGCAGATTTCCTCATGTTTACTCTGTGGTTAATGTTATTTGTTTATGTTTTTTATCATTTTCACAGTCTGTTCTTCTTCACACATTTGGTGTATGGTTGTCTTGTTGAGATAGGGTTTTCCTTTAATAGGTTCTATTGTGTTTAACAGGTTCTATTGTGTTTCTTTGTTTCTGAGGCTGCTTGCAAAAAAATGAATCTCAAGGATTGCATACCTGGATGGTATACCTTGAAGGTATGCATAATCTGTATGCATACTTCAATAATAAATGTGCTTTGAACTTTGAAATCTCCTCTCAGCCTTTAGAATGAAAAAAAAAATCAGCAGATGCTGGAAATCTGAAACAAAAACAGAAAATACTGGAAAATTTCAACAAGTCAGGTAGCATCTATGGAAAGAGAAATGGCCTGTTCCTCAGTTTTCATGATCCCATCCACCCTTTCAGTTTAACCAGAACTTGTACTTAGTAAATATTTTGAAAAATGTATTGTGTTCTTTTGTTACAAATCTGGCAGAATCCCAATCAGAGGCAAAATCTCTCAGTGATAATTGACTGGACAACAGGATGCAGAGCTATTCCACAGGAATATCAAGTTTAAAGCAGATGTCCCATTAAGGCAATGTCCACTGAGTCCTCCATCAGCTGAAGCATAGAATACGCACAGCAAGATCATGCTCGAGTTGTATGAAATACAGGATAAGTCGCAGTTACATTACTGAGCACAGTTTGGATCATGAAATTTCAGGAAGGAAGTGCTAAAACTAGAGAGGATGTTGGATAGGCACATGGATACAAGAAAAAGTGAGGGTTATGGGCTTTGCAGGAGGGAAGGATTAGGTTAGGTATGGAATAGGTTTATATTGGTTGGCACGTCTTCATGGGCTGAAGGGTCCACATTGTGCAGAACTGTTCTAGGTAACCAAATTGGAAACTATTAGCTATAAGGAAAGAATGGTCAGGTTGGATTGTTTTCTTTAAAAGAAAGGAGACCAAGAGGGCATTTATTTTATTTAGATGGATAGATAGATACTTTATTCATCCCCATGGGGAAATTCAACTTTTTTCCAATGTCCCATACACTTGTTGTAGCAAAACTAATTACATACAATACTTAACTCAGTAAAAAAATATGATATGCATCTAAATCACTATCTCAAAAAGCATTAATAATAGCTTTTAAAAAGTTCTTAAGTCCTGGCGGTTGAATTGTAAAGCCTAATGGCATTGGGGAGTATTGACCTCTTCATCCTGTCTGAGGAGCATTGCATCGATAGTAACATGTCGCTGAAACTGCTTCTCTGTCTCTGGATGGTGCTATGTAGAGGATGTTCAGAGTTTTCCATAATTGACCGTAGCCTACTCAGTGCCCTTCGCTCAGCTACCGATGTTAAACTCTCCAGTACTTTGCCCACGACAGAGCCCGCCTTCCTTACCAGCTTGTTAAGACGTGAGGCGTCCCTCTTCTTAATGCTTCCTCCCCAACACGCCACTACAAAGAAGAGGGCGCTCTCCACAACTGACCTATAGAACATCTTCAGCATCTCACTACAGACATTGAATGACGCCAACCTTCTAAGGAAGTACAGTCGACTCTGTGCCTTCCTGCACAAGGCATCTGTGTTGGCAGTCCAGTCTAGCTTCTCGTCTAACTGTACTCCCAAATACTTGTAGGTCTTAACCTGCTCCACACATTCTCCATTAATGATCACTGGCTCCATATGAGGCCTAGATCTCCTAAAGTCCACCACCATCTCCTTGGTCTTGGTGATATTGAGACGCAGGTAGTTTGAGTTGCACCATATCACAAAGTCCTGTATCAGTTTCCTATACTCCTCCTCCTATCCATTCCTGACACACCCCACTATGGCCATGTCATCAGCGAACTTCTGCACATGGCAGGACTCCGAGTTATATTGGAAGTCTGATGTGTACAGGGTGAACAGGACCGGAGAGAGTACGGTTCCCTGCGGCGCTCCTGTGCTGCTGACCACCGTGTCAGACCTACAGTCTCCCAGCCGCACATACTGAGGTCTATCTGTCAAGTAGTCCACTATCAAGACCAACGAACTATCTGTCAAGACCCAACGAACAGAAGTGATAGACATTTATGGATATTATAGAAGAGAAAAGCAAAATTTTAGAAATACTAAATGAGAATAGTATTTTTTTTTTCTCTTCATATACATATACTTTTTTATGTTGCGGGGGGGCTGGGGAGCTTTGGATCGGTTACTGCGGGATTCACGCGTGTAATCATGGCGGTTGCCATGACCCATACAGCAGAGGGGGGTAATGTTGTGTTTTTTTTTCCACAACATTAGTAGGGGGGGTGTTTTGTTTTTTTCTTTATATTTTAATTTTCTTCTATCTTTTTGCCTGGATGATTGGTGGGGACACACATAGCAACATGGAGATTTTTATAAAGATTTCCCAGGATACCACGAAAGTTGAAGGATTAGGTATTATTATAGATTGGAGTAATATAATAAAAAAAATAAAGACTTATATACTAAAGTTATTACGAACTCCATGGAGCATGTGGGGATCTTCCAATATCCAGGCATTCCTTTTTTTTTCTTCCTTATTTTTTTTAATAGGGATGTAAGGGGGGAGGGGTTAAGGGGAGGGGAGCTGGGTAACACTTTTTTTTCATACACATTTATTCTGTAACTATTTGAAAACAATAAAAAAAGTTAAAAAAAACTGATTTGTAGAAAAAAAATCTATAACAGGAATTCAAGTAGCTTAGAGCTAGAAATGGGTTTTACTGAGAAGAAATCTAAAACTTAGCAATTATTTTTAGCGATTTTATTATTTCATGCACATCTTCTGGAAAATGTTATCTTCTTTCACATTAATCTGTTTTCAATTTAAAAAAAAAGTTCAATGAGTCAAACTAGGAAAGAAGGACTTCTGTTCTGCAGTCGTTCCATAAGTGTTCAATACACGTTTGATACTTGTTTGATCCTGAGGCGCCAGGCATCTGCACCAGCGGTGTGTCGCAGGTTTTTGCCTCTCAGTTTACAATTGACACTCGTGCGCTAGAGTTGTGCTTTGTTCATTCTTTGTGTACATTTGCAATTTTGTACTTTTTCGAAAATTAAGCCTTGTTTTTACATTCAGTTACCCATCAAGTGCAAAAGAATGGGTCAAATGGCCTAATTCTGCTCCTATATCTTATGACCTTATGGTCTTATGATAGAGCATCACAGAATGATGGCCACCTATAATTTCCCTACTTCCTCAGCTGGATCCCTTGTACCACTAGCTGGTAGGACTATGGGGCAGAAAGCTGATGAACAAGTCACACTAGTGGCAATATTTCATTGGGAGTTTGAGGAGATTTGGAATGTCACCGAAGACTCTAGCAAATTTCTACAGGTGTACCATGGAGAGCATTCAGACTGGCTGCATCAGCATCTAGTAAGGAGGCACCAGTGTAGAGGAACAAAGAAAGCTGCAGAGAGTTGTAGACTCATCGAGCTCCATCACGGGCTTAATTCTCCTCACCACCGTCAAGACACAATGCCTCGAAAAGATGCAAACCTAGGATATGCCCTTTTCTCATTACTACCATCAGGGAGGAGGTACAGGAGTCTGAAGATGCACATCCAATGTTTTACAAACAGTTTTTTCCCCTCTGTCATCAGGTTTCTGTACTGTATATGACCACTGTATGACTATTTCAGAATCAGGTTTAATATCACCAGCCTACGTTGTGAAGTTTGTTGTTTTGCAGTGGCAGCACTGCCTGAGTTTACAACTTTCTGCAGCTTTTTCCAATGCTGCAGAGTGGCCCCTGCATACAAAATGGTGATGCAACAGTCAGCGTGCTCTCCATGGTACATCTGTACAAATTCACGGGTCTCTTTGGTGCCCTACCAAGACTCCTCAAATTCCTAATGAAATATAGCTGCAGTCATGACTTCTTTGTGATTGCATCAATATTTTGGGTCCTGGTTAGATCCTCAGAGATGTTGACACCCAGAAACTTGAAATTGCTCACCCTTTCCACTGGTGACCCCTTGATGAAGACTGCCATGTATTCCCTCGACTTCCTCTTCCTGAAATCAACAAACTATTCTTTGGTCTTACTGATAATGAGAGCAAGGTTGTTGTTGTGACACCACTCAACCAGCTGATCTATCTTATTCCTAAATGCCTCCTCATCAATCCCACCAAGAGCAGTTGTGTCATCAGCAAATTAATAGATGACATTTGAGCTGTGTCTAGCCACATAGTTGTGGTGTAGAAAAATCGGAGCAGAAGGCTAAGCACGTATCGTTGAGGTTTCTCTTTTAGCAATATTTAATTTTTTTAATGTACTTTTGTTCCTCCTCACTATAGGAAGGATGTGGAAGCATTGGAAAGGGTACAGAGGAGATTTACCAGGATGCTGCCTGGTTTAGAGAGTATGCATTATGATCAGAGATTAAGGGAGCTAGGGCTTTACTCTGGAGAGAAGGAGGATGAGAGGAGACATGATAGAGGTGGCTGGTTAGTTTAAATGGTCGTTGTAAATTGTCCTGTGATTAGGTTAGGGTTAATTGGATTTGTTGGGGGTTGCTGGGAAGGTGTGGCTTGAAAGGTCAGAAGGGTCTACTCCACACTGTATCACTAAAACAAAATACAAGTATGGATATGGAAATAAATGTGCATAAGTATACCATTTACCATTACAAAGTAAACAGCATTATAAAAAGTACTTTAAACAGTCGTGGCGAAAGAGCAGACTGTTATGGAAATTCTGGCAAAAAGGAGGTGGATCAACCAAATGCGATGGCAGTTTGTTCTTGATGAAGGACCTCAGGCGAAAACATTGACTGTTTATATCCCTCCATAGATGCTGCCTGACCTGCTGAGTGTGTGGTGTTTATACTCAACTCATTTTAAGAATTAATGTTACAAAATGTTCAGAGTGCAGCAACACAAGTGTGAAAGTTGTGCATTCTACCATCTGCATATTCTGTATAATAAAACATCCCAAGGTGTTTCACCAAAGCATAATCAAAGAAAAATGATCACAACACATGCAGTATTATTATGCATACTGTATTAGGCAGATGACTAAAATCTTGATCAGCAAAGAACCCAGTGTTCTGGCTACTTCCTCAAGCTTTATCATTGCACACAAAGCTGGGCAAAATGCAGAAGGGGGCTCTTCAACAACAATATCCAATGTGGGTCTGAAATACTTAAATCACTGGAGAAAGGATAATGTGGCAGCACGAAAGGTGAGGAGTCAGAAATGTCAGCAGTCCAGATGACAATACTGAAAGGGGACCTGAAATACTTAAATAATTAGAGAAAGGATAATGTGGAAACATTAAAGCAGATATGTCAGAAGTCCAGATGAGGGATCTTGACCCAAAACATCAACTGTCCATTATCCTCCACTGATGCTGCCTGACCCATTGAGTTCCTTCTGTTTTTTATAGGTTGCATCTGTGTTAGAGTATCTGATGCATTAGAAGCCTGAATGGGGAAACTATAGAGAAAGGTAGTCCATCTAAGATCAAAGTACGTTATTAACGTGTATACATCATACAACCTTGAGATTCAGCTCCTTACAGGAGCCTCAAAACAAAAAACCTGAAAGAACCCCATTTTTTAAAAACCCAATAAATGCCCAATGTGCAGAGAGAAAAAAAAACACAAATCATGCACACAATTCTATTCAAGTTTAATTGTGATTTAACCATATATGAATACTTATGAATACAGCCAAACAAGACAGCATTACGGCGGGGTCATGGTGCAAAGACACATTTCCTAAATGTAGTCACGCACAGTAAGCACACGCAAGATCACAATCATGTAATAAGAGTCCCAATGCCTACATACTCCACCCTCACCCCCCCCCCCCCACGACACCACGGCTTGATGCATACGTCAACAAACCCGTATACAATATCAGTAAAAATACAACGATGCAAAATATGCATATATATAGTCCAGTTCCCCCAGCCCACCCATATCATCTGCCAACGGGCCCCCGGCATTCACGAAGCAACACCATTACTTTGAGGCCTAGTCCTCGCATATACAGAACACAACCAGACAAGTATATATGTATATAGTCCAGACCCCTCACTCCGTTTTAAATCTCCAGTTTCCTCAACTGCGCTATGCTGCCCCCGGTAGCACACGATGGCTCAGACGCCTCACCTCCAGCGGCTGAAAAGCAAGCAACCCTGAAGCTCGAGGCCCGAGCCCGCTGAGTGCTGCTAACAAATCTGCAGGCGGCCCCAGCAAGGCTTTGTCTTCCGCCAAGGGAAACCTGGGAGGGGAGCTCCGACTCTCCTCTGGACACCGTGCCATACCACCCCTGGTGAAATGCAACAGCTTTGTCCCCTCACTCTGGGAGGCTGCAAACAGGCGACACCATGGTTTCAGGCCTAGTCCTCTCTACGACTAGGGACTCGACCCCCTCCACCCGACCCTGCTTGCCTCCAATAAATCAGTGAATTGAACTTGCAGCGTGCCGGATTAACAATGTCCAAAGAGTCTTGTGATCACAAGAAAAGTGACCATGACGGCTACTCACTACGTGACTGTAAGCCTCCATTGACTCAGGGAGCAGCACGTTGCACAGCTCCTTCATTATCTCCACCAGCGAGCAACTCGCTGATGGTGAAGACCTGCAGTACTTTGCATTCTTAATGTATAGCAGGATCTTGCATTCATTGGACGTGCGTTTAAGTAGAACGGTAGCACCTCTAGTGGACTCCATAGAAGTCGCTGTGATCTTACAGGAAGATCATTCAGAATTGTAATGTATGGAGCCGAGTGGTAATGTTGCAGCTATATAGGACCCTGGTCAGACCCCACTTGGAGTACTGTGCTTGGTTCTGGTCACCTCACTACAGGAAGGACGTGGAAACCATAGAAAGGGTGCAGAGAGATTTACAAGTTGTTGCCTGGATTGGGGGGCATGTCTTATGAGAACAGGTTGAGTGAACTCGGCCTTTTCTCCTTGGAGTGACAGAGGATGAGAGGTGACCTGATAGAGGTTTACAAGATAATAGAGGCATTGATGGTGTGGATAGTCAGAGGCTTTTCCACAGGGCTGAAATGGCTAGCACAACAGGGCAGTTTTAAGGTGGTTGGAAGTAGGTACAGAGGAGATGTCAGGGGTCAAGCTCTCATCGTGGCATCAACAGGCAACCAGCTAAATACTAACGGGAAGGTGTTCAAGAAGGAATTAGATGAATAGGTAAATAAATAGATAAATAGATAAATAACTGGGCCAAAGTTGTTCGGGATATAAAAAAGTTCCAAATGCACCCCACAGGCACTGTTACATCTGTGGGAGTGGCCATTATCACGACTGCAAAGAGTTCATTTTGACTTTGCAGGGCCATTCATGGACTCAATGTTGCTGATTGCTGTGGATACTCATTTGAAGTGACTGGAAGTTATACTAATCAAGTCAACTACCTCTGCAAGGATTGTCTTCACTCTGAGGACTATCTTCATCAGAAACAGCTTACCAAAACAAATTGTGAGTGACAACAGACCATAACACAGGTCAGAAGAATTCCAACTGCTCATGAAGAACAATGGCATCAGGCATTTCAAATCAGCTCCTCGCTACCCAGCAACGATTGGGTTAGCTGAAAGGTTTATCCAAACCTTCAAGAAGTCCATTAAAGTGATGGACAAAGAGGACATTTCTCCAGCACAACTTCCTTTTTGTGTATCAGATCTCTGTTCATGTGTCAACAAATCAAACACTTGCAATGCTGTTCATGAGCATGTCTGAATATTCTTAATATGCCTTTCTGAGACATCGCTCCTTGAAGATGTCCTGGGTATTTTGTAGGCTAGTACTCGAGATGGAGCCAACTAAATTTACAAGCCTCTGCAGCTTCATTCGGTCCTGTGCAGTAGCCCTGCTATTCCAAACAGTAATGCAGCCTGTCAGAATGCTCTCCACAGTACGTCTATAGAAGTTGTTGAGTATTTTTGTTGACATACCAAATCTCTTCGAACTCCTAATGCAGTATAGTCTCTGTCTTGCCTTCTTTGTAACTGCATCGATATGTTGGGACCAGGTTAGGTCCTCAATGATCTTGACACCCAGGAACTTGAAACTGCTCACTCTCACCATTTCTGATCCCTCTATGAGGATTGGTATGCGTTCCATCATCTTACCCTTCCTGAAGTCCACAACCAGCTCTTTCGTCTTACTGATGTTGAGTGCAAAGTTGTTGCTGTGACACCACTCCACTAGTTGGCATATCTCATTCTCTCACCCTCAGATGATGCCCTCTCATCTCCATCTGAGATTCTACCAACAATGGTTATTTCATCAGCAAGTTTATAGATGGTGTTTTAGCTATGCCTAGCCAAAAAGTCATGGGTGTAGAGAGAGCAGAGCAATGGGCTAAGAACACACCCCTGAGGTGCACCAGTGTTGATCGTCAGCAAGGTGGAGATGTTATCACCAACCTGTACAGATTGTGTTCTTCCAGTTAGGAAGTCAAGGATCCAGTTGCAGAGGGAGATACAGAGGACCATGTTCTGCAACTTCTTAATCAAGATTGTGGGAACGATGGTGATAAATGCTGAGCTACAGTCAATGAACAGCATCCTGACATATCCAGGTGGTCTCAGCCGTGTGAAGAGCCATTGAGATTGCATCTGCCGTTGACCAACTTCTCAAAGCATTTCATCACTGTAGATGTGAGTGCTACTGGGCGATAGTCATTCAGGCAGCTCATATTATTCTTCTTAGGCACTGGTTAATTGTTGCCTTTTTGAAGCAAGTGGAAACTTACGCCTGTAGCAGTGAGAGGTTAAAAGTGACCTTCAATGCTCCCGCCAGTTGGTTGGCACAAGTTTTCAAAGCCTTACCAGGTACTCCATCGGGACCTTCCACCTTGAGAGGGTTCACTCTCTTTAAAGACAACCTAACATTGGCCTCTGAGACAGAGATCAGGTGCTGCAGGGGTCTGTATACCCGTGATAGTACAAATAAAAGAACCTCTCAACAATGTTACTGAAGTGCAAATTGACGGCAAATGGTTCACAAAATTGAATACTATCTATTTCAGGACAAGTACACCACACTGCCCACTCTCATAGTGTCCTTTAAAACTCTTTCCCAAACAAATCATTGCAAAAAGCAGGAATTGCATTAATCAGAGTGGAACATCAATAATCTGCACCTCGCCAAGTTTAGGCTACATCCACACTAGACCGGATCATTTTGAAACTGACAGTTTCGCGTAAAAACGATAGGCGTCCAAAACAAGCGTTTTTGAAAATACCTCCGTTCACATTAAAACGGGTATTTTGGCGCATCTCCTCCTACTGTGCATGCACAGGACACATCTACCGAAAACAAGCGACATGTTTGGTGTCGAATCTCGCCATGAAAGACGGTGCGCGTTTGTCCAGTTACAGACTAGAAAAACTTAATTGCCAAACAACGGACAGCTGTTGGCTGTCGCGCAGGAGGACTTAAAACTAAAAAAAACATATACTGGATCGTACGGAGGCAACTGACAGAGAGTTCACGGACAGTGTGACCCGGCTGACGACGAACATTGAAAAACTGACTAACTCTGTGCATTAATAAAGCACTTTGTTAAATGTATAAAGCATGTCTGCATCAGTGTTATCTTGTATTTCCATAAAAATGTTACATTAGTCTGTTACACATCTATTGCCAGAGAAATACTTGCATAAATAGGTAAACCACCTTCATAGAAGCAAGGACAGAAAACAGGGCAAAGTGAGTATACTTATTTATTCAGTAAGTTATGAGTCAAAGTATTTGGTGAGTACATTTCTAACTCTTCTGGCTTCAGTCTCATTGCCAACTGTTCTGAAACTGTTAGGTTGCGTTCAAGAAAACAATGAAATGGCGCGCTGCCGTCACTATCTGTTCCGGCACATCATGACAGCATTTTTAGATTTCTCCGGTTACCCCATCCACACTGATCTGCCCAATCCGGCATTTTCAAATTTATACACTCTGGAGGGCATTTTAGAAAAGCTCCGTTTTTGGGGAAGGAAAATGCCGTTTCAGTGCGGACGGAAGGTCAAAACGAAGAGAAAAAGCTTTGGTTACGGATTTATCCGGTCTAGTATGGACATAGCCTTAGTGAGAGCAGAAGCAAGACAAGCAAAATGAAAACAGTCTCCAAGCTCACCAACAGGTCCATACTGAAACATCTAGGAATCATTGTCACAAAGGAGATAACACCTGAAAAGGAATTAAAGAGCAGAATACTCATTGCTCCCAGCAAAACAACAAATTTGTTCACAATCTGAAAAAGTGATACCATCATACTAAAAGTAAAGTTTGCCCCCAGAGCATTCTGGAGTAATTTCTATGTGCTCTGTAAGACATGAATGCAAAAAAGTTTGAAGTGGAGAATTTAAATTGTGCTGTTTTTGGAGATCGCTCATAAACTGAGTGCTGCAGTTCTGACAAGCAGTGTGTACTCAAGTGTTGTTAGAGGGTATACAATGATAAAAGGTTCACTAACATGGACATATCCATAGAATGCTGAAAAACATCTCCCAAAAAGCAAAAAGAAGAGAGGGTGGAAAAGAAGTAAATGAAAGGAAATGACTAAGATTAAAGACTGGAGAGAACTGCAGTTGACTGGAAGTTATGTGTCCTCTGTGAATTCTTAATAACTAAAAATGTTTGATGACAATGTGTATATACATAAAACTATAAGCAAGGTAACATTCTGTTAGTCCGTGAAGAATACTTGAATAAATATTCTATGGAATAAACTATAAATAATGATGAAACTCTAGCTGGCTGGTGGTGTAGTGGCATTCACACTGGACTTCGAGGCAAGTGGTCCAGGGTTTAAATCCTGCTGGCTCCTTGCACACTTTCCATCCGTGCTGGGCTGAGCCTCATCAAAAACAGACACATACTAAAGAAATGGCAAGGTTGCCACCCAATACACCACTAGCTGCGAAAAGGAACACTAATGTTGAAACCCAGAGAGAAGTTCATGAATGACATAATAGTCAGTGGGGAGACATCCTTAAAGAAATAATAATTGATTCAGAATCAGGTTTGATATCACTGACATATGTATGTCATGAAATTTATTGTTTTGCAGCCAATACTATAAATTACAGTAAGAAATATATATATATTAAATAAGAAATGCAAAAAGAGAGCAAAAATAATGAGATAGCATTCTTGAGTTGGTTCATTGTCTCTTCAGAAACTTAATGGCAGAGGGGAAGATGCTGTTCCTAAAATGTTGAGTGTGTGGCTTCGGGCTCCTGTACCTCCTCTCTGATGGCAGTAATGAGAAGAGAGCACTCATGACTGGATAATGGGGGTCTTTAATGATGGATGCTACCTTTTTGATCCATTACCACATGAAGATATCCTCGATGCTGGGGAGGCTAGTGCCAATGATGGAGCTGGCTGAGTGTGCACCCCTCTGCAGTTTTATTCCGATCCTGTGCAGTGGCCCCTCCATACCAGATGACGATGCAACCAGTTAGAATGGTCTCACCTGTGCATCTGTAGAAATTTGCAAAAGTCTTTGGTGACATACCAATTCTCTTCAAACTCCTGATGAAATATAGCTATTGACGTGCCTTCTTTGTAACTGCATCAATAATGTGTATAACCAATATTATCTCTACTACATTCACTGACCACACAAAGCACAGGACAGAAAGGAAGGAAGGTTGTCACAATATCTAAAATGCCCCAAAGGTCACCATGGCTTATAGTATGAGCAAGAGAGGAAAAGATTTACAGAGGGGTTTCAAGTGCCAGGGACGCTGAGGGACAGATATAGGTGGTGCAGTGACAATTGGAAATAACCAAGAGGCTGGAATTGGAGGAGAATTAAAGGGAGGGAAGGGGAACTCATCAGAAGGATGTGAAGCACATCTGGACTCTGGCCAGTGCATCATAAAATCACCAGTGTAGAATATTATACACCAGTTATTCAAGTCAAGATTCTGCTGTGGGTTATTGCTCTACATTTATCACCAAATGCTCACTCCCCACAGAAATTCATGACATTTCTGATAGCTCATTCACAACCTTTTGAAGAGGGTGTTGCATATTTTCTCTGTATGATCCAGTGTCTGTCATGAGGCCAGGCTCAAGGAAGTTCAGGGCTTAGGAGAATTAGAACAGCCATTGCCCAGACCTGACCCATGGTCAGGGTAAATGGGAGGGTGGGATGAAAGGGACCAGAGAATCATCCTTGGACCAGTAGTGGGAGAAATGTTGGTACTGACACTGTGATGTGTGGAGTACAACATTTAGGACCAGTGCCAACATTGGCATAGAATCAAAGTCATTGAATTACATACATAGAGGTACAACATGAAATCAAACCCTTCAGCCCACTTGGTCCAAGCAGTCCATTCACCACCCATTTATGCAAATCCTGCATTAATCCCATTTTTATTCCACCTACATCTCCATCATCTTCCTCCAGATTTAATCATTCATGTACACACTACTGGTCTGGGCAATTAACCTACCAATCTGTAAGTCATTGGAGTATGGACAGAAATTGGGGCACCCTGAGGAACTCAGGTAATCATGGGTAAAGTGTGCAAATCCCACACAGACAGAAGCCGTGGTCAGGACTGAACCTGCATCTCTGGCGCTGTGAAGCAGCTACACTCACCCAGTGTGTGTGTGTGTGTGTGTGTGTGTGTGTGTGTGAGCTGTGTTTATTATAAACATCACAGGGTTGGACAAAGTGGCCTTCTGTCAAAAGCCTTGAGAAACTGGAGTGTTGGGAGTTGGGTGGTCTTGATTAGGAGCTCTAAGTGGAGTTCTGGGATGATGGAACTGATGCAGTTGGCGGGTGCTGCCAGAGAATCAAAGGTAGATTTGAGATGTATTGGCAAGTGTCCCAGGTAAGCACTGACCAGTGACAATTGACCAAGGCAACGTGGACTGAGTGACCCAGAAATAACCCAGAAGCAGCATTGCCCTAGGAACGGTGATAATATGTGCTCCCCGACGGGGTAGATCAATCCTATTAAGAATGCAGCGGAGCTTCACATTCAAAGAATCTAGTTGAGAGAAATGACAGCGGAATGGTTGATATTGAATTTCATGTCCAGGAAGTATCAATTTTGAACAGTGCAGCGCTGAGAATACAGCGTTCTGCAATTGAATCCCTGGGTATTGAATAGAGGAACAGAAAGTGCGGCTGGAGATATGCTCTCATGAATCACCCTACCCCTTCCCTCAGCAGGGTGAGGGCACTGGACCTGAACGCAACGACCAGCTGGGAGAGTTGAACTGGGCAAGCCCCGCTCCCTGCCGGCTGCTAATTGGCTACCGCGGCTCAGTGGGCGGGGCCTCGGCTCTCGGAACGGGAGACTGGTACGGGGGACGGATGATTGACAGCGGCCTCCCCGGGCCGTGCGCCGGCAGCCGGTGAGTGAGAGCGGAGGGGAGTTGGGGGAGGCTGCGGGTCCGATCCCGGGCAAAGAGGCTTGGAGGTATGTCTCCTCCAGACCCAGCTGCCTCGGGGCTTGATGTGACTGCGCGGCCGCGGCTAAGGCCTTCCAGGGAAGAGGAAGCGGGGAAGGTGGCAGGGAGAGGTTTTGCGGGATAGAAGGTGGTGGGGGTGGGGGGAGGAGAGCTAAGAGTTGGAGAGGGTGGTTGGTTTTGGGAGGAGTGTGAGCGAGGGTAAAGGAGAAGAGGGCGAGTGGTTGGCAGGGGGAAAGGGGTTGGAGGAAGAATTGTGGAGGGGGGGAGAGAGAGGGCACGATTGGGAGAAGTGGGTGTAAAATGTAAAATAATGCAAATGTTAGAAATAACATCACTCAGGACGGGCAGCATCTGTGAAAAGAGAAACCGAGTTGACGATCTCAGGTTGGAGACCTATTGCCTGAACTGTGAAACCATTCTGTCAGCTAGTTCTCACTCAACACAATCTTACCTTGGGATCAGGTAATGTCTGTCTTGTTGCTCTCACATGTTGGTGCGTGTGGTTATCTCGCAGTTAACACTGATTCACATGCTTTATCTGTTTGGCAAGTATTTAAGTGATAAAGCCATCTGTGATATTTTCAACAGAAGTTAACTTTCGTAATGGAAAACTGCCTGTAACGCACAATTCGCAAAATGCTGGAGGAACTCAACAGGCCAGGCAGCGCCTATGGAAAAGAGTACAGTTGATGTTCCGGCCTGAAACCACTGTACTCTTTTGTATAGATGCTGCCGAGCCGGCTGAGTTCCTCCAGCATTTTGTGTGTGTTGCTTCGGATTTCCAGCATCTGCTGATTTTCTTGTATGTACATTGATGTTTGTCCTTGTTCTCATGGTAGACTTTGCCGTTGCGTTTATGGAATGTGCACTTGGGTGGATAAATTGGTGATATTTTAAACATTTGGTTTTGGTTTATTAGTGTCACATGACACAAAAAAGCTTTTGTTTTATATGCTGGACAGACAGATTATGCCGTACATAGTTACGCTGAGGTAGTAAAGAGAACACAGAATGTAATGTTGCAGTTACAGATGGTGCAGTGTAGGTAGACAAATAAAACCATAAAACATGGGAGCAGAATTAAGCCATTTAGCCCATTGAGTCTGCTTCCCATTCCATCATGGCTGATTTATTTCCCCCCTCAATCCCGTTCTCCTACCTTCTTCCCATAACCTTTGACATCCTCACTAACCAACAACCTATCAACCTCAGATTTAAATATACCCAGTGACTTGGCCTCCACCGTTGACCGTGGCAACCAATTCCACAGATTCACCATCCTCTGGCTAAAGAAATTCCTCCTCATCTCTGTTCTAAAGAGATGTTCCTCTATTCTGAAGTGGTTCCCCCTGGTCCTAGACTTCCTCACTAGGAAACATCTTCTCCACATCCACTATATCTAGGCCTCTCAATATTCAATAGGTTTCAGTGAGATTCCCCCCCCCCCCCCCCATTCTTCTAAACTTCAGCAAGTAGTGGCTCAGAGCCATCAAAAGCTCCTCATATGTTAACCCTTTCATTTCTGGAATCATTATTGTGAACCTCCACTGGACCTTCTCTAATGCCAGCACATCTTTTCTTAGATAAGAGGCCCAAAACTGCTCACAGTACTCTAAGTGCAGTCTGACCAAAGCCTCAGTATTGCATCCTTGCTTTTATATTCTAGTCCTGTCAAAAATGGATGCTAACATTGCATTTGCTTTCCTTATCACCAACTCAACCTGCCCTTTAGAGAATTCTGCATGAGGACTCCCAAGACCCTTTACATCTCTGATTTCTGAATATTCTCCCAGTTTAGAAAATAGTCTATGTCCTTATTCCTTCTACCAAACTGCATGACCATACATTTCCCTACACTATATTACATCAGGCACCTCTTTGCCTATTCTAATCTAAGTCCTTCTTCAAACTCTCTGCTTCCTTAATATTACCTGCCCTCCAGCTATCTTTGTATTGTCTGCAAACTTGGCCACAAAGCCCTTCAATTTCAATCATCCAAATCATTGACGTTTAACGTGAAATGAAGTGGTACCAACATAGACCCCTGTGGAACAATACTAGCCACCGGCAGTCAACCACAAAAGGTCCCCTTTATTCCCACTCTTTGCTTCCTACCTGCCAGTCAACCAATCTTTCCTGTAATACCATGGGCTCTTAATCTTGTTTAGCTTCATGTGCCAGTATCTTGTCAAAGGCCTTCTGAAAATCCAAGTGAACAACATCCACTCTCCTTGTCTACCCTACCTATTGTTTCCTTTAAGAGTTCCAACAGATATCTCAAGGAAGATTTCCCCTGAAGGAAACTCTGCTGACTTTGTCCTATTTTATCATGTGCCTCCAACAACCCCAAAATGTCATCCTTAATAATGGACTCCAGCATCTTCCCAACCACTGAAGTCAGACTAACTGGCATATAATTTCCAGTCCTCTGGAACCCATCCAGAATCTAGTGATTCTTGAAAGATCATTACTAATGCCTCCACAGTCCCTTCAGCTACCTCTTTCAGAACCCTGGGGTGTAGTCCCTCTGGTCCAGATGACCTGTCTACTTTCAGCTTCCCAAGGATCTTCGCCCAAGTAAGTGGCCACTTCACACACTTCTGCCCTCTGACACTATCACATTTCTGGCATAATGCTGGTGTCTTTCACAGTAAAGACTGATGCAAGATATTTATTCCCATGTCTGCCTCTCCAGCATTATTTTCCAGTGGTCCAGTATCCACTCTCGATTCTTTTACTCTTCATATATTTGGGAAAAAATCTTTTGGTATCCTCTTTTATACTATTCACCAGCTTACCTTCATATTTCATCTTTTCTCTCCCTATTGCTTTTTTAATTGCCTTCTGTTCAATTTTAAAGGCTTCCCTAACCTCTAACTTCCTCTGCTTTTATGCTGTCTTTGAATTCCCTTGTCAGCCAAGGTTCCCTCATCCTCTCTTTAGAATACTTTTTAAATGCGGACTCTATAGAGACTCAAACCCACACCTTTGAATTACTTAATCACTCATCAGTAGAAGTCCAACACGCTAGCCATTACACCAAAGCTCACCTGTATAGGGCAAACGTCATTGTGAGGTAGATTGAGATGTCAGAGTTCAATTTAGAACTATTGTTTCTCTTTTTTTTAAAACTGGCTAATTTTCTCAAGTGGCCTGTAAGCTACCTTCTCCCAAACAACTACATCACTAGTTAGAACTGTTCGACCAAAGTCAGCTGATTCAGAACCTGCCATATGTGGAAACAAGTCTGTGGGATTTGAAAGGTCAGTCTGTTGTGCAGTATCCACCCAGTGCTAAGTTGAAGAAGTATGCATTTTGGCAAAGGTGTAGTTTGATTTCTGAAGAACATAGAACAACATCCATAATGTTGTGCCAACCTTTTAACCTGCTCCCAAGATCAATTTAATGCTTCCCTCCATTTTTCTTTCACCCATGTGCTTAAGAGTCCGCTAAATGTCTTTAGTGTATCTGCCTCTACCACTAGCCCTGGCAACATGTTTCACCCAACCACCACTTCCTATGTTTAAAAAAAATAAACTACCGTAGATTCCGGACTACAGAGCGCACCTGATTAAAAGCCGCTGGCTCTAATTTTAGAAATAAAATCAATTTTTTAATTGTAAAGGCCGCACCGGATTTTAGGCCGCAGGTGTCCCACGTTGTAATATGAGATATTTACACAGAAAGATATTACACGTGAGGATTTTTTAACTTTTAATTAAATCCATATGGTAACAAAAACAAATACATATTGCAAATGCTTTTTTTCGAACCGTGCCCGTAACGCGGCTACTTTTAAATATACGTTGCGTATACTTCTTTACTGAACAACATTCCAATATCTCCTAACGACTGGTAAAAAGTATATATACTGCAGCCTACCAGGAAAAGTTATTGATCACCTTTAACTTAAAAGCAGCGTTCGCTCAGATCCAAAGCCGCTCGCGTAATGCGCTCCCCCCCTCCTTTCCGTTTATCGCAAACCGGCGTTTTCCCACAAGACACCGCGAAACCGGGTGTGACGTCATAGCATCCCGCGATGTAGTACAGAAAACAAATATAGTTAAAACTCTTCTAACTTTAACTAGAAAATGAATTACTAAGCGAAAATATTATAAACTAAATAACTGCCATAAGGCAGCACAATGCTTTTCTTCGAGTGTTTTCCATGTTGATGAGGGTGAGTACAAATGACTGATTTACAATAATTTAATTGTGAAAGTGCGCTTGATTTATCGTACAATTTCATTGGACCTCTGTGAACTACTCATCAATTTTATTGGTCTACTGTTATGAGGCAAAATGTTTACGAGGCGGCATGAAAAAAATCATGTATTAGCCGCTCCGGATTAAAGGCCGCAAAGTTCAAAGCTGTTCAAAATGTGGGAAAAAAGTAGCGGCTTAAAATCCGGAATCTACGGTACCTCTGACATCCCTCCGATATTTTCATCCAGTCATCTTAAAATTTTGCCTGATTGTATTAGCCAATTCCACCCTAGGAAAAAGGCACTGGCTGTCCACACTGTCAATGCCTCATTTCTACCAAGTCACCTCTCGTGCTCCTCTGCTCCAAAGAGAAACTCTCTAACTCACTCAACCTTTCCTCAGAAGACATGTTCCCTAATCCAGGCAGCATCCTGGTAAGTCTCCTAAGTACCCTCACTAAAGCTTCTACGTCCTTCCCATAATGAGGCGGCTGGAACTGATCACAATACTCTAAGTGTGGTCTAACACAGCTTTATAGAACTGCAATCAAAATAAGTGAAACAATTAAATTAATTAAATGAAGATGGGTGCGGCATCAGAGGCGATGTGTTGCTACAGTAGTATGTGGGAGCTGATGGAAACCACTGTCACCCACAGTGACAGCATTACATAAAAGAGCTTGCTGCTCATGGAACATTTGCTCTTTGTTGATGAGCTGGAGCCTGAGATTCGGAGGCTGCAATGCTTCAAGGGAGAGGAAAATTTACCTAAACACTTTGTTTAGCCAAATGAGAAGCATTGATGCCACTCGGATTAACTGCTGCAAAACTAGTCAGTCAAGCAAAACTGGACGGTATGACAAGTGGTAAGGCAGTTATGGTGAGCCTTGAGATAATCCTGAGGTTTCTCACTTAATACAGTGTAATGTTTCATACGGAAACAAACAGGACATCTCGGACAAAGGAAGACATCTTCCTGATGGAATACAAGCTGTAAAGGTCCAAATAAACAAAAGTAAAGTCACATAGGTAATAAACTCGTAACAAACTAATTGAATTGACGGGATCTGAGAGCTGGACGCCTAGGGCAAATATTGGTTAGGGAGAAGTAGGTTTTAATTCATGAGGCATTGGCATCTGTTTAATGCAAAGATAGAGCTGTTCTGGTGTAAAACTTTGTTTGATTGAGTTAGGATCACTGTCTTAGCAAATTGAATAATTAGGGCTGGAGTTGAGGTTTTAGCACTGGGGGATGGAGAATACTGATGACTGGGAATTTCAAAAGTTAAAAGTGAAAGAGCAGAGTGGGGAAATGGTGAGAGATAACCAAATTTTGTCAAATAAGAACACAATATATAAAAATGATGGACCTCCAACTGGAGCAGGGACAAATGGAGTGGGGAGGGGAATTGAAGATTTTTTAACCATAATGAATGGAGCATTTGTAACAAGCAAATGAATAACTAGCCATAGCAGACTTTACAAAATGATTGACATGGGGAATTAAGTATTCCAGGATGTATTTAAAAGTGATTGGGGAAAATGGGGGTGGGAAGAAGTAACTTAAAACAGAAAATGCTGGGAATACTCAGTGGGTAAGGTCATAGGTAGGAAGGGCAAGAGGATCAACATTTCAGGTCAAAGATCCTTCACTGGAGATGGCGAGGACTCAAAAGGCTGCAGGGAAGGAGGGTTGGGATGGGAGGATGTCTCCGATTGGATAAATTTAGTACAACCACAACAGAACTAAGTAAACAAGGTTATCTGATTAGTGTGTGAAAAATAAACTCTGTTTCTCTTTCCATTGATGCCTCCCGACCTGCTAAGTATTTGTAGCATTTTCTACTTTCATTTTAGATTTCTGGCTTCAGTTTTAAAAAAATATTTTCATTTGATGAGTGATAATCTGATAATAAGGAACGCTGTTGTTGGGCTTGAAATTCTGCCCTGTGTTCGTTTAGGAAGAGAGACAACCAACACCGGAATATTACAAAACTTGGGTTTATTGCAGAATTCGTAACTGGCACAGCGAATCCACGGAGTCGCTGGAGAAGGCGCGTTCCATCCTCCCCTTACAATCTGCTCTTATTTATACCCCTTTTCCCCCCAGCACAACCCCCCGCTACATATTAGGTAATATCGGGCACTTGTGTCCATCTTATTGGCCCGATGCCATACACTCACGAGTTACCTGTTTCTTTTGTTTACTGAATCGCGTGACACTAGTAGTTTCGGTGTAGTGGAATCCCCAGTTTCGCTTCCCCCCCCCCCCCTCGCATTCTGGTCTCCTAATATTACGTGAGCCACTCCTGACCTGTAATGGCAGTCTCGAATTAACCCTAACATTAACCCTAACACTGTTAAAATAAAAGTGATACCCATCTTAGCATTTCAAGTAGAATCACTTTGGGTCAAGTTTTTTAAAAAAGCAGCAAGGAGCAGAAAGTGGGTAGAGGCTGCAAAACATGGTCCAAAAGATATTCAGTAGCATAATTCCAGGGATGGGAGAGTTGTCCTTTTATGAGTGGCATCAATTTTCTTCTGTCCTTAAAACATAGGGAGTTGTTCATGGATTCTAAGTCTCTACGATGCAGGGTTAAATATAAAGCAGTGAGAATAGAGTGTATGTATCAAGAGTAATACAATGCTGATGAGAGCTTTTAAAATATACGTAGACTGGTCAAACTGGCAGTAACTTTGTGGAAGTATGATAGAGTTTCTAAATCAGTATGAAAATGAGATACAAAGTTACCTTGGTTTCAGTATTATGTAATGAGAAAGAACTAATTCATAATCTGATGGTTAAGGAGCTTTCAGAGAACACTAAGATCTCCACGACAATGGGTTTTACCTGAAAATTGGAAAAGATTAGTTAAGCTGTAACTAAGATCTTTAAACACAGCAAGTTATGGGATGAAAACACAAAATGCTGGCAGAACTCAGCAGGCCAGACAGCATCCATGGGAGGAGGTAGTGATGGCGTCTCAGGCCGAAACCCTTCATCAGGAGTGAAGTAACATGGGATGGTCGAGGGGGGATAAGAAGTGGGGGGAGGGATGAAGTAGAGAACTGGGAAGTGATAGGCTGAAGGGAAATGGGCTAGGGGGAAGGTGGAGAATTATGGGAAATAAAAGAGAAAGAAAGGTAGGGCTGGGGGGAGATTATATTGAGGGGGGGAAAAGAGAGAGAAAGAGAACCAGACTAAAATTATAGATAGGGATGGGATAAGGGGGGGGCAGGGGTATCAACGGAGGTCTGTGAGTTGAATGTTCATGCCGGCAGGTAGGAGGCTACCTAGGCGGGAGATAAGGTATTGCTCCATCGACCTGCGTGTGGCCTCATCTTGACGGTAGAGGAGACCATGAACAGACGTGTTGGAGTGGGAGTGGTCTGTGGAATTGAAGTGTGTGGCCACAGGGAGATCCCGCCACTGCTGGAGGACCGAGCGCCGGTGTTTGGTGAAACGGTCTCCCAGTCTGCGGCGGGTCTCCCCAATGTATAAATGGCCACATCGGGAGCACCAGATAAAGTATATCACCCCAGTTGACTCGCAGGTGAAGTGGTGCCTCACCTGAAAGGACTGTCTGGGGCCTAGGATGATGGTGAGGGAAGAAGTGTGGGGGCAGGTGTAGCACTTCTTCTGTTTGCAGGGATAAGTGCCTGGAGGGAGGTTGATGGGGAGGGATGGGGGGGATGAATGGACAAGGGAGTCGCGTAGGGAGCGATCCCTGCGGAAAGCCGAGAGTGGGGGGGAGGGGAGGATGTGGCTGGTGGTGGGATCCCGTAGGAGGTGGCAGAAGTTACGGAGGATTATACATTGGATCTGTAGGCTGATAGGGTGATAGGTGAGGACCAGGGGGACTCTCTCCCTGGTGGGCTGGCGGGGGGATAGGGTGAGGGCAGAGGTGCGTGAAATACAGGAGACGCGATGGAGGGCAGAGTTGATAGAGGATGAAGGGAAGCCCCTTTCTTTAAAAAAGGAAGACATCTCCTTTGTCCTAGAATGAAAGGCCTCATCCTGAGAGCAGATGCGGCGGAGGCGGAGGAATTGAGAGAAAGGGATAGCATTTTTGCAGGAGACAGGGTGGGAGGAGGAATAGTCTAGGTAGCTGTGAGAGTCTGTAGGTTTGTAGTAGACATCGGTGGATAGGCCGTCTCCAGAGATAGAAACAGAAAGATCTAGAAAGGGGAGGGAGGTGTCGGAAATAGACCAGGTGAATCTGAGGGCGAGGTGAAAGTTGGAGGTGAAATTAATGAAGTTGATGAGCTCAGCATGTGTGCAGGAAGCAGCACCGATGCAGTCGTCGATATAACGTAAGAAAAGAGGAGGACAGTGTAGGCTTGGAACATAGATTGCTCCACATGGCCGACAAAAGGGCAGGCATAGCTAGGACCCATGCTGGTGCCCATGGCTACACCTTTAGTTTGGAGGAAGTGGGAGGAGTCAAAGGAGAAATTGTTAAGGGTGAGGACTAATTCCGCAAGGCGGAGAAGAGTGGTGGTAGAGGGTGACTGCTGGGTCTGGATGGTGTGATTTGGCAGTAGAATGTGAAAAGATATGTTAGTAGGTAATTCAATCTGAAATTTGTGTTCCACTTTCTGTGTTGCTTACCAATGCTTTGACCATCTTTTCTGAAATTTTCACATAGTCAGATTTACAAACATGAGAAACTCTGCAGATGCTGGAATTCCAAAGCAGCACACACACAATGCTGGAATAACTCAGCTGGTCAGGCAGCATCTGTGGAAAAGAATGAACAGTCGACATTTCAGTCCAATACCTTTCTTCAGCATGGAAAAGGAAGAGGGAAATCACCAGAATAAAAAGGTGGGGAAGGAGAAGGTGGCTAACTAGAAAGTGATAGGTGAAGCCAGGTGGGTGGGAAAAGTAAAGGGCTAGAAAAGAGGGAATCTGTTAGGAGAAGAGAGTGGACCATAGGAGAAAAGAAGGGGGGGGGGGAGGAGACCTGGGGAAAGTGATGGGCAAGTGAGAAGAGGTAAAAGGCCAGTGGGAAATAGAAGAGGGGAGGGGGGAGGGAAATTTTTTACCAGAAGGAGAAATCAGTATTCATTGCATTAGGTTGGAGTCTACCCAGATGGAATATAAGATCTTGCTCCTCCACCATGAGGGTGGTCTCATCTTGGCATAAGAGGATGCCATGAACTAACATATTGGGACGGGAATAGGAATTGAAATTAAAATGTTTGGCCACCGGGAAGTTCAGCCTTTGGCAGTTGGAGTGAAGGTGCTCAACGACGTGGTCCCCCAGTTTGCGACTAACTAACGTAGAGGAGGCCGCATTGGGAGCACCGGACGCAATGGATAACCCCAGCAGATTCATGAGTGAAGTGTTGCCTCATCTGGAAGGATCATTTGGGGGCCTGAATGAGGACAAAGGTGAATTTGCTACTGTTTTTGGCAAAATGATAAATCTTTTCCTGTTGTGGAGCCTGCGTGCATGTATTCAGATTGATAGATATTTTGATATTAAAGGAACATGAACAAACTATGATGGCATGATTTAGCAGTGGTAGAACATGAGAAGATATGATAATAGATCAACAATGGCTAAGGTCAAAGTAAATTTTATTATCAAAGTACATATGTTACCATATATGACTGTGAAATTTAGCTTCTTGTGGGCATATGGAGAGAATAGTAACTATCCATCCAGATAGCACCATCCAGAGACAGAGAAGCAGTTTCAGCGACAGGTTACTATCGATGCAATGCTCCTCAGACAGGATGAAGAGGTCAATACTCCCCAATGCCATTAGGCTTTACAATTCTACCGCCAGGACTTAAGAACTTTTTAAAAGCTATTATTAATGCTTTTTGAGATAGTGATTTAGATGCATATCATATTTTTTACTGAGTTAAGTATTGTATGTAATTAGTTTTGCTACAACAAGTGTATGGGACATTGGAAAAAAAGTTCAATTTCCCCATGGGGATGAATAAAGTATCTATCTATCTATCTATCTATCTATCTATAACAGGATCAATGAAAAAATAACCAAGTGTGCAGAAGACAACAAATTGTTCAAATGCAAATATAGATAAATAGCAATATTAAATAACAAGAACATGAGATAAAGAGTCCTTGAAAGTGAGATCATTGGTTGTGGGAACATTTCAATGATGGGGCAAGCGAAGTTGAGTGTAGTTATCCCCTTTTATTCAAGAGCCTGATGGTTGAGGGTTAGAACTAACACACAGAATTCATCAAATCTACATTGTTTCAAGGTACAAAACTGAATGGGAAAAAGAGATCCAGCTGTGGCTAAACAGGATGGTGTTAGATCTGAGGAAAAGGCTTAATATTGGCAAGACAGTAAATGTGAGCATTGATAAAAATTCAGAAAAGGATGATCAAAGCATTGGTAAACAAAAGGAAAAGTGTAATATTAAGTAATCTAACAAGAAAGATAAAAACAAGTTGTTGTGACTTCTGTGGATATTCCAAAGAAGTATAAACTTTACAATTAGATAAAGTTGATATGGGTAGCTTAGAATGAGGTGGGACAAGTTATAGTGGGAGATAAAAATGACAGAGGAATTTATCAATTATTTTGTGTCCATCTTCATAGAAGCAACAAAACAAAAAATTAATACACAAAAACCAAAAGAACTAGAGAATAACGGTTTAAAGTTGATGAGATAAAAGAGAGTAGCATTTGTAAAACCAAAATTTAAAACATCTTAAAGGGACAGAAAGCCTGCGAGTTACACAGAGGTCAGTGTCAAGACCCCACTGTCACAGACTGCAGTCAGCCCTCCTTATCCGCGGGGGATTGGTTCCGGGAGCCCCCACAGATACCAAAAAACGCGGGATGCTCGTCCCTTATATAAAATGGTGTAGTATTTGCATATAACCTACACACATCCTCCTGTATACTTTAAATCATCTCTAGATTACTTGTAAGACCAAATACAATGGGAATGCTATGTAAATAGTTGTTACACTGTATTGTTTACGGAATAAGGATGCTTTGGAGGAGGCTCAATAATACTAAAGCCAGGACCTGTGGAGGTTGAGGGCTGAGGATCTTCAAGCGTTGAAGGTCGAGAATTCACAATTGCAAATGCTTTAGTTAGAAACATTGTTATAGGAATTGTTATTGTCTAAGCCTTTGAGGAATTGCTTTGACCACTTAATTGTTTTTTAGAAGCCAATTTTTCTCAGAAACAAAGCAGCGACCAAAAGAGACGCGAGATGAATAATTCTCAAACAACAAGCGCTGGAGAGAAAACTTCCTGGTTTTCCCAATCCGCGGTTGGTTGAATCCGCGCACGCGGAACCCGCTAATAAGGAGGGCTGACTGTCCATCAGTGATTTGGAGGATGCAATCAAGTGTAGTATCTTCAAGTTTGTTAATGATACAAAGCTGGATGGCAGAGTGGGTTATGGGGAGGACTCAGAGAGGCTTTGGGAAAATATTGTCAGACTAAATCAATAGAAAGGATCATTCATGGAAGGACAATAATGTGGATAGTTGTTGTCATCCACTCTTTTTAAAAAAATAGAAAGGCAGAGACTCTTAAATAGAGAATGAAAGACATTGATGCTTAGAGCGATCTGGATTTTCTTGTACATCACTGAAAGTTAATATATTCGTTCAGCAAGTAATTGTTTTGTAAAGATTTGACTACAAGAATAGAAGTTTTGCTCGAGCTATGAAACATAAAATGCTTGGCAGGATAGGTGAATAGTTGATGTTTCCACTGACTGAAGTAGTTAGAACCAGGGCTCAATTATTTAGTTAGAATGTGAGCAGAATTTTCTTCACTCAGAGAGGAATTCCCTACCCTGAAATGCTGAGGAAGCTCAGTCACTGAGTATGTGCAACAAAATAAAGTTTTAGATATTATGGACTTGAGAGGTGTGGGGTTAGTACAAGAAAGTGGCATTGAGGTTAAAAAAAACAGCTATGATCTCACTGAATAGCAGCGCAAGCATGAAAGGCCAAATGGCCTACTCTATGTATTTCCTAATAATTTTCTATCAAGAAAGTTGTGGAGCTGCATATATTCAGATTGATAGATTTTTGTGATACTAAGATAGTCAAGGGAACATAAATTAATGCCAGCAAGTTATGCTGAGGTAAACCACCAACTACAATCTGATAAAATTGTTGAGCATGAGGGGCTGAATGGCCTACTATTTCTATAAGAGTCCCATGATTTTTCAAGGAATTCAAAGGCTTGGGAATTATCCAGAAGTAAACAGTTTAGCTGCATTCTGGGGGAAAAAATAGGTAATTGTCTTGTTTTCTTTTTTGTTTCAGAAAATAGGAGTTCTGAAGAGGAGGTGGTATATATTGCAGTTGTTCCAGTTTTAGAAATGATGGAAATTCAAGACACTTACTGTACATTCCCAAGCTCGCAAATATCAGAAGAGGATCCCCTAATTTCAAGGCCAATGGTTAGGAACCATTTCCGTAAGCCACCTCCAGATACCTTCAACGCTGTATATGGGATTTTCTTCATCCTTGGTATTGGCTCACTACTGCCTTGGAATTTCTTCTGCACTGCCAAGCATTATTGGTTGTATAAACTGGGCAATGGCACAGATTCTCACCAGCAGAATGACCTCAGTGTGAGTATTGTGTAAATAGGCACGTTGCTATGTCCAATGTGTAGCAGCCTTTTCACTGAGTACGAGAATTTCTGCAGATACTAGAAGTCCCAAAACAACAGACACAATGCTGGAGGAATTCAGCAGGCCGGAGGCCCTTTATCAGGGTTCAGGACTTTTCATTGGGTAATTGGGTAGGGTAGTGGAAAGGTAAAGTTGTTGGAGAGCAACTCATTATTCAAGAGTCCAAATCCCACTAAAGCAAACTGGGTAATCAAATCCCTTAAATCTGACTACCCGTGACCCAATATTAGGTGAGAGAAAGATTGGCCATTTCTACAAAAACAACAGTGGTTTTTTTTTAAAAGAAGGCGATACCCCAAATTAATCCGAACTGATGAAGGGTCTCGGCCCAAAATGTCAAATGTTCACTCTTTTCCATAGATGTTGCCTGGCCTGCTGAGTTCCTCCAGCATTTTGTGTGTGTTGCTTGGATTTCTAGCATCTGAAGATTGTTTTGTGTTTGTGATTCTACCCTGAACTAATCTGTCTGCGTGCATTTCAAATACATAAAAGCTGCTTGACTCCAAAATCCTGCGATAATCTTGAAGACCTTTATCAGGTCGTCCAATTTTAATGGACGCCTCCCCACTTTCTCTAAGCAGCTGTTAATAAATAATGCAAATTAATAACATAAATATTCTTCCCAAAATTAAATAGAAACAAAAATGAACTTGACACACTATACCCACCTCCCTCCTAAAATTAGCGAGGTAATAATCAGTGTTACTAGGTTCTTCCTGAAAAATGCTCTGCATGTGGTCTTGCACCTATTTTCTGCTTGCACTGCATTTTCTCTGTAATTGTGACACTTCAGTCTGCATTCTGTTATTGTTTTTCCTCATATTAACTTGATGCACTGATATGATGAAGCAACCTGTATAGATGCAGTGCAAAACGAACTTTAGTACATGTGGCAAGAATAATCCACTTAACTAATTTATGTTGTTTAGCCTTGGTATCTTTTGGTGCTTATTCTTCTCTCATTTTAGACAGCTGTTTCCCACAAACACAGCCGATAGTTGCCACCAGTGCTAATATTCTCCCATGCATCACCCCAATCCATTTCACCTAACCTTCTTTCTATTCCTTCTCTTTTGCAATATTGAAGTGGTTTCTTAAATGACCCTGAAGTGGCCTAGTACGGCATTCCATTCAAGAAATAATTACAGATGGCCTTGTTGGCGATATTTTTCTACAGTGAACAAATAAAAAGTAATTTTTTTTGGTACCTTCTCTAATGACTCAATGTCCTGGAACTCTGCTTTTTAAGCTACTGCAACAATCTGATGGCTGCAGAGTCTCATGATTCCCTTGATCTCTTTTTCAGAGTTACTTTGAAAGTTATCTTTCGATTGCATCAACCGTGCCTGCTATAGTGTTCCTGATCATCAACTACCTCCTGGTGGACAAGTAAGTTTTGGGGTCAGAGTTTGATCCTTGTTTCTCTGTATCAGTTCGGATGAAAATTTTTCGGGTGAAAGCAACACAGATTCAATTCCGGGTTGCATGGAAGAGTATTGCAGTGGCATTTAATCTGATCAATATCAGTAAAAACTGCTGATCACTACAAGGCAGCAATGCTAAAGGAAACTTAGATGTCTGCTTTGGCCTTTGACATCCCAGATCCTTATTTACAGTGCTTATTCTTTTAGTCATTATGTTATCTAATAAAGGGGAAGTGCATTACAAAGTGCTCGCAAACTTTGTGAATACTGCTCAGAAAGAAGCCTTTCAGCCCATTGCGCTTGTGTTAGCTCTTTCAAAGATCTCAATGAAATGCCCTTTCACCATAGCTCTGTAATTTGTTTTCTGCTTCAAATATGCAATTCCCCTTTGAAAAATTCTTGTTGCATCCTCATCCACTGTCCTTGCAAACATCACAGCAACCTATTCTGTAAGCATTTCCTTCCTCATATCAGTTTTGGTTCTTTAGGTAATAAAGACTCAATGTACATAATCATGTGGAGTCTGTGTAAAGGTACTGTAGCCCCTCCACTGGATGTAGATGATGCTCAATATCCCTGTAAATGCTGTTCATGATTTTGAAAGTTTCTATCAAATATGTTCACATTCTTTAAGCAGAAAAAGTTAAGCCCTGCATCCATATTCCAATCAAACAGTTAAAGCCGTCACCCCTAGATTCTAGTGAATCTTTGCTGCACTCTGTAACTCTGCAAAGTTCACTAGCTCCTGATAGTAACACTTTCCTGCTACCTAGAACTTCCGTCTTCATTTTTTAAAACTTCTTTACAGGGTATAAATGTTGATGTTAAGGTGAGCATTTATTGCTGTTAAAGTGGTAAGCCACCTTCATGAATTGTCCAGTCTGTGTTGAAGGTATGCATTGACCATTGTTAGGAGGATTTAACTCTAGCAACAGGAGTGGCAATTATATTTCCAAGTTGCGATGCTGCAGTTGGAGGGGAATTTGCAGGTGCTGGTGTTTCTCTATCTTCTGGTCAGTCACCTCTACCCAAAATAGAGTTTCAATTTCTTTATTCCATCCAGATCCTTCCCAGAATTGAATTTTTTACTTCAGGCAAGATATAACCAAATTTAACATAACTTTTACATACTCTATTTCATACCTGATTTCTCCTGTTAGGAAAGCCATAAACCTTAAATGCTTTTTCAGCAACCACCTCATCTCGCCACCTTCAAAGGTGTATCTGTGTTCATTAAAATGTCAAATTGCAGTGTAGTTGACTGCTGTGTTGTAGTTTATAACCTTTAAAAATCAGCACTTCCATTTTATTCCCTATTAGAATTTCTGCTAAGGTTCGAGTGCTGTCATCACTGCTCGTCATGCTTGTTATATTCTGCGTCACCACAGTTCTGGTCAAAGTGGACACTTCTACATGGACTTATGGGTTCTTTGCTCTGACTATGAGCTGTGTGGCCATTGTCAGTGGAGCTTCAAATGTGTTTCTGGGAAGCGTGTTTGGAGAGGTTGGAAGATTTCCCATGCGAAATGCCCAGGCTTTGATTTCTGGTAAGTTGATTGATTAAATACTGATCAGCCTATCCCTCCATTCCTTTCTCTCTTGTTCATTTCATCAGCTTCTCCAGAACACATCAATGGATTTTATCTTATAAGTTCCTGATGTACTGAGTCCCATGTTTTAATCATTCTAGATAAACAAATTTCCATTTAATTCTTCATGAATCATCTACTGTTTGGAATCAAAACAGAAAACCATTCATCTCATGGAGTTTCTTGCAGATATTAGTCCAGTTAATCCACCTAGATTATTTTTCGTTAAGTAATTATCCATTTCTTTTTCAAAACCTACCATTAGCTGTTGCTCAGTAAACACATAAATTGTCATAATTGCTTTTTTTTTTGGCCTAAATCTTTAACCCTGTCTCATCTACTTATTGAACCTTGAGCAATTATTTCTGTCAGCCCCCATTAGAGCAGTTTCCCTGTAGTTCTACAGCTTGTTCTCTCTGATGTGCCCATCGACTCCTCTGATTCTTTTGGTATTAGCATGTGAGAGGAAACTAGCATCTGGCAGAAGCCCAGATGGCCACAGAGAGAGCATGCAAACTCCAGACAATCATCACATGAGATCGGGATGAAACCTAGTGCGAGCAATGGACATTTTATTTAATGTGCCTCAGTACATCTTGATTTTAAACCCTAGTTTTAATCTCCTCTTGGCTACCTCTGCGATAAGGAGAACATCTCCAGTCCCTCTATTGTAAGAATCACTGGATGCTTTTACATTATTTATTGTTTCTTTTTGTAACTTGTAGTAATTTTATTGTATTGCTGCTGCAAAACAAACAAGCTTCATGACATATGTCAGTAATGACAAACCCGATTCTGATTCTCGCTCTTCAGATGCTTGACAGGCAGCAAACTTAGCAATTGTCGCCTAATATTTCCTTGGATATTGGACAGAGCTACTGAGCAATATAAACACAGAGGGAGCAAAATCCTTCGAACTTCCTTAGTCAATGAGAGCATGGCTAGTGGTTAAATTACTAGACCAGCAGTTTAGAACATTGATCCAGAAATAGAAGTTCAATTACCATTATGACATCTGAATAATTTGAATAAATTCAACAAATATGTAATTAAAGTTACATCTCAGCAAGTTCATCCAGTAGTTTGATCTCACACCGAATTCTTAATGATGGTTTGATAGTTGGGCTCACATTCACTTCTTTCCTTGTTTCTTGTGTAGGGCAAGCCATGGGTGGAACAATTAGTGCAGTTGCTTCAATAGTTGACCTGGCTGCGGCTGGTTCTATTTTGGACAGTGCACTGGCCTATTTTATTACTGCAGATATCTTCCTTGTGATCTGCATCATTATCTACTTGCTGCTGCCTACCATCCCATATTCCAAGTAAGTATGCTTCTTATTCATAAACACAAGAGAGTCTACAGATGCTGGAAATCCAAAACAACACCAAAAAAAATGCCAGAGGAACTCACCAGGTCAGGAAGAATCTATGGAAATGAATAAACTATCGATGTTTCAGGCTGACACCCTTTTCCAGATTGTTTCTTATTCATCGTTCTTCCAGCAGTTAGAATCTCTATTTCATATCTCTGCTGCTCATCTTAATAATTCAAAAATGAATTGTATTATTTGGTTGTGCTTACAAGCAGGGGTGTTCCAGGTTTAATGCAAAGCCTTTTACTGTGACTGAAGTAGTCCATCCAATCAACCTGCTTCTATAAAGTGTCTTTAATGTAGTGAAACATTCCAATAGTTTCATGAGGCAATAGCTGAATCCAGGAACAAGAGGTTGAACCCCACCATGGCATTTAGGGAATCAAAGTAATTAAATATATCTGGAACCTTAAAGATAAAGGTTAGTTCCATTTGTCACGTGTACATTGAAACATACAGTGAAATGCATTGTTTGCATCAAATCATTGAGAATTGTGCTGGGCAGTCCACAAGCGTCACCACACCTCTGGCGTCAACATAGTATCCCACAACTTACAATTGCTGACAAAGAACACCCCAGGTTGTTATCTTTAAATCCATTTGGCACACACATTCATTAGAGGAATCCCGTATTCTTGCTTGTGACTTCCAAGTCATCTGATAGAATTAACTGTCTCCTTAGTTCATTGGCAATATGTGGTGGTCAATAACTGTCAGCAGTGTCCATGTCCTGTGAATGAATTTTTAAATGTTGACACTCCTCTGCTAGGAGCTAGTAGGTATCAAAATGGCCAAAAGCTGATTAAGGGTCTCAGCCCGAAACATCAGCTATTTATTCCTCTCCATGGATGCTGCTTAACTTGTAGAATACCTCCAGCATTTTGTGTGTTGTTGAAGATTTCCAGCATCTGCAGAATCTCTTGTGACCAAAAGCTTGGTTTAAAAAGGAGTATCTTCCAGAAGCAGAAAAATATAGACAGAGATTGAACGTTCATGACTTTGATCATTTCTTGTGCCTGAGTGTCCTTGTATTTAATTACACTACCACAGCACTTCACTGGACAATAAGGAGGAGTTTTTGAAGATGGGGAGTGTTGGGGGCTTCAGAGGAACCTGAGAATTTTAATATCAAGTGCATGCTTAATTTGTATGATGAGGAAAGTAGTTTTTTGGCAAGAGAATTCCTGATGTGAACAAGTTTTCAGGTAATGTTTATATGCAACTCCACAGTAGAAATGCGTCCAAGGATATATTGGCATTCATTAGATGCATCCCCGTGAAGAGATTGGGAAATGTCACATTGGTGCAGTGAGCGTGAAGTGAGAAGGTATTCTATTTATCTGCGCTGACATCCTTTACATCGATTTTGCTTTTTCCTCCGGCATAATTAAAATTCAGACAGTCCCAGTAATGGCTAATAAATTTAAGTTACAATCTTGTCAACAGTTGTGTTCTTGTCACTGGAGACGAATGAGACTAATGGGGAATAAAATGTTCCCAATCTCTTCCTGCTAGTAAATCAGTTTCGACACTTGCATTTCACAGCGTTTGAGTGTGGCTCAGGTTAGTTCCCTCAGATCACTAACATGCTGTAGTTATAACCTGAGGAACTTGCCTCAAATGACACGTTTTCATTTTTCTCGCTGGCTTTGCATTAAGGTGCATACAGACTAAAATGGATTTGAAACATAAGGCATACTGCAGATGCTGGAAATCTTGATCGACACAAACAAAATGCTGGAGGAACTCATTAAGTCAGGCAGCATCAATGGAGGGGAATAAACAATTAATGTTTCTGGCCAAGACCCTTCATCAAGACTGGAAAGGAGGAAGGGAGCAGAAGCCAGAATAATGAGGTGCGGTGAGATTGGAGAGGAAGGAATACAAGCTGACATGATAAGTGAAATCAGGTGAGGGAGAAGATGGGTGAGTGGGGAGAGGTGATGAAGTAAGAGCCCCTCCTCCTTATTCTAGCTTCTTCCCCCTTTGCAGTCATGAAGAAGAATCTTGGCCTGAAACGTCAACTGCTTATTCTCCTCCATAGATGCTGTCTGACTTGCTGACTTGCTCCAGCATTTTGTGTAAGGTGGATTGAAGTTTTCGGGTGTAAAGATACATTGCAATTAATTTTGCTTCGCTCCAGGCCCTGTTTCTCTGTTGCCACTTGGCAATGTTACATAACTGATCTGACACATCTAAGTAAACCATTCAGCTGCTATTAGTATTTAGACCTTTTATTAAAGAAAATTGGCAGTACTTCACAAGAGTGATGTTTCCACCAAAATTTGACGCTACCATGAGATATATCCAAGTAGATGACAAAAGGTTACATTAAATTTTAATGTGCTTATTAAGGGAGGAAAGGATGGTGGGATGGTATAGGGCAGAATTCCCCCCCCCCCCAAAAAAAAATAGGAACATTTGTCTCTTAGTTTTGTGTGTATATAAAGTATGTCTTTAGAAAAGAGATTTGCTGTTAGAAAACACTATTATATGACAAAATGCTTCATAATGAATAAATTGCATTAAGATGCAGTGGACGTTTCAACACAGTTTGCAGTAAGATCCCACAAAACACTATTAAACATTTCATCTGTGTTTTCTATTGGCTAAATAAAGCATGTTAGACAGCGCAGTGGAACAAGTGCAGGTGTCTGGTGCTATGTTTGAAAAAATCAACTACAGTCTTATTAAATGGCAGAGAATACACAAGACGACAAATGAATTACTCCTTTTATTTCTCATGTTCTCTATCCTAAGACAATGGACCTTAGACTTTCCACCTAACAGAAAAAAAACAGCCACTTGTCATCTACCCAATGAATAGCCCTTAGACCTTTGCATATCATAGTGAGATCGCTGTAAGTGCCTCAGGTTCAAAATAATTGTCCTGCTGCCTCTATGTACTTTTGTATGGAATGATGTCTAGATGGTATGCGAACCAAAGCTTTATACTGTACCTCACCACATGTGACATAAACCAAGTGTTGCTTGGAATGTTAATATTTGAACTATTAATTCTTAGCTACTATCTGAAGAATCTGAATGAAAGAACGCAACATCTCGGAGATGAAAATGGCAGCATACAGAGCAATGAAACCAACTCGTTTAGAGAGTCTGTCAGGAGTGACTCCCTGTCCAGCGATGCCTCTGTGCCTTCTCAACTGCGACTAATCCTCAGAAAGACTGCAGCCCTGGGCTTCAGTGTGTTTTACACCTTTTTCATTTCCATTATTATTTTCCCATCCATCTCTTCCAGTATCCAGTCAGTCTCAAAAAAATCAAACAACATATGGACCACCAAGTACTTTGTACCTCTGATCAGCTTCCTCTTATATAACTTCGCAGACTGGACTGGTCGACAGGTAACTGCCTGGATCCAAATCCCAGGACCAAAGAGTAAATTTCTTCCCATCCTGGTGGTGTTGCGAACACTGCTCCTGCCTTTGTTTATACTCTGTAATTACCAGCCCCGAGAACACTTACACATGGTATTTTTTGCTCAGGATTTTTATCCAGTTATCTTCATCTCAATTTTAGGCTTCACCAATGGCTACTTGGGAACTCTGCCAATGATTTATGGACCAAGGATTGTGTCAAAAGAATTATCTGAACATACTGGAATTGTGATGTCCTTTTTCCTTTCTCTGGGTCTAGCTATTGGTTCTGCCTTCTCTGTTCTTGTTGTTCATCTGATTTAGCAGAAGACTTTGGAATTGCTAACTAAATGCCAAATTAATTCGGTTGAGGCCAGACCAAGATTGAAATTTCATCTTTTTTTGGACAGGTAGTTGTAACTACTGATAAGCTGAATGAAAAGACTTGTTCTTTGAAAGTGCCTTTAATACCCTGTCCAGGATCTCCCTCGCTGTTTTAAGGCAATTAAGTATACTTGAAGTATAATTACTGTTGTAACATGAGGAAATGTGACAAGTTGTTTTCACACAAGAATCTCATCCAAACGGTAAAGTGTTTCTGACCAGTTAATCTGCTCTGGTGATAAATTAAGGATAAGTATTGGCCAGGACGACGGGAAGAAATGTCTTGATCTTCTTCAAGAATCAAGATTTTCTGTTGTCGTTCTTCAGTACATGAGTGTAAAGGAGAACAAAATGAACATTACTCCCGATCTGATGCAGCATTAAAGAAAACACAGAAAGCATTAACACCACAGTGAATGTAAAGGTATTCCTATAAATCACAATGTACAAGTATATTTAAGAATTGCATTCACTTGAAAGCAAACAAGTCTTCTGTTTAATTTCAAATCAGAATCAGCACATTCAAGAGTTCTCAGTCCTTTGTTACCACACTAACATAGTAGTCTGGGATTTTGTACTCGACTACTTGGATTGAGGCTTAGATCTTTGACCTTCTGATTCACAAGCAGAAGTGTTTACCCATTAAACAACGGCTGATTTTTTTTGGTATTATTTGGCGATTTTCATCCTGAAGATCAAATTGTCTTCACTTTGAACAACCCTGGATCAACTTTGATGTAGCACCCATGTAACCCAAGCGAGAGTATAGAATAGAATTTATTTAAATCTTACATCCATCCCACAATGTGGGGGAGTAAAAATCTTTTGAGTTATGACTCCATCGCTCAGTCATGTGAATTTAAAAGTCTAATGGCTTGCAGCAAGAAGCTGTTGGCCCTAGCTTCAATGCTGTGGTACCCCTTGCCAGATGGAAGCAACTGAAACAGTTTATGGTTGGGGTGACTGGTCTCCCCGATGATCTTCCAGGCCTTCTTTATGCTTCTACAAATGCCCATGCCCCCAGTGGAGGGAAGTTCATGTTCACAAATGTGCTGGGCTGTCCATGCCACACTCTGCAGTGCCCAATGATCAAGGATGGTGCAGTATCCATACAAGGCAGTTATGCGTGTGCAAGCTTCAGAGCAGTCCTTCAGGTGAGGCAACACTTCATCTGAAAATCTGCTGGGGTTGCCCATTGTGTCAGGTGCTCCCAGTGCAGCCTCTATATTGGTGAGACCCGTTGTAAATTGGGGAACCACTTTATCTAGCACCTCTGCACCATCTGCCACAAGTGGGACTTCCCAGTGGCCAAACATTTTAATTCCCATTCCAACATGTCAATCCATGGCCTCCTCTTGTGCTAAGATGAGAGCACCCTTGTATTCCATTTGGGTACCCTCCAAGCTGATAGTATGAATATCGATTTCTCCTTATGGTGAACAGAATTTCCCTCTCCCTCCCCCTTTCCCCACTCTGACCTTTTACTACTTCTCATCTGCCTATTGTTTCACTCTATGTCCCTTCCTCCTTCCCATTCTCCTATTCCCCACTCTCCTGTCCTATCAGATTCTTTATTGTCCAGCCCTTGACTTTCCCCACCCACCTGGCTTCACCTATCACCTTCCAGTTAGCTTCTTTCTCCTCCCCCCCCCCCCCCCAACTTTTAATTCGGGCATCTCCTCCCCTTCCCTTTTAGTCCTGATGAAGGGTCTCGGCCCAAAACGTTGACTGTTTACTGTTGTCCATAGATGTTGCCTGACCTGTTGAGTTCCTCCAGCATTTTGTGTGTGAAGCTTCAGATTTATCTTTGATTAGTTAGTAACTTTCATTGGTTCTGAATGTTCCTTTGGCCCAACTATCCTGGTACTCAACTGCCTCTCGCCACCATTTCATTGGGAAAGGTGGCTGACGTAATTTTGGGTGGAGCAGAAAGGTGAGAACTAGATAAAATACACCCGTTGCTGCCTGTAGTAAAAATAAATAGACTTCCATCCCACAAACATGAACTAAATTTGTTTCAACGGGCTTCCATACACTGTTTTAAATGCTCGGGTACCTAATTACACATCAGTTTTCTATGGTCAATATGCCTTGATCCCATAGTATGGTACAATGAAACAGAAATGCCACTTAAATGTTTATATTTTAACTGCATTGTTTACTGTTGCATACTCAAATAGATTCCCTTTTTAAAAGTGACAACAGTTTTTTATTGAAATATTTTAGATACTTCAGAAGAAAAGTATTCTGCAAAACAACATATTGTCTATTTTCAACGTTGCCATTACAAATTACCTATTTTGCACATAGTGGTTTGACAGTTGGTTAGAAAGTTGTGAAAATAATTAAAACTGTTTTATTATGTCGATTTTATCAATTTGCATTGCGTAAATCAGCACAAAAGCATTCATGGAGATAGCTGGGAAATAAAATTGTGGACCTATTTTTAACTTTAACTGAACTCTGAGATGTTTTTGTATCCTTGTGTGAAGATTGTCATTCAGAAAGTTATTGAGAATTTCAAACCCATCCATTGGGGCACGGTAAGCCCAGCTGTGTTCAAAGTGGTGAAGGAGCAGAGTCTGGATTGACAGGGGGATTGGGAACCATTTAGAATGGAAGGTTGGCAGTGGGGAAATGCCCAACATATTATGAGGTGGTGTGATGAGGTACTGTAATTTTTTTTTTAAATGGCTGTATCAGGTAAGATGGAATTGTGTTCATTGATTTTGCACAATACAATATTTACATCAACTCAACTGATGAATCCTTCACCCTTGCCGTAATTACCTGTAGACTATTCCAGTGCACTGCTGGCAGGCTGCTCTCATTCCAATAACATCGAGGTAATTTAGAACTCGATCCATGTCCTAACTCACATTAAGTTCCTTCATCCATCATCCCTGTGCCTGAAAACTAGCACCAGCTCCCAGTTAAAGCAACACTTGAATTTCTCATCCTCACTTTCAAATCCATCTACTACTAGCTCCATGATCCTTGCTCTTCTCTGAATGATCATGCCTTCAGCCATGAAATTCCCTCTCTGCCCCTATCACCCCCTCCCTCCCTCCTCAAAGAGGCATCTTAACCTTTCCCTGATTGACGACCCTTTTGCTCATCTGCATTTATCTTCATCATACAGAATAAAGTGTATTTGCTGATGCTGTTTTGAAACACCTGATGTATTATACAACATTAAACCCTGATTGCTTTATTAATGTATATGCATCTCCTTTTAATTAATTTTAAACAAACACATTTTCTCTTAAAACTAGAACTAATAGTTAAATAAAAAGCCGTATTATGCAGAAATAAACCAATAAAATTTGTCCTGATGTGAAGGCGGCATTTGGCACACTGGCTTTCATCAGTCTGGGCATTGAGGACTGGAGTTGGGAAGACAACTTGCAGTTAAATAAGACATTAGTGAGGCAGGTTTAAAATATTGATTACAACTTATTTGGAATATTACAGTTGCCCTGTTAAAGAAAAGATGTTATTAAACTAGAAAAAATGGAGAAAAGATTTACCAGGATGTTGCTTGCATCTTGGGGCCCGAGTTACAAGGAAACGTTGGTTAGGCTAGGACTTTATTTCCTAGGTTATGGTTACCTGATAGAGATGTACAAAATCATGAGAGGGAGTGATATGCTGAAAGCAAATAGTCTTCTCTCCCCCCCCCCACCCCCGGAGAGGTTTAGCTAAAAACAAGGGGGCATGGGTTTATGATCAGACATAAGGAAGTTAAAAGGGACATCAGGGGCAGCTTATTCATGCAAAGGATAGTAGTTATTGGCCTCCCAGAAATAATGTTGAGGGGGGAACATGAATAACATTTAAAAAAACTTTCTAGGTGATACAAAAGAGGTTTAGAGGGCTATGGGTCAACCACAACTATTAAGACTGGGCAACATAGTCAGCGTTGACAAGTTGGGCCTGCTACAGGTAACATTTATAAGATGCAGCGACCTACAATGGAGTGCCGAGGTGTGGCTTACAAGATACATCCACCCTCATCTACGGGTAGGCTTCCCCTCAAACTACAGGGAGGTGGACCGATTGCTTCCCCTCCATCAACAGGTAAGTGCCCTGATTGTTTCATTGTGAATCTTGAATGGTAAACAAAAGCTTGTCTTCCAAGATGTCACTGAAGTAATAAATGAGCAGTAGGTTCAAAGAAAGAAAGGTGTTTGGAAACTGCTTTCACCATTTAACAAAATCATGATTAATCTTCCTCCTTGGCACCACCTTCTTGTACTAACCCCATATCTCCAGATTCCAAAATTCCATGAAGTTTTGTTTTAAACGTTCAGCACCTGTGCCTTTATGGCTGGTTAAAATGGTAAATAAATTGCTTGTAAAACATTGACACACAATATTGTATCGTTTCTAATTTTCATTCTGCCACCACTTCAAATGTGGTTTAATGACTTTTGAGCTGATTTAGTAAGTCATCAGTAATCAGCTTGCAGTTTCACATTACTTCCTTGCTGCTCGTACTTGTATTTCAGTTCCTCTTGACCAAACTGTACTTGCTTTTCATCTAGGCAACTAAGTTTCTGGAGCAGAATCAGAAAAAATCAAAATCAGTCTTATTGTCACTGACGTACGCCGTGAAATGTGTTGTTTTGCCATCAAACATATTCCTGAAACAGTGCAAAACACAGCAAACTCCCTCAAAACGCCATGTGATAATGGAGACATGAACACTGTCAAGGCTCTGGGAATAATTTCCAACATGCCTTCAAATTTGTGCCACTGGATCTTTAGTGTTCACGTGAGAGAGCAGGCATGACCCTGCCTTGACATCGCATCTGAAAGATGAAGTGTCTGGTAGAATCAACATTAGATAAGTAAACATTTTCTTGGAAGGAAATGGGAACTTGCTTTCACCCAAACAATTTGCCATTCCATCTCTGCATGAAAGAAACAATAATATTTCTCTTGGATGCTTACCCTTTGCTACTGTACAGATGTTTTAATATGACGTAAGGTGACTAGACCAGATCCCTTAGTCAGTAGTGTTACCACTTCCACTATTGAAACCCTAATGTTTATTAAGACAAACCAAAGCATAGCATTGTCAATAGGCATCAGCAATTTGTGTTTCTATGCTGTAGTGAAATGGCCCAATGCAGTGCCACAGGGAGAAGAAATTTAACCCTCAGCTACCAGTAGAGAGAGGAAAACAATTCAGATTTAGATTTATTATCACATCTGCATCAAAACATATAGTAAAATGCATTGTTTTGATTAACAATGAAAACACCCGAGGACGTGCTGGGGTCAGCCTGCAAGTGTTGCCACATTCTGGTGGCATCATACCATGCCCACAATGTCCAGCAGAACAGCACAAGCAGCAATGACGACGACAACAGCAGTAAAACTAGCCCCTTACCTACCCATCCACTCACACACACAAACAGGCCCCCAGCCGTATGACAGGCTCCCTCAGGGCATCCAGTGAATGGACTTAGGACTGAGAATCTATCACCAAACATCCGACTGAACTTTGGACTGGGAGCATCGACCAGACATCCTACTAGGCTTGGATGTTTCTCAATTGGCTGTTGGAATTGCGTTGCCTCTATCGGTATCAGCAGGGTGCAGCTGGTGTGAAAGATGGAACACAGATAGATGAAAGGTCTCCAACATGCTGTTAATGTTGGAAGTCTCTATCACTGTAAGTAAATACTTATGTATCATGTAGTCCCTTTAGAATTATCCTTGTGGTTCAGATCACCTTCTGCTCTCACCCCCTACTCCTGACCCAACCTTGTGCACTAAACCCGCCAAGTTCTCCAGTCTCCTGCAGTTCTGGCCTTTTTGCTCATCCAGCTGCCTTTGCTCTGTAGTAGCCACTTCTTCAGCTGCCAGAGCTCTAAACCCAGCAATTCTTCAGCTAAACTTCTCCAGCACTCTCTCCTCCTTTTGGGCACTTTGGCCAGGCTTTCAGTGATCTCCTAATCAGACCCAGAATATCATTTAATGCGAAAAGCCATCTGTCCTCTGAATTTGCAAATAAGAAATTGACATTGCGCTCAAAGAACACTTCATTCTTCATTATTTTATCAGAGTTCCTGACATTAGTAGCAATTAGCAGAAGAAGGAATTGAAGGTTAAGGGCAGAGCTGATGTAGCACAGGACGTTTCAGGAGCGATTGCATGTTTTTGCAATCGTCTGCCTCTTGGTGGTGCTCTAAGGCTATCAGACTCCAGTGGAATGCACTTCGGGCAACAAAACTGTTGCTCGAGATTTCCAGCATCTGCAGAATCTTGTGTTTATAGACTGTATTTTCATTTGTTCTTTCCTTTTGTTGAGATTTCAAAGCAGGGCATGAATTGACAATGTTCTTTCTTTATTCTTCTGTCTGCTGACTGTAAGTGGTAAAATGCTTTGCAAACCAATTGGCCAAATTGACATCGTTTCATTATCAACCCTCCCTGATGTTTAATGGATTTAAGTAAAAGATTAACGCTACTGTGGGGATGCACTGTGAATATTTCACCCAAAAAAAAATCATCTTGGTTGTCATATAAAGAGCGGAGACTGCCTGGAACTGGTTGCCAGTGCGATGCTGGAAGTGTATAGAGTAACTGTGTTCAAGAGGCTTTTAAGTAGGCACAAGAATGGAGGGAATATAGACTGTGTGCACAGATCTCATTAGTTTAATTTGGCATTATAGACATTGTGAGATTATCTCCTCTGCTGATTGCTGTATAGCATATTTAAATCTGTCCCAAATAGGTGTTGTTTGGTTGAGGTGTGCTATTACAGCTGTTTTGAATTGTTGCTTAAGTATGCTATCATTTTTAAGTTCTCCCAATATGTACTTCTTTCTCTTTTTTCCACGTTTCAGCTTCTTTATTTTTGTTTTGATGGTAGCTATTACTGGATGGTGATCAGAACCATAGTCTGCTCCTGAGTAGGCTTTAGAATTTGTGATATTATTTCTAAAGCATTCATTAATGGCAATGAAGTCTATTTGATTCCTTGTTCTACCTCCAGGCTAATCCATGAACACAATCTACGTGGATGGTTTTTATACCAAGTATTGGTGATCACTTGGTTGTTTCTGACACACCAATTAGTAAACCTCCATTTTCATTTTTCTCCCCCAATGAGGGGGACGAATGCATTGGACCTTATTTATACAAACATTCCTGATGTGTACCAGGCAGAGCCCCTGCCCCCACCTTGGTTACTCAGACCACATCTCTGTTATGCTAATCCCAGCATACAGACTGCTCATTAGGCGCTCCAGACCAGTTCAGAAGCAGGTGAAAACCTGGCCAGTAGGCACCATCTCTGCTCTTCAAGACTGCTTTGAGCACACTGACTGGCACATGTTCAGGGAGGCTGCAACTGATGGCGACTCTGCCAACTTAGAGGAGTACATGGTATCAGTGACCAGCTACATCAGCAAGTGCATCGATGACATCACTGTCCAAGAGCATCACTACACACACTAACCAGAAGCTATGGATGACCACGGAGGTGCGTGCGCTACTGAGGGCCCGTGACTCCGCCTTCAGAGCAGGTGACAAGGCAGCCCTAACAACAGCGAGGGACAAACTGTCCCGAGCCATCAGAGGGGCAAAGCGTGCTCACGCCCAGCGAATCCACAGTCACTTCCAGGACAGCAGCAACACGCGGCGCATGTGGAAGGGCATCCAGGACATCACCAATTACAGGACAACATCATTGATGAGCTGAACAACTTCTACGCTCGTTTTGAGGCAGAAAATGACATGGCAGTGAGGAAGTCCACCCCTCCTCCAAATGACCAGGTGCTGTGTCTCACCGTGGCCGATGTGAGGAGAACCCTGTGCGGGGTCAACCCACGGAAGGCTGCTGGACCAGAAAATATTCCTGGCAGAGTGCTTAGAGGATGTGCAGACCAGCTAGCAGATGTTCTTACTGACATCTTCAACACCTCCCTGAGCAGCGCCGTCATTCCAATGTGCTTCAAGGCTGCCACCATGGTCCCCATGCCGAAAAAGTCTTCAGTGTCCCGCCTCAATGACTACTGTCCTATTACACTCACATCCATCATCATGAAGTGTTTCGAGAGGCTCATCATGAGGCACATCAAGACCCTGCCCCCCTCACTGGACCCCCTGCAGTTTGTGTACAGACCCAACCATTCAACAGACAATACCATTGCCATCACCCTCCACCTGGCCCTAACCCACCTAGACAAAAAAGACATGTACGTTCGAATGTTGTTCATACACTTCAGTTCAGCATTCAACACAATCATCCCTCAGAAACTGATTGGAAAGCTGAGCCTACTGGGCCTGAACACCTCCCTCTGCAACTGGATACTAGACTTCCTGACTGGGAGACCTCAGTCAGTCTGGATCGGAAGCAGCATCTCCAACAGCCCCCAGGGCTGTGTGCTCAGTCCACTGCTGTTTACTCTGCTGACCCACGACTGTGCTGCAATACACAGCTCGAACCACATCATCAAGTTCACCGATGACATGATCGTGGTGGGTCTCATCAGCAAGAATGACGAGTCAGCATGCAGAGAGGAGGTGCAGCGGCTAACGGACTGGTACAGAGCCAACAACCTGTCTCTGAATGTGAACAAAATAAAAGAGATGGTTGTTGACTTCAGGAGGGCACGGAGCAACCACTCTCCACTGAACATCAACAACTCCTCAGTAGAGATCGTTAAGAGCACCAGATTTCTTGGTGTTCACCTGGCAGAGAATCTTACCTGGTCCCTCAACACCAGCTCCATAGCAAAGAAAGCCCTTTCTGCGAAGGCTGAGGAAAGTCCATCTCCAACCCCCCATCCTCACCACATTCTTTGGAGGTTGTATTGAGAGCATCCTGAGTAGCTGCATCACTGCCTGGTTCGGAAATTGTACCATCTCGGATCGCAAGACCCTGCAGCGGATAGTGAGGTCAGCTGAGAAGATCATCGGGGTTTCTCTTCCTGCCATTACAGATATTTACACTACACACTGCATCCGCAAAGCAAACAGCATTATGAAGTACCCTACGCACCCCTCATACAAACTCTTCTCCCTCCTGCCATCTGGGAAAAGGTACCAAAACATTCTGGCTCTCACGACCAGACTATGTAACAGTTTCTTCCCCCAAGCCATCAGACTCCTCAATACCCAGAGTCTGGACTGACACCAACTTACTGCCCTCTACTGTGCCTATTGTATTGTTTATTATTTATTGTAATGCCTGCACAGTTTTGTGCACTTTATGCAGTCCTGGGTAGGTCTGTAGTCTCGTGTAGCTTTTTTGTGTTGTTTCACATAGTTCAGTGTAATTTTTGAATTGTTTCATGTAACACCATGGTCCTGAAAAACATTGTCTCATTTTTTACTGTGTACTGTACCAGCAGTTATGGTCGAAATGACAATAAAAAGTGACTTGTCTTGACTAATCCAAAAGGTCCTATGATATTATCAACCCTTTCCTGTCCAACTTTGGAGTTAAAATCTCCATGACTAGTTTTATATCCTGAGATTTACATTGCTCATAAGCACTGTCGAGATCTTCATAAAACTTGTTGATATCCTCTTCATCCGCATCATTTGTTGGCGCATGGGCTTGGATTATGCTAATGTTAAAAGGGTTACCCCTTAATTTAACTAAAAGCAGCCAGTTGGATACCACCCAATATCCCATAAGACATTTTGATACTTGTTTGTTTAAAATAATTCCAACTCCATACGTATGCTGTTGACCTCCTGAATACATTATCAGAGAACTACTCTTAGTGAATTTGCCACTGTCGGTGTATCTAATTTCTGACAGGCCTAAGATATCAACTCCCAACCTTTTAATTTCATTTAATGTGTTGTCCAACTTTCCTTTCTGGTGAAGTGTACGGATGTTCCATTTTGCTACCCTTAGCCTTTCCCTATTGCTTACAGTCTCTGGATGACGGTCTGATGTCACCTGCAGCACATGACTACCCCTGCCGAGCGAGGTGTTGTTCTGTTGATTAGAATCAACCCTATTCACACTGTTGTCTGGTTTCTTTCTTTTGTTTCTTTCCGTGATTGACTAGACAGAAATTTCAACAGTGGTTTGCCGTTGCCTTCTGTTGCCACAGTGCTCGTCTAACTAGAGCATTTGACCTCTACTGGTGTTCCCAACTGGGAATCATACACTAGACGTCGCCCAACCTTTGCTGTTGTTGTACAAAGACAATCCTCCACCAAAGCTTGGAATCCATCTCCCTGCTGCCGAAGGTTTCAGTGATTTTAGGTTGTACCACCTTGTTATTTTTCTGGCACCAAACACTCTTGTCTTGGGTGAGAGAAGCTATTTAATCGATATTGGCATTTCCTGATATTTAGTCACCTATTTGGGACAGATTTAAGTATGCTATGTAGCAATCAACAGAGGAGATAATCCCAGTAGGAGAAATCCAACACACCAACAAGGGGTGGATAACCCAAGAAATTCTAGATCTGATGGAACAAAGTAGGTTAGTGAAGAATAATGAAGTGCAATACAGAGAGCTAGACAGACAGACCAGACAATTGTGCAATATTGCAAAGGAAGAATGGCTGAATCAAAAATGTAATGAAGTAGAAGGCCATATTAACAACAGCAAAGAAATACATAAGAAAATTAAAGAAATTACTGGAATTAAGAAAACCTCCTCTATAGGATGCATAAGATCAGCAGACAGATCCATACTAACAGATCCAGATAAAGTACGTGAGAGGGGGATTCAGTATATAGAGCAGCTTTTTGAAGATAATAGAGGGGAACCCCCAGATATTAAACACCCTAATTCTGGTCCATCTATTACCAAAGAAGAAATAACTAAAGCAATGAAAAGCATGAAACATGATAAAGCCACTGGACCTGATGAAATTTCAGTGGAAATGATACAAGCCGTAGAAGATCTGGACATAGATATTCTTTTTGAACTGTTTAATGGCATATATGAGTCTGATGTATTGCCTGATGATCTCTTGAAATTGATATTTATAACTCTGTCAAAAATACCTGCAACTACTGACTGCGAAAATTATAGAACAATCAGTCTTATGAGTCACATAATAAAGATTTTGTCAAGAATTGTTCTGAGTCAAATTAAAAACAAGTTAAGGCCAGAAACTGCTAAACTGCAATATGGGTTTATTGAGGATAGAGGAACTAGGAACGCAATTTTCATACTACGAATGCTTTCAGAAAGGGCAATTGAATATCAAAATGATGTCTCTTTATGTTTTATTGATTTCACTAAAGCATTCAACAAAGTGCAACATGAAAAATTATTTCAAATTCTCGCTAAACTAAACATTGACGGAAGGGACCAACAACTGCTTCAAAATTTATACTGGACTCAAACGGCGGTGGTTAAAATTGATGACAATATAAGCAGTTGGACTAAAATTCAAAGAAGAGTTAGACAGGGTTGCATTGCCTTACCAGAGTTATTTAATATCTATAGTGAAATGATTCTCAGAGAAATAGAAGACCTAGATGGGATAAAAATTGGAGGTGTTAACATCAACAATATAACATATGCAGACGATACCACCCTAATAGTAAGTGCTGCAGAAGACCTACAAATCCTCCTAGACAAAGTAGTACAAACAAGTGCAGATTTTGGTCTAACCATCAACTGTTTAAAAAAAAAAACAAATGAATGGTAATATCAAAACAACAGGGTACTCCCGACTGCTAATTGTACATCGGTAGCCAAGAGATTGAACAAAGAACCAGCTTTAATTACCTTGGTAGCTTTATATCACAAGATGCTAGAAGCAAAGTGAAATAAAAAGAAGAATTGCCATTACCAAAACCAACTTCCAAAAAGTGAAACCCATTTTTACCAACAGACACATTTTCTATGACAACAAGGCTTAGACTACGAAAATGCTGCATCTGGTCAATTTTGCTGTATGCTTCCAAAACATGGACTATAACACCAGAACTCCAAAGAAACTTAGAAGCAACAGAAATGTGGTTTCTTAGAAGAATGCTGAAAATATCATATAGAGATAGAGTAACTAATGAGACAGTGCTCCAACATGCCCATACAGAAAGATCCTTAATGAGAACATTAAATGAGAGGAAACTTAATTTCCTGGGCCTTGTCATCACAAAGAGAGAAATAGAATGCCTTACGTTACAAGGCCGTATACCTGGGAAACGCAGAAGAGGAAGGCAAAGGAGAAAATATATGGACACTGAAAGAACTAACAAATCTAAATGTGCGAGATATCATTGACGCTGCGAAGGATCGTTGGATGTGGAGAGCCATGATCACCCAAGTGTGTAATGTGCAAGGAGGAAGAAGGAGAAGGAGAAGAAAGAATAATAATAATTATTCTAGGCTGAAGCCCCTGTTCCTGTGCTGCTCCGTGTTCTATTTAATAGTGCCAGTTAAATATGAACATGGACACTCGTGCTGTTTTAACGGTATAAAATCCAACAAAAAGCTGACTATAAGTTCTCTTTTAGTCATTGACACAAACTTATTCAGAATAATAAGCACCACTTTATTGTAGGTTGGTGTTATTCTTTTCTCTCTGTCATTCTATGGAACTCCTGCAGCTTCATGGACTGTTACAAAAGGTGACCAGAAATGTACATCTCTCATTTCTTTGCACACTGGCTGTTGGTATCTAACGCAGTTACAGCATGAGATCACAGCAACCCCAGGATTCATTTCCACGGGGAATTGTACAGGCACTTTGTATGTTATACGTTAAGAATTCAGAGCGGTGCAGTGGTCAGCTGGTAGAGCCACTGCCTCCCAGCTCCAGTGACCCAGGTTCAAGCCTAACTTCCAGTGTTGTCTGGGTGGACTATGCAAGCTCTTCTTCTGATGCGACTGTTTCATCCCGGAGCTCTGGTTTCCTCACACACAGACGTGCAGGTCAGTGAGTTAATTGCTTACTGTAAATTACCATAGTGTGTAGCTGGGAGAAGGGGCGTTGATCAAAATGTAGGAAGAGTAATATGGGATTAGTATAAATGGCAACAATTTTATACTAATTTGAACTTTGAACTTTACACTACTATGTTACCTGTACATATAAATCACTATTTACAACCCTGACATTCCGTTCCTTGCAGGCATACTCAATAAATCCTTAGAATAATAAACCAGAACAGAATCAATGAATGACCACACCAACTTGGGCATAAAAAGCAATGTGCAAAAGACAAAAAACTGTCCAAATATGAAAAGAAAAAATGATAATAAGTAAACAATAAGTACCCATAGCTCAAAATGAATAGTCCTTGAGAGTGAGTTCAAAGGTTAGGGAACATTTCAATGATGGGGCAAATGAAGTTATCCCCCTTGGTTCGAGCCTGATGGTTGAGGGATAATAACCATTTCTGAACCTGCTGATATGAGTCCTGAGGTTCTATACCTTCTTCCTGATGACAGCAGCAAGAAGAGAGCACGTCCTGAGTAGTCCCTGATGATGGATGCTGCTTTCCTGCGACAAAGTTTTGTGTAGATGTGCTCAGCGCTGTGGAGGACTTTACGTGTGATGGACTAGGTCATATCCATTACTTTTTGTAGGATTTTCCATTCAAGGGCATTTGTTTTTCCATACCAGTCATGAGCACAATTGCTCTATAGTGCCAGCAATCACCAATTGGGACTTGATTATTGGTGCTGTCAGTGAGGAGTTTAAAGGTTCTCTGTATGATCACATGGATTTCCTCCAGGTGCTCTGATTTCCTCCCACATTCCAAAGCTGTATAAGTTAGGTTTAGCGAGCTATGCTGGTGCCAGAAGTGTGGCGACTCTTGCAGCCCCCAGCACAGCCTAAGACAGTGCTGGTCATTGACACAAACATGACGCATTTCACTGCATGTTAGAATGAACGTGCGACAAATAAAGTTAATCTTAATCTTTAAATGGGTGCTTGATGTTCAGCATGGACTCAGTGGGCAGAAGGGCCTGCACCATGCCAATGTGGCAAAGTAAAGTGTTTTGTGCAGCAGTGTCCGTAGTATAATATTGAGTCTACAGCACAGAAACTTGTCGTTCACCTGCCCCCTTCCCATCCACCCTGAGCTGAGATTCACACTGCATGAGCTTCTTTCCACTCCTCATCGTCTAAGCCAATTAGCACATCCATTCTATTTCATCTGCCGTCATGTGTGACAAAATAAAATGGGGTTTATTAACAGGAAGTATTTTGCAAGGGTCAATGAGTGATTTAGGATAAGAATCATTCACGAACCATCGCAGAAGCATCTCCGTGCATTATCCCAGTCAACGCACCACGGTAGTGTAGCAGTTAGCGCGACGCTATTACAGCTCGGGGTGTCGGAGTTCAGAGTTTAATTCTGCTGCTGTCTGTAAGGAATTTGTATGTCCTCCCGGTGAGCATGTGAATTTTCTTTCACATTCCAAAGACATTCCAGTTAGTAGGTTAATTGGTCATTGTAAATTGTCCTGCGATTAAACTAGGGTTAAATCAGTGGGTTGCTGGGCAGTGCAGCTTGTTGTGCCAGAAGGGCCAGTTCCGCGCTGTGTCTCTAAATAAAATAATTCCAGGTAACACAGCAATCCCCCATTCCACTGCCTGACTCTGAAGATATACAAGGTTCAGCTGTGCTTTTGTGGGTGGCTCTCTCACCTCTGGGCCAGCTGTTTGTAGGTTGAAGTCCCAGAGACTTGAACTTAATAATCTAGGCTGACACTACGGTTGCTGAGGGAACGTTGCACTGTCAGAGCTGCCAGCTTCGAGACAAGATGTTAAACAAACATCTTGTCCACTCTCATGCATGGGTGTAGGGAAAAAGCCCTCTGGTGTTATTTTCAATAATGGCTCAGTCCCGACGAAAGGGTCTCAGCCCGAAACATCGACAGTGCTTCTTCCTATTGGCCTACTGCGTTCCACCAGCATTTTGTGTGTGTTGCTTGTATTTTCAGCATCTGCAGATTTCCTCGTGTTTGCATTATTCACTTTCCTCTGCCATCCTGGCCAATAGTTAACCTTTTCTCAGAATGAGCAAACCAGGGTATCTACATCACAATGCTGATTGTAACACACACACACACACATACACACACACACACACACACACACACACACACACACACACACACACACACACACACAAAATGTTGGAGGAGCTCAGCAGGTCAGGCAGCATCAATGGAAAGGAATAAACAGTTGACACTTCGGACTGAGACCTTTCATCAGGATTTCGGGGGGGGGGGAGGGAAAAAACCAGAATAAAAGAGAAAAACAGGACGGGAGAGAAATTTCTCATTTGCCTCCCCCACAACTTATTCTGGCTTCTTTCACTGTTCTTTCTAGTCCTGATGAAGGGTTTCAGCCGGAAAAGTTGACCATTTATTCCTCTCCATAGACGCTGCCTGACCTGCTCTGAGTTCCTCCAGCATTTTTGTGTGTGCTGCTCCAGATTTCCAGTATCTGCAGAATCTCTTGTGTTTATTACATGGCTGATTATGGCAGCTTGCTGTGCACAAATCTAACGGACCTGTTTCCTATTCTGCAACAGCAACAAAACTTCAGAAGCAGTTAATTGTGTTTGGACATCCTGAAAGAGATGTGAAAGATGCTATATAAATGCAAATCTTTTTTGCTTCTTAGATTAGTGGGGAAGAATGAAAGGTAATGCATTTTGCAAATAGACTGATGCAGGAGCATAAATCTCATTTAAATGAATGGATTTATGCAAATGAAATGGGTTCATATTACAAGCAAAATACTTCAGTGTCGTATAACTTAATGAATTATGTAATAAAAATGTGCAAAGATATGGAAAGAACTGTATTGGGTGCATTTAAATAACCCATAAATCTAAGGCAATTACAATCAACAGTTGTAATGTTCCCAACCGTATAAAAAAGTTAGAAACAGGAAGCATTTAATGTTCAGTGTAAACCTTTTATGAGGTTTAAAAATGACCATTTTTACTGTGTGCCTTTGGGTGGGATGCTGAGCAAAAAGATATTTATATTCTTGTAAAAATTACAGCCACGGATGATCTCACAAGGAAAAGCACACAAAAGCTTGGTGCGAGCTCTTAAATTGTTTGCCATATGACAGATAAAGTGCACAGAGATATTCTGACAGGTAACGTGTCAGCTCAAGCTGATAAAACACTTCACATTCGATTTGTGGCTTTGGGTCACAAGTTCAAGGCATGAGGATGCTTGTCAATTCAGCCTTATTAGTTCCAGTGGATATTTGGACTTCTGGACAGCTAGCCAAGCTGAAGTCATGACATTGCATAACACAGGGGTAAGTGAAGAAGAAGTTTCTACAGTTCCTTCATAACTATATCCTATTCCAATTAAAGGTAGTACTTTTTGTCCCTTCATCAGGACTAGAAAGGAGGGGGGAAAGAAGTTTCTTACCCCTTCCTTTCCTGTCCTAATGAAGGTCTCAGCCTGAAACATCAACTATTTATTCCCCGCCACAGATTTTGCCTGACCTGCTGAGTTCCTCCAGCACTTTGCATGTTGCTCTGGATTTCCAGCATTTGCAGAATCTCTTGTGTTTACTTTTTCAGTCCCTGCTTGCTTACTGACTCATTGGAATATCTTGCAAAGTAATAAGTGGTGATTGCAATTAATGTGCCACCATAGCACTTTCTGATTCAGCGGTGACGGGTTCAAAACCAAATTCCAGAGGCTTGAGTGCAAAACTCTAGGCTATTGCTTTAATATGGTTTTGAGGAAGTGTTGCAGTGTTGGAGGCACAGTCTTTTAGTAAATTATCAAATGAGATCTTGTCTGTTCTCTCACATGGGCAGGGCAGCTCTCTCTGGTGCCTTGGCCAGGATTTATCCCTCACCTGGTTCATTGCTGTGCACCAATTGGCTGCATTCTTTTCTACAACTGCACAAGTATTTCATTGGCTTTAGTCATTATTCAGAGCCACGGAGTCATAGATTTCCACAGAATTAAAACAGGCCCTTTAGCCCATCTTGTCTGGTCTAAGATGTCTATCGGAGGTAGTCCCACTTGTCCATGTTTAGACCATATTCCTCTAAATCTTTTCTATCCATGTACCTGTCCAAGTATCTTTTTAACCTTGTAATTGTGCAGGCCTCTACCATGTCCTCTGGCAGCTCACTCCAGAAACTTGCCACCCTTTGTATGAAAAAATTGCCTCTCAGTTCCTTTTTAATTCCCTTTTGCGGCTCAACTTTTATCCTTTAGTTTTAGACCCTGCACCCCTCACCCTAGAAAAAAGACGGTAACAATCCACCTTACTTATGTCCCTTTTGATTTTATACTGAGGAAGCCAATAAGGAGTTTGCAGAACAATAGTGATAGATGATTGGTTCCTGCACATAACAGTGTGACACATTGTCTGGAACATGCAATTCTCAATTGACTTGAGCATGCCATCGCTTGCAAGAACCTATCATCTCTCACTATTGCTCTGCCAACTAACCCTGTGAACAGTTCCTCTGCCGTGGTATGAGAGGGAATTCCAAGCCCGTTTGGAAATTCATTGGAATCTTCTCACAGCAAGTAAGGACTCATGGAATGCTTCATTTAAATTGACAGAAAATATCACCCAAAATCAAGAACAATTTTGACACTTAGATATATGCCACATATCTGACACTTGTGCTGGAACATGTTTATTAATTGACAGATAAATTTCTCGTGACATTGCTCAAAGCAAGTCGATGTATAAGTTGTTTTATAAAGACAGAAAAACTACCATCTGCAACACCTTGTGCCTGATGCTGGAAGTTGCTGTTTGGTTAGTTTCTGGGACCAAATAAATTCAATAAGATTTAATTGTTGGAGGGTAAATGTTCTCAGTAAGATGTGGGGCTAGTGCAGACTTGGCTAACAATTTCAAATATTGGTAGGAAATACTGTATCACATACATCATATGTATATCATATCTGCCTTTATGTATACAGTTCATATATTATTAATTTGTGACAGTTTAAGACACAAAAAGAGCATTTGGGCAATAAAGGGTCAGAAGGAAAGCAAGCTCCTATAAATTATGTGCAAATTGAAATTCTTTACCTGGGTAATTTAGGCTCCACTGGGATTAATGATCTGTGGTAGAGGTTATGGTTTTTTTAGTGATCTTTTATTTTAAATTTCTATCCTGGAGATGCAAACATAGAGCAGATCCTAGATTATTTGGTTCCAGAGCGTTCAACGAAGAGCTGAATTCTTGAGATGGGGTGAGAATAACTGCCCTTAACGCCAAGGCAGCTTTTAACTGAGTGGTAACACCGAGGTCAATAGGAGTCAAGAAGAAACTCTCCAATGGTTGCAGTTATATCTCACACACAGGAAAAAGGCTGTGGTTATTGTGGTTGTTCAGCAACACCTAGAGCAAGGCGAAAGAGTGATCCTGAGTCAGTCTGAGGAGTGGACAGCTAAACAGAGAGCACAGCAGACAGCGGACAACAATTCCTCGATGCCCTGCACATGCAGCAACTATGGCAGAGCCTGCCGTTCCAGGATCGGCCTCAATAGCCACAGACGCCTCTCGACAAACCAGTGACTACCAGAGGGGCAGTACCAATGGCCGACGGAGGTGACACACACGTATTGGAGGTCAATTATTCCAGTCCCAAGACATTGCTGCAAGAGTTCTTCACAGCAGCGTCTGAAGCCCAGCCTTCCTCAGCTACTTCATCAATTACCTTCCTTCCACCATAAGGTCAGAATGGGGATGTTCACTGACGACTAAGCCATTTGCTACTGCTCTGCAAGTGAAATAGCCCCTGCCTGCATGCAGAGCAAGAGCTATACAACATTCAGACAGAGCTGATAGGAGGCAAATGATAGTTGTTCCACAGAAGTGCTAGACAATAGGCATTTTCAGCAAAAGAATGTCTAACCACTTACCCTTAAAATTGAATGATATCACTAAGAAACCTGCCATCAAATTCATTGGAAGGATTAACATGAGATTCTGCAAATGCTGGATATACAGAACAATGCAACAAGGTCTCAGATTTCTGGATCATTGGAATCTCTTCTGGGTAAAGTATGACCTGTACAAAAATGACAGGTTATACCTGAACTCTAGGGGGACCAATATCCTGGCAGGCAAATTTGCTAGAAATGTTGGGGAGGGTTTAAGCTAACTTAGCAAGGAGATGAAAACAAAAGTGACAGGGCTGAGGATGGGACAGTTGGTATACAACTAGATGCTGTGTGTAGAGAGACTGTGAGGAAAGACGGGCAGATGATAGGGCAAGATTACAGTCAATGGAATGAGTTAAACTGTAACAGGGGGCCAAAATCAAAAAGGGTGATGAACACAGGACTGAAGGTGTTATATTTGAATGCACGCACTATATGGAATAAGGTAGATGATCTTGGAGCACAGTTAGAAATTAGCAGGTATGACATTGAAGGCATCAGTGAGTCGTGGCTGAAAAAAGATCAAAGTTGGGAGTTTAACATCCAAGAATACACATTGTACCAAAAGTACAGGCAGGTAGGCAAAGGGGGTGGTGTGGCTCTTTTGGTAAAAAGTGAAATCCAATCATTGTAACAAGGTGATATAGGATTGGCAGATGCAGAATCCTTGTGGGTAAAGTTAGAAACTGCAAGGGTAAAAAGACCCTGATGGGAGTTATTTACAGACCTCTAGCCATGATGGGGCTACAAATTACAATAGGTGGTAGAAAAGGCAAGTAAAAAGGGCAATGTTGCAATAGTCATGGGGATTTCAATATGCAGGTTGTTTGAGAAAATCAGGTCTGTGCTGGATCCCAAGAGAGGGAATTTGTAGAATGCCTATGAAGTGACTTTTTAGAGCTGCTTGTGATCGACCCCATGAGGGGAATGGCAGTTCTGGACTGGATGTTATGTAATAATTAGTGTTTATGGTAAAGGAACCCTTAGGAGGCAATGATCATTACAGGATAGAATTCACCCTGCAGTTTGAGAAGGGGAAGCTAAAACTGGATGTATCAGTTTAACAGTGGAATAAAGGGAATTACAAAGCCATGAGAGAGGAGCTGGCCAAAGTTGATTGGAAGCTAGCTGGAGTTTCTGGTAGTAATTCAGAAGGCACAGAAAAGATATATCTCAAAGGTAAAGAAATATTCTAAAGGGAGGATGAGGCAACAGTGGCTGACAAGGGAAGCCAACATAAAAACAAATGAGAGGGCATAAAATATAGCAAAAACTAGTGCGAGGGTAGAGGGTTAGGAAGCTCTCAAAAACCAACAGAAGGTAACTAAAAAGCTATAAAGAGAGAAAAGATGAAATGTGAAGGTAAGCTAGCCAATAGTATAAAAGAGAATACAAAAAGTTTTGTCATATATATAAAAAATAAAAGAGAGACAAGAGTGGATATTGGACTACTGGAAAAATGACACTGGAGAGGTAGTAATGGGGGACAAGGAAATGGTAGATATAATTTAATAAGTATTTTACATCAGACTTCACTGTAGAAGAGACTAACAGAATGCCAAAAGTGCAAGAGTGTCGGGGGCAGAAGTGAGTGTTGTTGCTATTACTAAAGAGAAGGTGCTTGGGAAGATGAAAAGTCTGAAGGTAGATAAGTCTCCTGGACCAGAAGGACTACACCCCCAAGGTTCTGACAGAAGTAGCTGAAGAGATTGTGGAGGCATCAGTAATGATCTTTCAACCATCATCAGATTCTGAAATGATTCTGGAGGATTGGAAATTTGCACATGTCACTCCACTTTTTAAGGGGGGGGGCAGAATAAAGGAAATTACAGTCCAGTTAACCTTGCTTCAATGATTGGAAAGATGTTGGAATCCATAATTAAGGATGATATTTGGGGTTACTTGGAAGCACATGAAAAAATGGGTCAAAGTCTGCATAGTTTCCTGAGGTGGAAATCTTGCCTGACAGATCTGTTGGAATGATTTGAGGAAATAACAGGCAGGTTAGACAAAGGAGAGTCAGTGGATGTTGTTTATTTGCATTTTCAGAATGCCTTTGACAAGGTGTCACATATGAGGCCGCTGAACAGGATAAGAGCCCATGGTATTACAGGAAAGATACTAGCATGGGTAGAAAAATGGCTGACTGGGCAGAGGCAAGGAATGAGAATAAAGGGAGCCCTTTCTAGTTGACTGGCAGTGACTAGTAATTTTCTGCAGGGGTCATTGGTGGGACCACTTCTTTTCACATTATAAGTCACTGATTTGGATGAAGGAATCGATGGCTTTGTGGACGATGCAAAGATAAGTGTAGGACAAGGTAGCGTTGAGGAAACAGGGTGTCTGCAGAAGGACTTAGACAGATTGGGAGAATGGACAAAGTGGTGGCAGATGAAATATACTGCAGGGAAGTGCATGGTCATACACTTTGGCAGAAGGAATAAAGGTGTGGACTATTTTCTAAATGGGGAGAAATTTCAAAAATCAGAAGTGCAAAAGGACCTGGGAATCCTCATGCAGGATTCCCTAAAGGGTAACTTGCAATTTGAGTCACTGGTAAGGAAGGCAAATATAATGTTAACATTCATTTCTAGAGATCTAGAATACAAAAGCAGGGATGTAATGCTGAGGCTTTATAAGGCATTTGTCAGTTGCATTTGGAGTATTGTGAGCAGTTTTGGGCCCCTTATCAAAGATTGTGCTGCATTGCAGTGAAGATTCATGAGAATAATCTTAGGAATGTAAGGGTTAACATATGAGGAGTGATTGATGGCTCTGGGGATGTACTCACTGGAGCTTAGAAGAATGAGAGGGGAATCTCATTGAAACCTATCGAATATTGAAAGGCCTAGATAGAGAGGATGTGGAGAGAATGTTTCCTATTTGTGGGGGAAACCTAGGATCATAGGGCACAACCTCAGAATAGAAGGACATCTATTTATAGCAGAGCTGAGGAAAAATTTCTTTAGAAGGTGGTGAACCTGTGGAATCCATTGCCGCAGACAGCTATGGAGGCCCAGTCTTTGGTATATTTAAGGAAGAGGTTAATATGTTCTTGATTAATTGGGGTGTCAATGGTTATGGGGAGTTGAGAGGGGTAATAAATCAGCCATGATGGAATGACAGAGTAAACTCAATAGGCCGGAAGGTCTAATTCTGTGCCTATGTCTTATGGTCTTATTATCTTATCAAAATGCTGGAAGAACTTTGCAGGTCAGGCAGTATCAATGGAAAGATACAAACCAATGAAATTTCACATTGGCTCCTTATGAAGGATCTTGGATCAAACTGTTGACTGTTTATTCCTCTCCATAGATTCCTCCTAACTCACAGACTTTCTCCTCCACTTTGCGTGTGTTCCTCCTTGGAGGGAGTTTAGTATTGACAAAAAACTCAGCTGGACTACAAAATGCCGCAGCAAGTGACCTTTATACCAGATGAGCCACTTTCCCAGAAGAGGGCAATGCCAATTACTCCTATGAAGCCTGACACCAAAACAAAGCAGCTCACTTGACTGGCACTCCATCAGCACCTTAAAACCGTCATCTTTTTCATCACTGGTCCACAGTGGCTGCAGTGCATCCCACATACCAAGTGCACTAGGATTACTTCACCAAGCTACAAGAGTGTAAGAGTCATGGAGCCATACCACATGGAAAGAGGCCCTTCAGCCCAACTCTTCCATGCTGACCATATTGCCCAGTGAGCTCGTCCCATCTAACCACATTTAGCCCATCGCCCTCTGAACTGCTGTTATCCATGCACTTATCTGGATGGCTTTTATACGTGTCTGCCTCAACCACTATCTCTGGCAACTCATTCCAAATATGCACCAACCTTTGTGTCTCTTACTCTAGCAACATTTCCCCAACCTGTGATTTCTGCGGCCAAGAAGGACAAGGACAAAAATTGCTTTGGAAAAATGATGACCAGAAGATTCTCTTGCAAGGCACAAACTATCCTGACTTACAGATATATCATTGGTCTTTCAAACTTGGGTCTAAATCCTGGTGCTCCTTCACCCAATCACACTATGAGAGTGCCTTCACCAGAAGGATTGGCGTGTTTCACTGCAGTTCAATATCTCTGTGCACTGTGCACGCTCAGTTATTGAGTAACTTCAAGTCTAAGGAGCATGGATTTTTGGAAACTGAAGGAATCAATTGTGGACGAGGTAAAGTATCAGCCAATATCTCTCGCAATGGTGGAGCAGGACTGAGGGCTACATGCTCTTATTTTTTTTATATATCTTATCACAGTAAATCAGAGAAGTGACAGTGAATTACCTCCTTGGATCTAAGAGCAGAATCACCTTGTGTTTCGGATCTCTTTTTATAATTTACTGCTGTGATTCTGTTGTTCTCTTAAAACTCCACTGACACTGCAATTGTCTTACAGTCATTTGAACATTCCAATTACATTCCCCTGACGATGGTTCAGCTGGTTGTCTGAAAGCTGTTTTTAACTCATTGTGCTGCTCAGTTGAGATGGACTCCTGGACTCCCATTCCCACAACACTACACTACAGGATCACGAGTAGAATCACTACAGGATCATGAGCAGGGCAAATATCCATCAAGTCTCATACATCATTCAATATGATCATGAATCTTCATCCAAATCAGTGCCCTGTTTCATCTTCGCTCCTCCCACCCCCACCATGTATCTTTAAGAAAAATCTCCAAGACCTTCTTAAATATATTTAAGGATTTGGTTTCAGCTACTTTCTTCCACAGAAAATTCCACAATTTCACCACTATCTGGCAGAAGAAATTTCCCTTATCCTAATCCTACTTGCCTCTTATCCTTAGACATCATCCTTGGTTTCAAGCAGATGTGGAATGAGCTGCCAAATGAAGTAGTTGAGACAGCATATTAACAACAACATATTATGGACACTTGGATAGGTATGTGGATAGGAAAGGCTTAGAGGGTTATGGGCCAAACGTGGGCAAGTGGGACTGGCTTAGATAGAAATCTGGGTCAGCATGGACCAGTTGGGCCAAAGGGCCTGATTCCATACTGACCAACTCTATGACTCTATAATTATACCTAACGTGTCCTCACCATTCTGTGGATAAAAACTTCAAAAGAAAGCTGAACCTTGGCAGTTATGTCAGACGGAAAGAGGAATTTGGAAAACAAGATACTCTACTGATGCTGGAATCCCAGAGTGTCACATACAAAATGCTAGAGGAACTCAGCAGGCTATGCAGCATCTATAGAAAAGAACAAACACTTGATGTTTCAAGCCAGGACCTTTCATCAGGATTGGAAAGGAAGGGGGAAGAAGCCAGACTAAGAAGGTGGGGGAGGGAAGAAAGTACAAGCTAGAAGGTGACAAGTGAAGACAAGTTCTCAGTGTTTGTGGTGAGTCCAATATATTAAGGCATTTGATAAAAATGGTAAAGTGAAATAGAAGATACTGAAGATTTTCCAATACTTAGAGAAAAGAATGATAAGGCCTTTAGTTTGACATTTAACAGTGAGAATCTATTCTGAAGGATGAATTCAGAAACTTGTATTGACAGGCAAGGCAATAACTCCAAGCTAACTTGGCATCCTACACCAATGAGCTAGTTGAGAATGTAACTGAGTTAGTAGATGAAAGCATTGTCTCTGATGCCATATATTGATTTGAAAAGGGAAATTCAGAAGCTTCTTTGCAAAGGTGTTTGCACTTGAAATGAGAGCTGACAGGATTAAACTAAGTTATGGTTTGTCAGGGATTGGAAGAACCAAGAATGGTCAAAAATGGAAAGAAAATTAAGAAGGGCTGAGATAGAATAAATGAATTGATTTATTCTCTTCAGGAGAGAGGTAAAAACAAAGAAGTGATAAATTTGAAGTAACAATTTGAATAAAATAGAGAAATATATCCTTTCACTCAGAGGGTGGAAGGGGTCCAGGATTCATGAAAACTTGTTGGATGCAGAAATTTTGAGAAGTCCTTGACCTGCAGGGTTATGGATCTGATGAAGGAAATTGGAATGTTGACTTAATGTTTTCATTGACCGTCTCTAGAATAGGGGTTCTCCCGCTCTGGAACTTTGTAACATTCAAGAATGCATGATTGGTAAGTCAGTGGGGAAGGATTAGAGGCAGGGAACTACTTCAAAGAGCTGACAGAGTCATGTTGGCTTCTCTGCTGAAACATTCTGTGATGTGGCAGCTAGCTCAAGAAGAAGGGCAGCATGACATCACAGCAGTTAGCCCTGTTGATGACAGCTCTGAGAACCCAGGTTTGATTCCGACCTCAGCAACAGCCTGTGGGCATTCTGCATATTTTAACACAGGGTTTCCTCTGGGTGCTCTACTTCCCTCACGCATTCCGAAGGCATTCTGGTTCAAAGTTCAAAGTAGATCTATTATCGAAGTGTGGGTGTGCTTCAGTTTCTTCCCACATTCCAAAGACATACGGGTTAGAATTAGTAAGTTGTAGGCAAGCTACATTGGTGCCAGAAGCAGGGTGACGCTTGTGTGCTGCCCCCAACTCATCCTCAGACTCTCTTGGTCTTTGATGCAAACAATCCATATCACTGAAAGCCTCAATGTATGTGTAACAAATAAAGCTGATCTTTTAAAAATATTTTCACTTTAATTCTGGATTGCAGTTTGAGTAACATTCCAAGAACCTTTTATAATGTACAGGTTCCTGCCAGCTTACGAGCGCCCAACTCATGTCCATCCGTAGGTATGAATGAGCATTCAGGAATGCAGTGGGATAAGTTTACTGGCTGCTGGCATCTTCTGCCACTTGGGAACTGGGTTTATCATGCATTTTCTATTTGCAAACTACTCAGGTTGCAAATAATTCACAGGAACAGAGCCCGGTCAAAACTTGGAGACGACCTGTACTTACTGTGTTCAATTGCAGCTCTTTCCTTTGAAATTGCAAAAAAAACCACAATTTATGGCATATTTCCTGAAATGCAGTGATTGACAGCAAGTCATAAGCATAAGACATTCTAGGTGCTGGAAATCCAGAGCAAAATGCTGGAGGAACACGCTCCCTTTGATTCCCCTCCTCCTCTTCATTCTCCCATGGTCCACTCTTCTCTCCCATCTAATTCCTTCTTCTTCGGCTCATTAACTTCTCCACCTATCATCTCCCAGCTTCTCACTTCATTCCCCCTCCTCCCACCCACCCCACTTCCCCTTCTCCTGGTTGCACTTATCACTTGTCAGTTTGTACTCCTCCCCCTCCCTCCACTTTCTTATTCTGGCCTTTTCCCATCAGTTCCAGTCCTAAAGAAGGTTCTCAGCCTGAAACATCAACTCTTTCTTCCCCTCCATAGATTCTGTCTAACCTATTAAATCCCTCCAATATTTTGTATGGGTTGACATTAGTGAGGGTAACAGTGAAGCACGCTGGTAATTTGGAAATAAGTTTATTATTGCCACATGTACACATTGTATCACATGCCATCCATACAGATCATTTCATCACATCAGTACTGTACATGTGCCAAGATAGTATAAGGGAAAAGCAGAACATACTGTTACAGTTACAGATGAAGTGAAGTGTATGTAGACAATAAGGTGCAAGTTGCAACGGCATAGAATGTGAGGTCAAGAACCTATCTTACCATACAAGATGTCTGTTCAATAGTCTTTCAGTTCCTCCAACTCAGTGCAGTTACCTGAACAAGTTAATTAATGGCGAGTTCTATTAAATTCAGTGTATATTTAGTGGCCTGTGTAAGCTCATTTATTTTTTGTTTAGAGCGTGAGTTCCCAACCTTTTTTATGCCATGGACCCCTACTACTAGCCAAGTGGTCCATGGACCCCAGGTTGAGAACCCTTGATTTAGAGTAAAGCTCGTGTAAAGGTTGACGCATCTCCTCCAGGGTCATTCCAAAGACAAACTACAGCAGATCCAGGAAATCTGAAATAAGGGGGGAAAGCCAATAATGTTTAGCAGGCCAAACAGCTTCAATGGAGAGAGGAACAGAGTCAATGGGCTAGATCTGACATGGACTTGTGTTTGACTCTCACTGATTCACATTTCCCTACACAAAGGTTAATGTACAGGAGCCACTTAATGTACCAGCACACCCTTGGGAACTGCAAGAACAGTAGGCCCTACGGAGAAGACCCACATGGAAGAACATGGCTCTCGTAAGTCATCTCTGCTGTGACCAACCTGCAAACCAGCTAACAACCCACAGGTAGTGGAGAGAAGTTATCACAACAGGTAAGAAACCTATTCTTTCCCCAAGGCCGGCATCTGCCCTCAGGACCCGACCTGAACTGACAGAAAGGCATCATCCACAATCTCCAACTGAAAGTTATAATCAGAGCCATAAGTTGTTAAGATAAAAAAAATAATCATTTAGACCATATTCAACTTAAAATAAATTTGATGTTATTTTTAAATATATCTAGATTTATTTTGAAAGCATAAAACAATTCAAATAGAAAGCTTAAAGAACACTTAAAATTAATTGTATCAAACAATCTGTTGGAAGAACTCAGCCGATCAAGCAGTATTAACGGAAGGAAAGGCATTGTCAATGTTTTGGGTCAGAACCCTGCATCAGGACAATTGGAGGGGTTCGATCCAAAACGTCAGCAATTCCATTTCTCCCACTGATGCTGCTCAACCCGCTGAGTTTCTTCAGTAGATTATTTTTCTTCCCTCAGATTCCAGCATCTGTCATCCCTTGCGTCTCCACTTACAGTATTTACGTGAAGGTTGCTGCTCTATTCAAATGAAGGAGATCATGCTCAATGTGCCCTAGTGGTTGTCCATCATCTCTGATGATGATGGGTACCTGTGCAGGAGAATGGATAAGTCATTGCACTGGGGCGGTTCCCCTTTCTCAACCTCGGAAGCCAGGGTCCAGCGATACAAGCAAGCATTACAAACTGGGATATTCTTGGTTGCAGTGGATGATAATGATGTCTTCTGTGCCCTTTGTTGTTGCAGTACTGCCTTCCTAGCCATTGATCTGACTGTAGATCTATTCCACCTAGTCTGCCAGAGGTGACTTTGCATGCTAGCACAGGTGTGTCCTTATTTCAATGGGGTATGAAGCCACCAGCTACCTTCACCTGATTTAGCCCTCCTGTTGAAGCAGTGAGCTGAATGTCCGGTGGGGACCAAAGGTGAGCAAGCTGGACCAGAACGGACAAGCTAAGCCCCTTCACCAGAGGTTTCACCCCTGCTCAATATACTAGTTAGATTCATAGACACCTAGAGCTACACAACAGGGAAATAGGCCGTTCAGCTTATCACGTCCACATTAGCTGGTGGAGTTCCATCACATCAATCCCATCTTTTGGCCCAGGGCTTTTTATATCTAAGCAATTCAATTGCTCATCCACACACACTGTGCACAACTCTACTTTCAGCATCTCTCTCAGGCTGTGCACTGTGAAGTCTTTCCAGCCATGTAAGTCAGGATGTTTTGGAACTTCTCCTGGACTTGGCAATGATCCCAAGGATGAAATGGAGTATTAAGTACACTTCCGTCCATCCTCCAATTTGTTCTGTACTCCTGTGCTGTGGTCTGAACGAGTAAATCTGGAGCAGATTGGAACTTGCTGGTGATCCTCAATGAATTTACCAACTGGAGCAACACACACAAAATGCTGGAGGTACTCAGCAGGCCAGGCAGCATCTATGGAAAAGAGTGAACAGCTGACGTTTCAGGCCATGACCCTTCATCAGGACATAAAGTAGTTTTCATGGTAGCACAGCAGTTAACATCGTTATAGAATCGGCGACCCTGGTTCAGTTCTGCCACTATCCCGAAGGAGTTTGCACAGTACATTCACCCTGTGACCATGTGGGTTTCCTTCAAGTGCTCTGGTGTCCTTCTACTTTCCAAAGACTTACGGGTTAGTACGTTAATTGTTCACATGGGTGTAATTAGGTTGCATAGGCCTGTTAGTCCAGAGGGGCCTGTTATCATGTGGTATCACTAAATTAAAAAGTGTTTCATTGTGACCAAGATGTGAAGGGTTTCTTTATTTCTTATGCTAAGTTGAATGAGGCCATTTGGCCCACTGAGTCTATGACAGCTCTCTGGACATTTCCTTCATTCCCTTTCTCCCACTTACTTCTGGTAACCTATTCTATCTTACAAAATCCATGGTTCCCTACTTATTGTCCTGCCACTCAGCTAGGTTTGGGAATGCATGGTAGCCAATTAATCTAAAAGCAAACAAGAGAAAATCTGCAGATGCTGGAAATCCAAGCAACACACACAAAATGCTGGAGGAACTCAGCAGGCCTGGCAGCATCAATTGAAAAGAGTACAGTCGATGATTCACACTGAAACCCTTCAGCAGGACTGGATAACAAAAGCTGAGGAGTAGATTTAAAAGGTGGAGGGGAGAGAGAGGAGAAGGAGAAACACAAGGTGATAGGCGAAACCTGAAGGGGTGGGAATGAAGTAAAGTGCTGGGAAGTTGATTGGTGAAAGAGACAGAGAGCCATGGAAGAAAGAAAAGGGGGAGGAGCACCAGAGGGAGGTGATGGGTGGACAAGAAGATGAGGTGAGAGAGGGAAAAGGGAATGGGAAATGGTGAAGGAGAGGGGTGGAAGTTTGAGAAATCAATGTTCGTGCCATCAAGTTGGAAGCTATGCAAACAGAATAAATTTGTTGGAACAAAATTGTTCCCCCAACGTAAGTGTGGCCTCATCACAACAGTGGAGGAGGCCATGGATTGACATATGGGAATGGGAAGTGGAATTAAAATGGGTGGCCTCTGGGAGATCCCGCTTATTCTGGTGGACGGAGCGTCAGTGCTCGGCGAAAAGGTCTCCCGATCTACATCAGGTCTCACTGATATACAGGAGACCGCACTGAGAGCACTAGACACAATATACAGTATGACCCCAATAGACTCACAGGTAGAGTGTCGCCTCACCTGGCAGGACTGTTTGGGGCCCTGAATGGTAGTGAGGGAGGAGGTTTAGGGGCAGGTGTATCACTTGTTCCGCTTGCAGGTTCTTCGAATCTAAAAGCGTGTCTTTGTAAGCCAGAGTACATGGAGGAAACGCATGCATTCTCAGACAGAGCATGGAAACACCAAACACACAGCGCCTGAGGTCAGGATTGAACTTGAGTCACTGCAGCCGTACAGCCACACTATAAACTACACCACCCTGCTGCTCCTAATTTCCTTAGTGGAAGATATCCTGTAGCCATGAGGCATTGCAGAATTACTGTAGCCAGCTTTACCTCTTATAAGATAAAAAGAAAGACAGCAATTGCTGAATGCACTGAGCAGGTCAAGATGTATCTGTGAAAAAAGAAACAAAATTCAGACTGAAGAATTTTTCCTCTCCACTAAATATCTTTCATGTATTGTAACCATGAAATAATTCAGTAGACCGGGTGACTGAACCTGTGCTCATCTAACATCACCTCCTTTTCTGCTGCATCCAAGATCATCCAGAATATATTTCTTTTCTAGGCAGAATCATTAATATTTAAATCTGATTTACTTTCCCCATCTGTTTCTGATACCTGAGAGCTTTTCCTGCACATGTACAAAGCTTTGCAACATATAAGATTAAAATACACCAGATACATGGATAGGAAAGGTAGAGGGATGTGGGCTAAGCACCGACAAATGGGCATCTTGGTCAGCTTAAATGAATTGAATGAAAAGCCTGTTTCTGTGCTGTCTTCCTCTATGAATACATATGCAAGGCTCTGTAACCTCCTGAAAAGCCTTGCACCGGGGACTATACTGACCCCAAGGTTGAGTTAGTACATGTTGGAGTCTGAGAGCTCTGCTAAAAAGCAAACTTAAGAGTTCTTTATAAACACAAGAGATTGTACAGATGCTGGAAAAATCTTGAGCGGCACACACAAAGCCCCATTCTCCCATTTATTTCCGGTAAACTAAATAAATTAATAGTCAACGTTTCGGGCTAAGACCCTTCAACTCCTTTCCATTGACGCTGCCTGACATGCTGAGCTCCTACGGCACGTTAAGAGCTCTTTAATTGAAAAGATCATTCGTGGAACATTTGACAGAGATATCTGACTGCTTCTTTCCCAGATGTATTTTCAATTGCCATTGTTCCAAAGTACACTGCCTTAAGAAGACACCTAAGAGTTGGCTTTTTTAAAAACTTTATTGAGAATAAGGTCTGAAGAGTAACAGCTGATCAACAGCGATAATGATTTGAATGAGATGGGGCTGTATGTTGATACCATATCAGTATTCTGACCAGTATCGCAGACTGCCCGAGGCTTCATTAGATTAAGTTAAATTATAGATGAGGTGAGAAATTTTAAATAATATACACGCATGGACAATTTATCTACTGCAAATTAAATCATTATCCATCTGAGTGCCGTATAGAATTATCAAGGCTGCATGAGGATTACCTGGCATTTAGTGAGTGTAGAACATTCATCTCTGTCAGAAGATGATAGGTTGCACTCCTGGGATTTCAATGCACCACCCTATGTGAAGCTTGCAGTGCAATGCTGGGAGCCAGGTCCTACGCAGAGACTGATAGGTTCTTGGTTAGTAAGGATATCGAACGGGGAAAAGGCAGAAAAATATGGTCGAGAAAGTAGAATAAATCAGCCATGATCAATTGATGGGCTGAATGTCCAAATCCTGCTTCTCTGTCTTATGGTCTACCTGCCCTCATGAGTGAAATGACTCTCTTGAGTGAATGTGAAATGTCCCATGGTACTGATCAAGAAGAATGGATTTCTTTATATTGATTTTGCCACCTTACAATCTCTAAACTGGTTGCCTGGATGGTAACCACTACACAAATGCCCCAGCCAAAGAAGCAATAAGGAAAGCTGATCACTGATGGACTCAAACACCAGCATTTCATGTGCGAAAAAGGAGAAAGCTAAACAAACAATATACACCTGTACATTGGCTCATTTATGCAAATGTCTAATTAGACAGACAGACCGACATACTTTAATGATCCCGAGGGAAATTGGGTTTTGTTACAGTCGCACCAACCAAGAATAGTGTAGAAATATAGCAATATAAAACCATAAATAATTAAATAATAATAAGTAAATTATGCCAAGTGGAAATAAGTCCAGGACCAGCCTATTGGCTCAGGGTGTCTGACACTCCGAAGGAGGAGTTGTAAAGTTTGATGGCCACAGGCAGGAATGACTTCCTATGACGCTCAGTGTTGCATCTCAGTGGAATGAGTCTCTGGCTGAATGTATTCATGTGTCTAACCAGTACATTATGGAGTGGATGGGAGACATTGTCCAAGATGGCATGCAACTTGGACAGCATCCTCTTTTCAGACACCACCGTCAGAGAGTCCAATTCCACCCCCACAACATCACTGGCCTTACGAATGAGTTTGTTGATTCTGTTGGTGTCTGCTACCCTCAGCCTGCTGTCCCAGCACACAACAGCAAACATGATAGCATTGGCCACCACAGCCTTGTAGAACATCCTCAGCATCATCTGGCAGATGTTAAAGGACCTCAGTCTCCTCAGGAAATAGGTTAGTAAACTAATTATGTGGCAGCAACTCAATGTATAAAAAAATGCAGACATGATCAAGAGGTTCAGTTGTTGTTCAAAGCAAACATCAGAATGGGGAAGAAATGTGATCTAAGTGACTTTGATTGTAGAATGATTGTTGGTGCCAGATGGGGTGGTTTGAGTTTCTCAGAAACTGTTGATTTCCTGGGATTTTCACACACAAGTCTCTAGAGTTACAGAGAATGGTGCAAAAAAAAAATCCAGTGGCAGCAATTCTGTGAGCAAAAATGCCTTCTTAATGAGAGAGGTCAGAAGAAAATGACCAGACTAGTTTAAGCTGACAGGGAGGTGACAGTAGCTCAAATAACCACACAATACAACAGTGGTGTGCAGAAGAGTAAACACTAGAACATTGAACATGCTGACTTATCCCACCCTGACCTGTCACATTCATCCAGGGTTCCTGTGTGTGAAACTCGAAACTGTCTGAGCCTTTTCTTCAAGGCATCTGTCTGCTTATCATTTATTAGGCACCAGGCCTAATAAGTCCTTTCTATGGTCTAAACATCCACCATAATCTCACTGTCCACCAGTGTGGTCAGGAGAGGGGCCTTGGGATCCACCAACCAAGGCCTCGTTATTTTTTGTGGAGAGATATAGACTGTGTTCAGGCAGGAAGGATTGGGTGTGATTAGTGGTCCAAAGAACTTGTTCTGTTCTGTGCTGTACTGTTTATGGACCATACTCAGTGTCTGATCAGCTGTGTTTCCAGCATTTTCTGTGTTTATCAGATTGGTTTGTGAGTTCGGAAACAAAGGCCAGATTAAGCACGAACCAACTAATTATTTTGTTCAAGCCATAAGACAGAATTAGGCCATTCGGCCCATCGGGTCTGCTCTGCCATTCTACCATGGCTGATTTATTATATTGTACCTCCCAACCCATTCACCTGACTTTTCCTCCAAACCTTTCGACACCTTTACCAATCAAGAACCTATCAACTTCCACTTTAAGTATACCCAATGACTTGGCTTTCACAGCCTTCCATAGCAATGAATCCCAAAGATTCACCACCCTGGATACAGAAATTTCTCCTCATCTCGATTCTAAAGGGTCATCCCTCGATTCTGAGGCAGTGCCCTTTGGTTCTCGACTCCCCTACTAAAAGAAACCTCCTCCCCTTGTCCATTCAATTTAGGTCTTACAATATTTGATAGACTTCAATGGCATCCACCCTTATTCTTCTAAACTCCAGCCCAGTACAGGCCCAGAGCCATCAAATGCTCCACATATGATAACCCTTTCATTCCTGGGATCATTCTCATGAACCAGCTCTGGACCCTCTCTAGTGCCAGCACATCCTTTCTTAGATAAGGAGCCAAAAACTGCTCTCAATTTTCCAAGTGCAATCTGACCAATACCTTATATAGCCTCATAATTACATCCTTGCTTTAATATTTTAGTTCTCTTGAAATTAATGTTAACATTGCATTTGCCTTCCTTACTACCAACTCAACCTGCAAGTTAAATTTTATGGAATCCTACATTAGGATTCCCAAGTCCCTTTGTACCTCTGATTTCTAAATTTGAACCCCATTTAGAAAATAGTTCATGCCTTTATTCCTTCCACCAAAATGCATGATCATGCACTTCCCTACACTGTATTTCATTTGTCACTGCTTTATTCATTTTCCTAACCTGTCCAAATCCTTCTGCAGACTCTCTAATTCGTCTTTGTTATTCTTTGCCTCAGTAACCCAGAGATCCCAATATTGGTGTGGGGATTTGGAGAAATTTTGGCAAAGGCTGGAGTAGGCCAAATGGCCTACTAATAATTCTTTGTCAATATTCCTGGGGAAGGGTAGCAATCCAGGGCAGTCCTTTGTGAAAAGGGTTGCTCCCAAACTGTCAACATACCTGCAAACTCCAGCACTGTGCTAGGGATTACCTCAAGACATTGACATGATGATGGGGTCCCTTTGTAGACATTGCCTTCCAATGATGTGCAACATCATTGACCCCGAAAATCAGCAAGAATTCACACCCATTCCACTGGTTCTAGCTCCTTCTCTGGCTTGAACCATCCTCTTGGCAACCTACTCACTTCCAAGATGAGCTTTTGAATTCAATCTATGTCATCACAAAGAATGCTGCTTTCATCCTGTAACAGGCCAGCTTGACCGTACTACGGTCTGAGCCCATTGTGTCTTTTTGTCACCTCCGCCAGTCCTCAGCATCCCTGGTCTCTTAAGTTCTGCAAACTTGGGTTCTTGTTGCCTCCATTAACCTAACCTTAAACTCCCATCTGAAACATCGCACTTCTACCCGTGCACTTAAGAGTATAAGAATGTGGAAAATAAGACACAAATACACTTCTTGGCCTATCACGCCTGCTCTGCATTCAATATAATCATGGTGATCTAGCTCTGGCCTCAACTCCTCTTGTTCCATTTACCCTCAGCCCTCACTTCCCTGATCTACTAAAATATACCCACCTCCTTTTTAAATTGATGAACCATCCGGATGAACAATCTCTACTCAGAACATCCACAGATGCTGCCTGACCTGCTGAGCAGCACAGCAGTTAGTGCAAGGACTTTGCAGCACCAGCTGTAAGGTCAGGGTTCGATTCCCGCTGCTGTCTGTGACTACATGAGTTTTGTTTTAGTGCTCTTGTTTCCTCCTGCATTCCAAACACATTCTGTTTGGGTTATTTTAGCACCAGAGGTGTAGCCACACTTGAGGGCTGCCCAGCACAATCCTCGCTGATTCGATTTGATGCGAACAACACATTTCACTGTATGCTTCAATGTGCATGTGACGAAGCAAGATAATCTTAATCTTGAGTACCTCCAGCATTTTGTGTGTCATTCCTCTTTAAATACTCCAATGTTCTATCCCACTGAGACCTCTGGAACAGAAAATTCCAGGACTCCCTACATTCTGTAAGTAATTCCTATGTCCCTCAGTTTTAAATGACTGTCCCTCATCTGTATCCCTTCAATTGCAATTCTACCACTAGTAGAAATACCTCAGCATCAGATTCATATTCAGATTAATTTATTTATCACATGTGCATTGAAGTATCCGGTGAAACGTAACAACCAACACAACCCAAGGATGTGCTGGGGGAAGCCATACATTCCATTGCCAACATAGCATGCTCACAATGCTCAGCTGAACAAAGTAGAACACCACAAAACAGAACATTACAAGTACAAATTAACAACAACAACAAAAGTAGCCCTTTTCCTCGATCCCACCCACCCACGCACACAAACAGTCCTCCATTCTCAGGACAGGCCTTTAGGCCTCCAGTCTCAGGTGTCCAGGCTTTAGCCACCCGCGGCCTTGATTCCCAAACGTCCAATTAATCTTCAGGCTTCAACTTTTTTGTGTCAACCCCCAACCTAGCAGATGATGAAACCCTGAACTCCTAGCCTCAAGGTGACCTTCGTGCCTCCAGCTCGCACGGATATCCAGTCCCAGGACCCACTGACCTGGGACAGGCTGATATACATAGATGTCCTCTGTCACATGTCCATATCTCTCATCTTTAAAGGCGGAGCTTTGCGTGGAGGCTCAGACTCTGGCTGAACTCTAACTTCTCCACATCCCTGTCCCTCAACCCCAACCTGACCCCTAACTCTCCTTTCTAATATGAGAACCATCTCTACAAACTTTAAAAAACAACAAAATCTGAGCCACAACCTCAGCGGAGACCCCAGCTCAACACCATCTTGACTGGAAGGTCGATATATTTCAATAAGATCACCCCTGATTCTCCAAATTGCTTCCTGTGTCAGCTTTAATTTTGCACTCAACTCTTTGGACTGGAATTCATTCCACAGTCTTCCAAAACATGAGTGGACAACATCTGACCCATGATAGAACACAGACATTCCCCCTTCACCCCGCCACCTCATCCCTGAGGGAACAATCACCTTAGTCTATGGTATAGTTCCTAAAAGCACCAGACAATTATCCCAATAAATACAAATAAAAATGAACACAAAATAAATTTTAAATTCATTATCAACCATAAATGGAATGAGAAAGTAACCTTATTATCCATTTTAAGCAATGCAATAAGTATTTTACTCTCATTTGTACTTAAAGTTCAAAGTAAATTTATTATCGAAGTACATATATATCAACATATACAACCCTGAAATTCATTTTCTTGTGGGCATACTCAATAAATCCATAATAGAATAATAATCATAATAGAAGCAAAGAAAGACCACACCATCTTGGGTGTTGAACCAGTGTACAAAAGACAACAAACTGTGTAAATACAAAAAGAAAGAAATAATAATAATAATAATAAATAAATAAGCAACAAATATTGAAAACATGAGATGAAGAGTCCTTGAAAGTGAGTCCATAGATTGTGGGAACGGTTCACCCATGGACTCACTTTCAAGGACTCTTCTTCTCATGTTCTCAATATTTAAAGCAGCAAATGAAATATTAACATTAATATGCGATTTTAGATGTGTCTGTAATTCTTCCTTCAATATTATTACTTTTCCCAGTGGTCAGTCTGTAAAAGATCGAATCTCTATTGATCTCTGCGTCTTCATCGTTCGCCTGCCTTTGCGAAGCACTTCTGCTTACATCTGAACTGCCACGGCAGCTGAGCTCCCAAGTGTAAACAATGAAGAGAAAACAGATCCACAAGTGAAAACGCACACCTTTGTTTCCCAGATGAAACCCTGGAGAATTATGTTTTTTTGGAAATGTAAGTCTCGCCAGCACTCAAGTTATGGAGCAATAAATTGCGCTCACATAGATCGCTAAAATGTTCCATTGAAATTAATTTTGCATTGAATTCAGAGAAATTATGAGGGGCATAGGTAGGGTGAATGCACACAGTCATTTTCTCTGAGTTGGGGAAAGAAGATCAAGAGGGTCTGGGGTGAGAGGGAAAAGATTTAAGAGGAACCAAAGCAGCAACATTTTCACCCAGAGGGTTCAAAGTTCAAAGTAAATTTATTATCCAAATACTGTACATATATGTCACTATATGCTACCTTAAGATTCATTTTCTTGCAGACATTTCACAGGAAAATAACTAATATGTTAGGATTTATGAAACACAATAAATAACAAAGACTGAGAACCAATGTGCAACAGAAGACAAATCGGGCAAATAATAAAAAAAATAAATAACACTAGGAACATGAGTTGTGGTGTCCTTGAAAGTCAGTCTGTAGCTCTGCACTGAAGTGAGTGAAGTCAGCCACACTGGTTCAGGAGCCTGATGGTTCAAGGGTAATAACTGCTCCTGTGGGACCTACAGTTTCTATACCTCCTTTCTGAGGAAGTCATTGATGGGAATACCTTAAACTTAATCTTGTCAAAGAGGGAATGGGAGCAGTTGGGGAGTTAGAACATGAGAATATAGACAAAAGAATGTGGTAACTGCAGAATGGAAAGCAGGAGGACATAACCCTCAGGTCAGGCTGGTCATATCTTCCACATCCAGAGGAGACGGGGGGGGGGGGTGGTGAAACAACAAATTATGCTGTGGAAGAGTGTTTACTGATTACTTTGAAAGGCAGGGAATGATCAGAGATAGTCAGAGTGGCTTTGTCAAGGGCAGACCTTATTTAAGCAAACTGATTGAAGTTTTTCAGAGCAGTAAAGTGCATTGACAAGGGTAACGTGATAGATATGGTTTATATGGAATTCAGTAAAGGTTTTCAACTAAGTCCCACATAGGAGACTGGTCCAAAAGGCTTGGGAAAATTGGATCCAAAACTGACTTGGCAATAGGACACAGAGCAAGGTTGCTTTTGTGATTGAGTACCTGTGACTATTGATTTTCCACAGGGGTTAGTGCTGAGTACCCCTGCTGAATGTAAAATATGTGAATAACTAGGATATGGATATAAGAGGCATGGTCAGTAAGTTTGCAGATGATGTGAGAATTGGTGGAATTGTCTGAAGCTACAGGGGGATATTGATACGCCACTGAAATGGAAGTTCATCATGACTACTTAGTCTTGTCCAGTCAAAGGTCACTACCTTCTAAAAGATTGAAAACACCTCCATCTCCTTTTGCTGCATCCCAAAGCACTCTGCAGCCAATGAACTGCCGGTAAACTGTTGCAATGTAGGATCTGTCTCAACTTATGCACAGACAGATCTCACAAATATCAGTGCAGTAACAGCCGGGGAATCATTGTTTCATGACAATGTCTGAGAGACAAATAATGATCAGATTAGTCAGGTAATTCCCCTTTTCTTCTTCAAGACTGCATCATGGGAGATTAGACATCAATCTGAGGGAGCAAACAAGACTTCAATTTAAAGATAACTGTTGTGTATTTAATATTTAAGAAATATTTGAGTAATATTGTAAATATATTGTTTGATTAAGCATTCTTTGTTGTTTACATAATTCTTTATACGTTATATGTAAAAGTATGTGAATTGCATACGTCATATGCTACTACGTCATCTCATTATAGTAAAAGCGAAAAGTACTCAAGTTTTACTTTCAATTAGTTTTATGTTTTGGAGTTACAAAACATGACAGTAAGTTTTAAAATGAACCTGATATGACTACTTACCTGTTGAAGCGCAGTGAAACATTTGAGGTAAAAAATGCAGCATTCTGTCTTTGAAAGAGAAGAGAAATGGTTGAGCAAAAAAGTGTGCAGCACTTTTTTTTCTTCACGAGAGGAGAAAGACGTTTGAGTTTTGCAAAAAGCTATGGACCAAGTGCTGCAAGGCGACCCAGGTACTCATTGTTATCTGGATGACATCATTGTTGCTGCAAAAGATGACAAGGAAGATCTCCAAAATCTCAAGGCAGTTTTTAAAAGATTGAAAGATTATGGGCTCAGGGCACAATGCAACAAATGTGAATTCTTTAAACCAAATATCACTGATATCACACCATGGAGACACAAAGATTACACAAGCGTGCTGAGAAAATTCAATCAGTGGTGAATGTCCCAAGACCAAAGGATGTGTCACAGTTGTGGTCCCTTTTTAGAACTTGTCAATTACTATAACAAGTTCTTGCCAAACCTGGCAACTGTGCTCCACCCCTTGAACTCACTACTAGAGGAAGAAACAGCAATGGGCAAAGCAGTGTGAGATAGCTTTCAGAAAGGAAGTAGTGATATCAGACACTATACTTACACATTATGATCCACATCATCCGGTGAAGCTTGCTCGTGATGCTTCGCCTTATGTCACTTTATAAGTGATGGGAGTGAAAGCTCCATTACCTTTGGATCTCATTCCCTTACCACAATAGTGTAAAATTACATAGATTAACAGAGAAGCCTTGAGTCTGGCATGCAATGCAAAACATTTCAACCACTACTTCCATGGGAGAGAGTTTACCCTCATTTCTGATCATCAACCACCTGCGTCCATTTTCAATCACAGAAGGGTGTTCCACTAACAGCAGCAGCACAAATGCAGAGATGGGCTCTGTTTCTTGGAGGACACAAGATCGAATTCAAGAGGACATCTACTCATGGAAATGTTGATAGATTGTCCCATTTACCCTTGGAAAAGGAAATACCTGAAAAATTTATAAAAGGAACACTCCTCTTGATGCATTCTCCCTAATGCAAATTGAAAGTCTTCCTTTTACGACAGAGATGATTTGAAGGGAAACCTGAGAAGACCTCACATTATCTCAGGTCTACATGGAAGCCCAAAATGGCTGGAATGTGGAGCAGTAACTCCAGTTCCCCCTTGTTACCAAGCCCGGGATGAATTTGCCCTTGGCGGACGCTGCCTTATGTGGGGATTGAGAGTTGTTGCATCATCCAAGCTAGGAGCTAAAGTGTTGGTAGAGCTACATGCCAGTCATCTACTATAGGTGTGGGCAAAATGAGAGCACTGGCTCGAAGCTTTATCTGGTGGCTGGGATCAATCAGCAGATTGAGTAGCTTGCCAGGCGCTGTTTGGGATGCCAACACATTCAGAAGATGCCGATCTTCTCCATCCCCAGGAATGGCCTGCGTTGCCCTGGCAGAGGATTCATGTGGATTTTGTCAGAACATTCATGGGCCCAAATTTCTTAACAGTACTGGGCTACAAAGTGGCTAGAAGTATTTCCAATGTCCTGCGTTACAGCCTCACGCACTGCTGATGTTTTGAGAAGCCTCTTCTCAAGGACTGGTGTTCCAAAACACTTAGTCGGTGACAATGGACCACAGTTTGTTGCAGAACAGTTTCATTCATTCCGGGGAATGAATGGCATAAAACATATTACATCTGCACCGTAGCACCCAGCTACAAAGGGCTTGGTGGAAAGGTTTGTCCAGAGTCTAAAGAATGCACTTCAAGCAATGTCAGCAGAACACACTGACACTGAATCAGAAGCTCATCAAGTTCCTCCTTGCATAACACAATGCAGCACACTCCACAACCAACAACTCACTGGCTATGCTGTTCCTGCGACGTCGCTTGGATCTCTTCTGTTTCAGGAGTATGCAGGAGAAACAGTCGTAACAAATTGAGGGCTCCTCGGACAAGGAGGTTTAATGCTTCACTCCTGGACAAGCAGTGCTGGCGAGGGTCTACAGAGTTGATCAAAAGTAGGTACTAGGAAAAGCTACGGGCAGAACTGGAGCACTCTCCTACACAGTGGAGGTTGTGTCTGATGCCATCTGGAGTTGACACACCGATCAGTTGAGGAGAGAGGAGTCAATTGTTAAAAAAGAAAGGTGTTCAGAGCTGTCAGAACCATTTCCTGCAGTCTCAGAGACAGCTGCTTCAATCACCACGTAGGAGGCCCCAGACCTGAGATTGTTTGATAGTCACAAGTCTCACCTGCCAGGCAGAGTCCACCCCTGCCCCCCCCCCCCACACCTTCCCCGGTTAGGAAAGACATTATCCCACAAGTGTAAGAAATCATTCACAGTGATTAAATCTTTAGGCCTGAATGGGACTATTTAAAACTTACTATGGTGTGGATGTGGTGTGTAGTTATATTATATAGCATACCGTGTACATACACAAAATTAAAAAAAGTAGAGATGCATCCTTTATTGAGTTGGAGTTTATAGCTAAGCATAGAGGAGTGTTGAGTATTTAATATTTAAATAATATTTGAGTGATATTGTTTGATTAAGCATTCTTTGTTGCTTACATAATTCATTACATTTGTGAAGTACGTGAATGGCATATGTCATTATGCCACCACGTCATATGCATGCAGCTCACTGAAGTAAAAACGAAGCATACAGAAGTTATCCCTGGGCTCCTGTGTTTTTCTTTCAATTAGTTTTTATGTTTCACAATTACAAACCATAACAGTAACACCTCCAGATCCTCTGCAGCTCTAAAGCAATGGCATAGGTTTTTTTGTTCTTATGTATCTGGAATGAGAATTGAACTGAGGACCAGAGGTGAAAAGGCTAGCAATTGTGCCATGGATGATGTTCTTGTATTCAAAAGCATAGCCTGAATGATGTAAACTGTGTTTGAATAATATCGAACTGAATATTGTAATCAAAATATTTTTAGATATTGAAGGATTCAAGGAATATTGTGTTATTGCAGGATGTGGTGCTGGGGTAAAGATTATCCAAGATATTATTGAATTACAGCATGTTCCATCTAGGTAGCCTCCAACCTGATGGCATGAATATTGATTTCTCTAACTTCTGGTGATCCAATCTTTCCCTTCTCTCTTATTCATTCCTCGTTCTGGCTTCCACCTTACCCTTTCCCTTCTCCTCACCTGCCCCTCACCTCCCTCTGGTGCCCTTCCTCCTTCCCTTCTGTCCTATCAGATTCCTTCTTCTTCGGCCTTTTACCTCTTCCACCTATCACCTCCCAGCTTCTCACTTCATCTCTCCCTCCCTCACACACTCAACTTCCCCCTTGTCTGGTTTCACCCATCACCTGCCAGCTTGTACTCTTTCCCCTCTTCCTCCATCTTCTTGTTCTGGCTTCTTGCTTTCCAGTCCTGATGAAGAGTCTCACCCTGAAAACATCAACTGTTTATACCCTTCCATTGATGCTGCCTGATTTACTGAGTTCCTCCAGCATTTTGTGTATTGATCTCGATTTCCAGGATTGAGATCAATCCATTGAGAGTAGGGGAGATTCAAACGAGAGGACATGATTTGAGAGTTAGGGGGCAAAAGTTTAAGGGAAACACGAGGGGGTATTTCTTTACTCAGAGAGTGATAGCTGTGTGGAATGAGCTTCCTGTAGAAGTAGTAGAGGCCAGTTCAGTTGTGTCATTTAAGGTAAAATTGGATAGGTATATGGACAGGAAAGGAGTGGAGGGTTATGGGCTGAGTGCGGGTAGGTGGGACTAGGTGAGATTAAGAGTTCGGCACGGACTAGGAGGACCGAGATGGCCTGTTTCCGTGCTGTGATTGTTATATGGTTATTGTTATATGATTGCAGAAATTATTGTGTATGATTTGCCTTCTCCTAATTCTATTTATGTTCCTGAGAGCGCCTTTACCAGAAAGACTGCAGCAGTTGAAGAAGACTGTTCATCATCACCTTCTCAAGGGCATGAAGAGAGGGTACTAAATGTGGCCAGCACTGATCACATTTCTGAAAAGTGAACATGTAAGAAAAAATATTCACAGTCAACTCCCCTGCACTGCCTCCCTCTATCACTCTAGACAGGCTTCTAGAGTGTCTTCATTCATGCATATATCTGACTATCAGGGTTTTCCTGATTCCCCTGAGTCAGCTAAGCTAATACCAAGCCCCAACTCCTTGCAAAATTGTTTCTAACTATTCCTCTTCTTGACCTAGGATGAATTCAGATTCCCCCAAGCCAAACTGAATGTTTTCAACCTCGGGTATAAGTTTATTCATGGCCTTCCCTCTTACTTATCTCTCTGGCCTCCTCCAGCTCAAAACTGCACCCGAAACTCACTGTCTCTAGGCTCTTGTACAGCCAAACCTCTGTTCAGCTTTCTTGATGACTGCCTTTTGGCCTCCTGCAATTGCCTGCCTACTGTATACTTCTCTTGCTCTTCTATTTCTGATCCTTCTTTAAAACTGTCTCTTTTATGGAGTTGTTAATCACACCTTCAACATCCTCTCATTTGTCTCATTATCTTTTTTTGGATTGGGTTGCCTTCTAGGAGGCTTCGTAGGGAAACGGGGAACATAAATGCAAGCTGCTTTCAAGAGGCCCTCTTCCTCATCAAAACAAACGACACATTGTTTATGAACTGGTAATTGCTTGTTAATTTATCACACCATTATGACACCAATCTTGGTTAAAATGAAACTTCATTTCTGTGAATAATAAGTACTGACTCTTTAACTGTAGTGACTTTGTTATGAAACTGTATCTGATAAATAATTACAAGTTAGCTTCAAAATGATTTGAAATAATACATCGCTTCAGAGGTTCATGGACATTATCCAAACATAAAATTACATTAGAAAATTGAAATCAATGTGAAATGTCTCTGTGTGTATGTTTAAATTGCTTATAAGATTTCATTCCATTTCTAAGTCATGGGTAGCTGTCATTTTATGACATGGGTTGTCACTCACTCTGTTTCTGTGATGTATACAGTTAGACACGAAAGGGGATTAGAAATATTGACATTAGTATTACCGATTTAGGGAGAAGTATTTTTTCCTCAATCTACTGGCAGTTTCCTACCCCTGCAGATACCGTACATTGGATTGTATACTTTCTACAATTTCTATTATGTTTTCAGCCTTCATATAATGCTTTGAATACAAAACTATCAGCCGTGGATGATTTGGGAGCTCTCACGTCCCTGCCTCCCAGTTCAAGCCCCAGTCTAGAAAGTGAAAAACAAAAAAATGCTTCAGAGCAGGTGTTGCTACTGTAGTCTTTCAGACAAAATTTAAACCTGAACTCACCGAAGTCATAAAGTCCTAAAGCACAGAAACAGGCCCTTCTGCCCAGAAAGTCCGCACCATTGATCAAACTCTGATTTACACTAAAGCTATTTTTATTCTTCTCATATTTCCTCATCCACCAATCACCCACATACTAGAAGCAATTTAGAGTGGCCAGTAAACCTACCAATCCACACATCTTTGGGATGTGGGAGAAACCAGAGCACCTGGAGGAAAGTCACAGGGAGAATTTGCAAATTCCACCCAGGCAGCGCTGGAGGTCAGGATTGAACCAGGTTGCTGGAACAGCAAGGTCACGTTCTCCCTCCTGCTCTTTCAGCTGGATATGAGAACTCCCATGACACCATTTTTATGAATAAAGAAATGACTCCACTGACCTGGCTAATATTGATCTATCAACCAATATGTAAAAAATATTTCCAACACACACAAAATGCTGGAGGAATTCAGCAGGCCAAGCAATATCTGTGGAATAGAGCAAACAGTCAGCGTTTCCGGCTGAGATCCTTCATCCGGACTCTGAAACATCAACCATTTATTCCCCTCCATTGATGCCGCCTAACTTGCTGAGTTCCTTCATCATTTTGTGTGTTGATCATGATTTCCAGCATCGGCAAAATTTCTTGATTTGCCTCCTCCTCTTTCTATTTCTGACGTTCGTGGGAGTGCTTTCACCAGAAGGACTGCAGCAGTTGAAGAAGGCTATTTATTATCACTTTCTCAATAGCATTTGGAGAGGGCAATAAATGCTGGCCAGGAATGCCCACATTCTGAAAAATGAACATCTTTCATCTTCAGCTCCCCCTGCCACTGCCTCACTCTAGTCTGACTCCTAGAACCTTCATTCATGCATATATCTGACTATTCCAGCAGGGTTTTCCTGATTCCCCCTAAGCTAATACCAAGCCCCAGCTCCATTCAAAATCGTTTCTAACGATTCCCCTCCTTAACCTACATTGAATCTGGATTCTCATCTTTGAGATAGAAATATTTGTGCTTTGTTGGATCCCACTGTGCACGGGTTGGCTACCGTGTTTCCCACAGAGGACACCGAACAGTACAGCACAGAAACAGACCCTTTGGCCTACAATGCCTGTGCTGACTGTGATGCCAAATAAAGCTAAACCCATCTGCGTGTGATCCCTATACCTCCTTTCCCTGCCAGTTCATGTGTCTGTCTAGTGCCTCATAAACACAACCATCACGTCTGCTTCCACCATTTCCAATGGCAGCATGATCCAGGAAGCTACCACTCTGTGTAAAAGAAAGTGGCCATGCAAATCTCCTTTAAACTTTCACCCCTCACCTAAAATCTATGTACTGTAACATCTATCGTTTCTACCTTATTGACTGTCTACCTGTCTATGCCTCTCATAATTGTATAAACTTCTAACAAGTCTTCAATCAGCTTCCAAAGCCATTAAAAAATTCACGTTTGTTCGACCTTTCCTAACAATGTAATTCATTGGTTGTAAAATGCTCTGGGTGGAGGTGAAAGGAGCTATAGAAATGCAGCTTATTACTTTCGGGAGTGAACAGACTTTGCCTTGCTAGTACGTTCAGACAATGCAGAGTGGTTATAAAGGTTGCTCTGTAAATACACTTCTGCTGGTATTCCATAAACACATTGTGAATCCCATTTATAGCATAGCTGATTCATTTTATCGGTTTATATAAGTGCTTTTTTTACAATGAGTTTGAAAAACATATTCTGTGGGCACAAACCATAGCAAAAAGATGTTTTGTTTTAAGTGATGGCTGATAAATTTAGTGTGGAGATGTATGGGTTGATTAAGTCATTAAGTATTGTAATGGGAATTTGTTCTGTTATGAAAGCAAGGACACTTGAGATATGGGCCTTGTACCAAATACAATAAATGGACAATTAACCTGTATGTTGAGCACCTAATAGTAGTCAGGCCTCCAGGAGAACCCTTAGAACATAAAAATTAAAAGCAGTAGCTTCTCAAAGACACAAGTAATTCTGCAGATGCTGGAAATCTAGAGCAACACACACACAAAATGCTGGAGGAAATCAGCTGGTCATTGAGCCGCTTCTATTGAAAGGAATAAATGTCAATGTTTTGGGCTCCATCAGTAGTTTCTCAAGCAATTCCAAAAGATTGCATGATCCTGTACCTTACTCAGTTTTCCACCCCATTCCCATATCCACTACTGCTTCAAGGGTTGGAGAATCATTTCAGCCTTTGAGACTTCATTTGATATTTATATTTCCTGAAGTGGAGGCCACTTGGTCCATCAAGGATGTTTTGCCTCTCAGAGAAATCCCATTCCTGCAACAGAACTGGAGGGTAGGTTTCAACCTGTGTTGTCGGTGCTACATTCACACCCCTCTCAGGTATACCAAAGATCTGGGTGAAGAAACTGCTCCTTTCCCCAGTCTTGTTCTGTGTTTTATGAAAATGAAGGGCTATGTACAACGGAAGGGTTAGATTGATCTGAGAGTACTAAAAGTTTGGCTCAAAATTGTGGGCCCAAGGGCCTGTACTGTGTTGTAATGTAGGTTATATTAAATTTCTGACAAGGGTGTGTCATGTGGTTCTATCCTACATGGTTTGAGGAGGCAGCCTCTCAGCACTTAATCTGTGTAGTCAATGTTTCAGGATTTCTTGTGTTTCTTTGTATCACAATTTACTACTTTATCTGAAAGGTGGAATCACAAAGAGTGAAGCACACCTACAGTAACACACACAAAATGACAACACACCATTAGTAAACACACAAAATGACAACACAGCTACAGTAAAACACACAAAATGACAATACACTGACGGAAAGATCACAAAATGACAGGAAACCTATAGTATCACACACAAAATGACATAATATCTATAGTGTCACACACAAAATGACAGCATACCTATAGTAAGACATACAAAATGACAGCACACCTACAGTAACACACACAAGATGATAGGACACCATCAGAAGCACTCACAGAATGACAACACGCTTACAGTAACACATACAAAATGACAGCACACTGTGGTAAACTATGTATACCTGGCTGGACACGCCCCTCTGCTGACTGCCCCTGTGGCTCCTCCCACAGACCCCTGTATAAAGGCGATTGGGGCACTGCTCCTCCCTCAGTCTCTGAGATGTAGTGGGCTCCCTTTTTTGCTGCTAATAAAAGCCTATCGTTCACTTCCTGCCTCTGAGAGTTATTGATGGTGCATCACACACCTACAGTAACACACACAAGATGACAACATCCCTAAAGTGACACACACAAAATAACAAAACATCAACCTAACGCACACAAATGATAACATCCCAACAGTAACACACACAAAATGGCAGCACACATACAGTAACACACGCAAAATGACAGCGTACCGACAGTAACACACACAAAATGATGGCACACCTACAGTAACACACTCAAAATGACTACATCCCTATAGTAACACACACAAAATGATGGCACACCTACAGTAACACACTCAAAATGACTACATCCCTATAGTAACACACACAAAATGATGGCACACCTACAGTAACACACTCAAAATGACTACATCCCTATAGTGACACACACAAAATGACAGCACACCAAACCTAACACATACAAAATGACAGCACACCTATAGTAACACACACAAAATGTCAACACCCCAACAGTAAGGCGCACACAAAATGCACCCCAAGTGAGAATCATACCCCTACCCCTAGATGTTTGTAATCCAAAGGCGAATGTTGTGAGAGGGCAATTACGTCGATATTCCACAGATTCTACGACAGCAACACAAAATAACAGTAGCAGTAGGTTTTATCTCCAAAGTTGTTCCACTCCACACACAAAATATCACCATCAGTGGTCTTCAACCAATATCCTTTCAACACAAGTGGTACCACACCCGAGTTCAACTATGGGACATCTCAAGGTGGTGGCCACAGGATACTCAAACAGAATCCACGTATGGATTATCACCAACAGAAGCTTGTCACAAAGGGGACCCTCTTCAAGACCCTTCATCAGCACTAGAAAGAAAGATGAGGTCAGAGAAAGAAGGTGAGGGGAGGGGAGGAAGTAGTAGAGGGTGATAGGTGAGGGGCTGGGGTGAAGTAAAGAACTCTGAAGCTGATAGGTGAAAGAGGTAAAGAGCTGGGGAAGGAGGAATCTGATCGAAGAGGTTAGATGACCATGGGAGAAAAGGAAGGGGTAGGAGCATCAGAGGGAAGTGATGGGCAGGCATGGAGATAAAGTGAGAGTGGGAAATGGGAATGAGAATGGTGAAGGGAGGGGCAATAACTGGAAGTTTGAGATATCGATGTTTAAAGAATTAAAAAAATGGCTTTAGTGTAAACTAGACAACAGGGTGACCCGTTGGGGCACCCTTTGAGAGAAGGATAGTGCAGTCTGATGTGACCAGAATGTACATTAAATTTTCCTGAATGCTATTGGTATTGCTTTGCTTTGGAAATTGAAGATGACAAACTCAGTTTATTAAAGAAGAAAGACACATAGCTAGGCAAATACAGCTCCTCCTCATTTAACAAAGGACACTTCTGATGGCAACATTTCTGGTTGATCTGCCACCCTTGTGACTCTCGTTGTCATTTTGGAGATATGCAGTCCTTTCATGCGCCATCTCTTCAGCTGTTTGTTCTTTGTCTCTGATCTTGGAGATGTGCATTTCTCTGCTCCTTTGTCCCTTTCTCTCTCCTCCTTCTATGCCAGTTGTTGTCATTTTGGAGATGTGCATACCTCTCCTCCTCTGTCTCTTCTTCTCTCATCTTTTTTGTTCTAACTCTTTGATCCTGGAGTCATGCGGCCTTGACCTCATCCAATTCTTGTTCTCTCCCTCTCCTTGCCGCTTCCCGACGACGTTTGGCGTCATCTCTTGATCATAATGTCCCCCTACTCTTTCCATGTGGCATAATTCGACTGACCTTATTTTTTTACCCTAATGTTGGTTAGAAGATACGAAGCAGTAACACCAAAGCCTCCAGGATGCTGGTTATACTTGATGATGTGGTTGGCGCTCCCCTAAATGAACGTGATATAGTCACCACTGTCCTTTGACTGCAGCAAAGGGTTTGATGGGTGTCTCGAAGTACGTCATTGCAATAAGATTTAATTTTCTCTTATTGATGGGTGGCAGTTAGATCTGTCCCAATCCTGCACATGCTGAATGTGACTGCTTGAAATTGAGCTGCCCTGCCCTTACGCTCCGGTTGGTGTCGCTGTAATGCATCGTTTGCGCTAATTGGAGGTCACGAACAGACAAACAGAGCATGAGAGTTTTAGTAGATAGATGGTTGTTGGTTGGTGTGGACTCACTGGGGCTGACTGGCCTGTTCCTGTGCTGTATGCCTTTATTTATTTATTTATGGGGATACAGTGTGGAATGCGTCTTTCCAGCCCTTCAAACCGCACCACCCAGCAACCCCCCGATTTAACTCTCGCCCAATCGGGGGACAATTTACAATGACCAATTAACCTGCCAACTGGTACATCTTTGAACTGTGGGAGGAAACCAGTGCACCTGGAGGAAACCCACATGGTCACATGGAGAACACACAAACTCCTTACAGACAGTGCAGGAACCTTTATGACCTCTATGAGTTCAGTTCTATGTCTTATCTGAAAGATTACAGCAGCAATACTGCTCTGACCCAGCCCAAGTCTCAAGTACACCTGCCATGTTATCCCTGTCGTTGCACTATTTATGAGCTTTGAAATTTTGACTGAATAATTGTGGGTCCCTGCCATCCCATAGAGTCTGCAACGGACAGCTAGGTCTCAGCTGAACCCAAGGCCCTGTTTCAGACTTCCTTGATGATCTTGTCCCAAGTATCTGTTTTAAAAAGTTGTTGAAGATCATAGATATGAACAATTTCAAAAACTTTTTAAAATTACAAAAAAATCAAAATATTAACTGTCTACTTGTCTGATTAGAATTACTAGAGAGTATAGCTTTAAGATGAAGGGAGGAAAAAAATTAAAGGTGACATGTGGGGCAACACTTCATACAGGGGTGGTGGTGGAAGCAGATATTGTCAATAGCGGAGTTTAAGAGGCATTTTCGCGGGCACATGAACAGGCAAGGAATGGGGGGGCGATGTGGATCATGTACAGATAGATGAGATTAGTTTAATTTGGCATCATGGCTGGCATAGTCATCACCATACCATCCCCCACCCCTGAAAAGTATTCACTGGCATGTTCATGTATAGAGAATCAAAATGCAAGAGGACCTCAGCAGGTCATCAGGCAGCATCTATGGAAGGAAATAAACAGTAGATGTTTTGGGTTCAGACCCTGATGAATGGTCTTGGCCCTAACCATCAACTGTTCAACTATTTATTTCCCACCATAGATGCTCCTTGATGATCTGATGGGCTCCCCCAGTATTGTGAGTGTGTTTGCTAAGATTTACAGCATCTGCAGAATCTCTTGTGCTGCACTGTTCAATGTTCTGTAAAATGAATCAAACACATTGATGTTAATTAAAATAATGAAGTAAAAAACAACTCACCTCAGCTATATTCTTCTCATGCAGGTTAGTGACCCTATCCTTCGAAATATGCAAACTATGGTTGGCATAAAACTACAGGGGCCGTGTACAAACTGTACCTTCTCCTCTATTCAGCATGACCTGGAATCATTCCTGGTGGGTCTCAAACCCGTGCATTTTATATGTGTAGTATATAGCCATGGAAACTATTGCCATACCAACCTAGGAGATACCCCGCACCCCCCCCCCCCCCACTTCCTCCATGGTGGCCCTCCTCTGGACAGGTGACTGCAGTGCGAGCCCATTTTGCAAGATATTAAAATTTAAACATTTATCTCTTTTGGTATTCAGCTGAAAGCACAGATAATGGTTTCATCAGCTGCTTGTGAGTCAGAGAGGCGTGGGTTCAAGACCCTCTCCGAGCAAGAGCATAAACATCTAGATTGGTATTCAATCAAGTGCTAAGGTAGGGCTGCTCTATCAGATACCCTGCATTTCTGATGAGATGTTAACCTGAGTTCTTGTCTCAGATATGAGTAAAATATTCCATGTCACTGTATATTTGCAGGCCTGGCCAAGATTTAACCCTCAGCATGATACTTAAATATTGCGAAGCTTGCTGTGTATAAATTGGCTGGTATATTTCCTACTTTACAACAGTGAGTGCATCTTAAAAGTATTTCACTGGCTGTAAAGTGCTGTGCTGAGGCCATGAAAGCTGCTATATAAATTCAAGTACTTCCTTAAAAATTACTCAAATCTAAACAAGATTATCAGTTTTCCCACCCCACCCTTACTGCGTATGACATAAATTACATAATTATTTCAAAATCCGTCATTTTCCAAACCTATTTAAAAATATATTTATAGTACAAATTAGATGCTGGAAAAATATCTTATCCCTTTGAGAAATGATTTGTTCTGAAAGCATTGATTGGGGAAAGAATCAAAAGCAATCATATTGCATCTCAATTAATTACCTTGCAATTCAGTGACTTTTGCAGATAAATGCAACAACTATTAGCACAGGGAAATACTCTCAAAATAGTAAATAAAGTCATCGACCGGTGAATCAATATTTTTGTGTGGTGAGCTAAGGGTGTTGGACAAAACATTGGATGAACTGCGTGTTCTTGAAGACTGCAATGGACTCTTCCATGTTGAAGTAAACAACTGGAGAAGACAGACCATTTTTAAATTTCAGCTGAAAGGCCGGCACTTTTGAGAATGCAACACTCACTCAGTGGACAACGAAGGGAGGCTCGCCAACACGATTTCATCAGTGTTTGCTGCGAATCTCAGTACCAGGAAAGCACTCCTAGATATATTTTTCATAACATTTCTGAAGAGCCTTTGAAAGATAACATTGCCCCCTTGGCAGACTGAACCAAGAAACAAAGACTGATTATGCTACAAGGCAGCAGAATTGTACAGTAAGTATGGCCGCTGCCTCACAGATCCAAATAACTGGCTTTATTTATTTGTTCTGAATGGAGGAAAAGCCCACCTCACCATTGAGCACGTCTTCAAGGAGTGCTGCCACAAGAAATCAGCATCCATCATCAATGACCCCCCACCATCCAGGCCATGCTCTTCTTTTGCTGCTGCCATTCTGAATGAGGTACACGAGCCTTTGGTCCCATGCCTCCAGATTCAGGAATAGGTATTACCCTTCAACCATCAGGCTCCTGAATCAGTGTGGATAACTTCACTCACCTCAACAATGAACTAATTCCTTAACCTATGGACTCACATTCAAGGACTCTACAACTCATATTCTCGGTATTATTTATTTACTACTTTATTTATTATCAATTTTCAAGTTTCAATGTATATTTATTATCAAAGTATGTTTGCAGCATTAGACCCTAAGGTTTGTCTTCCCATGTACAGCCATGAAACAAAGTAACACCATGAAAACCGTTCAATGAAAACATCAAACACCGAATGCACAAACGGCCAAAAAGAGCGAAATACACAGAATACAAAACACCAAACCAAAGAGTTATTGAACAGTCTAGGAATGTTCAGTTTAGTTCAGTTCAGTTTAACACTGTGTCATTCACTGACCGCAGGCTGCAGAGCCAGTCCACCAGAACTGGGCCCCCCCTCCCTTTCAAAATCGCAGTAACCAGAAACCAGAAACACATCATAACATGAACACAAAATCCAATCCACAAATCACGTCAATTAAATCTTGCCCCCAAGACCCAAGACTCCAGCACAATCCTCTGGCAGCTTCGAGCGAGAGGCAGAGAAAGACATTGGTCAAACGCAAGCACATTCCTCCAGGAACCGTGAGCGAGAGAGCAGTTTGTCTTCTTTTCCGTGTACGTTGTTTGTCAGTCTTTGTGTTTAGTTTTTTATTGATTCTATTGTATTTCTTTGTTCTACTGTGAAGGCCTGCACGAATGTGAGTCTCAGGGAAGTATACGTATCCTAGACATACATGTACTGTGATAACAAATTTACTTTTTGAACTTTGAACATGCTCATCAAAACATTGAAACGTTGACTGAATTGCAGGATTTGTGTCAACAACTATGTCAAATATGCAGACATGGTCAAGAGGTTCACTTGCTCAGACTAAACATCGGAATGGGGAAGAAAAGTGATCTAAGTGACTTTGACTGTGGAATGATTGTTGCTGCCAGTCAGGATGGTTTTTATATCTTAGAAACAACTGATCTCCTGGGATTTTCACACCCAAACCTCTGGAGTTTAAAGAGGAAAGTGTGAAAAACTAAACAAAAAAATCCAGTGAGTGGCAGTACTGAGGGCAAAAATGCTTTGTTAATGAGAGAGGTCAGAGGAGAATGGCCAGACTGATTCAACTAACAGGAAAGCGACAGAAAATCAAATAATCATGTGTTACAACAATGGTGTACAGAAGAGCATCTCCAAATGTACAACACGTCAAACCTTGAAGTGGACCACAAACATATGCTCAGTGGCCACTTTATTATGTACAGGAGGTACCTATTAAGATGACCATTGACTGTACGAAACTTAGGTTCATTCAAAAGCAGGGCAGGTGATTATCTGTGGGCAGATGATGAGGGATAATGCTCTTATATAATGTTTACAACACAGAGATAGACCTTTCAGTCCAATAGTCTCTGCATTATCCTCCTCCCACCCTTCATATCACTTCATCAATATCTAACCAGCTTTCTTTGAATGCTAACAATGGTAACAACTTCCTATGGGAATGACTTTTGCATTTTCATCAGTGGTTAGTTAAAGAAGTTCCTCCTGAATTCCCTGTTAGATTTATTAGTGACTGTGTTATATTGATGGACTTTGATTCTGGTATTGCCTCAAGTGAAAACATGTTTTGCCAACTCCGTCAAATACTTACGCAATATTACTGACCCCAGTGAGGATATCCTTCAGTCTTCTAACTGTAAGCTTTTATTGCTTCCAAACAAAGCTGCTTCACATGGCTCTGTGAATAGCACTTATATCTTTGAAAAGGGTTCAAATACCACTACAGAGACTGGAATGTAAATTTTAGACAGATGTTTCAGTGCAGTAATAAAACACAGTCTCTCAGGTAGTAACAGTAGTGAGATCACTCATGTTGAGTATTACATTCTCCTTAAGGGTTGTCTATTGGTGGGTCTTTAGGTGATTGTAGAGGCCAATCCGGGATCCACATACTCTGCCACTTACTGATCGCCACAGGATTTAGTCAAGTATATTAGGATGGATTTTCTTAATGGAGAATGCCTGTGCGTGACTTTGTTTAACGTGGGAAGGCTGATACATGGGCAGCCACCACATGGTCCTTGACAGATTGGGGTCAGGGTCCTTTGCCATGGAATGCAAGATGACTGGGACTCTTCACTTTGTGGCCTTCCTCCACCTTCACTGTGCCATCATCTTCTACCAGCTCCACTGTTGATGACTTGGTTGGATTGGTCTTTTTCTGAAACTTCGCCCTTGACTTCACCACCATGGATGACCCTACTAGAGTGAAGCAGCAGATGGGTAAGCTCCAGATGGCATCACTGTCGGGATCTTAAGTGCTCATAAGGCTCTCCACCATGACAAAGTGATGATCCTTGGAGAAGAGTCTCGAAAATGTGATGTTAAAACAAGGCCTTGCCTATCCTTTTGGCTGAATTCAGAGGATGCCAATGCACTGTTTCTTAGGAGGGGTATAAAAACTCTCCCTGTTGTATTAGACCTAGACAACATTTACTCCAAAACAAATATAGACAGACTGGTCTGGTTCACCACTAATAGGAATGTTTCATCTCCAACTTCTCCAGCTGCTAAAATAGTAATTCTTCCTCTCTCCGCCAATGCTGCTGAACAGGCTGAGGATTTCTAACCTTACCTACTTTCTCTTTCAGATTTCCAACATCAGCGTTTTCCTGCAATTTTGTGATTTAAAAAACTTTTTTCCCCATTTAAACACTAAGAAATAACAATATGAAGAATAGAAGTAAAAGTAATATCACTACATTCTGTCAACTAATCTTCACTGGAAGGAGCAGCTGTTCTTTCAGAACGGCATGGTAGTGTAATGGTTAGTACAATCACTCTACAGCACCAGCAGTCACCAATTGGGGTTCAATCCCCACTGCTGTCTGTAAAGAATATGTATGTTCTCCCTGTATCTGTGTGGGTTTCCTCCAGGTGCACTGGTTTCCTCCCACATTCCAAAGACCTACAGTTACGGATAGGGTTAGTAAGTTGTGAGGGTATACTATGCTGGTGACGGACACTTGCAGTTAGCACCTAGCACATCCTTGCTGTTTGATTTGACACAAACAATGAGTTTCACTGCATATTTCAATGTCTCAATGTACATCTGACGAATAAAACTAATCTTAATTTTGTCTTTATGTACAGGCCCAGATGTACTGATTCAAACCAATGTCATTACACCTCCTTCAGAGTAGGATATGCCAGGCTGAGTTCTCATGGGGGACAGAGTCTCAACCTTCAGTCAGTGTATATGCAGTGTTACTTACCTGGACTGAATGCCTTTTGGTTCCTTCAGAAGAGTACAACCGGCTTGATTCAGCCCATCTGACAATGACATTTGCTCTGCCATTAGAGTCACAACACAAAAATAAACGCTGAATTGACTGGGACTCTGTGAAAGGTGCTATAGAAATGCAAGGGTTTTTTTTTCTTTCACAATAATAGGCTCACACATTGCTGCCTATGGCAAATGAATGGAAACTGTTGTGGGCAAGTTACAGTACAGTTAAACTCCTTATCGTCTTTTGATGAAGCGTCTCAGCCTGAAACATCATCTGTACTCTTTTCCACAGATGCTGCCTGGCCTGCTGAGTTCCTCCAGCATTTTGAGTGTGTTGCTTGGATTTCCAGCTTCTGCAGATATTCTCTTGTTTGTGATTGAACTTCTGATAACTTCTCTTTAAGAAATGTGCTTTTGAACTCAATGAACTAACAATTTTATGATCTCTTGAAGTATTCGGCGAAATTGACTCTCAGGAACGCAGGTATGGAACCTTGAAGCAGACACAAATTGCCCATCGCTGGAAGAGGGAGTGTCAGAGCCAACTTCAAGCCAGATTAATGTGTCAAAGTCCAAGAGCAGAGAACGAACTGGAATTCAGCTCTAATACTCTGTGCCAGTCAAGGTCCCCCACCTGAACCCGTCCCATATGCCTGTTTGACCCTTCTTCCTCTTTTCTTGACGCTACCATTGGACGGAGGTGCAGGAGACTTGGGTCCGTCCCACACCACCAGGTTCAAATACAGTTGTTAACCTCCAACTTTCAGGCTACTAGACCGACACAACTTCACTTGCTTCAATGTAGAACTGACTCCCCAAACTTTGGGCTCACTTTCAGGGTTTTCAGGTAAAACAGTCCCTAGAGTTTACAGTAAACTGAGCAAAAAAAAAAAAAATAATCCAGTGAGTGGCAGTTTTGTGGGCACAAATGCCTTGTTAGTGAGAGAGGCCAGTCAGAGGGGAATGGCCGGACTGGTTAAAGCTGGCAGGAAGGCACCAATAACTCAAATAACCACGTGTTTTAACAGTGGTGTGTGGAAGAGGGTCCCTGAATGCACAATATGTCAAACTTCGAAGTGAATGGACTGCAGCAGAAAAAGACCAAGAATATACCCTCAGTAGCCATTTAATTAGGTACAGGAGGTGCCCAATAAAGTGGCCACTGAGTGTATATAATCACCCTGAACCATGAGAATGCCTGTAAGCTTTCCTATCTTCCTGACCCCTGGTGTTCTGCTGAGGCTTTGTAAGGGATTTGTCATAGCACATTAGGAGTGTTGTGAGTAGTTTTGGGCCCCATATCTAAAAAGGTATGTGCTGGTGTTGGAGAGGAGGAGGTTTACTAGAATGATCCCAGGAATGGAAGGATTAACATACCTTTGCTGACTCTCAGCCTGTATTTGCTGGAGTTTAGGAGGAACTGTGGAACAGTGGAATTCCATGCTACAGACAAGCTATGGAGGAAGATGTCATTGGGCATATTCAACCAGCAGGTGGATAGGTTCCTGGTTAGTAAGTGTGTCAAAGGTTATGGGAGGAGGCAGAAGAATGGTGTTGAGAGGCAACACCAGCTATGATTGAAAGGCAGAGAAGACTCAGTGGGCTGAATGGCCTAATTCTGCTTCTATGTGTTACGGATTTATAGCCTGGGAGAAAGAATGCATTGCAGGAAATAATGGATTGATTAGATTGCTCTGAACTGGCAATGATCAGCATAGGCTAAATGGAATTCTTCCAAGTCATGAGAAGGATGAGAAAAAATAAGCAAACAATCCAGTACTCTCTATTTTTTTCATAATAAAAATGTCATGGATTACAAAACCTTATGATTGGCAGATTGGAAATAGTTTATCAGTCCTGCATTTCATTCAAGATGATCCAAGCTTCTCCAGTATCTTCACTTCCAAAGCCTCGTAATTCAGCAGAAAATGTGCCACATTTTCCAAGCAGCAAATCTGGATCTGTTCTCTTTGCTTTTACTGGTGGGATTACTTATTGGCTTTCCTTAGAACTCCTGTTCATGTGGGTTGCAAGGGGGACATTTTAATTGCCTGGCATAAAACTTGCTGTGATGCATAGAAGGACGAGAAAGCAGCAGGCCCTCCAAGCAACTGGTAAGCTTCCAGTGAAAATCTAATACTTGTAAGTTTGTGCAGCAACTTTAACTTGTCTCAGCACAGGAGCAGTTAAAGTTTACTGCTCCTCGTTCAAGACACAACACCAGGCAACTTGTTATTCATGGTTTCAGTGGTAGTCTGGTGGATGGCATTTCACCTCTGAGTTAAAAGTTCCTGGGTTCTAATCCCGCTCCAGTGACCTGAATATAAATATTTTGGCTGCAGCTCCTCAGCCTTAGGCAGTGGAGATTAAACTGAGCCTGCATCTAGTCATAAGAGTGGAAACGTACAAACTCCTTACAGACAGCAGCAGAATTGAACCCAGCTCGCTGGTTCTGTAAAACGTTACGCAAACCACTACACTACCGTGCCACAAATTCTTGGTTAGGTGCTTTGAGACCTTATGAAAGGTACAAATCTTCTGTCGCAACCAGAATATGGTTAGTTGCAGGAGATTTTGAAGTGTATGGAACGGTGGCCGCACCTGCATAACGCACTCCACAGAATAATTTGGTTCATGACAAGCACCCTGAAAGAAGTAGTCGCAAGTATAAATTTTGTTAATGTCTATGGATTGAACAAATACACAGATTTGATATAATCGGAGCTAGTGATGGGAATGCTCCAAATGGGTTTGTAGAATTAAAGTTATTTGTGATCTTTTTTTTCAAGTAAACATAGGTTTAAATCTTGGGGCATTCCGGAGTTCGAAGATCAATTCTGACGATACCTGTAAGAGTTTGTGTATTTTTTCCTTGACTGATTGGGTTTCCTCCCCCAGTCCAAAGACTTGCCAGTTACTAGATTAATTGGTCATTGCACATTGTCCTGTAATTAGGCTAGTGACAAATAGGTAGGTTGCAGAGTACTGTGACACATTGGGCCGGAAGAGCCTGTTCCACACTGTATCTGTAAATAAAATAAAAGAATGGAAATGATGTTGAGTGAATGTAACAAAGATAAATATATTTTTTTAAAGTATAAGGAAATCTACAATGCATTTATCAACCAAAGTTGCAAAAGATTTGGGGTTAAAAGAGCATTGGTGCTGCTATTCTTAAAACAGTTGGAATGTAGTTCATTTGAAATTATTTTAGATTTTAATGTATTATGCATTGCACTTGATGGCTTTAGCATGTATATCAATACCTCATTAAGAGTCTGTTAAGATTTTCAATATGTACAATATATCTTTTTGCATTATGCATATGATATGCATACTAGATTAATCCCTGTTTATTAATTTTTCATATTTCACATAGTATATATTACATTTTCATATGGTAGCTAATGCAATCATATTCATTTGTATTTCATTCATATTGTAAGCAAATCAGTATACTACATGATATACTGTACCTCCAATTAGTCAGCAAGCAAATTATGATTCATATTATATATTCTTAGTATTAATTTCCAATTACATTTTGAAGAAGAATTTATTTTCACCAAAGTGAGCATTGTTCACCTTATTATAAAGTTGTTTGCTATCTGACCATTTGATCAAGCATTCCCAATAAAGAAAGTAATTCCCTGAATATTAGCTCAAGAAGATAAAACAAAAATAATAGGTTTTTTGCTTTGCCCATATTTTGATATTCTTACCATCACAATGTAGTAAATTTTAATTACTTAAGTGAGAAAAATAATCCTCTCTTTTTCTCCCTTTCTTCCCCCAACATTAACAAAGAGTTTAATTTCTTTCATCACCAAGCACAAGCTCTGAATAAAAACTAAAATTAAAATACATTATTTGATTTCCATTTGACAGTGCTAGCCACAGTTCATGGATTTGGAATTTTACTCTGCAAATCCAGGTGCTTAACAGTGAATGTATTGAATAACTTTTCCTTCCTCCGCTCTTTAAGCATATTTTTCAGTTCCTGCTTGTGGTGAAATGCCTTGTCTCTTAGCAGCTCAGAGCAGAACGTTGTGAGTAGAGGAATTATAACTTTTTACTATGGTCATAAAGTGTGAATTAACTTGTAGTCAAGGATTTGGAAAATGTAACTTATAATTTGATAAAAGAGTGGATGAAGAATTAACTACTGACAACAGAGTATTATTCTTGCCGTCATTCCAAAACCAAATGGTATTTTCTTCGATATCATTTTTGTAAATTAAAAAGCAAGGAGTACAGGTAACATCATTGAGCCTGATGACATACCATCTGAGTATGCTGTGTTTAATTTGTATTATTTCTGTGGAAGTATTGATAACGTATATGATTAATTGTAAATTTTGAGTGAAAGCAGAAGATACTTAACTTGTAGAATTAGTACCTGAGATAACGAAACAAGATAGCTCCAACATTGCCCCAAAGAAGATTGCAATGCCTGGGATTAAAGGCCTGATCTATCCAAAACTGAACCAGAGAAGATTGCAAGAATTGCAGGAGGCTAATTAACTGTTGAGCCTGTTCCTCCTCGCTGATTTAGAGACCCTAACTCTGGAATTTTGTCATTGTGCTATATTGCTTGATATCTTTGATTAGCAACAATCTATCAGACTCAGATTTAGAAATTACAGTTGAAACAGCTTCAGTTGTATATGCAGAAGGGAGTTCTAATTTTTGTGAATATCTGTCTCAAGTCATTTCTCCTAATTTCACTGCTAAGAAGCCTGGCTTGGAAGTTTATGACAAGTGAGAATAGCTTTAGCTGTGTTTGTCACATGTACATTGAAACATCCAGTGAAATGCGTTGTTTGTGTCAATGACCAACATTGTCCGAGGATGTGTTCGGGGTAGGTTGCATGTGTCATCATGCTTCCAATGCCAACCTAGCATGCCCACACTTACTAACCCATTATTAAGCCGTAAATCTTCGGAATGTGGGAGGAAACTAGAGCACAGAAAGGAAACACACACATTCATGGGGAGAATGCACAGATTTCTTATCTTCTTCCTCCTTAGTTAGTCACTTGGACTTGATGATGGCTTGCTTTCATTACAGTGGTTAGCGAGGTGAATGTGGGAATCACAGACTGCCACAGACAGGGAGAGGGTGCTTGACAAAGCAGGAGGGATGAGAGTGGTAATGCAATTTGCAAACATTCCACATCTACTACCCTTGCAGTGTGTATGGACAAAGCCAGGCAGTGAGTTAAATGCCTTCTCAAAAATCACCCAAGATGGAAGCTTTCTCATTTCAATGAGATCTTACTTGTGAAAAGATATTGCTGTTTCAAGGGCAAATAAAGAGCGGGTGGAGATGGAAGCCTTTCCACCGTGCACTTCAAATCAAATCCATATTAACCCGTGCAGGAAATGATACAAAAAACAGCTTACGTACAGGAAGTGATGCCGATGCAAAACAAACTGCAGCTTTAGAGGCCAGAACACTCCCCACCTGGCATTCTTAGGATGTCAAACATAACTACTGAAAATAAATGTCAAATGATCATTTCATAGAAGACCTACAGCACAATACAGGCCCTTCGGCCCACAAAGTTGTGCCGTACGTGTCCCTACCTTAGAAATTACTAGGCTTACCTCTTGCCCTCTATTTTTCTAAGCTCCATGTACCTATCCAAGAGCCTCTTAAAAGACCCTATCGTATCCGCCTCCACCACCATTGCCAGCAGCCCATTCCATGCACTCACCACTCTCTGCGTAAAAAACTTACCCCTGACATCTCCTCTGTACCTACTCCCCAGCACCTTAAACCTGTGTCCTCTTGTGGCAACCATTTTAGCCCTGGGAAAAAGCCTCTGACTATCCACACGATCAATGCCTCTCATCATCTTATACACCTCTGTCAGGTCACCTCTCATCCTCCATCGCTCCAAGGAGAAAAGGCTGAGTTTACTCAACCTGTCTTCATCAGGCATGCTCCCCAATCCAGGCAACATCCTTGTAAATCTCCTCTGCACCCTTTCTATGGTTTCCACAACCTTCCTGTAGTGAGGTGACCAGAACTGAGCACAGTACTCCAAGTGGGGTCTGACCAGGGTCCTATATAGCTGCAACATTACCTCTTGGCTCCTAAATTCAATTCCACGATTGATGAAGGCCAATACACTGTATTCCTTCTTAACCACAGTGTCAATCTGCACAGCAGCTTTGAGCGTCCTATGGACTTGGAACCCAAGATCCCTCTGATCCTCCACACTGCCAAGAGTCTTACCATTAATGCTATATTCTGCCATCATATTTCATTAAATCTTTGGCAACAGAAGGATAGTCTCAAAAAACAATCTTACTGCACAGTCTTTAACCATTCTCATGTTGAGAATATGGACCTTGATGTTCCTGGTGGGATTCAGCAAGAATTCTGGGCTAGTTAACCATGAGGAGAGGCTGAGCAGATTACCTTGAAGCCCTTTTGTGGCATGATCAGTAGAAACATACTTCCATTGGCTTTTCTCAGTTGATCACCTGATCCATTTGATCTTATTACATACATAAACATGGAATTTCCCTGTCTCATTAAATATATAACCGAGCACAACCTTGCTGTTAGTAAAGAACTTGATATCATCCACTTCTTTGGTTGTCGTCTCTGCCATCTCAACTGCTAGAACAGCCGCACCGATTTCAAGCCTTGGCATGGTGAGGTCTGGTTTTCAAGTAAGCTTTGCCTTGCCCAGGATGAATCCAACTTCACCATATCCAGCATAGAAGATGCAACAAATCATAAACACGTGAAATTCTGCAGATGCTGGAAAGCCAAAGCAAGACACACAAAATGCTGAAGGAACTCAGCAGGTCAGAATATGGAAATGAATAAATAGTCGACATTTTGGGCCAAGACGGTTCTTCAGGACATGCTTCTTTCTTTTGAGCTGTAGATGGTGGGATTGTTGTGTAGGTTCTTGGAATTTTCAAGTCTATAAGATCCTGAAGGGAAGAACACCACTGCTGCCACTGCTCACATTTCCCTTTCCCATTCTCAAGTATCCAAGGTCAACTCTCTTAACGTGAAGCATTCCTGGATACTGATCGGAGCAGCAAATCCAAGAGAGTCAAATGGGCTACTGATAGTCGATAGCTTGCCACAACGTGTAAAGCATCCTTTGATATCAGAGACCTGGAAAGTGAGGATTTCGGTAACAATGTCCAATCCAAGGCCCAGACTGTACTGCATAGAAGGGAGGTCCTGTCCAAGATCAAGATTCTGTAAACCTTTGGCCAGATCTTCAGATGGAAACTGTCACATGACTTCAGCACTACTGGATGTGATCTTTTGCAGCCTGAAACTAGACTGTGCCAACATGTCTTGTGCTGCTTTCAGCATGCCGACTGTTTCATCTGCACAAGAAAATGATTTGAGACCACCATCTACATAGAAATGCTTCTCTATGTACCTCCGTGCTTCAGTCCTGAATTCCTTCTCTCCCCCAACAGCTGTCCTCTTAAGGCCACAGATTGCCACAGCTGACAAGGGACAGCTACCAAATACATGAACTCTCATTTGGTACTCCAGAATATCACTGTCCAGTTGCACATCATGGAAACACAAGAACCTGAGGTAGCCTTGATGAACCTCTCTTACTGGGAAGCTGTGGAACATTTGTTCAATGTCTTTCTTCACTGCAACAGACTCAGTTCTGAAGCACATGAGGACCATGAGCAGACTGTTATTGAGGTCTAGACACATTGTTCAGTGATACACCTTTGAACCATACACTTGATTTAAAGACAATTTGTATTTGTGCGAGTTTCTGGCAGTGGTTAACATCAAAGTTGGGCAAAAAACAATTTTCCTTGCTGACATCTGGTGGAGGTGCTAATTCAACATGACTGTTCCTGAACTCTGTGTAATGATCTTTCATTTCTGGTTTCCTTCTTAATTTGAGACTGAAGAACGTGAGTCGACTGTGAGCCTGTTCTCTGTTGTTGGGTAGGATTTGTCATGGAGAATTGGAACGGAAGGGGAGCTATCCAATTGTTTGACTCATCTTTGCTAAACTCTATTCATGATCTGAAGGAAGACCTCATCTTCAATGGAAAGTGCCAGTTTATAATCATCTTCTGAGTGACAGAAGATCAGCTTGCCAAGATCTGGTTGAGCAGAGGTCAGCACGTCAGGGCACTTGGGTTACTTACCTACAATCTTCTTATATAGATTCTACTCTCACAGGGTCTGAAATGACTCGAGTGCCCATTCTCCACTTTTAAAACATTCAATCTTAAGTGTGTCGACAGTGGGCTGATGAGCAACCATTGAGGCAGACTTCATCCACTGTGACCCAACTCGGGTCTAGGCGTTGGGCATAAGATGCGTTGTGCCAACCATTGCGCTGTTCATGTACCTTATGTGCATGGATAGTGTCTCTGCCAAGCATGAGGACAATCTCAGCAGAAGAGTCAAGTGGGGGTATCATATCAGCTAAGAACTTAAGATGTAAATGACTGTGTACAGCTTCAGGAGTTGGGCTTTCATCCCTATTGTTGGGAATATGGTCGCACTCAATGAGGGTTAACAAGGATAGGCAGGCCTCCCCTCCTATTGTCTCCAAGACAAATCCACTAGCTCTTACTCTAGCAACTTTCAATGTTCCACAACATGTCTTAGAGTGTACGGGGAAACAGAGCTCTGAATACTGAATATGCCAAAGAATGGTGATTTTGCTCTGATCATCTCCTATCACAAATTTTTTACTCTGGATGTCGGCTAGACATATTATAGAGCAGGATTTGCCTTGGAAGCCTTTCCCGCATGCCTCTGTCCATGAGGAACTAGCTACGTCTGATGAATGCTTAGCTGGCTCCCCGCTGTGCTCTGCTGTGTGTGTGCTGGAACCAGTAGTAGCCCAAGGTGCTGGACCTGAATGAAGTGCTGATACAGGATGTGCTGGTCACTGTTGCACTCAGTGCAGTCTCCGATAGCTTTACAGCCTTTTGCTTGGTGTGCTGTTGAAGCACAATATTCTTTTAGAATCTGCCTTCAGTCTGCAAACATTTTTGCTCTGAATCCTGTGCATTTTCTTAAGAGGTGAAGTTTCTTATGGACAGGGTATTGTCTTTTGGGGCTCATGTTACAGAGTTTTCTACTTCAGTTTTGTTGACCGTGACAGGAGCTCTGGAGGCCTATTTCTGAATGGGGTGTTACCAGAAGTTGAAAGCGCAACACTAGTGTCATTTCGCATTTCTGCATGGCACCAGATGAATTCCACAAAGAATGAAAATGATGGGGGGTGGGTATGATGCTTCATTTTATACCCAAACCCTTCAGTTACCACATTTCTTGGATGTTCTTCAGTAAATTCTCCACTATAGGGTTTATTCCTCTTGCTTTATCCAAGAAACACAGTCCTAGTAACTAATCCTCATTATTTGCAGCTTTTAGTTCCAACAACAGATCTGTAAGCTCTTGTAGCTTCTGTGCTTCTTTGTGTGAGAGCTTTGGAAAAATGTCTAGTCTACTGAAGAGAGGTTCTTCAATTGCCCATGGAGAACCACAGGCCTTCCACGGCATTGCAAAAGCTTGACTTCCAGGACAGATAATTGGCAGACTTGTTATCATACACTTTTAGCCCTGCTATGACTAGGTCTCAATGAGTCAGACACCAAACCAAATCTAATGCATATGTGGCTCCTGAGTGAGAGTATTGTGGAGACTGACTTGCCAAATGTGTTTCCTGGGATGGATGGAAGTTCAGTCTGTCCAGGTCTATGCAGATGGGATTAGCATCTTTAGCAACTCTTGTCTAGAACTTAAGACCACAAGACGTAGGAGCAGAATTAGGCTGAGGTTTTTGCCATGGTGGAACTGAAGAAAGGGGTGTTGAGGATCTTTGCTGCTGTAGACCTTGGCTGTCAATACTTGGACTATGCAAAAGACATTTTGGCTGTGTTATGTGGACAGCTTCTTCTTGTAAAGCTGGAGCACTGTGATTTTTATAGCCAAAATGTGTTTGGCCATACTCTTTAGGAAGATATATTTGTTGTTTTGATGGCAAAGCATGACTGACTCTGGTTATAGCCTCACCACTGTCTAAGTCATCTGCTACTCCATACACCTTTGCCTCTGCTTCATGTTCTTCCTTGAGTACACTTAATGCAGCATCTACATGCACTTTCTTCATATCTATACAAGCTTCCTCCATTTCCATCTCTACTTTGCGCTTGGCATAAACTGCTCTCATTCTTGCAGCTTCAGCTCTGGTGTGGACTTGTGCTGCATCTATGCTAGCCATGGACCTGTTTGAGTGCCGTGAAGACTCAATAGATGCACCACATTCTGACTTCACTTGCAGGTTTTAGTGATCAGTGTTTCTTGTGTCCGAATCTGAGATTGTCATCCATGGTACTCAAACACGTCTCCAGTCTGCAGGAGAGGCATTTGAAGATGAGTTATCTTTCCTCTCTACTGCCCTTGCAGTGTTGAGATAGCTTTTCAGAGAGTTAAACACCTTCTCAAAAATTACCCAAAATGGACTCTTTCTTCAGGGTTTTTTTTAATGAGATCTTACTTATGAAAAGATATTGCTGTTTCAAGGGCAAATAAAGAAAGGATGGAGATGAATGATTTTCCACCATGTGCTTCAAATCGAATCCAAATTAACTTGCGCGGGTAAAGATATAAAAATCAGCTTACATACAGGCAGTAATGTTCGTACAAAACAAACTGTGCTTCTAGAGGCCAGAACATCACATGTTCCAAATTAAGAGAGTCGAGGTACTTGTGCTGTCTTGAATGCCCCTCCTCCATTTTGAGTGGGTCTGTCCTAGGGACTTCCAGAAGTCAATGAAAATTGACGTTTTCCTAAAGGTGGTCTGAGAACTTTCTCAAGCAATTTCCTCTGTGCTCCCAATAATCTCTTGTCTTGTTTGTGTATGTATCAAATGTCTGGTGCTGAACAGTCCATTGGAGCAAAGTAAGTGTAACTAGGGCCTCATTACTGAGAACTTTGGCCTGAAAGAGGGCACTCTGAAAATTAGAAAATTGTAGCTCTCGCAAGCCAGAAAATTTTTTTTAAATGCTGTCAACACTCAGCAGGTGAGGCTCAATCTGACAGAGAAATAAGGAAATTTTTGGATAAAGAATTCTTCATCGGATGATGTTCTTATTGGTTCAGTTATTCTGCCAGTGCCATTATAGATTTTACTGAGACACCATTGGCGATACTCTCCTAATTCTGTATCCCCTAATCAATGCAACTACTTTCTCACTTTTTATCAGCTCATTTATGTTAAAAGGCTCTTTATTAAATTCTTCAAGTATACAACTAATTTTCAAACAACCTGAATCAAATCCAGGATCTAGAAATAACAACATTGAAAGTCCACAATTCAGTTAAGACCTTCTAACAATCCTTTCATGCTGTTCAGCTTCTCCTGGGAGCTTGACAATTCTCAGACATTCAATTGTAACCCTGATTATTTTTGTCTCCACAGTGACACCTAAGCTGGTTGAACTCTTCTAGACTATATTGGCATTCCTCTGGTCTGTCACTGCTTGGCTGACATTCTTTTTGCATAGGGCTTCTTGTAAATTTTTCTCTAAGAGGGCCACAACCTGTCGTAGGATTTGGAGATATGCGTGTCTCAGTGACCCGGAGGGCTTTGTGCTTTAGCTCTTGGTAGGGTCACCCATGCCAAACAGATCCACCATCCTCCAGGTTTGGGTGTTCGGCTCAGGGTTAATAACCCTGACTAGTCAAAAAGTTGTTACAGAAACAGCAGTGAAGAGTCCATCTACATCTGTGTGTGATGCTGTGGATAGACAGGCCCTAAACAACAGCAGTGTGATGGGAAGTAACTAACTCTTGTAAATTTCAGTGGAGTCCCTTTGGAGAATTTGCTTATTGCTTCTCTCAACATTTTGGAAATTTCAATCAAATCATTCCTGAGCTTTCTAAATTCCAAAGATTATTACCCTATTTTGTGCAATTCTCTTTTGTAATTTTGATAGTTTCTGGGTATCATTTTATGGAGATATTTCAGGTCAATTGGTAACTATCTCTGGTGAAAAATCATTGACTTGAAATGTTGACTGTGCATTACTCTCCACAGGTACTGACTGACCTGCTGAGTGTCTAGCAATTTTATGAATGTCTAGCAAAAAGAAAAGCAATTTTTCTTCTACATTAGATATCTGGCTTCTGCTGTACTTTGCTTTGAAGATACCTTTCTGCTATGATTTACAGTAGTCTAGTCTATGTGAATCTGAACCCAGTTACACAGGCATAGGAAGTCAGTAACTCTGATATCGGACAATGTAGCTCTGTGCTGTGGTGCCTTTCATGTGCATTCTCAGGTGATGCTGCCAATTTGGTTTGTAAAACATTGCCTGCCGATGAGGCTGTTCAGTGATGCAGCAGCTAACTGTGAGCACTGTTGGCTCACAACTCCAGGGAAATTAAAAGGGGTGAGATGTAAGGCATAGACTCAATGGGTCTAATGACCTCTTTTGAGGTCATAAGAAAATATGAAAGAAATATAAGATATCAGAGATTGCTAGTGAATTATGTCTGTAACCACTTGCTGGATATATATACATACACACACACATTATGTATATGCTTTATACCATAAAACACAGGAGCAGAATTGGGCCATTTAGCTCATTGAATCTGTTCTGCAATTTGATCATTTTTCTGCCTTCTCCCTGTAATCTTTGATATCCTTACTAATCAAGAACCTATCAACCTCCACTTTGAATATACCCAATGACTTGGCCCCCGTAGCCGTCTGTGGCAATGAATTCCACAGATTCACCGCCCTTTGGCTAAAGAAATTCCTCCTCATATCTGTTCTAAAAAAAATGCATTCTGAGGTTGTGTCCTCCGGTGCTAGCCTCTGCCACTATCTGAAACATCTTCACTACATCCACTCTAACTAGTCCTCTCAATATTTGGTCTGTTTCTATGAATTACACCCTGCACCCTCATTCTTCTAGTGCTGTCCCACTGGAGACTATTCTTCAAATTGTCTTTGAAGCTCATGAATGGACAAGATTCTTTCACCTGCCAGCAGTCTGCTCCCAGCACAAGACATCCTTTGGAATCTGAGCATCTCCCATTCTGATGGTACATCCAATCCACAAGCTGCTCTCTCAGCAAAATTGCCCCACCCACAGGCCTCAACATTGATCACAGCAAATGGTGACAATTGACTAGATGAATAAACTTGCTCCCAAATTACTGTTACTTCAATTTGGACACTCATATTATTGTTTTTACTCATTTCTTCAAATTGTAACAATAATACACTTGGTACCTTTTCTAGCGGTATACTTGTCTAACTTTTGGCCATAGCTTTTCCCACATTTGATTATGTCCTCTGTAATGCTCATTAATTTTAACGTTTATATTTTAATATTTTTTTCTCTGATATTATTCAGGATTTGCATAAATAATTTACGTAATCAATCCATGCTTTATATGTCCTTGACAGCCCTGTGACTGCAGATTAAGGCGCAGCCCACATTTCTAAAAATATTGGCCCAATAATCATAACTAATTGTAATATGTCATTTATTCCGAATTTGTGCTATTGTTGGCAAATATTTGCATGTTTAATCGGTTGAACGTGTACGGAAAATGAAAGCATCCCATATGTTGTTGCTGTAGTTCTGGTGCTCTGGCTTAAATGCAAAGATTTAAACAATTACAGTGTTGAACCCTGCAACTGGGGAATGATAAGGAACTTAACCTCCACTCGTTTTTCTCACTACCCGACCTGATGTTTCAAAAGAACATTCTACTTTACCAACTCATCAAAGGGTGATAGATGAGACAGTAATTAAAGCGCCGGTTCTGTTTGGTCGCACAGTATCTGCTCTTCGCAACTGATCTGTTTTTATTTTGATTTCCCTCTCTCGCCAATTATATTTTGGTAACTATTTGCACGGTTCTATCTTATATGACAATCGGCTTCGCAGGACTTCATTGCAGCCCGTGCGCGCTCCGCCTCGCGGGACGATTGACGGAATGATGGTCCCGCCCACTCGCGAATCAGCGGCATCTTCGCCCGTCGCTGATTGATTGACGCGGCCACGACTAATAGAACCCGCGGATCTCCCCGGGCTGCGGTCTGATTGACAAAGGCTCCCTCCCAGGGGCGTTGATTGACAGGTGCTGGTTGCTAGCAGGTAGCGGGTTGAGCTGCTAGTCGTGCTCCTGGTTCTCGCTTTCCACATTCCTATCCGAGGTGACTGAAGCTCTCTACAGTAGTTTGCATCGGGCTTGGGCAGATGCTCTGAACAGCGGGTCCTCACCGAGCTCTTGGCAAGGGCGGTGGAGGTGTGGGGCAACAGGTGGACCGGGTCGTGGATGGTGTCCATGTCAACACTAGACCGGTAAGTGGGACTCAGCAGATGACAGGAGGGACCGATACCATGGGTGCGAAACGTATCCGTTACAGACATATCTGTTTCCCATGCGTATGAGGTAATTTCGTTGTAACCAGAGCTACCTCTTGTTACTTTGTATCCTGTTCTAAAATTAATTTTCCCCACAATCACTTTGTTATTATTTCGTTTATCACCATTCATTATTTTACATTATTTAATTTCCCCATTCACAGAAATAAATTACTACTTCTGTGAACATTGATGATCTTTCTCAGTGTGTTTACGCGGGGACAGGGGACGAGTTTACGAACATCCCATATTAAATTGAGTACCTTGAGTTGAGCATGACTGATAAGAAGTAGACTTTTTTTGTTGGTTTGATCACGAAGGGCCGAAAGGCCTCCATGTGGCTTCTTTGAGCAGGAAGGACCTCTGTATTGTATTTTCCAAGATGCTGTACCGAAAAGCTGAAAAATATATCTTTTCCGAGGGTACTGTATTTATAAGGGATCCTATAATATTGATAAACTGCCCTACTTGAAAAGGTGGAAAAGTCACCATCATTAATTACGCACAACCCTGCAACGAACCGAAAGGGGGGAATACTTGGCACATTTCCTCTCCGCCGGTGAATACCTGCCAACCGAAGGTCAGTTATCTTCTCTCCGAGGCAACGGGCGGCGCTTGCGGTCTATTTTGCCCAAGTGGCGAGAAGGGTTAACCGGGAGCGCGGGGGGTCTAACTGGAACTCCTCGTGCCGGAGCGTCACGGAGTCATTGCAAGATGCTACTACACGCCATTGCACGCACATTGTCTTATTTCCCATCGTAAGTAACTTCCTGAACAGTGATTTAGCTGCTGCAGGTGAACAATTGCAATAGGGGGACGAATAATGGTATTCACTACTTTTTGTTAAAAAAAAATACCCGCTGAAAATCAGCAGAAAGCTCCCTGAAAGCGCGGGTCGCTCATAAACAAACACTGTTAAAACTAATGCATTACAAACGCTCGGACTGTTACTTCAAACATAAGATGCGCGTAGGTAATTGCCGGAGAACTTGCACCGGTTCGCGAAGCTTCCGACTCGCCGAACCTAACAAGACTAGTACCGTTTTTACCCTGTGTCTTCGAGGAGCAGAGACATTGCATTGTAATTATAAATACTGTATCGAGGTATATTGCAAAAGGAAAATGTCATGCAGAATTCATGTGCAGATGTGCACGGATATTTGTAATCCCACAGCCTAGTAATGTGTCGTAGAATTGCAGTGATGGTAGGGAACCGAAGCTATTTGGTGGAGTTATTTTCTGTCGACTTGTTTGAACAGGACATAAAACCCTCCGGATACGTCTTAACTTGTCGAACTAATTTTTCTACACGGTCTCCCCCATTGCAGTGGGAGTGTGTGGAGGTGTTCGATGCTTAATAGCAGCAGAAATGATCAGATATACGACTGAACAAAAATGATCCCAGCTGTTGCCTGGGTTTGCGAGAATTGAGTGGGAAATGAGTCCTGAGCTTATTAAGCAGGGATACAGGAAAACTCCCAATAACTTGCTGTCTAATACTAATCGAGTTATTCATTGATCGGACGCTGCTGGGGTTGTTATAGATAATGAGGTTCTTTTATCAATTGCGCCTGGCAGGGCTGCCGTCCGAACTGAATTGAACCTTTACGCTCTGTGCGTGGGTACTTAGCACAACGGCCACTCTCTTGGCTCTGAGTTAAAGTCCCAGTCCACGTAGTTGAGCTTGCTTTATACCGCTTTTTCTCCACAACTCGAGGACGCCTCGAAATGCTACGGGGTCAACAAAGTTCCTTCCAGCTCCAGCCGCTGTCATGAAATGGGAGCCGCAGACAGGGATGTAACGTTGGCCAGATATTTGTCCGGACACTTGGAATAATCCTACTACTGAAAATAAACGTACGATTTTTGAATGAGCAGAGGGCAGCTCGTGTTCACTGTGGTGTTGTATGCTTTCTCATCCACAAGACAGCTCTGTCCCCTCAGTCCTGCACTGAAGTGTCAGCATCGTTTTTACAGTGCAGGACTGACTGGAGAAATGGTTTTATGGTTTATTGTTGTCGGCTACCCTGAGGTACAGTGGTAAAAGTTTGTGCCATCCAGCAGAACATCCCACACATGTACATCTAGGTAGTAAAAGGAAAACATTTCTTATTTTAAATATTTAATAAGTGCCCCTTTATGGGCTTAATGTTATGAGATCCTGAAATATGCTGCATGAGTTTGTTTTTTCACATAATTAGGAATTTTCTCTTCCATCTTCTATCATAACCATTCTACTTGAAAAGCTTGATGTTAACGCAACCGACACATTTTACTTTGTTTCAGTGTAAGCATAACAAATAATCTTGAATCTTGTCAACTTGCAACTGAGCTGTTTTGGGTGTAAGTTGCTATAGACCTGTAAAGACTTGTTAACCTTGATAACACCAACATTTTAAGTAACCTGTTAAAGATCACCTGCACTGGGTTAGATGGCATCAAGAAGTATTTACTTGGTAATGTTAGATTTTTTTAAAAACTTTTTTTTGGGCATATAAGTGAACAGTTAATCACAATTTTAGGTCTGTTTTCTGGTACTGCACACAGGGGTTTAATGATATTTGTGCACAGTTCTCTAAAACAATTTGAGGAGCAAATTGGACTTTGCAATTTAAATTTAATGCAGAGTGGTCATAGGATGATGTAGCATTGGAAGGCCATTTGGCCCATTGCATTCCTGCTTACTTTTTGAAGCTCCCCCATCAGTCAGGAGAAGACAAGTGGTTAGCTGATCATAATGATATCTAAGGAGATTTTCAATTTGCAGACAACTTTTATATTTGGAATTTTACCAGAACTAGTAAGAGAGAAATTACTGTGGTTTTAGGTTGGGACCAATGATGACATGCACTCAGTTCATTTCTGAAATTGAAAGGTGCTGTGCATGAATTCTTAAGATAAGGTATTGCCACTGCAAGCCACACCATCTAAATGGAGTGAGATCTGGGTCTAGTGGCAAGGAAGGCTGAGATATTGGAGACTGGATTCTATTGCATGCATGTGTCCTCAATCTACAATGATCTTATCTCTATGTGCACATATCTCAGTCATGTATCTTATTCCTCAACCCTCCCTCCCTTAAGTCTACCCCACCTACGCATTCTTCCCACCATTCCTCTTCCCCCCCCCAGCATCATCTCCCTCTGTACAGTAATTAAGGCAAGTAGCATCAGAGAAACGTCTACATTTCTTGTATCAGTGAAGAAAAGGGTTATATTCACAAACTGAATTTGTGAATAATTAAATGCAGAATCAAGTTTAATATCACTGATATATGTTGTGAAATTTGTTTTGTAGCAACAGTACACTGTAATATGTAAAAATTTCTATGTTACAATAAGAAATTTTTTTAAAGTAGTGCAAAAAGACACCAAACAGTGAGGTAGAATTCAGAAATCTGATAGCAGAGGGGAAACAAGCTGTTCCTAAGATCTTGAGTGTGGATCCTCAGGCTCCTGTATCACCTCCCTGATGGTGCAGTGAGAGGGTTCATGCCCTTGGTGGTGGGGGTTCTTAATGATGGATGCTGACTTTTGAGGTATCATATTTTGAATGTTGCCTCAATTTTGGAGAGGCAAGTGTTGTGTTAGCACTGGCTGAGTTTACAGCCGTCTGTAGTTTTTTTTTTATCCTGTCCATTGGCACATTATACTAGATGCTGATGCAAATAGTTAGAATGCTCTCTGGAAAAACGATTTCACGAGAAGTGTATCGCAACTGCATTTTCCGAGAGCAGGTTTTAAAGCTTCAGTAAATTAAGTTTTGTTCATTAAGTGGAACTTTCTCACTGCTGCCTTTGGGAAGGATGTACAGGAGCATTAGGTCCCACACCACCAGGTCAAGAACAGTTATTAAACTTCAACCATCAGGCTCCTGCGCCAGTGTGCATAATTTCACTCATCTCAACTGTGAACTGATTCCACAACCTATGGACTCACTTCCAAGGATTCTACAACTCATGTCCTTGGTATTTATTTATTTATTTATTTGCACAGTTCGTCTTCCCCACACTAGTTATTTGCCAGTATTTGATTCAAATGTATTTTTCTGTTCTCTTCTACTGTGAATGCCTGTAATACAATTAATCTCAAGGTAGTAGATGATGACATATGCATACTTTAATAACAAATTTACTTTGAACTTTGAAAGATTCCACTGCCAGTGAATCCTGTTCTGGCCAAGGTGCATCTCTTGGGAATGTCAGCTGTGGCTGGATGGATGACTTTTTTATCTGAGTCAGAATGTGTTTTCTGTTCAGCTCATCTCCTGAAACTGATTGTACAGAACTAGTGCATCATGAAATGTGCAATTTTGCTTGATGTTTAGCTGAAGTCTCCCACTTTCTCAAGTTGATGAAAAGATCTCCAGGGATGATTTCTGAAGAACTGCAATGGAGTCATCCCTGGCATTTTTCACTCACAGCACTTCGTGTGGTTGCTGTCATGTTACTGATCAGGTTCTGATCAGATTGCTTTTTGTGGGAGGTTGCTGTGTGCACATTAACTGCAGTGCTGCTTGCTTTGGGTTGTAATGACTTTGGTTTATCAGCACGCTTACTTGAAAGAGTTGTGAAAGCAGCTAGTGAAATGCAAATGAAAGCACTTTCTTGTGTTACTAAATGCACATTTTCACCATGTGGGAACTTGCTGTGCAACTGGTTGCGTATGTCATAAGAGTAGCAATACTTGAAAGCATACATTGCCTATGAAATGCTATCAGTTAAATAAATGCAAATAATTTTGCTCCCAAAATTATACTGTGTTTTTCTAAGAATTGTTTCAAACCCCACCACCCCTGTAAATGTGGTGGGTGACTTGCTCCCATTGCTTAATAAGGTAGATTAGAGCCATGATTCTGTGATGTGATTATGTTTGGTTAGGCAATGACACCTCATAATACTACTGTTCTATTGTGCCAAGCGTGGAAGTTTTTCAGAAGCATAATAAAGCCTTGGGAGCAACATAGTGAATTGGTGTTAGATATTAGAGCTATCACTGTGTGCACTCACAGAGGAAAGCTGTGGATGGTGTCTGCAAGTGAGAGAAATCTCTAGCATGCTTAGGAGAAGGACAATTACATAACTGATTAGGTTAAGTTGCTGAAACATCCAACAAGGTAGTTTTTCAGGCAACTCTGACCAGACCATGAGTAGCCTTTCTGATACCCATTTAATTTATTTAACCCCTAACTTTAAGATTGCAGTACTCTCCTCTATTGGCCTCTTGAGCAGCTCTGAATTTAATTGCTTCACCATTAGCAGCTGTGGCATCATTTGAAGCTCAGGAAATTTGCTTAAAATTTCTGAAAGCTCATTATCCCATCATGTTTGTGGGAGACTGCTGTGTATACTTTTGGAAATAGTAGCAATTTTGCAATGACTGTGAGGTGGTCTAGGATTTGCTGCATATTTTTTGTTTTAACTTGATCCTGGCTTGTTCACTTGCCAAAACATCCCCTTATGAGATTTTGTGCTAAATTTTGTTTCTTAGCACATCTATGAAGCACTTGGGAACATTTTAAAGCCACTGAGTGAATTTTAAAAAATTCACAACATGCTAAACAATGCAGTGGATGTGAACAGTAAACAAGTGACCCAGGTTCAAATCGATCGCTGTCTGTAAGGAGTTTCTGTGTTCTCTCTGTGACCATGTGGGTTTCCTCCAGGTTTTGCCTTTCCTCCCACATTCCAAAGATGTGTGAAGCAATAGATTACTTGGTCACATGGGCCGCGCAGGTTGCATATAAACAAGCAGGGTCAGTCTTATGCTCATTACCCCTACTGGGGCATAGGATGCCAACAGCAGCCCACCAGAGTGTCCTGCCCTGGGCCAGTACTTCATGTTGTTCCCAGGTGTAGTTCATCTTTGATGTTCTTTTCTCTCCCAGGGTTGAGGTCTGCGGAACTCCAACAGAGGCTCTGTACACTGGTGTTGGGATGCCCCAATCAAAGAGAGAGACATTTTTAACCATTTATTTTTCCAAAATTTACTGATCCATTCCTGTCCCTTGTATTGTAATGTTTTCTTCACAGTTTGCAAAAGAGTGAAGGGCCCCTCTATATATCCACTGGTCATAGGAATGGCTTTTATTAATTATTCTCAAGTTTACTTCAACTAAGTTTCAACTGTGCTTGTCTGGAGTTGTTTACTAGATCTGAAATGGATGGACAAACTTCCTTGCAGAGGATTTGTGAACTGTGTTTTTGTAAACTAAATTGGTTTATTGGTGTCATGTATAGCAATATACAGTGGGGAAAAACTTGGTTTTTCAAGCCATGTATACAGATAATTTCATTACATCACTGTACTATGAGGTGGTGGTACTATAGGGTAAAACACAAAACACTGCAGAATAAAGTGCTACAGTTACAGAGAAAATGTAGTGCAAGCATACAATAAAGTGTAAAGCCACAGCGAGGTTGAATCCATCGTATCATACCGGGGATGAAGCACTGGATTTATAACAGCTGGGTAGAAGCTGTCCTTGAGTGTGCTGGTAGATGTTTTCAGGCTTTTGTATCTTCTGCCTGATTGAAGGTGGGGGAGGGGGTGGAAAGAGACAAGAGAACTGGTGTGAAAGGAGTCTTTGATTACGTTGACTGCTTTCCTGAGGCAGTGAGATGTATAGAGAGGCCATGGAGAGGAGGCTGTTTTCTATGATGTGCTGAGTGGTATCTGCAACTCTCTGCCATTCCTTGCCATGATGGGCAGAGCAATTGCCCTACTAAACCTTGGTGTTTCGGGATAGGATGATTTCTATGGTTCATTAATAAATAACCTTTCACAATCTGGTGATGTCATTGTTGCCATTATTGATCTGTCTCTGTAGTTGACGTCTTTGAATACTAGTTCAGTGGTTTACCCGCTGTATTGTGCATCCTCTGTTCTCTGGAAATTGATGGTCAGAGACACATCAGAACAGTTTTGCTAAGATACTCCTCTCTCTGGCTGTATTAGTGATAATCTGACATGGTTAAATGTCTGACCTCATGCCTAAAATGATTGGTATTGAAATGAATAACATTTCTGGACTGCAATATGTTCAAATATTATTGCATTACCTCACCTGTGTTTGAAGTAATTGGGTGTTTTAGGAGAAATATTTGTTCATATGAACCAATCTGATTTAAAATATTTAAATAATACCTATTTCTCTTTCCCTCTTTCTCTATCATGCTATCCACAAATTTCACTCTCCCTGGCTCCTTCTCTAACCAGCACCCCCATCATTTCCCTTTGCTAGATTCTTCCCTCCTCCCACCTTCCCACAACCTTGCATTGAATGGTGATAATGTGTGACGACACTTGCAGACTGCTCCCACCACTCATGGATATGTTGGTTAACGCAAAATGATGCATTTCACTGTACGTTTTGATGTTACACATGACAAATAAACTTGAATCTTGAATATAGCTTGTTGTAGTTGCCAAGTTTTCCTGAACAGAGGAATTGATTTCGTTACTTTCGTTATTTACTAATGTCTCATACATTAGTAAAAATCTTTACATTACATCTCTGTCTAAATGAGCAATTTATAGTAATTTGTAATAAATAGTATGTACAACAGGACAGTCAGTGTAGCATAGAAATACAATTGTATCAGCGTGAATTAATCAGCCTGATGGTCTGGTGGATGTCCTGGAGCCTGTTGGTCCTGGGTTCAATGCTATGGTACTGTTTCCCAGATGGCAGCTGCTGGAACAATTCGTGGTTGGGGTGACTCAGGTCCCCAATGATCCTTTGAGCTCTTTTTACACACCTGTCTTTGTAAACGTCCTGGATAATGGGAAGTTCACATCTACAGATGTGCTGGCCTGTCCTCACCACTCTCTGCAGAGTCCTGCAATTGAGGGAAGTACAGTTTCCATGCCAGACAGTAATGCAGCCGGTCAGGATGTTTTCAGTTGTGCCCCTGTAGAAACTCCTTAGGATCTGGGGACCCATACCTATGAAGACGGTTCATCTTCAACCGTCTGAGATGAAAGAGGCATTGTTATGCTTTTTTTTCCACCACACAGCTGGTATGTACCACGTGAGATCCTCAGTGATATGTATGCCGAGCAACTTAAAACTGTTCACCCTCTCAACCCCGGATCCATAGATGTCAATAGGGGTTAGCCTGTCTCCATTCCTCCTGTCGTGCACAACCAGCTCCTTTGTTATTGTGACATTGAGGGAGAGGTTGTTTTCTTGACATCACTGTGTCAGGGTGATTACTTCTTCTCTGTCGGCTGCCTCATTATTATTTGAGATAAGGACAATCCGTTTCAGCAAATTTTAATTAGCAGATTGGAGTTGTGGGTGGCAACACAGTCATGGGTATACAGAGAGTAAAGGAGGGGGCTTAGGACACAGCCCTGAGGGGCACCTGTGTTGAGGGTCAGAGGGGAAGAGGTGAGGGAGCCCACTCTTACCACCTGCTGGCGATCTGACAGGAAGTTCAGGATCCAGCTGCACAAGGCAGGGTGAAGGCCGAAGTCTCTCAGCTTCTTGTCAAGCCTGGAGGGAATTATGCTATTGAATGCTGAATTGCACTGCACTGGCTTTGACTTGCGATACTCTGAATACAGTTGCAGACATGCTTCAGTTCTCGTGCAACATGTCTTGAGCCTCTGAATTGAAAGGAGATCAACTACTTGAGTTGTAGAGAGAAAGCTGTTTCTGTAACTGAACCAAAGGCTCCCTAGGAGGATAAGAGTAAATGATAAGAAGTATCGACAGAGCACATTATTGACCCGATCTAGACTACGCTGTTGGATTAGGCTGAATTGTGGAAAGTAACACTTGAATCTTAAATTTGTCAAAAGCTACTAAGTGAAAGGAGCAGAAAGAGAGCATCAAAAACAATCAAGAATCTATTGATATCCCAGGAGATGAAGACAGCTGTGTCTCAGCAGCATTGAATGCTTAGCTTTTGCATTTGCTGTTGGTTTTGAATGTAACAGTGGGCATCACGGTAGTGGTTAGTGTGACATTATTACATCTTGGGGCATTGGAATTCAATTCTAGCATCCTCTAAGAATGTTGGTATGTTCTCTAGTGTGTAGATGGGCTTTCTCTGATATCCTCCCAAAGTTCAAAAACACACCGGTTCGTAGGTTAATTAGCCATTGTAAATTGTCCTATCAGTAGGCTAGGGGTTAATTTGGTGGGTTGCTGGCCAGCACAGCTCGGTGGGCTGGAAGGGCTTGTTCTATGCTGTATCTCTAAAGTAAAATAAAATTAGAGGGAAAATAGGTCAGGAGGGCCGTTGTATCTCCCTGACACGCTGCATACATACTGAGCATCATTATGGATATAACAGCCAGACTGTGGCTTCTACAGTAATTGCTCTGCCTGTGTTCCAAACTAAAACTGGACAAAATTATGATTCCATAAGAAGTGACTGGCTCAATAGTTTGTTGGAGGAGGAAAAAAGGGAAAAGAATTCAACTGATTTTGCTCTAAATTCCATGTGATCTTTCGAACCAGTTTGGGGCGAGTGTACGGATATCTTTACCCAGAGGGTTGTAAGAATGTCAAGCTTAAGGGAGCGACTACAGTGAAAAGGCAAGATTGGTTTGAGAAGAATGACGTGGAAGGAAGTTTGGATACTGGGGAAGGAGTTGGGTGAGATGAGTCTCATAATCAAAATAAATTTGCATTATAACTAAGACTAATCTTTTCTAAGGCCTGATGACTTTATTCCACCTTAATCAAAACTTTCTTAGTCATGAACGTGACTTTGCTGCAGGCTACTTTGATAAACACGGTAAATTGGAGATCTTATAATAATCTGCATCCCATGCCCCAAGTTGCCTATGTGTTATTTCTGGGCTTCTCTATTTACTGAAATACCTGACAAACTGATGGTGGTTTCCCGTGTAGTCTCATGAACTCCCCATTGTTGTTCTCCTGGCTCAGTAATCGTGAAGGACCAGCAGAAAGTAGGGTTCATTCCTTTTCCTTGCCTTACTGATGGCTCATGCATGAGTGGCCAAATTTAATTCCATTGTTCTAGTACCTCATCTGGACTTTGCGTCTATCTCAAGCTGGCTTGTGCACAAAGAACCATATCAAGCACAGACTGGTGTGCGTGTAAGTGTGTCTGTTATATCATGCTTCAGTGGGGTAGCTGACTTGGGTAACTGAGCTGGTCAATTCACCAGGAACCTAATATATAACATTAATATTCATCAGTAGAGATTCCAGGGTTCCTTTGTCTCTGTTCAAACAGCACCTATTTTTGTACATTCATCTGAAGATAATTCCTTGGGTAGGATGTGCTATTGGTGCACATTTATGGACTTCCTTGCCTCTTAAAACTACACACATTTGAGTTCTGTTGCATTGCTATTTAATATATATGTAATTTGACAGATTAACCCTGCCGGTAGCAATGTTGTCAATGCCCAGTTATTGTTGACTGAGAGAAGTGTTGATAGAATTAGTGACATAGTTCATTTTTTAAATAGCAATGGGACCTTGAACAGGGTAAAAGGAATTACTGCGTGAAAAAGACCTGTGTGCAGCTTGAGCAACTTCTACTAACTTGACAGTTGGTCAATACAATAATGGATTTGTTGACTAATAGCAATCAATCTCTGAGCTTACCCACTGTTTAATATCTCATCTAGTAGCAATTTTTCCAGCAAAGCGCAGCACTGCCAGTATTAATATACTTTGAAAATTATTTAATTTTCCTTCCGATATGCTGGTTACTTCATTACGTGTCCTGGAGGCTTGTCAATGCAATGCATCTGCTGTTTGACTCACTTCTGTGTCAATAAGACCCACTGGCTCTTCCTTTTGATCATTTAGTAGCTGCTTTTCCCTCTTTAAGTTGGTTACCAGTGTTGGTACTCCAAATCTCCAACAATCTGGCCTTTCAGCTTTGGTTCCAAGCTATCAGATTTTCTGGAGTACTGGATATTACTCCTATTAATATCACTACACACTTGTCACATGTACAATGCAGTAGTATAATAATACAGTGAACCTGATGAGTTTAAAGGGACCACGTTAAAGCAGAAACTTGGTGAGTTTTGGCATTTGTTTTTCAGCTCGTCACAAGCTGAGGCATGCAAGCATCATGAGCGTATCTTCAGCCGCAAAACAGCCTGTATTCCAGACCCTCATCCTGGCTGTACATCAGCTGTGTTCCAATCTAATGAATGGGTCAAGTACTGAATCAATGGGAATTAGTCTTGCAGTAACACAGTATGGAAACAGGCCTTTCAGCCCAACTTGTCCATGCCAGCCAAGAGAGTCCCATTCGTCCATGTATCTCTGAGCCCCTGTTATTTGTGTACAAATTGAAACATCTCTTGAAGGATGTCTTTCAGATATTCAAAATTTCTGAAAAATTGAATTGGAGTTTTTCAGCCATGAACAACCCACAGCTTCTCACTTTATCCCCAACCCACCTACTTTCCCCCTCACCTGGCTTGACCTTTGAACTTGTTTTCCTTCCCTCACCCCCAACTTATTCTGGCTTCTTCCTCCTTCATTTCCAGTCCTGGTGAAGGGTCATGGCCTGAACAGTCAACTCATTATTCCTACCCATAGAATGCTGCCTGACCTGCTGAGTTCCTGCCGCATTTTGTGTGCACTAGCAGGAAATGTTGAACTTTTCTGTGGATTGGTGCACAGTCAGGGATTAATCAAGTGGTGGACCCTTTGGTTTGTACTTTGCATCTTGTGTGATGGGCTACATTAAATGAGGTTAAGTTAAACAGCAACTCTTGAGGTCTGCTCAGGCAGAATTGAAAGTGGAAGTGATTTACCTCTTTTCACATGGTGCTGCATAGCATCTCGCTGACTGACGGTAATGAAATCCATGTGAGGCTGTGAAATTATGGTCAACACAGCAAAAGCAATTCTGGCTGGTGCACTTGGGTGTAAGTGAAAAAGTGTTTGATAATTTGTAATTGCTGCCAAATTACTTAGAGCTAATAAGTCATAAACACAGAAGTGGACCCTTAAATCTATTATGTCCACACAGAGTACCAATCTGTGCTAATACACTGAAAATTGTAAAAATCTAAAGGGAAGATTAGCTTTCTTATCACGTGATGTTGAAACGTATAGTGAAATGCATCATTTTATATCAACAACTAATAGTCTAAAGATTGAATGGGGGCAGCCCACAAATGGTGCCAACATTGCATGCCCACAACTTACTAACCATAACCTTTAGGTCTTTGGAATGTGAGAGGAAAGTGGAGCACCCAAGGGAAATCTGCGTGGGGAGTACATACAAGCTCCTTACAAGCAGCAGTGGGAATTTAACCTTGGCGCTATAATATGGTGCACTAACCACTATACTACTGTGCCTCTGTCTCTGAGATCTGATGGTCTTAATCCTTCAAAATTGATCTTTAAACTTTTTTTTCTTTTGTGTAATCTAGGTTTCACTCTCCTTATCTGGCTTTCTCAATACAGTTTAAATCTAGATTTTCTTCCTGACTGTACTGAGGCTTCATTTCTCTCTGCAGAGTTCTTCCCATATTTCCTCCAGAGGATGGATGAGATGACTGATAATGGCAAGGTCACACTCTCAAATGCCTGTGATAAAACTGAAAGGGATGTGATCATGATATTGTGCCATTACATTAACCTCAGAATCTGGATGATGATAGTCAGGGATTCCTTCATAAAGCAATATGAAATTGGTAAACCAATAATAAGTGATATTACCAGGTCAAATTTTAATAATGAAGCTAATTACTGAGACTTTAAACATTTCTTCTGGTTAAGAGTAAACAGTTCACTGAATAGGAATTGCAATGTGTTCAATGCAGATTGAAATAGATAATGAAAGCTTGCTCCTGACAAATGAATTTTCTGTTTAAACCTTTTTCTTGTTGCTTGAGAGTTTGTATTGTTCCATGCTTCTGCAATGCTGCAAATGAACAGTGTCAGGAGTTGAAGACAGGAGAGAACAAAGGAAATGTATTCTTCCATGGTTGAAGAATTATTTACGGCTATGTTCTGGACACTGACGTCTGCGTATAGGTTTGTGTTCTCTCGCGTGAAGAGATTGTCTTTTGAGGAAAGTTTGGGCTTGTACTTAACGGAGTTTTAAGAGAAATTGGAAGTATTCCTAATGAAGCTATTCTGAGGGAGCTCAGTGTGAAAGATGATAAAGCAGTTTCCACTCATGAGATGGATATTGAAATCTTGAACTCTAGGCTGACATTAATTTCAGAATAATGATTATTAATTTTGACATATGTGGAGTTGTTCTTGGAGAATCCATCAATTCATAAGCCTATCTCATGCAGCTGTGGACATTGAATTATTCAATGTGAGAGATTTTTGCTCTATGGGGGAATTAGCAGGGAAAGAATTGAGCCATGGTCTTTATGACAGGGTGACTTGAAGAGCCACATAATCTGCTTCCACTTTGGTTTCTTTTGTTCTTGTGTCCATAGATTAGATTTTCCCAAAGCGTTGTGTTGGATACTTGTTCTTAAAACACTCAACTTTACAATGTTATCTGGACCTTTGGTTGCAGCGCTTGTGTCCAAGGTTAGGCTGCTGTCCTACTCAGAACCAGAATCAGGTTTATTATCACCGGCATGTGTCGTGACATTTGTTAACTTAGCTGCAGCAGTTCAATCCAATACATAATCGAGAAGAGAAATAAAAATAGTAATAAATAAGTAAATCAGTTACAGTATACATATATTGAATAGGTTTAAAAAAACATGCGTATATTGAATAGATTTTTAAAACATGCACAAAACCAGAAATAATGTATATTTTTTAAAAAGTGAGGTAGTATCCAAGGATTCAATGTCCATTTAGGAATTGGATGGCAGAGGGGAAGAAGCTGTTCCTGAATCGCTGAGTGTGTGCCTCCAGGCCTCTGTACCTCCTGCCTGATGATAACAGTGAGAAAAGGGCATGCCCTGGGTGCAGGAGGTCCTTAATAATGGACGCTCCCTTTCTGAGACACCGCTCCCTAAAGATGTCCTGGATACTTTGTAGGCTAGTTCCCAAGATGGAGCTGACCAGATTTACAACCCTCTGCAGCTTCTTCCGGTCCTGTGCAGTAGCCCTTCCATACTAGACAATGATGCAGCCTGTTAAAATGCTCTCCATGGTACAACTATAGAAGTTTTTGAGTGTATTTGTTGACATGCCAAATCTCTTCAAAATCCTAATGAAGTATAGCCGTTGTCTTGCCTTTTTTTTATAACTACACCGATATATTGGGACCTGGTTAGGTCCTCAGAGAGCTTGACACCCAGGAACTTGAAACTGCCCAATCTCTCTACTTCTGATCCCTCTATGAGGATTAGTATGTGTTCCTTTGTCTTGCCCTTCCTGAAGTCCATAATCAGCACTTTTGTCTTACTGACGTTGAGTGCCAGGTTGTTGCTGTGGCACCACTCCACTAGTTGGCATATTTCACTCCTGTACACCCTCTCATCACCACCTGAGACTCTACCAACAATAGTTGTATCATCAGCAATTTATAGATGGTATTTGAGCTATGCCTAGCCACACCGTCATGGGTATAGAGAGAGTAGAGCAGTGGGCTAAGCACGCACCCCTGAGGTGCACTAGTGTTGATTGTCAGCAAGGACATGTTGTCACCAATCCACACAGATTGTGGTCTTCTAGTTAGGAAGTTGAGGATCCAATTGCAGAAGGAGGTACAGAGGCCCAGGTTCTGCAACTTCTCAATCAGGATTGTGAGAATGATGGTATTAAATGCTGACATATATATTCAATAAACAGCATCCTGACATAGGTGTTTGTGTTGTCCAGATGGTCTAAAGCTGAGTAGAGAGCTAATGAGATTGCATTTGCCGTTGACCTATTGTGGTGATAGGCAAATTGCAATGGGTCCAGGTCCTTGCTGAGGCAGGAGTTCAGTCTAGTCATGACCAACCTCTTAAAGCATTTTATCACTGTCGATGTGAGTGCTACTGGGCGATAGTCATTAAGGCAGCCCACATTATTCTTCATAGCAGAGAGAGGTTGAAAATGTCTTTGAGTACTCCTGCCAGTTGGTTTGCACAGGTTTTCAAAGCCTTACCAGGTACTCCATCAGGACCTTCCGCCTTGCGCGGGCTCACTCTCTTTAAAGACAACCTAACATTGGCCTTTGAGATGGAGATCACAGGGTCATCAGATGCAGCAGGGATCTTCACAGATGTAGTTGTGTTTTCCCTTTTAAACCGGGCATAGAAGGTGTTGAGTTCATCTGGTAGTGAAGCATCACTGCCATTCATGCTATTGGGTTTCGTTTTGTAGGAAGTAATCTCTTGCAGATCCTGCCGTGCATCCGATGTCACCTCCAACCTTGTTTGAAATTGTCTCTTCCCCCTTGAAATAGCCCTCTGCAAATCATACCTGGTTTTCTGGTACAGGCCTGGGTTGCCAGACTTGAATGCCACAGATCTAGCCTTCACCAGACAACGTACCTCCTGGTTCATCCAAGGCTTTTGGGAATGCACACTAAGTCTTTGTAGGCATGCACCCATCCACACAGGTTTTACCAGTCAGTATCTAAGGCAATATCCATGCTGCCAGTTCAAAGGAAATTTATCATCACAGTAAGTATGTGTTACCATGTACTACCTTGAAATTCATTTCCTTGCAGGTATTCACGGGAAAACTAAAATACAATAGAATGTAATGAAAAGCTAAATGCCAAAGAAGTCAAACTTGGCTGAAACTCTACTGCCCTTGTAGTGCAGATATATGAAGTTTTGTAGTGAGTTTAACACTTTCTCAAAAATCACCCGAGACAGAAGCTTCCTTCAGGGTTTTTAATGAGATCTTACTTGTGAAACTGCAGAAAGTTAAGTAAAATGCATCTTAAACTTGATACAGAATCGCTGTGCACCTGAATGTGCTGTTGATTATTCTTGCAGTCAAAGGTAACCAAGGTTTTACACACATACCAAACTCCATGACTATGCCATATAAATGAGTAAATTCATGGAGAATCAATATCTTAATAATATAGGTGAGTAAAAATAATACTTCTTGCAGAAAAGTACTAAATGTTTATCAATATTAACAAACAGATATTGCTGTTTCAAGGGCAAATACGGGGGGGGGGGGCATGAAGATGCAGGTCTTTTTACCATGTGCTTCAAACAAAATCCAGATGAACTCAGTTAAGATGGCACTAGTGAAACACAGTAATGGTGCTGGTAGCAAACAAAACTACTAATTTACTTTATTAATCACACTTTTCCCCCCAAATGATCGCTACAATCAATGGCTTGTAACTTCCCTTTGGGAATTCAGCTTTCTGAACCGTCTGTATGACCTGGCACTTTTGTGGTATGAACTGAAGTCTAGAAGGTCCAGCACGGTTGTGGCATGGTGATACGAAAGGGGCAGAAGTGAGGCGAGGCAAAGTTAAGGCAGTGGGGCCCGAGAGCGAGAAACAAGCTGACGTTTGACTAGTTTAAGCACCAGGTCAGGTTGGAAAGGTTGGGTATGGGCTAAATTGAGATGTCGCGCCCGAGAGCATACCAAAGCTGCAGGTCCTGGGTCCGAGAGCGAAGAACGACCCACTGTTTGGCTAATTTAAACGCCAGGCTAGATTGAAAAGTCAGGGTGTTGGGCCCAGAGATGAGGAACAGGCTGGTGCTCACTGCCCGGTGAGGTTTACTCGTCTCTGCGTTGAGCTAAGTCTGTGACCTTGCAACCAACGGGCTACTGAATTGGCTGTGGACTCAGATTTGTGAACTTCAGTTCTGAATATTATTGCTTACTTTTATTGTTTGTACAATTAGTTTTTTCCCCCTGCTTATTGGATGTATGATGTTCATCCTTTTATTTTAAGGCTTCTATTGAGTTTCTTTGTTTTGTGGTTGCCTGTAAGGAGCTGAATATGGTATGTGTACTTTGATAATGTTCTTTGAATTTTGATAGAAAAAAACAGCTTATGTACAGGAAGTGATGTTTTGTATGCGCTTTGTTTTCTATTAACAAATGTTGCCTCCAGAGGCCAGAATACTTCCCCCCCCCCACCCACCACATCGACATCCATAGGATTTCACTTTAGTTTCATTAAGTTTGAAGTGATCACTTCATCAAGTTCTTGGCAAAAGAGGGATCGTGTCAGAGACTAGTCTTGAAAACAGTCTTAACTACACAGTCTTGGAACCTTCTTACTTTGAAAATACAGGCCTCGATGATGTTCCTGGTAGAGATCAGCAAGATCTGGGCCAGATAACCATGATGAGAGCGTGAGCTCATTATCTTGGAACCCTCCTAAGACATGATCAACGAGGTTGATATCAGTCGTTCCATTGGTTCTTTGGGGTTGTAGATAGTGGAATTGCTGTGAAGGTTCTTGGAATTTTCAAGAATTCAAGATCCTGAATGTAAAAATACCACTGCCGCCGCTGCTGCTGATGTTTCTCTTAAGGGAGTGGGACATCCCATCCACAAGATACTTGCATTTGCTAGTGTTAACCAAGGTAATACACATGCACAACACTTCATAACTATGCTGTGTAAACGATATCTTAATGATAGGTGATAAACATAATATTGTGGCGACCCACTTTCTGCGCAGGCGAACCGGCTCACAAATAGCCAGCGCACGGGGAGAGACTTTGGTAATGCACCTCTGATGTCATTTCCGCCCGGAGAGGGCGGGAGCTAGGGTTTAAATGCCAGCGCCGCGAAGTTTGAATAAACTAGTCTCGAAACGACTTACCGACTGTGTGTCGTTGTCTCTAGCTCAAAATATAAATACTAAATGTTTACTGCTATTAACAAAGCTCAACAGATATTGCTGTTTCAAGGGCAAATAAAGAGGGCATGGAGATGAATGTCTTTCCACCGTGTGCTTCAAAAAAAAATCCAAATTAACCCATGCAGGAAATGGAAAAAGCAGCTTACACATGAAGTGATGTCCATACAAAACAAGCGGGGCCTCTCGAGGGCAGAACAGCACCACTGAAGGAATGCCGTGTTCTTGGAGGTGCTGTCTTTAGTATCAGCTTTTAATCTGAAGGTTCCTGCAAGGTCCGCCAGAAAAAGGGAACATTGCTCCTTCAGACGTTATCAAAACAGATTGATCATTTGATAATTGCGTAAGAAATTTGGTGCCAGAATTGATTATGTTCATTTGTGCCTTTAATTTCCTTATAATACTGTTTTAAGTTCATTCTTTGAGTTTTAAATCCATGGAACAAGTTTATTAAGCCATTTCTCCTTCAAAAAAAAACTGTATGAATACAGAGATATTACTCAATATCACCAGGCTCAATAAATTTTAACTTTTGCTTATCAATATCCCACATGGATTGCTTTAAGTGTGTACTTATGCTTAGAAACTATAAGGAATGTATAATTTATTTTAATTCATTCTATAGTGTAATTAAAGCCAAGAGAATAGTGTGCACTATTAGCTTGAAGATCGACATAGTTCAAATCCATGTTGTCATTCAAACATGCATGAATACAACGAAATGAAATGGCGTTACTCTGGAGCCAAGTTGCAAAACACGTATCAACAGTCACACACAGCAAAAGGCACATTAGTTGTCAAACATATAAGATATCAGTAAAAAATAGTCACACAGAAATTTTGATCTAAGTCCCTGAGTCTATGAATATTGCCCCAGTCTGCAGTTGAATAGAAAATGGCATGTCTTCTGCTGAGCGAACACTGGAGGGTGGGCTGCACTGACTCCAACACCTCTGGCTCTCCTGGGCCGCTGTCAACAGATGACACTGTGGCTTGAGGCCAGGTCTTCACTACATCAGCAGTCATGCAGTTGCCCCACCATCCACCAATAAACCAATGAATCAGACTTGTAGCATTCCACATTAACAAGGTCCAACAGTGTCCTGTAATTACAAGAAAAGCAACTAAGACAGTCATTCAGACTGCACACCTATTTCTCCAATGCTTCTCTGATCCGGGCAGTAGCCTGATCCGGATCAATAAATTATGACACATATCGGTATAAAAACTTTAAGTTGGAATATCAGTCTGTCTTAACACCAATTCGAGTAGCTAAGTACTGCCCCATGAAATCAAGCATCGCAGTTTTTGGGTTTTGGACTAATGCACTGATCCCTATGGGGATTTAAATATGATTGATTTTCAAGGGATGCATTGAATGTACCAGATACACTTCCCCGTTTCTGCATCTGTCTTCTATGGACAGTATACTTTAACCTGAGTTTCATATCCCTGCTGATAACCCCTTTCCTCTAGTTGTTGGCTTCACTGGGTTAATATTTAATCTATTAGGCACCTCCTTGGAAATTTCCAGTCATGTACTAATTCTTTGCTTTTTCTCTCTGAACTCGCCATCAGGTAATGGGCAATGATAATACGAAATGAAGATGGGTCCATTTCCTTGCGTGTTTGGCTTGTTACTTTTCCTGCAGTCTGTATCTTTGGGTAAGTATTGTCACAGAGCATGTTTGCATTCCAACAACCTTGAGGATATGGCTGAGCAAGTAATTGCAAGCCGGGTTATACAAAACCCTTATGTGTTTTGGCTGGGTTGAAACGTTGCAATGTCAGTCGGATGTATCTGTTGAATGAAAAGCAGTGGATGTTTACTACCGGTAGTGATCAGTGACCTCACTATGATGTCTGATGTGGTTCAGTTTTGTTTAAATTGTTCATTGATGGCAAAGCCAGCACTTAGTCCACAATTTCCCTGAACGGAGAAGGCAGGTAGTTAATCTTGGTGGATCTAGTCTGTCAGTGAAATCAAGTAAGGATTGCAGATCCCCTTTCCTAAATGGTATTATTCAATCAAATGAGTTTTTTAAACAACAATCTGGTTTTATGGATTTTTTGGGTCTAGCTTTTATAATTCACGTACTTGAACAGTAAAGCTAGGTTGACACTCTAGAACAGAGGGGACGCCTCTCTAGTGATAAGCAAGAGAAAATCTGCAGATACTGGAAATCCAAGCAACACTCAAAATGCTGGTGGAACTCAGTAGGCCAGGCAGCATCTATGAAAAAGAGTACAGTTGATGTTTTGAACCAAGACCCCTTCATCAGGACTTCTTCAGTCCTGATAAAAGGTCTCAGCCCGAAACATTGAATGTACTCTTTCCTGTAGATGCTGTCTGGCCTGCTGAGGTCCTCCAGCATTTGGCGTGTGCTGCTCTAGTGATACCATCTTTCAGAGGATGCATTAATTGTGCATGCAAGTTGCCTCTGTTGCAGAATCAAAGAAGACTTGCCATTCCCAACCAGTGTTTATCCTTCAGCAAACAGACTTTCTGTTGTTGCTGTTAGTGAGATCTTGATCTAGACTAATTGGCTCCTACACTTCATGCATTGCAGCGGTAGCTATGCTTAAGAATGCTTCACTAACATTCATATTGTCTGGGACAGCCATAGTGCAAAGGGATTGATGGGGTAGAATTTGTGTGTGTCTAGGAAAGTTTCATCACAGAATATGTAGATGACTTGCAAGAGAGGGAGAGGGCAACACTCAATATCCTCTTTGGAAATTGGGGGCTGGGCATGTGGCTGAAGTGTCAGTGGGGAGCACTTTAGGACCAGTGACCACAGATCTATTAGTTTTAAAATAGTAATGAAAAGAGGTGATGCAAATCCACAAATTAAAGCCCTCAATTTGGACAAAGCTTTTGAAGACATAGGAAGGGTGGAATGGAAGAGGCTGTTAGAAGGTAAAGGGATGTCTGACAAGTGTGAGGCTTTTAAAATTAAGACTGGGAAAATTCAGGACCAACCTTCTGGTTAGAGTAAAAGGCAAACCGAGCAGGATTAGAGAACCTTGGCTGACAACGAATACTGAAACACTGGAGAGGGAAAAAGAGACAGATGTTAGTTGTAGGCAGCTGAGATTAAGTGAGTCTCTTGAGTACAAGGGATGCTAGACTGCAGTTAATGAAATCGGATGGATAAAAGGGTACAAAAGGTATCCTTGGCTAATAACGTAAAGGAGAATCCCCTAGATTCAGTTACTCCAACACGTGATGCTGTATCTTGGGCTGCCAGGGTCCAAAAATCTGCATTCCCTCCCTGAACCCCTTTGTCTATTCATCACCCTGTTTAACCTGAATCTTGTAAACTGACTGATTCAATGAAGGAAAATCAAAAGCTGCCAATACAGAAACTCTCAGACACGAGGAAGGAGCAACTGAGTGAACATTTCAGTTTGAACTTTTATTGATATTAGTAGAAAACCAGCTTTTGGTTTAATATTGTTTTTTCAACATTTGCATATTTCCCCATTTGACTTTAGAGTTTGTGACCATGTACAGCAGAGAGGAATGTGGTTAGAGACACAGACTGATTCATCGTTTGATGTTCACAAAGCCTTGTAGTCATTGATGTGAAGTTTTCTAGAAGCTTCTGCTCTGGCATTAAGCAGCAGAGCTCATGGAGAATTTGGATTTGATTTCTGGTTCCAGAATTGGTTTGCTTATAGGAACATTTTGGTTACAAGTGATATCTTGGATCACATTTCTGTAAATTCTGTCTTGTGGTTTGGTTGTTTTGTGATTCGTTGGTCTAATTGAAGACTGTGCAGAGCATAATTTAGAACATAAAACAGTACAACACAGTACAGGCCCTTCAGCCCACAATGTTATGCTGACTCCTTAACCTACTCTAAGGTCAATCCAACCCTTCCTTCCCACATAACCCTCAATTTTTCTTTCATCCATAAGATATAGAGGCAGAATTAGGCCATTTGGTCCATTGAGTCTGCTCTGCCATTTCTTTGTGGCTGATCCACTTTATCTCTCAGCATCAGTCTCCTGTCTTCCCCTACCCAAAGGCGACAGATAGGAAATTATAGACCAGTTAGCCTGACCTCAGTGGTTGGGAAGATGTTGGAGTCAATTGTTAAGGATGAGGTGATAGAGTACTTGGTGACACAGGACAAGATAGTACAGATTCAGTATGGTTTCCTTCAGGGAAAATCCTGCCTGACGAACCTGTTAGAATTCTTTGAGGAGATGACAAGTAGGATAGATAATGGGGATGCAGTGGATGTTGTATATTTGGACTTTCAGAAGGCCCTTGTCAAGGTGCCACACATGAGGCTGCTTACCAAGTTAAGAGCCTGTGGTATCGCAGGAAAGTTTCTAATATGGTTAGAGCAGTGGCTGATTGGTAAAAGGGAGTGAATGGGAATAAAAGGACCATTGTCTAGTTGGCTGCCAGTGACTAGTGGTGTTCTGCAGGGGTTGGTGTTGGAATGCTTCTTTTTATGCTGTATATAGATGATTTAGATGATGGAGTGGGTGGTTTTGTTGCCAAGTTTGCAGATGATACGAAGATTGGTGGAGGGGCAGATAGTGTTGAGGAAACAAGATACAGAAGGACTTAGATTAGGAGAATGTCCAAGAAAGTGGCAAATGAAATATAATGTTGGAAAATGCATGGTCATGCACTTGATAGTGGAAATAAATATGCCGAATATAAGAGCAGGGATGTGATGCTGAGGCTTTATAAGGCACTGGTGAGGCCTCAACTGGAGTATTGTGAACAGTTTTGGGCCCCTCATGTTAGAAAAGATGTGCTGGCGTCGGAGACTGTCCAGAGGAGGTTCACAAGGATGATTCCAGGAATGAAAGAGTTATCATACGAGGAATGTTTGATGGGTCTGTACTCACTGGAATACAGAAGGATGGGGGGGGGGATCTCTTTGAAACCTTTTGAATGTTAAAACAGAGTAGATATGGAAACGATGTTTCCCATCATGGGAGAGTCTAGGACAAGAGGGCACAGTTTCTCGGGATATTCTCAGGATAGAGGGGCACCCTTTCCAAACAGATGCAGAGAAATTTCTTTAGCTAAAGTATGGTGAATTTCTGGAATCTGTTGCCACATGCAGCTGTGGAGGCCAGGTTGTTGGGTGTATTTAAGGCAGAGATTGATAGGTTCTTGATTGGACATGGCATCAAAGGTTACAGGGAGAAGGCCGGGACCTGGGGTTGAGGAGGAGAAAAATAGAAGGATCAGCCATGATTGAATGATGGAGAAGACTCCATGATCCAGATAATTCTGCTCCTATGTTTTATGGTCTTATGGAATAATTTTTGTGAACCTCCTTTTGAACCCTTTCCAGTTTCAGCAAATCCTTTCTAAGATAAGGGCCCCAAAACTGCTCACAATACATCAAGTGAGGCCTCAGCAGTGCTTTATAAAATCTCAAAATTACGTCCTTGCTTTCATATTCTAGTCCCCTTGAAATGAATGCCAACATTGCATTTGCCTTCCTTGCCAGAGACTCAACTGGCAAATTAACCTTTAGGGAATCCTGCACAAGAACTCCTAAATCCCTTTGCCCCTCTGATTTTTGTATTTTCTCTCCATTTAGAAAATAGTCAACCCTTTCATTCCTTCTATCAAAGTGCATGACCATACACTGACACTGTATTCCATCTGCCACTCCTTTGCCCATTCTCCTAATCTAAGTCCTTCTGTAGCCTCTTATTTCCTCAAAACTACCTGCACCTCCACCTATCTTCATATCATCTGCAAATTTTGCAATAAAGCCATCAATTCCGTCATCCAAATCATTAACATATACCACAAAAAAAACGATCCCTACACAGACCCCAGTCTGAAAATTAAAGTACACAACATACCTGATTCTCCTTTGTCTAATCTGCTTGTTATTTCTTCAAAGAATTCCAACAGATTTGTCAGGCAAGGTTTTTTTCCCTTGGGGAAACCACTACAGCCAATTCATTACAGCCAATTTTGTCATGTACCTCCAAATACCCCAAAACCGCATCTTTAACAATTAACTCCAAAATCTTCCCAACCACTAAGTTCAGACTAACTGGCCTATAATTTCCTTTCTTCAGCCTCTCTCTTATTGAAGATAGGAGTGACATTTGCAATTTTACAGTCTTCTGGAACAATTCCAGAATCTAATGACTAAGTCTTTTGAATGCCCTGATTTATCTGCTTCTACCACCACCCCGGGCAGCATGTTCCATGCACCTTTGTTTTATAAAAAAAATCTTAACCTACCTCTAGCATCTCCCAGTACTCTCCTCCAATCATCTTAAAGGTGTGTTCTCTCGCATTAGTCATTGCCGCTCATGTAAAATGTCTCTAGATGTTCACTCTATCAAGTCACCTCTCATCCTTTACTACACTTCAAAGAGAAAAGCCCTATGCCCTCTAGTCCAGGCAGCATTCTGGTAAATCTCCTCTGCACCCTCTCTAAAGCTTTCACAATCTTCTCTAAATGGGCAACTAGAATTGAACACAATACTGCAAGTGTGGTGGAACCAGAGTTTTATAGAGCTACAATATTACCACAAGGTTCTTGAATTTAATTCCGCTGATTAATGAAGAACATTGAACAGCATTCCTCCTTAACTACCCTATCAACCTGTGTGGCAACTTTGAGGATCTATTATTAACCAGGTATTCTGCCAGCAAGTTTGACCACACAAAATGTATCACTTTTCTGGATTGAACTCCATCTGTGGTTTCTCAGCCTAGCTCTGGAACTTGTACGGCAATCTTCTATATCATCCACACCACTACCAACTTTAATGTCATCTTGAAATGATTACATGTGAGAAATGCATTGAAGCTATCATTGCACTAATCAGTTCTTTAGCAGAACCTTTCAACTAATTCCACTCCCCTCACTCTTTTCTCACAAGCGTATCCCCGGCATGATTTTAATATTGGCAAAACTGCTTTAGTTAATCTGATCCTGGAACCCAAATCTGAGTTAATTTGGATCAGGTGGACCTGGGGGAAAAATAATTATTTTCAGGTCAGAACAAGTCTAATGGACTTTTTATAACCTCACTAATAATCAGGACTTCAATAAAATCTTTACTTTGTAAAATTAATTACACTAATCCCTTGAAGGGATTCAATTCTGGAAAACGCATGATGAAGCAAAATTTCAGAAGTCATGAAGACTGAGTGAAATGCATTGTACAGTATATGCCATGTCCAGAGAGTGGCATACTCATCATCAAAGTGATCAGAGTTAGGGATGTTATGGTGCAGATTTATAAATGGAATGTTCATAAATTAAGGCATGATTGTATTGCAATATAGTATTGGTCATAGAGTTATACAACGTAGAAATACTTCCTCACTATTTTGCTCCGTTTTTGCACTTTTTTTGCTATTTGTTATTGTAACCTTGTTTTACACTGCTGCTGCTGTAAAGCAACAAATTTCACAACATATGTCACTGATAATAAACCGGATTCTGATTCTTTGGCGCAACTGATTCATGTTGACAAGATCCTCATCTGCGGTAGTCCCATTTGCCAGCATTTGGTCCATATCCCTCTAAAACTTTCCAATCCATGTACTTGGCTTAGTATCTTAAATGTTAATGTATCTGCTTCAACCATTTCCTCTGACTGTTCATTTTGTATACAAACCACTCTCCGGGTGGGGAAAAAAATAGTCTCTCTAAGTTCTGTACTTTTTGTGATCTCTGACAGTATTTCTAACTTACTGAGACTTTGCTTTTTCTATGGAGTGTCCTGTAATTTTTTTTTAAAGAAAGAAACAGTTCACCTGTTGATAATTAGAATTTTTTTGTGATCCTCACCAATCAGATTGTAATGATGATGAATTAGAGTTTTAACTTGTATTTCCTTTTTATCTGGGTTAAGGGGTTGTAACTATCTCTTCTAATGGAAATGCTCACTCTGTGTTTACTGTCAAAACGCTTCAGGATTTTGACTTATGTTTGAAAATATTAAAAACAACTACATCCTGTAGTTGATGACTGGTATTTGAATAATTAACCGTTGTATGTCTTGAAGTTACTACTTGGAACAGAGCCCCGCAGGTAAAGCTTGAAAGATGAGCTTTCTAGGACAGTGAGATTAACACAGTCCAAAGTTGAGTGAATTGATCTGCATTTCCGATGATTTGATTATGGGCTGTAAGCGAGCAAATGGCTTTCAGACTTGTGCTGAACAGACCTGCATCTGAGCAGTCTTGGAGTGAAAAATGCTCTCCTCCATTGTAGCAAAAGGACAAAATGTTGCCCCTCCTTATGCAGCCTCATAGTGAGTGTATCTTAGAACAAGTGCTAGGCTTTCTGCTTTGCTTACTGTTGAATACTTTAAGGGCTGATGTATGATAGCTTGAAAAATCATTAGTATTCAATCAAGTGAAAAGAAGTGTAATTATATAGTGACGGTTCAGTGAACTGAGATGCATTGAGTGACAGGGGTCAAATGTTATTTTCTACATTACTGATCCCTGAGTAGCTTTTCTTGTGTGGGAAGCTATAAGCTGCATAATATAATCAAAATAGCATCTTTTTGTCCAATTTTATGTTGATGTATTATTTAATTACACTTCCCAAATCTTTTATTTTGCTTTAAATTTAAGTGGGGAATAAATATTTCCAGAATTTCTTAGCGTAAAATGGAGACCACTTGCCAGAATTGAAATATTTGTCAAGCCTCATGGAAACAAGACTCTTCAGTCCATTGATTCCATGCCAATCAACAAGCACTTCTCTGCATTCCCATATACTCTTCCCAGACTCTGCTACTAATCATCTACAGTGATCAGTTAACCTGTCAGCTTGGACATCTTTGGGATATGGGAGGAAAAAAATATATCATATGCATAATGTCCGAAATGCATCCAGACAAAGTTGGAAGTATGAAGCATGCTACTGTGCTGTTTCTTAACCTAGGCACAAGGTGTTGGACCTTGTGGTTTGAAGTTCTCTGCAATCACGTTGATGTCTGGCGCTCTAGCAGTTAGCAAAAGAGCTACTTGTATTTCCTTGTTACTTCAGAGTTCTCCAAGTGGTTCACAGGCATCGAAGTACTTCTGTGGTCAAGTCTTGGTTGTCATGTAGGTTGTTTAGTAACCAAAGCAAACTTCCCCCAAATAGTATTATTGTGCTGGTTGGGGATTGGCCTGAAGCTGGAAGGGCCCTTCAGACTGGTGTGCTAGTCCCATACACAAACATAAATTAATCCCCTATATTTGGTTAGTGCAAGATGCTGACTTTCAGTTAAATATTTATACTGAGGCTCTTTCCTCAGGTGCATATGTATATGTGGAGCCTTGATAATTGTTTTTATCTCTTGAAATTTCTTTTGAATTTGTTCATGGAATGTGAAAATCACCGGCAGAATTGACATTTCACTTTCCATTGTTCCAGCAAAGGATGGAATTAATAATTAACTCATTTGGTCTAGAGTCACATGTATGCCAAACTAGATAAAGATTGGTGATCTTCTGCCATAAGCATTGACACAAAAGCCCATTTAGTTCACCATCCTGGTAGCTTTGTGGTAACCAAGGTTTGCTTTTTTTTACGTTCCAGATTGATATAATGACTTCATTTTTGAATTTCTTCGTTGCAGTTGAGGGATTTGAACTACTGTCTGGATCAATGCATCAGAAATCTAGCTGACAGCCCAGTAGTTCTAACACACTATATTGAGTGACTACTTGTTTGAGACATCAGGATATTGTGAAAGAATTAATATAAATGTTGATCATTTGTTTATCTTGGTGAGTCTACTTTTCACAATGTTTCATTCATATTTTGTTACGCGTTAGGAAGTCATTCAGCCCATTGAATTTTAAACACAAGAGATTCTGCAGGTGCTGGAAATTGAGAGTAATGCCAAAAATACTGGAGGAAATCAGCAGGTCCTGATGAAGGGTCTTAGCTGGAAACATTGACTCTTTATTCTTTTGACGCTGCCCGACTTGCTGAGTTCCTCCAGTACTTTTTGTGTTTGACTCTAGCTCATTGAATCTATCAGCTCTGAGTAATCCTATCATATTCCCACTCTCCTGTTGTCCTGTAACTCATTCTCTTTTGTGCTCATCAACTCCACCTTGATACTCCTTCCAACCTCCTGAAGGAAATTTAAGGTAACCAATTAACCAGCGGATTTTTGGATGGAAGCTAGAGCTTCCAGGGGAAATATGTGGTCACAGGGAGAACTTACACAGAGGTAGCACCTTGCGTCAGCATTGAATGCCACTAGCTGCTGAGCCATATGCTGATCTCATTGTCATAACCAGTCAGTTTGTTACGAATAGTGTGATGGAATTAAGATTTATTTGGATATTGAGCAAAATGAGGCTTGAATTGAGGTTGGAGCTAAACAATCTGCTGGAGAAATGCTGCGGATCAAGCAGCATTGGTGGGAGGAAAGAAGGAGTTGTTTCAAAACAGGGCTTTGACCTGAAATTTTGTCAGTCCCTCCTCTTCCCCCCCGCCCCGACTGATTGCTACTCAACCAACTGAGTTCTTCCAGCAGATTGTTTGTTGCTCAAACTTCCAGCATCTACACTCTCTTTCTGTCTTGACTTACAATGGTTTAGCTATGCATTGAGCTTTTGCTAATTAATTTATTTATAAAACAAAACTCGGCAGAAGAACCAGTCCTGATGATAATTCATGTTAATGTTTTCTTCATTGCAGGTCAGACGTACAATCAGCTACCTTATTTCTTGAATTACTACTTTGATCAATATATTTTAATCTATGAAAATGTCTCTGTTGGTGAGTATTTGCTGCTTTTCTCTTAAAATCAGTTAATTTTTTAAAAAATTGCTATTGTGTTGAGATGTAGTAGCTTAAAACTGCAATGTTGTGGGATTGCTGCAGTTTTGCTGGGAATGTTCTTCAGATGAGATCTTAATCTTCAACTGTTCTTCAGTTGTTTGTGAGAGTTCGTTATGGCCCTTGTGGAAGTAAAAGGGAATGACCTGATCAGTGTCAAGTTCAAGTTTGTCATTCAACCATTCACATGTATACAGCTAAATAAGATGGTGTTCAAAACACAGTACATAATCTCAACCAATATTCCTCATCCCAAAGTTCAAAGATTGAGTAGTAATGTGTCCCATCTACTTTGGCTACTGCATCTGTCAATGTTTTTCAATAATCCAGCAGGAAGTATACATGGAGATAAGTGAAAGGAGAATGATGGGCACGTGTAAACAGACAACCTTTATAAATTGGAGATGAAATTCACAGAAATATTCCCCTGATCTGTTCCTGTAGAATGAGTCTACAGATAATGGAGGAACAAATAAGCTGCTGGAGGAATTCAGTAGGTGAATTAACATTTTGGTCTAAATAGTGCATCAGATTATGGAAGTTATTTGTTACTTGTTGGTTAATGTTCAACAGAAGTTGCCAGGGCAGATGAGTGGGAGCTGTAGTTTAGTCTGGTTTGTGTAGTTTTGCCTGCCCTCATGGCTTGAGGTTTAGAATTTTCCAGTCAATGGAGAAGAATTTTGTAGTTGGGTGACATAATGAAGGAAGACACTGAGACTTGTAACTTGAGTAACTCTGATTAGACGAGGAATGAGATTGAACTGAGGCATGGATTATGTTACTTAATGAGTCTATGCAAAATATGTTAAAATGTAAACAATATGCAATTTGTGTGGTTTTTAAATATATCATTCAGTTTTGGTATTCTTTAATCTTGATTCGAACAAGCTGTTGATCATTGTGAGCAAAGAATTAAAAGTAGAAAATACGGGAAATAACCAACAACTCAAGCAGTATCTGTGAACAAGAACTGGAGTTAATGTGTCAAGTTAGTAACTTTTTGTCAAAATTGCCTGACTTGGATGTTCCCAGAATTTTCTGTTTGTTTTTTTTTGTACCTTGAATTTCCATCACCTGCTTTGTCTTTCGATTGTGGATGAAGAATTTGAAAGCTAACTTTGTTTTCTGGCTGTAACTTGGAAGTGAGCTGTTAAAATCTTTTCAGCGCCAAGTTTAACTCAGCAGTTAAGATCTCGTGGAGAAATATGGATACTTCCCAAGAGGCCTATTAACTGATCAAGAGGGAGAGAGTTCATTTGTTATAGGCCATGTAACACTTTGGTTAATTTTATTTTGTTTCTATGTTGCCATTTTCACTGTTTTTTTAATGTACAGTGCAATTAGTTGTGTAAAAACAGGAGCAGAGACTAATATTTCCATATGACATTTCTTGGTAAACTACTAGAAATCCTGATATATGATAAAATTAAACACTAAGAGCTAAGAATTGTTAGTTAATCTGGGCAATAACTTTCTGAAATGCAAACTGATGCATACTGATGCATCTGATTTTATTTTCTCCCTCAAATTGCAGGGTGAATTATTTCATATTATCACTACCTCCTTTACCTTAAGCTCACTAATCAGTTCTGGCTCATTACACATCAAATCCAGAATTGTCTTTACCCCACTGAGCTCGGCCACAAGCTGCTCTAAAAAGCTGTTTCCTAGATATTCTAGAAATTTCTTCTCTTGCGTTCCAGTGCCAACTTGAATCTTCCCTTTCTGCCTGCATGTTCAAGTCCCCCATGACAATCATGACATTGTCTTTCTTGCATGGCTTTTCTATCTCCTGTTGTAATTTGTACCACACATCCTAGCTATTATTCAGAAGCCCATATATAACTCCCATTAGGGATTTTTACTCTTGCAGTCTTTAACTCTACCTACAAAGATTCTACATCTTCTGTTCCTGTGTTACATGCTGAGAATTTGATTTCCATATAACCATATAACATGTCTTTTTTTTGTTAACCAACAGAGCAACCCTACTCCTACTTGCCCATCTTTTCAGTCAAATTTGTATTCTTGGATGTTTTATGATCTTTAAACCATGGTGCTATGATGCCCATGTTGTACCAGTCAATTTCTAACCATGCTGTAAGTTCATCTACCTTGTTTCAGACTGTCTGCATTCAAATACAACACTTTCTTTCCTGTATTGACCGCCTCTTTTCTCTAATTTGTGTCCATATTACCTGAAGTTAAATTCTTATCCCTTTCTTCCTTAGTATTTTCTTAAATTCTGGAGACTTTGATAGTCTCTCCTGCACTTTCTTTGCCTTTTATTTAACCTCTTTCTTCCCCCCCCCCCCCACACACACTATTTAGTTTGAAGCCCAGTCCAGAGCCTTAATTATGCTCTTTGCCAGGACCTTGGTCCAAACGTGGTTCAGGTAGAGCCCATCTCATCAGAACTCTCCTACTTCCCCAGTTCTGGTGCTGATGTTCCATGAGTTCAAACCCACTTACTCCACACCAATCTGAGCCACACATTTAGCTCTATAAATCTAGTTCACCTTTGTCAACATGCATATGGTTTAGGTAGCAATCTAGAGATTATTACTTTCATTGTTCTTCTTTTTCAGTTTGGTCTACAGCTGATCAAATTCCCTAAGCAGAGCCTCTTTCCTTGTTCTGTCTCAGTTGTTGGCACCCATAGGACTATAGAAACTTCCTCCTCCCACTCTAAATTCCTCTGCAGGTCAGATCAGAAGTCCTGAACTCAGGCACCAGGCTCGTGAGCCCAATTATGTTTTCCAGTTATTTTTGCCAGTACTCTGTTTGCCTTTACCTTTTAATGGTGCATTTTGGCAGCTTCTTTGCTTGGGATCTTCTGTACAAGATAAATTAGTTGTAGCTCTTGCTTCTGATCCTGATGGTAATGGAATGAAATCCCATTCCAGAGATTTGAACATCAAACCGAGGTTTCAGTACAATATGATGTGAATACAGCAAAAACAAAAAAATCAATTGAAAGCACTCAACTGATCATAAGCACAAGCGATTCTCTAGTTGCTGGAAATCCAGAGCAATTGGCTGCATTTGTGCTGTTTTATGCACCCATGCTGAACTTGTCATCTTCATCTTTTCTGTGCTACATTGATGACTGCATTGGTGCTGCTTTATGCACCCATAATGAACTCATCAATTTCATCAACTTTTCCTCCAACTTCCACCCTGCTTTCAAATTCTCTTGGTCCATTTCTGTCACTTTTCTCCCCTTTATAGATTTGAGAACTGAACATTGCTGCCTCGCATCCAACTGTGTTTTGTTCTTAATTCTGCTCTGAATTAAGTGTAATGTGACCTGTTGGGCATGTCTGTTTTGTCTTGCTTACATTAAGTAATGCTGAGAAAAGTGTAATCTCATACTAAGCACCTCATTAACTCATCTGGTCTCACCCTGTTAGAGATATTCCCTCAGTTCTACACATCTCTCTCCCACCTCCCATTAATGAAAATAAACTTGTTTTCTCCCTTTCCCAGTTCTGATGAATCGTCTTGGATTTGAAATAAGTTTTACATTCCGCAGTTGCTACTTGACCTGTAGAGTGTTCCCAACATTTTCTGGTTTTGTATTTCTATCCTCTGTGTTTTAAAAAAAAACATATTTTAAGAATACCGTACTGCTGTGTTAGAGGTACTAAATGAAGTTTTTTCAAAAAACAGTCAATGTGGGTAAATATACAAGGGTATTTTTGTACAGGTTCAAAGACTTCCTCATGTCAGTGACAGTCATTTATTAATTAATTGTGCTATGAAAACAGGTCCCCTGTGCAAGATGTAGTTTGTAGTTTGAAGGGTCAATGAATGAATTGTCATTCCAGTTTGGCAGATTACTGTATAAACAGTGATTGTACTTCAGAAATGTTTTGCTTGTAAAGTGCTTTACAATGTTCAGGGATTGATTTGTGGTGAATAAAATGCAAGTTCTTTTATATCAAACTAAATTACTTGTGAAGCAAAATGTGTCTTGGGGAGTTTGCAGATTTGATTCATTTGAGATGAGCATTACAGGATCCATAATCCATAATATGCAAATGCTATGGAGAACAAATTAAATGCATAGTTGCAGTTGTCTCTAATGTGGCATACAATCCTCTTTTACTTTAGCTAATATTTCTCATTAATTTGTCTTGCAGATTGTGTATTAAATGATGTATTAGTGTTTGGCCATAAAACCATAATTGATTTTTAGTTTTCAAGTTACATAATTTGACTTGATGTTCAGCGAAATCTTCTGTAAAACAGGAATTTCTAAGTATTTCTGGAATGGGCAGAGGATTTCTGGCAATAATAGGCATATCTATTTTTTCACCGACTTGTCTCCAGATGTTGCCTTGATTTTAAGTGGAAATTAATGGAAGGGTTTCAGAAAGTTTTATTGAATCATATTATGCCTTGTTTGTTTTTATTAAGCGTCTATCTCAGTTGTCTCCATAATAACCAATAATCAAATTTGTACTACAGAAGAAACTGTTTTCTAGCACATTGGTTAATCAAATACATTGGTTAACCATGGGTAATATTGCTCAATAAATGTATTATATTGTAAAATAAAAAGTATGCATGGAAATTGAGGATAGGTATTATCACAGAGCAACTGCCAGCAGTTTTTGAACCTTAGCTTGATAAATAGGGTATGGGAGCCTCTATTGTGTGCTTAGTGGCTCACATGTGGAACTGTTACTGGAGGATAACAGACTGAGAGATTACTGGAAACGCCAGTTAGTGTGCAGGAGTGTAAAATGCACAATAATTATGTTTTGACTGAGTTTGATTCCAATATTTTGATTACAGACACTAGATTGTCATTCAGATTTATTTTCATTGTATCTAATTTTCCCAGAAATACAAATGCTGTCTCATTTCTAACCAAATGTTCATTAGCTGCATTGGAACATTGGATTTTGTCCCAATCTCATATTCCTTTCTTGATTTGAAAGGGATTGTTTATGGGGTCGGTCTTGAGTTTAGAATGCTTGTTCAAGAGTACTAGGATAAGTGTGAACACTGATGTGGTGGATGCCGTGTTACTTGTGCTAATTGACATTAATAATCAGTCGGAGAATTTTCTATTCTAGCTTGCCTTCAATCCCAATTTTAGCTATGGTGGATTTTGATGCCACTTTGACTTGCAATTGATTTTGTTATTTTTCATTGTTCCAGACCTAGGTATCAATGGCAGTGGTAGCCCTTGTTTGTACATCCCTAATTACCCTTGAAGGAAGTGGTTCCTCGATATCTCGGAACACTTGGTGAAGGCAGTCCCAAAGGGGCTTCCTGCATTCAGAGCTGGACAATATTGAAGGAACAGTGATACACATCCAAGTCTGGGTAGTCTGTGCTGTGGGAACGGAATGTGCAATGGTGTTTTTTGTTTCAATACGCCAGCTGTCCTTGTCACCAGTGGTAGAGATGACCATTTTGGGAGGGGTTGTTCCAGTAGTTTATAAGTCTGAGAATGTATTGTATACACTGTAACCACTGAATGCGTGTTGAAAGCAATGAATATTTTGGTTTGGTAGATGGAGTTCCAGTTGAGTAAACTGCTTTATCCTTGATGGCATTGAGGTCCCTGAGTGGTGTTGCACTTGAACTCAAACTGGCAAAATGGAGAGTATTCCATCTTGTAGATGGTGATAAGGTTGTTGGAAGTGAGTCAATTGATACAGGAGATCAGGCCACTGAGTCCTTGTCACTGTATTTATGTGGTTGGTCCAGCTAAGCAGTTCTTGTGCTTAGCTGATGTATTTAATTCCTTAAGGCAAAACTAATGTCAGGTTCAGATTTAATTCCATCTTCTGGTTTGCTTACTTTTTCTTTTCCACAGGTTTATTTCGCTAATCTATTTGGCATCATTTTTGTACTTGTTCTTGTTGTGCTATCCCTTTCCCGGTAATTTCCTTCCTCCAGCCGTACAACTCCTAGGTTGTAGTACTGTGCAGCTTTTTTTTAACATCCCTGAGGTTAGTCATTCAACCACTAGGGCTTCAATTATGTAAGCCCCATGTTTTGGGCTGCCACTCACATAAACTTCGTTGTCTTCTGTAAAATGTTATTTCAGATGTACATTTTATCTTTTCTAACATCTGCTCAGTTTTCATCTTTTTGATGGTGTGATACACCCAGATTAAAAATGCCAAGAACAAATTGCATTATTAAAGACAAGCTGATAAGTGAAAATGATGGTTGCAAGTTTCAAATATAAATGCAGAGATTGAAATCTTTTTGATTCCCAAGTCCACTTGAAGCAATGTATTTTAGTACATTATTTATGTATCCTTAAAAATAACTAATTTCTGATTAATTTCCATTATTCTTGTTACACTGGGGCTCTCTGTAACTTCATTTACCAGTTAAAACATTTTATTGGCCACAATGCATGCTTAAAGATTTAAGAAATGCGTATATACACTCAATGGCTACTTCTATCACATACACCTCTACTTGTTAATGTAAATGTATAATTAACCAATCATGTGTCAGCAACTCAGTCCATTAAAAACATGCAGATTATGTCAAGAGGTTCAGTTGTTATTTAGAGCAAACATCAGAATGGGGAAGAACAGTGACTGATTGTGGAATGGTTGCTGGTGCCAGATGGGGTGGTTTGAGTATTACAGAAATTGCTGATCTGTTAGGATTTTTGCACACAGTCTCCATAGCAGTGTTATCCAGCCCAGAGTCTATGGACTCTCTGTTAATGGCTGCATGGCATAAAATGGTTGGGAGTCCCTGCTCTAGAGTTTATAGAGATTGATATGAAAAACATCCAGTGAATGGCAGTTCTGTGGGTGAAAATGCCTCGTTCATGAGAGAGGTCAGAGAAAAATGGCCAGACTGGTTCAAGCTGACAGGAAGGCAACAGTAACTCAAGTAGCCATTCATTACAACAGTGGTGAGCAGAGAGCATCTCTGGACACACAACATGTCGAATCTTGAAGTGGATAGGCTACAACAGCAGAAGACCAACGATACACACTCAGTGGCCTGTTTAACAGGTTCAGGGTGTACCGAGTAAAGTGGCCACTGAGTGTATAATTGCATCTCAGTGGCAGTTAAATGGATACATTTGCAGCTTCCATGACAAAATGGGTCAGTTTTCCCATTTTCCCAAAATATTGATTTCATTGGCTTTTGTGAGAACACCTCAAACCAGAAACTCTACTGGCATTCTTCTTGTACATTTCTGCCTCCAGGTGTAAAATATTAAATTAACACCTGTAACAAGAATCACCCCTTCTAATGCTGAACAGGGAGGCACAGAGAATCTGTATTTACCGACAAGTACCTTTATTGCCTCAATGGAAGAACATGTGAAATTGCACAACCAAATACTTGTGGGCGCACCTACTAAGTTTCCCTGACCTTACATGAATAGTCAGAGCTGAAGCTATGATACCAGTTTTAAAAGGAGTTTCTGATGCTGACCACATTCCTCAGTCACGTTTTGAATCTCCATGTGTTTGTGGGGTCCTCCTCATCCGTGATGGTTGTTCTCCGGTTGCTGAACTCATCGCTGTCTTCATTTGCTTTGATACTTATTTCTTACCAATTCAAATATTGCACTCAAGTGTTCTTGGCTGTTGGTCATGTGCCTGACTTTGAACACTTTTTTTTATTGGCTCTGCTCCAGGCCAACATCCATTTATTGCCTCTTCCCAGCAAGTGATAATCAGTAATTTATGGCTCTTCGTTCTCAATCAGCAACCAGTTTAAATCATGCAAGGCAAATACAGACCACAACGGACTCAAAGCTGCATGTTATTATCAACCAAAGAACAGCTTACAAATAACTTATTTGGAAATTATCACTAATTCAGATTACCTGAGGCATTGCTGTGCTAGATTAAAACACTGATCAAGCCAAGCAACTTTAGCTCACAAAACGGAGAACAGTCTCTTCATAAAATGGCAGCTTTCCTCATGGCAAGAACAAAGACAATTGTTCCATCTGCTTCCACTGTCCTTGATTCATTCAAATTCACTGATTTGTAGATTGCAGTTCTTTCTGGTTAACACATCGTTAGAAGGAGATTATCACTTTGCTGTTTGTTGGTTCTTGCTTTGCAGAGATTGGTTTCTATGCAGGTCCATCCTTGGATAAGGCAGGATTCCATTCCTGTGAACTGTCCATAACTTAGATGGTTTGCACTTCCTGCCTGGCAGAAGATGCCTGCACTAACTGGCAAATTCATCTGATTGGTGTCCCAAACACTTGCTCATGTCGTGGACTGTTAAGCACTGCATGGTAAATTGGTCTGAGATTCAACTTCCTGAAGAGTTCCAGTTAATTTCCAGAAATTCTGTCAGTATAACTCCCTACTTGTTCAGCATTTATCTCCCATTTTAATCTGTTCAGTTTCCATGTAGTATCACTCACAATACATAAAGAATGATCTCCATTTATGTAGAACCAATCACAGCCTTGGCCCCAATGTAATTTGCATACAATGGAGTAATATTGAAAAAGTAGACATCATTATTTTATCGATTTTTTTTTGTAGGTTTACACCCGATAGTGTAAGGTAGATAAATCATTACTAGTGATGTTAATGTAATCCATGTAATGCTAATACTTCACCCACTCTAAATGGAAATCTGGTGAAAACGGAGTCAGTTTTTAATTTGAGGTATTCTTGTTGAGAATAGAGAATCTGACCTGTTGAGTCACCACAAGGAATAGGCCATAACTATGTGATCTGAATGAAGAATGCAGTTAAGTTTTTGTGTGGGATTACAGATGAGAAGTTTTGTCATTGACATAAACTGGGTGGAACTTCAGTGCTTGCATTCATGGACTTGCATACATCCTGGGAGATATTTTGTCCCTGCCTCCATTCTCTATCAGGTCACTACTGACAATTGCCTAAAAATTGTTGCCCTTAGTGTTCTATGCTGGTGCGGTGGGTAATGTTAAGAATTGAAGAGGGAATTGGGAAGGGGGGCAGAAACTATCTTGCATTGAAACTGTGGAGGAACATAGTTCTAGCTAACTCCTTTTCCCCTTGTCCAAGTGGCTACTCAACTACTCCTTTCTCGAGTCTGCATTTCTAAAAGGTCACCTCTTAAGGTGTGAAAAGGAGTTTAAATGATACCTGACTGAAGTCATCACTGTTAATCATACTACTGTATTCTTTGGCAGGTTAAGTGAACCAGCATTAATATTCTTTCTGAAGCCATTATACCAGCTTTGAAGCCCTGGTCATACTCCCAAGCAGTTTGAAAAGGTGGGCTAGATCATTTGTATCTCCAAGTCATGAAAGGGGCACTGTTCTAAGCTTTGTCATAGCAAGGGCCTATTGGGAGAACAGAAAAAAATGCTTCAGTGATCCTCTTGGAGCTTGCTTGGCAGAATGGTGAAGTAGTAAGGTTACTGATTCGCAGGAATCCCTGACTCGTGGCAACTCAAGACACAGCATCTAGCAAAACTTTGAAAACTTAGGCTCTGCACAATCCCGAAGGAACAAGTGTACGTAGCGCAAGGACCACAAAGCTCCCAAGTATCTCCTGCAACCCAGCTTCGCGTTAGTTAAGCACCTCCTGTCCAGTCTGAGCCCAAAATAGATTTCATCAGACATCTGCAAAGTCACAGAATGGATCAGATCAAGATCTCCTCAGCCCTGAGGGATTGCCTGAAGGGAGGAGAGTCATGATTTTCATACCAGCAGAGAGGCTGTTGATAATTTTCTGAATAATTTTGCAACTGATAGTGAGATTTATAACAGTGCTAGTTTCCATTCACCTCAAATAGGAAGGGGAATTTCTTATGTTCTTGATTCCATTGCAAATGGAATGTAAATACTTTGGCATTTCAGAGGCAGAGAAGGAAGTACCTGTTACTTTACAGGTATTTGGAAGAGAGTTAAAACACAAAAACACAACTGCAGATGCTGTGGATCAAAGAATATGTGCACAACGCTGGAAGAACTCAGCAAGTCAGGCAGCATCCGTGAGAAAAGAGTAGCCAACGTTTCGGGCCGAGACCCTTCATCAGGAATGGGGGGGGAAGAGAGGGCCGAAGCCCAGTAATAGAGATAGGGGAGGGGGTAGTGCCTAGAGGCGCCAGGTGGAAAACCAATCAGAGGAAAGATAAAGGGGGAGGGGATAAGCATGAAAGAACTGCAGAGATAAAGAAGCAGAAAGTTGAAAGGGGAGAGAGGCAGAGAGGGACTTGGGATAGGGGAAGGGGGAGGGGGAGGGAATTACCGGAAATTGGAGAATTAGATGTTCATACGTCTATCGTCTTGGTAGCCTCCAGCCTGGTGGTATGAACATTGAATTCTCCAATTTCCCGTAATACCCTCCCCATCCCCCTTCCCCTATCCCAGGTCCCTCTCTGCCTCTCTCCCCTTTCAACTTTCTGCTTCTTTATCTCTGCAGTTCTTTCATGCTTATCCCATCCCCCTCCCCCCTTTATCTTTCCTCTGATTGGTTTTCCACCTGGCGCCTCTAGGCACTACCCCCTCCCCTATCTCTATTACTGGGCTTCGGCCCTCTCTTCCCCCCCATTCCTGATCAAGGGTCTCGGCCCGAAACGTTGGCTACTCTATACTCACGGATGCTGCTTGACCTGCTGAGTTCTTCCAGCGTTGTGTACGTATTCTTTGGAAGAGAGTTGGTATCCCATTTGAAGCAGGTGTAGTCAGAGGATATGGAGATTGATCTCACTCCATCAATAGCTCATTGACTACAGTACTTGAGCACATTATCACCATCTCACTTCAGATTTCTATTTCTGTTGCTAGTAATGGTCACCCTGTACAGTAATATGGGAGCAAAAAATGGGAAAGGAAGGCCTAAATGTTTTGGAACAAGAAAGTGGCTTCAATGAGGCAACATATCAATAAAAGAGAATAGGATGATGGGGTGAAGCAAATAGAAGGTAATCACAGAAAGACCCCTTGTGTTGGAAGAGTTGTTGCTCTGTACTGAGAGCTGTGCTTGAGTACCCTGCTGGTGATGAGTATGATGACACAAGGGACCATGAGAAATGTTTGGAGAGACAAGACTGCTGATCATGGAATCTGGAACAGCAATCTGCTGGAGCTACTCAGTGGGCTGAGAAGCATCTTGGGAGGGGGATCGATGTTTTGTGTCCAAACCCCAGTCCCAGTCCAAGGTTATTTAACACTGACAGTTTCTTTTCTCCTAAACCTGCTCAACCCACTGAGTTCTTCCAGAGACTTAGTATTGTGAATGATTGGATGGGCTGGGTTTAGTCTGATGCATTCTGTTGAATATGATTTTGTCCAATGAATTAAGTACAGGATTAAATTATGGAAACTAAATTGAAGCCACTCGGTCCTGAGCTGAGGATGTCATCAGAAAAGAAACTATAAACAAGTGCAAGATCTCAAGTGCAATGAAAAAACTAAATTCAGTAAATCGTAGTGTGCACATTTTCCCTTTTTGATGTAAACCAACTGATAAAGGTTTTAATGTTCAAATTATCTCACCGAACACTCCAGAGCTGTTCCTGAGGAACAGGTTCAATCACTCTGCTATCAGATTTCTGCATGGATAATGAATCAACCCATGAACACTACATCACTATTTTTGCCCTTTAATTTAATTTATATTTTATTGTAATTTAAAATATTCTTAATGTATTATACAGTAATGCTGCAGCAAAGCTGTAAATTTTATTGCAAATATTGCAAATATACAATTTTATTGCATATTGTATGTCAGTGATATTAAACGATTTATGAGATTTTCCGATTTGTCGTTATTTCGACGTTTTCTCCAGAACATGAAGTTTTGGCATTTGTGTGGCTAGACTGTGGTGTAGCCTGTCAGGGTGTCCCAGTACATGGAGTTTGCACATTCTATAAATTACATGAATAAATAATGCAAAATATGAATAATGAGGTAGTGTTCTGGCGTTGTGGACTATGCAGAAATCTGATGGTGCAAAGAATCTGATGAAATCTGATGGTGTTCTTAAAATGTTGAGAGTGGGTCTTCCAAATCCTGTACCACCTCCCCTAAGATGTGAGGGACAGAGCTGGTTTTGGGGTGTGGGGTGTGGTTTGCTTTGTTGGAAATTTGTTTGCCTGCTCAAAATTACCTCTCTGGTATAGATGCACTATTGCTAGAGATCACCCCTCTAGAAATTTGTTTGAGTGCTTGGTGACAATCTGAACCTCCTTAATCTCATTAGAAAATAAAGACTGGTGTGCCTTTGTGATTGCATCTGTGCTGGGCCCAATACAAGCCATCCGATGTGTTGACATCCAGGAACATAACCTGTAAACTCTCTTCACTCTTCACCGTTTATAAATCTCACCCCCCGCCCCATGTTGACTGGCACACGTTTGTCCTCCTTCCACAGGTCAACAGTCAGCTCTTTGGTGTTACTGACATTGATTGAGGCTACATCCACACTAGACTGGATCATTTTGAAAACGCCAGTTTCACGTAAAAACAACAGGCGTCCACACTATGCGTTTTAAAAAATATCTCTGTCCACATTAAAATGGATATTTCAGTGAATCTCCTCCTACTGCGCATGCGCAGGACACATCTACCAAAAACAAGTGACATGTTTGGTGTCGAATCTCGCCGTGAAAGATGGTGCGCGTTTGTGCAGTTACAGACTAGAAATACTTAAACGATGGACAGCTGTTGGCTGTCACACAGGAGGACTTAAAAGTAAAGAAAAAACAAATACTGGAGCGTATGGAGGCAACCGACAGGGAGTTCACAGAGAGTATGACCCGGCTGACAACGAACATTGAAAAACTGACTAACTCTGTTGCATTAATAAAGCCCCTTGTTAAATGTATAAAACATGTCTGCATCAGTATTATCTTGTATTTCCATACAATGTTACATTAGGCTGTTACACATCTATTGTCAGAGAAGTACTTGTATAAATAAGTAAACCACCTACATACGAGTAAGGACAGAAAACAGGTCAAAGTGAGTTTACTTATTTATTCAGTAAGTTATGGGTCAAAGTATTTGGTGAGTACATTTCTAACTCTTCTGGCTTCAGTCTCGTTGCCGTCTGTTCTGAAATTGTTAAGTTGCGTTCAAGAAAACAATGAAATGGCGCGCTACCGTCACTATCTGTTCCAGCATGTCATGACAGTGTTTCTAGAAATCTCCGGTTACCCCGTCCACCCTGCTCCAGCCAATCCGGTGTTTTCAAAATTACACACCCTGGAGTGCGTTTCTGAAAATGTCTGGTTTCGGGGGACGAAAACGCCTTTTTAGTGTGGACAAAGGGTAAAAATGAAGAGAAAAAGCTTCGGATATGGATTTATCCGGCATAGTGTGGACATAGCCTGAGAGGTTGTTGTTGCAGTACACTTATTGCCACCTGTGATTAAATGACAGTGGTGACATCAGCACATTTAAAATGAGCGTTGGCATTGTCCTTAGTCACACAGTTGTATGTATGGAGGATAGAGCAGAGGACTGAGCATGGAGCCTTGGTTTTGGTCGGTGAGGGGGAGATGGTGTTGATCCTTGCTAATTGAAATGCCACAAAAATTAGCTTTTTGTGGCAGCAGTACAATACCTTACAAACTTGTCAAGAATTGACAAACTTAACAATTATGTATACACAACCAAAATAATTGGATGTGCTCTCTTCTCATTGTTGCCATCAGGAAGGAGGTACAGAAGCCTGAAGGCACACACTCAATGATTCAGGAACAGCTTCTTCCCCTCTGCCATCTGATTTTCTGAATGAACACTGAATCCATGAACACTACCTCACTACTTTTTTTACACTAATTTAACTATTTAAAAGTATATGTAATACATACAATAATTCCATTTTTATTTATTGCAATGTACTGCTGCCACAAAAACAATAAATTACACGACATGTCGGTGATTTTGAATCTGATCTGACCCCTCCTTCCCCCCTACTCCCCTACTTGCACTATTATTACTTTGTTACAAGTTTAGTCTGAGTTTGCTGTACTCTTCTGTCATGATCCTGCTTCTAACGAAATAACGAAATCCCGCTTCCACAAGCAATCTGCTGGAGGAACTCAGCAGCTCGAGCAGTATCTTTGGGAGGAGAGGAATTGTTGACGTTTTGATGCCCTGTAGCAGGGTCCCACTGATGCCATTCAGTCGACTGAGTTCCTTCAGCAGATTGTTGCTACAGATTCCAGCAACTGCAGTCTCTTGTGTCTCCTGAGGAATATACAGTACTATTTTGAACTAATGATGTGCTGTCTTCCATCTTCAAAGGGAGCTTTGGTTTGCCTTTACACATGGAAATGTATTGAAACAATATTTGTACCACACTACTTTGGTCTTAATAACAGAGATCTGACAAAGAAACACAATTAAGCCACAATTTTACTTTGGCTTGCTTCTAAATTGAAAATTGAACAGAATATGATTGGAAAAATCTTCACAAATCTTACAAACCCACGTTGTAAAACATGTAATTTGTTATTAAATCACTGAAGTGTGGGATTTGAGTTTACAATCTTGCAGGCAAAGGATTGGGCAGTCAATTGCCCCTTAAATGAAGGGAATTAAATGTTAATTGTTGGCTCATTCTTTTGAGGAGGATAACCCTTTTAATAGCCAAAGCTAAATGGTTTTCAAGCTTCCTTTTGTATGCAGCTACAGATAAGCCAGTACAGGTGCTCTGTAAGGTTGTTGATAGCTCGAAGTTGGTTCAAAGATAATTTAAAAGTGAAGCATTTGGAGGATATCAAACAGCAACCGCTTTGCTTAAGTGGCTTCTGGGTGTATTTTGTGCTTGGAACTGCAAATTGAAGATTTTATCTGATTCCATTGCTGCATTTTTGTACCTTTTTCATATTGCGATTGCAATAAAATGAAAGTCATCTGTGGCTCGGGGAATTGCACTTTTGCTTCCCGAGTCGGTGTGACCCATGGCAGAAAAGTAGTACAAAACATTCAGGCTGTGCTTCTAATGCAGGGACAAGCAAATGTTGGTCAGTTTCCCATGAGAAAGTCATCTGCACTATCCTTAGGATGAGACCAAAAAAAAAAGCTGAGGCTCCATCTTTTGAGATTGATGTCAAAATCATGGAATGATGTGGCTAGGAAACAGCCTTCAGCCCAGCCCACTAAGTCTGCACTAGGCATCAAGCACCCATTTACACCCACACTAATCCCATCAACTCCCAAAAGAGCTCCACCACTTACCTGCATACCGGGGACTACTTCCAGAGGCAATTTATCTACCAACCTGCATGTCCCCAGAATGTGGGAGGAAACTGGAATGCATAGTTCACAGAGTATGCACACACCCCACAAGGTTAGCAGAGGCCCATACTGAACTGTGAGGCAGGCCTCTGAGAGCTGTGCTGCTGAGTAGTTGTAGAGCAGAACATTAGAACCAGGTTTAATAGCACTGGCATTTGTCGTGAAATTTGTTAACTTAATGGCAATACATGATAAATACAGAAAAAAATAAACCAATTATAGGACGTATATATGTAAATTAAATAGTTAAATTAAAAATAGTTCAAGAACAGAAATAATAAAAGTAAGGTAGTGTTCATGGTTTCAATGTCCATTTAGGAATCAGATGGCAGAGGGACAGAAACTGTTCCTGATGCGCTGAGTGTGTGCCTTCAGGCTGCCGTACCTCCTTCCTGATGGTAACAATGAGAAGAGGATACGTCCTGGGTGATGAGGGTCCTTGTTGATAGATGCTGCCTTTCTGAGGCACTAATCCTTGAAGGTGTCATGGATACTATGGAAGCTAGTACCCAAGATGGAGCTGACTAATTTTACAAATTTCAGTAGCTTATTTCAATCCTATGCAGTAGCACCCCCCCCCCCCGCATATCAGACAGTGAGGCAGCCTTTCAGAATACTCCCGATGGTAGAGTGTGTCTGTAGAAGATTTTGAAGCATGCTTCCAAAGGGATACTTTTACCAGTGCCCAATCTTCAATCTTGAACCAACTTTAATGATATTAATAATTTCTCTGGTGAAAACTTGTTGTTTTTGTCATGGGTCCTACATTGTCAGTTCATTCTCTAAGCTAGGGGTTCTCAACCTTTTTTTATGCCATGGACGAACACCATTAAGCAAGGGATCCATGGTCTCCAGGTTGGGAATCCCTGCCTGACCAGAAGGATAGTAAACCCAATGTCTATGTCCTGTCCTAGGTTAAAGACCCCAGGACAGTATAGAGATTTTACAGACTCTGTTGACCACATTAGACAGGCTAATTGTTTGCATGCTACAAAGATATTTGGATAAGTACATGGACAAGAGGGGTTTTGAGGAATCTGGCCTGTTTACAAAGAGGGGATGAGCAGATTCTATTTTCTAAGGAAGCTAAGATTCTTCAATGTGTGCAGCAGGATGTTGGAGATCTTTTGCCAGTCTGTTGTAGCGAGTGCAGTCTTCTTTGTGGCTTTATGTTGGGGGAGCAGCGTCGGTGCTGGTGTTGCAAAAAGACTAAGTAAACTCATCAAAAAGGCTAGATCCGTCCTTGGCTACAACCCAGACTCTTTTGAGTTAGTGGTGGAGAAGAGGTCACTAAACAAACCGTTATCCATTATGGACAATCTGACGCATCCTCTCCAAAACCTACCGAATAAGCAGCGGAGCGCCTTTTGGAAAAGACTCTTTCAGCTCCACTGTCACAAGGATCATTACAGAAAATCTTTCCTACCAAATACAATAAGCATATACAACAATTCATCTCTGTGTGACAGGAGAACACACATCATAGTACAATAGTCTCTGTTTTATTATTCCATACAGCAGGGATGGCCAATATATGGCGCATGCACCAGAAGTGGCGCATTGCACCCCAGTGATAATAATTTAAAAAGTCAGCCTACTCATGCAAAAAATATTAACCAAAAACCGATTTGTAGAAAATAAAATCTATAACAGGAATTCAAGTAGCTTAGAGCTAGAAATGGGTTTTACTGAGAATAAATCTAAGACTTAGCAATTATTTTTAGCGATTTTATTATTTCATGCACATCTTTTGGCAAATGTTATCTTCTTTCACATTAATCAGTTTTCAATTAAAAAACGATGTTCAATGAGTCAAACTAGGAAAGAAGAACTTCTGTTCTGCAGTCGTTCCATAAGTGTTCAATACACGTTTGATACTTGTTTGATCCTGAGGCGCCAGGCATCTGCACCAGCGGTGTGTCACAGGTTTTTGCCTCTCAGTTTACAATTGACACTCACGCGCTACAGAGTTGTGCTTTGTTCGTCCTTTGTGAACATTTGCAGTTTTGTACTTTTTTGAAAATTAAGCCTTGTTTTTACATTCAGTTACCCATCACAGTGCAAAAGAAAATGAGCAAAAGAAAAGCAGAAAGTGATAGTAAGAGTGAATTCAATGCACAGTGGGGAAATGAGTTCTTATTTATAAGGGGTCAGTCAGGAAAACCGTTGTGCATAGTTTGTGAAAACACTTTCTCACATAATAGAAGACACGATCTTAATAGACACTATAAAACACAACATCAGACTGAAATAGAAGGAAAACAGAAGCTTGTGCTTGGGTCTGAGTTGTGGAAAGAATATGTGATTAAGAAAAAGGAAGAAATCAAAAGAAGACAAAATATATTTCTTAAAAGAAGTCTCATTAAGGTTAATAATGTCAATCTTGTTTTTATATTAAATCAATATAATCATGTAAAAATGCTATATATGTCTATATTAACATTTTTACAAGAATTGACAGGGGGTACAAGAGTTGTATGGCGCATTTGAACTCGTGCATGAAAAAATTGAAGCGTGGAATGTAAAAGTTTGGCCACCCCTGCTGTACAATATTGCACATTGGTATATTATTGTGTATATTATTATTCTGTACTTTATTATTAAAGTCTGCACACTGATAAGCATGTTTTTAAATGTTGCTGCTGTAATGAAATAATTTCCCACTCGGGATCAATAAAATACTTATTATAATACACAGACAAATTAGACTAGCTTGGTGGGCACTGTTGATCATGGATGAGTGGAGCTGTTTCCATTCTGTATTGCTGTACGAGTTTATGCCCAACATCAAATTCCATTCTAAGCACTGTCACAGGAAGAGTCAGAAGAAGGTTCAAGGTTATACGTAGAACATAGAACTTTACAGCACAGTACAGGTCCTGCAGCCCATTCTAAGATCAATCAAACTGTTCCCTTCCACGTAGCCCTTCATTTTTCAATTATCCTTGTCTATCCAAGAGTTTTTTTAAATGGCCCTAATGTATCTGTCCACACAGTCAAAATTGTGGTTTTTTTAAAAAAAAAACTCATCTCTAAAATCCCTCCCGTACTTGTCTCCAATTATATTAAAATTATGCTCCTTTTTATTAGCTATTTCTACCCCAGGGAAAGCTCTTTAGCTACCTGCTAGATCTAAGCCAAAGGATGGGATATCCTCAAGTCTATTTACAGAAGTAAAAGCCTAAATTTATTTCTTGCTGTTAAGTGGAATTGCCTGGGTGTGTGGGTACGCTTATCATGATGTGATTCAGTGGAGGGTGTAAGTGGAATTTATTTGCATCTAGAAGCAATAATTTAAGTGAAATTGGTTCATGAGGACTGTTACTTGGTGCAAAGTAAATTGAAATCCAAAGACATTGTTTTAACCGGGCATTCACTTTCGTGGTATTGAGCGCTTTGAAGTACTTCATTCTAACTGCTACTAAAAAGCTTGATGTTCTTTATTCTTGACGAACACCTTTGCAACTCACTGAATGATAACTCTCAATGTAGAGTTTCATTTTGAAAGTTAAAGGATGTTGTGAATGGAACTTGTGTTACCAATATTAATGGCCAACTGATCCTCAGATTCCTGGGGCACCAATTCTGATCATTTCAACCGTAAGAGAGGATTCAGAATGTTAAGTTCTAATGGGAATTTAAATGCATTTGTTTTGCTTTTGTGGCAGTCTTCACCCAGTTTATAATGAACACTACTTCACTACTTTTTCTTTTTTCTCTCTCTCCTTTGCACTACTTATTTTAACTTTAATATATACTTACTGTAATTTAATTATTATATATTGCAAAGTACTGCTACCGCATAACAAATTTAATTACCTATGTAGGTGATATTAAATCTTATAATGCTTCTGATCTAAATTTTCATCCCACAACTATTTATCATCAGTGTAACAAATTATTCCATATTCTTTATAAACTTTATCATATTTACCTTAATTATAGTTGATGTTCTTCATTGGTGAATCAACATGCACTTAGCTTTAATTATCAGTTTGGCATATTTTGCTTTCTTGATTTAAAAGATAATAACTTAAACCTTACTCTTGGGTTTGTGCCTGCAGTTCCTACTGAATCTGCAGTCCAGGATAACTGACATACCTGCCATGTCTCTTGGTTCTAATGAATTTGCAGAAAGTGTTGTGCTTTTGCCTGAGTGGATGCATTTCTATGAATATTGTTCCCTTGCATTACTCTGCAAGTAACCAGTGAATTGTATTTTGATCACTTGGCAATTTCTTGCAAGACAGAGCTGCAATATACCTCTGAATTTACTGTGTGAGCTTCTTCGAGATATTTTGGCTATGTGGTGCCTATATCTATTGGATGTTATCAAGCATATATCTGTATGCTAGAAAGGGGCGGCATAGTAGCTTAGCAGTTAGCGTAATGTGATCACATGGCCAGCGACCCGGGTTCAATTCCCACTGCTGTCTGTAAAGAGTTTGTATATTCTCTCCCATGACTGTCTGGGTTTCCTCCGGAGACTCTGGTTTCCTCCCACATTCCAAGGATGTATGGGTTAGTAGGTTAATTGGTCAGATGGGTGTAGTTGGACACTGCAGGCTTATTTTGCTGGAAGGGGCTGTTTCTATGTAGTATCGCTAAATTTTAAAAAAAGGTACTTCTTTACCTTGAGAAAGTTGGAATTCATTACTAAGGTAAAATTAAATATACTATCAAAGTGCATATATATTACCATATACATACAACAGTAAGATTCATTTTCTTGTAGGCATCCAATCTGACCTGTATTCCATTTATGAAAGTTTGAAAGGGTGTATGGCTATTACTTGCTTTCTTTTTGTTTTGGTGCATGTGAATCTGATCAAAGTAACTCAACACATTAGGACAAGTTTGAGGATTCTTTTAGGAAAGGCACTAACAGGGCCGGGTTTACTTTCTAAATTCAAAAATCAAAGTTGATTGGAATAGTTGAATGTAATGGCATATTATAGAGCAAAACTGCCCTCTTGACATATAACAAGAGTTCATTTTGGCTTGGAGACATTTTTTTGTTTTAAACATGTTAACCTTTCCTGTGATATGACTGGTTGCAAGTTAAGGGCTTGTATTTTTGACTGTGGAGCTAGAAGTGAATCACAGTCATTTTCCAGTTTGAGGATAAAATACCAGATGAACTTTTTGTGTTACTCATTTTAACCTCTTGGCTGTTGTTTAATGAGGGACAGCATAAAACAATGTAGTTAATGTACCTTTTGGGCATTATCATGAGCTGTGGTGCAACAGTGTTGCTGTTAAATGTTCACTATTTAATTGTATGCTATTCATTAAAAAAGTATGAAAGGTTATGAAACAATGATTGAAGGAGAAAAGTTAATGGAGTAACAGATCAAATCCCAAAGGATTGACTTGTAAATAAGTCTGCTGAAAATAATATTTATTTCCTTTTGGTGAAAATAGCTCATTTTGCCCATCAACACACACAAAATGCTGGTGGAACACAGTAGGTCAGGCAGCATCTATAAAGAGAAGCACTGTCGACGTTTCAGGCCGAGACCCTTCGTCAGGACATACTGACGAAGGGTCTCAGCCCGAAACGTCGACTGTGCTTCTCCTTATAGGTGCTGCCTGGCCTGCTGTGTTCCACCAGCATTTTGTGTGTGTTGTTTGAATTTCCAGCATCTGCAGATTTACTCGTGTTTGCTCATTTTGCCCATTTTGACCTGAAAGTTTCAGCTACTCTTGTTTCCAGCTACTGGTGCCTTTACAAACAAAAAATTGTGGGCATCTGTAGAAGATTTGGAATAACAATGGCAGGAGTTCAGGAGTAAGATTCAATACTGTTCTTATAGTGAGGATGGCATCAACAAAGCTTTGGATATGGCCTTTCTTTTGTATGTCTTAGAATTCAGCATCTTAAATTCAAGGGAGCAATTGTGGTGTAAACTCTCAAATTGTCAGGTTAATATTCACTATCCGATCTATCTCCTGGAGTTTAATTAAATTTAATCATGTAAGCAATGACTCAGTTGGTATGTGCAGTGTGTTTAGAGATGGTCTGTGAGGCTGTCTTGTAGTGCTGGTAATAATTTAGAGGAAGCACCTGAAGGGTTGGGAGAAGGATATATATTTTTTATGGAAAGCTAACACTAAACAATTGCTTACATAGAAATAGTGATATCGTTATATCTTATGCACATACATATTCATTTACATATACATTTATCATGCAGCTCTCCCTCCTGTAGTGCGTTTCACTATATTCAATATTAAATCAGCCTTATGTAAGAAGAAGACATAAACATGAGAAAATCTGAATTGCTGGAAATCCAGAACAATACATACAAAATGCTGGAGGAACTCAGCAGGTCAGGTAGCTTCTATGGGAAAGAGCAAACAGCCAATATTTTGGGCCGAGAACCTTCATCAGGACTGGAAAGAGAGGAGAGAGGTCTGTAAGAAGGTCGGGGGGAGCGGAATAAGTAGTACAATGTGGCGGGAGGTAGGTGAAACCAGGGGGGCGGTGTAAAGTAGAGAGCTGGGAAGTTGATTGCTATGTAACACTCACCCAACAGGCTGGTATATGTCTAGGGGAAAATGAGATCCAGCCACACACCACCCCCACTTCCCGTACACGCAGGTGCTGTGGGAATCAAGTTTATGCCTCGTGCACGCACACAGTATCAAATTCACACCAGATACCGTTATGAAATACACTTTAAAGATTTTACTAAAACTAAAAGAGTACTAGGCAATACAATATATATGAAAGAAAAGAAAAAGCAAAAGGCGCCAACTTATCAAAGTTCAGTCAGTTTAGTGCACATCGTTGGAGCTCAACCATCAAACCATTCGACCCCTTGTCACTTTCCTCTGACCTCCACATCTTCGCACCTGGGAACACCACCGGTGGTCAACCAAGCAGTGCAGCGCACGTCCACCTTCCTCGGCGTCTTCTTCCAGACTCCCCTGAAAACCCGCAAAAACCCCCCAAGCTCCCAGCCTCACCAGACAAAATAACATTCCCCATTGGTTAACAAATGAATACAATCCCCATATCAGCAAGTCTAAAGCTAAACAACTGCGAGAGAAACATTTATCAGACAAAGAAGCATTCCTACTCTTAACAAACCAAAGAAGCCAGTTTGAGTAACATACACAGGACATTGTACAGCTAAAAGAGATAAAGGGCTGGAAAAGGGGGAGTCTGATTAGAAGATCATGGAAGAAGGGAAAGAGGAGGAGCACCAGAGGGAGGTGATGGACAGTTAAGGAAATAAGGTGAGAGAGGGAAACAGGAATGGAGAATGGTCTAGTAATTGGAGGGGGAGGCAAATAATGAAAGTTAGAGAAATCAATGTTCATGCCATTATATTGAAGGCTACTCAGATGGAATATAAGGTGTTGCTCCAACACCTGTCCTTTTCAAAACATCCCTCCCTTTTCTCCATCTCTGGAGAGAGTTTATCTCCTGATGTCTATTATAAACCTATTGACTGTCACAGCTACCTGGATTATACCTCTTCCCACCCTGTCACTTGTTAAAAATGCCATCCCTGTGTCTCCATTCCTCCGCCTCGGCCGTATCTGCTCTGAGAGTGAGGCTTTTCATTCCAGAACAACTGGGATGTCTTCCTTTAAAGAAAGGAGCTTCTCTTCCTCCACTATTAATGCTGTCATCATCTGCATCTCTTCCATTTCACGCACATGTGACCTTATCCCTTCCTCTCACTGCCATCCAAGGATAGGGTTCTTGTCCAGCACATAAATCTCCATAATTTCTGTCATCTCCAGTAGGATCCCACCACCAAGCACATCTTTCCCTCATCCACTTTCCGCTTTCTGCAGGGATCGCTCCCTACGCAACTCCCTTGTCCACTCGTCTCTCTCTCCCCACTGATCTGACTGTACTTACCCTTGCAAGTGGAACAAGTGCCACACCAGTCCTCTATCTCCACTATTCATCACCCCAAACAATCCTTTCAGGTGAGGCGACACTTTACCTGTGAGTCTGCGAGTTTATCTACTCTATCCAGTGTTCTTGGTGTGGTCTCCTGTATATTGGTGAGACCTGACGTAGATTGGGAGACCGCCTCACCGAGCACCTTTGCTCCATCTGTCACAAAAAGCAAGATCTCTTGGTGACCAACCATTTCAATTCTACTTCTCATTCCCATTCTGACATGGCAGTACACAGCTGCCTCTAGTACCATGATGAGGCCATACTCAGGTTGGAGGAGCAACACCTTATATTCCATCTGGGTAGCCTTCAACTTGATGGCATGAACATCGATTTCTCTAACTTTGGTAATTGCCATCCCCATCCCCCCCCACTTCACCATCCCCATTCCTGTCTCCCTCTCTTATCTCATCTCCTTATCCTCCCATCATTCACTCTGGTTCTCCTTCCCCTTCCCATTCTTCCATAGTCTTCTACTCTCTCGTATCAGATACCCCTTTCTCCAGACCTTTATCACTTTCACTAATCAACTTCCCAGCTCTTTACTTCACCCCTGCCCCTCTCCTGGTTTCACCTCCCACCTTGTACTACTTTCTCCCCTACCCCCAGCTTCTTATTCTAACTTCTTTTCCCCATCCTTTCCAGTCCTGATGAAGGGGCTCGGCCCCAAACATTGACTGCTTATTCTTTTCCATAGATGCTAAGTTCCTCCAGCACTTTGTGTGGGTTGTGTGAAGAAATCACTCTATAATTATAGTCCTCCAAGCTCTATCCACTCAGAGGCCACTTTACTAGGTACGTCTTGAACTGAATAAAGTGTCCACTGAGTGTACATTTGTGGTCTTCTGCTCCTGTAGCTCATCCACTTCAAGATTTGACATGTGTGCTCAGAGATCACCACTCTTATATCATGTTATTATTCAAACTTTAAGGTACATTTACTATCAAATTGCCTGTATGTCACCATATACAAACCTGAGATTTATTTTCTTGTAGGCATATTGTTGCCTTCCTGTCAACTTGAACCAGTCTGGCCATTCTCTTCCAACCTCTCATTAACAGAGAGATATTATAGAGGTATTTAAAATTATGAGGGGGATAGATAGACTTGATGTAGATAGGCTTTTTCTATTGAGAGTAGGGGAGATTCAAACAAGAGGAAATGAGTTGAGAGTTAGGGGGCAAAAGTTTAAGGGTAACACGAGGGGGAAATTCTTTACTCGGAGAGTGGTAGCTGTGTGGAACGAGCTTCCAGTAGAAGTGGTAGAGGCAGGTTCGGTATTGTCCTCGGAGTCCTGCCATGTGCAGAAGTTCGCTGATGACACGGCCATAGTGGGGTGTGTCAGGAATGGACAGGAGGAGGAGTATAGGAAACTGATACAGGACTTTGTGATATGGTGCAACTCAAACTACCTGCGTCTCAATATCACCAAGACCAAGGAGATGGTGGTGGACTTTAGGAGATCTAGGCCTCATATGGAGCCAGTGATCATTAATGGAGAATGTGTGGAGCAGGTTAAGACCTACAAGTATCTGGGAGTACAGTTAGACGAGAAGCTTGACTGGACTGCCAACACAGATGCCTTGTGCAGGAAGGCACAGAGTTGACTGTACTTCCTTAGAAGGTTGGCGTCATTCAATGTCTGTAGTGAGATGCTGAAGATGTTCTATAGGTCAGTTGTGGAGAGCGCCCTCTTCTTTGTAGTGGCGTGATGGGGAGGAAGCATTAAGAAGAGGGATGCCTCACGTCTTAATAAGCTGGTAAGGAAGGCGGGCTCTGTCGTGGGCAAAGTACTGGAGAGTTTAACATAGGTAGCTGAGCGAAGGGCGCTGAGTAGGCTACGGTCAATTATGGATAACTCTGAACATCCTCTACATAGCACCATCCAGAGACAGAGAAGCAGTTTCAGCGACAGGTTACTATTGATGCAATGCTCCTCAGACAGGATGAAGAGATCAATACTCCCCAATGCCATTAGGCTTTACAATTCTACCGCCAGGACTTAAGAACTTTTTAAAAGCTATTATTAATGCTTTTTGAGATAGTGATTTAGATGCATATCATATTTTTTACTGAGTTAAGTATTGTATGTAATTAGTTTTGCTACAACAAGTGTATGGGACATTGGAAAAAAGTTGAATTTCCCCATGGGGATGAATAAAGTATCTATCTATCTATCATTTAAAGTAAAATTGGATAGGTATATGGACAGGAAAGGAATGGAGGGTTATGGGCTGAGTGCGGGTCAGTGGGACTAGGTGAGAGTAAGCATTTGGCACGGACTAGAAGGGCCAAGATGGCCTGTTTCCGTGCTGTAATTGTTATATGGTTATATAACAAGGTGTTTTCATGTACAGGACTGCCGCTCACTGGATAGCTTTTGCTTTTGCACCATGTTCTGTAAACTCTGGAGCAAGAGTTCCCAACCTGGCATCCATGGATCCCTTGCTTTATTGGTCCATGGCATAAAAAAGGTTGGGAAACCCTCTATTAGAGATGGTTGTGCCTGAAAATCTCAGGATATCAGCAGTTAGTATGATACTCAAACCAGCCCATCTGGCACCAACAATTATTCCATGGTCAAAGTCACTTAGATCACATTTCTTCCCCATTCTGATGTTTTGTCTGAACAACAGTTGAAACTCTTGACCACATGTCTGCATGCTATTATGCATTGAGTTGCTGCCACATGGTTGGCTGATTAGATATTTGCATTAGTGAGCAGGTGTACCTAATAAAGTGGCCACTGAGTGTTTGCTTTATGGAAAACTAACACTAAACATGTTTGCATAGAAGAAGTAGTATCATTATATCTCCTGTACAAGTGATTCATTTACATTTAAATTTACCACATTACTTTCCCTCCTGAAGTGGGTTTCACTGTGTTCAGCATGAATATTGTACGTTGTGAAGAAACATCACGCACAAAATGCTGGAGGAAGTCAGCAGGTCAGGCAGCATCTGTGGAAATGAATAAACAGTTAACATTTCAGATCAAAACTGTTCTCCAGGACTGAAATGGAAGGGGGAGGACACCAGAATGAAAAGGTGGGGAGGGGCGAGAGGAGGGAGGATAGCTAGAAAATGATAGGTGAGGCCAGGTGGGTAGAAAACATAAAAGGCTGGAGAGGAAGGAATCTGATAGGAGAGGAGAGTGGACCTTAGGTGAAAGGGAGGGAAGAGGACACACAGGGGGAGGTCATCGGTGGGTGACAAGAGGTAAGGGGCCAGAACGGGGAAAAGAAGAGGAGGGGAAGAGGAGGGATAGATTTTTTTTGTTGAAAAGGGATTGATTCTTGCCATCAGGTTAGAGATTACCCAGATGGAATATAAGGTGTTGCTCCTCCACACTGAGGGTGGCCTCCTATTTATCCAATGTACATAAATTGTTTCACTCTCCTTGACAGGAATTGAATTGACTTTATTACTTACGTCCTTCATATACCTGGGGAGTAAAAATCTTTACATTACATCTGTCTAAGTGTGCAGTTACAGTAATTTTTAATAAGTATTATGTACAACAGGATAGTCAATATAACATGGTAATACAGATGCATCAGCATGAATTAAGCAGTCTGATGGACTGGTGGAAGAAGCTGACTCGGAGCCTGTTGGTCCTGGCTTTTATGCGGTGGTACCGTTTCCCAGATGGTAGCAGCTGGAACTGTTTGTGTTTGAGGTGGCTTGGATCTCCAATGATCCCTTGGGCCATTTTTACACACCTGTCTTTGTAAATGTCCTGAATAGTGGGAAGTTCAGATCTACAGAGGCGCTGAGCTGTCTGTATTACTCTCTGCAGAGTCCTGTGAATGAGGGAATTACAGTTCCCATACCAGGCAGTGATGCAGCTAGTTAGGATGCTCTCAATAGAAAGTTATTAGAATTTGGGGGCCCAAACCAAACTTCTTCAACTGCCTGAGGTGAAAGAGACACTGCTGTGCCTTTTTCACCGCACAGTCGGTACGTACAGACTGCGTGAGATCGTCAGTAATGCTTATGCTGAGGAATTTAAAGCTGTTCACCCTCTCAACCCCAGACCCATTGAGGTCAATAGGGGTTAGCCTAACTCCATTCCTCCTGTGGTCCACAACCAGTTCCTTTGTTTTTGCAACATTGAGGGAGAGGTTGTTTCTTGACACCACTGTGTCAGGGTGATGACTTCTTCACTGTAGGCTGCCTCATTGTTATTTGAGTATAGTGTTTCAGCAAATTTAATTAGCAGATTGGAGCTGTGGGTGGCAACACAGTCATGGGTATACAGAGAGTAAAGGAGAGGGCTTAGGACACAGTCTTGAGGGCCTCTGTGTTGAGGGGCAGAGGTGAGGGAACCCACCCTTACCACCTGCCGGCGATTTGAAAGGAAGTCCAGGATCCAGCTACTCAAGGCAAGGTGAAGGCTGAGATCTCTGAGCTTCTTGTTGAGTCTGGAGGGAATTATGATGTTGAATGTTGAACTGTAGTCTAAGAACAGCATTCTCACGTAAGCATCCCTCTGCTCCAGATGTGTAAGGACAGTGTGAGAACTCTGGCTATTGCATCATCTGTCAATCAGTTGTGCCGGGAGGTGAATTGTAGGGAGTCTAGTGTGGGTGGCAGCAAGTTGCAGATGTAGTCCTTGACCAGCCTCTCAGCATTTGCTTATTATTGAGGTGAGTGCGACAGGCTGCCAGTCGTTCAGATATGTTACCTTGGCCTTTTTAGGTACAGGGACAATGTTGGATGTTTTGAAGCAGGAGGGCACTCTACACTGGGAGAGGGAGAGATTAAAAATGTCTGTAAACACACCTGCCAGTTGTGCTGCGCACATCCTGAGTACTCGCCCTGGGATACCGTCCGGTCCCGCAGCCTTGCAACTGTCCACTCTTTGGAAACACCTGCGTGCTTCAGCCTCAGAGATGACCAAGCTGCTGGTTGCATCACCTGTAGGTCTCCTCACAGGCTCAGTATTGGCGACATCGAATTGAGTGCAAAAAAGATTTGGCTCATCTGGGAGAGAGGCAGCGATGTTGCAAACTCCACTGCGTTTAGCTTTGAAGTCTGTGATGTGTACAGACCTTGCCATGTTCTGTGTTTTGTGAGTTGTGCTATATTTGGAGATGGTCTGTGGGAGCAGGTTGTAATTTTACGTATCATCTGTAATAATTGCACAGAGAAACCAAAAACCGCAATTTATTGCAGATGAACAACTCCCAAAGTGTGATGGCCAAGGCCTGGAGGACTGTCCTTGAGTTGGAGGACTGTGCGTGGATGGAGTTGGAGAGGAAAGGGGCTTGTTTTGCTGCATGTTGTGTTCTGTGTTCTGCCGAGCATTATTGACATGCCATGTTGGCGCTGGAGTGTGTGGCAACACTTGCAGCCTTGCCCACTACATCCCTTCAGGTGTATGCATGACACATTTCGCTGTTTGTTGTCCATGTGATAAGTGGATCTGAATCTACCTAATGTGTATTTACTTAACACATGGTAACATCATTAAATCAGATTAACATGTGACTTATTTGCATATTTACATATTTCTGCTATAGGATTCTGTTGCCTTTAAGTTAATGAACCATAGGCTTGAGTCCAACTTCAGACTTGAGCATAAGGCTCATACTCGCACTTCTAGTCTACTACTGAGGAGAGCTATGATGTTCTTGGAGCTGTGTTTCTCAAGTGATTTCAGACAATGGCTTTCCTTATCTGTAGTCCCAAGTGCATGTAAATATTCTGTAGTGATATTTCAGAGAGTAGGGTATCATCCTGAGTGTCTGGACCAAGGTTTATAATCTACATCATCATAACAATTGACTGCTCATTATCATAATCATTGTTCCATGGAAGCTTGCCATATGCAGATAGTTGCAATGTCAGGGAAGCACACGGCCCATAGATCTCTGTTCATTGGTATATCTGGCGATCCTCCTGAGATTGAGTGATGCTTCATGTTCCTGTATATTGTTTTATCCATCAGTAGTGTTGTGGTTTGAGAAGATAAAATGTTGATCTTCCTTTTGAGTTGGGCTATTGATCATTTCCCAACGTGTTCCAAGTGAATTTAAGGTATTTGAAATTGACCATATAACATTCTACAATTGTCCCTCAGCCAACAGCTATGCTTGTTCAGAACGTCCCCTTGTGATGCTTCATCAATAATCCTGTAATAGGACTTTTGTGTTCAGTTGGAAGATTAAGGCAGACCCAACCGATGAAACTATCCAGAAAATACTAGGTCAGGCAGCCTCTAAGAATGAAGAAACAGTTAATATTTCAGGTCCATGATCCATCTCAGTATTGATATATCAAACCTGTTTCCTTCTCCTTGGCTCTTGTTTGATCAGTCGGGTGATTTTGGCTTAATTTGATTTTTGATATTCCATTGGTTCTGTGTGCTGTTGCAGGACTCAGTCACCAGGTGGCAGTGTGTTGTATTTTACCCAGTAGCTGAAAAATCATCAATTACCTCCTCATACCTCCAATCATACAACAAAGTTAAACAGAACTGAATTGCCTTTCACCCTGGGCCATGTCTTGGCAGACTGAGCTTTAGTTATTTTTAATGTGTTAACAGTTGGTCAGTTTTCATTCTGCTCAACATTGAAAACGCAGCGTCCACAGTTGAAAGGTGTGTTCTGGATACCATGATAATTTTGAGATGTATAAATGTCTTGTAATTGTACTTTAACACAAAGAGTGAAGGTTAGGAGAAGCAAAGTGATGATTTTAATAGTTACAAAACATCCTATAAAGGGAACATCAATCATTGCTTTCATTTATTTCTGCTCAGTTAAAATCATGTCACTTCTGAAATGAAAAATGAAATCTCCTGAATAAATGTTGCTACGAGAAATGCTTTTCAGATTAAATTGCTTGTTGTCTTGGTTTCTGAGGCCATAAGACTACAAGATACAAGTGCAGAGTTAGGACGTTCGGCCCATCCATTCCATCATGGCTTACTTATTTTCCCTCTCAAAACCATTGTTCTGCCTTCTCCCTGTAAACTTTTGAAACCCCTAATAATCAAGAACCTATCTGTTGTTTCGTAACTCTAAAACATAAAATTAATTGAAGTAAAATCATGGAACTCAGAATAATGTGTCTAACCACATTTTTTTTTTACCTTAAGCGAGAAATGCATGTATGATGTGGTGTCATGATGACACATGCAATTCACATACCTTTACAGATAACCTGCAATGCATTATGTAAAGAACAAAGAATGCTTAATCAAACAATATATTTACAATGTTACTCAAATATTACTGAAATAATAAATAACATAACACTGTCAGCTGCCACTTTATTAAGTACCCAATGACTTGGCATCCACAGCCATCTTTGGTAATGTGTTCTACAGAAATTCCTCATTTCTGCTCTATAGGGATATTATTGTATTTTGAGGCTGTCCCCTCTGGTTTTACACTCTTCCACAATCAGGCATTTCAATATTTCAAAGTTCAAAATAAATGTATTATTAAAGTGCATGCATGTCATCACATACAACCCTAAGATTCATTTCCCTGCAGGCATACAAATAAATCCAATAACCATAATAGAATCAATGAAAGACTTCAGCAATGGGATGGACAACCAGTATGCATAAGACAACAAACTGAAAATACAAAAAGAGAGAAAAAAAAGGCAACAATAAAAAATAAATAAATAAGCAATAAATATCGAGAACCTGAAATGAAGAGTCCTTGAGAGTGTGTCCATAGGTTGTGGGAACAGTTGAGTGATGTGGCAAGTGAAGTTATTCCCTCTGGTTCAAGAGCCTGGTGGTTGAGGGGTAATAACTGTTCCTGAACCTGGTGGTGAGATGAGGTTCCTGGACAGCCTTCCTAATGGCAACAGTGAGAAGAGAGCATGACCATTGTGGTGGGGGTGTCCCTGGTGATGGATGCTGCTTTCCTGTGACAACACTCTGTGTGGATGTACTCACTGGTGGGGAGGGCTGTGGTGGACTGGGCCTTTACCACTGTGAATTTCCATTCATGGACATTGGCTGCACCAATCAGTATACAGTACTCCCCAGAATTTTACAAGAAAATTAAACATAAGCAGCCAAAGACTGACAAACACCATTGTGTAAAAGAAGACAAGCTATGCAAATAAAAATAGTTGAAAGTGAATCTGTAGCTCGTAGAATTATTTCAGAGAAGTGGGTTAATGAAGCTATTCACACTGATTCAGGAGCATGATAGTTGTTGAGTAATAACTAAATCTGGCGGTGTGGGACCAAAGTACTTCCTACCCATTAGTGGTAGTAAAAAGAGAGTATGAGGAGGTTCTTTATGAAAGGTTCTTGTGGAAGCTAAAAGCTTATGCTGTAGGAGGTAACGTATTGATTTGGATTGATGATTACCTGGCTGACAGGAAATGGAGAGTGTGCATGAATGGATGTTGTTCATGAGCTGCAATCAGTCTGCGTACCATAGGGACTGGAACTGAGGCCTCAGCTTTACAATTGATATTCAGGATGGATAAAGGTACTGAAGGAATAGCGAATAAATGTGCTGGTGAGGTAAACATTAAAAGGAAAGCAAGTTGTGAAGTGGATATGAAGAGACTCGAGAAGGACATGGAAAGGTTAATTGAGTATGTGAAGATGGTGTGAGGAAAATGTATGCATCTATTTTGTCCAGAAAAATGTATTAATCCAATGACAAGAGATTTGAGAGCAGTGAGATCTTGGTATAGAAACATCGAAAACCTACAGCACAATACAGGCTCCTCGGCCCACAAAGTTGTGCTGAATATGTCCCTACCCTAGAAATTACTAGGGTTACCCATAGCCCTCTGTTTTTCTAAGCTCCATGTACCTGTCCAGGAGTCTCTTAAAAGACCACACTATCCTAGACCACATTTTGCAGGACATGCACCTGAAGAAATAAGGAACAGTTAATACCCTACAATCATTGGGTTTTGAATTGGTGTGGATAACTTCATTCACCACGATGTACTTTGATAATAAATTTAATTTGAACTTTGAAAGCTAACAAAATGTAATGCTTCATTGCTGGGATATTGTATCTGTAAATAGGAAGGTTGTGATTCAATTATATAAGGCATTGGTGAGACCACCAATGGAACACTGTGTACAATATTGGCTCTCTTATGAAAGGAAGAATGTTCATGTGTTGTGAGAAGTTCAGAAAACTAAAACATGGATTAGGCAGACTGTCTTTATAAAGAAAGACTGGACAGGTTAGTCTTGTCTGTGCCTGAATTGTCAAAGATGAGGAATGGCTTGATTGAGACACTGATTTGTGAAGGTACTCAACAAGTAGAGTTGTTTCCTCAATGGGACAGCCTAGAATGAGTTTAAAATAACAGATCGATCCATTAAAGACATAGATGAGATGAAGTCTTTTTCGTGTGGATCATGAATCTTTAAGCAGTGGTGGAAGCTGTCTCTGAATATTGTTATGGTAGAGATAGATTCTTGAATAGCAAGTGGGTGAAAGTTTCGCAGAGATAGGCCAGAATTTGTGTTGAAGTTGCAATCTGATGAGTCATGATCTTGTGATATGGAGGAACAGGCTTCAGGGACTGAGCGCTCCACTCCTGATTCATACATAGCTCGATATAAATATATTATCAAAGAATGTATACAGCATGTCACCATGTACTACTCTGAGATCTGTTTTCTTGCAGACATTCACAGTAGATACAAAGACACAATAAAGTCAATGAAAAACTGCACACAAAGCTGGACAACCAATGTGCAGAAGAAGATGAACTGCAAATACAAAGACTAATAATAATGAAGAACTAATAATGACAATGGTTCTGCCGTGCTTTACCCGATGAAAATAGGGTATGAAATCGGAGATAACCACATTAATTGTACCTTGCCACCATTCTATACATTGACGATTTGAAATTATATGCCTCTTCATCAGTAAAGCTCAAGTAGTTAATTCAAATGGAAGAATTATTTTCTAAAGGTATAAGCATGAAATTTGAACTAGATAAATCAGAACATTAAACATAAAGATGCAATAGAGCTAGCAGAATATAAAACAGAGCAGCAGGATACAATACAACTGAATACGAAACATAAGTAGCTGGGATATCAACAAGCGAAGAAAATGGATCGCAGTGCGATAAGGGAAAAGCTTTCAACAGAATTTACTTCAAGGCTTGAGAAAATCTGCCAAACACGGCTCAATAGTAAAAATATAACAAAGGCAATAAATGCATTCACTATACCCATTTTAATACATTCTTTAGGCATAATATCTTTGTGAAAAATTTACAAAGAAAAATAACAAATTTTAGAAAACACCATGTACCCTCAAACACATTTAGATTGACGCTACCTAGGACAGCAGGAAGAAGAGAAATAACAGACATTTAAAAATTGCACAACAATCAAATACATCTTCTAAGGATGTAATTTCATCAGTGAAAACAATTTGCAGCACTACCAGTGAGCATATGTAATTCTGGTAAGTACATACCACTAAACTTAAATGAAAGCACAGCTCAGAAAAATCAACACTACAGAAGAAAAAGTTAACCAATGGAAGACATCCCCACAATCTGAGAAGACTAAATGTCAAAAAGGAAATGTTGAACACCTGGCTCAGGGTTGCAGACCTCTTTCCAGAAACAGAGGGGTTCCTTGTGGCAATATGGGACCAGGCGGTTAACTCAGAAAGTAGCAAAATACATGATAAAAGGCCAACAAATTCAAGACGATAAATGCAGAAAATACCAAGAGAAACTAGAAAAACTCCAACACAGCAGTCTAACTCAGTCTGATTACTATACTGGCACAATCAAAAAAAGTTGAATTTCCCCATGGGGATGAATAAAGTATCTATCTATCTATCTATCTATCTATCTATCTATCTATCTATCAAGTGTCAAACATCATTCACCAAAATCTTGCTTTAAAATACAAACACATGAAAGACATCATACCTTACTATACAGCACATACAAAAAGTATTCACCCCCTTTGGAAGTTTTCATGTTTTATCGTTTTATAGCATTGAATCAAAGTGGATTTAATTTGTCTTTTTTGACACTGATCAACAAGACTTTCATGTCGAAGTGAAAACAGATCTCTACAAAGTGATCTAAAATAATTTCAAATATAATACACAAAATAATTGATTACAGAAGTATTCACCCCCTTTAATATGACACACCAAATCATCACTGGTGCAGCCAGTTGGTTTCAGAAGATATATAATTAGTTAAATGGAGATCACCTGTGTGCAGTCAAGGTGTTTCAATGATTGTTGTAAAAGTACACCTGTAATGGAAGGTCCGACTGCTGGTGAGTCAGTTTCTTGGCAAAAATTATACCATTAATACAAAAGAACACTCTAAGCAGCTTCACGGAAAGGTTATTGGAAAGCACAAGTCAGGAAATGGATACAAGAAAATTTCCAAATCACTGAGTATCCTTTAGAATACACTTAAGTCAATCATCAAGAAACGGAAAGAATATAAAACCATATAACAATTACAGCACGGAAACAGGCCATCTCGGCCCTTCTAGTCCATGCTGAACAATTACTCTCACCTAGTCCCACTGACCTGCACACAGCCCATAACCCTCCATTCCTTTCTTGTCCATATACCTATCCAATTTTACTTTAAATGACAATATTGAACCTGCCTCCATCACTTCTACCGGAAGCCCGTTCCACACAGCTACCACTCTCTGAGTAAAGAAATTCTCCCTCGTGTTACCCCTAAACTTTTGCCCCCTCTCAACTCATGTCCACTTGTTTGAATCTCTAATTGGAAAAAGCCTATCCACGTCAATTCTAACTATCCCCCTCATAATTTTAAATACCTCTATCAAGTTCCCCCTCAACCTTCTACGCTCCAAAGAATAAAGACCTAACTTGTTCAACCTTTCTCTGTATCTTAGGTGCTGAAACCCAGGTAACATTCTAGTAAATCTCCTCTGTACTCTCTCTATTTTGTTGACATCTTTCCTATAATTCAGTGACCAGAATTGTACACAATACTCCAAATTCAGCCTTCCCAATGCCTTGTACAATTTTAACATTCCATCCCAACTCCTATACTCAATACTCTGATTTATAAAGGCCAGCATACCAAAAGCTTTCTTCACCACCCTATCCACATGAGATTCCACCTTCAGGGAACTATGCACCATTATTCTTAGATCACTCTGTTCTACTGCATTCTTCAAAGCCCTACTATTTACCTTGTATGTCATATTTTGATTATTCCTACCAAAATGTAGCACCTCACACTTATCAGCATTAAACTCCATCTGCCATCTTTCAGCCCACTCTTCTAACTGGCCTAAATCTCTCTGCAAGCTTTGAAAACCTACTTCATTATCCACAACGCCACCTAACTTAGTATCATCTGCATACTTACTAATCTAATTTACCACTCCATCATCCAGATCATTAATGTATATGACAAACAACATTGGACCCAGTACAGATCCCTGAGGCACACCACTAGTCACTGGCCTCCAACCTGACAAACAGTTAACCACCACTACTCTCTGGCATCTCACATCCAGCCACTGTTGAATCCATTTTACTACTTCAATATTGATACCTAAAGATTGAACCTTCCTAACTAGCCTTCCATGTGGAACCTTGTCAAAGGCAATATGGAACAGCTGTAAATCTGTCTAGAGCAGGCCATCCTCAAAAACTGAGTGATCATGCAAGAAGGGGACTAGTGAGGAAGGCCACCAAGAGACCTATGACAACTCTGGTGGAGTTACAAGCTTCAGTGGCTGAGATAGGAGAGACAGTGCACACAAAAATTGTTGCCTGGGTGCTGCACTAGTCGCAGCTTTATGGGAGAGTGGCAAAGAGAAAGCCACTGTTGAAAAAAACTCACATGAAATCTCAGCTAGAATTTGCAAGAATGCACGTGGGAGACTTTGAAGTCAGCTGGAAGAAAGTCCCACGGTCTATTGAAACCAAAATTGAGCTTTTTGGCAAAAAATGCAATGTTAGTATAAGTCAAACAGGCACATCATCAAAGGCACACCATCCCTACTGTGAAGCATGTTGATGGCTTCATCATGCTGTGGGGATGCTTCACTGCATGCCCTGGAAGGCTTTTGAAGGTAGAGGGTAAAATGAATGTAGTAAAATACAGGGTAATCCTGGAGGAAAACCTGGCAGTTTGCAAGAGGACTGTGACTTGGGAGAAGATTTGTTTTCCAGCAAGACAATGGCCCCAAGCATAAAGCCAAAGCTACATGGGGATGGCTTAAAAACAACAAAGTTAATGTCCTGGAGTGGCCAAGTCAGAGTCAAGACATCACTCCAATTGAAAGTTTTTGTGGCTGGACTTGAAAAGAGCTGTTCACTCATGATCCCCTGGCAATCTGACAGAGCTTGAGCAGTTTTGTAAAGAAGGTGATGCAAAGCTGATGGAGACCTATCCACAGAGACTCAAGCTGTAATTGCTGCCAACGTGCATCTACTAAATACTGACTTGATCAATCAATTATTTTGTGTTTAATGATTGTAATAACTTTAGACCAATTTGCAGAAATTTGTTTTCACTTTGACATGAAGGAGAAGGAGTCTTTTCTGTTGATCAGTGTCAAAAAAGCCAAATAAAATCCACTGTGATTCGATGTTGTAAAACAATAAAACATGAAAACTTACGGGGGGGGGGGGGGTAAGACTAGGTGGAAATGGTTAGATTGATCTAGGAGTAGGTTAAAGGGTCAGCACAATATTGTGGGCCGAAGGGCTGTGTACTGTACTGTATCATTCTGTGTAAATAGTGTTTGATTTATTCCTTCAAGGGCTGTGGATGTCACCGCTAATGTGGACATTTCCTATTTATCCCGAGAATTAAGGAAGTAATTTTGAGTCACCCGTTCTAAGTATGATTCTATTATTGCATAATAGGCCAGAGTGGGTAAGGAGTGGTTATGCTGTATCCCTGATCATCTGAAGAAAAGATGGAGATTGCAGGCACTGTCAGTGAAAACATTGTTCACACTGCACAAACAATTTAACTTATCCCAAGACTAAATAATTCATGTGCTGTGGATGAGAAGCAAAGGTCTGAGTAATTGTTTCATTTAGGATTCTGAAATGATTCAAAGCTGTCCAGAAAGGAAAGAATTGCCATTTATATTGTGTCTTTTATATCCTTGGGATATGCCAGAGCAGAAACACTCTATGCAGTCCTTTGTTTTGAAGCAAAGTTCTAGTAATGGGTTAAGAAAGAGCAGCTTGTTTGGATATATGAATCTCTTGTAAAGGTCTGTATAAATTGTGACTAGGTATAAATATAGACCAGCTTTCATGGGGTGATTTCTTTTATCCTTTCTGGAATAATGCCATCATATCCTATGTGTCCATCTGAGAAGAACAGGTTGTGCCTCATATTTGTGTCTCTGCTAACAGGCAGGTTGATTTTGTTTGTGTAGTCTTCTCTGACGTTGAGTGACATTCAATGTATCTAGCCAAGTACCGAAGATCTGTGCTAATCAACTGGTTGGAGTGCTTACTGACGTCTTAAACGTCTTTCTTCTGTAGTCTAAGGCAGTGGTCCCCAACCACCGATCCATGTCCCAGTGGTTGGGGACCACTGGTCTAAGGTACCCACTGCTTCAAGTGGAATTCAGTCATAATGATGTCCTAAAGAACATGGTAACCTGCCTCAATGACTATCATCTAACAGCACTAACATCCACTGTGATTAAGTCCTTTGAGAGGTTAGTTATGAAAGATAGCAACTCCTGTCCGAGGACTGACTTGGATCTGCGCCAATTTGTCTACTGTCGCAGCAGCAGATCTCATTTCATTTGCTCTTCACTCAATCCTTGAACAGCTGGATAGTGAAGAGGCATACATCAAGATGCTCTTCATTGACGACAGCACTGTATTCAACACTATCATCCCCTTAAAACTAATCAATGAGATCCAAGACCTACATTTTGATGCCTCCTAGCAGAACTAGATCTTCTTTCCTCACTTGCAGACTCTAGTCAGTTTGGATTGGCAACAACATCTTCTCCACAATCACTATCAGCGCAGGTACATTGTAAGACTGTGTACTTGGCACCCTGCTCTACTCACTTTATACTTATGACAGTAAAGCTAAGTACAGTTCTGATGCCATTTTTAAGTTTACTGACAAGTTTGAGTGAAGCAAAGGTGGTGATGAATTGACATATGGTTGAATCTGGTTGAATGGTGGCACAACAATAACCTATTCCATAGTCCATTGACTCACTTTCAAGAATTCTACAACTTGTGTTCTCAATGTCAGCAAAACCAAGGAGCAAATTATTGATTGCAGAAGGAAGGAAATAGGCCCATGAGCCAGTCCTGAGGGCATTGAAGATAGAGAGTGTCAGTAATTTAAAATTCCTTGGCATTATCATTTCCGAGGATCTGTCTTAGGCCCGGCATGCAAGTGCCATTACAAAGAAGGCATGACAACACCTTTACTTTCTTAGAAGTTTGCGCAAATTTGGCATTTCATCTAAAACTTTGACAAACTTCTATAGATGCACATTGCAAAGTATCCTGAATGGCTGCACCACAGCCTGATAGGGAAACACCAATGGCCACGAATGAAAAAGCCTACAAAAAGTGGTGGATACAGCCCTGTACACACTGGAAAAGCCCTCTTCACTACTGAGCACACCTATAAAGATCACTGCCACAAGAAAGCAACATTCATCATCAAGCACCTCCACCACTTAAGCCATGCTGTCTTCTTGATGCTGCCATTGGGAAGGAGGTACAGAAGCCTTAGGTTTGCACACCATCAGATTCAGGAATAATTATTACCCCTCAAGCATCAGGCTTTTGAATCAGTGTGGATAGCGTCATTCACCAAAAACAGTGAACTATTCCATAGTCCATTGACTCACTTTCAAGAATTCTACAACTTGTGTTCTCAATATTATTTTAATTTCTTTTTCTTAGCTCAGACTAGTAAAACCTAAGGTACAGGCACAGCCAGGCATGCTCATTTGTCAATTGCTAGGAATTTTAGGACTATTCTAGTGGTGTTTAGTATTGTGGTTTTCTAAAGATTTACATAGATATTACTGAGTAGCCCTAATTGTTTAATGCTATTATGTAGTGACTGTGGGATGACACCAGTTGAAGATATTACTATTGGGAAATGCATACCTTGTTCATGTTCCATAGTCTTTCAATTTCCTCTTTTAATTCAGCATATTTATGGCATTTTTCACTTATTGATTTCTGTAAGTTATGTGTGTTTGGAATGGTGTATACTATGTGAATTAAGGGTTTTGGGGAAAAGGCAGGAAGGTAGAGGTGAGTCCATGGCCAGTTCAGCCTTGATCTTATTGAATGGCAGGGCAGGCTTGACATGCCAGATTGCATACTCCTGCTCCTATTTCTTATGTTCTTAGTTGAAAGTATCCCTGCTGTCCATTGAGCTTTTGTTTGTAGTGAGGCTGATGTAGCACTGGTGCACTTGGACATTCAACCTGTTTTCTCACTTAAAACATTATAGTTCAATAAGAACATAAGAAATAGGAGCAGGAGTAGGCCACCTGGCCTGTTGAGCCTGCTCCGCCATTCAATAAGATCATGGCTGATCTGGCCATGGACTCATCTCCACCTACCTGCCTTTTCCCCACAACCTTTAATTCACATAGTATGCAAAATATTCTGTCCAACCTTCTTTTAAATATATTTACTGAGGGAGCCTCCACTGCTTCATTGGGTAGAGAATTCCACAGATTCACCACTCTTTGGAAAAAGCAGTTCCTCATCTCCATCCTAAATTTACTCCCCCAAATCTTGAGGCTATGTTCCCTTGTTCTAGGTCCTTCCCACTTACTGAAGCCTTGCTTGCATCCGGCCCTTATGAACTGTTCATTATATGGGAGAAAATAATTTGGATGCCCGGCAGGAGAGTGACGGAATGTATTCATGGGCTGTTACAGGGCTGCAGTCATCTTCTACCTCGTGGAAGCTTGATTTGCTACTGCATTTCCAACTTGAGAATAAATAGAATTCTGCCGTAACCTGGGGAGTAACTTTATCATGGTCTTTGGAGGTGGGTGGAGTGGTAACTTTAACACCTTCAATCCCCTCATTAAAGGTTCTACCCAGGTTTTGGCAGGGTTCTATTCCAACTAAGTTCCCAAGTTGGAAATGCAGTTGCAAACCAAATAAACCAAATAATAATGCAGGAACCTTGCATGAAAAGAACATTCACCTGACTTTGGATTTTTTTAAAAACATTAAAAAAACAGCATTGAGACAGCACAGCCGGTTTGAGCAGACTTCTCCAGTACCCACCTCTATTCTCTACATGTAAGCTTCACCACTATTTCCCACAACTGCAATCACAATGCTGGGCTGTAGTTTCTTTTCCAAAATTGATTGATCCCTCCTCAGTACAACTGTTGCTGGAGTGACTTTGGAAAATATTTTGCTGGAATATTACTCCCCGCCCCCACCGTGACTATAGAATAAAAATGCCCACTGATTTGGGGATAGGATGATACTGGCATAATACCCTAAATTACCATATAATAGGAAGCTATCTATTTTGAGGATGTACTGTGTTTTCTTCTGATGTATAACTAGGTTCTCAGAGCATTCCCACCAGTCCTACTGCTCCGCTTATTTCCTCTGTTACCTATTCACTCTCACATGACTGCCTGCAGTATTTCCGTAGGATGGACAATGCACTCAAGCTGAGGAACAATTGGAGGTAGATCATAAGATTGAAAGTAGATATTTATTATCGAAGTATATATAAATTGTACAACCTTGAGATTTGTCTGCTTACAGGTAACCATTTACCAAGAAACCCGAAAGAATCCAGTTAAAAGAAAGACAGACAAACACCCAAATGTGCAGAGAAAGAGGAAATAAAACACAAATCATGCAAACGATAGAAGCAAGCAACAGCATTCCAAACCAAATTGAGTCTGTAGACCGAAATCTTGGAGCAGCGGGAGCCGGCCCAAGGCCTCGGTCTCAGTTCGTTATATAGTGGGGCAGATCACCCCAAAGCTTGCAGATACGAAGTGCGTAGCAGCTGGAGCAGTCATATAGCCTCAGTGCGGTGGAGAGAGGAACAAACATTGTGGGAAAGCGAATGGAATCGGCTCAACCCCCACCTCTGGTCCTGACATAGGAGAATTAGGCTATTTGAATGTTCAATGTTCTGAGGGGATAAATGTGTGAATTAAAATGCATTTGGCCTTTCTTCAGCATTTTCACAGATAATCTTCTCACCTTTTCATTGGACTATGCAAATATATAAAACGCTGTTGGGCGATAGACAAGAAATGGTCAGGAAAAAAAATGATCAAATCAGAATCTTACTCAGCCTTTTGAAACTCCAGAAATCCTTGCTCAAGATGGAACTGTCCTACAAATCTTTTACTTGCTGCCTATTATCAGATCACCAGAATTGCCGGTCAACTAATTATGTGATTTGGCTGGATTTTGGAGTATGCCGAAAGTAATTTCTAACCGCAATAAAATCTATAGGACCCAGGAGTATCAAAGCAAAACTGGGCACTTTATTCTTGCCTAATAGCACACCAGAAATTGCTTATGTAATACGATGATATCATTATATATGTTCTATGCCACATGAGTTATTTACATAGATCAGAAGAAATTGATGTTGATGTCGCATTCAGATGTTGCAATGATGTCCATGTTTTATCTTTGCAATTGCAAAATGCACTAGTAATTTATAAAATTAAAATATACATGCACTACACCATGTAGTCAGAATTTATTCTTTTATTTATATGATTTCCAACATCTGTACTGCCAAATATTTTTTTTGTTGTGTTTTAACTGAAATCCTCAGGGATCTATGAATACTGACAGGCATTTCCACTTTCTGTGAATATGGTTTATTTCACAGGAAAGATACAATGCTGTACAGAAGATTTTATTGATCTTTCAGTAAAGAGTGATGTCCTGGTAAATGTGGAAATAATAACCCCATATATCAGATCCACACAATGAAGAGGCAGTCATTTTATACACAAGGAAATGCCTCATTATCTCATTATCACTTGTATCAGATTGGAAGACACTTGGAATTGTTCCAACACAAGCAGCATTTTGAAGTTGAGAGTTGCTGCTCAGTGTAAGCTTCTAGTCAGGTACTCAGAGAGGGTGTGAAACGAGAGCCTCCACCCTGGGTACAGTGTTGAATTGAATTTCTTGATCTACTTTGAAAGCTGCAAATCCCTTAGTGCAGCATGGTGAGGGTCAAGCCTTCTTCCTGATGGCCCAATGTTTTTACCTTGGCCACTACACTGCAGATGGGCACAAAGCTCTTTCATCTCCTGTCCATAAGATACCTGCAATGTGTGAAATCCCAAGTCACAATACTTAATTTACTATGTAGAGGAAAGCTAACCCCTCTCTCACATCCACAGAGACTTAATATTTGGCTGGATCAATAGCAATAACATAAACACAAGGTTTGTATGCCAGTGGTGGGCAGATTTGGAGAGCAAGTTTTGTCTGATATATACGAGTTCATATAGAGAATGTAATGTCGTGATCTATTTTAATATGGATTACAGCAATTTTGGTTAAACAAGATTTGGTTTGCCACTTGCTCATTAAATCCAGTGTGGTCCATTTGGATCCTGTTAATAACTGACCTTGGAGGCTGTTGAAACCCGAGGAGGATTGTTGTCAGGTTTTGGAGGGGGGCCTTGTCTTGGAGAGTATTATTAATCCAGTCTGTCATTACTGTTGCAATTGACAGGGAGAAGTATTAGAAACAGTTTCTTGAGCTCATGAAGTGAGTTGGTGATTTGATGTTGCGGTGTTCTCTGAGTTTAGCATTTAGCTTGCAGGCGTTTCATCAGCAGCCAAGGTGACATCCTCAGTGGTGTTTCTCTCTGGGTGTGCTTGTGTTTATATAGACCCCTTTCAGTTGACCTTTGGTGGGTTATATAGGAATGCAAAGTAACAGGCTAAAGAAAAACATTCAGACCAACCAGTCAGAGGTGGTATATCAATCACAAACAGGAGCAAATCTGCAGATGCTGGAAATCCGAGCAACACACACAAAATGCTGGAGGAACCCAGCAGGCCAGGAGCATCTGGGAAAAGAGTACAGTCAACATTTCAGGCCGAAACCCTGAAATCCCCCAGCATTTTGTGTGAGCGCTGGTACTTATGCCTCATTTGAATCTCCTTCTGGCTTTTATTTTGTTTTATTGAGGTACAGTGAGGAATAGGCCCTTCAAGTCATACTGCCCAGCAATCTCCCGATTTAACCCCAGCCTAATCGCAGAACTATTTTTCCACCAGCTTGTATGTCTTTGGATTGTGGGAGGAAACCGAAGAACCGGAGGAAACCCACGCAGTCATAGTGCAAGTGGCAGATGCGATTTCGAGTTCAATGTTTAAGAGAAGTTAGTATAGGTATGTGGACGGGAGGGGAATGGAGGGCTGTGGTCCAGGTGCAGGTTGACGGGAGTAGGCAGTTTAAATGGCTCAGCACAACCTAGCTGGGCTGAAAGTCCAGTTTCTGTGCTGTAGTTTTCTATTCCCTGTGGTAGCAAGCTCTTCTAAACTCCAGTGATTTCAGGCACAGAGCCATCAAATGCTCCTTTTTGTTAACCCTTTCATTCTTGGGATCATTCTCATGAAACACCTCTGGACCCTGTCCAATACCAGGACATCGTTTCTTAAATAGAGAGCTCAAAACTGCTCACATTACTCTTAAGTGTGGTCTAGCCAATGCCTTATAAAGCCATGTTTAATGAATATGCAATCCATAGAAGTGACTGCAGTACTGTGGCCATTGGTGAAGCAATTGTCACTAATCTTCTCTCCCGATTTCATGGCCAATTCCACGAGAGCAAAGCATGAGTAGTTTATAGAGCAGCGGATCTCATCGTGGGCCATGTGGCCTCCCAGAGGGCCATGCCAGAATTTGTAAGGGCCACAAGTGGAAATAAGACAAGAAACTAGGGACCACAGGAGTTTCTGAATGAGCTGTGGTAAGTTTATTGTTTTAATGAAATATGACTATATATATATATAAATAAAGAAATTACAACATATGTAATTTAATTGGAACCCTGAATGAAATGATGAAAATAAGCAGCTTGGAGAACAAATTGTTGCTGCTGAGTCTGATATATTTTACCTGTCATATATATTTGGCAAAACTGAATTTGTTAAACAAACAGTTACAAGGAAAAAACTGCAATCTCATATTGTGCAATGAGGTTCTTACTGGTTTGCTTGGAAAACTCAAACTTTTCAGTAGCAGTATTGGACGTTGCAAGTTTATGCAATTTCCTTCACTGGCCACTCTTACGATAGAATTGCAAGATGATGATCTGATTGTATATGTTGATCACTTGAAACAACTGCACACTGATAATGGAATTTCGGCTCAGAGATCCACTGGAGATGCACGTTCCAGATTGGGTGGGTGGATCCACCACCTGGGGTGAATGTGAATGATGTTGACACCACCTTGCAAGAACGTCTCATTGAGCTGTAGAGTGATCTAACAGCTCAAGCAGAATTTAAGCACAGCAGAAGCAAAATTTCCGGATAACTTGTGATATTGAAAATAAGGTTCCACTGCTCTGGGAGAAAGCAAAGTTTTTTAAAATTGGATTTCCTACCTTTTAATATTGAATGTGGTTTTAGTTCAGCTCTTTACCTGCTATCAAAAGCTCGTGAACGTCTTGATGTTGTGAAAAGAGGTGAACTTTGATTATCTTTAATTAAATTGCAATCAGATATTCAAAAACTTGAGAGTTTGCATCAGTTGCAAGGATCTCACTAAATACCCAAAGTGACGATTTCATTGCTGGTTGGAAAAGTATCATATAGATTACAAATAAAGTATCCTATTCAGAGCTTTGAAATTTTATTTTTTCCATATACACCTGTTACATTATATTTAACATTATACCTGTAACCTGTTAAAACATAAATATTGACTGTATATTAGAATAATTAGTAAAGTTGACAAAAAAACTTTAGAAACGAAGAGCCTATAGAAAGTGGGGGCCACAGATAGAAATAAAAGTCACAAGTGGGTCACTAGCAGAAAAGTGTTGAGAACCACTGTTACAGAGAAGTGATTTTTGTAGTGATGTCTGGAGGCCCATCCCTGGCCGTCTGCTCCTTTATGGGGTGTAGGTGTCTAAAACTGATGAAACCTGCCTGCTTTGAAACGTTTGGGTGAATGTTTTTATTAGTAGTCATTTAAAATCTGCATCTTTAATGGTCCAGGTGTTCACATAATAAAGTAGACTGCTGCATAAAGAGATAATTGTAAAGAAAGCAGCTGGTTGAAGCTGTGTGGTGTCAGATCACTTTCTTTTTGCTCCTGGGACCAAGTTTAAACTCTGCGCAGATGAAGATGATTAAAATAGGATCTTTCTACTTGTTAGGGCTCATTAAGTGGAATGAGTTGGGTCAGCCACAACCTAGTTTTCAATGGCCTTGTGTTCAAAGCATAAAACTGTTTTGAACGGAAATGTTGTTTTTGAATGATGGGCAAATGCTGATGACCAAGACTTGAATCTTAATGTTTCTAAATGCTGTTTCTGTATTGCACTGGTGCAGACTTATCTTTGTAAATACCCAAGTTCAGGTTCGTTGCCATGGCCACAACTACCCAGGCTATAACTGACATGACAATTAGCTTTTTTGGCAGAACCAACATAGTAGATTAATTTAAGGAATGGTGATGATAGGAAAATTCTTCATTTATAAATATAAGACTCAGAGATTTTAAATCGCAGGTCTGGTGGCCACACGTGCAACACACTGTGTCTGGAAATTAGATGCTGAGTGTACTGTTTTACTGGCGTGACTCTGCTTCAGAGAAACTTCATGGGGTGTAGAGTGCTTTGTTGTGCCCTGATAGGGATGTGAAAGTATTTCAGAAGCACAAAACACACTTGACCATAAACCAATAACTTGACCAGAGCACAACTCTGTAGAATAACATTCTTGGAATGGTCAGTTTTAAGTGGTGCCAAGTTGTGGGAGAGAAGTGAGAGTTTTAGGGTAGGTATAAAGGGAATAAAAATCTTGGGAAGTGCTTTGAGAATATCTTCCTGATCCCTCAAATACAAATAAAATACCGTGAAAACTGGAAATCTGAATTACAAAATAGGAAATGTTGGAAAATTGCCTGATTTTTATTTCAGTCCGCAACAGTTAGCTCGGGGTGTCGGAGTTCGGAGTTCAATTCTGGTGTCCTCTGAAAAAGTTTGTATATCCTTCCCGTAAGTGCCAAGGTTTCATCCGGGTGCTCTGGTTTCCTCCCACAGTCCAAGGATGTAAGTTAATTGGTTATTTAAATTGTCTTGTGATTAGGCTATCGTTAAACAGGTGGGTTGCTGAGCGGTTTGGCTAATTGGCGCAGAAGGGCCTGTTTCCCACTGTATCTCTGAATGAATAAACAAATCTCCAGCATCCACTGTGCTTCAGTTGAGTCTTAAGCAATCTGCCTAATCAATTGAGTGTTCCTGCATCGTCAGATTCCCTTATTTCTCCCTCCCTGATGAGCCCGACCCAGCCCACACCCAGTCTCATTCACATCTAAATCACTCAGCTATAATGTTTAGTCTTTGGATCAAATCTGCTTCCATTCATTTAACATGGAACAGCACAGCACGGGAACAGGTCCTTCGGATGAATGGTGATGACCCGATGAAGGACCTCGGCCTGAAATGTCTCTTTATTCACCTCTGTATGTGCTGCCTGAACTGCCAAGTTCCTCTCGCGTTTTCTGCGTGTTACTTTGGCCCGTGATCTTTGTGCTGAACAGAATGGCAAACCAAATTAAAATTTCTTGTACCTGCACATGGTTCATATCCAACTATTCTCTGTATATTCATGTGCCACTTTAAAAGTCTCTTAAATGCCGCCATCATATCTGCTTCCTTCACTACCCCCACAGACACCCACAACTCTCTTTTTGTAAAATAAGCTTACCCCGCATGTCTGCAGTGAAATTTCCCCCTCTCAACTTAAATGTGTTTTATGTGGTATTTGATTCTTCTACCGTAAGAAAAGAAATTCTGATTGTCCACCCTATCTATGCCTCTCATAACTTTATAAACTTCTATCCGGTATAGTAACTAATTGCATGTAGAATTATGATGTTGTTGCCATCAGTGAGACTTGGTTGCCCATAGGGCAGTGCTGGCAGTTCAACATTCTATGGTTTCGATGTAATAGAGGGGGTGGCATTACTCATCATGGAAAATGTCTTGGCCGTGTTCAGAGAGCACATACTGGGGGACTCAACTAAGGCAATATGGGTCAGGAATTTAAAAAGTGATGACCACATTAAACAGATCTTATTATAGACCTCCAATTAATCAATGAGATTTAGAGGAACAAACTTATAGAGGGATAGATGTCAGTTGCAAGAAATGGGTCAGGATATCAAATGTCAGGATATCAAAGGAGCCAGTTGGGATGTTGGAGGAGCCTGGTTGTGTTTGGAGGAGCTAACCTGGTTGCTGACCGCTACTTGGAAGCATCAGAATTAGTGCAGTATAACCATGGAAGATTGTCTCGGATATTTCACTTGCACTGTCTGTTGGACAGTGATAATGCAAGTTGCCGAAGGCATGTTGCCCTTGTCTGGTGGCAAGGCAGTTGATGTGGGAGCTGTGCAGTAGAGCAATGGACCTGGGAATGCACATCCATAATTCATTGACAATGGCATTGCAAGTACTTTGTAGATAGAGTCGTAAAGAGAGTTTTTAGCATGTTGGCCTTTATAAACCAGGGCGCTGAGAACAGGAGTTGGGGTGTCGTGTGTAAGTTGTACAAGGTGGCACAGTAGTGTAGTAGTTAGTGTAATACTATTATAGAGGCAACGGCCCAGGCTCAATCCCACCATTATCCGTAAGGAGTTTTTATGTGCTCCCCTTGACCATGTGGTTTTCCTCCAGGTGCTCCAGCTTCTTCCCAGATTCCCACACTGAATACCATGTTAATTGGTCACATGAATATAATTGGGCAGTGTGGGCTCATTGGGTTGCAAAGGCCAGTTACCGTACTGTATCTCTAAATAAAACTAAAAAGAGACATTGGTGAGGCCACAATGAGAGTATTGTGTGCACTTCTGGTCATCTATCTATAGGCAAGATGTCAATAAGCCTAAAAGAGTGCAGAGAAAATTTACAAGAATGTTGCAGGACTTAAGTTACAGGAAAAGGTTGAATTTGTTCAGACTTTATTGCCTGGAGTATGGGAGAATGAAGGGTGATCTTATAATGCTGGATACCTCTATGAGGGGTTTAGATAGGGTGAATGCATCCAGGCTTTTTCACCTGAGTCTGGGTGAGACTAGAACTAGAGCTCGTAGGTTTAAGAGGAAATACTGAAGAGGAATCTGTGGGGGAATTTCTTCACTCAGGGGGTTGTATGATTGTGGAATGAGCTGCCAGCAGAATTGGTCGATGTGGGTTCAGTTGTAACATTGAAGTGAAATTTCAGCAGGTACAAGGATGGAAGGGATTTGGAAGGATATAGTCTGGGTGTAGGTGGATGGGAATAGGTAAAAGATTAGATCTGCATTAACTAGATGGGCTGAAGGATCTGTTTCTATCCAGTAGTACTCTGTGACTATTCCCAGGAGAGGAGAATATTGTTTTATTGCTTCAGGCTGGTTGTATTAGTGTACATACTCTCTAATTCCCTGACATAATTTGCATTAGCCTGGTTACATTTGTCACCCCTGCCTTGCAGCAAATTAAATTACCCTTTTCTTTAGATATGTTCTTGATCAAATAGGTCCAGCAGCTTGCTTGATCTCTCATTTGATTTATTGTTATCCGATTGTAACATTGGTGTTATGAGACTTTAGGTTTAGCATTGAACCCACACCTTTCATGCAGTCACAGAGATTGTACAAGCTCCTTACAGACATAGTCACAGTAAAAAAAAATCTATTATAACCCAAGTCACTGAGCGACATGCCTTGTAAATTGATGGTGCATGGATGTTATCGGCGAGAAAAAGCAGTTTTCTAGCAGTCCGCAGTTGAATGTATGCCAAGCATTCAATCCAGGTTGTCATTCCACCAGTCTAACACTGGAGGGCAGCACTGACGGGTGGGGTTGGCCCTCAAACAGCATGGACACCACGCTACGTGGCCTCTAGCATTTCCTCTCCTGGACTGCTGCAACTGGCAGGACCGCAGCTTGAGGCCTTGTCCTTGCTCCCCTGACATCTGTCTCACTAATAAACAAGAGAACCAGACTTGCATCATTTTATATTATCGATGTCCAATAGAGACTAGTGGTTGCACGAGGAACATCCAAAACAATCACTCACGGTTAGACTGCCCACCGTCTTCATGCATCGACTCTGATACCTTCCTATAGCAGGCAGTAACACAATTTGCACCAAGTCCAGCTTCTCTGAAAATGAACATCTCGCAGATGGGGTACATCTGTAATACCTGAAGTTCTTAATGTCCATAATTGTCCTGTGATTGTAAAAAAAAAAGACAAAAACACCTTTGGTTGGCGCCCAAGAGGGTACTGCTTCTGAACGTGCCACCATCTGACCAGAATGCGATCATATCTACTGTATATCAGAGTTCTGCCCAATTTTTATCGTTTAATGAATAACTGAAATGGATAATGTGGCTATTACCATATTACTGTAGATGGGAATTTGCTGTGAACAAATTGTCATCAGGTTGCTATATTACAACTCTTGAAATTTGCTTTGTTAGTTAGAAATTATTCTGTGGTAGAGAAAAGTGCAGATGTGCAGAGAGAAGGCCGGTGTTAACTGATATCAGCATGGTAAATTGGTAAATTATTGTCACATATTGAGTTTCAGTGAATAATTTGTCTTGCATATCATTCATATAGATCAATTCATTACGCAGGGCATTGAGGTTGTACAAGGTAAAACAATAAGAATGCAGAATAAAGTATTGCAGTTACAGAGAAAGTGCAGCGTATCAGAATCAGGTTTAATATCACCAGCATATGTCATGAAAATTGTTATGCGGCAGCAGTAAGTTATTTATTTTGTAATACCTAATAACTGTAAGAAATGTGTGTGTCTGTAAAATAAGTAGTGCAAAAAAAGTAGTGAAATAGCATTCATGGGTTCAATATCCATTCAGAAATCTGATGGCAGAGTGGCAGAAGCTGTTCCTGACTCATTGAGTGTGTACCTTCAGGCTCCTGTACCTCCTCCCTGATGGTAGTGATGAGAAGAAGGCATGTCCTGGGTGATGGTGGTCCTTAATGGTAGATGCCACCTTTCTGGGCAATAAGGTGCGAGGTCATAAGATAGATTGTGAGGTTCATCTTCTCATAGTCGTATACCATTCAATAGTCTCATGATAGCAGGTTGGAAGTTGTCCCTAAACCTAGTGGTAAGTACTTTCAGGCTTTTGCCCATTTTTTTGCCTCTAGAGGAGGCATTGGTGAATTTTCTTGGCCATGGCATCAATGTGATTGGACCAATTAATGGTGATGTTCACTTACAGGAGATGAAAATTCTTATTTCACTTGACCATAGCACTGTTGGTGTAAGGAAGACCATGTCCACCATCCCCTTTCTGAAGTCAATGACCAGTTCTTTCATTTTACTGAGAATGAGCAAAGGCTTGAGGCCATGACATCATGTCACCAGGTTTTCTACCTCTTTCCTGTACTGCAAATCATCATTATTTGCGATATGACCAACAGCAGTGCCATCATCTGCAAACTTGTAGATGCATTCAGAGCAGAATTTGGCCACTCGGTCATGAGTGTATAGGGAATAGAGCAGGGAGCTGAGAATGGAGCCTTGTAGGGCACCTGTGTTAATGATAATTGTGGCAGAGTTGTTGTTGCCTATTCTTATTGATTGCAGTGTGTTGGTCAGGAAATTAAGGACCAGTTGTAATGGGATATGTTGAGTTGCAGGTCTAGGAATTTGGAAGTGAGTTTGCTTGGAATTTTAGTATTGAAGACTGAGTTGTAGCCAATAAATAATTGTCTGACAGAGATGCCATTACTATCCAGATACTCCAGAGATGAGTGTAGACCTAGGAAAATGGCTACTGCTGTAGACATGTTCCAGCACTCGACAAATTGCAGTGGGTCCAAGTTGGCAAGAAGGCTGGATTAATGTGTGCCTTCACCAGCCTCTTGAAGCACTTCATGATGATGGGTGTAGTATTTGAGGCAAGTTGCCTTCTTTTTCTTGAGTACTGGGATAATAGCAGGGTAGAACCTCAGATTGAAGCAGGGAGAGGTTAAAATGTCTGCAAATATCTCCACCAGCTGATCTGCGCCGGGTCTAATAACACTATGTGAGCCAGATGCTTTTACAGGTTCACAATCCTGAAGACTGACCTTATGGCTGTAGCGATGACTATGGGTTCAGGTGCACTGGAGGCTTTTGAGGTGGGTGGTGACTGTTCAATCCCATCTTGATGTCCATCCTTCAATATGTACATCATTGTGAGATCATAATTACCCTTGTGATCCAGAGTACTTCAGTGGGTGTAAAGCACTTTATAGCGTCTGGAGAGATTTAAAAAATGTTCACAGAAAGACGTAGAGCAAGGAGATTGTTTGCTCTGACCACAAAATGTATGTCACCAATTAAACACCCATTTACACTAATTGTATTTCACTTTACCAACATGCCCATTAACCTCCTAGATTTTACTACTCACCTACATTTGGGAGATTTATAATTGCCAGTTAACCTACATTTAGATATGTAGAAAAATGTATTTAGAGATATAATTTTGAAACAGACCCTTCTGGCCCAATGAGCCCACACCACCCATGTGACCAGTATGTCTTTAGAATGTGAGAAGAAACCAGTCCCGGAGAAATTTCATGCAGTCAAAGAGAGATTGTACAGTACAAGGTCCTTAACAGACGGGTGGAATTGAACCGGATCCCTGGCACTGTAATAGTGTTACTGCTATGCACTTGGTGGAAACCTGTATGGTTGCGGGGAGAATGTGTGAACACCACGCAGCACCGTTAGACAGGATTCAGTTCACTGGAGCTATGAGGCAGAAGCTCTACTGAAACCGTGCACCATGAAGGGTAATCATTTTGTGATGTGGAACCGGTGTGGGTGAAGCTAAGAAACAAGAGCAGGAATCGCTGGAGGCATGTATAGGCTCCTAAGCAGTAGTGATGATGCAGGAGATAGAACTAGGTGCTCAGCCGTCGTTCAACTGTCAGCAGAGTTGTAAGGCTCAGTGCAACCCCCCTCATCCAACCCTCCTCATCCAACCCCCCTCATCCAACCACACTTATCCAACCCCCTCATCCAACCCCCCTCATCCTGGCTCGAACAACTGTTGTGATACACTGTGTGTCATATTGAACAGATTGACTAACTGCACTACTGCTTATTCTGAGAACTCCCCCCCCCAATCTGGAGCCAGGAAATAAAACATCACAAATTGGGGAAGCTGGTGAAAAGGCAGCAGTCAACTATTCAAAGGAACATGATTTCCAATACCTGTACTTTTTTTTTGACTGCCACTCAAGTGACAAAGTCAAACCATAGAATTATTCAGCTTCAACCCAACTTGTCCTGACGTAAGTTGTCTACCTGAACTAGTCCCATTTGTCTGTTTGGTCCATTGTTGTCGAAACCTTTTCTGTCCATTCACTTGTCTTTTAAAGCTTTCCACCTGCTTCCACCACTTCCTCTGACAGCTTGTTTCATTTTCCCACCAGCCTCTGTATGGAACCATTCCCTCAGATTTCTTCTGAACTTTTGCCCTTAATTTTCTTCACCTTAAACCTGTGCTTTCTAAGTTTTAAATTTCCCTACCCTGGGACAATGACTGTGACCATTCATCTTATCAATGCCACTAACAACCACAAAAACATCCCAATATGTTTCACAGTGCTTAAGGTAATAACGCTCAGTAACAAACCAAATCAAGTGGTAAATAAAAATGTTGATGCTGGAAATCTGAAATAAAATGTAAACTGCTGGAAATAATCAGAAGTTCAAGTAGCATCTGTGCAGAGAAAAACGGAGTAATGTTTCGGTAAGACTTGGAAAGAGGGGATATGAGGCATATTCCTGAAGGAGTGTGACATTTAGACAGGTAATAAACACAAGATGCTGGAAATCCAGAGCAACACACACAAAAGGCTGGTGGAATGCTACAGGTCAGTAGGCAACTATGGAAATAAAGAAACGTTTGACGTTTTGGGCCGAGACCCTGCATCAAGACGGGAAAAAGGAAAGGGGAAGAAGTGGAGAGTATAAGGAGTACAAGCCAGGTGGTTGGGGTTGGGGGGGTGGGGGGAATAAGAAGCTGGTAGGTGAAGTATAAAGGTCAAGGGGTTGGAGAAGAAGGAATCTGATAGGAGAGGACAGGGGAAAATGGAAGAAGAGGGAAGGAGGAGGGGAAGAAGTTACCAGAAGCTGGAGAAATCAGTGTTCATGCCATCAGGTTGGAGGCTAGGTAGACGCAATATCAGGTGTTGCTCCTCCAACCTGAGAACGCACAGACCGACATGTCAAATGGGGACAGGAATTGAAGTGGTTGGCCACTGGGAAAGCCTGCTTTTTGCGGGTGGAGCAGAGGTACTTGACAAAACTGTCCTCCAATCTACACTGAGTTTCACCAGTGTAGAGAATTACATGCTGCGAGCACCAGATATAGTAGACGCCTCCATCAGATACGTATATGAAGTGTTGCCTCACCTGGAAGGACTTTTCAGGGTTCTGAATGGAGGTGAGGGAGGAGGTGTAGAACTTCTGCCGTTTTCTGCTGGGAGGGACAAATTGGCAAGGGAATCCTGGAGGAGTGATCCCTGCGGAAGATGGAGAGTGGGGAGAGGTAAAGGTAGGTTTGGTAGTAGGGTCCCATTGAAGGTAGTGGAAATTACAGGGAATGACGTGGATGTTCATGTATGGTAGGTGAGAACAAGAGGAGCTCCATCTCCTTAAAGTGGTGGGAAGATAGTGTTAGTGCAAATGTTCAGGAAACAGTGGAGATGCATGTGAGGGCAGCATCAATGGTGGAGGAAAGGCAACCCTGTTCTTTGAAAGAGGAGGACATCCCTGATGTCATGGAGAGGAAAGCCTCATCCTGGGAACAGATGTGGCAGAGATGAAGGATCTGAGAAAAGGGAATAGTATTTTTAGAAGAGAAAAGTGGAAGGAGGAATAGTGAAGATGGCCATGGGAGTCAGTGGTTTGAGGAAAGATATCAGTAGACAGTCTCCAGTGATGGAGACAGAGAGATTGAGAAAGGGGAGAGAGTTGTCAGAAATAGACCAAATAATTTAAGGACGAGGTAGAAGTGGGAGGCAAAGTTGATGAAGTTGACGAGCTCAGCATAAATGCATGAAGCAGCACCAATGCAGTCATCAACATAGTGCAGAAAGAGTTGGTGAGCTTGGAATGAAGACCGTTCCACATAGCCAACAAAAAGACAGACACATGGCTACCCCTAATGTTTGGAGGAAGTGGGAGGAGCAGAAGGAGAAATTGTTGGGGGTGAAGACCGGTTCTGCCAGGCGGAGGAGGGTAGTGGTAGAGGGGAACTGTTTGGGACTTTTGAGAAAGAAGTGGAGAGCTTTAAGGCCTTTTTGATGGAGGATAGATGTGTATAGGGACAGGACATTGATGGTGAAAATGAGGTGGTTGGGGCCAGAGGATTGAAAGTTGTTGAGAAAAAGTAGGGAAAATACATTTGACGCATAGAAATTTCCCGAACCTTGTTGCTGAAGCAGGAATGAGCGGACTGTTATGTCCTACTGTGGGCTTTAGTTCTGATGCACCATCAATAACTGTCTCTGAGACGTGAAGTCGAGATATCGGCTTTTATTGACTGGAAGAAAGAACAAGCAGTAGTTGACCACCTTACTACATCCTGGAGACTGAGGGCCGGGCTTTGGCCTCAATCGCCTTTATACCGGGGTCTGTGGGAGGAGCCACAGGAGCAGTCAGCAGGGGGCGTGTCCAGACAGGTATATGTAGTTCACCACAAGTTCTTACCTTCCTTTATGTTGAACTCTGCATTTCCGCCTTTATCGGAAAAGGTCTGATGCACATTTGCCTGTTAAGGGAATGGACAATGAATTCTCAGCACAATGTCATTCACAGTAGCCTCTCCCTTGAAGACACAAGAGACGGCAGATGGAAGCTGGAGCAACACAAAAAATGCTTGAGGAATGCAGCCAGTTGGGCACCATCAATGAAGAGAAATAATAAAATTGTTGACTTTTCAAATCTTCAAATCAAGACCCTTCATCTGACCCTTAAGACCATTTACATTAGGGATACAGTGAAATCACAGGCTGTATTTAAAATGTCTGATGGGGTACCTAGATGAAGGAATTCTGTTTCATTTTTGGTAGGTATGAGAATATATACACTTTGAAATGAAGTATTTGCTTGATTCTGAGTGGGTCATATGAGGTTTTCTCCTTGGCGACAGTAAATAGCTATACCATAAACTCTTTGGGGGAATGCAGAGGATGTGAAAGGTATTATGATTGCATGATCCTTGCCCTTTCAATGCTATCCTTCAGTTTTCACGGTACTGATGCTGAACTGGAGATGTCATTTCCCAGTACCGAGCAACAGATGCTTCGCTGGGATTGAAGTTGAGCTAGCATTTGTGTTTTTAATGAGGAAATTATTCATGCCTGTGAGTTATTGAATTGCTAAGTGGTTCAAAGTATAAATGGCCTTGTTTTATTATTTGATGAAGTATTGTTATGCTTTTTAGCATAGTGTGTCAGCTGAATGTCAGGTGGTGTATCATCAGAATAAACTCATTAACTGTTGAATAATAGCTGACATCTGATCTACTTGGAAGCCAGAGAATGCATATTGATGTTAGAGTTTTGTATGGTATCGAGGATGTTTTCCTTTTGCTATGCTTGTTACATAAAGAGTGAAGAAAAGTAAGAGTTTGTGGTGGTAAAATGCACAGAAATATTAACAGATATTGCAACAAGTTGGTGTGGTTTGCATGCAGACTACACTCTGCGTGTAATGCTGTGACTTAGAACAACTCTTGTCTCTGAAGGAGAGCGTAGTGTGTTTATTTTTCAAGCGTAGTGACTTGAGTACTGTACTCTTGATGCCACCTTTCAGATGAAACAAAGTAGAAAATGTGTTCTTTTACTGGAGCCTTACAGTATCAGTATTTTAAAGAGCTTGATGTTCTGGCCAATGCTGGTTGGTTCCTCACACTGCATCATTAATTCATACTGTCTGGTCATCGTTACTTTATGGGAATTTGCTACGTGCAAATTGGCTGCAGTGTTTCCCTAATGGCAGCAAAGACCACAAAAAGCATTTCACTGGCTTTGGGATGTCCTGTGGCTGTGAAAAGTAATAACAGACCAGTCTTTTCAGCCTCAGTTCTGCAGCGAGCGGGTACTGGAATACAGTACTGTACAGCATTACACCAGGAATCAATTCTTAAGAGAGTCAGCTGGCAGGAATGAATTATAAATAATAATTTAAACAATATTTGCATATATAAATATGCAAGCCATTTCTGCATGGTAGGTGATGATTTTTTTTCTGTTTGAGCCTCATTGAATCTGGTTATTGTTAATGTAAAAGATGTAATGTCTTTGCCGTGATGCGAATGCTGAGAGCCAGTTCTCCCATCTGGGCCTGAAAATTGTTCAAAAGTCTGATTGCTTTATTCACCTTTTCCACTGCCCCCTCCCTCCTCCTCCTCCTCCTCAAAATGCGCACATTCTGGGAAAGCTCATTTGCCTCGATCCACTTTCACTGAACCCTTTGAAATTTCACTTCAAGCACGCTGAAAGTCGAAACGCAGCTGACTTTGAAGGAAAGTTACCACAATTAAAGACGCGCTCTGATATATTGTGCCGGGGCGCAAAAGGATTTACTGCGCTCCTTCAGCAGTGCACTTGTCATATTGCCTGTTACAGGTCTGTGTGCATTCCTTATGTTTGGCATTTGCACCAGGTGTGGGCATTGTAGCACCATTCTCAACTGAAATGCTAACAGAAACATACCCTTGTATATCAGGTTTTGGTTCCTTTGAGCTTCTCTGACTTAGCTGTGAACATGGCTGCTCTGAGACTTGACGCTGCAGATGCTGGAATCTAAAGCAACAATCAGGATGCCGGAACAGCTCAGTGGTCGAGCAGCAACTGTTCGGGAAAATGAACATGGACATCGGATGTTGGAATTTGGAGCAACACAATAGATGCTGGAGGAAATCAGCAGGCCAGGGAGTATCTCTGGGGGGGGGGGGGGGGCGGGGGGGAATGGGCAGCCAGCATTTCAGAGCTTTACCTGAAACACCAACAGTCTATTTTCCTCTACAGAAACTGCCTGACCGTTGAGTTCACTAGCACCTTCTGTGTTACAAAGGAAATGGAACAAATTAACACTTTGGGTTGTCTTGAGCTTACCCACAGTTTATTTTTATGCATGATCACAATCACCATTGATATCCCTGCAGTTCAAAAATTCCATAGCCGTAAGTATGCATTATGACCTTGCATTAACAGCATATGCATAGACTTCCAAAGATCGACAGAAACAAATATACATTATGATTTTGCATCGACAGCATCTAGTGTAGAGACTTCCAAAGGTCCGTAACCACAAATACAGTGCATTATGACCTTGCATCAATGGCATCTAGTGTAGAAACTTTCAAAGGTCCACAGTCACAAATATACATTATGACCTTGCATCAGCAGCATCTAGTGTAGAGACTGAGAAAGGTTGACCTTTATAAGTGAAGAAATCCTTCCTCACCTGTTGTAAGTGACCAAGTCCTTTGATCAGAGACATGCAACACTCACAAAATGCTGGAGGAACTCAGCAGGCCAGGCAGCATCTGTGGAAAAGAGTGCAATCAATGTTTCAGGCCAAAACCCTTCAGCAAGACTGGAGAAAAAAAAGTTGAGGAGCAGAGTTAAAAGGTGGGGGGGGAGTGGAGAGAGAAGCATGGTGAAAGGTGAAACCGGGAGGGGGAGGAGTGAAGAGTGAAGAGCTGGGAAGTTGATGGTGAAAGAGATACAGGGCTGGAGAAGGGGTTATCTAATAGGAGAGGACAGAAGGCTGGGGAAGAAAGAAAAGGAGGGAGGAGCACCAGAGAGAGGTGATGGGCTGGCAAGGAGATAAGGTGAGAGAGGGAAAAGAGGATGGGGAATGGTGAAGGGGGTTGGGAGGGACATTACCGGAAGTTTGAGAAATCTAATTTCAAGCCATCAGGTTGGAGGCAACCCAAATGGTATATAAGGTGTTGTTCCTCCAACCTGAGTGTGGCCTCTTTGCATGTATTTTTTTCTTTGCATAGAGGAGGCCATGTATAGACATATCGGAATGGGAAGTGGAATTAAAGTGGGTGGCCACTGGGAGATCCCACTTCTTCTGGCAGATGGAGCATGGGTGCTCAGCAAAGTGGTCTCCCAATCTACATCGGGTCTCACCGATATACAGGAGGCCACACCAGGAGCACCAGACACAGTAGATGACCCCAACAGACTCTCAGGCGACTTGTTGCCTCAACTGGAAGGACTGTTTGGAGCACTGAATAGTAGTGAGGGAGGAGGCATAAGGGCAGGTGTAGCACTTGTTCTGCTTGCAAGGTTATGTGCCAGGCAGGAGCTCAGTGGGGAGGGAAGAATGGACAAGGGAGTCGCGTGGGGAACGATCTCTGCAGAAAGCAAGAAGTGGGGGGAGATGTGCTTAATGATGGGATCCCGTTCGAGATGGCAGAAGTTGCGGAAAATATCTGCTGAACCCGGAGGTTAGTGGGGCGGTAAGTGAGGCCAAGAGGAACTCTATCCCTGGTAGGGTGGCAGGAGGATGGGGTGAGAGCAGACGTGTGAAATGGAAGAGATGTTAATAGTGGAGGGAGGGAAGGACCCTTTCTTTGAAGAAGGAGGACATCTCCTTCATTCTGGAACGAAAAGCCTCATCCTGAGAGACATGTCATCTTGTGAAATTCACCCAAACAGTGGAAACATCTATCCTGTCAACCCTCTGCCCCCAAAAAAATTAAATATGCTTGCTTCTTATTCTTCTGGACTCCAGAACATCCTCACAATCTATTCAATGAGGGAAAAAGGAAATAATAGATGAAATTTGTAGTATCTTTGTAGACCTCATTGCAAAGCACTGGAAAAGCTTCTGAAATGTCATCATTGTATTGTAGAGCAGGAAATTTGGCAGCTTTCTTATGTACACAAGATTGCACAGACAATGAATGAGATCCAGTTTTGAGCAGGATGCTATAGGGAGGTTATGTTTACACTGGCCAGGGTGCAGATGAGATTCTCCAGGATTCTTCCTGGTTTGGTGTGGCTCAATTACAAAGAGAGATTGGATAGCTTGGGTTTGTTTTTGCAGAACAGGGAACCTGATTAGAGGTATACAAAATTGCAAAGGGAGATAGATGGAATCTCATTCCCTTAATGAAGATTCTTAGGAGCAGCATGGTAGAGAAGCAGTTAGCATACAGTGCCAGTAAACTGGTTTCAATTTCACCGTTGGCCGTGAGGAGCTCGTATGTTCTCCCATAAGAAACTGTGCCATTCCTTCTGGCTGCCCTGGTTTACTCCCACATTTGAAAGATGTAAGGATTAGTAAATTAATTGATCATGTGTAATTGAACAGTGCCGGCTCATTGGGACAGAACTGCTTGCTATTGTTCTGTATCCCTAAATAAAATCAAAATAAAGTGACGGAATAAAATTAAGGTGAGAGATGGGAGGTTTAGAAGGGTTCTAAGGGGATTTTTTTCACACAGTGAATGGAATCTGGAATGCAGTGCCTGAGGTGGCGGAGGTGAATAATCTCACACCATTTAATAAGCAATTAAATTAGATGTGTATTGATATCACAAAGGCATAGAAGACTAGAATCAAATATGGGTAAATGGTGCCAGTGTGGCTTGGCATGGATGTAATGGGCGAAAGGGCCAACTTCTCTCCTCCCTGACTTCACTGATGTACTTCTGATCTCTCTGGTCCATTTAGGAGAAATCGTTAGTTTTACAGCACATATGAATGATGACTCTTTGGGTGATCCAGCTCTGGTTTTAGTGCTCTGAAGTATTGGTCTTAATTTCTTATTTGGATCTATGCATTGGAGAGATGTGGGAGAGAAAATGAAATGGTTTTTGCTAATGCCCACTACTTCCATCACCAACGTTTCAGTTTGGATTAGCGATTTGAGGGTGAAAGAAAGCTGATGTGCATGATTAATGGTTTACATCTGTTCAAGATGTTTGCTCCACTAATGAGACTGGTAGCATCTGCCTGTGCCAATGCATGCTCAGGGTTAGGGTCTCTGTGTGTGACCTGCTCACTGACCTCCCTGAGACATAGTATTTGTTCGTGGACTCCTTTTGTAAATGAATCTCACGTTTGTATGTTGTGACATGTATGTACATTGATAATAAATTTTCCTTGAACTATGAACTTGGATATCAGCTATTTTAAGCTTCCTTCTGTGTTTTGGTGTAATTATATGCAAAAATTGAAATACATAATATTGGTCAAATAAAATATAAAATATTATTAGCATTCTGGAATTTCTCTGCAAAAATCAGAATGGAAAAGCATAATTTACTTTCCAGCCTGTGTTGAACCATCATCGTAAGGCAGCTCTTGGGAGAGCTAGCATCCACAGATTTAACAAATTAGAGGACTAGACAGTTGATCTGGAGATGGGAGTTCAGATCCCTGCACAGCAGGTGAGAAATTTAACTTCAATTAAATAAATTTTGGATACTAACAGATTATCCATACTATTCTTCGAGAAAGAAATCTGCCTTACCCAGGGTCCTGGTGAAGTCTCTCGGCCTGATAAATCGACTGTACTCTTTTCCGTAGATCCTGCCTGACCCGCTGAGTTCCTCCAGAACTTTGTGTGTGTTGCTGCCTTACCCAGTATGTCCTGTGACTTCAGGCCCAGTGCAATTTTATTGGCTCTGATCTACATTCTGAAACATCCAGGTAGCCACATCGGTTTAAGCATAATTAGTGATAGGCAAGTGATGCTGGGCTTGCCATCGGTTACCTCATTCCATGAAGACCTTTTTAAAAAAAAAGCAACACAGAGAAAGTGAAATGTAAATATTTCATAGAATGACGTGAGAATTGAGAGAATATACATATTAGGAAACAGTAATCTTGGCTCTTCTGTTTCAGAAAACTGAAGAGCACGAGAATGTGGAAGGGGAGTCCCTTAAGTATGGTATTTGAACATTTCTCACAAGGCCAGCACTCTCTGATTGTTGAAGTGTTCTGGAGTTGTACAAAGGCCTGACAGTTATTTCCAACAAAAGAAACATTAGTGAAGCAGATGGGTGAGTTCTGGCATGGTTCTGGAGGACTGGAAACTTGCAAATGTCACTCCACTCTTCAAGAAGAGAGAGAGAGGCAGAAGGAAGGCCAGTTAGTCTGGGAAGACATTGGAGTCAATTGTTAAGGACGTGGTTTTGGGGTACTTGGAGGCACATGATAAAATAGGACGTAGTCATCATGGTTTCCTTAAGGGAAAATCATGTCTGACAAATCTTTTGAAATACTTTGAAGAAATAATAAGTAGGATAGATAGAGGAGAATCATTGGATGTTATGTTCTTGGATTTTCAGAAGGCCTTTGACAAGGTGCCAGACATAAGGCTGCTTAACAAGAGCCCATGATATTATAGGAAATATACTAACATGGATACAGCATTGGCTGATTGGCTGGAGACAACGAGTGGGGATAAAGGAAACTTTTTCTGGTGTTCCACAGGAGTCTGTATTGGGACCGCTTCTTTTTAAATTGTATGTTAATGATTTGGATGATGGAATTGTGGCCAAGTTTGTGGATGATACATAGACGGGTGGAGGGGTAGATAGTGTTCAGGAAATAGAGAGGCTATAGAAGGATTTGGACAGATTAAGAGAATAGGCAAAGAAGTGGCAGATGGAATACAGTGTCATGAAGTGTATGGTCATGCACTTTGTAGAAGAAGTAAAAGCACTTACTTTCTAAGTGGAGAGAAAATTTAAAAATCTCAGGTGCAAAGGTTCTTGGGAGTCCTTGTACAGGATTCTCTTAAGGTTAATTTGTAAGTTGAGTCTGTGATGAGGAAGGCAAATACAGTGTTAGCATTCATTTCAAGTGGACTAAAATATTAAAGCAAGGATGTAATTTTGTGGCTTTATAAGCATTTGTGAGGCCTCACTTGAAGTACTGTGAGCAGTTTTGGAGCAGGGATGTGCTGACATTGGAGAGGGTTCAAAAGAGGTCCACGGAAATGATTCCAGGATTGAAAGGCTTATCATACAAACAGCATTTGATTGCTCTGGGCCTGTACTCACTGGAATTCAGGAGAATGTGGCGGGGGGGGGGGGGGGGGATCACATTGAAGCCTATTGAATGTTAAGTTTAAAGTGCGTTTATTATGAAAGCAAGTATACATTATGCAATCTTGAGATTCGTCTCCCTACAGGCAGCCACAAAACAAAGAAACTTAAAATAACCCATTTTTTGAAAAGACTGTCAAGCACCCTATGTGCAGAAAGAAAAAAAACAACTCATACAAACAATAAAAGAAAGCAAATAATATTCAATAGAGAGAATGTGGAGAGGATGTTTCCTGTGGTGGGAGAAGCTAAGTAAGAACAGAGGACTCAGCCTCAGAACAGAGGGATGTTCATTTAGAATGGAGATGAGGAGGAATTTCTTTAGCCAGAGGGTGATGAATCTGTGGAATTTGTTGCCACAGGCAGTTGTGGAGGCCAAGTCATTTGGTATACAGGTGGCCGCCACTTTTCGAATGTTTGCTTTACGACAGCTCACTGCTATGAAAGACCTACATTAGTACCTGTTTTCGCTAACCAAAGAGGATGTTTGCTTTTACGAAAAAAAGATGCCCGCTTTCTACGTGTGTTTACCCCGAGAAAGACTACCATGACCGTGAAGCCTTGTGCGGGCAGTTGTGTGCACATGCATGTACGTGCGTATGTGTGTATGTACTGATATTTTTTCTCCAAATTGATATTTGCTCGCTGTCTTCCCGATTCTGATAAGGGTAACTTCACCGTACATACAATATTTCTACTTTATATAGGCTGTATATTTATCATATCATTCCTGCTTTTATTATATGTTCATGTAATTTTAGGTTTTACATGTTATTTGGTATGATTTGGTAGGTTATTTTTTGGATCTGGGAATGCTCAAAAATTTTTCCCAAATAAATAATGGTAATTGCTTCTTCGCTTTATGACTTTTCGGCTTACAAAGGGTTTCATAGGAACGCTCTACTGTCGGATAGCGGGGGAAACCTGTACTTAGGCCAGACGTTGATAGATTCTTGATTAGACAGGGCATGTAGGGATTCAGTGAGAAGATAAGAGATTGGGGTTGAGAGGGAAATGGACCAGCCATGATGAAATGCTAGAGCAGACTCGATGGGCCAAGTGGCCTAATCGTACTCCAATATCTTATGGGTGCAATATGCTGAAGGTGGCTTTAAGGTACATGATGGTTATTATTTTGTTATTCAACTCCCTCGTGGTTAGATGAATCCACACGAATAAAGTAGCTTTGTAAATAGCATCAAGTGGAGAAGCTGCTGAGCTGTGAATATACTTTATATGATCTTTGCAAACACTGAATAGTCTAATGTTGCTACAATCTCTGTCACTGCTTACTTGTTTTTTGGTTAATTTTCCTTCAATGATCTGAAGTCAAATTTCCTAAGGCCTGAATTTGTGCCTCAAGATCATTAGCCAAAGCCTTTGGATAGTTCCTCCAATAATTTGATCGCCATAGGAGGTGATCAGTGGACAGTTTGCAACAATTCTTGTTTTTGTTTCTAATGGAGTTATTTCCTATAGACATCTGGAAACAATTTGCATGTAGACTTTTTTTTATATTCCCCAATATCAGGCGACATTGGCACTGTAAATTGCAGTTGGCACTTTACAGTGACAGCAATCATAGATCAGAGTTCAATTCCATCACCATCTGTAAGAAGTTTGTTTGTCTGTTCTCCCCATTACTCTGGGGTTTCCTCCAGGAGCTCTAGTTTCCTCTGACATTCCAAAGACCTTACAGGTTAGTGAGTTATGGGCATCCTATGCGGATGCTGGAAGCACGGTGATACTCAAAAGTTCAAAGGTTCATTTTATTATTATGCAGAATACAACTCGAGATTTGTCTTCTCCGGATAACCATCAAATACAGAAAACAATTGGAGTAGTCCAAAGAAAGACGTCAATCCCCCCTTCACCCCCGCATGAAAATAAAAAGAAACAAAAACTCACAAACCCTAAAACCACCCCCACTCCTCCCTTGCACAAAAATGTTAACAGATCACCCACATGGAGAAACAATAAGAACATCTAGCCCCAAACCCCCAGCCTGCCAATCGGCAACAAGAAAGGACGGGCCAAAACATGAAAAAAAACATAGAACTGAAAGTGGCCAATATGAACTACAGTCCAATGCATAAATCTCAGAATTGCGATAACATCTCCGAGGGTAGCGATGAGAGCCAGCAGCCCCTCCTCCACATTTGCCTCAATCTTTCAATCTTACTCGACACTTTAAGTGCTGAGAAATGTAGTCCATCATGGCCCCTTGTTTCAGCTCTGAGCTTCACCTCGTGGTAGTTCGTGCTCGCATTTCTCTCCTGGAGTGTGCTCCGGGGACAGCAGAGTGCTAGCTCACTCGATTGAACTACAGTCTGTAAGTCACAGGCTCCACCAGTTTCAAAAACAAAATTAAGATAAATAGAATAAGTAGAACATGAAGAAAAATTGAAAAGATTGACTACTTGGAAGATGTCGCCTGAGGAATCATTGTTCGCTAGCTCCATCTTGACTCGCAGGCTGCCCCTGCACATCCTCAGATTTGATGGTTATTGATGCAAAGGACACATTTCACTGAATGTGTTGATGTTATTTGACCAATAAAGTTAATATTTAATAAAAATAATTTACCTGGCAACCAGTTAGCCTTTGAACAGCTTCTTACTAGATTGTTCATTATTGTATTTTCTTGTTGCTTCTAGTACCCCCCGCCCCCGCCCCCGCCCCCGGTACATAAGTTCACCATCTTCTTTTCTACATTGGAGCAGCAGCTGCATTAATTACAGATCCAATTAATTAATTACAGAAACCTGAACCTCAGCTGTCCATTTTCCTCCATGCTGCCTGGCCCATTGAGTTCCTCCTGTGTCTTTTGTGTTGCTGCATGGAAATTTTGAAATGTTTCTGAGCTTCCTGAGTAAGGAAAGGTGTAATTAATGAAACCCTTGGACAGCAGCTTTAACAAAGGAAAGCAATGCACACAAAATGCTGGAGGAATTCAGCAGGTTGGGCAGCATCAATGGGAAAGAGTATACATTCAACATTTTGGGCCCTTCATCAGGACTAAGCAAAGCAAACTATTCCAAGGAGTTACATGGGAATGATTATCAAGGATGTTTTGGCACCAAATTAGGGTAAGTACAGTTGGTGTAGATTGAAATCTTGAGCAAAGCATTAAGTTTTGTGCTTATTTCAGATGAAATCAGAGAGCTGTGTGATTCTCACAGATCTGGAATGGGGACTAAATTTTGCACAGTGAAAGAGCTGTGGGGTTTAGAGGACAAACCTCAAACTTGTGAAGCGAGTATTGGAGGAGGAGAGTTTTGCTGTTAGTTTGAACATGCAAAATTTAGTCCCCATTCCGGATCTGTGAGTTTCTCTTTAACTCTCTGCTGGGTGTCTTGGAGGATTGGAATACAGTAGTTTGGTGCTGCTGGAGTCGCTGTTGATCGGTGAGGGACAGGTACTCTGATGCTTGAGGCAGAATGAAGAGCATTTTCACCGGCTTCAATAATATGCCAAAATTGACAGCTTCTTAAAAGCACTTTGCTTCATCTGTCTGCTATGTTTGTTGCCTTTGGGATGTGTTAACCCAGTATCTTTGATTAAGGCAGCCAAGCTCATTGTTGTGGAAATCATTGTTGCTGTGATTCCTGTGTTGAATGGATCTGTTACATTCAGTGATTTGACAAGGATTGCCTTCTGCTGTTACATTGAGAGTCATTGAGTTGTCCCTTAGGCTACCTACTTCCAAACTGACCTTTTTGTCCATCTGCATAATCCCATTTGTCAGTATTTGATCTGTATCCTTGTATGCCTTTATTATGCAAACGCCTGCTTAAATGCCTTTTAAACATAGTGACTGTATCTTATTTCACCACCTCTACTGATGGTGAGTTCCAGATATCAATCAACCATTGTGTTTAAAAAAAACTTACTCCTTCAAACACCCTTTAAGACTCATTTCTCTCACTACAGACCTCAGCCTTATTGTTTTTGATACCTCTTTTAAGGGTAAAAATTCAGATAATCCACCCTACCTACCTCTATCAGGTCACACTTCAACTCGGTGTATTTAATTCCACCCCCCATAACAGAAATCAAGCCTCTTCAATCCCTTCACATCCTTCTTGAAATGTGGCAACCAGAATTCGACTTGTGTTAGGGTGGAAGTGCATCTCTACCAAAGGAGGTGCAAGGCACTCGTACCCTCCGCTAGCCTGCAGGTCACCCTTGGGAAATGTGTAACACCTGCTTAACCCCCGGATCAGGGTCACATGAAACCATGGGAGCAGGTGGTGGATGGTTGTATGAATCAGAATCAGATTTAATATCATTGGTATATGTTGTGAAATTTGTTAAATTTACTGCAGCAGTACAATGCAATACATGATAAATATAGTTAAAAATCTTATATTAAATATATGTATATATGTGTGCGTGTGTGTGTGTGTATATATATATATATATATATAGATATATAGATATAGATATAAAATAGTTAACTTAAAAGTTAAAATAAGTAGTGCAAAGTAACAGAAATAAAATAGAGTATAGAGAAGATTTACCAGAATGTTACCTGGGTTTCAGCACCTAATTTATAGAGAAAGGTTGAACAAGTTAAGTCTTTATTCTTTGGAGCATAGAAGATTGAGGGGGGACTTGATAGAGGTATTTAAAATTATGAGGGGGATAGATAGAGTTGCCGTGGATAGGCTTTTTCCATTGAGAGTAGGGGAGATTCAAACAAGGGGACATGATTTGAAAGTTGGGGCCAAAAGTTTAAGGGTAACACGAGGGAGAATATCTTTACTCAGAGAGTGGAAGCTGTGTGGAACGAGCTTCCAGTGGAAGTGGTAGAGGCAGGTTCGGTATTGTCATTTAAAGTAAAATTGGATAGGTATATGGACAGGAAAGGAATGGAGGGTTATGGGCTGAGTGTGGGTCAGTGGGACTAGGTGAGAGTAAGCGTTCGGCACGGACTAGAAGGGCCGAGATGACCTGTTTCCGTGCTGTAGTTGTTATATGGTTATTTAAAAAGTAGTGAGGTAGTGTTCATGGGTTCAATGATCATTTAGAAATCAGATGGCAGATGGGAAGAGGCTGTTCCTGAATTGCTGAGTGTGTGCCTTCAGGCTTCTGTACCTCCTTCCTGATGGTAACAGTGTGAAGAGGGCATGTCCTGGGTGGTGGGGATCCTTAATGATGGACACCGCCTTCCGAAGGCACTGCTCCTTGAAAATGTCTTGGATACTAGCAAGGCTTCTACCCATGATGGAGCTGACTAATTTTACAAGTGTCTGCAACTTATTTCATTTAATTACCAAACCAAAGCTCCTCAAACTCCTAATGAAATATAGCCACTGTCTTGCCTTCTTTATACCTGCATCAATACATGGCATCAAGGTTAGGTCCTCAGATAGTGACACCCAGGAACTTGAAGTTGCTCACTCTCTCCATTTAAGATCCCTCAATAAGGTTTGGTTTGTGTTCTCTCGTCTTGCCCTTACTGAAGTCCACAATCAGCTCTTCAGTCATGCTGATGTTGAGTGCAAGGTTGTTGCTGTGACACCACTCAACTAATTGATATATCTCAATCCTGTACACCCTTTCATCAAAGTCTGCAATTCTGCCAACAGTGGTTGTATCATCAGCAAATTTATAGATGCTGTTTGAGCTATGCCTAGCCACACAGTCATGGATGTAGAGGGAGTAGAGCAGTGGGCTAAGCAGCTGGTACATGTCACAAGGCCTGGTTTATGTGACCACTGACACCAGGTGGATAATCTCTGAGGAGTATTGATAATGACTGGGGTCAAAATGTCTTGAAATTCTCCCACACTCCCAGGGAATAAAGTCCTAATCTATTCAACCTTTCCCTGTAGCTCTTATCCTCAAGTCCCTGGCAGCATCCTTGGAAATTATCTCTGAATGCGAACAAAACAAAAGAGATTGTTGTTGACTTCAGGAGGGCACAGAGCGACCACTCCCCCTGAACATTGATGGTTCCTCGGTAGAGATCGTTAAGAGCACCAAATTTCTTGGTGTTCACCTGGCGGAGAATCGCACCTGGTCCCTCAACACCAGCTCCATAGCAAAGAAAGCCCAACAGCGTCTCTACTTTCTGCGAAAGCTGAGGAAAGTCCATCTCCCACCCCCCATCCTCATCAAATTGTACAGGGGGTTGTATTGAGAGCGTCCTGAGCAGCTGCATCACTGCCTGGTTTGAAATTGCACCATCTTGGATTACAAGACCCTGCAATGGATAGTGAGGTCAGCTGAGAAGATCATCGGGGTCTCTCTTCCCGCCATCATGGACATTTACACTACATACTGCATCCGCAAAGCAAACAGCGTTATGAAGGACCCACGCACCCCTCATACAAACTCTTCTCCCTCCTACCATCTGGGAAAAGGCACTGAAGCATTTGGGCTCTCACGACCAGGTTATGTAACAGTTTCTTCCCCCAAGCTATCAGACTCCTCAATACCCAGAGCCTGGACTGACACCTTACTGCCCTGTTGCCCTGTTTATTATTTATTGTAATGACTGCACTGTTCTGTGCACTTTATGTAGTCCTGGGTAGGTCTGTAGTCTAGTGTAGCTTTCTCTGTGTTGTTTTTTTTTACGTAGTCCAGTCTAGTTTTTGTACTGTGTCATGTAACACCATGGTCCTGAAGAACGTTGTCTCATTTTTATTATGTACTGTGCAGAGCAGTTATGGTCGAAATGACAATAAAAGTGACTTGACTTTGTGAATTGTAAACTCACCTTGTAATTCTTTTTTGCAATTCGCATTGTAATTTTTTTACATGATAGCAACCTGGAATGGACAGAATAAGTATTTGTGTCCTGCCTTTCTGCCTTATTTTCCAACAGATGTATGTCTTTTATATCTGTGTTTTTAAAGACTTCTCTGTTTACATTTCTGGCTACAAATGTAATTGGTCTCAATGTTCTACTTTGGTTAAATGTTACACGTATAAATATTACTGAAACTAAGTTCAGAAGTCAGATGATCGCTGTGTTTTTTGATTTGATGTGAGTTTTTAAACAAATTGTTTTAATGGCAATTTGCTGTGTAACTGAATTGGGATTTCAAACAATAAGTAAGTTTTTCTGTGCACTGATTGCTGTAACATGGGCGAAGGTAGAGTCAAGAACAAAGATGGATGGTTATTGATTGTGATGAGGGGTAGTTAATTTTCCTAGTGTCCTGATCAATGCTCTTCCCTAAACTAGAGGAGTTTTGAAAATATCTGGGAAGATCCCATATCACAGGAATATTTCACATTGATTACATTTCAGGATATTATATACATATTCATCGCTAGGTCGCATCTGGAATTTCAAGATGACGGACAATTTCCCTTCACGCCACTCTGACACATTAGGATATCATGTACTCAGCAGGTTACAGCTGTGGTTTGCCTTTGCCTTCTGTCGGGGGCGTTTAAAGAGACCACCGCCTCTTGCAGTGGATAACCAGGACGTCTAAGTGCCTTGGCGTGCTCTTAGCACTCCACAAATGCCTGCTGGCCTGCCTTCTTGACCGTTGGACCATTAATCGGTCTCCTCCGCTCAATCTGCCATGGCCAGTCTTCACATGCTGGGAAAGGCAGATCGCCTACCTCACCAAGGGTCGAAGTCCTGTCAGTTATCCTCACCTGGTTTGGCCCGTCTGCCGAGATGGTTTACCAGGGTGTGGCCACTACGTGTGTTACAGCTACTTGGAGCCGCAGGTGAGAGCTGAGCACCAGGTGCGGACCAAAGGTGGACGAGCTGCCCTGAGAAAGGGCATGGCGGTGCTACCCTTCCCTAGACACCCCATACACCCCATCTATATTGCCTGACTTAAATGAGTAACTTTAAAAGCTAGATTTCTGGCTGAGTGTTTTACTTTGTTGTTTGCTTATGTTCTTACGTACCAAATGTTGCATGTTATCAAGTGCCTTCCAGTCTCTTGTTTGTTGTAGGTGTCTTCTTTCCGTGATGTTGAATATCTCACTTTTTCTAAATCTACCCATTGCCCTCTGAACTCTCACCTCTTCAAAATTGCTGGGGTAGATTAGTTTATAAATGTTGGCATATTTTGCTTTCTTCGTAGGAGTCAGACCAAGTTGTTGCAACGTTGCCATTCATTTCTATACAATTTCTCTACAGCAACATGCTGGTTACATTTACAATACATTTTCCATCTCAGAGTCAACAGCACAGAAATAGGCCATTTGGTCCATGTGTCCATGCTGACCAACAAGGATCTATCTAGATAGATAGATAGATACTTTATTCATCCCCATGGGGAAATTCAACTTTTTTTTTCCCAATGTCCCATACACTTGTTGTAGCAAAACTAATTACATACATTACTTAACTCAGTAAAAAATATGATATGCATCTAAATCACTATCTCAAAAAGCATTAATAATAGCTTTTAAAAAGTTCTTAAGTCCTGGCGGTTGAATTGTAAAGCCTAATGGCATTGGGGAGTATTGACCTCTTCATCCTGTCTGAGGAGCATTGCATCGATAGTAACCTGTCGCTGAAACTGCTTCTCTGTCTCTGGATGGTGCTATGTAGAGGATGTTCAGAGTTTTCCATAATTGACCGTAGCCTACTCAGCGCCCTTCACTCAGCTACCGATGTTAAACTCTCCAGTACTTTGCCCACGACAGAGCCCGCCTTCCTTACCAGCTTATTAAGACGTGAGGCGTCCCTCTTCTTAATGCTTCCTCCCCAACACGCCACCACAAAGAAGAGGGCGCTCTCCACAACTGACCTATAGAACATCTTCAGCATCTCACTACAGACATTGAATGACGCCAACCTTCTAAGGAAGTACAGTCGACTCTGTGCCTTCCTGCACAAGGCATCTGTGTTGGCAGTCCAGTCTAGCTTCTCGTCTAACTGTACTCCCAGATACTTGTAGGTCTTAACCTGCTCCACACATTCTCCACAGGATTATCTATATTAATCCTATTCAATCAGCGCTTGATCTGTAGAGCTCTCTGCCTTTGTGACTCAAGTACTCATCTAGGTGCTACTTGAATGTTGTGATATGGGATACCCCTAATTATTATGCTGAGCTATGTGTTTGCAATGCATGGACTAGAGCAGGGGTGGCCAATCTTTTACATTCCATGCGGCAATTTTTTCACGCACGAGTTCAGATGCACCATACAACTCTTGTACCCCTATTCAATTCTTGTAAAAATATGTTAATTTAGACATATTTAGCATTTTTACATGATATATTGATTTAATATAAAAACAAGATAAATATTACTTACCTTAATGAGACTTTTAACAAATATATTTTGTCTTCTTTTGATTTCTTCCTTTTTGTTAATCACATATTCTTTGCGTAACTCAGACCCAAGTACTAGCTTCAGATTTCCTTCTATTTCGGTCTTCCTTCTATTTCAGTCTGATGTTGTGTTTTATAGTGTCTATTAAGATCGTGTCTTCTATTATGTGAGAAAGTGTTTTCACAAACAATGCACAACGGTTTTCCTGACGGACCCGCTATAAATAAGAACTCATTTCCCCACTGTGCATTGAATTCACTCTTACTATCACTTTCTGCTTTTCTTTTGCTCATTTTCTTTTGCACTGTGATGGGTAACTGAATGTAAAAACAAGGCTTAATTTTCAAAAAAGTACAAAATTTCAAATGTACACAAAGAACGAACAAAGCACAACTCTATTGCACGAGTGTCAATTGTAAACTGAGAGGCAAAAACCTGAGACGCACCGCTGGTGCAGATGCCTGGCGCCTCAGGATCAAACAAGTATCAAACGTGTATTGAACACTTATGGAACGACTGCAGAACAGAAGTCCTTCTTTCCTAGTTTGACTCATTGAACTTTTTTTAAAATTGAAAACCGATTAATGTGAAAGAAGATAACATTTTCCAGAAGATGTGCATGAAATAATAAAATCGCTAAAAATAATTGCTAAGTTTTAGATTTCTTCTCAGTAAAACCCATTTCTAGCTCTAAGCTACTTGAATTCCTGTTATAGATTTTTTTTCTACAAATCGGTTTTTGGTTAATATTTTTTGCATGAGTAGGCTTACTTTCTTATTATTATCACTGGGGTGCAATGCGCTACTTCTGATCATCCAATGCGCCACAGGTTGGCCATCCCTGGATTAGAGGTTCACACTACCATCTGGAATGGTGCTTCTCCACTTTGAGAAGTCATACAAGACATAGGTGTAGAATTAGGCTACCCGTCCCATCAAGTCTGCTCCACCATTCCATCATGGCCGACTTATTAACCTTCTCAAACCCATTCTCCTGCCTTCATTCTGTAACCATTGACAACTTACTAATCAAGAACCAATCAACCTCTGCTTTAAATACACCCAGTGACCTGACTTCCACAGCCATCTGTGGCAATGAATTCCACAGATTCACCACCCTAACAGGGATTCACAAGATTGGATTGGGATGTTTTAACTTTTCAAGGAATCTTTGAGAACCTCCTTGATCTTTCCGCCAGAAGATGTGCAGTTAATCAAAACCTCTCCGCAAATTCAAACTGCTGCATTAAAGTTCCCTTGATGGAAAAGAATGGCTTGCATTTACATAGCACCATTTACATCTCTGTCAGAACATTTGTGAAATCCTGTAGCTCGGAAGAGACCGAATATGATCATGTGGAATTTGACGAATGTCTCTTCACTCAGTGCAGGGAACATTCAGATTTCAGATTCAGATTTATTTATCACAGGTACTTGAAACATACAGTGAAATGTGTCATTTGCATTAACAGGGATTGCTAGGGGCACCAGTCATTCCAGAGTCAACCTAGCATGCTCACTATGTTCACATTCAACCCACCTTCCCAACTACATACACAGCCAGACAGGCCTCCAACCTTAGAACAGGCCGCCTCCAGCCCTTGGCCCCATCTTCTCAGATTCAGAAATTATCAGGCCTCCAACTCTAGACACCCCAGGATGGTTTTGAACTTCTGGATTTGCATGGATCTCTAACCCTGGTGACCCAGATGTTTGTGACTCCTTCAGATCCTCATGTCTTCCTTATTCAATAAGCTATCATTGCACCCAAGCAGTGCTGCCTTAGTGAAGAAAAAGGGCCACAAATCTTGGCCCAGCAGAGCCACTTTTTTCTCACCATGCTCATGAAGTTATTTTAATGTGATTGTCGATGCATTTTGCACAATCTTGTCATATTAAAATAAACATCAAGGGTATGCACTAGCAGTTGGTATTGCTAACAGTTCAATCACAAGCAAAAGATTATCTGCAGATCCTGGCAATCCAAGCAACTCACACAAAATGCTGAAGGAACTCAGTAGGCCAGGCAGCATCTATGGAAAAAAGTACAGTTGACATTTCGGGTTGAGACCCTTCATCAGGACTGGAGAAAAAAAAGATGAGTTAGAAGGTGGGGGTGGAGAGGAAGAAAGACAAGGTGATAGGTGAAACTGGGAGGAGGGAAAGGGTAAAGTAAAGAGCTGGGAAGTTGATTGGTGAAAGAGATACAGGGCTGGAGATGGGGGGAACCTGACAGGATAGGACAGAAGGCCATGGATGAAAGAAGAGGGGAAGGAACACCAGAGGGATGAGATGGGCAGGTGAGGAAAAAGGGAATGGTGAAGGGGGACACTAACAGAAGATCGAGAAATTGATGTTCATGCCATCAGGCTGAAGGCTACCCAAACGGAATATAAGGTGTTGTTCCTCCCACAGTGTGGCCCGGTCATGACAGTGGAGGAGGCCATGGATAGACATTTCAGAATGGGAATGGGAAGTTCTAAAATGAATCCTTCTATTCCAAGGCTGTGCCCTCTTGTCCTAGACTTTCCCACAATCTGATCTAAATACTGAAGATGTTCAGCTGGTGTGTGACCTTGAAGGGAAATAAGAAGATTGGGGTATCCTTGTGCTCTTACTGCCTTGTCTGCCTTGGTGGTAAAGGTTACGGTTTGGCGAGGTACTGTGGTCTGTATAAGCAACCACAGCACATTTAATAGTGTACATGCTACAGTTGTAATATGCAGTGGGAGAAGGCGGTGGGTGAATTGCCACTGAAGCGAGCTACTTCGTCCTGCCTGCATAGTGAGAAGCTGCATGCACCTAGATTGGTGGAGAGTATTCTATCACTCAGCTGCCTTTTGCCTCAAAGCTGATGAAAAACTCAGGGGAGTAAGAGGAGTCGGTCACTGCAGGACATCCAGTCTCTGACTTTGCTTCATATATTATGCACAGACGTAATACATAACCTATCGTGTAAGACAAATGATCAGGAGTGCCCTCAGTGTCCTTGCCAACCTTCGTCCCACAAGCAACACAGAAAATAGCTGGTTATTTATTTTAATGCTGTTTCTGGAGTCGAATCGCACTAACCGACTGTGTTGTAATGGTGACTATTGTTCAAATGTGTTTTATTGGCTGTGAACATTTTGGATCATCCTGCTTTAGTGCAAGACTTAATTTCTTCTTTTAGCATTACTTAGCTCCGTTGAAAGGATGACATAGCCCAGATAGCTGATAGAAATGTGGAGATGTGTCTTAATTGGACTCATAATTTTCATTAGTGATGAGAGCTACAGCCATAATCTCAGCCAAATGTGCAATTCATGATTCTCCAGTTTATTTGGGAATAATTTCATTTAAGGTCTCACACGGAGGAACAGAGACCTCCATTTCAATGCATTTGGGAGGCAGTATATATCACAGTACAGCCAAGCCATGCTTCATTGACACTTGTTAATGACAATGTCCACCGACTTGGATCAGCTTCCCGTTCAAGTGTGAGTTTGTTTGCATGCCAGCTAGTTAGTATAAGATTGTGAATGTCAGAATTGGCATTCTTTTGCCCGAGGTAGTTGATATCATTATATCGAAACTGATATTTTTGTTTCTAATTAAACCCTCCAGCTAATGAATCTTGTATCTAATTAGTTTATTTATAATCCAGAAAATTAGGCTGTTTGTCCAATAATTCAGCTGTTTTGTTGGATCCAACAATTGCTCCTGTGTTTTTTAAAACATGTAAAACATGCCTTTATCTCTAAATATTAAAAGCAATGCCTCTCTGCTTTGACTATAAAGCCTCCTGATGTCAATTTGTTTCAGTGTGAAAATAATTAACTGTATCAGTGAGAGGCAGTAGGGAAGATCAACAGGCACATATGGCCAGATTATAGAACAGCTGGCACTGTGTGAATCACGCTGCCTGATGAAGCAAACAAATAAAATTGAAGATATGGTCACTGTACCAGTTCTGCTTTGATGGAAGCAACCTCATATTTTGCTTTAAGCTGTAACACCAAAAAGTCCAGTTCATTTAATGGATTAGATATTTTTAAAATGTAGATACTGGAAAATGTGAAATAAAATGCTGGAAACAGCAGGTGCACCAGTATTTGTGGAAAGAAGAACAAAGTTGATATTTCAGGTCAAAGAACTGATCTACCCTGAGCCACCTCTACTCCTACTCTTCAACACAACAGGTCAATTCAGTTCAACTCCCCAAAGGAAGGATAGCACCTGCAATAGGTTCTTTTAACTCTGACTGTGAATCTTGAGCTAACTTAGTCTGCTCATAGATTTTTGTGTGTAGTTTTGGTCATCCCATTACAGGAAGGATGCAGAGGCTTTGGATAAAGTACAGAAGAATTTTGCCAGGATGCTGCCTTGATTAGAGGGTACTAACTATAAGAGGAGTGAAAAACAATCTAGTGCTTTAAGGGGAGGTTGGATAAACTTGGTTCGTTCGCACTGGAGCATCAGAGGCTGTGGCGAGATCTGTTAGAGTTTATAGAAATATATGATGCATAGATTAGAAGGACAGTGCGAATTTTCTTCCCCAGTGCTGTGTTTTTAATATTTCAGTAATATTTGAGTAGTCTTGTATGTATGTTTGTGTGTGTATACACACACACACATATGTGTAGGAAAAGAAAATACTAGGGCCCGTTTCAGTAACCCAGTCCAAATGTGGACATGAAGATGGAACTCATCTTGAAATTGTCCTTTTTACATGCATGCTGGTCCGAAAGTCAGCATGAAAGCAGACACCACATTCTCAACTTTGCACAAAATCCATCTCACACAAATGGGTTCTCCCATGGGAGTATTGACCCTTCCTCCTTAGAGCCACTCATCTGCACAAAACACTTTTTGCAATGGGGCTGCTTCTTCCCGCAGCATTCTCAGCCATCTTCCCTCCTGTCCACTCTGTGGCTCCCGCCAAAAAGGACATGAACACCAGAAGTATCTGTCACCAATCTCTCTGCTCAGCTTTCTCTCGAACCTTCTCCCAATTCCACCATCCTGATTGGCTGACTCAATATTCCTAAGTTGAACATCATAGCCCCTTATCTTCAGCCAAAACCAAAACATTCCACCAGCAAGACGTACTGCTTTTACAGGAGGCTACTCAATGAAATACCCTCATTAGCAGTTAAAATCTTAACCAGGTCATTGCATGTATATTGTTTGATTAAGCATTCTTGTTTGTTTAAATCATTCAATTTATGCTAAATACATGAATTGCATACGTTATCACACTACCATGTGATATGTGTGCACCTTGCTTAAAGGAAACACAAAGTCAGACTAAAATTTCAGACTCTCAAGTCTTACTTTGAATTAGTTTAATGTTTTGAAGTTACAAAGCATAACACCCAGGAGAGAAATGTCAAATAATAGAGGAGATGAGAGGAAAAAGTGAGATAAAGGTGAGAGGAAAAGTTTAGTGGGGATGTGTGGGATTAGTTGCTGGTGCTTGGATTCAGCTGCCAGGGGTGGTGGTGGAAGTGCAAAAGATGGTGGCATTTAAGAGGCTTTTAGTAGATGGATGAATATGCTGGAAATGGAGGATCACGTACAGACAGAATTGATTTAGTTTAATTTGGCATTCTGTTCAACACAAACATTGTGGCTATGTTGTACTGTTGTATATTCTATGAAACATTGCCTTTGTTTCTCTTTATACAGATGTTATTGCTGCACATTTCCAACATGATGTATATTACAGATCAAATCTGGTTTTGATGCATTTCCTGCTGTGTGTAGAAGGAAAATAGATTCACACCATGACATCCCTCCTAGAAATGGATGCAAAATAAGGGCAAAACATTAACTCTGTTTTTGTTTCCATCGATGCTGCCTAACCAAGGTGTTTCCAGAATTTTCTCTTGTACAGTGGATTCCTGTTTGCCATTGGTTAATTAAGACTGTCACTTATTTGGGACGACTCTTAAAGAATGAAAACATCAAGAAAATAGCTGGGATTCCCATTGTTTGGGACACTGTACAACTTAATTGAGACAGGAGACTGTTGCTGAGCAGTTTCTAACTACCATCGGTCTTGTGTGGCCGTTAGACACTGCTCCGTTCTTAAAGTGAACAGTTTTTAAATAGCGTCGGTTGTGCATGTTTTTGTTCAAAGGGCATTGATTTTTGTCACTGATAGTGAGAAATAAGCAGTAAGACAAGTCAGAACTGTTCTGCGCACTGCAGCTTCAAGCATCTTGCTTGGAGATACCAGAAATGGCTGAAAGTGAAAATGAAACAATTTCACTATTTTTGCAGGTTATGAACTAAGAAGAATTTGTAGGTATCAACAATCATAAATGCTACAATGAAAATGAAGTTTTAGAGAATGTAGTCTTCAAAAGCAGTGAATGAAGCAGTCCATCATGTGCACTAGGTGTCTGCATTTATTTTGTTCATTTAATCAAAAGATCACACCAGCATACACTGGATGAGTTCCTCTGTCAATGACCATGAGGAACTAATGCAAAGTTTTATAGTACTGCCGTAGTATTAACAGTATTCTAATTTATTCTATATTTCATTTGAAGACACAATTTGTTACTCAGTTAACTGTAGTTTGTCTTTTTTAAAAAATACCTTCTTAACTAGTTCCATGAAACTTTAGCTAATTGGGGCAGCCACTTAATTGAGTCAACATGTACCGGTTCCAATGTGTTCCAAATATCCAGAAGCCACAGTATTTGATTACTAGTCTGCAGTTTTTGGCTTTCATAAACTAACTCATCAGGGGGTGTACAAGTTCCTATGTCCTTCTCTGTAGATTCTTGCATGGATGTTCATTCAACAGGCAATTTCAAGCATACATCGACAACCAAGGCCATACTGTAGTTTTCTTGGAGATTGTCTATGTTCCAACTGGTCATCTTACCAAAAACCCAGCTGGTTCACTCATGCTGCTTAGAACATGAAAACTCCTATCACTTACTGAACAGGACTATATGTGACTCCAGCCCAAGAATGTGATAGAAAGAGTTGACACCTGGGCATGGTCTAGCAATCCATTCATTTATCAAGAAGGCAGCTCACTGTAACTTTCTCAAAAGCTGTCAGTACTGAGCAACAAATGTTTGCCTTGATAGCAATCTGCACACACCCATGGAGGAAAATTTGCTTTGCATTTCATTGCTGAAAACTATTGATATGTGACCATTGCCAGCATGTTTATCCATGTTGCACGGAGCAACTGAGGAGAACCCAAGTGCAGGACACAGGCACGGAGATTGAGTTGGGGATGCTGGCGTAGATGTGAACGTTGAACAGCAAACGAGGAATCTTGACACAGAGCTCTGAAATGGAGTCTTGACACGGAGATGGGGTTTTCATGAAATATCTTGAAACTGGAGGTGAACTTAGAACTAATGGTTCTAAGCAGCCAGGAAACAAAGTTATCACCCAGGAATAGACCAATAAACTGGCAACCAGTAGCTGTGATGCCAGAGTTCTTATACTGCGGTTCTTGATGGAGACCAGGTGTGCTGTCATTAAGCAAATTAGCAGTAAATGGGAAATTAATGATTGGAATCAAGGCATAATCAAAGGAGATTAGGGGCAAAATAGGGGATTAACAATTGGGACCATGACTCCCTGATTTCACTTGAAAAGTTGGTCATGAGTCAAAACCTTGAACTGGTGGCACTACTCCCACAAATCTGTTGGAGAAGAACCAGGATTTCAACCTAACAATGATGTATGGTGATGTATTTCTAAGGACGTTGCAGGATGTGAAGGGTCCATCAGGTAGTGATCTTTTTATGTACCTGTGGTCCTCTTCCTCCTTGATGGTAGAGGTCAAAGATTTAGGAAGTACTGTTGTATTAGTCTGGTCAAGCACAGTAATTGCAGAGCTTTTAGGTCATACATATAAGTTATTACATACTGGCAGAATTTGTAGTGGATGTTTTGATATCTGCATACAGCTTACTTTGGTTGCTACAGGAAAACGTAGCAGGACTTCAAGAGTTATCAACTGTTTATTCCCTCCATAGACGCTGATGAATTCTTCCGGCATTTTGTGCGTGTTGCTCAAGACTTACAGCAACTGCAGAATCTCTGTGGGTTTTCTGTTTGGAACAAAGGAGGATGAGAAAAGACTTGACAGGTGTACAAGCTAAGAGGTATAGATTGAGTGGATAGCCAGAGACTTTTCCCAGAGCAGAAATGGCTAACACAAAGGACATAATTTTAAAATGATTGGAGGAAAGTATAGGGGTGATGTCAGAATTAAGTTCTTTACCCAGGTTTGTGAATGGAACACCCTGTCAGGGGTGTTGATAAGAGTCAGATGCATTAGGGACATTTAAGAAACTCTTAGATAGACACATGGATAATAGAAAACGGGAGGGTTATGCAGGCGAGAAGGATTAGATTGATCTAAAAGTGGGTTGGCACAGCATTGTGGGCCAAAGGGCCTGTACTATGCTGTAGAATTCTATGTTCTGTAGTCCTATCGACCCCATGGTGTGATAGAAATTTGAATTCCATCTGCAGCATTTATAGTCACTGACACATTAGCTGCTTAAAGCTGGGAGTCTTAACTGGAGTCTTACTGCCTTGGGCATTACTTATTTTTGGTGCTTAGTAAGGAATGTGTGTCCAGGATTCTGCTGGATACAAGCACGACTGTAATGTTTGACTGGAAATGCAGCCTTCATGGTGATACTGGCTATCTAATTGTAATGTAGGCTTACTGACAAAATGGAGCTTTAATAATGTTCATTGCATCTCACCGAGGACGTGACCTTCAAGCAAGTCTTTTGGGGAAAAATACAAACTCCCCATCCATGACTGAATTTGCTATAAATCTACAAAATTAATATTCTCGACCTCCAGGTTCGTTGTCCTATTTGTATGTGAGTGTGGTTGAAAAGTAAGGCACCTTTGGACAATAATTTTCACATAATATGTCATCTTCAAAAGAGATTTTTTTCTTGTATGCTTCTGTACTTGCATTTCCAGAACAAGCAGCATGTCACCAATTTTCCCTCCAGTGAAATGATAAATAGGCTTTAAAGTGGTAATCCTGATTGAACACTGCTTTGATCTATTTCCTGAAGCTCCCACCAAATTGTCTTTCTTACTTTGGCACCTTCCAGAAAGTCCGCATTGATAGAATTAAAGTTTTAAGCGAGGCACAGAAGTTAGGTAGCGTAGTAGTTCGCATAACTCCTTACAGGACCAGCAACCTGGGTTCAATTCCTACTGCTGTCTTAAGGGATTCAAACATCCCATGACTGTGTGGGTTTTCTCTGGGTGCTCCAGTTTAATCCCACACTCCAAAGACATACGAGTTAAGGTTAGTGAGTTATGGACATAATATGTCGGTACCTGAAGCATGGAGTTCCCCAGCACAATCTTTGGACTGTTTTTGTTGTTGACCCAAATGACGCATTTATTTGTATGTTTCGATGTTGCATGTGAGAAATGAAGCTAATCTTTAAGTCTTTAAGAAGCATGAAAAGATAAGTGCAGTTGGTCCCACTCCTATTTCGTGCACTATGTCTCTGCAATTTCTTTTCTTCCTTGCACATTTAAATTTTTTTTGGAAAACTGCCATTGAATCTGCTTCCAGGCTGTGCTTTCCTCATCTTGCCACTTGTATGTTCAGGACTGACGAAGTGTCTCGGCCCAAAACGTCGACAGTGCTTCTCCCTATAGATGCTGCGTGGCTTGCTGTGTTCCACCAGCATTTTGTGGGTGACATCTTGGATTTTGTCAGTCGTTGAGCCAAAACAATCTATTTCGGTGTATGTTCAGTGTCTTGCTATACACGTGACAAATAAAGCTAATCTTTATCTGGTTTGGTGTTGTATGAGTCAGAGTACTGGCAACATTAATCAGTGTGAAGATGTGTATTTGAATCTCTCAGCATTGAAGGAAATGGGTTATGTGCTGGCAGATGGGATTAATTATCGATTGATCCACATTGATTGGTATGGCTGTGATTGGCTTACTTCCGTGCCTTATGACTCTAATTTCATGTCATGTTATGACATGCAGCCCACTCATTGTTGACGTGCAAACTAGTGTTATCGTGATCCATGCCAAACTATTTAATTTTTGAAAGCATTTGGTGCTCAAAAAATGCATGCATATACCTGCTGCCTGACAAAGAAGTCTTCATATGTATATACAATATGTAACTTCTTATTTTTGTAGTTAACAAATGGTGGTAGAGCAAAAGTCTGGTAAATTCTAAACCAGAGGTTATAATTATAATGCAAAAGAGGTGAGCCTAATATTCCTCTCAATTATAAAGTAGACACCACAATCTATGGGTGTTCTGATACTTAAAATCTTGGCTTCAGAGAATTCTTTCTTCCACCTCAATCTTCAATAAATCTTTTCTTGCCCTTCAAAAAAAAAGTGCTTTGAGTTTCAGAGTTCAAACAACAGGGTAGTTTGTCCCCAAAGGAATAATTTACAAGATTATTCAATCTAAGGCTGCGTTCCTTGCACTTTGGGGTTTTGGATCAAGTTGACAAGATGTTTGGTGGGCAATCAATTGTTGCTGTTGATTAAGGCTGGTTTTAGAAAGCTTTAATTTAGATTGGAACTGGACTTTTGGCAATGTCTTTAGCAAACACTTCCACACAGGTTATCAGAATTTGGATCACTTCCTTCCTCGTTTTACAGCGGTTGGCACCCAGCTTAATGGTGCATTACTGCAACCTTCTGCTCCGGAGTGTGGATCAGACGATAGACTTACATTCTAAATCCCTTCACCCATTCACACACACACACACACATACCCTAATCTGCACTTTATCCTTCCTTCTCTGGCCATCCAAGGACCCTATTCCGGCTTATCTATCATATCCTATAAAAAACCCCTAGATCCCTTAAGAAAGCTAAAAGCACCCTGACCTGTGCTCTCTCACCCGTGCCCAGTAACACTTTTAATGTGAATTCCTGCACACACCCCCCAATTCCCTTAGATTAATTCTCATCATCTCTCTCTGTATCCCATACTTCCTGCAACTCAGTTACAAGTTGGCAGCAGGAATTATTAACTCACCATCAACATTCTTACTTTTGGTCTGTATTCTTAATTCACAGATCAACTCTTGATAATGAGATTCTACACTCAGTGGCCACTTTATTAGGCAAGTCCTGAATGTATGCTTGTGATCTTTTGGATCACTTCCATGAATAACTATTGTTGCTTTTAGTTTCCCACAATACTGAGAAAATAGTGTGTGTATGGGGTTAACACACTGGCTGTGATGTTAAACGGCAGAACCTGCTCAGTGGTAGGTGCTCCAATGTTCTGTTTCAAAGTTGTTCACTTTAATCTTGTGGAATATACTTGCCATGCAAACAATAATGGAAAAATCAAATCAAAGATTTGACCATGTCTTCTATTTATAATGCATGTGGGAAGAGCAATATTGCCTGGGAGTGATTTCAAAGCGCAGGTTGAAAGCGCGAAAGAAGTTGCACGCTGAGAGTGAAATTATTTTTAATTGTCCTCTGAGTTTGGATATTACCACATCAATTTTTGTGGTTTAATGCTCCGAGCACATGCCACAAGGATGAACATTAGGGATTCAGGTACGGGGATCAAAGGAACCAATTTGTAGATCACACTATTTTTTGCATTCTCACTTCTAACCTCCAATTCTTCACAAACTGTTCTTGACTCATTAATGTGTCCTTGGAGAATTACATTCTAAACTTCATCCTCACTGCACCATTTTCAGTGCACTGCCTGTGCATCTTGCAGCTTCTGTGTATTTGTGGAGGGGTCATAAGTCTTTAAATGATACTTTTTTTTGGCAGCAGGAATTATTAACTCACCATCAACATTCTTACTTTGGGACCGTATACTTAATTCACAGATCAACTCTTGATAATGAGATTCTACACCCAGTGGCCACTTTATTAGGCAAGTCCTGAATGTATGTTTGTAATCTTTTGCTGCTGTAGCTCATCCACTTCAAGCTTCAGTGTGTGTGCATTCAGAGGTACTTCTCTGCACACCACTGTTGTAACATGTTGTTATTAAGAGTTATTGTCAGCTTGAACCAGTCTGGCCATTCTCTTCTGACCTTGCTCAATAATAAGGCATTTTCACCCACAGAGCTGCCACTCAATGGATTTTTTTTTTTGTTTCTTGCACCATTCTCTGTAAACTCTAGAGACAGTTGTATGTGAAAATCTCAGGAGATCAGCGGTTTCTGAGATACTCAAACTGTCCCATCTGGCACCAAGAATCATTCCACATTCAAAGTCACTGAGATCACATTTCTTCCCCATTCTGATGTTTGGATTGAACAGCATCTGAACCTCTTGACCATGTCTGCATGTTTTTATGCTTTGAGTTGCTGCCACGTGATTGGCTGATTGACATTAAACAATCTGGAATCTCTATATTTGTGTTAACACACATGTATACAGATGTACCTAATAAAGAGGCTATGTTGTGATGATGAAAATAAATCAGAAACAATCTTTACTGTTTAGCCTTCACAGAGATTAAGGGAGCTAGGGCTTTACTCTTTGGAGAGGAGGAGGATGAGAGGAGACATGATAGAGGTGTACAAGATATTAAGAGGAATAGACAGAGTGGACAGCCAGCACCCCTTCCCCAGGGCACCACTGCTCAGTACAAGAGGACATGGCTTCAAGGTAAGGGGAGGAAAGTTCAAGGGGGATATTAGAGGAAGGTTTTTCACTCAGAGTGGTTGGTGCGTGGAATGCACAGCCTGAGTCAGTGGTGGAGGCAGATACATTAGTGAAGTTTAAGAGACTACTAGACAGGTATATGGAGGAATTTAAGGTGGGGGTTTATATGGGAGGCAGGGTTTGAGGGTCAGCACAACATTGTAGGCCGAAGGGCCTGTAATGTGCTGTACTATTCTATGTTCTATATGTTCACTCTCATAGTACAACCACTGTGATTTTGATGAAATATTTATCCTGCTGAACGCTGAGTCTGCTGATTAGCAATAATTTGGATGTCTGCTTGTGTATTATATCACTTGACCCGGGGCTACTTTATAGTCAACATATCTGTGTTGCCTCTTTACAGACTAAGAAAGATAAAAGGGAAACAGAACAATTTTTATTTGTCACATGTACGTCGAAACATAAAGTGAAATGTGTTGTCTGTGTCAAATCAAGTCAGCGAGGATTGTGCTGGAAGCAGCCCACAAGTGTCACCGTGCTTCCATCGCCAACATAGCATGCCTACAAACTTACTAACCCTAACGCTGATCGTTCATCTTTGGAATATGGTAAGAGACCATGGCACCCAGAGGAAACCCATGTAGTCACAGGGAGATGGTACAAACACCTTACAGACAGCGGGGGTGATCGAACCCCCAATCATTGATAGTTGGCGCTATAAAGCAGATTGTGCGAACCACTAAGCTACCGTGCAGTCCAGAAATCACCAGAGAAAGAAAACTGCTTTGTCATATTTTTGTTTCATGGTGAGTCTGAAGTGTAAAGGCAAGAATATTCTGCAGATTTGCACAGCACACTGTATATTATGAATGTCTTAAACTCAGTATCCTCTAGATTCCAAACAATGTCTTTTGTGCATTCAGATGTGCACGCAGAGAAGTCGTGCAGGAATTGAAAAGGAAATATAGTGCTCCAGAGAGAGCTTGCCTGTGATTTAGGAACACTGAAACAATGGCTTTACAACTGTTGTAAGGTGGTTAAGATAACACATTATCTTGTAGGACAAAGGTAATTCTTTAGTTAAAATGTCACGGTCAATGTGCCTGGAAATGAATCCTGAATCTTGTTTCTTGCAAGCACTGCATTCTTGGTGAAAGACTTCAATCCAGTCATCAGCCCTGGCTCACATGTAACGTTCTTGCTTTTGACTCTGAAGGTCTTGGGTTCCAGACACTTGACCTCCCAATAAATGTTGCTGCTCCAGAAAAGTACCAAGAATGAACTCACCTGGTTCCTCGACACCACCTCTTTGGTCAAGAAAGCAGCACCTCCACCACCTGAGGTGAGCGAGGCTCCCCACCCCTATTCTGACCACATTCTGCCAAAGCACCATCGAGAGGGGCCTGACCAGCTACATCACCTTCTGGTATGGGAATTGCAAAGTATCTGACCACAAGACCTTGCAATGGATTGTGAAGACTGCTGAGAGAATCATTAGGGAGTCTCTTCACATACCCCCCAATCTAAAACATATACCCAAAGGGCTGCATTCACAGAGCCCTTGGGATTGTCAAGGACCCCTCCCGTCTTTCCCAGAGTTAGAGGTCTAGCTTTTGATAGAGAAAATTAATCATATTGTCCTAACTGGATGTTAAATATCCTATAGCATGGTTTATAGGAAAGTCTTGGTGAAAACTGTAAATGGCTTTCTGGTGATGATATGAAGCAATGATTGATGACTCTTCAGTGCAGGTGATTTAACTTTTAATTCCCATCGTTGACCCAGAGAGTTTGTTCAAAATATTCCTATGTTTGTCTTGGGGTTGGAATAGGCGGCTGGTGGTAGAGTTTGGAACATCATTCACCCTCTCATTTCTCTTTACGAAAGCATTACATTTGGCGATATTTTATTTTTATGTGCTGTTGTTTTTTTTATTTTTGTTTTTATTTTCTTATAAATAGTAGTTGAAGTTTTATATTTGTTGCAAATATAACTCCTTACTTTGCCAGTGCAGTCATTTGAAAATATTGAGCTGTCTGGGATGGAATGTAACAACCCATACTTAATGTGAAACAGAGCTTGAAGACTTCAGTTAAATTGAAACCAAGTGTTGGTTTCTAAACCATTACCCTTGATCCGAATACAGAAATATTGCAAAATGGTTACTGGTCCATTAGTCAGAACCCTTCAGAGAACACAGTCTGACATGAAGCAACATATGATGTTGTACTTGTTGAGCTTTTAGCAAAGAGAAATTCAGCAATTTACTTGAAAAGTAAAAGACTGCAGAAACAGGAAATATTCAGCAGGCTAGACGGTGTAAATGGAGGAACAAGCAGAAATAATGTTTTAGGAGGTGAAAGCAGCAGTCTGCAATAATAACCCTGTTTTTCTCCCACAGATTTAGCCTGGCCTAACTATTGCAATCAGTTTCTTATGTAATGCCCTGGTACATATTTTTTTCTCCGTTATGCTGTTCTGATCTGTGCAAACTGCTTGTTTGGATTACTGTTGAAGATAAGAGATAGAATTTTGCGCCATCTAATTAGGATGGTCAGATTAAGGGGAGATTTCTCCAGTGAGGGACACTAAGGTTGGGCTTGGGGCTTTTGTTGGGGGAGAAGAGAGAAGACACTGGAGAGAAGAGGTCGTAAGAGTCAACCTGCTCTGGGGCTGTGAGCTGATGAAGCCCAGGGAGATCGAAGGAGGATCAGTGAAGGGGAAACTGAGCTACAATTTGTGCATGTTGGACTGTTTCATTAAAATTGGCCCTTTTCTCTTTTTGCTTTTTCTTTACTAACCCTTTAGTCAAATTAAGAATTATAAAGCTAAATCTTTTAATTGTAGGCAGTTTGCTGTCTGTTATTTCACGGTACTTCTTTGCAAAAGGGTAACGAATCACGCAGCATCCACACAAACGGGGGGTTTGCGGGGGGCTTGCGCTCCAATTTCCCACGTTTGGCGGGGCCGTAGATTGTCTTCCTTAGACTTAGGCAGCTGGCAGAACCAGAGTGTTTCACTCATTTCACCAACTTTGCTTGTAACACAGTTTTGCAACAGAAAGATTTTGGCTCATTCTTGTTGTCTTCTCCATGAAGCCACAGGTTTTCCAGCACAGATTAGAACCATTTGGTCTGTTAAATCTGCACTGGTTATTTGCCAAACACAAGCCAGTACTTTTGCATTAGAATTGCAGCTTTGTATTTTCAGATTCAGATTCAAGTTAGTTTATTGGTAAAAACACCAGGGTGCAATGAAATTCCTTGTTTGTGCGAAAGACACTAAATAAACAGTACAACTGTAGCAATAATACAAAGCAGCAGATTGTTGCAAAGATATTCGTGCAAACTGAGTTAGTGCAAAAACAAATGACAATAACAGAAGGGATAGAGTTAAGGATTCAAAGTGAAAAATAAATTTTATTATCAGAGTACATATATGTTATCACATACAGTCGGCCCTCCTTATCCGCGAGTTCCGCATGCGGGAATTCAACCAACTACGAATCAAGAAAACCCGGAAGTGCTCTTCCAGCGCTTGTTATTCGAGTGTGTACAGATTTTTTTCTTGTCATTATTCCATAAACAATGCAGTATAACAACTATTTTACATAGTATTTACATTGTATTAGGTATTATAAGTAATCTAGAGATGATTTAAAGTATACGGGAGGATGTGCGTAGGTTACCTTGGATCGGGATCGAAAAAACATTGGAAGTTCTCTTACTATGTAAGTTGGAACAGGTACATCCGGTATTATTTAGCGTCAGTCAAATGTTTGTCTTCGTATATAGTGTATATTTTACCTTTCTATGCATATAAAACATTTAAGAACATATGTTTCAGCGTCGGGCTCAGGAAGTTCCCGAGTTCAATACAGTGACAGAGCACTTCTGGGCGCGCTCTCCATCTGTGCCTGGTCGATGTGGAGGATCAAAACCCCAAAACCCAATAATTAAACCACTGTGCTGCTCAGTAACAATTGTAGCTTTCATCGGGGCAGGGCCTTTCTCACTTTATCCTTTAAAATTGTTCCGATCGTTGACCGACTGCAGCCTAACGCTTTTCCAATGACCGATGGCGTTTCACTTCTTTCTGATCACTTTATTTCCACTTTATTTTCAATTGTGATCATGATTATTTTTGTGAACAGAAACACTGTGGATTCAGAGCTTGCCGCTGAGTTCTAATGTCCACCGCACTGCGACAGGTTAAATAAGGTCTGGGGTTCCGCTGGGTCCTAAGGTCCATCGCATTGAGACAGGTTGAATAAGGGACTTGAGCATCCGTGTTATTTGGTATCCACGAGGGGTCCTGGAACCAATCCCTCACGGATAAAGAGGGCTGACTGTACAACCCTGAGATTCTTCTTCTTGTGAGCATACTCAGCAAATCTATAGGATAGTAACTATAACAGGATCAAAGAAAGATCAAGTAGAGCATAGTAGACAAAAGACAGTGCAAATGCAAAAATACTGTAAATAGAAATAAATAACAAGATAAAAGTACTTAAAGTGAGATTGGTTGTGGGAACAACCCAATAGGAAGGGAATATGGAAGAGGTGATTTCTTTAGAATTCTTATAGCAGTCTGGAAAAAGCTGTTCTTGAGTCTAGTCATCTGAGCTTTCAAAATCCTTTATTTTCTTCTGGAAGGCAGAAGAGAGTAAAGGGAACGCCTGGGGTGCCAGGCATCCTTGACGATACTATTAGCTTTCCTGAAACAATGTGCCGTGAAGATAGACTGGGTGGAAGGATGTAATGAGCCTGTGATGGGCTGGGCATTGCTTAACATTCCTGGCAGGTTCTGACAGTCCTGTACAGAGCAGTTGCAAAATAGGCTGGGATTGCACCCTGATGGAATACTTCCTGAAATATTTGTTGAAGTTCAAGAGAATCTTTGTGGACAATAAAAAACTTGTGCAGCTTTATGTTCAGAGGTTATATTCCAGAACAATTGTTCCATTGACTTAGGCTACGTCCACACTAGACCAGATAATTTTGAAAACGCCGGTTTCGCGTCAAAACGATAGGCGTCCACACTAAGCATTTTAAAAAAATATCTCTGTCCACATTAAAACGGATATTTGGGTGAATCTCCTCCTCCTGGGCAAGCGCAGGACACAGCTACAGAAAACAACCGAAGAGGAAGCGGTTTACTATTTCCGTTTCTGCTGCGGCATTGTTCTGTTGCATTCAAGAAAACAATGAAATGGCGTGCTGCCGTCACCATCTGTACTGGCACATCATGACAGCGCTTTTAGATTTCTCCGGTTACTCCATCCGCACTGCTCTGCCTAAGCGGCGTTTTCAAAATTACACACTCTGGACAGCGTTTCTGAAAATCTCCATTTTCGGGGGATGAAAACGCTGTTTTAGTGTGGACGGAGGGTAAAAACAAAGAGAAAAAGCTTCGGTTATGGATTTATCTGGTGTAGTGTGGACGTAGCCTTAGTTAATATTGTGATTCTACCTGGTGAGCTGCTTCTGTGGGCCATGCAGAGGACTTTTTAGTTATGCAAATCACCTGATTAAGCAAGGTAGTCACAACCATTTTGTTCCCAATGGTCTTAGATTTAGACAAAATTAAATCAATTTAAACCTATTGGAGAGGGGATAGGTAAAGCCTCCATAAAATAGGGAATGGTGAAGACTTGGAATTTGTTGCATAATTGAGATACGAGATTAAATGCTTTTCAGAAGAGATGAAGAATAGGGGCAGAGAGGGGGGTTAGATTCATGCTTGAGAGAAGATCAAAATAGGGGATATATCAATGGGATTGGGTGGGAGCAGTAGGGATATGAACTTATGTGGAGCATTTAGGGTGAAGATCATTTGGAGCACGTGGCCTCTTGCTGTGCTATTAATTTTAACAGCAAGGAGTGAGAGATTCGTACAGTGTTTTTCACATTTCCTTACAATAAATTAAGTGGCCATTCAGCCCGTCAAGTCTATGCCAGTCCTCAGAGCAATTCCATTAGCACCATTCCCCACTTATTTCCCTGAACTTACTCCCATCAGCACTCCCAATTCTCCATGCACATGTGTACATTTAGTGGCCAGTTTATTAGGCAGCCACTGAGTACCATCCACTTCAAGGTTGTGCGTTCAGAGATGCTCATCTACTCAACCACTGTTGTAACACGTGGTTATTTGAGTTACTGTCAGTTTGAACCAGTTTTCCCATTCCCCTCTGACCTCTCTCATTAACAAAGTGCTTTTGTCCATAGAACTGCTACTCACAGGATTTTTTTGTTTGTTTTTCCACCATTCTCTGTAAACCCTTGAGACAGTTGTGCATGAAAAGTCCCAGTGGATTAGCAGTTTCTGAGATTCTCAAACCACCCCATCTGGCACCAATAATAATTCCACAGTCCAATTCACATAGATCATGTGATATTTGGTCTGAACGACAACTGAACCTCTTGCAAACAAGAGAAAATCAGCAGATGCTGGAAATCCGAGTAACACACACACGATGCTGGAGGAACTTAGCAGGCCAGGCAGCATTTAAAAAAAATTTTTTTTTGAATTTTCAAATAGGTTACAGAAAGAGGAAAAAAAATATTATCAACCCTTCCCCCTCCCCTTAACCCCTCCCCCTAACATATCCCTATAGAAAAAGAAAAAAAAAGAGAAGAAAAAAGAAAGAAAGAAAGAATACCTGGATATTGGAAGATCCCCACATGCTCCATGGAGTTCATAATAGCTTTAGTATATATATTCTTTTCCCCAGATAACCAATAATTTTATCTTCGGAGCACCTATATATTTAATCCTATCTTTTGTAAATAAGGGTGCCAAATTTTCAGAAATATTTCATATTTATCTCTTAAATTATAAGTAATTTTTTCAAGTGGAATGTAGCTGAAAATTTCATTCTTCCAACGATCTATACTTAAGTATGAATCCGATTTCCAAGTAACTGCAATAGCCTTTTTGGCTACTGCCAATGCAATTTTTATGAATTCTTTCTGATATTTATTCAATTTGGATTTCAATTTTATCCCTTCAATATCGCCTAGTAAGAATAATGTTGGATTATGTGGAAGTTGTGTTCCAATAAAACTCTTAAATTTGTCCAAAAAGGTTGAATTTTAAAACAAGACCAAGTAGAGTGTAAAAAAAGTACCAATTTCTTGATTACATTGGAAACACTGATCAGATAAATTTGGGTTTAATTTATTTATTTTTTGTGGTGTGATATATAATTGATATAAAAAATTATATTGCACTAATCTTAACCGGACATTTGTTGTATTTGTCATACTGTCAAGACATAGTCTTGACCAGCTTGTTTCTTCAATTTTAATATTCAAATCAGTTTCCCATTTTTGTCTTGATTTATGAATTCCTTGTTTAATTGCCTGTTTTTGAATCAAACTATACATACAAGAAATAAATTTTTTAGTTTTTCCTTTTTGAATTAAAGTTTCTATTTCATTACGTTTCGGCAATAACATTGTTTGACCCAATTTATCTCTTAAATAAGCCCTTAATAGGAAATAACAAAAAAGAGTGTTGTTTGATATTTTGTATTTATTCTTTAATTGATCAAATGACATTAATATACCTCCAAAACAATCTATATATCTAATCCCTTTTTGAAACCAATTGTATAAAAGTTGGTTATCCATTGTAAAAGGAATAAGTTTATTTTGAATTAAAGGTCTCTTTGCTAATAAAGATTTCTTTATCTCATCATCAACATTTATCTTATCCCATAAATCAATCAAATATTTTAATATAGGAGATTCTTTCTTTTCCCGTATCTATTTAGATTCCCACTTATATATAAAATCTTCTGGTATATTTTCTCCTATTTTATCTAGTTCTTTTCTAATCCATGCCGGTTTATCTTCATCAAAAAAAGATGCAATAAATCTAAGTTGATTTGCTTTATAATAATGCTTAAAGTTTGGAAGTTTGGAACTCTTGAAAAAACTTCTGCGGTAATTGTATTGGTAGTGTTTGGAATAAATATTGTAATCTAGGGAATATATTCATTTTTACAGCATTTACTCTGCCTACTAATGTTATTGGTAACATCATCCATTTATCAAGATCTTTTTGAATTTTTTTTCCAATAATGGTAAATAATTTAATTTATATAAATTCTTTATATCATTATCAACTCTTATACCTAAATATTTTATACCATTTATCTGCCATCTAAATTGAGTTATTAATCGACATTGACTATAATCTCGTTTCGTAAGGGGTAGAATTTCACTTTTATCCCAATTTATTTTGTAGCCTGATATTTTCCCATATTCTTCCAATCTAGAAGATAATTTATGCAGCGAATACAATGGATTTGTTAAATAAAGCAGAACATCATCAGCAAATAAATTAATCTTATATTCCTCCTGGTTAACTCTGAAACCCATAATATCTGGGTCCGTTCTAATTAATTCAGCTAATGGTTCTATCACCAACACAAATAAAGCAGGTGATAATGGACAACCTTGTCTAGTTGACCTTGTTAACTGAAATGATGCTGAAATTTGACCATTTGTCACTACTTTAGCTTTGGGATTAGTATTTAAGGTTTTAATCCATTTTATAAAAGATACTCCTAATCCATATTTTTCCAATACCTTAAATAAAAAATCCCATTCCAATCTATCAAATACTTTTTCTGCATCTAAGTCAACTACCACACTCATTTCCTCACCAGGCAGCATTTATGGAAAAAAGTACAGTCGACGTTTTTGCAGGACTCTTAACCATGAACCTCTTGACCATGTCAGCATGCTTTTATGCATTGAATTGCTGGTGTCCGATTGGCTGACTAGATATTTGTACATGAGCAGGTTTACAACTGTACCTAATGAGTGTACACCAGGGACAACATACAGCAGCCAATCAACCCACCAAACCGCACATCTTTGAGAGCCCTTGGGGTGGGAGGGAAGCCTTAACAGGCACAGGGTGAATGTGGAAACTCCACACAGTGGGCAAGGTTGAAATCGGAGCATGGGGTCTAGGAGCAGCAGTTCCACCAGCTGCGCCCACTGTGCCCTGTCCCTGCTGCAAATGCACAATGATTTTTTTCGAGGGGCGCCTGCCCGTCTTGTACACTCCTGCCCATTGCCTGATTATGCATGCAGACAGTGAGCTCCAGTACTCTGTTGCAGGCTGATTCCATTTCTGATGTTTGCGAGGAAATCATTTCCAGCAGTTCATTATAAACAGGCAATTTAAGACCCAATTTAAAGAGACAGATGGATCTGAATATTTTGTTTTAGTAAAATGCATTTAATTTGGTAATGATCTATGCATTAAATCAAAATATACTTTATTTGAACTAATGTTAAATGTTCTCCATGGCAGTGTTCTAAGACTAGACACTGGTGTCTATGTGATGACTGAAGCAATGAGATGGAATGCTGTTAAGTTGATTATACAATAACTCTTCCTGAAGGTTTGGTGGGGCAGAAATGCGTTATCTCTCAAATATTTGTCACATGCCCATCGTGAGTGCCGCCCAGCCATAATAACATGAGGGGACTGTAAACCACATCACTTTCATTAGGATGGTGAAATCCTTCGGGTTATGTTTCTAAATTATGCTGAAGGAATATAAGTTCACAGTATACAGTACATTATGATCCTAGCCATAATATGTTTCCATACTGGGCACCACGATTACAGTTCAAGGCGTTATGGAGATCATAGTTCAATTCAGGTGCCATCCTTAAGGAGTTTGTGCTTTCTCTAGCGAACCACATGGGTTTGCTGTGAGTACTCCAGTCTCCTCCCACTGTGCAAAGATGTACAGGTTATTAGGTTACTTGATCATTGTATGTTGCCCTGTGATTAGGCTAGTGACAAATAGGTGGGTTGCTTGGCTTTTTGGGCCAGAAGGGCTTGTTCCACGCTGTATGTTGAAATAAATTTTAAGAAACAGTGCTTGTCCCTGACAGACACAATCTGGCACATTCCTCCTGTGACCATGTGAGTTTCTTCTCTATGTTCCCATTTCCTCCCACATTCCAAATGCATGCAGGCTTGTTGATTGGCTACTTTATTTGGTACATCTGTGCACCTGTTCATTAATGCAAATACAGTGCCTATAAAAAGTATTCACACCCCCTTTGGAATTCTTCATGTTTTATTGTTTTACAACATTGAATCACAGTGGATTTACTTTGGCTTTTTTGGCACTGATCAACAAAAAAAAAGTGCTGTCGACGTTTCAGGCCAAGACCCTTCGTCAGGACTAACTGAAAGGAAAGATAGTAAGAGACCCTCTGGTCTTCTATCATTTCGCATTTTCCCCTCCCCCTCCTACTTTCAAATCTCTTACTATCTTTCCTTTCAGTTAGTCCTAACGAAGGGTCTCGGCCCGAAACATCGACAGCACTTCTCCCTGTAGATGCTGCCTGGCCTGCTGCGTTCCACCAGCATTTTGAGTGTTTTGCTTGAATTTCCAGCATCTGCAGATTTCCTCGTGTTGACCATGCAAGAAGGGGATTAGTGCGGGAGGCCACCAAGAAAGCTATGACATCTCTGGAGGAATTACAAGCTTCAGTGGTTGAGGTGGGATAGACTGCGCATACAACAACTGCTACCTCGGTGCTTCACCAGTCTCAGCTTTATGGCAGAGTGGCAAAGAGAAAACCACTGTTGGCAAAAAAAACTCCCATGAAATCTGAGCTAGAGTTCTCCAGAAGGCATGTGGGAGACTCTGAAGTCAGCTGGGAGAAGGTTCTGTGGTCTGATGAAACCAAACCTGAGCTTTTATGCTATGAGACTAAATGCTATGTTTGGCATAAGCCAAACACCACACATCATCCCTACTGTGAAGCATGGTGGAGGCTGCATTACGCTGTGGGGATGCTTCACTGCAACAGGCCCTGGAAGGTTTGTGAAGGTAGAGGGTAAAATGAATGCAGCAATATACAGGGTAATCCTGGAGGAAAACCTGATGTCGTGAGATTCGTTTTCCAGCAAGACAATGACCCAAGCATAAAGCCAAAGCTACACAGGAATGGCTTAAAAACAACAAAGTTAATGTCCTGGATTGGCTAAGTTGGTGTCCAGACTTCAATCTAATTGAAAATTTGTGGGTGGACTTGGAAAGGACTCACGATCCCCTGGCGATCAGACAGAGCTTGAGCAGTTTTGTAAAGAAGAATGGGAAAAAATAGCAGTGTCTAGATGTGCAAAGCTGATGGAGACCTATCGACACAGATTCAAGGCTGTAATTGCTTCCAAAGATGCATCTACTAATACTGATGTGAAGGGGATGAGTAATTATGCAATCAGAATACACCAATTTGTAGAGATCTGTTTTCACTATGACATGAAAGAGTCTTTTCCTGTTGATCAGTGTCAAAACAAGCCAAATTAAATCTACTAAGAATCAGTGTTGTAAAACAATAAAACATGAAAACTTCCAGGAGTGTATTCCAAGTGGTGAATACTTTTTATAGACACTGTATCTAATCATGCAGCAGCAGCTCACTGCATAAAACCATGCAGATGTGGTCAAGAGGTTTAGTTGTTGTTCAGACTGGACATCAGAGTGGGGAAGAAATGTGATCTGAGCAATTTTATCTGTGGATTGATTGTTGGTGCCAGATGTGTTTTTAGAGTATTTCAGAAACTGTTGACGTCCTGGGATTTTCATCCACAACAGTCCCAAGAGTTTACAGAGAATGAAACAAAAAAGAAATCCAGTGAGCGGCAACTCTGGGTGAAAATGCCTTGTTAATGAGAGAGGTCAGAGGAGAATGGCCAGTCTGGTTCAGGCTGACAGGAAGGTGACAGTACCTCAAATAACCATTGTGTTGCGACAGTGGTGTGCAAAAGAATGACTTTGAATGCATGCCACATTGAACCTTGAAGAGGATGGGCTACAGCAGCAGAAGACCACAAACATGCGCTCAGTGGCCACTTTATTAGATACAGGAATTGGCTAATAAAGGAGCCACTGAGAGTATATTACTGATTGTTCTTTTTCAATATTTTTATTAATCACTTGCATAGATGAATACAAAATACATTACTGATTGTTAATGGGCAGGATGTTGATGGTTATGTGGGAGAGAATAGATTATGAAGTATGTGGGGGGGAATTCCATTTCAAACTTTCGACATGAGCTAAAATGAGGCCATTTGGCCCATCAAATTTCTAGAAGCTCCCAGAGTGTTCTTATCAATATTATTCTACTACTTATGTTCATTATAATCTATTCTCCCAGTTGCCATTAATACTGCCCCAACTCTAACATTACCCACTTACTGAGGGATTATATAAAATAGCTATTTAATCTGACAACCAGAATATCTTTACGATGTGGGAGGAAGATGGAGCACCCAGGGGAAACTGGACCCCCAGAGGGAACCCATAGGATCACAGGGCGGTGTGTTCCTCACAGACAGTACCGGTAGTCTGAGGTTTGCTGGAACTGATGTGACAGATGCATTACCTGAAGCACCATTGTGCTGAATGGGGTTGCTCAGAGAGCTGACATTGACTTCACCATGCAAACAGTAGAATCAAAATCTGGTTTATTATCGCTGACATGTGTTGTGAAATTTACTTTTTTTTTCTTCAGAGATATGGCGTGGAATAGGCTCTCCGGTCCACTCTGTCACGCCAGTAACCCACTGATTTAACCCTAGCCCACTCACAGGACAATTTACATGACAAATGTACTGACTAACTTAGGAGGAAACCTGAGCACCTGGAGGAAAACCATGTGCACAAGGGAAGAAAGTACAAAGCTTCTTACAGAGAATGTCAGAATTGACTCTGAGCTCCTACACCCCTAACTTTAATAGTGTTGCGCTAACCATTACACTCCCTGGCATTTTGTGGCAGCAGTACCATGTAATACATAAAAACAAACTGTACATTACAATAAGAAATATAAAAACATTAAATGAAATAAGTGCAAGTAAAGAGCAAAAATAGTGAGGTAGCGTTCATGGGTTGATTCATTGTCCATTCAGAAATCTGATGGTAAAGGGAAAGGAGCTGTTCATCAACATTGTGTATGTACCTTCAGGCTCCTGTACCTTCTCCCTAATGGTAGCAACGAGAAGACTGCATGTCTTGGGTGGTGGCGGGTCCTAATGATGGATTCTGCCTTCTTGATGCATCACCTTTTGAAGCTGTCTCCCATGTCTTAAGGAAGTAAAATAAAGCTGATATCAGAACTCCCCATCTTTTTCTCTCATTCCCCCCTCTCACTCCCCTTCTCCCCCTCTCCTTCCCTCCCTGTCTCTCTTGCCCACCCCAATCCATCCATTCCTATGCCCCTCATCACTGGGACAATTTACAATGACCAATTAGCCTACTTGCGTCTTTAGACTGTGGGAGAAACCAGAGCACCCAGAGGAAACCCACGTGGTCACGGGGGAATGAAAATGTACAAACTCCTTACAGGCAGCTACAGGAATTGAATCCAGTTTGCCTGTACTGTAAAGAATTGTGCTCACCACGAAGCTATCCTGCCGCCTATCTCACTCTGATTCTCCATTCCAGAAAAAATACCATTTGCTGTTGTCCAACCCAGGAAGAGTGGTACAATAACGTTGTTATATTCTCATGTTCAAAAGATAATTTTTATTTCCATTTAACATTTTGTATCACCTCTGGATTACTTCACTAAAAATTCATTTTCTGTAACTACTAAGTCCTACTGAATTAAGTGCTCATTATTGATCCTCCCTTCTCTCCTGCTGCCATACATAACATTACTTCAACTGGAGTTTCTCTTCACTCATCTGCTTGGAGACAGATGTCACTGAGAGATATAATTAAGTATAGGAAACCTCGCTGTTGTTGGTCCTGGACAGGATTTTGAAATCCAGAGCAATTGCAGCTAACTAGTGAGGGTCTCCAGTCAAAGCAAGTCTTGAGGTTTGAATCCTGTTCCTGATGCAATCAAAGCTCTCAACATCGGTTGATAGCATATATTCTTGGCTAATACTGTATTATTCATCACAGAAACCCCTTCAGGGCTTGTGTGTTACAGTTAATCACAGAACGATTCTTTATGTTAATTAAATCAACCAACACCGCAAAGGGCTGTTCCCCTGTCATAACAGATAAACCTAACATAACTGCAAAATTACAACCATGTACTTCATTGCCATTCAAAAGGATTTATAACCATTCACATGTGATTTTCAAAATAAGCCTTGCTTGCTGTTCAAATCTTCAGTGAAAATTTGTTAATTTTCTTTTTCTTCCCACGCCTCCCCCTTCTGTGTATGTCCCTCTCTCTCGCCTCCCTCGCCATTTTTATCCTTTCTCCTTTCTATCAGCTACTCATTTCCCCTGTGCCTGTCTCAGCCTTCTGCTTCACACCTTCGTTGATCCACTTCCCACTCCCCCAGTGTCAGTGCCCTCGCTTATTCCCTGTCTGTTATCATCTTATTACTCATTCCCTGTTCCTCTTCCCATCTCTCTGTTTGTTCTGATTTTCTCTCCCGGCAGTGTACGGGACTGTGGTTCATGATTAAATTACTGTGGTGCACAGATGTTTTGTCTCAGTCCTGCTCACCTGAGCTGAAACATCTAGTAGTCATTTTAACTGCCGAGTTAGTTTTCCGCTGGTAGTGGTGTACGCTCCACCCCAGGCCAACAGGCAGGAACTGAGCACCATGATCAGCAGTCATGAAACAGCTCTCCCCGATGCCTTCTGTATCACTGAGGGGGATTTCAACCAGAAGTCTCTGAACAGATCATCTGTGGAACCAGAGGAGCCAACGCACTTGACCACTGTTATAATGCAGTCAAAAATGTTTGCTGTGACATTCCTTGCCTGCCATTTGGAAAGGTCGATCACCTGGCTGTACTTCTGCTCCCAGTAATAGGCAGAGACTATAGACTGCAGCACCAGTGGTGAGGACCACGAAGGTATGGGCAAGGGACGCGGAGTAGCACAGGACTTCTTTGAGTCAGTGGACTGGACGATAGTCAGAGATTCATCGTCAGATTTGAGTGAATATGTGGCAGTGGTTGCTGACTTCATCAAGACCTGTGAGGATGAGCGTGTGCCTTTGATAATGTAGTAGATATACCTAATTCAAAAGCCGTGGATGAACCAGGAAATTCGTAGTCTGCCGAGGGCTAGATCTGTGGCATTCAAGACTGGTGATCCAAGACAGAAATTACAGCATCACCAGATGCTGCAAGGATCTGCACAAGTGTAGTTTGCTTCTCACAAGCAGCAAGTTTAGGTTTGACCGACAGAAGGCTACTTTAAGAGTGAAAAACAATTCCTATTGAAGTTAGAGACCGAACCGCATGCATGTCAGCTCTGGCCAGCTTTGCAGACCATTACTTCCTACAAGTTGAAACCTAGCATCATGAATGGTTGCGATGCTTCACTCCCAGATGAGCTAACTACCTTTTTGAGAGAACCAAACTGCACTTGTGCGAATTGGAGGCCAATGTCAGAACATCTTCAAGAAGGTGAACCCTCTCAAGGCGTCAGACCCTGTTGGTGTACCTGGTAGGGCAGTGAATACCTGTGCCATTCAGCTGGCTGGATTGTTCAAGGACATCTTTAATCTCTCACTGCTGTAGTCAGAGGTTCCCACCTTCTCCAAAAGGGTGACAAACATACCAGTGCCAAGGAAGGGCAGGGTGAGCTGTCTCATGACTGTCACCCAGATGCACTCACATCTGCTGTGATGAAGAGCTTTGAGAGGTTGGTCATGGCTGCAATCAACTCTTGCCTGAGCAGGGCCTGGACCTGCTGTGATTTACCTATTGCCACAATAGGCCTACTGCAGATGCAGTCTCACTGGCTCTCAACTTGGATCACCTGGGCAATAACAATACCTACGTCAGTTTGCTGCTTATTGAGTACAGCTCAGCGTTCAACATAATCATTCCTTCAGTACCAATCAATAGGCTCCAAAACCTGAGGCTCTGTAAATCTCTCTGCAACTGCATCCTTGACTTCCTCATCAGGAGATGACAGTCATTGCAGATTGGAAATAACATCTCTTCCACTCTGACAATCAACACTGGCACATATGAGGCATTATTGCTTAGCCCACTGGTCTATTCTCTCTACACCCATAACTGTGTGGCTAGGCATAGATCAAAAGCCATGTATCAGTTTATCAATGACACAAACTGTTGTTGACAGAATTTCAGATGATGCTTAGAAGGGTATAGGAGTGAGATAGATCAGCTGGTTGAGTGGTGTCACAAGAACCCTACACTCAATGGCGGTAAGACCAAGGAATTAATTGTGGACTTGGGGAAGTCAGGGGAATACACATCAGTCCTCATCGAGGGAATAAGCAGTGGAAATGGTGAGCTGTTTCAAGTTCCAGGATGTCAACATTGCTGAAGATCTAATCTTTACAATTACAAAAAAAAGCACAACATCAACTATGTTTCTTTAGCAATCTGAGGAGACTTGTTATGTCAGCAAAAAAAATCTTGCAAATTTCTACAGATGTTTCATGGAGAGCATTCTAACTAGTTGCATCAGTCTCTGGTATGGAGGGGCCATTGCACAGGATTGGGGGAAGAAGCTGCAAAAGGTTGCAAACTCAGTCAGCTCCATCATGGGCACCAGCTTTGAGGACATCTTCAAAAGATAATGCCTCTAAAAGATGGCATCTGTCATCAAGGACCCCCATCACCCAGGACATGTCTTCTTCTCATTGCTACCATCAAGGAGGAGGTGCAGGAGCCTGAAGACACACACTCAACTTTTCAGGAACAGCTTCCCCACTGCCATCAGATTTCTGAATGAATGATAAATACTGTAGACTATTTCAGTATTTTTCTTTTTTTAGTCTCATTTTGCACTACTAATTTAACTTAATATATATATATACTATTGTAATTTATAGTTTTATTATGTATTCCAATGTATTGCTACTGCAGAACAACATATTTCACAATACACACAAAATGCTGGAGGCCAATCCTAATGAAGAGCCTCAGCCCGAAACATTGACTGTTTATTCGCATCTATAGATGCTACCTGACCCGCTGAGCTCCTCCAACACATTGGGTGTATTGCTCTAGATTTCTAGCATTTGCAGTATCTCTTGTCTATATTTCACAACATATGCCAGTGATGCTAAACCTGATTCTGATAAGCACACCTTCCCTTTCTTTATTCAACTCTTTTCAACCCTGTTTTTGTTCAACTCTTTTGTTTTCCTCCTCTTAACCAATTTGGTAACTGATGCACCATCAATAACTCTAGGAGACTGAAAGTGAACGATAGGCTTTTATTAACAGCGAAAAGGGAGCACGACATGTCGAAGACTGAGGGAGGAGCAGTGCCCCAATCGCCTTTATACAGGGGTCTGTGGGAGGAGCCACAGGAACAGTCAGCAGAGGGGCGTGTCCAGACAGGTATACATAGTTTACCACAGTAACCCTTTCCATTCCCTACTAATATTCTTCTCTACTGTTTCTCCCCCCCACCACCACTATCAAGTTCTTTGTCCCTCTCTCTACCGTTCTGTATTCTCCTACTCAGATCCCCTCTGGCCCATGACAATATAGCCTTCAGATTGTGTCTCTGGAAAAAGACTTGAGAACTTGATTTTTTATCAAAGGTATGTTTATATTTCCTGAAATATAAGATCTTTAAGATTTAATAGATACAACTCTTTTGCTCATTAGTTGCAAAGTTTTTAAGCTACCGTTTTCAATTTGAGAGCATGATTTTATTCTCAAAGTTGTCAAGTTGAAGAGAACAGATCATTACCTTTCTTAGTGACATTGAATTGCTATACCAGAATGAGTGTGCCACATCAAGGTATAAAAACATTACAGTTTTTGTTTCATTATTAATGGATTGGGTCTGCCATACGATACATAAGACTGATAGGAGCATCAGTTGTATCAGCGAACTGCATTAATTACCAAGCAAATTGCTGAGGGAAGTAGCTGAATATCAGAAATCAAAGCAGGCTGGGATGTTGAGCCCCTTGGGGCCCTCTGGCATTCAATACTATGGTTAATTCTCTAACTTACTTTACAACAAGCATATTCCCCCAAATCCTTTCTGCTATGGAAAATTTTGCATTGAATGCACGCAGACTGTGCCAAAGTGGACTGTGAATGTATTGTGCAGTATTTAATCGGTCTGGATTGTGCATGCATTTGCAGTATGTCAGCTATATCCCAAACTTTCTCTATTTTGCTACAACCTAATCTTTACGCTGAATTTCATCAAGAAAAGGTTGTCAGCCAGGAGGGCCTAACTCTCAGAGCACTAGGTCAAGAACAAATGCTTCCCTTAAACCATTCAGTTCTTGAACCAACTGGCACAACATAGATAATCACTACCTCAGTATAACAACATAATGACTGCTTTGATCACTTTGCACTATGATGGACTTTCTGTTTGGTCTAATTGCTCTTTTCTGTAAAAATTGTGTTTAATGTACTGTATGTTTTTCTCTTGGAAGTTGCTTATCTGTTGCTATGTGCACATAAAGCTTCTAGTAAGTTTTTCATTGCAAATATGGAAATAACAATAAGCCTGATTTCGACTTTGAAACTCAGTTTTGAATTTGAAAGAAGGAACTCTTTTCCTAGAATGTTATGGAAGTAATGAGATTTTCCAAACTGAGATGTTTGTCAGTCTTTCTGGCTATTGGGGACCAGAAAATAGGGATATGGAGGTGAGGTTAAACTTTATGATTAAAGTTGATAGATTGAAGGGTTGAATGGCTTGCTCCTGTGCCTAGGCTAATGAAGAGCTTCAATCCTGCTCTGAGCATCAATATTGTCATAAGATCGTGCCTCCAGAAATTCCTACTTCCTTTCCCAAGAATCAGGGCTGGCTATTCGTGTTGACAGTTGCAGTAGAAATCAATAATTGGTATCCCCTGCTGGACAAGCAGTTTTTCCATAGAGTTGCATCCAATAATATGCCACCAGGTTCAGGAGTAGTTATTGCTATGCAGTTGTCGGTCTTCTGGACCATCTTCAGTTGACTCAGTGCTGAACTGACTCTGCAGCTGTCGCATGCAGCCATCAGGCTCCTGGGCTACCCTCAGCGCTGAACTTGTGCCGTGACGTGCAGCCGTCAGGCTCCTGGGCTACCCTCAGCACTGAACTTGTGCCGTGACGTGCAGCCGTCAGGCTCCTGGGCTACCCTCAGCACTGAATTGGTGCCGTGATATGTAGCCGTCAGGCTCCTGGGCTACCCTCAGCGCTGAATTGGTGCCGTGATATGTAGCCGTCAGGCTCCTGGGCTACCCTCAGCACTGAATTGGTGCTGTGGCGTTTAGCTGTTGGGCTCCTAGACTCCCCTTGGTGCTGAACTGGTGCTGTGCACTTGCTTTTGGAGACTCTGCATTTCATGGTCTATGTATTATTTGTGTCCTATTATTTGCTCTCTTCTTGTACATAGCATGTTGGTTGGTCTTTGCTGTGTGGGAATTTTCATGTGATCTATTGTATTTCTTTGTTTTGTGGCTGCCTGCAAGAAGATGAATCTCAAGGTTATATGTGGCATACATACACTGATAATCAATTTACTTTGAAGTTTTAAACTTTATACTGCTGTGTTTTGGTATTAATAATCCAATCAGTGGCGTGGAGAGGGGAGACTTGCTGCTTGGGCAACTGTCGGTCTTCCATACAACCTTGCCCAGGCTTGCGCCCTGGAGAGCCTGAAGCAAGACCTTCCAGGTGCAACTCCATGGTCTCGCGAGACTAACGGATGCTGTCCATCCATCCAATAAATTCTCCAGCGAAGTTTAAGGGGAGCAGGAAAGATACAAGCACACTGCACCTGGTTCTGATTGCAAATATTCTCAAATTCTTGATCCCTGGTGTTCTAGTTGGGTACACACCCAACCCAAGGTCCACATTCCTGGCTCTGGCCACACTCTGACTATTATTCCAGACTAGTGTGTGAGCCAGATTCCTGGTCAATAGGATTTCCAAACTATATGAAAATGGAGGGCTCTGTTGAGGGGAAGGGCTAGATTGATCTTAGAATAGGTTAAAAGTTCAGTAGGATTGAAGGACCTTTACTGGGCCTTTAGTTTTATTATTATCCTTTTTTTTTGTTTTTGCACAGATTTTTGTATATTTATTATTTGTCAATCTTTGTAGTTTTTCATTGATTCTGTAATTTTTTTGTTCTACTGTGAATGCTGCAAGAAAATGAACCTCAGGGTAGTATATGTTACTTAGATATTAAATTAGTTTGAATTTTGAACTGTGTTGTAGTGCTCTATGTTCTATGATTGGATATTAGGTTATTGGGAGTTTTACTGTAGTGAGAATCATATATCTGCAGGGGCAGTAAATGGTTTGTATGTTACATTAAGTCTAAAATAAATGAGTGTTCATTATAACTGGCCTAAAATAGTTTATGCTTTACTCTCCTAAATTTTTCTATTTGAATTTATTTTCTACCAGATACCAAACAACTACCCATTAACTGCTATCAACCTTGGCCACTCCTTTCAGATTTTGCCCTTAATCTGGAGAAGATCGTTTCTCCTGTGTGCCTTGTTGGAGATAAATTGTTTTTGTACCCTTACAGTTTAAAAGGGGAGGAATTGTTCTGACTGCAGAATCCAGTGAACTCAGACTCCTTACAGGAATAGCATGTTCTTGATTTCACAGTGCCTAGTCTTTAGAGCAGTTCTGCATGCTTGATGCAGAGTATTGATCTGTACGACAGCTTGTAATTAACAAATAATTAACAGAAGTGCAGGCATCCTACAGAACTCAGTAAGTGGAAACTGTGCGGTAATAATGCCTTCCATTGACTGTATTTCATCTGTTCAGGGTACCCTTATTTGCTGACAGCATTACCTTGCAAGTTTACGGTACCTCCCCTGTGAAGCTTATCTTGTTATGCTGCCTCTTTTGATTGAAAGGAAATAAATTTGGGATGGAAAATATGGAGCTCATGAGCAGAGAGGTTGATTATTTACAATGGTAAGATAGACAAACTGACAATTAGAATATGTAAACACGAGGAAATCTGCAGATGCTGGAAATTCAAGCAACGCGCACAAAATGCTGGTGGAACGCAGCAGGCCAGGCAGCATCTATAGGAAGAAGTACAGTTGACGTTTTGGGCCGAGACCCTTCATCAGGACTAACTGAAAGAAGAGATAGTAAGAGATATGAAAGTAGGAGGGGGAGGGGGAAATCTGAAACGATAGGAAAAGACAGGAGGGGGAAGGGTGAAGCTAAGAGCTGGAAAGAGGATTGGCAAAAGGGATACAGAGCTGGAGAAGGAAGAGGATCATGGGACGGGAGGCCGAGAGAAAGAAAGAAAGGGAGAGGAGCACCAGAGGGAGATGGTGAGCAAGCAAGGAGTGAATGTGTGAGGGACAGAGAGAGGGGGAAAAAAGAAAGAGAAAAGAAAAAAAAAGGGGAAGGGGAGGAATAATAAATAAGGGATGGCGGTAAGAAGGGGAGGGGGGGCATTAACGGAAGTTAGAGAAATCAATGTTCATGCCATCATGTATATGGCAGTGGCAGATTAGGATTGAATAGTGTGTTGGGTGATAAAACCATAAAAACTGAAGGGTTGTAGAGTGCAAGGAGAGTTTAAATGCATATATTAAGAACATGAGAAAATCCGCAGATGCTAGAAATCCAAAGCAACACACACAAAATGCTGTAGGAGCTCAGCTGGTCAGGCAGCGTCTATGAGCCTCGGTCCTGATGAAAGGTCTCAGCCCGAAATGTCAACCGTTTACTCTTTTCCATAGATGCTGCCTGACCTGCTAAGTTCCTCCAGCGTGTTGTGTGTGTTACATTTGTCAAGCTTTAGGTTCTGTAGCTTGTTAGCCCAATTGTTTTTAATTGGGTAGCCTTTAGGTTGTAATGCCATGCGACAAATTTCAAAATCAGTCGCACTGGATGTTATCAGAACTTTTTTCATCTTCTTTGTAGGATTGCTCCTTAGTCACCTAGGCCTTAAAAATGTGACTTGTGTCAGTGGTCTCTTGAAACCCCATAAAATTCAGCTCCTGGATTCTGTGCCATGTTATTGGCTGGAGAACATCCTCTGAGGAAGTCTACATTACAGCATAATATTCAGACATAGCATTCCCTTTCCATGTTATGAAGATGGACTGACTCTAATTTTGCACTTCATGAAATGTTTTCTGATTGTCTATTGCATCTTAAGTGCACATGGAACTGCGTGAGATTCTTGAGTTGCTCTGTGAGTTTCGAGCTACTTTTAAATTTATCTGACTGAAACCCATGCTGTTTGAGTAATGAATTCTGCAGGTATAAATTGAATCTTTATCCTGGAAAATCTGGGCATTGAGACAATGATTATTGCCTTCGCCTTGAGGGTAAAGACATTAGTTGCAGCAACTTTTATCCAGTTGCTGATCCAGATTCGGCCAGTTGCCCAAATATAACGTGCCAGAAAGATTCACAGAATATACCTAAAGCTCTTGCACTGAGAACTGCTGTGACGGATGCAGATTTATCACCTTCACCCCTTTTGCCCTAATTCCTTCAACCATATGTCTTTCGTTGTCCCATTTTTCAACAGTTACTTGTGCGCAGGAAGACTTTTCAAAAGAAGTTTAACGTTGCTTCCATTTTGAACAACAAGCTGAGAATTTTAAAAAAATGGATTAAAGTGATGTTGAACAAGCAGATTTTGAGTTAGTATTGGAAATGAAAGAAGTGGTTCACTAATGTTCAGAGAGAAGATTTTGTCACAAGAGCAATTTTGATATTGTGGCTAGGGAGGTGTTGGATAGTTTTGCTCTTGTCTTGTGTTCCCTTGACTACTGATGATCTTTTTGGTCTTTAGTCTTCCTCAAGATGCAGCAGTTTGGAGACTGCGTAGTTCCATTGATATTAATTGCATGGTCGCTGGGGTTAACCAGCAGCAGAACTTGAGCAAGGCACCAGTTTTATTAAAACTTTGCCATTTGCAAGTCCAACTTTTGACAAGAGTGGGTTGAGATATTTTTTCTTACGCAAGAGAAAATCCGCAGATGCTGGAAATCTGAGCAACACTCACAAAGTACAGTGGAAAACATTATTATTTCTTAATATTGCCTCTTATTAATATGTTACTATAATTACTACTTATTATTTCTTAATAATATTATAATATCTGAGATATTATTTCTTCCCTGTTTTCACCAGAAAGATTGCCATTCAGTATCGCTGGCGTGGCTGATACCACACAACCACTGGGTAGTACCACCTCATGTTCTGTACATGGGTTTATTGAACTTTCAAGGGTATGACCAGAGTTTTGATGTTGGCTAGATTGGAACCCCATGCTGTTCTATCACAAGAATGTACTTGCCAGCTCAAGCTTTAGCTCCAAGGACAATATATATTCATGCCATTGATCAGATTTTGAGAGAATAATATTATTTTCTTGTGAAGAATGATAATATATTCGCTCAGACAACTTGCTAGTTTACAAGCCGTACACAGGTTCCCACAATTATGAAGTTTCTCTCTTTTACAAAATGAGCATTGATGTGTTTCCAAATTAGAGCAACATGCTCGAAGGCCATTGTGATGTGAACCGATTAGCTTGCAGTCAAATAAAAATCAGCTGTAATTGAAAGCACTTTCATGTTCATAGTCAATAAATGCAGTTAGTAAATGAAGCTTTGTGGGGAATGCACTTTGTACATGAGACTCAGACAGTGTATAAGGTTAGATTTGTATGCAACAAATGCTTTTTATTTTGTTGTATCTGTATGTTTTGGCAAATAAAACAAAGTGAAGCTTTTTTAGGTTTAATGAAACCTGTAGTACATTTTATTGAACTCCAAACCTAATCACAGAAGCATACTGAAAACCTTTACATAATGACGTCGCCACGCCAGACCAGCCTCTTAAAATGAAACCCCAAATTATTAGTTGTAGTTGTGAATTATGTACGTATCATTGTATATCATCAGACATCTTCTTTTACTTTCTTTCTCGCCCTACCCCCTTCCCCCACCCCAGGTTGATTGCTAATGGTATTGTTGCCATTTGGTGTCAACTGCTTTCACGAACCATTGAAATCCAAGATGTGAAAGCAAACTGCTGTTGTCAAAGGAGTTCCAGGATTTCTTTTAAAATGTTAGCCTTATTTATCATATGTACATCAAAACTTACAGTGAAAAGTATTATTTATGTCAAATCAAATCAGTGAGGATTGCACTGGGGCAGCCCACAAGTGTCGCTGTGCTTCCAGCACCAACATAACATGCCCACAATTCAGTAACTCCAACCTGTACATCTTCAGGCTCTGGAAGGAAACCAGAGCACCTGGTAGAAACTCAGAGTCACAGGGAGTATGTAAAAATTCCTTACAGTAATCCAGTTATGGTGGTTATATTTTCACAGCAGATCGGGATGTATCTGGCTGATGCCATTTTGCTTGTTGTCCCCTGTTTTCTAATTGATGTGGATACATGGGCTATATGCACAAGTACTTAAGAGTATCTTGAGCTCCTGTCCTCTTTGACTTCAAGATGACTAAAACCTCATTAATATATTTACCTTGTGCAAATGAGGCTCTTTAGTGATAGAATTCTTTAGGTTTTAAAAGATTCTTCTTTCCACGAGAGTGCCTTGGCCACAGCTGCTCCATGGAAGATAAATGAGCTCCCACTTTAAACCTCATTAAGCTAGCTGAGCAAAACAGAAATAATAGTGTACTAATTGAGTTGGACCAAAATTGGAAAATAAGCTTTACTGAAGTAACTGCTGTGGGCAGTTTTAAATTCACTGCTTAACCTGACTTAAAATAGAAATGGAAGGGAATTTATCCGAAGTACTTAAACCAGTTTTCGAAATGGACTAGTTAATCTGCTCCCGTGGTGGTTGAGGGGAGGATATAGTCCAGAAGACCTGCTCTATGTGGAACACTCTGTGATCTTTAACATTGTACTAAACTGGTAGAAATATCAGCCAGTGAAAATAATGAAAACTGCAGATGCTGGAAATCTGAAATAAAAACACAAAAATGCTGGAAATACTCAGTCAGACAGCATCTGATTTTCAGGAACAACATTGACATTTCAGGTTGTTGGAAACCCTCCATAAGAACTGGTCTACCCTGAAATACAACAAGTAGATTCAGTCTAGCATCACAAGTGAACTCCTGTCCTTTTTAAAATAATCATTATTACTTGATATTTGACTTTTATCCTGACAAAAGGAGATTTGATCTGGAGTATTAACGATTTCTCATTCAGCAGATTCTGCCTGACCTGCCGAATGCTTTCATCATTTTCAGTTTTTGTTTAACTGAAGATGACAGGTTGGACCTTAAACTCTTGTCCATGTTTGTAAGATCTTGTTTGAAGTGTGAGGAATAGATGAACTGCATTGTATATCTTGTTATGCCTGTGCCCCCTCCTTTTTGAGAATCGCAAGATCGCTATTAAGTCAGGTCAGGAGACCCAGGAAATGAGAGAGATGTTTGAAATGTCTTGGCCCTCAGCGATACAAAGCAACGGGAAGTGGCCATTGTCTCTTGGAGACGGAATTGTGTATTGAGTACTGTGCTTCGTGGAAGCCCTCAGGCAACATGGGCTGGTTGGGGGATGGCATCATTCCACCCTGATTGACATCTGAGACCCCGTGAGTGGGGGATAAAAGAGGGTCTGGGGAACGGCCCCTTCAGACGCACCAGAAGAAACGCTAGAAATCCTGTAACAGCGTAATAGCGAAAGCCGGTGGAAAGCCCACGTGCGTCCTTTTCCATTTGCCTCGGAATTGGTGGGCCTTGCCAGGGAAGAACGGCTTTAGCTAAAAACAAAGGAGAAATCAGCCCCAACGACTCTCGAAGGATTGACATCATAAAAGGAATGGGCAAGTTTTAATCTCTCTCTCTTGACTCCAACCAAAGGCTGCAGCCTGCAGCTTGAATGAACTTGAGTGACTTTTATATTTCCATCGGACAATACATTATCCCCTAGACAACAATAGAGTTATTTCTTATCGATTATTATTATACCCACGCTTTTAGATTTAGTATTGACGACGTATATTATCTGTATGGTTGCATTGATATTATTTTTGTGTATTTTTATCAATAAATACTGTTAAAAATAGTACCATCAGACTTCAACGGACCTCTCTATCTTTGCTGGTAAGTGACCCAGTTACGGGGTACGTAACAATCTTAAGTTTTGTAGTTATTCATATTGCAAGTACTTTGAATATAGCAGTTAATGCGTCAGAGATTTTTATCAACCCCTCAGTCGCCATACACCTATAACAACACAGGTTAAACCCAGCAAAATGTGCTGTTCTAAGTAAGCTACCCAACATCTGCCTAAGCACAGCAAGTTTGCCTTCTACAGTTGCCATCTGGTTAGATATTAACACTACAGATATGTATCTGCACAAAAGCTTTTTTGTGTTGGAGATATATTTTGCAAACCTGCTTCCAATTGGCTATCACGAGGAAATCTGCAGATGCTGGAAATTCAAACAACACACACAAAATGCTGGTGGAACACAGCAGGCCAGGCAGCATCTGTAGGCAGAAGCACTGTCGACGTTTCGGGCCGAGACCCTTTGTCAGGACTGTCGAAGGACTGAGTCCTGATGAAGGGTCTTGGCCCAAAACGTCGACAGTGCTTCTCCCTATAGATGCTGCCTGGCCTGCTGTGTTCCACCAGCATTTTGTGTATGTTGTTCCAATTGGCTATTCTGGATACTAGAATCATGAGGAAATGTATCCTTCCATCAGTGTGTTTCTGTGAATACAATGAGTTATGTGTAATGTGCATGACAGTAATGCAGATTTTTAAGGCACTGGGCCTGACTACCTCACCCTATCCAGAAAGTTCCTGACTATATCTGATCATGGTCAGGTTAGTGTTCTGCCAGCACTTTATCCAGGTCCATGGGCTGTTAATTGGATTAATATAGAGGGACATTTGATGGTCAGCGTGCATGTAGTGGATTAAGGGGCCTGTTTCTGTGTGGTACAACTCTGATATTTGGTCATGGTCATTTGCGGAGTATTGGTGTCCCTCTCCCCTGCTCCTGTTTAATATGTGGTTCTTCATGTTCAAATAAAGTAATATTTCAGTTTGTTATATTTATGGTGATAGTTTATTATACTTCCTGGGGTTTTGAACAGGTTTGGATCAGCCATGACCAGATTGGGCTTTAAATTCATACCAATAATAGACCTCGGAATCCATTAGAGAACATAGTTGTGTCAAGTGGATGCCAGAAGTGGAATGGATAGGAGAAATGACTACTTGGGTTTGTTGTAGAGGAGCAAATGAAATTTGGCTGTTTTCACCCAGTTTTGCTGGATGGAGAAAGCAGACAAGATGAACTTTTTTATCTACAGCAACATTGATATGATGCACAATTAAAAGAGAACTATAGAAGGAGATTTACTCCACAATGTAAGTGTTGGCTCATTGAAAGAGCTGTTCAGTTTGCTGTGACATCCTACGCTCTGGCCTACTTCTCCGAATCACACACAAAAATGTCACATCTTATTCTCTCCAGTACTTTGTCTTTTAACACTCCTGGTAATTTTCAATACAGGCACCCCCTGGGTTGGTAGAGATTCCATCCCTGAGAACAGTCTGTTGGATTATGGTCAAAATTGTTATTTTTCATTTAGGTTAGCGTCCTTTATCCTGGTTATACATTTATATAATACCTGTCTGTAAATGTTCAGTGCATTTTCAGCAAACTGTAGTAAACTCAGGTTTGTATTTCTGAATTTATTTGTATGTTGTTGTGTATTTAATATTTCAGTAAGATTTGAGTAATTTTGTAAATGTATTGTCTGACTAAGCATTACTGTTCATTTAAATAATTCATTACGATAAAACCGAAATCCAAACTGAATAAATATCAGAAAGAATTCATAAAAATTGCATTGGCAGTAACCAAAAAGGCTATTGCAGTTACTTGGAAATCGGATTCATACTTAAGTATAGATCGTTGGAAGAATGAAATTTTTAGCTGCATTCCACTTGAAAAAATTACTTATAATTTACGAGATAAATATGAAATATTTCTGAAAATTTGGCACCCTTACTTACAAAAGATCGAATTAAATATATAGGTGCTCCGAAGATAAAATTATTGGTTATCTGGGGAAAGAAATAAATATATATACTAAAGCTATTATGAACTCCATGGAGCATGTGGGGATCTTCCGATATTCAGGCATTCTTTCTTTCTTTCTTTTTTCTTTTTTTTCTCTTTCTACAGGGATATGTTAGGGGAGAGGGGTTAAGGGGAGGGGGGAAGGGTTGATAATTTTGTAAATAATTTTTTTCCTTCTGTAACCTATTCGAAAATTCAATAAATAAATAAATAAATAAATAAATAAATAAATAAATAGTTACCGGTCTTATGTAAAAGTATGTGAATGGTATATGTTATTGCACCACCACATCATGTGCACACATCTCACTTAAAGTAGAAATGAAACTAAGACAGTTTCTCCTGGGCTCTCATCTTTATCTTGCAATTAGTTTTATGTTTCATAGTTACACAACACAACAGTGGCAGTGAGTATGTTTTAAATGAACCCAAGGCAACTGCTTACCTGTTGAAGTGCAGCAAGATTTTCCAGTTTAAAAACTGCACAGTGAGGCATTGGAGTTATATTAAAAAAAAGTCACAGCACATATTTTTTCTTTGCAAGATGGGAAGATGGTCAAGATTTTTTTTTTAAACAGCAGAAAGCGGACAAGTTCACAGTTTCATAAATAGTGAGATGCAGGTGATAAAAATCATAAATAAAGAAAGCAGAAATGGCTAGTTCCATGAAAAGCGAGTGGTAATTTTGCTGATTGCAGTGGATTTAAAGGCTTGCTATCTGACTGCTCCAACCAAACCAGCAGGAATTAGTTTTGCTGATATCATGACAGTAATACAGGAACTTTTAGAACTGAAGCCATTGATGACTGAAGAACACTTTAAGTTTCATAAGTAGAATCAAAAGGAAGGGAATCCATTTCGGCATATGTGGCTGAATTGAAGAAGTTGTCTGAGCATTGTCATTTCAGTAATGGACCTAATGATGTACTGAGAGCTTGTTTAGTTTGTGGAAGTTTATAAGAAAACATTCAAGAATGGCTCCTAACTGAAGCATGACCTAAATTTAAAAATACAGTTGAAATTGCTGTATCAATGGAAACAGTAGACAGAGATGCAATTGAGTTCCAGTCAGGAATGCAAATGAGGAGGAACAAAATTGCAGCATCCAGACAGAAACCAACTTGGCTGAACAAATAGTATTACTATTGTGACAAGGACTCACATACACCAGGCCAATGCAGGTTTAAATACAAAACTTGCAGAAAATGCTACAAAGTAGAACCTATACAAAGAGTGTGTCAAGCAGACAAAAATAAGTGGGCCACTCAGGGAAGAGATAAGGATAAAAAAGTTAAGTTGTGGTTTTAAAAAAAACACTAATCTGCATGTTGTTGATGCAAAATCTGATAATGATCAGAGTGACACAGGACTGGATAGCCTTGAGATTTACAATGCAAATGCTAGCAATAGACAAGCAATATGACTTACACCAGAAGTGAGCTGCAAGTTAAATAAAATGGAATTGGAAATGGCTCAGATATTTTAGTCCTTCCTCAAAATGTGTTTGAACAGCATTTCTAAGATACTGCAAATATCCAATGAAGAACTTGGATTGGAGAATGTGGGAATGACATTTGTAAAAGTGAAAATACAAGAAGCCATATTGGGCTTGTATGGGGTAAAAACAGGACAGCCAGCATTGTGGGGTCATGATTGGCTGAGACAACTGCAGCTTGATTGAAATCCAAGCAGAATTTGCATGCCACATCCCTGCAATAGAGTCAACTGAAAGCAAATTAAGTAAGGTACTTGATGATGCCACAACAGTGTTCTGGGATGGCATTGCAAAACTCAAACATATCAAGGGAAAAATTGGGTTTAATGAAAATGTCACACCCAAGTTTTACTAAACCCATCTGATTCTTTATACCATCTGTGATAAAGTAGCCAATGAGCTAGATTACATGGAGGCTGAAGGAATTATTTCCAAGGTTGAGTGGATCCCATGGGAAATGCCAGTGGAGCCAGTAGCCAAGAAGAATGGGGTGATCACAATCCATTGTAATTTTAAGGTCACCATCAACCCAGTACTGAGAGCAGATCAATACCCTCTGCCCAGGACAGAAAGTATCTTTGCAAATGTCTCTGGTGGAAAACACTTCAGAAAAGTGGACTTAGCTGAGGCCTAGATACAGATAGAAATAGAAGAGGAGCACAAAGTGTTTCTCACCATTAACACTAACAAAGAGCTTATCTACTTGTTTTTAGAGTGGCATCTGCACCTGTACTCTGGACCAGGTGCTGCAAGGCTGACTAGGCGCTCAATCTTACCTGAATGACATCATTGTTACCAGTAAGGATGACAAGGAGCATCTCCATAATTCAAGGCAACACACACACAAAATGCTGGAGGAACTCAGCAGACCAGGCAGCATCTATAGCAAAGAATAAACAGTTGGTATTTTGGGCTGAGACCCTTCATCAGGACTGGAAAGGAAAGGGAGAAGTTAGAATAAGGTGGGGGGAGGGGAGGAAGAAGGTACAAGGTGATAGGTGAAACCAGGAGAGAGGGAGAGAATGGTAAAGAGCTGGGAAGTTGATTGGTGAAAGAGATAAAGGGCTGGAGAGAAGGGAATTGGATATGAGAGGACAGAAGACTGTGGAAGAAAGGGAAGGGGGAGGAGCACCAGAGGGAGTTGATAGGCAGGTAAGAAGCGAAGGTGTGAGAGGGAAACAAGAATGGGGAATGGTGAAGGAACAGAGGTGGGAAATTACTGTAAGTTTGAGAAATCAATGTTCATGCCATTAAGTTAGAGACTACCCACATGGAAAACAACGTGTTGCTCCACCAACCTGAGTGTGGCGTCATCCATAATTTCAAGACTGTGTTAAAAAGATTAGAAGATTATGAAATTTGAATTCTTTAAGCCAAACATCATGTATAGTGGTCAAACCCTTGACGCACAAGTGTGCGGAGAAGACTTAAGCAAACTGGATGCCCCAAGATCAAAGAACGTGTCACAGTTCGGTCCTTTTAAGGAATTACAACAACAGGTTCCTGCCACCCCTTGAACTCATTACTACATATTGAGAAGAAATGACAATGGCGGAAGCAGTGTGAGGTGGCTTTCCTAAAGAGAAAGTAATTGGTGACACCAGACACTGTACTCACGCATTATGATCCACATTGTGTAATTAACTTGTCATGCACTGTTTGGGAGTGACAAGACATCCTGAAGAAAAGTCTCCAGAACTGTCAGAACCACCAACTGCAATCTCAGAATTAACTCCTACAATTACTGTGGAAGAGGTCCCAGAACATGAGATTGTTTCACAGCCACAAGTCTCACCTGCCAAGAAGAGTGATCCCCCTTGTCAGGAAATATGTTTTATATATGTATGTGCAAAAATTGAGATATATTCCATATTGAGTTGGAGTTTGTAGCTAAGCAAGGAGGAGTCTTTTGTATTTAATATTTGAGTAATATTGTAAAATATATTTGATTAAGCCTTCATTTAAATAACTAAGAGTTGTATGTAAAAATACGTGAATGGCATATGTTATCATGCCACCACATCATATGTGCATGTTTCACTTGAAGTAAAAATGAAATTAAGGCATGTTTTCCTGAGCTTCCGTCTATTTCTTGCAATGGGTTTTATGTTTTGGAGTTACAAAACATAAGTTTGAGATGTCATGGCAGCCTAGGTCAAAGCTGTCCTTGTTGACTCATAGGCTGTTTTAGTCAGAGAACTCCCTTGTCTATCGAGTTTGAACTAGTTTTCAGTATAAGGATTGACAGTGAGGTAAGTTTGTTGTTACAGTTAGAGTAAGTTGGTTACACTTAGTTAGTTACCAGCTCCTGTGCTTTACATTAGTTTCTTTGTTATGAACAACTAATAAAATGTCTGTAACCACAAGATTTGAGCCTTATTCTTGACTTCAGAAGAACTGTCTGGACAATATTATTTCCAGATCCAATTTGTCTATAAACTCATGCAAATAAGTTAGAAATGAACAATGGAAATTAAAGCAAGTGGGCAATGAAAATAGCATCAAAAGTCCACTCATTTGCAAACAGTGACTATAGATACAGTCATATTCAAAGTGCCAGCAGAGGCAATGAAATTAGAACAAGATGTTTCTTTGTAATCAAGCTACAGTTTAAACAGTTGGATGTTTGCCCGTGTAGAGATCTTTAGCTTAAATTATTCAATATTATTTTAAACATTAAAGAGTTGAACAAACCTCAATATTCAGGTACAATTGACAGGTTTGTTTTCATGGAGGCATTGTTTGTAGAAGTGGAGAATTTGTGTAAAAATCATTTTTTGGTAATTCAGGTCTTCTGTAATCTGGGGAGCACAGGTAATGCTGAACAATGAGAGACAGAGTCAATCCAATTGAAGCTCAGAGGGATGACAGAGCATCTTACTGAAACTATAAGACAGGAGCACAATTAGGCCATTTGGCCCATCACCTCTGCTCAGCGATATATTTATTCCATTACTCTGCCTTCTCCCTATAACCTTTTGACACCCTTATATTAATCAAATATCTATCAACCTCAGCTTTAAATATACACAATGAAATGGCTTCCTCAGCTGTATATACCAGTGAATTCTACAGAACCACTGCCTTATGACTAAAGGAATCTCTCCTCATCTCTTTTCTAAAGGAATGTCCCTTAATTGAGGTTGGTTCCAATCGCAGATTCTCCCACTACTGGAAATATCCTCTCCATGCCCACTCTATCCAGGCCTTTCCATGGTTTCATTGTGGTCTCACCTCGTTCTTTTAAACTCTAGTGAGTAATTATGAGATATCTTGGATCCATGAGGCAACTAATCATTTGGCCCATAGAAAGTGCGGATCAATGTAATTAGTATGGACTCCTATAGAAAAGAGCAATCATGCATATCTTTGCAGTAAAAATAGTTGTTCCTTGTGCCAAAGCTAGATTTATTGCATCTTTTTAAAATTAGATTTATTGTTGTGTTTATTATTTATTGTTGCGTTTGTTATGTTATGATTGCACTTGCTCCTGGGAAACATTGTCTCATTCTGCCCTGCAGAGCTGATGTACGGTTAGAGTGACAATAAAGTTTTTGAATCTTGAAGCAGGCTTCGTCTCCTGGAATAAGAATATCCTGTGATATTATTCAAAGAGCCACGGACATGGGTATCCTGGCCAGTATTAACCAGCAGATTTCCAGATCGCTCTAACACAGATATTTATGGGGGCTTACTGTCCCTGAATGCTGCTTTGAACGCACTTCAAATCACTGATTAAAACGTTGAGAAAGATTGAAACATTGAGGCAAAAGCGGAAAAAGAGTGAGGGTTCAGTGCCGACTGCCTGCCTTTTTGATTGCTGCTGCAAAGGGATCTCTCTCTGCTGCCAGAGAAGGGGTCTGTGTGGCGGTCTATTGCTGCTTTGGAGGATAGGCCTGTGCTCTCAAATGGTATCTCTCCCTCGAAATGTTGTCAGAGGATGTTAATGAAGCTCTGTGTTTATGGATTAGACTATGGACAGTGAACCTTTTCAGTCTTATGATTTTTATATTCTGTTCTTTTGCCTGTTCTTTCTTATTGCCATGTTGCTAGTCTTTTTGCGTGTGGGGAGGGGGGTTTGGAGGTTGATGTTCTTATTGCTGCTTGGTGCATTTTTGTTTTTTCTGCAGGGAGGGGTTTGGGGTTGATGATCGTGTTGCCATACTTTTTTTGTGTGGAAGTGGTTGAGGATTTCGTTTGAATGACTGCCATGGTTTTCTTTGTTTTGTGGCTATCTGGAGAAGACAGATCTCAGAGTTGTGTACTGCATATATATTTTGATAATAATTGAAACCTTTGAACTTCAAAAGGCACATGGGAGGCGCAGAGCAAATGAATGCCTTTGAGTCTGGATTCGATTTTGCAAACCAGCTCTGTTGTCTTTGCAAAGACTGTAAAGCAGATCACAAACAAAGCAACACTGATTCTCCTTGTGCGCAGCCTGGTGTGTTGCTGCACAGGCAGATGGTCTTGGGGACAGCTGGCAGATCCTTTCATTGTTAGTGTTGTACAGATGAGAAGCAGTCTTATTTAAAGTCATACAAGAAACATTAAAATATAATTAAAAATATATGCACTGCAAATATTCAGTGTGTCAATCGCAGTATCTTTTTATATGAGCTACAAATTGCTTTGACCTGTTGCTATATTGCCTTCTATATCATCACGGTGCTTTGCTATTCTGATTGATGCCAGCCACTATCACGTTTTAATTTTTTGTTTCTCCAGAATGCTCTAAGTTTATGATTATTGATTATGATGATTCATTTGAAATTTTCTTTGTTGTTCAGTTTTGATGAGGTTGCCCAGTTACTGGATCAAATGCTTAATGTAACTGAATGTAACGTATTTAGTTATCAGTCACTGTACGTGCAACAGTTCCTTAATGTTGCTGGCTGCAGAATATACCAGTTAAGCATGCACCAGTGATTATTATTAGCCTGCTATTATTTTCTTGCCTTCGAATAGTGAAATGCCAAACATGAGATGATGCATGGGGTGCGGTCTGTAATTGAAGCTTGGAAATGTGCCTGCTTTCATTAGTTTGATGGTTCTCACTTGGCCCTGCCCTCCTCATTGCTCTATGCCCATTTGCCTAAAGGTATGTATGAGGGCTAGTGATTTGTCAAGGTGGCTGTCAATCAAATGTCAAGCATGCCCAAGTTTGGTTGGCTGACAATATTACCTTAGGTTTTGGACACTGCATTATTCACCATGTCATTTGAGTTACTGTACAAATGTGAAAAATATGGTGCATCTGACAACACTGGCTAACTCAGCAGCACTGGGAGAACCAGATGATTAGCAAGGTGAAAGTTTGAAAGATCCAAGGTGTCAGTGAGTCTGGGGATTGTGTTAGAGCACAGCATTTTCAAAAGCCTTGAAAAGCAAAAGGTAGGCTGGTAATTGTCAGTTGCATTTTCTCTTTCCCCTGAAAGAGCCGTTTTTGATATTGAGGCACTGGAGAAGGTGCATTAAAGATTTACAAAGATGATACTGGAACTGAGAGGTACTACCTGTCAAGAAACATTGAACAAGCAGTAGGTCTCTTCTCCAGAAATGAGGGGGCTGCCAGGTGACCTGAAAGGTTTATAAGATTCTGAGGCATTTTTGATAATTTGAACCTGACAAAGATATTTCACCTGGAAAGCCAAAGTCTAGGGCCTATAAATATAAGGCTGTAGCTAGTAAATCCAGCAGGGAATTCAGGAGAGACTTCTTCAGCCAGTACATGATGAATGTGAAGCTTGCTTCCATAGAGTGGTTAAGGTAAATTGTTTACATGATTTGAAGGGGAGGTGAGAAGGTAGATGAGGTAGGAATGAATGGGAGGATACTGTCATTACAATTGTAGGCAGGTGCATGGGGCATTAATACTGAAAACAACAAAGTTGTTCCTCTGTTCTACATCATTCAGCTCATGCTTTTGGGACTTAACGTGGTGCTCAGAGCCACTGATAAAGATTATGGTTCCCCCAGAATGATTTTCTCTGCTGCCTTTGCTGGAACTGCACATTTTAAGACATTAGATAATGCATAAACAATCACCATGTTTCACATGCAGGCAGAAGAGATGCTGTTTAATTCAACATCCAGATCAGCACAGACATCATGAGCTAAAGGGCCTGTTCCTGTGCTGTTTGATCAAGCCGGACACCAGCATGGATCACACGCTCCCTGTCGAATGTACCCCTTAGGCTGAACTCAATCAACTCGTTCCTAACAGGATTTTGGACTGCCACATCGATAGTAGCAATTGAAAGATGGGCATCTTGCTGGCACTGAGCACTGACAAACTTCCTGCCACTTCCTGATGGATCTGAAACTGAGGGGGAAGGATCTCTGACCATCTGACAGGCCTGATACTCTGGGTTACTACAGTATGCGAGGTCTTCATTGGCCTCTCTCTGTGAACATGCCTGACTTGCCATATCTGCAAAAGCTTAAATATGTTGCAAACTGTTCGTTCAATGAATACAACTTCAGATCCACAACATTGTGGCTGGTGCTGAGCAGGACTTTGGAATGACACTAAATTCAGTAGCTATAAAGGTGGGACAATAGTATCATTATTTCCCCGGAGGTAGAAGCTGCTAGCAAAGCAAACGTATATTGTTCAACCCTAACTGGATCAAACTCGAGCAGTTTGCTCTGTGATTTTAGAGGGAAGTGAATTAATTGAGTGTGTATGGAGTCAAACGTTAGATTGGGTAAAGATAGCAGATTGTTGGCAGTACAGAGCTGCTTCTTCCTAGCTCAGACATTCTGGTTTCAATCCTGACCTGTGGTGCTGTCTGTGTGGAGTTTACGTGTTCTACCTGGGACCTCATGTATTTCTATGTCCCTAAATGTGCAGATTAATGGGTTAATTAGCCACTGTAAATTAGCTCCTGGTGTGTACATAGTGTCATGACCTCAGCCCCCTCCTTCAAGAGAATCGCAAGATCGCTATTAAGTCGGGTCTTGGACCCAGGAAATGAGAGACAATGCCATGGAGTTGACCATTGTTCTTAGAGGCACCTGTGTGAATTGCAACTCTATAGTACGTGCCAGATATCAGGGACATGGACACCCTCAGGCAATGTGGTGTGGGGATGGCCTCACCCTACCTTGATTGACATTTACAAATCTTGCCAGCCATGATAAAAAGGAGACTGCTGGAGGCGGTACTCCAGCGACGCACTAGACGGACGCCATCGCTCATCCCTCTCGTAATAACGGGAAGCTGCTCGGAAGCCACGTGTGATTTGGATCCCCTTGCTAGGGAATCGAGTGGCTAATAAGTCCGAAAAGGATTTCGGACTGACAACGAGGAACTCCCGTTCTCGATCTCACGCTTTGAGTCCAGAAGGCTGGCAAGTTTATTTTCTCTCTCCAACCCGTGAACACGCAGCGGTCCCTCAAGCGGCAAAAAGCATCCATGAACTGGCGAGACTTTTATATTTCAATTAGACAAATCGTTCAACCCCTAGACAACGATAGAGCTCATTTTTGATTGATTATTACTACACCTATGCTTTAGATTGAGTTTTGACGATGTATATGATCTGAATGTTTTGTATTAACCATACGTTTGTGCCCCTTTATAAATAAAACGTTTGAAAATAGTAGCACCAGGCTCAGCGGACCCATCTATCTTTGCAGGTAAATTACCCAGTTACTGGGGAACGTAACAATAGGAACATAAGAAATTGAAGCAGGAGTCAGCCATCTGGCCTGTTGAGCCTGCTTTGCCATGGCTGATCTTGGCCATTAACTGCGTTTTAAATATGATAGTCTGGGGAGTTGATGGGAATGTGGGAGAATAAAATGGGATTACTGCCTTTAGTAACTGATTTCACAATCTATGGATTTCCTTTCAAAGATTCTACAACTCGTGTTTTCAATATTCATCTATATTTATTTACTTACTAATTACTGTTTTGTTTTTAATTTTTCTTTTGGCACAACTTATTGTCTTTTGTAAGTTGGTTTTCATTGACTTGTTTGTGTTTCTTTGTATCTACTGTGAATGCCTGCAAGAAAGTGAATGTCCAGGTAGTATTTGGTGACAGAAAAAGAATTTCAGGATGTAAATTGTATACATTCCTCTGACATTAATTGTACCTATTGAAACATGTATGTGCTTTGATAATAAGTTTACTTTGAGCTTTGGTTGTTTGATGATGTGGACTTCGTGGGCCATAGAACCTGTTTCTGTGCTATATCACTCTGACTCCAAGTCCTTCCCTAAATGACAGTAGTTATCCAAGAGAATTTTAGCTACAGTTTACCATTACTGATGCTAGTCTGTTACTGCAGAATTAATAAATTACTTAAATGTAAATTTCCCAGCAGCAGCTTGGGATTTGTATGTGTATCAGGATGAATAGTATAAACTTTGGACAAGACACCATTATGTTAACCATTGGGCTGCTGTATCCTTAATCAAGTAACATTGACCCTTGTTAGTGGCACTTGCAAATGATCAAGTAATTAAAGAAATAATAATCACCAAAGTGCTACACCAGCCCTTTCAACTGCTTCCTCACCAAACAGTCCATCTAGGTGAGGCAACACTTCACATGTGAATCTGCTGGATTTGTCTATTGTGTCTGGTGCTCCCATTGCAACCTGCTTTACACTGGTGAGACCTGTCGTAAATTGAGGGACGATTTCATCGAGCACCTCTGCTTCATCTGCTGTAAGTGGAACTTCCCGGTGGCCAAGCATTTTAATTGCAATTCCCATTCCAGCATGTCAGTTCATAGTCTACTCTTCTGTCACAAGGAAGTCACCCTCAGTGTGGAGGAGCAATCCCTTGTATTCTGTCTGGGTAGCCTCCAACCTGTTGGCGTGAATATAAATTTCTCGTTCTGGGAAAAGAAAATCCACCCCCCCCCCCAAATCTTCTTTTATTCCCTACTCTGGCCTTTTACCTCTTCTCAGCTGCCTATCGCTTTCCATTGGGTTCGCTTCTCCTTCCGTTTCTCCTGTGGTCCACTCTCGTCTCCTATCAGATCTCTTCCTCCCTAGCCCTTTACCTTTCCTACCAAGCTGGCTGCACCAATCACCTTCAAGCTTTCCTCCTCCCCCTCCCCCCCACTTTTAATTCTGGGATCTTCCCCCTTTCCTTTCAGTCCTGAGGAAGGGTCTCAGTCTGAAATATTGACTGTTTATTCGTTTCAAAAGGTTCATCAACATCAAATAATTAAATTTTGAACTCTGATTTGAGCTGGGGTAAATTTTGAATTATATTTCACCAGAGGCCAAACTACAGAGATTGGCAGTACTGACAATTCTTGTCTAGGATCAAAGCGTATCAAAAAGAAAGATGGTTGAGTGATAAATTCATTGGCATCAGCCTTAGTCAACTGTTGGAAGTAATGAACAAACAGAAAAGATTGCGTCTTTGTTCTGTGGCCCTGAACCAATTTTGCTGTTAGATGAAAATGTGAGGTTATACTGTGCAGTATTTCGCGATGTGTTAGTCTGGTTAATCATGTTCCACAAGGACTGACAGCAGACTGCTTCCAGGCATTCCATTAAATATGCAAGCAAACTCCTGCATTTTCTGCCGCTCCCTGGGCATTTGCAGAGCAAAAAAAAATATTGAGAGAGAGTTCTGAAATAATCAATTGAAGCAATCTCAAGTTAACACCATATTCACATGTTCCTGTTGCTCTTGGATATCGATAGCTTTCATGATTTTATTCTTTCAGTGAGAGTGGGTGTCCCTGACAAGAACAAATTGTTGTCCATTCCCAGAACATAAGAGGCATCTTGAACCACTGCAGCTAATGGGATACCTTGATTGCCACCAGATGTTTTGGTTGTTTTTGAGTTTGAGATCTGAGAGAACTGATTCCCTTGCTCAACTATGTCAAAGTTAAAAGTAAATTTATTATCGAAGTACGTACTCTGTGTGTCACCAAATGCTATGCAAAGATTCATTTTCTTGCAGGCATGCAGAGTTGTTATTGGTGGTGGTCATTGTGGTGCATCGAGTGGCAACCTTGCTGTGTCTTCAGCACTTTAGTCTGTTTTTACGAGGCTGAGTTGCTAGCTCGACAGTTAACCCAGCACAAATGGGAAGTGTGCAAGGTGCTGGCTGGATCCAAATTGAGACCACTTACCTTGAACTCTGCTGCGGAAGCTACTGCACTACCGGCCGGCGCAGTCATTCAGAGTAGAACAGAAAAATAACAAGAGCATCATTGTGCAAATCTAGAGAAAAGAAAAACAGATTTTAATATTTTATAAATAAGTGAATAAATGATACTGAGAACATAAGTTGTAGTGTCCTTGAAAGTGAGCCCTTAAGTTGTGTTCAGTGATCAGCTCAGTGTTGTGGTAAGTGAAGTTGTCTGCACTGGTTCAGGAGCCTGACAGTTGAAGGATAATAACTGTTCCACCATATTTGTAGATGAACTGTACTGTGCTGATCTGTTCACCCCTCCCCATTGCTTTGGATATGATAAATAACCAGTGTAGACTGGGTTGCTAATAAAGCAAAGAACTGCAGAACTTCAAATCTACAGAAAATGTTACAACTGTCTTGCGCTTCTGTGTTATGGAAGGGTTGCACTTGTATCATGATCTTCTGTAATATACACTTTTTTCCCCTTAGAATCCCATACGATAAGTGAAGCTGCATTCTGGCAAAGCTTTACTCTCCTCATTAATGTTCCTGGACAGTGGGCAAGGAAATTCTGATTCTATTATGAGCAGAAGAGAAAAAGGGTTGTTGGATATTACATTGCACAAATACCATTTGGAAATATGATTGCTTTGCAACACATACAAAATGTTGGAGGAACTCAGCAGGCCAGGCAGCATCTATGGAAAAAAGTACAATTGACATTTTGGGCCAAGAGCCTTCTGCAGGACACTGCTGAAGACTGTCAGCCTGAAATGTTGTCTGTACTCTTTTCCACTGATGCTGCCTGGCCTGCTGAGTTCCTCCAGAATATTGTCTGTTGCTTGGATTTCCAGCATCTGCAGATTTTCTCTTGTTTGAAGATGATTGCCTTGTTAGTTTTCAAAGCAAATCTCCTAGGTAGGCTTCCACTGAGAACTGACAGCATGCAATTGGTTCTTTTTTTTTGTTAATGAAACTTTTATTAAAAGAAAAACCCACCAAATATATTAGTTCCTGGTCCCTCAATAGATGAGAACCATAACTCAATGCTGTGTATAAATGATGTGAATTATGCCCACAGTAGAGCTGTAGAATTTTACAGCATAGGAAAAGATCCTATGGCCAAACTCATCCATGCTGACGAAGTTAATTCTTCTCTGAGCTATTCCCATTAACCTGTGTTTGGTGCATATCCCTCTAAACCTTTTCAATCCATTTACTTGTCTAAATGTCCTTTAATCATTGTAATTATACTTGACACTTCAACTTCCTCTGGCAGCATGTTCCACATACCCAGCACCCTCTGGTAGAAAAGGTTGTTCCTCTGGCCCCGTTAAGTCTTTCCTCTCTCACCTGAGACTCATACCCATTAGTTTTGGACTCCAGACCTTGGGGGGTGGTGTGGAATCTATGATAATTTACTTTATCTGTGCTCTTCATGATATATTTCTATAATGTCATCCCTCAGACTCCAAGGAACCAAGTCCCAACCTATGCAGTACTGTAAATAAAATTTACAAAAATGATTTGAGTTTGTTTGCTTGGGAAGATTAAGTGATAGTAATTTTTATTTCCATACTGCATAAAACCAGTGAAAACCTTAAGTCATTTCTTTTTATTAGCATGCATAAAATAAAACGTATACTTTAAATAATATCACTTTTGCATTCTGAACCAATCCACCATCCATAACAAAGTTTATGAGCAGAAAATAAATAGACCTGAATGCAGTTTTACTGAGGAAAAATGAATATGCCATCCCCATGCAGTAAAACTTTTAAGAATGAATTTGACTCACTTGAGTATTTGTAGAAGAGCTCAACTTGTATGTTTCCAAAGCAAATCCCATATGCAGTATCCCACTGTGAGCTAGCAGCCTGCGATCCTTGTCCTTGATAAACTAGTTCACTGCTCTGCATGCATTTTATGTTTAGTTTTTGACGTAAATCCATAAAATTGAATTTTTATTCCATTTCTCCAATGTTTTGGTAGTGATTTGTGAATTCAGCAAGGTCAAAATTCCTTCACGTGTACTGCTGTAACACAGGGGTACACTGTATTCAGGAGGTCAGGAGGCATTTGTATTGAGTAACAGGTTTAATGTTTTGGGTTGGCTTTTTTCTGAAGTGCAAGTTCTAAGGTGCAGGAACAGAGACTGATTGTGATTATCCTTCTTCCTTTTTGTGATCTTGCCATCACTGGTAAGTCCAGTATTGTATTGCCCACCCCAGATGACCTTGAGTTGGACTTTGTACATTTGAGTTTTTGGTCAAAGGTGACCTCCCCCCCCCCCCCCCCCCCCAAATACTAATGCATTTAGCTTCATTAATGTTAAAAGTCATTGAATATGACGAGTAGGTGGTTTGATTTTCTTGTTTGAAATGGTCATTGCTAAGTAGTCTTGTGACATGAATGCTGAACTGGAATTGATAAAGAGCACCCTGATGTATGCATCTTTGTTCTCCAGATGTTCCACAGTTGGATGGAGAACCAACGAGATAGCATCTGCTGTAGACCCGTTGCTTTGGTTGGTGAAATGAAGTGGATTCAAGTTGCCACTCAGACAGGAGCTAATATGCTTCAACACCAGCCTCTCAAAACATTTCAGTACTGTGAATGTGTGCCGCTGGGTGATAGTCATTTAGACAGGTTACCACTCTCTTCTTGAGGACCAGTATGATTGAAACCTGCTTGAAACAGGTGGGTACCCCAAACATCCAGAGTGAGAGGTTGAAAATATCTGTGAGTACACCAGCCAGTTGGTAAAAAGATGCTTTCCTTGGATTCACTCTCTTAAAGGCATGTCATCTTCAGCTACTGAGACCAAAGGATCATTGAGAGACATGGGACCGCAATGTTTCTTCCCTGTTCTGGTGATTAAAGTGAGCTTCGAAAGGTATTGAGCTCATCTGGAAGTGAAGCTCTGCTGTCCTCTTTGTCATAGATTTAACTTTATAGGAGGTTATAGCATTCAAACTCTGCTACAACTGTCAAGCATCCCTTGTTAATTCCACTCCAGTCCGGAATCTCCACTTCACCCCTGGGATGGCTTTCCAGAGATCATACCTACACTTCCTGTAGCATTCTTGATCTCTAGACTTGAATGCCTTTGATCTGGCTCTCAGTAGATTCTGGATTTCATTGTTCACCCAGGGCTTCTGAATGGGGAAAGTCCTGAAAGATTTCATGGGGTCACACTCACCCACAACTGTTTTAATAAAGTCTGTAATGACCCTGGTGTAGTTATTCAGATCATGTAGGTATTGTTGCAAACATCTTCCATCATATTTAATGATAGCACACAAGAAAGTAGGAGCAAGAAAATTCCACCAGACCCCTCAAGTGTACCCTGCTATTCAGTGTGACAGTGGCTGATCTAAAATTGAGAGTGGCCTGAATTAATGGTAATTAGCCTGACTGAATTTGGCCTTTTTTTTTGTATGGAGAGGATGTTTTGGCAATGTTCTACATTGCTGGACAGATGTGCTGGTTCTGGAACTGTGACAGCACAGGGAATTAGGAAGTTAGGGCGCCACTGTAGTGTAGCACTTAGAGTGACGCTGTTACAGCTCTGAGCATTGGAGTTTGGAGTTCAATTCCAGCGCCATCTGTAAGGTATTAGTACATTCTCCACTGTGAATGTGTGGATTTCCCCCAGATGCTCCGGTTTCCACCCCTAGTCCAAAGATGTACTGGTTAGTAGGTTAATTGGTCACTGTAAGTTGTCCAGTAATTAGGTTATGGTTAAATCAGGGGTTGCTGGGCAGCATAGCTCAGAGGGCTGGTAGGACCTATTCCACGCTGTATTTCAATAAATAAATAACTAAGTGTAGAGTGTTCTCAGGTCCTGTTTGCTTTAACCAGCTATTATTTTGATATTATGTGGAGTGAATCAAATTGATTAGAGACTGGCTTCTAAAAGCAGTGAGGCATCATCCATTCGGCACTTTTGGTTTGAGATGGTTGTGAATGGTTCTGCCTTTTCTTTAGTATATAAGGTAGGTCCTGTTATGGTTGAGGATGGATATGCTTTTGCAGTCTCCTCCTCTTGTTGTCCATTAAATTGTCCATAGTGTAGTTGTCAAATCCATCAGGAAAGTCTTTCAGAACAACATCTCTGTCTAGATCCAACACCATTAAGAAAGACACAGTCAGAATCAGGTTTATTGGATGAATGGTCTCCGCCCAAAAAATTGACTCTCTATATTGTTCCATAGTTGCTGCTGACCTGAGGAATTGCTGCAGCTTTTTGTATGTGTTGCTCAGCTTTATTATCACTGACATATGCTGTCAAATGTTTCTGTTTTGTGGCAGCAGTACAGTACGAGACATTAAAAAATTACTATAAATTTCAATGAAAAATTAAAATAGAAAAATGTAGAAGGGAAATGGTGAGGCAGTGTTTATGAACCGTGCAGTAACCTGATGGCAAAGGGGAAGTTGACGTTCCTAAAACATTGTGTGTTTTTAGGCTCTTGTACCTCTTGTACCTCTTCCCTGATTGTAGTCATGGGAAGAGGGCATGTCCTGGGTGGTGAGGGTACTTAATGATGGATGCCACCTTAGGAACTGGGAAGATGTCCTTGATTGTGGGGACGGCAGTGCTTATGAGGCAGCTGACTGAATTGAATTTAAGTATCATTAATCTGATCCAGAGTTTTCGGAAGGTAAATATTGGTTGAGCTCAACACTGGCTTTATCATCAAGCTAGTTTACTCACCATTACTTATTCACATATTAAACATGCATAACTCTCCAATAGTTTATTCATCTTATCAACATGCTGTCTTGTAACCAAACATGTATACCAATAATGTTTAATATTGGTTATATTTATTGCAGGTGCCTTGAAAATAAGGTATGTATGATAACTGCAGCCATGAAATTAAACAGTGCCTACTTTTGGGAAGGGCAGCAATACCAAATTTAGATAAAATACTGACAAGCAGAGACATAACTTTGTCTACGAAGATCCATATAGTCAAGTCTGTGGTATTTCCAGCTGTGATGTATGGCTGTGAGTGCAGGACTATTAGTAAGGCTGAGTACAAAAGAGTCGATGCCTTTGAACTTGGTTGCTGGAGGAAATTGTTAACAGTTCGTTGGACATCAAGAAGATCCAGCAAGTCAGTACCTGAAGAAATGCAGCCAGACTGCTCATGGGGAGGCTTGATTATGAGACAAAAGGTCAAATATTTAGGCCACATCACGAGAAGACAGGACTCCTTGGAGAAGAGTCTCATGGTAGATAAAATGGAAAGTAAAAGGAGAGGATGAAAGAGGCTACGATGGATAGATAATATTTCTCGGACAATGCATACGTCCTTGGGGGATCTTAGAGAGGCAGTTTCCAACAAGAAGGCTTGCAGTGCAGGAGTCCATGAGTTGCACTTAATGACTAAACAACAACAACATAACTGCATAAATAAGTGTAATTGGATAAAATTAAATGTTACGTGGTATTTTAAGGCAGATCAGTGAAAGAGGGTTGTGTTTGCAGAAGCCACTCATTTTAAAGCCAGGGCAGTTGTTGAAGTTAGTCGAGGAGTGTCTTTGACTTAATCATCTCAGCTTCTCCATCGTGTCCTCCCTCCCAGCATGAGATCAGAAATGGGGACATTTGCTGCTGGTTGTCTAAAGTTCAGCTTGTCTTGCAAAATCTCAGTCAGTAAAGCAGTCTACATTTAGTCGACACTTTATTAGGTACTAGAGTGTACCTAATAAACTGGCTACAGGAGTGGAACCTGGTGTGGAATCTGTTGCTGTAATCCATCCACCTCAAGGTTCTGCTTGCTCTGCATTCAGAGATGCTCTACTGCACATCACTGTTGTAATGTGTGGTTACTTGAGCTTCTGGTGCCTTCCTGTCAGCTCCAACCAGTCTGGCCACTCTCCTCTGACCTCCCACATTAAAAAGGCAGTTTTGCCCACAGAACTGCTGCCCACTGGATGTTCTTTTGTTTTTCACACCATTTTGACACTATTATCTGTAAACCCTTGAGAGACTGGTGTGCTTGAAAATCCCAGGGGATCAGCTGTTTCTAAGATGCACAAACTACTACTTGTGCCAGCATCATTTCACAGTTGAGTCATTTGGTTCACATTTCTCATCCATTCTGATATTTGGTCTGAAGAACAACTGAACCTCTTGATCATGTTTGGATGCTTTTATGGATGAAGTTGCTGCTAAGATGGCTCTCCTAGAACGATCTATTCTCCTATCCGGACTCCCACAACTTTACACCTGTTGATCTCCTCTGTTGTAAATAATGAGCAGGTGTACCTGTGGAAAAAAATGTGGCCATTGAATATACATCACACAGTTAAGAAACAGAAACCGGAATAGACTATTTGGCCTGCTACACCATTCAATAAGAACTGGTTGTGGAGTGCTCTTTATCTACTCGACTTTTCTCAATTACTCTTAATTCCCTTTCTAATTAGAAATTATCTAACTGTGGATTAAATATAAGTATTTAGTGAGGTAGCCACTACTGCTTCCCTGGGCAGAGAATTCCACAATGACTCTCTGGGAAAAGCAGTTTCTCCTCATTATCCTATACCTAATCCCCTGAATCTTGCAGGTATATCTTGTAGTTCTAGTCTTTCTTACCAGTGGAAGCAACTTTCCTGCCTCTATCTTATTTATCCCTTCCATAATTTTATATGTTTCAGTCAGATCCTCTCTCACTCTCCTGAATTCCAGTGGGTATAGTCTCAGGCAACTCAATCCCTCCTCATTGGTTAACTCCATCTCCAGAATCAACCTGTTGAAACACCTCTGCAAAGCCTCCAGAGTCAGCTTAGCACAAAATAATTGCATTCATTTACTTTATTTGAAGTTTAGCTACAATGCACAAGACTATAAGACTTAAAGTGGTATTCCAATTAGATGTTTCAATGCAGAATGATCCTTTCATAAACTTGATCGTAATCTTCAAGAATACCAACTTCATTGTTTCCCACTGCAGGTTTATTTCCATAACAGTGAACTATTTCTCACGTGAACCAGCTTGTCATCTAGTGCTTGACCAGACTTTTCACTATATACAAGGAGCAAGTTGAGTGTGTGATGAAATATGTCTTGAATGAGTCCAGATCGAAAAATATTCCAAGTCTCACATCATTCAGAACAAAAGAACCATTGGTCTTTTCTGCATTCACCTGTGTCAATACTTGTTCCCTCCATCACCTCAGCACCATGGGTGGAATGTACACCACCTCCATAATGCTCTGCAGTTATACATCAAGGTTACATCAAGATTGCCTCTCAGTTCATGACCCTACCCCACTGATGAACCATCATATGACCTGTATATTACCTCAACTGTTCCTTCACTGCACAGTCTAAATTCTGGAACAGTGTTCCAGTGTTAAGTCTGAGATCTTTTCCCATACGAGATGCAGTGAGGTGACCCTATCTGGATTGGCCTTGTCAGTGGCAATTCTTTCACAGTAGTGAATAGATGGGTTTAGTTAAATTCTGATATTTATGACTTACTTGAGAAACCAGAGAATTACATTTAAATGTGGAAATCAGGATGTCTTTTAGCAGTCTCAATATGGTAATGAGTTGTATCCTAATTTAGAGCTTCCTGTTCCCAAAGATTTACTGTATTTGCTAATTGGGTTTTAAGAGTTCAACCCAAAAGGACAAGTTGCATGGCTCCCTTTGACTGTCATTGGTTAATTTAAGATCATAGGCGTGCACAAATAGGAGCACTTTGTAACCGGCACTCAGGTTCAGAACTTTCAGTGATCATTTTAAATTTGCAAACACAAGAAGAACCCATTTGTCCCATTGAATCAGCCTGCGGAAAAATATATTATCAGCCCTCATCTCACGTTTAAATTCTTGGTCTGCAGCCCCTTATATATTGGATATTGTATTATTATACCCTTCAATCTCCTCTGATCTAAATAAAGTGATATCAACCAGGTAGATGTTTACCTGGAATGGGGATCTCTCCATTCTTGCAGCTATCATCTGCAACGTCTTCCTTGCTGTCACATTCTCCCTGTAATGTAGCTTTGGTCTGATGAATATTTTAAGCAGTTTTGACATGAACTGTCTTTACTCGTTTTAATCTTTGATTAATAAAGGCCGGAATCTACTGTTCTTTCCCATTGCCATGTCTTGTCTTTTCCTTGCCTTCAGGAATTAGTAGCCACACTCTTGATATCATTTAATAACAACATTTAAAAGGTAAATAACAGCATTTAAAAGACAGTAGGATATGTATGTGGATAGGAGGGTTTTAAAAGGCAAATAGGACAAGCTTGTTAGGCACATTGGATGAAATTGAGCCAGAGGGCCTTTTTTTATGTTGTATCACTCCATGACTCTATATTATATTTTGAAATCCCTTGTCTCACTTATTCTGTCCCCAACACAGCTGTGTTAATTCCAGTTTCCATTCCATGGTTCATTTAAACACTCTCATTGACGTCTACCTACAGACTGCAGAATTCTTCATTTCTATTATTGGCATTTCTTTATTCCCATAAACATTATCATTTATGCCTCTCACATTGAAACTCAACTTATGAATTAAAACTGTACTCCAGGTCTTAATTGCACAAGCTGTTAACATCTTGTGCATTGATGCAAGAGTGCTGCATCAGAGGTGATGCACTTTAGCTAAGGCATTGAATGAAGGAATATATCAATGTTCAAATATCAATGGCATTGTTCCAAAATGGCCTTGTATATCCTTGTCAGAATCAGGACCAGAGGAATGACTGGACTAAATCTTTACAGTGCCAGTAAAAGCTCAGTAGATAACTCCTGTGGATATTGATGTTTCTGTTCAGTGAACTTTCATATGCCTGTGCAGTATTTCAGAATACTGTAGTTTAAAAACAAAATCTGATAAAGTTGTTGATTTGCGATGTTAAATCTTTCACTCTGCAAACCCTTCTCTTGATTTGCTGACTGCTTCCATCATTTTCTGTTCACTCCTCAAATTCCAGTACCTGCTGCATTATGATCATGACTTGTCTGCTTTTGGGAAGCTTGTAACTAGCATAAGGCAACCCACACAAAATGCTGGTGGAACGCAGCAGGCTAGGCAGCATCTATAGGGAGAAGTACAGTCGACGTTTCGGGCCGAGACCCTTTGTCAGGACTAACTGAAAGAAGAGATAGTAAGAGATTTGAGAGGGGGAGGGGGAGATCCGAAATGATAGGAGAAGACAGGAGGGGGAGGAATGAAGCTAAGGTCTGGAGAAGTGATTGGCAAAAGGGATACAGAGCTAGAGAGAGGAGAGGATCATGGGATGAGAGGCCCAGGGAGAAAGAAAGGGGGAGGGAAGCACCAGAGGAAGATGGAGAGCAGGCAAGGAGAGATTGTGAGAAGGACAGAGAGAAGAAAGGAGAAAAAAGGGAGGGAGGGATTGAATGAATGAAGTTAGAGAAATCAATGTTCATGCCATCAGGTTGGAGGCTACCTAGACAGAATATAAGGTGTTGTTCCTCCAGCCTGGGTGTGGCTTCAACTTGACAGTAGAGGAGGCAATAGATAGACATATCAGAATGGGAATGGGATGTGGAATTAAAATGTGTGGCCGCTGGGAGATCCTGCTTTCTCTGGCGGACAGATGCTTGAAATTTCCAGCATCTGCAGATTTCCTCAAACTAGCATAAGGCTATCACCACAGCCAAGATAAGCCTTTGCACTCCAAAGTAATTTAGTACGTGTGAAGTGAGTTCTGGCTGAGATGTGATGAGACCCTCTAACAAGGCTTTTATTCTTTCCTTTCTGTGGTATGACAGAGCGTGAAGTCTCGTCAGCCTCTTGTCAGTTCAGACAAATTATTTGGATGCTGTAGGCTGCAGCATCAGTGATACTTAAAAGCTTAGTGTTTGTGTTGTTGAGAGTTTGAAATAGAGACAAGAAGCTTTTAGGACACCGATGGATGGGTTGCCATGATACTCTATCTGTCCCTGTCTGAAATCAGTGCAAAGAATAACCATTGCAGACAATTTCTTTTAGTTGAGAAGAATTGGAGTTAGATTGTGCTTTTGTACCTCTCTTTTTAAGTGCTGTCATAGCCTAGCTGTTTCCTTTGAGGATGATCAAACAGGCAAAAATAACAGCATTAAAAGAGTACATGAAGCTTGGTAGAATAAACAGCGACCTTAGAGCTGGATCATGGATCCCGAGTCAATCTACCTTGGTACGGCTGTTCACAGAGCAAGCACACAGAAGCTTAACATCCTTGTAATTCATTATTTGCATGGTGCAATTTCAAAGCCCAACAAGATTAGTGGTTAGGGCTTCAGTGTAGAAAATTCACTTTCTCCTGTTTTAATGAGAGCACTATTTCAAACTTAATATCTCAGCCATTGAAGACATCACTAGGGTTGTAATCAGAATTTTGGAGTCTCATATCTTAAAGGCTTTTCTCTGCCTTTGTTCAGTTGATGGCAGTTTCATCTGAGGCAAAAGACATTGACAGATACATGAGCAGGCAGGTAACGGGGGGGTGGGGGGGACATGGACCTTATGCATGTGGGATTAGTTTAGCTTGACATCATAATGGGTAGTAGAGTCTGTTTCGGTGCTTTACCATTCTAAAAGGTTTAGGCTTTGAGTTTCTTGCTCAAACAAAACTTGACATTCGTACTTGAGTGCACTGCTGAGATACCACTGCCGTGTCAGAGGAACTGTCTTTCAACTGGGATGTTCAACAGAGGCTCCATCTTCCCAAATGGGTGGGTGTAAAGGATCCTATGGCATTATTTGAAGGGGAGCAGATTTTTTACGTGGTGTGCTGGCTTGGCCGTCATTCTCCAATAGCGCTAAAGAGATTATGTATCGCTTAACATATTGCTGCTGGTGGAGATTTAAATATGGAAACAGCTGCATCAGTACTTCTACATCAGAGGTATCCATTTGATTGTAAAACGTGGGATGTCCTGGAGTTGCCGAAAGTACCTTTGAGATGGATGCCTTGTGTTTCTTGCTTTTTAAATTCGAATTTCAGGATTGTGATCAGATTTGAAGGTTCTCTTTAACATTTAAGGCTCTCTTTAGCATTCATCAAACTCTTTGAATTAATGATCCAACTGTCTTTACGGCTTCAAAGGGAGCATTGAATGTGTTGCACTAAATGCCCCACTGTATGTGGATGAGGCAGGTCTCTGGTGGCTTGGCTAGTGCACATGAATGATTCCATGACAGTTTAAAGTAGAGCAATTGAGTTCTCCCCAATTCCAAGACCGGTATTTGTCTCTTATCTAGTACCACTCCAGGAGATTATTTGGGCAATGTGACATGCCTCTTGATGGGAACTTGTGGTCCACACATTGATCGCCCCCTTTTCCGGATGATAATAGAACCTGAACATTGCATGTACGTCATTGCACAGGAAGTGTTTGTGATAGACGCGAGAAAGTCTTGGAACAGTTTTTTTTAATGAACAGGAGTTTTGTATCATTTTGGACAAGCAGTGCTGCTTTAATAAATCGGGCAGTTGGCCTTTAATGATGGAAAAGTCTGTTTCAAGAGGATTGTCCATTAGTGTGAGCTGGGCAACTGGCAGTTATTGGGACAGAGAATTAAATATTGTTCTTAAATTCTTAACCTTTACACTTGCTTTTTCATGGGATCTGGTTTACATGGACCCTTTAACTGGTGTTTTGGGGAAGTTGTGTTTTGAGCAGCTCCGGCCTATGGTTAGGCCACACTTAGACCCCCTCCAGTTCGCCTACCAGCCCCGACTAGGAGTTGGGGATGCCATCGTCTACCTGCTGAACCGTGTCTACGCCCATCTGGACAAGCCGGCGAGCACTGTGAGGGTCATGTTTTTTGACTTCTCCAGTGCGTTCAACACCATCCACCCTGCTCTGCTGGATGAGAAGCTGACAGTGATGCAGGTGGATGCTTCCCTGATGTCATGGATTATTGATTACCTGACTGGCAGACCACAGTACATGCACTTGCAACACTGTGTGTCAGACAGAGTGGTCAGCAGCACTGGGGCTCCACAGGGGACTGTCCTGTCTCCCTTTCTCTTCACCATCTACACCTCGGACTTCCAACAACTGCACAGAGTCTTGCCATCTTCAGAAGTTTTCTGATGACTCTGTCATAGTTGGATGCATCAGCAAGGGAGATGAAGCAGAGTACAGGGCTACGGTGGGAAACTTTGTCACATGGTGTGAGCAGAATCATCTGCAGCTTAATGTGAAAAAGACTAAGGAGCTGGTGGTGGACCTGAGGAGGGCTAAGGCACTGGTGACCCCTGTTTCCATCCAAGGGGTCAGTGTGGACATGGTGGAGGATTACAAATACCTGGGAATAAGAATTGACAATAAACTGGACTGGTCAAAGAACACTGAGGCTGTCTACAAGAAGGGTCAGAGCCATCTCTATTTCCTGAGGAGACTGAGGTCCTTTAACATCTGCCGGATGATGCTGAGGATGTTCTACGAGGCTGTGGTGGCCAGTGCTATCATGTTTGCTGTTGTGTGCTGGGGCAGCAGGCTGAGGGTAGCAGACACCAACAGAATCAGCAAACTCATTCGTAAGGCCATTGATGTTGTGGGGGTGGAACTGGACTCTCTGACGGTGGTGTTTGAAAAGCGGATGCTGTCCAAGTTGCATGTCATCTTGGACAATGTCTCCCATCCACTCCATAATGTACTGGTTAGGCACAGGAGTACATTCAGCCAGAGACTCATTCCACCGAGATGTAACACTGAGCGTCATAGGAAGTCATTCCTGCCTGTGGCCATCAAACTTTACAACTCCTCCCTTGGAGTGTCAGACACTCTGAGCCAATAGGCTGGTCCTGGACTTATTTCCACTTGGCATAATTTACTTATTATTATTTAATTATTTCTGTGTTTTTTTCCCAATCTTTTTTATTGATTTTCAAATAAAGAATATACAAATCAGAAGAGGAGTTTAACAAGTAGATAATATAAAAGACATATAAACAACAATAGTAAAAACAGAAAGTATATAATGTCAAAATTAAATAGGTAAAATATTATGCTGTTTTATATACAATGGTCAAAAAAAAAACTACAACTCCTCATAGCAATCATAAAAAAGAAAGGTTGGGGAGTCCAATTGAGGATAAAATTAGAAAAAAAAAGAGAGAGAAAAAAACACATCCTTCCAGTCATCTCTGATCCTTCGAGGATAAGGAATTTCCCCGAAGAGAATTAAGAAAAATAAATAAATAAAAATAAATTAAATCATGTGAAAATATTGAATAAAGGGTCACCAGACTTGTTCAAAATTAAAGGATGTATCAAATGTCTGGCTTCTAATTTTCTCCAAGCTTAGACATGACATAATGGAGGGGAGCCAATAAAAAACAGTAAGCGGGTTAGATTCTTTCCAGTGTAGCAAAATAGCTCTCCGAGCCAGTAAAGTTGAAAAACCTATCACATGTTGGGCGGAAGCAGACACTTTGCTTGCTTCCTCTGGAATAATCCCAAAAATTGCTGTAAGTGGATTAGGTTGAACATCCATATCTATAACTTTAGATAATATTCCAAACACATCCCTCCAAAAATTATTTAAACTTACACATGACCAAAACATATGAGTTAGAGTAGCCATTTCTGCGTTACATCTGTCACAAATAGGGCTTATATTAGGAAAAATATGCGCCAATTTATCTTTGGACATATGGGCTCTGTATACTATCCTAAACTGTATTAAGATATGGCGTGCGTAGATAGATGAATTATTGACTAAATAATAAATTTTACTCCATTGATTATCTGAAAGTGAATGTTGAAGTTCTACTTCCCAGGTGCATTGAACCCTATCATTAAGCGACATGCGAGCATTCATTAACTGTTTATAAATGATAGCTATTAATCATTTTTGAAAAGGGTTAAACTGAAAAATAACATAAGCCAAATTTAAAGAGCAAGCTAAGGAGTAATTCGGTAAAAAATTACGTAAAAAATTTCTAACCTGTAAATACCTGAAAAAATGTGTATTAGAGATATCATATTTATCCATTGACTGTGAAAAAGTCATTAAACAGTCTTCTAAAAACAAATTTAAAAAAGTTTTTATTCCCTTAATTTTCCATGTTAAAAAAAGCCTTATCCAAAGTTGATGGTTTAAAAAAGAAATTAGAATAAATATTACTAGAAAGTAAAACATCATTTATTTCAAAAAATCTACGAAATTGAAACCAAATTTTTAAAGTATGTTTAACAATAGGGTTTTTTTTTGCTATATTTCTACTCTATTCTTGGTTGGTGCAACTATAACGAAACCCAATTTCCCTCGGGATCAATAAAGTATGTCTGTCTGTTTGAAAGGTGCATGACAAAGACTCAGAAGGGCTTTGTACTTGTTATAAACACCAGCATGCTCTCATTTCTGATCCAGTTTGAAATGATGGGCCCAGAATTAAATATTACAATCAGAATTGGGTTTATTATTACTGACTTCAAATGTCATTAAAGTTTTTGTTTTGCTGCAGCAGTACAGTGTAATGTATTAAAAATTATTATGTTACAGTAAGAATCATATAAATAGTGCCAAAAAGAGAGCAAATTAGTGAGCCAGTGTTCATAGTTCATAACTGATTATTGGTGACTGAATGGCAGAATTTGTTTTCATTAATTCCTTCTCACGGCATCTTAATGGTGATTTGTGGATCATGCCTTCAGTCTGCCCAATATTAATAGAAAGTCCTTGTTCATGGTTCTTTGATTAGTTTTATTCGCTCTGGTTGTCCTTCAGTATTAGGGATGTAGATGAGCAATTTAACAAACAATATACATCACTTAACAATCTCTGTTTGTTACTGGAAGAAGTTCTTTTCAAGTTAATCATTGTGAAACTTTGCTCTTTTACCAAGCATATTCAAGGTTCCAGTGGCTGCTAAATGCTAAACGCTAATCAGCTGATCCCAGCAACTGCTACTGATGTGTTTTTCTGCCATATGGATAGGTTCTGCAATAGATTTTCTCTGCTGCTAATGCTAAAGAACAACTGCAGTGAGTAAAATTAATCAAAGAACCAATAGTAAGGACTTTCCAATAACATTGAACATATTGAATGCATGATGCGCAAATCGCAATTAACATGCCATGAGAAAGAACAAATGTAAAAAATTCTGTCATTGTATCACCAATAATCAGTCATGAACACTGTCACTATTTTGCTTTTTACACTATTTATTTTATATTTTGTAATGTATAGTAAGTATATTTAACGTATTGCACTGTACTGCTGCAAAAAATAATTGTGACAGGTGTCAGTGATAATAAAACAGATTCTAATATACAATTCTAGATCCATCACTTCATAATGGACCCAGAATTGGATATTAGAATAGTGCATTAGTTAAAGAGCAACATTGGGAACCTCGTTGATTGATGAGTTCTATTAAAAACTGAGAAATAATGTGATTTAACATGGTGCTTTCAAAATACCTCTTCAACAGGGGTGTTTACAGTTTACGTTGTTTATTCTCCTGTTAGAAAAGATAAAGATTTGTTTTATTTGTCACATGTACATGAAAGCATTCTTAAGTACTGAAAATAAGACCTGAAAACTGCCCAGAGGCAATGTTAGAGTAACATGTTACTCCAGATTACATATCAATAGAAAATTGTTCTTCATTTTTGTAGATGAGGATCAGGATAATGGAGAATGGTGCTTTCCTGTAATTATTAGTTCTGTAAGCTGTTTAATTAGATAGTTGTAATTAGAATCTCTACAGCAAGTGGATAACCTCTGTTCATTCCGGCCAGATGGAACTGAAGATGTGATCCATCGGTCACAAATACACATCTTCCCCAGCAATCAAAAGGGCTGCTTTCTAAAGAACTCTTTGTTATTCAAAAGCACATTAAGCAGGCAGTAGCTTTCTGTTCTTTTGACTGGGGTTTAAAAAAAAGTAGTCGGCGCATGTGCTCAAAATGTAGTTATATGAAGGAAAACAAGATAGTATTAAAACCAAAATGAAGATTTTATTAAAGTAAACTGTTATATGAAGATAGAGAAAAGGCAAACACTTCTGCTGAATGTTGAGACAGGTGGGAAGTCAGGGTGATGAGGCAACTGGCTCTGAAGTGGTGTTTCAGATAACAGTGATAGGCGCAAGTGTGGTGGACTCAGAGGTTCAAAGAGGCTTGAGAAGAGTGATGTAATTTTGCAGCTTTTCTTCATACAACTCTGGAGAATGATTGCTTTGCTCACTGACATGGGCAATCACTGTGCAACACTCTATTTTGAGATTGCTTTCTTTATAAACATTTTAACATTTCAATATAAAATTTCTTTAAGGTTGAAGATTTTCATCTTCCAACTCACTTGTTGCTTGCTCCGTCATTGGATCTTGAATGCCTTTAGTTGCACATTCTTAACACATGAAACAAGAACTTTCTTGGTTCCTTCCAGATCACAGCCATCAAAGCCTACCTCTCTTGTGATTGAAAGTATTGTGTATTTAATATTTCAGTAATATTTGAGTAATGTGAGTAATGTTGTAAATATATTGTTTGATTAAGGATTCTTTGATTAAATCATTATGATTTTATGTAAAAGCATGTGAATGGCCTATGTCATCACACCACTGCGTCATATGTGTACACCTCGTTTGAAGTAAAAACTAAGTTCGACTGGCATTTTGGACTCTCCATATTTTCCTTTAAATTAGTTTAATGTTTTGGAGTTACAAGTCATGATAGTGGTGACTGGTATTTTTTAAATGAACCCAAAATGACTACCCACCTGTTGAAGTGCAGTGGGACATTTGAATTTTTTTAAAAAGTGCAGCAAGAAATGGTTGAGTTAAAAAAAAATCACATTGAGATACCCTCAAGCAAAACAGTGCAGCATGTGCTTCTTCTGGAACGGACAGAGACAGTCAAGTTGGCTAAAAAGGCTAAGGATTGAATGAATTCACGGGTTCATAAATAATGAATAGCAGGTGATAATAATCATTTTTAAAAAGCAGCAATGGCTGCCTACATTGGAAAGATTGATGTGTTTGATTACATAACAGATAACTGGATATTGCATCCAGAGCAGTTTGAGCAGTATTTTCAAGCAAATGGAATAGCCAATGAGAAAGGAAGGGGATTCCATTTCAGCATACGTGGCTGAATTGAAGAGATTGTCTGGGCATTGAGGTTTGGCAGAGGGCTTAATGATGCACTGAGAAATCATTTAATTTGTGGAATCTTACTAGTAAGTATTCAATAACAACTCCTAACTGAAATACAACTTACATTGAAAAAAGGTGTTGAAATAACTGTATCAATAGAAACAACAAAGAGAGAAACAATTGAGTTGCAGTCAGGAATGAAAGTGAGCGTGAACAAAATTGCAACAGAAACCAGGTTGGCTGTGTCAGGGGCTCACATACAACAGGCCAGTGTAGGTTCAAAGATGAAACCTGCTAAAAATGCAACAAAGTAGCACACATACAAAGAGTATGTCAGGTAGACTAAGATAAATGGGCTGCACAGGGAGCAGAAAGGATAAAATCTCCATGTGCAGTTTCAAAAACAGCACCAATCTGCATGCTGCTGATGAAAAATCTGATAATGATGAGAGTGACACAGGACTGGGTTGCCTTGAGATTTTACAATGTGAAAACTAGTAATAGACAAACAATAAAGCTTGCACCAGAAGTGAACAGCAAAAGTAATTAAAATGGAATTGAACACTGGTTCAGCTGTTTCAGCCATTCCATAAAATGAGTTTGAACAGCATTTCCGTTACACTGAATTGCAACCTGGAGATCTCCAACTAAGAACTTATAATGGAGAAAAGATATAATTCCTATGGGAATGACATTTGTAACAGTGAAATACAACAACCAACAAGCCACATTGGGCTTGTATATGGTAAAAACAGGAGGACCAGCATTGTGGGGATGTGAGTGGCTGAGACAACGGCAACTTGATTGGAGATCCATCCACCATTTGCAAACCATATTCCTTGCAAGACAGTCAACTAAAAATGAATTATGAAAGGTACTGGACGATGCCACAACTGTCTCCATGCTGTACACCATGAACTGTTGTCCAACAGCGGGCAAGCAGGCCTTAGTGCCATCCTCTGTGTCTCTGGTTAGAAAACATATTGGATCAAAAAACTGTGAAAGTGACAAAAGCAGTGGTCTGACTACAACAGTTTTTGTAGGCAACATATCTGAAAAAACTTCTGATGTTAATCAAGGTGGCAACTTGTGAAATGTGGCTGAGTTTTAAGCTGGAAGAGAGTTCAAGGAGCTTCAGGAAATTTGCAACATTCAGCTTTTGTGAGTATAAAGAACCAGAATCTACTTGTGTGCATTAAGGTTATTGCATGACCTTCAAGTGGGAGGCAAAAAATTGTTTGTAAAAGTAGATGTTAAGACCAAAGCCAAGCTGGATGAATAGAAGGCCAAAAGAGTCAGTGGAGATACAAAAACAGAGGATTCGTCAAAAGTTAGATTTCTCTAACTTCTGTTAATACCCCTCCTCCCCTTCTTACCCCATCTCTTTATTTATTTATCTATCTGTCTATCTCTCCTCCCCCCATTTTTTCTCTCTCTGTCAGTCCTTCCCTGCTCTCCACCTTCCTCTGGTGCTCCCCTCCCCCTTTCTTTCTCCCTAGGATTCCTGTCCCATGACCCTTCTCCTTCTCCAGCTCTGTATCCCTTTTGCCAATCAACTTTCCAGCTCTTGGCTTCATCCCTCCCCCTCCTGACTTCTCCTATCATTTCCGATCTCCCCCTCCCACTTTCAAATCTCTTAGTGTCTCTTCTTTCAGTTAGCCCTGACAAAGGGTCTCGGCCCGAAACGAGACTGTACTTCCTATGGATGCTGCCTGGCCTGCTGCATTCCACCGGTGTTTTGTGTGTGTAACGAAAACAATAACTTCCTCAATTTTAGTTACATTGGGAAAGAATCGGAAGTCATTCATTGTTTCAGGCCAGAACTTTGGTCAAATGGCTTCAGTCATTCCAAGCAGCTTGAGCAACTGCTCCAAGCGGTTCAAAGTGAATATATCATCAAAATATGTATATGCTACCTTGAGGTTTAGTTTCTTGCATGTGTTTACAGGAAAAATGAAATACATTTTACAAAAAATTATTACAAAAGACCAACAAGCAACTTGCATGCAAAAGACAACAAGCTATACAAGTTATAAAATACTGAGAAGATTAATTGTAGAGTCTGTGAAAGTGTGTTTTTATATCACAGAATGAGTTCAGTGGTGAGTGATGTTATCGACACTGGCTCAGGAGCCTGATGGTTGAGGGGTAATAACTGTTCCTGAACCTGGTGATGTGTGACCCAAGGCTTCTGTACCTCCTGCCCGATGGTGGTAGTAGTAAGAGGAAGGCACGGCCTGTATAGTGGGGTCCTTGATGATGGAAACTGCTTTTTTGTGGCAGTGCTCCCATATAAGTGTGCTCAATGGTGGGGATAGCTTTGCCTGTAATGAACTGAGCTGTCTGCCCCACTTTCTGTCACAGTTTGTATTCATGAGCATTGGTGTTTCCATTGTTACGTACCCCGTAACTGGGTCACTTACCAGCAAAGATAGAGAGGTCCGTTGAAGTCTGATGGTACTATTTTTAAACGTTTTTATTTATAAAGGGGCACAAAAGTAAGGTTAATACAAACATTCAGATAATATACGTCGTCAATACTCAGTCTAAAACGCGGGTATAGTAATAATCATCAATAAGAAGTAGCTCTATCGTTTTGTCTAGGGGTAAAAATATTGTCCGATGGAAATATAGAAGTCTCTCGAGTTCATGCAGGCTTTGGCCTTTTGGGGACCGCTGGGTTTCACTTGTTGGAGAGAGAGATTTTTGGTGAGAAAAGAAACTTGCCCAGTCTTTTAGGACGCAAACCGTTGAATCGGGAACGTGGGTTCCCTGTTGTTAGTTCAAAGTCCTTTTCGGTGTTATCAGCCACCCATTCCCCAGGCCAGGGGAAACGGACCACACGTGGCTTCCGAATAGCTTCCCGTTATCACGGGAGCGATGGTGTCTCCTTCTGGTGCGTCGCTAGGGGACTGCCCCCTGCAGCCCCTCTTTTATCTTGACTTGCAGGGTTGTAGATGTCAATCAAGGTGGGGTGATGCAATCCCCAGCCCACATTGCCTGAGGGTGTGCACGTAGCCCAGCCCACGTTGCCCTGAGAGCTGGCACGTAGCATAGGATCGCAATCCACAAAGGTGTCTCCAAGAAACAATGGCCAAATCCGTTGCTTTGTCTTTCTGAGGATTCTCTCTCATTTCCTGGGTCCAAGACCCGAATTAATAGCAATCTTGCGATTCTCAAGAAGGAGGGGGCTGGGATCATAACACCATACCAGGCTCTAATGTAACCAGTTAGGATACTGTCCACTGTGCATCTATAGAAGTTTGTCAAATGTTTTGGTGACATGCAGAATCTATGCAAAATCAGAGTAAAGTAGAGGTGGTTTTGTGTCTTCTTTGTCTTGACGCTAATGTACTGGTCCCAGGACAGATCCTCTGAAATGTCAACGCCAAGAATTAAAGCTACTGACCCCTTGCCATGTTAATAATGAGTGTTGATTATATAATTCCAGTGTTTGCTAACAGTCTCCTCTGAAGGACTTCTATCAAGTGCTCTTTGGAAGATTGTGGTTGATAACATTAGTGCATCGTAGAATTACAGCACGGGGGGAGAAAGCTTCTTGAATCGGTATTCACTGTCAAACGCCCATTTACACTATTTCATTTTATCCTCCCTTCATTCTCCTGCTCGCCTACACATTGTGGGAAATGTCCAGTGGCCAATTAACATACTAATCTGTTTGTTTTTGGGATAGGGGAGAAAACTGGAGGAACTGTATAAAACCCTCTCAGTCACAGGATGAATGTGCAGCACCAGGGATCAGGATTGAAAACGGGTTGCTCTTTCTGTGAGCCAGCATTGCTACTAGCTGCAGCTCTCTGCTGCCCTTTGATATTTAGTCATAGCTTTGAAAAATGCAGCCATGTTCATCAGTCAAACCCAACCCATTACAAATCCGTACAGATTCTGATCAAATGCAGTTATTTTTAAATGTTCAATCTCTCTTTGCTTAATAACGTGTTTTGTTAATTTCCTAATAACAGATGTTAGATAATTCGTCTATAATTTGTGGTTTCCGTCACACCTTCAAGTAGCAGGGTGACAAGAAGGGTTTTTGAATGTAAAAGAACAGCTCAAATTCACAGAAAAGTTTGGATGATATTGGTTAAGGGAACAGCACTGTTACACACCTACTTAATATAAATCGTTGGAATGGAAGCCATCAGTTCCTGATGACTAGTACGAATAAGAAGTTCCCAGGACTATTTTTTTCTTACGTACTATAGTACTTTATTAATGGTTATTTCAAGAAGGATGCCTCTACCAAAAACCTTTATTTGAGTTCTTGAACTGAATTAATTTGACTCTTCTATTATAGTTCAATAATTCTTAGCTCACTTGGTCTTCCTAACTGAGCAGCGTTGACCAGCGATCTGAGGATCAAGACCAAATTGTGCTGATTTAGTTGGTTTATAGCCAGAATTAGAAGATAGGAATGCAAAAACCCAGCCATCATTTTTGCTTCTGATGCCTGTTTGGGTATTCCTGCCAGAATATTTTATGTGAATGTTGCATAAATGCAGCCTGATTTAACAGTCCTTGCAAAGGAACAATTTGGCTGGGATTCACTATCTAAGATATTGCACACAGAATGGTCATTTATGCAAAGCTCAGGAAGGAGTTTGTGGAACTGCTAAACTGTGTGAATACGAATGAGACCACCAAAGTGAGACAGGGCAGAAGGGATGAATCTCTCAGTAATAAAATGAGGAAATAATATTTAAGAAATAAAGGTTCGAGGTGATACTAAGAGGGTACATCAGGAAACTTGGTCAACCTGAAGAATCATTTAATTGCTTCTGGCTTAAGATGGTGCTTGTGAAGCCTGATGATGATGACGTCCACTCAGGCCTGAGATTTTCATGCCTTACAAGGCGCGGAACGAAAGACTGTGTGGTGCGCCACTCCTCACACAGACATTTCGCAGTTTAAAAAAAATTTTACTCAACCTGACATGGATGGAAAGCGTACTCGGGACCAGCCCGACTGGATTCGAACCCGGGAACCTCCATTCCGGAGTCTGGCGCTGATGTCATGGCGCCACCAGCCGGAAGCCTAGTGACTAAAATGAGATTGGGAACTCCTAGACTAGATAGATGTATATCTTCTTTTATTTCTCCCCACTTCTCACTTATTTCAGGAACAAAATCAACATCTTTCTCTTATACCCAAGAAAAGAAAATTGGCACTTACGTTAAAAGGTGAATCAGAATCGGAATCAGGTTTATTATCACCGGCGTGTGACATGAAATGTGTTAACTTAGCAGCAGCAGTTCAATGCAATGCATAATGAAGAAGAAAAGAAAACACAAAATAAAATAATAACTAAGTAAATCAATTACAGTATACCTATACTGAATAGATTAAAAATCGTGTAAAAATCAGAAATACTATGTATTAAAAGACGTGAGGTAATGTCCAAGGGTTCAGTGTCCATTTAGGAATTGGATGGCAGATGGGAAGAAGCTGTTTCTGAATCGCTGAGTGCATGCCTTCAGGTTTCTGTATCTCCTACCTGATGGTAACAGTGAGAAAAATGCATGCTCTGGGTGCTGGAGGTCCTTAATAATGAATGCTGCCTTTCTGAGACACCGCTCCTTGAAGATGTCCTGAGTACTTTGTAGACTCCTACCCAAGATGGAGCTGACTAAATTTACAACCCTCTGCAGCTTCTTTTGGTCCTGTGCAGTAGCCCCCCACCCCCCATACTAAACAGTGATGCAGCCTGTCAAAATGCTCTCCATGGTACATCTATAGAAGTTTTTTATTGACATACCAAATCTTTTCAAGCTCCTAATGAAGTATAGCCGCTGTATTGCCTTCTTTATAACTGCATTGATCTGTTGGGACCAGGTTAGATCCTCAAAGATCTTGATACCCAGGAACTTGAAACTACTCACTCCACTTCTGATTCCTCTATGAGGATTGGTATGTGTTCCTTTGTTTTTCCCTTCCAGAAGTCCAAGATCAGCTCTTCTGTCTTACTGATGTTGAGTGCCAGGTTGTTGCTGTGACACCACTCTACTAGTTGGCATATCTCACTCCTATACGCCCTCTCGTCACCACCTGAGATTCTCCCAACAATGGTTGTATTGTCAGTAATTTTATAGATGGTACTTGAGCTGTGCCTAGCCACACAGTCATGTGTATATAGAGAGTAGAGCAGTGGGCTAAGCACACACCCCTGAGGTGCACCAGTGTCGATCGTCAATGAAGAGGAGAAATTATCACCAATCCGCACAGATTGTGGTCTTCCAATTAGGAAGTCGAGGATCCAATTGCAGAGGCAGTTACAGAAGCCCAGGATCTGCAATTTCACAATCAGAATGGTGAGAATGATAGTATTAAATGCTGAGCTATAGTTGATTAACAGCATCCTGACATAGGTGTTTGTGTTGTCCAGGTGGCCTAAAGCTGTGTGAAGAGCCATTGAGATTGCATCTGCCATTGATCTATTGTGGTGATAGGCAGGAGTTCATACTAGTCAGGACCAACCACTCAAAGTATTTCATCACTGTAGATGTGAGTGTTGTCGGGTGATAGTCATTAAGGCAGCTCACATTATTCTTCTTAGGCACTGGAATAATCGTTAGCTTTTTGAAGCAAGTAGGAACTTCAGCCTGTAGCAGTGAGAGGTTGAAAATGTCCTTGAATACTCCCACTAGTTGGTTGGCACAGGTTTTCAGAGCCTTACCAGGTACTCCACTTTTGCCTTGCAAGGGTTCACTCTCTTTAAAAACCAGCCTAACATCGGCCTCTGAGACAGAGATCACAGGGTCACTGGGTACAGCAGGGATCTTCACAGCTGTAGTTGTGTTCTCCCTTTCAAAGCGGGCATAGAAAGTGTTGAGTTCATCTGGTATTGAAGCATTGCTGCTATTCATGCTATTGGGTTTCGCTTTGTAGGAAGTAATGTCTTGTGAGCCCTGCCAGAGTTGTCGTACATCCGAGGTCACCTCCAACCTCATTAGAAATTGTCTCTTCGCCCTTGAAGTAGCCCTCCACAGATCATACCTGCTTTTCTGGTACTGGCCTGGATTGCCAGACTTGAATACCACAGACCTAGCCTTCAGCAGACGACGTCCCTCCTGGTTCATCCATGGCTTTTGGTTTAGGAATGCACAGTAAATCATTGTAGGCAGACACTCATCCACACAGGTTTTAATAAAGGCAGTAACAACTGCAGCATACTTATTCAGGTTCGAAGATGAATCCTTGAATACAGTCCAGTCCACCGATTCAAAGCAGTCCTGTTGGCGCTCCTGTGCTTCCCTTGTCCATACATTCTTGGTCCTCACTACTGGTGCTGTAGTCTTCAGTCACTGCCTATACTCAGGGAGTAGATGTACAACTAGGTGATCAGACTTCCTGAAATGAGGGTGTGGAATAGCACCATAGGCAGTCTTTTTCTTTTATTTTTAAAATCATTTTTAGAATCTTTTTATTGATACATAATCTTCTACAGCTATAAGATGATACAAAACTTCAACAAGTTGATAAATATACAATTAATAAAGCTGAAGAAAAAACATATCAAAAATGGATAATATATGATAATTAAAAAATATTTTTTATAAAGAAAAGAAGGAAAAAAGAGAACCCCAACTTACTAAAAAGGAAGAAACCCCACTAACTACAAGAGAAAAAAAAAAGAAAAAAAAAGACAAAAACCCCATTAGGAATCAACTCCTGGAGCAATACGGCTTACCATCCTTTTTCTCTCTATCTCTATCTCTACCTCTACCTCTCTATATATGAACCATCAACCGCCAATTCATGTTTATATAAAATAAAATTGGAAGGAAACCATATAAAATAATTCAAATTAAATGATAATATTTGGCAAAAGAGCCCCATCTTCTCTCAAAATCAAATCGAGGATCAGAAGTTCTACTTCTAATTTTTTTCCAAACTAAGGCATAATGTTACTTGAGAAGAATTAATGTAGGGACAGAGGTATCTTTCCATTTTAATAAAATAGCCCTTCTTGCCAACAATGTAACAAATGCAATTACATGTTGGTCTGAAGATGAAATACTCTGAATATGATGCGGAACTATTCCAAAATAGAACAGTCAATGTATTAGGTTGTAAATTCATTTTCAGAGCTTTACAAATTGTAAAAAGAAAATTTCAAAAAGATTTTAATGAAGGATATGACCAGAACATATGTGACAAAGTGGCTACTTCATTTTTTCACCTATTGCAATAATTGTCTACGTTAGGAAATATTTTGGATAGTCTCTCCTTGGTTAAATAATAACGGTGAACAATTTTAAATTGAATTAAACAGTGATTGGCACATATCAAAGAAGAATTGACCATTTTCAGAACTCAAAACCAATCTTCGTTAACAAAGATTTTATTAAGTTCTTTCTCCCAATCTTGTTTAATCTTTAGTAAGAGGTTATCTTTTCGTAGTAAAAATAAATTATAAATTCTACCAATGGAACCTCTTACTAAAGAATTCATATTCAAAATAGTATCCGATAAATCAGATTCTTGCATATATGGAAACTTAGATAAGTATTTTTGTAAAAAATGTCTAACCTGAAAATATTACAAGAAGTGTGAATAAGAGAGAGAATATTTGCTAATTAACTCTTCAAAAATCATCAATTGATCATCACAAATAAATCTGCAAAAAACCAGACCCCTTTATCTTATGAGAGAAAAATGGGATCGGTTATTGAAGGTTTAAATTTAAAAATTCGATATAAAGAGCTAGACCATTTAAATTGTTTAAAATTTAAAAAATTGCGAAACTGAAACCAAATCTGTAAGGACTGTTTAATAACAGGGTAGAGATTTAAATTTGAAATTTGAGAGAGTTGGAAAGGTAATAGAGCTCCTAATAATGATGTTAAATGAAATTATTTGATAGCTTTTAATTCCAAATCAATCCAAGCTGGTTTTTGGCTCTTGTCAAGCCAATATAGCCAAAAACATAATTGTTGAACATTAACAGCCCAATAATACAATTTTAAATAAGGAAGTGCAAGTCCACCATCTTTTTTAGATTTTTGTAAATGATATTTATTAATTCTTGGTCTTTTATTGTTCCAAATAAAGGACGAAATAATGGAGTCAATTTGATCAAAAAAATTTTTAGTTAAAAAGATAGGTATATTTTGAAAAATATATAAAAATCTAAGTGAAATCGTCATTTTCATGGCATGGCTATGACCTATTAAAGAAAGTGTAAATGGATTCCATCTAGAAAATAATTGTTTCATAAAGTCCATTAAAGGAACTACATTAGCTTTATAGAGATCTTTTTTTTTAGTAATTATAATATCTGAATATTTAAAAGAATTAACAATTCTAAATGGAATATCGTTATTATATAAAAACAGGAGCATTTAATGGAAACAATTCACTTTTATTTAAGTTAAATTTATATTCCGAAAATTTTCCAAAATCATTTAGTATTTCCAGAAGATTAGGAATAGATTCTTCAGGGTTCAAAATATAAACCAAAAGATTATCTGCATAAAGAGAAATCTTATGTATAGTCCCATTTTTAGCTTCATGGAGTGTTATGGCCAAAGGCTCCAGTACAAGATTAAATAGTAAAGGGTTTAAAGGACATTCCTGTCTAGTACCTCGTGAAAGTGGAAAAAAAAGAGGACCTAAGATTATTCATAATAACAGTAGCAATAGGATTCTTAGAGATCATTTGAATCCACCTATTGAAATTATTACCAAAACCAAATTTTTCTAATACCTTAAACAGATATGTCCACTCAACTCTATCAAATGCCTTTTCTGCGTCAAGAGAAATAACACATTGGGGTATCTTAGATATTGATGAATATATAATGTTCATCAATCTCTGGATGTTGGAGAAAGAGTAATGGCCTTTAATAAAGCCTGTTTGATCCAAAGAAATAATTTTAGTTAAAATATTTTCCAAGCAGTTAGCCATTATCTTAGAGAGAATTTTTGCATCCACATTTAATAATTAAATGGGTCTATATGATGAACATTCAGTAGGATCTTTATCTTTCGTAAGGATTAAGGTAACAGAAGCTTCATAAAAAGAAGGTAAATTACCCTTTTCAAAAGATTCATGAAATATTTCCAAAAGATATGGAGAAAGTAATTTTTCAAATTTTTTGTAAAATTCTACCGAATAACCATCAAGTCTAGGAGCTTTACCTGATTGCATTGACAATGTAACTTTCTGAATTTCATGCTCAGTAATTGGAGCATCAAGCATCTGTTGATCTTCAACAGTAATGTGAGGAAATGTAATGTAAAAAAAAGCATTCATTTTGGAGGAATCTGCAGGAAATTGAGATTTATAAAGATCAGAATAAAAATATTGAAAAATATTATTAATGTCTTCATGGTTACTTACTATATCCCCATTATCTTTACGAATCTTTAAAATTTGTCTTTTAGCTCTACCTGCCCTTAATTGGGAAGCTAAGAGCTTATTATTTTTATCCCCAAAAATATAAAACTGACTTTTCAATTAAAGCAAATATCCTTCAATAGGATAAGTTAATAATAAATTATATTGTGATTGTAATTCCACTCTTTTAAACAAATCAATATTTGGAGACGTTGCATTGATGTTATCTAAATGTTTAATTTGTTTAGAAATTTTATCTAATTCCATTCTTGTCTGTTTCTTCAGCTTAGCTATATATGAAATAATCTGACTATGTAAATAAGCTTTTAATGTATCCCAAATCACTAACTTTGAAACGTTTCCTTAATCATCCTATTAAGCGTAAGGAAACATTTAAAGCTATTAACCAATTTCAACCTGATATAATCTTTGCACAAGAGACGCATATCAGGTTATGTGATAAAAATTGATTTTTAAAATTTTGGAAGGGTCCTCAGTTTCATGCAAATTCTTAAAGTAAAATTAGAGGTATTTCTATTTTTATTGATTCCAATATTCCTTTTAACCAGGAGGATATTATAGCTGATATTAATGGTAGATTTTTGATTCTTAAAGGAAAAATTTACAATTGGAAAATGGTTTTGGTTAATATATATGGAACAAATGTTGATGATCCCTCATTTTTTAAAGCTGCTTTTGCTCTATTACCTGATCTAAATGAATATATGTTATTAATGGGTGGTGATTTTAATACTTGTTTAAATCCTTTAATGGATAAGTCATCATCCAAACATCAACTTCCTAATCATTCTGCATCACTTATTAATTCCTTTTTAATTGATTATGGCTTAATTGAAATTTGGAGACATATGCATCCTAGTGATAGAGAATATTCCTTCTTTTTGCATGTTCATAATAAATATTCGAGGATCGACTATTTTATAGTCGATCTTCAATGTCTATTTAATGTTCAGAAATGTGAGTATGATGCAGTTGTTATCTTTGATCATGCTCCTTTAAACCTAATTTTTGAACTGAAAGGTGTTGCTTCTACAAAATCGCTTTGGTGTTTTCCAGAATAATTTGTCATAAAGTTCAGAATTTGTTGAGTTTATTAAAACTCAGATAAAAGAGTTTTTCCTCTTTAATAATACAGGCAGTCTTGCTGATGGTGTAGCAATGGTCCAGTGTGTTGTTTCCTCTAGTATTGCAAGTGATCTGTTGATGGTAATTGCTTAGTGATTTTATTCAGACTGGCCTGGTTAAAATCTCCCAAAATGATGGTGAAGGCATTAGGATGCGCTGTTTCATGCATGTTGATCCCATTGCTTAGATCATCTAAATTCTGTTTGACATTGGCTTGAGATGGAGATCTCCAGTGGTAGGTAAAAAGGGCAGCACTTTTCTTTTTTCAGGCATAGGAGAAAGATGTTGATTTTTGTCTTGGAAATAAGTGAGAATGAATGAGAGGTGGGGAGAACAAAGCAGAAATAAAACATGTAATTGACCAGCCAGGATCCAAGATTGGGTCAGCCACAATGAAAATCTATTATGATTGCACTCCCCCCTCCCTAATTAGCTCAGTAGAACTGGTATCATCAAATGGGAGATTGTTCAACCTGTGTGCCTTGTAGTCCTGAGCCAGAGATCTCCATGACATGGTGGACAGCACTGCCAATTCTCTTTCATAAGGTGGTGAATTCAAAATGCAGCTCCGCCGTGACCGAAGTGTCTAAGCTGATACATCACTATATTGCTAAAGGACAAATCAGCCATGATCAAATGGAGGAACTGACTAGATGGGCCAAATGGCCTGATTCTGTTCCTATGTCTTTTGGTCTTGCCTGTTTAGTCTCTTTTTCCCATCTGTTTTGTTGCTCATTGAACCCAGTTGGCCATGTTACCTACAGCAATGTCCACACGGCTGCAATCATAAGATTTTCATTTGGTGCTTGAAGGAGAAATCTTCACTGGGAGAGCTCTCAGTCCCTTTTATCAATGGCTCACAATGGTTAACTTCTCAGCTGAAAGAAGGCACCTCAGACAATCAGTACTTCTCTAATGTGTCAGTTTAGATTAGGCACTCATGTGTGGAGTGGAGCATGAAAGCACAACTTGAAGCTTTAGCCAAGCTGATACAATCCATGAGGATTTGAAGTGACTCTCCTCACAATTATTCCTCCGAATGGGTTTCTCAATCTTTTGAAGTCTGTTTTAATATCTTAGTGCAGTGAGTCATAGGGACTTTTGGCCAGTGGAGCCTATTGAATTCAGAGATAAGCAACACATTTTTTAAAAAAAGTTTTATTCCTAAAATTTAATGTTTAAACAGTGCATTTGTGTATTGCCATTCATAAGAAAACAGATCATTCCTTTCTCTTACAAGATGTAAAATATCCTGAAATTGTACTGGAGCATGGTGACTTATTGCAAGCCGCTCTCTGCCGATCTACTAATTACTGCCATTATAATTGTTCTACTCATTTAAATCTAAATGCTAATAATTGCTACAAGATGGACTCTTGACCTCACAGTCCACTATGTCATGCACTTGCACCATTTTGTTTGCTGGCACTGCACTTTCTCTGTAACTGTAACAAATTATTCTGTATTGTTGTTGTTTCCCCTTGTACGACCTCGATGTACTGATGTAGTGAAAACTCATTTCAAATACTAGTAAAATCTTTTTTGATGAATGGCGCTGATCCTATCAAGCTTGGAATGAAAAACTTAAGACTAGTGGAATCAGTTGTTGACTGTTCAGTTCCATTTGCTGAAAAAAGATGATAATAAGAAAGTTGACCTGCTAGAAGGTGGGTGTCACTGAAGTAGGAACTTGTGGAACTGGGAATAGTGGATGCAATATCTGAGCAAGAGAGAGAGAACAGCTTCTTATGGAGTCGTTACTGTGGGAGAACACCACAGTGGAAGGGCTTGTTGTACCCTCGAACGGTCTCCACTGATAATAATTCTGCGTTGGTTAAATATTTGTCTTTAAGTGCTCTAAACTGTGATACATCAACTTCATCGCAGTGATCACTTCTGCACTAAAATAGACTTCGATTTTTTTGTTTAAATCATGTTCTTGTTAAATTTGTGTTCAATTTATATTTTATTTTATTTTTGTGAATGCTAATTATATGATATGCATTCATGATATGATGTAAGTAATTTGATCATTGTATCTATGCATAGATGTACTTGCTCATAATATGATGAAATTGATTGCTGAAAACTGAAAAGTGGATACACTCAGCAGGTCAGAGAGCATCTATGGAGGGAGAAACCAGTAGCATTCCAGTTACTAACACTTCACTGGAACTTTCTCTGACATGCTCTGAATCTTCTGCTTTGATTTCAGTTTTCCAGCATCTGCAGTTTTTATTTGCATTCTGTTAACTTTCATTCCCTAAGAACTGATTCAAAGTTCAAATCTAAGTATGTGTACTACATACAACCTTGAGATTTGTTTCCTACAGGCAGTCATAAAACACAGAAATCCAACAGAACACATTTAAAAACAAGGACTGTCAAACACGCGGTGTGCAGGGAAAAGTACAAATTGTGCAAACAGTAAAAGTAAGTAAATAACATTCAAAATGCGGGAGGAACTCAGCAGATCAGGCAGCATCTAGGGAAATGAATGAACAGTCGACGTTCGGGCGGAGACCCTTCGTCATGAGTTCTGATGAAGGGTTGTGGCCCGAAACATTGATTGTTCATCAATTTCCATATATTCTGCTTGACCTGTTGAGTTCCTGTAGCATTTTGTGTGTGTTGTCCTGGATGTCCAGCATCTGCAGATTTTCCTGTGATTCTGAAATAGCATTTAGAAACATAGAACATAGAAACATAGAAAACTTAGAGCACAATACAGATCCTTCGGCCCACAAAGTTGTGCGGAGCATGTCCCTACCTTAGAAATTACTAGACTTCCCCATAGCCCTCTATTTTTCTAAACTCCGTGTAGCTATCCAAAAGTCTCTTAAAAGATCCTGTCTTATCCGCCTCCACCACCGTTGCTGGTGGCCCATTCCACGCACTCACCACTATCTGCGTTTATTAAAAAAAAACAACTTACTCCTGACATCTCCTCTGTACTACTCCCAAGCACCTTGAACCTGTGCCTTCTTGTGGCACCATTTCAGCCCTGGGAAAAAGCCTCTGACTATCCACACGATCAACGCCTCTCATCATCTTATACACCTCTATCAGGTCACCTTTCATCCTCCGTCGCTCCAAGGAGAAAAGGCCGAATTCACTCAACCTGTTTTCATAAGGCATGCTCCCCAATCCAGGCAACATCCTTGTAAATCTCCTCTGCACCCTTTCTATGGTTTCCATATCCTTCCTGTAGTGAGGTGACCAGAACTGAGCACAGTACTCCAAGTGGGGTCTGACCAGGGTCCTATATAGCTGCAACATTACCTATCAGCTCCTAAATTCAATTCCACGATTGATGAAGGCCAATACACCATATGCCTTCTTAACCACAGAGTCAAACTGCGTAGCTGCTTTGAGCGTCCTATGGACTCGGACCCCAAGATCCGTCTGATCCTCCACACCGCCAAGAGTCTTAACATTAATACTATATTCTGCCATCATATTTGACCTACCAAAATGAACCACTTCACACTTATCTGGGTTGAACTCCATCTGCCACTTCTCAGCCCAGTTTTGCATCCTATCACTGTCTTGCTGTAACCTCTGACAGCCCTCCATACTATCCACAACACCCCCGAACCTTTGTGTCATCAGCAAACTTACTAACCCATCCCTCGACTTCCTCATCCAAGTTAGTTATAAAAATCATGAAGAGTAAGGGTCCAGAACAGATCCCTGAGGCACACCACTGGTCACTGATCTCCGTGCAGAATATAATCTGTCTACAACCACTCTTTGCCTTCTCTGTGCAAGCCAGTTCTGGATCCACAAAGCAATGTCCCCTTGGATCTCATGTCTCCTTACTTTCTCTATAAGCCTTGCATGGGGTACCTTATCAAATGCCTTGCTGAAAACCATATACACTACATTTTGAACTGAAATTCATGAAAGTGAGTACGCAGCCACAAGGCCAACCACAGCTGGTCCAGGGGCCTATTAGCTGCCGGCCACAGTCCCGGTTCAGCAAAGGGATGACTAAACCTCGAGGAGCAGTGAGCTGAACACCGGGCTGTTCCTCATCTCTGGCCCCGACACCTTAACCTTTTCAATTTTGCCTGGTGCTTAAATCAGCCAAACCTCAGGTCATTCCTTGCTCTTGGAACTGGGCCCTGCTGCTTTGATACGCCTTCAAGCTTGGGACACACCGCCTTGATTCAGCCGATACACGACCTTTCTAATTTGGCTCGATGTTCAAATCGGTCAAACCTTGGCTTATTCTTCGCTTTCGGGTCGGACCCCTGCATCAACTATGCCTTGCCTTGGTTCTCCTGATTCATATCATCTCCAGGTCTGCTCCAGTAGCCTAACGTTAGCTCATTCCCTGCTCTCAGGGCCGGGCCCAGGCCCCACCGCCTTATTATAGTTGGTACACACCATGCCACGACCGTCTGGAATCTTTGAGAATTCAGCTCACACCTCAAAAAAAGCCAGGTCGTACAGGTGGTTCTAAAGGCTATTGATTGTAGAGAACGTTTTCAAGAAAAAGTGTGATTAATAAAAGTATTAACTAGTTGTTTTTGCTGCTAGCAAGTTATTGCTGTGTTTCACTGGCACATCTTAAACCGGACGTTTATTCCAGTTTAATAAATTATTAATTTATTCCAGTTCAGCACAACTTTGTGGGCCGAAGGACCTGTATTGTGCTGTAGGTTTTCTATGTTTCTATGTTTAATACATTTCATTTTTAAATTATTCCTTGATATAATCCAGCCTCCCCTTTTTGAATACACCCAACCTTAGACTGAGACTATGGTACGGTGTATTCTATAAATTTGAGCATGTCTGCTCCTTCAGATTTTTTTTCCCTTTTGAGTTCCCCTCCATTTGACTCTAGTGCCTGGGGCTGTTTTTGCTAAATTGTCATCACCATTTAAAGGAAGGTTATTGTTATGTGTGCTGATCTAGTGTCATGTTTAATTCATAACAGGCTTTACATAAGATTGGTTGATTCTATCGTAGCGTGGGCAAGGTGAACAACATAGATGTAGTGAAGGAAAGCAGAAACATTCACAAGGGAGGAATGAACAGAAACCCACATCATTAAATTGAAGTGATGTGGGCTGGAGCTCTGTGGGGCAGAACCCACTAGACGGGCCAAATGGTATTTTGTCCTGTGCTTGAAATACAATGGAATGCATTTAAATTTCTGGGAACAGGGCACACCTGTGGAGGTGCAAGTGCAATACAATAGTCTCCCATCTTTCTCTCTTTTGTGTGCTAATTTCAAATCCGTGCGATGCAGGGACGTGTTTGCCTTGCTTTAACAGCAGGAAATGAAAGTGTCTGCAGTGCTTAGTAAATGATAACAGGTTGGTAATATGCCAGACTGCAGGTTCAAAGGCATCTATTTGGCACTGCCTCAATGAAGCACTGACTGTTCATTTTTATTATTTAAAAGAGTTCCATTTAGATGATTTAAGCAAATATAACTCAATGCCTTTTAGCATAAGCCCACAAATAGGAACACAGTCAAGTTTTCAGCAACTAATGCCAAATATGAAAACTCTATTATATTGGAAAATGTTTTAAAGAGAGAACTAATTTGTATGCTCCTATCCAGATGTTATTGGCAAAATATGTTGAAATAATTAAGTGATTATTCAAACTGAAGTTTATTCTGCTTGCATTGATACAATTCAAAGTTTAACGAGCTGAAGTTATCTGCTTCGGAGCTGAGTGACAGTCCATTGAGGTAGGAACTTTTGTTGAAGCAGTGAGTGACTTAACCTAGGTGGTTTCACCTGACACACCGAATTGTATTTGAACTTTTATGTGTTTCAGTTCAGACTGTGCACAGGAGGCATGAGCCGACACAGGTGCCAGCCTGCATCTCCTGGCAGTGTTGCTGGGCTATTTATCTTGTCTTGCGTGGAACAGATGGTAATGCTTTTCATCTTCAGCTTTGCATCTTGTTCAGTCGGGGGAGCTGGAGGTGACAGACTCAGGGGGTTCTTCATCAAAGTATGGCACTTGCTGCAGCTTGATTTGAAAAGAAAAGTAAGAGTGACAGTGGGTGGGCTGCTCCTGCTTGTCTTCTGATCTGCTGCTGTGATATGCAGAGGTCAGAGCGGAGAGCTGGTGAGCACTGGACTCACTCAATGCTTAAACTTGTATGAACAGGCTTCCAGTGCTGTACCAAGAGAGTTCTTAATTACCTTGTCCATCAGAATCAGGTTTAATATCACCGGCATATGTTGTGAAATTTCATGGTATGTGGCCTTTACCTGCAATTATTGTACATCCCTTTATTGTCCCTGCACTGGGAAGGCAGATAAGAGCTAACTTTATGGATAGGTCTGGAAATGCATATAAGCCTAAATGGATGATAGGGCAAAAATTCTTTCCAGGAGAGACAAATCTGAGTTCATGGTTACCATTAATGAGAGGAGTTTTAATTCCAGGTTGTGAACTTTCCAGATGAACTTAGACAAAGTTAGACTTAGATGAACTTAGGTTGTGAACTTAGACGAGGAAATTAAATGCAGCATCTCCAAGTTTGTGGATGACTCGAAGCTGGGCAGCAGTGTTAGCTGTGAGGAGGATGCTAAGAGGATGCAGGGTGACTTGGATAGGTTAGGTGAGTGGGCAAATTCATGGCAGATGCAATGTAATGTGGATAAATGTGAGGTTATCCACTTTGGTTGCAAGAACAGGAAAACATTATTATCTGAATGGTGGCCGATTAGGAAAAGGGAAGATGCAGTGAGACCTGGGTATCATTGTACACCAGTCATTGAAGGTGGGCATGCAGATACAGCAGGCGGTGAAAAAGGCAAATGATATGTTGGCATTCATAGCAAAAGGATTTGAGTACAGGAGCAGGGAGGTTCTACTGCAGTTGTACAAGGCCTTGGTGAGACTGCACCTAGAGTATTGTCTGCAGTTTTGGTCCCCTAATCTGAGGAAAGACATTCTTGCCATAGAGGGAGTACAGAGAAGGTTCACCAGATTGATTCCTGGGATGGCAGGACTTTCATATGAAGAAAGACTGGATCGACTAGGCTTGTACTCACTAGAATTTAGAAGATTGAGGGGGGATCTTATTGAAACATATAAAATTCTAAAGGGATTGGACAGGCTAGATGCAGAAAGATTCCTTCCAATGTTGGGGAAGTCCAGAATGAGGGGTCACAGTTTAAGGATAAAGGGGAAGCCTTTTAGGACCGAGATGAGGAAAAACTTCTTCACACAGAGAGTGGTGAATCTGTGGAATTCTCTGCCACAGGAAAAAGTTGAGGCTGGTTCGTTGGCCATATTTAAGAGGGAGTTAGATATGGCCCTTGTGGCTAAAGGGATCAGGGTGTATGGAGAGAAAGCAGGTATAGGGTTCTGAGTTGGATGATCAGCCATGATCATACTGAATGGTGGTGCAGGCTCGAAGGGCTGAATGGCCTACTCCTGCACCTATTTTCTATGTTTCTATGTTTAACTCCCACTCGCCATGGTGGGATTTGAATTTGTGTGATGAGCTCAATGGTTCAAAACTCTGGTGACAAGCAACACTACTGATGCTGGAATCTGAAGGATAAAGTACACTGCTGGAGGAACTCAGTAGGTCAGGCAGCATCTGCAGAGGGAAACAGACAGCTGACACTTCATGTCAAAACCCTCCAGCTGGACTCTGCTGTTAGCTTAGTAACTTAGTCACAATACTGCTGCATACTACGGTCTCAGGTGGCATGGTAGTGTAGCAGTTACCATAAGGCTTTACAGTGTGAGTTGTAAGATTGGGGTTTCATTCTTGCTGCTATTTGTAAGGAGTTTGTATATTCTCCTCATGACCCACATGAGCTTCCTTTTCATTGGTTTCTTCCTCCTTCTATGTACGGTTAGGATTAGTGAGTTGTGGGCATGCTGTCCTCGTGCCGGAAGCATAGTGACTGTTGTCCAGGACAGTCTTCACTGATTTGATTTGACACAAATGACACATTTCACTGTATCTTTTGATTATGTGTGACAAATAAAGCTCATCCTTTTTTCTTTAATCTTTACTATTGGAGCTAACGTCCTCTGGGTTGAGCCGAAAGCCCCTCAGGTCAGTGTAAAACATCCTGTGGCACTTTCTGTGTTGATTGAAATGATATAAGTTTTGCAGGATGAGCCAGTGTCTAATTGCTTGAATGGTATTATATTTCCAAGTCTGGAATGTGTATTTCTTGGAGGACAGCTTCTAGAAGGTCACTTTTGCTGTCCTCTTCCTTCTAGCTGTTAGAGGTTGTGGGTTTGAAAGGTGCTGTATATATAATATAGTATGTAATGCTGAGACTTGATAAAGCACTGGTGGAGTATTGTGAGTAGTTTTGGGCCCCTTATCTTAGAGACGATATGCTGAAACTGGAGAGGGTTCAAAGGAGATTCACAAAAATGATTCCAGGATTAAACGGCTTCTCACATGAAGACCATTTGATGGCTCTGGGCCAGTATTCACTGGAATTCAGAAGAATGAGGAGTGACCTCATTGAAACCTATTGAATGTTGAAAAGTCTTGGTAGAGTGGATGTGGAGAGAATGTTTCCTATGGTGGGAGTGTATAAGACTACTAGAGGACACAGCCTCAGAATAGAGGGGCATCCTTTTAGAATGGAAATTAGGAGGAATATCCTTAGCCAGAGAGTAGTGAATCTGTGGGATTCATTACCACAAATAGCTGTGGAAGCCAAGTGTTTATGTACATTTAAGGCAGAGTTTGATAGATTCGTGATTAGTCAGGGCATGAAGGGATATGGGGAAAAGAACTCATCAGTTAATAACTCATCAGGCGTGGCCTAAGGTAGACGGAGATGAGTTATTAACTTCAAACTTTCTGCATAATCACTCAGAGTTGAACTGCATGTGCATGTAACGAGAGCTGTATAACTCATCTCCATAAGACAAAGGAGCAGAAGTTGGCCATTTGGCCCATCAAGCCTTCTCCGCCATTTCATCATGAGCTGATCCAATCTCCCCTTTAGTCCCATTCCCCTGCTTTCTCATCATTACCTTTGATGCCCTGACTACTCAGATACCTATCAATATCTGCCTTAAATACACCCAATGACTTAGCCTCCACTGCCACCCATGGCAACAAATTCCACAGATTCACCACCCTCTGGCCAAAATTTTTTTTTCGCATCTCTGTTTTGAATGGGCGCCCTGCAATCCTCAAGTCATGTCCTCTTGTACTGGACTCCCCCACCATGGGAAACAACTTTGCCACATCCACTCTGTCCATGCCTTTCAACATTCGATATGTTTCTATGAGGTCCCCCCTCATTCTTCTAAACTCCAAGGAATACAGTCCAACAGCGGTCAAACGTTCCTCATATGTTAACCCTCTCATTCCCGGAATCATCCTAGTGAATCTTCTCTGAACCCTCTCCAATGTCAGCACATCCTTTCTTAAATAAGGAGCCCAAAACTGCACACAGTATTCCAAGTGAGGTCTTACCAGTGCCTTATAGAGCCTCAACATCACACCCCTGCTCCTATACTCTATTCCTCTAGAAATGAATACCAGCATTGCATTCGCCTTCTTCACCACCGACTCAACCTGGAGGTTAACATTAAGGGTATCCTGCATGAGGACTCCCAAGTCCTGTTGCATCTCAGAACTTTGAATTCTTTCCCCATTTAAATAATAGTCTGCCCATTTATTTCTTCTACCAAAGTGCATAACCGTACACTTTCCGATATTGTAATTCATTTGCCACTTCTTTGCCCATTCCCCCAATCTTTCCAAGTCTCTCTGCAGACTCTCTGTTTCCTCAGCACTACCGGCCCCTTCAGCTATATATATATATCATTAGCAAACTTAGCCACAAAGCCATTTATTCCATAATCCAAATCATTGATATACAACGTAAAAAGAAGCGGCCCCAACACGGATCCCTGTTGAACACCACTGGTAACCGGCAGCCAACCAGAATGGGATCCCTTTATTCCCACTCTCTGTTTATTGCAAATCAACCAACACTCTATCCACGTATGTAACTTTCCCGTAATTCCATGGGCTCTTGTTTAGCAGCCTCATGTGTGGCACCTTGTCAAAGGCCTTCTGAAAATCAATCACCCCTCGTATCTCAAACAGAGCCACTGAAGAACTATTAAAGCATGATTAAGGAATATGGTGGCAAAATTAGAGGAAATGTTGATTGAAAAGGTAAAAATTTTATGACCCATATCGGTGATAATAAACCTGATTCTGATATAGACCAGGAAACCTCTGTTCCAGTTAGTGAATAATTTACCTTCAAGCTTCCCAACGTCTGACCACCATCAACAAGGTTCAAGTCAGGAGTGTAACAGAATAATCTTCTGTAGACTCATTCTACCTTAGGCCACGAACCTATCAATCACCCCTCGTATTCTCAGCGTCAAAGATGCTATTGAAATGCAAGTGGTAAAACTTGCGAGCATAGTTGCTGTGGCGAGTCCTACTCCCAGCCACTGCAAGGATTTAGGAGATTTAAATCCTTTCAGAATTAGGAAAGCTTTGCACAGCTGTTTGAACTGAGCTGTGCTTTTGTGAACTGTTGGACACCAGGAGCTGGGTGCCATTATCATACTTGTTTCCTTGCCCAAGTGATACAGGCTGGTTGCTTGTTAAGAAGTGACTAAGCAAGCACTTGATTCGTTGAGGCATAGAAGGCTACAGGCAAGTCTAGAAGATGGGATTGATATGGCTGGGTGCCCACTGCTGGAAGCGATGGGCTGAATGGCCTGTTGCCGTGCTGCAGGACTATCCTAGATTAGTGTGGGCAATTCCCATAGGTGATAGAGAACTGAAAATGTGAGCATGTACAGTATTTTGAAGTAAGTCCTCCTGACCTGGATAAGGAACTGAGTCAGGCTGGTGTGACATGGTGTAAACATTTTATCAGGATACACACCCAACCCAGTCTGAACCTGGCATGTAGTTGAATCCATTCAGCATTTAATCAGGTACACAGGGTTTACATCAGCATTCAACGGTAGGTTTATGTTCTATGCGGTTATTTTCCATTTATGGTTCCGAGTCCCTGTCATATTGGTTTGGTTTAATGGTGCCATGTTCTGCAGTCCTCACAAGGGACCTTGAATGCTCACAGCAGGGAATATCAAATATATATTATCGGATGAAAAGAGCAGGGAGTTCCCTTATACCCAGAGACAGGCTAGCTCTTCAGTTATTTATTTATTTTATTTAGTATAAATAAATAACTAATTTGTGCGGCATGGTAGCATAGTGGTTAGCACACTGCTTTACAATACCAGCGACCCGGGTTCAGTTCCCACTGCTGCCTGTAAAGAGTTTGTACGTTCTCCCTGTGACTGCACGGGCTTCCTCTGGGTGCTGCGGTTTCCTTCCACAATCCAAAAATGTACCAGTTGGTAGGTTAATTGATCATTGTAAATTGTCCCCGATTAGGCTAGGGTTAAATCAGGGGTTGCTGGGTGGCGTGGTTCAAAGGGCCGGAAGGGCCTACTCTGCACTGTATCTCTATAGAATATTTAAAAAAATAAATGATCTGCTATTTGCAGGGTGCTGTTTCACATTTAATGACTGCTACATTTTCCATCATTAGTAACGGGGGTTTAAGAGTCGTTTGTCAACTGTGAAATGCTTCAAGCAGTTTCTGGATGGAGTTACCATGCACACAAAGGTCTTTCTCTTTTGTTTGTAAAAGAATATTTCAGCAGTTGTCCATCACTTAATGTGCGGTCAGGTACTGCAATCTGTCAGACTAGTTTCTCCCATAATATATTATTAGAGTTCATCATCTAAACATCTGTTTTTTTATTTAAAAAGTCTAAAATGATTGGAATCCTCCAGGATTGTCTGAAATTTTTAAAAAAATGTTATTGATTGAATTCCTCCAGATAGGTTGGAACAACTTATCAGGAAAATGCCTTGGCTTTATGTCATCAGTTTGTGTACAAAGGTTTACAATTTCATATTCCTTCTGCTCTGCATTGGTAGAGAGATACTGGATATTTTGTGAATAGCTGTGTGGTGTAATAGATAAACAGGATTGATGAATAAACTCTTCTCGGGCTTCCACTAGATCCTTTTTCAAACAGGATTGATGTTCTGCAGGAATTTACAATGGTAATTGTTGAACAAAAAAGGTCAGTCAGATTCTAGCCTGGGGAAAGTGGACTGCCCCAGCACAGGAAGGTGCTCTCATCAGGAAACAGGATTTGTGGATAGGCTTAAAGGGCAATGACTAATGAAACTTCATTCTGCCTGCTCCATACAAGTTGGAAGTATTCTGAGACAGACAGTTGACCATCTGTTGTACTCTACCTTGAGAGAAACTAAACCCCTCCTCCTATTTACCTTCCAAATAATTTTATTTTGCCCTACATCTGAGCAATCTTGCATTTTCTTTTAGTGATTAAATCTAATTGTGGTATATTTATGAGTTGCATAAAATGTCGATGGGAAAGTAATGTACGAGGAAGTGAGCAGGGGCTGTGAACAATTGGATACTCACTCAAAGGGCGAGCGTAGGAAAATTAGGCCAAATGGTCACTCCCTCTGTTGCATCAACTTTTTGTTCTAACTTATTAAGCATAAATAGAGATGTTTCTTCTGTATCCTTCCCCTCCCATCTTCAGATTTCAAGGTCTGATGAGTGTGCCTATGGAGATCTCTGCTGGAGCTTATAAATGATGCATCTTCAAAGTAATTACATTCATTTCATATTTATCCTTGTTGTTCATAATTAATGAGATGATTGGATCACGGATGCCCGACAAGATCCCCAGGTAGGATTACTATCTGATCTCAATGTGCCACATGACTTAAGGGAGTTGAAGGGCCCCTTTCTGACCTGATTAAAGGCTGATAAACAGAATAGGAGAATTGAAAATAACATTTATCCTGTATATTTACTTTCTTAGATTAACAGAATTGTTGAAGTTGATAACAAGGCAGATGGCTATTGGCTCATTGTGTGCATGTTGGCAGATAGAGTTATTAGAGTTTCTCACCTCATGTTAGGTTATAGTGTATCCATATCTCAGCTGAGTTAAACCCTGTCCATCCCATCAAGTAAGGAGTTCCAATCCTCCTATCACTGCTCAGGTAAAAATAATTTTCTTTCATTCTTTAATCCTTAAATCTGTGGCTCTGGGTTCGTGACCTCTTCTGAGGGAATTTGGTCTTTCCTGTCTACTCTGTTTAAGAACTGTAATGACATGACTCTTCGCAACTAAGTCACTCCTTACCCTCACTGTAATGGCTCCCACTTAGCCAGTCTTTTCTCATAACTAAATTTTTCTTCCTATAGCATGCTGACTAGAACTAGACAGTACTTGAGATGGAGTCTAGTGTTTACATTGTTTGAGAATCACTTCTCTACCCCTACCTTCCATACCTTAGTCTTTTATTATATAAATTCTTCATTGGTTTTATGATGGAACTAATTTTTTCTTTGCACCACGTCCAGGGAAGCTGAGGCAGGATCTGGCAGTGACCAGCTATTTCAGTTCCACTGAAGTGTGGTCCACTACCAGGTCTTGGCCAAAAGAAAATCAGAAGAGCAATACCTTTATTCTTCCTGGACAGTCTCAAAGCTGACAGCATGAACATTGAATTCACAATCTTGTAGCCGCTTCCCATCTGTCCCTCTGCTCTATTTTTCTTTTCTTTCCTCTCTCTCCTTTTGATCCAGCTGGCTTTCACTGTCCTATGTCTTTTCTCTTCCCCTACCCTCTCACTCTCCATCTGCCTGTCACCTGTGCAATCCTCTCACCAGTCCTTCTCCCCACCTCTCTGCTTTTATTCTGTGCTCCACCATCCTCTCCTGTTGTATTCCATCATTGGCTGCCCTTTATCACTTATACCCATCACCTCCCAACTTCTGACATCATGCCTGCCCTCATCCATCTATTACCCACTTCAACTGGATCCACCTGCTAGCTCTTGTTCTCCGCCTTTCTTCCGCAGTTTTATACTGGCTATCTTCCCCTTTCATTCCAGTCCAGGTGAAGGGTCTCAACCTGAAATGTTGACTGTCCATTTCCTAACATGGATGCTGCCTGACCCACAGAGTTCCTCAAGGAAGGTTTGTGTTACTCTAGGTTCCACCATCAGCAATCTCCTGTGTCTCCATTAGGTTGGACCTCACCATTTAAGAACAAAATGGAGTTGTATCTTTGGTACTCACGGGGCCCTCAAAGGCAATTTTTTACTTAATTGTGTAGAGCAGCAGCAAAAGTTTGGGCTTGTCGCCAGCACACAGCCTGATATGGAAACACCAACACCCAGGAGCCAAAAAGTCTAAGAAAGTGGTGGATACAGCGTAGTCCATTACAGACAAAGCCCTTTGCACTACTGAGCACATTTACATGGAGCACTGCTGCAAGAAATCAGCATCCATCGTCAAGGACCCCACCATCCAGGCCAAGCTCTCTTCTCACTGCTAAGATCAAGCAGGAGATACAGAGCCTCAGGTCCCACACCACCAGGTTCTGGAGCAGTTATCATCAGGCTCCTGAACTGGGAAGGATAACTTCCCTCATGTCATCAATGAACTGATTCCACAACGTACCGACTCACTTTCAAGGACTCTTCAACCTATGCGCTCCGTATTATTTATTTATTTTTTATTTGCACATTTTTTTTCATTTGCACATTTTTTGTGTCCGCCTTTGTATATGTATAGGTTTTCATAAATTCTATTGTATTTCTTTATTTTCCTGTAAATGCCTGCAAGAAAATGAATCTTCAGGTGGTTTATGGTAACATATATGTACTTTGATAATAAGTTTTTACTCTGATCAAGTTCCAGTCCTTTCTTCCCACTGATTTCTATCTTACTTCATGGCTGTAAAGTAAATTTTGTTTGAACTAAGGTTTAGTTTCTTAACAAAAAAGCCCTTTGAAAATGATAAGTATGATTTCTGTGAAAATTATGTTGTCTATCCCTGCACCTCCTGTGATTTGGAGTTGCATTTTGATCATGCTCCTGCAAAAGCCCCTGAGATACTACTTTGGTAATGGTACTTTATAAGTAGAAATGCTGCAGCTGAAATAAGTTGATGGCCACAGGGGTTTGTGTGGTTCAGAGTATTTCTCTGAATTATACCCTCTGGGGTTCCTAATTGGAAGGCCGATTCAGTGGAACCTTGAGGGTTTTGTTCAACCACCTTCAGGTTTATTAGGAAAGCAACCGGTGCATCTGCATTAAAATGTTATTTCTCCTAGTTTCCTCCCAACCTTGTTTACATTTTCTTTGATTTGTAAGCACACTGGTAGGAATGTCACCTCTCAGCTCCAGCAACTATGTTCAACCATGACCTTCGGTGCTATCTCTGCAGATAACTCTGCAATTTATGTTCTTAGTATTATTTATTTACAGTTTAGTTATTATTATTGTTTGAGTTTATTTTGTATTTGCACAGATTGTCTTTTGCACATTGGTTGTTTGTTGGTCTTTGTAGTTTTTCATTGATTCTATTACATTTCTTTCTTCTACAGTAAATGCCCGCAAGAAACAATCTCGGGAGTTTATTGTGACATATATGTACTGAAGTAATAAATTTACTTTGAACATGGTGCTTGCACATTCTCCCTGTGATTCCATTCCAAAGATGTACAAGTTAATAATTGCATAATGTGTTTGTTTGAGTGGTATGATTTGATGCTTAAGAGGGAAAATAGTGGAGTATGTGAGCTGCCGTAGACTTGATGAGCTGAACTGGACTCCCTGTATGTTGTATGGGGAATCAGTACCGTCACTGGCCTTGATGTGCTGAATTCTGAGCAGTTTTGTGTAAAAGGCTAAAGTGGATTGGTAATGCCCTTGTTCAAGGCCATTGGTGGAATTTCACTTTTCATTGTGTATTGGTTGGTGTAATAGGGAGAGAGAGAGAGAGTGACTTCACATATATCTTGCAGGAAGAAGATTTATCTTGCTGACAATTTCACCAAAACAGTGAACATCTGTCACTGTGATGGTAACTTGTAATGACAAAGAGTTGAAAAAATTGACAAATCTGGCTTAGGAAATGGGGGCTGAATAGCTGCTATTTGGTTGAAAGTTACTCTGGTCGTGTAAGGTTTGTGTGCAGAATGTTTGTGAGCCCAAGACAACATCTTTATACATTCAGTGGCCACTTTATTAGGTTGTTCACTGAGTGTATATTCATGATCATCTTCTGTTGTAGCCCATCTACTTCAAGGTTATACGTGTTGTGCATTCAAAGATGCGCTTCCATACACCACTGTTGTAACATGTGGTTATTTGATTTACTGTCGCCTTGCTGTCAGCTTGAACCAGTCTGGACATTCTCTTCTAACCCCTCTTATTAACAAGGTGTTTTCGCCAACAGAACTGTCGCTCACTGGCTGTTTTCTATTTTTTTGCAACGTTCTCTGTAACCTCCTGCGACTGGATTGATGTTCATGCAAAATCCAAGGAGATCAACAATTTCTGAGATACTCAAACTATCCCGTCTGGCACCAACAATAATTCCACGGTCGAAGTCACTTTGATCAATAACTGAACCTCTTGATCATGTCTGTATGCTTTTATGCATTGAGTTGTGGCCAAATAGACTGATTAGATATTTGCATATTTGCAGGTGTACAGTTGTATCTGATAAAGTGGCCACTGAGTGTATAAAGAGATTATTTGGATAGCAGTAAGCAAGCAAACAAGAAAACATCAACTCAATTTTGTCAGTACTGATCTGAAACAATTGTCCAAAATGACAATATACAAGCCATCCCCAGGTTATAAATACCCAGGTTATGGACACCTTTACATGCAATAAGATCCCATAATACTATTAAATTCCAAAGTCTGAAATACATGGGAATGTTCATTCCTGTGAATGCCAGAACTAGTTCCCTTTCTTTCTCCACCTTTAGTGATTGTTCTTTCCTACCAGTCTGTTGGGCTTTTGTTGCCATTCATTACAATTGTTACGAGAAAAGTGATCTTATATACCTTCTGACATGTATACAAAACTAAATTTTAAAATGGAACCCATTCATAACCCAGGCAGTAATGTGCAGTAGCTGTGGAGAACACTTGTTGGGCTGAATTATTACCCCTTTTCTCTCTCCAAATGCACTGCATGACCCATGGATATTGCCTGCATTTGCTCCTACTGTTGTTTGAAGTTTCTGAGTTGAGTGAGTTGACTCGGGAGCAAAGTGAACTCAAATTCAGGAGGTAAGCGACATGAAGCCACATTTTCATTTGCATTTTCACTGAGTCTGTATGATAAAAGCTCCAAACCATTTATTGTTTCCTGAACAGCTTGTGACCATGTCACGCTGATTGTAATCTATTTAATTACTTATCAGTGTAACATGATGGGATTGATACAAAGGAAATTTTGCCACAGTGAACCCTTAGCAAGACTTGGGATTGCCAACTCTGCGTTGACCTATTCCTGGAGATTTGATCATGTGGCATTTGATCAGATGGTGTTCAGTCACGGGGATGCTAAATGATATGATACTGACCAATTTGTTTTAGTGTTTGAACTTTTGTTTCATACTGTGATATGAGGCATATTTTGGCTTAAACAAAATTACATAACACAGAAGGAAATGAGAGCTGATGTAATCCCCCTAATTGTCCCAGGGTGGCAAATCTATGGCACACGTGCCCAAGATGGCAATGCAAAAATTATGTTGGCATGTGCATTGCAGTGCTGCTTCTTAATTCTTTAAATCCCACTCATAATAAGTAGATACATAATGATTATCTTTTCTGCCAAATGAAGCAACAAATGACGTTTTACAATTCAAAATCACAGGAAACAACTCACACCGCCTTAACACCAGCTAGACAGTTGCGTTGGGTGATACGTTTTGAAATCCCCACTGAACTAGTGTTCATATCTGTATTTGGATAGTAAATGGTTACAATCACTATTATTTAGAAAGGATATTATTTTTCAATTGTCTTTTTAAAAGATTAATATTGAACAGGTTTTCTAAAACGCTTCATATATTTCAATCTGTCTGTTGTACTTTTACTAATAGTAAAACAGTGAATGGATGTAAATAATCAACAAGACTCATCCTTTCTCCTTAAAAATGGTCATAATTATTGTTACTAATTCATTAACCAGTGATAATCTCTGCTCAGCATTGCCATAGTACATGAAAGATTTTTTAAGAAGAATATTGCTTATTTGGGCATATACTGTCAAAAAGGTGTACTAGTCCCAAACACTTGTACCTTGAATGGATGCTGAGACAAGCAATGAACTTGGTTGATCAGTGCGGGGTGTGGGTTGGTTGGAAGATCTCCTGGTTGGTTTCTACCTGGGCTTGGACAAAGTGGCGATCTACAGATCCAGGCAGTTGAGGGTTCTGCCTGAGCTGATTGCCTGACATTCTAATGGGTTTACGTCCTTACCTGGGTGTCTCTGGTGAAGGAGCACATGGCATCTGTCAGCACATTGAAGGGCTTCCAGGACTGCTTGGCATCTGTTGGATATTGAGAGACCTAGACAGTGTGAACATAAAGAGGAAGTTTCCATATTGGGGGAGTCTAGGACTAGAGAGCACAGCCTCAGAATTCATCCATTTAGAACAGAGATGAGCAATTTCTTTAGCCAAAGGATGGTGAATCTGCGAATTCTTTGCCACAGATGACTATGGAGGCAAAGTCATTGGGTGTATTTAAATCAGAGTTTGGTAGGTTCTTGATTAGTAAGGGCGTCAAAGGTTTTGGGGAGAAGGCAGGAGAATGTGGTTGAGAGGGATTATAAATCAGCCGTGATGGAATGGCAGAGCAGACTCAATGGGCCATATGGCCTATTTCTTATGGTCTTAATAGATAGACATTACTATGTTGTAATTTAAAGCTATTGACTTTAAATAATGTGAATAGTGGAAAATTGTAGCATTATACTAAATTCTTTTATCACTGAACAAGCCTTTGGAAAAAGGAGAAAAAAGTGGTACGTGTGAAGCAACATCAGCTTCCATTTCCATTGTCACTGTAAATTCGCAGCTTTATCAAGCATAAAAGTTTTGACAAATCATTTGGTGGCCAGAGGCTTGAGCAAAACTTTAAAGAGAATCCAAAATGGGAAGGACATTGGAAGGATTAAATCCCAGTCCTTGATGCCTCACTGCAGAAAGCACAGCTGACTGTAAGCAACTAAGCTAAGCGATCTGTTAAAGTCCCTGAATTGGAGGACTGTGGAGATCTTTACATTGCTGATGGTTTGGAGAAAATTTATAAATTGTGGTTTTAAATGGGAATCCAATGGTTAAGGTATTAGTTCTGTTTTCATTTTGCATGATGTGCACCTTTTGTAGCCTGATCTTTCAGTAGTTTGACAAAAGCCACAGTCATTTTTATTTGAACTTACTTTCGAGGTACAACACAGCAAAGAGCCCACACCACCAATTATGCCTGTGACCGAATAACCACCTAATCTATATGTCTTTGGAATGTGGGAGGAAACCTGAGCACCTGGAGGAAACCCACATGGTTTTGGGAAGAACGTACAAACTCCTCACAGACAGCAGTGGAATTGAAAATATTTCACTGTCACAGTGTTACACTAACAGCTACTTTACCATGCTGCCCTTTTAAGGGAATTAAATGTTACAAGGTTGATTACATTTGGAATTTAGAAGAATAAGGGGAAATTAAATATTATTTTATTCTTTCATGTTCCCTCTAAACTGAGCACAGTTTTTAAAAATAAAATTTTCTTGCAATTTTATAATTTACCAAGTTGTCAAAGCAAATAGAAACTAAATTTATTAACTCATGCATCCTACCATTGTTGTAAGTCTTCAGGGAGTTGAAGTACATTCCTTGGAGGGAGTCAGAAGAACTGCCTGTTTCTTGAGAAAACAGCGTATTGTACAGAAATGTACCACTGACCGACATGGACATGGTCTCCTATAGTTCTTGACAGGTGTACTTGTTAGGTAAAATGTATGAGCAATACAGAGCACTGATTTATGAGTGTAGATATGAATCACCATTCATTCATCATCTCTGGGTCAAAATCCAGGAACTCCCTACCCAATAATTCTGTGGAAACACTTTTTCATGTGAATTGCAGTGACTCACAGGGACAGATTAGCACTACAGTGCCTTGAAAAGGTTTTCAGCCCCCAACTTTTTGTTCATGTAAATGATATTACAACCAGGGATTTTTGATCAATTTAACTGAAAATTTTTATTTGTGAATCACAAGCTCCTTTTTTCACAGTAGAGCCCAAAAGACAGAGAAAATCGTAAAGCATGAAAAATTGAAATGTCAGTAGTTCAAGAGTGTTCGGTATTTAGTTCAACCACCTTGTGTGGCTATTACAGCCAGTAGTCTTTTGGATAAGTCTCTATTAGCTTTGCACACATGATGGAGGAAGATTTGCCCATTCATACTGGCAACATTGACAAGCTGTGCCAGGTTAGCAGGGGAGCACCGGCGCTCAGCAATCTTCAGGTCTTGCCAGAGGCGTTCAATCAGGTTGAGGTCAGGTCTCTGACTGGGCCACTCAAGGACATCAATCTTCTTCATTTGAAGCCACTCCGTGGTTGCTCCGGCAGTGTGCTTTGGGTCGATGTCCTGCTGAAAGATGAATTTCCTCCTTAGTTCAAGCTTTCTGACAGAAGCTAGCAGGTTTTAATCCAGAAATTCTCTGTATTTAGCAGCATTCATCTTCCCATCAATCCTGACCAAATTTCAAGTCCCCTTAGTATGATGCTACCTCCACCATGCTTTACATCAGGGATAGTGTTATCTGGCTGATGCACAGTACAGTGTATTAGATTTACGTCACACATATCACCTAGCATTGAGGCTAAAAAATTCCACTTCAGTTTCATCTGGCCACCTGTCCTCCTTCCACATCTTTACAGTATCTTCTTAATGACACTTTGTGGGGAAGAATATGCTTTATTTTTTAGCCAGTCTTGCCACTCTTCCATTAATACCCTTTTTGTGCAAGGCCTTGAAGACTGTGTAGCCATTAACTTCATCTCCGTTTGCAGGCACTGGCTTCTGCAGCTCTCTCAGTGACTGCTGCCACCACAATTGCCTCTTATAAGTGCCATTCTTCTCCGGCAACTATGTTTAGAGGGGCAACCTGACTTGGGTAGTGTGACTGTGGTTCCGTATTGTTTCCACTTTTTCACGATGAATAGCACTGAGCTTCGAGGTATGTTAAGTGCCTTTGAGATGGTCTTTTACCCTTCCCCAGATATGTGCTTCTGTATTATCATTTCCCCAACTCGTCTTGAATGCTCTTTTGTCTTAATTTTGGCTTTTGTCAGTTGAAAATCTACCACACTGTAGAGGGGGTATTTAACAGTAATCTTGTGAATTAATTGAAAACAGGTGATCTTCCAATTTTCTACAAGAAAAAACTGGGTGAGTTGGTAAGGTAATATATACTATATTGCACCTGAGGAAAGATAGTGTAATAATTACAAAGAGGATGAATTCTTTTTTAGCCTCACTCATTTGCAATTTAAATTGTAGTAAATTCTTGATTGGTTTGGAATTTTTCTTTTGATTTGGCATGATGCACAATGTTGTGTAGATCAGTTCAAAAATCCTACTTTAATATATTTTAAATTTAGAAAATGAGTCAACAAAATATGAAAATAGTTGTGGGGGCTGAATATATTTTCTAGGCACTGTATCTTATGAAGGACAATAATTTCCAACCTTCCCACTCCCAGGTCCTGTGTATAAATTAATAAAAAGCTTCGGGTTTTAGCACTTGCTGAACTTAATTGCTTCACCATTTAACACCTTTCTCATGAAGTATTTTGTCCTGCATAGATTCAAAGGAAAGATGCTGACTTTTCTGCTTGCAAAGTGCAATTAAAGATGACAACAATAAAGAAGTATTAAACAGATGCTGCACCTTATCACTTGGGAACATTTTCACTTCAATTTTTCGAAGTGTTGGACTGTTCAGCAGGCAAATATAGCAGCCACCTAAGAAACTCAAGTCCAACAGAATTGACGACCTTTCAGTGTTAATAGAGGCAGCAGTGTTAGTTGGGGAATTCGCTCTCCTTCAAGTGAAGTCGTTGCATCTTTTGTCCGGATCTCATCACGTGTCTTGGATTAATGTTTCATCAGAAAGTCAGCTCTCTGAATAGGCAGCACTCCCTCAGAGCTGTGCCAGAAAGTCAGCTGATATAATTCATTAAAAATAAGCTGGTTTTGTGAGGCAGCCACACAAATTAAATGCAGGGCTGTGGTTGGAATTCCATAAAGTACTTCGACCACAATTGTTTTGTGTCACCGATCTGATTCCAGTATCCCTTTTCTGCCAACATCATTGATATATCTTTTCATCCTGTTTTCCCTCTGGTGTTCATTTAGCTTGCCTTTAAATGCTCTTGTGTTATATGACTCAAGCAATCCTTTCAGTGGTTCATTCACTATTCCCACCACTCTCTGGGCAAAGAAATTTCTTGTTAGTTCTTGTTGGATTTATTGATGACCATCTTATACTTGAGGGGTTCTGGTCCTGCCTGTGGTGGAGATATCTTCTCTGTGTCAAGCCAATGCATATTAACACATCAATTAAAAAGAAGAGCAGATCACTTAGCCTGTGGAGCCTGTTGTGTCATTCAATAAGATTGTCAGATATCTGACTGTAACCTCAAATCCACATTCCCACCTATCTGCACCACAACGATCTTTGGCCCACTTGCTTGTCAAGTCTATCTACTTCTGCCTTAAGAATATTCAAAAACTCGACTTGAACTGCCCTTTAAGGATGGTGAGAGGCATCTGAGGATGCACTGGGACACATAATCAGTGATGTAACCTGGGGTCATCAGGTCTTACGGGTTTTTCAACATCAGACACTGTTGCGTGGGTGACCCAGCCAGGGTTGATCAGGCCCTGGCTTGTGTCCCATGGGTCACACCTCTTGATCCATAGCCATCTGGAGGCTTGCTCAGCAGCCTCTTTGACTGCCCTGGTGTGTCTTTTCTTTGCAGCCCCTGTAATGCCAAGGAGAGTAGGCTCTGCACAACAAGCAGGCAGTAAAATCACTGCACCTCACCTCTATAGGCTCGCATTGTGCCCTCCATCCCTGTCTCTGGCACTGCTCTACCAGCTCCTGTTATTTGGCTTTATTGCACTCAAACACCTCCTTAATCCGGTCTTTCCAAGGAATTGACAGTTCTACCGTGACCACCTGCTTTCAGGTTTCTGACGGAATGACCATGCCTCTGGGATGAAGTCAGGGAACTTTAATTGCTTGCCAAGATCAGCTTTCAGTTGCCAGTCAGACACCGTGGTCAGTAAGCCCACTGGTGACCCGGAAGAGAGTTCCAAAGACTTGTGGTGCTCCAGTAAGAAGAAATTGCCTTATCTTTGTCTTAAGTGGGAAATCAGAATCCAGGTTTATTGTCATCGGCATGTGATGTGAAATTTGTTAACTTAGCACTAGCAGTTCAATGTAATACATAATCTAGCAGAGAAAAAAATAGATAAAATAAAAATAATAATAAATAAACAAGTAAACCAATTACATACATTGAATAGATTTTAAAAGGTGCAAAAACAGAAATACTGTATATTTTAAAAGAAGAGAGGTACTGTCCGAAGATTCAATGTCCATTTAGGAATTGGATGGCAGAGGGGAAGAAATTGTTCCTGAATCGCTGAGTGTGTGCCTTCAGGCTTCTGTGCCTCCTTTCTGATGGTAACAGTGAGAAAAGGGCATGCTCTGGATGCTGGAGGTCTTTAATAATGGACGCTGCCTTTCTGAGACAACGCTCCCGAAAGATGTCCTGGGTACTTTGTAGGCTAGTGCCCAAGATGGAGCTGACTAGATTTACAACCATCTGCAGCTTCTTTCGGTCCTGTGCAGTAGCTCCCCCATACCAGACAATGCTATAGCCTGTCAGAATGTTCTCCACGGTACAACTATAGAAGTTTTTCAGTGTATTTGTTGACATGCCAAATCTCTTCGAACTCCTAATAAAGTATAGCCGCTGTCTTGCCTTTTTTATAACTACGTCTATATGTTGGGACCAGGTTAGATCTTTGCACCCAGGAAATTGAAGCTGCTCACTCTCTCCACTTCTGATCCCTCAGTGAGGATTGGTATGTGTTCCTTTGTCTTACCCTTCATGAAGTCCACAATCAGCTCTTCCGTCTTACTGATGTTGAGTGCCAGGTTGCTGCGGCACCACTCCACTAGTTGGCATATCTCACTCATGTACACCCTCTCGTCACCACCTGAGATTCTACCAACAATAGTTGTATCTTATCTTAAACAGTGACCCCCTTGTTCCTGATCCTCTCCACATCCACTCTGTCCTGACTCCCCAGAATCTCGTGGGAGAGTGTGTATGGAACCGGAGGAAATAGCAGGGGTACTTAATGAATTCTTTACTTCAGTATTCACTATGGAAAAGGATCTTGGTGATTGTAGTGCTGACTTGCAGCAGATTGAAAAGCTTGAGCATGTAGATATTAAGAAAGAGGATGAGTTGGATCTTTTGGAAAGCATCAAGTTGGATAAGTCGCCAGGACTGGATGAGATGTACCCCAAGCTACTGTGGGAGGCAATTGCTGAGCCTCTGGCGATGATCTTTGAATCATCAATGGGGACGGGAGAGGTTCCGGAGGATTGGAGAGTTGCGGATGTTATTCCTTTATTCAAGAAAGGGAGTAGAGATAGCCCAGCAAATTATAGACCAGTGAGTCTTACTTCAGTGGTTGGTAAGTTGATGGAGATGATCCAGAGAGGCAGGATTTATGAACATTTGGAGAGGTATAATATGATTAGTAGTAGTCAGCATGGCTTTGTCAAGGGCAGGTCCTGCCTTACGAGCCTGATTGAATTTTTTGAGGATGTGACTAAACACATTGATGAAGGAAGAGTAGTACATGTAGTGTATATGGATTTTAGCAAGGCACTTGATAAGGTACCCCATGCAAGGCTTATTGAGAAAGTAAGGAGGGATGGAATCCAAGGGGACATTGCTTTGTGGATCCAGAACTGGCTTGCCCACAGAAGGCAAAGAGTAGTTGTAGATGGGTCGTGTTCTGCATGGAGGTTGGTTACCAGTGGTGTGCCTCAGGGATCTGTTCTGGGACCCTTACTCTAAATGATTTTTTATAAATGACCTGGATGAGGAAGTGGAGGGATGGATTAGGAAGTTTGCTGATGACACAAAAGTTGGAGGTGTTGTGGATAGTGTGGAGGGCTGTCAGAAGTTACAGCGGGACATTGATAGGATGCAAAACTGGGATGAGAAGTGGCAGATGGAGTTCAACCCAGATAAGTGTGAAGTGGTTCATTTTGGTAGGTCAAATATGATGGCAGAATATAGTATTAATGGTAAGACTCTTGGCAGTGTGGAGGATCAGAGGGATCTTGGGGTCCAAGTCCATAGGACGCTCAAAGCAGCTGCGCTGGTTGACGCTGTAGTTAAGAAAGCATACGGTGTATTTGCCTTCATTAATCGTGAAATTGAATTTAGGAGCCAGGAGGTAATGTTGCAGCTATGTAAGAACCTGGTCAGACCCCACTTGGAGTACTGTGCTCAGTTCTGGTCACCTCACTACAGGAAGGATATGGAAACCATAGAAAGGGTGCAGAGGAGATTTACAAGGATGTTGCCTGGATTGGGGAGCATGCCTTATGAAAACAGGTTGAGTGAATTTGGCCTTTTCTCCTTGGAGCGACGGAGGATGAAAGGTGACCTGATAGAGGTGTATAAGATGATGAGAGGCGTTGATCGTGTGGATAGTCATAGGCTTTTTCCCAGGGCTGAAATGGTGCCACAAGAAGGCACAGGTTTAAGGTGCTGGGGAGTAGGTACAGAGGAGGTGTCAGGGTAAGTTTTTTACTCAGAGTGGTGAGTGCGTGGAATGGGCTGCTGTCAACAGTGGTGCAGGCGGATATGATAGGGTCTTTTAAGAGACTTTTGGATAGGTACATGGAGCTTGAAAAAATATAGGGCTATGGGGAAGTCTACTATAATTTCTAAGGTAGAAACATGTTCAGCATGACTTTGAGGGCCGAAGGGGCCTCTATTGTGTTGTAGGTTTTCTATGTTTCAATCGAGTCCCACACATTACGCTGTATAAAGACCTGGTTTTGGTTGCCTCATTATAGGAAGGATGTGGAACCTTTAGGGATGCTGTCCAGATTAGAGAGCATGTTTTTTGAAGATAGATTGAGCAGGCTGGGACTTTTTTTCTCTTTAAGAGCAAAGGAGGATGAGAGAAGTGTACATGATGGTAAGACACATAGGTTGAGTGAATAGCCAGAGACTTTTTCCCAGCTTGAAAGCGGCTGATATGAAGGGGCACAATTTTAAGGTGATTGCAGGAAAATATGGCAGAGGGAATATCAAAGTTAGGTTTTCTACACAGTGTGGTGGGTGTGTGGAACTCGCTGCCGGGGTAGTAGTAGAGACAGATGCATTAGGAACATTTGACAGTCTCTTGGAGAGGCACATGGATGAAATAAACGTGGAAGGCTATGTGGGAGGGAAAGGTTAGAATGATCTTGGAATAGGTTAAAAGGTTGATACAACTTTATGGGCCGAAGGGCCTGTGCTGTAATATGCAATATTGTACGTTCTATTCTTCTGAACTCAAGAAACGCAAATCTAGCCTGGCTGGCCTTGCCTCAGCAGACATCTTGTCCATTCTAGGTGTTAGTCTGGTAACATTATCTTGAACTGCTTCTGACATGTATTGATCCTTAGCTCAATATATTCAGTACGACTGATGGGTCTCACCGATGCTTGCTATAAATAATATGTAACCACCATAGTTTGTATTCAGTTCTTTTGGCCATAAACAACATCCTTTAGCTCTCCTAAATATATGGTGCTCCTACACAGTAGCCTTTTGGTAAAAATAACTAGATTTTTTAATTGACCCCTTTGAAAATTTGAAGAACTCCTATTGGGCCCCAAATCCTTTTAGATTGACATCAGGTTTAAACTGCAGTGTTTTATTGTATATCTAAGGACTTTATCAGTGCTTTCCAAGTGTTTGGGTCTTGTGTTGATATAAACTGCAAGCTCTCTTTGTTGATACTGGATCTTCATTTATCTGGTTTATGTTTGAGGCCATGTTTGAGCACAGGCGAACCTCAGTGTACCTTTTGCATCTACTCCTTAGTGGGAGGACATTACAATGTTGCTCAGGCAAATTGCTGAAAAATCTCAAATAAGAACAGAAATACTGAATAGTAGAACTTCGAATTCTTCATGCTCTAACTTGTATAGATGTAGTAATGCAGAGGTCTCTAAAGGGGGGCGATTTATTTAACATTCTTCAACTCCGAATGTGCACATAATTAGTTCATTATGTGCTTTGTGGTATACCTTGGTCTTTCTGTGACTATGATTGTTCTTGGCAAATGTTTCTACAGAAGTGGTTTGCCATTGGCCTCTTCTGCACAGTGTCTTTACAAGACGGGTGACCCCAGCCATTATTAATACTCTTCAGAGATTGTCTGCCTGGCATCAATGGTTACATAACCAGGTCTTGTAATATATATCAGCTGCTCCCATAGTTTCACATGATTCTGGTTGGGGGATGGGGGCTAAGCAGGTGCTACACCTTGCTCGAAGGTGACCTGCAGGCTCGTGGAAGGAAGGAGCACCCTACACCTGCTTTGGTAGAGATATGTATCCACCCCACCACCCAGTGCATATAATGCTGTGATCAAATGATTTTGCACCGAGCATAAGCAGCATCTGGGAGGAATGTTTCAGGACAAGGATTGTTTGTGAGAGCTGGGAGCAGTAAGCTTTAAGGTGCAGTGAAAGGGAAGGAAATACTGAATAAAAATGGGGGAACTCTGGAAGGGATGAATGGGAAAAGGGCTAATGGTGCAAGGCAAGATAGGATTGATCAGGAAACAGATCTGGAAGGAGATGAGATTCTGCAGATGCTGAAAATCTTGAGCAACTCGCACAAAATGCCGGAGAAACTCCACAAGTCTGAGAGTGGAGCAGTTGTTTACTGCCCTTCATAAATATAGCCTGACGTGCTGAGTTCCTCCCTGTTGCAGAGCATTTTGTGTGTGTTGTGCACAGATCTAGAAGGGGTGTAAATGAGAAAATCAGGAACACGATCTGAAGTTGTTGTACTAGATGTTGAGCCCATCTCCCTGTAACATGCTATGGTGTAAGCATGAGGCCCTGCTCCTTGAGGTTTACAGTTTTGATTTATATTTATGGATCTGGATCAATATTCCCTCAAAGATGTGTGTGTATGCACACATTGTTTGGTACTAGAGCACATAGGAATTTAAACTGTACATAAAAGATTGTCACCCTCTATCTCATTGGCATGTTAAGTATATTTCACTATTATACACAATCACATTTTCTTTTCCAGTTTCTGATGCAGACAATGTTGACAATATGGAAGTTGCAATGATTTGTCTGCAGATTTTAAAACTGACTTATTTATACTATTATTGAAGAAGTTATTCTGTGCACAGATGTTGTCAATAGGCAAAAAAAAATTACACAGCACAAGATTTTTGTGCACACTGGTCATTACAAATTAGAGGCAACATTGACCTGGATACTTACGGTATTCTTGATTTATCCGCAGGAACCTCCATAACCAAATTACGGGCCAGAGATCCAGACAATGACACGCTTGTGTTTGGTGTTGCCGGAGAAGAAGCCAGCAAATACTTTGCAGTAGAAAGCGAGAGTGGTGTCGTGTGGCTTCGCCAACCTTTGGATAGAGAGGTAATTTAATTGCTGCTAGCAAGGTTGGAGGCACAGTACAAGCCTGGACCCTGCATCTTAATACAGATTTCATTGCAGAGATCAGTGATTTATCTTAACTAAAGCATCTATTAATTAAGCAATATTCGGCCTTCAGGGATAAATTACTGCCAATTTGATTGTGGTGATTTGCAGCAAGTAGCAGTCATCTATTCAATAGAAAAACAAATGTCTGCTAATTGGCAGTAATACACTGCAACAAGTGCTTTGTCATAATTCACTCTTACTTTAGAGTGGATTATCATGGGACGTGACTTTCTTCTATGCTTGTGCCCAGCATTCTTAATGACCAATAATGCTTTCCTAAGCATGACTCTGAAATGGTTTTTAAAAGTAAACTGTCCTTTAGCGTAGCTTAACTTTTTCATGTTGTTAATGAATACATGTTCAAATGATTTTCTGGTAATCTCGTCACTTGCTTCATTGTCTTGTCACTGCCATCTGAAATGAGTGCAGGAGCCTTGGGTCCTACACCACCAGGTTCATAATTAGTTATTACCTTTCAACCAGCAAGCTCCTGGGCAATTTCACTCTCCTCAACACTGAACTGATTCCACAACCAATGACTCACTTTAAAGGACTCAATAACTCATTCTCAGTATTATTTATTTTCTATTTATTTATTATTGGTGTTATTATTATTTGCTTTTTGTATTTGCACAGTTTTCCTCTTTTGCATATTGTTTGTTAACTTTTTGTGTGTAGTCTCTCATTGATTCCATTGTATTTCATTGTTCTACTCTGAATGTCTGCAAGAAAATGAACATATCAGGATAGTTATGTTTGCTCTTGATAAAAGACAAACGTAGTGTGGGTAAAACTAAACATATTTATTTACAGAATAGCTTCAGCTCCATATTAGCATGTGCGACCTGCTCACCAATGTCACTTCTGGTCCTTGAGTGAACTGCCCACATTACACACTGGAACCTGAAATTCTTTATTATGTACACACATAGTAATACATCTTCCCTCTTTAAAGAAAAGCTAAACACAATATTATGTCCCCATAAAGCTACAAGAAACAATAATGCTTTCCAGCTAAGACATTGACATTAACTTCAATTGTAATGAGCAGAAACAGTCCCTTATTCACTCAGCAACTCTCAGTCAGATCTAAGGTGGTTTGATAATCCTTTTCGGTCTGCTATTTGTCTTCACAGATGTATTGCTTTCACTCTGATCAACAAATTTATTTTTCACATCTACTGGCCCCTTTGGTGTACTGACAGGTGACGTGTCACAGCTAGTGTTGGAGCTTATGTTTGTAGATCCAAATGGTTCCTTCTCAGAGGTGTTCCTTGCTCTGTCTGGATCTGGTAGGAATGTGGAGCAACTTCCTCTTGCACATATCCTTGCATGGACCGTGTGCCAGAATTGAGATCTCGGATTTGCTCTTGATGCATAGGCTGCTGCAGTATTACTGCTCCAGGACCATACCAGAATGCATGAGGTGAGATCCGAGTACAACTTTCCGGGTTCATAAAACTTAAGCATGGGCTCTTCATTTAGGACTCTCTTCAGCTTCTGAAAACACTCTTGTTGCTTGTGAGACCGAATCCACTCATCTCATTGCTCAAGGAGTGACCTAAGTGTTGCTGACACAGTAGACAATTGAGGGATGAACAGGCAAGTCACCATCCCCAAGAAGTGTCTCACCTCCTCTTCACTTTGGGACCTGTCCATGTTCTCAATGGCTGAAGTCTTTCTTGGCTTCACTCCTTCTTCTGATATGACATATCTTAAGAAAGTCAGTGTCTTAACAGCAAACTCATATTTCTCTTTATTTTATTTCAAATTGACATTCCATGTCATGTCAAGCAGCTAACTCAGTTGTGCATCATGTTCTTCCTTGGTGGACCCCCTGATGATGATGTCATCCATCATGGTCTTGACACCCGATATGCCCTCAAAGATCACGTGGATCACTTTATGGTAGACTTCTAGTGCGGATAGGATCCCATATGGTAATCGAAAAAAGCAATATCTTCCCTGTGGTGTATTAAAAGTACACAGTCTTGAACTTGGCTCATCAAGCTTCATTTGCCAAAACCCAGACATGTCGAGTTTGTTAAACGACCTGGCATCTACAAACTAGGACACAGTCTCCTTCGGTGTTGACAACTTAAAATTCTCTCTTTGGATGATTTTGAGATCTCTTGGGTCTAGACACACCCACAATGTTCTGTTTTTCTTTTGGACAATGACCAGTGAGCTCACCCTACCTTTCGGTTCTTCAATTTTCTGTATGACATTGCAGACGGAACTCTGCTGTATGCATGGGCAATAGGAACCACTGTCTCATCTATATGAATTTTTTGCACACCAATTAAGCATCTGAACCGCTCAAAGATACCTACATATTTGTCTATAAGTGAAGAGTGGTCATCTTTGATCTGTGAAGCCACTATGAAAACTCTTTTCACAAGGTTGAACGTTTCACATGCAATGAGCCCTATTATTGGCTTTACTTGCTTTTCAGCAATCTGTAGCTGTGCCTTTAGGTGCTATCCCTTGTGCTTGAAGTTCACTTATACAGCCGCGTTTTACTGGAATGTTCTCTCCAGCATAGCCTGTCATTTTTAGCTACTCTGGATACGGCATGCTCTTTACTTTGAGAGTCTTGTAATCATCCGTAGACAACAGGTTCACCTGGGCTCTGGTATCAAGCTTGAATGGAATTACTGTCTCATTCACAGTCACTGGAGCAATCCATTCTGTCTGTAGAGAATCCACAAAGTCTTCCTCCATGTCCTCAGCAACTGTCTGCACCTTTCTCTTAGTAGCCCCAGCTTTGCTGCAAAATGATTCCTCTTCCCACAATTATGGCAGGACTTTTCATAAGTAGGACATGTCTTTGGAATGTGCCTGTCTCCCCATCTGCTGCATTTGCTATTTGAGCCTATCTCTTTGCTTTGCTGTTGCTTTTGAACATGTCTTGTGCTGTGCCCCCAGTATGCACTGTTTCTGCCCTGTGCAACTCCTTAGCTTGTGACAGTGTGGTCCCTGCTGCTCTACACACATTCACAGCCTTTTCCAATGTTAAATCTTTTTCGTGAAGTTATCTTTCTCTAAGCCCGTTATTTGAAGTTCTGCACACTACTTTGTCTCTTGACTAGTGAGCCTCTCAAATCTCCAAACTAACAGGACTTACTCAATGTGTGTATCTCAGCTAAGTATTGGTCAAAGCTATTACTTTGTTTCTAGTCACAGAAAAAGAACTTGTATTTTCAAACGTGATGTTTTTGATGTCTGAAGATCTTGGCCAATTACGTGTAGAAAGATTGATGCCTTCAATTTTTCATCCATCGTTCCAGCTCTACCCAAATATATATTGAATTGCTATTTGAAGCATTTCCAGTTATCAGTTATGTAGATTGCCAGCAAACTGCATAGGTACAGGTGGACTTAGGTTATCCATTTCGGGCTCTCACCTGAATCTGTCATGGGGAATTTGGTGAACAATGGCGGCTTCAGGACACAATGTGCTCTCTGACTGGCAGCTTCTCTCTGTTGGAACCTTTCTTAATTGCGTGCGGTACATTTACTCTTGTGTTTAGTCCTCACGCCAATTTCTGACACTATGTTTGTTCTTGATTAAAGATAAACTTAACATGGGTAAAACTAACACACATTCATTTACAGAATGGCTTCAGCTCCACATGACAGCATGCAACCTGCACACCAACGCAACTTCCTGTTCCAGGGTGAACTGCCCACATTGCACTATGGGAACTGAAGTTCTTTATTTTGTGTACACATAAGTAACACATGTATAATATATTTAATGTGTGATGAGGAACTATGCAAGTTTTGCATTGTCTACTTATTTGTTTGGAAGGAGAGGGGATACACTCATATCAGGGACTTTTGCTGGAGATGGTGGGTTGGGAGAGCAGGAGGATATAACAATTTGCATTAGAGTGTGAAAATATTGCAAAATGTTTCATGGAAATGTTACCAAATGAAATAAGAACCTGAGATGTTTGGGCAGATGGCTGAAAGTCTGGTTGACAGTTGTGAGGAGCTTCTTTAGAGGGAATGGTTGGATTTAAAGAGGAAATTCCAGAACTAGGATCCTAGGCAGTTGGTAGAACAGTGGTGGCTGGGAATATGTAAAAGGCCAGAACTGGCACTGCACAGGACTCTAGAGTTGAGCCACCAAAGGGTTTTCAGCACCAGGAAGGGGTGAGCAAGGGAAAACCTGGGTGAATGTATTTGACATTGACAGTCTGGGTGGCAGTGTGGGTCAACAAACCGAGCTGATGGTGTGAATGACAATGTTGGGTTTTTCAAGGTGCGAATAATGGCCTAAATGAGTGACCTTCATTTTCTAGGGTGAAATTACTAGTATTCTGAATATCTAGGAAGAGCTTTAAAAAGAGAGTAAATGATGCCGTATTAATAAGGGTTTATATACATAAAGGACTCTCTTTTCAACCCCATTTCCTACGGCGTCTGATTGAAGAGCTAAAATGTGCTCAATTATGAGTGAGTTGGTGGGGATTTTGCTGCAGTCACACAACTTTCATCATCGTAAAGTCCAACAACAATTGATATCAATCTCATAGCTGGATATAGTAAGATAGGGTTTGGTGGTCTCTGATTCTGCAGAACCACCACCCCAACACTGTCACATTTGTAAGAATGTATTCACCACAATCAGGCAGCTAGCAGTCACTTACATTAAAAAAAATAGAGGTCAGCTCCTTTTGAGTCTACAATGTGCTGATTTGTTTTCAAAGATCTTATCAGGACTTTTACTCTGAGTCGTTTTTATCCCAGCTGCTAAAGAAGATGCTATCCATACTCCCCTTTCCAAAAGGAGAGTAATTAACCTTCCCCATGCCTTTCAGCAAACTGATTAATCAAAGTCCATTTTGCTTGTATTTTCTTGATGCTTTCTCAGTGTGGTTGGCCTCCCAGTTCATCATGAAGTGGAATTGTCACCACAGCTACCACCTTCCTCACATTCGACATGTTAGTGCTTTAAGAGTCAAGAACAGCTTTTGCACCACCATGTAGATAACTCTGCACATTAAACTCAATCTATCATGTTCCATTTTCTTTGTTCCCACACCACTCTGTTACAGTTTCAGATACAAATTTGTGTCCTGTCACACAAATACAAATTACAGGCCACATGTTGGTATTTTCCACAGGGAATACAGAGCATTGATGACTTAATGCACTGCATTCATACTACAGATTCCTAATCAATTTGTAAAATAGTGATATACCAGGAGCCACTTCATTATTTTTAAAACAAATTAGAATATTTATAACCAGAGAACTTTTTGTAAAAAAAGGGTTAAATTTTTAAAATTAGAGATCAGATTATTTTAAAGCCAGAATTCTCTTAACTCTCTTTACCTTTTTAAAAGTGCTTTTTATAACCAGGCAGCATTTATATATATTTAAAAGCACAATATGAATTTGCAAATTGCAGTTAAAGTCAATTTCTAATACAAATTAGCTCACTTAGCTAAGATAAAAGTCAGATGCAGATCTGTGATTATTCCATTATAAATCTATATTTGTACTGGGTTCCCTGAACCCATCCATGTTTTTAAGAATTTGGTGGCTGATGATATGGTTTATAAATTGAAAGAAATTGTGTAACACTTAATCAGCAATTCAAATTGGAAACCAGAGAGGGCACAAGCTGCAAGTACTCTATGGAGACTTCTATATCTACAGATGGAGTATTGCAACAAGAAAGCCAATTACTATTACTGATGTGTGCATCTACTTTTCAGTAATCTTTCCCTGAACACAGGGAGTACACAACTGAACCAAACTTGCAGTAAACATAAAGCCTTCATAATATTCAAAGATTTATGCGCTGGAATGCCTTTTCATTGCTAATGCACACTTCAGTTTCAAGAGCCATCCAATAACTCAAAGGTTTTTTGTATCCTTGATTATAGTTGATACCTTCAGGGATCTTTCAGCAGCTACACCTGGCTCCTAGTGTACCATTTGGGGCCCTACCACATTCATCCTAGTCTTTAGCTCTCCAAAAATGCATTACCTCATTTTATTGTTAATTAAATGCTATCTGCCATATCAGTGCCCTTCTTAACAACTGATCAATATTGTTCTGCAGAATTATCTTGTCCAAGTAGCCAGTGTATACCAGTGACTACCTTGATTTAATAATTCTTTTTTTTTTTTTTGAAAACCCAGAACTGGAACTTATGTCATTACTAAACTCTTCTTATTTTTTCAACTTTTTCAGGTGGTATCAGAACTTCAAGTGGAGTTCTCTGTTAGTGACAAGCAAAGTGTAAGTAGCACTGATTCAGCTGAGTTTAAGATTTGTTCAGTTTAATCATTTTCATCCTGTTAAAATATAGCAAAATTTATTTGAGTGTATGTGGACAAGATAAGTGTCCATGGTACAATCTATCAAAGAATTGGTAAGTTGGTTTATTGTTATCACGTGTGCCAAGGTGCAGTGAAAAGCTCGGCTTTGTGTGCCATCCATACGTATCATTTCATCATAGCAGCACAACAAGGTAGAACAAGGAAGCAATAACAATGCAGAACATCGTGTTACAGTTGCAGTGAATGTGTGGTGTGGCAAGATAGTAAGGTGCAAGGCCATGAAAAGGTAGATGGTGTGGTCAAGAGTACATGCTATCATACAAAAGGTCCATTCATTAGTCTGATGGCAGCAGGATAGAAACTGTCCTTGAGCTTGGTGTATGTGCTTTCAGGCCTTTTGCCCACTGGGAGGACTGAGAAGAGAATGATCAGGCTGGGAAAAATCTTTTGATTATGTTGGCTGTTTTACAGAGGCAGCAAGTAGGGGGGTTATTTCTGGGTATATTAGGTAAGTCAGTTCACTTAATGGAGACATAATTGTCTTCTCGATGGTGATTATTTGTTTTACTTCTTCCCCCTCCACTACTGCTCCCCCTCCCCACCCACCCCCAATGTTGACTTCTCAATGTTTATTGTTAAATAGCAAGGAAGGTCCTGCTATGTTGGACAGTGAGTGTATTGATATGACTTGAATTAGTGATCATTTCATCAGCTTGCAGTTTAGTGCAGTAAATAAAATCAGCTTAAGGAAATTGTAGTTGAATTGCAAACAATATGGGGAATTTAAGGAAACTTTTAAAACTTTATCTTTAACATTATTTTTACTTGGTTATAGTGCTGATTTGTAAAAATCAGTCACTATATATGTTTCTTGGGAAGGAGGAAAGAAAATTTCCTTTATCAAATATTTGAATCATTTTAATATTGGATCGTAATGTTGTTGTCTTATGGTTCCTGTTGAGGACTAGCAGTTTACCTTTCTCAGTGCCCTCAGAGAGCGGGCAGTTCTTGGTGTTGAGGGCCCAGGGTTGGATGGAGCTACTTTACTCTTTATCAGACTGAGAATGAGGAAGGTGCAGCCCCAGGAGAAAGTCCTATCAGCTTGCGAAATGCCCTCCCTAGCTGGGCTAACTCTCCAGAACCTCAGCAGTTTTCCAATACACCCAGTCATATTTCCCACTGTAGCACTGTCAGGATTTTACTGAGTGGCAGAACAGGCTCAAAGATCTATATGGGCCATTTTTGCTCCCCTTTCTTGAGCTTTACTTGAAGATATTTGCCCCAGAAAGTGTAGTTGTAAGTCGAGAAGCTGCTGGAAATACTCAGCAGTTCAGGCTGCATCTGCGGAGAGAAAAGCAGCGGTACTATCTTGGGCAGGTAACCCTTCCATAGAACACAGCAGGTCAGACAGTATCAATGGAAAGGAATAAAGAGTTGACATTTTGTGCTGAGACTCTTCATTAGAAATTGGCTCGAAATGTTGTCTCTTTTACCTTTCCATAGGTGCTGTTGGAACTGCTGAGTTCCTCCCAAAATTTTGTGTGGGTTACTCTTCATTTTCAGCATCTGCAGAATCTCATATGTCTTCAATAGAACAGCATACTTAATGGGATTCACACTGGCAGGTCACCTCTGATTAATTATGTTTCTTTGTCAATTTGTACTGATTTTCATCAATTTTCTTTTAAACCTGACTTTCCAGCAACAACAGTTTTGTGCTTTTTAGTTACTTTCATGTATTTGTTCAAAATGTCTGTCTGCGAATGTACTCTATTGTTTAAAACTGGTAATTTTATGTGAAATTCTCAGCTTGTACCATCTACAATAATGAGTGCAGGTGGCGAGGATATTAAACATTTATATGGTCTAAATATTGCATAGGCTTTTCATCTTTTTTCTGTAAAGGTTCAAACAAAAGTAAATAGAAGCCCTCTTTTGCACGATTCTGTTCAGTGCACATTTAAACACAGCAGTGAACTGTTAAATGTACATGCATTACATCAGAGTTCTGAAAATACAGTTCTAATTGTGGTTAGTTGTACTGATTAGCTACATAAGCTCATAACTAGTTGCACAGAAAGTGATCTGCATGAATTAATCAAGCTATATTTCAGATTTTGCATAATGCATATTGATTAGGTGGTTGCATTGTCCTTTTCTGCTTTGGAGAAGAGGAGAAGGTGGATCAAGAACTCGAATCACATCTTAATGAATGCAAAGGCTGTTGGCCCCTTGACATAAAGTAACAATAAGGTGGAAGAAACCATCCATGTCCAGAATTGTTGATTCATTCAAAATCAAGTGTTGTAGAATTTCTGAAACTCATCTTGACTTTTAATTTGCAGGTTATTAAGGGCATTGTCAATATTCAAGTAGGTGATGTCAATGATAACCCACCGGTATTCCACAACCAACCCTACAGTGTGAGAATCCCTGAGGTAAGTGCCAATCTTTGGGAGGAACCTTGTACTCAAACCAATTACTGCCTCATTATTATTAATTTGCTAGGAGTCCACAAGGTCATAAAGTTTCCATCCTTTATAAACATGTGTAGACTGCACTACCCTGAGAATTGTGTTCATTTTTAATTCATTATCGACTTTTTGAGGGCAATGTGACACAGTGGTAAAACCTCTTGGTGCTGAGTCAAAGGATACTGGATCCATGAACCACAGCACAACTTTGGCTAACATTGGAGGGTAGCGTTGAAGTGGTGCAACACTACTGAAGTGGCTATTTTGAATTGACTTTATTTCTTACATCCTTCACATATGAGGAATAAAAATCTTTATTGTTACGTTTCCCATCTAAATGTGCAATTACAATCATAGTAATTAATAATAAATAGAACAATTAATGTAACATAGAAATACACTCAAATCAGCGTGAGTTAATCAGTCTAATGGCTTGGTGGAAGAAGCTGTCCCCGGAGCCTGTTGGCCCTGGCTTTTATGCTCCAGATGGTAGCAGCTGGAATAGATAGTGGTTGGGGTGACTTGGGTCCCCAATGATCCTTCGGGCCCCTTTTTCACACCTGTCTTTGTAAATGTCCTAAATCATGGGAAATACTCAACTACAGATGTGCTGGGCAGTCCACAGCATTCTCTGTAGAATCCTGCGATTAAAGGACGTACAGTTCCCATACCAGGCAGTGATGCAGCCAGCCAGGATGCTCTCCATTGTGTCCCTTTAGAAAGTTCTTAGGGTTTGGGGGCCCATACCAAACTTCTTCAGCCATCTGGGGTGAAAGAGGCACTGTTGTGCCTTTTTCACCACGCTGTCGATGTGTACAGACCATGTGATCTCCTCGGTAATGTGGATGCTGAGGAACTTAAAGCTGTTTACTCTCTCAACCCTAGGTCCATTGGTGTCAATAGGGGTTAGCCTACCTCCATTCCTCCTGTAATCCACAGCCAGCTCCTTTGTTTTTGCGACATTGAGGGAGGGGTTGTTTTCTTGACACCACTGTGTCAGAGAGATGACTTTTTTAGATAAGATATGAAGCTCAGAATTCATAAAAAAGGCAATGACATTAGATGCAGGTTTTCCTTGTGCTTAATCTATTGTTGATCATTAACACTAGCAAAACCAGGTGAAATGGTTGTAATTATTCATTGACTGATTTCCCTCTGAATTATTAACTGGACGACTCCAAAAGCATCTGTCACCTGGACTGTCCTGCTCTCCACCTGTCACAGACCTTCCCACTGTTCTCTCCACTTCTCCCCTCTGTAATTAACATACATTTGTTTTCCACTGTTTCAATCCTGCTGAATGGTTATCGACTTCCAAAGTTATCCTTTTCTTCTCTCTCTCTGTCTCTCTCTGCATAAAATGCTGCCAGAGTATTTTGGGTGAAATTGTTATTTATCTCATTACCAAACCCAGAGTTTACAAACTATGAAATACAGTAGCTGACACATTTTATTAGGTACCTTCTTTACCTAATAGAGTGGCAGCTGCACTCATGTTTGTGGTCTTCTGCTGCAGCCCATTCATTTCAAGGTTCAATGTGTTGTGCATTCAGAGATGCTCTGTTGCATACCACTCTAGAGACAGTTGTGCGTGAAAAATCCCAGGAGATCAGCAATTTTTGAGATTCTCAAACCACCATGTCTACCACCAGCAATCATTCCACAGTCAAAGTCACTTAGATAATATTTCTTCTCCATTCTAATATTTGGTCTGAACAACAACTGAACCTCTTGACCATGTCTGCATACTTTTGTACATTGAGTCGCCACCACATGATTGGCTGCTTAGATATTTGCATTAATGAGCAGATGTACAGGTGCATGAAATAAAGTGGCCACTGAGTGTAGCTGGCCGATACACACAAGTAAAACCTACAAAGTACTTAGGAAACATGAGAATGCTAATGCTGGTATCTGGAGCAACAAACAAATTGCTGGAGAACATAATGGATCAAGCAGCATTTGTTGGTGGAGAGGAAACGTTGATGTTTCAGGTTGAAACCTGGCACTAGGACTTTGAATTACTTAATTTTATGACAGCGATTCAGGGGCATTTGGAAGGCATAATGGGTGATATTTCTTTTCAGAGTATTTTCTTGCTCTCCATTGCCCTTTGTGAATTTATAGAGTCCAGAAGAATGCCAGTATTTTCCTAGTGTCCTGAAAGTTTCTGTAGGAAACAAGATTAATGAAAGCTTATTTATTTTACACACAAGGCTTTTGCAGCTGCAATGCAAAAACCATTGTGTTCAGTCCATTAATAGTCTTGTCTTTTTCTATCTCCCTCAATTTTTGACTATGCATTCCTACACTGCTCTATTTCTGGGCTATTGCATGTCCCAGGTTATGACTGCACATTCAGTTACTACTGTCTGAAGCTTCAGGATTTGCTTCCAAACTCTTTGCCTTTTGCAGTCCTGATACAGGGTTTTCATCTAAAACACGAGCAATTCCTCTTAGCCATGTTGCTTGACCCGCTGAATTGCTTCATCAGGTGATTGTTCCAAGTTCTAACATTTTGCATTCTCTTGTGTCTCATCTGTCTTTGCCTCTTCCCTTTCCTCTGAGCTGCTCCTTAAGGTGCACCTCTTTGATTAAACTTTGATCATCAGCCCTTCTATTTTCTAACCTGGCTCAACATCTTATTTTGGTTGGCAAAGTTCCAGTAAAACATGTTAGGACATTTTGCAGCATTAAAGGTACCAAACAAATATGTGTTGTATCTGTCAGCCTTGAGAATATGCCTTCCTGAACTCCCTAACAAGGTATTTATTTTTGACTGAGTAGAAAAATAGTTTTGAACCATAATATTTTTAAATGTAATCTTTCCCTTTGGTGAGCCAGAGAGAGCTAACAATGTCAATTTTCTGCTCACCCTGTAAGATATCCTTAAGTTATGGATAAAAATTAAGCACCTTATCAGAAAGCAAATTCTAAAATCAATGGAGAGAATTGTTGTCCATTTGTTGATGCCAACAAGAGAAATATAGGTTCATTGCATTTTCATCTGCAGTTACTGACTGTATGTTATTGGCTGCTATTAATTTAAGTGGAATAGTAGTCCAAAATCAATTAGATAGATTGTGTCCAGAAGGCACAACTTTGTGTAATTAGATTGGACTTGGGATACAATTGCTGTTTGTAAAATGACATTGGAGTTATAAGTTGCAAAAGAACACAATCTCAGTTACAAGTGACCCAGTTTATGGTTGTCTATTTAACGGTAATTCACCTTTACAGAATTCACAAATCATTACCCAAAAAATTGAGGTCTGCAATAAAATTTGCTCTTGTGTAATTTAGATGGAAAAGAATGTATTTTTAATTGTGTTTCATTACAAGGCTTCATATTATGCAAAATTGCAAGATGGACAGTTTTCTATGAAAAACCTCCCCTCATTCATAACAACGGTTAAAAAAATTACACTAGCATCACGAACTATGAGCTTGCTTTAAGTTGGTGGTGCATGTTGGTGTCAATGATAGTTGATGAAATTCAGTGTAGATCTGGATGAAAAATTGAAATATTCTGCAGGTGAACCAAAAACATTGATTTTGTTAGCTTTTCAGATTGTAGAGAGAATGACTAATCGTCTGGAATAATTAAAGCTGGTGATCCAATAATATATACAGTAAAAGACTTGGATGAGAATTTATGGGGTATGATTAATAAGTTTACAGATGACAGAGCAATTGGTGGAATTGTAGATGGTGAAGAAGTTTATGAAAGTTGGGTGGAGTGATGTCAGATGGAATTTAATCAAGATGTGTGAGGGAAAGTATTTTGGGAAGGCAAATTCTGGTAGGATATTCTGGGACCATGGAAATGTTGATGTTTAGAGAAACCTTAGGGTGCTAGTTCATATCTCCAGGTTTTAACACAGCTGTATAGGGGAGTAAAAATTATTTGGTATCCTTTCAGATGTAGACTAAGGTATTGAATATAACACTAGTGTCATGTTGCAGTTCTACAAAGTTATACTGTACTTAGTGTATTATGTACAGTTCTGGTCACTGCTATGGGAAGGATGTGACAGCAATAGAGACAGTGCAGAAGAGATTCTCCTGATGTTGCCTAGAATGGAGAGTTGTACATTTAGGATGATTAAATTGACTGGGTTTATTTTTACTACTGTGTGGCTGAGGGGTATTTGGAGGTTTACAGATTTACAAGCGGCATAAGTAAAATTATTCCCAGGGCAGGCAAGTTGAGAGATAGTGGGCACAGACTTGAGGCGTGAAGGAAAAATTGCAAAAGGAGATTGGAGGTGTAAGCTTTTCATACAGACGTTAGTGAATATTTGGAATAAGCTGCCACAGGGTGTAGTGGACAGAGAATCCTAAATCCATTCATAACCTACAAGTTCCAGGGCTTCAGAGAAAATGCCATACAGATGAACAGTGTGGCAGTGCTGCATCCTGGGAAGTCACTTTATGTCATCAGACTGGAGAGGGAGTAACAAAGGAGGGACTGGGCTGTGATTCCCAAACCAATCAGCATGAGGATGTCAGATTTCCCTGGCTTGATTAGTCCACCACTGGTGACCATGCTTTCAGCTGCCAAGGTCCCAGACCTTGGAATTTTCTCCAAAAATTGTCCTGAATGCAATCAAGCAACACACACAAAATGCTGGTGGAATGCAGCAGGTCAGGCAACATCTATAGGAAGAAGCGCTGTCGACGTTTCGGGCTGAGAACGTCGATAGCGCTTCTCCCTATAGATGCTGCCTGACCTGCTGCATTCCACCAGCATTTTGTGTGTTGCTTGAATTTCCAGCATCGGCAGATTTCCTCGTGTTTGCCTGAATGCAATCAAACTAGTTTTGCAAACCTAGCTCTGACCAAGCTTTTAGTCTGCTTGATACAATTTAAAGTCAACATTTTCTTTGATTACCAGTCCAAGTCTTTAAGGGTGCAGATTAACCTCACTATATAATCTAAACTGTTTTACTATGATGTGAATAATAAGTCACCAGACAAGCTTTCTTGCAATGGGTTATATGTACAAGATCAGTAGGTATACATCAATACTGTTCAGAATTTGAAATATGTATTCTTTGCAGCAGTGTTCAATAGCATGCATAACATTAAACTATAACTTTTCCTGCTTCTTTATTGTTCCCAGGGAGCCCACTATCTTGAGTTAGTATTCTTTTGACCTTCATATTGCCTTGAGAATTATGTGCATGGAAAAATGTAAACCTGCAGCCTATTGTGCATGTTCCAGAACTGCCTTCCAAGCTTAACCTTGCTCAGGCATCTAATGTGAATTAGATTTAGTTCTCAATCAAATATATAACTTTGCAAAGATCTCTGTTTCACATTGGCCATTCATTCGATCCTTGCATTTGTTTCACCAGGAAATAACCAGCACTTTGGCTCCGATGGGAGAACTATCCTCATCATTCAGTGTCCTGTCGCTAATCGACAGTACCCAGTATCCACATTGCAGGAATGTTATTTTATTGTGTATTTTACTCTTTAGGGAGAACATCTGCTTGGTTAGTTTGGATAAGGTTGCCCATATGTCTCATCCTTCTGTGCTTACCATGAGGTTATACTGTATGTACAGTATATACCTATATACAGTATGTGTGTACTTATGTACGTGTGTATGTGGACTGGGTATTTTGAGCTTGTCTGAAAGCCATTGAATTTATGTATACTTTGTCCAATGCCATCTGTTGCTAGTCGTGTGAATTGACTTGTTTCAGATGTTAGCACCAAGCCCAGTTGATGTTCATAAGGTAGATGGAACTTGATTCACACATGAGAAAATCTGCAGATGCTGGAAATCCAAAGCAACACGTAGAAAATGCTGGAGGAACTCAGCAGGCCAGGCAGCATCTATAGAAAAGAGTAAACAGGCTGAGACCCTTCATCAGGACTGGGAGACCCTTCACCCAGTCCTGTTGATGGGTCTCAGCCTAGAACGTCGACTGTTTACTCTTTTCCCTTTATTGCTGCCTAGCCTGCTGAGTTCCTCCAGCATTTTGTGTGTTGGGCTTACCTCCCCTTGGGCATAGGCCAGTTTACTTGATAAAAGTGGAACACTGACTTGGAACGAGATGTTATGTGGACTGACCTTGCTTAATTTGAGGTTATGTTATTCAGGGTGGGGAAAATAAATACCATTGAGAGAGACTTTAAAAACATGTATCATTGTAGTAGAAAATGCAATATGATTGCATCAAAGCAATGTCTAGCAGTACTTGATCCTTGACAGTATAATATTAATCCATGCACTCTATGACTAATTTCACTGTTTAATTTTCTGAATAGAAGCAAGTAAAATGAAAAGTTACCAGCATTCTTTCCTGAAGGACATGTTCCACCCCATCCCATATGATGCTTTAGCATAGCATTAAAAACACAAACATTCAGAAACATGAGAAAATCTCCAGTTGCTGGAAAACCGAGCAACACATAGAAAATGCTGGAGGAATTCAGCAGGCCAGGCAGCATTTATGGAAAACAGTAAATAGTTGGCATTTTGGGCTGAGACCTTTCATCAGGACTAGAAAGGAAGTGGAGAAGTTAGAGTAAGAAGGTGGCATGATGAGGCCACACTCAGTTTAGAAGAGCAACACCTTATGTTCCATCTGGGTAGCCTCTTACCAGATGGCATGAACGTCAATTTCTCTAACTTCCAATAATTGTACCCCTACCCTCCTCTCCTTCACCATTCCCTAGTCCTGTTTCCCTCTCTCATCTTATCTCCTTACTTGCCCATCAACTCCCTCTGGTGCTCTTCCCCCTTCCCTTTCTTCCATGGCCTTCTGTCCTCACCTATCATATTCCTCCTTTTCCAGTCTTTTATCTCTTACACCAATCAACTGCCCAGCACTTTACTTCACCCCTCCCCATTTCACCTATCTCCTACTGCCTTGTACTTCTTCCTCCCCTTCCTCCACCACCTTATTCTGACTTCTCCCTTTCCTTCCTAGTCCTGATGAAGGGTCTCGGCCTGAAATGTCAACTGTTTACACTAACAATCAAAGTTAATTTCGACTACTAAATGTGCATACAAGTGAAATATCCTTTTTTACTTCCTCTCCCTTTCCTTTCCAGTTATGAGACATTGACCACTGATCATTTACTTATGAGCGTTTTGCTTATGTGATCTTTCTGATCCCAAAGTGATGAGTTGGTTGTATTTACACTCACTGTATATCAGGCTATGTGAAAATATTAAAGATACTCAGTAGAAAGGACAATTGCAGGTAGTCTGTTTTATTAGCCTGACTAATGGCCAGTTACAAATACAAGATTCAGAAATCTTACGGCAGAAACCTGAATCATCAGCTTGGAAAGTGTATCTGTGTAAATTATTTATCATCCAGGAATAAATTTATAGCTTAATTTATGAAATAAAAATCAAACTGCTTATTCATGAATAAAGTATGAAAATGATTTCACCAATTCCATAAAATTTTCTTTGTGAAACTATAATGATTCTTTCATCATCTTAAAGGATCATTGAGTCTTGGAATAGCTGAAACTGATTCCTGAAGTTAAACGTGACAAACCTCATTAAATTTGCATGTATTCATTTTATGCTAATCACTGTCCTCTGATTGATATTTGATTCGAGGTAATAGAGTTTTATGACTTTCCAATTTGTGGAATGTGTTCTGTCTGTCATGGTGCTCAGTAGCCTTTGTTGCACATTAGTTAAAGTCTGAAATATGTTGCCAACTGACCTTCAGTTCCCATTTGCAGTGGTGAACTTGTGGTGTCATGCATCATGAAGATTTTGGCGGAGAAGGAAAGAGATGCATCCAATGCTCACAGTTCTTGTGGTGGGACAAAAAAAAATCCCAACTTTCTGTTTTAAGGAAGACTGAGAAAGGGTTAAATAGTTGTATTAAATCCATCGAAGTTCTTGAATTACTAACCCTTCTCTCTGATCTCCTTGTGCTAAGCTTAGCCAAGGGAAGTACCCTCCCTGTACCTATGCCAGCATACCTTCTGCTCTGGTCTGTTAGCTGAGGTTAAGTACTTCATGTCGGGGAGAGGCTTCAGACTGTGAGACGTTAAGAATGCTTCCAACCAATCACCGTGCTTTGAAAGATTTTTATCGGCAACCAGGAAACAATGTGTTGACTTAGATTGTGCTCTGGCAGATTAGCTCCTGTGAGGCTTAACATTTCAGATGGTTCCACTTCCTGCCTCAGTTTTATCTGTTGACTCAGCTAATGCTCGTCATGTGAAGCAAACTGGGGAAGATACATTATTTCATATGATAGACTTGGGACTAGCCACGGCCATCCATTATGTGATTTCACATTACACAGTGTTCCTGGAGGCAAAGAAAACCGATAAAGATTGCACAGAATCCGTCAGTGCCACAGTGTAGAATATTACTGTGATTTAACTCCAACCAAATGAGTTAACCTCTTAGCTCTTCCATGGTGACCCAGTTGCTGCTAGTAAAGCTCCTATAATTTGGCATCCTTGGGACTTTGGGGTGCCTTACTCGATATTGGGTGTTGATTTTATTAATATCCAAACAATTTTATTTCTGTATTGTTACATGGTACCCAGTCATACAATAAATGTTCTAGCGAACCGTTTGAGTTCTAAAGGGATGAGAAAAATACAGCACACTGATCTCTGATTTCAGCTCTGATCACTCACCCAGGCTTCCACACTGGAAGCCCAGCTCACATTCAGACTAATAAATTAGCGAGCTGACAAATCATCAGCATTTGTAAGCTATCAGATGCTGGATTATTGGAAAGTTACCATATCTAGATGCTGTTTTGTAATCTCCAGGTTTTTCGCGCTACAATTCATTGTGCATATCTGGCTGCAGTGTACTTGTGGAATTCCTTGAAGGGGACACTAAGTGTGGGAGAAAATTGCAAGTCACTTGTTGTTGCATGGACAACTTCAGTTGGTCTGCAACCAAGAGTTCTAGGAAATCTTTCAACCTATGGGCTCATGTTTAATGATTGGTGCAAAGATAAAAATTCCTCCTTTATTGGCTAAAATAAACCAATTAAAAAGCAGGGTATTAATCATCTAAACTTGGGCAGACTTCAAACCACTTGGTCTCCAAAGAGCAGAAGTGAAAGTACAGAACTTGCTGGTTGCAGAGAAAAGCTAGTAGACCCTACAGACTGAGAACCTCGGGTCCTTCCCGTCCTACTGCCCTTTAAAGAACTGTATAAGTTTGCAATTCAGGCCTTTTTTGACATCGTAAAATGTAAATGTTTCATTGTTGGTGACATTGCCTTAGCTGCAAAGAGCCAAATTCTGTCTTTAAACCATCCTTTAGAATGCTCCTTAAAATCCATCTTAGTGTATGACGCTTTTGGCTATATCTCACTGTAGGCTGGTATGAAGATATCACAAAATGAGAAAACCTGTAGATGCAGGAATTCCAGAGCAACATCTATCGAAAAGAGTAAACAGTTGAAGGGTCTCTGACCAAAATGCCGGCTGTTGACTCTTTTCCGTAGATGCTGCCTGGCCTGCTGAGTTCCTCCAGGATTTGTGTTGCTTTGGTATGAAGGCATGCTACTTACATTCCTGTAAAGCCCCCTGAGATATTTGCCAGTTTGAGGCTGTATTTTTTTTATCAATGCATCTTCCTTGGACCATTGTGAAGGCAGGTCCAAAGTTGTGAGAAGTTTGATGAGAGATTATTAATGACACAATAATTCAGATAATAACTATTACAAATGTGCCACATATCTACTCTGCAACAGGCTACTCATTGATAGAACATGAACATTGTTTTTTGTCGTAAAAGGAGCTGAAGTTAGGATTGCTGATTAAGCTAATTTATTAACACGCATCGAAGATTGCATACAGTGGATGTGTTTCAATTAAATTCACACATGCTGAGCAAATTTGAATCGAACAACTAATTTTACTTGTCTGTATTTTAATAACTTGACTACAAAAACATGTTTAACCATTTTATTTCAACTTCATAGAGTATGACTTGACATTAGCATTCACCAAGGGATTTGGTTCAGGCATATAATTCCCCACTGAAGGCCCTGCTGTTTTCTGCTTCAGTAATTCCACTAAGTTTTAAAAGAGGGCACTGCATTAACTTCTCACTTCAAGGGTTCCTTGACCAATTTTGCAGGAAGCCACTGCTGCTTTGAGATTTTTTTTTCTGCATTAAACCCCTCTTATGTAGTTCCCTAAGGAGGGCATTATGAACTCTTAGCAAGGAACTAGAATTGGACATTTGACATATTGAACATGTGACATCTCCAGGTATGTAATCATAATTCCCTGTTCTCATTAGTGTTGCATGAATTCCGCAATATCAACAATACCTAAGTCACTGCCTTTGCTCATCTGCTGAAACTTTCATTCTTGCATTTTGAGATCTCTACGTCGTCCAACCTACTTATAGTTTATAGAAAGTACAGCAGTGGATGGGCCATTTGGTTCATGATGTTGTGCTGATCTTGATGCCAGTTTATCTTAAATGTCTTCCTCCTGTGTATTATCCATATCCCTCCATTCCTTTCATATTCATGTGTCTATCTAAAAGCCTCTTAAACTTCACCAAGCTGCGACCCCTCATTGTTCATTTCAGGCACTAACTATGTGTGTGTGCAAAAAAAGAAACGCTTGTCCCTCGTTGCCTTTAAATATCTCCCCTCTAACCTTAAAAGCATGTGCTTTATTGTTCAACATTTCTGAAACGATTCTGACTGTCCATGCTTCTTATAATTTAAAAAACCTCTGGTCTCTCCTCCACCTCTGATGCTTTAGGGAGAACAACTCAAGATGGTCCAAACATTCCTTGTAGCATATGCCCTCTAATCCAGGCCGCATCCTACTAAACCTAATCAGTACCTTCTCCACAGTCTCAACATCCTTTCTATACTGGGGAGACAAGAAATTAATGTAACAGGGTGACAAGAAATTAATGCCAAGTTGGTCTGATATAAGTTTACTGTAGTTTCAGGCTGACTTCCTTAATCTTATACTCAGCATCCCTACCAATGGTGGCAAGCATGCCATACTGCCTTCTTTACCATCTTATTCACTTGCTGATGCACTTTTTGTGATTTATAGACTAAAACTCTTAAGATCCCTTTGTACCTTAGTGCTGTTAAGGGGCCTGACATTAACTGGATACTTTGTTCTTTTATTTGACCTTGCAAAGTAAAACATCTCGCACTTGCCTGGGTTAATCTCCATCTGCTTCTTCTTTTCCTATATCTGCACTGTAAAAATTTGAGGATAACTGAAGTTGTGCTGCCCATGTTCAAATGTGCTGCCCATGTTCAAATGTGCTGCCAAGCTCTGTAGGCCCATTGCCCCCCAGCATGGCTCCTGGAGAGGTTCATCATGAAAACAGTTTCTTGAGCTCACCAAGTTCACTGCCCATCGACCACCCACTTGCACCATTCGTACATTCAATTCATGATCTTTCTCCCTACACTTACCATCAACTCTTTGAGATTTTACTGTGACTGACACATGGGGGGCAATTTACAATAGGCAATTTACCTGTGTGGGAGGAAACTGGGGCACTGCGGGGAAATTCACGTAGTCACAAAGAGAATGTGCAGACAGCACTTGAGGTCTGGATTGAACCAGGGTCTCAATCAGAATCAGTTTTCTTATTGCTAACAATTTCATCTTTTGGCAACAGTACAGTGTAATACATAAAATATGCAATACAGTCAGTATCCGCGGGGGATTGGTTCCAGGACCCCCGCGGAAACCAAAATCCGCGGATGCTCAAGTGCTCTATATAAAATCGCATGGTATTTGCATATAACCTACACACCTCCTCCCGTATACTTTAAATCATCTCTGTATTACTTATAATATCTAACACAATGTAAATGCTATGTAAATAGTTGTTATACTGTATTGTTTAGGGAATAATGACAAGAAAAAAAAGTCTATACATAGTCAATACAGGTGCAACCATTGTAGCTTTTTTGGGAATGCTGATGCTGCCTCGGCATCGGCCGATGCCAATTGTCCCATGATCTTTAAGTTCTTGAGGCTGTAGCACTTTACATAGCTAGCCAGCTATCCCTTACTAGCCTTAAACTCCTTCCTGTCGCTCACAACACAAGTAGCGAACGAACGAGATGCGAGGTGAACAATGCTCAAACGACAAGTGCTGGAGCGAGACTGAGGATCTGTGAAATGGCGGGAGGCTACAGCAGGGTATGCCTACACATCACTTCACTTGCATGAATTCAGTGTATTGCTCGGCACATGGCGAATTCGAGTTCTGCTTTTTGGAACGATCTGGAATTTTTTTTCAAGTATTTTCGATCCGCGGATACGGAGGGCCAACTGTACATTATAATAAGAAATAAGAAATATGTTTAAGAAATCAAATGAAATAAGTAGTGAAAAAAGAGCAAAATTTTTGAGGTAGCTTTCATGGGTTCATTGTCCGTTCAGGACTCAGATGGCGGGGCAGAGAAGATGTTCATCGAATGTTGAGTGTATACCTTCAGGTTCCTGTACCTCTTCTGTGATGGTAGCAATGAGAAGAGCTGGCTCTGGCACTGAGAGATAGTGGCTCTATAATTAGCAGCACTGTGCCACCCAGGCTCCCAGTTAAGCAGGGTTTTAAGTGCTTTGTCCTTACTTTCTAATCGATCATCTTGTCTTTCCCTATTTCTGTAAACACCTCAAGCTCCACAACCCTGCAACATCTGTGCAATTCTTCAGTTCTGGTCTCATTCACAGTTGTGTTTTCAGCTGCCAATCCCCTTCCAATCAACAGAATAGCATCCCTGCCGTATTCCTTCTTTGAATCTTTGCTCAAAATGCATCTTCTTTGACCAAAGTGGGTGTTTCCCAAATGTCCCGACGGATGTCTTGGGTTTACAATTAATTGAAGGAATAGTAAAAGATCTCTGAGTGTGTGCCTTGCTGAAGAACTTGCAATTGATAGTGTTCTTATTTAGTAATTGGCCATGTGCATCTAAATATTAGCTGTCCCAAGCTTGAGGACTCTGTCAGACCAAATTAATACGGTTCAGTTTCTAGACCTGCAGTGCACCTGTGGGGAAGACCGGTCAGTGGGGTGTCACTGCATCCAGGTGTTGAGCTGCATTCATCCAGGTAAGTGGAGACCATTTCATCACACTCCCAGTTGTGAGGGGTCTTACCAACTGCAGAATATCCAGCCTTCGATGTTATAAATGACAGTCATAGAATCGCTCAGCACAGAAACAGGACCTTCAGGCCACCACATTCATCCTCACCTTTTTTTGCCCATCTACACTGATCTAATTTATGGGCAAAGTCAGCCTTGTATAAATCTCTATTCACTTTAATGTTGCCCTCCCCTCCCCCTCATCCAATCACCTTTCTTCCACCATTCCATCAAACCATTTAGACAGATCTGAAGCCTTGAAGAGTTGTTTAAATTTTTACTTCAAAGATCTCATTGTAACATTTGAATTTTCTCAGAATTATAATATATAAAAACGATAGCAAAATCTTAATTTATTTATTTGAATTCAACTATGATAAAACTGCACTTCAAAAGTGCTTCTTGACTGACTTGTCCTGTGGTCATAAAGTGCTATACAAATGCAAGTCTTTACCTTTTTCTCCTTTGTTCTCGGGGTGGCATGGTATCGTAGTACCGGCAACCGGGGTTCAACTCCCAGCGTGCCTGTAAGGAGTTTGTATGTTCTCTCCATGACCACGTGGGTTTCCTCCCACAATCCTAAGATACAGTGGTTGGTAGGTTAAACCGGTATGGAGTTTGTATGTTCACCCCCATGACCATGTGAATTTCCTCCCACAGACCAAAGACCTACCAGTTGGTAGGTTGGTTGGTCATTGTAAATTGTCCTGTGATTAGGCTAGCATTAAATTAGGGGATTGAAGGGCTGGAAGGGCCTATTCCATACTGGTTCTCAATAAATAATCAAATCAATATAAATTTCTGTTGCAAAAATAACTAAATAATGGGACTATCAGAGTTTCTTTAAACAAATGCAGAGTTACATATTTAGTTTCGTAATTTATAAATCATATTTATACCTTTTAGTGGTGAACATCTTTGTGAATGGTGATTGTAGTGGTTGCATCTCAGATTTTCTGTGTATCATAGAACTGAATCAACAGCAAATTTCAGCTGTGTTGGTTTCTGTTTGGGTTCGTGACAGGCCAAGTGGGAAATTAAGCCATAAATTAAACCCTTTCAATTAAGCAGTTAGAGCACAACTGTGGAAACAATTACTAGGTGAAATACTTAATTGGAATTTCTCATTTACAGAAGCAGGATTAAATCATGGTGAAGCATTTAATTTTCCCTTCATCTCGTGAATATACTTTTGCACAAATGCCAGCTTGTATTAACTTCTCCGATCACCAGGTCATTGCACTGTTTACCTACAGTGATGCTGACAGTTAATAACGGAGACAAATTCCTGCTACTCAGTTTATGGATTGAAGCAGGTCCCACGCACAGGGATTACTTACAGTTTTAGCTGCATATTGGGCAGTGACAAATCTTTGGGCAAGATTGCTTATCATCCCCTCCCCACCTTAATTTATCTGTGGGTATTCAAGCCAAAATTGAGAAAAAATTACTAGTTCTAATCCCACAATCTGTTCCATGTTTAAACTGCTCATATAATCTCTGCTGTCATATAGATCCATAATATTCTAACATCCATACATATGTTCATTGAAAAAGTCATAGGGCATTTTGTCTGGGAATTCCAATGGACAATGCTCAGCTTGGCCCCTTAAATTTCCGGGTAAACTGTTGTAATACTTGTAATACTAAGCAGCACAGTGACTTGGATACACCAGCTTCCTAGTGCAGTACTAATAAATATTCTGCATTGCTGCGCTCAGTGTTGAAGATGTGACTGCGTACAGATAGCAGCACAGTGGTGCCTCACAGATCCAGCAACCTGGCTTCGGTCCTGATCTTGGGTTCTGACCGTTGTGGAGTTTGCACATTCCCTCGTGACCATGTTGATTTCCTCCAGCTGCTCAGGATTCCTGCCAGGTCCCAAAGATGTGTAGGTCAGTAGGTTAACTGGCTGCTGTAAATAGTCCCTGTTAAATAGGTGAGTGTAGGAATCTGACTGCAGTTACTGGAAGTGTGGGGAGAAAAGAAATAGGATTGGTAAGGAGATGCTGGAGTATTTCGGCCCGAAATGTTGACTGTACTTTTTTCCATAGATGCTGCCTGGCCTGCTGAGTTCCTCCATCATTTTGTATGTGTTGACAAATGGTTGGTATGGACTGAGTGGGCCGAATGGACTGTTTCATTGCTGTGTGACTGAGACTAAGGATGCAGTTTGCACAGAACACTGAATTTATCTGTTTTGACCATCTACAAAGCACAAATGAAAAAACAATTTTTAAAAATCCATTAAGTTGCATTTTGCACTTATGGTGCTCACATTGGAGTTAACATGTAGCCAATTTCCCAGTCACTAACACTTGAATATTTTTGTTACTTCCAAATGTTTATCTGTTTACTTTCATGCCTATTTTAACATAACCCAGAGGACAAATTGCAAAAACTTATTCATTTAGTGAAATAAAACTGCATTTCTATATTTTTTAGCAAAGTGGCAAGGGTATATGAAATTGTGATGGATTAAAGTGATTACATGAGCGCCTTAGCTTCTGTTTTTACGTTCAGTAAGATTTAGGAAGTATATTAAACAGAGAAGGATGGTGCCTCTGCTCATGATGCTGGTTCAACTTCTACATTAAAATGAAATAACCCACATACTGCTATCACATCTATGTTGACAATAAAAATCTAAGACCTTAATTTCTGATCTGAAAATGACTTAGAGAACAGGTAGAAAGAAACTGTTCAAAGTCTGCAAGGTTGGGTTTAGAATGTGGAGGGTGGTGTGGATCATATTCTAGTTTTGAAGAGACACAAGACAAGCTAGGTTTGAGCTCCTCGGAGCAGAAGGGGCTGGGGTGCCTGCTGATGGATTTATACAAAATTATGAGAGGCATGGATAGTTAGATGGGAAGAAACTTTTCTCCATTGCAAATATCTAAAGCTGAGAGATATGAGTTTAAGATAATGACTCTGGGCATGTACTCACTGGAGCTTAGAAGAGTGGAGGGGGGATCTTATCGAAACCCTATTGAATATTTAAAGGCCTAGATACAGTAGACATGGAGAGGATGTTTCCAATAATGGGAGAGCCTAGGACCAGAGGGCATAGCCTTAGAATAGAAGGATTTCCCTTTAGAAAAGATGAGAAAGAATTTCTTTAGCTAGAGGATGGTGTATCTGTGGAGGCCAAGTCATTGCGTATATTTAAAGTGAAGGTTGATACATTCTTGATTAGAAAGGGTATCAAATGTTACAGGGAAAGGCAGGAAAATACATCAGCCGCGATTAAATGTTGGAGCAGCCTTGATGGGCTGAATAGCCTAATTATGCTCCTATGTCTTATGGCATTATAATGGGTAAGACATTGAGAGGAGATATGAGGATGATTTTTTTTCACATTGAGGGATCCGTAATCTGGACTGCACCGTCAGAGCTTGTGGGGGGAAACAGAAGTAGGTATCTAGGTGAGCATCTGGTCTACAGCCTTCAAAACCCTGCTGGATCAAATGCTGGTTAACGGCATGGATATGATGGGCCAAAGGGCCTGTTTCTGTGCACGCTTTGATTCTTTGGCTAAACACCTGCAGGTTGCAGAGGGAGAGTACCTCTGATCTCAATACAGCTATCAAAAGTGTTACTTGTCTAAATCTTGGAGAAAATTAATTAGTAGATGTAGGAACTGTGCTTCAGAAAAGCAGCTTCCACCATCAAAGTCCTCTACCACCCAAGAGATGTCCTTTTCTCATTGTTACCGTCAGGAAGAGATACTAAAGCCCGAAGGCACACACTCAGTGAATCAGAAACAGCTTCTTTCCCTCTGCCATCTGATTGCTAATTGGACATTGAACCCATGAACACTACCTCACCACTTTTAAAAAAAATTTCTGTTTTTGCACTACCTATCTTAATTTAACTATTTAATGTACATATATTCTTACTATAATTCAGTTTTTTTCTATACTTATCATATATTTATCATTTATATTGTGCTGCTATTGCAAAGTTAATAAATTTCACAACATATGCCAGTGATATTAAACCTGATTCTGATTTTGTATGGGGCCAGTGAAGCTGACAGTGATGTTTTGTAACACACACAAAATGCTGGAGTAACTCAGCATGTCAGGTAGTGTCTATGGAAAGGAATAAAGAGTAGACGTTTTGGGCTGAACCCCTTCTTCAGGACTGGATAGGAAGGGGAAGAAAGCTGAATAAGAAGGTGAGGAGGAGGGGAAGGAGTACCTTGTGTGAGAGCGATAAGTGTAAAGGAGGTGTGGATGGAGGTGAATGGTGGGGGATTGTGTGGGGATGGGTTTGTTATACTGGGGTGAAACTAGTTGTGTCATTAGAAAGGGGATGGATTACTGGAGAAAAATCAATACTGGAGTTGTGATAAGTGACAAGAGAAAATGTAGCCATGTGTGAATGACAATGCCATATTCACTTTTGCAGAGCCATGGGGGATGTACATGGAAAAAAATCAATAGCTGGAAGTCAATAGTGTGTGTTACTTAAAGTTGTTGAAATGGTGGTTTAAGAGTGAAAGTCATGTTCAGGTGGTTTTGTAAGTTAATAGATGCACCATTGAAGTTAACTCTTCCTCATATAAATGCAGTCAGGGGAAGTATATTGTAAGAAGTGTGAAGCTTTATTTGAACATAGAAATTAAGAGGAGGACCAGGCCACTTTGCCCTTAAGGCCTATTCTGGAATTCAGTCGGATAATGGTTGCTCTAGATGTAACTTTAACTTCACATTCCTGCTCACCCACGGTAAACCTTCACCCCCTTATAAAGAAAATGTCAACCTCTGTCTTTGAAATATTCACAGCAATTTCATTACCTCCAGTGACAGCACATCAATAATAATTGCATATTAGTCATGCACTTTGGGACTACCTCAGGGCATGATAGGTATATATATTATCCATCAAACGTAGCACTTGGAAATAAACCAAGAAATGTAAAATGGACTTTTTTCTGTCCTTTGAGGAAAAGAACTCCAAAAATTCAAAACTTTCTTGGAGAAAGGAAAAGTTTCTTTAGTACATAAGAGAGCTTCCAGATGCTGCAAATCTTGAGGACCAGTCACAAACTGCTGGAGGAATTAACAGGACCGTTTTAAACAGTTGAATTAAGTTTGCTGCTGCTTTTCAGAAAGATTCCTAGATTTTTTTCCAGGCCAGAAATGACTAATATGAGGAGGATAATTTAAGGAGATTGGAGGAACCTACAGGGTGGATATCACAGGCTTTTTTTTTTACATGGAAAGTGGTGGATGAGTGGAATGTGAAGCCAAGAGCGATGGTAGAGACAGATACATTAGGGACATTTCAGAGACTTTTAGATAGGCACATGGATGAAAAAAAATGAAGAGCTAAGAGAGAGGGAAGGGTTGGCTTAACCTTGGAATAGGTTAAAGGGAGGGCACAACATAGTGGACCGAAGGGTCTCTGCTGTTCTATACTTCAACAGGTCAGGCAGCATCTACAGAGAGGAAAAATCAGTCGATGTTTCCAGCTGAGACCCTCATCAATTTCATCAGCGTCTCAGCTGAAACATTGACTGTTTATTCCTCTCTATAGATGCTGCCATTACTGCTGAGTTTCTCCAGTATTTTGTGTGCATTCCTTAGCATCTCTCCTAAATGGGGAACCCCTTGATTTTTAATAGTGACCTCCATTTCCAGATTCCCGCTCATTTATCCCCACTTCTGTGCTGTCATCATGTTCAGGATCCTGTATGTTTCATGAGTTTCCCCTGTCTCAGTTCTGTCCGGAAGATTTAAAGTTCAAAGTAATATTTATTAGAGTACATATATGAAACCACTTACAACCCTGAGATTCTTTTTCTGTGGGCATACTTAGCAAATCTATAGAACAGTAACTGTATACTGTAAACATCAGAAACTATAATCTGTAAGCAAACTGTGCAAAAGCAGATATAAATAAATAGCAATAAATAACGAGCATGAAATAACAATATAATGGAGTTCTTAAATAAGTTTAGCTATTCCCTTTTATTCAAAAGCTTGATGGTTGAGGGGTAGTAACTGCCCTTGAACTTGGTGGTGTGAGTCCTGAGGCACCTTGTCCCTTCTACCTGATTGTAGCAGTGAGGAAAGAGCATGGCCCGGCTGGTGCGGACCTTTGGTGGATGCTGTTTTTCTACAGCAACATTTCATGTAGATGCTCTCAATGGTTGGGAGGGTTTTACCTGTGATGTACTGGGCCAAATCCACTTCCTTTTGTAAGATTTTCCACTCAAAGGCATTGGTATTTCCATAGCAGGCCATAATGCGGCCAGTCAGCATGCTTTCCACCACACATCTACAGAAGTTAGCCAATTATTTTTGATGGAATTCCGAGCCTCTGTAGATCCCCAAGGAAGTAAAGGTGTGGTCATGCTTTCTTCGCAATAATATTTATATGATAGGTCTAGGACAGGTCCTCTGAGATAATGACACCCAGAAATTTAAAGTTACTTACCTTCTCCACCTCTGATCCTCCGATGATTACTGGCTCATGGACCTCTGGTTTCCCTCTCCTAACGTCTACAATCAGTGTTTTGGTCTTATTGACATTGAATGAGAGGTTGTTGTTATTACACCACTCAGCCAAGTTTTCAGTCTCCCTCCTGTATGCTGATTCATCATCCCCTTTGATACAGCCCACAACAGTGGTGTCATCAGCAAACTTGGTGTTGGAGCTGTAGTTAGCCACACAGTCATATGTGTAAAGGCAGTAGAGCAGGGGGATAAGTACACATCCCTGCAGTGTTCCTGTGCTGATGGAGATTGTGGAGGAGATGTTTTTGGCAAGGTGAACTGACTGGAGTTTGCAAGTGAGGAAATCCAGTATCCAATTGCACAAGGGGTATTGAGGCCCAGCTATTGGAGTTTACTGATTAGTTTTGAGGGCATAATGGTATTAAATGCTGAGTTGTAATCGATAACGAGCATCCTGATGCACGCATCTTTGCTGTCCAGATGTTCCAGAGTTGTGTGAAGAGCCTACAAGATAGCATCTTGGACTTCATCACTCAGATGAGATTGTGAGTTGCAGTTGGTGGTTTTTGCAGTTGGTTGAGAGGTGGTTATTATGTGGGATGTAGAGTGTTTTCTGGTTGCGACCATGGGGGTTCAGAAGGTGTGTGGTGGGGTGTGCTGTCAGCTGATGCTGGATGATGTTGAGGGATATCTACGACCATAAAAGGGTGAAAAGGGTTTTTCTCTGTGCAGCTTTTCACCCAATTCAAGTCCTGTGGCAATGGGAGAGGGGCAGAGCAACAGGTGGAGGTAGTTACTGGCAGTCATAGCTTCAAATCTGCACCTGGGTACTTTGGTCATCTGACTCTGACCCTGGGGCAATGGAGTAGTTCGGTGTGTCCCATGTGACTGAGCAGTTCTGTTCAGGATCAGCACTGCTCACCCTCAAATGGAGGGACTAGAAAAGGTGTCTCAAAAATTACCTGCCCCAAGCCAACTAGCTAGCGTACCGCGGCTGACAGGTTTTACCCACCAGTGGTCGAAAACACGTTACAAAGAAAATGATTTTTGGAACATGGAACGTTGGAACCTTTATGGACAATGAAAACAGCACAAGACATGAGTGAAGGATGGCTCTGATAACATGAGAGTTGGCTCGCTACCAAGTTGATATTGCTGCCCTTAGTGAAACCAAACTAGTAGAAAATGAATCCATCACAGAGCCCAAAGGAGGTTACAGCCTCTTCTGGAAGGGCAAGTCAGTGAGCGAAGACCAAATCCATGGTGTAGGACTCGCAATCAAAACCTCAATCCTGCACCAATTACCAGACCTTTCAACCTGCATTAATGAGTGACTGAAGAAACTTTGATTTCCTCTCAACCCATCTCATCACATCACAGTCATCAGTTCCGGCACACCCACTATGACCTGCAGTGAAGACGTCAAGGAAAACTTCTACTGACAACTTGATCAAATTGTGAAATCAACACCTCCAGGAGACAGACTACTTCTGCTTGGTGACTTTTCTGTGAGGGTTGGCAAAGACTACAGAAATGGGAAAGGGGTGCTGGGTCTGCATGGTGTTGATAAAATGAACTGTAACGTTCTGCCGCTGCTGTTGAGTCTCTGTGCTGCAAGCAGTCTGGTTATCTCCAACACCCTGTTCAAGCAAGCTGACAAATACAAGATAACATGGAGGCATCTGAGATCCAAACAGTGGCACCTGATACATTTTGTCATCAATTGGAGGCAGGTTGCTGGTGAATTCAGGAAGATGAGCAATGCACAGAGCAGAGTGTTGGACTGATCATCGGCTGGTTGGATCGATTCTTACAATAGATATTCCTCCTAAGCATCCCTTTTATTGACAGATAGTAAAACCATGCACAGGGCGAGGAGTAACATCAATGAGAGATGGAGAGAACACTGTGGTAGCCTACTCAACATGTCGGGTACTGTTGATCAAACCGTGCTTGATCAGATCCCCCAGAAGCCTCTTATCAACACCTTTTTCCTTCCTCCTACCTTGTCTGAAGTCAGGAAGGCCATTTCTCAGATCAACTCTGGTAAGATCCTTGGGAGGGATGGAGTTCTTAATGAGCTCTTTAAGTCAGCAGGTCCACTAGCACTCACAGCATTCCACAACATCCTGACAATCATCTGGGAGGAAGAAGACATGCCTGAGGACTTTAGGGATGCCAAGGGCAAAGGTAGCAGGGCACACATGGCAACTGCCGGGGCATACAATATCTTTCCTGTCCATTGGGGTGGGGGGAGAGGAGAGAATCGTAGCTCACATTATTTTCAACCGCTGATCGCCAGCATGTCAGAGGCGAACCTTCCTCAGGTACAATGTGGCTTTTGACCAGGCCGGAGTCCTATCGATAATGGTTTTCACCGTTTGTCAGATTCAAGAAAGGAATACTGAACAGAATTTGCAACTAAATTCATCTTTGTGGATCTAACCAAAGCCTTCGATATGGTCGCCAGGGAGTTCCTGTGGCAAGTGCTGTCGAAACATAGGTGCCTGTGCAGATTCGTCAATTTCGTCATTCTCTTCCATAATGACGTGAGTGGCTTTTTCTTTGTCAAATGGGGAGACTTCACAGTCATTCAGTATTTCAAGAGGCGTGAAGCCTACTGGTGCCAGCACTGTTTAATCTGTTCCTCGTGCCTAATACACCACGCATTTGGCTCTGTACAACATGGGATATACAGAATGAATGGATCACTTTTTAACTTGTGTTGCTTGAAGTCCCGTATGAAAACAATGAGTAATCTCATTCGAGAAGCCCTACACACTGAGGATTGTACTCTTATGGCCCCCACAGAAACTTCAGCTGCTTATTGATCGGTTTGCAGAAGCCACTCGTCTGTTCAACCTCACCATATCAGCCTACAAAGGACAAAGTCACGTTCCAACCCGGTCCAATCTCTGCTGTCCCGTCACGTCCATCTGCGTCGAAGGTACACAGGTTAGAACAGTGGGGGAATTCAAATACCTCAGAAGTGTTATTTCTAGTGATGGCTCCCTAGAGAAAGAAATCAGCCCTAGGATTTGCAAGGTCAGTCAAGCCCTCAGGCACCTGCGTTCATGTGTACTGAACCAGCGTAACATCTGAAAAGCCATGAAGCTCAAGGCATACAAAGCGGTTGTCCTCAGCAGTGTATTGTATGACTGTGAGACCTGGACTGTATACAGAAAGCACCTTAAAATGCTGGAACCCTTCCATACACGTAGCCTGAGAGCAATCCTGGGCATCCTTTGGCAGGACCGTGTCACCAACTTGGAAATCCTCGAAAGAACAGAGAGCACAGGCATTGAAGCAATGATCCTGCAAGCCCAGCTTCGCTGGACAGGGCATGTTATACACAAGGCGGATTCCAGAGTACACAAACAATTGCTATATGGAGAGTTGTTGCAAGGAAAATGAGACGGGGGCGACCTCGTAAGAGGTGTAAGGACTGTGTGATAGCCAACTTTACGCATGTTGACATTGCACCTAAGCAGTTCGAGTTGAGTGCTCAAGACCGGACTGGATGTAATGCCCTGGTAAGACGAGCCTCCAGCAACTTCGAGAATAGTCTCTGTGTAGATCTGTTCGCTGCTCAAGAGAGGAGAAAAATTGCCACGTCTGTTGCTCCAACGACGTGGGACAGTTTACCTGCCCTTTCTGACAATGTATAGTCTTTCTGGAATTGCACTGCAGAGCCTCCTCAGAACGTACAGTTGGTGAGCGGCACAGAGAAACGTCATTGTCAGAAATGATGGACAACCAACACACACATAAAAGGGTGAACTTGAAATTGTTGGAAATGCCTTGCATTCTTCAAACAAGTTTACAAGCTCAGGATGTTCCATCATGCAGTCACAGCCAAAGGAATCATTTTGAAGTGTGTTTTTGAAGAGGTACCCTTGTTTGCCTGTACTAAGCACTTTGATGTAGTAACCAGTTTCGTCTGGAAGTGATAGAGAAATTTCACCTGCTCTTACTCCATTATTGGCAAGGGATCTTTATATGCAAATACAGCAGGAACCGTAGTTTAATGGCCCATTTGAAGGATGACACCACTGATAGTACAGCATCCCTTCAGTGTTCCTTTTGATTTTGCAATTTGAACCCACAATCTTCTGCCTCAGATGAGAGTCTTGCCAATAAGCTGCCATAAACTGGAGTAGCCCCTTTGAGGCAGTGCCATCATTTGATCATATCCCAACTGGTCTCCCATACAGGTATATTTCTTGCCTGGTCCCTTGTATCATGATGTCATTGTCATCCAGAAATGGAATGGAGTTCAATCTGGAAAACATTTGATCCCTCAAAAGCTGAAACAAGGTTTGATATGGTGGTTAGGTATGCGTATGGTATATGCTTATTTGGGGCATTGAGTTCGAGAGCTGTGAGGTAACGTTGCAGCTGGGTAGAAATCTGGTCAGACCAGACTTGGAGTATTGTGTTCAGTTTTGGTCATTATACGAAGGATGTAGAAAGAGTGCAGAGGAGATTTATCAGGATGCTCCATGGATTAGAAAGCACGTCTTATAGGTTGAGCAAGCTAGGGCTTTTCTCTTTGCAGTAAAGGAGGATGTGAGATGACTTGATAGAGGGGTATAAGATGGTAAGAAGCATTCATAGAGTAGATAGCCAGAGACTTTTTCTCAAGGCAGAAATAGCTAATACGAGGAACATAATTTTAAGATGATTGGAGGAAAGTATGGCCGGGGGGGGGGGATGTTAGTTTTTTTATGCAGAATGTTGGGAGCATGGAACATGCTGCCTGGGGTGGTGGAGGCAGATATGTTCAGGACATTTTAGAGACTCTTTAGGTGGTTACATGGATAAAAGGAAAATGGAGGGCTATATGGGAGGGAACGTTTAGATTGATCCTGGAGCAGGTTAAAAAGTCAGCACAACATCATGGTCTGAAGGGCCTGTGGTGTGCTGTACTGTTCTATGTTCTGTGTTCTAAATCAAGCTGAGATTTGACATGCGTGAAATCCATTGTGTTTAGTGAACACCTCAGTACAGGGTCTGGACTTAGACGAGTAAGTAGGAAGGATTTGTTTCCCTTAGTGGAGGACACAGTTTGAAAGTAAACAGTGGAAGTATTAAAGAGGACAAAACAATCAGAGATTGTAGGACCTGGAGACACCTCTGTATTCAGAGCACTTTGGTGAGTAGTGAAGAGTGGTGACCCACATGGTTCTGGACTTATTACTGGAAGGTGCAATTAAGCTGAAAATTAAAAAATACAAATGTAAGAAATAAAAATGCTTGTAAAACTCACCAGTAAAAACACAGATGTCCGACCTACTGAATGTTTCCAGCATTTTCTGTTTTTATTCAGCTTTTCATTCCACTGGCATTGACCCAGTGGGCTGAATGGTCTCCCATATGGTACATTATGATTCTGGTCTCTGATTCAATACCTCAGTGGAAAGCTGCAATCTCTGACAGTGCAGCAGCTTCACCTTCTGTGGACTGAAGTACCAGCCTATTTTATGTACTCAAAAGATAACATTGCGGGTCGGTGACCTATCCTCAAAGCTTTTCTAATGAACGGTTATTGACCTGAATGTGCCATCTGTTCTCTCTCTCTCCCCCCCCCCCCCCCACTGCCTGAATTGCTGATCATTTCCAGCCAGTGATGTTTTTTATTTCCGATCCGTGGCATCTGCAATGTCTTACGTTTGTGCCTTCTGTATCCATTCTGTTGTCTCATCTCACAGACCAGCAGCTAAAGGTCCAGCTCAGTCGTACTCCAGGGATTCGGAAACACTTCGACTCACTGTACACTCAGAATGCTTAGCCTCTGGGTTCTGAATTATGTTTCCAAAGCCTGGTGCCTTTGTAATGTAAACGCAAGGGTAAAGGCTAATGTGAATCAGGACAAGTCAGTCTCTTGGCAATCTCTGTTGGTCTTCATTATGTTTGGCTTTGCAACCTGATAGAGTGAGTCAATTCACTGGGGGGAATGTAAGTTGACTTCTATTTTATTCAGCATTTTTGCAGACTGAAAATTACCCATTGTGATATCATTTGAACATCATTCATTTTGCGATCTAACCTGTAAATGGAGGCACTACACAATCAAGCTAATGTTTTAGGTAAATCAAAACAGATTTGATATTAGCAATGCCCATGAAATGCTGGAGTAACTCAGCAAGTCAGGCAGCATCCATGGAGGGGAAGCAGTGTTCTGAGACGCGATTCTTCATCAGGACTCAAATCCTTGAAGGGCCTTGGCCCAAAATGTGAACTGTTTATTCTCCTCCATAGATGTTGCCTGACATGCTGAGTTCCTCCAGCATTTGTTTGTGTTGATCAAGATTTCCAGTATCTGCAGAATATCTTGCGTTTAAGGCTTAATATTACTGGTTATATATTCTTGCATTCCCTGTTAGTAGGTCCTATCTCTAACAAGTTTCATAATTTCTTGAATAAAAACAGAAAAAATTCAGCAGGTCGGGCGACATCTGTGGAAAGAGGAACAGTTAATGTTTCAGACTGTAAACTCATTAGACAGAGTGAGAGGGGAGAGGAAGAAAGAACACACAAACGTGTACCGTAGATTCCGGACTACAGAGCGCACCTGATTAAAAGCCGCTGGCTCTAATTTTAGAAATAAAATCAATTTTTTAATTGTAAAGGCCGCACCGGATTTTAGGCCGCACCGGATTTTCGGCCGCAGGTGTCCGACGTTGTAATATGAGATATTTACACAGAAAGATATTACACGTGAGGATTTTTTAACTTTTAATTAAATCCATATGGTAACAAAAACAAATACATATTGCAAATGCTTTTTTTCGAACCGTGCCCGTAACGCGGCTACTTTTAAATATACGTTGTGTATACTTCTTTACTGAACAACATTCCAATATCTCCTAACGACTGGTAAAAAATATATATACTGCAGCCTACCAGGAAAAGTTATTGATCGCCTTTAACTTAAAAGCAGCGTTTCGCTCGGGTCTAATGCCGCTCCGCCGCTCGACCCCCTCCTTTCCGTTTATCGCAAACGGCATTTTTCCCACAAGACACCGCGAAACAGGGTGTGACGTCATAGCATCCCGCGATGTAGTACAGAAAACAAATATAGTTAAAACTCTTCTAACTTTAACTAGAAAATGAATTACTAAGCGAAAATATTATAAACTAAATAACTGCCATAAGGCAGCACAATGCTTCGAGTGTTTTCCATGTTGATGAGGGTGAGTACAAATGACTGATTTACAATAATTTAATTGTGAAAGTGCGCTTGATTTATCGTACAATTTCATTGGACCTCTGTGAACTACTCATCAATTTTATTGGTCTACTGTTATGAGGCAAAATGTTTACGAGGCGGCATGAAAAAAATCATGTATTAGCCGCTCCGGATTAAAGGCCACAAAGTTCAAAGCTGTTCAAAATGTGGGAAAAAAGTAGCGGCTTAAAATCCGGAATCTACGGTAGTTAGCCAAGGCTACGTCCACACTAGACCAGATAATTTTGAGAACGCCCGTTTCGCGTAAAAACGATAGGCGTCCGCAGTACGCGTTTTAAAAAATATTTCTGTCCACAATGAAATGGATATTTTGGCAAATCTCCTCCCACCGCGCATGCGCAGGACACATCTACCGTAAACAAGCGACATGTTTGGTGTCGTATCTCGCTGTGAAAGACGGTGCGTGTTTGTTCAGTTACAGACTAGAAAAACTTAAATGACGGGCAACTGTTAGCTCTCGCGCAGGAGGACTTAAACAAATACTGGAGCGTATGGAGGTAACCAACAGGGAGTTCATGGACAGTATGACCCAGCTGACGACGAACATTGAAAAACTGACAAACGCTGTTGCATTAATAAAGCACCTTGTTAAATGTATAAAACATGTCTGCATCAGTATTATCTTGTATTTCCATACTGTTACGAACCCCGTAACTGGGTCACTTACCAGCAAAGATAGAGAGGTCCTTTGAAGTCTGATGGTACTATTTTTAACAGTATTTATTAGTAAAAATACACAAAAATAATATCAATGCAAACATACAGATAACATACGTCATCAATACTAAATCTAAAAGTGCGGGTATAATAATAATCAATAAGAAATAGCTCTATCGTTGTCTAGGGGATAAATGAAGTGTCCGATGGAAATATAAAAGTCACTCAGTTCATGCAGGCTGCAGCCTTTTGTTGGAGAGAGAGAGAGATTTGGAGAAACTTGCCAATTCCTTTTATGATTTCGATCCGTCAGAGTCTCGTTAGTGTGGCCATTCACTAGTGGCCTCTCCTTTAGCTAAGCCGTTCTTCCGTGGTGAGCCCGCCAATCCCAGGCAAGGGAAGGATGCACACGAGCCCCACCGGCTGTCACTATTAAACACTGTCACAGGATTTCTAGCGTTTCTCCTGGTGCGTCTAAAGGGGTTGTTCCCCAGACCCTCTTTTATCCTTACTCACGGGGTCTCAGATGTCACTCAGGTTGGGATGATGCAATCCCTCAACCAGCCCACTCTGGTCGTCCCCTGAGGGCTTCAATGAATAGTACTGTACTCAATACACAGTTCCGTCTCCAAGAGACAATGCCTGTTATCAGTGGCTTTGTCTCGCTGAGGCCAGGACATATTCCAAAACCTTGTGGATTCTCTCTCATTTCCTGGGTCCCAGACCCGAATTAATAGCGATCTTGCGATTCTCAAAAAGGAGGGGGGGCGACTTTGTACCCTTCGGCCCCTCAGAGTTGTGGCACATTCGTAACAATACAATGTTACATTAGGCTGTTACACATCTATTGTCAGAGAAGTACTTGCATATATAGATAAACCACTTTCATATAAGCAAGGACAGAAAACAGGGCAAAGTGAATACACTTATTTATTCAGTAAGTTATGGGTCAAAGTATTTGGTGAGTACATTTCGAACTCTTCTGGCTTCAGTCTTGTTGCTGTCTGTTCTGAAATTGTTAGGTTGCGTTCAAGAAAACAATGAAATGGCATGTTTACCGTCACCATCTGTCATGACAGCGTTTTCAGATTTCTCTGTTTACCCCATCCACACTGATCTGCCCAAGCGACATTTTTAAAATTACACACCCTGGAGAATGTTTCTGAAAAGCTCTGGTTTCGGGGGACGAAAATGCAGTTTTAGTGTGGACGGAGGGTAAAAACAAAGAGAAAAATCTTCGGTCACGGATTTATCCAGTGTAGTGTGGACGTAGCCGCAGATAGTGGGGGGAACAAAGGTAAAGTCTGTGTTCGGATGAAATAATGTAACCGTTAGCAGGTAGTTAATCTCCTTCGTGTGTGTGTGTGTGTGCATGTAGTGTATTGCTACTGTTGTGAAGCTCGGTGATGTTGATATTTTTATTTTTAAAGTCGAGTTTATTGTCATGTGTACACTCATTGGCCACTTTTAGGTACATCCTGTACCTAATAAAGTAGCCACTGAACGTATGTTTATGGTCTTCAGCTACTGTTGCCCATCCACTTCAAGCATGTGTATAGATATACCTAATGAATTTATGTCCATATAATGAGTACATGCCCGTGTATGCAGGGGCACAATGAAAAAACTTAGTTGCAGTACTATCAGAGACACCTTGCATCAAAAAACAGTATTCACAAGGAAAATATGAACGTATGCAATTTTTACATGGAACAACACAATTAGAAGAAAAAGGAGCATTTCATAATTCCTTGTCCTATTAAACAACCCAAAATAAATAATTGCAGATTAACTGATTTCCATTTGCAAGACAATTCATTTCTTGTAAGTGAAATTTAGTTTTGTTTTCTAAATTTATTTAAAGATAATGGTTCTTTTTATCCAATGAATTTCAATAGCTTGTGTTTTTCTTTACCAGGGAAAATGTTTTTAAATTGGGGTCCACCCATTAATCGTAAATACTCCAAACCTGCCGGTGTGTTTTATTTCTGTTGATACATTTGTTTTGCATATGATAAATTCAATGATGTGTGACCTGTCACCATCTCATTACTGTAGCTTGACTGATGTTCTTTGTATATTCCATTCCTTGAGGGGACGAGTACATGCTGGATATTTTATTATCCAGGGGAAAAGAACCGGTCTTGGACCCTAGTGCAAGCACAGTGGGGGATGAGCATCTTAATTGCCCAGAGATTGTTTTCAAAAAGGAATAGGGGTCGTACCGGGTCAATGCCTAAGGATCTCCAAGTTGGCCTTGAGATTTGAATGCTGGGTTGGAGACATATGATGTGTATTTGTTCCTGTTCCCTGTGCTGTTATGTTCTAAAATTAGCAGTGAAGTTTCTGAATTTTTGGTTTAGAAAGTAAGCTTGCCCAGTTGTGGCTCAGCGAATACCTCTTGAGGGCCTTGAGCAAGGACTTTTGAGGGTTCAAATCCCACTCCAGGGACAGAAATCCGGGCAACACCATGGTACACAGCATGTGGGAGCCCAGACAGAGTTTTTGAAGAGAAATAGAAGCCCTATTTCTTCCTACAGATGGATTTAAGACCTTAAGACCATAAGGTATATGAGCAGAATTAGGCTGATCCATTTCCCTCTCAACCCCATTCTCATCTTTCTCCCCATAATCTTTCACTCCCTGAGTAATCAAGAACCTATCAACCCTTTCAACCTCCACCTTAAACACACCCAATGACCTGGCCTCCACAGGTGCCTGTGGCAACAAATTCCACAGATTCATCACGCTGGCTAAAGAAATTCCTTCTCCTCTGTGTCTTAAATGGCTGTCTGTCTATTCTGAGGCTGTGCCCTCTGGTCCTAGACTCACCCACTAAATGAAACATCCTCTCCACACCCACTCTAACCAGACCATTCAAGATTCGGTAGGTTTCTGTGACATCCCACCTTATTCTAAATTCCAGTGTGTACTTGCCCAGAGCCATCAAACACTCCTCGTGTGATTAGACTTTCATTCCTGGAATCATTTTCATGAACAACCTTTGAAGCTTTCCAATGGCAACATGCACTTTCTTAGATAAGGGACACAAGCTACTCACAATACTCCAAGTGAGGCCTCACCAGTGTATTATGAGGCTTCAGCATTGCATCTTTGTTTCCATATTCTAGTCTGCTCAAAATGATTGCTAACAGTGCATTTGCATTTCTTAACATTGATTCAACCTGCAAGTTAACCTTTAGGGAATCCTGCACAGGGACTCCAAAATCCTTTTGTGCTTCAGATTTTTGTATTTTCTCCCCGTTTAGAAAATGGTCTACCCTTTTATTCATTCTACCAAACTGCATGACAATACACTTACCAACTCTGTATTCCATCTGCCACTTCTTTGCTCATTCTCCTAATCTGCCAAAGTCCTTCTTCAGCCTCCCTGCTTCCTCAACACTACCTGCCTCTCCACCTATCTTTTATTGTTCAGAAACTTGGTCACAAAACCATTAATTCCATCATCCAATTCATTGACATACAATGTAAAAGGAAGCAGTCCCAAAACTGACTCTTGCGGAACACTACTAGTCCCTGGCAGCCAATCAGAAAATGCCCCCTTTATTCCCACTATTTGCCTTCTGCCAATCAGCCACGCTCCTCCTGTGCTCGTATTTTTCCTGTAATACCTTGGGTTCTTATTTTACTAAGAAGCCTCGAATGTGGCACCTTGTCAAAGGCCTTATGAAAATCCATACAGACTTTGGCCTATTGTATCATGTGTCTCCAAATACCCTTAAAAACTCATCCTTAACAATTATGTGCAATGTCTTCCCAACCACTGAAGTCTGGGTACCTGGCCTACAATTTCCTTTCTTTTACCTCCCTACCTTCTTGAAGAGTGCAGTGACATTTGTATTTTTCCCATCCTCCAAGACCATTGCAGAATCTAGTGATTTTTAAAAGATCATTACTAATGCCTCCCCAATCCCTTCAGCTACCTGTTTCAGAACTCTAGGGTGTAGCCCATCTGGTCCAGGTAACTTAACTTCCTTCAGACCTTTCAGCTTCCCAAACACCTTCTCCCTACTAATAGCAAGTTTACTCACTCCTTCCCCCGACACTCTCGAACTTTCGATATACTACTGTTATCTTTCACACTGAAGACTGATGCAATATATTTACACAGCTTGTCTGCCATTTCTTTGTTCCCCATTACTACCACTTCAGCATTATATTCCAGAGGTCCAACATTTACTCTTGCTTCTCTTTTATTCTTTATATATCTGAGAAAAATTTGGGATCCTCTTTGATATTATTGGCTAGCTTACCTTCTTATTTCATCTTTTCCCTCCTTATGGCTTTTAGTTGCCTTCTATTGCTTTATAAAAGCTTCCCAATCCTTTAACTTCACACTAATTTTAATTGTGTTATATGCCCTCTCTTTTGCATTTATGTTGGCTTTGACTTCCCTTTTCAGCCATGGTTGTGTCATCCTGTTTTTAGAATACTGCTACTACTTTGGGGCTTATGTATCCTGTGCCTCCTGAATTGCTCCTCGAAACTCCAGCCATTGCTGCTCTGCCGTCATCCCTGCTAGTGTTCCCTTCTAATCAACTTTGACCAGCTTCTCTCTCATGACTTTGTAATTTCCTTTTACTCCACTGTAATACTGGTACATTTGACTCTGCCTTCTTCTTCTCAAATTGCAGAGTGAATTCTAACATATTATGATCAATGCCTCCTAAGGGTTACTTTACTTTAAGCTCCTGAATCAAATCTGGTTCATTACATAACACCCAATCCTGAATAACTGCTCCCCTAATGGGTTCAACCACGAACTGCTCTAAAAAGCCATCTTGTAGGCATTCTAAGAATGCTCTCTCTTGGGATCCAAAATCAGCACCAACCTGATTTTCCCAATCTACCTGCATATTGAAATTCCTGATGACTGAGGAACATTCCCATTTTGACATGCATTTTCTCTCTCCCGTTGTAATTTGTAGTCCACATCCTAGCTACTGTTCAGAGTATATAACTCCCATCAGGGTCTTTTTGCCCTTGCAATTTATTAAATTTACTGACAATGATCCTACATCCTATGTCGTCTCTTTCTAAGGATTTGATTTTAATTTTTAGCAACGGAGCCATGGCAGTCCCTCTGCCTACCAGCCTCTCCTTTTGATACAATGTGTATTCTTGAATGTTATGCTCCGAACCACAATCTTCTTTCAGCCACGACTCAGTGATGCCTGCAACTTCATACCTATCAATCTCTAACTGCACAACAAGGTCATCTACATTCCATATACTGCTTGCATTCAGATACAACACCTTCTGCCCTGTATTTGTCACCCTTCTTGATTTTGTCTCCCTGATACACTCCAACTCATTCCACTAAATGCAATTTTGCCCCAACACCTGCCTGTCTTTCCTGACAGTCTCACTAATCACTGCCTCAGCTTGTGTACCAACTGCCTTGTCCACAGCCCTGTCACTCAGTTTCCTACCCCTCTGCCAAGTTGGTTTAAACCCTCCCCAACAGTTCTAATAAACCTGTCCACAAGGATGTTGGTCCCTCATGGATTTGGGTGTAATCCATCCCTTTTGTACAGGATACTTCTTTGCTGGAAGAGATCCTGATGATCTCGAACCCTACCCCCTGCACCATTTCCCCAGCCTCTTACTCATTTGTCAAATCATCCCATTCTTACTTGGGTATTTGTTTTCAGAGTAAAGGTTATTTTTGAAAGCTTATGTTTGTATTGTACAGAGGATGTGTCAAGTCACAAAGTGCATCAGGGACTAAAGTTGTGTTATCATAGTTATAATATAGGAAATGCTGTAGGCACTCTGTAAACTTCCTCAACTTGAAACATGAGCAAGTCACCCTGCATTGGTCTTTTGGGTGAGAAACGTTGGTCAGGATAATGAGATAATTGCAATTTAACCCAGGGCTATAAATTCCTCTTGGAAAGTAAGAGAACTTTCTCATTCTTTGGGACATTCAAAATAGTAGACATGTTATTTTCAACTAGAATTTCACTTAAAGTTTGGTCATTCCAAAAATGTGTCATTCTCCCATTTTAATGACAAAAATATTGTCTTGATATAGTTTTAATGTGGGCAATTGAATTAAAAATAATTATTACTTCATTTTTAAATGTTGTAGATTCTGTCTGTGGACCAGAGCAATATGTATTGTATTCCAACAAAATATCTCATGGGTGGTATAATATTAGTATTCCATTTATTGTTTTTATGTTTCCTGTTTTATTGTTTTTGCTCCCCCCCCCCCCCCCATTCATACATTTATGAAGAGTTCCCTTCCTCTGGTGATTTTTTCCCCCGAGTGCTGTAGTTTTCTCAACTCACAAGGTTGCAATACTTTGTTTCTCTCTGGTCTCTACTCTGCATTCTGCCGCCTCTCTACCTTCTCCTTACATCTGACCTTTCAAATTGATCGCTTGATCTTAGAAATTGGATTTTTTTAATAAGCTTCTGTTCTATTAAACTCTTAAATTCCATCTCCCAATCTTCAGCTTCATCCCCGTGTGCTGAGTTTTATCTCTCAGCTCTGGCCACATGTGACTGCACATTGAAACCTCATTTTGAATGCAAGGTGGCTTTGGGTGGCGTTTCTGTATTCAGCAGCGGTCAGTCACTCACGGAGCAGAGACCAAACGGTGTTAGAAAATTCGCAATGACTTTGTCAAGAGATGAGTACAACAAATAAAAATCCAGAGGCTGAACATTGGGGGAGATTTTAGAGAGAGAGGCTCGCCTTTTATCTTAGAAATCTCAAATCAAAGATTATAGAACCATAAAATTGGCATACAGAAAAGAGAAGTTATCTGACTTCTTTGTCTTGTCACACTCTATTCCAGGTGTGAGATGTGGCTGGGCCGTGCTATTAGGCGAGTCTCATGGGTATTGACAATGTTCGCATTCCAAGTTGTCCCTTTTGAAGAGGTAACTCTCGACACTTTAGGATGGCACAGCTAATGGACTGCTGCCCCACAGTTCTCAGAACCTGGTTCAATCCTGACTTCGGGTACAGTTGTTCTCTGGCGACATAGTTTATTCTGATTGTCGAAAGTGGCTTCCATCATGATTGGTTAGTTTAGAAACTGCAGCTGCTTTTCCCAATGGTTAGCTGCCTGGAGTCCAGTTTCAAATATCCTGGGTATATAGAGAGCATGTGTGAAAGGTTCTGTCTCTCTTCCTTTGTTTAAGGCAAGCAGTGCACATAAGCATTGGGAACATGTGCTCTACACTTGCTTTTAACTAAGTATGTTAATTGAAAATTCAACTTTGTAGTGTCTGTAACTTGTAGAACATAAATATTTGGTCAAATTTTACTGCAATTAAAGATAGATGAAATTTTATTGATAACAAAGGAAATTGCAGTGTCACAGTAGCATTACAAGTGCAGAGATGTACAAATACACAAATTTTTGAGCAGAAGAAAGAAAGATTAAAAAATAAGCTACCTCAAGCAGTCTAACAGTAGGGGGTCACCACTTTCCCAGCAAAAGGTTGACTCATAATAGAGCCTAATGTTCGAGGGTAAGAATGACCTCATATAGTGCTCCTTGGAACATCACAGTGCAGTTGTCTTAGTAAATAAATAAATGATCAATATACTTACTTGTAGACAGTGTTTTTTGTTTCACTCACCAGATCAGCGAACCTGATTCAACGTTACAACAGTCTGTATCAAGTTCACACATTCTCCCTTAATCACATTAGTTTCCTCTCATGTGCTGAAGGTGTGAGAATTGGCCATGTAAACTGACAGGTAAAATGTGGAAAATGTTGGGAGTATGGGGAGAAGAACATCAGATTGTTGTGGCTGGACATTTGATGATTAGTGTGGACCAAGCACCTTGTTTTGTGCTGTTAGGGTTCTGACTTTAATCTCTTCATGGTCAGTTTTAACAGTGTCGTTCTTTTGTGATCTCTGCAGATAGCAGTTTTTAAGGATGTTGAAAATATCTCCACCTAACACCAAAATATACAGCACAAGGTTCAAATAAATAATACAATAAAGTATAAGCAATGGTACACTGAATGATTTATGTGCATTAGAATTGCCCAGTAGGCCTATAATTATGAAATCCAGTATAAAATCAACATGCAACACCTAGAGTGGGAAGATTTTAAAGCCACCTGATCTTTTCAGCTATTTGTTCCTAGTGATTGCATTTATTTCTTGTTTCTGAAATAGTTTTATTGTGATCTTGTGTTCCTGTTCCAAGGTAAAACTTGTCTGGCTTTGCACAAATTGATTAGACTTGGAAACTAGAGAATTGTAGATTTCTTCAGTGCCAAAACAAATCAATGAAGTTAACTATGGTGTATATGGATTTTAGTAAGCTATTTGATAAGGTTCCTCACGATTGGCTCCTTCAGAAAGTCAGGAGACATGGGATCCATGGAACTTGGTGATGTGGGTTCAGAACTGACTTGCCCACAGAAGGGGGATAGCAGATGGAGCAATATTCTGTCCAGTGTTCTGTGACTAGTGGCTTTCAGCAGGGATCTATTCTGGGACCCCTGCTCTTTGTGATTTTTATAAATGACCTAGATGAGAAGTGGAAGGGTGGGTTAATAAGTTTGCAGATGACACAAAGGTTGATGGTATTGTGGATAATGTAGAAGGTTATTGCAGGTTACAAAGGGTCATTGATAGCATGCAGGGCAGAGCTGAGTAGTGGCAGATGGAGTTCAATCCAGAGAAGGTGAAGTGATGGTCAGACTTGAAGGCAGAGTCCAAGATTAATGGCAGGATTCTCAGCAGTGTGGAGGAACAGAGGGATCTTGGGATCCACATCTATAGATCCCTCAAAGCTGCCACGTGAAGTTGATAGTGTGGTTAATATATATATGGTGTGTTGACCTTCGTTAGTCAGAGGATTGAGTTCAAAAACTGAGGTAACGCTGCAGCTCTATAACACCATGGTTAGAACACACTTATAGTATTGTATTCATTTCTGGTCAACTCATTATAGCAAAGATGTAGAAGTTTTAGAGAGGTTGCAGAGGAGATTTACCAGGATGCTGCCTGGATTAGAGTGCACGTCTTATGAGGATTGGTTGAGCAGCCTAGGACTTATCTCTTTGGAGCAAAGGAGGGTGAGTGGCAAATTGATAGCAGCATCACGTACAAACAAGCTGGAGGAACTCAGCAGCTTGGGCCCTATGATAGCAGATGTACAATATGATAAGACACAAAGATAGAGTGGGCAGCCAGTGCTTTTTTCCCCAGGATGGCAATGTCTAATACAATTGGGTATAATTTTAAGGTGATTGGAGGAAAGTATAAGGAGGATGGCAAAGGTAGTTTTTTTTGTACCAGGAGTTTATGATGCACTTGTGGGGTTGGTGGTAGAGGCAGACACATTAGGGATATTTCAGAGACTCTTGGTAGGGCATCTGCATGAAAGAAAAATAGAGGTCAAGGCAGGAGCAAAGGGTTAGATTAACCTTGGAGTAGTTTAAAATGTTGGCACGATATTGTAGACTGAAAGGCCCATAATTTGCTGTGCTGTTCTATGTAATCACGTGGTGAAAAAAACTAGGCATTGGTAATTTGATTTATTGGTTTATTGTTATTGTCATAGGTAGTGAGGTGTAGTGAAACACTTTGTTCAGCATGTCATCCACAATGATGATTTCATTACAGTTGTGCATTGATGTAGTACAAGGGAAAACAGTGAAATAATGCAGAATGCGATTCAAGATTCAGTATTGTTCAATATAATTTCCAGTACACAAGTGTAAAGGAGAATAAAATAGTTGTTGCTCTAGATCTGACTCAGCCCAAAAAAACGATAAGACAAAGAACACAATAATAAAAACACAATAAATATAAATACATAGGATGGCTTATATACATAGATTGTTATGTACATAGAGCAATAATAGGTACAGAAGTGTCTATGCAAGAGGTGACTCTGACAGGAAATGATATAATAATGGTGGTGGGGTGCGTTAGTGGGTGGAGGTGTTGATCAAGTATAAAGTGTTACAGTTGCAGAGAATGTACATTGCAGTCTGACAATAAGATGTAAAGCCACAATGAGGTAGACTATGAGGTCAAGACTCTGTCTTATCGTACTAGGGGACCATTCATTAATTTATAACAGCAAAATTGAAGCTGTCCTTGAACCCAGTGGTCAGTGAGTTCATGTTTTTGAATCTTCTGCCTGATGGGAAGGGGGAGAAGAGAGGCCGGGGTCTTTGATGATGTTGGCTGTTTTACTGAGGCAGTGTGGTGTGGATAGAGTCCATCGAGGGGAGGCTGCTTTCCATGATTTGCTGAGCTGTGATCATAACTCTCAGCAGTTTTTTGCGGTCACATATAAAGCTGCTGCTATACCAAGCCATGATGCATCTGGATGGGATGATTACTATGAAGCATTGATATAAATTGGTGAAGATCAAAGGGGTTATCCTCCTGAGGGAGTAGAGATGTTGCTGTGCTTTCTTGGCTGTGGTTGGACTAGAATAGGCTATAGGTAATGTTCACTCATACAAACTTGAAGCACTCAACCCTCTTGACCACCCCAAGTTCCGAGGTCAATGGTCAACCCTTTTTGTTATTACACCCTAGCTTGCCTCTTTTTTTGCTTTGAAGAAATATGTACAGCTAGTTACCTTCCCTGCCCAAGAATTCATCAAATCAGTACTTTTTGCAAGTGCTTCCGGTTCTCTTTTGAAAACTCTGATGAAGTCATTGATTTCATCAGAACTTTTAACAGGAACCAACAATCCAGACCCCCCAGATCATGATGTTTTGCTGAGCTTTTAACCACTCCAGGATCAATCTGACTCTTCCTATCCACGTAGCTTTCCATTTATCTTTCATCAATGTGCCCATCTAAGGGTCTGTTAAATATCCCTAATGCCTCAACGTGTGCCACCTCCACTTGCAGTTTATTCTATGCACTCACGACTCTGCCAAAAAAAAATACCCTTGACACTTCCACTATACTTTGTTCCAGTCACCTCAAAATTATGCCCTTTTGTGTTAGCCATTTCTGCCATGGGGGAAAAAGTGCTGGTTGTCCACCCTATCATCTTAGACACCTCTATCTGTGTTGATTTGTATCTCTTTAGTAAGTTTCTGCTTCCAACCTGAACTGAATCCCAGAATGTCCCACGCTGCTTAAAAATTAATCCTAATGAAGCATCTGGTTCTTTATATAAATCAATGCCCACTAGTCGCTGACTCACCTGCTGGAGCACAGAATTCCCTGGGATTCAGCTCCCCCTGTCAGATGTAATGTATATTCAGTATTGTGTAAAATAATCCGGATAAGAAGTTGCAGCCCAGGTAGAAAACCCAATAAATTGTTTTCCGGTTGGTGGCATTGGAGTGCAGCAGGTAGCACGGCTGTGCCACGGCCCTTGTGACCTGGGTCAATCCTGAAATCAGGCGCTGCCTGTGTGGAGTTTGTACATGGGTTTCCCTTGGGTGCTCCTCTTTCCTCCTGCATCACAAAGATAGGTTGATCGGCCACTAGCCGGGTGATAAAGATCATCAGGATGAGTTGACTAGTGTGAGAGAGGATAGGTGACAAAGGAAAAAGTGGGATTGCAGGATTAACGCAATTCCTTGAGGAGCCAGCATAAACTCAGTGGGCCAAATGGCCTCCCATCTATTGAAGTTCTAGTTTGCAGTTGTTGATCTGGGTGTCTATGCTCTCAACCAGCTAGTGGATGAAGGCTGTAAGAGGTGCAAGCAACATGCACCGAGGGAGTGGTGAGTGGGCAGCTGTACAGAAGAAAAAAAATAAATATAAAAATAAAATAAAATAAATAAAAATAAAACTTCAGATGATCAAAATCTGAAATAAAAATGGAAATACTCTGCAGCATCCGTGGAGAGAAATAGAGTTCATATTTTATGTCAATGCCTTCAACCAGAGTCTCCAGTCCTGCCAAAGGGTTTACAGGTGTGTAACTGTTACTGGAGAACCAATCTTCAGTGACTGAAGTTGCTTTGGGGGAGGACGTTTAAAGTGAGGCAGTCAATCAATGCCAGTCTTCTGATGTTATTACCCTTGGAATAGCTCCCTCCTTTTGGCAGCTTTGTTTCATGAAGTTGTCATATTTTAGCAGGATTATCCAGCTTGGTTAATTAATAGCTTATGTATAATTTATTGAACTGATTACATCAGCTATATCTAAGAAAATTAACAGTTCTAAGAGAGAATTTCAAGGAATCCCACTAATTTAAGTGTTGAAGTTAGGTTGATTTAGAGACTGAAAGTGAAGTAATACTACCAGGTCTCTCCCTCTTCAACAGAATCTTGCTCTCCTCTCCACTCCACATTGTATTCAATGTGCTGCAGTTGACTAGCTGCAATTTACATTTGAAAGAGCTTTATCTCACAGAGGCAAAAAAATGGTCAATCATCTGAGTCACCCGTGCGATAAACTTTAGCACAACTTCAACCAATGATCAGCTGTAGCAATGGTTGGTCAAATGGTTTTATTGTTGCATGTGGCAAGCACTTAAGTTAGCATTTTTATTCTGAAATTTCTTCTGCAATAGAGTGCTTGGAACTGACTGCTGACCAGCATAAGTTAGGAAATGTGAGAAATCTCTGGAAGCACTGAGCCTGTCAAGCAGCATCTGTAGATACAGAAACAGTTAATGGTTCAGGTTTAGAGAATCACAGAATTGAGGAACAGAAAAACAGGCCCTCTGGACTAACTTGTTGATGATATCAAAATGAATCTAAGTTAATTGTCATGAAACATTAACTTTCTCTCTCTGGGTATGCTGCCTGGCTTGCTGAATATTTACAGCATCATGTTTTATTTCAGGCATCCAGCATCTGCAGTTTCGACCAGTTTAACTATGCATCAAAATGGGTGCAGAGGTATCTCAGTGCTGTGTTTTTTTTGTTGATATTTGTGTTAAGTATTCCCTTTGTCTTCCTTGCAGAACACACCAGCAGGGACGCCAATTTTCATAGTGAATGCCACGGACCGCGATCAGGGAACCGGGGGTAGTGTGCTGTATTCATTCCAGCCACCATCGCGCTTTTTCGCTATTGATGGAGCCAGAGGAGTGGTGACTGTTCAAAGACCACTGGATTATGAGACTGCTCAAGCCTATCAGCTGCAAGTCAATGCAACGGTATGATTTCATCGTCACTCTTAATGAAGCGTATTCGAAAACCGGGGGCAGATCCCTTGAGCAGTGGGAGGCAGATGAAGTTTTGCATTTAATTTCCAAGATATGGGACATAGAGTCACAAACAATGATAACCTGAAATGAGGGGTTCTGGTGTTAGGGTATGTTGGACAGGCTACATTTATTTTGGAGTTTAGAGTAAGGAGGATATAATTGAAGCAATCCTGAAGATCTCGACAGGGTGGATGTGGAGGGAGGGTTTACTTTTGGGGTTAATCTGTGACTAGGACTCTCTTTATGAAAATAAATAGGGAGGCAAATTATGACTGAATTAAAGTCAGTCATCTAAGAATCTTTGGAACTCTTTTCCTCAAAGGACAGAGGAAGTGCCAGTCTCTGCAAATTCCTAAGGAGGGGTAGATAGATTTTTGAAGTTGTTACCCTTCAACTATCAGGCTTTTGCACCAAAGTGGATAACTTCACTCACTCCAACACTGTACTGATTCCACAATCTATGGACTCACTTTCAAGGACTCTACAACTCATGCCCTCAATATTATTTAGTATTTTTTGGTAATTGCACGCATTGTTGTCTTTCGCACGTTGGTTATTTGTCCATTGTTCATTGATCCTATTGTCCTCCTTTGTGAATACCTGCAAGAAAATGAATCTCGGATAGTGTATGTTGACATCTATGTACTTTGATAATAAATTTACTTCGAGCTTTGAATAAAAATGGCCTCAACCCTGACATAAATGGTCTATCCCTTAGCAATAAAACCAATCTGCTGGAGGAATCCAGCAAGTGAAGCAGCACCCGTTGGGGGTTTGGGGAAGTGTCCTGGGTGCTGGTGGTGAGAATGGAAAAGCATTGTCAGGGTTTTGGGTCCAATCCCGGGATCATGAGTGGCACGGGAATTAGACCCAATCCCTTTACTCCCGGCATTTTGACCCACTGAGTTCCTCTCGCAAATTGTTTGTTGCTACGCTTTTCAGCATCTGCGTTCTCTTGTGTCTCCATGGCATACCCCTTTTTTGTTTGTCAAACAATGAGTCTTGGTTGCTGTTCTCCCGCTTCTACACCCTCAATTGTGTCAAATGATTCCCAACCATTCCTGAAAATATTGCACCAATTTTGAGTCTGTCCCCAAGTCCTATAACCTACAACCTACAGAGTGAATTTCTTTGTCTGCCCAAATATGTTGAAATTTTCGGTAAAATCTTCTTTAACTTCCTAAATTAAAAAGAATAAAATCCTGGTTCATTGTAAGTTAACCGTGAATTCAGTTCTGAATCTGGTAAATCAACACCTTCTCTCTGAGGCTGAATCATTCTTCCTCCTAAAATGTGGTGCTCAGAAACGTTTGGAGTAGCTCCAGTGTGGTTTAAGCTGGGATTTGCCTTTGACCTCTTTTCACTATGAGAGCACAGTATTCAGTTAAGCTTTTATACCAAGGATATGCATGTGTGTAGATTTTAAATAATCTGCATCTATACAAAGGCTTCATAGCATCATGATGTCTCAAAGTGCTTTCAGCCTTTAAAGTGTTTTCCTTGTTGGGAAGTTGGAAGCATGGGTGATAATTTATACTGTACAGATCAGGCTCCCAGATTTTACTGAAAGTTAGCTGTTGATAATGATCGGATTACATATTTCAGTGATGTGAATGTTTAGCATTTGGTTGGGAACTCCTTTCTTTCCTGTCCCAATAATGCCATGGGGCCTTCATAGGATTTCTTGTGAGAATAGATCTGGCTTTGTTTTAAAAATCATTTGTAAGACCTCTGACACAGCAGCAATCCCCGAAGCTGCAATTGAGTCTTTTATGCTGAAGTCTCTGGAGTGGAGCGTACTCATAAATGTTTGCTTTCCAATGCAGCAGTGCTGCATTCAGAGAAGATAAAGGCACTAAATGACAGATTTAGATGCTTCTGCAATTGTTGAAGGTTTAGATGAGACTTTGAAGATGAGAAATATGACAAATAGTGCACTTCTAGAGACTGTCTTAATTTCTGGACGAAAGGAGAGAGAAGTAGGCTTAAACATTTTAGTGTGAGAAAATCTATTGAAAGTGGTAGAATGCTAACTGCTAAAAGGAAAATCAATAGGGAAAATCATTCATAAACTAATCAGCATTAAAATTAATTTGACTGGATTTGTTTCTCATGCAACAGAGTGTGATGGCAGGCAATTCCGTTGTAGTCTTTATCAGCGTTAGTATATTAATCAGAGGTGGTGACAAATAACGTAGAAGTCCATGGCATTTATTATTCATTTATTTAAAATTTAATTTGCAATCATTAATGACTTCTGGCACCAGAAAAAAGAAATGCCGTTTGACTCGATGCATTTGGAATGTTCATCTGTTGTGGCTAAATTTGACCTCTGTGCTTCTGAAAGACTTGAATATATATTCTGCCTTTCACAACTTTAGGATGTTGCAACATAGCTTATAACGTGAAGTGCTTTTTGAGATGTACTCACTGGCCACTTTATTAGGTGCAGGTGTGGTCTTCTGTAGCTCATCCACTTCAAGATTCAATGTGTTGTGCACTCAGAGATGCTCTTTTGCACCTCATTATTGTAATGCGTGGTTATTTGACTTCCTGAACCCTTCCTGTCAGCTTGAACCAGCCTGCCCATTCTCGTCTGGCCCCTCTCATTAACAACCCGTTTCCATCCACAGGACTGCCGTTCACTGGATGTATTTTATTTTTTGCACCATTTTCCGTAAACTTGAGAGACCATTGTGAGGGAATATCCCAGGAGAACTGCAGTTTCTAAGATCCTCAAACCACCCAGTCTGCCACCAGCAATCATTCCACAGTCAGTCACATAGGTCACATTTCTTCCCCATTCTGATGTTTGGTCTGAACACCAATTGAACCGTCTGACCGTGTCTGCATGCCTTTATGTATTGAGTTGCTGCTACATGTATGGCTTATTAGATAGGTGTACAGGTGTATCTGATAAAGTGGCCACTGGGGGTATACTGCCTTTCAGTCCATAGGACATTGCAACGTAGCTTCAAAATTCAAAGTTCAAATTTATTATCAAAGTATGTATACCATGCACAACCTTGCGATTGATCAACTTGCAGGCTGCCATAAAACAAAGAAACACAATAGAATCCATGAAAAATCACACACAACAAAGACCAAATCTGAGCCATATAATATGAAGTACTTTTTCACACTTGCTCATTGTTTAGTTGCAGGAAACCTGCCAGCTAATTTAAGCATAGAAAGCTTCCACTGGTTATGCCTTCTGGGTGTTGTTTGGAATTATTAATCTATTACAGCACCAGCTTTAAAATCGGGTTTCAATTTTTTTCTGCTATCTGTAAAGAATTTGTACATCTCCCAGTGACCACTTGGGATTCCTCTGGATGCTCCAGTTTCCTCGCAAATTGCAAAGAAGTATGGTTAGTGTAAGTGAGTTGTGGGCATGCTATGTCGGCACAGGAAATGCGGCGACGTTTGTGGGATGCTCTGCATAATTCTTGCTGATTTGATTTGACACAAACAATGCACTTCACTGTATATTTTGATGTGCATGTGACAAATAAAGTTAGTCTTTACCGACTAAGATATTGTAGAAAAAATGGGATTCAGAATAGGGAGAGGGCATTTTTTTTTCTGTTGGAAAAAAAACGCTTAGTGTTTCTTGTCTCCTTCTATAGTGTGATGTGGGCTGGGTAGAGTGCCAGAGTTTGTTGTGTTCATGTATCTGGAGTGGAATTTAAAGCATAAACATAATTACTCCAGCATTGGAGTTTGACCTATTGGGCTACAGCTGGCTGTTGCACCTAGCATTTCATATTTTATTTAACGATGTGGAGAGGTGCAAATATGTAGGCAGAAAGACTCAGTACCTGAATATACTGTCAAGTTCAGGTAATTATTAACAGAACATTGCATCTTTCCCCTCCAAAAGAGCAGCCAAGGGCAACTCAAAACTTTAGCCTGAAGTGTGCCTCCTATAGACTGCCTTATTGCCAGTACTGCAATTATGAATTGTGCCAATTACTATATTGAATCAGAATCAGGTTTAATATCACTGGCACTTGTTGTGAAATTTGTTAACTGAATGGCAACAGTATAATGAAATTTATGATAAATATAGATTTTTTTAAAAACTGAGTTGCATTAAGTATATATATATATCTATTAAATAGTTAAGTTAAAATAGGTAGTGCAGAATAACAGAAATAAAAATGTAGGGAAGTAGTGTTCATGGGTTCTGTGTCCATTTAGAAATTGGATAGTAGAAGGGAAGAAGCTGTTTCTGAATTGTGTGTGCCTTCAGGGTTCTGTACCTCCTTCCTGATGGTAACAGAGTGAAGAGGGCATGTCCTGGGTGGTGGGGATCCTTAATGATGGATGCTGCCTTCTGAAAGCACCTCTCTTTGAAGATGTCTTGGATACGACGGAGACTTAAACCAATTTACACACAGTAAATACAGCAGCAAAGTGACAATGATTCCATCATTGAGAATGACCCCCTCGCTTGTTTGTAACACTTATTGTCAGATATAATTCGCTGTCTGCTCCACCTGTTTTGAAATGCTTTCATGACATTTGTACGTCAGCTCAAGAGAACAATATGGTGCCTTAGTTTAATGCCTCAACTGAAGAATGACACCAATGTAGAATATAGGCATGAAATTTTTTTGTTGTTGTGTGGATCAGAGCACTGGGATCATTACCCTTCCATCACAAACAGAAGAAATAACTGGGCAAAGCATTGTCTGATAATAAAGGGATCAAAAATGAATATTATGTATCACATGTACATCGAAACATACAGTGAAATGTGCTGTTTGCATCAACAACCAGTGCAGTCCTGGATTGTGCTGGGGGCAATCTGCTAGTACCACCTCTGGTGCCAACGCAGTGCACCCACACCTCCCTAACCCTAATGCTAACCATATGCTTTTGGAATGTGGGAGGATACTGGAGCTGCCAGAGCAAACTGCACGGCCACAGGGAGATGTACAAACTCCTTACAGACAACAGCAGGAACTGAACTCTGATGAGAGTTTGCTTGAACTGTAAAGTATTACGCTAACCATTACACTACCGTGGCATTGGAGAAGTACATGCTTACTTTGTACCTGGGAAACAAGGGTAAATGTGCATTTATAGAACACACTTGGTTGAGATCAGTGAAATAGAAATCTGAGAAGTTAAACAGACTGAATTCAAGCTTATTAAGTCATTTGATAAGTGATGGTTCTTTGCCTGATAAATTTGTATAAAGCAAACAGTTACTTATCATGGCCCCTGTGAGTCACTCATTTTGGAGATGGTCAACCAATGAGGATTAAAAGTACAAACAATAGGATTTAGAGGATCCTTGTGAATCATTTTACAGCTGCCTACAGCCTAATAGATTAGTGTGTCTCTCAAAGAAACACAGCCCGTTCCTTAGTATCTACCCAAGCATGCAGCTGCACTTCATGTCTGCAGACTGTCTTCATCGTACACATGTTACAGTTTGACCTGAATGATATTTTAGCTTTGCATGAAAGGGATTAGAGTAATTTCTTTCTGACGATCTAGATTTCACTTGCAAATGAGCAAGTGCACTGCAGAAACCAAAGAGAAATTTATTAACGTTTTTGTAAAAGCATGATTTGGATTTAGGTATTGAGTTTCAGTACCTCTGGACATCATAGAATATTTTACCATCATAGTCTGTGACTCAAAGCATGGAAACAAATCCTCTGACCCACTAAATTCCATGCCAACCATCAAGTATCCATTTACACTTGTCCTAAGATATTCCATCATGGCTGATATTAACCCACTCAACCCCTTTTCTTTCTGTGACCTTTGACGCAGAACCTGTCAATCTCCACGTTAAATATACCCAATGACTTGCCATTCAAGGCAATGAATTCCACATATCCACCAGCCTCTGGCTAAAGAAATTCCACCTCATCTCTGTTCTATTTTGTTCTTTCCACATGATCAATAAACATTCTACCACTTAGATGCCACCTAGAGCAATTTACAATGGCCAATTAACCTACCAATCAGCACACCTTTTGGGATGTGAAAGGAAGCTGGAGTTTCTGGAGTAAACACATGTGATCACAGGGAGAATTTTGCAGAATGTGTGATTTTTATTTTTGGCACCAGATCTAATGAAGTAAGTGCTGGCTTTGCATGAGGTCCAATGACAACCACAAGAATGGTCTCAGAAATAAAAAGTTTAACATGCAGAGAATGTTTGACGGCTGTGGGCTTGTATTCCATGGTCTTCAGAAGGATAAGGGGGAGGATCTCATTGAATCCTACTGGCCACTGAAAGGACTGAATAAAGTGGATGTGGAAAGTAGAAGAGTCTAGGATCCAAGGACATAGCTTCAGAAGAAAGGAACATCCTTTAAAGCTGAGAAGACGATAAAATTCTTCAGCTAAAGAGTCTGTAGAATCTGTTGTCATCGGGGATGTGGAGGCCAAATTATTAGGTGTATTTAAGATACGGATTGATAGGTTCTGGTTGTTGAAGAGGTTGATGGTTATAGGGAAAAAGCTGGAGGGGGTTGTAATAAGATGGTGGAGCAGACACACTGCGTCGAATGGTTTACTTCTGCTCTTGTGTCTTCCAAATTGAACAATTGCAAGATTAAAGCAACTAATGCAATGAAATAAATTCAGATAAATGTAAGTTTATTCCTATTTATTGCAGGACCAGGACAAAGACCACCCCTTGTCTACACTGGCCAACCTCGCCATCACCATAACAGACATCCAGGACATGGACCCAATTTTCATCAACCTTCCTTACAGTACAAACATACATGAAAACTCCCCTCCTGTGAGTAGGAGTGTTTTTTGTATTTCTCCTTGATTGCCATTGAGACCACAGCCATAGAAACACAGGCTGAATGAGGGTCTTTCAGGTGGAAACAAGATGGTTGGATGGGCAAGTTGTGATGAGAACATTGGGACCCTACAATGGAATAAGTTGAGTTGATGCATGGAAATATGGCAAATGGAGTTCAATGTGGAAGAGTATGAGGGCATGCACTGGGAAGAGAAATTAAAAGGGAGGTGATTATCTCAATGGAATGAGACCATAAATGAATGCTGAGGGATCTAGTGATGAACATACATGAACCACAGGCAGGCAGATGCAACAAGGAGTTAAGAGGGGGCAAGTAACCTATTGACCATTAGTGCAAAGGGTTTGGAGCTAATAAATAAGGAGGTGTTGTATAAGGTCTTGGCAAGGTCACATGTAGAATAGTACACATGCTTGTAGATCCCCTTCCCAAGAAAGGATATAGCAGTCTCGGGGCACTCTGAAGGAGATTCACTGGGCTAATTCCTGGGATGAGCAGGTAGTCCTGTGAAGGGAGGCTAAACAGATTGGGTCTGTATCCTTTGCAATTTTGAACTAGAATTCTTTGTTATTCAGAATTAAGAATAATTAAGCAGTTAGGATCCTAAGGGGGCTTAACGGGAATGACAAACAAGAAAAAATCTGCAGATGCTGGAAATCAAAGCAACTCACACAATGATGAGCTCAACAGGATGAACTCAACAGGACAGGCAGTATCTATGGGGAAAAAAAAGTACAGTTGAAGTTCTGGGCCGAGACCCTTTAGCAGGACTGGAGAAAAAAAAAGATGGGGCAGGGGAGGGGAGAGAGAACCCAAGTCCTGTTGAAGGGTCTCAGCCCGAAACGTCAACCATAATGGGAATGACATTGAGATGTTCTCATTAGAAGCAGAGTCAAAGAGAGTCTTGAAGGACGAGGCAGTTCCAAAATAAGGGAACAGCTGAGTGACAGCTGCAGTCCAAAGAATTCTTCCTACAGAGAAGTAGGGAATCTCTGGGATTCTCTTCCCAAGAGAGTTATGGATGTCAGATCATTAGAATTTCTGAAGTGGAGCTGGATAAAGTTTTGAACGATTGGATGTTTGAGAGCTGCAGGCATTTGGCACAGAGCAGAGACCAAGCACTGAGGCAGCTCAGCAATCATATTGAAAGCTCAGGTAGGCTTGAGGGGCCAAGTGGCTAGGGTATCAATATATTCATAAAAGACTCACTTTTGTTCTGAAAAGCTAGTTTTAATCACACTTAATTTTAAAGGGCAAACTTCTGACACTCCCATCAACTCTGCAAAATCATTGTCATTTGTGGGATTAGTTCAAATTCACATATGTGGGCCTGTTTTTAATAGGAATAGAACATAGGTGGAAGACTTAAAATGAGACAGGCCATTGTACATTTAAAAGCTCTTAAAAAGAGCACTTTCAGATGTACGGTGTGACATGAAACACCTTTTTACTGGGCATCTCTTGAGATGCAGCTCGTTAGCCCCTCGCTAACAGCCACTGGACTCAGCGGTGAGAAAACCTTCTTTCTTAAACTCCCTCTGTCTAGGGTTAGTACGACATGGGTCCCATGAAAATTGGGAAGTTAGGATGTCTTGACCACCCGAACCTCGATCTGTGCGAATACTGTCTAAATACTGCTCCCAAGCAATTAGCTAAAGGCAAGAAATAACAGATTGTACACTGCATACAATTATAAAGAAAGTGTATTTACAAATTTCAACTTTATCGAACAGTTAGTAGGGAAAAGAAAAAAAACCTAAAAGGGCCCATTACAGTTAACCCAGTCCAAATGTGGACATAAGTTGAAGCTCATCTTGAAGCTGCCTTTAAGTTGCGCGCTGGACACACGTTCTGCGTGAAAGTGCACACCACCTTCTGAATGTCGCTCAAAACCTATCTCAAACAAACGGACACCCCACAGGAGTATTGGTCCTTCCTCCATGAATCTGAACCAAGCAGCTTGTGCAAAAGGGACATCCTTAGCCATCTTCTCTCCTGTCTCCTCCCAGCTCCTGCCAAAAAGACCTTAACTCACGTCAGTGTCTGTCATCAAAACTTCTCCGCCCAGCGTTCTCTTGAACCTTCTCCCAATTCCACCTTCTTGATTGGCTGACACAACATTCCTAAGTTGTACAACATAGTCCCTCATCTTTAGCTCAAACCCAAACATGCTAAAAGCCGAACAGGCTGTTCTTACAGAACTATTAAAATGAAATACTTACAGCATAGCAATAAAAATCTTAATTTAACCAGGGTGTTAACTCATACGTGCAGGAGTAATTTAAAATATGAGTAGCCAAATCCAGCAGGATGTACATAATATGGTTAGACGATTATGTTGTGCGAGGCCCCTTGGGTAAGAGTGACCATAATATGGTGGAATTCTTCATTAAGATGGAGAGTGACATAGTTAATTCAGAAACAAAGATTCTGAACTGAAAGAAGGGTAACTTTGAAGGTATGAGATGTGAATTAGCTAAGATAGACTGGCAAATGATACTTCAAGGGTTGACCGTGGATATGCAATGGCAAGCACTTAAAGATCACATGGATGAACTACAACAATTGTTCATCCCAGTTTGGCAAAATAATAAACCAGGGAAGGTAGTACACCCGTGGCTAACAAGGGAAATTAGGGATAGTATCAAGTCCAAAGAAGAAACATATAAATTAGCAAAAAAAAGCGGCACACCTGAGGACTGGGAGAAATTCAGAGATCAGCAGAGGAGGACAAAGTGCTTAATTAGGAAAAGGAAAAAAGATTATGAGAGAAAGCTGGCAGGGAACATAAAAACTGACTGTAAAAGCTTTTATAGATACGTGAAAAGAAAAAGATTGGTCAAGACAAATGTAGGTCCTTTACAGTCAGAAACAGGTGAATTGATCATAGGGAACAAAGGCATGGCAGACCAATTGAATAACTACTTTGGTTCTGTCTTCACTAAGGAGGACATAAATAATCTTCCGGAAATAGTAAGGGACCAAGGGTCTAGTGAGATGGAGGAACTGAGGGAAATACATGTTAGTAGGGAAGTGGTGTTAGGTAAATTGAAGGGATTAAAGGCAGATAAATCCCCAGGGCCAGATGGTCTGCATCCCAGAGTGCTTACGGAAGTAGCCCAAGAAATAGTGGATGCATTAGTGATAATTTTTCAAAACTCCTTAGATTCTGGATTAGTTCCTGAGGATTGGAGGGTGGCTAATGTAACCCCACTTTTTAAAAAAGGAGGGAGAGAAAAACCGAGGAATTATAGACCGGTGAATCTGACATTGGTGGTGGGGAAAATGCTAGAGTCGGTTATCAAAGATGTGATAACAGCACATTTGGAAAGAGGTGAAATCATCGGACAAAGCCAGCATGAATTTGTGAAAGGAAAATCATGTCTGATGAATCTTATAGAATTTTTTGAAGATGTAACTAGTAGAGTGGATAGGGGAGAGCCAGTGGATGTGGTATATTTAGATTTTCAAAAGGCTTTGGACAAGGTCCCACTCAGGAGATTAGTGTGCAAACTTAAAGCACACGGTATTGGGGATATGGTATTGATGTGGATAGAGAATTGGTTGGCAGACAGGAAGCAAAGAGTGGGAGTAAATGGGACCTTTTCAGAATGGCAGGCAGTGACTAGTGGGGTACCACAAGTTGTTTACAATATATATTAATGATTTAGACGAGGGAATTGAATGCAGCATCTCCAAGTTTGCAGATGACAGGAAACTGGGTGGCGGTGTTAGCTGTGAGGGGGATGCTAAGAGGATGCAGGGTGACTTGGATAGGTTAGATGAGTGGGCAAATTCATGGCAGATGCAATTTAATGTGGATAAATGTGAGGTTATCCACTTTGGTTGCAAGAACAGGAAAACAGATTATTGTGTGCAGTTTTGGTCCCCTAATCTGAGGAAAGACATTCTTGCCATAGAGGGAGTACAAAGAAGGTTCACCAGATTGATTCCTGGGATGGCAGGACTTTCATATGAAGAAAGACTGGATCGACTAGGCTTTTACTCACTGGAATTTAGAAGATTGAGGGGGGATCTTATTGAAACGTATAAAATTCTAAAGGGATTGGACAGGCTAGATGCAGGAAGATTGTTTCCGATGTTGGGGAAGTCCAGAACAAGGGGTCACAGTTTAAGGATAAAGGGGAAGCCTTTTAGGACTGAGATGAGGAAAAACCTCTTCACACAGAGAGTGGTGAATCTGTGGAATTCTCTGCCACAGGAAACAGTTGAGGCTGGTTCATTGGCTATATTTAAGAGGAAGTTAGATATGGCCCTTGTGGCTAAAGGGATCGGGGGTATGGAGAGAAAGCAGGTAGGGTTTTGAGTTGGATGATCAGCCATGATCATAGTGAATGGCGGTGCAGGCTCGAATGGCTGAATGGCCTACTCCTGCACCTATTTTCTATGTTTCTAGACAAGGAAAATCAAGCTTGATAAATGTATTAGAAAGTATGGTCCAGTAAATGTGATGTATTTAGATTTGCAAACCTGGTTCCTGGGACCTGGAATTAGGTTGCATATAAGGGCTCAGAAAACTTGGATATATTACAATCGATCTCTTCAAATCATTAGCATAGATTGTAAACAGAAGAAGTCCCAACACTCATTCTTGTGGGACAGGTAGGGTACCCCTCATCCGAAAGTCCAAAATACAAAAACTTCTGAAATCCAAATTTTTTTTTGATTGCAGACATGACATCATAAATAGAAAATTCTACAGGGTGCTAGGAAGGGTTCCAAGTGACATGCAAGTCTCTGCTCAACCACAGACCGTTCTGCAAAATGACCTCACATATACAGTGCCTATAAAAAGCATTCACCCCTTGGAAGTTTTCATATTTCATTGTTTTACAACATTGAATTCCAGTATATTTAATTTAGCTTTTTTGACACTGATCAACAGAAAAAGACTTGCATGTAAAAGTAAAAACACGTCTCTACAAAGTGATCTAAATTAATTACAAATTAAAAACACAAAATAATTGTGTCAATATTAACCCCCACCCCCTTTAATACGACACACCAAATCATCACTGGTGCAGCCAATTGTCTTTATAAGTCACATAATTAGTTAAATGGAGATCTGTATATGTGTGCAGTCAAAGTGTTTCAATTGATTGTAGTAAAAATTTGGAAGGTCCAACTGTTGGTGAGTCAGTATCCCAGCAAAATCTACACCATGAAGACAAAAGTACACTGCGAGCAACTTCACGGAAAGGTTATTGGAAAGCACAAGACAGGAGATGGTTACAAGAAAATTTCCAAGGCATTGAATATCCCTTGGACTACAGTTATGACTGTCATTAAGAGATTGAAAGAATATGACACAACTGTAAATCTGCATGGAACAGGAGTCCTCAAAATCTGAGTGACTGTGCAAGAAGGGGACTAATGAGGGAGGCAACCGAGAGACCTATGACAACTCTGGAGGAGTTAAAAGCTGGGATGGGAGGGACTGCACATACAATGACTGTTGTTCAGGTGCTTCACCAGTTGAAGCTTTATGGGAGATTGGCGAAGAGAAAACCACTGTTGAAAAAACTCATGAATTCTCAGCTAGAGTTTGTCAGAAGGCATTTGGGAGACTGAAGTCAGCTGGAAGAAGGTTCTGTGGTCTGATGAAACCAAAATTGAGCTTTTTGGTCATCAGACTAAATGCTGTGTTTGGCATAAACCAAACACCACACGTTATCAAAAACATACCATCCCTACCGTGAAGCATAGTGGTGGCTGCATCATGCTGTGGGGATGCTTCACTGCAGCAGGCCCTGGAAGGCTTGTGAAGGTAGAGGGTAAAATTGAGTGCAGTTAAATACAGGGAAGTCCTGGAGGAAAAGCTGATGCAGTCTGCAAGAGAACTGCAACTTGGAAGAATATTTGTTTTCCAGCAAGACAGTGACCTGAAACACCAAGCCAATGCTACACAGGAATGGCTTAAAAACAACAAAGTTAATTCCTGGAGTGGCCAAGTCAGAGTCCAGATCTCAATCCCATAGAGAATTTGTGGCTGGACTTGAAAAGGGTTGTTCGCTCACGATCCCCATGGAATCTGACAGAGCTTGAGCAGTTTTGTAAAGAAGAATGGGTAAAATTGCAGTGTCCAGATGTGCAAAGCTGATAGAGATCTACCCCATAGACTCAACACTATAATTGCAGCCAAAGATGCATTTGAAGAGAGTGAATACTTGAAATATACTGATTTGAAGAGAGTGAATCCTTATGTAATCAATTATTTTGTGTTTTATATTTCTTACTAATTTAGATCACTTTTAGATATGTGTTTTCACTTTGACACAAAAGAGTCTTTTACTGTTGATCAGTGTCAAAAAAACTCAAATTAAATCCATTGTGATTCAATGTTCCTAAAACAATAAAACATGAAAACTTCCAAGGGGGGCCGAATACTTTTAATAGGCACTTTATAATGAACAGAAGCTAATGAAAATTAGAAAAGCTGCATAAAGTGAAAAGTAAATATCTTGATTGTGTATTGAAAGAATGGATTCATCAGTGTCGGATGAACATAAGCTGCTTAACGGAATGGTGATCATGAAACCAGCAATGATGTATCCTGACAAACTCAAAATTGAAGATAATTGTGAATATTCAGCAGGATGGTTGCAGAAATTTAAAGATTTGTGATGATAAAGCATCTGCTGATCATAAACCAGCAGTTCATTCATGAGTTTGCCAAGATCATTGCCGATGAAAATATAACACCACAAGTCTAAAATGCTGATTATTTTTAAACCTTACATAAAAAAAGGTAAAATACAAATTACAGTATTCTGTAATCTTTTAATCAAAACACAGTATTGTAGGTGAAGACTGAAAGCCTGTTGTTTTTGTTCAATAGCTGATTCAAGGAGTCTTCCAATGATGCAGTCCTGCTTTTGTTACCTTGCACACACTATGTTTTCATTATGTTGCTGGTATGCAATAATCTTAGCTGTTAAGTACATAAGTGTGATGAACAAGTGCAGGACAAAGACTGCATACCAGTAGCACATAAATTCAGAACTGTAAATGCTGGCAATCCCGTGCTATCTCATTACATTTTCCAAAATCTGAAATTCGAATCATTTCCAGCTCCCAGTCTTTTAGATAAGGGGTACTCTGCTGTACATCAGTTACAGATTGTCAACCTGAATGTACCCTGCCTATTGTTTTTCCTTCAGTAATCAATCCACAGACCATTTTAATGCATTAACTCAATCCATGAACCTTTTAAAAAAAACACCAAATGTTTGTATGATAACTTAAAAAACTTTACTTTTCAAATCTAAATGTACCACATTTATTGGTTTTCCTTTATCCATTCTGCTAGTCACACCTTCCAGTAAGTTTGTCAAATGTTATTTTCCTTGCTTAAGCATTAAATGCACACCCTGCTGGCTTTAGCTTCTCACATTCTAAGTTATTCATGTCGATATGTTGTACAGTTTTTTATAATTTGCTCCCACGTGTGGAAGCTTGTAAAACTTTCAGTGCTATATTAAGCAAAGCTACCTAGTATTGTTGGATCCCTCAAGTATATTAATGACATAGTTATCTTTGTATAATCTCAAGCTAAATAAGAGCTTTCCTGTGGATATATTGCTTTTAACAGAATTTCTTGAGTCTATGATTTGTTGTAAACTGTTCAGAATTAGTGTAACAAACAAGTATCTCTAGCATTTCATCTTGTGTTTATGATTTGTTGCTCCACTGTGAAGTCTCTTAAATTTATGTCTACCCTGAAGAAGTTTAAATCTTCTCTTTGATGGGCGTTAAGTGAGACTTCCTCTCACTGCTCCCCCTCTGTGATCTCTGCTGCTCTCTGACTCTTTGACCACATGCTCATCCAGACTCGCAAACACTTCTTGTATTCCTTCTCTCTGCCTCCCCCCCCCCCCCCCACCTTCTTATTTCTTGAAATGTTGGCTGTTTATTCCTTTCCATAGATGCTACCTGACTGGCTGAGTTCCTCGGGCATCTTGTGTTTGTTCCTGCGCAGAGCGTTTTGTGTTTGGAATCTACTGAAGGAACTGCTGGGTCAAGCATGATTTGTGGGAGAGGTTGGGGGAGGGAACTGTTAGTGAATCAGGTTGAAACCCTGCATCAAGGCTGAATGGGGAGATGGACAATTAAAAGAGGTGAGGAGAGGCATTGAGACGGAATCTAGAGGTGATTGTTGGGACCGGTTGATGGTGAGTAGTGGTGAGAATGGACATCCTTCAAAGGTTCATTTATTATCAAAGCATGTATCCATATACAACACTGAAGTTTGTCTTCTCCAGATAGCCGCAAAACAAAGAAAGAGCATGAGAGTTGTGTAGAGAGAACAATCAACCCCAACCTCCCCGCACCAAAAGGAACAGCATCCCAAACATCAACCCCCAAAACTCCTTCCTTTACACAAAATGGAACAAGAGCTTTGACCCCCCAAACAAATTTTCCCCCGCACAAAAAAACTAACAGAATGTAACTGAACATCAACCCTCCCCCCCCGAACACCCTCCCCTCGCACAACAAAAGGAGAAAGGAATGGATGATTTAAAAAAAACACAGAATATAAAAACCATAAGCCTGAAAAAGTTCACAGTCCATAAACACAGTAGTCCAGTCCATAAATGCAGAACCACGTTGCCATCCTCTGATATCACCGACATTCATAGAAAGAGAGGGACACCACACAAGCGGCCTACCCGCCTGTCACAGCGAACAACACAGCAATAGACCACTCACAGACTCCTTCTTGGCAGTGATTAAAAGGAAGGTAGTTGGCACTGAACTGTCACTCGCCTTCTGCATTCATCTCGATGTCTCAGTCTTCCTCGATGCTTTAATCAGCGAAATGGAGTTGAACATCAGCTCCATTAGCACTTGCTTAGTCATCATTCCTCTTTATATTGGCCATCTCCCTTCTCTACTCTTGCCCTCATGCATGATTTTGACTTGAAATGTTGACAATTCCATTCTGCAGATGCTGCCTGACCCACTTAGTTCCGCCAGCAACACACACAAAATGCTGGAGGAACTCAGCAAGCCAGGCAGCGTCCATGGAGAAGAGTACAATCGACGTTTTGGATTGAGACCCTTCAGCAGGACTGGAGAATAAAGGATGAGAAGTCAGAATTAGATGGTGGGGGGGGGAAGGGGAGGAATAAACACAAGGTAATAAGTGGAACTGGGAGGGGGGAGAAAAAAAGATGGAGTCAGTTAGAAGGTAGGGAAGGTTTTTTTCCTCTAGTCCTGCTGAAAGGTCTCATCCTGAAACATCAACTGTACTGTTTTCCATGGATGCTGCCTGGCCTGCTGAGTTCCTCCAGCATTTTGCGTGTGTTCCTTGAATTTCCAGCACCTGCAGGTTTTCTCTAGTTTGTAGTTCCTCCAGAAGTTGCTTGTCACTGCAGATTTCAGCATTTGCAGTCTCTTGCTCAGAATTAGAAACACTTACACATGTTATTTTTGGAATAATTATCTTTACTTAGTATTTAATGCATTGCTGAATTGACCAGCTATCTTTTCAGAGTAGGGGAGGGAAATGGGCATCTTCTTGGAAGTGATCACCTGATTTAGCCTAACATCTGCGTAATGCTGCTTTCTGTCATAATCCAGCTGGATGGTAACTTAATATTTTGTTGAGTGAATTACAATAAAATTATTGAGTGCGGCAGCTTCCTCTACCAGTGCCACTAAAAATAAATGAACTAACTAAATGTTTTATCAATGTTTGGGTAATCTTGTTATAGTGTAAAATGGCTCCTGTGTTGCATGGTGAAATAATTAATTTTTGAGACATAGGGAGTTAATTATGTAAGCCTACATATCATATAATTTGTGTGATGCAGAAAGGGACTAAATAAATTAGAGATCTTAAAATACGATTATAATGGGTATGTCAAAGCATTGGCTTGAAATTACTTTATGTGGTAATTAATTAAATTTAATTAATGATGTGACAAAGTAGCTTGTTTATTACTGATATGATTAAGGTTTATTGTAGTCCCCAAGTTCCATATAAATCCTACAACCATGTGAAATTCCTAAGAATGTACAAGGCTTGAACCTGTAATAGAACTGGAACCCCTTATTTACAAATGTAAATGTGTGCTGCACTACTTAGTTTAAAGCAAATGTTCCTGAGGTATTTCAGTTAATATCCTCATTACAGCCCTATTTTTGTATACAGCCTTGCTCAGCAGTGCATCAATCCCTTTAATTAAATATTTAAAGATAATTAGAGTGAATAGTAAAGATTAAGTGCTCATGTATCAATGAGCCTCAATCGACCATTTCCTTCAAGTGTTGCATTAATGGGATAGAAGGGCTGTCGTGTCAGTTTTGGCATTTTTAAAAATTCAACTCATGTGCTTTTGGTCAGATGTAATTACTAGCACACTGGTGCTACTCTGCTAAAGTAGAATAATAAGCCTCCGTATTCTGTATTCTGATGCAAGGCCTCCAGTGTGAAGAAAGTATAGGAAAGTATCCTGTGTGTTTTTCTCTGTGTGAGGTTAATGCGTTTAAATAGTTAAGAAGGATTTCAAACCAATGCTCTGACAGTCATTATAAGCATAATTACAACCAGCTCCAAATCTCTTAATCCTTTTTTTAATATCAAACAAATTACATGATGCACATAGGCTTGCATTTCATTAATAAACTTACCCCACCTGCTTCAAGCAGGCTTCAAATATAACAGTGCTCAAGAAGAACGCAGTAACCTGCCTCAGTGACCGGCCCAGTAGCACTTACATCCAGTGTGATGAAGTGCTTTGGGAGGTTGGTAATGAAACATATCAACTCCTTGGTTCCTTGAGAAACGACTTGGATCCATTCCAATTTGCCTACCGACACAACAGGTCTGCAGCAGATGCCATTTCATCGGCTCTTCAGTCAACTCTGGAACATCTGGCAAGCAAAGATGCATGCATCAGGATGCTATTCATTCACTACAGCTCATTCAATACCATGATCCCCTCAAAACTAACTAATAAGCTTCAAGACCTTAGCCTCAATACCTCCTTGTGCAACTAGAACCTCAATTTCCTCATTTGTTCAGATTCACATCTCCTCCACAATATCCATCAGGACAAGTGCACCACAAGACTGTGTTCTTACTCCCCTGCTCCACTTGCTTTTTACTTGTGACTGTGAGGCTAAACACAGATCCAATGCCATATTTGTTTGTTGATGATACTACTACCGTAAGCCAAATTAAAGGTGGTGATGAATCAGCATATAGGAGGGAGATTAAAAATCTGGCTGAGTGGTGCCACAACAACAACCTCTTACTCAGTGTCAGCGAGGCTAAGGAACTGATTATTGACTTCAAGAGGAGGAAACCAAAGGTCCGTGAGCCAGTCCTCATCAGGGGATCAGAGGTGGAGAGGGTCAGCAACTTTAAATTCCTCGGTTTTACAATTTCAGCGTATGTGTCTTGGGTCTAGCACCCAAGTGCCATTATGAAGAAAGCACAACAGTGCCACTACTTTCTCAGAAGTTTGCGAAGATTCTGCATGACATTTAAAACCTTGATAAGCTTCTATAGATGTGTAGTGGAGAGTATGTTGACCAGTCCATCAAGGGCAAAGCTAATGTGCACATCTACATGGAGCCGTGTTGCAAGAAAGCAGCATCCATCATCAAGGATCCCCACCATCCAGGCCATGCTCTCTTCCCACTACTGCCATCAGGAAGTATAGGAGCCTCAGGACCCACACTGCCAGAATCAGGAACAGTTATTACCCCTCGACCATCAGGCTCTAGAACCAGAAGGGTTAACTTCACTAGCCCCATCACTAACTGTTCCCATAACCTATGGACTCACTTTCAAGGACTCTTCATCTCATGTTCTCGATATTTATTGTTTATTTATTTTTATTATTTCATTTGTATTTGCATAGTTTGTTGACTTTTGCACATTGGTTGTTTGCCCATCATGTTGAGTGCAGTCTTTCATTGATTCTGTTGTGTTTCTTGGATTGTTTCTTGATCTCAGGGTTGTATATGGTGACATATATGTGCTTTGATAATAAATTTACTTTGGACTTTGAACTTCTTGAATCATCTTAGAAAGTAACTATTTCCCATAGCAAATTCTTCAGAAATAAACAAACACAACAGCTGCTTCACACTCCAGGAACATTCTCCACATCAATTTATGCCTTGACACAGATGTAATGCAATGTGCCCTCTGGGTCTTTTACCTCCCTCACACAGATGAGGTGGCTTCTCCTGATATCTGGTAGCTTCATATCCACTGAGACCTTGTTTTTAAATCTGAGAATCTTGGGTTCAAGAAAAGCTCAGAGATGAAAACTTGTGAATTCAGCCTGACAGCTTAAACTTGGAATGTTGTTTGTCCTTTTGAGCAGATAAAGTATCATGGCATTATTTTGAAGAGTTACAGTATGTCTGTTGTTCTGATTAATGTTTAAGCTACGACTGTTTTAATCCCCAAAATAATGTTGTCATTAATGAGCTGTCAGTGGTTGGAACCTGCAAATTAGATAAGGGGTTCCCAATCTTTTTTATGCCATGGACGAATACCATTAAGGACCCCAGCTTCGGAACTGTTGAATTAGATGCTGCTTTTCCTACATTAGAATAGACAAGTGCAGTGTATATGGAAAGGGTGTGAAAGGAGACACAAGAGTATGCATATACTGGAAAAGGCACTATTTATAGATGCAATTTTAATTTCAAGTTCCTGGGTGTCAAGATTTCTGAGGATCCAACCTGATCCCAACATATTGATGCAGCTATAAAGAAGGCAGTACAGCTCTATATTTCATTCAGAGTTTGAGGAAATTTGGTTTGTCACATAAGTCACTCAAAAACTTCTACAGATGTACTGTGGACAGCACTCTGATAGGCTGCATCACTGGTATGGGGGGGTGGGGAGCTAAAGCACAACATCAAAAGAAGCTACAGAAAATTGTAAAATTAGTACTAGCTTTCATAGTATCGAAGGCATCTTCAAGGAGCAGTGTCTCAGAAAGGCATTATTAAGAATCCCCATCAACCAGGACATGCCCTATTCTCATTGTTACCATCAAGAAGGAGGTACAGAAGGCTGAAGGCACACATTCAATGACTCAGGAAGAGCTTCTTCCCCTCTGCCATTCGATTCCTTAATGGACATTGAACCCAGAAACACTACCTCATTTTTATTATTTCTGTTTTTGCATTATTTTTAACTTAACTTTTAACTTAACTATATACATACACACACACACACACACACACACACACACACACACTCACTCACTCACTCACTCACTCACTCACTCACTCACACACACACACACACACACACACACACACACACACACACACACACACACACACACACACACACACACACACACACACACACACACACACACACACTCACTCTTACTGTAATTGACATTTTTTCCTATATTATGTATTGCATTGTACTGCTGCTGGTGATATTAAATCTGATTCTGAATCCGAACTGCCCTACTTTGCAGAATTGGCCAATCCTTTGTTCAGTACACCTTTTCAGTCTGAAATGCCTCTTATCGATCATGCTGCCCCATAATTTGGCTTAACATGGATCTCTCTTGCTTTCAATTTCTGACCCCATTCTGGGTGAATTCTTTTTTCAATACGGTGTAGGTTAGTCTCCAAACTACAGTGTAGTGCAGTGCCTAAGGTATCACCTTGGAAGACAGCCAAAGTTCATAGTTTGCCTTGAACAGAGTGGCTTTTTCTAGCACATTTCAGAAGGCAATTAGGTGTTAACCACAATGAAGTGTTGGAAGTCTCAGCGACCAAATCTGATAGGGATGGCAGATTTGAGAATGAGATGAGTTTATAATAATATGGTAACTTCGTGATTAAAATTTCATCATCCAACTAAATGCGAAGGTACAAAGGAGGTGGTGGAGTGTCCTGATAAAATTATATAAGATAATGAGAGGGATAGATAAAGTCAAACCCTTTTCCCCATGGTAGCGGTTTCAGAAAGAAGAAAGTGCAGGTTTAAGGTGAGAGAAAGGAATTTTAAAAGGAACCTGGAAGAGCACTTCAACTTCACTTCCCTCTTTATCCGATTTCCCACTGTGCCAATCAAGAACTTATTCTATCTCTGCCTTTGAATCTTTGAACCTTTCTTTGAGGAAGAGACTTCTAAAGATTCACAGTCCTCAGAGAAACAATTTCACCTCATTTGTCTGAAAAGAGATTTTTAAACTGGATATGGTGCTGATGGAAACACGTCCTCTCCATTTACTCTGTCCCAGCCCCTTAGTTGTTTTAAGCACTGCAATTGAATCTCTCCTCAGTCTCCTTTGTTCCACGGAATTCTCAAGGCATTGTTGGAAGATGAGCAGAGAATTTATCCCTGAAAACCTGGGCAATTTTGGTCCTCCAACTTGAATCTGTAAAGCAAATTGTCGCTGTTTAGGGAACATTGTTGTATGAAAATTAGCTGCCAAGTTTCCAACCTTCCATCAGCAACTATATCTCAAAGGCACTTCTTGTAGCAAGCTCTAGGGGTTCAAGATGTTGAAAGGAATTGCATAACTGCAAACTCTTTTGCCCACATACAGTGTGTTGCAAGCAGGTATTATGTCGATGACGTTAGACTCATACTGATGTGAGTTGAAGTGCTTTTGCCGTTTGTTCAATCTCTGTTAATTGGTAAAAAGCAATCTCAGTCTTTGTAATGTGGATGGTTGATAAAGGTCTTTTAGAAATAAAGATCCACTTTGAAACAAATTATGGGGTTACACGATTGGCAGGTGACATTTCAGATTGAAAGAGTGTAGTGAACAAAGGGTTGGCATATCTTGTAGAGTAGGGAAGTACATCTATAAACGCATTGTATGTCTGTACCTAAAAGTGTATTTGCTAGGATTGCAAAGGATTTGCAAGTGAGAGGAGGTGGGGTGGCATTCAATGTTACGGTAGAATTTGTAGGAGGGGGGTTTCCCGTGGGTGTATGTCACTACTTTACAAGAGAGTAGTTAACATTAAGGCATTGTGTGAACAGAAATGTTATTCATTGATAATTTAAGAGTTTTTAAGTAACACTGTGAGACAGCTGCAGTCAATTAAATCCATAACTGTGCTTCATGCTGCCGCCTTTAGGAAAGAGCATAATTTTTCAAAATCTGCAATATAATGCAACATACTACATATTTTCTGATATTTTTATTATGCCAGTTTTGAAATATTAGGACAGCATAATGGAGCTGCTTTTCAAAATGATCATTGTGGTTTGCCAGATTTCTTCCTCCTCAGTTTTTGTATCAATTGGTTGACTAATGTATTTAATTCTTCCACTGGTAATTCTGCCTCTGCAGATTCGTGACAGGAATAAGGAGGGATGTCTTGAGGGTTTTGTCTGTGCATGCAAGAGCTCACTGTACTGTGTTTTCACCCTAAGAAGCTTAATTGAGATGAAGTGAAGTCGTCCCTGGGAGTGTGACTGTCCTTCCTGATGGGGTATTTTGGGGAGTTTTTGTATTGCAGGGAGTGTCTGCAACTATGAGGAAGGGGAGTCCTTGATTTCCGTTGCAGCTGTCCTGGGTTACTAACACTCAGCTTCCGGATACACCCACATACAAATAAGTTCCCATGATATTACCTTTTAAAAGTTTGACCAACGTACCATCTTTGTTTCAATAAATGGCAAACTAGTTTCCTCTCCCTCTCCACTTTTAGTAATTGATCTTTTGTTATCAGACTTGTGTGCTTCAGATGCCATTCACTGCAGCTCTGTGGAGGTATGGTGATCGTATTGAGTAATTTTTGTGTATTTTCTAACCTGCGGGTGAAATCTACCTAAGGGCGTCTGCAAAAACTGAACCCTTTTGTTTCCCCAAGACCCTCTGTATTTGTGAGACTTGTCCGTGGAAGAGGGGTGATTTAATAAGGAAGTAGAATCATGTTTGAAATGGAGAGCCGTGAGAAACTGGCACAAAACAAAAGATGAGGCATAGGGCAGATCAGCTAAACTAATTTTGAATGGCGCAACAGGTTGGAGTACAGTGCCCCGTCCTTATTTTCTTCTGATAGTTTGATGTTACTTGCAAGGAGGTTTTGCAGAATGTCCATCGAAGCATCCTGGATTTTTCACTTCGGCAAGTTAAGGTGAAATGATAAAGACTTGGCACGCTATTTCACCAGATAAGATGTACATTGCTCATTTGATGGTGCTGGTGGAGATTCTAGCAGACTGCTTCAGTAGTTTTATACCTGGCAATCGGCTTTTATGCTCCACAGTGAAAGCTTCTGAAATGTGCTGTAGATTGTGGAGATTGTCCCCCTGAAGGTTACTCCAGTTAACCAGCCTGACACAACTGTCAGACGCTGTTTACTCGCTCTAAGAAAATAGAATATCAGTCTTTCTCTGAACGCGAGATTCTGAGATAGATCTCCCAGAACAGTAAATTAACTGCCATAAATTCTGGAAATGGGATGTTGAATATTACACATTGCTTCTATTTCCTGTGCTATGCTCTTTAATACACTTGCTGATTTGAAGGACAATTACTGGAGTGAATTATTGCCACAAGAAACCATTTGAGTTTGTTCCCCACCCCCTCTGCTGTATCTCTACATCTGCAAAGGTCAGTGGCCTTGGATTTATGGGTGTCACTGTTTAAGTCGAATGCACTTTTGATTTTGCAAGCTTGGTAAACACACTGCAAATCGACCTAAAATTTCAGTTGTTTCAACAGAGCAATCCATGTGTGTACATTACTGCTGTTGGACCTCAAGACAAGATAAAATGTTTTTAACAACGCAAACCTGGTGCTGTTTTGAAGCAGTGATGGGCAGATGGTAATTGCATTCTGTATATAGATCCATAGAGCATAGAAATAGGCCCTTCTGCCCACCAAGTCTGTGCTGGTCATCAAGCATCCACCCACATGAATCCTATTTGATTAGAATGTAGAGCAGTACAGGAAGAAGCCTTTTGGCCAACGATATTTGTGTAGTACACAATACCAAATTAAACAACGTTTCCTCTTCCCACAGCCCCATCAACTCCATCCAGATCCTATCATTTACCTACACACTTGGGGGAAAAACAATGGAATGCCATTAAATAGAGTATACTTTCAGAGAAAATGGAGATATACTGGGTCAAATGTCTTCTTTTAGTTCTGCAAGATTCCAAGAATCTGATTTTTTTTCTAAACCAAACAAAATCAAACATTTCAGAGTAGAAGGGGCAACATTACTTTAAACCTGAATGAAACAGTGACCAAGGATTGGTAGGACCACCAGGCTCAAGGTCAGCTTCTACCCCACTTTATTATCCCTTTGAACATGCTTCTTATTCAATAAGATGAACTCTTGGTGTCACAATTTAAGTCATTATGATCTTGTATTTGATCGGTTACCTGCACTGCGCTTTTGTTGGTAGCTTTTGTACTTTATTCTGCATTGCTTATTGTTTTATATAATTCTAGCTTAATGCACTGTGTCATGATTTGATCTGTAAAATCGGTATTATACAAGAGAAACCTTTCACTTTCTTTGTACCTCAGTTTATGTGACAATAATAAACTAATCCAATCCAAGCCAAACCCTTTATATTGAAACCCTTTGTTACTCTCCTTAATGAGAAAAACAATCCCATATTCTCTTTTCTCCCTCTGCATCTGAAGTCATTCATCCTTGAGGCCATTCTAGTAGATCTCTGCATGCTCTCTAAACCCCTGGACCCTCCCTAACATGGTGTTCCTCAAGCTGTCCCATGCATTCCCACTGATTCCCGAGGGTAACTGAATCTCTTTGACTGGAAATTGCAAACCTTTTTTGTTAAAAATTAGAAAAGAATATAGTAATGTGTTTAATCTGTTAAAATAGTTTTTGTAGGGTGGTTTTAATTCAGTTCACAATAGCTGTCCATTCAAAGACTGGAATCTATGAGCTTTGTTCTTTAACACTTTACCCTTAATCCCATTAACAATTCCAGAACCCATCAGCAATGACCCCAGTGATATTTCCCTGAAAAAAGAATGAACTGAATTCTCCTTGAATATCTAAGTTACAAATCAATAGGTTTGTGATGAGATAAATTCATTATAAAATTCACTTGAGAATTATTTATTTTTTTACATTGAAGGTGCAGGCTTATTGGTATTGGAATAAGGATAACATTTCTATGGCACCTTTCCCAAAGTGATTTTTCAGCAAATTAAAAACTCATGAAATGTCAGTGATGTGATGAAGGAAATGTGGTGGCAAATTTGTACGCATTTACAGTTCCACACACAGCTTCATGATGACATTCTGAAAATTGGTCTTTAAAACTGACAGAGAAATGTACTTTGACCAGGACATTACTCTTCACGTTGAATGTTTAACCATTATTGGAAAGAAAAGAGATGGCAAGAATTTGCCTCATCCAATATTGTAGCAGTCCCATAGTACCCCATTGTCTACAACACAAGTAATTTTGCAGATGTTGGAAATCTTGAGCAGTACACACAGCTCATGCTGAAGGAACTCAGGATGTCGAGCAGCATTTATGGAGGAGAATAAGCATTTATGGAGGAGAATTTTGAGGATGTGACTAAACACATTGATGAAGGAAGAGCAGTAGATGTAGTGTATATGGATTTCAGCAAGGCATTTGATGAAGTACCCCATGAAAGGCTTATTGAGAAAGTAAGGAGGCATGGGATCCAAGGGGATCTTGCTTTGTGGATCTAGAACTGGCTTGTACACAGAGGCAAAGAGTGGTTGTAGATGGGTCATATTCTGCATGCAGGTTGGTGACCAGTGGAGTGCCTCAGGGATCTGTTCTGGGGCCCTTACTCTTCGTGATTTTTATAAATGACCTGGATGAGGAAGTGAAGGGATGGGTTAGTAAATTTGCTGATGACACAAAGTTTAGGGGTGTTGTGGATAGTGTGGAGGGCTGTCAGAAATTACAGCAGGAGATCGATAGAATGAAAAACTGGGCTGAGAAGTGGTAGTTGGAGTTCAATCCAGGTAAGTGTGAGGTGGTTCATTTTGGTAGGTCAAATATGATGGCAGAATGTAGTATTAATGGTAAGACTCTTGGCAGTGTGGAGGATCAGAGGGATCTTGGGGTCTGAATCATAGGACACTCAAAGTTGCTGCGCGGGTTTATTTTATGGTTAAGAAGGCCTACAGTGTATTGAACTTCATCAACCGTGGGATGGAGTTCAAGAGCCGAGAGGTAATGTTGCAGCTATATGGGACCCTGGTCAGACCCCACTTGGAGTACTGTGCTCAGTTCTGGTCACCTCACTACAGGAAGAATATGGAAACTATAGAAAGGGTGCAGAGGAGATTTACAAGGATGTTGCCTGGATTGGGGAGCATGCCTTATGAGAATAGGTTGAGTGAATTCAGCCTTTTCTCCTTGGAGCGACGGAGGCTGAGAGGTGACCTGATAGAGGTGTATAAGATGATGAGAGGCACTGATCGTGTGGATAGTCAAAGGCTTTTACCCAGGGCTGAAATAACTAACCCGAGAAGGCACAGTTTTAAGGTGCTTGGAAGTAGGTACAGAGGAGATGTCACGGATAAGTATTTTTACACAGAGAGTGGTAAGTGCATGGAATGCTAGTGCTAGTGACGGTAGTGGAGGCGGATACGATAGGGTCTTTTAAGTGACTTCTGGATAGGTATATGGAGCTTAGAAAAATAGAGGGCTATAGGTAACCCAAGGTAATTTCTAAAGTAAGTATATGTTTGGCACAGCATTGTGAGCCAAAAGGCCTGTATTGTGCTTTAGGTTTTCTATGTTTCTATCTAATAAACAATCGATGTTTCAAGCTGAGACCATTCATCAGGACTGGAAAGGAAGAAGGCAGAAGCCAGAATAAGAAAATAGGAGAGGGAGTGGTACAAGTGAGAATAGGTGAGGAGATTGGTGGGGGGGGGGATATCCAGTAAGAAGCTGGGAGGGGGTAGCTGGAAGAGGTAAAGGACTGAAAATGGAAACTAATAGGAGAGAACAGTAGAACATGGAAGAAAGGAAAGAAAGAGGGAAGCCAGAGTAAGGTAATCAGCAGGTAAGGGATAGAGGAGTGAGAAAATGACCAGAGTGGGGAATGGAAAAAGAGAGGAGGGAAAGAACAAATTACTAGAAGTTATTGAAATTGATTTTCATGCCATCATGTTGGAGGCTACCCAGATGGAATATCAGATGTTGCTCCTCCAACCTGAGTTTGGGTTCATTGTGGCAGTAGAGGATGCGATGGATAGATATCTCAATGTGAGGTGGAAGTTAAATTGAAATAGATAGCCACAGGAAGGCTCTGCCTTATTCATTGGACAGATTAAAGGTGAAGCAGTCTCCCAGTCTGCATCAGGTCTCACCAGTGTCACACCATTGTCTGTAGAGATACTTAAACCGTTAACCTGCTAAGACAGAAACCACAGTACCATAGCTAATAAGATGGCACTTGAGAAAGAACTTGGCAGTAGGAGCTTCACATGTTTAACTAAAAAAATACAAATTTTTGTTTGCTGTGCTGTGAAAGATCTTCCCCAGAATCAGCGGCATAATTTTATCTAAAACTATTTAGCTTTCTCCTGCCTTGTACTTTCATCTTGCTTTGACATCTTAAATCAAAATTTAAAAAATAATTATTGCTTTGCTGCAGTTAAAAACGGAATAAGAGACCAGTTGAAGAAGTAATGCGCCCTTTGACATTTCAAAACAATTTGCTGGCAGTGAAGATCACTTATGCTGCATCATCTTTGGTTCAGCAATTAAAATGTGGCATTTCCCACATGAATGGACAATATTTATGTAATATTTTGCCCTTTTTGTTAAAAGGCTGGGCAAGGGAGATATTAATCAGTGATGCTGGCTTTCTATAAAAATAACAAACATCTTTGATAGTCAGGTTTAAATTGCTTTCAGAAGCTTATTGCCCAGTGTTGTGGAACACTTGAATGAGTGTAAATTACAAGAACGTTGGTGCCGTGGTGTGAAATTCCAGTGTACAGGGAAGCAAAATGAATTTCACCCAGGATTTCCTCTAATAGCTATAGCATGTCGAGAGGAACTTGGTGTGATAGCTGTGTACATTTTCACTGAGACTTGGTGTCAGAATTGTCCGCTGTACTTCACATTGGAAGCAAATCATGTGTAGGCTCTGTCTGAAAGGAACTGCCATTGCAATTCTTGTAATTGGGGTAAGACTTTTGCTTCGTGTTCATGTGCAGCTGAAATAATGCAAGTGAGGAAATGCTTCACCTGGAAGACGGTCAGTGTCATCTACTGAATCTGGTGTGGCCCGTGGCCTCCTCTACTGTCCCAAGGAGTTCACTCTAGGTGGAGGAGCAACAGCTCAGATTCCATTTGGGCAGGCTCAGACCTAATGGCATGAACATCAATTTCTCCAACTAAAAAGTGTCTTCCCCCTCCCTCTTCTCCCCTTTTCCATTCCCCATTTTGGCTCCCCTCTTACCCCTTCCCTTCTCCTCACCTCCTTCTGGTGCCCCTCCTTGAACTGCTCATAACCAAGAGCAGCAAACCCTTTATAGTACTGCAGAGAGCCTTTCATTTCTGTAGTAACCTCTGTGTTGTCCAGATGTTACAACCCACTGAAATGCTATCAAATGAATGAGGGTTAGCAGGAATCAGATGGGCTGAATTGCAGTGTCATCAAAAAAAAACATGAGAAATATGGAATATAGGCATTGATGTAATGCAGGAATTGTGGAACATTGGCTGCTGCAACCTACAAGTGATATCAGAGTTCATAGAGTTGCACAGTATGGAGCCAATGTCTTTGGTCTGTTCTGACCACATTGAGGACCCAGCTGGTCCCAATTTCTGTGTTTGGTCATATTCCACTTCCTATGGGAGCTCACCACCCTCTGCCTGAAAATGTTGTCCCTCAGATCCCTCTTAAATCTTTCTTCTCTCACTATAAACCTCCACCCCTGGTTTTTGCACACCCCTATCTGGGGAAAAGACTTTTATCACTATGCCTCTCATAATTTTAAACACTGCTCTAAGATTGTCCCTCATTGTCCTACTTTTGAAAACCTCGTCATCCTCTCCCTTCAACTCAGGCCCTCTAGTCATGGCAAATTCTCATAAATTTGTAGTGCATTTTATGTGTTTCCTACAAAGTGACCAAAACTGTATACAGTACTCTGAGTGTTACTTCACCAATGACTTAGACAACAACTGGAACATAATGTCCTGTAATGACTAGATGAAACAGATTGAGTGATGTTGGTTAAGGCTTGACCTACTCAATAGATTATACTTAGCATGTGGGAGGAAAATGGAACGATGATTTAAGTCACTGAATAAAGCTGGGTTGTGTTGGAACATGAGGTTGCACTGACAGATCATAGTTCAGGCCAGCTTTTCCATGTAATACTAATACACTGTGCTGCCTCAGAAGGTTTCTTACTTGGTTCAGTATTTCTGTTAGCTTCCCTCCTCCCCCCACAGGCAACATTCTTGATGTTGAGTGATGAGGTTGTGGGAAAAAGGAGGCAAAATCTGGACTGCAGGTTTGAATATAGTGCAGAGGAAACATTTAGTCAAGGACCTATCTGTCCCTAGAAAAAGAGTAAAGGCAAAGGGAGGCAAACACACGCAAAATGCGGAAGGTCAGGCGGCATCATTGAAGGGGAATAAACAGTCAGTGTTTTGGGCTGAAACCCTTCATCAGGACAAAGGGAGGAAAAGTCTGAGGTGAAGGTTTAATGTAGTACGGAGGAGACATTTACTCAAGGACCTGTCTGCTCCACGATAGGAGATTCCCTGACACTCTTTTGAATCTGTGAGGCCATTTATTTTTTTAGCAAAGTTTGGCCACCTGACCACTGTTGCTATTCATGGGAGCTTTCTGTGCATAAAGTGACAGCAATCTCTGCATTTAAGTGGGCGTCACAGTGATGCGGCAGGTAGCACTGCAACGTTACGGACATTGTGAATTAAGTTCAGTCTGACCACTGCTGTCTGCATGGAGTTTGCACATTCTCTCTGTAACCCCAGGTGCTCCATTGGTTTTCCACATTCACAATTTAATCTTATTAGCAGGAATAATTAGCTGTTGTTAACTAGTTCGGATGTGAGTGACTTGCAGGAGGATCGGAGGAGAGGGGGACGATGGTTATGAGAGTGACTAGATTGCATGGAAATAGATGGTAAAATACTCTTGAGAGTTGGCATAGACTCAATGGGCAGAATGGCCCTCTATGTCATACAAAGTAATTCAAACATAACAGGTTACACATTGCAGCAGGATGAATCCCAGAAACAATGGCTGGGTGGTGGTGGGGGGGGGGTGGGCGGAGTGAGTGTTGATAGGAGTTTAAAAGATTGTGAGAAGCATAGATAGAGTAGGCAGCTAGTATCTTTTTTCCAGGACCAAAATGTCCAATACCAGAGGACATGTATTTAAGTTGAGAGGGGGCATTCAAGGAGATGTGTAGGGCAATGTTTTGTTACTTACACAGGGAGTGGTGGGTGCTGGAATGTACTGCAGGGGTTGGTGGTGGAAACAGATGTGATAAAGGCATTGAAGAAACTCTTAGATGGGCACATGAATGTTATAAGAATGGAGGGATATTGTTATTGAGAAGGCAGAAGAGATTAGTTTAGTTACGGGTTTAATAACTAGTTTAATTAGTTGAGCAAAACATTACAGGTTGTTCCATGTTCTAATTCTAACTTGCCCAACCTAATTTGTGACACCTGTGAGAATATAGTATGGAAATTTGTTTTATGCAGTTATTTGTACAGTACTGATCTCCCTTTGCTCCATTTCTCTTTCAGAATTAATAGAGCGACAGAGTTATGCAGTACAGACACAGGCCCTTCAGCCCATCTTGACCACACCCACCAAGCTGCCTACCTGAGCTAGTATGATTTCCCTGTGTTTGGCCCCGTTCCCTCAAAACCTTTCCTATCCACGTACCTCTACATTGCACCTGCCTCTACCTCTTCCGTATACAGTACCTATATATCTATGCAGAAAAAGGTGCTGTTTGGGTCCATTGTAAATCTTACTCCTCTCAATTCAAATCTATGTCCTCTAGTTTTAGGCTCTCCTAACTTTAAAAGAGGACTGTGACCATTCACTTTAATCTGGTTATTATATTGAAGGGATTTGCCTTGATTTCTTAAGATCTTTTTCCTCAACTATTTAAGTGGACAGTTTTCACAGTTTCACAGATTGTTGTACAATGTGCTGTTTGCTATGCAGAAAAGTAAAGTCCTACTCATCTTGCATAAAGTTACATTATTCATCTCAAAGGACTTTATGAAAGTGGCCACTGTGAAAAGCGAAATGCAACTACAAATTCTTCCTTCTAAGTAAAAGTTTCTGTTTGTTTGCAATTATATTTCAGGGGCAGACCGTACGAGTAATTACAGCATTGGATCAGGACAGGGGAAGACCTCGTGGGATTGGTTACACCATCGTTTCGGGTGAGAGAATTAGCCTTGAATTAGCCTTTCTGCCTTCGACTAGCTAAAGAAAAATGAATAAGAAACTCCATTTTCAATTTTGTACTAAAATTTGTAATCGTATGAAAAGCATGGAGTGAATAATAGATTTATTGAGTAATATAACCATTACAAATGAGAACATTTTGTAAACTTGGTTTTTTGCCAAGTGGAAGTGCCTTATCATGAAGCCTGACAGAGATGACAGGAGTTAAGAGAGAATTTCATGCTCTGCTCCCACACAGTGATACAGGCTTGCAAAATAAATTCCTTTATGTTTTTTTTTCCTGGAATATGATGCCTTTATTTACAAAAGAATGTGGAGAAAAGACATTGAAAAAGACATCATGCAAAGATGAAATAACTTTTGCACAATCGTGCAACGCTCTGTAGTATCTATAGGAAGCATTTCTGTAGGTTCCTGATAGCAGCTGCATCAGCTGTTCAGTGAAATTCATGGTGGGTGATCATTGTTAATAGATGGAGGGAAAAAAGTGCTTTACTCCAAGGGCTTTACTCACTTGGAACTGAACTCCAGTTGATGCAAGTCATTTGTTGTGAGATTGTGGTTGTGGTACCGGATTTCAGAGACCTAATCTTGTGACATTTGAATTCAATTTACTTGGAAAATGTGAAATTGGGGCACCAGAGCCCTATAGTTATGAAACAATCAAATTTCTTGTGGTTGATTAATATCCTCAGGGGAAAGGACTCTGCCGCTCTCCCTTGCCCTGTATGTATGTATCTTCAGTGACACAGAATGATACTGAGCCACTCAATGCACAGGCCATTTTGAATGGATATTAAATGGCAGTACTGCTTGTTTTGCAGGAGCAAGTGTGAAGCAGATGCCACTCTGGCAAAAATCCAGTGCTGCTAGTTCAGTCTGTACTGGAACTTCAGACTGATGTACTTCTAGCTCTCCTGAGTCTGTCAACCATTAATGTGGTGAAACAATCCATTAAGAGAAAGGTTTCAGTCTACGTGCAATTTCTCTTGGTGTTTCAATCTGCTGCAATTTGCCAACGGCAGTAATAGGTCTACAGCGGATGCAATCTCACAGGCTCTCCACTCAGCCATGGATCACCTGGACAATAGTAATTCCTATGCCAGGCTGCTGTTTATTGACTGTATTCAACATAATTACAGTACGAATCACCAAGCTCCAAAATATGGGTTTCTGTAACTCCCTCTGCAACTGGATCCTTGACTTCCTCACAGGGAGACTATAGTCCCTGTGGATCGGAAATAACATCTCCTCCTCACTGACAATCAACTATTGTTTGCCCCTGTTACGAACCCCGTAACTAGGTTACTTACCAGCAAAGATAGAGATGTCCGTTGAAGTCTGATGATACTATTTTTAACAGTATTTATTAGTAAAAATACACAAAAATAATATCAATGCAAATATACAGATAATATACGTCGTCAATACTAAATCTAAAAGTGCGGGTACAATAATAAGAAATAAGCTCTATCGTTGTCTAGGGGATAATGTATTGTCCGATGGAAATATATAGTTCGTTCAGTTCATACAGGCTGCAGCCATTGGGGACTGCTGTGTTTCAATTGTTGGAGAGAGAGAGAGAGAGAGAGAGAGAGATTTAGAAGAATAACTTGCCGGCTTTCCTTTATGATTTCGATCCGTCAGGTGTCTCGTTGTCATGGCCGTTCCATTGTGACCTCTCCTTTAGCTAAACTGTTCTTCCGTGGTGAGCCCGCCACCAAAGCAAGGGAGGACGCACACGAGCCCCCACCGGCTTTCGCTATCAAACACTGTCACGGGATTTCCAGTGTTTCTCCTGGTGCATCTAAAGGGGTTGTTCCCCAGACCCTCTTTTATCCTTACTCACGGGGTCTCAGATGTCAATCAGGTTGGGATGATGCAATCCCTCAACCAGCCCACTCTGGCTGTCCCCCCCCTGAGGGGTTTCAATGAATAGTACAGTACTCAATACACAATTCCGTCTCCAAGAGACAATGGCCATTATCAGCGGTTCAGTTTCACTGAGGTCAGGACACATTCCAAACCTTGTGTATTCTGGACGTCTCTCTCTCATTTCCTGGGTCCCAGACCCGAATTAATAGCGATCTTGCGATTCTCAAAAAGGAGGGGGGCGACTTTGTACCCTTCGGCCCCTCAGAGTTGCATCACATTCGTAACACCCCCTTCCTTCTAAGATTTTTACCACAGGTAAAAATTAATTAATACCGAGTCTTACAGGATTTCAGAATCTAACACAATACAAAAGAGTTTTTTTTTTCACTACAGAGTAATACAGTTATACATTCAATTCAGCATCTAAACAGTTAGCGATTACATTGTCACTTCCTTTAATATCTTAACATCTTGTACCTTAATAAAATTCTTGTAGCATCAGACTCCAATTTAATAACCACCTATTTTTATTTCTTTTCTTCAGCAAACAAAAACTAAAGAGTTGTGATCTTAGCTTACGTGTATATTACAAAAGTTCATGCAAATACTAATCTTTATTTTACTTTCAAACTTAACAGTCAATCTTCCATGGGGGTTGTCTTTATTAGTTACATACTTTGTTGAAATCCCTTAAAACCGGATCCTGTTATTTAAAATGGCATCCCGTCAACCCGCGCCCCTTTTCCAGTTAACTCCCACGTGGTTAACTTGTGCACCAGTGTGGAATAAGCTTTTGCATGCTCCTTTTATAGGAGTTATTTTATCAACAATGTGTTCCAAACGTAGCTCATTTGCTGAATTTCCACACAATCCTTTATTTTTAAGCAAGTCGTTAGTTTTATCTTCAGGACCCTTCATTCTATTAGTTTTCAATTTATTTAAGATCTGCAAGCGATCCCTCTTTGTCCAAACAGCATTTCAAATTCTGCCTCTTCACAGCACACTCTTGAATAACAATAGCGTGTGGGGAACCTTTACATTCCAAAGCAACCTGTAATTGATTAGCAGGCACCGTGTTACCAAGCCCTTGTCCCTGTAGCCTGGTTGCTGCTTCTGACATCAATCCAGACTTTAAATTTTCTTCATTCAATTTAGGAACTACACTTTTCCCTTCTCCTTCAATAATAAGATTCACATCACCACCTTTTATCTCCTCACTAACTCTTAACACACCTTCGAACACAAACAACTGGGAATTCTCACTTCCCACTATTACCAAGGTTAACCCTTTCTTCACTGAACCAAGTCCATCTGACCCACAAGGACTGCATTCCTTTTCAACTGAATCAAATACCTCAGACTTTTTCTGAGTTCCATTACTAGGTTCAGTACCACGTGCATCCACATCTTGGACACACTGAAACAGGACATCTGCCTCTTCCAGGCTTTCAATACCAGTACACTTTTCAAATTCTAAGTTTCCCTGATCCTCCCAGTTACTCTCTGGGCAACTCCCTTCCGGAGTAAACTCAACCCTGCGGGCTGAAACAACCTCATCTGCCAACCCAGCAGACTTCTTCAAGGTAATGGCATCCTTTTCATCCAGGACTGCCCCCATTTCATTATCGGGAACACCTTTAAAATTTTCAACTTCTTCGAACAGTTCTGTCAAACCAGACAGATCATCCATGTCCAACCCTGGACCTTCTAACAGCCTTATCTGTTTCTCATTTTTACTCTGTGCCTCTATAAATTTCCTCCTGGCTAAGGGCAGGTCTTCCTCCTCTCCCTTACTCTCTTTCACCTCCCTATTCTCCGTTTTACCACCCTCTAACCCCTCTTGGTACAGGGTCAGTAAAAACGTCTCAGCCAAATCAATACTGGCCTCTTTCTCAGCTGCCTTTCTCGACATGCTGGGAGTGGTCGCACATGCGGGATAGATCTTGGAATCTAGGGGCGGGTCCTCAACACTTACAGGCTGGCTCGTCAGCTCCATGGCCGACCAAACGTCACCACCAGCTAAATCGTTACCCAGAAGGAGGTCTACGTCAGTTCTCGGGAATTCTGATCGCACCCCTATTTCAACTGGTCCAGATACCAGCTCACAATTTATAATGATCCTATGCAAGGGCACCGCTTCTGTCCCTTTTCCTATGCCTCTCAAAGCTACCTCTCCCGTCTCAGGACCAAAATCTAGTACGGTACTGCGAATCAATGACAGCTCAGCTCCAGTGTCTCTCCAGATCCGTACTGGAACTGGTGTGTCTCCCTCTTTCACAGACACGGTTCCTTCTGAAATAAATTTCTCAGGCCCCTCTCGTATTCTGTCTACCTGGGGCTTTCTCGTCGATTTACTGATCACCACAATACATCCTGTAGGGACTGCTGCTTTCCCTCTTCCTACCTCCTTCCTCGGAGCAAGGCACTTAGATGCAATATGACCCACCTTTCCACAATTAAAACAGGTCAAGCCAGGACCTTTCCTGCCGTCTTGCCTTTCCTCCTCCTTAATTTTACCACTAGCTCCCGGCGGGATCTCTGCCTCAGCCGGCGGGCTTTCTCTACCGTTCCCACGGTCTTTCTGGTAACACTTATTTGAGGAAAACTTTGTCTTGTGGGTTAGGGCATATTCATCTGCGAACCTAGCAAATTCGGATATGGACTTATTCGGCTTCTCGTTCAAATACATCCGGATATCATCTGAAACACAACCTTTAAATTCCTCAATCAGAATTAACTCCCGGAAACGCCGAAAATCCTCTTCCACCATTTCTGCTGCACACCAGCGATCCAAGAGCACACCCTTCTCATAGGCAAACTCTGCATACGTCTGATTCCACCCTTTCTTTAAATTTCTGAACTTTTGTCTATAGGCCTCAGGTACCAATTCATAGGCCTGAATAATGGCCTCCTTTACTTTCTCATAATTCTCAGACTCCTCCTCCTCCATGGACAACACCGCATATGCCCGTTGTGCCTTCTCTTTTAGCACACTTTGTAACAACGCCACCCACTGATCTCTGGGCCACTTCTGACTCTCTGCCACCTTTTCAAAATGCAAGAAATAACTATCAACATCCGTCTCCTCGAACGGAGGTACTAACCTAAACTCCCGACTAACATTAAATCTCTCCTCTCAGTCTGGTCCTTGAGCTCTTCACTCTTGCCTTAACTTCTCCATGTCCATCTCATGTTTCCTCTGTTTCTCTGTCTCCCTCTCCTTTTCAACTCTTTCCTTCTCCTTTTCAGCTCTTTCCTTCTCTTTTTCAGCTGCTTCCAGCGGTTTTAACTTAATTTTATGCTCCCTCTGCTTTTCAGCTCTTTCCTGCTCCCTTTTCACCTCTAACTCCTTTAGCTGGAGCTCATACTCCCTTTTCCTCTGTTCCGCGTCCAGCCTCAATTTCTCCAACTCTAACTGAGCTGTCCCACTAGCTGGTACCTTTTCAGGGATATTTTCCAATACCTCAGCCGAAAACACATTCTTCACAATATAATACTGAGTTATGGCCCTCCGCACCTCCCGCTTTTTCATTGACAACCTCACCTCGGCGATATTTAGTTCTTTTGCAATATTTATCAAGTCCGACTTTGTGGCAGCCTCTAGCGCCTCCAGAGTCGGGTTTTCTATGAAATAATCTATGTCCATCTTTGCTGGTTTCCCGTCTGGCTACCCGCGCAACCAGATCCAAGTCTGGACTTAAAAGCCCGATTTACTGGCCCTCCAATTTGGTATCAAATCTCGAGACGAGGCCCCAAGTTGTTACGAACCCCGTAACTGGGTTACTTACCAGCAAAGATAGAGACATCCGTTGAAGTCTGATGATACTATTTTTAACAGTATTTATTAGTAAAAATACACAAAAATAATATCAATGCAAATATACAGATAATATACGTCGTCAATACTAAATCTAAAAGTGCGGGTATAATAATAAGAAATAAGCTCTATCGTTGTCTAGGGGATAATGTATTGTCCGATGGAAATATATAGTTCATTCAGTTCATACAGGCTGCAGCCGTTGCGGACTGCTGTGTTTCAATTGTTGGAGAGAGAGAGAGAGAGATTTAGGAGAATAACTTGCCGGCTTTCCTTTATGATTCCGATCCGTCAGGTGTCTCGTTGTCATGGCCGTTCCATTGTGACCTCTCCTTTAGCTAAACTGTTCTTCCGTGGTGAGCCCGCCACCCAGGCAAGGGAGGACGCACACGAGCCCCCACCGGCTTTCGCTATCAAACGCTATCACGGGATTTCCAGCGTTTCTCCTGGTGCGTCTAAAGGGGTTGTTCCCCAGACCCTCTTTTATCCTCACTCTCGGGGTCTCAGATGTCATTCAGGTTGGGATGATGCAATCCCTCAACCAGCCCACTCTGGCTGTCCCCCCCCTGAGGGGTTTCAATGAATAGTACAGTACTCAATACACAATTCCGTCTCCAAGAGACAATGGCCATTATCAGCGGTTCAGTTTCACTGAGGTCAGGACACATTCCAAACCTTGTGTATTCTGGACGTCTCTCTCTCATTTCCTGGGTCCCAGACCCGAATTAATAGCGATCTTGCGATTCTCAAAAAGGAGGGGGCGACTTTGTACCCTTCGGCCCCTCAGAGTTGCATCACATTCGTAACACCCCAAAAAGCAGCATATATCATTAAAGACCCCCATCACCAAGGACATGCCCTCTTCTCATTGCTGCCATCAAGGAGGAGATACAGGAGCCTGATTATCTGCACTCATCATTCCATTAAAAGCTTCTTTCCCTCTGCCATCAAATTACTGAATGGACAATGAACTGATGAGCGCTACCTCAGCATTTTATCCTCCCTTTCTGCACATTTAATGTAGAACATAGAACATAGAAAATCTATAGCACATTACAGGCCCTTTGGCCCACAATGTTGTGCTGACCATGTAAACTACTCGGGAAGCTGCCAAGAATTTCCCTACCACATAGCTCTCTATTTTTCTAAGTTCCATGTACCTATCTAAGAGTCTCTTAAAAGACCCTATTGTATCTGCCTCTACCACCTTCGCTGGCAGTGTATTCCATGCATCCACTACTCTCTGCGTGAAAACTTACCTCTGTCATCCCCTTTGTACCTAATTCCAAGCACCTTAAAACTATGCTCCCTCGTGTTAGCCATTTCAGCCCTGGAAAAAAAGCCTCTGGCTATCCACACGATCAATGCCTCACCTCATACACCTCTATCAGGTCACCTCTCATTCTCTGTCACTCCAAGGAAGGTTGCATCCACATCCTCCCTGTAATGAGGTGACCAGGTGTGTGTGTGTGTGTGTGTGTGTGTGTGTGTGTGTGTGTGTGTGTGTGTGTGTGTGTGTGTGTGTGTGTATATAGTGTGTGTATATGTGTGTGTGTGTATATATATATATAGTTTTTGTTGTGTATTGCAATGTACTGCTGCTGCAAAACAACAATTTTCACAACATATGCCAGTGATATTAAGCCTGTTTCTAATTCAATCTCCTAGTCCTAGTCATGACCCTTAATGCAACTGGGTCTATTGTTAAAACCGGAGTGACTTCTCCCAGCAAAATTCAGTCAGTAGAAGATAGCTACATAATAAATAGTGATGATGTGCAAACTTAATCACTAGTCATCCCCAGAACTGTTAAAGTAGAAGAATTTGACTCCATGATTTGACACATTAATGGGGTGGTTTGATCCCTTGTCACTTGGTCAGAATGTTGCAAGCTCAAATCTCTGCCCAGGGAAATTATTACATGAATCCATGGTCAGTGCCCCAGTGTCACCATAACTACAACATTAAACTGAAGCCCTCTCTGCAACTCCAGGCAGGTATAAAAGTCCATGAGTCATAGAAGGAGAATTAGGCCATTCAGTCCATTGAGTCTCTTCCCCTATTTGATCATGGCTGATTTATTTTCCCTCTTAAGCCCATTCTCCTGCCTTTTCCCCTTAAAGATTCAAAAGATTCAGAAACTTTATTGTCATTCTAACTGTACATCAGCTCTGCAGGGCAGAATGAGACAGCATTTCCCAGGAGCAGTGCAATCATAACATAACAAATGCAACACTAAATAATAAACATATCAATAAATAGTAAGAGAACCTTTGACATCTTGCTATTCAAGTACCTAACAACCTCTGCATGACATATACTCAGTGACTTGGTCTCCAGAGCTGCTTGTGGCAATGAATTCCATAAATTCACCACCCACTGCCTAAAGAAATTCCCGCTCATCTCTGTTCTAAGGAGACAACCTTCTATTTTAAGGATGTGCCTCCTGGTCCTAAATCCTGTAACTATGTTGTGAAAAGAAATCAGGGAGATATCCCTTGGCCTGGGCAATGTTTATCTACCAACCATAGCAAACCATGTCTGTCTGCACCACATTGTATCTGTGGGAGCTTGCTTGGTATATCGATTGCCAAATTTCTAACAATAAGACGTGACTGCACTTTTAAGAATTATCATTGGCTGTGGAGTACTTCAGGAAATCCTGAATAGGACATGAAAAATGCTGTTGAAATGCTTCCTGCTTGTCTTTTCTTCATCTTTCCAACATAGCTCAACAGACTAATTTGTCTCTTTAACCTTTTGGTGACTGGACGAAAAGCAACTGCTAACTAAATAACTGACTGTGACAGTTTTCCTCTGAAAATGCCAATCCATAAACAAAGGAAGTTTGGTCCCTTAGGAAAGTGACTGATATTAATCATTATCTGAAGAGGCAGGCACAGAATCAAAATCCTACATGTAATACGAAATACGTTACTTTATTGCTTGCTCTGGGTGTCCCAGCCCAGAGTTCTCCATTCACAATGTCTCAATTCATTCAGTTCATAAGAACTGAAAGCTTGCCTGCAAAGTGCTGAAATTTATGATATGTTTGAATCATTACAGTTGTACAGAAGCCTTCTGACTTCTTCTGGCTTCTATATTATCGTAACAGGCCTGCTTAAGTCCAAGCCAGAAATTAAATCAACTTCTAAATCAAAATCTGCTCTTATATTTTTGTGTGCTTTGTAAACTCTAGAAAGGATTATATTAAGTAATTAGATCGTTGACCTTGTTCATGGTTGTTGTTCATTTATTCGCTCAATTTTTTTTGAAAGTGTATGTACAATTCTTAAGTTTTACAACAGTGCAATAAATTATGGGCTTTAAAGGGTGTATTTCTTGAGGAATCAAAAAGGCCTGAAAATTTATCTTTATAAAAAATTAATCATTCTTAATTAAATAAGAATGTATGAAATAGGAGCAGAATAGATCATATGTCCCTTGAGTCTACTTTACCATTCAGTAAGATGATGATTGAATTCATATTCTGCCAATCCCCATAGTCTCTTGATTTCCTTAGTGTGCAAATGTCTATTGATCTTAGCCTGCAAAGGATGACTGTGATATTTTAATAAACGGAAGATTAAAGTGCTCATTGTACCTTGAGTTCATAGAATATTCTCTAAGGTGTGAATAAATACTGAAATGTTTTTACCTGGCTTGAGCTCTTTAAAAGGAACTTTGCCCATTGATGCCCTGCAGGGTTTAGGAGTGCTGAGTATGTAGAAAATTTGGAGCATGTTCTACTCCTGGAACCTTAATAAACAGGTTTATTTAAGCGACTGTGATATCTGTTTAGATCCTGGCATCGTTATCAGCATAACCTCTGTACTGCTCACATCTGCTGCTGCAAATGAGCAGATACTTGCTGTCTCCTGGGTGGTTGGAGCATGATAACAAATTGCAGAATAGGTTATTGCAAAAAGAACTATGTTTGGCACTTGTAGTACAGGGTACTGCAGCAGAGTAGTTAAATTACTGGGCTAGTATACAATGGCCTCAACCACTGACTTTGTGATGTGAGTTCACACCCCACCATTACATTTGGTTAATTAAATAAGTCTGTGATGGTATTTGCAATAAGATCAGGTTGACCTTTCTCAGCTCTACTTTTGCCCTTTTCCTAATTCCTTTCTCTTTACTTGAAGGTGGTGGTGATAGCACTTGGAGGCAGGGAATTCCAAATAATCCATAACTCTCTGACTACTCTGCACTCTCTCCACTAGGTTTTCAACTCTTTATCTGGGGATCAACTTCTCCAACTCCTTTGGAGCTTTATCTATTTCAATGTGATCACCACTTATTCTTCCAAACTGCAGTGAGTGTTAATCCATTGAGCAAGGAATCATCAAAAGCCATGTAGAACTGGTAGTAATTATAACTATTTACAGTATATTCTGTCATTATGTGAATGTTATAATTCAGGGGAAGATCTGTTTACCATCTGTGTGTTGAGTGGCTTGTCTTATCTAACTTAATGTTGCATTGGATATCGATGCAGTATGACCCTCAAACCCTAGAACAATGTAGTTAAGATGCAACACTGTTTAATATAATTTCCAGTACACAAGTGTAAAGGAGAACAAAATAATTGTTACTCCAAACCTGATGCAGCCCAAAAAAACACTAAGATAAAGAACACAATAATAAAAAAAACATGCAATAAATGTAAATACTTACAGTAGTTATATACATAGATTGACTGTATGTCCATAAAGTAATGCTAACCATTGGAGTGTCTGTACATAAGGTGAGAGAGAAAATGATAAAGTAGTGGGTGGAGGTGGCAACCAGCCTCATTGCTTGGGGAAAGTAACCGGCTTTGAGTCTTGTCAGGGAATCGATGTTAACGTAGCTTCTTCCCTAATGGGAGTGGAACAAACAGTCCTTGAGCAGGGTGGGTGGGATCCTGCAAAATGTTACTGGTCCTTTTCTGGCACCTTTCTGTATGTTTAATATTTTTATTCATCTACGTGATGTTGGATGTCAGCAGCTAAGCCAGCATTTATTGCCCATCCCTACATCCTTGATGACAGGTAGGATGGTGCTGGTGATGCGTTGGGCCGTGTTGACTACCCTTTGTAGAACCTTCCCGTTCGCTGCAGTGCAGTGATGCAGCATATTAGTACGCTCTCTTATGATCTTAAGGTCTACTGCAGATCTGTAGAAGGATGCAAGTGTCGATGTCCAGCTTTCCAGCCTTTTCAGAATATAGAGACGTTGGTGACCTTTCCTAATTGTGCAGGATGTGCTTTGGGGCAATGTGAGGTTGTGCAAGATGTGCACTCCCAGGAGTTTGAAACTGCTTGCAGTTTCTGATGCTGTGCCGCCATCGTACAGAGGGGTATGAGTGGTGTGACTTCTCCTGAAGTTGATAACCATCTCCTTTGTCTTGTTTACATTGAGAAAAAGGCTATTTTCCTGGCACCAGTCGTCAGGCTCCTCCAGCTCCTCTCTGTAGGCCATCTCATCATTATTGGTGATGAGCTGCACCACTGTCGTGTCATTGGTGAACTTGACTAATGAGGCATAGAAACATCATGACTCGGACTACCAGACTGGGTAACAGATTCTTCCCTCAGGCTGTGAGACTAATGAATACCCCACCACCACCACGGTCTCATCACTAGGATAGTGAGCTGTTTGCTGTGCATTACTGCATAAATTTTTAATTGTATTTTATTAACTTATTTATAGTATAATATTTTGGTTTGTGTGCTGTATGTGATTTTTTGTATGGATGCACCCATGGTGTGGAAGAATGTTGTTTTGTTTGGTTAATATATATATGCAGTCAGATGACAATAATCTTGAACTTACTTGCTCGAGTATTTCGCCGTGCAGTCATGTGTGAGCAGAGTGTACAGCAAAAGGCACAGTGCACGGCCCCGAGGGGTTGGGAGGGGGCACCCATGTTGAGGATGATGGGAAAGGAGGAGCAGTTGTGCATCCCGACTATCTTGGGACTGTTGGTTAGGAAGTCTATCCAACAGCCCAGAGCACAGTGGTGTATTTAGACTGAGGAGCAGGAGTTTGTTGAATGATGAACTGAAATCCAGAAGCAGCATTCTGACCTAAGTGTTCTTGTTTTCTAGGTGTGTTAGGGCCAGATGCATGACAGGTGCTATGGCCTCTATCATAGAGTGGTTCTGTCAGTAAGCAGATTGGTGAGTGCCCAATCTGGCAGGAATAGTTTTTGATATGTGCCATTACCAGCCACTCAAAGCGCTTCATGACGATTGGCATCACTGCCGCTGGGCGATAGCTGTATGGTTCTGACAGTGTAGAAAGGATGATGGTGGCTGATTTGAAGCATGTGGGGACAACAGCCTGGTTGAGTGGAGTGTTGAAAATGTTTGTGAAGGTGTCAGTGAGCTGGTGTGCACTCTCCTTGAGTACTTGGCCTGGAATGTTATATGGTCCAGCTGCCTTTCAGGGGTTGAATTTCTCCGAGTCCTTCTCATGTCTTCTGTTATAGACAGCGGCTGTTCACCTGGACGGGGTGGAGGGGGTGTAGCTTTCATGGCTTGCACTGTGTTGCATTCCTAAAAGTTGCTTAGAGTGTCAGGGAGGGAGGCGTCACTGGTGCAGTCAACACTATTTCCCCTTGCATAATCAGTAATGCCCTTGATGCACAGCCACATGCACTGCGGATCTTAATAGAAAATGTGTTTCTGAATTTCTTGTGGTTAGGAGGTCTTTGCTTCCTTGATGCCTAAGATGAGATTTCCTCTGGCTGCTCTGAAAGCTGTTCTGTCTCTAGGCTTGAAGACAGTGTACTGGTATTTTAATAGGGACACACCTCTGCATTCAGCTAGGGCAGTGAGATGACTGTTCTTGAGGTACCAACGTCATCCACACACCTGAAGATGTAGCTGGTGAAAGATGGGGCATATTCCTTGAGGTCTGTGTCTTTTCTGTTTGCAGCAGCCTCCTTGAACATCTGATGGTTATTCTGTTCAAAACAGCCCTGAAGCATAGAGATTACCTCATTAGGCCTCACAGTGATGGTTCTCTTGACCGGCTTCTCCATTTCCAGCAGAGGTCGGTATACTAGGATTAACATTATGGAGATGTGGTCAGAGAGGCCAAGATGTGGGCATGGGTTGGCTCTGTAAGTACCATGTCTGTTTCTATAAATGCAGTCCAGTGAAAGGTGTTTAGCAATCCATAATCCTGGAATGGGAGACAAAGAGACTGCAGGTGCTACAATCTGATGCAACACACAAAGCGCCAGAGAATCTCGGGGAATCAGGCAGCATCTGTGGAGGAAAGTGGAGAGTTGGTGTTTTGGACTGAGACCCTACATTCGGACTGAAAGTCAGAGGAGCACTAACCATATAAAAAGGTGGTGGGAAGGGGTGAAGCAAGATCTAGCACTTACTTGGTGGATCTATGGATCTAGGTGAGAGTGGAGATGGGGGAGGGGACAGTAGAAATAGTGCCAGAAGCTGGGGAGTGATAGGTGGAGGTGACAACAGGTTGACAATAATGGAATCTGATAGGAGATGAATGTGGAGCTTGGGATCGAGTGACGGAGATAGGGAGGGCAGATGGGAATTGTGGGGAAGGAGAACCAGTGGAAGGAGTATGTAGATGATCAACAGGTTAAAGATAGAGGGAAGAAATTGGATGATGGAGGTTAGGGCTGAGCGGAGGAAGAACTAGGTAGATCATGAGGAGAGAGAAAAGAGACAGAAGGGAGCATTTTACCCAAAGTTGGAGAATTCAATGTTCATGCCATTAGATTGAAGTCCACCCAGGCAGAATAAGAGGTTTGCATTTAGCCTCATCCTGGCTGTAGAGGAGTCTGAGGGTAGACATGTCAGTGAGAGAATGGGGAGGAAAAATAAAATAACTAGCAACTGGAGGCTCCAGGTGGCCATCTGGAAGTGATGTCAAGCTATAAGGAAAAACTTATGGTATGTAGGTCCTTTTCTGACTAAGGCGTTATCCCTCCAATGAAGGACTTTTGAGGTGCTTTCATTGTCCATCCAAAATACTGTGCCAGTCAGTGCACATGAAGCTCCCACAAAGAGCAAACTTTATTTTATGTAGTTGACTTAAGGATAAATGCAAAGTGATACAATATCAAAATACAAGTCTCAGCAAAAATTATTCTATAACACGTGCAGAACAATTAGCAGCTCATGTCCTTCCAAATACAGTATGAATTGTGTATCTCATGCTGAGATCATGAGTTTTAATTAAAAATTAATGATCGCTTACTGTGCAAATTAGACTGATATTTCAAATATTTAAAACCAATAAATTGGTATCTATTAGCAAAAGCAGTAACTACTGACAGAAAGTGGTTATTGAACCTGAAGCAGTTCTCAGTGCAATTTAATCAAATTCTTAGATATGTTTGATTGTAAATTGAGACTGGTTTCTTTAATAGTCTGCTTATTAGTGAGGTCCTGTTTGTAAGTTTGTTGTTCTGTTCGAGGAAGAATATGAATATATGCGATATACTTTTAGACAGGAGTGCAAAGGGTGAGTATATTTTGTTTAAAGATGTACTTGCTAATCAAAGCACTTCTTCATTGGAGATAAATTGTTAAATACCCATCAAAAAGCAAAGATAAAAAAACACTAATTTTAAAAGTGGAAGATTTTGGGGCTGCTCGGAAGACTGAGCAGTCACTATGGAAAAAGAAACAGGTAATGTTAGACCACACTCTGTTCTGTTCTGTTGCTTCATTATAGAAAAGATATGGAAGCTTTAGAGAGGGTAGAGAGGAGATTTACCAGGATGCTGCCTGGATTAGAGGAAAGGTTGGGCAAGCTAGTACTTTTCGCTTTGGAGTGAAGAAGGATAGGAGCTAACTTGATGCTGGTGTATAAGATGATAAAATAATTGGAACTTGAAAGCAGAGTAGAGGGTTAATGGCATGATCCTTAGCAGTGTGGAGGAACAGAGGGATCACAGGGTCTGTGTCCATAGATCCCTTAGGGTTCCCTTGCAAGTTGATAAGGAGGTTAAGAAGGCATATAGTGTGATAGCTTTCATTTGGGTAGGGGATTGAGTTCAAGAGCCATGAGATAATGTTGCAGCTCTATAAAACTCTGGGTAGACCACACTTGGAGAATTGTGTTCAGTTCTGGTCATTTCATTGTTGGAAGGATGATGAAGCTTTAGTGAAGATGCAGAGGAGATTTACCAGAATATTGAATGGATTAAAGAGCATTTCTCATGAGGACAGACTGAGGAAGCTAAGGCTTTTCTCTTTGGAGTGGAGGAGGTTGAGAGGTGATTTGATAGAAGTGTGTAAGAGGATATAAGGTATAGATAGAGTGGAGAATCATAAACCATTTTATCCATTTGCCAAATATCTGCACTCACCCTGTCTTCCTGCCACCTTAACAGGAGCCTTCACATCCAACACATCACTCAGTGCAACTTCCACCATCTTCATAGGCAGCCTCCCATCAAACACATCTTTACCTCCTCCTCCTCACCCCCCACATCTTCTCTTTCTGCAGGGATCGCTTCCTCCAGGAATCCCTTGTCCATTCTTCCCTTTGCTCTCATCTCCATCCTGGCACATAATCCTGCAAGCAAGAGAAATGCTATGCTTGTCTACATATCTTCTCCCTCATCTCCATTTAGGGCCCCAAACAGTCCTTCCCGATGAGGCACGGCTTAACCTGCAAATCTGTTGGGGTTGTCTATTGTATCCAGTGCTCCTGGTGTGAACTCCTCTACATTAGTGAGACCTGACATAAATTGGGGGACCACATTGTTGAGCACCTGCACTCCATTTGCCAAAAGTGGGATTTCCAAGTGGCCAACTATTTTAATTCCTATCCCCATTCCCATTCCAAAATGTCAGTCTTCTGTCATGATGAGACCACTCTCAGGTTGGAGAAGCAACACCTCATATTCTATTTTGGTACCCTCCAATCTGATGAAGTGAACATCAATTCCACCTGGTAATTTTTTTTCTTCTTTTTCCTTCTCCCTTTCACTTTCTATTCTCCATTCTACCCTCATACATCTTCTTGTCTACCTTTCAACTTCCTCTGGTATCCTTCACTTTCTCCCATGGTCCATTCTCCTATCAGATTCCTTCTTCTCCAGTCCTTTATCTTTTCCACCTACCCAGCTTCACCTTCACCTTCTACCTTGTGGTCCTTACTTTTATTCTGGCATCTTCACACTTCCTTTCCAGTCCTAAAGAAAGGACTTGGCCCTTCATTTTTCATAGATGCTGCCTGACCTGATGAGTTCCTTCACCATTTTGTGTGTGTTGCTATAGAATGGGCAGCCAGCAAATATTTCCCATGCCAGATATAGCGAATAGAAGAGGGCATAATTTCAAGGTGATTGGTGGGAAGTACAGGAGGTGGATGTCAGCGCTAATATTTTTAGATTGGTAGGTGTGTGGAACCTGCTGCCAGGGGTGGTGGTAGAGTCAGATACATTAGGGCCACTTAAGAGACTTATAAGCATATGGATGAAAGAAAAATGGACGGCTGTGGAGGAGGGAACAGTTAGATTGATCTTGGAGTAGGTTAAAAGCTCAGCACAACATTGTGTACCTAAGGGCCTATATTGTGCTTTACTGTTCGATATTCTAATGTTTTAGCTTGGTGACAGTGTTTTGTATTGAAAAAAACAGATTTGCATTCATATAACACCTTTGAGATTCTCAGAACCACATAATACTCAACAACTAATGAGTTGTTTTTCATATGTAGGAAAGGAAATGTGGCAAGTCTGTTTATCCACAGCAAATTTTCACAATTATCAATATGATAATAATGAGATAATTTGCTTCTATGGCATTAAGGCATAAATGTTGGCCAACATTCCAGGAAAACCTCTGTTTCTCTGTGGAAAAATTAATGGGATCTTTAGCAACCACTTGAGGAGCAAATGATCTTTGGCTTAATGTTTCACCTGAGAAGTAGCACATCTAAAAGAATTTGTTGCTGACACTGTGCAGGTGTGTTGACCTAAATTTTTGTGTACTCATTTTTTGTTGAGGGACCCAAACCTGAGGTGAATGTGTGAGGGACTGGGGCATAAATTGTGCAAATATCTTAACTTTCATTAATGAATTCCAATCTGTAGAGCTGAGGGTAAAAAAATGGATAAAGGGTGGTATGGTAGTGCAGCGGTTACCTTAACAGTGCCAGCAATGGGTGTTCAATTCCTGCTGCTGTCTGTAAGGAGTTTGTATGGTCTCTGGATGCATGGGTTTCCTCCCACATTCTAAAAGACGTACTGATTGGTTAGATGTACTAGTTTGCACCAGAAGCACGGCAACATGTACAGGTTGCCTCCAGCATATTCTCGGACTGTGTTGGCTGTTGATGCATGTGTGTTTTGATGTACATGTGACAAATAAAGCCGATCTATACTGAATAATAAACCAGTTAGTGTGCCACTGTCAAAGTGGAATGAGTATCAGGTTAAATAAAAAGGGCTGATAGCTGGCTAGAAACAATACTAAAATATAATAAGAAATATGGATGGTTTCCTGCCATTGATTCCTTGGAATGGAATTGATTAAAGTGAATGGAGTGAAAACCCTTGGGATGGTAATAACTGTTAAAAGTTTATCATCAAGAATATCTCCCTTATGCTTAGTTGATAAATCAGGTTGGTTAAATCCGTAATTCTTGTTGTTGATAGAATGAGGTTGATCAACCATTTGGCCTTTTCACAGTTATATTTTTGTAAAGTGTTGAGCAGTTAAGTAACAGTTAGTTATAATGTACAATTGTTTGATGACTGCTTGTGAGTCACTTAGGTTTAACTGGCTGCATTTCTTCTGCTAGGATTTGAAATTAAAACTGCTGTCAAAATAGCATTGGTAATTGCCCTTCTCCAACTTCAGGAGATATTTAAAGTTGAGTCTGACTTTAATTTCAGATTGAAATGGATCAAAATCACAAGCTTCAGGGATGTGATAGAGGAAATGTGAAGGTCATAGTGCCACAGCAAACTGAGAATAGAGGGTGCTTGGTTTGTAGAGGAGTAGTTTTATTCAATATCAAAGTCAAAGTAAATTTATTATTGAAGTATGTATATGTCATCATATATTACCTTGAGATTCATTATCTTACAGACATTTACAGAAAAATAAACAAGTGCAATAGTGTTTATGAACAAAGATGAACAAGCATCCAATGTGCAAAGGAAGCCAAATCGTGTGATTAAATAATACTGAGAGCATGAGTTGTAGAGTCTCTGAAAGTGAGTCCACAGGTTGTGCAATCATTTCAGAGATGAGGTGAGTGAAATCATCCATGCAGATTCAGGGACCTGGTTGGTTGCAGGATAATAACTGTTCCTGAATTTGGTGGTGTGGCACCCAAGGCCCCTGTATCTCCTCACCAGTAGTGGGTAGACCGTGTGGCTTGGATGGTGGGGGTTATTGATGATGGTACTGCTTTCTTGCAGCAGGGCCTGATTGAGAAGTTGCAGAATCTGGGCCTCTGTACCTCTCTCTGCAATTGGATCCTCAACTTCCTAACCGGAAGACCACAATCTGTGCAAATTGGTGATAACATATCCTCCTCACTGACGACCAACACTGGCTCACCTCAAGGGTGTGTGCTTAGCCCACTGCTTTACTCTATATATACACATGAGTGAGTGGCTATGCATAGCTCAAATACCATCTATAAATTTGCTGACGATACAACCGTTGTTGGTTGAATCTCAGGTGGTGACGAGAGGGCGTACAGGAGTGAGATATGCCAGCTAGTGGAGTGGTGCCGCAGCAACAACCTGGCACTTAACGTCAGTAAGACAAAAGAGCTGATTGTGGATTTGAGGAAGGGTAAGATGAAGGAGCACATATCAATCCTCATAGATGGATCAGAAGTAGAGAGAGTGAGCAGTTTCAAGTTCCTGGGTGTCAAGAATGCTGAGGATCTAACCTGGTCCCAGCATACCGATATAGTTATACAGAAGGCAAGACAGCTGCTATACTTTATTAGGAGTTTGAGGAGACTTGGTACATCAATAAATACACTCAAAAACTTCTGTAGTTGTACCGTGGAGAGCATTCTGACAGGCTGCATCACTGTCTGGTATGGAGGGGCTACTGCTCAGGACCAAAAGAAGCTGCAGAAAGTAAAAAATCTAGTCAGCTCTATCTTGGGTTCTGGCCTACAAAGTACCCAGGACATCTTCAGGGAGCGGTGTCTCAGAAAGGCAGCGTCCATTATTAAAGACCTCCACACCCAGGGCATGCCCTTTTCTCACTGTTACCATCAGGTAGGAGGTACAGAAGCATGAAGGCACATACTCAGCGATTCAGAAACAGCTTCTTCCCCTCTGTCATCCGATTCCTAAATGGACACTGAGTCTTTGGACAGTAGCTCACTTTAAAAAAAAAATATTTCTGTTTTTGCACATTTTAAAAAATCTAGTCAATATACATATATTGTAATTGATTTACTTGTTTATTTATTATTATTATTTTTACTTTATTATTTTTTCTCTCTGCTGGATTATGTATTGTATTGAAATGCTGCTGCTGTTAACAATTTCATGTCACGTGCTGGTGATAATAAACCTGATTCTGAAATGTGCTCCAAGGTGAGGAGGGCTTTTGCTGTAATGGACATCTGGTTCCTGTTACACTTGTTCTAGGAATCCCTGATACCTTTCCTTTCCTTAACAATTGCCTTTTCTCTTTGAGCGACCCTGTAAGCCTCCCCAAATACAGTCATTAAAAGAAAGGAGCACTATCAAATCTTAAATGTTGATTTCTGCAGCTATTTTCTTGTACTTAATGATAGTTCTCAGATAATTTACCAGTTTAGGGAAAGACCCCTTTCTTCAAATAGCTGAGCATTGAGTGGAGTTTACTGGGCAAGGGATCCTAAAAGCAGGAATGTACCACTGGGTGTCAAGCTGCTGATTTAAGAATAAGTATGTTTTGAAGTGGAGAACAAGCTGTTATCCATCTGTTTACAGGGACTGAACATTTAACCCAAGCTGGGACCAGATCAGTGCTGAGTGTTTGCAGCACATAACTGTTGGAGGTTTAGTTGAGTTAATCAACCTGGTTCGTTCTCTTGGAAGAATTTTAATTAGATCACATTGCATTACTCAAAGAAGAGCAAGGAATTCCCAAATGCTTGCTGTTTTTTTTTCTCTGCTGATCACTCTAAGATGCGATCCGGTTAGTTACTTGCTGTGAGTTAGATTAGAATGCATTGGGCCCTCAGAATGAGACACACTGCAGTACTAATCGAGAATGGCCAAGCAGCTGTGAAATTAGTCTGAGTGACAGCTAGGCCTCAGCTGGTGCAGACCGAGGCCCTATCCAGGAATACTATGGCGGCCTGTGACAGATGATGAACTTACGGTTTTTCTGCCTTTTCTAAATGTATCCTAACATCAGAGACATTTGAAAATGTTTGAAAAATTGTAAACCATTAAAAAGCATATTATTCAGGAAATAAAGAAAATATTTTAAAAGTGGAAACTGATATAAATTAAAAAGACATAGTGGAGTACGATCACTAAACAAGATAACTTAATGAAGGTGAGTGACCCGATGGAATCATGGCTGGGGTAAAGTTGAAGGGTCAGGTGTGAAATGCATCTGGTCCCTCGGTACAGCAGCTTAGCAAACACTCCAGACCTCTGACCTCTAATGCATTGCTGAATTCCAGGAGGTTCTGTATAGGCAGAGGAAACAAAAATGCACTGATGCAGATTGTCAGTTTGTGTGTCAGTTGTGATGCATTTCATTCTGTTTCAATGTCCAATGACAAATAAAGCTCATCTTTATTGGGACTCGCCATCTAGTTGCCAATATGTTCTGTCCTGTTAAAGCATCGCAATAATCAGAGAAACACTCAATAAATTCCAGTACATTATTTTCTTCTTTATGTTGTCTGTCAGATGCCGATTGAAAGGGTGTGAAGATTCCATTACAAATTTGAAAGGGGAATTGAAAATCTTTTCAGGAGAAAGAAGGTAAAGAGGAGATGAGAGACTGGATAAGCTATTTCTGTATTCCTTGGAGTTGAGGTTGTGTGGGGTTCTACACCTTGATTAAATTCCATCAGATTTTGAGGGCTATGTATAGAATGGATTATTAGAACATTTTTTTCTTAGCAGTGTGCTCAAAACTAGAGGGTATAGATTTGTGGTAATGGGAAGAGGATCTGAGGAGGAATATTTTCCACCCAGATGCTGGTTGGAATCTGGAAAGTAAAGCCTGATGTAATGTTGGAGTCGGAGACTTGCGATAGTTAAGAAACATCTGAACAAGCATTTAAATCACTAAGGCAGAGAGGGCTACTGATTAAATGTTGGTAAATGGGATCAGCATAGCTGAGTACTTGTCAAGTTTATTGTTATGTGTGCAAATAAAATGAGGAACAGAATCTTGCTGGCAAGTGCATCACAGGCACACAGGCTCAGCCAATGCACAGACTATAAATCACATGAGACAGTGAAGTGGAAAAAAAGTATTGCAAAATAAGACAGGACAAAACAATAAGAATCAGAATCAGGTTTATTATCACCAGCATGTGACGTGAAATTTGTTAACTTAGCAGCAGCAGTTCAATGCAATACATAATCTAGCAGAGAGAGAGAGAGAAAATAATAAATAAAACATAATAAGTGAACAAGTAAATCAATTACATATATTGAATAGATTATTTAAAAAAATGTGCTAAAACAGAAATACTGTAAGTGAGGTAGTGTCCAAAGATTCAATGTCCATTTAGGAATCAGATGGCAGAGGGGAAGAAGCTGTTCCTGAATCGGTGAGTGTGTGCCTTCAGGCTTCTGTACCTTCTACCTGATGGTAACAGTGAGAAAAGGGCATGCCCTGGGTGTGGAGGTCTTTAATAATGGACGCTGCCTTTCTGAGACACTGCTCCCTGAAGATGTCCTGGGTACTTTGTAGGCTAGTACCCAAGATGGAGCTGACTAGAGTTACAACCCTCTGCAGCCTCTTTCGATCCTGTGCAGTAGCCCCTCCATACCAGACAGTGATGCAGCCTGTCAGAATGCTCTCCATGGTACAACTATAGAAGTTTTTGAGCGTCTTTGTTGACATGCCAAATCGCTTCAAACTCCTCATAAAGTGTATCTGCTGTCTTGCCTTGGCTGTTGAAGTGGTGGTCCTTAGTGTTAAATTGCTGAGTTTACATCCTTGAGGAGTGCCTAGAGACTTTATCAGGCCACTGCACAAAGTCAGGCTGTCTGTCCTGAATCGGATCCTGAATTTCCAGATGTTAATAGCATCTGCCCCTCAAAATCCTGTCTAGCAGTATGCCCTCTATTGATGTTAGACACTCTGGCCTAGTTTCCTGGTTTGTTTTGGCCATGCTTTGTAAACAATGATATCACATTATCCACTCTCCTTTACTCCAAAACCTCATCTATGAAGAGAAAATCTCTGCAAAAGTCTGACTATTTCTTCTCCAGCTTCCACAAGATCCCAGGATGCTCCAGGTCAGGCCTTGGGGGTGGATACACTTTTAGGACCTCCAGTACCCAGTCCCTGCTGACTTGTATGACAAGACAATACTCGCTTCTGCTATTTCCTTAGCTTACGTCATTTTCTCCACAGTAAAAACTAGAGAAATATTTATTAAAAATCCCACCAATTTCCTTTGGTTTCATATACAGATGGCCAGACTGATCTTTAAGGGCATCTGTCCTCTCCAAGTAAACCTTTTACTCTTTATATATCTATGGAATCTCTTGGGATTTTGCCTCAGCTTGTCTGTCAGATGCTTTACATATCCTGTTTTTGTCCACAGATTCACCACACTTTGGCTAAAAAAAAATTCTCCCTTTTTTTCTAAAAGGTCACCCCTCTATTTTGTGGCTGTGCCCTCTAGTTCTGGATACCCCCACCAGAGGGAACATCCTCTCCACATCCACCTTATCTGGTCCTTTCAACATTTGGTAGGTCTCAATGAGATCCCCGCACATTCTTCTAAATTCCAGTGAGTACAGGCCCAAAGCTGCCAAACGCTCTTAATATGTCAACACTTTCATTCACAGAATCATACTTGTGAACGTCCTCTGGACTCTCTCCAATGAAAATAAATCCTTTCTGAAATAAAAGGCCCAAACTGTTGACAATACTCCAAGTGCAGGCTAACTAGTGTCTTATAAAGCTTCAGCATTATCTCCTTGTGCTTATATGCTGTTCCCCTTGAAATAAATGCCAGCATTGCATTTGCCGTCTTTACCACAGACTCAACCTGTGAATTAACATTCTGGGAGTCTTGCATGAGGACGACTAAGTTAGTTTGCACCTCTGATGTTTGAATTTTCTCCCCATTTAGGTAATAGTCTGTACTATTGTTCCTTTTATCAAAATGAATTTCCCAACACTATTCCATCTGCCACTTTTTTGCCCATTCTTCTAATTTGTCTAAGTTCTGCTGCAATCTTGTTGATTCCTCAGCACTACATACCCCTCCTCCTAACTTCATAACATCCGCAAACTTTGCCACAAAGCCATCTATTTCACTATCTAAATCATTAACAAACAATGTGATAAGTAGCGGTCCCAATACTGACCCCAGAGGAACACCACTAGTCACTGGCAACCAATCAGAAAAGACTCCCTTTATTCCCACTCACTGCCTCCTGCCTGTCAACCATTCCTTTATCCATGCCAGTATATTTCCTGTAACACACAGGATTTTATCTTGTTGAGTGCTCCATTTGCAGTATGTGGGAAGTCAGGGTGAGCACATTTGTCCCTGATGACTACACCTGTAAAAGGTGCATCCAGCTGCAGCTTCTGACAAACCGTGTTAGGGAACTGGAGCTGGAGCTGGATGAACTTCAGTTCATTCGGGAGGCAGAGGCAGAAATAAACAGGAGTTACAGGGAGATAGTCACCCTAAGAGTCAGGAGACAGGTAGCTGGGTGACTGTCGGGAGAGGGAAGGGGATTAGACAGAATGAGCAGAGCACCCCTGTGGCTGTTCCCATCAACAATAAGTATACCGTTTTGGATACCGTTGGTGGGGGCGACCTACCAGGGATAAGTTGTAGTGGTTGCATCTCTGGCACCAAGACTGGACCCTCAGCTCAGAAGGGAAGGAGGGAAAAGAGGAGAGCAGTAGTGATAGGGGATTCGATAGTTACGGGGACAGATAAGAGGTTCTGTGGAAGAGATCGAGAATCCCGGATGGTCAGTTGTCTCCCTGGTGCCAGGGTCCGCGATATCTCGGATCGAGTTCTCAGTATTTTCAAGAGGGAGGGTGAGCAGCCGGATGTCGTGGTCCATGTAGGGACCAATGACGCAGGTAGGAAGAGTGAGGAGGTCCTGAAAGGTGAGTTTAGGGAGTTAGGTGCCAAGTTAAAGGACAGGGCATCCAGGATAGCAATCTCAGGATTGCTGCCAGTGCCACGTGCAGGCAGGTTTAGAAATAGTAAGATAGCACAGATCAACACATGGCTGAAGACATGGTGCAGGAGGGAGGGCTTCAGATTTATAGATAATTAGGCAGTTTTTCAGGGAAGGTGGGACCTGTTCCAATGGGACGGTTTACATCTGAACTGGAGGGGGACAAATATTCTTGCAGGTAGGATTGCTAGAGAGGCTCCAGTGGATTTAAACTAGATACGAGGGGGGGAGGGGAACCAGAGTGTCGGAACAGATGTATGGGCGAAGGAAGAAAAAAAAGATAGTAAGTTGTTTGCACTGTTAGAGATAAACAGAGAGTAAGAGGTGGAGAATTTCTTAAATGCATTTATTTTAATGCTAGGGGCATTGTGAGAAAGGTGGATGAGCTTAGAGCATGGATTGATACCTGGAAATATGATGTTGTAGCTATTAGTGAAACATGGTTGCAGGAGGGGTGTGATTGGCAACTAAATATTCCTGGATTTCGTTGCTTCAGGTGTGATAGAATTGGAGGGACAAGAGGGAGAGGTGTTGCATTGTTTGTCAGAGAAAATATTACAGTGGTGCTCTGGCAGGATAGGTTAGAGGGCTCATCTAGGGAGGCTATTTGGGTAGAATTGAGGAATGGGAAAGGTGTAGTAACACTTATAGGGGTGTATTATAGACCAACTAATGGGGAGCAAGAATTGGAGGAGCAAATTTGTAAGGATATAGCAGATATTTGTAGCAAGCACAGGGTTGTGATTGTGGGTGATTTAAATTTCCACACATAGACTGGGAAGCCCGTACTGTAAAAGGGCTGGATGGTTTGGAGTTTGTAAAATGTGTGCAGGATAATTTTTTGCAGCTGTACATAGAGGTACCGACTAGAGAAGGGGCAGTGTTGGATCTCCTCTTAGGGAATGAGATAGGTCAGGTGACGGAGGTATGTGTTGGGGAGCACATCGGGTCCAGTGATCACAATGCCATGAGTTTCAATGTAATTATGGAGAAGGATAGGACTGGACCCAGGGTTGAGATTTTTGATTAGAGAAAGGCTAACTTTGAGGAAATGCAAAAGGATTTAGGAGGAGTTGATTGGGACAATTTGTTTTATGGGAAGGATGTAATAGAGAAATGGAGGTCATTTAAAGGTGAAATTTTGAGGGTGCAGAGTCTTTATGTTCCTGTTAGGTTGAAAGGAAAGGTTAAAAGTTTGAGAGAGCCATGGTTTTCAAGGGATATTGGAAACTTGGTTAGGAAAAAGAGAGATATCTACAATAAATATAGGCAGCATGGAGTAAATGAGGTGCTCGAGGCGTATAAAGAATTTAAGAAGAATCTTAAGAAAGAAGTTACAAAAGCTAAAAGAAGATACAAGGTTGCTTTGGCAAGTAAGGTGAAAATAAATCCAAAGGGTTGCTACAGTTATATTAATAGCAGAAGGATAGTGAGGGATAAAATTGGTCCCTTAGAGAATCAGAGTGGACAGCTATGTGCGGAGCCAAAAAAGATGGGGAAGATTTTGAACAATTTCTTTTCTTCAGTATTCACTAAGGAGGATATTGAATTGTGTAAGGTAAGGGAAACAAGTAGGGAAGTTATGGAAACTATGATGATTAAAGAAGAGGAAGTACTGGCACTTTTAAGGAATATAAAAGTGGATAAATCTCTGGGTCCTGACAGGATATTCCCTAGGACCTTGAGGGAAAGTTAGTGTAGAAATAGCAGGGGCTCTGACAGAAATATTTAAAATGTCATTAGAAACAGAAGATTGGCATATTGCTCATGTTGTTCCATTGTTTAAAAAGGGTTCTAAGAGTAAACCTAGCAATTATCGGCCTGTAAGTTTGACGTCAGTGGTGGGTAAATTAATGGAAAGTATTCTTAGAGATGGTATATATAATTACCTGGATAGACAGGGTCTGATTAGGAACAGTCAACATGAATTTGTGCATGGAAGGTCACGTTTGACAAATCTTACTGAATTTTTTGAAGAGGTTACTAGGAAAGTTGATGAGGGTAAAGCAGTGGATGTTGTCTATATGGACTTCAGTAAGACCTTTGACAAGGTTCCACACGGAAGGTTAGTTATGAAGGTTCAATCGTTAGGTATTAATATTGAACTAGTAAAATGGATTCAACAGTGGCTGGATGGGAGATGCCAGAGAGTAGTGGTGGATAACTGTTTGTCAGGTTGGAGGCTGGTGACTAGTGGTGTGCCTCAGGGATCTGTACTGGGTCCAGTGTTGTTTGTCATATACATTAATTATCTGGATGATGGAGTGGTAAATTGTGTTAGTAAATATGCAGATGATACTAAGATAGGTGGTGTTGTGAATAATGAAGTAGGTTTTCAAAGCTTGCAGAGAGATTTAGGCCAGTTAGAAGAGTGGGCTGAAAGACGGCAGGTGGAGTTTAATGCTGATAAGTGTGAGGTGCTACATTTTGGTAGGAATAATCAAAATAGGACATACATGGTAAATGGTAGAGCATTGAGGAATGCAGTAGAACAGAGTGATCTAAGAATAATGTTGCATAGTTCCCTGAAGATGGAATCTCATGTGGATAGGGTGGTGAAGAAAGCTTTTGGTATGCTGGCCTTTATAATTCAGAGCATTGAGTATAGGAGTTGGGATGTAATGTTGAAACTGTACAAGGAATTAGTAAGGCCAAATTTGGAGTATTGTGTACAGTTCTGATCACCGAATTATAGGAAAGATGTCAACAAAATAGAGAGAGTACAGAGGAGATTTACTAGAATGTTACGTGGGTTTCAGCACCTATGTTACGGAGAAAGATTGAACAAGTTAGGTCTTTATTCTTTGGAGCATAGAAGGTTGAGGGCGGACTTGATAGAGGTATTTTAAATGATGGGGGATAGACAGAGTTGACATGATAGGCTTTTTCCATTGAGAGTAGGGGAGATTCAAACAAGAGGACGAGTTGACAGTTGGGGGGGGCAAAAGTTCAGGGGTAACACGAGGGGGAACTTCTTTACTCAGAGAGTGGTAGCTGTGTGGAATGAGCTTCCAGTAGAAGTGGTAGAGGCAGGTTCGATATTGTCATTTAAAGTAAAATTGGATAGGTATATGGACAGGAAAGGAATGGACGGTTATGGGCTAAGTGGAGGTCGGTGGGACTAGGTGAGAGTAAGCGTTTGGCACGGACTAGAAGGGCCGAGATGGCCTGCTTCCATGCTGTAATTGTTATGTGGTTATATGGTTAAGCAGCCTCATGTGAGTCACTTTATCAAATGCCTTCTGAAAATCTAAGGAAATTATATCCACTGCCTCTTGTTTGTCCACCCTGCTTGTTACTTCCTGGAAGAATTCTAACAGATTTGTCAGGCAAGATTTTCCTTCACAGAAGCCATGCTGACTTTGACTTAACTTATCATTAGTCTCCAAGTACCCTGAAACCTCATCCTTAATAATAGACTCCACCACTTTCCCAACCACTGAGGTTAGGCTAACTGGCCTTTAATTTCCTCTCTTTTGTCTTCCTCCCTTCTTAAAGAGTGGAGCGACATTTGCAATTTTACAGTCCTCGGGGACCATGCCAGAATCAAGTATTTATTGAAAGATCATGACCAATACATCTGTTAACTCTTCAGCAACCTCTTTCAGGACTCTGGGATGTAGTCCATCTGGTGCAGGTGACTTATCCACCTTAAGACCTTTGATTTTGCCTAGTACTTTTTCCTTTGTAATAGCAATGGCACTCACTCCTGCTCCCTGACACTCACAGACCTCTGGCATACAGCTCGTGCCTTCCACAGTAAAGAATGAAGGAAAGTACTTCTAAGTTCATCTGCCATTTCTTTGTCTGCATTACTAACTCACCAGCATCATTTTCCAGTGGTCCAATATCAACTCTCACCTTCCTTTTATTCTTTATATAACTGAAAAAATGACTTTATATTGGATTATATTAATATCCTGCTTTATATTATTGGCTAGTTTGCCCTCACATTTCATCTTTTCCCTTTTTATAGCTCTTTTAGTTGCCTTTTGTTGGATTTTAAAAGCTTCTCAATCATCCATCCTCCCACTCACTTTTGTTACCTTATATGCCCTTTCCTCGCTTTTATGCAGTCCTTAACTTTCCTTGTCAGTCATGGTTGCCTAGCCCTGCTATTTGAGAACTACTACTTCTGTGGGACATATCTATTCTGCACCTCGTGAACTATTCCCAGAAAATTCAGCCACTTCTGTTCTGCCGTCATCCCCACCAGTAACCCTCTCCAATCTTCCTGGGCAAGTCACTCTCTCCTGTAACAGTGAACAGGTTGTATCCTTCTCCATAATTATTTGAAAACTAGTAGAATTATGGTCTATTGCTGGTTACCTCAATTTCCAGGTGGTTACCTCAATTTTCAGTGTTGCATACCATCCAGTAGTTTCCTCTACATATTGATAAAGAAAGCCTTCTTGGACATCTTTCACAAATTCCACTGCACTCAAAGCTTTTACACTGTGATCAGCATTGCCCACTTACACAGCTAATGGTTAAATGAGCCTTCTCTGTACTGTGAAATTGTGCAATTCTATTGTACTGAATATGAATGGATTGAGAGAATTCCAAATGAACATTTTAACCTATTTGTCATCCGACTTCACTCTCTGAGCATGCTGCTAAGGGGCAGAAATAAATAATTCTCTGTCGGTGTAGTCATTGTACTTGGAGCAGGTTTATGTCATGTCACAGGGCCAGAGACTTCTGAATTACTTTGTTGGTTCCCAATACAAATATGTCATGTGAATTTATGGGCAAGATGTAGAAATGTTCCAGATAATAATGAACTTCTCTGACAACAGTAATAAAAAAAAATCTATTGTGAAGCCTATCATATGTTAAGTAAACTGTTTGAGAATGAGATGATTGTTACTCTCCAGCAGAAATATTGGACCGAAATTTAATTTCAGGATGAACATGTGAGTTCTCTAAGTTGCTCCTGGAAACTCCTGGTAACAATTCTTTCTGCATGGCCAGCCTGGTTAATACACGACAATGTTGATCTGTCATGTAACTCCATTGTGACTGAGTCTTGCTTTCTTGGGGGGAGGGGGGAGGTCATGATGTTGGAAAACATGAGGCTCACAAAAGTTGATTTTAAGCCAAAATGTTCATGTTTAAACCTGGCACTTGTGAGTATTAAATTAGCTCATGGCAAAAGTGTTGTAATTCAAGGAGGGAATTCACCATTAAAGGAAGAGTTTTCTTTCCGCATAGGTACCTCTTGAGACTTGGGTGCATATTTTCACGTTTTCCTATGCGTCTTACATACCAGATAATGAGAAAGATGTACTGTTGTGTTTTCTGTAACAGTTTATGTTTTGAGGTGCTCCTAGATTCAGGCCACTGTTGGAGTGCTCCCAGCATTTTCTGTTTTTGTTTCAGCATTTCTACATTTCGTTCAAAAAAGGATGTTTTGTAGGAACTTAGCCTATCTCTATGTTGTACACAAAACGTGATTCAACTAACCTAAAAGGCAACTGCATAGTCAGGGATGACACTACACTTGGTACTGAAGGAGTATTGCATTGCCAGAGGTATGGTTCTGTGCATGGGATGTTATACTGATGCTTTGTCTACCATTTGCTGCTGTAGAGATCGACTTTACAGATCTCTTAAATGTGTTTATAAAACAGCATTTGGTTGTCTTGCCTTAATGTGGGTAAAAGTTGGTGAACTGGTACTTAAATTACTGCTGGATTTAATGATACACCATTTGGGTTAGATATTGCCTTTTAATTTAATGCATCTTATGAAAAACTCCTAATTGTACAATGCATAACGTTGATACTAACATTCAACAGTAGGTACTCTATTTGTGGTTATTGATTCAATCACTTAACCATGAATGTGTATTTAATTTTGCTGTTTGCGAAGTCATCATGGCTTCTTCCTGCTGTTCCACCTGACTGAATGGGGTAACTTGAAACCTACTACTTTCAGCTCTGCTTTGAAGAATACCTCCATACAGTTTTTAAGTGTGACCCTTAAGCTTCTAGTTGCCAAGGATTTGTATGGCACTGTACTTGAGATCTTATACTGTCCCAGCACAGCCTGAGGATAGTAACTCATCTTTTGATTGTTGTCTGTACAGCCTTTAAAACTCAACAATAAATCTAATGGATTCAGGCAACTCTGCTTTACCCATTTGCACTAATTCTCAGAGCAGTGTTTGATTCTTAGTTCATTAGCTTCATCTTTTAACTTTGGTACCATCATTGACCAAATTTTTCCACCTGGTCAACATTTTATCTCAGCCTTCTCTTTTTCATAATGTCTCTGAAACATTTTCATAGAATTATACAACTCATAAACTGGCCCTTTAGCCTAACTTATCCATGCTGACCAACATTCCCATCTAAGCGAATCCCATTTGCCCATATTTGGCTCATATCTCTCCAAACCTTTCCTGCTCAACCTGCTCAATGTCTCTCAATAACTCCATTCCCTGAATCATGGAGTCACAGAAATGTACAGCACAGAAACAGGCCCTCCAACCCATCTGGTCTGTTCCAAACTATTTAAACTGCCTACACTCATCGACCTGCACCAGGAACATAGCCATTTGTACCCCTGCCATCCATGTGCTTATCCAAGCTTCTCTTAAATGTTGAAATTGAAATCACTCCCCTCTGAACGAAGAAGGTCCCCCCTCATGTTCCCCTTAAACTTTTCACCTTTCACCCTTAACCCATGACCTCCAGTTGTAGTCCCATCCAACCTCAGTGGGAAAAATCTGTTTGCATTTACCCTATCTATACCCCTCATAAGTTGTATATCTCTATTAAATTTCCTCTCAATCTTCTACATGTCAAGGAATAAGACTAAGAACATAAGATATAGGAGCAGAATTAGGCCATTTGGTCCATTGAGTCTCTTCTGCCATTTCATCATTGCTGATCCAATTTTCCCCTCAGCCTCAATCTCCTGCCTTCTCCCCATATCCCTACATACCCAGACCTATCAAGAATCTATCAATCTCTGCCTTAAATATACATGAAGACTTGACCTCCATAGCTGCTTGTGGCAAAGAATTCCACAGAATCACCAATCTCTGCCTAAAGGAATTCCTCCTCACCTCCATTCTAAAAGGACGCCCCTTGGTTCCGAGGCTGTGTCCTCTGATCTTAGACTCTCCCACCAAAGGAAACATCCTCTCCACATCCACTCTATCAAGGCCTTTCACCATTCAAAAGGTTTCAATGAGTCTCCCATCATTCTTCTGAATTCCAGTGAATACAGTCCAGAGGCATCAGACACTCTTCATATGACAAGGCACTCAATCCTCGAACCATTTTTGTGAATTCCTTTAAACTCTCTTGAGTTTCAGCACATCCTTTCTAAGATAAGGGGCCTAAACCTGCTCCCAATACTCCAAGTGAGGACTCACCAGTGTTTTCTAAAGTTTCAACATTACATCCTTGCTTTTATATTCTAGTCCTGTTGAAATAAATGTTAACATTGCATTTGCTTTCTGCCCCACAGACTCAACCTGCAAATTAATCTTTAGGAATTCCTGCACAAGGACTCCCTCCGTTTTTTTGTATTTTCTCTTCATTTAGAAAATAGTCAACCCTTTCATTTCTTCCACTAAAGTGCATGACCATACACTTCCAACACTATTCCATTTACCGTTTCTTTAGGAGAACAGGCAATCTGACTAAGTCCTTCTGTAGACTCTACTTCTTCAAAACTGCTTGCCCCTCCACCTAATTTCAAATTGTCTGCAAACTTTTCAACCAAGGCATGAATTCCATTATCCAAATTCTTCTCATATAACTTAAAAAGAATCGGTCCCAAGCCAGACTGCTGTGGAACACCACTAGTCACCGGCAGCCAATTAGGAAAGGCTCCCTTTATTCCCACTCTTTGCCTCTTGCCAATCAGCCACAGCTTTATCCATGCTAGAATCTTTCTTGTAATACCATGGGCTTGTAACTTGTTAAGCAGCTTCATATGTGCCACCTTGTCAAAGGCCTTCTGAAAATCAACCAATTCTCCTTTGTCTATCCTACTTGTTATTTCTTCAAAGAATTCCAACAGTTTGTCAGACAAGATATTCCCTTGAGGGAACCATGCTGACTGTGGCCTATTTTATCATGTGCCTCCAAGTACCCTGAGACCTCATCCTTAATAATTGACTCCAACAACTTCCCAACTACTGAGGTCATACTACCTGGCCTGCAGTTTCCTTTTTTCTGCCTCTTTCCCTTCTTGAAGAGTGGAGTGATATTTGCAATATTCCAGTCTTCCAGAACGATTCCAAAACCTAGTGATTCTTGAAAGATCGTTACTAATGCCTCCACAGTCTCTTCAGCCACCTCTTTCAGAACTCTGGAGCGTACACCATCTGGTCCAGGTGACTTAACTACCTACAGACTTTTCAGTATCCAAAGAACCTTTTCTCTGGATATGGTAACTTCACACACTTCATGATTCTTGACACCTAGAACGTCTATTATACTACTGGTGTCTTCCATTGTGAAGACTGATACAAAATACTTATTCAGTTCATCCGCCATTTCATTGTCCCCCATTACTACCTCTCCAGCATTGTTTTCCAGTGGTCCAATATCCACATTTGCCTCTCTTTTACACTTTATGTATCTGAAGAAACTTTGGTATTCTCTATAATATTATTGGCTAGCTTACTTTCCTATTCCATTTTTACCTTGTTAATGACTTTTTTAGTTGCCTTCTGTTGGTATTTGAAAGCTTTCCAATCCTCTAACTTCCCACTAATTTTTGCTCTATTTTATGTGCTCTCTTTGCCTTTTATGTTGGCTTTGATGTCTCTTTTTAGTCACGGTTATGTCATCATTCCTTTTCAATACTACTTCCTCTTTGGGATGTAAGTATCCTGTGCCTTCTGAATTGCTTCTAGAAATTCCAGCTGTTACTGCTCTGCCGTCATCCCTGCCAGTGTTCTTTTCCATTCAGTTCTGGCCAACTTCTCTCTCATGCCTCTGTAATTCCCTTTACTCAACGGTAATACTGAATAAAGTCCTAACCTAGTTAATTATTCCTTATAACTCAGGTCCTCTGGACGTGGCAACATCCTTGTAAATTTTCTCTGTACTCTTTCAATTTTACTTACATCTTTCCTTTTGGTGGGCGACCAAAACTGCCCACGATACTCCAAATTAGGCATCATCAGTGTCTAATGCAACTTCAACATAACATCCCACCTCCTGGCAGCAGTTTTCTCATAGATTTCCCCTGCAGCTTATGGCATTCTGTTCTAACTTATACTTATCTCCAGTTTTGTTAACAAATAATTATCTGATATGTAAGCTTTCACCACAGATCCTGGCTGTCTGCTACTGTATTTCCATTATTTTATGTCTATTTTCATTTTTGCTCATGGAAAAATGCTGCAGGAAAACTTCAGCAAATATTGATACAGTTGATGGGTAGAATCTTGTAGTTTCTATCATTGCAGGGTGGTGGTGTAATTATTTTGATATCCAGACATTATATGCTAAATTTAAAGAGCAAGGAAATGGCTGTGATCATGCTCTTCAAGGAAAGTTTAACAAAATGGTCATGTCCTTAAGGAAAACTTATATGTATTGTCTTTAATGGTTGATGGATTGTGGATAGGCAGAATATTCATTGAGTCACTCTGTGCTGTGCTGACAACTAATGAAGATATGTGAGACTTATCCCAGTTTGCAGAAATTAAATGTGAGAAGCTCCACAGTGAGTCAGTGTTAAATATAACATGTCCAGAGAATAAACTGCATTTACTTATACAGAGTACCCCACCTTTGTGCTTCACAATCTGTAAACTCTATTAGCTTAAAAAAAAAGTCGCTAAAACTTAATTTGAATTTCAATTTAAATGCATTTTGGCAGTTTTTCGTGATATTCAAAATCATTGCTGGTGTATAGCATTTGGAAACCTTGGGTATATTATAGGGCTAGAATCAGTATCGGGTTTATTATCACTGACATACATTGTGAAATTTGTTATTTTGCAGCAACAGCGCTGTGCAAGACTTAAAATTACTATAAGTTACTATAAATAGTGCAATTCTCTGAAACTTCCATCTCCAATGGGATCCCACCACCAAGCACATTTTTCCCTCCCCCCCCGCCCCACTTTCTGCTTTCCGCAGGGATCGCTCCCTACACAACTCCCTTGTCTGTTCGTCCCTCCTCACTGATCTCCCTCTTGGCACTCATCTTTGCAGGCAAAACAAGTGCTACACCTGCCCCTACACCTCCCCCCTCACTATCATTCAGAGCCCCAAACAGTCCTTCCGCGTGAGGTGACACTTCACTTGTGTCCGGTGCTCCCGGTACGGTCTCCTGTATATTGGTGAAGCCAGACATTGGGAGACCACTCTGGTGAGCACCCACGCTCCGTCCGCCAGAAGAAGCGGGATCTCCCAGTGACCACTCATTTGATGTCCACTTCCCATTTCCATTCCCATTCCCATATGTCAATCCATGGCCTCCTCTGCTGTTGGGATGAGGCCACACTCAGGTTAGAGGAACAACACCTTATATTCTGTCACTTAGCCTCCAAAGTGATGGCATGAACATTGGTATCTCAAACTTCTGGTAATGGCCCCCACCCACCCTTCACCATTCCCCATTTCCTTTTCACTCTCTCACCTTATCTCTTTACTGGCGTATTACCTCCCTCTGGTGCTCCTCTCCCTTTTCTTTCTTTCTTCCACGACCTTGTGTCCTCTCCTATCAGACCCCCGCTTCTCCAGCCCTGTATTTCTTTCACCAATCAACTTCCTAGCTATTTACTTCATCCCTCCCCTTCCCGGTTTCACCTATCACTTTGTTTCACTCTCCCCTCCCCCACCTTTTAAATGTACTCCTCAACTTTTTTTCTCCAGTTCCACTGAAGGGTCTTGGCCCGAAATGTTGACTGTACCCTTTTCCATAGATGCTGCCTGGCCTGCTGAGTTCCTCCAGCGTTTTGTGTGTGTTGCTTGGATTTGCAGCATCTGCAGATTTTCTCCAGTTTGTCAAAAGTTGTAATAATGAGGTAGTATTCATGAACCATTCAGAAATCTAATAATGGAGGTGCAGAAGCTGAACGTTGAGTGTGAGTCGTCAAGTTCCTGTATCTCTTCTGTATTGGTAGAAGAGGGTATGCCCTGGATAATGAAGGTTATTAATGATGGATGTCACCTTTTCGAGGCACCACCTCTTGAAGATGTCCTCAATGGTGAGGAGGCTTGTGCCCACAATGGAGCTGGCTGAATCTACAACCATTTTGTGATTGTGCACGTATTATTAGTTATTGTTGTATAGAGATACAGCACAATAACACAACCTTCCGGTCCAGCAATCCCACAGCATCCAATTACACCCACGTGACCAATTAACCCACTAACCTACACGTCTTTGGAATGTGGGAGGAAACCAGAACAGCTAGAGGAAATCTGTGGTCACATGAAGGACGTATCATGCCAGGCTTATGATACAACTAATCAGAATGTTCTCCATCATATGTCGGTAGAAGTTTGCAAGAGTCTTTGGTAATAAGTCAGATCTCCTAATGAAGTATATTGCTGCATTGATGCCTATTAGTAGTAAATAAGGATAGCTCCTTCCTTCATGTTTCTTCAGTAAAGATGCCTGAAGTTTGCTGAGTATATTATTTCTTTACTGTGTGAATTCTTCGCCATGATTCGCTATTAATGACAGTATTTTCTGATTCTCCTTGAATCTATGCCTGATAATAACCAGTGTTAGAGTGTCAGAATTTGCGGCATGCTGTGTGCAACTGCCATTATTTTGCAGCTGGATAGAAGTCCTGAAGTGGGCCATTTGGGCTATCAGCCTGTGTTGATTGCCAGTTGCATGACATGACTTTTCTTCTGCTCACTGGAAGTCAATTCATTAATATTTCTTTGTCACACAGCTGATACTCTCAGAAGAACATGAAAATTCTGCTTCTACAGAAGTTCTATGTACTGACCACGCTCACTGTAAATCAACTTCTACTTTCTAATCCATGGGATCATCTGCAAGTGGCCTTGAATTTTGATTTGTGGTACATATCATTGGTAGTGCCACAGTCAGCCTCTTTCTCCTTGGTCTTCCTTATCACAGAACCATTAGTTTTCAGCTAAACTCTGCGTTCTCTGGGCTTCACTTGGTTTGCATCAAGTCTTTGTGAGGATAATTTGCAGATACTCACAGTCTAGTTTGGACTTAACACTATTGATCCTCTATCCAAAAAACACAATGTCCTATTTTTTTGCCCTCTTGCAGAGCACAGAAGGAAGTGCTTATAACCAAAATTCTTTGTATTTGCTACACATGGGGATTAAAGCAAGTTCAGTACTTCACTTAAACTTGGATGGAATTTTGACAGCCATGGCATGAATGGATGTGAGGAACAGGCTGGTCTATGTGTGGTTCAAACTTTAGCGTTAACCTAGTCGTAGGACAGGTTTAAGGGGCAGACTTGTCTACTCCTGGTCTAATGTTTGATTTGTCAAGACTGCCTCACTCATCTCTCTGTGTATTATCAGCAGACTCATTTTATTTAACTTGTACTTCTGTTTGTGGGTTAACATTGCACTTTCTCACTTCTTTGTTTAACTGCATGTTGAGTTTTATATTTGGCTTATAGATAGCTGAGAAAATCACTTTAGGTTCATGACTTCTATTAGACTGTTGGGGGGGGGGAGGGAGTGGGGAGAAGGAAATTTGCCAATATGTAATCATGAGTAACACCAAAGCCAACAACCTGTCTCTGAATGTGAACAAAACAAAAGAGATGATTGTTGACTTCAGGAGGGCCCAGAGCGACCACTCCCCACTGAACATCGACATCTCCTCGGTAGAGATCGTTAAAAGCACCAAATTTCTTGGTGTTCACCTGGTGGAGAACCGCACCTGGTCCCTCAACACCAGCTCCATAGCAAAGAAAGCCCAGCAGCATCTCTACTTTCGGCGAAGGCTGAGGAAAGTCCATCTCCCACCCCCCATCCTCATCATATTCTACAGGGGTTGTATTGAGAGCATCCTGAGCAGCTGCATCACTGCCTGGTTCGGAAATTGCACCGTCTCAGATCGCAAGACCATGCAGCGGATAGTGAGGTCAGCTGAGAAGATCATCGTGGTCTCTCTTCCCACCATTACAGATATTTACACTACGTGCTGCATCCGCAAAGCAAACAGTATTATGAAGGACCCCATACACCCCTCATACAAACTCTTCTCCCTCCTGCCATCTTGGAAAAGGCACCGGAGCATTCAGGCTCTCACAACCAGACTATGTAACAGTTTCTTCCCCCAAGCCATCAGACTCCTCAATACCCAGAGTCTGGACTGACACCAACTTACTGCCCTCTACTGTGCCTATTGTCTTGTTTATTATTTATTGTAATGCCTGCACTGTTTTGTGCACTTTATGCAGTCCTGGGTAGGTCTGTAGTCTCGTGTAGTTTTTTTCTGTGCTGTTTTAACGTAGTTTAGTGTAGATTTTTTACTGTTTCATGTAGCACCATGGTCCTGAAAAACATTGTCTCGTTTTTACTGTGTACTTTACCAGCAGTTATGGTCGAAATGACAATAAAAAGTGACTTGACTTGACTTGACCATTGGCTCTGAGTCACCACAGTCTCTTGGGCTGATTATGTTGGGCCATCATCAGCTCCTGAACTTGTATGGATAACTTCATTCACCACTACTCTGAACTGATTCTATGACCTACAGAATGGCCTTCAAGGATTCTCTACAATTCATATTCTCATCATTTTTTTTGTTTGCACAGTTTGTCTTCTTTTATACATTGGCTGCTTGCCAGACTTTATGTATAGTTTTTGTAAATTTTATTGTATATCTTTTATTCATGTAAATGCCTGCAAGAACTGGATCTCAAGGTAGTATATGGTAACATATATACTTTTTGATAACACATTTACTTTGATTGATAGATTCTTTTTTTAATCACTAATTTTTATTGCAACACCAACAAATTGCATTCAATACAAGCAGTTGCCGATAACATTTTGACTGTTTAACCGAGCCACCCTGCAACCCTCATCCCCCCCTCTCCACCCCTCTCTCTCCCCCCCCACCCCTCTCCTGTCCATCAACCAACTGAATAGTAGTGAATACACAGACAGAGCGTTCCTATTTTAACAGAAGATTTTTTAAGTTAGATATCAAATTTGTCCACATTAAGATTGTGTTTGGTTGTGCATCATTTACTCTTGCTGATGATAACTCCAGGTAAGAAATGTCCAAAAAGCTCCAAAGCCAGTGAGTACTTGAAATATCATGGGGAGGTTTCCAATGCCAGACTACAATCTTAGTTGCAGTCAGGCCTGCCAGCCAGATTTTGTGTGTTTTTTCCGTAAGGGAAAGGTGGAAGTCATCATTTAGAAGAAGTACAGCGGGGTTCATTGGTAATTCTCCCTCCGTTAGTTCTGTATTCTAGGTTCTTGAATGGATATGGCTTCAAAGGTTATGGGGAGAAGGCTGGGTATTGGGGTTGAGTAGGAGATAGAAAAAAGGATTAGCCATGATTGAAAATCATGCTCCAGATGGCCTAATTCTGCTCCTATGGCTTATGGTCTAATCCTGGATTTGGACTGCGACTGTTCTCAAAAGAAATGGTTCTGGTGAAGAATCATCAACCTGAAATGTTAACTCTTTCCTTTCACCAATGCTGCTTGGCCTGTTGAGTTTTTCCAGGATTTTCTGTTTTTAGTTCAAGTCTAAGGTTATTTTTGTCATAGGCATACACATGAGATAAATACCATGAAAATTAGCTTTTCGCAGCAGCATCACAGTACATTATAACATGAGGGTAAACACAAGTTAACGTGAACTTAAATTTGATTCTGGAATGGTTCCAGAAGACTGGAAAATTGCAAATGTCAGTCCACCCTTCAAGAAAGGAGAGAGGCAGAAGAATGGGAACTATAGGCCAGTTAGTCTGACCTCGGTGGTTGGGAAGATGTTGGAGTTGATTATTAGGGATGAGGTCTCAGGATACTTGGAGTCACATGATAAAATAGGCTGTAGCCAGTATAGTTTCCTCAAGGGAAAATCTTGCCTGACAAATCTGTTGGAAATCTTTGAAGAAATAACAAGCAGGAGAGACAAAGGGCAATTGGTTGATGTTTTGTACTTGGATTTTCAGAAGGCCTTTGACAAGGTGACACACATGAGGCTGCTTAACAAGTTATGAACCCATGGTATTACAAGAAAGATTCTAGCATGGATAAAGCAGTAGGTAAATATAAGAGGACTAGAATATAAAATCATGTCCTGCCTAGACCTTGAAAAGATTCATTATTCACTTCTTAATTCAGATATAAAGTTCCAAAAGGTGTGGGGAGCTTTTCTTGAATATTTTCATAATGCCCATTTCGTTTAAGGGTGCAGCCCTCTTTTTTTCTTTTGCATTTAAATCCCTTACTTCCAGCTTCTTATGGTTAAGATTTATGTTTTTTTTAATGTGTAAGCATATTATACCGGTAGTTTAGATAGTGGGCAATATACCTTTTTATAAATACAGCTCTGTGGTGATATAGTTCTGATTAATTTTTTTATATATTGTAATAGTTGGCTTGGTGTTGGGTACTGGGAGGGTGGGGTGGTAAACTAACTTTACACAATTCTACTATGGGTGCTTTGTTTAATTGTTATGAATTGTACTTTGATATGTTTGTTTTGCACTGTATAAACCTCTTTTTATTGTTTTTTTGTTTGTTTTGTTGCATTGTAAAAACTCATTAAAAAAGAATATAAAATCAAGAATGTCTTGCTGAGAACTTATAAAGCACTAGTAAGGCCTCACTTAGTGTATTTTAAGAAGGTCTGGGCCCTTTTTCTTAGAAAGGATGTACTGAAACTGGAGAGGGCTCAAAGGAGGTTCACAAAAATGATTCCAGGATTGAATGGCTTGTCATATGAAGAGAGTTTGATGGCTCTGGACCTGTATACATTCGAATTCAGAAGAATGAAGTGTGACCTCATTGAAACCTGTTGAATGGTGAAAGGCCTTGATAAAGTGCACATGGAGAGGATATTTCCTATGGTGGGAGAGCCTAAGACTAGAGGACACAGCCTCAGAACCAAGGGGGGTCCTTTCAGAATGGAGCTGAAGAGGAGTTCCATTAGTCGGAGAGTGGTGAATCTGTGGATTCTTTGCCACAAACAGCTGTGGAGCCCAAATCCTCATGTATATTTAAGGCAGAGATTGATAGATTCTTGATTGGTCAAGGCATGAAGAGATAGGGGGGAGAAAGCAGGCGATGGGGGCTGAGAGGAAAATTGGATTAGCCATGATGAAATGGCATCGGGGACTTGATGGGCTAAATGGCCTAATTCTGCTCCTATATCACATGGTCCTATGGTCTAAATTAACAGATGTTTAACTTACATATGTATAAAATAAACATATTGACAGTGAGTGCAGGACAAAGAAAAAAATGTTAGTTCGTGTCAAGGTTTTTCAGATTTCCAGCATTTACAGCTCTTTTATTTTTCAGGATTTAGGCCATTGCCCGGATCTCGTTTTTCTAGTTGTGGAGGTCAGACAAGATGTGACCTCAGAGTGGCACTGAGATGAGAATCAGCCTCGGGTACTGTACCCAGCTTACCAGCTGTCAAAGATCTTGTAAGAAATTTCAAACATTTAGAACCATAGAACCATAGAACATTACAGCACAGAAACAGGCCTTTTGGCACTTCTTGGCTGTGCTGAACCATTTTTCTGCCTAGTCCCACTGACCTGTACCTGGGCCATATCCCTCCAAACCCCTCTCATCCATATATACCTGTCCAAGTTTTTCTTAAATGTCAAAAGTGAGCCCGCATTCACCACTTCATCTGGCAGCTCATTCCACACTCCCACCACTCTCTGCCTGAAGAAGCCCCCCCCATGTTCCCTTTAAACTTTTCCCCCTTCACCCTTAACCCATTTGTGATAATGAGATATAATAAAAATATTTAAAATGGATTTATTGGAAATTAAACAATGTATGAAAATCTAGCAAAAACTGGCAAAAAAAAAATCAAACAGCCAAACAGTTCCAGGCACTTATTTCTTTGCACATGAAAAGTGATCTGATTCTAATATACTGGGCAAGCCCTTCCCACTCCAGCTCTCCCTGATGTAAAACTGAGGGCTGGGTTTGAAATTCATCTGAATCTTGACCTTGGCAATTGTTGAATGCATTTTCAAATGTACTGGAATTTGAAGTGGATGCTCAGGGGTTCAATCTGCAGGATATTTGAGAATACTCTCTCTGACTATTCATGTCAGGATATCTGAGAATTTCTAATGGTTGAATGGCTGATGGCCATTTTTTCACAACATCTGGCTGTTAGCTTCATCGTTAATCTCACAAATAAAAAATAAAAATTGGTGCCTTAGTAATCCTTTTAATTAACATTCATGCTAAGAAATTGTTGGATTTGAATGTGAATTACTACAGTCATTTAGAAAATGGAGCCTGAAAACAAGGTGAGATGTGATCAGAACCAGAATTTTATGTCACATGCCAGTGATAATAAACCTGATTCTGATCATAGCAGGAGGAGACTGCAGATTCTGGCATCTGGAGCATAAAGGTCCTGATGTGGGGTCTTATTAGCACAGATGCTGCTTGAAATGTTCAGTTTCTCCAGCAGTTAGTTCTTTTTACTTGGGATGTGGTCCTTTTATATGAAGGTTCTGGGGGAATAGTAAAGTTGCAGTTTTGTGGCAAGAGAGTTTGAATTGAATTGAATTAACTTTATTTCTTATATCCTTCACATACATGAGGAGTAAAAATCTTTACGTTACATTTCCGTCTAAATGTGCAATGTTCAATCATAGTAATTTATAATAAATAAAACAGTCAATGTAACATAGAAATAAAAAGAAATCAGCGTGTGTTCATCAGTCTGATGGCCTGGTGGAAGAAACTGTCCCCGAGTCAGTTGGTCCTAGCTTTTATGCTGCATTACTGTTTCCCGGATGGCAGTGATGAAATAGATAGTGGTTGGAGTGACCTGGGTCCCCAATGATCTTTCGGGTCCTTTTTCCCACATCTGTCTTTGTAAATGTTGGCACCTGTCTTTGTAAATGTCCTGAATCATGGGAAGTTCACAACTACAGATGCGCTGGGCTGTCCACACCACTCTGTAGAATCCTACGATTAAGGGAGGTATAGTTCCCATACAGGCAATGATTCAGCCAGTCAGGGTGCCCTCAATTGTGCCCCTGTAGAAAGTTCTTAGGATTTGAGGGGCCATACCAAACTTCCTCAACCATCTGAGGTGAAAGAGCAGCTGTTGTGCCTTTTTCACCACAAAGCCGGTATGTACACACCACATGAGATCCTCGATGATGTGGATGCTGAGAAGCTTAAATCTGTTTAGCCTCTCAACCCCAGATCCATGGAGGTCAATAGAGGTTAGCCCATCTCCATTCCTCCTGTAGTCCACAACCAGCTCCTTTGTTTTTGTGACATTGAGGGTGAGATTGTTTTCTTGACACCGCTGTGTCAGAGAGATCACTTCTTCCCTGTAGGCCACTTCTTTATTGTTTGAGATTAGGCCAATCAATGTAGTGTCGTTGGCAAATTTAATTAGCAGATTAGAGCTGTGGGTGGCAACACAGTCATGGGTGTACAGGGAGTAAAGGATGGAACTTAGTACACAGCCCTGAAGGGCTTCTGTGTTGAGAGTCAGAGGGGTGGAGGTGAGGGAGCCCACCTTTACCACCTCCTGGCGAACTGACAAGAAGTCCAGGTTCCAGCTGCACAAGGCAGGATCTCTGAGCTGCCTGTCGAGCCTGGATGGAACTATGGTGTTGAATACTGAACTGTAGTCCAAGAACAGCATTCTCACATAACACTTATTTTTTTTAGTTGTCTCTTTCCTGTCTTTATATAATTCGATTTCCCCCTTTAGTATGTTATTGCTGCTTCTTGCCCTGTTTCTTGATCCATATATTCCTGTTGCAGGTTAAGTAGATATACCAGTATTGCAGCATCTGTGAGGTCTCTGATGTAGTATTGGTGGCTCTGACATTGCAGGAAACCGTGTTCTACCAGTTTGCAGCCTGCGGTGAGGTGAGGAAGCTCAGTTCACATCACAAATTATCCTACTCCAGTGGTTTGCATGCCAAAATGAATCAGTATTTTTAACTCATCAAGCTTCAGGTACATTTAACAAACTGTTATTTGCAGCAGAGGGCTGACCTCTTAGCAACCTATCCTTCCCAAGAGGCTGTCACTGATTCCCAACCTTATTCATTCATAAAACAGTGAGTCAGTCAACCAAAATCAGCTTTAAGCAATGAATTGACTTTCTACTTGAGGAGATGATATTTCCGCCTGAGTGGCAAAGGCTTTTTAAAAATTCAAGAAAACGTTTTGCATTGTTTCTTATTCAATTTTAATGTCAGATGTAGATTTAAGGCTTCCCTTTGGATCGTTAACAGATTTGAGAATGTTCAGCTTCAGAAAGTGCATGCAACCATTTCATCTACACTTAGCTTGGATTTCTCCAAGTTCTTTGTCTAATTACATAGCATTCCATGCTTTGTGGATTAGAGACAGCACTGAAGCCTTTGAGGAATGAGATTTGAGCATTGTCTACTTCGATGCAATGTTTTCCTTTGGAGATATGATGAAGCAGTAAATCAAAGCCCTGTATTTGTACACGGGAAGAAAGTGAATTCCCAGACATACCAACAGATGCAAAGTAGATGACCGAGTCATTTTGTTTGCTGTGTGTTGAAGGTTACTGTGTGCAAATTAGCTCTAATATTGCAGCACAGGATCCAAGCTTTGAATATTTGTGACAGCAACTATGTTTTGAGCCTGAAGTAAACTCTGCTCTCAAGTTCCTTCCCTGTATTCCACAATCCTCACAGCCACTCTCCATCCCCGCTCTTTGAGTCTTTGCAGCCTAATCTAAGCCTACGAGGATTTTCAAGATGCACAAAAAAGCTGGATGAACTCAGCAGGTCGGGCAGCATTTCAACGGATGCTGCCCAACCTGCTGAGTTCATCCAGTGTTTTTGTACGTCTTGATTGGACCACAGCATCTGCAGTGTACTTTGTGTTTACTACGAGGAATTTGATGCTCCTGACTCTGAAGCTCCTGTATGCTGTCCTGTTAATAATCGACCCACAGATGGTGGCTGTGCTTTCCCAGTTCATCACAGGTAAAGCCCCTCCCCACCATTGAGCACATCTTCGAGGAGCACTGCCAGAAGAAAGCATCATCCACCATCAAGGACCCCAATATCCAGACAATGCTCTCCTACCATCAGACAGGAGCCTCGGGTCCCACACAATCAGGTTTAGGAACGATAATTACTCTACAATCATAAGGTTCCTGAACCAGCATGGATAATTTCACTCAGCTCAACTCTGAACTGATTACACAACCTACAGTCTCACTTTCAAGGACTCTACAATTCTTATTCAAGTATTATTTACTTGTTTATTTATTTTTATTTGTACAGTTTTTCTCTTACACATTGGTTGTCAGTTTTTGTTTATGTATAGCTTTTCACAAATTTTATTGTATTTATTTTCTTGTAAATGCCTGCAAGAAAATGAACCTCAAGGTAGTATATGGTGATATATATGTACTTTGATAATAAGTTCACTTTAAGTTTGACGGTGGTCATTAGAACCTTGTTTGACTGAGCCCCGGGCTACCTGAACATTGATCCTATGTCAGCCTTTTTCCTTCGTTGATGATAATATTCTTGTTTCTTTTCTGAGCTTGTTCATATCAGCAGAGGTACAGTACAATCACACGTTCTTCCTTTAATCCCCTTCTGGTCACAAGTGAGTTATTTGAGTGGTGTTTGATTGCAAGCTACAATGCTGTGCGCTTGTCTTCATCTTCAGTATCTTAGGTCATTTAGCTCTGAGACCACGATCCCTTTTATGTGCAGTGTCTTTTTATCCTCATTTATTTCTTGTCTGTCCCAGTCTCGCTGTTTATGTGTCTGTGTGTTTGTCTCTACGATACTGAGTTTCTGAGCTGTGTGTGTAACTTGAGCCAGCATTCCGTCCCTCAGCCATGACAACAATATATCATTACTTTAGACACAAGCTCATTGTAACCTGCTCTCTAAACAATTATGGCACACTTCAAAGCAAGCTGGGAAACCTAATTGTGTGAAGCATATATTGTCCAACTGGCAAGATAGACCCTTATTATTTATTCAGTACGAAGTGCTGACTGTAGTGGGCTAGAGTTAACGAGGATATAATGTACTGTTACTATGAGCAGTGCTCTCATTAGTGAGGGTTGGTTGCTATGTATCTGTCTCTGGAACTGTTGGTCTTTTTTAAAATTTGAGAATCTTCTGATCTGGAGACTTGAGATTTGAATTGATGAGTCAAAGTGGATGGGCTGGGGACTGGGGCAGATTCCAACCCATCTCCTTTCAGATTTAATGTGGATTGGGTTTGCCAGGAGTTTGGATGGCAAATTGTTGCTGAGAGGTAAAGAAATCCTTTGATTGAATGTTTTTCTTCTTACTAAGCACGGGAATGTTCCTGAGGCCCAGAATGCTGTGAGTGAAGAGTGGTAGGGCAGTTCTGTGGATGGTAGCGTTGATTCTGATCTGTGTCTGGGCCAGGAGAAGGAGCTGTGCTTTCTGCTGTCCTCCCCTCAATATGAGACCCTCCACTTCCCTCTTCCCAATTCCACACCCCACCTGCTCTTCAAGCAACAATATTCCATTTTTGGCTTCAGCCTACCCTAACCTCTAAAGTGACAAAGCCAGTATGCATTAGGGTTAAAAGAAAAGCTCAACCCATTAGCAATCAAAATGCTACACCTGCCCATCTACCTCCTCAATTACCTCCATTCCAGATGGGGCAACATTTTATCTGCAAATCTGTTGTGGTTATCTACTGTATCCAGTACTCCCAAAGCAGACCCCTCTACATCGGTAAAACCTGATATAAATTGGTGGGCTGCTTTGTTGAGTACCACCACTCCATTCACCTTGAGCAGAGTTTCCTGGTGGCCAACCATGATAATTCCTATCCATGTGCCTTGAGAGAGGTTAGTTGGGAAAGTAGAAAGTGGAGAAAACGTAGAGTTGGGGGGGGGGTGCAGGAAAGTAAAGATGTGTTTAGTGTTGGATCCATGCGGTATACAATAGACTCTCTGGTATCAGCACTTAGCAGAACCTCTACTCACACTGAGAACACCAAAATAGGAGATCTCTTTGTCAAATTATTGATCCCTCCTGTAGCAATGAATTTCACAGATTCACTACCCTCAGGCTAAAAAAATTCCTCCTCATCTCTGTTTAAAATGGTCATACCTCTGGTCAGGGTCTGTGCCCTCTGGTCCTAGACTCACCCGCTATAGGAAACATCCTTCCTACATCCACTCTATCCAAATCTTTTAATATTCAATAGGTTTTAATGAATTTCCCCCACCCCCCATTCTTCTAAACTCCAATAAGTACAGGCCCAGATCCATCAAACACTCTTCATGTGTTAACTCTTTCATTCCTGGAATCATTCTCGTGAACCTCCTCTGGGAAGTTCACATCCACAGATGTGCTGGGCTGTCCACACCACTCTCTTCAGAGCCCTGCGATTGAGGGAGGTACAGTTCCCATATCAAACAGTGATACAGTCAGTCACGATGCTCTCAATTGTGCCCCTGTAGAAAGTGCTTAGGATTTGGGGACTTGGGGACTCATGTCCATGAAAACATAAAAAGAAGCAGTCCCAACACTGACCCCTTTGGAACACCACTGATCACTGGCAGCTAATTATAATAGACCCCTTTTATTCCCACTCTTTGGCTCTTGACTGTCAGATAACCTTCTATCCAAGTTAGTATCTCTCCTGTATTAACATGGGCTCTTATCATGTTAAGCAGCTTGTCAAAAGACTTCTGAAAATCCAAGTAAAACACCATCCACTGACTCCCCTTTGTGTTATTTCCTCAAAGAATTCCATCAGATTTGTCAAGGAAGATTTCCCCTTAAGTAAACCATGTTGACTTTGACCTATTTTATCATATGCCTCCAGGTATCCTGACACAGAATACTTAAGTCTATCTGGCATTTCTACCTGTCTGGAATCATTTTCCAGCAGTCCAACATCCTCTCTTGCCTCTCTTTTATTCCTTGTATATTTGAAAAAGCCTTTGGTATCCTCTTTTATACTATTGGCTAGCTCCCCTTCGTATTTAATCTTTTCACGCCTATGGCTTTATTAGTTGCTTTCTGGTGGTTTTTAAAAGCTTCCCAGTCCTGTAACTGCTGATTAATGTCTGTAATATTGTCTGCCCTCTCCTTTGCTTTTATGCTGTCTTTGACTTCCTTTATCGGTCATGGTTGCCTCATCCTCCCATCAGAATACTACTTCATTTATGGGATGTATCTATTCTGCACCTTCTGAATTTTCTCCAGAAACTGCAGCCATTATTCTTCTGCTGTCATCCCTGTTAGTGTCATCTTCAATCAACTTTAGCCATTTCCACTCTCATGCCTCTGTAATTCCCTTTACTGAGCTGTAATACTGATACATCTGATTTTAGCTTCTCCTTCTCAAACTGCAGGGTGAATTCTATTGTATTTATTATCACTGCTTCCTAAGAGTTCCTTTACCTTAAGCTACCTCAGCAAATATGGTTTATTACAGAGCACCCATTCCAGAAATGACTTTCCTCAAGTGGGCTCAAATGTATCCTGCGCTAAAAGGCCATCTCATAGGTATTCTCCAAATTCCCTTTCCTGCATATTGAAATTCCCCATGATTATTATAACATTGCCCTTTTTACATGTGTTTTCCATCTCCCATTGCAATTTGGGTGTTTTTACTCTTGCAGTTTCTTAACTCTACCCACAAAGATTCTACATCTTCTAATTCTATGTCACCTCTAGAATTTGATTTCATTTTTGATGAACAGAGCTGCCCCACCCCCTCTGCCTACCTAGTAAGGATATTATTTCTGGGTTATTTTTGTATATTGTAAATATATCCGAGGGTGACACCAGATGAGTTACTGTACAGTGAGGATCAGATTGTATGCATATTGAAATATCTCCAACTTGAAATTTTACAAGTTTCTATTTCATGTTTTATACCCTTAAATATACAAACCAAGGAGTATAATCTGCTCCTAACTGCTATATTAACTCACTTGGTCTCACCCTAACAGAGATATTCCCTTTGTTTTACTCGTGCCTTCCTCACATGACGTGGAGAGGATGCTTCAAATAGTGGGAGAGTCTAGGGTGAGAGGGCACATCCTCAGAATTTAGGACGTCCCTTCAGCTAGAAGGTGGTGAATCTGTGGAATTCTTTGCCACATACATCTCTGGCAGCCAAGTTATTTGGTATATTTAAAGCAGAGGTTGATTGGTTCTTTATTAGTCAGGGCATCAAAGGGGTGAAAGCAAATGGGTTTGAGAGGGAAAATAAATAAATCAGGCATAATCAAATTGTGGAGCAAACTTGATGGACTGAATGGCCGCCTTCTGCTGCTGTGGTCTTAAATGAAAGCAGGTGAAGAGCAAGGTTTAGGGTGAAAGGTCAAGTCACTGTTTATTGTCATTTTAACCGTAACTGCTGGTACAGTACCTAGTAAAATATGACCATGACCGTGGTGTTACATGACACAGTACAAAAACTAGACTGAACTACGTAAAAAAAAACAACACAGAAAAAAACTACACTAGACTACAGAAGGTGTAGAACTCTGTCAATCATGATTAAAATCAGGCCAGATTTAGCATTTTTGGTTCAAAGTTCGAAGTGAAATTTATTATCAGAATACATACATGCCACCACATACAACCCTGAGATTCTTCTTTTGCGGGCGTACTTAGCAAATCTACAGAACGGTAACTGGAAACAAACTGCAAATGCAGATGCAAATAAATAGCAATAAGTAAACAGCAAAAATTAACAAGCATGAAATAACAAGATAAAATAGTATTTAAATGAGTGTAGTAATCCCCTTTTGTTCAAGAGCCTGATGGTTGAGGGGTAGTAACAGTTTTTGAACCTGGTGTTGTGAGTTCTGAGGCTCCTGTATCCTCTATCTGATGTCAGCAGTGAGAAAAGAGCATGGCCTGGGTGGTGAGGATCTTTGATGATGGATGCTGCTTTTCTATGGCAAAGTTACATGTAGATGTGCTCAATGGTTGGGAGGGTTTTATCTGTGATATGCTATGCCAAATTCACTAGCTTTTGTTGTATTTTCCACTCAAAGGATTGGTGTTCTCCTACCAGGCCATAATGCAGCCAGTCAGCACACTTTCCACTGCCTATCTCTAGGTCTGCCAATATTTTTAATAATATGCTGAATCTCCACAGACTCCTGAGGAAGTAGAGGCACTATCATGCTTTCTTCGCAACTATATTTATATGATGGGTTCAGGACAGGTCCTCTGAGATAGTGACACCCAGAAATTTAAAGTTACTGACCGTCTCCACCTCTGATCCTCTGATGATTACTGGCTCATGGACCTCTGGTTTCCCTCTCCTAACGTCTATTAGTTCCTTGGACTTATTTACATTGAGTGAGAGGTTGTTGTTATTACACAAATCAGCCAAGTTTTCAATTTCCCCCTGTATGCTGATTTATCACCCCCTTTGATACAGCCCACAACAATGGTGTCATCAGCAAACTTGTATAGGCTGTTAGAGACACAGTCATGAGTGTAAAGCCAGTAGAGTGGGAGCTAAGTACACATTCCTGTAGTGCTCCTGAGCTGATAGAGATTGTGGAGATGTTTTTGTCCATCCAAACTGACTAAGGTCTACAAGTGGGGAAATCCAGGATCCAATTGCATAACAACACACACAAAATACTGGTGGAACACAGCAGGCCAGGCAGCATCTATAGGGAGAAGCGCTGTCGACATTTCGGGCCGAGACCCTTCGTCAGGACTAACCGAAAGGAAAGATAGTAAGAGATTTGAAAGTAGTGGGGGGAGGGGGAAATGCAAAATGATAGGAGAAGACCGGAGGGGGTGGGATGAAACTAAGAGCTGGAAAGGTGATTGGTGAAAGTGATACAGAGCTGGAGAAGGGAAAGGATCATGGGACGGGAGGCCTCAGGAGAAAGAAAGGTGGGGGGGAGCACCAGAGGGAGATGGAGAACAGGCAAACAACTAAATATGTCAGGGATGGGGTAAGAAGGGGAGGAGGGGCATTAACGGAAGTTAGAGAAGGATCTTTCCTTTCGGTTAGTCCTGACAAAGGGTCTCGGCCTGAAACGTCGACAGCACTTCTCCCTATAGATGCTGCCTGGCCTGCTGTCTTCCACCAGCATTTTGTGTGTGTTGTTGTTTGAATTTCCAGCATCTGCAGATTTCCTTGTGTTTGCTCCAATTGCATAAGGGGGTATTGAGGCCCAGGTCTTGGGATTTATTGATTAGTTTTGAGGGGATGATGGCGTTAAATGCCAAGCTGTTATCGATAAACAGCATCCTAATGTATGCATATTTGCACAAGATAGCATCTGCTGTAGGCCTGTTGCCTTGGTAGGCGAATTGGAGCGGATCCAAGTCCCCACTCAGACAGGAGCTGATACGCTTCAACACCAGCCTCTCAAAACACTTCATCACTGTGGATATAAGTGCCACTGGGCGATAGTCATTTAAACAGGTTCCCATGCTCTTCTTGGGCACTAGTGCAATTGAAGCCTGCTTACTGCAGGTTGGTACCACACCCTTCTAAAGTGAGAGGTTGAAAATGTCTGTGAATACACCAGTCAGTTGGTCAGCACAGGTTTTCAGTACTGAATGCTTTCCTTGGATTCACTGTCTTGTGGCAGCCCGCATGTCGTCTTCAGACACCGAGACCAAAGGATCATCGGGAGACTTAGGGGTGTGCGATGGTTCCTCCCTGTTCTGGTGGTGAAAGCGAGCGTAGAAAGCAGTGAGCTCATCTGGAAGCGAAGTTCTGCTGCCCCCTATGTTGCAGGATTTAACTTAGTCGGGGGTCATGGCATTCAAGAGAATCGCTCATTGATTCCAGTCTAGTCCGGAATCTCCACTTTGCCTAAAGGATGGCTTTCTAGAGGCCATACCCATGCCTCTTTTATTTTGATCTCCCTTTCTTTAGCTCCTCACAAGCAGATCAAAACAACAAATACCTAATCCATTAAGATTGGTAATTGTTTGCTCACTGCTGTTGTTTTCATGACGTTAGCAATTGGTGCTCAAGCTTTAGTTCTGCTCCTTGTGGTTAAAGCAAATGTTATGCAACATTGTGGCTAAGCTTCATAATGCCAGTGCCCATTGCTCAACACTGTAGCAGTGTGGAAATTTCATATTCCTGCTGCGTCTGCATTGATTTCTCTAGGTTCCTCTTTTTCCTCCCAAATCTGAAAAACTTGAGAATTGGTAAGTTAATTACCATTAATTCTGGTATTATCATAAATTTTCAGTGCTACACAGTAAGTTTTGGAAACATTTGGGTCAGGGCCTTGAGGAGTTTAAAGAGAGTGGGAGAAACAGGTTCCCAGTGGGTTTCAATGAAGCATGCAAAGCATTACCAGCCTCTATAGACTGTGGGTTTACTAATAGGGAGTGGAGAATTATTGTAGTAACATAGCACCCCACAAAAGTGACAATGCTGGTGTAGTGGTTAGCTTATTCACTTTACAACACCAGCAATCACCAATCAGGGTTTGATTCCCACCATTGTCTGAAAGGAGTTTGTACCTTCTCCCCGTGACCACATAAATTTCCTCCGGGTCCTCCAGTTTCCTCCCACGTTCCAAAGACTTAGGGTTTAGTAGGGTTAGGGTTTAGTAAGTTGTGAGCATGCTGCGTTCGTGCCTGAAGCATAGTAACACTTGCAAGCTGCCCCCAGCACAAACATCACTGATTGGATTTGACGTAAATGACGTATTTCACTGTATGCTTTAATATTTTGATTCACATGTGACAAGTAAAGCTCACCTTTATCTTTAACAGTGTGCTTAGTTAAAATGTTATTTGACACTACTTAACACATTGCTTATGAATAAAAAGGAATTGCACAGTTTATTCTCATAAATATTTTTTATTATGAATAAAGCTTATTTTGGTTTAAAAAAAAAAGCGTGTGGAGACAGATGTTAGAATCTTTGGTTTGTCCCAAGCAGCTACATAACAGAGAACTGTTATCCACTTGTGTGGATAGTCAGGGGCTTTTTCCCAGGGCTGAAATGGTTGCCATAAGAAGACACAGGTTTAAGGTGCTGGGGAGTAGGTACAGAGGAGATGTCAGGGGTAAGTTTTTTACTCAGAGAGTGGTGAATGCGTGAAATGGGCTGCCAGTAATGGTGGTGAAGGCAGGTGCGAAAGGGTCTTCTAAGAGACTTTTGGATAGGTACATGGAGCTTAGAAAAATAGAGGGCTATAGGTAAGCCTAGTAATTTCTAAGGTAAGGACATGTTTGGCACAACTCTGTGGGCCGAAGTGCCTGTATTGTGCTGTAGGTTTTCTATGTTTCTAACTCTCAGATCTGTGGGTTGTTCCCACACACTGAGATAAGCATCAGCTCAGTGACAGTTGCCTTTGGTATGCCCAGAACCTGTTGGTCTTCCAGCAGGTAAAGCTGTAAGGGAATGCTGTTGACTGGCACTTTCCAGGCTGTAGGAATAAGTGCCAAGGGATGAAATAGAGCTTATTGCAGCCAATGCGAAGCCTCTGCGGGGAAGGATCAAGTCTCGGGGTAGAGTCAGGAGGGGAATCCCCTCAAACATTGAATTGGTACATCACCTCAGGGACCCACATGAGTGGCAGTGGGTTAAACAAAGTGTTACCACTATTGAATGTATTGACCATATGACACTAAGAACATAAAACATTCTTTTCCACAGTAGTTTATTCCCTTGTGCATATTTTATGAGTAAAGTTTAATTTTGAAATGAAATAAATCACTTAAGTCACCAGTGAGCCGGGTGCCAAGCCATCAGGATATCCGAGTAGTTAGATAGCAGATTATCCCAGCTTTACTGTATAAATATTCTGTCAATCCCTGCCACTAAAACCAATGTAATAGATTTTTAAGCACTCTTTAAATGTTGCCTTTAGCCTTCCCTGAGTGACAGAGCCTCCACGGACCTATGAATCCAGAAGCATTTTAGTGAACAAGGGCTAGAGGCTGGAACATTGTATATAACCCACGAAGTACAGCAGACCGATGTGTAGATGAGATTGGTAACGAGTAATGTGTGGTCTTGGTGGAGGGTATTCCTGCTTCATGGGCTTCCAGTTTGCTTTGTCCTTAACTAAATTTGACTCAATGCCCTTTGTCTGAATAATCACAAGAGTAACACCTCAGGGACTGCAGTGGTTCAGGAAGGTAACTCATCACCACCTTCTCAAGGGCAACTAAGGATGGGCAATAAATGCTGGCTTAGCTGGCAACGCCCACATCCTGTAAGTGAATAAATAAAAATAAATAAAATTATTCAGCAGCTAACCAGGTCCTTCAGCCCATCTCAACTTCTAGTGTGTTATACCACTCAAGAATGTGTTACCAAGAACACTTACCGCGCCACCGCATGCCCGTATTTTGGAAAGTCCGATCACCTGACTGCACTTCTATTCTCGGTGTATAGGCAGAGACTAACAATCACAACACCTGTGGTGAGGACCAAGAAGGCATGGTCAGGGGAGGCAGAGGAGCACTTACAGGACTGCTTTGAGTCAGTGGATTGGACAACGTTCAGGGATTCATCTTTGAATCTGAATGAATATGCCATAGTTGTCACGGACTTCAGCAAGACCTATGTGGATGAGTGTGTACCTTTGAGAACATGCCGGACATACTCAAACTTGAAACCGTGGCTGAAGCAGGAGAGTCACGGTCTGCTGAGGGCTAGCTCTGTGGAAGTCCAGATACAACCTACAGAAGGCTATTTTAAGAGCGAAAAAAAACAATTCTGATTGAAGTTAGAGATGGAATTAAATGCACTTCAACTCTGGTAGGGTTTGCAGGCCATTACTTCCTACAAGGTGAAACCTAATATCATGAATGGCTGTGATACTTCACTCCCAGATTAGCTCAGCACCTTATATGCACACTTAGAAAGAAAGAATAAAGCTATTCCTGTGTGAATCACTGCAGCATCTTGTGACCCTGTGATCTTTGTCTTGGAGGCCAATGTCAGAACATCTTTCAACAGGGTGAACCCTCGCAAGTCGTCAGCCCCTGATAGTGTACTGAAAACCTAGCCCAACCAGCTGGCGGGAGTGTTCAGGGACATCTTCAGTCTCTCATTGCAGTGAGAGGTTCTCACCTGCTTCAAAAGGGTGACAGTCGTAGCAGTGCTCAAGAAGAGCAGGGAGAGCTGCTTCAATGACTATTGCACAGTTGTTGCTTGTATCTACCGTGATGAAGTGCTTTTAGAGATTGGTCATGACCAGAATCAACTCCTGCCTAAGCAAGGACCTGGATCTGCTGCAATCTCAATGTCAACATGGCCATGGATCACCTGAACAATTGCAATACTTTCATCAGGCTGCTGTTTGTCAATTGCAGCTCAGTGTTCAACACCATCATACCCAGTGCTTGAGTACTTATCAAAAACCTGGGCCTCTGCAAATGCAGAGTTGTGAGGATCCACCTTCCCACTGCAACTGGATTCTTGACTGCCTCATCAGGAGACTACAGTCAGAGTGAATCAGAATAAAATCTCCTCGCTGAGAATAAAGACGTGCGCACCTCAAGGATGCGTGTTTAGCTCACTGCTCTACTCTGTCTACACCGATGACTACATGGCTCGTCACAGCTCAAATGGCATTTACAAATATGTCGATGACATGACTGTTGTTGACGGAATTTCAGATGGTGATGAGGGGATGTACAGTTAGTGAGGCAGATCGGCTGTTGAGTGGTGTCCCAACTAACAACTTTGCACTCAATGTCAGTAAGACCAAGGAATTGGTTGTGAACTTCGGGTAGGAGAAGTCGAGGGAACACACACCAGTCCTCATGAAATGATCGGCAGTGGAAAGGGTGAACAGCTTGAAGTTTCTGGGTGTCGCCATCTCTGCAGATCTATCCTGGGCCCAACAGATGGATGCTGTTTCAAAAAGGGCATGACAGCAGCTACATTTCACCAGGAGTTTGATTAGTCTTGGTACGTCACCAAAGACTCACAAATTTCTATAGACGTACCATGGAAAGCATTCCAACAGTTTGCATCAGCATCTGGTATGGAGAGGCCACTGCACAGGATCAGGAAAAGCTGCAGAAAGTTGTGAACTCAGCCAGCTCCATTGTTGGCACTAGCCTCCCTAGCATCTGGGACATCTTCAGACGGCGATTCCTCAAAAAGGGAAGATCCATTATTAAGGGATCATGCCACCCCACCCCCCCCTTCACCCTGGACATGCCTTCTTTTCATTGCTACCAAGAAGGACAAGATGCAGGAGCCTGAAAGCACACACTCAATGCTTTAGGAGCAGCCTCTTCCCCTTTGCCATCAGATTTCTGAATGGACGATGAAATCATATACACTACATCAATTTTTTTTTTGCTTTCTGTTTGGGCCACATATAATTTGATTTTGAAAATACATTTATTTTATAATGTAATTTATTGTTTTATTATTATTTATGCACTGTACTGCTGCTGCAAAACTACAAATTTCATGACATATGCCAGTGATATTAAACATGATTCTGATTCTGAGCTTGTCCATGCTGACCAAGATGCCTATCCAAGCCAATCCAATCTGCTGTATCATGCCCAGAATTAAATCTCAACCAACATGCACCAGTCTTCTTGTTCCAAGTTATTGTTCAACCCTTGTTCTCTTCAACTTTCTCTCAGTATGTCATTATTTGATTAAGGAGACTAGCTGACACATGTATGTATCTGCTTATTCCGAGGATCATGGACTTGCAGTAAAGCAAGCCTCGTTTTCCGTAACAGGGCTTGTTCTACTGTTGTTGTATTGCCATTCATCTTGCTGTTTTGTTGTGTTATGTTGTTCTGCTGAGCATTATAGGTATGCTATGTTGGCAGCAGAATGTATGATGACTCTTGCCTGCTGCGCTTCCTTGGGTGTGTTGGTGTTTAATGCAAATGACGCATTTCACTGTATGTTTTGATCTACATGATAAATCTGAATATGAATACCTCGTATATTTCTGAAATTTTCTGGCTGCTCTACTTTGCCTTCTTCGTTCTTAAACTCCTCTGACCCAGTTACTCTGAATGTACCAAGCAACTCCTTCTCTTTACAACTCACTTTCAAGCTGTAGTCATGAAGACAGACTTTGTAATAAAGGCACCTTGATGGTGTAGTTCTACAGGTTGTGATTGATCGGTTGGTGTAAGCTCGAGTATTCAAATGTCAAAACTCTTTCCACATGCTTTCAGCATAATTCAAGGATAAAATCACGTTTACAGACAGTTTAATTCCAGTCGTTTAAATTGCATTCAGTACTTTCATTGTTGGCTAATGTGGTAATGACTACAAATTACCTTTTCATTGTTCCTCTTTAAGTCTTGCAAAGTATAGTATAGTGCTTTAGTTTCTAACAAAAAATAGTTGATTTAAGGTTTAAATTTATGCTATTCGACAGCTAAACTTAAGATTGAATTCACAAGCTAGATATCTTATTTGCATTGCTTTCTATGCTCTGAGTTTCAAGATGTTCCACATCTAATAAAGAAATTTGATTGTCACAGCAACTTGTCTGCAAAGAGCAAGATCCCAACCAGGATCCAGCAATTCCGATTTTATATAATACCCCTTCAACTTCAGAAAGGGGGGTGTTGGAGCCATTGGTTGCTCATCCCCAGGTGGGTAAACTCATGCAGGGTTTTAAGCCAAAGTCCCCCACAAAATGCTAGAGGGACTCAGCAGGTCAGGCAGCATCTATGGAAAGGAATAAACAGTCAACGTTTCGGGCTGAGACTCTTCATCAGGACATCTGTGTGTGTTGCTTTGGATTTCTTGTGTCTGCAGATTTTCTTGTGTTTGAGGAAGGGTCTCAGCCCGAAACGTTGACTGTAAGAAGGGTCTCAGCCTGAAAGGTTGACTGTATTTCTTTCTATAGATGCTGCCTGGCCTGCTGCGTTCCACCATCATTTTGTGTGTGTTGCTTGAATTTCCAGCATCTGCAGATTTCCTCATCTTTACAAGTTGTGATCAGGTAATTTTCAGATATTGTTCCACAGGTATATTCCCATCCAGACTTAATCTGAAGCATCAACTAACCCTTTCCCTCCACAGATGCTGTTTGACCCCCTGAATTCCTCCAGTAATTTATTTTTTTGCTCCATCCTCCAATAACATTGGCCATTTTCTGCTTTGAAACATTACAATTGTAGAACGATTGTGCAAGTTTTTTGACATTGTTTCCCCACTTCTTTAATTTTATTTCTTTTAAATTTACAAAGAGCTAAGAGCACCATCCAACAATTTCTACAGTCCAATAAAGACAATGTTGTGATGGTCATGAGAAATTTCAGTGTGCAGGTGGATTGGGAAAATCAGGTTAGTCCTGAATCCCAAGGGAGGGAATTCCAGGTGAGGTAACATTTCACCTGCGAACCTGCTGTGGTCATCTATTGTGTCCAGGTGCGGTGTCCTCTACATTGGTGAGATCCATTGTAAATTGGGGGACCGCTTCGTCAAGCACCTCCGCTACATCCGCCAAAAGTGGAACTTACTGGTGACCAAACATTTTAATTACTATTCTCATTCCTGTCCAATATGTGGTTCCATGGCTTACATTTGTACCATGATGAGGTCACTTTCAGGGTGGAGGAATAACACCTTATATTCTGTCTGAGTAGCCTCCAGCCTGTTCGCATAAATATTGTTTTCTCCTTCCGGTAAAAAAAAATTCCATCATCTTCCCCTCCTCTTCTATACCCCACTCTGGCCCCTCACCTGCTATCACTTCGCCCTGGGTCCCCTCCCCCTTCCATTTCTTTTATGGTTCACTCTCCTGTCCTATCAGATTACTTCGTCTCTGGCCCTTTACCTTTCCTACTCACCCGGCTTCACCTCTAGCTATCCTCCTTCCCCCACCCCCCTCCCACCTTTCTAATCTGTCTTCTTCCCCCTTCTGTACCAGTTCTGAAGAAGGGATCTTGGCTGAAATGTTGACTGTTTATTCATTTCCATTGATGCTGCCTGACCTGCTGAGCGTGTTGATTTGTAGAATGCCTACAAGATGGCTTTTTAAAGGAGCCTGTGCTTGAGCCCCCTGTGGGAAAGGCAATACTGGATTGGGTGTTGTGTAATGAGTCAGATTTGATTAGGGAGCTTAAGGTAAGAGAACCCTTGGGAGTCAGTGATCATAATATGATAGAATTCACCCCGCAGTTTGAGAAGGAGAAGGTAAAATCAGATGTATCAGTATTACAGTGGAGTAAAGGGAAATAACAGAGTTATGAGGGAGGAGCGGCCAAGATGATTGGAAGGAGACACAAGCAGGGATGACAGCAGAAGAACAGTGGCTGGAGCTTCTAGCAGCGGTTCGGAAGATGCAGGATGAGAGATCCCAAAGATGAAGAAGTATTCTGAAGTGAGGATGAGGCAATCGTGGGTGACAAGACAAGTCAAAGACAGTGTAAAAGCAAACGAGGTGCCATATAATAAAACAAAAATTAGTGGGAAGTTAGAAAATTGGGAAGCTTTTAAAACCTAACAGAAGACAAGTAAGAAGGCAAGGGTCAGTATAAGGGGAGGAAAAAATGAAATATAAAGGCAAGGTGGCCAGAAATATCAAAGAGGATACCAAAAGTATTTTCAGATATATAAAATGTAAAATAGAGATAAGAGTGGATATTAGACTGATGGAAAATGACGCTGGAGATGTTGTAATGTGGGACAAAGGAATGGCAGGCGAACTTCATAATTATTTTGTGTCAATCTTCACTGTGGAAGACACTAGCAGTATACCAAAAATGCAAGAGTGTCGGGGACAGGAGCGAGTGTAGTTGCTATTACTAAGGAGAATGTGCTTGGGAAAATGAACGGTCTGAAGGTCGATAAATCACCTGGACCAGATTGACTACACTTGAAGGTTCTGAAAGAGGCAGCTGAAGAGATTGTGGAGGCATTAGTAATGATCTTTCAAGAATCACTAGATTCTGGAATGGTTCAGAGGATAGGAAAATTGCAAACATCACTCTACCCTTTAAGAAGGGATGCTAGAGTCTATTATTAAGGATGAAGTATCAGGATTCTTGGAGGCGCATGATATAGTCCAAAGTCATCATGATTTTATTAAGGAGAAATCTTGCTTGACAAGTCTGTTGGAATTCTTTGAGAAAATAACAGGCAAGATAGACAAAGAAGAGTCAGTGGATGTTGTTTACTTGGATTTTCAGAAGGCCTTTGACAAGGTGCCATACATGAGGGTATTAAACAAGATAAAAGGCCGTGGAATTAAAGGAAAGATATTAGCACGGACAGAAGATTGACTGTTTGGCAGGAGGCAAAGAGTCAGTATAAAGGGGGCCTAATCTGGCTGGCTGCCAGTGACAAGTGGTGTTCTGCAGGGGTAGGTATTGGAGCCACTTATATTCACATTATATGTGAATAATTTGGATGATGGAATTGATGGCTTTGCTGCCAAGTTTGCAGATAATACAAAGACAGGTGGAAGGGCAGGTAGTGTTGAGGAAGCAGGGAGTCTTCAGAATACAAAAATACAACTGCAGGTGCTGTGGATAAAGAATACGTACACAACGCTGGAAGAACTCAGCGGGTCAGGCAGCATCCGTGAGAAAAGAGTAGCCAACGTTTTGGGCCGAGACCCTTCATCAGGAATGGGGGGGACGAGATGGCCGAAGCCCAGTAATAGAGATAGGGGAGGGGGTAGGGCCTAGTGGCTCCAGGTGGAAAACCAATCAGAGGAAAGATAAAGGGGGGAGGGGATAAGCATGAAAGAACTGCAGAGATAAAGAAGCAGAAAGTTGAAAGGGGAGAGAGGCAGAGAGGGACCTGGGATAGGGGAAGGGGGAGGGGGAGGGAATTACCGGAAATTGGAGAATTCAATGTTCATACCACCAGGCTGGAGGCTACCCAGACGGTAGATGAGGTGTTGCTCCTCCAACCTGAGTTTGGCCTCATCATGGCAGTAGAGGAGGCCATGTATGGACATATCTAGATGGGAATGAGAGGCAGAGTTGAAGTGGGTGGCAACCGGGAGGTCCTGTCTATTGTGACGGATGGAGCGTAGGTGCTCGACGAAGTGGTCCCCCAATCTGCGTCGGGTTTCGCCGATGTAGAGGAGGCCGCACCGGGAGCAGCGGATGCCATAGACGACTCCAGCAGACTCACAGGTGAAGTGTTGCCTCACCTGGACGGACTGTCTGGGGCCTGGAATGGTGGTAAGGGGGGAGGTGTGGGGACAGGTGTAGCATTTGTACCAGTCTTCAGAATGACTGGTACAGATTGGAAGAATGGGCAAAGAGGTGGTGAATGGAATATAGTGTCAGGAAGTGTATGGTCATGCATTTTGAAGGAAGGAATAAAGGTGTAGGCTATTTTCTAATCAGAGAGAAAATTCAAAAATCAGGTGCAAAGGGATTTGGAAGTCATTGAGGAGGATTTTCTAAAGGGTTACATTCAGATTGAGTCCATGCTAAGAAAGTCAATTGCAATAATAGCATTCATTTCAAGAGGAGTAGAGTATAAGAGCAAGGATGTGATGCTGAGGCTTAGAAGTTATTGGGCAGACTATACTTGGTGTATTGAGAGCAGCTTTGGGCCTCTTATTGAAGAAAAGATGTGCTGACGTTGGAGAGGATCCAAAGGAAGTTCACAAGAACGATTCCATTCATTAAAGGGTTAAGGTATGAGGAATATTTGATGGCTTTAGGCCTGTACTTGCTGGAGTTTAGAAGAATGGGGGGGGGGGGGAGATTCTCATTGAAACCTATTGAATATTGATAGGCCAAGAAAGAATGGATGTGGAGAGGATGCTTCCTATAGTGAGTGAGTCCAGGACCAAAGGGAACGGCCTCACAATAGAGAGATGTGTATTTAGAACAGAGATGAGAAGGAATTTCTTTAGTCAGAGGATGGTGAATATTTGGATTTCATTGCCATGGATGGCTGTGGATGTCAAGTCATTGAGTATATTTAAGTCAGTGGTTGATAGGTTCTTGGTTAGTTAGGGCGTCAAAGGTTATGGGGAGAAGGCAGGAGAATAGGGTTGAGAGGGGTAATAAATCAGCAATGATGGAATGACAGAGCAGACCTGACGGTCCAACTGGCCTAATTCTGCTCCTATGTCGTACGGTCTAACCATTCGTGTGAATTACCTGCAAGCGTGAAGTTCTCAATAATAGCCATTTATTTCCTCTTATAGAAGCCATCAGGAAGAAGGACCAGGAATCACCCAAGAGCTGTTTCTCTTTTTTCAAAAACATGTTGTTCCTCTGTCTGTGTCCCTACTTCATCATAGCCTTTGGTTCAGCCTTTGATGAACAGTGGAATGGAGTGATGTTTTCATGTCACATTGATTTGCAGAATAATTTTGGTAGACTTACGTGTAGATCTTGAACTATTGATTCCAACATCAATAAGAGGAAAATCCAGCATGGGAGTTGGTTGGAAAAGAAACAAAATGATTGAAAAATGTTGTATGCACATCATGTGCATTTTGAATTTAGAATGTTTTTAAATTGCTGTCCATCGAGAGAGTCACTTAAGTCTCTTTGTAGACTTTAAATTGGAAGTAACTGATTTTAGCTCTCTTGAGACAGTTGCATGCAATTTCTAATTAAGTTGGCAAGACTTGACTGAAGGTTCACTTGCTGCTTTCTATTTGAAAAGAGAAATTGAACAGAATCTGTAATATGGCTTTTTGTTTGATGTGATCTGTGTTTTCCAATGCTGGTACAATAATTGGAAATGTTCTTGAGATTGGACCAACATCTGTCTTTACAAAGTAGTGTCTGACTATCACAGAAGTGCTCTATGTGCAGTGAATGTCATGTAGACAGACACAGTGGCATGCAATCGTTTGGGCACCACTGGTCAAAATTTCTGTTCTTGTGAATAGCTAAATGAGTAAAAGATGACCTGATTTCCAAAAGGCATAAAGTTAAAGATGACATATTTCTTTAATATTTTAAGCAAGATTACTTTTTTATTTCCATATTTTACAGTTTCAAAATAACAAAAAAGGAAAAGGGCCCGAAGCAAAAGTTTGGGCACCCTGCATGGTCAGTACTTAGTAACACCCCCTTTGGCAAGTATCACAGCTTGTAAACACTTTCTGTAGCCAGCTAAGAGTCTTTCAATTCTTGTTTGGGGGATTTTCACCCATTCTTCCTTGCAAAAGGCTTCTAGTTCTGTGAGATTCTTGGGCCGTCTTGCACATGCACTGCTCTTTTAAAGACTATCCACAGATTTTCAATGATGTTTAAGTTGGGGGACTGTGAGGGCCACGGCAAAACCTTCAGCTTGTGCCTCGAGGTAGTTCATTGTGGATTTTGAGGTGTGTTTAGGATCATTATCCTGTTGTAGAAGCCATCCTCTTTTCATCTTCAGCTTTTGTACAGACGGTGTGATGTTTGCTTCCAGAATTTGCTGGTATTTAATAGAAATCATTCTTCTCTCTACCAGTGAAATGTTCTCCGTGCCACTAGTTGCAACACAAGCCCAAAGCATGATCAATCCACCCCTGTGCTTAACAGTTGGAAAGGTGTTCTTTTCATGAAATTCTGCACCCTTTTTTCCTTAAACATACCTTTGCTTCTTGCGGACAAGAAGTTCTATTTTAACTTCATCAGTCCACAGGACTTGTTTCCAAAATGCTTCAGGTTTGTTTAGATGTTCCTTTGCAAACTTCTGGCACTGAATTTTGTGGTGAGGAGGGAGGAAAGGTTTTCTTCTGATGACTCTTCCATGAAGGTCATATTTGTGCAGGTGTTGCTGCACAGTAGAACAGTGCACCACCACTCCAGAGTCTGCTAAATCTTCCTGAAGGTCTTTTGCAGTCAAACGGGGATTTTGATTTGCTCTCTAGCAATCCTACAAGCAGTTTTCTTGGTCTTCCAGACCTCAACTTGACCTCCACCTTTCCTGTTAACTGTCATTTCTTAATTACATTACGAACTGAGGAAACGGCTACCTGAAAACGCTTTGCTATCTTCTGATAGCCTTCTCCTGCTTTGTGGGTGTCATTTATTTTAATTTTCAGAGTGCTCAGCAGTTGCTTAGAGGAGCTCATGGCTGAAGATTGTTGAGACAAGGTTTGAGGAGTCAGGGTATTTATAAAGCTTTGAAATTTGCATCACCTGGCCTTTCCTAATGATGACTGTGAACAAGCCTTAGCCCTAACAAGCTAATTAAGGTCTGAGACCTTGGTAAAAGTTATCTGAGAGCTCAAATCTTTTGGGGTACCCAAACTTCTGCATGGTGCTGCTTTCCTTTTTTTCACTTTAAAATTGAACAAAACAAAAATAATACACTAATCTTGCTTAAAATGTTGAAAAGGATGTTTTATCTTTAACTTTATGACTTTTGGAGATCAGTTCATCTTCTACTCACTTAACTATTCATAGTAACACAAATTTAGACCGGGGTGCCCAAACTTCTGCATGCCACTGTATATAGAATAAGTACAGTACGGGTCTTTTGACCCACGATGTTGTGCCAACATTTTAACTTACTCTAAGAACAATCTAACCCTTCATCTAACCTACATAGCTCTCCATTTTTCTTTCATCCATGGTTCTCTGTAAGAGTCTCTTAAATATCCCTAATGTATCAGCATCTATCACCACCCCTGGCAACATGTTCTATGCACTTACCATTCTGTTTGGGGAAAAAGAAACTACCTCTGACACCCCCCCCACCCCACCCCATATGCTTTCCTCCAATCACCTTAAAAGTATGACCTCTCATGGCAGCCATTTCCTCCTTGGGAAAAATGTGCTGACTTTCCATTCTATCTCTGCCTTAGCACATTTAACAAATCTCCACTCATCTTCCTATGCTCAAAAGTAGAAAACCCCAGCTCGCTCAACCTTTCCAAACATGTTCTCCAATTCAGGCAGCATCTTGGTTCTCTAAAGGTTCTACAACCTTCCCATAATGAAGCGACTAGAATAGAACACAATACTCCAAATGTAGTCTAACTACAGTTATACACAGCTGCAACATTACTTCACAGCTCGAGAACTCAGTCTCCTAATTAATGAAGATAAACACACCATATGCCTTCTTAAGCATCCTATCAACTTGCACAGCAACTTTGAGAGATCTATGGATATGGACTCCCCCAGGTCCCTCTGTTCTTCTGCACTTATGCAGCCGTTGTTCTGTAAGTGGCAAGAAAATCTTTCATTGGGGAGGGGTGGTTTCAAAGTGAGAGTAGGCCCTGGTCAGTTTAGAGTGGCTATGCATGGGAAAAGTAACACATTGCATGAAACCAGTGATTTCACAGGGACGAACCACTGAATTCATGAACTATCATGAAACAATGCGGTTTGTCACTTTTAGTCCCAATTATTATCAGTGTTACCATATACACCCATGAGACCAATTTGCAAAAGAAAACAAACTGCAAATAAGACACAATACTGAGAACATGAGTTATAAAGAATCCTTGAACATGAGTCTGCAGGTTGTAGAACCAGTTCAGAGTTGTGATTGGATGAGACAACGTATTGTTATTGGATAATAACAGTTCCTGAATCTGGTGCTGTGGTTTCTGTACCTCGTGCGTGATGATTGTAGAGAGAAGAGGGCATGGCCTGAATGGTGGGGGTCTTTGATAGTTGCTGCTTTGTTGTGGCAGCAAGAAATACAATAGGGTGCAGGATTTGCCTGAGATGGACTGGGCTGTGACACTTATTTTATTTAGAGATACAGCACTGAATAGGCCCTTCTGTCCTCACTGCCCAGCAAATCCCGATTTAACCCTTCCCTAATCACGGGACAGTTTACAATGACCATCTGAGCAATATTGTTGTGATGCTTTTCTTAAAAATAAAGTTTAGCTTTATTTATCACATTTACATCGAAACATCAAAACATACAGTGAGGTGTGTCATTGGCATCAACAACCAATACAGTCTGAAAATGTGCTGAGGGCAGCCCGCACAGGGTGCCATGCTTCTAGTGCCAATATAGCGTGCCCACAACTGACTTATTCATACATCTTTGGAAGGTGTAAGGAGGCCAGACACCTGGTGGACGAAACTCGCATGGTGACAAGTCGAATGTATAAACTCTTTACAGACGGTGGTGGGAGTCGAACCTGAATTGCTGCTCGCTGTCGGTGTAAAGTGTTGCACCTACCATTGAGCTACCGTGTCACGATAATGCCACCATGAAAGTAGCTGTTTTAGAGGCATCATTGACATGACGCAGCTACACAACAATTGCCAGAATATCATTTTGCTTAGAAGATTATAAGTTTGATACTCTGAACCGATGCGGTCAGTGGTCTGAGCAGTGTTTAATCATGCAAGTTTATGCCATGCCATTATTCTGCATTTAACTAAAGACAAGGATTGTTATCATGTCGTTGGACTCAAATGAGGACATTTTTCAATAATGAGTGGGACACGTCATTTTGCTGAAACCTTGTATTGAATAGTTTTTTCACCTCTATGAGACCTTAGCCTCTTCAGATTGTGCGTGCAAGAGTTTTACCATTCTATTTCAGCTCATCTTGCTTTCCTTGTTAAATTCAGATAGTCTGCTAATGAAGAGGCTAAGACTATTAGCAATTCAGAGGTTTCAAAGGTGATTTAATGTCAGAGAAATGTATACAATATACATCCTGAAGTTTTTTTTCTTCACAACCATCCACAAAAACAAAGGACTGCCCCAAAGAATGAATGAGAGTTAAATGTTAGAACCCCAAAGCCCCCCCAGCTCCTTCCTCTCATGCATAAGCAGAAGCAAAGCAAAGATTCCCTCCACCCCCACCAGCAAAAAAAGGATCAGCGCCCTTACACAGAGCACTCAAGTGTGCAGCAACACATCAATAAAGGCACAAACTTGCAGTATGCCAAAGACTACTCATTCACCCGGTAATTCAACATACCACAGGCTCTCTCTCTCTCCCAAATAAGGGAAAAGAGATGACCGGTTTCACAGCGAGAGGGGAGACATAACAAACAACTTGCTGATTTACGATGTTAAAAGTCTGTTGAAATTAAAAATCATTAGTTGCTTTCGTTATAGACTTGTGCACTCCCAATTCTGTGCTCCTGTCACCAAGTAGCTCCCACTGAATTGGATTTCAAAAGATTCAAATTGTATTCACCTTGAATAAAGATAATCTGAATAAAAATTCATACTACTGAAATTGACCTCCTCATTCTGAGTGGTTGCTGAGAATTTGGTTTATCTTTGATTCACTGGAGAAAAGATGCTTAGTTTATATCTAGGAGGACTCGGTGGTCTCCCTTCTGTACACTTCTAGCCCATACTGTGGAGTTCAGCCCCAGCCTTACTGTGTGACAATTTTTCCCTCAGGACGTTACTCCAGAACATTATATTTCCCTGTATTCTTTTAATGTTACTTCATAAAAATCCCTCTCTCCACTCATTACAATATTGTCTTTGAAGACTCTGACCGATTCAGGTCATCCTGTGGTTAGGTTATCACTAATACATACTAGCAACATTGGTTGGGTGTAACTGAGAATCTCAGTCCAAAACTCAAAGTTCAAATGGGTCTACCTTTTACCAACCTTGATCCCTGGATTAAGTCCAGGAAATCTGTTAAAATAGTAACGATCCACCTTGTATATTTTATGTTAATCTAGCAGCAATTTTTGGTATTCAAGTAATTCCTCTCTTGCATCTTTGTTGAACATCAAGCTATTGCTATGTGTGATTTGAGGCTGCACAGATACATTGCTTAATGAGGTAGTACCACAGAGATTAGAAGTTTAATGAGATGGGATCAGACTAATTCTGTGTTTAATGAGGTAGTGCTGCAGAGGGTCGCCCTCAATGAAAGAAAAAGATTTGACATTTAAACAGTATTATCTGATTATATTGGATAGTGATAACGTCACTCTCACTCAACTTCACTTGCACCATTAGTGCTCCCTTTCACTTGGTACCACCACTTGGGTTATTAACTTCTTCCTTGTCCCTATCCTCCTAAAGATGTCCCCTTTTGATCTTTCCACCCACCCAACTTTCTTTGCAGATTAACATTTTTATTCCAAATTGTTCCCAAGTCTGATGAAAGCCTATCAACCTGAATTGTTTTTCATCCTTCAGGTGCTGACTTGTTATTTCCAACATTTCCTGCTTTCCAATTCACAGTATTTTGCTTTAGAAGGGAAAGCTGTTGTAGAACAGGAAGTATAGATGGTAATGAAAGAGCAAGTGGCAAATGAGTAGTTCAAGACAGGGTTGGCCAGAAGTTATTTTCCCCACATTCTCATCAACCCTCTCGGGCACTGTCTCTCACCTATACACTAGGAGCGATTGACAGTGGATAATTTACATACTAATTGCAAGCCTTTAGTTCATGAAAGGAAACTGGAAGACTCAGAGGAAATCCATGTGGTCACAGGGTGAATGTGTACACAGACTGCACTGGGGGTCAGGATCAAATCTGGGTCACTGGTGCTGTGTGGAAGCAATTCTACTAACTGTGCCACCCAGTGCCTTTGCAAACTGGGACAGTGTGCGGGCTGGAGGAAGAGTGGCAGAAATAATTGGTAAATTGGTTTATTATTGTCACATATATCGAGCTAGAGTGGAAAAATCTGTCTTGCATATTGTTCATACAGATCAATTCATTACAACAGTGCATTGAGGTAGAACAAGGTAAAACAATTACTGTGTAGAATAACAATTTGGTAATTCATGATTTGTCAAAAGTGTTGATGTTTGGCTGTTAAATTGACATGATGGCCAATAAAAATGTGACTTTGGGTTTGCAATCCACCCACTGTTAGCTCTTGGGTTGCCTTCTACTTTCAGTCAAGTTCATCCAAGCACGGAAGACTGAGATGAGCATTTTAAAAAAAATATATACACTTATTCCAACTTCTACATTACCACAATCTTATAACAAAGGCACTAGAGACAACAACAATAATTAACAGAAACTAAATAAAAATACTCCCATACCTATCTTGGATACTGGAATCAGAATCAGGTTTAATATCGCCAGCATATGGCGTGAAATTTGTTGCCTTTGCAGCAGCAGTACAATGCAATACGTAACAATGCAGAAAGAATTGAATCACAGTAATGATATATCTAACGTCCATTATAGGAATCGGATGGCAGAGGGGAAGAACCTGTTCCCTAATCACTGAGTGTGTGCCTTCAGGCTCCTGTATCTCCTTCCTGATGGTAACAGTGAGAAGAGGGCATGTCCTGGGTGGTGGGGGTCCTTAATGATGGATGCCACTTTTTAAAGGTTTCGCTCCTTGAAGATGTCCTGGATTCTACAGAGACTAGCACCAGTGATGGAGCTGACGAAGTAAGCTGACTCACAACTTTCTGGAGCTTTCTGTCACTTATTCCCTGTGGTGCCCAAAAGACCTGGAACACCTCCATGAGCTGATGGTCAGTGTTCATGCATTGACTTCCCTCTCCACCATTATGCAGCAGTGGAAGTGAGGAGAAGGGGTGAGAGTACTTCACATCCAGCCCACAGTTTGCTGCCTCAGAGGACTGGCATATACTATTCACTGGGCTGAGTTCCTAACCACTGACTCCTAAATGGACGTAAGTGGGTAAGGCTCACTGCTCTGAGTTGCCTTATTGTTTTTAATTATTACTTTAAGGTGTTTTCAATTAAATTTATTTCTTTGCATTTTCAGTTATGTAAATATATTTGTGCAAATGCCTCAGTGATTAAAATATACACTTGAACTGTTAAGGGGGTAAATTAGGGTTGGTCTCAGAATCTGTTCACACTCCACTCTGCCGTGGAATGCCCTCTCACTCGGTTATCCATATCCTGGATAGGTAACAACACACACAAAATGCTGGTGGAACACAGCAGGCCAGGCAGCATCTATAAAGAGAAGCACTGTCAACGTTTCGGGCCGAGACCCTTCGTCAGGACTAACTGAAAGGAAAGATACTAAGAGATTTGAAAGTAGTGGGGGAGGGGGAAATGCGAAATGATAGGAGAAGACCACAGGGGGTGAGAAAGCAGGATCTCCCAGTGGCCACACATTTTAATTCCATGTCCCATTCCCATTCTGATATGTCTATCCATGGCCTCCTCTACTGTCAAGATGAAGCCACACTCAGGATGGAGGAACAATACCTCATATACCGGCTGGGTAGCCTCCAACCTGATGGCATGAACATTGACTTCTCTAACTTCCGTTAATGCCCCTCCTCCCCTTCTTACCCCATCCCTGACATACTTAGTTGTTTGTTTTTTTCTCTCTCTCTGCCCATCACTCTGCCTGTTCTCCATCTCTCTCTGGTGCTCCCCCCCCACCACCTTTCTTTCTCCCGAGGCCTCCCGTCCCATGATCCTTTCCCTTCTCCAACTCTGTATCACTTTCGTCAATCACCTTTCCAGCTCTTAGCTTCATCCCACCCCCTCCGGTCTTCTCCTATCATTTCGCATTTCCCCCTCCCCCCATTACTTTCAAATCTTTTAGTATCTTTCCTTTCAGTTAGGGTCTCAGCCCGAAACATCGACAGAGCTTCTCCTTATAGATGCTGCCTGGCCTGCTGTGTTCCACCAGCATTTTGCGAGTGTTGTTTAAATTTCCAGCATCTGCAGATTTCCTCGTGTTTGCTCATAAATAGGTAACTTTGTCCATGCTATTGTCCTGGTCAGCTAGTGTGGCCACAGAACAGCTTACATTGCTGCAGAAATCAAAACTAAAACAAAAAGCGCTGCAAAGACTCAGCTGGTCAGGCAGCATCTGCGGAAAGAGAAACAGATTTCAGGTCAAACACTGTCAGAAGTGAAGGAACACCACTACAGGCATTATATTGCTTCAGGGATGCTGGACTGAATGAATGAACCACTAGTGGGTCTTTGACCTGAAAATTTTGACTCTTTCCTTTCCATATATGCCACCTGACCTCATAATGTCTTTCCAACATCTTCTGTTGTTGCTTCTTATTTCCAGCATCTGCCAATCTTTTTTTATAATTTTTTTACAGCTTCATGGTCAACTGTGTTCAGTCTCTAATTTGCAGTAGATATTTAGTTGAGCTCCTTCCACTATTAATTTCTACAGATATATGCCTGGAATATTTATGAGTTAGATAGTATGTCTGGCTGTAGTCAGGACACGGAGGATAAATGTTTTTTACATGCCGACAGTGTTTCTGTTAAAATGGAGCCCGAGTCCTGGTGATTTTGTGAGGCAAATTCAAGGTTATTGGCAGTGTATTAGATGGCTGTTCAGGACAACATAGATGGGTAATTTATATAATGATAACTGTGGCTGTTGAAAGCTCTGTGAAGCACATCAGAAAACATTTATTTCAGGTGAAGATTCTGACAGAGCAGATTTTGAATAATAAATTCTCTGACACAGAGTGATTTGATGGGCCTTTCCTTCATATTCCTTCAAAGTCACGGGCAGGTTTGCTGAGGAACAGAGGAGGGTGAAGTCTCAGGGGTGTTCACGGGAGACCTGGCCAGGCACCAGATGCTGGTCAAAGAGCCCAGGGGGTGGAAAAGCATTTTGTTATTATAATAGCGCAATTTTTACTGAAATTAAACTTTAAGCAGTTATTGAAGTTTGGCCATTAAAGCCCACAGACAGCCCAGAATTCTGAATTCTGGCTCCTTTCCCCATGACACTATAGCTTTAATCCTTAAAAAAATCACTTGCTGACAAATTTTGGTAAATCAAGGCAAGAAATGTGAATTAAATTCCTGGTGAGTGTTATTCCTGCTTCACTGTTTGTGTTGGAGCAGGGAAGAGACTGACCATCTTTGTCCAATGGCTTCTCACCACTGTTAACTGTGCTATCCTGTAGACCTTCTAGCTGGAAATCTATTCTCTGTATTTCTCTGGCTTTGTCATGTGAACGGCAGCGTAACATTCCCGCTAGGCTTCTGGCTGACTTGAAAAGGAGAAAGAAGCCCTAGTCATTGGACAATTTGTCCAGAGCATATCAGCTGTGATTTCTCAGGGCAGGTTTGTGGGTCCAGAGGCCCTTTACTGTATCAGCTCAGAGTTTATCATGGGCTATGGAAGAGATCATGCTTGAATCTAAGAGATGTTGATGGTGATTAGAAATTATGGGTTTTTGTGTCTGAGAATGTTGATGGCCCTCCATCTCTTCAATTCTTACTCGCTCTTTCTGTTACTTTTCTCAGTCTCTTTCTGTCCTCCTCTCTCTTCACTCCTCTCTCCACCTACACCAGCCTTTCTCTCTCTCTCCCCCCTCTCTTCCCCCTCTCTCCCCTCCCTCTCACTCTCTTTCCCTTTCGCTCTCTCTTCCCCCTCTGCCTCTCTCCCCTCTTCCCTCCCCTTCACCTTTCCCCACCACTTTATAGCACCTCTCCCCGCTTTCTCTCGTTTCCTTCTTCATCTTGCCCCCACTGCCCATCTCATCTCCACCTGCCCCACTCAGCAGCACTCTATGAAGTCCACTTCGGAGTGCTCAGCTTTAGGAATTGTGTTAAATTCCAAAGGATGTGGATGAACCCTTACAAGTAGCAAGCAAATCACCTGACACACAGAGAAAACCTGCAGATGCTGGAAATCTGAGCAACACACACACAAAACACTGGAGGAACTCAGCAGGCCAGGCAGCATCTATGGAAAAAGTACAGTCGACATTTTGGGCTGAAACTCTTTGGCAGGACCCAAAGCAGATCACCTGCATTACCAACTAACTCTGGGATTTACTTAAGTTGCAGTGGGGATGAGATTGTAGGGAAAGTAAAGTGGCGACAGATGTTACAGACCAGGATCGGACTGAGCCCGCTGTCCCCACTTCATGATGTATAGAAGTGCAATTAATATTTATAGCACTGGTACCAGGAGTAGGTGATTGCAGCTGTTGAGAAGGACGGATTAAATTGTGCCACCTTGCAGATTGTTTGCTGCCAAAGGGGAACAGTGAGACTGAAGTACCTGATAGAGTTAAGGGGCTCTAACTGATGTAGACAATGATGCTGTAACAGATACTAGCAAGAAGCCTGATAGTGGACAATGAGGCAGATGGTACAGAAACATCTGGGTACAGGATCAGGGTGAGAACACAGAGTTCACGGTCTGAGCAACGTGACTTAGCTTCTGGAGATCTCACTTATTTCCCTCTGTACATTATTTGTTCTGTCTTTAACTCCTCCTCCTCCTCCTCCCTCGCCCCTCGCCTTACTTCGTCCCTTTCTGCCTCTCACTTCCACATCTTCTGCTATGGGTTTAGTACATCTGAGACCTAACTTTAAACACACATTTCTATTTCAGGCATTTATATGCGCGATGAAGCTATTAGAAAAAATTGGGTGCAGGAAGTTACATTAGATGTGCTCCGAGGCTTCATACAGGTGACTGGATATTGTTAGTGATGTGAACACTTCTCGACTGCAAATCCAGTCAGGGCAATGGAGCAGACAAACCAATTTGGAGCCATCATTTTCTGTTAGGTTGTACGCCATCACTTGCCTGACAGTCAGTATTCAAGGTTGTCTGTTTATGCAAGTCTATTGAGAATGCAAACACTTTTCTCATCATTCTATCAAGCTAAATTTCTGATAAATCCAGTTCCAGTTTTCTATTCACACTGAAAACTGTCCTGATTTAAACCTGGACCTGGTGCTGTTGTGCCTGTCAGTTGCTGGACACTCTGTCCTCTGATATATTGGAGCTTTGATTAATATTTACTACAACACCAGAAGTTTAGCTGCACTCTCTGTGGTTGTCCTGGGGAAGTTAAGAGAGATGCTTGCATGTGATTATAGAATTGGTTGAAGTCCGTTGTCATCTGTTTGGTATTTGAATAAGACTGCTGAAAGCAGCTTGTAAAGCACTGCCACACTCTGGTTTGATCTTGATTAGGATTTGATGCTGTAACAGATGTGAAGTTACAGTCTACCACTAAGGTCTTGCAGTATTGCTGGAAGTATTGGGTAAGGTTTGAACGTAGCCTCATCTGTCCACTTGCTGGCTGGAGATTGCTTGCCATAATTTACAGAGCAGTTGGGAATGTGGGAGAATAAACTGGGATTAATGTTAACGGGTGGCTGATGGTCAGCATGGTCTCAGTGGCTGAATGGACTGTATCCGTACTGTAATACTTTATCACATTGTAGAACTTTGCACTTGAGATGAGGAATTCTGCTGTACCTGTTATGAACCTGTTAAATACATTTGTGGCATTAGTACATAACTATTTATAACAACTTACATCTTGTCAAATGAGTGTTTGTGGATCTTCCCATATCCACCTTAGAGAGCTGATGGGCATGAGTTTAATGCCTCCTCTGAGGAGGACACCTCTGGCAGCATGGAGTGCTGCATCGTTGCATCAGCCTGGGCTGTGTGCTTAAGACTCTCATGTGGTGTAAAGATAAAACAGAGTCAGTGATGCAGAAACCTCATTTCTCTATTTCTCACTAACCCACTGATCCTCTGCTTCTTTTGATTTTAATCACAAGCAGTAATGGTGGCAAGTCTTAAAAACCCACAGGGACTTGGTATTATCGAACTGCTGTAAAATGCATTTGGGGACCCTTTTTGATGTCTGAGTGGAGTGTCTCAGCTTCCCCTCTTAATGAAAATGACATGACAAGCACTGGCTGCTTTGAAACAGCAGAAAGCTTCCTGAGACACTGGTTGATGTACCTTTTGAAGCTCTACATCTGGAAATTTTACAATGCATTATTATTTTATAAATGCTCAATCTGTTCCTTCAACATTTCTCTCTGCTGTTTTAATGAAGCCATTAAACTGGATTAATACTGTTGAACTACTGGAGGAAGAACTAGTGTGAATGTCTTAAGCATCCATGTGAAGGTATTAGTGCATGCAGCTTCCAGCCTTTCATGTCTGGTGCCTTGGAGCATCAGTGATTTGACACCATCTTGACATTCTGAATATAAGGGGCTCCCTTTTGTAGTAAAAGTATGCCTTCACTTAACATCAGCAAAACCCAAAAGCTGTTTATTGACAACAGGTTGAAGAAATGGTGGGGTGGGGGTTCCATGAGACAGTCCTCAATATGGCTCAGAGGTAGAGGGGGTCAGTAACTTTTAATTCTTTAGTATTATCATTTCAGAGGGTGTCGAACATAAATGCCATTACAAAGAAGGCAAGGCAGCAACCCTACTTTCTTTGAAGTTTGCGCAGATTTGGATTGTCATCTAATACTTAGACAAACTTCTATAGATGCACAGTGAAGTGTATCTTTGCAGGATGCATCATGGCCTTGTATGGCAACACCAACGCGCAAAAATGAGAATGTGTACAAAAAAATGGAGGATACACTCCAGAAGAAGCCCTTCCCACCACTGAGCACATCTACAAGGAGAGCTGCCACCAGAAGGCAGCATCCATCACCAAGTATCCCCACCATCCAGTCTACGCTCTCTTTTCGTTGCTCCCATCAGGAAGAAGATGCAGGAGCCTTAGGTCCCACATCACCAGGTTCAGGAACATTTATTATCCTTCAACCATCAGGCTCCTGAACCAGCGTGGGTAACTTCATTCCCCTCAACTCTGAACTGATTCCACAACCTATGCATTCACTTTCAAGGACTCTACAACTCATGTTCTCACTATTATTTATTTTATATTATAATCTTTTGCTTAGTTTGTCTTTTGCACACTGGTTGTTTGTCAGTCTTTGTTGTGGTTTTTCTATGTTTCTATTGTAATTTCTTTGTTTTTCTGTGAATGCCTGCAAGAAAATGAATCTCAGGGCAGTATATGGTGACATATATGTACTTTGATAATAAAATTACTTTGAATTTTGAGAAAAGGGTGATGAATATTGAATAAACACGCGATTCTGCAGATGCTGAAAATTCAGAGCAACACACACAAAATGCTGGAGGAATTCAGGAGGTCAGGCAGCATCTATGGAAATGAATAAACAGTCATTGTTTCAGACTGAGATGAAGAGACTTGGCCCAAAATATCGACTGTTTATTCATTTCCATAGATTCTGGTTGACCTGCTGAGTTTCTCTGCATCTTGAATGTAGGATGGAGCTTTCAGGTGAGCACCAAGCAAATAGTTCTTTGAACTATTTCTTTCCTTTTCCTTCCTTTTCTCCTGCATTTGCAAATAGTTGGATAGCTGTATTGTTCTTGCCATTTACAGTCAGAATTTAAAGGAGCACAGTTTAAGGTCTTGGCTGGGAGATGGTGTTACTGTGAGCATTTACAACTGTAGGGATTTTGTCCTACGAGTTTGTAGCTTTTGATATCTTCAGTTGATTAAAATCTGGAAGCAAAATTTATCAGCCTTCTCCATGGACCTGTTGATGCTGCACCCTTGATACTCTAGTCCCCGTCACTCTCCCTCCTACTGTGCCCCCTATCACCTCGTCCCATTCCAATGTCCCACTACATCTCCTTCCCCTTGCACTCCATCTCCTCCCCCCCCAATTTGTACCTTAACCCTCCCCACACTGTCCCCTCTGGCCCCCACTGTTTTGCTCTCTTCCCCCTCCCACTCTGTCACTCCTCTCCCCCACCATCACTCACTTTGACGACTGATTTCCTATTTGAAGCAATAGGAAATTGCTTTTGCTTAACTAAATTAATTGGTCCCTTGTCCTTCATCACTTTTAGTATTGGTGATTTCAAGAGAGGGAATGATGGCCAAAAGTACTCTTGTAATTTTCCTTGTGTCGTTCCATGGGATCTGCCGTAAGCATCAAGACTATTTTAATGATCTTCTTTTATTGCCAACTAGCTGGGGTCTCGCAAAACAGGTTCAGCATTTGGGGACATTTCACCATGTCAAAAGCACTACGCAAATGCAAGTTATGGCTGCACCACAATAATTACCTGTTTGATATGCTGTCCAGAATAATATCTTTGAGATACTTGTGTTGATAGTGTGTGATGCTGGCTGTAATTCACATGCAACTTTCTAATTTGTCAGGTCAGCCCAATTGCTTGATGTAAATTGTATCTGGCAAGTGATAACTCTATATCCTTGCAGGGAATTACTGTAGGTATGTGGTTGGATCAGAGAAGAAAAAAGCAGTTTGAGGTTTTGCATTTCAATTCGCCCTGTAATCTGCCCAAATCCCCTTGCAGACTGGGACCTGCTTCCAGCTTTTCTCATCCCAACTACTCCCCGCTGGCTAACAGGCCTCAAAGACATTCAACTTGAAATGATCTACAACCATCAATGACTTGGGGTTGCCTCAGTGTCACTTGGAGTTTAAGATCTAATTCATTGAATCGCTGCTGCAAGCTGTGATATAAGGAAGAATCATCTGGAGATTTTTCAATAATCAAAAATAAAATTCTTTGAATTTTTTTCTTATTGCAATGTCGAGCATGTTGGAGGGGAAAAAAAATCATCCAATTTAAAAAAAAAAGGAAAATCTATTCGCTTGTCATGTGAAATTTGGTGGTTGTGAATATGTTGGTTGATCAATGGAAGGAATGTACAGTGAGATGATTGATTGATGTTACCTACAATAATGTGTCCTACCTTATTAACCCAATCTTGCAAAGTTCTTTAGACCGTTTTCTCTCACCAACACCATAAGATATAATACCAGAATTAGGCCACTTGACCCATCAAGTCTGATCTTCCAGTAAATCCCGGTTGGCTTTATTTTCCCTCTCAATTCCATTCATCTGCCTTCTTCTGGTAACCTTTGGCACCCTTACTAAACAGGAACCTATCAACTCCCACTTTACAGTGCCTATACAAACCATTTGTCCCTCCTCACTGATTTCCCTCCTGGCATTTATCGTTGCAGGTGAAACAAGTGCTACACCTGTCCCTACACCTCCTCCCTCACTATCACTCAGGGCTCCAAACAGTCTTTCCTGGTGAGGTGACACTACACCTGTGAGTCTGTTGGGAACATATACTGTGTTGGGTGCTCTCGGTGTGGCCTCCTGAATAGCGGTGAGACCCAACATAGATTGGAGGACCACTTGGCCGAGCACCTACGCTCTGCCCACCAGAAGAAGCGGGATCTCCCAGTGGACCACCCATTTTAATTCCACTTTCCGCTCCCATTCCGATATGTTTATCCATGGCTTCCTCTACTGTCGCAATAAGGCCACACTCAGGTTGGAGGAATACCGCCTTATATTCCATCTGGGTAGCCTCTAACCTGATGGCATGAACATTGATTTCTCAAACCTCTGGTAATTCCCTCCTCCCCTCAGCATTCTCCATCCCCTTTTCCACCCTCTCTCCTTATCTCCTTGCCTGCCAATCACCTCCCTCTGAGGCTCCTCCCCTTTTTCTTTCTTCCATGGCCTATCCTCTCCTATCAGGCTCCCCGTTCTCCAGCCATGTATCGCTTTCAATAATCAACTTCCCAGCCCTTTACTACACCCCTCCCTGCCCGGTTTCACCCATCACCGAAAAAGATCTACTTTCACTTTGAAATGAAAGAGTCTTTTTCTGTTGATCAGTATCAAAAAAGCCAAATTAAATCCACTGTGATTCAACGTTTAAAAACAATAAAACATGAAAACTTCAAGGGGTGGGGGGGGGGTGAATACTTTTTATAGGCACTGTAAATATATTAATGATTCCCCCTCCCCCACAGCCATCTGTGGCAAAGATTCCACGTATTCACTATGATCTAGCTAAAGAAATTTCTCCTCATCTCTGTTGAAAAGGTACAGCCTGTTTATTCTGAGGTGGTGTCATTTGGCCCAAGACTGTATCACTACTAGAAACATCTTCTCCATGTCCATTCTATTCAGGCCTTTCAATATCCAGCAGGTTTCGATAAGATCCCCCATCATTGTTCTAAACGTCAGCAAAAAAAGACCCAGAGCTATCAATGGCTCCTCATACATGAACTCTTTCATGTCTGGGATAATTCTTATAAACATCCTTTGGTCCTGCTTCAGTGCTAGCAAAGTCTTCCTTAGATATGGGGCTCAAATCTAAAAGAAGAGAATTGCTGACTCCGTATTACCCTGGGTAAGATATTATTTAGTTCTGATTTATTCACTGCATGACATTGTGTCATGGCAAGATGAATTTTTTTGCCCATCATGTACTATGAATTATTTACACTGATGACATGTTGGTCCCTCTTCTGTTGAATATTAAACCATTCATTCTCTAATGATACCTCCAATTTTCATTGATACTACCTTTCAGTATTGTGTCAGGCTGTAAACCAGTAATGCATCAAGATTATTGTATGCTTTCAGTCATGTTGATTTTTGTCTTTTTTATTTATTTAGAGAAACAACACGATAACAGGCTCTTCTGGCCCAATCAGGCCGCGTTGCCCGATTACACCCCTGTGAACAATTAACCTATTAACCCAAACGCCTTTTGATAGAGTTCCTTAAAAGTATTTTGACCATTTATAGGTGATCCCTTTACAGAAAGGTTTAAAAATCAATAACTGATTTTTTTTTTCTTGAACTGTTAATGGTTACATTCTGGGTTATTCTGCAGCTTAAGTCTAAAATTTCATTGCATTAAAACTTTTTTTATTCCTCTAGTTGAAGTTGTCGAATTAGTAAAATGTGCCATTTTATGCAAGAACTTTGTGTTTATATTATGAAATAAAATGAACTTGAAACATTTCATAGCAAAGAAAAGTTGAGTGAACTATGTACCGTAGGTCTTGCTATTACTATTAGCAAAACAAAAACCAGTTTCTCATTTACTTGGCACCATTAGTATGTTAAAGACATTCTAAGGTACTAAAAGGAGAGCATGCAGCTCTCTGGTACCAAATCACATTAAAGCATATGACTTCAACCTAGAGCCATATTAGGGATCATGATTAAGACAGGAAAGAGAGAAACATAAGGAAAATAGTTCTAATCTTCATGATCTAGACAGCCAAAGGGATGTCTGCAATTCATGAAGCAATGAACTCCTTCTCACTGGGTGTCTGAGAGGCTCCTTGTTTGTGTATCATGATAGTTTGATAATGCAGGCATCCAGGGCTTAAATTATCACGGTTAGGAATGTATAGGGGACATCATCCATCAGATCAAACACTTTAATATGGAATGTGTTCCCATCTAAGTACCTCTGTGGACTGCAATCCCGATAATGCTACCTGAACAAACATGAGGAAATCTGCAGATGCTGGAAATTCAAACAACAACACACACAAGATGCTGGTGGAACACAGCAGGCCAGGCAGCATCTATAGGGAGAAGCGCTGTCGACGTTTCGGGTCGAGACCCTTCGTCAGGACTAACCGAAAGGGAAGATAGTAAGGGATTTGAAAGTAGTGGGGGGAGGGGGAAATGCAAAATGATAGGAGAAGACCGGAGGGGGTGGGATGAAGCTAAGAGCTGGAAAGGTGATTGGCGAAAGTGATACAGAGCTGGAGAAGGGAAAGGATCATGGGATGGGAGGCCTCAGGAGAAAGTAAGGTGGGGGGGGGGGGAAGCACCAGAGGGCGATGGAGAACAGGCAAACAACTAAATATGTCAGGGATGGGGTAAGAAGGGGAGGAGGGGCATTAACAGAAGTTAGAGAAGTCAATGTTCATGCCATCAGGTTGGAGGCTACCCAGCAGCGGTATATAAGGTGTTGTTCCTCCAACCTGAGTTTGGATTCATTTTGACAATAGTGGAGGCCGTGGATAGACATATCAGAATGGGAATGGGAATGCTACCTGAAGTTGAATTCTGGCATAGAGCCTCTTGGAGTTTGCAGGTCTGGTGGGAGTATTGCATGCCTTCATCACTGAGGATCTCGCTAGCACTTTCCTGGCCCACATAACCATATTATTTCTAGCATGCTAGAGCATCTCAATGCTCCCTCTCAGACCCCTTCCTCTCCTATCTCTATCTTTACCTTCCTCCTGGAATGATGGTATTCTGAGTCTGCTCTCTCAGCTGAATGCTGACAAAGTATATTAGTCTCCGTAAGTATAGGTGCATGACAAGGCTGTGTGCTTAGCCCCCTGCTCTGCTCGCTTTACACTTAAGACTGTATAGATAAGCACAGCTACAATGCCATATTTAAGTTTGCTGACAACACCACTGTCATTGGCCGAATTAAAGGTGGTGACGGGTCAGCACATAGCAGGGAGATTGAAAACCTGTTTGGCTGATGCCACAACAACAACCCCTCACTCAGTGTCACCAAGACCATGGAGCTGATTATAGACTTCAGGAGGAGGAAAGTTTGGGCACCCCCGGTCAAAATTTCTGTTACTGTGAATAGCTAAGTGAGTAAAAGATGACCTGATTTCCAAAAGGCATGAAGTTAAAGATGACACGTTTCTTTAATATTTTAAGCAAGATTACTTTTTTATTTCCATCTTTTACTGTTTCAAAATAACAAAAAGGGAAAAGGGCCTGAAGCAAAGGTTGGGGCACACTGCATGGTCAGTACTTTAGTAACACCCCCTTTGGCTAGTATCACAGCTTGTAAACGCTTTCTGCAACTAGCTAAGAGTCCTTCAATCCTCCTTTGAGGGATTTTCACCCATTCTTCCTTGCAAAAGTCTTCTAGTTCTGTGAGATTCTTGGGCCATCTTGCATGCACTGTTCTTTTCAGGTCTATCCACAGATTTTCGATGATGTTTAGGTCAGGGGACTGCAGGGGCCATGGCAAAACCTTCAGCTTGTGCCTCTTGAGGTAATCCATTGTGGATTTTAAGGTGTGTTTAGCTTTTTGTTTTACAGACAGTGTGATGTTTGCTTCCAGAATTTGCTGGTATTTAATTGAAATCATTCTTCCCTCTACCAGTGAAATGTTCCCTGTACCACTGGCTGCAACACAAGCCCAAAGCATGTTCAATCCACCCCCGTGCTTAGCAATTGGAGAAGTGTTCTTTTCATGAAATTCTGCACCCTTTTTTCTCCAAATATACCTTTGTTCATGGCGGCCAAAAAGTTCTATTTTAACTTCATCAGTCCACAGGGCCTGTTTCCAAAATGCATCAGGCTTGTTTAGATGTTCCTTTGTAAACTTCTGACACTGAATTTTGTGGTGAGGGCACAGGAAAGGTTTTCTTCTGATGACTCTTTCATGAAGGTCATATTTATGCAGGTGTTGCTGCACAGTAGAACAGTGCACCACCACTCCAGAGTCTGCTAAATCTTCCTAAAGGTCTTTTGTAGTCAAACAGGGGTTTTGATTTGCCTTTCTAGCAATCCTACGAGCAGTTTTCTTGGTCTTCCAGACCTCAACTTGACCTCCATCGTTCCTGTTCATTGCTATTTCTTAATTACATTACGAACTGAGGAAACAGCTACCTAAAAACGCTTTGCTATCTTCTGATAGCCTTCTGCTGCTTTGTGGGCATCATTTATTTTTCTTTTCAGAGTGCTAGGCATCTGCTTAGAAGAGCCCATGGCTGCTTATTGTTGAGACAAGGTTTGAGTAGTCAAGGTATTTATAAAGCTTTGAAATTTGCATCACCTGGCCTTTCCTAATGATGACTGTGAACAAGCCATAGCCCTAACAAGCTAATTAAGGTCTGAGACCTTGGTAAAAGTTACCTGAGAGTTCAAATCACTGGGACTGCCCAAACTCCTTCATGGTGCTCCTTTCTTTTTTCACTCTAAAATTGTACAAAACAAAAATAATACACTAATCTTGCTTGAAATGTTGAAAAGAATGTTTCATCTTTAACTTCATGACTTTTGGAGATCAGTTCTTCATCTATTCACTGAACTATTCACAGTAACAGAAATTTTGACCAGGGGTGCCCAAACTTTTGCATGCCACTGTATATAAGCCAGTCCTTATCGGGAGATCAGAGTTGGAGATAGTCAACTGCTTTAAATTCCTCAGTGTTATTATTTCAGAGGATCTGTCCTGGGCCCAGCACATGGTGCAATTACAAAGGAAGCACGGAAATGTCTCTACTTTCTTAGAAGTTTGTGAATATTCGGCATGATATCTACAGTAAAACTTTGGGAAACTTCTATAGATGTATGGTTTAGAGTACCGTAGATTCCGGACTACAGAGCGCACCTGATTTTAAGCCGCTGGCTCTAATTTTAGAAATAAAATCATTTTTTTAATTGTAAAGGCCGCACCGGATTTTAGGCCGCACCGGATTTTCGGCCGCAGGTGTCCCACGTTGTAATATGAGATATTTACACAGAAAGATATTACACGTGAGGATTTTTTTAACTTTTAATTAAATACATATGGTAACAAAAATAAATACATATTGCAAATGCTTTTTTTCGAACCGTGCCCGTACGCGGCTACTTTTAAATATACGTTGCGTATACTTCTTTACTGAACAACATTCCAATATCTCCTAACGACTGGTAAAAAAATATATATATTGCAGCCTACCAGGAAAAGTTATTGATACCTTTAACTTAAAAGCAGAGTTCGCTCAGATCCAAAGCCGCTCGCGTAATGCGCTCCCCCCTCCTTTCCGTTTCATCGCAAACGGCATTTAAAAGCAGCGTTCGCTCGGATCCAAAGCCGCTCGCGTAATGCGCTCCCCCCCTCCGTCCCGTTTCATCGCAAACCGGCATTTTCCCACAAGACACCGCGAAACCGGGTGTGACGTCATAGCATCCCGCGATGTAGTACAGAAAACAAATATAGTTTAAACTAAGTAGCCAGCACAATGCTTCGAGTGTTTTCCATGTTGATGAGGGTGAGTACAAATGACTGATTTACAATAATTTAATTGTGAAAGTGCGCTTGATTTATCGTACAATTTCATTGGACCTCTGTGAACTACTCATCAATTTTATTGGTCTACTGTTACGAGGCAAAATGTTTACGAGGCAGCATGAAAAAAAACCATGCATTAGCCGCTTCGGATTATTGGCCGCAAAGTTCAAAGCTGTTCAAAATGTGGGAAAAAAGTAGCGGCTTAAAATCCGGAATCTACGGTATATTGACTGGTTGTGTCACAGCTTGGTTTAGAAACACCAATGCCCTTAATAGAATATCCTACAGAAAGTAGTAGATATGGCCCAGTCCATCACGGGTAAAGCTCTCCCCACCAGTGAGGACCTATACACTGAGTGTTGTTGCAGGAAAACAGCATCCATGATCAGGGACCCCACCACCCAGGACATGCTCTCTTCTCACTAATGCCATCAGGAAAAAGGTATAGAAGTCTCAGGACCCACACAATCTGTTTATTGAGGCTGTTGGCATCACCCATGTTGATGCCATTGCCCCAGTACACCAACACATAGAAGATTGTACTGGCGACAACAGGCTGGTAGAATATGTGAAGGAAAGGTCAGCATACTCCAAAGGACCTCAGTCCCCTCAGGAAGGGGAGGCAACTCTGGCCCTTCTTGTACACAGCCCCTGTGTCGGTGCTGCACTGTTTTCCATCTTTTGCATTATGGTTGTTTGTCCATACTGTTGGCTGCAGTCTTTCGATGATTCTATTATGTTTCTTGGATTTACTGTGTAAGGTCACAAGAAATGAATTTCAAGGTTGTATATGGTATCATATATGTACTCTGATAGTAAATCTACTTTGAACTTTGAATTTTAAAAGCAATGCCCTTTTGAATCATTCCAATATGTCAATCATTTAATGGCATATTTAATTTGGATGGTGGACTTGTCACTTGCTGGTTTGGAACATCTGGCAGAATAAAAGTTTATTGCACAATCATGGAAAGAGATTTCACTGTTCAGAGGTTCTCTGGATGTCAGCCCCTGAAGTTACAACTTAACTATGTGGCAGCTCTTTATGAACTCAAGTTAAAGACTATTTCTGTTTGATGGACCCAGCAGAGACTGGGTCAGGAAGGCCAAGCCATGACGAAGTAGCACAGGGGAGGTGCTGACACCATCTGCCTTCCCTTCCTTTTCGCAGCTACTGCATCTTGTGTTAATGTCACAAAGGAGTTTCTATTAGGCTCACTGGTGTGCTCAAGCACAGCTGTAAGCAACATTGTTCTAATATTCATTAGATCAATGCGAGGTAATGTTGTAGCTTTATAAAGACTTGGTTAGACCACACTTGGAGTATTGTACTATGTTCAGTTCTGGTCATCTCAGTATAGAAAGGATGTGGAAGCTTTAGAGTGGGTGCAGAGGAAACTTACTAGGATGCTACCTGGACTTGAAGGCATTTCTTATGAGGGTTGGTTAATCAATGAGCTAGAGCTTTTCACTTCGGATGAAAAATGTTGAGAGGTGACAGGTTGATGGGACGCATAGACTGAATGGGCAGCCAAAGACTTTTTCCCAGGCTGGAGAGGGCTAAACCAAGGGGGCTTAATTTTAAAGTGATTGGATGAAAGTATAGGGGGGAGGTCAGGGGTAAGGTTTTTATGGAGTAGTGGGTACATGCACTAGGGGTGGCAATGGAGGCAGATATGATAGGGATATTTAAGAGTCTCTTTGATAGGTGCATGGATGATAGAAAAATGAAGGACTAAGTGGGAGGGAAAGGTTAGATTGATCTTGGAGTAAGTTAAAAGATCAGCACAATATCATGTGCTGAAGGGCCCGTACTGTGCTGTAATGTTCTATGTTCCATAACAACATCAGAAAATAGGAGCAGCAGTGAGCCTCCTGTCTCTTCAAGCCTGCCCCACCATTCAATGCGATCATGTTTGAACTTCCCCAGACCTCATTTCTTCTGTGCCATTTCCTGATTGCCTTCAGTACCCCAGTCTTCCATACATTTATCTACTACTTCTTTAAATACTCCCAATGACTTGGCCTCCAAGAACTTCCAAGATTCACCACCCACTTCAAAACAAAGTTCTTATACGCTTCAGTTTTGAATGACTGTCCCCTCATCTTAAAATTAATGTGAATAAGAGTTCTAGAAAGACAACATTTGAAAAATTCAAATAAAGCAGGTAAAGTTAGGGGGAGAAAGCCTTTCCAACACCTTGAAATAAAGTACCTTTTATGTAGTTAATAAATGTACATCAAATTAGACATGAAATATTTGAACAGATGTTCACAACTATGATAGGGAATAAGCATAAGGTGTGTCATAAAGGAAAAGTTCAGTACAAAGGTTTAGGGAAAGAATTCCTGTGCTTAAGTATCTCGGCAACTAAATGCATAGAGACCAATGGTAAAAGTGATTAAAATCGGGAGGTGGAAGTGGCTGGATTTGGAAGATTACGGAGGGCTTGAATGGGGGGAGAGGTGAATATGCTTTAGTTGGGAGAATGCCGGTCAGAAGGTTGTGGGTCAGGCCACACTCTGGAGACTTGAATACCAAATTCCCTCAATGCAATCCTGAGAGATTGCTGCACTCTCAGAAGTCCGTCCATTGGAAGAGAATTTTTAACTAAGGCTCTGACTTGCCACTGGTGAATAACAGAGCAATACTTCATGAAGAAGCAGAGTTTCCCCTGCTGCTAACACTTGTCCTTCAGCCAACATCACAAAATCAGCTCATTTACAGTGCACATGCTGTGTTTCTTGTGTCAAGAGTGGTGCAAGGTACTAAAATGCAAACCTTTCAGTTAAAGTTTTTACATGAATCAAAATTATTGATTCCGAATCAGGTTTATTATCACTGACATATGTCATGCAGTACAGTGCAATACATAAAGTATTTTACAATAATATATATATATTTAAATAAGTAATGCTAAAAGAACAGAAGTAGTTGTTGCTTCAAATGAGCTTGGAAATCAAAGGTTTCCAGTGATGTTTGACGTGTGTGAAAAATGCTGTCTTATGACAGTAAAATAGCTCTCCCCTATTTCATTGAATAGCCGTCTATTGAGGCTATTTCAAAGTTCAAAGTAACTTTATTATCAAAGGACGTATATGTCACCATATACTACCCTGAGATTAATTTTTTGCAGGTATTCACAGTAGATGTAAAGAAATTCAATAGAATCAATGAAAAATTACACACAAAGACTGATCAGCAACCAATGTGTAAAACAAGAAAAGCTTGCACAAATACAAAAAAAATAATAATATCTAAATAAATAATGCTGAGAATATGACTTGTAGAGTCCTTGAAAGTAAGTCCATAGATTGTGGAATCAGTTCAGAGTTGAGGTGAGTGAAGTTGTCCATGCTGGTTCAGGAGCCTGATGGTTGAAGGATAATAGCTATTCCTTTACCAAATAGTATGGAACCTATGGCTCATGTGCTCCTTCTTAATGGTAGTGGCGAGAAGAGAGCATGGCCTGGATGGTGTGGGTTCTTGATGATGGTTGCGATTTCTTGTGGCAGTAGTCCTTGTAGATGTGCTGAATGGTGGGGTGGGCTTCTCCTGCTCTTTGCACCCATGCCTGTTGAAAAGGAGCAAGGTAGATTTAGGCTGTGACTCCTGGAGGTTACTACTCTTCAGGAATCTGTTGCAAATGTGCTGAAGGCTTCTGCCTCCTGACCCTAATTTCCCCTGAAGGTTTTGACCAGTTACCTGAAATTACTGATCCAGTATTACTATTTGTGTTGCTTATTGGGTATTGAGATTCCTGGTGTAGTGCCTTACACTTGGAATTAATTTTAGCATATACTGGGTTTTAGTATATACCGAAGACTTGCACCTATACTGCTGTACATGTTTCAAAGTGCTAAGCATTTCTCTTCTCTGTCACTTTTGCTAGTGACCATTTTACCTAGTTTCTCATGTTGCCAGCAGGAAACTTATCAATAGACGAGAGCTCACTCTTAATTGTGAATTTTCAGAGTAATCAAACTTTCCTCTCCTTGTTCTTGTCGTTGACAAACTCTCTTTTCACTGCATCTGTAGTTGCTATCAGCAAATAATGATGATAAGCAAAGCATTACTTTCTACACAGTACAGTGCCAGTGCAGAGGCTGAAAATTTAATAACTATAGCGAGTACCTGCCATGATTTCAAGATGTCCCAAAATCGCTTAACAGAAAATAAAATACTTTGAAGCTAAAAGCAAAGCAATAATTTTTGGTGGTACAGTCGAGCAGGTTGTAGAGCCACCCTGGCAAGCAAGGTTCAGTCTTGACCTTCGGCACTGTCTGTGTGGAGTTTGCATGTTCTCTTGTGAACACATGGATTTGCTCGAAGTACTGTGGATTCCTTCCATGAGCTAGAAATGTGTAGGCTGGTGGGCTACTTTGCTGTTGGAAATGGCTCCTAGTGTGCAGGGAGCTGTTGGAATATGGGGGAGCCACTGATGGGGAACATGGAAATGATAAAGTACATTAGGGTAGGGAAAACGGTTAAAAACACACACACAACACTGGAGGAACTCAGCAGGTCAGGCAGTATTTATGGAAAAGAGTAAATGGTCGACATTTCGGACCGCGACCCTTCTTCAGAACTGAGAAGGAAGGGGGAAAGGTGCCAGAATAAAAAAAGGTGGGGGAAGGAGAAAGAGGCTAGCTGTATGATGATAGGTGAATCCGGGTGGGTGGGAAAGATCAAGGGCTGGAGAAGAAGGAATTTGATAGGAGAGAAGAGAGGACAATAGGAGAAAGGGAAGGAGGAGGGGACCCAGGGTGAAGTAATAGGCAGGTGAGAAGTGGTGAAAGGTCTGAGTGGGGAATAGAGGAAGGGAGAGGGAGAAATTTGTTTACTGGAAGGTGACATTGATATTCATGCCATCAGATTGGAGGTACCCAGGCAGAATATAAGGGTGGACTCATCTTGCCACAAGAGAAGACCATGGATTGACAGATTGGAAAGGGAAAAATGGGTGTCTGGTCTTTGGTGTTCATGATGGACCAGAGGGCTTGTTTTTTATGTACAGCCCCATGACTCTAATTTGTGCACAGCAGATCCCATAGACTCTACTGGGATGACAACCCACTAATCTGTTTTCATGGTGTTGATTCAATGGGAAGTATGCTGTCCAAAGCCTCGCCTTTCTTGGGAGTCTTGGTCTGTTTAATTGGGAAGGACCTGCTTTTGACAAAGCAGCTCTATGTCCACTGGGACTGAGTGAGAATGATACTAAAAAAATTTTTGTAGTCACATCTCTGCAGTGGGATATCAGGATAGACACTCAACAGTGAAGAGAGTAACTATCAACAAAGGAACAGAGATCATGGATGGCCTGAAACATGTTTTTGTTGATGGCTCAGAAGAGATTTTCTCCTTTACCATTATTTTAATTGATATTAATATTTTAATTCACATTGGATAAATATTTTAATTCAAATTCATTCTAACATATAAATATTTCAAAAATATTATTAGTATTAGTTTATTATTGTCACATGTACTAAGATACAGTGAAAAGCTTGTCTTGCATACTGTTTATTAAAATCAAATCATTACACAGTGCCTCAAGCCACAATAAGGTTAAAAAAAAATAACAATGCAGAATAAAGTGTAAAAGCTACTGAAAAAATGCAGTGCAGTGCAAGATCGTGACAAAGTAGATCATGAGACCAAGAATTCATCTTAGAGTTATTTCAATAGTCTGATAGCAGTGGGAAAGAATCTCTCCTTGAGTTAAATGGTACTTGCTTTTAGGTTTTTTTTATCTCCTGCCTGATGGGAGAGGGGAAAAGAGAGAATGTCAAGGATGAGCAGGATTTTTGATCATGCTGGCTGGTTTACTGAGAGGCCGAGAAGTATAAGCAGAGGACGTGGAGGGGAGGCTGGTTCCTGCCATGTGCTGAGCTGCATCCACAACTCTTTGCCACTTCTTGCAGTCACTTGCAGAGTAGTTGCCATACCAATCTGTTGTGCATCCAGACAGTAAGCTTTCTATTGCGTGATGATAAAAGTCGATGGGGACGTGCTGAATTTCTTTAGCTTCCTGAGGAAGTAGAGGTGTTGGTGTGGTTTCTTGACTGCCACATTATTGTGGTTGGATCAGAATGTTGGCGATCACCAGGCTGTCAATGATGTTCACTCCTTGGAACTTCAAGCTCTCAACCTTCTCAACCTCAACACCGTTGATGGAGACAGGAGCATGTACATTACCCACCATCCCCCTTTCTGAAGTAAATGACTGTGTTCGACATTGAGGGAAAGGTCATTGTCATGACATCATGTCACTGAGCTCTCCATCTCATTACCTATGATCATAAGCAATTTTTAAATAAGTTAAAGGCTAAGCTATCACATGGCTATCCAGGTGTACATGGGTAGGTTCTCAGGATCTGCTGCCTGAAGGCTGGTCGCCACTCTTGGATTCCTCTACCTTCCACAGTTGCCATGGCAATGAGGACATGACTACTAAGTGCCAACAGGATGGGGAGTGAGGTGAAGAAATTCTAAGCATGGGTTGAATTGAATACAATTGAGTCCACAATTCCGAGGATCTCACCTGGTCCCTGAACTCCTCCATCCTGATCAAAAAGGCGCAACTGCGCCTTTATTTCCTGTGGAGCATCAAGAAAGTTCACCTCTGTCCCAGGATACTGACAGACTTTTACCGCTGTATCATTGAGAGTATGCTCACCAACTGTATCTCATTGTGGTATGGCAATTGTCCCGTATCGGACCGCAAAGCACTCCAGCGTGTGGTGAAAACTGCCCAGCGGATTAACGGCACCCAATTGCCCACCATTGAGAACATCTACCATAAACGCTGCCTGGGCAGGGCGAAAAGCATTATCAAGGATGCATCTCACCCTAACCATGGACTTTTTACTCTCCTCCCATCCGGTAGGTGCTGCAGCAGCCTCCTCTCCCGCACCAGCAGGCTCAGGAAGAGCTTCTTCCCTGAGGCTGTGACCCTGCTGAACCTCACATCACAGCGCTAAGCAGTATTGCACCCATATTGTACTGTCTCAGTACTTTTATATTTGTGTTTATATTTGATATTCACTTTTTATTCGCAGTTATTTTGTAAATAAAACTACTCTTTGTATTTCTGGTTAGATGCTAACTGCATTTCATTTGGCTTTGTATCTGTACTAAAACACAATGGCAATAAAGGTGAATCTAATCTAATCTAATCCAGTCCTGTGTTTCATATTGAAAACATTACACCAAACTTTGAAAAATCAGACATAAAAGTGAGTATAAAGCCAGGGCGAGAGAATGGGACAAATAAGAGAAGTGTGCTTAGATGTACCATCGAAGTGAGTCAGGATCATGGAAAAGATTTCCAGTGTATTACTTTTGTAATCATATTCATTGTTAAACTGGACAGCATGAAGAACTAATGTGACTAAGCTTCAGGGACCTGGGAGCCTCAGGTTTAATTTCTTTGCTGACTTCATCTTTAATGTATTGATTGATGCAAGAGGAGATATGGTATGAAGGGAAATTAGGAAGAGATAATTGAATTAATATTGGAAGAAGGTCTTGGAAGTAGCAAATCATGACTGAGGGTAACAGAGTGTCAGAATAAATAGGAGAGGGTTAACATAGAACTGGGTGGAAAGCAATGCTAAAGGGCTGAAACAATGTGGACTATTTAACGGCTCAAAATTAAAGTTACATCGCCGGTGGTATCCATTTGGCTCATTCTAACATGGTTGGGTCTGTAGCCCCTGGGTTACATGTGATTGAGTTAAGAATTTGTAATCTCATGGAAATGGTGCCCTTAAACTGACCTTGAGCAGAAGTTACAAACTATTCTGATTTTGCTAGGTGTGATTTCATGTTTACAAAGCTGCATTGTGAGTTTAATGAAGTGACTTCACCTTCTAAATGAGGTGAAGTTACTTAACATGTTCACACCAATGTTAGTGTATCGAGGTGGTATCTCCCATCAGACAATAAATGGTGAAGTAATGAATAGATCTGGGTATCTTCTGTTAAAAAATTATTAGTTTATTTTAGTTTTCAAGTTTCACTTCTTTACCTTGTCAAAAGCATCATTATATGCCCAAATTGAATGTATTAAGCATTTAGAATAACTTTATTCCTCGATTAGATGAGCACATTACTCAAATAGAGTTAACAAAAGTGGCCACAGTGTGTTTGAAAGTAGATAATAAGATAATGGAAATTTATTGAATGTGCTTTGCTTGTTTATTTGCTTTGGCCAAATAACCTACTGGGATGTTTACTTTTACAGGTAACACCAACAGCATCTTTGCTTTAGATTACATCAGTGGAGCCTTAACTCTCAATGGCCCTCTGGATCGAGAAAATCCCCTCTACAGCTCGGGGTTCACATTGACTGTGAGGGTGAGTGACTCCAGTTCAGAGTTTTCCATGAAGAAAATTCAATGAGATTCTGTGCCCAAGAATAGTTTAAAACACCCAGGTCACGCTGTCTGCTGTATCAGGTGGGAAACAAAATGAACACAAGATATTTCACCAAGACAGAGACAAGAATCTGCAGAACCAATCAAGAACCTGGAGGAACTCCTGGTCTGGTAACATCTGTGGAGGAAAATGTACTGTCAGGCATTGGTCAAGACCATCTGGAGTGAAAGTTCGAGGGGAGATTGCCAGTGCAAAAAGTGAAGGGAAGGGGTAGATTCAGGTGATGCAGGGTAATAGGCCAACGGGGGAGATGAGATTGGAAATAGTGACAGAAACTAGAAAGTTTTCATATCAGCTATTCCCCCCTCCATCTTTCAGTCCAGTTGAAGGGTCCAAAAAGCAACGTTCATTGTTCATTTCTCTCTACAGTTGTCTGAAGCGCTGAGTTCCTCTGGCATCTTCTTTGTTGCTCCATAATTCCACCAAATCTTTTTGTGGCTTCTGAAATAGGCCTGATGTGATTGTCTTTCATATAGTGAGATAAACATGCAAATATTTGAATTAGGGGCCCATTGGCCCTGTTCCATCATTCATGAAGATCACGGCTAATCTGACTATAAATACATTCTCAAGTGCTTATGCTAACCTTTCACATTCTTTCTAACCAAATATCTATCTCTACCTTCAGATACTCAAAGACCACTCCCATCACCCTTTGTGAAAGAGGGTTAAAGACTCATGATCCTTAGTAAAGTGCCTCATCTCTGTCACTTAGCCTTTAACCCAAATTCAAGATCCTTCCATGAAAGGAAGCACCTTGTATATTTCAATTAATTTTGCCTTTCACTTTCAGCAGATATGAGGCCAGTCCATCCAGCTTTACTCATAATTTGCCCATTCGTTATCAATCCAGTAATCCTTCTCTGAATGACTATTAGAGGACTGACATTCCCCTTTAAGCATACCAATACTATACCCAGTACTCGATGTGTTGTCTCACCAGTGCTCTACTGCTTATAAATGAAGCATGCCCTCACTACTTTTGCATTAAACCCCCTCACAATAAATGATAACTTTCCTAATTACTTGTTGTACCTGCACATTAGCCTTTTGTGAATGGTAGATCAGGAAGTTCACTTTCAATTGCCTGGGTTAACTGTGCTGTACAGTATGAACTGCATACACAGGTTCTGCAGCCCACTTCTGTTAAATTCAGAAGAGAATCACATACATAATATGATCAGATTGTGTGATTGCCTGGGGACTAATATCTATGCTGGTTATTGCATTGCAACATTTATCTGTATTTCAAGGTGTGTCTATAGATGAACACATTTAAAAACAAGTGCTCCAAATTTACTACAGAAGCTTGAAGTATTAATTTTAAAGTGAAATTTTGTATAGTTTTGACAAATAAATTAATCCATTAATTTATCACTTCTGCACTATTGTTTGACAGTTGCATGTCATTATTGCAACTATTTGCTTATCTTTCAAGAGTCTTAATTAACTTGGATCTGTTCTAAAACTTGAGCAAGTTAAGGAAAGGTTGGTGTGTGCTAATTTCCATGATGCTTTCAAATTAGAGCTGTGAAAATTGTCAGCTGGAAATAGGTTTGCTCTTTTTTTGCCAAGATCAGTGTGTGCTGGTGGCCAGATTTCCTTGCAAGGCTAGATTGGATTTGAAACATTCTGATTCTACTTCCCTTACTTTTCTAATGAAGCATTCGGTATGCTCTGCACAGAATGGACCGGTGGCACAGTAGGTAGTGCACAGCTTCAGTGTACTAGGTTCATTCCTGATCCCAGATGTTCTGTGTGGATTTCCGTTTCTTCCAGTGACTGCTCAAGTTTCTTCTGGGTGTTCCGGTTTCACCCACCATCCCAACAACAGGTTAATTGGCTCTCTAATATTACTCCTCATGTTGGTGGATGGCAGGAGAGTCTAGGGGTATTTGAAGGGCATGTGAGAGAGAGGTGGCATGGAAATGTGGTGGGAGGTGGGAGGGAGACTGATGAGAATGCCCTGAAGGCCAGCGGAGACCTGATCATCTGTATCCCATGTAATTCATTTTCCCTTAGTCCTCTTCAACAGGAAACCTCTTCAGTCAATATAGTTCCATATACTTACATTATCATTCACCATTATTACTTATTTATGCTTTGGCTTGAACTCCAATCCCCCTTTAGCTCTCAATAGCCCACAAATCTTGGCTTTAAATAAGCTTAATGACTGGACATCCACAGTTGCCTAGAGTAGAAAAATCCAAAGATTCACAGCACCTCAAGACAAGAAATTCATTTTTATTCTGATATTCTTTCTCCATGTTCTAGACGGCCTGAGTACACCACCGTTCCAACCCCAGCCACAGGAGACATCCTCACAGATTTTACTTCACAAGGCTCCTCAGAATCTTTTGCAATTTACTGGGAGCACCTGAGCAATGAGAGTAAGCCCTTGCTTAATCTTCCCTTCCTCCCAGTCCTCCAATGTGTTTTGTTCATAGACACAGAGGGCAACTCATTCATCCTCCCAGAATCTAGCCCAGGCATGGACCTGGAAACTTAATGAAGACTTCAACACTCAGATCTCCACAAGCAGATCCACGCAGCCAGCACTGTGAGTCTAGTCGCTCAAAACAGATGCTTTGGAAGTTTTCACCCCTTGTGCTTTGTTGTTCATATTAACTGTAATTTCTGCAATCCTCGCGTGATTTCATTGCTGATTTTATTGACCTTTTTGTCAGGACCGAAAATATGAGCATCTGTACTGAAAATTACTAAAATTTGATACCAGGGCCCAAGAGTGAACAGGATGTGTTGCTGTAGTTCCACTGCACACCGTTTGTTGGAAATTGTGAAAGCCAAAGCATGAAATATACTTCCAGCCTTTTAATCTTAACTCAAATGTTTCCATTTAATATCAGCGAATGTATATATTATACAGCCTGAAGTTCTTGCTCTTCATAGACATCCACGAAAAGCAGAAGAGTACCACAAAGAATGAGTGGTAACAAGGTTAGAACCCCAAAGCCCCCTTCTCCCCCTCCCACACACAAGTAGCAGCAAAGCATCAACCCTCCCCCTCACTCTCCCCCTCCCCTGCTTACTTCAGCAAAAAGAATTAGCACCCACCAAGCAAGCAATAGCAAAGCCCCCAAGAGAGGTATGATCTGCAATACAACAAAAATTGATCGCTCACCCCAACAAATTTGACATGCCACTGGCTCTCTCTTAGTAATAAAGAGGCAGAGAGGTGTCACACAGCGAGAAGGAAGTCTAACAAAACAAAAAACAACTCACTGATTGTGATGTTAAAGTCTGCCGCGTCTCTTTTTTCCCTGAGTTCTCCGATTTGACAATCAGCAGCAAACTCTCCCCCACTATTGAATGAAAGAGAGAGCGATCCAAATACAGAGGCCTCCAACAGCTCATATGCTGTTTGTGATTAGATGTTTTCTCCCACGAGGCTTCATCAGGTGACACCAACATGGAACTGGCTTGTCCACAGGGCCACAGAGCCTCAGAACCCTGAAGTTTCCAGGCCACATCCTTGCAATATCAGAAAATGGCTGGTTGGTGATTCCTGGGAGTGGGAACCATTGCTGTAAAGAACCACAGCTGAAGTGCAGCTGTAGATCAAGGACGATGACAGGACCCCATTCACTTTTGAAAGGAAAAAGGAAGAGACGTTAAAGGAAGAAATTAAACTGTTTTCACAGATGAGCTTGAAGAAGCTGATCTGTGGCGCCATCGTAGCTCTGCCTGTATAAGGTTCTGAAGACTGGTCTCGGCCTATGGATGCTGCCTGACGTGCAAAGTTACTCCAGCATTTTGTCAGTTTCTCTGTAAGAACATGATGGGCTGAGTGTCCTCCTTTGTGCTGGAAATATCTCAGGCTGAGTTTTATCATGTTGATTCCTTGATGTATTTTATATTTCAGTTCAGTGGGTCCCTACTTAACTACCAATGGGAATGTGCTAAAGCTTTCTGAGTGACTGCCCTTGGATTAGTTGCCCCATCCTGAGGCGCTGTTCTCTAACATTGTCCCATTGGGCTGGGTGCTTCATCTCTTACTTTTAGTCAACTCATTGTAGGAGATTGAATCTTCCTGATGCATCAGCTAGAATCAAATGCAACCAATCTTTATTGTGGCATCTTAAACCACAAGGCATGCCTTCTTTGGCAACAGGGAACTTTCTGTCGAGACAGTGACAACAATGATATTTTAGTGTATTTGGCCTCCCAGCAGGCATCCGAAAAGGTGAATCTCTTGAGCAGAAATAGAAAACGTGGAACTGCTGGTAATACATAGATGTGTTCTGAAGACAGGTTTATGGACATAAACTGAGCAGAAGTAAATGGGCAATTTTTGGGTTAGTCTGCCATCACCACTGGGGCTGCTAACCTGAAGTTGCATCAGTTGACAAATTACATAGAACGTAGAACTCAAAGCAGTTCAGCACAGTACAGGCCTTTTGGCCCATGATGTTGTGCTGAATTATTAACCTAATCTAAGTTCAATCTAATCTTTCCCTCCTAAATAGCCCTTCATTTTTCTGTCATCTATGTTCCCTATCTAGGAGTCTTAAAAATGTCCCTAATGTTTCTTCCCCTCCCAGCACCCCTTGCAGGGTATGTCACGCACCCACCACTCGGAGTAAAAAAAAGGGAAAAACAACTTACTTCTGACATTGCTCCAATCACCTTAAAATTATGGCCCCTTGCATTAGCTATTTTTGCCCTGGGATAAAGTCTCTGCCTGCCCACTTGATCTATGCCGCTTATCATCTTGTACACCTCTGTGAAGTCACTTCTCACCTTCCTTTGCTCTAAAGAGAAAAGCCCTACCTAACCTTATCAACGTCTCTGCATAGCTCAGTCCCTCAAGTCATGGTAACATCTTTGTAAATCTGCTCCACACTCTTTCCAGTTTAACAGCATATTTAATATTGCAGGGCAACCAATACCATAAGACCTGCTCCACCAGTCATTCATGCCGGATCCTATTTTTTCTCCTCCTCAATCCCAGTTCCTGGCCTTCTCCTTGTAACCTTTGATGCCACGTCCAATCAAGAACATATCAATCTCTGCCTTAAATACACCCAACAAACTGGCCTCCACAGCTGCATGTGGCAACAAATTCCACAAATTCACCACCCTTTGGCTGAAGAAAATTTCTCCACATCTCTGTTTTGAAATGTCGCTCCTCTATCCTGAGGCTGAGCCCTCTTGTCCTAGGCTCGTCCACCATGGGAAGCATCCTTTCCATATCTACTCTGTCTAGGCCTTTCAACATTCAAAAGGTTTCAATGGAATCCCCCTTCATCCTTCTGAATTCCAGCGAGTACAGACACAGAGTCATCAAACATTCCTCGTATGATAACGCTTTCATTCCTGAAATTATTCTTGTGAACCTCCTCTGGACCCTCTCCAATGCCAGCACATCTTTTCTAAGAGGAGGTGCCTAAAACTGTTCACAATACTCAAGGTGAGTCCTTACCAGTGCCTTATAAAGCCTCAGCATCACATCCTTGCTCATGCATTCTAGACCTCTTGAAATGAATGTTAACATGGCATTTGCCTTCCTCACCACTGACTCGACCTGCAAGATAACCTTTAGGGTGTTCTGCACAAGGACTCCAAGACTCCCTTTGCATCTCAGATTTTTGGATTTTCTCCCCATTTAGAAAATAATCTGCACATTTATTTCTACTACCAAAGTGCATGACTATGCATTTTCCAACATTGTATTTCATTTGCCACTTTCTTGCCCATTCTCCTAATCTGTCTAAGTCCTTCTGCATCCTACCTGTTTCCTCAACATGACCTGCTCCTCCACCAATCTTCATATCATCTGCATACTTGACAACAAAGCCATCTATTCCATCATCTAAATAATTTATATACAGCATAAAAAGAAGTGGTCCCAACATCGACCTCTGTGGAACACCACTAGTTACTGGCAGCCAACCAGAAAAGGATCCTTTTATTCCCACTCACTGCTTCCTACCAATTAGCCAATGCTCTTAACCATGTTAGTAACTTTCCTGTAATACCACGAGCTTTTAACTTGGTAAGCAGCCTCATCTGTGGCACCTTGTCAAAGGCCTTCTGAAAGTCCAAATATTACAACATCCACTGCATCCCCTTTATCTATCCTACTTGTAATCTCCTTAAAGAATTCCAACAGATTCATCAGGCAAGATTTTCCCTGAAGGAGACCGTGCTGACTTTGTACTATCTTGTTTTGTGTCATCAAGTACTCCATCATCTCATCCTTAACAATGGGCTATAACATCTTCCCAACCACTGAGATCAGGCTAACTGGTCTGAACACAGTATGCCAAATTCAGCCTCACCAATGTCTTGTACCAGAAAAAAAGTTTATAAAGCAAGCAGTTTATTTGATGCTGCTAATTTCAACAAGTTTTTAAATAATATGTGAATAAATAAATAGTCAAGGTATGTTACATTGGTATCTATGCTCTCAGATTTCTTTGTATCTCCATTACACTAGGATGGTGGATATTAACATTAATTCAACTCATGAACTCTTGATGTGTCTCCTGGGCAGCTTTTAAAGGCTGGGATTTGAGCAAAGCATTTCCTTCTCATTAGACTGTTCTTTTCTGGTATTAAATACTTTGTTCTATATTGATGGACATGTTTAATGTGCTGCTTTAGAATGCACAAATCTATAAACGTTTATAGGAAGCTGTAATTACTGAAGTCCATGAGCTGATGTATGTAAATCTTTAGCTGTAAAACACACTTGGACCACATATAGTCCATGTGGAAACAATGGAAACTCATTAAAACACCAGCACTTCAGGAAGGAAAAGAATGGATATGTTATCAATGGCTGCAAACACCTGATTTTTATTCTGAGCTTTTTATCCAAGAAATCATAACTAAAGCTGCCAGCACATTAATGTGTAAAACATTAAGCTTTTAATATCCGACTATAATGATTCTTTAATCCAGCATTAACTTTTAAAAGGATTTTGTATATTTTTAAATTTTGGAGCTAAGTAGGATAATTTAAACAGAAGCTAAGTTTATCTACTTTCTGCTTGTCTGCTATATATTTATTTCTGTGAAGTTATACCTTCCTTTTCTTCTAGTTTACGTGCAACTGTTAGTGTTTTCATCGTCATATGGTCTCCTGCCTGTTCCTCCTGTGTGCCAGTCCAAGTAAAAATTACATTTGGGTTCTACCAACTACAGTAATTCCACCCTCATTAAAATTTTGCTATCTGATCCAAGAGGCCATGACATGTCTGATTTCCAGGACCCAATTGTGTCACTGAATCCTCAAGTTCTTGATGACAGAATGCCTCTCAGATACATGGCCCAGGGATTCATTAGAGGATTAGCATCTACAACACAAGCTGTCCATGACTAGTTTGGCCATAACAATGCAATTCTTCACCAGCTGGTGTTCGTTCCAAATTGTAAAATCTGACTGGGGAATAAAAATAAATACTTTCCTTCAGTTGCTAGAAATAGAACCTTAAAATACTGACACTGCTACCCAGATGGGTGACCCAGCCCAGGTTACATATTCAATGTCCTACAAATTATTGGATCCTATTGGGTGACTCTCATTGGCCAGATAGTTCAGATCCTGCTTTGCATGTGAATATGGGATGATGATGATCACTGTGTCATTATCCAGCAGTGAGATACACTGAAACTAATCTGCCTCAGTTGGGACTTCGGCATCGCCCATTTATTGGATATTAATTTTTTTAAATAATTTTTTTAATTGAATTTTCAAATGGTTACAGAAGGAAAAAAATTATCAATCCTTCACCCCTCCCCTTAACCCCTCCCCCTAACATATCCCCGTAGAAAGAGAAAAAGAAAGAAAATGCCTGGATATCGGAAGATCCCCACATGCTCCATGGAGTTCATAATAGCTTTAGTATATATATTTCTTTCTTTCCCAAAATAACCAATAATTTTATCTTTGGAGCACCTATATATTTAATCCTATCTTTTGTAAATAAGGGCGCCAAATTTTCAGAAATATTTCATATTTATCTCTTAAATTATAAGTAATTTTTTCAAATGGAATGCAGATAAAAGCTATATCTATTTTCATTTTATTAATGTATGTTAAAATTTTTCTTTTCACCGGTCCATTAAGTCCATTAACATTAAAACTTTAAAAATTCAGTGAATTAGTCATTATTTTTAACAGGGTTACTCCAGTCTATAGTAATACCTAACTTTTCAACTTTCGTAGTACCTTGGGGAATCTTTTAAAAATTCTCCGTGTTGCTATGTGTCTTCCCCCCCCCCCCCCGATTGTCCAGGCAAAGAAAGAAAGATTAAAGAAAAATAGATTATAAAAAAAAACAAAATACCCCCCTACTAATGTTGTGAATTAAAAAAAAACTCAACATTACCCCCCTCCGTTGTACGGGTCATGGCAGTCGCCATGATTACACACGTGAATCCCATAGCAATCGATCCGAAGTTCCCCCAGCTCCCCCGTAACATTAAAAAGTATATATAAGAGAAGAAAAAATAATATCACTACTCTCAATTAATACTTCTCAGATTTTTACCTTTCTCCCCCTGTATCATATAATTAATATATTTAAATATTCTTCTGTCCTTAAACATCCATCAACTCCATTCACTGTCCCTGTCTTCATCTTTAATCCATTTCACTTTTAAATCTTTGGCTGTGGTTAGTGAATATTTGGGAGTTTTTGTGCAAATTCTTCCACATCCCGATAATCAGTAAAAGATCTTCTTTTTCCGTCATCCAAAAAAATTATCAGGGTTGCCGGGTGGCACAATATAAATTTATAACCCTTTTCCTATAAAACTTTTTTTGCTGGGTTAAATTCCTTCTTTCTCTTCAAAAGGTCATAACTTATATCAGGATAGAAAAGAACTGTTTTCCCTTCTATCATCAATGGCCTGTTTCTCTTTCTGGCACATTGGGCAGATGCCTTCAAGATCTTTTCTTTATCTTGATATCTTAAGCATTTTATCAAGATTGTTCGTGGGTTTTGATCAACTTGAGGTCTTGATCTTAAGGCTCTGTGAGCCCTTTCAATTTCAATTAACTGGGTTCCTTCTTCCATTTCCGAAATCCATTTTTGAAAAAAATTTATTGGATCCTGTCCCTCTATACCTTCTTTAAGTCCAATAATCTTAATATTATTTCATCTGCTAAAATTTTCAAGTGCATCCACTTTTTCCAACAACCATTTTCTTTCTGATGTCCAGGCAGAAATATTATCTTCCATTTTATTCACTCTATCAATGGTGTCTCCCGTTGTTTCTTCCAAGTTTTTAATTTTCTTGTCCATTTTGTCCTGTCTTTTCATCATTTTATCAAACATAATCTTCATATTTTTATTTTTTTTATTACTTTTAATGCTTTTAATTCATGCATTATTTGCACCAAAGATTTTTTAATATCTCCAATATCACCTCCAACCTCTTCCTGTTGCTCTTCTTTGTTTGTCTCTTCATCTTCGTCTGATTTATCCAGAGAATCTGATTCCACCTCATATTCACTTTCACTTTCAGTTCCGATCGTAGCTGGGATTTGTAGTTTGGGTTGCTCGTGTTTGCGCATGCCCCTTCCTTCATGCATGCGCAATTCCTGTTACTCTTTTTTTTGGAAACGGTTGATGTTGCCGCAGTTTCCTGTTCTGTATCGCCGAAGGTAAAATGCACTTGAGCCCGAGGCTCTTTCATGGCGGCCGGCCTTGATTCTTTTCCAACTTGTGTTGTCTTCAAAGTAGTAGTTTTCTTCTGCTTCTGTTTAGGAGACATATCTTAAGACAATACTGAGCAGTTTATAAGTAATTCTTAAAAAAGTATTTACTAACTTTTCTTCACTTAAATATTATTTTACTGGTTTTTTACGGGAGAGATGGATTTCCATGTCTCGATCCTACGTCACCACGTGACGTCCCCCCGGATATTACTTCTTGTAATACACTGACACACCTCTAGTTCACTTTCCTTAAAGATATTATAAAGTAGTGTGATAACATTTCTAGTGAATCAGGTTTGCTTAAATGGAGCACTGGAAATCAGGCATTGCTGTATTTAAAGGGAGCTTGAGAAATGTGGTCCTGGAGGGTTTAAAGAGGAGTGCAGGATACTGGGCCCAGTGACTTCTCAGAGAATATGGGAAACTGAATTCAGTGAAACATTTGCCAAATCTTTGGATTTCTGAACAATGGGACAGAGTTCTATTGCATCTGCATGTCTGACTGGTACTGCTTGTGCTTTTTATAATCCCCAGTTGTCTGTATCTTTAATTATCATTCCTATTTGTGTTAATCTGCCTGACTATTCTTTTCCATCAGTGTGTTCAGCTGTATCTGTGCATTGATGTGCGGCTTATGAGTTACTTAACCAAGTCAATCCATTTATCAAAGTTTCTGTGTTTTTTCCACGCAATGATTTCATGTACTGAAATTTATCATCTTCAGTTTTCTGGGAAGTGCCTTCCCTTTCAGCTTTGACATCCAAGCATCTGAAATAATGCAAATATGGCTGACAAAGTTTGCTCAGCAAGTTCCCATAAGCGACAGTCCAGTAAATTTCACTTAGTGCTGTTAATTGATGAATAACCATTAGCCAGAAATGAAGGAGAACTCCCTTACTGATGTTTGATGAAGTGCAGTGGGTTCTCGTGTGTGCAGTATTTCATCCCAAAAGTGGTGCCTGTGATAATTCAGCACTGCTTCAGTACATTGGAGGATTTTCAGCCGAGCATCTTGTGTCTCGTTCCATTCACTGAGACTAGAATCCGCCACTCTTCTGACATTCAACCATAACCAATTGTCAACTGTATTTGCTGATGTTCGGGTGACAGTGAGGCATTCCTCAAGGAAGCCTGCTCTGAAATATCTCCAGCTGCCTGCAATAGATGCTGCATCAGATCAATTAAACATAGTCAGTGCATTTGAGTAATTATTGGCAATTCTGCAGTCTTTGCAAAAGGCCTGAGGAAATGCAGGAACTAAGGGTGCAGATTCAGATTCAGTGGAACTCCATTTGTGCCTATTCAACACTTGACCAATTGGCTGTAATTTGGATTGATTCTTGCAGAGTCCTGAAACGCTCGTAAACCATAATATAGCTATCCATTCCTGTAGGAATGGGATTCAGAAGTGGCCTGGTCTCTGGCTGTTTCAGGAATCACAACAACCTGACCCTGTGAAGATAGCAGAACTAACAACAAAGCAAAACTCACTCAGTGGTTGAACAATGTTTATTTTGTCCAAAAAAAAGCATCAGAGGACTCTATGCACACAGTGACCACTTTATTAGCTTACACCTTCTTAATAATACAAATCTATTCAACCATTTAGGTGGTAGCAACTCAATGCATAGAAGCATACAGACACGGTCAAGAGATTTAGTTGTTGTTCAGACCAAACATGAGAAGAAATATGATCCAAATGACTTTGACTGTGAAATGACTGTTGGTGCCAGACAGGTGTCAGGACACTGGAGCAGGGATCCAATTGCAGACCTAGTACTGTGCACACAGTGATATTAATTGAGTAACAAATTCCGAGGTGCAAACAAAGTTAACGTCAAAGTTTAGGCAAAGATCAAAACAGCCAGAGAAATCCAAAAACCAGAATCGGGAAACACGCGGAGTCAATATTCAGACAGACAGTACAGATACAAGTGCTGGAAAAACTCAGAAAAATTCACTGGTACAATCTGGCAACAAACAGGTGAAAATACAGGACAGAAATACACTCAGCAATAAACAGAGAGGCAGATGTTAGGTGGAGCACATTGAGACACAGGTGGCAGCAATACAGGTAATCATGAGAAGCAGATGAGAGACGGACTACTCAGTAATACAGGGGCCGGAGTAGAGCAGGAGCGGGGACAAGAGCACGTGGCAATACAAAACCCCAGGCTGACAGCTAGGGGGAAACACAAAAAAAGACAGAGTTCAACTGGAGGTGCGAAAAACAAAAAAAATCCGGTGAGCTGTAGTTCTGTGAGCAAAAATGGCCTTGTTAATGAGAGTAATTCAAATAACCATACATTACAATGTGGTGTGCAGAAGATCATCTCTGAGCACAAAGCAAGTCAAACTGTGAAGTGGATGGACTACAGCAGCAGAAGCCCTCAGGAGATACATAATAAAGTGGCCACGAGCATTAAAGTTTGCCTCCTCACCAGGTTTTTAACTATCCTTGTGTAAATGAGTAACTACTTTTGCTTGATAATGTTCACCTGAAGCCTCTTGCTGCATTGAAGATGCAATTTAAGCTCTGTCTGATGAAGTACAGTAATGTTTCAAGCAGCCACAATATTGACACTTTATTCCCTAAGGGGAGAAAAACTTCCACTTGCGTTTACACTCCTCAGAAGCTTCATTGAATTTTGCACTGTGAACACTTCCAAGACCTGTCACTGCTCTAAGTCAATTTAATCAAAGTAGATATCTGTCAACCCTGAGATTCATTTTCTTGTGGGCATACGCAATAAATCCAATAACTGTACTAGAATCAATGAAAGATCACACCAACAAGATGGACAACCAATGAGCAAAAGACAACAAACAGTGCAAATATAAAAATGAAACGAACAAAGAAATAACAATAATAATAAGCAAATAAGCAATAAATATGCTATTCTGTAAAATTTCAGCTCTAAATCTATGTCTAATCAAGTCATGAAGGTATTTGTACAAGACGTTGGTGAGACCACACCTGGAGTACTTTGTACAGTTTTGGTTACCCAAAGAAGTCATTAAGCTGGGAAGGGGGCAAAGAAGATTTATGAGAGTGTTATCAGGACTTGAGGGCTTGGGAGAGGTTAGACAGGCTAGGACTTTTATCAATGAGAGTGTAAGAGCCTGAGCAGTGATCTTATTGAGGTGTAAGAATAAAATGCACACATTTCAATTTCCATGGGAATTGAATCAAAATCTTGACTGCATAGGTTGAAGGTGAGAGGGGAACAATTTAAAAGGGACTGGAGAGACAATTTCCTCACACTGAGAGTGGGGTGTATACGGAGCAGGTTGTCTGACAAAGTTGTTGAGGCTGGTACAATAACAACATTAAAAGCCAGTTAGACATGTCTGTGGATTGGGCAAGTTTAGAGTAGGGGTTCCCAACCTGGGGTTCACTGATCTACTGTGTAATGGTATTGGTTCATGTTATAAAAACAATTGGGAAACCCTGGTTTTGAGGGACGTGGGCCAAACATGGACAAATAGACAAGTTTAGGTGGTTATCTTGAGTGGCATGACTAAGTTAGTTTGAAGACCCTGTTTCTGAGCTATAGGAATCTGTCACCCTATGACTCTAATGGTGTAAGGCTTGTCAAACTGTTAACAGATTGTGCTATTAATGAACTTTTCCTCTGAATCGTTTATGACATTAGTTGGAGATGGGTCTGCTTTATTAGACTAGCAATGTAACTGTGACAGGAATATATTCATGATGTTTATTCTGTCATCACCTCCACTTGATGTTTTCCAATTTAGTTAGAGCTCTTTCAACTACATATCTTAAAACTCAAGAGATTTTGCAGATGCTGGAAATCAGAGCAACATGCAAAATGTTGGTGGAACTCAACAGGTCAGGCAGTAGCTATGGAAGGCAATAAACAGTTGATATTTTGGGCTGAGATCCTTCATCAAGACTAGAAAAGGAGGAGGAAGAAACCAGATTAAGGTGGTGTGGTGGGGGAAGGTGTGCTGTAGATAAGAAGTACAGGTGATAGATGAAACTAGGTGAGGGGAAAGGTGGATGAGAGGGGATGAAGTAGGAAACTGGGAAGTGATGGGTGGAAAAGGCAAAATGCTAAAGAAGAAGAAATGTGTTAGGGGAGGAGAGTGGACCAAGGGAGACAAGGAACGAGGTTGGGTACCAGAGGGAAGTAATGGACAGGTGAGATGAACATCTCTTAGCTATTCCTGAATTTAATTGCATCATCAACAACAACTGTGCTTTTAACTTGCAAGGCTACAAGTTCTGAGATTCCTTCTCTAAGTTCCCTGTCCACTTTTGCTCTGGCGTTCCTTAGTACCTTTAGATTAATCCATACTTTTGGTCAGCTGTCCTAATATCCCTTTGATTAGTTTGGAATCTCTAGTTGGATTGCAGTATTATTATTGACACTGAGATTATTGCAAACACTATCTAAATGAAGGTTATTATAGTTGATTTGTAAATTTGAAATGTTTGATCCACAATGACATATATAGAATGAGTTGATGGGATGGATGCACTGTTACAATCGGGAGGAGTCCAGATGTGGTTCATAATGTAATAGTTACAACTATGGTATACAGGGGGTTGGTGAAGCAACACCTAGAGTATTGCACACAGTTTTGGTCCCTTTATTTTGATTAAGGATATACGAGAAATTGAGGTAGTGAAATTAAGACTTAATAGCCTGATTCCTGAGTTGAGAAGTTTGTCCTATTGTGAGTGACTAAAGGAGTTCAATCTGTATTCTTTGGAGTCTGGAAGAAAGGGATGATCTTATTGAAACCTATAAGATGAAGAGATGCCAGAGTAAAGAAAGGCCTGGATAGAGTGAGTGAATGGGTGTGGAGTGGATGTTCCCATCAGTAGGAGAGTTTAGGATCTGAGGGCATAGCCTCAGAATAAAGAGGCATCACTTTGGAACTGGGATGAAGAGGAATTTCTTCAGCCAGAGGGTGGTGAATCTGTGCAATTTGTTGCCACAGTGGGCTGTGAAGGCCAAGTCAGTAGGTACATGTAAGGGACAGAATGGTGGATTCCTGACTGGTAAAGGGATTAAGAATTAGGGGAGAAGGCTTGAGAATAGGGTGAGAGCATAAAATGGGCCATGATTGAATAGTGGAGCAGATTCAATGGTACAAATAGCCTAATTTGCTCCTATAAGCAAGAAAGATGTTTCCATTTGTAGGAGAGTCTTGAACAAAGGGACACACTTCAAGGTAACGCGGTGGTTGTTTAATCTGAGCTGCGGAGGAATTCCTCCTTGAAGAGGATGGTTATCCTGGAGGATTGCAGTGGTTGTTACAGAGAAGGGAGATAAATTTTAGAACGATTGGACATTTGATGGTTCTGGGGAACTGTGGCAGAAGAGGTCTGAGGCAGATATGATGTGAACATATTGAATGGTTGAACAAGTTAGAGAGGCTGAGTGATCTCCTCCTGTTCCTTTTTTCTTGTGTTTAGGAGTAAAACTGGCAAAGCTTTGTTCAACCAAAGTATAGTGAAAACTTAATACTTTTGTCCCCAGTGACATTAGTGCAGGGGAACAACTGGAGCTTGTAAGTCTTTGATTAATAAGGCCTACTGAGTTGGATCAAGGTTTATTTATTGAGGAAAGACAGTTAAATGGAGTTGGAAAGGCCATCTGCATGACCTGCTAGAATGAATAGTCAGGCTGGAAGGGCTGAATGGGCTGGGCTAAAGCCCAGACCCGAGCATGGAGACCCACAATCTATGCATACACAAATGCTGGTTCCTTCATGGTACGGCTGCAGATATTAACAGGCACACGTTCTGTCCTGAGATGTGTCTCTGTTTTCAATCAACATTTATGTAAGGGCATTCAGCTGCAAACACCTCGGGTAATTACACAGAGGGATAATAGTTCCCTGGAAGGATGCTCCAGCAGTTCTGAATAACAATGCAGCAATGCACTTTAGCACAGCCTCACTTAACCCACAGTTTTCCATATGTTGAATCTGTAAGCTTCCTGGTAGAAAAGGGGCTTTTCAGTAAATTAAGGGGAAGCATCTTCCCCAGATGCCGGAACAGAAGCACCTAATCAGGTTGTTATCCTAGCCTTCATCAGTGGATGCAGTTTAGAGAGAGGGAAATAAGGGCAACAAATGAAACTTGGTTCCTTTTAGCTTGTGTACTATTGATCACATTTATTGAATAATGATGACATTCCTCACATTATAGATAGAGTCATAGAGCAGTACAACATGGAAACAGGCTCTGGCCGGTCATGTGATTACTGACCAAAATGCCCGTCCAACTAGTCCTATTTGCCTGCATTTGGTCCATATTCATCTAAACCTTTCCTATCCATGTACCTGACCAAATGTCTTTTAAATATTCCCTGTAGCCACTGCCCTCTGTAAAATCCAATATGCTTCTCAGATCCCCTGGTAAACTGAGAGCTCTTTTCTCCCAGGTGGTTGCAATAATTCTCACAGTAGTGTTCCCAAAAGATCTTGGGAACTTTTCCCTGGAACAGCATAATTTTTTTCATGATTAGTTTCATGTTTCTAGCATTTGCAGTGTTTTGATTTTCAGTTTGAGTTCTCCCAGGGCCCAGCCAAACTTATCCCTCAACAAACATCACTAAGAAGTGCTTTATTTGATCGTCGTTATGTTGGTGTTTGTGTAGGCCTGCTCTGTGCCAATTGTTTCTGCATTATAACAGTCAAAGCACTACTCCATTGGTTATAAAATCCTGGGGTTGTTCAGAGATGTGAATTCTGTCTTTTGTGGAAAGTCTGGGCAATGGTTTAAGTCTGGCTGCCACAGTGCTGGAAGCCGAGACCTTTAACATGGAGATTAGCCACAGCCATACAGCCGTGATGTGAGATAATTAACCAATTGTTTCAGTTAGTTTTCCTACACTATGTGTTCTGAAGACCCACATCCTACTTCTCTTTGAACCATTTTTTATGCTAGTTCCTGATGCCCTTTCAGCAACCCTCCTTACCTGCGTCCAGCTCCGTGTTAAGGAGCTGGAGCTGGAACTAGATAAACTCCAGATCATTTGGGAGGCTAGGGAGTGATAGATAGGAGGTATAGAGATGTAGTTACACCCAAGATGCAGGACACAGGAGACTGGGTGACACTTCAGAAAGGTAAAGGGGTTAAGCAGAGTACCCCTTTGGCCATCCGGCCATCCCCTCAACAACAGGTACACCACTTTGGATACTGTTGGGTGGGGGGGGGTGATCTAGCAGAAGAAAGTCACCGCAGTCAGGTCTCTGGCACTGGGTCTGGCTCTGTGACTCAGAAGGGAAAGAGGGAAGAAGAGGTTAGCTGTGGTGATAGAGGATTCATTAGTTAGATGAACAGAATGAAGGTTTTGTAGATGAGAATAAGATTCCCAGATGGGTGCCAGGGTCCAGGACATCTTGGATCGAGTCCTCAGTATTCTAAAGTAGGATGGTAAGCAGCTAGAAGTTGTTGTCCATGTAGGCGCCAATGACATAGGCAGGAAGAGTGACAAGTTTCTGCAAAGTGAATTTAGGGAGCTAGGTGCTAATTTAAAGGACAGGAATTCCAAGGTTGTAATCTCAGGATTGCTACTCATGCCACATGCTCGTGAGGCCAGAAACAGGAAGAGCATACAGTTTAACACGTGGCTAAGTGTAGGAGGGAAGGCATCAGACTTTTGGATCATTGGGCTCTCTTCCAGGGAAGGTGGGACCTGAACAGAAGAGACAGTTTGCGCCTGAACCAGAGGGGGATTAATATCCTAATGGGAAGGTTTCCCAGTGTTGCACAGAGTGGAGGGGGAGGGGGCCAGAGGTGGTGAAAATTAAACTAGAGTTGGAGGGGGATGGGAACCAGTGTGGCAGAACAGATAGTGAAGGGGTTGTAGAGACATGTTGTTAAGACCTCAGACAAAGTCAGGAATCAAAAGCAGAGCATGGTATGACTATTGTTATGAGCTGTGTATATTTCAAAGCAAGAACCATTGTTGGAAAGGCAAATGAGCTCAGGGCATGGATCAACACATAGGAATTAAGATACTGTAGCCATTGGTGAAGTTTGGTTGCAGGAGGGGCAGGCTTGAAAGCATAATATTCTGGGATTCTGTTGTTTTAGATGCAGCAGAGCGGGAGGGAATAAGGGAGAGGGGTGGCATTTATAGTCTGAGAAAATATTATGCCATTGCTCAGTCAGGACAGACTGGAGAACTTGACTAGTGGGGCTTTATGGGTGGAACTGAGGAATAAGAAAGATATGAGCACTTTAATGAGGCTTTATTATAGACCACCCACAGTCTTTGGGATTTTGAGAAAATAATTTATACAGAGATTGCAGACTGTCAGAAGAAACACAAGATTGTTGTAATAAGTGATTTTAAGTTTCTACATGTGTATCGACTGGGACTCACATACTGTAAGAGGACTAGACGGGATAGAATTTGTCAAATATGTTCAGAAAAGTTTCCTTAGTACACAGAAGTTCCAATGAGAGAGTGTGCAATACCTGATCTGCTATGAGGGAATGAGACAGGGCAGGTGACAGAAGCTTGTGTAGGGCAACGTTACCGGGCATCCGGTAATCATAATGCTATTAGTTTCAAAGTCAATAATGGAAAAAGAAAGGTCTGCTCCCCAGGTTGAGATTCTAAATTGGAGAAAAGCCAATTTTGATGATCAGAAAGGACCTGGCAAGTGTGGATTAGGACAGGCTGTTTTCTGGCAAAGGTGTACTTGGTAAATGGGAAGCTTACAAAAGTGAAATTTTGAGAATACAAAGCTTAGATGTGCCTATCAGAATAAAAGGTAAAGATCACAGGCACCTTGGCTTTCAAGAGATATTGAGGCATAGGTTAAGAAAAGATAGGAGGTCCATAGCATGTATAGCAGTTAGGAACAAATCAGGTACTTGAGAAATAATGTAAAGAACACTTAAGAAATAAATCAGGAGGCTAGAAGAAGATATGAGGTTGTTGCAGAAGATAAGGTGGAGGAGAATTCTAAGGGATGCTACAGATAGTTTAAGAGCAAAAAGATTGCAAGGGACAAAATTGGTCCTCTGGAAGATCAGAATGGTAATCCATGTGTGGTGCCAAAAGAGATGGGGGAGATCTTAAATCTATTGATTCAGGCGATAGACAGAGTCTTTAGAGGTGAGGCAAAGCAAGGCGATGGACCCTATACAGATTGCAGAGGAGGAGATTGGAGGATAGCTAATGTTGTTCTGCTGTTTAAGAAAGGCTTTAAAAATAAACCAGATAATTATAGGCTGATGAGCCTGATATCAGAGGTAGGAAAGTTATTGGAAGGTATCTAAAGGATGGGATACATGAGTATTTGTATAGACAGGGACTGATCAGGGATAGTCAGCATGGCTTTGTGCGTGGCAGTATGTGTCTAACCCAGGGGTGTCAAACTCATTTTAGGTCACGGGCCAGATTGAGCAAAATGCAGCTTCATGCGGGCCGGATCAGTCGGACGCGTGCGAACGCAGCTTTCATTGCCTCCGTTTTTTCAGCCTGCTCTCATGTGTCTCAGTCTCTGCTATAACTACAAAGTGTTTCACTTTACAACTTCCGTTTCTTATGAAGAAGACTGCCGAATAAACACTAAAAACCTTGAAAACCTGGTACCTGAATAAACTCAGCATTAGCCATATCATACGCCATAGGCGCTTCGATTACTGGGGCCAGCTTTAATAGTAATTAGATATTATCTCGCGGGCCAAAGATAATTCCACCGCGGGCCGGATTTGGCCCGCGGGCCTTGAGTTTGACATATATGGTCTAACCAATCTTACAGTTTTTTCGAGGAAGTTACCAGGAAACTTGATGAAGGTATAGCAGTGGATGTTGCCTAAATGGACTTCAGCAAGGCATTTGACAAGGTCTTGCATGGGAGGTTGGTCAGGAAGGTTCAGTCGCTTGGCATTCAAAATGAAGTAATAAATTGGATTAGACGTTGGCTTTGTCGGACAAGCCAGAGAGTGGTAGTAGATGAATAGTTGCCTCTCTCCCCAAGTTTCCTGGAGGTTTGTGACTGGAGAGTGTCGCAGGGATCTGTCCTGAGTCTGTTGTTGTTTGTCATCTATATTAATGGTCTGGATGATAATCTGGTTAACTGGATCGGCAAATTTGCGAATGACACCAACATTGGGGGTGTAATGGACAGCGAGGAAGATTATCAGAGCTTGCAGTAGGATTTGGACCTGCCGGATAAATGGACTGATAAATGACAGGTGGAATTTAATGTAGACAAATGCAAGGTGTTGCACTTTGGTAGAACCAACCACGGTACGTCTTAGTGAACCGTAAGACACCGAGGAGTGTGGTAAAACAAAAGGATCTGGGAATACAGGCCTCTTAATCATTGAAAGGTAGATAGTTACATAAAGAAAGCTTTTGCATTGGCCTTCATAGATCAAAGTACTGAGTACAGGAAATGGAATGTTATGTTGAAGTTGTATAAGATATTGTTGAGGACAAATTTGGAATATTGTGTGCGGTTTTAGTCACCTGCCTACAGGAGAGATGTAAATAATGTTGAAAGAGTACAGAGAAAATTTGCAAGGATGTTGCTGGGTTTGGAAGACCTGAACTATAAGGAAAGATTGAATAGGTTAGGACTTTACCCCTTGGAACGTAGAAGATTGGGGGGAGATATAATAGAGATATACAAAATTATGAGGGGTATAGAAAGGGTAAATGCAATCAAGCTTTTTCCATTACGGTTCTTTGAGACTACAACTACAGGTCATTTGTTAAGGGTGAAAGATGATAAGTTCTAAAAGGAACATGAGGGGAAGCTTCTTCACTCAGAAGGTCATATGCTTGTGGAACAAGTTGCCTGCATAAGTGGTGTGTGCGAGCTTGGTTTCAACCTTCAAGAGAATTCTGGATAGGTACATGAATAGTAGGGGTATGGATGGCTATGGTCTGGGTGCTGGTCAGTGGGACTAGGCAGTTTAAATGGTTTAGCCCAGATAAGATGATCCGAAGAGCCTGTTTCTATGCTGTACTTTTCGGTTATTCTGTGTACCATTATGCCTATCACTTCCACTCTCGTCTTTCCTCTGCCTTCCTCCACAGTATCTTTTCCAGTTTCTCCCTTCCCTTTCCTCTTACTCTACCCTCTTCAACTCTTCATTGCCCCTCTTGAGTCCTTAACACTTAATTACACACACAAACATATACATACTTGCAGGCACACAAATACCTGTTCTTTTGTAACTTGCTCCTTTTTTGCAAGTCTTCTTGTCCCTCCCTCTCCTTTTCCTCACCCATTCCCGCTCTTCTTTCCAAGAGTCCATTGGAAGCCTGATGCCTGTTTATTTCCTTCACTTCCACTTGTCATTCACTCATTGCCAGGCTACAAGAAAGCCCTGGGCTATCAGGAAGTTTTCATCCCAAAGCCTGGGATGGGCATTGTTGGTCTTTTGGGAAATGTCCGCGAAGGTTGTAATTCACTCTGAGTTATGGTAATCAGGAACTGCCATCTTAGCAAGAAAACAGAATTAATTATTTAAAATGTCTCTGAAACCTATTAGTAAAATTATTAAAAAGTTACTTATTGAGAAGTGCTGTTGTAGGAGATATGTTTGAACCAGCTCTATCTGAAACTGTCCTGTCACATTAGTGTGATGTTAGGTAGTCTGTTCATAAATCAATAGCACAGGGTCAGTCATTTGAGGCAGTGCTCCTGGATTTATAAAGCTTTACAGAGTAAATTATTTATTCTGAGTTCACCTTCAGGAGGCATTATCTTAAATCTTTTTAACTCAACATTCTCATGATGCTGAAACCATTCATGTTCATGATTCCATCTTAAAGTAGCATGCAGGTTGAAAGAATACATTTTAGTTATAGAGGGAATAAAGAGGCAGAGATGGTTCTCTTGAGTTTAAGGAAAGATAGAACAAGAGAAATAGAGAGACAGTACGGTTCAAGAGAGTTAGTGAAGGGATCCATTTTCATCAGCATCAGGAAACCAAGGAGCACAGATTTACGGCACAAGGCAAAAGGAACTGAGGGAATTTCTTCATTGTAGGGAATTGTTGACATTGTGAATTTGCTGCCTGAAATGATGGTAGAAACAGATTCAACATTACCTACTGAGATCTTGTAGGAAACTGCAGACACTGAAACATACATAAAGGGTCTCGACCCATTATGTCTTCTGTCCATTTCCCTCTACAGATGCTGCCTTACCCACTGAGTTCCTTCAACATCGTGTTTGTTATTCTGTATTGAGGGAGATGGATCAGCACTTGGCAAGGCAATGGAGGAAGAACAGAGATTGGGCAATCTAAAACAAAGCATTGGAAATCTTAAGCGGATCAAATTCTGGGACAAAATGGCACAGCCTCAGGATAGAAGAGTGTCTTTTCTAAACAGAGATGCGGAGAAATTTCTTTAGCCAAAGTGTGGTGAATTTGTGGAATTTGTTGCCACACGCAGCTGTGGAGGCCAGGTCGTTGGGTGTATTTAAGGCAGAAATTGATAGGTTCTTGAATGGACATGACATCAAAGGTTACGGGGAGAAGGCCGGGAACTGAGGTTGAGGAGAAGTTTTAAAAAAAAGGATAAGCCATGATTGAATGGCTGAGCAGACTTGATGGGTCAGATGGCCTAATTCTGCTTCACTATCTTATGGTCTTATGCTTTTAAATTGCATCCATGAGGAAAGAAACAGAGCTAATGTTTAGGTTAATAAGCTTTAATCAAAAATAATTGGATAATTTTGTCAAAGAACAGACAGATATATGAAGGGCCCGAGAATTAATCCCCCTTTGCTAATACTAATGTACCACCTGTAAGTGGGATTAATTTTTGAAGCAAGATACAATGTGATATCTTTGCTAAGAAGCACATTTACTGAACGCCACAGAGAATGAATTTTTGGGTGGTAATGCAAAATACGGACTGTGAACAAAAATAAAATTGCCGAAGGTATCTGGTGGTCAGTAGTTGGAAATGTACATACGGGTTCCTAGGACCGAGTGCAACCTCAGGATTTTGAATCATGTAGTTTATCCTCAAGAAAGGGAGGGTTAGTGTGTGGTGATCTGAGAGTTTATGGCAGGGGATGGAAATGATAATTCCGTCTTCTCCGGACAGTTGGTGAAAAATTCTGCTAACCCACTAGCTAACGTCTGACCCATTAAGGGCGGTGGAGACGTTGTGAGAAATCTTTGTCGGGTGCAGTCGGCATGCAGGACTTGATCCCATGTCTTTGGATGAAAGGCAGAAGGAGAACACATAGAAAGATAGTTGGGAAACACCAGAGGTGACAGTGCAGAAAAGTTTATAGATTCAAGAATGTTTTTTGTCATTCTCCGGGACACAAGTATAAAGGAGAATGAAATTGTTGTTACTTCAGAACCAATTCAGCATAAATAAAACACAATAAGCATAAAGAACACAATAAAAGAAACAGAAAAACACGATGAGCGACAGAGAATGAGAGGTGACCTGATAGAGGTCTATAAGATGATGAGAGGCATTGATCATGTAGATAGTCAAAGGCTTTTTCCCAGGGCTGAAATGGTTAGCACGAGAGGGCACAGTTTTAAGGTGCTTGGAAGCAGGTACAGAGGAGATATCAGGGGTAAGTTTTTTATACAGAGAGTGGTGATTGCGTGGAATGGGCTGCCAGTGATGGTGGTGAAGGCGGATACAGTAGGGTCTTTTAAGAGGCTCCTGGACAGGTACATGGAGCTCAGAAAAATAGAGGGCTAGGGGTAACCCTAGGTAATTTCTCAGGTAAGGACATGTTCGGCACAGCTTTATGGGCTGAAGGGCCTGTATTGTGCTGTAGCTCTTTTATATTTCTTTGTTTGTATTAATATAAATATTAAAGCAATACTGTTAAACTCAATGTACAAGTATCTGTTATATACGTACACCGATTGTCCTTCGATGTGTATGAGGTGGGGATGGGGTGAGATGAGTTAATGGGTGGAGGCATTCATCGGCCTGATGGTTTTGGGGAAGTAACTATTTTTGAATCTGGTGTTCCTGACATGGATGCTACGTAGCCTCTTCACTGATAGGAGGGGGATAAACAGTGGATAAGCAGGGCGGATGGGATCCTTAATGATATTGCTGGCCTTTCTCCGTCACCTCACTGTATATACTGTATGTCCTTGATGGCAGGCAAGCTGGCAGGTGGGGAGGGGAGAGAGAGAGAGAGAGAGAGAGAGAAGAAAAAAAAATCCTTTGCTGGTTCTGTCTGAGTTATAAATGGTTGGTTAAGATCTGAATCAAGCGAGAATTGCCTGACTCATAATGAAGAGGCATTGGAGAAAGGTGGGGCAGTCCACTACATCCAAGGCTAACAATAAGGCAGGGAGGAAGAGCTTACCCTCCTCATAGTCATGTCAGATGACATTGATCACAGTTGGTTTGGATCTGTAACAGTACAGAGATCTGAAGGGCCTCAAACGGGGAATTCTGGGAAATTTGCCAGATTTAAATGCATCCAAGGATCTGAAAGGAATGGGTGGTTGGACTTGGGGTTGTTCATTGAGGTGGAGGAGTCAAAGACTCTTTTTAAAATAGTGCGATGCTTGTTCGTGAGAGTCATTAATAGCAATGGAAGTGGGAGTCAGGAGAATCAGAATCAAGAGTATTATCACGAGCATGTGACATGCAATTTGTTAACTTAGCAGCAGTAGTTCAATGCAATACATAATATAGCAAAGAAATGATAAATGAAATAAAAATAATAATTATTATAAATGAACAAGTAAATCAATTACATATATTGTCTTGCCTTCTTTATAACTACATCAATATGTTGGGATCCTCTGAGATCTTGACACCCAGGAACTTGGAAACTACTCACTCTCTCCACTTCTGACCAAGTTATGTGGCAAATATATGAGGGGTGACTGATAAGTTTGTGGCCTAAGGTAGAAGGAGTCAATTTTAGAAAACCTAGCACATTTATTTTTCAACATAGCCCCCTCCTACATTTACACACTTAGTCCAGCGGTCATGGCGCATACGGATCTTGGACCTCCAGAAAGTGTCCACAGATGGGTGATTGATAAGTCCGTGGCCTAAGGTAGACGGAGATGAGTTATACAGCTCTCGTTACATGCATATCTCTTTCTACCTTAAGCCACGAACTTATCAATCAATCAATCCTGGTGAGTTAATAACTGATGTTATTAACTTCAAACTTTCTGCAAAACCACTCAGAGTTGAGCTGCATGTGCATGTAACTCATCTCCTTCTACCTTAGGCCACAAAGTTATCAATCACCCATCTGTGGACACTTCCTGGAGGTCCAAGATCCGTATGCTCCATGACCTCTGGACTAAGCATGTACATGTAGGAGGGGACTATGTTGAAAAATAAATGTGCTAGGTTTTCTAAAATTGACACCTTCTACCTTAGGCCACAAACTTATCAATCACCCTCATATAGCAGAGAAAGCCCTGAAGGAGAATGATGATGTGGAAATTGGTGTTAATGTGGATCTAGAACCTACCTGTACATGGCTAGAATTCTGAACTTGTGATCGACTGATAATTTTGTTCAGGCACAACACAGAATGACAAACGCTTGATGCAGAGAAGGGAAATGTGGGTGAAGTACAATAGAAAGGAATGATTATGACAGTGTGTCCTGTGGTTGGGATGATAAAAATAGTGAGACCAAGTGAAATGATGTATGAAAGGTGTGTGATACTTAAACAGGGAAGGCAATGAACTTGGACCAGGTGGAAGGTGAATCAAGATGGAGGTGGAAATCAACAGGGTATGTGAAGTCATTCAGCACTAGGCTTGAAAGAGGAATCTAGTTAAGATGTCTCGGGAAGAACAGTTTTATGACACTTGGATGGGCAAGACCAAACAATGATTTTAAATAAATGTCATGCAAGAGAAACAAAATCTGATTCCTTAAATCACCACAGACTCAATCGTTATTAGCTGCTTTTTTTCAGTCAACTCCTCCTTTTATTTTTAGGCCTTCATACACTCACTAAATTAAACCTGTAAGTTGTAATAAAATGTTCACCGAAGCCCATGTACACCATAGAAAGTGCTGACTTATCACTTTGGATTTATGTCTAACTCCCAGGAATTCTTTTTTTTAATTAAAATCAATAAGAGAATTGTTGGGCCTACAGAATACATATTTGTTAAATATGGATTTATGACTCTGACTTCAGTTGCCATTGATTTTGGGAGCCTAACAGCTGGATAAGTATTAAAAAAATATTTATTACACTTCAATGAACATTACTAATTTAGGCTTGAAAGAGGTGCATAATCACAAGCTGGCTACCTCTGTTGTGTACTATATTACAGCTGGATTCTATTAATAAGTTGACCTCATCATAAAATGATTCATCATAACCCACTGAAGTGTTGAATTGATGAAGTCTGCAGCCCTTTGAGGGAAATTTGATCAAGCTCCCATCTCTTCTGGTTTGTACTGGCAAATCTCAGATTCTTCTCAAAGAAAGAAGAAGGTATACTGATGATATCCTTGCATATATTTCTCCCGTGACCAATGCTACCATAGCTCTGTGTCATTGCTCTGTGGGGGTGAAAAAGCTGCCATATTTGATTGTGCACACTTGTGTTCAAGAGGTAATGCCTGGAAACATTATTAAAATGACATATAAGCTCTGATAACATTATCTTTCTCATGTTCAATGTAGGGAACTGAACTAAACGATGACCGGACACCATCAAATGCTACCGTCTCCACCACGTTTAATATCTTGGTCATTGACGTCAATGATAATCCACCAGAATTCAACCGTTCTGAATACAATGTCCGCATTACAGAACTGGCCCAGGTGGGCTTTGCTCTCCCACTCTTCATCCAGGTGCAAGACAAAGATGATGTAAGTACAGAAGTCCAACTGATGAAACTCCCAACTACCCGGAGTAGGACATTGATGCCCCTATGTTGTGAACTGTAAACCCAAGCCAGTTTGGATCCCTCTTAATTTAGAAGCCAACATATTACGCCCATGGGTCACACAATGGTACAGCTTTAGAGATGCAGAGATCAGGATTTAATCCCAACCTCAGTGCTGTATGTGTGGAGTTTGCATGTTCTGTCTGTGACTGTGTGGGCTTCCTCTGGGTATTCCTGAATGTTAAAAGACCACTTTTACATTGCCCCAGGTGTGCAGGTGAAAGGTAGAATCTCGTGATACTAGAGACTGCAGATACTTGAATCAGGAGTGACAAGCTGCCGGAGGTACTCAGCTGGGCATGCACCATCTGACAGGATGGGAAGGAATTGTTGATCTGTCTGGTCCCCCTAGATATGGGAGGAATAAAGCTGGATTTGAGTGAAAATTGGAGTAAATTGCGTAGTTGACTGTCCATGTGGAACTGTGGCTGAAGGTCGTGTTTCTTTGACTGTACTTAAGGCCATGCTTCTAAAACAGCAGCATGTTAATTATGTTTATGAGGAATGCTATCTGATAAAATTTGACATTAAACAAGCTGATTACACAGATTAGGATCAAATGTAGGCTACTGAAGGAGCTACTGAAAATACAAGAGAGAAGTAGATAGGCAGAGAGATTCAGAAATCAAAACAGAAAATGCTGGAACGCTCAGCAGGTTAGTTAGCATCTGTGGAGCCGTGGAGAGGCACTTCCCTTGGCGAAGAATCAAGGTGCCCTCTGGGGTCTTATTTCTAAACTAATATGAGCTTACATTTGGATAGTTGATCAAAAATTTAAGCATGATTGACTGGTTACCACTGAATAAAAACCTTCCCTTGCCTGTAAAATGATTGCATAAATGGTCCTTCCATCAATCTCCTGCCTTTCAGTGTGTTTCTCCCCCTCTATATCTGATGCTCTGTTTTGAAAATGGTTCTTTCAATAGCTTGTCACCTCCTCCAGGAGATTAAGTTGCTGGGAATCTGCAAAGGTGAATAGTTGTATATCGATCACCTGGGCAAAAACTAGGTTCTTTGGCATTTTTCTGTTCCTTCACAGTATTGCATTACCGTAGTAATTCACCTCCCAAATTCAAAAGGCATCACTATTTTTTCCTTCAGTTACCTCCCCTAGCTTCTGCTATCAAGTGCCAATATCTCATCTTTCAAGTGTCCTGAAATATTTTAAACACGGAAGCTTTTGTACAAACACGAACAAATCCTTTGTGCATCACTGCTTCTCACAGCACAAAAAATACGCCAATTGGACCATGTTGGTGTCCACCCTCCTGACAAATCTCCTTCCTCTTATACTCATACAGCACAGAAATAGGCCATTCCCCCCATTACATCCATGCTGACGGTTGTGCCCATCTCACTCATCCCATTTATCCACATTAGGTCCATAGCCTTCTGTTGCCTTGGTGATGTTGTGTTGATGCTTCTTGTGGGGAATCTACTTTCACTGCTTCCTCAGGCAGCTTATTCCAGATTCCAACCACTCTCCATATGAAAAAAAATTAAACCTCAGACCCCCTCTAAACTTACTACCTCTCGCATTAAACCTGTGCTCTTTGCCACCTCCCACCATGTGAAAGAAATGCTTTTATTTGCCTTTTTATTCTCCCTCTTTGTAATGTATTCCTCTGAAATTTGAACAAGTATAATGTAGAATATGATTTCAAGATAGGAGAATGAACAGGTTAATTATATTTCTCAGTCATGTTGGTTCCAAGTGTATTTATGGTGCTCTGCTTTCTGCCATATGCCAAAATTGTGTTGGTTGCCGGGTTAGTTGGCCACTGTAAGGTGATGGGGATATGAGAGGGAATTATGGGATGTGTACAGATGGGTACTTGATATGGATATAGTGGGCTGCAGAGCCTGCTTTCATACAGTATGACTCTAAACTGTGTGACTCTAAACTGTTCCCCCCCCACCTTTATTTGCTATATCTGAATGTTTCTGATTGAGAAGCTGGGGGGGTGGGGGGAACAATCTCTTCTGTTGAACCTATATAAAACAGTTCCTTGAGTCACAGGGTAATAGGCCAATAAAATTCCACTGCAAGCATTGGTATGCTGTTTGCCTCCTGGGAAAGTTGTAGTCAAACTCAATTGGCTTATTATTGTCACATATACAAAGGTACAGTAAAAAAAAACTATGTCATGCTGACAGATCAAAGTTCAAAGTATATTCGTTATCAAAGTAGCATATATTGATGTACGAGATCCATCTCCTTACAGGCTGCCAGACGACAAGAAACCCAAAAGAACCCATTAGAGAAAAATCCAACAAACTCCCAATGTGCAGAGAGAGGGAAAAAAAACACAAATTGTACAAACAATAAAAGCAAGCAAACAGTATTCAGAATAAAGTGAGTCTATAGACACAAAGCCCAGAACAGGTGGAGCAGATGCACAGCCTCATTCGCAGTTCATCACATAGCAGGACAAAGCATCATGCAGCCCACAGGCTTGAAGCCAGGAGCAGGCCCACACCCTCAATCACAGTGCAGCGGAGAACAGAGCAGTGAGCCGAATCAGCCCAAACCTCGCCTCCAGTCCCGACGTCCTGCCATTTCAATCCAATTGGTCCAGTGTTTTCAATCATCCAACCATCTAGTTATTCCTCGCTCTAAGACGCGGGTCCTGTCGCATCAATGCACTCTGGGGCCTCGACCCTGCTGCCACATTCCGGCCCATACCCGGCCTTTCAAAATCGGCTCGGCGCTTAATTCGATCAAACCTTGCTCTCGGTTTAGGTGGATGGGCTCCAAAATTCCTCTGCTTTGCTCGATCTCTGACTCTGTCTCGAACATGCCTCGACCTTGTTCTGCCCAGTTCTCCTCGAGCATATCTCGACCTCGCTAGCATCCGCATGCCTCGACCTTCAAGTCAGCCTCGCCTTCGTTCACCTCTTCATTGTTTGCAGTGATCGTTTACCATAATTTTTTTTTACAGAAAAGTGTTATTAATAAAATATTTAGTTGTGTTTCTTGCTTTGAGAGCCACCAGTAAGTTGTCACTCGTCTTCAGCAAGGCCATCTTAAACTGGAAATTATTACACAGTGCATTGAGATAGTGCAAGGGAAAACAATAACAATGCAGAATCAAGTGTTACAGTTAAACAGAAAGTGCAGTGCAGGCGGACAATAAGGTGCAGGGCTGTAATGTGGTACATTGTGAGTTCAGGAGTCCATCTTATTGAAGTACGGGACTTTATTCCTCACTCCCAGTCATTTCCTAGGAAGCTAATTTGCCTAGATTGGTAACAGCAAGAGTCAACTCCTTGAGGATATTTGGAAGGGATTCGGTGTAAATAGTTGAGTTTACTTCTTCACCTTATCTTGTTTAAATACAACCAAGTATGGTTCCTATGGCGACATTGGGATGGGGAAATACAGCACAAGGTTTTTCATTGAATCATTAAGCAGACGAAGTTAATGCTGAAGATAAATAAATTGATCCACAGTCTGCTATATAACATATTCATGCCAAACATACATTTTACCATATAGGTTATTTGTTTTAGACTTTAAACAAAGATATCAGCAGTATTATAACATGCCTTGGGATCCTGGTAATGAATTTGAGTGAAATACACCAGGCACAGTCTAAAAAGTCCAAGCCACTAAAATGTTAACTCAGAGGAAGTCAGTCATACTCTGACTCTGTCAACTTTGGCTGCCCATCTTTCCACTTATCCTTTGGAAATTTGTTTACGGCATCTCAGGCAGCTGTTCAGGTGCACATGAGCAGATCTCTGCAAGCAAGATTTAATTCGGCAAAGACTGCATGGCGATGTACCAAGAAATAGATTGAAAGGGGCGAGAAAAATCAATGGCTTTAGCCATCAAGCAGAGATAAGCTTGGAAACCTGTTGAGACTGATTGATCACTCCTGTATCTGTCTATGTGGAACTCAAGCGATAATTCAGAGGGCGACAACAGGACAAGAGAAATAGCAGAATTGTAATGATTCTTTCAGTAAGTTTAACTGTTAGAGTAGGACTTGGAACACTTGCTCACTTCATTGTCTTTTGCTGATCATTTCTGTAAACCATATAACCATATAACCATATAACAATCACAGCACGGAAACAGGCCATTCTGGCCCTCCTAGTCCGTGCCGAACTTTTAATCTCACCTAGTCCCACCTACCCGCACTGGGTAGGTAAACTGGTGGATTCAAACCCAAAAAGGAATGCTTAGTATTTTTTTCTAAATTCCCTAACTAAATGTTACAACACATTTTAAAGCAGTAATTATGATCCCCTTCTGTTCACCATTTCATGATATTTCTTTTGTCTGTTTAAATTCCTGACATGGTCCCAAAGATGTGGATCAGGTGATCTGCTGCCTCTCTGCCATTGATGGCACTCATGAACTTCTACTGTTACTTGTCTGTTCCTCCAAGCACTCATTGAATTGTTGGGTCACATCTGAGAGATGAGCAGCCTCCTCTTTAGGAACACGTAGGCTTAAAATGTTTCTGCAGCATCTTCAGAGGTGGAGAGTGAAGGTTGGGAGAGTGGGTGGTGAAGTGGATGTCCAAAGTTCAAATTAAACTTATTATCAAAGTTACTTACATGATACCATTTACTACCTTGAGATTAATTTTCTTGAAGGTATTTACAGGAAAAAAGAAATACAATAGAATTTATGAAAAACTCTCCATAAACAGGTGTAAAGATTAATAACTGATATGCAAAAGAAGACAAACTGTGCAAATAAAAAAATAATACTGAGAAAATGAGTTGTAATTAAAAAATAATACTGTAAGAATGAATTACAGGATGAATTGGCAGAGAGAGGTGTTGTGGAAGGGCTTATCAGAGTTTAATATACATAATATGTAGGAGGAAAGCTAATGTTTTGGGTAGGATATCACTCAGGTGTCGGGACAGGTTTGGCGAGTTGGTCCAGAGAGAGTGGGAGAAGGCACAGGAACCATGGAGTTGCCAATAAAGGACAAATTTTTGGGTGGGGCGTGTTGTATTTAGGTCTGTATGTAGCGGGGATCTCGGAGCAGCGAATATCTCCTATATCCATAGACTTTACATGACATGCATATTAAACCTGTGAAAGAGCAAGAAGAAAATCTAGTACAGTGGACAATTACTTGTTCCTGGAAACAGGCCAGTAAATGTTAAAGGCAGCCTGTTCTGAGAAAATACATAAGAGCCATTTGTTTCTCTCAAAAAAGCTGTCTGCTTGCTCTTTAATCTAGAGGACAAGCATTTCCTTCTCCCATATATCCAGGAGATGATCAGATGTACCCTCTGATTGCCATCATACAATCCTTTAACCGCAGTGTTTAAATGGGTATCCCTCTGGCTCCTGTCTGTCTCCAGCAAGACTACGTTCTGGGTTGAAGCAATGGCAGGGATAGGGACTTGAGATTCATGAAGCCATTGTGCCAGTAATAGCTCATTAAAAGAGCCATTTGAAGTTGCAGTTGCTGGCACTGTGAAATTTGCCAGGGCCAAGTTTGGTCCTGAGTAGCCCATGCTAGACACTGAGTGGGACTCAAGGACCTTTCAGCAGCTGAGCAAATCCACTCCTTCCTCCACATCCTCAGCTACAACCTTTGTGGGGTGACCAGACTTCATTAGGGTGAAGCTGATGATTACACCCTTCTTCACCTGGATCCACCCATCACGTGCCAGCTCCTGCTCCACCTCTTCACCTCACCTCACCTCGTTACACTAGCCTCTACCTCCCTATCTTCCAGTCCAGGTGAAGGGCCTCAACCTGAAACGCCAACTCTATATCCTTCCACAGATAGTGGCGCTGACCCAGTGAATTCCTCCAGTATTTTGTCTTGTATTCTGCAGTCTCTTGTATTTCAACAATTACATTTTCTGTTGCTCCTTCTAAATATTTGTCCTGGGAATTCCCATCCCTCCACATTACCCCTCTGTCCTTAGAGATAAGTGGGAGTCCTGTATTAACATCCTGCTTAACTGAGAAGTTACATTTGAGATGTTGGACAAAGTCTAATGGAGGACATTTGACATGAAGTGTTCTGGTGGTGGAAAGTTGTGCTTGTATTTACTGTTGGTGGGCACTTTGGTTTGTAGAGATTGCCCATCTGTCAGCAGGTTGACTGAGTATTGTACGATAGTGCCTTTGATAACAGTTTGAGCATCCAATTGCGTTGTGGTCTCCAAGCTTGGTAATGAGTAGATGGGAACAATCGTGAGATCAAGTGCCGACTAGATGGCCACTTGGCTGATCTCTGCCCACAATAGTCAACTGCTGCACCCGGTTGCTAGTCATTTTAATTCTCCTTCCCATTCCCACACCGACCTGTCTATCCTCATCCCCCTCTGCTCTCAAGCAACCTAGAAGAACAGCACTTCATGTTCACCCTGGTCATCTACAATCCAACGGCATGGATATTGAGCTCTTCAATTTCACCCTGCTCCTCTTCTGACCCTTTCTCTTTCTCCTTCTGATGAAAGACTGTGAGCTCAAGCGGCTCTGAAAGGTGGAGCAAGGCAGAGGTTTTCTCTTTGGAGTGAATGAGGATGAGAAACGACTTATAGAGGTGTATAAGATTATAAGAGGCATTCAAGGCCAGTGCTTTTTTCCAAGGGCAGAACTTTTAAGGTGAGAGGAGGAAGGTGGAGCTATCAGAGGTAGGTATTTTACACGGAGTGGTAAGTGTCTGGAATGCAATTCTGTGAGCGGTGGAAGAGGCTGATACATTAGGGACATTTAACAGACATTTAGATGGCACACGGATGAAAGGAAATTAGAGGTTATGGGCAATATAGGGAAAGATTAGATTGATCATGGAGTAGGTTTAAATAGGGATTAACAACATCTGGACCAAAGTACCTACTTCATGTACAAGGGTCCTTCCAATCAAGCCCCTTCTCTCCACCACCCTTCCTAAACCACAAGCTCCCAGTATCGTTCTCCTCCCATACCAACTCCAACTGCCCATCACCTATGCACACTTTCATTCAGTCTCCTACTCACTTCCCCACTCTCCAATTATCCCACCATCCTTTCCTTATCTGGTCCCACTCATCACCTTACTTTGTTTGAATCAGATTTCATAATCTATAGCCCTTTGTCTGCATTTAACACCTCCCAGCCTCTGTTGCTATCTCCTTATCTCCTCCCCAGTCTGTCTCCATTGGCCACACAATGCCTCTTCAACTGGATCTACCTATTGCTTGCCAGTATTTGCTCCCTCCTCCATCCCAGCACCACTTTAGACTGGCTATATCCCCTCTACACTCTCTGTTTCCTTCCACAGACGTTGCCTGTCCCGTAGAGGTCCTCCAGAGTTTGTGTTTTGCTGGCGTTGTATCTTTTCGCTATGCTTGGGTGGACTTTTTTCAGGGGACCAGTGTCTTACAACACTGAATTGGGCACTTCAGCCCACCATGTTACTCCACTGACAAGCACACACATACATGCTATTCTCCTCACATTCCCATCAACTCTGCCCAAATTCAGTCACTCACCTACACACTAGGGCGATTAATCTGAATCAGAATCACATTTAATATCACTGCCATATGCTGTGAAATTTGCTGTCTTGTGGCAGCTGTACAGTGCAATACATTAAAGAAGCTATAAATTACAGGAAGAAATTATGTTAAAATATTAAATAAATAGTGCAAAAAGAGAGCATAAATAAAGTGGTAGTGCTTGGTTCATTGTCTGTTCAGAAATCTGAAGGAGGAGGAGAAGAAGCTGTGCGTAAACAACAGCCAATTAATCTATCAACCTGCACATCTTTGAAACATGGCTGTAAACTGGAAACCAGATCACCTAGAGCAGAGGTTCCCAACCTGGTGTCCACAGACCACTTAGTTAATGGCAGAGGTCCATGCCATAAAAATGGTTGGGTGTCCATGACCTAGAGGGAAATCCAGGTGGTATCATGGAGAATGTGTAAATTCCATGCACACAAGCACCTGAGTTCCGGATTGTACCCAGAGCTCTGGAGCTCTGAGGCAGGAAGTCTGCCTGACTTGCCATGGTACTGAAACCATAAAGTCAGCAAGCACAGATGATCTCACCTGCAGCTGAGAGGAAACCACTGCACCATATATCCTATGATCTACTCAGTTTTCATTGAATTGGGTTTGATTTGTAGGCTCTTTGTGCAGTGTTTCAGGAGGTTACTTTGATGTCTTACTGTAACATGCAGAGTTGAATTCATTGCACTCACTACACTGTTAAAACAGTAACAGGAGTACAGAGGTTTGCTTTGACTCCATCATAGTGATTATTCAACTTTAAGCCTTGTTTCTGTGAGGTTGTGAAGTGTTGGGCAATCCTCACCCTCCATTTGTCCCTTGTGCCTCCAGATCACAACAAGCTCACTGTACCACTGTGGAGGGCTACGACTGATATGCAAACTCATGATTTGATAGCCTAGGTAATGAAGAAACTTTGGCAAAAAATATGAAGAGGAAGTAAAAGTGATAACTCAAGTCTTTGACGTGTTCATTGAGAGTGTGGCAAAGAGTCAGCAGTTCACAACATCTCTCTCATCAGAGAAATCCCTGAACAGCCAGCTGAGCCACTGAATTAACCTCTTGCTTCTTTGGTCCTTGTTTTCTGTATCTATGGGTCAGCTGCTGGAAGCAGGAGCAGAAATGGGTTGTACACCCCCTACAATTATTCAGTAAAAACACAGCTAATTCAATGCTCTTGCCGATTCCCTTAATCATTTCCTTTCAGCTCCCAGTGAGAAATCTGTGTGATACACGACACTCCAGTTGAATGTCTGTTTGACCATTTATTAGTTTACTTTGCCAATCATCAATGGTGCTTGGTGAGGGAGGCACTGCTTTGGGCATTGCAACAGGGTAGGTAAGAGGAGAGGCATAATGAAAATGATGGGTTTTTTTTAGGGTGATTTATTAGCACTGGGAGCAAATTAATTACAAATTGATGGTTTCAAAGGTCTAAGACTGTTAAATTAAAATTCTTGAGTGCATTCTCATTCCTGTGGTCTGGGTAGTCACATCAAGTGGCTTACTGTGCAATTTCAGAAGGTGCTTAGAAATCAGCCAGAATGATGTGGGTTAGGAGTCTCCCTCCTTCCTTCCCTGCCCTGCCCTCTACACTCCCACACTCTGTCCCCCTCTCTGTCTCCTCTTTCATCCCTAGCTCCCTCTCCTTTCTCCCTTTTTCCCCCTCTCTCTCAATCTCTTCCTCTTTCTCTATCTTTTCTCTTTCCCTGTGTCTCTCACAATCTTTCTCTTGCTCAATCTTGTTCTGTCTGCCTTGCTGTTTTGCACTCTCACCCTCACTTTCCCTCGCTCTGTCTCACACTCTCCCTTGCTCTCTGTCGCATTGCATCACTCCTTAACGCCCCCTTCCTCTTGTGCACTCTCTCTCCCTTGCCTTCTCTCCTTCCCCTGCACTTTCCCCCTCCCCGCGCTCTCCCACTGCGCTCTCCCCCATGCTCTCTCCCACACCCCCTGCGCTCTCTCCCTCCCTCCCGCGCTCTCTCCCCTCTCCCATGCACTCTTTTCCCCACGTGCTCTCTCTCCCTCCTCCGCTCATGCTCTCTCTACCACCGCATGCTATCCCTCTCACAACTGTACACACTCTCTCGACCCTTGCCCAGACATTAAGACCATGTTGTACATGTTCTCACGAATGCGGGCTTCTCTCACTGCGTTTCATTTTGACTTACTGTTTTCCAGAGTGCTGCTTTTTCTTTGTGCGTGTGCAACTGTGACTTACAAATCACACCCTGACAGCTGGCTTGCTCCCTGCTGTTGATGAGGTAGAAATTCTCATTGACGAGCCACCTTGGTAGCCTGTGCTGCCCAAGGCTGGAGGCCCAGAGACAGCCTAGTCACAGTCAGGCAGTTTAGCCATTAGTGGCACTCGATGCATGAAATTGGACACCGTTTCCTGATGGTTTCCACTTGATTCCGAAGAATTCTGATTATACGCTGTTAGCTTGTGCCATTATGTTGCATAATTCTGACATCATTTTTGTTTCCTTCCTCACCACCCTTCCCATCCTCCAACCTATTGCACAGGCCCTGTGATTTCTGCGCTCAACCTGTTGATCTTCCACAGTTCCAAGTCATTATAACAGAACCTTGTCTTTACTCCTTCCCAGATTCCCAACAACATGTTTGACGTCCAGCTCATCGGGAACAATTCAGACCACTTCACCATTTCCCCGACTTCCAGCCAGGGGAAGGTCGATATCCGGATGCGAGTGGCTGTGCCCCTGGATTTCGAGCGCATTGCTCACTATGAGTTCTCTGTAAGTTGTCTTGGTTGCACCCCACTTCTGGAACAATGTCTTGTTAAAGGGGGGAAAATCATGCACAGGCACGCAGTTTTGAAAATCAAAAGTCTTGTCATTTTGGAATCATCAGCCTCCTTACCTGAACCACTCTGCCTGCATTCAAATTCTTCAAGCCTCAGGCATCGCCCTTTCAGTAATAAAACCAGAAACTTCTGGAAGTACTTAGCAGGTCAGGTAGCATCTGTAGAAAGTGAAACAGACATTATATTACACATCTGAAGCATCTCATTGTATCTTAAGCAGCACACACAAAATGCTGAAGGAACTCAGCAGGATATGCAGCATCTATGTAGGGAAATAAACAGTTGACTTTATAGCCTGAGGTCTTTCGCCAGGACTGGAAATGAATGAGGCAAAAGCCAGAATATGGATTCTTGTTAATTTTGTTACATTGGTTGCCCTACCTGCCACATTCTTCCAGCATTTTCAGTGTGTTGCTCACGGCTTCCAGTATCTGTTGAAGTTATGTGTACATCTCATCAAGATTCAGAGTTGGGCCTTAGGGACACACTAACAGTTTCTGCATGCGAGTCACTTTATTCAGATTCAGTTTATTGTCATTTAGAAACCACAAATGCAATGCAGTTAAAAAATGAGACAATGTTCCTCCAGAATGATATCACAAAAGCACATGACAAAACAGACTACACCAGAAAATCCACATAACGTTTGGCAATCCCCAATCCAGAGTCCGGAGAGGCTGCTGCGTATTAATATTGTGCTACCATCTTAGCGCGTTTAACGGAAAGGAGCTCCAAATCCACCAGACAAAACAAGACCAAAAACTAAAGCTACAAGACCTGCACAAAACCACATAGTTACAACATATAGTTACAACAGTGCAAACAATAGCATAATTGATAAAAAACAGATCACGGGCACAGTAAAAATAGTCCGAAGATGTTAAAAGACTATAAGTTCGAAAGAAACCACCACACAGTTTCCACAAGTCCTCAGGGTCCCGATAGACTCGCCATCCCACGCAGGCGGCAGAAGGGAGTACCCCCGCTATGGACTTCCAACAGCGCTGGACTCAGCCTCGCAGATGCAGCACACAATGAGAGCTCCGTTGACCCCAGCCTCGCAGACACGGCACACAGTGAAAGCGCCCCGACCACAGCGGACTCCCGAGTCCGTTGAACCTCTGAGCCTCCGACCATCCCCTCCGGCACAGCTTCTCCGAGCACCATTCTCTGTCGAGCGTATTAAGACGGCCTCGCCAACGGCCACCGGCAACGCGACCCCGAGGACTGGGGGCCTGTTCTCCTCAGCAGAGACCCGGATCTCACAGCAGCAGCAGCAACGAAGAAGGCCTTCCTGGAGATTTCCAGAAATGCTCCCACATCTGTTTTTCATCAGATTAGGATTGCGCACAGCACTGCGCCTAACAAATAACGTATCAGCTCTGGAGTGGCCGCTGCAAGCTGCGTCGCACCGCCATATTGGAATCTTCAGCTGGAAGCTCTAATCTCTTTTAGCCTCTTCCCATCCTGCATTTGGAGGTTCTGTTTAAGCAGAGGAAGAAGTGACCCACCTCAAAAATAACCCACCTGTTTGCACTGCTAGGCATCTCCAGCTGGCTCTCTCTGAAGTTCCCTTATTGGCTTTATCAGAACCCACTAAAGCTAAGTGAAAGCAAGTCATTGTTAATTCTGATTGACTGCTGAAGTCTTTTCATTCTCACTGTTTGACTTCCCACTGTGGACTTGCAAAGAAAGAGGCCATTCAGCCCACCACATTGACCCTGGATCTTGCTTACTGTGACTGTATTGTTGCTTCCTTTTGGTCAATGCTTATTACTTTCTTGCAGTGTAAATAGCATTCTGCTTGTTTTTCTCACAACCAAACTGAAGAAAAGCTGATTTCGGAGGTGTTTAAATTGTGGAGCTGGTTTAAAGAAGTGATTTACACAACTTGAAAATCAGATGTCCACTGTTAGTAAAAGAAGAGAAAAATCAACTTTCTTGTCCTGAGAACAAAGGGACATTCAAGTTCTCAAGTAGCCCTCAAACCAATTCTGCATTCTCCTGCCTTTTTCACATTTGTCCTATTACCTTTGCTTAACAAAAATCTGTCAGTCTCAGGTTGAATTGGCACCAATGTAATTAGATTCATAGAGTTAGACACTACAGAAACCTACCTGAGCTAGTCCTATTTCTCACATGCCTCTAAACCTTTCCTGTGCATGTACCTGTCTGAATGTCTTTTAAGTATTTAATTGTACGCGCCTCTTAATATTTCCTCTGGTAGCTCATTCCATGTATCCACCTCACTGTGTCTGGGAAAATTTGCCCCTCAGGTGCCCTTTAAATCTATCTGGCTCATTTTAAACCATGCCCTTTAGTTTTAGGCTTCCCTTCTCTGAGAAAGGGACTGCAATCAGTCATCTTACCTATGCCCCCAATAATTTTATATACATCTGTAAGGTCACCCTCTGCCTTCTATGCTCCAAGGAAGAAAAAAGACCCTTTACGGTCTCCCTTTATAGCTCAAGCCCTCCAATCCTAGTAATATCCTTTTGAATCTTTTCTGCATACTTTTCGATCTTCCTATAGCTGGACAACCAGAATGACGTACAACACTGGAGGAGAATTGCAAATTTTTATTATCATCTGCCTGTAGAAGGCTCTCCTATCTTTTCCCCTGAGAGACTTGAGCCTTGTTTTCAGATTGTGCTTCAAAGACCCAAACTCCCAAATAGTGGCAGTGGTTTCTCCCCATGCAAACCATCCAATGCTCTTAATTCCATCAAAAATTAACTTCCTAAATTCCAGGTGGTGTGTAATATTATCTTGGAAGTGGCATGAGGATGGACAATTGGAAGGGATTACGTTGGCAGAGGATATCTGTAGGAACTGAGTCAAGTCTGGGGTAGTGGATGTGTTTGGTGCTGGAAATTGGTGTGGTTGCTAGAATTGATATTCGAGATCCTGGCAATTTGCTGTTGTTTAGTCTTGTACATTTTACTTAACTGCCTTTGTCCACATTGTTTTTTTTTAAAGAGTTGTCAGGTTATTTAATTATTTATTTAGAAATACAGCATGGTTACAAGCCCTTTCGGCCCAAAGAGTCAGTATCACCCATTTAACCAACTAACCTACTAACCTGAATGTCTTTGGAAGGTGGAAGTAAACCAGAGCACCCAAAGGAAAACTATGGGGAGAATGTACAAACTCCTTACTGACAACTGTGGAATTGAACCTGGGTTGCTGGGACTGTCATGGGGTTATGCTAACCACTACAATGTCATAGTTTCATTGGGGGTGGGAGGGAAGGAGGGAGGGAGGGAGGGAGAGAGAGAGGGAGAGAGAGAGGGAGAGAGAGAGGGAGAGAGAGAGGGAGAGGGAGGGAGAGGGAGGGAGAGGGAGAGAGAGAGAGAAACAGTCTAGTTGGCCCATTGAGTCCATGCCAACCATCGCCTACCCTATTACACTAATCTTATATTAACCCCAGTTTTATTCTCCCTACTTTCTCATCAGTTTCCACCAGATTTTTACCATTCACCTATGTCCTAGAGGCAATTTACTGTGGCCAGATAACATCAAAATCTGCAGGTCTTTGAGATGTGGAAGGAATCTGGAACACCTGGAGGAGGTTTACATGGGGAGAACATGCAGACTCCACATGGACAGCACAGGAGGTCCAGATGGAACCTGATCACTGTGGCACAGTGCTCCGATGATACCACCTTGCGTAGTGGCAAATTGGTGCCTTTTCCCTGTGGTCTGTTCGTCTTTATGCTTCACTTGGGTAGCTGGGGTAATGCATTAAAGATACAGACACTGAGCATCATTTATAGAGCTGTCACTTTCAACACTTTGAATGCCAAATCTTTGGTTGTTGGGATGTTCAGCCAAGATCAGAGCACCTACACACCATTCACTAAGCTTTTCCGATATCAATTGAATTCACTCAGTTTCTGCACAGCCATACCTTGTTCAGATTTATTCCCATTCCTTGAAGACAGCATTCAGGAATCCTTCTTCTAATATTTCAGTTCCTCTCTTTCAACCTCTCTGTGGGAAAATAGGAACTGGAAAATGTAATTAACAAATTCTCTGGACTGCAAACAAGAAGCTGCAGTGGAGCGGAGAGAGCACAGAGTTTTGTACTCTGTGGAGTTTCTGTTGTTAAAACACACAGGATTTGAAAACCAGGCACCTGATTTCCAGTGAAATGATATCAGGAAGGCTAAGAGGAAGGAGCAAAATAGAACAAATCAGGGAGTTACACAAGAAACGTAATGTTCTAATGGTATCTAAAATTCAATAAAATTCCAATGGATGTTTTTTCTGGACACCAAATGGAAGAACTTAGTTGAGTTAGTTTGCAGTCTGCTGAAATCAACAGAATCCCCTTGATATGAAGTGTACACACACGTCATTCCTCGAACAACAGGACAGCTGTGAAACAAAATGCCAGCAGTGTGAAGTATGTACACAGGGAGAAGTCTCATTAGCGAGTAATTTATGTTCAGTTGCTGTGTCAGATTGAGCAACCCTTTGATTTTAAAATTCTCACCTTTGTTTAAACCCCTTAATGGCCTCTCCCACTCCTACCCTTATAATCTCTAAGGCTACGTCCACACTACACCAAATAAATCTGTAACTGAAGCTTTTTCTTTTCGCTTTTACCCTCCGTCCACACTGAAATGGCGTTTTTGTCCCCGAAACTGGAGATTTTCAGAAATGCTCTCCAGAGAGTGTAATTTTGAAAACGCCTCTTGGGCAGATCAGTGTGGATGGGGTAACCGGAGAAATTTAAAAATGCTGTCATGACGTGACTGAACAGATGGTGATGGCAGCGCGCCATTTCATTGTTTTCTTGAACGCAACCTAACAATTTCAGAACAGACGGCAACAAGACTGAAGCCAGAAGAGTTAGAAATGTACTCACCAAATACTTTGACCCATAACTTACTGAATTATAAGTATACTCACTTAGCCCTGTTTTCTGTCCTTGCTTGCATGAAGGTGGTTTACCTATTTATGCAAGTACTTCTCTGACAATAGATGTGTAACAGCCAAATGTAAAATTGTATGGAAATACAAGATAATACTGATGTAGACATGTTTTATGTATTTAACAAGGTGCTTTATTAATGCAATAGAGTTAGTCAGCATCCCTTGTTGATTCCAGTGTAGTCTGGAATCTCCACTTTGTCCGAGAGATAGCTTTCCAGAGATTATGCCTGCACCTGCAAAAGGTCAACACTCTGGAATTTCCTTGCCTGGCTTCCTTCCCCCCTTACTTGGCCTGTTTGTTTCCATCCTGTGCCACACTTGCTGGATCCATTTCCCCCCTCCATCACGGGAACTCCACATTCCCCCCCCCCACTCAAACAATCTTGCAATCATGGAACACACCTATTCTCTTCCCCAAGTCTCTATTTCCCCTTTTATAACCTGCCTAAAATCTAATAATTTGACCAAGCCTTTGTTAACCTGCCCCCACTGGTGGCATCATGCTCACAGCCACCAGCTACTTCATGAGGAGCTGGCACCAGCTGCATGTTTATATCACGGTGTGGCAACATCTGATCTCCTGTTCCTCCCGCAGACTAACCTTCATGTTCTGGTGCTATCTGGGCACCCATCCTTATTCCATTCACAGACAGTGCATTTACACTAGTGGAAATTTTTCAGTGTGGATTTTTGAGCCGTCATTAAAAGATCCAATTTCCCCGAACATAAATTGCTTATTGGCCCTCTGCAAAGACATTTAAGAGGAAACTCTCCCAAGAACTCCCAGTAATCTGTGGAATTTTGCTGTTTCAAAAATGGCTACTATATTCATCTTGTTAACAGTCACTGCTGGAGGCTTGCACAAACCAGAGTTGGTTTTTTTTTCAACGGTCTATTTTCCTTTGTGTTGCTTAATTGTTCTTTCGGCATTTTAATAGCTAGTGATTTTCAGATTTAACAGCCCGAAGTATCTTTATGGCTCATAGCTGTTAAAACATGGAACAGCTTAATAGTTCTTATTTATAAAGCAGGCATATCTGAGGCAGGCCTTGTGTCTTAATGTTAGTTGAGCAGAGATCCGTCATTAACCAATATTATGAGGCCATATGTGCACAGTATGCTTGTTTGTGTGTGGTTATAATTGCCTCGTCAACCAGTGTAATGATGTGGATAAAGGTAGACATTCTTTTAAAAGTACTGAAAAGGAGTTGTCTTGGAGGGTTGATAACATAATGATCTCTTTGATAGGACTATAATTCTAGCACAAATATTGGAACTGCACGTGAATTTACTCTGAGATAAGGCAGTCTCCATAAAACCTACAGTGCAGAAAAAAACTATTTAGTCCAATTAGTTGGAATTAATTCTCGACATGCTCCTCCTCCCACTTACCATTTCTTTCTCCTGAAATGCCTAACTACCTTTTTTTTCACCTTTTTTATCTTTGCTGTTATGGAGGGGCCTCAAGCTAAGGGGGTAGGGTCCCAAAAAAGGGAACCCCTGTGAGGAGGAACTTCTGATAAATTATGAAACTTAAGAACTCCTAACTCCAGATAGTCCACATTTGGTCTCTGTTTCTCAATTGTTCCAGGTAGTAGTGAGCTCCATGTTGTCGTCATCGAGGGCTCTTTTCCAAGTTATTCTCCAACTGTTACATAGTTCAGAAGAGATTCCGTAGATGCTGGAAATTTTGAGCAACACGCACAAAATAATGGTGTAACTCAGCGGGACAGGCAGCAGCTATGGGGGAAATAAAAAGTCGATGTTTTTTCGGTCTAACTCTTCCTACAAATAGAAATATCTGTTTGAATTGGTCCTATTAAACCTCTTTATATTCTAGAAGAACATTATCACCTCACCCCTTTTATGGAGATAGCTATTTAGTCTTTCCTGAAATCAGTGGATCATCATTGCACATCTCTTGTATTTTTGTTTCTCTGCCGTCATTGTAATACAGACCCAGAACTGCATTTAATCTGCTTGAACTGCAGTTGGTTTGACTTTGAATTCAAATCCTTCGGATGATAACTGTGCTACACGGTTTGCACTTTGGCAACTTTGTTAACCTCCTTTGGCACATTTACTGAGTTCTAAATCAGCACACTTCGACCTCAGTTGCTCCTCTTTTCCATTGTTCTTTTTAGTCTTCCAAGTGTTGCATAATGTCCTCCAACCAAAAATACACCCTTTCAATATTGAAATCAAGCACTTTGCCAACCAAGGGTCCATCACAGCAAGCAAGTCTGTCTTCATTGCTTCTGCAGAGGGTAATTTCTGAAGGTTTGGGTGGCCTGATGCCAGGTTACCTCCCGGCACTCTGATATATTTTTACAGATTGTTGCTGGTGTTTGCTTTTCACAGACTCATGCATAAACATGGATGCCTTTGGGTCTCAATTAGGAAAGAAGTGCTGTGTATTCATAGCCATTACCAAGGGAGTAATGGAAATCTGCTGTATGATTGAGTAGTTTAGATTAATTTATTAAGATATGTAATTGGAACCAACTGTACATTTTGATACCAAATGTAGGCGTTTGGCTCAGTGCTGGCATTGTGTGGTGTATTTTTGAAGAAAATATAAATATAGCTGGGAAATCAGCTTTTGTGATTTATCCAGGAAGCTGGCCTTTACAGGAAACAAAAGCATAGCAATGAGTTGATTTGTAAATGGGTGCTGTCAGTGGTAAGAATTGGTTTTTGCATCTGCCAGAACAACAGCATATAATCAGTGGCCTCTTTATTAGGTATACCTGCTTGTGTATGCAAGTATCTAATCGGCTAATCAAGCAGCAGCAACACGATGCATAAAAGCATACAGACATGGTTGAGAGGTTCATTTGCCATTCAAACCAAATGTCAGAATGGGAAAGAAAGTGATCTAAATGGCTTTGACCATGGAATGATTGGCGGTGCCAGATGGGGTGGTTTGAGGATTTCAGAAACTTCTGATCTCCTGGGATTTTCATGCACGATATTCTCTCGAGTTTCTAGAGAATGGTGTGATAAATAAAATCATCCAGTGAACGACAGTTCTACGGGTGAAAATGCCTTGTTAATGAGAGCGATCAGAGGAGAATTGCCAGGCTGTTTTGAGTTATCTGCAAGTTGACAGTAGCTAAAATAGCCACGTGTTATAACAGTGGCATGCAGAAGAGTATCTTTAAATGCACAACACGTTGAACCTTATGGTTGGGCTATTGCAACATAAGACCACAAATATACACTTAGTGGCCACTATATTAGGTACAAAGGTACTTAAGAAAGTGGTCACAGAGTGTATAGTAAATAGTTCTTGGGTCAACCATTATTTTAAAAAAAATTGGTGGAGTGCTAAATTCAAGTTTCCATGATCATTGGATGGACACATGGGGGTAGTTCAGAACTACAAAGAACAATTCGAAGTTCTTTTAGATAAGTTAGATAATCTTTGAAATAGTAGAGGTTGTAGAGATGGGGCGGAAGTACATTTGAATCATGTTTCTTTTGTTCCTGGTCTCCATCAAACAATACAGTGGATTCCATTTAATGGGGGTAGCTGCTTATTTGTGACAGCGCAAAAAAAACAAAAACAAATGGAGAAAATAGCCAGCATTCTCTTCATTTATTTGGGGCACTATGCGGCTTAATTGCGACAGGAGACCATTGCTGACCAGTTTCTAACTAGCATCAGTAACATATGCTTGTGTGGCCGTTAGACACTGTACATTGTTTAGAGTGAATAGTTTATAAGTAGAGTCACTTGTGTTTGTTTTTGTTCAAAATGCAATGATTTTTGTCACTCCAGCATTTGTGTGTGTTGCTTGGATTTCCAGCATCTCCATATTTTCTCTTGTTTGTGATTTTTGTCACTGATAGTTTGCAAGATGTAAGTAGTAAGACAACTTAGAACTGTTTTGCTCATTAACCTTCGAGCATTCAGATTTGGAAATGCCAGAAAGTGCCGGGAGTGAAAAAAACAATTTCACTATTTGAACAAGTCAGGAACTACAGAGAGTTTGAAGGTGTTGTCAGTCATTTGGAATGTTACCTTTGGTCCCCACCTGTCACTCAGCTCGCCCCTCTGACTCCAAGAGGCTGTTTGCATGCAACAGCAGCTACACCCTGGCACACTGCTACAACAGCGGGGTTAAACCAGGTAAAGGTAGCTAACACGAGGAAATCTGCTGATGCTGGAAATTCAAACAACACACACAAAATGCTGGTGGAACACAGCAGGCCAGGCAGCATCTATAGGGAGAAGCACTGTCGATGTTTTGGGCCGAGACCCTTCATCAGGACGTGGGTAGTAGCTGGTGGGTTTCATACCCCAGTGAGATAGGGACGTGTCTGTCATAGCATGCAAAGTAAGCTCCAGTAGACTGGGCAGATGAGAGCTACAGTGAGATCCAATGGCCAGGAAGGTGGTTCTGCAACACTCCATGGAGAATCAGAATCAAAATCACTTTATTGCCAGTATGTGAAATATACCAGAATTAATCCCAGTGCCAAATATAAAATGCAGGACAATACCATAGCAGCCAGCACAATAGCAAGCAACAGTTTACAAGACAGTAGGGCAAACAGCCATCAACAATTACATACACAAATGACAGTAATCAAACTTATATAAATGTGAGCATATGAACAGACTCAATAACTATCAACAGAACAAGGAAAGCAGGAAAGACCTTTTAATGAATGTTGTGCAGGGACAGTTAGGGTGTCACACCTGAGTGAGTTTTGTTGAGAAAGTCGAGCGAAGGGCATGACGAGGCAAAGGAGAAGTCATGTTCTCTACTGTAACAAACAAAGACTCCAGTTGTGATGAGAACTTGTACCAAGGGACCTGGACTTCAGAAGTTCAGAGACTTGTACTGCCCCAGTGCAATAGCTTGTCCACTTTAAAAATTCTTCCACACAGGTTTCCTGTCATTGTCGGATACGATGGACAACCACCAGTAGTATTGGCAGTGTTATCATTTGTTCTCTTTTTTATTTAAATACATAATTTGTTACTCAGTTAAATGGTAGTTTGTCTTTTTTTTATATCTGTTTAACTATTTCCATGAAGCTTTGGCTATTTGGAACAGCCGCTTACTTGGTTCAAAATGTCCCGATGGGTTCGAATTAATCAGAATCCACTGTATATACAAATTGAAGCTAATGTGACTCAGTTTTAAACTCTGGATTTTGCAGCTAGAATTAGTATCTGTGTCCTTACTTCTCTATGGCCATTTGGAATTCAGACAGCCTGTAGCTGGACTTCTGTATGAAACATGGTAACATTAATCTCCTATGTGTTCCCCAGCTATTTCTGATCGTGTTCTGGGCTTCCCATTTTTGCCCTCTCTTACGTACTGCTTCCCTTCCATCTCCCTATCACCTCTTCATGTTCTGCACCCTCTCCTGGTTCCATCCACCCATGTATTACCCACTCATTTTACCTGCTAGTTCCCCCTCTTCTGATTCCGGTTCCATCTGCTCATCACCTCTTCCCTAATAGTCACTATTACCACCTTCCTTGCTTATAAGATTCTAGCGCTGGTAGAGTTTGTGTTATCACCCACTGAGATGTCTCCACCTTCACTCTCCACTCCTCTCCCCTTAATTTGCTCCATCTGTCTCTCTGCTCTTTTTGCCTGCCTTTATCTATCATCCATCTTCCTCTTTCTCCCAGTACCACACCTTCCACTCCTCCACATGGCTTGATTATTCTTCACCCCTCCCCAGCCCACCAATCACCCATTAGCCCCTATCCCAGCAATGCTCCTTACTTTTTAATTTCCTGGCTATCTTCCCTCTTAGTACCTAAACCATATGTGAAGGCCAGAAGCTATTTGAGAGGTATACCATTGGGAGCACTTAATAGGTAGTGGGAGCTTAACCCCACTACCACCCCTGGCTGTAACAATCTAAAGTAATCCACACAACACATAAATAAATATTACCACAAATAAATTAACAAATAATAAAATATATTCCAGAAGACTGACATTTAGTATGAGGTGCATTTACGAAGCAAGTTTAAAAGTTAACAGTATAATACTACTAGTGTTTCATCAGTAATGAGACATGAGTGATGGTAGGATGTTCAGTAGTTTTACAGCCTGGAGGAAGAAGCTGTTTCTCATCCTAATTATTCTCCTCCTGATGCCACAGTACCTTATGCCTGATGGTGGGGTCAAAGAGATTGTTGGAAGGATGGGAGGTATCATTGACAATGCTAAGAACCCTGCATACACAGCATTTCTGATAAATATGTATGATGGGTAGAAGAAAGACCTGGATGATCCTCTCAGCAGTCCTTGCAGTCTTTTGTGAGATCTTGTGGCCAGATGCCTTGCGATTCCTGTACCAGATGGTGACACAGCTGGTCAGAACGCTCTCAATGGCACTCCTTGACAAATTCTCTAATTTTCTTTAACTGCTCCTCTCTTGCCCCCACCCCACTTTCTTTTCCTTCCTTCTTTCTGGTGACCCTCTCACCCTTCATCTCCCTCATCACCTTCTTCCCTTTACTCCACTGTCTTCTCCAATCAGATTCCTTCTTCCTCAGTTCTTTACCCCTTCCACCTATCACCTCCCAGCTTCTTACTTCATCTTCCCCTCACTTCATCTCACCTATCACCTGCTATTTGTACTCCTCCCTCTTCCCCCACCTTATTTTGGCTTCTGCCCCCTCCCTTTCCTTTCCTGAAGATGGGTCTCAGCTAGAGACATCAGCAGTTTATTTTCCTCTATCTAAATGCTGCTGGCGTTTTGTGTGTGTTGCTCAAGATTTCCAGCATCTGAAGAATCTCTTGTGCCTGGAGCAGTATCGGCATTTAGAGGTGGTGACAATGGCAGATGTTGAGGTCTGGGTTATTGTGTGGTCTGAAGCTACTCATTTTCATTCTCATCTTTCCTCTTCTGTCCTGAAAACAGCTCTTTGCAAATGAGACTTTCTCGGATCACGTTGGTTTTGCTCGAGTGAAGATTGACCTTATCAATGAAAATGACAACAGGCCAGTATTCAGCCAGCCTCTCTACAATGTGAGCTTGTACGAGAATGCCACTGTTGGAATCACTGTCGTTGGTGTTATTGTGAGTACCATTTACTTTGCTCTGGAACAGCAAGTGAGGAACTAGTTTTCCATTAAGTGAAATGTCAAACATTGTTTTGAATTTTTAAAAAAGAGCATTAAAGCTCTTAACTGATGCTAATCAATGGGTTGATCAGAAGATGAAAAAAGTTATGTGAATTCTGATTTGCATAACTGACGTATCCTTGATCTGCTTCCTACTTTGTTAAGGAATGAAAGAAATCAATGATTTTGAAAGGCTTTTAAACCAGTTAATTAAATGCATAGTCTTTAGAATAGTGGTCACCAACCCGTCGATCGCGATCAACTAGTCGATCATTGAGACTTTCCTGTAGATCCTGAAAAAAAATGAAGAATAAAAACACAAATACTGTTGAGAGATTGTTTCCGGGTTGTGGGGTTTTAGTTCCGTTCTTTCTGCCCAGTGCACATGCGTGTAGCTCCCCTGCACTACACAGTGTAATTCAGTGGTCCCCAACCACTGGGCCACGAGGGAATGATAGGAGTCAGCTGCACCTTTCCTCATTCCCTGTCACGCCCACTGTTGAACTTGAACGCACGCGAGGTCATCAGTCGCCTAAACGCAGTAATACCCTCGCACCAGGGATCACTGGCGGCCTCACGCGGCCGACGGGAAGTGCCGATGCTACTGGCCTGGAGCGCAGACAGGTGGGCGCCGCCTCTGAACCTGTTTATCACACCAAATGTTCGTGGGGAACCCGGTGCTAAAATATTCGCAGACAACCTAATTCGGGCTCAGGGTTTCGTAAGTATCAGATCAGCTACCTGGCTGCAATCTACTGAAACAAACTTTTGTTGGCTGATAGATCCTACAAGGGGGGGCGGGCGCGTGCCCTGTCGCTCTCCTCGCTAGGTCACTCACTCTCTCCAGACTGCGACCACCGCGGCCCCGGCACGGGGACCTCCGGCCCTGACCTCGTCCTCTCACCCCACCCACGACCAGCTGCACCTGGCTAAGGCGTCTGGTGGCGGGTGGGCGGGAAACTGGAGTTCGGGTCCAGAGGCTGTCCAATGAGGCAATGAAACACTCAAAACTGTTTCGGTGCCTTGAGTCCAAGCACCCAGCACTTAAAGACAAACCTGTCAAGTTTTTTCAACGAAAAAACGTGAGCAGCGCGGGACAGAAGCTAAGTGCCGAGAGCCGTAGAAACTAAATTGCGGAATAGACTGAACATAAGGAACCTGCTTTGAGTATCGCTGTATTCTTGTCGTGTTTAACACCCCCCCGCCCCCCAATTGGCCGGACCGCAAGAATATTGTCAATATTAAACCAGTCCGCAGTGCAAAAAAAGGGTGGGTACCCCTGGTGTTTATACATTATTTCTACTTCTGGGTTGTGGGGGTTTTACTTCCAGTCTTTTCTGCCCCAGTGCGCATGCGTGTAACTAATTGATCTGGGATTGATCTTGCCTTTTACTAAGGCCGAGGTAGGGGATCTTGGGCTTAAAAAGGTTGGTGAACACTACTTTAGAACATAGAACATAAAACATTACAGCATAGGATTAGGTCCTTTGGCCCATAATGTTATGCTGAACCAATTAAGTTATTAATCACATGGCCAACTAAACTAACCTGTTCTGCCTACACAATGTCCATATCCTTCTATTTTCCTCACATTCATGTATTTGTCAAAATGGCTCTTAACAGTGCATAATGTTTCTACCTCTACCCTTCACATATCCTTTGAATGTCTCTCATTAAATGCATGATCTCAGGTATTGGGTCCCCGAGAAAAAGATACTGTATCTTTGCCTCTCATAATCTTATAAACTTTTATCAGATCTCTCCCTGTTCCAGAGAAAACAGCCTAAGTTTGTCCCACATTTCATTATAGTAAATGCCCTTTTCTTGTCCTCCTAAAGTCTATGACATCAGCCATGAGAATTAACATCAAATATTCACTGTGACTTACTGCCACTGTACCCATGGATATGTAAAAGAAGCTCTGTTTTGTGTCCTTCTGGAAAATATTATTTATTTCCAACTGCAGTCAGTGATTGTTGCAAACTGTGAGAGTATTTTGCTCATTACATAAAAAATTGATGTAGAAGAGATCATTTCCAGTACTCCCCACGAATTTGATATAAGGAAACAAAAAAGTCTTGAAAAGATGTGTCATGGTTGGATCTACAGATGGTCTTAACAAAGAACAATTTGCGGGAATTGTACCTCATCCTGTGAAAGCAGACGCATTGGAACTGAATCTAAATTAGGGAACATTGTTGTGCTAATTATGGTCCATTTCATGAAATATCTGGTTCAATGAACAACTAGTGTGCGTTGGATTTTTAAAAAAGGAATACAGAAGAGATTGGGGCACCTGCTGTGCCAAGATTAGAAATTAGCTACATTAAAAGTGTGGGATAATTCCTGGTACGGTTAATATTTTTAGGAGAGCTGTTACTGGAAGAGCAGAAATTTTCCTCTAACTGAATCATAGGAAAGTTGTAACAAGTACCTTCAGTGCTTGTTTTTTGTGTCATTCTGTGTGGTTCCATTCTCTATAATCTGTCCAATTTTGAACCAGTCTGCAACTTTACCTGTAATCTACGATTTACAAACACCATTACCCTCCCCCCAACTACTGTGACTTTATCACTTGTGCTCCCAAAGGCTGCTGAAATGTTCATCGTCTTTGTTCCCACAAGATCTGGTATCCTAGCAAGCTTTTGACTGACTTGTTTTTGTCTTCCGCTCTCCATAAACTTGAGCTCATTCAAAACATGGACACTTATACTGTAGCTAGTTCAATCAGTATCTTCTGTTCAGTGTCCAATATCAAGTTTCAAATCATGATCTAAAAATTGCCTTTAAATCCTTTCATACAATTATCGCCATAATTTTATCCAATCTTTGCAAGCCTCTGCACCTGTTCATTTCTGGCCCTTGGTTCATATCTTGTGCTTGTCAGTCTGCCAGCGGAGAGCGTCAATGGGCAGCTAAAGATCTTGCTTCGACCTCCTCTTCCTAAATCTCTCTGCCTCTCCACTTCCTTCTTTAAGCTGCTCTTTAAACCCTATTTTGACCGAGTTTTTGGTCATTTGCTCTCACATCGCTTCATCTGGCTTGGTGTCAGTTTGAGAATAAGAATCAAGTAAAACTATGGATGCTGGAATCCGAGGCAAAAACAATAAATGCTGGAGGAATTTGGCCAGTCAAGCAAGATCTGTGAGAGGAGAAACCAGTTAATGTTTCAAGTTAAGGGCCTTCCCTCAGAGCTGGGTAAGTTTAGGGATGAGGTGGAAGACAAAAGACTATTTGAAAGTTGGTGAAGACACCAGGTGAAAAGAAGCATGAGCATTGACTATAAACACAAGAGTTTCTGCCGATGCTGGAAATCCTGAACAGTACACATTAAGTGCTGGAGGAACTCAGCAAGTCAGGCAGCAGCTAGGGAGGGGAATAAACCATTGATGCAGTGTGCCAAGTCCTTTCTCTTCTCGGCCTGAAATGTTGACTCTGTGTTCCCTTCTGTAGATTCTGATCACATGAGTACTGACAGTTAGGGAGGCATTTTATTGAAATAGGAGAAAGGGGCATAATGGGAGGCACTCTTTCCCCAGCTCTGACAAGGAGTCCATGAACCAAAGTGTTAACTAGCTCCTCTTTTCACTGTTGTTGTCTGTCTGGCCATGTTTTTATTCCTCTTTGGAGTATTCCTGTGAAGAACTTAGGTCTATTCCGTTAAAAGTCCTGTATTAGTGTGGGTTGTGTAACACAGGACTCTGTACTCTGTGGACTCTGTATTCAGCGTGCTGCGACAAAGATTGACTGTTGCTGAAGGACCATCAGCTTAGTGAAGGACATGCCCAAAATCATTGGTCTTCTCGTGCAAGAGAATCACAACTGCAGACTGACATGTTCCAAGAATATAAGCATTTTCAGGCCCTGAATCTTATGAAAGGCTTAACATATCAGGAGTATTTGATTACTCCAGGCCTGTATTCAAAGGAGTTTAGAAGGATGTGCGGCAGGTTGGGGGGGTGGGGGGGGGGGGGAGTCTCATTAACGCCTACTGTATTCTGAAAGACCTGGATAGAGTGGATGTGGAGGCGATGCTTCAAATAGTAGGAGAGGGACTTGAGGGAATCCAAGGCTGTCCCTTTCAAACTGAGATGAGGAAGAATTTCTTCAGCCAGAGGGTGGCAAATCTGGTGAGTTCATTGCCTGTGGAGACCGAGTCATTGGATGGATTTAAAGCAGAAACTGAGAGGCTCTTCTTTGGTAGCCATTTAAAGGTTATGGGAAAAAGACAGGGCTATTGGATTGAAAACAAAATTCTTGAATGAAAACTCTGTTCTTATGTCTTATGGTCTTAAGAAGCAGGGCTGTCGGCAGAGTGATACAGTGAAGCCTGATGTCTGAAGGGTCTGTAGGGAAAGGCCACCATTTAAAGTGTTCCTACTACTGAAAGAATGGACCCTTCCTCTCCTGAAATGTGTGTGAAAGCCATCACGATATCCTCTATCTGCATACAGTACAAGATTTATTTTATGTCTTGTACTGTAAATGAACTGTGTTCTGTTATATTAAAAAAGTATGATTTTGAAAGAAAGTAATTGAGCCCCAGTTTGCTTCAACTTGGATTTGTTGGGACCCTCTGCTGTGCCAGCATCAACCGATTGCATTAGTGACGGATAGAGGACTTTCAAAGATGAACCTTGAGTCTCTGCCCCATAGTTTACAAGAATCACCTGATGAGCATTGATGAGTCCCAAGATTAGTGTCCCATTGCTGACGTGGCTAGTACAAGGAAGTCACTCAGAATCTGGGATATTGAACTGTGCACTTGTTTCTCAGACTTTCCCTATGTACTTCCCCCCCCCCCCCCCATTATAAACTTCAGAATAAGGCAACAAAATCAGTATCTGATAATCCACCAAAGGGGCTGTCTGTTTTACCTATCAGGAAGCTGTCACCTATGAGACTGATTTTCATTTCCAAGATTCCTAAGAAACCCCGGTGCGCAGCAGACATTGAATCACGTAGCATGGAGACAGACCCTTTGGCCCATTTGGTCTTGGATTTCCATCACAAGTAGACCCATTCGCCTGCATTTGGTCCATGTCCCTCTCAACCTTACTTAGCCATGCGCCTGTCCAAGTACCTTTTAAATGTTGTTAACGTACCTGCCTCAACCACTTCCACGGCAGTTCATTCTGTGTACAGATGTACGGTATGTCGCACCTGCAGACTAACTAGGTCAGAGCTGCATAGAGAGAAATTTACTTCATGTTTCCAAGTGTTTTATTTTGTAAAACTGCAGTGTTCCCTCACAATCTCATCTCCAGTGAAAATAAAGTCAGCGTGAGCCTCAGTGCCTAGCATCGTCTTTGGCTCATTTCCATAAACTCTCTCCATGATATCTATAGGCCTTTGGTTGTTCGCAAAAGAAAAAAAAATTGCGACCAAGCCTAGACTTAGCAAGTTACATTATAATGCAATTGTGTTCCCTGTACTACCGCCCTGACCACACTTCTGCAGTAATTTCATTGAATGAAGCATTTCCGGATGTTGTGAAGTCATGAAAGAGTTTGAACCATAATCAGATTTATTATCACTGCCATACATCATGAAATTTATTGTGTGGCTGCAGTTACAGTACAAGACATAAGTTACAAAACATTCATAATTAGTGTAAAAGAGGAATAGCAAGATAGCATTCATGGACCATTCATAAATTTGATGGTGGAGGAGAAGAAGCTGTTCCTAAAATGTTCAGCATGGACTTTCAGGCTCCAGTACTTCCTCAACAATGTACTGATGAGAAGAGGACGTGTCCTGGATGGTGAGAGTCCTTATTAATGGATGCTGCCTTCTTGAGGCATTGTCTCTTGCAGATCTCTTCAGTGGTGGGGAGGGTTGTGCTCGTGACTGAGCTGGCTGAGTTTACAACCTGCCGCGGCCTCTTGGGATCCTGTGCATTGGAGAGTCCATGCCACGCGCTGATGCAACCAGTCCAAATATGCTCCACTGTACATCTGTAGAAATTTACTAGTGTGTTTTGTGACATACCGAATCTTTTTCAACTCCAAATGAAGCTGACCCACTAGCATGCTACCTTTGCGATTGCATCAATGTGCTGGGTCAATATGCAGGACAGGTTCTCTGAGATGTTGATGCCTGTGAACTTGAAACTGCTTACCCTTTCCATGACTGACTTCTCAATGAGGACTGGTGTAAAATACAAACTATGACATGGAATACAGGACAGCACAAACTAGTTATCTAATGACACCTAATTAAACTACGGTAATCCATCGGACTCCACAAAACCTGTATCCCTACTTTGGTGAAGTTAACCTCAGAACTAAGGTTAAAAGCTCATCTGATAAAGTGGACAAATTTTATCCGGTGTCCTTGGCATGCATCTCAGTGTACGGCCACCTTGTTTTTAACAGCACGCACCAAGGTCAATGTATGCATTAGTAACTGGAATGTGCTCATTCACATTGTAAACTACATTTTACTGCACAACCAAACACTTTAAATAGAAATATTATTATTTACAAGACCATTTAAAAACTCTAATCCCATTTAAAATTTTAGATGATAATTAGAAACATTCAGCATCACTCTCAAGAGTTAAGATCTCATTTGAACCTCTTGTTCGAATACTTACTGCCTCATAATCACTCCCAGGTGTCCATTATTCTCTCTCTTTCATTGCAACAATGGTCTGTAAATTTAACATTAAAATTGTGCTTCTGTGGTCCTCAGAACAGAGGGGGTTTTTTGCTTGCTTTTCTAAAGTAGGGAAGACTGATATAGAGAATTCATTTGTGATTATTTTATAAACAGATGGTTTTGAATTAGAAATTGCACACAAGATGGCCACATTTGGCAGGTATAATTACTTGAAACAGATGCTCAGTAATCCTCATTGCTTAGCCATTAACAACACTGGCTTTGTACCTTCAGATTTTAAACTTGAGCAGACCAGTTGGTCAAGCCAGTTGACTCCTTCCAAGCTAGTAGTTAATATTAAGGCATCAACTTTAGCTGTTGAGAGCAAAAGAGTGTGAGGAATTGAAGAAGACTTCTTCAGTGTGAAGAAGTGTTATTAATGATGTTTTTAGTCATATTTCTTGCCTTTTGAACCTTCGCCCAACTTCAGTTGTGTCATCTTAAACTAGAACACACCTTCCACCATCTTCAATGGAACCCTACCACCAAACACACCATTACCTCCTCCCACCCAACTCTCTATTTTCCACTGGGATCACTCCCTCTGAGTTTTCCTTGTCCGCTGTCCCTCCCTACTAATCTCCCTCCTGGTATAAATCCCTGCAAGCAACAGAATTGGTACTGTACACCTACCCATTTACTGCCATTCAGGGCTCCAGTCATTTCAGGTGAGGCAACACTTCACCTCCAAATCTGTGGGATCATCTATTGTATCCACTGTGACCTCCTCTACATTAGTGAAACCCAACTCCACCTGACATCTCTGTTCCATCTGCCGAAAAGGACATCACTGTTGGCCAACCATTTTAGCTTCCATCTCCATTCCCATTCAGACGTCACGGTGAATGGTCTCCCTTTTTGCCATGATGAGGCCACTCTCAGGGTGGAGGAGCAATGCCACATATTCCATCTAGGTAGCCTCCAACCTGATGGCATGAACACTGATTTCTCCTTTTGGTAATTTCCCCCCTCCCCAATTCCTTCCTCTTCTATTCCCCACTTGATCTCTTGCCTCTTCTCCTCACCTGCCTATCATCTCCCCCTGGTGCCCCTCTTTCCCTTTCTCCCATGGTGCAGCCTCCTTTCCTATTAGATCCCTTCTTCTCCAGTCCTTTACCTGTTCCACCCACCTGGCTTCACCTATCACCTTCTAGCTAATCCTTCTTCCCTTCTTCCCACCTTCTCATTCTGGTGTCTTCCCCCTTCCTTTCCAGTCCTGAAACATTGACTGTTTATTCATTTCCATAAGTGCTCCCTGACCTGCATAGTTCCTTCATCTTTTTCTGTGGGTTACTTCATATTCCCCAGAACATTTTGATGTACGAAGCACCATCACTGCAGGCCTTGGTTATACTCAGTAACAGGAATTCTGTCCCCATAGAATGCTGTAAATGCTGAAAGATTTCTAACTCTATTTCTGCTTATCACCATGCTAAATGGGTTATCCCTATTCCTGAGACTAAGCCCCAATTGAAAACATTTAATGCTTATTTATGGAACATTACCACCAAAATTACAGCACAGTTTTGTGAACCTTTCACTCCAGCAGTAATTCACATCCACTTTATTTCCATCTGATGCCTTTTTGCATGATTCTTTATTGTTGAAGTGGCCTATACTAACTTCACAGCTTCAGTTATGTTTTTCCTGCTGTCAAAGTTCAAAGTAAATTTATTATCAAAGTGCATATATGTCACCATATACAACTCATTTTCTTGGGTGAATACTTAATAAATCCAGTAGAATGAGAGACTGCACCAACAAGGTGGACAACCAGTGTGCAAAAGGCAGCAAACTGTGCAAGTATATAAAGAAAGCAAAAAAGAAATAATAATAACAATCATAATAAATAAATAAACAATCAATACCGAGAACATGAGATGAAAACTCCTTGTAAGTGAGTCCATGGATTGTGGGAACAGTTCAGTGATGGGATAGTGAAATTGAGTGAAGTTATCCACTCTGATTCAGGAGCTTGGTGGTTGAAGGGTAATAACTGTTCCCGAGCCTGATGGTGTGAGTTCTGAGGCTCCTGTACCTTCTCCCTGATGGCAGCAGTGAGAAGAAAACATGACGTGGGTGGTGGGGTCCCTGATAATGACTGCTGCTTTCCTGCAACAGTGCTCCGTGTAGATGTGCTTATTGGCAGTGAGGGCTTTACCCATGATGGACTGGGCTATATCCACTACTTTTTGCATAATGTTCCATTGAAACATATTGGTGTTTCTATTCCAAGCTGTGATACAACCATCAATATAACCTGCAGCACATTTTTAAAAAGTTTCTCAATGTTTTAGATGTCATGTTGAACCTTTACAAACTCTTAAATAAGTAGAGGCATTGCTGAGCTTTCTTTGTAATTGCATTTGCTGCTGGGCTCAGGACAGATAATCTGAAATCATAACACTGAGGAATTTAAAGTTGCTGACCTTCTCCATCTCTCATCCCCCAATGAAGACTGGCTCATGGACCTCTAGTCTCCTCCTCCTGAAGTAAATTATCAGCTCCTTGGTCTTGCTCTCCTTGAGTAAGAGGTTGTTGTTGTGGCACCACTCAGCCAAATTTCCAGTCTCCCTCCTATATGCTGATTCATCACCACCTTTGATTCAGCCTACAGCAATGGTGTTGTTAGTAAACTTAAATATGGCATTGGGCCTTTGTCTAGCCACACAGTCATAAAGTGAGTAGAGCAAGAGGCTAAGCACATATCCTGTGGTGCACCTGTGCTGATGGAGACTGTGGAAAAAATATTGCCATTTCGAACTGACTGGGATCGGCAAGTGAAGAAATTGAGGGTCCTGTTGTACAAGGAGGTATGAAGGCCAAGATCTTGAGCTTATCAATAAGTTTTGAAAGGACTATAGCATGAAATGCCAAGCTGTAGTCAATGAAGAGCATCCTGATGTATGCATCTTCACTGTCCAAATGTTCCAGGGTTGAGTGAAGATCCAACGAAATGGCATTTGCTGTTGACCTGTTGTGACAGAAGGAAAATTGGAGCAATTCTTAGGCAAGAATTTGTATGTTTCATCACCGATCTCTCAAAGCACTTCATCACTATGGATGTAGGTGCTATTGGATGGTGTCATTGAGGTAGGTAACCACGTTCTGCTTAGGTACCGGTGTAATTGAAGTATGTCAGCTCTAATTCTCCTGCACTTAATCTTGTAGCTACTAAGTACCACAATTTGCTCATTATAAGCAGAGCATCACCAACATATGCATCTGTCTGACAGCTAACTCTCTATCTTACTTAAGGAATACTTGCAGAGCTCTTCAATTCAAGATTCAAGAGTCAAGATTGTTTAATGTCACTTCCTGTAAACGAGTGGAAAGGAGATCAAAGTAATTGTTGCTTTGGACCTGATGCAGCACAAAAAACCCTCAATGGATAAAGAACACAATAATAATAGTAAAGAAACACAATAAATATAGATACATAAGATCGCTTATATACATTGATTGTATATTTATAAAGTATCTCTAGGCATGGGAGTGTCTATATATAAGGTGACAAATAATAAAACAATGATGGTTGGAGACATAGAGTGATGGGTTACTGGGTAGAGGTGTTGGTCAGCCTTACTACTTGGGGAAAGTACAGTAATTGTTTTTGAGTCTGGTGGTCCTGACATAAATGCTAATAGCCTCCTCTCTGATGAGAGACACAGTCTATGAGCAGGGTGAATGGGATCCTTCATGATGTTACTGGTCCTTTTCTGGACATTTTCTCTATATATGTCCTTGATGGCAGGAAGACTGGTGTTGGTGATACATTGAACAATTTTGACTCCCCCATTGTAGGGCCTTCCTATCTCTCACAGTGCAATTTCCGTACCAAGTAGCGATGCAGCTTATTAGGATGCAGCTCATCTGTAGAATGTATGCAACTGTTCAAAATGCTGTATCATGGTGTCAACCCATTGGAAGGATTCATGATCACTCCACATTGATTGTGGTCTTATCTGACTTTCAACGAAAGAGTTCGAAGGGTGCGACTTTCAGTACAAGATTTGGACAGCTTTGTTATTATACTAACAGTGGGAAAGCAAGATGAAGCTATCTGTTATATAAATGATGGACTGAAGAAACCCCCATGTGTAGTTGTGAACTCACTGCAAATACTTGATTGATTATAGACTTCTGTGCTCTATCCAGGCTGTTGGATCTCCTGCCTTGATCAATAGTGCCAATTGGACTGATCGTTCATGTTTATCATGCCTAATCTCTCAATCACTGCAAACAGTGTGTTTCCAATCACTGTTACCAATCCCTCAATAACTTTAAAAAGAATTCTTGTAAATTCTTGTAAACTGTTCCTGATCCCACAATAACTTTTAAGATTTCCAATCGAGCTACTATTTTAACAAATTCTTATACATTTATGTCTTCTTACCAGTTTAAATTCTGTTTATGCGGTACCATCTCTAATCCTACTGTGTGAGACCTGAAACATTACACTGAGACCCAGTTGTGCTTTTATATTGTGCATTCAATATCATAACCTTAGGTTTGTGGATACCACCAAGATCCACAAACTTGCCTGCTCCTGCCCTACTGAAGTCTTATCCTCATACCTACTCTTTGGTCAACACTTTGAGTGATTGTACAGAAAGTTTGAAGTTAATAACTCATCTCCTTCTACCTTACGCCACAAACTTATCAATCACCCCTCGTATATTGTATGCTAACAATATACCTTTCCCCTTATATTACCCCACTCTGAATATTTCCCAGAAGTTTGGGCACCGTACCTGCTAACCCTATAACCTCAACTCTCTTTAGCAGGCCTACTAACAGTAGCTATCTATCTCTGTCACTCCCTCACTATCGACCATTGAATGATCCACGAACACTACCTCACTATTTTTGCTCTCTAATTGCACTAATTATTTTACATAAACTATAAATTACAATAAGAAATATGTATTTTATGTATGGCAATATACGGCTGCTTAAAACTATAAATTTCACAACATAGGTCAGTGATAGTTGATGTGATTCTAACTCTGACTGTATCTGCATTCATAGAACCCTACAGCATGGAGTGAGACCTTTCATATTTTCTTTGAGCTAAATCTTCTTTCTTTCACCTTTCTTAATGAAACTTTTTGTTCCAATCACAGGGATAGAGACTTTATTGAAAGTAAGTCAGTCACCGTTATTTCCTGAGCATTTTAAACCATAGTCTTAAAAGACTGGAGTCACTGGGTTTGGGTTTGGAATGAAAAGACTGATCCTGTTCAAAATCACTGTAATTTTTAAGGTTTTTTCATACTTATGACTTTCTGATACAAGGCATTGCAGTGTAAAGATTGAAATTGTGTAAGATTCCCACGTTGTGTAGCAAGTTTGAAAATATATGAGAGTGTATGTGAGGTGAGCTGTTGTACTTCCCCTCTGCCATCTGATTCCTAAATGGACATTGAACTCTTGGACGCTACCTCACCTTTTAAATATATATTATTTCTGTTTTTTGCACAATATATGTATACTGTAATTGATCTACTTATTTATTATTATTATTTTATTTTGTATTTTATTTTCTTCTATATAATATATTTCATTGAACTGCTGCTGCTAAGTTAATGGATCCCAGGACACATGCTGGTGATAATAAACCTGATTCTGATTCTGAATGATGGGGCAGTTTTGTTATCAGGAGATAACAAGAGAATGCAGATGCTGGATCCTGGAGCAAAAACCAAGATGCTGGATGAATTCTGTGGGTCAGTCAGCATCTGTGGAGAGAAAAGGAGAATTGATACTTTGGTTTGAGACCCTTCATCTGCTCTCTCTTTTCTTTCCACTGATGCCTGCTGCTCCAGCATCTTGTTTGTTTCTTCAGCTCCTTTACAAGTTGCAAGCTGAACAGTTTCCTTAAAACCCCTTTGATTCATGGAATGATGGATGCAGTAGAGTAGGAAGCCTTTTTTGCCTGTCATGCTGGTGTTAGCCCTTTGAGAGTAAGGCTTTAATCGCATTTGACCTGAAGACCCCTCCTCTTTGGGTGCTAGTTTAAGTCCCTTTAAAACAGGGCTCCCACTCTGAGGTCCATGGACCCCTTGGTTAATGGTAATACTTCATGGTAGAAAAAATGTTGGGAACCCCTGCTTTAAAATGATTTATGGCAGCGACATGTCCAAGAGTTGTTTTGAGAGGCGGGAGTCAAAGAATTACATGGAATCTTCCAACATTCAGCAGGAAAACCTGAGGTAATTGAACCTCTGCACGCTCACTGATTGCAGGAAGGGCCCAAGCACGTGTCCTCTAAACACTCGACGCTCAATTTCCTGCATGTGCAGCTGATAAGTGGAAGTTAAGCAAGTGCAAATGTGCAAATCTGAAACAAAAACTGAAAACACTAGAAGCATTCAGCAGGCCAGGCAGAATCTGAATCTGAGGAAAGAATGAGTTAAAGAATTTTCATCGGAACTGTGAAAAGGAGAGATCAAGTTGCAGAGAACGTGGGGAAGGTTTTTAGGTATGGGAAAATCAGAAAGCTAGAGGCAGTAGGAATTTGAAAGAAAAGCATTAATTTTGAAAAAGCTCAGCAGATCGGTCAGCATCTGTAGAAAGAGAAACAGAGTTGTCTTTGAAAGTTGAAGGACTTTCACCTGAGTTTTACGTTTCTCAATGCATGTCCTCCCCAGGTATAAGGTTCTGTTCCTGAGAACTGTTTATAATCCAAACGGTTTGCAAGTTGGAAATGTGGCTGCCTCGCAGTTATATAAAAACATAGGCTAACCTAACCAAGGGCAGTGTGTAGTTAAATGAGGCTTTTTAGCTCAACCATTCTGATTTTTCTGTAAGATGCAACGATGTTGGCATGAACCACGTTCCCAGGTGACAGAAGATGCCTGTAGCTTTGCAACAGCTGCCGTATCCACCCTGCCAGTCTTCCAAATGCTTGTTGTGATGTACATAATTCAGGCATTTGTAACCTGGGGAGGACATGTAGTCCCTCTTACAGAACTAATGAAGGGATCTGGACCTGTAATGTTAACAGTCTCTCTTTTCACTCAAGCTGCTTGACCATTTGAGTCTTTACAAACGATTTGTTTACATGGAATCAGACTCCATCACTGTTTAGGTAAACATTGGAAACTGGAGCAGGAACAGACCATATGGCTCCTTAAGCCTCCTACTTCAATGAATGAAAGCATACTGATCTGATCTTGGCCACTGCTCTACTTTCCTGCCTCTTCCCCATAGCCCACATCTCCCTTTGCTCCAACAATCTGTTTCAGCCTTGATTAGTTTCAATGATTTGGCCTCACATTTCTCCAGGATCAAGAACCACAAGACTCATTATACTTTGAAAGAAGAAATCCCTTGTTAAATGGACATTTCCTTATTTTAATTCTGGATCCCTCTGCCTGAAGAAACATCCTCACTGTTTCAACCCTATCAGGCTCACTAAGTGTCTTCAGTGAGGCTACCTCTCAACAAGTTTAAAAGAAGCTTTCTTATTGAACTGGCTTGCTTACTTTGCAGTAACTCTTAAGATTACATTGGCTACTTCCTTACCAGCCTGTGCTGTTTCCTTTCTGCTCTGCCTCTTACTCCACCGATGAGTTTATTGCTGGAGTAAAAACTTAAACCTCATGCTCCAACACTTCAGTCTACAACTGCAGGAACTTTAACACCAGTTCCTTGACTTCCTTTCTCTGCCATCAGGGACACGAACAGCCCTTACAGAGATTGACATGCACCTCCTCCAAACTGATATGTTGTATTTGGTGCTCATGATGTGACTACACCACCCCCCCCCCCCCGCCCCCATGTCAATGAGACAAAGTGTAGACCAGGCAGCCATTTTACAGAAGAATAGTCATCCTGAGTTTCTGATTACAAGACATTTCAACTCCTCCTCCCATTTCCAATGCCTATCTTCAGCCTCAGTGAAAGAAAACACAACATACAACAATATGACATATTCTGCTTGCTAGCCTGAAATAGTAAATTTAAGATTGTTGGGTGTGTGGTGGTAACTGTGGATGCTCAGAGATCAGAATTAAATTAATGCAAAGACTGTGTGATTGGAAGGTATTTTGAAATCGGGGGAGAGACTGTAGCTGAAATTGAAGTGTAAGTGAATACAATAGCTTCCAGTTAATTGGGACACAGCAGGACCAGTACATTTTGGCCGAATTAAGCGGCTGCCCCAATTCGCCAAAGTTCATGGAAATAGCTAAGAAGGTTTAAAAATGTCAAGCTACCGTTTAACTGGGTAACAAATGATGTATTTAAATGAAATACAAAACAAATTAAACACTATCAATAATACGACAGTACTATAAAACTGTATTGGTTTCTAACTGTTATTGACAGAGGAATTCATGCAGTGCACGCTGTTGTGCTCTTTTGATTGACGGTAATTGAACAAAATCAGCACAAAGTGTAAATGCTGATTTACAGAATCTGATAAATCTTCATACAGTGCTATTGGTGATTGCATCCTCCAAATCTTCATTTTCCTTGTAACTTTCAAGATGGTTGTCGATACTTTCAAATTCTTCTTAGCCCCTAACTTGTGGTAGTAGTGTAATTGTTTCATTTTCACTCTTGGCTGTTTTTGTCATCTCCGAGTCTGAATGTTTGAAAGCGCAGGAAGCAAAACAGTTCTGAATTGTCTTACTGCTTATTTGTCACCAAATATAATTGACAAAAATCATTACTTTTTGAACACAAGCACTGATGTTATTTAAAAACTGTTTGCTCTCAGCTCAGTTTAGTATCTAACAGTCCCGCGGGTGCACTCTCCTGATACTAGTTCAAGGTACATCTATTAACAAAGTATGTATACTAAAATCCATTCTGAGATTTGTCCTCCTGCTGGCAGCCATGAAACGAAAAAACACCATGGGACCTGTTCAAGAAAACATCAAACACCTATCATGAAAAAAGCACAAATTGTGCACACAGCAAAAAGCAAGCAAACAACACATAGAATATTAATTGTGAAACCAGGGGTTCTGTAGTATTCAGTTTAATTCTAAACTCTTAACCTGCACCTCCCATTTCAACCTCCTACCCAATACATCTCTATCTCCATGCCTACTTCTTTGGCAAGGACTTGCTAGCCCACACCGATAACCGCTTCTCTGTCTTCAACCCTCCTTCTTTTCCTTGACACCCCACTCTGGTCTTCTGCCTACTCTGGATCTTTTCGTTGTTACCTGCAGACAAGACATCAATGGACTCAACTTCACCACCCCTTCTCCAATTCTAACCTCATTCCAGAATGCACTGCCCTCCACTCTCTCCACACTAATCCTAATCTTACTATCAAATCTGCAGAAAAAAAGGGTGCTGTAGTATTCTGGCAGACTGAACACTACCTTACTGTGGCCAGGTGAGGCCCCACAAAGGAACACCAGGCCATTGTCTTCCACACCGTCACCAACCATATTAACTCTGGGGATCTCCCATCCACTGCCACCAACCTCATAGTTCCCTTACCCCGCACAACCCGTTTCCACCTCCTCCCCAAGATCCACAAACCTGCCTGCCCAGGTACACTCATTGTTTCTGAATGTTCCTGCCCTACCAAACTTATATCTGCATACCTTTACAATGCCAACTGCCTGAATGACATAGACAGCAATTTGACAGAAGAAAATAGAGAAGAAGAAAAAGAAGTTGAATAACTATCAGACCTGAAAAACAAATGGAAGAGAACTGGGTGTTACAAATAATTTACTCTACGTGTTTAATCCCTATCAATCCTTCACTTCATTCCTGTTTCCATATTTAAAATTTTGCTACACAAAAAGAAAAATCACAAATTTGACTTTGATCCTCCAACAGTATAATCACCCAAAGTGTTTGGCAGGCATCACATTGTTGTGAGTGTTTAAAATCCATGACTATCTTGCCTACTGTCAATATCCCATGGAAGCACAACAGATGTGAGATTTCTATACAATGCTGAGTTATAAAATTAGTTGGTTGCTCTCTGCTTGTGAATTCCCAGCTGTACTCCAAATGTTGGGCATCTGAAGACCAGTGTCAGGGCTCAAAATTAAAGCAATCTTTCCTCTTTCTCCCATTGACCTTCCCTATAATCTCTGCCATCTACATATCTCCCATCCCAAACACAAACACATTGGGTAAACTGCCCCTGAGAATGAAGTATGCTTTACAAATCGAAAGGAAGTCAATTTTTTAACCTACAAATCTTGCTTGGTGCTTGTCCAACATTTCTCTTCAGAGCTTTAGTTTTATCCCCCCTAGTTTAGCCCCTTCCTGTCTACATCTGTGACATTTCATGTGCTGTTGAACCTTTCAATGATTTCAAGTTCCCTGGCCCCAATCGTCTTATTTTCACTATGGATGCTCAGTCCCTATACACCTCCATCCCCCATCAGGAAAGCCTCAAAGTTCTCCATTTCTTTCAGGACACCAAACCCAACCAGGCCAGAAAAGTGATGGTGGTCTTGATGACATCATTGAGAAAGGATATTTTGGAGCTATTTAGAGACAGTTTACCTGGTGATTAGACTTTATTCCTTGATTGACGTTATCTCTCTGTTCTGAACGCCGGTGATGTGAAATGCCACGTTATTATGTCCAAGGGTCTGCCTTTTGTTATTGTAGCCTTGCTTGGGGATGGCTAAATTTCCTTTTACTCTGTGAGAGCACACACTCATACAGGAGTGATGCTTTTAATCATCAGTCCTACTTCAAATCACAGAGTGGTGCACTCACATCTCTTTGCAGTTCATGTTTGAAATGTTTATTTAGACTTCTTGAAATTTGAAGACTCAGTACGAAGTTGCCTTGGGTCATGAGCACAAGGCTGTGCACTGTAGCACTCTAAATCTACAGAAACCCCTACCGATGTCCAGTTCCATTGACTTCAGTGGAACTGAATGGTGGAGGGAGAGTACAGAGGGCAGCTGGTGCTTTAACATCCACTTGCAGTAGAAAATCAATGGTGTTTATTTCAAATCTCTCAAAGCTTGCTGCTTAATTCAATTGTGTGTCTTGGCAAATCCTTAAGGATTATTAGAACCATGGAGTAGCATGGAGACAACCCTCTGCCCCAACTGGTCCATGCTGACCAAGGTGTCCAAGTTACTTTACTTTACTTTATTGTCACCAAACAATTGATTCTAGAGTGTACAATCATCACAGCGATATTTGATTCTGCGCTTCGCGCTCCCTGAAATACAAATCCAAGTAAATATAATAAAAATTTAAATTATAAATCATAATTAGAAAATAGAAAAGGGAAAGTAAGGTAGTGCAAGTCAGGTCCAGATATTTGGAAGGTACGGCCCAGATCCGGGTCAGGATCTGTTCAGCAGTCTTATCACAGTTGGAAAGAAGCTGTTCCCAAATCTGGCTGTATGAATCTTCAAGCTCCTGAACCTTCTTCCGGAGGGAAGAGGGACAAAAAGTGTGTTGGCTGGGTGGGTCGTGTCCTTGATTATCCTGGCAGCACTGTTCCGACAGCGTGCGGTGTAAAGTGAGTCTAAGGATGGAAGATTGGTTTGTGTGATGTGCTGGGCTAAGTTCACGATCTTCTGCAGCTTCTTCCGGTCTTGGACAGGACAACTTCCATACCAGGTTGTGATGCACCCTAGAAAAATGCTTTCTACAGTGCATCTATAAAAATTAGTGAGGGTTTTAGGGGACAGGCCAAATTTCTTCAGCTTTCTCAGGAAGTAAAGGCGCTGGTGGGCCTTCTTGGCAGTGGACTCTGCTTGGTTAGACCAAGTCAGGTCATTTGTGATATTCACCCTGAGGAACTTAAAGCTTTTGACCTGTTCCACCTGCACACCACTGATGTAGATGGGGTCGTGCGGTCCACTACTCTTTCTGAAGTCAACAACCAATTCCTTCGTCTTGCTGATGTTGAGGGATAGGTTATTGTCTTCGCACCATGCCACCAGGTTCTTAATTTCCTCTCTGTACTCAGACTCATCATTACCCAAGATACGGCCTACAATTGTGGTGTCATCAGCAAACTTATTTATTGAGTTTGATGGAAACTTGGCTACACAATCATGGGTGTACAGTGAGTACAGCAGGGGGCTGAGTACACAGCCTTGTGGGGCACTGGTTCTCAGAGAGATTGTAGAGGAGAGCTTTTCCCCTATTTTTACAGCCTGGGTCCTGTCTGTCAGGAAGTTGAAGATCCAGCTGCAGATCTGAGTGCTAAGACCCAGGTTCCGGAGCTTAGGAATCAGTTTATTTGGAATGATGGTGTTAAAGGCAGAGCTGTAGTCAATGAAAAGGAGCCTTACATATGTGTGTTTATTCTCCAGGTGTTCTAAGGAGGAATGCAGTGCCAGAGAGATGGCATCTGCTGTTGACCTGTTGCTCCGGTAGGCGAATTGCAAAGCGTCGAGGTTGACTGGTAGGTTATGGTTGATGTGTACCATAACCAATCGCTCGAAGCACTTCATAGCAATTGATGTCAGAGCCACAGGTTAATCTTCCAAGTGTGAAACTATAAATACTTTAAATTGCCATCTGGTCATACTGAGGTAGATGTCGTGACTCTCATTGACACTATTGAGTGTATCTGAATGGAACCGTGAAACTATCTGTGAAACATTTGGTATTCTTAGTTTCCATTACTGCTCAAGAGCTTGAGATTCCCTTGAAGTTGTGTACTGAATCATGCTCTTGCCTCTAACAGCTAAAATTAATTTCATGGTTTAATTTGAAGCAACATTGTTGGAAATTAGTGAGATCAAGGCAATTCATAAGTACAGTCTGATGATGTGGGAGCAAGGTATTCCTTGTGAAAGTGCTATGGCTAGGTCATGCCTGGTGGACGTTGAGGAAAATTGCCTGCAATTTCCTTTTTGGACTGTGTTCTATGATGCTGGCCACTCTTTGGGTTTCTTGTCTGCATTAGCATCTGAAGAGCTTAGAAGAATGATGGGGGACCTCATTGAAACCTATTGAATATTGAAAGGCCTAGAAAGAGTGGATGTGAGAGAATATTTTTTCAATAGTGGTCGAGTATGGGACTATGGGGAGCAGCCTCAGGATACAACGGCATCCCTTGAAAACAGAAATGAGGAGTAATTTCTTTAGCCAGAGGGTGGTAAAACTCAGGTTGGCTGTGGAGACAAAGTCATAAAGCAGAGGTTGGATGATTCTTGATTCATAAAGGTGTCAAAGGATTACGGGAATAAGGCAGGAGAATGGGGTTGAGAGGGGTAATAAATCAGCCATGATTGCATAGCAGAGCAGATTCCATGGGCTGAGTAGCCTAATTCTGCTCCTATGTCTTTTGGTCTTATGTCTGATTTCCTAGTGCTGGAGGAGGTGACTAATTCTCCCAGGGTTGCTGGTCAGTGGTTGATGACATACCTATAGCATGGAGACTGCCATCAACTTCCACTTTTGTAGCAAAGTTTCATCTCCCAGCATTCAGGCCTGGGCCCACTCAACCATTAGATACCCATTTAAACTAATCCTGCTTTATTCTCCCCACATTCCTGTCTGCTCCCCCCATTTACCCAAACTCTCCTTCCAATAAATATATACATATATATTTGGTTGTGTTTTAACTCATATTCTATATATGCTTGTATATGCAAGGACTGGGCCTCCTAGTCACAGATCCGCCTAGCGGGAGTTAAGCATCGGGGCAAGGATTGGACTTAAAAGCCACGGTGTCACCTAGTGGTCATCGGAGGCCCGTCAACAGATGATATGGGTGATGGGTGGGCTGGGGGTTCTGGACTATATATATGCGTATTCTGCATCGTATTTTTTTAACTGGTATTCTATATGGGCTTGCTGACTTGTATGCATCAAGCCATAGTGTCTGTGGGGGGGGGGCGGGTTGGAGTTGGGCCTTGGGACTCCTATTATGTGATTGTGATCTTGTGTGTGACTGTTGGTAATGTGTCTTTGCACCTTGTAGTAACGCTGTCTCATTTGGCAGTATTCATGAGTATTCATATTTACTAAAAGGAAATTTAAACTTGAATTGATTGATTGATTGATTAATTCAAGCCTTCCAATCCAGACATTGTGCTAGTAGTGGAGAATGGATTTTTCTCTCTGTCGTTATAGACATCCTTCTCTTCACCAATACCAATGATCTCCTTTAAGTAGCAGTACTTAATTTAGCTTTCTTTCTGCTTCATTGACTCTGTTTGCCTTTCAAGACATTAGCGTTTCATCTTTTTTGCTGATGGTCGCACGAAACAGCAGAGTTTAGTATAGTGACTTTAAAGCAACATAGAATAAAATATGCATCCTTCTCAACAGGCGTGTTAAACTTGAAGTGATTTAAACAGTTTCCCTCTCGCACATCCCACCAATAATCACTCCGTATTGTATCACCAGCAATATTAAATCTAATTTTGAAAAAAGTGTTTGCTGATAAAGCTTTTTCTCACTGACTCTGATTTAATTTGGTCAGGAGTTCATCCCACAATCTTCCATTGGTGAAATTTTAGCTCCTGTTCCCACTTTGATGTGAAATTTTAATTTAGTAATGAAGTAGATTAAGAAGTTTGAAATCTCAGACTTTGACCTTGACCCTTAATGTAACTTGGAGCATGGTTTGGTTACTTCAGTGTCTCCAGCGATTATAGATGCTGAAGAATGACAGCTAACTTTTCACAGGTTTGACCTTACCTTGAAGATTATCAATCCCAGTGTAAATAAGCATAAATCTTAAAACAGTATGTGTAAATTGTGATGTTACACAGTTGCTTTGCACATGATCAAATCCCCATAGCTAATATTTTTGTCTAATAATTAGACAAAAATCATCTGGTCTCATCTATCAGCTTCCTGTTTGTACTCCTTCCCATCCTTTCACTGACTTATCCATATTCTCCAGTTCAGTTGCAAACCATCTCTTCTGTACAGGTCCCATCTTCACTGGAGGAGAGCCCAAAGACCCCAAAATCTGACTCCCTCCCTCTACACCAGCTCCTTAGCCACATGTTAAAAAGTATGATCTTCTTATTTCTGGCCTCACCAGCATGTAACATGGGTAGCAACCCAGAGATCACAACCCTGAAGATCTTGTCCTTTAACTTACATAGTACCCAATTCCTTCAATTCACTTTGAAGAACCTTGTCACCCTTCCTAAGTGGATGACGACCTGTGTCTGCTCACTCTCCACGTACAAATGCTGAGGACTCGATCTGAGATGTCCTAGACCCTGACACTCCGGAGGAAGTTTATTTTCTCACCATCCTTTCAAGCTATTCATTCCAGATCCCAGCATTGCTGCATTAAAGTATTTCTTCTTCAACCTAAAGTTCTCCTCATCTTTTAGGGGGAAGGGTGTGAGTTTCCTGCATGAGCAAAAAGCACGGATACATCTACTTTGTACTGAATATACTTCAAACAAAAATAAAGTGCACTTTAATGTTTCATTAACACAGAATAATAACATGTGTTAAAATAGTTAAATACTTAGCAGGAAATAGTATTAATTACCAAACTACTTACATGGAATTTGCAACCAGTGATAGTTTTGAAATTACCATGTGTATTGTGGAAACCGGAGCCACCTGACAGAAGTGGTCTGAAAACTGATTACTGTTTTTATACAGATGAGATGGTGATTCATGTAATATGTACATGAATATTGATATGTTTGTTGGAAAGAGATTGAGATAGGACCTTGCAAGTATGCAGATCTGAGGAATGAATATAATTAATCTCTATCATTTGGTTATCAGTTTTCCTGCTAGTGTAAACAGTTATTTGTTATCAACACTCAACATGGCTTTGAATACCTCAATGAAGTCTTCAGTTTATCATTTCTAATGCTATGTGCCTGTGACGGATGTCACTACAAGTAAGTTTTTTATTACACCTGTACATACATGTACTTGTACACATGACAATAAACTTGACTTCTGACTTTTTAAAAATTCTAAATGGAAAAATATCCCCATACTCTATAAAAGCCTTTTGCCACAACTGAAAGTTCCCAGTTCCGATATCATTCCAGTAGCTCTTTCCTGTTCTGTCTCATTCCTGATTTTAAAGAAAATATGCACACACCAGCATTGCTGTGACAAACTTGCGTACATAATTATTCCAATAACGCCAGAGGTGTTAGCCAAACAAGATTTTTTCTCTTGCTTAATAAAACAAGATGGGTCACCTTCTGTTTAAATTAATTGATAACTCCAGATGGTACAATGTATAGCTTAAAGTCAAATGGTCCAAACACTCAGGAATTCCTTTCAGAGAACAACAACAGTTACTTTTCAGTTTACAACACCTGGCCTAGCAGATGGAAAGATGCAAGAGAAAAAAATAATCGTTTTTGAAGTAAATTCTGCTTACATCGTATTCCCTGTACATTTTCAGAGCTGTGTACAGCACAGAAACAAGCTCTTCAGCCCGTTGTCTCGATGCTGACCTTTTTTTGCTCACTTATACTCCTTTGTTTTTGCTGGAGCGAAGAAAGCTGAGAGGTCACCTGACAGAGGCACATACAATTATTAAAGGCATAGCTAGAACAAGGGTATCAATAACAAGAGAGCTTAGGTCTAAGGAAAGGTAGTTCCATTGCACTTCCCTGTACATTTTCAGAGTGTTGTATAGCACAGAAACAAACCCTTCAGCCCATTGCTCTGTGCTGACCTTCTTTGTCCATCTATACACATCCCATATGTCTGCATTGAGTCTGTAGGCCTCTATGCCTTGCCTATTCAAGTGCCTTTCTAAATGTCTCCTAAATGGAATAAGACCATAAGATATAGAAACAGAATTAGGCCATTTGGACCATTGAGTCTGCTCCGTCATTTCATCATGGCTGATCCAATTTGCCTCTCAGCCCTAATCTCTTGCCTTCTCCCTGTATCCCTTTATGCTCTGACCAATCAAGAATCTATGAACATCTGCTTTAAATGATAATTGCTTCCACCGCCACCTCTGGCAGTATATTTCTGGTGTCAGTCACTGTTTACATTAAAGGACTTCCCTCACATCCCCTTTAAAACTCCTTTCCTTCACCTTAGACCTATGCCCTCTTGATTTTGATATCCCTATTCTAGCTATACCTCTAATAATTTTATTTACCTCTACATGTCAGCTTTCATTGCTTCTTGTGAAACCAAACTTATCCAGTTTCTTTCTGTAACTAAAATTCTCCAAGCCCAGGCAATCTACTGGTTTATCTCCTCTATACTCTCCAGCATAGCCACATGCAGTATTTCACGTGGAGTTAACTATTGTGTTGCCAAGTTCAAGATTCAGTCATTGTGACTAAATTTGCCGATGATACAAAGATAGGTAGAGGAGCGGGTGGTGTTGAGGAAGCAGAGAGCCTGCAGAGAGACTTAGATAGTTTAGAGCAATGGACAAAGAAGTGGCAAATGTAATACAATGTTGGAAAGTGTATGGTTATGCACTTTGGTGGAAGAAATAAATGAGCAGACTATTATTTAGATGAGAGAATTCAAAATGCAAAGATACAAAGGGACTTGGGAGTCCTTGTGCATGATACCCTAAAGGTTAACCTCCTGGTTGAGTTGGTTGTGAAGAAAGCGAATGCAATGTTGGCATTCATTTCTAGAGGTATAGAATATAAGAGCAGGAATGCGATGTTGAGGCTCTATAAGGCATTTGTGAGACCACACTTGGAGCATTGTGTGCAGTTTTGGGCTCCTTATTTTAGAAGGGATGTACTGACATTGGAAAGGGTTCAGAGACGATTCATGAGAATAATTACAGGAATGAAAGGGTTACCATATGAGGAACATCTGGCAGCTCTTGAGCTGTATTTGCTGGAGTTCAGGAAAATGAGGGAGGATCTTATAGAAACATTCCAAATGTTAAAAGGCCTGAAGAGATTAGATATGGTAAAGTTATTTCCCATGGTAGGGGAGTCTAGGACAAAAGGGCACAACTTCAGAATTGAAGGACATCCGTTTAGAACTGGAATGTGGAGAAATTACTTTAGTCAAAGAGTGGTAAATCTGTGGGATTTGTTGCCATGAGAGGCTGTGGAGGCCAAGTCATCGGGTGTATTTAAGGCAGAGATTGATAGGTTCTTGATTAGTTTGGGCATCAAAGGGTATGGTGTGAAAGTGGGAGTGGGGATGACTAGAAGAATTGGATCAGCCCATGATTGAATGGTGGAGCAGACTTGATGGGTTGAATGGCCTACTTCTGCTCCTATATCTTATGGTCTTATTATCAAAGAATGTACAGGGTATAAATAATATAACCTTGAGATTTGCTTGCTCACAGGTAGTGACAAAGCAAGATACCCAAAAGGACCCAATTAAATAAAAAAAATCTTGCAAACAAATGAAGCAAGCAACAGCATTCCAAACCAAAGTTTCAATACAATATCCCAACTTTTATATTCTATGTCCCACACTATGAAGGCCATTTGCCTTCATGATAAGAAAGTTCTTCACAGGTTTTATGTGCAGTGAGGCAGAGAACAAAGATTTGGGAAAGCAACATAAACCCATTCAAATCCCTGCTGTCCACATTTTGATTTGCGCCATTCCATTTCTCTATTATTCCTTTGTGAGATCTCCATTGACTCTTGGATAATCATATTTTTGCTTCTCGGTTCTGCTTCCTTTATTGTCTCTTCCCTTCCTATCTCTGTGTTCCCCTCCAGCTCAGAATCCTCAAACAGCTGAAGTCTCAAATAACCTCTCCAACACTGTCCACTCCAACAATGGCTGCTTCGCTTGCCCCGTCTTATTTTTATTTGTTCTTACCAATTGTTTCTGATTGCTGATTAGCCACTGCTCAGAACACCAAACTGCCATGAATCAATGCCTTATGTATTCAATCAGCAAACCTGAATGAGCTACGTCTTCTCACGGTTCCGATCGCTGACTGACCGTGGCTCCAACACCAAACATCATATGTTTACATTATGAGATAGTATTTTTTCTTGGAGAGCAGAGAAAGAAATTTGATTCTAAGTCATTATTAGTGGTATTTTTTAAAAACTCACATGCATGGATCTCCCCCGTTATTTGTTCTATACAAGTGCATTCTGTTCTCCCTGGTAAAGGCGAATACAGTCGGCCCTCCTTATCCGCAGGTTGCGCGGATTCAATCAACCATGAATCGGGGAAACCCGGAGGTTCCCTCTCCAGCACTCGTTGTTTGAGCATGTACAAATTATTTTTTCTTGTCACTATTCCCTAAACAATACAGTATAACAACTATTTCTCTATCGTTCCTTTGTGAGATCTCCATTGACTCTTGGATAATCATATTTTTGCTGCTCGGTTCTGTTTCCTTTATGGTCGCTTCCCTTCCTATCTTTCTGTTCCCCTCCAGCTCAGAATCCCAAGAATTCTTTTTCAATTCTGCCCTGCACTCATTCCTGCTGCCCATTCAAGCAGCTAAACCTTCCCTGATCTTCTCTATGCATGAAGTTCTAATTCTTTGACAAAGCCTTGGATCATGTATCCGAATATTGCTTGTTTTTGTTCATTGTAAATATTTGGGGATCTTGTACAAACCTACAATCTTTGAATGGGTTTGGTTAGATTAGATAAAGGAATGATGTTCCTCATGACCAGGGGTTGAGGGCCAAGTCTTCAAGAACAAGGAGCCAAGACTGAAATGTGGTCACCTTCCCAAATGAGAGTGGCAAACCTGTGAAATTCTAAAGTTGATGCCGAATCATTAACTATATTCCAGAAAGAATTAGATAGTGTTCTTATGATATAGGGATCAAGGGACAAGAAACCTGGAACAGGATGCGGAATTGCAATGATGAGCCATTGTCGTATTGAAAGTTCATCTTAATTTCTTTGTTAGTAATTTATCGGTGATCCCGTCTGTCAGTATCTAACAGTGCTATGTAAATTCAAGCATTACACTCATGTTCTGTTGAAGATTCATCAACCTGAAATGTTAACTGTTTCTCTCTGCATAGATACTGCCTATCCTGATGAGTATCCTTAGCGTATTCTGATTTTATTTCAGATTTCTGGCGTCTGCAGATTTTTATTTGCTTCTCAATTGCATTAATGTCTTCCCATTAATATTGTTCCTGTGTGTGCAACTGTGGAGTGCATTAATTTTTCACCCCTGCCTAAGTAATGATGCATTACTTAATTATACTCAGCAAGCCTTCAGGCAATTGTACCGAGGCCCATTATTTTCAAAATGTATTTTGCATTTCCCTTTAGGACTTGGTCAATGACAAAAAAGATAAATTAGACAAGGGGCTCAAAATTGGAGAGGATTTGTATTGCAAAGGCTATGATAATATGCACACAACCAACTGGCAGTTAGAAAGGAATTAAATTGCACTAGCTTTATATTGTGCTGTTTGCTTAAAACTGGCTACAGTAGACTCATGTAAGAAGTTTACATCTGCCCAAGCACTTGCCAAGCCAGGAAGAGTTGGGCATATTTTGTTCAAATGACTTCTGCCACTCCTTACAGTCTTCCTATACTTTTAACTGTTCTCAGCAATAGAGTTGGACACATGAAGGTTCATAATTCAACTGTTTATATTGGAATGTTCTCTCTTCTCACAGATTACACAGGACCAGGTTAAAGAATTGTATTAGAGTCATGTAGCACAGAATCAGACCCTTTGGCCGAGCTGTTCCATGCTGACCAACGTTCTTGTCTAAGCTGGTTCAATTTGCCCCTGTTTGGCCCATCCCCTCTAAACCGTGCCTATTCATGGGTCATCCAATGTTGTTAACGTACCTGTGTCAACCACTTCCTCTGGCAGCTTATTCCACGTACTGAACTGCCTTTGGGTGAAAATATTGCCCCTCAGGTTCCTATTAAATCTCTCCTCCCTCAAGCTAAGTGTGTCCTATTTTTCTTGATTCTCCATCCCTGAGAGAAAAGACTGTGAATATTCACCTTATCTATGCCTTCTTCATGATGTTATCAACAAATTGTATTATGTATAAATACAGATGGAGCTGGAATGGAACAGAGTGCACATCTTACTGTTAATGGGGATTTGACTTTTGGTATGCTGTTGTGTCAGCCACTACTGTTGTTTGAGTTTTTAAACTCATTTGATTAGAAGCTCTGTTCTGGTTACGTGCAGTAATATAGAAAACCCTCTGGATGCTGAAGTTGAGCAGCGCCCATGGAGAGAGAAATACCTAGGTAACACTTCTGACCTTTTGTCAGAGCGAGAAACATTGACAGTTGCTCCCTGAGTTCGCAGAGGCTGTCGAGCCCACTGACCTTGCATCCTTGCTCTATCAAGCTAAATCCCACTCCTTGGATGTTAGTATGCAGGCCAAGTTACAGCATGTCAGGCAGTCATGCAGATGCTGGAGGTCACTTTGACTCTGAATTTATTTCACCAACTTCTCTTGCAGTGTTGTGGTATCAATGGCACAAATCAAGATACAATGTCTAATTCTACCATAACTTACTGTGCAACGATGTCTCTCTGAAATATAAAAATGGTCATTTGCCACTAGGATCTAAAGAGTGAGGATAATTTACAAGCAGGATCGAAAGGGGGTGCGTAATCTCAGGGTTGTAGATGGTGACATATATATACTAAGATAATAAACTTACTTTGAATTTTTGAACTTTAATTGGTTGTAGCAATTCTCAGAAACTATACCATCTGTTGGACTTCAGCTACTGGTAACATCATGACAAGATTTGTTTCTGCTGAGTCCGTTGCTTGAAGCTGACATTGTTTCACTAGGCTTAATGACTTACATTTACACGTCCTTCGCATGTTACGAATGCCCAACCTATGTAAAGCCGAAACAAACTAAACTTTGAGCAAACACAGATGAGTTTGTTTGCTTTTGTGGGACTGCAGCATCATCTCCCACATGGGAACTCGGTTTGTAGCTGCTGTCCCAATTTGTGAACTGTCTAGATTACACAGTTCTCAGGAGCAGAATTTACAACATGGGGATATCCTGTATCAACCCTTTAACATCACAACATGTTCTAAAGGAACTTTATAAAAGCATTCCCAATATTTGACATCAAGCCACTGATGGAGATACTGAGGCAAAGAGTCAAGGTCTTGTTAGAGAACTTGTATGGAATATCTTAAAAGAGGAAGATCAGTTGGAGAAGTTTAGGAGAGCATTTGAGAGGAGGTAACCAACAGCATTGGTAAGAGATTTAAAAGTAGTGGGGGGAGGGGGAAATGCGAAATGATTTCCCCCTCCCTCCCCCCACCACTTTCAAATCTCTTACTATCTTTCATTTCAGTTAGTCCTGACGAAGGGTCTTGGCCCGAAACGTTGACAGCGATTCTCCCTATAGATGCTGCCTGGCCTGCTGTGTTCCACCAGCATTTTGTGTTTGTTGTTGTTTGAATATCCAGCATCTGCAGATTTCCTCATGTCACTCCATTGCTGCCTCTACTGCTGCAATGAGGCCACACTCAAGTTGGAGGAGCAAAACTTTATAGTACATCATGTTAGCCTCCAACCTAATGGCATGAACATCGATTTCTCAAACTTCTGGTAATTGCCCAGCCCCTTCACTATTTCCCTATTCTCATTTTCCTCTCTCACCTTATCTCCTCACCTGCCCATCACCTCCCTCTGGTGCTCCTCCCCCTTCCCTTTCTTCCATGGTCTTCTGTCCTCTCCTCTCAGACTCCGCCTTCTCCGGCCTTTTATTTCTTTCACCAATCAACTTCCCAGCTTTTTACTTCACCCCTTCCCCCTCTCCCAGTTTCAACTATCACCTACCACTTTATACATCTTTGTCCTCTCCCCCTACATTATTGCTTTGACCTCATCTTTTTTCTTCCAGTCCTGAAGAAGGGTGTCGGCCTAAGTCATGGACTGTTTGCGCTTTTTCACAGATGCTGCCTGGCCTGCTGAGTTCCTTCAGCATTTTACGTATGTTGCTGGGATGTGTTGAACTTGTTAGTGGGATGTTGTGAACAATAATTTCCATGCAAGCTCGTCTTAAAGCTGCTGCAGTCACTGGGTTGATTCTTAACAAAAACTGATTTAGTTTTCCAGAAAGGCATTGTGGATTTGGATCTCAAATGCATTCTTCTTGCTTTGCAGGATCTCCATTAGCTAATAGCACTGAACAAAAAAACCACACATGATTCTACACTAATGACCAGATAATCTGCATCCATTTGGAGCTGTTTTGAAGAGATAATTATTAACCAAGATGTCAGTGACAAATTGTCCTGCTTCTCATTGAATCTTCTCTGGTTATTTTTAACTTTTCTAAGAGAGTTTTCCAAAAACGGTTTGAGTAGAACAAGCTCATACAACATAGAGCAGAACAGCACAGTACAGGCCCTTTGGCCCATGATGTTGTGTGCTTAACTTTTAACTTACAAAGATCAAGCTACCCTTTCCCTCCTCCATGGCCCATAACCCTCCATTTTTTCTTTCATTCATGTATCTAAGAGTCTCTGATCTGGCCCTTATGTATCAGCCTCTACCACTATCAATTACAATTAACAATTACAGCACGGAAACAGGTCATCTCGGCTCTTCTAAAAAAATCCTACCTCTGACATCTCCCCTAATCTTTCCTCTACTTACCTTAAAAAGGATGTCCTCTGGTGTTGTTTTATTTTGCCTGGGGGAAGAAAAGGCTCTGGCTGTTCACTCTATCCATGTCTCTGATCATGTACACCTCTAATACTCTCTTGAAATGCAAAATAATGAGCTGTGTAACCTTCTAAGAAGGGTTGACTTGGAAGCCAAGAAGCAGCTTCCCCTGAGCAATTGACATCAGGGCTCATTCTCTTAGGCTAAGCAGGTGACTATTTCAATCTGAGCTGAGAAATTTCTTCACTTAGAATAGCTATCAATCTTTGGACCTATATTACTGAAAGCCCACGGAGTCAGTGGGTACTTGGATAGTAATGTTAGGGCTGTGGAGAGTGGACAAGAATGTGGAGTTGATTTGACATGTGTTATTCATTGATGGAGTAAACCTCACACCAACATGTTGTGTTGTGTACCTGCAACTTTTGGTAAGCTGCATCAAAGCTTCGAGAAAGTGGGAGCTTTCTGAGTATTGTTCACAGCTCTCCTCTCGCTGGATTCTACCACTGACCTACTCACTAGAGTAGTTTCCAATGGCCAAATAATCTGAAATCCCACAAGCCTTTGGGGTGTGGGAAGAAACAGAAGCACCCAAGGCAAGCCCATGCGATCCTAAGGAGAACAAGCGGTCTTGGATTAGTGCTGAACCCAGGTATCTGGAGTTGTGTGGCGCTCGATCTACCAGCTCAATCACTATGCCACCCAAATGAGCAACACAGTGGAAAAACCATCTAGTCATTAAAGCAAATTCTTTGAACCCTATTCACAGAGAAGCATCTTGTCATGTAGATGGTGCAAAAGAAAGCTTAAAGCAAAATCCAGTGACTCATTTATTTATACGTAGCTCAGCCCACAAGAAGAGTAATCACTTATTCTACTTATAGGCTGGAAATATTCTCAACACTAGAGGTTGGTTGCCAATTCACCTTTACTTATATTGAAGTTTCCTTACAATTATAAAATCTTTACAACTCTGCATAACTAGCACAGTTGAATTGGAAAATATCCTCCTGAATTGAGCCTTTGTATGCAATGGGATTGTACCTGAATTTATAGTTAATCTGTAATATTTGAATGACTATATACAATGGTTTTTTGCTTCTTGTGGAGTGACAGATGGTTTAGGTAAATTGTAGGGCAGCATGATGTCCCAAGTTGGGAGTGGACCAAGGCATCATCTCCTGCCATTCTTTCCGACCATCTGTTCATTGTGTGCAAGAACTTTTTACTTCATACTTTTTGAAAAAGTGGACACTTGCATGTCAATGGAAGTGACTGGACAGATGGGCGGTATGACATAAGTAAAAAAGTAAATGGGCTTCAGGGAATTAATAACACAACAGGTAGGCAAAAGTAAGGTAGACTTACAAAAGTGGGGAAATTGGTCTAGTTTGAGAGTGCACTCAACAACGTAAAGTAAAATTCCAACATACTTGGGACTTTCATAGTGCTGGTCTAGCAGATTTTTGAACTACTAGATATTATTCATTAATACTCCCAACAAATTTAATTTGTTTTTTTGGTTGCTACATAATAACAATAATTGTTCTGATGAACTGTGAGCTTAAAGGAAACTTTGGAAACACTTACTTGGTGAATTTAAAGGTAGGACCAAATATCAGTGAGCTGATGGCCAAACAATTGTAATTTCTGAATAATTGGATATTATATCGTCAGTTTTATTGTAATTGGTTTATTATTGTCACATGTATTGAGAGACTATAGAAAGCTTTGCATACCATCCAGACCTATCATTCCTTGCACTGATTTAGTACTAAAAGTAAGAACTGAATGCAGAATACAGAGAAAGTGCAGGTTCAAAGTTCAAAGTATTATCAAAATACATGAATGTCACCATATACAATCCTGAGATTCATTTTCTTGCAGACATTCATTATGGATACATAGAAACAGCATAGAATATGAGCCATGGTAGTGGAGCGGTTAGGATGACGTTATTACAACTCGGGGTGTTGGAGTTCAGAGTTCAATTCTGACACTGTCTGTAAGAAGTCTCTATGTCCTCCCCATGGAATGTGTAGGTTTTCCCCGGCTGCTCCGGTCTCTTCCACAGTTGAAAAACTTTCGGTCAAGATGGCTTCCTGGGTCGACATCTTCCAGATTGATGCACCATCAATAACTCTCAGAGACGGGAGGCAAACAACAGGCTTTTATTAGCTGCAAGAAATGACCACACAACATCCTGGAGACTGAGGGGGGGAGCAGTGCCTCCAACTGCCTTTATACAGGGGTCTGTGGGAGGAGCCACAGGAGCAGTCAGCAGAGGGGCATGTCCAGACAGGTATATGTAGTTCACCACACAGATAGTCCACAAAACTGCTTATTTCAATTCTTATATGTCTGTTTTTCATCTGAAGTGTGTTTCTGGAACTGTTGGAGCCTGCATGTTTACAGTTTGGAGATCGATTGAGTGATCCAGCAATTTGCTGTCTCTGAGAAGGTTCCAGGGAGCGAGTGTGAGCTTGAGTGCCCTCAGTTTGGAGAATCTTCAAGATGGAGTGCAAGCTGATGTTTGACCTCATTTCACTGATTAAAGCATCCATTCTTTGCCACTAAAGCATCAAGGAGCTTGAAATATCGAGGCAAATGTGGCAGGCGATTGAGGGCTTAACGCTGACTGCCTGCCTTCTGATTGCTGATGACATCCCCCTGCTGCTGGAGAATGAGACTGTGTGGTAGCCTATTGCTGTGTGGTGGCTTGCTATACCCAAGGGGTAGACGTCTGCATTCGAGTCGTGTCTCTCCCTTTTGATGTGGTCGGGGGATGTTACCGAGGTCCCACGTTTATAGACTTGACTTTTTCAATCTGGCGGTTTTTATATTCTGTGTTTTTGCCTGTTCTTTCTCAGTGTTCTTTTCTGCAGAGGGTGGAGGTTTAGGGGTTGATGTTCTTGTTGCATTTTGTTTTTCTTGTGTGGGGGTCGATATTCTTGTTGTGTTTTGTGGAGGGGGAGGGAGGTTTGTGGGGGTTGATTATCATGTTGCCGTTCTTTTTTATACGGAGAGGTGGGTTCGATGTTTCTCATTGAATGACTTCCATGGTTTTTCTTTCGTTGGTTGTTATTTTTTGAAGATGAACCTCAGAGTTGTATTCTACATACATACTTTGATAATAAATGAACCTTTGAACCTTTTGACATATCGGGTAGATTAATTGGTCATTGTAAATTGTTCTGTGATTAGGTTAGGGCTAATCAAGTTTTTCAGTGGTTTGAAGGGCCAGAAGGGGTTTCACCCCACTGTATTGCTAAATAAGTAATTAGAATCAATGAAAAGTCCCATGCAAGGTGGACAAACAGCCCATGTGCAAAAGACAACAAACTGTACAAATCCAAAATAAAATAATAATAAATAAGGAAGCAATAAATATTAAGAACATGTGATGAAGAGTTCTTGAAAGTAAGTCTGTAGGTTCTGGGAACAGTGTTGGGGTAAGTGAAGTTATCTCCTCTGGTACAAGAGAGTGATGGTTAAGGGGTATGGGTCCTGAGGCTGCTGTACCTCTTCCTTATGGCAGCAGTGAGAAGAGACCGTGGCCTGGATGGTGGGTGTCCTTGATGATGGATGTTGCTTTCCTGTGATACCGCTCCTTATAGATGTGCTCAATGATGGGGAGGGCTTTACCCATGATGGACTGTGCTGTATGCACTACTTTTTGTAGGATTTTCCATTCAAGGGAATTGGTCTTTCCTTACAAGGTAGCGATGCAACCGATCAGTATACTCTCCACTGCACATCTCCAGAAATTTGTCAAAGTTTTAGGTGACGTGCCCAGTTTTCATAAACTTCTAAGAGAGTAGAGGCATTGCCATGCTTTCTTTGTAATGGCATTTACATGCTGGACTCAGAACAAATCCTCTGAAATGGTAACTGAGGAATTTAAAGTTGTTGAACTTTTCCATCTCTGATTTTCCTGTGAGGACTGGCTCATGGACCTTCGGTTTTTCCCTCCTGTAGTCAGTAATCAGCTCCTTGGTCTTGCTAACAGTGAGTGAGAGGTTGTTGTTGTGGCACCATTCAGCCAGATTTTAAATCTCCCTCCTACCTGTTGATTCGTCACCACGTCTGATTTGGCCCATGAGTGTGATATTGTCAAATCAGGTGCCAATGACACTGGTGTCATCAAATAAGGTTGACAATTTCAGGTACATGATCCATGACAAGGTAGATCAACAGATCAAGAGTTTTATCTTCAGTGTAAAAGAAGTCTTTCAAAAGTTTAATTACACCTGTCCTTGAGCCTGGTGGTATGTGTTCCCAATTTTTTGTATCTTCTACATTATACAGTATCTACAGTGGAGCTCAATTTGGAATTTTGTACAATATGCAGATCATTTTCACTCAGAACCAGCAAACCAAGACCAATGTCTCACCACTAAGCTTTACAGTGCCAAAACAGACCATTTTGTCCATCTGGTCTCTGTTGGGTTTCATACCTCACATAGATCTCTTCGCATTCTTTTGTCTTATTGTCATCAAAACCGTCTGTTTCTTTATCACTCATGCATTTAGTTTCTACATGAATACTTGCAACTGTTTGCTTCATTTTAACTACTTTCAAAGTGGAGCAATTCCTCTTGAATCCATTGCTTTGGGTTGAGGTATTAGTAGCTATGTTGGTCAGTCAAAAAGTGTTTAACCCTCCTTCCTACCCTGCATTGCATGACAGGAAATATTGGATTCTTGGCAATTGCTAAATCCATACCAAAATGTTAGGCTTAATGATTGTCTGAGTTCCCTGGTAATGTGTGTGCACCTAGAATTTAGCCCTTGCATGAGTACATCATCCCTGCAGGTACAGACTGAAATCCTGCTATGATATGTGGCAACCTTACAGTTTAAAGGGAATTTTTAAAAAATCTGTTTCTCCATTGAGTTCAATTACAGATAAAGTCATTCTGGCAAATATGTGATATTAAATTGCACTAACAAACACAGCATTTTGTGTGGAATATTGAAGTTCAGGTGAACAACTATGCAAAAGGTGATAGACACTTTGAATCCTCTTCTGCTAATGGCCTTTGAGGTTAGGTTAATCAATAACTTTAAATCTGAGATTACTTGATTTTTTTCCAAAGGTTAGTTTAAAGGCATGGTGAGGGAATGGCTTGGTCACGGATGACATACTATTTCCCTGAATTATGGCACAGATTTTGTCCTGGAATGAGGATTTTGCTGGGAAGAGATTGAGAAATACTGACCTCTACATGTTGGAATTAAAACAGATAAGAAGAGGCGTCAACAGTTGTTCTGAGTGAAAATTATCTGCATATTGTACTCAATTCCAAATTAAGCTCCACTGTAGAGACAAACCTATTGATGGTAGTTGTTTTAAAACTGTTTCCTTTAGCTGGAAAATTGAAAGGAGATAGTCTTAACTTTGGATATTGGTTTGTCATTTTCACAAATGGGAGGAGAAACTTCTATCCTGGAGAGTTATGTCCATTGTGCTGAACTCAATGGTATTTTGGATATTAAACAGGAAAATGGATTGGGGACATAGGATCAGCCATGATCTGACTGCCAGAACAAGACTGAAAGCTCTTGTGGATTATTCTGGTTTTTGATGTTTTTAAGAATAGATTCAAGAGGAAATTGCCCTTTTCTAGCTTAGAGGAAGCTCATCTGGTATTCCCCATTTCACTCTATCTCTCTGATATTGAATAAAATGGGGACAATAGTATATTTGCAGCCTCAGGTCTTAATAGCTCTTGGGCATTGGCTTTGTAATCGCTGGTTAAATGAACCTACACTTGCTCCTGAATCACATTTTATTTACATGTGCTCAAGTAAAGCAACATGGCCCCTGTCACCGCACTGTGTTGATGTCTGAAAAGAGAAATGCTACTTTTATGCAGAATTGACGAGCAGTTATGGATATTGACCAGTTAGATAAAGTTATACATACTTTGATAGTAAATGTACTCATTTTTTGGCTTTGACTTCACTAGGTAAACTATGTATATTCAAATTCAATACTTGCAAGATCAATCGTCATTCACAAAGCGGGTGTTAATATACCAGGTTGGGTTCTGAAAGACTGCATAGCCTAGCTGATGGAGGTGCTGATGAATATATTTATCATCTCTCTGGAACAATCCATTGTCCCCTCAGCTTTCAAGGCGGCAACCATCACTCCAGTGCCAAAGAAGGTGACAGTAACCTGCCTAAACGACTATTGTCCAGTGGCCTTAACATCAACCATTATGAAATGTTTTGAGCGGCTAGTCATGGAGCACATTGAAGCCTTTCTCCCAGCTACACTGAACCTGTTCCGGTTTGCTTATCCCTCAAATTGATCCATTGATGATGCAATAGCCTCTGCCCTCCACTCTGTCCTGTCCCACCTGGAAAATGGGGTCTCACATGCTGTTTATAGACTTCAGTTCAGTATTCAACACCGTTATATCACAGAAACTGGTGGGGAATCTGTCCTCGCTGTGTCTCAACCCCTCCCTCTGCAATTGAATACTGGACTTCTTAACAGTAAGGCCACAGTCAGTTCGTGTGGGCAGCAATGTCTCTCGACCCATTACGCTGAGCACTGGCAACCCCCCCCCCCCCCCCCCACCAAGGCTGTATGCTCAGCCTGCTGCTGTTCACACTGCTGACACATGACTGTGTCACAGAATCTAGCTCAAACCGTATCATCAGGTTTACAGATGACACAGTGGTTGGCCATATCAAGAACAGTGATGAGACGGAGTATAGAGAGGAAGCAGAATGGCTGGTGGATTGGTGTGAGAAGAACAGCCTAAACCTGAATGTGGAGAAGACAAAGGAAATCATTGCGGGCTTCAGGAAGGTGCAGACAAACCATCCCCCTCTGCAAATGCATGGCTCCTCCATAGAGAGAGTTAAGTGCACCTGGGAGTTCACATCATGGATGACCTCACCTGGTCCCTCAAAATCACCTCCCTAAACAAGATGGCACAGCAGAGCAAGCAAAGCTCTCAACACCCATCTTCACTAGGTTTTACTGGAGGACCATTGAGAGCGTCCTGACAAGTTGCATCTCTATCTGGTATGGGAGCAGTCGAGCATTGGACTAGAAGTCTCTACAAAGAATTGTGGGAACAGCTGAGAGGATCATAGGGATCGCCCTACCATCCATCGGGGATATTTATCAGGAGCGCAGCATATGCAGGTCCCTTAGTGTTATTAAGGATCCCACTCATCCACCCAGCATGCTCTTTACCATCAGGCAGGAGACTACAGTGCATAAAAACAAGAATGGTCAGGATTAGAAACAGTTTCTTTCCAGGCCATTAGGCTTCTGAACTCCCGGCCATATTGTATTCTAAGTGTCACTGGTTAATCTGTTCTGTACCTTCTAATACTTAAAATTAATACACTATAGTTTGTTATTTATGTGTGATTTATCTGTAGATTTTATCTGTACCTTCATAAATCATCGTGTTATGTTTGCTATTGTGCTTTACACCCTGGTTCAAAGAAATGTCTCATTTCCATATACATTATATGTTTATATGCATTATATACATGTCTATAGTTAAGTGACAATAAACTTGACTTGACTTGACTGGAAAAGTCAATAGACACTAGAAGCTAACAACTGAGTTTACTCTGAAGTCAGTAAAGTAATTGCCTCTTAATTGGTGTTTCCTGAACACTTGTGTTATATTCTTATCTCGTCTCCGTATGCCCAAGTGGCTCCAGTTCCAGTTCGCTGTTGGAAAAAGGGAAGCTATGCTCTTCAAATACCTTCCTTGCCTGTCTGCACTCTATTTACAATGTACCCTTGCCTGGATATCAATTATCTCTTGCCTTGCTGCAACTTCCACAGCCTCCACCATTGCACCTTCAACTGGAAATCTAACAAACAGCCGTGGATACAACCCAGTCCATTACGGGTAAAACCCTTCCAACCATTGAACACATCTACTTGATGCACTGTCATAGAAAACCAGCGTTCATCATCAGGGTCCCCTACCACTCAGGACGTGCTCTCTTCTTGTTGCTGCCATCAGGAAGAAGGTGCAGGAGCCTCAGGACTCACGTCACTAGGTTCAAGAGCAGTGACTACCCCTCAGCTATGAGGCTCTTGAACGAAAGTGGATAACTTCAGTCTACTTCACTTGCCCAATCATTGAAATGTTCCCACAATCAATGGACTCACTTTCAATAACTTTTCATCTCACATTCTTGATATTTATAGCTTATTTATTTGTTATTATTCCTTTCTTTATCTATTTACACAGCTTGTTGTCTTTTGCATACTGGTTCAAGTTGGGTGGTCTTTCATTGATTCTGTTATGGTTATTATTCTATAGATTTATTAAGTATGCCCACAAGAAAATGAATCTCAGTGTTGTATATGGTGACATATATGTACTTTGATAATAAATTTAATTTGAACTTTGAAATCAGAAGATTAGCAAGTTGGGTAGAGGAAAGTAAAGAGGTGGTGAGTAAACAGGCTGTGGTTTCATCATTGCTCCTCAATTACATAAGGAAAGCCTGCCGGAAGTATCCCTGAGGAATTGGTTTGTCTGTGTGGTTATTGCTTGATGCAATAAATGGAGGAAATTTAGGTTCCAACAAGTGTTGTGAAAGGCAGCACAGACCTGCTTGATTGGTTTAAGTGCACCGGCTTTCATCTCTTGATAATAATGATATGAATGACCACCTGTGGCAGGGACACCCTTGAAATGAAGACCCTTTGTGGTATTTTTCGATATATAAAAGACTTAACCCAACATCAAAAGATTTTGGAGTGCAAGACCTTCACATTTCTGTAGGGCTATCAAAAGAGTAAACAAAACCAAATGGCAATTGTAAACTGTTGGTCTTCACTTGAAGACACACAAACATTTATTTATTTATTGTGCTACAGCTCGAAACAGGCCCTTCTGGCCCTCAAGCTGCGCCGCCCAGCAACCTCCGATTTAATCCCAGCCTAATCACGGACAATTTACAATGACTAATTAACCTCCCAACCAGTACATCTTTGGACTGTGGCAGGAAACTGGAGCAATTGAAGGTCACAGGGAGAACGGATCAACTCCTTACAGGCAGCAGTGGGAATTGAACCCAGGCCTACTGTACTGTAAAGTGTTGTGCTAGCCACTAGGGTACCATGCTGCCATAGGATGCTAGGATTGCTGTGATATGGATATTAAGTTTGCTTTGTTAATGACATTAATGCCAAAATAAATGTACCTCAACATTAATTCCCTTCTTAAATTTTCTTACTGAGGGAGAACGTTATAAAAATACATTTGTTCAAGATTATACTACATAGTTGGGCTGGTGTGCAAGGGTCAATTTGGTTAGGAATTCTTTATTGTTGGTGAGGTTGATTGCAGTCAAGAGAACCTTACGTTGACTTGGTGCTGGGATGGCTTAAAGGAGATATAGTAGACATGTTTGAAAATCTGATGATTCATGATAAAGAAGAGAGCAATTCCTCTGGGAGGAAGCCCAGAATCCAGAGGACATTGTCTCCTGATAATTGAGTGAAGATCCAGAGAAGCAGCGAGTTGTGATTGGAAAAATGGTGACTGAAAGGACAATTTGGCGGAAACATCCAGAAGGGAACTGGATGAAGACTCGAATGGGATGAATAGCAGGTCAGTGGAGTGTGCTGAGTAGTTGTGGCAGTCTGTTGTTCTCCTTAATGAAATGAATTCCAGAGAAAGGGGTGATACGAGTAACAGAAGTTGAGTACAATGCAGAAGGAGTTGAACAATGTCTTCTCTGCTGTTGACTAGCACCATATTTCTCAGCATGCAAGTTCAGACTATTTTCCCTTACCTGACCCAAACACCTCAGTGAAAAATAATTACTCTCTAGCCTTTTTCACTTCACTCATTCCTGCACCAAGTGAGGTTTTGGTTTCTTTGTCACGGGGGATAGTGGACATGTTTGATGCTGTCAGAACTCAATCATTCAGTTATCTGCATTTCTGTCAGTTGTTTCCTTGCATCCTGAAGGTGAACATTCATCCCATTGTATCTATGCTGGCTCATGGTGCAATCCCATTCCCTTCTAATTTTTCTTGTTATCTACTCTTCCCTGTTGACCCTTTAACTCTCCCAGGTCTGACACACTAGGTGCACTTTACCATGACCAATTAGCCAAGTGTCATGCATCACTTTGAGAATGTGGGAGTAAACTAGAGTACCCACGAGAAATCCATAAGATCACAGGGAGAACCTGTAGACTCCACACGGATAGCACCAGAGGTCAGGATTAAACTTGAGTCATTGGAGATGTGAGGCAGTAACTCTACCAGCTGTGCCACCTTGCTGCCCTATTGTACAGACTCATAGAGTGGTACAGCACAGAAACAGGCACTTCAGCCCACCATCTTCATGCTAACATCAATTACCTATCCATATGCATCTCATTGCCAACACCTGGTCCATAACCTTCTAGGCTTAACAATTTAAGTGCCTGTCTAGATGTTCCTTAAATAAAATCTCTACCACCCTCTCATGCAGTACATTCCAGATAGATAACTGTTCTCTCCTTGTCAATGAAGTGCTCCATTGCAGACGGCACTGTGCTGACTCTCCTCCACACTCTCTCCAGTGCATTTCTGCCAAGACTAAGTGATTTATGGCAGCCTAGCTGGAGTAAGTAAACATATCGGAGGTTTGATTTTCAATTAACTTCTTGAGTAAGTAAGAATGTGAGACACTTGAAGCTTCTCTTGGGATCCACCCCCTCCCCAACCCTCGGATGAGCCACACTTGATGCCAGAATGCCACTGAGCTAATCAGTTTGCAACAAAAGTTCTCTTCAGAGATGAATAAATTACAAATTGAACATGAAATTGTACATGGACAATTGTAAAGCAAGAATGGGAGGGAAATGGACCAGGCGCGGGTCAATGGCACTAAGTAGAGTAACAGTCATCACAGAGAAGAAGAGCCAAATCCCCTATCTCTGTGCTGTAGTTCTCCATGACTGTACAAAGACAAAGTTAGAAGACTAAATTTAGAACTGGAAATTTTTCTTGCAACAAGTCACAGCTAATGTTTATCTCACATTTAGCATTAAGGTACTACATTAGCAATTACTGAAAGGTGCTTGTTGTCAGCATTATGTTTAGTAATGTTGGAGAATGATCTTGTTGAAACAGAAGATTCTGAAAGAGCTTGAAGGGTTGATGGTGAAAGGATGTTTCCCCAGAGGGTGGAATTAGAACCAGCTCTCATAGTCATGGGATAATGAATTAGAATTTTATTTCTTACATCCGTCTCACAACATGAGGGAGTAGAAATCTTTATGGTGCATCTCCGTTGCTATGTACAAGCAGTAAGGAAGGGAATGTGGGAGGATATTGCCCAAACTCTTAAGATTGTATACATAATTGCTTTGTATACACGTGTGTACAGTCAGATACGCAATCAGATCAATGGGTATTGATAAATGTGATGGCCTGGTGAAAGAAGCTGTCCCGAAGACTGTTGGTCCTGGCCTTAATGCTGCAGTACCATTTGCCAGACCAAAGCAGCTGAAACAGTTTGTGGTTGGGGTGGCTGAAGTCCCCGATGATCCTCTTGGCCCTTTTTACACAGCTGCTGTACACTGACTTAAGACAGAGGTGAGAATGAGTTTCCTCTGTGGGTTTTGAATCTTTGGAGTTCTCTACCATTAAAGAAACAATTGGTGAATGAATGTCTTCAAGGCTGAGAGAGATATTTGAACTATATGGGAGCTGAGGAATAGCAAAGCAGAGCAGAGACCAAGATCAGACCAGACATGGTTTTAGTGATGGCGGAGCAGGCCTTAAGGGTCTATTTCTTGTGGTCTTAATGCTATCTGCTATAATAATGTCATTGAACTATAACGAAGGCTAGTGATATGTTGCTACATCTGGATCTTTCATTCACTGAATTGGTAGCGAAGGAGTAAATTGAACAGATGAAGCAATAATTCAATATATACTAGATCCAGCCTTTGGGATCTCAGTATTTGGTGTGAATTTATATTGAAGTTAATCATAGTTGACACAATGAAATCTCATGACTGCCAATGTAAGAACACAAAAAATAGTTGCATTCAACAGGCAGGTGGTATCAGTAAAAAACAAAACGTTGACCTTTCAAATTGACCTTTGTCAGAATAACTACCGTAGATGTCGGATTATAAGCCGCTACTTTTTTCCCACATTTTGAACAGCTTTGAACACTGCGGCCTTTACTACGGTGCGGCTAATGCATGATTTTTTTTCATGCCGCCAAAAACATTTTGCCTCGTAACAGTAGACCAATAAAATTGATGAGTAGTTCACAGAGGTCCAATGAAATTGTACGATAAATCAAGCGCACTTTCACAATTAAATTATTGTAAATCAGTCATTTGTACTCACCCTCATCAACATGGAAAACACTCGAAGAAAAGCATTGTGCTGCCTTTATGGCAGTTATTTAGTTTATAATATTTTCTCTTAGTAATTCATTTGTTAGTATTTTCTAGTTAAAGATAGAAGTACTACATCCCGGGATACTATGACGTCACATCCGGTTTCGTTGCGTCTTGTGGGAAATACCGGTTTGCGATAAACGGGAAGGTGGGGGGGGGGGAGCGGCATTAGACCCGATCGAAAACGCTGCTTTTAAGTTAAAGGCGATCAATAACTTTTCCTGGTAGGCTGCAGTATATATTTTTTTTACCAGTCCTAAGGAGATATTGGAATGTTGTTCGTGCACTGTTCAGTAAAAAAGTATACGCAACGTAATTTGTGTGTTACCGATACGTATGTATATTTAAAAGTAGCCGTGTTAGAGGCACGGTTCGAAAAAAAGCATTTGCAATATGTATTTGTTTATGTTACCATATGGATTTAATTAAAAGTTAAAAAATCCTCACGTGTAGTATCTTTCTGTGTAAATATCTCATATTACAACGTGGGACACCTGCGGCCTAAAATCCGGTGCGGCTTGTACAAGTACAAAATTGATTTTCTTTCTAAAATTAGAGCCAGCGGCTTTTAATCAGGTGTGCTCTGTAGTGCGAAATCTACGGTAATTATTGCTGAGATAGTTTGTAAAATAATTGCTTGTGTCATCCCAGTCAGTGTGTTGGTTGAAGACGATATTTGACGATACTATTTGCTGCGCATATGCTGTAACTTCTGAAATGTGAACCTTGGTGTAACACACAAAATTTGGCATCACCTATCCAGAATCAAGTCCCAGTGCAACATTACTATAATCACTGATGTGTTCCATTTCTAGTGAGTGCATTCTCTCTCTCACTCACTCACTCTCTCTTACTCTCAAACCATATCATGGATGGTACATTGTAGTGCTGAGTGTATAAACTGTTCAACCAAGCTGTTGCATGTTCTGGACACAGCAAATTTAATTTGGTAAATAGGTTTATTATTGTCACATATATTAGGGTATAGTGAAAAATTTAGTTTTGTCTTCCATCCATGCAGATTCATTTCATTACAACAGTGAATTGAGATAGTACAAGGAAAGGTAATAAATAAAAATGGAATAAAATGTTAAAGTTACAGAGAAAGTGCAGTGCAGGCAGACAATAAGGTGCAAGGCCATAAGGAGAGAGATTCTGAGGTCAAGAGTCCGTCTTGTCGTACTAGGGGACCATTCAATAGTCTGCAATGGCTCTTGAACATGGTGGTATGTGCTTTCAGGCTTTTGTATCTTCTACCTAACGAGAGAGGAGAAAAGCGAGAATATCCAAGTTTGGTGAAGTCTTTAATTATGTTAAACACAAGAGTTTCTGCAGATGCTGGAAAAGCCAGAATAACATACACAAAATGCTGAAGGAACTCAGCAGGTGAGGAACCCTCCATGGAAAGGAATAAGCGATTGAGATTTTGGGTTGAGACCCTTCATCAGGACTGGAAAGGAAGGAGGGAAGAAGCCAGAAAAGTGGAGGGAAGGGAAGGAGTACAAGCTAGAAGGTTGTTTTTGAAGTTAGATGGGTGGGAGAGAGCGATAAAGTGAGAAGCTGTGAGGTGATAGGTGGGAAAGGTAAAGGTCTTAAGAAGAAGATTAGTAACACTCCCAAATCTTTCTGTGCTACACTGATGACTGCATTGGTGCTGCTTCATGCACCCATGCGGAGCTCATCAATTTCATCAATTTTGCCTCTAACTTTCACCCTACCCTTAAATTTACTTGGTCCACGCCTCTCTCCTCAAGTTGATCTCTGTCTCCATCTGTGGTGACCAGCTGTCACTGATATCTTTCATAAAATAAAAGACTCTCACAACTATCTTGACTATACTTCATCTCACCCTGTCAGCTGCAAAAATACCAAAACCTTTTCTCAGTTCATTCATCTCCACTGCATCTATTCCTGGAATGGTATTTTCCTCTCCAGAACATTGGAGATATCCTCCTTCAAAGATTGGAGTTTCCCCTTCTTCCACCATTGATGTTGCCCTCACATATATCTCCTCCATTTCCTGGATATCTCCCATTACCCACCTTCCTGCCACCTTAACAGTGATTGAGTTCCTCTTATCCGTACCGACCACCCCATAAGTGTCAGAATCCAGCACATCATTCTCTGTAACTTCCACCATTTTCAACAGGAGCCTGCCACCAAATATATTTCTACAATTCCACCCACTCTCTGCTTTCTGCAGGGATATTTGTTTTTGAAATTCTCTCCCCATTAATCTCCCTCCTAGCACTTATCTCTGAAAGCAAAAAAAAAGTGCCACACCTCCTCCCTCACCTCTGTTCAGGGCCCCAGTCCTTCCAGGTAATATATCTCCTGTAAATCTGTTGGAGGTTGTCTTCTCTATTCAGTGCTCTCGATGCGGCCTTCTCTGCATTTGTGAGATTATAGACTGGGGACTGCTTTGCGAGCACCTTTGCACCATCTGCAGCAAGCAGGATTTCCCAATGGCCATCTATTTTAATTCCAATCCCCATTCCCATTATGACAAGTCGGTCTATGACGTCTTCTATTGCTGTGTTGGATCTGCCTGTTTAATTGTCAGTTTCTTTGCAATTTAGCAATTAATTATCTGCTTGTATTTTAAGTAGTGTTTATATACATAACAGTTTAATATTCCTCTAGAGCAGGGGTTCACAACCTGACATTCACAGACACCTTGATTAATGGTATTGGTTCATGACAAAAAAAATGTTGGGAACTCCTGCTCTAATGCCAATACAAAGTATAATTCTGGAAGCTTTTTAGCTTCTGTGTTCCTGAATGAGTATTTTCTCACTGGTTAATTTTTACAGCAGTACATTCTAATTGGTTGTCTCTTATCTACAGAATGTTTCTTAACTCTATGGTATAAAAGTAGCAGTTTAGTGACAGGTGCCATCTTCTTTAGTTCCTCTCTTTTCAATGAGCAACAATCCTCCATCTCTGCTCTGTTCCCGTTCTCTTTGTTCTATCAACTCTTAATAAAAAGATCATGAAGCAACAAGTTTTCTGCTTTGTTCCTGACTTCCAAAAGAACCTTGGATTCTTCCAGAAACACATAAAATCATGAAAGGGATAGATAAGATCGAGACAGGAAAGTTGTTTCCACCGATAGGTGAGACTAGAACTTGGGGGACATAGCTTCATGATTTGGGGGAGTAGATTTAGGACAGAGGTGAGGAGGAACTACTTTTCCCAGATGGTGGTGAGTCTGTGGAATTCTCTGCCCAATGAAGAGACAAGGTTGGATAGATTTCTGCACAGCAGGAGAATTAAGGATTATGGGGGAAAGGCAGGTAGGTGGAGGTGAGTCCATGGCCAGATCAGGCCTGATCTTATTGAATGGTAGAGCAGGCTCGATGGGTCAGGTGGCCTACTCCTGATCCTGTATCTTGTGTTCTTATGATTTAACACCAGAATCATAGAGTTCATTTCCTTAAGTGCCTTCAGTATATCAGGGGTACCACTTATGTTAAAGCTCTTTCTCCCTGCAACTGACCTATCTGCCATTAACCTTTCTGACAAAATGCTGCCCTGTCACCAGTACCATCTCAGATTGACATAAGAGTCCGTGGCATTATTTTAAAGAAGTTTTTGACCAGTATTTTACTCCTAATTAAATGTAAAACAGATACCCTGGTCATATGATTAATTGAATGCATGCAATTGACAATTAAGGGATAAAAACAAGACTTTTTTTCCGCCAGCTCAAGAGGATGTTAAAATATTCCATCACACCATCTTCCTTCAACCAGCACCACCAAAAAATTGAGTTGTTAGTCCTCTCACGGTGGGACCTTAACAGTGCATGAAATGGTTACAGCATCCCCGTGCACAGCAAGTATATCTAGACACAAAAATAATTGTGTACTAAATAAAGCAACCGAGGACATTTTAAGATGCGATATAAATGCAAATTCTTTGCTCAAACTGCAATCGGGTGCAGAGCTTCACCTTGAATTGCAACCTGCAGTCCTTGCTTCTTGTGCCCCTTGAGAGAGAGAGAGAGAGAGAGAGAGAGTACCTCCGGCCCATTAGCGATTAACCATTAGGAAAGTTGACAATCTGTTTTAATCAGTGTGAAGCCTAACTGGAGGAGAAAGGGGAGAAAGCATAGGAAGCTTCCCTCTGCATATGTCTTGACCTTTGGCAGTTGTCTCTTTATAGACTACCTTTCTATTCTGCATCGCTCATTTCCATCCCAGCTTGCAAAATCTCTGGGCTTCCAAGAGTCATTTCAATTTTGGTCGAAGCAAATGGAAATTTACAAGTGGAAAACAGATGTCAGTGTAGGGCACAAACATTTATAAAATTATTTGAAATGATGATGGAAGCTGATAAAATAGCTAGTGTCATTAAAAAATGTAATTCATGTCAATTCTGATACAGTTCAACGAAAATCACAATAATTCATGTGTTCAGATAGCAAGATAATTTTTGACTCTATGTTTAAAGATGATTTTGTGAAACATGTCCTGAAATATTGCATAATGATTTGTAGTTAAAATATGTAACTCTGAAAAAATTTTTGTTTGAAACTTAACGTCGAGTTTTATTCAGTGCAGTTTGTGTCAGCTTAAAATGTAGCAATGAAACAGATCTAGAATTCTTGCCATTATTTCAAATAAACTTTAAATCTGTCTCACCCTGTCAATGAAGTGAGGCCAAATAAATAAAAAGGGACAGAAAAGCAAATTGCAAATTAGTTAACAATGTGTTGATGCTGAAGTGTGTTTGAATCTTTTTGCATTAACAATTGATGCTGTTTGTATTTTTAATGTAGATATTAGCGTCTAATTTCAACACTGACGTTTAGATATGAGTACTTTTTCTATGTAAATTGAAGAATCTTCCTATACATGCAAATGAAAGTGTAATCAATCAATTTCTGTCTGTGTGAAGTAGTATATGGAGGTAATACTGCAACTACTACGGTCTGCATCACTGCGGCAGACTGGAAGGCTCTGCAATGGGTGGTCGAAACTGGCCAACACATCACGGGCACCAGCCTACTCCCCATTAAGGACATACTGTATATACAGAAAGGTGCCGAGAAAGGGCCAGTAGCATTACAAAGGATTCCACCCACCATGGTCTTGGACTGTTTGTCCCACACTCACTAAGGGGGAGGTTACATAGCATCCTCACCAGGGTCACCAGTTATACTTTACCCAAGCAGCAAGGATGATCAATATTTCCACCCACTATCCCAGCACACCTGCAACTACCACTACTTTATCATTTCCTGCCAGTTGCCTTATCTACATTCACTCCTGTGGCTAGCGTCACTTTATGGACATACAATCAATCTATATATATATATATGAGGAATCTTATGTATTTATATTTATTGTGTTTTAATGTTATTATTGTGTTCTTTCTCTGATTGTGTTCTTTTAGATCTGCGTCAGATCTGGAGTAACAACTATTTCGTTCTCCTTTACACTTGTGTATTGGAAATGACATTAAACAGTCTTGAATTTTGAGTATGTAACATACCAGTTGTGATCTCTTTCTGTGTGTTAGGGGTCTGAGGAATTAGATTGGCTTTCCTGTTTCTATATATGATGGTCATTTCACATACTTGTCTCTGAGTCTAACTGACTGGATGATTATTGGATCCTCAGAATGCTCCAAGCTTTTATACAGCTTAAGTATCCTCGTCTTTGGTTGCCCAATTTGCAGCTCCCAAGCTTTGTAAACCCCTGTGACCTTGCTGCTCCTCAAATCCTGGCCTTGTGCAATGCCAGTTTTCGTTGATCCACCATTGGTGACCATGCCTCGAGGAAAGCTCTGAGCTCAGTGGGTCATTCCCTTCTACTATAACAGAGACGGACTTAAAGCACAACCCCTCCCCTTGCCAAAGGTAGCAGCTTATTGATATAATTTTCTTAAAACATAGGAGGAGAATATTTGGTCCATCGAGTCATTGTCAAGCCATCAGCAGTCCCACCAATTGCATTTTTCCTGTTATCCACAAGTCCATGAATTCCATTCTGACACCTCCTCCATCCACCTATGCTGGGAGTGGTTTGCAGTCACAATTAACCAACCAACCAGCAAGCCTTTGTGATACAGGAGGAAGCTTCGGCATCCACATGAGACCAATGATCACAGAGTCAAGATGTTGGGCAACTCATGGATAACATTCATTGTCAGTGTGATGTGCAGTTAACATTATAACTTGGCACATTAATTTTCATCCATGTTAGGAATAAGTGTTTAATGTATGCCTAGGATTAATCAAAATCAGTTGATTATGAATAAGATGATTGATATTATCTTACCAATGTGTGATCATTCAAATTATAAAATAACTGTTTAGTTGATTGTAATGCACTATGTGCTAATTATCTGCCATCAATACAGAAACAATTAGTTGTGATTAACTCATCTGCTTAAGTTTTTTTTTAAGGGTTAGATGTATTAAATGCAGATTTATTGCATCTGGGCAAAAATATTAACTCAAAATCGAGCAATGTAGGTAGTTGCTTTACAAGTAGTTTTTCTGCTGGTGTGTCCTGGGTTTGTTTAATAGTCTCCTGTTGACAGCCACATTATGGATGCATTATGATTTATGTGCTGTTTATTCAGTAGACTCTATTAATAGGACTGATCCAATGATGACTGACTTGCTTTTTGAATCCTCTGGAAAATACTCATTAAGCGAACACAATGCAATTAGGAAAAAATCAGCTGTAGTAACTTAAAAACGAGAAGATCTGCAGATGCTGGAAATTCAAGCAACACACACAAAATGCTGGTGGAGCGCAGCAGGCCAGGCAGCATCTATAGGAAGAATCTGTAGTAACTGAATGGCTGCTCTGCATTTTAATACATGACATTCAAGGTATTGACTTATTTCAGTTGGTTTTGATTCAGAAGATCATTGACTTGAGAAATCAAGTGCTTCAACCAGATCAATACTTGAGTGTAGTCCCACAGTGGTGGAGGTGGTCACCTTCGTATAACAAGGAGCCAAGTTTCCCAGCCCCACTAGGTTCAAGGGATGTTAATTGTCCTGTGCTGTTGCTTTGAAGTGGAAGATTGTTTATTTTGTTGAAATCTTATCAAAAGTGTCACCACAGCTTGTTGGTTGAAACTGTGCAGATTATGTTGCACTCCAGAGTCACAGTGATCTCTGCTCAAAGTAATTAATTACAAGTCAGTGTTTCTTTGATAAGGTGCCATATGGCTTTAACTGTGGAATCTCACTTCATGAAATCTGATCCATGGTTCTGAGTGTTAGTTCCTTGATTCATGTTATCGTCATACAGTAATACAGCAAAGAAACAGGGCTTTTAGACCATCTTGTCCATGCCAACCAAATTACCCACCTAAACTATTCCTATACACTTGTGTTTGGCCCATATCCATCTAAACCTTTTCTATTCATATACTTATACAAAGGTCTTTTAAATATTGTTACCATACAAGGTGTATAAGATGATGAGAGGCATTGATCATGTGCATAGTCAGAGACTTTTTCCCAGGGCTGAAATGGTTGCCACAAGAGGACACAGGTTTAAGGTGCTGGAGAGTAGGTACAGAGGAGATGTCAGGGGTAAGTTTTTTACTCAGAGAGTGGCGAGTGCGTGGGATGGGCTGCCGGCAACATTGGTGGAGGCGGATATGACAGGGTCTTTTAAGAGACTTTTGGATGGGTACATGGAGCTTAGTAAAATAGAGAGCTATAGGTAAGCCTCGTAATTTCTAAGGTAGGGACATGTTTGGCACAACTTTATGGGCTGAAGGGCCTGTATTGTGCTGTAGGTTTTCTATGTTTTCTATACCTTCCTCAACTGCTTTCCCTGGCAGCTCCTTCCATATGCGGACCACTGTCTGTGTGAAGAAGTTGCCCCTCAGGGCACTTTTCAATCTTTCCCCTTTCATCTGAGCCCTGAGCCCTCAGACTTCTGTGTCCCTTTCCCAGGGGAAAATGACTGCATTTATTCACTCTTCCCATGCCCCATGATTTTGTATATCTTTATAAAGTAAGGAACTCTCTACCATTGAGCGCATCTATAAGCAACCCTACCACAGAAATCAACATCCATCATCAAAGAACCCCACAATCAAGATCATCCTCTTTTTCACTGCTGCCGTCTGGCAGAGATACATGAACCTAGGTCTCACACTTCAGGAGCAATTATTGGCATTCAACCATTGGGCTTCCTGAACCAGCAGGGATAACTTCACGTACCTCAACTCTGAACATAAGAAATAGGAACAGGAGTAGGCCATCTGGCCCGTCGAGCCTGTTCTGCCATTTAATAAGATCATGGCTGATCTGGCCATGGACTTATCTTCACCTACCTGCCTTTCCCCTACAACCCTTAATTCCTTCCAATGCAAAAATATATCCAACCTGAGGTTTACTGAGATAGCGTCCACTGGCTTAATTGGGCAGAGAATTCCCCAGATTCGCCACTCACTGGGAAAAGTAGTTCCTCCTCATCTTCAACCTAAATCTACTCCTCTGAATCTTGAGGCTATGTCCCCTAGTTCTAGTTTCCAGTGGAAACAACTTTCTTGCCTATATCTTATCTATCCCTTCCATAATTTTATATGTTTCTATAAGATCTCCTCTCATTCTTCTGAATTCCAGTGAGTACAGTCCCAGGCGACTCAATCTCTCCTCGTGGTCTAACCCCCTCAACTCTGGAGTCAACCTGGTGAACCTCCTCTGCACCAGCTCCAAAGGCACGATATCCTTCGTCAAGTAAGGAGACAGAACTGCATGCAGTATTCCAGGTGCAGCCTCACGAGTACCCTGTCAGTTGCAGCATAACCTCCCTGCTTCCCTGCTTTTAAATACAGTCTTTTAAATTCAGTCCCTCTAGCAATGAAGGCCTGCATTCCATTTGCCTTCTTGATAGCCTGCTGCAGCTGCTAACCTTTTGTGATTCATGCACAAGCACCCCCAAGACCCTCAGCACAGCAGCATGCTGCAATTTTTTACTATTTAAATAATAACCTGTTCTTTCATTTTTCCTTCCAAAGTGGACGACCTCACTTTTACCAACATTGTACTCCGTCTGCCAGACTCTTGCCCATTCACTTAACCTATCCTTATCTCTCTGTAGACTCTCCATATCTTTTGCACAATATGCTTTTCCACTCAATTTAGTATCATCAGCAACTTAGATACACTACTCTCAGCAACCTCTTCCAGATCGTTAACGTGTGGATCCACTTTACAGGATTCTACAACTCGTGTTCTCAATACCGTTTATTTCTTTACAGTACTTATTTGTTTATTTTATTAAAATTTGCACAGTATGTGTTCTATTGCACATTGGATGTTTGTCAGATTTACGAGGAGTTATTCAATTGTATTTCTCTGTTCTACTGTGAATGCCTGCAAGAAAATGAATCTCAAAGTGGAATAATGTGTCATATGTGTATTTTGATTTAAAAAAATTTACTTATGACTTTTGGATTTTGATTTTTGAGTCTCCTACATTCAAAGTCCTAGCCGGTCTAACCTCTCCCTATAACTCATGCCGCTGCATCCTGACCACATTGCATGGCATTGTTTAAAACTGGTTCTCTGTCTGTTTGTGCAACCCTCTTGGTGTGGGAGATAGTGCAAAAGATTATTTGTGTCAAAAAGGCTTGATTATTATTACTGTAACTTAGGACATTCACAGCAAAATTAACGGTATAAAAATACAATCAGCATGCTAGCTGCCCCAAGGAGATGGAATCCCCCGGAGATTCCCAGCTCCTCGGGCAGTGTGCTTGAATGTAGCAGCTTCTGCAGGGTCAACTGAAGGTGTTACTGTCTTTTTTTTTTACAAGCACAAGACCTTGCTGGACATTAAGAACTAAAAGTACTGCAGGTCTACCCCATCAGTGAGTTGCATGTTTGGAGAGAAACTGAAGAAGCTGGACTTGTGCAGACCATGGTCCTGCTTCTGACAGTGAGGCGTTGGTGCGTAAAGGAACTGTGCGATCTTAGTCGGTTCTCTTGTTGGACATTGGTGGTGTGGAATGCTCCAAGACCAATTCATTGGTTTATTGTCGAACAGCCGGGGAGCTACGTGGCCTCGGTGGCAGCAAGGACTAGGACTCAGGCCACGGCGTCACCTGTTTGCAGCCGCCTGGGAAAGATGTAGGAGTCAGGCCATCGATTAGAGTGCTGGAGGCAGTATAGCATGGCATCCATGCTGGAGTTGGTGCTGCTCTCCAGAGTTCGCTCAGCTGTATATTGTGTTTGACTGCAGACTGCTGCAACATTCATGGACTCGGGGGCTTGGGCTATTTATGTTATGTGACTGTATTGTTATCTTGTATGTGCTTGCTATCTTATACGTGCTTTGTGCTGTGTATGACTGTTGGTACAGTATTTTGCATCTTGGCCCCCAGAGTAATGCTCTTTCATTTGGTTGTATTCTTGAATATTCATTTATGGTTGAATGATAATTAAACATGAATTTTAAAAATGTGGTCCATAATGTGGTGATATTTATGGGGACCTGTGTATTTTACCAAGTTGAGCTTTTGTTCAGAAAGGTTGAGAGCCGCTGCTTTAAATGGTCACTTTGTAATTCATCATTATTCTATCACAGAAAAATACTTCACCGGAACAAGCACTTTCAGTGCCCAGTAGCTATACCAAGCGTGATATTGGATTAAGTAATTCCTTTCTGCCTGCACCTGATCTGTACCGCTCCAGTCTCTGCAGATGTATGTACCTATATAAAAACCTCTTGAACGTCACCATCATATCTGCATGCACGACCACCTCCAGCAGCGAGTTCCAGGCACCTGCCGCTCACTGTATAAACGGAAAAGCTTGCCATGCACGTTCCCTTTAAACTTCCCTGCTCTCTCTTTGAAGCTGTGCCTTCTAGTATTTGACATTTCAGTACAGGGTGTTGAATCATGCCAGTTTTTGAATCAGTTTCATATCTGCTCTGTTTTAAATGTCTTGGCATTGTATCAAGATTTCTTAAGGAGGAGCAACAAATGCTGCTTATTGTAATTAATAAATGTTGACTGCTGTTTTCCTAATGTCTGAAAACAGGTCTGTTAATTTAGCAAGGTTAGGGCACTCAGCAACAACTCTTGGATTCATGTCTTTAACACTTTGAATGGAGCTAATGTTGGCTCCTGGGAGAAGAATGATAAAATGTTCGCCCTTGTTCTTAGATTTTCTAGTGGCTTCGTCTCTCCCCATCTCTGTTACAATTTCTCTAGTCCAAAACCAGTGACCACAGCCTCGGTATCACTTTCAGCTGAGATCTGGAGAAACGAAGGTGGTGAATCATTAGAATTCTGTACCACAGAAGCTAAGTCATCGAATATATTCAGGAAGGTATTTGATATATTTTCGATGCTAAATGAGTCGGGATGAGGAGAAGAGGATGTGTAGTTATGATGAGATTGAATAGTGAAGTAGGCCCAAATAACTAACTTATATTCCCTGTGTTTCAGTGACCTTTTATAATTCTTGTTGCTGTGTGTCCCAATTTTATTTGCTCTACTATCAGTGACCATAAATTCAGTAAGCAAGACATCAGACTATATCGCAACCCCTACACCTAAGCCCCTGCAGGGCTTCTCACTTTTAAGTTCTTGCCTATGAATGCATTGGAAGTGTCCTAAAAAGAAACTTGATGGTTGTTGGAAATCTGAAACAAAGCAAAAGAAAATCCAGGAAATCATCTGCATTTCAGACAGCATCTGTAGAAAGAAATAGTACTTCATGTCAATGACCCTTCATCTGAACTGGAACATGAAAAGAAAAACAAGTGAATGATGAAATATGACCACGCCTACTTCTGCAAATTGGTGTGAGAATTCAAGGACTCTTCACAGCTCATGTTCTCAGTATTATTTTTATCTGTACAGTCTGGTTTCTTTTGCAGGTTGTATTCCTTCATCTACCATCTAAAGTTTTTCCATAAAATTCTGTTTGTATTTCTTTTTTCCTGTAAATGCCTTCAAGAAGACCAATCTCAAAGTAATATATACTTTGATAATAAATATACTTTGAATTTTGAATATTGGTGGTATATCAGTCATAATTGACACACACAAATTCTATATCTTTATTGCTTTTCCCTTATACCTCTTCAATTTACCGAAGTGATGAAATGATTTGTATGGATGATATGCAAAACAAGATTTTTACTGTACCTTGATGCATGTGACAATATTAAACCAATTACCACATGCATGCCTTTAGGGCCAGTGATAATGGGCAAATCTTTAAAAGGAAATCCTCTTCCTCAACATCTTTCCATTCACCAATAGCATCAACCAGAGAAAACTCTTTAATGTTCTTGTTATCCTGTTTAGTACTCAGTTATCCCCTTGCCCTGAACTTGCTCAATAGACTGTTTACGGATCTTGCTTGCTCTTTGTGGAATCTTGCTATGTCACACCATGCTTTCAAAGTAAAGATCATTGGCTGAGTGTTAAAGAAAGTAATGAGTTACTGACATCATAGCAAAGTAAAGATAGTAAAGAAAATTATAATCTTCTAATTCACATAATCGAAAAGAAATACTCAGCTGGGGATTTTAAAATGTGGCACATACTTGCCCAAAGCACACATTTACCATTTATATTGACAGCACATGAAATATTCATTTCAAATAGCCAATTACACAGTGTTTGTGAGTAATGATCCTCTTATTTTATTTTGGCAGCAGATTGGAATGATCTGGGTCATGGTGTAGAGCACTACCATTATAGATGGCACTCTGTGATTTATGATGGCTGCATTTTAGTAGCAAGGTGATATGACTTGTCTTCCATTTCCTTTTACTGGGCTTGGTTTGTGGAATCATTGCCCCCACTTATCATGTTTTCCAACTTCCATCTCGGGAGTACACAAACCTGCCTTGGTTGGAAAATTCAAGCTTCTGGTCAAAAGTTGAATTGAGAATCTCTTATTATTTTGTAGACAAAAATTAATCTTCACATTTCATACCTAATAAATTTACTTCCATTTATCCTCATTGTTGCTAATGACTTGACAAAGAATGACATTGAGAGAAATTAAGGACTATTGAGAAGATATTCAATGTTATTACTTTAAAACAAAACAGGCTACACTTCTATAGTGTCTTGCAGGTGGCCCTGCCCTTGGCAAGGTGACGCGGTCTGTGAGTGGTGTCCAGGCTGGGCATGGAGGAATCAGGCCCTGTCCACGACCACTCTGCCCGCTTGACCACTCTTCTCAAAGGCTTTTCATTGTCTCTAAATGAGGCAGCCAGAGATAATTTAGAAACCATTGAAACCATTATTTGTTTAAAGAATAGCTTAAAGTATTGCCATACTAAATGCAAATAGATGAATTTGAAAAATAATTATTTAAAATTAAAATCAATGAAAATCAAATCAAGACGTTCACTTTCTAATTTTATGCATACGCACGCATCGGGGCCAGTCAGCCAGCTGCTTGGATTCAGTCTTGGCCTCTGGCACCATGTGTGTGGAATTTGCATGTTCTCTCTGTGACTGCTTGCTTTTCCTCCCAAGGCTGCACTTTCTCCTTGTGGCCCAGACGCATCTGGACTAATTAGCCACTGAAGTTGCCCTTAGTGTATAAGTGAGTGATAGAATCTGAGGGAATTTGTTGCAAACGTGGAGAGAATAAGTTATAGTAATGGCTCCGTGAGCTGGCATTCACTTGAGGGGTTGAATAGCCCCCTTCCATGCTGTGACATGATATGGATACTGCTACCATATGGAGATGCCTTTCAGCTGTAACTGAGACCCAGTGAAATGATGATACCCAGTACTGGTGAGTAAAATATGATTCAAATTAGTTATTATTTACAGGATGGATATGTCAAAGCCTAGCAGGCAAAAGTATAAAGTGAGAGGTGGGAAGTTTGAAAAGAAGTTTGAGGTAAGTTTTTTTTTACACAGGTGATGGTAGGTGCCTGGAAAACACTGCCAGGAGAGGTGAAAAAGCAGATAGAATAGTAATGTTTAACAAAAAAACATCTAGACAGCCACATGAGCAATGTTAAAAGTGGAAGTGACATGGATCACATACAAGCAGATGGATCACATACAAGCAGATGGATCAGTTTAGGCTGACATCATGATTAGTGCAGTTTTGGACTGAAGGGCCTGTGCTTTTGCTGTATGGTTCCATGTGCTGGATTCTGTTTTGTGAAGTGGAAATAATGTTATTGAGGAACACAAGCATCTATGCTATTTAACCAAAACATTAATATAAAATGGAAAAAAGAGATGAATTTAAGGTTGGTGATGTCGTTCAGATGGATGGACCAGCTATAACTGGTGATAGGCTAGTGGACCAGATAGGGAGTGCATCTGGCCGCTGGGCTCAGCAATGTAGTGTATTCTTGAGACAGTTACAAATGCAGGGGAGAGTGGTGATGAGAAGCATCTATATCTGAGCTCCTTCACACTCACACTCAGCCACAGTCAGGATGGAGGAACAACACCTTATATACCGGCTGGGTAGCCTCCAACCTGATGGCATGAACATTGACTTCTCTAACTTCTGTTAATGCCCCTCCTCCCCTTCTTACCCCATCCCTGATTTATTTAGTTTTTTTTTTGTTTTTTTTCCCCCTCCCTTTTTTTTTCTTTCTGTCTCTGCCCATCACTCTACCTGTTCTCCATCTCCCTCTGGTGCTCCCCTCCCCTTTCCTTTCTCCCTAGGCCTCCCATCCCATGATCCTTTCCTTTCTCCAGCTCTGTATCACTTTTGCCAATCACCTTTCTGGCTCTCAGCTTCACCCCACCCCCTCCAGTCTTCTCCTATCATTTCGCATTTTCCCCTCCCCCTCCTACTTTCAAATCTGTTACTATCTTTCCTTTCAGTTAGTCCTGACGAAGGGTCTCGGCCTGAAATGTTGACAGCACTTCTCCTTATAGATGCTGCCTGGCCTGCTGCGTTCCACCAGCATTTTGTGTGTGTTGCTTGAATTTCCAGCATCTGCAGATTTCCTCATGTTTGCCATATCTGAGCTCCAGTAGTTTCCAGAATTCTAAGCTATGTAGTGGTCCTAAAGATCCTGTCTCATGTACAGCAGCTGACATTGGTTCCCTACAGTTTCCCACCCAATAATTTTACAAAGGCTGTAGGAGAATACATGGTTCAGATCAATGGGATGGGGGGAAGTAATCGATTGCTTTTAGATACAGTGGCCTTCGGTGCTTCTAATGTAAAGCAAGTTCAACCACGTGTACAATAAAAATGGTGGACAGCCAGCCGGTAATTGGTTTATTATTGTCACATGAACCAAGATAACTGTGAAAGGCTTTGTTTTGCATGTCACCCAGCCAGATCATACCAAACATGAGTACACAGAAGTAGCACGAAAAGTAAAACAGAAACAGAATTCAGCATATAGTTTGACAGTTACAGAGAAAGTGCAGTGCAAGTGGATAAATAAGTTGCACAGACCATGATATGGTACACTGAGTAATCGAGAGTTCATCTTTAATGTACAGGAGTTCTTCTCAAGGGCCTTAGAACAGTATAATAGCTGTACTTGAGCCCGAGCATTTTCAAGCTTTTGTATCTTCTGCCGGATGGAAGGGGTGGGTGGTGGGAGTGGAGGAAGAATGACTGGAATGGCAAGGGGTCTTGGATTATGTTGGCTGCTTTCCTGAGGCAGTGCAAAGTGTAGACAAAGTCGATGGAGGGGAGGCTGGATTTTGTAATAGACTGAGCTGTGCCCACAATCCTATGCAATTTCTTGTGGTTTTCGGCAGAGAAGGTAGCATATCATACTGACTATTGCCCAGTGGCTCCAACATTAAATATCCTGAGGTTAGTGAGGTAAGGTTCCAGACTACTAATGGGTTAAGACCTCTCCTTCTCATCTCAAAGCAACAAGACAAAGCGTGAGAGACTTATCAGCAGGTCCTCACCATGTGTCTGGATTTATTTATTGTTTATGTGTTGAGATTGGATATTGCTGGCCAGCCTAGTCTATCCCTAATGGTCCTGGTGATAATGAGCTTCATTCTGGAGCCACTATATTCCTTGATGGTAAAGGTACCCCAGGAGTGGGGTTGGGTGTGGAGTTCCAGGGATTAGTAGCCAGAGAAGGGGAAAGCACAGTAATGCACTTCCAAATTAGGAGAACGTGTGGCCTGTGGAAAAGATGTATGGTGTTCTTCTGTGTTTTGCCCTTGTCCTTCGAATGATTGTCACAGAAGCCATGTCAAGCAACTGCGCTGTCTTTGGTAAATGCTCGAGTGTCAGTGTTTGAAGGAGGAAAAAAAGTCAAGTGTCAATTAAGATGAGATTAAATTCACTGTGCGGAATTTGAAGGTTAAACTGTTTTCTCTAAGAAGAATGAAAATGCAGTTCAACTATCTTTACAGTAGCAGGAGCAAGACATTTGATCTCTTGTACCTTCTCCACTGTTCAGTAACATCATGACCGAGTTTTTATCTCAGTGCCACCTTGCATTTCCTTCAGTTCCTTTGTTACCTAAAACCTATCGCTCTTTGTCTTGAATGTCCTCAGCAATCAAGATTCAACACCACTGCTGGGTGGAGAATTCCAAAGACTCTTAAACCTTAAGGGTTAAAATATTTCTGATCTATATACAAGGCAGTGAAATGGATCATCCTTTCTTCCTAAAACCTCTGTGTTGTGTCCAGCCCATCACTTTAATTTTTTGGCCTATAATGTACAGTATATATTTATAAAAAGTGCTTCATAGCGGTATCTGATCTTTAACCAACACGCTAACAAATAAAATGGATGGCCTGATTACACCAAGGACCATTTATTCCACAGTCATTTGTGTTGTCAATTATTTAACAAGTCATTACAGAAGAGAAAATAATTTTGTTCATGATGTATTTGGCAATGCTCCAATTTAATTTTAACGCTGGTTTGCAAATTAAACCAAAAACATATGCATTTTATTTTCTGCAGATATTTACTTGTGAATCATATCTATTTCAATATTTGATTATTGTGTACTTCAGAACACTTTTACTCCTATTAGATGAAAAGGATATTGTATTTGAGTTTGATATGAAATATTATTTATAATTTGACATGGAGAGGGAGGGGAAATAAAAGCCACAACCAAGATATTTAGGTATTTGATGTCTCAAGCTCCACTCTGAAACTCTGTTGTACTGAATGAAAATGCTCTTCATTTACACTTTATTCAGTGGAAAATTCTGTACGTGACTGCTGGCTTCTGTGGTGTTTCTCAGTGTAACTTCCTCCTGCTAATCTCTGTATAATCTGTCATGCAGAATTTTGCCACCACTATCTCAAATTTCAATATAAATTTATTATCAAAGTGTATATATATGTTACCATGTACTCCCTTGAAATTCGTTTTCTTGCATAAGTAAAGAAATAGAGTTTATGTGTATACATAACAAAGACTGACAATCATCCAATGTGCAAAAGAGGATAGATTGTACCAATAATATTTTAAAAATGCAAATTAATAATACTGAGAACACAAGTTGTAGAGTCCTTGAAAGTGAGCTTATGGGTTGTAGAGTTACTTCAGTGTTGAGATGAGTGAAAGGTTCAGGAACAAAAGCCTGATTGTTGCAGAGTAATAACAGCACCTGAAGAGGACGCTGTCCAAGTTGCAAGTCATCTTGGACAATGACTCCCATCCACTCCATAATGTACTGGTTAGGCACAGGAGTACATTCAGCCAAGAGACTCATTCCACCGAGATGCAACACTGAGCGTTATAGGAAGTCATTCCTGCCTGTGGCCATCAAACTTCACAACTCTTCCCTCGGCGTGTCAGACACCCTGAGCCAATAGGCTGGTCCTGGACTTAGTACCACTTGGCATAATTTACCTATTATTATTTATGATTTTATATTGCTATATTTCCACACTATTCTTGGTTGGTGCAACTGTAACCCAACCCAATTTCCCTCGGGATCAATAAAGTATGTCTGTCTGTCTGGTGGTGTAGGACCAAAGGCTCCTGTACCTCCTGTCGAGAAGAGTGTATTTCCTGGATGGTGGGGCCCTCAGTGATTGTTGCTGCTTTCTTCTCTCACCACTTACTGCAAATGTGCTCAATGATGAGAAGGCTTTGCCCATGATGGATGGTTGCATCGAGTCCCTTTCACTCACCTCCTCTAGTCTCACAGTTAACTAATGCCTCAGCTTTGTTTTCATGCCTCTTTGTTGTCTCCTACTAAAATATTCCAGTAATTGCCTCCTGGGATTCCTGGTTTTCCAATCTTAGCATCTTCATGATCCCAAAATTTGACTGCCACACTACAGATAGTATTCCTGCAGCTGCTGAAGTGCCCAAGTTCTTTTTCAAACATCTTCACCTCATAATTTCAAATCTGTTTCTTCTTTGCCAAACTTTGGACATTAGTCTTAATATCCATAGGCTAGGTACTGAATTTTGTTTGAATGCTAGAGCCATTGAGTTTAAGAATCTGGAAGTCATTATGATTATCATCATTATGTGCTGTTGTCTTTAAACGTGGCCTATTCCTCTGTGGTGCTATTCTATGTAATGCTCCAATTAAATATTATGTGTTTCTTGCTTCTCCTAAAGGAGTTATTGTAAATCTATGTGGTGTAAGACTTTGTAGGATATTTTCCCATCAAAAAGCAGCTAAGAGCCTTTGGTGCTGTTACTAATTCTTACCCAGACAGAACCTTGAATTAATTGGGAATTTGCTGAGGAAATTGTGAAGTTTGCAAAATACTTGTAAATTTGAAGCTGCTCAAATGATCTCCAAACAAGCAGTTGACTTTCCATTTTTATAGCAAAATATGGTGTCTGGAAATCAGAACAAAATATACAAGGTGCCCAGTTTGAGCTTGCCCTGCATCAAGCTTCACATTGGGTCCACAATGCAATGAGAGAGTAACATTTGGTGTTCATCCTTTACTACTTGTCAAACAGGCTTTGTCCCTGGCAGCATTCAACTCTTTTAGGAGGATGGGGAGAACCTTTCCTCACTCTGAAATAAAATAAAAGTGCTTCGAGTCATCCCAGATAAACTTAGCAACAAGTGTACTGTATGAAAAGGGGCATCTACCTCACTGATCCAGAACTGTGTTTAACTTCCATCTCTGCTCATCTCCAATAGTGCTGTATGTCTTTGTATTTCTTCCTCACTCATCTTCAGCCTTTCCCAGTAAAACATCTCTGTGAACTGCCTTATGGTGAGCTTCAGCTTCCTTTGGCTACCTTTCCATGTCGTTTATTGAGTTGGGTTAATGTGTTGGCAGTGGCTTAGTATAAACACTCACTTCTGCTCTAAAAGGTTCTAGGTTCCTCTCACGCCAGGTGATTAAACAGTGATTGTTTCAGTTTATTTAACAACAGTTTCATGTTGTACATCTTTCATGCAAATATTTTGCATTTTGCAGCACTAGATAACCTAGCTCTTCAGGGTTTGAAAAAGTTGGCTGTGGGAATGATTAATACACTGATAGCCATCTTCCAAAATCAGAGAATATTTCTCATAGAGAAAAAAATAGTGGAACCTGTTACTAAGGAAGGGACAACATTGTCTTTAGGAAATAACAGTACAGAGCAAAATAAACAGAATTATGACAAGACAGAAGATAAAACAGGAATTAATTGATTATTTGCAGTTTGGGAGACTGTCATGAAGGTGGTTATTGCAAGGATTGATACTGAAGGTTCCAGGTGTTCAAAATTTCTGTCAGTGATTTGGATGAAGGGACTGAATACAACAAACATTGCTAATGAGACTGAATGGCATTGGAGTATGGGTTGTGTGAAGGATATAGAAAGACTAGGTGGATGGGCAAGGATGTGTTAGATGGAATAAAATGAGAGGACATCAAGAGAAAACATTTTGTTAGAACCTGTAGAAAGGTGGGGTTTTACTGAGTGAAATATCCTAATTGCCCTTATGGTGGCGAGTCCAAGTGGTGAAGTTCTGCTGGGGGGTGGGGTGAGTTCCAGAACGCACATCCAGTGATGATGAGGCACAAGTGAACTATTTCCAAGTCAGGATGGTGTGTGTCTTGGAGTGGAACCTGCTGTTCCCATATACCTACAGGACTGTGATTTTGCACAGTATTGTATTTGTCAATGGCAGTGGAGAACGAGTTTGTAAATCTGGCAGAAGTAAAGGGAATGGTGAGGGTGGAGCACCATGGGAGATGCGTGGGACAGATGGTAGAAAAGGTGAGCCAGGGGCAAGAGATGGTGCAGGTGCAGACACACCCAGCTCTGAGAAACTAGGTAGGGCCATTTGATTGCAAACAATTGGTTTTTTGATTATTACAGAATGTCTCTCTGGTGCTTCCCACTCCCTCCTGTCTCCTTTCCCCTTTTCCCAACCATGAATCCCCCTTTCTCTGCCCTCTTCCCACTCTAAGTCCACAATAAAGATTCATATCAGAATCAGGTTTATCATTGCATACATATGTCATGAAATTTGTTTTGTTTGTGGTAGCAGTATAGTGCAATAGGCAAAATGTTTACAGTACTCTGCAAAAGTCTTAGGCACCCTAGCTATATGTATGTGCCTGATACTGTACCTGCTTTCCCGCTGTGGAAAGGGGTCGAAGGTTTGAGCAGGGGATAACTGTGAGCATCTTATAGGTGGCATGGTGCACCAGCAGTGGGGGGAAGAATGGATGGGGTGTCAATCAAATAGACTGCTTTGTCTGGCTGATGTTAAGGTTTGGTGTTTCTGGAAGACATAGATGTATTTAAGGAAAAGATGGGTGAACAGGAATAGAAGGATTCATTAGTACAATATGAGGTGGAGTGGGAAGAAGCTCAGCTGGAGCAGGAATTACAGTATGGATGTGTTGTAAACTGTGTGGTAGACTCAATGGTTGAAAGGGCATTGCCTCAATAAAGGTTAATTTCCGATCAGCCATTTCCTTCTCCTTTATTGAAACGTATTATTTATGTCTTTTATTAAGTGCTGATGTGACTTTCCATAGTAACACACACAAAATGCTGGAGGAACTCAGTAGCTCAGGTGGCATCTATAGAAAGGAATAAAGACCCTTTATCAGAACTGGAAAGGAATGGGGAAGAAGCCAGAATAAGAAGGGTGAAGGGGAGAAGGGGTACAAGCTTGAAGGTGAGCTTGTACTTCCCCCTCCCAAATTCTTCCTCCTCCCTTTCCAGTCCTGATGAAGGGCCTCGGCTGGAACCATCAACTCTATTCTCTTCCACAGAATGCTGCCTGACCTGCTGAGTTCCACCAGTATTTGTGTGTGTTACTATCACACACTCAGCGATTCAGGAAGAACTTTTTCCCCTCTGCCAACCGATTTTTAAATGGACATTGAACCCATGAACCCTACCTCGCTACTTTTTTTATTTCTGATTTTTTGCACTACTTACTTTAACTTTTTAACAAACACACACACACACACACACACACACACACACACACACACACACACACACACACACACCTATATACTTAATGTCATTTAGTTTTTTTCTCTATTTATATTTCTCATGTGTTTCATTGTTCTGCTGGCATAATTAACAAATTCCATGACATATGCTGGTGATATTAAACCTGATTCTGATTCTCTTACCCTGGATTTCCAGCATCTGCAGAATCTCTTGTGTTAATGACTTTCCATGTTTTCTTTTCATTATTCCTCCTCATTCAGGCTGAGTCACCTATGTCCTTCTGTCCCCTCAGATAGTTTAACTAACCTGCAAGGTAAAGAATTAATTCTGCTGTCAGTCTGCAATTTTTTTAAATCTCCAAGCTGTTGTTCAAATGAGCAAGCAGCAAGGACCAGTAGCAGCAAGAAATTAGGCTCACCACACAGCAGCACAACAAAGCTGTTGTCTGTTACCTTTGAGTTTATTTCCTGCAAAGCTCCTGTTGTCCACCGAAGCAACTTCTGTGACGTTCTTGACTAAGGCAGAAATTAATTTTCTCACTAATACTGTGGAACAAATCGCTACGAAACCCTTTATCTCCAGTTCACCTGGCCATATCACATCTACATGGTGGTTGATGCTCATCTCCCTTTGAAATATCATAAAAATATTACATTGACTACCAGTTTTTGATGGCCATGATGTTAGTCAGTGTACTGGGAATTATATAGTAAATGCAAATTGCTTTTACCTTGGGATCACTCACGTGGCACACTATATGGAGTTCTGTAACTTTGTGCACCTAGATTGATTTTCATTCAAAAATGCTATTTCCCCTCGAGAAAAGATGGAAGCTGTTTAATTTTATTGCATGTGCCTTCACTTGCTATGGAAAGTCAGCATATCTCTAAACAAGGCAGTGGTGCTTCCATCAGAGATATTGTACCTATTCCTCATTAAAAAGTCTTTCTGTTGTTGAGAAGTATAAAATTATTATGCAATAATGTTTCAGAAATAGAGAAACTGCAGAACAAATACAGAATGTCACAGCGGTTCTATTTCTGATAGTTATAGAAGTGGGGCAAATACCATTTATCTTTCATTCTATTTAACTTGTTATTGGAATTGCAGTATTAAGATGAGTGATTCCTGCGTCTGTAATATCCCAGTGGCAAAGAGAAACACTCAGAGTCATGGGGCTTCAATAATAATGAATCTTCAGCAGTTTTCAAGCAACTAACGAGCCCCTTAATGTGCATAAATGCTAGAAAGCTTGTTAGTCTAGAAATGAATTGCATATTTTTTTGTGTGAAAATTGTGGAAATGTAAGTTCTGATTTAACCAGCAGGCTCTGTATTTTTAGGAGCTGATGCCTACTTTTACTGGTAGACCACTCAGTACATCAACCCCAACTCTGCACATATGCCTTATATAGGTGGGAGGATAGGTTGTGGGAGGCAATTCTGTTTCACTACTGCCTGGAAGAAAATTATTGTTACTGTACCAAAATTGGCAACATATCAATTAAAAAAAATAACCAAGATGGCGACAGAAAGTGGTGACTGCATTCAACTCCAAAGAAACTGCAGAACAAATACAGAACATGACAGCAGAACCATTTCTGATAGTTATAGAAATGGGGGCAAATACCATTTATTTTTCACTCTATTTAACTTGTTTCTCCCACTTTCAGTCCACAATAGGGACCCATATCAGAATCAGGTTTATCAAGGACTACTTTTTTCACTCTATTTGCTCTACTTATTTAATTTAACATATATACAGTACTGTGCAAAAGACTTAGGCACATATATATTTATGTGTGTGTGTGTGTGTGTGTGTGTGTTTGGGAATGGTGAAGGTGGAACCATATGGGAGGGGTATGGGGTACAGCTTGGGTGCAGACACACCCAGCCCTAAGACACCAGGCAAGGTCACCTGATTCCAAGTAACAGGTTTATTGATCATTACAAAATGTCTCTGGTGCTTCCTGCTCCCTGCTCTTTCCCTTCCCTTTGTCCCAAGCATGATCCTTCTGTCCCTACCCCCTTCCCACTCTCAGTCCACAATAGAGACCCATATCAGAATCAGGTTTATCATCACTTATATACATCATGATTTTGTTTTTGTGGCTGCAGCAGCAGTACAGTGCAATACATAAAATTACTATAGCACTTTGCAAAATTCTTTGGCACCCTAGCTATATATACATATGTGCTGAAGAATTTTGCACAGTACCGTATAAATTTCATATTACAATTTATTTTTTTACTCAGTTACTCTGTAACTACTGTTGCAAAATAACAAATTTCACAACATATGCCAGTGAATTAAACTTGATTCTGATTTCCTATTATAAAAACTGTTATAGTCAAAGATTCAGACTGCAAGACAATGGGTCACTGACTCTCTGAGTTCTTACCAACCATTTAGCACTCATTTACACTCATCCCATTTTATTTTCTGCATTGACTACAATTTGTGGATCTACAGTGTTGATGTCATTGAAGGTGGGACAGACTTGAAGGGCTAACTGATGCTGTTAATATCGAAGAATTGTATTCGGTCAACATAAATTTAGGAACTAGATGATAAAATTGGTGAGAAGGTGCAGGAGAGAGGGGTTCAGAAATGTGAGTGAGGTAGTTGTTAAGGGGAAAAGAGAAGAGAAGTGGTTGGCAAAACTGAGAGATCAAGTGACTGTGAGACATGAAGTGAGTGGGAAGATAGTTAGTTTGCCACAACACACATGTGGATGGTCTCAAACCTGGCTGCGAAAGGAGGAGGGTTAGCATGCAGCTAGCAACACCACCTTGTAAAAACACATTGCTACAGAAATGCCATCAGAAGCTCTAAAGACCTAATCCCTGGGAGAGGAAGGGTACGTCAAGAAGATCGGCTACACTGGGAAAACGAAAGAATGGCCCAGGACAGAGGACTCTGGTGATCTGCTGTCTGCAGCCTGCGCCCCAGTAGGGGTGATGGGCTTAAGGAGAAGAACGCACACAAAATGCTGGAGGAACTCAGCAAGTCAAGCAGCACCTATGAAGCAGAATAGCTAGTTTATGTTTCAGGCTGAAGCCCTTCCATTCTTTTGATGATGTCAGATTTTGGAACTGGAGAACTTGAGAATACAGATGTTGGAATCTGGAGCAACACGCAGGATGCTGGAGGAGCTCAGCAGGTCAGGTTACATCATTGGACAGAAATGAATAGTTAATATTTCAGGCTGAAATCCTTCATTTGGGCAGTCAAGAATTTGGGGGTGAACTATTTTATGACACTGATGATGCCATAGCCTCTGCACTCCACTCTGTCCTGTCCCACCTGGCAAATGGTGCTTCGTATGCCAGGATGCTGTTTATCAGCTTCAGCTCAGTGTTTAAAACAACCATTCCTCAGACGTTGTTTGGTAAACTGTCCATGTTGGGACTCAGTGCCTCTCTCTAACTGGATCCTGGACTTCTTGCCAGAAGTGCCACAGTTAGACTGTGTTGACAAAAACATCTCGAGCTCCATCATGCTGGGCACTGGTGCTCCCCAGGGCTGTGTGCTCAGCCCACTGCTGCTCATGCTGCTGACATATGGCTACACTGCTAGATCCAGTTCAAACTAAATCATCAACTTCACTGATGACACAACAGTGGTTGGTCTCATCGACAACAATGATGAGACAGTGTACAGAGAAGAGATAGAGCAGCTGGCAGAACGGTGCAAGCACAAGGACTTGAGTCTCAAGGTAGGCAAGACCAAAGAGATGATTGCAGGCTGACCACTTCGCACTACACATACACGGCTCGTCCGTGGAGAGAGTCAGGAGCACCAAGTTTCTGGGAGTGCACATAAAGGATGATCTCACCTGGTCTCTCACACCACCTCTTTGGTCAATGAAGCACAGCAGTGTCTCCATTTCCGGAGGAGATTGAGTCAAGTGAGGCTTCCGCTCCCCCACCCTCCATTCTAACCAATTTATTCAGGAGCACCATCAAGAGTTTCTTGACCAGCTGTATCACTGTGTTGTATGGGATCACAAGGTATCTGACCGCAAGCCCCTTCAAAGAATTGTGAGAACTGCTGAGAGGGTCATTGCAGTGTCTCCTCCACCCATCAGAGATTTCTGTCAGGAGTGCTGCATATGCAGGGCCCTTAGCATTGTCAATGAACTCTCCCGTAAGACCATAAGATATAGGAGCAGAAATAGGCCATTTGGCCCGCTGAGCCTGCTCCGCCATTCAATCATGGGCCGATCCAATTCTTCCAGTCATCCCCACTCCCCTGCCTTCTGCCCATACCCGGTGAGGCCCTGGCTAATCAAACACCTATATTTTTCTACCTGAAATGTCCCCAATGACTTGGCCTCCACAGCTGCTCATGACAACAAATTCCACAGATTTGCCACCCTCTAACTAAAGTAATTTCTCCGCAATTCTGTTCTAAATGGACATCCTTCAATCCTGAAGTCGTGCCCTCTCGTCCTAAACTCCCCTAACATGGGAAGTAACTTTGCAATATCTAATCTGTTCAGGCCTTTTAACATTAGGAATGTTTCAGTGAGATCCCCCCTCATTCTCCTGAACTCCAGGGAATACAGCCCAAGAGCTGCCAGACATTCCTCATATGGTAACACTTTCATTCCGGGAATCATTCTCATGAACCTTCTCTGAACCCTCTCCAATGTCAGGACATCCTTTCTAAAATAAGGAGCCCAAAACTGCACACAGTACTCCAAGTGTGGTCTCACAAATGCCTTATAGAGCCTCAACATCACATCCCTGCTCTTATATTCTATACCTCTGGAAATGAATGCCAACATTGCATTCGCCTTCTTCACCATTGACTCAACCTTGAGGTTAACCTTTAGGGTCTTCTGCACCAGGACTCCCAAGTCCCTTTGCATCTCTGCATTTTGAATTCTCTCCCAATCTAAATAATAGTCTGCCCATTTATTTCTTCCACCAAAGTGCATGACCGTACACTTTCCAACATTGTATTTAATTTGCCACCTCTTTGCCCATTGCTCTACACTATCTAAGTCTCTCTGCAGGCTCTCTGCTTCCCCAACACTGCCCGCTCCTCCACCTATCTTTGTATCATCGGCAAATTTAGCCACAATGACTGAATCTTGAACTTGACAACACAATAGATAGCTGCATTTGAAATGCTGCATGTGGCTATGCTGGAGAGTATAGAGGAGATAAACCAATATATTGCCTGGGCTTGGAGGATTTTAGTTATCATCGGCAAATTTAGCCACAATTCCATTAATCCCATAGTGCAAATCATTGACGTGCATAATCCCAGTCACCCAACAATCTCTTTGACCCCCTACCAACACACAGGAGGAAGGACAAGAACTACTAGGATGGGAAATGGCTTCTTCGCACCTCCCAGGTGAACTCCCCGCCACAACTCAAATCTCATCACTCATGATGCACCAGTTGCATTATACAGTAAATGTACCTTATTATTTGTTAATTTACTAATGGTAATACTACTTTATGTATTATGTGTGTGAGTTCTATATGCTGTGTTGTGCAACTTGGACTGGAAGAACATTGTTTCGTTTGGCAGTATACGTGTGTACAGTTGAATGACGATAAACTTGAACAGGAAGGAGAGAGAGCTCCCGTTCTAATTTCATCTGTTTGATGCTCTTTCGCTTTCTTTTTCAAATTCCTTCTGCAGGATAGTCCTTTGTGTTTTACTTCTTCCCTTCAGTCTGGATGTGCAGTGAGACCAAATGAGAAATTGCCACATAAATGCTTGGCCACATGCTTTAAATGCGATAGCAACTGTGTGTCTGATTCGGTGATACTGAAGTTAGTGGAGCTGAGTCTTAGAAGCAGATGTTGCTATATAATGTGCACTGAATATTAGTGCCCAGAGTGCCTGTGGAGAAGGTAATCATAACATACAGTACTTGCATATTATTGTATAGATTAGACCTACTCCGGATGGAAGACAGGGTGTTATGAACACGATCAATGTACTGTCCTTCTTCATCTCTACCTCCAGTTACATCTTACCCTTTCTTCCCCTTTCTACATTTTCACAGGGACCATTCTCTTCCAGCTTTAGTATCACAAAGTGGGCTCATCTGCCCTGGAGAAACCAAACGCATATTGAGTGATTTCTTTGTGGACACTTACCCTGATCTTCAGTAGGGGAGAAGGTGTTAAGAGATGTAGTGAGCAAGGGGAATTATAGACCATAAGACATAGGAGCAGAATTAGGCCATATGGTCCATCGAGTCTTATAGAACATAGAATAGTACAGCACATTACAGGCCCTTCGGCCCACAATCTTGAGCTGACCTTCAAACCCTGCCTCCCATATAACCCCCCCCATCTTAAATCCCTCCATATACCTGTCTAGTAGTCTCTTAAACTTAACTAGTGTATCTGCCTCCACCACTGACTCAGGCAGTGCATTCCACGCACCAATCACTCTCTGAGTGAAAAACCCTCCTCTAATATCCCCCTTGAACTTCCCTCCACTTACCTTAAAGCCATGTCCTCTTGTACTGAGCAGTGGTGCCCTGGGGAAGAGGCGCTGGCTGTCCACTCTGTCTATTCCTCTTAATATCTTGTATACCTCTATCATGTCTCCTGTCATCCTCCTTCTCTCCAAAGAGTAAAGCCCTAGCTCCCTTAATCTCTGATCATAATCCATACTCTCTAAACCAGGCAGCATCCTGGTAAATCTCCTCTGTACCCTTTCCAATGCTTCCACATCCTTCCTATAGTGAGGCAACCAGAACTGGACACAGTACTCTTAAGTGTGGCCTAACTAGAGTTTTATACAGCTGCATCATTACATCGCGACTCTTAAAATCTATCCCTCGACTTATGAAAGCCAGCACCCCATAAGCTTTCTTAACTACCCTATCTACCTGTGAGGCAACTTTCAGGGATCTGTGGACATGTACCCCCAACTCCCTCTGTTCCTCCACACTACCAAGTATCCTGCCATTTACTTTGTACTCTGCCTTGGAGTTTGTCCTTCCAAAGTGTACCACCTCACACTTCTCTGGGTTGAACTCCATCTGCCACTTCTCAGCCCACTTCTGCATCCTATCAATATTCCCCAGGCAATCAATATCCTCTGCAATCTTCGACAATCCTCTACACTATCTACAACACCACCAACCTTTGTGTCATCTGCAAACTTGCCAACCCACCCTTCTACCCCCACATCCAGGTCGTTAATAAAAATCACAGAAAGTAGAGGTCCCAGAACAGATCCTTGTAGGACACCACTAGTCACAACCCTCCAATCTGAATGTACTCCCTCCACCACGACCCTCTGCCTTCTGCAGCCAAGCCAATTCTGAATCCACACCTGGCCAAACTTCCCTGGATCCCATGCCTTCTGACTTTCTGAATAATCCTACCATGTGGAACCTTGTCAAATGCCTTACTAAAATTCATGTAGATCACATCCACTGCACTACCCTCATCTATATGCCTGTTCTCCTCCTCAAAGAACTCTATCAGGCTTGTTAGGTACGATCTGCCCTTCACAAAGCCATGCTGACTGTCCTTGATCAGACCATGATTCTCTAAATGCCCATAGATCCTATCTCTAAGAAACTTTTCCAACAGCTTTTCCCACCACAGACGTAAGGCTCATTGGTCTGTAATTACCTGGACTATCCCTACTACCTTTTTTGAACAAGGGGACAACATTCGCCTCCCTCCAATCCTCCGGTACCATTCCCGTGGACAACGAGGACATAAAGATCCTAGCCAGAGGTTCAGCAATCTTTTCCCTTGCCTCGTGGAGCAGCTTGGGGAATATTCCATCAGGCCCTGGGGACTTATCCGTCCTAATGTATTTTAACAACTCCAACACCTCCTCTCCCTTAATATTAACATGCTCCAGAACATCAACCTCACTCATATTGTCCTCACTGTCATCAAGTTCCCTCTCAGTGGTGAATACTGAAGAGAAGTATTCATTGAGGACCTTGCTCACTTCCACAGCCTCCAGGCACATCTTCCCACTTTTATCTCTAATCAGTCCTACCTTCACTCCTGTCATCCTTTTGTTCTTCACATAATTGAAGAATGCCTTGGGATTTTCCTTCACCCTACTCGCCAAGGCCTTCTCATGCCCCCCTTCTAGCTCTTCTCAGCCCCTTCTTAAGCTCCTTTCTTGCTACCCTATATTCCTAAATAGACCCATCTGATCCTTGCTTCCTAAACCTCGTGTATGCTGCCTTCTTCCACCTGACTAGATTTTCCACTTCACTTGTCACCCATGGTTCCTTCACCCTACCATTCTTTATCTTCCTCACTGGGACAAATTTATCCCTAGCATCCTGCAAGATATCCCTAAACATCGACCACATGTCCATAGTACATTTCCCTGCAAAAACATCATCCCAATTCACACCCGCAAGTTCTAGCCTTATAGCCTCATAATTTGCCCTTCCCCAATTACAAATTTTCCTGTCCTCTCAGATTCTATCCTTTTCCATGATAATGCTAAAGGTCAGGGAGCGGTGACCACTGTCCCCCAGATGCTCACCCACTGATAGATCTGTGACCTGACCCGGTTCGTTACCTAATACTAGATCTAGTATGGCATTCCCCCTAGTCGGCCTGTTAACATACTGTGACAGGAATCCATCCTGGACACACTTAACAAACTCTGCCCCATCTAAACCCTTGGAACTAATCAAGTACCAATCAATATTAGGGAAATTAATGTCACCCATGATAACAACCCTGTTATTTTTGCACCTTTCCAAAATTTGCCTCCCAATCTGCTCCTCGGTGTCTCTGCTGCTACCAGGGGGCCTAAAGAATACCCCCAGTAGAGTAACTGCTCCCTTCCTGTTCCTGACTTCCACCCATACTGACTCAAAAGAGGATCCTGCTACATTACCCACCCTTTCTGCAGCTGTAATAGTATCCCTGACCAGTAATGCCTGCCCTTCTCCCCTTTCCCCCCCTCTATCCCTTTTAAAGCACTGAAATCCAGGAATACTGAGAATCCATTCCTGCCCTGGTGCCAGCCAAGTCTCCGTAATAGCCACTACATCATAATTCCATGTATGTATCCAAGCTCTCAGTTCATTACCTTTGTTCCTGATGCTTCTTGCATTGAAGTACACGCACTTTAGCCCTTCTACCTTACTACCTTTCTTCTTCGTTGTTCAATCATAGCTGATTTATTAACTCTGATAGGGTGAATCCAAATGATTTAATGTGGACACAGAGCTTTTTTATATGGTGTGTGTTAATTGTGAGGCTGCGTTACATGCAAATATATGAAAGGATGTGCAGTCCCGGGTAGGTCCGTATTCTAGTGTAGTTGTTGTGTTGTGTGTGTTTTTTTTTCTCTGTGTTGTTTTTTACGTAGTTCAGTCTAGTTTTTGTACTGTGTCATGTAACACCGTGGTCCTGAAAAAGTCTCATTTTTACTATGTACTGTACCAGCAGTTATGGTCGAAATGACAATAAAAGTGACTTGACTTGTCAATGATGTCATTGGTGAAATGGAACATGTGTTTCTATTTATTAGTAAGTATTTCTTTTGCACTTCGGTAAGAATTAGAATGGAATATTTAGGTCCTCAAGATCTGTTGCACTATTTAATTAGATCATGTCTGATTTGTACATTAGCTCCTTTATATTGTCTAGGTTTTGTAATTGTTAATAACTTTAATTCCAGTTGAAGTGGAAGGAAGAAAAAATGCATTCCATTAAGTTTGTGATAAGCTGAAATAAATAGAGATATAATCTACATCGTATCTCAATTCCTCTAAATCTGGTTTAACTTTGTAGCATAATTGCTTCATTAAAACCTCTCATGAATTGGGTGGTAGTATTATTCCTGGGAAATTAATTCACTCGTCAATAATTATAATTTAAGTTCCATGTTTTGCTGCAATTTGAATTTTCAAGTTGTACAGAGGGTAGAAGTTATTGTTAAAGGTGTCACCAATCAGCACAATAATATGGTGATTTAATCTGGCAGTCCAAGTGAAATTCATTAATGACTTGTTTTAGTTTTGTGTTTTAAATTAAAGAACCATGCACTTAGTAATTAGTTGTTGGGTTCCATAGCACATAATGAAATATAATGCTGGTGCCTGAGTTTGTAGCAATTGCCTCTCAGAGCCAGGAGGACCTTAGTTCAAGTTTCTGGTTCAAACCAAAGTTCCCAACCTTTTTTATGCCATGGAGCCTTACCATTAACAGGGATGGGGGGGGGGGGGTGTCCATGGACCCCAGGTTGGGAACCCCTGATTTAGAGACTTGAGTACAAAGATTCAGATTCAAATTCCACTACTGAGGGATGGCGGCATTGTCAGATTTGGTGTCTTTGGGCTTAATCTCAGAATGATGAAAGGGATCCCCCTGTCCTTTTTAAAGATTAGGGGTGTTGTGCCTACCATGCAGAGGAATGTTTATTCCCCAAGCTCCACCATCAATATACAATATACAATATACTAAAGGTTACTATATATCATTTTCTGAGATCGCCTTGTCGTGGTAGAGAGGCTTTTGAGTTCCTAAGATCCGGTGAGTGATGTCATCTGGATTTAGCCACCTGGCGCTTAGCTCCTGGCTGTAAGGTCAAGGGGCAGTTCCAGATAAAGGGTGATCCAACCAAGACCTCAGTGGTGGAGCTGGCAGAAGACGATGACACATCACAACTGTCGTGGTGGTGGAGGAAGGCTTCAGCAGTGAAGGCTCCCCTGTCATCTTGCATTCCATGCCACTGGACCATAACCCCGATTTGTCAAGGACTGTGTGGTGTCTGCCCATGCATCAGCCTCCCCACATTGAACAAAATCACGTATATGTGTTCCCCATTAGGGGAATCCACCTTAACATCCCAAAATATGTGGATCCTGGATCAGCCTCTGCAGCAACCTGAGGACACCACCAGTAGACAACCCCTTTGAAGAACTTCATTCTCGACTTGAGTGATCACACTATCTTCTATACGCTGTATTGAGCTGGGATAGCCACATTAATAAACACTGTGGGGGCTACAATAGCAAGTCGATGGCAGCATATCCTGTGACAAGTGACTCATCTCCTGACGTCTGAATTCTCTTGACAATCTAGTCGCAAGTATGATGGAGTGCTGTCCACATGCTTGGATCAGTGCAACTGCAATTACATTCACAAAACTGGACACCGTCCAGGACAAAACAGCTCACTTAGTTGGAGCTCCATCATTCAGCCTAAGTTTTCATTCCCTCTGTATTGGCTGTGTTGTGTACTGACTACAAATGCACAGCAGTTACTAGCCTGGGGCCGCATCTCAATCCCTCTATCACTGAAAGGGAACCAGAGCAGCAGGCACATTAGAACACATCCCTCTGATTGTCCCTTTCAAGTCACACATCATCACGACTTGAAAATAAAGTTCACTTTCTTCATCACTGCAGGGTTGAAATGCTAAACTCCCTGTCTGATAGCAGCTTACCAAGAGGATTGCAACAGTTTGAGAAGAGAGACCATCACTACCTTCTCAAGGGCAATTACAGACAAGCAATACATTCTGGCCTTACCAGCAATAAAAATGCCTGAAAATGAACCAATATATAAAAAAAAGAGCTGGTCAAGGTTAACTTTTTCAGACCATGCATTATCTCATTTTCAGCTGGGTAATGGTCTCATTCGAGAGGGCTTATAAAGTTTGATCTAGACTACAAGTAGAATTCTATTCTCCCAACAGACACGATCTTGTTTCGAGATCAAACAGCAATAAGTATGAGTTCCTTCCATTCCTACAGTGAGGTTGTGCAAGGATGATTCAAGAAAACCAATATTCTTGGAACATGTGTAATTAAAGGAGAATATTATTAAATAAGAGCAGAAAATACTAGAAATACCCAAGTCAACCTGTATTTGTGAGAGTGGACTAGCATGTCATCCATAACATTTTATCAGGATGATAGAATGATAGTCACCAACATCACGTATTTCAGAATCAGAGTCAAGTTTGCTATCACTGACATATGTTATAAAGTTTGTTGTTTTTGTGGCAGCAGTACAATGCTATGCATAAAAATTACTATAAATATGGTAAGAATATGTATATTAAAAAGAAAATAAATAACTAGTGCAAAAGAAGGCAAAATAGTGCAGTAGTGTTAATGGGATCATGAACCAAAGATTGAAGCCTGATGGTTGATTGGAAGTTGAAGCCCAGTGGCCAAAGCCTGGAGACTGGAAACTGGAAGCCTTGGAGGCCCGTACTGGAATTGGAGAACTGCCGGTGTCTGTGGTGGAGTGGAATCTAAACCTGGACTGCTCAGAGATATGATGGCAGAGGGGAAGAAGCCATATGCATCTTCAAGCTTCTGGATCTCCTCTTGATGGTAGTGTAGGGCTTTGCAAATAAAACGACAAGAGGCGTTTTATGTTGAAGAAAAACTAACAACTCACTATTGTACACTAAACACTGATCACAAAGCATGGTGAAAGTACTTTACATAATTATGTCATCACATCAGACCAGCCTCTTAAAGTGAATCCCAACTCAATGTCAGTGTAATGTGAATTATGTTCATTTCCATCAATAAGTTATCCTACAAGGCCCTGCAGAATGCACTGAAACAAAGGAGACAGTTATTTCTGACAAAGGGTCTTGGCCTGAAATGTCGACTGTGCTTCTTCCTATAGATGCTGCCTGGCCTGCTGTTTTCCACCAGCATTTTGTGTGTGTTGCTTGAATTTCCAGCATCTGCAGATTTCCTCGTGTTTGCAGTTATTTCTTCAGCAGTTTGATCAAAGCACGACTTCTCAAGTGCGGGACGTCAGCCATTTAGAACAGCGAGAAGAGTTCAAAAGGATACAGTTATTTCTTCAGTGATTTGATCGAGGCATGACTGTGTAAGCACATGGATGTCAGCCAGTTTGAACAGCGAGAAGAGTTTTAAAAGAAGACAACTTTATAGGGCGGCTAACAGAGTAGGGAGGCTTTGACTCAATGGGGCTTAGCCGATAATGGGTCGAGGTGAGGTAGGTTGCCTGTGTAGAATAGAGACAGGAAGTATGTGTGTGAGGCTGGTGTTCTGTACTGGGTGTCAGATGTGGGAAGTCAGCGAGACTCACAGATGGCCACATCTGCGCCAGGTGTGTCGAGCTGCGGCTCCTTAGGGACTGGCTTAGGGAACTGGAGATGCAGCTCGATGACCTTCATCTGGTCAGGGAGAGCAAGGATGTGATAGAGAGGAGCTATAGACAAGTAGTCACACCGGGGCCTCGGGAGATAAGTGGGTAAAAGTCAGGAGACAAGGGCAAGAGGCAGATACCAGAGAGTACCCTTGTGGCTGTCCCCCTTAACAATAAGTACTCCTGTTTGAGTACTGTTGCTGGGGACGACCTACCTGGGGGAGGCAACAGTGGTTCTGGAACAGAGTGTGGCCCTGTGGCTCAAAAGGGTAGGGAAAGGAAGAGGATGGCAGCAGTGATAGGGGACTCTATGGTTAAGGGGTCAGATAGGTGATTCTGTGAACGCAGGAAAGAAACGAAGATGGTAGTTTGCCTCCCAGGTGCCAGGGTCCAGGATGTTTCTGATCATGTCCAAGACATCCTGAAGTGGGAAGGAGAACAGCCCGAGGTCGTGGTACATATTGGTACCAATGACATAGGCAGGAAAAGGGAGGAGGTCCTGAAAGCAGACTACCGGGAGTTAGGAAGGAAGTTGAGAAGCAGGACCTCAAAGGTAGTAATCTCAGGATCACTGACTGTGCCACGTGACAGTGAGTATAGGAATAGAATGAGGTGGAGGATAAATACATGGTTGAGGGATTAGAGCAGGGGGCAGGGATTCAGATGTCTGGATTATTGGGACCTCTTTTGAGGCAGGCGTGACCTGTACAAAAAGGACAGGTTGCACTTGAATCCAAGGGGGACCAGTATCCTGGCTAGGAGGTTTGCTAAGGCTATTGAGGAGAGTTTAAACTAGAATTTCTGGGGGTTGGGAACCAAACTGAAGAGATGGAGGAAGAGAAGGTTGGCTCACAAATAGTAAGCTTGTAGACAGTGTGAGAGGGAAGTTGGGCAGGTGGTAGAGAAGGTATGCGATGGTTTGAGATGTGTCAATTTTAATTCAAGGTGTATTATAAACAAAGAGGATGAGCTTAGAATGTGGATCAGTATTTGGAGCTGTGACGCTGTGGCCATTACAGACCCCAAGATCCCTCTGATTCTCAACACTGCCAAGAGTCTTACCATTAATATTATATTCTGCTATCATATTTGACCTACCAAAATGAACCACCTCACATTTATCTGGGTTGAACTCCATCTGCCACTTCTCAGCCCAGTTTGGCAATCTATCGATGTACCGCTACAACCTCTGACAGCCCTCCACACTATCCACAACACCCCCAACCTTTGTGTCATCAGCAAATTTACTAATCCATCCCTCCACTTCCTCCTCCAGGTCATTTATAAAAATCACAAAGAGAAGGGGTCCCAGAACAGATCCCTGAGGCACACCACTGATCACCAACCTCCATGCAGAACATGACACGTCTACAACCACTCTTTGCCTTCTGTGGGCAAGCCAATTCTGAATCCACAAAGTAATGTCCCCTTGGATCCCATGCCTCCTTTCTCAATTAGCTTTGTATGGGGTACCTTATAAAATGCCTTGCTGAAAACCATATACACTACATCTACTGCTCTAAACATCAATGTGTTTAGTCACATCCTCAAAAAATTCAATCAGGCTCATAATGCACGACCTGCCTTTGACAAAGCCATGCTGACTATTCCTAATCATATTATGCCTCTCCAAATGTTCATAAATCCTGCATCTCAGGATCTTCTCCATCAACTTAACAACCACTGAATTAAGACTCACTGGTCTATAATTTCCTGGGCTATCTCTGCTCCCTTTCTTGAAAAAGGAAACAATATCTGCAACCCTCCAATACTCTGGACACTCTCCCGTCCCTATTGATGATGCAAAGATCATTAGCAGAGGCTCAGCAATCTCCTCTCTTGCCTCCCACAGAAGCCTGGGGTACTTCTTGTATGGTCCTGGTGACTTATCCAACTTGATGCTTTCCAAAAGCTCCAGCACATTCTCTTTCTTAATATCTATATGCTCAAGCTTTTCAGTCTGCTGTAAGTCATCTCTACAATCATCAAGATCATTTTCCATAGTGAATAATGAAGTAAGTATTCATTAAGTACCTCTGCTATCTCCTCCAGTTCCATACACACTTTTTCACTGTCACACTTGATTGGTCTTATTCTCTCACGTTTTATCCTCTTGCTCTCCACATACTTGTAGAATGGGGTTTTCCTCAATCCTGCTCACCAAGGCCTTCTCATGGCCACTCTGGCTGTCCTAATTTCATTCTTAACCTCCTTCTTGCTAGCCTTATAATCTTCCAAATCTCTATCATTACCTAGGTTTTTGAACCTTTTGTAAGCTTTTCTTTTATTCCTGACTAGATTTACAACACCTTTGTACACCACGGTTCCCGTACCCTACCATCCTTTCCGTCTTGTTGGAATGTACTTATGCAGAACTTCACCCAAATATCCCATGAACATCTGCCACATTTCCCTGAGAACATCTGTTCCCAATTTATGCTTCCAAGTTCCTGCCTGATAGCCTCATATTTCCCCTTACTCCAATTAAACACTTTGCTAACTTGTCTGTTCCTATCCCTCTCCATTGCTATGGTAAAGGAGATGGAATTGTGATCACTATTTCCAAAATACTCTCCTACTAAGAGATCTGACACCTGACCAGGTTCACTTCCCAATACTAGATCAAGTACAGCCTCTCCTCTTGTAGGCTTATATACATATTGTGTCAAAAAACCTTCCTGAACACACCTAACAAACACCACCCCATCTAAACCCCTTGCTCTAGGAAGATGCCAAACGATATTTGGGAAATTAAAATCTCCCATCACGACAACCCCGTTATTATTACACCTTTCCAGGATCTGTTTCCCTATCTGCTCCTCGATGTCCCAGTTACTATTGGGTGGTCTATAAAAAATGTGCAGTAGAGTTATTGACCCCTTCCTGTCCTAAGTTCCACCCACAGAGACTCAGTAGACAATCCCTCCATGACTTCCTCCTTTTCTACAGCCGTGACACTATCTCTGATCAACAGTGGCACGCCCCCACAGCTTCTGCCTCCCTCCCCGTCCTTTCTGAAACATCTAAAGCCTGGCATTCTAAATAACCATTCCTGTCCCTGAAGCTATGCAGGTTGACTGTGATTAAGGCATATGGTGCATTGACCTTCATCAACCATGGGATTGAGTTTCAGAGCTGAGAGGTGATGTTGCAGCTATATAGGACTGTGGTCAGACCCCACTTGGAGTACTGTGCTCAGTTCTGGTCACCTCTCTACAGGAAGGATGTGGAAACCATAGAAAGGGTACAGAGGAGGTTTACAAGGATGTTGCCTGGATTGGGGAGCATGCCTTATGAGAAGCGGTTGAGTGAACTCAGCCTTTTCTCCTTGGAGCAACAGAGGATGAGAGGTGACCTGATAGAGGTGTATAAGATGATGAGAAGCATTGATCATGTCAATAGTCAGGAGCTTTTTCCCAGGGCTGAAATGGCTATCATGAGAGGGCACAGGTTTAAGGTGCTTGGAAGTACTGTAGGTACAGGGGAGATGTCAGGGGTAAGTTTTTTTTACACAGAGAGTGCTGCGTGTGTAGAATGGGCTGCCAGTGACGGTGGTTGAGGCGGATACAATAGGGTCTTTTAAGATACTCCTGGATAGGTACATGGAGCTCAGAAAAACTATTGGTAACCCTACGTAATTTCTAAAGTAATTACATGTTCAGCACAGCATTGTGGGCTGAAGGGTCTGTATTGTTTCTAACATTATTGGAGCCCTTCCAGAGCTCAGAAAAGCCGCCTGGCTGGGGTCCTATGTTCTGTGTATGGAGGAACAGCAGAGACCTCTGGCTCATACAGAGGTATATTGATATGCTCATGGTCATGACGGCGGGGGCACGATAGCGGAAATGATGGTAGCGGTATCATCAAGTGCCCTGGTCTTGTCCACTGGCTAGTCAAGAACTTGATTAGGGGTATTGCATTTGAGCGCACTATACAGGGGAACCATAAGTTCAGCAGGGCCTAGAATAAAACGGTGATAGAAATTTATCATGCCTAAAATCTCTTGTAGTTTTTTAGTAGTTCAGGGCAGTGGGAAATCCATAATAGTGGCTACTTTAGATCGCAGGGGTTTCACACCTTCTGCAGAGATGTGATGGCTGAGAAAGTCAATTGTTGACGATCAAAGCTGGCATTTATCAGGGTTAATAATCAACCCATGTTGGCTTAAGTGCGGAGGTGAGATACATATTTGGATTTGAAAACTCACTGGAGGCCGCCAATGGAAGCAGAATCCAGACTCGTAGAGTGGATGATGCTACACATGGGACTTCGTCCTGGCCAAATTGGCTAGACCTCTCTCCTCAGTGCAAATTTCCTGTGCTCTAGGACAATTAGTTGATCTTAAGAACTGTCGGATTGAGGATGTCAAGGACCTTGGGTTGTGACCTTGCTCCCCAGGTAAGTTCCCCACAACTCTCTCAAGCACATGCACCACTTCATGTGAGTTTACTCGATTGCTGGGAGAATTTGCAAACCTCACCAAGCTCACGTTCTGCACAACAGTCACAAATTATGGCGTCAAACTCCTCGTTTCTACAACTGATCCGCCTGTCCTTGCCCGTGCACGTAGACTGGACTTGGAAAGTGAATTTGCTGAGGAGGGTAGAGCACTGTTAAGAGATCAACCAGGCAGTTGTGGTGTCAGGAAGAAAATCACCTGGCGCTTGTAACAGCTGCTTGTATACCAGCTCTGGATGACTGAAGGTCCACTTTTGGAGCAGTTCTAAGCCCCAGCAGGACCCACGGGAGAAGATCATGCCAACCCTCATCCTTAAGGGAAGTCCTCAGAGCAGCCTTTAAGGAGTGGTGAAACCGCTCACATGGGCCGTTGGACTGTGGGTGTTATGCCACGGGGTGATGTAGCCTAACACCAAGGTTCTGGGCCTTTGCAGCCCAGAGGTCTGATATGAATTGGGGACTACAGTCAGAGGATATACCTGATGGGGTGCAAAACTGAGCAAGCCAGGTGCTAATGAACGCCTGAGCCATGACTGTGGCCGTCGTTAATGCTAGAGGGACAACCATTGGCCACTTGGTGGTAGTGTCTGCCATGGTAAGGAGCTTTGTGAAACCATGAGAGGAGGGAAGAGGACCAACAAGGTCCACATTAGCATGGTTAAACTGTAACTCTGGCACCTCAAAAGGTGCCAATGGCGCCTGGACATGACAGCTAATTTTTGCCCGCTGACACTTTACACAGGACACAGTGGACACAGTATCCAATTGCACACTTCCTTTCTAAGGCCGTGCCACAAAAACATTGAAGACTTAACATTGTACACTGGTCAAATAGCTCCTGGGCTTTGCCCCTAAGTCAGATGGTGGTTGCCGCCTGTATGGCGATTACCGAAGCCTTAAAGAGGTCACCACCCCCGATCATTATCAGGTCCCACACATCCAAGACTCTATAGCACAATTAGCTGGAAAGTTTATTTTTTCCAAAGTCAACCTAGTAGGAGGCTACCAACAGGTGCCTGTGTACCTGGAGGTCATTCCCAAAACAGCTTTGAAAGCTTTGTTTGGCTTCTTTGAGTATCTGTGCATGCCATTTGGGTTGAAAAATGTAACACAGATTTTTCAACAGCTGATGGACTCTGTATTAAAAGACTTAGATTTTATTTTTGTTTCACTGCATGACATATTTTTTGCCAGCGCATCCAAATCCAACTATGTATCTCACCTCCGCACTTAAGCCAACATGGGTTGATTATTAATTATCCCCATGTCCCAAGCATGAATTAAGAGCAAAGACTTTGTATGGAAATCCATTTCACTGCTGAGGGAGCACAACAAAACCCAGCATCTTTCGCACACAACGCTAATGTGAAGAATACAAGCAGATAACAATTGTTGCGTCTGTTATGGAGCAGTAAGTTGTAAGCAGTGGAATAAGAAGGAAAATGATATGAAGAGGTTTAGAGAAGCAACTCCAAATCCTGGGGCCCCCAACGTGAACAGTCAGCTTGAGGTGGGCCAGGAAGCCAGAATCGGAGGAATACAGCCTTGAGGGTTGTAGACTGGAAGAAATATAGTTAGGCATAAAATCCTCAGGGATATTTTGATTTGTATGGCTTAACTTAAATATAGATGCCTTATCCTTGATTCTAGCTAGGTACTGTATTGCCAAACCAAAAAGGATCAGTTATTAATAGGCATCCGTTAGTCTCGAGAGACTATGGATTTGCACTTGGGCAGGGTTGTATGGGAGACCAGCAGTTGCCCATGCTGCAAGTGTCCTCTCTCCACACCACCAACGTTGTCCAAGGGAAGGGCAAGGGCCGAAATAGCTTGGCACCGGTGTCATCAAAGAGCAATGTGTGGTTAAGTGCCTTGCTCAAGGACACAACACACTGCCTTAGCTGAGGCTCGAGCCTGCAATCAGATCACTAGACTAATGCCTTAACCACTTGGCCACTTGCCAACAACAGTTATTTCAGTTACTGAAACAGCAATAGGGGAGAAATATTGAGCAGGTCAGACAGCATATGTAGAGCGAGACAATGAAAAATAGTTAATGTTTCAGGTGGATAATCCTCAAAGAACTGCATTTATGTCTTTATTAGAAACTCTCTTTCAATCCATATTAAGAAAAACATCATTAAATCATCCTATCACCGAATGTATGGGCATAACTACAATAGACATTACCCTTGGGAGTAAATTGAGTGCCTAGGTGTTGCCAGAGACATAAGGAAATATATAAATGTGAAGTTAATAATGAATACATTAGCAACAATATTTTAACCAGCAATGATTGCAGCACATAATTTTTTATTACTAATAAATCTTTGAAAAGTACTCTAGCCCATGGATAATGACACTGTCTATCTTTCTTCCTCTGACTCAAATGTTTGCACCTTCAGTTCACTTCAGGTTTGAGGAGAAAAGTCTTGGCTGACACTCTAGTGGGGATTAATAAACTAAAATAAAATTAGTATAACATTAGAATGTAAGATTAGACTTGATAGCATGCACGTGGTTGGATGAAGGACCTCTCTCTACATACACTCTGTCTCTCTTTGTTGTACTGAGAAAGTCCTGCACTGTCAGAGGGGCTTTCTTTTCAGGTAAGTCTTTAACCCATGGTCTCATCCGCTCCTCAGATAAAATAACTGATCCAATGCCACAGTTCTGAAGAAGAGCTGGACAGCTTTTTTGGGGGCAAAAAATATTCTTCAGTCTTCATCACTGAAAAATTAAAAGTACGAAATACTGGAACAGCATGTGACTTAAGAGTAAAGATTCAAATGTATTTATCATGAGTACATTCAAACAGGCAATGAAATGTGTCATTTGTGTTAACAATCAACAAGCACGAAGTTATGCTGGTAGCTATCCATAAGTGGTCACTACACATTCTAGCACCAGTGCCCACAGTATATGGCAGAGCACAACAAGCAACAGAACGACAGCAGCATAACAAGTCCCATTCCTCCCTCTCACCTACTCTAATTCCAAAACAGGCTGTTGTCTTCTGCCTCCAGGTTCCAACTGATTCAGATTTCGACTCAGACGTGCAGACATTAGGCCTTCAATTAACTCAGCAGCCTCGCAAGGATTCACATACTCGGGCCTCCAGCCAATGGGCTTTGACTTCCGGAAGCAGAGTTAGAAGATTATTTGTCAAAAGACGAGTTCCAACAAAGGATCTTTGACCTGAAACGTTGAATCTGTTTCTCTTCCCACAGATGCTACCTGAACCACTGAACATTTTCTACACTTATTCCAGATTTCAGCATCACAGAAAAAAATATCTATTCGGGGAACGTGCATAAATTCTTTATCACCTTCATTACAGCTAATAATGTACTTTAAAAGTACATCACTGATGATTAAAAACTGTTTGGAAGATCTTGATGAAGGCAAGGAAGGTTAATTCAAATGAGTATCTTTCCATTTATTTTATTTTGGGTTAAGGCAAGGTTGACAGTCGATGTCACCTTGGGTTACTGATCTACTCTAGAGGGCATTTAAAGGTTAATGGATTTGGAAAGGGTAGGGTTAGGGATAAAGACGTGTGGACTAGACTGAGTAAGAAAAGTAGGTGTTCTGTTTGTGAAAATGAGCCTTGATGTTAGGCTGGAAATAATAGCAATGCTCCAAGAGCAATACTAATGTTCCTCACGGGTCAGGAGACAGCTCAAAGACTTCAGACTGTCTCGAATGATTATTCGATCACTGCTGATTGGCATTTCACCCATTTAACTGCAATCAACCCGCTCACCGCGGCCACCAACATATTTTTCTCATCTCATCTAAACATGAATCCCATCTGTGAAAGGAACAGGTCTGCTCATTTGAATATCGACAGCCACACTGTAATAAGGCTAAGCCTTAGACATCTGTCAGTTTCAAACAGCAGGCACTGAAAAAAAAATCAGCTGATAAAAATAAAGCTATTTTTGAGATGTAAAGAAATAAATAGAGGCTGAAGCTATTTATGACTGTCAGGTAAGCTATTTGCTAATTAATGATTCACAAGAATGTGACTCAGAGTATGCTTAGTACATTCAGGAGATTGACAGCTGGAAACGGTAAACATTTTGCATTTTAATTGGCTATTTATTGATGTCTGATGTCCAGAACTTGAGGGACAGTTACATTATTGCTCTGCGCAGCAGAGTATTCGGCAGCTAGTGTGGATTGATATATCAGGTCTGATGTGAATTCTGAGTAACTAGATAGTTTTTTTTAAGAAAAAAGATTTGCCAGAATTCTAGTCAACTTGCCAAATTGAATCTAAAAATCACGTGATGGATGGCAAATCTTTCTCTACAGAAGATTTCCAGAAAACCTGTTTTGTTAGGTTCTTTGAGGAAATGAAAATGATTTGTGTTTATTTATTGGATTTCATGTCCCTTTCAGAATGTCACAAAGAGCTTCCACACGAATGAGTGCTTTACAAGTGCCGTCACTGTTATCCTGTAAGAAACGTGACAGCTAATTTGCACACAGCAAGCTCCCATGAAGAGCAATTTTTTTTTTCTCCCTGCGAGTGTTTGGAATCTGAAACACACTGTCTGAATGGACAATGGAGGCTGGTACTCTCACAATGATTAATAAGTATCTGACGATGATTTAAGGGTGGAAGATGGGATTAGTATGGATAGATGGGCAGCATGGAAATGAAAAAGGACTAATATAAGTCAAAACACCAGGGAGAAAATTGGTAAATTAATTACTATTGTTACATATACTGAGATACTTCTCTTGCATACAGTCCATACAATTCAATTCATTGGTGCATTTAGGTAGTCCGAGATTAGTGAATCTGTGGAAATTATTACCACAGAAGGCTGAGGAGGCCAAGTCATTGTGGATATTTAAAGTGGAGGCTGATAGGTTCTTGATAAGTCAAGACATCAAAGGTTACAGGAGAAGGCAGAAGAATGGAGTTGAGAGGCGTTGAGAGGTTCCATGAAGGAATGGCAGAGCAGATTCAATGAGCTGATTGGCGTAATACTGCTCTTATGTCTTATGGACATGGTCTCAACGTAAAATAATGAAGTGCAGAATGAAAGTGTTACCCAGAAAGTGCAGTAAGGTGCAAAGTCACAATATGGGAGATTTTACTAGGGAAATAGTGTCAGTAGTGTTAGAACAGTGGGATAGAAGTTGTCCTCGAAAACAATGGTTAGTGCTTTCATGCTTTGGATCTTTTGCCAGATGGGAGGGGGAGAAGAGAGAGTGTCCATGGTGGGTGGGATCTTTGATTATAGACAATAGGTGCAAGAGTAGGCCATTCAGCCCTTCAAGCCAGCACCGCCATTCACTGTGATCATGGCTGATCATCCACAATCAGTACCCCGTTCCTGCCTTCTCCCCATATCCCTTGACTCCACTATCTTTAAGAGCTCTATCTAACTCTTTCTTGAAAGCATCCAGAGAATTGGCCTCCACTGCCTTCTGAGGCAGAGCATTCCACAGATCCACAACTCTCTGGGTGAAAAAGTTTTTCTTCAACTCCGATCTAAATGGCCTACTCCTTATACTTAAACTGTGGCCTCTGGTTCTGGACTCTTCCAACATCGGGAACATGTTTCCTGCCTCTAGTGTGTCCAATCCCTTAATAATCTTATATGTTTCAATCAGATCTGCTCTCATCCTTCTAAATTTCAGTGTATACAAGCCAATTCTTTCAACATATGACAGTCCCACCATCCTGGGAGTTAACCTCGTGAACCTATGCTGCACTCCCTCAATAGCAAGAATGTCCTTCCTCAAATTTGGAGACTGAAACTGCACGCAATTATGTTGGCTGCTTTACTGAAAAGTGTAGACCAAGCCCATGGAGGTGAAGTGGTTTCCCTGATGTGCTGAGCTGTGGCTACAGCTCCCTTGTGGTCATGGGCAGAGCAGGTGTCATGCCAAGCTGACAGGCGGTCAGATACACTGCCTTCTATGCTGCATCAAATTTGATGATCTGCAGAACACGACTGGGAGATTTGTTTGATGTCCACTTGGGAGAGCAGATGGGGCTCCTATTTAGCAGCTCCAAATTACAGCCCCTGCAGAAGTGGAACTCTCCTACGGTTCTGAACCGGAATATCAGCCTTGATCTTGGTCTCAAGTCTCCAGAGCAGATCGCATGAATGCACAATCTTATTTGTATCTTAAATAATAAAAATAAAACCAGAAAATGCTGGAAATATTCAGATTCAGATTTGGGCTTACTCATCACATGCACATGGAAATGTACAGTGAAAATGCACTGTTTGTGTCTATGACCAGCATGACCTAATGATGCTTGGGGATAGCCCACAAGTGTTGCCACACATTCCACTGTCAACATAGCATGCCCACATTACTCGCAGAACAACACAGAATACAACACAACAAGCAACAAGACAACAGCAGCAAAGTAAGTTCCTTTCCTCCCTCCCAACCACAGTCCACCATCTCCAGGACCAGCCTGCATGCTTTGGCTGTTGGGCTTTCACTTCTAGATAAATGATTGACCCTCAGCCTTCTATCTTCAGTACTGACCTACAGACTAGCTGATAAGGGGACTTCAAACTCCAGGCTCGAACTCTGAGCTCAATGACTCACTGGTCTTTGTGCCTCCAGCTTGCATGGACATCAAATCCTGGGACCCACTGACCTTGGGCCGGCCAACTTCCACGGATAACCTTCATCATCCATACATGTCGCAGGCCCTTAAATGCAGAGAGGAAGGTTGGCACCCATCTACATCACTGGAATTTGAGCGTGGAGCAGAAGCCTAGACTCTGGTTGTCCTTCCTTACCTCTCCACATCACTGGCCTTCAAACCTGGAGTGGAATCCTTGACTCTGGATTTCTTTAGTTACCCATCAATGTCACTGGGAATCGAATACGGAGTGGAGCGCTGAACTGTGGATGTTCTTTATCACCTATCCATGTCACTTGACAGGTCAGGCTGCATCTGTGGCAAGAGAAACAGTCAGCGTTTCGGGCCAGGGACCTGTTATTAGATCTAATGATAGATCTTCGCCACCTAATACTTTAATTCTGCATCGTGGGTGCAAGAACTGCAGTGTCATCTAGTGCCATCAAGAGTAATACGTAAAATTGTGAGGAGCAAGTCATAAGCACAAGAGATTCTGAAGATACTGGAAATCCAGAGTAACACACACAAAATGCTGAAGGAATTCAGCAAGTCAGGCTGAGCTGATCTTTCCTAAGATGCTGCCTGACCTGCTGCGTTTCTTCAGTATTTCGTATGTGTTACTCTGTGAGAAGCAGGTACTTTGCCATCAGACATCAAAAGGCATTGTCTAAATGGGAGGATGAGTATACTGCAGGCTCATAAGTAGCTCAAGGATATCTTGCAACATGACTCACTGAGAACCCACAGAATGAGGGTTTTGTCAAAAGCAAGAACAATTCAGCGGAAATCTGAAAAAATGAGGTACTTCCATATGGATGATCAGTGTTTTTTCTTGCAGTCTGGTAAGCAACAGAGGGGAAAATGGCCAAGCATAGGTGTGCTCAGTACTTTGAGACTTTGTGTAAACAGCCACTGTACATACATGATAAGAGGAGTATTCCGATCACACTTCAGTGACAGCTTGTAGATTTTTTCATTCAGCAAATCAACAGACAGTAGAAAAATGCACTGAGCTGAAGAGGGAGTGAGAGAGTGTGACCAGCTTAATTAAATACAAAGTCAGAAAGGAAACATGTTGACTTTCAAAACCAACTAATTATATCTCTGTTATTCTGATGACAACTAGAAAGGTTCAAAGGCTATAACTTGCATCAAGTAGGGTAGAATTTCTTACGGGTGAATCCAGTGAGATGGAAGATGTATATAGATGAGATAGAAAAGGCAAGTAACTATAATTTTATGTGTGCAATGAAATTTTAGATTTTGAAGGCAAAGAATATATTGAATGAGGCAGGACAGGAGACTGGGTGAGGGTGCTACCTTCATCTGACAGGAAGGACAAAGAAGAGGTGAGTGATACCAGAGCAGGGCAAGAGGAGGGTGTAGCAGCAGACCTGTGAAATTCAAAGGAAACTCGATGAGGGGCAGACACACTGTGATAGAGGAGGAAATTGGAAATAAGTCTTGTCTAGAAAGTGCATGTGGTGTAGGGCAAGAAGAAAGCTGTTGTGGGCCACACTTCATCCACGATTCCAACCCAAATACACCATATCACACCACAGGGAATGGAATGTGTCCCAAGAGAAGCAGAATGCAACGAAGAGAAAGAAACAGAGGATACAGAGTGGCACAGTATCAATTGGTGTGCAAACCCTCTCTGGATGTCGGGTGATACTGTGCCACGTCCCGTACAGCACGGTAACACTCAACAGCTTAAAATAAAAGGAGTGAGTTTACATGAAAAGAAGCAAAGGTTTTTTTTAAACTTCACGACGTCCACTTCAAGATGAGAAAAACATCGACTGTCAGAAAGTTGGCTGTAATGTTCCTCTATGGATTTGCACAATTCTGTAACTTCACCAGAAAAAAAAACCTTGAACTTCAAACGATAAGCCTGGGTGAGTCTCTTAACTGCAGCTTGACTAGCTCTGAGAATTGAGCAGGTGTTCAATGAATTGGTACACCACATCAGCTGCATTTGAGAATTTTGCCTTTTATTTCACCTTTCATTTCTTTTATGATCATGATTGACCCCAGAAGCTGTAGGCTAAATTGATGCAGCATTCTGTCAATGTTAGAGTCTAATATACAATTGATGATATTCGTGCGACAACAATTAAATTCCTGTGCCATTCCAAGCTTCCTTTATAGAGTTATAACACCAGCCTGTTTTTGTATGTGGCGTGTGAAAACAGTTATCAACAGCAGTTTATAATGTTAGGCACAGGGATTGTCTTGTTACCTTTATTAGGCTTCATTACCGTACACTGGCCTATTTTCTCAGTGTTACCATAGCCCTCTGCTCTTTTTACGGAGCCAGCTTGTGTTTATCCGCATGGGCAGTTCCTCTCATTTTCTGCAGCAGCTTTAATTAATTTAGTTAATTTTGCTCATTTGTTGGTGAGGAGATGTACACACTTTGTAATGATGCCAATTTCCAGGCTGCTACATCGGCAGTTGTTGACAGTATTTCAAGATTCACTGTTGTCATGTTCATGTTCCTCATCAACACTGGTAAATGTTCTTAAATCCAGGGACTTATTCATGAGACCTTAAATTTTATTTTCCAACAGAGCTCAATGTTTTGGCACTTTCTGTATTGCTTTTTTGCATCTCCTTATTGGTCCAGGTGGATATGGTCTATCAGTGCCATCAGATGAAGACCTTATTCTTGTATGTGCATGTAGGGTGATAAATATCCTGGAGCTAAAGTGCTATCCTTAATAGCTTCTCTGGAAAGTTGTATTCATTAATGCATAAGATCCACATGTCACTGGCAAGACTGGCATTTAATGGCTCCCTGTAATTTCCCTTGAAGTGCTGAGTTGTCTCTTTGAAGCATTGAGGTTGCTTCCAGTGAAGATGCTTCCATGGTTGGTGTTAGGTGAGATATTTGATTTGTGCGCAGTGAGAAAAAGCATCGAAGAAAACTCGTTTTATTTTGCATTCTCCAGCTAATGGTAGCCATTTTCAACCCACACCAGCTACATCATTGCAAGTTGCCACTCGTGAATCCTCGATACACGGCTTTTTTTTTGTAGATGGTACTATATCGACTGATTCTAAGTACTGGATGGAATGCTTTGACTTGGACAATGCTGGGCTTGTCATCAAGTCAAATACAGAGTGGCACTGTAGTGTAGCGGTTACCACGATGCTTTGCAGTGCCAGCGCATGGAAACTTGGCATTCAGTTTGGTGCTGGATTGTGTAGCAGCACCTAACACATCTTTAGGCTGTGGAGATTGTTAATGCAAATGACACATCTCACTCAGGAATATGAATTCCTGACACTGTCTGTAAGGACTCTGTACATTACTCTGTGACCACGTGAGTTTCTTTCAGGTGCTCCGATTTGCTTCTACAATCCAAAGGGTTAGGATTAGAAAATTGTGTGCAAGCTATGTTGTGACATGTGGGCTGTTCCCAGCATATCCTCAAACTGTGCTGGTTGTTGAAGCAAAAACAATGCATTTACTCAAATGATCCTTCCACTAAACTGCAGGGAATAGAACCCTACCTCATGGAGATTCTCAATGATTCCTCTAGGAATTCCAGGGGGAAAGCCATCTATTGGCTGGAGTCACACCCAGCACAAAGGAAGATAACTGTATTTTAAATATTCGCCACGCCCTCAATGGAATCTCGGCCATCATCTTAAGTATCCACTTGCTTCACTTAAGGAGCACCTGATGTCGAAAGTAAGTCAACTCAGCAGTCACCATCAATCACCTCCACTCCTGATCTTACAATGGAGGACAAGTTATTGAGGAAGCAGGTGATGATGGTTGCTCTCATTATCCTGGGGCATAAAGAGTCAGTGTTTTGGGCAGAGGCCCTTCATCAGGACCTGCTCCAAATTTGACAGTGAAGAATTCCATCAGTTAGTTTAAGGAATTCTGCATTTATTTACAAATATTCTTCTTAAGTTCAGATGGTTAGGCTCTGTTTTGTGGTGAGTGCTGTTTTAATCCGTTATGAAACAGCTTGTAAAGAGTGAATAGAATACTATGCTAACTCATCAGTCCTGACGAAGGGTCTCAGCCTGAAACATTAACTTTTCATTCCTTTCCATAGATGCCGCCTGACCTGCTGAGTTCCTCCAGCATTCTGTGTGTTGTGTTACTCAACTGCATTACTCTCTGGGGATCATTTTGAGCTGGGTGTTTTCAGCATTCTCCATTGTTATGTTGCAAAGGCTGGCATGTATCGTACATTGAGCAACCATTGGTGACCTGGCTCCTGTGACCCAGCCTCTGTTCACCAGTCATCTCAGTGTATGTCACTCTGCACCAATTCTAATTTAGCAAGTCATGCTTTAGAAGTTCTATTTCCAAATACCCCTGTATCCAGGCCCCTCTCACTTTCAGTCCCATAGCCTGCTTGAGAGTCTGGTCTCTTGACCTCCAATTTTAACCATATCGTGATAGGCATTTTATTTTATTTATTTTTAATTCTGTTTAGAGATACAGCACAATAACAGGCCCTTACAGCCTAATGAGCCTACGCTGTCCATTACATCCATGAGACCGATTAACCTACTAACTTGTATGTCTTTGGAATGTGGGAAGAAACCAGAGCACCAGAAGGAGCCCCAAGTGGTCATAGGAAGAACGTACAAGCTCCCTACAGACAGCAGCAGAACCGAAGCTGGGTTGCTGCCGCTATAGTAGCGTTCCACTAATCCTCTGCACTATCGTGTCGCCCCTAAAGGCATCTGTGCCTCCAAGTGTCAAGATGCCCTAGCTCAAATTTACCCTTGATAAATCTTATCAAGTCATTTCCTTCCTCAAGCTCATGAAAAATGTGACAAAGCATTTGATCAGCCACCCAACAGCCACACTACCCTCTAATCTTTTCCTGTCTATGTAGTTTCTTATCAGAGTTTCCTTATTTCCCCTCTTTCCCAATTCTCACCTAGGATTTCAAACCTGAAACATTCCTTTGTTTCCCTCTGCACAGCTGCTGCTTGATCTGCTGTGTGTTTCTTGCTTTTAACGTTTGATTTCAGATTTCCTGCATCCGCATTTTTATTTACCACTTCTCTGGTTTGACAAGAAGTATTGTTACATAAAGCAAGTGAAATATGAAATATCTTGGGACATTTTAGAGGTTTTCCAAGTCATGAAGACATAGATAATGTCAATGGTCGCAGTCTTTTTTCCTCAGGGTTGGGAAGTTTAACACTTAGAAGACATAGGTTTAAGGTGGAAAAAAAAAGAAGGGCAAAATTTCAGTAGGGATCTGAGAGTCAGTGTATTCACACAAAAGGTGTTGGGTATATGGAACAAGCTGCCAAAGGAAGTGGCAGAAGCAGGTATCATTACAAGGTTTAAAAGACAGGTGCATGGATAGGAAAGATTTAGGGAGGATTGGGTCAACAGACAAACAGTCAGCATGGACAAGTTGGGCCGAAGGGCTTGCCTCTAAGCTGTATAACTCTGTGGCTCTATTTTCCCACTTCAGTGGCAATACAAAAAATCCAGGTCTTGTGATTGGAAAGCACATTCCTTTAAACAGTCGGCTGCTGTCTTTTCACCAGCTTGCCCAATTTGTGATGTTTTATTTCCTGCCTCCAGATTGGGGGTAATTCTCAGAATAAGCAGTAGTGCAGTTAGTCAATCTGTTCAATATGACACACAGTATATCACCACATCTTTCAGAGTCAGGATTAGAGGGACTGCACTGAATCTTCACTGAAGTTTCTATTTCTGCTTACAATTCAACTCAGTCACTACAGCTGAGCACCTAATCAATGGAAGCCTTTGGGAGCCTCGTGTCGTCACAGGTCAGAGGTTGCCTTAATAGCATTCCACATTGCTTTTTGCATTGAGCAGAAAGCTATGTGAAATGCATTTATATCACCAGCTGTTGTGTAATGAGTTTACTGTGCTTGATGGATGATAAAACGAACGTGAAATACTTGGAATAATGATAGCAACTTTTTTTTACTGTCAATATCTGTCTACATCCGTCACTGCCTTGCAAAAGCAGTTAACATAATCAATGACTCCATCCACCCCAGGTAGTCTCTCTCCTCCCCTCCTCCATTATATCAGCTTAATTTTTTCACATGTATATGGAAACATACAGTGAAATGTATCATTTTCATCTTTGCCTCAATGATCAACACAGTCTGAAGATTGTGCTGGGGCAGCCTACAAGTGTCGCCATGCTTTTGGAAAAGTCTGAAGTGGTGATTACAAAGTGACATTGAACAAAGCAGTGTTGACAAGTACTACTGATGGCTACGTCAAAGGATGTATGTACTGCACTGGCAGTTGCCAAAAGTTTCACCGGAATACATCACTACAGACTCCAATGAATTTCTACAGATGTACCAATGGGGAGCATTCTAACTGGTTGCATCACAGCCTGGTATGGAGGGGCCACTGCACAGAATCAGAAAAAAACTGCGGAGGATTGTGAACTCAGCTAGCTCCATCATGGGCACTAGCCTCCCTTCCGTTGAGGATATCTTCACTCGGCAATGTCTCAAAAAGGCGGCATCCATCATTAAAGACACCCAGCACTAGGACATGTCCTCTTCTTATTATTACCATCAGAGAGGATGTACAGGAGCCTGAAGAAACACGTTCAATATTTTAGGAACAGCTTCTTCCCTTCCGCCATCATGTTTCAAACCCATGAACACTACCTTGCTATTTTCACTCGCTTTTTGCAACAAAACATGGCAATCAACACACAAAACTAGATTTACTTCTGTACAAAACCACATTAGGTGTCAATCTACTACAGAAGATCTTTCAAACTACCATGGACAACATATATTAAGGTAGAGATCATTGTCTCCATAATCTAGATGAAGTACTAACAGCCACAGGTACTGAAGAAGAAAAATCTCTCAATATTAGAAATGTTCTGCTAGTTTTCAGAATATAATATAAACCTCAAACAAAGCAAGTGTGCATTCCTACAAAATTAAATAATTGATTAGATTTGCTCCTTACTTAATGCAGATATGAGCAGTAATACCCAGGTAGTTATCTTTCAACATTTCAGATTACTTTGCCAATAGTCTTCGAAATTTTATTTTATTTATTTATGTGATGCAAGGTCAAATGTGATCAGATGTTACAAGTTTAATAACCTTGATTGATTTTTTCTTCAATTAAATCATAAATAATGTTGTCACACAGCAGATGGTCCAAAAAAAAGACGCAAGCAGCAATTTTGAGGCAGTTCCTTCTGTGAAACGTTATACAGTATGTATGACTGCCTCGCTTAACTTCTGATCCTAATTTCAAATTTTTAGGTTTCCAAAGTTTTGGATGGCTGAGGATTGTGATAAATTTAGTTAAATAGATACTCTCCAAATTACCTCAATGTCAGACACCCATAATCGAATGCTCTGACGTGCTGAGTGTTTCCAGCGTTTCACATTTTTATCACAGATTCCCAGCACCTGCAGTTTTGGTTTTTGAGTGTAACCCTGTCACGTGGGGCTCTTATGCAAACTTGGCTCGTTAGCTAACTCTGCTAACAGCCAGATCACTTAGCAGTGTGAAGGCCATATTTCATAAGCAATATATGTCTAGAGTCAGTATGATTTGGTGTTCAACCAAACAAGAAGGTTGGGATGTTTCGATGAAGGAACATTGATTGTTGCGAGAGCTGTGTATATACTACTCCATGCAAATTATCATTCACCAGAAAATTAATAGACTGTATATCAGCATAAAATTATAAAGAAATATATTTACCAAATTTACAGTTATGAAAAATAAAACAAAAGGGCCTATTACAGTAAAATCAGTCCGATATTGCAAACATTGGAGCTCATTTCTGGAGTAGTCGGAGGTGTATCACTTTACTCACGCGCTAGATCCACAGTCTGCATGAAGGCATCCACCACAGCCTGAACTTCCCTTGAAGACCATCTTGAATGAACTGGCTCTCTCAGGAGTATTGGCCCTATATTCTTGGAGCCATTCATCTGCACAAAGCACTTCTAACAACAGGGACTCTCCTTCGAACTGCATTCTGCGGCACCTTCACTTGTGCCCCGCTCAGCAGCTCCCGCCAAAAAGGCCTCAAACCAGTCCACTATCCTTCAGAGATCTGTCCCTGGCCAGCTCTCTAGAACCTTCTCTCACATCCCACAATCCTGATTGGCTGACACAACCTTCCAAAGTTGGACAACATGCCATATCAAAACACTCTTACAAGCAGGCCACACTGCTTTGACAGAAACTGCTAAAATAAAATACCTCACAGCATAGCAGTAAAAAATCTTAACCCGTTTTTTAAAATCTATCATTCCTGCTGCTCAGAAAACGGATTTCATCAAAATATAAACATTTGCTTTGTTCCTGTTTGTGTATCTGTTAAATACACATATCTTCCTATCTTAGTTTTATTCTGTGGTAAGTAGTTATGGTAAATCTCAGTAGTAGCGGACTTGGCTTTCAGTCAGACAGCATTGGACTATAACTTTGTGTATAGATGACCAGCACACAGCTAGCCACATTGTAATTACCTTTAGAGAGGCTCACAATGTGAGAACTCTCTCCAATCTGATGAGGTCTTTTTGCTTTTGTCCTGCTTCAGGTAATGGGGGAGATGGAAAGTGTAATTTCCTCTTTCATCAAGTGTCAAGCACAGTACAATTTGGAGAATGAAAGTGCTACTGAGATGAGATTTGTTTCCAGTATCATTGATCCATTGTTTGCTGTAATATCTCCTTGCTGGATATTCCTTTGTTCAAGATAACTTTTCACTCACACCAAGAGTTGGTTCATGCCCTTCACTTCATAGTTCTTCCAATACCTCTCCTTGGAATGGTACAGAGTAAAAGCTTTACTGGCAGCAAGCTGTGACTGTCATCATTGGATGATGCTGCCTTAAACTGAGTCCCAATCCAGCATTACTGGTATATTTCAGAAAATATCACCTCATTTTCACTTTCTTCCTGCATTTGTATTGGAACTACTATAGATCACAGTGTGTTGGCACGTGGCCAAGTGGTTACGGTGTTCGTCTAGTTATCTGAAGGTCGCTAGTTTGAGCCTTGGCTGAGGCTGCGTGTGTGTCCTTGAGCAAGGCACTTAACCACACATTGCTCTGCGACGACACCGGTGCCAAGCTGTATGGGTCCTAATGCCCTTCCCTTGGACAACATTGGTGGCATGGAGAGAGGAGACTTGCAGCTTGGGCAACTGCTGATCTTCCATAAAAAAAAGCCTTGCCCAGGCTTGCACCCTGGAAACTCTCCAAGGTGCAAATCCATGGTCTATCGAGACTAACAGAGGCCTACATATATACAGATCACAGTGGAGAGTATCCTGACTGGTTGTGTCATAGCCAAGTATGGAAACACCAGTGCCCTTGCATGGAAAAGCCTACAAAAAGTAATGGGTCCAGCACAGGAAAAGCCCTCCCTGTTATGCTTTGTAAATCCAAAACATAAAGACTAATTGCAACAGAAACAGGGTGATCTGAAATGAAAGACTAACTTTGAGTTTACTTAAAGCGAGGCATTCAAGTATCATGTGATGTCATGATGTGTCCAATTCACGTATTTTTACATATTACCTGTAGTGAGTTACTTAAACAAATGGAGAATGCTTAATCAAACAAAATATTTATATTACTCAAATATTACTGAAATATTCAATGCACAACACTCCTCCCTGCCTAGCTATAAATTCCAACAACTAAGAATGCATCAACTATATACACAACGTACTACATAATACAGCTACTATATACAGGCATCTACTGCATTGTAAATTTTGAATTGTCCCATTCAGCCCTAAGGATTTCATCACCGTGGAGGATTTCTTACTCTTGTGGGATAACATCTTTCCTGACAAAAGGTGTCACTCTGCTTGGCGGGTGAGACTTGAGGCTGTGAAACAGTTGCAGGTTCTTGGCCATCCTCCGTAATGGTCCAGAGTTGACTCTAGGGTTGCAGGAAGTGGTTTTGACAGTTTGGACAGCTTTCATCTCATTTTCTGGGCCTTTCTCTCTTTCACACCTTTCTCTCTTTCACACCTTCCTCTTTCTTGCTCACATGATCCTGCTCATTCTCTTGTTTTCAACTTGTATTTCTTTTTCTTTTCCTTTTTCTTCTTTCCTGGATGAGCATCTTAATTTAAAGAAGGTGCATTTAGTTAACTGGAGTATTATCTTATTAACACTTATATTGCTGCCTTTATGATCTGATCTCTTTTCTTGGTTTCCTCAACCAAAACATCATCTGATGAATCCTCTGTTTTTGTATCTTGATTACCTCCTTTCGTTTTGGCCTTCCATTCATTCAGCTGGGCTTTGATCCTTGCACCTACTTTTACAGGCAGCTTTTTGCCACCCACTTGAATTTCATGCAATAACCTTAATGCATGTAAAGTAGATTCTGGGTCTTTATACTCACCAAAGCTGAATGCTTGCAACTTTCCTGAAGCTCTTTGGACTTTCTTTCAGTGTAAAAGCAAGCCACTTTTTGCAAGTAACTGCATGATTAACATATCAGAAGCTTTCTACAAAAACTATTGTAGTCGGACCACTGCTGTCATCACTTTAATGATTCCTCTGAGCAGCATGGTCCTTTCTTGATCAAATATGCTTCCCAACCAGAGGCACAGAGGTTGGCACCAACACTTGTTTTCCCTCTGTTTGGGGGACAGCATGGAGACAGTTGTGGCATCCACCATTACCTAACCTAATTCGTTTTACCTAACTGTTGCAGGGGATACGGCATGCAAATGGTGAATGGCTCGCCAATCAAGCTGTAGTTGTCTCTGCCAATCACAGCCCACGATGCTGGTCCTCCTGTTTTCACCGCATAGAAGCCCAATGTTGCTTGTTGGTTAGTCCTGACGAAGGGTCTCGGCCTGAAATGTCGACAGTGCTTCTCCTTATAGATGCTGCCTGACCTGCTGTGTTCCACCAGCATCTTGTGTGTGTGTTACTGCTTGTTGGTTGTTGTATTTCACTGTTATGAATGTCATTCTCACAGGAGTAGTCTTTTCTCAAGTACAAATTCTTAGTTGGATTTCTGCAGGCTTCAGTTTAGTATCTTTGAAATGCAGTTCAAACTCATTTTATGGAATGACTGAAACAGCTGAGCCAGTGCCCATTTCTATTTTAATTAATTTGCTATTCACTTTAGTGTTTTTTTTCCTTTTCTTTCACCAACACACCTGGTCTTTCTGTATTTAATGGTGATCTAGAGTAGACAAATATCAAAGTTGTATTATTCATGCATACTTTGACAATAAAATGAACCTTTGTGTAAGCCAGATTGCTTGGCTATTGTTAGTTTTCACATTGTAAATTTCAAGGCTACTCAGTCCTGTGTCACAATCATCACTGTCATTTTTTTTTATCAACAGCATGTAGATTAGTTCTATTTTTGACACTGCAACTTGACCTTTTCTCTTCTCTGCAGTCTATTTATTTTTGTCTGCTCAATATGCTCTTTATATGTGTCCTACTTTATTGCATTTTCTGCAAGTTTCACCTTTAACTCTGCATTGGTCCTGTGTATGTGAGGTCCTGCCACAATGGTAACACATTTGTTAGGCAAGGCCGCTTTCTGTTTAGATGTTGCAAATTTGTTCACACTTGCCTTTCATTCCTGATTACAACTCAATTGCATCTCTGCATGCTATTTCCATTGATATAGCAACTTGAACTATTCTTTTAAATGTGAGTTTAAAGGCCATTTTTAAATGTTTTCTTGTAAGATTCCACAAACAAAATGGTCTCTCAGCATCAGTAAGCCCATCACTGAACAGACAATGCTCAGGCAAACTCTTCAGTTCACGTATGCTGAAATAGATTCTCCTTCCTTTTGATTCTACTTATGAAATCTAAAGCGCTCTGCAATCAACAATGGTTTTGGATCTAAATGTTCCTGCATTACTTTCACAGTATCAAGAAAGCTCATTTCAGCTGGTTTGGCTGAAGCTGTTAAACTTCAAAGCAAACTGTGCCTTTAAACCCAATGCACTCAGCAAAATTGGTACTTGTTTCTCATTGACTATTTCATGTGCTTTAAAATACTGCTCAGTCTATTCAATATACAAAATCCATTTATCTGTTGTGTAATCAGATGTGTCAATCTTCCCAATATAGCCAGCCATTTTTGCTCTCCTTTTTTTTAGTGATTATTATCACCCGTTACTTTCTGTTTATGAAATTGTGAATTCTTACTTTTTTTTAATTTGAATGTCTCTGCACATGCTGTACTATATTTTATTTACTCGACTTTTTCTCACTGCACTTTCTTTAAACTCGAGTGTTTCACAGTGCTTTAACAGACATGTAGTTGGCTTGGGTTCATTTTAAAAAAAACCTCATTGCCACGGTTATGTTTTGTAACTTCAAAGCATAAAAACTAGGGAGTCCAAAATCTGAGTCTAACTTCGTGTTTATTTTAAGCGAGGCGTGTACGTCTCACACGTTAGCATCTTGATGTATGCAATTCACATATTTGTGTGTGTGTGTGCACGCGCATCCTTAACCTCTTCAGTCATTGGAGCACTGTCATGACAAGCTTTTTGCACCAATCTTGTTTGTGATTGCTCATCGGTGGGCATGTCTTGGGCATCTGAAACCAGCGGAGCTCATCCCTCTTCAGGTTTTTTTTACGAGGTCAAGTTGTTAGCTGGACACTCAACCCAGGCACGGATGGAGAATCATGAAAGAGATACAGGAGACATAGGTTTCACACCCACCACATTAAGGAACCGTTCTCACCCTTCAGCCATGAAGTTCCTGAACCAATGTAGATAACTTCACTCACTTCAACTCTGAATTGATTTCATAACCAATGGACTTACTGCCAATGACTGTATAACTTGTGTTCTCGGCATTATTTATTTATTTATTGTTTAATTGGTATTATTTGTTATTTCTTTTGTATTTGCAGGTTGTCTTTTTTTGCTAATTGATTATCAGTTTTTGTGTGTAGCTTTTCATTTATTCTGCAGTGTTTCTTTGCTCTACTGTGAGTGCCTGCAAGAAAATGAATCTCAGAGTAGTATAGGGTATAAGTACTTTGGTAAAAAAAAAATACCTTGAACTTTTTGAACTTCTCTTCCCTCTCCCTTTCTCTGTCACCTTCTTCAGACCTTGCAATAATATATTTCTGTACTTTTTCATTTCTGTCCTCTCGTGTTAACCTAACCTTATTCTCAATGAATGACAAAGTTGACCAAACATTAAGGAAGGTTTTACTAAATATGAAGTGGGGGAGACCTTTGCTTAATCATTAATTCACATTGCATGGATGATGCCACTATTTATTGACCAGTTCCAACTGGCCACGAGTGGTTACCTTCTTGAACCACTGCATTCCATCCAGTGAGGATACTCATAGAGTTTTATACCACAGCACAATTGGGGGGGGGGGGGAGAAGATTTTGCAACTTTTGCACCTTGGCAATTCAAGTCACAATTGAAGATATCTGCTTGGTACATATATCTGCAACTTAGTCTCGATTTCTAACTGATATACTCCTGTGGTGTCTCTGGGTGCTTTACTGAAAAACTTCAAATGATTTTGGATTCTCATCATGTTCTTTCAAATCACTGACATGTCAAGAACATTAAATAATTAAATTATATGATGTGCCAATTTTTATTTTGTTGAATGTGAGTGCAGTTCAGGTCAGCTATTGCAGCTGGCAATGCTCATCCATATGCAGCAGAGATTGTTGTTACTGTGAGGCTTCTTTTCATTGCGGAAACACGTCTTGCTAGGAGAGCAGAGATGATGAGGAGAGAAGAATCATAACTAATAAGCTCCTTACATTTAGATTGCCACATGATTTGGCAAGTTAGGGGGGGGTGGTTGGGTCAGACTTGGAATTTGAACACAATTTGCTGGGCAGGAGGGAGAAAGGGATATGGTGATGTTGTTATGTCACTACACAGATGTCCATGTATTGATCGGGAGAAATAAGCTAGAATGTCAACATGGAACCATTGAACCCTAACACCATGAATTAAAATAAATAGATGTGGAATAAAAAGTTTGTTTTTGTAATGGTGTTCATGTCACTACCAGACTGTCATTAAAGACCTGTCTATTTCATTGATCTCCTTTGGAGAAGGAAATCTTCCAGTTTTCTTGGTCTTCCCGATGCCACCACGTAATTGACATAACTATACGCAGTACAATGTGGGCAAAATTCCATGCACAGAGTTCACCACCAGCGACAACACCCCCTCCCTACGTCACAATTAAGTTTCCGTAATGACGACCAGTCAGCTGATTGATAAGTATATGAAGGCCAAGCATTCAGAGGACACACCAGAAATGGACAGCGCACTGATGATGTTGCTTGGTCAGTTTAGGAGAGTGGGCAAAGAAATGGCAGATGAGATACGGTGTTGAGAAATGTACGGTTGTACATTTTGGAAGAAGAAACAATTATTTAGATGGGGAGAAAATTCAAAACATCGGAAGTGCAAAGGGACTTGGGGGTCCTAGTGCAGGATATCTTAAAGGTTAAACACCAGGTTGGATCGGCAGTAAGGAAAGCGAATGCTATGTTGGCATTCATTTCAAGAGGAATAGTGTATAAAAGTAAGAAGGTGTTGTTGAGGCTCTATGGGGCACTGGTGAGACCCCATTTGGAATACTGTGTGCAGTTTTGGGCCCCCTATCTTAGAAAGGATGTGCTGTTGTTGGAGAGAGTTTAGAGAAGATTAACTGGGATGATTCCTGGAATGCAGGGACTAACATATGAGGAGGGTTTGTCAGCTCTTGGATTGTATTCAGCTCCTTTGTCTTGTGATCTTGTGATGTCCCCTCGTATAGTGACAAAACATTTGCAAATGAATTGCCAAGATCAGAGAACAACCCAACCCAACCGTATTCAGTACAGGAATATTTATTAATCTATGCCCAATTTGCCATGATGCAATGGCAATGAAAGGTCAAATATAATTGTATCTACTGAACGAAACATACTTAAAGTATTATTTTTATGAAATTCAGGTATCTCAAAGAAGATTATCCTGCAGTTAAAATAATTAATTACCAATTATTTGTTTATTATTACTTTACTGACTGCAGGTAAAGTAACTAAAATTTAATCGGCAGTGTAGTAAAGGATAGGGCATGCTTTGGAAACTGACACATAAATGCATGTCCTTCACACAGTACATTTAATGAACTTTTTGATATAGTAAAATGCTCATTGTGACACTACATTTTGGATTAATAAATAACATTGGAAATGGCATGCATTGTTCAGAAAGAACAGGAAAGTTATGACTTCTCAAGAATACATTGGGAATACAGCAAGCACTGAAATGTGGATTGTCAGTAATCCATAGGCCAGAAAATAAAGCTGACCCTTACTCTAATTCACTCGCACAATACGACCACTGATGCCTACCTCTCTCACCTTCCTCTGTAAATCTTCTGTTTGGATTGGTGCGCAAGTAATGGAATTCAGTTGTATTTGATGGCTTCAGGTCATCACAGCTTCTGACAAGTTTTTGACATTTAATAATTGGATTCCTTTATGACTCTTTTTAAAAGAGCTTCTGGCAAAAGCAATTTGATTTCCATCAATTTTATTCATAGTTTAAATAAAAGCAGAAGCTCTTTATCTAAAAGCATTCTGTCAACTTTTATTATATTGGTTATGTCACTCTGGCCTTACAGGAGCGGATGATAATGAATGGTTACCTCTGTTTTCCATGGTTTAGAAGTAGCTTGACCATATTTGGATTAAAAGGAAAGAGGACACATTTCGGCTAGACGACTGGTCCCTGAGTAAGGCATAATTTTATTTCAAGTCCTGTCCAAGGTGACAGGCTCACTGCTGAATCTTCAATTGATGATAATGGCTGGAAGTAATTGTGCACAAATTGGAAGAAATGGTGCAGTAGAGGCGACAGAGTATTTCTGATGCAGAGGTAATGGAGTGTCAAAGGATAACCAAGCACTGCTTTATCGTTTCACTTCTGTTGGATTTAGCCTTCATTTGCTTCACAGCTGATCTTCAGGTGAATCTAAACTGAAGCCAGATTTAAACAAATTAAGATGTTGCATAATTTGTGACCATTCCAGTCTAAGAAACAATGAGGTAGAAACTGAAGTGGAAGTGATACTGATGCAGACGCCAGGTGGTGTCTGTGGTGAGGAAACAGTTTCAAGTCAATGATATTTTATCGGAGAGGCAGTGTCACATCTTCCACCTGTTATGGGCCTTGACTGATACTCGTTTCCTTTGGTTTAGTGTGCATTTATTCTGATTACAATTGCAAGTCATGGCTTTAATATTGTGTGAAGAGAAATACAGAGCAGAACCCAGCAGTGAGATTTTTGCAAAGATGGGAATGGACTCTTGAAAACGTAACTGTAAGTTGACAACCTAATTGTGAATTAAGACCTATTAGAAGTGAAAATGTTCGTCAAGTTAGACAGCACTGGAATAGGTCCTTTTGCTGATGTAACACACTAATTTAACAGGGAGTAGGAAACCAAAGACTGTTTGAACCCCGATTAGTTTTTGATCTATTATTGAAAAAATATCAGAATTCATTATTAACAAAGTAATGGCAGCACATTTGGAGAAGGGTGGTCTAATCATTTAGAGTCAACGTGACTTCATAAAGGGGAACTTGTGTATGACAATTTTGTTAGAGATTTTTGAGGTAGTCTCAAATGTATTTGGATTTCTGATGGGCATCTGACAAGGTACCTGGATTGAGTCACACAATGAAAACGCATGGTGTTGGTACAAGTGAAACATATTGGTATGGAGAGAGGATTAGGAAACAGACAGGAAGCTGTGAGTAGAGATAGGGGAGCATTTTCAAGATGACAGCTATAACCAGTGTAGTATTGCACGCACATCAGTACTGGGACTGCAGTGATTTACAATGTACTAATACTTGGAGGAGAAAGTACATATACTGTAGCCTCATTTGCAGATGGCACAAACATATTTAGGAAGACAAGTTATGAGGAGGGTCCATATTTCGCAGAGAGGTTTTGGTAGGTTGGCTGAATGGGCAAGAAGTTAGCAAATGGAATATAATGTTGGAAAATGTCATGTTCATTTTGGAAGTGAGAACAAAAGACAGAGTACTATTTAAACAGAGGAAAGTTTCTGAAAGGTGTAGCACAGGCATTTGGGAACCCTTGGACGTGAAATGCAGGAATCTAGCATCCAAGTGTGGCAGTTAATAGGGAAGATGAATAGAGTGCTAGCCCTTATTTCAGTGGGCTAGTGTATAACAGTGGGGAAGTTTTACTGCACTTGTACGAAATACTAATGAAACCAATTCCAAGATAGATACTTTATTGATCCCAAAGGAAATTACAGTGTCACAGTAGTATTACAAGTGCACAGATATGCAAGTATTAGAAGAAAAGTAATAAAAAATAAAAATAAGTTACCTCAAACAGTCTAACAAGATGGGGTCATCACTTCCTCCCTGGCTATAGGTTGACTCACTATAGAGCCTAATTGTCAACTGTAAGAATGACCTCATATAGCGTTCTTTGGAGCAGTGCAGTTGTCTTAGTCTGTTAATTGAAGTGCTCCTCTGTTCAGCCAAGATCATTTGCAGAGGGTGAGAAACATTGTCCAGAATTGCCAGGACTTTTTGTAGGGTCCTTTGTTCTACTACAGCCTCCAGTGTGTCCAGTTTGATTCCGATAACAGAGCCACCCTTTCTAATCAATTTGTTGAGCCTGTTGGTATCACCCATTGCCCCAGAACACCACTGCACAGAAGATTGTAATGGCAACAACAGTCTGGTAGAACTTATGAAGGAGAGGCCTGCATACTCCAAGGACCTCAGTCTCCTCAGGAAGTAGCGGTGTCTCTGGTCCTTCTTGTACACAGCCTCTATGTTGGGGCTCCACTCAAGTCTGTTGTCCAGCTGCACCCCCAGGTACTTGTAGGTCCTCACTACATCCACGTTCTCACCATCAGTGGTAACAGGAAGCAATGCAGGCTTCGTCTTCCTAAAGCCACTCACCATCTCCTTTGTCTTACTGATGGTGAGCTACAGATGATTCAGCTTGCACCTTTTGACCAAGTCCTCTACCAAGGCCCTGTATTCATCCTCCCGTTCTTCCTTTAAACACCCAACTATTGCTTAGTCATCAGAGAACTTCTGCTGATGACATGACAAGGTGTTGTATCTAAAGTCTGAGCTATATAGGGTAAAAAGGAAAAGAGCCAGTACAGTCCCCTGTGGAACCCCAGTGCTGCTTGTAGCCATGACTGTCACACAGCTCTGAAGCTGTACTAAAGCCCCATAGAAATTTCACAAAACTGCTGTGACCATTTTTAGACCCCCTATTTAAAGAGCAATATTTAAAGTGGTTCATTTTGGTAGATCAAATATGATGGCAGAATATAGTATTAATGGTAAGACTCTTGGCAGTGTGGAGGATCAGAGGGATCTTGGGGTCCAAGTACATAGGACACTCAAAGTAGCTGTGCAGGTTGACTCTGTGGTTAAGAAGGCATATGATGTATTGGCCTTCATCAATCATGGAATTGAATTTAGGAGCCGAGAGGTAATGTTGCAGCTGTATAGGACCCTGGTCAGACCCCACTTTGAGTACTCTTTTCCGGTTGCCTCACTATAGGAAGGATGTGGAAGCCATAGAAAGGGTGCAGAGGAGATTTACAAGGATGTTGCCTGGATTGGGGAGCATGCCTTATGAAAATAGGTTGAGTGAACTCGGCCTTTTCTCCTTGGAGGGACGGAGGATGAGAGGTGACCTGATAGAGGTGTATAAGATGATGAGAGGCATTGATCATGTGGATAGTCAGAGGCTTTTTCCCAGGGCTGAAATGGTTGCCACAAGAGGACACAGGTTTAAGGTGCTGGGGAGTAGGTACAGAGGAGATATCAGGGGTAAGTTTTTTACTAAGAGAGTGGTGAGTGTGTGGAATGGGCTGCCAGCAACGGTGGTGGAGGCGGATAAGATAGGGTCTTTTAAGAGACTTTTGGATAGGTACGTGGAGCTTAGAAAAATAGAGGGCTATGGGTAAGCCTAGTAATTTCTAAGGTAGGGACATATTTTGCGCAACTTTGTGGACTGAAGGGCCTGTATTGTGCTGTAGGTATTCTATGTTTCTATGTAATATTACTTAATCGGGAGGAATTCTGAAAAAGTTCATTTAGGTATTTAATCAAACAATGAAGTTACAATGTTATTCAAATATTACTGAAATATTAAATACACAGCACTCACCCCTGCTCTCTTCAACAAAGGCTTGTTGCATTATATTTCTGTAATCTCTCTGATATTCATAGACATTTAGTAACAATTGAAATTGCTTTATATAACTATAGTAACAAACTGTTTATTTCAACATGTATAAATAGCTGTTATAAGCAAGAGAAAACTTGCAGATGCTGGAAATCCAATCAACACTCAAGATCTGGAAGAACTCAGCAGACCAGTCAGCATCTAAGGAAAAGGGAACAGTCAACATTTCAGGCCGAGACCCTTCATCAGGCCTGGAGGGATAAAAGGATGAGTCAGAGTTAGAAGGTGCTGGGCGGGTGGAGATAGAAGCACAAGGTAATAAGTGAAACCTGGGGGGGGGGGGGGGGGGCGGGTGGAGGGTGGTGAAGTAAAGAAGTGGGAAGTTGATTGGTGAATGAGATAAGGACTGGAGAAGAGGGACAGAAGGCTATGGAAGGAAGAAAGAAAAGGGAGAAGAGCACCAGGGGCAGGTGATGGGCAGGTAAGGAGATAAGGGGAGAGTGGAAAGTGGCAATGGTGAGGTGGGGGGGACATTACCAGAAGTTCAAGAAACGATGTTCATGCCATCAGATTGGAGGCTGCACAGACAGAATACAAGGTGTTACTCCTCCAACCTCATCACGATAGTAGAGGAGGCCATAAACTGACAAGGGAATGGGAATCGGAAGTTGAATTAAACTGGGTGGCCACTGGGAGATACCGTTTTTTCTTGCGGACAGAGTGTAGGTGCTCAGTGAAATTGTGCCCCAATTTACATTGGGTTTCACTGAAATTCAGAAGGCTGCATCAGGAGTACCAGGATCTCCCAGTGGCCACCCATTCCACTTCCCATTCCCATTCCGATATGTCAGTCCATGGCCTCCTCTACTGTTGCAATGAAGCCACACTCAGGTTGTAGAAGCAAGACCATCTGGGTAGCCTCCAACCTGATGGCAAGAATATCAATTTCTTCAACTTCCAGTAATGGACCCTCCCCTTCACCATTCCCCATCCCCCTTTCCTTCTCTCACCTTATCTCCTTACCACCCCATCACCTCCCTGTAGTGCTCCTCCACCTTTTCTTTCTTTCATGGCTTCTGTCCTCTCCTATTAGTTTCCCACTTCTCCAGCCCTGTATCTCTTTCACCAATCAACTTCCCAGCTCTTTACTTCACCCTGCCCCCTCCCTGTTTCACCTATCACCTTGTGTTTCTACATCCCCTTCCCCCCCACCTTGTGTTTCTACCTCCCCTTCCCCCCCACCTTGTGTTTCTACCTCCCCTCCCCTCCTCATTTTTTTTTTCTCTCCAGTCCTGCTGAAGGGTCTTGGCCCAAAATGTCAACTGTACTCTTTTCCATAGATGCTGCCTGGCCTGCTGAGTTCCTCCAGCATTTTGTGTGTTGCATAAATAGCTATTATTTTATTCTAAAGGTAACTGTATAGAAAAAAATGCTGACATTCAGACCCTGACTGGTAAACGATAGTAGACTCATGCTGCCTTGCTGCATGTCCAAGAGCTGAGAGAGAGTCATATCCAGGTATACACGCGCATGCACACATACACTTACTTCGTGCAGACACAGACGCACATCTTGCACACGTACATATACTCACTCCACACAAGCACACACACCTACAGAAACTGCAAAGAATTTCCAGCAGCTGCCAGCATCAATGAAACACTTTGTGCCCTGTGTTTCCGAAATTCCAGAAATATTTTTCAAGTTGTGATTGTCTTAGCACTTTCTGAGAGGGCATAGGATTAAAGTGAGAGGGGAAAGATTGAAAAAGGACCTGAGGGGCAACTACTTTGCACAGAAGGATGGTGCATAGGTGGAACGAGCTGCCAGAGAAGGTAGATGATGCATTTAAAAGGCATTGGAGAGGTATATGGATAGCAAAGGATAGAGGCCAAACATGATCTGGTCTAGATCGGCACCTTGGTAGGTTTGAACAAGTTGGGCCTGTTTCTGTGCTGTATTACTCTGTGACTCTAAATGGTTGTATCTTTCTGTGAGCATCAACTTGGATAAGTGCGTTATGAAATAATTAAATATGGAAATACTTCTCAATAAATGTTGTGGTGGTTAAAGTCATAGAACAAGTACCCAGAAGCGTGGATCATTCATCTGCTGTTTACATCTCTTCACAGCAGCTGGTGGAATTGAAATTCCTTTAATTAAACAAATCTGGAATCAAAAGCTGGTGTCAGTAACGCTAGCCGTGAAATTAAGTGATCAATGTAAAAACCCATCTGGTTTACTTATATCCTCGGGGGGGGGGGGGGTGGGGGGGAACATGCTGTACTTACCCAGTCTGTCCTGCTTTGACTGTGTGTCTCATTTTTAAGTGGTGTTGGCCTTTAAGAGAATGCTAAGTCATTAAATATGCTTAATTACACTGCTTATAAGTAAGTAGCATGCTGATGGGCCACAAAGGGTACTGTATAGCACTGGGAAATTGAACCATGTGGGATTCAAGGAATTGCACTGGCCCTGTGCCTGTGTGAATGCAGGAGGTGTGTGAACCACTGTCGAAGTGTTCAGGGTGAGTGCACAAGTCAGCAGCTGGTGAGCCAGATGCCAGCTGGTGGAAATTTCAATGGTCAGATGTTTCAGTAGATCAGGAGTGAAGAGGGTCAATAACTTTAAATTTCTTGAAGTTATCAAACAAAAGTATCTGTTCTGGAACCAGCACAACAACATCTCTATTTTGTTAGAAGATTGCACAGATTTGGCATATCATCTGCAACTTTGAGAAACTTCTGCAGATGTTCATTGGAGATTACCCTGACTATTTGAATCATGGCCTGGTATGGTAATACCAATGCCCAGGGATGGAAAAGCCTACAAAAAGTAGTGGATATATCACAGTCCACTACATATGCAAAGACCTCCCCACCATCGGGCACATTTTCATGGATTGCTGCCACAGGACTGCAGCATCTATCATCAAGGACCCACACAATTCAAGCCATGCCTTCTTCTCGCAACTACCATTTGACAGGAGGTACAGAAGCCTTAGGTCTTGTACCAAGAGGTTCAGGAACCCTTCAGTTGTTACCCTTCAGCCATCAGGCTGGTAAATCACTCACCTCAACTGATTCCACAACCTATGGACTCACATTCAAATCATGTTCTCAGTATTATTTATTTATTGTATTTGCACAGGTTGTCTTCATTTGCATATTGGTGGTCAATTTTTGTTTGTAGCTTTTAGAAACATAGAAAAACCACAGCATAATATAGGCCCTTCAGCCCACAAAGCTGTGCTGAACATGTCCTTATCTTAGAAATTACCTAGGGTTACCCATAGCCCTCTAATTTTCTAAGCTCCATTTTCACTGATATGATTGTATTTCTTTGTTCTACTATGAATGCCTGCAAGAAAGTGAATCTCAGGATAATATATGATGACATATGTATACCTTGATGATAAATTTTTGAACTTTGAACTTTTACTGCTTTGGGACAAACCTAAGTTAACAAATTTCACGACACATGCCGGTGATAATAAACCTGATTCTGAATTTTGTACTAAAGGATAAAAGTACTTGTGATTTTTCAGTCACTTAACTTAAAGCATTGCACAAGTGCATTTCTTGCAAAATACCATAGGTTGCAAATTTAGACAAAAGGTCTGTTCAATAGCCATTATTCCAAAACAATGGAATAGATCTTTTGTATGGTCAGATTAACTCCTTAACATCACAAACTACCTCATCCTGGCTTTGAACTGTATTGACTGCCTGTACTGCACGTTGTTCTGCATTGTTGATTTTCCCTTGTACTACCTTGATGTACGGTTGTGATGAGATGATCTGTATGGATGGCGTGCAAAACGAAAAAAATTACTGTAAACAGGAGAAAGTCTGCAGGTGCTGGAAATCCAAAGCAACAAGCACAAAATGCTGGAGGAGCTCAGCAGGTCATGCAGCACCTATGGAAATAAATAAATAGTGGGATGTTTTGGGCCGAGACCCTTCTTCAGGACTGAGGAACTGAACGAGACAAGAGATCCATTCCATAGTCATTGAACAATGGCCATGGAACCAACCTTTTGTCTAAAGCTGCAACCTTATAGTATTTTACATGATGTGCACCAGTACAATGCTTAACGTTCTGTGAGTGAAATTTTTACTGCAGCTCAGTACATGTAACAATAATAAACCAGTTTACTATGTAAGGGGATTTTGTACTAAAGGATAAAAATACTTGACTTTCAATCACAACAGTTTGAGCATTGCTTGTAAAATTGTAAACAAGCTTGGAGAGAGTTACATCCAATTTGGGAGCCACAGAAACTTCAAGATAAGTCATGAGTTTGAATCCATCGTATTCTCATGAGATGAAAGATTTATCTTTCTGCTAGGTTTAAGAGTCTTAAGTGAAATGAGTTTGACCAGTCAACAGTGTTCAGCAGTTATAATGTCAACAGCTGAAATCTGCCAATAATTTGGTAATAATTGGAATTAAATTGAGTCTCAATCAGAAATGGTGGTGTCATATTGATTTAATATTAAATGTTCCCATAGGATTTAAGGTTAAGGCAAAACGGAGTTGTAGCATCATTTTGCATTCAGTTCATGGTATTTTACCTGACCTTGTAAGGTTTTACTGCAATAAAGATTGTAAAGAGGGTGAATAATAAATAGGAAACAGTTCTGCAGTGTCCCCGTGAATGGGCAGGGGAAATTGGCTCCTGGGATGGAGTTGTCATGATATAGAATTCTGAATCTAGCAGTTTACATGCTGCAAAATTCCCAGCTTAAATGAGTGGAAGAGTTTGTTAAGCATTTGCTCAAGCCAGCCACTTAGAAGTAGCCAACAACTGATCAGAGGGAAACTCAGGTAGATTCTGTGATTAGGTTATGGATAAAATAAAGAAATATTGTGCATTGCTCATTTTCAAAGCTTCCCAGAAGGCTTGTAAATCTATCAAGTACGTTTGAATTAATATCACTGAAACTCAGAGGCTTGTCTATGCACTGAAAGATTTTGTCAGCAGGTGTGATAATTATTTGGTTATCTGTTTGTGCTGTGGAATGAAAAATAAATATTGGCGAGAGAAGGAACTTCCCCTACTCTTACTTAAGTTGCCTAGTGGGATCTGTTGTGCCTGCTTGGAAATTAAAATGGCATCTTGGTTTACATTCCAAAGGCCCAAACTGCAGTGTCATACTTGGTTTTTATACTTAAATCTTGGACTGGGCCTTCTGTCTTGGAGGGAAGAGGCAAAACACATCGAACCACAAACAATAACATAATTGACATGGAGGGGGTGGGGTGTAATAAATTGGATTAATTATGATCATGGTTGTCCAGCTTGCATGAAATCTCCAGCTGCATGATTAAATTGTAACTGCTTCTGTGGTTCCCAAAGTAACTACAGATGCCACACACCTGAGAAACTTATGTCTTGGGTTCTTTTTGTTTGAGATTCCATGAGATCTTTTCAGCATTACTGGGTATGTAGATTATGGCTAATGAAGCACAGAATTCTAGCCATCCCTTATTGGCACAAGGCTGAGATCCCACTCACTGTGACTGGAGTAACTTTGAAGTCTCTATTTACGGTAAATGCAGTTCATAGCCCATATGATTATGCTGGCAAAGCTCCATACTATTATTACTCCATTTCAGTTCACAAGGTTAAACACAAGCGCTTGAAAATGAAACCAATTTTTTCCCCACCACCACAACCCTCCCTTGCATAAGAAAGCTCCCAACCTGGTAATAATCAGCTGAATTTGTGCAATCAAGGTTTCAGCTTTTAATCTCAGTACTGACTGCGGACTTGTACTGGTGACGTTAAGGTCTGTTAACAGAGGTGGAAGCATGCATATCAAATCATCTGATAACATCAAGAGGTATAGTTGGTAAGCAAATTTTTGGGTTTTGGTTTATATTTTTGTGTTTTAATTTTAACTTCAATATACAGTATATTGAGTTCACTAGATATGGCCCAGTCAGGAACAACATACAAAAAAAATGAGGGAATTCTGCAGATCAAGCAGTGTTAATGGAGAGAGCAACACACACACAAAATGCTAGAGGAACTCAGCAGGCCAGGCAGCATCCATGGAGAAAAGCGCAGTTGATGTTTCAGACCAAAACTCCTCAGCAGGACTGGAGAAAAAAAGCTGAGGAGTAGATTTAAAAGGTGGGGGGAGGGGAGAGAGAAATACAAGGTGATAGGTGAAACTTGGAAGGGGAGGGAAACAAAGAGCTGGGAAATTGATTGGTGAAAGAGACAGAAGGCCATGGAGAAAGAAAAAAGGGAGGCAATGGGTGGGAGAAAGGAGATAACATGAGAGAGGGAAAAGGGCTTAAGAAATGGTGAAGGGGTGGGAGGCTTTACTGTAAGTTTGAGAAATCAATGTTCATGCCATCAGGTTGCAGGCTATCCAAACAGAATATAAGGTGTTGGTCCTCCAACCTAAGTGTGGCCTTATTACAACAGTGGAAGAGGCCATGGAATGGGAAGTGGAATTAAAATGGGTGACCACTGTGAGACACCACTTGTTCTGGTGGACAGAGCATAGATGCTCTGTGAAGTGGTCTCCCAATCTATGTCAGGTGTCACGGATAAACAGAAGGCCACACCAGGAGCAGCGAACACAGTATATGACCCCAACAGTCTCACAGGTGAAGTGTCACCTCAGCTGGAAGGACTTTTTGGGGCCCTAAATGGTAGTGAGAGAGAAGGTGTAGGGGCAGGTGTAGCACTTGTTCTGCTTGCAAGGATCAGTGCCAGGAGGGAGATCAGTGGGGAGGGATGAATGGACAAGAGAGTTGCACAGGGAGCAATCCCTATGGAAAGCAGAAAGTTGGTGGGGGGGGGATAGGGAACGGACGTGGAGGCTGGTGGGGTGGTAGATAAGAACGAGAGGCACCCTCTCCCTGGTAGGGTGGCGGGAGGATGGGGTATGAGCAGCTGTGGTGAAATGGAAGAGATGCAGTTGAGGTCAGCGCTGATGGTGGAGGAAGGGAAGCCCCTTTCTTTGAAAAAGGAGCACATCTCCTTTGTTCTAGAATGAAAAGCCTTATCCTGAGAGCAGGTGTGGCGGAGATGGAGGAATTGAGAGAAGGGGATGGTGTTTTTACAAGTAGCAGGGTGGGATGAGGTATAGTCCAGGTAGCTGTGAGAGTTTGTTGGTTTATAATAGACATCGGTGGATAAGCTGTCTCTGGAGATAGACAGTGAGATTGAGAAAGGAAAGGGAAGTGTCAGAAATGGGCCAGATGTAAGAAAGTGATTACCAGGAAATTGCTAAGCAAAGAGTCTCCTACAGTCCTGGAATGGATAGATATAGTTCAAGAAATTTATGTTACGGGACGATTGACTTTCTCTCTGAGACATGCCACTAAAAAAGTTTAAAGATACTGGGAAAATTGGACATTTTATTTGAGCTTGAAAACTCTTCTTCACTGTACATTAATTTGGTTTGAAGAACTTTGCTTTATTTCTTCTTATGAGGGAACCTGCAGAATGGTCTCTAAAGTTATGGATCTTAAGGTCCCCTGAGACTTTGAAGGACAATTATGGACATAAGAGTTTGGTTAACCTTGATACAGCAATGTAACCTGTTTCGCTATTCATTTTTTCTATTATAAGTTACGAACTTTACTTCACCTATGATGACCCTGTCTGTCTGTTTGTTTTTATCCTGTTTGTTTTGTTATTGGCAAAACAATAAAAATTAAGTTTAAAAAAAAAGAAATGGACTAGATGAATTTGAGTGCAGGGTGGAAGATGGAGACAAAGTGGATGAAATCAACGAGTTCAGCACGGTGCAGGAAGCAGCACCAATGCAGTTATCGATGTAGCATAGGAAAACTGTGGGATGGTCACCAGTGTAGGCTTAGAACATAGACTGTTCCATGTAGCCAACAAACAGGCAGGCATAACTGGGACCCATGCGAGTGCCCATGGCTACCCCTTTGGTTTGAAGGAAGTAGGAGGAATCAAAGGAGAAATTATTTAGAGTGAGTACAAGTTCTGCTAGATGGAGGAGAGTGGTGGTGGAGAGGAGCTGGTTGGGTTTGATGTCCAGAAAGAAATGGAGAGCTTTTAGGCCTTCCTGGTGAGGGATGGAGGTGTATAGGGACTGGACATCCATAGTAAAAATAACATGATGGGGATTAGGGAAACTGAAATCCTTGAAAAGATGAAGAACGTGTGAGGTGTCACGGACGTAGGTAGGAAGGGACTGAACCGGGGGGGATAAAATAGAGTCGAGGTATGCAGATCTAAATTCATTGGGGCAGGAGCAAGCTGAAACAAGCGGGTTTGTGGATTTTGAGTAGGAGGTAGAAACTGGAGGTGCGGTGTGCGGGAACTATGAGGTTGGTGGTGATAGATGGGAGATCCCCAAAGTCAATAAGGTTGGTGATAGTATGGGACACAATGGCCTGGCTTTCCTTAGTGGGGTCCTGTTTGAGGGGCAAGTAAGAGGAAGTGTCTAAGAGTTGGTGCTGGGCCTCAACAAGGTAGAGGTCAGTAAGCCAGCCTACTATGGAGAGAAATAGACATTCAATATTTTTATTGATCCACTGAGTTCCTCAAGCTGTTTGAGTTACTCCATACTCCAGCATTTTGTGTCTCCTTCAGCCCCATTTAGGCTCCACAATAGTTTCTTAACTTCCAGATTTGTTTGCTGCTTGGATCAAATGTCAGGTCACTTTGGAAGCTGTTGTGAATACCAGGACATCTTATAAAACTAGTTTTAATCAACTGTAAATTTTGAAACAGATATCCAGTTAGCAGTATTCTCTCCTTGTAAACACCACAGCATATGGTATTCCCAGCAGTGTTCTTTCCAAGGCTATTTTTAGCCTCTAAGACCAGACAGGATCAGGGTTTCACAGCCCAGTGTGATTTGCTCACTCGAAATCCATTTTCTCATTTTGTAATCTGATCAAGGAAGTCCTCTCGACCAGACTTAAATTTACTGCTCCCCCTCCCTTCTCCACATAGTTCCTTATTCTACTAAATGTCCAGAGCCTTCTGGGGGAGAAACAGGACTCGGTCCAGGCCAGCAAGCTGGCCTGAGTTAGGTGAAGCTTGTACTATCACCACGGACCAATAGTGGTTGACTTGACATTTTTCTACAGATTTTTCCATCATCTGATGTGTGTGTGCAAGAGGGAGAGATTCTTGCTTGTCTAACTTTGTGCCAATCCTGAAATTTGTTCTTCTGTTCCTTCCACCACATGTCCATGTAAACTCATGGATTTCAAGTTTACCTGTGTCATCCTCAGTCTGCTGTAGCTGAGTCAGAGTAATGTTTGTCACTTGACGGCCTGACTATGGAAGTAATGTTTGTTAGAATGTTGTTCGGTAAATGTTAATAAAGTGAAAGACAGTTACTGAGTATGGTTGCCTAAAACTAGTGGTGCATTTTGGACTTCTGTTCTCTATTAATTTTATACTTAAATTTTCTTTTCTTCAGGCAACAGATAATGATGTTGGAAGCTATGGAAACATCCATTATTTCTTCAGTGATGATTCTGACAGGTAGGAACTGGATAAGAAGCATTTCCAAATGTTTGCCTGTATGTACTGATAGTGTCAACCATTTATAAATTTATCTGCTGAAAGGTACAATGCATTAGTTCTTTAAAATCTCTCATAAAGCACTAAAGTACCTGCTAAGGAAAGATTGAGCTTGGATTAAACTACAAGAGTTCTGCATCTTTATTCCCTCCTGGTTAAGTCTCACAGAGAATCTGTAACATCCAACCTGATATGGCCAGTCACCCACCCACATACAAGTTCCTCTCTCCAGCCTTCACTAGACTCTCTTCCTAACTGGGCTTCAGAATAGACACATGAGTTCCAATCCACCAGAGTGTGCAGCCTGTTGAATTGGAGACTATGGCTTCAGTCAAAGGCAGCTGGTAAATTAAGCAGCGGTTTTATGCCAGTCGTGAGGGAGAGCGCTTTGCTGAAGATTTTGCCCTATTGGTTGTGCCATTGTGTCCCTGAACTCTCCATTGCAGAGAATGTAAAAGAGCTCATGGTAAATTCTTAGAAGAGCGAGACATTATCGCAATATCTTGGCCAACAATCATCCCTCACGCACTGCTGCCAGAATAGAATAACCATCGCTTGTCTGTTGCACTGTACAAATTGGCTGTCAGGTAAGCAACAGTGACTATATTTCAGAAGTAATTCTTTGTTCATTAAGTGCTTTAAAAAAACATGAGGGGGTTAAAAAGTACTCTATAAATTCATGTATTCTAATGAATGAAGAGCACTGATTAAAACAATCTCATGAGAGTGATTTTTCTTTCTATGTCTTATTTCCAGTTGAGGTTGGTGTATGTGTACTTTCACGGGGCATCTTCTACCTAATTCACATGAAAGTAAAATCTGTAATTGATTTAAGGCTGGTGATGTGAATAAAACAAACTGCCAGCTGCTAACATGCAAAAAATTATCTATGTAATTTTACTTTGAGATAGGTGGAAGATTTTACTTGGAGCAGCATGTTAGTGTAGCAGTTAGCATAATGACATTATAGGACTGGTGCCCTGGATTCAAATCATGTTGCAGTCTTTAAGGAAATTTTACATTTTCCCTATGACAAGTGCGGGTTTCCTCCAGGTGCTCTGGTTTCTTCCCACACGCCAAAGATATAAGAGTTAATAGTCACATGAATGTAATAGTGCAGTGTGGCCTCATTGGGTTGTAAGGGCCTGTTACCATGTTGCACCTCTAAATAAAAATGTTTAAGAAGTCAGCTGAGCATTTGATTCCCTTTGGAGATGCAAGGTGTGTGCTGGAGGTCATGATATCTTCAGCAGCATCAATCCACTGTTACTTAATTATCTCCAGCTTTGGAGTGAAACCCATTGAGAGTAATGTACAACCGATCTTGAAGTGCCATCACTTGTTAAGCAGAAGCAGGAACAAGCTCCCACAAACGACACAGTAATCTCAATTAAGTAATTTGTTTTTAGTGATGCTAACAGAGGGATGGATATTGTCCAAAACCCATAGAGAGTTCTCTAATCTTTGAAGTAGTTCTGCCAGATCTGTGTTCACTTAGGAAGACATAGTTTTCTTTCATCTTGCAGTTCATACAAGAGATGATGTCTTCACCAATGCAGCATTCCCCCAGTACTGCAACAGGGGTAGCATTTCCAGTTGGATCCATTTACATCCCTTTCACTCGGAGATGTACAAATGGATCAACTGAGTCCCAGTTAAAGAATATGTTTGTAGTGATTGTTGTAATAGTAAGTGGAGCTTGCTTATTACTCAACGATTAGCAATTCTGTTGTGCACTGCAAATAAATGACATTACCTGCAGTTGTGCACAGTTGATTCTTGCGAATCAGAATCAGGTTTAATATCACCGGCGTGTCGTGAGATTTGTTAACTTCGCAGCAGCAGTACAACGCAATACATGATAATAGAGAGAAAAAAGAGTTACAGTTGTTATGTACAATACCTATAAAAAGTATTTACCCACCCCTTTCAGAAGTTTTTATGTTTTATTGTTTTACAACATTGAATCACGGTGGATTTAATTAGGCTTTTTTGACACTAAGCACCAGAAAAAAGCTGTTTTATGTCAAAGTGAAAACAGATCTCTGCAAAGTCTCCCACTTAATGACAAATGTAAGACACAGAAAAATTGATGCGTAAGTATTCACCCCCTTCAAGTCAGTAGATGCACCATTGGCAGCAATTACAGCCTTGAGTCCATGGGGATAGGTCTCCATCAGCTTTGTATATCTGGACACTGCTATTTTCCCCATTCTTTACAAAACTGCTCAAGCTCTGTCAGATTGCATGAAGATTGTGAGTGAGCAGCCCTTTTCAAGTCCAGCCGCAAATTCTCAATGGGTTTAAGGTCTGGGTTCTCACTTGGACACTCCAGGACATTAATTTTGTTGTTTTTAAACCACTTCTGTGCAGCTTTGGCATTATGCTTGGGGGTATTGTCTTGCTGAAAAATAAATCTTCTCCCAAGTTTTAGTTTTCTTGCAGATTACATCAGGTGTTCCTCCAGAATGTTAATGTATTTTGCTGTATTCATTTTACCCTCTACCTTCACAAGCCTTGAAGGCCTGTTTCAGTGAAGCATCCCCCACAGCATGATGCAGCCATCACTATGCTTCACGGTAGGGATGGTGTGTTTTTGAAGATGTGTGGTGTTTGGCTTATGCCAAACATAGCGTTTAGTCTGATGGCCAAAAAGCTCAATTTTGGTTTCATCAGACCATAGAACCACCTTCCAGCTGATTTCACATGTCTTCTGACAAACTCTAGCCAAGATTTCATGTGAATTTCAGGATGTATATTGTATACATTTCTCTGACATTAAATTGTATATTTGAACTTTAAACCTTTGAATTTTTTTCAACAGTGGCTTTCTCTTTGCCACTCTTCCTAAAGCTGTGACTAGTGAAGCATCCGGGGCAACAGTTGTGTGTCCGGTCCCTCCCATCCTAGCCTCTGATGCTTGTAACTCCTCCAGAGTTGTCATAGATGTCTTGTTGGCTTCTTGCAAGGTCACTCAGCTTTTAAGGACGGCCTGCTCTAGGCAGATTTACAGCTGTGCAATATTCTTTCCATTTCTTTATGATTGACTTAATTGTACAACAAGGGCTATTAAGTGTCATGGAAATTTTCTTGTATCCATCTCCTGACTTGTGCTTTTCAATAACTTTTTCATGGAGTAGTTTGATGTGTTCCTTTGTCTTCATGTTGTAGTGTTTTTTGCCAGGATACTGACTCACCAGCAGTTGGACCTTCCAGATAGATACAGGACCTTCATGAATCACAGGAAATGTTCCCAAATTTGATTTACTGTCTGCGTGCATAAAGATGAAAGGGAGGCTTGTATTAAAATCTCATTTTCATCCCCATTTCTGGATCAACCAAGGCAGTTCAGAGCCAATAAAGTGCTTTTGAAGTGTAGCTGAAGTTGCAGTATTAGAAATGTTAACAGTCAGTTTGTTTGCTGTCTTGTGTCCCTTAAATAGCATTGCAATAACAACATCATGAGTTTATGTAAAGATAAATATTTTCTGTGACACCAGGATTAATTCCTGACACATGGAGTTGCAAGCTCATGCACAGAGCATCTGTGAACGATCAGGCATTTATTTTCCAGATTTTTTTAAAAGAAGTTGGAGAACATCTTTACACATGAGACGTTTATTATGTGAGAAGCAAAAGCATAAAAATGCACAGCAAATGGAATTAAAATGGACTGTTCCTATCTTGTATTGCAAGTTCTAATATGTATAATCATTTATACATGTCTGGCATTGTGCAGATGTACTTCCAAGTTTCTTCTGCACTTCACATTGAATAGGGTCCAATAATGTGGTAAAGCACGTCAATTATAATATAATGTGGAAATAATGAAGAAAACAATATAATTCAAATCCACATTCGCCCAGACCACATTGTGAAACAGAAAGATAATTTATTTTACTGTGAGGATATTGCACACGCATCAAATTTCATTAGATTGTTGCCCAAACATTTAATATGTTTTGCTGTAAAGTGATGTCATTGATCTTGCTCTGCAGCCATCGTCTAACATTTAGCACAAAATGTTTGATGCCCTTGTAAACCTATCACTTCAATGGGACGAGTGTTTTATTATTGTTTGTCGGCCATTGACACCGTGACTCATTGCGTCTCCTGGCCCACTCCATAGATCTGAGCATGCAGATCTAGGATAAGCATTTGCTGCAGTACTGAGGGACAGCTACAATGTTGCAGGTGTCATCTTCTGCCTCATGCTACGTCCTGCAGAATGATATCAAAGAAGATTAGGGGAATTCTCCCAGGAGCCCCAGCCAGTATTTAGCCACCCCAATCAATCATTTTAAACCAGATCATCTCATCAAGATCATGTTGCTGTTTATGAGAGCATGCTATGCTGACCATGGAATTTTTGCACTTGGACTTGTAACCCCACCGCAGAGTGCAAGTGCAGTCTGCAGCTCGGCAGGGAGCATCAAGAGTCACTGGGTTAAAATCTCATTTCAGACCACAATTTCGGTGAATGCTTCAGTGCAATTCTTAGAGTGCTCCATTGTTAGGGATACAACAGGCAAAAATTTGGGGGAACGCAGCAGGTCGATGTTTTGGGTTGAAACCGTTCATATGGATTGAAAGATAGAGGGGGAGGATAGTCAGGATGTAGGTGCCATATATCTATTTATTGTCTCAACAACACACACAAAATGCTGGTGGAACACAGCAGGCCAGGTAGCATCTATAGGGAGAAGCGCTGTCAACGTTTCAGGCCGAGACCCTTCATCAAGACTGAAACGTCGACAGCACTTCTCCCTATAGATGCTGCCTGGCCTACTGTGTTCCACCAGCATTTTGTGTGTGTTGTTGTTTGAATTTCCAGCATCTGCAGATTTCCTCGTGTTTGCTCTATTTATGGTCTGTCTGTATTGTGCATCCTCACTCTGGGTTCAGGTAATTTGTCACATGGGTTTGGGCGGCATTGGGTGGTGGTTAAAATAAACAAATATAGTCAACTGTTCACCTGCATAGTGCAGGGGTGAATAGGGAATGCATATTTTTCATTGACCACTCGTCGCTGTTTTGATTTGATCCAGTTACGCTCGTTTTGTTTTACATGAATTATAGAAGAGTCCTTCCAGGTGAAGCAACACCTCACCTATGTTGGGGTCATCTGCTGTGTCCTGTGCTCCTAGTGTGGCCTCCTATATATCAGTGAGACCCAATGTAGATTGGGAGACTGCTTCACCATGCACATAAATTCAATCCACCAGAAAGTGCAGGATCTCCCAGTGGCTACCCATTTTAATTCCACTTCCCATTCCCATTCCGACATGTCAGTCCATGGCCTCCCCTGCTGTCACGATGAGGCCACTCTCAGGTTGTAGGAGCGACACCTTGTATTCCATCTGGGTAGCCTTCAATCTGAAGGCCTGAACACTGATTTCTCGAATGTCTGGTAATGCCTCACCCCTTTCACCATTCCCTATTTCCATTTCCCTCTCACCTTATCTCCTTGCCTGCCCATCACCTCCCTCTGTTGCTCCTCCCCCTTTTCTTTCTTCCATGGCCTTCCATCCTCTCCTGTAAGATTTCCCGTTCTCCAGCCCTGTATCTCTTTCACCAGTCAACTTCTCAGCTCTTTAATTCACCCCTACCCTCTTCCCGGTTTCACCTATCATCTTGTGTTTCTTCCTCTCCTCACCTCACCTTTCTCCAAACCGGCTGAAAGGATCTCAGCCTGAAACATTGACTGTACTCTTCCGTAGATGCTGCCCGCTCTGCTGAGTTCCTCCAGCATTTTGTGTGTGTTGTGCGGATGTCCTGTCGGTTGTGGAAGAATAAAATGATTTTATTGCTGGTTTCTAATAGAGCATACTTTTTTGACTTGGAATTTGGTTAGTTCAAAGCACTTCATACAGTGTGATACTCCCTCACTTAGCCTGTCAATGGCCTTTAGTTTGTTTTCAAGTAGTTGCTACACAGTATAAAGAGGTAAGGGAAAGGACGGGGTAACTTGGGACATTACACCCCCACCCACCAACTTCCCACCCTTGATTCCATGCTCCACCTTCCTCTCCTATCAGATTAGATTCCATCATCTTCAGTCCTTTGTCACTTCCATCTAGCACTTCCCAGCTTCTACTGCTATTCCCACCATCTTTTCCTCCATATACCCATCAGCCCCAACCCCCTCTCACCTGGATCACCTATCCACTTACCTGCCAGCTGTTGCCCTTGCTCTTCCTAATAAACCCTTTGGATCTTTTATATCCACCTGGGAGAAATGAAACAACCTCCATTTAAAATTCCATTGGAAAAGTAATGGTATTAGTGTTGCTTTAAGATATGAAAAACATTCATAGGAATATTTACAGCCCATTTTACTCACCTTACTGTTTTTATTATCCATTCTTTTGATCTACTTCTCATGTGAATTCCATTTTAATTGGTATCCTCCCATGTAACAGTTAAGGATCAGAATAGTGTTTTAAACAGACTGTGAAAGGAGCCTAGCAGTGAGTTTGAGGCAGTAATTCAATTCTACAGATTCTGATGGTCATAAACTGCTCAAGTTATGTTTTTACGACATCTTTCAAGACAGTGGACAAAGCTATTTCCCATTAAATACCACCAACCATCTCGTTTTCTCATTTATTTCACTGTTAAGTATGGTGTACAATAAAGGCAATTCAGACCACTCATTGGAATAGGCTAAGGGATTAAGTTTATGTTAAAAAATAGTTAGTATATGACTGAGATAAAGGATCGTTTTCATGGAATGCCAAGGGTTTAGTTAATAGCACTTGAGAAAATTGTCATAGGTTATTACAAATTCATAATTTTCCTTCTTCTTTGTTTTATTTGCTTCAATATTGGTTTGGTGGCAATTAATATTTATGGAAAGGAACTCATCCATTTCCTGTTTGACAGGCTTGAGAACGTTCTTTGCGTTGGCTTCATTGTCATATTTTCCCATGTGTTTCAATTTGCATACTGCAAATATGTAAATTATATTTTAATGTCATTACTGTGGTCTGATCATAAGAAAGATTAATCAGTAGTTAATGATTGGCTGTCTTTTTTTGAATCTCAGAAATGCAGTTTATAAACTGGTTTCTTTGAATTCACTGCAAACTTCCTTGTAATTAATTAACCTGGAACATTATTCTTTTAAAGCATGAATCTCAGCTTATTAACCAGAATAATTCTCCACTCTTCCCCCACCACATTAACCTCCACAATCGCCTCCAACAAAAAATGCCACAGTCCATAAATTTTCAAACCAGGATCATCCCAGGATGATTGAGTACTGAGAGTTGATCAACTAATTCTTTCAGACCTCGAGCACAGTGCCTCTGTTAATTAATCATAATGAACAATACATTCCATGCACCCAGTGCCAGTAAAAGGGACTAGTACCGATGGGTACTTTGTGGTTATCATGGGCATGATGGGCCGAAGGACCTGTTTCTGTGCTCTGTTACTCTGTGCAGTACTGCAGCACAGGGGAATCCTGCCTATCTACATTCTGCTGGCATTTCCTTCGCAGATTTAAGAATGGGATGAAACATATTAATTTCTAGTTGTGACCAAATCATGATTATTAATACACTTGAGTCTTATTTATGAACTTCAGGCTGACCTGCCATAGCTTACTGATTAGGAAGTAGCACTGAAGTTAATGAGTCGATAAAGCAGGCAAACCCAGCGCAGGTGTTCCTTTCTAGACGGCTAGCCAAGTAAAGCAGTGAGGTTAACCTGGACTTGCAAAGAACTTAAGTTAGAATGCACCTGCTGTCTGCAAATTATAAATCATAGAGGCATGAAAAACACATTGAGGATGAACCCAGAACTATGAGGTTCAACAATTGGGACAAGTATTAGAGAGCTTTGTTTCTAAGGAGAGGGTCCTGCATCTAAATTAAGTGATTGGACAAAGCTCACTGTGGTCAACAATTTCCCCTCATTGAAAGTCAGATTCCAGACTAGAACTTTCACTGTAAAATGGGATTAAATTCAGAAGAAACTCCTTTACCCAGGAAGTAAGTAGGAATGTGAAATCTGTTGCCTAAAAGAATAGTTGAGGCAAATTCACTTAAACTGAGGCTGGATAAATGCAGAAGGAAGGGAAAAAAAACAGAAGGAAATGCTAATAGGTTAGGAATCAGAATCAGGTTTTTACATCACTGATAAATGAAGCGATCTGAGCTCCCCCCACTGGGAAGGTCAGATCACAACCTGGTGCATCTCAAACGCTGCTATGTGCCTCTGGTGAAGAGTAAACCCGCAACCTCGAGGACAGTGAGGAAATGGTCAGGGGAGGCTTATGAGGCACTCCAGGATTGTTTTGAAGCGACAGACTGGCAGGCCCTCTGTGAGCCACATGGAGAGGATATTAATGGGCTCACAGAGTGCATCACTGGTTACATCAACTTCTGTGTGGACTGCAATGTTCCGGCAAGAACTGTCCTTTGTTATTCAAATAACAAGCCATGGGTAGCAAAGGTCATTAAAGACATCCTGAACGCTAAAAAGAGGGTGTTTACAGATGGAAATAGGGAGGAGCTGAGGACAATACAGAGGGACCTGAAAGCCAAGATCAGAGAGGCTAAAGACAGGTATAGGAGGAAGCTTGAGTGGAAACTCCAGCAGAACAACATGAGAGAGGTCTGGAGTGGGATGAGGACCATCATTGGGTTCCGGCAAACCAGCAGCAGAAGAGCTGAAGGCAGTGTGGACAGGGCCAACAAACTTAACCTGTTCTTCAACAGATTTGACACTGTGGCCCCTGCCCATCCCCCACATGATTCATCTGTTGTCGGCCCCCAACCAACACATACTCCACTCTCCCCTCCTACCCCTCCTCACAGCCCCCCACCCTGCTCTCGTGACTACACCCCTCCCACACCTGGAACCACCTCTGTGGGTTTCACAGCTGAACAGGTGAGAAGACAGCTGAAACGTCTCCACCCAAGCAAGGCTGCAGGCCCGGATGGTGTCAGCCCCAGGGTGCTCAAAGCCTGTGCCCCCCAGCTATGTGGAGTACGTCACCATGTCTTCAACCTGAGCCTGAGTCTCCAGAGGGTTCCTGTGCTGTGGAAGACGTCCTGCCTCGTCCCTGTCCCGAAGATGCCACACCCCAGGGGCTCCAATGACTACAGACCGGTGGCATTGACCTCCCACATCATGAAGACCCTGGAGAGACTTGTTCTAGGGCAGCTCCGGCCTATGGTTAGGCCACACTTAGACCCCCTCCAGTTCGTCTATCAGCCCCGACTAGGAGTTGAGGATGCCATCGTCTACCTGCTGAACCGTGTCTACGCCCACCTGGACAAGCCGGCGAGCACTGTGAGGGTCATGTTTTTTGACTTCTCCAGTGCGTTCAACACCATCCGCCCTGCTCTGCTGGGTGAGAAGCTGACAGTGATGCAAGTGGATGCTTCCCTGGTGTCATGGATTATTGATTACCTGACTGGCAGGCCACAGTACGTGCGCTTGCAACACTGTGTGTCAGACAGAGTGGTCAGCAGTACTGGGGCTCCATAGGGGACTGTCCTGTCTCCCTTTCCCTTCACCATCTACACCTCGGACTTCAACTACAACACAGAGTCTTGCCATCTTCAGAAGTTTTCTGATGACTCTGCCATAGTTGGATGCATCAGCAGGGGAGATGAGGCTGAGTACAGGGCTACGGTGGGAAACTTTGTCACCTGGTGCGAGCAGAATCATCTGCAGCTTCATGTGAAAAAGACTAAGGAGCTGGTGGTGGACCTGAGGAGTGCTATGGCACTGGTGACCCCTGTTTCCATCCAAGGGGTCAGTGTAGACATGGTGGAGGATTGCAAATACCTGGGAATACGAATGGACAATAAACTGGACTGGTCAAAGAACACTGAGGCTGTCTACAAGAAGGGTCAGAGCCGTCTCTATTTCCTGAGGAGACTGAGGTCCTTTAACATCTGCCGGATGATGCTGAGGATGTTCTACGAGGCTGTGGTGGCCAGTGCTATCATGTTTGCTGTTGTGTGCTGGGGCTGCAGGCTGAGGGTAGCAGACACCAACAGAATCAACAAACTCATACGTAATGCCCGTGATGTTGTGGGGGTGGAACTGGAATCTCTGACGGTGGTGTTTGAAAAGAGGATGCTGTCCAAGTTGCATGTCATCTTGGACAATGACTCCCATCCACTCCATAATGTACTGGTTAGGCACAGGAGTACATTCAGCCAGAGACTCATTCCACCGAGATGTAACACTGAGCGTCATAGGAAGTCATTCCTACCTGTGGCCATCAAACTTTACAACTCCTCCCTCGGAGTGTCAGACACCTTGAGTCAATAGGCTGGTCCTGGACTTATTTTCACTTGGCATGATTAACTTATTATTATTTAATTATTTATGGTTTTATATTGATATATTTCTTCACTATTCTTGGTTGGTGCGGCTATAACGAAACCCAATTTCCCTTGGGATGAATAAAGTATGTCTGTCTGTTTGTCTGTCTGAAATTTGTTGTTTTATGGCAGCAGTACAATGTAACACATAAAATTACTACATTACAATGAAATTAATAGCACACAAGAGGAAAAGTGAGGTAGTGTTCATGGACCATTCAGAAATCTGATGGCCAATGAGAAGAAGCTATTCCTAAAATATAGAGTGGGTCTTCATCCTCCTGCTGTTTTATGAAATACATCCCTCCATCATTTATTACAACAATGATTCATTTCAAAAGCACATTATTTGCTGTAAAGCATTTTAGAATGTCATGAAAGGAAATGGAAGGTGCTATGTACAGGAAGTCTATCAATGCAAACCCTCCAAGGAACAGAACAGGATTTACAATATTATATACTGAACATATAATAGCACTTTAAATGGCTTCTGTGCACATTGACAAGCAAACCATATGAGGCATTCTTCACTCCATTCTTACTATTGCTGGTGAATGCAGACACTCGCTATGTGTGCAGAATTAAATTCTTTTTCAAGGAAATGTTCCGTCAACAGTCTATTTATTGCATCTCTTTGACATTTGACAGAGCATCCTTAAGAAACCAGAGTGTCAGGAGACCGTTCGGCTCTTGATCCTTGCTTCATTATTCAATTATTGGCCAATTCTCTACTTTATTTTCACCTACCTGCTCAGCCCTTGATCCTTGGGTTCCTTTCAAGTGCAGACATCCATTGACCTCAGGTGAACGGAGTCAGCAACTGTGCATCTATACACTGCTGAGGTTGAGAATTTCAAAGGTTAGCAAGTCTCTAAGGGAAAAATGTATCTGTTCATGCCAGTTCTAAAATGGCCAGCCCTTCACCTGAGACTCTGAAACCTTGTTCAGGTCTCTCTGGGCACATGAAACAGTCTTTCAACTCCACCCCTTCAAGCCTTGTAAAAAAAACAATCATGTTTCAATGAGAAAGAATCTGTTGAATGTCTTTGTCACCCACTTTTTTTCTATGCATACGCAGCCTAGGGCTGGAGAAAGACATTAACTCTTCATGCATTTGTATGAAATGCATTTCTCCTCTGTTTGAACACTGATGTTAACATATTTATTTTAAATGGCCAGCAAAACACACTCAAAATGCACTCGGGATTTTTATTTGCTTACATTGCACTGTATCACAAAAGGCAGAGAGTGGTAGGAAGTAATTTGGCCCACAGAGCCTATACCAGCTCCACGTAAAAGTAATGCACAGAAAATGCTGGAGGAACTCAGCAGGTCAGGCAATATCTATGGAAATGAACAGTCAATGTTTTGGGCCAAGTCCCTTCTTCAGGACTGAGAAGGTGATTCATCTTGTCCCATTCCCTTTCCTCCTTCGCAAAGCCCTGCCAGTTCTTTCTCTTCAAATACTTGGGCAGTTCCCTTTAAAGTGCTACAGTTAAGCCTCTCTCCATTACTACCCCTGAACTTGCATGCCAGACCCCAACCACTCAGTGGGTACAAGAGTTTATTCTCCTGTTGCTTTTCATTCTTTTGCCATTCACCACCATTCTGTGTCCCCTGGTTTTTGGCTCCTCCCTCAATGAGAAGGGTTTCTCCCCATCTCCTCTGCCTATACCCTCCATGGTGGATATTAGGTGGGAGGGAGGCTCGGGGCTTGTTTGTGCTGTTGTTGTTTGTTGCATTCTGGGTTGTTCTGCCAAATATTGTGGGCATACTACATTGGCACTGTAATGAGTGGTGACAGTTGCAAGCTGCTACCATTGTTTTTCCTCATTTTTTGACAGTACCTCAGGATCTCAGATGACTTGCTCCCACTCTAGAGGTTATATACCATGGATAAAGCCCCTGTAGGTGAACATCCTACATCCTTTCACATAATTCCCACAATAATCCTTATTTTGTAGTTTCCAAAGTAGCCAATAAGGCCAATGTGGAAATCACGGACTAGCAGATTGTGAGTTGGTCCAATCTTTCCACCACATGTGGGGCATTTCTACTTTGACTCATGTTACATGAGCACGTAAATGTGAATGGAGTGTAATAGTACAATGAGCTTCAATTACCTTATAGAGTTATACATTTTGTTGTGGCATGTATACAGAAATTTTGCAGATGTTTATTCTCCTCCATAGACGCTGCCTGAACTGCTGAGTTCCTCCAGCATTTTGTGGGTGTTGTAACATGACGTCCCAACTCCTGTATTAATTTCCCAAGGAAGGCATGCACGCCGAAGACCTTTTTCACCATTTCCTTGTGACACCACTTGGTGTCGTGTTTCTTCATTTTATACCCAGCTGCAGTAAAACTCTCTTTGCTTCCTGGCAGGTTTGCAATTGACAAGGATACGGGCAAAATAACGCTGATTGGGAGCCTGGACTTTGAGACGACGCGGCGGTACACCTTAACTCTCATCGCCAAAGATGGGGGCGGTGAGGAGAGCACCGGCCGTGTGCGCATTAACGTGCTGGATGTCAATGACAACGTCCCCACCTTCCAGAAGGAGACGTATCTGGGAACAGTCCGAGAGAACGAGGCAGCTCCAGTGCCAGTAGTCCGAGTCCGAGTAAGTACACTCGTTGCAATGGCTCTGTTATGCTTGTGACACTGCTCCATGCCAGCATGTCCTCAAGGTGTGATAGGACAGTGCCTCATCCCTCCCTGCAGTGGAGTGGCTTTGGTGGCAGTTTGTGTACATTTGCCATGGCTCAGACACGTGGCAGCAGTATCTTCCACCCTCCTCTTCTGAACCCCAAATCCCTCCCTCACAAACCACTAGCAAATGACAGAAAATGCAAGGTCACAAAACAAAGCAAATGGTCATGTAGTTATAAAGCAGGGAAACAGGCACTTGGGTCCAGCGAGCCCGTGCCAGCCATCAAGCACCCATTTATACTAATACCATAATTTCATCTTCCCCACATTCCCATAGTCTTATTCAATACTGCCACACCTAGGGACAGGTTACAATGACCAATTGACCTATCAACCTGCATGCCTTTGGAATGTGGGAGGAGACCAGAGACCCGGAGGAAACCCTTACGGGGAGAACATATACAGAGAGCCTCCAGCCAGTGTTGAACTTGTGTCACTGGTGTGAAACAGCGGTTCTACCAGCTCCAACACTGAGCTGGCAGTAGAAAGCAACATAGTTGAAGTCACTGTGTGCACTCATATCTTAATTCACCATTTTTCAAAATTATTTACAACTTGATATCAGTATTGGTTTCTTATTGCCACACATACAGTTAAAGCTTCTCTTGCACACTGTTCATAGAGATCAAATCATTACACAGTAAACTACTAATGCTAGAATAAGGTAAAACAAGAACAATGCAGGTTTCAGTGTAAAAGCTACTGAAAAAGTGCAGTGCAGAGAAACAATAAAGTGCAAGATCATAACAAAGATTATGAGGTCAAGTCCATAATAGGGAACCATTCAAAACTCTTGCTGCAGTGAGCTTGAAGTTGTCCTTGGGCCTGGTAGTATGTGTTCTCTGGCTTTTGTAACTTGCAATTTGCCAGTGATGGGACCAGATGATGAGATAGATTGAGTGGAGAGCCAGCACCTATTTCCCAGGCTGGCGATGGCAAAAGCCAGTGGACATCCATTTGTGGTGAGTGGAGGAAAAGATTTAAGGGAAATGTCAGAGGTAGATTTTTTTACACACTGAGTGGTAAGTGTTTCGAACGCACTGCCAGGTGTGGTGGTAGAGGCAGGTACTTCAGGGACGCTTAAGAGACTCTTAGATCGACACATGGATGAAAGAAAAATGGAGGATTATGTACTAAATAGGAGGGAAGCATTATATTGATCATGGAGTAGGTTATAATGTTGACACAACATCATGGGCTGAAGAGCCTGCACTGTCCAGTACTGTTCTATGTTCTATGATTAGTTTACATATTCAAGGCATTGGGAGAAGCTATATTGTAGTTTGATCCTTTGCATAAACCTCACCACTTCATTGTTCCATCTAGCCATTCTGTGAAACAGGTTCAGTTCAGTAGTTGGTAAAATTGTCCATTGTAGCAACAGTGGCCTCATAACCACGTTTGCCGCTAGTGTTTTTGTCATTGTTGATGCACTCGGAGATGTCACTGAGACATAATTCTCAAAAGATGCCATGTCCTAACACTAACATTAAACATACCACAGCATTATCTATTTAAATAGTCTCTGGATTTCAGTGCTTTGGGATGGATCTTGATTTGCACTGCCATCTATATGAGGTGTTGACAAAGACATGCCTCACTCAGAAAGACTCAGCTAGTTTGGGAGACTTTCCTGTTATAGAAAGTGTGGCTAGTTGAGCACAGCAAATTCCCACCAACAGTAACTTGATAATGTCTGGACAATCTCTTCAGTTGCTTTGATTGGGCGTTGAAAGTTGACCAGGACATCAGATGTGGGTGCAAAGTTAGATGGGAGCATTTTAGTGCACCTGAGGAGTTTTGACGGCTTTGGCTGAAAGATAACATAGCTACTTAGATTTTAAAGTTACAATGTGGTTACAAAGGTGTTCTCAGGAGTGGAGAATTTGGAGGGAGTGAAATGGAGTGGGTGTGGGGAGAGAAGGTGAAGAGCAAGGAGCAGAGGAAAGAAAGGGGAAGTCATTTATGCCAGTAAATAAAGGGGTGACTGAATGACAAGGTAGAAGAGAGAAGGAAGGAATTGGAGGAACAAGATTTGGACAAAGCTCGGCAGAGGACATAGGCTGAGGGGATCACTGAAAGAAAGAAATTCCATGAATACAGATGTGTGTAACAAATAGTATCAGGTCATGTACAGAAAATGAAGCCATTAAATGAGTTGACATATCAGTCAAGAGATTAGATCTATTCACAGAGTTAAATGATAGTCATGGTTGTAATCTAAAATCTGTGCCAGTTTCACTATAAAGATCAATTGCTTGATACAACCTTTCCTTCTGTTAGGACATCTCTTGACTCACAAGGATTAAAAGTACTGAGATGTGTGGAAGAAGAGCATCTCTCTATCAAATGTCCTTTCAGGTTTCTCCGTTTCTGGATTTGTGCTGGAATTGGGAGTGGCTCCCTGTTGGCAGGCATCACTGCAATAGCCAGTGTTCTTGCTGGACTCACAGTCAGCTGACTTGGGCATTGAAGCGAGACCTATCATCCTCCTGTCCAGCAACACTGGTTACTGTGGAGCAACAAATCTTCTGCTAGAAGAACTTGGTTGAACAGCATCTGTGGGATTGTCAATATTGTTGGCCCAGATTCCAGCTTCTCTAGTTTCTTGAGTCTTCTGGTCAAAATATGGAGATCTTTGGTCAACAATGACCATCTTTCTGGGCATTGGGGCAAACTATGTCACACTCAGTGGCATCCCACATGAAAAACTTTCACTTTGAAATAATCCTTTTGAGGAATCTTCCCTATCTGTGTAGCATTGAGAGATGGGTACATGACGTGAACCACCTGAGGGAGGCAATAGCTGCTTATCCTCATGGTCGATGTCATGAAGTTATGGGAACTGATGCCTTTTTAATTCTTCTTAAAGAATAGTACTCTGTTTCCAAAATCAAACCTCGTTATGCACGCGCATCAGGAAGAGAGATCAGTGATGCCCACTGGCTGTAGAAGTAGTGAAAGGAGTTAACTTTAACATATATTTCGCCAACTACTTTGTGTTTTGTTGAATCAGTTAATGCCTGATTCAGAGTAGAATTTATAGTGCTATTGTCCTGTTAATGTTAGCAATAATCATTTATATACCTCAGTTGCAAGGGTCTGTTCTGTAGGACATAGAGCATTGGACAGGCCATATGGCCCACAATTTTGTGCCAGTTCTGTGCCAGTCCTCCTCCTGTGTGTTAACAATATCCAGCCATTCCCTTCATATTCATTTGAATAATAAAAGCCTTTTAAACTCCACCAAACTGCCTGCTTTCACCACTACCCCAGTAGCCTATTCCAGGAACCCACCACTCTCTGCATTAAGAAACCTTTTGCCCTCATTTTTTAAACCCTACCCCAACCCTGCCCGCACATTAAAAACATGCCCTCAGATGCTTGACATTTCTACCCTGGAAAAATGATTCTGACTGACTATCCTATTTGTGCCTCTCTCAATTAAAACAAAACCCTATCAGAACTCCCGTCAGCTTCTGGTGCTCTTGGAGATGAACCTAAGTTGTCCAACTATTCCTTATTGCTCATACCCTCTAATCCAGGCAGCATCCTGGTAAACCTTTTCTACATCCTTTCCACAGTCTCCACATCCTTCCTATAACACAGTATTTCAATTGTGGTCAGACCAAGGTTTTCTAAAGCTGCAGTGTAACTTCCTTACTCTAATACTCAACAATCCTGCCAGTGAAGGCAAGCATGCCATATGCCATCTTTACCATCTTATCCAGATGCATAGCCACTTTCAATAAACTGGACTTGGATCCAAGATTCCTCTGGGCCTCTGTGCTGTTGAGGGCTCCACCATTAACTGTATACGTTCATCTTTCATTTGACCTCCCAAAGCTCAACAGTTCACACTTGTCTGAATTAAACTCTGCTACTTCTCTGTCCATTTCTGCAATTGGTCTACATCTTGCAGTACTCCTTGAAAGATCTTTACACTGTCCACAGCTTCCCCATTCTTGGTGTCACCTTCAGGCTTGTTAATCCACCCATCTACATTTTCATCCAAAACATTGATGTATATCACAAACAACAGGGGACCCATCTGTGGGATTGTCAATATTTTGGATCAAAGCACTGCTTGACCCCACCCAGATTGTTGGGGTGGATTGTTGGCCCAGATTCCTAGGCAGACCATATCTGCCCAAATGCACATAAATCCTATCCCTCAGTATCTTCTCCGACAGCTTCCCTGCCACCATTGTGAGGCTCACTGGGCCATATTTAGTTGGTTTATCCCTAGTTCCTTTCTTAAACACTGGCACAACATTTGCTACTCTCCGATCCTATGGGACCTCCCCTGTTGCTAGTGAGGACACAAAGATCTTTTGTCAAAGTCACCACAATCTCCTCACTTGCTTTTTTTCAATATTCTCGGGTATATGTTATGGCCCTGGGCAGTTAGCTTCCTTAATGCTTTAAAGAGGTGCCAGCATTACTTCCTACTTAATCTCAAAATGACACAGCACATTAGCATCAGCATGTTCCACACTGCCTTCTCTATCATCTAAATCCTTCTTCTCAATAAATATAGACACAAAGTACTCACTTAGAACCTCAGCCACTTGCTCTGACTCCAAACACATATTGCCTTCTTTATCTTTGTATGGATCTGCCCTCTCTTTAGATGTTCTCCTCTTCTTAATGTAAGTATAAAATGCCTTGGGATTCTCCTTGATCCTGCCTGCCAAAATCATATCAAGGCCTCCTTTGACCTTCCTAATTGCCTACTTGAGCATTTTCATGCCACGTTTATATTCTTCAATGGCTCAGTTTGATTTCAGCTTCCTAACTCTGTCATACATTTCTTTTTCCTTCCTGACTCAATTTAGGATCTCTCAAATCATTCAAGATTCCGTGAGCTTACTATCTCTCGTACTCTCAGTCACTTCACGCCACAGAAACCGGCATAAGCACTGGCCTGATGAGCCTATAGGGCTCGGGACAGACTTTAACTAACTCTCGGTGTCGTGTAATCCAATCAGTATAATTGCACCTTTCTTATTTTGGAGCTCCTCCCAAAATGCCTGTGTGGAAGAGCCATTTAGTGTGTCCTCTCTGAGTACTGCTGTGACATTTTCCTTTATCAGTTGTGCAAGCCCTCCACCTCTTTTACCCCCTTCTCTATTATGTCTGAAATAATGAAACCCGGGAATACTGAGCTGCTAGCCCTGTCCCTCACACAACTAGGTTTCTGTAATGGCAACATCATAATTCTATGTATTGATCCAAGCTCCAGGTTTGTCCTCCTTACCCATAATCCTCCTAGCATGGAAATAAACACACTTCAGCCCTTCAGTCCTCCCATGTTTATAAGCCTGATGCTTGCTTCCTTCGTGTCCATATTACTGGCTGAAACATCCTTCTTGCCCTTAACCTTACCATTAATTGTCCTGCTGCTGTGGTTCCCTTCTTCTCTAATCCCATTCACATAAACTTCACTGCTAATCTTTGGTAAAATATTTATTACTAAATAAATCACTGCATTGCAAATGTTAAGTCATCCAAATATATTTGAGAAGAGAGATTCTTTTAAATACTTACAATAGCGTATTAGGTGATGGGATTGACTAGGTTTATTATAATTATATCTATTGTACCTTGATGATGTCTGATTGTATTAGCCTCATCTCTGTTAATGATTATCAGATATATTTCATTTGTGCTGACAGATGTTATTCATCAGTTTGATTGTATGAGTTCCTTTGCTTTAGTTCTGGAGCAATGGCCACCGATCGCATCACGTTCAGAATAGTTCACTGTTTCTGCCTATCATTGAGGCCTGGAGAGTATTGATTCCATTCTGAGAAGCTACAGAATGGAAACTGATAAAATTACCAACACCAGTGCACACCTCAATACCTGTTTTCTCTGCATCAGGTCTGCACAGGGTGGTGCAAAATGAAGTGTTGGGAGTAGCCGAACTGCGAAGAGGCGTTAAGAATTAAGCGCACACTCTCAGAAGCCACTTTATTAAGTACCTCCTCTACCTAATAAAGTATGTTCGTGATCTTCTGCTTCTGGAGCCCAGGAACTTCAAGGTTCAACATGCTGTGCATTCAGAGATGCTCTTCAGCACACTACCATGGTTTTCTGAGTTACTTTCACCTTCCTGTCAGCTTGAACCAGCCGAGCTGTTCTCCTCTGGCCTCTGTCACTAACAAGCCATTTCACCCATAGAACTGCCGCTCACTGGAACTCAGCAGTTCTGAGATACTTAGACTACCCTGTCTGGCACCAACAATCATTCCATAGTCAAAGTCACTGAGATCACATTTCTCCCCCATTCAGATGTTTGGTCTGAACAACAACTGCATCTTTTGGCCATATCTGCATGCTTTTATGCATTTAGTTGCTATCACATGATTTGCCAATCAGGTAACTGCATTAACGAGAAGGTGTACCTAATAAATTGGCCACTGAATGTAGGTTCTGTTCCTTATCTTACTGGTATGGCTTAAGACCCTTAAGCTCTTAGACCCCAACAGAAAGTGGAAGTTGGAGGTTTTGGTGAGTCAGTGACAACTGTGGCATATTCATCCAGGTTCAAAGACGAATACTGCCCAGTCCACTGACTCAAAGTTGTCCCGTGATCCTTCATCTTGGAAAAGGTAAAAGGTTGAAGAAGAAGGAATCCGATAAGAGAAGCGAGTGGACCATGGGAAAGAGAAGTAGTATCAGTTGATGGTGATGGGCAGGTGAGGAGGAGGGAGGCTTCTCCTCACCTGCCCATTATTTGAGCTGTGAGTTCTTCAATTAGTTTTCAGATTCTTTGGTTCTACATGGAGGTACAGTATGTCACGTCAAGACATCCTGGCCTCACAAGATAAAATGTCAACTGTACTCTTTTCCTAGATGCTGCCTGGCCTGTTGAGTTCCTCCAGCATTTTGTGTGTGTTGTTCAAGTATCATTCATTATTCATATTGCACCCTCATCTAACTAACAAAAATATCAACCTCAGACTTGAGAATTTTCTTTGACCCAGTAGGGGAAGGAATTCTTCTGAGCTGAGTATTCGTGTCATAGCAGTTGAAGAAGTGAAAAATAGATGAGACTTATGTTACAAGAAAAGCTGCGTTTAGTAGCAGTGGCTGTAAAACTACTGAATTGACATAAAAATTGTCCATCTGGCTCTCTGATATCCCTCAGGGAAGGAAATCCACCAACTTTATTTCAGTTTTATCAGTGTGATTGCCTTGAATCTACATTCTCACTTCAGGAGCTGTTAGGGATAGGCGATAAAGGCTGGCAGAGCCTGTGATGTTCACTTTCTCTGAATAGATTTTTAAAAAAATCCACATTTTTGCTGCTTCTTCCTGGGGACGTTTGTTTCCAGATTTCACTGCTGTTCAAGTTTAGAAGTCAATTTATTATCAAAGTATGTTTATTATCAAAGTACTGGTGCTACAGTAGTGTAGTGGTTAGCGTGACACTGTTGCAGATTGAGCGGTCTGAGTTTGGAGTTCATTTCTGTCGTTGTCTGTAAGGAGTTTGTACGTTCTCCCCGTGACCGTGTGGGTTTCCTCCAGGTGCTTAAATTTCCTCCCATGATCCAAAGACATACCTGTTAGTCAGTTAATTGGTCTTTGTCAATTGTCGTATGACTAAGCAAGTGCTAAATAGATGGGTTGATGAGCAATGCAGCTTATTGGGCCAAAAGGGCCTGTTCTACACTGTATCTCTAAACAAAAAAAAATGTCACCCTGTGCTACCCTGAGGTTCATTTCTTGCAGGCATTCACCGTAGAACAAAGAAATAAAACAGAATCAATGAAAAACTACACACATAAACGACTAATAAGCAATTGATTAACAAAGGAAGAAAAACTGTGCAAATAGAATATATAATAAATTAATAGGTAAAAAGAACATGAATTGTAGAGTAAGTCTACAGCTTGAGGAATCAGTTCAGTTTAGAGGGGTTTGGCCTGCGTCTGGTTTTCCAATTCACCTGGATTTGGCATCAATCCCTCCCCTTCACACCCGATACTGGGAAGGGGTGACTGAAGGTAGAGGCTTTGGTGATGCTATGGATGTCAGAAGTATGTGTGACATTGGCATTATGTCTGTATGAGTGCATGTGTTTGGACTGCCTTTGCGTGTGTCTCAGACTGACACTGTGTGTGTGTGTTTGTGTGTGTGTGTGTGTGTGTGAGAGAGAGAGAGAGAGAGAGAGTGAGAGTGAGAAAAAGAGAAAAATCCGTGCAGCCAAGCCCAGACTCCAGTTAATGTTTGTTCTTTGCTGTTGGAATAAAACCTTGTGGTACCAGATGTGCAAAGACTACTGTACAGTGAGCTTGACCGGGGAGGAGACGGGGTTGGGGTATGGGGAGAGGGAAGGGAGGGGAATGCTGCATCCCAGCAGCCTACGTTATACACAAGCCAGGGCATTATGGTGTGGAGAATAAGCTGTTGCCCATGCAGCAGGCTCCCCCCTCTCCACACAGCTGACGAACGGCAAAGGCCAATACAATTTTGCACTAGCAGCATCTCTGGAATTGCCAATCAGCATTGAACTCAACGTTGGACTGTCTTAGGGATTCCAGCTCTGGATTTTTCCTTAGGGTATGGGTAACCCTAGGTAATTTCTAAAGTAGGTACATGTTCGGCACAACAACGTGGGCTGAAGGGCCTGTATTGTGCTGTAGGTTTTTCTATGTTTCTATAATTACTCACAAAGCTTTCCTATGAGTGCAAGGTAGCATGGTTTCAGATCAAGAGTTTTCTCCTAGGTGAGTTGCCAACCACGGCTGATGAACCCCATCTGCCAGTAGAAATTATTCCACTGGGCTTAGTAGCTAAGCCAAGTGTGAAGGCCAGGAGCTGGACTGGGTTGTCAGACACGAGGAAATCTGCAGATGCTGGAACTAACTGAAAGAAAAGATAGTAAGAGATTTGCAATCTCCTCTCCCTCAGATCCCACCGTCAACTCCTGGACCCTCAGAAGCTCCATCTTCCTCTCACCCCAACCCTCCCCTTTCCACCAACACTACCAGCCTCCCCCCTCCCCCCTCTGATCCCATCTCTCATCCGTGCCGGGTCTTTACCTTTCCCTCCGACCTTCAACTGTCTGAGGTAGAGCGCTCTGTCCTCAGTAAGGGCCTCACCTTTGTCCCCCTTCACCCGCAGCTTAGCGAGTTCCGCGTATGGCATGACACTGAACTCTTCTTCCACCGGCTCCATCTTCGAGCCTACTTCTTCGGCAAGGACTCTCCCACCCCCACCTATGACCCCTTCTCCCGTCTTCGACCCTCCTCCTCTTCATGGACACCCCGCTCTGGTCTTCTGCCTGCTCTGGATCTCTTTATTGTTAATTGTCGATGGGACATTAACCGTCTTCACTTCACCACACCTTGTTCCAATTCCAACTTCACTCCTTCCGAACGCTCTGCTCTTCACTCCCTCCGCACCAATCCCAACCTCACTATAAAACCCACTGATAAGGGGGGAGCTGTTGTAGTCTGGTGTACTGACCTCTACCTTGCCGAGGTACAGCAACAACTCTTATTTACCCCTCGATCATGACCCCACTAAGGAGCACCAGGCCACTGTCTCCCACACCATCACCAACCTTATCAGCTCTGGGGATCTCCCACCCACTGCCACCAACCTCATAGTTCCCACACCCCGCACTTCCCGTTTCTACCTCCTACCCAAGATCCACAAACCAGTTGTCTCAGCTTCCTCCTGCCCCATCGAATTCATTTCTGCATACCTTGACACTGTTTTATCCCCCCTTGTTTAATCCCTCCCCACCTATGTTCTTGATGCTTCTCATGCTTTGAATTTTTTCAATTATTTTATGTTCCCTGGCCCCCACCGCCTTATTTTCACCATGGACGTCCAGTCCCTATATACCTCCATTCCCCACCAGGACGGTCTCAAAGCTCTCCACTTCTTTTTGGATTCCAGACCTAACCAATTCCCCTCTACCACCACTCTCCTCCGTCTAGAGGAATTAGTCCTTACTCTCAATAATTTCTCCTTTGGCTCCTCCCGCTTCCTCCAAACCATAGGAACCCGTATGAGTCCCAGCTATGCCTGCCTTTTTGTTGGCTTTGTGGAACAGTCCATGTTCCAAGCCCATACGAGTATCCATCCCCCACTTTTCCTTCGCTACATCAACGACTGTATTGGCGCTGCCTCCTGCACGCATGCTGAGCTCATTGACTTCATTGACTTTGCCTCCAACTTTCACCCTGCCCTCAAATTTACCTGGTCCATTTCTGACACCTCCCTTCCCTTTCTTGATCTTTCTGTTTCCATCTCTGGAGACGGCTTATCTACTGATATCTACTATAAGCCTACTGACTCTCACAGCTACCTGGAATATTCCTCTTCCCACCCTGTCTCTTGCAAAAATGCCATCCCCTTCTCGCAATTCCTCCGTCTCTGCCGCGTCTGTTCTCAGGATGAGGCTTTTCATTCCAGGATGAAGGAGATGTCTTCCTTTTTTAAACAAAGAGGCTTCCCTTCCTCCACCATCAACTCTGGTCTTAAACACATCTCTCCCATTCCCCGCACATCTGCCCTCACGCTATCCGCCCACCACCTCACTTGGGATAGGGTTCCCCTTGTCCTCACCTACCACCACACCAGCCTCCGGGTCCAACGTATAATTCTCCGTAACTTCCGCCACCTCCAACGGGATCCCACTACCAAACACATCTTTCCTTTCCCCCCCCCTTTCTGCTTTCCGCAGGGATCGTTCCCTACGCGACTCCCTTGTCCATTCGTCCCCGCCATCCCTTCCCACCGATCTCCCTCCTGGCACTTATCCTTGTAAGAGGAAGTGACCTGCCCTTACACTTCCTCCCTCACCACCATTCAAGGCCCCAGACAGTCCTTCCAGGTGAGGCGACGCTTCACCTGTGAGTCGGCTGGTGTTGTATACTGTGTCCGGTGCTCCCGGTGTGGCCTTTTATATATTGGTGAGACCCGATGCAGACTGGGAGACTGTTTCGCTGAACACCTACGCTTTGTCCGCCAGAGAAAGCAGGATCTCCCAGTGGCCACACATTTTAATTCCATGTCCCATTCCCATTTTGATATGTCTTTCCATGGCCTCCTCTACTGTCAAGATGAAGCCACACTCAGGTTGGAGGAACAACACCTTGTATACCGTCTGAGTAGCCTCCAACCTGATGGCATAAACATTGACTTCTCTAGCTTCCTTTAATGTCCCTCCTCCCCTTCTTACCCCATCCCTGATATATTTATTTTCCCCCTCCCCTTTTTTTCTCTCTCTACCCATCACTCTTTGCCTGTTCTCCATCTCCCTCTGGTGCTTCCCTCCCCCTTTCTTTCTCCCTAGGCCTCCTGTCTCATGATCCTTTCCCTTCTCCAGCTCTGTATCTCTTTTGCCAATCACCTTTCCAGCTCTTAGCTTCATCCCACCCCCTCCGGTCTTCTATCATTTCCGATTTCTCCCTCCCCCTCCTACTTTCAAATCTCTTACTATCTTTTCTTTCAGTTAGTCCTGATGAAGGGTTTCAGCCCGAAATGTCGACAGTGCTTCTTCCTATAGATGCTGCCTGGCCTGCTGCGTTCCACCACCATTTTGTGTGTGTTGCTTGGTTGTCAGAGGCTATTTGAGATGCTCGCCATCGGATGCAATTAATAGGTCATGGGAGCTTGTCCCCACTACCACTCCTGGCTATCACAACCTTAAGGAATCAGTGCCAGAATAAAGGCAAATTATTTCCAACACTATCTGTACTTGTGATTCCATCTTTTAGCTCTTGCTGCCTGCTTAGTGAAATGTAGTAAATTCCACATCTTTGGTCATCCACACTAAGATTAGAGCCTTTTAATTATGAGCCTTGCTTTTATCTGTGCATTCTCTCCGATAAAGCAAGACTGACTGGTCCTTAATTACTTGTATTTTTTTTAAAGAAAAGCTATTTACTGCACTGTCAGGTTCCCCAAATCTACTGTCATTTTGGTCATTGACTTTGATTAAGATGTGATTGTGATGCTAATGGAATTGACAGTGTGTTGATTGTGTGGCAGTTTAATTTATTGGAGATAAAGAGAAAAGCAGGTGAAAGCATTATGTGTTACTTCAAAAGTACTTTTTAAATATAAGATGTGACCTCGGAAACTGATAGGAAATCTGGGAGAGGAAATACCACCCGAAAGGGTCATTTTCTCTGGGAAGATCTGTTCTGCAAACCCCCTGCTTTCACTTCTCTGCAAGTACCTTGGCCTTTGAGTCATGCTGTCACGTATTACGAAGACATCAAAAATATTTCATACCTTGGAGCAGGAGATGGCCATTTGGCCCATTGAGCTGATTCTGTCTTTCAATTATATCATGTGAACACCTCCACACAATGAATTAGGGACCATTGACTAGGATAGTTGTTGATCTGATCGCAGTCTCAACTTCACATCCCCAGATATCCTGAGTAGTCTTTTACCCTTATTTATCAAGTATTTAACTATCTCCACCTTAAAAAACATTTAAACACTCTGCTTCCACCGTCCTCTGATGGAAAAAGCTCCAAAGACTCATGACTCTGTGGGGAGAATTTTGACTAATCTCCATCCTAAATGGGTAGTGTTTTATTTTGAAATAATGCCACATTAGTCACTAGTCCAATAGATGTAGCATCCTCTCCACATCCTTGCTGTCAAAATCCTTCGTGATCTGTATCAGGATCTTAACATCTCCTTACCCATCTCTTAGATTTTTTTCCAAATAAAAATCCATCATTCTCACTTTTGACATTCTGATTGAATTCCAGTCACAGCAGCTTTTTGCTGGAGGAAGCTTACATCTTTGTGTGAGCAATTGTTTCTTGACAACACCCTTTAAATAGGCTACTTTTCAGACATTGCTCTCTTTTTCTGAAGTATTCTCGTGCTCCTGAGGAAATGATCCCCATTCCCCCTTCCCCTATCCTCATCCCGTTCCCCCCCTCTCTCCCCACTCCCCCCTCCCCCTTTATCATTCTTACTGATTTGTGGTTTGCCATATCTTCTGCTTTTAAATTTCCATCACCACCTGCTTTTGTACATCTGTTTCCGAGACCCTTGTCATCCTTCTGTTACTTCCACCCTTCCTTTCCCTTTAGTCTATTTATTCACTTTGGCATGTACCGGATGGTAAGTGCGTCCAGTGATGGATGTGGCATTTCCTTCTTGAGGCACTACCTCTTGAAGATATCCCTCCCTGTTGGTGGGAGGTTTGTGTCCATGATGGAACTGGCTGAGGATACAATTCTCTGCAGTCTTTTGCAAACCTGTGCATTGAAGACTCCATACCAGCTTGTGATACAGCCAAGCAGAATGCCCACTACTTCATTAGAAGTTTCAGGAAATTTGGTATGTCACCAAAATTCTTGGAAATTTCTGTACATGACAGTGGAGCACCTGACTATCATCTTCATTCTTGAAGATGGGGGCTAAAGCTGAAAGAGGTCACATTGTCATCATATGTTACAGCCACAGGAATGTGGCAGTGTTTTCTACCCCAAACATCCCACCTCTCCCGGAAGTTCTGGGAATCTCTCGCATATTGATAACGGCTCCCTGACACCTGCAAATTATATACAATATCCCAGAAATCGATTTTTTTGAGTGGGAGCGAGAGAGAGGGAGAGAGATAGACAGAGAGAGTGAGTGACAGACGTAGCGAGAGAGTGACAGAGAGAGTATCCTGATTGGTCTCTCTTTGTGCTAAGTAGCCTATCAGTTTTCTCTGTGGACAGGCTTTGGAGTTGACCTCTCTCTCTCTCTTTCATTGTCCATCAGTTCAGTTTAGTGTCCTGCAGCGCCATGGCAGAGTGTTCCAAAAAAAGAAAATATAAAACGTACTTCACCCCAGACTACACTAAAGTGTAACCCTGCCTAATATACGTGTGTGTGTGTGTGTGAGATCAAATAAATTGTTGTGTTCTTTCATAATCAAATATCCTGTATACATACACCCTTGGAGATCGACTGGGGGGTGGGTGGATATGGGGTTCTGGGGGGCAGGAGTGGAGGTGCTACCTCCCTGAAATGAGTTTTCGCAGAGTGGGATGTCTGCTACCCTGTTGACCCATCTCATCCACTGACCATGTGCTTTCTCCTTGTGCCACAGGTGATTGACGACGATTCTCCACCAAACAATCAGATCGCTTACAGCATTTTTAATGCCTCCATTCTGAGCAACTCCTTTGATATTGGGATATCAGAGGGCTATGGAGGTAAGATCTCAAAACCCTTTAGGCACTCGTTCTGTGATATGGGAGGTGGTGATGATGTTAATAGGTGTGCATGCAATAAGAAGAGATAGAGGTTGTCTGTGACTGACTGTGGATTATGGGAATGAATAGACTCCAAACATTCCATTGGTTCTTTGTTTTATGTTAATGACAAATGTTTCTCTTGTTTTTTATTGCACATTTCACCTTCCTCTCCTAATAGATCTTCAGCCCTTCATAACTTCCACATCTTGCCTCTCATTTCCACTATTCCCACTCTCCCCTTTAATCATCTGCCTATTACCCCTCACCTGGATCCACCTACCAGCTTTTTCCCCACCTTTGTAAACTGGCTATCATCTCTCCCCCTTTGTCAAGATGAAGGGTCTCAACCAATCAATTGATCACCTGTTATCCTCCGTAGATGCTGCCTGACCCACTGAGTCTCTGATCTAGATAATTTGAATCTTTCACCCCTTGACCCCCTCAGTTACCACCCCCAATGATGGGTGGTGGCTTCACCTTTGAGTCAGAAGGTTGTGTTTGAGGTCCTCTCCAGAGTCCCAAGCACAGTACTCTCTGAAGTTCTACAAGACTCCTGTACCACCTGAGCTACTGTTGATTAGATGAAGTAGATTGTGAGGCCAAGTATCCATCTCATAATATTAAGGGACTGTTTCTTAACCTTGTAACAGCAGGATGGAAACCGCCCTTGATCCTGATGGTAATTTCTGACCTTAGAAATGTATCCACACTCTAGAAGTGATTCATTCGCTGTAAAACTCCTTTGGAATGCCATGAATGAGATGCAGCAAGCAAAATGGATGTGCAAGTGTCTCTTATCTTTGGCATTCTCTTGTCAGCCGCCGCCATCCGGCAGTGCTCGTCTGGAACAGTTGTCACAGTGTGTTCGAAGTTGCTTTGATTGGCAATTTCTCCATTTAGGAGGCTGTCAGTCTGAAAGATAACAAAAGTTTGAAGCTTCTGGATCAAATTCAAAGCTCTAAGTGTTCAAAGCTTTGTGTGGCAAAGGGGCTGATGGTAAAAAAATAGATATAAAGATTAGAATACCCCACTTCCTGTACCCATCAATGCCTCTTACTCCAACCCTGTCCCAAATTGGTCAATCTTGGTCAATATTCATCTTGCAACCAATACTGCTGAGTCAGCTCATCTTTAGTTGAATGTGTTTTTGGGAACAAACTGTGTGAAAGTTTCCCATGACTCGGCCTAAGGATGTGAACGATGCCATGACTTTGCAGGCAGACCGATCGTGAACCCCAGAATATAGGTGTTGCTAGAAGTTCCGTATAGGTTGATGTTAGGTTGATGTTAAGATGTGAAAGGCTATTTTTTTTTAAATTAGGGAAGTTGCAAATTTTAAATATGGTAATTTATATTGATTTAAATTTCAGCAGCAGTTATACATTGAAATATAGAAAATTGCAGTTGAACTAGGCCACAGCCCTTCAAAGCTGCTCTGCTGTATATAGAACACAGAATATTACAGCACAAGAACAGCCCTTCGAACCATAATATCTGTGCCGGCCATGATGCCAATTTAAACTGCATATCTGCAAATATTTTGTCCCTATCCATTCTTTTCCTGCCTATTCATGTGTCTATCTAAATGCCTCTTAAATATTGCTATTGTATTTTTCTCCACCACTTCCCTGGTGACCGATTCCAGACACCTACCTTTCTGTAGTAAAGAAAATTTAACACATACAAACAAGCTGGATGAACTCGCTCATTTCAACGGATGCTGCCCGACCTGCTGAATTCATCCAGCTTGTTTGTATGTGTTGATTTGACCACAGCATCTGCAGTATACCTTGTGTTTGAAAAGAAAACTTGCCTTGTAAATATTTAATCTTTCTCCTTTCACCATAAAGTTCTGACCCACAGTATTTCACTTCTTTCAGTCTGGCTGTCACAAGGTATATGCTTCTATCAGGTCATCCCTTAGACTTCAAAGAAAACAATCCAAATTTGTCCGACCTCTCCATATCGCTAATATTCTGTAACCCAGACAATATTCTGATATGCCATCACCAAAGCATCCATACTCTTCCTGTAATGTAGCAGCCAAAACTGCATGACCTATGAATCAGTATCAGATTTATTGTCACTGGCTTAAGTGAAATGAAAGTTGTTTTGTGGTAGCAGGGCAGTGCAAAGCCATGTGTAAGATTACTCTTGAGTTGTGAAACTGAATAAATATTGCAAAAAGAAAGAATAACAAGGGTAGTGTTATAACTTCCCAACTTCCATACTCAGTGCCCCAGCTGATGAAGCTATGTACAGTATGTTATACATCTTTCCATTTGTATTGTCACTTTTCAGGGTGCTAAGGACATGTAAATGCGATCATAGCTGATCTTCTCTTTCAGTATATGTTCCACCTCATTCCCCAAGCCTTTGGTTGGCTTTTGCATTTAGAAATACAGTATATGCAAAGCCTCCTTAATTATATTGAGCGACTTGACCTCTACGGCCTTCAGAGTTCAGATAAGATGCCCTGGGATACTTTTTTGGAGTAGTAATGAAGAAAATTTAGCTCAGAGGCATATAAGGACATCTTTGATGATTTAAAAACTTGGTCAACTGTAAAGTAAATATTAAGTTTCTTCAGCATTTTTTGTGTTTTGCTCTGGATTTCTAATATTTGCGGATTATCAAAGTTAGGGTTTAAGGATTATCTTAAACATGGAAAGTTTAGGACAGATTTCAAAAATTCTGGCTGTTGGGTGCTGAAAACAGAACTACCAATTGGATGAGCAATTAATGGGGTTTGTGAAATATGTAGAATTGAAAGGCCAAAGATCTCTGAAGTTTGTAGAGTTTGGGGAGACTGCAGTGGTTGAGTGGGTCAAAGCTCTAGACAGACTTAAAAGAGAGAATGAGAACTTTCATAATTGAGACATTACTACCCTCCTGTCATGGTCCGGTCCATGAAATCCATGTTCCGGTTCATGGTCCGGTCTGTGGACTCTGGACTCCAGGTCTTCTGGCTGTCCCTTGTTTCAGTTGGGCTTAATCATAGGCACCTGATGCTCACCTTGGGGCTGGGAATATAAGTAGCCCTGGGTTCGAGTGTAGGTACTGGTTCATCTTGTCAGTATCCCGGCCTCATCACAATGGACATCACAGTGGGGTGAGTCAGGCTGTCTTTGCCATTATCCTGCGGTGGGATCTGTCCATTCCTGTCCTTGCCTCTGTTGGGTAAGCCAGGCTGTCTGCTGTTACCCTGAGTCTGGACTGTTCCCTTCCCTTCCCCTTCTTTCTGTAGCCCTTGGCTGAAGCCTCGCCTGCTACCTTTCGCCGGGAGCCTCGCCTGCGCCCTTGCCTATTCTCGCCATCAAGTTCTACCACCAGAGCTAGACTGCAGCCTTGCTGTGTCTAGATGAGGAACCGTCTTTCGTTGTTTGGAACTGTCTCTTTGTGTCCTTTCCTTCACTAGGTAGGTCCGGCTGTTTGCCGCTACCTTGTGTTGGGAACCGTCTCATCGTATTCAGCTTTCGGTGTATGACTCCTGGCCCTACGTCCTGTTCCCAAGGAGGAGTTCTGGCTCTGTGTTCTGTGTATGAGTCCTGGCCCTACGTCTTGTTCCCAAGGAGGGGTCCTGACTCTGTGTTCCGCATACCTGTCTCCCAAGACCAAGGCTCTGTGTTCCGCATTCCTGTCTCCCAAGACCAAGGCTCTGTGTTCCGCGTTCCTGTCTCCCAAGGCCAAAGCTCTGTGTTACGCGTACCTGTCTCCCAAGACCAAGGCTCTGTGTTCCGCGTTCCTGTCTCCCAAGACCGAGGCTCTGTGTTCCGCGTCCCTGTCTCCCAGGACCAAGGCTCTGTGTTCCGCGTTCCTGTCTCCCAGGACCAAGGCTCTGTGTTCCGCGTACCTGTCTCCCAGGACCAAGGCTCTGTGTTCCGCGTACCTGTCTCCCAAGACCAAGGCTCTGTGTTCCGCGTTCCTGTCTCCCAAGACCAAGGCTCTGTGTTCCTGTCTCCCAAGACCAAGGCTCTGTGTTCCGCGTACCTGTCTCCCAGGACCAAGGCTCTGTGTTCCGCGTACCTGTCTCCCAAGACCAAGGCTCTGTGTTCCGCGTACCTGTCTCCCAAGACCAAGGCTCGGTGTTCCGCGTTCCTGTCTCCCAGGACCAAGGCTCTGTGTTCCGCGTACCTGTCTCCCAGGACCAAGGCTCTGTGTTCCGCTTTCCTGTCTCTCAGGACCAAGGCTCTGTGTTCCAGTCTCCCAAGACCAAGGCTCTGTGTTTCAATTTCCTGTCTCCCAAGACCAAGGCTCTGTGTTCCGCGTACCTGTCTCCCAGGACCAAGGCTCTGTGTTCCGCGTACCTGTCTCCCAGGACCAAGGCTCTGTGTTCCGCGTACCTGTCTCCCAAGACCAAGGCTCTGTGTTCCGTGTTCCTGTCTCCCAAGACCAAGGCTCTGTGTTCTGTGTTCCTGTCTCCCAAGACCAAGGCTCTGTGTTCCGTGTTCCTGTCTCCCAAGACCAAGGCTCTGTGTTCCAGTCTCCCAAGTCCGAGTCTGAGCCTCATGTCCCCATCCAGCCCAGGAGTCCTGCGTCCTGCCCCCACGTCCAGAGCTATTGCCTTGCCACATCTGTCCTCGCCTAGATCCGGAGTCCAAGCCCCAGTCAAGACCCAGGTTCTGGGTCCCTGTCCAGTCTCTGGCTCGGAGTCCTTGTCCAGGTTCCAAGTCCTTAGTTCCAAGTTCCTAGTTCCTCATCTAGGTCCTGCTTTCCTAGTCTAGTCCTAGCCCAGGCCCTGTATCCTAGCCTCATCCAGGGCCTGTGTCTTGTCCAGTGTCGTTTCTTCCCCACTTCCCTTGCTTTCTTGACACACCTAGTCTTGTCTCTAGTACTTCAGTGTCTGTGTCTTGCATTTGGGTCTGCTCTCAACGCCCACCTTATGACACCCTCCATTTAAAACAGAGGTACGTAGAATCGTTTTTTTGCATAGTGTAGTGAGTCTCTGGAGGACTGTAGAGATGAAATTGGTGGAAGTATTTAAAGTGGAGATAAATAAGTTTTTGGACAATCTGGAGAGTGAGTGCTGGCATAGGAGAGGAGTTCAGCACAGCATTGATCAGTTATAATCAAATTGAACAAGCTTGAGGGTCTGGGTGGACTACCCCTGCCCCTTCTTGTGTGATTGTCTGCAGGTCACTGGGTGAGTGGGTCACCATATGTTATAGTGGTATGAGTTGCAGATTTTTAGATGCTTTTAAATTCACTAAGATTAAGAGACCACGTAGGAATGCATCTGCATAGTTATCTTTCGAGGTAGCAGAGACGTGGATAATTGAAAAACTGAGGCATGTGCAAAGTCAGGTTTAATGTCCCAGCCAAAAGATAGCTCTTTTGACAGTGCACTGCAGCCAAACTCGGCCTTCTCACATCAGCGGAGAAGATTTTCAGCCTTTAACCTACTGACTGAGGCTGGACACTGTTTCCTGTCAAACCAACACCAATGTCTCCAATGTTATTCTGGTAGAACCATGTTTTCCCGGCCCCTGTTTACCACAGGTGGTAAAGGAGGAACCAGCTGCCTGCCTCCAGCTGTGCCTGTCATGTTAAAAAAAAAGACCCAAACAAAGGAAAGTACTTTCTTTGAACACGTTGCACAAGTGTTATCATAAATACAGAAACAATGAAACAGAAGGGTCATTATTCTTAAGCTTTCCTTGCAGTGCAATTACATACAGTGATTAAAAATAGCTCCCTGTTGTGCTGTTAAAGACCACAAACTGCATGCTAATAGTATAATCACAAAAGCATGGCTTGCAGTGAGTATGTTCTGCCTGTTTAAATCCTCATCATTCTTCAAATTATTTCAAGTGAAGCTCAGCAAACAGGATTTAGTTTAATCCCTCACCTCTGCAACAGCTCTGAAGGTAAGAATCCCAAGCTCGCAAATAAGTAGCTTCTCACAAAATTCTCTGCAGTCATTTTTTTTAATATATAAAGAAGGCCTGCACTTCTCATCTCTTCTGATCTCAGGATATAGAGAACAGTCAGTGAGCAAAAGGAGAGGAAAATGAATGACCTGGCCCCTGATCTCTACGAATCAACTCTGTAACTACCTGTAAAGGACATGTGTAATGATGGATTTGTCTTGATATGGCACCATTTATGATCTCCAGAAGATCATATATTTTACTTTCAGGCTAATGGAACGCTTTCAACATAAAAGGCAGAAATAAAGTTGATGTGCAGAGTATCTTTCCAAATGTAGGGGTGTCTCTGACTCGAGGGCATAGCCTCAGAATAGGACATCCCTTTAGAACAGAGGTAAGGAGGAATTTCGTTAGCCAGAGGTTTGTGAACCTGTGGAATTCTTGCCAAAATGGCTCTGGAGGGCACATCATTGGGTACATTTAAAGTGAGGTTTGATGGGTACTAAATTAATACAGGTATCAAAGGTCATGGAGAGAAGGCAGGAGAATAAGGTTGAAAGAGAAAATAAATCAGCCATGATCGAATGGTGGGGAAGCCTCAATAGGCCATATGACCTATTTCTTCTATGTCTTACAGTCTAAAAGCAGAAACTGCTTGGGAGACTCGGTAAATCACACAGCATCTGTGGAGAGAGAAACAGAGTTAGTATTTCAGTTCAGAGAGCTTCTTTGGAACTGGATAAGTGAGGGGCAGAATGGCAGAAAGGATGTGGATAGAAAAGACAGAAAATAGATCAGGTGACAGAATTGCTGTTAGTATCTTTTAAGGAGGTATGATGTTAATCATTGTTGTTCTGTTTGCTGGAGTGTAGATGGAAAGACTTCCAAATTGCATTTAAAGTAGGAATTGCAGACGCCAACATGATTCTAATTAATCATCTATGTTTAGAGTTGATTATAGGGAAAAACATTGACCAAGTCACCTGGACCATGTTCATACTTTTCTTAAATAATCAAATATGTCATTTCCATCCACTGAAGGCGGGGGTCTTAGCTTAATGTTTCAGTGGAAGGTGGGAATGAAAGAGCAGTTAGTCCTCAGTATTGAACAATCTGCTGGAGGAACTCAACAGGTTGAGCGGCATCTGTTAGGGGAATGGAATTGTTCAGGTTTTGGTTCAAAACCCTGCATCGGGACTGAAGAGGGAGAGGGGATCTCCACTCAACTACCTTTCTTCTCTGATATTTCCTTTCAGATAGATAAACCCTTCACTGAGAATCCTTTGTTCACCACAGAAGCTGCTTGACCCACTGGAGTTCCTCTAGCAGATTATTGCTCCAGATTACAGCTTCTGGGATCTCTTGTGCCTCTAGTAATTGCTCAGTACTTCACTGAGTGTCAGCCTGGATTTGTACTCAGATTGGAGGGGTGACCTTTATTCTCTTAACCAACTGACTCCAGCTAGTGTGCTCTAAATGGAAGAGAAACAATTACGGAGACACTTGGACGTGAGGAGTATTTTTCAGTTAACATACTGATTCCGTAAACAGTTAGAAAGCTGAGAGAGGAGTAATCTTCTAGAGGTGTGTAAAATCATGAGGGGCATAGACAGAGTGAATATTCACAGTCTTTTTTTCACAGGGTTCATGAATCAAGAATGAGAGTGCATAGGTTTAGGGTTATGAAGGGAGAGATTTAATAAAACCGGATGAACATCTGATCGAGGTACTACTGTGCAGGCGTGTGGATGTCAGCAAGTTAGACCGGAGGGAAGAATTTAAAAGGAGATAATTTTTTCTTCAGCGGTTTGATGAGGCATGACAGCGAAGGTGCGTGGACGTCAGCGAGTTAGACAGGCGGGAGGAATTTAAAAAGAAGATAGCTTTATAGAGCGGGCGCTGGAGTAAAAGGAGTCAGGAGGAGGGCTTTGGCTCAGTGGGGCTTCGGCAACAACAGGTCAAGGCGAGGTAAGTTACTTGTGAAGAATAGCAATAGGAAGTATGTCTGTGAGGCCAGTGTCCTGTACTGAGTGTCGAATGTGGAATGTCCGGGAGGCTCACAGCCTCCCAGCACCCACATCTGTGCGAGGTGCATTGAGCTGCAGCTCCTTAGGGACCGGGTTAGGGAACTGGATGGAGATGCAGCTCGATGATCCTCATCTGGTCAGGGAAAGTGAGGAGGTGATAGATAGAAGCTATAGGCAACTAGTCACACTGGGGCTTCAGGAGTCATATAAGATAAGTGGGTAACAGTAGAGGGAAGGCAAGAGCAGATACTAGAGAGCACCCCTGTGGCTGTCCCCCTTAACAATAAGTGTTCTTGTTTGAGTACAAGGGGTGATTGATAAGTTTGTGGCCTAAGGTAGAAGGAGTTAATTTTAGAAAGCCTCGCACATTTATTTTTCAACATAGTCCCCTCCTACATGTACACACTTAGTCCAGCAGTCGTGGAGCATATGGATCCCTTCTTTGTAGAAGTGGTCCACAGCACGGGTGATTGATAAGTTTGTGGCCTAAGGTAGAAGGAGGTGAGTTATTAACTTCAAACTTTCTGCATTATCACTCAAAGAGTTGAACTACATGTGCATGTATTGAGAGCATCTTGGACCTCCACGTGGATAAGTTACAGCTCTCGTTACGTGCACGTGCAGTTCAACTCTTTGAGTGAAAATGCAGAACATTTGAAGTTAATTACTCATCTCCTTCTACCTTAGGCCACAAACTTATCAATCACCACTACTGTGGACCACTTCTGGAGGTCCAAGATGCCAACTTCTACAATGAAGGGATCCGTATGCTCCACGACCGCTGGACTAAGTGTGTAAATGTAGGAAAAATAAATGTGCTAGGTTTTCTAAAATTGACGCCTTCTACCTTAGGCCACAAACTTATCAATCACCACTCGTACTATTGCAGGGGATGACCTACCTGGGGGAAGCAACAGTGGCTGCCGCTCTGGTACAGAGTCTGACCCTGTGGCTCAGAAGGGTAGGGAAAGGAAGAGGATGGCAGCAGTGATAGGGGACTCTATGGTTAAGGCGTCAGACAGGCGACTCTGTGGACACAGGAATGAATTGCAGATGGTAGTTTGCCTCCCAAGTGCCAGGGTCCGGGATGTTTCTGATCGCGTCCACAATATCATGAAGTGGGAAGGAGAACATCCAGAGGTCGCAGTACATATTGGTACCAACGACATAGGTAGGAAAAGGGAGGAGGTCAAGACTACAGGAAGTTAGGAAAGAAGCTGAAAAGCAGGACCACGAGGGTAGTAATCTCGGGATAACTGCTTGCGCCACGCGACAGTGAGTATAGGAATAGAGTTAGGTGGAGGATAAATGCATGGCTGAGGGATTAGAGCGGGGGGGAGGGATTCAGATTTCTTGATCACTGGGACCTTTTCTGCAGCAGGCGTGAGCTGTACAGAAAGGACAGGCTGCACTTGAATCCCAGGGGATCAAATATCCTGGCAGGAAGCTTTGCTAAGACTATTAGGGAGAGTTTAAACTAGAATTGCTGGGGAGTGGGAACCAAACTGAAGAGATGGAGGCAGGGGCTATTGGCTCACAAATAGAGAACACACTGAGAATACACTGCTTGAAGGCAGTATTAGAGGGAAGATATGCAAGTGATAGAGAAGGAATGCGCTCAGAGTGATGGTTTGAGATGTGTCTATTTTAATGCAATGAGTATCATGAACAAAGCAGATGAACTTATAGTGTGGATCAGTACTTGGAGCTATGATGTTGTGGCATTACAGAGACTTGGATGGCTCAGGGGCAGGAATGGTTACTTAGAGTGCCAGGCTTTAGATGTTTCAGAAAGGACAGGGAGGAAGGCAAAAGAGGTGGGGGCGCAGCCTGCTGATCAAAGATAGTGTCTCAGCTGCAGAAAAGGAGCAAGTCATGGAGGGATTGTCTACTGAGTCTCTGTGGGTGGAAGTTAGAGATAGGAAGGGGTCAGTAACTCTTGGGTATTTTTTATAGACCACCCAGTAGTAACAGGGACATCGAGAAGCGGATCAACAGACAGATTCAAGAATGGTGTAGTAATAACAGGGTGGTCGTGATGGGAGATTTTAATTTCCCCAATATTGATTGGCATCTCCCTAGAGCAAGGGGTTTAGATAGGATGGAGTTTGTTAGGTGTGTTCAGGAAGGTTTTCTGACACAATATGTAGATCAGCCTACAAGAGGAGAGGCTGTACTTGATCTGGTATTGGGAAATGAACCTGGTCAGGTGCCAGGTTTCTCAGTAGGAGAGCATTTGGAAATAGTGATCACAATTCTGTCTCCTTTACCATAGCATTGGACAGGTATTGGAGCAGACAAGTCAGGAAAATGTTTAATTAGAGTAAGGAGAAATATGAAACTATCAGGCAGGAACTTGGAAGCATAAATTGGGAGTAGATGCTCTCAGGGAAATGTGTGGCAGAAATGCAGCAGATGTTCAGGGGATATTTGTGTGGCATTCTGCATTGGTACGTTCCAATGAGACAGGGAAAGGATGGTAGGGTACAGGAACCGTGGTGTCCAAAGGCTGTAGAATGTCTAGTCCAGAAGAAAAGAAAAGCTTATGAAAGGTTCAAAAAACTAGGTAATGATAGAGATCTAGAAAATGATAAGGCTAGCAGGAAGGAGTTTAAGAATGAAATTAGGAGAGATAGAAGGGGCCATGAGAAGGCCTTGGCGAGTAGGATTAAGGAAAACCCCAAGGAATTCTACAAGTATGTGAAGAACAAACGGATAAGATCTGAAAGAATAGGACCAATCAAGTGTATATAGAACCAGAGGAGGTAGTGGAGGTACTTAATGAATACTTTGCTTCAATATTCATTATGGAAAAGGACCTTGGTGATTGTAGGGATGACTTACAGTGGACTGAACAGCTTGAGCATATAGACATTAAGAAAAAGGATGTACTGGAGCTTCTGGAAAGCATCAAGTTGGATAAGTCACTGGGACTGGACGAGAGATACCCCAGGCTACTTTGGGAGGCAAGGGAGGAGATTGCTGAGCCTCTGGCAATGATCTTTGCATCATCAATGGGGATAGGACATTGATTCCGGAGGATTGAAGAGTTGCAGATGTCTCCTTTTTCAAGAAAGGGAGTAGAGATAGCCCAGGAAATTATAGACCAGTGAGTCATACTTAGGTGGTTGGTAAGTTGATGGAGAAGATCCTGAGAGGTAGGACTTATGAACATTTGGAGAGGCATAATATGATTAGGATGAGTCAGCATGGCTTTGTCAATAGCAGGTCATGCCTTACGAGCCTGATTGAATTTTTTGAGGATGTGACTGAATATATCAATGAAGGTAGAGCAGTAGATGTAGTGTATATGGATTTCAGCAAGGCATTTGATAAGGTACCCCATGCAAGGCTTATTGAGAAAGTAAGGAGGCATGGGATCCAAAGGGACATTGCTTTGTGGATCCAGAATTGGCTTGCCCACAGAAGGCAAAGAGTGGTTGTAGACAGGTCATATTCTGCATGGAAGTCCCCTGGGACCCCTTCTCTTCGTTATTTTTATAAATGACCTGGATGAGGAAGTGGAGGGATAGGTTAAGAAACAAATTTGGGGATGTTGTGGATAGTGTGGATGGTTGTCAGAGGTTACAGCAGGACATCAATAGGATGCAAAACAGGGCTGAGAAGTGGCAGGTGGAATTCAACCCAGATAAGTGTGAGGTGGTTCATTTTGGTAGGTCAAATGCGATGGCAGAATATAGTATTAATGGTAAGACTCTCGGCAGTGTGGAGGTTCAGAGGGATCTTGGGATCCGAGTCCATAGGACATCCAACACTGCTGCGCATTTCGACTGTGTGGCTTTCATCAGCTGTGGGATTGAGTTCAAGAGCCAAGAGGTAATGTTACAGCTGTATAGGACCCTGATCAGACCCCACTTGGACTACTGTGCTCAGTTCTGGTTGCCTCACTACAGCAAGAATGTGGAAACTATCAAAATAGTGTAGAGGAGATTTACAAGGCTGTTGCCTGGGTTGGGGAGCATGCCTTATGAGAATAGGTTGAATGAACTTGGTCTTTTCTCTTTGGAGTGACAGAAGATGAGAGGTGACCTGATAGAGATGAATAAGATGATGAGAGGCATTGATTATGTGGATAGTCAGAGGCTTTTTCCAAGGGCTGAGATGGCGAACACAAGAGGGCACAGTTTTAAGGTGATTGGAAGTAGGTACAGAGGAGATGTCAGGGATGTTTTTTATGCAGAGAGTGGTGAGTGCGTGGAATGGGCTGCCAGTGATGGTGGTGGAGGCAGATACAATAGGGTCTTTTAAGAGACTCTTGGATCGGTATGGAGCTTAGAAAAATAGAGGGCTATGGGTAACCCTAGGTAATTTCTAAAGTAAGTGCATGTTTGGCACAGCAATGTGGGCCAAATGGCCTATATTGTGCTGTAGGTTTTCTATGTTCTATCTTTTTTTATCATAAGTATAGCAAGTATATGGAATGTGCTTCCAGAGGAGTTGATCGAAGCAGGTAGATTAACCACATTTAAAAGATACTTGAAAGAGATACATGAAGAGGAAAAATTTAAAGTTGAACTTTGCCTTTTTGTGTGTTTTCCCCCTAGCCGTCAGTCTGCGGTTTTGTATTGCCATGTGCTCTTGATTGTTTTCATGCCCCATGTGCTCCTGTCTCCACTCCTGCTCAACTCCGGCCCCTGTATTACTGAGTACTCCGCCTCTCACCTGTTTCTCATTATTACCTGTTTTGCTGCCATTGTGCTCCACCTATCATCTGCCTTTCTGTTTATTGCTCAGTGTGTCTTAGTCCTGTGTTTTCAGCTGTTTGTTGCCAGATTATACCAGTGAATTTTCCTGAGCCTTTCCAGCATTCATATGTGTACTCTGTTCGTCTGAATATCGACTCTGTCTGTTTCCCGATTCTGGTTTTTGGATTTCTCTGGATGTTTTGATCTCTCCCTGAACTTTGATGCTGTCTTTGTTGCCCCCCTGGATTTTCTACTCAGTAAATATCACAGTGCACACAGTACTTGGCCTGCAATTGGGTCCCTGCTTCAGCGTCCTGAATAGATGTGAATCTTATTTAGCTAGGATCATTGAGGCCCGAGGGCTCATTCCTGTGCTGTATGACTCTGTGATGTTGTGACTCTACATGGTGGTCCTCTTGCCTGAACAATGACTTGGACCCACCCTGTACAACAGGTCCACAGCAGATACTATCTCATTGACTCTTCAATCAACCATGGGACATCTGGACAGCAAGGATGTACATATCAGGATACTCTTTATCGACTGCTGCTTGGCATTCAAAACTAATCAACAAGCTTGAAGGCCTTGGCTTTAATACCTTCTTTTGAACTGAATCCTTGATTTCCTCACTTGCAGACCCCAGTCACTTTAGATTGGCAACATCACCTCCTCCACAAACTCCATCAGCATAGATGCACCATAAGGATAAGTGCTTAACCCCTTTCTCTACTCACTTTACACTTACGTTTGTGTGGCCAAACACATCTTCAGTGCAATTTTCAAGTTTGATGACACCACTGTCACATGCCAACGCAAAGGAGGTGACAAATTAGCACATAGTAGGGAGATTGAAAATCAGAGTATTGCCACACCAGCCTCATAGTCAATGTCAGTAAGACCAAGGAGTTGATTATTGACCAGGGGGAGGAAACCAGAGGTCCGTGAGCCAGTCATCAGAGGAGGAAAGGGTCAGCAACCTTAAATTTCTCAGTGTTATAATTTCAGAAGGCCTGTCTGCGGCCCAGTGCAAAAGTGCAATTATGAAGAAAGCATAGCAGCACCTCTACTTCCTTAGGAGTCAGCGAAGGTTCGGCATGGCATCAAGAAACTTCAAGAGATTGGTGGTGGAAAGTATGTTGACCGGCTGCATCACAGCCTGGTATGGAAACATCAATGTACTTGAACAGAAAATCCTACATAGGTAGTGGATACAGTCCAGTCCATCACGGGTGAAACCCTCCCCACCACTGAGCACATCTACACGGAGCATTGTCACAGGAAAGCAGCATCCATTATCAGGGACTTTGACTACCCTGGTCATGCTCTCTTGTCACTGCTGTCACCAGGAAGAAGGTACAGGAGCTTCAGAACTCACAGCAAGAGGTTCAGGAACAGTTATTACCTCTCAGTCATAAGGCTTTTGAACCAAAGAGGATAACTTCACTCAACTTCACTTGCCCCATCGCTGAAGCGTTCCCACAACCTGTGGATTCACTTTCAAGGATGCTTCATCTCATTTTCTTGATTATTATGGCTTATTTGTTTTTTTTTTACTTTTTCCTCAGCTGAAACTGGTAAAACCTGAGGTATGGGCACAAGCATGCTCATTTATCAATTGCTAAGAACTTTCGGACTATTCTAGTGGTGTTTAGTATTGTGACTTTCTGAAGATTTACATAGATATTAATAATTGTAGATATTATCGTGACAATGTACACCTTGTTTATATTCCAAGATCTTTCAATTTCCTCTTTTATTTCAGCTTATTTCTGTGTTTTTCACTTAATGGACTTCTGTAAGTTATACATGTTTGGAATGGCTAATCTATTAAATAAGTTATTCTTGCTTGTTTGTCCTGTATTATTATATCCAGAAGATTATTATGGATTTTTATCTGTAGTAACTGATTAGACATAATATAATATGTGGTATTATGACTCTAAAATGGGATCAGGCTTGTATTATAGTAGGGTGTGATTTTATCTATGAGTTTGTATTTTAAAGCTAGATTTTGATGAATGATGTTTGTCACTTGATTGTTCCTGTGTAAGTAATCAAATTCTGTTAAACTGCTACAGGATCCTGCAAGGTGTTGGATTGTGTCAGTTTTTTTTCTCAGTATTATTATCATTATTATTATTATTATCTTTTTCTTTTTCTACTTGCACAGTTTGTCTCTTGCACACTAGTTTTATGCTCAGTTCATTGATTCTGGTTATTGGATTTATTGAGTATTTCAAGAAAATGTATCTCAGAGTCGTATATTGTGACATATATGTACCTTGATAATAAATTTACCTTGAACTTTAGTCTTACTGCATTCAGGTTGGTCTATAAGGGGAATCTTGCTTAAATTGTACTGAACTTTGATGAGACTACATCTGAAGTTCTGTGGAGACACAAGCCTATGCAAATGCTGTAATCTGGAGCAACACAAAAAGCTGGAGGAACCCAGTATCTATCTCAGGCAGTATCTATGATTAACAGGGTCTCAACTCAAAATATTGACTGTCCATTTCCCTTCATAAATGCTGTCCTGCCTCTGAGTTCCTTTAGCTTTTGGTGTGTTGCACCTAAAGTACTGTGTGCATTTTGGTTTGACAGTTGAGACAATACATACAAATCAGTGATTGTGTGGAATCCCTGGATTAATTCATTTATTACAAGTGAAATTGAGTGGGATGTGTCTGAATTTACTGGAGTTTAACCAAATGAGAGGTGGTTTCCTTGATTCAAGTAAGATTCAGAGAGGGATTGCTAGGGACTGAGTCCAGAATCTCATTCTGATAGATTAACACAAGGGATACTGCAGATGCTGGAAATCCAGAGTAACACACCCAGTATGCATGAGGAACTCAGCAGATCAGGCAGCATCTATGGAAAGGAATAAGGAGTCGATGGTTCATCAGGACTCTTTACTCCTCTCCATAGATGCTGCCTGGCCTGCTGACTTTCTCCAGCATTTTGAGTTTGTTATTCTGGTAGGTTAAGGAGTAAGATACTTAAGTCTAAAATAAGAAGAAATTTCTTCATTTGGAACATCGTGTTCTTAAAAATGCCTTCTCCCAGTGGCTGATGGATGCTTGATTTTTGAGTATATCCGAAGTTGGTATTTTGAATGAAGGGCATTGAGGGATATGGGAAATGGGCAGAAAAATGAAGTTGAATCAACCATGATCTTCATGATAGAGCAGGCACAAATCCTACTCTAAATCCCCCTGTTTTTATAAATGTAAATACTTTTGGCAGAGGTGGCTGTTTTTTTAAGGAAGTCGTTAAGCCTTGTAATTCTTTCAACTGCAAACATCAAGCTCATAGGATTTAATTTTGGCAGTCACCCAGGAATTGCATTCATCCTTTTGACAGCAAACTAATGCAGTGCCAGTGAAATCCAGGAAAGGAGAGAAGCAATCTATCCTAAGTATGACAGGGACATACTTCCTGGGTTTTATAGTTTCTGTTTCACATCTACCAGCATACAGAATTCTTCCTCTTGACTGCCCGAAATTTTCTGTTTATGGCTCAGCTGCAGATCACAACTGATTGTTCCTTTAACTTGATGTTGTTAATTACAATCAAGAAATTAATATTGGTGCCTGTAGTGGGCAAGTACTTTATATGTCCTTATGACAGTCCTTTTCTGAAATTTTAATTAAAAATGTCCAGAAGTCAAAGTTCCTGTCTCTAGAGATGTGTTTTGCATTGAAGCGGGCAATTAATCTTCACAGTCATCAAGAAAAGTTTAAATTGTTATCTGTTAGTGAAAAGGATATATTAAAATGTAAAGAGAATAAATCTACTCTATTGCATTCCAGAGCTGATAACTTTTGTGAAGTATTGAGTAGTAATAACCTTCCTCAATGTCATTTTCTTTTCTAGTTGTTGTCGTCACAAGACCCATTGACTTTGAACAGGTACCAGGAGGATTTGTCTACCTGACCATTATGGCTAAAGATGCTGGAACTCCTCCTCTCCATAGTACAGTGCCTGTGATTCTTGAAGTTTTTGTAAGTATGACTTGGCCAATGTTGTTCGTTGTTCAATCACTTAAAGCAACACTGACTCATTTGGGAAGTGATAGAGATTTGTGGTGGCTTTCCTATTGTGAACATAGGATCTTGGTCAGTACCTTAGTGCCAATACCAGAGAGGGAACAAAACCTACAACAAAATAGAAAATGTTGGAAAGGCTCATTGGGTCAAGCAGCATCTATAAAAATGGAAACAGAGTTAAAGTTTCTGACCCGAATCCATTCAGTAGTACCAGAAGTTCTGAGTAGAGGTCCTAGAGCTGAACTTGGTTATCCTTCCATGGACGCTGTCTAAAAACATTTTCTGTTTTTATTTCCAACAAGAGAAAATCTGTAGATGCTGGAATTCTAAGCAACATACACAAATTGCTGGAGGACCTCAGCAGGCCAGGCAGCATCTATGGAAAAGAGTACAGTCGATGTTTCGGCCTGCTACCTTCCTCCAGCATTTTGCGTGTGTTGCTTCTGATTTTATTTCGGATATTCAGTGCATGGAATTTTCTTTCATTTATCAACAGCTTACAAAGTGAGTGGCATGGTAGTGTAGAGGTTAGTGTAATCCTGTTACAGCAACTGGTAGCCTGGGTTCAATTCCTTCCACTGTCTGCAAGAAGTCTGTATGTGTTCCTTGTGACCACACGTGTTTCCTCTGGGTGCTCCAGTTTTCTGCCACATAGATGTAATTGGGCAGCGCATGTTCATTGGGCCAGATATTGTGCTGCATCTCTTAAAAAATATCTGGATAAAAAAGTGTCCAAACTATGTTGCAAGTGTGTTAGAAACCTGAGTAAGTTGTTTGAGTGGTATATATTAACCCTGTTCTACTTTCTACACAAAGCGATCTTCTTTGCCCATTTGTGAATAAAGCCCAACTGAAATGTCATGATCACTTAGTCTCTTGGTGATGACTTGAATGGTTTAAATTATCTCAGGTTAATAAATTATGAAAGTTGTTGTCATTCATTGGGGCCACTCATAACAAGCAGCAAATTCATGTTATAGTGTGCAAATGAATGATTGATTATTCCAAGAATTGTTGGTTGAGGTTGGAAACTTGGCCTGCAGATGAAGCGGTGACTACTTTTCAGAACATTTATGAAATTTCCAGTCTTTTCCTGGAGCTGTGATGCTAGTGGACTCTGATGAACAATACAGTCCTTTTCCAAGAGAAGGGAATCAAAACCTAGATGGTACAGGTTTAAGGAGAGAGAAGGATTTAAAAGGGACCTGAAGAGCAACTTATTCATGCAGAGGGTGGATTGCCAAAGACCCCTCCCATCCTTTCCACAATCTCTTTGACCTCCAACCGGGTATGAGAGTGGAACGCTCTAAGTGCCAAGCCAAATTGGAGAGGTCAAGAAACAGCTTCTTCAGCAGCAAAATCCAGGTCTGAAGTGAATCACTGGGCAGCATGTTCAAGGTCCGTAGTGATTCACCATGGCGAGGCCCGGGTCCTAATGCGAGGTAAAATCCAGTGTTTGGATAATCTAAATACCAGCCTGTAAGGACAGGTAAGGCAGGGTGTCAAAAGTTGGGCGAGGTAGGATCACTCTGGGTGCCGAGCCGATTTGGAGCGATTGGGAACAGCTCCTTCGGCAGCTAAATCTAGGCCCAGAGCAATTTGTGGGGCGAGTCCTAGTGTGAGGTTCGGACAATTTAAATGCCGGCGCAGATAATCTGGAGGGGCTTGTCTCTCCGTGATGCTAAGGCTGTGAGAGTTCCCCAGGCTGCTGTGCTTTGTGTCTGTGGACTTTGCAGCGATTTGCCCTGCTAAAATAATGAATTGAATACTGAAGCTTTGGGCATACTCCAGGCTGCTCCGCAGATTTGGATCTAAGGACTCAATTTGGTTCGGAACGCTGTTGTTGCTGCTCGCTTTTGATGTTTATATGATTTGCTTTGTTTTTTTTTACTCTTTTTCTATGGGCACTGGGGCGGGGGTTGGTCTTATTTTTTTTAAATTGGGTTCTTACGGGTTCCTTGCTTTGCAACTGCCTGTAAGCAAACAAATTTCAAGGTTGTATAATTTATACATTCTTTGGTGATAAATGCACTTTGAAACTTTGAAACCATCAGGCAAAAGGGACCATAGTATAATAACCAGAACTGACAAGCTGGATAACAGCTTCTTTCCCCAGGCTTGTAGACTTCGTAGTGTCCTGCTGCTATCCAGCACATGCGTATACCCTGTCTGAAAGCTCTCCCCAACTCAGGGCTACACTCTCATCCTACACTGGTCATTTTTCATCTTTTATTGCTGCTGGTTCACATATTTATACTACTGCTTATTTTATTATAATAGTGCCAGATACATTATACAATCTTAGAACAAGCATACACCCCATACTTCAATCTTCAGGCCATGCCACTCAGGAACTGGTGCTAATATTATTTTGTGACTGTATGTGCTGGATAATTACTACCTGTACCCTGGTCCCAGAGGAAGGAAGTTTCATTCAACTGTATGCACATGTATGGTTGAATGATAATAAACTTGAACTTGAATGAACTGCCAGACAAAGTGGTTGAGGCCAGTACAATAACAAAGTTTGAAAGACACTTGGACAGGTAGGTGGATAGAACAGGGATATGGTTCAAATTCAGGCAAATGGGACGAGATTGGTTGGGCATTTTGATCGTCATACTGATTTGGGTTGAAGGCCATTTGGTGCCAGAGGACCCAAGTCTGAAATAAATATTGTAAGTACTTAGATGTCAGATGTTAACAACTCTGAAGTTCAGAGAATGTTGAGTTAAGAGTCCAAACTCCACTCAGAAATCTTGAACTCTCAAATCCCCTGCTCTGAGGCAATTCAAGCATCCCGTACTTTCAAAGGTTCTTCATTATAATAGCCTCAAGCAAGTCAGAAATGAGCTGAATTATTCATGGCATAGTATTTGTGGCCTTGACACCTACAAAGGGACATCCCAGAGCAACATCTTGTCTCAGGTGAACAAGAAATGTTTTTTTATATTTTTGTAAACAAAGCCTGATCCGAACCTTGTAGGTTTTCCATTAACATTTAATCAGGGGCTGGTGCACGATTCTTTGGAAAGGAGCTTGTAGCATTTGTTATTTGAAAGCCTAGTAGCAGTGTTCATGAGTTCAACTTACCATAAACCATTGAAGGTGATATTCAGTTATGTAACTGAGACCTTATTAGTAAATTCCATGGCCTTTAGTCATGACATGCTTGCTCATCAAAGTGAAATTCTAACTTAGAAACCTACAGCATAATACAGGCCTTTCGGCCCACAATGCTGTGCCAAACATGTAATTACTTTAGAAATTACACAGGGTTACCCATAGTCCTCTATTTTTCTAAGCTCCATGTACCTATCCAGGATTGTCTTAAAAGACCCTATCGTATCCGCCTCCACCACTGTCGCCAGCAGCCCATTCCACACACTCACCACTCTCTGCGTTTTTAAAAAAAAACTTACCCCCTGACATCTCCACTGTACCTACTTCCAAGCACCTTAAAACTGTGCCCTCCCATGTTATCCATTTCAGCCCTGGGAAAAAGCCTCTGACTATCCACACGATCAATGCCTCTCATCATCTTATACACCTTAATTAGGTCAACTTTCATCCTCCGTCATTCCAAGGAGAAAAGGCCAAGTTCACTCAACCTATTCTTGTAAGGCATGCTCCCCAATCCAGGCAGCATCCTTGTAAATCTCCTCTGCACCCTTTCTATAGTTTCCACATCCTTCCTGTAGTGAGGTGACCAGAACTGAGCACAGTACTCCAAGTGGGGTCTGAGCAGGGTCCTATTTAACTGTAACATTACCTCTTGGCTCTTGAACTCAATCCCACAGTTGATAAATGCCAATGCACCATATGTCTTCTTAACCACACAGTCAACTTGTGCAGCTGCTTTGAGTGTCCTATGATTCGGACCCCAAGATTCCTCTGATCCTCCACACTGCTAAGAGTCTTACCATTAATACTATATTCTGCCATCATATTTGACTTACCAAAATGAACCACTTCACACTTATCTGGGTTGAACTCCATCTGCCACTTCTCAGACCAGTTTTGCATCCTATCAATGACCCGCTGTAACCTCTGACAGCCCTCTACACTATCCATAACACCCCCAACCTTTGTGTCATCACCCATCCCTCCACTTCCTCAATCAGGTAATTTATAAAAATCACAATGAGAAAGGGTCCCAGAACAGATCCCTGAGGCACACCACTGGTCACCATGCAGAATATGACCCATCTACAATCGCTCTTTGCCTTCTGTGGGCAAGCCAATTCTGGATCCACAAATCAAGGTTCCTTTGTATCCCATGCCTCCTTAATTTCTCAATAATCCTTTCACGGGGTACCTTATCAAATGCCTTGCTGAAATCTGTAGACACTACATCTACTGCTCTAGAAACCTGTGTTTGGGGTTATGAATTATTGAATATATACTTTTTCTAAGAAACACAGAGGGTGTAATTTGTCCTACCATCTGGCTTCACATATCACCTTCAATCTGTCTCCTTCCCCACCCCACCTCCCAACTACCTTTTTATTCAAAAGTAGTCACTAAGCTTCAAGACCTTGGCCCCAATACCCCTTCTGCAACTGGATTCTGGATATCCTCACTTGCAGACTCTAGTCATTTTGGATTGGCAACATCTCCTCCACAACCTCCGTCAGTACAGGTGCATCACAAGGCTGTGTGCTTTGCTCCTGCTCTACTCACTTTATAATTATGACTGTGAGGCTAAGCTCCAATGCGTTATTTAAGTTTTCCTATGACAACACTGTCAAAGGTAGTGATGAATTAGCATACAGGAGGGAGATTGAAAATCTGGCTGAGTGGTGCCACAACAACAACCTCTCATTCAGTGTCACCAAGACCATGGAGCTGATTATTAACTACTGGAGGAAGAAACTGGAGGTCCATGAGTAAACCCTCATTGGGGGCTCAGAGGTAGAGAGGGTTAGCAACTTTCAATTCCTCAGTTATGATTTCAGAGGACCTGTCCTGATCCAAGCACATTAGTGCAATTACGAAGAAACACAGCAGTACCTTTATTTCCTTAGGAGTTTGCAAAGATTCAGCATGACATCTAAAATTTTAACAGTCTTCTAAGGATGTGTGGTGGACAATATATTGACTGGCTGTATCACAGCCTGGTATGGAAACACGAACGCCCTTGAACTGAAAATCCTACAAAAAGGAGCAGATATGACTGTGTCCATCATGGGTGAAGACCACCGAACTATTGACCACGTCTACATGAAACACTGTCACAAGAAAACAGCATCCACTATCATGGCCCACCACCCAGGCCATGCTCTCTTCTTGCTGCTGCCATCAGGAAGAAGGTACAGGAGCCTCAGGACTTGCACCACCAGGTTCAGGAACAGTTTACCAACTTCACCCAACTTCACTTGCCCTAACCTATGGACTCACTTTCAAGTACTCTTCATCTTATGTTCTCGATATTTATTTCTAGTGTATTTATTATTATTATTGCATTTTTTCTTTTGTATTTGAATAGTCTGTTGTCTTTTGCACATTGGTTATCCACCCTGTTGGTGCAGTCTTTCATTATTTCTATTAAGGTTATTGGATTTGATCAATATGCCCACAAGAAAATTAATCTCAGGGTTGTATATGGTGACATATATGTCTTTTGATAATAAATTTACTTTGAACTTTTGTTGATTTTTCCACCGGTCCTGCTGAGTATTTTCAGCATTTTCTGCCCTTGTGAAATATTACAATGTTATTTTAAATAGGAGAAACAAAGTTAGCACTTCAGATCAATGACCTTGCTTTAATCATTTCTTCTTTCGTCCCCACTTTGTTTTTTCAAGTTTCAAAGTTGTTTATTATCTTTCTTCAGTACTCAAGTGTGAAGGAGAACAAAATGATTGATACTCTGGATCTGATGAAGCACAAGAAACATAATTAAGCATAAAAACACAATATACGTACAGTATATCAATGTAAAAACAATAATTTCAAAGGCTATGTGCAAGTAACTGTTTAGTATGCCCGTATATATTGTACTTAAGAGTAGCTTGTAGCCATGAACAAGTCAAGTCAATTTTATTGTATTTAACTATATACATCAATATAACATATATAATCACAAAATGTATATAGAAATGAGACTTTTCTTCAAATCAGACTGTAAAGCACAGTAGTGCACCTAACAGACTGGTTAGCTGTAGAGTGACAAAGGAGTCTCTGAATATAAACTGATTCTGGCAGGAACTCTTCTAGGTAACAGCAAGGCATATGAAAAAGCTGTAGGACAGTGACAGTGTCAGCAACACACACAAAATGCTGGAGGAACTCAACAGGCCAGGCAGCATCTATGAAAGAAAGTAGTCGATGTTTCGGGCCTGGACCCTTCGGCAGGTGTTGCTTGGATTTCCAACGTCTGCAAATTTCCTCTTGTTTGTGACTGTCAGTGTAGGTATGTGGTGTGGAATGTAAGCATGAAGAAGAAGAGTCTTCCATTGGTCTGGGTTGACTATGGATGTTGCTTCCTAGCTGTCTAGTTACATAAGTCTGTCTGGGCAGTAGAATAAGGAGAATAAGCTGTTGCCCGTGTAGCGGGCTCCCCCTCTCCTTGCATCTGATGAACCGAAAGGAACGGGAGAGACCGATACAGTTTGATACCAGCAGCATCGCAGGAGTTGCCAGTCAACATTGAACTCAATGCAGGACTGCCTTAGGGACCAGTTCCGGATTTTTCCCTCGGGGTTTACTCCCAAAGCCTTCCCCTTGAGTGAATATAGCCTCAAGGCAGCGGAGGTTTGAGATCAGAGTCTTCCTTCTCCAATGTAAGTGTAAAGTGGCAGTGTTGCACCTCTTGTCACCAACACCCTCCCTACCTATCCTCCTCACTGCCTTGGTATGGAGGAATAGGTTTTGGTGGTAAGGAGGCATCGCTGGGAAGTCATGACTACTTAGCATAATTAGCAACTTGTGTGAAGTGGTTCATTTTGGTAGGTCAAATATGCCCAAGATGACTGCTTGAGATTAATCGAGCCATTGACAGTTGGCAGAAGGAAATGTCTGTTCTCCATTTTAAGCTGTGTGCACTGTGGAGCTTACATTTATTGAAGAATTTACATTTCTTTAGTAAGTAGCGATACTTTACAATGGATGTGTACAGTTTGAAAACAGGACATTCAGCCCATTGAGCCTGCGCCAACAATCAATCACGTGTTTACGTTAATCCTACATTATTCCCAATTCTCCCTAGATTCTTCAACTCATCCACACTTGGGTCAATTTAATTAGCCAATTAATGTACTGATCACTCTACCTCTTTGGGATTCGGGGAGGAATCCCATGCAGCCGCAGGGAGAACATGCAAATACCGCATTGACAACAGCAGAGGTCAGGATTGAACCAGGATTGCTAGAAATATGAAACAGCATTTCTATCAGCTGCACAACTGTGTCACCCCACCCAAGTGGAAGTACTTCTGCTGGAAGTAATTTTAGAAATTGAGTGGGTAGAAACCCATTGGCTTCAGAATAGAATTATTATTCCTGCTTCACTAAAAAAATGATTCAGTCTACAAAGCTGCATTACTCTGCACCAGATCAACCCAGGTGCCTGTGTTCACCTGAAACTTATGGACTGAAAACTAATCTACAAGCACAGTAACTCATTTGGGATGTTTAGCACAAGGAGTCTTGGTTGTTTCTGCTTATGGCTGTTGAGGTCCTGGGTCCCTTTAACTTCAAGCAAGATTGTGTGGATAGATGCTGGAAACCACAGTCTATCCTTTTACCATCTTCCTGGGGCTTGACATGCAGTGCACATGGTTGCATTTCCATGGCCTGTTCCTATATGGTGCAAGGTGGACAGGACTTTTGGGGATTGATAAAACCTGAGAATGCCTGTACTGTGCGTAAGGTAAACACAAGAAATTCTGCAGATGTTGGAAATCCAGAGTAACACACACAAAATGCTAGAGAAACGCAGCAGGTCAGATAGCATCTATGGAAAGGAATAAAGAGTTGACATTTCATGCCAAGAGCCTTCATCAGAATCATCGATTCTTTATTCCTATCCATAAATGTTGCCTTACCTGCTGAGTTCCTCCGGCACTTTTTGTAAGGTCCATGCAGTTTGAGCCATATTCATCTTTAAGGTCCTTTGTTACTGTGGATCCTGACTTTCTTCCATCAGTCATAATGCTTGTCCTTGGCAGACCTGAGGGATTTGATCCGTGACTCCGTGCGGACATCCCCATTGGTTCTCAAAATTTTTAATATGACTGTGAACCCAATGTCTGCCTTCATCCAAAATAAGCACAAGTTACTGTAGCTTAACTTGCTTTTGTCCTTCAACATGTTTGACAAGGCTGTCAGACTGGGCAATTAAGTTTAATCACAGTAAAGACAGCCAGCCCCAGAGATCTGTTTCATAAATATGCAGTTCTGCCTTGGCTCTTATTTTTAACCTCTTTAAATATTTACATTAAAGAGAATTAACTGCCACAATTTTTTAACTACAACTTTCCAAAATGTTATGAAAGCTAAAATCGTAACCACTATATGGAAGTGCAATGGTATTCAAAAGCTAGAAAAGTATGACTGATTAATTTGACTCATAACCTGGATAATGGAATGGAGATCATGTTGTAAGAGTTTTACTGGAATTCCTCTTTTCTATGTGGAGAGAAGGACTCGTGTTTATAACAGCCAGCACAATATTTTAAGTCATTCCAAAGGACTTAAAAAGCTAAAGCAGTATTTTTTCCCAAAATATTTTAATAGTTTTGATACAATAAACATGACAGCTAAATCCCACTTGCTTCAAAAAGGCAACAATTATACCAGTGCCAAAGAATAATGTGGGCTGCCTTAACAACTATTACCCAGTAGCACTCACATCAACAGTGATGAAATGCTTTGAGAGGTTGGTTATGACTCGACTGAACTCCTGCCTCAGCAAAGACCTGGACCCATTGCAATTTGCCTTTCGCCACAATAGATGCAATCTCAATGGTTCTCCACACGGCTTTCGACCACTTAGATAACACAAACACCTATGTCAGGATGCTGTTTATCGACTGTAGCTCAGCATTTAATACCATCATTCCCTCAATACTGATTGAGAAGTTGAGGAACCTGGGCCTCTGTAACTCCCTCTGTAATTGGATCCTCGACTTCCTAACCGGAAGACCACAGTCTGTGCAGATTGGTGCACATATCCTCCTTGCTGATGATCAACACTGGTGCACCTCAGGGGTGTGTGCTTAGCCCACTGCTCTACTCTCTGTATACACGTGATTGTGTGGCTAAGCATAGCTCAAATACCATCCACAAATTAGCTGACAATACAACCATTCTTGGTAGAATCTCAGGTGGTGACGAGAGGGCATACAGGAGTGAGATATGCCAACTAGTGGAGTGGTGCCGCAACAACAACCTGGCACTCAACATCAGTAAGACGAAAGAGCTAATTGTGGACTTCAGGAAGGGTAAGACGAAGGAATACATACCAATCCTCATAGAGGGATCAGAAGTGGAGAGAGTGAGCAGCTTCAGTTTCCTGGGTGTCGAGATCTAACCTGGTTCCAACATATTGATGTAGTCATAAAGAAGGCAAGACAGCGACTATACTTTATTAGGAGTTTGAAGAGATTGGACATGTCAACAAATACACTCAAAAACTTCTATAGTTGTACCGTGGAGAGCATTCTGACAGGCTGCATCACTGTCTGGTATGGAGGGGCTACTGCACAGGACCGAAAGAAGCTGCAGAAAGTTGTAAATCTAGTCAGTTCCATCTTGGGTACTAGCCTACAAAGTACCCAGGACATCTTTAGGGAGCGGTGTCTCAGAAAGTCAGCGTCCATTACTAAGGACCTCCAGCACCCAGGACATGCCCTTTTCTCACTGTTACCATCAGGTAGGAGGTACAGAAGCCTGAAGGCACACACTCAACGATTCCGGAACAGCTGCTTTCTCTCTGCCATCCGATTCCTAAATGGACGTTGAAGCTTTGGACACTACCTTACTTTTTTAATATACTGTATTCCTGTTTTTGCACATTTTAAAAAATCTATTCAATATACATAATTGATTTACTTGTTTACTTATTGTTATGTTTTTTTCTCTCTCTCTGCTAGATTATGTAATGCATTAAACTGCTGCTGCTAAGTTAACAAATAACCACTTCACATGCAGGTGATAGTAAACCTGATTCTGATATACAGCAAGTTCTCAGTGTATTGCTCCTCTTCAGGTATGGTGAGGAACAATGAATATTTGATCGGGTATCAGAGATAACTGTGAAGAAGTGCCATGGGACTTTTTGTGGTCATTCAGAAAGATCATAGAACATTGAAAAGTATTAGCCCATGATGTTAAGAACAATGATATATAATTGCATTAATCCCTTCTGCTTGCGTGTGGCCTATATCCTGCCTTTCTCTGCATGTTCATGTGTCTATCTAAAAGCCTCTTGAACACTACTATTGTGCCTGCCTCCACCATCACTCCTGACAGCACATTCCAGGCACCCATCACTCTCTGTATAAAAACTTGCCCTGCACTTAATCTTTGAACTTTACCCCCTCATCGTTAATGCACGCCCTCTAGTCTTGGACATTTTGACCTTGGGGGAAAGATAACAGTTGTCTACTCCATCTATGTCTCTCATCATTTTATAAACTGATTTTAGGTCTCCCTTCACCCTCTGCCAATCCAGAGCAAACAACTCAAGTTTATCCAGCTTCTCCTTAAAAGTATGGCTGATTAATTTGACTGATGATACTGAACTGATCACTAAACAAAACCTGTAGACTCACTTTCGAGGACTCTACAACTTGTGTTCCCTGTGTAATTTATTTATTTATTTATTTATTTATTCATTCATTCATTCGTTCTTTTATTTTTTTTCCATATTTTCACAGTTTGTCTTCTTTCGTCATTGGGTCATTGGTTGCTTGTCAGTCTTTGTAGTTTTCCAATGATTCTATTGTGCTTCTTCATTCTGCTAAAAATGTCCACAAGACATGTATATGTACTTCTGATAATAAATTTACTTAGAATTTTGAACTAATTTATTCCCATCTCTGCTTTCTCATAGGATGAAAATGACAATTCTCCAACTTTCAGCCAGTCTTCCTATGTAATGGCAGTCCCTGAAAACATCATCGCAGGTGATTTGCTAGGAGAACATTGCATAGTCGCAAATATGAGAGTAAAGGAAGGTTTGAAGGAGATGTGAATGGCAAGGTTTTTTTTTTACTTAGAGCGGTAGGTGCCTGGAACATGCTGCCAGGAACAATTATGGAAGTAGACACAATAGTGGCACTTAAGCTTTTAGACACGTGAATATACAGGATGGAGAGATATGGGTCTCGTACAGACAGAAAAGGGTTAGATAATTTGCCATTGTGTTTGACGTAGACAATGTGGGCTGAAGGGTCTGTTCTTATGCTGATCTGTTTTATGTTATGACTTGATTTACTGGTTCACAATGAGCTGTCAATGTGTATTCAGCATCAGTTTGAGAGCAAGAAGTTACTAGTTCTGCACTTAGTAACATTGTACTCACAACTACAGAAACAGGTCATTCAGCTAAACTGGTCTGTGCTAGATAGCCTTACGATGTTACAGTTCCCTTACAATTATCCAGTTCTTCCAAACAACATATATCTCAACCACTCTGTGTGGGGACAAGTCCTACACTCTCAGCCAGTAGATAGAGAAATCCCTTGGGTTTATTAGTGATAGCCTCGAATTGTACTTTACCACTAGAGAAACATGATCTGTGGTAAGAGTCTGAGAAGATTCTAAAAATGCACTTACAAATCCATCCTGCAAACTTTTCAAGAGGATAGAATCCCAGTGTCCATTTTCTATCCTGTGGGTCAACACCACTGAAAATCTTCATTTTTGGATTTTATTTACATTGGGGTCCCATGCGCTAAATGTGTACTCTAGCATATTGTAAGGTAGACAGAAACATTTTAAGCAGTATCAGTATTGGCATGTCGGAAAATGCATTGACCATTCATATACAACATGATCTCAAGCAGGTTGCACAATTTAGTAAATTGATGTTAATACAGTGAAGCACAACATTTCCCTGGATATTTTGTAATATATCCATGTGGATGGAGCTTTAAACAAAATTTAAATGTTAATACTGCTGACAATACTGCACAATCCTTTTTACTTCCCTGAAGTGTCAGCTTAAATTAAGTGGGTAAGTCATAAATTGCAGAGACACAATTCTCACCCTGAAGCAAGAGTTAAGTCAGTAATTGAATCCAACAACTCTTGTTCCTTTTGATTTTGGATGGTGGACACCTCTATCATCCTGGGATGATAATCACATGGTCCAAGTTGCTGGTTGTTGAATATCATTAAGACGTACACATTTGATCTCCTTACATAGAATTTCTAGGAGAGGAGCAGGATATTCAGACTATTTTAGGTTTACTTTACACAAACCTTCACAACCCCTCCCATTCTCTCACTCCATCAGTTCACTGTATCCCTTATCCTCATTGATTTACCAAGCCTTCCCTTAAATACTTATGGCATGATTAAATGCATGAAGTTACATCAAAGTTGAGAAAGGCACGTTCCTTTGTTTACTGTGGATAATCTTTGTGATGCCAATGAGCTTCCACTCAGAGGTTTCTATGTTGGGCAGTGCCTGTACCAAGTGGGGTAGTAAACATAGATGTGCATTTCTGTTGCATCCTCCACATCCCCTTCATGATGCCAGGGTCCGGGATGTTTCTGATCGCGTCCGAGATATCCTGCGGTGGGAGGGAGAACAGCCAGAGGTCGTGGTACATATTGGTACCAATGACATAGGTAGGAAAAGGGAAGAGGTCCTGAAAGAAGACTACAGGGCGTTAAGGAAGGAAGTTGAAAAGCAGGACCTCAAAGGTAGTAATCTCGGGATCACTGCCTGTGCCATGCGACAGTGAGAATAGGAATAGAATGAGGTGGAGGATAAATGCGTGGCTGAGGGAATGGAGCAGGGGGCAGGGATTCAGATTTCTGGAGCATTGTGACCTCTTTTGGGGCGGGTGTAACCTGTACAAAAAGGACGGGTTGCACTTGAATCCCAGGAAGACCAATATTCTGGTGGGCAGGTTTGATAGAGCTGTTGGGGAGGGTTTAAACTAGTTTGGCAGGGGGGTGGGAATCAGAATGCGAGTGCAGGGATTAAGGTAGAAGGACAAGGGCATGATGCTAAGAGTTTGGAGTTGATGAGGGAAGGACAGGCAGGGGGCAGAACATAATTGTAGCCAGTTAAAGGGGTTGAAATGTGTCTATTTCAATGCTAGAAGTATTAGGAACAAGGAGGATGAACTTACATGGATTAGTACGTGGAACTACAATGTTGTGGCCGTTACTGAAACTTGGTTGAAGGAAGGGCAGGATTGGATGATGCAAGTCGAGGGGTTCAGGTGTTTTAAAAGGAATGGGATGGGAGGTAGAAAAGGGGGGGAGTGGCATTGCTGGTCAGGGATAGTATCACGGCGATAGAAAGGGAGGACGCTGCAGAAGGAGTGTCCATGGAGTCAGTCTGGGTGGAAGTCAGAAATAGGAAAGGATCAATCACTGTGCTGGGAGTAGTCTATAGGCCCCCAAATAGCCCTTGGGACACCAAGGAGCAGATAAGCAGGCAGATTTTAGAATGGAGCAGGAAATACAGGGTAGTAGTTATGGGTTATTTCAACTTCCCTCATATTGACTGGCACCTCCTGAGTTCAAGGGGGATAGATAGGGCTGAATTTGTCAGGTGTATTCAAGAAGGATTCCTGACACAGTATGTTGACCGGCTGACGAGAGGAGAGGCTATACTGGATCTAGTTCAGGGTAATGAACCTGGTCAGGTGACAGACCTCTTGGTGGGGGAACATTTTGGTGAGAGTGACCACAACTCCCTTAACTTCAGCGTAGCTATGGAAAGGGATAAAGTCAGACGAAATGGTAAAGTGCTTAACTGGGGAGGGGCTAACTTTGAAGGAATGAGGCAGGAACTAGCGAGAGTAAACTGGAAACAGATGTTCGAAGGGGAAAGCACAGAAGTAATGTGGGAGAAGTTTAGGGACCACTTGAGCTGGGTTCAGGATAGGTTTGTCCCACTGAGGCAAGGAAAAAATGGTAGGAAAAGAGAACCGTGGCTGACGAAACATGTGAGGCAATTTGTCAAGAGGAAAAAGGAAGCATATGTTAGATATAAGAAGCAGGAAGTAGGAGGGGCTTATGAGAAGTATAGGGTAGCCAGGAAAGAGCTAAAGAAAGGACTTAGGAGAGCTCGAAGGGTGCATGAGAAGGCCTTGACATGTAAGATTAAGGAGAACCCCAAGGCGTTCTATGCGTATGTGAAGAATAGGAGGATGACGAGAACGAAGGTGGGACCGCTAAAGGATAAAGAGGGCAATGTGTGCCTGGAGGCGGAGGAGGTTGGGGAGGTCTTAAATGAATACTTTGTTTCAGTGTTCACAAGTGAAAAGGACCTTGATCAGGATGAGGTCGAAGTAGAGTGGGCCTGTGTGCTGGACAATGTGGAGATTAGGGAAGAAGAAGTGCTGGATCTTCTTAAAAACATTAAGATTGATAAATCCCCAGGGCTGGTTATGATACACCCCAAGTTGTTGTGGAAATTGAGAGAAGAGATTGCAGGAGCATTAGCCATGATCTTTGAATCCTCTTTGGCTGCAGGGGAAGTGCCAGAGGACTGGAGAATGGCAAATGTAGTTCCCTTGTTTAAAAAAGGTAATGGGGAAAAACCTGGGAACAATAGACCGGTGAGTCTTACATCAGTGGTATGCAAACTACTGGAAAGGATTCTTAAGGATAGGATCTATGAGCATTTGGAGAAGTACAGTCTACTCATGGATAGTCAACATGGCTTTGTGAAGAGAAGATCATGGCTCACGAGCCTGATTGAGTTTTTTGAAGAGGTAACAAAAGAAATTGATGAGGGTAGGGCAGTGGATGTGGTCTACATGGACCTTAGCAAAGCATTTGACAAGGTCCCTCATGAGAGACTCATCCAGAAAGTCATGAGTCATGGGATCAGTGGAACCTTGGCTGTTTGGATAAAAAATTGCTTAAAGGAAGAAAGCAGAGGGTAGTTGTGGAAGGAAAGTATTCTGCCTGGAGGTCAGTGACTAGTGGAGTGCGGCAGGGATCTATTCTGGGACCCCTGCTATTTGTGATTTTTATAAATGACCTGGATGTAGAGGTGGAAGGACGGGTGATTAAGTTTGCGGATGACACGAAGATTGGAGGAGTTGTGGATGGAGCTATAGGTGGTCAAAGGTTACAAGAGGATATAGACAGGCTGCAGAGTTGGGCAGAAAAATGGCAGATGGAGTTCAATCCGGACAAGTGTAAGGTGATGCATTTTGGAAGGACAAACCAGAAGACTGAGTACAGGATTAATGCTCAGTTACTTAAGAGTGTGGATGAACAAAGGGACCTTGGGGTTCAAATCCATACATCCCTCAAGGTCGCTGCACAGGTTGGTAGGGTAGTTAAGAAGGCCTATGGGATGCTAGGCTTCATTAACAGGGGGACTGAGTTCAAGAGTAGAGAGGTCATGTTGCAACTCTACAAATCTCTGGTGAGACCGCACTTAGAGTATTATGTTCAGTTCTGGTCACCTCATTATAGGAAGGATGTGGATGCTATGGAGAGGGTGCAGAGGAGATTTACCAGGATGTTGCCTGGATTGGAGAACAAGTCATATGAAGCAAGGTTAGCAGAGCTGGGACTTTACTCTTTGGAGCGTAGAAGAATGAGAAGGGACTTGATAGAGGTCTACAAGATTATGAGAGGCATAGATAGGGTGGATAGTCAGTACCTGTTTCCCAGGGCACCAATAGCAAACACCAGAGGGCACATGTACAAAATTAAGGGAGGGAAGTTTAGGGGAGACATCAGGGGTAAGTTTTTTACACAGAGGGTTGTGAGTGCCTGGAATGACTTGCCAGGGATGGTGGTGGAGACTAAAACATTAGGGGTATTTAAGAGCCTCTTGGACAGGCACATGGATGAAAGAAAATTGGAGGGTTATGGGATAGTGTGGGTTTAGTACTTTTTTTTTTAAAAGGGATTATATGGGTCAGCACAACATGGAGGGCTGAAGGGCCTGTACTGTGCTGTAGTGTTCTATGGTTCTATGTTCCAAAGAAAATTACACCCCATAATGTTGTCTCCATCTTTAGAAAAAGAAACGCAGCAGCCTTTGTGTGCAGAGAATGCTTTGACAATGTGGTAATGAACTGATGATGTACAGTATGTCATTGATGTTATTAGAGAGATAAATATTGACCAGAGCTTTAGGAAGATGATCTCTGCTCATCTTCAGGGAGTTTGGTAGTGTAGCAACTAGTGTAATGCTATTACAGCACCGACGACCTGGGTTCAGTTTCTATAAGAAGTTTTGTATGTCCTCACATGAGTTTCCTGTGGGTGTTTTGTTTTCCTCCCACATTCCAAAGATATATGGGCCAGTAGATTAATTGGCAATGGTCTTTAACTGTGCTGATCTCTACATAAATTAAAATAATGCTCTGGATTCTTTGATGTTCACTTTGAGTCAGGAAAGTAGGAATGGTGAAATCAGTTATTTTGTTTAAATTCCTGAGATGTTTTCTTATTCCATATTTTCCTCAAGCCACTACCCAAAGAAGGGAGGTGTCTCATTAAAAACCCTGCCCTTTCCAGAAGAGTAGATTTGGGAGCAATGCCCACTGAAGGCCTAACTCCCATCCACTTCATTTGGAACTTGATTGTATTGAGACATAACTGGTGGCATGAAGTTCCATCCCAGCACACAGCCAGCAGAGATTCTGGAATATTCAAAACCTTGATGTAAATTTCAGGAAGATAATGCATTTGAGATTACTTGGAGATTTTAAGTAGAGCAAAGGCAACATAGTTCCTGCAGGTGCTGAAAATCACCCCTTTTCTTCTCCTCTCCTGTTTCCTCGCTCCTTCCTTTTCTTCCATGGTTCACTGTCCTCTCTTATTAGTTTCCTTCTTCTTCAGCCAGTTATTTCTTCCATCTATCCCCTCCCAGCTTCTTTCTTCATCCCTTTTTCCCTCCCACCTGGCTTCACCTATTACCTGCTAGCTTGTACTCCTCCCCACCCACCCCCCACCTTCTTAACTCTATGGCACAGTAAATAAATATAGAGGAAAAATACTTGAGTAACATTAAGGATATGTATATATATGTCTATTAAACAGTTAAGTTAAAATAAGTAGTGCAAAATAACAGAAATGAAATAGTAGTGAGGTACAGTAGTGTTCATGGGTTTTTGGAAAAAGGATGGTAGAGGGGAAGAAGATGTTCCTGAATCACTAAGTGTGTGTCTTCGTGCTTCTGTACCTCCTTCCTGGCAGTAACTGTGTGAAGAGGGCATGTCCTGGGTGGTGGGGATCCTTAATGATGGACACCGTCTTCCGAAGGCACTGCTCCTTGAAGATGTCTTGGATAATACGGGGCTGATACCCATGATAGAGCTGACTAATTTTACAAATTTCTGCAAATTATTTTGATCTTCTCCAGTAGCTACACCTCCCCTCCCCCCATACCAGATGGGAAGGATGCTCTCCATGGTACATTTGTAGAATTTTTCGAGTGTTTTAGTTGACAAATCGAATCTCCTCAAATTCCTAATGAAATACAGCCCCAATAATCATGAGTGTTAGCAAGACCGCTGGAAATTGGCCATTCCCTGTGTTGTTCCTATACTACTATGTGACTCCAGTCTGTTTCTCTTTCACAGGAGCCACAGTATTATTCGTTACAGCATCTGATTTGGACCAGTCTCGGGAGTATGGGCAGGAGTCAATAATCTACTCTCTGGAGGGGTCCTCACTGTTTCGGATCAACACTCGATCAGGTAGAGTGTCTGCCCCTTCATTGGAAGTGACTATTCAAGATCAGTCACTCAAGATCTTCACGAGCAGTATTAATTATGTAACTAATAAACAATCACAGGCTAACACGAAGGAGTACTAAGAACCTCAACAGAAATGGGAGGAAACCCCTTTTCATTATAGCTAATGAACTCTGAATCCCTTTTGAGATTCTGTCACTAACAAACATACCAATGATCATATAGCCATTTCCTCCAGCCTAAAGAAAGCATCTCTATGTTAGTAATGGATGAATGGGTTGGGAATTAGCTGTTGAAAGGCAACCGTCTGGATACAGGCGGGGAGGATACTGTGTGCCTGTGTCCTCTTGCTTGCTCAGAGCTGAGTTTTGTTTCCCAGGGCAAGCCACAAGGCTGCTGCGTGAAATAACTCTTCCTCTCAGACTCTGAGCCACCAGGCAGGCGGAGGGGACCTCAGAAGTGCAGAAAAGTAGCTTTCAGATAATACAAAGCCTTGCAGTGTTTCACAAGCCAATGAACTTACAGGAAAGAAAAAGCATAGTTTCCACGCTCAATTCCAATAAATAACAAGCTGATTTTATTTCTGATATATTGGTACTTGAAAGGCTGTCAATATATGACAGAGATTTCTAGCTGAGTGCATCCATTAAAATATTGGAAATAATTACAGCAAATATTTAAATCAATCATGTTATACTGGGATTTTGCAACACTGGTTTAGAATCCTGTAGATATAAAATTTAACCAGACCTGAGTCCAACAACTTGTAATTTTAAGACCATATGATCTGGAAACATAGAAACATTGAAAACCTACAGCACAATACAGGCCCTTCACCCAGAAAGTTGTGCTGAACATGTTCCTACCTTAGAAATTACTAGACCTCCCCATATCGGTCTATTTTTCTAAACTCCATATACCTATCCAAAAGTCTCTTAAAAGACCCTATCGTTTCTCCCTCCACCACCGTTGGCAGCAGCCTATTCCACTCACTTACCACTCTCTGAGTAAAAAACTTACCCCTGACATCATCTCTATACCTACTCCCCAGAACCTTAAGCCTGTGTCCTCTTGTGGTAACCATTTCAGCCCTGGGAAAAAAAGCCTCTAACTATCCAAACGATCGATGCCTCTCATAATCTTATACACCTCCATCAGGTCACCTCTCATCCTCCATCACTCCAAGGAGAAAAGGCCAAGTTCACTCAACCTGTTTTCATAAGGCATGCTCCCCAATCCAGGCAACATCCTTGTAAATCTCCTCTGCACCCTTTCTATGGCTTCCACATCCTTCCTGTAGTGAGGCAACCAGAATTGAGCACAGTACTCCAAGTGGGGGCTGACCAGGGTCCTATACAGCTGCAACATTACCTCTTGGCTCCTAAATTCAATTCCATGATTGATGAAGGCCAATGCCCCGTATGCCTTCTTAACCACAGAGTCAACCTACGCAGCTGCTTTGAGTGTCTTATGGACTCAGACCCCAAGATCCCTCTGATCTTCCACACTGCCAAGAGTCTTACCATTAATACTATATTCTGCCATCATATTTGACCTACCAAAAAGAACCACTTCACACTTACCTGGGTTGAACTCCATCTGCCACTTCTGAGCCCAGTTTTGCATCATATCAATGTCCTCCTGTAACCTCTGACAGCCCTCCACACTATCCGCAACACCTCCAACTTCTGTATCAACAGCAAACTTACTAACCCATTCCTCCACTTCCTCATCCAGGTCATTTATAAAAATCACGAAGAGTAAGGGTCCCAGAACAGATCCCTGAGGCACACCACTGCTCATCAACCTCCATGCAGAATATGACCAATCTACAACCACTCTTTGCCTTCTGTGGGCAAGCCAGTTCTGGATCCACAAAGCAATGTCCCCTTGGATCCCATGCCTCCTTACTTTCCCAATAAGCCTTGCATGGGGTACCTTATCAAATGCCTTGCAGAAATCCATATACACTGCATCTACTGCTCTTCCTTCATCAATGTGTTGAGTCAATAGGAGTTTCATCAATAGGAGCAGAGTTAGACCAATCGACCCACTGAGTCTTCTCCAGTTAATCATTGGTGATTTTTTAAAAACTCTTTTCAACCATTTTCTTCCTGAAATCTTTAATCCCCTTACCAGTCAAGAACATTAGTCTCTTCCTTAAATGCACCCAATCAGAATCAGGTTTATTATCACCAACATGTGAAGTGAAATTTGTTAACATAGCAGCAGCAGTTCAATGCAATACGTAATCTAGCAGAGAAAAAAATGATAAATAACATAAAATAATAATACATAAACAAGTAGATCAATTATGTATATTGAATAGATTTTAAAAACTGTACAGAAATATTGTATATTAAAACAAAAAGTGAGGTGGTGTCCAAAGATTCCATGTCCATTTAGGAATCAATGACCTGGCGTCCTCAGCCCCCCATGACAATGAATTCCAAACATTCATCACCTTCAGCCTGAAGAAATACCTCCTCATCTCTGTCATAAAGGGATGTCTCTTTGTTCCCAAGACTGTGCTCTCAGATCCTAGACATTTCTGCAAATGGAAAGAGCCACTCCACATCCACTCAATCCATTTTCTCCATAAACAACCTGAGAATTCTCAGTTATTGCTGTAAATGAATTGAGCATGCCGTAGATTTATTTGAGGATGAAACACCAAACAATTGATTAAAAACAGAGAATGCTTGCAGTGATGCTGAACAAATCCTCCTGCAATGAGCCAATCTGACCCAACTTTAAATATTTATTGGTTTACTATTATTGTCGTCAAATGTACCAAGATGCAGTGAAAAACTTGTCTTGTATACAGTTCATACAGATCAATTCTGGACCTGACACTTAAGAGTCAGTTCCAGTGGGCTTGGTTTGTAATGTGAATTTGCAGGAGGCAGAAAGAGTAATTGCTCCTTAATTAGCCTTAGAGTGTCCATATTTATGACATTTAAAAGAAAGATGAAGCCACACAAAATTGGACCTATTTCGATAAGATAGATAGATACTTTATTCATCCCCATGGGAAAATTCAACATTTTTTCCAATGTCCCATACACTTATTGTGGCAAAACTAATTACAAACAATACTTAACTCAGTATAAATATGATATGCATCTAAAATCACCCTCTCAAAAAGCATTAATAAATAGCTTTTAAAAGGTTCTTAAATAGTTTACTAAAAGATGCTTCTGTTATTAAAATAAAGAGCCAGGAGTTGGACTTTCAGTCCCTTGAGCCTGATCTTGTAATCAATTAGATCTTGACCCATCTATCTCTGCTTGCCTAGTTTCCTTTTCACTTTGCCAAAGATGCTTGTTTACCATTTGTAATTAATGCACTGACATTATTGCCGCCGGAGTGTGATTATAATGATTCTGTCCATCTTCTTGCAGGAGAAATAACAACGACTTCACTGCTGGACAGAGAGACCAAATTTGAGTACATCTTGATTGTCAGAGCAGTAGACGGCGGAGTAGGGAACAACCAGAAGACAGGAATAGCCACAGTGAGTAATGTTGCCATTCAATCCCAAAGGCAGAATACGACTCTTGTGATGGGTGTCTCCCCTGATACAGATCTCTTTATATAACTAATGGCCGTGTTTGTTCCACTGTCAGCTCCTGGCGGACAGATCTCATTTAGCTGACAGCAGCCTCAAAGGCCAGTAATCAGGGTGGGTGATTGACTGAGTCTTCAACATGGACAGGCTTTGTGATGCTGATGCACTTCTGATCAGAGGCTTGTACATCGAGGGGATGCCGATGCTTAGATAAAAACAGACTGGCATTCCCGTAGAAGCTTTCTCACCCCTTTCAGGTTGTCCCAAAAAAGCTTTGCATTCAGTAGCATATGTAGCTCCCACCTTCAAGTAGGAGTGTTGGCAATGATTATGTGCAGAGGAAACTCTCTCAAGCAACAGTGTGATAATAATCAGGTGATTTTTTTTATTGATTGATTTAGGCAGAAAAAAATTAGTGCTGATCTTCAAAATAGAAGTTTACAGACCTAGTGCTAGAAAATAGGTTTGAATAAGTAACTACATGATGGTCAGCATGGAGACGGGAAGCCTGTTCATAATGTGTTATTCTATGGATTTCGGTGTCTGGGAGTTGCATCTCATTGAAAATGGTGGTATTTTGAAAGGATAATTTGTTCATTGTGGGGGCTGGTGAGGTGGGATGAGAGAATACTATTGTTCTTCTGGTACCATTAGCTATCTGAACTTTCAGACTGTTTCTTAAACCCATTTAAAAACTAAACTTGTCTACAATGATCCCACCACTAACAACACAAAATGAGGATGACTTCATGAAATGTAGTTACTGTAATTAAGAGGACAAAACTTGTTGAGCAATCTACCTCGTTATGACCTTGCACATTACGGTCTACCTGCACTGTACTTTCTCTGTAACTCTAACACTTCATTCTTCATCCTGTTATTGCTTAACCATTATACTTCCTCAGTGCACTGTTGTAATTAATTGATCTGCATGAACGGTATGCAAGACAAGTTTTCCACTGTACCTCAGTACATGTTGCAGTAATAAACCAATTTACCAAATGATTAGCTGGCAAATTAATCTACTTATTGCGTTGATTGAGGGCAATGTGGTGGCCAGGGTGTCAGATAAATTCTGTGCACTTTTCAATTGTCATGTGAGATGTTGATATACATGCTTCAGGTTTAGTTATGCTGCATTCCCTGAGGTCTTACTGAGCTGTAAACCAAGATTCAGTGTTTACATTCTTCACATCAGGATTAAACCCTTAACCTATCATGCTGGGTTGAACGTCAAGCTAGCAACTCAGTCTCATAAACAACGGTCAAATGCTACGGAAATGGCAAAAAATGTGGATTGACGCGTCACATGGCGCAAAACGGAACAACAACAATTATCAGAGGTAGCACTAAGGAATTTGATGAGCATTAATTTCACTTCAGTATTGAAGTAATTCCTTACTTAGTTTCATCCCGGGGTGTAGTGGGATTATGATTGAATAGGGAACTAAATGAGTGAATTATTAAAATCTCTGGTCATCTGTACTTAATATTTTAGCTAGGTGGTTGCAGCTGAGTTCTGAGGTTAGCTGAGCCTGAGTGAAAATGCTGGGCTGCCAATTGAGCTCCAGAGATCAGGAACAGCTCCTCTCATTAGCAACTCACTGTAAGCTCTTGTGAAGTACTAAGGAATGCTGTGATCCCAGCAGTACTCTCAGGAGATGTAGATATAAAAGTTCCCTCTGAGCCATTCTGAAGAAGAGCAAGCAAGTGTTCAGTGCCCTGACCAATTATATCACTCTATCAGGATTACCAAGACAGGTTATCTGATCATGGTCATATGGCACTGCTGTTTATTGAAGCTTTCTGTGCATAAATGGGCTGCAGTGCTAGGCAGGTAAAAGATACTAAAGATTGCAAGTCTGTAGTTTACTCTGATTCGTTCCAAATATCCTCCCTAAAATATTTGCACGTGGAATTGGTGCCCAACAAGTTTGGCTCTGCGTGTTGGGGTCAGATTGGGTATATATTTTTTCTGAAACTTTCAGGTTGAATTGGGCCATGCAGTGTCACTTGGCTTAGTGCATTGCCCAGGTCAGGAATACTAAAGACTGAAGAAGATATATATACCTTGTTAATCCAGGCAATGTCCGAGCTGGCATGGCTCTTCTTGTTGTTCTCACTCTCATCCAGAGGTTTTTGTGAGCAGATGTAGCATAAGTGTGAGGGGTTCAGCCCAAGACCGTTACTGCAACCTGAACCCAGACCCCTACACCATGGAGCCAGGAGGCTTCCCAGTATCAGCCTCCGTAGTTCGAGTGGCAGCTGCACAGGTAACTCCTCTGACTACCAACTGACTGTGTCTGTTGGCTGGAGGGTGGCGGAGGCTGGTTCACCCCTCTGAGCAGCGAGCAACCAGGTCCGTCAAGCCGAAGAGTGGGAGCAGCTGGTTCTCCCCCTCTGAGCACCAACTGACCAAGTCCAGAGCACAGGACAAGCTACTGCATGGGAGGTACCGCCAGATATCAGAAGTGGCTGACATAACAAAAAATCCAACCAGTGGCTTGAACTTCTACTAAAAGTTTTTTTAGTTATATAAAGAATAAAAGGGAGGTGAGAGTTGATATTGGACCACTGGAAAATGATACTGCTGAGGTAGTAATGGGGGACAAGGAAATTGCAGGTAAACTTAATAAGTACTTTGCTTCAGTCTTTACTCTGGAAGACACTAGCTGTATGCCAGAGGTCTGTTGAGTGCCAGGGAGCAGGAGTGAGTGCTATTGCTATTAGAAAGGGAAAAGTGCTAGGCAAAGGTCTTAAGGTGGATAAGTCACTAAAGGTGGACTATATCCCAAAGTCCTGAGAGAGATTGCTGAAGAGATAACAGATGTATTGGTCATGATCTTTCAAGAATCACTTGATTCTGGCATGGTCCTGGAGGACTGGAAAATTGTAAATGTCACTGCACTCTTTAAGAAAAGACGAAGACAAAAGAGAGGAAATTAAAGGCCAGTTAGCCTAACCTCAGTGGTTGGGAAAGTGTTGGAATCCATTATTAAGGATGAGGTTTCAGGGTACTTGGAGACTAATGATAAATTAAGTCAAAGTCAGCAAGGCTTCTGCAAAGGGAAATCTTTCTTGACAAATCTGTTAGAATTCTTCGAGGAAGTAAGAAGCAGGGTGGACAAAGGAGAGGGATTGGATGTTATTTACTTAGATTTTCAGAAGGCATTTGATAAGGTGCTTAACAAGTTAAAATCCAATGGTTTACAGGAAATATACTGGCGTGAATAGAGGAATGGCTGACAGGCAGGAGGCAGCAAGTGGGAATAAAGGTGACCTTTTCTGGTTGGCTGCCAGTGACTAGTGGTGTTCCTCAGGGGTCACTATTGAGACTGCTATTTTTCACATTGTTTACCAGTTATTTAGATAGTGGAATTGAAGTTTTGTGGCAAACTTTGCGAATGATACAAAAATAGGTGAAAGTTTAGGTAGTGCTAAGGAAGCAGTGCGATTGCAGCCGGACTTAGACAAATTGGATGAATGGGCAAAAAAGTAGCAGGTGAAGTACAATATTGGGAAATGTATGATAATGCATTTTGGTAACAGGAACAATATTACAGACTATTATCTAAATAGGGGAAAAAATTCAAACATCACAGGAGCAAAGGGAATTAGGAATCCTCATGCAAGACTTCCAGGAGATTAACTCGCAAGTTGGGTCTGTGGTAAAGAAGGCAAATGCAATGTTGGCATTTATTTCAAAGGGAATAGAATATGAAAGCAAGGGGATAGTGCTGAAGCTTTATAAGACACTAGTAAGGCCCCCACTTGGAGTCTTGTCAACAGTTTTACACCCCTTATCTTGAAAGGATATATTGTCATTGGAGAGAGTCCAGAGGAAATTCATGAGGATGATTCCAGGAATGAAGGGGTAAGCAAATGAGAGTTTGGCAGCTTTGGGCCTGTATTCATTGGAATTTAGAAGAATGTGTGGGGATCTCAATGAAACCTACTGAATGTTGAAAGGACTAGATAGAGTGGATGTAAAGAGGAATTTTGGGGGGAGGTGATATCAGAACTAGACGGCGCCATAGCCTCAAAATTGTTGCTTTGTGTGTGTGTGTGTGTGTATAGGAAAATGTTTTACATCCTTTGCTTCAGACTGTCTAGGGTTGGATTAGTGCTCTGCATGGAATACAGTTCCTTCTTTCTGTACCTGGCCCACAGTCACCTAGTTATCTGATGTTGGTCAGGTGTTTGGTTTAAGTAAGGACACCATTGACAGGTCCAGGGTCCAATCTGGCCAGAAACATGAATCTCTAGAAAAATGCCCCCAGAGCAAAAATTCCATCTTATTCCGCCTGTACTCATGGCCAAGTGGAGTGATTAGAGTCACATAATCAGTCCATCACAGTTTTTAAAAAGGCATTGTCAATTATTCCCCTTAGTCATTCACTGTCCAAAGTCAACACTGCAAACCTTTTTCTCTATTTTATCTTTGCCTGTGATGATAAGGGTGTTGTCAGTCGTCCTCTGCTATAGACCAAAGGAAGTTAAATTACTCCCCACCCCAATCTGTGTTCCTTCAGTCTTCTGTCCAAAGCTTGCCAACAGTTTTCCTTCAGCTGTTGAGCAAGATGATTTTCCCATTCTCTGCTGTCAGATGAGGGCCAGGACTAAAAGTGAACTTGGGCATCACATAAGCAATTATGAGCTTGGATTTTATTCAGTCAGCCCTGTCGTTGGACTGGACCCCCCCTCCCCCCCACCCCCGGCCTTGCAAAGACTGAAGAAGGTTTTTGATGATTTAGGGGACAATGATTACAGTTATTTTGATGACATTGGGGCTCTTGGATAAAACTAAACAAAGAGTTGTTCTTTCCAGGAGGGAAGGTAAGGCTCTGGTCAAGGATGCACCAGAACTCCATCTAGGCGGTTACTGCCTCGTGCATTTTTGCAGCAACTTATCACTTGTCTTGGATACATCCACACATCTACAATTAATTACTTTGAACTGCTTTGTAGCTGTGTAAACCCATCCATTCCATATTACTGGAAAGCCAAGGGTGAGAGAGACTGAGAAAAATTAAATGCAGAGTTGCTTTATGAGGGAAAACTGTGCAGAGTGGTCCTGAACTCTGGAGATCTGAAGAATGAGCAGTGATCACATTTATGGGGATAATAAGGTAGATAATGTAAGACTGTTTTCTCGATTAAGGAGTGTAGACCTAAGGCACGGATAAGGACTGTGAGATCAATAATATCAGTATCTCCAAGGCTGACTTAGATTTTTAGAGGAACCAACAAATAAGGGAATCATGCAGGAAAATGAAACTTCTGACAAGCAGATGAACCATGATCTTTTCGAACAACAGAGGAAACTCCAGGGTAATATTGACTTCTAGTTCTTATGTTCATATCTACCAGGGCCCAGTGGACAGCTATTTCACCCCAGTTGACCTCAGATGTTGGAAATATGAAATTAAACAGAATGCAGGAAATACTCAGCAGTTCAGCCAGTGTCTATAGAGTGAGAGAAAGTCAATGGTCTTTCATTAGTATTTGAGAAAAATTAGAGAACAATATGTTTTTAAATTACAGAGGAGGAGGAGGAGGAGTGAAGAGTCACACATTCATGGACGTCTGCCCACTTGTAAGTGGTTGTCAAACTGAAGCCCCTTGGATTGGTACAAAAGATTCCATAAGATTGCCTCGGAAAGGAAGGGCACTATCTCAGTGGCCTGATAGCATTTATCCCTAGTAGTCTGCTTAAAGATGGATTGCTAAAGTAATCAGATAATAATTCTTCATTGCATGTGATGTGCCTTGGAATATTCTGAAAGGATATGTGATTTTTCTTATACAATTTAACTGTGTCACTCATAACACAAGGCGATGCAGCTGTCACTGTGGGCATGACACAGCTGGGAGATTAACCTGTCAGTTATATAGTCATAGGAATTCATGGCACAGAAGGAGGCATAAGAGGAAAGTACGCATCGCATCAAAAGAAAGTGTTGGTCGAGGAATGAATGTGGATCGACAAAGACTTGACTAGGATCTTATTTAAATAATGCAACACATTTTTAATAGTCAACACAGGAAACTGAGTGGATGATTTAATCCTCTGACTGACAATTCCTTCAGTGTAACATTGGGGGCGCCCAGCAGGACTGCATTCTGTCAACAGTCTCCACATAAAGTCCAGTGACAGGTTCAATGCCCGCTGGCACTCTGTTTAGTTACAGATTCACAATAAATCTAGAACACTCTGTCTGGGTGACTGATCTTCTGTGAGATCTGCTGGCGACAATATCACAACTTGTAGACCTGTTGCCTTTCAACTCCATGACCTTTGAAGTTCAAAGTAAATTTGTTATCAAAGAATATATACAGTATGTCACCATATGCTGCCCTGAAATTCATTTTCTCTTGGGCATTCACAGTGGATACCAAAAAAAACCAGAATGAAATCAATGAAAAACTGACAACCAATGCGCAAAAGAAAACAAGTCGTGCAAACACAAAAAAGGGTAGATAGATAGATAAATAAATAAATAATATTAAGAGCATGAGTCCTTGAAAGTGAATCCATAGATTTTGGAATCACTTCAGTGTTGAGGTGACTGAAGTTATCCATATTGTTTCAGGAGCCTAATAGTTGAAAGGTAATAACTGTTCCTGAATCTGGTGCTTTCTGTGTCAGATTTCCATGTTCTCCCTGTGATTGTACAGATTTTACCCAGATGCATTTTTCTCCAATGTCCCAGTACTGTGCAGGTTGATAGGTTAAATAATCACTGTAAATTTTACCTGGTGAAGGGGAATGGTTGAATCAGGGGGACTTCATGGGAATATGGAGAGAATGAAATGGGATTAATGTGAATGGATGCATAATGTTTGTCAAGAATGCCGTGAGCCAAAAGGCTTATTTCTCTGTTGTGTTACTCTGTGACTCTAAGCCCCATACAACCAAATGTGCTGTAAAACAAACAAGCAATTAATAGGAAGACCAATCCTTAGCTCATTTCACACAGCACACTCCAAAAACAGCAATACTGTAACCAAAAGGAAGAGTTTTGGATGACCCGAAATTTATGCTCAAGAAGGAATATTTGTCTAAAGAGAATAAACTGGTGCTAGGGGATGCCAAGGTTGAAATACTGTAGTTGGTTGTCCTGGAATATTGTCTACAACACAATATGAGGCCAAGATTGCAAACCATCTCAGTGAGTTGCCAAAGGGAGGGATGGAGCAGGTGGTTGGAGGCCAGCACCTCAGGAATATTGTAAATAATGGGCAAGAAAATGAAGTCTTTTTCTCTTTCTTCCAATCCATAAGCTCCTTTTACTCCTGTTCCTTTATTTGAGGCAACTTAAATCAAGTGGAACATATATTGGTTTGAAAGGGGCTCAGGTTCATAAATTCTACCCAAATAAGATTTCAGAAAAGAACAGTATAATTTATTCTAAAGGAATTGTCACTTTCTAGTAGCTAACACATGGAATATTTAAGGCATTTTCTGAATTGTTTCAGGTGAACATAACTCTGCTTGACATTAATGACAATCGCCCAGTTTGGAAGGATGAACCATACTTGGTAAATGTGGTTGAAATGTCACCAGCTGACACAGATGTCATCACTGTAAGTACCTTACTACTGCTACAAATGTCTAAATCTGTACACAACTACAATCACAGTTAATTTAAGACAAAAATGGTGGATAGGCTCAGCAGATGGAACAGTGTGAAGAGAAAAAGAGCTAATGATCTTTAATCTTCTCTCATTCTCACTCTTTCATACTTTTTCAATCTCTTGCTCTACCTCTATCATTCTATTGCTCTCTCTCACTCTTGTACTCTTGTCACTCTCACTCACTCTCTACAGATGCTTCCTCACCCGCTGAACATTTCCACCTTGTTCATTTTTTATTCCTGACACCCCACCAATTGTTTTCAGTGCAACCACAGATCTGTGTTGAAATTGTTTTGTTGTTGCTGCCTATGGTGTGCTATGTTAGCACCAGAATGTGTGATGACGCTTGCGGGCTGCCCCCAACACTTCCTTGGGTGTATTTGTCAATGCAAGGGTTGCATTTTAGTATATGTTTCAATGTGCATGTGATAAATAAATCTGAATCTGAGCTATTTCCCGTCAGAATCAAAGGCTTACTGCATGAAGTCTGTATGTCTCCGAACTTTGTTGTTGAGCTTAGATATCAGATTAGTAACCTGGCCATGATTCCAAATAATATAACTCTCCTTTGTGTAGGCTGAAATCACCACACAGTAAAGATGTTTTATTTATATTGTCAAATAAAATTTGACACTAAGCCAAAATAAAACAACAGATGATTGGAAGTTTGGTTAAAGACATAAATTAAAGGAAGAAGGGTTAGGAAGAGAATTCAAGCTAGGACGATAATCACAAGGGGAATTAAGAAAGTTGGAAGATGACAGAAATCCATGGGTTTTAGAAATGGTTAGAGAGAGAAGAGAAGGAGAGAGCTATTTAAAGGGATTTATAAACCATGGTGAGACTTCTAAATCAATGCAGTTCATTTAAAGCTCCTCAATTTTAGTCAACAAAATTTCTCCCATGGAAGTTGCAAGTATGGAAGTCCAGAGAAGTTTAATGGCCATTACAATTTTGTCAGGAACTCATTTTCAGCCAGGACGTGTGGTTTCAAACCTTGTCACTTCATCTTCCGCATTTAATCTGACCTAATACTGATCTGAAAAATGGGTAAGTGCAGCAATGCCTGTCGAGGTATCAGGATTATGAAACTTCTGCTTCTTCAGTTGGATATTACAAATGATTTAGCACTGTAATAACAGGGGAGCTGAAAAGGTTACCAGAATTCTAGGCATTATTTGTAACCAAGCATGATACAATGCATATTGTAGGAGACAAGACAAACTTCAACTTTTGCTGGAAGATCATCAACTCAGTGAAAAAGGCACTTTGGTTTGTCTGTAACGTGTTGATCTTGTAACATAACAAGATGTCCATAGGTGAATGCTACAATCTGGCATGTTCCTGGCTGCAGGAGTACACGCTGAGGGTTGCTGTGAAGCTCAATGTAGCCTCCGCAAGGGCTTTGTGGGGAAGTAGCACCAACTAAGGTTCTGTCACCACTGGATGCTCAGGACTGTAAAGGGATCCTGGAGTGTGTTTACAGAGATGAGACAGTAAGAAGGCAGGTGGTGACAGAACAGTTTATTGGAGGGAGATTGAAAATCTGATTGAAGTATACCACAACATCCTTGCGCTCAGTGTAAGTTAAACCAAAGAGGTTATTGTCAGCTGCAGGAGGAAGAAGCTGGAGTTCCACAAGCTAGTCCGTATCAGGGCATCAGAACTGGAGAGGTGCAGTAGCTTTAAATTCCTAGGTATTATCATATCAGAGGATCTGCCCTGGCACTAGCACAGAAGTGTCATCACGAAGAGGTACAACAGCGCCTCAACTTTTCTGGATGTTTGCGTAGATTCAACATGTCACCAAAAACACCAACCATCGTCTATTGATGCACAGGGGAGAGTATCCTGATAGGTTGCATCATGACCTGGTATGGAAACACCAATGTCCAGACATGGAAATGTCTACAGAAAGTGGTAGATGCAGCCCAGTCCATAACAGGCAAAGCCCTTCCCATCATTTGAACTCATTTAAACAGAGCATTGGCACAAGAAAGCAGCATCCATCATCAAGGACCCTCACCATCCAGGTCATGCTCTGTGCTTACTGATACAATCAGGCAGAAGCGTCAGAAGCCTTAGGTCCTACACTTCTAGGTTCAAGAAGAGGTATTACCCTACAACCATCAGAATGCTGAACCGGCATGGATAACTTCACACAACACAACTCAAACTGCAGTCTCAAAGTCTTTTTACAACAGTTCTCAGGTACAATTTGTCTCCTTTTGCACATCGGTTGTTTGTTTTTGTATACTTTTTCATGAATTCTATTGTATTTCTTTATTTTCCTGTAAATGCCTTCAAGAAACTGAACCTTAAGGTTGCATATGGCAACAACATATACAATGTCCACCTAAATGGGTACAGGAGGGGAACTTGGTGTTGCCTTCTGATGCTGTAGTCCATCCACTTCAAGGTTTGATGTTTTATGCATTCTGAGATGCTCTTCTGCACACCACTGTTGTAACACGTGGTTATTTGAATTAATGTTGCCTTCCTGTCAGCTTGAGCCAGAGTGGCCATTTTGCTTTCACTCTTATTAACAGAGAGTTTTCATCTACAGAGATGCTGTTCACTGGATGTTCTTATTTGTTTTTTTTTGCACCATTCTTTGTAAATTCCAGAGCCTGATGAGCTTGCAAACCCCAGGGGATCAGCAATTTTTGTGATACTAAAACCCACCCTGTCTGGCACCAATCATGATCAAAGTCACTTAGATCACATTTCTTCCCTATTCAAGATTCAAAGAGCATTTATTATCAAAGAATGTATAAATTACACAACCTTGAGGTTTATTTGCTTAACAGGCAGTCAGAAGCAAGGAACCAGAAAGAACCCAGCTAAAAATAATAAGAGCAGCCCCCAATGACCACAGAGAAAAAGAAAAAAAATAAAAACAAATCATCCAAATGATAGAAGAGAGCAACCAGAACAGCATTCTGAACCAAATTGAGTCCTTAGATCCAAATCCATAGAGCAGCTCGGAGTAGGCCCGAAGCCTTGACATTCAGTTCATCATATTACAAACACCCCACCCTGCAAAAACTCATTTCAGAGAGGTAGCACCACCAACCCCACTCCCCGCAACCTCATACTCCCCCCCCCCCCCCCCCAGTCGACCTCCAAGGGTGTATGTATACAGGACATTCGATTATGAAAGAACACAACAATTGAAATCTTCAAACTGTTTTAGGTCTTCTCTTCGTTTGGAACTTTTCTCAAAGTTGTAGTAGATGTCAATGAGCAGTTGACATGTATATATACTTATATTATCATGATGTCATTTTTTTATTCTGCTACAACTTTAAGCAAGTCTACAGGGAGTTTGGCCTCATCATGTAGGACATCAATAGAGTAGCTCCTTAACAGCTATCCAGCTAGTTTAAATAAAGTTAGCTATGCTAATGAATGAATGACACCTGTTAAACTCAGCTCAACATGTCTTTTACAGTCATTTAACCCACCATGGGCAAAAGAAAAGTCATTGTTGCAAACAGTGCAGCAAGCAACACTGTCATTATTTTTGACCCCTATTAGGCAGGGGTACACTTTAGTGTAGTCTGGGGTGAAGTACGTTTTATATTTTCTTTTTTTGGAACATTCTGCCATGGCGCTGCAGGACACTAAACTGAGCTGATGGACAATGAAAGAGAGAGAGAGGTCAACTCCAAAGCCCTCCCACAGAGAAAACTGATAGGTGTACTTAGCACAAAGAGAGACCAATCAGGATGCTCCCTCTGCCACTCTCTCGTTACATCTGTCGCTTGCACTCTCTCTTTCTCCCCTCCTCCCTCCCACTCTCACTCCTCCCTCCCGCTCTCCCTCCCCCTCCTCCCTCCCACTCTCCCTTCCCCTCCTCCCTCCCACTCTCACTCCTCCCTCCTGCTCTCCCTCTCCCTCTCAAAAAAATCGATTTCCAGGATATTGTATATAATTTGCGGGTGTCAAGGAGCCAATATCAATATGCGGGAGACTCCCGGAACTTCCGGGAGAGATGGGATGTCTGATATTAGCGGATCAAGTTGCTACAAAGTTTGTAGACATGAAGCACAACAGCTGGAGGCAGTCTCATAGTCTTTGCGTCGAGGACAGAGGAGCCCCTAGAATATCTGGGCTGACTTTTAAATTGTCCGAACCTTGTACTACGATCCAGGCCTTGCCATGTCAAATCGCTCTGGGCCTAAAACACACCACCCAGCGATTCACTTCAGACCTAGATTTCGCTGTCGGAGAAGCCATTCTCAACCTCATTCTGATGTTGTGGCCTGAACAACATCTGAACCTTTTGGTCATTTCTGCATGCTTCTATGCATTAAGTTCCTGCCACATGATTAGCTGACTAGATATTTGCATTAATGAGCAGCTGTACAGATGTACCTAATAAAGTGGCTGCTGAATGTATATGTACTTCATAAAAATTTATACTTAGGTTTTGCCTTTGAATTTGATTTTGTTTCTTTGCATTTATTGTGGCATCAAACTAATATGTGATGAAGGATCATGGTTGCTCTTCAAGCAATATACCCATTATCGGCAGAGGCAAAAATGCAAGAGAAGAGAGGTAATGCTGGAACCTCTTCCAACATCATTTGGGTTACAGCTAGAAATCTATATGGAGGTCTAGTCACTGTACTGGGAAATACGTGACAGGGTTAGAGTGCAGAGCAAGTTGATGAAGGAAGTGCCAGAGCTAAAGAATTATAACTATGAGAAGAGTCTCTCTAGGCTGAGATTTTTGTTGCATTGAAGGAAATGGGGGAGTTTCAAATGACGTATATAAAATAATGAGGTTAGATAGGTTGTAAGGAAGATTCTAATCCTTTAGAAGAGGGAGTAGTAAGTAGCAGTAAAATCAATTCAAGTTCAAAATTTATTATCAAAGTACATAGATGTCACCATATACACCCTGAGATTCATTTCCTTGTAAATACAAAGAAACAAAATATATAATTATTATAATTAATAAGCATAAGTATTGAGAAAATGAGAACATAAGATGAAGAGTCTTGCAAGGTCCGTAGGCTATGGACTGTTCAGTTGTGAAGCAAGTGAAGTTGAGTGATGTTATCCCCTCTCGTTCAAGAGCCTGATGGTTGAGGGGTAATAACTGTTCCTGAACCTGGTGGTATGGGTCCTGAGGCTCTTGTACCTCCTTCCTGATGGCAGCAGCAAGAAGAGCAGCTAATTGGTGGGAGTCTTTGATGAAGGGTGCTGCTTTCCTGCGGCAATGCTCCATGTAGATGTGCTCAATGGTGGGAGGGCTTTACCTGTGATGGACTGGACTGTACCCACTACTTTTTGTAGGCTTTTCTGTTCAAAGGCATTGGTGTTTCCATACAAGGCCATGATGCAACCAGTCATTGTACTCTCCATCACTCATCTATAGAAGTTTGTCAAAGTTTTAGATAATATTCCAAAAAGCCTCTCAGAAAGTAGAGGTGCCACCATGCTTTCTTTGTAATGGCATTTAGGTGCTGGACCCAGGACAAGTCCTCTGAAATTATAACACCAATGAATTTAAAGTTAATGACCCTCTCCACCTCTGATCACCCAATGAGAACCAGCTTATAGTCCTCAGCGTTCTTCCTCCTGCAGTCAATAATCAGCTTCTTGGTCTTGTTGACCTTGTGTGAGAGGTTGTTGTGGCACCACTCTACTAGATTTTTAATCTCCTTCCTATATGCTGATTTGTCGCTACCTTTGATTCAGCAAGTGGCATTATCAACAAACTTCAACGTGGCATTGGAGCTATGCTTAGCCTCACAGTCATAAGTATAAAGTGAGTAGAGCAGGGGGCTAAGCACACAGCCTTGTGGTGCACCCTGTGCTGATGGAGATTGTGGAGGAGATGTTGCTGCCAATCTGGACTGACTTCAGTCAGCTGGTGTGGAAATTGAGGGTCCAGTTACACACAGAAGTATCGAGTCCTAGGTCTTTGTTCTTATTGATTAGTTTTGAGGAATGAATTGAATGCCGAGCTTTAGTCAATGAAGAGCATCGTCATGTATGCATCTTCACAGTCCATATGTTCCAGGGTTGAGTGACAAGCCAATGAAATAGCATCTGCTATTGACCACTTGTAATGATAGGCAAATTAAATGGATCCAAATTGTTTCTCAGGCATAACTTGATATGTTTCCTCACCAACCTCTCAAAACACTTCATCACATATCAGTGAACACTCCAGCCAGTTGATCAGCCCAGGTCTTTAGTACTCAGCCAGGTATCCCACCAGGGCTGGATGCTTTCCATGGGCTCACCCTCCTGAGGGATGCTCTCATGATGGCCTCAGAGACTGAAATCTCAGGGTCATTGGGGGCAGTGGGAGTTTTTGTAAATGCCTCCATGTTTAATGGTCAAAGCAAGCATAGAAGGCATTGATCTCATCCGGGCACAAAAGCTTGTCACCAAAGTCACTTGGTTTCATTTTGTAGGAAGTGATAGCATTCAACCCCTGCCACAGCTGTGGAGCATCCTTCAGTGATTCAAGTTTGGTTGGAATTGCCACTGCCTGTGAGATGGCTTTCTGGAGATCGTACCTGCATCTCTTGTATTTTACTTGGCTGCCAGACGTGAGAGCCACGGATCTGGCCCTCAGCAGATTGCGGATCTCTTCGTCCATACAGGGCTTCTGGTTGGGGAAGACTCAAAAAATAAATGGTTTTGTGGGGACACACCCTGTCATGTTTTGTAACTCTGTAAACTAATAGAAAGAAAAACATGGGAGCCCAGGGATAAATGTGTCTATTTTGTTTTACTTTAGTGAGGCACACTCATTTAACATGGTGGTGTAATGGCATAGGCCATTCATGTACTTTTACGTATAACCTGTAATGAATTATGTAAGAAACAAAGTTTGCTTAATCAAACTATATTTACAATATTACTCAAATATTACTGAAATATTAAATACACAGCACACTTGTCTACAACTGTTTTTATGAAGTCCATGACAGCCATGGCATATTTTTTCAGATCCTCTGATGAGTCCTTGAACGTGGCCCAGTCCAGCCACTCAAATCAATCCCATAGCAGCTCCTCTGTCTCCTACAACCATCTGTTTGTTGTCCTTATCTCTGGAGTCTTGTTCTTTAGCCTGTGCCTGAATGCAGGTCGAAGGAGGACAACCAGATGGTCAGATCCCCAAAATGTGGTCTAGGGATAGAAGGGTAGGCATTCCTAATCGATCGTGGTATAACAGTGATTGGGTGTGTTTGGACCCCTTGTGCTGCAGGTGTCATGTTGATGATAATTGGGCAGAGATTTCTCCAAACAAACCTGATTAAAGTTCTTGACAATGATTTGAAAGGAGTCAGGATAGGCTGTTTCTTGTTTGTTTATTGCCCTACTCAATACTTGAGTGCTTTCTTAACATCGGCCTTTGGTGGTATATAAACTCAGTCAGGAGTCCAGACCATCCAGTGTATCAAGAAACCCTTGGGTCTCACCGATGTGTCCAGCACGTCTTGGGTGAGCCATATCTCCGTGAAGCACAGAATGCAGCAATCTCTCATTTCCCTCTGATACAGCAATCTTACCCTTAGGTCCTCAATCCTGTTCTCCAGTGACTATATATTTACTCACAAGATACTGGGTGGAGGATGTTTCACATCTCACCTTTTAAGTCTGGCTTGTGGTTCCCTCCCTTCTGGCTATAGTGATGTACCTTCATCCACTTCATGGTGCCATACTGGCATATTGATAAGTCCTTCAGAAGGTTGTGAACTTGCTAGTTCTTTACAATGGTTCAAAAATACATAAAAGGGAATTTACAGGCTGCAGATTGCAGTGAAGTTCAGAAGAATATTTAGAAGTTTTGTAAAATGTCATCGTGTTTCATCAGCGCCATCTTGTTTAATGTGCTTTTGTGATAACCAATAGAAGTGAGGAGTAAGATTTCCACCTGGTGATACAGAATTCACTGCCTGATGGGATGTTAAGGGCAAAAATCATCAGGTCTAATAAAGCTCGGAGAGAGTTTTGAAGAGTTGTAATGAGGGAGAGGGAGAGACACCCCGCTATCTTGATGTTGTACCCATTGGTCCTAGACTCTCTCATGATATGAAACATCTTCTCCATATCCACTCTATCTAGGCTTTTCAATACACAATAGGTTTCAATGAGGTCTGCTCTCTTTTATCTAAACTCCAACAAGAATAGGCAGCAGAGCCATCAAACACTCCTCGTACATTAACCCTTCCATTCCCAGAATCATTCTTGTGACCTCCTCTGGACCTTCTACATGCCAGCACATCTTTTGTCAGATATAGGGCCCAAAACTACTCACGATACTACAGGTGCAGTCTGACCAATGCCTTATAAAACCTCAGTACTATATCCTTGTTTTTATATTTTAGTCCTCTCGAATTGAATGATAACATCTCGTTTGCCTTCCTTACCACCAACTCAACCTGCAAGTTAACCTTTTGGGAATCCTGCACGAGGATGCTCAAGTCCCTATACACCTTGAATTTCAGAATTTTCTTCCAGTTTAGGGAATTTAGTTTCCACTTCTTAACAAACAATAATTAAAGCAGCAAATAGACCATTCACTCTAATACGTAACCGGTGGCTTCTTGTCCTGAATAGCAGCAGTCATTCATTTCATTCGCTGAAACAAAGCATGAGATTATTTTTGAGAGATTTTTGAGGCGAGGTAATTTATTACCGCATATTATGTACTTGAGTGGAACAGAGAGTTAACTTGCCTTTTCCATTGACAATGTTTATTGCACAATAGTTCATCAGACTTGATGCATGTTGCAAGACAGATGAGTAATAAATATGACTTGAGCATTAATGTGAATGTAGAGTAGGTTTAATATAGATGCTGTTCCTGGCTTCTTAGCATTTAAGTTATTGATTAGTTGTTGCCATCCTGAAATGATATACTTACAGCAAAATTGTCTATGTTGTATAGACCAATAATAATTGCACAATTAAATATCACGATGCATCTGTGATTATATTCATATTGGCATTTGCGGAATCTGCTCCATGAATCTTCACCTCCTCAAGCTGAAACAATTAAATAGAGAATTGGCAGAGCCTTGTGCATAAACCCAGAACAAAGTGAGTTGATAATTAAGGGAGAGTTAGAATTAGTTATGACAGCTAATTTTCTGGGCAATGTTTCTTGAAGAGAATCACACAGTGACTGAATTTGACAGGATTGTGGAATGATTTTGCTACGTTGTGGTTGCTTTATTCATGACGATGATAAGCAAGTTGTTAGATGGTTATTTTTTAAGCGCTTTGTCTGAAAGAAAGACATATTTATTTTCTTCCTTATCATGTCTCATAAACCTGTACACTAATTCTGTATTTTGAAGAGCAATTGTACACATATCAAATAACCAGTTTGTGATAAATATATAATACGATGAATTGCATTGCATCTATTTCTCTTTTGGTGGTGTTGCTTATAGTAAGAATTGCACAGTGGCACAGCTAGTAGAGCTGTGGCCTTTCAGCTCCAATAACCCAGGGTTAATACTGACCTATAACTTGCATGTTCTCCCTGTGATTGCATGGCTTTCCAGCTGCTCCAGTTTGCTCTTTCATCCCAAGGATAGGTCAGTTGGCCTGAGTTTGCTGAAGAGAATGTGGGCAGAATAAAGTGGGATTAATATAAGAATAGTTTAGCTTGGACTAGATGGGCTGAAGGGCCTGTTTCAGTGCTCTAGTTCACTTTGACTCTATGAATAGTGTTGTAAGGTAATGTATGCAGAAACATCTGCATAATTCATGACCACTGACATTGAATTGGAGTTCACTTTAAGAGGCTAGTCTGACGTGATGACGTAATGACGTGTAGTTTTTACCGAACTTTATGTTCTGTGTTTGGTTGACAATAAAAGTGATTTGTTACATTTTCCCTTAAACTTAAAATGCCCCTACCGCTTCGTTTATGAAAATCTACAGTGTAAATGGGTGCTTGATGGATAGCATGGACTCACTGGGGCTTGTTTCCAGGATGTTTGACTCTATGACTAAGACCATCGAACTAACCCAACAAGCGGTCGGACTCCTAACCAAGGAATGGCTTCTCTGACAACTAACTAGATTATAAGCTTTTGTCCTGGAGTTGGAATTGCACCTTCAGCATTCAGACTCAACTAAAACCTTTGTGTCGAGCCTTCAAAATAGGACTGTGCCAATGGAAAAAAAGGTGTAGGAGTGAGCTGTAGACCATCTCTGTCTGATAATGCTGATCTGATTGTGGTCTCCACCTTTATCCCCAATTGGCAACGAAAGAATCTGATTATCTCACCCTTGAATATATTCACTGACCCTGCCTCCAGATCTCGCTGAGAAAGATAATTCCAAAGATCCCGACAACCTCTGAGAGAACAAATTACTTTTCATCTCTTCAATAAATAGCCCCTTATGTTAAAATGTTGTACCCTGGTTCTAATGTCACCCATGAAGGAAAATTCTCTCTCAGCATCAACTTTCTCAATATTCCTTAAAACCTTCTATCTTTCAATAAGAATACCTCTCAATCTCTTAAACTCCTATGAGTATAGCCCCAAGCTACACAGAGATAAAACTTTTCGTCTTAAGAATTAACATTTCCTGAACTGCTTCTAATGCAAGCATGTCCCTCAGAAACCTAAACTCTATGCAGATGTGGTTGTACAAAGACTTGCCCCTTACATTCTGGATTGTGAGATCAACATTCCATTTGTCTTTCAAATTTCATATTATACCTGCATGCTAAGGGGCACCCAGCTTCCTCTGTATCTCTGTATTCCATAATGTTTCACCATTAAACAACATTCTAGTTTTGGCTTAAAGATTCTCTTAAAGATTTTGCCTTCAATTCTCTGCGCAGTCTCTGCCCTCCTCGTTTTCCCTGATTACCTTCTGTTGTACTGTACATACTTAAAGAATCTTAGTACTGTTACAATCCTGACCATTCAGCATCTTTGTCATCATGAGAGTCCGGTTGAAAGTAAAACTTTTATTGCTTTCTTTAAATTTCACTAAATATTGGCTGTCTAGCCAATATTTTTGAACTTTATCCACACTCATAAAAAGCCTGGTTCTTGTTTTTATTGACCTGTCAGTTGTCCTAATTTACAATTTTATTCCTTTCCTCTGCTTTGTCTGGTGTTCTTCAGTTATCCCTTCTATTTTTGTTCTGTCTCCCTTATTAAACCTAATTTTCAGCCTAATTTCTCTCTCCTCCCCAACCCCTCCCATCATCCACTATCTAGTCATGAACCCTCAGTGTCACTTTGCTTCTGAAGGAATGATTTTGAAGATTTTTAGAAGATTAACTTTATTTGTCACAGGTACATCAAAGCATACAGTGAAATGCATTGCCTCGCATGAGTGACCAGCACAGTCACAGATGTGCCGCAAGTGTCGTCATGCTACCATTGACACCATAGTGTGCCCACAACTTACTAACCCGAAATCACACGTCCTCGGAATGTGGGGGTAAAACGGAGCACCCAGAGCAAATCTACATGGTCACAGGAGGAACATACAAGCTCCTTTCAGACAGCAGCAGAAACTGAATTTCTAATCTTACAGTTGGTACTGTAAAGTGTTGCACTAAGCACTATGCGACTGTCGAACCCCATTTCAATTCCCTTTCCCCTTTATCTTTCCATATGTCTTCCATAATCTTTTTTAAGATATCTGTAAACTTCAATCATTAGCCCTGCGAAGTACCTTTACATTTAAGTCTCGCGTTCTTGCTAAAATTTAATCCTTCCTCTACTGGCCACTAAATCCTAAACACTGGAATTCCCAGGCTACATTTTTCCATCTGTCTCTCCTGTGAACAGCTCCTTAAAGCCCACCTCCTTGACCAACTCTTTGGAAAGTGGCCCTTATGTTACTCACTGTCAAATTCGATTTGTGAAACACATTTGGATGGTTTCCTGTGTTAAAAGGTATCCAATTTGTAACTCAGTTTCTACCTCTACTGATCAAAGGAATTACTAACAAGATCAAAGAATTATTCATTGATTTGAAGAAGTGGGTTGCAGTACACGCCCCTCACTGCATCAGAGGTTCTGGGTGGAGATGGTTGAAAACATCATGTTTTGAGGCGTAAATATCATCAACAATTGATTCTGCTCCAACTATGAGAATGCTATGGCCAAAACTGCACACCAGCACGTCTACATCCTCAGAAAGCTGTGGAAATCTGGCATAAACATAAGAGATATTGCAGATGCTGGAAATCCAGAGCAATACATACAAAATGCACAAGGAATTCATCAAGTCAGGGAGCATCTTTGGAGAGGAATAAACAGTTGATATTTTGGGCCAAGGCCTTTTATCAGGAAAATTGCCATGATATTCCTGATGACTCACCGTTTTTTTTTACAGATGCACTATGGAAAGCTTACTGAACAGATGCATCACAGCTTAGTACGGCAACTGCTTTGCCCAAGAGTGCAAGTAATTGCAGAGCATTGTGAACATGGCCCAGTCTATCACGCAAACCTCCTTCTTCTCCTTTGACTCCAACTAGACTTCCCACTGCCTCAGAGAAGCCAGCATAATCAAGAGCCTCTCCCAACCCAGTCATTCTCCCTTTTCACCTTTTCCTATTGAGCAGAAGAAACAAAATTTTAAGAATGCTTACCACCAAGATTGAAGACAGCTTCTTTCCTACTAATACCAGACACTTGAAAGTACTTCAATGAGCTCTTGATCTTTAATTTTACCTCATTATGGTCCTTGCATTTTAGTTATCTAGCTTTGCTGCACTTTCTCTGAAACTGGAGCTCAATGGTCTATATTCTGTTTTCCTTTTGTGCCTGTGTATGTAATGATCTGTTTGGATTGCATATAAACAAAAGCTTTTTAATGTTGACTTGCCCACAGAAAGCAAAGGGTGGGAGTAAATGGAGTGTATTTTCCTGGAGGTTGGTGACCAGTGGTGTCCCACAAGGTTCTGTTCTGGGACCCTTTTTCTTTGCTCTTTGTAAACGATTTGGATGGAAGGGTGGGTTAGTAAGTTTGCAGATCACATGAAGGTTGTGGAAGATTGTCTTCAGTTACAATGAGACATTGATAAGATGCAGAGCTGGGCTGAGGAGAGTTCAACCGGAAAGAGTATGAAATATTTCACTTTGGAAGTCAAACTTGAAGGCAGAATACAGGGTTAAGGGCAAGATTCTTAGCAGTGTGGAGAAACAGAGAGATACTGGGGTCCACATTCATAGATTCCTCAAAGCTGCTGGTTTAAAAGGCACATGGTGTGTTGACTTTCATTTGTCAGTAGCTTGAATCCAGAACCACGAGGTAATGTTACAGCTCTGCAAAACCCTGGTTAGATCATACTTGGAGTATTGTGTTCCGTTCTGGTCGCTTCATTATATGAAGGATGTAGAAGCTTTAGAGAGGATGCAGGAAAAATTTTCCAGTTTTCTGTCTGATTTAGAAAATACCTTAGGAGGAAAGATTGAGTGAGCTAGGGCTTTTTTCTTTGGAGCAAAGGAGGATAAGAATGTGATAGAGGTGTATAAGATAATAAGAGGCATTGATAGTGTGAACATCCAGGGCAGGAATTACTAACATGATTTTAAGGTGGTTGGAAGAACGTACTGGAGCGGTGTCACTGAGAGTGGTGGGTGTATGGAACATGCTTCCAGTGGTGATGGTAGAGGCATTTAAGAGACACTTAGATAGACATGTGGATGAAAAAGTAATGGAGAGCTTTGTAGAAAATAGTGGATTGATCTTCAAGCAGTTTAAAATTGGCACAACGTCATGGGCCAAAGCGACTGTTCTGTGCTGAACTGTTCTATGTTATACATATCTCGGTGCATGTGACAATAATGAACCCAATACCAATTATGTCCCTTCCACAGGTGTCAGCCTTTGACCCAGACCTGGCTGAGAATGGCTCTGTTGTGTATACTATCAACCCACCCAACCCATTCTATCGAATAAACAGAACCACAGGAAAGATACGGACTTCAGGAGCAGTATTGGACAGAGAGAATATGGATGCCAGTGATGCTGAAATGATGAGAAAAATTATTGTCTCTGTCACAGACCGTGAGTAATAGATGAGTTTGTTTAGCAGTTAAACCTCATATTGATCTTTGCTTTATGTGCTTTCCAATACTTACTTGAAGTATTTTGTGTCAAATTTGGTAACTGATCCTTTGGTATAAGTTTCCAGAAGTGGTCAAGAGGAATGGGTACATGATGCTTAAGCTGTGTATGGAACTTGTTGAAACTGAGTTTCACTAAATTAAATTTTTGCTTCCAGAATGTAGGAAAGAGATGGAAGCAAAGGATCGAGAGTCGATGACTAGGGGCATGATCTAGGAGATGTTCGGTGTGGTAAAAATAGGGGATACAGCCTTGAGAAAATGAAAGCAACACACACAAGATGCTGGAGTAACTTGGCAAGCCAGCAGCATCTATGGAAAAGAGTAAACAGTCGATATTTTGGGCCAAGACCCTTCATCTGGTCTGGAAAGGAAGGAGGAAGACTCTTTTCCATAGACGCTATCTGGCTTGTTGTGTTCCTCCAGTGTTTTGTCTGTGTTCCTTTGGATTTCCAGCATCTACAGGTTTTATTGTGTTTGTAAAAATGGAAGTCCTGCACCCAGCATTTTCAGAATCAGAATCAGATTTATTATCACCGGCATGTGATGTGAAATTTGGTAACTTAGCAGCAGCAGTTCAATGCCATACATAATCTAGAAGAGAGAAAAAAATTATTATTAATAATAAAAATAAATAAAATAAAATAATAATAATAAACAAGTAAATCAGTTATGTATATTGAATAGATTTTTTAAAAAAACATGCAAAAACAGAAATATGTATATTAAAAAAGAAAAGATTCAATGTCCATTTAGGAATCGGATGGCAGAGGGGAAGAAGCTGTTCCTAAATCGCTGAGTGTGTGCCAACAGGCTTCTGTATCTCCTGCCTTATGGTAACAGTGAGAAAAGGACATGCCCTGAGTGCTGGAGGTCCTTAATAATGGACACTGCCTTCCTGAGACACCGCTCCCTACAGATGTCCTAGGTACTTTGTAGGCCAGTACCCAAGATGGAGCTGACTAGATTTATAACCTTCTGAAGCTTCTTTCAGTCCTGTGCAGTAGCCTCTCCACACCAGACAGTGATGCAGCCTGTCAGTATGCTCTCCACAGTACAACTATAGAAGTTTTTGAGTGTATTTGTTGACATGCCAAATCACTTACATGCTATTACATGCCAATATGGGGCTATTAGCGAAATGCAGAACGCACACCCTGATGGACTGTTTATTGTCACCGGTGATTTCAACCACACGAACCTTAAGTCAGTGCTCCCAAAATTCCATCAGTATGTGGACTTTGCAACGAGGGGGGAGAACGTGTTGGACCTGGTTTACACAAACATCCCCAACGCGTACCAGGCAGAGCCTGCCCCCACCTCGGATACTCAGACCACATCTCTGTTATGCTAATCCCAGCATACAGACCGCTTGTCAGGTGTTCCAGACCAGTTCAGAAGCAGGTGAAAACCTGGCCAGCAGGAGCCATCTCTGCTCTTCAAGACTGCTTTGAGCACACTGACTGGCATATGTTCAGGGAGGCTGCAACCAATGGCGACTCTACCAACTTAGAGAAATACACGGTATCAATGACCAGCTACATCAGCAAGTGCATTGATGATGTTACTCTGTCCAAGACCATCACTATACGCGCTAACCAGAAGCCATGGATGACCGCGGAGGTGCGTGCGCTGCTGAGGGCCCATGACTCCGCCTTCAGAGCAGGCACAAGGCAGCCCTAACAACAGCGAGGGCTAAACTGTCCTGAGCCATCAGAGGGGCAAAGCGTGCTCACGCCCAGCGAATCCACAGCCACTTCCAGGACAGCGGCAACACGCGGTGCATGTGGAAGGGCATCCAGGACATCACCAATTACAGGACTACATCACCTGCCTGTGCCAGTGATGCTTCCCTCCCAGATGCGCTGAATAACTTCTATGCCCGTTTTGAGGCAGAAAATGACGTGGCGGCGAGGAAGTCCACCCCTCCTCCAAATGACCAGGTGCTGTGTCTCACCGTGGCCAATGTGAGAAGAACCCTGTGCAGGGTCAACCCACGGAAGGCTGCTGGACCAGATAACATTCCTGATAGAGTGCTCAGAGGGTGTGCAGACCAGCTAGCAGATGTTCTCACTGACATCTTCAACATCTCCCTGAGCGCTATCGTTCCAACGTGCTTCCAGGCCGCCATCATTGTCCCCGTGCCGAAGAAGTCTTCAGTGTTCCACCTCAATGACTACTGTCCCGTTGCACTCACATCCATCATCATGAAGTACTTCGAGAGGCTCGTCATGAGGCACATCAAGACCCTGCTGCCCCCCTCACTGGACCCCTACAGTTTGCATACCATCCCAACTGCTCAACAGATGATGCCATTGCCATCACCCTCCACCTGGCCCTAACCCAGCTGGACAACAAAAGACACGTACATTCGGATGCTGTTCATAGACTTTAGTTCAGCATTCAACACAATCATCCCTCAGAAACTGATTGGAAAGCTGAGCCTACTGGGCCTGAACACCTCCCTCTGCAACTGGATCCTAGACTTCCTGACTGGGAGACCTCAGTCAATCCGGATCAGGAGCAGCATCTCCAACGCCATCACACTGAGCACGGGAGCCCCCCAGGGCTGTGTGCTCTGTCCACTGCTGTTCACTCTGCTGACCCACAATTGTGCTGCAACAATACTAGCTGGAACCACATCATCAAGTTCGCTGATGACATGACTGTGGTGGGTCTCATCAGCAAGAACGATGAGTCAGCTTTCAGAGAGGAGGTGCAGCGGCTAATGGACTGGTGCAGAGCCAACAACCTGTCTCTTAATGTGAACAAAACAAAAGAGATGGTTGTTGACTTCAGGAGAGCACGGAATGACCACTCCCCACTGAACATTGACGGCTCCTCCGTAGAGATCGTTAAGAGCACCAAATTTCTTGGTGTTCACCTGGCGGAGAATCTCACCTGGTCCCTCAACACCAGCTCCATAGCAAAGAAAGCCCAGCAGCGTCTCTACTTTCTGCAAAGGCTGAAGAAAGTCCATCTCCCACCTCCCATCCCAATCACATTCTACAAGGGTTGTATTGAGAGCATCCTGAGCAGCTACATCACTGCCTGGTTCGGAAATTGCATCATCTCGGATCACAAGACACTGCAGCGGATAGTGAGGTCAGCTCAGAAAATCATCGGGATCTCTCTTCCCGCCATCACGGACATTTACACTACACGCTGCATCTGCAAAGGAAACAGCATTATGAAGGACTCCATGCACCCCTCATACAATCTCTTCTCCCTCCTGCCGTCTGGGAAAAGGCTCCAAAGCATTCGAGCTCTCACGACCAGACTATGTAGCAGTTTCTTCCCCCAAGCTATCAGACTCAATACCCAGAGCCTGGCCTGACACCTCGCCCTATTGTCCTGTTTATCATTTATTGTAATGCCTGCACTGTTTTGTGCACTTTACACAGTCCTGGGTAGGTCTGTAGTCTAGTGTAGTTGTTGTGTGTTTTTTTTCTCTGTTTTTTTTTACGTAGTTCAGTCTAGTTTTTGTACTGTGTCATGTAACACCATGGTCCTGAAAAACGTTGTCTCATTTTTACTATGTACTGTACTAGCAGTTATGGTCGAAATGACAATAAAAGTGACTTGACTTGACTCTTCAAACTCCTAATAAAGTTCAGCTGCTGTCTTGCCTTCATTATAATTACATTGATATGTTGGGACCAGGTTAGATCCTTAGAGATCTTAACACCCAGAAACTTAAAGCTGCTGACTCTCCCCACTTCTGATCCCTCTATGAGGATTGGTATGTATTCCTTCATCTTACCCTTACTGAAGTCCACACTCAGCTCTTTAATCTTACTGACATTGAGTGCCAGGTTATTGCTGCGGCGTCACTCTAGTTCGCATATCTCATTCCTGTAAGCCCTCTGGTCATCACCTAAGATTATACCAACGATGATTGTATTGTCAGCAAATTTATAGATGGTACTTGAGCTGTGCCTAGCCACACAGTCATGTGTATACAGAGAGTAGAGCAGTGGGCTAAGCACACCTCTGAGGTGCACCAGTGTTGATCGTCAGCGAGGAAAATATGTTATCACCAATCCACACAGATTCTGATCTGCCAGTTAGGAAGTCGAGGATCCAATTGCAGAGGGAAGTACAGAGGCCCAGGTTCTGCAACTTCTCAATCAGGATTGTGGGAAGGATGGTATTAAATGCTGAGCTATAGTCGAAGAACAGCATCCTGATGTAGGTGTTTGTCTAAAGCCGTGTGAAGAGCCATTGAGATTGCATTTGCCATTGACCTATTGTGCCGATGGGCAAATTGCAATGGGTCCATGTCCTTGCTGAAGCAAGAGTTCAGTCTAGTCATGACCAACTTCTCAAAGCATTTAATCACTGTCGATGTGAGTGCTACCAGGCGCTAGTCATTACAGCAGCCCATCAATATTCTTCTTAGGCACTGGTGTAATTTTTGTCTTTTTGAAGCAAGTGGGAACTTCTGCCTGTAGCAGTAAGAGGTTGAAAATGTCTTTGAATACTCCCGCTAGTTGGTTGGCACAGGTTTTCAGAGCCTTACCAGGTACTCCATCGGGGACCTTCTGCCTTGTGAGGGTTCACTCTCTTTAAAGACAGCCTAACATCAGCCTCTGAGACAGAGGTCACAGGGTCATCAGGTGCAGCAGGGATCTTCACAGCTGTGGTTGTGTTCTCCCTTTCAAAGTGGGCATAGAAGGCATTGAGTTCATTTTGTGGGTTTGCTGTGAGAAATCAATAGATGTGAAACTAAATGAAGTGCCCAAATTGAGGAACAACACACTGGTACAGTTCGTAGGACTGCTGCCTCAGTGCTTCAGTGAGGGTTCAATGCCGAGCCCAGGTGCTGTTTGTGTAGAGTTTGCATGTTCTCCCTGCAACCACCGAGCTTCCTCTGGGTGCTTTGGTTTCTTTGTCAAAGTCATGCAGGTTGGTAAGATTAACTAAAAATTGCCCTATTATGTTGGTGAGAGGTAGAACCTCAGACTGTAGAGAAAGCAAAATTAAAAATGTAATTAGGGGTTTGATCGTGGGCCAAAGGCTTTTTTTCATTCTGTATAACTGACTTCTGTGATGGGAGATGCAGTTTTGGGATATTACAATCATGGGGAAGTTGAGACTATGAAAGTACGGCAAGAGTGAGCGAACGTTGCAGGTTGAGTTTGATGGATGAATGTTGCATTTCAGTTTCTGTTTGCCACTCCCTCAAAGTGTTAACATGTTTTTGAAACTCACATGTTTGTATTGCAAATAATCTCAAGATTTGTGAAAATGCCAGTGCTGGGAAATTATACCCAGTCATGGAATCCTGGCACAATCCCAAACCAATGTGAACTTCTGGTCCTTGCTCCTTCTGGTACCCAAGAGAACTACAATGTTTGATGCTGATTGACTCTTACCTTGTCCTAAATTTTTTATTTCACAGGTTACTTTAAAATCTTGAATTTTTCTGTTTTATTTATTTTGCAATATAATTTCTCAAATACATCCATCGAAAAAGAGAAGCTTTGGGTGTCTTGGGGCTTTTGAGGAAGAGGAGAGTAGCGCTGGAGGATACTCAGTTCTTTCAGTGGTGGCTGCATTGTCAGAGAACTGTCAGTCTAGTGAAGGCTAACACCAAGAATCCCTGAGCTGGCTGAGACAGCCTATGACACTTGATGAAGAGCAAAGGAGTTCTTCCTAATGACTTGCCCAATATTTATTATTTATCCATTGATCTGCATCAATAAGAGAGAAATTATCTGGTCAGAATTACTTTGAACAGTGCAGCCTTGCGGTGTATAGATTGCAAGCAGATCGTTTGTGTAGCAGGGTTGCTTTGACAGTATGACATGGAAAGTGTTACAGAAGTTATGTCCATCTTTATTCATGTGTGATGGCTGTAATCAAAGGAGAGTCCTCATTTGTTTATCAATGTAGACTTCTTGTACTGAAACTGTAGAAGGGTCCACCTTGATCTAGTCAATACACACACCTCTTGAGGAGAGGGAAGTAGGTAGGGAGTGATATATTCAGAAAGGAAAGCATGCATGCAGTGCTACTGCACAAACTGATCTGTTTTCCTTTTTGCCTTTGCTCTGAAACTTTAGGTGCTATATTTGAGTACTGACACAGCTCATCAAGACCAACTCGTGTAGCACCAAGGAAAGAACAACTTTGTTTGTCACAGAGTTTCTCTCCTTGTTGGTCATACAGTTAGCATTAATTCCAAGTTTTACGGATGCAACTGCTGTGTGACTGATACCCCTCTAATGGAAGAACTCTTTATGTTACTAACTTGATTTGCAATTGTTTGGATTTCTCTCGCCTCCCTTGTTACAGTTAGTTCTGTAATTGGGCAAACACACTCCATGAGCCGTCATCCTTACATTGCAAATGTGCATCTCATTGTTTAAATATAGCAGAAGACTTCGACAGTCCTCAGCACAAATCTCACACAGTTTGTAACCTGATGTTTTGTAGGTCTTGCTTACTGACACTGTATGTATTAGCATTAATCACTCATGGCAGGCTATCAAGATCAGCAGAAACAAATTTTAATGAAAAAAAATTTGCCTTTATTTCATGACTTCAGCAACTCAGAAGTGGCATGAGGTTCTATCCTTGTAAAGGGAATCCAGTTGTAAAATATGCATGGTGTTCCGTCGTCTCAGTTGTTCACAGAATGAAGTCCATGTCTCCTCTTATACTCTAATGAAGGTTCTTAGAGCCATAGAACACTACAGCACAGAAACAGGCCATTTGGCCCATCTAGTCTTTGACAAACTATTAATCTGCCTATTCCCATCGAACTGCACCTGAATATACCTCTCCCATCCAAACTTCTCTTAAATGTTGAAGTTGAACCTGCATTCACCACTTCTGCTGGCAGCTTGTTCCACACTCTCACCACTCTGAGTGAAGAAGATCCCACTCATGTGCCCCATAAACATTTTCCCTCTTACCCATAACCTTTAGTTCCAAATTCATCCAACTTCAGTGGAAAAAGCCTGATCCTCCATCTTACAAACCCATTAACTTGGCTTTCCAGTTCACTAATTAAGTTCCTGCTTTTAAAGTATTGCAGAAATATTTTCCCAGTGTTCCTATTCATTTCATATCACTTTTGATTTTCTTAAGGCCAGATCCTAAATTTACTTGCTATACTTTTCATAACCATGTCTTCAGCAGCCAAGTCCCTGAGCTACAAAATTCCCACCTGAAACTTCCCAGCTTTTATCCTATTTGAGCAAGCTTTTGGAGTATGTCTTGGGTCTTGCCTGGAATGTTGATTGTTTATTCTTCTTCATAGCTGCTGCCTGGCCTGCTGAATTCCTCCGGCATTATGTGCGCATGTGTGGAAGCAAATAGCAAAGTTCACTGGAGGTGGCACCATGGCTCCTGTGTTAGAATATTGTGGGATCAAGTCCTACTTGAAGGATTGTCTAGGCATGTTGTCTAAGCTGTTGCTCCCTTTACAAGGGATTGCAGATGATATATTACCACCAAGTCCTACCTGCTCTCTCAGGTGGATATATATATATATATAAAAAAAGAGGGAAACAGGAAAGAAAGAAAGGTTAGCTTTATTTGTCACATATACATCAAAATGTACAGTGAAATGTGTTGCTTGAGTCAAATTGAATCTGCAAGGATTGGAAGTGATGCCACACTTCCAGCGCCAACATAGCATGCCCACAATTTACTAACCTTTATCTGATCATCTTTGGAATGTGGGAGGAAACCAGACCACCCAGATAAAACACACGCGGTCTCACGGAGAACATATGGCAGCGGGAATTGAACCCCAATACAGTTGTCACTATAATGGTATTATGCTAACTGCTACTCTAGCATGCTACCTTGACACCCTTGGCGGTGTTTACAGGAGGGTAGAGGGATTATAAAGGTGCTATGTTAATGTTTGTCTTTTGTTTTTCCCTTAGAAATTAGATTCGATTTGATTCAACTTTATTGTCATAGTGCCGAGTACAGATACAAAGCCAAATGAAATGCAGTTAGCATCTAACCAGAAATGCAAAGAATTGTGTTATTTACAAAATATTCAGTAATTTTCAGATGTGACATTAGAATTCATTCATAGAACATTTATTGTCTGTTGGAACGTCCACCAATTTCTGATTGATATACAAATGGCAGGATCCATCATCAGCAATTTTTAAGAAAGGCAACTGCAGGTTCACATTGTATGCAGGATTTGTACATACGTATAATCTATCCTGTACTCCAATGTGGGACAGAAGGGATGTCACATTGTTTGAGGTGTCTTCCCCTGGATGCAGGTTTAAAGCTAACTTAACTGCTCAGAGATTGCATAGTACTAAACAAAGAAGGCAATGAGATCTTCTATTGCTGTCCTTCCTTGAACAAGTCCATGAAGGGTTAAAATGGATCGTAAATCCTTTTGCTCTTTGTGTTTGTCTAGCAACTATTTAAAAAATAATTTACTCAACGCATTTCATGCTGTTTAAGAGATGTGGTAATATGCTGACCTTGAACTATCTCCAGCCAAAGTAGGACTGGAAAGCAGGACTGAGCCACATTATAGTCCCCACCCCAAACTCCTTTTAATGAGGTAAGACTGGTTTAAGTACAGCTAGCAGTCATGGTGATTTTATTCCTATTATTTTCAACGCAGAGGGAAGGCCAGCTCTCCAAGCCAGCAGCAACACTGTTGTTTCAGTCAACCTGTTAGATCTCAACGATAATGACCCAGCTTTCCAAAATTTGCCGTTCACTGCTGAGGTACCAGAAGGCTTGCCTGTGGCCTCATCCATTTTCCAGGTAACTGTTCAAGTCATGCCTACAAGCTTGTTCCTTGTTAAAATATGAGATGTGTGTAATAGTGCAGGCATCAGAGAAAGTGAGCAGGGGAGGAAGGACTGGGAGGAGTCTTCTTTTGCTTTGGCAATGTTATTGGTAAATCCACTCTGAATCCAGTCCTGAATAAATGGAATATTAACTTATAGGAGACACTGGTTTAGAATTTCTTGTGTACTTGGTGTAATAGCACGTTGCCCTTGCCCTGGAGACCAGTTCATTGGAAGCATTGTGGTTATGTTACAATGCCAGACATTGAGATGTCTGGATCAACAGCCTAGAAACGTGAATTAGCGCTCACATTATAGCCAGTACAAACTGAGGTTAATTCAATTATATTTGTAATTAAATGCTACCTTTAGTGGTAATCAATATTGTTGTAAAATCAATCGGCTTACAAATGAACTCCGCTAAAGGCAATCTTTCATCCGAACTTGGTCTGGCCCACACATACTACAGTTCCACACTGCCCCTTGGAATGCCTGAGCATTTAATGGAACGGTTAGAAACGGGCAGCAAATCTCTGAATTCCCAGTCAGATCCATATCTGCGAATGAAAGAATGTGGGAAAGGTTTCTTCTGTCACCTTTATATCTTTGACTAGCGGTGTTTTATGGATTCTTTCCAACCTGAAGAACAGGGTGGAGAGGTGCTGCCCTGATTTCAAGTTCTGGGAGGGAAGTCACTGCACTCACCTTCACCTATTTTCTCACAGTTCTTCTCTACTCTTAGGTATCCGTGCTGGATCCAGATGAAGGTTTGAATGGATTGGTTACCTATTCCATGCAAGTGGGCATGCCCAGGTTGGACTTTGTGTTAAATTCCAGCACTGGTGTGATCACCTCCACCACGGTACTGGACCGGGAGAGGATAGCAGAGTACTATCTGAGGTTAACAGCCAGTGATGCAGGAGCAGTACCAAGGTGTTCCACCAGCACTCTAACTGTACGAGGTAAGCAGGCACAATGCTACAAGAGGTTGGCTGTCCTGCAGCAGATGACTCATCCCTGAGCACCATAAAGTCTCTGCACCACATAGAAGACTTGGGTCAAAGCTGTGATGGAAAGTTCCCTGCTTGCCTGGATGAGTGCAGCTCCAGCAAAACTCCAGAAGCACAAAAGCATCTGACACAAAGCAGGCTGCTTGATTCTCACCCCATCCAATACCCAAAACATTCATTCCCTCCACACAGTCAGACAGTGGCTACGGTGTGTTCCATCTACAAAAGCTTCAATGGTACTCCTGGGCTACTCTCACAACACCTGTAACCTCCACCAACAGGAATGATAAGGGCACCAAGCACTTGGAAATCTCTTCACTTCAAGTCGCACATTAACCTGACTTGGAAAAACATTGATGTCCCTTTACCATCACTGTGCTGTGGGAGTACCTTCACCAGAAATGCAGTGTTGTACAAAAGACTTAGGCACATACATATAGCTGGGGTGTCTAAGACTTCTGCACAGTTCTGTAGTAATTTTATGTATTGCATTGTACTGTTGCCCCCCCCCCCCAAAAAAAACAAATTTCATGTTGCATGTGAGAGGTAATAAACCTGATTCTGACATGGGTCTCTGTTGTGCACTGAAAAGCATTTGATTCGGTTAATTGGAATTTTCTTTACAGAGTTTTACATAGATTTGGTTTCCAAGACACAATTATTAAAACTATACAGACACTATATGACAATCCTACTGCTAGGATTAAAATCGATGGATACTTATCAAATAGTCTTACCCTAGAAAGGGGCACGAGACAGGGTTGTGCATGGTCACCACTACTCTTCGCGCTATATCTGGAACCATTAGCTCAGTACATCAGACAAAATGAAGATATCAGGGGAATTACTATTAAAGGGACAGAGCATAAATTGGCTTGTTATGTGGATGTCATTTTGATCTATCTAGGGCAACCAACATAATCTTTACCTAATTTGATGCAATCCTTTCAACAATATGGTCAATTATCAGGATACAAGATCAACATAGATAAAACCCAATTACTTTCATTTACTATAGCCCACCAAGAGAAATTGAAAGTCGATACCCCTGGGCATGTCACACAGAGTCTTTCAAATATTTGGGCATCATTATGCCAAAAGATTTGGCAAAATTATCAGAATGTAATTATCAGCCTCTATATAATTTATTATTATTATTATTTTTTTATTAGTTTTTTCTATACATTTTACAAATTAAAAAACCCCAAATCACAATAAGGAACATTGATACAGTGCAAAATTAAGCATACAATGACAATATGCTACAAAGGAAGAGAATTTAACAAAAAAGCACCAAAAATTAAAGACAAGTAAACTTAGTATCCTCCCCAAGCCCCACAACACAAAAAAAAACTCCAGACCAACCACAACACAATATAGAGACTATAAATCAGGACAATCAAACTCCCAGACTGTGAATACACTTAGCAACAGAGGATAATAATGCCTACTACCAGAAAAAAAAGGGAGCTGAAAGCAAGGGACCGAAAAGAAAAAAAAAACCCTAGTCAAGAGGAAGGTTATGAAAGTACTCGATAAAAGGTCCCCAGACCTTATGGAACTTTAGATCCGAATTAAGAACTGAATAATGAATTTTTTCGAGGACCAAGCAGGCCATAATGTCGTTAAGCCATTGTGCATGGGTGGGCGGGGCAACATCTCTCCATCTAAGGAGGATCAAGCGTCTAGCCAGGAGAGAGGCAAAGGATAATATTCGGCATTTGGTCGGACTCAGACGTAAATCTGTCTCGCCCCAGAAACCGAACAAAACAATTAAGGGGTTTGGTTCTAGGTGCTGATTCAGAATATACGATAACGTAGTGAAGACATCTTTCCAAAATTTCTCCAAGCTAGGACAGAACCAGTACATATGGATGAGAGAGACCACGCCCCTCTTGCATTTATCACAGAGCGGACTAATGTTAGGGTAGAATCGAGATAGTTTAGATTTATATATAAAAAAAATTAAGGAAGATGTGGCAAGATGGAGCCTGATTCCTTTTTTCAGTCTCAGTTCAAGGATTGAGTCTATTAAAATGAATATACTGCCCAGACTGTTATATCTCTTTCAGACCCTACCAATAGAGATTAATCAAAATCAATTCAATGAATGGAACAAGATGCTATCAAGGTATATTTGGCAGGATAAAAGGCCTAGAGTTCGTCTCAAAACTTTGCAATTAGCAAAGGAAAAGAGGGGATGGGGCCTACCTTCTCTTAGAGGTTATTATTTTGCAGCACAGTTGAGAGCTGTGATATGTTGGTGCAACCCATCATATGACGCTCAATGGAAAAACATTGAGGAGCGCAAAATTCCTATCCCCATACAAGCAATTTTGGCTGATAACAACCTGCAAAGGTACATAAATACTATTGGTAACCCATGGGTTGAAATTGACTCTTAAAATATGGAAAACCACTATAAAAGAATATAATCTAGAGGGAGATATTGCAATTCTTAAATGGTGTGCATATGACTCTGATTTTACACCAAATAAATTGGATGCTAGATTTAAGGACTGGACAGCTAAAGAAATAACAGTTCTTTGCAACATAATGGAAGAAGGAACACTGTTCAGTTTTGAAATGCTTAAAGAGAAACACTTATTAGAAAAACAAGATTTTTATCGGTATTTACAGATGCGACAATATGTTAATAAGACGCTTAAAAATGTAACCAAGGCAAATACATGCTTGATAGAGCTCTTTAGAAAAGCATATAATTCAGATAATGGTAGTAGAATCATTTCAAGCATGTATAAGGGGTTGTCAAATCTTAAAACACATTCAACTTCATACATTAAAACAAAATGGGAGAAGGAAGGAGGGATAATTATATCTGAGGAAGAATGGACAACAATATGGAGATATCAATGGAAGTGTACCAGTTCACAGAAATGGAGGGAGTTTGGATGGAAAAACTTGATAAGATATTTTATTACACCCTCTCAGAAATCCCATTATGATGGTAACCCCTGTTTGCTGGAGAAATTGTGGAAATCAAAATGCAAATCATTATCATATTTTTTGGGACTGCCCTGTTATCAAAAACTATTGGAGGGGGATACACAATGCCCTACAAGACATCTTTAAATGTGAAATACCCTTGGAGAGTAAGACCATATATTTTGAATATATACTTCAAGAATGGTTGAAAAGAGATAAATATTTAAAGAATATACTGTTGGTGGCTGGTAAAAAGACTCTTACTAGGAAATGGTTATCACAGGAGAGCCCAACTTTAAATACATAGATGGAAATTACAATGGACATTAACAAAATGGAGAAGATAACAGCATCTGTTAATCATAAGCTGGAACAATTTGATTCATACTGGGAAAAATGGTTTAACTACATAGTGCCTCATAGGCCTGATTTTATTCTCACAAATCAATGAATCTGTTGTAAAAAAAAATCACTCCCTACTTGTACATAGTTCTTTCCTTTTGCTTGTTTTTTCTTTCCACTCTTTTCTATAAGTGTATACCCCAGATAAATACTTTGTGGAGATTTTGTGATATATATGATTATATGATGTATATGTACAATGTCTGAAATGCATCTTATGGAAATGTTTGTTTGATGATCTTCAATAAAAAAATAAATTACAAAAAAAAGAGAGAGGGAAGTGGGCAAAGAGAGGGGTATCATGGTTGGGAAAAGGGAAAGCGAGAGGGGAAGGAGCAGGAGTCACCAGAAAGACATAACTGTAATGATCAATAAGGCAATTGTTTGGAATAAAAGGCCCTTACCTGGTGTCTCAGGGCTGGGTGTGTCTCCACCTATGCCATCCGCCCTGTCCCTGGCACTCCTTCTCTGCTACCTGTCCCACACCCCTCCCGCGGCACTCCACCCTCACCATTCCCAACATCCTTTGCTTCCCCGGATTTACAAACTCGCTCTCTGCTGACAAATACAGTACCGTGCAAAAATCTCGATACCCTAGATATATATACACCTAAGACTTTCGCTCAGTACTGCAATTCAAGGCAGCCCATCACCACCTCATCATATGAGAAATTAGGGACTCAATGCAAAACCCAGATTTCAAAAATAAGTCAATTTAAAATAAATGCTATCTCCACAAAGATTAATGTGCGATACAAGGCCTTTGGTCTAGCTTTCTGATATTTGAGAGTTATATGTATATTCATCTGTGCATTGTTTAACTAATAGGAAGAAACAAGTCTGTGAGATTTGCCCACCTCCCATGTTCCCTCCTCTGAAAAGATTGCCTCTGAATGCTTTAATTGCCTCTTTGGTGCATTCAAAGTTTGGAGCACAGATTAGAATCATACAGCACGTAAGCAGGTCCTTCAAACTACCCGGTCCATGCTGGTTATCAAACATCTAGTCCTACACTAATTACTATCATACTTTCCCCGTGTTTCCATCAGCTTCCCCACTCACTCTTATACTGAGACAATTTATATTAGTCAATTAATCTACCAACCTCCACATTTTTTGAATGGGGAGAAAGGTGGAGTAGCCAAAGGAATCTTACATCGTCACAGGGAGAGCATGCCAACCTAAAATGGGCAACATGGAAAGTCTGGATTGAATTTGTGTCTCTAGAATTGTGAAACAGCAGACCTACTAGTTGTACTACCATCCCACCATATTGACTTTTTTTTCAGTTTTCAACCTTTTGTGTAACCAAATTCCCACATATTGCCAAAACTCAATTTGCTAGAAACACATGCTGTAGTCCTCTGGGAACACCTTCACCATCAGTTTCCCCATTAGGACGCACGCCATCCTGACTGGGAAATATATTGTCTTTGATTGGCGCTGGGTCTAAATCCTGGAACTCCTGACTGCACATTAGGTTCACCTTCACCAGAAGGACTGGAGAGATTCAAGAAGGAAACTCCTCACCACCTTCTTGAGTCCAATGAGGGATGGGCAATGAACATTAGCTTCTCCCTGTCATTCTACACATGCTGAAGATTCGGGTGAGACCTCCACACCATAAGCACTACATTCTGCAGCAGAAGATTCACATCCTAAACATCTCCTTGTTCTGTATTTTCAACCAGTCGTTTCTAAAGTCCAACATATTTTGAAATAATTGTTAACTTGGAATTTTATAATTTTGATATTTCTACTTAATTTTCAGTCACGTTTACTTTTATCTTCCATCTCTTGTTATGTGGTACTGGCACTGCAGCAAGATTTTTTTTTTAAATTTTGTTTCCAATATTTTTATTGAATTTCATATACACAAGTACAGAGTTCATAAGGATACTTATTATAAATCAAGATAAGATAGCATAAAATGCACTTTATATAAATCATATCGATACAATCACAGTATCCCATGTTAATGATCTATCAAATAAAATAAGAAAGAAATTATATTTAAAGAATAACTGGAGTAACAGGCTTTTCCAGCCCAATGAGCCTGCACTGCCCAGTTAACCCACGTGACCAATTAGTAGTGTAGTGATTACAGCTCGGAGCATTCCAGAGATTGGAGTTCAATTCAGGCGCCAACTGTAAGGAGTTTGTACTTTCTCCCCTTGAAACATCTGGGTTTCCTTCGGGTGCTTCGGTTTCCTCCCACAGTTAAAAGACGTATCAGTTAGTAGGTTAATTGGTCATTGTAAATTGTCCTCTGATTAGGCTAGTGTTAGATAGGTGGGTTGCCAGGCAATAAATATCATTAGACTAGAGGGCCTATTTTGTGTATATTTCTAAATTTAAAAAAAATAATAATGAAATTACTAACTTTGAAATATGGGAGGAAACTAGCACCAAGAAGAAACCCACACAGTCACAGAGAGAATACTCCTTGTATACAGTGGTGCTGTTATAACATTACACTAACCACTATGCTACCAAAAACTTACCCAGCTGTTGAGGCGAGTGAGAAGTTATGAACAACCTTTATCAAGCATTCTATTCCCAACCAGACTGGAGCAGGCTCCCTGGCCATGCCCAGAAACACCACCCAAAGCCACTTTGATTTCACTTTCTCTCCGATCAACTTCCAAAGGAAGTTACTCTGAGTCCTATAAACAGAGAGATAGTAATCATTATAGAGAATTGAGATTCGCAAAGATATTGACAAATTTTTCATGATTGATTTAGGGGTTAGAATAAATGTAAAATAACCTTGGCATTTGAGAGGGGAATCAATGATTGAGCCAGCCCTGCATGGATCTGGAAGGCTAGGTTAACAACTTGACAGATAATTCTAAATATGATTTGTTAAGAAATTGAGCGAATGGTCAGGAAATGATCAAGTGAACTCACTGCCCTCTTGTTATGAGTAGAATGCCACAGCCATAGACTTCTTTCCTCCTGCATTCCCCACAGACAATGTAATGAGGGAGCAAGAAAGTACACATATACTTGCAAGTTGCAAACCTTTCATTGGGGAGGGAGAGGGCATGCGGCTTTCTAAATCCAGAAATCTATTCAGGCCTGATTAATTGTTAGTGACTATGCCCTACTGAGTTCTGGAAATCTATTCATAACTGGTTAATACTTAGTGAATATGCCCAGCTGAGATTCCCTCCTCCCTGTGTTTTGGGACGTTAAACGCGATTGTTCTTCTTTCAGTGATGGATGTCAACGATGAGACGCCGACGTTCCACCCAGCTGTTTACCACATCTCTCTACTGGAGGACGTGGCCAGAGATTACACGGTTGTTCACCTCAACTGTACGGATGCAGACGCTGGTCTTAATGCCGAGCTCAGTTACTTCATCACAGGTGCGTGTCCTTAAGAGCAATAAGGCCGAAGTTTAGCCACAGGGCAATGCTCAACATTTTTTGTTAAGGCCCATTTTGGAACACCAGTGCCTACACGGTTATTTGTCAGCAACCCATCTTAGAAGTTCCAGTGCTTCATATGTTTCTACTCAGCTCTTAGAGCTAGGGTGTTCCTTTCTGCTTCCACTCCACACTGATTCAGTTTCATCTAAATTAAAATTCTGTGGAATAGAGCCAAGTTTGTGCAGACACAGGCGTGCAAGGAAACTTTCCCTTGTGATAGAACGTCAGTTTTCACCAGGGAAAATTATTCTGGCAGCTGAGAGCTAGAAAAATATTAATGAAAAAGCTTAAAAATAGCTAATACACTTCTATATATTGTGATTCCTCTCAACAGCCTTTTATTTGCAAAGGGTCATCTTAGCTTGTCGAATAGGTCTTAAAACCCTCTTCTGTCCTTCAATTATGGTCAGTAGGTTAATCGGCCACAGGCAATTGCCCCTAGTGCAGTCTACATATTGATAACCCTTCACTTCAAAAATAATGAGTCCTCCCTTCTACCGCTGGTCTTAACTCTGAGTTTATACAATTTTTCAACACTGGATTTGATCTCTGTTTAGTGAAACAATGTGTTATTAAATGTTTGACTCCCATATATTCCAGCAGGGTAGTAGAAATACCTTAAATTTTACAATACGAAAACTAGTCATTCAGCCAAATGGGCTTTGTTGACATTAATGTTTCACCAAATGCACCTCCAATGTGACTTCACCTCATCCAAGCAACATATCCTTCTATAGAGAACAGTAAGCAGTTGATGCTTTGGGCTGAGGGTATCCGCCTGAAACATGAGCTGTTTATTCCATTTCATAGATGCTGCCTGACCTGCTGAGTTCATCCAGCATTCTGTGCATGTTGCTCCGGATTTCCAGCATCTGCATACTCTCTTGTGTTTAACATATCCTTCTATTTCTTTTGCATCTTAACATTTCTTCATAAATTTGACTATTATTCAGCTCACCCATTCCTTCTAGAGCACATTGTGTATTTTAGATCCCAAATAAACAAACAGTTGATTGGTTTCCTGTGCTGTGTTATTCTCTGATTCAATGCTATGTAAGCATTGGATTCAACTTGATCTACAGTGAGAAATTGCACACAAATGCACTGAGATTTCTCATTGATTTACATGTGAAACAAAAGGCATCAACCCTTCATCTCTTCTGTTCCCATGTAGGAAATGAGACCCGTCCTCTTTAATATTTCATATCTGTGGCCTCAAGACAGCAGATCCATCTCAAAAATACTAATGCAACTTCATCTTTCAGGTGGAAACAATGATGGAAAATTCAGCGTTGGCTTTAGAGATGGAATTGTCAGGACTGTGGTGAACCTGGATAGAGAGACCCAAGTTTCTTACACACTTATTCTGGAAGCTATTGGTGAGTCACCAATCAGCTGGTTTTCATTACAAATATGTAGGATATATTACTGTTGCTTAAAAGACCAAAATAGAGAATCTCTTTAGTTAGTGCTTCACTAATTTTAACCTCTTAATTGTCCTTGATTCACTCTGGAATTTCCTTTGTAAATCCCTCTGGCTCTTTACCTTCCTATTTTCCATTAAAACACTCTTCATATACTAATATTTGGTTAACTTCCAAATATCTTGACAGATTTAGTTAAAAATTTTTTGGAGATGTGTTGTTATTTAAATATTAAAAAGATTGCACTGCACTACATGAATTCTTAAATTCTTGATCAATATCTGTTTCTCAATCGATATCACTAAAACAAATTAGCAAGTCATTTAACAAGCAGAAAAATATCTCTGTCAGGCTTTTAGCCATCCTGTTCTTTATTTGTCCCTGTATTTGGAATAGTTTGTGCCATCCTGTAGATTTATCAAGCCTTCATCATACAAGGATAGATTTATTGCTGTTTTGACAGAGAGTGGTGAGTGTGTGAAATGCCCTGCCAAGGGTGGTGGTAGATGGAGATACATTAGGGGCATTTAAGAAACTCTTAGATAGGCACATGATGATGGAGAGATGGAATACTGTGTAGGAAGGTCTTGGAGTAGGCTATAAGGTTGGAATAAATGGGCTGAATGGCCTTCATTGAGCTGTAGTGTTCAATGTTCTGCGTTTGTTGTAGGTTGATTTTGTAGTCATAATAGTGACCCACTTCAAAAGCATTCAGTGGATGAGCAAGAGTTTTGTGGCAACCAGGAATCATAAAAGATATCATGCTGATGCAAGTCTGCCTTTCTTTCAAGTGTTATCCTGACTGGTGGTTTTTGAGTTGCTCAGTCTTCAACTGCAGTTTGGCAAGAGTATTAATGCCTGTTCTTTTAGTGATCAACCAAATACTTCAACAGTAAACTCCTCTGCTTATAATGTCAGTACTGCTTCTTGCCAGTAGCTATTCCAAATGGTTTATGGTGTTATCAAAAAGCAAAGTGATTAATTGGAAGCCATGTCTTGTGTGACTACGCAGCATTAATTAAAGAGCAGGGCTAGAACCCAGGGATGTCATCAGATGCAGATGCATTGCATTGGGCTCGCAGCTTGACCTGCTTTGGGAGTCGGGATCAGTTGTACACTCAAATCATTCGAGTTGCGTTACACTTGCCCAGTCCGCTATCGTCCAGGAGCAGCACCGTGAGGTTAAAATGGTGGAAGAAAAGTGCACCATCACTTGAGCTCAGCATCAGGTCAAGCACGGTCACATTTAGGGAGCAGCCCAGCTGACCGCTACTCGCTCTGTCCAGAGTAAACATTATAGTTTAGATCAAGAAAGCTCAGCTGGGAAGATCAACACTGTAGTCCAATGTAACACACCCCTCTGGAGTGACGTAATGACCTGCTCACACCATAAAGTGCTTCACAACCGACTCAGCACTTTTGAAGTTGTAGCCACAATAAGTACACAAATAACTTGCATAGCACCTCTCATGTTGCCATCAGGAAGTCCCAATGAACTACTTTAGATCACTGTTGCAATGACGCACAGCAAGATCCCAGCAGCATCACTATGGTAATGACCAGGGATACCCTCTTGGTAAGCAAAAGTAAGAACCACTTGGATGAATCAGAATCAGGTTGGAATCTGTTATTTTTTTGCATCAGTACAGTGCAAGATATAAAATTTAGTATAAGTTAGTTCAGTGGGCCAGCTGCTAATCTGTCAAAGGAAATGGACACTTCATTTTACAGTGCCTTCATTTGGACTGTCCATTTCTCTCCACAGATGCTGCCTCACCCGCGGAGTTTCTCCAGCAGCTTATTTTTGCTCCCGATCCCAGCATCTGCAGTCCTTTTTTATGACCATTCCCTCCCAGTGACGTGGTAAACAGGATAAATATTGCCCTGCTACCAACTTCTAGCCCTTCCAAATTTCTGCGTGGAATTTGAGGGCAGACATGGCCCAAATTTAACTTCCGATTTGAAAGATGACACAGCTGACCATGCAGTACTAATGCTGAGGAAGTTAATACTTCATTGTGATTCACAATCTGGGGTGGGGCTCAAACCAACAACCTTATGACTGAAAGGGACATCAATGGGTAAGGGTGATACGGATAAAGGTATCAGTAAGCTGATACGTCACTGAGTCAGGGTGGGTTATGGCCCACAGAATCTAAAGTACTTAAAATTTGATCTTTAATTGAAGCTTTTAAGTAAGAAACTGCTTAATTTTTTTCAGCACTGTCAGAAGCAGGAAATCTAAATGAAGAAGGTTATTTGAATTGATGACCGACTCAGATTATCATACCAAAGGCTGATATGATATGACATAAATTGCCTTCTGCTGAGTGCTTTCATCCTTCCAAATTATGTCAGATTTATTTTTTCTATTATTATTTTTGACATTTATTATTAATAAAAATCAATGTTGTCATAATGTCCAATCTGGGAACAAAGTCTTTTCTAGCAAGGAAATAATCTTGAAAAAAAAGTTTGTACCACTCTCCTCTCCTATCAGATTCCTGCCTCTCCCACCATTTATCTTTCCTACCCATCTAATTTCTAGTTATCCTCCTTCTCCTCTCCCACCTGTTTTATTCTGGAGCCTTCCTCTTCCTATCCAGTCCTGAAGAAGGATTTAGGCCTGAAATGTTGACTGTTTATTTATTTCCATAGATGTTGCCTGATCTGCTGAGTTCCTCCAGCATTTGTATGTACAAGTTTTCTATCTTGCTCAAGTTAAATTTGCTTTTGGCTATGTTTCAACGCCATGTGAGCAATACCATGGCTGTGACAATAATCAGTTAAGATTGGCTGACTGGCAGATGAGTGGGAATAAATTGGGCCTTTTCTGCTTGTCTGCCAGTGACTCCTGATGTTCTGCTGGTGTTGGCATTGGGTCCTTTATTATTCACGTTATATATAAATAATCTGGTTGACGGAATTGACAGCTTTGTTGTCAAATTTGCGGATAAGGCAAAGATAGGTGGAAGAGCAGGCAGTGCTGAGGAAGCAGTGAAACTGCAGAAGGCCTAGGGCAGATTAGGAGAAAGGCCACAAATGTGGCAGAAGGGATACAATGTAGGGAAGTGTATGGGCATGCACTTTAATAGAAAGAATAAAGGTGTAGATCATTTTCTAGATGAGGAGCGAATTCAGGAATCAGAGATACTGTGGTGAACTAGATATACGTGTCTGGACTGCTCCTGTGGCTCCTCCCACAGACCCCTGCTGACTGCTCCTGTGGCTCCTCCCACAGACCCCTGTATAAAGGCGACTGTGGGCTGTTGCTCTTCCTCATTCCCCAGGATGTAGTGTTGTTCATTCTTCCAGTCAATAAAAGCCGATACCTCGCTTCCTACGTCTCAGCGTGAGTTATTGATGGTGCATCAGATACAAAAAGACTTGGGAGTCCTCGTGCAGGATTCCCTAAAGTTTAACTTGCAAGCTAAGTCAGTAGTAAGGAAGGCAAAGCAATGTTAGCATTCATTTTGAGAGGACAAGAATATAGAAGTAAGGATGTAATACTGAGACTTTGCAAGACACTTGTGGTATTGTGAGCAGCTTTGGGTTCCCTATCTAAAAATGTGCTGGCGTTTTTAGACAGGGAGGAATTTAAGGACGATCAGGATAATGTGTGAGAAGTGTTTGATGGCTGAGGATCTCTGGTTGCTCAAGTTTAGAAGAATGAAGGGGGATCTCATACAAGCCTGCCAAATATTGTAAGGCCTAAGTAGAGAGAACATGGCGAGGATGTTTCCAGTAGTGGGAAAATCTAGAACCAGAGCCCATAGCCTTAGAATAGAGGGATGTCCCTTTAGAACAGAGTTGAGGAGGAATTTCTTTAGCCAGAGGATGGTGAATCTGTGGAATTCATTGTCACTGATGGCTGTAGAGACCCAGTCATTGGGTATATTTAAGGTCAAGGTTTATAGGTTCTTGATTAGTAAGGGCATCAACAGGGAGAAGGTAGGAGAACTGGATTGAGAAGGTTAATAAGTACCTTCCATGATGGAATGGTGGAGCAGACTCAATGGGCTGATTAGCCAAGTTTTCTTTCTAGTTGTATTGTAAACATCAGCTTATCCTTTTTGTATTTTATTTCTGGTCACTGATGCATACTGAAGGGCTCTGACTATGCAAATTATACAGGGATAAGTCATGAGTGTAGGCCATAATTTAGATCGTTCGTGATCTCTTAGTATTCTTTGTGATCTTCAAAAGCATCTTGACTTTCTAAAGGATGTAAAAGAAGCAAGACCCTTCACTTTGCATTTAATCCATACTGAGCAAGTCTCAGGAATGGGGTCAACCCAGTAAAATCAGCTCTTCAATGTCCCAAGATATCTCGACAAAAAGATTGAAGGCCAAATTGCTGGAATAATTTAAGAGATTTTTCCAGAATGAGACAGGGGAAGTTTCAGGTTTATATGGGAGAAATATGGGATGGCTGTGGAAGCCAAGTGACTGGCTATATTTAAAGTAGAGGCTGATCAGTTCTTGATTAATATTGCCTTCAGAGGTTACAGGGAAAGGGCAGGAGAATGGGGTTGAGAGGGGTAATAAATCAACTATGATGGAATAGCAGAGCAGACATGAGGGGTCGAATTCTGCTCCTGTCTAATGGTCGTATAAACAAATAACCTGTGCAACCGCACTTGTCATCGTGATTTTAAAAATGAAATACTTCTTCAAGTAACTCTTTGTAAAGTGATTTTTTACTATTAACCTAGAGTAAATCTACTTGAAGTAATAGAAGTTACTACCCTCAGTAATTGATTTTACCAGCAATAAAACTATTTTGAAATGCGCTGTGTTCATTTCTGACACCGGTCATTTTCCTCCACAACTTATTGCTACATTGATCTGCATAGCAATGCCTGCCCTAGAAATTCTGAAAGTTCAAAGCTCAATCTATTATCATGATACCATATACTATCTTGAGATTTATTTTCTTGTAGGCATTCAAGTAGATACAAAGGAACTCTTCTTGGGCTTCCAGTTAGAAACCGGTATCAGTTTTAATCAAAGTTTCAATAACAAACTCCATCATCTTCATCAGGTATGATGCCTAGCTGCATCTAGTCTGGTGGTAAATACACCCCAATTGTCGTGATGTATCCTAGGTCGTCGTTGACCAGCATAAGCTGGGATTTGAGCTTTCTTATGGGTTTGTGAATGGTAATCCAGCATTTCTTCAGGATCCTGACAATCCTTCCAGAAACTGTGGAAAAATAGGGAACACAAGCAGTAGTGTTGGGTTCCTCCTTGTTGTTAGTTTTCCTGGTTCTTCCATCTGCTGTTTTAAGAGCCCGTTTGATTTCCTTTGCCTTGCAGCCATTCTGTAGGAATATTGTGTGTAATCATCTTAATTCCTCATGGAGACGCATCCACAAACCTGTAACAATGTTCAAATCCCATCCAATGCGGGTCAAAGATAACCTGGGACTCTGGATGCCTGGCGTTTACTGGATTCCCTATGAATGCGGAGCTGTGTATATTGGTCAGATGGAACGCACAATAAAAACCTGCATCAAGGATCATAGGGGATGTATTCCTTTGGGATACCTAGAGAAATCAGCAGTAGCAGAACATCGCATACGCAGTGGCCGCAGGATAGACCAACAGGACAAAACTACTGTACTGCGCCAATGACTTTTGGGACCTCCTGGTGAAGGAAGCCATTAAAGTAAGGCTAGAGAATAAGAATTTTAACAAAGACAATGGTCTCGCTCTCAGGAAGAACTGAAATATGATTGTAAACAAGGTGTGTCAGCAGCAACCTGCTTGGTTGTGGACTAACCGATCAGGAGGGATGGATGACGAGGGTATATATACCACCAAACTAGATGTGCCTAGACATCATCCATGATGAAAATGGCAGACTGTGTCATCAAAATGTCGGTTAAAATCAATACCTGTACCCGAATGGAAGCCCAAAAAGAGTTTATTTGTCATGTACACCGGAAAAGATGAGATAATTTTTTAAAATAGAATCAGTGAAAAACTACATACAAAGGCCCACAAACAACTAACGTGTAATAGAAGACAAGCTGTGTATGAACAAAAAGATACAAATAACAATAGTAAATAATATTGAGAACATGAGTTGTAAAGTCCTTGAAAGTAAGTCCATAGGTTGTGGAGTCAGTTCAGAGTTGAGGTGAGTGAAGTTGTCCACAATGGTTCGGGTGCCTGAAGCTGTGAGACGTGGAATCAGATACTTTTCTGTGATGAAATGGGGAATTCAGTCCATCAAATCAACAGCAGTATTTATCTCCATGATTTGATAACCATTCCTTCCTCACTTTCTAATTTCTTCAATGTTCTTTTCTTGCACACCTATCTTAATTTCTTTTCCCTCAGCAACTGCTTAGCAAAGAATTACTCACTACAATCACACTTAGTGAGTTTTAGCTCTTTATAGATGTGATTTCCATTGTAGGTAAATCATTCTTGTTTAGTTTTGTTCCTTCTGGGCTCACTGTTCCTTCCCTATTCCTTTAGAATGGATCACTCTTCTGCTCTTTATGATTCACTCTCTCAAAAACCTAGAGAGTGGCACAGCTGATAGCCTCACAGCCCCATTGACCCAAGATTAAATACTGACCTCCAGTGCTATATGTATTTTTGTATGCTCTCCTCATAACCATGGGGACTTCCTCCAGTATCTCAGAGACATCCAGATTGATAGATCAGTTGATCACTGTAGTTGTACGCCTAGTATGTCAGTGAGTGGTAGAATCTGATGGGGAAAGCGAGGAAGGCAGAATACATTATTAAGAACCCTCATCATTCAGGACCTGCTCTCTTCTCATTACGACCATCAGGGAGGAGGCGCAGAGGTCTGGAGACACACACTCAACATTTTTGCTTCTTCCCCTCCACCATCAGACTTCTGAGTTGACGATGAATCCATGAAGACTATTTCATTATTTAGCTCTCTTTTAGTACTTCTTAAACATATTTCTTGTTGTAACTTATAGTATTTTCTTATCTTTGCATTGTTCTGCTGCCACTAAGCAACAAAATTCACCACATATGGCAGTGATAATAATTCTGATTCTGAGCTGATGGGAATGTGGGGAGAATAGAAGTGTGATTAGTGTAATTAGTTGCTTCATAATCAACAAGGACTCAGAGAACCAAAGAACCTGTTTCCCTGCTGCATGACTTTGTAACCAATGGCATAGTGTCTCTGTACATGGTGCATGCAGCGAATAGGATTCATGGTCAACGGTGCAGAGCCTTCTCCCAATAAAAGTCATGTCACTATTCTGTACAAATCCAGAGAACAGCAAATAGTTGTATAAAGTCAATCCAGTCATCCATAGCGTTTTGAGCGCCAGAAGTAATTGATAGGGAACTGCCTGTGCGGCTGGGTAGCAATGTAACCTCCTCAAAATTCATTAACTCCCCTGCTATCCATAACATTTATGGGTATAATTCCCATCTATTTCACTTCCCTGGGAAATATCCACACCAACTCAACTTTAGTTATTCTGTGTGCATTTAATCTAAGATAGGAAAGTAAGCAGCTGCTTGTGGAAAGGGAATATTGGAAAGTATGGGAATTGGTATATGACGCAGGTGAGAATACCATGTGGTAAAGATGACCATGTGGCACACACCCCATGTAATTCCAGTTGAATAATGTCTCTGCCTCTGACCATGAGTTTTCTGTACACTTGAGAAAAGAACTGGATGAGTTTATGAAAAGAGAATTTTAAACAGTTGGAGATTGAGAGAGAAAACACTATTTAAGTTGGTGAAAATGCATGAAGGAGTGACTGGGTGTGATCTCTGTGCAGATAACGGGCCCGCTGGTGACAGAAAGACTGGGACAGCGACGGTGTATGTCACGGTGATGGATGTCAACGACAATCGACCCATCTTCTTGCAGAATACCTATGAGGCCAGTGTCCCTGAGAACATCACAGTGTCCACTAGCGTGCTGCAGGTGAGTTGTACAGAGTACCTGGACAATTTGTAGCAGAAAGCCAGAACATTAAATGGACATATGATATTTTATCATCCATTTCTATAACCTCACCACCCTTTCCGGTAAGATGGCGGTGCCGCTTAGTCGCAGCGGCCTCTTCGGGTCCAACAAAGGTTGCAATGTTTGTCTTCCACGTTTTTCTTAGGGATGCAAAACCTTGTTGGACATTAGTAATATAAAATACTGGAAGTCAGGTTCATTAGTGAGACCAACAGCAGGGGAGCTGCATGACCTTGGATTGTTGCATGGACCAGGCCCTCACACCATCCCATCGCCAGTTACAGCCATCCAGGGCAGGAGGCGCTGGAAACAGTGTGAGAGAACAGAGAAGTGTGGAAAAAGTGCTAGAATTTGTGGTGGGTTAAAGGTGGGTTTCCTGGCAGCCCATTCCAAGCACGCTTTGTAAAGAAAAAGCTTACCCTGCATGTTCTCTCACCTTGAAGTATTCTATCCCAATTAGAGGATTCAGAACATCTACTCTATTTATGCCTTTCATAATTTTATAGATTTCTATGAGTTCTTTCCTCAGCCTCTGACACTCCAGAGGAAACAATCGAGGTTTGTCCATCATTTTAAAACAGAACAGACCATGTGCAGGCAAATCAGAGAAGTTAGTTTGGCATTGTGGTCAGCACAAACACGATGGGCTAAAGAGCCTGTTCCTATGCTGTACTCTTCTATGTTCTATGCCAGTCATTCTCAATTTACCAACCAATCCTTGGTTCGTTACTAATTAGGTAATTATTCTGAAACAATATATCAAACTCCTGTTTGTAGAAGCTTACAATCCAAAAATTGCCTGCCATGTTTTCTACATTTTATCAGGACTTGAATCACAGTGGCTTCATTAGTTGCTAAGTGCTTTGGGAAGCTGTAAGAATGTGCTAAGTACTGAAGAAATGCAAGTACAGGTTTCCCCCACTAGCCGAAGGAAAAGCGTTCCTATGAAACGGTTCGTAAACTGGAATGTTGTAAAGTGAATAAGCAATTACCATTAATTTATATGGGAAAAATTTGTGAGCGTTCCCAGACCCAAAAAATAACCTACCAAATCATACCAAATAACACATAAAACCTAAAATAACAGTAATATATAGTAAAAGCTGGAATGATCTGATAAATACTCAGCCTATATAAAGTAGAAATACATTTCTGCAATCATTGTAGAATGTCTAGCGTAGCGAAAATCTCACTACGTAGCGCTACTAGCGTAGTGGAAATAGTCTCAGCGGAAGCAGTCTCTCCAGTAATCTTTAAGCTATGAAGCTGCCAAATCATACCAAATAACACATAAAAATATACAGCCTATATAAAGTAGAAATAATGTATGTACAGTGTTGTTTCACTTACCGGAATTGGGAAGACAGCGAGCACACTGACGATGGTGTGTTAGGCTGAGTCGTCGGAGGTTGGGGTGCTCGGCAATTTTTTTCCAATAAATTGCAGTTTTGTCACAGTTAAACACTTGCTTATATGAATAACCACCTTCTGTAATTATTTTCTTCAGTTCTGCTGGGAACTTTTCGGCAGCATCAGTATCAGCCGAAGCACTCTCTCCAGTAAACTTTAAGCTATGAAGCTGCCCTCGCCTCAGAAACCGATCAAACCACCAATGACTACCTTTAAATTCCACTTTTGCAACACTCTCATCACAATCATCCAATGCTTTCTGTTTCAGCTTATTAAAAAGACTGACTGATTTCTCCTTAAGTATAAGATAACTTAACAGAACACCACGCTTTGTACACCCATCAATCCACTCAAGCAATAGACTTTCCATTTTATCCATTATTGGATGTCAACTAAGAGAGACCACTTTGCTACGAGCAGAACCAACATTAACATCGGCAGTTTTCAAGATTCTTTCTCTCTATATCGTCTCAGGCATATAGATGAGGGTAGTGCGGTGGATGTGATCTACATGGATATTAGTAAGGCATTTGACAAGGTTCCACATGGTAGGCTTATTCAGAAAGTCAGAAGGCATGGGATCCAGGGAAGTTTGGCCAAGTGGATTCAGAATTGGCTTGCCTGCAGAAGGCAGAGGGTTGTGGTGGAGGTAGTACATTCAGATTGGAGGGTTGTGACTAGTGGTGTCCCACAAGGATCTGTTCTGGGATCTCTACTTTTTGTGATTTTTATTAACGACCTGGATTTTGGGGGTAAAAGGGTGGGTTGGCAAGTTTGCAGACGACACAAAGGTTGGTGGTGTTGTAGATAGTGTAAGGGATTGTCGAAGATTGCAGAAGATATTGATTGCCTGGGGAATATTGATAGGATGCAGAAGTGGGCTGAGAAGTGGCAGATGGAATTCAACCCAGAGAAGTGTGAGGTGGTACACTTAGAAAAGACAAACTCCAAGGCAGAGTCCAAAGTAAATGGCAGGATACTTGGTAGTGTGGAGGAGCAGAGGGAGCTGGGGGTACATGTCCACAGATCCCTGAAAGTTGCCTCACAGGTAGATAGGGTAGTTAAGAAAGCTTATGGGGTATTAGCTTTCATAAGTCGAGGGATAGAGTTTAAGAAACGCGATGTAATGATGCCGCTCTATAAAACTCTAGTTAGGCCACACTTGGAGTACTGTGTTCAGTTCTGGTCACCTCAGTATAGAAAGGATGTGGAAGCATTGGAAAGGGTACAGAGGAGATTTACCAGGATGCTGCCTGGTTTAGAGAGTATGGATTATGATCAGAGATTAAGGGAGCTAGGGCTTTACTCTTTGGAGAGAAGAAGGATGAGAGGAGACATGATAGAGGTGTACAAGATATTAAGAGGAATAGACAGAGTGGACAGCCAGCGCCTCTTCCCCAGGGCACCACTGCTCAGTACAAGAGGACATGGCTTTAAGGTAAGGGGAGGGAAGTTCAAGGGGGATATTAGAGGAAGGTTTTTCACTCAGAGAGTGGTTGGTGCGTGGAATGCACTGCCTGAGTCAGTAGTGGAGGCAGATCACTAGTGAAGTTTAAGAGACTACTAGACAGGTATATGGAAGAATTTAAGGTGGGGGGGGGTTATATGGGAGGCAGGGTTTGAGGGTCGGCACAACATTGTGGGCCGAAGGGCCTGTAATGTGCTGTACTATTCTATGTTCTATGTTCTGTGTATAAATAATGCGAATGGCGGACGCAGGTAAGTTCAACGCGCGGACAATATCCTTACTTCATTCACCACGATCGAAACACTTAATTATGTCTAGTTTTACTCTAAGTGTAACACCCTTATGAGCTCTTTTAGGCTTTTCCGATATCTTAGAACTCATCTTGCTAATGGATGCACAAAATAAATCGAGATAAAGCACAGATGCTCACAGGTACATGCTTAAGCACGTGGCGGCTAGAATGCAGTTCCAGGGGAGGAACTTGGCTGCTCGCAGCGCGCACTGCCTTTTCTCATAACAGTGAAAACACCTTCTGTTAGCGAAAACAGGTAACTGATGTAGGTCTTTCGTAACAGCGAGGTGTCGTAAAGCGAACGTTCAGAAAACGGGGGCCACCTGTCTTAGACTTGCTTAATCAATGAAGTCAACACAAAAAAAGACTGAGGCTTCAAACACACACTCTGTGGCCACTTTATTAGGTACCCCTACTCCTAATAAAATAACCACTCCGAGTGTATACTCGTGATCTTCTGCTGATGTGGTTCTTCCACTTCAAGGCTCGATGTGTTGTGCATTCAGAGAAGCTCTTCTGCACACAGCTGTTGTAATGTGTGGTTATTTAAGTTACTGTTGCTTTCCTGTCAGCTTGAAACCGTCTGGCTATTCTCATTTGACCACTCTCATTAACAAAGCATTTTTACCCACAGAATTGACATTCACCTGATGTATTTTGTTTTTTGCACCATTCTCTGTAAACTCTAGAGATGGTTATGTGTAAAAATCCCAGAAGTCAGTAGTTTCTGAAATACTCAAACCATCCTGTTTGGCATCCTCACCGTAAAGCTATGTGCTCTAGAGTTCAATAGTTCTACCCTGGGAAGAAAGAATTAGGATGATCGAGGATTCCAAGAAAGAGCAGGATGAAGAGTTGATAATATTGAGATCGAGGTTTGAGTACGCAGGGTTAAAATAGTACACTGCTGTTACTGAAGAAACACAATTATGAGAAGTGTGGGTATTGTAATCAGAAAGAAACCATTGTGCAAGTACTGGTGAGATGCCTAATATAATCAGTGGGGGGGGGGGATGGTTGATTTTAAAGTCATCCTAGAATAAATTACAATTTAACATTAACAATATTTTGCAGAGAGGATCACAGGATTATTGCTTCAAATACATAGATCAGTTCATTAACAATACAGGTCTTTCTTTTATAGAATTTGATACAAATATAAATACATAGAATTTAGCTATCCTGACCCTCACTCCAGTTCAGAAGGTGGCAGTAACGCACTTTAAAGCTGTTTGCCAACCGCCACAAAATTTCAGAGGCAGAAGAAACAGATTCTGACCATCTACTCTATCTATGCCTTTCGTAATTTTATAAACTTCCATCAGTTCTTTCCTCAGCCAACGGCACTCCTGAGGAAACAATTGAGGTTTGTCCATCATTTTGAAACAGAACAGACCATGTGCAGACAGTTCGGATAAATTGGAGCGGTATAATGATTAGAACAAACGTGACGAAAGGCCTCTTCCTATGCTGTACTATTCTATGTTCAATGCAAGTTACTCCCAATGTTCTAATCAGTATGTGTCCCTAATTCATTATGAATCAAATAATTATTCTGAAGCAATATCACATTCCTGTCTGTAGAAGCTTACAGTCCATCAGTTTCCTGCCATGTGTTCTATATTTTATGAAGGATTGAGTCGCAGTGACTTAATTTGTTGCTAAGTGCTTTGGGAAGCAGTAACAATTCGCTAAGTGTTGAAGAATTGCAAGTATTAGGTTTGCTTCATCAATCAAAGCTTCAAAAATATGATTCAAATTGGTCAGACTAGTCTTTCCTCTCCCTTGTGCCTTGAAGTTGTGAAATGCTTTATTTTTTAGCAAAACACACAGTCAGCAGGGTTAAAGACTCGAGAAAACATTAGTAAATTCTTTTATGAAGGAAAAAAAAATCAACACTTTGGAGCTTCAGGATAAATTTACATCCAAAACTACTTCCAGTATGGAGCAGACTGATTTTCACTGTTCCTTTTGATGGATGTAGTAATCCTTTTTCCATAAGAAGCCAGACACTGGGAATGTTTAGTAAATAAACACATTGATCCTTTAACTAATCCGATTGGTCTGTTGTATGTGATTAATTTCTGCCAACATGTGAAATGTCTATTTCCCATGTTAAATCTGGCTGCCGTTCAATAGTTGCCTGTTCAAATGTTTAACAGACAGTATTTAGCGTACAATCTTGGCTGGGAGCAGGCAAGAAAGTAAGGTTGTGTCTTACATACTGTGTCTGTTTCCAAACACTTGTAGAAGAGCAACAGAGTCAGATTGAAAGAAGTAGATAGACCAGTAGCAGAAGGTGGAGGTTGCTTGAGTGCACCGTGCTTTAAGAGCATCAACCTCACTTGACCCCTCTACCACCCTGCCAAAATCCTGTCCCAAACAGGGTTGCCATGGTAGCTTAGCATTTCAGGGTGCCACAGTAGCATAGTGGTTAGTATGACGCTATTACAGCTCTGGGCATTGGAGTTGAGATTTCACTTTCCGGTATCCTTTGTAAAGAGTTTGTACATTCTCCCCATGAATGCATGGAGTTCCTCTGAATGTTTTAATTTCCTCCCACAAGTCCAAAGACGTTAGTCAGTTAATTGGTTTTGTCCTATGATTTGGCTACCATTAAATAGATAGGTTACCAAACAGTGCAGTTCATTGGGCTGGAAGGACCTGTTCTGCGCTGTATCTGTAAATAAAAATAATTTTGGTGTAATTTCTGATTGGAGCTTTTTATATAGACCTGCAGCTAGAGAATGCGGTGATGGGGACCATCCAGTCTTTGCTGTCAAGAGTAGTTAACTTCCACTTCACAGCTCTCCATCCATAGCCTTTCAACTTATGGATCCTCATCCTGTAAGGTAGTAGGTGGTTACTATCTCCTGGCTCCGACTCCACTTGGGTGAAAATATTCTTCTTCAACTTCCCTCTAATTCTTCTACCTAAGTCAATGTTCTCTAATTATTTAATCATTTGAGTCAGGAGAATAAATCCTTCTTTCCTTGGCTTCTCATAATTTTATCCGTAATGAGTTTTCACTTCTGTTTGCTTTGTAAGTCCACCCTAATCAGCCTCTCTCCTTAACTATAATTTTCTAGCTCCAGTGATGTTGATTGAAGTCTCCTCACTACTCTCTGTATTGCTGCCTTGTCTTTGTCATGACGCAGTGTCAAATGATGTAAGCTTTACCTGAGCTATGGCCTGACAAGTGTTCTATGCCAGTGAATACGCTTGCAATATCATAACTCACATTCCAGTTCTGCAGGTCCCTTGGTGCCAGGAGTCCCTCGAGTCCTAGCAACATCCTTGTAAATCTTTTCTGAACTCTTTCCAATTTAATCACATCTTTCCCACAGCAGGGTAACTAAAACTGAACCTAACACACCAAGTGCTATCCCGCCCAGGTCTTGTGCAACTGATTTGACTGGTGTTGATTCAAAACCTCAAATGGGGCCTCAAAAGGTGATGAAGGCTCAGAGAGTACTCAATAATGGCTCTGTCAGTCTGTTCAGCAGGATTCAATGGATCTTGTTAAAAGAAGAGCTGAAGTCCTTGGTCTATTTCTCAATCTCCTTCACTTAACAAACATCTGTAAAACATACTAATTGGTCATTCGTTTTATTGTAAGCCCTTGCTATATTCAGAATGTTCAATTTAATGACATTGATCCACTTAATGGTCCCTGATAGACTTCAGTGTAATTAAGTTTAATGCAAAGCACTTTGAGACTCTTGAGACTAGGAGATGAGTTGCAATGAAAGTAGAAGTTTTTGCTTCTTTGATAAATAAACTGGAATAGCCTAGTGTTAAATTGATAGTTGCCACACTTAGAAAATATGTATAAATATATTGAGGCTCAAAGAACAGCAGATGCTGGAATTTGGAGCATAAAACAAACTGCTGGAGGAACTCAACAGGTCAAACAGCGTCCACAGATGGAAAGGGATAGTCAGCAATTCAGCTCATGACTGTAAAGGAGTAATGACTATTATTTTATACTTTATATCTTCCCATTCGCTCTCCAGCACCCAGGTAGGGGACACCATGATGTAGCACCTGGACTGAAATTCCCAGATAAGGCAGTGAAATAGGAAGGCAGTAGGGAGTGTAACTTTATTGAAATATGTTATAACTTTCACTGCTTATACTTTTTCCTTGTTATAAGTGATTCTGACTACAATAGAGCTTTGGAAATGCATTCTCATCCAGGGGAAATAATACCCTTCCTTGCCAATGATAGACTACACTGGTGTGGCAGCTGCTGGCATTGTGCAGACACCGCTCTCTGAAGTGGAAGGTCACTAATGGAGTAATTCAGTGGTGTCAACGTGCTGAAAATGTACCCCGCCCTCCACCCCTTTTGGTTTAGGCACGTTCTGTAGATTTCAGATGGCAGCTTGCAGTTAGTTCTGAATCCACCCAGTCAGGTCCCGAATGTCCCTCTAAATACTCACAAGTGTATTGATGTAGCACCAAGCATTGATGTAGTATGAGTGTTCAACAAATGTTGATTGGATCCAAAAGTTTCCGGTTTATCTCTAGGGTAGGTTACATGGTCAGCACAACATTGTGTGCTGTAGATTTCTATGTTCTATGTTATCTCAATACTGTATTGTTGTACAGTGGGAAATCAAGATAAAACAGCAGATGCTGGTAATGTGAAATAAAAACAGAAAATGATGAAAAGGTGAAAAGAATGTGACTGGTGCCTTGAAAATGGGACGACTGTGTGTGGAAGTCTCCAGGCCAATTTCTTGATCAGTGCAATTTCATTCGGAAGTGAATATCTCAAGATCTATGCTGGGTGCAGTTTCTTCCGTGTGCAATTGAACAGGCAACAATGGTTTACTGAAGAATTAATAGTTGACATTTCAGGCTGAGACCCTTCATCAGGTCCCGAAATGTCAACTGTTTATTTCTCTCCATAGATGCTGCCTTACTTGCTGAGTTCCTCCAGAATTTTCTGTGTGTTACCCTGGATTTCCAGTGTCTGAAGAATCCCTTGTGTTTATGACAATTAGAGCACTGCATTTCCAGTATTAAAGCAATGATTACACTTTGAAAATTCTTCATTGGCTGTAGAGACCTTAGAATATCCTGAAACAGACGTGTAAGGAACTATGGAGATGCATCTGCATCATCTCAATGACCTGCAGGTAATCACTGTGTCATCAACTTCCACTCAGCTTTAAATAAATAGAATTACTACTACTGCTCAGCCCAAGCTTGTCAGACAGCATTGCTGGAGGCAACAGAGCAGTTAACATTTGACCTTCAACAAAACACCACTACTGTTGTACATAAAGTATATTGCACAGAACTGTGCATGAATTACAAAAGCCTTTGAGATTGGCAGAAGCTTACAGAGGCTTCGGTTCAGAGTGGTCTTTATTTTTTTTAAATTGGGTTCTTTCGGGGTTTCTTGCTTTGTGGCTGCCTATCAGCAAACGAACCTCAAGGTTGTACAGTTTATACATTCTTTGATAATAAATGTACTTTGAAACTTGAATTTGAGGGGAAACTTATTCACTCAGAGGGTGGCGCAAGTGTGGAACTGGCTGCCAGCAAACATTTTAAATGTGGGTTCAACTGTAACGTTTAAGAAAAATTGGGAAAGGTACATGAAGGAGAAAGGCTTAGAGAAATGTGGTCTGGATGCAGGTAGATGTGACTAGACAGAACAGGTCAGCATGGACTAGATGGACTGAAGGTGCTTTATGACTCTAAGTTGTCCCGATTCATTTATGCCTATTTCAGCTACCAGACTCCTCCCCACCCCCCCCCCCAGCCAGAATTTGTTTTCTTCACAGTTGTCCAAATGTGAGGAGGACACTGAGAGCTGTGCAACCTTAATAGAGGTTGGGGGGGGGGGGGGTGTGTAGTTCACTGTTGTAAGTACCGTGCTTCAGTTGAGAAGCTAAAACTGAGATTCATCCTGCCTTCCCAGTGGACAAGCTTTCATTAACAGCAACGATACCAGCTGTGAACCCCCTACTCACAGCTTCTGTTCCTGTTAGTGGAAGCTTGTTCTGCCCAAGTTGCCTGAGGCACTTACTGCATGATGACAATAATTCCACTTCATATACACTCTATCGGCTTCACTTTGCTTTCTGCCATTCTAGAAGAAGCATGGAAATGTGGGCTTTAAATTTAGTTTGTTCTTTTCATGTGATCAATAATTAAAATGCCAAGCCCTCAGCTCCAGCAAAGTATGTCTGTATTTCTTACAGAGATTTACCAAGTTACATCACCGTTGACGTCAAGGAGTGTTATATCAGCAAATTAAATCCTATGTCTACACATTAAGAGTGAAAGTCGTTTATTCACTTATTGACTTCTGTGACAATCCTTTTATTTGTGCATCTTAATGTTGACAATCTGCTCGCAGAAAGCTCATGTTCAGGTAAATAATTACTGGTGTCTATGGCCTCTCAGCCTCTCAGCATTTGCCCTGTACAAACTGGAATTCATCATCATTCAGGGCCCCAAATGGTCCTTCCAGGTGAGGCAACACTTCACCTGACAGTCTGTCGGCGTCATCTGTTGTATCTGGTGAAATCCAATGTAGATTGGGAGACTGTTTCATTCATCACCTTTGCTCTGTCCACAGCAAAAGGCAGGATCACCCAGTGATTTCCCATCCTCATACCAAGGGGTCTGTCCATGGGCCCTCCACTGTCATACTGCAACTAAACTCAGATTGGAGGAGCCACACCTCCTATTCTATCTGGATGGCATTGACTTGACGGCAGGAACTTTGATTTCTCTTAACTTCTAGTAATTTCTCATCCTTTCCTCCTTACACTTCCCCCCTTCCAACCTTCTTATTCTGGTTTCTGCCCCTTCCTTTCCAGTCTCAGTGAAGGGGCTCAGCCTGATTATTCCCCTCCATTGATACTGCCTGACTTGCTGAGTTCCTGATGGCATGAACTTACAGTAATTTCTCTCCCCCCTTCCTTCTCTCCCCCCACTTCCTTCTCTCCCCCCCACTTCTTTCTCTCCCTGCCTTCCTTCTCTCTATTTCCCTTCATTCAGGTAACTTTCTCACCTGCTCATCACCACCTACTGGTTCCCCTTCCCCCTTCTTCCCTTTCTTCCATGTTCTGTTGTCCTCTCCTATTAACTTCCTTCTTTCTCAGCCCTTTGCCTATCTCCAAACAGCTTCTTACTTCATTTTCCCTGGCCCATTCATCCTTCTTCCCCCTCACCTAGACTCACCTATCTCCAGCCAGCTTGTACTCCTTCCATTCCACCACCGTATTTTGGCTTCTGCCCCCTTCCTTTTCAGTCCTGATAGAAGTTCTCAGCCCAAAACATCAACTGTTTATGCCTTTCCATTGATGCAGACTTGCTGAGTTCCTCCAGCATTTTGTGTGTGCTGCTGAAGATGTACAAAATCTGCAGAATCTCTTGTGTTTAAGATTTCAATTTTGCTGTTGTTTCAACTGTTTTAATGATTTTCAGCCTACCTGTACTAGAAATTACAATTATTTTTCTTTTAAAACATGGTCAGAACTTTTAGTAATTGATTGAAGTAGTCATTTTACATTTATTCATGGGAGGTGCTGTCTCAGTTCTCTGCTGGTTTGTGAAGTCTTTTCATGAAATTAATTGTCAGGCTAAATCAGTGGCAGTTCTGTTTCCAGTGATGTTAACCAGTGGATTTCCTGGGTTTAAGAACTCCCTGGTAATCTGAAATGGAGCCCTAATTTTTAGAACTCTATAAACAATGGACTGAGATTAAACCATTCCTCAGACCAAGTCAGAATTTTTAAAATTAATTCAGAAGACATGACTGCACTGTGAAGACCAGAATTCATTGCTAAATCTGATGAGAAAGCAGGGATAGGCAATCCTAGAGTTATATATTACAACAGTACAGAAACAGGTCCTTCAACCCATCTAGTCCGTTCTGACCTGATCTTCTGCGTAGTCACATCTGCCTCCATCTGTATCATATCTCTTCCATCCCCATGTTTATCCAAATTTCTCTTAAATGTTGCAATTGAACCCACATCTATCACTTCCACTGGCAGTTCATTCCATACTTCCATCACCCTCTGAGTGAAGAAGTTATCTCTTAGGTTTCCCTTAAATATTTCACCTTTCACCCTAAACCTATGACCCCTAGTTGTAGTCTCACCCAACCTGAGAGGAAATAGCCTCCATGCATTCACTCTATCTATATCCCCACTGTTCACCCCCAACCCCTTTAATTTTGTATACCTCTATAAGATCTCCCCTCATTCTCCTGTGCTCTGGCAATAAAGTCCTGACCTATTCAATCCTTCTCTATAACTCAGGTCCTCAAGTCCCAGCAACATCCTCGTGAATCTTCTCTGCACTATTTCAAACATTGATAATTTTCCTGTAGGTATTTGACCAGAACTGCACACTAAATTCACCAACATCTTCCACAAACTCAGCTGTTCTCAGTGCCCAATTTATTAAGATCAATGTGCTAAAAGTTCCCTTAAACCACCTCAGTTCTTCTAATGAAGGAATCCTTGGGGCAGGGAACTTTTCAGACTCAACAGCAATGAAGGAATAGTGATTTAATTTCAAAGTCAGGATGATGTGCATTTGGGAAGGGAGCTTGCAAGTGATGCTGTTTCCATATATTTGTTGTTGTTGTTGAGAGTTTGGAAAACGCTGTGGAACAAGTCTTGACAGATAGCTTTTTACAGTACAGTGGTAACTGACTGAATCAGTGTTCACTGTGGAGGATGGGAGACCAATAAGAAGATTGTTCAAAGTAAATTTATTATCAGAGTATTTATATACCATATGCTATCTGGAGATTTATTATCTTACAGACGTTTACAGAGAAAAATACAACAGAATTTTATGAGACACTATACAAACAATGAATGTGCAAAAGAAAACAAACAGTGCAAATTTAAAAAAATAATAGTACTGAGAATGGGAGTCGTAAGGAGTCCTTGAAAGTTGGTCAGTAGATCATAGAGTCAGTTCAGAGTAATGCTGATTGAAATTATCCATACCGGTTCAGCAGCCTGATGGTTGCAGGGTAATAATTGTTCCTGAACCTGGTGGTGTGGGACCTAAGGCTACGGAACCTCCTGCCTGATGGTAGTAGCAAGAAGAGGGTGTGGCCTGGATGGTGGAGGTCTTTAATGATGGATGCTGCTTTCTTTTACGGGGTTATGGGGAGAAGGCCAGGAACTGGGGTTGAGGAGGGGATAGAAACAAGGATCAGCCATGATTGAATGACGGAGCAGACTCGATGTGCCAGATGGCCTAATTCTGCGCCTAAGTCTTATGGTCTTTGGGTTGTTTGGCCTGAATGATGCTGTTATTGGAGCTGTGCTCACCTGGGCAAATAGATGAAGCCAAAATACCCCAAGAACATTAAAGAGGCCAGAGCCGGATTCGGTTATTCTGAACCTCATTTCTGTTGGCTGTATATTGAGATAATAGAAACATAGAAAACCTACAGTACAATACAGGCCCTTCAGCCCACAAAGCTGTGCCAAAGATGTCCTTACCTTAGAAATTACCTAGCGTTACCCATTGCCCTCTATTTTCCTGAGCTCCATGTACCTGTCCAGGAGTCTCTTAAAAGACCCTATCGTATCCACCTGCACCACTGTCACCTGCAGCCCATTCCACGCACTCACCACTCTGTGTATAAAAACTTACCCCGACATCTCCTCTGTACCTACTTCCAAGCACCTTACAACTGTGCCCTCTTGTGCTAGCCATTTCAGCCCTGGGGAAAAAGCCTCTGACTATCCACGTGATCAATGTCTGTCATCATCTTTTACACCTCCATCAGGTCACCTCTCACCCTCTGTCGCTCAAAGGAAAAAAGGCCGAGTTCACTCAACCTATTCTCATAAGGCATGCTCCCCAATCCAGGCAACATCCTTGTAAATCTCCTCTGCACTCTTTCTATGGCTTCCACATCCTTCCTATAGTGAGGTGACCAGAACTGAGCACAGTACTCCAAGTGGGGTCTGACTAGGGTCCTGTACAGCTGCAACATTACCTCTCGGCTCGTAAACTCAATCCCATGATTGGTAGCTCTTGCCTCTTTCATGTCTGGATATCTTCCTCTGGGCTATTTTCCAATACTTTCCTCATATCCACTGATTCCTTTAATATCCAAAGATCTATGAATCGATATCTTAATCAATAACTAGGCCTTTGCAGCCCTTCTGAGAATTCTAAAGTTTCGCCATCCTTTGAGTCAAGAAACATCTCAGTCCTGAATTGTAACTACTTGTCCAAGACATTTCAGCAAGGGGAAGCATCCTCCCTATATCTAGTGTATCGAAGATGAGAAGCATTTTGTAAATTTCAATTAGATCTCTCATTCTTTTAAACTCTGGAGAACGTCCCATGAAGTTAATCCCTTCCCACAACAAAGCCACCATTCATAGAACAATCTGTGTAGCAAGTACATTCCTTATGCAGGGTGACTAGAGCCACATACAGTACTCTGATTACTCTGAGACGAGGACCACCTTGTCAGACTTTGAAGCCTCACAGTCTGCCATTTTGGATTCTCTATTCTGATTTCAGCATCCTTTGCCCTAAGATGTAGTTTCATTGAACTAGCTGAGGTTTTTGTGCTTGGAAAAGAGAAGGATGTTAAAGGCCTCCTCTGTTATAAGAGATTTGATTAGGCAATCATGATATAAAGGGGTGGAAGGAGGGTTGAGTGGAGCAGTAATGCATGCATGGTTTGTTTGGGCTGAGTGGCTTCTTTAAATTAAACATAGAATGTACAATATTGTGAGCACTGTGCAGAAGAGTTTAATACATATGGATAGATAGATATAAATATATATAGATCAGGTGCCTAAGAGTTATACATAGTACTGTAGTAATTTTATGTATTGCACTGTACTGCTGCCACACCAAAAAAAGCATGACATATAAGAGTGATGATAAAGCTGATTCTGATATGGGTCTCCATTGTGGATTTAGAGTGGGTAAGGGGCAAAGAGAAGAGGAATCATGTTTGGGAAAAGGGAAAGGGTGTGGGAAGCACCAGAGACATTCTGGAATAATCAATAAACCAATTGTTTAGAATCAAGTAACTTCCCTTGGTGTCTCAGAGCTGGGTGTGTCTGCAGCGGCACTCCTCTGCTCCCTGTCCCACCCCACCTCCTACGGTGTTCCACTCTCGCCATTCCAAACATCCTTTGCTCCCACCAGATTTACAAACTCGTTCTCTGTTCCACATTGACAGATAGAGTACTATGCAAAAGTCTTAAGCACCCCAGCTTTTACGTGTCGAAGACTTTTGCACGGTACTGTAGAACATTAGAGCACAGCACAGACCCTTCAGTCCACAACACTGTGCTGACCTTTTAACCTAAGATCAATCTAACCATTCCATCCCATGTAACACACCATTTATATAATAGAAGATGAAACATGACAGCACAGCACAGGTGCTTCAGTCCACAATGTTGCACAGACCTTCCACCCTCTCTAAAATCAATCTATCCCTCCCCTGTTAATGTCTCCATGTTCTTTTCAATGCAATAGTTTGTTTCGTAGGGTAACACCAAACTTCCTCCAGAGGAAGTTAGGATGTCTGTCGTAAGGATAATGAAGAATAACAGCAGAAAGAAGTGGTCTAGCCTTGGAGCTGCCTACCTCTCAAGTTTCATGACTGATCTTTCATGTCAGATGCTATTTTTGTGTCACATTCCCATATCCTTTGATTCGTTTAAATTCAGAGACCTCTCAAATTCGATTTTGAATCAATGACAGAGTCTCCACAACCCTCTGAGCCAGGGAATTCCAAAGATTCACCACTCTTTACATAAAAAAAACTCTCCCTTTAAAATCCTGGATGGCCTAACCCCTATTTATGCTTGTGATTCCTAGTTGCAGATTGCTACAAAGTCCTGCAAAAAGTACGTCATGGGTAAGGCCCTCATGAAACGTTGTTATAGGAAAGCAGCATCCATCATCAGAGCTCCCCACCATCCAGGTCATGCTCTGTTCTCACTCCTGCCATAAGGTAGAAGGTACAAGAGCCTCAGAACTCAACCATCAGGTTCTTGAATAAAAGGTGATAACAGTTTCCACTTGTCCATCATTGGAGTGTTCCCGTAACCAATTCTCTCACTTCTAAAGACTTGTTATCTCATTATCTCATGTTCTCATTATTTATTGCTATTTATTTTGCATTTGCAGTTTGTTGTGTTTTGCACTCCGGTTGATCTTTCGTTGATCCTGTTATACTTAATAGAACTAAGGGACATAGCCTCAAGATACGGGGGAGTAAATTTAGGACGGAGATGAGGAGGAACTGCATTTCCCAAAGAGTGATGAATCTGTGGAATACTCTGCTCATTGAAGCAGTGGGGGCTACCTCAGTAGACATATTTAAGGCAAGGTTGGATAGATTTTTGCATAGTAGGGGAAGTAAGGGTTATGGGGAAAAAGCAGGTAGGTGGAGATGAGTCCATGGTCTGATCAGTCAGGATCTTATTGAATGGTGGAGCAGGCTCGACAGCCAGATGGCCTACTGCTCCTATTTCTTATGCTCTTATGTTTTCTATACATTTGCTGAGTATGCCCACAAGCAAATTAATCCCAAGTTTGTATAAGGTGACATATATGTACAGGTGTCCCCCGCTTTACGAATGTTCGATTTACGCCACTTCACTTTGACAAAAGACATACATTAGTAACCTTTTATCACATTACAAAGAGGATTTTTGCTTTTACGAAAACTTTTCCCATATAAATTAATGGTTCTTCACTTCACGCGATTTCGGCTTAAGAAAGGTTTCATAGGAACACTCTACCTTTGTTGGGGGGGGGGGGGAGACACCTGTATTTTGATAATAAAAAAATTTACTTTGAACTTTGAATTTAGCCAGAGGAAGCCAACTCCATTGAACTCTGAGAATTTTGTAGGTTCCTTTGACTTTTGTCCATATAAATAACTGGAGACACTGAATGCCAGCTCAACAATATTGTGATCCCAGCATTAGCATCTTCTGTGCGGCAGCATCATTGTAAGAGTCACTTCTTAAAATGATAACACGGAGGAGAGAGGAAAACTTATCTACAAACTGCATTGTGACCCTGACCTTGCTGAAAAGAATCTTGGGGATTATTTGCTGTTGCTGCTATAATAGTTTGGTGTTTTATAAACTATTTCTATTAACCTGCGTGTCATTCATTCATCCATTGTCATGCTGCAGCACAGTATGACTTTTCACTTACCGACCTTGAGTTTAAGGAAGAGTGCAAAAAATATTCTTCCTTGGATTTTCAACAGGAAATTGGTGGATCAAGTACATGTCTGTAAATTGATCAAAATACCCAATGAGCTTGTAAATATAGCCTCTGCTGGGATAGCACAAGAAGCAAACAAGTGTTGCCTAAAGAGTGGTTAAAGATTAGCTTTATTTGTCACATGTACATTGAACTATGCAGTGAAATGTGTCATTCACGTTGTAGGTGGTCAACTGTACAGCGGGGGGGGTGAACATTTTTGATCAACTGAGCCAAACTGCTTTCTATTGTGAGTCATAAGAGACAGCAGATGATTGAATCTGGAGCAACAAATAATTCTCCAGAGGAACTCAGTGACTGAGCATCATTTGTGGAGAGTGTGGGGAAGAACAGTCAATATTTTTGGATAAAATGCTGCGTTTGAACTGAGAGTGGATAACGGTTAATCATGAGTGGTAGTTAAGTTCCTTCCTATGAGCCTCAGTGGATATAGGATATAAAAATCAGGAAAGATGTAGATCATTAAATGCAAAGCAGGCATATATGACATGGTGCAATTGGTCCAACAGAATATCTTCACCAATTCACTCCCAAAAATAAGTCAAACGAAGCTCGGCTGCTGTCTGGGCCAAAGAATTCCAAAAAATTCTCCACTCTTTGCAGAAGGAAATTTCTCTTCATTTCAGTCTTGGATGGCATAATCCTAACTTAAGTTTCTGATCCCTAGCTCCAGACCACTTAGCCAGGGAAAACACGTCTGGTTCAGAAGGCTCTCACCTCTGACAGTTGAATTCTTAGATATTTGAATGGGCCATAGGTTGACACTCTGTTCCAATGCTGAGTGACTAGAGAACCTTCAGAGATTTTGTATGGGATGTTAAGTTATTTTTTGTGTAGAGATACAGTATTTTAAGGTTAACCTCCAGGTTGAATCGGTGGTGAAGAAGGCGAATGCAATGTTGGCATTCATTTCTGGAGGAATAGAGTATAGGAGCAAGGGTGTGATGTTGAGGCTCTATAAGATACTTGGTAAGACCTCACTTGGAGTACTGTGTGCAGTTTTGGGCTCCTTATTTAAGAAAGGATGTGCTGATGTTGGAGAGGGTTCAGAGAAGATTCACTAGAATGATTCCAGGAATGAGGGTTAACATATGAGGAACGTTTGACCACTCTTGGACTGTACTCCTTGGAGTTTAGAAGAATGAGGGGGGACCTCATAGAAACATTTTGAATGTTGAAAGGCTTGGACAGAGCAGATGTGACAAAGTTGTTCCCCATGGTGGGGAGTCTAGTACGAGAGGGCATGATTTAAGGATTGAAGGGCGCTCATTCAGAGCAGAGATGTGAAGAAATTTCTTTAGCCAGAGGGTGGTGAATCTGTGGAATTTTTTGCCACAGGCGGCAGTGGAGGTCAAGTCATTGGGTGTATTTAAGGCAGAGATTGATAGGTATCTGAGTAGCCAGGGCATCAAAGGTTATGGTGAGAAGGCGGGGGAGTGGGACTAAGTGGGAGAATGGATCAGCTCATGATAAAATGGTGGAGCAGACTCGATGGGCCGAATAGCCGACTTCTGCTCCTTTGTCTTATGGTCTTATGGTAACAGGCTCTTTCAGCCCAATAAGCCTGTGTTGCCCAATTATACCATGTGACCAATTAATCATCTAACCCCAACATGCAATGTGGGGTCAAACCAGAGCACCTGGAAGAAATCCACGTGTTTAAGAGGAGAGCGTGCAAACTCCTTACAGACAGCAGCAGAATTGAACCTGGGTCACTGCACTGTAATACCATTACATTAACTATTATGCTACCGTGCCACCACAAAGCTACCAGTTCAGATGGAAAGGAATGATCATAAGAGATCTTCCACTATTCTTCTCTCTCTGAAGACAACCAATTATGCTTTTCCCATTATGCCATTTGTGGGAGCTTGCTGTGTGGAATTGAACGCCATTTAAGCTTCAATTTGAGTTCATTGGCTTAAAGTGCTTTGAATTGTCCTGAAAGGCACCACATAAATGCAGGTCTATCTTCACTTGTGTTTGTCTACTCATGAAGAGCATTGAAATTTGGTCAGGTTTCACCCCTTTCCTAGAATTTTAAGTTTCTGTGTTCTGTTTTGGAAAGTCAAGATTTGACAAATGATTCAAGAAAGAATATTCTGAGGTTCATAACTTTCATTCAAAGCATGGGGGGGGGGGGGGGTGAGTTGTCCCGCCATTCTTGCATTTTGCTGTATTTTATTACAACATGTCAACTCTGAGAAGTGTTTCAAAGCACCAGTAACATTTCCAAATATCTATAATTAGAACAACTGCCCTATTATTGCCCAAATATGTATCCAGATCACTTTGGCAATTGACTTGGTTTGATGCACATCTACTTTGCATGAACAACTATCAATGATCACGTTTCCTTTGCTGTCTTGACTTTGAGTGTAAGCAATTTTCACTGCCATTTCAAATTGCTCCAGGTGCCTTTTGTTGGCTGTCAGTTGAGATTATAAGTTATCATTTTTATTTCTCCCTCAATTCTGACCTTCAGGATGCTGACTTGCTTCAGTTCAAGCTAAAACGCAGCATGTGACTGGAATTCAGCAATCTATCCATTGTCATTTATTTTGAGAACCCTGACTCTCAGTTACAGAATTGTAGTAGAGTGCTTTATCACCCCCACCTCACTTCTCCCCATCCCTAAAGCACTTCCCCTTTGTCCCTCACTTGAAAGTCCACAGAAAGAACTACCATTAGACCCTTTCCACATCCTGCCATTCTTATACCATAAGGCATAGGAGCTGAATCAGGCCATTTGGCTCATCAACTCTGCTCCGTCATGAGAATTCTTATCCCTCTCAACCCATTTTCTTGCCTTCTCCCTGTAACCTTTGATGTCCTTACCAATTAAGAAGCTATAAACCTATGCTTTAAACATACCCAAAGATTTGGCCTCTGCTGCTATCTGTGGCAATTTGTGTTCCTTTCCACACTTTGTGGCACTTTGGGCAGGATACTTGGCATTTCTTTAGTATTTTTATCTTTTTTTTACAAGACCGAATTGGTAGCTCGACACTCAACCCAGCACAGATGAAAAGCGTGCAAGGAACTAGCAGGATTCAGACTCAGGACTGCTCACCTTGATGTCCAGTGCAGATAACACTACATCACCAGCCAGCTATCTGGCAATGAATTCCACAACTTCACCCCCCTCTGGCTAGAGAAATTCCTCCTCATCCCTGTTCCAAGAGGACATCCCTCTTTTCTGAGACTGTGCCCTCTGGTCCTAGATTCCTCCATCTTTGGAAACATCCTCTCCACATCTACTCTTCCTATCAAGATTTGATAGGTTTCAATCAGATTCCCTCTCTCCACCCCCCCCCCCCATTCTTCTAAACTACAGGGAATACAGGTCCAAAGTTGTTAAACTTTTATCTTTCCTTGGAGGCACAAGAGACTGGAGACGCTTGGGTCTAGAGTAACAAACAATCGACCACAGGAACTCAGTGGAGCAAGCAGAGTTCTCATACTTGGGTGAGAGGAATAGGTAGGATAAATCAGAATATTTTCCAGGGCAGGGAAGTTTAGAACTAGAGGACTCTGAGAAGGGAGGAATATAATGGGGATCTAAGAGGTAAGTTTATTCACACAGAGGGTGGTGAATATCCGAAACAGTGCCTGACGAGGTGGTGGATGCAATTGTAACATGTAAAAGGCATTTGAACAGTAATATGCATAAGAGAGTAATATGCATTCCCACCTAATGTGGGAAAATAGGATTAGTGTAGCTAGAGATGAACGAGATGGGATGAAGGGCTTGTTTTTGTGCTGTTTGGTTTTTTGATTTCACAAATTTCCCTCTAAACTTTATTTAACTGGCTCAGCAGAAACTTTACAATGCAGACCGTTATTAAGCTATTAATGCAGAATCTACAGAGGACATATCTCAAAGGGACAGTTGAAATTTCACCCCTCTGTAGCAACAAAGGGAATATTTAATTTCTCCTTGGGTGGTTGTGTCATTTTGTTTCTGGGATTATTGTTTAGCCATTTATGATATGCACCTAATTGGATTTCGGAAGTGTGGTCTGTAAAATGGGATTAGTATCCAAGAGCATTGAACAGTTACCTGCTGTTGTGGGGATTGGTTTCTCAATCATGCTGATTTTACTTGGTTCAGTGAGTCAGAGTAAATGATTAATAAATTATGCATGGTCTTTGTAGCCATTAATATTTGAATGGTTGCTTCTCATTCAATACAGAATGTGCTTATTATTTTTGCAAAGTGTAGATTTCACAGCATTGGTGTGGAAAAGAAAGACCTTTATCCAGTCTTAGGCCACCCATTTGAAACTAGCCTGAGTGTAGTGATTTCTGAATCTGTGTATCGCATCGTCTTGATCCAGCTCAACTTTTCATTTGCTCTGTGAGAAATAATTTCTGATGTCTTAAATTGGTGGCATGGTAACATAGTGGTTAGTGTAATGCTATTTCAGCGCCAGCGAGCCATGTTCATTCCCCGTCACTGTCTGGAAGGAGCTTGTACGTTCTCCCCATGACCATGTGGGTTTCCTCATGGTGCTTCGGTTTAGGTAAGATATTGAAGCAGAAGTAGGCCATTCAGACCATCGAGTCTGCACCACCATTTAGCCATGGGCTGATCCAATTCTTCCAGTCATCCCCACTCCCCTGCCTTCTCCCCATACCCTTTGATGCCCTGGCTAATCAAGAATCTATCTATCTCTGCCTTAAATACACCCAATGACTTGGCCTCCACAGCTGCTTGTGGCAACAAATTCCACAGATTTACCACCCTCTGACTAAAGTAGTTTTTCCACATCTCTGTTCTAAATGGGTGTCCTTCAATCCTGAAGTTGTGCCCTCTTGTTCTAGATTCTCCTACCATGGGAAATAACTTTGCCATATCTAATCTGTTCAGGCCTTTTAACATTTGGAATGTTTCTATGAGATCCGTCCTCATTCTCCTGAACTCCAGGGAATACAGCCCAAGAGCTGCCAGACAATCCTCATATGGTAACCCTTTCATTCCTGGAATCATTCTCGTGAATCTTCTCTGAACCTTCTCCAATGTCAGTACATTCTTTCTAAAATAAGGAGCCCAAAACTGCCTACAATACTGCAAGTGTGGCCTCATGAGTGCCTTATAGAGCCTCAACATCATATCCCTGCTTTTATATTCTATACTTCTAGAAATGAATGCTAACATTGTATTCGCCTTCTTCACCACTGACTCAACCTGGAAGTTAACCTTTAGGGTATCCTGCACAAGGACTCCCAAGTCCCTTTGCATCTCTGCATTTTGTATTCTCTCCCCATCTAAATAATAGTCTGCCTGTTTATTTCTTCCACCAAAGTGTATGTCCATACACTTTCCAACATTGTATTTCATTTGCTTTCTTTGCCAATTCTGCTAAACTACTTAAGTCTCTCTGTTTCCTCAACACTAACCACTCCTACACCGATCTTTAGATCATCGACAAATAAAGCCACAAATCCATTAATCCCATAGTCCATATAATTAATATACATTGTGAAAAGTAGTGGTCCCAGCACTGGCCTCTGTGGAACTCCACTGGTAATCAGCAGCCAGCCAGAATAGGATCCCTTTATTCCCACTCTCTGTTTTCAGCCAATCAGCCAATGTTCCACCGATGCTAGTAACTTCCCTGTAATTCCATGGGCTCTTACCTTGCTAAGCAGCCTCATGTGTGGCACCTTGTCAAAGGCCTTCCAAAAATCCAAGAACAAAGAATCACAAAAGGATTCCGCTTACATTCCAAAGATGTACAGGTTAGTAAGTTAATTGGTAAAATGGGTGTAATTGGGCAGCACTGACTCACTGGACCAGAAGGGTCTTTTACTGTGCTGTGTCCCTAAATAAAAGTAAAATAAATTTCCCTTTTGCAAGAGAGTAAGGTACAAACTGTCAATCAGCAGTGATTGCATTTTTGTGCATATAAAAATGCCTAGAAGTTAAATACCCTGTTTTTCCACCTACTTAGCCATAGGAACAGAATTAGACCATTTGGCCCAGTAAGACTGCTCCGTTATTCCATCATGGCTGATTAATTATCCCTCTCAACCCCATTCTCATGTCTCTCTTCATAACTTTTGTTGCCCTTACTATCAAGAACCTATCAACCTCTCTTTTAAATATCACCAATAACATGGGCTCCAGAGTTGTCTGTGGCAATGAAGTCCACAGATTCAGCACTTTCTGGCTAAAGAAATTCTTCCTCATCCCTGTTCTAAAGAGATGTCCTGTATTCTGAAGCTGTGCCCTCTGGCCCTCGACTCCCCTACAATGGAAAACATCTTCTCAATATTCGATGTGTTTCAAAGAGATTACCCCTTCACTCCTCATTCTTCTGAACTTCAGTGAGTACAGGTGCAGATATAATGAATCATAAAGAGGCTCCATCAGTCATAACCTTTATTGGAATGGAATAGACAACCCTGTATAGTGCTGTGTGGCAGAGCACAGCTGGTTTCATTTATAAAATGAATATTTCAATGGCTTCTTGAGTATTTGAATGAATTTCTGTTTTGCTCATTATCAGATTCAAAAAGTATGAATTTATTTCTGACAAACAGTAGTTAAAATTCTGCCCTTGAAGTCATTAATAAATTGGTTCAAATATTCCATGATTTGTCTCCTATCTTGTACCAATAACATTTTGTGGCAAGTTTATCTTTTGACTCATCATCCTTTGGACGTTGTTGCTTTTGATTGCCACGTCAAGATATGGAACTGATCTCAAGGATTGCAGTATATTGTGTAAGCTGTTGGTAGGGAGGAAAGAGATTAAACAATAATATTGTAATGTCTTATTGCAGATATATAGGGCAGTGGTGAGACTACATCTGGAATTGTGCAAGTATTTTGGTCTCATCTGTGAAAAGGTGTTCTTGCCATTGAGGAGGTGCAACACAGGTCTACTAGATTGATATCTGTGATGACAGGATTGATACATGAGGAGGGGTTTGGTTGGTGGTGCCTATATTCAGTGGCAAATGGGAGAATGAGAGAAAATTTTACAAAATCTTGCAGCTCTAAAAATTCCTGGTTAGACTACACTTGGAATACTGTGATCAGTTCTGGTCGCCTCACTATTGGAAGAATGTGAAAGAGAGAGGGTGCAGAGGAGATTTACCAGGATTCTATCAGGACAAGAGGGCATGTCTTATAAAGATAGGTTGGGTGAGCTTGGGAGCAAAGGAGGATGAGAGATGACTTGATGGAGGTGTTCAAGGTGATAAGAGGCATCATTCAAATGATAGCCAGAGACTTTCTTCCCAGGATAGAAGTGGATCATACAAGGGGATAGAATCTTAAAATGGTTAGAGGAAAGTATAGAACGTGGTGGGTGGGGGTGGGGGTGCTATCAGATGCAAGGTCTTTATATAGAGAGTGGTCAGTGCATGGAACACTCTGTGAGGGCAATGCTAGATGCAGATGCATTAGGAGTATTTGAGAAACTCTTAGGCGCATAGATGAAAGTAAAATGGAGGGCTGTGTAGGAATGGTTAGATTGATCTTACAGTAGGTAAAAAGGTTGGCAAACATCATGGACCAAAGGGCCTGTTATATGTTCTAAAAATTTATAAATACATTTCTAACAGGACTAGATAGAGTGTAAAGCGGGTGGATGTTCCTGGTGGCTGGACTATTCAGAACAAGGGTCACACCCTCAAGTTATGAGATATGGCATTTATAAGGATATCACAGGAACTTTCTTCACCAAGCAAGTTCTGTACCTTTTGAATTCTTTCTTCAGAAGGCCGTGGAATCTAAGTAATTAAGAGAGAAGTTGATCGATTTAGTGCTGAAGAGATCAAAGGATATGGTATGGAGATAGGAACAGGATACTGAAGTGGGTGATCATGTTGAATGATGAATCAGGCCTGAAAGGGAGAATGGCCAACTCCTGCCTTTATTCCGTTTCTATAAGATATATTTATAGATCTAATGAAATCATAGCCCAGAGGCAATAAATTCAAACCAACAGTTAATAGAATCTGGTGTCATTACATCCTCCAGCTCATTGTGTTCAAGTGTAAAAGATAACTATAGATTAACTCATCAGAGCTCATGGGTGTTTCTCTGGATGATATCATACTGCATGATAGATCCTTAGCATTATCTGCTACAAACTATAAAAGCTAACTGAACAATGATGTTTGTTTTGCTGATATTGATTACAGCAGATAGTTAATCCTTTATGACTTTTAATCCCTGGCTCTTATCACCAAACAAGTCTGTGCACAAGTTTTATCGTCACTGGTCCTTTACATTTTTGTTGATTCTGCATGATCTGAGTCAATGTGGTCCACTTGGCGCTGACTTGTAGAAGTTTGTAGAGTTTGAACGGGAGATCGATTCCGCTTCAAGCTATTTATTGACCATCTCAAGGAACCTAAACTTTTCCACAGTTTTAACCGGGGCTCACTGGTGTCCTGGATGTGGTAGGGCATACATTCGTAGGGGCTGTAGCGGGAACTATCGAGCCCTGCAGGATTACACAAGGCCACAAAACTGACACATGACACCAAGAGCAGGAAGATGCACATTAAGGCTATGATAATTGGTAAAGGGTCTGCTATTTCAGTGGTTGGTTCAGTCCTCTCCAGGGTTTCTGTGGTTCTTAGAAGAAGCTTAAGAACATCTGGCATTACGGTTGTCCCATTCTTGGTCTCTGATGTCATTGTTCCTGTTGGTTTAATTTACAAAAGAAAAAGAAAACGAAGTTAGTTCCTTTGAAAACACAAGAGACGCTGGCAACTGCTGCAACAAATAATCTGCTTGAGGAACTCGACGGGGGTCAAGCAGCGTCTTTGGGAGGTGAGGATTGTTCGTGTTTCCAGTCGAAACTGTTCATAAGGACAAGTTCCTTTCCTCCAACAAATTTTTGGAGTTCTTCCAGCAGATTGTTAATTCCTTTAATATTTACCTGAGAAAATGCAGTAGAGTCCACTGATGCTTGGACATTGTACTTTTGCCAAAAAGAGTGCATGGCATATTAAAGGAGGCAGGAGTATGAGGAGGGCTTAGACAACATACAGTCTACTATTAATGAGTTGCAGATTAGATAGAACAGCTCATCTGTCTCAACCCCTTAGTATGGTGGTGCTTGTATAATCATGAATTTGCAAAATAGATGGAATTTAAAGTTTCTTCTCTCTCTGTATTCACTTCCTATGAAGTGTTTTTTTTTCTCAAGTCATGCACCCTGGCAAGATCTTAGTTATATACTGTATGTCCTTTAGATCTTTATCATTGCATTCTCCACTTAAAAAATAAAATGTTGTCAAATTAAAAATACACAAAGTTCTGGAAATAGTTGGTCAGGCCACATCTGAAGAGAGCGAAACAGAGTTGAAGTTTCAAGTCAAAGATCCTTCGTTCTTGTATTTGGTCCTGAAACATTAACTCTGAGTTTGTCTTTCCAAAGGTGTTTCCAGAATTTTCTGTTTTATATTTTAGTTTTCCAGCATCTGCCTTTTTAAAAAAAATAAAGAACCTTTGACTATAAAATATAGGCAGGTGAGAGAGAACGGGATAAAAAGGGATTGATGCTCTGAGAGGCAGCATAGATTTAGTAGATTGAAGGGTCACTGACATTGTGAGGGAACTTGAATTCCCTAGGTCATCAGTCTCAGCTTGAAGCCTTAACATCTGGGTTGGGACTTTATCTTGTAAACCAAGAGCACATCTGCCAGTGGTGGCATATTTGTGTTTTATACAAAAAAATTTAGGTTTATGATTCATGTTCATGCTTGAAAATGTTGTTTACTCAAGAGGCTAGTGACAAATCTCAGGGAAGTGGTAACTTATTTTGTTTTCATTGCATGTACTGAGGTACTGTACAGTGAAAAACTCAGTGATGACTTCATTAGGTACCTCCTGCATCAAATAAAGTGGCTGTTGAGTCTATGTTCATGGTCTTCTGCTTCTATAGCCCATCCACTACAAATTTCAACACATTGTGCATTCAGAGATGCTCATCTGCACACCACTGTTGTAACATGTGGTTACTTGAGTTACTGTCACCTTCCTGTCAGCTTGAACCAGTCTGTCCATTCTCCTCTGATCCCTCTCATTAACAAGCTGTTTTTTGCCAGCAGAACTTCCATTCACTGGGTGTTTTTTTTTATTTTTACACTATTCACATTAAATTCTAGAGACTGTTGAGTGTGAAAATCCCAAGTGATCAGCAGTTTCTGAGATACTCAAAGCACCTCGTGTGGCACCAACGATCATTCCAGAGTCAATGTCATTTAGATCACATTGCTTTCCCATTCTGATATTTGGTCTGAACAGCAACTGAACCTCTTGGCCACGTCTACAGTGGCATGCAAAAGTTTGGGCACCTCTGGTCAAAATTTCTGTTACTGTGAATAACTAAGTGAGTAAAAGATGACTTGATTTCCAAAAGGCATAAAGTTAAAGATGACACATTTCTTTAATATTTTAAGCAAGATTACTTTTTTTTTAAAATTTCTATCTTTTACAGCTTCAAAATAACAAAAAGGAAAAGGGCCCGAAGCAAAAGTTTGGGCACCCTGCATAGTCAGTACTTAGTAACACCCCCTTTGGCAAGTATCACAGCTTGTAAACGCTTTCTGTAGCCAGCTGAGTCTTTCAGTTCTTGTTTGGGGGATTTTCACCCATTCTTCCTTGAAAAAGGCTTCTAGTTCTGTGAGGTTCTTGGGCTGTCTTGCATGCACTGCTCTTTTGAGGTCTATCCACAGATTTTTGATGATGTTTAGGTCGGGGGACTGTGAGGACCATGGCAAAACCTTCAGCTTGTGCCTCTTGAGGTAGTCCATTGTGGATTTTGAGGTGTGTTTAGGATCATTATCCTGTTGTAGAAGCCATCCTCTTTTCATCCTTACCTTTTTTACAGATGGTGTGATGTTTGCTTCCAGAATTTGCTGGTATTTAATTGAATTCATTCTTCCCTCTACCAGTGAAATGTTCCCCGTGCCACTGGTTGCAACATAAGCCCAAAGCATGATTGATCCACCCCCATGCTTAACAGTTGGAGAGGTGTTCTTTCCATGAAATTCTGCACCCTTTTTCTCCAAACATACCTTTGCTCATTGCGGCCAAAAAGTTCTATTTTAACTTCATCAGTCCACAGGACCTGTTTCCAAAATGCATCAGATTTGTTTAGATGTTCCTTTGCAAACTTCTGATACTGAATTTTGTGGTGAGGACACAGGAAAGGTTTTCTCTTGATGACTCTTCCATGAAGGTTATATATGTGCAGGTGTCACTGAACAGTAGAACAGTGCACCACCACTCCAGAGTCTTGCCAAATCTTCCTGAAGGTCTTTTGCAGTCAAGCAGGGGTTTTGATTTGCCTTTCTAGCAATCCTATGAGCAGTTCTCTCAGAAAGTTTTCCTGGTCTTCCAAACCTCAACTTGACCTCCATCATTCCTGTTAACTGCCATTTCTTAATTACATTACAAACTGAGGAAATGGCTACCTGAAAATGTTTTGCTATCTTCTTATAGCCTTCTGCTTTGTGGGCATCATTTATTTTAATTTTCTGAGTGCTAGGCAGCTGCTTAGAGGAGCCCATGGCTGCTTATTGTTGAGACAAGGTTTGAGAAGTTAGGGTATTTATAAAGCTTTGAAATTTGCATCACCTGGCCTTTCCTAACAATGACTGTGAACAAGCCATAGCCCTAACAAGCTATTTAAGGTCGGAGACCTTGGTAAAAGTTATCTGAGAACTCAAATCTCTTGGGGTGCCCAAACTTTTGCATGGTGCTCCTTTCCTTTTTTCCCACTCTAAAATTGTACAAAACAAAAATAATATACTAATCTTGCTTAAAATGTTGAAAAGAATGTTTCACCTTTAACTTTATGACTTTTGGAGATCAGTTCATCTTCTACTCATTTAACTATTCACAGTAACAGAAATTTGGACAGGGGTCAAAATTATGATGGGTCTAGACGGAGTGAATGTAGGCAGGCTTTTTCCACTGAAGATAGGGGAGAAAAATACCAGAGGACATGGGTTAAGGGTGAAGGGGGAAAAGTTTAAAGGGAACATTGGGGGTAGAGGGGCTTCTTCACACAGAAAGTGGTGGGAGTGTGGAATGAGCTGCCAGATGAAGTGGTAAATGCGGGTTCACTTTTAACATTTAAGAAAAACTTGGACAGGTACGTGGATGAGAGGTGTATGGAGGGGTATGGTCCAGGTGCAGGTCAGTAGGACTAGGCAGAAAAAAAGTTCGGCACAGCCAAGAACGGCCAAAAGCCTGTTTCTGTGCTGTAATGTTCTATGGGTGCCTAAACTTTTGCATGCCACTGTATATGTTTTTATGAATTCAGTTGCTGGCACATGATTGGCTGATTAGATATTTGCATTAATGAGCAGTGTACCTAATAAAGTGGCCACTGAGTGTAGATCAATTCATTACAATGCTGCACTGAGGTGTAGGACATGGTTTGGAAAACATGATATTTTTCTGTTCTTAATGTAATAAGGAATATTTTCTGCATTATACTTTGCCTCTCATCTTTCATCTGCGGTCTTTTTACCTTAAATATTTATTCAAAAGATACCTATGCTGAGACACAACGTCTACGCTGCCTGCATTGGAAATCTCAATACTGGGAGGAGGACATGTCCGTGTCACTTTATCGCTTCTGTTAGTGTGCATCCCCCACCCGGACTGGTGCACAGTAGGGTAGCAACCGTAGAACTAAAAGTGTCTTTACCTTCCAACTACCAGGGCTGTATCAAGCTATGATTATAAGGTTTATTGAGCAAATTTGCTACTTTTATCAGACTAAATATGATTTGCTACCTTTAATCTATATGTACAATGATAAGATTTCTGAATCAATCACATGAAAGATCCTCAGAGGATGAATAGGCTGAACAGTGAGATGTCTTGTTCAACTCTCCAGTCCCACAACTTCTCATTCTAGCGTTAGCTATCATCATCAGTAAGCTTTGACTGAGGTTGATGTTGGAATTGCTTCCAGATTGGAACTAGAGGTCATGGGTTAACGATGAAAGATGAAATTTTTAAGGGGAACATAAGGGGAACAACTTCTCCCAGAGTGTGAAATGAGCTGCCAGTGGAAGTAGTGGATGCAGGTTTGATTTCAACATTTAAGAGAAGTTTGGATAAGTATATGGATGCGACGAGTATGGAGGGCTAAGGTCGATGTGATGTGGCAGAATGCTAATGTGGCACACACCAGATATGTTGACGGGCCTGTTTTTGTACTGTAGTGCTCTCTGACTCTTTAATTATCAAAAGGTGTTTGCAATAAATCACTACAAAATCAGTTATGAATATATTCCGACATATATGTGGAGAACATTGCATTAATCATCTCATGACTAATTATCCATAATATGTGGTCTTCTGAAGCTAAGTTTCTTCAGAAACCTGAAAGTGATCATAAAAAAATGTTTATTCTTGGTCAAATAATGAATGGATCTAAACTTCCTTGTAAAATTCAACTGTCATTGATGGATCAAATAAAAGACAGACTTGTGGTTAAAACTTGTGCTGAGTTGTGAAGCTGTGTTGGTGATGGTAACACAGCAACCAGAGAAAAATGTTTTCCTGTTAACAGTGTTGCTAATGTACAGCAGCCAGGTGAATCTTATCCTATTGCTGTAAGCGTTCCAACCTCTCTTGGAATCAGAATCAGGTTTATTATCATCAGCATGTGACATGAAATTCGTTAACTTAGCAGCAGCAGCAATGCAATACATAATCGAACAGAGAGAAAAAATAATAAATAAAATAAAAAATAATAATAAACAAGTGAATCAATTACATATATTGAATAGATTAAAATAAAAGTGCAAAAACTGAAATACTGTATATTTTTTAAAAAGTGAGGTATTGTCCAAAGATTCAATGTCCATTTAGGAATCGGATGGCGGAGGGGAAGAAGCTGTTCCTGAATCGCTGAGTGTGTACCTTCAGGCTTCTGTACCTCCTACCTGATGGTAACAGTGAGAAAAGGGCATGCTCAGGGTGCTGGAGGTCCTTAATAATGGACGCTGCCTTTCTGAGACACCGCTCCCTAAAGATGTCCTGGGGACTTTGTAGGTTAGTGCCCAAGATAGCGCTGACTAGATTTACAACCTTCTACAGCTTCTTTTGGTCCTGTGCAGTAGCCCCTCCATACCAGACGGAGATGCAGCCTGTCAGAATGCTCTCCACAGTACAACTACAGAAGTTTTTTGAGTGTATTTGTTGACATGCCAAATCTCTTCAGACCCCTAATAAAGTATAGCTGCTGTCTTGCTTTCTTTATAACTACATTGATATGTTGGGACCAGGTTAGATCCTCAGAGATCTTAACACCCAGGAGCATAAAGCTGCTCACTCTCTCCACTTCTAATCCTTCTATGAGGATTGGTATGTGTTCCTTCGTCTTACCCTTGCTGAAGTCGACAATCAGCTCTTTCGTCTTACTGACGTTTAGTGCCAGGTTGTTGCTGCAGCACCAGTCCACCAGTATCATCAGCAAATTTATAGATCACTGCATAATAATTCCAGGAGGCCTTTGAAAGAGAAATTCAAGTTGCTGTACATTTCCCTCAACACTGCAAATCCTTCCTTTTCTGAGTATCTAATATATCATTTGAAAGTTACTTTGGAATCTCAACCCACTGCTCTTTCAGCCACCATGTACTGCATCTCAACTCCCTACCTGAATAAATTTTGTGTTGCAACACACAAAAAATGCTGGATGAACTCAGCAGGCCAGGCAGTATCTATGGAAAAGAGTACAGTTGACATTTCGGGCCAAAAACTTTCAGCTGAAGGTCCCGCTGAACGGTCTCAGCCCGAAACATCAACTGTACTCTTTTCCATAGAGGCTGCCTGGCCTGCTGAGCTCCACCAGTATTTTGTGTGTGTTGCTCGGATTTCCACCATCTCTTGTTTGTGAATAAATTCTGTGCTGAACCTTTTTGACAAGCATGTGTATGATTCACCAAATGATAAACTCTTGTATTATAACTTTTCTATGAATGTACAGAAGCTTAAAGACACACACTCAATGATTCAGCAACAGCTTCTTCCCCTCCACCATCCAATGACTGAATGGACATTGAACCCATGAATACTACCTCACTGCATTTTTTTTTCCAATACTTATTTAATTTCACTATTCTATACATATATACTTACTGTAATTCACAGTTTTTTCATGTACTCCTGCCACAATATTGTGTGGAATGGGCTGCTGGCGATGGTGGTGGAGGCGGATACAATAGAGTCTTTTAAGAGACTCCTGGATAGGTACATGGAGCTTAGAAAAATAGAGGGCTATGAGTAACCCTAGATAATTTCTAAGGTAAGGACATATTCGACACAGCTTTATGGGCCAAAAGGCCTGTATTGTGCTGTAGGTTTTCTATGTTTTAAAATTAACAAATTTCACAACATATACTGATGATATTAAACCTGATTTTGATTTTAATGATTAACCTTAATCTGTTGCCATTTACTTACAAACTCTCCTGCTGCTAGAACCCCGTTTTCCTTAATGAAAATTTGGTTAAACCTACTGATTATCCTTCTCCCTCTCCCTCCCCTACCCCCTCCCTTTCCCCTCCTCCCCACCCTCTCTCTTTCTCTCCCCCTCTCTCCCTGTCACTCATCTATTCACTCCACATGTTCATGGGGTAGTGTGACGGGTTGAGGGAGGAATAAGCAGCCTCCCATTTTAGCTGTTAATAAAATATCAATGGAAATTTTAATTACCTCATCTCTAAGTCTTTCAGTAATCACCATTTGATCCTCAGCATTTCATAATGTAATGGCAAGGCCACGTCATCAAGTTAATATTAGATTCCTGAAACATTGACGAAGGTTATTTACAAGGCCAGAAAGGAAAAGGGCACATGAAGCCATGAAGGTTCTTCAGAGCAGAGAGAATTCAAAATGCTGTCTTGTAATTTCAGAAAGATATCTTTTTAGATCAGTGAAGTTTTTTTTAAATTTAATGATTTATAGATGTATAACACATGCATAATATTTGCATTTTTAGGATAGTTACCTCTGAAATTCACATTGCCAGACTAATATAAAACAAACATTAGAAATCATCAATCATGATGAAGAGCACTTGGTGATGTCTTTACTGTATGTAATTCAGATTTATGCTAACTGAATGCCAATCTTGCCTCAAAAATCTGTTAACTTGTATCAGTTATAAATCAACATTGGTCAAGATGAAAATTTGCATTTAATTTCTGTTCTAGACCAAGAAAATCTAGAATGATCTTGTGTTGTACTGTCATTCAACTGCAATGTTTAAACCAAAGCCATGTCTACCCTCTTGGGTGGATATAAAGGATCCCATGGCATTCCTTTGACCTACTTGTGTGAGTAGGTTCAATCACAATTTGTGCTAATTTCAAGTAGATTGTTTTGTGTTTACTGTGCTATAAACAATTGCTGAAGTGTTAGCCAAAGCATCATGTCAAGACCCTGTATACCAACTCAGGTGGAACTGTACCGGTAATACTTTCAGAGTGACCAAGGCAGTTGCCCTGTTTAGTATTTATTCATGCAACATCACCAAGGAGGAGGGAGGGAGGGATTTTCTCAGAGTGAAAATGTCAAATACTAGAGAGCATAGCTTTAAGATGAGTGGAGAAACAACAGCCAGTTAGCGATTGGAAACGTGAGAAGCGTAGCTCATTCAGGTTTGCTGACTGAGTTCATAAGACATCAATTCGTGGTAGTTTGTCATTTGAACAATGGCCAATCAGCGAATGGGATTAATTGGCAATATCAAATTTAAAATGAGGTAGGGGCAAGAGGAGTGACCTTTGTTGGCATGGACAATGTTAGAGCAGTTATTTGAGGCTTCAGCTCTTCGAGGCATCGGTGAGGTAAGGTTTGAATGAGAGAAGGTGAAAAGCTGTAGGTTGATTTTTTTTTTCTCCCAATTTACTTGTTGTTACCTTTTTTATGTTTATATTTGCACATTTAGAACAGTAGGGATGCCAGGCAGGATGGTTGAATGCTCCTTTGGCGGGATCTATGAATGCAGGGGGTCACTAGTGTCCCTGACGACTTCACCTGTAAGAAGTGCATCTCACTCCATTTTCTAATACTCCTCGTTAAGAAATTGATGTTGGAACTGGATGAACTCTGGATCATTCAGGAAGCTGAGGGGGTGATAGATAGGATATATAGAGATAGTTACCCCCAAGATGTAGGACACGGAACACTGGGTGACAGTCAGGAAGGGGAAAGGGGTTAAACAGCCGGTGCAAAGTACCCCTGTGGCCAACCCCTTCAATAACAGGTATACCACTTTGGATACTGTTGGGGCGGTGGGGGGTGATCTAGCTGAGGAAGGTCACAGTGGTCAGGTCTCTGGCACTGAATCTGTCTCTGTGACTCAGAAGGGAAAGGGGGAGAAGAGGCGAGCTATGGTGTTATGGGATTTGTTAGTTTGGGGAACAGAAAGGAGTTTCTGTGGATGAAAACGAGATTCCCAGATGGCATGTTGCCTCCCAGATTCCAGGGAATCAAGTCCTCAGCATTCTTAAGTGGGAGGGTGAGCAGCTCAACATTGTGGTCCTTGTAGGTACCAATGACACAGGTAGGAAGAGTGATGAGGTTCTGCAAAGTGTGTTCAGGGAGTTAGGTGATACGTTAAGTGAGAGCTGCGATCTCAGGATTGCTACTTGTGCCACTTGCTAATGAGACCAGAAAGAGGAAGATCATGCAGTTTAATATGTGGCTAAAGAGTTGGTGTAGGAGGGAGGGCATCAGATTTTTGGATCATTGAGCTCTCTTCCAAGGAAGGTGGGACCTGTACAGAAAAGATGGTTTGCACCTGAACCAGAGGGGGATTAATATCCTAGCAGGAAGGTTTGCTAGTGCTGCACTGAGTGGGAGAGTGGTTTAAACCAGAGTTGCAGGGTATGGGAACCAGAGTGTCAGAACAGGTAGCAAAAGGGTTGTGGAGACAGATGTTGTTAAGACCTAAAAAATTAGGGATCAAAAGATTGAGCATGTTGCGACTAATGTTCTGGGCTGCGTATGTTCGTATTTCAATGCAAGAGGCATTGCATGAAAGGCACAAGCTCAGGACATGGATCAACACTTAAAATTTTTATATTGTATATTTGTGCACTTATAATGCTATTGTGCACTATAATTTCCTTTGGGATCAATGAAGTATCTGATTATCTATCTATCTATCTATTAGTGAGGCTTGGTTGCAGGAGGGGCAGGACTGGTAGTTCAATATTCTGGAGTTCCATTGTTTTGTATTCCCTGGAGTTCAGGAGAATGGTGGGGGGGGGGGGGGTCTCATTGAAACATTCCAAATGTTAAAAGGCCTGAACAGATTAGATATGGCAAAGTTATTTCCCATGGAAGGGGAATCTAGGACAAGAGGGCATGACTTCAGGATTGAAAGATGTCCATTTAGAACAGAGATGCAGAGAAATTACTTTAGTCAGATGGTGGTAAATATGTGGAATTTGTTGCCACAGGTAGCTGTGGGGCCAAGTCGTTGGGTGCATTTAAGGCATGATAGATAGGTTCTTGATTAGCCAGGGCATCAAAGGGAATGGGGAGAAGGCAGGGGAGTGGGGATGACTGGAAGAATTGGATCAGTGCGTGATTGAATGGTGGAGCAGGCTCAATGGGTCGAATAGCCTACTTCTGCTCCTATATCTTATGGTCTCATTGTTTTAGATGCAACAGAGAAGGAGGGATTAGAGGGGTAGTGATGGCATTACTAGTCAAGGAAAATGTCAAGGCAGTTCTTAGTAATGACGGTCTGAAGAACTCATTTATTGAAGCTTTGTGGGTGGAACTAAGGAAAAAGAAAGTATGACCTTGTTAATGAGGGTATATTATAGACCACCCAACAGTTCATAGGATTTAGAGGAACAAATTTGTAGAGAACCTACTATGTTGCAAGAAACATAAGGTTGTTATAATAGGTGATTTTAACTTTTAACATATTGACTGGACTTCCATATTGTCAAAGGAGTAGATGGGATAGAGTTTGTCAAATGTGTTGAGGAAAGTTTCTTTAATCAGTATGTAGAAGTCCCAACAAGAAAGTGTGCGATTCTTGATCTCCTATTATGGAATGAGAGGGCAGGTAGTGGAAGTTTGTGTAGAGAAACACTTTGCATCTAGTGATCATAACACCATTAGTTTCAAAGTAAATATGGAAAAAGATAGGTCTGATCCGCGGTTTGAGACTCTAAATAGGAGAGAGGCCAATTTTGATTGTATCAGAAATGATCTGGCAAGTGTGGATTGGGGCAGGTGAGATACCAGAGGCTGAAGGATAGATAAAGTTGTTCCACTGTTTAAAAAAGGCTCCAAGTATAAACCAGGGAATTATAGGTTATGAGCCTGACATCACTAGTGAGAATATTATTGGAAGGTATTCTAAGGGGCCAGATACATGAGTAGTTGGATAGACATGGACTGATTAGGAATAAACAGCATAGCTTTGTGCATGGTTGGTCATGTCTAACCAATCTTATAAAGAGTTTTTTTTTAAAGAAGTTACCAGGTAAGTTGATGAAAACAAGGTAGTGGATGTTGTCCACATGGACTTTAGCAAAGCTTATGACAAGGTTTTACATGGGAGGTGGTCAAAAAGGTTCAGTCACTCAACGTTCAAGAAGAGGTAATAAATTGGATTAGACATTGGCTTTGTGGTAGTAAATGGTTGCCTCTTTGACTGGAGGCCTGGGACTAGTGACTAGGGATCAGTGCCAGGTCCATTGTTGTTTGTCATGGATATCAATGATCTGGATGATAATGTGGTTAACTGGATCAATAAATTTGTGAATGACACAAAGATTGGGGATGTAGTGGACAGAGAGGAAAGTTATCAGAGCTTGCAATGGAATCTGGACCAGCTGGAAACAAGTGGACTGGAAAAGGGCGGATGGAATTTAATGCAGACAAGTGCAAGGAGTTGTACTTTGGTAGGACTAACTAGGGTAGGTCTTACACAGTGAATGGTATGGAACTGAGGAGTGCAGTAGAACAAAGAGATATAAGAATATAGGTCTGTAATGGAAAGTGGCGGCACGGGTAGATAGGGTCGTAAAGAAAGCTTTTGGCATGTTCGCCTTCATAACTCAAAGTACTGAGTATAGGAGATGGGATTTTACATTGAACTCGTATAAGACATTGGTGAGGCCTAATTTGGAGTATTGTCTGTAGTTTTGGTTACCTGCCTGCAGGAAAGATATAAATAACATTGAAAGAGTACAGAGAGAATTTTCAAGGGTGTTGCCAGGACTGGAGCACCCAAGTTATAAGGAAAGATTCAATAGGTTAGAACTTTATTTCTTGGAACATAGGAGGCTGAAGGGAGACCAGACAGAGGTATGTAAAATTATGAGGGGCATATTGTAGACAGGGTAAATGCAAATGGACTTTTTCCACCACAACTAGAGGTCATGAGTTAAAGGTGAAAGGTGAAAAGTTTAAGGGGAAACATGAGGGGAAACATCTTCACTCACAGGGACGTGAGAGGGTGGAACAAGCTGCCAGTGCAAGTGGTGTGTGTGAGCTCAATTTCAACGTTTAAGAGAAATTTGGACAGGTACATGGATGCCAGGTGTATGGGAGGGCTATAGCTTGGATGCAGGTAGATGGGAGAGGTGTTTAAAAGGATTGACACGGAATAGATGGGCTGAGGGGCATGTATATTTCTATGACTCTATGAGCAAGTTTAAGAGTAATTTCTGAGAAATGTTTTGTTTTAACAGAGAATGACAGGTGCCTAATACACTGCTGGGTGAAGTAGTGAAAGCAGATATGATAGCACTGTTTAAGAGGCATTTAGGCAGGCACATGAATTGGCAGGGAATGGAGAGTTTTAGACAATGTGCAGGTAGATGCAATTAGATTTGGATTAGCATGATGACTGGTGCAAATATCATGGCTGGGAACCTGTTTCTGTGCTATTTATAAACGATCTTTGCATTGCTTATTGTAGAATCTCTCCGAACATTGATTATCTGCCATGTTGCTCTGCCCATTCCCTCCAACTTCTCATACTGCCTCTTTCCCTTCAATATTTTCAGTCAAAATGAGTGTGTGAGATTTAATAAGGACATCAGGAGGTGGTTCTTCATGCATAGTGTGATTAAAGGTTAGCTTTATTTGTCACATGTACATCAAACCATTGGAATATACAGTGAAATGTATTGTTTAGAGAGCCTGCAAATGTCGTCACACTTCCAGCACCAGCATAGCATGCCTACAAACTCACTGACCCAAACCCTAACCGTACGCCTCTGGACTGTGGGAGGAAACCTGAGTACCAGGAAGAAGCCCATGCAGTCACAGGGAGATCGTGCAGGCTCCTTACAGAGAGCAGTGGGAGTCAAACCCTGATCGATGATGACGTGGTAAAGCAATCGTGCTAACCACTACACTACCGTGCTGCACCAGGCCGGTGCATATTTGGAAGGAGCTGCCAAAAATTGTGGTTGAGGTGGGCATATTAGCAACACTTAAAAACCATCTAGATAAGCACATGGATAGGAGGGGCTATGGGCCGAATATAAGCAGGCAAATGGGAGTAACTCTCTGTCAGCTTGGATGAGACTGAAGAGGCCTGTTTCCATGGTGAGTGATTCTCTGACTATGACTCTCCCTGACCTGTTGAGCTCCTCCTGCATTGTGTGTTTCACTTTAACTGTAATGTTGTGGGTTTGAGCCCACTTCGGTCTTGATCACATAATCCAGAGAGAAGCTTTGGAATTGAACAACAGAAGTGCTCAACTGTTAGTGGAGGATTTGAATTTAAACTGAAGTGCAAAGCAACCTTGAAACGATATTCCACGTGGCATAACCTGACTCCCGGCATCCTGGCTGAGGTGCCTTCCTCCTACTCTGTGTTTACAGCTGGCAAACAGTAAATTCATTATATTGGGGCAATAAATCAAATTCTTAACAGCCAGGACAGTGCCGTGGCCATTAAGGAAGTGTAAATCAAATCAGATTTCTCAAGGTATCTAGACAGAAAATCAGCGTGGAATCAGTCCCACAGCCATCCTCTACATGTAATAAAACCAATTTAGAATATAATAGACCCTGGGGGACGCAGACATGCCGAAAATCCTTTAAGCTACAATTGCACTGGATCTCACGGGACTGAGGTGACAGTGGGAGGTAACATAACCCCAAATGAAGAGCTGGTTGATGTCTAATACAAACAGAATACATAACCAAGAGCAACAATGATTTATACCTGCTCATTGAAATTGGCCATAACTCAGCCAAGAGTTATCATAGTACTGTAGTAGGGTGTTAAGCGCACAGCTCTTCATCACACGTCCCCTGTCACCTAACCAACACTATAACTTTCAGAGGCATGTCATCCTGTGATTGACGGGAAGCCCTTCTGCTAGTTAAACGTAATAAAATATAGACCCAAGGTCAGGTTGAAGCCACCTTGCTTTGCTTCACACACTCCATTGCTAATCCCTTTCCTTTTTGCAAGCTGTTTCTTCACTGATATTCTATTCTAATTTTCAGGGGGATGTTGTTAGTGATTTGAGAAAAAAAATAGCAAATTTATTAAAACAGTTTGGGATTCTCCAGCACTCAATGGCTTAGAGATGTCACTGAAATTTCAGGATATTGAGCATGCTTTTGCCTTTCCCTTTATCACCTCATAACTCAGTGTGTGTGATAAGGTCTCAGTGCAGTACTAGGACCTGTGATCATGTGTGCTTTACAGTTCAACTGGAGTTGATAGAATTTCTTTAACAGTAAAAATTGACATCATTTTACGATCGAATTGAAGAACCATCTTGATGCCAAGCTGACTGCTGTCACAGTATGAGTTTTCCTAATTTTTAAAACTCATTTAGAGCAACTTTTGGCCCCATATTTAAGGAAGGATGTGCTAGCCCTGGAAAGGGTGCAGAGGAGATTTACATGAATGATACCAGGAACGAGAGTACTAACATATGAGGAGCATTTGGGCCTGTACTTGATGTTGTTCAGAAGGTTGGGGGGGGGGGGGGATGTGGAGGAAATCTCATTGAAAGCCACCAAATGCTGAATGGCCTGGATAGAGTGGGCATGGAAATGAAGTCTCCATCAACAAAGAATATGTTAGTATTGTACAGACCCTTCAGCCCTGGATGCTGTGCCAACCTTTTAACCTACTCTTAAGATCAATCAAACCTTTCCCTTCTAAATAGCCCTCCATTTTTTTTCCTATCATCCACATGCCTTTCCAGGAGCTTTTTAAATGCCCTTAATGTATCCACCACCCCTGGTAGGGTATTCCACACACTCACCACACTCCATGTAAGAATGTTACCTCTGACACCCCCTCCCCATGCTTTTCTTCAATCACTTTAAAATTATGCCCACTTGTAGTTGGCCCTTTCCATCCTAGGAAAAGGTCTCAGGTTATCCATTTGATCTACGCCCCTTATCATCTTGTGCATCTCTACAACTCACTTCTCATCTGTCTTCTCTCCTAAGAGAAAAGCCCTAGCTTGCTCAAACTATCCTCATAAAATATGCCCTCTAATCCAGGCAGCAGGAGAGTCTAGCATCTGAGGACACAACCTCAGAATAAAGGGACACCCCTTGAAAATTGAGATGTGGAAGAATCTCTGCACCCAGAGTGTGGTACAGACCGGTAAGGATCTGGCCATTCAACCCATTTTCTCTCTACAAATTGATGCTCCCATCCAATTTTGTGAAGATATTTTGGTCTCTATATTTTCCTCTCCCTGCCTCCTGTTTCAGTGCAATTGTGTTAGTTAGTGTCCACATTCAATTGAACATAAACACAAGTGAAAATTGTCCCTTCATTTAAGGAGCCATGTCCACAAGTCTCTGTCTAGGAGAAGGTACCCATAGAAGTTAATAAATAAGGTTTTGATACTGTGCAGTACTGTGTGACATCAATTTCTAGTTATCAGAGCATGCAGGATGTAATCAAAAGAGCTAAGCAGTAAGCTTCCAGTTTTGGTTCAAGGGTTATCGAGCACTGAAGCATCAGCTCTAATCTCAGAGATATTCTTGGTGCATGCTATAGAATTGGCTCCTTGTGCTGGGCAGATATGAATAACTGCCCACGGGCAAACCCAAGAGAAAAGGAAAACCATACTGGACAGTCAAGTTGTGAAGAAGCATACTTGAACTTCTTCTGCATGTTTCATGCCTGCAGATCGAGCAAGAATTTACATTCTAAAATATAGCCACATGGATCTTACAGGGCCACCTTATAGGAGAGGCAGGCTGTAGCATTTCATCTGAAAAGTGCCACTAACGATTGTTTAACACACATTCATTATGACTATAACTTAAGTTAAAGGTTGCTGGCCAGTTCCACATCTATTTTAGCCTAAATTGCTCGTGATAATTAGTGCTAATTACAGCAACATGCTGTCCAGGCCCTTTGAGAAGCCTGAGAAGGTGCTGAAGGCTGGCATTCTCATTTAAAAATTGATTTTAATCATTACAGCACAGAAATCGAATGGGATTAGTGTAATGGGTGTTAGATGACCAGTATGGACATGGTGGGCCGAAGGCCTCTTCTTGAGCTGGATTGCCCAAGTCATGTGCTGGTCATGAGTGCATTGAAATAGCAAGCCACACTGTCAAACATAAGATTGAGTGGCATAAGAAGATGCAAAAATGGAGAAAATGAGCTGCTGGAGGAACCCAGCAGGTCAGGCAGCATCTGTAGATGGAAACAGACAGTCGATGTTGTGGGTGGACACCTTCTATCCCTGACCAAATTTAGTCTGCACCAGATATTGCCGGACTTGGAGTTTCTCCAACAGTTTGTTTTTCGCTCCAGATTCCAGCGTCTCCTGTCTCTTGTAAAGACATCAATTGTATGGCTGTCTTTGTAATATTCATTTAACACATTTTAATTACTTTTAAGCCAGTTCCTTTAAATCCATCTATTAGAGTCATAAAGTCAAAGAGCAAAGAAACAGACCTATTCAGCCCAATTAGTCCATGTCAACTTACAATACTGTGCAAAAGTCTTAGGTACATAAAGATATATATACATATATACCATAGCTACAGTGCTTAAGACTTTTGCACAGTACTCTATTTTTAGCCTGGAGTGGAAAGTGAGTTGTAAATCTAGCAGGGCTAAAGATGTTGGGAATGGTGATAGCGGAACGCCACAAGAGGCTTGTGGGACAGGTGGCAGAGAAGGAGTGCTGGGGCAGGGGATGACACGGTTGCAGACACACCCAGCCCTGAGACACCAGGCAAGGTCTGATTTTTGATTCATTTGATTCCAAATAATTGGTTTATTGATCATTACCAAATGTCTCTCTGGTGCTTCCCACTCCCTCTCCCTTCTGTTTTTCTCTACCATGATTGCCTTTCTCACTGCCCCCTTACAACTCTCAGTCCACAATGGAGTCCCATATCAGAATCATTTTTGTTATCACTCACATGTCATGAAGTTTATTTTTTTCTCACAGCAGTACGGTGCAGTACATAAAATTATTAAGGTACTGTGCGAGTCTTTGGCACCCTAGCTATATATATGTGTCTAAGACTTTTGCACAGTACTGTATTATTCTGGCTAATTACATCAACCTGTACCTGAACCCATAGCCTTCATGTATTTATCCAAACTATTCTTACTGTATGTAAGTGTTTACATTGTACCCACATCTACCACTTCAGCTGGCAGCATATTTCACACTCGGACCACCCTCTGAATGAAGAAGTTCCCCCTCATGTTCCCCTTAAACTGTTCACCTTTCACCCTTAACTCATGACCTCTACTTCTAGTCTCACCCAACCTCGGTGCGAAAAGGTTTTGATTTTGACATTACCTTCTTTGACCCCTGGACCAATTATTGCCCGTCAGTCATCCCTGTGACTTGGGACCTTCCGGCAACATACAATGCCAGTGGAAGTTGAGGTTGTTGTTTTATCCTCCCTAAATATACAGAAGCGGTGTCATGCACAATGAAACCGAATCACACGATGTGACCCATTGGGGCAGCAGGTAGTGTTGATACTTCATTTCCAAAACTCCACGTTCAATCCTGACCTCAGGTGCTGACTGTTTGAATTTTTGGATTTTGTTCTTTCTTACTGTAACCAAGTGAGTTTCCCCAGGTTCTCTGACTTCCATCCACATCTCCAAGGTGTGTGGGTGGCTGACTGAAACTATCCCCTGTTGAAGGTGGGAAAACTGCTGGAGTTAATGCACAGGTGCGAGAGAACATAACGAAATGTGTGGGGGAATGGGACTGATGGGATAGCTGACAAAACATAGGCTAATGGGCTGAACAGCCTTTTTCAAAGTCATCAGGGAACAATTAGTTGAAGCAAGGTTGCTAGCAGTGTTTAAGATGTGTCTAGATGAGCATTTCAATTGGCAAGGCATAGAAGGTAATGAGCAAGTAAAGATTTAAAGATTAGCTTTACTTGTCACATGTACATTGAAATATGCAGTGAAATGGTGTTATAACCAACAGAGTCTGAGAATCTGCTGGGGGAAGCACTTGTCATCACATTTCCAGCACCAACCTAACATACCCACAACTTAACTAACCCGTACGGAATCTGTGAGGAAATCAGAGCACCCAGAGGAAACCCAAGCAGTCACTGGGAAAACATACAACCTCTTAACAACAGCAATGGGAATTGAACCTCAGTTGTTGATTGCTGGTACTGTAAAGTGCTGCACTAATTGCTGTGCAACCATACTGTACTGGAAGATGGGATTAATATAGATGGTTGTCCATTGGTTGGCATGGGCAGGGTGAGGCCAAATGGCCCCTTTCCATGCTGTTTGACCCTATATAAAATTTTATGCTGTTCATCTGCAACATGAACAAAGATCAAGACTAGAATCTTTACAGACAGATTTGCATTGAACTTTTCCATTTACAAAGGCACCTTATTAACACACACTGGTTTTTCTGTTGCACAGAATGTTATATTTTCCAACCACAGTGTTTTTCCACTGTCCAGTCGCTGTTGCCCACAGTATGATGGAACATTGAAAGCCTTTTATTCAGTGTCTTTATTCCTGACTGGGTTTTATGAAAGACTCCATTCAGTTTCGGGTTTCCACAGTGCAAGCAAAGTTTGATGAATCCAACGTCTTGTTATTTACCTCGTGTCGCTGAGTATTCATTGTAAACCTCCCCTGGCCCTTACCGCCTGCCTTGCTGACACTCAGGCAGGGACTGACCTCTAATATAACTGGAATTATCTGGGTGTGTGGTTTTTCTTGTGAAATATTTGAGATTTTTGTGTTTATTTTATGGGAGATTGATTTATGTAGAGTTGCAGTGGTTCACAATACATTTTTTTCAGATATTCCTTGAGTTTTCCCCAACCCAACCTTGCAAAGAGTTGTTTTTAGTCATTTTTAATTTCTTGGAGTTTTTTTGCAAGGACTGTGTTTATTGTTTCTCCATAATTGTTCTTGAACAGGTGATGATTATCTGCTGTTATGATCCATTACAGTCCTTTGGTGTTCCCACATATGCTGTTGACAAAGGAATTCCTGAATTTAGTGAAGGAAAGGCAGTCAATTTCCAAATCGGGATCAGAATCAGTTTAATATCACTGGCATATGTCCTGAAATTTGTTAACTTTGTAGCAGCAGTACAATGCAATATGTGATAATAGACAGAAAAAGAAAACTGAATTACAGTAAATAAATATATTCAATAGTTAAATTAAATAAATAGTGCAAAAAATAGGAAACAAAAAAAAGTAGCAAGGTAGTGTTCATGAGTTCAGTGTCCATTCAGAAATTGTATGGCAGAGGGGAAGAAGCTGGTCTTGAATTGTTGAGTGTCTGCCTTCAGGCTTCAGTAGCACCTTCCTGGCAGTAGCAATGAGAAAACTACCATGATAGTAATGGTACATAACTTGGAGGGAACCTACTGGTGGTTCTTTCTTCCATTAAGATGGCTGCACACTCGGATACAGCAGCTTCTATGGGGCCGACCTAAGGAGTGATTGTTTTTTTATAAATGTATTTTTTGCAATCACAAGATCCAGCTGGCCATTAACAACTTAAACTACTGCAAGCCTACCCCATCAGTAAGCTGCTCATTGGCAGGGAAACTGAAGGAGTTGGACTTGGATCGTGCTGCTGCCTGCATCAGAGAGGCGTGGGAGGAGTAAATCCACAAAGGTGGTGTGCAGTCTAACAGCGGGTGATCACCTTAGTCGTTTTTCTTGTGATCACTAGACCCTGTTAGACAGTGTTAATGTGACATGCTGCAAGTCCAACACTGGTTCATTGGAAGGTGCCGGGGGAGCCGTGTGGCCTCAGTCATAGCGAAGACTAGTCCTCAGGCTGTGGTGTTGCCTGTTGCAGCCATCCAGGAGAAAGGCATTGGAGCTGATAGGCTCCACCGGAGTTCTGGAGACAGTGTTGCATGGTGTCCAGGCTGTAGTCAGTACTACCATTCAGTGTTCACTCGGCAGAAGACAAGCCATATTGTAGTCAGCAGCAGACTGCTGCAACATTCATAGACTCAGACTTGGACTATCTTTTTTGTGTGACTGTATTTTACTGCTATTTTATATGTGCCTTGGGTTGTGTGTGACTGTTGATACTGTGCTTTGCACCTCGGCCATGGAGAAACACTGTTTTGTTTGCTAGTATTCATGTATAGTTGAATGACAACTAAATTTGAACTACCTGTGGCTCTGCCTCTTAACTTGCAAGAACAATCCCCTGAGAAAAAGTTACTCATACTTTAAACTGTGGCTGGTAATTAATTCTCAACAAACATACTACTATCAAAAATACTTTCTTCTGGTAAGTGAGACTAGAACTAGGGGATGTAGTCATAAGATTCAGGGGAATAGATTTAGGACTGAGATGAGAAGAAACTGCTTTTCCCAGAGAATAGTGAATTCGTGGAATTCTCTTCCCAGGGACACAGAAGAGAATATCTCATTAAATATATTTAAGACACCATTGGATTGATAGTAAAAACCACTGATAGGATCACCAGGGTCTCCGTCCCCACTATTTGTGACATTTACTGAGACCATTGTTTTTGAAGGGCCCAAAGCTTTGCTGAGGATCCCTACCATCCTTCCCACAAACCCTTTGACCCAATACCATCAGGAAGGAGGTGCAGCTGCAACAGGACTAGGACAGCCAAATTGGGTAACAGGCTCTTCCTCCAGTCTGTGAGACTAATGATTACCCTGCCACCACTGAGGTCCCATCATTAGAACAACGAACTGTTTACTGTTTACCTGTGTTATGCACTTCACATGCATTATGAATTATATTTTATTAGCTTGTAAGTACTGTGCAAAATGTCTTAGGCACCCTAGACTTGTTAAAATATGGTTTCAGATGATATGGTGTCCACAGAGCCCAGATTTCAACGTCAATGAAGCTGTCTGGGATTACCTGAAGAGACAGAAGCAAGCAATACAGCCGAAGTCTTGAAGAAGAACTGTGGCAAGCTCTCCAAGATACTTGGAATAATCTGCCAGCTGACTTTCCTATAAAACTCTACGACAGTGTACCCATGAGAATTGATTCAGTTTTAAAGGCAAAGGGTGGTTATGCCATATATTGGTTTGATTTAGTCTTTTTATTGTTTTCTTTTCCTACAGTGATTCTTTGTATATTTAGAAACTGCTTATTTCATTATCTTTGAAATCATCTTCGCTTTACAGATTTTTTTTTACACAGGCCTAAGACTTTTGCACAGCACTGTACTTGTGGTGATAATTTGTTCTATCTGCTGTGTGGGATGTATTTATTGTGGGTGCACCACAGTCCAGAAGAATGTTGTTTCGTTTGGTTGTATATATGTACAGTCAGATGACAATAAACTTGAACTTGATTTTTGTATAGAAGGTGAATTAAAAGTTATGGGGAAAAGCAAGTCGATTAACCCGAGTCCATGGCATATTTTATTGAATGGCAGAGCAGGCTTGACAGGCTGGGTGGGCTTCTCCTGTTCCTTTTTTTTATGTTCTTATGTCCTCAGTGGTTGAGGTGATCTGTTTAGGGGGTTCTGTTGGAGAGATGATCAGCATCATGTGTCTCATAGATGGAGCACTCAGCAACCGTAGTTGAGGGAGTGGACAACATTGCAGAGAGATAGCAGCATGAAGGGAAATCATTCACCCCTCCATACTGGCTCTTATTAAGATTAATCCAGCAGATAGACCATAGAATAGCGCAGCGGAGGAAAAGGCCTTTCACTCCACGACGTCTATGCTGATTATGATGCCAGTTTTAAACTGCACATCAGAAATTTATTATCTCTGACATACGTCATGAAATTTGTGGTTTTGTGGCAGCAGTACAACACAAGACTTACAAAAATTATTACCAGTTAGAACAATAAATAAAATAAATAACTATTGCAGACAAGGAACAGTGAGGTAGTGTTCATTGACTGTTCATAAATCATGCCTCTCAGTGTTGCTATCATATCTGCTTCCACCACCTACCCTGGCAGTATGGTCCACTCGTCTACCGCTCTATGTGTTAAAAGCAAAACTTGCCACATAATCTCCTTTTAAAGTTTTCCCTCTCACTTTTTGCCCTCTAGTGTGTGGCATTTCTATCCTGGGATATGGACTCCATATTTCCTGTCTGTGCCCCTCCTATTTTTATATATGTGCTTGTATCAGGTTGCCCTTCAGCCTAAGATGCTCCAGTGTAAAAATCAAAGTTTGCCCAACTTTCCTTAAAGCAGGCTTCACTTCCTTGGCCCTGTAAATACTTTCATATCAGAAATCCATTCAGTTCCCTTCTGAACATGGCAATTAAAGCTGCCTTCAGTACTGGCCCTGGCTCTGCAATTCATACACTAACCACCCACAGGCAATAAAACTTAACCTCATGTCAGGTTTTGTTCTTATGCCAGTCACATTCTCTATCCTCTTCTCTTTGTCCTTGCCACCAATGAGAACTCTTTCCTTAGTCAGTGCTCTTCATGATCTCAAATACCCTTTCCCAATCTCCTATAGCCTGCTTCTAGGGGAAACAATCTAAACTTCTCCCGTCTTTCCACGTAACTAAAACCCCTTATTCTTGGAATCATTTTGTCAATCTCTTTTCCACTCTCTGTAAAACTTTTGCAACTATTCTACAGAGTGGCACTCTAAATTAGACTCAGATATTACCAAACTAGTGTTTTATTAAGGTTCATCATCGTCCCTTTACTCTTGTTCTCCACTCTTCTCTTTGCAAAGTCTAAAATCTCATTTGCTGTGTGAACCACTTTTGCAGTCTTCCCTGCCGTTCACAACAAACTATGCATGTACACCACCCAATCTTAGTTCGGTACTCCTTTCAAAATTGTACCTGCTATTTTAAATTGCCTTTGCTCATTCTCCTTATCAAGTTTAATACTTCACATTTCTCAGAATATACTGTCTACCTGTTATCCATCTGCCCCCATTTCATAAGCCTACTGCTGAAGTCTATTACTGTATACTTAACAATTCAGTACAGCACTAAGTTTGGTGTCATCTGCAAATTTGGAAATTGTGCCTTGTATGTCCAAGTCCAAATCATGAATATATCTTAAGAAAATTAGTTATTCTTTGGTCAATCCCTAGGGAATTCCACTTCCTTCCAATCAAAAAGATGTGCTTCACTAACCTTCTGTTTCCTATTAGTTAACCAATTTTCTATCCATGTTTGCTACAATTTCTATTCTATGGTCAGTCTTGATGACACTTCCATTACTGGCCCCTTAGGAAATGTCTCTTGGAAGACCATATCAATGATATCAACTGTATTTCTCTCATTAATGCTTTTTCTCATCTCATCAGAAAAAAATTCTGTTGTTAGTTAGACAACATTTGCTTTTAACAAATTCATGCTTTGTTTTAATCACCCTACATTTTTCTGGAGGTCTGTAGTTGTTCACTTTATTCAAACACTAAATTGAAAAGTATGTAATAGGAGATATTCTGTCTCTGAGCACCATTTTTGAATCTTTAGATACTTGAAAGGTTTTGGCCAGGTCCTCCACAGTTCATGCCTCGGCATCTAGCGTGCACTCTGTTTGGACCGGCTGACATATCCACTTTATCAGTTTTTAACCCACCGAGTTCCTGGGACTTCAATAACACCATCTCCCTTGAGAAGACTGGTATAAAGCACCCACGGCCCCTGCTTTCCTGAGTAAACTTTGCTTTGCTCTCTTACAACCTGTTTCATGCCACTGTTTGCTGAAATATCTGCTCACTCGTGGTCTTTACCTCAGCTCTGAGCTTTCAATAATCAGCTCACTTCTCGCTTACTTTAGCCAGGAAGCATTATGAAAGTCATCAACCTGAAACGTGGTTGCTCCATTACAGGAAGGATTTAAAGATTTTGGAGAGAGAGAAGAGGTTTACCAGGGTGCTATCTGGATTGGAGGGCATGTGTTAGGAGGAGAGGTTGGACAAACTTGGGTTGTTTTCTCAGGAGCGACAGAGGCTGAGGGGAGATTTAATAGAAGTTTGTAAGATGAAGAGGGCAATAGAAACACAGGTGGTATCTTCCTTCCAGGGTCAAAATGTTTAATACTAGAAGGCATACACTTAAGGTGAGAGGGGTAGTTCAAAGGAGATAAGCAAGGCAAGTTTTTTTTTACACTAAGGGTAGAGGGTGCCTGGAACACCTGCCAAGGTGGTAGTGAAGCAAAATAAAGAGGCATGTAACAGGCTCCTAGATAGGTACATAAAATGCCTAAAATGGAGGGGTATGGACTTGTGTAGGCAATTAGATTTTAATTGTTTGTTTAATCAGTTTAACACAACATCATGGACCGAAGTTCTATGTTTTATCGCTGACCTAATGTATTAATTTTAAGCAGTTTAACGCACCAACTAAACGGTGGCAGTTTCCTCTGAGGTAAACACAACACTCTGCTTGTTGGACATTTTTCCACAGTATCGCCGCATATTGTAAAAAGTCACCGGAATTAACTACTGCAGCCTAACTGCTGAGGAATGACTGAAATAGCATGTTTCATCTTCAGCTCTCTTGAACGTACTTGCTGTTCAAAGTCTGATAAACAGCTTCTGATTAGATTCGTGGCCATTGGAATGCCGTGCCTCCTCCCTCATCTGTCATAGTCTTCCTTGGAATTATTGTTCTGTAAGTTACATACCATATTCATCATAACACACAAACAGGACCTGTTGTTGGTGTGTATAGAATATATTGTAGCCCTTCCTCTTCACCAAGAAAGGAATAGGTAACCTTTTGATTTACTTTTTTCTCAATTGGAGGACCCAAGACGGAAGTTCATGGTGTTTAAATCAAACCTTTCTTAATCTTGCCTACCCTTCTCACTCAGCCTGATCACCAGGTGAGGATCTCTATGTCACCAGGCCCTATCAATTGATGGTTGGAGTTTGTGCTGTTTGTTACCATGGTTAGGGATTGGAAGGTCACAGACTGAACTTACAGAAACCATCTATCAGTAGCAGCAGAGGTTGAGACTGCAAGTGTCCAGCCACCCCATCGGGAGTCAAGAAACTTGAGGACATTCATGAACTGTTAGAAAGCAATTAGAAAAAGAATCACAACTTCTCAATCATCAGAAGACAGTTTTTGTTTGTGTTTGAGGAGAGATTTTATTCCTCTAACCGGTATTTATTTAAAGGAAGAAAACATCCAAAATTTTGCAAGACTGAGCCAGTTGATCAGTTGCACCAGTTTGATTCTATCCTGATCCTTATAACTATCTTTACTTTCTAAAAGATCCCACCTGGAAAGCCTTGGGAGTTCTCTAGTCTCCTATTGTAACTCCAATCTGGAGACAATGTTTTCCCTTTCCTTAACCCAAATTCTTCCCCTGCTTTTCAGGTACTTCACTATGTGAAGGAACTAACTAGAACACCAGTTAGTAGATACTTATCAAAAAATATCTAGATTAGTACTAGTGCTACTCAGGATCAATCTTGATGGTCAGATGGGAGTAGTTCTGTCAACTCTTTCTCTGGTGGACGTGGTTTGGGGCAATAGTGTTCTACCAAACATTGATAGAACACCCTAAAATGGTGCCAATAAAAGAAAATGATCTGATAATTCTAATGGTGCTGGTTTTGGGAGCTTGGTGCGCACAAATTATTTGCCATATGACAACAACGACTACACTTCAAAAGTACTTCTATTGCTGTGGAGCACATTCAGAGCATTGTGCTGTGAGAATCACAAGGGCAACTCTTTTTGTTTTTCCACTTTCAAAATGCATCTTAAATCCTTCCCTTCAAATGTATCTGTCCCTTTTCTTAACCTAAACCCTTCCCCTTGGAGCTATTGAGGCACTTTGCAAAGTGGAGGAACTGCCAAGGATATCAGTTAATAGGTACTTAACTAAATATAATTTGTCAGTCAAGCAAACATTTGCAAGGTTTATCACTTCAGTCCTGCAGGATTAAAAATGCCATCCCTGCCAGTAAGCAGAATACTCCATGAAAGTCCAAGTGGGAACCTTTGCATAAAAAAAGAGAGGAGGTGTTCCCCTGGCTGACCCAGTCGACTAACCACTAATTAGGTTAATAGAAAGAACATCAGAAGAGTGCCCTTACCTGAAGTTCATGACCAGCAGCTGAATGCTCTCTCTCTTCCACACTCTCTCTCCTTTGTCAGGCAGAGCTGCATGTTATAGGGTCGGAGCTGGCAGGAAGGTGGGGGTTGTGGGGATTCTGTGCCAGCAGTTTCGTGATTCTCAGCAGGCACTAGCCTGACCCATTTCTGCTCCAGTTTAGATCAACTTTCTGTTGGTTTTCTTTTTGCCTGGGAAAACTGTGTGTGGAAGTTTTGTCTGTCCACCAGCTGCTTTAAAGCGGTTGGATTCCCTCCTCAATTCCTGTGGGATGGAATATTCCAGAGCTGCAGCCACTGCCTGAGAAAGTCTGGGTGGGAGCAGCTGAGTGGAGGGGTTGCCAACTCTCTGGGAATGTCCCGGAGTTACCAAAGATTTGCCAATCTCTCATGGCAACAACAGGGGGAAAATCATAATTTTAAAACTAAGTGTGTATGCATTTGAAGTTGAGTGTTAATGGCGTAATTTTGTAGCTGGTAGAGCCACTGCCTTACAACTCCTGGGACCTAGATTCAGTCCAGACCTCTGATGCTCGCTCTGTAGAGGTTGCATGTTCTCCCAGTGACCAAAAGGTTCCAGGTTCCTCCTATATCCCAAACTTGCAGATTGGTCAGTTAGTTGACCACTGTATTTACAGAATCCAACCTCCCCTCCATGGAACTTGACAACATTTTTTTTAAGATTAGCTTTAATTGTCACTGCGAAACCCAGTGAAATGCATAGTTTGCGTCAATGACCGAGAATGTGCTGGGGCAGCCCGCAAGTGTCACCAAGCTTCCAGAGCCAACATTAATGTGCCCACGACTTGCTAATCAATATACCTTTGGAACGCGAGAGGAAACCAGAGCACCTGGAGGAAACCCATGCAGTCATGGGGAGAATGTACAAGCTTGTTAAAGATAGTGGCAGAAATTGAACCTCGATTGTTGGCGCTCTAAAGCAGTACGCTAAATGCTGCGCTACAGTGCTGCCCACTTCTGCTACATCAGTAAAGCAGCCAGCATAATCAAAAGTTCCTCCCACCCTAGACATTCTCTCTTCTTCGGTGGAGACTGTACTGACTGGTTGCTTCACGGCCTGGTATTCCAGTGAGTGGAAAAGCCTGCAGAAAGTTGTAGTTATGGCCCAGTCTATTACAGGTAAAGCCCTGCCCACCACTGAGCACATCTTTCAAAGGAAAGCAGCATCCACCATCAAGGACCTGCACCATCCAGGCCAAGGTCTCTTCTCACTGCTGCCACCGTGAAGACGGATCCTTTGGTCCCACACCATCAGGTTCCCAAACAGTTATCAACCGTCAACCATCAGGCTCTTGAACCTGAAAGGATAACTTCACTCAACTTCCACTCACCCCATCACTGAACACTTCCTGTAACCTTTGAACTCACCTTCAAGGACTCTTCATCTCATATTTTCGATATTTATTACTTATTTATTTACAATTTTTTCCTTCTCTTTTTGTTTTTTCTGCACATTGGTTGTCCATTTTATGGCTGTGGTTTTTCATTGATTCTATTGTGTTTCTTGTATTAACTGGGATTCCCCACAAGAAAATGAACCTAAGGGTTGTATATGGTGATGTATATGTACTTTGATATTAAGTTTACTTTGAACCTCGAACTTTGAAAGGAGGAGGAGTAACAGTGTGGGAGGACATAGTGTAAGAAGAGCAAGTCAAGAGTGTGTAGTCAAGTGAAAGAAAGGGAGGAATTTGCCAAGTTGTTCAGCCAGAGCAATTTCAGAGATCTTGTGCAGTAATAGAAAACCACTGAGCACTGACAGGATGGCTGACAGTGCTAAACCTACTTCCTGGCAGATTACAACGGAGACTTGCCTCTGTTCACATGCATGACTTCACTCAACTTAACTGCACAAACTACAGACTCGCTCCCAAAGACTTTACAACTCATGTTCTCAGTACTTTTTCTTTTTTTTATTTGCACAACTTGTCTCCTCTTGCACATTGGTTGCTTGTTAGTGTTTATGTATATTTTTCATAAATTCTATTGTATTTCTTTATTTTCCTGCTCAATGCCTGCAAGAAAATGAATCTCAAGTATACGGTGATAGATACGTAATTTGATAGTATGTTTACTTTGATATGGCTGAATGAAGCTTCAGAATGAATGACAAAATCTACCTCCTCCTTAAAAACCAGAGTTAAGAATTGAATTGATTTTTGGGTTGAATTGAATAGACTTCTTACATCCTTCATATACATGAGGAGTAAAAATCTTGATGTTACTTCTCCGTCTAAATGTGCAGTGTGGAACTTATAGTCATTTGTAATAAATAGTATGTACAACAGGACAGCCAATATAGCATAGAAATACAATTGTATCAGCGTGAATTAATCAGCTGTATTGATTAATTAGCATTATTTCTATGCTGTATTGACTGTCCTGTTTCTATGATATAAAGATGGCCATTATCGGTAGGTAGGCCTCCGTTAGTCTCGATAGACCACGGATTTGCGCCTTGGAAAGTTTCCAGGGTGCAAGCCTGGGCAAGGTTTTTTTTTAATGGAAGACCGGCAGTTGCCCAAGCTGCAAGTCTCCCCTCTCCACGCCACCAGTGTTGTCCAAGGGAAGAGCATTAGGACCCATACAGCTTGGTACCAGTGTCGTCGCAGAGCAATGTGTGGTTAAGTGCCTTGCTCAAGGACACACACGCAGCCTCAGCCAAGGCTCAAACTAGCGACCTTCAGATAACTAGACAAATGCCTTAACCACTTGGCCATGCACCAACAGGCCATTATCACGGTGTATACCAAAGAACAGGAATCCTGCACATGTATCCCTCTTGAACCCCAGAGAGCAGATGCCAGTGCACCTGATTGAGCTGTTGTCCCACAGCTCTGGTGACCTGAACATAGAATAGTACAACATAGAAACAGGCCTTTCAGCCCACAATGTTCTGCTGAACTAATTTAACATCCAACTGAACTCATTCCTTCTGCCTACAAAATGTCTGCATCATTCCATTATTGGCACATTCTAACAGACTCTTAAATGCCTCTGTTCTATTTGCCTCGAACACCACCCCAACAGAGCATTCTGGACACCTACCACTCAGTATTTTTTTTTAAATTGCCCCATCGATCTCCCTTCAATTTCTCCCCAACAGGGGGAGAAGTTCAAAGTTTAAAGTCAATTTATTATCAAAGTACATATATGTCATCATATAATATGCGGCAATCCTTTTTCTTGTGTGCATTCATAATAACTACAGATAAACACAATAGAATAAATGAAAAATCGCACACAACAAAGATGGACAAGCAACTAAAGTGCAGAAGACAACAATCTGTGCCGATGCAAAGAGAAGAGAAAAAAAAACAAAATAATTTTAATAAATAAGTAAGCAATACATATTGAGAACATGATTATTTGAAAGTCCTTGAAAGTGAGTCCATAGGTTATGAAACCAATCGCAAACAAGAGAAATTCTGCAGATGCTGGAAATCCAAGCAACACACACAAATTGCTGGAGGAACTCAACAGGCCAGGCAGCATCTATGGAAAAGAGTAAACATTCGACGTGCTGAGTTCCTCCAGCATTTTATGTGTGTTGTGGAACCAATTCAGTGTTGACGTGAGTGAAGCTAAGTCATGTTATCCTCTCTGGTTAAGGAGATGTAACTGTTTCTAAACTGGTGGTGTTTGTCCTGAAGTTCCTGCACTTCTTTCCTGATGGCGACAGCAAGAAAAGAGTATGGCCTGGATGCTGCTTTCTTATAACAATGCTCCGTGTAGATGTGCTCATTGGTGGGGGGGAGGGGGGCTTTACCTGTGATTGAATAGATTGTATTCAATGAAGAACATCTTGATGTATGCATCTTTACTGTGCAGATGTTCCGAGATTGAGTGAAGAGCAAATGAAACGGCATCTGCTGTGGACCTGTTGTGATGGCAGGCAAATAAGAGCGGATCCAAGGTTCTTCTCAGACAGGAGTAGATGTGTTTCATTCATTTTTATACATTACTTTCATTCATTCCTGGGCATGACCTCTCATATACAAACAAATTTGGTCAGTTGTCAGCCGGCAGATTTCACATAACATTTAAATATATTTTGAAAGCAAGGTATGAATTCTGGGAGGCCACCAGTTGCTATCAGCATGGTATTTTTTCAGTGTTTACAATAACTGGTGACCATTTTTAAAAAGAGCAATTTGTCCATAGGCTTGAGTTGCATTTCGGTCAAAATTTGAGCATCACCACTTGCAAAATCAAATGCAAAGTCCCATCAATTTATCTGAAACTTAAGTCAATGACAGTAACACATTGTAGGCAGGCGGATTGATTTAATATTCTACTAAAATCAAATAGAAATTTCATCATCTTTCCTTCAGTTTGTTTTAAATCACAGATCTAAAAAGCACAAGTCCTCCTTTTTCTTTTAATTCCTATTCCCACTAGTTCATTATTTCTCTGTGTACAAAGGGCTGTTTGATTTGAATTAGGTCCTTTAGTATGCTAGAGGTTTACAATGTACTCTTCCATATAATTTTCATTGATGCTGCATTGTAACATCGACAACTGTTCAGCATTGGCCGTAAAGTGCTCATGAGATAGTGTTTAGCATTGTAGGTATTCAAAGCTTTGCATTTCTTTTCAGTAGAAAACGCTAATACAAATGTTTTTCCCACACCTTCCCAGAATCTGTTACTGTAGACCAGCAAAATGATGGAAGTTTGCTTTCTGATCCTAGTTGGAACAGAAGTGTTAAAGTTTGGATTAAAAAGAAGGCAGATTGCTTCTTTAAAGGGTTGATGAGTTATAGAGTCATAGAGCAACAGAAACATGCCCTTCGGTCCATCTGGTCCATGCTGACCACAGAATCCCCAGCTAGTCCCAGTTGCCAGCATTCAGCCCATAAACCTCCAAGCTTCTTTCTTCCATGTACCTGTCCAAATGCCTCTTAAATGTTGCAATTGTACCTGCCTCAACCACCTCCTCTAGCAGCTCATTTCAGGTACCAGCTGCCCTCTGTGTAAAGAAACTACCTCTCGGGTCTCTTTTAAATCTGTCCCCTCTTATCTGTGTCTGAGTTTGGACTCCTCAACCCTGGGGCTAAGACTATGACTCCACCCCTGGTAACACGCTTTGGTCACATTCCCACTTTCTGTCAGATGGTCTCATTCAAAAAGGAATGCTTCCCATTGGGAGGGTGGTTGAGTGAGGTGATGAAATCTTTCATTGGGTTTGGAGTAACATGTTCAACCCAGCTCTCCCATTTTTAATTACCAGGATGTTCAAAGATTTCCACTGAAGATTGTTATTATTTCTCTTTCTCTCCTACAATCTTTCATTTGGAGTCATCCCTCCGGCTCTGCAGATTCTGACCCTCTCTCTGATGCCTGGACCATAAAGCCATTGATCCTGTAAGATGCTAAACTATTTATTAGTTTAACTTCTCTGTCGCATCAGGCTCAAGGACAACTTCAACCCTGCTGTAATAAGACTATTTGAATGGTCCTCCAATATGATAACTGGACTCCTGACTTCACAATCTACCTTGTTGTAGCCTTGCACCTGATTGCCTGCCTGCGCTGTACATTCTCTGTAACTGTAAAACATTATCCTGCATTCTGTCATTGCTTTCTCTTATACTAATCTCAGTTCACTGATGCGATTAAATAATCTGAGTGGATGGCGAGCAAAACAAAGATTTGCCACCGCATCTCAGTGCACGTGGCAGTAATAAACCAATTTCTTGGCCAAAGGGAATAACCAAATACAAATTGGTTTGAACTGCCAGATGAAGTGGTAAATGCGGGCTCACTTTTGACATTTAAGAAAAACTTGGACAGGTATATGGATGAGAGGGGTTTGGAGGGGTATGGCCCAGGTGCAGGTCAGTGGGACTAGGCAGAAAAATGGTTCGACACAGCCAAGAAGGGCCAAAAGGCCTGTTTCTGTGCTGTAATGTTCTATGGTTCTAAATTTGTTTATAATACGTAACCCATTTCCAGCGACCAGGTTCTAAACCCAACCTCTGGTGCCAGACCACTGGTGTGGAGTTTGCATGTTCTCCCTGTGGCCACAGGGGTCCCCAAGTTAACTGCCCCTGTGCAGGTGGGATGTAATATGGAAGGAAGTTGATGGGAATTCGAGCAAAATAAAATGAGATTCATGTAAGGGTATATGGGGTGGTTGGTGTGGACTCACTAGGCCAAAAAGCCTGTTATCACACTTAATGACTCTATGATTCCACCGTGATTTATCAAATATTGCAGCTTCTTGCCTTTGAAAAGGTTTGTGTAATGGATCGTTGGAAAGGCACTGCTTCATGTCCTGTGTAAGACTTGCTAGTTTCAAGGAACTCAGTAGGTCAGTCAGCAACTATGGAAAAGAGTAAACTGTCACTGTTTTGGACCGAGACCCATCTTGAGGACTGAGAGGGGAGGGGGGAGAGAATCTCCCACTCTCCCTATCAGTCCTAAGAAGGGTCTCGGCCCAAAACATCAACTGTTTACTCTTTTCTATAGATCCTGCCTGATCTGCTGAGTTCCTCCAGCTTTTTTGCTTTGGATTTACAGCATCTGTTGATTTTCTTGTTGCTAATTTCAAGCTCTGAATCCAGAGGGCCTGAGTACAATGTGGCCAAGGAAATTAAGATGCCTTCTACATATCTATTCATTGTGTTTATTATAATCATTCAACTCTTTTACATCTTCTTTTGTATTACCTTAATGTACTCATGTATGGAATGATCCATCTGGATGATGAGTAAACAAGCTTTTCCCTGTACTTTTGTACATCTGACAATAATATACCAACCACTGGTAAACTCTTAAAGACAAAGATAATAGAGTGAAGGCCAGGCTAGATAAATTTGGATGTGATATTGCTTTAAACAGCCTCATTTTATTTAAAAAGCCTGCTGCAGTATGGAGTATCCTGAGGGGAAGTGTTAATCTTCTTAATCAGGTGTATATTATGATAATTGGAAGAAATAGAAGGAATTTAGTATTATTTTTATGAAGTGAGTTGTTTTGATCTAAAAAGTCACTGTTGAAATAGCAGTAATTGTTATCTTGCCAAAACGATTGGGTAAACAGAATCATATAAGGTTAGGCACAAGAAGAAGCCATGAGTTTTCAGTGCTCATGCTTGCTTTCTGTAATGCTATCGTTTCAGTGCTCTTTCAAAGTCGAAGTAAATTTATCAAAGTATGTTTAAGTATGTCACCATAGAGAATATTTAGATACATTTTTGAAGGCAATTACATGAAAATAAAGAAATACAATAGCTTTTATGAAAAAGTATACACACACAAAGACTGACAAACAACTAATGTGTAAAAGAAGACATTGTGCAAATAAAAAATAAACAATACTGAGAGCATGAACTGTAGAGACCTTGCAAGTGATTCTTTTGGTTGTGGTTTTTCACAAAGAGAGTGGTGGGTGTGTAGCATGAAATGTCAGAAAGGGGTAGAGGTGGGTACTTTAACTCTGAACCCACCATGATTTTGTGTACCTCCTCTCAATCTTTGTACCCAGTTTTCCCATTCTGACCGTGAATCTAAAGTCACTCATCCCCTGAAGCATTCTGTATGCTATTCATCAAATCTTACCTTGTGTGCTGAGCAGAATTGGATCCGGTACTCCAGTTGAGGCCTAAGTTAATATTATTAAGATTCAGCATAACCTCCCTGCTTTTATGCCCCATTTATGTAGCTCAGGATCCCACATGCATTAAGAGCTCTTTCAGTATTCAGAGTTGGTGCATTTATGTACATATCTAGCATATTTTGTTCCTGTAGATTCTTTAGAACTATATAATTTAGTCCTCAGAGTCACAATAACCTATAAATTCTGGAATCTGGAGCAACAAGCAGACTGCTGGAGGAACACAGCAGGTCAAGCAGCATCTGTGGAGGGAAAGGAATTGTTGACACTTAGGTTGAAATCCTACATCAGGACTCAGAGTGGAAAGGGGTGATGGACCATACAGGGAGGAGTAGGTACCTCAGATTCCTGTCTCACTGCTCCCCTTCCCTTGAAAATGGCCATCTCTCCTCTCTACTCTGCCCAATGTGTCGGCAGTTCCTTTCCTCTGCACAGATGCTGCCCGACCCATTGAGTTCTCTGGTGGAGAAAGGCTGCAGCTGTTTGTAAATAAAGCAACAATTTGCTGCAGTGACTCAGCGGGTCAAGCTGCGTCTATCGAAGGAAAAGATTTGTCTTGGGTCAAGGCTCTGCATCGGGGCTTGATGGTCCTTTGGTAGTATGGAGTCGGGCGGGAGACCCATGAAGTCCAGATGGATCTTCAGCTGACCGTAGGTGGGCGAAATTCTGATCCTTCATGGAAGTCAGGAACACAAAATGCTGCTGGTTGAAGGAATGGATCTGTTGGAGAACGAAGAAGAGTTGTGGAGACATGGGAGAGAAAGGGAGAGGACCAGGAGGTTCTGACATCAGGTGCAGCATAGGACAAGGAGGGAAAAATAAGGAGAAGCAGATTAATTGTTCCTGTCGTTAAGTCTTTATTGACTTACTTTCTTCTCTGCATTATTTCTTTTTTCTTTGAGAAAGGAGCAGGACAATGGAAATAAAAGCAAGAGAGCTTTAGGCTGAATGGTCTCCTAGGCTATATGGTTCTCTGTGAACAAGGTCACAGATTTCTTCACTAATACAAGACCCTGGCAATGATGCACTGACTTGAAGGTTAAAGTGTTTGGCACATCTCCAGGAGGTGATTGTAGTTATCTGACAGCAGAGAGGCCAACATTAGTGCACATTAGCAACTTAATTTACCTCTATCAGCGGGTTAATCAGAATTTGGTTAAAATCATGCAAATCTACCACAATTTTTGCATATGCCAATTTATTATAATACACATTAACAAATGTCAGTAATTGTGACTTCAGATCTTGATGTTAAATGAGCAAATGAGAACTACTCATACAACAAAGAGGTGATGCAGATGTTCACTTGAATTTTTGGTATAATTAGGGCACTTAACCCGAAGGGGAAGGATCCCACAAACAAACTGTAAAATCAGAGAGATGTTAGGCTTTGTTGAATGTAGTTAGACTTGACAAGTATCTGAAACAGTCACTGATTTCAAAGCATTGAAGTATTCTTCATCTCACAAAATTACAGCAACTTACTTTCATTGCCCTCTCCTTCCATTTCAGGAATACCAAAGCAAAGTAGATTTTGTTGTGTTTTAACTTTTCAGCCTGGGGATTTGTTTTGCTAAGGGGTTGGAGTTTGGGAATTTATGTTTCATACAGTAAAACATTACTAAATCTCTACAGCTTTCAAAGCATACAACCAATAGTTAATTTGGTTTTATTCACCTTAAAGAAATAAGTGGTTCTTTTATTCAGACATCTACGTATACGTTGACATTCCTGATCCAGCATTCTGGATCTGAGACTGTTTGAGGAGTTTCCATGGCAACCGAATGTCACTTCAATTCCCATTAAGAATTAGAAAGGAGACAGGCGTCAGTGGAAGTAAAACTGGTTTTAACTGGCATCCAGCCATGCAATGTGCCTTCCTGGAATACTCCCATATAATAAATGAAGCATCACATCATTAATTTATATTATGGCTGCTCAAAGCTTGTCATTAGTTCCTCTGGCTTGCAGTTTTCTGGTGGGGGCGGAGAGGTTTTACATTCTGGATATGATTCTTGTATTGAATTCTGCTTGGTACTTATCTGTATTGAGCATCTGAAAATGAATATGAAAAGCAAGCATGCAAGCTAGCTTTTCCTATGGATAAACTTCCCAGTTTGATTATGGGTAATGTGTAGAACAAGAGATTACAGAAGAACAGTTTGTTTTACACAGAAGCAGAAGATGCATATTTTCCCAAAGCACTTTTCACAGTCTCCTACTGTCTAAAGAAGCTTTATAGTCTAAGAAATATTTTTCAAATCATGGTCACTGATGTAACGTAAGGAAGAAGTAGGGGGAAGGGATGGATTGAGCGACCAAGGGACGCTGCAGAAGAAATTCCTTCTGCAATGTAAGCATTAAGTCTGTGATGATTTAGGAAGGCTTTGGGGTAGGCATTTATTGCCTTGGATAAAATATTGGTTGGTTCTCTGGAAACAGAGGCTAAGCAAAAACAGGCCATTTTCTGCTTCGTACGATGTAATGAGTGGGGTGCAGTGTGACTGACACCGGGGTCTTAAGTGACTAGGATGAAGGTATTGTAGGTAAAGTTGATAAGTTTGGCAATGACTCAAAAGTAGATAAGGAAATTAAATGGTAAAGAGAATACAGGGAGGCTACAGATGGGTTTGAGGAAGTTAAGGTGCGGCAAATGGGAGTATCATGTGGAAAAATGTGAAATTGTCTATTTTGGCAAGGGACGAGAAAAGAACCAAAGAGTCACATTTACACAGCGTAGAAACAGGCCCTTTGACCTAATTCACCATGTTAACCAAGATATCTATTCAAACTACTCCAAGCACATTATGTTAAACTTGTGCATAATATCAAAAGTAACTGTAAAAGTTTCTATGGAGATGTAAGGTAGAGAATGGCTCAGGTTAGTGTAGAGTTTTTCAAGGGTAAGGCTGTGAAACTAATATCAGGAAACAAGGAAATGGCAGATATGTCAAGCTAATATAATTTTTTTGCCTTAGTGTTCACTTTGGAGGACACTGCAAATATCCCGTGGATTACAACACAAAGAACTTATAATGTTGGCAATCATAGAGGGTGTAGAATTAGAAGTAATGATGAAATAAAGGTAGACAAGTCACCAGGACCTAATGATGTGCACCTGAGTGTTTTTAAATGAAGTGGCCACAGAGATAAGGAATCCACTGGTTGAAGTTTTTAAACCCTTGCTGAATGAGGGGAGAATACCAATGGATTGGAAAACAGTAAAGGTGTTTTGAACAAGGTGACTCACTTGTTCAAGAAGGGAGGAAGGCGAAATGCAGGAAACTACAGGACGGTTAGTTTAACATCAGTTGGCAAGATGCTAGATGCAATAATAAAACGAAAACTTAACATCAAACCAAGGTTTCATGAAAGGCAAATTATGTTTGACAGAGGGGAGCCTATATATCCATTTGGACTTAAGATAGAGTTATGGTGAATTTATTCTCAGAGTCCGCGAGTCTTTGGAGCTCTTCCTCAAAGAACAGTGGAAGCAGATTCTTTGAATCTTTTGAAAGCAAATGGGATGAAAGGTTACAGCGAGTTTGGTTTCCAGTCAGCTCAGCCATGTAGAGCAGTCAGTGAGAGAATGAGTGGCCTTCTCCCAATTGTGATGCTTGTATGATCAGTTAAGTACTCCAATAATCAGTTCTAGACTTTACAGAATTGCAGATTTAGTTTATGCAGAGAGAATTAAATTCAATTCTGTTGCTTGCAGCAATATAGAAAGTAAGCTTCCACAGCTGCAACATCTTTTGTGTGATAGTTTTAGAAGGATAAATTTTGGCTCGGTTACCCTGAGGAAATTTCTCAGCCTTTAGAAGAATGCTGTTGGATCTTTTATGTTCCCTGAACGAACAGTCAAGCACTCAGTTTAACACCCATCAAAAATAAAGCACCTGACAGCACAACACTCTTTCAGTGCCAAACCGGAATGCCACCTATACTTTGTGCGTGGGTTTTCTCAGTGGGACACGAACCCACGGTCTTTAACCAGACATGGATGTTGGCCTGTGAAATTCAGCTGATGTTTTCAAAATCAGTGGAAATTGCCACCAACCACAGCTGGATTGTTGATTCACCCACTTAGTAGTAGCACAATGAAAATTGTAATGAACCCCTTTGTTTTTAATTCTGGTTTTGTTCTATCTGCTGCCGATGTAAAATTTCCAGCATATCCTGTTCCTATTCCATATCTTCTACATTTCACTTCTTTCTTCTCTTAATTAAAAACTTGACAACATTTGGAGAAGTCTATTAAATATGTGTTTTTGGATGAACTGAGATAAACCAAATAGAGGATTTTTTCATATGAACAATATAATTCACTAGCACTTTATGTGAGTGGCTTAACCATTTCCCCAGCAGATTATTTTTGCTCATAAGCTTCTTATTGTTAAAGTTATATGTTGCAGTTTTGATAAGTAGCATTTACTAAATCTGCATTTTGCCTTGTCTGAAGTCTAAGGTAAACAACGTTAATTTAGGTGGCAACATAGCCTTGACTCTTGAATGAAGGTTCAAATCTCACAGCAGGAACTTATAAAATTATCTTGGCTGAAATTTGATTGGCCGAAAGCTTCCTGTACTATAGAAGTTTAAAGCATAAAAGATCATTTGGTCTATCCTGTCCACGTCTGCCCTGTTAATTTCGCTTTCCGACATTTGGTATACAGCCCAACAGAATACAACCATTCAAATTTCCAAGTGTACTACACTGTCAGAGGTACTACACTACATTTTGAAAGCAGTGTCTTATTGAGGCTGCATCAACCTCTTAAGTGAATGTAAATGATGCCTTGTCACTAGTCCTGATGATTGGCTGGGAATTTTTTCTGGGTATCTGGTCAGTATGTATCCCTGGACCAATACCACTAAAGCTCATAGTCCGGTCACAATATCATCACTCTCTGTAGAATCTTGATCTGCACAATTTGGCTGTTGCCTTTTATATATGTCTAATTTCATTTAGGTTTTTTTTGAAAGCTACAATGTACCGGTAATTACTTTTTTTTCCTTCCTATCACAGCATCACCCCAATTGCTTCAGTCTATCCAAATACATTGAGCTGGTAAAACCACAATAATCCAACATCTTTGGGATTTTGGTGGGGCTGGAGAGATGGATTTTCCAGTCTGTTGAATGTTAACACTAAATGCAGCTTAATCTCACTTTTTTTTACATGTTAATCATAACGGAATAATAATTTTTCCATGGAATGTGATGAGGTTAAAGGTACTATAAATATGTAAAGACCATGGCTATAGCTGTAAACCCCAACTCACATTCCTGACCCCTGGTGTTCAGACACTCCCCAACCTCCACCTACCACCTCCTCCTCACCAACTATAACCACGCAGCCCACTGGCAGTTTGGATTCCTGGTCTGATTCTGGACTGAGAGAGCTAGGTGCCAAAGCCATTTTAATTTCAAAGCATTCAGATGCCAGATTATTGGAATTCTCCTCCTTGTGTCCTCCGGAAGTTGGGCAAAACTCTTTATGACTTAAAGTCATCTTTGTTTTTATTCATTCGCTCATAGGATGGGAACGTTGCTAGGCTAGCATTAGTTGGCCATCCATTATTGTTCAGAATGGCAAGCAGATTGCCAGGCCATTTTAGGCTGCAGTCAACAGTTAACAGCATTGCTGTGTGTCCTAAGTTATGTATAGGTCAGTAGATTTATTTCCTGAAAGGACAAGTGAACCAGTTGCAGTTTGAAAAAAATTTCTGCATGTCATGACCATTCTAAATGTATTTAGTTATTTGGTTTAAATTTGCCAATAGCCATGATATGATTTTAATTCATGATTCTAGATGAATAGTCCTGAGTACTGGGTACAATATATAGCCTCCCTACAAATGTTAGCAGGTTTTGCAAACTTTCCACACACAATAGTTTCTAAGTAGTTGCCAGTGTTTCCATGCTCCTTTGCAATCAATACTGTTCCACAGCCTCCTCCACTACAGTCAAGGAAATACATTGAAGAAAATATCAATAATTTATCAAATTTATTGTGGCATAAAATATCCTAAAGTGTTGTGTTTTGTTGCGTGAGGTATAACTGTATCCTGATGATGTACCAAGACATAGTTACTTTTTGTCATATTTTCTAGCCCTAAAAAAAGTTAATTTAAATATGTGAATTGGAATTACCAAACATAAATATTTTAAATTGTAATGGATTTTCATTTTTTAATCCCTTGTCCGTTCGTTCCTCCTGGCACTTACTCTTGCAAACAGAACAAGTGCCACACCTGTCCCTACAATTTCCCCCTCATTACCATTCAGGGCCTCAAGCAGTCTTTCCAGGTGAGGTAACATTTCAGCATTGAGTCTGTTGGGGTCATCTATTGTATCTAGTGCTCCTGGTGTAGCCTCCTGTATGTCGGTGAGACCCAACATAGATTGGGAGACCACTCTGCCTAACACCTATGCTCCATCTGCCAGAAAAAGCGGGATCTCCTGGTAGCTACCCATTCCATTTCTACTTCCCATTCCGACGTGTCAATCTATAGTCTCTTCTGCTGCTGCGATGAGGCCAGATTCAGGTCGGAGGAGCAACACCTTATATTCCATTAGTCTCCAAACTCATGGTATGAATATTGATTTCTCAAATTTCCGGTAATTACATACCCCCTTAACCATTCCCCATTCCCGTTTCTTTCTTTCCATACAACCATATAACAATTACAGCACGGAAACAGGCCATCTTGGCCCTTCGAGTCCATGTCGACGCTTACACTCACCTAATCCCACTGGCCCGCACTCAGCCCATAATCCTCCATTCCTTTCCTGTCCATATACCTATCCAATTTTACTTTAAATGACAATACCGAACCTGCCTCTACCACTTCTACTGGAAGCTCATTCCACACAGCTACCACTCTCTGAGTAAAGAAATTCCCCCTCATGTTACCCTTAAACTTTTACTCCCTAACTCTCAAATCATGTCCTCTTTTTTGGATCTCCCCTACTCTTAATGGAAAAAGCCCATCCACGTCAACTCAATCTATCCCCCTCATTATTTTAAATACCTCTGTCAAGTCCCCCCTCAACCTTCTACGCTCCAAAGAATAAAGACCTAACTTGTTCAGCATTTCCCTGTAACTTAGGTGCTGAAACCCAGGTAACATTCTAGTAAATCTTCTCTGTACTCTCTCTATTTTGTTTATATCTTTCCTATAATTCGGTGACCAGAACTGTACACAATACTCCAAGTTCGGCCTTACCTTGTACAATTTTAACATTACATCCCAACTCCTATACTCAATGCTCTGATTTATAAAGGCCAGCATACCAAAAGCTTTCTTCACCACCCTATCCACATGAGATTCCACCTTCAGGGAACTATGCACCATTATTCCTAGATCACTCTGTTCTACTGCATTCCTCAATTCCCTACCATTTACCATGTATGTCCTATTTTGATTATTCCTACCAAAATGTAGCACCCCACACTTAGCAGCTTTAAACTCCATCTGCCATCATTCAGCCCACTCTTCTAACTGGCCTAAGTCTCTCTGCAAGCTTTGAAAACCAACTTCATTATTCACAATGCCACCTACCTTAGTATCATCTGCATACTTACTAATCCAATTTATCACCCCATCATCCAGATCATATTATTTTCACCTTATTTCCTTACCTTCCCATCACCTCCCTTTGGTGCTCCTTCTCTTTCCCTTTCGTCCATGATCTTCTACTCTGTCCTATCAGATTCCCCCTTCTTCAGCCTTCTACCTCTTTCACCAATCAGCTTCCTAGCTCTTTACTTTGCCCCTCCCCCAGTTTCACCTATCAACTACAACCTTTGTACTTTTCCTCCCCTCCCCCACTCTTGACCTCATCTTCCTAACCTGATGAAGGGTCTCGGCCCGAAATGTCATTTGCTTATTCATTTCCATTGATGCTAGCTGGCCTTCTGAGTTCCTTCTCTGTCTTGTGTGTGTGTGTTGCTTTGATTTCCAGCATCTGCAGATTTCTCATGTTTGCGATAATTGGTTATTCTGAATTATCACCAGTACCATTGGGTGGTAGCAGAGGATCGGGCTGGAACTAATAGGCACTTGAAAGAGAATAGAATAAAAGTAAATAGGTTTAGGAATTGAGAGCCACTGAAAGCTCAGTGAGTCAAACTGCTGTCTCCTATGTAATAAAGAATATAAAGGTATAGACTGTTTGCAGAAACACCAGACTATTATTTAATCCTCATTCAAAAACTGCCCAAAAGATTTACTGTGGAGACATCTCTTCTTCTCTTTCTTCGGCTGTCCATCGATTTTCGATGATGACAGTTGCCCATGCTGCAAGTCTCGCCTCTCCACACCACCGATGTTGTCCAAGGGAAGGGCAAGGGCCAATCCAGCTTACCGATGTTGTCACAGCAGCAATGTGTGGTTAAGTACCTTGCTCAAGGGCACAACACACTGCCTTAGCTAAGGCTCGAACTAGCAACCTTCAGATCACTAGACCAACACCTTAACCACTTGGCCACGAGTCATAGAGAAGCTATGTCACCATTCAGCCCACTTCATCCATGCTGGCTGGTGAACACCCATTGGTATTTTGTCTGTTCTGGGTAGCATGGTAGCTTAGCAGTTAGCTTAACACTATTACAGTGCCAGTAATAAGATTGGGGTTCAATTCCCACTACTCTTGGTAAGGAATCTGCACGTTCTCCCAGTGACCGTGTGGGTTTCCTCTGGGTGCTCCGGTTTCCTCCCACACTCTGAAGACACTTGGGCTGGGGTTAATGAGTTGTTGTCATGGTATGTTGGCAGCAGAAGCATTGAGACACTTGCAGGCTGAGCAGCTCTATCCTCAACACGAGGACACAAACAACACATTTCACTGTATGCTTAATGTGAACGTGACAAGTAAACCTAATCTTTAAGCTTCATCTTTACTTTCCAGTGCTTGGCAAAGGACTCACCCCCGCCCCCAATCCCTTACCACTTACTCCAACTCGATATGATACTGTTTTATTTGCAGTGGTGTACATCCACTACCCCACTGCTCAGGGAAATATTTCCCAAGTCATTCCTGGCAGAGTTAGTAGCATGGGGTAGGACTACCAACACTGCCCATCCCACTGTGTTAATATGTAGACAGCAAGACCACAGACGTAGGAGTAGAATTTGGCCATTTGATGCATCGAGTATGCTCCACTATTTTATCATGGCTGATTTATTATTCCTCTCAACCCCATTCTCCTGCCTTCTTCCCATAAACTTTGATGCCCCGACTAATTAAGAGCCTATCAACCCCCACCTTAAATATACCGAATGACTTGGCACGCACAGCCTACGGTGGCAATGAATTTCACAGATGCACCACTAAAGAGAGTTTTCCTCATCTCCGTTCTAAATTGCTGTGCCTTAATTCTGAGGCTGTGCCCTCTAATTCTAGATGCCCCTAGACTCCCCCAGTATAGGAAACATCCTCTCCACATCCACTCTAACTAGGCCCTCCAATATTCAATAAGTTTCAGTGAGTTCCCCCTCATTCTTCTAAACTCCAGTGAGTACAAGCCCAGAGCCATCAAGCAAGCGCTCCTCATACATTAACCCTTTCATTCCTGGGACCATTCTCATGAACCACCTCTGGACCCTCTACAATGCCAGCACATATTTTCTCAGCTAAAGAACCCAAAACTGCTCACTATACTCCAAGTGCAGCCTGACCAATGCCTTATAAAGCTTCAGTATTACACCCTTGCTTTTGTATTCTAGTCCTCTCAAAATGAATGCTAATATTACATTTGCTTTCCTTACCACCAACTCAACCTGCAAATAACCTTTCGGGAATCCGGCATAAAGAATCTTAAGTCCCTTTGCACCTCTGAATTTTGAATTTACTCCTCAGTTAGAAAATAGTTCACACCAATTTTACTTCTACCAAAGTGCATGATCATACACTTCCCTACATTATATTCCATCTGCCACTTCTTTGCTCATTCTCCTAATCTGTCTAAGTCCTTCTGCAGACACCCTGCTTCCTCAACAATACCTGCCCCTCCACCTATCTTCACATTGTCCACAAACTTGGCCAGAAAGCCATAAGTTCCTTCATCCGAATCATTGAAATATAACGTGAAAAGAAGTGATCCCACCATTGACCCTTGCAGAACGCTACTAGTCACCAGCAGCCAACCAGAAAAGGCCCTCCATCATTTGCACCCTTGCCCCGTTGCCAGTCAGCCAATCTTCTATCTATGCTAGAATCTTTCCTGTAATAACATGGACTCTTACCTTGTTAAGTAGAGGTCCGGCAAACAAGAGTAGTCAAAGCGAACATAAAAACCAAAGAGAGGGCATATAATAGAGCAAAAAGTAGTGGGAAATTAGAGGATTAGGAGCTTTTAAAAACCATCAGAAGGCAACTAAAAAAGTCATTAAGAAAGTAAAGATAGAATACAAAACTAAACTAGCCAATAATATTAAAGAGCATACCAAAAGTTACTTCAGATACATAAAGTGTAAAAGAGAGGGGAAAGTGGATATCGGACTGCTGGGAAACGATGCTGGAGAGGTAGTAATGGGGGGCCAAGGAAATGGCAGATGAACTGAATAAGCATTTAGCATCAGCCTTCACTGTGAAAGACACTAGCTAGGATGGTGGAAGTTCTAGATGTCAGGGGTCATGAAGTCTGTGAAGTTACCATTACTAGAGAGAAGGTTCTTTGGAAACTGAGAGATCTGAAGGTGGATAAGACAACTGTACCAGATGGTGTAAACTCCAGGGCTGTGAAACAGGTGACTGAAAAAATAGTGTCGGTATTAATAATGATCTTTCAAGAATCAGTAGATCCTGGAATGGTTTTGGAAGACTGGAAAATTGCAAACTTCACTCCACTCTTCAAGAAGGGAGAGAGACAGAAGAAAGAAAATTATAGGCCAGTTAGTCTGGCTTCAGTGGTTGGGAAGATGTTGAAGTCGATTATTGAGGGTGATGTCTCAGCTTTCTTGGAGGTACATGATAAAATAGGCCAGAGTCAGTATGGTTTTCTCAAGCAAAAATCTTGCCTGACAAATCTGTTGGAATTCTTTGAAGAAATAACAAGCAGGATAGACAAAGCAGAATCAGTTGATTTTGTGCATTTCAATTTTCAGAAGGCCTTTGACAAGGTGTCACATGAGGCTGCTTAACATGTTACGAACTCATGGTATTACAGGAAAGATTGTAGCATGGATAAAGCAGTGGCTGATTGGCAGGAGGCAAAGAATGGGAATAAAGGGAGCCTTTTCTGGTTGGCTGCAAGTGACTAGTGGTGTTCCACAGGGGTCTGTGTTGGGACCATTTTTTTTTATGTTATATGTCAGTGATTTGGATGATGGTACTGATAGCTTTGTTAAAACATTTGCGAGCGATATGAAGATAAGCGGAGGGGCAGGTATTTTGTGGAAGTAGAGAGGCTACAGAGGGACTTAGCCAGATTAGGAGGAAGGAGAAAGGGCAAAGGAGTGGCAGATGGAATACAGTGTCAGGAGGTGTATGGCCATGCATTTTGGTAGAAGAAATAAAAGGTTTGACTATTTTCTAAATGGAGAGAAAATACAAAAAACTGAGGCACAAAGGCACTTCGGAGTCCTTGTGCAGGATTTCCTCAAGGTTAATTTGCAAGTTGAGTCTGTGGTGAGGAAGGCAAATGTGATGTTAGCATTCATTTCAAGTGGACTAGAATATAAAAGCAAGGATGTAATGTTGAGACTTTATAAAGCACTCATGAGGCCTCAATTGGACTTTTGTGAGCAGTTTTCAGGATCAGATCAGAATCAGAATCTTATCTTATTTTAGAAAGGATTTGCTGAAATTGGAGAAGGTTCAAAGGAGGTTCACGAAAATGATTCCAAGATTGAATGGCTTGTCATATGACCAGTGTTTGATGGCTCTGGGCTTTTATTCATTAGAATTCAGAAGATTGAGGGTGATCTCATTGAAACCTATTGAATGGTGAAAGGCCTTGGTAGAGTGGATGTGGAGATGATGTTTCCTATGGTGGGTGAGCTTAAGACCACAGCCTCAGGATAGAGCGGTGTCCTTTTAGAATGGAGATGAGGAGGAATTTCATTAGCCAAAGAGTGGTGAATCTGTGGACTTCTTTGTCACAGACAGCTCTGGAGGCCAAGTTTATTTGTATGTTTAAGGCAGAGATTGATACATTCTTGATTGGTCAGGGCAGGAAGGGATACGGGGAAAAGACAGGAGGTTGGGGCTGAGAGGAAAATTGGATCAGTCATGATGAAGTGCCGAGCAGATGTGATGGACCAAATGGTCTAATTCAACTCCTGTATCTTATGGTCTAAGTAACCTCATGTGTGGCACCTTGTCAAAGACCTGAAAATCCAAATAAATAACACCCATTCTCCTTTATCTAACCTTCCTGTAATTTCCTCAGTGAATTCCAATAGATTTGCCAGGCAAGATTTCCCCAAAGGAAGTTGTGCTAACTTTAGCCTACAAGAACCCCAAAACCTCAACCTTATTAATGGACTCCAACATCTTCCCAACTACTGAAGTCAAGCTGACTGGACTATAATTTCCTGTCTTCTGCCTGCCTCCCTTCTTAATGAATGGAGTGACGTTTGCAATTCCCCAGCCCTCCGGAACCATTCCAGAATCTAGTGATTTTTAAAATGCCTCCGCAATCTCTTCAGCTACCTCTTTCAGAACCCTGGGGAGTAGTCCATCTGATCCAGGTGACTTATCCACCTTCAGACTTTTCAGCTTCCTAAGCACCTTCTCCTTAGTAACAGCAACAGCACTCACTCCTGGCATTCTACTAGCGTATTCCACAGTGAAGACCAATGCAAAATACTTCTTAAGTTCATCTGCCATTTCTTTGTCCCCCATTACTATCTCTTCAATCTCATTTTTCAGTGATCCAATACTCACTCTCCCCTTCTTGTACTCTTTATATATCTGAAAAAAATCTTTTGTATCCTCTTTTATATTACTGGCTTTCTTACCTTCATATCTCATTTTTCCTCCATGGCTTTTTAGTTGTCTTCTGATGGTTTTTAAAAGCTTCCTAATCTTTATGTTCACACTAAGTTTTGCAGTTTCTTTTGCTTTCATACTGTCTTTGATTTCCCTTGTCAGTCACAAGTACCTCATCCTCCCTTTAGAACACTTCTTCATCTTTAAGGACTATCTTTCCTGCACCTTCCAAATTGCTCACAGAAACTCCAGCCATTGCCACTCTGCTATCACCCCTGATAGTTTCCCCTTCCAGTCAACTTTGGCCAGCTCCCCCTCATGCCTCCGTAACTCCCTTTACTCCACTGTAATACTGATACATCCAATTTTAGCTTCTTCTCAAATTGCAAGGTGAATTCTATCATATCATAATCACTGCCTCCAAAGGGATCATTTACCTTAAGCTCACTAATCAGATCTGGGTCATTACATAACACACAATCCAGAATTGCTGTTCCCCTGCTGGGCTCAACCGCAAGCTGCTCTAAAAAACCATTTTGTAGGCATTCTACAAATACCCTTTCTTGGAACCAGCTCCAACCTGATGTTCTCAATCTACTTGCATATTGAAATCCCCCGTGACTATCACAATATTGCCTTTTACATTCTTTTGCTATCACCTGTTGTAATTTGTAGCCCTCATCCTGGCTGTTCAAAGTTCTGTATATAACTCCCATCAGGGTCTTTTTACCCTTGCAGTTTTTTAACTCTGTCCACAAGGATTCTACATCTCGTGTTCCTATGTCACCTCTTTCTAAGGATTTGAATTCCTTTTTTTTACCAAGAGAGCCACCCCACCCCTCTGCCTACCTGTTTTTCCTTTCAATACAATGTGTGTCCTCAGATGTTAACTATGATCGTCCCAACTATGATCTTCTTTCAGCCACGACTCAGCGATGCCCAAAATGTCATACTTGCCAATCTCTAACAGCACTACAAGATCATCTACCCTGTTCTGTATACTGCATGCATTCAAATATAACACCTTTAGTCCTGTATTCATCACCCTTTTCAATTTTGCAAAGTATACATATTTTGATGTTAAATTTAATTTGACTTACTTTGCTTTTGATTTAATTATGTATATAATCATGAGACTGCTTCTCAAACACTCAGCAACTGGATTCTGTAGTCTCAGTGAAACAGCATGAAATATTCTTACCCTGGGGCACACCTTCTCAGTGTGATAAATAATGATACTATATGAAAGCTACATAGGCTGAGAGAACCAGTGGTATGAAGACTGCAAGAGTCAAGCAAGAGGCATCAGCAGGAGAGAGGAAGATGGAGATTGAATTAAGGCATAACAGAGCAATGGGAGAAAGAGAATGTGACAGTGTCAGAGAATGAATTATGACTGGCTCGCCATAGGTTCAGCGTGATTATAGCAGGAGGCTGAAGGAGAGAAAATATTAGAGGATAAGTTAGCACAGTAATGAAAGAGCATGATAATATTGGGGCAATCAGATAAATGGTATCCAAATATGAATTTAGAAGTCTCAAAACCAGCACACATTTGTGAAGAGTTTTAAATAAGTAATATTATTCAATTTGGTTCAGCTTTATTGTAATTGAACCATACACATGCATGCAGCCAAATGAAAAATATTCCTCTGGGACCAAGGTGGAAAGTACAGTACATCAGACTCTAGCACATGAGATAATATCAACACAATAATATTAGCAGATAATAAAAATATTCAGTAGGTATATAAGTTGACAATTAAGAGTAAATACAACATATAGTTAAATATAGAATTGTCTGATGTGACTGGCAGTGTTACAAACAATGTGTACTGGGCGGTGCAGCCTTGCAGTATTTTGTGTGTGTGGGTGTGTGAGTGAACCTCTGTCAGAAGCAGCAGGAACCAAGCACATTATCCCAATGGATTAAGAAGTCGATCTGTCAAGTCATAGAGTTATCCGGGATGGAAACAGAACCTTCAACCTGGCTCTTCTACGTTGACCAAGATGCTCATCTGAGCTGGTCCCACTTGCCTGCATTTGGCCCATTTCCTATCCATGTATCCTGACAGAATGTCTTTAAAATGTAATTGCACCCACCACTACCCCGTCCACTTGCTGCTCACTCCACATATCCATCACCCTGTATGGGAAAATTGCCCCTGAGTCCCCTTTCAATTACTTTGCTCTCTTCTTAAACCTCTAACCTCCAGTGTTAGATGCCCCTACCCTGGAAGAAAAACACAGGGCCCTTTCACCTTATCTTTGTTCCTACTGTTGTTGTACACAAAGTTATGCCTTGGTCTCTCTGTCTCCAGGAAAAATAGTCCAAGTCTATCTAGTCTTTTCTTGTAGTTCTTGCCCTCCAGATCCATATCAACTTTGTGCATCTTTTCTGCACCCCTTGCAGCTTAATGATATGACTAAGTGACCAGAGCTGCACATAGTACTCAAAGTGTAGGCTCATCAAAATCTTGTTACAGATGTATCATGAGTCCCACACGACCCCAATTGCAGTGCTTTTGATAAACTTCTCTACACCAGTCTCTAAATATGGTCATTGTCTTTTCAGGCAAGTATGTCCAGGCACTTTCACAGTACTTGATCAGAACTGGCCAGGGCTGCTTCACCTCACTTTCAACGCAACCTTGTTTTGGCTGTTGTGACAATAGCAAGAGGCTGACCTGGGGTGGGGGAGGAGGTTCCAGTGTGTTGAAGCAACATAATGATGTGATGAGTTCTCAGTTGTTTTCAGTCTCATGCAGCAGTCAGTTGCCATCAGATTGAAATGGAAAACTTAAGATGGAGGCATCCTTAGGACTTCAGGGACAGTGGAAAATGGCTTCCATTTTTTGTTCTGGGGAAGCAAAAGACATCCCTGTCTCCTTCTCCTCTCATCTTTATTTTCTGAACAGACAGTGTTCACTTGGGATTGGATTTCTTATTAATTCGGAGCAAGAGAAGGCCATTGACCCCTCAAGCTTGCTCTGCCATTCAATATCATCATGGCTAATTTTCGTGTTTTGTCATCTTTGCTTACTTACTGTCATTATGCTGCTGGCATTTGGGGCAGCAATGAAGGTCCTCCATTTCTGGTGGTGTTCTAGGGCTTCCTTCATCGTGTCAGTAGCTTCCTCTCGGTTTTCACCACTGTCAGTCATGCAAGTCCCAAGTGGAGAGTTAGGAATACCATCGCAGTCAGATGTAAAAGGATTCTTCATTGATGTTTCTGTAGCAGTTTTGCTTTTACCAGTCGGGGTCATTATCCCTGAGCTGAACTCAGAGAACTGGTGGACCACTCTTAGTCTGGCCTGTACTCTTTGACCTATTTGGCGTGGTTGACCCCACCAAGAGCTAAAGCCTACTGAGTCCATGCCAGCTATCAGATTCCCATTTTCTTTTTACTGTACGCCTAAATTGATCTAATTTATTTCTCTCTGCTTTTCCCTCATCTCTCCCTGATCTAACCATTCACCGACACACTAGAGGCAATTTAAAGTGGCCAATTAACACCCTGAGAACACTTTCAAAATTGGCAAATTTGTTTGAGCAATTGAAAACAGGTAAGAAAGTAGAGGGTGGACGAGATGGGCAAAATCATCCCTCCTTTGCGGTTTCTCATTGATTTTTAACCAAAACCTTCCAACATCTCTTTTTTCATTACATGAGCTTTGATTGCACATTTAAGCTGTGTTTGTGCATTACTACCTGCAAGCTTGTGAAAGGTTTTGAGGGATCGCTGTAGCACATTTTGGTTTGGACTGGGTCAAACTTCCAACAGTGAGTATGCTCGGTGGTCACCTTATTAGGCACGTCTGTAGATGCAAATATCTAATCAACCAATCATGTGGCTGCAACCCAATGCGAAAAAGCATGCAGACATGATCAAGAGGTTCAGCTGTTGTTCAGACAAATCATCAGAATGGGGAAGAAATATGATCTAAGTGACTTTGACCATGGAATGATTGTTGGTGCCGGACAGAGCAGTTTGAGTATCTCAGAAACTGTTGATCTCCTGGAATTTTTATGCACAGCAGTCTCTAGAGTTTACAGAGAATGCTGCAAAAGCAAATGAGCGTCAGTTCTGTGGGGGAAAAAAATGCCTCATTAATGAAAGAGGACTGATGAGAGCAGCCAATCTGGTCCAAGCTAACAGGTAGGTGACAGTAAATCAACTAACCACATAATACAACAGTGGGGAACAGAAGAGCATCTCTGGATGCACAAGTTGTTGAAATTTTGTAGTGGACGTGCTACAGCATCAGTAGACCACAAGCATACTCTCAATGGCCGCTTTATTAGGAACAGGAGGTGGCCACAGAGGTGCAGAACTAAAACCCAAATCTTGTTTCCAGTTCTGTCTTCATCAGAGTATGTGGTTTTAAGTATAACTTGGAAATGTGGAAGTTGTCATTTTACAAGTAAAAAGGCACCTTTGGCATATAAAAGCTTCTCCAGAGCATGTCATATTGAAAAGGAATAACAGTTTGGAGAGAGAGAAAATGATAGGTTAGCAGGAGAGTGCCAGTGAATCTGTGTTTAGAATACTGCATTGACTAGAATCTGTGTGCAAGCCCTGTTAAAGCAGAAACTTGAGCAGAACTGGCAATTGTGTGGGAGCAGGGAGAGAGGGAACAGACAGACTCTCTTCAATTTACAGCTTCTAATGGCATGGTGTACTTCAGACCACTCTTTGAATACCATTGCCATGCTTTTAAGCAAGGATGTCCAAGGCGTTCCTATGTATACTGTAAGAGCAATTTCTTTGTGTGTTAATGACCGTACTTGCAATCCACATTCACTGATTTTTCTTCAAAGTAGAATGAGGTTAAAAATCATCCACACATCACGTGCATCCATTGCCTGACTAACTCCAACTAAACTTTTTTTCAATTTAACCAACTCATGTATTGTCTTGCCACTGTAATGAAAGAGCTCCATCTACGGGTTCACAAAGAATCAGCAGCCACTGTGAAATTAGTACACTTTATTAATATCAATTATTTCTTTGCTTATTAGTTTAAAAACTCAGGCATTTGAAACCATATAAAATATTCACTGTATTTAATTTCTGAATTATTTCATGAGATTCATGTTGTTTTCGCCATAGCTTTGTGTCTCACCTGGCTTCATGAGGCGAAATAGATTCAAGTATAATGTTTGCTTTCTTTTGAAAAGCTGATATTGAGACAATAGACAGGCCAAAGCACAACCTTGTTGGGATTTTTCATGCCAAAGTAAAATTATAAATTCAATAATGATTGAAGAAATTGTTTTTGTATTTTTATTAAGAGAAGAAACAATGCAATAGATATGTTAACATGGGGTTCGGCAGATGCTAGAAAGTCAGAGAAAAAGTCAAAACACACAAAAAAGTGCTGGAGGCACCATGGAGAGGAATAAAGAATCAATATTTCAGGCCAAAACCCCTTGATCAGGATTTGATGATGAAGGATCTCGGCCCGAAATGTCAACTATTCCTCTCCATAGATGTTGCTTGACTGGCTGAGTTCCTCCAGCATTTTGTGTTTGTCACTTGAGATAGCTTTGTTCTTAGCTTGTCCGCAGGGTGAAGCTTTGCTAGCATTTAATGTCCATCCCAAAACACCTCTGTGAAAATGTGATGATAAACCATCTTGCTGATCCTTTATAGTCTTTCTGGCAAAGTTGTTGTGGATAATGTAAGTAAAAGCTATTCCAGGATTTAGACCTTGCAAAAATGAAGCGACAACAATATATTTCCAAGTCAGGATGGTGTATGACATGAAACTTGCAATGATGGTGTTCCCATTTTTAAGAGGTGCGATCAAGGAAATCAAATTGCAGATAAACTGCACTACAGGCACTGAGGAAGAGGAAGTTAGGGTGAGAGAGATATAAATAAAATTATATCTGTCTTTGGCATTTGATAAGGTACCCCATGCAAGGCTTATTGAGAAAGTAAGGAGGCATGGGATCCAAGGGGACATTGCTTTGTGGATCCAGAACTGGCTAGCCCACAGAAGGCAAAGAGTGGTTGTAGACGGGTCATATTCTGCATGGAGGTCGGTGAACAGTGGTGTGCCTCGGGGAACTGTTCTGGGTCCCTTGCTCTTCATTATTTTTATAAATGACCTGGATGAGGAAGTGGAGGGATGGGTTAATAAATTTGCTGATGACACAAAGGTTGGGGGTGTTGTGGATAGTCTGGAGGACTATCAGAGGTTACAGTGGGACATTGATAGGATGAAAAACTGAGCTGAGAGGTGTCAGATGGAGTTCAACCCAGATAAGTGTGAAGTGGTTCATTTTGGTAGGTCAAATATGATGGCAGAATATAGTAGTAATGGTAAGACTCTTGGCAGTGTGGAGAATCAGAGGGATCTTGGGGTCCAATTCCATAGGATGCTCAAAGCAGTTGCACAGGTTAACTCTGTGGTTAAAAAGGCATATGGTATATTAGCCTTCATTAGTCATGGAATTGAATTTAGGAGCTGAGAGGTAATTTTGCAGTTATATAGGACCATGGTCAGACCCCACTTGGAGTACTGTGCTTAGTTCTGGTCGCCTCACTACAGGAAGGATGTGGAAACCATATTTCTATGGAGATTTCTCTGTGTAGAGGAGATTTACAAGGATGTTGCCTGGATTGGGGAGCATGCCTTATGAAGACAGGTTGAGTAAACTCGGTCTTTTCTCCTTGGAGTGACAGAGGATGAGAGGTGACCTGATAGAGGTGTATAAGATGATGAGGGGCATTGATCGTGTGGATAGTCAGAGGCTTTTTCCCAGGGCTGAAATGGTTGCCACAAGAGGACACAGGTTTAAGGTGCTGGGGAGTAGGTACAGAGGAGATGTCAGGGGTAAGTGTTTTATGCAGAGAATGATGAGTGTGTGGAATGGACTGCTGGCAACGGTGGTGGAGGCGGATACGAGAGGGTCTTTTAAGAGACTTTTGGATAGGTGCATGGAGCTTAGAAAAATAGACGTCTATGGATAACCCTAGTAATTTCTAAGGTAGGGACATGTTCAGCACAACTTTGTGGGCTGAAGGGCCTGTATTGTGCTGTAGGTTTTCTATGTTTCTATGTCAAGAATGGACAGAAGCAGACCAGTTTCCAGTGATTGAAGGAGTCCGAGTGAGCGGATAAAACTACGCAAAAGATTTAAGATGAGGATGAGGGGCTATGAATGATAGTACTGGTAATGTCTGTTGCTACACATTTACTCAAAAATCTTGCTGCAGTAATAACAATGTGAGAAATGTTGAATCTTGCTGTATATTTAAAGCAAAGTGCAATTAATGCACCATCTGTGAACCAAGAGGCGAAACCAAAGCACAGTTGAACAGTTTGGCACAGACTAGATGGGCTGAAGGGCCTGTTTCTGTGATGTAGTGTTATATGACACTAGTTAGTGGAGCTGCTGCCTGACAGCTCCATTGACCTGTGTTCAATCCTGACCTCCTGTGCTGTCTGTGTGGAGCCCGCATGTTCTCGGGTTGGTTTCCTATGGGTGCTTCGGTTCCCTTGATTCCAGGAAAATGCAGGTTAGTAGATTAGTTGGCAACTATCAATTTCCCCTTGTGTGTAGGTGAGTGAAAAATCTGGAGGGAGAGGATGGGTTTAATGTGAATGAGTACTTGATGGTTTGTTTAGCACTGTCGTCCAGAGAGGGCCTATTGCCATTGTGTGTGTCTCTTTGGTGTACCTGCAATGGGCAGAGTGATTTATAATGAGTTAAACTTTCATGCCACAGTAACACTTCAATCATCAGGCTCCTGAAGCAGTGCGGATAACTTCACTCACCAGAACTCTGAACTGATTCTACGACCTATGGACTCACTTTCAAGGACTCTACAACTCATATTCTCAGTGTGTAGATTTTCATTGATCCTGTTGTAATTCCTTGTTCTACTATGAATACCAGTAATAAAACTAATCGCAGGATAATATAAAGTGATATTTTGTAGGCTTCTGTTAGTCTAGATAGACCATGGATTTGCGCCTTGGAAAGTTTCCAGGGCGCAAGCCTGGGCAAGGTTTTTTTTTAATGGAAGACCAGCAGTTGCCCAAGCTGCAAGTCTCCCCTCTCCATGCCACCAATGTTGTCCAAGGGAAGGGCGTTAGGACCCATACAACTTGGCACCGGTGTTGTCGCAGAGCAATGTGTGGTTAAGTGCTTTGCTCAAAAACACACACATAACCTCAGCCAAGGCTCAAACTAGCAACCTTCAGATCACTAGTCAACACCTTAACCACCTGGCCATGCGCCAACATGAAGTGATATATATGTGCTGTGATAATAAGTTTAAATGTTGCTGACAATTGACAGTCACTCTATTTAATAACTTCAGTAAACTGATTTTGTTCATTTTCTTGCCAAACCTTTTCAATTGTTTGCTGTTTTCCTGTGTTTAAACTCGTTTCACTGCTTGAATCAGGGAAACACGCTTGTGTCCATAGAGGAAGGTATCAAATGAGCATTGTAAGTCCTGGCATGTTGGCTTAAGCACCAACTTTGTAAATATAAGGTTGTGTGTGGGTTTGAATCCCAGGAGTGGTATTAACTAGAATTTGTTGCCAAACTCTGTTGCTCAGTAATACATGAACATAGACTAGATTAGAGAGCAACTTGTGAGGACGCTTTTAATCAAACAAGCTAATTAGCAGGAAAAATAGTAAAATACTAATTAGTATTACAGAGATTGGCAATGGCTTATTACTGTCATGTGTACCAACTTTGAGTGAAAAAGTTTGAATGCCGTACGTAAAGATATTGAGGTAATAAAAAGAATGCAGATGTGAGCGGGTGTTCAGCACTGTCTGCCAGCCTCTCACTCGCTGCTGCTGGAGGAAGGTGTCTGCATTCGAATGGCTTCTCTCTCCCTTGATGCTGTCAGAGGATGGTGCGAGAGTACAGTGTTGGGCAAGGTTTCATCAACACAGTTTTTGGGTTGAAGTCTCTTGTTCACGTTATCATGTGTTTCTGGTTTCTGGTCACCCCCATTTTTTTTTTGTTGCTATTTTGGGTGATTTTGATCAATACAGCCTGCAGATAAAGAACTGAGCTGAACTGAATATGCCTGAACTTTTTCTTTGTTGTGTTTTATATTCTGTGTGTTATTCACTAATTTTTTTTTTATTACCATTTGCGAGATTCTTTGGCACATTGGGAGGGGGTGTTTGATGTTTTTCTTCGAGCAAGTTTCGTGGTTTTCTTTGTTTCATGGCTGTCTGTGGGGAGGACGAATCTCAGAGTTAACACAAAGTACACTGCAGGTGCTGTGGTCAAATCAACACGTTGAATCTCAGGGTTGTTTACTTTGATAATAAATGTACTTTGAATCTTTGAGAGTTGATAACCCTTTTTCATTCTGACGAGGGCCATCAATGTGTAGTGTTAGCTTTGTTTTCTTCTCCATATGTACAGCTGGATAAATAAGGGTGCAAGTGTATTGTCAGAACACTTGAGTACAGGATTTGGGAAGTTATGAAACAGTTATATACGATGTCGGTGAGGCTGCACTTGGAATATTATGTACAGTTTTGAGGGATCACCTGCGAGAGATGCATAAGATCATGAGGAGTCTAGATAGGGTGAAAGCACGTAGCCTTTTTACCCCAGGGAGAGGTACTAAAAACAAGAGGGCATAGGTTTAAGATCAGAAGCGAGAGATTTAAAAGGGACATCAGGAGCAGCTTCTTCACATATAGAGTGTTGTGTATTTGGAATGCAGTTGAGGTGGACACATTAGCACCATTTAAAAGCCATCTAGATAAGTATGAGGATAGGAGAGGTTTTGGAGCCTTTGGGCCAAACATTAGCATTGTGGGAATGATGGTAATAAATGCTGAGCTATAGTTGAAGAACAGCATCGTGACATATGTGTTTATGTTGTCCAAGTGGTCTAAAGCCGTGTGAAGAGCTATTGAGATTGCGTCTGCCCTTGACCTATTGTGGTGATAGGCAAATTGCAATGGGTCCAGGTTCTTGCTGGGGCAAGAATTCAATCTAGTCATGACCAACCTCTCAAAGCATTTAATCACTGTCGATGTGAGTGCTACTGATTGATAGTCATTAATGAAACCCTCATTTTTCTTCTTAGGCACTGGTATATTTGTTGCCTTTTCGAAGCAAATGGGAACTTCCACCCGTAGCAGTGAGAGGTTGAAAATGTCCTTAAATACTCCCGCTAGTTGGTTGGCTTAGGTTTTCAGAGCCTTACCAGGTACTCCATCTGGACCTTCTACCTTGCGAGGGTTCACCCTCTTTAAAGACAACCTAACATTGGCCTCTGAGACAGAGATCACAGGGTCACTGGGTGCAGCAGGGATCTTCACAGCTGTAGTTGTGTTCTGCCTTTCAAAGCGGGCATAGAAGGTGTTGAGTTCATCTGGTAGTGAAGCATCGCTGCCATTCACGCTATTAGGTTTCACTTTGTAGGAAGTATTGTCTTGTAACCCTGCCAGAGCTGTCGTGCATCCATGTCACATCCAACCTCATTCAAAATTGTCTCTTTGCACTTGAAATAGCCCTCTGCAAATCATATCTGGTTTTCTGGTGCAGGCCTGAGTCGCCAGGCTTGAATGCTACAGATCTAGCCTTCAGCTGACGACATACCTCCTGGTTAATCCATGGCTTTTGGTTTGGAAATGTCCAGTAAGTCTTCGTAGGCACACACTCATCCACAGGTTTTAATGAAGTCGGTAACAACTGCAGCATACTCATCCAGGTTCAAAGATGAATCCCTGAATACAGTCCAGTCCACCAATTCAAAGCAGTCCTGTAGGCACTTCTGTGCTTCCTTTGTCCAAACCTCCTTGGCCCTCACTACTGGTGCTGCAGTCTTCAGTCTCTGCCTATACTCAGGGAGTAGAAGTACAGCCAGGTGATCAAACTTCGTGAAGTGAGGGAGCGGAATAGCACGGTAGGCATTCTTGATGGTGGTGTAGCAATGGTTCAGTGTGTTGTTTCCTCTGGTATTGCAAGTGACCTGTTGATGGAAATTGCATGCTGCATCCCAGCTCTTTACTTCATCCCTCCCCCTCCCGGTTTCACCTATCACCTTCTGTTTCTCTTCCCCTTCCACCCACCTTTTAAATCTACTCATCTTTTTTTTCTCAGCCCAAAACGTCAACTGTACTTTTTTCCATAGATGCTGCCTGGCCTGCTGAGTTCCTCCAGCATTCTGTGTGTGTTGCTTGGGTTTCCAGCATCTGCAGATTTTCTCTAGTTTGAGTTTGGCCAGGCAGACAGTTTCCACACTGTATGGCTCTATGATTCCAGTATTGTGTTGCTATGAACCTACTGAGAGAGTGCAATGCAGGTAAACAAATCAGGCCCGCAGCACGAGAACAGTAATTTTATAAAGTACAATGATTGTAATGAGAGAATCTGCTGGGGACAACTGGCAAAGAGTTGCCACACTCTGGCACCATCTTGAGACTTTCTGAGAGGCAAATGTAATGATACTGCTCTGTACAGAAAGGGTTAAGAACAGGGGGAGGCCATTCAACAGCTTGAGCTTTTTCCATCGTTCTTTGAGATTAAGCCTAACAACATATGCTCAACAATTCCAATTTTCATTTATGTCTTCGGTTGATAAATAGCTTTCAGTCTCATATTTAAGAATAATCTATTGTCAATTGTGAAAGGTCGTTCCAAAACTCTGTGTGTCTCTTAAGTTCAATCCTTTAACACTTGGCTCCAATGTTTAGTCAGTGAACTTTAGTACCCAGGCGGTGAAAATAATTTCTCTGTCTACTGTATTAGTTCTAATGGATATCTTGAAATTTTTAGTGAAATCCCCCACAACTAAAATCTGAGAGATAACCACAGGTTATGTCTGAGTAATAGTGAAAGGGCGTTGACTAAATACTACAGGGGCTAAAAATTAAATTCCATTCATTTCTGAAAGCTGTCTGTGCAATGGGTTTGAAATGAAAGGCAGCAAGGGAAAAAAAGCATATTCACACATATTTGTAACTATTGAAGTACCAGTATATGTGTGGCCATACATATGCATGTGTGTGTTCTCTCGCTCTCTCTCTCTCTCGTGCCCACGCACACACACAGAATGACATAGACAAAGTGCATGGAATAAGGAAGGAAAAGGAAGCTTCTCCAGGATACTCATTAATACTTAAGAGCAGACCCATTCCAAAACTATGTGCACTTTCCTGTTAGAACTATGTAACACCATCAGCAGGTCTCTAAGTTCCTCTGGCCTGCAGGGGGTGCACCCTACTGTGTTTCATATCTTTGAGCTTTTATAGCATACTCAGCTTCAAGAAAAGGCACTCAAGTAATCAGGAACATACTACCACTACATTTTAAAATACATTCCAGTGTTGAAGCTACTGAACAGCATTTTAACTCAACAGTTTTGTTCTGTCATTCAGTTAAATCCACACTCCATTGTAAAATTTATTGAGTCTGTGTACTTTTTTACAGTAATCCCATTTATTCACCCATCAACTCCACCCTTCGCCTTCCCAAATTCTACCCTATCAAGGATCTATTTTATTCACAATATTAGGTCATCGATGTAGAATTTTGGTGTTACATGCAACAAAAATGACAACATTCAACCAGTATATAGAATAAAGAATTGTGTAAAATACATTTAGAAGTACAAATATGAATATGTGGGGACACATAAATGTCGACATGTATTATGGGCAATTTGCAATGAACAATTCACCTACCAGCCTACATGTCTTGCAATGTGGGAGGGAAATGGAGTCCCTCGAAAAAACCCACATTCTCACAGGGAGAAAATGTATATTTCATCTCTTTTAACCCTTCAGTTTCTTGATCTTAATGCCCACAGTGTGGCAATGAAAACTCTTCAAACGTACTTCATTGATCATAAAAGATGTGGGGATGTATAAAGGTCCTGAAGGAAACGAGCATTTGTTCAAGGCTTTTTTTCCAACAACTGAAATGATAAAATTTGGAAGACTAAAAGTGAATAGATGTTTAAACAGGCTTTGATCACAATGACGCATTGACTTGTTTATCCACTTGGCATAATTTACCTATTATTTAATTATTTATGGTTTTATATTGCTATATTTCTACACTATTCTTGGTTGGTGCGACTGTAATGAAACCCAATTTCCCTAGGGATCAATAAAGCGTGTCTGTCTGTCTTGTTGTTGATTTAGTCAACTTCCAATAACTGGCTCAGAATATGGCGTGGCAGTGTAGTGGTTAGTATAATGCTACTACAGTGCAGGCGATCCAGGTTCAATTCTGCCACTGTCTGTAAGGAGTTTGTACATTCTCCTCGTGACTGTGTGGGTTTCTTCCTGGTGCTCCGGTTTCCTCCCACATTCCTAAGACGTACAGGATAGTAGATTATTTGGTCACATGGGTGTAATTGGGCAGTGTAGGCTTGTTGGGCTGGAAGGGCCTGTTACTGTGCTGTATCTGTAAATAAAAAACTGTGCTTAAAAGAAGATTGTGCGGTAACACTTAGACTGAAGGTTAAGTCCTTCACTTGTGCTCGACCAACTTTCCACTCCCAGATGGCAAAGTAATGAGGATAAACCTATTTACAGTTCATGTGGCCGAATTCTAGACTTTACTGCCTTTAGCTGAGGTGGACGCAGGTTCCAAGAGGAAATTTAAAAAATACATATTGAGGAAAAAATTTCAGGATGATGGAGAAAGGGCTGGAGGGCACAACTAACAAGTTGCTCTATTTGAGAGCTGGTATGGTTGTAGTGGGCCAAATGGCCTTTTTCTTTGATATAATTGTAATGTATGGATCTGTTTCTTTTAGAACAATGACCCCCCCCCTCAGCATCATGTTTTGATCTGTTGTCTGCCTATGCAGTGTTGTCTATGTATGCACATTGTACGCGCTGTCTCTCACAATGTGAATGCACCTGTTAAAGCCATCTCACGTGTTTTTATTTAACTGATGTGCAGTTGTGCATAGACACAAATAAACCTGAATGTAAGAACAGATCACGAACTGCACCAATTTACGGGATGAGACAGCGAGGGTTAAACAGCATGAGAAGGCTATCACAGATGCCTTCTGTGTGAGTACAGTACATAGTAACAGTGAAAGACACACTGAATTTAAAGGGAAAATATTATGCCAATGGCTTCAGTCAGGAAAGTTGACAAATTTGATAGCACTAATGAAGGCTGGGAGTCATATACGAGGGGAGATTGATAAGTTCGTGGCCTAAGGCAGAAGGAGATGAGTTATACAGCTCTCGTTACATGCACGTGCAGTTCAACTTTTTGAGCGATTATGCAGAAAGTTTGAAGTTAATAGCTCATCTCCTTCTACCCTAGGCTACAAACTTATCAATCACCCTGTTGAGTCACTAACTTCAAACTTTCTGCATAATCACTCAAAGAGCTGACCTGCATGTGCACGTAACAAGAGCTGTATAACTCATCTCCTTCTACCTTACGCCACAAACTTATCAATCACCCCTGCTGTGGACACCTTCTGGAGGTCCAAGATCCGTATGCTCCACAAGCGCTGGACTAAGTGTGTCAATGTAGGAGGGGACTATGTTGAAAAATAAATGTGCTAGGTTTTCTAAAATTGATTCCTCCTACCTTAGGCCATGAACTTATCAATCACCCCTCGTATGAGAGGATTGAACTGTATTGTAACATGAACAACATGGAGAAGCAAAAGAAAGCCTCTGCACTTCTGAGCTTAATGGGTCCAAGAACGTTCAATCTTTTACACAGCTTAGTAACCCCTGCAAAGCCAGCAAACAAGACTTTTGATGAAGTTTTTATAATTTTACAAAATCACTTGAACCCTGAACTGCTGGTAATAGCTGACAGATTTAGATTTTACAAAAGGAACCAGTGAAACGATGAAAGCCTTTCTGAATACATTGCAGAACTGCGCAAACTTTCCCAGTACTGTGACTTTAGAGGTGGACTTTCCGAATCATTTAGGGGCAGGCTTGTATATGGCATATATAGTCAAAGCACTCAAAAGAGGCAACTGTCTGAAAGAGATCTAGTCTTAGAATGGGCATTGACCATTGCAATATCGTTAGAGACTGCAGCAAAGGATGCAGCAGAACCACAGAAAAGGTTAGAGTGTGAGATGCACAAAATGTCCCTGAATGGTGCAAAAAGCCAAAAATGTTATTGATGTGGTAAATCCTCCCATGATGCAAATGACTGTTGTTTCAAAGAAAAAGTCTGCAGAGAGTGTCACAGACAAGGTCACATAGAGAGAGGGTGCAAGGCAGACAAAAAGCACAACCAAATGAAAATCTCAAGCATAAAACTGAGCAAATGCATAAAGTTACCGAATGTAAAACAGAATCAGACAATATAGAGTCTGACAAAGGTGAATTGCCATGCCTAGAACTGCATTGTATAACTGAAGCAGATCACAAAATCATCTGGATCACAATAGATGTGTCTGGTGTAAAGCTGAAACTGGAGCTGGATACAGAGTCAGCTTTGTCCATAGTTCCAGGGGCTGACTAACAACAGACTGTTTTCTAAGTTACCATTAGAGAAGACCTCTGTGATGCTAAAGGCTTACACAGGTGAAAGAGTGTCTCCCAAAGGCAAACTGGAAGTAAATGTGATGTGTAGAGGCCAAGCACATCAATTAGAGCTATATGCATTGAAAAGTGGAGAGCCAGCACTTTTCAGACGTGAATGGTCCAACTAGACTGGCACTCAATCAAAGCTCTCAGTGTGACATCAACAGGTAACTGCAGCCCAAATGGTAGCACTCACCAGAGGCTGTCACAGCTGCTTAATGCTAATGTGAAGATGTTTGAGAAGGGAATAGATAAACAGATCGAAGATTTGGCCAAAAGCTGATTAGGATGCCAAGAAGTTCAAAATGCACTGTCACAGGCACTTTTATACCTGTGGGGCTTTGCTAGTCCATTCATGGACTCCATGTTTCTAATTGCTGTGGATGCTCATTTGAAGTGGCTGGAGGTTTTACCAATCAAGACAACCACCTCAGCAAAAACTGTCTCTGCTCTGAGGACTATCTTAGCCAAAAGCAGCTTACCAGAACAAATTGTGAGTGACAATGGATACAAGAATTCTGACTGTTTTTGAAGAAAAATGGCATCAGACATTTCAAGTCAGCTCCTCACTGCCCAGCAACAAATAGATTAGCTGAAAGATTTATCCAGACCTTCAAGAAGTCCACTAAAGAGATGGACAAAAAGGACATTTCTCTACAGCACAAGGTGGACAACTTCGTTTTTGTGTTCATCTGATGACAAAGCAAATAACTGCAATGCTGCTCATGAGCAGAAATATGAGATCTCACATAGACCTCCTGAAACTGGATATATGGAGGGAGGGACAGAATAAACAGTTCAGCTGGTTGCCAGGGGAAACAGTAAGGAGCTTTGAGAATGGCCAGGAAATCCTAGCACGTGATTAATGAGAAGACAAGTGGACATCCAGTAGGACAGCTACAAGAAATGGACCACTGATGTACATGGTGGATGTTGGAGATCAGACATGGAGACATCATCTGGACCAGATACTAGATGCTCAACTGAAGAACACACCTGCGTCAATTGCATCCAACAAAACAGACACATTACAGTCACTGGACTTTCCTCACAGGAACGATCATGTCACTGACAGCAACATGACACGGGAAACTGAGAACATCATCTTAGACAGGACATCTACCAAACCCAATGTGATTCCACAAGTACAGAGCTGTCAAGAAAATGTTATCGTTGACAAGACACCTGCCAAACCTGATGCCACTCCACAGGTGCAGAGGTGCTATCCTAAAAGAAACAGAGCACCACCCAAAAGACTGAATCTTTAGAACTGTGAAGTTAGTTATGGACTGTTATTGTGAAAGCACGTTTACTTGGAATATGAGTTTATGAAAGGGAAATGTAATATATTTGCACATATACAGTTTTATGTTGCATTAATCTAAAGGGGGAGGAGGTGTAATGTATGGATCTATTTCTTTTAGAGCAATGACGCCCCCCCCCACCAAACACTACATATTAATCTGTGTCTGTGCATGCGCTGTTGTCTACGTATGTACATTGCTCTCTCACCCTCTCGCTGCAATGAGAATATACCAGTTAAAGCCATCTCCTGTGTGCGTGTTTTTATTTAATTGATATGTAGTTGTGCACGAACACAACAGTAACCATCCCATGATTCATTACTTCTGAAAGCAGATTCATCAGATCAAACTCACAGATGTGATTGTAGAGTTCACCCTTGAAACAATCCATTCGGCTTGTTTTGTGATCCACTTCCTCCAGAGCCAGTAAATTATAATTGCAGTGCTCCTCAGCTGCAAAACCCGCTTCAGCTCTTTGGCAATGCTTCTTTGACATAAGCACATCACACAATTTCTACTACGAAGGCAGAGGCAGCAAGCAGTACAGCATACAAACAGGGCCCTGTGGCCCACGATGTTGTGCTAAACTACTATAATTAAGTCAGAAATTAAATGCCCAATTAAAGTAATTCCTTCTGCCAATGCAAGGTCCATATCATTCCATTCTCTGCACATTTATTTAACTATCTAGGGACCCCTTAAACACTTCCAGCAGAGCAGATTCAATGAGACAAATGGCCTAGCTCTGTTGCAATGTCTTATGGTCTTATCATATTTGCCTCCACTACCGATCCTGGCATTGTATTCCAGGCACCCTCCTCTCTGAAAAACAAATTACCCTGTGTATCTCCTTTGAACTTACCCTTTGTCACCTTATATGCATGCCCTCTAACCCTGGGAAAAAATATGTAAAAGATCATTATTTGTGGATTCTTCTCTGATGCCATGCCTTCCTGATCTGGCAGTCTATTATCTGATCCTTCACTGATGCTTGCTCTAAATCTACAGTGGACTCAACATCACCTAAAGGACTGCATTTGTTCAAAAAAGGGACTTATCACTACTTTCTAAAGGTCACTTCGGGAGAAGTAACAAGTGTTTGCTTTGCCTTCAGTTCCCTCATCTTGCAACTGAATAAATGAGAAGATATCTTGGAGGTATTTCTGCGAGGGCTGATGTTTGCAAAAGTAATATTTGTTTTCTTGCATTGCAGCTCAATTATAGTTTCAATGTCCTTGATGTGTGTAAACTTGGTTTTGAAATTTAACACATCCATGCAGCTAGAAGCTGTTCCTTGTGGGTATTTATTTTTTGCTGAGTCTTTCTTTGCTGTTGTTTTAATAGGTAGAAGCCACTGATGCAGATGAAGGAGATAATGGGAAGATCTGGTACAGAATCCTGTCAGGTAATGTTGACCTGCTCCTGCTCCACTTGTCTGATGTGGCATGAAGTATTAGAATCTAATTCGAAGGGCTGTTTTAGATGGAAAAAGATGTTTTCCACAGAGTTTGCTATATGGATTAACTGGCTAGACAGAAGGATCACATCAGTTTAATTAGCATCAATAGGAGGATCTCTATCCAAGGCAGCTTTGAATCTTCTTTACATTATCCGTCATGGCTTAGTGGGCTTCATTTTCAGGGAGTCTGAAGAGTGTGCCTTCAAGTCCCACTCTAGAAGATCAACTACACAATCTAGACTTTATCTGTTGCAGTCTGAGGTAGTACTTCACAGCTGAGGGTGCTTCACTTCAGGTGAGAGATGTTACATGAATGTCATAAATGAGGTTCTGATGGTACCTGCCTCCCAAGAAGGCTTGATATCAGGTCTTAATTATATTACTGCTTTGCAATATCTTTTGACATCTTACCATGTAAAAGACCATGTTAATCCAACTTGTTTTGGTCTTTAAAATGGTTTGGATGTTGCCTTGTTAGATGTAAGTTTTCAGACACAGCATGATACAAGATGGAATTCATTTTCATGGACACAGATACCTTAACAAAATTAACTCAGCTGATTATTATGACATGTTTTCCTCCAGGCAGTGATTGTGTATTATGATATTATAGCTACTTAACCAAGTTCCCTTTGAATTATTTTATGTCCTCCAATATTTTTTACTCCCAACTTGCTATATTCACCAAGCTTCCTCTGTACCAATTTCTCAATACAATATTAAAATTTCTTCTTCATAAACTATTTTATTGGTTTTATAAAACAACAAATTTCACAACATATTTTAGTGTTGATAAATCTGATTCTGATTCTGATTTTAACTTACATCCAAAGCCTACTTTCTCACATTTATGTTACATTGAGCTGTGCCTGCCACTAACTATCAGCCTATCTGACACCTTAGTTTAATAACACAAAAAGTGCTGAAGGAACTCAGTGATTCAGGGAGCAGCTAGAGAAGGAAATGGACTGCTGACATTTCTGGTCAAGACCTTTCATCAGGACTGGAAAGAAGGGTGATAGAATAAAAAGTTGGGGGAGGGGTGGAGCAAATGCTGATAGACTTGCTGATAGAAGTGCTGATAGGTAAGGGGTGGGGGGTGGGTGATAGAAATCTGAAAGAGGGCCAGTTAGGGAATAATCTAAGGAGCTAGGTGATGATTGGTGGAAATGACGAAGGGCTGAAGAAGATGGAATCTGATGAGAGAGGACGGTGGACGGTGGAATAAAGGAAGGAAGTGAGGGGGAACTCCAATGGGTGCTGGTGTGGTGAAACTTTTCATGTCTAATAAAGCTCCAGGAAAGGAAGCATGTCTAAGCAGGAAGAACAAGACAAAGGCCACTAACAGCTTATCTTTCTCTCATCTTTTCCACTTAGGTATATTTCCTTTCCTAGAGATTTACTAGACATGATAAACTCTGCCACATCAACATTGAGACCATTCCACTTTTTAAGATAATTCTAGTTGGAAACAGTTGAAAGTTCAAAGAGAAGATAATTGCTCTGTAAAGAGAGTAAGTTAGTGAGATACGTAGATGATGTAATAAGATCTAAATGCCTTCGTTCTACCAACTCCTATTGTTCTACAAGACTTTGCAGTTTAAGTTTAATGGCAAATTGGAAGTAGTAGTCAACTATAGAAATACTGTAATACTAATTTTGTCATTAGCATGAGTTGGTAGTCTATCTTTCTAGGAGATGACTGCTAGGTAAAGGCTTTACCTACCAGCAACATGGGCTTTTGGTGATTCCACTGAGTTCATGTAACCAAAGAGCTGATGCAGGGTGCATCCTGTCTCATGGAATACCCCACTGCTTCCCAGAAAGACAATGGGGAAAATAAATGTTTTAAGGAAATTTGGTCACGAGGATATATTTTTAGCTTCAGAACTGTTGGCTTCATGTGTGTGTTTTTTATTTCCAGGAAATTCCAATGATAACTTCCAGATGGACCAAGCCACTGGACTCATCTCCAGAGGAAACCGCCCACTGGACAGAGAGAGCAGCACTACCCACGTATTGGAGGTGGAAGCTTACAATAATGACTTTGGCAGGATGAGGAGCTCAGTCAGAGTAAGAGCCAAAGTCTCACTCACACGTCTCTTATGACACAGGAGTAGAATTAAGCCATTTATCCCAAAGAGTCTGCTCTGTCAATCGATCATTGCTGATTTATTTTCCCCCTCAATTCTATTCTCTTGCCTTCTCCCCTAAACCTTTGATGCCCTTACTAATCAAAAGCCTATCGACCTCCACTTTAAATATACATAGTGATTTGGCCTCCACAGCTGTCTGTGGTAATGAATTCCACTGATATATCACCCTCTGGATAAAGAAGTTCCCAGTACAATGACCTTGTACCGCTGTGTGTTCCACCATGTTCCAATTGGTATCCAACCCAGCACAGCATTAGGATGGCTTATGATTGGTGGTTGCTCCATCCATGGGGACATAAGCTACTGCTGTACTCAACTCTGATTTAGATCAAAGAAGTTACACGGCTGCGTAAATCTGGCTCATGTTGCCAGGTAGAGCAGTACTTCTGCTTTCTGGTTAACATATACCCAATAGGTGGACAGCTGTGATTCAACTATATGACCAAAGGGTTGCTCAGGGAGATGGTAGACATGCATCGTTCGCAGCAACAAAATCATTATGGAACCGAGGTGGCTGCCAGTACTTCTGTAGCATAGAAATAGTTGTACTGTGGGTAACGCATTATGTTGGGTGATGCCTCACCCATCATTAAAGACTATTTGACTGGGCAGAAATCCTGCAATAGTTTTCTGCTTTAGTTTTCAAATTTCTGGAGCAGGATTTGAACTCAAAATCATGGAGGCAGGTGTATAGTCCATTGTGCTGCAGTGGGCACCCTGTCCTGCCCCACAACAATGTGTATGATTTTTGTCTTCCTGGTTAATTTCCTCAGCCCTCTCTGCAAGGGAGTAAACTGTCTGTGGGTGGATCTTTAAAGGGTAGCCAAATTCTCTGCTTTGGAGTGAAGGAGGATGAGAGGTGACTTGATAGAGAAGTGCAAGATGATAAGGGGCGTAAATAGAGTGGACAGCAGGCACCTTTTTTCCCGGAGAAGAAATGGCTAATACAAAAGGGCACAATTTTAAAGTGATTGGAGGAAGATACAAGGGGGATATCAGAGGGTAGGTATTTTACACAGAGTGTGGGAAGTGTATGGTGCTCATTGCTGGGGGTGGTGATAGAGGCAGATACATTAGAGACATTGATGAGATACTTAGGTAGACTCTTGATTCCATGCTATTGATTTGACTTTTCCTTGACTAGGTCATCGTGTATGTCGAGGATGTGAACGATGAGGTGCCTGTTTTTACCCAGCAGCAGTACAACCGACTGGGCCTGAGAGAGACAGCAGGGATTGGCACATCAGTCATCGTGGTCCGAGCAACCGACAGGGATACGGGTAACACTCTTCTTCTGGACCTGGGTTGGGTTCTCTGTATGTACACATTGAACAGAGAGAAATATCTTTCAAAGAAGCAACAAAAGGGGAGACTTCGCTCAAGACTTATGAATCTTTGGACTTCATTACTACAGACATCTGTGATTTTCAGTTAGAGTTGGTTGAAGGTGAATTAAGATCAAATGATAGGGATAATGTTTGAGAAAGTCAAATCACAGAAACTCTCCCAACCTATCTTGCACAACAGTTGTTCTTCCATTAATTGGGATCTGACCATCACTGGCAAGGCTAATGTTTATTGCCCATCCTTAATTCCATGTGAGAAAGTGCCAGCAAACCACCTCCTGGAGTCCTTTTGGTGAAGTTAGTCCTATAGCACTGATAGCCAAGGAATTCCAGCACTTAGACTCATTTATCATGAAGGGATAGTGAAAATCTTCCATATCAGGAAATGGCATGAAGGAAGGGAGTCTGTGGTGGTGACCAAAGGGCCAGTTAAGTTCATTAGTTTGTATTGTATGAGACTTTGGTTATGGAGTGAATATCTCTGGTTTACTTGTTCAAATGATCTTACTGAGCTCAGTTTCCGTGTGAAGAAACAACCTTTGACATTCCCCACTATACTTCCTATCAACTACCTTCAAATTATGCCATGGGATTACTTTGTTCTACCATGGGATTTCTTCATGGAGTACTGGAGAAAAGATTACTGTACTGGTTTTGGAGGCAGTGTGGAGGAGGTTCACCAGGCTGATTCTGGAGATGAGGAGAAATTGAGTCACTTGGAACTATACTTACTGGAAGTCAAAAGAACAAGAAGAGATCATATAGAAACAAATTAAATTATGAAGGGGTAGGTAAGATAGAGGCAGGAAAATTATTTCCACTGGTAAGTGAGACTAGAACTGGGGAACTTAGTAAGTGAGAGTAGTCTGACTGTCTGGGACATGTAAGTAAGTATGAACTAGGGAACATAACCTCAAGATTTGATGGAATAAATTTAGGACAGAGATGAGGAGAGAATGGTTTTCAAGAGAGTCGTGAATCTTTGGAATTCTCTGCCCAGGGAAGCAGTAGAGATTACCTAATTTACTATATTTAAGACACAGTTAGACAGATCTTTGCATAGCAGGAGAATTAAAAGTTATGGGGAAAAGCCAGGTAGGTGAAGCTGGGTCCATTGCCAGATCATCAAGGATCTTATGGAATGGCAGAGCAGATTCAACAGGCTAGATGGCTGACATCTGTTCCTATTTCTTATGTTTCTTACCTGTCAGGAAACAATCAGGGGTTTTCACATCCCATCTGAAAGATGGAACCAGCAACAGTACAGGAGCTCTTCAGTATATCATTGACTTTTCAGACTAGATTACAATATTCATGCTTTCTGACTCAGAAATGACAGTGGTGGGCACAGTTTTCCCTTTACATTTCTCAAATATATTCAAGCAGTCAGAATTTCAAGAGTATGGCTTAACACTACTCTTAAGTGTGGGATCAGGACCTGATACTGTTTCAATATGATAATGATCTATAGAGATAAGACCTGATACTGTTTTGATGGGTAATTATAATTACCTGAAACTACAATTCCTTTATTATAATGAGTACACACAATATGCTATGCGTATCAACGTGATCACAAACCAATATACATGTAAACACAATGCATAGAACGATGTGTGTGTGTGTGAGAGAGAGAGAGAGAGAGAGAGAGAGAGAGAGAGATGCATTTATAGCATTATATAAACCTGTCTTGCTATGCTGAGTCTGCCCTGCCTAACTATGCCCAGCCATACCTGGACAAGATGGAAAACTTCTCAGCTTACGTTGTGGGCAACATTTTAACTGACTTGAATTATGAATTGAAGTAACAAATATAGGTGACCTTTAAAACAAAATGGTGTATGATAGGGAATTTTCATAGTGATTGTCATGATCAGGAGGCCAAAATCCACAAGAGAGCACCCAAAAGTATTCAGGAAGCAGAATTTTTGTTTTTCAGTGCTATTTATGGTTGGTGATGTGAATGGTCTTGTATTACTGGAAGTTACATGGAATATTTTGTATTCATTTCCAGGTGCTGGGGGTATAGTAGCCTACACAATTTTGACTGGGTCAGAAGGGAAGTTTTCCATTGATGAGAGTACAGGCCTTATTACAACTGTAGATTACTTGGATTATGAAACCAGCACAAGTTATCTGATGAATGTCTCTGCTATGGACCAAACTCCACCCTACAACAAGGGGTATTGCACTGTCTATGTCACCCTGTTAAATGAATTGGATGAACCTGTGCAGTTTACAAATTCAACGTACGAAGCTACGATTACAGAGAACATCGCGACTGGCACTGAGGTGGTTCAGATTCAAGCCCGTTCTGCTGACAACATGAACCTGATCACCTACAGATTTGACCCCGACACATCTGCTCAAACCTTGTCCCTGTTCCAGATAAACAGAGTCACCGTAAGTATATGTGTTGATTCTCTGCTAATTCATAATGTGTCAAGTTTAAATGATTCACTGTACTATCTCAAGTGCAAGCCTTTTTTTTTTGCTGTAAGACCGTAGGAGCAGAATTATGCCATTCAGCCCATTGAATCTGCTTCATCATTCAATCATGGCTGATTTATTTTCCCCTTCAACCCCATTCTACTACCTTCTCCCTGTGACCTTTAACACCCTTACTAATCAAGAACCATGGTTTAACGGCTCATCTAAGAAATGCTCCCACTGATAATGGAGCACTCCTAGAGTATAAGAAATAGGAGTAGAATTATAACACTTGGCCTATCAAGTCTGTACTGCCATTAGATTTATGGCTGATTTATTATCCCTCTTAACCACATTCTCCAGATTTCTCCCCATAACCTCTGATGCCCTTACCAGTGAAGAACCTATCAACCTCCGCTTTCAATATTCATTCTCTCCACAGCTGTTTGTGGCAATGAATTCCACAGTAAATAGTTTCGATTAATTTTTCCTCATCCAGTGAAGGGGAAGTAATTGTTCTAGATTTTGCCGAAGAAATATCAATAAAATTACTTGTGGTTTCCTTGCCTAATGTCATGGAAAAATACAGCATGAAACTGGCATGTCGGCCTACTGAGTCCTTACTGACTATCAAGCACCCATTTGCACTAACCCACTTTTTTCTTGACCTCATATTAATATGAACTTGCCCCAGATTCTACATCTCACCTATACACCAGGGCAATTTACAGTGGCCAGTTGATCCACTAACCGGCATATCTCTGGGCTGTGGGAGTAAACAACAATACCTGGAAAGATCTGCATTCATCCCGGAATCAACCCTGTCTTGTGGAAATTATGGGGACTCCTGGAACCTGGGACCCAACTTGGATTAGTACGAGTTGAAAACCCAGCCTGCCTTTTCCTAGCCTGCCATCTTTACTTCAGGTACACCACCAGAACTTGCCGATTGGAGCTGCCCCCTCAGAGATCTCGGCATTAATACACTAGAATGGTCTCTGGTGCGGTATTTGCTGTCATTCCACTGGGAAAATGGCAGCACCTTTGGAATTTCCTTCATGCATAATGCAGAAATCCTGATTGGCAATTCAGTGCACCGGTAAATGGTGTGTTGTTTGCAGCCTCTACAGCAGTCAAGAGAAATTCAGTGAACTTATATCAACTTCAGGTACTTTTTGAGCTAATTCCACCGCAAAACATTCTGAAAATGCCTACTTTTGTTATCAGATGTAAGTGAGTTTTAGTAATATATTTATAGTTCCTGCTTCAAAAACACTGCTGTCCAATAAAAGTTTTTTTTTAATGAAGTAAATTGTAATTTGTTTATAGGGATATTTGAACATATGATTTCGGCTTTAAAATTAAATTTATTGTCAATTTCAAATTGTAATTAATTTGTTTAGCATTGTAAGATGTTTAAAACCCTATTCAGGATTATTTTTCATGTTGTGATTTGTTGTCTGTGAAATGTACAACATGATTGGTGGCATGGCCAGCTTGATGTTGCTTCCATTGGTAGGCATTGCTCTCTCTGCCCCCAACCTTTAAATTAATGTTGGTGGGGGAGGGGGGGGGAATTCTCGCCAAATGCAACTTCTGAGTTGTGCATTTTCCCACACTGGACCTAAAGCGAATTGGAAATAAAAGGTGAAGCAAACTCTCACCAGGTTGGGTAGCATCTGTAGAAAGAGAAATAGCTACAGTAATACAGACCCTTTGAACTGAAGGAGGGGAAGGAAAATTAATTGGTTTAAAGTTGCTTTTAAAGAGGATGTGTCTTGGGCTTCGTTTCTGCTGGAGCAAGTTAAGGTCACAGGCCTCTTTTATTGGATGGTCATAACATTACAGCATTCAGCCAGACTGGTCTCAGTCGTGAGCTAGTCCCATCTGTCTTGTGTTTAGCCCATGGCCCTCTGAACCTCCACTCTGGCTTTTCAGTTTGCTAGTACGCCCACTTCATTGAGACCTCTGTTGGTTAAGGTCAACCATGGATGTTATGTCCTAGTTATCTACGTGATATGCAAGCCAGGTCAGTAAGTTATGAAGAGCAAGCTGTTACCAATGCAGCGGGATCTACCTCTCTGCACAGCTGATGAATTCAAAGGAACAGCAGAGACCGATACAGTTTTGTACCCAACTCAACTTCTTCTCTTTCTAGCAGAGTTCCAGAGCTCCGAATTCATTTGAAATTCTGGGACAAGATACAGGAGCTTGAAAGCTTGGATGTCCAGATTTCAGAACAGCTTCTCCCTCACCGCTATCAGACTTCTAAACCAATTATCTCTTTCCTTTTCCCTTCTTTGTAGTGCTGTCACTTCTCGGACTCTTAATTCCACCTTATTGACAATTTAGCACTTCTTTTTGTATTAGAACAGATTACACTAAACTGTGTGTACACCATTTTGCTATTTTGTGCTCATCATTGTATTTGTTGTTGCATTTATGATTATTATTGTTATTATAATGTATACTGTTCACTTGTGGGCTTCGTGTAAATGAAGAATTTCACTGGGCCCTGGTATATATGACAATAAACAAGATCTCAACTAACATTTGGAATAAGATAAAATAGGTGACATCCCCAGCAAATGTCCATCTCCCACAGGACATGCCCTCTTCTCATTGCTACCATAAAGAAGGAGGTACAGGAGCCTGAAGACACCCACTGAATGTTTCAGGAACTACTTCTTCCCATCCGCTATCAGATTTCTGACTGGACAATGAACCCATGAGCACCACTTCAGTATTTTCCCTCTCTTTTTGCACTATTTATTTAATTTTTATAAATAGTATATATTTTTATATATAAATAGTAGCAAGCATTTGGTCCATAATAACAGATGAGGAAGCTCTTAACTCAATAACCGTTTTATTGTGATAAGCACAAAACAGACCATGCACCATGACCCAGAGAGTGAACCTGACCAGTCTCACACAGGCAGGGGAGGTGACCATCACACAACCCGGTTACTTTTATGGTGACCCACTAGTACACAAGCAAATAACTGTATAATCCAAGCTAAAATATAACAATAAATGAACTGTAAATTCCCCCCCCCCCATAATCCCTCTAAAGCATTTTAACACAAGAACAATAAACAGTGCTAGTTATTAGAAATGCAGGGGCGGGCTGTCAACCATGCCCTCCCCCCAGAGCAACACTATATACGTATACACACATTGCCTATAAAAATTATTTAACATGCCCCCCCAAAAGATTTCATGTTTTCTTGTTTCACAACATTGAATCACAGTGGATTTAATTTAGCTTTTTATACACCGATCAATACAAAAAGACTCTTGTGTCAAAGTGAAAACAGATCTCTACAAAGTAATTTAAATTAATTACCAATATAAAACACAAAATAATTAATTACACAAGTATTCAACCCCCCCCCCCTTTTTAATATGACACACAAATCATCCCCGGTGTAGCCAACTGGTTTCAGAAGTCACAAAATTAGCTAATTTTCCCTCGGGATCAATAAAGTATGTCTGTCTGTCAAATGGAGATCTGCATTTCGAGACCTGTGTGCAGTCAAGGTGTTCCAACTGACTGTAGTAAAAATAATCCTGTATCTGGAAGGTCTACACCATGAAGACAAAAGAACACTCCAAACAACTCCAGAAAATGTTATTGAAAAGTATACGTCAGGAGATGGATACAAGAAAATTTCCAAGTCATTGAATATTCCTGGGATTGCAGTTAAGTCAACCATCAAGAAATGGAGAGAATATGGCACAGCTGTAAAGCTCCTTAGAGCAGGCCATCGTCTAAAACTGAGTGGCCGTGGAAGAAGGGGGACTAGTGGGACAAGAGACCTATGACAACTCTGGAAGAGTTACAAGCTTCAGTGGATGAGATGGGAGAGATGGCAAATACAACAGTTGCTTCACCAGTCACGGCTTAATAAGAGAGAGTGGCAAAGAGAAAGCGGCAAAGAGAAAGCCACTGTTGAAAAAAACTCACATGAAATCTCAGCTTGAGTTTGCCAAGAAGGCACGTGGGAGACTGAAGTCAGCTGGAACCAGGCTTGAGTTTTTTGGCCAGCAGACTAAATGCTATGCTTGGCATAAGCCAGACACTGGACATTATCAGAAATACACTATCCCTAACATTAAGTATGGTGGTGGCTGCATCATACTCTGGGGTTGTTTCACAGCAGCAGGCCCTGGAAGGCTTGTGAAGATAGAGGGTAAAAAGAATGCAGCAAAATACTGGGAAATCCTGGAGGAAAACTTGATGCAGTTTGCAAGAGGACTGTGACTTGAGAGAAGATTTGTTTCCCAGCAAGACGGTGACCCCAAGCATAAAGCCAGTGACACATGTAACACCCTGGGAAAGGTTTCACTGCTAATGTAATGGTTTTTCTATACCAGTAGTGTTTGGGTTATGGCTGGAGATAACGGGCTTTGGAATGTGCGTCGTCCAATGAAGGGAATGTTTTATTCTTGTTGTGTGCCTGAGACCGAGGGGATCTGGGTCTTTTGTTCAACGGAAGATGAAGAGAGAAGGTGCCAGAAAGGAGAGGTCCTAGACACCAGAAAGGAGTGGACTTGGAGTGGGGCTGGGAGTTGACGAAGCCCAGGGAAATCGATGGAGGGCCAACAGAAGGGAAACCGTGAGCTCCAACTTCTGCACAGTTTCACTATAATGGGCCCTTTTCGTTTTGTTTTACTTTACTAACCCTTCAGTCAAATTAAGAATTATAAAGCTAAATCGTTTAATTGTATAAGGTGTACCATCTGTTATTTCGTGGTACTTATTTGCAACAGGGTAACAGATCATGCAGCATCCACACAAATAGGAGGTTTTGCACCTCAGATTTCACATGCTTGGTGGGGCCAGAGACCATCTTCCCTAGACTAACGCCGCTGGCCGAACCTGAGGGTTATGGATAGGAATGGCTTAAAAAGAACTCAGTTAATGTCCTACAGTGGCCAAGTCAAAGTCCAGATGTCAGTCCAAGTAGAATTTGTGGCTGGGCTTAAAAAGGGTTGTTTGCTCACAATCCCCATGCAATCTTACAGAACTTGAGCAGTTTTGTAAAGAACAATGGGGAAAAATAGCAGTGTCCAGATGTGCAAAGCTGATACAGACCTATCCACACAGACTCAATGCTGTAATTGCTGCCAAAGGAGATTCTACTAAATATTGACTTGAAAGGGTGAATACTTACTGCAATCAAATATTTTGTATTTTATATTTGTAATTTAGATCACCTTGTAGAGATATGTTTTCACTTTGACACAAAAGAGTCTTTTTCTGGAATTATGATGTTGTGGTCATTGCAGAGACTTGGATGTCCCAGGGGCAGGAATGGCTGCTGAGTGTGCCAGGCTTTAGATGTTTCAAAAAGGACAGGGAGTGAGGCAAAAGAGGTGGGTGTGGCATTGTTAATCAGGGATAGTGTCACAGCTGCAAAAAAAAAGAGGAAGTCATGAAGGGATTATCCACTGAGTCAGTGTGGGTGAAAGTCAGAAACAGGAACGGCGCAGCAACTCTGCTGGGTGTTTTTTTATAGACCCCCCCCCCCCCCCCAATAGTAACAGGGACATTGAGGAGCAGATTGCGAGGCAGATTCTGGAACAGTGCAATAATAATAGGGTTGTTGTGACGGGAGATTTTAACTTTCCCAATATTGACTGGCATCTCCTTAGAGCAAGGGGTTTAGATGAGGTGAAGTTTGTTAGATGTGTTCCTGAAGGTTTCTTGATGCCATATGTTGATAAGTCAACTAGAGGAGAGGCTGTATTTGATCTGGTCTTGGGAAATGAACCAGGTCAGGTGTCAGATCTCTCGGTAGGAGAGCATTTTGGAGGTAGTATCTCCTTTACCATAGTGCTGGAGAGGGATAGGAGCAGACAATTTGGGAAAACATTTAATTGGTGTAGGAGGAAATACAGTATGATGTAATTAGGCAGGAACTTCATGGCAAAAATGTGTCAAACGTTCAGGGAATATTTGCATGGCATTCTACATAGGTATATTCCATTGAGACAGGGAAAGGATGGTAGAATAAAAGAACAATGGTGAACAAAGGATATGGAAAATCTAGTTAAGAAGAAAAGAAAAGAAACTAGGTACTGATAGAGTTCTAGAAATTTACAAGGTTACCAGGAAGGAGTTTAAGAGTGAAATTAGGAATGCTAGAAGAGGATATGAGAAGGCCTTGACGAGCAGGATTAAGCAAAACCCAAAGGCATTTCACAAGTATGTGAAGAGCACAAGGATGAGCCGTGTGACAATAGGACCAATCAGGTGCAGTACTGGGAAAGTGTGTACTGGAGTTGGAGGAGGTAGCAGAGGTACTTAATACTTTCAGTATTAACAAGGGAAAGAACATTGGCAATTGTGAGGATGACTAACAGCAGACTGAAACGCTTGACATTTAGAAATTAAGAAAGAGGATGTGCTGACACTTTTGAAAAGCATTAAGTTAGATAAATTGCCAGGTCTGAAAAAGATATACCCCAGCTTACTGTAGAAAGCAAGGGAGGAGGTTGCTGAGCCTCTGTCAATGATCTTTGCATCATCAATAGGAATGGGAGAAGTACCGGAGGATTGGAGGATTGCAACTGTTGTTCCCTTGTTTAAGAAAGGAAGCAGAGATAACCCAGGAAATTATAGACCAGTGAGTCTTACTTCAGTGGTGGACAAGTTGTTGGAGAAGATCTTGACAGGCAGGATTTATGAGGATTTGGAGAGGCATAACCTGATTAGGGATAGTCAGTATGGCTTTGTCAAGGGCAGATTGTGTCTTACAAGCCCCATTGAATTCTTTGAGGATATAACAAGACACATTGATGAAGGTAGAGCAGTGGATGTTTTGTTAATGGATTTCAGTAAGACATTTGATAAGGTTCCCCATGCAAGGCTCATTCAGAAGCTGAGGAGGCATGGGATCCAAGGAAACCTGGCTTTGTGGATAAATATAAACAGATAAATATTTATGTATATATCCAATTCTTTTTGAGAAATCTATCCTGGGCTATTTTGGAAATGTTTTAGATCTGGATTGCAGACTGCTGTTCGTGTGATATCACAATCTTATTGTTGCCTTCACATTACAGGGGGTAATAACAGTCAGAGGGCATGTGGATCGGGAGAAAGGTGATTATTATCTGATTACTGTCATAGCGGATGATGGTGGACCCAGAAAAGACTCCACTGTGGTGAGCTTGTGTTTTTATTAATCAAAGCAATTTAATATATTTAGAGTTTGTTGTAGATAAAGGTAAGCATTTTATTCATCAAATTAGTGATGTCAGCAATGGCTGTCATCTATCTTCTGACCATGGGAACAGAACATGACACTGTTATTGGGAGGAGAAGCAAATGATGAGACACAAGAACCTAGAAATTTGTGCCACCTTCAGGCATATAGGAACTTTTTAAAAAAAAACAGATCTGCTCTCTTAATTACACCTGGAGTCAATCATCTAACCTTGCACTTAACCCTGCTCCATTCTCTAAATCACTGCCCATAGCGGCTTCCCTGATCCTTTCCATAGTTCTCTGTGGATACACATCATCTGCTCCCACTGTTTCCAAAGATGCTCTCCCAATCTACGGTCCTTTTTGTTTTGATTGGTTATCAACAGAGAACGCTGGCAAGGAGTAAGCAGAACAAAGTCTGAACCTAGCAACACACAAAACGCTGGAGGAACTCAGCAGGCCAGTCAGCATCCGTGGAAAAGAGTAGTCGACTGTACTCTTTTCCATAGGTGCTGCCTGGCCTGCTGAGTTCCTCCAGCATCTTGTGTGTGTTCCTTGGATTTCCAGCATCTGCAGATTTTTTTCTTCTTTGACTTTGAATTTAGTTCTGCTCACTCCTGAGCATAATCTGCCACACAGTCCTGGATCCCATTCAGCTAGCAATCACAATAGTCCTGGAAATCTTGAATTATCACTGGTGTTCACCAGTGACCTGTTAGCACCACAGTGTGATTAGTGTAACAATGCCTATGTCATTTTCTAGTGTGAATCAGAGCTTAGAGCTTTGGGACAAAGGTAATAACCCTTCCACTGACTGCCCATTCCGTGGTGACTGTGTTGAAATATCCTTGCCAAAGTGATTTTGTATCATAGTGTTATGCAAAGTATTCACTTTCCATCCAACTTTTCAATCTCAACAGCAGAATTTATTGGGGAAAATTAAAGTGGCACATTATTGAGGCTAAGATCTTACAACATTAAATTTCTTAAAAGCTGTTGCAAAATGATTGATGTTGTGACTTGTTTGATTAATTGCTTCCTTTGTTTCTCTCTTATCGTGGCTATGCAGAAGGTAAGTTTTGTGTATCAGCGCTGTTTGTGCCTAGTGCGTTACCTCAGTTGAGCAATGCATGTTGCATGCTACCTGGTCACGTTTGATCCCTCAGGAGAATTATATGTTTTTTTCCCCCCCAAAGAGCATGTCTGAAACTCATGACATCTATCACTTAGAAGACCAATGGTGAAGGCACACAGTCACATACCAAACTGGAATATATTCATATTTATCCTTTAGCTTCCTCCCTAAGAACATTATGAGGGTATTTTGATCATAAGGACTAGAGATTAATTGCTACATTTTCAACAATAATGAGTGATAGGAAATGGTGGCCTTGCCAATGAAGCCCATTTCCCATGAAAGAACAATTAAAAAATAACCTTCGAGGAAGGGGAAGGAAGTTTCTTCCAGTTCCCTGGTGAATAGTTAACCCTCAATTAGCATGCTTTAAAGAATAAAAAAAATGTTTATCATATTGCTGTGTGTGTATCCTTGCCCTGTGGAAGCTGCTGGCTGCATTCCCTACATCAACACAGTATCTAGATTTTGCTGCTGTGTCTGAGGTACATTGGAACATCTTAAAGCTCTGCTGAAAACAGTTAGAGTCATAGAGAAGTACAGTGCAGAAACAGGCCCTTCGACCTATCTAGTCTATGCCTGCTCCCATCGATGTGTACTTGGACCATATCCCTCCATACCCCTACTATCCATGACCAAATAGATTAGAAGTATTAATTTTTTTTTAACTGCAGCTGCTGGAAAGCTGAAACAAAAATTTAAAAAATTGCTGGGAAAAACTCAACAGGCAGCATCTGTGGGATCAGTGAATATTTGCATTCTGACAAAAGGCTGCAGACCTGAAATATTAAACTTCCATTGATTCTGTTTCATTCTTGATGATCTGCTGAGTTTTTCCAACATGTTTTGTTTTTGATTAGAAATACAAGGTTTCATTTCTAGCACTAGGAACAACAAATCAGCATATTGTGTTTTAAAATGGCTTGCATTTCAGGTTTGTTCATTGTGTAGAATGACTACCTGAGCAGGTGCAAGTCCATTTCCAGCTGTTTCGGAATCCAGTTATTAGGTACTAAGCTACGTAAAGTGTATCCACAAATGACTGTACTGTACAATATTTGTGGCTCTTTAGAGAGAGGCGTCTTGTTTGCTTTTCTGGGCTATGGGAGGAGACAGAGAGCGAGGAAGGTTAAGGAAGTGGGGTACTGGAGAAGAGGGAAGGTGAATCAGGGAGATTTGAGGGAAGGATTGAGTGAGGCAAGTAAGTCTGAGAGGGACGGGAAGGGAAGGAAGAAGGAAAAAAACAAACTACTGTACACAAAAATGGGCAGTTTTGGATCAAGCCTTCATCTGGACTGAAAGAATAAAATGGAGGTGCAAAGAGTTAAGTGGGAGGGGTGGAGTAAGAGCTGGTAAGTGATATCTGGATCAAGGTGAGGAGGGATGATTGGTGGAAATAGCAACAAAGGCTAGGAGGTAAATTGGTGGTGCAAAGAGTTTCAAAAGGGAAGGAAGTGAGATGAGAAGAGATACGGGGAGGGATAAAGGAAGGGAGAATTGAAGGAGGGATGTGACTAAAATGCTGTTGCTGGTGACGAGTGTGTGGACAAGAATATGCTTCAAAGGTTTCAAAGGTACAATTTAGCATCAGAGAAAGTATGCAACGTACATCCTGAAATGCTTTCTCTTTGCAACCATACACAAAAACAGAGGAGTGCCCCAAAGAATGAATTACAGTCAAATGTTAGAACCATTAAAAACCATTAAAAGTTACCCCCCACCAGCTCCCCCCCCATGCGTAAGTGGCAGCAAGCAACGCACGATCCCCCCTCCCCCCACCAGCAAAAAAAAGTATCGGCACCCACCACTGAGCACTCAACCGTGAGCAAAGCAACAGCAAAGACACAGACTTGCAGTTACCCCACAGACAATGTGTTTCACCCGATATTTGACATTCCACAGGCTCTCTCTCTCCCTAATAAGGGAGAAAGAGGTGTCTCTGTTTTCCCAGGGAGCAGGGAGACATAACAAACAACATGCTGGTTTATGATGTTAAAATTCCACCACGTCGCTTTTTTTGAGTTCTGTGCCCATAAAACTAGGCACAGAACTGCAGATGTTCTAACTCCCCTGACGACACATGGGTCTCCTGTCAAGACACCAACCCTCGATCCGCCCATCTCCTGTGCCAAACAACAACGGCCGGTGATGAAATCCCGAGAGCGGGACCCATTCCTGCCAAGAACTGAAGTTAGCGTGTTACTCCAGGTCAGGGTCTTCGAAAGAACCCTGAAAAGGAAAAATAAAGATATTAAAGATGGAAATAGAGTTGCTTCTGAAGATGTAAGCAAAGGAGTCGCCGTTTAGTGCCATCTTCACTCGGCTCCGCCTTTTTGAATACGTTTGTTTGTTTTTGTGTGTGTGTGTTCATCTACACAGTGAATCAGCTTAATTGGACACATATACATGAGCTTAGACAATGTACCGGAGTCTGTTAATCAAAAGCTTGAAACTCTTTGCCATTGCATCAAGGCAGTGTGCTGTGCAATAACACTTCTGCTCAAAGAAATCAAGCAGGCAGCTTCGACTCTTAAGAAGTGGAATGATGTGGGTATCATTGTCAGATCCAGCATTTATTTCTATTTGCCTTTGAACTAAAGAGCTGGCTAGGGATTTCAGAGTCAGTCAAGCTGCTGTGGGTCTGGAGTCACATATATGCGGGACAGAGTAAGAATGACAGATGTCCTTTTCTAAAGAGCATGAGTAGATAGCAAAGCCCGGCAGATTCCCAGTGGAATAACAGCTCTTGAATTTCTGAACTGTGTTACTTCAAAGCAGTAACAAAATGTGGAAATGAGCTTCCCTCGCATAGATCGAACATCTCTGTCAATGTGCTCAAGTTCAGAAGAGTGAGGGGGTGGGGTTCTCATTGAAGCCTATCAAATAGTGGAAGGTGGACATGGAGTGGACATGGGAGTCTAAGCACAGAGGGCACAGCCTTGGAACACAAGGACATCCCTTTAGAGCAGAGATGAGGAGGAATGTCTTTAGTCAGAGGTCGGTGAACCTCATTGCCACAGACAGATTGGAGGCCAATTAATGGGTATTTCTAAAGTGTTCGAGATTCAGGCATTCTCTCACTCCTCCTCTTGGGTAGAAGAAATGAGTTTACTTAAATATTGACAGGAGCCAGCACAATTAAAAATGCAGTTGAAGAATTCAGAGTAAAATCTTTCAGCAATCTGATAACAAAAAGTAATTATTTTAATCTTTGGACAAATTAGATGCCAGAGAACTACGAGCTCTTATCTTCTGTTGCCATGGATTAAAAAGTAAATCTGAGGTGAAGAGAATTTTCTGCTCAGGGAATGGCGAACCTGTGGAGCACTCTAGCTCAGAGACCAGCTGATACCAATTTATTGAATATATATGCAAAGAGGTGTTCCGGAGGCTAGAGAGATTAAGTGATATGGGAGAAAGCTGCATCATGATACTGAATTTAGATGCAAGTCATTATCATATTGAATTGCAGAACAGGCCAGAAGGATTGAATGGCCTACTCCTGCACTTATTTACTATGCTCCTAACTGATTGCAGACGGAACTGTGTGTCAGAAAACAGAACTAAAGCCAAACGAATTCCAGAAGGTAGAATAGTAAGCCTCTGTGACGGTGAACTAAATTTCTTTGCGATGTCCTTGGAGCATTAAAAATGCTGGCTATTGAATTAATTTTGTTATTTCCTCTCTTTACTTCTAATGATCTATACAAGCAAGTTTCACTGCCTAAAAAGTGAGTGGGGTAATAGGCTGAGTCTCAATAGAAAATCCTTCTCTGATGCAGAGAAAGTGCTGATTGGTACTGAAACTTCTGTGATCTTGAGGAGAGTCCAAACCACAGTTTGTAACTAGTTCTGTATATTATCAGGCAAAATTATAAGACATAAACTAAATAAAGAGTAGGAAATGTTTCACCATAGCAGAAGTGACAAAAACTGGATGACATGGGAAGAGGTTCAGAGAGGATCAAATGAAGAATTCTTTACCTTGATGGTGGTTGGGAGCTGAAATGCACCACCTGAGTGGACGGTGAGAGAGATAACATTAACAACATTGAAGAATTATTTAGGCATGTGCTTGAGTTGCCTTGAGCTAGCAGGCTATACACCAATTGATGATCACCATGGATATAGTGGGATGAAGAGCCTAGTCCTATTCTGAATGACTCTGACTTTCTTTGCATTTAAAACATGATAGCATAGAACCATCGTTGTCATAGACAAGAAATGAAGATTAGCTTTATTTGTCACATGTACATCAAAACATCCAAACATATAGCAAAAGGCTACATTTAAGGGTGACATGATAGTGTAGTGGTTAGAGCAATTGTTTTACAGCATCAGTGATCACTGTTTGGCCATGCTTCTGATGCCTACAGAGCATACCTACATCTCATTAACCCTTTGGAATGGCATCTTTCAAATGGGGGATGAAACCAGAGCACCCAGAGGAAACCCATGCAGTCACAGGGAGAATGCACTATCTCCTTACAGGCAGCAACATGGTTTGAGCCCCAAACAGTGATCACTGGCACTGTAAAACAATTGCCTTAACCACTATCATGCCACCCTTAAATGTAGCCAACATTGGTATGTTTATCTTCTAATTGCTCTTCCACTAAATAGCTGGAAGCACTCTCACCTTACTGCTGTTATGTTCATAAGAAACTAATGATAATCAATTCTTTGGTAAGGATTAGAAGTGTGTATCGACCACAAAGCCTCCCTTACAAACAAAGATGGGACAGGCTAGGATTGTACCCACAGGAAATTAGTAGCATGAAAGAAAACTTGATTGATGTGAGAGGAGTCATGGCAGGCAGATGCGGAGAACATATTTCCTCTTTTGGACTGGATGAGAACGACGGGTCATGATTTTAAAACAATATCAGGTCACCTATTTAATATAGAAATAAGGCAAATTGCTTTTCAGAGGGCCATGACTCATTTGAACGCTCAAAGGGATGTAGAAGCAGGGTCTTTGAATGCTTATATGGCAGGGTAGATAGTTTCCTGGTAAAGAATGAGATAAAAAGTTATCCCAGGGTAGGCTGGAAAATGAAATGTACTCCATCCCCTCTCTTCATCTTCTTATTCTGGCTTCTTCCTCCCTTCCTTTCCAGTCCTAATGAATGGTCTCGATCTGAAACGTTGACTGTTACTTCATCTCTGCAGATGGAACTTGACCTCATCCTTAACATGGGAGATTGGAACATGCAGATCGATTGGGAAAATCGGGTTGGAAATGATCTCAAGATAGTGAGATTGTTAAATGCCTACAAGATGGCTTTTTAGAGCAGTTTGTTCTTGAGCCTAGAAGGGGATCAGCTATATTGGATTGGGTGTTATGTAAAGAACCAGAGGTGATTGGGGAGCTTAAGGTAAAGGAACCCTTAGGAGGCAGTGATCACAATCTGATTGAGTTAAGCTTGAAATTTGATAGGGAGAAAGTAAAGTCTGGCATAGCAGTATTTCAGTGCAGTAAAGGCAATTATGGTGGTATGAGAGACAAGTTTGCCAATGTGAGTTGGAAGGAGATGCTGGCAGGGTTGACAACAGAGCAGCAACATTGTGAGATTCTGGGAAAAATTAGGAAAGCACAAGATAGATGTATTCCAAAAACAAAGAAATACTCAAATGGCAAAATGGTACAACCAAGGCTGACGAGGGAAGTCAAAGCTAATACAAAAGCAAAAGAGAAGGCATACAACAAAGCAAAAATTAGAAGGAAGGCAGTGGATTGGGTAGCTTTTAAAACCCTACAGAGAGCCACTAAAGGAATCATCAGGAGCAAAAAGATGAAATATGAAAGCTAACTAGCAAACAATATCGAAGTGGATTGTAAAAGCTTTTTCATGTATGTAAAAAGTAAGAGATGAGAGGGAATATAGGATGCTAGAAAATGAGGCTGGAGAAATAATAACAGGGGCCAAGGAGATGGCAGATGAACTAAATGAGTATTTTGCATCAGTCTTCATTGTGGAAAACACTAACAGTGTGCCAGATGTTGAACGGTGTGAGGGAAAAGAAGTGAGTGCAGTTACTATTACAAGGGAGAAGGTGCTCAAGAAGCTGAAAGACCTAAAGGTACATAAGTCACCCGGACCAGGTGAACTGTACCTTAGTGATTGTGGAGGCATTAGTAATAATCTTTCAAAAATCAGTGGACTCTGGCATGGTGCCAGAGGACTGGAACATTGCAAATGCCACTCCACCCTTTAAGAAAAGAGGGAGGCAGCTGAAAGGAGATTATAGACCAGTTAGCCTGACCTCAGTGGTTGGAAAGATGATGAAGTCGGTTGTTAAGGATGAGGTTATGGAGTACATGTAGACACAGGACAAGATAGGACAAAGTCAGCGTGGTTTCCTAAAGGGAAAATCTTGCCTGATGAATCTGGTGGAATTCTTTGAGGAGATTACACGTAGGATAGATGAAGAGGATGCAGAAGATGTTGTATATTTGGACTTTCAGAAGGCTTTTGACAATATATGGTTTTAGTTGATTGGTAGGAGGCAGCAAGTAGAATAAAAGAATCCTTTCCTGGTTGGTTGCCAATGGTGTTCCACAGGAGTTGGTGTTAGGATCACTTTTTATGCTGTATATCAATGATTTTAATGATGGAATAAATGGCTTTATTGCCAAGTTTGTAGATGATGCTAAGATTAGTGGGGAGGCAGATAGTGTTGAGGAAACAGGTAGGCTTCAGAAAGCCTTAGATAGATTAGGAGAATGGGCAAGAGAGTGGCAAATGAAATACAATGTTGGAAAATGCACGGTCATGCACTTTGGTAGTAGAAATAAGTGTGCAGACTATTTTCTAAATGGGGAGAAAATCCAAAATTTTGAAATGCAAAAGGACTTGGGAGTCCTAAAGGTTAACTTGTAGGTTGAGTCGGTGGTGAGGAAGGTAAATGAAATGTTAGTATTCATTTCAAGAGGTCTAGAATACAAGACCAAGGATGAGATGCTGAAGCTTTTAAGGCACTTTTGAGACCTTACCTTGAGTATTGTGAACAGTTTTGGGCTCCTCATCTAAGAAAGGATATACTGGCATTGGAGAGGGTTCAGAGGAGCTTCACAAAGATGATTTTGGGAATGAACGGGTCATCATATGAGGAGTGTTTGATAGCTCTGGGTCAATGGTTAATGGCAGGATTCCTAGCAGGGTAGAAGACTAGCGGGATCTTGGGGTCCAAGTTGATAAGACCCTTCAAAGTTGCTGGTCAGGTTCATAGAGTGGTGTGGTATGGTGGCCTTTATTAGCCGGGGATTGAGTTGCATCTCTGTAAAACTCTGGTTAAACCACACTTGGATTATTGTGTTTAACTCTGGTTGCCTCATTATAGCAAAGATATAGAAGCTTTAGAGAGAGTGCAGAGGACATTTACCAGGGTGCTGCTTGGATAACAGAACATGCTTTATGAGGAAAGGATGAGAGGTGACTTGACAGAGTTGTATAAGATTCTGGGCGGTAGAGATAGAATTGACAGCCAGCACTTTTTCCCAGGTGGCAATGGCAATACTAGAGGATATCCATTTAAGGTGAGTGGAGAATAGTTTAGGGGAGATGTCAGAGTTTGTTTTTTTTATACAGGGCATGGCAGGTGCCTGGAACTCACTGCCAGGGCTGGTGGTAGTCTTATACAAAAGGGGCACTTATAACACTCATAGATAACCACATGGACATAAGAAAAATAGAGGGCTATGAGCTTGTAAAAGATGCAAAAAGATTCAAACTTCTAAATTATTCAATGTCATTTCCATTGCATAAGTGTAAAGGAGAACAAATTAATTGCTACTGTTACACTGCATCCAATGCAGCCCCCCAAAAAACACAACAAGATAAAGAATACAATAATAAAAACACAATAAATATAAATACATAATATAGCTTATATACATAGTAATAATGCAAAGTCTTTTCTCTTGTTAGTTTATATACGTGCATGAATTGTATGTCTATAAAGTGTGTCTAGGCACAGGAGTGTTTGTACTGAAGGTGACTGACAGGAATTAGTAGGAGGAAAGGGAAAGATTGATTGTGGAGTTAGTTTATATAAGTCAGCACATCATGATTCAAAGGACCTGTACTGTGCTGTTCTGTTCTATGTAAAATCGTGAAACAGTCATGGCCTGAATCTTCCTGGACCCAGTTCAAAGCCATCTGTGGTCCCTACTGTCTGCACACTCCAAGGTTATACTTGGTACTGAAACCTTTCTGAACTTAGGGATCTGGAATCCTGTGCTTTGAATTCTATAGAGACATTTCCTAACTCTGCTGTGTCCTGATAAAACCAACAGTAATACTTAAGTAAACTCACTTCTTCCAACAAAGGGGAGCAGTGCAGAAACCTTGGGATCTACCAAATGTTGGAATCAGCCGCCAGAGGTCTCTTGTTTCCCCAGGAGTTACAGGTTTTCTTTCATGGATGATGATCATGTTTCAGCTCCCAAGGCTAGTCCATGCTTGGGGCTCATTCCTAAAAAGACTTCAGAGCTCCAAATATACAACCCTGTAAAGGTTGAATGTGTGGACTATTGTTAGGAACTAAGCCACTTTCTGTACCACTTTGAATATTCACAGTTCAAGCTTTGTTTGATTTATTTTCTCCTTGCACTTGGCAGCTTGCCCTCAGAAGGCATAGTACAGAGGCTCTACCCTGGAAATAGCCAACTTGGTCCAGAGTTTAGTCGTATATCAAAACTTCAAGAATTTTAAAACAGAGGCAGTCAACAGTATTGGAATTCCTGCAATTATTGTTAAGATAATAAACATTTTAACAATCAAAAATGTAGTTAATTAACGGATTTGAAATAATTATGAACCTTTTTAAAAATAAAGCTTAGCTTTTGCTTGTTAATCTGTAAGCAGAGTCTGCCTTTGAACATCCAATCTCATGCCTAGGATTGGCCACATAATACCAAAGGTGGGGTATTGTGCAGAACCATCTGTCACTCAGCAAGTCCGGGGCTCACAGCCAGTCTGCATAGGCCAAGGACTGAATCCACTGTAATGGCAGAACCTTGGCGATTCCCTTGGAACCACCAGCACAACCATAAGGTTTGCCCCAACTAATCAGCTCCAGGAAAGCCAAACAATAAAGGCCCACACTTTAATTGCTGCATTATTCAGCCAAAGCCAAGAGGTGTTCACAATTTTGTGTTCCAACCTGCTTGGCAGAGAGGAATGGTTGGAGAGTACTGGCGTACAGGTTAAAAAAAGGAATTTGAAGTACGGTATAATGATTGTTCGAGACAGACATGTGGCAGGACTCCTGTCTGAGCTGCTCCATCACCATCGTACTCTTTATCTTTGATCTGTGGTCTGAATTTATCTCTTGGAGTTTAGAAAATGTGTTTCATCCTTTATTTCTAAATGGGATTTCTCCTTTGTTATTCCTGTAAATGTATGCAAGAAAATGAATCTCAGGGTAATATATGGTAACATATAAGTATTTTGGTAATAAATTTATTTTGACTTTGACTTTACGTAGACACGAGTTTAAAACATAGAATAGTAAACAGGACAGAAGTAGGCCCACAATGACCGCATTGCCCATTGCAATCTAACCGATGCTATCTGCTTATAGAAAATCCCCTATATCCTTCCTGCCTGTACAAGTGCCTGTCCAAATGTCTGTTAGATTTTCCTGTTGTATCTGCTTCCGCCACCTTCCCTTCACGGTGCACATACCACACTCTGTGAAAAACAGATCCTTGCCATGTAAATCTCCTTGAAACTTTTGCGCTCTCATCTTTAAGCTGTGCCCTCTAATTTGTCTGTGGCTACTACTGGCAGGATTATTTGAGGGTTGATCTTCCCATTGTTCAGAGTGGCGAATACACAGCAGTTACAAACTCTTCACACAGCTACTGCTGGACCATGCAGGTCCTGATTTAGGCCTAGTTCTGGGTGTGAACATCCATAACGGATTTTAAAACATCTCTTTTTTTTTCCATTTTTGTTATTTTTAATGGGCGGCTCAGTTGGGTGATAGTGCTAATATTGCAGTTGTATTTTTGGTCACCACGTCATTGGATGTGAAGGTTCAGAAGTGGTTCACTAGGACATTGCCTGCAAAAGAGAGTATTAGTTATAAGGAAGGGTTGGACAAACTGGGATTGTTCTTTTTTGGGGGCTTCAGAGGCTGAGGTAGAGCAAGTAGAAGTACATAAAATTATCCAAGGCACAGATGGGGTAGACAGTCAGACTCTTCATCTCAGAGTAGAAGAGCTTAGAATATTAACATAAGAAATATTCAATTCCTGCAGCTGTCTGTAAGGTTCTCCCTGTAATTGTGTGAGTTTCCTCCCACATTTCCAAAGGCACACTATTAGTAAGAGTCAGTGAGTTTTGGGCATACTATGTTGGCACCAGAGGCATGGTAACACTTGTGAGCGGCACATGACAATTCTTGTTGATTTGATGTTAACAACACATTTCACTGCATGTTTTGATGTGCGTGTGAGAAATAAAACTAATCTTTGAAGAAAATTGTCCCAAATCCCCCCAAAAAAATCATTTCAATTTGATACACTTTGGGTTCTGGACCCCACAGCCTTAATTTGAACTGTATCAGAACTTTCCGATTTGGCCCGGTGCTTAAAATGTCCAAACATTGGATTAATTCACTTCATTACGCTCAGGGGCTTGGACCCCATTGCCTCAATTTGGCCTGTACCCAATCTTTCCAATTCAGCCCGGTGGTTAAATCAATCGAACCTTGGGTCTAACCTTGCTCTTGGCAATGGGCCTGCTGCCTTGCCTTGCCTCGGTTCTGCCACATGAAATTGCCTCCCATTCCAAAGGGAAGTTGTATGCTATTGTTTGCGGTGATTGTTTACCATAAAAAGAGTGACTAACAAAGTATTTAGTTGTTTTCTTCATTTCATGGCCACCAGCCAAAAGTTGCTGAGATCCCATCTGCATCATCTTAAACTAATCCTTTAAAAAAAATTGTCCAAAATCCAAAACAAAATAATGCACCTGACATCCGCCAATAAATCAGTGAATTTGACCTGCAGCATTCCACATTAACAATGTTCATCAGAGTCTTGTGAACCATTCCAGTAAACCTTTGTTCCTTCAAATTGGGGAATTGGATCTGTGTGTAATATTCCATCTGTAGAATCATCAGGGTCTTATATAATTCTTGTACAAAGGTCAATTTATTGTTTGTCTTCCAAGTTGCATACTATAAGTCAAGTGAACTTCCAGTAATTTGTATTCAAAAAGACTAACGTGGATGTGAGATAAATGGAGGAGGAGAATGATTGGAAGCTTTAAAGAGAGTGCAGAGGAGATTTACTATCTGGATTAGAGAGGAAGCATTATGAGGATATGTTAAGCAAACTAGGGCTTTCTCTTTGAAGCTAACAAGGATGAGATATGACGATAAAAGTGTACATGACGAAGAGAGGCATAGATAGAGTGGACAGCTGAAGACTTTACCAAGGGTCCAAGGGCTATTGTGGGGGTGGTAGAGACAGTAACAGTAGGGACATTTAAGAAACTCATAGGCACTTGGATGAAATAAAAATGGAGGGCTATGTGGGAGGGAAGGGTTACATTCATCTTAGAATAGAATAAAGGGTCAGCACAATATTGTGGTCCAAACGACTTGTATTGTGTTGGGTCGTACTGTTCAATGTTTTATGTTCTATTCTGTGTTCATTGAGTGAAACCAACATTCATGTAATTATCTGCCCTTAATCCAATTTCTACGGGTTTCAGGATAGTCAGTGTGATGCAGTAGTCAATATTTATGAAGCGTAGTTATTGTTGCAGTGTTGGAAACCTCGTTGCTAATTTCCACAAAGAGTGCTCCAATTGTGACTAGATCATTTGCAATGATATTTGATTGAAAAATACATAGTAGTCAGGGCACCAGACAGAAGCATGCTTGCTGCTTATTCCATAAGGAGGCCAACACCTGGGATGCTGAGAATCTCACCTGAGGAGAAGCTAAATAGATGAGCCCCCTATTCTCTGTAGTTTCAAAATGTGAGATGAACTGTACAAAATTTTGGTGGAGGAGAAGCAAGAGACTACAGATCCTGGAATATGGAGCAACAAGCAATTTCCAGAAGAAGTTAACAGATTAAACAGCATTTAGAGCAGGGGTTACCAACCATTTTTATGCCGTAGAGCCATATCTTGGACTGAGGTGTCTGTGGACCCCATGCTGGGAACTGCAAATGTTTCAGATTGAAACAGCCCTCAGGGCTCCTATCAGCACACACAAAATGCTGGAAGAAGTCAGCTGGCCAGGCAGCATCTATTGAAAAGAGTAAACAGTTGATGTTTTGGGGTGAGAACCCTCATCAGGACTGAAAAACAGATGAGAAATCAGAATAAGAAGGTGGGGTGAGAGGAGGAAAAAGTACAAAGTGGTAGGTGAAACCGAGAGAAGGGAAAGGGTGAAGTAAAGAGTTGGGAAGATGATTGGTGAAAGGGATAAAGGGCTGACAAAGGGGGAATTTGATTGGAGAGGACAGAAGACCATAGAAGAAAGGGAAGCGGGAGGAGCACCTGAGGGATGTGATGGGCAGGTAAGGAGATAAGATGAGAGAGGGAAATGGGAATGGTTAAAGGTGGGGGGGGGGGGCAATTGCTGAAGGTTCAAGAAATCGATGTTCATACCATTGGGTTGGAGGCTACTCTGACAGAGTATAAGGTGTTGCTCCTCCAGCCTGAGTGTGGCCTCATTGAGGCAGTAGTGGAGGCCATGGACCGACATGTTGGAATGGGAATGGGAAGTAGAATTGAGATGGGTGGCCACTGGGAGATCCCACTTTTTAGTGGCAGACAGAGCGTAGGTGCTCAGTGAAGCGGTCTCCCAATCTATATCATGTCTCACCAATATACCCGAGGCCACACTGGGAGCACCATATACAGAGATGACCCCAAAAAACTCAGGTGAAGTGTCACGCCTCACCTGGAAGGACTGTTTGGGGCCCTGAGTGGTAATGAGGAGGCATAGAGGCAGGTGTAGCACTTGTTCCACTATCAAGGATAAGTACCAGGAGGGAGATCAGTGGGGAGTTATGAATGGAGTCACGTAGAGAGCGATCCCTACTGTAAGTATAATGTGGGGGGTAGCGGAAAGATGTGCTTGGTGGTGGGATCCTGTTGGAGACCGCGAAAGTTACGGAGAGTTCTGTGCTGGACAAGAAGGTTAGTGGGGTGATAGGTGATGACAAGAGGAACCCTATCCCTGGTAGGGTGGCGGGAGGATGGAGTGAGGGCAAATGTGTGCAAAATGGAAGAGATGCAGGTCAGGGCAGCGTTGATAGTGGCAGAAGGAAATCCCCTTTCTTTGAAGAAGGAGGACATCTTATTAGTTTAGGGCTCCTATGCCAGAGGAATTTGTTCATTTTGGCTCTGTAGTCTCAATCTTCTGGTCACATTCTCAAAATGAGGGGTGGACATTTTCAGATTGAGGTATTCCTTGGAAGTTGGTGAATCTGTGAAATTCTATACCCTGGAAGGCCCTGGACCCCAGTCAATAATTGAGTTAAAAGCAGTTAGAAGAGTTAAAATTGAGTTGCATCTCCGGATATTAAAAATATGGGGAGAGGGCAGGAAAAATTGCGTATGAGATATATCGGCCACGATTTTGTTGAATGATGGAGAAGACTTAAGGGACCAAATGGTTTACTGTACCTCAAATTTTCAGATTTTTTTGCATAAGTAGCAACAGCAAAGCTAATGCCGTCACCTGCTGAGAGAAGAAATAGGAATGGAAGTTATGATCTAAATTTGTTTATCTCAGCATTCAATGCAGTGCATGGAAAAATTTGATAGGAGCACTTTAAATGTTTGCATGCTGCTACAATGTAGTGTTGTCCTTTATTATGTATAATGAGTTCAGGAACTTGATAAATGAAACCAGCTGTATAAGTTTATTTGCAAAACATAGAACTGATGCTGATGTGAATTTGAGATCAAGAGAAAATTATATTTTTTAAAGGCCCATTCCATATAATGAGAGATATTATGTATAGGAAGGAAGGAGCACTTTCTGCCCCTCAAGTACAATGTATACTGTATGTAGCTGGAAAAGAGTTATCCACCAGAATCCCATGTCTCAGTTTGGCACAGCTAATGCTGATCTCAGAACATATTATTTGAAATGGTTCTGTTTACTGCTAGTCATTCCCCTCTAAGTGACAAAAAAGGAAATCCCCGGACACCTCTCTAATCCCTCCACCTTAAATCTCTTCCTCCCGTTATTGACCTCAACTTCAGTGATTTTTTCTGTTCATGCTATTTAGGGCTCTCTTTATTTTAAAGACTGCCCTTCCAGCCACCCTGTATTAAAGCAACCCAGATGTGGGTAATCGCACTCATAACTCAAATTATCCTTCCCCTCCCCTGACTTTATTCAAGCCTCGGCCCCCTTCCTTTCCAGTCCTGTTGATGGGTCACGGCTCAAAACAACGACTTTCTTCCTCTCCTTAGATGCTGTCTGACTTGCTGAGTTCCTTCAGGATTTTGAGTGCATTGCTCAAATTATCCTTCAATTATCCTCTCAATCCTCTAGTGCAGTCACATCCTTCCAGAACTTCCAGTGTGGTTACCAGAACTGCACATTAGCATTTATGCTGCAGCCTGAATGATGACCTGGATAGGTTCAGCGTGGCTACCTTGTTCTTGCCTTTTGGCCAGGGCGCTGGCTACAAGTATCCTCTGCACTATCCTAACCAACTCACACGGTTTTGAGCTATTTTTAGGAACTTGCCTTCATTTCCCCCTACATAATCAGTGTGCTTACAGGCTACCTAATTCATGCTGTGCCATTGAATTTGTTACTGACAGCTAAGACAGACTGCTACGTCGGTAATCATGTCACAATAACCACAACTTCCTTTAACCTAAGATAAAACACTGAAAGGAACACTATGGACGTGCTGTTAGACCACAAACTTGTACTAGGCCACTGAAGAAAATATTAAAGGAGGTAACCAATAATCAGGTCAAAGGCCTGTTTTCAGGATTATCTCAGAGGAGGAGCTGGAAATAGGAGTTGTTTATGTGTGTGCAATGCCCTCTTTACAACCACCACGCTAACGTTCCGTACTTAACTACGTTAAAAGCATTGTATAAGTGAGTGTTATTGTCCTGTACTGACCCACTTATCTCCAATGAGACCTGCTGAACAACTGTCTTAGTGTCTCTTCATTGAAGAGCGAAAAGCTGCAGAGACTGGAACTCTGAGAAAAACAGGAAGCAGGGCAGGCAGCATCTGTGAAGGGAGAAATAGTTCTAACGTTTCAGGATGTTGACTTCTTTGTGCTTTTCTTTTGCCCACTTAAATCATTTATTTTCTCCATGCTTGTGCCAACTATCCAGAAAACAGTCTGCCTGCAGGCAGCAGCCGGAACTTCTCAAAGGCACGTAGAGTCGTTGAGCACTACAGCACAGAGACCCTTCAAACCTTCTAGTCAATACTGAACTGTTATTCTGTCTAGTCCCATCTGGACCACAACCTTCCATATTCTTCCCATTCATATATTTACCCAAATGACTTTTAAATGTTGCAATCAAGCCGGCTGGCAGCTGGCTAATAAGTAGTTAGCTACTATACTTAGTCCAACTGCCCCAACTTTGTCCCGAGACCATGCCTGTCAGTTGGGGGTGGGGTGGATTAATGACACGTTTGTGGGAGGTGCAATCTTCAGAGAAGCTGCAGTACAGTTGACAAATAAACTGTAAGGGTCACAGCAAGTTCAGTTGAGAGTTAAAGGGTTAATCTTACCATAATCATCTCCAAGGATCATTAACTTGTTTTGATGAAGAGGCTTGTGATTTCCTGAGATCCCAAGAATAATGCTGTCTGGAAATTAGCTCCTGGTAAGGTCAGCCACGGCAGTAAGGTCAAGGGGGGAGGTTTCGGACAAAGAGCAAACCAACTAAGATCTCAGCGGTAGAGCTGGCAGAAGATGGTAACACATCATAAGGTCAGTGAAGGTAGAGGAAGGCTGCAGCAGTGAAGGGTACTTAGTCATCTTGCACTTCATGCCACTGGGTCCTGACTCAATCAGTCAAGCACCTTGTGGTGGCTGCACATCAGTCAGCCTCCCCACGTTAAACAAAATAATGCACAGGCATTCTCCACTGAGGGAATCCATCCCTGACTGTACCATTTGCCTTCCTAACTGCTAGACCTGCATGTTGGCTTACAGTGACATGTACAAGAACCCCCAAGTCCTTTTTAGCATCAATATTTCCTAATCTCTCACCCTTAGAAATAAATCAGCTTTTGTTCCAAAGTGAATAACCCTGCATCTCTCCACATTTGCTCCATCTGCCATGCTGTTTCTCACTCATTTAATCTTGTCTGTATCCCCTTAAGGCCACTTCTGCATGCTCAACGCTACTCAAAATCCTACTTGGTTGCATATCATCAGCAAAATGGGATTGCAATTGGGGATCACACTAAAAGCAACAGTTAGTGAATTAACAATTTGAAATCACTTTGTATTTGATGGTAAAGCAAATGTGGAGTTCGGAATATTCTTCCAGTAACTAAGCAGCCCCTTTTGAATGGAGCTACGCTAAAGTAGTTTGTGGAGGAAATTGGGAAGGTAGTGAAATTCGTAGAAATATTAACACTGTTGCTTAATATTTATTATAAGAAATCGCACTTTTCCACCGATTGTCAAAGCAGTTGTTGATGTAGCCAGCTTAATGGGTCACATGGGATTATGTGGGGCTTTACTATCATGACAGTTTTCTTCATTTGCTGCCTTTTATCTGACAGGTAATTATCACCGTGGAAGATAAGAATGATAACAGCCCCGTGTTTGACGCGAGTTCCGATTCCTCAGTGGAGATACAGGAGGATGCTCCCATTGGCAAGCGGGTAGCTGTTGTCTCTGCACGGGATCCGGATGCTAAGCAGAATGGACTGGTATGAACAGCTGATTTCCAGTAATGCAAAAACATTTCCTTCTGGATTAAAATTTCCGCACACCATTTGTTTCTGGACATAGCTAGGTGAATAAGCAACTGCCAAACCAAAGAAACACCAGAAGTGTAGCAATTAATAGTTTATTTTTGACATTGAAATCCATCTCATTTGCACCTGCAACTAGAGGGACTGGACAAGAGGCTTAAAAACTTAGATCAGTCAGGTTATTAGATAAACTCTTGAACCGTGACCTAGGCTTAAGGCTACTCCTGAAGGATACCACAGAAGGTTGGTTATTAATAATATAGAAGACTAATTCTAAGCTAAGATAGCTAAGTAGTATTCCTCATCCTTATCTACTTTTCCAAATCAAAGCAGATCTACAGAAAGAAATGCTCCCAGGAAATGTCAAGTGCTTTTTAACAGATTGTTTGAGCATTTGTTTCCATTTCCACCATGTGAAGACAGTTTTGTCTTTATATACACTACAGGTTAATTTCACTATTCTGTCTGGAAATACTAATGGAGCATTTCGGATTAGCACTACGAACAGAAGTCGTGGAGAGATCTACCTTGCTAAACACCTGGACAGAGAACAAACTGCCAGATATGTATTAACAGTAAGTTCACTGGATGTCAATGCGTATTTGTTTAGTTAGCCTGGAAATGCAACTGCAATCAGTTATGTAATTGGTCGTTGTCTAGTTTACTAAAGCTTTACACTGATTCTCAGACTCAGAGACTGAATCACAATTCAATGGCATAAGCTCTTTCTGTATCTATTCTCTGAATTTTGGCACACACCTTTTGCAAGGATTTGCTGAATTTTGTGTGTCCTATTGCAAAGATGAATATATAAAGGAAAGAGAAACAGAAGTTTTAGTTCATTCTCTCTCTATCTCTGTCTCATCTGTTTCCTCTCTGTCTCATCTCTGTCTCCTCTCTCTCATCTCTCTCTCCTCTGTCTCATCTCTCTCTCTCCTCTCATCTCTCCTCGTTGTCTCATCACTCTCTCCTCCCTGTCTCATCTCTCCAATCTGTCTCATCTCTCTCTCCTCTCTCTCCCCTTTCTCTCTTTCTCTCCTTTCCCACTCTCTCCCTCTCTTCCCCCCTTTCTCCCTCTCTCTCTCCTCCTCTCTCTCTCTTCTCTCTCTCTGTCTCTCTCTCTCTCTCCACTCCTCTCCTTCCCTCCCCTCTCCTCTCTCTCTCTCTCCTCTCTCTTCTCTATCCCTCTTTATCTCCTATCATCATGTTCATTTCCAGGCGAACCCAAGTACATTATTTATTTTTTATTTAGAGATACAGCACAATAAAAGGCCCTTCTGGCAAACAAGCCCAGTTATACCCATGTGACCAATTAACCTACTAGACCCTGCATCTTCAGAATGTGGAAGGAAACCGGAGCACATGAAGGAGATCCACATTGTCAAAGGGAGAATATATAAACTCCTTACATACAGAGACAGGGAATGAATGCTGATCACTGATGCTCTAATAACGTTATGCTCCACTCTGCGATCCTTCTTCCCACTTTAGAGCCAATGAAGAAATTCAGATGTATTTACTGTGATAATATAGGAAGAGCATCAATTGATTTGTAGACAAACAGCAATACGATAATGACCAGGTTATCTATTTCTTTTAATGATAATAACTGAAGGATAAATATTGGCTGTGGCACCAAGGAGAACTCCTTGATCTTTTGTAAAATAATGCCAGTGGATCTTCTGTATCCACCTAAAAGAGCACAGCAAGTCCTCATTATCTGCAAGGAACAAGCGTTGCAGAGGAGTAGAGTTGTAGAACACTACAGCACCAGGTCTTTTGGTCCATACCAAACTATTATTCTGCCAAGTCCCATCGACCCGCACCTGGAGGATAAGCCTCTATACCACTCCCACCTATACACTTATCCAAGCTTTTCTTAAGACCTTAAGACATTAGAGCTGAATTAGGCCATTTGGCACATTGCGTCTGCTCAGCCATTCCAGGGCTGTCAAGACTATTGCCAGTCATGGGTTACATTTTCCCTCAAGACTGTCGACAACCTTAAAAAAGAAAGTGTCCTTTTACATTCTTGTTGGCATGGGGATGCAGCTTGCTGCACCTATCATCCACGAGCCTTTGTCCCACCCTTTTCTCCATCTAGTTCAGTCTACTCATTGTCCCCTCCTAATCTGGTTCCACATCATCTCCTAGCCTCCATACACACTGCCTTAAACAGAAAACCTGTGCTCTTCCCTCTCAGTACTGATGCCAACCCAAAGCATCAGTTTACACCTTTTGCCTCCACAGATAGTTTTCAGCCACAGTGTTCAGGCAAGACCTTCTGCACGCCTCAGTGCTCCTGACAAGCCCCTCTGCATGCCTCATTGGAACTCAGAGTCCCTCCTCTGACTGGACAGCAGTGGTAGAGCGAGGGATACGCCAGGTCATGAGGTTGACAGTGATGTACGCTTCCCCTGCTGCAGTTAGTCCACAGAGTCTTGTGGATGCCTGGCTTTAAGCTGCCTGATCTGTTCTGAGACCGTCTCAATGAACCTGTCAGCAGTGCCTTGCCATATACAACGAAGATGTCCGAGGCAAAATTCCTTTCAGCTAGAGAGAGTCATAGAATATTAGAACAAAAATTAGATAACTAGAAAAACTCAGTGGGTCAAACAGCATATATGGATGCAAAAGCTGCTGTTGATGCTTCAGGTTGAGAACTTGTGTCAGGAATGAGGGGGAAGTAGAAAGATTAGCAGTATGTAGCGTACAGGTTCGGGGTGGGACAGATGCTTGACCGACTGAGTTCTTCCAATGTTGTGCTTTTCATTCCAGTTTCCAGCATCTGCAGCCTCTTGTCATCACAGGCTTTTATTCTGATTTTCCAACTATTGGAATTGGTTTATTATTGTCCCGTTTACTGAGGTACAGTGAAAATCTTTACTTGTGTACTGTTTGTACAGATCAATGGAGCAAGTGCAAGATAAACCATAACAGAATGTGGATAACGTGCAGTGCAGGTAGACAATAAGTTGCAAGATCATAACAAGATGGAGCCCAACTTATCATCATAGGGAAACATTCAGTAGTCTTATAACAGTGGGTAGAGACTGTCCTCGAGCTTGGTGGTATGTGCTTTCAGGCTTTTATATCCTCTGCCCAATGAGAGAGGGGAGAAGAGAGAATGTCTGGAGTGAGTGGGGTCTTTGATTATGTTAGCTGCTTTACTGAGGCATTGAGAAGTATAGACGGAGGCCACAGAGGGGAAGCTTGTTTTTGAGATAGGCTGAGCTGTGCCCACAACCTGCACTTTCTTGCAGTCATGTATAGAGCAGTTACTATCCAAAACTTCGATGCATCCAGATAGGATGCTTTCTGTGCTGCATTAATAAAATGTCGATAAGGGTTGTCAGAAACATGCCAAATAGGTAGTAACATAGAAAACCTACAGCACAATACAGGCCCTTCAGCCCACAATGCTGTGCCGAACATGTACTTACTTGAGAGATTACCCATAGCCTTCTGTTTTTCTAATGTATCAACATCTTTTGAATTCTTTATCCCGGATAGACTGTGGAGTCTCAATCATTGTATACAAATCTAATATGGATAGGTTAACAAAGGAAATTGTGGGATCTAGGGATCGGAAGGAAAGTAATTTTCATTGGACATGGAGAATATAGCACTTTGGAGGTGTTTCACATCCTAGTCTTGCTCTTAATTTTTCTGTTCTAATATTTACTCCAGTTCCTTGTAAAACCCTGGTTTCCTCGGCTGAGTAAGTCTAGGAAAAACACTCTCTGGTCCTGCCAAACTCATGAGACTGAGACAGCTCTCCGACTCCAAACCCCGGTTTGTGTGGATGCTGTGTCATTTGCTACCCTGTTACAAATTAGTGTCACAAAATAACAGACAGTACACTGCATACAATTAAAGGAATTATATCTATGAATTTAAACTTAAAACTAAAGGGTCAGTAAAAAAAAAAGAAAAGGGCCATTCTAATTAAACAGTCAACCGTGCACAAATTGGGGCTCATCTTGAACTTGTCTGTCACTTAAGGGCCCTCGTTCAGCGTGAGAGCACAGGCTTACAACATCGCTCGCGATCCATCTCCAACAAACAGGTCTCCCACCAGGCCATTTCCGATGACCGGTTCTCCCCAGTGTCTTCTCTCTTCATCTCCTGCTGAACAAAAGCCCCAAGCCCGACCTTAGTGTCCCTCACTAGAGAAACCTTCCCTCAGTTCTACCATCCTAATTGGATGGCACACATTTCTCCTCATTCCTTATCTTCAACAGTAACCCAAACTGAAAACAGAGCAGACTGCTCTTGCAGAACTGCTAAGTAAAATAAAATACATACGACATACAACATAACAACAATACATACAACATAACAGTGAAAGTATGAACCAGGGCATTACACTCACAAGATGACAGTAGGCAAGCAGAAAAAGTTTGTAATTAAGGTGATATAAAAGTGATAGAGTCTGGTGCGGACATCTGACAGCAAACAGAATCTATGAAGCTTCAGAACTGATGTATTATTTGCTTTCAGGTTCAGGCCTTTGACAATGGGGTGCCACCACGCAAGACAAATCATGTGATTACTATTACAGCTGTGGATGTCAATGACAATGCCCCAGTTATCGTGAACCCTGGCAGCTACAACATCAGCATTTATGAGGTAAAGTACCTGGTCTTCTCCACTGGATTCTCTGAAAGAAAAAATCAACTGTAGATGAAAGAAGTTGTTGAGTTTGTGGGATTCAAAGATCTTAAAGTTTTTGAATTTGAAAAATAGAGCAAGATTATTATTGCATTATGAAAGAAGGGCTTGCACAATCTTAGGAAGTGTAGTCACTGTCATGATGCAATAACTGGAATAATCTGCACACAGCAATATTCCTCAGAGCAATGTAATGACCAAAGTTCAAAGTACCTTTATTATCAAAGTATGTATACTTTATACAATCTTGAGCTACAAAACAAAGAACCCATTAACCCAAAAGAAGAACATCAAATACCCAATGTTCAGAGAAAAAAGTACAAACAAAGAAAGTAAGCAAATAGCATTCAGAAGTCAAGTTCACAAAAGAGAGTCCACACTGTGATAGTTGCTGGCCACAGCCATAGTTCAGTGCAGAGATAAGTAAACTTCTCGAAACAGCAGGCTAATCACTTGTTAATCAGTACTGTTGTAGATTGAGATGTAAACATTGAGCAAGACAATGGAGACATCTCAAGTGTTCAGTTTTTCATTGTATATGAAATTGACTCCTCTACTGATAATGATGAGGCCACTATCAGATTGGAGGAGCAGCATCTCGTATCCTGTCTGGGTAGCCTCCAACTGGTCGGCATGAACATCAATTTCTCTAACTCCCCCTTCTCTCTTCTTCCATTCCCTATTCTAGCTTTCCTGTTACCTCTCTCTTCTCCTCACCTGGTGATCATCTCCCTTTGGTGCCCCTCCTCCTTCCCTTTCACCCATGGTCCACTCTCCTCTCTTACCAGATTTCTTTTTCTTCAGTATTTTACCTTTTCCACCCATCACATCCCATCTTCTCACTTCATCTCCTCCTCCACCACCCACCTAACTTTCCATTCACTTGCCTTCACTTCCATTTACTACCTCCCAGCTTGTACTCCTTCCCCTCACCCCCACCTTCATATTCTCTCTTCCTCCCATTCCTTTCCAATCCTGATGAAGTGTCTCAGCTGGAAACATCAACTCTTTATTCCTATCTATAAATGCAATCTGACTGCTTAATTCCTCCAGCATTTTGTATGTGTTCATGTAGTGGTACATGAACCAGACACAAAAGTGCAAGCATCCTCACAAAGGAATATCCTCACATCAGCCATTACTGTTCTGTTTGGCGCAGCATCCTCTCACAATATATGAAAACAGCAGTGAACTGATAGGAAAGCTGAAAAGGTCAGTGGCTGCAGTCTACCATCACTGCAGGACCTGTACGTGTCCAGGACAAAGAAGCAGGCAGGAAAAATCATTGCGGACATTAACCCTTAAGGAATCTGCCTTTTCCAAAGCTTCCTTCTGCCATTGTAAAAGTTTCCTCCCCCAGGCAATTAATCTGATTAACCATTCTAGTTAACTACCCCCACCCCTTGTACCTATTACCCCAGTCACTGCACTGTAAACACTTGAAACCACTTTTTAACAATGCTGTTTACATTGTAAATACATGCCGGTATTTATGTGTTTATGCACATCTTATTCCATATCCATCCTTTAACCTCTAACTTTATTTTCCATATAATTCTTTATTCTTATAATTGTTGCATGTTGTTTTTTTGTTGTTGTATGTCATGCCAAGACAGCAAAGCAAGTTCCTAGAGCGTGTAAATGTATATGGTGAATAAAGTTGATCTTTAATCTTAACTGTTGAGATGTGATGGTCATTAGGACAAAAATATCTTGTTTTCATTTACTCCATCTGTACACAGATACTTATTGTGAATTGGTGTGTCTCTCTTACTTATATCTCAGTGACCACTTTGTTAGGTACACCTGACACCTGCTTATTAATGCAGATATTGAATCAGCCAATCATGTGGCAGCAACTCAATGCATAAAAGCATGCAGACATGGTCGAGGTTTAGTTGTTGTTCAGACCAAACAGCAGAATGGAGAAGAAATGTGATCTAAGTGACTTTGTCCATGGAATGATTGTTGGTGCCAAATAGGGTGGTTTGAGTATCTCTGAAACCAGTGACCTCCTGGGATTTTCACACACAGTAGTCTCTAGAGTTTATAGAGAAGGGTTTAAAAAGCAATTATCTTTTTTGTTAATCCAGTGAGCAGCAGTTCGTGTGGGTAAAAATGCCTTATTAATGAGACAGGTTAGAGAACAATGGCCGGGCTGGTTCAGACTGACAAGAAGGCAAAAGCAACTCATCTCTGAAGAGTAGCAGAAGAGCCTTTCTGACGGTACAACACATCAAACCTTCAAGTGGATGGGTTACAGCAGCAGAAGGCCACTACAGAAGTTACCTAATTAAGTGGTCACTAAGCGTAAAGCACAGAAGGAGCATTTTGGCCCATGTTGTTTAGGCTGGCTTGCAAAAGAACAAACCCATCAATTGTATTCCCTTCTTGTCTCTCATTAGCTGTGCGTGCAACTTATTCTCTCTTGTATATCCACCAATTACATTTTTCTACTTGTCTATAGCCATTTAACCAATGTAGCATAACTTTGAGTATGGGATCACCCAGTAGGATCCCACATGATCACAGAGAGAACATGCAAACTGCATACAAACTGGTTCCATCTAGCTAAGAGTTGAAGTTAAAAGTAAATTTATTTTCAAAGTACATATATGTCACTATATATTACTCTGAGATTTATTTCTTGCAAGCATTCATGGTAGAACAAAGAAATACAATAGAATTAATGAAAACTACACAAAGACTGACAAACCACTGTGCAAAAGAGGACAAACTGCAAATTCAAAAAAAAATAATAAGTAAATAAATAATACTAACAGCATGTAGAATAACTGAAAATGAGACCATAGACTGAGGAATCAGTTCCGTGTTGAGATGAGTGAAGTTATCCATGCTGCACGACCTGCAAATATGGCAGCAAATACAAACGTACTTGGTTTCTCAGAATATGTGGTTAGCTGAACCTAGCATGTTTTCAAGGTAAATGTCCTATTCAGAATGAGCTGCTTATTTGGATGAGTTGCTAGAGCAGATGGTGGAGGCACATACCTTTACAACATTCCAAAGGCAATTGGGCGGATACTTGGATAGGAAACGAGCAGAGGGATACGGGCATATTGCAAGCAAATAAATTAGCATACACAGGCATCACGGTTGGCGTGGATAACTTGGGGTGTAAGGGCCCATTGCTGTGCCATATGTTTCTATGATTCTGTGAAAAGCAGAAATTTATTAAAGTGTTGTAGATAATTGGTTTGTTAGTGATAGCAAGGGCAGGCTAGCAGGGCGAATTGAAAAGCGTAAATCAGAAAAAAGACCATGTAGGGATTGGTTTTCGGATTTAAAATTTGTGGTTGCTCCATTTGAGGTAAGAGATGGCATCGTGAGAAAGACCTTAGGACTCTGCAATTGAGGCATTAATAAACCACCTAATTAAAACCTCTGGATTTCCTCAAATATTTGAATAATCTAGAATAAACTTGTTGGAAAATCCCACCTAATTCAATCGTTGTCCTTTAAGGACCTTGTCTTACCTGACTCTGACTCCAGCCATGCCAGACCCTGCAAAGTATGTGTTGGCATTGCCAGCAACATCCAGATCTAATGGAATGAAAAAATGAGTAAATCACCAAGTTTTGCGATCAAATGGAAAGGCACAACCTGTTAGTTTGGTGCATACTTAACTTCACTGTTTGTCAAGTCATTTTCACATAAACATGTACATTATTTGATCTACAGTTTCCATCCTAAGCTTCACACCTCTCTAGTCAAGTTATGTGCACCACAAACCTATTTACATATTTAATATTATGCATGCTGTTAAAGGGCAACAGTTTTACTGCTTATTTTTACCTATATTTTGAGCAAAGAAATATAGATTAGAAAAGTGTTCTCCTTAAAGAAGGGATAAAGTCATTGTTTTGAGGACTGGAACCTTTCCACTATTTCTATCCATGCGCACGTTGTGCATTGATCAGGAGTTAAGTTCTATTATGGATAGAATGAGACATTGACTTCTGGGTGTCCTTAACCCTTAATATCTGATTCATCTTCCATTTCCATTCCCCACTCCTTACCTGCCCATTTTTGTGACTACGCTGTGGGCATTTGCTGGTGACTTTGGTTTGTGGTTTAAGGTTTGGTTCCAACCTCAGATGCAAAATTACTGTTACGTCTTGAGGCTAAAAGAGTACATGATTTTTTCTTTTGATATCACAGAAATGAAGGGATGACCTTGGAATATGCTTATCAGTAGTATAAAATGTATCAGTGATCAAACAGGAAGGGGCAGAACCTTTTCCAGTCCTGATGAAGGGTCTTGGTCCAAAACATCAACTGCTTATCCTCCACAGATGTTGTCTGACCTGCTGAATTTCTCCAGCATTGAGTATGTGTTGTTCAATGTCACTCTATTGTTCTGCCTTTCATTTTCACTAAGGTAGAATCCTCTAACTCGCCAGCTAACAACATTGTGTGTAACTTCACCACATATGATAACAGCAGTTCAAAACAGCTCACCAGCTCCTTCTTATGAACATTTGAAGAGAGGCAATAATGAGGCTTCACTAGAGGGGATTAATTTACATATACATCCCCCTTTTAATTCATTCCATTTGAGCCATTGTGTAGTGGGGCAGCAGTTTAGCGCTAAGAATCAGAATTCAGCGCTCACTTTAATTGCTCCTTGATAGTAGTTTGCACGCTCTATCAGTAACTCTGTGAGCTTCCTCCAAATGCTCCGGTTTCGGCCGCTTTGTAAAGATGATTTTGCAGGTTAGTTGACCTCTGTAAATTACCCCGAGTACAAGCAGACGGCAAAAGGATCAAAGGGCATGTGATAGAGAATAAGAGACAGGGCTGCAGGGGAGAGAGTAAGGAAAATGGGACTGAGAGGATTGCTCTGCTGGGAGCCCACAGGACCCACTGTGTCATTAAGTAACCATGTATTTCATTTGGACAGTGTGAGCCACATATAATCCCTCACTGTATCCCACACAACAGTGTTATTAGCTTGTGAGTTCTAAAGTTTATTGCGACGTGCACAGGTACACTGAAAAACTTACTTGCAGCAGAATCACAGGCACAGAGCATTATATAAGCAGCATTCATGAAACCATAAAACCATACAATAATGGAACAGAATTAGGCCATTTGATCTATTGAGCTTACCCCACCATTTCATTATGGCTGATCCATTTCCCTCTTGTTCCCAATCTACAAGAGAATTCACATAATAAGCAAGTTAAATATAAATTAATCAGAGTTTTAGAAGAAAATTCCAAGTCCATTAAGTTCAAGTGATCGGAATGGTCATAGTGTTGCTAAACTGTTGCAGTAATTAGGGTTTTAACATTTGGTTCAACAACGAAATGGTTGAAGGAACCATTCTTGAACCTGGTGCAGTGGGATTTCATGCTTCTGTACCTCCAGCCCAATGATAGCTGTGAAAAGCAGACCATGACCCAGCTGGAGGGGATCTTTGACAAAGGACGTTGCCTCCGTTACATACTACCGATGGTAGGGAGGGATATGCTGTGCAGATTCCACTACCCTTTGCACTTTCTTATGCTAGTATGCTATGACAGTGCTGGAAGCATGATGATACTCGCGGGCTGCCCCCTGCACATCTTCAGACTGTGTTGGTCATTGACACAAAGGATGCATTTCACTGCATGTTTCGATATACAGAATCAGAATCAGGTTTATTATCACTGGCATGTGACGTGAAATTTGGTAACTTAGCAGCAGCAGTTCAATGCCATACATAATATAGCAGAGAGAAAAAATAATAATAAATAAACATGTAAATCAATTACGTGTATTGAATAGATTAAAAAATGTGAAAAAAACCGAAATACTGTATATTTTTTAAAAAGTGAGGTAGTGTCAGGGGTTCAATGTCCATTTAGGAATCGGATGGCAGAGGGGAAGAAGCTGTTCCTGAATTGCTGAATGTGCACCTTCAGGCTTCTGTATCTCCTACCTGATGGTAACAGTGAGAAAAGGGCATGCCCTGGGTGCTGAAGGTCCTTAATAATGGATGCTGCCCTTCTGAGACACCAGTCCCTGAAGATGTCCTTTGTACTTTGTAGGCTAGTACCCAAGATAGCGCCGACTAGATTTACAACCTCCTGCAGCTTCTTTCAGTCCTGTGCAGTAGCTCCTCCATACCGTGATGCAGCCTGACAGAATGCTCTCCACGGTACAACGTATGAAAAATAAAGCTCATTTTAATCTTATGGAAGTAAAGACTTGGATTTAGACCAATGACAGTGAAGGATTAACAATATTATTCCAAATCAGGATAATGTGCAACTTGGAGTTGAACCCATAGGTGACGATATTCCCTGCAGAATTTATCTTCGTTGATAGAGAATCAGAATCAGGTTCATTTTCACTGCCATATGTCATGAAATTTGTTATCTTGCTGTAGCAATGTAGTGCAATACATAAAAAAAAAGAAATATAAAAAATTAAGTACTGCAAAAATGAGATAGTTCTAATGAGTTCATGGTCCATTCAGAAACCTGATGGTGAAGAGGAAGAAGCTGCTCCTAAAATGTTAAGTATGTGTCTTCAAGGTCCTGATAGTAGCAATGAGAAGAGGACATAGAGCAGTGGGCTATGCATGCATCCTTGAGGTGCACTTGTGTTGATTGCGTAAGAGGCCATGGACTTGAGCAGTACTCTCAGAACAGCATACGTCAGTAACTGCAGTGCATTGTGTGGATTGTACGCATGTGGCCATATTAAAGCATTGTGCAGAGACTTAATGACAATAGTGGTTAATGTGGTGTCATTAATCACATATTCATTAGAGGCAAGAGCTGCTTATGTAATTGTTACTCAAGTTCAAAATAAGTAAACCAGGAAACCAAACCTGAAACTGTATTGATGGAGTGCCGCATTGCTGGATGACATGCAAACGTACTGTTGTTGTTCCTTTTCACGCCTTGCGGTGCATTTGGCGGCAACCTTGCCGTTCCTTTGGAATTCTGTGTCTGTTTTTTACAAGGCCGAGTTGCTAGCTTGATGCTCAACCCAACACGGATAGAAAGTATGGAAGGAGCCGGCTGGATTTCAAACCCAGGACCATTCACCTCGAAGCCTGGTGCAGATGCCACTATGCCACTGGCTGGCTTACACAAACCTATATAACAGGTCTCTTTGTTCCAATGGTTCAAATTAATTTTTCAAAACAAAACAAGCTGTTTTCCTCTGATTTCTACGTAATTTTCCTCGCTTAAGAAAACATAATCAGGAATGGGTTAAGTGGTCATTCAGCTCTTTGTGTAATATTACTGTGCAATAATTGGTTCTGCTTCAAGGGGAATTAAGGAAGAAATATCTTCATAACTCTTTAGCCATTGCTTCAAGTCTGTGTTTCATTCATTATGTCTAATCATACGATGCAGGCAACAATTATGGTATATTAATTGCATGTCTGTCCCCAGTTACTGCGAGGAATCCAAGGACTTGGAGTTAGTTTTATTTTCAACTAATTAGCATTTGAATTCCTAATTCATTCCCAAAATATTCCTGCAATAGAAGTGTATTCATAAAGTTTTTTTATTGCTAAACAATACCAATGGGCACCACAGAAACAATACTGATCATTGTGAACACAAGAGATTCTGGAAATGCAGAGCAACAAACAGCAAATGCTAGAGGAACTCAGCAGGTCAGACAGCATCTGTGGAGAGGAATGAGCATTCAATACTTCGGATCGGGAAGGGTCTCGGTCTGAAACGTGAACTGTTCATTCCTCTCCATAGATGCTGTCTGATCTGCTGAGTTCCCTTGGCATTGTGTGATCATTGTGAATACTGAATCAAGGAAGCAAGGATGACAAAGGATGTTTTCAAAATGTGTAGAATGGTCTTAAAGGAAGAGGGAGAGAGGTTGTTGGGTGTAGGGGAAGCAATTGTTGGTCCTGGGCATCTTAAGTACATAAAAAGAGGGTAAAGAAGTAAATAGAATCAGAAAGTAGAAGGTTTGTGAATGGGCATTTAGCACTGCAGAATGTTATAGAGAAAGCTGGCTAGACAGTGCAGGGATATAAATGTCTACGAAGATTTTTTTTTAAACTAAGTCCTTTAGAAAATACACCTAACAGATTGGAATGTCTGAAGATATGGCACTGATCATCAAGATTCAAAATTGTTTAATGTCATTTCTAGTACACAAGTGTAAAGGAGAATGAAATAATTGTTACTCCAGATCCAATGCGGCACAAAAAAAACAAAGTATGATAAAGAACACAGTAATAAAAAACATAGTAAATATAAATACATGAGATAGTTTATATACATAGATTGATTTTATGCCAATAAAGTTGACACTAGGCACAGGATTATCTGCACATAAGGTGACTGACAAGAAATTATGAAGTATAGTGGTACGGGGGCGTGAGGAGTTGTGTTGGTTGTTAATGAAAACGATGCATCGATGCATTTCACTGTATATTTCAATGTATATATGATAAGTGAATGAAACTGAATCTGGTTTAAATTTGTTGGATGCTTCAGATTGTTCACCCTATTTCCTTCTTTAAGGCATTTAGAACAGACCAGTACAACACAGGAACAGGCCATTTGGCTTACAATGCTGTGCTGAGCCAGCTAAAAATTAAATGAAAATTCCCTCCCTCAAAAATAATCCCTCCTACCTATACAATGTCCTTATCCCTCCATCTTCCTCCTATTCACGTGCCTATCTAAACGCCTCTTAAAAGCCTCTAATGTGTTTGCCTCTACCACCACACCAGGCAGTGCATTCCAGGCATTCACCACACTCTGAGTAAAAAAACTTACCTCTCAGATCCCCTTTGAACACACTCCCCCCTCACCTTCAATTCATGCATCCTAGAATTAGACATTTCTATCCTGGGAAAAAGATACTCTTGTCTACTCTATCTATGCTTCTCAATCTTATATGATGCCCTCAGCTTCTGCTGCTCCAAAGAAGACAACCCAAGTTTGTGCAGCCTCTCATGATAGCTCATGTCCTCTAAACCAGGCAGCATCCTGGTAACCCTCTTCTGCACCCTCTTCAAAACCTCAACATCCTTCTTCTAGTGGGATAACCAGAACTGTATCTAGTACTCCAAATATGGTCTAACCAGAGTTTTATACAGTTGCAACATAATCTCTTGACTTTTGAACTCAATGCCTCGACTAATAAAAGCAAGCATTCCATTAGCCTTCTTAACCACCCTATTAACCTGTGCAGCCACTTTCATGGAGCTATGAACTTAGACGTCCCCCTTCCTCCCCGATCTCTCTGCTCATCAGCACTGTTATAGGTCTTGCCCTTAACAGTAAATGTATCTCCTTGCAATTGCTCCACAAAGGTGCAACACTTCACATTTATCTAGGTTAAACTCCATCTGCCATTTCTGATCTATATCGGCTGTGTTCTTTGCTGGTCTTCTACACTATCCATGACTCCACCAATCTTTGTGTCATCTGCAAACTTACTAACCCACCCAGCTACATTTTCATCCAGGTCATTTATATACATCACAAACAGCCGAGGTCCCAGCACAGATCCCTGCAGAACACCACTAATTACAGACCACCAGTTTGAACAAGTCCCTTCGACCGTTACCCACTGTCTTCTATGTGCAAGCCTGCTCTGAATCCAAACAGCCAATTTGCCATGGACCCATGCCTCCTAATCTTCTGGATTAGCCTCTCATGAGGGACTTAGTTAAACGCCATACTAAAATCCATGTAGAAAGCATTCACTGCTCTACCTTCATTAATCTCTCTCATCACCTTTTCAACAATCACAGTCAAGTTAGTTAGACATTACTTGCCATGCACAAACCGATGCCGGCTGTCCCTCATTAGGCTACTGGTTTCCAAATACTCATATATCCTATCCCTAATAATTGTCGCTTGCAATTTCCCCACAACTGACATGAGGCTTACCGGTCTATAGATTAGGGGATATTCCCTTGTTCCTTTCTTAAATATAGGTACAACATTAGCCACTTGTCAGTCCTCTGGGACCTTGTCTGTGCATAGAGAGGACATGAAGATACTGGTCAAGGCCCCAGCACTCTTGTCTTTTGCCTCCCTCAATAACCTAGGGGGATAACCAGTCAATCAGGCCCTGGGGAATTACCCACCTGAACACTGATTAGGAGACCCAACACTTCCTCCTCCTTGACCTCTAACGTATTTATGCACTCGACAGTGATCTCCTGGTCCTCCATGTCTTTTTCCCTGGAAAATACTGAAGCAAATTACTCAATAAGTACCTCACTCACTTTCTCTGCACCCAAGCAATTTGATCTTTATCCTTAAGTGGTCCTACTCTCTCCCTAGTTATCCTTTTGCTCTTGATTTCTTAAAACCTAGCTATTTGGCCATCTTCACTAATGTTGCGAAGGGACTCGACCCAAAACATTGGCTGTCCATTTTCCTCCATAGATGCTGCATGACACGCAGACTTCATCCAGCACCTAGTGTGTTGCTTCAGTAATGTCTTCTATTCTCACTTCTATACTCACGTCATCCTGCAGATGTGAGCAGAGCGCATTCTAGCATGCTGCATCACTGCACAGTAAGGAAATTTCACTGCAGCAGCTAGGAAGGCTCTACAGTGCATCACCAGCACCAACCTACCTGCTAACAAGGACATGTATAATAGAAAAGTGCCGGGAAAGGGTCGCTACTGTACTGAAGGATCCTACCCATCCTGCTTGTGGACTGTTTGTTCCACTCCCATCAGGGAGGAGGTTACGTAGCATCCACGCAAAGACCAACAGACTCAAAAACAGTTACTTCCCCCAAACAGTGAGGCTATTCAACACCCCCACCCACGAGCCCAACCCTCCACACTCCGACCACCACTGCTTTATCATTTCCTGTGAGTCACCTTGTGGTACATCACTTGAAAGGCATACAGTCAATTTATGTATATAAGCAAACACGAGGAAATCTGCAGATGCTGGACGTTCAAGCAACACACACAAAATGCTGGTGGAACGCAACAGGCCAGGCAGCATCTATAGGGAGAAGCACTGTCAATGTTTCGGGCCGAGACCCTTCGTCAGGACTAACTGAAAGGAAAGATAGTAAGAGATTTGAATGTAGGAGGGGGAGGGGAAAATGCAAAATGATAGGAGAAGACCGGAGGGGGTGAGGTGAAGTTGAGAGCCGGAAAGGTGATTGGCAAAAGGGATACAGAGCTGGAGAAGGGAAAGGATCATGGGACGGGAGGCCTAGGGAGAAAGAAAGGGGGAGGGGAGCACCAGCGGGAGATGGAAAACAGGCAGAGTGATGGGCAGAAAGAGAGAAAAGAAAAGGAGGAGGGGGGAAAGAAACTAAATATATCAGGGATGGGGTAAGGAGGGGAGGAAGGGCATTAACGGAAGTTAGAGAAGTCAATGTTCATGCCATTGGAGGCTGGTGTGGTGTACTGCATCTGGTGCTCCCGGTGTGGCCTTTTATATATTGGTGAGGGAGACTGCGAGACCATTTCACTGAACACTGAACACCTGCGCTCTGCCTGCCAGAGAAAGCAGGATCTCCCAGTGGCCACACATTTTAATTCCACGTCCCATTTCCATTCTTATATATCTATCCATGGCCTCCTCTACCGTCAAGATGAAGCCACACTCAGGTTGGAGGAACAACACCTTGTATACCAGCTGGGTAGCCTCCAACCTGATGGCATGAACATTGACTTATCTAACTTCCGTTAATGCCCCTCCTCCCCTCCTTACCCCATCCCTGATATATTTAGTTTTTCTCCCCCCTCCTTTTTTTTCTCTCTTTCTTCCCATCACTCTGCCTGTTCACCATCTCCCTCTGGTGCTCCCCTCCCCTTTTCTTTCTCCCTAGGCCTCCCGTCCCATGATCCTTTCCCTTCTCCAGCTCTGTATCCCTTTTGCCAATCACCTTTCTGGCTCTCAGCTTCACCCCACCCCCTCTGGTCTTCTCCTATCATTTCGCATTTCCCTCTCCCCCCACTACTTTCAAATCTCTTACTATCTTTCCTTTCAGTTAGTCCTGATAAAGGGTCTCGGCCCGAAACGACGACAGCGCTTCTTCCTATAGATGCTGCTTGGCCTGCTGTGTTCCACCGGCATTTTGTGTGTGTTATGTATATAAGCTATCTTTTATATTTATATTTATTTATTTTTATTGTGTTCTTTTTCTTATTGTGATTTTTTTTGTGTTGCAATGGACCGGAGTAACAATTACTTTGTTCTCCTTTTTCATTTGTGTATTGGAAATGACATTAAGCAATCTTGAGTCATTTTGGCTTTTGTACATTGGTTGTTTATCTGTCTTTGTTTTTTCATTAGTTCTATTATGTTTCTTTGTATTTATCGTGAATGTCTGCAAGAAATTAAATCTCAGGGTAGTGTATGGTGACAAATATGTACTTTGATAATAAAATTTACTTTGAACTTTGAGGTGGTGTTTTTTCAGAGGTGGTGACTGCTGGATCAAAGGCTTTTCAGGCATTGAGAGCTTCTTGGCTGATCTGTATGCTTACCCCATTGATGCAGCACCTTTTGTTCCATGTCATTTGCTAACCAACTGAATTAAACAGAAACACTTGTCTCCAGGGTAAGGCATTTCATATGATCTGTCCCCCACAGCCTTATGGCAGAGGAACTTCCATTCACCTTCCTTTACAAAATGGCGTAACTCTACTTGTGAAATTTGTTTTGGCTCCCTCATCAGAAGAAATAGCTTGCCTGGTCTATTCAAATGCTTGTCTTGCTTTCAGCAATTAAATCACTTGAACTTTTTAAACCCAAATCAACTCAAGGCCAAGACAAAACGAGCTGCTATCATAGTTCAGTCATTTTTAGCACCAGCAGGTTTCTCATTTCCAAGGCTGGGTATGTTTCCAGATGATTGGTCCCCACAGCTGAGTGCAGTATTCCAGCTTGGTTTGTACTGAAGCTCTGTCTGCCTGCTCCCTGTAACAGGTTCTCTCTGCATCCTTTCAGAACGTTGGAGGAGGAACTCCAGTCACCAGAGTTCGGGCGATGGACATGGACTCCGGTGCCAATGCTGTGCTCTATTATTACATCACCATGGGCAATGAAGATCTCACTTTCCGTATTGATCGGCTAACTGGAGAGATTGTTACACGCCCTTCTCCTCCAGATCGGGAGAGACAGAGTTTTTATCAGCTGACAGTTACAGTGGAAGATGACGGTACCCCTTCACTCTCAGTAAGTGTTTTGCTTTAATTTACATCAATGTATTCTGTATAAATTGCAATCATACAGCACAGACGGAGCTCAGTGTGCCCATCAGATCTATGCTTCTTTTCTATTTGTCGCAATCCCATGTTCCTTTGCAACGATCACTCTAAATGTTTCACCTTGAAGTATTGATCCAGTTCCTTTCAATAGCCACTTTCAATTGAACATTCCACATCACAACTGGCTGTGTATCAAAGAACAAAATTTTTCGCTCTGCTACTTTTGCCAATTGCAAATCAATGTCCTCTAGTTATCACTCACGGGTAGATTTTGCAATGTTCTATAAAAAGTCTGATTGGGATTTTAAACGTAATTTTTCTCTAAGCTCCAAGAAATTCTGCTGTTTCGACAAGCTCAGCCAGGTTTAAAAATACTGTAAACTATCTTGAGGCCATAGAGTTTAAAATTTCTTTAATCATTCATTCACTTCTCTTTCCTCCATTAAGAAGCTCCTTAAAACCTATGTTTTAACGACTCTTTGTGTAATGTTGGTTGGTTCTATCAGCCTTTTGTTGTGTCTATTTGTTTAGCAAGTAACTCAAACCCTCTAATCAGATGTCCTATATTGATAACGAACCATGCCTCATTAATAGTGATGGATTTTAGAACAACGTGTTCCAAGTCATACAACGTGGCACACCTAATTCCTGAAGGCATACATGTACAATATATACTGCAGTTCAGTATGCCTCAGTATGTTTATAAACAGAAACTTGTGACAGATTTGTATAATTCAACTGACTTTCCTCTGGGTGGAACAACTTCTTCCAAGGATGTTACCATTGCCAACCTGTAGATCTTAAGTACTCTCTTGCTTCAGGGGATTCTGTGCTTGAGGATGGTGGATCAGTACTGGGAGGTGGGGGCTAGTTCAAGGCAAGGTTAATACAGCAATAGTTGAAAGCCATCAACAGTGGAAGCTAATGGATAAGGGCAGCCTTGCAAGGGCCATCCTGCTGGAAAACTACATGCTATTTCCTTATTTATGTATGTCATCGGATACTGATGTCTCCACAAGCCTCATTTCCAACATGGGTTGAGCAACGCATGCTGTCCACCATAATAGATTTCATTGCTCACTGTAAGTAATGTCAATGCTGGATGTCAGTGGTCTTCTAGCAAGACCATTAATCGTGATCCTTGTGATGATGTTGGTAAGATGCAAGCCACAAGCTGCTTGGTAAAAGCTTTGATGTTCAATATGACCAAAAGTTACATATTTTCTTAGGTCACAGGGAGTGTTTATGAGGGGAAGGTTTTTTTTGCGTGAATATATATAATAAGTAACTGAGGAATGAAGATTTATCATCATTAATATAAATTGTAAAGTTTCCAAGGAAAGAACTTTTAAAGCATTATTGTTTTTACTTTTTCACTCACAAGTTTGAGAGGGTGAATTGAATTGTTCGCTGTTGCTAGAATTGCTCTGTTCTTAAATAATTTTGTGCATTTGTTGCGTTATTTCAGTAAACGAATTACAGCGCACAGACTTTCTATCTGTATGTTACATACTTACTGATATTCTAGAGTGGCTCCTGCAGCCAGTTAAGCCACAAAGGTTGATTTTGTGCTTATATCTTAACAATGATATTTAAAAAACATCATATTTTAGAATATTACTGAATGTAATATTGGGTGCCACTGTAGCGTAGGGTGTCAGAGATTGGTGTCCAAAACCAGTGCCCTTTGCAAGTCCTCATGGTATGTGTGGTTTTCTCCGGGTGCTCCAGTTTCCTCCAACAGTCCAAAAATGTACCAGTTAGTAGGTTAATTGGCGATTATAAATTGCACCGGGGCTAGGATAGAGTTAAATCAGGGGTTGTCGGGGATTGCTGGGTAGTGAGGCTCGAATGGCCGGAAAAGCCTATTCCACATTGTATTTCTAAATTAAAAAATAAAGAACACCAGTTCATTATTGTTTTTGCTTTACCAACTCTAATTGTATGTTTGCCTTGAGGTTTTATTATAACAGCCAGTGTTCTCCCTAGTCATACAGGCGCTTCACCTACTTGGCCCCATCCCATAGGTCTAATTTATAGTACTACAAATATCTAACCAGAAAAATGTCTTTTCTTGAAACAGCAACAACATGGAAATTACTTCCACATGCAAAGGGTAATAAAGATTTGGAACAGTTTCCCAAATGGCAATTGCTGCACGGATAAGGGTTAATTTTACATCTGAGACTGATAAATTTTTATTAACTAAACATTTCAAAGGATATGGGAAATGGCAGAAAGGTCCCAGACTTGCGGTAATCTCTCAAATGGCAGAGCAGTTACTGTGGTGAACTATATGTACCTGTCTGGACACACCCCCTGATGACTGCTCCTGTGGCTCCTCCCACAGACCCCTGTATAAAGGTGATGGAGGCCTGAGCCCGGCCTCTCTGTCTCCAGGATGTAGTATGGTGGTCACTCACTGCTTGTTCCTTCTTCCAGTCAATAAAAGCCGATATCTCGCCTTTACGTCTCAGAGTGAGTTATTGATGGTGCATCAGTTACAGCAATTCAAGATTCAGCTTATTTATCACATGTACATTGAAACGTACAGTGAAATGAGTTGTTTGCGTTAACAACCAACACACCCAAGAGTGTGCAGGGGGCAGGCGGCAAGCGTCGCCGTACATTCTGGTGCCAACACAGCATGCCCACCGTGCTTGGCAGAACAGTACAGAACAAGCAACAACAGCGAAACAAGCCCCACTCCTTCTTCCCACCCACATACATACACAATCCTTCAACCTCACGGCAGGCCGTTTCCTTCGGCCTCCGGCAGACCTGGACTTGGACAAGACTGAGGGTTGCGGACATTGGACTAGAGACTGATGCTTCCACAAGCACCATTTCCGGCATGTTGAGCAATGTGTTATCCACTGTAATGGATTTCTTAGTTCATGTAAAAAAAAATGTGAACTCTGATTTTACTCTCTGACAGGGCAGTCCCTAATGACCTTTGTGGTGATGATAGTTGTTGAAATGAGCTGCTGTGGTCCATATGGTGAGGCTAATTCCACTCTGCTCTTGCACGGAGACTTTGGATCTAATGACAATAAAAAAAAGCTATCCATCTATTTTCAAGGCAGAACGATCTGTGATTCTTGTGAGGTCAAACTCTGCACTATTTAAGCTGAGAGCTCATCGCATCTAATGTGGATTAATACTTCCCCTAAAACAGTAAGATTTTATATGAGTGCATTAAGTATTTCTTCCCCTTTCTCCAAACACAGTCCATGTTGTTCTGGCATTGATTTTGGTTCCTCTGAGCATTTTACACATTTCCTTGTTTTTATTTGTATTGATTCAAATAGAGACCAGCGAATAATTCAGAGTAAACTCATCACTGGTGCACTTAATTTATAAGCAAAATGATCTCTGGTAACTTCTTTAGTCACAAGCAATGCATTTGGCTCAGAAGTTAACTAGCTTAGAAAACTTGTCAGGTCATTTGGGCCCTTAAATAAATGAAGTTTGTGCTGTTGTGTAAGTTTTATTTTATTGAAACGTAATTGGTTTTTCACTCGCCAGTCAATCATAGCAGGAAGAAAGGAAAAAAAATTATTGGGTAACAACATAACAGTCCAGTATTTTTTATTTGCTCATATAACACAGATGTCATTGTCAATGCTTGTATTTAGGTACTTGTTGTCAGAAAGTCTTAAAACAATGCTGTCTGTCTACAGGCCTTTCGGCTCAACCAGGCCATAATGACGACAGCATCAACCCAACTACACCCAATTTTTGCATTGGGCTCATACCTCTCTAGGTCGTTCAACTCCATGTACCTGTTTAAATGATGTGCTATATGTCTTAAATGAAGATAGCAGCAGCATGGTAGTGTAGTGATTAGCACGACGCTTACAGTACCAGCAACCCCAGTTCAGTTCCCACCATGGCCTGTAAGGAATTTGTACATTCTCCCCATAACTACATTTGCTTCCTCTGGGTGCTCTGGTTTCCTCCCATGGTCCAAAGACATGCTGGTTGATTGGTCATTATGCATTGTACCATGATGAGGTTAGGATTAAATTGGGGGCTTGCTGGGCCGCGTGGCTCATGTATCTCAATATGAGGATGTTGCCATGACTTGAGGGCCTGAGTTATAGAGAGAGTACAGCAGGCTAGGACTTTATTCTGTGGACCATAGGAGACGGAAGGGAGTGACGTTATAGGAAGTGTTTAAAATTTTGAGAGACATAGATAAGGTGGATGGTAACAGTCTGTTCCCCAGGATCAGAGAATCTAAAATAAGGGACATACATTTAGGGTGAGAAAGGGAAAATTTAAAAGGGACCTTTTAATGCAAAGTGTGGTGAATTTATGGAATGAGCCTGAATTGAGGAATTCATGTACCTAGTTTCTCCCGAACTGAGGGCACATTCTCAGGAATGAAATCACTTTCAGACTAGATTAGGGACAGACAGAAACAAAATATATATTTTTTTCTATGACAGTCCATGCTCAATCTCTCTTATTCTTTGAAATTTTAGGTTTATTTAGTTACTTGAATTTAAGTGCCCCAGCTGTTTTTGGTGGAATTTGAATTCATGGCCCAAAGCTCTGTCTGCTGGTTTTAATAATAATTCCACACCTGTAGGTACTGTGCGTGCTATTTTTCTATGATCTGCTGTGACCAGCTGTTAAATCATCCAGTCGAGCATGTGCTCAGTCATTGCCGGCACAACATGGGATTGCTGCCTTGAAACTTATTTGGAACAGCCCCTAGTCATTCCACTGACAGCACAACATATGTTCCATGAATGTAAATAAGGCCAGTAATCTGTCACAAGTGACCTCTTACTGCTCCACAACCTATTTCCTGGCAATGGAATATATTACAGGAAAAAATATTCGAATGCTTAACATTCACATGCAAGGGTTTTCTCAGCAGGCATGGGATGGGGGTGTATTTCAGGAATGCTTTAATATACTTTTGGCTGTTCCACGTTTATTTTTTGTTTCATAAATTGTGTTAGCCAGAGGTCTGCCCAGGTAGTGATTCAGGGACTGTGACCTCCATGGTCTGTGTTATCTTTTGCTGACATAGATGAAGGCAATTCAGTCCATCAAATCCATATCCGATCTCAGAACACACTCAAAATGGTGGAGGAACTCAGCAGGTCAGGCATCATCAATGGAGGCAAATGAACAGTTGACATTTTGGGCTGAGGCCCATTGTCAGGACTGGAAAGGAAGGAGGGCAGAAGCCAGAATAAGAAGGTGGAGGGAGGAGATGGAGAGTAGAAGCTGGCAGGTGGTAGGTAAAGCCAGGAGAGGGGGAAAGTGGGTGGGTGGGGGTGGGGGATGTAGTACGAAGCTGGGAGATGATAGTTCCCCCACCCCCACCTGATCTTGGCCCAAAATGCTGACTTCTGTTGCCACAAAACAGCAAATTTCATGTCATATTCTCTCTAGGTAGCCTCCAACCTGATGGCATGAACGTCGATATCTCTAACTACCAGTAATTTCTCCCCTCTTCTCTCCTCTTCTTCCATTCATCATTCTGGTTATCTTCTCACTCTTTCCTTTTCCTCACCATCACCTCTCTCTGGTTGTTTTCTTCCTTCCCTTTCTTCCATGGTCCACTGTCCTCTCCTATTAGATTTCTTCTTCTTCAGCCCTTTACCTCTTCCACCTATCACCTCCTGGCTTGTTACATTATCCCTCCTCTCCCACCCACCAAACTTCCCCCTCACCTGCTCTCACCTATCTCAAGCCAGTCTGTCTTCCTTCCCCTCTCCCCAGACTTCTTATTCCAGCTTCTGACTCCTTCCTTTCCTGTCCTGATGAAGGATCTCAGCCTGGATCTTTTGATTGTTTATTTCCCCTGCATAAATGCTGCCTGATTTCCTGAGTTTCACCAGCATTTTGTGTGTGTTGTTCAAGATTTCCAGCTTCTGCAGAAGCTCGTGTTTCAGGTCTCAGAACAATCACAGCAGTCCCACACCACCACTTATTTTCCTTGTAACTTGTTCTCTCACACATGCCCACTCACACCCCATAATTCTCCTGACGTACCATCCATAGCAGATGTAACTTACAGAGGCCATAAACCTACCAGCTCATCTTTGGGCATATGGGAGAAATACAGAATAGCCAGAGGAAATGCACACAATCACAAGGAAAATATGCTAGCTCTGCACAAAATGCAATGAAGGTCAGAATCAAACCCAGATCACTGGGGCTGTGAGATGGCTACACCACCTACAGCACTATTGGCTTTTCTGCGTTGGGAGCACAGTTTCAGGAAATCAGCTGTCTACCTGCACACAATGTGTCTTGGAATGTTTCTGAGTCAACAGAAAAGTATTGTGACAATGAAGACTGGACATTGCATGAGCAGTGAATCTCTCACTGGGCAAATATACATCTGTGCCGCACGTGTTAAAGCATTGCTCAGCGTCGTATTCGTTTAGCTTATGAAAGACGATTACATAGAGTGAATGTATCAGCAGGAAAATGCTGGAGCAACTTCATAGATCAGACAGCATCATTGGAGGAAAATGAAGAGTTAATGTTTCAGGTCGAAACCTACTCCTGGACTGGATACTTACTCAATGTGCATCAACGTAGGTGGAGATGTGAAATGATGCGTGTGCTAGCAATAAATGTAAAGTGGGGCTCATTTAAAATTTATCTGAAAAATATTTGCATTTTTGCAATGCTTTTCATAATCTTAGGACAACTCAAAGCATCAGTCAGCCAATGAAGAACTTGTGAAGATCAGCCGCTGCTGTTTTGCTTGAACATAGAAACTTCCCATATACAGCCAAATAATAATATACTATTGATCAATTTTATTGATGTTCCTTGAAGGATAAGTGTTGGCCAGGTCCTCAAGAAGAACTGGCTGTCTCTGAGCAATTGTGCAGGGATCTTTAATCTCCACTTGATAAAGCAGGGGACTTGGTTTTAAATTCAAAATGCATCACCTCCTACAGTACCATTGTCCTTTGGTAATGAAGTAGAAATGACAGTCAAAATATTCTTAAATCACTGAATTGAGACAAGAGCCTGCAAACTTCAGACTAAGGGCAAGAAATCTAACAACTGAGCCAGAGTATAAGAATGCTACAATATATGTTAATGATTCATTTCAAACCTTTAACATTGATGACTACACACTGTGCTTATATTAGTGGTATGACAAATATGGTTTGTTCTGCAATAACAGGTGCAGTCACAGATGTTTCCGTAGGTCTGTGATCATTTACAGACTTTAATCTTCCACAGTGACATTGCATCGTGGAACATCCCTACAGTCACAGTTCTGTTCAAGTACGCATTGCTTGCAGGAGTCATCCTTACCGGCCCTGCTGAAAAATGTACAGCTTATTGACAAAAGAATCATGAGATTTACTGGATTAATGTGTTTTACAGCAAACAATATTAATCTGACTTCTTTGATGTCATGCGTTTTTCTTTGTTGTATCAATTGCTCTTACTTTAATCCAGCAAGCTTGCAGCAATGCTGCTTGTGGATAGATCTCATGCATCGTGCACAGAAACTCATTTTCATAGAACATAGAACATTACAGTATGGTAGAGCCCCTTCGGCCCACACTATTGTGCTGACCCTTTAACCTTTTCTAACAGTAATTTAACCATTCCCTTCTTCATAACCCTTCATTTTTCTATCATACATGTGCCTATCTAAGTGTTTCTTAAATGCCCCAATGTATTTGCCTCTACTGCCACCCCTGGCAGGGTGTTGCTCGCACTCTCCACTCTCTGTGTAAAAAAAAACTTATCTTTAAAATCCCCCCTATACTTTGCTGCAATCGTCTTAAAATTATAGCTCCCGGTATTAGCCATTTCCACCTCAGGGAAAATGCCTCTGGTTATCCCCTAGATCTATGCCCCCTATCATCTTGTACATCTCTATCAAGTCACCTCTCATCTCCTTTCGCTCCAAAGAATGATGAGATAACCCATAAGAGAGGATAGAAGGAATTAGGAATCAAAGTGAAGCACTGTCAGAAAGTGGCAGCTCAAACAAAAATAAATTGGAACAACAGAAACAAATTAAGAGGAGTAGTCATTTAAACAATCATTAAGAACATTTTTTAAAGTAACATGAGAAGATTTTGTAACCCATTTGTAGTTGGAGATTGCTGTGTTGGTTCTTGGGAAGACTAATTAGCAAACTGAGTATGGAAAATCAATGAACGTTTTTGATCAGTAAAGCAAAGAACTGACAGCTACAGTCAAGATAAGTGAAACAGCATTCTTTAAGCTTTCGGCTATACATATTGGTTTGAGAGTTACTTGTTGCCACAGAGTATGCAATGTCAATGTGTTATGAATTCTTTAATCATAGGTTGATGCTGTACACAACACAGTGTGTCCTTGGTTCAAAAACAAAGACATCTAAGACAACTGGACATCAGGTCCTGCCTGAATGTAACGTGAAACACACTCAAACACACACACATGCACACAAGTATACTCTGTCCACATAAACACTTCTTCAATCCTCTTGCTCAGCCCTCTCCATCTAAGCCCACCTACTTCCTTTACACTAACTTACCTAATCCTCCTTCCCTTCTCAGCCCCCTCAAATACTTCCCTCCCTCCCTGTACATCCCATTCAGTACCACCTCCCTTCTTTATACTAAACTGCTCCCTCCATTCCTCATTTCCCCCTGCCCTGATCTTCCCTGATACACCTTTCCCCTCTGTATTCCCTCCCAACGATGTTTTTCTCTAATTCCCTCCTGTCAATGTCCTCCCCCAAACCCTTCTCAATGTTGTTTTCTCTCTTGCCCACTCCAATCCACCACTCTACCCTAACTCTGTCACAGCCTATGGGTGGAGGCCTTAGATCTTGGAGGCCATGAAGGGTGAGGTAATTGATGTGGGTCAGGTATTAGCAATAATCTGGTCTGCTCTGTGCTGGGGGGGGGGGGGGGGGCGGAGAGAATAAAACAGAATTATCACATAAAAACTTGCATACTTGCTTAGAAGTCTTATACATCCTTCAGACTTCAGATGACATCTACATGCCTGCATTAGAGGGTATGAGCTACAAGGGGCATTTGGACAAACATTGGTTGTATTCTCTGGAGTAACAGAGGTAGGGTGGGACCCGATAGAAATTATAAAATTATGAGTGGCATGGATTGTGTAAACAGTCAGAGTAGGAATATTTAAGTGCTAGAGGGTGTGTATTAAGGGTGAGAGAGGAAAGCATATTTCTGTTTATTTATTTAAAGATGCAGCACGGTACTAGGCCCAAAAGGCCCACCAGATGTGTGGAGCAAGATAATGCACAGGGAGTGGTGGGTGCCTGGAACAGATGTGATAGTGACACTTAAGCGGTTTTTAGACTCATGATTATGCAGGGAAAGGAGGAATTTGGATTGTGCAGACTGAAGAGATGCAGCTTAATTCAGAATCATGTTTGGCACAGACATCATGGGCTTAAGGGCCTGTTCCTGTGCTGTACTTTACACTACATTCCCATAATCAATCATTTCACTTGTTGATGAATCACATTGACCCCATCCTGATCTACCGTCGGAGTTTATTTGGCTCAGGTTCAGACTATATTCCTTTGGAGTGTTCATGTAATGCTGTCGGATCAGTGTTGAGGCTTAGATTAAATCAACCCTCCCCTGGCAACAAAGAAAACTCCGTCTCTCCATCAAGAAGTGCTAAATGAAAAAAAGAACAGAAACTGGTATTGAATGCCAAGCTGTTTCCTTGAAAATGAGTCATAATTATTAAAATTAGCATTAAGAGTGAAGATGTTGTCTATCATAATAAGATTGATTCAAAATACTTGCATCCTGCCTCCCCTAAAAGCCTCTGGTAATTGCAAAACGGAAATTAAAGGTTTATTTAAATAAACACAGAATGATCAGAGGTGCAGCGAGAAAGAGTTTCTGCTGCACCATTTCTGAGATTAACCACTTCCCAAGGGGTTTTATGGTACATAGTTCCTAAAATCGCAAAAAAAAAGAATTAAAAAGCCAACCAAAATGTGGTCAATTCTGACCATTGTGAAGAAATAGCTTCGGTTCTGAATTACTGGTTGATCTTTTGAACTCTGCCCTCCCCAAAAGAAAATTGCAACTGCTCACGTGTATCACACACTTACAGGCAAGACTTTAGAGAAGCGGAGATGCTGTTTACGAAGGCTGTCGAGTTAAATCAGTAACTGCAAACATGGTGCTCCTTTTCAGTGAGTGATAAAGTCCATGAAGGCCTCAGCACAGGGGTGAATAGTTGAAGGAAGGATCATCCTCTGAGAGAAAGCCCCAGAAAAGGAATTTAAAAACAGGACAGCCACTCACCACCCTTTCATCCCTCACACTTCCTCCGTCATTCATCACGATCACAGTTAACAAGGGGTGTCAACTAAATATACACCCAGTGGCCACATTATTGGATTAAACCGGCTCATTAATGCAAATATCTAATCAGCCAATCATGTGGCAGAAACTCAATAAAAAGCCTACAGACATGGTAGAGAGGTTCAGTTATTGTTCAGGGCAAACATCAGAATGGGGAAAGAATGTGATTTGTGACTTTGACTGTGGAATGATTGTTGTTGCCGGACCGGGTGATTAGAGCACTTCATGTTTAACATGGTGCAACCAAATATGTGTGACAGCTTACTGGTAAATCATAAGGCAAGTGAATTGACTAAAAACAATTATTTATAACATCTTTCATGAAGAAAATTGTGGTGAACTATCGCCGCAGACTGTGAGGAGGCAGGCGAAGGGGAGGCTGGTTGGGGGGGGGGGGGGGGGTTGAGCAGTGTTGGGCATTACACAGGTGCAACATGTTTGAGCTGCGGACAGAGACAGAGATCGTATCGCTTATGGAGGTGGACTGAACGACTTGGAGAGGAGTCGATGCCGGAGACTTTTGACGTCCATCCACCTAACCTGGGTGTGAAGTTGGATCGGTCCAAGCACTGGGTCGATTTGGTGAGGTGGAGAACGGCTTCAGGCCGGGAGAGCCAGGCGTATTGGGGAGCTGGGATTAGAGTCCTAGAACGTGGAACTACTCAGTGTTTGGACAATTTAAATGCCGGCACAGATAGACTGGAAGCTCCAGTGTTGGGTACAGAGGCAAGGGTCAGGCTGATTTTGCTCACTGCCCTGTGAGTGTTCATTCCTTTCTTCACAGCACCGAGGCTGTGATCTGATTTGGCTGTTATGTGTTTCTGACCTGCAGATGTGAAACCTGGGGACTGAGGCTTGGCTTGGGTTTACTCCAGCTGCTCCAGAAGCAGATCAGGGACTCGGTCTGGTTCAGGATGCTGGTGGCTTGCTTCTATTGTTTGCACAGTGCATTTTTTTCTCTCTTTCTCTGCACAGTGGTGTTTGGTCTTTTTCAAAATTAGGCTATTTGAGTTTCTTGCTTTGTGGCTGCCTATAATCAAACACATTTCAAGGTGTGTGATTTATACATTCTTTGATAATAAATGTGCTTTGAATCTTTGAATCATAAACTCACACACAACAGTCTCTAGAGTTTATAGTGAATTGTGTGATGAACAAAGAACATACAGTGAGCAGCAGTTCTGTGAAAGTGTCTTGTCGGAGAGGTCGGAGGAGAATGACCAGACTGGTTCAAGCTGACAGGAAGGCAACAGTAATTCAAATAACCACACACTACAATAGTAGTGTACAGAACACACAACATGTCGAAACTTGAAGTGGATAGGCTACAGCAGCAGAAGACCATGAACATACAGAAATACATTCAGTGGCCACTTTTTTACATACGTCCTGTAGCCAATAAAGTGGGGGACTGAGTGAAAATTGGAGACACAAGAGACTGCAGATTCTGGAATTTGGAGCAATAAAGAAGAAGGTGGAGGAACTCAGCAGATCAGACAGCCTCTGGAGGAAAATGGACTCTTGGCATTTCAGGTTCAAAACCATTCATCTGGAACCAGCTTTAAAATTTAAAATGTGATCAAAGTCGGAATAGATCAGCCACATTTTTGACAGATGATTCAGCTATAATGCAATAGTTACATTTCTCAGAAACTTCACATTATAGAGTCGAGTCAATGCAGCCCATATAAGGCAAAAACTGTTCTCTAATCCATTGATCACTTTGTAACCAATTTTCATCATGGAAACATGCATTATAGCATCTTATACTATAACATAAGAAATAGGAGCAGGAATTGGCCATCCGGTCCATCGCGCCTGCCCCGGCATTCAATAAGATCATGGCTGATCTGGCTGTAGACCCAGCTCCACCTAATTGTCTTTTCCCTATAACTCTTAATTTCCTTGCTATGTAAAGATCTATCTAACTGTCTTCAATGTATTTAATGAGGTAGCCTCTACTGCAGGTGTTTCCAACCTGTGGTCCACGGACCCCATGTTTAATGATAGAGGTCCATGGCTTAAAAAAACGTTTGGGAACCCATACTCTACTACTTCCCTGGGCACATATTTCCACAGATTCACTACTCTACAAAGTGTTGATTATGGTCATTTGACCTCACTAAGGCTCCAATATTCATTGTCCCCTTAGAATTCAGCATTTACCATATGGTTACGCTCTTGTGTTTCTAAGCGTTTATTAGGGAAGTCAACTAATGCAGGAAACAAGCTGCTGTTAACTAAAAAGTTGAGAATTTGCGATAGGAACTGGGAAGTATGCTGATGGAAGATGAGTGAAAATTTCTTGATTAGATTTGACTCCTGGGACTAATCCATCTTCTAAAGTGATCAAGTTTCTTTTAACCTGTCACATGTTGATTCTTTAGTTCTGTCACATAGTTCTTCAGTTCTGTCTCATAGTTCTGAATTACTGGAAAGGAACAGGAATCTCTCTTGGGCCAAATTTAGAGTCTCAGCTCCTTTGAAACGGCCACAGCTTCTGTATGCCTGACACCGAGCTCCTGAAACAGATACTGTTACGAGAAGTATATACCATGTGGTCAAAGAAAGAAAAAGATTCAAGGTGGTGCTCAAGGTCACCTGGAGGAATGCAGTATCCCCACTAACTCCTACAAATTAATAATGACTCAGGGAAGAGTAAGTGTATTCAGGAGTCTCAAAAGACTGCAGATGCTGTAATCTGGACTAACAGACAAAATGTCAGAGGAACGCAACGGGTCAGGCAGCATCCACAGAGGGAAATGGACAGTCAATCTTTCAGGTCAAAACCCTTCATCTGGACTGGAGGAAAGCTGCTTCAAAATGGGCATACCTTGAAGAGACCTTCCAGTGAAATACTACAATGGATATGCAGGAAGATTTGCATTCACTCTGGCATTCTGGGTTCCAAGATGTCCATTGAGATCAATGTGGAATTGCAAACTCTTCCCTAGATGGGACAGGCATTCGAAGGCTTTCAACTTGAAATATCAACAGTTCATTTCCCTCCACGAATACTGTCTGACCGCTTGAGTTCCTCCAGCATCCTCTAGCATCTCAAAGGTTGTTCTAGGTGCATTCAGGGATGGTATTGAGAACTTCAACTCTATGCATCAGGAGCATACGGAAGCTCATGTAAGTGGACCACCCACAAACTCCACACCCTCCAAGCTATAAGAGCAACTGCCTGTCCCCTAGGATGTCAAAGATGAAGAGGGCCTGAAACTGCTTCTCTTTCCATAGGTGATGCTTGTCCTCCTAAGATTTTCCAGCAGTTTTTATTTTTATCTAGGAGTTGGATTGCACTTGTTGGGTGCTTACGGAAGACCAAATGGAAGTAATTAACTTTATCAGGTACTTGAGAGAGTAAAGAGTGAAGAAACCAGTTGAAATCAAACTCAGGACAATTAGCAGAAGTATGGAGCAGAGGAGTTAGGACATCAGCAGGTCAGACAGCATCTATGGAGAGGAACAAAGAGCTGACATTTCAGGCCGAGACCCATCTTCAAGTCCTGATGAAGGTTCTTGGCCTGAAATGTCGGCTCCATAGAGGCTGCCCGAACTGCTGATTTCCTCCAGCATTTTGTGTGTGTTGATCTGGATTTCCAGCATCTTCAGAATCTCTTGTGTTTGAGATTAGGGCATTCTTGTTTTTTTTTTGGAGGGGGAGGTAGGGAATGGAGGAATATGGGGAGAAGCACATGTGATCACTGTAAATGATGAGCTAACGAGCTTCCTTCTGCATTATAGAACTCCATAAAGAGAAAAATAGATTTGTTCAGATATGATCAAATGGCTGTGAAAGTTTGCGGACAGTCTTTCTCTTGACAAGCAAAGTCTTTTGAAAAGAATGAGGCCCATTGCCAACTTTAAATTGAGGGAGGAAATCACAGTTACAAAAGATAACATCTTGAGAAAAGTATACCCAAGTTCAGACATAGTGCTGGCAAATAGGTGCACTGCTGCAAGAAAGCAACATCCATCATCAAAGACCCCCACTATGCAGACCATGGCCTCTTCTCACATCTACCATCAGGAAGGATTTGCAGAAGCCTTCAGTCCCACACCACCAGGTTCAGGAACAGTTATTACCCTATAACCATCAGGCCCCCGAACTGGTTTAAATAACCACTCTTATCTGATTCTGTGATCTACAGACTCATTATTAAGGGCTGTTTGTAATTCATGTTCTGAGTATTTTTCACTTGCAGTTTGTCTTTTGCACATTGATTGTCAGTCCTCATCCGTTTACATATAGTTTTTCATAACTTCTACTGTATTGCTTTTTTTCTGTAACTTTTTTTCCTGTAATTAATCTTGTGGCAGTATATGGTAACATACATGCACTTTGATAGTAGAATATCTTTGAACTTTGAGGTTACTTGATTTCACATTCAATACTGTGCATTAGGCACCAATGTAGGCACAAAGATTTGAACTCCTATTGCTGTCCCAAACATCATTCCTCGTGCAGGACAGTCAGAGCCAAATAACACAGATCATTTTTGCAAATCATAGCTGGCCCGTAATTCTTAACTCAGTGATATTTATGTAATTCATACAATAATCAGAATGAGGTTTAATACCACAGGCATGTTGTGAAATTTGATCACTTAGTGGCAGCAGTACAATGCAATATATGATAAATATAGAAAAAATAAATGAATTACTGTAAGTATATGTATATATATTAAATAGTTAAATTAAAAATAGTAGTGCAAAAATAGAAATAATAAAAAAAGTGAAGTGTTGTTCATGGGTTCAATGTCCATTTAGAAATCATATGGAGGATTGGTTTGTGTTCCCTTGTATTGCCCTTTCTGAAATCCACAATCAGCTCTTTGGTCCTACTGACATTGAGTGCCAGGTTGTTGTTGCGACACCACTCAATTAGCTGTTTATCTTGCTCCCGTAGGCCCTCTGGTCTCCATCTCTGATTCTGCCAATGACGGTAGTATCATCAGCAAATTTATAGATGGCATTTAAGCCATACCTAGCCACACCATCATGGATATAGAGAGATTAGAGCTATGAGCTAAGCACACATCCCTGAGGTGCACCAGTGTTGATCATCAGCAAGGAAGAAATGTTATTACTAATCCGCACCGTGTGGTATTTCGGTTAGGAAGTCAAGGATCCAGTTGCAGAAGGAGGTGCAGAGGCCCAGGTCCTGTAGCTTTTCGATCAGGACTGAAGGAATGATGGTGCTAAACGTTGAGCTATGGTAAATGTACAGCATCCTGACATAGGTGTTTGTATTGTCCAGGTGATCTAAGGCCTCGTGAAAAGCAATTGAGATTATGTCTCAATGTCTACTGTGGCGATAGACAAATTGCTAAGGCAGCAGTTGATTCTAGCTATGACCAACCTCTCAAAGCATTTCATCACCATAGATGTGAGTGCGACTAGACAATAGTCATTGCGGCAGCTCACTCGCGCTACTTTTCTTGGGCACTGGTATAATTGTTGCTCTTTTGAAGCTTCCTACCACAGTAGCGAGAGATTAAGAATGACTTTGAGAACACCCATGAGTTGTTTGGCCAAACTTGTTTGGCACAAGTTTTCAGAAATTCTATCGATGTGTGGTGGAGAGTATATTGACTAGCTGCATCACAGCGTGGTATGGAAACACCAACGTCCTTGAATGAAAAATCCTACAAAAAGTAGTGGATTTGGCCCAGGACATAATGGGTAAAGCCTTCACCATCATTGAGCACATTGACATGGGATACAGTTGCGAGAAAGCAGCATCCATAATCAAGCACTCCCACCACCTTGGTCACGCTCTCTTCTCTCTGATGTCTTCAGGAAGAAGGTACTCACACTATGAGGTTCAGGAACAGTTCTTATCCCTCAACTGCCAGGCTCCTGAACCAGGGAGAATAACTTCACTCGCCCCATCACTGACTGTTCCCATGACTCATCTTTCAGGACTCTTCATTACATGTTCTCAATATTTATTGCTTGCTTATTTATGTATTTAATATTATTATTTATATTTCTTTTTTCTTTCTTTTGGTATTTATACAGTAAAATTGCCTTTTCCACACTGGTTGTCCACCCTATTGGTGCAGTCTTTCATTGATTCTATTATGGTTATTGGATTTATTGAATATGCCTGCTGGAAATTCAATCTCAGGGTTGTTTATGGTGATATCTATGTACTTTGATAATAAATTTACTTTGAACTTTAAATTTGCATCCAGTTCTGGTTGTTTGGAAAGTTATGAGCTCCCAGAAATGGCGCAGAGGGTATTTACTGGCATTATTCCAAGATCATTAATTTTTGGCTGCCAGATTGAACTGGTGAAACTATGGTTGCACTGTTTAGAGAAAGCAAAATTTAGAGGAGATTTTTTAGAGATATATGAAACCTTGATAGATTTAGATTGGGTAGATTGAGGGATGTTTTTCCCTTCATGAAACCACTGGGACACAGTTTAACTTTTTTTTTGCAAAATGATACAAAAAAAGATGTAGGGATTTTAACTCAGATCTGGAATCCAGCATTGAGCACCTCCTGGAGCGGTGGAAACTATCACTCGTTGTTTTCAAGTCGGAAATGAAGGGGCATGAACTAAAGGGCATAAATTTAAGCTGAGAGGGGGTAAGTTTAAAGGAGATGTGTGGGGCACCTTAATTTTACACATAGTGGGAGATGCCTGAAAAACACTGTAAGGCTAGTAGTAACATCAGACAGACACTACAGTGGTACTTAAAAAGTATGTGAAGATGCAAGGAATGTAGGGATATGGACCATGTGCAGGCAGATTGGTTTAGTATCATTTGGCATCATGGTCAGCGCAGGCAATGGACCAAAACACCTGTTCCAATGCTGCACTGTTCTATTTTCTGTATGAAAAAGGCTGATACACAGGCTGTGGGGAAAGAGCAGGAAGATAATTGGTGGGATTACTCTGGTTCAGGCCAACACAGACTTGATAGTGTGAATGGCCTCTTCCTGTGCCATAAGAATTCTGTGATTCTATGAAATATGTCTGACAGGGATATGGATCTGCAGCTTACTGAATATCCAGCCTCACTTCCCCTGGGGAAACACTTTCTTCCAATAATAACTCTGCATGTGTCCAGAAATCAGGCATTCTTTTTCACTCCAGCTTCCCAGATGCACTTTCTACTAGAACTGGACGCAGTATTCTAACTGCAGCCTAACTAATATTTTAGTGCAACATCCTGGCTTTAGTAATCTCTTAATAAAGCTAAGGATGCCTTCATTTTCTAACAGCCTTCCCAACCTTAACAAACTTGCCACAACATCTCAAATATGGTTCATATCCTGCTTCTCTGAAGTCAGTTGAGCAATCAGAAACCATCTTTGCACAGACGCAAGAGATTCTGCTGATGCTGGAAATCCAGAGCAAAGCACAAAATTATAGAGGAATTCAGCAGGTCAGGCAGCATCTATGGAGCCGAATAAACAGGTGATGTTGACTGTTCATTCTGTCCGTAGATGCTGCCTGACCTGCTGAGTTCCTCCAGCACTTCCTGTGTTGCTCTCTTTGCAAAGAACAGGTCCATCAAAGAGCAATACAAATAAATCAATTCCCCAACCATTTCCATTTTTTCTCAGTACAATTTACTGTGGTAATTCTATTTCTTGTTAACCCTGTCGGACAGCGAGCTTACTTTTTAAAAAACTGATGATTTCTCTGGTGGTAATCATCTCTTAGAGTTTGTTAGGATTATTCTGCATGCCATTACCTGACTTGTATAGAAAGTTAAGAACAGGAAACCTCAATGTAACAAGGTACATAGGGTTCTGCACAATTTGTGACTTGCATTTTGCATCAAAGCTATAATTAGCAAATTCAGTTGAACTTTCTGGTGCCTCAGTCCCTCCATTTATTTCCTTTCTGATATTATCCTTCATAGCTTTTCAGATTGGATTTAAACAATGCAACGAGATACGAGTTGCTTCGTGTTAAAAGAAGATCTTAATGGAGAGATCCCTTTGGAAATCAAACTTCAGGACTGACAGGAAAAGCTTTTCTGTCCTTTTTTAAACTAAATTCTGCATATTCACGTAATATAACGTAATAAATCAAATTCAGTTTTGGTAGTAAGCAATCTCTCAACCTGCTGGTGTTCTTTGGACTCAGAGTATTAAATAGTACAGAAGAGGAACAGGCCCTTGGGCTCTCAATGTTGTGCTGAACTAATTAAGCTAATGATGCCTAATTAAACTAATCTCTTCTGCCTACACATGGTCCATATCCCTCCATTATCTTCATATTCATATTCCTTCCTAAGAGTCCCTTAATCGTAGCTGCCTCAACCATCACACCTGGCAGCACATTCCAAGCATTCACCACTCTTTGTGTAAAAAAAACTTATCCCACATGCCTTTGAAATTTTCCCTTCTCACCTGAAATGCTTGTCCTGCATATTAGACATTTCGATCCTTCTTATAGTGAAGGTACATGTCTACCATGCTATTGGATAGGAAGTTCCATGATTTTGATCCAGCAATGCAATGTGCTTTTGACTCAGATGTCCAAGACTGGCAGGGAAATAGACAGATGATTGTGAGCCCCTTGTGCCTGCTACTCCTGTGCTTCAAGGTAGTTAAAGCTGTGGATTTGGCAGACATTGCTACAGAAGCAATGGCAAGTTGCTCAAACATATCTGTTGGGTGTCACGCACGGCTTGCTACTGGTGGAGGGACAGTGGAGAATTTGCGAGCCTGTCAAGCAGGTCACCTTCAGAGTTCCCTCTAATTTAATGACCAGCATGTGCAGAAGTCTTGTGCTGTGCAGTTTTTTGCCCAGTGACAACATGTGCGCACTGAACTAAACCTATTCTAAGCATAATCAGCCATTCCACTATAAATGAACTAGCAGTTCTTTTGCACTTCACCCTCTTTGGTTCTTTGAAATTTGACAAAGTGAATCAATTATTTCTTCAACAAAAACAGTATAAATAAGCTAATTATAGGCTAACATCAGGTAACTGACAAAAGGGTGTGATGAAAGGACATGAGCACGAATAATATTGTTGGCCATCATTTCTTTTTTTGAGCAACCTTAATGTTAATGCCCAGAATTGCAAGTGCAAGCCGCATTTTTATAACTTTAAGGATGGTACAAAACTTGGCAGTGTTGTGCACCATAAACAGAAGTGACAGGTTGCAGTATGATATGCAGCACACTGGTTGAATGGGCAGAAGAATGGTAGATGATGCTTCTTGCAGAGAAGTGTGAGAAGACTGAAGCGAAGCTATATATTTAGCCTGCCTGTTACGCCACTAGCATTTAGAGCGGTAATGAAGGTCCTCCATCTCTGGCAGTGTTCAGGGATTCTTCCTTCGTCATATCAGTAGCTTCCTCTCGGTTTTCACTGCTGTCCATCATCCAAATCCCAGGTGGAGACTCAGGAATACCATCACACTCAGATGTAGAATGATTCTTTATTGCTGTTTCTGTAACGGTTTTGTTTTATCAGAATCAGGTTTATTATCACTGGCATGTGTTGTGAAATTTGTTAACTTAGCAGCAGCAGTTTAATGCAATACATAATTTCTTCTATACATAATATAGAAGAAAAATAAATAAAAGTAAATAAGTAATTAGAGTATGTATATTGAATAGATTAAAAATCGTGCAAAAACAGAAATAATATATATTAAAATAGTGAGGTACTGTTCATGGGTTCAATGTCCATTTAGGAATCTGATGGCAGAGAGGAAGAAGCTGTTCCTGAATCGCTGAATGTGTGTTTTCAGGCTTCTGTATCACCTACCTGTTGGTAACAGTGAGAAAAGGGCATGTCCTGGGTGCTGGGGGGTCATTAATAATGGATGCTGCCTTCCTGAGACAACTCTTCTTGAAGATGTCCTGGGTACTTTGTAGGCCAGTGTCCAAGATGGAATTGATTAAATTTACAACCTTCTGCAGCTTCTTTCAATCCTGTGCAGCAGCCAGCACCCCTCCCATACCAGACAGTGATGTAGCCTCTCAGAATGCTCTCCACGGTACATCTGTAAAAGTTTTTGAATGTTTTTGTTGACATACCAAATCTCTTCAAACTCCTAATGAAGTATAGTCAGGGTTGTTAGCCCTGGGCTGAATCCCCTCCAAACCTGAAGGACCAGTATATCACTCTTAGTCTGCCCTCTACCCTTTGACCTGGTTGACGTGGGTGTGACCCTACCAAGAGCCAAAGCATGATGTCCTGACTCCGGCCAACATACTGTAGCTCTCTGGGTCATTGAGGCACACAGGCCTCTAAACCACAATGAGGTTGTGGTCCTCTTGGAGAAGAGGCAATGTATAATAAAGGATAATGGGATGAAGAAGCAAACGATCCTGGAAAGATGTGTGCATAAGTTATTTGGATGTGGCAGGATATGTTGAGAAAGTGATTAATACAGTATATTGAATTTTGGCTTTATTAATAGAGTATAAAATCAGAGATGTAACACTGAGCATTTAAAAAGAAATTATCTAGCCTTAACTGGAGTATTATGTTTAGTTCTTGTCACCACATTATCTTTCTATTATTGGTAAATCATCCAGTTACTGAGATTTTACCAATAGTTGCAATTAATGGGCATGCAACTGATTCTGAGGAGATTGATTAACTCAGTGAAAAGGGGCAGATGAACAAATCCACAACATGTAAAAAGTGCAAGCAGTTTGAAAGTGCATTTATTGTTCATCAATCATGTTATTACTGAATGTCATTGCCTGTTTAGTCCTCTGCATTTCCAATTACTCCCAGTAACCTTTCACCCCATTGTTTATCAAGAAATCTATCTACCTTTGCTTCTAAACATTCACCTGCTTTGTTTCCACTCCCTCTGAGGAAAAGAACTGCAAAGAATCATGACTGTAGAAAAAAAACACCTCTTTGCCTAAAATAGATAACATCATATTTTTTAACAATGACCCTTGGTTGTAGATTCTCTCCACAAGAGGAAGCTGAGAGTTGACGCCCAATGTTTTCTTTAATAACTGAAGATATCTCTATCTGCCAGCCAGTGAAGACAGAAAGAACACACCCAAATTAACCCTGTGTTAATTCTAAATATCTTCATAGAGAGACAGAGAAACTGGTATAAGCCATTTCCCGTATTATGCGTGACATGGTAAATGAAGGAAGTATAAATATTTATAAATGATCTCAACTCACCAAAAATGAAAACATCAAGCCTACTGAATCATCTTGCAGGCAATGACACAGAGTTTAGACTCAGAAACAGGTTATTCAGTCTGTCTCATTTGTACTAGTGTTAATACTTCAGAAAAGCCTCCTCCCATTCCCGATGAAGGGACTGGACCCAAAATGTTGACTGTTGACCCCTTTCCGTAGATGCTGCCTGACCTGCTCAGTTCCTCCAGCATTTTTTTACATGTTACTCCCATTCCCTACCCTTTTGGTCTTTTCTCCCTGACCAGCTTCACTTTAAGTGAATCTCTGCAGTTCACATTAAATGCTCCTTGTACCACACTGCAATGACTCCAAAATTAATAGTTCAGGATCTGAAATCTAATAACAAACAAATAATAGAGTTGGATCCATAAATTTTCAGGTATTGAGTGAGCTTCTTTGTAGAATCTAACCCAATGTTTTGGCTAGGTAACCAGACGATATTAGTCCCAATAATAAGTGGTCATGTCATTTTCCTCTGCCTGAATTTAAGTCAGTGAAGTATTGAAGAACACAGTTAAGCATTTCTATGAGAGTAGAACATGTATTTTTATTTATTAATTTTTTTCAATTACTTTGAAGCTAATTTAAACTGTTACAACTTTAAACTTTAGAAAAGTAATGAAAAAAGACTTAAGTCCAAAGTAATTATTCAAAGTATATTTTGAATAATTGACCCATACGGTTAAAACGTACGTTGTATATTTTGTTACATAAAAATATCATCCATATGTTGTGTCCAAGGGCATTTGATATTTGTAATTTTACACTGAAGGAGATGAGGCAGAGTACTCAGTTGAAGAAGAATTACTGAACTAAAGATCTGGAAACTACATTTTCTCAGCCATCTTAAGTTGTCTTTTATTTTTGGGTCTTACTTCCCTACCCGAACATCAAGCATGCACTGAAAATGTGGCAGCAAGATGATGTACCCCTCCCCAAATAATCATTAAATTTATGTATCTGTGCATGATAATCTATCTAGAACAATAGCGGTCAAATTTAACTTCCTCCAAAGTGCCTGCAACATGTTAATTCAAGATTTGACAGTGTTCAGAAGAAAATAATACTAATTTAAATGAAAAGAATTGTCATTGCACATAAAGGATGAGGTGAATTTTAAAATATTTGTCCTATTAAGTCTCCCTCCTATAATACTCCTCCCACTATATCTCTGTGAAGGTTTACTATCTTAGCAACAAGGATATCCATGTGACATACATTGCCATTAGGACATGGCTTTGAATAATGCACAGCCTAGAACAATTACACAAATTGATATGACTTTTGGATAGATGAGGTTGCAGTTACAGTATATACAATGCCTGTTACTTATATACAAATATTTGAATGGAACAGCATATGTCAACAATAAAGCAAGCCATTTCCATCTCCCATCAAATACTTCCATGGAAAGTCAATGTTCATGTAGTTGAAAGAGGAATGCTGCCTAGGCAACCATGAAGAATTGTTCCCAGAGGAATTACCATGGGATATGTAAACATCAAGAGTAAAATTTGCATTATTTTCTGGAATTTTCCAAACCACTTCATAGAGTATGTGTGAAGTACTGTTTAAGTCAAAAGTACAAGAAGTAACTTATGCTCCTGTAAATAGCTACAAAGAAATGACTGGTTTTAGATGAGGGATGAATATAGGCAGGTACAATGCCTCAAGTAATGCACCCTGAAGAGAAAGGCAGAGCTGCATTTGAACATTGCATCCAAAAGGCAATACCAGAGTGGGAATGCCAGTGTGAATCTTTGAACAGAGAGTTTGGATGAGTGGTGCAACACACACAAAATGCTGAAGGAACATAGCTGGTCAGGCAGCGTCCATAGAAAAGAGTAAACAGTTGACATTTTGGGCCAAGACCCTTCATCACAACTCATTGTTGAGTGTTGCTTTGATTTCCAGCATCTACAGATCTGCTGTTGTTTGTTGAATGAAGAGTGATTTGGAGGCAAGAGTCCTATCAACTATTTGTGGGATGTTGCTGTGTACAAATTAGCTCTTGTATTTGCTTCATTACAAAAGTCACCTCATTTCAAAGTGCTCTTCATTAGCTGTGAGCATTTTAGGACGTTTGAAAATGGAAGTGTAAGGCAATGATATAAGTACTCTTACCTTATTCTTCAGTAAGTAAAATGCCTAAAATTGTACTTATTTTCAAGTGCAATATAATTTGCAGGAAAATACTTTAAGAAAGCCTCATTAGATTTTACACTTTCCACCAACTATATTAGCAGAGAAACCAACACTGCTCTAATCAGCGATTTCTCCTTCTGGTGAACAAAATTCCCTCCCCCACACCTTCCTCTATTTCCCACTCTAACCTTTTACTTCTTCCCACCTGCATATTACATACCCCTGGGATGCCCCCCACCCCTTCCCTTTCTCCTATTGTCCACTCTCCTCTCATATCTGATTCTTCCTTCTCGGCCCTTGGCCTTTCCCAACCACCTGGCTTCACCTATTACCTTCCAACTTGTCCTCCTTCCCCTTTCCCCACCTTTTTATTCAGGCATCTCCCCCCTCCCTCTCTGTCCTGAAGAAGGGTCTTGGCCCGAAACATCTGCTGTTTACTTTGTTCCCCGTAGATTTTGCCTGGAGTGCTGAGTTCCTCCACCATTTTGTGTGTGCATTGCTTTGGATTTCCAGCATCTGCGGATTTTCTTGTGTTTGTGTTCTGCTCCAATCATGTTTAGAAGGCTGACTGCCATCGGCCGTAATGAACTGTGCCATAATGAATACAGAATTCTAGAAATGCATAGCAGGTCTGATTGCACCGAAAGATAAAGACAGAAAAATCTTCAGGAAGAGGCTAGAAATCAGAATGGTCTTCCTGGTCTCAAGCATTACTTGAGGAATTGTACTGGCTTTTATTTATCCCTCATCTACAACGTAAATACCTGGTCTTCCCACTTTCAGCAACACATAGAGAAGACACCAAGTCCATGGTGTCCACACTCTTTGTGTATGTGGTCCTATGGCTACAGCTCATCCATTTGATGAGGGTTTCAGGCACCAAGTTTCAGTCCCCCACTACACTTAAGATAGAAAAAAGTCTGTCTTCAGCTCTTTTCTAATTATTTTACTAATTACCTTTTACTATGCCTCAAGGTATTAACCTCTCTGTTGAAGGAAATGGCCGCATCTTTTAAATTTTCCTCCATGGTTTTCTGTCTCAGAGAAAATAACCTCCCATGTAACCTCCCATTCCTCATACCTGAAATTCTATAAAGTTTGAAAACACCCTCATTAATCTCCTTGCAGATACCGATGAGTCTGCTGTGCACTTTAAACAAGCAGCACACGCAAAATGCTGGGAGGAACTCAGCAGGCCAGTCAGCACCTATGAGGGAAAAAAAGTACAGTCGACGTTTCGGGCCAAAATCCTTCAGCAGGACTGTGTACATTTTTCTATAGATGCTGCCTGACCTGCTGAAATCCTCTAGCATTTTGTGTGTGTCCAGCATCTGCAGATTTTTTCTTGTTTATGCATTTTAAACATTTAGATAAGGAGAGTACCCTCCAGGGTACTAGAGGATATGTTTTTAAGGTGGGAGGAGGAAAGTTTAAAGGTGACATACAAGAGAAGTTTTTGTACAGAGTAGTAAATGCCTGGACCAGGCTGCCAGGAGTAGCAGTGGAAGTCAGTATGGTAAAGGTGCTTAAGAAACTTTTAGATAGGTGCATGAAAATTAAGGGAATAGAGGGAAATGTACAGGCAGAAGAGGTTTTATTTAATTTCATATCATGTTCCTTACAGACATTGTGGGCCATATGGCTTGAATTTGCATTGTGTGGTTCTGTGTTCTACTTAATGGAAGTGTGTAATAATTTTCATTACTTCCTTTGTCTCACTAGGTAGCTGAGCTTATTGCTCTCACCTCAATGAGGCAGGTGCAATCAGGCAATAGGAAGTGGTGCCCAGCTACTGCAAGCACCTACAACACCTCATTATGTACAAGTGCTTGCAGTGGCTGGGCACCACTTCCTGTTCCCTTCCCCACACACACACACTCACACTCACACTCACACACACACACACACACACACACACACACACACACACACACACACACACACACACACACACACACACACACACACACACACACACACACTCACACTCACACTCACACACACCTCAACACCCAGCCCATTCTTCTCACCTGCCTGTCCTTCCTGTCCCGCCAGCATGTTACGCACTTGTTGGCTTCGAAGTGAACTACCCAGCATCCTGAGGTGTTGGCCATAGGTCAGTAATAGCAACAACATCTCTGATCTCTGAATCTCCTGGAACAGTGCCTCAGAACAGTTAACTGCATTCAAGTTGCTGCATAAGTTCATGCTGTTTGGAAATCACCTTAGAAAAATGTAATGGCTTACATTTCTATAGCCCTTTCCATATCCCTTCTCTAAGTTGCTCCAAAACACTTTATGGGCAATGAAGTTCTTTTAAAGCATCATTCTTGTCATACAGAAAATGCTGTAGCCATCTATCAGCATGAAAACAACATTTATATTAGATTTCATTTGAGATTTTGTGCTCTTGCGGTTTTAATTCATTATAATGGTTTAATAGCTGTTCATTATTTACTTAATTGTTTATGCACGGCACATCAGATGATGTTACATAATAACTAATATCTTGAATGGCCTATATCCTGGGGGTCATATTAATGGGTGACTATCCATTTGGTGTCTGCCTTTCTTTTCCTCTTTTTAACGCTATACTAAATTTAGCTTCCTGGGAACATGCCTCTGCCAAGCTTCTACTCCTTCCGTTTCCCGCTCCCACCTTCTTATTCTGACTTTCTTCCCCCTTCCCTCTCCAGTTCTGATGAAGGGTCTTGGCCTGAACGTCAACAGCTTATTCTCCTCCATAGATGCTGCCTGACCTGCTGAGTTCCTCCAGCATTTGTGTGTGCGTGTGTGTGTGTGTTATTCAACTTTTCCATTACCTGCAGAATCTCTTGTGTGTAAATGGGCTTCATTTTTACAGATGAGCCTAAGTTAAAAGTCAGAATTTAATGTTAAGAAAGGTTCTGGGGATGACTTGCCTCATGGTCTTTGAAGTAGTGCTGTGAGATCCTTGCCGATCACTGCTGACGGTGCAGCACTCCCGCAGTGGTCTTGATGGGTCATTAGAAGTGAGTCATGGCTGGCAGTGTGAGGGTCAGGCAGCAATGGGAGGAAATGATTGAAGCACAGGAGCAGTGGGTGGCAGACCTGAATGACTATTACAATGCGGAGGTCGGAGGCCCGGAGGTGGCCTGCTGTGGGGTTGGAGGCCCGACTGGTTGTGTGGATGAGAGGGTGGGAAAGGGCCTGTTTTATTGTTGTTGTTCTTCGTTTATTATTTGCGTGTTGTTCTGCTGTGGGCATGACAGGTTGGCTCCGGAATGTGTGGTGACACCTGTGGGTGCAGGTGCCCCTCTCACTTCCTTCAGTAGTGTTGGCTGATAATGCAAACAATGCATTTCACTGTATGGTTCAGTATGTGATAAATAAATCTAATCTACCCTCCTGTCAGCCAACAGCGCAGTTACCTACTGTTGAAACGTACCAATGGAGATCATGCATTAGGCAATCAGTTTTGCCCTGCTGTTCATAATGACTTTGACTTGTCAACAGAGAAGGGTGGAGGGATATTCACTTTTATTTACCAGTACTGCACACATGCATTATCAAGGATGTATCTCACCCTAACCATGGACTTTTTACTCTCCTCCTATCTGGTAGGCGCTTCTGGAGCCTCCGCTCCCACACCAGCAGGCTCAGGAAGAGTTTCTTCCCTGAGGCTGTGACCCTGCTGCACCTCACATCACAGCGCTAAGCAGTATTGCACCCATATTGTACTGTTTCAGTAGTTTTATATTTGTGTGCTGTAGCACTTACTTTTTATTCACAGTTATTTTGTAAATAACACTATTCTTTTGCACTTCTGTTTAGATGCTAATTGCATTTCATTGGCTTTGTACCTGTACTCGGCACAATGACAATAAAGTTGAATCAAATCTAATCTAATAGGTAAATGTAAACAACTATCTATATTAAACTTCACCCATTTACTGCTCTCAAGTTCAAGGGGACTAAATGCATATCAGATAGAAATTAAATGTTATTGACCAAGGAAACCCCCCCCCCATGAGTTTTTATGTAAATGGAATATTTACTTACTTAGGTAAATTTGCATTCGTGAACTACTTTGGTCAGATATGAACTCACATCTCTGGATCAGGACTCATGATGCACATCTAGCAGCTTAACTGCTGTACTAACGTGCCCATGACAAGTGGAAATTGCATCACATTTACGTGAGAATTCTTTTCAAAGTGATTTGTCATTGAATAGTTTGCCCTAACCACCTTAAGTCCAGAGAATGGCACAATCAATTGAGGCCGGCATTGGCTTGAAAATACAGTACTCTCTTATCAAGGCTTATGGTCTGTCACTAGAAAAAAACTCAAATCTGGAAGCACTCAGTTGATCAGGCAGCATCCACAAGGACAGAAACAGTTAATGTTTCAAGTCAGAGACACCCATAATCAGAGCTGGAAAGGTAATAAAACAAGATTACTCTATGTTGCTTTGCTGGGTAGAAGGGAAGAGCTAGAGAGAACAGATATAAAGTCTCTGATAAGTTGTCAAGGTTGCAATTGTTTTAAAAATTGGCAGGGAATGACAGAATTGAAACAGAAACAGAAAGTTAAAAGCATATCTGTGGAGAGAAACAAAAGGCATTTGGTAACCTGATAAATTCAGTATTAAGTCCCAAGAGTGATGAATATCCATATAGAGGATGAGGTGCCATTCTTCAAGCTTACTTTGGGAATTGTTGGAGCAATGTAGAAGAGAATAGAAAGAGAAATCATTATAGGAGTGGGAGAAGGAATTGGACTGACAATTGCAAGTAATGGCCCATTTTTGTCTGCAACAGATATGGTGGTGCTTTTCTATTGGAATCTGTTTGTTCTTTTTCACTCCTGCTCACGTCTTTTCTTCAAAGTAACCGACAACTTGGTTCTGTGCCCCATCACAGACAGTCCCTCTGTACTCCTCCCCTTTTCTACTACTTAAAACATGTAACACACACAAAATGGAGGAACTCAGTAGGTTAGGCAATGTCTGTTGAAAGGAATAAACAGACAATGTTTTGGCCTGAGAACAAAAGTTGATTCTTGTTCATAGATGCTGCCTGACTTGCTGATTCCTCCAGCATTTTGTGCATGTTAATCTGAGGATTTCCAGCATCCACAGTATCTTTTGTGTTTATAACTTAAAACATGACAGCTTTTCCCTTTTCAGACTCTGATGAAGAGATTTTGACCTTGAATGTTGATTTTGTTTCTCTTCCCATTAATGCTGCTCAACCCACTGAGAAGCTTCCTGCATTTTTTTTGTTTTGGATTCCGTGCAGTTACGGTAATTTGCTCCATTTACAGTTCTTCATCTGTGAGGCAGCTATGTTGCTATTGAGAAGCCAGCACTCCTACTGATACTGGGTCTTGAGTGTAAATCCTGCAATCTCCACCAGCTGTAGAAATAGATGAGGGTTTTCTTGTGTTGGTTCCAAGTCTCTCATCTCTTTCCTTCCCTACTCAACACCATTCCATGTGTCTGGAGAAAATGGAGACTATAATATGGACCATTTGGCCCACTGAATCTCTGCTGACCATCAACACCAACTTATGCCAAATACAATTTTTTATGCTCTCTATACTCCCTTCAACTTCCACTGATCCTACTGCCCACTACACACTAGGGACAATTTACAATGGCCCTATTAGCCTCCTGTCCCACTAATTTTCGGAAACTAGAGCACCCGGGGGGGGGGGGGGAATCCACTTGGTAATGGAGAACCTGAAAGCTTGAGATGGACAGCATGGAGGTCAGGACGGAATCTGAGTTACTGGCCTGACGAGGCAGAAGCTTCCTCAGCTGCACATTAATACAAAAGTCATCTGGGAAAAATGTAACATTTCCTGGAGCTACAGTTATGACTAGCCAGCTGCTGGTGTAGTGGCATCACCAGTGAATGGTCCCGGGTTTCAATCAGGCTGGCCGCTTGCTCATTTTCCATCTGTGCAGGGTTGAGCATCGAGCTAGCAACTCGGCCTCATTAAAAAAAAACCAGACAAATGCTAAAGATATGGCAAAAAAAAATGCCGCCAGATGCGCCACAAGGCACAAAAATGTCGTGTCTGAACAATGGTGTCATTTTTAAGGTGGTTTTTTTTCTTCGCATAACTGAAGCAACACTACCCAAGCAGTGAGCTTTGCTGTTTGCACACAGATCAGTGTCCATTAATTGCGATAGGCCCAGACCTTGGGAATCAAAGCTACAGCCTCTGGCTGAACTCAGGGTTTCGAGAGTCCCTCTGAAGGCTGAAAGGAGAGGAACAATGGCTGAAGGAGAACACACACAGATATTCCATGCAGAGGCAAATGCATTAATCAGCGTTCACTTATGAGCCAAATTCTGTAACCACTTTATCTTGCGTACACCAATAAACTTTGAGTGTCTCAATGTACTAATAATTGATTATCATGTCATTCATTACCACAAATATAGACGTTAACTTCCTGTTAGTAAAACGTAATGTGCCGCTATGTAATCCTTTATTCGTATCGCTGTTGGAACTTGAGTTGGACGAAGAGCTTTGGTCCTGACTTTCCAGCTTAGCTTGATTGCTGTCTATTATTGCCAGTTCTGAATGGAATATATGTCATTGTTTATGTAGCCCTTTGCAATAGTATTCTGACAATTCATGCCACCACTTTATTTGCTCCAAGCCATATGCCCGCATCACTTTGGAGAGTCTGGTACTAGTTCTGCAGGAGGGAAACAAACAAGGTTACTGTTAACATTTTTCTTATCATTGATTAAATTTTTTAAACAATTTAATGTTTAATTAAAGGGTTACTGTATGACAAGCATCTGATGGCTCAGAAAGGCCTTGATGGAGTAGATGTGGAGAGGATGCTTCCAATAGTGAGAGAGTCTAGGACCACAGGACACAACCTGTACTTCCTTAGAAGGTTGGCGTCATTCAATGTTTGTAGTGAGATGCTGAAGATGTTCTATAGGTCAGTTGTGGAGAGCGCCCTCTTCTTTGTGGTGGCGTGTTGGGGAGGCAGCATTAAGAAGAGGGACACCTCACGTCTTAATAAGCTGGTAAGGAAGGCGGGCTCTATCGTGGGCAAAGTACTGGAGAGTATAACATCGGTAGCAGAGCGAAGGGCGCTGAGTAGGCTACGGTCAATTATGGAAAACCCTGAACATCCTCTACATAGCACCATCCAGAGACAGAGAAGCAGTTTCAGCGACAGGTTGCTATCGATGCAATGCTCCTCAGACAGGATGAAGAGATCAATACTCCCCAATGCCATTCGGCTTTTCAATTCAACCGCCAGGAGTAAGATATGTTAAAGTGCCGGGGTTAGGACTCAATGTATTTAAGTAAACTACTTAAGAACTTTTTAAAAGCTATTATTAATGCTTTTTGAGAGGGTGATTTTAGATGCATATCATATTTTTACTGAGTTAAGTATTGTATGTAATTAGTTTTGCTACAATAAGTGTATGGGACATTGGAAAAAATGTTGAATTTCCCCATGGGGATGAATAAAGTATCTATCTATCTATCTATCTATCTATCCTTTAAAACAGAGATGAGGATGAATTTTTTGCTAGAGGGTGGTAAATCTTTAGAATTCTTTGCCTCAGACAGCTGTGGAGGCCAAGTCATTGGGAATATTTAAAGAGGAGGTTGATAGGTTCTCGATTAGTAAGGGTGTCAAAGGTTGCCAGGAAAAGGCAGGATAATGGGGTTGAGGGGGATGATAAATCAGTCATAATTGAATGGTGGAGCCTACTTGACAGGCTTAGTGGCCTAATTCTGCACCTACACCTATTGCTTTATGAATATAAGATATCCAATTCAAAACCACATAGGATGGTGCGGTGTTTACCCCTGTGGCTTGTGTAGATTTGTTGTTTGGTATACTAATTGGGAGCATTTTGGCCTGGCCTTCATCTCTAAATCAGAATGTTGTGGTTTCAAATGCTGTTGCAGATACCCAAACACAAAAAGCCTGGGCTGACACACCAGCGAGGCTCTGAGGGACTGCTGCCAACATTGGAGACGGTGTCTTTGAAAGACACATTAAATCAGTACTCAGGTGGAGGTAGAAGGTCCCATGACACAAAGGGGTTAGCCCAAGAGATTTGTTCCCAGTTGACACCATTTAAAAATAATGAACATTTATCACATGGTTTGTGCGGATCTACAATATTTGTTAGACCATAAGACATAGGAGCAGAAATTGGCCATTTGGCTCATCACGTCTGCTCCAGCAAGTATTGCCAAGCCAACATTGCATGAAGTACTTCATTGGCTTGCAGCACTTTGAAATGGTAAGAGGCTATGAAGGGGAATGAGAGCTGGGTAAGGGCGCTTTGGAAATGCAAGTCTTCTATCTTTTTAAATTTAGTTCTTCTGATGTGCAGCTTCTATTCTCATTCCATTCCTTTTTACCCTTGTCAGAGGCACCAGTATTTCCAAATGTGAATGATGGCACTCATGTGGTAATAGGATGAGGCATTGTACCTCCATGAGCCAGAGGTCTTGTTTGATGGTTGCAAAGCTTTTTAGAAAAAGAAAAAAAAAAGTCATGGAAAGGCTGTGAAGAGTTTTTAAAAAAGGAAATCTGTTTCTGCTTCTCCATTCATAGGTTAGGAAACCAAGTGCTGGGGATTGAATTGAATTGACTTCATTTCTTACATTCCTCACATGCATGAACAGTAAAAATCTTTACGTTACGTCTCTGTCTAAATGTGCAATTTATAGTCATTTGTAATAAATAATATGTACAACAGGACAGTCAATATAACATAGAAATAGAATTGTATCAGTGTGAATTAATCAGTCTGATGGCCTGGTGGAAGAAGCTGTCCCGGAGTTGGCCCTGGCTTTTCCGTTTCCCGGATGGTAGCAGCTGGAACAATTTATGGTTAAGGTGACTCGGTTCCCCAATGAGCCTTCAGGCCCTTTTTACGCACCTGCCTCTGTAAATGTCCTGAATAGTGGGAAGTTCACATTTACAGATGCGCTGGGCGGTCCGCACCACTCTCTGCAGAGGGTGGGATCCAAATCCTGAACTCGAGGATAACAATGATTCCCATTTAAATTGGGTACTAAACATATTAAAATTCTAAGTATTACAAATGGATAATATCAAACGTAATTTGACATCTAGCTACAATGGGAGAAATATGGGCTGATGATCAGACATTTATTCACACTTGTTGCCCAGCGTGATCATAGTGAGTTGAATGGGCTCCTATGCTATAAATTCCTATCATTTTGTAAGTTTGATCAATCAGTTGATTTTAGAAGAAAAGCAATATTCCCACTGGTTCAAGCAGCAATAAAATAATCAGCCTAAAACCTAGATGGGAATGAATTATGAAGGCTGAATAAGGAGAAGTGTTTCAGATGCAGCAAGTTGTTATGAACTAGGAAGCCCTTTGGAAATCGTCCACTTGGTAATTTGCCTTGTTTAGAAACCAACAAAAAAGCATTGCTTCTAATAACCATCAGTAATTAATATTTACGGTGGATGTCTGAACCTCTGGAGCTACAAATATATAATTTATTTAAAACATATGAGAGTTGTGCTTCTTCATTCGCCTTGCCAAAGATCGCAGATGATGATTTGCACAATTGAAATTTTTTCTGTGCTGAAGACCTATGTGCCTGACTTTAGCTTAACAGGAAGTGGTTGTTTTGGACTATCACCCTGTGAGATGGCATTCAACCTATTAAGAGACTTAAATTCAAGCAATGGGACAAGTTCTTTTACAAAGATTCCATTTGGTGATCATGTTGAAAATATTTTTTTTTAATTTATATGCAATTTCCAGCTACCTTTCTGCGGCATTTGGTACACTTTCGAATTATAATTGAAAGATTGTTGACTGTTTTCTCCATGAAGTTTGTCAAGGGGGTGGATACTTCTACAACTGGCCATCAACAATTATATGCAGGAAAACATTTGCAGAGTGAATCAAAATCCCAGCATCCATTCAATTCCTTCAATTATTCTAATCCTAGTCCTGCAGCCCTCCAAGATCTGTATACTCTTTCAGTTCAGATGTTTTTCCTATTGCAGCTTTTCCTCACCACCAGTCCAACTTCTATCACTCCCCCACCCTCACCCACAGTCCCTTCCAAACTCTGAAACCCCTCCTTTAACCTCTGGCCTTACCTTTACTCCCTTTAAAACACAATTTGTAACTTGGGTCTTGAATAAATATCTGATCATCAGCTCATATTTCTCCCATTGTGGCTAGATGTCAATTTTATGTTTGATGTCACTCATTTGAAGTACTTAAGAAAGAAGAAGTTGTTCAGTACCCAGTTGAAATGGGAATCATAGTCCTCTTGAGTTCAAGTGATTTAGAAATGCTTGCATTATTCAAGAAATGCACAGATGTGGTGTGCACTAGTTAGTATGCAACCCCTAATCTTCTTTGCAAAGCTTGTAGCTGTTAACCACAGCACTGTTGACTGCCCAGGTATGCACACAGTCTGGGTGAAGTGTTTTAATCTTTCTGCTCAAGGCTGGATTTTGGGTGTTTTGGCACCTTAAAGAATCTTCAAGTACAATACCATTTAAATGCTTCTAATTGACTCAGCTTTCCTACCTACACAAAAAAAGAACATTTCTTACTCCTCTCTTTAGAAGGTTAAACTCTTAAAATGAGATCAAAAATTATGTCATGTATCAATTACAAATAAAATGTTTTACACTTAAAATGTGACATCAGATTTTGTCTGACATGTCCTTTTTGACCTTCCTGTACTTTCCTGCTGTCTCATTCCTCTGTAGACTTTGCACACACTAACACAACATTTAACCTCCACTCACCATCTCTCACCCTCTCCCCTTTTCTTCCCCCTTCCCTCTCCATTTCCCTCTTCCCCATGCTTTCATCCTCTCTCCTCTCTCTCCCCCTCCTCTCTCCCCCCTTTCCCCTCCTCTCCCCCCTTTCCCCTCCTCTCCCCCCTTTCCCCTCCTCTCCCCCCTTTCCCCTCCTCTCCCCTTTCTGCCCCCTCTCTCCAACCCCTCTCTCCCTCCTCTCTCCGTTCTCTTCTCTCACCCCTCCCCCTCTCTCCTTCCTTCCTCTCTCTCCACCCTATCACATCCCTGAAATATATTACACCCAAAAACTTACTTTTTGTTCTGTAATAGATGAAGCTGTCTGTTTTACACAGCTGGATGCTAAACAGTAATGCAAAAATGATGGGTTAATTTATTTCTTTGATGTTGAGTGAAGGGTAAATATTGACCAGGATATCAGGTGTGAACCGCATTGAGTCACAGAGAGATCCAGCACCGTCAGGCCCTTCAGCCCATCAAGTCCATACCAATCATGAACCGGCCATTTTTACACCAATCCAACCTTTTTTGCTGTTAAAATAGCATCACAGAATTTTTCATGTCCAGCTGTCAGGAAGATGTTCCTAAATTTAGCATTTCATGTGTCAGCCATACTTCTGTGGTGCTGAAGCAAAGAAAGGGTAGATTTTTGCTAAATCCAGCAACCTCTGATCTCACAGCAAGGCTGCTGCCTACTGAGCTCTGGCTGAAACCTGGAAATTCGATGCATCGTCAGTTTGCACTTGCATACACGTAGGCTAGTTTCTGTAACATCCCCATGCAAGCAATGCATGAAGATCAGACTTACCCAGTATCGGGAAGAATCGCGGCATAGGCTCCGGGGAAATTGGGGTGTTGGGCTCAGAGAGAAGGTGCCGATCGGATTCCGACTGAGTTCGGCTGATAGCTGGTACTTTTGGTTTCACTTCTGAATTTTGCACTGGGATTTCCTCAAATACTGGATTCTCCACTCCTACAACCTCACTATAAAGTGTAAAACCAAGGAGACTTAGCAGACAATATGTGATACTGGATCGTCTATTATCTAATATCAGGCAATCTATTACATTAATAAATTAAGCAAAACATTTACTACAAGGTAAGAGCCTATTCAACTTGTGTGAACACCCCGCTACCACCCAGTAAAATTACTTATGACAGTACCAATAGAATTATATTATTTTATATTTAACTATATGTCTTATATGCACTTACGCCAACTTGTACATCAACAGAATATTTTTTATTTCCTGTTAATATTATTGTGTTATTATTATTTGATGTGCTGTATGTGATATATGTTCTGTGCACCTTGGTCCAGAGGAATATTGTTTCATTTAGCTGTATACATGTGTATGGTTGAATGACAATAAACTTGAACTTAATCAAAGAAAAAGATACATTCAGTTTAGAGCATCGTCCAAGTTCTCAGCGCATTGTCTCACAGGTAGCAGGAACTTACTGAAAAAGATATTTTTCAAAAAGATGAAAAGCCTCTAATCAGTCACCTTCCACCCCCACCACCCATTCCGCCATTCTTGCTAACTGACCTCTGTGCTAAGTAACCTCATGTCAGTACTTACAATTTGATACATGCAAAAAGACTGATGGATCTGTAATGTCCTGCTGTCACTTACAGAGTGTAATGGCTTTGTTTGGCAGGGTGACATGAATCATGAAGCCTCATGAAGTGATATAAAGAGATTAGCTGTATTTGTCACATATACAATGAAATGTGTCATGTCAGATCAAATCTGTGAGGATTGTGCTGGGCAGCCCACGAGTGTTGCCACACATCTGGCACCAACATAGCATGTCCACAACTCACTAACCCTAACCGTACATCTTTGGAATGTGGGAGGAAACCCGTATGGTCATGAGGAGAACATACAAACTCCTTACAGATAGCAGTGGGAATCGAACCCTGATCTCATAGCAAGCACTGTAAAGTGATTGTGCTAACTGCTATACTACCATGCCGCCCAATAAGTATACACTGTGGTCTATAAAATTCAAAACTATGGTCATCTCCAACAAGAGAGAGTTTAACAATTTCCCTTTGCTGTTTAATGGTGCCACTATTGTCAGGTCCTTCACCATTTCAGGGACGATGTTGACCAGAAACTTCACCAGATCATCTAAGTAAATGCTATGGTAGTGTTGGGTATCCAGCTTAGCAATAGTATCCATCACAACCTGAGCCATGAACCCAGAATGCAAAGTCTATTCCCTGGCTGTCTGGCCGTCTGACTGTGGTTTAACGCCTGTGGTCCTCTTGATTGGCATCCGTCCAGCACTCTGCACACTCATTCTCTGCAATGTTAGTGCACCATGGTGACAGTGTGCAAAAGGCACTGCAGAAACCTACCAGCACCTCCTCAGCAGCACTTCCCAAACCCACAAACTCTATTACTTAAAAAAAACAGCAGCTACACAGGGTGACAGCAGCACTTGTAGGTTCCACTCCATGTTGTCTACCACCCTGACATAAATTACCGATCTTTCATCAGCATTGACTCAAAATCTTGGAACTCCCCATATGAGTGCACAGGGTGAATACCTTCACCACATCATCTTCAGAGGTCCAACACAATGGTTCAGCACCACCACGTCCTCGAGGGCAATTACTGATGGGGAATAAAAGCTGTCCATATCCCCAAAAGAAAAGATTTTTAAAAGTACACAGATGAACTTGAATTGATCACATATAGCTGATGGTAACTGATCCCAGTTTGTTGATTGAGGAACTGCCCTTTGAGTGAATCAGTGTTGGGCTAAGGACCACACAGCAAAAACCAAAACAGTCAAAAAGAGATAAAAGACCAGGACTAACTGAGCTTTGTGCCAGTGACAAGCAGCAGACCTGGATCTCAAGTAACACGCACAAAATGCTGCAGGAACAGGTCAGGTCAGCATCCATGGAAGGGAATAAACAGTCAACATTTTGGCCCAAGGCTCTTCATCAGGACTAGAAAGGAAGGGAGAAGAAGCCAGAATAAAAAGATGGGAGGAGGGTGAGGAGTACAAAGTGGCAGGTGATAGATGAAGGTAGGTAGGTGGGTGAAGTGTAGATTTGGGAGATGATCATTAGATAAGGTACAAGGCTGAAGAAGAAGGAATTTGACAGGAGAGGAGTGTGGACCATGGGAGAAGGGGCACCAGAAGGAGGTGACAGGTAGGTAAGGTGAGAGTGGCCTCATTGTGACAGTAGAGAAAGTCATGCACGGACCTGTCAGAATGGGAATGGGCACTGAAATTAAAATGGTTGGCCAGCCGCAAGGAAATCCTGCTGGATGCAGACAGAGCAAAGGTACTCGATCTTCGATATTGTTCTGATGCAGGATGGTATGTCTCTTTGCCCTTGGTGGTGGAGGCCGCAGAGTATTGAAGTGCTGTTAAAAGTAGTTGAGTAACTTCAATGAGTTTTGCAGATAGGACACACTCTAACCACTGAGTGATGGTGGTGGATAGGATGCCAGGCAATTGGATTGCTTTGGTCTGTATGGTGATGAGCTGATTAAAAATTATCAGAACTCCATGTATTCAGGCAGAGCAGGCAGTAGCACATTCCTGACTGGTGTTGTATAGATAGTGGATAGACCTTGGGGTATCAGGAGGGGACTGCCTGACTGCAGGATATCTGGCCTTTGAATAACTTTTGCACTTGCAGTATTTGTGCTGGTTATGTGGTCGGACAACTTGGGTTTTGGGTCAGTGATGGCTGAGAGGACGTTGATAACGGGAGATTCAGTGAACCAAGGTTCCAGGGCATGTGAAGCAACAATACTAATTGCTGCAGCCCTGTGCTCCACAAATTAACGGCCAATCAAAGCCCTTGCCTAAACATTATCTTGATCTTGTTGCGTATAGGCCTGGGGTGGCTTCATTTGATGAGAAGTACAATCATTAGTGCACGTCCCCAGTTCTATTCTTCCGAGGGAATGAAACATTGTTGATGAAGAACCTGATCTTTGGCACTTCTCTGGGGGAGTTCTCAGTGATGCCCTTGGATTGGAATGATTGACATCCGATAGCCACAGACATCTTCCTCTGCACAAATATGAATCTAATGAATGGAGAGTTTTCCCTTGGTGTTCATTGATGTCAATTTTAACAGAGCTTGTTGATGTCACACCTGATCAGACGTGGCCTTAATGTCAAGGGCAGTCCCTCAGATCCTACCTGTAATTTTGGCTCTGGTCCACATCTGGACAAAGACTTTGATGAAGTGTGGAGCCTCAATGTTCTAATGAAACTAAATCTGGGATAGGAGATGCGGAACTGGAACCTTGAGTAAAAAACAAACTACTGGAGAAACTCAGGATCGAGCAGAATCTGATACAGGGTTTTGACCTGAAATGTTGTCCCTCCACAGATCCTGCCTGACCCACTGCATTCCTCCAGCAGTTTGTTTTTCTGCTTGGAGATTCAGTCAGCTCTTTATTGGAATGTTAAGGTCAGTTGGTTATCGACTGAGAATAGATGGATATTACAGTGATTAGATCTCTCTTACTTTTTCAGGACATTTCACGTCTGAGTTACTTACCATGTTGGTAGTTAGATGCCAACGTTGTTCCTTCTCAACCGCGCCCCCCCCCCCCCACCCAGAACAGCCTGGCTGAAGATGGCATTAGTTCTGGAGTACTGGTCTTCAATACTACAGCTGACATGTTGTCTAGTCTCATAGACTTTGCATATCCAGTGCTGATGCCTTTTTCCTGATAGCTCAATGACTGATTCAAGTTGGCCAAAGACTGGCTTCTGCTATGGTTGGGATCTCAGAGAGAAGATATGACAGAGCTCTTTGATGCCACACCCAGTCAAATGCTGCCTTAATGTCATGGGTAGGCCCTCTCCACACTCTGACTACCCTCGTGTCATCGCACCTTCATGGTGCCAGGAGAGAAATAAAATCCTACAGATTTATCTTCTGCTCATTCATGTCCTTCTAGCACATGACCAGCTCCCCCAGTGCTACCAACACCACATAATCTTTGGCCACAGAGGCACATTCTGATTTCCAGTTCCGGAACCTTTACACACACTTGAATGATTTAGTGAAGTAAAGGAAGTCAATCTCAATAGGTTAAAATAAATTTTAAGCTGGGGAACTTACCTGTCCAATCGGACAAGCTCATGGGCTCCTGCAATAAAAATAAGATCAGGTAAGTAATTGCCGAGTTTTTCAAATTCAATAGAAATAACAGTGTCAATATTTTGCGGCTAAGTTATGTTTACGATACGGTAGTGGATCATTAAACATGTGACCTCATAGAAAGATGTAGGTTCCATGCAAAGCCTCTTCGCACCGTCTGCATCTAACGCAATCTTCCACAGTCTCCTTGTTAGCTTACACAATTTTCCCTTTCAAGCATCGTGCATGATTAAGGGTTGGTTGTACCAGAGAGATTTGGTGATGTTGATGCTATCGCTCTTGTACTAGCGTGGCTGCATCATGGAGCAGCGTGAAGGAGGAGGAGGAGTAGGAAAGTGCAGTCTGATATCTGATTAAAATCAGCAGTAGCTGGAACTTCTGAAATTCATTTGTCAAACCCTGAATTTCCTGGTGGGGGACATCACCTTTAAATTATGCTGACAATAATAGACTTTCTCTGATAATCACACCACAAGCTCTGGTGCTTTGATTTTAAGTTGAGACTGCAGAATAAAATTGTGGAGGTGCTGCCCTGCAAAATGAGTTTTGTTCCACAACTCTACTTGAGGACATGAGAAGTAGCAGCAGGGGATGCCCTGCTCACTGATTCTTTGAGTCAGCTCTCCAGTTTAACCTGGGAAAATGTTTATCGCAGCAGTATCCGAACTGGTCCCCATAACCCCTCAGGACCCGATCATCAAAAAATCTATCAGACAGGCCTCTTTATTGACTACACCTGTGACAAGGTCATAGAACCAGCTCTGTCTTAAATAGCAGGTTCATCTACCTAAGGCTATGCTCCCTTTTTCTATGTTCTCCAGAGTGTGGAAACAGTCTCTTAGCACTGCCTTGTTAATCCCGCCAAGATTTCTTTCATTTGGAATACCTCACTGTTTTGACCATTTCATTGGTTTGATCCCTCTCAACTCGATGTCTCCTCAACCTTCTTCCCAGTGTATAGGCTATTTGGTTGGCTAATATAGGTGTAAGTGTAACAGGCAGTGCATGAAGTTTTGCAAGGTGAGACTGGCAATGCATCAGTTATTGCGGGACAAAAAAATCTGCTAATGCACGAGACATCGCAGGTGAGGCTGGCCATGTGTGAAGATTTTTTTTCCTTTTTTTTATCATAGAAGAAATTTTTTATATTTAAAAAAAAGTCAACCCCCTATCAACCACCAAAGAAAAAAGCTGATGGATGACAATGGATAATTAGGGGGGAAAAAAAGACATATCCACTTAAGAAGAGAAGATAAAAATATACATAAAAGTCTGTGCACTGTTAAACTTAATAAATTGGAAAAGTAATTTAGGAAAGGTCCCCAAATATCATAAAAAGATTGTTTTGAATTTAAGACTGAGCAGCGGATCTTTTCTAAATTTAAATAAGACATAATATCACGTAGCCATTGAAGATGTGTAGGAGGGGTAGACTCCTTCCATTTAAGCAAGATTGCTCTTCTTGCTAAAAGAGAGGTAAAAACTAAATCCTGTAGGTTAGGAGTATTTAAAGTTATATCTTCATTTGCAATAATACCAGACAAGGCAGTAAGGGGATTTGGGTCAAATTGGACCCTAAAAAGTTGTGAGAAGGTATGGAATACTTCCCGCCAAAACTTTTCAATTGTAGGGCAAAACCAAAACATATGAATTAAAGAGGCATCAGCAGAGTTAGATAGATAGATAGATAGATAGATACTTTATTCATCCCCATGGGGAAATTCAACTTTTTTTCCAATGTCCCATACACTTGTTGTAGCAAAACTAATTACATACAATACTTAACTCAGTAAAAAAAATATGATATGCATCTAAATCACTATCTCAAAAAGCATTAATAATAGCTTTTAAAAAGTTCTTAAGTCCTGGCGGTAGAATTGTAAAGCCTAATGGCATTGGGGAGTATTGACCTCTTCATCCTGTCTGAGGAGCATTGTATCGATAGTAACCTGTCGCTGAAACTGCTTCTCTGTCTCTGGATGGTGCTATGTAGAGGATGTTCAGAGTTATCCATAATTGACCGTAGCCTACTCAGCGCCCTTCGCTCAGCTACCAATGTTAAACTCTCCAGTACTTTGCCCACGACAGAGCCCGCCTTCCTTACCAGCTTATTAAGACGTGAGGCGTCCCTCTTCTTAATGCTTCCTCCCCAACACGCCACCACAAAGAAGAGGGCGCTCTCCACAACTGACCTATAGAACATCTTCAGCATCTCACTACAGACATTGAATGACGCCAACCTTCTTAGGAAGTACAGTCGACTCTGTGCCTTCCTGCACAAGGCATCTGTGTTGGCAGTCCAGTCTAGCTTCTCGTCTAACTGTACTCCCAGATACTTGTAGGTCTTAACCTGCTCCACACATTCTCCATTAATGATCACTGGCTCCATATGAGGCCTAGATCTCCTAAAGTCCACCACCATCTCCATAATCTAAATAAGTCCAATCTAATTTAGTCCACCATCTAAATAAGTTGCATTTATTACAAAGTGGAGAAACATTCGGATAAAAACAGGACAGCTTCTGTTTAGAAATGTAAGCTCTATGAACCACTTTAAATTGTAGAAGAGAATGACGAGCACTGATTTATTAACCCGTTTAAGAATTTTATTCCATCTTTCATCAGAAATCTGACAACTTAGGTCATCCTCCCAAGCTTTTTTTATTTTATCTAAAAATTCTTGTCTAGAATCAATCAACAAGTTATAGATACCGGTAATAGAACCATTAACAAAAGGTTTTAAATTTAAAAGATCGTCCAGTAAATTTTTATCAGGACCTATAGGAAAAGTAGTTATATATTGTGAAGATTGAGAGGGAGAATGTTTTTTCATGATGGAGCGAGTCTGAGATTGCTGCTTCATTATTGGGTGGGCCTGCAACCTCGGTAGAGGATGTGAGGGGAAGTAACTAGTTGTTGCAGGCTGCATCTGTCAATGATTCAGACACAGGGAGCCAAATCGGAACGTGTGATGGTTGTTGCAAGGCACATCTGTATGCGGGTCACTCGCTGTAACACATGCTTGGTGGGGTATCTGTAATGCAGGGTGAGTCTGTGAAGGTGCAAGTCATACCAGGGTGATAGTCCTCTGTAGGTTATCTTTGAGACAGTGTCATTAATACAAAAAAAACCCTACATCCTTGTATATACTTCGCAAAGTTGCTCTGCTCAAAAGCTGATTTTTATATTGTGGCTTTGTAATTTTTTTAAAAATTGCTGCTATTTGGAATTTGTGTCCATGCTGCGTGTCAGCTGTTCAAAGCAGTGAACTTCTGAGCTCTACTGTTTTCAACATGGCACTAACCAGATGCTTGAGTTGGTCTGTTACTTACTTCTCCTGGTGACCGTCTCCTTCCTTTGTTTGTATATGAGCAACAGAATCAAGGGGAGCGACAAGATGGTGATCACACATCCCATTGTGGCCAAGATGATAGCTGTGTTGGCTATGGTGATAAGCAAAAGGCAAATGATTATTCAGTGTGTTCTTGTATCACATCTGAGCTGTCTGAACTGTATTAAATGGATCTACAGCATCATAGACTGAAGCAAACAGGACATCTCCAGTCTTGTCGCCATTGTTTAGTAAATATTACTGCTTCAAATATCTATGCAATTTTCTCTGAAAGATGCTCATATTTGCAATTGCATTAACAGAATCAAAATCAGGTTTAATATTACTGGCATATGTAGTGAAATTTGTTAACTTGCAGCAGCAGTACAATGCAATACATGGTAAGTATGGATAAAACTGTGAATTGCAATAAGTATATATATATATATATAATTATTTAAATTAAATAAGTAGTGCAAAACAGGAATAAAAAAGTAGTGAGGTAGTGTTCATGGGTTCAATGTTCATTTAGGAAATGGATGGCAGAGGGGAAGAAGTTGTTCCTGAATCACTGAGTGTGTGACTTTTGACTTCTGTACCTCCTTCCTGATGTAACAATGAGAAGGGGACGTGTCCTGGGTGGTGGGGGTCCTTAATGATGGGCACCGCCTTTCAGAGGCACCACACCTTAAGGATGCCTTGGATACTATGGAGGCTAGTACCCATAATGGTCCTTCACCATGATGGTACCCATGATGGAATTCAGTGGACAATTCATCTATCTTTCATAACACAACCCATGTCCAGAATAGATAGACGAAAGAGGCTTCCTCGGACTTGCCTTTTTTTTTTGCACTACAGTCTGTGCCATTTTGTGGTCTTGCACTCTGTATTTGTTATTACCATATACATTGTCTACGTGAGCTTCATGAAAATGAGGAATTTCAATCCACTCTGGTGTCTGTGACAATAAATCAAGTCTAATCCTTTGGACTGGATTTTGATCTTGTGATAGTTTGTCAATAGCGAATTAAACCCAGAGTGTGCAGTTGTTACAGATACAGTGGTCATGATGTAGAAAGGATATAGTTTGCTGTGTTGAATTACATGGTGAGCAAAGTGTGCAAATCACATTTATTGACTTAATTGTTAGTTTTATTGAATTATTCCAAAGACAAAGTAATTTGTCCTCAATCGCTTGCATTAAATGCATGACCAAGGTCAAGGTTGAATTTATTGCCATATGCACAAATACACATACATGCAATTGTGATGGGTAAACCTACTTGCAACAGCATCACAGCAGCAAAGTAATATTTGAAAATGTCTACCTGAGATCTTCCCCAATTATTGATGTGCAAGTATTTAAACAGAGAATTTGCCCAAAATTTTCAGGATGAATCAAGTTACCCACTTGTGGCTGTTATTCCAACAGCAGCTCCACTTGATCAAGGGGGCATAGGGTCAGATGCTTGTCTAAGGGTGTTTGCAGGTGGTTTGGTTTGAACTGCAGCAGGTCACGTCAAGAGTTCTCAATCTGTCTCAGAGACTTGAATCTGTACTCTCCTTGAGCAGAGAAACGTTAGAGCTTGGATGGAGATGTTTAAAACTAAGATGGGTCTAGTTACCAATAAAGAAACACCTTAGCTGAAAAGTTAACCATCAATGCACACATTATAAAAATATGTTTCTCACAGTCCTCGGCCCAGGAACAAAGGGGAAATCATTTTTAAAAGGAGGGAGATGAAGTTGTATGGATAAGGGGAAAGAATGGCATTTAGGAATTGAGTAGATTTGTCTTTGAAATAGCAAATATACACTCAATGGACTAAATGGCCTCATCTTTTGCAGAGATGTTCTACAGATCTTGCTGAATAAACTGATAGCAAGTTGAGTTGTTTGGGCAAGATTGTGGATCTAGGTTTCCTTGGCAGATGTATTGGACTTCACCTTTGTTCAAGGGTGGTCTATCAATGGACAACAGTGACGGTCTCCGGAAATGAAGAGGTTTGCTTGGAATAAGCCAAGCAACCATCTGCCTGAACAGTGGCGGAATGGAGTCACAAGATGTGGTGTAATCAGTGGCGTCAGAGATTTAGAGAGGTGATGAAAATGAGTTGTCCCAAATGCATGGAGGAATATCTTACCTTCTGAGTCCGATGCTCCAATAGCATCTTCAAAAGTACACTCTTGATTGATGACCTGAGTTCCATTTGCTGTAAAATATGAAAATATTTGGTTTACATAGAACAATACAGTTCAGGAACAAGCCCTTTGGATAACCTTGTCTGTGCTGAACACAATGCCACACTAAATTAAATCTCTTCTGCCTGCACGAGATACATGTCCCTCTATTCCCTTCATATTCATGCATGTATGTAAAAACCTCTTTAAACCATTATTGTATCTCCTTCCAAAGCAACCCCTGGCAGCCTCTTCCAGACACATACCACTCACTGTGTTAAAGAAATTGCCCCAATGTATCTCCCTTAAACTCCCCCCCTTCTTGTATTTGACACATTTTTACCCTAAGTGGGGAAAAAACAGTGACCTCTTTGAAGATCACTATCACAGATTGGCTGTAGTCTCTTCTTATGCAAAATAATTATGAATTAGGGAAATTCCATGACATGTCTCACTCATTCTATTAAAATTACCACCACAGGTATCCCTGTTGCATATCTTCTCTAGAAGCTCACTCAAGTGTCAATGCACTTAATAGTCTTGAGTTTTTCATTTACCAATTTAATTGGAAGAGCTTACTTTTATATATCTTCCCCACCCTCTGGTGCCATACCAAACAGCTACTTAAGCAACATAAGAAATGTCACAGCTCTTATGTACAGAGTAAGATTCCATAGCGCATATGTATTAGTGGAGACATTGTAGCCAGTCAGGAGGTTGTGAGACTGAAACGTATTCTCCTACTTCACTACAGCTCTAGAAGAATGGGGGGAGGGGTATCTCATTGAAGTCTATTGAATATTGAAAGTTCTCAATAGAGTGGACATGGAGAGGATGTTTCCTATAGTGGGGGAGTCTAGGACCAGAGGTCACATGTTCAGAATATTCTGTAAGGACATTCTCTTAGAACAGAATTAAAGAAGAATTTCTTTAGCCAGGAGATGGTGAATCTGTGGAAGTTATTGCCATAGGTGGCTGTGGAGGCCAAGTCTTTGCATATATTTAAAGCAAAGATAGATAGGTTCTTGATTAGTCAGGGCTTCAAAGGTTATGGGGAGAAGGCAGAGAATAGGATTAAGAGGGATAATTAATCAGCTGTGATGAAATGGCAGAGCAGACTCGATGGGATGAATGGTCTAATTCTGCTCCGAAGTCTTATGGTCTTAAGGGGATGTTAGAGGAGAACCGTACCCTATCCCTAACCCACTCAACCCTATTTTCCTGACTTTTCCCTTTAACCTATAATGCCCTTACTGATCAAGAACCTGTCGCCCTCCATCTTAAATAAACCCTATGACTTGGCCTCCACAGCTTTCTTTGGCAATGAAGTCCACCAATTCACCACCTTCTGGCTAAGGAATTTATTTTTAACCCTAGTTTGACCAGTTTCTCTTTGTAGCACATGCCTTCTAAACCAAACCCCATCCTGATAATCCATAGCCTGTGCATACTTCCAATAATGTGGTGACCAGAAATTAGTTAATTGAATGGCAGGGCAGGTGTGAGGGATCAGATGGCCTTCTGCATCAGTTGCTTGTATTCTTGTGTTCCTCTTGGTGTACCAAGTGCACTGCAAACAGAAGGAGCAAGCAATCTGCTGGAGGATTTTGTCCCAAAATATTGACATTTCCTTTCCTCCCATAGTTGCTATTTGACCCCCTGAGATCCTCCAGCGATTGTTTGCTGCTCCAATTCAATCATCTACAGTGTCGTCTGGTGTCTCTTCTGCAAACAGAGCTTCAGCTGAAGTTTCATTCAAAAGGTGCAATTTATGACCGTACAGCACTCCTCTGATTTAGCAGCAAAGAGCCAGCTTAGCTTTCTGCGCAGCCTTCCTGCTGCTTTTGGATTTATCATATACACCAGTAGTCTGCAAATTTCCTGTAAGAGTGACTTCAGGTGCAAATGAGGTGTTGCATGTTTTAGCATTAATTCTGCAATAGGATTTTAACTATACCAGCTTTTGAACTTCCTCTGTAGTGCTTGGGAGTTTTGGTCTAAGTTGCATGCTTAAATCTCTCAATTCATGACATTTCTTGTCAAAGTTGCCAACTGAGTCATTGGTGAATCTGTGGAATTCATTGTCACATTTGTCTATGGATATGTGTCTTTGGATATATTTAAAGCAGAGTTTGATAGGTTCTTCATTAGTAAGAACATCAAAATGTATGGGGAGAAGCCAGAAGCTATGTACTTATATTTATTGTGTGTTTGTTTATCATGTTCTTTATCTGATTGTGTTTTTCTTGTGCTGTATCGGATTCAAAGTAACAATTATTTTGTCTCCTTTACACTTGTGTACTGGAAATGGCATTTAACTATCTTGAAATCAGCTATGATCTAATGGTGGAGCAGACTTGATGGGCAAAACGGCTTAATTCTGCTCTTATATCTTATATATTATATCGTGAACATAGCCCAGCACATCACACAAACCAATCTTCCATCCTTGGACTCACTTTACACTGCACGCTGTCAGAGCAGTGCTGCCAGGATAATCAAGAACACAACCCACCCAGCCAATACACTTTTTGTCCCTCTTCCCTCCGGGAGAAGGTTCAGGAGCTTGAAGATTCATACGGCCAGATTTGGGAACAGCTTCTTTCCAACTGTGATAAGACTGCTGAACGGATCCTGACCCGGATCTGGGCCGTACCTTCCAAATATCCAGACCTGACTTGCACTACCTTACTTTTCCTTTTCTATTTTCTAATTATGATTTATAATTTAAATTTTTATTATATTTACTTCATTTTGTACTTCAGGGAGCACGAAGCGCAGAATCAAATATCGCTGTGGTGATTGTACGCTCTAGTATCAATTGTTTGGTGACAATAAAGTAAAGTAATTATATCTTATGGTCTTCTGAATATTTATCAAGATTCAAGATTCAAATTTATTTATCTTGTCTACATCAAAACATACAGTGAAATTCTTCATTTGCATTAACAACCAACACACTCAGGGGGGTTGCTGGGGCCCTTAAGTGTCTCCACATATTCTGGCACCAACATTGGTATACCTACAATGGTCGGCAGAACAACACAGAACACAACAGGGCAAGCAACAAAACAGCAACAGAAGCCTTATTCCTACTACATATCATCCACCCGTGCACACACACAGTCCTCTAACCGCAATGGACTTGGACATGGGCTCAAGCTCACAGACATTGGGCAACAACTTCCCCAGCAAACTCAGAACTGAAAAAAAAACAATTAAATCTGAGCCATGGCTGCTCAGCACCATCTTGATTCCTGTCATTTCAAATGCTTGTACCCAACCCTAACCTTTATACTCTGCCTATCTTGTGTTTCTGTTTCATTGAGGGAGGGAACCATTAGCAATGTTGCACAGTTTGCGACACACACATCTTTTTTTTGTTTTGGAAATACAGTGTGGAAGAGCCACTTCCAGCTCAATGAGCCACAGCAACCCACCTATTTAACCCTAGCCTAATCACAGGACAATTTACAATGACCAATTAACCTACTAACCAGTACGTTTTTGGAAATGGGAGAGAACCGTAGCAGCCAGAGGTAACCCATGCATTTCATGGGGAGAACCTACAAACTCCTTACAGACAGCATTGAAATTGATTTTGTTGTGCTAACCACTATGCTACCATAGTGACAAATCTCTTCCCAGTTGCTGCCACATTCACATGTACTTCAAGGTGTCGGAAACATACTATTGTGTTTAATAAACCACGTGCACCAGGAGATATTTCAGTATTGACCTGGCTAGAAAAAAGATTTCCATTTCAATAACACCCTTTGCCTGTATTCCAGCAAGTCCCAAAACACTTTACTGGTAATGAAGAGGTTTTGAAATGCTCCATGTAGAAAACATGGTGGCCAATTAGCATCAAGCAAACTCACCACAGACTGCATTATCTTAAGGGACAAATGATCTACTTTGATGCTGTTCATTGTGTGATGAATATTGGGCAAGACTGTAAGGATAATCTCCACAGAATAGATCCATGGGGGACATTTAAACCCAAAAGCAGATAGGAACGATGGTAAAATATTAACATACGAATTAGGAACAGTTGTAGGCTAGTAAGCTCCTTGATCCTGCCCTGATCTGATTGCAATTACAACTCCAAGTCCCTATCTACAACCTTTCACCCCCACCCCAATTTATCAAGGATCTATCTACTTCATCTTAAATGCCTTGGAGTCATTTAAGTCCACCTGAACTGGCATGCATGGTTTTGGTCTAATGTCTCATGTCCGAAAGAAGGTATTGGCAGTAGTATAGCACTCCCTCATTACTGTACTGGAGACTGAGTCAGTGATCCTCTGCTCACATCTCTGCAGTGGGTCTTGTACCTGGAGCCTCTTGCGTTGGAGGCAAGAGAAACACACAGCTAACCCAGAAAGGTAATTGAACTTACAGTTCACCAAGAAATATTAATTGCACATCATTAAGGTGTATGATTTTCCCGTCATCCATCTTAGGCCTGTGTTGTGCATTTAACTGAAATAGCCTCCATTGTTTTATGCATTGTCTTTCCAGTCTCAGTCTTTCCAGGTATTGATGGCCCTTTGTGTGAAGATCTATCTTCTGATGTCTGTCAGGTCTCAACTGTTTATTTGGTTGAACTTTGAAACCCGGGTTCATTGTTTCATATCTATATAGTGTCTTACATGATTCCACAAGATTCAAACAATGTCTTCAGAATTTCAATCCTGAGCTCCAGTTATGCCAGCAGTGGAAAATTTGTGTTAAATAGGAATGGGCAAAACTACAACATGCCAGCTCTTTAGCAATAATACCAGATTCTAGTTGAGGAAGTATGCATGAACAAGCAATCAGCTACTCTGCTATATTTTTCATGGTACCCAAATTAATACTTCGAATTACCTTTAGTCTTTACTAATCTTCTAAGAATCTAGACTCGAGTGTTGCTTACAATTCCTTCATGTGACATATTAGATTTAAGTTCTTGTGGTTAAAAATATAAACCTTAAGGAAGTGTCTGCTGCAAATAACGAGGTTCTCAGGCCACATTCTTGAGGTACTCACTTTATAACTTTGGCAGGTTATTCAATATTCATTACTTTGTTTAATTCAATATTTACTGATATCAGGGGAATGAAGTTGATAGGTAATATGTCCATTGAATAGTGCCCAGGAATTCTTAGCCAGTTAGCACAGCTGATAATAGTGACTGGTATACAGATTCTTCAGCACTAAGTCATGTCATACAGGTGGGAATGTTAAGCTTTGTAAGATCTGGCATATTAACTAAAAACTAGTGGGAGTCTTGCCCTTTATTCACCCAAAATACTGGACCTATATTGAAATCTGAAGACTGAGTTCACTTGATGCATATTGCCAGTGACTGTGGAACAAAATCACTTGAAATTCAAACCAACAATGACATAAAGCTCCAATGAGCCACTATCAAGTTATTCAGAAATCCCAATAGCTTGGCATCTGTCTCACCAAGTGTTGTTTCTAGTATCATTCAGATCCCATTTCCTTGCTCACGAAATTTAACAGGTTCTGATTCCCACTCATTCTTTAAGCTCAGCAGGATCCCATTTCCATGTCCCCTTTTAAACTTATCAGGTTTCTATAAGACTCCACTACACAACAGTTTAAAATATCCCAGGCTACCACCACCAGAGCATGCCAGATTGATGGAGTTGTGCCCAGCTGAATGATTAGAGGAACGGCAGGGGTGTGGAGGCTGGAGGCTGAAGGATTCGGACTGTCTTGATGTTAGAGGACTATGTATGGGCATGGGTGGGAGGGAAGAAGGGGCCCTGTTTTGCTTTGTTGTTTGTGTTCTGCCAAGCATTGTGGTGCTGGAGTGTGTGGTGACACTTGCGGGCTGCCCCCAGCACTTCCATGTGTATGATGGTTGTTAACACTTTTCAATGTACATGTGATGTTGTTATTGTTGTTCCTTTTCTTGCCTTGTGGCGCATCGGGCGACATTTTTTTTTGCCATTTCCATAGCATTTGACTGTTTTCCTACGGGGCTGAGTTTCTAACTCGACACTCACCCCAGCACGGGCGAGCAAGGAGCCGGCCAGATTCGAACTCAGGGCCATTCGCCTCGAGGTCAGGTGCTGATGTTACTACACCACCGGCTGGCTATTATACATGTGATACATAAACTTTAATCTAGACTCTTGAAACTTAAATGGCTGAGTGACTTCCTCCTATCCTGTATGGTTATTTTTCCTATATTTGATATTGTTTCCCTTGAAATCCATCAGTCCAACATGAGCATCTGTGCCTCAGTCTGGAATTTCTAAACCTCTCCAACCCTCTCTCTTGAAACACCATCGCCTTATCCATGTTTATGATCATTTGCTCCAAATAGAGGCACAGACCAAATTTTGTTTGATAGACCTCGTGCTTTGCCGGTGACTGTGTATCAAGTGAAACATTACTGTACGCAGATGCCAAGAAACTGCTTTCTGAGGAGACCTACCACGTATAACCTTGAGCTCCATGGTCCCATGTACAGTTAACTCGATGCTTGGGTGTTGCTTGCTTTTTGATGATCTGTGCAACTCATGCACAATGCAGCAGTAAGTTCCCTTGTCCTCTGGTACCAATCTAGTCAGGCTGACCCAGAAGGTTCCCCTATGATCAGAATTCATATAGACTCCATTTCCTTTATAATGAGTATGGTGGTCTTTGAAAGAAGTGTTACGGATATGAATCTTGTCTGCACATGTGCTATTCTTGCTGTGGCTGAAGTACCATAATTTGGCCAACAAGTCATGCCTGTCCCTGAGGTGTCCAGAGAGGCTGCATTTGAAGGTGACATTAAGTCCTTCTGGACACGTATACACTGCGTGATCACTTGATACCTTCAGCTCCATGGCCAGATCTGCAGAAAATAAAAGCAAAGAAGCATAAAGATGTGCAATCTTGAGGTACATTTCGCATCAAGAGGTCACAGGAAACGTTACCTTTTGTGAATCTTGAAAATTAAGATCAACTAATATAAGTGCAACTGGAGCATTCTACTCGCTCTTGAGGACAACAGTGGTATGTTGGTTGGCCAAGAAACGGTCTTTCATGGATTTGATTCCATAAATTCTTGATTCATCCATGAAGGCATTGCAAGGAGTTTTATAACCTATTGTAAAAGTACTTGTAGTATGTATTCAGTGCAGTGTTATAGGCAACGCTACCAATTCTGCAAGACTAAAAATAACATGATAATCTATGTGAGGTGGTGTGATCTACAAGTACTCAGATATTGTTTATTCCCTCTGTATTTAAACTTAATTGTCATGTAAGTTTTTATCCACCCTCCCCTCTTGCCCCCCACCCCCCCCCTACCTTATTCTCCCAGGTTTTGGATTGATATGTCACCCAGCAGCTCACACAGTGTGGATTCCTTTACAAAGTTTCACTGATGGTTGTTGAGCTCAGGTTTCTGGAGCAGGACTTGAACCCACAATATTCTGACTCAGAAATTGCAACAAAAAGCACGGTGCAATCCTGACTGCTGACACAGTGCAGCACACTCATTATTACCCATGTTGATATTAGCACACATTCTGTGAGGTGGGACTCACAAAAAGGAAGCCATATTTGCATGTGATGATTAAATAGAAATTAAATTATTGGGCTGGCAGTCCAAAAGCCTGGATTAATGGTCTTTTGATGTGTTAAAATCCCACCAGCATGGCTGGGGAATTTGAATTCACTTAATAACTTTGGAATAAAAGATAATATTAATGGCCATGATTTTGAAGAGTCTAAGATGATACCAAAAAAGGGAAGTCTTTGTGTGCAGCTCTAAATCATCAAACATTCCCATTGTGGACTTCTACAGCTAAAATCCAGATTTTTATTGGAATTGCAAAGTCTTGCCTTACAGTTGTCTCTCAGTTACACTTAATTATTATTTTTAGACTCAAGTTGATTTTCTCAAGTTGTTCTGGTGATCACATAACCAAGGGGAAGGGAGGGGCTGTTCACGTCCTCCAGTACTTTTACAGACCAGTGGGTTAGATACAGCATGCCAGATGCTCTGCTGCCAGGATGTATCTGTGTCCAAATCATAATTGTTTTATTAAGTACAAGTAGAATTGATTAACTATTTATGTGCTTTTAAATTCACGATGGCGCATAGAAGAAATGACTAACATTCCTTCTCTGCCATTCCGTGTCTCGTCTCCTGGGATGCTTCCCTTGAAGCCCTTCCCCCCAACAAATCTGGTGTGACAGATTCAAAACTTCTTGTTTACAAATATAACCGTGGTACTAAAAAGAAGCTGTGATATTTTCAGAAGATGATTTAAATGTTGCAAGAGGCATGTTCTGTGCAATGAGGTATCTGAAACTCAAAATAGTAAAACAAAGATAAGAAGAAAGCATGTTTTGTCCTAGAATGAGACGATAGTAACCAAAGCCATTTGGCCCTTTGTGCCTGCACTAGTCCTTTGGTTATGTCTCCAGTTAATTCTTTTGCCAGTCTTTCACCATTGCCCTGCATTTCATTCCCCTTTTCAACTATTTAATCAATTCCCCATTGAATGAGACTATTGTATCTATCTACAGCTCCCATTCAGGCAGCACCTACCAAACTTTACTGTGCAAAAAATAATTTATCGCACACAACAGACCATTCAGCCCACTTGATCTATGCTATGTTACCCAGATCTTATTTTCTAATCTCTTGAATCTATCTGCACTGAAACAGTAACTTGAGATCATCAACAAAATAATTGAATTGTGTGTAGCTGAAGGGGTGCTTTCATTTTCTCATCACTTTGTGAAGTACACCCTGAAACATAGTTAACAGGTGCCTTGTTTGCCTCTGCTCTGCTTCGCAAGCAGTTCATTTCTAACTTTAAAAATACCTTCATAGTTTTGGTCAAATCTTTGTCCATATGAGTAGAAACCAGCAATAACCACAGGGGGAAAGGCAGTCCTCACACTGTCTACTAACAGTTAGCCCGTGGATGATGGTTAATGTTCACATCTCTCTTGAACCAGTTGTTTAATGAGCAGCTAATCATAAACACAAGAGTTTCTTCAGATGCTGCAGATCCAGGGTATCACACACATAAAGTGCTGGAGGAACTCAGTGGGTCAGGCAGCGTCAGTACTGATGAAGATTCTAGTGTGCTTTATCAGTCCTGATGAAGGGTCTCAGCCTGAAATGCTTACTGTTTATTCCTCTCCATAGATGCTGCTTGACCTGCTGAGTTTCTCCAGCATTTTGTGTCTAATGAGCGGTTGCCCAGAGCAGTGAAACAACGCACCCCTGCATGCTCCCATGTCACACTTCAAAATAGAAAAGAGCACAATCATACTTCTGCATCAATAACAAGAAAGAATCTTTTTATTGACTTTCTCAAAATACAATCCAGCCAATAAGGCTTTACCGTTTCTGGGGTGCAGGGAGTACTCCGTTGTAACTCCTTTAAATGAATATAGGGCAGAATGATTCTTTTGCACATTGGTTGTTTGTCCACCTCTATGTGTAGCTTTTAATTGATGCTGTTGCATTTCTTTGTATCTACTGTGAATGCCTGCAAGAAAGTTAATCTTGGACTATTACATAATGACATATACATATTCTGATAATAAATTTACTTTGAACTGACCACAATCTGTTCCCACATGATTTTCCCATGTAGTTCCTGACTGAGGCTGCCTACAGCCTTTAAACAAAAGGAGACGCAACCATAGTTGTGCAGCAGGACATTAGTATGCTATATTAATAAACATTAGGATAACAGCTGGATGCATTAGCCTAAAATTTCCTTCCCAGAATGCTGCAAACAATACTGCCATGTTTGTTTAACCTAGGGTGGAGCAAACTTGTGCTGAATTTGGAGTGAGTTGACATTTAGCTGGAAAATTGACAACTTTCTGGCAGAATTTCTTGAAGGCAAGCAAGATTCTTCTATTGTAGAGGACCCAGAAGTAATGCAGCACCCGCTGTCTTCCTCCATTCTGAATTACAGCTGTCCAGGCCCGAGCAGCAACTCCACTCCTTCCACAGAACTATCAGATTTTTCAAATATCATTTTCCCTGACCCACCACGTAGGCCATACCCTCTTCTCGCTACCACCATCAGATAGGAAGCATAGAAGTCTTAGATCCCACACTACCAAGTTCGGAAACAGTTACTACCCTGCAACTTTTGACAAGAACCACAGATGATCTAATCATATCTCATAGGGGTGGCACAGCAGCTTAGAGGATAGCGTAACACTACCACAGTGTCAGTGGTTCTGGTTCAGTCCCACCACTGTCCTGTAAGGAGCTGGTACATTCTTTCCTTGACCATATAGGTTTCCTGCGTGCTCTGGATTCATCCCACGTTCCAAAGATGTAAGGGTTAGTATGTTTGTAGATTAATTGGCCACGCAGGCAAAATTGAGTGTTGTGGGCTCATTGGTCCAGAAGGGCATGTTAGCATGCTCGAGATTCAAGATCGTTTAATGTCATTTCCAGTACACAAGTGTAAAGGAGAACGAAATAATTGTCATTCCAGTTCTGATGCAATATATAAAAACCACACTACGATAAAGAGCACAAATAAATATAAATATAGAATATAACATATACATAGATTGATTATATGTACATGAAGTGACACCAGGCACATAACGCGATTGACAGGAGGTGATGAAGTAGTGGTGGTGGAGGGTGTGGTGGGGTGGGGTGGGTTAGTGGGTGGAGGTGTTGATCAGCCTTACTGTTTGTGAAAACTATTTCTAAATAAAAAATAAAAACACATCTCCTGAAAGTAATGTCCTCCACCACCCTGTGCGGCTCTCTCAGAGCATCCACTCCCCCCTCGCATTCGCTCTGCCTTCCCTTCTCTCATCATTGCAACATCCATTCAGGAAGCCGCAGTTCCAGTGCAAAACTATGGGGAGGTCGCTTCTATTGTGTGTCCCTAGAAGGGCTGCCTCCCAAACTCAGAACTACAAAGTCGTGCTGGCACCTGTGTGCTTTTGCAGCTAACCGCAGCCACCACTTACTCGTGGCCACACTGCGCCAGTATATGTGGATACTGGATCGGCGGCTACAGCCACCCAAAGACTCACGAATAGACAACCCCTTAGGAGAACATCACACTCAACTCAAGTGATTGCAGGACCTAGATTTTGCAGTTGTTGAGTCTGGTGGCACAACAGAACCGCACTGCGTAAGAAGTGCTATGAAGATTGCTATCTCAATGTTGTTTGTAAATCAGCATTAAGATGACACACATCACTGTTTTAGTCCCAGTTAAAGGAGAAAAAGAGGGAATTTCTAGGCTGGATTTTTATCCATGTTAAACATTATAGAATAACACAGTAAAGTGTTGTCTCTAAGTTAACACTTTGCTTCTTAAGGTCGTTTAGCACACAACAGTGACAAAATAGTGAGTTTAGTGTAAATCCCTGTTATCCTGTCCTAGTGCACAGTTTCCTCATGATTCCATCTGGCTAATGCCCCTGCTTTTGGCAACATTCATTCGATTTGACTGCTTTGTAGTGACAGGACGATTTAGGCATTCTGCATCCAACACAATTTATATGTTCGCTCCTCACTTCAGACTTGTGGCCACATCATCCAGGCTGTCACTTGCATGCAGCACTGCACCAGAAGAGGTGTCAACTTTCAGGTAGGCTATTTAACTGAAAGTGTCGTCTCTCCGTTGTTATAGTCTCGAGCCCCTATTATCCTATAACCTCATGGCCACCATTTCTGCCTCAAACTTTCTGACATAAACAGAACTTGTTTATTGAAAATAGTAAAATCCAAATATCTGGTCATTAGGTTGAAAAGGGTTAGTTGTGTGATAAATGACTGCCTTGCTTCCTAGTGTAATGATAGCAGCTATTCCTTGCAGTTATTTATTAGATGCAAGTGTTTGGTTGGGGGAGGGGGAGAGGTTCCCTGAAGATTCAAGATTCAATATTGTTCAATGTCATCTTCGATACTAAAATGTAAAGGAGAGCAAAATAATTGTAACTCCAGATCCGATGCAGCACAAAACGCAATATGATATAAGAACACAATGATTAAAAAGCACAACATATATAAATACATAAGATAGTTTATGTACATAGGTTGCATGTCCATAAGGTGACACTAGGCACAGGAGTGACTGTACATAAGGTGACTGACAGGAAATGAGATAGTAGCAGTGGTGGATGTTGTGGAGGGGTGAGTTAGTGGGTGGAGGTGTTGATCAGCCATCCTGTTTGGAGAAAGTAACAGTTTTTGTGTCTGATGATTCTGGTGTGGATGCTACATTGCCTCCTCCCTGATGGGAGTAGGGGCAAGAGTCCATGAGCAGAGTGGGTGGGATCCTTAATGATGTTACTGGCCCTTTCCCAGCACCTTTCTGTATAAATGTACTTCATAGCAAGTAGGCTAGTGCTGGTGATGCATTGGGCAGTTCTGACTACTCACTGCAGAGACTTCCTGTCCACTACAGTGCAGTTTTTTTCCATGCAGTGATGCAGTGTGTTATGATGCTCTCCACCGCACATCTGTAGAAGGGTGTAAGTATTAATTGCATAGTCCAGCTCTCTTCAACCTCCTCAGAAAGCAGAGGCATTGGTGAGCTTCCCTGATTGTGTAGGGTAGTTCTGGGACCAGGAGAGGTTGTGCAGGATGTGCACTCCCAGGAGTTTGAAACTGCTCACAGTTTCCTCTGCTGTGCTGCCAACATAAAGACGAGCAAGACATGCAAGCTGATGGTTCCTTCAAGGGAAAAATGTTAAATGGTTATAAGCTTCTATAAAAGGTAAAGTACCACAGAAGCTGTAAATCTGAAATAAAACAGAAAATGCTGAAGATGCACAACAGTTCAGGCAGCATCACTAGAGAGAGAAATAATGTCGGGTTGATGATCCTATTAATTAATTTTAGCTAAAATGTGCTTACTTCATTGAATGGTGGTATTGTTTCAAACCACTCAATGAAAAATTGTCAACTTGTAAAAGTAGGCCTGCTTCTATCTCCATGCCAATTCTCTCTGCCTTTAGCTCCAAAGTGGTGTATCTGTTATTAATTGCCTTTTTTTTTACATCAACCATCCTGATTTTGTTTCTGATAAAATACGTGCGTGCCGGGATGAACTAAACTTCAAGCTGCTAAAGCTAGTGGACTGCTGCTGCAGCTAGAGAAGTAAGGAAACAGGTGGAAGGTACTTCATTTACTGTGATTCATTGTCTTGACTAAAGCCCACCTTAGGCTCCCCTGGAACATACGGCTTTGGATTGTGACATCCCTTCCTGGAAGCTTTTAAACTATGTCCCCATACACTGCATAAACCCTTAGACTCTGATCCTAAATTTTTCTTCTGTCTTTTTCTGCCTAACACAGATATTGCTGGCATTGTCACAGATGGGAGGTACTTGAATAAGGAACTCAGTATTGTCATTCAAAAAGCAAGATATTTCACATGCTGGAAATATTAAAAAAGCAGACAATGTAGGTCAGGCAGTATCTGTGGGGAGAGAAATAAATGACCTTTAATTAGAAGGCTTCTGAAAAGTCATTGACCGAAAACCCTTTTTAGCATTTTCTCTCATCTGCATTGCAAGACATGAAGTGGTTAAATATGGTTAAGATTATTCATCTTCATTATGTGCCGTGACAATGACGTGGGCAATTGTGATCTCCTTGACCACATGGTTGTTCTTGTCAAATTTTTCTACAGAAGCGGTTTGCCATTGCCTTCTTCTGGGCAATGACTTTACAAGACCGGTGACCCCAGCCATTATCAATACTCCTCAGAGATTGCCTGACGTCAATGATTGCATAACCAATACTTGTGATATACATCAGCTGCTCATACGAGCATCCACCACCTGCTCCCATGGCTTCACATGACCCTGATCAGGGTGGAAGGGGGTCTAAGCAGGTACTACATCTTGCCCAAAGGTGACCTGCTGTCACGCAGAGAGGAATGCCTTTGGTAGAGACATATCCTCACCCCGCCACCCATAAGCTTTTTAGGAAAGTTAAAATATTGATTTTAACATCAGAACATGAATTTGAGTCGAGTACTTTGTTAAATAGGTAAGTTGATATTACTCACTTGATTTCTGATGACTCAGTTAAAATATAACTACAGTGGATTCCAGTTAATTGGGCCATCGGTTAGTTGGAGCTGCTGTCTATTTGGGACAACCCTTAAAAAACAAAAACAAATTTAAAAAAACTGGCAGGATTCCTTGCTACTTAAGTGGTGCTGGAGACTTGCCAGACAGGTTCCAACTAGCGCCAACATCGGTGGCCATTAGATGCCGTACTGTGCTTGGTGACAAATAAGTAGTAAGACAATTTAGAATTATTTTGCTCACTGTGGTTTCAAGCATTCAAGCTTGAAGATGCCAGAAATGACCAAGCATGAAAAAGAAATGGCTTCACTACTTCAACAAGTTAGCAACTACGAAGAATTTGAAAGTATCAACAATCACCTTAAATGTTAACTTTGGTCCTCACCCAGGCACTTAGCTCTCACCTGTGGCTCCAAGTAGCTGATTGCATGCAACAGAGGCCACACCCCAGTACGTCACTTCGATGGGTGGACGAAACCAGGTGATGGTAGCCAGCCGGTCTCATACCCTGTTGAAATGGGGATATACCTGTCCTAGCATGCCAAGTTATCTCCAGTGGACTAGGCATATGAGATCTAATGACCAAGAAGTTGGGTCTGTCTGCAATGCTTTGTAGAGAGCAAAGAGCATGAAAAGGCACAGAAGAAGTCATGGTCAGCCATTGCAACCAAGGAAGACCCTTGTTTTAACGTCTACTCTTACCACTGGACCTTAACTTCTGAGATCGAAGAGTGGAACTGCCCTAGTGTAATGGCTTCTCCACTTTAAAAACTCTCCCACGCAGGTCTCCTGTCATCGTCTGATAAAACAGGCAACCACCATTAGTATTGGTAGTGTTCTAATTTGTTCTGTATTTTGTTACTCAATTAAACGATTGTTTGTCTTTTTTATACCTTTTTAACTATTTCCTTGAAACTTTGGCTATTGGGGCAGCCGCTTAATTGGGCTAAAATATACTGGTCCTGATGTGCCCCAATTAACTGGAATCCACCATACTTAACATTTTTCTCCATTTATATTGAACAGGCTAGCGGCACCATTAAAGAAACTGGCACATGAATGTCATTCAGCCATGTCCATTCCCAACATTTCCTTTGGGATTCACATACAGTAAATAGCTGCCTGTTGTGCAGTCTATTGCAGCATATCCATTAAACAGGAATGAGATGTTATGGCCAGCTATTTTGTTTTGGCAGCACTGACAAAGGGAGGAACGTTGGCAGCTCGAGTTGTTTTTCAAAGCAGCTGGGAAGAGTTTTTGGAGATCTTTCCTGATTTGCCTTAGGACGGAAACATTTGGAAGATGAGTCAGCCGTTCAGGCACTTCAGCCTCTGCTATACAGTTAAAGATCACAGCTCATCTCTGACAACATTTCCCACACCATCTCCATATCCTTTTAAAAAATGCCCATGAAATGTTCTTTGATCTCTTGCATCAAAGCAACAATTGAATCTCAACATCTGCTGGAGCTCTACCTTTTCACTTTGTGTCTAAAGGTGCATTATCTCTATTGATCTTTACCAGCTTGTGCCGTGGAGCCTCTAACCTATTTAGTTTAAGTGGGAGGGGAGAAATGAAAGGGAAGGTGTGTGCTAAGGTGGAAGGTAGAAGAAAGTGAGTCATTAAAGAGGTGGTGCAAGATAACAAAAGAGTGATGGGACAAGGAAGAAAAGCTGACCGTGGAGAAATGTAAATAGAAGTAACAGAATCATTTGAAACTGGCAAAAGAGTATTCTGTGTATACTGGAAATCTGTAATCTGAGGCAAGGTTGAGCAAGCTACCTCTTTACTCTTTGGAGCAAAGGTAGATGAGAGGTGACAGAAGTGCATAAGATGATAAGAGGCATAGATAGACCATAAGACAAAGGCTATTCAGCCCATTGAGTCTGATGTGCCATTCCATCATGGCCAATTTATTGTCCCTCTCAACCCCATTCTTCTGCCTTCCCCCATAACTTCTGAAACCCTGACCCATCAAGAAACTATCAACTTCTGCTTTAAGTACACACAGTGGCCTGGCGTCAACAGCTGTCTGTAGCAATGAATTCCACTCATTCGCTACTCACTGGCTAAAGAAATTCCAAATGGGTGTCCCTCTATTCTGTGGATGTGTCTCAGAATAGAATGGACAGCCAGTGCCTTTTCCCCAGAGTGGCAATGGCTAATACAAGAGGACATTCTTTTAAGGTGAGTGGAGGAACGTATAGGAGGGATGTCAGGAGCAGGTTTTCTACACAGAGAGTGGTAAGTGAATGGAACACACTGCCGGAGGTGGTGACAGAGGCAGATACACCAGGGACTTTTAAGAGACTTTTAGATAGGCAAATGGATGAAAGAAGAATGGAGGACTTATGGGGGCAGGAAGGGTTAGGTTGAACTTAAAAGCTATAGAGTCAACACAACATCGTGGGCTGAAGGGCCTGGTTGTGTGCTGCACTGTTCTATGAAATGAAAATGCTGGAAATGCTCATTATCTAAATTTGCTCAACTTCAAACCAGAAAGTTGTAATGCCTCTTTGTAAAGAGAAGATGCTGCTTCTCCAGTCTCCATTAACCTACAATGTTAGTGAGACCAAGGACTGAATTAGAGGCATGCTCGAAAGGATTCTGAAAAGCATTCACCTACTCTTAATTTGCTCTCCCCAAACTGCAAGGGACTATTTCTTATTATGATGCACCAAATACCATAACACAATGTACCCAGGACATCTTCAAGGAGTGGTGTCTCAAAAATGCAGCGTCCGTTATTAAGGACCTCCAGCACCCAGGGCATGCCCTTTTCTCACTGTTACCATCAGGTAGGAGGTACAGAAGCCTGAAGGCACACACTCAGCGATTCACGAACAGCTTCTTCCCCTCTGCCATCCGATTCCTAAATGAACATTGAACCCATGGACACTACTTCCTTTTTTAAAAATATATAGTATTTCTGGCTTTTGCAAGATTTTCAACCTATTCAATATACATATATTGTATAGAGTATACTGAATAAGATTTAATTATTTATTATTGTTACTATTTTATTTTTTTCTTCTATACATTACATTATTACATTGAACTGCTGCTACTAAATTAACAAATATCACGTCACATGCCAGTGATAATAAACCTGATTCTGATTCTGACATCTCTTGTTCACCCAGTATTCTAAAATTTTTCTAAAGATTAGATTTATTTGTCACATGGATATCGAAACATTGAAACCTAAAGTGAAATGTATCATTTTGCATCAATGACCAACACATTCCGAAGATGCTGGGACAGTCTGCTAGTGCACCATGCTTCCAGCATCAACATATCAACTCCAGGTCTTAATAACCTTAACTTACATGTCTTTGGAACATGGGAGTAAAATAGAGCAGCTGGAGGAAGCCTATGTAGTCATGGGGAAAACATACAAACTCCTTGAGGACAGCGATGAGATTTGAACCCCAATCTTATACTTGTCGTTGTAAGGCATAATTCTAACCACTGAACTACCATGCTGCCTTTATGCAACAAGCAAACTTTTAATGTAAATAAACTCAGCAGCAAATTTCATTTCAAGGGTTATCCAAAATCAGTGTGAAGAGATATTTTTAGTTTATTTATGTTCAGGGCAGTGCAGTTATGATCTTATTAGTAACAACATTGTCATTGAATATTTGACCCTTTATGCGACACTAAGTTCATTTGATTTGGTTTGGTTTTCCTAAGGTTTACAATAATAGTTTGGCCATAAAATACAGAATTCCAATATAGACAATAGACAATAGGTGCAGGAGTAGGCCATTCAGCCTTTCGAGCCAGCACCGCCATTCACTGTGATCATGGCTGATTATCCACAGTCAGTACCCCATTCCTGCCTTCTCCCCATATCCCTGGACTCCGCTATCTTTAAGAGCTCTATCGTAACTCTTTCTTGAAAGCATCCAGAGTATTGGCCTCCACTGCCTGCACCATAGAATATTGCTATTTTAAAGGGTAATGAGATGACATGTAATTTGGCAATTTCTTTAAAGGTATGTGCTTAGAAAATTCTGTACTGTGTGTGATATGGCGCATTTGAACTGTTCTCATGCAACAGAAACAGAAAACAGTGCAAATATTAATGAGGTCAGGTAACCATCAAAGGAGAACAGAATTAACATTACAGGTTAAAACATCTTTTTTTCCTGAGTTGTTGAGTCTGTTTCATGTTTGCACAGCTGCTACCTGACCTCCTGAGCATTTTCAGTTTTTATTTCAGATGTCCAGCACCTTCAGTATTTTGATTTTGAAGGTGTGAATCTACTTTCATTCTTTTCGGTAAATGAATAATCTGGGACAGGATGCAGGGGTCAGAGTCATTGAAGGCGTGGGGGAGATGGATGATGATTCAGTTTTGTTTCCTACCTGCATTTGAGTATCATGTTAGATAATGTGCTGATGCAGTTCTTGAACCCACAATTTTCTGTAGTAATCTTATTGAACCTTATGAGATCGTTGTCTAGATAATACTGTGGCAAAGGTATTACAATGCATTTGCTAACGTCACGAGGACAGATAATAAATCAGCCCCATTTGCTGGATAAAGTTTCCACACCCACACAACAGCATCAAATTTTGACTATTTTGCCATTGAACAGTACTGACTGTGGACATTTATAATTAAAATGGGTAGGTTGGGAATTTTTGATCTAAAGTTGTGATCTAGTGGGTGTGCACAGAAGCATGATTTACAGTTCTGATGAGACCTTTCAGAATGTCAGCTGTGGAATATAAAGCCAGCTGGTTATACCGCAAAATGTTACAACATATGGACTAACTTGCAAGAACTTCACAACTTATGCTCTCAGTATTATTGATTTATTTGTGTATGTATTATATTTGCATGGCTTGTCTCCTTTTGCCTATCGGTTGTCTATCAGTCGTTCTGTTTTGTTTTTCATTGATTCTATTGTATTTCTCTTTGCGTCTGTGAATGCCCGCAAGAGAATGAACCTCAAGGTAGTATATGATGACATATACAGTCCACACTTTGATAATAAATTTACTTTGAATATTGAAGCTGTGAGCCACAAGTTGCCTCCAGAAGACGACTCTGCACCATTGGCTGTCTAACCTTAGCTTTTGTTTACTCAAGCAAAATGGGGTGGCATAGCATTGTAGCAGTAAGCACATTGATTTACACCGATCGGGGTACAATTCCTGCAAAGAGCTTGTACGTTCTCCCTGTGACTGTGTGGTGTTCCTCCAGGTGCTCTGGTTTCCTCTCACATTCCAAGTATGTATGGTAAGGGTTAGCAAGTTGTGGGAATGCTACATTGGCACTGGAAGCATAGAGTGACACTTAAATAATCTTTTGCTGATTTCATTTCACACAATGTTTTTCACTGTTTATTTCAATGTGCATGTGACAAATAAAGTTGATAGTTATTCCTTAATACTTAAGTGATGCTGGTAATTTAAAGTTAAATGGACTCAGATGAATAGCAACTATGCTGCTAATGATGCCAGATCCAATGGTGTGAAATGGCCACACTTACCTAGAACTCTGGTCATTTCACAAGTTAATGTCCAATGCCGACCTGTAGGCGCTTAAGACACACCAATGATTTACAGAGCTGATGCACAAAGACAAATGGCCAGCGAAATAGAAATATTTCACCATGAAGATGAATTGTTGCTGTTAAAAATTTATGTAGGTGTCTTTGAGTACCATCATTGATGGATATACCTGGCATGAAGTCAGTGCATCCATGGATTCATTGGATTGAAGAGAAAATTATCTTGTAAGAGTTTTTTTTGTGTGAGTGGTTAGGAGATTTCATTGAGAGATACAAGGATCTGAGAGGGGTTGACAGGGTAGATGTTAAGAGGCCATGTTTTCCGGCCAGAGAAGCAATGTGTAAACTTGGGATAAAAGGACTGTTAAGAAGAATAAATTGCTTTATAAAAACAGTTGTAAATCTCTGGCATTTTCTGGCCCAGACAGTGTTCCTTTATTGTGTATATTCAAGGCGTAAGAAAAATAGAACTTTAGAGTGAAAGGAAATCGAGGAATATTAGTTAGAAATAGAAAATGGATGAGTTAGTTAGAGGGTGAGGTACAACTTTATTGAAAATGGCATAGGTTTGAAGTACCAAAAGGCCACTTCCTCTTCTTGCATTTTTCTTTGTGCCTGAGCACTCAGTTCTCTCAAACACCCAGAAGCTGATCTCTCTACTGTGGGACTTCAGCACATTGGTACATCCTCTGTGAGCTGCAACAACTGGAAAGAGGGTAAGTTGCATAACTGTAGGAAAAATTAGGAGAGAGGGAATGAAGCTGATGGGATTTGTTCTGCTGGGCACCAGCATGGACCCAATGGCCAGAAAAACCTCCTGTGTTACTATAAGTAAATGAACTTGCATTAACAAAGTGATATTAACTTATGAAATTACCCCAGTACACTCTACAGATATATCCCTGTGTAGAGGTACAGGCTGTGCCCATGTAATGAACAGATTCCGTTTTTACAGATGTCTGTTTTGTCTGCAAGTTGGCAAGTACACAAAAACCACTTGATATGGTAACTCTATCACCAGAGTAATAAGTGGTATGAAAAACACATAAAACTGGCAAGAAAGAACAGTTACTAGAAGTGGAGAGAGGGAGGGGAAAATAGTTCTGTCATACATGGCAATAAGTATATACATACATTGGATTTTTGAAGTCAATATTATGGGAGCTTATTCGTATGCATGGGTGTCTGTAAGTCGGGCATTCAAAACCTTGGGAAGGCCTGTGTTAGGGCAGGTGGCCAATGAAAGAACATTTTAAACAGGGGAAAGATTGAGAAAGGTTTTTTGGAAAAATTCCAGACAGGAGGCAATGAAAGACTTGTTAAGACTTGTAAAGTTAAAAAAGCTTTGAAAGTTGGGTGTCAGGTTGTACGCTGATGATGCAACGATCCTGATACTACAACATCCTTTCGATCACAATGATACTTTCTCAATGTGAAACTGTCAATGTTTTAGATTTTTTACTATTAACATTCGGGCAGACGGGGCTCATCAGCTGTGGTTGGCAGCTCATCTAGGAGAAGGAAATCTCCGATCTCAAACCTCCGCTGCTTTGCGGTTATACCCATTCATGGGGAAGGCTTCGGGAGTAAACCCTGAGGGAAAACTCCAGAGCTGAAGTCCCTAAGGCAGTCCTACATTGAGTTCAATGTTGACTGGCAACTCCTGCGATGCTGCTGGTACCAAACTGTATCAGTCTCTGCCATTCCTTTGGGTTCATCATTTGCATAGAGAGGGGGAGTTTGCTACACGGGCAACAGCTTGCTCGCCATATCGTACTGCCCAGGCTTGCGTATCTAGACAGCTAGGACACAATATACATAGTCAACTCTGAACAACAGAGGCCTCAGACTCAGATTATTAACATTCTGACCCTATTTCCCTTGAATTAATTTTCTGTATTTCAGCAAATGGAAAGGGTTTCAAAACACTGGGGGTCTCAGTGCTCAACCTTTGCCCATTAAAAGCTTGCTTCCCAAAATGTCAGGTAAAGCCCAAAAACGTCGGAAGTACTCATCAAATTGGGCAGCATCTGTGGAAGGGAGAGGTATCGTTAATATTGCATCCTGCTGATGCGTCTGATTTGTCAAGTATTTCCATCATCGTCTCTTGTGAGTGAAAATGTATGGAAAATGCAGTTGTCTGCTTTTTATTTTTTCCAAAGCATCCTTTATCCAAAATTTATAATTCTGACCATTTCCGAGTATGCAGCAGAATAAAAGCATTTGAAATAGTCCTTTAAAATATGAGAGGTTTGTGTCTCAAAACCACAATTTGCATCTGTTCAATATCAGTCTTTGTGTCTCACTGATTGAGTTCAACACATGCTCAAAGGCTAACCTTAATCTGCTCCTCTGAATATTTCCCACTTGTTGATATGACCATTCATTATCAGTTTAACACTGCTTCATTGAGAGCTGCTGTACCACACAGTGCCCTGCCTTCACATGGTAGAGTGTACATTGTTGAAAAGGGTCTATTACAATGCACAAGGAATCCTTTTTAGCCTCGTTTCATTTCATTTGCTACTAAAACCCTTAACCATGCCTTTGTTAAGTCTATTCTTGGCTCTTCCATTGCTGCCTCATTCTTAATTTTCACCAGCGTACCCAAAGCTTTGTGGAACCTGTGTCCAAACTCGCTCCAAGTTCTGGAGACACAGGGAACTGCAGATACTGAAACCCGGAGTAACACAAAGTAGAGGAGGAACTCAACGAGTCTGACAGCATCTACAGAAGGAAATGAGTGGTCAGCATTTCAAGTTGCTGATGACACAAATGAAGGATCTTGACCAGAAACATCAGATGTTCATTTACCTTCATGAGTTCCTCCAGCATTTTGTGTGCCAATACAAGTTCTGTTCATCCATCATCATTGCTTACATTGCTTTTTGCCCGAACAGAGCCATAGCCTTGAAATTTTCACTCTTTTTTTCACTTAACTCCCTCTATTTATTTATTTTTGGAGACTTGCAATCCTCCAAGAACTCCCTTGTATGATTCTGATTTCTGTTGTCCCACCACCAGGAACCATGCCTTTGGCTTCCTTGCCGCTAAATTCTGGAATTACTTTCCTTAATTGTGCATTAAGTCCATTTAGTCATTCATTGAGTTTTTGCTCATCTGGCCTATTGTGTGGATTATTGGCATATTTTGTTGCATATAACATTTCTGTGAGGCATCCTATTGCATTGTAGCTACAAAATAAATCAGAATGCTTGTTGCTTTCTGGGACCAGACAAACTCAAATAAGTGGGGTCCATTTTAAGTTATTTGTTGAAAAGCAAAAATAAAGAACCTGTTCCGTTGGACAGGTGAGGGATTTGTATGGTTTTAAATGCTTAGCAGCTTGGTATGGTAATGGCACTCCACATGACCACGAGAAACTGCAGACAGTTCTGGACACAGTTCAGCACATCACAGGAGCCAGCCTCCCCTCTATGGATTGTTTATAATTCTCACTGCCTCAGTAAAGCAGCCAACATAGTCAAAGGTGCCACGCATCCCCAACATTCTCTCTTTGCCCCTCTCCCATCAGCAAGTAGATATAAAAGCCTGAAAGCACATACTACTAGGCTCAAAGACAGCTTCTATCCCACCTCTAGAGTGGATCTCTTGTACGATAAGATGGATTCTCAGCCTTACAATCTAACTCATTGTAATTCTGCAATTTATCGTTTTAGCTGTTCCATTTTATTCTGCATTGTTATTGTTTTAACTTGAAATGTGGCGAACATAAATTCATATCGATGCCAATGCCCCCACTCCATTATATAGCACTACAGCTCCTTAAACATACGTAGAATGGTAGAGATTAGTGGTGTGATCACTCGAATTGAATATGATGTCCTCCTAAGGAGCTGTTTCCAGGTAGATTCCCTTAATTGAGAATGTCTTTCTGTGACATTATCTAACGTGGGAAAACTGACTAAGGGGCAACTCACACATGGACCTTGACAGCTCAGGGTCAGGGGCATGGAATGCAAGGTGACTGCGGATCCTTCACTGCTGCAGCTTTCACTGCCGTTATTATGTGTCATTTCTTCTGCCAGATTGGCCGTTGAGATCTTGATTGGATCGTCCTTTGTCTGGAACCTTTCTCTTGATCTTACTGCCATAGGTGACCCTACCAGGAGTTCAGTGTAAGATGGGTAAACTCCAGGTTATCTCCCTCAGGATCTCAGGAACTCACAAACCTATCCACCACAAGGTGATGATCCTCAGCGGAGAATAGAGATTACATCACAGGCGGGCCATTGCATCCATTACAACCAAAGAGCTGCCCAAACTCATTTTAATCTCACCTTTCGATCCCTAGACTGCCAGGTTTGGAGATACTAACTGTCCCTCAAGGGTCTTGTTAACCACAAGGGTGTTTTCTGCCTCAGGCAAACTTTCCATCGTTGTTCACTTGTTGGGTGAAAATGTTTTTCCTCAGTTCTCTTCGCCTATCTTTTTAAAGCTGTTAAGCGTCACCAATTATATCTACGAAACTTAAAGCATGAAGCTTAAGCATTAATCTCTCTTTCCAGAAAACAATAAATTATAGAAACATAGAAAACCTACAGCACAATACAGGCCCTTCAGCCCACAAAGCTGTGCTGAACATGTCCTTACCTTAGAAATTACCTAGGGTTACCCATAGCCCTCTATTTTTCTAAGCACTATGTACCTGTCCAGGAGTCTCTTAAAAGACCCTATCGTATCCACCTGTACCATCGTCACCAGCAGCTCATTCCACACACTCACCACTCTGTGTAAAAAAACTTACCCCGACATCTCCTCTGTACCTACTTCCCAGCAGCTTAAAACTGTGTCCTCTTGTGCTAGCCATTTCAGCCCTGGGAAAAAGCCTCTGACTATCCACATGATCAATGCCTGTCATCTTATACACCTCTATCAGGTCACCTCTCATCCTCCGTCGCTCCAAGGAGAAAAGGCTGACTTCACTCAACCTATCCTCATAAGACATGCTCCCCAATCCAGGCAACATCCTTGTAAATCTCCTCTGCACCCTTTCTATGGTTTCCACGTCCTTTCTGTAGTGAGGCGACCAGAACTGAGCACAGTACTCCAAGTGGGTTCTGACCAAGGTCCTATATAGCTGCAACATTACCTCTCAGTTCCTAAACTCAATCCCATGATTGATGAAGGCCAATGCACCTTATGCCTTCTTAACCACAGAGTCAACCTGCGTAGCAGCTTTGAGTGTCCTATGGACTCAGACCCCAAGATCCCTCTGATCCTTCACACTGCCAAGAGTCTTACCATTAATACTATATTCTGCCATCATATTTGACCTACCAAAATGAACCACTTCACACTTACCTGGGTTGAACTCTGTCTGCCACTTCTCAGCCCAGTTTTGCATCCTATCAATGACTCGCAGTAACCTTTGATAGCCCTCCACACTATCCACAACACCTCCAACCTTTGTGTCATCAGCAAACTTACTAATCCATCCCTCCACTTCCTCATCCAGGTCATTTGTAAAAATCATGAAGAGTAGGAGTCCCAGAACAGAACCCTGAGGCACACCACTGGTCACCGACCTCCATGCAGAATATGACCCATCTACAAGCACTCTTTGCCTTCTGTGGGCAAACCAATAGTGGATCCACAAAGCAATGTCCCCTTGGATCCCATGCCTCCTTACTTTCTCAATAAGCCTTGCATGGGGTACCTTTTCAAATGCCTTGCTGAAATCTATATACATTACATCTACCGTGTTTAGTCACATCCTCAAAAAATTCAATGAGGCACGTAAGGCACGACCTGTCTTTGACAAAACCATGCTGACTATGCAAAGCCAAGCTGACTATCTGTAGTTAGCGTACATGCTGACTATTATCAAGTTAAAGCTTGCAAAGTCAGAAAAATAGGATAATGAAATTAACGAAGAGGATTCCATGAAATTTGAAAGAAGCCCTATTTCAGGCCTTTTTATAGAATGTTTGTCTTTAAACTGAACATCAGATTTCACAAAGAGAGCACCCAGTTTGGAGGAATGTCATTGTGACTGATGTTATTGCCCCTCCACACCTCTCCAACAGTACTTCTTTATCATTTCCTGTCAGTCGCATTACCTACAGACAATCCTATGACTAGTGTCACTTTTGGGACATACAATCAATCTATGTCTATAAGCTATCTTATGTATTTAAATCTATTGTTTTTTTATTATTGTGTTCTTTATCTTATTATTTATTTGTGCTGCATCAGATCTGGAGTAACGATTATTTTGTTCTTCGCACGCGGGTACTGGAACTGACATTCAACAATCGTGAATTATGAATATGAAATGCAGGATAGGGTTTGGGAAGAGAGATGAGGATCTATTTTAACAAAAGCTGATGTAATAACTCTGACAAATCTCGAAAGCCTTTTTTGGGAAGTAGTTTCATAACAAACCAGTGAAACTGCTCACATCCTGAGAGGTTTTCAGTTGCATGCCAGTCAAGTACCTCAAACAAAATTCTGGAGGAACACAGCAAGTCAGGCAGATCTATGGAAAGGAATAAATAGTCGACATTTCAGGCTGAGATCCTCCATCAGGATTGGAAAGGAAGGGAGAAGAAGCCCAAATAAGAAGGGGGAAAGGGGAAGGAATACAAACTAGATGGTGATGGGTGAAGGGGTGGATAAGTGGATGGGGGAGTGGGGCTTGAAGTGAAAAGCTGAGCGGTGATAGATGGAAGTGGTAAAGGGCTGAAGAAGAAGAAACCTGATAGGAGAGGAGAGGGGCCATGGGAGAAAGGAAAGGAGGAGGGAAACCAGGCTGACGTGAGAGGCAGGTGAGGAGAAGAGTTAAGAGGGAAACCAAAGTGGGGAATAGAAGAAAAGTGAAGGGGGAGGGGGGATTGATGCACCATCAATAACTCTCTGAGACATGAGGCGAGATATAGGCTTTTATTGACTGGAAGAAAGAACAAGCAACAAGCAGCAATTGACCACCATACTACATCCTGGAGAATGAGGCCGGGCTCAGGCCCCAATCGCCTTTATACCGGGGTCAGTGGGAGGAGCCACAAGAGCAGTCAGCAGGGGGGGGGGGGGGGCGTGTCCAGACAGGTATATATAGTTCACCACAGGGATACATACTCCGGTTAGTTGTATTTATTATTCATTTTAAGGGAGAGGCACATTTCATGATTGTACATTTATTAACAACAGGCCTTTTCCTCTCATTCCAGTTTGTGATTTCATTCATTAGTTTAAAATAGCACATCCTGCTGATTAAAACCATTGTGTATGAAGCACTCAAAATCATTAAAATGTTCTGTAATCAGGGGCTCTTAAAGAGAATCAGGTATTTTCCTCTGAAAGTTAAATGGATGTACTCAGATATAGATATTCTTTCTGTGTCGCTCACCAAGCAGAAGTAGTAGTGTATCCTCTGATACCACAAGACGCAATCACCACAAAAGCAAGCAAGAGGCTGAAGTAGACCTTATGAAGTACACTCGCCTCACCCAGAGTGGGGACGACTGGGTATTTTCCCCTATCATCCAAGTCTGGTAACTGCACAACTATGAGTGACTGCAAATAACCTGATACCGTAAGAAATAGAAGAAGAAACAGGCCATTCAGCCTAATGTCTCTGCTCGGCACGCAGAACTGCCCTCACTCACCGTAGCCTTTTCTTCTGTTGGCAGAAGTTTTTGTAGATTTTTCATTCCCTCATTAAATGATTCTTTTCTCTGTGTAAGTTACCTTATCTGTGTACTGTTCCAGGTTTTTCATCACAACTGACAATAATTACATCTGACATTTTGGTTAGAGATACAGCACAGTAATAGGCCCCTCCTGCCAAGTGAGACCGCACTGCCCAATTAAACCTGCGTGCATCTTTGGAATGTGGGAGGAAACTCACATGGTCACAGGAGGATGTATAAACTCCTTAGAGCTGCAGAATGGAACCTGGGTTGCTGGTACTGTAACAACATTACGCTGACCACTACACTACCATTTGCATGCATGCCTGAATAAAAATTAAGTGCAAAATACCTCTCTCAGGTTACATCTGGCCAAATACATTTCCCAGCCATGACCACCATTTTATCACATTCCGTCTCTTATGGTCTCCCTCCCCTTTCTCCCTCTTCTCCACCTTTTCCCCTTCTCTCCCCTCCTCCTTCTCCCCTTCTTTCCCTCTTCCCCCTCTTTCCCCTCCCTCTCTCCCTCCCTCCTCTTCCTCCTCTCCCCTTGAAGCTTTTAAGTAAAATTATTTAATAATTTCAATAATCTTTCCTGTGGGCCAATGTGCTCCTAGTGCACAGCGGATCTCAGATCTTTGGCCACTGAAGTCCTCTGAGACCCAGAAACTGGAGCCTTGTGATTTCTTCATTGGCCATTGAAAATCTTTTATTTTAAAATGATTTAAATGAGTTATTACTTTCCCTGGACAAGTGAAGAATCTTAATTTTGCTTTAAGATCTCTTTGGCAACTCCAGCTTTCTTAGTTCACATTGATGTTTTCGGCCTGAGTCATTTGGCAGAGGTTTCAAAACCAATCAAACAAAACCACTTGCACTGATTTGAAGACTGGTTTCAAAAGGGAATTGGAGAAATGTTTAGGGGTGGAAAATTTACAAGTGTACAGGAGACTGAGCCAACTGGTTCTTACAGTGAATCAGCGGGAGATTGATGTGTTGAACGGCCTCTTTCTTCACTAACAATTTGCTAATTTCGAGTGTGTACGAATGAGACAAAATGAAGGGAGTCTTTAGAGAAATAAGGCGCAGGGCAAGGGTGATGTGTTGCAGAGATTTCATTTTAATGACGTGCTCAAAAGCACAGAAATCGTGATGTATATTTCCTAACAAATGCTTTTTTTAAATCCCAACTCACATCATTTTCCCATGTGGAAGTGTTTAGAAGGCACAACATGAGCTCAATTAGAGGCTAATTGCTGTTGCAAGTTCCTAGTTTAACAGGAAGATCCTTGTGCCGCCATTCAGAGACGATGTCCCTGTTTACCATGTCAATCTGTGACTGGATCCTACCACCATTCTTTCACTGCTGAATTGGGTCAGATAGAGAGGAGAGGGAGAGAGAGAGAAGGGAGGGAGGTAGAGAGAGGGAGAGAGAGAGAGGAGTTAGGGAAAGGGAGGTAAAGAGAGGGAGAAAGGAGGGAGGAGGAGAGAGGAGGACAAGGACAGGGAGAGAGAGAGGGAGAAGGGAGGGAGATAGAGAGGACAGAGAGAGGGAGGGGACAGAGACAAGGAGAGGGAGAAGGGAGGTAGGGAGAGAAGAGGGAGGTAGAAGAGAGAGAGGGAAAGGGAGGGAGAGAGAGGAGCAAGCATTTTAGAGAATTAGAACTAAATTGGCAGCAGCAGTTTATTTAAATCCCTTTTTTTGGCATCTAATTTACATCCTTCCCCTATAGGAAAATCCCTCCTGCAGCTGTAGATGACCAAGGTTACTGTTTACCAAACTGAACTTAACGTGAAACCTCGTTATGTTCATTCATTGGAAACTTCTACAGTTTTATAGAAATATAACCAGCAATTTCTCCAATAACTTAGCAATCCACCCCCCCCCCCCCCCCATCACATCAGTGGACCGTTCGATCAGTTATTTGCTGTTTATGGAATCTTACTGTGTACAAATAAGCCCTCATGTATGTCTATAAACCAGTGAAGTAATACATTTTGTGATCCTCACAATATCCTTAAGATCATCTGAAGGAGCAGAGCAATGTAGATCATTTATCAAATCCCAACGTTGTTACTCTCAGTGTATTCAGGGACCACGGTTAACCCAAAGCTTTGAGCTTGGCTTTGTGTATTTTACTCACATGCAGTTCTTGTTGACATATTTATTGTTTTTAACCTCACACTCCCCCTCCACCGTGAGTTTTCAGTTGACAGTTGCTTTTTCAGCTCAGTCGCTGACAGGATGTGGTGTTGTTCACAAGGCCAGCTGGCACCTATCCTTCCCTATTGTCCTCAGAGCTGCTCAATGGACAATTAAGATTCAACCACACTGGCAGCTCCAGAGCAAGGTGGGGGGGTTGCGGAATGTGCACGGATGTGCAAGTGGAGTTTTATAGTAACATGGTCAAGATTAAAGAAGATGAGCTTTCTTTGCCACTTGTACTTCGAAACATATAGTGAAATGTACCATTTGTGTCAACCGTCACCATTTGCTGCAGTCAGCCCTCAAGTAATGCCATGCTTCCAGCACCAACATAGCATGCCCACAACATACTAACGCTGACTTGTGCGTCTCTGGAATGTGGGAGGAAACTGGAGCACATGGAGAAAACCCATGCAGTCACAGAGAGAATGTACAAATTCCTTACAGACAGCGGCAGGTATTGAACCTTTACAGCTGGCAGTGTAAAGCATAGGGCTACCTGCTATGCTACCATTCCACCCTTAAAGTATGTGGTAGCAGTTGGTGTTATCAACATTTTTTTTTATTGCAGATTTATTTAGTTAAGGTTGCTATAGATGGTGGGGTTGCATAGTGGGGATAAGCTCCCACTACCTATTAAATGCTCTCCAAGGTGTGCATCTCAAATAGCCTCTGACAGCTAAGTCCAGCTCCTGGCCTTCATATGGGGCTTAGCTACTAAGTCCAGCAGAACTGTTTCTAATAACAGGAGAAGCAGGTTACTGGCACCTTAAAACCAGTGGCCTCAAGCAGATGGGGCTTGTGGACCGTGGTTGGCAGCTCATCATGGAGAAAAAGAACTCCCATCTCAAACCTCTGTTGACTTGTGGCTATGCCTATTCATGGTGAAAGCTTTGGGAGTAAACCCTGAGGGAAAATCTGGAGTTGGGGTCCATAAGGCAGTCCTATGCTGAGTGCAACGCTGACTGGCAACTCCTATGACGCCACTGGTGCCAAACGATATTGGCCTTTTCTGTTCCTTTGGATTCATCAGCTGCGTGGAGAGGGGGAGTCTGCTGCATGAGCTCTTCATATTTTACTGTCCTGACTTGATATGACAGCTAGGATGCAACGTTCATATTCAATCCAGACCATCAGAGGTACCTCAATTTAGATACTTTAGTTTACATTATCCAGCTGTCATGATGGGATTTGAATTCATGATCAGTGGTCCCTGGACACGACTCGAGTAACTTAACTACCATGCTATTGCCTAAAAAATGGCGGATGGAATTTAATGCAGACAGATGTGTGGTGTTGTGCTTTGGAAGGACAAACTACAGTAAGACTTACATGGTGAGCAGTAGGGCACTGAAAGGTGCAGTAGAACAGAGGGTAGAATACAGCTCCATAATTTCTTGAAAGTGGTGTCACAAGTAGTTAGAGTCATAAAGAGAACTTATAGCATATTGGCCTTCATAAATCAAAATACTGAGTACAGGAGTTAGTGTTCTATAAGATTATGGTGAGGCCTAATTTGGATTATTGCGTGCTGGTCACCTACCTCCAGGAATGACATCAATTTACAAGGATGTTGCCTGGACTTGAGAACCTGAGTTATAGGGGAAGGTGAGGACTTTATTCACTAGCATAGGAGAATGAGGGTAGATTTACCAGAGGTATCAAAATTATGACAGATTATAGATAGGGAAACTTTTCACTGAGATTGGGTAAGGCTACAACTAAGGGTGAAAGGTGAAATGTTTAAGGAGAACATGAAGGGAAACTTCTTCACTCAAAGGCTGGTTAGAGTGTGGAATGAGCTACAAGCAGAAGTGATGGATTTAGGTTTGATTTCAATATTTCAGAGAAATTTGAATAAGTACATGGTATGGGAGGAGTATGGAGGTCTATGGAACTAGGAAGATTAATAGTTTGGCATGGACTGTAGGAGGTGAATGACCTGTTTTGGTACTGTAGTGTTCTGTGACTCAATGCTACAATGGTGTGGTTCAGACGTGGCTCTGTGGGAGCCCATGTCTGCTCCCTACCTGCTGGCTCAGAGAATTATCTGCAAACCAGAAGCAATTTTAGGCAAGGCTTGAAGAATCTCACAGCACATGAGGAGGCCATTTGTCCCATTATGCCCCTCATTTTCCTAGTAGGCTTACAAATGACTTCTTGTCCAATTGTTAGACAAGAAACTGCAGATGCTAGAATCTACAGCAAAAACAAAAAATATATATATTTCTGGAGGATCTCAGCATGTTAGGAAATGGACAGTGGACGTTTTGGATGAGATGCTTCATCTGGACAGACTACGAGGGAGATAACCAATATAAAGAGATTAGGGAAAGGAATGGATCAAGAGCTGACCCACAGTAAGTGGGTCCAGAAGAAGAGAAGTGATAGGCCCATGGAGGAGGTAGGTGTGAAAATAGTGACACAGGCTGGGATGTGACAGACGGAGTCAACATAGGGCTGCAGATGAGAAATTTAACGAGAAAGGAAGGTGGAACATGGAACCAAATAAGAGAAGCGTGGGCCCTCAATTATCATGTTTCTTTCCCCTCCTCCACCGCTTCCAATCTGTCCATCACCCACGCATTCCTTCCCACTCAGTCCCATTCCCCCCCCCCCCCCCACCAATGTTGCCATCGACCTACCCTCTCTCATTTGGTTCCATGTTCCACCTTCACACCGACGGCACCAGAGATCGAGATCAAACCCAAGTCGTGGAAGTTGTAAGGTTGTAGCTCCCATAGCCCCATCGCTCAGCTGTCAGGAACCTGATGTTTTCAGGCAGCAGTGCTGCAGCTTTGCCAGGCTGGCATCTCATTTGTAGATGCACCCGGAGCTGTCCCTAGTAAATTGTCAGTGCTTTAACCACTTTGATACAGCAGACTTATCTCTTACTGAAGGCACTAAAATTGCAGGAGCCTGCAACTACATATTGCTTGCCTGCTTACATTACTCACTGAACCCAGAGTCAGAATAATACAGCACAGAAGTAGGCCCTTTGACCCACCTGGTCTGTGCAGAACATGGCACCCTCCCTGCTCATGCCAGTTGTCTGACTCTCTGAGTCAGTCTCACTATGTATCAATCCAAGTGCCTCTTAAACATTGCATTTATACCCACCACAACCACTTCCTCTGGCAGCTCATTCCAGGTACTCACTAACCTCTGTGTAAAGAAGTTACCTCTCAGTTCTCTCCGCTTTTTATTTTGTGTTTGCACCCTCTCCAGTCCGTGGGAAAAGATGATTTTTGTTGGTTCCCTCGCTCAATGACGATAGGCTGAAAGATGTACCAGCCCAGTTTTAAGCCGTCTCTAAGGAAAGCTTACATTGTTAACTAACACCTAACCAACATACTGAAAATGGGTAGGTGTGTTTGCATCATTCTTGGGAATAAAAGATTGAATAAATAAGTGGAACACTGCGGCTGACAATAGAAGCAGCAATGCAATAGTATTGAGTCAATTGCATTTTGCACAGGTTTGAAGATATCTTCAGAGTTAGTGTCCAATGACTTATGGTCTCCCCAAAGTCTATATGATAGTTGCTCCCATCAGTACTGTTATGGGCATGTACAGCAGAAACATAGTCAAAGACAAGGCCATAGATCTCATTTGGCAGCTTCATCTTTCAGAATGTGACTTATTCTTGCTGATGGACTTTGAAACCTCCAAGCAGAGGAATTCTCACTCATTACTTTCTTCTTGTTCTTGATGTGTGGCAATCATTAGTGAGTGGATTGCCACAGGGGTCAGTACTGGGCCTGCAACTACTACAGTACATTCATGATTTGGAAGCGGAGGCCATGTATAACATATCAAAGTTTGCTGATGTCACTGCATTGAGTAGAAAAGCCAGTTGTGCAGAGGATGTGGAGAGTCTGTTGAGAGACATAAGTAGTTAAGTGAGTGGACAAGGATCTGGCAGATGGAGAATGCAAGGTCGCCCACTCTGGAAGGGAAAACAGAAGGTCAGATTTTTATTTAAATGGTAAATGATTGTGGCATGCTTTTGGCAGAGAAATTTGGGAGTACTTGTGCATGAATTGCAAAGGTGGATTTGCAGGTCCAGAAGATTCTCAAGTAGGCAAATGGAATGTTGCCCTTCATTGCAAGGGGGATTTAATTTACGAGCTGGGAGGTTATGCTGCAACTCTACAGGGTACAGGTGAAGCCGCACCTGGAGCACTGCATGCAGTTCTGGTCTCCATACTTGCTAGAAGATATACTGGCTTTGAAGGTGGTGCAATGGAGGTTCACCAGGTTGATTCTGGAGATAAAGGGGTTAATCTATGAGGAGAGATTTAGTTGTCCGGGACTATATTTGCTGGAATTTATAAAAATGAGTGAGAATCTATAATAACATAAAATTATGAAAGGGATAGATGAGACATATGCCTGGAATGTTTCCACTGGTTGGTGAGACTAGAACTAGGAGACATCACATCAGAATCAGGAGAATAGATTTCAGACAGAGGTGAGAAAGAGTTGCTTTTCCCCAGAGAGTAGCGAATCTGTGGAATTCTCTACCCAGGAAAGCAGTAGAGGCTACCTCATTGAAATTACTAACGACATAGTAGGGCAATTAAGGATGAAAGGGAAAAGACAGATAGAGAAGGCGGGTAGGCAGGAAAGCCAGACTGTTAAAGGCAGGAGCGAAGTCTGCTGCCAGATCAGCCTTGATCTTATTGAATGTTTGAACAGGATTGCCGGGCCAGAAGGCTTATTCCTGCTTCTATTTCTTATGTTCTTATGTTTAACATGGAGAAGTGGTGTACAGGGTGATCAGCTGGAAAGTTTCCTGTTTGTCGTAGACATGGCACTACACGACTCTATGTGGTCACCATAGGGAACCCAGGGCCTCACCCTCCTGATGATATGCCCCTAAACCATCAAGTTCATCGGTGGGACAGGTCAAACTACGGCACTTTGCTCAGGAATCCAAGACAATGGTTGAAGAGAATGATTCTTGTTAGGCTGTTGTCAGTCTGTGAATTGACTTCTCTGAGGGACAGTTCTCCCAGTTACTGACCTGATTAGTAACTGCTGGTTCAAAATGGTCATAAAGTTTTTTTAAAATACTCCAATTTGCATAAGATTTCATTTTGGAGGGCAAAATGAATTTCAATGAATTTACTTTGGTAGAAGAATTTGTTTACTTTTGCATTTTTTAAACTTCCCATTGACAAATATGCACTATGTCTCATGAGTGAAAAAACTTCGAATTATCCTGGAATGTTCAGTGAAAACAAGCTGCATCTATTCCAGTCATTTCAGTGTTTTATGAGACATTCTGGAGTTCAAACATTCCTTCAGCTTTTCTACAAGAGATGTGGCCAGATGTGAGAAAGTTGTTAGAGATACTGAAACAGGAATATGGGCCTCTGGAATGATCAGCCAATACCGTAAGACCATAAGATATAGGAGCAGAAGTAGGCCATTCAGCCCATTGAGCCTGCTCCGCCATTCAATCGTGGGCTGATCCAATTCTTCCAGCCTTCCTCACTCCCCTACCTTCTCCCCATACCCTTAATGCCCTGGCTAATAAGAACCTATCTATCTCTGCCTTAAATGCACCCAATGACTTGACCTCCACAGCCTCTCGTGGCAACAACATTTACTACCCTCTGACTAAAGTAATTTCTCCACATCCCTGCTCTAAATGGACGCCCTTCATTCCTCTTGTCCTAGACTTCCCCACCATGGGAAATAACTTTGCCATATCTAATCTATTCAGGCCCTTTAACATTCGGATTGTTTCTATGAGATCCCCCCTCATTCTCCTGAATCCAGGGAATACAGCCCAAGATCTGCCAGATATTCCTCGTACAGTAACTCTTTCATTCCTGGAATCATTCTCATGAATTTTCTCTGAACCCTCTCCAATGTCAGTATATCCTTGCTAAAATAAGGAGCCTAAACCTGCACATAATACTCCAAGTGCAGTCTCACAAGTGCCTTACAGAGCATCAACATCACATCCCTGCTCTTATATTCTATACCTCTGGAAATGAATGCCAACATTGCATTCGCCTTTTTCACCATCGACTCAACCTTAAGATTAATCTTTAGTGTATCCTGCACAAAGACTCCCAAGTCCCTTTGCATCTCTGCAATTTGAATTCTCTCCCTATCTAAATAATAGTCTGCCCATTTATTTCTTCCACCAAAGTGCATGACCATACACTTTCCAACATCGTACTTCATTTGCCACTTCTTTGCCCATTCCCCTAAACTATCTAAGTCTCTCTGCAGGCTCTCTGTTTCCTCAACACTACCTGCTCCTCCACCTAACTTTGTATCATCAACAAATTTAGCCAGAAATCCATTAATCCATACAATGGAGATACATCTGAGGGATTACTATAATTGAGAAGCAGGACCTTCAATCATTGACAGCACAGTGTGGATGGCTCTCAAACTGTGTTTTACATGAAGCATGCATCATGTTCCATTGGAAGGTTACCTCTGCATTTCTTTTCACTTCCTTATTGGGACCAGCAATCCAAATTCTACTGTTTGGTTTCATATGTATAAAAACATTCTCCTTATGTCATCTACTGTCACAATGAGGTCATAATCAGATTGGAGATGCAACAAATTATATTCTTTCTGAATAGCCTCCAACCTAATGACATGAACACCAATTCCTTTAACATAGGTAATTTTTTATTCTCTCTTTTTCCATTCCCCATTCCGGTTACCCTGTTACATCATTCCCCACCCCACCCACCTACCTTTACCCTCACCTATCAAGCTACCAGATTGTACTCCTCCATTTCCACCCACCACCTTATTCTGGCTTCTGCCCTCTTCCTTTCCAGGCCCAAAAGTTTAACTGTTTATTCTGCTCTGTAGGCACTGCCTGACTTGCTGAGTTCCTCCAGCATTTTGTCTGTGGTGTTCCACATTTCTTGCACCTGCAGAATCTCTTGTATCTATCCACTGAGCTACTGTTATCCCTCCTCCCTGGCACCATTCAAATAAATCACTCTTGTACTATTTGAAAACATATTCAGCTCGATATTTAACGCATGGACCTTGAGCTGATGCTAGAATTGACTCATCATGATTTCTTACTTCCATTTTCCCAGCATTTTACGCTGAATCCAGGCAGTGTACTGTATTTTGCTCTGAGTTTTGTAATCCTAGTTGCATCTTAAACCATGTTATTTAGTAATTAGTATGGAATGCACTATTTTCAAGTTCTGTATTCTTCAGTATTTGAAAGCTAACATACTTTCTTTTAAAATAAGGTCTGTTTTGAAACTAGGTGCTGGTTCTCTGCAAGCCGATGTGGGAAAGGTATAACTGAAGCAAATGTTTCAAGTGGTCAGCCATCTGAACTGGAAGGAAATGGTGCTACGTTTTTATGTCTTGTTGCATATTTGTTTACTCCACTTTACTGTCGCTCTGTCAGCATTTGAGAGAGGTTTTCTTTTGGGATTATGTGGAGGTCAAATGAGATTGCTGGGACGTGTCTGTAAAACGAAAGTTCTCTTCAATAGAAGTGTGAGTGTCCAAATGCCGAAGTGAAATGACCCAAATGGTATCAGCCTTCTCCAAAATCAGAACAAGAGGACATTAGCTGCAGCAACTGCCTAATCTGTGTCAGATTTATAAAGACATAAGCAAAACTGGTGTGAGAACATGAATTGCAGCCTTTTTTAGATGGCTGGACACCCATGATGACTACTGTCCGAGAAGCCACACTGTAGTAATTAATGTGCCATTGTCTGTTCTTAGCTACAGAGCAGAACTCAGACCAGAGAAACATGTACAGTGTAATTGATTCACCATGAACATAAAATGTGCAGTGTGTTGAAAACAGCCTCCACATTTTCTCCCTGCTGTGCATGTTCTACATCACATACAGATGAAATTCTGGAGAAGGAAAGGAATGACAGATGGTATTAGGGACTTTCTTAGATATTAGAAATTAATTACTGTGGCAAGGTAGGTGGAATATTAAGTTTGACCATTTCCAATTCCAATCAGACTGATTCAAGGAGGATATTGAAACCCCATCCCACACAAGAGAGGCCAGAAAGCAAACCTCCCATCCCAACTGCTTCTTCTCTCTAGATTTGAGAAGGGGAAGCAACCTTGGCTAGGCACTGCAGCTAGAAGATGTTTTCTTTGGTAGGTGAAGTAGAGAAAAGATGGGCAAATAGTGGCCCCTCTGTCATCATCCACCATTCTCTCAATAAGGTAGGTTAAAATACTTAAGTGTATGAGTAAAAATTAAGCATAAGCAGGTTTTGCATTTTGTGTGTATGACATGATTCATTGTCTATTGAAGGTTAGTCAAGTAACTCAGTTCATCACCTTGGATTTCAGTATCCTGATCCCTTTGTCCCAGCCCTCACTGTGTGTTGGATGCAGAAGTGGGCTGAGCAGTGGCAGATGGAGTTCAACCCGGAGAAGTGTGAGGTGGTACACTTTGGAAGGACAAACTCCAAGGTAGAGTACAAAGTAAATGGTAGGATACTTGGTAGTGTGGAGGAGCAGAGGGATCTGGGGGTACATATCCACAGATTCCTGAAAGTTGCCTCACAGGTAGATAGGGTAGTTAAGAAAGCTTATGGGGTGTTAGCTTTCCTAAGTTGAGGGATAGAGTTTAAGAAACACGATGTAATGATGCAGCTCTATAAAACTCTAGTTAGGCCACACTTGGAGTACTGTGTCCAGTTCTGGTCACCTCACTATAGGAAGGATGTGGAAGCATTGGAAAGGGTACAGAGGAGATTTACCAGGATGCTACCTGGTTTAGAGAGTATGGATTATGATCAGAGATTAAGGGAGCTAGGGCTTTACTCTTTGGAGAGAAGGAGGATGAGAGGAGACCTTAGAAGGTTGGCGTCATTCAATGTCTGCAGTGAGATGCTGATGATGTTCTATAGGTCAGTTGTTGAGAGCGCCCTCTTCTTTGTGGTGGCGTGTTGGGGAGGAAGCATTAAGAAGAAGGACGCCTCATGTCTTAATAAGCTGATAAGGAAGGCGGGCTCTGTCGTGGGCAAAGTACTGGAGAGTTTAACATCGGTAGCTGAGCGAAGGGCGCTGAGTAGGCTACGGTCAATTATGGAAAACCCTGAACATCCTCTACATAGCACCATCCAGAGACAGAGAAGCAGTTTCAGCGACAGGTTACTGTCGATGCAATGCTCCTCAGACAGGATGAAGAGGTCAATACTCCCCAATGCCATTAGGCTTTACAATTCAACTGCCAGGACTTAAGAACTTTTTTTTTTAAAGCTATTATTAATGCTTTTTGAGTTAGTGATTTAGATGCATATCATATTATTACTGAGTTAAGTATTGTATGTAAGGAGTTTTTGCTACAACAAGTGTATGGGACATTGGAAAAAATGTTGAATTTCCCCATGGGGATGAATAAAGTATCTATCTATCTATCTATCTATCTATCTATGATAGAGGTGTACAAGATATTAGAGAGAAGGAGGATGAGAGGAGACATGATAGAGGTGTACAAGATATTAAGAGGAATAGACAGAGTGGACAGCCAGCGCCTCTTCCCCAGGGCACCACTGCTCAGTACAAGAGGACATGGCTTTAAGTTAAGGGGAGGGAAGTTCAAGGGGGATATTAGAGGAGGGTTTTTCACTCAGAGAGTGGTTGGTGCGTGGAATGCACTGCCTGATTCAGTGGTGGAGGCGGACACACTAGTGAAGTTTAAGAGACTACTAGACAGGTATATGGAGGAATTTAAGGTGGGGGGTTATACGTGAGGCAGGGTTTGAGGGTTGGCACAACATTGAGGGCTGAAGGGCCTGTAATGTGCTGTACTATTCTATGTTCTATGTTTCTGATAGGCACAATATCACCAGCCTTTGCCTGTCCCTACTGTTGTTCTGTCTCCTCCCAGTAATCAATCACAACCACCACAAACTTCCTCCCACACCTCATGTGACAGACTGCCCAACCAGTCCCCCACTGGATGAAATTCTCACTCACCTCCTCACCCCTAACCTGAGCACCTCTTCACAGTCCAGAATTCTAGCATTATAGGAGTTTCTCCAAATTCTGCACTACGTGCACATAAAACCCTCCCTCATGTATGAAAGATTTTTACAAGAACACAGTGCTCAAAAATCGATTCTACTGTGCATAAAGTTGTGACCTAACACAAAGTACATATTGCAACAGGTAGCCATGTACTTAGCCCAATGTGCATTCCATGTTTAAAACACCTTTTGACACAATTTCTAGTCCATCCATACTGAGCAGCTAGCATTCCATTGTAAATTCAGCTGAGTGGATCTTATTAACGAAATTCCAGAGACAAGGCCGTCATATCCAACAGCCAATCTAGCACCACTAAAACAGTACACTGACCAAAGACACTACCTGGACAATTTTGAAGCATTACTGGGCACAATTTGACGCTGAACCACGAAGGATATTATAGGAATAGTTGAACGGAATTTTAAATAAAGTTTAATAGAACACCTTGAAGGAATAGACTAAGGTGGCAAGAGATGAGGTCCTTGGTAGCTGAAAGGCACAGGGTTTGGCAATGAAGTGTTAGACTTCAGGGTAAATTGGCCAACATCGAGAGCTGGCATAATTACAGGATGGATTTTCAAAGCCCTTGTTGTTCTCTTCAAGATTCAAGATTATTTCTTGTCATATTTCAGTACACAAGTTTAAAAGGAGTACAGAACGATTGTTACTCGAGATCCAATGCAGCGTTAAAAACACAAATATAAATATTAAAAGCAATCCTATGCACAAGTCAAGTTGAAGTGCATAAGGGGAATGAAGGGTGCTGAGGGGCTGTGGAGAGGAATGGTTGATATGGATGTAGTGGGTTAATGGATGATGGGTTGATCAGCCTGATGGCTTGGGGAGTAAGCTTCTTTGCTCATTATAAGTTACAAGTACAGAGGGCAACTCGCGACTGACAGAATTCATTCAGCCAGCCGGCCCTAGAGATAACATAGGTGTCACCCCCAGCAGTAACACGAATCCATAGTTTGACATCTGCTTGAGATTCAGTCCATTTTGCTGACAGCCAAAGGAGGAACAAAACTATAAACTTTGCCTTGATCACAGATTGAGACGTGGACTGAGCGTTTCAGAGGGCTTTAATAAATTTCTTGATTCCTTGACATGATCTGTTCTTTAAGAAGGAAACTAGACTTTATGTTTTCAAATTCTATTATACATGTCAAGTTAGAGCTACCAACTGTAATCTTATACAATAAAATCCGTGACAACACTGAGCACTGAGCAGCTTCAGTAAAACCGTTTAGAACATTGTGAGCAGGATACCTGCTGCTTTGTGAGGGTGTGCAGGCTGAGACACAGGACAGAAATCTTCACACACTATCTCATCTTCACAGATATGATTTGTCTACTCTCTCAGATCTGTTGTCTAGTCTGCTGTATTTTATGTAAATAGCTAGGAATTACTTATTGAATGATGTAGTCAAGGGGACTGTGCAACAGGTAGTGTAGTGGTTCAGCCCAGCTTTTAGCATCCTTCAATGCAGAACTGAACTAATATACTTTTAATCAAATCACTCGCAAACTCAGAATGACTTTCTTTTACCGTCAATAAGTAAGCCCTGTTTCACAGAAAGGGACATTATCGTTCCCGCAAACCACTATGATTATGATCAATTCCTTCAGTGAGGGGTGAGATATCAGCATGACCCAGGGCACATCGCTCTTCAAAGTTCAAAGTAAATTTATTCTCAAAGTACATATGTCACCAAATGCAACACTGGGGTTCATTTTCTTGAGGGCGTTCACAGTAAATCCAAATAAAACACAATCAACGAAAGATCACGCACAACAATACGGATTAACAACTAAGGTGCAATGGACAACAAATTGCAAATACAAAAAAAAACTTGTGGTGATGCAGGATTTTATTACACTTTCCCAAAATGACATAAGGAATGCAAGTTTTATTGCCTCAAAGCAGCACTATGAACACTACATTTCACAGTCAGCATTTCCCCAGGAATGACACCACCACCACCACACTTTGATGAGTTCTCTGCAGTGAGACTTGAATCCTGAGCCTGCTGAATCAGACACAAGACTGATAGTGGCCTACAGACCTGCTGCTGACAGAAAAGACACAGGCGCTTATAATGTAAATATTGTGAGCAGTTCTTAAATTCTACAGAGGCCTGGAGTAAAGTTACTCCTGTTGTACTTCTGTTATACTTGTTAGTAGGCATGCAGCTGCAGGGCAAAAGAAGAGGTGACTAAGTTATATAAACTTTGAAAAGGGTATACATAAGCTGTCATAACTGTGATCATTTTGATAAGCAAAACAGTGAGGAATCATAGGGTGTGACTGAGTAGTTCCACTTCAGGAAATCAGTGACGATCTGCTGAAGAGTTGCATGATGGAAGCCCCATTTAATGAAACAACTGTACTTGAAATTGTGCAGAATACAGCTGCTGAATTAATTTGTATTCTACTGTTGCTAGAAGTATGTGAGGAACAAGAGAACAAGGAATTTAGGACCTAAATAGCTCCAGTCAATGTTTCGTCTTAACTTTGCATGGTCTTTAAATTTAAAGACCTTTAAAGTTGTGCCGTCCTTTGGGGAAGTGTGTACAGTGACAGATGCAGATCGGAATGAGAACCAAGTGAGTTATTTTGTTGTGAGTCTTGCCTGGAAACCCAGAAGTTGGTCTGGAACCAATTTATGACTTATAAAAACACCACAACTTGTAACAATAAAGGAAATCACAATTTCAGATGCAGAGCAAGATTAAGTCAGATATGATATGGCACTTCAGAACTAACACCAGTCAGAGGTACTGCTGATCGTATGAAGCAAAGCATCGACTTAGTTTTTCACAATCTTTCTTACCTTTTGCAACGGTGCTAAGAAGCAGTATGACAGTCCAGACTTGAAGTTGAAAAGTTATTCTGGTTTGAACATCCATTATTATGTTCTTCGTTCCCCAGACTTATCTTTTATCTGCTAACTTCCTCGTCTGAGTGTATGTGTATGAAAGAAAGAGAAGGAGAAATCCTCGGAGATGTTTACTGTGTGAGTTTTAAGTCTTGAATTCAAGCCAGTCTCTGTGAGGGAGTCTTTATTTGGTAGGCTGTGAAAGAAACTTGAAGCCACTAATTTGCATGAGGCGGTCTCATGTTTTAATTGGCTCTGGCTTCTGCAACTGACGTCCCTATTGCTACTAACAGACAGTACTTTATAAGATTTTATATTGAAACGAGACAGGAGCAGGCTGCTGCCTATTCCCATTTCTTGGCAAACTGCTCCTCCAAGCTCCCCAATAATTCAAGGGAGTAATTCAGTGAATGTGTTTGGTAATTGGGATGTTCCATCAAAGCTGAAGTCCAGGGACTGCTCTGAATGCTCACATTATTCAAAGTATGTATATGTCACCATATACTGCCCTGAGATTCATTTTCTTGCAGGCATTCACAGTAAAACAAAGAAATACAATAGAATCGATGAAAAACTACACACAAAGACTGACAAGCAAACCATGTGCAAAAGACAAACTGCAAACACAAAGAAAAACAATTAATTAATCTAACACTGAGTACATGAGCTGTAGAGTCCTTGAAGGTGAGTCCATAGATGGGGTTCAGTGATCAGTTCAGTGCTGAGGTGAGTGACATTATCCACGCTGGTTCAGGAGCTCAATAGTTGTAGGGTAGTAACTGTTCCTGAACCTACTGGTTCCTGGACCTCCTTCACAATGGCAGCAGTGGGAAGAGAGCATGGCTCAGATGGTGGGTGTCCTTGCTGATGGATGCTGCCTTCTTGTGGTGGTTGGGGGGTGGGTTCCTGTGATGGACCAGGCTGGATCCACCACATTTTATAGGCTTTTCCATTCTTGGGCACTGGTGTTTCAATACCAGGCAGTGATGCAACCAGTCAAGATACTCTGCATTGTGCATCATAAGAAGTTTGTTAAAGTTTTAAATGACCTGCCAAATCTGCACAAACTTGTAAGAAAGAAACATGACACATGAGGACGTGTGTTACATTCAGTGTGCAGAGACTATATTGTTGTCTTTGGTTGGACATGATCCCAGTACTCCAATGACTTGATCTCCCAAGTCCATTCAGTCCCTACCCCATCAGTATTTTATCCCCATCTCCAAAATTGTATGGAAAATTAAGCACAAAGCTCAGAAATCCTACAGAATCTCTGTTAGTAGACCTTGACAGCAAGAACTCCCGGCAGCATTAGGCCCAAGATGAACTCAACTGAAGGTCTCATCTTCCCTATCATTCTGGAACTAGCAGAGGTCAACGGGGCAACTTTGGGTCACTGCATGTAGCAGAAGGAGGGGGAGCATCAAGCCTGGAATTAAAGACTCCTGTGGAGAGGGGCTGTAGTTGCGAGCATCCGATGGAAGAGAACAGAAAGGAGAGGGGATTTCATTGATGGGAGGTCAGCTCATGATCAGATGTCAGGGTGGGTCATGTATGTATGAACAGACTCAGGTTTGCTTACCACGTGTACAATTAAATGTGTTACTTGCGTTAACAGTCAACACACCCAAGGGCAGCCCCCGTGTCATCACACATTCCAGCACCAACATAGCATGCACGCAGTGTTTAGTAGAACAACTCAACACAACAAGCCACAAATTAACACCACTAAGACAAGCCACTTTCTCCCCTCATACTCACCCACATGCACAGACAATCCTTCAACTACAGGATGGGCCTCCAGTTTCCAACTTATAGTCTCTTGTCACCAAGTTTCAGCTATCGGCCTTCGATTTCCAGACTTCTGATTGGCCTTCGGGCTTTGATTTTTGGAATTGACTAGCTGATGATGGGACCCTGAACTCCAGGCTCAAATAATAGGCTCGCTGATTGACTGGCCCTTGTGTCTGCTGCTCACATGAACAACTGATCCCAAGTGCCACCGACCTGGGATAGCCCAACATCCACAGGTGTCCTTCCTCACCCATCCACATCTCTGTCCTTTGAGCGCGGAGCAGAGGTCCATATAATGATGTCCCTTGTCTCCACAGTAGCAATGCCCATAACACGGGCCTTCGAGCACAGAGCGCAGCCTTCGACTCTGGATGCCTTTTGTCACCCGACCACATTGCTGAACTTCAAACATGGAGTGCAGAGCTGAGGCTTGACCTCTGACTCCTCCACATCTCTGTCCCTGAACCCTAACTCGATCCCTAACTCCCTTTTCTGGCTCTAAAATCTACCCCCCCCCCACCCCCGACTTAAAAAGACAACTAAGTCAAGGCCACAACCTCGACAGAGATGGAGAATGCAGCTCAGTGCCATCCTGACTGGACAGACATAGATAAAATTCTGTTCCTGTGGCACACAAAGCAGCATTGCATTATTTCTCAAAGAATTTATTCCTAATTTGTTTTCATATGTCAGTATTTGATACAGTGGCTGTAAGAACAAGATAGAATTGGATACACAAAAGATGCTGAAATCAAGCTATTGGAAGAACTCAGTGGGTCTGGCAGTATCTGTGGCAGTTCACATTTCAGGTCGAGACCATCTGGATTGATGATAAAATTGGAAGGAGCCATTTGACCACTCTTGCCCACACTACCATTCATTGTGACCATGACTGGTCTTCTACCTCATTCCTGCACTAAAGACACACCTCTTGATTCCCATAATAAATAAAAATTCAATCTAACTCAGACCAAGCTCCCACCCACAGTTCTTTTTGGTGGAGAGCTTTTTTTCCAAGGATTCACTAATCTCCAGCTGATAAATCTTCTCATTCTCAGCCCTGAATGGTCATCTTATTTTAAACATGAGTACAACTGGAGCAAGGGGTAAGCCATTCAGCCCTTGGAACCTGCCCTGCCATTCATTACAATCGTAATTACTCATTATAACACAGGAAGAAGAATCAGGTGTGTGCCAGCTCCCGGTGGATTTTCATGGCCCATTCTCCGTGCTTATTTCCCTGTAGCCCAACATCAAACTCTCATTACAGCCAAGATTTCTCAGTTTAAATTCACTTCCAATTTCCATACCAACATGTCTGTCCACAGCCTACTGTACTGACAAATTGTGGTTAGACACAGATCAGAGGAACAGTACCTCAAATTCTGCCTTGGTAGTTTCCGATCTAATGGCATGAACATCAACTTCTCTAAAGTCCAGTAACCACTCCCCCTTTTTAACCATATCCATCCAGCCCCATGCTCTTTCTCTTTCCCTTCCTTCAACCTCTCAATTTGCCCATTGCCCTTTAGTTCCCCTCCTCATTTATTTCCCTTTTTACCATGGTCCCATCTTCTTCAGCCTTTGTCACTTCCACTGATCATCTCCCAGCTTCTTACATCATTCCCACTTTCTCCCTCCTCCTCCTGCCTATTATCCCCCTCACCTGCACCCATCTATCACCTACCAGCTCTCCCTCCATTCCTTTTAAAAATATCTCCCATCTTTCCAGTTCTGATTAAGGGTTTTGACCTAAAACATCTGCTCTCCATTTCCCCTCGTAAATGCTGCCTGGCCCACTGACTTCCACTAGCGTTGTGAACATTGCTACAGACTTCCAGTATCTGCAGTCTCTCTTGTGTTTCCAAATATGTCTTTTTCTAGAGAAGACTGTGGCTGCATACAGTATTCAGATTTGGTCGCACCAAGCCTCTGGATAATTGTAGAAGGACTTGCTTGTGACTCAAAACTTGGTGCAATAAGGACCTAGATACCATTTACCTTCTGAACTGCTTGTCATACTCTTGCTTTCAGTGAGAGCAAACAAGAAACAGCTTACCCCAACGCCTTTCAAGTCATTGTGGTGGACTTCAGTCAGGCTCGTTTGAGGAAATCTCTACTCAGGTATCATCAACATATCACTTGCAACACCAGGGGCCCACACAATTAACCAGTTACACTATGTTTAGGAGTGTCTACCATTCTATGCCCAGACCACATTTTGAGAAACCTGATCATCTAGCTGTTTTCCTCCTACCTCCATACAGGCAAAGGTAAAAGTGGAAGGCTCCAGAGATAAGACCATAGGTAATTTCTCGATTGCTGCCTGTGCCACATGCCTGTGAGGGTAGAAACTGGACAATTTGGTAGATAAGTGCATGGCTGAGAAGCTGGTGCAAGGGTCAGGGCGTCAGTTTCTTGGATCATTGGGGTATCTTCTGGGGGAAGAGAGACCTGGACAAAAGGGACGGGATGCACCTGAACCCGAGGGGGACCAATATTCTCACAGGCAGGTTTGTTAGAGATGTTGGGGAGGGTTTTTACTCATTTGGATGGTGTCTGGGAAACAGAGTGAAGGGACTCAGGATAGGTCAGATGATAAAAAAGCAAAGATAGTGTGCAGTAAGACTTTTAGGAAGGACAGGCAGGTGATAGGACAAAATTGCAGCAGGAGAGTGAATATCAGTGCATTAGGGATTCAGAATCAAAAAGGATAGCAAATACAGTACTCAGAGTGTTGTATCTCAAAGCACAGAGTATAAGAAACAAGGTGGAGGATCTTGTTGCATTTTTACAGATTGCTCGGTATGATGTGGTCATCATTGAATATGGCTGAAGGACAATTGTAGTTGGGAGCCGAATGTTCAAGATTACACATTGTATCGGAGGGATAGGAAGGTAGGCTGAGGGGATGGAGTGGCTCAGCTGGAAAAATGACATCAAACCATTAGAGAGATGTGACATAGAATCAGAAGATATTGAATCATTGTAAGTTGAGTTAAGAAACTGCAAGGTTAAAAGAACCCTGATGGCAGTTATATACTGGTCAAAGGAATATAAGGTATAGGAGCAGAATTAGGCCATTCAGCCCATCGTGGCTGATCCTGGATCCCACTCAACCCCATACACCTGCCTTCTTGCCACATCCTTTGATACCCTGACTGATCAGGAAACAATCAACTTCCCCCTTAAATATATGCACGGATGTGACCTCCACGCAGTCTGTGGCAGAGCATTCTGCAGATTTACTACTCTCTGGCTAAAAAAATTCATCCTTACCTCTGTTCTAAAGGGTCGCCCCTCGATTTTGAGACTGTGCCCTCTAGTTCTGGATACCCCACCATGGGAAACATCCTCTCCACATCCACCCTATCTAGTCCTTTCAATATTCGGTAGGTTTCAACGAGAACCCCCTGCATTCTTCTAAATTCCAGTGAGTCCAGCTGCCAAATGCTCCTTATATGTAAACCCTTTCATTCCCAGAATCATCCTTGTGAACCTCCTCTGGACTCCCTCCAATAACAACACATCCTTTCTGAGATATGGCACCCAAAACGGTTAACAATTCTCTGTGTGGCCTAATTAGTGTCTTATAAAGGCTCAGCATTATCTCCTTGCTTTTATATTCTATTCCCCTTGAAATAAATACCATCATTGCATTTGCCTTCTTTACCACAGACTCAACCTGTAAATTAACCTTCTGAGAGTCTTCAAAGAGGACTCCTATGTTCCTCTGCATCTCTGATGTTTTAACTTTCTCCATATTTAGATAATAGTCTGCACTATTGTTCCTTTTACCAAAATGCATTATCATATATTTCCCAAAACTGTATTCCATCTGCCACTTTTTGCTTATTTGTCCAATTTATCGAAGTCCTGCTGCAATTACATTGTTTCCTCAGCACTACCTGCCCCCCACCTATCTTCGTATCATCCACAAACTTTGCCACAAAGCCTTCAATTCCATTATCTAAATCATTGACAAACGATGTGAAAAGCAGTGGTCCCAATACTCACCCCTGAGGAACACCACTAGTCACCAGCAGCCAGCCAGCCAGCCAGCTGACTCCTGCCTGACAGCCAATCCACTATTCATGCAAATATCATTCCTGTAACGCCATAGGATTTTATCTTGTTAAGTAGCTTCATGTGTGGCACCTTATCAAATGCCTTCTGAAAATCCAAGCAAATTACATCCACTGCCTCTCCTTCCACCCTGCTTGTTACTTCCTTGAAGAATTCCAACAGATTTGTCAGGCAAGATTTCCCTTGATAGAAACCATGCTGACTTTGACTTATTTCATCATTAGTCACCAAGTACCTCGAAACATCATCCTTAATAATAGACTCCAACACTTTCCAAACCACTGAGGTTAGGTGAAAAGACCTATAATTTCCTTTCTTTTGCCTTCATCCCTTCTTAAAGAGTGCAGTGACACTTACAATCTTCCAGCATCAAGTGATTCTTGAAAGATCATGACCAATGCATCCATTATCTCTTTAGCAATCTCTCTCCGGACTCCGAAATGTAGTGCATTTAGGTAGGAGACTTATCCACCTTAAGACCTTTCAGTTTGTCTAGCACTTTTTCCCTTTGTAATAGCAATGGCACTCACTCCTGCTCCTTGACACACATGAACCTCTGGCACACAGCTAGTGTCTTCCATAGTGAAGACAGATAAAAGTACCCATTAGGTTCATCTGCCATTTCTTTGTCCCCCATTTCTACCTCATCAGCATCATTTTGCTGTGGTCCAATATCAACACTCACCTCCCTTTTACTCTTTATAGATCTGAAAATTTTTTAGTATCCTACTTTGTAATATTTAGTTTGCCCTCATATTTCATCTTTTCCCTTCTTATAGCTTTTTTAGTTGCCTTTTGTTGGATTTTAAAAGCTTCCCAATCATTCAACTTCCCTCTCACTTTTGCTACCTTATATGGGCCTTTCCTTGGCTTTTATGCAGTCCTTAACTTGTTTGTCAGCCACGGTTGCCTACCACTGCCATCTGAGAACTTCTTTCTCTGTGGAATATATCTATCTTGCGCCTTGTGAACTATTCCCAGAAACTTCAACCATCTCTGCTCTGCCGTCATCCCCACCAGTATCCTCCTCCAATCCACGTGGGCAAACCTCTCTCTCATGCCTCGGTAATTCCCTTTGTCCCTTGTGATACTGATACATGTAACTCATGCCTCTCCCTCTCAAATTGCAGTATGAATTCAATCATATTATGATCACTGCCTCTGAAGGGTTCCTTTACGTTAAGCTCCCTAATAAGATCTGGGTTATTAAACAACACCCAATCTAAGACAGCCTTTCCCCGAGTAGGCTCAAGCACAAGCTGCTCTAAAAAGCCATCTTGTGGGCAATCAACAAATTCCCTCTCTTGTGTTCTGACACCAACCTGATTTTCCCATTTTCCTCGCACATTGAAGTCCCCCATTACAATTGTGTTATTACCCTTATTACACGCCTTTTCCAGTTCCCATTGCAATCTTAACCCCACATCTTGGCTAATATTTGGAGGCCTATATATGATTCCTGTAATTTTTTTTACCCTTGCAATTTCTTACCTCCACCTACAAAGATTCAATGTTGTCTGACCCTATGTCACCTCCTTCTAAAGATGTAATTCCATCCCTTACCAACAGAACCCCACTGCTGCCAATGCTTTCCTGCCTGTCCTTTCAATACAAAGTATATCCTTCGATGTTAAGCTCCGGGACTCAGTAATGCGCACAACATCAACGTGCCACCTCATTACAAATGCTACGCACAATTAAATACAGCACCTTTGGTCCTGTTTCCTTCACCTTTTTGAATTTTTCCTCTGTGGTACAATTTAACTATTTGCTCTGTCTGCATTTGTACCCAATCATTGTTTTGTCATTCCTTACATTCATCATATATCCATCATCTACTTGTAAACCTGCTGGCTCATCCTCAGCTCTATCGTACTGGTTCCCACCCCCCACCATATGAGTTTAAACCACTCCTAACAGTTCTAGAAAACCTGCCTGCAAGAATATTGGTCCCCCTCGGAATCAAGGGCAATCAGTCCCTTTTGTACAGAAGAGGTCCCAATTATCCTGAAATCTGAATCCCTGCCCTTTCTCCAATTCTTCAGCCATGCATTTCTCTGCTACCTCATTCTAGTCTTATCCTTACTGTCATGTGGCACGGGCAGTAATCCCAAGATTATTACCCTTGAGGTCCTGCTTCTGAACTTTCTACCTAACTCCCTATATTCTTTTTTCAGGATCGCCTCCCTTTTTCTTATATGTTGTAGGTACCAATATGCACCATGACTTCTGGATGCTCACCCTCCCTCTTCAGGAGCTCGTGGACACTTCCAGTAACATCTCAGACCCTGGCAGCTGGGAGTCAAATTACCATCCAGGTTTCCTTTTTGCATCCACTGAATCATCTATCTGTTCCCTTGACTATAGAGTCCCCTATAACTGCTGCCACCTTCTTCAGTCCCTTACCTTCTGACTCAGTGCCAGAGGCATGGCCACTGTTGCTTTCCTGAGGTAGGCCATTCCCCCCACCCCCCAACAAGACTCAGAATGGAGTACTTTTTGTTAAGGGGGGTGGCCACGGGGCTGCTCTCCACTATCTGACATTCTCCCTTCCCTCCCCTGACAGTCACCCATTTATCTGCCTCCTGTAACTTTGGGGTGACCACCCCCTGTAGCTTCTATCTGTCACCACTTCAGCTTTCCCTAACAAGCTGAAGGTCATCAAGCTGCAGCTCCAGTTCCCTACATGGTCTCTAAGGAGCTGCACAGGTGCGGTCATCGGGGAGGCTGGAAGTCTCCTGGAACATCTGGCACCGAGAACAGAACACTGGCTCTGTCAACATACGGCCTATACACTCTGGAGTTTAAGCCAGAGTCTTCTTACTCTGCCTCAGACTGCTCCCACGATGACCGCTCGGCTAGGCGGTACCCCTCTTTTATAGAGACTGAGTCTGGGTCTGAGTCATCGAAAATCTTTGTCAGACCTGCACAGGAATGCTCCTGTAGTCCAATCAACAGGCCTCCAAACAGTAACTGGGATGTAGACTGCAGAAGACAATGGGAAATAGAAAAGGTCTGTCAAAGGGCAAGTCATGGGAGATTTTAACATGCAGTTAGTTTGGGAAAATCAGGTTGGTAATGAATCTCAAGAGAGTGAATTTGTTGAATGCCTATGAGATGGCTTTTTAGCACAGCTTATTGTTGAGCCTACTAGGGGATCAGCTATACTGGATTGGGTGTTATGTAATGAACCAGAGGCAATGGAGAGTTTAGGACAAAAGAACCCTTCAGAGGGAGTGATCACAATATGATTGAGTTCAACTTGAATTTTGATAGGGAGAAAGTAAAGTCTGATGTAGCAGTATTTCAGTGGAGTAATGGAAATTACAGTGGTATTAGAGAGGAGCTAGCCAAAGTAAATTAGAAGGAGATGCTGGCAGGGATGACAGCAGAGCAGCAATGGCGGGAGTTTCTTGGAAAAATGAGGAAGGTGCAGCTCAAATGTATCCAAAAACAAAGAAATACTCAAATAGCAAAATAGTACAATCATGGCTGACAAGACAAGTCAAAGCTAATGTAAAAGGAAAAGGGAGGACATACAACAACACAAAAAATAGTGGAAAGACAGATTATTGGGAAGCTTTTAAAACCCTACAGTGAGCAACTAAAAGAATCATTAGGAGGGAAAAGATGAAATATGAAAGCAAGCTAGCAAACAATATCAAAGTGGATAGAAAAGACTTTTTCAAGTATATAAAAATAAAGGAGAGATGAGAGTGAATATAGGACAGCTAAAAAATTAGGCCGGAGAAATAATAATGGGGGCCAAGGAGATGACAGATGAACCGAATGTGTATCTTGTATCAGTCTTCACTGTGGAAGACACTAGCAGTGTGCCTGGTGTTGAAGGGTGTGAGGGAAGAGAAGTGAATGTAGTTACTATTACAAGGGAGAAGGTGCTCAAAAAGTTGAAAGACCTAAAGGTGCATTAGTCACCCAGGCAGATGAACTACATATTTGGGTTCTGAAAGAGGTAGCAGTAGAGATTATGGAGGCATTAGTAATGATCTTTCAAGAATCATTGGTTCTGAGGACAGGAAAATTGCAAATTTCACTCCACTCTTTAAGAAAGGAGAGAGGCAGCAGAAAGGAAGTTATAGATCAGTTAGCCTGACCTTAGTGGTTGGGAAGATGTTGGAGTTAATTATTACGGATGAGGTTATGGAGCACTTGGTGACACAGGACAAGATAGGATAAAGTCAGCATGGTTTCTTTAAGGGAAAATCTTGCCTGATGAACCTGTTGGAATTACTTGAGGAGATTTCAAGAAGAATAGATAAAGGGGATGCCAGTAGATGTTTTATGTTTGGATTTTCAGAAGGCCTTTGACAAGGCTGCGTACCAAGTGGAGAGCCCATGGTACTAATCACATGGTTAGAGTATGAGGCAGCGAGTGGGAATAAAAGGAATCTTTTCTGGTTGGCTGCCAGTGACTATTGGTGTTCCACAAGAGTTGGTATTGGGACCACTTTTTTACGCTGTATATCAATGACTTAAATGATGGAATAGATGACTTTGTTGCCAAGTTTGCAGGTGATATGAAGGTTGGTGGAGGGGCAGATAGTGTTGAGGAAACAGGTAGGCTGCAGGAGGACTTAGACAGATTTGGAGAATGGGCAAGAAAGTGGCAAATGAAATACAATGTTGGAAAATGCATAGTCATGCACTTTGCTAGAAGAAATAAATATGCAGACTATTTTCTAAACGGAGAAAATCCAAAAATCTGAGATGCAAAGAGACTTAGGAATCCTTGTGCTGCCATTGGAGAGGGTTCAGAGGAGATTCACAAGATGATTCCGGGAATGAAAGGGTTACCATGCGAGGAATGTTTGATGGCTCTTGAAGAAGCCTTTTCTATCCACTTTGTATTGTTTGCTAGCTTGCTAATCTGTCTAGGCCATTCAACATTCAAAAGAGTTCAACGAGATCCCACCTCATCCTTCTAAATTCCAGCAAGTACAGGCAGGTTAACTTGCAGGTTGAGTCGGTGGTGAGGAAGACAAATGCAATTTTAGCATTCATATCAAAGAGGTTTAAAATACAAGAGCAGGGGTGTGATGCTGAGACTTTATAAGGCACCAGTGAGGCCTCACTTGAATATTGTGAACAGTTTTGGCTCCTTCTCTAAGAAAAGATGTGCTGCCATTGGAGAGGGTTCAGAGGAGATTCACAAGGATGATTCCAGGAATTAAAGGGTTACCATGTGAGGAATATTTAATGGCTCTGGGCCTGCACTTGCTGGAATTTGAAGGATAAGGTGGGATCTCATTGAAACCTTTCAAATGATAAATGGTCTAGACAGAGCAGATGAAGAAAGAACATTTCCCATGGTGAGGGCACAGCCTCAGGATAGAGGGCATACAATTAAAACAGAGATGTGGAGAAATTTCTTTATCAGGGGGTGGTGAATTTATGAAATTTATTACCACGGGCAGCTGTGGAGGCTAGGTCATTGGGTGTATCTACGACAGAGAATGATAGGTTCTTGATTGGCCACGGCATCAAAAGTTACAGGGGAAGGCCGAGGAGTGAGGCTGAGGAGCAGAAAAAAGGATTAGCCATCATTGAATGCTGGAGGAGACCCGATGGGCCAAATGGCCTAATTCTGCTCCTATGTCTTATGATCTTATGGTTCAACTGAATTGTTGAAGTGTATTGTGATAATCTGGACTGTATGTACTAATCCCAGTGGTACCCTACTAATCTGCATATGCAGCACACCGGGTAGAATGGTGGAAGAAAGACCCCAATGATCCTCTCAGTAGTCCTTGCAATCTTTTGCAGGGCTTGCAGTCAAGTGCCTTGCAATCCCTGTACCAGACAGTGATGCAGCTGGTCAGGATACTCTCAATGGTGTTCCTGTAAAGACTGGTTAGAAAGTCTTGCTAGAAAATGGGGTCGCTGCTGTGGCATCAAAGTTCCAGGTGAGTTTGTCCATTATGTGCACTCACAGACACTTGGTGCTCCTAACTCTCGCCACAGAGGAGCCACGTTTGTGCAGTGGGAAGTGGTCAGCCTGCACCTTCCTAAAGTCCACAATCAACTCTTTGAACTTGCCCAGGTTAAGGCTTAAGTTGTTATTCTTGCATTTGTCATTTAATATAATTTGGCAATGTAATAATCAGTTTTCTTTGATCTAATGCTCTTATTAACTCATTAGCAACAGCTAGATCACTTTTCCTGTTAGATATAAATCATTTGATACCACTAGTACATCTAAAATTGTCTATTCCAGTATTGGTTTGTCAACATACTGATCTATAATACCATCTTTTATACACTCTATGATTTATTATTGCTAATTTGTTTTATCCAATCCATGAGGTTAAAGACCCCATGAATATTGTATTACCATGCATCTCAAATTTCCTGATGCCCTAAGACTGAAGTACTGTTCATGAACCAATGTACATCTCCCACCAATGTTTTGTAGTTCCATCAAAACTGATTCAACTCCTTGACTTTCTGAGCTGGGGTGCTTACTCACTCCTGTCATTCACCCATTTTTAATACTTGGGACAATCTCACTTGCTTTTCTGTTTCCCCAATCTCTTCTCAAAGAGAAATTACCTGGAATATTCACTCCCCAGCTTTGATAATTTTGTAACTGTACTGCCATTGTTATTGTTAGAATATATTAATTTGTTTTCATTCATACAGTTAATTGTTCTATCTCCTCACTAATCCTGCTTGTGTTCAAATGCAATGGCTTCACCTTTGTGTGCTTCTTCAAGTTTTCTGTCCCGGAATGTAATGTGTATGTTTATATGCACTATTCCATGTTCTCTTTACCTTTGTTAATTTGTCCTCGCCAGCTGCACCCCACCCCCACCCAGGGCCCATTCAATTTAAAACCATATCTCCAGTTTTATTGTTGTATTTGAGAAGACACTGGGCCACCAATTCAAGCGAAGCTTATTCGAACATAACAGTTCTTTCTTTCCCTAGTTCTGTGACTAGTGCCCTGTTCAAAATCCAAAGTAAATTTATTATCAAATTACAGTGCCTATAAAAGGTATTCACCCCCCCCCCCCGAAATTTTCATGTTTTATTGTTTTACAATGTTGAACGACAGTGGGTTTAATTTGGCTTTTTTTGACACTGATCAACAGAAAAGACTGTTTGGTGTCAAAGTGAGAACAAATTTCTACAACTTGATCTAAATTTATTACAATTATTTAACACAAAATAATTGATTGCATAATTACTCAGCCCCTTCAAGTTAGTATTTAGTAGATGCACCTTTGGCAACAATTACAGCCTTTAGTCTGTGTGCATAGGTCTCTATCAGCTTTGCACATCTGGACACTGCAATTTTTCCCCATTCTTCTTTACGAAACTGCTCATGCTCTGTCAGATTGCATAGGGATCATGAGAGAACAGCCTTTTTCAATTCCAGCCACAAATTCTCAATTGGATTGAGGTCTGAACTCTGACCAGGATATTAACTTTGTTGTTTTTAAGCCATTCCTGTGAACCTTTGGCTTTATGCTTGAGGTCATTGTCTTGCTGGGAAACAAATTTTCTCCCAAGTCGCAGTTCTCTTGCAGACTGCATCAGATTTCCCTGTACTTTGCTGCATTAATTTCACCCTCTACTTCACAAGCCTTCCAGGGCCTGTTGCAGTGATGCATCCCCCCAGCATGATGTAGCCACCACCATGCTTCACAGTAGAGATGGTGTGTTTTTGATGATGTGTGGTGTTTGGTGTTTGGCTTATCGTAAACATAGCATTTAGTCTGATGGATATAAAACTCAATTTTGGTTTCATCAGACCATAGAACTTTCTTCCAGCTGACTTCAGAGTCTCCCACATGTCTTCTGGCAAACCCTAGCTGAGATTTCATGTGTGTTTTTTTCAACAGTGGCTTTCTCTTTGCCACTCTCCCATAAAACTGCAACTGGTGAAGTACCCAGCAACAGTTATTGTATGCATAGTCTCTCCTATCTCAGCCACTGAAGCTTGTAACTCCTCCAGAGTTGTCGTAGGTCTCTTGGTGGCCTCCCTCATTAGTCCCCTTCTTGCACGGTCACTCAGTTTTTGAGGATGGCCTGCTCCAGGTAGGTTTATAGCAGTGCAATATTCCTTCCATTTCTTGATGATTGATTTAACTGTACTCCAAGGGATATTCAGTGACTTGGAAATTTTCTTGAATCAATCTCCTGACTTGGGCTTTTTAATAACCTTTTTGCAGAGTCGCTTAGTTGCTTGGAGTCATAGGGTTTTTTCGTGGAGTATCTTGCAATGTTCTTTTGTCTTCATGGTGCTGTTTTTTGCCAGGATACCAACTCACCAGCAGTTGGACCTACCAGATACACGTGTATTTTTACTACAGTCAATTAAAACACCTTGACTGCACACAGGTGATTCTCCATTTAGAAACATAGAAAACCTACAGCTCAATACAGGCCCACAAGGTTATCCCAAACATGTCCCTACCCTAGAAATTACTAGGCTTACCTACAGCTCTCTATTTTTCTGAGCTCCATGTACCTATCCAAAAATCTCTTAAAAGATCCTATCGTATCTGTCTCCCCCACCTTTGCCGGCAGCCCATTCCATGCAGTACCTAATTATGTGACTTCTGAAACCAACTGCCTTCACCAGTGATGATGTGGTGTGTCATATGAAAAGTGGTGAATACTTATGCCATCAATTAATTTGTTTGATATTTGTAATTAATTTAGATCACTTTGTAGAAATCTGTTTTCACTTTGACACAAAAGTGTCTTTTTCTGTTGATTGGTGTTAGAATAAGCCGAATTAAATCAACTGTGCTTCAATGTTGTAGAACAATAAAACATGAAAACTTCCCAGGGGGTGGGGTGGTGATGAATACATTTATACTTTTTCACTTTTTATAGGCACTGTATGTATATGTTACCATATACTACTTTGAGATTTATTTTTTTGCAGGAAAAAGAGAAAGGAAATACAATAGGACTTTACCCTGTGGACTGAAATCCATTCTGTCATATCAAATACAGGTGGCCCCTGTTTTTCGAACATTCGGTTTACGACAGCTCACTGTTATGAAAGACCTACATTAGTACCTGTTTTCACTAACCAAAGAGAATTTTCGCTTTTACAAAAAAAAGATGCCTCCTTTATACATGTGTTTACCCCGAGAAAGACTACCATGACTGTTGAACCCTTGTGCGGGCAGTTGTGTGCTCATGCATGTACGTTCGCATGCGTGTACGTGCTGATTTTTTTCTCCAAATCGATTTTGGCTTGCTGTCTCCCCCATTTTGATAAGTGAAACTATACCGTACATACAATATTTCTATTTTATATAGGCTGTATATTTATAATATCATTCCTGCTTTTACTATATGTTTGTGTTATTTTAGGTTATATGTGTTATTTGGTATGATTTGGTAGGTTAATTTTTGGGCTTGGGAACACTCAAAAATTTTTCCCATATAAATTAATGGTAATTGTTTCTTCACTTTATGATATTTCGGCTTACAAACAGTTTCATAGGAACGCTCTACCTTCAGATAGCGGGGGAATCCTGTATTGAACAAACAGGACGTGCTTAGATTGGTGACTTGGTTGGCACTGAAGTGTTGAGCTGAATGTTCTGTTTCTATGCTGTATAACTCTATGAAAATTAACTTTTAAAATGGAATTAATATGTTCCCAGCAATATTCATTAGGTTGACCTTAACACCTCAAGACTAAAGGCAATTCTCAGGAGTTGGTTAAGTCAAGTTAAGTAAACGAGGGGTTAACTGGAGCTTAAGTTTAATCACGATTTTTTGAGGTAATGAAGTAAAAGTGCAGAAGATTGCACTTTATGGCATATCCATAATCCCACAGAGAGGAACAAACATTCAAAACCAAAGACTTATTTGAAATAGGCTGTGTAGTCTGATGGAGAGTCAAATGCATTCCATCAACTGCTGACTAGTCCCACTGCATCACCCTTTTTGTTGATGCTTCATTTCTGACACTCTGATGCCTCGTGCATTCCTTAAATCAGAACTTCAGGACTTACAATACTTCTGGGTGGTTGTCAGAACCTCAATCTGATTGTCCGGTTGTGTTGTTCAGGAACCTAGCAGTAGTTCATTGTCTGTGAATTTATGAAGTGAAACCGACTGACGCACAATAATCCCAAACGGAGCTACCTTTCATGTTCACCAGAGGTGAGCACTATCCTGTCCCTCCTTAGTCTCAGTCCTAAGGCAGCTCAGAGGCAGGCAAGGGATCACCTGGTGCTTGGAGGTCTTCCATGGAAGGAAACACCTGATCACCTTAAAATCACACTAGAAAATATAAGCATCTGAAGGTGACTAAGTTGATTAATTTATTTGAAGTTTGAAGACAGTTTCAATAATACAGTGGAGAAAGAAATCTCAGAAATAGTTAGCAGTTATGTAACCTCTTGCAAGATAGCCACGAGAGTGTTATTCCTTCATCATTGATGGGTCCAATTTCTGGAAGTTCCAACCAAATTGCAATGTGGGAATATCTTGACAAGAGGGATAGCAGAAGTTCAAGATGGTAGCTCACCACCACCTCTCAAGAACAATTAGGGGTAGGCCACTGATGTCTATACCTAATGAATGAACACAGCATTTCATCAAGGCTGATGAGAAATTGGTGCTTAATCTTCCAAATGTGCAAATACCAGATTACATCAAGCTCTGAGGTCAAATTTTTCAGATTACGTGAGCCACTTAATAAAGGGGAAATGGCTTAGGGATAATTTAACAAGAGATTTCAAAAGCTTTGGGTCTATACAGATAATAACATGGTTGCTAATGATGAGTGATGAATATCCGGGATTGCAAGAGGATTGGCAAATTTGTTGAACACTTGCACCACAGTATTGCAGAGTTGTATACTGAGAGCACAAGTAATTTTGTTTCACCCATCACTTCTTGGATGTCCTCCAGCATTCCCCTCCCCCTGCGCTACTGTCTCTTCCATCTTTGAAACATCTTCACATTGGACAGTAAATATATTCTTTATAGCTTTACTGGATGATTCCTTGCACTGTAACCTGCCTGTACACACCTCTAATATTTTAGCTAATCAGCTATAACGTGTAAAGAAAATTTTAAAATATAGTTTCCTCTGGAGAGATTCTCCATCAAAATATCAGGATAAGTAATTTCTGAATAATCCTGGAGGAATGCTGAGTTTTTCATTTATTTATTGCCCTTGAGAAGGTGATAGTGAGCAGCCATCTTGAATTGCTGAAGTCCTTCTGGTCAAGGTCTTCCCTCAGTGCTGTTGATTAGGAACTTCCAGAAATTAAACATGGTGTGGGTGATGTACTTCCTAGTATGAGTGATGTGTGGCTTAGGTTAGTACAAATAAAGTCTAAACACAAGAGTTTCTGCAGATGCTGGAAAACCAGAGTAACACACACAAGATGCTGGAGGAACTCAGCAGGTCAGGCAGCATCTATGGAGAAGAATAAAGAGTCGATGTTTTGGGCTGAGATCCTTCATCAGGCCTCAATCCCAAAAGGTCGACTCTTTATTTCTCTCCATTGATGTTGCCTGACCTGTTGATTCCCTCAGCATTTTGTGTGTGTTACATATAAAGTGCTTTTGTTCCGTTGTGCCTACTGTTTGATCAAGCCGTTGGGTTTGGGAAACAGTAATCCTGACTATATTACTAGCAGCAAATGCAATCTGATCTAAGGTAAAGCTCCTGATTGAAAAATTGTGTATGTGGTAATAAGATTGAGCAGAATTACAAAAGCATACACGACAGATTAGCATTTGCGTTCTGAGGTTTGAAAATTGGTGTGTTAGTAGATCAACTGACTGTGAATTCTGGGCTATGAGCATACTGCAAGTCTTGCTAAAGTTGCCTTTAAAGGGACATTTTGTAGTGATAGGAGGAAGTAGAAAGAGTTTCATAATGAGATTTTGTAATGTTTGGAATGTGGTAAATTCTTTCACGTAACAGGACAGACATCAAAATTAAGAACATGGCATGAATATTAGAACGCCTGTGCAGTTGTTTGGACCCTATTTTATACACTTTGGCCACTTTATTAGGTACCTTCTGCATGTATGTGGCTTTCTGTTCCTGCAGCCCATCCACTTTAAGATCAAATGTGATGTGGATTCAGAGATGCTGTTCCGCACACCGCTGTTGTAATGTGTGGTTATTTGTCTGTAGCCTTCCTGACAGCTTGAACCAGTATGGCCATTCTCCTCTGACCTCCCTCGTTAACAAGATGTCTCTCAGCTGTTTCTGAGATACACGAACCACCCCATTTTTGCCCCAACAACATTTCACAGTCAAAGTCACTTATATCATGTTACGTTCCTATCCTGATGTTTGGTCTGAACAACAATTGAGCTCTTGACCATGTCAACATGCTTTTAAGCATTGAGTTGCTGCCATATGATTGGCTGATTAGTTATTTGCATTAACGAGCAGGTATACAGGTGTACCTAATAAAGTGTATTTACGAGTTATGAGTGCTGTGGCAAGATCAACAACAACCCTTGAACCTAGTGGCTTCAGAAGTGCAATTTTCAGTACGGAAACATACTGCCACAAGCTGTGTTATCAGTTGCACAATTTCCTTCCCTGAAGGCCAATATGAGTATTTTGTTATTTTGCTGGTGTCCATTATGAACTCTAGGTTTTTATTTCAGAATCATTGAATTACAGCTGCAGGGGGATTTGAACTCAGTTCCTCACATTATTTATCTAAGTCTGAAAATCAAAAGAACAGCACTTGACAAGGTTCCCCATTCAGAAGGTCAGGAGGCATGAGATCCAGGGAAACTTGGCTGCATGGATTTGGATTTGGCAGAATGCAGAGGTGGTAGTACGTTTGTAGATGCAGCATATTCTGCCTGGAGGTACATGACTAGTGGTGTTCCACAGAAATCTGTACTGGAACCAGTTGAAATTGGATCAGCCACGATGAAATGGCAGAGCAGACATGATGGGCCAAATGGCCTCATTCTGCTCCTGTATCTTATGGTCTGATGAACTTGGATGAGAATGTGGAAGAGTGTGTTGGTAGTATTGTGAAGAGTGTAGAAGGTTGTCATAGGTTACAACGGGACATTGACGGGATGCAGAGCTAGACTGCTAAGTGGCAGATGGAGTTCAGTCCGGAGAAGTATGAAGTGATACACTTTGGAAGGTTGGACTTGGAGGCAGAACACCTGGTTTATAGCAGTGTGGAGGAACAGAGGGACACTCTCCACTGTGCATCTATACTGTAGAAGTTTGTCAAAGATCAAGCTTCTAGACTGTTATCCTGGCTTTCTCAGTTCTGAACCTAGTATCATAAAATTATGCTGCTTCACTCTTACTGATGCATTGCTCACAAAATGCTGGAGGACTAAGTCCTAATGAAGGGCCTTGGCTTGAAATGTTGACTGTTTACTCATAAATGCTGACTGGCCGGCTGAGTTCCCTCAGGATTTTGTGTGTGTTGCTTTGGATTTCCAGCAGCTGCAGATTTTCTTGTGTTTATGACTTACTCCTACAGATATATATTTGGTTTCTATTGAAATTGCAGGGAAAGCTAGGTAATATTATCTCTGGCACACCCCCTATTTTAGATATCACGGATCTGTTTCATTAGCTGTGAATGGAAACCAAATGTAACAGCATGAAGCTTGTAATCTTTAGCCAGACATATCAGGAGATTGGACATGGACATGGACTTTGTCAGAAACACAGTCTAGTATCTGAGAGGGAAACCCTGGAATTAATGGACTTTCCTTTAAAACAGATATTAGGAGGGGCTTTCTTCATCCAGTAGGTGGGTAATGTGTGTAATTTGTTGCTACAGATGGCTGTGGACACCAGGTTATTGAGTGCATCGAAGGTAGAGATTAATAGGTTCTTAAAGGGTTGCAGGGAAATGATGGAAGAACGGAATTGAAAAAGTCAGACATTATTGAATGGCAGAGCAGACTCAATGGGCTGAATGGCCTAACTCTTTTCCTATTTTGCGGAAATATAGAGAATAACAGGAGATCCTCCTCTGTGGTAAAATGGCAGAGTGCTTAGATGCTGCGGCCACTCTGGGTTCAATTAACGGTGTTTTATGTTCATTTTGTCCATCTCTTTATCACAAGTGACTGCTGGATACTAAAACATCAAGTACAGCAGGACAATCCCATCAGCGAGCTGCTGGATAGTAATGGTGCTGGACTTACTGCGTACTGTTGTGTTGTTGCCTGGACTCGGTGCATACCATTGTGCCCTGACAGTGCGCAGTGTGAGTGATAGTCTTGGACATTTTTATCGGGATCACTAGACCCTGTTGGGTCTTGGTAATGTGGTAGACTGCAAGTCTAGTTCACTGGTCCATTGGTGTGACTGATGGCGGGGAAGCTGCATTGTTTCAGTAGTGATGAGGACTAGGCCCACAGAGCTGTGATCTCACCTGCTGCAGCCACGCAGGAGGGGAGATGCCAAGGCGGTGTGGGAGAGTCTCTGTGGGGCATGCTGGAATCCATATTGGGGTTGGGGCCTGGCCCTTCTCATTAGTGCTGCCCTCCAGTGTTTGCTCAGTGAAAGAACAAGCTGGACCAGGACTACAATCACGTCACTCAGGGATTTGGGCTATATTATTGTTTTCTTTGTGATTGTATGTTTTTCTGAAATCCTATCCATTTGTGCTTTTTGGCTATGTGATGTGTGCTGTTGGTAATGTGTGTTGCACCTTGGCCCCAGAGGAGCACTGTTTTGTTTGGTTATATTCATGTTAATTAACCTTGAATTTGAGATAGTATAATCACTGTTGTAATGCAGGAAAGAAAGCAGCCAATCTGTGCAGAGCAAGGGCCAATGAAATCAAGGTGATTAAGAACAAATTATCTGTTCTAGCAAAATTGATTCAAGGTCATTGGATAAGGATGAAAGGTGAAATATTTAAAGGTGAGCCTGAGGGAGAACTTCTTTACTTAGACGGTGGTGGAAGTGTGAAACAAGCTGCCAGTGGAAGTGGTGGATGTGATCGATTTCAACATTTAAGAGAAGTTTGGATAAGTACTGTACATGGAGGGGTGTGGCCCAGATGTGGGTTGATGGTGCCAGGTTTGGCATGGACAAGGTGGGCTGAGGGTTTGTTTCTGTGCTCTTTAACACTATGATAAATATAGTAGTCAATAGTTCAAGACCCCATGGGCCCTGCACTTGGAGGATTGATCTAAATGTTTGTGTTTGGGCTTCCGTCATTGGGCTTGAATTCATAACCTTTTGAGTCAAGAGATTAACAACTGAGCCACTGCTGGAATGATGAGTCACTTCATCATTACTACAAATGGTGTTTATTCATTGGATTGATAGTAGTTGCCACTCTGTTTGAGACTACTAAATTTATCTTTTTCACCAACGCACATGCCACTAGTTATTTTTAAAAGTCTTATCTCTCGAATTTAACAAGTGTTGACCATGGGCTATTTTCCATTTTGTCATCTCTCTATCTCTCTCCTACTACTCATCCCCCCCCCCCCATCCCCCTACTCTTCAAACTGTGATTGCCAAAGCCACTTCAAGTTCAGAATTAGTCTGATTTGGTAATTAGGTGAGAGTCGTGGGCACACTCAAACTCTTCACTGCCTCTGTAACCCCTTCATGATCAAAGATCAAAGATTATAGATTAGCTGTATTCGTCATGTACATGAAAACATTGCAACATACAGTGAGATATGTCATTTGCAGTAGAATCAGGTTTAATATCAGCAGCATATGTTGTGAAATTTGTTAACTTAGTGGCAGCAGTACAATGCAATACATGACAATATTGAAAATAAATAAAGCAAATTACAGTAAGTATCATCACCATCAGGTGCCATGCCCAGTTTGAGCTTTGACTGCTATGGCCCACACACTCCTGTTTCAGTTCAGAAAGTATATATATATATATCTATATATATATATATGTGTGTGTGTGTGTGTGTGTGTGTGTATTAAATAGTTAAATTAAAATTAGTACAAAATAAAGAAATACAGAGATAAAAGTGAGGTCATGTTCATGGGTTCAATGTCCATTTAAGAGTCAGCTGGCAGAGGGAAAGAAACTGCTTCTGAATCGCTGAGTGTATGCCCTCAGGCTTCTGTCCCTCCTTCCTAATGGTAACAATGAGAAGAGGGCATATTCTGAGTGATGCGGGTCCTTAATGATGGACGATGCCTTTCTGAGACACCACTTCTCCAAGGTGTCCTGGATACTAGAGAGCCTAGTAGTATACAAGATAGGCTGAACAATTGTGGATGTGCATAGCATGCCCACAACTCATTAATCCTAATCCTAACCGTACATCTTTGGAACTTGGGCAGAAACCAGAGCACCCAGAGGAAACCCATGCGTTCATGGCAAGTGTGTCCAAACTCCTTACAGATAGTGGCAGGAATCCAACCCAATCGGTCAGAGTGTACCTTATGAGAATAGGTTGAGAGTACTTGGCCTTTTCTGCTTGGAGTGACAGAGGATGAGAGGTGACCTGAGACAGGTGTATAAGATGAGGGGGCATTGATTGTGTGGATAACCAGAGGCTTTTTCCCAGGGCTGAAATGGCTAGCACAAGGGGGCATAGTTTTAAGATGCTTGAAAATAGAAAAATAGAGGGCTATGCGCTAGAAAAGATTCTAGGCAGTTTCTACAGTCGGTTACATGGTCAGCACAGCATTGTGGGCGGAAGGGCCTGTAATGTGCTGTAAATTTCTATGTTCTAATCACTATGCTACCGTGTCACCACAAACTTTGCAAATAATCTGGTGTGAAACCTTCTGACTGTTCTTGTTGATTCTGTGACTGTCCAGTGTGACTTATCTTTGCCAGAAGTCAGTCGCTATTTCAGCAGAACTTGTCGTGTACTTGCAGCACAGAATTATTTGCAACTGAAAAGTTTAGATAGCATGGGCAAAAGGAATAAAATTGCAGGAACAGCAAGATGGAGAGTTCATATACAAAAAAAACATCAAAATACATTATAGTGGGGAACTAACTGGTACACCAGATCCTAAGTTTTATAACCAGAGCTTAAAGTACCAAGGCAATTAAATTTCAATACTGATGGATGTATTTCTGTTAGATATGAACATGCATAGGAATAAACCCAAGTGAACCGAGTACAGAATAGTCTTTTCACATTCTAGTTCTTAGATGCAAGTCCCAGCAAAGGCTGGAAATAAGATATAATCTCACTGGCCACTTTATTTGGTACCTCTTGAAACTGATGAAGAGGCTATTGAGTGTACAATTGGGGCCTTCTGCTGCTGTAGGTCATCCACTCCAAGGTTTGGCATGTGTGTTCAGAGACATTCTTCTGCACACCACTGTTGTAATGCATGGTTATTTGAGCTACTATCGCCTTCTTGTCAGGTTACACCAGTCTGGCCATTCTCCTCCAACCTCTCTCTTTAACAAGGTATTTTTCTCCCCACAGAACTGCTGTTCACTTGATGATCTTTTTTGTTTTCCACACCATTTTCTGTAAACTCTAGAGACCTCTTGACCATGTCTGTATGCTTTTATGCAATGAGTTGCTGCAACATGATTGGCTGATTAGATATTTGCATTTACAAGCAGGTGTACCTAATAAAGTGGTCACTGAGTATATAGTGATACTAATCTTGTAAGGGAGAGAGGTCCTCCTCTTTGTTAACACAAGAGATTCTGGAAATCCAGAGCAACACACACAAAATTCCAACGGAACTCAGGAGGTCATGCAGCTTCCATGCAGGAGAATAAACAGTCAACAGCTCTTTGTTGAGATTGATTTCATTTCTGTTTACACTTCAAGGATGAGCATGTGCTCATACTCACGCATATGTACAGTACCCCAAGATACCTCCTTCACTTTCTCTCTTCCTATGCTCTCTTATTTTTGTTGCTTTGGTATGGAAGATTAGTTTAGAAACTGAACTTTGGAAGGGTGTTGGATCCTGTGTGTGCAAGCTTCAAGCAGAGAGAAGTGCATGGGTTGCAGTAGTACTTCTGACGGTGGGACAATGTGCTTGCGGGCAAAAAAATCAGTTTTCATTCTCTGTTCCTTCAGAGACGTTTCCTGTTTATTGTATTGCTTTGAGGTTTAGCTCTACCTAACTCAGCATCTTGCAGAGTGTCTCTGAAAGCACACACTGGCTGACTGCAAAGCCAATCAGTGATTAATTACGGCTGATTTCAGAATATGGTTTTCGGCTGAAGCACCGAAGCCAAGTTTCACTCCCACACCATTCCGCCACTGAAACCTGCTCCACCATCTGGTAAAATTGTGGCTGAATTTGTATCTCACCAAATCAGGCAGCGTCTATGGAGAGGAATAAACAGTCGACGTTTCAGCCAAGACCTTTCATCAGGAAATCTCCCCCTAATGAAGGGTCTCAGCCTGAAATATTGACTGACTATTCATCATCTGGTCGGAACTGTGGGGCTCGTCACCTAATTCCCAAAAGCTTATTTGCTTATATGCAAGGCAACATCATGAAAATCAGGAACTTGGATGAGTACAACTCCAGCAACATCTCTGGAAGCACACCACCATCCAGGACAAAGACCTACTTGATTTTCAACCTTACACCTCTTACACTTCATTCTCTACACGACTGGTACATAGTGTCTGCAGTGTGTACTGACAATAAAATGGACTACAGTTAGTCACTCAGGCCATTCAATTGGAGGGGCACATAGTGTTGAGGAAGCAGGGAGTTTTCAGAAGGACTTGGGCAATTTAGGAGAATGGGAGAAAGGAAGTGGCAGGTAGAACTTTGTGAAGGGAATTGTATGATCGTGCACTTTGTAGAAGGAATAAAGGTGTAGATTATTTTCTAACTAGGGAGTGAATTCAGTAATCAGAAGTGCAGAGTAACTTGGGAGTCCGAGTGTAGGATTCCCTAAATTGCAGGTTGAGTTAGTTGAGAAGGGTGTTAATGGTAGCATTAATTTCAAGAGGGCTAGAATATAGAAGCAGGGATGGAGTTCTGAGACTTTATAAGTTATTGGTGAGACCACATTTGGATTATTGTGAGCGGTTATAGTCCTCCTATTTAAGAAAGGATGCACTAGCATTAGAGAGGGGCCAGAGGGCATTAGGGAGGAACAATAAATCCAGTCTTGCCAGATCCTAGAAAATGATTATATAATTGAAAACTGAGCATCCATGATTTTCATAACAGGAGTTTCCAAAGTTTCACAACAATTCATATGAAGTGTCCTGTCCTAAATAGCCAACATTTTATTTTGCAATAGTGCAACCCAGCCAGGCCAAACATTCTCTCAGCATTTACCCTGTAAAGTCCCTTAATAGTTCTATTATGTTGCAGAGAGGCATCCTCTCTTTATGCCCTCGAGGGAATATAATCTTGACCCACTCAATGGAATGAGATCTTGGCTCATATTTAGAAATGTAATCTGCAGAAAAGTGAAGTTGTACATTTGGGAAAGTGAAGCAAAACAAGCCAATGCACAATAAGTGGTATGAAGTTCAGTATTCCGGGAAGAAGAGGGCCTTGGCATGTTTTCATAGATCCTTAAAGCTAGCAATACAGGTCAACATGATGTTATAAATGTTTTTGGGATACAGTAGTTTCATAGTCAAGCCACAGAATATAAAATCATGTCATAAAGTTATGTTGGAATTGTGTACAAGATGTGTTAGACTACAGCTGGAAGACTGCATACCAAGTTACAGGAAAATGTGTTTGCACTGGAGAAACTAAAGAGCAGATTAACTTTGATGTTAATAGATCAGATTAGAGAGACCTGACTGGGGTACATAAAATTATGAGGTGCCTCAATAGGAAGAGCTTACTTCCTTAAGGCCTGAAAATATGTACCACCAGGCCCAAGGACATCTCTATTCCCACTGTTTTTCAGAATCTTGAGGAGTGTAGAGTGTACAATAAGTTGAACTCTTAGCCTCACTATCTACCTCTATATGATCTTGCACGTTATTGTTTATCTGAACTGCACTTTTTCAGTAGCTTTTACACATCATTCTACATTGTTGTGGTTCTACCTTATCCTAGTTCAAGGCACTGTGTAATGATTTGATCTGTATAAGCAGTGTGCAAGACAAAGTTTTCACTCTATCTTGGTCCATGTGACAATGATAAACCAATACCAGTACCTTTAATGGAGGAACCAAAAAGCAAGCACATTGATGACATAAAAGAAATGGCCGAAGTCCATAGCAATAGAATGAGAAATGTTAGGATGCCAGACAGCTTCATCCCCCAGACCTTAAGACTACTGAACTCCCTGCCACTGCTATGACTCTCGTTATATGATGTCATAACGTAAGAAGCATCAGTACTGTTACATGGGCTACTTTTTGGCTGTATCATATATGCACCTTATTATTTGTTAATATTACTTTATGTGTTACACGTGTGAGTTCTGTGTACTATATTGTGCATCTTGGTCCAGAGGAACATTGTTTCCTTTGATGGTGTACATGTGTACAGTTGAATGACAATAAACTGAACTTGAATTTGAACTTGATGAGGAACAACATTTTCACTGGGAAGTTGGTAAAGTTTTGGAATTCAGTGCCTGCGAAGGTGGTGATGGCAGAAACATTGTCAGAATTGAGCAGAACTTGAAAGTGTACACAAAGAGCAGTGACTGTAGACTGAAGCCACTGAGCTGGTGCTGAAGTCAGGGTTAGGCTGGGTAGCTCTTCATCAGCCTGCTGAATGGCTGCGTTCAGTGTTGTATTTTTTCTATGAATCTGTGAATATTAGAACCTTCATCCCATATCATTATAAATGGACATTCAAGTAAAGAAATCTAGAATTTATTAAAAGGTCAGGATTTCATTAGAGCTGGTCATTGAGCTGAAACATTAACTCTGTTTTTCTCTGCAAAGAAGCTGCCAATTGTTTCCAGAATTTTGTGTTTTCCTTTTGAACTTCCAGCATAAATTTGAATTCAGATATCTTGTCGCATTTTGAATCTTTTTTTTCTCTTTTTTGGCGTCAGCTGCCTGGGTCACCAATGAATGGAGAGACGGGTGAGGGCTGAGTTTATTGATGACGCAAATGAAAAATGCATTTGCATTTTTTGCAATGCCCCGAAGTGTTTCACAACCAATGAATGATCTCTGTAGTATAGGAAACACAGCAGCCCATTTGCACAGAACACTGTGGACATCTGTTTCTTATTCAATTTAGATGCAGGATATATTTTAATCAGGACACCTCACCTACTCATCAAAGTAATGCCTTAGGATGTGAACATAACATTTAAAAATATCCCTGCAGATGCTGGAAACCTAAAACTAAAGCAGAAATGCTGTGAGTGCTCAGCAGGTCAGGCTGCCTCTGTGGAATGAGAAACAGAGTTTTGTCAGAATTGAAACAGACAAGAAATACGGTTTAACAGTGGGGGGCGTGGAAATGACTAATAGGCTAAAACTGGATGACTATAGGATATAGTTTAAGCAAAGTGTTCTGGTCAGTGAGTGAATGGGAGCAGTCAGAGGGGGAGAAAATGGACTAAAGAATATAAGAGTTACAAATTGCAGAGCACAGGGTACTGCTGAGCTGGTCAAGTAGGACATGCCCACTCCACAGAGAGAAATGACTCTCTGACTGACTGGTATAGACCAGGAAATTAAGTTAACACACACAAAATGCTGAAGGAACTTAGCAGGTCAGGCAGCCTCTATAAAGGGGAATAAAGTGGCGACATTTCAAGCTGTGGTCGTTCATCAGAATACTTGAAATGTCAACACCTTATTCTTTTTCCTTCCAGCATCTTGTATGTATTGCTCTGGATTTCCAGCATCTACAGAATCTCTTGTGTTTAAGAAATCAAGTTACCTGAAGTTATTGAATTCAGTATTGTCCAGAAGCCTGCAGCGTGCCCATATGGAACATAAGGTGCTGTTCAAGTATGTGTTTGGCCACACTGTAACAGTGCAGGGGGCCACTGACTAATAGAACAAAGTGGTGAGTTAATGGGAAGTTAAGGATCAAATTTGTTCATCATATGCATTTACATGTACAGGCAGTCCCCAGGTTATGAACGAGTTCTGTTCCTGAGTCCGTCTTTAAGTCGGATTTGTACATAAGTTGGAACAGGTACATCCGGTATAATTTAGCGTCAGTTAGTCAAATGTTTGTCTTAGTATATAGTATATATTTTACCTTTTTATGCACATAAAACACTTAAGAAACGTATGTATTTCAATAATTAAACCACTGCGTTGCTTAGTAATAATTGTAGCTATCATCAAGGCAGGGCCTTTCACGTGCTCCATTATTCTCACTTTATCCTTTACCTGTATCCTTTAAAGTTGTTCTGATCGTTGACTGACTGTAGCCTAAAGCTTTTCCAATGACCGATGGCATTTCACCTCTTTCCAATCGCTTTATTATTTCCACTTTATTTTCAATGGAACAGAAAACTGCAGATTTTATGTTCTATCGCTGAGCAGTAGTGAACCGTCTGACTGGCCTATCAGAGTTCTCTTTAGGAATTAGTTGACTTGATCAGCATTTCTGAACTGGCTATTGCTCATGATTGCACTTAATAAAAAATACAGCGGCAGCCGCAGACAGCGGGTCGCTCCAGGTCCTAAAGTCCACCCACACTGAGACAGGTTAAATGGGACAAGTGGAGGCGGTGCTGACTGGAAAAAGGGGATCAAGGTGAATCTTGCTAAGAAATATTTAAGCCAAATACAAAGTTATACACGCAACACAGTGTTAACGGCAATGACTTAAAATGGCGGATGGCGTTGTGATACGACTTAAAATGGTGGACGGTGTTCTCCTCCTTCCGTTTGTAAGTATGAGCTGTCTGTAAATCAGACGTTCGTAACTCAGGGACTGCCTGTATAAGGAATTTGCAGTGGTGTGTTAGTGCGACATGCAACAGAAACAACAGCATTCAACAATTATAATGGTTAATCAGATTAACTGCCTGGGGGAAGAAACTTTTATGACGATGTGAAGTTTTTATTTTAATCGCCTGATAGTCTGCTGTAGTTTTTGTATATTGTTAAAGGATGTTGCACCAAACTAAGTGGTGCAACGTAGCAGTAATGGGAAGCTATCTGCCAACTGAAGTCAGGTGTACCTCGGAACTGTCACCCAACCTGTTTGGTTTCTCCAGCACAGAGATGACTGCATTATGAAAACCAAATGCAGTACACTTGTAAGAAAAGACTTGGTGTGATTTATGTGTGCAGGCTGCAGATGGTTTAACAGTGCCTTTGGATGTCTGACATTACAAAATACCTACCTAGATTAGGTTTTGCTTTCTTTGCAAGCACATGTCAGCTTAGAAAACCAATTGTTCCTCTGGTTCAAAGTCCAGAGTAAATTTATTATCAAAGTACATATATGTCACCATCTACAACCCTGAGATTCCTTTTCTTGCCAGTAAACTCAAAGAAACAATAGAATGGTTTATTAGCAAATGGCTGGGGAGCTACGTAACCTAAGTCATAGCGAGGACTAGGCCTCGAGCTGCAGTGTCACCTGTTTGCAACTGTCCAGCAAAGGGGCATCAGAATCTAAGCCGGAGGTGGTGTGGCATGCCAGCCGTGCTGGTGGCATTAGTGCTGCCCCCAGCGTTTACTCGGCAGAAGGCAAGCTGTATCATGTTCGACTGCAGACTGCTGCAACATTCATGGACTCAGGGTCTTGGACTATATATTTTGTTTCGTCTGACTGTATTTTACTGTTGTCTGATATGTGCAGTATGTGCCTCGTGCTGTGTATGGCTGTTGGTATTGTGCTTTCACCTTGACCACCGAGTAAGGTTGTTTTGTTTGGCTGTATTCATGGGTATACATATACAGTTGAATGACAATTAAGCTTGAACTTGAACTGTTCACTCGACCACACTTCTAAGGCAGTGTGGATGTAAGTGCTTCTGGACGATAGTCATGGAGACAGGTTATAACGTTCTTCGTAGGCACTGGCATAATTGAAGCCTACTTGATGAAGGTAGGTAACTCAGACTGCCAAAGCAAGAAATTAAAGATATCAGTGAACACTCCAGCCAGTTGATCAGCATAGGTCTTTAGTACTTGGCCAGGGACACCAATTGTGCTGGTTGCTTTCCACGGTTTCATCTACTGAAGGATGCTCTTGCATCAACCTCAGGGTCATTGGGGGCTGTGGGAGTTCATGAAGGTTCCTCCATGTTTTGACAGTGGTGGTGGGTGGGAATTGGAGGGGAGGAAAGGAGAGGAGCTGAGGGCGCTACAGGAGGTATTTAAATGTAAGGGAGGGATTTGTTCCGTTAGCTTTAAATTAAGACCTCTAATACATTTTGAAGAGACTCTAGGTATTCCACAAGAGCGTCATTGCACAAGCTGGCAAGTAACTTTGCTGGCAACACAGAAACTGTTAGAATTAATGTGCAGCTAAGCGTAACTCCAGTGCCAAAGATATATTCACCAAAGATACCGATTTTGTCCAAGTCATGGGTGGTGATGAGTCAGTGTGTAGGAGTGAAGTAAGAGTATCTGGTTGAGCGATGCTGCAAAAACAACCTCAAGCTCAACATCAACAAACCCAAGGAGCTAATTGTTAACTTCAGAAAGGGGAAGTTGAGAAACTACATGTCAGTTCTCCTTGGTGAGAGTTAATATCTTGGATGAACTGTCCTGTGCCCTCCACAGAGCTGCAATCTCAAAGAAAGAACTCCAGTACCTCTACGTTCTGAGAGGCTTAAAGAGATTTGGCATGTCACCAGATACTCTTAACAAACCTCTGCACTGTTGAAAGAATTCTGAGTGATTGCATCATCGTCAGGTATGGCGCTTCCAATGCAGAGGAAAGTAAGAGGCTGCAGAGAATAATGGAGGCAGCCTGGTCTATTATAGGCAAAGCCCACCCCACCATTGACAGCATCTACAAGAGGCACTACCTCAGTAAGGTGGCATCTGTCTTCACGGATTCCCACCATCCAATCATCTTGCTTCTGCTGCCAGGCAGGAGGTGTATAAGTCTGAAGTTCCATACCACCGGGTTCAGAAACAGCTACTTTCCTGCAACCATCAAGTTCTTGAACCAAACTCTATGGTCCTAATCCTACCTCAACAGTGGAACACTTCAGACCATCTCTTGCCTCTGACTGCATTAATGTTTTTGTTTTGCACAGTGTTTTCCCTTTCACTTCTCTGTCTTGCATAATGTATGTTCTCTGTGCAGTCAGTACCTCTGTGCTGCTCCAATCAAGTTTTCCATTGTACCTGTACCTCGCCATACTTTAGCACGTGACAATAAACTTTGCTTGACCGATTTGACATGGATTTAGGATTTAGATGAGATGGAAGCATGGACAGAGAAGTGCCAGTTGGAATTTAATCCAGACAAGTGTGAGATCTTACACTTTGGGAGACCAGATACAATAGGAAAATATACAGTGAATGGCATGGAATTGACGCAGAGGGATTTTGGAGTCTGCAGCTCTCCTTTTAGCTGATATCCTTCTGTCAAAGCAATATTCCCTTGAGGCTCTACTGCATCCTCCTTGAAGCCTCCACAGCCCTCCTGTCCATAGTTTCCTGGAAGAGGCAACTGAAGTAGATAGAGAGAAAGGCAAATGGCATGCTTGCCCTTATTGGGGTACTGAGTATAAACACGTTGCAGCTGTATAAAACTTTGGTTGGGCAATATTTAGAGTATCCTGTGTATTTCTGGTCACCACATTACATGATGGATGTGGAGGCTTCGGAGAGGGTACAGAAGAGGGTAACTGGGATATTGCTTGGATAGAAGAGTATTAGCTGAAAGAAGAGGTTGGGCAAACTTTGGTTCTTTGCTCAGGAGCTGAGGACAGAAGAAAAGAAGTTTATGAAATTATATGAGGCATAGATAGGATAGATAGTCAAAGTGTATTTCCCAGATTCGGAATGTTGAGTGCCTGAAAGCATAGCTTTAAGGTGAGAGGGGAAAATGGATGAAAGTTTAAAGGAGATGAACAGGGCAAGTTTTTCTTTACACGAAGTGTGTTAGGTGCCTGGAATGCACTGCCAGGGGAAGTAGATATAATAGCAATTTAAGAGATATTTAGGCAGTTAAGTAATGGGGGTGGGGGTGGGATATGGACCACGTGAGGCAAATGGGATCTGTTTGGATTAGCATCAAGGTCAGTACGAACATCACTCCTGTAGGTAAAGAATCTGAAGCATCCAGAGTTTGGGTAGAGAAAATATTTAAAATTATGCAAATAGATTGGATAAAAATACAGGTATAGACAATTTTTATTTCAAGTTAAGAAGTGAACATCTGTTTGTGGCATCATAAATATTTTCCCTTGGTCATCAAACTTGTTTGTTCTTGCAAGTTGTGCAGGTAAGTTCAGAAATATTTGTGTCCTTTTTACTGTAACTCATGCACAGAAGTTGTAGTGACTAATGTAATTAAGCATTCTTCAAACATAGACTCACTCCAGTGTTGTGACTTTATTTATGACGCTTTGTCTTACTCAACTCATACTGCAATAACATTCAGTCCAGTTAAGTACTTCACCGGGTCTGTTTATAAGGAGCAGAATATGCTGCAGCAAATAACAGATTTCCAGTCGGTGAACCTTGTGCAATAGGTGTACAATTTGCTCAGGATGAATGATCGGTGTCCGACAGTCAGAGATTTGTACCTGCTGTAATACGGTGGGATTCAGTCATCTTGAATCTGTGTACTGTTTTGTTCTTGAAAATTAACTGGATAATATTAATTCTACAATGTAGCAAAATGACAAGCAGATGTTTCCTTTGTGACATTAGAGGGTACAAATTAATTAACTAGAAACATGAAAAGTAATCTCCTCTATTAATACCAACTAATGTTTGACCAGCTACAAAACAACTGTGGATGGTGATAGTGGCATTGAAGAGGTTTTTAGATGGGCACATGAACATGCAGGGATCAAGGAATATGGATCATCTCCAGGCAGCAGAGATTAATTTAATTTGACATCATGGCCTAAAGAGACTGTTTCTGTACTGTACCATTATTTTTTTCTATGTAAACAGGACTTTAATCTGTGCGCACTGTTCCTCCAGAGGAGGAACTGAAGTTTTATAGGGCATTCTAATTATAATCTAACTTCAGCAGCATCATAGTCAGCAGATCTGAGTTTTAAATAATACTAAATGGTCCACATCAAGCCAGAATTCTTCCTTAGTGTTTCCATTAATCCATTCCTTAATTATTTGTTTCACTGCAATCCTTGGTTCCCTTTTTTTTTATTTTGTTAATTTAAAGCTAATATCAAAGAGGTGCGAAGCCTGTAAATCCTCTTTACAGGCTGTAGTTTGAGATGTTGTGTGGAGGAACTGGGGTGCGAATGAACACTACATCACTACTTTGCTCTCTTTTTGCACTACGTATTGAATTTTACACACACACATTTCTTATTGTAATTTATAGTATTTTTTATTTATTGCACTGCACTGCTACCACAAAGCATATTTCTCAATATACACTCTTGTGTAGCGTATGTAATATTGCAGAGAAATTTGAGTAATATTGTATATATTGTTTGATTAAGCATTCTTTGTTGTTTACAGTATTCATTACGCATTATATATAAAACTATGTGAATGGCATACGTCATTACGTCACTACGCTATTAATGTGCGCATTTCACTAAATAAGAATGAAGTAGACACTCATCTTCCAGTTCCCCATGCTTTTCCTTCAATTAGTTTTATGTTTTCTGCCTAATAAAACATAACAGTGGCCATAAGGAAGTTTTAAATGTGCCCAAAATGACTACCTACATGTTGAAGCACAGCGAGATTTTCAAGTTAAAAAAAAAGCACAGCATGTGTCTCTTCAGGAAGGGACAGAGATGGTTGAGTTTAAAAAAAGACAGAATGTGAGCAAAATCCACAGGTTCATAAACAGTGAGTACCAGATGATAATAGTCATAATTTTAAAAAACAGAAATGGCTGGCTACATCAAAAGGATAGAAATGTTAGATTGCACAAAATATTACTGGTTAATGTATACTGAGTGAATTGAGCAGTATTTTGAAACAAATGAAAAACTAGTGCCAGTTTTGCTAAGTGCATTGGATGGAAAAACATACAGTTTGCTTTGAAGTTTGACAGCTCTGGCCAAACCAGCTGAAATGAGATTTGCTGACATCATGAAAGTAATGCAGGAACACTTAGAGCCAAAACCATTGTTGATTGCCGAATACTTTTGGTTTCATAAGCAGAATCAAAAGGAAGGGCAGTCCATTTCAGTGTATGTGGCTGAATTGAAGAGATTACACGAGCATTGCCAGCTCAGTCATGGGCTTAATGATGTATTAAATGATCATTTAGTTTGTGGAATCTTACAATAAAGCATTCAAAAACTGCTTCTAACTGAAGCACAACTCACATTTAAAACAGCAGTTAGAAATGCAATTAAGTTGCAGTCAGGAGTGAAAATGATTGTGAACAAAATCATAATATCTAGCCAAATAAATTATGTTACTATTGTGACAGGAACTCACATACACCAGACCAATGCGGATCTAAAAGCAAAACTTTCAGAAAATGCAACAAAGAGGACACATACCAAGAGCATGCTGGGCAGACAGAACTAAATGCACTGCACAGAGAAGAGAAAAAGATAAAAAGTCAAGTTGCAGTTTCAAAATGAACACTAATCTGCATGCTTTTAATGACAAATTTAATAATGATCAGAGTGACACAGGACTGAGTAGCCTTGAGATTTAAAATGTGAAAACTAACAAGAGGCAAGCAAAATGGTTTACACCAGAAGTGAACAGCAAGTTAGTTCAAATGAAATCGGACACTGGCTGTTTCAGTCATTCCACAAGATGAGTCTGAATGGCATTTCAAGGATACGGAACTGAACCCTGCAGATATCCTATTATGAACTTATACTGGAGAAAAGATAACTTCTGTGGGAGTGACATTCGTAATTGTGAAATACAACAACCAACAAGCCACATTGGGCTTGTCTGTGGTAAAAACAGAAGGACGAGCATTGTGAGGCCATGATGGACAGAGTTAACTACAATTTGATTGGCAATGCAGCCACCATTTGTGTGCCACGTTCCCTGCAACAAAGTCAACTGAAAGCAAATTAAGAAAGGTACTCAGTGATGGCGTTCAAGGATGGAATTGAGAACCTCAAAAGTATCAAGTGTGAAATAGCACTAAATGAAAATGCCACACCAAAGTTTTACAAAGCTCTTCCAGTTCCCTATACTATCCGTGATAAGATATCCTCTGAACTCAATCACATGGAGGCTGAAGGAATTCTTTCCAAGATTGAGTGGAGCCCATAGACAATGCCAATGGTCCCAGTATCCAAGAGGAATGGGTCTGTCAGAATCTGTGGTGATTTTAAGGTCACCATCAACCCAGTACTGAAAGCAGATCAATACCCTCTGCCGAGGATAGAGGATATCTTTGCAAATCTTTCTGGAGGGAAACACTTCAGCAAAGTGGACTTTGCTGAGGCTTACCTACCAATGAAAATGGAAGAAGAATCCAAAGTTTTTCTCACCATAAACACTCACAAATGGCCCTATCACTATAATGAAATTATTTTTGGAGTAGCATCTGCACCTGCATTTGCACTTTGCCAGAAAGCTATGGACCAGGTGCTGCAAAACTGCCAGGCACTCAGCGTTACCTGGCTGATATCATTGCTACTTATAAGGATAACAAGAAACACCTCCAAAATCTCAAGGCAGTTTTAAAAATATTAGAAGATTATGGGCTCAGAGCACAATGCAACAAGTGTGAATTCTTTAAACCAAGCATCACTTACTGTGATCACACCATGGACACACGAGAATCACTCAAATGTGTTGAGAAAATTCAAGCAGTGGTGGATACTCCAAGGCCAAAGGATGTGTCACAGTTGTAGTCCTTTTTTGGAATTGTCAAATACTAATACAGGTTCCTGCCAAGCCTGGGTAATGTATTTCACCCCTTGAACTGGGAATGGATAAAGCGAGGTAGTTTTCCAAAAAGCAAAGGAAATGGTGATGTCAGACACCGTGCTCACACATTATTATCCACATTGTGCATTGAAGCTTGCCTGTGATACCTCACGTTATGGTATAGGTGCTGTCGTGTTACATGTTATGAGTGATGGATATGAACACCCATAGCCCCTGCATCACATTTCCTTACCACTGCAGAGAAAAAATATACACAAATTGACAGCGAGGCCTTGAGTCTGGTTTGTGGTGTTAAACGTGTCATGTATGGCATCCGTTAGTCTCGCGAGACCATGGATCTGCGCCTGGTAAGTCTTCTCCAGGGCGCAGGCCTGGGCAAGGTTGTATGGAAGACTGGCTGTTGCCCAAGCAGCAAGTCTCCCCTGTCCACGCCACCGATGATGTCCAAGGGAAGAGCAAGGCACGATACGTTTTGGCACCGGTGTTATTGCAGGAGTTGCCAGAAAGAGGTTGAAGGCAACGTCGGACTGCCTTAGGGACTCCAGCTCTGGATTTGCCCTCAGGGTTTACCCCCGAAGCCTTTCCCATGAGTGGGTATGGCCGCAAGACAGCGGAGGTTTGAAATCAGAGTTTTCCCTCTCTTAGATGGACTGCCTTCCCAGGCTGACGAGCTCCATCTTCCCGACTAAACGTATTAACCAGTACTTGTATGGGAGAGAGTTTACCCTCATTACTAGTGTCCAGTTTCAATCCCAAGAAGGGTGTTCCACTAACAGCAGCAGCACAAATGCAGAGATGGGCTCTGTTTCTTGGAGGTCCCAAGAACAAGATCAAATTCAAAAGGACAACTAATCATGGAAATGTTGATGGATGTCCAATTTACCCTTGGAAAAGGAAATACCTGAAAACTTGGCAGAAGAGGACACTCCTCAATGTATTCTCCCTGATGCAAATCAAAAGCCTTTCTATTATGGCAGTTCGCAAAGCAGCACACTCCACAACCAACCACTCACCAGGACTGTTCCTGGTTCGTTCTTTGCACTCATATTTGGATCTCCTCCTACCCAGTCTCAGACAGAGTGTGCAGGAGAAACAGCTGAGGCAAATTGCTCAGGAGGTTCGATGTTTCTCTCCTAGACAAGCATACCTGGCGAGCAGCTACAGAGATGATCAGAAGTGAGTACTTGGATGTCCAGAGCTGTCAGAACCACTTCCTGCAGTCCCAGAGTCAACTCCTACAGCTAACCCAGAGAAGGCCCCAAACCCTGAGAGTTTTTCACAGCCACAAGTCACACCTATGGAAAAATGTTATCACGCAAGTGTAACAAATCCTCCACAACGATTAAATGCTTAGGCCTAAAAGGGACAATTTAGAATTTACCATGCTGCAGATGTCTGTATCATAGTTGTATTATACAGTATACTGTGCTACGTATCCCGTAACTGGATCACTTACCAGCAAAGATAGAGAGGTCCGCTGAAGTCTGATGGTACCATTTTCAAACGTTTTTATTTATAAAGGGACACAAAAGTAAGGTTAATACAAACATTCAGATGCCATAAGTCGTCAATACTCAATCTAAAGCGCAGGTATAGTAATAACCAATAAGAAATAAACTCTATCGTTGTCTAGGGGTAATGTATATATTGTCCGCTGTATATCTGAAAGTCTCTTGCAGTCACTGCAGTTCCACCAGCTGCCGTCTTTTGTGGTGTCGCGTTGGTGCACTTTGTTAAAGAGAGAGAGATAGAGATTAAATGAAACAGTTACCTGGCGGGTTTTTCCAACCTTTAGGAGTTCGATTCGTCGGAGTCTCGTTGGGGAATGGACGCTCACTTGTGGCCTCCCCTGTAGCTAAGCCGTTCTTTCGTGGTGAGGTCGCCAATCCCAGGCAAGGAAAAGACGCACACGAACCCCACCACCGGCTGTCGCTATTAAACGCTGTCACAGGATTTCGAGCGTGTCTTCTGGTGCGTCTGGGGGGCCGTCTTTACAACCCCTCTTTTATCTGAACTCACGGGGTCTCAGATGTCAATCAGGTTGGGATGATGCAATCTCTCTCCATCTCCCCACCCACGTTGCCCTGAGGGTATACACGTAGTACAGTTCCCAATTCACAAAGGTGTCTCCACGAGACAATGACCACAGTCGCCAGCTTTGCCTCACCGTGAAACGAGGGACACCGCACGTATCTTTCTCTTCTCTTGGGTCATTGACCCCCCCCTTCACTAGGGCTCTGGCGATTCTCACAAAGGAGGGGGCTGGGATCATAACAACTGTGTATATCATTGAGATGCATTCTAAAATGAGTTGGAGTTTTCAGCTAAGCAGGGAGGAGTGTTGTGTATTTAATATTTCATTAATATTGCAAATATATTGTTTAATTAACCATTCTTTGCTGTTCACATAATTCATTACAGGTTATATGATAAAGTACGTGAATGGTATACGTCATTACGCCACCACATCATAAATGTGTGCAAGTCACTAAAGTACAAATGAAGTAGAAACGTATCTCCCAGTTCCCTGTGTTTTTCTTTCCATTAGTTTTATGTTTTGGAGTTACAAAACATAACAAGCGTCCAGTTTTTTTAGGTACACCTTCTCATTAATGCAAATAACTTATCAGCCAATCATATGGCAGCAACTCAATGCATAAAAGCATCCAAATATGGTCAAGAGATTCAGTTGTTATTCAGACCAAACATCAGTATGGGGAAGAAATGAGATCTAAGTGACTTTGACCATGGAATGATTGCTGCTGCCAGATGGGGTGGTTTGAGTATCTCAGAAACTGCTGATCATGCACCAGCGGTCTTTAGAGTTTACACAGAATGGTACGAAAAATGAAAACCATCCAGAGAACAGCAGTGGGCAAAAATGCCTTATTAATGAGAGAGATTAGAGGAGAATGGCCAGACTGCTTGCAGCTGACAAAAAGGTGACATTACCTCAAATAACCAAACATTACAAGAGTGGTGTGCAGAAAAGCATTTCTGAATGCACAGCGTGTTGAAACTTGAGTGGGTGGGCTACACCAGCAGAAGACCAAGAACATAAAGTGGCCACTGAGTGTATATTATTCCTGATTCTGATCCCCTCCCTTGAATGCTGTGGTAGTAAAGATCAAGGGCTGCAAAGAGTACCAGCTTTCAATCACTAGTTTCAAACTGTTGCATGAACATTGACTCACGTTTTGCTATTGTTCGTGAGATTTTACTTCTTCAGCACTTTTATTCAAAAGGTCAGAACATGGAGAGTTTCAGTTGTGATTTCTGCTGCTGAAAGATTCAGATGGTTTCAGTTCACATAAAAACCAGAGGGGAGAGGGAGGAATGTTTTACACTGTAAGGCGGTGTGATCTTGGGCGCAGAATCGGTACCTGGAGTATTGTTCCAAATAGACCTTGAATAATGCAGGGGAGAAAAAGCATCACCAGGATTGTAGTACAAAATCAGAGGGAGTAAGACTAATTGAAGGGCACGTTCGAAGCAGTGCAATCACTTGAGCCAAATGCAATATTTGTCTAAGGGGTTGTCTATTTGTGGGTCCTCGGATGGCGATGGAGGCCAATCTGGGACCCATGTATTCTGGTGCAGTGCGGGAAAGAAAGTGGTGGCTATGGTCGGGTATTTTAGCTCTTCAGTCTCTTTCTTTCGTGCTCGAAGAGCTAGCTTAGGCACAGTGTGCTTTCTGTATCTATGACTAACCTATGCCCTGTTTCCTACAGGTGACAACTACAGTACTTGTACATATTTTGGATGAGAATGACAATCACCCAGTGTTCCACCAACAACAGTACGACATCACCTTGGACGAAGGGCCATCGAGCTTGAATTCTTTCACTGTAATTGTGAATGCAACAGATCAGGATGAAGGGCCCAATGGAACCATTACATACGCAATTGTGGAAGGGAATATTGATAAGACGTTCGCTGTCCACAGTATCACAGTGAGTAGTAAACAGGGAAAAATTCCATTTATACAAACTTATCACAAATATGATCAGACTACAGGAAAAAAAATATTAAAACAGTCATATTAGAGGTGAAACATGGATGAATTGACAGCACAAATAGTTGTAAATCAGTCTGACCCAAATTGCATTATAGATACAAGGCTTCAGGCTAATCAAAAACATAAAAGATTTTGCCAATGCTGGAACTCCAGTGAAACATGTACAAAATGCTGGAGGAGCTCAGCAGGTCAGGCGGCATCTCTGGAGAGGAATAAAGAGTCAATGTTTTGAAGCAAGACCCTTCATCAGGACTGAAGGGTCTCTGCTCGAAACATAGGCCTCTCCATTCCTCTCCATAGACGCTTCCTGACCCGCTGAGTTCCTCCAGCATTTTGTGTGTGTTACTGCAGGCTAATCAAAGTAGGGATCTCAGTATTTAATGTTCAGGAAGGGCACACAGAAAAAGAAATGGGGTATCGCTTTAAGAAAGGATGTTGTTAAAATATTGGCTTTGTAGATGTGATATAATAATTAGAATTGTTTCAAGTGGAGATGAGCAGCAGCAGGGTGAAAGAACATTGATAAGAGTTGTTTATAATGCCTGTAATGTTTATAATGACAATGATGCAAGATGGGTAATCATGGTGGACTTTAAATGAAAATAATAAAAACTGCAGATGCTGCAAATCTGATATAGGAACAGAATATACTGGAAAGTGTCAGCACGTCAAGCAGTATCTGTAGGAGGAGAAACAGTTAACGTTTCAGGTTGAAGACCTTTCATCAGAGTTCTGATGGAAATTAAGACCTCAATTATTTCCGTGGGCGGCACAGTAGCATAAGTGGGCAGCATGGTAGCGTGCGTGGGTGATACGGTAGATAGCAGCCTGCATGATGCCATCATGGCACCAGTGACGAGTGTCAGGTTCCGATCTGCTGCTGTCTGTAAAGAGTATGCATATTCTCCTCATGACTGCGTAGATTTCCTCCAGGCGCTTCAGTTTCCTCCCACATGCCAAAGACTTACAGATTGGTTAGTCAGTTGGTCACATGGGTATAACTGGGCTGAGTAGGCCCGTTACCGTGCTGATTCTGTAAATAAATTGCAGTTTCTCAATAATAAACTTACACTGTGTAAATTAACGTGAATGCTAACAATTAATTCCTAGACTACATATAAATGTCTACTCCAGTATGTTGAGGAAGTGACTGGGGAACAGGAAATTTTAGATGTCATAAAGGAGCTTGTAGGAAAGAACAGTTTATACAACAAATTTTGAACTGAAGTAGTTTGTTCTGACACCAGGGTTTTGATCTAAACAAAGGAAACTCTCCTCCATGTGGACCACAACCTTGTCGTAGGGTTTGGAGACACACTGCTATGCTATGTTGGCTGGAGTCAGGGCCCTGTCCTTTGAATTTTGGTAGGGTCATCCATGCTAAACAGATCAAAGGGCAGAGGCTAAGTTCCACTGGTCCTCAAGGTTCAGGGGTTTAGCTCAGGGCTCACAATTCTGACTGGTCAAAAAAAATTATTACGCAACCAGCAATGAAGAATCTTTCTATATTTAGAAACATAGAAAACCTACAGCACAATACAGGCCCTTCAGCCCACAATGCTGTGCCGAACATGTTCTTACTTTAGAAGTTACCTAGGGTTACCCATAGCTCTCTATTTTTCTCAGCTCTACGTACCTATCCAAGAGTCTCCGCCTCCAACACCATCGCTGGCAGCCCATTCCACACACTCACCACTCTATGTGTAAAAACACTTAACCGTGACATCTCCTCTGTACCTACTTCCAAGCACCCTCAAACTGTGCCCTCTCATGTTAGCCATTTCAGCCCTGGGAAAAAGCCTCTGACTATCCACACGATCAATGCCTCCCATCATCTTATACACGTCTATCAGGTCACCTCGCATCCTCTGTTGCTCCAAGGAGAAAAGGCCGAGTTCTCTCAGCCTATTCTCATAAGGCATGCCCCCCGCCCCCCCCCAGTCCAGGCAACATCCTTGTAAATCTCCTCTACACCCTTTCTATGGTTTCCACATCATTCCTGCAGTGAGGTGACCAGAACTGAGCACAGTAGTCCAAGTTGGGTCTGACCAGGGTTCTATACAGCTGTACTTTGTGGGCGATGATATGGATAGACAAAGATGGGGGGCCTTCATTGCTGCCCTAAGCACCAGTTGTGTAATGGGCAAGAAATAAAAGGAAACTGTAAAGGTGTTGGCCTGTGGTTTCTGGGAAAGCTGTATTGAGGTGCCTGACAATGGACAGACACTGGTTAGCATTTCAGGAACTAAAGTACAATTTGCAGCAACTAAGCATTCCTTTGCAGCACTAAGCAACAGCAGGAAAAGTGGTCCCAGCATGGATTACAGGAGAAATTAAAGATAGGATGAAGGGAAGTTCATAACGTTGGCAGAAACTGGAGGGCGAAGAGTGCTTTAGATCTCAACAAAGGATGACTAAGAAATTGATCACAAAAGGGGAAGCAGAACATGAATATAAACTAGTGAGAATCTTTGAAAGAGGCTGGAAGAGTTTCTCTAGGTAGTTGTTATTTATTTATTTATTGAGATACAGTGTGGAATAGGCCCTTCAAGCCACGCGGTCCAGCAATCCCCTGATTTTATCCTAGCCTAGTCACAAGATAATTTACAATGGTCAATTAACCTACCAACAGACACTTCTTTAGACCGTGGGAGGAATACGGAGCACCCAGCAGAAACCCACACAGTCACAGAGAGAATGTACAAACTCCTTACAGGCCGCGGCAGGAACTGATCCTGGTTCCATAAGACCATAAGATATAGGAGCAGTGTTAGGCCATTTGGCCCATCTAGTCTGCTCTGCCATTTTGTGATCACAATTTCCCTCTCAGCCCCAATCTCCTGCCTTCTCCCTGTAACCCTTCATGTCCTGACCAATCAAGAATTTATCTTCCTCTGCCCTAAATATACATAAAAGACTTCGCCTACACAGCTGTCTGTGGCAAAGAATTCCATAGATACACCGCTCTCTGGCTAAAGAAATTCCTCCTCATCTCCATTCTAAAAGGAGAACCCTTTATTCTGAGGCTGTCCCCTCTGGTCTTAGACTCTCCTACCACAGGAAACATCCTCTCCACATCCACTCTATCAAGGCTTTTCACGACTTGATAGGTTCCAATAAGGTCACCCCTCATACTTCTGAATTCTAATGAATACAGGCCTAGAGCCATCAAGCACTCTTCATATGACAAGACATTCAATCTCGGAATAATTTCCATGAACTTCATTTGAACCCTGTCCAGTTTCAGCACATTGTTTCTTTGATAAGGGGCCCAAAACTGCTCACAATACACCAAGTGAGCCCTCACCAGTGCATTATAAAGTCTCAACATTACATCCTTGTTTTTATATTGAAATAAATGCTAACATTGCATTTGCCTTCCTCACCACAGACTCAACCTGCAAATTAACGTTTTAAGGAATCCTGCACAAGGGCTCCCAAGTCCCTTTGCACCTCAGTTTTTTTTTGTATTTTCTTTCCAGTCGCCTGTACTGTAAAATGCTGTGCTAACCACAACACTGCCATGCCTCCCTAAGGACCTGCAAGGTAAATGTGGGTCTCTTACAGACAGTAGAATTTATAGCCGTGGAGATAGAAAATGACAGAGAAATTAAACAATTATTTTGTGTCTGTCTTCAAGGAAGAAGGTGCATAAAACACCTAGGGATATTGGGAAGCAATAGTTCAGTATAAACCAGGATATCAGAGTAATTAGTATTATTCAAATATTCAGTTTGTGAGATTAATGATTCTGGAACTGTTAAACCCAAAGGAGCAGATCATATGTAGACCAGAAGGAGAGATGACCTTAGTGCAATGTGTCAAGGGCCAACAAGGCAGATTCAGGGGTGAAGTTTCCTTTAATTGTGGAGTCTAAGATCACAAAATGAGAGGCAGACCATTTATGGTTGAAATGTGAATTTCTTCAGTTGGAGTTCAAAAACTTCTGGAATTTTCTGCCCTGAAGGGCTGGTGGAAGTTCGTTCATTAATTTCTTCCAAAGCTATGATCAGTAAATTTCTGGATATCTTATCAAGATGTGGGCAGGAAAGTGTGCTAGAAAATCACACACTTATTCTGACATACAGATATACATATTTTCTGATATGAATTTTTTTGATTTATGTAATTCTACTTATAAAATATTAGAAGAATGTAGCATGGGCTGCTATTTATTAATATTATAACAGATGACTTGTCTTTTTTGTTGTATTAAGGACGTAAATTAAGATTTCATCTGTACATTGAATAAATGCAGTTATTTTGTTGGTCAAGGGTCAAATCAGGGCAGTGAAAGAACTGGACTATGAGATATCCCATGGCCGATACACACTCATCGTTACAGCCACTGACCAGTGTCCGAACCTTGCATACCGTCTGACCTCCACCACCACAGTAAGTGCTTTTGAATAAAGACCATGGCTTGTATGCAAATTGCACTGAAGAAATACTTTGATAGAAGAACCACCATCTGTTCCACAGAGTATTCTATTCTGATATGGTTATTTAGCTGAGATGATAGAGAAAGAATTTTGGGAGTGATTCCTGGAGTCTAAGGGTTAAATTCGAGATTCCACAGGTTAAATTATAAAGAGAGATTACAAAACAAGATGGCATGAATTAACACTGAATTTCCTGAAATTTGCAAGATCAGGAAATCATGTGATCTAAATTTTCCAGATTATGAGGAAATCAGTAGATATAAAATCTTTCCACAGAAACAGAAAATTCATGATGGGCCTTTGAATTCGGAAGTACCACCGTGCACGAAGTGGTAGAATTTTGGAACTAATGCCTACAAATAACAGTCTTATTAGTCACTGCAAATTTTAAATCGAACATCAATGTATTTTAATGTATTTTATCAACCAAATAGAACAAGAGAAATGTCAGGGGTGGGGGGGGGGGGGTGAAAGGCTAGGAATTAAGGTGTGAAGGATAAGAAGTAAAGTTAGTAGATCAACCATTGCCCCGCTGAATATTAGAACAGACTCAAGGCAATAAATGTCTGCTTATTCTGACATACCAGCAACAAAAGGAAGTGCACTGAGCCAACTTGTTACTAATGTTTTCCATTCTATATTGTTCACTAATTATTTTAATCTGTGGCCTTTTTTGGTGAATTTGTCAAACTCATGACAAGTTGGGCAGGGTTTTAAATTGGGGAATAAGAAATTAAAGACCCAGTAATCAAAGATAACCACAGTTTCTTAGATAGATAGATAGATACTTTATTCATCCCCTTGGGGAAATTCAACTTTTTTTCCAATGTCCCATACACTTGTTGTAGCAAAACTAATTACATACAATACTTAACTCAGTAAAAAATATGATATGCATCTAAATCACTATCTCAAAAAGCATTAATAATAGCTTTTAAAAAGTTCTTAAGTCCTGGCGGTTGAATTGTAAAGCCTAATGGCATTGGGGAGTATTGACCTCTTCATCCTGTCTGAGGAGCATTGCATCGATAGTAACCTGTCACTGAAACTGCTTCTCTGTCTCTGGATGGTGCTATGTAGAGGATGTTCAGAGTTTTCCATAATTGACCGTAGCCTACTCAGCGCCCTTCGCTCAGCTACCGATGTTAAACTCTCCAGTACTTTGCCCACGACAGAGCCCGCCTTCCTTACCAGCTTATTAAGACGTGAGGCGTCCCTCTTCTTAATGCTTCCTCCACCACAAAGAAGAGGGCGCTCTCCACAACTGACCTATAGAACATCTTCAGCATCTCACTACAGACATTGAATGACGCCAACCTTCTAAGGAAGTACAGTGGACTCTGTGCCTTCCTGCACAAGGCATCTGAGGCATCTGTGTTGGCAGTCCAGTCTAGCTTCTCGTCTAACTGTACTCCCAGATACTTGTAGGTCTTAACCTGCTCCACACATTCTCCATTAATGATCACTGGCTCCATATGAGGCCTAGATCTCCTAAAGTCCACCACCATCTCCTTGGTCTTGGTGATATTCAGACGCAGGTAGTTTGAGTTGCACCATATCACAAAGTCCTGTATCAGTTTCCTATACTCCTCCTCCCGTCCATTCCTGACACACCCCACTATGGCCGTGTCATCAGCGAACTTCTGCACATGGCAGGACTCCGAGTTATATTGGAAGTCTGATGTGTACAGGGTGAACAGGACCGGAGAGAGCACGGTCCCCTGCGGCGCTCCTGTGCTGCTGACCACCGTGTCAGACCTACAGTCTCCCAACCGCACATACTGAGGTCTATCTGTCAAGTAGTCCACTATCCAATCCACCATGTGAGAGTCTACTCCCATCTCCGTTAGTTTGTGCCAAGATCTTGGGCTGGATGGTGTTAAAGGCACTAGAGAAGTCCAGGAATGTAATCCTCACAGCACCACTGACCCCATCTAGGTGAGAGAGGGATTTGTGCAGCAAATACGTGATAGCATCCTCCACTCCCACCTTCTCCTTATACGCAAACTGAAGAGGATCCGGGGCGTGCCTGGTTTGTGGCCTCAGATTCTGTATTATCAGCCGCTCCATGGTCTTCATCACGTGCGACGTCAAGGCAACAGGTCTGAAGTCATTCAACTCCTTTGGTTGTGGTTTTTTTGGTACCGGGACAATACAGGATGTTTTCCACTGTCTGGGTACTCTTCTCTGCTCCAGGCTCATGTTGAAGATGCGCTGTAGTGAAGCTTACTCTTCTTCAAGTGCCTCTCTGCCACAAAGTACACAAGGGTACAGGGCTGTCCCAAGAGAAAGAGAAGCCTACAACTGACAGAGATGAAACGTCCATCAATAGGATTTTTTAACTAACTTACAGATAATGCTGTGACCCTGTGCAACAAGTGCTTTTCTATTCTAAAGTGTGTTCCAACATTTGAGCTTCTCTAGAAATGTTATATCCTGGCCTTAAAGCTTTGCTGAGCCACTAAAAGGACTTCTCTCTGGCAAAGTTACTGACTGACATGCTGCTGTATTAGATGGATTCACAGTAGCTGGGGGCAGCAGTAGCCATTATGGCCTAATTTGGGGGTCACATGACTGTAAGTCAACATCCTCCAGCACAAGACTAGCGTGCATAATTTATTTGATGTTCCTGTTACTGCAGAGGAGAAGTTGTAGTACTGGAAGTAGCCTGCTTTGGATTAGACATTGGCTCAAATCAGTGTTCTGAGTGGTGGATATGGCACTTTTTGAAGAGTTTACAGAGAGTTCTCCACCCCAAACACAGCTCCCAATGAATCCACTAAAAATCCCACATGTTACCTGTACAACCTTGATCCCATGTCCAGTAGACATTTTTCTACTTTAGAGAAAGAAGAATAGTCTTGCATTTAAAAAGCACATCACAAAACAGATGATCATCCCAAAACTTTTCACTGTCAGTGAAGTCATGTCACCTTCTGAACATAAAATCACGCAGACAGCATTATCAGAGATGTCTTCAAATGAAGACTTGACAGACTGCAGATACTAGAATTTCGAGCAACAAGCAAAGTACTGGAGAATTCAGTTAAGTCAAGCAGCATCTGTGGAGGGGGGAAGGGGGAGCATCTGGTGCTGTTTCGGGTCCAAGCACTCTGTCATTCCTGATGCATGATTTTGACCAGAAATATCAACAAATACTTTTCACTGGCAGAATTCCTCCAGCAGATTGTTTGTTGCTATATTTTCAAATTATGTTGGCTGGTTACACTTTGAAGAATCTCATATTTTGGAGACCAGGACTTGAACTCATGACTCAGAGGTGAGAGAGTTCCCAGTGAAACAACCCCCTGCAGTTCGCGTACCGTCCCAACCGTTCAACAGACGACACCATTACCATCACCCTCCACCTGGCCCTAACCCACCTGGACAAAAAAGACACATACGTTCGAATGCTGTTCATAGACTTCAGTTCGGCATTCAACACAATCATCCCTCAGAAACTGATTGGAAAGCTGAGCCTACTGGGCCTGAACACCTCCTCTGCAACTGGATACTAGACTTCCTGACTGGAAGACCTTAGTCAGTCCAGATCAGAGGCAACATCTCCAACACCATCACATTGAGCACAGGGCTGTGTGCTCAGTCCACTGCTGTTCACTCTGCTGACCCATGACTGTGCTGCAACACACAGCTCGAACCATATCATCAAGTTCGCCGATGACATGACCATGGTGGATCTCATTAGCAAGGACAATGAGTCAGCGTACAGAGAGGAGGAGCAGCAGCTAACGGACTGGTGCAGAGCCAACAACCAGTCTCTGAATGTGAACAAAACAAAAGAGATGGTTGTTGACTTCAGGAGGGCACAGAGCAACCGCTCTCCGCTGAGCATCGACAGCTCCTCGGTAGAGATCGTTAAGAGCACCAAATTTCTTAGTGTTCACCTGGCGGAGAATCTCACCTGGTCCCTCAACACCAGCTCCATAGCAAAGAAAGCCCAGCAACATCTCTACTTTCTGTGAAGGCTGAGTAAAGTCCATCTCCCACCCCCACCCCCCCCCCCCCCCCATCCTCATCACATTCTACAGGGGTTGTATTGAGAGTATCCTGAGCAGCTGCATCACTGCCTGATTCGGAAATTGCACCATCTCAGATTACAAGACTCTGCAGTGAATAGTGAGGTCAGCTGAGAAGATCATCAGGGTCTCTCTTCCCGCCATTACAGACATTTACACTACATGCTGCATCCGCAAAGCGAACAGCATTATGAAGGACCCCACGCACCCCTCATACAAACTCTTCTCCCTCCTGCCATCTGAGAAAAGGCACTGAAGCATTTGGGCTCTCACGACCAGACTATGTAGCAGTTTCTTCCCACAAGCCATCAGGCTCCTCAATAGCCAGAGCCTGGACTGACACCAACTTACTGTCCTCTACTCTGCCTATTGTCTTGTTTATTATTTATTGTAATGCCTGCACTGTTTTGTGCACTTTATGCAGTCCTGGGTAGGTCTGTAGTCTAGTGTAGTTTCTTTTTTCTGTGTTGTTTTTACGTAGTTCGGTGTAGTTTTTGTACTGTTTCATGTAGCACCATGGTCCTGAAAAACGTCTCGTTTTTACTGTGTACTGTACCAGCAGTTATGGTCGAAATGACAATAAAAAGTGACTTAGCTTGACTTGACAAGTTGCACTATTTAGACCATGTGTCTGAGGATGTTTCCTCTATGTACAACCACCAATGCTGGCTGCCAGCAGTTAATCAAATAAAGACTGTAGAAAATGTGTAAATCAAACTACCTTGATGTCTATCAATATAGTACTTTTCAAGAGAAATTATTATCACAGAAGGTGCTTCACATCTGTGCCATCCAAATGAGTAGTCATTTAATATATTTCCACTTCCTAGCTCCTCAGCTCTATAGGGTATAGATCAGAGATTAAAGACTAAATTCAAAATTCAAAGTAAATTTATTATCCAAGTACAAACGTTTGTACATATATTCTGAGAAGAGAGGCTTCAGTCAGGGAAAGCAAAGAAAAGCTGTTAAGATTTTTTTCTCCTTCTCTTCCTTACATATGTTCAGTTAAGACAGTAGAGATGCCAGGCAGGATAATAGAAAGCACCTCTTGCAGGATGTGGGAAGGCAAGAAGCTGCAGCTTCTAACAATCCACGTTATGTGGGAGGGTGAACAGCCAAAGGTTGTGGTCCAAATAGGTACCAATGACATGGGTAGGACGAGTGATGAGGGTCTGCATAGTGAGTTCAGGGAGTTAGGTGCTAGGTTAAAGGGCAGAACCTCCAGGGTTGTGATGTCAAGATTGCTATCCATGCCACGTGCTAGTGAGGCCAGAACTAGGAAGATTACGCAGTATAGTACGTGGCTAAGAAGTTGATGTAGGAGGGAGGGTATAAGATCAGAGGATTCTCTTCCAGGGAAGGTGGGACCTGTACAGAAGGGACAGTTTGCACCTGAACTGGAGGGGTACTAATATCCTAGCGGGAAGATTTGTTAATGCTGCATGGTGGGGTATAAACTGGAGCTGCAGGGGGTTGGAAACCAGAGTGACAGAACAGCTAGTGGAGAGGTTGTGGAGGCAGATGTTGGTATCACTTCAGACAAAGTCAGGAATCAAAAGGTTGAGCATGGTGCAGCTAATGTCCTGAGCTGCCGATATTTTAATGTAGGAAGTCTCGTAGGAAAGGCGGATGAATATGAGGTAGCTGGTTTACAAAAAGAGGCAATGTAAAGTGAGGAGAGGCTGTTGATAGGGAAAAATTGCAGTCAACAGGATGAGAGACAAAATCAAAAAGGGTGAATACAGGACTGAAGCAGTTATATTAGAATGTGCACAGTATACGGAATAAGGTAGATGAACTTGTAGCACAGTTGCAGATTGCCATGTATGACGTTGTGGGCATCACCGAATCATGGCTGAAAGAAGGTTGGGAGCTTAATGTCTAAGGATACACATTGTATTGAAAAGACAAGCAGGAAGGCTGGGGGGGGGGGGGGGGTGGTGGTGATGTTGCTCTGTTGGTAAGAAATAAAATAAAATCACTAGAAAGAGGTAACATAGGGTCAAAAGGTGTTGAATCATTGTGGATAGAGCTAAGGAACTCTTAAGCGTAAAATGACCCTGATTGGAGTTGTATACAGACCCTCAAACAATAGTAAGGACGTGGTTTGTAAGTTACAATGGAAGATAGAAAATACATGCCAAAAGGGCAATGTTCCAACAGTCACGTGGGATTTCAATATGCAAGTAGATTGGGAAAATCAGGTTGGTGCTGGATTCTAAGAGGGGGAGTTTCTGGAGTACCTATGAGACAGCTTTTCAGAGCGGCACGTAGTTGAGCCCACTAGGGGATCAGCTGTTTTCGACTGGGCGTTGTGCAAAGAACCAGAATTGATTAGAGAACTTAAGGTAAAAGAACCCCTAGGGGAAAGTGATCATAATATGACCAACTTCACGGGGAAATTTGAGAGGGAGAAGCTAAAATCAGATGTATCAGTAGTACAGAGGCATGAGAGAGGAACTGGCCAGAATTGAATGGAAAAGAACACTGACAAGAATGACAGTAGAGCAGCTGGCATTTCTGGAAACATTCAAAAGACACAGGATACCTTCATCCCAAAAAGCAAGAAGCATTCTAAAGGCAAGATGACACAACCATGAGAACAACAACAAGAGAAATCAAAGCCGACATAAAAGCCAAAGAGAGGGCATTAACTGGAGCAAAAATTACCTGGAAGTTAGAGGATTGGGAAGCTTTTAAAAACCAACTTAGGGCAGCTGAAAAGTCATTAAGAAGGTAAAAATGGAATACAAAAGTATGCTAACCAACAATATTAAAGAGGATACTAAAATTTTCTTCAGATATAAAAGGTGAAAGAGAAATGAGAGTGGATATCGGACTACTGGAAAATGACAAGGCAAAGGCGGATGAACTGAATAAGTATTTTGCATCAGTCTTCATGGTGAAAGACACTAGCGGTATGGTGGAAGTTTCAGGTGTGTGGTGTTAAGAAAAGTGTGAAGTTACCATAACTAGAGAGAAGGTTCTTGCAAAACTGAAAGGTCTGAAGGTAGATAAGTCACTTGGGTCAGATGGTGTACCCCCAGATTCTGAAAGAGATGGCTGAGGAGATTGTAAGGCATTAGTAATGATCTTTCAAGAATGACTAGATTCTGGAATGGTTCCAGAAGGATGGCAAATTGCAAATGTCACTCCAGTCTTCAAGAAGGGAGAGAGGCAGAAGAAAGGAACCTATAGGCCAGTTAGTCTGACCTCAGTGGTTGGGAAGATGCTGGAGTTAATTATTAAGGATGAGGTCTCAGGGTACTTGGAGGCACATGATAAAATAGGCCACAGTCAGTATGGTTACCTCAAGGGAAATTCTGTTGGAATTTTTTGAAGAAGTACCAAGCAGGATAGACAAAGGAGAATTGGTTGATGTTGTATATTTGAATTTTCATGAGCCTTTGACAAGGGGCCGTACATGAGGCTGCTTAACAAGCTGCAAACCAATGGTATTGTGGGAAAGATTCTAGCATGGATAAAGTAGTGGCTGATTGGCAGTAGGTAAAAAGTGGGAATAAAGGGAGCCTTTTCTGGTTGGCTGCCAGTGACTAGCGGTGTTCCACAGGGATCTGTGTTGGGACCGATTCTTTTTATGTCATATGTCAATGATTTGTATGATGGAATTGATGGCTTTGTTGCAAAGTTTGCAAGCAATATGAAGATAGGTGGAGGGGCAGTTAGTTTTGAGGAAGTAGCGAGACTACAGAAGGACTTTGACAGAGTAGGAGAATGAGCAAAGAAATGGCAGATGGAATATGTGTTGGGAAGTGTATGATTATGCACTTTGATAGGAGAAAAGAAAGGGTTGACTATTTTCTAAATGGAGAAAAGAATTGAAAAAATGAGGTGCAATGGGACTTGTGCAGGATTTCCGAAAGGTTAATTTGCAGGTTGAGTCTGTGGTGAGGAAGGCAAATGCGATGTTAGCATACATTTCAAAAGGACTAGAATATAAAAGCAAGGATGTAATGTTGAAACTTTATAAAGCACAGATGAGGCCTCACTTTAAGTAATGTGAGCAGGTTTGGGCCCCTTGGAAAGGAAGTGCTGAAACTGTAGAGGATTCAAAGGAGGTTCACGAAAATGATTCCAGGGTTGAATGTCTTGTTTGATGAGCGTTGAAGAGTATATAAAGAGCATTTGGTGGCTCAGGGCCTATATTCATTAGAATTCAGAAGAATGAGAAGTGATCTAATTGAAACCTGTTGAATGGTGAAAGACCTTGATAGAGTGGATGTGGAGAGGATGTTTCCTATGCTGGGAGAGTCTAAGACCCGAGGACACAGCTTCAGAATAGAGGTGTATCCTTTTAGAATGGGGATGAGGAGGAATTTCTTCAGCTAGAGAATGGTGAATCTGTGGAATTCTTAGCCATTGGCAGCTGTGGAGGCCACGTCTTTATGTATATTTAAGGCAGAGGTTGTTAGATTCTTGATTGGTCGGGGCATGAAGGGATATGGGGAAAAGGCAGGAGATTGGGGCTGAGAGGAAAAATGGATCAGCCATGATGAAATGGTGGAGCAGATTCAATGGGCTAAGTGGCCTACTTCTGTTCCTATATCTTATGATCTTATATATGTCACCATATCCTACCTTGAGATTCATTTTCTTGTAGGCATTCACAGTGGAACAAAAAAAATACAACAGAATCAATGAAAAGCGACACACAAACAACCAATGTGTAAAAGAAAACATTGTGCAAATACAGAAAAAAAATAATAAAAGTAAATAAATAATGTTGAGAATGTGGTGAACTACAAATACCTGTCTGGACACGCCCCCTGCTGACTGCTCCTGTGGCTTCTCCCACAGACCCTGGTATAAAGGCGATTGAGGCCTGACCCCGGCCTCTCTGTCTCCAGGATGTAGTATGGTGGTCAACCACTGCTTGTTCTTTCTTCCAGGCAATAAAAGCCGATATCTCGCCTTCACATCTCAGAGTGAGTTATTGATGGTGCATCAGAGAACATGAGTTGTAGAGCCCTTGAGAGTGAGTCTGTAGGTTGTGGAATCCATTTAGTGCTGAGGTGAGTGAAGTTATCAACGCTGGTTCAAGAGCCTGGTAGTTGAAGAGTAATAACTGTTCCTGAACCTAGAGACGTGGGACCTAAGGCTCCTGTACATCCTTCCCAATGACAGCAGCGAGAAGAGAGCATAAGCTGAATAGTGGGGATCCCTAATGATGGATGCTGCTTTCTTGTAGCAGTGTTCCTTGTAGATGTGCTCAGTAATAAGGAAGGCTTTTAGGGATGCACTGGTTTGTATCTCAGTAATAGGGAAGGCTTTTAGTAATAGGGATGCACTGGTTTGTATCCACCACTTTTAGTAGGCTTTTCTGTTCATGCTCATTGGTGTTTCCACATCAGGCCATAATTCAACCAGTCAGGGTACTCTCCACTGTGCATCTACAAAAGTTTGTCAGAGTTTTAGATGACATGCTCAATTTGCACAAATTTGTAAGAAAGTAGAGTCACTGTCATGCTGTCTTTGTAATGACACTTGTGTGCTGGTCCCAGAATAGATCTTCTGATATGTTAACACCAAAAAATTTAAATATAAAGATTAGCTTTACTTGTCACGTGTACAGTACATCAAAACTTACAGTGATATGAGTCATTTGCATCATAACCAACACTGTATGAGGATGTGCTTGAGGCAGCTGCTAAGTGTTGCTGTGCTTCTGATGCCGATATAGCATGACCACAACTTACTAACCCTAATCCTAACATGTGCATCCTTGGGGTGTGTGAGGAAGCCAGAGCACCCTGAAGAAACCCATATCAAATGCTATCTAGGTAAATGTTAAATCATTTAAACTTTCCTGCCTCACGCATGAGTTCTGGATTCCACCACTCTTTGGATTAAAAGGTTTCCTTCCATTCCTTAATAGTTCTTCACTTGCTGAACTTTCAGCACATATACCTATTCTATATACTATCAGAAATTAAATAAATCAGAGCACTCTAGTAATACCACACATGAAATTATCCTATTAGTGAACTGTTTAAGTTAATGTCCAGTTATAAATTCAAACAACTCTGAATTCACTCAGTCCTCTGTTTTCATACAACGCTGGAAGCTGTAATTGACATATCTGAAGTGTTGAATTCCATTGAATCAGGAGTGGCAGGGTAGCATAGTGTTCGCATAATGCCTTACAGTGCCAGTGATTAGTGTTCAATTACCAACGTTGTCTGTAGGGAGGTTTTACGTTCTTCCGATGATGACATGGCTTTCTCCGGGAGCTCTGTTTTCTTCCTACATTCCAAAAACATATAGGCTAAGGTTGGTGAGTTTGTTTGTTTGTTTGTTTGTTTATTTAGCTAGCTAGTTAGAGACACAACGCAAAACAGGCCTTTCCTGCTCAATGAGCCACCCGCACAGCAAACCCATCTATTTAACCCTAACCTAATCACAGGCCAATTAACCTACCAAGTGGAACGTCTTTGGATGTGGAAGGAAACCGGAGAACCCTGAGGAAACCCACGTGCACATAGGAAGAACATACAAACTTTCTTAGAGGATGCCAGAAATGAACTCCAAACTCCAGTGCCCCAGGTTGCAATAGCACTGTAGTAAGGACTATGGTACCCTGGTGAGTTGTGTTCATGCCACGTTGGAGCCAGAAGCATGGTAAACCTCATGAGCTGCACTCAGCACATCCTCACTACGTGTTGGTGGTTGACATAAACAACTCATTTCGCCATATGCTTCAATGTTTCGACGTACATGTGACAAATAAAGCTCATCTTTATCTCTGTCACTTTTACCTGCTTCCTTTCAATGTTTCAAGTTCAAGTTTAGTTGGCATTGAACCATACATGAGTGCCCATGAATGCAGCCAAACAAAACACCATTCCTCCAGAGGCCAAGGTGCAAAACACTGTACCAAGAATTATATATAGCACAAGACATATATAGCACATATAATGTAACAGTAAGCATAAGGGCACTCAAGAAAATGTTGACAAATGCCCTCCGTCCATGAATGTTGCCGTCAAGAGCAAACCCGTAGCCATTAGCAGATGAACACAATTCAGCTTGTCTTCCACAGATTAAACACTGGAGAGCTGCTCCACGCTGTCTCCAATCAGTGACTCTGTCCTGGATGGCTTCAAAAAGGGAACACCATGGCAGATGGCCAATTCCTCACTGCCTCCGAGGGCACACAGCTCCCCCCGTCATCGGTCCCACCAAAAAACCAGTGAACCAAGCTTGTAGCATTCCACATTACCAATGTCCGACAGGGTCGTGTGATCACAAGTAAAATTCACTCGCTGTTAAACTGCACACCGCCTTCACACACCGACTCCAATGCATCTTTGTCGTAGGCAGCAGCACAGCTCACACCAATCTGGTTCCTCCAGCTGCTTCACCAATGAGTAACTTTGCAAAAATCTCACTGTTTTAAAACTTCTAAATCTCTGTGGAGTGACCACCTTCCACAAGCCCTGGATTCGGGATGTGTTTTCCTCTAGGGTATCTCACCCTGGTCCATTTTCCTGACTGGCTTGTTGCTTTGCTTTCGAAGTGTGTGCTCCCAATGCACAGTATCCTCTGTAGCTCTTTTGGAATTGTTATCTTCCAGCTTGGCACTTGACAGCTGTCGTGTCTCATTTCTTGATCATGGATAATATTTACTGTACATTCTTTCCTTTTTGTCCAAAAATATACTTTATTCATAATCTGTGCAGAAAATTCAATAGTACATCTTTCTCTACGTTCATTGCACCAGCAATCCATTGCATTCCCTTAAAATGCCTCAAAGCCATTTATGTTTCCTCCCTAAGCAAGGCACCTGTGAGATGCTCCACGTGAAGTGACAGCAGGACCTCAGATTGTGGTCCTTCACCTTGGTAAGTGCCAGTCAACAATATTTGCCTGTGGACATCTCCTTACACTGGAAGAATACGTTTCAGGTAGAACAAAGTGCGTCTTTCACCAAGCAGATGATCTTATAGCAGTAGCAGATCACCCAGCACTTCATGATCTGGAAAAGGATGTGGTGGCACTTGTTGAGGCTTGCTCCAGGCAGCCGTGTAACATGGGGCACTTTGATCTGTGGGCTGTTCCCAAAGCCCAACCTCTATTCTTCAGTAATAGAACAATCAAAACTGCCACTCCATGACTCTCCAGGATTACCGTCAGGAGCCTGTTTACTTCTCTAAAGGTACATCTTTTGTGAATAAGAACAGAGAAATTTGGAAATACTGAACCAGTCAGGAGAGAAACAGCTGTGCCTTGGATACCATACTCGCCCTCTTGGAGAGAGCTATTGTTGATCCACCCCACTCTCATCCCATGCTTGACTGTGCCAGAAACAAGCACACACTCTCTCTCTCTTCTGGATGAGCATCCAATACATAAGCAACAAGAGCACAAGAAGTAAGAGCCCCTTCTGTGGATTTTACTGGAATAAACTGACCTCAAGATGGTTCAATGCTCCTGTTGTCACTTGGCTCAGCTGTGCCAATCCCCGAGAAATGATGACATCCTCCATGCGGCTGACGCACAAAGGGTAAATTAATAGACACTTCTCCTGGAGTGCTGAACACGCATTAGATTTAGATAGTAAGTTGCAAACAGCAAAGGTTAATGATGTCTAATGCAGAATGATGAGGACAGTACGTTAGCAACACAGATTTAACAGCTGCACCTAAAGGTACAGTAAAGTCTGTATTGTTTTTAATGGCTTCATTGCCCATTGAGATGGGTGAGCAATTGCCCAATCAAGCGAAACTTTGTTTTCATAGAAACGGTTACAGCACAGAAAGAGGCATTAGTATGTCAACCCATTGAGTCCACACAGCTCACTTCCACTCAGCTTCCAATTAGCCTTATTTACTGACCATCCAATTCCATTTCAAAAAGTGTTGATTCTTTTCAACGTTGTAACAGGCAGCTAGTTCCAGATTACAAACTCTCTGCAGAAGCAAGTTTTCCATAACATATGTAGCTGGATGCTTTGACTATCAGTTCTGTTTCTCTGAAGCAGGGGTTCCTAACCTGGGTCCATGGACACCTTGCTTAATGGTATTCATCCATGGTTGGTCTAAAGAATGCATTCCCTGATGTGTACAAGGCAGAATGACATATCAGTCATTGCAGTGGGAGAGAAAGAGCATTTGATTTCACTATTTGTTCTTTGATCTCTCTAATTAAAGTGAAATTTAACCAAAATCATATATGCAAGGCTAAGAACGAAAGGCAGTTCTGCATGAAAACAGTAAATCATTAAATCACCAGAATTTAAATGAGTGTTTTCTCTTGTTGTAGGTGATTGTCAATGTGAATGATATCAATGACATGACCCCAAGGTTCCTTCATCCTTATGAAGGTCCATATGACATCACTGAAGGTCAACCAGGTCCGAGAGTGTGGACATTCCTTGCGGAAGATGAAGACTCTGGCCCAAATGGGCAAGTAGAATACAGCATCATAGCAGGCGATCCCCTCAGTAAGTTCGCGCAGATTAAGTTGTGCAATCAGGAAAGTGTGTGACTGATCAACAATCAAAAAGTTGCTGAAGAGATTATGGAAGTATTGGTAATAATCTTTCAAAAATCACTAGATTCTGGAATGATTTCTAGATGACTGGAAAATTGCAAATGTCACTGCACTCTTTAAGAAGGGAGGGAGGCAGAAGAAAAGAAATTATAGACCACTTAGCCTGACTTCAGTGATTGGGAAGATGTTAGAGTCTATCTTTAGGATGAGGTTTCAAGATACTTGGAGGTACATGACAAAAGTGGCCAAAGTCAGTGTGCCTTCCTTAAGGGGTAATATTGCCTGACAAATCTATTGGAATTCTTTGAGGAAGTAACAGGCAGGATAGGCAAAGGAGAGTCGGAGGATGTTGTCTATTTAGATTTTCAGAAGGCCTTTGACAAGGTGCCACACATGAGGCTACTTAACAAGATAAAAGCCCATGGTATTATAGGAAAGATTCTAGCATGGATTAGCTGACTGACAGAGGGCAAAGTGTGGAAGTAAAGGGGGCCTTTTCTGGTTGGAGGTGGGTAACTAATGGTATGCCACAGGGGTCAGTGATGACACCGCTTCTTTTCACATTATATGTCAATGATTTGGATGAAGAAGTTGGTGGCTTTGTGTCCAAGGTTGCAGATGATATAAAGGTAGGTGGAGGGGTAGGTTGTGTTAAGGAAGCAGGGTGTCTGCAGAAGGGCTAAGACGGATTGGGAGAATGGTCAAAGAAGTAGCAGATGGATTATAGTGTAGAGAAGTATATGGTCATGCACTTTAGTAGAAGGAATAAAGGTGTGGACTATTTTGTAAATGGAGAGAAAATTCAAAAAACAGTGCTAAGGGACTTGGGAGTCTTCGAGCAGGATTTCTAAAAGTTAACTTACAGGTTGAGTCATTGGTAAGGAAGGCAAATGAGATGCTATCATTCATTTCGAGAGGACTACAAACAAAAGCAAGGATGTAATGCTGAGGCTTTATAAGCCATTGGTCAGACCGCATGGAGTATTGTGAGCAGTTGTGGGCCCCTAATCTAAGAAAAGATGTGTTGGCATTGGAGAGTGTCATGAGAATGATCCCAGGAATGAAAGGGTTAACATGAGGAGTGCTTGATGGCTCTGTACATGCTGGAGGCTCGAAGAATAAAGAGAGATCTCATTGAAAGCTATTGAATATTGAAAGGCCTAGATAAAGTGGATGTGGAGAGGCTGTTTCCTATAGTACGTGAGTCTAGGACCAGAGGGCACAGCCTCAGAATAGAGGGATGTCCATTTAAACCAGAGATGAGGAAAATTTTCTTCAGCTAAAAGGTGGTGAATCTGTGGAATTCATTGCTACAGATGGCTATGCAGGCCAAGCCATTAGGTATATTTAAGGCGGAGGTTGTTTGATTAATCAGGGCATCAAAGGTTATGGGGAAAAGTCCAAGAATGGTGTTGAAAGGGATAATAAATCAGCCATGATGGAATGGCGGAGAGACCCAATGGGCCAAGCAGCCTAATTCTGTTTCTACATCTATTGGTCTTATGATCTATATTTTCTTTGTAAAATGTTATCTTAATGGTTTCAATATAAAATCTTTAGTCTGTTTCCAGTTTCCAAAATGGTTGAGGTAAAACAGCGTGACTGCGGGGAAGCTATCTGCATGATTGAGGGAGAAAGTAATGCAGGATGACAGTGAAATGATGATCTGAAGCAATGATCAACGCAGGACTGAAGAAATTTTGCAAGCAACCATACAGCCACAAAAACATGTCTTTCAGCCCATCTAGTCCTTCCTGAACTGTTATTCTACCTAATCCCATCAACCTGCACCTGGACCATAGCTCTCCATACCCCTCCCATCCATGTACTTACCCAAACTTCTCTTTTCAAATTTTGAAATCGAACCCACAGTCCCTATGGTCCACTGAGTCTGCAACAATTATCAACCACCTCTTTGCATTAATTCGATATTAATCCCATTTTTAATTCTCCCTATATTCTCAAGTTATGTTGAAGTTGTATAAGAGATTACTGAGACCAAATATGAAGTCTTGTGTGCAGTTCTAATCGCCTACCTACAGAAAAGATATCAGTACAATTGAAAGATCACAGAGAAAATTTGCAAGGAGACCATGATTTGGGGATTTTAATCCCTTTCCAACATCCAACATTTTAAGTTTAAGCAAATCCTGAGTAGATATCTTCCACTAATGTAAAATAAATACAGGCAGAATCTGTTCACCAAATTCAGTCAATTTTTACACCAGTGGCTATTGTCCTTTTCTGCAGGAGTTACTCAAGATTACCTAGCGCCAGCTGAGCACCAGAGCCCTCTGAGTTCATTATGTGATGAATGAGGTGCTCTTGGCTAATAGAATTATAGACTAATATTAATCCAGAGTACAGTTAACCATTATAATACTAATGAAGTAATATTAATTCACTATAATATTTATCAGAGTTATATTAATTCAATGTGAAATAAAATTAGTGTAATATCTGAGGACTCAATACTTCTTAAAAGGGGAGATTTCCCTTACTAAATGAATGCAAGTAAGGAATATTTTGCTCATGATTGTAAAAAGCATTCACGATCCTTTGATGGTTGTTTGTGTCGCACTGGGCATGGAGTAGTGACGGGGAGAGTGTGGTGCTGCTATACTGGGGGCATCGTTTTTCAATTATAATTCATCCGAAGTCTCACTTGTGGGCATAAAGGAGTCCCTGGCAGTATTTTGAATAAGATCTGTGGAGTTCAACATGTTTTCTTGGACTTTCTATAGTCCTTAATCAATAACTCTAAATCGCTTCAATTCATCATTATCACATCGATTTTTTGGGGGGAGCTTGTTATGAGTTAATTGGCTACTGTGGTTCCAATGTTACAACAGTAACTGCACTGTTGCCAGTTGGCTGTCAAGTGCTTTAGAATCACCTGATGTGTAGAAAGATGCTATACATCTGAAAGCTTTATATCTTTTTAATATCACATTAAGTACCCATTTGCAGGAGATCTTGAATAAGAAAATTAATGAGCATTATACCAATTTGCAAAGTTGTGTAAAATAGAAGAAAGGCTTACAACGAGTACATTACCTTTCCACAGTGGGTAATCCTACAAGAACTCACCTCATGGTTTATTTTGTATGTTCTGCAATAAATGATGAACATAATTTTTTCCAACTAAAATTTCCTTTGCTTGATCTTCAGATGAGTTCATTATTTCTCCAGTGGAAGGGGAACTCCGTGTGAGGAGAGACGCCGAGTTAGATCGCGAGAGTGTGGCATTTTATAACATAACCATTATGGGCAAGGACAGAGGAACGCCACCGCTAAGCAGTACGGTCAGTCAGCTTGTCAGTGTTCTCAGCTCCTAATGTTGATCAGTGTACAAAATTTTTCTTTCACTTATTTTCACTTTTAATCAAATACATAAACTTTGGGCAGTGATTGCTCTCAGACAGTGACTTGGCCTGTATGTGAAGATTCTGCATTTCCTTCCTTCCATGAGCTTTATGTCGTCATTTCATTAGTCTAATGTCAAAAGATGTCCACCTTTCTTGTCTCAAATATATTGAGTAAATTTATTTTTGTCTATCTGCAGTTTTAATTGTTCTTAAAATCTTCATTTCCCTGTTTCTTTTCTGTATTTTCCTTTATTTCTTTTCTCTTTTGATTTCCATCTTTCACTCTCTTTCAATCATTTACTATCTCCTTTGAATATTTTTTCAGAGTTCTTCCTGTCTTATATTTTTCCTCCCCTTTTCCTCCAACCTTCCCTGTTCACTTCTGTCCCTACACAATTAATGCAGTGGCTATGATTTTAGTCTTTGAGAATGGTCAGGAAGTATGAACCACTTTGAAGTGTAATGGGAACCTTCTGTTTGCTCAGAGACACAGAGAGGTTGTCTCTGGCAGATACACTGTTTCCAGTGCTCACCCTATCAGTACCAAAGTGCAGTTACCAGGATCTCCTGAGCTCTGCATTTCTGTTTCAGCCTTCTGGTTCATGGAGCAATTTAAATGAAACACCTACAGACTTAAAGGAAACCAAAGCAACAACTAACTCCACCATGGATGTCCCCAAGCCTGGCTGCAGAAGCAGGAGAGTTGGACATGGAGCTAGCAAACCTATCCTGTAAAAACCCAGAGCTACAGAACTGCCAACAGAACCTCCAAAGACCGTATCCCAGGAAAGGAAGCATCTTTGAAGATGGGATACTCTTAGTGACAATTTGCAAGACTGACCAAAGAGAGAGGACTCTACCTAACTGCTGTTGGCGGTCTTTGCCCCACTAAGGGGATTGGCTTAAGAAGAACAACACAACAACTGCTTACACCTCTGAACCAATGTTCAAAGTAAAATTTATTATCAGAGTACCACATACAACCCTGATATTCTTTTACTGCGGGCATACTTAGCAAATCTATAGAACAGTAACTATAAACTGTGCAATTGCAGATATAAATAAATGGCTATAAATAATGAGCATGAAATAACAAATACAACAGTCCTTAAATGAGTGTAGCTATCCCCTTTTGTTTAAGAGCTTGGTGTTGAGGGGTAGTAACTGTTCCTGAACCTGGTGGTGAGTCCTGAGGCCTCTGTACCTTCTACCTGATGGCAGCAGCGAGGATAGAGCATGGCCTGGGTGGTGAGGATCTTTGATGATGGATGCTGCTTTTCAATGGCAACAATTCATGTAGATGTGCTCAATGGTTGAGAGGGTTTTACCGTGATATACTGGTCCACTACCTTTTGTAGGATTTTCCACTCGAAGGCATTGGTGTTCCCATACCAGGCCGTAATGCAGTCAGTCACCATACGTTCCACCACACATCTATAGAAGTTTGCCAAGGTTTTCAATGACATGCTGAACTTCTGCAGATTTCCGAGGAAGTAGAGGCGCCGTTGTGCTTTCTTCATAATAATATTTATATGATGGGTCCAGGACAGGTCCTCTGAGATAGTGACACCCAGGAATTTAAAGTTACTGACCCTCTCCAGCTCTGATCCTCTGATGATTACTAGCTCATGGACCTCTGGTTTCTCTGTCCAGAGGTCTAGAATCAAATCCTTGGTCTTATTGGCATTGAGAGGTTGTTATTATACCACTCAGCCAAGTTTTCAATCTCCCTCCTGTATGCTGATTCATCATCCCCTTTGATATAGCCCACAACGGTGGTGTCATCAGCAAACTTGGTGTTGGAGCTGTATTTAGTCACACAGTCAAAGGTATAAAGCGAGTAGAGCAGGGGGCTAAGTACACATCCCAGCAGTGTTCCTGTGCTGATGGAGATTGTAGAGGAGATGGTTTTTGGCAATCTGAACTGATTGGGGTCTACAAGTGAGGTAATCCGGGATCCAATTGCACACTGGGGTATTGAGGCCCAAGTCTTGAGTTTACTAGTTTTGAGGGGATGATGATGTTAAATGCTGAGGTGTTATCAATAAAGAGCATCCTGATGTACGCATGTTTGCTATCCATATGTTCCTGGGTAGGGCGAAGAGCCAATGAGATGGCATCTGCTGTAGACCTGTTGTTTTGGTAGGCGAGTTGGAGCAGATCTGCATTGCCTGTCAGACAGGAGGTAATATGCTTCAACACCAGCCTCTCAAACCACTTCATCACTGTGGATGCAAGTGCCACTGAGCGAGAGTCATTTAAGCAGGTTACCATGCTCTTCTTGGGCACCAGTACGATTGAAGTCTGCTGGAAGCAGATGGGTATCACAGACTGCTGGAGTGAGAGGCTGAAGATTTCCATGAATAGACCTGCCAGTTGGTCGGCGCATGTCTTCTGTGCTCAGCCATGTACTCCGTCTGGATTAGATGTCTACCTTGGATTCACTCTCTTGAAGGCAGCCCACACATCATCTTCAGATACTGAGACCAAAGGATCATCAGGAAACATGGGGGAGCGTGATGGGTCCTCCCTGTTCTGGTGGTCAAAGCATGCATAGAAGACATTGAGCTCATCTGGAAGCTCTACTGTCCCCTATGTCGCAAGATTTAACTTTTATGGCATTCAATCCCTGCCACAGTTGTTGAGCATCCCTCATTGATTTCATTCTAGTCCAGAATCTCCACTTTACCCGAGAGATAGCTTTCTGGGGATCACACCTGCACCTCTTGTAGCGTTCTTGATCTCCAGACTTGAATCCCTCTGATCTGGCTCTCAGCTGGTTCCAGATTTCATTGGTCACCCAGGGCATCTGATTGGGGAAAATCCTGAACAATTTTATAGGGACACATTCATCTAAGTCTGTAATGACCCTGGTGTAATCAAACAGGTCCGTAGATGAGTTCTTGAACACAGCTCAGTCTGCTAACTCAAGACCATCCTGTAACCGTTTCTGAGCCTCCCACAACCAAGTCTTAATTGTCTTGAACTCTGGAGCCTTGAGGAAGAATACTGACTAGGTTTATCAGAATGGTTCCAATGTTGAGGGACTCCAGTTTTTGGGAGACTGGAGAATCTAAATGTGTTTTCCTTTATAAAAAAAAGGAGAGATTCAAAATCCTGAAACAAAACCTGTCAGAAGTATTGGAATTTAGTGGATGGAGATCGAGGACAAAGGAGATGGGACAAGGATGTGCTACACAGTGAATTTATGATCTGGAGTACATTGTTTGGAATGATAGTCAAGCATAATCAGTAATAAATTGGACAGCATGATAGCATAGCGGTTAGCATCTCTTTTCAGCATCATCTGTAAAATTGGGGTTCAATTCCAACCACTTTCTGTAAGAAGTTTGTACATTCTCCCGATGACTGTCGGTGCTCTGTTTTCCTCCCACATTCCAAAGATGTACAGATTAGGGTTAGTGAATTGTGCCCATGCTACATTGGTGCCGGAAGCATAGCGACACTTGTAGGCTGCCCAGCACCATTTGATTTGACGCAAGCGGTTCATTTCACTGAAGCTTTGGATGTATATGTGACAAAGAAAGTCAGTCTTTTTCTTTGAATCTTAAAAAAGAGAATTGGGCAAGTTCTTGAAATGGAGAACTTTTCTGAACTTGAAGAATCAACTGTAGATCTTCTCAGAGTCAATATTATGGGCTGAATGGCTTTATCCTGCACTGAAAATTACATTGATTCTGGTCTTTAATTCTGTTCCACATAGGTACTGGTTGGAGTTCGTGTGCTGGATATAAATGATAATGACCCTGTGCTCCAGAACATCCCACTGAACTGCACCATCAGTGAAAGTACTGACACGTCCACCAGAGTTGCCAGGGTTCAGGCAACTGACATCGACAGCGGTTCCAATGCCCTCCTCACCTTCCACATCACTGCTGGAAATATTAATAATGCCTTTTTTATCAATGAAACGGTTAAGTAAATTATTGTTGATATATTGCATGATCAATAAAAATATTTCAAAATGCACATGAAGCAATATTATCATTCACTCACCTCTCCCTGAGACAGCTGATCAGCTTTGGCTTCTGGTGCAAAGTTTCACATTCTGGTGACCAAATCACCCCCGCATGTCTCCAACAGAACGCTGTCTACCTTTGCTTCATAAATCACTACCCACCTGCCCCTGGGCCACTCTGTTTGCTCCATTGAGTTGTTAAATCAGTTTATTATTGTCGGATGTACTGAGGGACGGTGAAAGAGTTTGTTTTGCAGATCGTCCATACCAGTCATTTCATCACGTCATTACATCGGGGAGGTGCAAGGGAAAAGTTATAGTAGAACACTGAATAGAGAGTTAAAATCACAGAGAAAGTGCAGGGCAGGTAGACAGTAAGGTACAGGACCATGACAAGGTAGATTATGAGGTCAAGAATCGTACAAGAGATCTGGTCATTAGTCATTTAACAGCGGGGTGGAAGCTATCCTTGAAAGTAGTGACACATGCTTTCAGGATTTTGTATCTTCTGCCTGTTAGGAGAGGGGAAAGGAGAGAATATCTGGTTTGGGAAGGGTCTTTGAGTATGTTGGCTGAAGTTACAGTCACCCAGAGCAGTCTTTCTCTGGAAGCATGACCACCACCTCCTCCATCACAGTCCAGTGCTGTGCAAGTTCATTCAAAGCACAGGCAGCTGGCTGACCTCATACAGTGACATTTGATAGCCAGTGAGACCATGACCCTAAGCTCACCTCCTGTTAAAACTGTCATTGTGATCAGGGCCACTGTATACATGAGGAGTATTTTTTGATCTTCACAAAGATTCAGTATCTTTTGGATTAAAAAAAGTATTAAATATTGACTTTGCTTAAATGTATCACAGAATTACAAAAAGATGCTCTTTAGCCCACTGTGGAAGAGACATTCAGCCAGATGCACTTCCCTGCCCTCTCTCTATAAACTACAAATATTTCCATGTGCATAAATCCATCTCCCTTTTAAAAGGTACATTTGGCCTTTCTTCCACTGCTGTCCTGGAAGTAATCTCCATTTCTGAACCATTCAACATGTTTTACTCACGTTTTCTGCCAATCAATGTCATTCTGTGTTGCCTGGTTCATTGCTATTCCATTAATGGAAGTAGATAATCCCTATCTACTCTGTCCATTCTCTTTTTGACTATAAATACTATTGGATCCCCTCACAACACTCTCCACTTGATCCTCCCCAGCTTCTGATCTTTATTACACCATTTATAAGGTTTTCACATCCTCTGTGAAGCAGGGAACCTAATTCTGGATGTAATATTTGTTATAGACTGATTTTCTATAAAGAGCCATCATGACTTACTCCTTACTCTCCTACTCTGCTTTATTTTTACAAAGCCCAGGGTCCTGTAAGCTTTTTTTCCCCCCCACACGCTTTCTCAATCTATTCTACCGATTTCAATGAATGAAGAAGATATGTCCCCAGGTCTCTGTGCACTTGAACCCCTTTTAGAATGGTGTCCACTCATTTTATATTGCTTTCCATTTTCTTCCTGTCCAAAGGATAACAATTTGCAATTCTCATCATTAAATTTCACCTTCTACCCATTTTACCAGCCAACTTCTGCAAGACCATCACTATCTTACAACAGTTCTTTAGGCCTCCAGGTTTTGTGTAATCTGCATATTTGGAAATTGTGCCCTGCACACTCAAGTCTGTGGCATTAAGAAAATTAAAAAATAAATGGTCCTAGAATTAATCCCTAGGGAATTTCCTTTTATGCTTCCACTTTGTTCCAGTTGGCAGTCCACTCTGCTTCTCCCCATTTTAATCCACTGCCTTCAAGTTTTGAGGACAACCAAATTATGTGGTGCCTTTTTAAGTGGAATTGCACATATGTTACATCTACTGCTACCCACAATGACCCTCTCTGAAACTTATTCAAGAATTATTAAGATTAAAAGCAATTTTACTTTTACAAATTTACAGTTTGTCAAAGCAGGCTTATCAAAATTAATGCTAGTTTTGTCCATTACGGTTGCTTTCAAAGCTTTTGTTTGTTCATTCGTTATATGCCACATGATCTTTCCGTGATCATGGCCATTCCGTGACATTGATTGTTCTTGGAAATTTTTTCTACAGAAATAGTTTGCCATTGTCTTCTTCTGGTTTAAAACTTTATAATGGTAACACATATAAAAATCAATGAAAGTTGTTAAGGGTAGGTATTATAAAAACACAACCATCTACTTTATTCCAGGGGTTCTTGTCTCCCTTCCATTCAGCTGAGTGGGGCAACTGTGCTTGGACCAGGTTCAACCCAGCATTGGTTCAGGGTAGAATTTCCATTTCAAGAGCCAGGTAAACTGCAGGAGATCCTACCACACTATTAGACTCCACAAGGCGTCCCTGGGGATAGCAAGCAGTGCAGGAAGCAGAGTAGACTGTCACCAATACTGGATGCTCACTTCCACATTGGACGAGGTAAATTCTGACAATGGCACAAGTATTGGTGCAGAAAGCGTACCATTTACAACCTTTGCGTAAAAGCTGGCTGCACTTATGGTTTTTATCTCATTATTAAGGACCCTGAGAAATTTCACTACCTTGAAGGCTTTACATAAAAGCACATGACTGTACTTCTCATGGTCAAGGTTCTGCCTTCTGTATCAAGTTCCATTAGTCTGTAGTAATCTTGTTATGAGCAGAATGCACTGAGTTCCATTTCTCACCAGGATGTAGAACCTCTCATCTTCACTGATATATTATCAGAAATACATTTTGTATGGGCAGCTGAAATGACTAGTTTCAGTTTCTTATCAGATCAAGAAGCATCTGTAGAATCAGACACATTAAATATGTTTCTTCATGACTGATGCAAGTTCAATTTCCTTTTCAGAACTGTTCTCTCATGAGAAGCAATTGACCTAAAACATGATCTCTGCTTCTCTCTCCACAGATAAGATCTGGAGCTAACAGCCATTTTAAGTATTTTCTATTTTTATTTCAGATTTTCACCAGTGAAGGTTCTTTGTTATTTTTAGTGCCTTGGTCATCATATTTTCTCCTGTGGTTTATCTTTCAGACTGGTGTCATTTATGTCAACCGACCTCTGGATAGAGAGCGGACTTCTGAATACCGACTCACAATCATGGTGAAGGACAGTCCAGAAAACCCAAGACATGCTCGAAGGGTAGTTGCTCTAAATGTTGTTCATTCATTGTCTAGATGTCCCCTTTATATTTAGAAATGCATCAAAGATGCTACATCTTTAAATGCACACAAAGTAAAAGTGTCAGCTCGATGTGTCTTTCGCAGGATTGAGAAATCAAGAACTAGAGAACACAGGTTCAAGGTGAGGGGGTTGGATTTAATAGAAATTTGAGGGGTAACCTTTTAACACAGAGCGTGATACATATATGGAATGAGCTGCCAGAGCGAGTGGTTGAAGCAGAGACAATAACAATGTTTAAGTGACATTTTGACAGTTACATTGGTAATAAAGCTTTGGGGGGGGGGCCCAATTTGGTGTCCATGGACCCCTGGATTTAAGGCTGGGGTCCATGGCATAAAAAAAGTGGGGAACCCCTGATCTAGAGGGATATGGGTCAGATGCAGTTCAATGTGACTAGATTAGGTTGCCATGGATGAGCTGAACTGAAGGACCTGTTGTGTGCAGAATTACTCTACATGCTTGGCCACTATAATATGCTTATTTATTAAAAGTCAAGATTATTGCCAAATCATGTCAACTTTGTACAAGCAGGCTTAAGAAGTCTTGCTTGTTACATTTAGTGACATTTACCGCAATTCTTGCAGTAATACAACCCAGAAGAAGATTGGAAAATTGTCTTCCTTTTCTGCTGTTTCTGCACATCCTTTTAAATGTTTCCCCATCAAGCACAGCAATTGTACAACTTCCTTTTAAATGTTATTGTTGAATCTAGCTATGAGTCAGCGCAATCTAGACAACTTGCCAAGTGAAAAAAGAATCATTTCATCAGTCTATTTTGCCAATTCACTGTATTATATTCACAAAAACATAGCGAAGATTAAATATGAATCTGAACAAAAAGATGAAAATCTATTCACTAAAAACTGCCAATTTAAGGTGAAAAAGACCAGTTAAGAGTTTTGGAAGTGTAAATAATGGAAGATCATTTCCACTTTACAGGTACCAATAATAAATTTGGAATTTTATATCAGCAGTTCCAAAGTGTGGGCAGAAATGAAAAGTTCTTGAGATAGATGTATTAGAATTGTTAGCTAAGTTTTTTTTTAAAAATTATACAACCAAGGTGTGTAGTTTGAGTTACAATGCAGCTTAATGGTGCTCTACTTGAATGATAGAACATGTTTCATTAGCAGAATGTCCACTTTAGTTCAGAGCTTCCAAGAATATAAAATTAAATGAAGCCTAGTTAATCACAACAATAAAAAATAGATGAACACTTGAAGGAGGAAGATATTAGTGAAGGTGTAATTTTGGGGTTTAATACAGGGATAGAACAGCGACATTGCATAAGGAGATGATACATTGAGTTGATACTTTTATTTTGGGTCAAAAGTCCTACTCCTCGACTGAAGTACTGATGATTCAACAAGTACGACCTTACAATCAAGTTGCAAAGAAAAGTCTGCAGATGCTGGAAATCTAAGTAACACATACAAAATGTTTGAATAACTCAGCAGGCCGGGCAACATCTATGGAAAGGAATATAGTCAATGTTTCCAGCAGCTGTCCTGTCTCGGCCCAAAATATCGACTGTACTCTTTTCCATAGGTGCTGCCTGGCCTGCTGAGTTTCTCCAACATTTTGTGTGTGTTCTAACAATCAAATTTTCTTTTATTCATAGGGTGACACAATTGGTGGAGCTACTGCCTTCAAGCTCCATAACCAGGGTTCAATCCTGACCTCCAGTGCTCTCCGTGTGGAGTTAGCATGTTCTCCCAGTGACAACTCGGGATTCCCTTAGATGCTTTGACTTCCTCCCGCAATCCCTTGCGGGTTGGATGGTTAATAGGTCACTGGAGATGAAGGTGGGGTGGGAACTGGATGTCAGGGAACAGTAGAGAAGTCAGAAACATAGAAAACCTACAGCACAATACAGTCCCTTCGGCTGACAAGGTTGTGCCGAACATGTCCCTACCCTAGAAATTACTAGGCTTACCTATAGCCCTCTATTTTTCTAAGCTCCATGTACCTATCCAAAAGGCTCTTAAAAGACCCTGTCATATCCACCTCCACCACCTTTGCCAGCAGCCTATTCCACTCACTCACCACTCTCTGTGTAAAAAACTTACCCCTGATATCTCCTCTGTGCATTCTCCCCAGCAGCTTAAACCTGTGTCTTGTTGTGGCAACCATTTCAGCCCTGGGAAAAAGCCTCTGACTATCCACACGATCAATGCCTCTCATCATCTTATACACCTCTATCAGGTCACCTCTCATCCTCCGTTGCTCCAAGGAGAAAAGGCCGAGTTCACTCAACCTATCCTCATAAGACATGCTCCCCAATCCAGGCAACATCCTTGTAAATCTCCTCTGCACCCTTTCTATGGCTTCCACATCCTTCCTGTGGTGAGGTGACCAGAACTGAGTACAGTACTCCAAGTGGGGTCTGACCAGGGTCCTATATAGCTGCAATATTACCTCTCGGCTCCTAAATTCAATTCCATGATTGATTAAGGCAAATACACCGTACACCTTCTTAACCACAGAGTCGACCTGTGCAGCAGCTTTGAGCGTCCTATGGACTCGGACCCCAAGATCCCTTTGATCCTCCACACTGCCAAGAGTCTTACCATTAATACTATATTCTGCCATCATATTTGACCTACCAAAATGAACTATTTCACACTTATCTGGGTTGAACTCCATCTGCCACTTCTCAGCCCAATTTTGCATCCAATCAATGTCCCGCTGTAACCTCTGACAGCCCTCCACACTATCCACAACACCTCCAACCTTAGTGTCATCAGCAAACTTGTTAACCCATCCCTCCACTTCCTCATCCAAGTCATTTATAAAAATCACGAAGAGTAGGGGTCCCAGAACAGATCCTTGAGGCACTCCACTATTGACTGACCTCCATGCAGAATATGACCCGTCTACAACCACTCTTTGCCTTCTGTGGGAAAGCCATTTCCCGATCCACAAAGCAATGTCCCCTTGGATCCCATGCCTCCTTATTTTCTCAATAAGCCTTGCATGGGGTACCTTATCAAAAGTTGATAGAAATATGAGGAAGAAAAGAATATAGGGAAAATTAGTGGGTGAATAAGATTGATTGCTAGCACAGATCCAATCAACTGAATTGCCTCCTGCGTCATAAGGAATTACTCTTTTAAACTTAATCCAGAAAATCCACTCCCAGTCATTTGGTTTTGTGTGGTTGCTTTCGCAAGAACATATTTCTGAGCTTAGGGAAGAGGGATGCATTGATGTCATAATGGACTGGCAGTCCACGAGTACAACAGCTCAAGAAGACAGCTGAACATTCACTATCCCGAGGACTATTAGGGTTGGGGAGTATGGTGCCATATTCCTAGCAATAATTAATTTGAAAAACACATTGATGATGTTATTAGAATGGATCAATCATCAATTAGTGATTTTGTTTTTGTTTTGTTCATTTAAGGGATACAGCCTTTGCGGTTTGAGCCCTTTATAATTTACCATTGAGGAGGTGATGAGTTATCTTCTTGAAACCTCGAAATAATTTAGTAATGAACACACACACAATGCTGTTAGGGAAGAAGGTCCAGGATCTAGACCAGCAATGCTGATGTATTTCCAAGTCAGGATGGTGTGTGGCTTGGAGGGTAACTTTTAGGTGGTGATGTGCCCTTATGTTGCAAGTAGACATTGTGCATTAGGAAAGTTCTATGTGAGGAGTCTTGGTGAGTTTTTGCAGTGCATCCTGTGGATAGCGCATCTACGGTTGCTGTGGTTCACTGGTGCACTGAGTGAATGGGGTGGCTATCAAGTGGGCTGCTATGCCCTGTTATGGTGTTGAGATTCTTGAGGGTTGTTTAAGCTGCACTCATCCAGAGTATTCCATTGCACTCCAGACTTGAGCCTTGTAGGTGGACTTGCTTGGAGGAGTTGTGAGGTGAGTTACTCACCACTGGCTTCATCGCCACTGATCTGCTCTTATGACCATATTGTGTAATTGGCTACTCCTTTTCGCAAGAATAGTAATGAGAGTTTGTATGTTCTATTTAGCAGAATAATCGGAGTAATATTTTAATCAGAATAATCTAAAATTATGAGAAATACACACAAAATGGTGGAGAAACTTAGCAGGTGGGGCAGCATCTATGGACAGGAATAAACAGTTGACGTTTCAGGACCTCCAGCATTTTGTGTGTGTTACTCCATATTTACAGCGCCTGTAGAATCTCTTGTGTTTACTACCTGAGAAACAAATTGGTTATGGGTCGCTCTATGGGCCTACATCAAACCATATGTTCATACAAAAACAGGCATGCGGGTCTACAACCACCTTTCAGATTGCCCCACATCCTCCTCAGGTGTAGTCAGTGGAGGGAAACATGGGAAACCTATATGGATTTGTGTACAACAAACACCCACCAACATCAGAATGTTTTCCCTGGCTGAGAGGTTTAGAATCTGTGGAAGGGAAAGACCGCTTGAACTGAGACAAGGAGATATTTCTTTACTTAGGGACTGATGAATTTTTGGAATGGTGTACCGGAGCACTGTGGGGTCACCCTCATCGTGTTCTTTCAGTGAACCAAAGCATAAGGAGCTGGTGCCATTTCCAGGTCTAAGTTAGAAGATAAACTATGATCCTGAATGCCAGAGCAGGCCCTTAGGACCTGGTTGCCAACTCCTTATCTTAATCCCAATGTTCTTATCAATAATGGCCATGTTAGAAAGGTCGAATGAGGGATAAGTATTGGCCAGGACATCAAGCTCTTGGTTTCCTCTGAACTGGCCCAACAAACCGTTCAGTTTAAGGATAACAAGTATCACAATTGCCAACAACACCCTCATGAATGTCCATGAGTTATAAGAGAGTAGAAATTGATACTCTTTGACAATGGTCTTACCTTTAAAAATGCCATCATTTTTCACCACCTGCCATCCTCCTCACTCCCCTAACCTTGACTCCATGCTGTAGACAAGATCTTAGTTTCATCCTTCTCTTGGGTGCAGCTGCTGAAAGATGGCAATGGATGTGGAGAACTAGATGTCTTTAGGAATGAAGTGCCAGGAAGATTGGAAGATTTGGACAGAAATGATGCCCATATAATGTATTAGCATGAGTGAAAGAGTTATAAAGCCATTCTACAAGTAATTATGTTCAATATGTTCACAAGAGATTCTACAGATGCTGGAAATACAAAACAACACATATACACAATGCTGGAGGAACTCAGCAGGTCAGGCATCATCTATGGAGAGGAATAAACAGTCGATGTTTCAGGCTGAAACCCTTCATCAGGACTTGCTGAATCGTGGTGTATTGCTCTTTCATTATGTTGAAGTCTGTGGATTTAGAGTCTTGTCTCTGTCTTAACAGGATTCAGATTTGCTGACAATCACTGTCTCTGATGAAAATGATAACAGGCCCGTGTTTACTCAAAGCTCTTATCGAGCTGAAATTTCTGAGAATCCAGCAGCAGGTAAGTGTGTTGCTACAAGCTCTGACTAAATGTTTGGCACTTGTCCTGCTTTCTGGGACACATGCAAATCTTGGTAATCACCTCTGTGCATCTTTGTAGCATCTTTCACACCTTTGCAGCATGGAGGATGTTATAATAGTGATAAAATGTAACCACTTTGTACACAGCAAGGTGCTATCTTTCAGCATGTTTTCAGGTGCCATCTGAAGGAGACGTGCAGAATGGCATATCTAAATTATATTTAACAAGCACAGTGGGGTAATGTTTACCTGACCAATGATCCAGAGACCTGGAGAATGATCCAAAATCAAAGATCAAGGATCGATATTAGTCGGCACTGTATAGTATTAAGAATTTGCTGTGGTGTGTTAGCCAGGGCGTGATCTGGACCAAAATACTACATTCAACAATAATTTTAAAAATAAAGAATTTTACTGCATATATATATATGGTGGGGTGGTGATGCGTCTCTGCTAAAGGAGGTGTAAGGTGCTCCTTCCCTCCACTAGCAAGGCACCCTTTGGCAACGTGTAACACTTGCTTAGCCTCCCCAGTCAGTGCCATGTGAGGCCACGGGAGCAGCTGGTGGATGGTCGTATGAGCAGCTGGTGCAGATCACAAGTCCTGGTTATGCGACCACTGACACCAGTCAGACCATCTCTGAAGAGCATTGATAATGGCTGGGGTCACCCATCTTGTAAAGAGACTGCCCAGAAGACGGCAAACCACTTCTGTCAAAAAATTTATCAAGAACAATCATGGTCATGGACGATGATCGCCAAAGTCATACGACACAGCACGTGATGATGATGACTATATATAAATAAAAAAGCTAATAAAGTTAAAGGTTAAAGACAGATCTGTAATAAAAAGTTCTAAAATAAATAAATACCAGCATGTATTTACAATGTAAACAGCATTGTAAAAAGTGGTTTAAAATAACTACAATGCAGTGCAGTGACTCAGGTAAATAGTTAGAGGGGGTGGGTGGGCTAACTAGAATGGTTCATCAGATTAACTGCTTAGGGAAATCAACTTTCCCTAGTTCAGGGTGTCAGAGTTTCCTTACAGTTTGGGGCATCAGAATTTGGAGTTTAATTCTGGCGTCATCTGTACATCCTCTGGGTGCTCTCGTTTCCTCTCAAAGTCCAAACACGTACCAGTTAATAGGTTAATTGGTCGCTGTAAATTGTCGCATAATTAGGCTGCGGTTAAATCAGGGGTTATAGTCTGTGCGGCTCAAAGGGCTGGAAGGGCCAATACCACACTGTATCTCTCAATTATATATCTATATATATATATATATATATATATATATATAAACTTTTAAGATGGCGTGAAGATTTTGTTTCATTAGCCCTGTAGTTCTTTCCGGGGGAGCTTTTGAAAAGACAGTTTGCAGGGTTGGTAATGTGCACAGTGATTTTTCCTGCTTGCTCTTTGTTCTAGACACATGAATGTCCTGCAGTGATGATAGACAACAGCCATTTAATTACCTTTTCAGCTGCCCTGACAGTTTGCTGTAGTTTTTGTGTAATATGGGAGGGTCTGTATACAGTATTTTCAAATTGCTGCCTTTTGAGGGAAACAAACAGGCATCCTCATTTTAATAGGCAAATGAATGCATGTGTCTGCAATCTCACCGTTATTGGGATTGAGGGGGAATGCCTTTGACCTGGCCTGACCCCCACTGTCCATATCCCTGATCAAGAGTTTAAATTCAATGGGTAAATTCAGAAATAATAATCTAATATCCATAATGGTGACTATAAATCCAACTGGCTTGTTAAGTAAACCCAGCGGCTCACTAATGTCTACATGTGACCAAACCCATAGCAATAAGGTTTTGCCATCTAAAATAGCCACACTGGATGTTCAAGGGCACTGTCTACTGCTCATGCCAGCCCCATGAGTGAAACTTTCACATAAGTTTTTAATCACAGGAATTCAGAAAGGCAAGAAGTACTTCATTGTGAAAATCCATTAAAAAATGTTGTTAAATAAAGTGACTCAAAATGTCCCCAAGCACTTTATAGCCAAGTATTCTGATGTTTCATCTCCATTGTGATATTGGAATTAGGTTGTTAAAAAGGATTGGTAAAGTTGACTGAGGGATTTCTTTTCCTCTGTTGAGAAAGTCCAGGAAATGACCAGAAAATTAGAAGCAAGTCATTCAAGAGAGTAGTTTCATCAGCTATAAGAACAGAGTTTAATTTCCAAGCAGCACACGCAAAATGCTGGAGGAACTCAGCAGGTCAGGCAGCATCCATGGAAATGAACAAACAGTCGACGTTTCGGGCCAAGACCCAGTCCTGAAGAAGAGCCTTAGCCAGAAATGTCAACTTCTTGTTCATTTCATTGGTTGCTGCCTGACCTGCTGAGTTGCTCCAGCATTTTGTGTGTGCTGCTTCAGATTTCCAGCATCTGTAGAATTCCTCATGTTTGGAGTTTAATCCCAGCCAGGAGTTTGTACGTTCTCCCTGTGACTGCATGGGTTTCCTCCAGGTGCTTCAGTTTCCTCCCACATTCTAAAGATACATGGTTAAGATTAGTGAGTTATGGACACACTATGTTGGCTCTGGTTGACACTTGTGGGCTGCCCAACACAATCCTCACTGATTTGACTTGAAACAAATGAGGTGTTTCACTCTATATTTTGATGTACGCGTGACATATAAAGCTGATCCCCATCTTTTTAAAATTTCTTTGTTCACAGGGAAATAGATATGGAGACCTCCACAATGGAAACCAGCTGTTGCTTGTCAATTAATGTTCAGAAATACTTGTTACACCATTGTCTAGTATAGAGCTAGGTTGGATATAGAGAATTACGGTACAGGTCAGCCTGCAGGGTCAGATATGAGGGGCTGACACCCAACCAAATACCAGTGAGTCTGAAATAAATATTTCCATTTTTATAGCACCTGTCACATCTTTGGGATGTTGCAAAGCTCTTTCTTGTCAGTGACTTTCCAATGTGCAGCCACTGTTGTCACACAATTTCCCACAGGCAGCAACTTGATTGTGGACAAATCCCCTGTCAGAGTGAGGTTGTTTGAAGAATTAATATTAGTTCCAGGGCTTCCTTTGTAAACTTCACCCAATAGTGCAGCCACAGAATAATTTTTCAAATCAAGCCCGAAGTCAATGTGATATCAATACTGTCTTATGATCTTGAAGAGCAAGAGAATTCTTTCAAGTGTGCAAGGCAAATATTAATCCCTCTCATGCATTAAAGTATATGCATTGCATCAGAGATAAACATCTGACGCCTAGGCCTCCTGAATCCACACCCTGACTGTAAGGTAAAAATGCTACTCACGAAACTATGGTTGAACTGAGGGTCAGAATAATACTCTCCTTGTGAAAGCGGCCTGATGAATTCTAGCCAGTGATCCAACTATCTGTCACTTTTTGTGGGAGTTTGTGGTACCGCTAGGCTGCTTCATTTCCTTTCTTTCAACAATGAGTACCCCATTCCATTTACTTCATTGGCAATAAAATGCTGTGGATTCTCATGAAATGCACTTCAGAAATTATGAATCTTTTGTACCGTCATAACCTGTCTTGCGGTTTCATTAATCATTTGTGCAAAAGTCATTGAATAAAGGAATTTGACTGAAACCAAGTCTTCTGACCTCATTGTTCACTTTGTAGGTGCACAAATCACGCTGATAAATGGGCCTATTTCAGCCTTTGACCGTGACGAGGGGGCAAATGCTGTGGTTAGTTACCGATTACTGGGGAACAGGACCGACTTCTTCATTGTTGACAGGAACACAGGTGAGTTATTTCCTTTCAGCTGAACACAATGGGACTGCAAAGCTCAGATCTGTGATTAATGCATCCTCCAGAAACGTCCTCAAATGATGAATCCAAAGTAATTTTCTAAGGCCCACAATGTCGCTGCCATTTTACTTACAGAGACAAGCAAGATACAAGACCAATTAATTTCTCTTTGTTAGTGTTGACTGACAAATGATCAACTAGTTCAATTTTAAGTTTAATAAAAACATTTATTTATTTATTTAGAGATACTGCCTGGAACAAGCCCTTCTTGCCTAATGAGCTGCCAACCCACCTCTTTATCCCTCACTAATTTACAATGACCAATTAACTTACTAACTGGACTGTAGGAAGAAACCCATGTGCTCAAGGGAAGGACATACAAACTTCTTACATAGGACATCGGAATTGAACTCTGAACACGCACGTCACCGTAACCGCTATGCTACCATGATGGCCATTGTAGAAATTTGTAGCACAGAGGGTGCACCTTTGGGCCATTTGTTCATGTCAGATGAAACAGAGCAGTTTAGGGCAATTCCAGTTCCCGGTCCCCAGCCCTGGTTACAGCTCAACTTGAGCTCTCCGGGTTTGTTTTAATCACAGCGATTGTTCCTGAGACGTGCGGAGTAAGAACAACAACAGAAAAGTAAGATTAAATGCTTTTACTGAGTTGTGTTTGCCACAGTAAACCCTGGGAAGCTTACAGTGCGGGAACGACACACCAGGTCCACTGAAACGAAAAACATTCGCGCGTGAAAGCCTGTGCAGAAAGGAGGCACCTCCCATGTGTAGGAGGCTCGATGAATTCAGCACATGACCAATTGGCCGCATGCACCCTTGCCATATTCTCATAATCAATCAGAAGCAGCTCAGTTTCTACCTCCATTATCCTACCACTCCTTGGGAGATAAATTGCCCTCATCTTCTATTCCTTCTCCCATTTCTCTCAAGGAAATGCCTAGTCATTGTCCTCTCTGCCAAGAAAAGTAAACCCTCCCATTCTGCCTGTCTGGATGAATAGTTCACTTTGTATTTCTTGATTGAGTTGCTTCCTAGCTTTCTCTGCAGCAAACAAAACAGCCACACATTCATTCATCCATCCATCCATTTCAGATTTCCAACTTGTATATTGTCACATACACCAGGAAGCAACAAAATCTTTCTCATGTGAAGCTTACTAAGTAAATATTATACATGGTAATAAAGTAATTATTGTTCTATGTCATGATCTTGAAATACAACTCTTTATTTACTATTTATAATAATAATACTATTATTTGTTATTTTTGTATTTGCACAGTTTGTCTTTTGCTTGTTGTTTGTCAGTCTTTGTATGTGTGTTTTAATTGATTCTATTGTATTTCTTTGTTCTACTGGGAATGTCTGCAAGAAAATGAATCCCAGGGTAGTATATGTACTTTGATAATAAATTTGCTTTGATCTTTGAAATATAGCATTCAACAGCAAAACAATGGAAAGGTGCAACATATCCACAGTTCCCAACATCTACCCAACCACATATCTACAGCTCAACCTAGGTCCACAGATCATCCAGATATCTACTCAACCACACATCTACAGCTTCCTATGTCCACATGTCTACTCAAGCACCTACGCATCCATCCACACAGCTACTCAACCACACATCTACAGCTCCCTGCATCCACACTTCTACTCAACCAGATATCAATAGTTCCCTACAAACATATATCCATCAGCTCATCTACTCAACCAATCATCTACAGCTCCTTACATCCAGTCAACCATCCACACATCTAGTCAACCATCTACACATCCATCCACACATTTATTCAACCACACATCTACAGCTCTCTGCATCCACATTTCTACTCAACCAGATATCTATAGTTCCCAACATACACACATCCATCTGTACACCTACTCAACCCTAGGTCCACACATAATTCACATATCTACCCGACCACACATTTACAGTTCCATACATCCACATATCCACACATATTCATACATCCATCCATCCACACCTCTCCAAAAGAATGTAGGTAAAGTAGAACATAAATGACATAAAACAAGCTGCACAATTGTCATTGTTTCAAAGCTGTAATCTACCCATATGAATTATGCTCCCATTCAATAAAGGAGACTCCACTCCCCTCACGTGCAAGCACTTAACACAGCCGAGACTAGCTCCAGCTGAAAGAATACACATCTCTATCATGGTTTACCTCTCCATGACAAATGTTTCTAAGTTGCTGGTTTCTATGGGCCTTAACCCCGACCCTCTCCCTATCCTGTTTAGGGCTTTCTGAGCAAGATATCATGATGCTTTGGAGTATGAATTCCAATTTTATCATTGTACTCAAACATTTAAAGCCACAGCTAAAATATGAAGGGATTTGAACCTCCCTGGCCTCTTGTCCATTGACTGTTTGGTTCAGGATCACAGCCTTTGGGTTTTTCAGATCTTGAGGATTCAACGTGATTATTACTTGAGCAATAAAATTATTCTATTTGATTAATGTTTCTTAAGTTCCAGCAGAGGAATTTGACCTTTGGAGGAGAATCCCTGTCTCAGTGGTTTGAGGTATATGCGTCATAGAGATACACAGTATGGAACAGGCCCTTCAGCCTAGCTCATTTAGCCAAAAGGTGGTAAATCTGTGAAATTCATCACCACAGACAGCCATGGAAGCCAAATCATTGGGTGTATTTTAAAGCAGAGGTTGAAGGGTACATAATTAGAAAGGGCATCAAAGGATAGGGCGAAGACGAGAGAATGGGGTTGAAAGGGAAAATAAACCTAACTTGTCCTTTTTGAGCAAGTTGTCAAGATAATCCCATTTGCCAATGTTTTGCCCAAATCCCTTTAAATGTTTCCTGTCCAGATGTCCTTTTCAAATGTTCCAGGATTAAATGAATTCTTAAATGGTTTAGCCATGAAAGATGGTCAATGACAGAAGACTTAATTGATGCTAAGCTGTTTTGTAATGTGTATAAGACAGGATCTGTTAATTTCTGGAGAAAGGAGAAGTCTACACTCCTAAATCAAGCTGAGGTTATGTCAGGAAGCTCAGAAAAATAGTGGGAAAGAAGATGAGAAGGAGCATAAGTCAACAAGATAAAGAGGGATTGGTAATTGGATTTTCAGAAGGCTTTGACAAGGTGCTACACATGAGGCTGTTTTTAACAAGCAATGAGTCCGTGGTATTACAGGAAATATTCTAGCCTGGTTAAAGCAGTGGCTGCTTGGCATGAGGCAAAGAGTGAGAATAAAGGGAGCATTTTGTGGTTGGCTGCCGATGACTAGTGGTGTACCACAGGGTTCTGTGTTGGGACTGATACTTTTTATGTTATATGTCAATGATTTGGATGATGGAATTGATGGCTTTGTGGCTGAGTATGCAGACGATACGAAGGTAGGTGGAGGAGCAAGTAGTTTTGAGGAAGTAGGCTTCAGAAGGACTTAGGCAGATTAGGAGAATGGCAAAGAAGTGGCAGATAGAATACAGTGTCGGAAAGTGTATAGTCATGCACTTTGGTAGAAGAAATGAAAGGGTTTACTATTTTCTAAATGGGGAGAAAATACAAAAAACTAGGGTGCAAAGAGACTTGAGAGTCCTTGTGTGGGTTCCCTAAAGGTTAATTTGCAGGTTGAGTCTGTGGTGAGGAAGGCAAATGCAATTTCAAGAGGACTAGAATATATTGTGAGCAATTTTGGGCCCCTTATCTCAGAAAGGATTTGGTGAAACTGGAGAGGGCTCAAAGGAAGTTCACAAAAATGATTCCAGGATTGAATGGCTTGTCACATGAAGAGCGATTGATGGCTCTGGGCCTGTATTCACTGGAATTCAGAAGAATGAGGTGTGACCTCATTGAAACCTATCGAATGGTGAAAGGCCTTGATAGAGTGGATATGGAGAGGATGTTTCCTATGGTGGGATAGTCTAAGACCAGAGGACACAGCCTCAGAATAGAGGGGCATCCTTTTAGAATGAAGATGAGGAGGAATTTCTTTAGCCAGACAGCAATAATCTGTGGAATTCTTTGCCACAGGCAGCTGTGGAGGCCAAGTTCTTATGTATATTTAAGGCAGAAGTTAATAGATCCTTGACTGGTCAGGGGATGAAGGGATACAAGGAGAAGAAAGGACATTGGGGCTGAGAGGAAATCAGCCATGATGGGCCAAATGGCCTAATTCTGCTCCTATATCTTATGGTCTTATGGTCAAAATAGCAGGAAAGAAAATGGGAAGGAACATAAGTCAACAGACAAGGAAGGATTGTATTTGAATTTTCAGAAGGCTTTGACAAGATGCCACAGATGAGCAATTTAACAAGCTATCAGTCTATGGTGTTACAAGAAAGATTCTAGCCTGGATAAAGCAGGTGGGGGGGTGCAGCACAGTAAGCAGCAGGTAGTACTGCTCTCTTACAGCTCCAGCAACTGAGGTTCGATCCTGAACTTTCCTGTTTGCAAACAAGAGAAAATCTACAGATCCGAACAACACACACGAAATACTGGAGGAACTCAGCAGGTCAGGCAGCATCTATGGAAAAAAGTACAGTTGATGTTTGGTTTTGACCCAAAACATCGACTGTACTTTTTTCCGTAGATGTTGCCTGGCCTGTTGAGTTCGTCCAGCATTTTGTGTTTCCTGTTTGCATGTTGTCCCTTTGGCCAACTGGGTTTTCTCCAGATGCTGCAGTTTCCACCTAAATCCCAAAGATATGCTGTTCAATAGATTAACTGGACATGGTAAATGTTCACTAGTGTATATGAAATTGGACAATGGGATCAGTGGAATTACTACTGGAATTTTGAACTAGTGGCGAACATCTCCTTCTGTTGTCACAAAAAGCATGAAATATGAAATAGTTGAGTTCGGGAAGAGATTAAAATGCTAAATCATCTATATTGATGTATGAAGAAAAGCCAACCTCTGCAGTTTTCCTTCAATTAAAAGAGAATATTTATTAAAATATATTGTTTACAAATCTGGAAGTACATCAATGTTCATAGAATTATATAATTATAGAATTGTACAGCTCAGAAACAGGTCCTTTCGAACTGCCTTGTCCATGTCAAATATGATGCCTATCTATGCTAATTCGATTTCCCTGCATTAAGACAGTATCCCTCTAAGCCTTTCCCATCTAAGTACCTCTACAGGTGCCTTTCAAATGTAATTGTATCTGCCTCTATCAGCTCGTCTGGTAGCTCATTCCAGAGGATCACTTCTCTCTGTGTGAATATCCTCTCATAGTTTGAGCTCATGAAGTGCATTAGCCTGAATCTACCTCCACTCTACCCAACTTTCCATCTGATCTATGCCCCACCGTAATCTTGGTTGACCTCTGTCACTATCTACAACTCCGCCAACCATGTCAGATTGATGGCAAGAATATGGCAAGTGAGCATGCAACCAGTTGATTACACGATGAATCAATTGGGCCTCCTACATGGGGGAGGCACTCCCTTTAGGTGCGGGCTTCTGAGCGCGCATGTTTTTCATCTCAGTGAGCTCAGTTTGTAGCTCCCTCACTGTAAGTTTCCCAGTATGTGCAGTGGCTAGCATTATACAGTAAATGCATTTAATCCCACTGCTCCATCATTGTACCTGTTCTATGCATATGTAACACACCACTTTGAGTCAACATAAAAACATAGAAAACCTACAGCACAATACAGGCCCTTCAGCCCGCAAAGCTGTGCCGAACATGTCCCTACCTTAGAAATTACTAGGCTTACCCATAGCCCTCTGTTTTTCTAAGCTCCATGTATCTATCCAAAAGTCTCTTAAAAGACCCTATAATATCCGCCTCCACCACTGTTGCCAGCAGCCCATTCCATGAACTCACTACTGTCTGCATAAAAAACTTCCCCCTGACATCTCCTCCATACCTGCTCCCAAGCACCTTAAACCTGTGCCCTCTTGTGGCAACCATTTCAGCCCTGGGAAAAAGCCTCTGACTACCCACGTGATCAATGCCTCTCATCATCTTATACACCTCTATCAGTTCACCTCTCATCCTCTGTCGCTCCAAGGAGAAAAGGTCAAGTTCACTCAACCTGTTTTCATAAGGCATACTCCCCAATCCAGGCAACATCCTTGTAAATCTCCTCTGCACCCTTTCTATGGTTTCCACATCCTTTCTGTAGTGAAGCAACCAGTGTCATCTGCAAACTTTCCAATCATTCCACCTATGTCATATCCAACCCATTTAAATATGTTACAAACAACAAAGGTCCCGGTACCAATCACTGTAGTACACTACTTGCTACAGACTTGCAGACAGAAATACAACCATCCACCACTACCCTCTGCCTCCTGGCACTAAGACAATTGTGGACCCAGTTTGCTAACACATCTCAGATCACTTTGCACCTTAACATTTTGGAGCAGCCAACAATGTGGGACCTTGTTCTCTCACAGTTAACAAAGCTCCCTGCCCAACAACACTATGAGCATACCTCCTTATAATAATTGAAGGAAGCTCAGAATCAGCTTCTGGAAGACAATTAAGAATAGGCAGTAAACATTATTGTTGGTAGTGATGCCTACATCCTATTGAAGAATGTTTTAAAAATTAGAATTAAATTGGTTAGCAAGATTCAGAAAAGTTCTGTCCAATGTGTTTATCTTAAACTAGTTGGATTATTTTAATGATATTTGATGACTTTCAATGTGTTTCAGGAATGGTTTCTGTGACACCAGGAAAGACCATTGACAGGGAGGCTTTGCCCAGTGAACACCTGGAGTTCACATTGATAGCAGAAGATGTTGGCCTACTGAGGAGTACGGCTGGGCTCACAGTAACCGTCCTGGACCAGAATGACAATGCACCAGTTTTCACCCCCACCTCTCTGACAGTACACGTTCGGGAAAACAGTCCCTCAGGTGAAAAAAAAATAAACACAAGAGATCCTGCAGATGCTAGAAATCTTGAGGAATGCACACAAAGAGCTGGAGGAACTGAGCAAGTCAGGCAGCATGTGTGTGTTCCTCAGGTGAAAGAAAATCTCATTGCACCTTCTAAGTGTTGGTGAATTGCTAATTGCCTTGCTGAACATTTCCAGAGGTTGAATAGCTTGGAAGGAATGTGTTGGAATTCAGGGAATTCCCTTTGCTTATTGTGTACCAAGTTAGAAAGCTATTGGAAGGATAAAGGAACACTTTTCACCAATATTCTTGGGCATGCATACTCATTGAATGCCTTTTGGCACAGCTAAAAGTCCGTAAGTGACAGAGGGTTTCTACAACATGGTTTCCACTTCTTGCGATGAAAGTACATCAGAATCAGGTTTATATTCTCCGATAAATTTATTGTTTTGTGCCGGTGGTACAGTACAAGTTATAATAAGAAATTAATTTAATATATAGTGCAAAAGAGTAATAGTGAGGTAGTGTTCATGGACTGTTCAGAAATCTCATGGCAGAGGGGAAGAAGCTGTCCCTAAAACACCAAGTGTGCATTTTCAGTCTCCTGTACCTCCTCCCTGAAGTGATGGATGTCATCTTGAGGCACCGTCTTTTGAGGATGACTACAATCATGGGGAGGCTAGTGCCCTGATTTAGAGCTGACTTGAAATAGTAACTCCTCTCTCTGCAAAATGCTGATTGACCTATATTGTCTGCTTGTATTTTGACTTCCTCTTGAACTGATTTCCCCTTCACCCTTCTTTCACTTACCTCCCTTTGCCCTCTGTTTGTTCAGCAGTTCTCTACATTGGCCCCTAGCAAACACACTGACCTGGATTTCGACTTTGACTTTGACATCTTGATCGGCATGGACCAGTTGACCCTCTAAGTTAGTACCTTTTGGGCGATCAGAGAGTTGGAAACAGCAGAGCTCACAGGATGTATCCTGTTGGTACTGTGTAGTGCTGAGTCTATGAGTCAGTATTTATCCATGTGGAGCTGCTTCATTCTGGATATTGTCCCACATTTTGAGTGTTGTCAGATATGCCAGAAGATTCAGAACATTCCCTCATAGTGTAATCACACTTGTGCTTCATGGATGATTGTAAATGTGCACACAAATCGGGCATATTATTGAGACCCATTTCCCACACCTTATTCCCTGCCACTTCACAATCTAGAGAATGAGGGACTGCAAAGTCCACCACATCCCAAAGATCCAAAATTGGATAAAGTTATCCTTATATCAGTCCATGGTATCCCTTTGCACAACCACTTAAAGATCCTCTCGGTACTTGCAATTATATAAGACCTAGAGCAAGATAGCAAACATTTTTGAGAGTGTGTGCCCAAATTGGGGATAATCATGTAAAAAAAGTTCTCTTGAATGCCATTGTAATTTTGAGCAGAGATTATCACTGATCGATTAATTAATAATGGATTTTTCTGGGGAAAAAAGAGACTCCTGTTGCTTAATTACACATATTTATTGTTTTAATATTAATAAAAGCACAACAGAGGCAGATATAAATGATGCATTTTAGAAAACCTGTTAAAAAGTATTAAAATTGAAAAATAACATCACTTCTAAATAGCTTTGTTATTGTAACCACTTACTACCCAAATACTGAAGTGTACACCAGGTCTGCGAGAATTTCGAAACAATTCATTCAACATCAAATGTTTTCACAACTGTCTAGCTCACCATGCAGGCATAAGGCGTTATCTGTGGCAATATCTGACTGTTCTGAGGTTCTAAAAAATCATTCACTGCATCATTTGACAGTAAAAATAACTATCATGTATCTTTTTATTATGGGCGGTTTAGAGAATTGAAGGGTGGCGTACATGTGCCATCTTGGGCACATAATGCATAGGATTGCCACCACTTTAAGAATGAACTGTAGCATGTTGCATCAGGCTCTGATTTTTTTGGGGATAGTTACTGCCTTAAAGAAATTATGTTGTATTGGTTGTTATGCAGTTGTTACTTACTTATAGAAGCAACATCACAAAAGGGCAAATGGATGCTACATTTGATGTAACATGGAATTGGAAATTGATGCCACGTATCCAATGAGAGATTAGAAAGGGGAGCTCCAGTGCCTCTGCTTTTGTGATTGGGGAACTTACATTCAGAATAGCCCAGCAACAAGCAGTAATAAACATGAAAGAGGAGTAGCAGGGGCCTGAGCAGTAATGAGCTCTTGCTGAACAGCGGGAGGCCATACCAACCATGGAGGCAATTGTCAGCTATAAATGCAATCTCCTCATCCACCCCCTTCTTCTGGCAAATTCCTGCCAACACACACAAAATGCTGGAGGAACTCAGCAGGTCGGGCAGCAACAATGGAAATGGATAAAGTGTCGATGTTTCAGGACAAGACCCTTCATCAGGACTTACTCCTGCCATTCAGTTACTTCTGTCACTCCAATTGAATCTGCCTCCACTTCCACCTCTTCAATTGCATCCCTTCCAGACCCCAACCACGTGCTACATAGATGTTTGTCATCATGTTACTTTTGATTCTTTCTATTTAGGTCCCTTCATTCTTGACCCCTTTAGTCAATGGGAACAATCTCCCTCAACCTACTCTGTCCATACCCTTGATTATTTTTAAAACCCTTTCAGATCGTCTTGAGAACACCCCCGCCTCCTGTCCATATCGTCCCTGGAAACATCTCAGTAAGTTCTTTCTGTGACTCCAGTGCTCAGTGGTTACTCTTCAACCGCCGCAGCCCGGAGTGGCACACAAAGGCCAGGTCGGCACTTCCAGTGCAACAAACAAAATGCCGTAGGAACTCAGAAGGTCAGGCAATACCTAGAGGAACAAACAGTCGACATTTCAGACTGAAACCCTACGTCAGGGAATCAGGCACTTCCAAGGCAGTACCAAGCAAGTGCGACATTGCTGGAGGTACTGCCTTGTGGATAAGATATGAAAACAACCCTTCTCCACAAGAGGACATTAGAAACTTCCCTGGTATTACTTTGAAGAAGAACAATGGAACCTAGATGATCTATATTATTTATTTATTATTTGCACAATTTGTCTTCTTTTGCACATTAGTTGTCAGTCTATAGGTATAGTTTTTCATCAATTCTATTGTATTTCTTAATACTTCTGTAAATGCCTGCAAGAAAATGAATCTCGGTGCAGTATATGGTAACATTACATACTTTGATACTAAATTTTATTTTAGCCTAGACTTTATCCCCCATGATCACTGTGTTTGGTTATCTGGTCTTTATTTTGCTCTGTCATTTTTTTGGGAGCTTACAGTATACCAGCTCTACAATATTTTCTTCTTTACAACAGTGGGGATGTTCAACAGAACTTCATCAGCTCCTGAAAGGGCTGTACAAACCACTTCATGAATATTCAGTTTGTCTCTTACCAGCTTGCTTCTGTAGAAATTTCAGTCATGCATCAATAGGGAAAGTGATTTTGATATCAACAGAATATTGTTACGTATCCCGTAACTGGATCACTTACCAGCAAAGATAGAGAGGTCCGCTGAAGTCTGATGGTACCATTTTTAAACGTTTTTATTTATAAAGGGGCACAAAAGTAAGGTTAATACAAACATTTAGATAACATACGTCGTCAATACTCAATCTAAAGCGCAGGTATAGTAATAATCAATCAGAAATAAGCTCTATCGTTGTCTAGGGGATAATATATTGTCCATTTGGAAATATAAAAGTCATTCAGAAGTCTGCAGGCTTCAGCCTTTTGGGAACCACTGGGTTTCCCGTGTTGGAGAGAGAGAGAGAGAGAGAGAGAGATTGGTGAGAAAAGGAACACTTGCCTGGGTCCTTACGAAGCAAAGCCGTGGAATCAGGGGAGCAGGCTTCCCTGTTGTTAGTTAAAAGCGGTTTTCCGTGATTCCAGCCACAGACTCCCGATTCGGAATCTAACGCATGTGGCTTCCTTCAAAATGGCTTCTCGCTACGACGGGATCGCTATCGTGTCTCCTTGGTGCGTCTAAAGGGGTCGTTCCCCCCAGACCCGCCTTTATACTTCCTCACAGGATCGCAGGTGTCAATCAGGTTTCCTGTGTCTATTCAGCACGTCTCTCTCTCTCTCCCATTTCCTGTGTCTATTCAGCACGTCTCTCTCTCTCCCATTTCCTGTGTCTATTCAGCACGTCTCTCTCTTCTCTTGGGTCATTGACCCCCCCCCCCCCTTCACTAGGGCTCTTGCGATTCTCACAAAGGAGGGGGCTGGGATCATAACAATATGAATAACCCTGACCCCAAAGAAATTCTGCAGGTGCTGAAAATCCCAAAGCAACACACGCAAAATGCTGATGCAAGGTTTTGAACCAAAGCATCACCAGTTCCTTTCCTCCCACAGAAATTGCTCAACTCACTGAGATCCTCCAGCAAATTCTTTGATTCAGACCCAGATTTATTTATAATGTGTACATCAAAACATACAGTGAAATTAGTCAATTGCATTAACAACCAACACAACCTAAGTATGTGCTGGGGGCAGCTCATGAGTGTCGTCACACATTCCGGTACCAGCATAGCTTGCCCATGATGTTGCTTCAGATTCTGACATCTACAGTCTCTTGTGACTCCATATATATATTTCGTGTGTGTGTGTGGTATTTGCACGCAAGAATCCTTTTGTTCTGGATATTTTTGCAGAAATGTGGTGTGTTTATGCATTTTTGTATTTAAGGTTTTAGCATCGTTCAAGTTACAGCCACAGATGCCGATACTGGTGTGAATCAACAACTGACCTACCGAATAGAGGGAGGTGCCCAGGATAAGTTTATCATTGACTCTCCCAGTGGACTTATCAAGGTGGCAAATGGAGTGACTGTAGATCGTGAGGAGAAGGGCTCTTACACTCTTGTTGTGGTTGTGATGGACCACGGGACTCCGCCTTTGTCGGCAAGTGCTACTGTCAATATCATCATAGATGATGTCAACGACTGCCGTCCTGAGTTTGTTAACCCGATCCAGACCATCAGCATCAGTGAGTCCGTCACGGTTGGTGCCATCATAGCAAACATGACCGCTATTGATCGTGACCTTCGACCTCGGCTGGAGTATTACGTCATCGAGCTTGTTGCAAAGGACGACACTGATAATGTGGTAGAGGAAAGGCAGAGAGCATTTGACATCAACTTTCAAACAGGTGAGGTTTGAACACAATCTCCACAAACTGCATTCATTGGAAACAGTCTCCGTATGAGCTGTTACTTTGCTTTGAGGTGCAATGTGTTGAAATGATATCATTGGCAGGTGAAGTTCTTAAGGACATGCTGCTTTCCACTGTGATTCCCTGGACTTAGACAGCTAGAGTGAACAAATAGCTCGAAGGAGCACCATATTCTTTTGGCTACATCTTGCTTCTGAAACTTTATCCCCTGGTTTGACTTCTTCTTTGCTACTTTCACTGAAATATTGAAATGTGATTCAACCAGCAGTTTTTTCCTCCACTGAGAGATTCTTAGCAACACGGGGAGAGAGCAGAGGTTGCTCTCTTTCCATGACCCTCAGATTCATATTCACTTATTTATCACAGGTACATTGAAGCATACAGTGAAATTCATCGATTGCGTTAACAACCAACACAAGCCAAGAATGTGCTGGGGGCAGCCCACAAGTGTCACCACACTGACTGGAGCCAACATAATATGCCCACAATGTTTAGCAGAACAACAGCAAAACAAAGCAAGACAACATCAGCAAAACAAGCCCCTTTCACACCCTCCCAGCCACCCACCCACTCTCACGCACAAACCGGCCTCCAATCCTGGGACAGGCCACTTCTCGGCCTCCTATCCTCGGCCCAGACTCTCAGATATTTGCCACTATGCAGGGTGTGGCTATTCTCTGTATATCCTCTGGCTTTCCACAAACTCCCCAAAGCTCCAGATTCTCTCAGTATCTATAATAGACAATAGACCGTAGGTGCAGGAGTAGGCCATTTGGCCCTTCTAGCCAGCATCACCATTCACTGTGATCATGGCTGATCATACACAATCAGTACCCGGTTCCTGCCCTCTCCCCATATCCCTTGACCCCGCTATCTATAAGAGCTCTATCTAACTCTCTCTTGAATGCATCCAGAGACTTGGCCTCCACTGCCTTCTGGGGCAGAGCATTCCACATATCCACCACTCTCTGGGTGAAAAAGTTTTTCCGCATCTCTGTTCTAAATGGCCTACCCCTTATTCTTAAACTGTGGCCTCTAGTTCTGGACTCACCCATCAGCGGGAACGTGCTTCCTGCCTCCAGCGTATCCAATCCCTTAATAATCTTATATGTTTCAATCAGATCCCCTCTCATCCTTCTAAATTCCAGTGTATACAAGCCCAGTCGCTCCAATCTTTCAACATATGACAGTCCTGCCATTCCGGGAATTAACCTTGTGAACCTACGTTGCACCTGGATCTACGCTGAATCTAAAAACGCATTCAGTAATGAAATGTTCACAGAAATCAGAAGGTGTGAATACACCTTCAGATTTTATCATTCTAACTGGGAAATCTCTATCCTGAGACTCAGAGTCCATTTCCTGACTCTGGACTCGGGCCGAGTGCAGACAGTGTTGGTGGGGAAGGGAAGGAGAAGCAATTCAGTGAGGGAGTCCACAGAGCCATGACTCTCTCATTAAATACAGAAGAACCCAATCATCAGCCTTCCTTCAGAAGAAGGAAAGAAGATCTCTTTCTGTGCACACTATTTAGTCATTGTAAACACACCGTCCAAAAAATTGTCTCACTGATGTGGTTGTTTCCTTTAAACCAGGTGCCATATTTGTAAGAAGGCCTTTGAATCGGGAGCTGGTGGCGACCTATGAACTCACTATATCAGTACACGACAACGCCAGTGAGGTGATCAGTCATTCTGTCAGTGTTCCCAATGGTAAGGTTTTCTCATTCATTACAAGGCATAAGGGAATGAGTAGCCCACTCCTGCTTCAATTTCTTGTGTTCTCTTTTCTTAAAAGGTGTGTCAGAAATATATTTAAGCTGGTTAATAGAAAATCATGGAAGATATAGGTCCATTTGGTCCATCAAGTCTGCTCTACCATTCACCCATGGCTGATTGTTTTCAACCCCATTCTCCCCTTCTCCCCATAGACCTTTACCCCTTTACCCATCATGAACCTTTAAAACTCTACCTTAAATTCACATTCACCAAATGACTTGGACTCCACAACCCTCTATAGCAACAAGTTCCACAGATTCACCACTCTTTAGCTGAAGAAATTCTTCTTCATCTCGCTGTCAATGGGACATCATTTTATTTTGAGCATATGCCCTCAGATCATAGAATCGCCAACTAATGGAAACATCTTCTCCGCATCTAATCTATTCAGGCTTTTGTATACGGTAGGTTGCAATGACAGTCTCCCGTCATTCTTTTGAATTCCATCAAGTTCAGACCCAGAGGCAGGGAATGCTCGTCATATGTTAAACCTTTCATTCCTACAACTATTCTTGTGAACATTCACTGGACACACTCCTGAGCCAAACACATCTTTGTCTAGATACAGGGCCCAGAATTGCTCAGAATATTCAGAATTCAGTGTGAAAAATAAAATGAATGATAAATAAATACTGAAATAAAATAACCTTAGTTCTGAAGTTATGACATAAAGTATGATTGGATTGGCACGGTTGGTAATGTTGCTGCCTCACAGTGCTGGAGACCTGGTATCAGTCCTGACCTCGGGTGCTGTTTATATGGAGTTTGCTGATCTCTTCGTAGCTGCATGGGTTTCCTCCAAGTGCTCTGGTTTCCTCCCACATGCAAGTGAGAGGGAGAGATGAAAGAGTGAGTGTGATGAGGGGAGGGAGGAGATGTTTAGAGAGAGGAATGCAGTGCTTTTGGAAAATTGCAGCCATTTCTGGAATTAGGGTCAAGGTTCAACTTTGCTTGCCAGAAACATTAACACGTGTTAGGAATTTGCTGTGGTGTGCTGCTCAGGGCACAACCTGCAACACCAAACAACGAAGTTCAACTAATATAAAGAATAAAGAAGCATACAAAATAGAGGTTAAATTATGAATATGCAATAAAACATAAATACAAGCATACATACTATGTAAACATCATTATAAAAACTGGTTTATAATGTCTACAGTGCAGAGACGGCCGAACTAGAATGGTTGATCAGTTTAACTTCCTGGGAAAAGAAACTGTTAAGATGTCTTGAAGTTTTTTGTTTTAATAGTTCTTTTGCACTTTCCAGAAGGGAGCTTTTGGAAAAGGCAGATTGCAAGGAGGGTAATTTCCACAATGATTGTTTTTGCCTGCTTCTTTGTTCTAGACGCATACAAGTGATGGCACATTGCAGCCACTGACCTTTTCAGCTGACACTGTAGTTTTTGTAAATAGTGAAAGGGTGCGGCAGCAAACCCGACAGCAATGCTGTACCTTGTGCAGGATGGTAGGTTAATTAGTTGGTGTAAATTGCCCAGATGTAGGTGAGTGGTAGAATCTGGAGGGAGGTGATGTGCAAGTGGGTGAGTTTTAAAAAAGGGATTAATGTAAGATTTGTGTAATTAGGTGGTTGATAGTCAGCATGGACCTGGTGGGCCAAAGTGTCTGCTTCCAACCTGTGCTTATGACTCTAAGCTACCCATTGGCTAACACTTGGTGAAAGGGGGTGAGAAGAAGTGGCTACAATGAGATCAGAGGGACTAATGTGAAGTTAAATTGTAAAAGCCATTCATATTGTTCTTCCATTCAATAAGGTTGTGGCGGATGCTGGACCTTAACCCCACGTTCTGTACCATCCCCAAGTCCTTTGGTTCCCAAATCAGAATTACAAATTCCACCTTGAAAAGTCAATGATCTTCAGCATTTGATCTCAGATTTCAGGCTTCAGCAATGATTGTTTAATACTCTGCACTGAGATGGAGGTAGAATTAGATATATCTCTGACTTGTTTCAGCGAAGCTGACGGTGAATGTTTTGGATGTCAATGATAACCCTCCGCGATTCAGACCGTTTGGGGTCAGTATTTTCACTGAGAGGATTCTGGAGGGAGCAACACCTGGAACAACGCTTCTCTCTGTTTCGGCCGTGGATCCTGATAAAGGCCCCAATGGACAGATCCGATACGAGCTCCTGAATCTCCCTCCTGGGGATTACATCAGACTGGAAGACCCTGCAGCAGGTGAGTATTGCCGTGAAGGGTTGAACTCTTTGGTGAAAAAGTGTTTCAAAGATATTTCACTTGCAAAAGAAAGTAAGAAGCAAATCTAAGTTTTCTCTTCATCTATGAAGCAGACTGGTTTTATTGGTGGTGATCACTGGTACTCAGTACCATTGTGGTCATGGAATAAGGATCAAACAAACTTGGTAAAGGATTCAATCAGAACATATTGAGAAAAGGGAGAGAGAATAAGGGTAAGAGGGAGGAAAGGAAACAGAAGAAGGGGTGAGTGTGAAGAGAGAAGTTGTGAGGAAGGAGTGCAATACATTTGTAAAATTGCAGCCAATATCAAGGATGATATTCAGATGCAAAAGCTTTCTGAAAGGCATTTAACAGTCTTCATGATGCATTGCAAAAGATAATTTTCCTTATAAATATCAAGCAGTCCATAAAACCATAAAAACCCAGGAGCAGCAATAAGCCTTTCATCCCACTGAGTCTGCTCTGCCATTTGACCATGGCTGAATTTTTTCCCCCTCTACCCTGTTCTTCAACTTTCTCTCCATAACTTTTGATGCCCTTACTAATTAAGAATCTTAACAACCTCCACTTTAAATGACTTGGCCTCCACCACCAACTGAGGCAATGAATTCCACAGATTCACCACCTGATGGCTAAAGACATTCCTCCTCATTTCTTTTCTAAAGGGTCATCATTGTATTCTGAGGTTGTGCCCTCTGTTCTTCCCTGGAAACCTCCATGTCCACTCTATTTCGACCTTTCAATATTCAGTAGGTTACGATGAGATCCACCTTCATTCTTTTAATCTCCAGTGAGTACAAGTTCCGAGCCGTCAAACGCTCCTCATTTGTTAACCCTTACAATGGTCAAGCAAGATCTTTAAAATTCAATTCAACTGATGGGTTACTTTGTTACTCTAAGTATGAACATGAACAGGAAGAGGCCTTTGGGTCGCTTGAGTCTATGCTATCACTCAACAGTATTTTGACTGATCTGTATCTTAACTCTATCCACCCATCATACTTCCACTTCTCTTCATATTTTGGCAATTTGAAAATCTGCTGACATTTTCTTTGACCCTTAGCTTCAACGGTTCTCTGAGGGAAGAGTATTCCAGATTCCCGCTGCACTTTGTATAAAGAACAGCTTTTGGACCTGAGTAGAGTAGCTTGTCTCTAACCTGAACCCTATGTCCATAAGACTGTAAGATATAGGAGCAGGATTAGGCCATTTGGCCCATCGAGTCTGCTCCACCGTTTCATCATGGCTGATGCAATATTCCTCTCAGCCCCAATTTCTTGCCTTCTCTCTGTATACCTTCATGCCCTGACCAATCAAGAATCTATCAACCCCTGTTTTAAATATACACAAAGACTTGGCCTCCTCAGTTGCCTGTGGCAATAAATGACACAGACTCACGAACCTCTGGCTAAAGAAATTCCCCTAATCTCCGTTCTAAAAGGACGCCTCTCTATTTGAGGCTGTGTCCTCTGGTCTTAGACTCCCCCACCATAGTAAACATCCTCTCCACATCCACTCTATAAAGACCTTTCACCATTCAATAGATTTCAATTAGGTCACCCTTCATTCTTTGGAATTCTAGTGAATACAGACCCAGAGCCAGCAAACACTCTTCATATGTCAAGCCATTCAATTCCAGAGTCATTTTTGTGAACCTCCTTTGAACCCTCTCCAGTGTCAGTGCATCCTTTCTGAGATAAGGGGCCCAAAACTGTTCACAATACTCCAAGTAAGGCCTCACCAGTGCTTTATAAAGCCTTACCATTACATCCTTGCTTTTATATTCTAGTCCTCTTGAAATGAATGCTAGCAATGCATTTTCCTTCTTCACCATGGACTCATCTTGCAAATTAACCTTCAGGGAATCCGCAAAAAGACTCCATGTCCCTTTGTGCCTCAGATTTTTGAATTTTCTCTCCATTTAGAAAATAGCCTATCCTTTTATTTCTTCTACCAAAGTGTTTGACCCTGTATTTCCCATCACTTCTTTGCCCATTCTCCTAGTCTAAGTCCCTCAGTAGCCTCTCTACTTCCTCCAAAACTACCTGTTCCTCCACCAATCTTCGTATCATCTGCAAATTTTGCAACATAGCCATCAATTCAATCATCCAAGTCACTGGCATATACTGTAAAAAGAAGCAGTCCCAACATAGACCTCTGTGGAACTGGTCACCAACAGCCCATCAGAAAAGGTTCCCTTTATACCCATTCTTTGCCTCCTTTGCCAATGCTCTATCCATGCTAGTGTCTTTCCTGTAATATCATGGGTTCTTAACTTGTTAAGCAGCCTCCTGTGCAACATCTTGCTAAAGGCCTTCTGAAAATCCAGGGGAGATAGTTTCTCTCTAGTTACTTTACCAAATCCTCTTATCATTTCAAACATCTCTGATAATTCTCCTCTTAACATCACTGCATCTGAGGTATTTCTGTCAATGGACCCTGTCTTCATAATTACCATTTTCACTTCAGTTTTATTCTGAATGAGCTGCTGTAAGGACAGTATATCTTTCCAGAGCCATTTCCAGAAATGAAAACAGTGTTGTGACAAATGTATAAAATTTCTGTAAATGGAGGCTAATATCCCATTCTTTTTAACATTTGTACTTGGATCCCTATTCTCACAGCTCCTTCACATTATGGAGAACCTTGGCATTAATTAAGAAATGATACAGAGGAAATGTTATAAATGATTATCAAGCCCAGATATTGAAACACTAATGCCCAGTAATGAAAAGGTCTGCAGGAAGTGGTAGACCATCACAAGGAAGATTTTCTCACCACTGAGCATATTTACAATGATTGCTACCACAAAAAAGCATCATCCATCATGAAGGATTCCCACCAACTAGGCCATGCTCTCTTCTCACTACTACCATCTGGCATGAGGCTTAGAAAACTTGGACGCCACGCCACCAGATTCAGGAACAGTTGTTAGCTACAACCATCAGGCTCCTGAACTCCTGTGGATAACTTCACTCACCGCAACTCTGAACTGATTCCAAAATGTACTGACTCAATTTCAAGAACTCTATAATTCGGGATCTCAATTATTTTTTACACAATTTGTCTTCTTTTGCACATTGGTTGTTACCGGACTTTGTTATTTATAATTTTTCACAAATTTTATTGTTATCCTTTATTTTCCTGTAAATGCCTTCAAGAAAATAAACCTCAAGATAGTATATTGTGACATGTACAAGGGGTGATTGATAAGTTCATGGCCTAATGCAGAAGGAGTCAAATTTAGAAAACTTAGCACATTTATTTTTCAACATAGTCCCCTCCTACATTTACACACTTAGTCCAGCAGTCACGGAGCATATGGATCACTTCTTTGTAGAATTCAGCGTCTTGAACCTCCAGAAGTGGTCCACAGCAGGGGTGATTGATAAGTTCGTGGTCTAAGGAGAAGGAGATGAGTTATACAGCTCTCGTTACATGCCCATGCAGGTCAACTCTGAGTGATTATGCAGAAAGTTTGAAGTTAATAATTCATTAGGGGTGATTGATAAGTTCCTGGCCTAAGGTAGAAGGAGATGAGTTATTAACTTCAAACTTTCTGCTTAATCACTCAGACAGTTGACCTGCATGTGCATGTAACGAGAGTTGTGTAACTCCTCTTCTTCTACCTTAGGCCACGAATTTAGTTATCACCCATCTGTGGACACTTTCTGGAGGTCCAAGATCCATATGCTCCGTGACTGCTGGACTAAGTGTGTAAATGTAGGAGGGGACTATGTTGAAAAATGAATGTGCTAGGTTTTCTAAAATTGACTGCTTCTACCTTAGGCCACGAACTTATCGGTCACCCCTCATACTTTGATAATAAACTTACTTTGACTTCAACTTTGTCCCATCGCTACTCTTGTGTCTGCACACAGGAAAAATAATTGCCAGCAGAACAGTGGATTATGAAGAGGTTGAGTGGCTGAATTTCACAGTGCGCGCAATAGATCATGGATCACCCGCTCGATCTGTCGAGGTTCCTGTTTACCTACAGATCCAGGACGTCAATGATAACAACCCTGTCTTTGTGCAGGCTTCCTATCAGGTAACTTGTAAATGCTCCTCATAATGAACAATAAAAGGCTGTGGATTAACTAGAAACTAATTTACCAAAGGCTAAGGGTGACACAGGTGAAGGAGTGGATCACACAACCCTAGAGTCTGTTTCACTATTAAGTGAGGTCATGACTCAACCCTTACCGCAACTCTTTCTTCCCTCCGAGTCCCACATCCCTCTGTATGTCGCAATGTGTACTGGCAATATCGGAACCCAGCTGCAGAGGAAAGACAAACTCCAGTGTAGTGATGGCAATGAGAGTTTATTCATAATAATTCCAAAGGAGCTTCGGTGGCTCGGCTAAGTGACGTGGCGTGAAGTAACATTCTCACTGCTAGGACCCTGTGATTAGCACTAATCAGGCATCTGCTTCAATAATTAAAGTAACATGGAATACCTAAGTCTATCAAAATAAACTTAACAAGCTTAAACAGAAATCACCAGGAGACCACACTACAAAGAACTAATCACGAGAAAAAAACATAAAGAGCTCTAAATGATTAATGACTCCCATTAAACAACAATTAACTAATTTAGATGCTCTAAAATCCTCAGAGCCCAATGCTCTTCGATACCCTGCACGGGCCCAAGGAACTCAATACTCCATATCTTGTCATGCCCAAAAATGCCTGTCTCAGAGAATGGACCCCAAGGATTCATGGCCCTCTGAGTAAACAAAGTTCCTCTCATCTCAGGTTGTATCAGAATGCAGAGAGTTGTGAACACAGCCCAGTCTACCACTTATCCCCTCAAATAACATGGTCTACACTTCCCACTGCCTCAGGAAAGCAGCTAACATAATCAAGGAGCCACCCCTCCTCCTCACCCATTCTCCCTCCCTCCCACTGGCACAAGGCTGAGAGCAGAGACCACCGGCTCAAGGACAGCTTCTATTCCACTGCTTTCAGACTCTTGAACTGGGTCTCTTATGCGCTATAAACACGAGAGATTCTGCCGATGCAACACGGACAAAATGCCGGATGAGCTCAGCAAATCAAGCAGCATCTATGAGGGAAGCGTACAGTCGACATTTTGGGCGAAGACCCCTGATGAGTTTGTCTCAGCCCAAATGTCTGCTGTTGAGTTCATCCAGCACTCTCATACGATGAAGAAGATCTCGAACTCTGCCTCAATGTGGCCCTTGCGATTTATTCATTTGCTTGTACTTTTCTCTGCAGCTACAACACTATTGCCGAGTTCCTCCAGCACTTTGTGCTTGCTCACAGCACTCTTCATTCTGTTTCCTTTTTGCTACCTCAATGTACTCTTAGGTTTTGCATGATTTGACTGGACGGCACGGCGCGCAAACCACAGCCACTGTATGTCAGTACACGTGACAGTAATAAACCAACACTAGTATGCGGAAACAACTCATTTCTAATTCTCCAGCCAATGGAGACAGTCTTTGGACACCCATCCTGCCAGAACCTTGAAGGGTCTGACACAGAGCTGTGTGGCCTCATGACAAGAGTTGTTTTTTCTTTGAACAGATGTGGATCACCAGCACTCTGACATCCCTCCCTTAGCTGTGACCACCAGAGATTTTTCTTCCCCTCTGTCCATCCAGTGGGAATGAACCTAGCCCTGAGTGATGGTGTAAAATAAGAAGGGTAAATTGTCCAACAGTGATTTCCCCGGAAGTTAGAGAGGAATTCCACTCCGGGTCTTTGAACATACATTTCAACCTGGCTGTCATCTGTTGCCATCCAGTCAAATTTCAGCACGGAATAACTCCTGATAAAGGGTTTCGGCACAAAGCGTTGACTGTTCATTTCCCTCATAGATGCTGCCTGACCTGCTGAGTTCCTCCAGGATTCTGTGTGTCTGGTGTGCCCCTTTTAAACACCTGTTTTGTGTATTGAGACAGAAGCCAGTATTTGAGGACGTCTCCTTGGGCACCGTCATCCTCCAGGTTCGTGCTGTGGACGCAGATAATGGCCGGTTCTCAAAGATTGAATACAGCCTGGTAGATGGTGAGGGCAGGTTTGGAATCAACCCTGAGACGGTAAGCTGCCTTTTACAAAAGGTACAGTTAGAGTCTGTGATAAATATCCTTATGGATGAGAGACCATGTCAGACTTCTTTGCCCAGCCCTCATTTGCCCTTGAGAAGGAGGCAGGACCACGGTGCAGTCCACGAGGTGACAGTGCTGTCAGGGTGAGATTGTCCCAGTATCAGTAAAGCTGAACAATTTCCTTTAGCAGCTCTTTCTTATGAAATTGTGATCAGTATTGTCAAGGGACTGAGTTATAGAGAAAGGCTGAAATTGCTAGGACTTTATTCATTTGAAGTATAGAAAGGTGAGGGGTGATCTCACAGTGGTGTATAAAATCATGAAGGCATTGATAGGGTGAATGCACCCAGTCTTTCTCCCAAGTCTGAAGAACCAAAAACCAGAGGACATAGGTTTAGGTTTGGGCAGGACATATTTAATAGGAACCTGTAACTTTTTCACCCTGAAGTTTAGCAGTTAATGGAATGGAGTACATTTTAAAGGCACTTGGACAGGTACGTGGATAGGGAAGGTTTACAGCAGGGGTTCCCAACTTGTAGTCCATGGATCCCTTGCTTAATGGTATTGATCCATGGCATAAATAAGGATGGGAACTTTAGAGGAATATGGGCCCAATGGAGGCATTTTGGGCAAGCTTAAATGGGAATCTTGGTCGACATGGACCAGTTGGGCCAAATGGCCTGTTTCCATGTTATAATTGTGCTGGAAGTGCTCAGTGCCCAAAACCTTCCAATTGAGCTGATAAACAGTGAGCAGATGAAACCTGGACTCTATAGACTAGTATCCACACTCCTGGCACCATTAGCCCATTTGTGCCTGCAGACCGGAAGTGCTGGTCTGTACATTTTGGCAATGCTCTTACATCCAATGCATGTGCAAGGAAGAGCAAATGAGAGCCGGTCTCCCCCCTCAGTCATTATCCAAAATAAATGAGCAACCTGTAGTTACGACCAGGAACATATTCACCGTGATCCATCAAAGAGGAGCGTGTGCGCTCTCCAAAAGCTATCAGATCTGAATTCCTCTCTTTCATCACATACACACACACTCACAAATGCTCTCTCTCTCCCTCTCCTCCCCTCACCCTCATCCCCTCCCCCCTCCCCCTCCCCTTCCCCTCTCTTCCTCCCCTCCCCCTCTCATCCTCCCCTTCCCCTCTCTCCCTTCCCCTCCACTCCCCCCCCCTCACCCTCCGATCCTTTCCCTCGGGATCATGCATCAAGTAAATCTGGCTTCAAACAGATAAGACAAATCAACTTAATTGATCCGAAAGCCATAGGCCAGTCAGAGTCCAGATCTTAACCCAATCAAACATCTCTGACAAGTCCTCAAGATTGCTGTCTACCACCATTCCCAACTAACCTTGAGCAATTTTGCAAGGAGGAATGAGTAAATCTTGCTCCATCATTTTGTTCAAAGCTAATAGAGACTCATCCAAAAAGACCATTGGGTGTAATAGCTGTGTGAGGTTGTTCAACTAAGTACTGAATGAATACTTTTAACAAATAAAAAAATCTCAATTAACTTGATCAAAATCCTTGGTTGTAATATTCATTTATGTGAACGTGAACAAAGGGTTGGGGGCTGAACACTTCTACAAGGCACTATACCTGGACTTACTGACATACGAAGCCACACCAACTCCCTCTTAAGTGATCTGCTAATTACTCAGATTGTAAGTCCCAACAGATGACCTACCCCATTCCTATTTCTAAATTCTATGACTAGTAGAGTTGATAAAAGAGAATCAGTGGATATGATTCATTTGGGCTTTCTGAAGAACTTATACTGGAGAAAATCTAACTCCTGTGGGTATGACATTTGTTACAGTGGAATACAACAACCAACTAGCCACACTGAGCTTGTATGTAGTAAAAACAAGAAGAACAATGTGGGGATGTGAGTTCCCACACACATCAATAAGGTTAGGGCTCACAGAATTGGTAGTGATTTACTGATATGAATTGAGAAATAGTTATCAAAAAGAAAGCATTATCATATTTCCAAGTTTGCTGACGATGCAAAGTTAGGTGGAGCTTTGACTACAAAGAGAGTATCAAGAGGATTTGTGAGGGGATGGAGTTGAGGATACAGAAGATCAGGCTTTGATTACATTTGTAAAGAAGTTCTATACAATTGGACATCGCTATCCAAAGTCAAAATAAATTTATATCAAAATGCATATACAGTATGTCACCATATACTACCTTGAGATTCATTGACTTGCAGGTGTTTACAGGAAATTAAAGAAATACAATAGAATTTAATGATAAACTATAAATAAAGACTGACAAACAACAAATGAACAAAAGAAAACAATTAATGCAAATAATAAATAAGTAAATTCAGACAGCATTTAATGCTTATAGAATATTATCTTTTGTCCTTAATTGCCTGAATAAAGTCAGTTCACAGGACTGTAGCAGTTTGCCTCACTTGCTGCATGTGGATCTGGAGAGGGAAAACACACAGGTTTCTTATTTGAAGAACATAGATGAACCAGGTGGTTTTTTGCAACACTGGTGGTTTTTGTTAGTCATTACTAACAGCGGATTGTTATTGTATATTATTAAGATTAAATAATTTAAATTCAAAAACCCTGTGCATTTTGAACTTGCCTTCATATCATAAATTCAGATTTAAGAACATAAGTTGGTTCCTGAAATGGTGGGTTTTGTTATATGAGTAAGGTTCAATATACTAGGCTTACATTCTCTGTGGTTTAGAAGAATGCGAGAGGAGATTTAGTTGAACTCTACAAAATTCTTATAGGACTGATCAGACTAGTTGCAGTTTCAAATTTTGTCAGACAGTGGTGGGTGTTTGGAATTCTCTACCCAGGAGGCTAGGCAAATTTGATTGTTGACTTTATTCCAAAAAGAGGTCAGTAGATTCCAAGAGATACAAGCTGATAGCGTTGAGGTGGAACAGCCAAGATCCAGATGAACAGTGGATTGGGCACGGGGGCTGCTTGCCTGCTCCTGCCTCTATTTCTTGTCTTCTTATGCTTATGTTCTTGCATCTGAATTTATGTTATGGAGACAAGTTCTGTGAATTGACCTTATTCAGGCAATTAAGGATAAGTGATAATATTCAATAAGCATTAAATGCTGTCTGAATTCTAGCATGTGTTTGAAGTGTTAAATTTAAATGAGTTTGAGTGAAGTTGTTGCAGTAATGAAATGTGTTTTTTTTTAATATGAAGGGTGATATTTACATTCTGGCTGCACTTGATCGGGAGAGAAAAGACCACTATACATTGACGGCCGTTGCCAAGGACAACCCAGGTGACAATCCAAGTAATCGCAGAGAGAATGCTGTCCAGGTAAGTCTTTTACCTACTGACATGTGATTGCAAATGCTCTGAGTTCCTGGTATTTTTACAGGAGTTAATTAGGGAAGCAAATCAATTCTGTGACTCTCTATTCTCTGGAATTATTGCACTGGGAACATATTCAGAAATTCTCACCTCAGATATTGGCCTCGCTGAAGGATGCAACACATATCACTGGAATAATTCTGAAAAGATTAAGCTTGAATTTCAGAGACTGGAGGTTTTTTCTTCCCTGGAGGTAAAATGGTTTAACTGTGGTTTTAATGATGAATTTTGTTGGATAGCTTCTATTCCTCTTGATGGAAGAATCCAGAGCAAAGTCCGGTCTCAGAATTGCTGCCAGGAGATTTTAAGAAAACATCTTCACACAAAAACAGTGGGATTCTGGTGAGGTCACCCATTTGCCCAGTATTTCAAAGTGGTTATAAGTAAAGCTCAGCACACCAGCTATTCTAGTTCTTTCAAAAGCTCGAAAACCTTCCACTTACTTCAATGTTTTGTCTATAAGCAGATGTGTGAAGCATAGAGAGAGGGTAACGAGTAAGGGCATGATTGCACTGGAGATCATATTAATGAGATTCAGCTATATGTTGCCTGAAATAGAATGTGTCATTTATAGAAGAGACTGAATAAGCTGGATTTCTTATTTTTGGATCAGCAAAGCTGAAGAGTAAACTGATAGAGAAATACAAAATTATGAGGATCTGCAGATAGGGAAGAAGTGTCTAAGGATAGAGTGCCTAAGTTTAGGGTATTGGGGTTAGAGGTTTGTTGGGGATCTGAGGAGGATTTATTTTCACCCACTGTCTGGAATCTGGAATTCACAGCCTGATGGGACCTAGTTCTGGTAATTAGAATAGTATTGATGATCATCATAGCCATAGTCAACCGAAGAGCCCAATTCTGTGCTGTATGACTTTCACTATAGAAGTGTAAGTTGTTATGTTTGTTCTCAATAAAAGCAAACAGTGTTGGTAAAATGCTAGCACCTATTTATTTACAGTAATGGCTTCAGCTCCACATGATCACATGCAATCAGCTCCTGGCTTTAGCTCGACCAGAGCTCACACAACCCACTCACCAACATCCAGAGGAATGGCCCGCATTTCACACTGGGAATGGAAGTTCTTTATTATGTACACACATAATAACACAAAAGATTCACTAAGGCAAACCTCAGCCGGCAAAGAACATCGGCACCCTGTGAAAGTTTCTTGAAATTATGAAGTGTGCACAGTGCTTTTAACTTTTCTCTTTAGCCTCTAATTTGGATCACATAACGACAAGAGAGAAATCTATTCTGACTTGTGAAAGATGATAGGTGTCAATCAATCCCAAGAGTGTATCTTGTACAATAAGATGGACTCTTGACCTCACAATTTGCTTGTCATGGCCTTGCACCTTATTGACTGCCTGCACTAGACGTTCTCTGTAACACCATATTCTGTAGTCTGTTATTGTTTTTCCATTGGACTGCCTTGATGTTACTACTGATATTTTGAAATGATCTTTAAGGATGGCACGTAAAACAATGATTTTCACTGCACCTTGATACATTTGACAATAATAAACCCATTTACTAATTACAATGATGTTCAGAACATTCAACCATTTCCATTTTACAACAACTACCTCCATTGGTCAGGCACTAGTAATGCAGTAAAACGCTCCAATGCACTAAGCAGAAGCAGTATCAAGTACATTTTGACTCTCAGCCAGACGAGAAGACCTTTGGACAAAATAGATGTGCTTTGAGGAAGGAGAGGTAGAGAAGTTTTGGGCTTGGAGAGCTGGTAGACCCGGCTACAGTGAGGCTGGTGTTGCAAATTGAAGATGTGTGAGTGGTCTGAAGAGGTATGTAGAAATCTCAAAACTGCAGGAGTTTGTACATTCTGTCTGTAACCGGGTGGATTTCCTCCGGGTGCTCTGGTTTCCTTCCACATTTCAAAGGTGTATGGGTTAGGGTTAGGGTCAGCAAGTTGTGGGCATGTTATGTCAGCAGTGCTGGAAGTGAGGGTTGCAACCCCCTCCCCCTCTAGCTCATCCTCGGACTGTGTTGGTCATTTACACAAAATGACACTTGATATTTTGATGCATTTGTGGCAAATAAAGCTAATCCCTACATTTTTTTTGCATTCTGGAGAAGCCCAACTGCAAATGTTTCCCACTGCATGGCATTGCTAGTGGGCCAAATGCTTCTGCATAAAAATTCAGATAATATTTAAGTATGTTTCAAAATAAATTGAGGACAGGATGTGGGATGTAGTTCTCTTCTGCAGCTCTTTCAACATAGTTCAGATTTTCTTCAAAGCTTGTTTCCTGTTCTAGAGCATTATTTCATCAGCAACCTTCCATCAACTGAGTTGGGTAACCATGTGGTCAGACGATACAGGTCTAGATACTCTCAGAGAGGCAGACTTAAAAATCTGTAAAGTTTCTATTTTTTTTAAAAAACTGAATTGATCTGATGATAACTTGTCAAGCATGAAATTGAGTTCAACTATCGAGCTTCTTCATTGGGTTAAATTACTCGAAGCAAATCTGGGCTCCAATTTGAGGATATTGATTTGGAGCCAAGCAGGAGACCTTTTAGTCCAGTAAACAGTGTCCATAGTGCTTCCAATAATTCATTTTCATATTAATAAGCAGGGCAGTCAGAAGCTCTAAGTTCCCAGACTGAATCTGTAGTCTCACCAAGAGAGGCTGCTTGCTGGTCTGAGGAATCCAGAAAATTTGACCCCTCTCATTTTCATGCTCATGACTTAGTCGGTCTGCTTTAGATCAAAACCAGGGTATGTAAGTTCTTTGCTAACACTACATTAACACTTTTCTTGCTACTTCTTTGTAACCTTTCCCAAGTTTTAGGAGTCTGAATATAGAGGGCAGAGGTTTAAGAGGAAAGGAAATTCTTAAAGGGAATCTCAGGGCAACTTTTTCTACACAGAGGGTGGAGGGTTTATGGAACGAGCTTCCAGAGGATGTAGCGGAGGCAGGTACAATGCATTACTTTGGATAGAAAAGGTTCAGGGCGATACACACCAAATACACGCAGATGAGACCAGCTCATTTTGGTCGGCATGGATGAGTTGGGCTGACGGGCCTGTTTCTGTGCTGTGTGACTCTAACTCTTCCTTCCCCTCAAAGGCGAAAGCTCTTGGGCTCAAGCCAAATTTCGAAATTGTGTGAAAAAACTGAGGAGTTAAAACAGACCATTGGAACTAACCCTACTGTGACCAGACTATGTAAGTTTCTTCCCCCGAGCCATTAGACTCCTTAATTCCCAGAGTCAAGTCTGACACCAACTTTTACACACACACACACACACACACACACACACACACACACACACACACACACACACACACACACACACACACACACACACACACACACACACACACACACACACACACACACACACACAACACACCTGAACACCACTCCACTGCCTTGGAATTTTTGCTCATTTCTTTCTCAATTCCTAAATTCTAAAACATTGTTTACATTTACATCATTTATTATTATATTGTAATTTGCCCTTTACTGTGCCTATTGTCTTGTTTATTAATTATTATACTGTCTTGCACTGTTTTGTGCACTTTATCTAGTCTCATGTAGGTCTGAAGTCTAATGTACTTTTTTGTTGTTTCATGTAGCACCATGGTCCTGGAGGGATGTTGTTTTGATTTTACTGTGTACTGTACCAGCAGTTATGGTTGAAATGACAATAAAAGCGACTTGATTTGACTTGACTTGAAACACTAAAGAGTCATGATCTAATTGATGGGTGGAGCAGCTCGAGAGGCTGAATAGTTCCAATCCTGCTTCTGATATTGTTAATATAGCAACATGTTGCCTGCTATATATTTACGGTCCTCACCTTCTGTCATTAAGCACTTCAGAATCAGAATTAGATCTACTGTCACTGACATAAGTTGTGAAATTCATTATTCTGCAGCAGCAGTTACAGTGCAATACGTAAAAAGGTACTGTAAGTTACAACAGGAAAGATTTTTTAAATAAATAAATAGCGCAAATAGGGCAAAGTAATGAGGTAATTTTCAAGGACCATTCAGAAATCTGGGGGCGGAGGGGAAGAAGCTGTTCCTAAGATGTTAAGTATGGTCCTTCAGGCTTCTGTGCCTCCTCCCTGATGGTAGTCATGAGAAGAGGGCATGTCCTGGGTGGTGGGGATCCTAAAACATGGATGCCCCTTTGTTGAGGCATCACCATATGAAGATGTACTCGATGGTGGAGAGGCTAGTGCCCATGACAGAGCTGGCAAAGCTTAATAGTAATGAGGCCAGTCCTGCATTTGTACAGAACAGGTGGAGTGAAAGAAATGTAGCAGCCAATATTCCAACAAACATAAAATGTGACTATGTTACTTATGGGGTATATAACAGCCAGAAGACATTGGGGTGAAATACTAGCCTTCACTATTGCATCTCAGAAACTTTTGCATCCACCAAGGAGACCAGATAGAGCTGTTCTTTGATGTTTCAGTCCAATAATCATGTTCAGTCCCCGTTGAAAAGCTGTCTGATTCATTCAGTGGGGATGAGGAGCTGGATGAGATAGACAGCCATGGTAAATGGAGGGGGAGGCAATAACACTGGGAGATGGAGTATGGGGAGGGAGGGGTGGTGGTAGAAAGAGCGGAGGAGATATCAGGAAGAAATGGTGTGGGAGGAAGACTGCAGATGAGTGCATCTTTTTTTCCTGCTTAATCAGAGTGTTGGTCCAGTAAATTTCATGGCACAGAGCTTCCAGAGGATGTAGCCGAGGCAGGTACAATGCATTACTTTGGATAGAAAAGGTTCAGGGAGATACACACCAAATACATGCAGATGAGACCAGCTCATTTTGGTTGGCATGGATGAGTTGGGCTGACGGGCCTATTTCTGTGCTGTGTGACTTTGTGACTCTAATTCTTCCTTCCCCTTAAGGCGAAAGCTCAAGCCAAATTTAGAAATTGTATGAAAAGATTGAGTAAAAACAGACCATTGGAACTAGCCTTAATGCGACCAGACTGTGTAACAGTTTCTTCCCCCAAGTCATTAGACTCGTCAATTCCCAGAGTCTAGACTGACATCAACTTTTATACACCCACACACGTGTGCACGCGCACACATTCAACTGAACACCACGCCACTCCCTTTGCTATTTTTGCTCATTTCTTTCTCAATTCCTGCTAAAACATTGTTTACATTTACATCATTTATTATTATATTGTAATTTGCCCTTTACTGTGCCTATTTTCTTGCTTATTAATTATTGTACTGTCTTGCACTGTTTTGTGCACTTTATCTAGTCCCGTGTAGGTCTGAAGTCTAATGTAGTTTTTTGTTGTTTCATGTAGCACCATGATCCTGGAGGGATGTTGTTTTGATTTTACTGTGTACTGTACCAGCAGTTATGGCTGAAATGACAATAAAAGCGACTTGATTTGACTTGACTTGAAACACTAAAGAGTCATGATCTAATTGATGGGTGGAGCAGCTCGAGAGGCTGAATAGTTCCAATCCTGCTTCTGATATTGTTAACGTGGCAACATGTTGCCTGCTATATATTTACGGTCCTCACCTTCTGTCATTAAGCGCTTAAGAATCAGAATTAGATCTACTGTCACTGACATAAGTTGTGAAATTCATTATTCTGCAGCAGCAGTTACAGTGCAATACGTAAAAAGGTACTGTAAGTTACAACAGGAAAGATTTTTTAAATAAATAAATAGCGCAAATAGGGCAAAGTAATGAGGTAATTTTCAAGGACCATTCAGAAATCTGGGGGCGGAGGGGAAGAAGCTGTTCCTAAGATGTTAAGTATGGTCCTTCAGGCTTCTGTGCCTCCTCCCTGATGGTAGTCATGAGAAGAGGGCATGTCCTGGGTGGTGGGGATCCTAAAACATGGATGCCCCTTTTTTGAGGCATCACCATATGAAGATGTCCTTTTCCCTAAATGAGAGCATTGGGGTGAAATACTAGCCTTCACTATTGCATCACAGAAACTTTTGCATCCACCAAGGAGACCAGATAGAGCTGTTCTTTGATGTTTCAGTCCAATAATCATGTTCAGTCCCTGTTGAAAAGCTGTCTGATTTATTCAGTGGGAATGAGGAGAGAGGGGATGAGGAGGTGGATGTGATGGACAGCCATGGTAAAAGGAGGGGGAGGAAATAACACTGGGAGATGGAGTATGGGGAGAGAGGGGTGGTGGTAGGAAGAGGAGAGGAGATATCAGCAAGAAATGGTGTGGGAGGAAGACTGCAGATGAGTGCATCTCTATTTCCTTCTTAATCAGTGTGTTGCTCCAGTAAATTTCATGACACAGGTTATCTTTTCTCTTTATTTTTCTGGGATTGCATCAAAGTTTCTGAGAAACAAAAGAGGATGTGGTTACTTAGAAATATGGCAAACATTTGGCCAGTGACAAGGGACCTCATGCACACTCCCTGGTGTCTGGCAGCTCCACCTTCAGTGAACACCAATCACTTGTGGCAGAGCTTATGTTCTCTAGATCACTCAGTTAAATCTCGCTCACTGGGTTAATGTTATAACACCTTCTTCCTGGATTCTGCAGATGCTGGAAATCCAGAGTAATACACACTAAATGCTGGAGGAACTCAGCAGATCAGGCAGCATCTATGGAGAGGAATAAAATGTGGGTGATTCAGGCTAAGACCCTTCATCCTGAGTTTCTCCAGCATTTTGTGTTTGTTCTTCCTCGACTTTTGTTTCTTGTTTGTATTTGCCAGTTCATGCCTAAGTTCTCAGAGGGAATTTTACCAAACACACTTTGGTCTTAAAGTGTGTCAGTTGTTGATCCAGAGGATTCCTATTGCTGACTTTAACTTCTCCTTTCTCTCTCCTCTATATCTTTCCCTCAGTCCCGCTTCCTCCTGTTCTCTTTTGTCTGCCTCCAACCCTCCCTTCCGTTTCTCCTGCCCCTCCCTCCTCTCTCCTATGCATTCTGCAACCCCTCCCTCCAGCCCTCCACTGAACACTATTAACGTCACTTTTCGTGGATTGGACAAGCTGTGACTCATTCCTCATATCGAAGCAGCTCCATCATTTGACTTTTGCACCAAAGTTCCACTGGAGTCTCTGAGTACCCCAGTCATTACTGAGCTTGGAGAGTAGCTGACCATTCGATCTCCAGTCCTCATGGGATCCCAGCTCTGGACTTAAATTGCCCAACCAAAACTACCTTCAAACTACTTGTAGCTGATGGTCTAACTGTTACTTGAGACACGTGGGTTAACGAAAGCATTGTCTATTGCTACAGGTGCTGGTAACTGTGTTGGACGTCAATGACTATCGCCCCAAGTTCTCAAAGAATGTGTTCAGCACCAGTGTGTATGAGAATGAGCCAGGAGGGGCCTCTGTAGTCACTGTGACTGCTTCGGATCTGGATGAGGGAGAAAATGCGGAGTTACAATACAGTATTCAGGGACCAGGAGCAGGTAGCTTCAACGGTACCTTTCATTCTCTTTCAGAAAACATTGTGCATTTAACTTGCATACCATAATTATCCTCTTATATTAGAAACTCTTACTTTGTGCATGGACAATTTTGCAGATTAAATTTCGAATAGTTTTTAATACTTTAGGTGATATGCTGGCAAGGTTGGTGTTCAATGTCTATTCTTAACTGCTCTTGAAAAGCTAGCAGTGAATCAACTTCTTCTGTCTGATAGAAGTTCCAAGATTTTGACATTATATAATTGAAAGAACAGCTGATATATTTGAAATCAGAATGATGTGTGATAGAGGGGAACTTGTAGGTGGTGTTCCCAAGGGTCTGTAGCTCTCAACTTCCTAAATTATAGAAGTGGTGGAAATAAACTGTTCCCAATCCAATCCCAGAGCCAATCCAAGGATTACCCAGGAATTTCCAAGCTAAATGAATGAGTGGAAAAGTTAGAGGAATAGGCTAACTTCAGTGGGAAGGGCTCCCTTTGCCCTGTCAGGATTTGCGCAGGTTCTTGAATAGATCAATCTAACTCTAACCCTACATCAGCAATCAAACACTGCAGACCTCTTGTGCCCCTATAGACTTGCCTCTGATTGAACTTGTCATTTTTTTTTTGCATTGAGGTCTTTTGCACACTTGTTTTTCTCTCTAACTCGTCACTGTCTTGCCTAAAATATAAACTGTGTGTTATTTGTACCTCCATGCCTCTGACGCTGCTGCAAGCAGGTTTTTCATTTTACCTGTAACTCACTGTACTTGTGCTCATGACAATAAGCTCAAATTGACTTGATACTTCCATTCACTACCGCCAAAGACTTTTCTCCCCCGTTAGACAACTATTGATAGCATCAGGTCTTGCAGAAAGTGAGAGGGAAGAGACAGGCATGGAGAGTTGTGGGCAGGGACATCAACAGCAGATAAAGAGAGGTAACCAACCCACCAAAACAGTAGCAGTTGGCTGGGCAGCAGAGTGAATAAAAAAAAGTACATATCATCCCTCTTATCCTCATAGGTTACACTACACCTGTATCATACAATGATCAGCCAAAGCCACCTTCTGTTGTTTGACCATAAAATATAGGAGCAGAAGTACGCCATTCGGCCCATTGAGTCTGCTCTGCCATTCAATCATGGGCTGATCCACTTCATCCAGTCTTCCCCACTCCCAGGCAACAAGTCCCATCCACTGTTTTGCAAACCCATCTCTAGACCTCAGCTCCCACCACAAGTTACAAACCCCAAGGAAAGTTACAACATTTTAACACAATCATTAGATACAAAGATTGTTTATGTAAGGGCTTGGCCATTAATTACAGTTGAAGGCTAAAAGTTGGTGTTGCCAGTAATTCCTCTCTCTTTCTTAACCTTTGTTGGTTCATGGTATAAGTGGATGCTTGCCTTGCATACTTCCTTCTCTTCTCTGCAGATGTCTTGCTCCCGTCACTCTCCTGCCATCTATCCTCCTTATTCTTGTTCACTGTCCCTCTCCCTCTCCCTCTCCCTCCCCTTCCCCCTCTCCCCTCCCCATTTTCCCTCTCCTTCCCTCTCCCTCCCTCTCCCTCCCACTCCCTCCCACTCCCTCCCCCTCGCTCCCACTCCCTCCCCCCGCTCCCACTCCCCCCTTGCTCCCACTCCCTCCCCCTCGCTCCCACTCCCTCCCCCTCACTCCCACTCCCTCCCCCTCGCTCCCACTCCCTCCCCCTCGCTCCCACTCCCCCCCTTGCTCCCACTCCCCCCCTTGCTCCCACTCCCTCCTCCTCGCTCCCACTCCCTCCCCCTCGCTCCCACTCCCCCCCTTGCTCCCACTCCCTCCCCCTCGCTCCCACTCCCTCCCCCTCGCTCCCACTCCCCCCCTTGCTCCCACTCCCTCCCCCTCGCTCCCACTCCCTCCCCCTCGCTCCCACTCCCTCCCCCTCACTCCCACTCCCTCCCCCTCACTCTCTCCCCACCCTCTCCCCCTCACTCTCTCCCCCTGTCCCTCCCTCCCACTACCATGGCACTTGATCAGGCCTTCCAAATGGGTGTTTTCTTTTTCTTTGTGAATTTACTTATGTTGGGGACATGACGTTATTGAAAATGCCACCATTTATTATTGTCCATTCATCGTTGACTGAGGAGGTAGTTAAGAGTCACCCACAAAGGGAGGGGTGAAGCTACAGCCAAGCTAGAGCAGCTAAAGATGGCAGGTCTTCTCCCAAGAAAACACTAGCGAGATACATGGATTCTTACAACAAAATAATGCTGGTTTTAATTTTATGTTTATTTCATTCACATTTAAATTCTCAGTTGCCTAAACAATATTCAAACTCAAGGCTTGGTGTTTATGGACTTGGTTTCCAGGCACAAATCAAATAATCATTGCTCTATCGTACTTCACATGATATAAGTATTGGTTGTCTGTTGTGTGTGCCTCTCTCTCATTACAGAGGCCTTTAGGATTGATGAGAACACAGCAGTGATCACCACCACACGGCGTCTGGAATCCTACGAAAGGTTTAATTTGACCATTGTTGCCACTGATAAAGGCAGGCCACCACTCTGGGGGACAACTCAGCTCAAGGTCGAAGTGATTGATGTTAACGACAATCGCCCTGTGTTTGTCAGGCCCCCCAACGGGACAATTCTACACATCATGGAGGTAATAAAAGAAAAAGGGAGCTCTTTTTCAACTGGCAATGAGACTCATTCGGAAATCTGCACACCCTAATTCTCAGGGTACATCACAGCAAGATTTGATTTCTTTTTCATCCACTTGTTCAATCTTTTTAACTGCATCTTTAGAAATAATATGTTTTATTTCAGCTCTAATAGTGTAATGGGAGATGTACAGGAGTAGGAGTCCTGGAACATAACAGCACAAAAACAAGACTTACAGTCCATGCCAGCTTGGTCTTCTCACACAAAATGCTGGTGGAACACAGCAGGCCAGGCAGCATCTATAGGGAGAAGCGCTGTCGACGTTTCGGGCCGAGACCCTGACGACAGCGCTTCTCCCTATAGATGCTGCCTGGCCTGCTGTGTTCCACCAGCATTTTGTGTGTGTTGTTGTTTGAATTTCCAGCATCTGCAGATTTCCTCGTGTTTGCAGCTTGGTCTTCTGCCTATTTCCATCTACCTGCACAGGGACCATCGCCCCGCACAGCTCTCTCATCCATGTACCTATCCAAACTTCTCTTACATGTTATATTCCACACTCAGACAGTGAAAATTTCCTGCGCAGATTACCAATAAATATTTCACTTTTCATCACCAACCTGTGACCTCTAGTTTTATTCTCATCTAACCTGAGAGGAAAAAGGCAACGTGATTCACCGTTCTTCAACAGGATTCAGTTCCTCTGATCAGTTCATTTCCTGATCTGTTCACAAGTTGAAAATGTGGACACATACTGAGTCCCCCCCCCCGCAGAAGATGCTGCAACCCCACAGCAGCTAGCAGATGCATCACCCCATCTCTTAAAGTTTCAACTGTATGTTGTGACTGCACTTAAGTCGGTGTTCCAAAGCTGGAGAGGACTTATAAAGAGAAGCGAAATCTTCATTCCAACAATTCCATTCTGTCCAGTTTTTGGCAGTGGGATTTTTGTATATTGCCTCTGCTGAAATTGCATTGCCTGCCTCCAAAGAGGATATCCAAAGGGACACTAACCAGGCTTGTAAGGTCCAGGAATTTACAAGGCTCAAGGTGATCTTTTTTTGAAATGTTCAAGATATTAAGACAAGCTAATAAGGTAGCTGGAGAGAAACTGTTTCTGATGGTTGAAGAGTCTCAGTCTAGGGACCAGAGTCAAACATAACACATTCCAGTGTGGTCAAAATCTCCACCACAAATAGTCCAGGTGATCTCCTGCTACAACCGTTTGGGTTATGGATAATGGATTTTATAGATGTCACAGATCGCTATCTAAGAAAAGTGAAGTACAGAATAAAATCTGCTTTCATTGAATTTGTATAGGAAATAAAGTAAGTAAATAGAATTATTTTTCCCAACTTGCGTTCCTTGACAAAGGTGCAGAGGATGTAGATCCATGTTACAGAAAGTTCACAATTTGGACTGTTCTCCAGGAATGCAACCACTAACCAGCCACTCCTAACATAAGAGGCATCTGTAATTGATGCAAGACCATGTTCATTATGAATCTGAGATTGCTGAATTTTCACTAAACAGAGATGAAGGCGAGCCAAAGGAGTTGGGTTACTCAAACACCTATGATACAGTGGCATGAATAGGCTAAAGTGGATAAATACTCTTCTCAGGGTCCTACCTCCTTATGTAGACAGTTGGAAAGTGTCAGTGATATTTTCTAGCAACACACACAAAATGCTGGTGGAACACAGCAGGCCAGGCAGCATCTATAAGGAGAAGCACTGTCGACGTTTCGGGCCGAGACCCTTCGTCAGGCCACAACTGATGAAGGGTCTCGGCCCGAAACATCGACAGCGCTTCTCCCTATAGTTGCTGCCTGGCCTGCTGTGTTCCACCAGCATTTTGTGTGTGTTGTTTGAATTTCCAGCATCTGCAGATTTGCTCATGTTTGGTCTAGTGATATTTTCTGCTCTGATGACACATGAAAAACATTCATACAGTAACACTCCCTCTCCTATTACTCAGTTGGATCTTTTGCCCTAAGAATATCATTCAGGTCCTTTTGAGTGTATTGACGTGAATGCTTCAGTAAGGGAACTGGACTTGGCTCGAGAGCAAAATGGCTGAAGCATATTTTGTGCTCGTTCTCAGGAGAGGGACCCCGGCTTCAATGTGTATGAAGTGCTGGCCACGGACAACGACGAGGGTGTGAACGGAGCCGTCCGGTATGGCTTCCTTAAGACAGCAGTCAACAAAGACTGGGAATACTTCAGCATCGACCCGATCAGTGGGATCATCAATACCACAACCAGGTTGGACAGGGAGAAGCAGGCTGTCTATAATGTGAGTAAGAAATGGAGTCTATCCTTCTACTGACATCTCAGCAGTGCGGTGGGAGACAATCATCTTATAATGTCATCTGAAATCTAACTGCAGGCGACCAATGCCTGGTTGTTTCTTCAGATTTTGTAGAGGGGTGGGATGGCAGGAAGCATGTGCGGGGTATAAATACAGATTCAAATTCAGATTAATCTATTGTCATATACACCAGGATGCAGTGAAGCTCCTTGCTTGTGTGAAAAAACAATCAATAAATATAGTAACGAGCACTTGGGCAGAATGACCGGCTTCTGAACTGTAAGTTCATTGAGAAGCTGTGAGCTGACAAAAGATCAGCGTTCTTCCAAGTTTTCAATGTGCAGCCTTCAAGTGATCAGTCGTGAAGTACAATGGTGATTTTACTTGCCCTGCAGTGCTACAAGGCACTATGTAACTATACAAAATGGTTTGGACATGAGCTGGTATAAAAAACAATTACCGTATATTCCCAAATATAAGCCGGACCAGAGTATAAGCCGACCACTATTTTCAAGGTTAAAAAAGTGACTTTTTCATGTTATCTTTGTATAAGCTGACCCCTTTTTGTAGAGGTTTTTGATTTAACCAGAAAAGATCACAAGATCTCACATGCCGGTACTCAGCTTTGCCGGATCCAGACCCTGGAAATTTTGTGAACCAGTACCTGACAAGAAAACAGGCCTACACATTGTAGAGCGTTATAGGTGAATTCTTAATAAATAAATCAGGGAGAGCAATTTTGGATTAGGTTTCCAATGGAAAAGAATCCTCTGAAATGTAACCCCCGTGAAACCATTTAGCGCCCATCACAATCTCGTTAAGACATAACAGACAGACAGACATATTTTATTGATCCCGAGGGAAATTGGGTTTCGTTACAGCTGCACCAACCAAGAATAGTGTAGAAATATAGCAATATAAAACCAGAAATAATAAAATAAGTTAATCATGCCGAGTGGAAATAAGTCCAGGACCAGCCTATTGGCTCAGAGTGTCTGACACTGAGGGAGGAGTTGTAAAGTTTGATGGCCATAGGCAGGAATGACTTCCTATGACGCTCAGTGTTATATCTCGGTGGAATGAGTCTCTGGCTGAATGTACTCCTGTGCCTAACCAGTATATTATGGAGTAGATGGGAGTCATTGTCCAAGATGGTGTGCAACTTGGACAGCATCCTCTTTTCAGACACCACCGGAAGAGAATCCAGTTCCACCCCCACAACATCACTGGCCTTACGAATGAGTTTGTTGATTCTGTTGGTGTCTGTTACCCTCAGCCTGCTGCCCCAGCACACAACAGCAAACATGATAGCACTGGCCGCCACAGACTCGTAGAACATGCTCAGCATCGTCCAGCAGATGTTAAAGGACCTCAGTCTCCTCAGGAAATAGAGACGGCTCTGACCCTTCTTGTAGACAGCCTCAGTGTTCTTTGACCGGTCCAGTTTATTGTCAATTCATATCCCCAAGTATTTGTCATCCTCCACCATGTCCACACTGACCCCTTGGATGGAAACAGGGGTGACCGGTGCCTTAGCCCTCCTCAGGTCCACCACAAGCTCCTTAGTCTTTTTCACATTAAGCTGCAGATGATTCTGCTCACACCATGTGACAAAGTTTCCCACCGTAGCCCTGTACTCCGCCTCATCTCCCTTGCTGATGCATCCAACTATGGCACAGTCATCAGAAAACATGGGGTGGCGGGATCAGTACGTATATTCAGTATTGAATTTGCAACCACCATGTACAAAAGATTAAAACAAATGCAGTACGATGCTGGCGTCAAGCTGAAGGTTGGTGATTTTGCTAAAGGAATGAATAATTCTGCAGCTGCTGAGAAGTTTAGTGTAAATGAGAGAGCGTGAGAGAGTGGAGAAAGGCAGAGGACACACTGAGGGAAATGCCAAAGACGAAATGTGCAAACCACGGGAAAACATGCCAGTGGCCAGAACTGGAAGAAAAAGTTTTAGAATGTGTGAATCACCAGCGATCGTCTGGATACATTGTTACCAGAGAAATTATTCTAGTTCAAGCGTTGAAATGGAACGAAAAACATCGTGAGTTCAGTGAGGTGCACCCAATTTATGAATAGATCTGATCTTGTGCTGAGACAAAAAACAAAGATTGCTCAGAAAATTCCCGTAAGGTGTTGTTTACGTTCAAGAATGCTGCTGGATAGATGAAGTGGGTTGCTTGAAGTAGGTTAAAGAGGTGTGGCGTCTACGCCCTGAATGTGTCAGGAAGGAAAAGTTGCTACTTGTCTGGGACATGTTCAAAGCGCACTTGTCAGGTGAGACAAAAGCAGCACTGAAATCTGAAAATACGGACATTGCAGTCATCCCCAGTGGTTTGATGGCCGTGCTCCAGCCACTAGATGTGAGTTTAAACAAACCAAAGAATTCATGTGTCAACAGTGGAACCAATTTGACTCAAAAACAGCCAATAAATACGACCTGTCTTCCATGTATTCGTTTTTCCAGAGTTGGCACCCCCTAAATTTAGGACCAAGATTTAGGGCCATATTCTTGGCTTATACACCGGAATTTACGATATGCAGCTCGAATGCGAATCCAACTTCCAAAGCACATGTGGTAAATTTTCTTAAATGTTCTCCCTTGCCCTACAGCTTTTCACATTTTGTTATGTAACTAGCACCCATTGTAATCCTGGTGTAAACTGGAATGATCACCATATCCTGGAACTTTGTAAGGTGATTACAGCCTATTTAGTGAGTCAGAGTCAGAATCAGGTTTAATATCATCGGCATGCGTTGTGAAATTTGTTGTCTTTGTGGCGGCAGTACATTGCAGTGCATGATGATAGAAAACAAAACGTGAATTACAGTAAGTATCTACATATTAAATAGTTCAATTAATAACTAGTGCAAAAATAGAAATAAAAAAAGTGGTAAGGTAGCGTTCATGGGTTCAATGTCCATTCAAAAACTAGATGGTAGAGGGGGAAAAGCTGTTCCTGAATTGTTGTGTGTGTGCCTTCAGTCTTCTGTGCCTCCTTCCAGATGAGAACACAGCATGACCTGGGTGATGGGAGTCCTTAATGATGGATGCCATCTGAAGACGTAACCAACCCTACCCTCAGTGACATAAAACTGCCGATACTTTTCCGAGTAGATAACACCAGACCACCAATTGATACGGGCCTTGCCTTTCCAGCTAGGTTGTACTCCCAGCCTGTCAATTGGCTCAGGCTTAATAGAGATTCTAAAATCTACGAACAGCACAAAGGCTCCTTGGTGACACGTGAACAAAGTCACTGGGGAGCAGTAATGGTAGACATGAGATGGCCTCTTTATTAGACAAAATGAGATAGAGCAGGCATCATAATGAGAACCTTTTCGAGCAAAAGGTCTGCCTGACCCAACGCTACGTCGCATTTTATATGCTAAAGATCAAAGAATAATTCTATATTTACAATATATCACTCTCACCCCTCCCTCTTCGTACCCACACGATAGATGCACAATAACAAACAATCAGCATTGTCTAGTCTTCCAATTAACAGTGGTGTCTTGCATTTAACTGAGGTTTGTAGTCTATGGAACCCATTGTTCAGAGCTGCACTTTAGAATTAATCTACAGTTCATACTGTATGAACTGTTACCATATGAGGAACATCTGGCAGCTCTTGGGCTGTATTCCCTGGAGTTCAGGAGAATGAGAGGGGATCTCAGAAACATTCTGAATGTTAAAAAGCCTGAACAGATTAGGTATGGTAAAGTTATTTCCTATGGTAGGGGATTCTAGGACAAGCGGGCACAACTTCAGGACTGAAGGAGGTCCACTTAGAACTGAGATGCGGAGAAATTGCTTTAGTCAAAGAGTGGTAAATCTGTGGAATTTGTTGCCACGAGTGGCTGTGAAAGCCAAGTCATTGGGTGTATTTAAGGCAGAGATAGATAGGTTCTTGATTAGCCAGGGCATCAAAGGGTATGGGGAGAAGGCAGGGGAGTGGGGATGACTGGAAGAATTGGATAAATCCATGATTGAATGGCAGAGCAGACTCGATGGGCCAAATGGCCTACTTCTACTCCTATAACTTATGGTTCTAAGGTCATATTCGCATCTGAAGACCGGTGGCTGAATTCAGTTGCTAAAGTTATCTGCCATATGTGGTAACCCCCAAAAAATGCTCTAAGGTACCCTTTGCAAGGCTTATTGAGAAAGTAAGGAGGCATGGGATCCAAGGGGACATTGCTTTGTGGATCCAGAACTGGCTTACCCACAGAAGGCAAGGAGTGGTTGTAGATGGGTCATATTCTGCATGGAGGCCGGTGACCAGTGGTGTGCCTTAGGGATCAGTTCTGGGACCCCTACTCCTTGTGATTTTTATAAATGACCTAGATGAGGAAGTGGAGGGATGGGTTAGTAAATTTGCTGATGACACAAAGGTTGGGGGTGTTGTGGATATTGTGGAGGGTTGTCAGAAGTTACAGCGGGACAGTGATAGGATGCAAAACTGGGCTGAGAAGTGGCAGATGGAGTTCAACACAGTTAAGTGTGAGGTGGTTCATTTTGGCAGGTAAAATATGATGGCAGAATATAGTATTAATGGTAAGACTCTTGGTAGTGTGGAGAATCAGAGGGATCTTGGGGTCCGATTCCATAGGATGCTCAAAGCAGCTGCACAGGTTGACTCTGTGGTTAAGAAGGCATACGGTACATTGGCCTTCATCAATCGTGGGATTGAGTTTAAGAGCCAAGAGGTAATGTTGCAGCTATATAGGACCCTGGTCAGACCCCATTTGGAGTAGTGTGCTCAGTTCTGGTCGCCTCACTACAGGAAGGACGTGGAAACCATAGAAAGGGTGCAGAGGAGATTTACAAGGATGTTGCCCGGATTGGGGAGCACACCTTATGAGAATAGGTTGAGTGAACTCACCCTTTTCTCCTTGGAGCGACTGAGGATGAAAGGTGACCTGATAGAGGTGTACAAGATAATGAGAGGCATTGGTCATGTGTATAGTCAGAGGCTTTTTCCCAGGGCTGAAATTGCTAGCACTAGAGGGCATAGTTTTAAGGTGCTTGGAAGTAGGTACAGAGGAGATGTCAGGGGTAAGTTTTTTACACAGAGAGTGGTGAGTGCATGGAATGGGCTGCTGGCGATGATGGTAGAGGTGGATACAACAGGGTCTTTTAAGAGACTCCTGAACAGGTAGATTGTGCTTAGAAAAATAGAGGGCTACGGGTAACCCTAGGTAATTTCTAAGGTAAGGATATGTTCAGCACAGCTTTGTGGGCCGAAGGGCCTGTACTGTGCTGTCGGTTTTCTATGTTTCTGTTTCTATGTAACACTCCCAATCAATACAGGGTTATTTCTCCACCAAAATGCAGTCAACCAATGCATAAAGATGCATAAAATCTGGAGGTAATTGAATGGAGTATTTACATTGTCTCTAGTCTGGACAGGAAAAAGGATATCTGTAGTGGATTTATGGAATGATGCCAGGTAATGCGTCTCTTCATTGATTATTTTTGTTTTCTCTTTAGCTCATTCTCTTGGCTTATGACCTAGGGCAACCTGTTCCCTACGAGACCACACAGCTTCTGCAAGTGGCCCTGGATGATATTGACGACAATGAGCCACTCTTCCTCAAGCCGCCTGTAAGGACAGTTCAGTAAACACACTGAATCCGGTCAGGAATAGACGAGCAGTTGGGCTCTGTAAACACAGGGACTTGTGTAAGAAATCCTTACAGTGAAGAAGGCAGCTATTGAGCTTATGCCAGGACAGGAAGTTAGCCAAGTTTACCCAACACTGTCTCTCTAGTCCTGCATATAAGTTACTCCTTCTAGTATCCATTCAACCACTGTGTTCCTAAGGACAACAGCTGGATGAGAGAGAGAGAAAGAGAAAAATCTTTTTATCTTAGAACGTAGAACAGTACAGCACAGGAACTGGCACTTCAGCCCACAATTTTGTGCCAAATTAATTAAACCAGTAATTAACTACTTAATTTAAATAATCCCATCTGCCTACACAAGGTCCACATCAGTCTCCTGAACCAGCATGGATAACTTCACTCACCTCAACGCTGACCTGATTCCCCAATCTATGGATTCACTTTCAAGGACTCCACAACTCGTGTTGGAAATATTACCCATTTTCTTATTATTAATATTATTGTTGTATTTGCACAGTCTATCTTCTTTTGCACATTGGTTGTTTGTCAGTCTTTGTGTTTGTACTTACATGAATGCCCGCAAGAAAATGAATCTCAGTATATGGTGACATATACTGTATGTACTTTGATAATAAATTTACTTTAAACTTAGAACTTTGATACTCTTCTGTCCTTTGCATATTCATATGCCTGTCTATGGGCCTATTACCCACCATTGTTGTATCTGCCTCCACCAGCCCAGCAGCACATCCCATCACTCTCTGAGGTAAAATAAAAACTTGCCCCCTCACATCCCCTTTGAACTTACCTCCTCTCACCTTAAATTACCCCTCTTTCCTTAGTATGAGACACTCTGCTCTGGAGAAAGATACCAGCTCTCTATGCCTATCATAATCTATAAATTTCTATCAGATCTCCCCTCAGCCTCCATCCCTCCAGAGAAAATGACCCAAGTTTATCCAACCTCTCCTTATTCCTCATTCTGAGGGCACAGCCTCAGAGTAGAAGGACATCCCTTTAGAACAGAATTTCTTTAGACATTGGGTGGTGAATCTGTGAAATTCATTGCCACAGGTGGCTGTGGGGGCCGTCATTGGGTGTATATAAAGTGGAGGTTAATAGGTTCTTGATTAGTAAGGATGTCAAAGGTTACGGGGAGAAGGCAGGAGAATGGGGTTGAAAGGGTTAATAATTCAGCCATGATGGAATGGCACAGCAGACTTGATGGATCGAATGGCCTAATTCTGCTCCTATGTCTTATAGTCTTATAGTCTTATGGTCCTTATAGCATATACCCTCTAATGCATGCAGGATCCAGCCTCTTCTGCATCCACATCTTCCCTTTAATGGAGCAACTGAATGCAATACTCTACATGCAGCCTAACTAGAGTTTTAAAAAAAGTTGCAACATAACTTTCTGACTCAAGAGCCCAGTGCTTTGACTAATAAGGGCAACCATGGCTTATGCTGTTTTTACCACCTTGTCAAGCAGTTCATTCACTTTCAGTGCGTGCCCAGTCTTCCTGGCAGTTTCATTTGTCTATTATCAAGTTCAAACATAAGTTTAGTTTTATTGTTATTCATCCATATACTTGCGTACCACCAAATGAAACAATGTGCCTTTGGATCAAGGTGGACGACACAGTTCGTATAACTGACACACAACACATAAAGTAATAGTACCACAGATAAATTAACAAATAGTATAATATATTCCAGATGACTGGCATTTAGTATAAGGTGTATTTGCAATACAAGCTAAAAAGTAAATAGTGTTACAGTACTAGAGCTTCATACATGATGAGACCTGAGTAGAGGCAGGGAATTCAATAGTCTCACGGTCTGGCGGAAGAAGTTGTTTCCCATCCTAACAGTACTTGTCCTAATGCTCCGGTACCTCCTGCCTGGTGGTGGGGGGGTCAAGGAAATTGTGAGAAGGCTGGGAGGGACGATGCTCAGAACCCTATTTACACAGCACTCCTGATAAATATCTCATATGGGTGGAAGAGAGACCCCGATGATCCTCTCAGCTGCAAATCCCATACCAGAGAGTGATGCAGCTGGTCCAGACTCTCTCAATAGTGTTCCTGTAAAAATTGATTAGAATAAGGGTGGGGGGAGGCTCACTTAACTCAATCTCCTCTGGAAGTGGAGCTGCTGCTATACTTTCTTGACTAAAGAGGTAGTGTCGAGGGACCAGGAGAGAAACTCCGCTTTGTGCACTCCCAGAAACTCCTAACTCTCCGCAGAGGAGCTATTTTCGTATAGTGAGGAGTGGCCAGTCTGTCTCTTCCTAAAACTGTTTTAAACTGCTCTGTTGCTTTACCAAATGAAAGTAGAACATAGAACAGGACAGCACAGCACAGGCTCTTCAGCTGTGATGATGTGCCGACCCTTTAACCTAGTCGAAGATCAATCTATCCCTGCACACCCACACAGCCCTCCATTTTCTTTTCATTCATGTGCCTACCTAAGAGGCACACCCATGCACTCACCACTCTCTATGTAGAAAAAAACCCTACCTCTGACATCCCTCCTATACTTCCCTCATACCACCTTAAAGTTATGCCCCCTTGTATTAGTTTTGTCTGCCCTGGTGTAGAATACATCTACCTTTCAGTTCCTTTGTTTTAAGGAGAACAACCCGGTTTCCATAAATGCCATAAAGATGTGACATTAGGGATCCTGGAAATCTGTGTGAAGATGAGGTATGCTTTCCCAGGGCACATTAGAAATGCTCCGATGATTTAAGGCCATGCAGTGACAGCAGTTATGAGAAATGAATCAAGTTTTACTTTTATATTTTTCACGTGAAAATGTCAGAAAGAGACAGGGCGTGAGGGAGGTGGGAGAGACCTGCCTGTGAGGTGAAGATTGAGAGTGATCAGTAGACGTGAATGGTGCAGCTGAATGCCTCATGAACAACGTCTCAGACTGCAGACAAATATTGATCCTCACTGGGTAAGAAACCAGACAGCACAAACCAGTGAGCAGGGGTTTTGCAATAGTCGGGTTATGTGCAGATTTACCTCAGTTATTGCAGTATTTCTAACTGCTCTACTAAGGTGCTGAGTAACTGGTAGTTTTTCTTCCCACGTCAGTTAGTGGTTCTCATCTCTTATAAAAATTGTTAATTTATGACTTGAGTTCTGGACCTTCACCCAGACACATATGTTCGACTCCCCATTGTGGCAGCCGAACAATCAAATAAAACCGGCAATTTTGTACAGGAAAGCTAAGTAGCAGTTCACACGATGGATTTGCATTCATCTGGGTCTGTACTAATGCATGATGAGAAACTGCTGTGTGCCTGTCGTTGCAGAAACGTGGCTCCATGACAATATCCCATGCACCATCAGTCAACAGGCCATGCCAGTCAGGGACTTGGACTATATTTTTATTGTGACTGTATGTGATTCTTCTATCGTAGCTCTCTGCGCTGTGTTATGTGTGTCACTGTTTGAACTGCACTTTGCACCTTGACTCCAGAGGACACTGCTTCATTTGGCTGTATTAATGTATATGGTTGAATAACAATTAAACTTGAACTTAAGTTGGACTGTTGTAATTTTCAGGAAATTAGAACACTGAAAAAGATTGTCCTTATCATCCCAATCATAGCACACTATAATGGTGTTTCAAATAAACTAGATATGAAAAGTAGATGGGTATGTTTTAAAAGAAGGGTGACCATCTATATATCTCTAAAACAATTAAGATCTGGAATCATGTAGGAAAATGCACAAGTGGAATAAAATGGGAAAATATTTCCAAAGTGCAGAGAGGAAGGTCAGCTTTAGGTTATAAGAATGTGAAGGTTTTGTTTTTGCCGGGAGTTTATCTCTCTGTCCATAATAAGTGGCTGACCTGATGTGATGTTCCTCTTTTGTTAGAGAAGTTTACAGTACCAGCTCCTTTTTGTGGCTGAACACTCTGATCCTGCCACGGTTGTCGGGAATGTGACTGGAGCCATCGATGCAGATGAGGGCGCTAATGCTGTGGTCTATTACTTCATAGCAGGTACACTCCCAGTCAGTTGAGGTGTTTGTCTGAACTTTGTGTATTATTCCCAACTCTGTTCCCATCTCCTACTCCTTGGCTTGCTGACCTGGTTATACCTACCCTCTGAACCAACCACATTGGGTGCATTTAGAATAACCCCAAAATATCTGAAGTCCAAATCTCAGAGAATGGTGACCTTTATACTCTCTCTCCATAGCATGGTACAATGGTCACAGTACTTGATTGGTACTGAGAGTCTTAATACCAATGTGTTCAATCCCATCATGGCAAGAGGGGTATTTCCATTCAAGTAATTAATTAAAATGGATTTAAAAGCTGGTATCCGTAATGGTGACCACATGCTTACTATATTCCAATCTGGTTGAGTACATTTCAGAGAAGGAAGTCTGTTGTCTTTACCCAACCTGATCTATACTAATTCTGCTCGGATGTCTTATGGTCTTATGAAATAGGAGACTGAAGGTGAAGGAACAGCAACAAGGCATATGTTCACATGTAACACCATAAGACAAAGGAGCAGAATTAGATCATTCGGCCCATCGAATATGCTCCGCCATTTCATCATGGCTGATTTATTATTTCTCTCAACCCCATTCTCCTGCCCTTTCCCCGTAACCTTTGACACCCTCACTAACAATATAACCACATAATTGATTTAATCTTGAACTAAGTTCCCAGTACCTTAAAATGGACATGATGACAGGAACTGTGCTACTTACTGAATGAGATGGACAGCTTGGTTCAGGGGGTGTGTTCTTGAATTTCCAGATGGCTGACTCCTAACCAATCCTGACCATCTGCTTCCCAATACCCACTAAAATAGCCACAGCAAAAGCAATAGACATTATCCTTGCCAGGAATGTTTTATGAAAGAACAATAGGAGAAGACATTTTGTTAACTCTCTCTGACTGAAGACCAAAACGAAAACAATACATTATTCTCTTCAATGTCATCAGATTCAGATTCATTTATTTATCACATGTACATAGAAATATACAGTGAAATGCGTTAACAGCCAACACACTCGAGGATGTGCCTCCTTACTTGTGCAAAGCCTTCCTCCACTTTGCAACATCCTCATAATCCCTCCCTGTGCCCCGCCGGTAACTCCAGAGCTTTTCACCACTTGGTCTCAGCCGTCTGGAAATTCAAGAACACACCCCCTGAACCAAGCTGTCCATCTCATTCAGTAAGTAGCACAGTTCCTGTCATCATGTCCATTTTAAGGTACTGGGAATTTAGTTCAAGATTAAATCAATTATGTGGTTATATTGTTAGGGAGGGTGTCAAAGATTACGGGGAAAGGGCAGGAGAATGGGGTTGAGAGAAATAATAAATCAGCCATGATGAAATGGCGGAGCATATTCGATGGGCCGAATGATCTAATTCTGCTCCTTTGTCTTATGGTGTTACATGTGAACATATGCCTTGTTGTTGTTCCTTCACTTTCAGTCTCCTATTTCTTAAGACCATAAGATATCCGAGCAGAATTAGGCCATTCAGCCCATCGAGTCTGCTCCACCATTACATCATGGCTGATCCCGGATCCCACTCAACACCATACGAGTACACCTACCTTTTCTCCATATCCTTTGATGCCTTGACCGATCAGGAAATTTCATCACCTAAAGAGAGAGCCCATCACTAAACCACTGACCCTTGTGTTCTATGGGAATCAGATTATCATTAGCCACTTGGAAAAAATTTGCAGCATTTTGGAATGCATTGTGGCTATAATTAGTTAATATGTACAGCCAATAGACAGAAGTCCTCTGTCCCTTTAATCCCAGCTGGGTATGAGTTCAACTCGCGGTTGGGTTGTCAATACTGATGAATTATCCTGGAAACTTTGAGAATAATAAAGATTTAACTCAAGGTCATGCAAATGACAAAGGGAAAGCTCCTCCAGCCAATAAAAAGGAAATTTTATTGTAATGTAGAAGAACCTTTCTGAATTTTGACTTTCAGTTGTGACAGAAATGAGGAGGAATTTCTGTGGCCAGAAGGTGTTGAATCTATGGAAGTCATAGCCACAGGTGACTGAGGAGGCCAAGACATTGGGTGTATTTAAACCAGAGGTTGATAGGTGTTGATTAGTAAGGGTGTCAAAGGTTATGGGGAGAAGGCAGGGGAATGGAATTGAAAGAGAAAATAATCAGCCATGATTGAATGGTGGAGCAGAGTTGATGGGCCAGTGGCCTTCTTCTGAACATGTTTTCTGGTCTAAAATTAACGCAGGAAAAAAACAGATAAATTAGGAATCTCAAAGAAGTGGCGGTTGTAAGTTAATTGCGAATTTATAAATGTGTAGGTGAGTGTCAGAAGGAAGGAAAGATTCTAGCATGGATAGAAGATGGGGCTGACTACCAGGAGACAAAGAATGGGAATAAAGTTCCCCTTCCTGCTAGGCTGCCAGTAACTAATGGGATTACACAGTGGTTTTGTGACCACTTCGTTTCACATTATATGTTAATGATGATGGAATTGACGACTTTGTGGCCAAGTTTGCGGATGATACAAAGATAAGTGGAAGTGTAGGTTGTGTTGAGGAAGCAGGGAGTCTGCAGAAGGGCTTGTTCAGATTGGGAGAATGGACAAAGAGGTGGCAGATGGAGTAGAGTGTTGTCTGTAGCAATGGATTCCACAGATTCACCAAACTCTTGCTAAAGAAATTCCTCATCTTCTCTGTTCTAATGGGACATCATTGTGAGGCTTTGCCCCTGTTCCTAGACTCCCCCACCACAGGAAAAACATCATCTCCATGTCCACTCTGTTTAGGCCTTTCAATATTTGATAAGTTTTACTGAGACTCCCCCACTCCATTCTTCTAAACTTCAGTGAGTACAGGGTCCAGAGCCATCACAAGCTCCTCATACACTTTCATTTCTGGGATCATTCTCATGAACCTCCTCTGGACTCTCTCCAATGCCTGCATTGGAGAACGTCCAGATGAGGTTCATAAGGTGGCCAAGATTGATAAAAGATCAAAAATTGCTCATGATACTCTTAAGTGCAGTCTAGCCAATGTCTTAGGAAGCCTCAGCAAGCATCCTTGCCTGTATATTCTAGTCCTCTCAAAATGAATGCTAACATTGCACCTGCCTTCCTGACCACCGACTCAGTCTGCAGGTTAATCTTTATGGAATCCTTCCTGAAGACTCCCAAGTTCCTTTACACCTCTGGTTTCTGAATTTGAGAACAGTCTATGCTTTTGCAACACACACAAAATGCTGGAGGAAGTCAGCAGGTCAAGCAACATCTATGAAAAAGAGTAAGCAGCCAACGTTTCAGGCCCTTTGTCTCCGCCCACAGCGTCGACTGATTACTCTTTTCCATAGATGCTCTCGTCTCTCTTCTCATTAATTATGGACGTAATTAATGTCAGCACAGATTTGGGAGACCTCAGGGTCTTTTTTTGTGCTGTATGACACTATGACCAGTGGGTCTGGTTCATTACAGACAAACATCCTGTGGGAAAAGAAAGGCTCAGGGAATCATTCATCCAGAGTTGGCAGTCCCGCATCAGAGGCAGAATTTAAACCAACAGCAACCATTTTGTTTATCTGTTAAAGATACAACATTAGAATATAATCTTAATGTGTTTATATAAAAAGAAGCTCATTAAGTTATTCCCCAACACAGCTGGAGATCCAGAAAACAACTTTCATTTGAACAGGAATGGACTGCTGAAGGTGCTGAACGACCTGGACCGGGAAACAAACCCATTCTACACCATCATCATCAAGGCCTCTAGCAACCGGAACTGGAAACCTTCAAGACAGAGGAGTCAGGTTTTTGACCCCAGCAGTGACCTCACCCTCCAGGAGGTCCGAATCTTCCTGGGTGACATTAATGACCAGCCGCCGATATTCACCAAGTCTGAGTACACAGCTGGTAAGGCAGATCATTTTATTTTGGATGAATATAAAATTAGGGTAAGACTCAGAACAAGACAGGAGCAAAAGGGCATGTAAGCTGAATCATAAGGTTTTCTTTAGAAATAAGAGTTTCATTTTCAGAGCAATGGAGTTAAACAAAATAACACATTTATCGAGTTTTGTTTGATCATAATTGTATTAATGGCTGTAGATGAAGGAGACCCTTCACTAGGACCCTCAAAAGTTATTCTTAGCAAATAAGTTGAATATGCTGAGCCCTTTTTTGTAAGAAAATGGCCAAGGGAACCCAGATAATAATAAGTTCAATAAGAAGAAGGACCCCTGATCACTGATAAATCCAACAAGGAGCTCAGAAGAATCTCCTTTCCAAAGGGTGGTAAGAATGTGGAACTTCCAAGTTCAGAGGAGGATCCTAAACATATCCATAGTACCTAGAGAAGAGAGAAGAATGAAAGGATGTCCTGACAGAACTTTCTACATATGACTTTTCTTTATTTTCCTCCCTGCATGCTCCCCTAACAGTTAATAGATCAACTGTTTTATAAGTATATCAAGTTTTGGCACAAGCTCATATTTCCTGATATGATCAGGAACTTTACACAAACACACTCATTTGAGTTCTTGATGTTGATTTCAGAGATTTAACACTTTACATTTATCGGAAGGCAGTAAGTATTTGTAATTGTATTAATCCAGTTTCTTTGCTTTGGAGAATTGTTCTTCCTTGCATTCACTACAGAAGTGAAAGTCCTGTATTGAATGTATAAATGCCGTTTTCTTAGTCATCGGCTGAAAAGAGGATGTTCTCTTCAGCCATTTTGTCAAAGTGGTCAGTATTTTGTAATGATACTAGCTTAAGCAACGCAGCTGTTTGACAAATCTTCAATAGCATTGTATAAAAGATCATTTATTTTGTAATTATTTTTTGTCTCAACTGAATATAAATCATTATGGTTTATTGTGCATTTGTGAAGTGCTTGGGTATAAATTCACTATAGTGGTAGAAAACACTGTCAAAGTGATGATAATTTTGTTTTTATCTGGTAAATGTTCACCACAATTCCTTAACCAAGAAGTGAGCTTCAAACAGCAATCAAACTACCGTTTTCCCTCTCATCCTACACAAAAAGGTTACATGCTTACACCAGGTAAATACGAACAGTTAAATCAAAACACCTACATATTTTACTTTTCTGTTAATTAATTGGGAGTGAAATTAGCCACATCAGAATTTTCAATTAGCTGACTGTAGCTTGTGACTAACAAAAGCAAAATATTGCAAGAAATCTGAAGTAAAACAAAGTTTTGTAAAGGTCACTGAACATTGATCGGAAGAGGTAAGCTTGCAAGATAAAACAGGTTTTAAGATGCAGGGAAACAGAGGGAAAAGAAATAAGAATATGGGTGATTGAGTAGAAGGGAGGAGGAACTGAACGGCAAAGTTGTTGAGAATATATTCCAGATTTGAGCATTTGTCCAAGTACCTCTGGTCAATTATTGTGTATTTTAATTTCTCCCGGGCTTACATTACCTTGTATAATTAATATTTATTGTGTCGTTTAATTTCTCCACCCTCTGTCATATCACCAACTGTCCCTTCTCACCTCCTTTTCCTAATGAGATTATTAAGTTGGTTTCTGCTTGATCTGTTAAGCATTTGCCACAATGCTTACATGCGAAATGGCAGCAATAACTTCTCTTTTGAGAGAGGCTGAACCTACATGTCTGTTGGTTTGATTGATCTGTGAGGTAAGATAGGCATGTTTGGTCCTTACGATCCTTCTCATCGCCTAGGCCATCAATGGTATCTGATGTTGCTATTCGTGGATCTCCTTTCTGTGTGGATACTAATGGATCTATCTCCTGCCCATAGGTGTTGCGACTGATGCTAAAGTTGGCTCTGAACTGATCAGAGTAGAGGCATATGACGCTGATATTGGAAACAACAGCCTAGTCTTCTATCAGATTATTAATATCCGCTACATAAACCTGCAGCTCAATGATTCTGAAGATGTTGGGAATGTCTTCATCATAGGTAGGATTACAGGAGACATGTGCTTCAGTTTAGCTGTGAGTCTGTTGCTACAAAACCTTAACACTGGGCTCATGATGTTATGCTATAAACATTGTGATTTAATAAGTTGGTGTAAAATGCCATTCTCCACATTATAACAATTTTCCTCAATACCATTCATGTACAAAAAATTTCCAAATCATTTCACAGACCTCAAATAAAAGAACCAGGATGGAAATTTGACAACACAGATTGGGGCTTGTTTGCAAAGTGAGTAGACCTGGAGGAATATGTTGGTTCGGTCCAAGGATATATTAAGTTTTGCACAGAAAATGTAATAACACAAAAGACAATTAAGGTGTTTCCCAATCAAAAGCCGTGGATTAACAGCAATGTGAGGGCACTGCTCAGGGAGCGCGATGCAGCCTTCAGGTCAGGAGACAAGCAAGCCTACAGTGAAGCACGGGGGAATCTCCGCAGGGGCATCAGGGATGCAAAGCGCAAATACAAATTGCGCATTGAAAATCAGTTTGATAACAACAACCCCCCGCAGTATGTGGAAAAGCATCAAGGCACTGACAGACTACAAAACCAATAATCTGCTGCCAGATGATGACGCCACACTGCCTAATGTCCTAAACCAGTTCTTTGCCCGCTTTGATACTCAGAGGGAGGAGGCTGTTCCACTCATCAACCCACCTGACGATGGGTCCACCCAAGCAACATCAGGTGAGATCCACTCTGAGGAAAGTGAATGCGAGTAAGACAGCTGGCCCAGACGGAGTGCCCGGCCGGGTACTGAAAGCATGTGCTGACCAGCTTGCTGAGGTGTTTACAAGTATATTTAACGTCTCACTGTAACAAGCTGCTGTTCCAACATGCCTTAAAACCTCCACCATCATTCCAGTGCCCAAAAAATCAGCTGTGAAGTGCCTGAATGACTATCGCCCTGTAGCGCTGACACCCATAGCCATGAAGTGCTTTGAGAGACTTGTGCTCTCACACATTAAGGCTATAATCCCACCTGATCTGGACAAACACCAGTTTGCCTCCCGGGCAAACCGCTCCACAGAGGATGCAATCACAACAGCCCTCCATATTGCTCTGACTCACTTAGAGGAACCGAACACTTATGTGAGGATGTTATTTGTGGACTCCAGTTCTGCATTTAACACATTCGTCCCCCATAAACTGGTCAGCAAACTGAACACTCTTGGCCTTGGTTCCTCCCTGTGCTCATGCGTCATGGACTTTCTCACAGACTGACCACAGCAAGTCAGAGTTGTTAAGCACACCACCACCACCCTCATCTTAACAACAGGCTGTGTGCTGAGCCCTATGCTCTACACACTCTTCACACATGACTGCACCCCCATCTACACCTCCAACTCCATAATTAAGTTTGCGGATGATACCACAGTGGTTGGCCTGATCTCTGACGAGGATGAAACAGCCTGCAGGCTCGAGGTGGATCATCCAATGGAGTGGTGTAAGGACAACGACCTGGTCCTTAACACTTCTAAAACAAAAGGGATGATGATTGACTTCAGGAGATCAAAGGACAGAGTACATCCCCCCCCCCCCCATATACATGAAGAGGTAGTGGAAAGTGTGGAAAACCTAAAGTTCCTTGGAGTTATATTGTCAAAGCAGATGACATGGTCCACCAACACCTCGCTGCTTGTAAAAAAGGCACAACTCTTCTTCCTCAGAAAGCTGAAACAGGCCAAACTCCCACAAAAGCTGTTGCTTAACTTCTACAGAAGCACAATCGAAACCATCCTGACCAGCAGCGCCACAGTGTGTTATGTCAGCTGCACAGCTGCTGAGCGACAAGACCTGCATCGCGTGGTGAAGGCGGCCCAGCGAATCGTCAGGATGGAGCTCCCAGGACTGGACACCATCTACTCCAGCAGACTCAGGAGGAAAGCAATCAGCATAACCAGAGACACCACACACCCCGGCCACTCCCTGTCTGACCCGCTGCCGTCCAGCAAAAGGTTCAAGACATTAAAAACCAGAACAAATAGACTGAGGAGCAGCTTCTACCCCAGAGCTGTGGCCTCCATCACACCACTCCCACAGAACAATGACTGAAACTGTGAGCACACACAAGGACTCAAATACTTGCACTAACAGCACTTTGTGCATCACTGTGATATTCTGGTGCTGCTGCATCTTATTTTCTGCTACTTATCTATTTAATTCTGTTTTCTATTACTGTCTTGTTTTTATCTACCGCTTTGTTTGATTGCCTGAGAGCAAGCCAAATAGAGTTTCATTGTACCTGTGTATAATGACAATAAAGATCATTCAATTCAATTCAATAATAGAATGGGTGACCAGAGGACTGGTCAAAGAGGGGTTTAAGAGGAGACATTGAAAACCTTATCCATGTTTTCCTCAGACGTCTCATCCAGTACCAAAGGTAAAAAGAAATCTACTTCTTTGACCAGATTTCTAGTCTACTTGTCATCATCTCTATCCTAATATTTTTTATGAAGTGGCCAGGGATGTTTTACTGTTGAAAGGCATTGTATATAAAAAAAATTTTTACAGAACATAGAACAGTAAAGCTCAGTACAAGCCCTTCGGCCCAAAATGTTGTGCCAAACTTTTAACCTACTCCAGGATCAATCTTAACGCTTCCCTCCATTTTCTTTCATCTGTCTGCCTAACAGTCTCTTAAATGTCCTTCATGTATCAGCCTCAACCATCACCCCCAAGACCATGTTCCAGGTACCTCCCACTCTCTGGGTAATAAAAAACCTTCTTCTGACATCCCCACTGTACTCTCTTCCAATCATGGTAAAATTATGCCCTCTCATATTAGCCATTTCAGCCCTAGAAAAAAAGGCACTGGCTGTCCTCTCTGTCAGAACCACTTATCATCTTATACAATCTCGCTCCAAAGAGAGTCAGTAGATAACCTGATATACTATTTACTCTCTGAGCTTCACAGGAAGAAGGAATTTCATTGCACTCTCGTGTAGCTGACAATAAACTAATCTGAAGCTCCAAGCAAAACACAGAAAGCTGTGATTCAGATAGCTGCTGTTGGCAGACATCACACTCTGTCATGTTGACAGACCTGCTGATCTGAACCTATTTCACAGAAGATAGGACTACTTCTTCTTAAGCCCATCAGAAGCCACCGAAAGCAGCTCAACAGAGTCTACTGTCCTGGGACAGTCATTCAAGTCGTCCCCAGATGTAGCTCATCTTAAGATCCTTCCTCTTCTAGGAGGTCTTTGGAGCTTCTGTTGGCATTTCTGTAGCTCTGGGTTTTTAATGGGATGGGGTTGCTAACTTCATGCCCAACTCTCCTCCTTTCACAGCCGGGTATGGGACAGTCCATAGCAAAGTTAATGCATAGAACAACACAGTAGCAGAAACTGGACCTTCTCCCGCCTTTGATATTCTATTCAGGGTCAATCAGTAAGAAACAATAAGTGGCATTCCTTTAGTTGTAATGTTGTAAGAATTTAGGACATAGGAGGAGAGAGTTCAGTCCATCAGGTTCTTACTTGCCAACAGAGGGCTTGGTAATATTCCCTGATCCCACAGCCCTACCCATGGAGACCCAGTGGCCCTGTAGTTTACAGCACTTAAGTTGGATCCTATTTAAATATTCTAAACCTCTATCAGGCATTGAATACCAAACCCACCCATTAAATAAGGTGTATTTCAATTCCCAACTTATCCTTCTATCAGCCATTTTAAATTTACACAACTAACAGGAAAATGGAACATAGAATAGTACACCACGATCCTTTGACCCACGATGTTGTGCCGACCTATTAACATGCTACAAAATCAATCTAGCCCTTCTATCCACATAGCCCTTCATTTTTCTTTCATCTACTGTATGTGCCTGTCTAAGAGTCTCTTAAACATTCCTACCATAAATGTTCCAACCCCGTCAGTGCATTCCACGTAATCAGCACACTCTGTATTAAACAGAACCTACCTCTGAAATCCTCACCCATCAATATTCCCTCTAATTTGTAATGACCAGTGTGTGCAAAAATCTTGTGCTGTGCAATTTTTTTGCCCAGTAACAACATGTGCGCACTGAATTTTATATATAGCAGTATTCATTTTAACAGCTAGCAAAATGCCGTCAATAAGAACTTTGATCTCCTCTAGGTTTGATCGTTTTCGTTCTTGTCCATCTGCACTCACACAAAACACATGAAGCATGCCTGTAGCAGTTAATGAAGGATTTTCTTGCCAGAGCTTTTTAACATATGTCCATATGTGATTTGCTTGCTAAATGATGCTTTAAAAAGTCAGGTTTCCAAATATCACTCCATTTCTTCCCACTTGCAAATTCTCCAGCAACTTTAACATCACAGCAATAGACACAGGTAACACCAGTTTCTGTATTGTACATAAATATTTCTCGTAGATATATTCTCGGGTCATATTCTGCATGGAGGTCGGTGACCAGTGGTGTGCCTCAGGGATCAGTTTTAGGACCCTTACTCTTCGTGATTTTTATAAATGACCTGGATGAGGAAGTGGGTTAGTAAGTTTGCTGATGACACCAAGGTTGAAGGTGTTGTGGATAGTGTGGAGGGCTGTCAGAGATTACAGCGGGACATTGATAGGGATGCAAAACTGGGCTGAGAAATGGCAGATGGAGTTCAACCCAGAAAAGTGTGAAGTAGTTCATTTTGGTAGGTCAAATATGATGGCAGAATACAGTGTTAATAGTAAAACTCTTGGCAATGTGGAGGATCAGAGGGATCTTGTGGTCTGAGTCCATAGGACACTCAAAGCAGCTGCGCAGGTTGATTCTGTGGTTAAGAAGTTGTACGATGTATTGGCCTTCATCAATCGTGGAATCGAATTTAGGAGCCAAGAGGTAATGTTGCAGCTATATAGGACCCTGGTCAGACCCCACTATGAGTACTGTGCTCAATTCTGGTTGTCTCACTACAGGAAGGATGTGGAAGCCATAGAAAGGGTGCAGAGGAAATTTACAAGCATGTTGCCTGGATTGGGGACCATGCCTGATGAGAATAGGTTGAGTGAACTTGGCCTTTCCTCCTTGGAGCGACAGAGGATGAGAGGTGACCTGATAGAGGTGTATAAGATGATGAGAGGCATTGATCGTGTGGATAGTCAGAGGCTTTTTCCCAGGGCTGAAATGGTTGCCACAAAAGGACACAGGTTTAAATGCTTTAGAGAAGGTACAGAGGTGATGTCAGGGGGAAGTTTTTTACACAGAAAGTGGTGAGTGCATGGAATGGGCTGCTGGCAATGGTGGTGGAGGCAGATACGAAAGGGTCTTTTAAGAGACTTTTGGATAGGTACATGGAGCTTAGAAAAATAGAGGGCTATGGGTAAACCTAGTAATTTCTAAGGTAGGGACGTGTTTGGCACAACTTTGTGAGCCGAAAGGCCTCTATTGTGCTGTAGGTTTTCTATGTTTCTATGCACGTTCCTGACCTCGTGAGCTTTCAGTGTAGTAGTTTCTACTGTTTCATTAAGCCATTCCACTTTAAATGAACTAGCAGTTCTTTTGCGCTTCACTAAATAAATCAATAATTTATTCAATAAAAACAGTATAAATAAGCTAGTTCTAAAATCTGCAGACAAATCATCACAAACTCCACATTGTCAACAACATCCGTATCAGAAACCAGAAAAGGAAATCAGATTGTGTACGATTGTGAAATCTGCTTAACATGTCAACGAGGTTGAGGGTGACAACCTTTTGTGTGCATTTTAACTTCCTTTGTGTGCTAGTAGCAAAAGATGTGGGCATGTGCACACACTCACCTTAGAGGGAACATTGCCTTTAGACTTTCCTCCAATCTCCTTAAAATTATGCCCCTCATATTAGCCATTTCCACCCTGGGAAGAAAGTCTCTGTCTATTCTATCTGTGCCTCTTATTATCTTGTAAAAATCTGTTCAGTCATCTCTCATTCTCCTTCGCTCCAAAAAAAAAAGACTCCAGCTCACTCAACTTATCCTCATACGACAGGCTAAAAATCCAGGCAGCATCATGGTAAATCTTCACTGTGCCCCATCTAAAGTTACCACATCCTTCCTATAACTCAACAGAATACTCCAAGTGTGGTCTAAGCAGAGTTTTATAGAGCTGCAATATCACCTTGCAGCTCTCAAACTCAGTACCTTGACTAATGAATGTCAACACTACCCTTCTTAAGCACCCTTTCAACCTGCACAGCAACTTTGAGAGATCTATGGACATGGACCCCCAGATCCCTTTGTTCCTCTGCACTGCTAAGAGTCCTGCTATTGACCCTGTACTCTGTCTTCAAGTTCAGTCTTCTAAAGTGTATCAAATTCACACTTTTCTGGATTGAACTCTTCCTGCCACTTTGCAGCCCAACTCTGCATCCTATTCTGGGGGGATATGAAGAATAAGCTCCTTGTTTGCATCCTGTCTTTGTCTCTCCTATCCTCTAACCTGGTGACTAGAGACCTTGTTGCTGAAGGACCCTGCATATTAAAAGTATTATCCCTGGAATCATTTGCAGGGGAACATGATGGCATCGTGAGGACCTTCGACCTCTTCACAGCCTACAGCCCCGGGTATTTCCTAGTGGACATCATGGCGTCAGACCTGGCTGGACACAATGATACGTCAGTGATCGGGATTTACATTCTGAGGGACGACCAGCGAGTCAAGATTGTTATCAATGAGATTCCCGAGAGAGTGCGGGAGTTTGGCGAGCAATTCATTAAATTACTTTCTAACATCACTGGAGCCATAGTCAACACGGACGATGTGCAGGTAATTATTTTACTCCTGATTGATTATTCAAGAGTGCAGGTCAAACCAGAACGAAGAGTGGAGCATGTATCATTCAATAGCATCACATTCATATCTCATAGTGAGGCCAGACTTCAGTGTGTACAGTTGTGTAGTGGCTGTAAGAAATATAAACATGGAAGATCTACGACCCTTCATGCTAACTCCATCAAAACTGCTCCTAAAACATTAAAAACCCTTCCCCACTCCCACCCCAATCCACGTATCCTTCAAGTACCCTGTGCCCCCCAAAATCTACCCAATCCTAATGTTCAATGCCCCATTGATCGGGGACAGTTATATTAAGGGTGGACAAGGACATTTACAGGGTGACAGGCCCTATAAACCAAGTCATGAATCAAGTCCAATCCAGTCAACTGGATTGTATAAGAGTGCCTGGCAGGGATAGAGCTGTGCAAGGGAAGAGTTGGTCTTCTAGCTCTGCTGCAGTGTTTGGAGTTGATGAGTATACCCCGTGGTATTTCTCCATCAATGACTGCTATGTTCTTGCATTTAGTTTCACGTTGACCTGAAGGGCCGGGTGAATTTTGCCCAGACGGATGTTCTGATCCATGTGGTGCACAGGGAAACCAACCGGATCTTGGATGTGGAGAGGTGAGTCAGCAGTGACACTTTGACCTTTTCTACTGCTGTAAAATATCAGAACAGGTTCTAATCCTCTCAGGCCGCTTAACACACCCAACTTTATGGAATTTCTGTGTGTACCACCAAGATAGTTGCCTCTCAAGGATGAAGGATCAACTTTATTCACCATATAAACTTACGTGTATTAGAAAGTTGCTCCAGTCTGTTGGCACTACACGCAACAAAAACAACCTTCAACAATTATAAAGAATAAAGAATTATATAAAAATAAAGTTAGAGGTTGAAGTATGGATAGGGAATAAAATGTGCATAAATTTATAAATACCAGCATGTATTTATAATGTAAATAGCACTATAAAAACTGGTTTATAGTGTTTACAGTGCAGTGATGAGGGTAATAGACAGAGGATGTTGGAGGGTGTGTTTGCTAACCAGAGCTGTTGATCAGATTTACCGCCAGGGGGAAGAAATTTTTAAGATGGTGTTAAGTTTTTGTTTTAATAGCCCTATAGCATATTCCAGAAGGGATCTTTTGGAAAAGGCAGTTTGCAGGGTGGGCAGTGTCCACAATGATATGTAGAGTTTGAATAAATTTCCATATTTCTTTTTGACAAGAGTGAGACTTTCAGTCCATTGAGTCTATGCTAGCTCATAGAGCAATGCTATTTCTTCACTAGTTTTCCCTGTAATCTATTCTTCTATCTCCATCAGTTCTATTACTCAGCTGCACTAGGAGCAATGAACAGTGAAGTGGGTCAGTTGAAGGGAAGTATGCTTTTGGACGGCAGAAATTGCCACAGATTGGAAAGGGCTTAAACCTCTGCCAAACTTTATCCGGACTGAAAACAGATTGTGACACACAAGAGAGACAGCAGATACAGGAATCTGAAGAAAAAGGAAACTGCTGAAGGAACTCATCAAGTTGAGCAGCATCTGTAAAGGACTGATTTCAGCCAAAGATGTCAAACATCCTTTTGCTTCTACAGATGCTGCCTGACCAGCTGAATTCCTCTAATATTCTGTATGTCTCTCCAGGTTTCAGCATCTGAGGCCACAAACCAGGCACGCCCAGGATCCTCTTCAGTTTGCGTATAAGGAGAAGGTGGGAGTGGAGGATGCTATCACGTATTTGCTGCACAAATCACTCTCTCACCTAGAGGGGGTCAGTTGTGCTGTGAGGATTACATTCCTTGACTTCTCTAGTGCCTTTAACACCATCCAGCCCAAGATCTTAAGGCACAAACTAACGGAGATGGGAGTAGACTCTCACATGGTGGATTGGATAGTGGACTACTTGACAGATAGACCTCAGTATGTGCGGTTGGGAGACTGTAGGTCTGACACGGTGGTCAGCAGCACAGGGGCGCCACAGGGAACCGTACTCTCTCCGGTCCTGTTCACCCTGTACACATCAGACTTCCAATATAACTCGGAGTCCTGCCATGTGCAGAAGTTCGCTGATGACATGGCCATAGTGGGGTGTGTCAGGAATGGACAGGAGGAGGAGTATAGGAAACTGATACAGGACTTTGTGATATGGTGCAACTCAAACTACCTGCGTCTGAATATCACCAAGACCAAGGAGATGATGGTGGACTTTAGGAGATCTAGGCCTCATATGGAGCCAGTGATCATTAATGGAGAATGTGTGGAGCAGGTTAAGACCTACAAGTATCTGGGAGTACAGTTAGACGAGAAGCTAGACTGGACTGCCAACACAGATGCCTTGTGCAGGAAGGCACAGAGTCGACAGTACTTCCTAAGAAGGTTGGCGTCATTCAATGTCTGTAGTGAGATGCTGAACATGTTCTATAGGTCAGTTGTGGAGAGCGCCCTCTTCTTTGTGGTGGCGTGTTGGGGAGGAAGCATTAAGAAGAGAGACGCCTCACGTCTTAATAAGCTGGTAAGGAAGGCGGGCTCTGTCGTGGGCAAAGTACTGGAGGGTTTAACATCGGTAGCTGAGCGAAGGGCGCTGAGTAGGCTATGGTCAATTATGGATAACTCTGAACATCCTCTACATAGCACCATCCAGAGACAGAGAAGCAGTTTCAGCGACAGGTTACTATCGATGCAATGCTCCTCAGACAGGATGAAGAGGTCAATACTCCCCAATGCCATTAGGCTTTACAATTCTACCGCCAGGACTTAAGAACTTTTTAAAAGCTATTATTAATGCTTTTTGAGATAGTGATTTAGATGCATATCATATTTTTTACTGAGTTAAGTATTGTATGTAATTAGTTTTGCTACAACAAGTGTATGGGACATTGGAAAAAAAAGTTGAATTTCCCCATGGGGATGAATAAAGTATCTATCTATCTATCTATCTATCTATCTATCTATCTATCTATCATCTGCAGCCTCTTTTGTCCAATCAGTGCGACTTGCTGAAAAGTGTTTAAATTTCACAGGTTTAGTAAAAATTCTAAATAGTAGTCATTATAACATCAGGAACAGAAAATGGTAGTGTGAGGGAAGTGATACTGGCAGTGTGTCCTGTCTGGGAAGATGGTGTGTTTTAAAACTAAATATTCTGCCTTTTAGAAATTATTCAGATAGAGGATTTAAATGTCCTGGATATTTGGACTAAAAGTATACCAGTTTGTTCCCAAAGTAATGGATTAAAGTTGATTGGAGTCCAATGAATTGCATGTTAAAAATAAAACTAAAAATGTGAAATGGCATTAGTAAAGGGAGGTTTCATTCAAAATATGGAAAAGGGTAAAAGATTTAGAACAAAACAAAGTTATTTGATGGCATGAACATTGACTTCTCTAACTTCCATTAATGCCCCTCCTCCCCTTCTTACCCCATCCCTGATATATTTAGTTTTTCCCCCTCCTTTTTTTTCCTCTTTCTGCCCACCACTCTGCCTGTTCTCCATCTCCCTCTGTTGCTCCCCTCCCCCTTTCTTTCTCCCTAGGTCTCCTGTCCCATGATCCTTTCCCTTCTCCAGCTCTGTATCCCTTTTGCCAATCATCTTTCTGGCTCTCAGCTTCACCCCACCCCCTCTGGTCTTCTATCATTTTGCATTTCCCCCTTCCCCTCCTACTTTCAAATCTCTTACTATCTTTCCTTTCAGTTAGTCCTGATGAAGGGTCTTGGCCCAAAACGTCGACAGTGCTTCTCCCTGTAAATGCTGCCTGGCCTGCTGCGTTCCACCAGCATTTTGTGTGTGTTGCTTGAATTTGCAGCATCTGCAGATTTCCTTGTGTTTGCTTATTTGAAAAGTGTCTTAATTGCTTAAAACCTCTATAGTAGATATCCATTAGGGGACAGACACCATCCACTAAGAAAGGAAGTTGGATCAACTTGTATTTTAAAAATCTTTCCAAGATACAGAAGTCTCCCAAAGTCCTTTTAAGAGCATCACAAAGTTGATTGCCAGTCCAGTAACTTCCTTGTAGGTAAATGTCTATTATTCTTCACTGTTTATTCCCTGGGGTAAGAATTTTTTTTTCATCTTCATCTGAATGGACAATTGAGTAATCAGAAACCATGCTGCCTACTTCAGTAAATTTCCTCTCAGATTCTTGTCTGTTTCAATGAGATCACTTCTCATTCTTCTAGTATATGGAGCTGAAGTTAAAAGAACCCTTAGGAGATCACGATATGATAGAATTCACCCTGCAGTTTGAGAGGGGGAAAATAAAGTCAGATGTATCAGTATTACAGTGGAGTAAAGGGAATGAAGAGGAGCTGGCCAAAGTTTACTGGAAGGAGACACTAGCAGGGATGATGGCAAAACAGCAATGGCTAGAGTTTCTGGAGCAATGCAGAAAATTCAGGACAGACACATCCCAAAGAGGTTACGTATTTTAAAGGGAGGAGAAGCAATTGCTGACAAGGGAAGTCAAAGACAGCATAAAAGGAAAGGAGAGGACATATAATATTGCAAAAGTTTGTAGTAAGTTAGAGCATTGGGAACATTTTTAAAACCAACAGAAAGCAACCAAAAAAGCCATCAGGAGAGAAAAGATGAAATATGAAGGAAAGCAAGCCAATAAAATAAAAGAAGATACAAAATTTTTAAGTTATGCGTACAGTATAAAGAGTAAAAGAAAGGTAGGAGTGGATATTAGCCTGGTGGAAAATTATGCTGGAGAGATAGCAACAGGGGAACAAAGAAATGGCTGACAAACCTGAGGAAGACACTAGCAATATGTCACAAAATCGAGAGTGCCAGAAGGCATAAATGGGTGCAGTTGCTATTGCTAAGGAGAAGGTGCTTGGGAAGCTGAAAGGTTTGAAGAGGCTAAGTCACCTGGACTAGATGGACTACACCTCAGTCTGAAAGAAGTGGCTGAAGATATTGTGGAGGTATTAGTAATAATCTTTCAAGAATCACTAGATTCTGGAATGATTCTGTAGGACTGGAAAGTTAAAAATGTCACTCCACGCTTTCGGAAGGGAGGGAGGCAGAAGGAAAAAAATTATAGGCCAATTAGCCTGACTTCAGTGGTTGGGAAGATGTTGGAATCCATTACTAAGAATGAGGTTTTGGAATACTTTGTGGCACATGACAAAACAGGCCAAAGTCAACATGGTTTCCTTAACAGAAAATCTTTCCTGACAGTCCTGCCCGAAACGTCAACTGGATTTTTTCCATAGTTGATGCCTGGCCTGCTGAGTTCCTCCAGCATTTTGTGTGTGTTGCTCAGATTTCCACCATCTACAGATTGTCTCTTGTTTGTGCCTAAACATGAGTTTTCTGGTTGGACATAAATAGTTCGGATACAGTGATCTGGCTAGTATTGATTTATCCCAGGAATTCTGAAGCTGCTTTGTTTAAGATGCTTTGCTGTGGTAAAGATACTGTGCTTTAAAAAAAAACAAACAATGGAGCATATCAGACTGGGAATCAAGTCAGGTGTATGTTTACTGTGGGTGGTTAAGCGATGCCCCACAAATGTCTGAGTGCTCGACCACAAAATAATTGAAAACGCTGTACCGCAATGATTTACAAAAAGAAGTTTCTAATCTTGCACCACAAAGTTAGCTCAAGGAAATATCAAATACTTGACAATCAGGATTTACTCAAACAAATTATTAATGTTGCACCACAAGGAAACTGTGAACGCTAAGTGCAAGAAACTCTGCAGTTGCTGGAAATCCAAAGCTACACAGACAGAATGTTGGAGGTATTCAAGTCAGGCTGCATCCATAAAAACAAACAGTGAACGTGTTGGACCAAGGCTCTTCTTCAGGACCGGAAGGGAAGGGGGGAGATACCAGAATAAAGTAGGGGGAGGGGAAGGAGGATAGCTAGAAAGTGATTGGTGAAGCCAGGCAGGTGGGAAAGGCAGAGGTTTGGAGATGAGGAAATCTGACAGGAGAAGCGAGTGGAACACAGGAGAAAGTGAAAGTAGAGGAGCACCAGTGGGAGTTGATAGGCAGATGAGAAGAGGTAAGAGGCCAGAATGGGGAATAGAAGACGAGAAGGGAGAGAGAGAGGGAGAGAAAAGTTTTTTTTTAAACCAGAGGAGAATGTTTGTCTTTTATTATTGTCCAATTTTACTCAACCTATATTCTTCTCTTGCAGGGTAATACAAATGATTGATGAAAATAAAGAACAATTAAGGAATCTGTTCCGTAATTACAATGTCCTCGATGTCCAGCCAGCTGTAACCATCAGGGTGGCTAATGATATGACATCCTTGCAGGTATTTTTCAATTGGGTGTCTTAGTGTTAACACAGGTAATAAGCTTTATTCTCATATCTAATGTGGTTTGGAAAGCATGGTGGATAAAATCTTTGCATTACTCGAATTTTTGGAGTTTAACCAATGGCAACTGAAAATGCACTATGGAAGACCTACCTCACAAAGTTCTTCAAAATCAGTAAACTTTATATTGGTAATATCCAGTCATCTGTAATGTCAGCCACACATTTTATTTCAAGAGTACAGTTTTCAAAATGTGGACTTTGCAGTGAGACTTCTGACCAAATTCTTGCGCAAATTATAATGATTTGCTGGTCAGAGACATAACAAGATAACTCACTGGAAAACCCCAAAATTATATCAACTAGTAATTATGGTGATAATGGATAGCATGTTAAAGTATAATTACAGTATTTACTGATTCAATTTAACCTCATTACAGAAGCAGAAAGCTAATGTATTCCCCTGTATTTTCATAACTTAAAAGACCACATAAAACAGACTCCAAATGACTCATAAACCTGAAGAAAATCCACAGCCTCATTATTACCAGTGATTTGTTGATTGGCACATAGGCTGCATGACAGAATTCAAGGATGGTCTGAAAGCCTCTTTGGAAAGTTGCCTCATTCCCATTGGCCACTGAGAATCTCTGACTCACAACCGCTCAAGATGGAAGAAGAGCATTCAGAATTGTATTGAGAATTTAGAGCCCCTGGACAGAGATGTCCAGTGTAAATGATAGGAGTCCACTACCTCACAACCAATTTCCACCTAATTACTCTCCATCCGTGGATCATAATCTAACCTAATACAACACAGAACACAGAATAGTACAGCACATTACAGGCCCTTCGGCCCACAATATTGTGCCGACCCTCAAACCCTGCCTCCCATATAACCCCCCACCTTAAATTCCTCCATATACCTGTCTAGTAGTCTCTTAAACTTCACTAGTGTATCTGCCTCCACCACTGACTCAGGCAGTGCATTCCACGCACCAACCGCTCTCTGAGTGAAAAACCTTCAAAAGCTCTAATATCCCCCTTGAACTTCCCACCCCTTACCTTAAAGCCATGTCCTCTTGTACTGAGCAGTGGTGCCCTGGGGAAGAGGCGCTGGCTGTCCACTCTGTCTGTTCCTCTTAATATCTTGTACACCTCTATCATGTCTCCTCTCATCCTCCTTCTCTCCAAAGAGTAAAGCCCTAGCTCCCTTATTCTCTGGTCATAATCTATACTCTCTAAACCAGGCAGCATCCTGGTAAATCTCCTCTGTACCCTTTCCAATGCTTCCACATCCTTCCTATAGTGAGGCGACCAGAACTGGACACAGTACTCCAAGTGTGACCTAATTAGAGTTTTATAGAGCTGCATCATTACATTGCGTCTCTTAAACTCTATCCCTCGACTTATGAAAGCTAACACCCCATAAGCTTTCTTAACTACCCTATCTACCTGTGAGGCAACTTTCAGGGATCTGTGGACATGTACCCCCAGATCCCTCTGCTCCTCCACACTACCAAGTATCCTGCCATTTGCTTTGTACTCTGCCTTGGAGTTTGTCCTTTAAAGTGTACCACTTCACACTTCTCCCGGCTGAACTCATCTGCCACTTCTCAGCCCACTTCTGCATCCTATCAATGTCTCTCTGCAATCTTCGACAATCCTCTACACTATCTACACCACCACCAACATTTGTGTCGTCTGCAAACTTGCCAACCCACCCTTCTACCCCCACCTCCAGGTCATTAATAAAAATCACAATAAGTAGGGGTCACAGAACAGATCCTTGTGGACACCACTAGTCACAATCCTCCAATCTGAATGTATTCCCTCTACCACGACCCTCTGCCTTCTGCAGGCAAGCCAATTCTGAATCCACCTGGCCAAACTTCCCTGGATCCCATGCCTTCTGACTTTCTGAATAAGCCTTATGGCATGAGCTTTAGATTCTCTATCTTCTGGTAACTTATCGCCCCTCCCTCTCTCCTTTTCCATTCCCCTCTCACCCCTTCGCTTCTTCTCACCTGCCCATTACCTCCCTCTGGTTCTCTTTCTTCCATGGCCACTGTTGTCTTTTATCAGATTCCTTCTTCAGCCTTTACATCTTCCACCTATCACCTCCCAACTACTCACTTCATCCACCCCTCCAACCACCGATCTACATTCCCCCTCACCTATCACCTGCCGGCTTATACTCCTTGGCTGTTGCACCCTTCCCTTTGGTCCTGATTAAAGGTCTTGTCCCAAAATATCGACTGTTCATTCCCCTCTGTAGATGGTGTTTGGCTTGTCGAGTTCCTCCAGTATTTTGTGTGTGTCCCACATTGGCCTTACCACAGAACCCAACAAACCAGAGTGAAAGCAGCTCAGTTACTTTCACCCTCCTCGCCCTCAGATACAAGACTGGGTACTAGATATCTTCCATTGAACAAGCAGAGAGACTGCATTGATTACAGCTCAGAAGCACACTGGCAGACATCATGTTTGGTGTCAGAGCCACTCAGCAAACAAATAAGCCCTGCTGACAATTCTGTGTATCTGATTAACCTGCATTTGTGCTGCCACAGATGGTGCAGCCGATACTGGAAGTATTCCTGGAAATTTCATCACATGCCCTCCTCCTCCTCCAACATTGGTTGCCTCTCATGTCCATCTGCTTGTCACTGGGATAGGAAAATGGCCCTTAAATCAAATGGATAATTATCGGCCATCTCTTACAGGGACTTTCTATATTTATTAAATATTCAAAAAAAACTTGATTTTAATAAGCCTTGCGAGCTTTCTCCCTGGTTAATGCAGCCGGCAGTGTTGCTGATGTTTGATCTTTTATTCCAAGAGACTCCGCTGAATAACAAATGATTAGTGTGTCCTCACAATGACAAATATGGACGTCTGTAATAACAGAAAATGTTAGAGGTACACGGCAATTGGGTTACCAGGTTAGATGTGGAAGCAGGCAGTTTTAGGTGGAATTTGAGGCTTTTTACATATTCACACGAAAATGAAAGAGGAATGAAAGGATATGGATGATACAGAGGAGGCGACATTTAGTGTTAATTAGCATTAAGTGCAGCACTGCATTGTGGGCTGAATGGCTTGGCCAGTCCATGTTCTCTGTTCTGTTATGATGCCAGTGAAGATGTTTTACATCTGTAGTCTCAGCATTAATGAATGACCCTTTTTGAGATGCAGATAAGGAATGGCTTTTATTTCTCAGAGCTATGAATCTGTACCAGATGTGAATACTAAGGTTTTAAAGGCAGAGATTCCACTTTTATGTGATAAACAAATCAAGTGTTATGGGGATGAAGCAGGAAACTTTAGTGGGAACCAAAAACATTAATTATGGTCAAGGAGCCTACCTCTCCAGTATTTCTGATGCTCTTAGCTTTTACAGCCACATTTGAATTAGCTAATCGTGGATGAATTTAAGAGCAAGCTAAATGGAGAAAGAAACACAAATTTGAGCTGAAACTGAAAGATGAAGTAGACACTAAAGTATTGCATTTCGATACTACATATTTTTATAGCATTATGACATCCAGTGCCTTTGTGTCCAGTCACTTTATTACATGGAATTATGTAGTAACCAATCACATGAGGCTCAAATAAGAGGGATCGAGAAGGCCACAAATGGTATTCTAGCTTCCAAGAACTTTCTGGCAAGTTTTGACAATTGGATAGTTTCAGCAAATTGGTATCTTCATCCTCTGGCAGAAAATAACTAAATTTAAAATCTCTCTATTTTACTCAGTAGTCATAGAGCAAGGCAGCATGAATACAGGACCCTCAGCCCGATCAATCCTTGCCGATCATGGCACCCACCCAGCTCGTCCCAATTTCCTGTGTTCAGCCCATATCCCTTTAAAATCTTAGTGCCCATCCTAGTGATTCTTAAATAATACAACTGTATCTGCCTCAATCACTCTTCAGGCTGCTCATTCCATATATTCACTACTATCTGTGTGAAAAGATTGCCCCTCAATCCCCTTTTAAATCTTAACCCCCTTCACCCTAACACTATGCCCTCTAGTTTTGAATTTTCATCTGTGCCTTTCATAATTGTTAACGTTTCTATAAGGTCACCCCTTATTCTCCTGTGTTACAAGGAAGAAAGACCTTAGTCTGGCTGACTTCTCGGGCACTCTCGTCCTCACATTTCTGCACTCTTTCCAGTTCAGCCACATCTTTCCTATAACAGGGTGATGGAAACTGTACATAGTACTCCAAGTGTGGCCTCATCATCAACTTGTAAAACAGCAACTTAATGCCCCAAATCCTGATACTCAATGCCCTGCTGATGGTCTTCTGGACTGATGGCCAATGTATGGAACGCCTTTCTAACCACCCATCCATCTGTGATGCCACTTTCAATAAACTATGTGTTTGTACTCAGCGGCCACTCCTCGGCCCACTTCCCCAACTGTAATCTACGGTAACCTCCTTTACTATCAACACCTCCAAAGCTAATGAAATCTGCAAACCTGCTGAGGAAATGCAGACAGCTAAAAACATAAATCTTGCTAATGAAAATTAGCTGAGTCTTTTGCTGTCCTGAAAGTCACTTAAAACAATACCGATTGTTGACAGATCCTAGCAATCACTTGTCTACAGTGAGTCAAATGATTATTGTATTAATGCATTATAAAAGTGATGTAGTTTCAAAAAAACAGTACATTGGCTGGGGCTTTTGAAGTTCTATGCAATCCTTTTCTTTTGCAGATGGCAATAATTATTCTTGCAGTGTTGCTGTTCTTGGCTACCATGCTGTTCATCTTCATGAACTGGTATTACAGAACTGTGTAAGTACCCTGGTTTATGTTTATATTGAATAAGATCGCAAAGATAATCAATTAAATGCACTGTACGAAGTAGTCACGTACCTGATGCCAAATGTTTAAGGTATGGTGGCATTTCTACAGAGTTCTGCCACTTGTGGATAGGCTTTTCATGCCTATCCCCCCGTTTAAAGTTCAAAGTAAATTTTATTATCAAAGTACACATACGTCACCACATACAACCCTTAGATTAATTTTCTTATGGGCATACTCAGAAAATCTATAGAACAGTAGCTATAACAGGATCAACAAATTGTGCAAATGCAAGTATAAATAGATGGTGATAAATAACAAAACCATGAGATAATGAGGTAAATAGTCATTAAAAAGTGAGATCATTGGTTGTGGGAACAATTTAATGATTTCAAAGCTGAGTGTAGTTATCCCCTTTTATTCAAGAGCCTGATGGTTGAAGGGTAGTAACTGTTCTTGAACCTGGTGGTGTGAGGCCTGATGCTCTTGTACTTTCTCTCTGGTGGCAGCAGCGAGAAGAGAGCATGACCTGGGTGCTGGGGATCCCAGATGATGGAAGCTGCTTTCCTATGACAGTGTTTCACATAGATGTGTTCAATGGTTGAGAGGGATTTACCTGTGATGTATTGGGCTGAATCCACTTTTTGAAGGACTGTCCGTTCAAAGGCATTGGTGTTTCCAAACCAGGCTGTGATACAGCTAGTCAATATACTCTCCACGACACGTCTACAGAAAGTTGTCAAAGTTTTAGATGTCATGCCGAATCTCCTCAAACTCCTAAGGAAGTAGAGGGCGTGCCGTGCTTTCTTTGCAATTACACTTTGATGCACCATCAATAACTCTCCGAGACATGAGGCGAGATATAGGCTTTTATTGACTGGAAGAAAGAACAAGCAACAAGCAGCAATTGACCACCATGCTACATCCTGGAAACTGAGGGCAGGGCTCAGGCGCCAATCGCCTTTATACCGGGGTCTGTGAGAGGAGCCACAGGAGCAGTCAGCGGGGGGCGTGTCCAGACAGGTATATGTAGTTCACCACACACTTACCTGCTGGGCCCAAGACAAAGCCTCTGAAATAGTAACATCCAGGAGTTTAAAGTTGCTGACCCTCTCCACCTCTGATCCTCCAGTGAGGACTGGCTCATGGACCTCTGGTTTCCCTCTCCTGAGGTCTATGATCAGTTCCTTGGCCTTGCTGACATTGAGTGAGAGGTTATTATGATGACACCACTCAGCCAGATTTTCATACTCTCACCAGTATACTGATTCATCACCACCTTTGATTCAGCCCACAATAGTGGTGTCATCAGCAAACTCGAATATGGTATTGGAGAGCAGGCAGATCACAATCTCACTGCAGAGTTGTGTATTAAAGTGTAAGGATTCAGATTCAAATTTATCATATGTACTGTACATTGAAACATACAGCAGTAACAACCAACATGCCTCGGGATATGCTGGGGACACCCCACAAGTGTCGCCACATGTTCCAGCAGCAAGGTAACATGTCCACAATGTTCAGGAGAACACAGACAACATCAACAACAAACCAACAGCAAGGAATGGGACCAGCTCCTCACACCGATTCTGTCATTCATTTAGATCTTGATTGACTTTTGTTTAGTGCCACCTCCCTGCATTAATCCCATAAGCCTTGGTTTCACTGACTGGAATATTTCAAACTCTATCCATCTGAAAATAATCAGCAACTCAGCCTCTACAGCCTTTTTTGATAGAGAAGTTCAAAGATCAACTAACATCTGGGAGAAGAAATCTCTCTTAACTGCAGTCCTTATTAGATAATCCCTTATTCTTGAGACTGAGACTCCTGGTTTTGACACCTCATCTAGGGCAAAATCAATTTCTTAGCTCCACAGTCAAGTCCCATTTTTAAAAAAAAGGTAGCATCCAACCTAATGGCATGAACATCGATTTCTCCAATTTCTGGTAACTTTTTCACCCTCCCCCTTCCCTCTTCATTTCCCCACTTTGGCCTTTTATATCTTCTCTTCATCTGCCTGTCACCTCCCCCGGTTCCCTTTCTCTCATGATCCACACTTCTCTCCTATCAGATTCCTTCTTCTCCGGCCCTTTGCCTTTTCCACTTATCTCCACCCAGCTTCTTACTTCATTCCCCCTCCCCCACCCACCTGGCTCCATCTATCACCTTCGAGCTTCTCCTCCATCCCCTCCCCCCATCTTTCCAATCCTGAGGAAGGGTCTTGGTCAGAAACATCATCTGGTTTTTTTTTTCATTTCCATCGACTCCGCCTGCCTTGCTGAGTTCCTCCAGCATTTTGTGTGATGCCCTATAAAAATTTGTGTGTTTCAACGTGATGACCTCTCATTCTTCTAAACACAAGAGAGTAATGTTCCAGATGTAGTCTTACCAAGGCTCTATATAATTGGAGCAGGACATCTCTTCTCACGTACTCTAATCCTCTGGCAATGAGGGCCACCATACTGTTTGCCTGCCTAGTTTTCTTGCTGTACCTGTATATTGATTTACCATACATCCATTCAAGTCCTGAACATGAGCTTTCAATATTGCATTATTTTAAAATGTTTCGCCTGTCTACTTTTTCCATCAAGTGGATGATTTCGTCTTTTGTTAACCATCCATTTACTCAGCCTCCCTGAAGTGTCTTCACAGCCCACACTGCCATCTAGCTTTGTAACTTAAAAGACGGAAAGCTTCTTGATGCTGCCAGTTAAGCGCCTGCACTTACAGACTCACTTTCAGGGACTCTACAGCTTATGTTCTTGGTATTTTTTTTATTTGCACATAGGTTGTCATCCTTTGTTCATGTATAGATTTTCATAAATTCTATTGTATTTTATTTTCCTGCAAATGCCCTAAAGAAAATTAATCTCATGATAGTATATAGTGATGTATACGTCCTTTGATAATAAATGTACTTTGACTTCAAATAATGAATCTCCTGTTCTAAGTTCTGCTGGTCCTCAGATCTTGTCTTGCAGAATAGATAGAGAGAGGAAGAATTTGAAATCACAATCAGCCTGAAGGAGATATATAGCATTTGGGGCCAGAACCTCCTTGGATCTCCCTGGTATACACTCAGCGGCCACTTCAGTAGGTACAGCTGTACACCTGCTCGTTAATCAGCCAATCATATGACAGCAACTAAATGCATCTAGACATGGTCAAGAGCATCAGTTGTTGTTCAGAACAAACATCAGAATGGGGAAGAAATGTGATCTAAGTGACTTTGACTATTAGTGCCAGACTTTCAGTATCTCAGTATTTCAGAGTATCTCAGAAACTGTTGATTTCTTGGGATTTTCATGCACAACAGTCTGAAACAAAAAAAAACATACAATGAGCAGTAGTTCTGTGGGAGAAAATGCCTTGTTAATGAGAGAGATCAGAGAATGACCGGACTGGTTCAAGCTGACAGGAAGGCAACGGAAACTCAAATAACCACGCATTATTACAGTGGTCTGCAGAAGAGCATCTCCGAACACACAGCACATCAAACCTTGAAGTGGTTGGGCTACAGCAGCAGAAGACCACAAACATCACAAAGTGGCCACTGAGTATATGTTGTGCCTTCAAAATGAGTTAACAAAAATATGCATCCAGGTCCAAGTAGTGAATGTATCATTTTGTTCATTGCCAACAGGCACAAAAGGAAGTTGAAAGCCATTGTAGCAGGTTCCACTGGTAAGTAATGCACAAGGTGAGTTATTAAAAACACATTATATTAGACCAGCTTAGCCAATTCCAGTTCGAGTCAAAGGGTTCATGTTCCATTATGGATTGAGCATGTAAACCAGTTTAACCCTAAAGTGGTTTTCTAAAGGTGTGCTGCATGATCGAACTCGTGGCCTTGGCATTGGTTGTTCATTCAATAACCTGATAGTTTCTCTCTCAGATGCAAAAGATCAAATGCTCCGTTTATTGAACACTAGCTTTCCCAGTAGATTGGGTAATGTTTCTCACCAGAATGGCCTCATATTGTAGTCTCATTGGGACTTTGCTCTATGCATATTTTCCTATGGTGACTACAACATTCCACTTACTGTGAAGTGGTGTTCCAAAAGCAGAGAACAAATTCAAATTTCTTTTCTCTCAATGTCAAGTTTATTGTCATATAGTAAAATGCAATGAAAAACTTCCTTGTGGCAGCATCACAGGCTCATTGCTTCTTATAAGCAATATGCTTTGCATCATTTGTAGGGATTTAACAGCAAGCAACCTTAAATAAGACCTAGTCTTCACACTGGATGGGGAAATATGTTTACATCAATATCAGATATGAAGCTACAAATAAGATGCAAAGACCAAGCAATAATTGAACACTGTCTAGACCTCATGCTTCCATTAGACTTTGCAGCTTTAAAGAAACAGCAGATTGTGCATCACATTCCTCTGGCCCTCCTTAAGAATCTCAATGAAAAGCCACACTAACTGCTTTAAAGTCATCATTTGTGTGGCGATTTCTATTCATTGAAATTACTTCATCTGGAATGCTTTGGGGATCTGCAACTCATTGCCCTCAAGGGCTAGTGGGGCAAAAATTCCTAGTTTATTATGCCTGCACACTTGTGGCTACACCAAAAAGCAGGTTCACCTGGAGAGCTCCTCAAAATGTCCTCCTTTGTGCCATAACTTACTGTAATTCATGTCCTCCTGATCATCAGTATCATTCACATCTCTGCATAGTTTCACTTTTATTTAATCCCTTTTCCAGATGGTATCCGTATGACTTCAATCTCCTATCACGTCAAAGACACCTCCTCTCTGTCATATTCTGTTCTACTTCATTGCCACTATGCCTGATAATTTGAAGGTATCAAATCAGGAATGTAAGGACACGGTCCAATAATCTGCAGAGCAAGCTCTTGTGGGAAATGGATACTGAAATTGTACATGTGTTTCTGTTCAGGTAATCAAGGGTTTATGGACATACTGGACATGCCAAACACCAACAAGTATTCATTTGAAGGGTAAGTCAAGTGAAGAATTGGAAAGGTTCCCATGTTTACTTCAGTGAGGAGAAGTTAACAAGTTGGCATTGCAGAGATTATTAAGCAGAAGTCAGGAAAGATTGTCTAAAGTCACAATATTTGAATTTCTATTTTTCCCTGTCCTGGCTTATAAGACATTCAGTGAGCTATGGGAAGCTAAGATTGTCCAGCTGTATTTTTATGCTGGATAATTTTCACCTTATGTTGACCCTACCACCACCAGAACTCGATGAGTATAAGACAAAGGTTCTTCTACATTAACCCAAGTAATTCCTCCCTCCCTTAGCAGAAAAAAAACTTCCAAAGACACCCTGTGTTATTAAGTAAAATGTGACACTTCATCAATTAAATTCAATTAAAAGCAGCTAAATCAAAGGATAAAAGGAGAAGGCATGAGGGAGAGGTGGGAAACTTAATCTTAAAATGTTCAAATATGAGGAAATCTGCAGATGCTGGAAATTCAAACGACACACACAAAATGCACGAGACTAGTCCTGCCGAAGGGTCTCGGCCTGAAACGTCGACAGTGCTTCTCCTTATAGATGCTGCCTGGCCTGCTGTGTTCCACCAGCATTTTGTGTGTGTTCTTAAAATGTTTATTCATGTTTGAAAATGCTGCATTGCCCTCCATAACTTTGTACAACCTTCGGTGTGTTCCAACAGTTCTGGAATCTTGTGCATTGAATCACCACCAGATGGAGAATGCATTAGTTTGATCTTCCAGAATTATAATGGTGCTTATTTATAATGGGAAATGGAGGTATGGGGTTTTGGATAGTGAAAGAAATGACAGAGGAGAGAGAAATATTTGAATAGAAAAAAAAACTGTAGATGCAGGAAATCATTCCACCACTGGTAGCTAATACTTTTCAGCTCGAGACCTCTCTTTAAACCTCTCCAACTGGATGCTTAGTGAGACAACACCTAAAACAGAATTCCACCGTATTTAAGAAAGCCACCTCTTTTCCCAGCCTTCCTGTCGTTAACCTAATGTCTAAAACATTAACTCCTTTTCTGTCTCCCCGGTGACACCTGATCTGTTTGATTACTTTCAAAGTGTTCTGGTTTGATTTTCAGCATCCGCTGTGTTTTGTAACTGGAACGGTTCACTGTACTTCCTCTTCCACTGACTCCCAGATGCAGGGTTGGTTGAGATTTATAAACTCCTTCCACGAATATAGGCCAACCAAATTGAAGTCCCTCCACTGGTGGGAGTGACCATGGATGTTTCATCCAAGCAGTCTACGTTCGATACGCAACCCGATGCAGTATGATATGAAGAGCAAGCTGTTGCCCATGTAGCAGCCTCCCCCTCTCCATGCAGCAGATGAATCCAAAGGAATGGCAAAGAACAATGGCATTGCAGGAGATGCCAGTCAGGACTGATCTCAAAGTAGGACTGCCTTAGGGACTCCAGTTGTGGATTTCTCCTTGGGGTTTATGCTTGAAGCCTTCCCCATGAATAGATTAGCTGCAAGGATAGAGGTTTGAGATCTGAGATTTCCTTCTCCTGGATGAGCCCCATCTCACCAAAGCGACTGGTTTTAAGGTGCCAGCAACCCACCATTGCCTCTTCTCCCATCAGTAGAAATGGTTCCCCAGGCTTAGTAGCTAAGCCACACATGAAGGCTGGGCGCAGGACCTTGTTGTTAGAGGCTATTTGAGGCACATGTCATCGGGAGCATTTAATAGGTAGTGGAAGCTTATAGAAACATAGAAAATAGGTGCAGGAGTAGGCCATTCGGCCCTTCGAGCCTGCACCACCATTCAGTATGATCATGGCTGATCATCCAACTGAGAACCCTGTACCTGCTTTCTCTCCATACACCCTGATCCCTTTAGCCACAAGGGCTATATCTAACTTCCTCTTAAATATAGCCAATGAACCGGCCTCAACTGTTTCCTGTGGCACCAATACCCTCCCCCCACCTACCCAGCTATGACAACTTTAAGGAACCAGGCAACTAAATTAATTCTAAGTAACACACAAAATGCTGGAGGAACTCAGCAGACCAGGCAGCATCTATCAAAAACAGTCAATGTTTTGGTTCAAAACTTTTCAGAACTGGAAAGGTAAGGGGAAGAATAATTAGTTGGAAGATGATAGGCGAAGCCAGCTGGGTGGGAAAGGTCAAAACAATCAGAGGGGAGCAGTAAGAGAGGGTCTCACTGAACTCCCATCGAAGAGATGATTTAAATTTCTTCAGGGCAAGCATCCCTTGTAGTGACTTTGTTGTTGAGCAGCAAATTCTAGTGTTTCTGGATTCTTATTACCCAAAATGATTCAGTGATATAGACAGGGTTAAGGTCATAGATCAGCCAAGCTTCAGTTGAATGATTTCATCCTTTTCCTTGTATGAGGATCTCTCACTGCTACATGTCTCATTGCAGAGCAAACCCAGTCTGGCTTGATCCCTTCTGTAGGAACTTGGAACTAGCGGCTCAGGCTGAGCATGAAGATGATCTGCCAGAGAATCTCAGTGATATCACGGACCTCTGGAATAGCCCAGCCAGGACGCATGTATGTTCACTTAGCACCACATTGTGCGACATATTGACCAATAACCTACTCTAAAACATAGCAAACTTAATGAACCAAGTTCCTTGACAACAAACAATAAGCTGGACAAGCTCAGTGGGGCAAACAGAATGTGCAGTCACTTGTGTCTCCAAGTATCTGGACATTTGTTTTTTGAATGTAGTTACATTATATGAATCACTGACAAATCATAACTTTAGCTCAAAATTCAACCCGCTTTTTTCTGGAAAGTGTACAGTATGGAAGGGAATTTTAAACGTTTCTATCCAGAAGGATTTTGTGGGGTGGGAGAAGAGATTTTAATGGAATCTTACCTTTTCCTTAAAACTGCTATCAAAAAGCAAGGAGTACGGTAAATTTCTGGGAATCAGGCTCCTGTCAACAGAATCCCAATTGCTTTTTATCCTAAAATTCCTGGCAGCTGCTGGCAAAGTGCAGAGGATCTTTGTAAAAGAAGATACTTGCTTTTTGAGGATCACAAGAAGTAGTTATCAACTATTTCCAACCAAAACATTAACCAACAATTCTCCACCTCAAATATGGAGAGCCTGTGATTCTACTTTCGGTTTGAGAGTTCTGTGTAGGAGAGCTGATTATGTTCTGTGGATTTTCCGAGTGAATCTGCAGTGACATTAGTATGTGAAGGGTGTCATATTAGTTGGAGGTTCTGCGTGGATGTTATTCACACTGAATCCTGACATCAAGAGCAATAAGTGCTTGCAGTATTTGTGATGCTGACAACCAAAGCATTGTTTACCAGAATGTCGAACCTGAAACGACTGACTCTTCCTTTATAGGGCACATTCGGGCGCGAGCCACCTGCAATGAAACCAGAGGATGATCGATACCTACGTGCAGCCATACAGGAGTACGACAGTATTGCCAAACTCGGGCAGATCATGCGAGAAGGCCCCATTAAGGTACTTTTCCTGTTATTTCAAAAGTTTATAAGCTGTTTTAGTCTACTTAGAACATATATGTCAAACTCAAGGCCCACGGGCCAAATCCGGCCCACAGTGGAATTATCTTTGGCCCGCGAGATAATATCTAATTACTATTAAAGCTGGCCCTAGTAATCGAAGCGCCTATGGCGTATGATATGGCTAATGCTGAGTTTATTCAGGTACCAGGTTTTCAGGGTTTTTAGTGTTTATTCGGCAGTCTTGCTCGGCAGTCTTCTTCATAAGAAACGGAATTTGTAAAGTGAAACACTTTGTAGTTATAGCAGAGACTGAGACACATGAGAGCAGGCTGAAAAAACGGAGGCAACGAAAGCTGCATTCGCACGCGTCCGACTGATCCGGCCCGCATGAAGCTGCATTTTGCTCAATCCGGCCCGTGACCTAAAATGAGTTTGACACCCCTGACTTAGAAAAATATTCTTATAAGCAGAAGGATCAGCACGTTAGAGGTCAGATAAAATCTTCTGCTACTTTAGAAATGTGACATTAACAACTTAGTTCCACTGTGAAGAAAACCACTGACTGCAGGCTTAGATGTGTTAGCAGTGAAAATATAATACAGTAAATTGTCATGATTTTCAGCACTACTTCAAAGGGTGGTGGAATACTGTATGTTATAAAAAGCCAAAAATATAACAGGTTTAGGGAACTTGTTACTTTATAATTACGGTATCCAGAACTATACAAGAAGTCCAGCTACGAGCTACAGAAGGTTATCTTAAGAGCAAAAAAACCATTCCAGTTGAGGCTTGAGACAGAATTGGATGCACGTCAGCTCTGGCAGGGTTTGCAGGACACCATTTCCTACAAAGCGAACTTAACAACATGAATGGCAGTGATGCTTCACTGATGGGCTCAACGACTTTTATACACGCTTTGAAAAGCAGAATAAAACTACATCTGTGCGAATTCCTGCAACAGCTAGTGACCCTGTGATATCCGTCTTGGCGGCCAATGTCAGAATATTTCTTAAGAGGGTAAACTCTCGCAAGGCGTCAGGCTCTGATAGTGTAGCTGGTAGGGCTCTGAAAACTTGTGCCAGCCAACTGGCAGGAGTATTCATCGGCATCTTCAATCTCTCACTGCTGTAAAGGGGTGACAATCATACCATTACCCAAGAAGAGCAGGGTGAGCTGCCTCAAACGTTATTGCCCAGTGACACTCACATCTACTGTGATAAAGTGCTTTGAGGTTGGTTGTGGCCAAAATTAACTCTTGCCTAAGCAAGGACTTCGACCCGCTGCAATTTGCCTATCGCAGCATAGGTCTACAGCGGATGCAATCTCACTGGCTCTCTACTCGGCCTTGGATCACCTGAACAATAGCAGAACCTACGTCAGGCTGCTGTTTATTGACTATAGCTCAGCATTCAACACAAATCGTACCCCCAGTTCTAATCAACGAGCTCCAAAACCTGGGCTTCTGTACCTCTTTCAGCAACTGGATCATCTGTTTTCTCACCAGGAGATCACAGTCTGTGCAGAATGGAAAAAGCATCTCCAATTTGACAATCAACACTGGCACACCTCAAGGATGCATGCTTATCCCACTGCCCTACTCTCTCTACACCCACAACTGTGTGGCAAGGCACAGCTCAAATGCTGTCTCTAAATCTGCCCATGACACAACTACTGTTGGCAGAATTTCAGATGGTGACGAGGAGGGGTACAGGAGCAAGACAGATCAGCTCATTGAGTGGTGTCACAGCAACAACTTTGCATTCAATATCAGTAAGAGCAAGGAATTGATTGCGGACTTCAGGAAGAGGAAGTTGAGGTAATACACATCAGTCCTCATTGAGGGATCAGCAGTGGAAAGGGTGGGCTGTTTCAAGTTCCTGGGGGTCAACGTGTCTGAGGATCTAATCTGGGGCCCTCTATATAGATGAAATTACAAAAAAGGTCATCTTTCATTAGGAGTTTGAGGAGAATTGCCATGTTACCAACAATACTAGCAAATTTCTGCAAATGTACCATGGTTGCATGACCATCTGGTACGGAGGGGCCACTGCACAGGATTGGAAAAAAACTGCAGAAAGTTGTAAACTCAGCCAGCTCCATCTTGGGCACTAGTCTCCCCCAACATACACATATGTATATTTAATGTAATCGATAGTATTTAAGTGTTACAATGTACTGCTGCTACAAAACAACAAATTTCAGGATATATGCCTGTAATATTAAACCTGATTCTGATTATTGAGACCTTAGTAATAAAAGCCACGTATCAAGTATAGGCAGTTAGTATCAAATGAGGTGTTTGAAGAGTATAAAAAGTGTAAGGCTAAAAGAGGACATGAATTTACTCTGGCAGACAAGGTAAAGGGAGCTTCTGCCGCTATTTTAAGAGCAAAAGGATAGTAAGGGGAACAAACTGGTCCTCTTGAAGATCACTGTGGTCATCGATGCATGGAGCTGAAAGATGTGGAAGATTTTAATTTTTTTTGTACCTGTAATGAGAGACAGACACAGAGATTATGGAACTAAAGCAACAGTTGTGAGGTCACAGACCGTATCCAGATTACGGAAGAGCTGGTGGCTATCTTGAGGTGAATTAGGGTAGATAAATCCCCAAGGGATGGACAAGGTGGCGGAGGCTACTGCAGAGGCTCGGGCAAAGATACTTAAAAATATCCTTAGCCACAGATGAGGTGCTAGAGGACAGCAAATATTGTTCCATCATTCAAGAAATGTTTTTAAAATGGGACAGGATGTATAAGTATTTGAACAGACAGGGCCCAGTTAGGGATAATCAAAATGACTGTATGTGATAGGTCATGTCTAACTAATCTTAAGATTTTTTCAATCACAAAGAAGAGAAAGTCTGCAGATACTGAAAATCCAAGCAACTCATATGAAGTGCTGGAGGAACTCAGCAGGCCGGACAGCATCTATGGAAAAGACTACAGTCGACATTTCAGGCCGAGATCCTTCGAGACCCTGATTAAGGGTCTCAGCCCAAAACATCACCTGTTCTCATTTCCACAGATGCTACCTGGCCTGCTGAGTTCCTCCAGCATTTTGTGTGTGTTGCTTAGAGTTTTTCAAATAAGCTACCAAGGAAGTTGGATGTGGCCTACATGAACTTCAGCAAGGCCATAGGAGGCTGATCCAAAAGGTCATGTCACATGGCATTCAGGATGAAGTGCTCAATTGGATTCAACATTAGCTTAGCTGGATAAGCCAGGAAGTGGTAGTAGATAGTTGCCTCTCTGACTGGAAGCCTGTGACTAGTGGTGTACTGCATCTTCTATATTAATGATCTAGATGATAATATGGTAAACACAATCATTAAATTTGCTAATGACACCAAGATCAGGGATGTAGTGGATAGCAATGAAGGCTGTCAAATTTTGTAGTGTGATCTGGACCAGCTGGGAAAATGTGCTGAAAAATGGCAGATAGAACATTGATCTTCAAGAGAGACAAAGTAGTGAAAATGCAGCCAATTTCCCCATCTGTGTATTTTACCTACTGTGCATTGCCTCAAGGGCTCCCTGTTGAAGGTTGTTCTGGATGACTACCTACGGCTGAAGAAACTGTTTGCAGCTCGGCTAGCTTACAAATCTACTACCAGTGGAGACCAGTCATCTGTGCTGGAGGTACCTAGTGTGGAACCAGCCGGTTTGCAGTGTGAAGTGTGGCTTGATGGCTGGGAGTGGAAACTGAGGTTTGTGCAGCTTATCCACTGAGCCTCATTAAAGCACATGGGGAATCATGGAGAGTGTGAGGAACTAACAACGTCACTTCCCTCTGACTCTCCCACCCAAAAGCTATACTGTGAATATGCAACTGAAAACTGCAGCTAGCTCTGGTTTAATACATAATTGTTAGGGAAAAAGTGAGAGATATTATGCAAAAAGATAACTAAATAGCTGAAGGACAAAATTCATTAATTTGAGCAAAGATGTGGTGGGGGTAATTTGGAATCAAAGACTGGAAGGGTGAACTAAGTGAAGAATGGGCAGCCGTTGTAGAAATGGTTCAGGTATATTCCCAGCAAGCACTGTAGAACAATTAAATCCACAGGTCACTGGCTGTGAATGAAAATAGCAGAATAAAGGCCAGAAACTGAACCAAATTGCCTATGTCTGATGGTCTAAATGGCAAGGCAAGTACCTTCACTGGCGAAATGGAGCTGAACTCGGCTCACACCCTTCTCGCCACAAGGTTACCGCACACTGCCTCTGCCTCCCGGAATCCCCTCAGAGACTGCAGAGCCCTGAAACACCAAACTGTAAATCTCAAGCTGCAACAGTTCCAGAATCACATTCAAAATGAAAAACAAATGTAAAAGACATAAAAGAAGTGAAATACATAGTTTCATGATCTATCCAGAAGATGTCGACTGAAGGAGTGTTGTATACAGGTACCATCTTGACCTCAAAGAAAATTACATAGAATAGTATAGCACAGTACAGGCCCTTCGGCCCACAATGTTGTGCCGTCCCTTAAACCCTGCCTCCCATATATCCCCCCACATACCTGTCTAGTCATCTCTTAAATTTCGCTAGAGTGTCTGCCTCCACTACAGACTCAGGCAGTGCATTCCACGCACCAACCGCTCTCTGAGTGAAAAACCTTCCTCTAATATCCCCCTTGAACTTCCCTCCCCTTACCTTAAAGCCATGTCCTCTTGTACTGAGCTGTGGTGCCCTGGGGAAGAGGCGCTGGCTGTCCACTCTATCTATTCCTCTTAATATCTTGTACACCTCTATCATATCCCCTCTCATCCTCCTTCTCTCCAAAGAGTAAAGCCCTAGCTCCCTTAATCTCTGATCATAATGCATACTCTCTAAACCAGGCAGCATCCTGATAAATCTCCTCTGTACCCTTTCCAATGCTTCCACATCCTTCCTATAGTGAGACGACCAGAACTGGACACAGTACTCCAAATGTGGCCTAACCAGAGTTTTATAGAGCTGCATCATTACCTCACAACTCTTCAACTCTCTCCCTCAACTTATGAAAGCTAACACCCCATCTACCTGTGAGGCAACTTTCAGGGATCTGTGGGCACGTACCCCCAGATCCCTCTGCTCCTCCACATTACCAAGTATGGCCTGTTTCCCACCCCTCCCCCGGACTGATAAAAACAAATGCTGTAACTATTACTAAAAATGTTGCAAGGCAAAAAAACAAAAAAGACATCACATTCAATAGAAACTTCCTTTGCAATTCTATAAACTTCCGTTTTATTATGAGAGACGACTTGATAGAGATGTAGAAGATCGAGTGGACAGCCAGGGACTTTCTCCCGGGGTAGAAGTGGCAAATACCAGGGGGGTTAATTTTAAGGTGACTGAATGGCTGTCAGTGGTAGGTTTTGTCCACAGAGAATGGTGGGTGTGTGGAGCACTGCCAGGGGTGGAGGCAGAAACATTAGGGACATTTAAGAGACTCTGAGATAGGCACACGGGTGAAAGAAAAATAGAGGGATATGTGGGAGAGAAGGGTTAAATTCTTCCTAGAGTACATTAAAAGGTCAGCACAACATTGTGGGCCAAAGGGCCTGTAATGTTCTATAACGAGCCCCCAACCTTGCTCTATATTTTAAGACTATTTTTGTGTGGCTACTTTGTTCACCTTTCCGTCTTCATGACTCCTTACTGTTCCTAACACCAGCCCATACTGACATTAGGCAGTGTACCAGAAACACATGGATTTCTTGGATGGCCTGCTTGGTGTTAGGAACAAAAATCTGGCACAGTGCCCAGGTAATGGAGTTGTTGTGTGGAATTTGCAGTGGTGTGGAATTGATCCTCACTTCAGAATACACATTAGACATTAATGCCATTGTTCTCCTCTATCCTGTCCTCTTCCAGCTTATTCCCAGTGACATGGAGGATGATGACGAAAAGCCCCCCAGCCGTGGGACACTGCGGTTCAAGCATCGCCATCCCGTGGAGCTAAGGGGACCTGATGGAATCCACATGGTACACGGCAGCACAGGCACCTTGCTGGCTTCTGACCTCAACAGTTTGCCAGAGGATGACCAGAAGGTCTTAGTCAGGTCCCTGGAGACCCTGAACACAGAGAGTGGGAGCTACACAGACAGGAATGCCAGGACTGAGTCTGCAAAGTCTACCCCAATGCACAAGATGAAAGAAAGGGTGAGGGACATCCCACTGGAAATCACAGAACTTTGACAATTGGGCCAGCCTGTGATCCTTACTACTCTTTTAATTCCAGTGATTGTCTGGGCTGAAGCCTAGCAGCAGTATTTGGTGGCTGAAGTATTGCTGCTGGGGGGAAGCTGTTTAAAAAGGGTCCTTACTACAAACAGTCTCCACTGCCACTACCAGGGATTGTGCCCCGGTGCAAACTAAAGCCAGAAGATGTACGGAATCATTAAGATGATTAAATCTGGTGGAACTCACCATGTGTAAACCGACACCATCAGCTTGAACTCAAAGTGATGTACAGTATGTGCGTGTGTACCTGCGTGTGTGAAAACATGTTCTCCCACCCCCATTTATAGTCTTTAATTTCAATGGCTCAACTTGGTGAATAAAGATACAAGGAGCAAAATCCAAGTTTGGTAGAGAAATAACCTAATTTCTCAGAAAGTAGTGAGATGGAGTTTAAGTGTTTTGGGGGGGAGGGGGGAGGATGTACATTAGAACTCTGGCTCACCACTGTAAATCTTGCAGGATCAAGGATGTCTAAACAAGTTGTTCTGATATTGATCATATCAAAAAATTTGGAAAGAAAATAAAAGTAACTAAGAAACTATTTTGTTGTAAAAGGCCAATACCTTATCTGGCCCCATCTCAAGGTGATTCCAGTTGTGTTCCAATGTGTTTTTATTCTTGTATTCAAAATGGCTAAAGTTCTATCTAATTCTAAATTCCTCACAGCAACTCACTTTGCCAGTAATGCCCACATTTGAGATTAAATAAAGCCATTTGTAACTTTATGAAACAGCATCATGATGTAATGGGGAATAAAGTCAACAATCTGCACCTTAAATCCATTAGACCATCTTTTCATTACCACTACAGTATTTTTCTAAAGTTCTCTTTAAACTGCAATAAATAGAAAGCCCTTTTCAAACTATGGGCAACGCAACCATCAGTGAATCCCTCACACCTGTTCCACTATCTACATCGAAGTCATAGTTAATGTGTATTCCTATTCCATACCCCTTCGCGGACAGAAATCTCAGTAGTAAGTTATTAAATGAGTATCTACGCTTCTGTTACCTACTGACATTTAATTACTCATTATCACCTAATGACATTTCCTTTCGTGCTTCTGAATTTTGGCTACAATGGATACTCTGTGCTATAATCATGTACACCAACACAGCAAACAAACCTGTGGAAAGGTTACTGTTCTCAATGATTAGAAAAATACATCCTAATTGATATATATAGGGATACGACCTAGAAACTTAAAAGTCAAAGTCTTATTTTTCATCCCACTATGTAGTTTATTTATTAATTTGTCCATTCTAAAAATATTCTTAAAATATACCAAATTAATGTTACAGGCACGTTATTTCTTAATTTACTTAAACCAGCAAATACCTTAAATGGGACATGCTCATTCTCTAAATGGATATATGTGCACGACAGTAGACCATCCCATAAGCATGATGTCAACACAAGCACTTCTCACTGCATAAATCCCTTGGAGATTGGAAGGGGAGCTGGAAAATGGGACATTTAGATACAAACTACCCAGAAACATCTTCAATCCATTACTTTCTGAATCACCCTGCGGATGACAAGTATATTCTGATAGAATACATCAAATTGAAATTAAGTACCACTGCTTTGTCTTCTCTCCTTGAGTATCTAAATCTGTACTAACAAGTCATATACAACACAAAAACAGTTCAACATTGTTCACACCAACTGTAGTGTCTACTTGAGCTAATCCAATTTACTTGCCTTTGGTTCAAATCCCTCTAAAGGTTCCCAGCCTTTTTTATGCCATGGACCAATACCATTAAGCAAGGGGTCCGTGGACCCCATGTTGTGAACACCTGCTAAACCTTTCCTATCCATGCACACGTCCAAATGTTTTTCTAAACATGGTAACTGTACCCTTCTCCCACTGGAGCTCATTCTAAGTACCCATCACCATCTGCAGAAAAATTTGCCTCTCAGATCCCCTTAAGATCTTTCCTCGCTCACCTTAAACCTCCTAGAAGCCCTAGTTTTAGACAAACCTCCTTGTGTAAAAGACTGAGATAATCTACCTTATCTACATCCTTCATGATGTAACAAACCTCTGTAAGGTCATTCCTCGGCTTCCTTTGCTCAAGGGAAACCAGTCCTAGCCTTTTTAATGCCATGGAGCTTTGCCATTAACTGAGGGGTCCATGGACGCCAGGTTGGGAACCCCTGCCCTTGAGAAAAGGAGGCCAAGCAGCAGTCTTTCCTTATAACTCAAGTCCTCCAGGCCTGTCAACATCCTTGTGAACATTTTTTCTGCACCTTCTCTAGCTTAATCACATCCCTCCTATACTATGGCAACTGGAAGTATATTCACACCCAACATTTTGTGTAACTGCAATATGTCATCTCAAAATTTCAACTTATTGCCCTGTCTGATGAAGGCAAGCATGCCATAAAGCTTCTTCACCTTGATGTTACCTTCAGAGAACTCTGTGTGCCCTGGCCTGGTTTAACTTCACAAAGTGTGTCACTTCACACCATCTGACACCCTCAACGGGCATAGCAAATCCAAAAATCAATAATGCAATTCATCTTGGCCCAATACTAATACTAGTAAACCACAGTCTACAGCCAACTCCAGGGAATCAATGTTCCCCTCACCAGATCCACAACTACCAGTTACAATGGTACACCTGTGTGACTCCAACCAATGTAAAAAATAAACTCCCATATATACAAGATACTACCTGTAGAGTAATCAACATGAGGTACTTTATTGATGGCTTTCTGAAAATTGAGTTCAGCATGTCAACCTGGTAATTTCATCAAAAAGATCTCAATCGTTATTGCAACTCATTATCAACTTTTCCTGTAGGCGTATTCAGAAAGAGCTTTAAGAAGCAGTTATTAAATAGTGATAAATATTTATACTGGTCCACTGCTCTGTTTCCTTAAGACAAGGTTGTCCTTAAAAATACTAAAACAGTAATTTGTCATACACCATCTCCAGAAGCCTGAAAGAAGTTTCTGCATTCTGGGCGACATTGACTCATAGGATAAACAGGTCAGGTACACAAATTACTTGACCAAAAAGGAAGAATTCATGGAAATTTCAGGATGGGAAGTCTTCAAAAATAGTGACCCTAAAGATTTTTTTTATTCAGGAGCATCTTAAAATTGTTATAGGCTCCATAACAAATTTGTTAAAACAGCAGAAAATTCTTAGGAAGTAAAAAAATTAAGAAACTGCAAGGGTAAAAGGACCCTGATGGCAGTTATATACAGGCTTCCAAGCTGTAGCTGGGATGTGGACTACAGATTACAACAGGCAGGTCAAAAGGACAATGTTATGATAGTCATGGGAGAGTTTAACATGCAGGTAGATTGGGAAATTCAGGTTGGTAATGGATCTCAAGAGAGTGAATGCCTACAAGATGGCTCTTTAGAGCAATTTGTCATTGAGCCTACTAGGGAATCAGCTATACTGGATTGAGTGTTATGTAATGAAACAGGTGATTAGAGAGCTTAAGGTAAAGGAACCACTATGATTGAGTTCAACTTGAAATCTGATAAGGAGAAAATAAAGTCTGACAAGGTATTTCAGTGAAGTAAAAGAAATTACAGTGGTATGAGGGAAGAGTTGGCCAAAGTAAATTGGAAAGAGATGCTGGCAGAGATGACAGCAGATCAACAATGGCTTGAGTTTCTGGGGGAAAATGAGGAAGGTGCAGGTAATATGTATTCCAAAAACAAATAAATATTCAAACGGCAAAACAGTACAACGGTGGCTGACAAAGGAAGTCAAAGCTAATGTAAAAACAAAAGAGATTGCATACAACAAAAATTAATGGGAAGATAGAGGATTAGGATTAAGAACCTACAGAAAGCAACTAAAAGAATCATTAGGAGGGAAAACATGAAATATGTATGCAAGCTACCACATATTATCAAGGTGGATACAAAAAGCGATATAAAAAAGGGATGAGTGGGTATAGGACCACCAGAAAATGAGGCTGGAGAAATAATAACGGGGTACAAGAAGGTAACAGATAAACCAAATGAGTACTTTGTCACAGTCTTCACTGTGGAAGACACTAGCAGTGTGTCAGGTATTGAAGGGTGTGAGAGAAGAGAAATGAGTGCAGTTACTATTACAAGGGAGAAGGTCCACAAAAAGCTGAAAGATCTAAAGGGGTGTAAGTCACCTGGACCAGATGAACTGCACCCTAGGGTTTCTGAAAGAGGTAGCAGTAGAGATGGTGGAGGTATTAGTAATGATCTTTCAAGAATCATTGGACTCTGGCAAGTTGCAAAAATCACTCCATGCTTTAAGAAAGGAGGGAAGCAGCAGAAAGCAAATTATAAACCAGTTAGCCTGATCTCAGTGGTTGGGAAGACATTGGAGTTAAGGATGAGGTCAATTGTTAAGGAGTACTTGGTGACACAGGACAAGCTAGGACAAAGTCAGCATAGTTTCCTTAAGGGAAAATCTTACCTGATGAACCAATAGGAATTCTTTGAGGAGATTACAATTCAGACAGATAAAGGGGATGCAGTGGATGGTGTGTATTTGGATTTTCAGAAGGCTTTTGACAAGAAGCCAACCATGAGGCTGCTTACCAAGTGAAGAGCCCATGGTATTACAGGAAAGTTATAGCATGGTTCGAGCATTAGCTGATTGGTGGGAGGCAGTGAGTGGGAATAAAAGAATTCTCGTTCCCTGCCCATGACTAGTTGTGTTCCATAGGCATCGGTATTGGGACCTCTTCTTTTTAGGCTGTATATCAATGATTTAGATGATGGAATAGCTGGCTTTGTTGCCAAGTTTGCAGATAATATGAAGATTGGTGGAGGGGCAGATAGTGTGGAGGAAACAGGAAGGCCACAGAAGGACTTAAATTAGGGGAATGGGCAAGGAAGTGGCAAATGAAATACAATGTTGGAAAATGTATGGTCATGCACTTTGATAGAAGAAATAAATGTGCAGACTATTATAAGCAGATCAGAATTGTTGCATTACAATATCTTATTCAATGGGTAAACCACCTTCAGTAGTTTCAGTACAATAACAGGTAATGTAAATAACATTACCTCAAAGTCAAAGACAAATATATTATTTACTTTATTTAGTAATATGGTGTGGAGCAGGCCCTTCCAGCCCTTTCAGCTACACCGCCACTGCAACCGACTGACAAACCCAATTAAACCTATCCTAATCACAGAACAACTTGCAATGACCAGCTAACCTACCCAGTACGTCTTTGGAGTGTGGGAGAAAACCGGAACGGGAGAAAACCTACTTAACCTACTTATTCCCTTTGGGGGGGGGGGGGGGGTAAGACATACAGAGACTCTTTACAGAACAGCACTGGAATTAAACTCCAAACTCCAAAATGCCACAAGCTACTGAGGCACCAGCATTGCCATATACACAAGTATGTGTATGCATAGGTGCAATAAACCGTACTGGCAGCAGCATCGCATCAGATAAGGAAATTTTTCACAAAACAACAAACATAAAAGATACACAATTTTTACAAGAAAGAACACTATGAACAAAATGAAGAGCATTGTACTGCAAGCTGATCAAAGTGGTCAGGTGGTGGCATTCTGAGACTGTCCTTAGCTAGGTTGTGCCAGCTGGTTCAGGAACCGCAAGAACAAGAAATACCTGGCGAGAATCACCTTTGCAATCATACATTTAGCAAATGGATACACGAGAAGGAGGCTAAAGAGACATACTCTGCCCCTGCTTCCATCCTCCTGTCACCCCATCCCTGACTCAGGCACAATTTTAGTAGGTTGGGTTTGTAGTCAAACACACTGAAAACTCATGGCAACTATCTGGGTTGTACAATCTCATGTTAACTTGTACCAACCCGTCTAACCCTCCAAATGCAGATCTCAGTGATGGAGCATCTTTTTAACCAACTCTCCACCATATTACCGGCAGCTATAGAAAATCCTTGGAAATTTTGGTTTGGAAGCAAAATTAGAAACACCTTTAAAGAATTGTTTAAAAATCCATCTATGTGCAATGCCACCGTACTTTGTAAAGGTATATTGAAATAAAATGTTACAGCCAATTACAGTTGTTATGTCATGCCCAATTGGGATCATGTGATTCATCAATGGATCTTTCGAGAGAGTCTGGTGGAGATGGCTTGAATTTGTTCTCAAGTATTGGCACAAAAATGAGTGAGGAAGTAAGCCTACAACTATATACAGTTCTTTTGTAATGATAGGCATATAGATTTAGGTGGCAGTGTGTTAAATCTAAGGCAGTGGCCAAGAGGATAGATGGAAACTATGGCAGTGATTGTTAGTATGCAAGTATGTGGGAGAAATAAAACCAAAGATTTTGTCTTACCATAGATTGGTTTGAGCATAAGTATCTGAACAAGGATCAGATTTTAGAGGTAGTGGAAGGGGCTGCAAGAGGTAAGAGCTGAATGGTGAACCATGTCTGCAGATGTTTCCAATTAGCTGTAGGAGGAGATGAGGCTAAAGAGTAGGGGTGGGGTACGGGTAGGGTTGCGGGTGGGGGGGAATAGTGCAATAAGTCAAAATACTAACTTTAATTCCTTGAACTAACTTAAAACTCAGCAAATATTCAAATAGGTAACTTTTTCCAAGTGCCAATAAATGCTGGTCTTGCTACTGAACACAAAATCCTTCAAGATCATCACAAATTTAATACAAAAGTCATCTTACTTGCCCTTTCTTTAGCATTCTCCTTCAAGAAGCATGAATATTCAGTGTATTCTAATGGAAGTTGTCTGCTCACCAGAACTCCTTGCCCTAGAGAAACAAATAATAGCATTTCAATGACATTGCTTCTGTGTTGACTCAAGGGCCGAATGGCCTACTCTTGCACCTACTGTCTACTCTATAGTGTTTGGGGTAGTATCTTGTACTGCAGGATAACAATCCACACTCCGGGTGCTTAGTACACTGACCCCCGTTAAGCAATGAAAATTGAAAATATACTGACATTGTAGTCTTGGAATGAAACTCACAATGAGTTTGAGCAGATTAAATCCAAGTCCCAACATACTTGAGTTAGCTGTACAAATTACATACAATTCAGTAATAATGAAATACTAAATCCATATTTATATTACCTTTCATTATCACAGGGTAGCCTAAAATGCTTCATAGCCGATTGAATACTTTTAAGAGTTGCCACAGTTACACTGCAGGTAATGCGCAAGTTAATTTGGACACAGCAAGCTCTGCCAAATGGCACAGACAGATAGTTTCTGCTTTTTTAACAGATCTTACTTAATAGGTATATTTTGCCCTTGAACTTTCCTACTCCATTTTAAAATAGAGCCGCGGGATCACCTGAGTCCGTGAGAAATCAGACCGGGGTCTCAGTTTGAACATCTCAACAAAAAGATGTCATGGTACAACACCAAACGCTCCTGACACAGAGACATCACTGGCTTTTAAACCTGACAGAAGAGATTCCCAACAATGGTAGTATAAAAATGTCATTGGTGCAACTGGCAGAAGCAAGAGTTCTGTTCCATGCTTCAACAACTAAGTTTCATCCCCAAGTGCTATGGACATTTCACACTCCTTCCCTCTTGCAACCGCCTCCCATCCAACTTCCCATCACTTACCCATTTCCACAGCTCATCTGAACAGCAGGACTAAGTCGATGATACTTACCTGTTATACAGGAGTAGTTGTTCCTTTCTGAGCCTTGTGACGCATTCAGCGGCAACCTAGCCATTTCTTCAGCATTTGTCTGTTCTTTTACGAGGTCAAGTTGCAAGCAAGGATAGAAAACGTGCAAGGAGCCGGCCTGATTTGAAACTGGGACTGCTCACCTCAAAATCCAGTGAGAATGCCACTACACCACCGGCTGTCTAAATTCAGGAGTTAAAGTATAATTTAATTCACTGTCCAGTTAACACAAATACCCCTGATTCAAAGTGACCCTAAAATCTCACTAGTAATCCCCCAACTTTCAAAAGAAGTATTTATGAAGTGACACAGAATCCTAGGTTAGCATAGTTTGCAGCCATCTTGTGGAGACAGGCGGTACTGTTAACAAAGTGCTTACAGCACAGTCACTTGATCCACCAGATCCATGCATACAACAAAGTGAGTGCTGTGCATCCTGGTAAATCTGAAATAAAAATAAAACATGTTGAAAATACTCAGCATGTCAAGGATAATCTGAATTAAGACTCAAGGTCAACAAGCCTTTGATCATGTTCTCACGGTCTTTCTTCTGTCCATAAAGTCCATAAACCTTCTTCCTGCATTCTACGTGCCAATATATCACATTTCCTCCAGATCTAGCCATTATTACATCTCCTGCTTAATCCAAAATGCTGAAAGAATTCAACAGGTCAGGGAGCATCTATGGAGGGAATCAATGTTTCGGTCCAAGGCCCTTCATCAGAACTGGAAAGGGTGGGGGCAGAAGCCAGAATATAAGGGTACAAGTTGGCAGGTGATAGGTGAATCCAAATGAGAGTCTCCATAGATGCTGCCTGACCTGCTGAGTTCCTCCAGCATCTTGTGTGTGTTGATCCAGATTTCCAACATCTGCAGAATCTTGTGTCTCCCGTTTGTTTAACAGTCAGATGTTCAGGTTCTTTGTCATTGCAGCTGTGATGAGAATATTCCATAGTAAGTATCTCCCCTGCTTAGAGAACCATGGGACTTTAAAATGGCAAGTCTGTAAATGTGAATGGATTAAAGAAGCAAGTTTCAAGGGAAAAGGGCAAACTGTTGTCTACCCTGAGCAGCTGTGCAGTAACAGTGTATGGTTGCCGCTCTGCCACAAGTTCCATCCACCAGTGACTGAAAGAGTGGCTCAACAGTCAGAATCCATGCCCACTCAACCCAAGCTTCTTACTCTCTTGTTTCTGACGCGGCCCTATCAGCTCCAATTACCTTTCGCCATTATCCGCCACATTCTACAGTTTAAAAGGAAGTGACGACAAATCATTTTATATCAACTCAAAAGACAGTAAAGGAAAATTCCTCAACTTCCTATTTTTCTATGCTCCATACATTTTACACTTAAAGAGCAAATTTCACACGGGTGGTTGTTACAACATTGGGTTTGGGTAGCATTGAGGGGACTGACAACACATTCAGAAATAATAGTTAAAGATAAGGCAGTGACAAAACTTGCAGGATATCATCTTCATCAGAGAAAATCTATCCAATTCCTCTTCACAGGAGTGCCACTGAAAAAAAATTGACACAGGAACACCCTAAGATATGTAGTTCAAAGGGACATGTACAAAGAGATAAAAGGGGCAGAGTTGAAGGAATGACTGCAATCTGTGGAGTGATGAAAATTTGTGATATATTTGTGGAAGGATTTAATATCATTGGGAAGTCTGAGTGAGAGAAAGAGCAAAGAATAATTTACTGTTGCCTTCAGATCTACATCTCTATCAAGTTCCTTGATTCCCTGGATGACTTTCCTCTTCATTATTAATTACACGTCAGAGATTCATACAGCATGGCAAAGGATCCTTCAGTCTGTAGGTTTTCATAAGTAAAAACTGTGAAGGTCTTTTACATTTGAGATAAAACATAGCAACTCATTTATTCCAAACAAGTTAAAGCACAGTTAAAAATACTTTACGTAATTACGTCATCATGTCAGACCAGGCTCTTAGAGTGAACCCCAACTCAACGTCAGTGGGCTGTGAATTATAAACATCTGCACCAATTACATTACCTGACAAGTCCAACTCATGCATGCTGACCACGGTGCACACCAAGTTAGCCCCAATTGCCCACCTTCGGCCCATATCTCTGCAAACCATACTTATCCATGTACTTAACCAAATGTCCTTTAAGTGTAGCTATTGTATCTGCCTCATTCATTTTCTCTGGCAGCTCGTGCTACATATGTATCACTCTCTTCACAAAGTAGTTGCCCCTCAGATCCCTTTTAAATCTTTTCTCCACACCCTCTAGTCTTTAGTTCCCCTTCCCTGGGGGAAAACTAAGTTTATTCACCCTAGCTATAGCCCTCATATGACTGAACAATAATAGTGATACATGGAAAGAAATTCTTGTGTAAACAAGTTGTTCTCAAACAATGAAACGGAATTTCTTTTATTTCTAAGGCTTTCTTTAACTTCATCAAGCATGAGGCACGTGACTGAGCAGAACGCTACTGATGAACAAAATGGAGAATACCACCATGTCCTTCTTTTTTGAGAGGTGCAGAGTGTCAGATTGCCGTCATCAGTGGGAGTGGAGGCCGAGAAGCGGCTTCATGTATTCATACGTAACGTAGCTTATGCAGACGGACGGAATGGCCTTGATCATGTTGGCAGTGAACCCACGGTAGAAACCAGGCAAACCATCCTTGGTCAGAATATTCCAGAAGTATTCTCTCAGTCTTGGTTTTCTCTTTCCCTTTTTAATCACTAACAATCAAATAAAAGAAAACTCAATTTCAAAATTAACTCGGAAATTGTCCCACTGGGTTTCGTGATAAAAGATTTTTGTTCAGTTCTGCTGACTTTGCACAACAGGTACCCAAGATCTAAAGTTACTGCTCGACACTGCGTATTGAAGCGGGTGTTAGAGAGTAGATGACACAAGAACAAAACAGAAGCAGGAATAGACAATCTGGCACCTCCATTTAATGCAATTGTAGCTGATCTACATGAAACTCTATTTCTTAATCAGGTACTATAGGTTTCAATCCTTGATCTTTCAAAAGTTTATCAACCTCCACCTTAAATACTTACAGTGATGTAGCCTTTACAACCCTCTGGATCCTATATTGACCACTTTTTTAAGAATGAAGGAGAAATATCAGAGAAACATAGAAAACCTACAGCACAATACAGGTCCTTCAGCCCTCAAAGCTGTGCCAAACATGTCCTTATATTAGAACTACCTATGCTTACTCATAGCCCTCTATTTTTCTGAGCTCCATGTACCTATCCAGGAGTCTCTTAAAAGACCCTGTCGTTTCCGCCTCCACCACGGTCGCCGGCAGCCCATTCCACAATTTATTCTAAGGGTTGTGGACATCCTCAATTTCCCTTTACACAGTGGTGGTGCACCAATTTTCCATACTGCAGTCTTTTATTACAGTCTACTATTGCAGTCTATTATCATTATTACAGTCTACTATTGCAGTCTATTATTATTATTATTATTACAGTTTTTTATTGCAGTCTATTACTGCTGTTAGAGAGTGTGGCCTCACTGCAGTGAAGGAATGGCCAGTTTATTGACAAATCAGAACAATCCGTGACTTAGAGATCGTCGCATCCAAGCACCTGCTATCTTTAACCTCCTAGGTAGTGGAAGCTGCAGGTTTAAGAAGGTTTAAGGTGAGTGAGCAAGTATGTGCATATGTTCAGGGTTGGCAGAGAGCCTGATGGAAATTTGTCATTGAATGCCTGAAAAATATCTTTGGAGACTACTGCCTCAAACATGAGGAACAGGATATCCTTATGCACTCACTGGGCCCTCATCACTGGATACAGACTAGTGGTCCAATTAAGTCATCTTGAAGGGGTTAGGCCTGCTTTACAATAAAACTAATGTAGCTGTGGATTTTTTATGTTTCCTCTGAAAGGCAAGTCCAGCTAATTATTTCCACAGTAAGAGTTAACTTTCTTTGCCATATACACTCAATGACTGCTTTATTAGGTAAACCTACTCATTAATGTAAATATCTAATCAGCCAATCATGTGGCAGCTGTGTACATACATCTACTGATGCCTCTGGACACACCTTCAGTGACATTCCTGGAATTATCGGGTATTTTGGGTCTTTCAACATCATACACCCTCCTCCAGGTGACCCAGCGGGGCTGATCAGACCCCAGTTTGTGTCCAGATGGCTAGCTACTTATGACTCCAACTCAATGCATAAAAGCGTTCAGGCAAGATCAAAATATTCAGTTGTTGTTCAGACCAAACAACAGAACAGGGAAGAAATGTGATCCAAGTGACTTTGACCGTGGAATGATTGCTCATGTCAGAATGTAATGCTGAGGCACTGGTTGGGTTTCACTTGGACTATTATGAGCAGTTTGGGCCCCTTATCTCAGAAAGGATGTGCTGGCATTGGAGAGGGTTCAGAGGAGGTTCACAAGAATGATTCTGGGAATGTAAGGGTGATTGTATGAGGAGCATTTCATTGTCTGACCTTGTACTCACTGGAATTTAGAAGAATCAGAGAGGATCTCATTGAAACCTTTCGAACCTTGAAAGGTGTAGATGGAGTGGATGTGGAGAGGATGTTTCCTATTGTGAGAGAGTCTAGAACCACAGGACACAGCCTCACACCAGAGGGACACCCAATTAGAACAGAGATGAGGAGGAATTTCTTTAGCTGAAGGGCAGTGAACCTGTGGAATTCATTGTCACAGATGGCTGTGGAGGCCAGGTCACAGGGTGTATTTAAGGTGGAGATTGATAGGTTCTCAATTAGTCAGGGGTGAAAGGTTATGGTGGGAAGGCATGAGAATGGGGTTGAGAAGGGCAAATGGATCAGCCATGTTGAAGCGGCAGACCAGACTCAATGGGCCTAATGGCCTAATTCTGCTCATCTCCCTCTATACATACATATACTGTATATATACACTGGTGCTAGAAAGTTTGTGAACCCTGTAGAATTTTCTCTATTTCTGCATTAATATGACCTAAAATGTGATCAGATCTTCACATAAGTCCTAAAGCTGGATAACGAGAACCCAATTAAATAAATAAATAACACAACAATATTATACTTGTTCATTTATTTATTGAGAAAAATGATCCAATATTACATGTATCTGTTGGAAAAAGTATGTGAACGTTTGCCTTCAGTAATTGGTGTGACCCCTTGTACAGCAATAACTTCAACCAAACATCTCCGGTAACTGTCGATCAGTTCTGCACGTCGGCTTGGAGGAACTTTAGGCCATTCATCCTTACTAAACAGCTTCAACTCGGGGATGTCGGTGGGCTTCCTTGCATGAACTGCATGCTTCAGGTCCTTAAATAACGTTTCTATAGGATTAAGGTTAGGACTTTGAGTTGGCCAATCCAAAACACGAATTTTCTTCTTTTTAAGCCACTCTATTGTTGAGTTATTTTTGTCTTTCAAGTCATGGTCTTGTTGCATCATCCAACTTCTATTAAGCTCAGCTGACGGACTGCTACCCTGACATTCCCCTGTAAAATGCCTTGATACAATTTTGAATTCATTGTTCCCTCAATGATTGCAAGCTGTCCAGGCCCTGAGGCAGCAAAACAGCTCAAAACCATGATACTCCTTCAACCATACTTCACAGTTGAGATGAGGTTTTGGTGTTGATGTGCAGTACCTTATTTCCTCCCATCATAGCAAAGTGTATTGCTGCCAAAGAATTCAACTTTTGTCTTATCTGTCCACAGAACATTGTCCAAGAAGCACTGTAGAACATTCAGGTAGTGTTTTGCAAACTTGAGACATGCAACAATTTTATTTTTTGGAGAGCAGTGGTTTCCTCCATTACGTCCTTCCATGAACACCATTCTTGTTCAGTGTTTTTCTTATAGTGGACACATGAACAGAGACTTCAGCAAGTTATAGAAATTTCAGCAGAACTTCTGCTGTTACCCTTGGGCTTTTTTTCATCTCCTTCAGTATTATGCTCTTGGTGTGATCTTTACAGTATGTCCACTCCTAGGGAGAGTAGCAACAGTACTGAGTTTCCTCCATTTCCAGACAATTTCTCTCACTGTGGACTGATGAACACTCAGGTCTTTAGAAATGCTTTTGTAGCCTTTTCAGCTTCATGCATCTCTACATTTCTTCTTCTAAGGTCCTCTGAAAGATGTTTTGTTCAAAGCATGGTGCACATAAACAGATCTTTCTTGAGAAGAGCAGGCTCTGTCAGTAACCTGACATTTTGTGTCTTCTTTATAGGGCAAGGCACCTCTACAACCCACACCTCCAATCACATCTAATAGATTGGAGCCATCTGACTCAAAATAGCTTTTATAGAAGGCATTCCCTCAGAGGTTCACATACTTTTTCCAACAAATACATGTAATATTAGATCATTTTTCTCAATAAATAAATGAACACGTATAACATTTTTGCATTATTTATTTAGTTAGGTTCTCTTTATCTAGTTTTAGGACTTACATGAAGATCTGATCACATTTATGTAGAAGTAGAGAAAATTCTACAGGGTTCACGAACACCATACTGCAGCCACAAAACAACAAACTTCATGCCATGCAGTTAGTCAGTGATAATGGGAAGTGAGATTTGCCTGAACACTCATCAATGGCATTGGCCAAATGGCCTCACCTAGAGCCTAAAACTTGCCTGAATCTTCAATGCTTAATTGACTGAACACTAAACCAAGACTACTTTAGTGAAGAAAAGGTGCTATATAAATACAAATCTCTTTTGTTACACACAAAATGTCAAACTAAAAGTCAGTTTGTGATCTGTAACTCACTGTTCCTTGTTTTGCTCACCTTCTGCCTGCATCTGAGTGTGCAGCACCAACAATGGGTAACTGGCGAACTGACCAACTACATTGGAAGCTGAAGCACTGGCCACCACCAGCAAGATGTTGGGCCTCTCATTGCCTGTGGTGTACGTCTGTAACCATAAGTTCTTCAGAGTCTGCAGGAACAATATTAGGACTCTTTAAAATTAAAACACAGCATTCCTGGGGCTGGAAAGTACAGTGAGGAGTATTAATTATGTGCTCTGCAAGGCCATAATATATAGGAGCAGAATTAGGCCATTTGGCCCAAGAGGTCTGCTCTGCCATTTCATCCTGGCTAATCCATTTTCCCTCTCAACCCCAATCTCCTGCCTTCTCCCCATATCCCTTCATGCCTTGATTAATCAAGAATCTATCCACCTCTGCCTTAAATTTACCCAATGACTTGACCTCCACAGCCACCTGTGGCAACAAATTCCACAGACTCACCACTCTCTGGCTGAAGAAATTCCTCATTTCCCTTCTAAAAGGATGCCCCTCCATTTTAAGGCTGTGTTCTCTGGTCTTAGACTCCCACACTAGAGGAAACATTCTCTCCACATCCAACCTATTGAGGTCTTTCAATATTCAATAGATTTCAATGAGATCACCCTTCATTCTTCTAAATTCCAGTAAGTAGAGGCCCAGAGCCATCAAACGATCCTCATATGACAAGCCTTTCATCCCAAAATAATTTTCATGAACCTCCTCTAAACCCTCTCCAATGTCAACACACCTTTTCTTAGATAAAGGGCTCAAAACTGCTCACAAAACTCGGTGGGGCCTCACCAATACTTTAAACAGCTTCATCTTTACATCCTTGCTTTTATATTCTAGTCATCCTGAAATGAAGGCTAACATCACATTTGCCTTCCTCAACCCTGACTCAACCTACAAATTAATCTTTAGGAAATCCTCCACAAGGACTCCTAAGTCCCTTTGCAACTCAGATTTTTAAATTTTGTCTCCATTTAGAAAATAGTCCACACTGATTATTAGAATCAACTTTAGGTGCCATATACAGTACATTTACATGTATTATGAATTTGCTGTGGTGTTTTGGCACAACTTGCAACAATAAACAACATTCAACAATAATAATAATAATTTATATAAAAATAAACTTAAAGGTTAAAATCAGATATGGAACTAAATGTGCATAATTATATAAATATCACCATGCATTAACAATGTAAACAACATTATAAAAAGTGGTTTAAAGTGTTTACAGTGCAGTGCGGAGACTGAGATAATGATCGAGTGGGGGGGGGGAGCTAGAACGGTTAATCAGGCAGTTGTCTAGGAGATAAAAACTTTTAAGATACCATGATGAAAAGATGGAGTAGAAGATTGAAAAGGTGGGGGGAGGGGAGCAACAAGCACCAGGGGATAGGTGAAACCGGGGGGGGGGGGGTGAAGTAAACTGCTGGGAAGTTGATTGGTGAAAGAGAAACAGAGCTGGAGAAGGGGAAATCTAACTGGAGAGGACAGAAAGCCATGGAAGAAAGAAAAGGGGTTGAAGAACACCAGAGGGAGATAATGGGCAGGCAAGGAGATAAGGTGAGTGAGAAAGGGGATGGGGAATGGTGAAGGGGTCATTACCAGAAGTTCAAGAAATGGATGTTCATGCCATCAGGTTGGAGGCTACCCATTACTTCTGGAAATGCCCCCCCCCAAGCAGTGTTGGGCAATATCAGTGTACAACAAACTGAGGGGCAGCTTTTGATGAGAACAAGGTTAGGTGGTGGGGTAGCCCAAATACTGAGGATGAAATCAGGCACTGGCTTTCCTGCTATGCTGTCAAAGGCTAGTGTCCATGCATATACTTTAAAAACATATTTAGTTGATCGTACAGCAGTTTAGAGCAACGATGGAATAGGTTGCTTTTAGAAATTCATTCTTTCGTTTTCCTCATGGCTAATTCTAAAGTCCAGTCTGTATCTCCTTGTGACATGGAGTATCAAAAATTTAATAAATAAATGCAAGTTATTCATCATAAACATTTTCACAACTGGCTAAAACTCATACAAACACTAACCTCATACATAGCCAGGTCTATACCAGCATACGGAATGAGCCCCATGATATTTGGAACATAGCCTCTGAAGAAAGTGGAAAAACCCTCATTCATGAAAATGTTCCTGACATGGGTATAGAGTTCTCTAGGGTCTCCAGACCTTCGCAGCATCATTCTGGTTTTCAACACCTAGTGGATGCAGGATGAATTACAGAATATTTAATTCCAAAGTGCAGCAACACAGAATGCTTGGTCAGGTCAAACAGCAATCAAATTTCAAATCAATGAATTCTCATTGGATGAGGAGAAATAAAAATAAAAACAATTTTTATTTGGTTGTATTGGAGATTGGAGAAGAAGGGTATGAACTAAAGTCTGTGACTGGATATAAGAAAATTAACAAAAATGGAGGTCGGTGGACAAAGATTGGTCAAGGGAGGTAAATGGGAGAATCAGAATCCTTAACTGAAGTTGCAAAAGGAAAATATGTAGGTATTAGAAAACTAACTAACTGAAGTACTGATTATCTGCAAGTCCTGATCTCAACTTTAAGAACAAGGCAAACTGAAGGACCTGGCTCTATGCTGTATGACTATGACCAGAATGTGCTACAATGAAATATCAGGTGTTACTCGTCAATATTCCTGTTGAACAACCTTGGATGCAGGATGTAAGAGGACAGAGTAGTGCTGGGATGGTGAATTAAAGATATAGTTGACCAGAAGCTCAGCTTCATACATAGTCAGAGGAAGGTGTTTTTCAAAGGCAGGCAATCAATGTGTGATTTGTCTCCCGAGTAAAGGAGACAGTAAACTGCATGAAGCATCTCTGGCAGTTCCTTCCATTATTGTCAGGAAATTCAGGATTTCTGTTCAAGTATGTGAAAATACAGAAGTCCTCAAATTCCTGAGAGTTGCTCACCAAGTGATTCCATGACTATGGTCTAGCATAAGACTCCACAGTAATTAAGCAGCCAATTGTCAACCTGCTATGATTTTTGAACTATTTTCACTAGAAATCTGAGTGTGAACGAACTCCTAGTCTCACAACTCCATTCACTTCTTTCACTGTGAAGGATAAGGTTACTGTCTGGACAAAGTGTGAGGAGTTATGTCTCAGGTAATTTACATTTAGAAAATAAACAAAATTCATTCAAATGTTATGAATTTATTTTCTTGTCTAGTGTTTGTGTTTTTTTATTATTACTTTTAATAGTTTGAATGTTTTTGTATGTTTCTGAATGTCAGTGGCCTTCACATACATTTAAACAGTTTGGTCAACTTTGGGTTTTGAGTTAACCATCCATCAGGACATTTTGGGGTACTGGGTCCATTCTGGCAACAACCGGTGGCATCAAAGGCTGGATTCCACAAAATGATCTGGAGCTGGTTTGGAGGATGAAGTTGCAACTTGCAAGCCTAGTGTTCCCTGAAGGTCCCAGCTATAAAATTCCAATCCATTAGTTCTCTGAAGTGTTCAAGTGTTTATTTGAAAGTCAGTCTCTCTTTCAAAAGGGATGGCAATTACCACAAGTTCAAACCACATTCTATTCGGCATCAGTGGAAAAATCCTCCAACTGATGCCCTTCCATGTGCTGAATTCATTCATTTGGTACCAACAAGTCTGCCAAAAATTGTAGGCCAAAGCATTTAAATCACAAAACCACGAGGCAGGTTGTATCGTGGCCAGGTATGGAAACACCAAAGCCTGAGAATGTAACACCTACAAAATGTGGTGGATACAGCCCAACTCATCACAGGAAACGTCCTCACCACCATTGAGCACATCTACAAAGAGCACAGACACAGGAAAGCAGCATCCATCATCAAGGACCCCCACTATCCAGGCCATGTTATCTTCACATTACAGCATCAGGAAGGAGGTACAGGAACATTAGGTCCCACACTACCAGTTACAGGAACAGAACAACAGAAGTTGTTCAATGTAAGTACAATTTCAGCCAGGAAGATATGCATCTGTGGAGAATTTTTGGACTATTTGGCATTTCATACATATTGGTCAGGTCAAGGGGCTCTTCCAACAAAACCATTAAATATTATTCAACATTTATCACAATAAGCAGTAAAGGTCTTAAATTAAAATCTCATCTGCAATCCAGTACTGAAGTGGTGTCAGCCTACGTGTATATTCTCATCCTGAGTAAGTTCTTGAATCAAGAACACCTGACTTGGCAACACTGAGGTGTCAACCTAATTTTTACTTAAATGAAATATGGAATTTTTCATTGAGGATTTTCATAAGGATTAGTAAGATATCAAAGGTTACAGGGAGAAAGCAAGAGAATGGGGTTAAGAGAGATAATAATCAGCTGTGATCAAATGGCAGAACAGACTTCCTGGTCTAAATAGCCTAATTCTGTTCCTATGTCTTATGGATATCTGTTTAGAACAGAGATGAGGAATTTCTTTAGCCAGAGGGTAATAAATCTGTGGAATTCAGTATCAGACAACTGTGGAGGCCAAGTCACTGGGTATATTTAAAGTAGATGTTGATAGGTTTTTGATTAGTCGGGATATCAAAGGTTACAGTGAGAAGGCAAGAGAATGAAGTTGAGAGGGAAAATAAATCAGCCATGATTGAATGAAGGAGCAGGCTCAATGGGCTGAACAGGCTACTTCTGTGCCTTTGTCTTATTATGGTCAAAGCTCTCAATATTGTGTCTCTGGAAAATATGTAACAAGACAAAGCAGTGGAGTAAAGTCTTGAAGGCAACACACAATAAATTCTTCAATGGTGATAAATAGGGGCTTAAGTAAGCAGAGAATTAAAGATTAAATTCTGAATGCACCTAACTATACTTACCACTGCTTATCTGAGTATTTCAGCACAGAGTGTTGCATGCACTTCTGATAAAACCTATTAAAATAACATGTGTTTCCCTAGTGACTTCATGAAGTAACAGGGCATGACCACAGAAGTACTTTTAGTTACTAAATATCATATCATAATACAGACATATGCACCATTAAATATTAAGCGAAAAGCTGGTCATAATTTCCTACCTCAATAGGGTATGTGGCTGATTGAGACACTGCTCCGGCCATTGATCCAGCGAGAAATCGCTCTTTCATTCTCAGATTTTCTGGATCTGCTGCAATTAGTTCCTTTAGCTAGGAACAAATTTCAGACAAATATAGTTAAAATGTCAAAGAAAATACATCTATTATGCTTTCTAATGGAGTATTTTATTTGGTACTTTGAAAGCATCATTCATGTTGTACAGTAACATTCCACCACCAAGCCTTGTCCTTCAAGACTCAACAAAGTCAGGAATGGACACACCCACCAGCCAATCCTCACCTTGTAACAATAAAACTCATCTCTTATATCCCATTGGAAATGAAGGGGCAACAATCTTGAAACAGGAGTAGGGTATTTAACTCCAAAAGCCTGTCATTTGACTTTATTCACTGACTTATTGTTTAGTTAATTCACTTTTCCAGGATCTGAATATTGCTGAGAAAATCAGCATTTATTATCAGTTTGTTGAAGTCTGTGAAGAGATGGTTAATGGATCACGTTCTTGAACTGCTGCAGTCTTTCTGGCTCAAGTTGCCCTGCAGTGTTTTTCGGCAAGTTCTAGTATTATGATTCCAAATCAGGATGCTGGGGAATTGGAAGGGAACTTTCAGGTGGTGACATTACTATGTAGCCCTAGGATCTGCCTGGTGGTAGAGATCAGTGGTTTGGGAGGTACTGGCAGAATAGCCTGAGTGAGTAACTACAGTGGTTTCATTGATGGTAGACACTACAGACAGTGGTAGAAAGAAGAGATATTTACTTGTAATTATTTAGAAATACAGCCCTTCTGGTTCACCCACCTGCCCAATTATCCCCATGTGACCAATTAACCTACAAAGCCGTACGTTTTTGGAATGTGGGAGGAAACCAGAGCACCCAGAGGAAACCCATGCTGTCACATTCTGGTACATTCTGGTACAACTTCTTGCAGACATAGCAAGAATTGAACCCATTTCACTGGTGCTGTAATAGCCATGCTATCATGTTGCACCCACAGTATAAAATTTACAGTCAGTGGATGGGGTCCAAATGAAGCAGACTGCTTTGTTCTGGAGAGTGCTGAGTGTTTTGAGAATTGTCCAATCAAGTGCCTGTTTCGGGAATGGTAGAATAGCTCTGGATGCCAGGAGGTGGGTCATTCATCAGAGGATAGCTCGGGTCTCTGAACCGCTCTTATAGTACGTGAGTTCTCCAAATGAGACTCTGGTCAATGGTGATAGTTGTAATGTGAACGAAGTACCACAGAGACACTGAAGCTAATGGATACAGAAGAGTTTTATTCAACAAAAAACAAGCAACAGGCATTATACTGAGACCCTCTTGGAAGAAGAGGCCTGCTCAACCCAATATTACATGACATTTTAAAGATCGAAGGTAACGGTATGCCAATTCTATAGTAACAATAAGAGCATAAGATATAGGAGCAGAATTATGCCATTTGGCCCATTGACACTTGTTCTACAATGCTTCCTTTGAATTACATATAGCTTTTAAATTCCTCCTTCATCACACCCACACTCCAGATACCCAAAATGAATGTTAATCAGCATTGTGAACTCCTGCCTGCAGCTCCAGGAATACCATTGTTCAGAGCTGCATTTAAAATTCAATCTACAATCCACATGCAGGTCTGAATACCGGCTGCTGTTAAAACTAGTATTTGCTCTATACCATAACTCATAACTCATACCATAACTCCAGAATACACCCTCTTCTTGGCACTTCTGGATAAAAATAAATTTGTTCAAGTGATCTCAGCATGTTGTTGATAAGAGGCTTGTCAATGGTAATGCCGTTGAAAATCGAGGGTAACTGCTGTCTGATTGGAAAGGTTAATACTTAATACTTCTGCAGCAAGAATATCTATCACTCCATGCCTGAACATTGTAAAATCAGAGAGCATACTCGCCTCTTACATTATGAAAGAAAGATCAATGAAGAAGCCGCTGCAAATAGTTGAGTCCAGAGTGTAACTCCATGTGCACCATATCCCTCATGTCTTTAGTTTACAACAGTGATTCCCAATGGGGGCTGTTATGTGTCCTAAGGAGTTGTTAAGGGAAATAAAAGTCATCGGGGGCATTCAACATTCTTGGGGGGGGGGGGGTAAGCAGCACTCTAAGTTGAGGCATGAGCTGACTAACGGTTAGAAGAGCTGGCGCTTCCTAAGAAAAGGATAAGACACTGGAACATGGATAGAACCATAGCTCTGCAGGCAGTGAGCACTCTTTGTCACAACTCATCTGAAACTCGGCAATTTCATCCGACCTTACTAACCAAACATATTATTAGGAATACATAAATTAGCAGCCAGGGTGCCCAAAAATTCCCTTGACTCGCGGCATGGAATGAGTTCATGCACTTTAACAGCTGGTAAGTCAAGTATACCCTCTCAACTTTCGATACAGGTCTGCAGAAAACAGGGCACACAACGATACTGCGCTGGCCGGGACCAAACGGTGAAATGAAGCCAATCAGTGAACTTTCCAACACTGAGAATTCCTCTTGAGGTGTTCAAAGTGACCTCAGCTTCACATGTGTGGTCAAGAACCATCTTTGGGGATTATGATACCTTATGGGATTGGTCAATCGCGCTAACTGGACTAGTATAAAGGTAGCTTGCCGAACACCAGCTCTAACCCAACCAACATTCAGATTCCAATCTGAATCCTTGTCAGCATAATTTTCAATGTTGTGATCGTCTTCATCTTTGCCTCACTGTCCCTTTGCATGCTGCTACCATCATTCCATCCATGTCAACTCACTGCCATTGTCACATCCGACAGGCAATCCCAGTTAGTGTTAATATTTCATTTTAATTTTATTTTATTTTAATTTAGCTATGTTAATGATGGATAAATATATACAACACGATCTCTATGAGTCTGAAGGCAGTGAAGCCTTGAATTTTAATCCTGCTCAGAAACAGAAACTATAGAAAGTGTGTCAATACCTGGAGTATGGTTTTATTCCTTTCTCATCAGACCAGTGACACCCCAGCCCATGTGTCTTATTTGTAATACCGTACTGTCTAATGAAACCATAAAACCATCAAGATTGCAGGAACACTTCTGTAAAAGACATCTGAAAAGGCTACTTATGGTATTACTCAGTTCCAGAGATGAAAGAAGCACTTGAAAACCATTGCACAATTGAGTCATTTACCAAGAAAGCTAAAAATGACCTTGATGGTGGTCTCACTGCTTCTTGCAACTAGTACAAAATGATAGTGAAGTGTGGAAAATCTCCTACAATTGGTGAAAGATTAATAATGCCTGCTGTATCAGAAGTGCTCACCATTGTTCTCAAAATTAATACCAGTATTTCAAAATCAAATCCTCTGAGTAACCCTCTGTAGCTCATTGTATTAATGAAATAAGTGAAGACATTGAGTACCAACTATGCACAGAGCTATAAAAAACAGAATTTGGGATACAACTGGATGAGTCAACTCTGTGAGACAATGAGGCCTTGCTAATGGCATATGTGCAGTTTATCAGAAGAAGTTTATGAAGAGATTCTCTTTTGTAAAAAGTTAAAAGCAAATATCAATGGAGAATCAAATCTACCATGAGCTCAAAATGCATATTTAGGATAAAAGTATTCCGATTAGGAACGTGATTTCTTGTGCAACAGATAGAGCATCATGTACGACAGGTCGCCATGCTGGTTTAGTGGCACTGATGACACTGTGGTTGAAATTTTGCTCAAAGTCGACAAGAGCTTGCGAAATAAGATTGAACTTCTACATGGAGAAGTGGTACACTTAGCCGATCTGTATGACAAAATGAACATTCTAAATATGAAACTGCAGGGTGAGAATTTCAATTTAATCCAGGCAAAAAGTGCAGTGTCTGGTTTTATTAGAAAATTGGAAATATATAAGCAAAACATTTGGAGAAGAATATTCTCAGTTTCTCTGCATTGAAAGTATGACATTCTATTTCACAGATGGTCATTTGTAAGAGTAATGCTTACATCTGCAGTCAATGAAGAAGGATTTTCAGAATTGATTCAAAGATTTTAATGATCTGGAAATTCCAGACTGGGTAATTAACCCACTTCTTTGCAAGGTGGAAGAACAGGCAGAGAGCTTGCAAGAAGAGATTATGGAAATTCAGAATGAAGAAGCCTCAAAAATGCTTTTCAAAAATGTCGGCTTTTGTGATACGTGGCTACAATGTCATGCAAAGTTTCCAGATCTTTGGAGAAGAGCCAGACTGCTCTTCATTGCATTTCCATCCAATATTGTTGAAAGAGGCTTCAGTGTAGTGAACCACATACTCCCAAACTGCTTGTTAAGTGTGGGGATTTATGGTTTTTGCTGTCACAACTTGAACCAGATATTTCAACTCTTGCTAAAAACCATCAAGTTCAAAGATCACACTGATATTGAAACCGCTCTACATGCACAGGTACTGTATAAACTAGGTTTAAAGACAAATAGAATTTTAAAGCAGAATCATTTTTCTCATGTTAGTATATGGTAAACATGTTTTTATGCTATGGGGGCACCAGAATGTATATTATGCCCAAGAGGGGCATTGGCAAGTATGAAAGTGCTTAAGTCAGGTGTTGAGCTAAAAAAGGTTGGGAAACACTGGTTTACAAGAATCTATAGATCTATTTTAAAATTAAGAATTGCTGAGGATCTGAAGTTCTACCACTTTTTATATGTAGAGTTTCTTCCTAACCCCCAACTGAAAAGCATGGCTCAAATTTTTGGGCAATTTCTAGGGGCCCTAAAGGCCTCAACCAACAAAAAGGGTTTCCTTCCATACATGCTCATCAGCCTCTTTAATAGCTTCTGAATTACAGTATTTTAATTGTATAATTTAATTGGGAGTGAAAATTGGAGGAGCAAATTTGTAAGGACATAGCAGATATTTGTAGTAAGCACAGGGTTGTGATTGTGGGAGATTTTAATTTTCCACAAGTAGACTGGGAAGCCCATTTTGTAAAAGGGCTGGATGGTTTGGAGTTCGTAAAATGTGTGCAGGATAGGTTTTTGCCGCAATACACAGAGCTACCAACTAGAGAAGGGACAGTGTTGGATCTCCTGTTAGGGAATTAGATAGGTCAGGTGATGGAGGTATGTGTTGGGGAGCACTTCCGGTCCAGTGATCACAATGCCATTAATTTCAATATAATTATGGAGAAGGATAGGACTGGACCCAGGGCTAAGAGTTTTGATTGGAGGAAGGTTAACTTTGAGGAGATGCAAAAGGATTTAGAAGGAGTGGATTAGGACAATTTGTTTTATGGGAAGGATGTAATAGAGAAATGAAGGTCATTTAAAGGTGAAATTTTGAGGGTACTGAATCTTCATGTTCCTGGTAGGTTGAAAGGAAAGGTTAAAAGTTTGAGAGAACCATGCCTTTCAAGGGATATTGGAAACTTGGTTCGGAAAAAGAGAGATCTACAATAAATATAGGCAGCAGGGAGTAAATGAGGTGCTTGAGGAATATAAAGAATGTAAAAAGAATCTTAAGAAAGAAATTAGAAAAGCTAAAAGAAGATACGAGGTTGCTTTGGCAAGTAAGGTGAAAATAAATCCAAAGGGTTTCTGCAGTTATATTAATAGCAAAAGGATAGTGAGGGATAAAATTGGTCCCTTAGAGAATCAGAGTGGACAGCTATGCGTGGAGCCAAAAGAGATGGGGGAGATTTTGAACAATTTCTTTTCTTCGGTATTCATTAAGGAGAAGGATATTGAATTGTATAATGTAAGGGAAACAAGTAGGGAAGTTATGGAAACTATGATGTTTAAAGAGGAGGAAGTACTGGTGCTTTTAAGGAATATAAAAGTGGATAAATCTCCGGGTCCTGACAAGATAATCCTTAGGACCTTGAAAGAAGTTAGTGTAGAAATAGCAGGGGCTCTGACAGAAATATTTCAAGTGTCATTAGAAACGGGGATGGTGCCGGAGGATTGGCGTATTGCTCGTGTTATTCCATTGTTTAAAAAGGGTTCTAAGAGTAAACCTAGCAATTATAGGCCTGTAAGTTTGATGTCAGTGGTGGGTAAATTAATGGAAAGTACTCTTAGAGATGGTATATATAATTACCTGGATAGACAGTGTCTGATTAGGAACAGTCAACATGGATTTGTGCGTGGAAGGTCATGTTTGACAAATCTTATTGAATTTTTTGAAGAGGTTACTAGGAAAGTTGACAAGGGTAAAGCAGTGGATGTTGTCTATATGGACTTCAGTAAGGCCTTTGACAAGGTTCCACACGGAAGGTTAGTTAGGAAGGTTCAATCTTTAGGTATTAATATTGAAGTAGTAAAATGGATTCAACAGTGGCTGGATGGAAAATGCCAGAGAGTAGTGGTGGATAACTGTTTGTCAGGTTGGAGGCCGGTGACTAGTGGTGTGCCTCAGGGATCTGTACTGGGTCCAATGTTGTTTGTCATATACATTAATGATCTGGATGATGGGGGTGGTAATTAGTAAGTATGCAGATGATACTAAAATAGGTGGCGTTGTGGATAATGAAGTAGGTTTTCAAAGCTTGCAGAGAGATTTAGGCCAGTCAAAAAAGGGGCTGAAAGATGGCAGATGGAGTTTAATGTTGATAAGTGTGAGGTGCTACATTTTGGTAGGAATCATCAAAATAGGACATACATGGTAAATAGTAGGACATTGAAGAATGCAGTAGAACAGAGTGATCTAGGAATAATGGTGCATAGTTCCCTGAAGATGGGAACTCATGTGAATAGAGTGGTGAAGAAAGCTTTTGGTATGCTGGCCTTTATAAATCAGACCATTGAGTATAGGATTTGGGATGTAATGTTAAAATTGTACAAGACATTGGTAAGGCCGAATTTGGAGTATTCTGTACAGTTCTGGTCACCAGATTATTGGAAAGATGTCAACAAAATAGAAAGCGTACAGAGAAGATTTACTAGAATGTTACCTGGGTTTCAGCACCTAAGTTACAGAGAAAGGTTGAACAAGTTAGGTCTTTATTCTTTGGAGTGTAGAAGGTTGAGGGGGTACTTGATGGAGGTATTTAAAATTATGAGGGAGGTAGATAGAGTTGATGTGGATAGGCTTTTTCCATTGAGAGTAGGGGAGATTCAAACAAGAGGACAGGAGTTGAGAGTTTGGGGACAAAAGTTTAGGGGTAACATGAGGGGGTATTTCTTTACTCAGAGGGTGGTAGCTGTGTGAAACGAGCTTCCAGTAGAAGTGGTAGAGGCAGGTTCAATATTGTCATTTAAAGTAAAATTGGATAGGTATATGGGTAGGAAAGGAATGCAGGGTTATGGGCTGAGTGCAGGTCGGTGGGACTAGGTGAGAGTAAGCGTTCGGCACGGGCTAGAAGGGCCGAGATGGCCTGTTTCCATGCTGTAATTGTTATATGGCTATAAGTTATGAATGACTAGTGTAATTATAGATCAATAGAAAGAGAAGGAAGAGGCCACCAAGATCCAGGGTCTGAATACAGTATGGTTAAGTAAGTTTACAAATTTTAATGCTCTTCTCCACTTCAGGCTATAGCTCACTTGTATCTAACATTTTAAGATGTTTTCAAAACAAAGTGTCTCGATGCAGAATATAACGTGTTTAAATTATAGAACATTCATGTATAATAAAAATGCAAAGCTACAATTAATTTATGTCTGTCCATACCTCTTCATATGCCATGAACTTGATGGCTAACTCTGGACAAATTTTCATTATATTTGTTAGATTTCCTTTCCACATTGAACTCAAACCTCCTTCTGCAATCATTTGCTTTATGCCACTCAATATCTTTATCTTATTCTCTCGTGTAGAATAAACCTGGAAGAAAAAGGTACCAAAATAAAATTTATTTCAGTGAACTATAAGCTTAAAAGCTAGTGCTGACAGAGTTCAAACAATTACCTTTAATAACAATGGCAGGTGAAACAAAATGATCAGCAAAAAAATAATAACTTGATATTAGAGGGTAGAATTTTTTTGAAGTACTTGTTTATTTTTGTATAATCTGGGGAAAAGCTTTAATTTTTATAATGCAAGACCAAATACAAAGTGCTTTTTTCCATCTTTCACAGTATTAGAGTGAAGAAGTGAAGGATATCAAATGAGCCTGCAAGGAGCTGGAAGATACCAGAACTAAGAATTGCAAATATCACAATAGAATTAATAGACCAGTTCTTCAGAAAGTCAAGGCAATCTAAGATTATGATTTTTTAAAAATAACTTGATATTACAGGGTAGAATTTTTTTGAAGTACTTGTTTATTTTTGTAAAATCTGGGGAAAAGTTTTAATTTTCATAATGCAAGACCAAGTACAAAGTGTCTTTTTCCATCTTTCCATCTACAAAGTTTGTTGTGGTACATCTGACCACTGAAACATGGTACCATGAGCAAAGAAGCAAGGCATCATTTGCTGCCAGCCCTTTGAACGACCAGTCAAACTCCCACTCACCCTGCTCATTCCCCATGTGTGGAAATTTATAGCATGGTTGATCTTTGACACTAAGAATTCAATAACTTCAGATAATGGAGGCTGATTGAAGTCCCCCCCAGCCAGAAGAAAGTAAATTCTTGGCTCAAACGGAAGTGCCTTTGACTCTGAAGAGCACATAGAAGATTAGATTTGAGACTTTACTAATGGTTTCCTTCGGTACCATTAAAATTCTAAAACATCTACTCAATATCTAAACTCTGTCGTGTTACCAGAAACTTTGAGGAATATAACTCCACATCTCCAGATCCTAAGAATGGTTAACTGAAGCACAAAGCTCATCCACTTGGTGTCTGTACACTTGACCTCCTGAGAATAGTCAATAGAGTGGATTCTGGTTAATTGGAATCAATAAATATATTTTGGTCCAATTAAGTGGCTGCTCCAATTAGCCAAAGTTCCACGGAAATAGTTTAAAAGGCATATAAAAAAGGCAAGCTACCATTTAACTGAGCAACAAGCTATGTACTTACAGAACAAATTAGAACACTACCAATAATCTCTGCCTCTTTCAAATTAAAGAACCAACCAGTTCCCCTCCACCATCACTCTCCTCCATCTGGCAGAACTGGTCCTTATCCTCAACAATTTTTCTGTCATCTCCTCCCATGTTCTCCAGACTCAAGGGGTAGCCACGGGCGCCAGCTATGCCTATGTTTTTGTTAGCTAAGTAGAACAATCCATGTTTTAAACCTTCCCTGGTAATGCTCCCCAACTCTTCCTCCACTGTATTAATGACTGCATGAGTGCTGCTCATCAATTTCATCAACTTTGTCTCCAACTTCCACCCTGCCCTTAAATTCATTTGTTCCATTTCTTGATATCTTTGTCTCCATCTCAGGAGACAGACTGTCGACGGACATCTTTTATAAACCCACTGATTCCCAGGCTCTCTTGACTATACCTCTTCCCATCCTGTCTCCTGGAAAGATGCTATTCCTTTTTCTCAGTTCCTTTCTGACCCACATCTCCTCCATTTCCTGGACATCCATACTCACCCCATCTTCTCACCGCCTTAATAGAGATAGTGTTCCTCATGTCCTCACCTACCACCCTATGAGCCTCCACATCCAATACACCATTTTCTGCAAATTGTGCCATCTCCAAAGGGATCCTACCACCAAACACATCTTTACGTCTCCCCCACTCTCTGCTTTCTGCAGGGATTGCGACCTCCTTAATTCTCTGCTCCATTTGTTCCCCTGTATTAATCTCACATTTAACACTTATCCCTGCAAGCAGTCAAAGTGCTACACCTGCCTACACACCTCATCCCTCACCTCCTTTCAGGGCCCCAATCAGTCCTTCCAGATGAGGCAACACTTCACTTGTGAACCTGCTGAGGTCGTAGAGTCATAGAAAAGTACAGCACAGTAACTAATGTGTCTGGTGCTCTCGATGTGGCCTCTTCTACATTAGTGAGACCTGCCATAAATTGAGGGACCGTGTTGTCAAGTACCTCCGCTCCATCTGTTAAAAGCGGACCCTCCCAGTGGCCTAACACTTAAATTCTCATTCCGACATGTCAGTCGATGGCCTCCTCTTGTGCCATGATGAAGCCACCCTCAGGGTGGAGGAGCAACACCCTTGTATTCCACCTGGGAAGCCTCCAACCTAATGGCATGGATATCAATTTCACCTTCCAATAAATTTTTTTCTCTCCCCCACCCTTAGTCTTCTAATTCCCGCTCTGGCCTCCTATCTCTTCTCCTCACCTGCCTATCACCTCCCCTTGGTGCCCTTTCTCCCTCACTTTCTCTAATGGCCCATTCTTCTCTCCTATCAGGCATTTACCATCTGGCTTCACCTACCTTCTCCAGCTATCTTCCTTTCCCTTCCAACCTTTTTATTCTGGCACCTTCCCCTTTCCTTTCCAGTCCTGAGGAAGGGTCTTGGCCCAAAACGTCAACTGTTTGTTCCTTTCTATGGATGCTGCCTGACCTGCTGAGTTCCTCCAGCATTTTGTGTGTTACTTTGAATTTGCAACATCTACTGCTTTTCACTTATTTACAATGCTATGACAGTCCTAGAAAACTGTGTATCAGTTCCTAATAGTTACTTGTGGAGGAGTTCATCTAGTCTACACTGCCGTGTTCTTTTGATTGGCTGTAAATGAACACAATCAGTGCAGCCTCATTCTAGTGCAGAAAATGGACTGCCTTCATACAACGCTTTCAATGATTGCACCCTCCAAATCTTCATTTTCATTGTAACATTTAAGATGATTGCCAATACCTTCAAATTGTTCATAGTTCCTAACTTGTTGAAGGAGTGAAGTTAATTTTTACCCCCGGCCATTTCTAATAACTCGAAACATAAATGCACGTAACCACAGTGAGCAAAATAGTTCTAAATTGTCTTACTTCTGATTTCCTGCCAACTATCAGTGACAAAATTCACTGCTTTTTTATAAAAACACCGCTTGCTCTAGGCATGGTGTAGTGTGTAACGTACACACAAGTGCATGCAACTGACACTTGTTAGCAACTGATTGCCAACTATCTCCTGCCCTAATGAAGCGGTATAGTGTCAAATAAATGAAGGAAATCCTAGCTATTTTCTTGATTAGTTTTTGTGCTTTAAGAGTTGTCCCAAATAAGTGGCTGTCCCAATTAACTGCTGGCCGAATTAACTGGAATCTACTGCATTCATTTCATCACGTTCATTATTCTGACACCAGAGGATGGGGCGGGGGGGGGGGGGTGTATTACATTAATGATAGGATAACACAGGTGATTCTGCAGATGCTGTAAATCTTGAGCAATGCACACAAAATGCTGGAGGAACTCAGCAGGTCTGGCAGCATCTAGGGAAGGAAATAAACCGATAACATTTCAGACCAAGACCCTTCATCAGGACTGGAAAGAAATGAAGTAGAAGCTAGCAGGGAGGGGAAGCACCACAAGCTGGCAGGTGATAGATGAGACAAGGCAAGGGGGAAGGTGGTGAGTGGGGGAGAGGAGATGAAAGGGAATTAATGACTTGCGAAGCTCCGAGGGGCTAGGTGGGAGGAGTGAAGGATTGAAGAATGAATCTGATAGGAGAAAACAGTAAATCATGGAATAAAGGGAAGGCAGTGAGGGAGCCGATGGGCAGGTCATGAGGAGAGTGGAGGGCAAGAGAATGGGTGAGAGGGCACCAGAATGAGGGAAAGTGCTAGGGAGAGTAGCATTTATAAGAAATAGTCTGCTAGAGAACTTAGCAAGATCATTCAGCCTAACACGCCTGCGCCAGCTCTTCAGTAGAGCTGACCCACAAAGGTCTAGATGATGAATGAAGTGCACTGGTCTCTGACATAAACCAGCTCATTTAATGCAATATAACTGTTTTTTCCAAAGACAATCAATATACCTGAGAAAACAACTGATGAAGATTGCCTCAGTAGCTCCATACTTATAGATCATCTCACAATTCACATGGAAGTCAATATTTTGAGAATGCCAGTTCGTACTTCAGTAACTTAAAATCAGTGATTAAACAAGATCATTAGCACATCAAGAGAGCAGTAATAGTAACATATAAATTATAGACACAGCAGCAATCAGCACTCTTACTTGCATTAGCACTCTGAGACGATCAAAAGGGGCAGTCATGGTTCGTGAGGTAGCTCCAGCTGTGCCTCCTGCAATCAGATGGCCCCACCACTTCTCTGGCTCCTCATTCTCTAAGAACTCCTCACAATTGGTTATGTCATCATTGATAGAAAAGATCTGAGCAGGGTTGTGGTGAAAGAAAGCATTAAGGTGAAGTCTTTTTTGTGCTTCCATTGGCTTTGCAGGTTAAAATCAAGTAATTAAAAGCTCCAATCCTCCAGAATTGCTCTTATTTACCTTTTATACAGTAAAATGGACTCTTGGTCAAAATTTACCTCATTATGATCTTGCCCTTTATCATTTACCAATACTGCAGTTTTTCAATATCTTTTATGCTTTATTCTGCATTGTTAACTAGCTCAGTGCAGTTTAATGATTTCACCTGAATGAACAGTATGCAAGACAAGCTTTTCACTAAACCTTAGTACATGTGACAATAATAAACTAATACTAATTCCATTTAATTTGTGTGAGAACAGGACTCTCATCTGAGTAATAAATTGAACGTCCAATTGCTATTGAAAACTTGAGCACTAAAATGTAGGCTTACTTAGTGCAACATTGTGAGATTCTATTCTTCAGAACGGACCATCACTCAGATGTTATTCAAAGGCCCCTTCTTCTGCTCTCTCAGAGGGACATTAAACAACCACTTCCCCGATATCCTGAGCGTTATTTGTCTTGTGTTTAACATCACATCGCAGACCGACTGCCACATTTCTTGTATCCCTAATCCCAAATCCCTAATGTACTTCAAAAGTAATTCATTGGCTACAGATCATTTTAGGATGGTCCAAGACTGTGGAAAGATATATATGAATGCTACTTCTTTAAAATGAAGTTTCATTTTCTATTATACTTTACAACAGAACAGTACCATCACCAACACTGTTTCTATAATAAGAATGAAATGGCAATATTCAAACATATATCCTACAGCTTATATCCTTTCGATACTTTGTAACTTGTAGGGATGACTCACAGTGGACTGAAAAGCTTGAACATGTAGATATTAAGAAAGAGGATGAGCTGGAGCTTTTGGAAAGCATCAAGTTGGGTAAGTCACCGGGACCGGATGAAATGTACCCCAGGCTACTGTGGGAGGCGAGGGAGGAGATTGCTGAGCCTCTGGCGATGATCTTTGCATCATCAATGGGGCCAGGGGAGGTTCTGGATGTTGTTCCCTTATTCAAGAAAGGGAGTAGGGATAGCCCAAGAAATTATAGACCAGTAAGTCTTACTTCAGTGGTTGGTATGTTGATGGAAAAGATCCTGAGAGGCAGGATTTATGAACATTTGGAGAGGCATAATGTGATTAGGAAGACTTATTGAGAAAGTAAGGAGGCATGGGATCCAAGGGAACATTGCTTTGTGGATCCAGAATTGGCCTGCCTACAGAGGGCAAACAGTGGTTGTAGACCGGTCATATTCTGCATGGAGGTCGGTGACCAGTAGTGTGCCTCAGGGATCTGTTCCGGGACCCCTACTCTTTGTGATTTTTATTAATGACCTGGATGAGGAAGTGGAGGGATGGGTTAATAAATTTGCTGATGACACAAAGGTTGAGGGTGTTGTGGAGGGCTATCAGAGGTTACAGCGGGACACTGACAGGATGCAAAACTGGGCTGAGAAGTGGCAGATGGAGTTCAACCCAGATAATTGTGAAGTGGTTCACTTTAGTAGGTCAAATATGATGGCAGAATATAGTATTAATAGTAAGACTCTTGGCAGTGTGGGGGATCAGAGGGATCTTGGGGTCCAAGTCCATAGGTCACTCAAAGCTGCTACGCAGGTTGACTCTGTGGTTAAGAAGGCATCCGGTGCATTGGCCTTCATCAATCGTGGGATTGAGTTTAGGAGCCAAGTGGTAATGTTGCAGCTATATAGGACCCTGCTCAAATCTCACTTGGAGTACTGTGCTCATTTCTGGTCGCCTTACTACAGGAAGGATGTGGAAAGGGTGCAGAGGAGATTTACAAGGATGTTGCCCGGATTGGGGGGCATGCCTTATGAGAACAGGTTAAGTGAACTCAGCCATTTCTCTTTGGAGTGACGGAGGATGAGAGGTGACCTGATGGAGGTGTATAAAATAATGAGAGGCATTGATCATGTGGATAGTCAGAGGCTTTTTCCCAGAAATGGCTAGCATGAGAGGGCACAGTTTTAAGGTGCTTGCAAGTAGGCACAGAGGAGATGTTAGAGGAGATGTTTTTTATGCAGAGAGTGGTGAGTGCGTGGAATGGGCTGCCAGTGACAGTGGTGGAGGTGGAAACGATAGGGTCTTTTAAGAGACTCCTGGATAGGTAATGGAGCTTAGAAAAATAGAGGGCTATGGGTAGCCCTAGGTAATTTCTAAAGTAAGTACATGTTCGGCACAGCATTGTGAGCCGAAGGGCCTGTATTGTGCTGTAGGTTTTCTATGTTCTATGTTAACTTGAGGCTCTATCTTTCAAAGAAGAATTAATCATCTTTGTGATTCTAACTAATCTCAAAGCAAATAACCTCCTAGCTTTCCAGATCCCTCCTCCCAGTTACGGATATTGACAACTCCCAATTTCAAATTTTGTATTTAACTTTAAAAATCCAATCAGTGGCCCTCACAAAACCAGACATCATTGAGTTTCTAAAATAATTTACTATATACAGAAGCATTCTGAGGTATTGATAAGAAACAAACTATTACATCAATGGAAGTCAGTCTAACCAACTGCAAACTCTGGATAATTGTTAACTTCATCGTGATTCAACCAGTCAAAAAGTACATAATCACTTTGTATGCAATACTTACACTGTTATATCTCCAGACATCAATCATATTTCGCATATTGTCCTCTTTGTCTGTTACATAGATCTGCCACCACTTGTTCCAATCGATGTCCATATACTTATTGTTGTCCAAGCTGGTTAATTTCAAGAATAGAGATGAATAATGTAGATTATGACATAAAATAATGTATTTGGGTTCAAGCCAAATTCCCTTTCATTTCATTAAATCCATATAGTTATATATGGAAATCATTTTTCATTTATTAAAGGCAATGGAACAAATGTTGGTGTTTTCCAACTTTGTGATCTTGATTCTAGACAGGTAAGAGAATTTGGCTGGGATAGTGAGTAAGTAGTCTTCTCAACATTTCTCTCACATTAATCTTTCAGCTACATTCTCAGTTCTCTGCTCTTACTGACGTCGTGCAACTTGCATATAGCTCAGGTAATAATTGATTGATCATTTTCATAAAGGTATGTCAGCAGCTGTATTTCATTTGAAGCGTTGGGAGATTTGGTATGTCACCAAAGACGCTCCAATTTCTACAGATAAACCGTGGAGAGCATTCTAATCAGTTGCATCATTATCCAACATGAAGGGCCACTGGACAGGATCAGATAAGGCTGCACTGGGTTGTAAATTCAGCCAGCTCCATCATGGGTACTAGACCCCCTACCATTAAGGACATCTTCCAAAAGCGGCATCCATTATTAAGGATCTCCTTCATCCAAGACATGCTCTTTTCCTATAAAAACCATCTGAGAGATGGTAAAGGAGGCTGAAGTTACACACTCAACATTTTAGGAACAGCTTCTTTCCCTCTGCTATCAGATTCCTGAATGGACAATGAACACTGCCTCACTATTTTTGCACTACGTATTAACAAATTCACAGGACAGCATCTACACACCATTTTCACTCCTCAGCATGAGTGACCTCTTATACCATAGTGCTGTGGTCACTTTACTTATTTATTCTTCAGCCTTTGCTCTCATCTACTCAGGCTGAAACAAACTGTACGCCTATTAGACAACTGCAAGGTTGAAACTTCTGCATTACTGCTTTCTGAATTCTCATACGTACTCAATTACATTACACGTCCCTTCTCCCCTTGACAGGCATGTTCCATTGTCCTCAATCACAGGATTACTCCCTATGTCAGGAAGCGCCAAATTTACAAATAGGAAGATAGAACATGTATAAGGAGCTGGTGACAATTGGGTAACTGGAATTTCTTCTGGATTAGGGGTGATCTGTATAAGGAGGTTGAGCTGTACCTAAAGTGGAGTGGAACCATTATAAAAATTAATTTTAAATCCCACCTCTAGATAGTTAGCACGCTTCCAGAATTCCAGTCCAGTAACTGAATGGTCCCACTACTTACTGTTTTTTTTCCCTTTTCTTTGTAATTTATTTTTTGTTGAAGTTTATCATCAAACAAACATTTCCATAAGATGTATTTCAGATATTGTACATATATATCATATAGTCATATATGCCACAAATCTCTGCATAATATTTATCCAAGGTATACATTTATGGAAAAGAGAGGAAAGAAAGAACAAGTAAAAGGAGAAAACTATGTACAAGTAGGGAGTGATCTTTTCTTTACAACATATTCATTGATTTGTGAGAATAAAATCAGGCCTATGAGGTGTTATGTAGTTAAACCATTTTTCCCAGTATGAATCAAATTGTTCCAACTTATGATTAACAGATGCTGTTATCTTCTCCATTTTATAAATGTCCATTGTAATTTCCATCCATGCATTTAAGGTTGGGCTCTCCTGTGATAACCATTTCCTAGTAAGAGTCTTTTTACCAGCCACAAACAGTGTATTCATTAAATATTTATCTCTTTTCAACCATTCTTGAGGTGTATACCCAAAATATATGGTTTTACTTTCTAAGGGTATTTCACATTTAAAGATGTCTTGTAGGGCACTGTGTATCCCACTCCAACAGTCTTTGATAAAGGGGCATTCCCAGAAAACATGATAATGGTTTGCATTTTGATTTCCACAATTTCTCCAGCAAACAGGGAGGTTACTATCATGAGAAAATCTGCAGATGCTGGAAATTCAAGCAACACACACAAAATGCTGGTGGAACGCAGCAGGCCAGGCAGCATCTATAGGAAGAAGCAATGTTGACCTTTCGGGCTGAGACCCTTCGTCAGGACTAACTGAAAGAAAAGATAGTAAGAGATTTGAAAGCAGGAGGGGGAGGGGGAAATCCGAAATGATAGGAGACCGGAGGGGGTGGGGTGAAGCCAAGAGCTGGAAAGGTGATTGGCAAAAGGGATGCAGAGCTGGAGAAGGGAAAGGATCATGGGTCGGGAGGCCTAGGGAGAAAGAACGGGGGAGGGCACTCCTTGATGCAATCCTTTGAAAAATATGGTCAACAATCAGGATACAAAATCAACATAGATAAAACCCAATTACTTTCATATAACTATAGCCCACCAAGAGAAATTGAAAGTAGATATCCCCGAGCATGGCAAACAGAGTCTTTCAAATATTTGGGTATCATTATGCCAGATGATTTGGCAAAATTATAAGAATGCAATCATCAGCCTATATATTAAAAAAATTAAGGAAGACATAACAAGATGCAACCTGATTCCTTTTTTCAGTTTCAGTTCAAGGATTGAATCTATTAAAATGAATATACTTCCCAGACTATTATATCTCTTTCAAACCCTACCAACAGAGATTAATCAAAATCAATTAAATGAATGGAACAAAATGTTATCAAGTTATATTTGGCAAGGTAAAAGGCCTAGAGTTCGTCTCAAAACTTTGCAATTAGCCAAGGAAAAGGGGGGATGGGGCCTACTTTCTCTTAGAGATTATTATTTTGCAGCACAGTTGAGAGCTGTGATATGTTGGTGTAACCCATCATATGACGCTCAATGGAAAAACATTGAGGAGTGGGTACTTCCCATCCTCATACAGGCAATTTTGGCTGATAACAACCTACAAAGGTACATAAATACTATTGATAACCAATGGGTGAAATGGACTCTTAAAATATGGAAAACTATTAAAAAATATAAACTAGTGGGAGATATTGCAATTCTTAAATGGTGTGCATATGACTCAGATTTTACGCCAAATAAACTGGATGCTAGATTTTAAGGACTGGACAGCTAAAGGAATAACAGTTCTTTGCAATTTAATGAAAGAAGGAACACTGTTCAGTTTTGAAATGCTTAAAGAGAAACACTGATTAGAAAAAAAGACTTTTATCGGTATTTACAGATTTGACAATATGTTAATAGGTCAGTTAAAAATGTAACCAAAGCAAGTACATGTTTGATAGAGCTATTTAGAAAAGCATATAATTCCGATAACGGTAGTAAAGTCGTTTCAAGCGTGTATAAGGGTTTGTCAAATCTTAAAACACATTCGACTTCATAAATTAAAACAAAATGAGAAAAAGGGATAATTATATCTGAGGAAGAATGGACAATAATACTTACTGCTTTATAACCTTTTTTGCTTGTAAGATACTAAGACTGACACGTAGTTTTCCCATGAATTGTATAACCTTCAGTCTTCCAACTTTGCCTACAAGTTTAGTAGTACAATAACAAAACAGTGCAGATGGTAAAAATATGAAATGAACATTAAAAAATAGAATCACTGTCTGTCTGCCACAGATGTGCTACCTTGCATCCAGGAGTTTAATGCACAGTAACTTTGCTTCAAAACCAACAAAAATGTGTATGTTAGAAATTTGAAATAAGAACAATGTTCTGATCACACACTAAGTGAAACAACCAGTGTAGAAAGTGCGAGCTTCAGGTCAATGACTTTTCATCAGAACTTGTTGGAGAGGCTCTAGGAAAAGGGAAACTGGATATGTTTGGTTACATCTGTGTCGAAGACTTACATTTCATAGATGGGACAATGTTGATCTAAAGATATTATTTAATGCACATTGTCATTACCTCAGGGAAAATTAGATTCAGCATTTACTGAAGAGTCTGAGTCACAAACAAGCCAAGAAGAACAAAGATGAACCAATTTGATAGTACTGATGTTCTGCCAGATCTCATTGCTATTTGGCGCCTGATTTATTAAGTTCAAATTTCTTATGATTAAAAATCACAGAACCACCTGAATATACAGGTACCTTTCCAGCCTGCAACCATTCACCAGTCCCAGCCTATGTCTCCCTATAAAAAACACAATAGGGCCTCACTGTGTTTCCAAAAGGTAGGAAACAGTGCAGCAGGATGCATCACCACAGTGCCTAGAAGGTGAGAATATCCCATGTTCATACTTAATTTTAAATGCACTTACATACTTGCTGATATTTAGAAAGTTCAATGGCCATTTCAATAGTCATTGACTCACCAGTTTTCTCCTTTGCAACCGTCCCAAAGCCAAGTTTTATGGTCTTTTGCTGGCTGTCAAGATACTTCACGAATGCTTCAAAGTCTCTTCCTTCGAAGCCATCCTGTAATAGGCAAAAACATTTATTGATAAAGAAAAGTTCATTTTAGGTCAAAACTTACTATCTCTACCTAGCTCATGGAGATACTGAAGAGAAGCTAAAAGAAAAGAATACACATAAGTATTATTCACTTCAATCAGATACACTTGGATCTAGTTTCCAGGAGTAAAATGCACCATTTTATCCTCACAGTTTTAATCTTTTTATATACATTGTTCGTCTTACTTGCCAAATAAGGCTTAATCTGTGATAATTAAAGACCATTAAATGCTTGAAATTGAAACATACTTTTAAATCTAACACAGATGCTACACATTACAACAGTTGCAGAAATATCATCAATTTCTACCTTGTAAAATTTACCTGTATATGTTGAAAAACTACTGCTGGATATTCCCGAGGCTACAATTACTTCAAAAGGTTATCATTAAAACTAGTATAATCAATGGACTGCTCATCATCCAGTCGGAAAAACCGTAGCCAGGTTAATAGAGCATTGACTTTCAGTATATATCAAAGGACACAAATCGCCCTCTGCTGAGATTGCTGGTCAGACTGCACCCTGTTCAGTACCCACATGATGAGGGATAATGTAGCCTTAAGAACAGGGTAGACTTAATTGGTGGCATAATTAGGTCTAGCAAAATAATATTCCAATCTATGAGAATAAAGATCAGAGTATGTGAGGTTAACGTGAAAGAATAGGAATTGGCTAGACTTTCAATTATTCTTCCCTCCTCTCATCCTGACATTGCTGGCTAGGCAACGGTCTGCTGTCTGTCTCTTTCTCTGTTTCAAGAGCCACCCAAATCTGTTCTCATCTAAGATAATGATCACATTAGCTAAAAGAATCGCTAATGGATAACCATTGGTCGATACAATCCCATGGTCAATACAACCTCATGATTAGATTTGATCATTGAAGGGAGTATGACTGGAATATCTTGAGTAATTTCTACTATTTACTGATGCTAGAGATTTCTTGGCTCTTTTTTTGGAGGGGGCAGGTGGGAGGAGGCTAGAGTAGAGGAGGGAGCAGAGGTGTGGTATTACATCACTTTGGTCCAGATTCTTTTCAATCTTGCATATAAATATATTCAACAACCTTTCCCTGGAATTAAGTTAGCCCACAGGAACAGCAGGAAAAGTTTTCAACATTCATCTCCACTCATGGATGTCTTCAGACTCCTGAAAAATAAAATTTCCTCACCAACCACACCTCAGGTTTAGGACCTCCAAACAAGCATCTGGGAAGGCACTAGGTACCTGGAGTCTCTTCAAAAGGTCAGTGGAAGGAGATCACAACAATCTGGACAACTCATCCAGTCCTGGTCCATCTGTCCCATACACGCAATTTCAGCTGTTCCACAGAACTGCAGTGAATGCAAGTCTTTTTCATCTGTTAATGGATTACCCAAGATAACGGTGGCAAAAAATATCCTTCATAATGTAGTTAATCTTAGTTTATGATTCCATTTCCTATCTTTGTATGTTAATGGAAGTACCCGAGGAGGGCGTCATTCCTAAAATCAGAGACAATCCAGTGAGGAGAAAAGTTAGAAAACATTACTACAGAGAACTGAGGGATTAGCTCTTGCATAAAGAAGCTCCTCACACACTTTATGTACAAGGCTGATAAACCTTTGCTACCCAAGGCTATAAGGAAACAAGGATTGACTTAGTTTACAGATGAGTCATGATCATGCCAAATGATACTGGCTTGAAGGAGTGCCCATATTCTTCCTTTGAAAAAACTGAAGTTTATTTTAGACCAAAAGCTATCAGTAAAAGATATTTACAGATGTGACTCAGTTATCTTTCTGTCATACATTGATAAAATATAAAAGGCTGGAATCTTGACATCCAACAAATACCTTTCCAATTTCTTCCAGTTCTTTTCTCAATTCATCGGCATCTATACGGCCATCCTTGTAGACATTTAGCTTTCTGTAAAGGTGTTCCCAAATATCAGGCAATGGTCTAGATTCATTGTGGGTGCTTTGATCAAAGATGTCCTTGAAAAATGGTAACATTATGGCGGCTCCTGAAACACAAAACACAATCCTTCAAACACTACAAAATTGGAATGAAAGGTACAAGTACTTACTTTGCTTTGTTTTATCTGTGCTGCTTGTTAATCATAAATGCTGCCAATAGCACTTCACCTTGACAGGGCCATAAGACATAGGAGCAGTATTAGGCCATTGAGCCCACCTTGCCTATTCCATCATGGTTGGTTTGTTATCACTTTTAACCCCCTCCTTCTGTCTTCTCCCGGTAACATTTGACACCCTGAATAATCAAGAACATACCAAATCACTTGGCCTCCATAACCGTCTGTGGTAATCATTTCCATAGATTCACAACCCTCTGGCTGAAGAAAATCCTCCTCATCTCTGGTCATAAGGGATGATCTTGCTGAGGCTGTGATTATGGTTATCGAACACCATATACCAGTTACTAATAGCTCAGGGTCACAATAATCACATAGCGGTGTACAACAAGTTTGGGTTCATGATCCCATACCACCTAAATCAAATAGGTATCAAAGCTGTTTGCCCTGAACTTTTGGCTAGTTTCGTCTATTCTCAATAGTTGTACATGGTGAAAGAAACCATCCAGTTCCTCTGATCAATTGTAATAACACAAATAACCTCTTTATGGAAGTCTGTGTGTCAGCTTGACTTACTTGCCTCGCCTTGCCTTCAGTTCAAAAGGATACAAGTTCCATGACCACACACTCTACGTGCTGGCACAACATTGGTTCTAAGGTTCTCCACCAGAGGCTTTAGGTTACAGCCCAAGTGGCTACAAAGAGCCACAAAGAGAGCAGGCAGTCATGGAGTTCATCCAAACAACTTGTGCTTTCACTTCATTGTATTATGATTACATTGTTCTAACAGATAATGTGACAAACAACAAATGGTGAATGTGTATGAGTGTAAGAGTTTCACAATCAAGCTCTGAGCCGAAAACTGACTTTCTATAAACTGAATTTCCTGCTCCTTCATAAGATAACTTGACTCTTCGCAGCCCTACAGAAAAGCAGGATATGAGTAGGTAAAAACAAAGATTCCTTTCCAGTCAATGGAGAAATTGAATGCAGAGCTTTTAACAAATTAATTACAGAGAATTACCCAATAATTTGGAGATGAAGTGGGATGAATTACTTAGGGCAAATGATCTATTATACACCAACATCAGACGATGGAAACAAGCTACAGAGTGAGTTCCCCCAGACACACTAAAATAGGGTGATTTCTCCACAAAATTACTGATAGTGGGGAACATTCCTATTATTACTAGTATAACTTCAATGACTGTTACTTCTAACAGTAGTCAAATTTTGATAGAGGAAGATGAATACTATAAGTAGTGGAAATGGTTTAACATCTAGCAAATCCTATACAAAAATCATACAAATATCTACATTATTGCTCAGTTTAAGTGGACTGTTGTCAACAGGCTGACAAAAGGCAATTTTAATGTTTCATCAAGGATGCCAACATAGCACGTTACCCTGGGCTCTGTAGACAATGAAGGCTAATCTGCAGGGTATGACATAAACTAAAACTGAAGATCTATGTTTTATACCTTTATAAAAGTAGAATGAGAAACTGTTGGACAACAAAAAACTGGGTTACAGATTCTATCTATATTCCAGATAGGTTGGAAAGGCAGAGGGGGTTAGGATGGAAAGTGATGAAGCAATTCATGTGATGAAATTTCCAGCATTACAATCAGCCATACTGGACAGCATCTGCATTGATGTTCACCTGCAATAAAAGAATTAAATAGCCAATTAGCTTCAAGCTCTGCTGCTGGAGAAGCTCATGTGGTATAATCCACAGTGACTGAAGCCGAAATTTTATCAAATATCCATGGTGATTACGTACCAGAGAATCTGGAATCTTTCCTTAACGATGAGGTAGTCGATGGTGTGCTATTGTGTTGATGCCATGATATTTATTTGTATTTGCTATAATGCTAAGCATCTGATCAACTAAAGGTGTTTTCTATTTTATTACAGAAAAATAAAATGTCATAATGCAATAGTGACATCACAATGGTTTCAACCAACAGTGATTCGCAGAGAGGAAAAGTTCAAAATTAAATTAATTTGTATTAAATTCAGCGCTTAAAGTGGCATGCTACATTCCAATTAACATTCACCACTCTTGTATCATTAAACATTGGCTGGCTTTATTCATTGCATAGCACTAACATCAAAAGGTTGTACACTCAAGAGCCACTCCAAGCTAATGGGGAGCTCTTGAATACACTGCAATCTAGCAGCATTCTTCAACATAGCATTAAATCAAGGTTCTATATCACCTCTGTATGTGCTGATTTATAATCCCATACATACTGTATCATCTAATTCTTAGATGAGGCTATTCACATTATCTTCCCAACATACTTCTTCCCCATTACCAACGAGAACACTGAGCCAAACACTTAAATATCCATCAACTGTTAACATGCAAAAGTGCACAAGTATCCCAGCTCAAGATTTGAAGCATCTGCTAAGAATATACTGTCCACAAAAAAGTGATGTAAACTTTTAGCTTAAAGAGTTAAAAAACTGGGGTGATGATAGTCCCCCAATAAAGAGACAAAGTCCACTAAATAAGCAATTTCTTTCTTAAATCCAATTATATCTATTCTGCAATTCCCAACCCTCTCCCCAAAAGATCCTGTTTAGTCCAATAACTAATTCCAATACTTTACCAAGTAATTAACCAGGAGACAATTAGACACAATTGCTAAATGGTCTCTTCCTAATGTTTAATTAAACTATGAAAAGCATAAATATCAAGATTAACTTGCAGCAGACAACTGTCACAATTAAGCATTCCTCATTTTCTGAGTATTTTACAAATGAGCCTGAAAGACGAGAAAATCAAAACTAAACCAGAGGAGACAGTTTAGAACAATTACAACATGATCTGCAAATTACTTTATACTTTATGTCAATAACCAAACAATTCAACCTTCCCTTCAATCATTTGTTTCTTGAACCACTTTGATCACTTTGCATTAAAATTGACTTTGTTTCTTTTTGTTCTGTAATTATGGCATTTTCACGTAAAAATTGTGTAGATGTTTTCTGGTGATGTTCCTGGGAAAGAAGATGCATTTTAAAAGTCTGGGACTGAGTATGTGTGTGGTGCAAATGCTGAATAGTTCAATATGAAATGTTCCCAATATTGTGATATGGAATTGTCAAAATTCTGACACGTTGCAGGAAATAATACTGTAGTATTTTTATACATCTTTCTGTACATAAACTGAATGAGACTTTTTTTATTATGTACTGTTGCATCCAATTTATACATTACAGTAATAGCTGGGTAACATAGGTAAAAGCTATTTAGTTTCTCATGCCATCTCAAATCTCAATGGATGATGCCTTCAAATCATAGGTGCCATCTAGTGGTTCCATTTAGAGTTAGCAAAGCACACCATGGAGTTGCTTAATTTAGCTCCATTAACAAAATAAACAAATGATTATTTTCATAATGAATTGATCATGGGAGTCTAAAGCCCTTGCTCTATTAAGACTTTCATGCTGAACGCATGCTAGCCATGTTAATTCTACAGATTCCCAAGATTGAGTCTAACAAACATACTGATTCTGTCATAACAGATGGTGATGGTTTCACAAGCTCATTTGCATAACTAAACCACCAGTTCATATATCAGAACGAGATTATTATGGAAAGGTTGGAAATGCAACCCCGAATTGAAAACAGCTTGAAATAAATATTTTTAAACTGTTCTGTAACCTTATACTTCAAACTGTGAGAAAAACAAACTTTACAGAATTGTATAATCAATTCCTACATTAAGATGTATACGTCACGAATACACCAATGGCAACACGGGCCACCACTATTACGTATCAAATCTTAACAGGAGCGGACCTTCTGGCCCATTGTGCCAGTTCATATGACGTTTTCAGCAAAGCACTACACCAAAATGTTTCACAGAAAATAGGGCATTTAGCCATAAGATCGGAAGTGGAATTTAAGAAACATATCAGAAGTAAAGCGATTTGGATTGGTTGATGAAGGAATTTGAATTCAGGTCTCAACGTGCTATCAAATGTGAGGCCATAGAAATTAGACCAGAAGTAAAGAGGCCAAGAAAGGATTTGAAAACAAGGACGAGCACCTTTAAGTAGAACCATATTTTGTAACGAAGAGGCAATTTAAGTCAAAGAAACACAAGGTGATGGATAGAGTATTATTCATTTCTGCTGCCATAATCCCACTTTCAGACAACTCTAACAGTGCATTTTCTGTAAACACATACAGCTTTTTTGTGCAACACAGAGACTGGATACAGAACAACCAGTTTCACATTCAATTTATATACAGAAATTTATATAAAACATACAGCAGAATTATTTCTGAATGGTGGCAACATGGTACAGGCACAACCTACCAATGGTTCAATGCTAGCAATCTTCATTTTCCACAGCTGGTATGTACATAGCAAAATATTAAAAAGGGAACGAGTTTTGTTTTTAATAGCCCTTAAGCAAAAGTCACAAAGACTGATGCATTACACAGAAGTCAAAGATAATTGCATTTATAGTACCAAATAAAGGAGCCATCAAATGAGGAAGGGATGCTCAACAAAAAGTGAAAACTAAATGGAGTTATCTCAACTGACCACAGGGTTCCATCCAGCAAGCACCAGAATAATAAATCAATGAATCAAGGAATGGCTGAAATGCATTGTTAAGGACATAAAATCCTAAATACTTTAATTAAGGGTACGGTAGAGAAAGCAGCCAATATCAAAGATTGAATGATACTTCAATTAGGGTATTACAAGCTACAAAAGTATAGGGTAGAATGGATGAAGGCTGGTCAAGATTGCCAGACAGTTGTAGGAGCCTGAGGACTGCCTCGGTTAATCATCACTGTCAACTTGGCTCATACATTAGAACAGCAACACTAAGGTTTCAACACAGGCAAAGAAAATAGTTTTACAACAAAATCTAAAATGAATACTCTCTCTACAATCACAAAACGTTCAGGTACATCATCTACAGATTCCTTTGAGATTGGCGATCTTTCCTGCATTGCCTGCATTTCAGTTTCCATTTAGGATGGACGTAGATGCATGGTCTTAGATAAGTAGTCTCAGAACTATGCTGAAACTGATTAAAGTTTGCCTTCCCTTAATATCAGAATCTTTCAATTATATTTGTGTTGATGGTCCTGAAAGCATAAAGCCAACAATGCAGTAAACATGCAAATGGTTGTTCTTATCATTATTTTGTTCAATTCATACAGAAATAAATAGTTTCAAATCAGTTACAGAAATAGTTGCTACAAAATGTATGTACACAAACATGTAAATAATGAGTAACTTAATTGATAGCATGATTTGGAAGGATAAGTGGTTTAAAGAACAACAGTAAGTTGTGCTGGGGAAGACATGCATCACATAACTTACTCTATATCCTCCATGTGCTTTACTCAAAGGATAAGAGACATCTCTGTTAATCATTTGACCAGTATAATGCATTTGGGTACAAGAGCACTGACTCAAATATTAGTATCAAATCAGACATTACACAACAAGCTTATATTATCCAGTAATACTCTTAAAACTTCCAAACATACATTTTTAAAATACAGATCATGTATTAAGTTTAATGGACATCAGATTATATTAAAAAAATACAGATATGAATTGCTAATCTCAAACTTTACTTGTGGATCAAGATCACAGGAATCCTCCGATGCAGGCAACTAGTGTATTCACGGCCCAGAGATGCAGATTTGCTCTGAATCCTATTTCTGTACAAGATTGGTCAAATGCACCAGGTTCAAGTCCGTTCTCTATTGCATCACTGCAAAGATGTTGCAAAACACTTGCTAAATGCCAACTGTCAACATTGAAAGCTTTATTATACTATATTATCCAGCTGCATCTTACAACAATGGAGAAGCAAGTAATGCTGCAATGGGAAAGGTACAAACAAGATTAGTTTCCACGAGACATTACTGCTATGAGAAAGCATGGAACAGAGTAGGGCTTCAATTTCTTTCCACTGATATGATCTGATGGAACCTCAAATTTGGGCACATCAACGCAGGGAAGTCTCAAAGAGGAAAATCTAACAGAGAATTCAAGTAGAAATTGACTATGATTTGAACGTGAACAAGCAATGAGGGATTGTTGAACTAGTTAGTATTATGTGCATTTGTTGGTAAAGCTAAACAAACACAAGGGAAACAGATATGTGGATGGGGTGAGGTGAAGGTGAGTGGAGGAGGCTTCTGTAAAGTACCAACAGCAGGCCAGGGCATTCTGGTTAAAAACCCTGCCGTAGATAGCATACAACTACACTGAGGCGCAAGAGAATCATGTTCTCCTGGGCATCCAAATGTTAAAACTCCACTTGGAATGTAACATTACCAGCACCTTCACACCCAATTCTCCACTGTAAGATAGTAACAAATTTCTACAAAATCTAGAACACCTCTGTAGGGCAGAACTGAAGAATCAGTAGTATTCTCAACTGATACCACTGCTACAAAGACAAAAAAAGGTTAGCGGAGAAGTTCAGAAGGAAGAAGGTAGCCTTAATGTAAGTCTTCGAACAGTTGAGATGAAGAAACATAAATGCCTTGCATTGTACCTGCCATGCAGGTATTCATTATTCATTAATAAAAGAAGCTGCCACTGTACCTAATGAGGAAGCAAACTACACCGGTCATTTGAACAAGCAGGGACAACTTTACTATTTCCTAAAAAAGAACAATGGTAGAATGCCTTGGCAATGAACATTTAGAAAAGCAAACTGAGCAATAAAATTAAAAATATGCTTTATATTGTTTGGCATTTCATTCACTCATTATTTTTAAATATGTTGTGACAGGTTGCCATCAGCCCAAACCATCAGTATTTCAAACTAGCTGCTGCATCATACAAGATTGTACAAACATTTACTAATTCACTGCTATCATGAACGGATTATGGAGACCTACGCTTCAGTTCAATACTTACCACATGATAAGGACCATTTGTTCCAGATTGCCTTTTGATTGCTTTTATACAAAGCAACAAAAGTTCTCTCTTTTGTACACCAAGTTGATTTGAGAAAAATGTACACCAGTCATCAGCATCTTCGGTAAGATTTTATGTACTATTATAAAGAATGGATGTAGATTCAATATACCATCAAAAAAGCATTTGTCATAATTTAGTCAGTTGGTTGCTAAATCACCTCTGCACACGATTGAGGGTCTGTCTGTGGAAGGGGGAGAGCCGAAGATTCAAGAGCTTTTTCTCACTCCACCCTTGTGTTCATAGGAATCACCCAGAAGCTATGCCAACAGTCACAGAAAAGATTGAGACAGAAACACTGAAATAAGTTCAACAGAACAACAAGCTTTTAAATTGTTTGTACAGCAACCATTTCTTATTATTACAAAATAGTTAGTAATTGCAACGTATCTAGTCCAAATAGTTTACTTGCAGATTTACTGCTTGCCTGTGTAGGCAGGTGAAAGAATGCTCTAATTCAATCAGTCTTCGCTGCAGGTTTGTCAGTGCAGAACTAATCAATACGCCTTCCATCACCACATGTAAGTTTCATCAGTTGCCTACTTCATTCTGCAGTCACTTGAATGTCATCTACCCACAGAAGAACATACATCGTTCGTGACATCTTCAGTGTAGTGCAGGTCATCGCTTCTCTAATTTCTTAAATTTGGCTTCTATAAAAGAGAAGAAGAGTGCATGAGAATTTTGAATTACACTTGGAAAGGACTCCAACTAGGATATTATTCTTTGTCTATTAAGGATTTGCCCAGATATGTATGGTCGCACTGTAGATGTAGCCATATAACATGGCAAGTTTGCTTCCTGGAACAGGTAAATGTTCATGTTAGATTTTCTGATCTATCTCAGATCCAGTAATCTCCTCAATCACAATATTTTGTGATGCATATTGAAACGTATCACATTTTTAATGCAATGATAGACAACTGGGCTGTAACAACAAAGCAACAGACCAGAAAGGAGATCCTGAATGGCTGCCTACATAGGCACTTAAGGACTTTGTCACATAGCAAATAGAACACTTCATTACAAGTTCAAAAATCACAAATTTAGCATCAGAGCCACAAACTATCACGACAGGTTGAGCAATTAGTGTGCCAGCAATTCAAAGTTCAGGAATCATTGGGCTGAATTATAAATGCACTTACAAAAATACAAATTCAGAGAAGGAGTAAGCCAAGCAACCTCCCAACCTCATTCCCCCACCTCTATGTTTGCTCTTCTTTTTAAAAAGACCATGATTGATCTAACCGTAATCTCAACTCTTCATTCTGTCTCCCCTCGGTAACATTTCACTCCCGTATTAATCAAGACTCCATCTTTCCTTACATTAAGCGTTTTTGAAGAGTCATTTCCTCAAGCGTTTGTAGAAGAAAACTTCCAAAAACTCACAATAACAGAAGAAAAAAATCACCACACCTTATCATAGACCAGTGACTCCTTATTTTTAAACAATGAACCCGTTTCTCCATTTCCTCCGTAAGATGAAACATCCAGACAATATTCACTGCGTCAAGATTCCTCAGATTCATTAAAGTTCCAATCAAGTCCCTCGGTACTCTTCGAAAATCCAACAACTACAAGATAAGCATGTTCAATCTGTCTTCAGAAGACAACCAAACCATTCAGTCTACTGAACGTTTGCTAGTGTTTCCAATGAATTGACAGCCTTCCTTCCTTAAATAAGTACCTCAGACATAGTCACATCAATGTGTTTATGTAACTGAAACATAAGCTCTTTCTGTTATGTTCAATTATTCATTGTGTAATGAACTCACTCGTCATTTCAACAATGCTTTTTAAAATTTTCTAACTAAAATGAATTTTACATTTTCTACATTATGTGCCATTTGCCAAACTCTGCCCATTCCTTTAACTCTATAACTTGTGTAATTTCCTTATGTCCACTTAACAAATTTTATTTCTATCTTTGTGTCATCAATATATTTAACAACTATTCCTTCATCCAGATATTTATATAAAGTATAAAAAAAATTCAGGTCCCAGCTCCAATCCCTATCAACACGCACACTAACCAGAAAAATACTCATTAAGTTTAATCATGTTAGCTAATGAACCATGAGCGTTTATTTTCCAATAACCTTAGATGCAATACTTTATCGACCTTCTGGAAACCAAAGTACAGCAGATCCAATAATTTGCCCTTATCCACAATACACATCAATTCTTCAAACTACTTCAATATATTGCTTACCTATAATTTCCTTTCATAAGACCATGTTAGCTTTGACTGATATCACTGAAATTTTACAGTGCTCTGCAAAAAAGTCTTTATCAATAGTTTTTAACATGTTGCTACTGACGGAAACTAACTGATCTTAGACTCTTGCTTTGTCTCCCTCCCGTTTTGATTAAAGGGGTTATATTTTGCAACCTAATGGAAAGGTAAAATGAATCAAATAACTTACAGCTAATCAAATTTCAAAGTAAAATTTATTGTCAGAGTTCATACATGTCACCACATGCAACCTGATATTCTATTTTCCTGCCGGCACACTCAGCAAATCTATAGAACAATAGCTTGTAAATAGGATCAATGAACACCAAACTGGGTAAATGCAAAAATAAATAAATAACAATAACGAACGTGAAATAACAAGATAAAGACTCCTTAAAGTGTGACCAGTGTTTGTGGAAACACTAGAAAGAGAATGAGTGTAGTTATCCCTTTTTGTCCAAGAGCCTGATGGTTGAGGGGTAGTAACTGTTCTTCAACCTGGTGGTGCAAGGCTCCTGTACCTTCTACTTGATGGCAGCAGTGAGAAAAGAGCACGGCCAAGGTCGAGAGGATCTTTGATGATAGATGCTGCTTTACTACAGTAACGTTTCATATATTTCCTCAATGGTTGGGAGGATTTTACCATTGATGTACTGAACCGAATCCTCTACCTTAGTGGTCGCTAACCCGTCGATCGCGATCGACTGGTCAATCTTTGAGACTTTCCCAGTAGATCCCCCCAAAAAACTGAAAAATAAATATACAAATACTGTTGAGAGATTGTTTCCGGGTTGTGGGGTTTTAGTTCCGTTCTTTCTGCCCAGTGCACATGACTGTAGCTCCCCCGCACTACACAGTGTAATTCAGTGGTCCCCAACCACCGGGGCGCGAGGAAACAATATGAGTCAGCTGCACTTTTCCTCATTCCCTGTCATGGCCACTGTTGAACTTGAACCCACACGAGGTCATCAGTTGCCTAACCGCAGTGATACCCTCGCGCAGCCGGCAGCAAGTGCCGTTGCTACCAGCCTGGAGCACGGACAGATGGACACCACCTCTAAACCCGTTTAGCACTCTGAATGTTCATGGGGAACCCAGTGCTAAATTATTCGCAGATGACCTAATTTGGGCTCAGTGTTTCGTAAGTATCAGAGCAGCTACCACGCTGCGATGTACCGAAACAAACTTTTGTCAGCTGATAGATTCTACAAGGGGGCGGGGGCGAGCGCGGGCCTGTCGCTCTCCTCGGTCGGTCGTTCTCTCCAGACTGTGACTGCTGCCAAGGGTTTTGATGACATGCTGAATCTCTGCAGACTCCTAAGGAAGTAGAGGTGCTATCTTGTTTTCTTTGCAATTATACTTATATGACAGGATAGGTCCTCTGAGATAGTGACATCCAGGAATTTAAGGATACTGACCCTCTCCACCTCTGATCCTCCGATGAGTACTGGCTCATGGACCTCAAGATTCCCTCTCTTGAAGTCTATGATCAGTTCCTTGGTCTTTCTGACATTGAGTGAGAGGTTGTTGTTATTACACCACTCAGCCAAGTTTTCAATCTCCCTCCTGTATGCTGACTCATCACCACCTTCGATATAGCCCACAACAGTAGTGTCATCAGCAAACTTGTATCTGGTGTCGGAGCTGTAGTTAGCCACACAGTCATAGGTTATAGTGAGTAGAGCAGGGGGCTAAGCACACATCCCTGTGGTGCTCCTGTGCTGATGGAGATTGTGGAGAAATTTTTGTCAATCCGAACTGACTGGGGAAATCCAGTGAGGAAATCCAGGATCCAATTACATGAGGGGGTATTGAGGTCTTGGGAGTTTACTGATTAGTTTTGAGGGGATGATAGTATTAAATGCAGAGCTGTAATCAATAAAGAGCACCCTGATGAATACATCTTTGCTGTCCAGATGTTCCAGGGTTGTGTGAAGAGCCAATGAGATGGTATTTGCTGTAGACCCGTTGTTTCAATAGGCAAATTGGAGTGGATCCAAGCTGCCATTCAGACAGAAGCTGATATGCTTCAACACCACCCTCTCAAAATATTTCACCACTGTGGATGTATGTGCCACTGGACAATAGTAATTTAGACAGGTTGCCAAAGTCTTCTTGGGTATGCTTGAAGCAGGCTGGTACCACACACTGCTGGAGTGAGAGGTTGAAGATATCCATGAATACAACAGTCAGTTGGTCAGCACAGGTCTTCGGTCCTCGGCCAGGCACTACGTCCAGACCAATGCTTTCCTTGGATTTACTCTCTTGAAGGCAGCCTGCACTTCACCTTCAGATACTGAGACCAAAGGATCATCAGGAAACATGGGGGAGTATGATGGGTCCTCCCTGTTCTGGTGGTGAAAGCGAGCATTCCACTGAGCTCATCTGGAAGCGAAGCTCTGCTGTCCCCTATGTCACAAGATTTAACTTTGTAGGATGTTATGACATTCAAACCCTGCCACAGCTATCGAGCATCCCTCGTTGATTCCAGTCTAGTCTGGAATCCCCAAATGCTCTAAGACAAAAATGAAATCCATCTGGACCTTGAAATATTACAGGTTCAGTAATCAGTTCAGTAACATTTCCCTGGTGATTGTTCTCTTCACAAGCTCCCCACTCCCTTTCACTCTTCCAACATATAGTATGTTCTGTGACTCTAGTGAACACTAATGCAAAATACCATTAAGTCATCTGACATCTCCTTGCTTTCCATTAATTCCCCATACCCATTTTCTATTGCTCTATTACTCTTTAACTCTACATTATATGTTTATATTGAGTATTACTGAATATTCTAACATTTCAAGATATGTATAAGCATTCAATAATATTTAAGGAGTAAAAATGTTTCCAAAAATTGTCAGATTGTTTCAAAAACAGCATGAGATCCCACCTAGTTTCTTGGAGTACGCATCCAATCTGTATGCTGCTTGTTCCAATGCTGCGACTTGTTCCTCAATCTGATTAATCTGATCAAGGTATGGTTGTAGATTTGCATCTGGGAGACAAAAGATCACACAAATTTTAATTAACGTCCTTGTAACGGTAACTTGAAAACAAACCAAAACCGCTGAGAGACTAAGCCAGGGTACTCAACACTGTATGATGCACTTCCAAATAACAAATTTCCAAATCAAAAAAGGTACGTTCCACCCTTTATTATGAAACCAGCAAAGACAAACAATCTTGAGACAATTAAAAAACTAACAAAACTATCTAGTGATATAATGGTCTAACTTGTGCTCTAATAGTGATATTAGTGTTCGAATAACATAACTAAGTGATCTAATAGCATTCCAATTAGTGATCTAAATAGAATTCCAATAACGTCCCAATCAGCGATCTAGTTAGCATTGCAATAATGTCCCAAATAGCGAGCAAACATGAGGAGATCTGCAGATGCTGTAAATTCAAACAACACACACAAAATGCTGGTGGAACACAGCAGGCCAGGCAGCATCTATAATGAGAAGCACTGTTGACGTTTCGGGCCGAGACCCTTCGTCATGACTAACTGAAAGGAAAGATACTAAGAGATTTGAAAGTAGTGGGGGCAGGGGGAAATGCAAAATGATAGGAGAAGACCAGAGGGGGTGGGATGAAGCTAGAGCTGGAAAGGTGATTGGCGAAAGTGATACAGAGCTGGAGAAGGGAAAGGTGTTGTTGAACACCTACGCTCGGTCCGCCAGAGAAAACAGGATCTCCTAGTGGCCACACATTTTAATTCCACGACTCATTCCCATTCTGATATGTCTATCCATGGCCTCCTTACTGTCAAGATGAAGCCACACTCAGGTTGGAGGAACAACACCTTATATACCGGTTGAGTAGCCTCCAACCTGATGGCATGAACATTGACTTCTCTAACTTCTGTTAAAGCCCCTCCTCCCCTTCTTACCCCATCCCTGACATATTTAGTTGTTTGTATTTTTTCTCTCTCTGCCCATCACTCTGCCTGTTCTCCATCTCCCTCTGGTGCTCCCCTCCCCCTTTCTTTCTCCAGAGGCCTCCCGTCCCATGATCCTTTCCCTTCTCCAGCTCTGTATCACTTTCGCCAATCACCTTTCCAGCTCTTAGCTTCATCTCACCCCCTCCGGTCTTCTCCTATCATTTCGCATTTCCCCCTCCCCCTCCTACTTTCAAATCTCTTACTATCTTTCCTTTCAGTTAGTCCTGACGAAGGATCTCGGCCCCAAACGTCGACAGTGCTTCTCCTTATAGATGCTGCCTGGCCTGCTGTGTTCCACCAGCATTTTGTGTGTGTTGTCCCAATTAGCGATCTAGTTAGCATAATTAAGAGGTCTAATAACATTCCAATTAAAGGTCAACAAAATATATATAATCCCCTGTGGCTTACCCACTCTCCACTACACTAAACAACAGAATATACATAACTTTTCTCATTTGCTTGAAAACATGATCAGACAGTAACAGTAAGCAACATATGATTAAAATGGGATACAACCAGCAGGTTGAATTTAGAGGCTTCAAAACATTAGAGTATCTTCTCTAATCGGCACAGTATGCTAAACAAATCAACTACTTCACAATAGAAAGTTTCAAGTTTAAAATGTAATTTTCCTTCTGGCGTGCTTCTGTGTCGGAGGCATCCTTTTGTACTTGGTAACCTCACCAGAAAATAACCACAGCAATGATGTACTTTTGACGTCAATGCCTCAGAAAGCTCATGAATTCATGCCTTCAGTGTTAAAAATTAGGACACAGTTCACAGAATTGTATTGTGAAACTGGATTTTAGGTTCAATAAGGTTATTTAATGTCAGAGAAATGTATACAATATAAATCCTGAAATTCTTTTTCTTCACAAACATCCACAAAAACAGAATGAATGACAGTTAAACGTTAGCACCCCCAGCCCCACCCAGCTCCCCCCTCCCACACACAAGCAGCAAGGCAATGAACCCCCCCCCCCACCAGCAATAAAAAGCATCGGTGCCCTCCACTGAGCACTCTAGCGTGCAGCAAAGCATCAATAAAGACAAAGACTTGCAGTACCCCAAAGACTACTTGTTCACCCGGTAATTCGACAAACCACAGGCTCTCTCTCACCCTAATAAGGGAAAAAGAGGTGTCCCCATTTTATTTTGGTACAACCATGGTCATGCTGCTCAGTTTATACACAAATGTGATAGTCGGCTCTATTTTCCCACCTCCAGTGGAGATTTACCTATAAACTAATCTACAAAGTCACTGGGTTCCACAGGGGATCATTCTACAACCAATTTCTTTGTAGATTAGAAACATCTGTTTGCAATAGCTACTGTTATGAATGAGGAGCAACTCTGATGGGCAGAAGGGTGCAAAGTCACCCCCCCCCCCCTTTGGAGAATCGCAAATCGCTACTATTCCAATGCTGTTATCAAGGGAGATGAGAGAGACGCAGGATAACAGAAAAGGCAGTTGTTATTGACAACGCAGGGGTACACAAAAGTGGAATGTCTCCTTCTAACAAAAGCCGAACGGAACCACTGATCACTGCTATTGTCTCTTGGAGAAGGAATTGTGTATTGAGTACTGTACTATTCATTGAAACCCCTCAGGGGGCAACCAGAGTGGTCTGGTTGAGGGATTGCATCATCCCAACCTGATTGACATCTGAGACCCCGTGAGTGGGGATAAAAGTAGGGTCTGGGGAACACCCCTCAGACGCACCAGGAGAGACGCTACAAGACCGGTGGGGGCTTGTGTGTGTGTCCACCCTTGCCTGGGTGACGAGTCCTCCACGGAACGGTCTAGCTAAAGGACGGAGACGGATCAAGATCGTAAAAGGAAAGTCGGCAAGTTACTCTCTCTCTCTCTCTCCAACAATTGCAACACAGTAAACAACAACTACTGCAGCCTGTATGAACTGAACTGAACTTTATATTTCCATCGGACAATTCATTATCCCCTAGACAACGATAGAGCTTATTTCTTATTGATTATTATTACACCCGCACTTTTAGGTTTAGTATTGATGACGTATATTATCTGTATATTTGCATTGATATTATTTTTGTGTATTTTTACTAATAAATACTGTTAAACACAGTATCATCAGACTTCAACGGATACTCCTATCTTTGCTGGTAAGACACCCAGTTACGGGGTTCGTAACACAACCTATAGAACACAGAACAGTACAGCACTGGACAGGCCATTTTGTTACTAAATGACCTCCAGCTGTGTACCAACTACATCCCCTCATTCCCTTCATATGCATAGGTAAAAATATTCCTAAGCTCCAGCAAACTGCCTGCTTCCACTACTCCCAGTAACCTATTCCAGGTACCTATCACTCCGTCTAAAATAAATGTGCCTCCTGTCGCCTTTAAACTCTTCCCCACCCACCTTTAAAAGCATTCCTCAGGTGCTTGACATTTTTACCATGGGGAAGAGACTATATCTATCCCAACTGTGCCTGTCATAAATTTAAAAATCTCCCTCAACCTCATGGGAGAACTACCCAAATTTGTCCAAACTTTCTTTATAGATCATACCCTCTAATCCAGACAACATCCTGCTAAACCTCTTAGTCACTGAGTCATAGAACACCACAGCACAGAAACAGGGCTTTTGGCCCATCGAGTCTATTGCTGTTCCTTTCCCTGTCTTGTGTTGCATCAGAAGGCAACATTGCTGTTCTTTAGCATTTTTGGCTTTTTTTTTTACAAGGCCGAGTTGCTAGCTCGACGCTCAACACAACACAGATGGAAAGCTTGCAAGGGAGCCGAACCTGGGACCACTCACCTTGAAGTCTGGTGTGGATGTCACACCAGCACCTATCCAAATATCTCTTAAATGTTTAAATTGAACCCGCATCCATCACTTCCTCAGGTAGCTCATTCCATCTTTAACCACCCTCTGAGTGAAGAAGATCCCCTCATGCTCCCCTTAAAATATTTCACCTTTCACCCTTAACCTATGAGCTCTTCTGCACCCTCTCCAGTCTCCACAGAAGAGAACTGCATGCAATAACTTCAGTGTCTCTGTCTGAAGTTCTAGAGCTGCAGAATGACATCCTCACTCTCATATACACACTTGCTCATTTCATATATACTTGCTATAATTCTTCCATTTCATTGAATAGTTATCCAATGTGGTCGACAATTAAACAAATGGAATAAATACTATATTCAGTCATTAATGGATACTTTGAAACATTTTATTCTTGCAGTTTGGATTTTGGATGTGCAGTTATCTAAAATCAGCATTATCTTACAATTTTTGTCCGGACCAAGAGAGTCACAGTGAGCTCTCATTTCTGGGACAAAGCAATGTCTAAACCAGTCCAATGTAATCCTTTTTTTGTTATTGTGGTAAATTACTGGAAACTGCTTCAATTCTTTGAAAGCTCTGGGACATAAACTTTTGTTCACTAACAATTTACATCTGTGGGTTCCTACAACATTAGAGCATCCCAACACAGTGACACGATCTTTTGATGCTTTATAACTCTTGGTGACTCTGTACCTCTGTAGTCAGATAGATAGATAGATAGATACTTTATTCATCCCCATGGGGAAATTCAACTTTTTTCCAATGTCCCATACACTTGTTGTAGCAAAACTAATTACATACAATACTTAACTCAGTAAAAAAAAATATGATATGCATCTAAATCACTATCTCAAAAAGCATTAATAATAGCTTTTAAAAAGTTCTTAAGTCCTGGCGGTAGAATTGTAAAGCCTAATGGCATTGGGGAGTATTGACCTCTTCATCCTGTCTGAGGAGCATTGCATCGATAGTAACCTGTCGCTGAAACTGCTTCTCTGTCTCTGGATGGTGCTATGTAGAGGATGTTCAGAGTTATCCATAATTGACCGTAGCCTACTCAGCGCCCTTCGCTCAGCTACCGATGTTAAATCCTCCAGTACTTTGCCCACGACAGAGCCCGCCTTCCTTACCAGCTTATTAAGACGTGAGGCGTCCCTCTTCTTAATACTTCCTCCCCAACACGCCACCACAAAGAAGAGGGCGCTCTCCACAACTGACCTATAGAACATCTTCAGCATCTCACTACAGACATTGAATGACGCCAACCTTCTTAGGAAGTACAGTCGACTCTGTGCCTTCCTGCACAAGGCATCTGTGTTGGCAGTCCAGTCTAGCTTCTCGTCTAACTGTACTCCCAGATACTTGTAGGTCTTAACCTGCTCCACACATTCTCCATTAATGATCACTGGCTCCATATGAGGCCTAGATCTCCTAAAGTGTTCATCTTGGGAGCACAACGCCAATATAAGGCCATTTTAACCGCATTGTAGACCTGCTCAGGACTTAAATTTTCATCAGAAACTAAGTGAATTCAGCAGCTGCTTTCTTGTCTGCTGACTGCTGTTCACCATACAATGCACAGAATTTTACGACATGTCACTGCTTGAAATGCTGAAGCCACCCTTCACTGTAATCACACTCATAATCCAGTCTTAATTCTTCACGAAATAACTTCGCTTGTTTCTCCACCATCTCGCCTTGACGACTCTACATCTTCACTGACGCAGAATTTAACCCATTTATGAGAACTTTACCCAGATGAAAGCATCTTCTGTCCTTAAGCACATCTGTTTTGCTGTCAGCAAAGAACCAGAGCAAATTTTCTTTTTGTTTCTACTGTGTAAGAGCCTATGTTATACAAGTTGCATATGCTTTTCACAGCTACACCCCTGTCAAGTTTTTTCAGAACTTCCACTTTATCTTGAATAGGCAAAGTATGGTGTTTGCACTTTACACCACGAAAAGCACTTCCTTTATTCGAAGAAGACATGACTGGGGCCAGATAAGCATAGATTATAAAAATTATTGCAGAGTAACACAGAAGAACAACTTGCATCTTTTAAAGACCATGCCAACAGCTGATTCTGCTAATGGCACCATCAAAACAATGGCGACAGATTGGCATGACAATGTGGGAAATTTGAAATCAGGCTGGCAGAAATTATGTCCAAATCAGCAGTGGAACCAAATTACTGGTTGCCAGATTTGAGGTAGCCGACCTGTACTAGCTTGAAAAACACTTTAAAAATATTTGTGAGAATTTGTGTAAAGTCAGGTCCTTTATAACCCAGGAACCCTTGTATTATGAAAGGATAAATGCTTATGCTACTAAGTTCAATAAAGCTGTTAGATTCAACCCTGAAAATCTTCACTCATCTTGAGAACACTGAGGACTTTGTGTAGAAGAACCAAACAGGCAGTTTTCAGCACCAGCTCCACCCATCTATGTAAATACAGCATTCAGTACTCAGCTTTTGAAGTGTGCGTACCGACAGTTAAAAATTAAATTTAATTAGCTTATAATGTGTATTAACCATACCAACTCATTGAGCCAAGAAACATCAAAGAGATGCTAATCTAGAAGAACTTTCAATAACTAAGCTTAAAATTTACTCAAACAGATCTATAGGTATGACTGAGAAGCAGCAACAAGGTTCACAATTACATATTGTAACCATGACTCCCCCCGCAATCCAGAAATATCAAGCACTTACATTTCTGATTTAGATCTTTGAGGTTGCGGTTAATATTAACAGCGATCTCCTTCATCTCCAGGTACTTAAGGCTAGTCAGTTTGTTCATGTTCTCCAACAGTTTGTAATCTTCACAGGTAGCTAAATAAACAGTTTAACACGCGTTAATATATTTTTTATAGACTATTTCTGCATTGTGCAGCTTAGCAATAAATTTATCAGATTGCAAAAGGTGTAAGCAACACACAGAAAATGTTGAAGGAACTCAGGTCAGGCAACATCTACGGAAATGAATAAACAGGTATAAATCATCATTACTTAGCCGAAAGTGACACAAACAATGTTCAGCTTCAAATCGAAGACAGGTGTCGGATTGATAGTGATGGATTCTGATGTTTTAATCCAAGATTCTTTCAGAAGTCAGGAAAGTGGTACAAAACTTGTTGCTTCACAATTGTTTTATTAAGTATTAATAGAACAAAGAAGAAGTGAAATGAACTGGCAGGTCTATTAAGTGAAGGGAGAGACAAAACTACTAAGAGACACGGAAACTAAGATTAAGATTTTAAGACCTCATGGTGCAACTCTTTTATACCCATAGGTAAGGAAATTTCATTCAAATCGTAGATAAGAGTCAACCAGTGAGATAGCTCTTATTCAAATAATGCAGTACCAAAAGAGGCTTCCAGAATCATACCAATATAGCATCTGGGGAACACACTGAACTTGCATATACATATTGTGTCCACTAGAAAGCACACTAGGCAGTTATTTGTATACAATTATATAAGATATAAGTACACAAGTTAAATCACAAAAATCAATTGAACAATCTAATCTAAGAATTAAATAGTCAGATCCAACAATTGCAAATGCAGCTCTTCAATCAATTAACTCATTTTTCAGATTAACAAGCATAACAATATGATTTTTTTAAATAAACACTGCATTCTGCATTAACAACCAGGCATTCACCATGTCAAGAAATATATCCCAATCTTATCTTGTTCTTTCATCATTTCCCAGTCAGGAGACACACACACCAACTGCCAAACACAAAAGATTCTACAGACGTTGGAACTCTTGGGCAACACACACAAAATGCTGGAGGAGCTCAGCAAGTCAAGCAGCATCTAAGGAGGGATATAAACAGTTGACATTTCAGGCCAAGATTCTAAATGAAGTATGCTGAAACGTCAACTATTTATTCTGCTTCATAGATGCTAACTGACCTACTGAGCTCCCTAACACTCTCTTTCTCCTCCTGCAACATCAAAATAAAAATGCAAAATACATTCTAGTCATTGACTTTCACTACCTTGCCTCCTCTTCATTCCCAAACACGCATATGCTTTTTGACCTTGCCAACCTTATGCAGTATTTCAATGGTCACATCTTCCAAATGTTTAAGTCTTTTTCCATCCCACCCTGAACTTGCTACTTGGTCTGCTCAAAAGATGCCTATTCCACAAATCCTTCTGCTTTTATACTAAACTTTTATACAAAAGTTCTTTTCTATAATTGAAACAAATGGAAATGTAATTTTATTGGTCTGGTATTCTCCAAATATACTGACTCTGTTTACATCAAGTATCTAGCACCATTAAAGAATTTAAAGTGTATCTGTTATGGCCCTATTCTTAAAAGTTGGAATTAACCTGTACATTTTTAGCTAGCAGAACCACCATAAATATGTACTATATTTATACAATAACAATATTTATATTTGCATATGCACAGTTTGTTGTTCATTGCTTGTCGCCACTTACAGCTCCAATCTGCTGAGACAACCTAAGACAAAAATCTTTAACTATTTCTAAAACTCTTGTACTGAAAATGTACAAAGGATGATTAATCTGGTGTGAAACATAACACATGCTACTCAAATTACAGAGTACAGTTGCAAGTTTTAATTCCTACAATACAAACATCAAACTAACCTGTAAGCTCTCCTTGCAGATAGACAGACATTTTGGTAAACATATCCTTACAGAGTTCATTAATGTCTGGCTCTGAAGGCTCTGTAGCTTCTTCCGCCGTCTCCACTCCAAAATCATCTGTCAGAGAAATATAATAATACAGTACTTCTGGTCATTGCCTCCAAAAGTGGAGCTGAGGACAGGAAAACAAAATAATGTCCCACAAGGCAATTCTGAAAATATACAGCTGGGTAGACTGTAAAACGGATGGGCAGACCTCAGATTGTTAATTTTATTTATAACTGTCGAGGTGTTCTACTCAAAAGAATGAATGTAATTTAATATTTTATTTTTTGTAAACACATGCAAATTAATTTTTATGTTAGCTGGTAAATTCTGACTGTGACATTCTTGGAAAGATTGGTCTGCAACTGAGTAACAAATTGAGATACAAAACATCCCAATTAATATCAAGTTGGACAACTTCAAAAAAGTCCTCAGGGAATTAACAACTTGCAGTCTTTCCAGTGCCACAATAGCAAAGAAAGTGACCATCAGGGAACAATGTACCATAGAGCAACCAGATCATTACACACAAATAATGAAAATTAAAAATAGCAAATGCAGCAAATCTAAAATTAAAATAGAAAATGTTCTAACTACTCAGCAGGTCAGGCTGCATTCATGCAAAGAGAAATGGCGTTAACATTTCAGGTCAAAGTTCCTATGAAAGAACAAGGAAGCAGAGAAAAGAAGCTTGTAAGCTACAGAGAGAGTGGAACATTTCTCTGATAGACTAAAAACCGACGGTCACCCAGATTTTACTATTATAGACCCTGGAGATATATTCCCTACCCCATCCTCGCTGTAGCTTAACAAAAAAAAAATTTCTCTCCTTCCCTGTTCCAAAGAAGTCTTTGATCTGTTATGCTTACTGTGTTTCTCTTCCCACACAGATGTGGCCTGACCCAATGAACATTTGCAGCATCACCTAAGCAGAAAGCTCTAGAGTTTTTAAATAGCGACCAGCTACATATTTTGCACTACCTATCAAACCACCTCTAATGGCTATAGTGCATCAAAACTATTTTACAAACAAAAACACTTTAAAGATGTTGCAGTTAATATGGGGATTTCTGACAAAACTGGCAATTTAACAATAGTTCTGTTTTTTATGATATTGATTGAGGAACAAGTATTGGGCAGATCAGGAAAGTCTTTTAAAAAAACAACTTAGTATATCAACGTGAAACTGCAACTTGATTTACAGTCTATCAGACAATGACAACAGGACAGCAATCCTGCAGCATTTCAATGATCATCAAGGATGAACTCTGATCTTTAGAAGAGGTGATGAAAATGGAAGTTCAGTAGGTCTGAAGCTGTTTTCTTTGAAAGATGTTTGGCCCAGCTAACAAAATTTCCTCTTATTTACCTTCAATAGGATGAGTTAGGGATTTGTATCTTGATGCTGAGTTGTGGACATAGTTTAGCAGATCACACAAACCAGCCCATCTATCAAGGACTTTGATTACACTTCTCCCCACCTTTGTAAAGCAGCCAACATAATAAAATATCAATAAAACACCAGATATTCTCTTTTCTCCCACTCCCATTGGGCAGATGTGCAAGCACGTATCACCAGTTTCAAGGGAAGCTTCAATGGTAGTCTACCACATAATGGCCTTGCAACGAAATGCTCCCACAACCTATGGGCTCACTTTCAAAGACTCTTCGTCTCATGCTCTCAATATGTATTGCTTATTTGTTATTATTTCTCTTTTTATATTTACAGTTTGTTGTATTTTGCATACTGGTTGAACACCAGGTTGGTGTGGTCTTTCACTGATTCTATTATGGATTTATTGAGTACACCCACAAGAAAATGAATCCCAGGATTGTATATGGTGACATTTATGTACTTAGTCAATTTATTTTGTCTGTCTCCACTGCACTTTCTGTACCACTGTAATATTAGTGTGCATCCAGATGCTGTTTCTCCCTTGCACAACTTCCATCTACTGATATGATGCATTGTCTGCACGATGTGTTTTTTTTTCTCCACACATTAGGTGTTTGCGCTTTTAATAGGTTCTACTGGGGTTCTTTGTTTTGTGGCTGCCTATAAGGAGACGAATCTCAAAGTTGTCTAAAGTATACATACTGTGATAGTAAATGTACTTTGATGCAATGAAATGTAGTTGTCATGCCAAACATAATTTTGTACTGTATCTCAGTAGATCTGGCAACAAGAAACCAACTTATTGGTTTGTTCAATTTAAATGAATAATTAGGTGCACTACATTAAATGAAGGAATGATGGAGGTTATAAATTATAAATTTTAATGCAAAAGGTAGTGAGCTTCTGGAACTCATTAGTATTAACTGGAAAAGAACATTTTAAGAAGTGTCTGGATGTTTTGCAATTAGGTCTATAGACTAAGAGGTGAGAAGTGAAACTAAGGGCTTTTTTTAGGCTCTGTGCACCCGTGACTAGGGTACGGGCTGCAATCTCCTCTGAGGGTCAGACTGAACAGGGTGTTGGCGCTAAGGGGAAGATGATGCGGGAGCCGTGATTAGTATATAGAGTGTGAAGGGATCCAACCTGAGGCATGACCGACTCCAACTGCTTACCGGTCCTCTTGCCTCCGCCCCCTGGCACCTCCTGCTCTCCCTCATGCCCGTGACTGCTATCCGCTGCGCCGGCCTCAAGCTCTGGGCCTGGACCTGCGCCTGCTTCGTTTAGGAGCCGCGGCTCCACCTCCGCCATCTTGCCTTCCTCGTGGTCATGTGACTATAGGGTCACTTGACCAGCAGCTGCGAATGCAGCCTGCCAATCGCCGTCGCTGGAATCGCCCACATGACGAAAAGCTCCTCTTGGAGCGTCCCTCTAACCAATCAGGAGCCGGCCTGCGCCTAGACACGTGGATGCTGTCCCATCGGAACAGCTGTGGGCTGGGCAAGTTCACGTAGCGTCAGTGGCGATTCTGCAGATGCTGGAGGATCTCAACAAGTCGATCAGTGTCTGTACAGAGAGAAAATTTTCCTCTATAAATGCTGTCTGATTTGCTGAGTACCTCACTGGCAACGATGTCATAAAGGTGGTCATCTTTTACAAGCTAGAGAAGCGTACCTAAAACAAGAGGGCATAGGTCTAAAATGAGAGGGGTAATTTTTAAAGGGTGCCTAAGGGGTTCAGAGTTATGTGGACTTGGTTCACAAAGACAAGAAAATCACGTCCAAAGCAACACACACACACACACACAAAATGCTAGAGGAACTCAGCAGGCCAGGCAGCATCTATGGATAGGAATAAACAGTCGCCGTTTCGGGCCGAGCCTCGTCGTCAGTTCTTAGCCCAAAAACGTCGACTGTTGACTCCATTCCATAGATTTTGCCTCACCTGCCTAATTCCTCCAGTATTTAGTGTGTTGACGTGGACTTGGTCTATGGGTAGGCTTATATAGCATTCCCCCCAATGAAAGCAAATACGACTGGCTCAGGAAGGTAATTTAGTCAGTGTGGACAAGGGACGAAAGGCTCACCCCATGCTGTGTTACTCAATAAATGGTACCCAGTCATGTCCTTGCCAACAATGTAAATAACAAGGATTAAATAAAAAAATTGATTCAACATAGCTAATCTGCAGTTTTATATCTACACCTTTATTCTCCCCATTGCGGCGTAGGTTTCCTCCCGGGTCCCACAGGTTAATTGGTCATTCTATATTGTCCTCTGACTGGGTTAGCATTAAATAGGTGGATTGCTGGGTGGTGCAGCTCATTGGACCTGTTCTGTATTGTATCTCTAAATATTGATCTGTAATGGGCTACATCTTCTACCCTACCAGATCATCACACTCTGGAAAATAATTTCTTAAGCACTCCCAGACTAGCCTGTCTGATTTAAAATTTACAATTCTAGTTTCCTCCACTAAAGGGAAGTTTTATATCATGATAAAATGATAATTCACATTCAATATATTGCTGCCCTGAGTCTTTGGAAATATTGTTATTTTACAATTTCAGCATCTGTAACATTTTGAAATCTGCATTGCACCCAATTCAACAGCATTTAGTTTCTACACAATTATTATGCAATTCCATGTAGCCATGAGAAAAACCCACCATGTGGTTAATGCAAAAAGTTAGTATTTCAGGTTTCATCCATTCAACATTAGAACTTAAACAATTGAAATTCCATTTCATGTTCCAACATACAATAAGCCAAATATCCTCAAAATCCAGAAGGTAACCCACCTTTGCATCTCAATGCTCACCTTGACTATGCTATTTCTAGCCAAATCTGTTTTCAACATCCCATTAAAGACTAATAAAAGGGATATTTGGCAAAGGCAGTACATGATCTACATACCCAGTAACATCTGTGGGGAAAATCTGCTGCTGACATCTTCAAATATTTCCCCTCATATTAGACATATGCTCTCTAGTTTTGAACTTCCACAGCTTGGCAAGACCAACCACCCATTTTATAAACGTCTACAGGTCACCCTTCATTTTACAGCAAAAATTTTAAAAATCATTTTATTTAAAATATGGGAGTGGTGTTCTGAGATGCATGATTCACAAAAGGCTAACGTGTATTAGGAAGGCTAATGATGTTGTCATTTACTGAATGTAAAAAGTTATGTCTCTTATACAAGGGCATTGATGAGTGTACATCTGGAATACTGTACACAGCACATAACTCCTTGTTTAGTAAAGAATGTTAATAGATTGGAGCTGTGATTTACGTGACCAATATCTGGACTAATACAAGATTTCTTGGGTCATTTAATCTTTCATGGGAGAATGCAAACTTTTTTGGGGGTGTGCCCACTGTTCTTAAAATATCATCCATTTGAGACACATTAAATAACATTCCCCTGCGCCCTCCCACCCCACAGGGTTGAGTCCTTATGACATTCTTCTCCCTTAGATCACAGGCCTTCCTTGAAGTTTTTAAGACGGGGTGCATGCATAGAGGTGAAATATTACCACAGGAAACAGTTCAGGCTACAAATTTAAAAATTACACTTTTATTAAATGGCAGAGTTGCCAACCGGTGGTGTAGTGGCATCAGCATTGAACTTCGAGGCGAATGGTCCTGAGTTAGTCTCCAGCTGGCTCCTTGCACACTTTCCATCTGTGCTGGGCTGAGATTCTGAGCTAGCAACTCCGCCTTGTTAAAAAAAAGTCAAATGCTACAGAAACGGCAAAAGTGCTGCCCAATGCGCCACAAGGCATGAGAAGAAACAAAAATGGCAGAGCAGGTTCAAAAGACAAAACAATCCACTCCTGCTAATTCTCCTCAAGGCTGGCAAAAATGTTAAGAATTCAGAAAGGAAATTAGACTGATTTACAAAGACAGTAAATATACAGTATGGCTACACAAAGAAAATGGAACAAATTGCTTTACAGATAGTCAGCATAAATTCAATGGGCAGTGGCCTCTTTTATGGCCACATTGAGTAGGATTTCACTCTCATTAAGCTGTGTCTGACAGTTTGCAACATGCACCACGGACAACAATGTAGTTCCAAAGGCACTCAGGCCATGACTAGCAAAGTGTTTCTCTGGTCCTACATGGTTTAGATTAGTCCATCTCTTCATTCCCAACAAGTTATCCCCAATAATAATTATTGGGGATCATGCATCAACCTTTTAGCACTTTTACCTTTCTTGTTCAATTGCCCTGTGTATTTGACATTAGTATATTCATGTTGGTCCTTTGCTGTTGTTCCTCTCCATGCTTTGTGGCACATCTTGCAGCAATCTTGCCGTGTCTTTAGCACTTTTCTGGTTTTTTTTTACAAGGCCAAGTCATGAGCTTGACATTCAAACCAGCATGGATGCCAGCTGGATTCGAATGCGAGGGACCAGTCACCTCGAAGTCCAGTGTGAATGACACGGCAGCACCAACCGGCTTACAAACCTACGATTTGAACCAAAGCACAATGTACAATGGTTTCTGGACCATTTTCAGGCAGTGTTCTTTTTTTCAATAAAAAGGGAAAACCTCAACCCACACTGTTCTTAGCTAGAAATCAATTGTCATTACAGTGAGATCAAGTGATAAGCTACAAATGAAAACTCAAGATTAGTCAAAGCCAACACATAATCATTGACAATATTAAGTTAAAACTGCATTATGGTAAAACTACAATCCACATTAATGTACTATTTAAGTACTATTAACTTTGAACACTTCCAGAGTGACTGAGCCAAGAATTTGAGCATAAAGGAATACAATGAGATGCTAAGAACATGTACAAACGTTTTTATTTAATCACGCAGGAGGAGTTACAAATGGAAATATTTCACAGAGCTCATACAACAAAAAAAACACATTTTCCCCTTACATCTGCCACACTGATCCACGACGTGCTCACCAGCAGTAAGACTAAATGGTGATACATTATATTAGTTTAAAAACTTTACACAACTTTTGTCCCCTTTACAAAAAAAAGTCACAGTCAAGTATTACTTGCATTAAAAAAGAAAAATTACAAAGGAAAAGTAATGTGTCCAAATTCAACACTGCCCATAATGCAAAAAAAAAATCTGTGACCGATTTCTTCTCTGAAAGGATTTCAAAAGATGTCTATTCCCTCTTGTTATAAGAGTTGTCGCTGCCTGAAAAACAGAAGGGACAATCATGGGGTTAAGCCTTTACCTCAGCTTTATAAAAGCAGATACTAACCATGTGAAGTACTGGGCTGGCCGAGACATGTTTACTGTTTTACCAATATTTAAGTAGCAAAAAGAATTAGTTTGATGAGCAAAACTATATTTTGTTTGATTGGTAGTTATCTTCAAAGGAATTACCCAAGTCCTCCATGCTCTTGGGCCCAGCCTTCAGTTGTTAAGCCAACTGCATTTACAATATATTAATATAATCACACACTGCAGATGCTGTAAAAATATACAAGTCCATTAACATTACATTCATCAGTCACGCATCACTACTGAGCTATAGAAAGAAAAAAGCAAGCATTATTTAGCGATTGATAGTACATTACCAAATTACACACTACTAAAAGAAAGCACAACTTGTAAGAACGGCTTTATCCATTGAAGAAACAGGAGGTCATGGCTATATTACCACTTAACTTGAGCCTGTAAAGAAAATATGACTACATAATTTTATCTAAAAAAAGGAAAAACAATGTCTGCGTGAATGAAAGTGTATAATTAGAGTTTTTTTTTTAAACTGTCTTTAATCTTTATGGTGAGACAGAAGGTTGGAAGAGACCATACCACAGGGCATCTCGAATTCTGTCCACAATGTGCAGGCTTGTACGAATCGTGTGGTCATGGTGACATGGCCTGCAATGAAGTTCCCACTGGCAGGTACAAACATAACGGTACAAGTCAGAATTAGACTGGTAGAATTCTTATCAGGTTGTTGCTCTGATGTTCTTAAAACCCATTATGGTACATTACCTGAGATCTTTTACTCATTAAGTGTTCAAATATCTCTAGGTTATCCTTACACAATTTACTGCTGTAAATATTTATGCAAAAATTCAAAAAGAGCTAAATGGGAGTAAGAATAAAAAGTTATACCCATATTTAATGTTTAGAATAATATACTATATATCTGCAGCATAAAGATAAACAATTAATAAATTTAGATTATATTAAGCACAGAAATTAAAGAGCTAGTTCAATCTGGAGACAAAGTCAAGGTTAATACTACATGCAAAAATAGATAACTAACTCAAAGTGATAACCACTGCCCATTTCACAAGACTGCAGTTTAACTTTTAGCTTGTCCTGTGAAATGTGTTTCTAAAAAAAACTTACATTATTTCAATTAAATATTATTTAGGCTCTACTGATTTCAAACAGTTCTGTATGGAGCAGCATACAAAGCCAAATTAGGTCGGAGATTACCATAAAGATGCAATGAATTTGAAAATGGTATAATGTCCTTTCCTTCCCTACCCAACTCTCACTGCTGAGCAGAAGTCACTACCCAAGTTAAATTTATAAACTTCACTTCGGCCCACAGACTGTGAAATAAGAATCATGAAACATTTTAATAGTATTTTAAAATCTGCTACAATTCACTAAGGTGGATTTCTGTTTTTGCAAACCAGTGGTTAATTTTACTACATGATCTTTTATTTTAAAAAACCTTTAAATCTCTCAAAAAAGATCATTCTTAGCATTCCACTAAATAGATCAGAGGCATTTATGGCACAGAAGGAAGCCACAGGACTTCTGTCTGTGCAAAATGAAGAACTTTTCAACCTATATTCCTACCACCTTTTCAGGGAGAGAGTTTATAACTAATGCTACCATCTTCTCACAACCAATACATCTGACAACTTGGAATCCGTGTGCTTTCTTTACTGATCTTGGATAGCAATCATGCTCATTTTACATGGCTTCAAGGATACAGTGGCTTTAAAGACTCTGAAGTGGACGATAGTAATGAAAAACTTGAGGCAAATGATAGCCAATAAAAATTTATATTACAGATACTATTATGTATGCTTAGATCAGTAAAAAGTGAAGGTCTCAGATGAACTAATCTTTTCTGCTACTGATGATCTGCTACAGGGTTAAAACAAGGCAACTTCATGAAAATTGAACCAGCTTTTTAATTCTGTATGTGCAAACTGGCCTCAAAAACCCAAGGAACACCGCTTACCTTGTTCCTGGAGAGCTTCGGAACAGCCAAGTCATCTAATAAGGCCTATACTGAGTTTGGCCACTTCCTCCTCTCCTCGGAGCTTTACCATAGGTGCCTGGTTGACCTGAAAATAAAATTAGTTGAAGAAAAGGATTTGTCAACTCTCAAGCCGTTGACCACCTTTTGAACTAAACTGCTGTTCAGCCAAAACCTTTGCCAGAGTGTCAGTTTGGCTCAGATGGTGGCAACCTCATCTCTGTTAAGGAACCAATGAGTTCCAAGCTCCTACTCAGACTTGGAATGAAAAAGGAACCCAGGTCTTGGCCTAAAGCGTCGACTGTTTACTCTTTTCCATAGATGCTGCCTGGCCTGCTGTTCCTCCAGCATTGTGTGAATTGCTTTGAATTTCCAGCATCTGCCGATTTCCTCATGTTTTGAATGCAAAATCCAGGATTTCCATCACAGTATTGACTAATGCAATGAGGTACTATACTAGCAGGAAAGATGCTGGCATGAATAGAAAATTGGCTGAATGCATTAGTTAAAGAGTGGGAATAAAGGGAGCATCTGTGTTTGGCTGCTGGTGACTAGCGGTGGACTGCAGGGGTCAATGTTGGGACCACTTCTTTCCACTTTCTATGTCAATTATTTGATTAATAATAAATGGCTTTCTAGCCAAGTTTGCAGACAATACGAAGATAGATGGAGGGCCAGGCAGTGGTGAGGAAGCAGAGAGTCTGCAGAAGGACTAAGATTAGGAGAATGGGCAAAGAAGTGGCAGATGCAACATTGAATAGGGAAGTATGTAATCATGCACATTGTTAGAAGGAATAAAGGCACAGACTATTTTTTAAACAGAGAGCAAATTCAGAAATTACATGTGCAAAGGGACTTGGGAGTTCTCTTGCAGGATTCCCTAAAGATTAAATTGCAGGTTGAGTCAGTGGCAAGGGAGGCAAATGTAATGTCAGCATTACATTATAGTGAACAAAGAGTTTAATAGAAGATTAGAATATACAGTGTCTTGAAAAACTTAGCTGCCACAACTGTTTTCACATTTTACTGTCTCATTTTCTAAATTTAAAATATATTGTAGGATTTTTGAGCAAATCTACAAAACATTGTGCATCATGTCAAATCAAAAGAAAAATTCCAAAATCTGTAAACAATTTACTAAAAATTTAAAAAAATTGTGAAGCTGTGTAAGTATTCATCCCCTTTATAATTATTATACTAACTTTCCTCAGTGCAATACTGTATATTACCTTACAAACTCACCCAATTTGTTGATGTAGAAAATTGAAGGATCACCTGAATAAATACCCCTCTTCCTGTCAAACCAACCCAAAATGACAACTAAAGAGCATTCAACTCAAGTCAGGGAAATAGTAGAAGCACATATCTGGGGAAGGGTACAAAACCATCTCAAAGGCACTGAACATGCCTCAGAGTTCAGTGTAGTCCATCAAGAAAAAGTAGAAAAAATATGGGACCACAGCCACACTGCCTAGGTCAGGCCGCCAGAGAATAACGGCACTTGTAAGAGGAGTTATTGTGATTTCAATAGTCACTCCGAGTGAGCTGCAGAAGTCAGTGGCTGCAATCTCCAAGGCCTTGCACAAAAAGTGTTTTTACATAAGAGCAGCAAGGAAGAAGTCCTGACTTTTAAAAAAAATGTACATCCTTGCAAATTGTCACTTAGAAGAAACTGTAAGGATGTGGAAGATGGTCTTATGTTTGGATGAGACTAAAGTGGAACCTGTTGGCCTCAAAACTAAGTGGTATATGTGACGTAAATCTAATACAGTCGGCCCTCCTTATCCGCGGTTCTGCATGCGTGGATTCAACCAACCGCGGATCGGGAAAACCTGGAAGTTCTCTCTCCAACACTCGTTGTTTGACCATTGTTCGCCTTGGGATTCGTGTACAGATTTTTCCTTGTCATTATTCCCTAAACAATATAGTATAACTATTTACATAGCATTTACATATTAGGTATTATAAGTAATCTAAAGATCATTTAAAGTATACGGGAGGATGTGTGTAGGTTATATGCAAATACTACACCATTTTATATAAGGGACTTGAGCATCTGTGTTTTTTGGTATCCACGGGGGGAACCAATCTCCCGTGGATAGTGAGCGCCAACTATACTGTGCATCAGCCAGGTAACACCACCCTTACTATAAAGTATGGTGGTGATAACATCATGCTACGGGGATGCTTTTCACCAGCAGGGAGTGGAAACCTGGTCAGGATTGATGGGAAAATGAGTGTTGTGAAATACAGAGCGATCCTGGATTAAAAATCTGCTAGTCTCAGCCAGAAAGCTTAAACTAGGGTGGAAGTTCTTCTTTCAGCAGGAGAATGACCCAAAGCACACTGCCAGGGCAACCATTGAATAGCTTCAAATAAAGAAAATTTATGGCCTTAAGTGGTCCAGTCAGGGTCCTGACCTCAACTTGATCAAACTTCTCTGGGCAAGAACTCAAGGCTGACCACCGTCGCTCCCCAACTATCCTGGCATAGCTTGAGTAATTTTGCAAGGAGGAATGGGTAAATCTTGTTCCATCACGTTGTACAAAGTTAATAGAGTCTTATCCAAAAAGACTACCGGTTGTAAAAGCTGCCAGAGGTGGTTCAGCTAAGTACTGAGCAAAGGGGAATAATACCTTTGAACTGCTGATATTTCAATTTGAGTTTTTAAGTTTTTTCATGCTTTACATTTTTCCCTGTATTTTTAAGTCGGTGAAAGAAAGGAGCACGTGATTCACAAATAATTCTCAGTTAAATTGTTCAAAATCCCTGGCTGTAATAATCATGTATGTGAACAAAGAGTTGGGATGAATACTTTTTCCAAGGCACTGCAACAATGTAATGCTGAAGCTTTACAATGTACTGGTCAGACTGCATTTGGAGTATCGTAAGCAGTTTTAGGCCCCTTGTCTAACAAAGTTGGAGATACACAAGAATTATTTTGGGAATGGAAGGGTTAACTTATGAAGAGTTTGATGGTTCTTGGCCTGTACTCGCTGGAGTTTAGAAAAATAGTTGAGAGGAGAAGAGGGCATTTCACTGAATCTTATCTAATATTGAAAGGCATGGATAGTGGGTGTGGAGGGAATGTTTCCAATGGTGGTGGATTTGAGGACCAAAGGACACAGTCTCAGAATAGGGGAATGTCTCTATAGAATGGTGATGAGTTATTTCTTTAGCTACAGGGTGGTGAATCTCTGGAATTCACTGCCACAGACAGCTGTGGAGGCCAAGTCATAGGATGTATTTAAAAGAGCAATTGATAGGTTCTTGATTAGCAAGGGCGTCAAAGGTCATGAGGAGAAGGTAGGTGAATGGGGTTGAAAGGGATAATAGCTCAGCTATGATGGATTGACAGAGCAGACTTAATGGACTGAATGGCCTAATACTGCTCCTAATCTTATGGTATGTTAAAAAGAGGGGTTGTATAATCTAAAAGGAATCTCTTGTACTATTCCAAGAAACAGGAAGCTAACATTCACTCAACTGAACACAAACAAATCACAGCCATTTTTATTGCTGTTGATGGCATGCTATGTGTAAAGTGGTTAACAACATAGAAACTATAATGGAAAAATTGGATGCCTTTTGGACAGAGAAATTACATTACATAACATTCTTTGAAATCTTTTTTTATTGACAATTTGCAACTTTCCAAACAACTAGATAGGTTTTGAAAAGGGCAGAGTTGTATTCAACTTTTATTCTTTTTTTCCAAATACAGTACCAGGGTTTTATTGTCAGAAGTTCCATTTATACTTCACAGACTGGAGATACCAGTCTCTCCTGATCACACAAAACTATCATCCTCAAATTCCCCTCAGATTAAATTTGCATATTTTATCCAGTATCAGTGCAACCTGAAAGTTTATTTCAAATATAAATACTTAATCTACTACCACTTTAATCAACAAAATAGTGCTGACCTCAGGCACTTCTACTTAAACCAAATTTCACTTCAAGATATTCTTCCAACCATTATCCTTTAGTCTTTGCTGGTTTCAGAAGGTGCAAAGATACCACTGGACATGTTAATTCCAGTGTACTGCTCTGCCAAAGCATCACAAGCCACCATCTTAAGGTAAAGGTTTATTCTATTTAAATAAACCTGCCTAAAACAGGCAGATATCATTTCTATTCCATTCAGCAATCAAATTTGGGAGGATCACCTGGTCAACAATGAAGGGAATTCTACTGTAATCTGAAGATAGCATTCTCTTCCTGTGAAAACGTAACTAAGGCCATCGCAGCATTTCACTACACAGGTATTCTGGGATTCTATCATCTCAAAAAATTACTTTGTGGTATGAAAAGGCACTGTTGCAAAATAGGAAAGACCATTGCTGGAATACTACAGATTTTCAAAGACACAGGATGCTAACAAAGAGATACATACTGGGGCCTAAAAGGGTATAGAAGAGAAGGCATTAAACTCCCTTGTTATTTATCAATTCCACAGGAATCAATACTCAATACCTTAATGAAGTTACTGTTCTAATGCGAGCTGAGACTCAGCATGCTAATGTAATTTACAGGGAGAAGGCAAAGAATGGGGTTGAGAGCGATAATAAATCAGCCATGATTGAATGGTGGAGTAGACACAATAGGCCAAATGGCCTAATTCTGCTCCCATGTCTTATGATCTAATGAAGGAACCAAAATCCAATCTTCTCAACTACTAACAGGTAAATGTCCATAAAAGGATCCGATAAGGAGCCTGGGTGAAAATCCCGCATCATAACTTTTCTGTGACCAAGGAAATGTTTCAACCAATATAACTTGAACACATCAGCAATGGCTTATTGGGTCAATTGTGCACCTCAGAATTCAAGTTGTAGTTCAAGCCCAAGGACATGAGCACAAAAATTTAGGATGGCACTCCAATGCAGTAAGTATATTATCCTGTCAGAGGCACTGTCCCTGACATCAAATATTAAAGATCAAATAAAAAGATTCTTTATTTGTCACATGTACATCAAAACATGCAATGAAATGTATCGTTTGCATCAACACCTAAAGATGTGCTGGGGCAGCCTTCAAGTGTCAACATCACATGCCCACAACTTACTAACTCTAAGCTGTGAATCTATGGAATGTGGGAGGAAACCAGAGAATGTACAAACTCCTCACAGACAGTGGCGAGAATTGAAACCACAATCTTCCGAGCACTAGCTCTGCAAAATGTTATGATCTCTACTAGGCGTGAAGAGCTGGGAAAGAGCCGGTGGCCCAATTGTAGCTGCAAAACCCTGGATAAGATTTTTACTGCTATGCTGTAGATATTTCATTTTAGCAGTTCTGTAAGAGTAGTCTGTTTTGCTTTTAGCATGTTTGGGTTTGAGCTAATGAAGGGCTATATTGCTCAACTGAGGAATGTTATGTCAGCCAATAAGGATGATAGAGTTGGGAAAAGGTTCTAGAGAACGTTGGGCAGAGGAGTTTTTGTGACGGGACACTGACCTGGGTTAAGGTTTTTTTGAGTGGGAGCTGGGAAAAGACAGGAGGGATGATGGCTAAGGATTCCATCACTGTTGCACAAGGTACATTCTGCACATGAATGGCTTCAAGGAAGAAGGACCAATACACCGTGGGGGAGTCTGTTTGCTTGAGTTGGATTTTGAGTGAGATTCAGAAGGTGGTGTGAGCTTTCATGCAAACCATGGGTCCAGCGTGCAAGTTAAAGACAACTAAGATGAGTTTTGACTTGTGTGCACACTTGGACTGGGTTAACTGTAATGGGCTCGTTATTTTTTTTCTTTTCTTTTTCCTACTAACTGTTCAATAAGAATGAGATTTGTAAATATACTTTCTTTATAATCGTATGCAGTGTACAATCAGTTATTTCTTGCTGACGGCAAATTGCATGGGGGCAATATTTGTACAGATTGGGGTTTGGTTGGTTGAAACATCCCAACTTCCCAGTTTTAGTGGGACTTAAGTCATACTGACCCTAGATAAACAGAATTTGACAAAGGTAGTTTTCTCACGGTTGAGTCCAGTGGCTGTTAGTGAGGGGCTAACGAGCTGCATCTCTAGAGAAGCTCACTATAAAGGGGTTTCATTATCAATACTTCATATTCCTCAACAAACATTTTAAATAGATAATAAATTTATTAAATGTATTGCTGTTTTTCAGGTACTGCTGTACACAAATTGGTAGACATTTACACTTTGGCAGAAATTTACTGAGTTAACCATCGCAGTACTGTAGTAAAGGCGACACTATAACAGTTCGAGGCATCGGAGTTTGAAATTCAAACCCGGTGTCCTCCGTAAGGAACTTGTATGTCCTCCCCGTGGATGCGTGTTTCCACCGAGTGCTCCAGCTTCCTCCCATAGTCCAAAGACGCACCAGTTTGCAGGTTACTTGTTCATTGCTAATTGTCCCGTAATTAGGCTAGGGTTAAATCGGTGGGTTGCTGGGTGGTGCAGCTCAAAGGACAGCTAAGCGCTATTCCACGGTGTATCTAATAAAATAAAATTTTACAACAATATCTTACTACAATGACCATTTCATTGTTTAGGGTGTGATGTGGTTATGAAAACTCAGTTATTCAAATTTTTATTTTACACCTACCACCATCCAAATGCAGATGATTTAATACCAGAGTTTGAAAATCCGATTGCCTCCCTAGTAAGCCATTAGCCAGACACCAATGTATGGGGTAAAACTACATTCTTTCTAGGTTTCTCCACACCATGTAAAGACTATAGGTAGATATGTGACTCACTATTAAAGAATCCTACTAGAGAGACAAAGCAAGTCTCTCTCCATTTTGCAATGCTTTTTGAATTTTTTTTCTCCAAAACAGATTAAACAAGATCAGCAACTCAGCAGACTAACAGAATGAGGGGCTACTTACTGGACTTTGTCTAGTAAACTATTGAGAATTGACTCCTGGTCTCTGAAACTTACTGTTATAATCACCATATCCCTGTCCATAACCATAATAGCCATAGTTGTATGCTGGGTAGTCATAGCCACTATATCCACCATAATTCTGGTTATAGCCATAGTTATAATTTCCATAACTTGGGTTCCAATAGTTACTGTTGTAGCTTTGACCCCAGGTCTGACTTTGTCCTAGAAAGGGAAAACAAAAATTGTTAGCATTCCAAGTGGACTCAGAGGGTCAATAGCAGCACCATCCATTTTATTTAATCCTTACTACAGCAATCCATTTACCCCATGCTCAACTACAATTGCGAATAAGGTGGACTGATAACAAAAAGTTACTAAAGCAAATAAAATATAAAAGAATGAAAGCACAAGAGTTACAGATCCGTTCACTTCAAGGCAGAAGGCACAACAGATAAATGATCTAACTCATCCCACAACTGTTCATGGAATTCTGTTTAAAACTTAAGATAGCACAGGCAATCATATTTCTCCATTAATGCATGTAGGATCAATCTGAAGACATGATTTGTACTCTAAATGCATGCCTCATCTCTATGTAAACATTTCATCAGCAGCTCTTTTAGCCAAGTGATCTTTTGGGAGGGGGGAGGAATGCATTGACTGCAAAAGTAGTAGCCATGCCCACCAGTATCGCTAATTGAGATAGAGTAAATTTGTATTTCATGACCCAGTGATACTTTGTTTTGTGCTGGGGGTATGCTCACAGGCACAAGAGCAGTGATGGAATCAGCACCAAGTTATTAAAGCATTACATTGAAAATGATGTGTTATTGACAGCATGGCTTCCTCTCACTTTGGTGCATCAAGCACCTGTCACAAACTATCACCCTTCCTATCATTGTGTACTGCTCTACTGGGAATATGGTGCTTTCGGTGAAAACTCCAGCAGAAATGAATTGGCCACACATGTACATGGAGAGGTTGTTGTTCCCTTCCTATCACTACATACTACTTTGCTGGGTACCTGGTGCTTTCTATTGGTGCACCCACAGATATAGAATGCTCAAGGTTCAGTGTGTAGGGGCTGGTGTTGGGCAAGTAACACAACAGCTCACTGACAACTAACAAGCTATTCACAGGGCTAAGGGCTGCATTCAAGCCAGTACAGCATATCTAGCCTTAATCCATGCATTGACAGAATGCTTAGATCTTATAGGCTCTTAAAAATATGTATTTCATACTTGTTAGATGTAACAGAAGTTGCTGTCATTCTAATCATCAATACCCCGCCCTCACCAAGGTTTGGCTGCGCAGCTCTCAAGCCTTAGTAAAAAGTTCAATGGTCAGCAGACATTACAAACTTTGCCTAGGCTGACGAGAGTTATACAGGTATAGAATAATATGCAATGATCATTTCCTGCTAAATCACTACCCTCCATACATTATACCTCCACTACCTCGTCCTCTTCCAGTGAATCCACCTCTGCCTCCCCACTGTTGTTGCTGGTAGACTTCCTTTGGCTGGGCCAATTTGATTTCAACCTTTAAAAAAAACATAACAGCAACTGAATGTGTGAATATTGTCTAGAAATAACATTATATGAAAGCTTATTTCAATTATGAATGTGATATATAAAAATAGTTGAGATTTTCATTTATTCTTGATTGACAAAGTATTAAAAATGCATATGAATAACCAGCATTTACTACCTAATGCAGGCAAGTGGGATTAGTGTAGGCCAATGGGCACATTTCTATGCTGTACAACGACTAATTACCAATAATATATTTTTTAAAATTTACCATACCTTGCTCGTTCCAACATCATGAAACTTTTTCTCCATAATTGTCTTCACTGGGTTATCCTCTTTGAATGTGATGAAGCAGAATCCTCTCCTTTTGTTGGTCTTTGTGTCCATGGGAAGTTCAATGGATTCAATCTAAGGAATAAAATAATTATCTTTTCTAAGTTCCGCAGGGAAAGCAACTCTATTGTTCCCTTAACAATTTTGTTCTAGATTCCTTTACATCACTGATAATATTGGTCCAAAACAAACTTTTGGCCATACTTTCTCCTGCCTTTTGAAGTTATTTTCAAACCCCTCATTTTTTAAATCCACTGTATTTTCTTCCCCCTGTGCCCATCCAATAATTTACAAGCCACCATCTTAACAACACCCCCACCCCTCCTAACTAGCTCACCCTGCCCATTATGATGCTTCATCCAGTTCTACCAACCTGTCTAATTCCTCCTCACTTCTAGATACTGTCCATTTCCTCTAAGTATCTCAGCCTGAAACATCAACCATCCTCTTGCATATGCTACTTGACCCACTAAGGTATTCCAGCAATTTGCTCCTTTTTTTGCATAACATTGATTTGGTTGAGTAGAACAATAACCTGACTTGCTTCACTTATAATAAGCTGGAAAATAAATGAAACTGGCTCTACATTCATGTGGGAACAGGATATTTTAACCCAAAATGAGTGTCTATCCACAGTATTATAACTTACTACTTACATGCGTATAAACTCCTACCTATAACTAAATTCAGCTGGCAGACCATGCCCCACCTCCTATGCTCACGACAACAATGAGAAAGCAGCTTTCAACAAAAATCAAGATTCAAACAGTATTTTGCAAAGAAACATGCATATTATCAGATTAATCACCAATGCCCCAGTAACAGCAAAGAACTGGCAAAAGTGATTAGCTAGAAAAAGGTTAATATAGAAATACCATGAATACTTCCTTCTTGGATGCAAATTATGTAGACACAGGTTTCTAATCTGGGCTAATTTATGAACCTCTGATACATTCACAGTAAAAAGATTTATGTACTTCTGAGTACAAACAAGGATCTTACCTCTCCAAAAGTTCCAAAGTATTCTCTCACTTTTTCTTCCGGACAGTCAGGATCCAACCCACCGACAAAGATTTTCTTGATCTGCTCCTTGCCTTTCATAGCTTGTGCTCTCTTGGGATCAATAACTCTTCCATCAAGTTTGTGTTCTTTATTTAATACCTGAATGTTAAAACAAAAGATTCATCTATAATGCTTTTGTCAAATTAGTGTTGTATAAGTTTATTTAAACTAGCAAATGAAATTAATTTACATGTAAATTCTTTAAGTTCTGAAATCACTGGAAAAAGTTACTATAAAGGAAATTGTTTTTATAAGATTAACTTTGTCACATGTGCACTGAAACAGTGAATTGCATAATTTACAATCAGTGCAGATTGTGCAAGTATCGTCACACTTCCAGCACCAACATGGCATGTCCACAACTCATTAACGCTAACCCTATGCTGTTGGAATGCGAGGGGAAATCAGAGCACCCTGAGGAAACCCATGCAATCATGGGAAAAACATACAAACTCCTTACAGACAATGGAGGGAATTGAACCCAATCTTACAGCTGGTGCTGTAAAGCACTGCGCTAACCACTACAACGAATACTGTGAACATTCAATAACCCTCATCTTCCCTCCCCGAATTACATACTCTGTCCTGCAGGTAACCTTTTATACTAAAGAAAACAAATTCTCAACTTACAGACACCCCTTACATACAAACAAGTTTTTAGGAGACCAACAGGATGAATTTTCCAGTTGCAAGTTATCTTCTGCCAGGAATGGGGCATTTCTGCAGGCTTTCTCTAACAACTGCCCCCCCCCCACACCCCATGAACAAACTTATTCGCCTCACTCACTGAATCATTGATGCCACTGGTAGCTGTTCTTCCTCTGCTTTAGCATTCTCCCACCACAGCTGGTTCTGCGACCCTTTCATGCAGTTTCCTATTACAAACAGTTCAAGAACCCTGTGATATCCTGGAGACTGCCTATAGCTTATTCCACTCTGAACTTTTTACTTTTATCAGAATCCTCTACAAACCCCATATCCCTCTTAAAAATTTATTAATCTTTATCCTCAAATATACAGAATTGAGTGACATAGCTCAGTCTTCCTGAATAAATTCCAAAGATTTTCACAATCTTATAGGTCAAGAAATTTCTTATCTCCATCCTATTCTGGGACTTCCAGATCTCCAATGGAACCATCAACTCCACATCTACTTATGAAATATTGTAAGAATTTTGAATGTTTCAATCACAGCAGTTCCCATTCAGTTAAAACTTGAGAGTATAGGCCCCATCCACTTAATTATCCACATGTAACAGACCAATTTTGTGACTCACTGTTAAACTTTCTCTATGGCAAATATGTTCTTTCTAACACGAGGCTGGAGCGGGCAGATTTGCACATAATATTCTCAATCTGGATGAGCCAGGAATTCAACTGCAGGAAAATGTTTCTACTCTTGCATTTAAATTCTTTTGCAATAAAGGGCCACATGTCATTTGACTTCCTAATCTCTTGTACAACTTCTTTCAGTGATTCATGCAAAGGGACAAACAAATTCTGAACAAAACCTTTCAATCTTCCACTCACTAGCATTTTTTTCCAAGATACATACATCTAATAAAAATTCTTCCTTCTAGAGACCAATATCCATTTTAAAATAATTGAAGGCACATTAACTTGAACTCTAATTTGTTCTTACATATTCACACAACTGTCCAAACAGTGCCACAACCTAGCATACATAGTACTAAGCTGTCAATTTGCCACCCATTCCATTAGTTTTTGCATTATCAAAACTACTGAAATTCAGTCATGAATATTAACTTAATACACAGCTATACAGCTTTTTAATTCTTCACAGTCAATTTTGACCGTTTCGATTCTGAAGCTCTTGGTTGCTCAAGTACAGGGATAGCAATAGCATTCCAGTCATCTGACTGAGCAGACATGTCACATTCATGCAAGTCTGGCTTCTGACATTGCCTAGGCTGCCATATTATTTGTGCATGGATGGCCATCATAAATTATTAAACCCATCAGTACAAGTAGTAAGCAATTAACCCAAAGAAATCCCATAAAATAACTGGCAATACTACCCAGGAATCAGTTTTAAAGCTAGCCTGATGCAAGCAACAACACTGCAGAACAAATAAATTAAATTTCCCATGTTCAGGGAACAAAGACCATCAGTACAAGCATTTTCATCATTCAACTGGTAGTCTCAGATTACCTCCAACGGGAACACACCACCAAGCACATCTTTCCCTTCCCCCCCCCCACTTCTACTTTCCACAGGGATCACAACCTATGCGAATTGTCCATTCATACCACCCATCCCTTCCCACCGATCTCCCTCCTGGTACTTATCCTTGTAAGTGGAACAAGTGCTACACCTGCCCTTACACTTCCTCCCTCACCACAATTCAGGGCCCCAGACAGTCCTTCCAGGTGAGGCGACACTTCACCTGTGAGTCGGCTGGTGTGGTATACTACGTCCGGTGCTCCCGGTGTGGTCTTTTAAATATTGGTGAGACCTGACGCAGACTGGGAGACCGTTTCGCTGAACACCTACGCTCTGTCCGCCAGAGAAAGCACAATCTCCCAGAAGCCACACATTTTAATTCCACATCCCATTCCCATTCTGATATGTCTATCCGTGGCCTCCTCTACTGTCAAAATGAAGCCACTCTCAGTTTGAAGGAACTACACCTTATATTTTGTCTGGGTAGACTCCAACCTGATGGCATGAACATTGATTTCTCTAACTTCCGTCAATGCCCCTCCTCCCCTTCTTACCCCATCCCTTATTATTTTTTCCCCTTTTCTCTCTCTCTCTGCCCACACTTTGCCTGCTCTCCATCTCTCTCTGGTGCTCCCCTCCCCCTTACTTTCTCCCTAGGCTTCCCATCCCATGATCCTCTCCCTTCTCCAGCTCTGTATCCCTTTTGCCAATCAACTTTCCAGCTCTTAGCTTCATCCCCCCGTCTTCTCCTATCATTTCAGATCTCCCTCTCCCACTTTCAAATCTCTTACTATCTCTTCTTTCAGTTAGTCCTGACGAAGGGTCTCGGCCCGAAACGTCAGCTGTACTTCTCCCTATAGATGCTGCCTGGCCTGCTGCGTTCCACCAGCATTTTGTGTGTGGTGCTTGAATTTCCAGCATCTGCAGATTTCCTCGTGTCTGAGTTTCAGACTAACTTCTGATTTCCAAGATAAACTTTATGAAAGGCTTGCTACTACACTAATTTGTCACTATTTAAAATTCTAGATCATTTTCAAATCTCACACACTATTTCACACTTCAGCGGAAATATAAAACTCTTAAACATGCCTTTTTTTTTTAAAAATGAAGATACAATTCATCTTGGTTTCGGTGTATTCAAGTGTCTCAGCTTTACAGCAGTTTGAGGATTTTATCCCCCAGCCTTTCTGGACATTAAATATCAACAGCAACATGCCAGAGGACAACTCTAGATTTAATTCCTAATTTTTCACTGCCAGGCTTAAATGAGAGCATCTTCTCAGAACCACCAACTGTGGTAAATTAGTACCTCACAACTTTCACACCCCAAAGGCTAGATACTTCAATACACTTATCAAGAACAGACTGATGTGTTTTGGTAACAGAAACTCATCCTGGCCCAAAATGTCAACTATTATTGCCACCAGAGATGCTGCTTGGCGCCCCAAATTCCTCCAACAGTTTGTTTCCTGCTCCAGATTCCAGCATCTCCAACCTTTCTATCCAGTTTTTCAGATATATGACTCTTTTATAATCTATGTTAATAACTGATGAAGGAACCACAGTCCCAGTACTAAATAATTACTGTTCATCAACTTGAAAACCAACCCATGTTGCTACTTCCAGTTGTTAACTAATCCTCCAACAGTACTCAACTCCACAAGTCCTTATCTTTTGCACATAACTAAAGGGGCACCTTATCACATGCAGGAAGTTACAATACAGGTATAATAAGTAATTAAGGCAAATGGAATTGACCTTTTTTGGTCAATGGAGTGAAAATGGAGGGAATAAAAAAGGAAACAATACTTTATCCAAATATATTCCTAAGTTCCCCTTCACACTTAGATCTTCAAAAGAACTAACATGTTAAAACATCCTTTTCATAAAAACACTACTTTGTTATCACTTAACAATGATTTCTAGACATTAGCTGATGCAATAATTACTTCTCGAATCTTGCTCTTCATAACTTGGCTACCAACATGCACCACCGTACTTGTGACAACAATATGAAATGCACTTGGATTATAGGTCAAAAGATGTCAAAATAAAATGCAAGGAGAAAGTGTATTTGCATGTAATTGGGCTTTTAATGCAAACAAAATAGCTTCCAACATGATCTTCCAAGGTGAAATTGAAAAAGACCATACACTACATTAATTATATAGGAGAAAACATTTCAACAGCTCTGCTGAGAAGTCATCTTATTTACATCGTAGTTAATGGAATTCAGAAAGTAGGTTAAGTGCAGCCAAGCATTTGCTTAAGATTTTCATTTGACATCTTTATACATAAACCAACTGTCTTCCCTGTGTACAGATCCAAGTCAAGTTTCAAAGCTCAAATGAACCACAGCCTGAAGCAAACAGCACTCATGGAGGTTCTCACCATGGGATTTGCAAACAAGCTCCCTTGCTTCATTCAAAGGTAGATGTATCTCATTATCAGTCACCAGAAGCAGTGCTTTATGAAACCCCTCATCATTTTTAACTTTAAAAGTAATAGGTGAGCGGTCCATAACATGTACAAAACTTGCTTTAAAAAATGTGCAGCAATTAGCTCCTGAAATGTGAGCTAATGCTTGGGGTTAAAAATCTGCTTCTTTAGTATAAACTTCTTTCACTGTGTTCAACTGATTCCCCCTTCCCCCACTTTCATGTTTTGCATCCTTCTACGGAAAATTAAAGACAAGGAAAACTAGCTTAAATACAGGCTACAACAGTTAACCAATAAGTCAAAATGTTCATGGTAGAAGGAATAAATTGCAGTACACAAATACCATAACATTGCTATTGAGTTTCTTCAAGTCAAAACTGCATTGCAATAGTTCCCATCATTCACCTTCACAATAAAAATTTGGCAAATAAAAGTAAAATCAGCTTTCAAGACCTCAAGCGGACCACAACCTTGTCATGGTTTGGAAGTTTACATGCCTCAATGACGCAGAGCTATGTTGGCAGGAGTCAGGGCTTTATGCTTTGGCTCTTGGCAGGGTCAACCATGCCAAACAGGTCAAAAGGTTGAGGCCAGACTAAGTGGCCCACTGGTCCTCCAGGTTCAGGGGTTCAGCTCAGGGCTAACAACCCTGACTGATAAAATAAAACTGTTATGGAAATGGCAATGAAGAATCCTACTTCTGAGTGTGACAGTACTCCCGAGTCTTAACCAGGTCCTTGAATGACTGTCAGCAGTGAAAAACTGAAGTTACTAACAGAATGAGAAAGCCCTGAACTCCGCCAGAGATGGAGGATCTTCATTGCTGCCCTAAACGCCAGCAATGCAACGGGCCATAAGTAATCAAGTTTTCAAGAACAATTAACATTTATAGCTCTCAACAAATATTTCCAGTTTTTCACCTTTTTAAAAACATTCTTATTTTTCCTCTACTGGAGCGCTTGCAGGGGTGAAGAGCTCCATTCCCCAAGCCTCTTTCAATATGCTCCAAACACAACAGTAATGTTTGCGGCAGTAACACCCTGATAAAATGGCATGCTTTTCAAGCTCCAATTTATAACCAAGTATTATCTACAGTACTGTAATGTCTTGGGTATAAGACTTTTGCACAGTTCTGTAGTAGTTCTATGTATTGCACTGTACTGCTGCTGAAAAAATATCATGATGTATGTGAATGATGCAAAACCTGATTCTGATATGTGGGTCTCTATTGTTGACTGAGTGGAGAAGGGGCAGGGAGAGGGGAATCATTGTTGGAAAAAGGGGAAAGGAGAGGGGACAGAATGGAAGGCACCAGAGACGTTCTGTAATGGTCAATAAACCAAATGTTTAGAATCAAATGACCCTGCCTGATGTCTTAAGGCTGGGTGTGCCTGCATCTGCCCTCCACCCACCCCCAACACCCCTCCTCTGCTACCACTCCCACACCCCCCTCTGCACACCCCACCCCATTCGCAATATCCTTTACTCCTGCCAGATTTACAAGCTCACTCTCTGTTCCACATCGACAGATACAGTACTGTGCAAAGGTCTTAGGCACCCTAGCTTAAGCCCCCTTGCACAGTACTCTATATCAATGTGCAAGGGAGTGCAGTATCAACAAAGGTGCTTCCTCTCAAACCAACTTCAATGCTAGCATAGCTAAATCCTTTTCAACATTTGAACAATTCCCATTTATTCAACAAAAGCACATCACCCAGCAATGAACTCCAACTACGATGACACGATATACTGTCCTACAATGAATGCACTGCAGATCCATCAGAATTGAATCAGGATAAGGACACACCACAACAGAGCTTCCCCACCTTTATGCCATGGACCAATACCATGAAGGAAGGGGTCCATGGACCTAGGTTGGGAACCACTGCACCACAAGGACAGACTGCATAAATATCTTTATCCTCTCAAACTTCTTGGCCCAGATTCCAGCATCTACAACCTCTTGTGCCTCTAACTTCGTACTCAAGTCTTCTGATACTTGACTCAGTTCATCAGTTATTAATATAGATAATTACTGTTTACCAATTAAGAAATAACCCAGATGAGGTGTTCAAAATGAAGGAATTCAAAATAATTTGTAAAGAGACAAGAACTGAGTAAGCATAATTATGAATCAAAACTTGGCTCGTAAGGAATAAAAATCAGAAAAAAAGTTTGACATGCAAAAGTAAATAGAAATTTTCTCCACAAGGCAGATATCAAGTCTAACAGTATTTTCAACAAAAAATATTGTTAATGCACTATAATCCATACCACAGCAATATAATACAACAATTTATAAAGTTCTAATGCTGTATATTGTCATGTTCTAATACACACTGGTAAAAGCTAATTTCACAGAAAGCTTCAACCCAATTTATAAATACATTATTTACACCCCAAGCAATAACTGACATGCAAAAACTACTAGCCAGAGTGCTCAAAACAAATAGTTCAATAAGTATACACTCAGTGGCCACTTTATCAGGTACAGGAGTGAAACACAGGGTGGACTTCTGCTGCTGTGGCCCATACACTTGAAGGTTCGGTGTGTCGTGTGTTCAGAGATGCTCTTCCACACAACACTGTTGTAATGTGTGATTTTTTTTGAGTTACAGTCACCTTCCTGTCAGTTTGAACAAGTCTGTCCAATTGTCTATGATCCCTTATGAACAAATCACTTTTACCCACAGAATTGCCATTCACTAAATGTTCCACAAAACAAACAATATTCAAGTTCAAGTTTAATTGTCATTCAACCATACATGAACACCCATGAATACAGCCAAACAAAACAGCATTACTCCAAAACACAGTACCACAGTCACACACCACACAAAGCACATACAAGATATCAGTAAAATACAGTAATATAAAAAATATAGTCTAAGATGCTGAGTCCATGAATGTTGCAGTTGGACACAATACACAGTTTTCTGCCGAGTGAACACTGGGGGCAGCACCGATGCTGATGCTTCTCTCCTGGACAGCTGTAAACAGGCGACACTGCAGCTTGAGGCCTAGTGCTCAGAGCTCCTCCGCTATCTGCCAATAAATCAGTGATCTGGACTTGCAGCATTCCACTTTAACAATGTCCAACAGGAAAAGCGACGAAGACCATCACTTGCCATTAGACTGCCCACCTTCTTCGCACACTGACGCTTCTCTGACACAGGCAGAAGACGATCCACACTATCCAGTTTTTCTGCCAAAGAGCAACTCGCTGACAGAGTAGACCTGCAGTACTTTTAAGTTCTTAATGTCCAGCAGGATCTTGCGATCATAAAGAAAACAGTTTAAAATAGGACAGTAACACTGCTGGTTGACCCCATAGAAGCTGCAGTGATCAAACACACCATCATTACCATTCAGAACATTCTCTATAAAGTCTAGAGACTCCTGTGCATGAAAATCCCAAGTAATACAGGCAGTCCCTGGGTTACGAACAAGTTCCATTCCTGAGTCTGTCTTTAAGTCGGATTTGTACACAAGTCAGAACAAGTACATCTGGTATTATTTAGCGTCACTTAGTCAAATGTTTGTCTTAGTATATAGTATATATTTTACCTCTCTATGCATGTAAAACACTTAAGAAACATACGTATTTCAATACCTAAACCACTGCGTTGCTTAGTAATAATTGTAGCTTTCATCGGGGCAGGGCTTTTCACATGCTCCATTATTCTCACTTTATCCTTTAAAATTGTTCCAATCATTGACCGACTGTAGTCTAACACTTTTCCAATGACGGATGACATTTCACCTCTTTCCAAACGCTTTATTATTTCCACTTTATTTTCAATCATGATCGTTTCCCGTCAACAGAACAGAAAAACTGCGAGCAGTGGATCCAGAACTTTGCCAGCTCCCAAGCTCCACTGGGTCCTAAGGACCACCACACTGAATTCCCTGGGTCCTAAGGACCACCACACTGAATTCCCCAGGTCCTAAAGTCCACCACACTGAGCCAGGTTAAATGGGACAAGTGGGGGCTGTGCTGGGTTTGGGTATTTGATCCTCCACAATATTCCGCGTGGGAATTTAAACTGAAGGTGGCAGTGTTTTTTTTTAACGAGGTCGAGTTGCAAGCTCGACATCAATCTGGCGCGCTCAGAAGTGATCTGTCACTGGATCAAACTCCGGAACCTCCATTCTCGAGCCCGGCGCTGATCTCACTGCACCACCAGCCGACTGGAAGGGGGGGCCAGGGTGTATCTTGCTAAGAAAAATTTAAGCCAAATACAAAGTTACACACTCAACACAGTGTCAATGGCAACGACTTAAAATGGCGGACGGCGTTCTCCTTCCTTGGTTCGTAAGTACGAGTTGTTCATAAGTCAGACGTTCGTAACTCGGGACTACCTGTACTCAAACCACCCCACCTGGCACCAATAATCACGATCAAAATCACGTGGATCTCATTTCTTCCCCCATGCTGATTATTTGGACTGAACAACTGAATCTTTTGACCATGTCAGTATGCTTTTATGCATTGAGTTGCTGCTACATGATTGGCTGATTAGACATTTACATTAACAAGTAGGTGTAACTAACGAGTGGCCACTGAGTGTATTTTACTATATTTCCACCCCAAACAATCAACCCCTGGGATTAGAAACCTGCAAATTCCAAAAGTCATAATTTTCAAGGTTAATTATACAAATTTTATTTGTGTCATTACCTCAGAAGACACTCTTTTCTTTAAAATAAAGACGAGGGGCGTGAAGGGGAAAATAAAAAAATAATTGCATATCCATTGAGATTTAAATTCAGGATGTTTAAAAGGTTGGAATAAAGTTTGCATTCACTGATTACTTTTAAGGAAAATAAAATTATGTATTCAGAACCATAAGATTCAATTCCTAGCTCAGTGGCTCGTAGCCATTAAGTTGGTATTTTCAAAGAAGACTCTGCTACCTGACTGCAGGATAATTTTGATTTCTATCTACTTCTCATGCAGAACTCTAGTTAATAAATGCACAAGAACAAAGACAAGAAGAATGCTTTAGCTGTATCTGAACAAGCTGAAGAGTCCAAAGAAAACACCTAGTGGTTCTGAGTAAACACCTGAGTGATTTGACACTTGCCCATGTGCTCATGAGATCTTTTTAAAATAGTCAATATTCTGATAAATGTAGCACTTTCCCCATGATAGTCGAACAGTTGTGGATTCAGGCTCCACTGGGGCTGGAGCACTATGAAGGTGCTGCATTGTTGAAGCCATTCTCTAGATCATCAATTCTTAACCAATTTTAGGTGGATGATGCAGATGATGATAGCCAACTGAAGCAAGTTCCCTTGGTACTTCAGATACTTCTCTCAAGAACAGTATCAGAATCATTCATCTTATTCTTTGTCGTACCCTGCATAGATCATCATGGCAGCTATATTTGGCCAAAAATTGAATATATTTCAATACTTTGGATGCCCAATTACATGATGACAAAGTTTAATTTTACTTTCTCACACCCTGTAAAACTTGCACCCTACAAAAAGATCTGGTGAACAGATGGTATGTGTTAAAATGTTAAGTGAATTGGGCAAACACCCAGGAGCAGATAGTTTACCCACCATCTTAAATAAAGGCAACCATCTTCAGTAGATTCGGAAGGCGTAAGTAAAATGGAAACCAAAGAAAACTGCTGTTCAACCTTTCGCAGTGTCACAGTTGAATAGTTTTAAGAAGTCAGGTATCCTCATTTAACCTGAATGGAGTCAGGTTAAAACTGGCAGTGAATACCAAATCCTACCTTTTCTACACTTTCAGGATCTTTGAAGAGGATAAACCCAAATCCTCGCGAACGCCCAGTCACAGGATCCATTTTGATTACGCAGTCTACAATTTCTCCAAATTTAGAAAAGTAGTCCCTTAAATCTTTCTTGCTTGTTTCCCAGCTGAGTCCACCAATAAACATCTTCCTGCACAGTGACAATATAAAAAGAGGAAGTGCAAATCAGTTTTGAAAACAGTGCCAGTACAAGTTTATCATCTTAGGTCTAGTGGGGGAACAGCACTGCCAATACTGCTCATCTCGATACTAGCACTTAAATACAACCTCAATCTTTGACTTAAAGGTAAATATCAAGTTTCTACCACTCTTGTTCTGGGGACAAGTTAACATTACCCAAAATTACATTACTCAGAAAATCAGATGTCATTCAAGCTCCAATGATATATGTTTGGCAAGAAATAATGGAAAAAAAGGGATGCTAAGCTTTAGTACTTTGCATCAAAAACTTAAATCATTATCTTAAGCCACCCAGGACATTGAATAATTTATGTAACATCAAGGCCAAGAAGACAAATTTACATCTGAGAATTTGAAGTAGGATGGCAAAAGCTTTGTACATTAGTGTGAACATTGTTCACAGATTGTAAGCAATAACTGCAGTTGATAACCTAACATTTCTTTATCATGCCACCCCCATTGAAAATAAAACATGCCAAAATAATACAAGAGCTGAAAAGGAGTATCCTTGAACAGCTACTTAAAGAATAATGAAAAGAGTGGACGGGGTGAGAATGTTTCCTATAGTGGGGAGTCATAAACCAGATACAGCCTCAGAATACAAGGACATCCCTTCAGAACAGAGATGAGGAGGAATTTCTTTAGCCAGGTGCTGAATCTGTAGAATTGCTACTGGGTATGCTGGAGAGGCCAAGTCATTGGGTATATTTAACGTGGACATTGATAGGCCCTGATTAGTAAGAACATCAAAGATTACGGGAAGAAGGCAGAAAAATAGGGTTGAGAAGGAAAATCAATCAGCCACGATGAAATGGCAGAATGGTCATTGTTAAGGCCTCCGCCAAGCCAACAATTCCAAATGATGCATGCAGAGTCTACACCATAACTGTGAAAGGTGTTCTGTGACATTTTCCTCTCATTGTCATGGATGTTGCTAATTTTAAATTGCATTTTCACTTTGAACTGTTTCTCAGCCAACCGAAAACAAAAGGAAGCAGACTCTTTAATCCCAGTTCACTTATCACACTCTGGTTCCAATCTTGCCACTAAAAAATAATTGCTTAGATTTCCAAGCAGAGCTTATTTTCTGATTAAAGCTAGCAGTTGATAAGTTATAAATGATTTTTCAAGATGCCCAATGAAAGAAATTACTAAAACCAATTAAAAATTGTTAAAATTTGTCTTTCACACAAAGAATTTGCTACTTCAGCTTTGCAAAATAGCATTAATAGGGAGATAATCAAACTGAAGTGGATTCAAAATTAGAAAAGAACCCCTGAGTCTTCTTGTCGGTTGAGACAGCAGGCTAAACAAATTAGAAACTCTTGGATTTAATGAATTGTGCTATGGTAACCACTATACAAGAGACATTGGTGGTGTTGAAAGGAAGACCTCTAGGTTATTAATTGGCGGATTTACTGACCCTTAAAACCAAGGCACATTGGCCTGAATAGCTATTGAAAAAGTTCCAGTACTGTAAATTTAAATGCTTGGATTTTGAAAATTAATCCTTAAAACTAGAGTTCAGTCTTTCTCTTGCATTAAACCATGTTACCTGTTTCGGAAACAGATACAGAAGAGTTATTTTTTTGAATGAAATTAAAATCAAATTAATTCAATGAGATAAATACTAGAGATCAAAAACAGAAGTGGAAGGCAAAATATACAGAGCTTTGCAATGTCCCAAGTAGTTTTTTAAATTGTTTTGTTACAAGGCTATTCAAATGTACTATTTGCACTGCAACACATATGAAAATAAACATTTAAAATGATGCAATGGTGGACAAAAACTGTAACAAAAGGTTGAAAGGTGAACCTTGACACAAGTTGATATCTCACAAACAACTAAATGTACAGTGGAACTAAAAAAATACTGATTTCTATACAATGCAAATCAAGCTGCAGCATTCCACCAGGAGCCAAGAGCTCAACCCACTCTCCTTGCTCAATTATTAAGCATTCGCAACATTTTTATTAGATGTGGCAAAGTTATTTCCCATGGTAGAACAACAGTAGGATAAGAGAGCATGACTCAGGATTGAAGGATGTCCATTTGGAACAGATGTGGAGAAATAAAAAGAGTAAGAAAATACTTAAGAAAGAAACCAGGAGGACTGAAAAAAGACATGAGGTTGCTTTGGCAGTCAGGGTGAAGGATAATCCTAAGAGCTTCTACAGGTATGTTAAGAGCAAAAGGATAGTAAGGGATAAAATTGGTCCTCTTGAAGATCAGAGTGGTCAGCTATGTATGGAACCAAAAGAAATGGGAGAGATATTAAATGGGTTTTTTTGCATCTGTATTTACTAAGGAAACTGGAATGGAGTCTATGGAAACAAGGCAAACAAGGAGGTCATGGAACTTATACAGATTAAAGAGGAGGAGGTGCTTGATGTCTTGAGGCAAATCAGAGTAGATAAATCTCCAGGACCTGACAGGGTATTCCCTCGGACCTTGAAGGAGACTAGTGTTGAAATTGCAGGGGCCCTGGCAGAAATATTTAAAATGTCGATATCCACGGGTCAGGTGCCGGAGGAATGGAGGATAGCTCATGTAGTTCCGTTGTTTAAAAAAGGCTCAAAAAGTAAGCCGGGAAATTATAGGCCGGTAAATTTGACATCGGTAGTAGGTAAATTATTGGAAGGAATACTAAGAGATAGGATCTACAAGTATTTGGATAGACAGGGACTTATTAGAAAAAGTCAGCATGGCTTTGTGCATGGTAGGTCATGTTTAACCAATCTATTAGAGTTTTTCGAGGAAGTTACCAGGAAAGTGGATGAAGGGAAGGCAGTGGATGTTGTTTGTATACATGGACTTCAGTAAGGCCTTTGACAAGGTCCTGCATGGGAGGTTAGTTAGGATGATTCATTCGCTAGGTATAAATGGAGAGTTAGTAAATTGGATTAGATATTGGCTCAACGGAAGAAGCCAGAGAGTGGTAGTGGAGGATTGCTACTCTGAGTGGAAGCCTGTGACTAGTGGTGTGCCACAGGGATCAGTGCTGGGTCCATTGTTATTTGTCATCTATATCAATGATCTGGATGATAATGTGGCAAATTGGATCAGCAAATTTGCTGATGATACAAAGATTGGAGGTGTAGTGGACAGTGAAGGTTTTCAAAGCTTGCAGAGGGATTTGGACCAATTGGAGGAACGGGCTGAAAATGGCAGATGGAGGTTAATGCGGACAAGTGTGAGGTATTGCACTTCAGAAGGTCAAACCAGGGTAGACATACAAGGTAAATGGTAGGACACTGAGGAGTGCAGTAGAACAGAGGGATCTGGGAGTACAGATACATAATTCCCTAAAAGTGGCTTCACAAGAAGATAGGGTTGTAAAGAAAGCTTTTGGTACACTGGCCTTTATAAATCAAAGTATTGAGTATAAGAGTTGGAATGTAATGGTGAGGTGTATAAGACATTGGTGAGGCCGAATTTGGAGTATTGTGTGCAGTTTTGGTCACCTAATTACAGGAAGGATATTAATAAGGTTGAAAGAGTGCAGAGAAAGTTTACAAGAATGTTGCCGAGACTTGAGAAACTGAGTTACAGTTAAGGGTGAAGAGGGAAAAGTTTAAAGGGAACATTAGGGAGGGCTTCTTCACGCAGAGAGTGGTGGGAGTGTGGAATGAGCTGCCAGATGAAGTGGTGAATGCAGGCTCACTTTTGACATTTCAGAAAAACTTTGACAGGTATATGGATGGGAGGGGTTTGGAGGGATATGGCCCAGGTGCAGGTCAGTGGGACTAGGCAGAAAAATGGTTCGGCACAGCCAAGAAGGGCCAAAAGGCCTGTTTCTGTGCTGTAATGTTCTATGGTTCTAAATGACTTTAGTCAGAGGGTGGTTAAATCTGTGGTATTTGTTGCCATGAGTGGTTGTGAAGGCCAAGTCACTGGGTGCATTTAAGGCAGAGATAGATAGGTTCTTGATTAGCCAGGGTATGGGGAGAAGGCAGGGGAGTGGGATGACTGGAAGAATTGGATCAGCCCATGATTGAATAGCAGAGCAGACTCAATGGGCCAGATGGCCTACTTCAGCTCCTATATCTTATGGTCTTTTAGAGTAGAGAATTTAAACATTTATCTTCGCCTGATTAGAGAACTTTATTGTTTGAATGACCGATCTCCTATCCTGCCACTACACCCATTAGTTCCAAACCCATCAGTAGAAACAGGCACTTGGCAGTTACCTTGACAGAATATTTCTAAAAGGTGAGCTCATCCTGGTGAACCCAAGCCACACTGCCATCCAGACACACCCTCTATCCTGGGAGATCAAAATTAAGGAGCAATCCAGTTGTGGACTCAGCAAAATCCCACAAAATTACAGAAGGCTTCTACACCTTTACATGCCAACTTACACAAATCAGTATGTGTATCTTTCCCAACTGCTTGCTGCACCACTTAACTTTCTACATTTCATAAACCAGTGATAAACCCTGTACACCAACAATTAAAATTAACTTTGACTTTTCCCGCATTATATTCCATCTGCAACCTTCTTCATTAACCCGTGTTTTTCCTTTAAGAATGCTTTCAGTCTTCCTTCCATCTCACAAAACCACCTAGCCTGTATGATCAGCAGATAGTCCGATATATCTATCATTTCTGTTGCAATATACTTTGTAAGCTTCCAACAGCCAGTCATGGCCCACATCCCTAACAGATAAAATGAAAACCATTCTAGGAAACCAATTTTATTCTATTCATGATAATTGACAACTTTTACCAGAGTCTTTCTTTTTACATTCCTTTCACATTCTACCACATCCAGATTTCATCTTTATCCTGCTGGAAACATAAACAAAAAAAATTTGACAAAGAATTTCCCTTTCATGAAATCATGCTGACTCTCAATTAATAATTCTATTTGCCCTCTTCCCTATCCTTCCAAAAAGTTCCTGAACTGTTGTTATATTTATAAAGAACATATTGGAACTATTCCATAATCCAGGTAATCTGGAACATCACAATGCCACCAGTCTTTGCAGACTCTTCTGGAACATCAAGTACAGGAGATTTGAAAACTTTTCAGTCCCATTTAAGTTTGCTACAGTCATTAGATCTTTGGATCACCTCCATTTCTGTTCAATGGTAAGAGGAGCTTGTTACAAAGCTTCAGTCATATGGACATAGAATTCAACAAGAGCAATCCAATGAGTTAGTCTCTATGAAGAAAATTTATTTATAGCTACAGTGCAGAATAGACCCTTATGGCCCTTCGAGTCACATCACACAGCAATCCCCAACAACCCCAATTTAACCCTAACAATCATGGGGCAATTTACAATGACCAATTAACCTCCCCGCTACATCTTTGGACAGAAGGAGCAAAGACGTACATGTAGGTTAAAATAATAGAACCATCTTGTCAAACACAAGAACTCTGCAGAATATCAAGGTGTACCAGTTGCACAGAAAAAGACTGAAGTGGGAATGTGCTTTAGGCCATTTCAGAGTTGATGCAGGAGCCAAAACCTAATAAAAGCTGTTTAGGAGATGCAACAGTGGTCACAATGGTGGTTTTCAGCTACGTGGATCCTGAGAGGCAGATTAACCTAGTGAACAAACAGGGCAAACACAGCTGCCAAACAAATGGCCTCAATTATTTCTGCACACATTAAATGAGACATTTGAATGCAGCAGAAAGACAGTGTTACAGGTGAAACACTATGGTCCTGCCAGTGCACTGATGGATGGCTAAACCAGGTAGAAATCTAGAACCACAACTGCACTGATTTGTTCTGTTCATTGTGATGACACCAGACAGCAACTTCACCTACACAAACTCAACTTTCCATGATCAAGCAAAGATAACACATTAAGCTTCACTTTTCTTAAATTAATAATTAATAATTAATATTTCAAGCTCTGGTCATCTCAAGCTAAGCCAGCATTTAATACCTGCCCTTAACTAATTGTTGAACTGAGCAGCTTACAAGGCCATTTACAAATAAACCACATGGGATTGGTCAGGAATCACATACAGCCTAGACTGTATAAATGATAGGAGATTTCCTCTCCTGAAAGATATTACTGAACCAACAAGTTGAAGTCTAATTGTAATTCAATTCTACATGAATTGAATATACCCCAAAGCAGGGTTACTCCGGGGCCAAGGTGCAAAACACAGTAAACAGTGATGCACAGCACAAGGCATATAAAAGATAGCAAACACATAAAAAAGCAAGCACATAAGTTAAGAGTAATATACAGTCACACAAAAAACATAGTGCAAGTCCGATCAGAAACAAGAGAGAATCTGCAGATGCTGGAAATGCAAAGCGCGCACGCACATGCACACACACACCCACCCCCCCCCCCCCATGGAAAATTCAGTTGACATTTCAAGCTGAAATTTGGCAAAGGGTCAAAGCCCGAAACATCAACTGTACTTTTTTTGCTATGTGCTGTCTCGTCTGCTGAGTTGCTCCAGCATTTTGTGTATGTTAGTCCAAGTCCAAGTTCATGGAAGTTGCAGTTGTCTACAGTCAAACACAACCTAGCTTTGTATTCTGCTGAGCAGACACTAGGGGACAGCACAAACCCCAGCATGGGTGCCATGCCACGTTGCTGCCAGCACTCCACTGGAGTGACCAATTCAAATGTGTCCCATGGTTGGCTGTAAACAGCCGACACTGAGGCTACGTCCACACTGCACCAGATAAATCTGCAACCGAAGCTTTTTCTCTTCATTATTACCCTTCATCCACACTAAATGGCGTTTTCATCCCCCGAAACCGGAGCTTCTCAGAAACACTCTCCAAAGTGGGTATTTTTGAAAACACTGAACTGGCCAGATCAGTGTGGACGGGGTAACTGGAGACTTCTAAAAACACTATCAGACTGCAGCATGCTACTCCATTGTTTTCTTGAACGCAACCTAACAATTTCAGAACAGACGGCAACGAGACTGAAGCCAGAAGAGTTAGAAATGTACTCACCAAATACTTTGACCCATAATTTACTGAATAAATAAGTATACTCACTTGGCCCTGTTTTCTGTCCTTGCTCGTATGAAGGTGGTTTACCTATTTATGCAAATACTTCTCTGACAATAGATGTGTAACAGCCTAATGTAAATTGTATGGAAATACAAGATAACACTGAAGACATTAAAACATTTATACATTTAACAAGGTGCTTTATTAATGCAACAGAGTTTGTCAGCTTTTCAATGTTTGTCATCAGCCGGGTCAATCTGTCCGTGAACTCCCTGTCGGTTGCCTCCGTACACTCCAGTATTTGTTTTTTTTTACTTTTAAGTTCTCCTGTGCGAAAGCCAACAGCTGTCCGTCGTTTTAAGTTTTTCTAGTCTGTAACTACACAAACGCGCACTTTTACGGCAAGATTCGACACCAAACATGTCGCTTGTTTTCGGTAGATGTATCCTGCGCATGCGCAGGAGGAGGAGATTCGCTGAAATCTCCATTTCAATGTGGATAGAGAAATTTTTAAAAACGCATAGTGTGGACGCCTATTGTTTTTACACGAAACCGGCATTTTCAAAATTATCTGGTCCAGTGTGGATATAGCCTGAGGCTTGAAACCTGGTCTTCACTATGACCAAGGCCACGCAGCTCCACTGATTGCCAATAAACCAAAGACTTGTAGCAGTCCACACCAGCACAGCAATGTCCAACAGGGTATTGTGATTGTAGTCACTAGAAAAGCGACTAAGACCATCATTCACTGTATGACTGAACACCTTCACACACCAACACCTCTGTCACAGGCAGCATCATATTCAGTTCCATCAGTTTTTCTGTCAACGAGCAACTCACTGATGGGGTAGATCTGCAGAGCTTTAAGTCCTCAATGTCCAGCAGGGTCTTGCTTTTGAAATACTTTTTAAAAAAGCAACACCTTTGGCAAACCCTGCAGAAGCCGCTGTGTCCAAGCATGCTGCCATCCTACTGGAAGTCTTGCTTTTAAACAAGTCTTTAAATGTAAATACACACCGGTATAAACTCTAATCCATGTGAAATGAGCCACGTACGAATACCAAATTTCGATTCTGGAACAATGAACTCTAGAAACTGGCATCATGGTTAGCTATCAGCATAATCCAAAAGATCAGCCTTGCAGACAAAGGATGGGATGGACCAGAACTTCACCATTCCTGGCAAAAAGACAACTTAAAAGTTTGGTTGGGAATTTATAAGGCCAAGTCTTTTGCACTTCCAGGCATAGCCTGTCAAACAATATTGTTGTATTTACAAAGAGTATTTTTAAGTCAGCAAGGGTTTAGACAGGAGGCACTGTGCACCCTGCCAACAATGCAGTCACATTAATCTCCAATAAGTAAAACCTCAAATATTAGCAAAGAATAATAAGTAAAAGTTATAAAATCCTGTGTATATTTTTGTTCCTAAAATACCTTTGAATTACTCCTGAACCAGCCAGGATAACAGGGTTTATACCATTCTGCAGCTTAAAAATTAAACTGAAGTCAGCATTATCCACATACCAAAAATTTGCTTTGTGCTAAGATCAAGCTGAGCAATTCTAATCCATGAAGAAATCTCAGATATTAAGCACAATTTTATCAAAATTTTATGTGTATTCCTTAACAAATGCAGATAACTGAAATTAGAGATGAAAGCAAGGTTTGATGTTCACTGCATCAGTCAAGGACCAAGCAACAAAAGCTCAAATCAAACTGCCCAAATGCCCTCAGTCACAGTACACAAAGATTACATAACTATAAATATACACCAAATGAGCTGCAGTTACAACCCTCCTACCTACCTTGGCATATTACAATTCTAACTACCCCACAAGAAAAACAAAGGCAGAGATGAAAAGCTTACAACTATGACACCTTCCAGCAGCTGTACTACGAAGTCAAATGCTCCACTCCTTACCCACTACCGGGCATTCAAGTAAACTAATTGAGCAAGTTAAAACTCCTAGACAGTTTAGTCAAAATTAAAGCTGATTGCAACAAATTTCACAATCACTCCAATAGAAGATAGCAAGAGCAAAAAAAGACACCATGTAAAATAAATGCAAAGGAAGAGTTTTGAGATATTAGATAGTTAATTAGATGTTAAACTGTATTGAATTAGGGAGCATTAAACAAATATACAAATAACAGAAACTTGATAGCAAAAGGTGGTAAAGTAAAAGTTGATTGGCTGGCCCTTCAATCCTGTTCTGTCATTTATCAAGATCATGGCTTACCATTTAATTACACACCACTTTCCCCATTATGTTGCAACACACCTTGATTTACTTTATATCCAGAAAGCTATCAACTTTAATTTTCAATGACCAAACCTCTGCAGTTCTCCAGGGTAAAGGACTCTTTTGATTCATTACCAAGTAAAGAAATTGCTTAATCCTAAAAGGTTTGGCCCTTATTCTGAAACTATGACTCCAAATTCTAGACGATAACTCTTGTTCTTGCCAGGAAAAATATCCAACTTGCACATTTACTTTAGATTGCATGCAAGCTTTAACGAGTTCTCCCATTATTCTCTACTCCAGAGAATGGATATGTAGTCTCCTCCACCTTTCCTTGTATGGCAAACCCACCAGCCCTAGAACTACACTAATGAATCTGTATTTCATATGCATTTTCCATCCTAAAAAGGAAAATACTTCACAATTCTTTAAGAGAGTTTCTTAACAGGACTATATATTTGAAGACTGACGACTTTATTACTAGTAGATTCAAGTACACCAGTACAGGTCTAACATCCCATTTGCTTTCTATTTGCTAACGTCTGAATGTTAGTTTTCAGTGACTAGTGTACCAGGATACCAAGACCTTATGAACATCCACAATACTCAATTACCATTTCTGTTCTGTGCACCAAAAGTGAGCAAGCTCACAATGTCTCTCCATATAATGCATTCAATACATTCTTGCCCCTTCACTCAGCTTGTTTATATACCCTAACATTTCTTTCCAACTTCCTCTCCCCCCATTCACACTCAATCCTAATCTCAAATTGAACTTGCAAATATGATATTGGATCTCCCCAACCAGATTCTTGATACAAATCATGAGGACCTGGGACTCTAGGACTGATCCCTGCAGTTGTGGTTCTTGAACTTTTTTGCAACTAGTCTTTTACCCTTATTGTGTTGCAACATATTTTAGTATGGTATGTCAAAATACAAGGTGAAAGAATTGTATCCTTGAAAATTACATCTTTAAAAGGCCATTCAATCACTGAATCAAAGGAACAGAGTTCTAATTCACTGATGCGTCTATCAGCTGTATAGATATGCAAATACAAAAAAAATTGTCTATCCTCTTGCACAAATTAAGTCCTGCTATTTAATAAACTGTTCTAACTTACAACTTTCCTAATGCAAGAGTAAAAATTTACAAAAACAAAAAAAGTTCAAGGACCACAAGACAGAGTGCCAAAGTTTTACACTATATGCAACCAGTAAATTAGACATGCTAAACTAACTTAAAGATAGAAAAGACTGAAAGAAAACAGAGAAGTAGTCCTTAAACATGCAAAGACAAGCCCTGAGGATGTACAACTTCATCAGCATCAAGCATATAAAGGAGCGAAGTTCAAAATTAAATAGGTCCAATAAAGCTCAAGTTTTTCCATTAGAGGCATAGATTAATTTCCTACCTAATGAAGTTATTGCTGTCTCCACACAATAAAAGCTAGATAGCTGCAAAAAAAAACACCCAAATGACATGCTGGCAAAAGCTAGAGCTATCACGTTATCAAGACCATCACATGGGTCAGTGTATCAAAACATCCATGTAAGGAATAAGCCAGGATTAAATAATGATTATGCTGGAATTAATACCCTAAAAGCACTAGATCCTTTTTCACCCTAGTGATTGCTTAATCCTTAAGGAATCAAGAAGCATTTATACCAACTCTCTTCTCATTTTTACTGTCAGAAAGGAGGAACTCTGATTCAGGAATAGGTTCTTCTCCTCTGCCATCCTATTTGTAAATGGACATTGGAACCCATAAATACTACCTCACTTTTTTATTTCTGTTTTTGTACTCCTATTCTTAATTGAACTATTTAATATATTGTAGCGATGTGCTACACGCAGCGCTGCAATAACGACACAGAGTCGGTGAGCTGCAGTTACAGAACAGCTTTACTCAAACTTCACGGCCTCGCTTTAAAGCCTTCCTGATCCCGCCCTCTCCGGGCAGGAATGCTGTAGGGGGCGTGTATTCACAGTCCCATCTCGCGCGCGGGTTTTTCCCCTTGCTGGTGAAGCAGGCTTGGCGCCCTCTTTGGGACCTGCCTCAATGCTGGCGCGCGCCGCTTTGCGAGCTGGTTCGAGTGCGCTGGGAAGTGGGTCGCCACATACTCCCCCCCCCCCCCCAGAACCGGCGATACACCCCCCAATGTCCACAGTCTGGGTCGGACTCTGTTTGGGAGGCCTGCCTCTGCGCCGCGGTGCCTGAATCTTGACCGGCTACGCCAAGTTCTCATGGGCCGGTTTGAGTCGGTCCACTGTGAAAACCTCCTTTTTCCCCCCCAATGTCCAGCACAAATGTGGACCCGTTGTTTCTGATCACCGTAAACGGCCCCTCGTAGGGCCACTGTAGCGGTGCCCAATGTCCGCCCCGTCGTACAAAAACGAACTTACAGTTTTGCAGGTCTTTAGGTACGCAGGTCGGGTTCTGCCCATGCTGTGAAGTGGGTATGGGGGCCAGGTTACTGATCCTCTCGCATAGTCTGCCCAGGACTGCTGCGGGTTCTTCCTCTTGTCTCCTTGGGGCTGGTACCAGCTCTCCTGGACGACCAGGGGTGCGCCGTACACCAACTCAGCCGACGAGGTGTGCAGATCCTCTTAGAGTGCCGTGCAGATTCCGAGCACGACCCAGGGGAGCTCGTCCACCCAGTTAGGCCCTATGAGGCGGGCCATGAGAGCCAACTTCAGGTGACGGTGGAAATGCTCCACTAGTCCGTTCGACTGTGGGTGGTAGGCAGTTGTGTGGTGCAGCTGTGTCCCCAAAAGGCTGGCCATAGCTGACTACAGGCTGGAGGTGAACTGGACGCCTCTGTCGGAGGTAATGTGGGCCGGTACACCAAAGTGAGATACCCAGGTGGCAATCAGTGCCCGAGCGCAAGATTCGGAGGTGGTGTCGGTGAGCGGGACCGCCTCTGGCCATCTTGTGAACCAGTCCACGATAGTCAGGAGGTGCTGTGCTCCTCGCGACACTGGCAGGGGGCCCACGATATCCACATGAATGTGGTCGAAACGCCGGCGGATGGGGTGGAACTGCTGCGGCAGAGCTTTGGTGTGCCGCTGCACCTTGGCTGTTTGGTAGTGCATGCGCGTTCTGGCCCATTCACTGACCTGCTTGCGGAGTCCGTGCCCAACGAACCTGTTGGCTACCATCCAGACGGTTGTCCTGATGGAGGGGTGCGCTAAGTTGTGAATGAAGTTGAAAATACGCCGCCGCCAGGCTGCCGGAACGACAGGGCAGGGTTGGCCGGTGGTGATGTCACATAGTAGGGTCCTCTCACCTGGGCCTACGGGGAGGTCCTGGAGCTGCAAACCGGAGACTGCAGTTCTGTAACTAGGGATCTCCTCGTCTGCCTGCTGCGCCTCCGCCAGTGCTTCATAGTCTACCCCCGGGACAGGGCTTGGATGTTAGGGCAGGAGAGGGCGTCCGCCACGACATTGTCCTTTCCCGCGACATGCCAGACATCCGTCGTGTATTCGGAGATGTAGGACAGATGACACTGTTGGCGGGACGACCAGGGGTCGGATGCTTTCGTGAACACAAAGGTAAGCGGTTTGTGGTCCATGAACGTGGTGAAGGGCCTACCTTCTAAGAAGTACCTGAAATGCCGGATTGCCAGGTATAGCGCCAACAGTTCCCGGTCAAAAGCACTGTATTTGAGCTCGGGTGGTCATAGGTGTTTGCTGAAAAACACCAGGGGTTGGCCAGCGACCCTCGATGAGTTGTTCCAGCACTCCACCAACTGCCGTGTTGGATGCGTCCACTGTGAGGGCGGTAGGGACGTCCGTTCTGTGGTGCCCTAGCATCGTGGCGTTTGCCAAGGCTTCTTTGGTTTTAATGAAAGCGGCGGCGGACTCCTCGTCCCAGGTAATGTCCTTGCCCTTACCCGACATCAGGGCGAACAGGGGCCACATGATTCGGGCAGCTGAAGGGAGGAAGCTGTGGTAGAAATTCACCATACCCACGAATTCCTGAAGGTCTTTGATTGTGTTGGGTCGGGGGAAATGGCAGACCGCGTCTACCTTGGCGGGCAGAGGGGTTGCCCTGTCTTTAGTAACCCTATGGCCCAGGAAGTCGATGGTGTCGAGCCCGAACTGGCATTTGGCCGGGTTGACTGTCAGGCCGTATTCACTCAGTCGGGCGTAGAGTTGATGGAGGTGGGACAGATGCTCCTGATGACTGCTGCTGGCTATGAGGATGTCGTCCAAATAGATGAAAGCGAAGTCTAGGTCGCGTCCCACCGCATCCATTAACCGCTGAAACGTCTATGCGGCATTCTTTAGGCCGAACGGCATGCAGAGGAACTTGAAAAGGCCGAAAGGGGTGATGAGTGCCGTTTTGGGGACGTCGCCCAGATGCATCGGGATTTGATGGTATCCCTGGACGAGGTCTACCTTGGAGAAGATCCGCGCGCCGTGCAGGTTTGCTGCAAAGTCCTGAATGTGCGGCACAGGGTAGCGGTCCGGTGTTGTAGACTCGTTCTGCCTGCGGTAGTCGCCGCATGGTCTCCAGCCCCGTTGCTTTGGGCACCATGTGCGGGGGGAGGCCCATGGGCTGTCGGACCACCGTATGATCCCCAATTCCTCCATCCTCTTGAACTCCTCCTTTGCCAGCCAGAGCTTGTCCGGGGGAAGCCTTTGAGCACGGGCGTGGAGGGGTGGTCCTTGTGTCGGGATGTGGTGCTGTATGCCGTGTCTGGGCATGACTGCCGTGAACTGCGGTGCCAGAACAGATGGGAAATCCGCCAGGACTCTGGTGAAGTCGTTGTTGGACAGCGTGATGGAGTCTAGGTGTGGGGCCGGCAACTGGGCTTCACCCAGGGAGAACGTTTGAAAGGTCTCGGCGTGGACCAGTCTCTTCCTGGGCAGGTCGACCAGTAGGTTGTGAGCTCGCAAAAAATCCGCTCCCAGGAGCGGTTGGGCTACGGCGGCCAGTGTGAAGTCCCACGTGAACCGGCTGGAGCCGAACTGTAGCCGCACCGTACGGGTGCCGTAGGTCCGCACTGTGCTGCCATTCGCGGCCCTCAGGGTGGGACCCGGTTCTCTGTTGCAGGTGTCGTAACTCGTCGAAGGTAAGACGCTGATCTCGGCTCCGACCAAAAAGCAGCGTCCCGACTGCTTGTCCCAGACATACAGGAGGCTATCCCGATGGCCAGCCACTGTAGCTATCAGCTGCAGCTGGCCCCAGCGTTTCCCAGGAACTTGCAGGACGGGCTACAGCGGCGGGCTTCTGCGCCCCACCGCTGGTGGTAGAAGCACCATTGTTCATTGGCCTCCTCACCCCTGCCTCTGTGGTTAGCGGGCTCTGCGGCCGGGGCCTGGTCTGGTTTGCTGCTGGGAGCGTGGCCTGGTGATCTGTGCGACGGACGCCCCACTCTCCTTCTTGGCTTTCTACAGCACATCTGCCCAGGCCGCCACCTTCCGGGGGTCGCTGAAATCTGCGTCGGACAGCAGCAGGCGTATATCCTCGGGCAGCTGCTCCAGGAATGCCTGCTCAAACATGAGGCAGGGCTTGTGACCTCCGGCCAGGGACAGCATCTCGTTCATCAAAGCCGACAATGGCCTGTCCCCCAAACCATCCAGGTGCAGTAAGCGGGCAGCTCACTCGCGCCGTGAGAGTCCAAAAGTCCTTATGAGCAAGGCTTTGAATTCTGTGTATTTGCCGTCCGCTGGGGGCAATTGTATGAACTCCTCAACCTGGGCGGCTGTCTCCTGGTCGAGGGAGCTCACCGCGTAGTAGTAACGTGTGGCATCCGAGGTTATCTCCCAAATGTGGAATTGGGCCTCTGCTTGCTGGAACCATAGGTGAGGTCGCAGCATCCAGATGCTTTGCAGTTTTAACGAAACTGCATGAACAGATGCAGCGTCGTTCATCTCTGGTCCAAATATTGTTTGGGCCGTTGGGGTCACCAATTGTAGCGGTGTGCTACACGCAGCACTGCAATAACGACATGGAGTCGGTGAGCTGCAGTTACAAAAGAGCTTTACTCAAACTTTGCGGCCTCGCTTTAAAGCCTTCCTAATCCCGCCCTCCCCGGGCGGGAATGCTGTAGGGGGCGCGTATTCACAGTCCCGTCCCGCACGCGGGCTTTTCCCCTTGCTGGTGAAGCAGGCTTGGCGCCCTCTTTGGGACCTGCCTCAAAGCCGGTGCGCGCCGCTTTGTGAACCGGTTCGAGTGCGCTGGGAAGTGGGTCGCCACAATACAATATATACACACACAAAAAAAATTACTGTAATTTTTTCTGTATTTATCATATATTGCATTGTACTGCTGCCACTACGTTAACAAATTTTACAATATATGCCAGTGATACTAAACTTTATTCTGATTCTTCATTTTGATAAGCTTAACTGTTCACTTAAGGTTTCTTTCATTTACAGTGGACAGAAACGAGAAGCAAATCTAATGGACCAAGCTACATAGTTAAATTTTTGCAAGGGAGACTTGTAGAGATGTTGCCAATCCAAACTGACTAGGGTCTGCAAGTCAGGAAATTCGAGGATCCAGTTGCACAAAGAGGTATTGAGGACTAGGACTTGAAGTTTATTGATTAGATTTGAGGTGATGATAGTATTGAATGCCGATCTGTAGCCAATGAAGAGCACTGTGACATCTGCACCTTTGCTGTGTCCAGATGTTCCAGGATTGAGTGAAGAGTCAATGAAATAACATTTGCTGTAGACCTGTTGTGAAATTAGGCAAACTGGAGTGGACCACCAAAGTCTCTCCCAAACAGAAATTTTGCAGCAGACAGGAGTTTCAAGATGTGCTGTCCAAGCTCAAGAAGCACAAAGAAGTAGGCAAGAAATGCAGTGTTTGGTCATGGAAACTGAGTGCAGCAGATGAGATACATCAAACTGACATCCCTTCTAAATCAGAAATCCAGCATGCTATCAGCTCTGAACTCACAGAAACCACTGGAACCCAAGTACATCCCTTTACAGCCCAGAGAAGTCTTGTTAGAAGTGGTCTTTGTGGAAGAGTTGCTGCCAGAAAAGCCATTCCTCCGAAGTAGAAGCAAAACCAAGACATTATCCTATGCACAAAAACATAAGGATTGGCATGCTAAACAATGGCAGCAAATGCTCTAGACTGACAAATCAAAATTTGAAATTTGTGACTGTGTCCACAGAAGAGCTGGAGGGTGCTACCTGGATGAGTGTCTGTAGGCAACAGTGAAGCAGGTTTGGGACGTTTTGCAAATAGAGTTGGTGATCTGGTCAGAATTAATGGAATCCTCAATGCCAAGTTCAAGCAGACTCTTGTCCATCATGCAATGCTATGAAGGAGGCATCTGACTGGTTCCAACTGCATTCTGGTACAGGACAATGACCCCAAACACACGTGCCAAAATCAAAGAATTATCTTCAGTGAAAAGAACAAGGAGCTCTGCAACAGATGGTATGGCCTCCACAAAGCCCTGATCTCAACAGCAAGGCTATCTGGGATTACCTAGTGAGAGAGAAGTGAGACAAGCAAAATCTGCAGGACTGTGGCAAATTCTCCAAGGTGCTTAAAACAGCCTACCAGGCAATTTTCTGACAAAAGAGTCCAACAGTGTACCCAAATTGATGCCGTTTTAAAGGCAAAGAGTTGGCACAACAAATATTGATTTTAGTTTTTTTTAAACAACTTACTGCTCTTTATAGTAATTTTTGATATTTAGAAACTTTTCATTTCATTATTTTTGAAATCATCCATTTTTACATTTGCCTAAGACTAAGCGTGGTGTAAGTGCTACTGGGCAAAAGTCAATTTGTTTTTTGTGTATGTAGGAGAGTTGATGATCCTGTTCCCATTTGCGCATTTTTTCTTGTATGTGAGGGGTCTGATGTTCCTTTTGCCACTTGCACAATTTGTTTTTATTTTGGAGATGGGGGAGCTGATCTTGTTCCCATTTGCACAATTTTTCTTGCACGTGAGAGATTTAATGTACTTGCTGCTGTTTGTGCATGGGGGCAGTTGATGTTTTGCTTTGAATAGGTTCAGTAGTTTTGTTTCATGATTGTCTGTGGAGAAGATGAATTTCAGGGTTGCATACTGCATACACACTTTCATAAATATACTTTGAATCCTTTGAAGCCATGGCCATGACAAGGCTTTGCATTGAGTGCTGGTGTCAGGCATACAAAGGTGGTAGGTACCGCCTTCACCGCCCTGGTGAAACCAAGTAAAATAAAGGCTTTGCATTGAATGCTGGTGTCAGGCATACAAAAAATGGCCCCTGGTGAAGCCAAGTAAAATTAAGGCCTCAGTGCTGCAGAACAAGGCTTTGGAGAGGACCGTGTAGCTGAATGTATGCTACTTCCCTGTAGTCCATGAAGCAGAAGTTAGGAACTTTTGCTGTCTGCTAGACTATGAATACCAGGTCAGGATGTTGAAACACTTCTTCCTCAGGCTTCTTTGAAACACTGAAGACAACGGTGATTCTTATCATCAATACCTGCCTTTGCCAAGAGGTGGTTCTTGGGATGTGCAAAGCAGAACTTTTTTTCCTCCCAGTGCATTATTGTACAGTGGAGGCAGGTTATAAATGAGGTAAATGAAAAAAGGTAGAAAGAATTACACAAAAAGGGTAATAAGATACAAAACGCTCAAACAGGCAGGGATTACATTTTAAAAGCAGACTCCAACATGGTTCGCAGAAAAACAAGATGTAGACTTCTGTGGGAAACCTTTTCAATATTCCTATTACTAGAGGATTTAAGCAGCAATGGTCAGGGTCTTGCTGCAAACCACTGCATTACCAGCCTCAGATCAGAGCATCAGGGCAGCACTGTACTTATAGTGTAAACTCAAGAAATCAAAACGTACATAATGTTCTATTTTATTGCAAATTTCTATGATTTGTTCACTTTTGAGAGAAAAAACACAAGTGAGAATAATATTCATAAGAACAGTACTCTATTGAACAACTCAATATTTTAGACTTGCATTTCAGTCACTGCAGCCTAACGACTAAAGGAAGCCTACAGAACCCAGACTGGTGAAATATCAGACTATTAAAAAACTGCAGATGTTAGAAACCAGTATTAAAGTCAAAACACTGGAAAACTTATATGTCATACACTGTGGACAGAGATGCTGGGTAAGATGCTGAATACTCAAGATTTTTCTCATAAAATCCAGCTTGGTCAACCTTAGAACAGTTCATGACATTCTCACCCAAGAATGAAGTTCACAATTCCAAGTCCTTCACCAAATGTTTGAAATATTTACAACATTTCAGGGCAGTATTTAGGGAAATTTCATGGTCAAAGACATTTAAGAGGAGGTGTTGAACAAAGACTTTGCTAGATAAATGGTTAGTGCCACAATACCATGGGTACAACAATGAAGCCATGTTCAGGACCAATAATCTCGAATCAAGTTTTAAACCCCACAGATAACTATGGAACTTAACTTCACAATAAATATGGAATTGTAAAGAGTAGTCTGAGTCACAAAGTGACTGGATTGTCATAGCATATACTGTGGTTCACTAATGTCAATCTGCCATCTTAACCTAGATTGCCTACCTCTGACTCAACACCCATACAGCAAACTCCAAACTCATCTTCCCGCTATCATGTCACTCATTTGTAAGAGGTACAATGCCATGCACTAGACAGGCTGCTGTTATTGCCTAAATTATGCTATACTCCAGGTACTCTTCATGCTGCAAAATATTTTGAAAAGGGCACGGAAGACACACTAATGAAAACTTTTTTACGCTGTCCAGGCCAATAAGTTGCAACTTTGTTGTTCTAGTAATTCTTTGATCACTTGGGCCATTTCAAATGAATCAACAATACTGCTGCAAGTCAGAAATCACATTCTCATAAACGATCATTGACTTGAACTACAAACAAGAGAAAACCTACAGATGCCGGAAATCCGAGCAACACACACAAAATGCTGGAGGAATTCAGCAGGCCAGGCAGCATCTGTGAACGAAGTACAGTCGAAACGTCGGCCCGAAACGTCAACTGTACTTTTTCCCATAGATGCTGAGTTTCTCCTGCATTTTGTGTGTGTGATGCATTGACTTGAACTAAATAACATAGCCTACCACGCAACGAATGCTGCCATAGAGTTGTGTTTTAAAGAATGTATAGACAAAGACAGATAGATCCCAAAAGTGAAATAAGTTTTATATAACATGGCCTCACCACTTGATTTCAAGTAATTATAGAAATCCCCTTGTTGTTTTGGTTGATGTGAAGCCGCGGCTGTTTAGACCCGGCTGCTGGATTATCAGTGCTTAAAGCACTGTACCGACAGGAGAAGGAACATTCAAACCCCCAGGAGTCCAGACCCTCAATGAGCCCGACAAAGGGGTCAGTCTCGGGTCATCACGGCTGCAGACTAAGGAACAGGCCTCAGAACCCCAACGCGAGCCCTGCACTCACCCCTCGTCATCCTCGTTCTTGCTGGCGTTGATCTTCGACCCTTCCATCTCCTTGGGCGGTGGCGGAGGTTGCTGTTGTTGCGATTGCTCATGGCCCCCATCTCCCACGCGGCCCGAGGCCTCGTGGCCCTGCTCGCCGCTAACGCCCTTAGCCCCGTTGGCTTTCGACTCGCCGAATGTCTCGTTCTCCGCCGGGCCGCCGAAACTGTAGAAGGCTGCATCAAAGCCGTCGGGACCCGCCCCGGCACCACCGTTCTCAGTGAACTGAGCCGAGTCCGCCATCTTGAGAAGCTGGAGAGCAAGTCCGTTCTGCTTGACGGCAGGTGGGGATAGGGCGGGTTCCACTCGGCCTGATTGACAGGCACCCCCCTTCACCAATCGTCAACCGAGCCTTGCCCAGCTGCTGGATCACCTGACCAACAGCGCCCGGAAAGGCAGACAAGTAGACAGATGGACCAATCCTGACTCCCAGCGCTTCTCCGGTTTGAAAAGAAAAGAATTCGAAGTGGCATCAGGCTTCACCAATGGGAACTGGGAAAATGATGAAACAATGGCAGGTTTAAGCCAATCGTAGGTCAAATCAGCCGGGGCGGAGGAGCAATGAATGAAGCGATGAATTCTCTGCAACAATTCGGATGTTCCATTGATGTTGCCAAATATTTCAGTGCAGAAGTCACCATCCGTCTTCCACGCATCCCTACTGAAGATTTTTCCTTTCCTTCTAGAGAATAAAACATTATTGACTTTGCATTGCATCTGTTTTATCGCTTCCGTTCGCGAATAAATTAAGGTTTGCCTCTCAATTCTTCCAGCGCTTTCATATTGTTTGTTTCTTCAACGTATTTAATGCATCTTTCCATTAAGGATCTTTTAGCCATCTAATAATTTCATGTTTTCTCCATTAAAGTAACACAGCTCAATCCACACCTCTACACCCAAATCTACTTCTCCCCCATTTTACAGTTTGCACCAATATTTAAATACTCCATTATCATTTATTTGGGTTCTTTTTGGAGACTCCATGTGTCTTGTTGTTTTTTATTGTTTTAAGTTCAATGAATAAGAAAAGTGAAAACAAATTAAAAGATGATACTTAGAAATGATATTTATACAATGAGTTATTATGAATTGTAAACCACCACGAAAGTGCCATAGAAACAAATTATTTGGAATAATCTGGATGAACAACAAATACATGGAATGTAATAAAAACACAAAATGCTGGCAGAACTCAGCAGGCCAGACAGCATCTATGGGAGGAGGTAGTGACGACGTTTTGGGCCGAAACCCTTCATCAGGAGTGATTCATCATGGAATGTAAGTTCAGTAACAGATCACTGGCGGGTTTGATAAGGTTCCGAGTGAGGTTTGACTGAATCCGTGCTACAAATAGCAGTGAACCCTTACGACCGCTCTACTTCATGCGGGAGTTTTAAATGTCCTACAAATTTGACAGCATTATGACTTAAATATTAGGGGGAAGACATCAGCCTCTCATCACAGCCCAAACCCGAGCCAAACAAGAACTTTGAGGCGGGAGTAGTTTGACGGCTGTTACAGACCCGCCCTGGCCCTCCCCACTGTGGGACCTGATCTGAATTTTAAAGGCCCTGAATTAAAAGGTGGTAAGAAATGATAGCTGACATGTGGCCCCAGGGAAGAGGCAGAGAAGCGAGATTATTATAATATATATAGCAGCTGGCCCAGACGATACCGGTTCACCCTGGTGACTCCGATACCCGATCGTTGGCAGAAAATTAGATTGGCAAGGTACTTTTAAACACACACACACAATTGCGCCGTGTTTAGAATGGAGTGCACCTTGAGACAACAATAATCCCTTTTATAATTGACTTGCACGTATTTGTTGTGTTTTGTAACTCCGTTACATAAAACTAAATGAAAGGAAAACAAAGTGCCAGGAAGAGAAAATCTGTAGTTCCTGGAAATCCGAGCAACACACACAAAAATACTGGAGGAACTCAGCAGGCCAGGTATAGAAAAAAAGTACAGTCGGCGTTTCGGGCCGGTACTCTTCAACAGGACTGGAGAGAAAAAAAAAGAAATGGGTGGGGGGGGGGGGGACACAAGGTGACAGGTGAAACCGGGAGGGGTAAGGATGAAATAAAGAGCTGGAAAGTTGATTGGTGAAAGAGATACAGGGCTGGGGAAGGGGGATTCTGATAGAAGAGGATCGGCCATGGAACAAAGAGAAAGGGGGGAGGAGCAGCAGAGGAAGGTGAGGGGCAGGCAAGGAGATATGTTGAGAGAGGGAAAAGGGGATGGGGAATGGTGGCGGAGGGGCATTACCGGAAGTTCGAGAAATTGATGTTCACACCATCCGGTTGGAGGTTACCCAGTCAGAATATAAGGTGTTTTTCCGGTATACAGGAGGCCACACCGGGAACACCGGACATAGTATATGATCCCAGCAGACTCAGAGGTGAAGTGTCGCCTCACCTGGAAGGACTGTTTGTGGCCCTGAATGGTAGTGAGGGAGGAGGTGTATGGGCAGGTGTAGCACTTGTTCTGCTTGCAAGGATAATTACCAGGAGGGAGATATGGGTATCTTAGTTTTTTTTTTAATTTAAGCGAGGTGCGCACTTATGATATTATGATTTATGCCACTCATGTTATTTTACATACACCCTGTAATGGTTTTAAACGACAAACTCGAGAAAGTCTGAAAATGTAGGAAATCCAAAGCAACACACACAAAATGCTGGAGGAACTCAGCAGGTCAGGCAGCATCTATAGAAGGGAGTAAATAGTCAACGTTTCGGGCTGACACCCTTCTTCAAGACTGACCATGAAGAAGGGTCTGGGCCCGAAAGGTTGACTGTTGACTCTTTTCCATGGATGCCACCTGACCTGCTGAGTTCGTCCAGCACTTTGTGTGTGATGATTTTAAATGAACAAGAATGCTTAATCAAACATATTACTCAAATATTACTGAAATATTAAATACACAACACTCCTCACTGATTAGCTATGAACTCCAACTCAATTAGGGAAGGGATGGGAGAGCTCAGATAGTAGAGACCACCCCCTTGGCCAACCCCCTCAGTAATTGTTACCTTGTTTTGGATGCCATTGGAGGGGTGACCTGACAGAGGAAGACCACGGCGGTCAGGTCTCTGGCACTGAGCCTGGTTCTGTGGTGTAGAAGGGAGAGAAGATGAGGAATGCGGTAGTCATAGGGGATTCCATAGTGAGGGGAACAGACAGGAGGTTCTGTCAGCCTGATAGAGATACCCCCATGGTGTGTTGCCTCCCAAGTGCCAGGGTTTCAGGATGTCTCGGATCGGGTGCTGAGTATTCTGAAGGGAGAGGGTGAACAGCCAGAAGTCTTGGTACACCTTGGTACTGATGACATAGGTAGAAAAAGGGAGGAGATCCTAAAGAGAGAATTCGGGGAGTTAGGTAGGAAGCTGAAAAGCAGGCCCTCCAGGGTAGTAACCTCAGGATTGCTGCTTGTGCCACGTGCTAACGAGTGCAAGAATAGCATGATCAGGCATATTAATGCGTGGTTGAGAGACTGGTGTAGGGGGCAGGGCTTCGGGTTCCTGGATCATTAGGGCCTCTTCTGGGGGAGCTACGACCTGTACAAAAAGGATGGGTTACACCTGAACCCAAAGGGGTCCAATATCCTAGCAGGCAGATTCAATAGAGCTGTTAGCGAGAGTTTAGATTAATTTGGCAGGGGAATGGGAACCAGAGTGATAGGGCTGAGGAAAGGGAGAACAGAAATAAATCAAAGGTAGCGTGCAACAGAGATTATAGAAATGACAGGCAGGAGATGAGGCATAATCACAGCCAGTGGGATGAGTTACAGGACAATAGAGGAATGGTGCAGTTAAAACAGAGAGCAACAAATACTGGACTGAAAGTGTTATATTTGAAATCTATAAATATTTGAAATACACACGAAATAAAATGGACGATCTTCAAATTCAGCTACAGATTGGCAAGTGTGATGTTGTGGCCTCTATGGGTTGAGTTAAGAAATGGCAAGGGTAAAAGGACCCTAATGGCAGTTGTATACAGGCCTCCAAACATCAGCCGGGATGTGGATTACAAATTACAGCAGCAGATAGAAAAGGTGTGTAGCCTGACATCAGTGGTGGGGAAGTTGTTGGAATCAATTGTTAGGGATGAGATTACGGAGTACCTGGAGGCACATGACAAGATAGGCCAAAGCCAGCATGGTTTCCTGAAAGGAAAATCCTGACAAACTAACCTACTACAATTTTTTTTTGAGGAAATTACAAGCAGGGTAGACAAAGGAGATGCAGTAGATGTTGTGTACTTGGATTTTTAGAAGACCTTTGACAAGTTGCCACACATGAGGCTGCTTAGCAAGATAAGAGAGCATGAAATTACAGGGATGTTACTAGCATGGGTGGAGCATTGGCTGATCGGCACAAAACAGACAGTGGGAATAAAGGGATCCTATTCTGGCTGGCTGCTGATTACAAGTGGAGTTACTCAGGGGTCAGTGTTGGGACAGCTGCTTTTTACGATGCATGTCAATGACTTGGAGTATGGGATTTATGGATTTGTGGCTAAATTTGCCAATGAAACAAAGATAGATGGAGTTGTGGGTAGTGTTGAGGAAACAGACAGCCTGCAGAGAGATTTAGATAGTTTAGGGGAATGGGCAAAGAAGTGGCAAATGAAATACAATGTTGGAAAGTGTGTGGTCATGCACTTTGGTGGAAGAAATAAACGGGCAGACTATTATTTAGATGAGGAGAGAATTCAAAATGCAGAGATGCAAAGGGACTTGGGGTCTTTGTGCAGGATACCCTAAAGGTTAACCTCCAGGTTGTGAAGAAGGCGAATGCAATGTTGGCATTCATTTCTAGAGGTATAGAATATAAGAGCAGGGATGTGATGTTGAGGCTCTGTAAGGCACTTCTGAGACCACACTTGGAGTATTGTGGGCAGTTTTGGGCTCCTTATTTTGGAAAGGATATACTGACATTGAAAAGTGTTCAGAGAAGAATCACGAGAATGATTCCAGGAATGAAAAGGTTACCATATGAGGAATGTCTGGCAGCTCTTGGGCTGTATTCCCTGGAGTTCGGGAGAATGAGGGGGGATCTCATAGAAACATTTTGAATGTTAAAAGGCCTGAACAGATTAGATATAGCAAAGTTATTTCCCACGGTAGGGGAGTCTAGGACAAGAGGGCACGACTTCAGGATTGAAGGGCATCCATCTAGATCAGAGATGCTGCGAAATTACTTTAGTCAGAGGGTGGTAAATCTGTGGAATCTGTGGAGACCAAGTCATTGGGTGCATTTAAGGCAGAGATAGATAGGTTCTTGATTAGCCAGGGCATCAAAGGGTATGGGGAGAAGGCAGGGGAGTGGGGATGACTGGAAGAATTGGATCAGCCCATGATTGAATGGTGGAGCAGAATCAGTGGGTCAAATGGCCTACTTCTGCTCCTATATCTTATGATCTTATGGTCTTAATTTAGAATGCATTGCAACTATATACACAATATACTATATAATACAACTACTATGTAGACATCCACAGCATAGTAAATGCTAAATTGAACCACTCATGCCAAAAGATTTAATCGCTGTGGAGGATGTTTTACTCTTGCAGGATAATATCTTTTCTGACAAGGATGATCACTCTGCTTGACAGGTGAGATTTGTGGCTGTGAAACAAGATCATATTCTGGAGCTTCCTCCATGGTGGTTGTAGGAGTTGACTCTGGGACTGCAGGAAGTGGTTCTGGCAGCTCTGCAAACAAGAGAAAATCTACAGATGCTGGAAATCCGAGCAACACATGCAAAATGCTGGAGGAACTCAGCAGGCCAGGCAGCATCAATGGAAAAAAGTACAGTCAACATTTCAGACTGAAACCCTTCCTGCCAAAGGGTTTTGTCTCAAAACATTGACTGTATTTTGTGTCTGGCAGCTCTGACTTTTCTTCTCTAACAATTGAGTCTGCTCTCCTCAAAAGATCGATGTGTCTCCAGATGATATCAAACACAATCTCCAGTGTAGGAAAGTGGACGAGTTCTGTCCTTCATCTTTCTGAATAGCCACTTTTGATCACCTCTATAGTCCCTTGCCAGGACTGCTTGTCCAAGAACGAAACATGTAATCTCCTTGATTGAAAAGCCTTCAGCTTCTCTCAGCCATTTGTCCTGCATACTCCTTCTGGAATTGGTTTTGATGAACTCCAAGCGTGTACACAAGGACAACCAAGGAACAGCATAGCTGGTGTGTTGTTGGTTGTGGAGTGTGTTGCATTGCAATTTGCAATAAGGAGTTTCTGATTCCGAGTCAATGTAGCATGTTCTGCTGACATTGCTTGCAGTGCATCCTTTAGACTCTGGACAAACCTTTTCATCAAGCTATTTGTTGCTGGATGGTACAGTGCAGATGTAATATGTCTTATTCCAATTACTGAAACTGTTCTGCAAAAAACTGTTCGCCAATGTCACTGACTAAGTGTACCGGAACACCAGTCCTTGAGAAAAGATTTTGTGTTATTATATGTGTACATAACAAAGAACATCAGTTTCCAGTGTGTAATGTGAGTGGTTCGCCTGTAACTAGAAGTAACATTCTCTCTCTCTCTCCTCCTTCTCCCCCCCTCCCGAGTACAATGTGGTTGAGCTGAAGACATTCTGTTACTCTGTAAATAAAATAGTTCTGACATTTTCACCCATGCAAGTTTGTCTTTGCTGAAGAACAAACATAACATGGTGTCAGAAGTCGGCATGAGACCTAAATTAAAAACGTTACTGAATACTGCAAATGACTAGGAAAGAGACGCTAGGTTCTGACAGAGAGCAGCTGGTGGCAAGCGAGCATGGCGTCTTGAAGTTCAATAAGAAATTGAGGTGAGAGCTTAAAAGTTCCCTCAAAAGAGAGTACTGTACCTAAGTCCTCCCACAGCTAGGCAGTTTACTGCTTCAAACCCGGATTCAATATATACTTAGCTACAAGCAGAGATGGTGGAGCAGAGGAAAAATTGAAAGCGTCTACCTTTCTACATGTAATTGGCGAAGATACTTTGGACATTTACAACAGCTTTCAAATTGATGAGACAGACTTTACATTGGATAATCTGATGACAGAATTTGTACCAAGTAAAAATATCAAGTTTGAAAGATATAAATTATTTTCCTGTGAACAGAAACAAGATGTTAGCTTTGACCAATACTCAGCTGAGCTTCACATACTGAGTAAGTCCTGTAAGTTTGGAGACTTGAGGGACTCACTAGTTAGAGACAAAATAGTTTGGTTAATCCCAGATAATGGACTCAGAGAAAGCTTGCACTGTGAAAAAGATGTAATGCTGGAAAGGGTTGTGAATATGTGTAGGGCAGCGGAGATCACATGAGCACAAGCTAAAGAACTACACAGGCTGGAAACAACGGTGCATTCTGTGGGCAAAGCACAAGGCATTTCACAACACAACTGCAAACCAAAGAGATAGGCTCAAACAGTAAATGTGAAGGTAGGCACATCCCAAAGAAGTGTCCTGCTTATGAAAAGTCCTGCAATAATTGTGGGAAGAGGCATCATTTCTCAAAGGGCTGCGAAGCTACCAAGAGAAGGGTGCACATGGTTGCTAAGGAAATAGAGGAAGTCTCTGTGGATTCTCTACAGACTGCTGGAGCTGGTAAGACAGAATGGATTGTTCCAGTGACTGTGAATGAGACAGTAATTCCATTCAGGATTGACAGTGGAGCCCAGCTATATCTGTTCTTTGTGGATTATTACAAGACTCTCAAAGTAATGAGAAAGATCTAAAAGTGACCGGATATACTGGAGAGAATGTTATAGTAAAAGGAGGCTGTATAGTGACCTTCAAGCACAAGGGGCAGCAGCTAAAGGCACGGCTACCTGTTGTAGAAAAGAGAGTACAACTAATATTAGGTCTGAGTACATGTGAAAAACTCAACTTCTTGAAAAGATTTTTCATACAGGCTTCACAAGCCAAAGAAGACCACACAACACTCATGGAGGAGTATGCAGATCGCTTTGAGGGGCTTGGATGCTTACCTGGTGTTCACAAAATCCATGTAGATGAGACAAGACAGTAGCTCCTGTTGTCCATGCATATAGGAAAGTTCTGTTTGCACTTAGAGACAAACTTAAACAAGAACTAGCATGCATGGAATGGATAAATGTCATACAGAAATTGATGAACCAGCAGATTGGGAAAAATTGGGAAAAGAAAAATGAAGCATTGCGGATACGTCTAGACCAAAGAAATCCCAATAGTCATCAAGAGAGAGCATTTTAAGTTGCCAACACAGGAGGATATCATGTCTCAGTTTGCAGGTGCCAAGTGGTTTAGCAAACTTGATGTGGTTTTGGCAGGTGAAGCTTGATGAGGCAGTTTGAGACTGTGTAATTTTAACACACCAGAGGAAAGATATCACTTTCTTCCTTGACTGTATGGGATCCTGTTCACTCCAGAAATCTACTGTAAAAGTATCCACATGATCTTTGAGGTTGAGACTGTGATGGATGATATCACTGTCTAGGGGTCCACCAAGGAAGAACATGATGCACAATTGAGACGGTTGCTAGATGTGACCTGGAATGTCAACCTGAAATTAAATAATGAGAAATATGAGTTTGGTGTTAAGACACTGACTTTCATTGGAAGAGGGAGTGAAGCTCGACCCAAGAAAGATGTCAGCCATTGAGCACATGGAGAGGTCCCAAAACAAAGAGGAGGCGAGATGTTTCCTATGGATAGTGACTTGTCTGGGTCATCCCTCAAATGTCTACAGTGTCAGCACCACTAAGGTCACCCCTGGAGCAGCAAAATGAGTGGATTTGGTCTCATCAGCAAGAAGATTTTTTTCCCCGAGGTTGAAAAGAATCCAAATTGAAGAGCCTGTTCTTAAGTTTAATGATCCGTATACATATACTTTTTTATGTTGCGGGGGGGCTGGGAGGCTGTGGATCGGTTACTGCGGGATTCACGTGTGTAATCATGGCGGTTGCCATGACCCGTACAACAGAGGGGGGTAATGTTGTGTTTTTTTTCCACAACATTAGTAGGGGGGTATTTTGTTTTTTTTCCTTTATATTTTAATTTTTTTCTATCTTTTTGCCTGGATGATTGGTGGGGACACACATAGCAACATGGAGATTTTTATAAAGATTTCCCAGGATACCACGAAAGTGGAAAGATTAGGTATTATTATAGATTGGAGTAATATAATAAAAAAAATAATGACTAATCTACTAAATATTTTAAGTTTTTGCAACGTTGAGGGAGAGGTTGTTTTCTTGACACCACTGTGTCAGGGTGATGACTTCCTCCCTGTTACTATTTGAGATTAGGCCAATCAGTGTAGTCTTATCAGCAAATTTAATTAACAGATAGGAGCTATGGGTGGAGATACAGTAATGGGTATACAGAGAGTAAAGGAGGAGGATTTGCACACAGCCCTGAGGGGCACCTGTGTTGACGGTCAGAGGGGCAGAAGTGAGAGAGCCCATATCTACAACCTGCTGGCAACCTGACAGGAGGTCGAGGATCCAGCTACACAAGGCAGGGTGAAGGCTGAGGTCCCTGAGCTTCTTGTTGAGCCTGGAGAAAATTATGGTGTTCATTGCTGAACTGTTGTCCAAAAACAGTATTCTCACATAAGCATCCCATTTCTCCAGATGTGTAAGGATGGTGTGTAGAACTGCGGCTATTATGTCGTCTGTCGATCGGTTGTGTCAGTAGGTGAATCATAGGGAGTCCAGTGTGGGTGGTAGCATGCTGCAGATGTAATCCTTGACCAGTCTCACAAAGCATTTGCTTATTATTGAGGTGAGTGCGACAGGACACCAGTCGTTCAGGCATGTTACCTTGGTCTTTTTTGGGTAGAGGTAAAGGGCATCTTGGTGAGTAAAAATGTAAATGAAGAGTTAGTGAAGTGATATACAGTCCAAGAATAAATCAAGATATCAGCTAGACCATTACTTCATGTGAGATATGTCTTACCTACAGGTCATGGCTGCAGAAATGGAGGAAGTCATGGAGGGATTGTTTACTGAGTCTCTGTGGGTGGAAGTTAGAAAGAGGAAGGGGTCAATAACTCTACTGGGTGTTTTTTATAGACCAACCAATAGTAACAGGGACATCAAGGGGCAGATAGAGAGACAGATTCTGGAACGGTGCAGTAATAACAGAGTTGTCATGGGGGATTTTAATTTCCCCAATATTGATTGGCATCTCCCTAGAGCTAGGGGTTTAGATGGGGTGGAGTTTGTTAGGGGTGTTCGGGAAGGTTTCTTGACACAATATGTAGATAAGCGTACAAGACGAGAGGCTGTACTCGATCTGATATTGGGAAATGAACCTGGTCAGGTGTCAGGTCTCTCAGTGGGAGAGCATTTTGGAGATAGTGATCATAATTCTATTTCCTTTACCATAGTATTGGAGAGGGATAGGAACAGACAAGTTAGGAAAGTGGTTAATTGGAGTAAGGGGAAATATGAGGCTATCAGGCAGGAACTTGGAAGCATAAATTGGGAACAGATGTTCTCAGGGAAATGTACGGCAGAAATGTGACAAATGTTCAGGAGATACTTGTGTGGAATTCTGCATAAATACAGGAATCGTGGTGTACAAAGGCAGTTGAAATCGAGTCAAGAAGAAAAGAAAAACTTAGGAAAGGTTCAAAAAACTAGATAATGATAGAGATCTAGAAAATTGTAAGGCTAGCAGGAAGGAGCTTAAGAATGAAATTAGGAGAGCCCGAAGGGGCCGTGACAAGGCTTTGGTGAGCAGGATTCAGGAAAACCCCAAGGCATTCTATAAGTAAATGAAGAGCAAGAGGATAAGCTATGTTTCTAGACCAAAGCAGCAAGCAGAGACCCTGTACCAGACAGTTGGAGTTCAAAGTTGGAAGTGGATTTGTTTGATTGTAATGGGAAGAGTCAAATTGTTGTAACAGACTACTTTTCCAATTACCCAGAGGTTGCAACCCTGCAATCAACATTCAGCAAAGCGGTCATCCCCTTCCTGAAAGTTGTGTTTGTGAGGCATGGAGTTCCATGTGAAGTGGTATCAGACAATGGTCCACAATTTTCGAGCTGTGAATTTGTGTCCCTTGCCAATGATTGGGGGTTTCAGCATATAACTTCAAGCCCATATCACCCAAAATCTAATGACCTAGCAGAGAGTTCAGTCAAGATAATGAAAGTTCTAATGAAGAAAGCACAAATGGATGGGAGGATTTCTACATAAGTCTGATTTACAGAAATGTATCACTACAGAATGGCTATTCACCAGCCCAAAATGCCAATGGGTCAGCAGATACACACTAACCTTCCAATGCATGAAAACCTGTTGATACCTAAAGGAACACACAAGGTCAAATTGGCTAAAGTAAAAGGGAAGAAGAAACAGAAACAGTATCATGACAAGACAGTGAAAAGCCTACCAGTTCCAAAGCCTGGAGATCAATTGCGAATCTGAGATCACGATTCTGGCACATGATCCATGCTTAGACCACAACATTTTCTTAGATTATCTTGAGAATTGGGTTGGTCTCTCTGGTAGTGACCTTAATTGGTTTTGCTCATATACTCTATCTTAGAGAGAAAATCTTTGTCTGTCTTGGAGATCAATTTGCTAAGAGATATAAAATACCTTTTGGTGTTGTACAGGGAAGCTGTCTTGGTACCCTACTCTGCTCCTTATACATACTCCACTCAGGAGACATCATTAGAAAGCATGAACTTAATTTCTACAGTTATTCAGATGACAGACAATTGTATATCTCGCAGAGCCTGAAAATGATAAACCCTATCTTCTCTGTTTTCTGGTATGGCTTCAATAAACAAATGGGTGAACAATAATTTCCTAAAACTAAATGAAGATAAAACTAAAATACTTTGGTTGGTCCCAAAGCCAAAAGAAATAAACTTCTTGGAAACTTGGCTCCCCTTGTAAAATCAGAAGTAATTAGCCAAAGTGTTTTCCTTGATTCATATTTGAATTTTAAATCCCACATAAAGAACGTGACTAGAGCAGCATTTCTACACTTAGAAAATATTGCAAAGCTATGTCCATTCTTGTCATGCAATGATGCTGAAAATTAATTCATGCCATTATATCAAATAGACTAGATTACTGCAATGCATTTTTACTGGCCTTCCAAAGCACTCTATTGACAAACTTACACTCAATCAGAACACCACTACGAGATTTTTAACTAAAACCAGGTTGAGGAAACAGATCACTCCTATACTAGTTACTCTGCATTGGCTTCCTGTATCTTTTAGAATTGCTTATAAATTTCTCTTACTTTCTTTAAAGCTCTCAATGACCTGGAACTGGAGTACATCACAGAGTCACTTTAGTTTTATAATCCTGATCAAGCTCTCAGGTCTTTTTCTGCCAGTCTCTTAAATTTAAACAATCTCACTCAAAAGATAATTGGCAGGTCAGCTTTTTTGAACTACAACCTAAACTGTGGAATCCAATACCTAAAACTATAAGGGATGCAGATTCAGTGGGCACTTGTAAAAGCCCCTCAAAGCCTACATATTTAACCTTGCTTTTAACTAACATCTTTTTGTCGATTATTTTCATGTTTGCAATTTACCCAATTGTAATGCATTTTGAACTACATTGTATGAAAAGTGCTCTATAAATAAGTTACCATTTTTACTACCTGTATATGTTAACTCTTTTATTCTGGGATCATTCACATAAACCTCCTCTGGACCCTCTCCAATGCCAGAGCATATAGTGCCCTTTATTAAAAGAGGATTTATTACTAAAGTAGAAACGTGCTGCTTCAACTCAAGGAGCTCTTGATGAGACCAGGCGTGTAATACTATGCACAGGTTGAGCCTCTCTGCCTAAGGAACAATATAGACATGAAAGAAAGCTCATCAGATTGATTCCTGAGATGGTAGGTTTGTCATTGGAGAGATTAAGCATACTGTGCCTATAACCTCTAAACAAATGAAGAATGAGAGGTGATTTCATTGAAATATGCATAATTCTTACAGGGTTTGAAAGGGTAGATGCAGCTTTGGGCTCAGATGTCTGTAAATTTCAGCAATTTCAGCAGCCAGGAGAAGTGGTGCCAATCAGACCACCTGGCTGCCCATCAGCGATATGTTTCTAAGATCCTTCATCATCAATGGATATTTAACATATTAAAAAATCAATACTTCAGATCCTTTCACATTAACTTTTCCCATTGACTAAATTAACTGGCAACTCTAATTAGAATTTTGCATTAAAAAGATCTTTATAAAATCAGGTATTTACTTGAAAATTCTCTTAAAGCAAATAAGTTGCAAAGCAACACACACAAAATACTGTAGGGACTTAGCAGGTCAGGCAGCATCTTTGGAAAGGAATAAGAAATCATCGTTTTAGGCCGAGACCATCCATCAGCTGCCTGACCTGCTGAGTTCCTCCAACATTGTGTATGTGTGTTATTCTGGATTTCTGGCATCTTCAAAATCTCTTATGTTTAAAATAATTTGCAAAAGTTATAAAATAAACATTGAGAGACAATGAAATCTCTGGGCATGTGATTGTTACTGTGGTGAACTACATATACCTGTCTGGACACGCCCCCCCCTCCCCCCGCTGACTGCTCCTGTGGCTCCTCCCACTGACCGTGGATCTTCCCACAGACCCCGGTATAAAGGCGATTGAGGCCTGAGCCCTGCCCTCAGTCTCCAGGATGTAGCATGGTGGTCAATTGCTGCTTGTTCTTTCTTCCAGTCAATAAAAGCCGATATCTCGCCTCACGTCTCAGAGAGTTATTGATGGTGCATCAGTTACTTTTTGAGATCAATAAATGAGTGTTCTAGTTGGAACAGATTGTTCTTTCCTGAGGGTAAAGAGCACCAATTCACTCATCATTGGTTGTATTTTGGGTAACATACATGCAAAGTCAGAGAAAGCATGCAACATGATACTCAACCTCGTGCAAGTGAAGAGGAAGAATGTCATGATAAGGTTGTTCAGGGTATTTGTGGCAACAATTCAAGGATGAACATATTCATTGGGTCTTGCTGCTGATCCAAATTACAGAATCAGAATCAGGTTTATTTTCAGTCTTGTATAATATGAAATTTGTAGTTTTGTGGCAACAGTACAATGCAAAGACATACAACTACCATATATTACAAAATAAATAAATAAATAATGCCAAATACAGTTAGATAGTATTCAGAGACTATTCAGAAATCTGATAATGCTTGTTCACTTGCCCAGGTCTAACAGGCTCTGTCAACAATACTTTACACTGGACAGTTGTATTACTAGCCATGCTATGTTGAAAGGCCGGGACTAGTCTCCTGCACAGGTTATTCAGATGAAACACAAGATTTGCAGAACATCCAGCATGCTGGGCAGGGAGTCTGTGGCACAGTGCAGAGATGACCTCAGCTGAAACAGCAGCCAGTGCCTCCCAATGCAAATAAGAGCTTATATTCTTGGACATTCAAAATTCATCTTTTAAAGTTAATCCTTGCTCCTCAACCTGAAATATTACCTGGTGATAATAGATGCTGACTGATCTGTTGAGTATTTTCAGCATTTTATTTCAGATTTTCAGCATCTGCAATTTTTTTCTGTAAGACCATCAGGCATGAGAGCATAATTAACACTATTGTATCTGCTCTGCCATTCAAACATGGCTGATTTATTATCTCTCCTGCCTTCTTCCTATCACCCATTCCTCCTCAGCTCTTCCAATATATATTTTTAGTGTATTAGTTCAGGAACTATCTACATGTTCTTTGTTTCCACTCCAATACCCTCAGATGTGGTTGGTTAAGAACCTTCAAAGAAAGCCAACACAGACTATGTCCCGATTGTTAGACTGGGCTGGAATGTTTGCACCAACTTGGATGTGGAGAGTTTTCTCCTCGAGCCCTCAAGACACAAATGTAATTCACAAAATACTTCTATTTCATATTTTGAATATTGGCAGCTTTTTTCATTTGACTCATGAGAGAGGGTTTTTTACATAATATTTCAATTACCTCATCAATGTTCTATAATTTTCCCTGATTTGAGTGTCAACTCTATTTCTTAAAAGCTGAAAGCATTATAGTCAAACCAAATGTGAGTTTATTGCTCTGCACAAGTACAGTGAGGTACAGTTAAAATGAAAAGGTCACTTGCAGCTATATCACATGTAATTAAGGAAACAATTCCTTAAGGATTTGAATGCTCTTGTAATGAAATTAAGCTGAAAAATATTATACAGGAAACACATTCAACTATGGAAACTTGCATAGTCTTTATTGTAACAAGCATTTCAAAACATTTGTCATCAAACACTAGTCCTTTTAAAGAGATGGTTGCATATCATAATGAAAAGAGTAACTTCAAGGAACATATTGAATGAGAAGTGGGGTAGACAGGTTTAGGGAGGGAAATCTTTAGAGTTTAGGGCCAAAAGCAATGCAATAATAAAAAAAACAATTTGTGCAAGAGATCAGGTTGGAGGGACAGAGATCCTGGAAAAGTATGGACTAGAAGATGGAAAGAAGACAAGATTTTTGAGAAATATGAAAAGGATGCGATTTATCTTGCTGGATCACAGCAATCTGAAAGGAATGAATGTAATGGGCTAATGGGTTTTGTGCCAGTTAGAGTACATATACCAGTTTCTGATACAATCCAAGATGGGGAGGTGGGAGACAGTTAGCAACGTTTTGTTATATTGAAGTTAAAGGAAACAAACACATGGATGGCAGTTTGGTGGCCCAAAGCAGAGACGGAGATGAATGATATTAATGAGATCAAATGAGGCAGTCTGTTGATTCAGAGGATTCAGAGTCAACTCAGAGTCTGAGTCAGGCCTATGAGTTGGTACCTGAAGCTCAGCTCTGAGTCAAATTATAGACCAAATCGAATCAATTTTAGACAATCACCTTAGAGTGATACAGTCACTGGAATCTGTAACAATAATCAAAGGAGATTTTGGTTTTTCAATATTTAATTGGAGAAAATCCAGCTCATCTTTCACTGGCTGCTAGGAGATCAGTGTGATCAATCAGACTGGGGAGGAGTTCAGAGAAAAGGTACTAAGAGAGTTGGATACCATCATGTAACAGCATAGGAAGAGAAGCCTTTGGATGGTAGCAATGAATGGATGGAGATGAACCTAAACAAAGACATTCGCTGTATAGCTGGACAATAAAGGCAAAATATTGATGGAGGATAGAGTTGGCAAGCAAAGGCTGTAGACATGTCAGGATGGATTAGAATGAATATTCAACCATTGTTTTAATGATTATGCTAAGGGATTTTTTAGTTTTAGCGTGTTAAGAACAAAATAAATAACTGCTATTATCAATCTGACACAATCTCTCTTTCTTAACTTCCCTTTTTTAATGTTTATTTACCTTTTAGCGAAGGCTGCCACATTAATAACAATATTCCTATAAGATTTTGTTTCTTTTTGTATGCAATGTATGATTTCAGCCACTCAGTGGCACTACATTGAAACTGCGAACATGAACCACTAAATATTACCTGGTTAAATACACGAGTGGACAGAAATGTTTCATACACAAAGGCGATTCCTGACTCTCCCACTTCAGCTCCAGTACAGAAGAAAGTCATTTAGTCTCCCTTGCTTGTGTCAGCCATTTGTAACATTGTGAACAACTTGTGTTAGCAAACTGGACATCGGTCAAGATTGGAATAGGGGACAAGGAGGTTATTTTTAAAATAGACAAATAATTTCAGTTTCACCTAATTTTCACTGTGATTAATCTTTTGCACTAAGTTGCCATGAAACAAACTTATGTGAGATAATGAGGTGACAGCTACTGAAACAGGCCTTTGAATAGACAATGAAAGATGCATTTATATTATGTCTATAATACCCCAAGTGTTGGTGTGTGGCCTAGTGGGCAAGGCATCAGACTAGTAACCTGAAGGTCACTGGTTCGAGCCTCAGCTGAGGCAGCGTGTTTGTGTCCTTGAGCAAGGCACTTAACAACACATTGCTCTGCGACGTCACTGGTGCCAAGCTGCATGGCACTGCTGCATGGGTCCTTGTGCCCTTCCCTTGGACAACATCGGTGGCGTGGAGAGGGGAAGGCCTGCAGCTTGGGCAACTGCCAGTCTCCCATACAACCCTGCCCAGGCCTGCGCCCTGGAAACTCCAGGCGCAGATCCATGATCTCTTGAGATCGACGGGTGCCACCAATAATACCCCAAAGAAGTGCATTTATATAGTGGCTATGTTATCACAAAGAGTTGCATTTAGTGTCTATGATACTCAAAAATATATATTTATATAGTGTCATAGTACCACAAAGAATTGCAGTTTTGTAGTGTCTATCATACCACAAAGAAATGCATTTATATAGAGTCATAATGCCACAAAGAATTGCATTTATATAGTGCCTGTAATACCCCAAAGCACTTTGTGGCTAATGAAGCACTTAAGTCTTCCCATTGTTGTAAAACAGGAAATGTTGCAATCAAATTGTGCATGCAAGCTTCCACAAATAACTACCTTAATAACAGCCAATGAAACCATTATTAAGTTGAGGGATAAATATTGGTCCGCAATTAAATACACTTGAGAAGCAACAGAATGTGGAACTTTGCCACACACTGTTTCTGAAGAAAAGCCTTTCAATTCTTTTAAAAAACAATTAGATAGTTGATTAATAAAAGTAGGTATTGAGTAGCATAATGATAAGTGGTGGACTTATTCCACACAAGATGGGGTTAAAAACAGTTGTGGCGTATGATGCTCAATGACCTGGTTCTATCAGGCAATGTTCAATAAAACCATCAAGGTGGACAATATTGAGAGTTTCCTCTGCCTACAAATTACTGATTACCTGTTACTGTTTTCTGAGTAAAGAAATCTCTCCTGAAATCTCTGCTAGATTCAATACTCTTTAAGTATAGTATTGTTTAAATTCTTTTATTTCTTTATTTTCCTGTAAATATATTAATCTTGTGGTGACAGATACAGTACATACTTTGATAATAAATTTACTTTGAACTTTATTGACTGCCCTTCATCTCTAATTTTCCACTCCCATATTTTGTTTTACTGTACATCTACCTTATCAAACTTTTCTTATAATTTTAAAGACATCAATTCCGCCTTGAGAGATATGTGTCTTTACTGAGAGATAAAACTGGCCTTTTTAAAACCGAAAACAGGTCTATTACCACACTAAAGCCTGCTGGGTAAATCAGTCAGCTTTCCAAGCATTGCTTTACAGCCGGAGTTCTCAGCCTGGGGTCCATGGACCCATTGGTTAATGGTAGGGGTCCATGGCATAAAAAAGGTTGGGAACCCCTGCTGTACACGAAGCCATGGGACAAATGCAGTTCTTGGAGAATCATAACTGTTACTGTTACCACATTTGTGTAAATTAATTGTTCTTTCACAACTTAAGGCTTCAACATCCCATCAACACTACCTAATAGCAATAAACAAGTTACCAATCACTGCAGGAAGTCTTCAGTGAAACTTGTTTCATGTAGTTCCAAAGTGACCCCTTGCAGCTTTAGTTGTCTGTGTTCTTAGGTGTATGTGGCGGCTGTTTACCAAAGTGATAGCCTACCAGATAATCTTTAGAAGTTGATTGATAAGTAAATATTTTCTTTTAAAAAAAACACCAGAGGAAGTTGCACCACTTCTCTTAAATGCTGTGCAATTCTTTAGGGTGATCAGAGAGAGCTGTGCTTGATTCTCAGTCTTGTTTATACATAATTTTTCATAAATTCTATTGCATTTCTTTACTTTCCTGTCAATGCCTGCAAATAATGAATGCCAAGGTAGAATATATACTCTCTTGAGATTACATGGCCACTTTCAAGGACTTTACAACATGTTCCAGGTGTTAATTATTTATTATTGTATTTCCCATTTGGCTTCCTTTGCACATTGGTTGTTTGTCAGTCTTTGTGTCTACTTTTTCATTGATTCTGTTGTGTTTCTTTACTCTAGAGGAAAATGAATTTCAGGGTAGTATATGATGTCATATATGTACTTTGATAAGAAATTTACTTTGACCTTCACTTTGACTGTGACATTACTGGAACATGACTCCTCCAAGAAAGATATTCAGTGCAACTCTGAAGAATCAGTCTTCATCGTGGGCTGAATTTTAACCCACAAGCATTTCATTAAGTGAGAGTGCAGCTTGAGGTAAGGCTGAAACCTAATTTTAACTTGTTCTTGATTTAATTCTGTACTTATTCAATAGGGCCACCAGACAGAATTATAATTGTAATAAAAATCAATTTCACACTTTTATTTTCTATTTTGCTTATTACTAGAGGATTTGGATTGCACTATATTTAACTCACACGTAATTTGAACGGTCTTTAAGATTGCTGATGATTGTCTTTCCAAATAAGTTGCAAGGATTTAGTTTGAATATCGTTTGTAGCTTCTGCACACCGCCAGAGTTTAATCTGAGGATTCGGTGTGTTGTGTTGTGGATGCCTGATGGTTGTTAAACTGTTAATTAATGTCAGAAGTTCCTTAATGAGAAATGCAAATATACAAACAGAGCAGACTGTCATTTGTAATATGGGGCAAATGGGAATAATGTAGATGGACGTGACAGTCAATATGGATGAGTGGGCAAAAGAACCCATTTCAGTGTGATACGATTCTTTTCTATAATGGGAGCGGAAGAGTCATTCTGCAGCTGTGGATTACAGCACCACAGACAGGCAACAGTTAAGCACCACAAGAACCCAATGTTTACATGAAGATTAAAAAAACATCTGAAGGAACTTAGTGAGTTAGACATCTGTGAGAGCAAAGGAACAGTCGAGACCCTGTACCAGAACTCATGAGGGTTATCATATAAGTTTAAATAGTTTTCTTGAGTGAAAGCTATAGCTCATGCATAATCCCCTTCAGAAGTCACAGTCATCAAGCACAACACAGAAACAGGTCATTCAGCCCACATGGTCCAGGCTGAACTGTTATTCTGCCTGGTCCCATCGACCCACACCAAGACCATAGTCCTCCCATTCATATACTTATCAAAACTTATCTTCAGTCTTGTAATCAACAAAGCAGGATAGGACTTACACAAGATGGGGCACTAAGAAGTGCAGTAGAACACAGGGATCTGGGAATATAGATCCATAATTTGTTGAGAATGGTCCCACAGGCAGATAGGGTCACAAAGAGAGCTTTTGGAAAAATTGGCTTCATAAATCATTAGTTGAAGTTGTATAACACATTGGTGAGGCCAAATTTGGAGTATTCTGTCCAGTTCTGGTCACCTACCTAGAGGGAAGATATCAATAAGATTGAAAGAGTGCAGAGAAAATTTACAAGAATGTTGCTGGGATCTGAGTTATAGGGAAAGGTTGACTATATCACCACAAACAATGAAGAAGCAAGCGAAGGCGAAGTGAACTCAATAGATATGGTGTCCTGCTGGTGTGCTGCAAAATTGACGCACTTGGAATTGGAGCCATGCTGGTTGGAATGGACGATTCAGAGGGGAAAAGGTGGGATAGAGGAGTTCCAGTGCCGGCCCAGCTGGCCTGGGTGTCAGGGTGGATTGTTCCAAATGCTGAGCAGAAATGAAGAGGTCAAGAATGGCTTCTTCAGCAGCAAAATCCAGGTCTGAAGTGAATCGATGGGTGATGTGTTCAAGACCCGGAGTGAATCACCACAGTGAGGCCTAGGTCCTGAACCAAGGTACAATCCATTGCTTGGACTATCTAAATGCCAGCCCATATAGACAGGAAAGGCTGGGTGTCAAGGGTCAGGTGAGGTTGGATCACTCTGGGTGCCAAGCCAATTTGGAGAGGTCGAGAACTTCTTTAGCAGCAAAATAAAGGCCCGGAGCAATTCGCTGGCGGCAGGACCCAGGTTCTAGTGCAAAGTTCGGACAACTTAAATGCCGACCCAGATAATCTGGGGGCTTATCTCTCTGTGACATTAAGGCTATGATACAGCTCCCGGCTACTGCGCTTCATGTCTGGAACCTTACAGCGATTTGCCCCACTAATATGATGAACTGAATATTCAGGCTTCGGGCCTACTCCAGGCTGCTCTGAGGATATGGATCTTAGGACTCAATCTGGTTCAGAATGCTGCTGTTGTTGCTTGTTTATATTGTTTATATGATTTATTTTGTGGATTTTTTTCTCTTTTTTTATGGGCACTGGGGCTTGGTCTTATTTTTTTCTAATTGGTTTCTCTCGGGCTCCTTGCCTTGCGACTGCCTGTAAGCAAACAAATCTCGAGCTTGTATAATTTATAGATTTTTTGATAATAAATGCACTTTGAAACTTTGAGGTTAGTAACTTTATTTCCTAGACCATAGGAGAATAAGGAGAGATTTGATAGAGGTATATAAAATTATGAGGGGCATTGATAGGGTAAATTAAAGCAGGCTTCTTTCCATTAAAGTTGGGTGAAATGAGAACTACATGTTGTAGGTTAAGGATGAAAGGTGGAATATTTAGGGGAATCCTTTCAATCAGAATGTGATGTGAGTGTGGAACAAGCCTGTGAGGTATCATTGAAGTTTATGGAACAAAATGAGGCCACTTGGCCAACCGTGCCTGTGCCAGCTGAATTATATTCATTTTGAGGTTACTTTCCACCTACTAGTCTGGAGTACTATAACTTGTGGAACTGCAAGGGCGATGTGCCTCTGTCACCCTTGGATCAGTTTTCAAGTTGGGGAATTAATCTGATGTATCTTCCAACCATGTCAAACACCAATGCTGTAAAAAGAGTTATTATATTAGGTTTAGAAAGCTGAGGAATAAATACCAACCATGAGAAGGATAACTCCCCACTTTGCATGAAGTAGTGCTGTAGAATCTTTTCACATCCAAAGTTCAAAATACATTCATTATCGAAGTACATATGTGTCACCGTATTCAACTCTGAGCCTGGTTTCCTTGTGGACATACTCAGTAAGTCCAATAACCATAATAGTATCAATGGAACACTACACCCAACAAGGCAGGCAAACACTGTGCAAATACAAAAGGGGAAAAAAGAGCAATAAAAAATAAATAAATAAATAAATAAACAATAACTATCAAGAACATGAGATGAAGAGTGTTTGTAAGTGAGTTAATAGGATGTGGGAACATTTCAATGATAGGGCAAGTGAAGTTACCCCCTTTGGTTCAGAGCCTGAAGGTTGAGGGGTTATCACTGTTTCTGAACTTGATGACATGAATCCTAAGGTTCCTGCACTGTTTCCTGATGGCAGAATTGAGAAAGGAGCATGAGCTGGGTGGTGGGGTCCCTGATGATGGATGCTACTTTCCATTGACAGTGTTCTGTGTAGACATGCTCAGTGGTGGGGAGGGCTCTACCCGTGATGGACTGGGCCGTATCCACTCACCTTTTGCAAGATTTTCCAATCAAGGGTGTCAGTGTTTCCATACCAGGTTGTGAGGCAGCCAGTCAATATACTATCTACCACACATCTATAGAAGTTTGTCAAAGTTTTAAGTGCCATGCCAAATCCTTGCAAATTATAAGGAAGTATAGGTGCTGCTGTGCTTTCTTTGTAATTGCACTTACGTGCTGGACCCTGAACAGGCCCTCTGAAATGATAACACCAAGGAATTTAAAGTCTCTGACTTCTCCACTCTGATCCCTCAAAGGATTGGCTCATGGACCTCTGGTTTCCTCCTCCTGAAGCCAGTAGTCAGTTCCTTGGTCTTGCTGACATTGAGTAAGAGTTTGTTGCTGTGGTACCACTCAGACAGATTTTCAATCTCCCTCCTATATGTTGATTCGTCATCACCTTTGATTCAGCCAAAGATGGTAGAGTCATCAGCAAACTTAAATATGGCATTGGATCTGTGTTTAGCCTCATGGTCATACCTGTAAAGTGAGTAGAGCAGAGGGCTATGCACACAGCCTTGTGATGCATCTGTGTTGATGGAGGTAATGGAGGAGATGTTGTTGCTAATCTGAACTGGCTGGGGGCTGCAAGTGCAGAATTTGAGGATCCAATTGCACATGGAGATATTGAGGCTTATGATTAGTGTTGAGGGAATGGTAATATGGAATCCTCAGTTGTAGACAATCTTTGCTGTCCAGATATTCAAGGGTTCAGTGAAGATCCACAGTAATGGCTGTGGACCCAATGTGATGGGAGGCAAATCGAAGCAGATCCAAGTCACTTCTCAGGCAGGAATTGGATCTGCGTCATCACCAATCTCTCAAAACACTTCATCGCTGTGGATGTCAGTGCTACCGAATACTAGTCATCAAGTCTTGGGCTCCACTGTAATTGAAGCCTGTTTGAAGCAAGTGAGTACCTCAGACTGGTGAAGTGTGAGGTTAAAAATCTGATTGAACACTGCAGCCAGTCTCCCCAACATTACCAAATGATACTGCCTGGATTTAATGTCTTATTAGAAAGCAGTTTATTTCCCATAATGCACACTTCCTCACTGTACTGTGTGTTCAAGGCTTGGGGTGTACTTTTGTAACAGGATACAGGTCATTGGTCCTAACTGGGCAAACTTTTGATGTACAGACTTAGAGACAAAATAAGTGTCTGCAAACGTTAGGATGTTCCAGCCTTCCACTGCTTTTGATAGATAATTCATTTGCCTCTAGATGCCCTCACGGGGCAGCATGGTAGCATAGCAGTTAGCATAATGCTATTACTGCGCCAGTGTCGTGGGTTCAATTCCCGCTGCTGCCTGCAAGGAGTTTACATTCTCTTTGTGACTGCGTGGCTTTCCTCCATGTGCTCCAGTTTCCTCCCACATTCCGAAGATGTATGGGCTAATAAGTTAATTGGCTACATGGGTGGAATTGAACTGACTCATTGGGCTAGTATCTCTACCATGCAGTATCTCTAAAAATTAAAAAAATGAGTTGAGGGACTGATCAATGTATTTTTGATGACATTGAAAACTGTTCTTACGTCTTTGTTTTTCAGAGTATCACTCGCTGTTAGTGGTAAGGTCAACAATTAAAGATGAAATAGTGGCATGTCTAGATAGCAGTGATAGGATTGGGCCAAGCCAGCAAGGATTTACCAAGGGCAAATCATGCATGACTAATCTATTGGAGTTTTACGAGGATGTAACCAGGAAGATAGACAAGGGAGATACAGTGGATGTAGTGTACCTCGATTTTCAGAAGGCATTTGATAAGGTCCCACATAGGAGATTGGTGGGTAAAATCAGAGCTCATGGCATTACGGGGAAGATATTGACATGGATAGAAAACTGGTTGGCAGATAGAAAGCAAAGGGTAGAGGTGAATGGGTGTTTCTCGGAATGGCAGGTGGTCACTAGTGGGATGCCACAGGGCTTGGTATTGGGACCACAGCTGTTTACAATTTACATCAACGATTTAGATGAAGGCATTGAGAATAACATCAGCAAGTTTGCTGATGATACTAAGCTGGGTGGCAGTGTGACATGTGATGAGGATGTTAGGAGAATTCAGGGTGACTTGGATAGGCTGGGTGAGTGGGCAGATACTTGGCAGATGACGTTTAATGTGAATAAGTGTGAGGTTATCCACTTTGGGAGTAAGAACAGGAAGGCAGATTATTATCTGAACAGTGTAGAGTTAGGTAAGGGAGAAATACAAAGAGATCTAGGAGTCCTTGTTCATCAGTCACTGAAGGTGAATGAGCAAGTGCAGCAGGCAGTGAAGAAGGCTAATGGAATGTTGGCCTTTATTACAAAGGGAATTGAGTACAAGAGCAAGAAAATCCTTTTGCATTTGTACAGGGCCCTGGTGAGACCACACCTGGAGTGTTGTGTACAGTTTTGGTCTCCAGGGTTAAGGAAGAACATCCTGGCTGTAGAGGAAGTGCAGCATAGATTCACAAGGTTAATTCCTGGGATGTCCAGACTGTCATACGCAGAGAGGTTAGAGAGACTGGGCTTGTACACGCTGGAATTAAGGAGATTGAGAGGGGATCTGATTGCAACATATAAGATTATTAAGGGATTGGACAAGATAGAGGCAGGAAATATGTTCCAGATGCTGGGAGAGTCCGGTACCAGAGGGCATGGTTTAAGAATAAGGGGTAGGTCATTTAGGACAGAGTTAAGGAAAAACTTCTTCTCCCAGAGAGTTGTGGGGGTGTGGAATGCACTCCCTCAGAAGGCAGTGGAGGCCAATTCTCTGGATGCTTTCAAGAAGGAGCTAGATAGGTATCTTATGGATAGGGGAATCAAGGGATATGGGGACAAGGCAGGAACCGGGTATTGATAGCAGATCAAACACGAGGAAATCTGCAGATGCTGGAAATTCAAACAACAACACACACAAAATGCTGGTAGAACACAGCAGGCTAGGCAGCATCTATAGGGAGAAGCGATGCCGACGTTTTGGGCCGAGACCCTTTGTCAGGACTAACCGAAAGTAAAGATAGCAAGAGATTTGAAAGTAGAGGGGGGAGGGGGAAATGCGAAATGATAGGAGTAGACCGGAGGGGGTGGGATGAAGCTAAGAACTGGAAAGGTGATTGGCGAAAGTGATACAGAGCTGGAGAAGGGAAAGGATCATGGGACGGGAGGCCTCAGGAGAAAGAAAGGAGGGGGGGGAGCACCAGAGGGAGATGGAGAACAGGCAAACAACTAAATATGTCAGGGATGGGGTAAGAAGGGGAGGAGGGGCATTAACAGAAGTTAGAGAAGTCAATGTTCGTGCCATCAGGTTGGAGGCTACCCAGCCGGTATATAAGGTGTTGTTCCTCCAACCTGAGTTTGGATTCATTTTGACAATAGAGGAGGCCATGGATAGACATATCAGAATAGGAATGGGACGTGGAATTAAAGTGTGTGGCCACTGGGAGATGCTGCTTTTTCTGGCAGACCGAGCGTAGGTGTTCCACGAAACGGTCTCCCAGTCTGCATTGGGTCTCGCCAATATATAAAAGGCCATACCGGGAGCACCGGTCGCAGTATACCACACCAGCCGACTCACAGGTGAAGTGTCGCCTCACCTGGAAGGACTGTCTGGGGCCCTGAATGGCGGTGAGGGAGGAAGTGTAAGGGCAGGTGTAGCACTTGTTCCGTTTACAAGGATAAGTGCCAGGAGGGAGATCGGTGGGAAGGGATGGGGGGGACGAGTGGACAAGGGAGTCGCGTAGGGAGCGATCCCTGCGAAAAGCAGAAAGAGGGGGGAGGGAAAAATGTGTTTGGTAGTGGGATCCCTTGGAGGTGGCGGAAGTTACGGAGAATTATATGTTGGACCTGGAGGCTGGTGGGGTGGTAGGTAAGGACAAGGGGAACCCTATCCCGAGTGGGGTGGCGGTGGATGGGGTGAGGGCAGATGTGAGGGAAATGGGAGAGATGCGTTTGAGAGCAGAGTTGATGGTGGATGAAGGGAAGCCCCTTAGCTTAAAAAAGGAAGACATCTCCTTCGTCCTGGAAAGAAAAGCCTCATCCTGAGAGCAGATGCGGCGGAGACGGAGGAATTGTGAGAAGGGGATAGCATTTTTGCAAGAGACAGGGTGGGAAGAGGAATAGTCCAGGTAGCTGTGAGAGTCTGTAGGTTTATAGTAGATATCAGTAGATAGGCCATCTCCAGAGATGGAGACAGAAAGATCAAGAAAGGGGAGGGAGGTATTGGAAATGGACCAGGTAAATTTAAGGGCAGGGTGAAAGTTGGAGGTAAAGTTAATGAAGTCGACGAGCTCAGCACGCGTGCAAGAGGCAGCGCCAATGCAGTCATCGATGTAGCAAAGGAAAAGAGGGGGATGGATACCGGTATAGCCTTGGAACATGGACTGTTCCACAAAGCCAACAAAAAGGCAGGCATAACCGGGACCCATACGGGTGCCCATGGCTACACCCTTGGTTTGGAGGAAATGGGAGGAGCCAAAGGAGAAATTATTGAGAGTAAGAACTAATTCCGCTAGACGGAGGAGAGTGGTGGTAGAGGGGATTTGGTTAGATCTGGAATCCAAAAAAAACCGAAGAGCTTCAAGACCATCTCGGTGGGGGATGAAGGTATGTAGGGACTGGGCGTCCACGGTGAAAATAAGACGGAGGGGGCCAGGGAACTTAAAATCATTGAAAAAATTCAAAGCATGAGAAGTGTCACGAACATAGGTGGGAAGAGATTGAACAAGGGGGGATAAGACAGTGTCAAGGTATGCAGAAATGAGTTCAGTGGGGCAGGAGCAAGCTGAGACAATGGGTCTACCTGGACAGGCAGCTTTGTGGATCTTGGGTAGGAGGTAGAAACGGGAAGTGCGGGGTGTGGGAACTATGAGGTTTGTGGCAGTGGATGGGAGATCCCCAGAGCTAATAAGGTTGGTGATGGTATTGGAGACAATGGCCTGGTGCTCCTTAGTGGGATCATGATCACGGGGTAAATAAGAGGTGTTATCAGAGAGTTGTCGCTGTGCCTCGGCCAGGTAGAGGTCAGTACGCCAGACAACAACAGCTCCCCCCTTATCAGCAGGTTTTATAGTGAGGTTGGGATTGGTGCGGAGGGAGCGGAGAGCAGAGCGTTCGGAAGGAGTGAGGTTGGAATTGGAACAGGGTGTGGTGAAGTCAAGACGGTTGATGTCCCGTCGGCAATTAGCAATAAAGAGATCCAGAGCAGGTAGAAGACCAGAGCCGGGTGTCCATGAAGAGGAGGAGGGTTGAAGACGGGAGAAGAGGTCATCAGTGGGTGTAGGAGAGTCCTTGTCAAAGAAGTAAGCTCGGAGACGGAGCTGGCGGAAGAAGAGTTCAGCGTCATGGCGTACGCAGAACTCACTGAGGTGTGGGCGAAGGGGGACAAAAGTGAGGCCTTAATGCGGACAGAGCGCTCTGCCTCAGAGAGTTGAAGGTCGGAGGGAATGGTAAAGACCCAGCACGGATGAGAGATGGGATCAGAGGGGGGAGGGAGGCTGGTAGTGTCAGTGGAGAGGGAAGGGTTGGGGTGAGAGGAAGTTGGAGCCTCTGAGGGCCCAGGAGCTGACGATGGGATCTGAGGGAGAGGGGATTGCAGAGTGGTGGTGTGGGAAGGGGAGGCGGGAGTCACAATCGCAGCATGTGAAGACCCGGCCCGGAGTTCAAGGCTGGAGTCGCAGTCGGTGGTTGCGCAATCACTCTGAAGCTGTCCATGGTCGGTGGAACCCCTGCTGATGGTGCTGGAGTCCGGAGTTTCAAAATCCCCTGGGTCGCTGGAGCAGCCGAGATTGACGGCTGAGGCCAATCCATGGCCGTTGGAACATGCGGTGATGGTGCTAGAGTCCGGGTTTTCAATATGCCTTGGGTCGCTGAGGCAGCCGAGATTGACTACCGGGGCCGGGGACGCGATATGAAAACCATGCTCTGGGATCTGCAGATGGAAGATATTGCGATCGTTGCAGGAAGTGATAAACTCAAAGAAACGGTGATTGCATGCATGGATCCGACAGAGGATGAAATAATGGACAGGTCCATTGCAAATGGAGAAAAAGGTGTCCCGGAGGCGTGGAAGTGATTGTGTTAGGGACGCCAGGTACCTTCTCATGGCGGAGAGTGTCACCCTCAGAGCTCGACGAGAGAAACAAGTAGAAATGAGTAGATGATCAGCCATGATCTCAGAATGGCGGTGCAGGCTCGAAGGGCCGAATGGTCTACTTCTGCACCTATTGTCTATTGTCTATTAAGAATTATTACCCTTTGAAAAGCTTTTGGTGAGCACCTTCCTGAACCACTACAATCCAACTGTGTTAATGTTGTGGTTATAATATAACTTAGTGGCTTTGTAGAGTCAGTACTGCAGGGCAGGAGTCACATATTGACTAGATTGAATAAAAGGGTCAGATTTTCTCCCTGAAGGACCATTAATGAGGGGTTAGCTTTGCCTATCAATCTGGGAGGTATTTGGTAACCATTGTAATTCTGTATGTTTGTTTCCTCGCCACACCATGATTTGTTTTTAGAAACACTGTAGTAATCCAGAATTGCCAAGGTGGAAAGTGACTCTCTGATAGAAACTAGAGGTCCGGTAACAACTACTGCACTAATCAATTATTTTTATCAAGAGATATTCAAAGATTCAAAGTACATTTATTATCAAAGAAGGTATAAATGATAAACCTTGAGATGTGCTTGCTTATAAATAGCCACAAAGCAAGAAACCCAAAAGAACCCAATTAAAGAAAAAAAAATAAAAGACCAACACTCGATGTGCAAGAGAAAGGGGGGAAAACCAAATCATGCAAACTGAAGCAAACAACAATGTTCTGAATCGAAATGAATCCTCAGATCCGGGTCCTCAAGCAGGTCCAAAGCCTTGCTTATCAGTTCACCATATTAGCAGGCATGAAGCAAAGCAGCCGGGGCATCAGTGCCATGGAGAGAGGCACGACCATAATGGAGACCAAGTGAAATTGGCTCTCACCTCTGATCCCGACACCCTGCCTTTTCAGTCTATCTGGGCAGGTGTTTAAAGCCACCAATTTGACCAAAATTGAACAGCGAAAGGCTCCGGTGCCTTGAGAGAGGAGTGAACATTGTGGAGAGTGAGCGATGTAGCACCGTAACTGGGCTCTTCTGACCCAATGAACCGTCACCACCCCAACTGAACCCATGTGAAGAATTACTCTACCAACCTGTACGTCTTTAGAATGTGAGAGGAAACTGGAACACCCAGAGAAATCCCACACTGTTGTGGGGAGAATTTACAAACTCCTTATAGAAAGTATCAGAACTGAAATTGGGTTACTGGCACTGTAATAGCACTACGCTAACCACTACACTGCAGTGCCACACCAACATTTCCATGATAGGAGAGCACGGAAATGTAGGATTCAGTGAGGGAGTTACAGAGTGTGGAGCCACAGCCTGTAGGAAGTATTGAAAGCAGGCCAGCGTGGAAGCATTAAAAATCACAGGCTAGGCTGTGGGAATGGAAGAGATAAAGTTGAACTTGGGGTCATCGATCAAATTCCTGTTTATAAGGCTTATGCTTATTTAAATAGATTGACAAAAAACTAGGTGGCTCTTTGATGAAAATGCAAGGAATTTTCTAGTTTTTCTGCCCACTATTTCATCCTCCAGGCACTGGGCATTCAGATTATTGGTGCTTTGGAACGTTTAGTGCTGATCTGACCAATATGCGCTCAGTGGCCACTATATTAGGTACACCTCAACACCTGCTCATTAATGCAAATATCTAATCAGACAATCATGTGTCAACAACTAAATGCATAAAAGTATGCAGACACGGTCAAGGGGATCAGTTGTTGTTCAGACACAACATCTTAATGGGGAAGAAATTTGACCTAAGTGACTTTGACCATTGAATGATTGTTGGTGTCAGACAGGGTGGTTTCAGTATCTCAGAAAGTGCTGATCTCTTGGGACTTTCATGTGCAACAGTCTCTAGAGTTCACAAAGAATTGTGTGAAGAAAAACATCCAGTGAGCAGCCTTGTTCAATGCCTTGTTAATGAGAGAGGTCAGAGAAGAATGGTCAGACAGCTTCAAGCTGACAGGAAGTTGACAGTAACTCAAATAACCACGTATTACAACAGTGGTGTGCAGAAGAACGTCTCTGAGTGCACAACTGGTCGAACCTTGAAGAGAATAGGCTACAGCTGCAGAAGACCAAGAACATACACTCAGCAGCCACTTTATTAGGTAAAGAGGTACTGAATAAAGTGGCCATTGAGTGTCTATCTATCCTTTGACACCAGGAGTACAGATTGTCATCATTAGTCATCAACCCGTTAGTCATTCTTTCTTCAGTATCTTCAGTCATTAACCTGTTATCACTGTTTGTAGTAGCTTGCTCTGCATAAAGTGGCTGTTGCCTTTCCTATGTTATTACACACCACTAATTACTGCACTCGGTGTAAAGCAGTTTGTGCCCTCAAACAACATTAAAGCTATATAAATGCCTCTGTTTTTTTATTTATTCTTTCACTATGTTTTCATAATTTTCAAAAATTGTCTTAGATCTTTGCTTATCCCACCTGTTCCAGAGAAAAGGTCACAGATTATCCACATGATTCTAGAGCAATCTTCCAATTATATGTGTTTTCATAACATCAGAACAAGCTGAAACAACTTACATGATTATCTCTAATATATAATTGCATTAACAAGGTCTTATTTCTGGAACTGTTGACAAGAATCTGTGCAGTATCCTTTTCCTGGTTATACTATTTCTTTGACATTGCAATGTATATCATGTACACTATTTGATTTCTGAATATCTATGAACCGGAACATCCGATTATAACTTGGTGTTGAAGCCATAGTGTCAAAATGTATTCTGTCAAATGGTAAATTGGAGGTGGGATAACCTTTATGCCAGACATATCAAACAGTCTAATTTACAGCAAACAGAACATTATCTACTTTAGTATGAATAACAAAAGGGGTCTACTGCAAACAGTAGGCTAGGTGTGCTTTACAGCAGCAACAGAGTTTATGACCAAATCTATGGTAGGGTAACTGAGGTTTAATTAGGCTATTTCTTCAGTAAACTGCAGTGAACAGACAACTACAGGTTACAAACAGAGTGCATAAAATCCACCCTTTCTTCAGAAGGGGGTCTACAGGCTTAATAGACAGGTTGACTGTCCAATCACCCCCATCCTAAATAGATTTTTCAGTTTATTCTAACATCTAAGATGCACACCATGAACTACCAACATTCCAAGTGTACGGCGGTTAAGGGGTGGGGTTTGATACCTGACATCCTCGCCCTTCCGTGCTTCATTCAGGTAACTCCCCAATCAGGTGACAATAAACTTGGTTTTATACACACATCCTATGAAGCATCCTGGAAGTGTTTTCTATTTCATTTCAAAATCTGCTTGATCAAAATGCAACCAAAGAGTTTAAAATGAGAGAAAGATTTTTTTTTTGTTTTGGAGCATTCGCTACTTCAGTGGACTGCCTTGGGTGAACCAGTCATCTCTGGAGCCAGCTGGGTTTCTGCTTTCATACCTGCTCCTTCAGGTGAAGCAGAAATTCATAGTAGGACATTGCTGATTCCGTGCGGTTATTGATCAGATGAGTGATGAATATGGACCGCGATGAACTGTCATCCCTGCCAAGTAAAAGCCAACAAAATCATGCCAAGGCATTGATCCCTGTATTGTGAAGCATTCCCATATATATGGTTATCAACATTTCAGAGTTTCATCCGTTCACCTGACAGATAGACGTCTCTCTCTCTTTCTTTCGAGATACAGTACTGTAACAGTTCCTACCAGCCCAAAGAGTCCACGCTGCACCAATGTGACCAATTAAACTACTAACAGGTATCCCTTTGGAACATGTGGGGAAACCAAAGCACCCGGAGAAAATCCACAAGGTCATGGAGAGAAGGAACAAACTCCTTACAGACAGTGGCAGAATTGAACCCAAGCCACTGACACTGAAACAGTGTTACTCTAACTGCTATACCGCTGTGCCATCCCTGAATCACTGACATGAGGCACCAAACATTTTATTATTAAAAACACCATAAAATACATGCTTTGTTGTCATTTAACCCATTTTGAGTCCCAATTCCAGTTCTTTTATTATAATTGCTGCAAACTTATTCTTACAGTTTACCACTGAATCTGCTTTCACCATGCAGCAACATAACATATCACAGCAATTTACCACTAAAAGAAGATTTTCCTCATTTCATTTTTGGTTCTTTTGCCAATCAGCATAAATCTGTGACTTTTGGTTACATTGCTGCTGTAAACAGCAGCAGCATAAGAGACATTTGCAGATGGTTTTGGTTAACTGAACTCCAACCAAGAGGAATTGTTTGTACTAATTTACCCTTCATGGTTTTAAACCTGGGTGGCAGGGTGGAGATATGTCTCTACCAAAGGAGGTGTAAGGAGCTCCTTCCCTCTGCTGTAGCCTGCAGGTCACCACTGGGCAACGGGTAGCTCCTGCTTAGCCCCCCACCCCCACTGATCAGGGTCATATGAAGTCATGGGAACACGTGGTGGATGGTCATATAAGCAGATGATGCATATCACAAGTCCTGGTTATGCAACTAATGAAGCCAGGCAGACAATATCTGAAGAGTATTGATAATGTCTGGGGTCACCTGTCTTGTAAGGACACTGCCCAGAAGAAGGCAATGGCAAAGCACTTCTGTAGAAAAAAGTTGCCAAGAACAATCATGATCACCCACGTCAGATAATGATAATGAGTTTTAAACACTTCTCTTCAAAATCACTTCGAGAGAATAATTCCAGTTTCACAAGTCCCTCCACATACAAATGTACATAAGGGATAATATTTGTACGCCATCACTTGCACTTAACATACATACACTGTCGCTGGATAAGTCAGCAGTACCAATATTTCAAAGTGCAACCTCAGATATTTCTACACTATACACACAAGAGATTCTGCAGATGCTGGAAATCCAACCAACAGACACATAATACTGGAGGAAGTCAGCAGGCCAGGCAGGATCTGTGGGAATGAATAAACAGTTGTCGTTTCGAGGCCTCCACACTCTGCGCACCAATCCTGATCTCACCATCAAAACTATAGACAAAGAGGGTGTTGTGGTGGACTGAACTCTACCTCTCTGAGGGCAGTCAGTAGCTCTCAGACACTTCCTGTTACCTACCCCTTGAAAAGAACCACACTCTGCGCCATCAGAAAATTGTCTCCGACATCATCACTAACCTCATCAACTCTGGAGAACTCACAACTACTGCCACTAAACTTATAGCTCCCTTGCCCCGCATTGCTCGTTTCTACCTCCTAACCAAGATCTTGACTATCCAGGTTGGCACATTGTCTCTGCCTGCTCCTGCCCCACTGAACTCATGTCCACATACCTCGACTCCGTTCTGTCCTCCTTGGTTCAGTCCCTTCCCACCTACATCCACAACAATTCACATGCTCTCGATCCCCTCAACAACTTTCAAATTGCTGGCCCTGACCACTTCATTTTCACCATGGATGTCCAGTATCTATACACTTCTATACCCATCAAGAAGGCCTTACATCTCTCTGCTTCATTATCAACAAAAGACCCAACTAGTTCCCCTCCACCACCACCCTCCTCCATCTAGCAGACCTGGTCCTCACCCTCAACAACTTCTTTGGCTCCTCACACTTTCTTCAAACTCAAGGGGTAGCCATGGGCACCAGCATGGGCACCGCTGTGCCTGCCTTTTTGTTGCCTACGTAGAACAATACATGTTCCAAGCCTTCCCTGGAAATGCTCCACAACTCTTTCTGTGCTTCATTGACAACTGCATTAGTGCTGCTTCATGCACCCATGCTGAACTCATCAATTTCATCAGCTTTGTCTCCAATTTCCACCCTCCCCTTAAATTCACTTGGTCTATTTCTGACAGCTCTCTCCCCTTTCTCAATTTCTTTGTCTCCATCTCTGGAGACAAACTATCTACTAATGCCTTTTATAAATCTATTGATTCCCACGACTACACTGACTATACTTCTTCCCACCCTATCTCCTGTAAAAATCCTTTTCTCTTTTCTCAGTTTTTTAATCTCCGTTGCATCTGTTCCCAGGATGAAGCTTTCCTTTCCAGGACATCGTGGATGTCCTACGATGTCCTAGGAAGGGAACCAGGTTTCCTTTCCTCCACCAAAATTGCTGCCCTCTGCTGCATCTCCTCCATTTCCCAGATATCTGCGCTCAGCCCATTTTCCCACCACCTCAACAGTGATAGTGTTCCTCTTGTCCTCACCTACCACCCTATAAGCCTCCACATCCAACATATTGTTCTCCACAGCCTCCACCATCTTCAACAGGATCCTACCACAAGATATATCTTTACCTCCCCTCCCACTCTCTGCTTTCCACAGGATCGCAACCTCCTTTATTCTCTTGTCCAATTGTCCCTCTGCACTAGTCTCCCACCAGGCACATATTTTCTGCAAGCAATAGAAATGCTACACCTGTCCATTTACCTCCTCCCTTATCTCCATTCAGGGCCCCAAGCAGTCCTTCCAGGAGAGGCAACACTTCTGTTGGGGTCATCTGTTGTATTTGGTGTTCCTGATGTGGCCTCTTCTACACTGGTGAGAGCCGACATAAACCAGGGGACCACGTTGTCGTGCATCTCCACTCCATCTGGCAAAAATGGAATTTCCTGGTGGCCAATCTTTTTAATTCCTCTCCCCATTCACCTTCCGACACATCAATCCATTGGCCTCCTCAGGTTAGAGGAACAACATTGATTTCTTCTTCCTCCATTTTTTTTTCATTTTCCCTCTTCCTTCCCTCTTCTTCTGTTCCCCACTCTGGCCTCTTACCTCTTCTCCTCACTTACCTATCACCTCCCCCGGTACCTCTCCTTCTTCTCTTTTCCCCATGATCCACTCTCCTCTCCTATCAAATTCCTTCTTCTCCAGCCCTCTATCACCCACCTGGCTTCAACTCTCACTTCTAACTAATCCTCCCTCCCCTTCACCCACCTTGTTGTCCTGGCATCTTCCCCTTTTCTTTTCAGTCCCGAAGAAGGGTCTCAGCCTGAAACATCGACTGCTTATTTATTTCCATGGATGCTGCCTGACATGCTAAGTTTCTCCAGTGCTTTGTGTGTGTTGCTCCATATTACTACCTTGCTTGATGATCTCTGATGACCCCACTGAATTTACAATAAAAAAAACTGTTTTTCCCAACTGGCCAAAGCCAACATTTACAATCCCTTTCAAACATCATCTCACTGCAGCAGCACAACCACCTCTTCTGTTCTCATCTAACTTCGCTGTAAGCGTATTAAGGAGAAGAGTTTTAAAAAGAAAGTTTGTTGTATCATAACTGAGGTTCCTCATCAGTGCCATCATACAGGTAGGTTTCCTCTGCACCCTCACCAACGCTTTCACCTTTCTGAAATTGTTCTGTCTAGAACTGAAAACTATAACTTAGCTGGGGCCAATAAAGATTGCATTTCAGTTCCTTTCTTTTGCTTTCTATAAAGCCTAGGGTTTCATATGATTTCTATACCAAGCACACCAACTTGTCTTGATGGCATCAGTGGCTTGCATCTGTTCAATCTCAATGTTACTGTACCCAGTTAAAACTGTACCTTTGATGTTATAATTGGCTTTCCTCATGCTTCCTAATTAAGATGGGGTAGCATAATAGTGTAGCAGTTAGCACATCACTTTACAGCACCAGTGATCACAAATCAGGATTCAATTCTCACCACTGCCCTTAAGGAGTTTGCTTGTTCTTCCAGTGATCATGTGGGATTCCTCTGGGTGCTGTAGTTTCCTCCCACTTCTAAAGATGTACAGTTAGGATTACTGAGTTGTGGACATGCTCCACTGTGGCAAGACTTGTGGGCTGCCCAGCACAATCCTCACTTATTTGATTTGATGCAAACAATGCATTAAACTGTATGCTTCAATGTACATGTGATAAATAAAGCTAATTTGTCTTTATCATGTCATATTTCTAAATTTGCTCAACCTGCCGATTTTCCAGTTTATGATCCACTGCAGCACTTGCTGCCCTCCTCACTATTTGCTACGCTTCCAAGTTTAGCTACCACAAATGTAAAAGAACCTAGCATTTGGTCGTCCAGTGGGTCACAATCAGGTTGGTGTCTGGTTCTGTCACTGCAAGCCTGAAGAAAAGGACATGGCATTAAAAAAATGCAAGTACACACACATATACAACACACTAACACACAGGCACTCACACAGATTTTTATCACTTGGATATTTATCATGAGCTGTGAATTCCACTTGTAATGTGTGTTTTTGTGGACAGCACAATTCAATGAGTTCCAGATGTATTCCAGAAAACTGAGCAGGAAAATTTAGGGAGGTATGTTAGAGTGGGGAGTACTTGGCTATCACACTCAGTCAGCAAGACAAAAAAGATACCAGTACACTACTCAAAGGATGGACATGGAATTCTCCATACATCTTAGTGAATACTGATTTCCCTCTCAACACCTGAAGAGATAAGATAAAAATTAGCTCTATTTGTCACATGTACATTGACATATACTGCAAAATGCATTGTTTGCGTCAAATCAAATCACCAAGGATTGTGTTGGGCAACCCACATGAGTTGCCACACTGCTGGTGCCAACATAGCATGCCCACAACTCACTAAGCCTAACCTATATGTCTTTAGAATGGGGGAAGTGAACTGAAGAACCTGGGGGAAAACCATGCAGTCATGGGGAGAACATACAAACTCCTTACAGAGAGTAGCTGGAATGGTACCCCGATCTTACAGCTGGCTCAATAATAGTGTTAAACAATGCTACCGTGCCGCCCAAAGTACTCACCATTATTATTATTGTCATTTATTGGGAACTTGTTATGAACAAGGGAGTTCTAGATATACCGACTAACCTTGCATTGACAGCAAAGAAACAGACCAACTAGTCGAGGTTAATATTTCTGATCTATAGGAACATTCTCTCATCCTATCACTATAACCTTCATTTTCTTTCTTACTCAGATACACAGGCTATTCTTTGTCATAATCGGTCCTTGTAATAGTATATCAGTACTCTATACAGTATATTCATGACTGTCTTATACTTCTAGCCCCTAGTGGTGTCAAGAGCAGAGTAAAGAACAACTACAAGCAATCCCGTTACCTTCTGTTGTTGTTGGCTGTTCACCCACAGTGAGTGAATTTACAAAATGGTGTCAGGAATTGCTAGGAAAAATGGCAACAGTCATTGTCCCTGACCGTATTCTGGTTATCTTATTCCCGTCCCTCTCCCTCGAGTTTCAATCAAAACCTAACTGAATTTTCTTAAGTGTAGGATCAATCCCTGTAAACTAATTTGATATGTTGACAGATGTAACTGATTCATAGCAGGAATATGACAACAGTGTCTTTGTAGAATTGGGCAACTTAAACAAGAGTGTGAAATGGTGGGATGGAGGTGAGGGCAACCATTTTCCCACCCTCAGCTTCACTCCTCAAATCTAAAGGCATCTAAAGACTAAACAAGACTTTTAATATCAACCCCATAATAACATAAGTCATGGGAGCAGAATTAGGATGTTTGGCCCCTTAAATTTGATCCACCGTTCAATTACGGCTGACTTATTAACCATTTCAATCCCATTCTCCTGCCTTAGACCATAAGACATAGGGCACAGTCAGCCCATTGAGTCTGCTCTGCTATTACATCATGGCTGATTTATTTTCCATCTCAACTCCCTTCTCCCTGTACTCTTTAAAACCCTTACTAATCAAGAACCTATCAAATTCCACTTTAAATATACCCAGTGACTTGCCTTCCATGACTGTCCATGGCAATGAATTCCACAGATTCACCATTCTCTCACAAAATAAATTCCTTCTCTTCGCTGTTCTAAAATGACGTCTTTTAATTCTGAAGCTGTGCCTTCTGGTCCTGGACTCTCCCACTATTGGATGCATCCTCTCCACATCCACTCTGTCTATGCCCTTCAATATTTGGAATGTTTCAATGAGATCCTCACCTTATTCTTCTAACCTCTAAATGAATACAGTCCCAGAACCATCAAATGCTCTTCGTATGTTAAATACGTTAACCCTTTCATTCTGCAATCATTCTCATAAACCTCCTCTGGATTCTTTCCAATGCCAACACATTCCTTCTTAGATATTGGGCCCAAAATTGCTCACAGTGCTCCCGATGCAGATTGACCAACGCCTTATAAAGGGTCGACATTACATCCTTGCTTTTATATTCTAGTCCTCTCAAAATGAATGCTAACATCGCATTTGCCTTCTGATGATGTGTGTGAGCATCGCCCTTTTGGAAGCTCATTTTGATGCCCTAATCAGTTCGCCAGCACTGTAAATTAAGTAACTCAAATGACAAACTGACATATTCTGCATTCAGTTATTGTTTTTCCTTTTGTCTTACCACAGCGTACTTACATATGGGATGACCTGTCTGGAAGGGATGCAGACAAAGGCTTTTTCACTGTATCTCAGTACATGCAACAGTAATAAATCAACTGTAAATTGATAAGGGTGTAGTATTTTAAAATGTCAGTTTGTGAAATCGCATACTCACTTGATGATGAAACAAGGTACATGGTAAAATCTCTCCTTCCTTAAGGATTCCAGTAACACGTGGATGAGTTTAGAAGCCGGGTTTTCTAAAATGGGCAGCAAGGTCTGAAACACAGCAACGGTATTGATGCTTACATTTGCTCAGAGTGTCCTTGTGTTCTCTGCAACCTCCTTCAAAGATGTTATCCTGGCGGCTGCAGCTGTTGAGGAGGACGATACCAAGGTCTATATGGTGCAGGACAAATTCAGTGAGCTCACTCCTCTAGCCACAGCCTATGCCAAAGCCAGAGGAGCTGACAAGATGTCCTCTTGCATTAACTTCAGCCAGACACATAAATCTGGCATTAATTCCGCTGCATAGGCATATTTCTACACTCATGGACCACTGTATTAGGTATAGAAGGTACCTGATAAAGTGCCCCTATGTGTATGTTCATGGTCTTCTGTTGCTGTAGCCCTTCATCTTGAAGGTTCAACCTGTTGTGTGTTCAGAGATGCTCCTTTGCACACCACTGTTGTAACGTGTGGTTATTTGAGTTACTGCCGCTAAGTGAATGGTGTGAAAAAAAAAACAGCGAGCGGTGGTTCTGTGGGTGAAAATGAGAGAGGGCAGAGGAGAATGGCCATACTGGTTCAAGCTGACAGGATGGTGACAGTAACTCAAATGACCATGCATTACAACAGTGGTGTGCAGAAGAGCATCTCTGAATGCACAACATGTCAAACCTTGAAGTGGATGGGCTACAGAAGCAGAAGACCATGAACATACACACAGTGGCACTTTATTAGGTACAGGAGGTAACTAATGTATATTCAAAAGGTTTGGATACCAAGGGAATCAGAGGATATGGGGGTACAATGGGAAATTGGAGTTGAGGTAGTCATGGGATTTCTCTGCTATCTAATAAAGTGGTATTGAATGTATATTTATGGCTTCTAATTTTAATTCTCCTTACTAGAGGAAATGACTTTTTAAATCTACTTATCAAATCCTTTTACAAACTTAAAAACCTCTAGCTTTTCCTATTCAGAAGGTAAGTGTCCCGTCTGTTTAGCTTTTCCTGGAAGTTTGAGCTTTAAGTGTCTCCTATCACACTTATGCATCTTCTCAAATATTTCTACATCCTTCTGCATTAGGAAACTTGAGCCAAGTTTGATCCTATATGGTTCCTTAATTACCTGCTCTGAAGTGAAGGGAGTGGAAACAAAGACGCAGGACTTACCAGAGTTCCAGGCAGTGAGGTATAACTGGTCACACCCAGTACGTCGCTGAGAAAAGCAGTGTTGCAGTGTCTGGCAACCCAGATGTACAGAACCTGAGGAACACAGCAAAGTCCTGGTCACTTAATCACTGCAAGGTCCCAAAACACCATCACTTTCGATCACATGTTATATGACCATCCAGCGTGGCTGTCCATCCAACTCAGACATTGTTGGAACTCTTTAGAAACCTGAAGCTTCATCCTTTTGAAACTCTGAAGCTTCACTCTTTCAACACTGGGTGGTGTGAGTGGACAGGAAATGGAAGGACCAGATACCAGGGAAATCCACAGGATCATTAATTACATTTTGGATCCTTTTCACTACAGCTTTCTCAACAGCATTCTCGCCTCTGTGTCAGAAGGATGTTGTTCAAGTTCTGATTATGAAGCCCAGAGCAGATAATCCAGGGTGAAACCGATGAAGGGTCTCATAGTCTTCCAGAGGCAACATTAAGCCACGAATCTACTCTCAGATCCACGCTGGTATAGAAGCATCAAAGCTCAAGAACGGAAAAGCCTACGAAAAGTGGTGGGTACTGCCAAGTCCGTCACAGAAAAAGCACTCCCCACTATTGAGCACATCTACAAGGTGCGCCGACACAAGAAAGCAGCATCCATCAAACAGAGACTGGCAAGCAACCAATGTGCAAAGAAAGACAAACAGCAAATAAAAAAATAAACAAAAGAATAAAACTGACAGCATGAGTTGTAGAGATTTGAAAGTGAGTCCATAGGTTGTGGAATCAGTTCAGTGGTGAGGAGGGTGAAGTTATCCATACTGGTTCAGGAGCCTAATGTTTGATGGATAATAACAATCCCTGAACCTAGTGAAGTGTGACCTAAGGCTCTTGTACCTCATCTGATGCCAGCAGTGAGAAAAGAGTATTACCTGGATGTTGGGGGTCCTTGATGATGGATGTTGCTTTCTTGTGTCAGTGCTCCTTGAAGATGTGCTCACTAGTAGAGAGGGCTTTTCCTGTAATGAACTGGACTGTATCCAACATTTTATGTGGGCATTTTTATTCGTAGCATTAGTGTTGTTGTACACTAATCATATTTTCAATTACACTGTTCCTTTGACACTGAGCAAGAGCTTTAGAGGGTGGAGGCATTCAGTACTTGTAGTATAATGGATTTTGCCCTCAGTCACCCACCCCTCATTTACTCCCCAGATACTCTGAGACCAGGAGGCAGGGTGGGGTGGAATCCAATGAGAGAAGTCTATGTGCCCACTACCAGCAGGAAAGGGGAGGTTTATATTTCCAAAAACTCTGCCATGGACAGTCCCAAGCCCAGCTGCAAAAGGAGGAGGAGAAGGCATTCAGCTTCTAAGGAGGGGAGTAAAAAGTCGATGTTTTGGGCTGAACCCCTCCATTAGGACTCACACAAAATGCTGGAGGAACTTAGCAACTCAGTTAGCACCTATGAAGGAGAGTAGAAAATTCATGTTTTGGGCTTGATGCCCTTTCATCAACTGTATCCCATAAAAATCCAGAGCTACAGAAACACCAACAGAAGCTCCAAAGGCCTCATCAGTGGGAGAGGAAGAATCTTCAAAGATGAGCTACACCTAGGGACAATTTGAAAGACTGGCCCAGGACAGAGGACTTTGGTGAAATGCTGTCAGTGGCCTCTGCCCCAGCAGGGCTTAAGAAGAAGAAAAAAATACTTCAAACCTTTGATATATCTTAAGTTCATTGTCGGGGTATGAAAGCATTTTATCATCGCCACTTCAAACTGATCTCAGGATTGATATTCACTCTTAAGACACCTTCACTCTTCTAACAGGCAATTAGGCAAGTTGGTTTCTTCTCGTGTGCTTTATGCTTGAAGTTGTATTTTATTTAGGGATACTGCACAGTAACAGGCCCTTATAACCCAATGAGCCTGAGCGTCCCAATTTCACCCATGTGACCAATTAACCTAGTAATTAATGCATTTTTGGAATGTGGAATGTGGATCAGTAAATTTACTGATGATACAAAGATTGGAGGTGTAGTGGACAGTGAGGAAGGTTTTCAAAGCTTGCAGAGGGATCTGGACCAGCTGGAAAAGTGGGCTGAAAAATGGCAGATGGAGTTTAATACAGATAAGTGTGAGGTATTGCACTTTGGAAGGAAAAACCAAGGTAGAACATACAAGGTAAATGGTAGGGCACTGATGAGTGCAGCAGAACAGAGGGATCTGGGAATACAGATACAAAATTCCCTAAAAGTGGCGTCACAGGTAGATAGGGTCGTAAAGAGAGCCTCTATAAATCAAAGTATTGAGTATAAGAGTTGGAATGTTATGGTGAGGTTGTATAAGGCATTGGTGAGGCCAAATTTGGAGTATTGTGTGCAGTTTTGGTCACTGAATTACAGGAAGGATATTAATAAGGTTGAAAGAGTACAGAGAAGGTTTACAAGGATGTTGCCAGGACTTGAGAAACTGAGTTACAGAGAAAGGTTGAATAGGTTAGGACTTTATTCCCTGGAGCGTAGAAGAATGAGGGGAGACTTGATAGCGGTAAATAAAATTATGATGGGTATAGATAGAGTGAATGCAAGCAGGCTTTTTCCACTGAGTCTAGGGGAGGAAAAAACCAGAGGACATGGGTTAAGGGTGAAGGGGGAAAAGTTTAAAGGGAACATTGGGGGGGGGCTTCTTCACACAGAGAGTGGTGGGAGTGTGGAATGAGTTGCCAGATGAAGTGGTAAATGTGGGCTCACTTTTAACATTTAAGAAAAACTTACACAGGTACATGGATGAGAAGTGTATGGAGGGATATGGGCCGGGTGCAGGTCAGTGGGACTAGGTAGTAAAATGGTTTGGCACAGCCAAGAAGGGCCAAAAGGCCTGTTTCTGTGCTGTAATGTCCTATGGTTCTATGGAAGAAAACCAGAGCACCAGGAGGAAACCCATGGCAACATGGAGAGACCAAACAAACTCCTTGCAGTTGCTAGCAGAATTAAGCACAGGTTACTGATGTTGTAATAGCGTTACACATTTTGCCTTCTCATTGGAGTTTAAAGTTGGCCATGACACAAAATCCTTCTGGGGCATTTAAAGGTGGTAAATACACAGGTTCCCTTTCTTTACTCTTTCCATTTAGCATTTACACTTACATGACCACAGTCAATTAGGAAGGCTCCTTCCAGTGTAAGACTCTCTGCAGAGAGTGGCATCAGAGCTGGCCTCTTTATCGTTTTGGTGTCCATTTCCACCTGCTGGCAGAAAGAAAATAAAAATAGCATAACATCCTGTTTGCTCGAGAGGAGTTGCAATTTTGGTTAACAAAAATCTACCAATTAAAATACAAAACATATTAATTGATTCGGCGGGGAGATATCTAATTATACACTGTCAAATTTTTTCAGAACTATGGACCCTTATGAACATTTATGCACCAAATGAAAATGATGTAAAATTCATACAGGAGGTCTTTTTGAATTTGGCCAACGCACATGATAAAATATTAATAGGTGGAGATTTTAATTTTTGTCTAGATCCAGCTTTAGATAGATCAACAAAGGTTGTTACAAAATCAAAAGCAGTAAAATTAACTCTATCATTGATGAAAGACTTAAATCTGATTGATATATGGAGAAGAATTAATCCAAAAGAAAGAGATTATTCATTTTATTCAAATAGACATAAAACATACTCAAGGATAGACTTTTTCCTATTATCAACAAATATTCAAGATAGAGTGAAAAATGTGGAATATAAAGCAAGAATACTGTCAGATCATTCTCCTTTAATAATGACAATGATAATGACAGATAAAGAGGAATCAGTTTATAGGTGGAGATTTAATTCAATATTATTAAAACGTCAAGACTTTTGTGATTTTATGAAAAAACAGATTCAGTTCTTTTTAGATATAAATTCACATTCAGTTGATGATAAATTTATAGTGTGGGAAGCAATGAAGGCATACTTGAGAGGTCAGATAATAAGTTATACTTCTAAAATTAAGAAGGAATATATGATAGAAATAGATCAATTGGAAAAAGAGATTACGAAATTAGAAAAAGAATCCCAAAGAAATATGACAGAAGAAAAACGAAGACAACTCATTAACAAGAAGTTACAATATAATACGCTCCAAACATATCGAACGGAAAAAGCAATTATGAGAACTAAACAAAGATATTATGAACTAGGTGAAAGATCACATAAAGTTCTTGCATGGCAGCTAAAAACAGACCAGACTTCTAAAACAATAAATGCAATTCGAACAAGAGTAAATAAAATTACTTATAAACCTTTAGAAATTAATGAAGCTTTTAAGAATTTTTACTCTGAGTTGTACAAATCAGAATCACAAAATGACAATGTCAAGATAGAAAGGTTTCTATCACAAATAACTCTTCCAAAATTAAATACGGAAGAACAGAAGGGATTAGATATGCCTTTTACATTGAAAGAGGTCGAAGAAGCCCTAGGATCACTTCAAAGTAATAAATCTCCAGGAGAAGATGGTTTTCCGCCTGAATTCTATAAAAAGTTTAAAGATTTATTAATTCCTCCTCTTATGGAGTTAATACGCCAAGCGGAAAGAACGCATAAACTTCCAGAATCCTTTTCGACAGCCATTTTAATAGTATTGCCAAAAAAAGATAGAGATCCTTTAAAGCCATCATCATATAGACCGATTTCTTTATTAAATACTGATTATAAAATAATAGCAAAAATCTTATCTAATAGATTATCTAAATGCTTACCAAAATTAGTACATATGGATCAAACAGGATTTATTAAAAATAGACAATCAGCAGATAATGTAACTCGCTTATTTAGTATAATTCATTTAGCACAGAAGAGGGAGGAAATGAGCGTGGCAGTTGCTTTAGATGCAGAAAAAGCATTTGATAGATTGGAGTGGGATTTTTTATTTAAGGTATTGGAAAAATACGGATTAGGAGTATCCTTTATAAAATGGATTAAAACCTTAAATACTAATCCCAAAGCTAAAGTAGTGACAAATGGTCAAATTTCAACACCATTTCAGTTAACAAGGTCAACTAGGCAAGGTTGTCCATTATCACCTGCTTTATTTGTGTTGGCGATAGAGCCATTAGCTGAACTGATCAGAATGGACCCAGATATTAAGGGTTTTAGAGTTAACCAAGAAGAATACAAGATCAACTTATTTGCTGATGATGTTCTACTTTATCTAACAAACCCATTGCAATCGTTGCGTAAATTATCCTATAGATTAGAAGAATATGGGAAAGTATCAGGTTACAAAATAAACTGGGACAAAAGTGAAATTTTACCTCTTACTAAAGGAGACTATAATCAATGTCGATCAATAACCCAGTTTAGATGGCCGGCAAATGGTATAAAATATTTAGGTATAAGAGTCGATAATGATATAAAAAACATATACAAATTAAATTATTTACCACTATTGAAAAAAATTCAAGAAGATCTTGATAAATGGATGGTATTACCAATAACATTAGTAGGTAGAGTAAATACCATAAAAATGAATATATTCCCTAGATTACAATACTTATTTCAATCACTACCAATACAATTACCCCAGAAGTTTTTTCAAGAGCTGAATAAATATGTGAGGAAGTTTCTTTGGAAAGGTAAGATGTCAAGAATATCGTTGGAAAAATTGACATGGAAATTTGAGCTAGGAGGGTTACAACTTCCAAATTTTAAGAATTATTATAAAGCAAATCAACTTAGATTTATTGCATCCTTTTTTGAGAAAGACAAACCGGCGTGGATCAGAATAGAACTAGATAAAATAGGAGAAAACATACCAGAAGACTTTATATATAAATGGGAATCTAAATGGATACGGGAAAAGAAAGAATCTCCTATATTAAAACATTTGATTGATTTATGGAATAAGATAAATGTTGACGATGAGACAAAGAAATCCTTATTAGCAAAGAGATCTTTAATCCAAAATAGACTTATTCCTTTTACAATGGATAATCAACTTTTATATAATTGGTTTCAAAAAGGGATTAGATATATAGGAGATTGTTTTGAAGGAGGTATATTAATGTCATTTGATCAATTAAAGAATAAATATAAAGTATCAAACAACACTCTTTTTTGTTACTTTCAACTAAGGGCTTACTTAAGAGAAAAGCTAGGTCAAACAATGTTACTACCGAAACCCAATGAAATAGAAACTTTAATTCAAAAAGGAAAGATTAAAAAATTTATCTCTTGTATGTATAATTTGATTCAAAAACAGGCAATTAAACAAGGAGTCCATAAGTCAAGACAAAAATGGGAAAGTGATTTGAATATCAAAATTGAAGAAAAAAACTGGTCAAGACTATGTCTTGAGAGTATGACAAATACAATAAACGTTCGATTAAGATTAGTGCAATACAATTTTTTACATCAACTATATATTACACCACAAAAAATAAACAAATTAAACCCAAATCTATCTGATCAGTGTTTTCGATGTAACCAAGAAATTGGTACTTTTTTACATTCTACTTGGTCTTGCTCCAAAATTCAACCTTTTTGGACAAATTTAAGAGTTTTACTGGAACAAATCATTGGAATACAACTTCCACACAACCCAACATTACTTTTACTAGGTAATATTGAAGGGATAAAACCGATATCCAGATTGAATAAATATCAGAAAGAATTTATAAAAATTGCATTGGCAGTAGCCAAAAAAGCTATTGCAGTGACTTGGAAATCGGATACATATCTAAGTATAGATCGTTGGAAGAACGAAATTTATGGCTGTATTCCACTTGAAAAAATCACTTACAATTTAAGAGATAAATATGAAACATTTTTGAAAATTTGGCGCCCTTATTTACAAAAGACAGGATTAAATATATAGGTGCTCCGAAGATGAAATAATTGGTTACTTGGGGAAAGAAATAAATGCATACACCAAAGTTATTACGAACTCCGTGGAGCGTGTGGGGATCTTCCAATATCCAGGCATTCCTTTTTTTTTTCTCTTTCTTTTTTTTTAGGGATGTTAGGGGGGAGGGGTTAAGGGGAGGGGGGCTGGGTAACATTTTTTTTTCTCATACACTTTTATTTTGTAACTATTTGAAAACAATAAAAAAAGTTTAAAAAAAAAAAAAACATCCTGTTTGCTAATATCACTACCGCTGCCTTTTTCTCTCTCTCTTTGATTAAGCATGGACTGAATCTAGCAAGAAAAATTTACAATAAAGCCACAGTACTCACGTTGTCTGCAGTCTGCCTGTTGAGGTAATCATCAATCCGGTACAGATCTGGGTAAATCATTCGCAATACAAAACTCAACGGCTGCTCCATCAGCTGCAACATCCTGAAGACCCGCTCATCCAGGCTCATAGCATGACTTGTGTGGAAAGCAGGCTGGACAACAAATTATTACATATTGAACAATTTCTAGGAGAATAGCTGGGATACATATTTTTACATGGACACTTGGAAATCTGGTTATGTGATGTTGAATTCTCTATACTAAATAGTCTCCACCATGTTGAAGAGGAAACCCTCTTTCCACTGCCTCCTTTTCTAGCAATGTGAGGTGTCATGATTTCAATTTAGGAACCAATCCAAGGACAATCCAAGGTAATTCCTTAAAATTAACTTCTCCCATCCAAACTCAAGACGAACTAAAATTCTATTTTTTTTCTACAATCAAAACAATCACCAAATGTCATTAAGTTACTTTTGAAATTTCTCAGAGATTTTGTACAGTAATAGAAATTAAATTCAGTACAAATATATTACAGGAATGGAGTCAAGAGATCTACGGATACTCTCAGATCAAGTGCACAATTTGAAATGCAACTTACATGAAATGATGGAGGAACTCAGCAAATGAGGCAGCATCAATGGAGAGGAGTAAACAGTCTTCGCTTTGGATCGAGACCCTTTGTCAAGTCTTGATGAAGGGTCTGAGCCCAAAACATCGACTTTTTACTCCCCTCCACAGAAGTTGCCTGACTTACAGAGTTGCATCAGCATTTTTTGTGTGTTGCTCAAGATTTCCAGCATCTGCAAATCTCTTGTGTTTGAGATTTGAAAAGCAATTCTGCTGCATTAAAAACAGTTATCTTACCAATGCCAACATTGAAACTAAATCTCACTCTGTTTTCTAGTTGGTTTAAATTATCCAGTTTGTGTATTGATTTACAGCCAGTAGCTGCCTCAATCATCTCCCTGAGCAGCTTGTTTAACAAGTCTAACCAAATCAAAATCTAAAATAAATCTGATTTAAATCTAAGGATAGATTTGGTTTCAGAATCTCTATATTAATTTTATGGAGTTTTGTTCAAAATTGTAACAAGCCACAGAATGGAAACACCTGTTTATTCCTTTATTATAGACTAGAGGACATAATATGAATTGTGGAAGCAGGCTTCATGGGACATATTAATTGACCATTCCACCCCCGCCTTTTGACTTCAAACAACCGTGGCAAACCATCATCCAATTTAACTGCTGAATACATTCTTAGTTTTACTTATTTATCTATTTGTCTATTCATTCATTCGTCTATTTATTTATCTATCTATTAATTTGTTGTTTGTTTTTATTTGCACAGTTTATCTACTTTTGCACATTGGATGCTTTCTGTCTTTGCGTGCAGTTTTCCATTGATTCTACTGTATTTCTCTATTCTACTGTGAATGCCTGTAAGAAAATGAATGTCAAGGTAGTATAGGGTAACATATACATACTTCGATAATAAATTTACTTTAACTTTTTTTTTAAATGACGTCCTTCTATGCCTCTCACCTGCTTGAGTAGGGCCAGGACGTACAGCGGAAGCTGCAGCAGTGTGTGTGGGATAGGCAGTGTGTTCTGTTGTTGACTGCACAGTGAGGTACGATAAGCAACCAGAACATCAGTGAGAACTTTGATCAACTCGTCTCGAGTATGAGAGAGGGAGAACCTTACAGAACGATCCACAGCTGCAGGAAAACATGGAGAAAGATGTTGTAAAGATGATGAGGTGCAAAACAATTTCTTCTAGCCCTCAGACTCTCTGTAATCTCATTGACATGCACAGCTTTTATGGTTTTCTGCTGCTATAATAAAAGGTTTAATACTAAAATATCTCTTTACATCTCAGATTTAGGGGCAGCATGGTAAGGTAGTGATTAATGTAACACAATTACAGCACCAGCAACCCGGTTTAATTCTGCTTCTGTTGTGAGGAGTTTATATGTTCTCCCTGTGACCCTGTGGGTTTCTTCTAGCTGCCCTGGTTTCTACCCCATTCCAATGATGGATGGGTTAGTTGGTCACATGGGTATAATTGGGTGATGCAAGCTCATTGGGCCAGAATGGCCTGTTACCGTGCTGTATCTCCAAATAAAGAAATAAATAAAGCTTATAATAATATCCTTGAGGTTTTATTTACCTACGCTGAGCTATCTCAATAATTCCCCTCTCAGGGATCTTTGCACTTCAATTCCAGTAGCATGTTCAGCCCATGTTTTAAACACTCCAACTTTAACAGCTGTGCTTTCCATGGTAATGTTCAATGATTAGAACTTAAATACATGGACCATGAGTGATGTTGTGATGGGGGGGGGGGCATACAGGAGTGAGATAAATCAGCTGGTTGAATGGTGTTGCAACAACAACCTTGCACTCATCATCGCCAAGGTCAAGGTATTGATTCTCTACTCAGCAAGGGGAAGAAGGGAGAACACCACCCATCCTCATTGAGGGGTCAGTGGTGGAAAGGGCGAGCAGCTTCGAATTCCTGAGTATCAACATTTTAAAGAATCTATCCCAAGTCCAACACATTGATGCAACCATGACAAAGGCACACCAATGGCTGTATTTCGTTTGGAGCTTAAGGAAATTTGGAATGTCACAAAAGACAGCAAGATATGGAGGCTCAAGTGTACTGAACTGCAAGATGCTGCAGAGGTTTATAGAATTAACCAGTTCTATCACGAACACAACCTTCCCCACCATCTAAAACATCTTCAAGAGGCAGTGCCTGAAGAAGGCAGTACCCATCACTCAAGACCCTCAGCACCTGGGATAAGCCCTCTTTATGTTCCTACCATCAGGGAGGAGGTACAAGAGCCTGAAGACCCACACACAACAATTTAGGTATGATGTTTTCCCCTCTGCCATCAGATTTCTGAACATCTCATGGATGCTACTTCATTATTCCTTTCTTATTTTATTTTTGTGATGTATGGATTTTCATGTCTTTGCACTAGAAGGCTGCTGAACAACTGCAGATTTCTTGTCATAATTACTGATAATAAAGCTGATTGATGTTCTGGGCTGACCAGGATTCCCATCAAAGCTAGTCCAATTTGCCCGTGTTTGGCCCATATCCCTCTAAACCCTTCCTATCCATGTACCTGTCCAAGTGCCTTTCAAATATTGCTAAGGTATGTGCCTCAACCACTTCATTCCTATCTTCTGGGTGAAGAAGTTGCCCCTTGCGTTCCTATGGAATCTCTCCCCTCTCACCTTAAACATATGCTCATTAGTTCGATTCCCCAACCCTGGCCAAATGATCGTGCATATTTACCCTATCAACCCTCATAATTTTATACATCTCTGCTAAGATCTCCCCTCATTCTCCTGTACCCCATAATTAAGCACATTTAATTTGTTGTCTTACCCATCTTGGAAAGAAAGCCCACAATGACGCCTACATTGGCTCCTGCATAAACCTCCTTTAAGGAGCTAACCACCGGGAGGCAGTAGGTGTAGATTCGAACACGCCTTTCACCTACAAAACAAGGAAGTTCAAAGACAGATTGAAAATTGTCGTTCCACCCAACCTGGACCAAGAAACTATGAAAGAAGCTCGTGGTTGAGTGATGTTGGAATATGGGGAACTAGGGGTTGCTCTACCAAGAACAGTGAAGGTTAAGGTGAGATTTAATAAGCATATTCCAAATTACAAACATTGTAAGATTAGATTTGATAAAGTAAATAAGGAGAAACTGCTTTCAGTGTCAAAGGATTGGTAACCAAAGGACACAACTTCTGGAACACAGTATTTACAAACAAGAAGAGCAGAAACACAATGAGATTTTTTTAAAGCAGTGAACTGTCATCATGTGGAATGTGGTGTACAGCCAATTTCAATACTGACATTTGAAAGATAATTGAAAAGTAGGGAGGAACTCAGTGGGTCGGGCAGCATCCATGGAAGGAAATGAACAATCAATGTTTCAGGTCAAAACCCTTCATCAGGTCTTATCCCAGAAGGAAGATGAGAAATGGGGAAATATCTGCAGAAGTAATGGAGAAGGGGCAGAGGGATAGTAAATAGACACCTTTGTCAAAAGTATGATGGGATTAGGGGCCTCCTGCGTTATATAATTTTGTAATTCAAAGATTAACAATAGGTTGACAATTAGATTTTAAAGGAGCAGAATGGAATTCCAAAGGAGAAAAGAAAAAAAAGAGGTGTGACAGGATGTGGTTGGTGGGGAGATGATAGAATGGTGGGTCTGGGGTGGGAATTCCATTTAGTGATACGCAAGCTCAGCAACAGTGATTGGAAGCATGGAAAAATAGAAGAGGATAGAGTGAGAAAAAATTCTGTAGCAGTTGATAAACTCAGGGAGGGAGTATTTCAGAGGTCTGAGATCATGAGGCACACGGACACACGGATCAGGTTCTCTGATCTCCGTCCTTGCCCATTTTGGCCTATTAATTACTCCAGACCCAGCAATTGCTTCTTAGCTACTGCCTTCAACAAGGATAAATCCCATGATTGCCAACAGCATGCACATCTCATGAACAAATGTATATTGACTTTAGCTCCAGAGAAAGTTTAATGTTTCTGGTATCTTGTTCATTTTACTGCCCTATGTGAACCTGGGGAGCTTGACATTGGCACCATATTATTAATAGTTATATCCCTTTAATACACGGAAAAGCATCTCTCTTATTATATATGGTCTTTGAGCAGCTCTGAAATACAGATTTAAATTGTGAATGGCTCAGAAAGGGTTACAATCATATTCACATAAGCAAAGGCCAAAAAGCTCCCTTGAGCAATGCTGAATTCCCAACTCACTGGTTTGAAAGGATTTGGACAAAGTTTGGCAAGCACTAAGAAAATTCCATTTTACCTTGGCAGGAAGTGTAGAGAAGAGAGGACTGGAAGATCACGTGAGAACTCTCAGCTGTAGCACCATCTATCATCATTTGAAAGGCAAACTCTGCCTGAGGATGGACACAGGGCAGGTACACCTTCTGCATTGACTGCAGGAAAGAGTTTCCATAGAGAGTGTCCACAATGAGACCTAAAGAGAGAGATGTGAAATGACAATTATCTCAACAAAGACAAGTATCATAGAGCAGTCTTAATACATCAAAACATTCCAAAGTGTCTTAGAGGGTGTCTCAGATTTGCCACGTCACCTTGGAGATATCAGAACAGTTCTCCAAAGACTTAGTCATTGAATTTGACTTCAGGAGCAGGTTAAAGGAGGAAGGAAAGGTAGAGACAAAGAGCAGTTTAGCAAGAAAATTCCAGAATTTTTAATCCTTGGCATTGAAGGCAAAGCTGACAGTAGAAATAACCAGAATTGGAATTGGTTTACAGAGACCTTGAAAGACCTTGGTTGATTTCTTAGGGGGGTGTGGTGAGGGTAAGGAAAGGTATGAAGGAGACGTTTGTGTATTGTATGTAATCTTCTGGTAAGCATCAGGCTCACTCAGCTTGCTTCCGTCTAGGGGGAGCAGTCTTTGGCCCCGCCAAACTGGGTAATCAGCTTGTGTAGATGCTGTGTGATGTCCCCACCAAGCCCAGTAACGGACAGTACACCATATGCGATTAAATGATTACACTTTATAGATCCTACTGGAACTATGTACTTAATAGAGATACAATATAAAAGGAAAAGTAAAAGGCGCCAAACTTATCAAAGTCCAAACCACTTCGTGCACAACCATTGGAGCTCAATTAACGGAGTCTTCTGCCCACCATTCGATCCCCTCAGACCTCCTTGACTTGTAGCTCAGGACCACCCGAAGTGATCAACCAAGCACCCCCGGCACGTCTGTCTTCGTCTCCTCTCCTCGCCGAAAACCCTGGTCTCAGACCCCCGTTCGGGGTCCATTTCGTCACCCAGCTTACAGCATCATGTCCTCTCTCTCTCACCCCCTTGCGGTAACTCCTTTCAAAAGCTCCAAAGCAACTCTAGCTTAACAGACCCACAAGAAGAATAACCTCTATTCCAATTGGTTAACAAATAAATACAATTCTCGTTATCAGTAAAAATAACCCAAACAAGCTTCGAGAGAAAGCACTCTCTCACCAGTTATCATAACAAAGAAGCATTTTCACTTTTAACAAGACAAAGAAGCCATTTTGATTAACACACGCAGTAACATAAAGAAAGAAGAAACCCCCTTACACATAAAACTGCAGTATTGTCTAACTTAGAATTAATATAGTTCAGCTAACTCAGGGGTTGTAGGGAATGGGACTTGAAAAGAGGGGGGACAGGAGTAGTATATTTTTGGATGATAGTCATAGAAAAATACAGCATAGAAACTAATTCACCACATCCACACTGACCAGTGGACATCAATCCACATTAATCCCATCTTCCAGCACTTGGCCCATAGCCTTTTATGTTGAGGTCATTTCAGTGTTCATCTAAACACTTCTTCAATGCTGTTAGCAACTCTGCTTCCACTTCTCTCGGGCAGGTACTTACCAGTCTCGTGGTGAAAAATGTCCCTTCAGATCTCTTCTAAATCTCTTAACCTGTTACCCTAAAGCTATATCCTCTAGTTCTATTTTCTTCCGATAAGCAGGAAAGGATCCTGCAATGTATTCTCTACCCCTTTTCATTTTGTATACCCAAACCACGCCCATTTTCAACCTCCTCTAAACCAGGGTCAACAGATCCAGTCTATGTTCAGAGCTGAACTGTTATTTCCCAGACAACATCCTGGCTAATCTCCTCTGCACCCTCTCCAGGAATTTATGTAGTTCTCTAGAGGGAGATTGGATCTATTTTATAAAGTTGGAGCATAACCCTCCCTCTTCTCTTAAATTCAATGCCATAACTAGTGAAGGCTGGTATCCCTTGTGCTTTCTTAATCACATTATCTACCTCCCTGGCCACGTTCAACAACCCTTAGATGTATACTCCAAGGTCCCTCTGATTCTCAATATTCCCAATGCCCATAGCATTCATGGTGCATGCCTTAGCCTCCTTAGTATTCCCAAACTGAATCAACTCACAGGATTAAACTCCATCTGCCTTTCTCAGCCCATTTCACTATCAATATAACCTTTCAACAACTTCACCAATGTGCCATCTGCAAACTGCATCTGCATCAAAATAATTCATATACAATACAAATAGAAAGGGTTTCTGCGTCTATCCCTGTGGAACACCACAACTCACAATCACAAAAAAAAACTTCCACCATCATACCTTGTCCAGTGCCCCACAGACTATACACTTTTAGATTGATCTCCCACATGGATCTTGTCAAAGACCTTACTGAAGTTCAAAGATCAAAGTAAAATTTATTATCAGAGTACATACATGTCATCACATAAAACCCTGAGATTCTTTTTCTGTGGGCATACTTAGCAAATCTATAGAATGGTAACTGTAAACAGGATCAATGGACAACAGACTGTGCAAATGTAAATATAAATAAATAGCAATAAATAACGAGTATGAAATAACAAGATAAGAGTCCTTCAGTTGAGAGAACACCAGAAGTAGAATGAGTGTAGTTAGCCCCTTTAGTTCAAGAGCCTGATGGTTGAGGGGTAGTAACTGTTTTTGAACCTGGTGGTGCAAGTCTTGAGGTTCCTGTACCTTCAACCTGATGGCAGCAGCAAGAAAAGAGCATGGCCTGGACGGTGAGGATCTTTGAGGATGGATGCTGCTTTTCTACGGCAACATTTCAAGCCGATGTGCTCAATGGTTGGGAAGGTTTTACCAGGGATGTACTGGGCAGAATCTACTACCTTTAGTAGGATTTTCCACTTGAAGGCATTGGTGTTCCCATACCAGGCTGTAATGCAGCCAGTCAGCACACTTTCCACCACACATCTATAGAAGTTTGCCAAGGGTTTTTGATGACATGCTGAATCTCCGCAGACTCCTGAGGAAGGAGAGCTGCTGTCGTGCTTTCTTTGCAATTATATTTATATGATATATAAACTACATCGACCGCACTGCCCTCTTCAACACACTTTGCCAAAAAGTTTAATCAGGTTGGTCAGTCTGGATCTGCTTCTGACAAATTTATATGGCTAACTGATTATTCCCTGGTTTTCTATGTGATCATAATGATGTCCTTCCAATATAGTGGATAGAATGAAGAAAGATAGATGAAGAACACTTCTGGTGTTCTCTCAACTGAAGGACTCTATCTTGTTATTTCATACTTGTTATTTATTTATATTTACATTTGCACAGTTTGTTGTCCATTGATCCTGTTTACAGTTACCGTTCTATAGATTTGCTAAGTATGCCCGCAGAAAAAGAATCTCAGGGTTTTATGTGATGACGTGTATGTACTTTGATAACTGAGTCTACAGATAAAAAAAGGTGCGAAGAGAGAGTCAGGCCAATATCATGGAGGTGAAAATAAGGCGAATTAATAATGGATATAAGGTATGTAACTCATTATGGAGTCAAATATGATATTAGTTGTAAGCAGTCTGTGTCATTTTAGGTTCCCGTGTAGATTGGGAGCATTTGTTATCTTTGACACCTAGCTTCTATTTGGAGGACATTTCTGCTAATTCAATTTTGGATGTCAGACAAGCAATAAAAATTCATTTAACAACGTTAACTTCATTTGTCACATGTACATCAAAACATATCATGGAATGCGTCATTTGCATCAAATCAGTTCAGCGCGGATTGCGCTGGACAGTCCGCAAGTGTTGCCATGCTTCTGGTGTCAACATAGCATGCCCTCAATTCACTCACCCCGACCGTCCAGTTTTGGAATGTGGGAGGAAAACTGAAGCACCCAGAGAAAACCCATATGGTCACATTGGGACTCAAAGTGCTGCAAAGCATTGCTCTAACCACTAGCTAATGAGGTAGTGCAGAGTAGGTGAGAAATAAGAGATTCAAAGGTAGATGCTTAAGGACACCAGAGGAATGTCATGAACAAAGAGGCGTCCTGCAGCTGATCCTCAGTATGTAACTTGATAGATGAGAAAGGAACCAGGCAGACATCAACAGCAGTTGAAAATGATAGAGGATAAAGGAGGGTGGTTGAACCCATTTTTTGAAAGGGGAGAAAACAAAATAATGAGAATCATATAGTTTTGTTTAAAATTCAAAGTTCAAAGCAAATTTATTATCAAAGTGCATATATGTTACCATCTACCATACATTGTGTGTTTGTGTGTGTGTATTTTTTTAAACAAATATATATATAAACAAATAAATTGTAGAATCCTTGAAAGTGAGTCCAAAGATTGTGGAATCATTGCTGAGGTAAGTGAAGTAATCCACATTGGCTCAGGAGCCTGATGGTTGAAGTGTGATGACTGTTCTTGAACCTAGTGGTCTGGGACCTAAAGTTCCTTTATCTCTTTCTCGATGGTAGCAAAGATGGATACGGCTTTCTTCTGGCAGCACTCCTATAGGAATGTTTGGTCTTTTTAATTGTTTTGTGAGGGGAACCATTTCAACAATCAGAATTCAATGTATAGATTGGCCCCCTTTTAACAAGACAATGAGAAAATCTTACTTAGCATCAATAAATTGTATCTCTACTATTTATGCACCCACAGGGAAGGCAATCCAAGAAGAAAGAATAAGCATCATTAAGAAGCTTAAATAATGAACTCATCGCCCCCATACAATAGACTGTTACTGCATTTTAATACTGACTGCTTTCTGCTGTAAAACATCTAGATCAAACTCATCTATTCAGTTTGAGCAAGCTCAGGGACACTCATCCACTCACCTCGTGTACATCGAATCTTCAGTGTTCCCGCGTAGCCAAAGGAGCGGGTCAAGTAGCACTGGAATTCTTTGTCAAGTTTTTCTACCATGGCGGGACTGTGGATATGATGGAATGCTGGATAATAATATACATTGCCACATGTGTACCTGGAAAGGCAAGCTGTAAAACAAAATTACCTGTGCAGCAAGGATGTTTAATCTTCGGACAGAATTTAACAATCACCTGTACAACCTCTTTTGTTTAACTTAACTCTCCTCCCATGTCAGTCTACCCGCTACATTCACATTTATCCATTTAAATGGACTATACAAAATTTCTACAGAATAGATCAGTTGATCTTTTGGCAGGAATTTAGTGGATTGGAGAGATTTGTTTCTATGCTGTTTTGCTTTGTGATTTTACGACTCTCTGACGAGCTTGCCACACACACTATCAGGTAATTACTTCTTCCTGTCTCACAGCGACAACCAACTTGCCAAATAGAAATGGCTCAAGTCCATAGAATCCTCTCATCAAATGGTATTGTTAACCACCTCTATCATTTCTGAAGCAGTTCAAGACTACTTTCTTCAAATCCTCAACACAAGAGATTTTTCAGACAATAGAAATCTTGAGCAATGCACACAAAATGCTGGTGGAACTCAGCAAATCAGACAACATCTATAGAGAGGAATAAACAGCTCAGGTTTTGGGCTGAGACCTTTCATCAGGACTTTCTTCATACCTTCCTTTGACCACCTACTTAAGTCATCTACAACTAATCCTCAGGGTCTACTTGCTGGTTAAATGTCAGAATGTTGTCTATGTTAACAATGCTCCTTAAAGGCCAGTTACCATTAAGTGAAAGGCCATACTGCTGACAAGAGTCTAATGCTGATCTGGAAGCAGCAAAAAGAAATTGATAGCTCCTATCAGACTATAAGACATAGGTGCAGCATTATGCCATTCAGCCCATCAAGTCTGCCTTGTCATGTGATCATGGCTGATTTATTTTCCCTCTCAATTCCATTCTCCTATCTTTACCCCATGACCTTTGATGCCCTTCCTAATCTCCACTTTAAATATACCCAATGACTTTGCCCCTATAGCCATCTGTTGCAATGAATTCACCATCCTTGAGCTGAAGAAATTCCTCTTCATCTCTGTTTTAAAGGGATGTCCTTTGATTTTGAGGGTGTGACCTCTGACCCTGCACTCTCCCACTAATTGAAATATGCTCTCCATGTCCACTCTCTCTCGGCCTTTCAATATTTAGTACATTTCAATATGATCCCCCCATTCTTTTAAACTCTAGTGAGTACATTCCAGAGCCATTAAATGGGGCTCACATATGAACCCTTTCATTCCCTGCATCATTGTCCTAAACTTCAGAAAAGATTGAACAGGCTCTTTGCTCTAGAAGAAAAGTAGAGGGCTTTACAATTAATGAACAAGTTTGAATGATATACACACAGCTAAACACACATGGGTTAGTGAGGAGTGGGTGGGAGGTCAGACTAGGAGGTATCTGAAAGCAATACCAAGAAAAATAAATGACAGAGAAATGAATAGAAGGATCTCATAATGGGGTGAGATGGAAAAAGATTTTGAGATCTTGTATGGCTGTATAGCAAATACAATAGAAACTGTTCAGACACATGTATTCTAAACTTGATTTATTTATGTCTAATGTATAACCATTCCTGCAAACTGCTCAGTGAAAAGCAAGGAAGGCAGTACACATGGATTTCACATCGTTTTACTATATTGTTAGGATTGTAAGCAGTTTTTGGCCCCTTATCTAAGAAAGGATGCACTGGCATTCGAGAGGATGCAGAGGTTGTTCACAAGAATGATTTGGGGAATGAAAAGGTTAATATACGAGGAGCACTTGATGGCTCTGAGCCTGTGCTCATTGGAGTTTAGAAGAATGAGGGGCATCTCATTGAAACTTATCAAATATTGAAAGACCTAGTTAGAGTGGACATGGAGGGGATATTTCCTTTAGTAAGGGAGTCTAGGACCAGAAGGCACAGCCTCAAAATACAGGCACATCCCTTCATAACAGAGATGAGGAGGAATTTCTTTAGCCAGTGGGTGGGGAATCTGTAGTACTCACTGCCACAAACGGCTGTGGAGGCCAAGTCACTGGATATATTTAAAGTGGAGGTTAATAGGTTCTTAATTAGTAAGGGGGTCGAAGATTATGGGAAGAAGGCAGGAGAATGGGATTGAGAAGGATAATACATCAACCATGATGGAATGGTGGAGCAGACTCGATAGTCCGAATAGCTCAATTCTGCTCCAATGTCTTATGGTCTTATAGGATTGGATGTTTTGACAGAAGGCAGCATTTTTAGAATAAGCATTCAGTGGAACCTTGTCTCCAGAGGATTGCAATTACTTTGCTTGTCTTCTTTGCAAATACTTTGAATGAGTCTGATTTTGATTCATTGTTAGTTCAACACCATTACAGCTCAGGGTGTTCCAGAGGTCAGAGTCCAGCACAGTCTGTAAGGAGTCTGTACGTTTTCCTTGTGAATTGCATGGGTTTCATCATCCCACAGTCCAAAGGCGTACAAGTTAGTAGATTAGTTGGTCATTGTAAATTGCCCTGTAATTAGGTTAATGTTAAAAAGGTGGGTTGCTGTGTGGTATGGCTTGTTAGGCCAGAAGGGCCTGATAGTGCTCTATCTCTAAATAAAAATTAATCTTTTTTTTTGTATCAAAAAGATCGGAACTTACATTCTGAATAAGCGCTGACCAACATTATTTTATTATTTGGTAGTATCTTACAGATCTGATTGGGAGCTTGCTCAGGAATACCCAGACCACTCTGTTGCATTGGATGGCAGGTTTATTAGGGGAAATAATCTTATAAAACAGGTGGATTATGTGAAGATTGCTATCACCTTGCTGATTCCATGATCACAATTTAAAAGTATTTACAGAAACTTCTCTGTAACCAAATCAAATTCAAGCAATCAAAAAACTGCCTCAATGTAAGAAGCTTCAGATCATGGTACCAACACTAAGTAACTCCTGGAAAGGAATCTTGGAATCACAGCAAAGGTGGAAACTAATACCTATTCAAGAACAATTAAAGTGCGAAGTTGACCTCAGGACCAAAGCCTGGAGAGTCTGAAATGCTTTCATAAAATGCCTGCGAGATGTAGGTCCTTGCTATACAAAGAACAGATTGCTGTCATCCAACTCAAACTATTAAACATATTATAAATACAAGCCCCAAACTTTCAGTCTTGGGGGTGTCAACAATCTCAATACGATAATACACAGTACCAGCAAGTACTGTAGGTCTCAGAGCCCAGTCTACAACTAATTTTCATTCTCATCTCTGAACAAGAAGATTGGATATTCAAGAGATACGAATTAAACCAGAGAAAAATTTACATCCTTTCTGAGGCTGCACTGCTAATGCTGCTTGCTGAAAACTGGCTGCTATCTCTCCTATATTATAGCTGTGCCCTTCATTGGCAGTAAACCAGACATCCCGAAATCTGAAGGTTTCTATAGAAATGCAAATTTGTCTTAGTAGAAAAGGATCCAGTACTTTGACACTCCTTAGCACAGAGTGCAGTGTTGATCTGGTACACTTCCCAATAGGGACTTCTTAAGAGAGACAAATGTTATTCCTTTGTTCAAGAAAGGGAGTAGGAATAACCCTCAATCTTACTTCAGTGGCGGGCAAATTATTGGAACAGCTTCTTAGACACAGTATTTACAGGCATCTGGAGAAGCATAGTCTGATTAGGAAGAGCCAGCATGGCTTTGCAAGGGGCCGGTTATGCTTCACGAGCCTGATTCAATTCTTTGAGGATGTGACAAAGCACACTGATGAAGGTAAGGCACTGGATGTGGTGAATGGGGATTTTAGTAAGGTTCCCCTGGTCAGCTCATCCAGGAAGTCAGGAGGAACGGGATCTAGGGAAACTTGACTGTGTGGATTCAGAAATGACTTGTCCATAGAAGGCAGTGTGTGGTTGTAGACGGGGCGTATTCTTCCCGGCGGTCAGTGACCAGTGATGATCTGCAGGGATCTGTTCTGGGACCCCTGCTCTTTGTAATTTTTATAAATGACATGGGCGAGTAAGTGGAAGGATGGGTAAGTAAGTTTCCAGGCGACACAAAGATTGGTGGAGTTGCGTGGATTGTGTTCAAGGCTGTTGCAAATTACAAGGGGACATTGACAGGATGCAGAATCGAGCTGAGAAGAAGCAGATGGAATTCAAACCAGAAAAGTGTGGTGATTCACTTTGGAAGGTCAAATATGAAGGTAGACTACAGGGTTAATGACATGTTTCTTAGCAGTGTGGAGAATCAGAGGGATCTTGGAGTCCACATCCTCAGATCCTCAGTTTTCCATGCAAGTGGGGAGGATAGTTAAGAAGGTGTATTGTGAGTTGCCCTTCATTAGTCGGGGGATTCAGCCGCAAGGTAATGATGCAGATTTTGTTAAGGCAGTACTAAAGGGGATGTTTCAACTCTTGGAGAATTGAGCTCAAGAGCCACAAGGTAATGCTGCAGCTCTACAACACCCTGGTTAGACCACCCTTGGAATATTGTGTTCACTTCTGGTCATCTCATTATTGGAAAGATGTAGAAGTTTTAGAGAAGGTGCAGAGATGATTTACCAGACTGCTACCTGGACTAGAAGCATTAGTTATGAAGACATGTTGAGTGGGCTAGGACTTTTCTCTTTAGAGTGGAGGAGGATGAGAGGTGAATTCATACAGGTGTACAAAATGATAAGAGACATAGATTGAGTGGATAGCCAGAGACATTTTCCTTGGGCGGAAATGGCTAATACAAGGGGGCAAAATTTTAAGGTGATTGGAGGAAAATATAGGGGGAGGAGAGATATGAGAGTTAAGTTTTTAACAGAGCATGTTGAATGTTTGGAACAGCATGCCAGGCAGATACATTAGGGGCAGTTAAAAAAAACTCTTAGACTGCACATAGATGACAGAAAAATGAGGAGGAAGGGTTAGACTGACTTTGGATTAGGTTGAAACATCAGCACAACATCATGGGCTAAAGGGCATATACTATGTTATAGTTTTCTGTGTTCTATGTTCTAAGAGTAACAGCTTATGTTGATACAGTGCCCTAATGTAGGAGTCATGGGCTGCTATCTGAAGGAAACAAATGGTAAATTATATTTTCTATAATCTTACAGATCAGAAGAACATCTAGCCATTGTATCTATGTCAATTCGAACTTAATGTTGTTATCTGATTTTACTATGTGAAAGGAGAGATGTAGGCTTAGTAGAAACTTAGAAAAGAGAACTTTATGTATATGAAATGTGCTTGGAAGGGCAACAGGGAGTAACACTGTTTTGATTATTATTGAAAAAGTGGTGGGTCAAATGGCTTCATTTGCTGTTAAATTCTTTGGGCTAGAGTTTCATTTCTGGTCACGTGTTGTATGCACCTTGTACAACATTCATGTGCTATATTTAGTGTATTTGATTTTCTCCCCTTATGATTCTGTATCCCAGGGCAATAACTGATTTTGCCATTAGTCCAAACACTCACCTATAGAGGCAAGGTCGGCATACTGCTGGCTTAACAAGAATAGGTCCACACCAGTCTGCTGTCCACAGAACTCAATTGCAAGCACCTTGTAGAAGTTGATAGCTGGCCCCAAGTGCTTTACTCCCTAAGGGAGAGGGAGGTAGAAAGAAGTGATTATTACATTTAAATATTCTGAATTTAGAACTTCATGCATGTCTTTTCAAAAAAAGTTCATACAATGAAGGATTGGGAGAGGATGCATTTGCAAACCAGAAGCAACAAAGTTAGAAAGTCCATTGTCCTTATGAAAACATCACTGATTCAAAGTTCAAATCAAAATAAATTTATTATTAACATGCATATATGTCACCATTTTGCAAGTATTTACAGGAAAATAAAGAAAAACAATAGACCTTATGAAAATCTATGCATAAATAAAGTCAAACTACCAATGTACAAAATGTTTGGTGAGAAGGCAGGTATATGGGGTTGAGTGGGATCCAGGATCAGCCATGATGGGATGGTGGAACAGACTCAGTGGGTTGAATGGCCTAATTCTGCTCCCATGCCTTATGGTCTAAGACAGATAGTGCAAATTAAAAAATACTGAGAGATGAGTTGTACATTCTTTGAAAGTGTCCGACTCAACTTATACAAATTACCAGAAGTAGCAATAGAAATTGCCAAGACCAAGAAAAAAAGCAAAAACAAAAATATTGGGTTCACCCTTAGAAGGATAAAATTGTAAAGCAAAGCACTTATCTTGAAATTGTCTGGGATGTTAGTGAGACCACAAAAACAAGTGCCATTTCTTGTCCTATTATGAATAAAGAGCAGTAAAAAAAAATTTCAATTATCCCTCTCCCTCCACAGACTCTGAGTTCCTCCAGCAATTTATTTTTCACTCTAGATTCCAGTATCTGCAATCTCGTGTCCAACTAACAAAGAGGAGAAAGAGCAATGAAAAAAAGGATCAGAAAGAGATTATATAAGGATGACAACAGAACAAAGTAGTTGTAGGAGAAATTATACAAAGTGGAGTTCTTTTCTCAGGGGAGGCTGGACAAAGATAAGCTGGAGTCCTTTAAAGTTTCAAAAGATTTTGATAAGGCAGAACTAAAAGGGGTGTTTCAACTGATGGTGGTCCAATATTTAGATCATGGACGAAGAAAAGTTACTATCATGTACAAAACAGAATCTGGAAGAAATTTTGTAACCCAGAACTTCAAATGAAATAAAGAGTAGGCAAGGTGTGTGGCATAGAAGTACCTAAAGAGAAACTGGATAAGAAGGAGAAAGGAAGAGACTGGTAGAAATAAAGGAGCACAAATTAGTTCACTCAAATGGTGTGATACATGTAACCAATGAGATGGGAATCTGTGACTAATAAGACTACCCACTAAGATCATAATGGGCTAGTATGGCAATTGGAACATACAGCAACACACAAAGCTGCAGAAAGTGTGGACTCAGCTCAATACATCACAGGCACACCCCTCCCTGAAATTGGTATCTACATGAGGCACTGCCTCTAGAAAGCAACATCTGTCAAAGATCACCACCATCCAGGCCAATACCATTTGATCACAGCTGTGGGCAGGAGGTAGTCCCACACCACCAGGTTTAAGAAAAACCTGGTCCTTCAATCTTTCTGCTCTCAAACCAACTTGCACAACTCTAATCACTACCTCACTTTGACAACTTTGCACTACAATGGCCTTTGTTTGTTTCACTCCAATTGTTGTAACAATGGTGTATAAAATATACTAATTTATGCTTTTGTTGTGAATGGTGCATTTCTGTGGCTCAGTGCCTATGACACTGCTGTAAGTCAGTTTTTCAGTGCATTTACTTGTACTTGTGCATGTGACAGAAAACTCGACTTTGACTTGGAAGAGAAATCTCAGCCTACCAGAGTACAATCGCCAGGATCTTCCCGGGGTTGTAAGGACCCACAGCCTGTGTTAGGTAACTGGGTCAGAAAAGCAGACACATGTCCACCACAATGAGTCAGGACTTTCTGAGCGGCCTGTAGAGCTGGTCCAAAAGCACATCCTTTCTTCTGAGTGTCTCTGAACATACCTGGCAAATCCTCAAGTAGGGAAATGATGAGCTGTGGCACAGAAATATTAAGTTAGAGGAACATTATAAAAGTCACAGCAACATTCAAATATGCAGTTGCCCAAGAAACAAGTCACATGGAACTTTGCCCAACATAATAATCTCACTTTTTTAATATACAGTACAGTATTTCTGTTTCTGCACATTTTTGAATAATCTGTTCAATATACGTAATTGACTTATTTGTTTATTTTTTTCTCTCTCTCTTTCTGCTAGATTATGTATTGCATTGAACTGCTGCTGCAAAGTTAACAAATTTCACATCGCATGCCAGTGATAATAAACCTGATTCTGATCCTGAGGTTTTTAAATCACTGATATATCTAACCATATATTTATAGAACTGGCTTTTAGGACACTCATTAGACTCTAGTACAAGCATTTGAAACCAAGAGGGAGAGAAATATACTTTATTAGGGTTAGGGTTAGGTACCTTCTGCTCCTAATAAAGTGGCTACTGAGTGTATGTTCTTGGTCATCTGCTGCTGTAGCCCATCCACTTCAAGGTTTGACATGTTGTGCATTCAGAGATGGTCTTCAGCATTCCACATTTGTAATGCATGGTTAATTGAGTTACTGTCACCTTCCTGTCATCTTGAACCAGTCTGGCCATTTGCCTCTGACTTCTCTTATTAACAAAATATTTTCACCCACAGAACTGTTGCTCACTGGATTTTATTTTTGTTTTTGCACCATTCTCTGTAAACTCTTGTGCGTGAAATTTCCAGAAGATCAGAAGTTTCTGAGATGCTCAAACCTCCCCATCTGGCACCAACAATTATTCCACGGTCAAAGTCACTTAGATGACATTTCTGCTCCATTCTGACATTTGCTTGTATGCCTTTATGCATTGAGTAGCCGCCATAGATTCATTAGTGAGCAGGTATACCTAATTAAGTGGCCACTGAGTGTATATCTCAATGACTTTAATTAATGAATATTCTAATGGGAGTCATTATACACTTTGCTCATGAGACTTGCACTAATGACACATACAAACTGACAATTCACTGGAGAATTGTTTATCATCCCTTCACAGTATTCTTGTACAAGAAAGAAAGAGTTTTTAAAGTGCTCTAGTGTGGAATATGTTACTATGATTAATGAAGAATCACAATTGCTTTTCAATTATCAGGGAACAGATCTGACCTGAGGATGGGTCTGATCCTACTTATCCATTAATAGAGTTACTGGAGATAGACAACAAACACTCCCAACCACAAATAAACAATAACTGAGACAGTTTAAAAAACTAAAGATCCAGTTGATATCATGATGTGCACATTGACTAATTTCACACTTGTGACAGCTTATTGATTGTAGGACTGTTTTCACCACAAGTAGCTAACACAAGTTGCATGTCTAACAAGTCAGCACATCACCAAGGTAGGGATCTCTTCAACCCATATGCAAGTAGTCCTTAGTGAGACATCCACAAAGCTTTGGCTGCTTAGCATCTGTTTGACAGCCTGGACAACCTCAGGCTTTAACGTCAACAGCTGTCAAAACTTGTCAGTGGGATTGACATTTGGAGGCCTCACACTACACAGGGTTCACTAAGCACATCAGAGCTGCTCTTCCTGAGGAGGTTCACATGCTGATGGCCTACTAAACACACTCTAGATGAGTATATGTTTAGCAGGTAGCCAACCCCCAGCACAGGCAGTGATCCTATCTGAAGAAGTTCTGAGCTAACAAACCAAATTCCAAGCATCCATTTTGATTTCATACACATCCTGTCATAGAGCTATACAGCACAGGAAATAACCCTTCAGCCCAACTCAACCATGCTGGCATAGCGAATCCTCATTTTGGAATGCTCCAAACTAAGGGCTGAGCTGCACAGGGTTATGAAGCTACCTTCAGATTCAGCTCTCCTAATCTAGTTGTTTATGGCTATGCATTTGAAGACCTGTATCAATCCAGCCAGATTATTGTTAGCTCTATCACAAGATAGAATTGATTCTTTGTAATGTCCACCTTTTAAAGGAAAACTTCATTTAATATTACCACGTGAATCAAAGTATTTGGTTACATGGCTCCATTTTTAAGCATAGCAATAAAAAGCAAGGTTCAGAAAGTACTGTGTAATTTATGCATAGCAGTCCTCTGTGAACTTTGGCGAATAAGGGAGAAAGTGTTCAGTATATTATTTTACAACATAGGACAGTACGGCACAGGAACAGGCCCTTCAACCCATACGTTTTGCCAGACTGATTAAACTAGCAATTAAATGTTGGCTGGCAGCATATCGGTTCATGTAATTGCTTAACGTGTCAGCTGTAAGATCAGGATTCAGTACCCACTACTGTCTGTAAGGAGTTTGTATGTTTTCCCCATGACCTCATGGGTTTTCTCCAGGTGCTCTGGTTTCCTCCCACATTCCAAAGACTTAGGGTTAGGGTTAGTGAGTTGTGGACATGCTATGCTGGAGCTGAAGTGAGGCAACACCTACGGGATGCCCAGCACAATCCCTGCTGATTTGATTTGATGAAAGTGCATTTCGATGTACATATGACAAATAAAGCTAATCTTATCTTTATGAAAAAATAAATCTAATCCCTTCTGCCTACACAATGTCCATATTCCTCTGTTTTTCTTTTGCTTATTAGATTTATTTGTCAAATTTAATGTATTTTAAAATGACAATGTTGTACATTTGTAATTCAAGGCACCTGATGGAATCACAAGTCATTTCACTCATCTGATGTATTACAGCTGCCATTACTGGGCAAAGATATTACTAATTTCTTCTCTTAGCCTGATTTCATCAAGTACCAGAAATTTTAAAAGGCCTTTCAGTTATGAAAGATATTTCCAGTAGTAGAAGCACAACAGTCAAAGGTCAAAATATGATGCCAGAGGTCAATTATGATGGCAAAGGTTAATGAAGGAAGAAATAACTGAAGTGTTATGGGAAGAGGGATTGGACCAGAGTTATTTTCTCGCTTCTAGGATAAACACAATTATGAACTAGATAGGCTGAAAAGCCTGATTCCTCATTGTCAAAATGACAATGTACAATAGTAATTTATTAATAAGATACATTATATGATCTGATGAGGAATGGAATCGTGTTACCTGTCTACTTTGATGGAGATTCACCAATATCTCATTCTCGCTTGGTACAAAGATATCTAAAAAGAGACAACTATATGTGAACAACAGAAGCTGGCTAATTTCAATTGGTTCAGAATTCTAACCATGGATGAGTAGTCTCAACAACTTCCTTGTGTCCAGAGTCTTCCAATATAGAAAAACCAAATCCCATTGTGTTTTCAAAGGCATTATATTAGAAACCTGTAATTTAATAAAAGAGGACATTGGCAAATTTAAAACAAAATGGATCGAGGAGGATAGGGAGAAGTCAAGATATAAAAAAAAGAATTTCAGAGCATGGCATTCAAAACGGAATAGGATATTTTCAGAGAAATGGAAACAAAACAGGGGAATGAGATGATTTGACAACCTTTTCAAAACACCGGCATACACAAATAGCCTCTTTTAGTGCTGCATTATTCTGATTCTATTTCTCATTCCAACAATCTGTTTCTACCAGTTGGTCTACAACAGACTTGAATGGCATAAGGTAAAGCTTGCTCATGTCCAGAGTATGCAGATACAGTTGCCAAAAACAAAGCTGGAGGGATCTCCAATCATTAACAGTGGTGTCACTCGAATTCAAACACCTGCAAAGGACAGATAGCTTCAGGGAACAGGTCCAACAGCAAGGTCATCAAAGCCTCGAGAGAAGCATCCAGCCATCACCTAGTGACTGGTACATACTTCCTGCCCCTTTAGCTAGTTATCCATCAATCAATGCACATAAATCAATAAACATGGGGTAAAATAATTTCAGCCTGACCTACCATCAGTATCAGCCATAACCATCATGCGAGGTCGAAACAAACTGTTGTGCAATTGGAAGAAATTTACCGTGCTGGCAAATGTAATGAACCCAATCCGGGTTTGTGAATCTCCTGGTAACCTGGGCAACAAGAGACAGCAAATAGGGTTAGAAAGGTGTTTGGTCACTATTAACGTCACTATACATGTTTTCCCCTGAGATAAGTTTTAAGTGCAAGAAGAGTGCTCTAGGGTAGATATCCAAGATCTAAAAAACAAGAAGGCCTTGCTAATCCATAACATTCTCACTTCCAGGTGATCATTAATTACCCAGGTTGTGAAGTCTACCAACTCAGTTCAATCAGAATTCCATTCAATATTAATGGAGGTCAAGTTTCTCTATAAGTATAGCTTCAACTGATCAAAGGAGTTGAGAGGAACTCTACAGATGTATTCCAACCTGATGGCATGGCAACATCCTATACTCAGTCTGGGTAGCCTCCAACTAGATGGCATGAATATTGATTTCTCCTTCCGGTAAACAAATTTCCTCCTCCCCCTCCTCTATTCCCACTCTAACTTTTATCTCTTTTCACTTGCCTATTAATTCCCCTTGAGTCCCCCCCTCCTTCCTTTTCTCCTGTGGTCCACTCTCCAATCAGATTCCTTTTTCTCCAACCCTTGACCTTTCCCATCCACCTGGCTTCACCTACCACCTTCCAGCTAGTCCCCTTCCCTTCCCCCTGCCTTTTTATTCTGGCATCTTCCTTCTTCCTTCTCAGTCCTGAAGAAGGGTGTCATCTGGAAACATCAACTATCTATTCATCTCTATGGATGCTGCCTGATCTGCTGAGTTCCTCCAGCATTTTGTGTGTATTGCTTTGGATTTCCAGCATCAGCAGACTTGCGCATCTTAATGATTACCTATAATTTGCCTGGGTATTTAACCTAATTTAACTTAATTATTCTGAGGGAATAATTCTTTGGTTCTGCATGGGCTTTAGGCTGTCAATATTTGGTGCACTAGATGTCATACTTATACAAGGCATGCCAAAAGAGCCAGCGAGATAAATACTCAACTACAAAAGCATGATAGAGACTGAGTATCCCACAGAAAGTGACTCACCTCCTGACACTCTAAAGATTTTTCACCATATATAAGAAACAAGCTTATAGTGCGATGGACAGAATTCTCTTCTCTTCCTATCAGGGAACAGCTATGCAGCACTAATACCAGGACTACTAGACTTAAAAACAGTTATTTCCCCCAAGCCGTCAGGGTGATGAACACCTCCACCCATTAACTTTGTGTCACTTTATGTACATACAATCAGTCTGTGTATAGAATAGTTATATGTACATTGTGTTTTTTAGTATTATAAAATAATCTTGACCACATAATCTTGCCACAAGAAGTTCTGCAGATGCTAGAAATCCAGAGCAACAGGCAAAATACTGGAGGAACTCTGCAAGTCAGGCAGCGTCTATGAAGGGGAATAAACAGTCGACATATCGGTCTGAGACCCTTCATTGCCAGTTCTGATGAAGGGTCTCAGCCCTAAATGTTGAATCTTGATTCGCCTCCATAGACAATTCCTCCAGTACTTTGTGTGTTGCACATAATCAGCCACCTTCTCCTGTACAGTAGAGCACTGCCTTGCCTGAAGTGTTCCCCTTTGACATCAAGTACAGTCTTACAGATCTATCTGAGTGGCTCAGGTGGATATTAGAGGTCTCGTAGCAGTACTTGAAAGATATTCTTGGTTGTCTTAGTAAAGGTGATTCACCGGCAAATGCAGTGACTGCTGTTGAATGGTACCATTTTGCACATAGCACCATCAGGGAAACAACTAAACGCTGATGTGCCCATCACCTCCCTCTGTTTCCCCTCTTGCTTTTCTTTCTTCCATGGCCCACAGTCCTCTCCTCCCATCTTCTTCAGCCCTTTACCTTTCCCACCTACTCAATTCATTCCCCCCACCCAATCCCCATCCACCCACCTTCCTCCTCCCCAACTTCTCATTCTAGTTTCTGCCCCTTTCCTTTCCAGCCAAATACATGGACTGTTTATTCCCCTCCGTAGATGCTGCCTGTCCTGCTGAGTTCTGTCAGCACTTCATGTGTGTTTCTAGCTGAAGTAGGTTTTATGCAAATGTTGTCCAAATTCTCACAATTTTCTGAAGAGAAACCTGACATTGTACTAGAAATAAGTTCACAAATTAGTGACTAAAAGTTTGCATCATTTTAAAAAGAAATCTAGTAAGGGCTGTCATGAGCCTCACCGATCTATGTTCGCGAGCAGGGTTTTGCAGACAATTCCCAGGTAACCAGTCTCCAAGGCACAGTCACTAACATCAAATACGAACAGGTATGTTACAGGCCGAGGACGCCCAGCCTGCACAAAGACAGAGATAACAACACACAATCAGTGAAATTGATCTCTTGCAAATCGGACCCATATAGAGAGTACATCACAGTAATCACTGAGAGGCATGTGGGTAGTGAGGGTGGTGCTGATCAGCATTAGAGATGGAATTGTTCACCTCACCTTCCTATTCAGAGAGGAGTGAGGAATACAAGAAATGGCTGCTCACCAAGAGGACATGAACTAATGCCCGCAACCATTATCTGACCCCGGGCACTTCCTGACATCCTGACCCAGTTATAGAGTGGGATTGGTCAAATGCCAGGAGCACCTCACCAAGTACCAGTGACAGAGATGCTTTGTGTATTTAAACACTGTGGTCCTGGTACGGGTACTTGGTATGCATGAGATGTACCCAATACAAGTGTACCATACAGTTCCAGGGTGAAGTACTTTAAGTGTCCTCTTCAGTGAGACTGGGCTTATCTTTCAAAATTATTCTGTACTCTGAGATGGAGGAGTCCCAGTACAGGTATTCTGTGTGGTGACAGCAGGCGTATAAACAATCTGGTGTTTCTAGCGTGATTCTTTGCAGAAATGAGACTGGATGGCCCTGGCACAAGTGTTCTGAAAGTTCAAGGTTCAAATTAAATTTATTATCGAAATACATGCATCTCACCATATACCACCCCAAGATTCATTTTCTTGTGGGCATTCACCATAAGTACAAAGAAACTTATTTGAATCAATGAAAAACTGTAGACAAACACAAACAAACAAAAAACAAGTGTGCAATATGCAAACACAAAAAGAGCAAACAAACAAACAAACAAACAAACAAATAAATAAATAAACAATCACTGAGGAGTTGAGTTATGGAGGTTCTTGAAAGTGAGTCCACAGGTTGTGGAATCAGTTCACTGTTGGGGTGAGTGAAGTTATCCACGCTGGTTCAGGACCCTGACGGTTGAGGGGTAATAACTGCTCCTGATCCTAGTGGTGTGGGACCCAAAGCTCCTGCAGCGAGAAGAGAGCATGGTCTGGATGGTGGGGGTCACTGATGATGGATGCTGCTTTCCTGTGACAGTGCTCTGTGTAGATGTGCTCAACGGTGCGGAGGAAAATTGAAAGAAAAGTGTATCTTGATGCAGGTGGTCTGTAGTATGGGAAAGATACAGGTGATGTATATAATGTAAATGAATTACCTGGTATATCGATGCTCTGTGCCATGAAACCGGCTTTTGTAAGCACAGGAAAGCTGTTCAGTGATAACGCTTTTCAGCAATGTCGAGGAGATTTGTACAGTGAGAGACTGCATACCCAGTAAGGTTTCTGGGCAATGAGGCAGAGTGTATCCGGCCCTGTGCAGGGAAAGGGTTTGTACCTGATAATCCATTGGCACCAGGAACTCCACGGCTGCATGCTGCAATTCAGGCCGACTGTAGGGATTAGAGTAACTACCGGTCAGGGCGTCACAGAGGAAATTCCCAGGAACTGGGAGAAGAAAGAACATGGATTATGAACACTAGCTGATCCAGACTCTGTTCTCACATCCTTTCCTCTTTCGCCTCTGCCAACCTTTTGGATGAATCACCACTCAGTAAACTGATATTACAACCTTGATACTTGACAACAGATCCCTCCATAACTACTGCCCCATATTCAAATCCATAACCACGTCCCCTCTGCAACCACCACCTCTTATTCACCTCCGCAGTCACCTCCCCTTAATTACCTCCATAACAACCTCCCCTCATTTACCTCTTTAACAACCTCCCCTCACTTATAGTACCTTGGTAACCACATCCTCTCATTTACTTCCACAACCACCTCCCTTTATTACAAATTCTTCAATATTTAAGACACTTACCTATCAATTTCTATCAGGGTAAAGCCTCTCTAAGTTGCTGATATTTTGCATACTTAAGTGAAACTCCTGACCTCACCATCTACCTTGCACCTTATTGTCTGCCCGCACTGCACTTTCTCTACAACTGTAACACTTTATTCTGCATTCTGTTACTGCTTTCCTTTGTACTCACTCAATGCCCTATGGGATAAAATGGTCTGCGTGGATAGTATGCCAAACAAGGTCATTCCACTGTAACTGGGATAACAATAAATAATTTACCAATTTAAACTTGAAATTACACTCAAACTTGCCCAAGTTCCCTACCTGTTCCTCTTGGTCCCATCTAAACTCTTTAACTGAACTATATCCATTACTTTCCACCATATTTTGGATTTGAACTGTGAATGCGCCCAGACAAATCAAGACACAAGTGCTACTACCGTCGTTGAGGGAGAAACAACAGTTGCATTTCCAGTGCCGCTGATCGGTGAAGGTGATGAAGGGGTTGATGTAGGTCTCACATGTTGAGCAGCGAGGGGGTGCATCAGTAATCAACAACGGAGGCTCCTGGAAAACCAGCAAGGAACAATAAATAAACCAAAGCTGTCCTAGCATCTCTAATGAAAAACATCACTGCTCTTTAAAATGTCTTGAGCTGCTAACCCTCAGGAGGATGAATTAATTCCCTGTGACATTGTTGTAAACTAACATGAAACCATCCTAAAAGGACAACATTTGGGCCATTAAAAAGCATTGTGCTTCAGAAAATTCCTTGATCACTCTTTGTAGAATCATTCCAGTACTAAAGATCACCATTCAACCAATCAAGTCCCTTGGCGGTACACTGAAATCTCTACCCTTCCACCCCCTCCACCCAACTTCATCTGTCAGTCAACCCCACTTCACCTAGATCCACCAATCATTTGCCACCTCTTACTCCACCCCTCCCCTCACCTCTTTATATCAGATACCTCTACTCCACTCTTTCAGTCCAGGTGAAGGGACTCAACCCAAGATGTCAACAATCTGTTTCCCTCCACAAAAGCTGACTGATTTGTTGAGCTCCACTGGCAGCTCTTTTATTGCTTGAAATTAGATGGGCAAGAATCAGGAAAGTAGTGTTAGACATGAGAAAGAATAGGGACACGAGGACATAATCAATAGGACTGCTCCAAGTAGTCACAGACTTGACCGGCTGAATAGCCTCCTCCTATGCCAAAAGGGAACTTGTGTGTCTGCTGGCTATTGGGTCATAATTTATTAGCACTGGGAAATGTGTATATCATTGAAGCCCAACCAATAAATAAAAGGAGCTTATCTATGAGATGAATGACTTCATTCAAACCATTGGTTGACCATCAGCTGCATGACAGCAGTCTGGGTGGGAAACTGGGAAAGGTCTTCAATTCAGTTGCAGCACTAAAGGTCCATGCTATTTGCAAAGTGCATTTGTGCTGTCGAATATCTCAACAATGGCATTAATATGCTTTAACACATACGTACAAGCAGATTATGCACACGATTCAATTAAAATTGTGGGCCTTCAAATTCTGCACATAAAGTATTCTTTAAAACAACATTAAACTAATGACCAGTGCTAGTTTTTTGTAATGAGGTCAGAAGGAAATAATAGATGGAGAATCTGAACAATAGGAGCATAGACACTTTATCCTAAGAACTCATAAACATGAGAGATTCCACAGATGCTGGAAATCTTGAGGAACATGCACAAAGTGCTGGAGGAACCCAGCATGTCAGGTAGCATCTATGGAGAGGAATAAACAGTTGACATTTTGAGGCAAGATCCTTCATCAGCACTAAGTTCCTCTAGCACTTTCTGTGTTATCCTAAGAACTGCCTATTTAAAACTGAATTTAGGAGGTTTTCTTTTCTGAGGGTTGTGGATCTTTGCTACTTCAGAGAGTTGAGGAGGCCAAGTCATTCAAAATTAAGGGAGACTCAGGGTAACAAAAGTCATTGAAACCACGAAGCATGCCAAAGGATATTATCCATGCAAGGAAATGCCAAGGCAACACATAGAAAATGCTGGAGGAACTCAGCAGGTCAGGCAGCATGTATGGAAGGGAAAAAAGACTCAATGTTTCAGGCCGAGGCCCTTTATCAAGACTGGAAAGGAAGGGGGAAATGTCATCCCAGTTGGTAACTAGCTGTCAGATAAAATTCTGTTTCTTGCTTCATAACATTGTAATGCTACTTAAAGGAATTTCTTGTCTGGCGGTTCTAAAGCAGTTACATCTAGCTGCACGTTGGGAGGGTGTATTTTTGTATAAAGAGGGAGGAGATACCATCAGAGACTATGTGACTGAGGTGACGTTATAGGAAGATAATTGGACTGCCTATTAAGGTGTAGTTTTGCTACACAAAGCTCTGATCTAGCTGAAAGATACTAAAGAAGAAAAACAAAATATATATCATTTACAGCAGCAATACCTGTAACATTACAAGTTCTGTCACATTAATCAGTTTGTCACTGTTGTGAAAATCCATTGCTCATGTCTTATCAAATCTTACATCAACTGCACCTGTAGTCCATCTGAGTTGTGGTATTGTGAACAATTCTGGTCAATTCACCCACTCTCTCAACCCTGTTCCTCCACTTTGTCAGGTCACAGCTGACGTGTACATCAACCCCAATTCTTATCCCAATTATCTTCCTTAACAAAAATCTATCCTAGACTTGCAAAGATCTGATAAAGAGATAATGATTCTTGTAGACCAAGGGAATGCTCATCTCATCCATTTTTACTTACTCTGGAATCTTTGAATGGTTGGCAGATAAACCCTAGAGGAAGCTTCACTTGTTTCAGCAATGCCTGATTCTGTGGAATATTCACCAGGGTGCACTGAAAGACACTATAGAAGCAAAATCAAACATAAACCATTTATAGTAGAAGTCCCTGTTGCATCACAACTTCTATTATACTGACCAAATCCTCACAGTTTTGAAAATCTACTTGTTATATTTGACTGAATCATCGTTTACATGTCCATGTCATACACATCACTGTCCAAGTGCATGTGACAATAATCTTCATTATGACTATCATCAGCTCTAATGAATTGAAGAGTATACTGCACAGACTTCCCCTTTCAGCAAGTAGGGTCGGGAACAGTCTCACATCCTCCTCCCTCATTACTTTAACTACATGAGAAAGAATTACTTAGGCCTTGTCTCTCAGATGTGTTTCACATTTCTTCACATCAGTACACTCATCAATGATGAGAGTTGGGCTTAGAGTCTTCCTACACCTGATAAGAAAGCCTAACCTACCCTCTTAAGCATTAATAACATAAATACTATATAATTTTAACTCAGGTATTGGCAGCAAGCCAATTCTGTTGTTGATGTAGGTTATACTCTAAACTCAGCCTTCTGATTAACTTGGGTATAGGCAGTGGGATGTAGGCTAGTGTTCATGGAGTTTATGTTGTAAATTTTGTGTGCAAATCTATCCTAACAGAAATATTGATGCTAGCATTTCTTTGTCACTTTGAGCTTACAATGAAATGCCAGCGATTTAAAGACCCAATACTTCGACCACAAAAAGTAACTGATAATAAACCTCCACATTCCAAATAAAAAGGGGGTACCAGCTAAGAGTCTACATAAATTCATTGGTAGAGATTATATTCAATGGAAACACAGATCTGAGCTATTTTCCACACTTAACGTCAACTTTCATTTACATAGTGTACTTAATGTAGCAGAAGCACCCCAAAGAATGTTGTTATGTAAAACAAAAGCCACAGATCAGAGACATAGCAAAATTCTTGGTCAAAAAGGTAGGAATTGAGGACCATCTTAAAGAAGAATACAAAAGGAGAGAGATGGCAAGACTGAAGGAGGGAATTGCAGAATATAAAACTTTTATAGTCAATGATGTAGCAATTACAAGCAGATTCCTCATTATGTTCAGGGGATTGCAAGGATTATTTTGTACTTTTTACTGCTTGTAATGCATGAGGTTTAGCTAAAAGAAGTAGATGGCAATATACAGTTTCACAGTTCTTTTTTTTCTCTATGTTAGGAGGGACACAGTAGCATAGCTGTTAGAGAGTGAGATAAGCTTTATTTTTCACATGTACATTGAAAGAGAAACTTACAGTGAAATACATAGTTTGTGTTAGCAACCAACACAGTCCGAGGATAAAATGGGGGCAGCCCACAAGAGTTGCCATGCCTCCAATGCCAAAATAGAATGCCTAACATAACATAACATAGGGTAACACTGTTAAAATGCCAGAAACCCAGGTTCAATTCCCACCTACGTCTGTAATGAGTTTTTATGTTCTCCCCATGACCACGTGGGTTTCCTCCAGGTGCTCTGGTTTCCTCCCACATTCTAAAGATGTACAGGTTCAGAGGTTAAATGGTCACATGACTGCAATTGGGTGGTGCAGGCTTGTTGGAGCTAATTAGCAATACCTTGCTGTATCTCTAAATAATTAAAATAAAAAGTTCTCAATGCCCAGAAAGTAGATTTCAATTGAGGAACCCTCTCTAGCAAAGTTCCAAAAAATTTGCCTTCACCAGATAATAAACAGAAAGGCCAAGATAGAGTGGACATGGAGAGGATGTTTCCTATGGTGGAGATGTATCTGTGGAATTCATTGCCACAGACGGCTGTGGAGACCAAGTCATTGGGTATGTTTAAAATGGAGGTTGATAGGTTCTTGATTAGTAAGGGTATCAAAGGTTACAGGGAGAAGGCAGGAGAACGGGTTGAGAGAGATAATAAATCAGCCATGATGGAATGGCGGAGTAGGCGCGATTGGGTGAATGGCTGAATTTTGCTACTATGTCATATGAGGGAAATTAAACTGGATACAATAATGAGATAGCAGTTGGGCAAAGCAAACTTCCTTTTAAGAAGAGACAGTAAACAGAGGTCCCATCAAACAGTACAAAAAAGTAGGCAGAAGGATAGATTTACTTTGATGAGTCCTGGGTCTAATACATAACAGTCATGACTAAACATCAACTGTAAAGTTATTTGTGACATCCTGCAGATGTGAAAGTTGATTTAAAAATGCAATGCTCTCTGTCTGCAGATGTTTCTTCCTGTGCAAATAACGTGTGTTTCTTACTCAGAGCAGCAGTTCAGCTTCCGAAAGCGCGGGGTCAGGTTTGGCTCGAGTGGTGGGACTGGTTCTGCTCGTGGGACGTTCTGTTGCTCCAGGAGGTTGACTGACCACATCTGGCCCTGCTGCAGGTTCAGGCTGTCTGTTGTCTCCACCAGCTGCTCCATGGAGAATGTATCCTGCTGAGATGACAAAATCAATCCATGCAACACTTACAAAGTAGAAAAATGGGAATCATTTGTTTTTTATTATTATTCATGATCAGCATGTGGATAACACGAGTAAAAACACATCTTTATTTGCCCCTCGATTAGTGTGGCTACTTCTTGGAACAGACTAAGGAAAGCTCATATTTCCATGAAGTTTTGCAGTAACTTTCAGAACAATTTAAGCCCTTTGCAGTCAGTGAACTACCTTTGAAGTTTAGCCACTGTTATAAGTAGGAAACACAGCAGATACTTTGTGGTAAGCTCTCACAATTACTTTAGTTAGAAATATTGATTGAGATGTGGACATCAGGGAGTCACCCCTTGTTAAAACTAGTGCCAGGAGGTGAGTCAGTGGTAAGGAAGGCAAATGCAATGATAGCATTCATTTTGAGAGGACTAGAATATAAAGACAAAAATGTAACACTAAAGCTTTATAAATTTTTGTCAGAATGCATTTGGAGTGCTGTGAGCAGTTTTGGGTTCCTTTTCTAAGTAAGAAGGTGCTGGTCCAAAGGAGGTTTACAAGAGTGATTCTGGGAATGAAAGTGTTAGCGCATGAGGAGTATGTGGTGGCTCTGGGCCTGTATTCGCTGGAGTTAAGAAGAATGAGAGGGCATCTTATTGAAACCTGCCAATACTTAAATGTCTAGATAGAGTTGACATGGAGAGGTTGTTTCCAGTAGTTGGTAAGTCTAGAACCACAAGGCAACTTTGACCAAGATGAGGAGCAATTTCTTTAGCCAGAGGGAGGTGAACCTGTGGAATTCATTGCCACAGATGGCTGTGGAGTCCAAGCCGTTGGGCACATTTAAAGCAGACCTTGATAGGTTCTTGGTTAGTAAGGGAATTAAATGGAATAAGGCAAGAGAATGGTGTTGAGAAGGAAAATAATCAGCCATGATTGAAAGGTAGAGCATACTTGTTTGGGCAGAATGGCCTAGATCTGCTCCTACATCTTAGAGAGAGCAGGCAGGGCCTCAGTTTAACATCATCTGAAAGTGCTGCAGTCCCTCAATGTTGTCAACTTAGATTTCCCTGAATAAGTTTTCAAACAGGATAACTAACCTCTAAGCCTCTCCAGGTTCAATCCTCACCTTGACAAAGGCAGCTTTTACTGCCCCACATTTGGTTAAAAAGCCTGACCAACATCCAATGAAATTGCATGGTTGAGCACATTTACAAGGAACACTGTCACAGGAAAGCACCACCCAGGACATACACTCTTCTTGCTGCTGCCACTGGGCGGGGGGTACTGAAGACTTAGATCCTACAGCACCAGGTTCAGGAACAATTATTACCCTACAACTAAATCAGGCTCCTGAAGCAGCATGGATAACTTCACTCACCTCAACTCTGAACTGATTCCACAACCTGCAGACTCATTTTCCAAGACTCTAACACTCTGAACATGACATTTAAGAATTCTCTGCATTGTGTGTGTGTGTGTGTGTGTGTGTGTGTGTGTGTGTGTGTGTGTGTGTGTGTGTGTGTGTATTTATTTATTATTTGCACAATTTGTCTTCTTTTACATATTGGTTGTTTATCAGTCTTTGTTTATGTATAGTGCTCATAATTTCTCTTCTGTTTCTTTATTTTTCTGTAAATGCCTGCAAGAAAATGAATCGCAAGGTAGTAAATGGGGACATAAATGTATTTTCATAATAAATTGACTTTGACTTTGGTTGTCTGCGACTAAAAGACAGATGAAGTTGAGACGGTATCATTGATCACTGTTTGGAAGGAATCAAGAGAAGTGGAGGGAGACATATACAAATAATGCTACCAGACCCTTCAGAGAAGTCTGACATTTCAGGCGGGTGGGAAAGAGAATGAAAATAGAAATCTATTTATTTGTGCTCAGAATGACACCCACACCAACCAATGCACTAAGCTGCACACTGGACAGCTGCAGGAGAATTAGTGAAAGGTTATCAACCTGAAATATCAATTGATAATGTCAGGACCTATTGAGTATTTCCTGCTTCTACTTTCATTTCATATTTCCACCACCCACGGTTTTATTTCCAGTGCCAGCATAATGGTGCCACAGTTAGCACTGCTACTCTCAGCTCCATGCACCAGGTTCGAGCCTCACCTCAGCTGCTATTTATCTGCACGTTGAATGCCCACCCATGACCATATGGTTTCCCACTGAAAGGTACCGTTTCCTCCCTCACCCTAATGACGTGCTGACAGGCTGACTGAGCACTGTAAGTTATCCCTTAATTCAAGTGTGGCAAAACAATCACAGGGAAGTGCAGGGGGGGAATGGGGTACTGGAACTGTTCCGTAGGGAGCCAGCACAGGCCAATTCAAGAATCAAGGATCAACTTTATTCACAAGCACATTTCTATATATTGGTGTGACATGCAACAAAAAAAAACAACATTCAATAATTGTACAGAATAAAGAATGATACAAAAATGAAGATGTAAAATGTGTATAAATATCAGCTTGTATTTACAATTTCAGCATGTATTACCAGCATCATAAAAAGTGTTCAAAGTGTTTACAGCGCAGTGACTGAGGTAATAAATAGAGGGGGGAGGGGAGGGGCGGGGGTCTGACTAGAATGGTTGATCAGATTAACTGTCTGGGGGAAGACATTTTTAAGATGGAACAAAGCTTTTGTTTTAAGAGCACTAAAGCTCATTCCAGAAGAGAGCATTTGGAAAGGTAGTTTGCAGGGTGGGCATTATATTTCCTGCCCATCACAGTAATTACGTTCAGTGGCCACTATATAGGTATACTTGCATACCTGCTCGTTAAAGCAACTATCTAATCAGCCAGTCATATGGCAACAACTCAATGCATAAAAGCATGCAGACATGGTCAAGAGGTTCAGTTGTTGTTTAGACCAAACATCAGAATGGGGGTGAAATGTAGTCTAAGTGACTTTGACTGTGGAATTGTTGGTGCCAGATGGGGTGGTTTGAATATCTCAGAAATTGCTGACCTCCTGGGATTTTCATGCATAACAATCTCGAGAGTTTATAGAGGATGGTGCAACAAATAATAAACATCCAATAACTGGGCAAAATATTTTGGTAATGAGAGAGGTGAGAGGAGAATGCCAGACTCATTCAAGCTGACAGGAAGGTGACAGTAACACAAATAACCATGCGTTACAACAGTGTTGTGCAGAACAGCAAGTCTAAATGCACAACATATTGAACCTTGAAGTGGATGGGCTACAACAGCAGAAGACCATGAATATATACTCAGTGGCTCCTTTATTAGGTACAGGAAGAACCTAACAAAGTAGCCACTGACGGTATGTTTATGTATCAACTATAGGTTGAGCTGCAACACCTCACTGGGGCTTCTTCTGCAGTATCTGCACAATGTTCTTCTGCAAGGCTTGACGATATAACATATAACCATATAACAATTACAGCATGGAAACAGGCCATCTCGGCCCTTCAGGTCCGTGCCCAACCCTTAATCTCACCTAGTCCCACCAAGCTGCACTCAGCCCATAACCCTCCATTCCTTTCCTGTCCATATACCTATCCAATTTTTTTAAATCACAAAATCAAACCTGCCTCTACCACTTCTACTGGAAACTCGTTCCGCACAGCTACCACTCTCTGAATAAAGAAATTCCCCCTCGTGTTACCCTTAAACTTTTGCCCCCTAACTCTCAACTCATGTCCTCTTGTTTGAATCTCCCATACTCTCAATGGAAAAAGCCTATCTGCATTAACTCTATCTATCCTCCTCATAATTTTATTACCCCTATGAAGTCCCCCCTCAGCCTTCTATGCTCCAAAGAATAAAGACCTGACTTGTTCAACCTTTCTCTGTAACTTAGGTGCTGAAACCCAGGTAACATTCTAGTAAATCTCCTCTGCACTCTCTCTATTTTGTTGACATCTTTCCTATAATTCGGTGACCAGAACTGTACATAATACTCCAAATTTGGCCTCACCAATGCCTTGTACAATTTTAACATTACATCCCAACTCCTATACTCAATGCCCTGATTTATAAAGGCCAGCATAGCAAAAGCTTTCTTCACCAGCCTATCCACGTGAGATTCCACCTTCAGGGAACTATGCACAATTATTCCCGGATCACTCTGTTCTACTGCATTCCTCAATGCCCTACCATTTACCATGTATGTCCTATTTTGATTAGTCCTACCAAAATGTAGCACCTCACACTTAACAGCATTAAACTCCATCTGCCATCTTTCAGCCCCTTTTTTGACTGGCCTAAATCTCTCTGCAAGCTTTGAAAACCTACTTCATTATCTACAACGCCACCTATCTTAGTATCATCTGCATACATACTAATCCAATTTAGTGAGGTGAGGTGTATTTGGTGAGAGAACCTGATGTACCAACCTGAGCTGCTGAATTCTCCAAGGCCGTTGTCCAGAATGACTTTTTCTGCAGACTTTGTCCTGGATGGGTGTGTGACTGGAATCCAATAGCCCCATTAGAGTGCTGAACTGAAAGGGAAAGATAGATAGGTCCAGCCTTCAGCCAATGTGACATGGAATATGGGCACAAAGAGTTACCAAGCTCAATCTGACCCACATTATCCACAAGGAACAAATTCCAAAACATAAACTAATGTTGATGAAATAGAAAGCAAATTACCGGTATTTCTTTTATTAGATAGTATGTGGTGTTTGATTAGTAACAGTGAAGATGGTCATTGTCATATCTTGAGAATTAGCACAAGAGCAAGCACAAATTAAAGCTAAAAACAAGTAAGACCTGAGGCTGAGGAAAGATGGAGCCAGAGTAAGGTAGGCCCAAGAGGTGAGCAGAGAGCAGCCAGAGCTCCTCCAGCATTTTGTGTTTGTTGCTCTGGATTTCCAGCATCAGCAGAATCTCTTGTGTTAATGAGAGCAGCCAGATAGGGAGGGAGGAGAATATCCAGGAGCAGCTGGTCAACAGACGGTGTGGGGCTATCTGGGAATAAACAGTCAGGCAGTCCAGCAGCGGGCAAAGAGAGACCAAACTAAAAGTTAGAGAGTGGAATCTGGGTGTGAGTGAAAAGCAGACAGATGGGAAGGGTGACAAGAGCAGCAAGTCTGGGTTTAAGCAAGCAATTATCTAATATCTACAATATTAGAGTAGTGCAAATACTTTACCATCTAGGAAATGCCCTCCTCTCATTTACAGCTATCAGGGTGAAGGAACAGGAGCCTGAAGATCCACACTCAGCATTTTAGGAACAGCTTTTTTCCCTCTGCCATCAGATTTCTGAATGCTCCAACAACCCACGAACACTCCCTCACTACTTGCTCTCTTGCACAATTGATTTATTTATTTATACTCTTGATGGTAACGTATAGTAATTGTTACCCATTGCACTGTGCTGCTGCCCCAAAACATCAAATTTCATGACCTATGTCAGTGATAATAACCTGATTCTGAAGCAATGTGCAAGCCAAAAAGATTACAAGTACACTTCATTACCAATGTGCAAAAAACTGACAAACTTACTAAGCCACCACTAGTGAATAGGTAATTTGTTCTGGTGGTTTTGGTTGTGGAATAGGTGTTGCCTGGTACATCTGCACACTGCACAATTGGACCTTTGAATTTTTTATTTATTTAGAGATACAGCGTGGTAATAGGTCCTTCCCGCACCGCCGAATGGCACCCATGTGACCAAATTAACCTACTAACCTATAAGTCTTTGGAATGTGGGAAGAAATTCATGCGGTCATGGGGAGAACGTACAAACTCCTTACAGACAATGGTGGAATTGAACCCCGGTCACTGGTGCTCTAATATCATTAGACTAACTGCTGGACCACCTTCCATGACCAATTAAACAGGCTGAAATGCTCTCATCTTCAAAAACGCAAGCATCCCTATAGCGCTAGCCCAGAAAACATGCTCCAGTTTCTGAGAAAGAACCAAGCACAAACCTAGATTCCTTAGTTTCATGCCTTGGTATTGAGTGAGAAATGAAGAGTCCAATCTACGAAATCAAACTAGGCAAAGACAGAGTTGTGTGTAGTGGAGGGCAAGATAGAGATAGAAACAAAGATAAATTCATGGATCCTTTGAGATATACAGTATAGATTCTAATTGGTACTTGCTTCCAATATCTTGAATTGTTTTATTATTGTCACATGTACCAAGATATAGTGAAAAGTTTGTCTTGTATATTGTTCATACCAATCAGATCATTACACAATATATTGAGGTAGAACAAAGTGATAACAATGCAGATTAAAGGGTTAACAGTTACAGAGAAAGTGCAGTGCATGTAAACAATAAGGCCCATGCTCATAATGAGGTAGATTTAAGAACAAGAGTCCACCTTATCGTAATAGGGAACTATTTAATAGTCTTACAGCAGCAGGTAGAATCAGACATTGAGCCTGGTAGCTTATGATTTCAGACTTTCGTATCTTCTGCCCAATGGGAGAGAGAAGAAGAGAGCATGTCTGGGACTGATGGTGTCTCTGATTATGCTGGTTGCGTTACTGAGGCAGTGAGATGTATAGACAGAGTCCATAGAGGGCAGGCTGGCTCCTGTGATGTACAGAGATGTGTCCACAGCTCTCTGCAGTTTCTTGTGATCATGTGCAGAACAGTTGCCATACCAGGCTGTTATAGAAAACAGACAGGATGTTTCCTATAGTGTATCAATAAAAATTGTTACGGGTCAATGAGGACATGACAAATTTCTTTAGCCTCCCGAGGAAGTAGAGACATCAGCGAGCTTTCTTGCCCATAGTGTCTACGTGTTTGGACCAGGATAGCCTATTGGTGATAAGACCATAAGATACAGCATAAGTGCAGAATTAGGCCATTTGGCCCATTAAGTCTGCTCCACCATTTCATCATGGTTGTTCCATTTTCCCTCAGCTCCAATCTCCAGCCTTCTCCCTGTATCCCTTCGTGCCCTGACTAATCAAGAATCTATTAACTTCTGCCTTAAATATACCCAATGAATTGCCCTCTACAGCCGCCCGTGGCAACAAAATACCACAAATTCACCACTCTCTGGCTAAAGAAACTCCTCCTTATTTGCATTCTAAATGGATGTCCTTCTATTCTGAGACTGTGTCCTCTGGTCTTAGACTTCTCCACTATAGGAAGCATCCTCTCCACATCCACTCTATCAAGGCCTTTCACCATTTGATAGGTTTAAATGAGGTTCCCCCTCATTCTTCTGAATTCCAGAGAGCAGAGTTCCAGAGCCATCAAATGTTCACTCCTGGGAACCTGAAGCTCTCAACGCTCTCAAACTAACAAATGTTGCAAATAAACAATAATATTAAAATGTATTTGAATGCACAACAGGACAAAGAAATGGAGCAATGGAAGGAATGAAACTGAGCCAAATACAGTATGCATCAAATTGCAGTACAGATAGATCACATGTTTGCAAATCTCCCCTGCACGCTCCCCAGTGGGTTTGTACTAGTTGATAATAGCTCTGATTTCAGAGGCAAATGGCATATGAAACAGACACACCATCCTCTAACCAAACCTTACAGATGGCTGAATTTTAATTAGTATAGAACATCAATCATTCATACTAGCAGCAGATTGTATCACATTCCCACTCCAATAATCTGCTCATTTGCCTCCTGTTGGCATAGCTACAAAAATAGTTACATACACAGCAACCAGCACAGCTGAGTCTGGAGTTGAGCTCAAGCTGGTCATCCCCGTACAGACCTACTCAAATCCATCATAGACAGTCTGATCTGTCACTCAGACTGAGAAGACTCCAGTGTGATTCCTCAAAATCACACTAAAGAGGACTTATTTGGCAATTTAGACCATAGTACATAGGAGCTTAATTAGACCATTCAGCCCACTCATCATGGCTGATTTATTAACCCTCTCAACTCCATTTTCTTGCCTTTTCCCCATTACTTTTGATGCCCTTACTAACCAAACACCTATCAAACTCTACTTCAAATATACCCAATGACTTGGCCTCCACAGCCATCCATGGCAATGAATTCCACTGATTCACCACCCTCTGGCTAAAGAACTTCCTCTGTTCTAAAGGGACGTTACATTCTGAAGCTGCGCCCTCTAGTACTGGACTCACCCACTAGAGGAAACATCCTCTTCACATTCACTCAATCTCGGCCTTTCAACTTTGACGGGTTTTAAATAAATCGTATGTAGCATAATTACTGGTGTGATGCAGCAAATGCAGCAGTTAATTTTCACGTAACATTCTCCTATACACAACAATGGGAAAATGATGAGATCACCTTATTTTTAAAGGCTGCACTTGGTGGCAACATTGAGTAATTCTTATGCCAGTCAAACCTGCTGACCAAGCCAGTATAATTCATCTTATGCACAGAGTTTGGTGTAGCTATCAAGTCAAGTCAAGTCAAGTCAACTTTTATTGTCATTTCGACCATAACTGCTGGTACAGTGCATAGTAAAAATGAGACGACGTTTTTCAGGACCATGGTTTACATGACACAGTACAAAAACTAGACTGAACTACGTAATAAAAAAAAGAGAAAGCTATACTAGACTACAGAGCTACACTGGATTGTATAAAGTGCACAAAAACAGTACCGGCGTTACAATAAATAATAAACAGGACAGTAGGGCAAGGCGTCAGTCCAGGCTTCGGGTATTGAGGAGTCTGATAGCTTGGGGGAAGAAACTGTTATATAGTCTGGTCGTAAGAGCCCGAATGCTTCGGAGCCTTTTCCCAGATGGCAGGAGGGAGAGGAGATTGTATGAGGGGTGCATGGGGTACTTCATAATGCTGTTTCCTTTGTGGATGCAGCGTGTAGTGTAAATGTCCGTGATGGCGGGAAGAGAGACCCCAATGATCACTGTCATTCACTACAGTTTTCTGCAGAAATTACCTTGTTTTCATTGAAAGAATTTGCTGTAGTTCATGGTTCCTCCGCTCTTTAAACTGTAAATCTCTCAAGTGAATTTACTTTGACTTTAGTAGTAGACTGTTTGCAATGGGTCATGTGTTCCGCTCTTCTCCAATTGACTGGCTGATATAATAGTGTTAATTTAAATCTTTTGGTTTCAGAAAATGCTTTGCTCACAAGTTAGGGTGTTTTTATTATATGAACTTTGGGCAATGGTAGAAAAGTGGCAAGTGAATCAGTCAGCTCTTATACCTCATATCTTTCCTTCCATTGTAATCAGCACCACCCCTTTTCACATGATTGCTGTGAATTTAAAACTATTCGCAAAGAATGATCATCATACGTACTGGACCTTGGCGTGGGGTACAGGATCAGAATCATTTGTGAAAGAGCTCAGTGCTGTGACAGATCTCAGAGTCATGCTAAATAGACAAAATGGTCTCCTCCTCAAAATTTATCTTGTGTGACTTGAATCAAGTTGGATAAGTTGACCCATCTATATATTTAGTGCCATTACAGCCTAAGTAGCTTTATTTAGCTCTGTACTCAGGCTTAAGCCATAATGCTATAAGATTTTGAATTGCTTACTTCAATTATCCTTCAGGTAGTTAGCATCAATGACATCAAGAGACTGCAGATGCTGAAATCTGGAACAACACACAAGGTACGGGAGGAGCCAAGCATTATCTATGGAGGGAAATGGATAGCCGCCAGTTCAGTCTAAGATCCTTCACTGGCCATGGTTTCTGGTATCAACCTTATCTCAGAGTCCGAAGATTATGGATTCCAATTCCAACTCAGAGAATGCAGTTCAAAAGTCTAGGCAGATATCAGAGCTGCACTGAATGTTGCCCTCTCTACTTTCCCAAGTACACTAATGATCTCAGTGGCACTATTGCAAAGAAAGGTAGTGGTGTCCTGCCTAATATTTAACCCTCAATCAACATCAGTAAAGCAAATTGTCTTGATTTCACCACATAGCTGATTTTAGGAGCCAGCAGTATCCACAGTAACTGGTTGCCATATTTTCTACACACAATGGTGACAGCGTTTCAAAAATACTTCCTTGGTTGTACATTGCATTATGACATCCAGGGAATGTGAAAGTTGTTTGAAACATACAAAACCTACAGCACAATACAGGCCCTTTGGCACACAAAGCTGCGCCGAACATATCCTTAACTTAGAAATTACCTAGGGTTACTCATAGCCCTCTATTTTTCTGAGCTCCATGTACCTGTCCAGGAACCTCTTAAGTGGCCCTGCCATATCCACCTCTACCAGCACCATCGGCAGCCTGTTCCACACACTCACCACTCTCTGGGTAAAAAAACTTACCCCTGACATCTCCTCTGTACCTACTTCCAAGCACCTTAAACCTGTGCCCCCTCATGTTAGCCATTTCAGCCCTGGGAAAATGCCTCTGACTTTCCACACGATCAATGCCTCTCATCATTTTGTACACCTCTATCAGGTCACCTCTTATCCTCCATCACTCCAAGGAGAAAAGGCCAAGTTCACTCAGCCTATTCTCATAAGACATGCTCCCCAGTCCAGGCAACATCCTTGTAAATCTCCTCTGCATCCTTTCTATAGTTTCCACATCCTTTATGTAGTGAGGCGACCAGAACTGAGCACAGTACTCTAAGTGGGGTCTGACCAGGGCCCTATATACAGTAGCTGCAACATTACCTCTCGGCTCTTAAACTTAATCCCATGATTGATGAAAGCCAATGCACCATACGTCTTCTTAACCACAGAGTCAACCTGCACAGCAGCTTGGAGTGTCCTATGGACTCAGACCCCAAGATCCCTCAAATCTTTCACACTGCCAAGAGTCTTACCATTAATACTATATTCTGCCATCATATTTGACCTACCAAAATGAACCACCTCACACTTGTCTGGGTTGAACTCCATCTGCCACTTCTCACCCCAGTCTTGTATCCTATCAATGTCCCGCTGTAACCTCTGACAGCCCTCCACACTATCCACGAGACCCCCAACCTTTGTGTCATGAGCAAATTTACTAACCCATCCCTCCACTTCATCATCCAGGTCATTTATAAAAATCATGAAGAGTAAGGGGTCCCAGAACAGATTCCTGAGGCACATCACTGGTCACCGACCTCCATGAAAAATATGACCCATCTACAACCACTCTTTGCCTTCTGTGGTCAAGCCAGTTCTGGATCCACAAAGCAATGTCCCCTTGGATCCCATGCCTTCTCACTTTCTCAATAACCCTTGCATGGGGTACCTTGTCAAATGTCTTGCTAAAATCCATATACACTACATCTACTGCTCTATGTGTTTAGTCACACACTCAAAAAATTCAATCAGGCTCATAAGGCACGACCTGCCTTTGACAAAGCCATGCTCAATATTCCTAATCATATTATACCTCTGCAGATGTTCATAAATCCTTCCTCTCAGGATCTTCTCTATCAACTTACAAACCACTGAAGTCAGACTCACTGGTCTATAAATCCTGGGCTATCTCTACTCCCTTTCTTGAATAATGAAGCAACATCCGCAACCCTCCAATCCTCCGGAACCTCTCCTGTCCCCATTGATGATGCAAAGATCATCGCCAGAGGCTCAGCAATCTCCTCCCTCGCCTCCCACAGTAGCCTGGGATACACCACATATGGTCCCGGTGACTTATCCAACTTGATGCTTTCCAAAAGCTCCAGCACATCCTCTTTCTTATTATCTAAGTGGTCAGGCTTTTCAGTCCACTTCAAGTATTCCCTACAATTGCCAAGATCCTTTTCCATAGTGAATACTGAAACAAAATACTCATTAAGTACCTCTGCTATCTCCTCTGGTTCCATACCCACTTTTCCACTGTCATACTTGATTGGTCCTATTCTCTCACGTCTTATCCTCTTGCTCTTCACATACTTGTAGAATGCCTTGGGGTTTTCCTTATTCCTGTCTGCAAAGGCCTTCTCATGGCCCCTTCTGGCTCTCCTGATTTCATCCTTGAGCTCCTTCCTGCTAGCCTTATAATCTTCTAGATCTGTATCATTACCTAGTTGTTGTTTAATTTTTTTGTTGCATCCTGTATCCAGTCTTACTCCAGCCTCTCAAAAAAGCATTCTACTAACTGAAAGCTTGCAGCCTGTGATCACTAAAAACCCTAACTGAGAGGAAAAAAATCAATTATTTGGTAATTAATAACAATAGTATAAATTCAGAGAATAATTCTTAGGGATAGAAGAGAAGTAATTTAAAGAATATTACAGTGTAATTTTGACAGTATCCTAAGAGGCAACCCGAGCAGTTGAGAGAGCATTGAAGTACTGAGCATGTCTGCAATGTAGGTACAGTAATGCACAATAATATAACATTTTTCTCACAGAAGCCTTATGCAATAAGATAAATGAGCAAGATCATGGTCAAAAGAGTAGGTTCCCTTTGCATATTAAATGAAGAAAAAGATATTCAGAGGCTTAGGAAATTACAGAGCTTAAAACTTCAACAGTCAAAGAAAAAGCCATACATGGTGATGCAATTAAAATCAAGGATGCTCGAGAGGCCTAAGTAGGTAAAGCACAAGAGGACTTGGAAAGTCACAGACCTGAGGAGATTAAAAATGTTTACCACACATTGGATTGAACACCTAGTCCAGTAGAGATAGTCATTAACTATCTGGTAAGCACAAATCTGGTCAGCTGCAGTTGTGACAGGCAAGATCCACTTTATGGCTTCAGCCTCCACAAGATTGCTGTTGCTTGAGTTTCTATTCCGTGTAAGAAACAATTTTCTGTCTGCACTAACCTGCCTATCTGAAGGACATCTTTATTCTTAACATAACCAGTTAACTTAGTTCAGTATGTATTTCTTTATAATCTCTTTTTCCATAAATCTTCTCAATGGATTGAGCGCATTCTGTCACCATAGCAACATTCATTAGAGCCAACCAATTAAAAAACGGCTCAACTTTTAACTGTTCCCCCACCATCACATCTCCAGCTCCAGAGTTCCTACCTTCCAGAATTCTATTCCACTTCTTTACCTTAACTATGCACGAGACTTATTAATCACTTATAATTCTATCTCCATATGGTATTGAATGGTATCAAAGTACCTAATGTAACATCGATAGCAAATAATAAATGATGCTAAGTTATTTAAATGTGACTGAAAAGGCAATGAGCTTCATATGCACACAGCAAAAATAATATTAAATTTAAAGGTGAAACAAAATTTTATGTAGATTCATTGGAGGTTAAGCAACAAAGTTATTGGATTGATGAAGGGAATGAAGACAAAATAAAGCTTACTTCATCACCTCCCATACAGTTGCTTGATGTTAGAAAGGCGAAGACATGTTTCATGAATGGGGGCATCATTAATACATTCTGTATTGAATATGGGAAGAATTTCTTCATTCACAGAATGACTGCAAATGAGAACCTCACTATCACATTGAATTAAATAGCATTAATCCTTTTCAGGGGAAGATGATATGCATAGCAAAGGAACAGAAAAGAGAGTAGTAGAGTTGGATGGGAGAGTGTGGGGTATATACATGGGAAAGGCCTGTTTAAGTTGAAGAGTCTCTTTCCATACTATTGAGACTATGGGTTGAAAATGTCATAAGACCATAAGATCACAAGATATAGGAGCAGAAGTAGGCTATTTAGCTCATCGAGTCTGCTCCACCATTCAATCATTGGCTGAGCCAATTCTTCCAGTCATCCCCACTTCCCTGCCTTCTCCCCATACCCTTTGATGCCCTGGCTAATCAACAACCTATCTCTGCCTTAAATTCAACCAATGAACTGGCCTCCACAGCTACTCATGGCAATAATTTCCACAAATTTACCGCCCTCTGACTGAAGTAATTTCTCTGCAACTCTGTTCTAAATGGACGTTCTTATAACCATATAACAATTACAGCACGGAAACAGGCCATCTCGGCCCTTCTAGTCCATGCTGAATGCTTACTTTCACCTAGTCCCACCAACCTGCACTCAGCCCATAACCCTCCATTCCTTTCCTGTCCGTATACCTATCCAATTTTACTTTAAATGACAATATCGAACCTGCCTCTACCACTTCTACTGGAAGCTCATTCCACACAGCTACCACTCACTGAGTAAAGAAATTCCCCCTCATGTTACCCCTAAACTTTTGCCCCCTAACTCTCAACTCATGTCCTCATGTTTGAATCTCCCCTACTCTCAATGGAAAAAGCCTATCCACGTCAACTCTATCTTATCCCCTCATAATTTTAAATGCCTCTATCAAGTCCCCCCTCAACCTTCTATGCTCCAAAGAATAAAGACCTAACTTGTTCAACCTTTCTCTGTAACTTAGGTGCTGAAACCCAGGTAACATTCTAGTAAATCTCCTCTGAACTCTCTCTATTTTGTTGACATCTTTCCTATAATTCGGTGACCAGAACTGCACACAATACTCCAAATTTGGCCTCACCAATGGCTTGTACAATTTTAACATTACATCCCAACTCCTATATTTAATGCTCTGATTTACAAAGGCCAGCATACCAAAAGCTTTCTTCACCACCCTAGCCACATGAGATTCCACCTTCAGGGAGCTATGCACCATTATTCCTAGATCACTCTGATCTACTGCATTCTTCAATGCCCTATCATTTACCATGTATGTCCTATTTGGATTATTCCTACCAAAATGTAGCACCTCACACTTATCAGCATTAAACTCCATCTGCCATCTTTCAGCCCACTCTTCTAACTGGCCTAAATCTCTCTGCAGGCTTTGAAAGCCTACTTCATTATCCACAACGCCACCTATCTTAATATCATCTGCATACTTACTAATCCAATTTACCACCCCATCATCCAGATCATTAATGTATACAACAAACAACATTGGACCCAGTACAGATCCCTGAGGCACACCACTAGTCACTGGCCTCCAACCTGACAAACAGTTATCCACCACTACTCTCTGGCATCTCCCATCTAGCCACTGTTGAATCCATTTTACTACTTCAATATTACTACCTAACAATTGAACCTTCTTAACTAACCTTCCGTGTGGAACCTTGTCAGAGGCCTTACTGAAGTCCATATAGACAACATCCACTGCTTTACTCTCGTCAACTTTCCTAGTGAAAGTTTCAATCATGAAGTCGTGCCCTCTTGTCCTAGACGCCCCTACCATGGGAAATAACTTTGTCGTAGCTAATCTGTTCAGGCCTTTTAACATACAGAATGTTTCTATGAGATCCCCATTCATTCTCCTGAACTCCAGGGAATACAGCGCCAAGAGCTGCCAGACGTTCCTCAAACAGTAACCCTTTCATTCCTGGAATCATTCTCATGAATCTTCTCTGAACCCTCTCCAATGTCAGTGTATCGTTTCTAAAATAAGGAGCCCAAAACTGCACACAATACTCCAAGTGTGGTCTCACGAGTTTCTTATAAAGCTTCAACATCACATCCCTGTTCTTATAATGAATGCCAACATTGCATTCGCCTTCTTCACCATCGACTCAATCTGGAGGTTAACTTTTAGGGTATCCTGGACAAAGACTCCCAAGACGTGCATTTTGAATTCTCTCCCCATCTAAATAATAGTCTGCACATTTAATTCTTCTACCAAAGTGCATGACCACACACTTTCCAACATTGTTTTTCATTTGCCACTTCTTTGCCCATTCCCCTAAACTATCTAAGTCTCTCTGCAGGCTCTCTGTTTCCTCAACACTACCCACTCCTCCACCTATCTTTGTATCATTAGCAAATTTAGCCACAAATCCATTAATCCCACAGTCCAAATCATTGACATACATGGTAAAAAGCAGCGGTCCCAACCGACCCCTTTGGAACTTCACTGGTAACCGGCAGCCAGCCAGAATAGGATCCCTTTATTCCCACTGTCTGTTTTGTGCTGATCAGCCAATGCTCCACCCATGCTAGTAACATCCCTGTAATTCCGTGGGCTCTTATCTTGCTAAGCAGATTCATGTGTAGCACCTTGTCAAAAGCCTTCTGAAAATCCAAGTACACCACATCTGCTGCATCTCCTTAGTCTACCCTGCTTGTAATTTCCTCAAAAAATTGCAGTAGGTTAGGCAGGCAGGATTTTCCTTTCAGGAAACCATACTGGCTTCGGCCTATCTTGTCATGTGCCTCCAGGTACTCTGTAATCTCATCCCTAACAATCGATTCCAACAATTTCCCAACCACTGATGTCAGGCTAACAGGTTTATAGTTTCCTTTCTGCTGCCTCCCACCCTTCTTAAATAGCAAGGTAACATTTGCAATTTTCCATTCATCCGATACAATGCCAGAATCCATCGATTCTTGAAAGATCATTGTTAGTGCCTCCACAATCTCTCCAGCTACTTCCTTCAGAATCTGAGGGTGCATTCCATCAGGTCCAGGAGATTTATCTACCCTCAGACTATTAAGCGTCCTGAGCACCTTCTCAGTTGCAATTTTCACTGCACATACAGTACTTCACTTTCCCGACCCTCTTGAATGTCTGGTATACTGCAGGTGTCTTCCACTGTGAAATACGCGTTCAGTTCCTCCGCCATCTCTACGTCTCTCATTGCAATATCTCTAGCATCATTTTCTATTGGTCCTACCCTCAACTCTCTTTTACCCTTTATATACTTAAAAAAGCTTTTAGTATCTTCTTTGATATTAGTTGCCAGCTTCCTTTCATAATTCATCTCTTCCTTCCTAATGACCGTCTTAGTTTCCTTCTGCAAGTTTTTAAAACCTTCCCAATCCTCTATCTTCCCACTAGCTTTGGCTTCCTTGTATGCCCTCCCTGTTGCATTTACTTTGGCTCTGACTTCATTAGTTAGCCACTGTAGTGTCCTTCTTCCATTCAATTTTTTTTTCTTTTTTAGAATATTACTGTCTTGCATTCCCTCATTTTTTGCAGAAACCAGCCATTGCTGCTCTGCTGTTCTTCCTGCTAGTGTCCCTTTCCAGTCAACTTTGGCCAGTTCCCCTCTCATGCCATTGTAACTTCCTGCATTCCACTGGAATACCAACACAATGGAATTTAGTTTCTCCTTCTCAGAATTCAAAAATGAACTTGATCATATTGCGTTCACTGTTTCCTAAGGACTCCTTGACCTTAAGCCCTCTTATCACCTCCGGATCATTGCACAATACCCAATCCAGCACAGCTGATCCTCTAGTGGGCTCAACAACAATCTGTTCTAAAAAGCCATCCCTTAGACATTCTACAAATTCTCCCTCTTGATAAATGTCAACTTTCAAGAAAACCAGCTAAATGTGTGAAAAATGGTTCAGTTCATTTTGCACTGTTACTAAAGTCAAGAATATATATGTACCAAATTACTTTTTTTAAATGGAGTTCCCTTTATATTTAACGTGTCAGTCCATGGGCTCCTCTACTGTCGCGATGAGGTCACACTCAGGTTGGAGGAACAACACCTTATATTCTGTCTGGGTAGCCTCCAACCTGATGGCATGAACATCGATTTCTGGAACTTCCGGTAATTCCCCTCCCCCCCACCATTCCCCATTCCTTCTCTCACCTTATCTCCTTACCTGTCCCATATCCTCCCTCTGGTGCTCCTCCCCTTTCTGTTTCTTTCATGGTCTTCTGTCCTCTCCTATCAGATCCGCCTTCTCCAGCCCTTTATCTCTTTTACCAATCAACATTCCAGCTCTTTACATCACCACTTCCCCTCTCCCAGTTTCACTTATCACTTAGTCCTTCATACTTTGTCCTCCCCTTTCCCCAACTTCTTACTCTAACTTCTCATTTCTTTTTTTTCCAGTCCTGCTGAAGGGTCTCAGCCTGAAACGTCAACTGTTTACTCTTTTCCATAGATGCTTCCTGGTCTGCTGAGTTCCTCCGGCATTTCAGGTGTGTTACTTCCCTTTATATTTACTTACTTGTTTCATATGCTGCATGCATAGTTGTAATCTCACCTTAAAACAACAATTTTCACACAACTGAATATTATTTAATCTTTATCAAACACAAACTGGCTTCATTTATAGCATTCTACCAAATATTGAACTGAAAGGATAAATTTAAGAGGTATTTCTATCAGAGTCTTTCATGAGCTTCCAAAGTATGTCACAGCCAATTAATTGGATTTTGTTAATTATTTCCTGGTCTAAAATGATTGTCACAAGAATTAGAAGAAGGACAATTGACATTAAAGGATAAAAGACCACACTGTTGTGAAGAAAGAACTGAAGACTGGATGAAGTGGAATGAGCTATGGGCTTTTCTCTGACTGACGCGTCAAGGGCACAAGCCCATGATCAACTCCAAATTCTTCCCTCCAATTGAGGTGTCAAGCAAGATTGAAGTTGGCAAGGATGAAAGTAGAGGATGGGCAGGTGTTCAGCACCGTCTGCCAGTGCTTGATTTAGTCTTCCTCTTCCTCTCACTGGCTGCTGTCAGAGGAAAATGTAGAAGTTTTGGGATCTACTTTGCATGGATTGATCAGAGGGGCTTTGGACTCATTTGGGAGGACGTTCTGGTTCATGTTGCATGTGTTCCTGGATTCTGTTTACTCTTTTTTGCTGTTTTTGAGCGGTTTGATCTGAGTGATCAATGTGCTCTGGGGCGCTTCAGCTAAGAATACTTTGTTCTGCAGCCTGCAGTGGCCTAGCAGCATGACACTGAACTGAACTAAACTGAACACTACAGGACTCCTGGCTTGATGTTTGATATTCTATGTGTCGTCTGCTTTTTTTTTTGGCCATTTGCGTAATTTGTACTTTCTTCACGCATTGGGTGTTTGATGTTTTCCTGAACGAGTTTGATGGTGCTTCTTTGCTTTATGGCTGCCTGCAGCAGGACAAATCCCAGCGTTGTAGTCGGTACACGTATTTTGATAATAAGTATACTCTGAATCTTTGAAAAACCTGGCAGACTTGATGGGCCATGTGTCTCATTCAGTGTCATACTAATCTATAACTCCATCATCTGTTGTTACAAAGAGAAGTGTAACCAGGAACGTTCTGCACAGCCTGATACCACAAACAACAAGATAAGCATTGTCCAAGGCAGCAGAAGACCTCACCCACTTCTCCCCATGAGAATCACTGATAGCTTCAAAGATGACCCACTTCAGAATGACACGTGGCCCCCTCAACTGAGAGTTCCCACTGAAACACGGTGCCAGAGAATTATAAAGTGTGGATTTCCATTTATAACACACCCTTCGCAGTTTCAGTTGTCCCAGAGCTCTTTACAGCTAATGAAGTACTTTTGAAGTGTGGTCAGCCTTGTAATAGTGGAAACATAGTAGATAATTTGTTTGCAGTGAACTCCAATGAACAGGAATGTGATGGTAGCCAGAAAATGTGCTGTACTGATATTAACTGAAGGATAATTTTAGCCAGGACACCAGGGAGAACTCACCTTTTCCTCTTTGAAATAATAGCCCAGGATATTTTGTTTCTTCCAGAGAAGACACGGTTTGATTTAATATTTCATCTTTCAGTACTGCACTGAGGGCCAGTCCAAACCATAAGAACATAAGAAATAGGAGCAGGAGTAGGCCATCTGGCCCGTCGAGCCTGCTCCGCCATTCAATAAGATCATGGCTGATCTGGCCAGATCTCCACCTACCTGCCTTTTCCCCATAACCCTTAATTCCCCTACTATGCAATAATCTATCCAACCTTGTCTTAAATATATTTACCGAGGTAGCCTCCACTGCTTCATCGGGCAGAGGATTCCACAGATCCATGTTCAAAATAAATATATTATCAAATGATGCATACTATATACAAACTTGAGATTCATTTTCTTGCAGGCATCCACCAGACAATAAAGAAATACAATGGAATTCATGGCGAACTAAGGCAGAGTCCCTGAAAGTGAGCCTACAGGCTGTGGAATCAGTTCGGCACTGAGGTGAATGAAGTTATCCACAACGGTCCAGGAGCCCAGTACCTGCTCCTGAACCTGGGGATGGTGGACCTGAGACTCCTGCACTCCCAAACAATAGTAGCAATGAGAAGAGAAGAAGACAGGTCAAATGTAGGCAGTTCTCAAAGGAGGAGGCTGAAGTTCAGGTTGAACATCTGGTTTTATGGAGGCTTTGAGGAAAAAGAGAGAGGGAGATGCAACAAAGCAGAACAAATCTAGAAAAGAGTGCACATTGCTCAAAGCTGACCCTTCATCCCCTGCCCCAAAGCCAGGCAGAACAGTGAAGGAAGGTAGAGGAGTTTTAAACCAGATTCAGAGGAACTGACTGTCTGAACTGAGAAAGATGGCTAAAGGAGTTTGCAAAGGTAGGAGGACAGCCCTTTAGAACAGAGCAGAGGAAGAACTTCTTTAGCCAAAGGGTGGAGAATCTGTGGAATTCATTGCCACAGATGGTGGTGGAGGCCAAATCATTAGCTATATTGGAAGTGGGGGTTGGTATGTTCTTGATTAGTAAAGGTGTCAAAGGTTACAGGGAGAAGGTAGGGTAATGAAGTTGAGAGAGATAAAAATCAGCCTTGATGGAATGGCAGAGCAGACTCAATAAGCCAAATGGCCTAATTCTGCTCCTATGTCTTATGGACTTGAGTGAACAGGGACGATGGAAAAATTTGTAAATTTGGAGAAGTATTTTTTAAAATTAGTGTTTCTCTAATCTGGCCAGCTGCCATGGAAGAACTCTTGCTCCAGTTAACCTGGTTTGATGTCTTAGCTGAAAGATGCAGTTCCCACCAGGAATCAATCCCTCAGTGCCATGCTAACTGAATTGTGCCCACATATATGCAACTTAATGTGAACTAACTGTACTAACCAAACTTGACCTGTGGTTTCTCACATTTACCATCAGCTCCCCTTTCATACTTTCTGTGGTGAACTAGATATACCTGTCTGACTGCTCCTGTGGCTCCTCCCAAGACCCTGCTGACTACCCCTGTGGCTCCTCCCACAGACCCCTGTATAAAGGCGACTGTGGCCTGCTGCTCTCCCTCATTTTCCCCAGGATGTAGTGTTGTCCTTCAGTCAATAAAAGCCGGTATCTCACTTCCTAAGTCTCGGCGTGAGTTATTGATGGTGCATCACTTTCTAAAGCAGTTTGATCACAATTGAATGTTTTTGGAAGATATTACCCTGCAAGCTAATATATCAGTCATTTGATTAATGTTCCAATCCTATAATTCTTCATGATCTTCACTGGGCCTCGGATTACCTGGACAATACATATACCTATGGCACAATGCTGTTTATTGACTACAGCTCAGTGTTTAACACAATCATTCTACGGGTCTGATTGAAAAGCTCCAGAATCTGGAGCTCTGCATCTCCCTCTGCAACTGGATCCTCAACTTCCTAACCGGAAGACTACAATCTGTGAGGATTGGAAATAGCATCTCCACCTCACTTTATTAGGAGTTTGAAGAGATTTGGCATGTCAACAAATACACTCAAAAACTTCTATAGTTGTACCACAGAGAGCATTCTGACAGACTGCATCACTGGCTGGTATGGAGGGACTATTGCACAGGACTGAAAGAAGCTGCAGAAGGCTGTAAATCTAGTCTGCTCCATCTTGGGCACTAGACTACAAAGTACCCAGGACATCTTTAGGGAGCGGTGTCTCAGAAAGGTGGCGTCCATTCCTAAGGACCTCCAGCACCCAGGGCATGCCCTTTCCTCACTGTTACCATCAGGTAGGAGATACAGAAGCCTGAAGGCACACACTCAGCAATTCAGGAACAGCTTCTTCCCCTCTGCCATCTGATTCCTAAATGGACATTGAGGTTTTGGACACTACCTCACTTTTTTAAATATACAGTATTTCTGATTTTGCACATTTTAAAAAATATATTCAATATACGTAATTGATTTACTTGTTTATTTATTATTATGTTTTATTTTATTTTTTCTCTCTCTCTGTTAGATTATATATTGCATTGAACTGCTGCTGCTAAATTAACAAATTTGACGTTACATGTCGGTGACCTCAGTGATGTGTGCGTAGCCCACTGCTCTACTCACTCTACGCTCATGACTGTGTGGCTAGGTACAGCTCAAATGCCATCTATAAATTTGCTGATGACATAACTATTGTTGGCAGAATTTCATGTGGTGACGAGAGGGCATACAGGAGAAAGATATATCTGCTCTTTGAGTAGTGTCGCAGCAACAACCTTGCGCTCAATTTCAGTAAGACCAAAGAACTGGCTGTGGACTTCAGAAAGAGTAAGATGAGGGAACAAAACACCAGTCCTCATAAAGTGAACAATTTCAAGTTCCTGAATGCCAATGTCTCTGAGGATCTATCGTGGGCTCAACATATCAAAGCAATTACAAAGAAGGCATGGTAGCCGCTATATTTCATTAGGAGTTTGAGGAAATTTGGTGTGAAGCTAAAGACACTCACAAATTTCTCCATATGTACAGTGGAGAGCATTCTAACTGGCTGCATCACCATCTGGTATGGGGGGGGGGGTGCGACTATTGCACAGGATGGAAATAAGTCGCAGGTAGCTCTAAACTCAGTCAGCTCCATCATGGGTACTAGGCTCCATAGTATCCGGGACGTCTTCAAGGAGAGATGCCTTAAAAATGAGGTATCTATCATTAAGGACCCCCATCAACCAGGCCATGCCCTGTTCTCATTGCTACCATCACAAAGGAGGTACAGAAGCCTGAAGGCACACACTCAATGATTCAGGAACAGCTTATTCCCCTCTGCCATCTGATTTCTAAATGGACATTGAACTCATGAACACTACCTCAGTACTTTCTTTATTTTTATTTTTGCACTAATTTTATTTATTGTTTATATATTTTTTTGCTGTAATTCATGTTTCTTTTCTATTGCTATGTATTGCAATGTACTGCTGCTGCAAAAATTTCACAGTGTATGCCAGTGATATTAAACCTGATTTTGATAACTCTGTGTAATAACCCTGAAGTACACTCAGATGCTGTCTCCATTAAGAGGGCAATGATATCAGAATGAACCAGGCTGTAGGTATCAGTCATTCCCAGAAGAGCCTATCTCACACAATTTCCAGTCCACTTTGCATAAACAATAGTTATTCATAATTTACTTATTATTGTCACTTGTACTGAGATACAGACAAAAGCGTTACTTGCATGCCATTCAGATATATCATTCCATACTGAAGTATAGTAGTATAAAAGGAAAATAATAATAGAATGCAGAATAGAACAAGGCACATTACAGCACAGTACAGACCCAGTGACCCATGATGTTATGCCAACACTTTAACCTACTCTAAGATCAATCTAACCCTTCACTCTCACATGGCCTTTCATTTTTTATATCATCCACGTTCCAATCTGAGAGTCTCTTAAATGTTCCTAATATATCTGCCTTTACCACCACGTCTGGCAAGGTGTTCCATGCACACACCACTCTGTGTAAAAAACTTATCGAAGACACCACCCCACTATACTCTCCTTCAATCACCTTAAAACTATGCCCCCTTGTATTAGTCATTTGTACCCTAGGGAAAATTCTCTGGCTGTCCACTTGATCTATGCCTCATATAACCTTGTACACCCAGAATAGTGTTACATTTATAGACAAAGTGCAGTGTGGCAGACAAATAAGGTGCAAAGGCTATGATAAAGTAGACTGAGAGATCAAGAGTTCAGTTCTTCACTATCGTGCAGGAAGTCACAGTGGGATAGGAGTTCTCCCTGAGCCTGCAATCCTGCTAAAATGCTCTATTTTACAGGAAGAATTTTATTATTAGTAGACTTCTTATGGCATTGCTCATTGAGTTAGAAAAAAAAATTATACTGCTAAAAACCCTCCTGTGTTACTGGTCAGAATGGCATACTACACAATGAATGACAGAAGTGTGCAACTGAAGCAGCAGAACATCGCTAGATCTCCTACGAAGTTTATAATAATCACCATCCAGGCAGCTCAGTAGGATACTGGTTGACCTCCCTGGGCATTGATCGTGTGATAGCAGAGAATGGCAGATCTCTCCTTGTATTGCTCACAGTGTTAGGTGATTTACTAATTGTTGCAGACCTTCCAGTGAACAGGTAACACCAACTTTTACACTTCGTTTCCACTTCAGGTGAGACTCCTGCCCCATGCTTGGGAATGCAGCACAGGCAGGTGAAACTCTCTCCTTTCCCATCTTGTAAGCAGATAGACAGCAATTTGAAAAAGAAGTTGCCTTTCAGCTTCCTCACACATCTTGCATTGACTTTCACAAATTAATATTGATCTGGTTGACCTAGATTGTAAGAACTGCAATCCAACTACAATAAGACAAAAGATTTGCACTTCAACAGCACAGTTCCAATGTTACAATGTGCTTAAGACCAGATAAAGTCCTTTCAAAGCATTTTCACTGTTCTAACCTCAGAAACACAACTATTAATTTGCAATGCAGTAAGTGCTCACAAATATCAAAGTGATAATGACCACGATAACTTTATCTGTTTTATTAATATCGATTGAGGGGTAGTGCCAATAAAGAGAAGAAGAATGTAAAAAGACCACAGAGTAAGTGTCATAAATGGAAAAAAAGGGAAATAGATAAAAATACTCTTAAAGGAAGAATCAGTGGGGATTATAATTTATATTTTGAAGCTACCTGGCTTGGGTTAGATCATAAGAACTGCACTTTTGAACAAAAAATGGTGGTACAACCTGCAACTGATGTCTTTATTGATTTCCAATCAGATCTGAGCAAAAGATATCATGTCTATTGGAACAGCTGATCTGATAGTTGTATTATACCTAAAGTAACTGAAGTGGTCTTGAACCAGAGGGGATAACTTCACTCAAATTCAGTTTCCTCAACACCGAACCAGTTCCACAACCTAAGGACTCACTTTCAAGGACTCTACAACTCACATTCTTGATATTTATTGCTTCTTTATTTATTGTTAGTGTTTTGTCTTTTTCTCTCATTTTGCATTTGCATAGTTTGTTCTCTTTTGCACATTGACTGTTTGTCATCGTTGTATGCAGTTTTTCATTGATTCTATTGTGGGTTTTTTATGGTTACAGTGAATACCCACAAGAAAATGGGTACTTCAATAATAAATTTACTTTGAACTTATCTAGATTTTGTAAATAAACCAGTATATTGTAAGGGTTAAGAACATCTTAAGAACCACATAAAAAGCACGTACTTACCTGAGGGCAATGGGTGGATTCTCCTCTTCAGTTGTTTGCTGGACTTGGGAAAGACCGGCATCATAATCAGGGTCAATTCATCATTCTTCAAGGTTCATTGTCTTCGTTCCAGAGTTTGCTACCTGTAAGATTTATCAGCTGTGACTGACACTGCAGGTACATGATGCTTGTAACCCTGCCCATCATCGGCTGTCACATTATACTCATCGGCAGTGTGTAACCTCTGTCAGCCTCTGGGAAGGCTGCATGGCAGCCCCACCCTTGTCACCACCACAGTTTTATGTTACACTCAAAGGAAATGTCGATGACCTCATTGTCAGACTAGCCTGGGGTATTGAAACCATACTGTTTGTTGTACATTAAATAATTGGCACTACACAGCAATAAAACTCTGAATTCCTTCTCAATATTTGTTGCACCTAAGAGAGTTCAGCAAGATTTTTTATCAAGTCTGGTCTTAAGATACACTCTGTATTGTTATTCCAGTGCCTTTGCTTCATCAGGCATTAGAATTAAATTACTTATCCCTTGTATTTGCTGGCCGGAAATGTAGCGGCCTCAGCACTGGACTTTGAGGCAAATGGACCCAGGTTTGAATCCAGCAGCCCCTTGCATGCTTTCCATCCATGCAGGGATATGTGCTGAGCTAGCAACTTGGACAAAAACAGACAAATGCTAAGTCAATGACAAAAATTGCTGCCCAGTCAGCCACAAGGTGAGAAAATTTATCTCCTGTGACAAAAGTATTTCAAATAAATTCATGTTTCATTTATTTACCTTCCTAGTCTTAGATAATTTTATCTGGTATCGTTTTCTTTCTGCTACACACAGACCCTGCACCTGCACAGATATTGCAAGGTGGTATTTTCCAATTAGTGAAATACTGGACAGAAAATACAAGAAGCTTTGAACAGTTTTGTTTCCTTTTGTCAAGCATAGTACGTTGGAACTTCATTAGGACTGAGACTAAAAGATGACTGACAGAAAAGTCTAGAAAAAATAAACATAGAATGTAGAAAATCTACAACACATTACAGGCCCTTTGGCCCACAACGTTGTGCCGACCATGGAACCTACTCTAGAAACTGCCTAGAATTTCACTGCCGTATAGCCCTATATTTTTCTTAGCTCCATGTACCTATCTCTTAAAAGACACTATTGTATCCGCCTCTACCATCTTTGCTGGCAGTGCATTCCATGCGCCCACCACTCTCTGTGTGAAAAACTTCCCTCTGACAACCCCCTTGTATCTATTTCCAAGCACCTTAAAACCATGCCCCTTCATGTTAGCCATTTCAGCCCTGGGAAAAAGCCTCTGACTATCCACACGATCAATGCCTCTCATCATCCTCTACACCTCTATCAGGTCACCGCTCATCTTCTGTGGCTCCAGGGAGAAAAGGCCAAGTTCACTCAACCTATTCTCATAAGGCATTCTCTTCAAATAGCTTGAGCCTAATTTTCTTCCAAAAATTACTTTCCGGTATGACTAACAGAAACCTTATTACAAAATGTAGGACATCAAACAGTACAGCACAGGACCAGACCCTTTGGTCCATAATATCTGTGCCAACCATGATGAAATTTAAACTGAAAATCTGCATGCACATGATCCATATCCTTCCATTCCCGACCTGTTCATGTGTCTGTCTGAATGAATCTGAAACAGAATCAGGTTTATGACATACAGTATGTCATAAAATTTGACACAGTACAGTGCAATACATAAAACACTATAAATTACAGTAAGAAATATATGCACATATTAAAAAATTAAATGAAATAAATATGGCACAAAGAGAACAAAAAATTATGAGGTAGTGTTCATGGGTTCATTTTCAATTCAGAAATCTGATGGCGGACAAGAAGAAGCTGATCCTAAAGTACTGAGTGTGTGTATTCAGGCTCTTGTACTTCCTCCCAGATGGTAGCAATGAGGAGAGAGCGTTCTGTGTGATGGGGGTCCTTAATGCTGGATGTTGTTTTTATGAGGCATTGCCTTTGAAAATGCCTGCTCACAAAAATACTCACAATACTCCTAGTGAGGCCTCACCAGTGCCTTATAAAGCCTCATATTACATTCTTGCTTTTATATTCTAGTCCTCTTGAAATGAATGCTAACGTTGCATTTGCCCTCCTCAACACCGACTCAATCTGCAAATTAACCTCTAGGGAATCCTGCACGACGACTCCCAAGTCCTACACCTCGGATTTTAGAATTTTCTGCGCCTTTGTTCCTTCAACCGAAGTGCATGACCATACACTTCCCAACATTGTATTCCATCTTTCACTTCTTTTCCCATTCTCTTAATCTGTCTAAATCCATCTGTAACCTCCCTGCTTCCTCAACACTACCTTCCCCTTCACCTATCTTCAAATCATCTGCAAACTTTTCAACCAAGGCATGAATTCCGTTATCCAATCATTCTTATACAACTTAAAAAGAAGTGCTCCCAACACCAACCCTAGTAGAACACCACTAGTCACAAGCAGCCAACCAGAAAAGGCTCTATTTATTCCCTCTCTTTGCCTCCTGCTAATCAGCCAATGCTCTATCAATGCTAGTATCTTTCCTCTAAAACTATGGGCTTTTACCTTATTAAGCAGCGTCATGTGTGGCTCCTTGTCAAAGGCCTTTTGAAAATCAAAGTATACAATATCCACTGATTGTCCTTTGTCTATCCTGCTTATTATTTCCTCGAAGAATTCCAAAAGATTTGTCAGGCAAGATTTTCCCTTAGGAAAACCATGGCAACTTTGGCCTACTTAACCATGTGCCTCCAAGTACCTTTACCCTCATTCTTCCCAATCAACACCCAACATCTTCCCACCTACTGATGTCAGGCTAACTGGCCTATAATTTCTTTTATTTTGCCTCCCTCCCTTCTTAAAGAGTGGAGTGACATTTGCAATCTTCCAGTCCTCTGAAACCATGCCAGAATTTAGTGATTGTTGAAAGATCATTACCAATGCCTCCACAATCTCCCCAGCCATCTCCTTCAGCACTCTGGGATGTAGGCCATCTGGTCCAGGTGACTTATTCACCTTCAGACCTTTCAGCTTCCCAAGCAGCTTCTCCCTAGTAATAGCAATTGCACTCACTTCTGTCCTCTAACACTTTTGAACTTCCACCATACTACTAGTGTCTTCCACAGTGAAGATGAATGCAAAGTACTTTTTATTTATCTGCTATTTCCTTGTCCCCATTACTACCTCTCCAGCGTAATTTTCCAGAGGTCCAATGTCTGCTCTCACTTTTCTTTTACTCTTTATATATCTGAAAAAACTTATGGTATCCTCTTTGACATAATTGGCTCGCTTACCTTCATATTTAATCTTCTCCTGCTTTATGGCTTTTTAGTTGCCTCCTGTTGGTTTTTAAAAGCTTCCCAATCCTCTAACTTCCCACTATGTTTTGCTCTATTATATGCCCCCTCATCTGCTTTTATTTTGTTTTTTTACTTCCCTTGTCAGCCATGGTTGCGTCAACCTGTCTTTAGAATTTCTTCCAGAAACTTCAGCTATTGCTTTTCTATCGTCATCCTTGCTTGTGTCCCCTTCCAGTCAACTTTAGCCAACTCCTCTTATGTCTCCATAATTCCCTTTTCTTCATTATAATCCCAATACATCTGACTTTAGCTTCTTCCTCTCAAATTGCAGGATGAAGTCTATCATATAATGATCACCTTCTCCTAAGGGTTACTTTAGCTAAGCTCCCACTTAGGATCCAGCGCCAACCTGATTTTCCCAATCTACCAGCATATTGAAATCCATTATGACTATCATAACATTGCCCTTTTGATATGCATTTTCTATCTCCCATTGTAATTTGTAGCCCATACCCTGGCTACTGTTCAGAGACCTGTATATAATTCCCATTAGGGTCTTTTTACCCTTGCAGTTTCTTAATTCTACCCACAAGGATTCTACATCTTTCTAAGGATTTGATTTCTTTTTTTTTACCAACAAAGCAACCCCACCCCATCTGCCTACCTGCCTCTTTGATACATTTTGTATCCGTGGATATTAAGCTCGCAAATATAATCTTCTTTCAGTCATCACTCAGTGATTTCCACAATGTCATACCTGCCAATCTCTACCAGCACTGTAAGATTATCTACCTTATTCTGTATTCTGCGGGCATGTAAATTTACCATCTTCAGTTCTGTATTTGTCATCCTTTTTGATTTTGTCCCCATGTTATATTTTAACTCATCCCACTGACTGCAATTTTACCCTATAATCTGCTGGTCCTTCCAGGCAGTCTCACTGTATACTGCATTAGTTGGATACCAACTGCCCCATCCTCAGCCTTATCACCCTGGCTCCCATCACCCTGACAATTTAATTCAAATGTCCCAAACAGCTCCAGCAAACTTGCCAGCAAGGATATTGGTCCCTCTTGGGTACAGGCATAAACTGTCCTGTTTCTACAGATCATACCTTCCCCAGAAGAGATCCCAATGAGGCCTGATGAAGGTCTTGGCCTGAAACATTGACTGTTTACTCTTTTCCATAGATGCTGCCTGTCCTGCTGAGTTCCTCCAGCATTTTGTATGTGTTGCTCCAATGATCCGGAGATCTGAAGCCCTTCCTCCTGTACCAGTGCCTCAGCTATGCATTCATCTGCCAAATCATCAGGTTGTTAACCTCAGTGGTTCATGGCACAGCCAGCAATGCAAAGATTAGTATTCGGGAGCTCCTGCTTTTCAGCTTTCTATCTAATTCCCTAAATTCTCTCCTCAGAACCTCCTCCCTTTTCCTACCTATGTCATTTGTGCAAATAAATACCAAGACTTCTATCTGCTCCATCTCCCCCTTTCAAATGCCATGGAACCGATCCAAGATGTCCCTAGCTCTGGCACTTGGGAGGCAATATTCCATCAGGGTGTCTCTTTCACATCCACAGAATCTCAAGTCTACTCCTCTAACTATAGAGTCCCCTATCACTACTGCAGACTCTCCTCTGCCCCCTCCCAGTAGGTCGTCTCCCCCAGCAGTATCTAAAGCTGTATACTTACTATTAAGGGGAGCAGCCACAGCTGTACTCTGCACTGTCCACCCATTTCCTTTCCCTCTCCTAACAATACCTGCTGCTTGCAACTTAGGGGTGACTACCTCCCTGTAGCTCCTATCCATCACCTCCACAGTTTTCCACATGAGCTGCAGCTCCAGCTTGTTAACACGTAGCGTAGCAGTTAACATAATGCTACAGCTGCACCAGTGACCTAGGTTCAATTCTGCTGCTGTCTGTAAGGAGTTTGTACGTTCTCCCTGTCACTGCGTGGATTTCCTCTGGATGCTCTGGTTCCATCCCATATTCTAAAGACACACAAGCTGGTACATTAATTGGGTACATGAATGTAATTGGGCAGCACAGGCTTGTTGGACCAGAAGGTGCCATTACTGTGTTGTATCTCTAAATCAATAAAAATAATCACCCCTCCACCACTATTCTCAGTCCTATATGGCCAAGTCAATTCTTAGTCTAATCCTATCTAGTCTCTGTGGATCCTTGACTTAATCTTGTGATTTGATCTGGATCAGCCAACAATGAGGAATTTGTCAATAGGTTTACTAAAGTCCACATCTCAGAGAGAACAACCATTAAACACCTGATGTGAAAACAGTTCTGACCTATACATACTTATTTTAACTTCAAAGCTTCCGATGGATTTACTCTGATATTTTCAGATTGAAGAATCCAGACCACAATGTGTCTCATCATAAATTTGGCTTTTTGCACAAATAAGGAGATACTCCAGAACAAAAGGCTAATGGCAAAGGAAAACAAACTGTTGGACTGTTCAACCCACTAAATAATTACCAGACTGGCTGCAGAAATTCTAAACACAAGGGCTTCTGCAGATGCTGGAAATCCAAAGCAACATACACAAAATGCTGGAGGAATGTAACTGGTCGTTTCAGGCTGAGACATTTCTTCAGGACTGGAAAGGAAAGGGGGAAGTCACCAGAATGAAAAGGTGGGGAGAGGAGAAGTAGGACAGCGAGGAAGTCCTGTTCAAACAAAATCTAGGTAAGAGAATATCAACACTGGAGTTTCAATGTCAATATTCAATCAACAATATGTAATTTTACTGCCAGCTCTTTTAAGTCCTGTGATCGCCAACAATAATCATGCCAATTTTTTATTTTTTTATTTTATTGTTTGGCAAAGTCACATGGCCTTACAACTAAAGAAGATTCAATATTCCTTGTTGCCAGTTTTTGTTCTTTATTGGCTGCAGCTAAGTACACCACACACCTGAATATCCCTGTTGATATTGTTCTACACCAATTACAGTAAGGTTTGGACATGCAGACTGTGGTGAACTAGATATACCTGTCTGACTGCTCCTGTGGCTCCTCCCACAGACCCTGCTGACTGCTCCTGTGGCTTCTCCCACAGACCCCTGTATAAAGGCGACTGTGGGCTGCTGCTCTCCCTCATTTTCCCCAGGATGTAGTGCTGTTTATTCTTCCAGTCAATAAAAGCTGATATCTCACTTCCTAAGTCTCAGCGTGAGTTATTGATGGTGCATCACAGACAGTGGGTAATCAGCGGGCTTTGATATGTATAGTCTGGATCATTAAATCAGGAACTTTGTGCCAATTGTTGCTCATTGGCTTCAAGTGCTGTGTTGGGCCCTTGCACCAATGTGACTGAGAAATACTGGTCAGTCATTGTCTGCAGAAATCATTGAAATCAGAAATCAAGGTTGCGACAACAGAAGGACATTGCATCATAATGACAAGGTGACTTCATTGAACTACTTCAACTTATTTTCTTAGGACTACACAGATCTCATGTCATTAAAACCACGGTGTTACACATGCATCTATAAAGCATAGGAGCATTAATTTAAAACTGACAGTCCTATTTCTGTCATCTTGAAGATGCAAGAAATGTCATTAATGGAAGTATTGACTAATCAAGCAACCATTATCTACAGTAGATTTGGTACTAAGGCAAACCAAAGACCCCAGTGGTAGATAACTTGGGAATAATAGTTACAAATTATTTTGTTTTCTACCCAATATATTGTATTAACCCAATAACATTTCTCAATTACACTTACATTACTTTCCACATTTTATTAAAAGTCATCTCTTCAATTCCATTAGGTTTAGCACCATCTATTTACATTATCTCCCTTGTGATGATGTTTCTTCAGATACATAAAGTGTAAAAGAGAGGCAAGAGTGGATATCAGACCACTGAAAAATGATGCAGGAGAGGTAGTAATGGAGGACAAGGAAACTGAGTAAGTATTTTGCATCAGTCTTCATTGTGGAAAACACTAGTAGTATGGTGGAAGCTCCAGGTGTCAGGGGTCATGAAGTGTGTGAAGTTACTATTACTAGGGAGAAGGTTCTTGGGAAACTGAAAGGTCTGAAGATAGATAAGTCACCTGGACCAGATGGTCTACACCCCAGGATTCTGAAAAAGGTGGCTGAAGAGATTGTAGAGGCATTAGTAATGATCTTTCAAAAACCTCTAGATTCTGAAACAGTTCTGGAAGACTGGAAAATTGTAAATGTCACTCCACCTTTCAAGAAGGGAGAGAGGCAGACGAAAAGAAACTATAGGCCAGTTAGTCTGGCCTCAGTGGTTGGGGAGACATTGGAGTCAACTATTAACAATGTGGTTTTGGGGTACTTGGAAGCCCATGACAAAATTGGCCCTCTCCCCACCTTCTTTATAGGGCATCTGCCCCCTCCTTCTTTAATCCTGACGAAGGGTTTTGACCCAAAACGTTGACTGCTTCCTTCAACGGATGCTGCCTGACCTGCTGAGTTCATCCAGCTTTTTTGTACATCTTGACAAAATTGGCCGTAGTCAGCATGGCCTTCTCAAGGGAAAATCTTTCCTGACAAATCTATTAGAATTCATTGAAAAAAGAACAAGTAGGATAGACAAAGAAGAGTTGGTTGATGTTGTGTACTTTGATTTTCAGAAGGCCTTTGACAAGATGCCATTCATGAAGCTGATTAACAAGCTACAACCCCATGGTATTACAGGAAAGATTTTAACATGGATAAAGCAGTGGCTGATTGGCAGGAGACAAAGAGAGGGAATGAAAGGAGCCTTTTCTGGTTGGCTGCCAGCTACTAGTGGTGTTTCACAAGGGTCTGTGTTGTGATTGATTCTTTTTACGTTATTTGTCAATGATTTGGATGACAGAATTGATGGCTTGGTTACAAAGATAGGTGGAGGCGCATGAAGTTTTGAGGAAGTAGAGAGGCTACAGAACGATTTAAACAGATTAGGAGAATGGACAAAGAAATGGCAAATGGAATATAGCGTCGGGAAATGTATGGTCATACACCTTGATAGAAGAAATTAAAGAGATGACTAGTTTCTAAATGGAGATAAAATACAAAAAACTGAGGTGCAAAGGGACTTGGGAGTCCTCATGCAGTATTCCTTAAAGCAACACACATAAAATGCTGGTGGAACGCAGCAGGCCAGGCAGCGTCTATAAGAAGAAGCAATGTTGACATTTCAGGCCGAGACCCTTCGTCAGGTCTAACTGAAAGAAAAGATAGTAAGAGATTTGAAAGTAGGAGGGGGAGAGGGAAATCCGAAATGATAGGAGAAAACAGAAGGGGGTGGAGTGAAGCTAAGACCTGGAAAGGTGATTAGCAAAAGGGATACAGAGCTGGGGAAGGGAAAGGATCATGGGATGGGAGCGCTAGGGAGAAAGGAAGGAGAAGGGGAACACCAGAGGGAGATGGAGAACAGGCAAAGTGTGATGGGGAGAGAAAGAAAAAAAGAACCATTTACACTACACGCTGCATTCGCAAGGCAAACAGCATTTTGAAGGACCCCACGCACCCCTCATACAAACTCTTCTGCCTCCTGCCATCTGGGAAAAGGCACTGACCAGAGCATTCAGGCTCTCACGACCAGACTATGTAACAGTTTCTTCCTCCAAGCTATCAGACTCCTCAATACCCAGAGACTGGACTGACACCAACTTACTGCCCTCTACTGTGCCTATTGTCTTGTTTATTATTTATTGTAATGCCTGCACTGTTTTGTGCACTTTATGCAGTCCTGGGTAGGTCTGCAGTCTAGTGTAGTTTTTGTCAGGACTCAGGTCTCAGATCTCAGGTCTCAGATCTCAGGACTCAGATGCACCAGCTCAGGTCCTGACAAAGGGTCTCAGCATGAAACGTCGACAGTGCTTCTTCCTATAGATGCTGCCTGGCCTGCTGCGTTCCACCAGCATTTTGTGTTGTTGTTTGAATTTCCAGCACCTGCAGATTTCCTCATGTCAGGATTCCTTAAAGGTTAGTTTGGAGGTTGAGTCTGTGGTGAGGAAGGCAAATGAAATGTTAGCATTCATTTCAAGAATCAGAATCAGGTTTATTATCACCAGCATGTGTCGTGAAATTTGTTAACTTAGCTGCAGCAGTTCAATGCAATACATAATAGAGAAGAAAATAAATAATTAAATAAATTACAGCATCATGTACATTGAATAAATTAAAAATCCGCAAAAACATTAATGATTTATTTTTAAAAAGTGAAGTAGTGTTCATGGATTCAATGCCCATTTAGGAATCAGATGGTGGAGGGGAAGAAGCTGTTCCTGAATCGCCGAGTGTGTGTCTTCAGGCTTCTCTATCTCCTACCTGATAACAACAATGAGAAAAGGGCAAGCCCTGGGTGCTGGAGGTCTTTAATAATGGACGCTGCCTTTCTGAGACGCCACTCCCTGAAGATGTCCTGGGTACTTTGTAGGCTAGTACCCAAGATGGAGCTGACTAAATTTACGACCCTCTGCAGTTTCTTTTGGTCCAGTGCAGTAGCACCCCGCCCCCCAAACCAGACAGTGATGCAGCCCGTCAGAATGCTCTCCATTGTACATCTATAGAACTTCTTTGAGTGTTGTTGTTGACATACCAAATCTCCTCAAACTCTGAATGAAGTATGGTCACTATCTTGCCTTCTTTACAGCTGCATCGATATGTTGGGACCAGGTTAGATCCTCAGAGATCTTGACACCCAGGACTAAAATATAAAAGCAAGGATGTAATGCTGAGACTTTATAAAGCACTGGTGAGGCATCACTTAGAGTATTCTGGGCAGTTTGGGGCCCCTTATTTTCAAAAGGACAGTCTGTAACTGGAGAGGGGTCAAAGGAGCTTCACCAAAATGATTCCAGGATTGAACAGATTGTCATATGAAGAGCGATTGATGGCTCTGGGCTTGTATTCAGGAGAATTCAGAAGATTAGGGGTGACCTCATTGAAACCCATTGAATGGTGAAAGGCCTTGACAGAGTGGATGTGGAGAGGATGTTTCCTATGGTGGGAGTGTATAAGACCAGAGCACACAGACTCAGAATAGAGGGGTGTCCTTTTAGAGTGGAGACGAGGAGGAATTTCTTCAGCCAGAGGGTAGTGAATCTGTGGAATTCATTGCCACAGGCAGCTGTGGAGGCTTAGTCTGTATGTATATTTAAGATGGAGGTTGATGGATTCTTGATTGGTCAGAGCATGAAGGGATACGGGGGGGAGGGTGGTGGGTGAGGCAGATTGGGGCTGAGAGAAAAAATGGATCAGCCACGATAAAATGGAGGAGCAGACTTGATGGGCCAAATGGCCTAATTCTGAATCTGAATCAGGATTGGGTTTATTATCACCAGCATGTGTCATAAAATTAGTTGACTTGGCAGCAGCAGCATGTAATACACAATAATAAAAAAAAAATAATTAAGTAAATCAATTACACAAAGTATATATGTATATATTAAACAGATTTAAAATAGTGCAAAAACAGAAATACATATTAAAAAAAATGAGGTGGTACTCATGGGTTCCATGTCCATTTAGGAATCATATGGCAGAGGGGAAGAAGCTGTTCCTGAATCGCTGAGTGTGTGCCTTCAGGCTTCTGTACCTCCTACCTGATGGTAACAGTGAGAAAAGGGCATGTCCTGGGTAATGGGGGTCCTCAGTAATGGACGCCACCTTTCTGAGGCACCACTCCTTGAAGGTGTCCTGGATATTACATAGGCTAGTACCCAAGATGGAGCTGACTAATTTTACAACTTCCTGTAGCTTCTTTCAGTCCTGTGCAATAGCACTCCACACTTCCAATACCAGACAGTGATGCAGCCTGTCAGAATGCTCTCCACGGTACAACTACAGAAGTTTTCGAGTGTTTTAGATGACAAACCAAATCTCTTCAAACTCCTCATGAAATATAGCCACTGTCTTGCCTTCTTTATAGCTGCATTGATATGTTGGGACCAGGTTAGATCCTCAGAGATCTTGACATCCAGGAACTTTAAATCGCTCACACTCTCCACTTCGGATCCCTCTATGAGGATTGTTTGTGTTCCCTTATCTTACCCTTCATGAAGTCCACAGTCAACCCTTTCGTCTTACTGACATTGAGCGCAAGGTTGTTGCTGTGACGTCACTCCACTAGCTGGTATATCTCGCTCCTGTACACCCTCTTGTCTCCATCTGAGATTCTACCAACAATATTCTGCTCCTGTATATTCGAGACATGGAAAACCTACAGCACAGTACAGGCCCTTTGGCCCATAAAGCCATGCTGAACATGTCCTTACCTTGGAAATTACCTAGGGTTACCCATAGCCCTCGATTTTTCTGAGCTCCATGTACCTGCCCAGGAGTCTCTTAAAAGACCCTACTGTATCCACCTCCACCACCATTGCTGGCAGCCCATTCCACGCACTCACCACTCTCTGTGTAAAAATCTTACCCTTGGCATCTCCTCTATACCTGTTTCCAAGCACCTAAAAACTGTGCCCTCTCGTGCTAGCCATTTCAGCGCTGGGGAAAAAAGCCTTTGACTAGTCAAGTCAAGTCAAGTCACTTTTTATTGTCATTTCAACCATAACTGCTGGTACAGTACACAGTAAAAAATGAGACAATGTTTTCAGGACCATGGTGCTACATGAAACAGTACAAAAACTACACTGAACCATGTGAAAAACAACACAGAAAAAAAAACTACACTAGACTATAGACCTACCCAGGACTGCATAAAGTGCACAAAACAGTGCAGGCATTACAATAAACAATAGACAAGACAATAGGCACAGTAGAGAGCAGTAAGTTGGTGTCAGTCCAGTCTCTGGGTATTGAGGAGTCTGATAGCTTGGAGGAAGAAACTGTTACATACATACGTGAGAGCCCGAATGCTCCAGTGCCTTTTCCCAGATGGCAGGAGGGAGAAGAGTTTGTATGAGGGGTGCTTGTGGTCCTTCAAAATGCTGTTTGCCTTTTGGATGCAGAGTGTAGTGAAAATGTCCGTAATGGCGGGAAGAGAGACCCTGATGATCTTCTCAGCTGACCTCACTATCCGCTGCAGGGTCTTGCGATCTGAGGTGATGCAATTTCCGTACCAGGCAGTGATGCAGCTGCTCAGGATGCTCTCAGTACAACCCCTGTAGAATGTGATGAAGATGGGGGTGGGAGATGAACTTTCCTCAGCCTTCGCAGAAAGTAGAGACACTGCTGGGCTTTCTTTGCTATGGAGCTGGTATTGAGGGACCAGGTGAGAATCTCCACCAGGTGAACACCAAGAAATTCAGTTCTCTTAACGATTTCTACCAAGGAGCCGTCGGTGTTCAATGGGGAGTGGTCGCTCCGTGCCTTCCTGAAGTCAACAACCATCTCTTTTGTTTTGTTCACATTCAGAGACAGGTTGTTGGCTTTGCACCAGTATGTTAGCCACTGCGCCTCCTCTCTGTAAGCTGACTCATCGTTCTTGCTGATGAGACCCACCACGGTCGTGTCATCGGTGAACTTGATGATGTGTTTCAAGCTGTGTGTTGCAGCACAGTCATGGGTCAGCAGAGTGAACAGCAGTGGACTGAGCACACAGCCCTGGGGGGCCCCCATGCTCAGTGTGATGGTGTTGGAGATGCTGCGTCTGATCCGGACTGACTGAGGTCTCCCAGTTGGGAAGTCTAGTATCCATTTGCAGAGGGAGGTGTTCACACAATCAATGCCTCTTATCATTTTATACACAAATATGGTCTCCTATATCTTATGGTGATCCAAAGGACAATCACTCAGCCCATGATAATGCTCATCCGATTTGATTTATATTCGTCTTTTAAAGATGAGTCATAATCACTGGTTCTTTTCAAAAGGAAGCTGAATATTCTTCACAGCAAAAGGAGAATGGGACCCACTCAGGTGAGCAGACAAGGCCTAGGCATAACCTTGAACCTTAGGAGCATCGATATACAGAGGGATTGTGGGGTAAGAGTCCACACCTCCCTTAAAGTGGCAACACAAGTGGATAAGGTGTTAATAAAAGACTACGGCACACTTGCCTTCATTAATGTTGAATGTGAGGGATAAAAGTCAGGATGCCATGTCACCAAAATAAAACCTGGGTTAGGCAACATTTTCAGTACTGTGTGCAATTCTGATTGCCACATTACACGGAAAATGTGGAGGCTTAGGGTGGGGAACAGAAGTGGTTCACCAGGATGTTGTCTGGATTAGAGGGTATTAACTATAATGAGAGGTTGGACAAAGTTGGTTTGATTTTCTAAAACATTGGAAGCTGAGGGGTGACCTGATAGAAGTTTATAAAACTATATACTTTTATCAGGTTACCTCTTAGGCATAGATTGCCTCAGTCTTAGAGTGAAGAACGACCCGATGTTTGGACGATTTTAACGCTGGGCCGGATGTCAAGACCAGAGATGAGGGTTTGACCGATTCTGCCCATTGTTCCACAACTTTTGCTCCATTCTTTGCTGCACCAAGGCTGAGGTTGTGGGCCTGCTCCAAGCACCCACCCCACCCAGTTTCATCAAGTCAGGTCATATCATCAGATCATGAATGATCACAAAATTTTCACCCTTCTGATCTCAGACAAAACTGCTGCTAAGCCAAAGCTGATACTTGGCAGTGTATTATTCTGACACACAGACTGACATGGACTTTATTATAATAAGGATAATAAAGCCTCTTTGATGTGGGTGGGCTCCTTAGACTGCCAAAGTGAGAAGTTAAATATATTGGTGAACACTCCACCCAGTTGACAGGCATAGGTCTTTAGTACTCAGCCAGGTACCCCACCTGGGCCAGGATGCTTTCCATTGATACACCCTCCTGAAGGATGCTCTCACCTCAGCCTCAGAGACTGTAATTACAAGGTCATCGGAGCTGTGGTTGTTTGTCCATGTTTTGATGGTCAAAGCAGGCACAGAGGGCACTGAGCTCATCAGGGAGTGAATCATTGTTGTCACCTATGTCACTTGGTTTCACTTTGTAAGATGTAAGATTCAAGCCCTGCTGCAGCTGTCGAGCATCCTTCAGTGATTCAAGTATTGTCCAGAATTCGCCCGTGAGATGCCTTTCAGGAGATTCTAACTGGACCTCTTCTTACTTGGTCTACCCGCAGAATTAATACAGATTAAACACAGAACTGATACGCAGATGGAGCAAGCTAGAAATCAGGTATCATGGTGTTGGATAGTAGAATTAGCTAGGTTAGCAAAGAATGTAGTGGAATAGACTGAAGTAATAAAGCGTGGACGAGGAATTCATCGGCCATTGTCGCAGACTCAGCAAGACATATCTTTTAGAATGAAACTGATGGTCTTTCAGATAGCACAGTTGTGAGGGTTGAAATTCAACCTCTCTCCTTTTCCCCCACCTGTTACCTCTAAGACTCCCAGGTCACTGTCTCCCCCCCCTCCTCCCACCCGCCTCTCTCCCCACCCCCCCCCCCCCCCCGGCCCCTCGCCCCACTATCAGCTGACTGCAGCTGCCCCCGGAAGCGGTCTTGTGGTTCCGGGACGGCGGAGCGGGCCCTGCTGTCGGCGAGTGGATCGAGGGAGAGAGTGCGGCTGAGGCGGGGGAGAAGCGCCGCCAGGTCAGAGGGGGCAGGAGGGAGCGAAGCCCCGGACCCCCAGTACGAGCGGGACAGCGGCAGGGAGAGAGGGCTCTGGTTTGTGGGAGGATTTCGTAGATCTGCCGTAAGGGGCTGTTGGTGGAGCGGTAGGTGAGGTGGGGAAAGGATGGAGGGTGGGGGGTGAGATCGGAGGAGGAGGGAGGGGATGGGGTGATTGGAGGAGGGAGGGGTGGGATCCAATGGGGGTCGGAGGGGTTAAGGTAGTGGTAGTGGGGAGAGGTGGTATTTGGGGGGAATTGTGGGTATGGAGGGAGACTGGGGAAATTAGGGTGAGGGAATGAGGTTGAAGGTAGGGGATGCTTGAGACGGAACTTTGGAGGGGAGAAGGGGAGGAGAGAAGAAAGGAAGAAATTGGTAGTGGGGGTTGCAAATGAAGTGCATGGAGGGAGGTGAAAGTATGAGAAAAGTGAGGAAGTGTGAGTTGACGAGCAGGGTACGGGGAGCAACACACACAAAATGCTAGAGAATCTCAGCAGGTCAGGCAGCCTCTATAGAAATGAATAATAACAAGAAATCAATGTTTCAACCGAGACCCTTCATCAGGACTGGAAAAGAAGTGGGGGAAGACGCCAGAATAAAATAGTCGGGGGTGGGAGGAAGGATAGCTAGAAGGTGATGGGTGGGAAGTTAAAGGACTGGAGAAGAAGGAATCTGATAGGAGAGGACAGTGGATCATGGGAGAAAGGAGGGAACCCATGGGGGTGGGTGAGAAGAGGCGGGGGGCCAAAGTGGGGAATAGAAGATGAGGGGGGGAGTAAAAAAAACTGGAAGGAGAAATAGATGTTCATGCCATTAGGTTGAAAGCTACCTAGATAGAATGTGAGGTGTTGCTCCTCCACCCTGAGAATGGCCTTATTGTGGCAAAAGTGGAGACCATGGATCAACATGTTGAAATGGGGATAGGAATTAACATGGTTGGTCACTAGGAAATTCCACTTTTGATGGATGGAGAGGAGGTATTCAGGGTATGGGGAGTGTGGTTGTGAAGACTGGGGAAAAGGAAGTAGGTTTGCTGGGAAGGGTGTTGAGTGGTTACAGGGAGAAATGTGGGTTATGGGAGAATTGGAATGAATTGTTTAGGTTTCTGTTCGGAAGTGGAGAAGGTGGGGAATGAGGGAGAAATTCATTTGAAGTTATAGATGGTTTGAGGTCCCTAGGGAGGAAAAGTCTATTTCCATTGTTATTTTTAAAGACTTTAATCATATTATGTTAAAATATGCACCATTTCAAATTAAATGTATTTGTTTCCCAGTCTATCCTGACAGCCTATTCTGGCTGTCTTCCAAGTCCTTGACATTTTCATGCACTAGGGGTATCACTGCAGAATGGGATTCTAAATGCATTGGTCATAATCTGTCACCCTCTCCCCCACCTCTTACAGTTGAGACAGTAAACAAAAAGCCCTCTAGCTGGAATACCAACGATTTTATGACAATGTTCAAAGTAAAGCAGAGAAGTAATCTCTGTCACGAGCACTTTTTGTCCGCTGATAATCCAGTTACCATGTTACTGCTGTTTGTGGATGTTTACTGTGGTTACATTGGATACCATGTTGAACAGGTACCACTGCAGTGCTTGCAAAGTAAACTTAGATATTTTGTATGTGCAACTTTTCCTTTGTGCAAAGAATGGCTTTAACACACCACTGCTACAACTCTAGTAGGCACCTATAAACCCAAGTTTCTGTCCCATCCCAACAATTCCATTCTTAAATAGTTTCTATGTCTCCCCCCAACAACCACTTTTAGGTTTCTGAATGGTCCATAAACTCTACCTCATTATTCCTATTTTTGCATTGTTTATTTATCTGTAATTTATAGTTATTTTAAGTCTTTTCGGAATCAGGTTTATTATAACTGGCATGTCGAAAAGTGTGTTTTGCTACTGCAGTACGGTGCAATACATAAAATATACTATAAATTATAATAAGAAATATTTATTAATTAATGCAAAAAAGCAAATAAACTCGTCACACAAGCAGAAGAAAATCTGCAAATGTGTGCAGCAGGATGTTGGAGATCTTTTACCCATCTGTTGTAGCAAGTGCAGTCTTTGCGGCTTTAAGTTGGGGGAGCAGCATCGGTGCTGGTAATGCAAGAAGGCAAAATAAACTCATCAAGAAGGCTGGATCTGTCCTTGGCTACAACCAGGATTATTTTGAGTTGGTGGTGGAGAAGATGTCAGTAAACAAACTGTTATCCATCATGGACAATCCGACACATACTCGTGAGGTAGTGTTCATGTGTTCATTGCCTGTTGAGAAATGTGACGGTAGAGGAGAAGAAGCTGTCTTAAAATGTTGAGTGAGCATCTTCAGGCTCCTGTATGTCCTCCTTGATGGTAGTAATGAGAAGTGGACATATCCTGGGTGGTGGGGGTCCTTAATGATGGATGCCGCCTTTTTGAGACATTGCCTTTTGAAGGTGTCCTTGATGGTGGGAAGGCTTGGGCCCGTGTTGGAGCTGGCTGAGTTCACTGTACTGCACCTGCAAAATAACAAATTACGTGTCAACTGAGTCAAGTGATAATAATTCTGATAGTGCATGGCTGTTGTAAATGTATGAACCAGCTTGATCTAAAAAAGGAAAGGTAGAGGGATGGTTGTCAGAAAATATTGGAAGAGATTTGTAGGATAAACATTGAGATAATACTCCAATTCTGTGTTAAGTCCAAAACGTGGGGATCATAAATACATCCAGAAGAATTTCACCAGAAATCTTTGTTTAAAGAGAGGTGAGAATGTGGAATTTACTACTGTCTGGAACATTTGAAGCAATAGTAGGGAAAATTTGAGGGAAATCCAATTAAATAGCTGAGGCAAAAGAAATAGGATTGTGCCCTGGAGGGGTCACTCCAGTCCATTGTCCTTCGAGACAGACAGATGCCACCTTCATCATGAGTACTGCACGTCCACTTTAGGGAGACCATTCCAAAGATCCACAACTTTTGGTAAAGATGCTTCTCCACACCTCGATCATATATACAACCACCCCTTATTCTGAGACTGTGACTCCAAGTTGGGAAAGCAGCCCCTCAGGATCTCGAGCAAAAAACAACTTGCTGGTCAGGTAGTATCTGTAGAGGCAAAGTGATGCTTGAGTACCTGCATTAGGACTGCCTTTCCCTCTGTGGGTGCTGCCTGGCCTGCTGAGTTCCTCCAGCAATTTGTATTTTACTCCAGGCCCCACTATCTGCAGTCCAAAGTTCAAAATACATTTGTTATCAAAGTATGTATGCTATATACAACCATGAGATTCGTCTCCTTGCAGACAGCCACAAAACAAAGAAACCCAATAGAGCCCATTTTTTAAAAAGACCATCAAATGCCCAATTGTGCAAAAACTGAAACAAATCATGCAATCAATATACGTAAGCAAATAGCGTACAGAACTGAAGTTCAGGAAAGTGAGTCCACAGCCTCAGTTCAGCACAGAGACGAGTAAGTCTTTTGTGTCCTCAGGATCTTTGCTGCCAAGCCCAACCTAAAGATTTGATATTTCAGGGAGATCAGCCTCACCGGAGAATGAAGAATGTCAGCTTGTTCTACTTGATCAATCTTCATAAGGCAGCTATGTGATGTTAGTGGGCTGAAAGGACGATGTTTTTACGATATAAACTATATAACTCAATCGTTACTACCTCAGCCTAAATCGATCATGGTGAAGGTCTTATCTTGAAAGAGTCAATGGCTCAATCTCTCATTGCATCAACAACACCTACAAAATGTTTTTTATGTATCTTTTGTGTGATTTTCTGACATACATTGTTCACCATCATCCAGATCTTAACAGCAGCTGAACAGTGATTCCTGGTGAGCACTACCATTAATAGTTGCCCTCATAGCTAATTCTTTCTGTAAGATGAAAGTTTTGGTGTGGCAGATTGTTTGGAGCATAAAGATGCCAAATTCCAATTAAGTTAATTTTGTAGGCCACTGTGAAAGGTTCAGTCATTGGTGAGACAGCACCTTCATTCCTATCAGCAGCACTGTATTTCCTGGACATTTTTCCACATTGCAAAGAACATCTCCTACAGTCACTTCTGGCACTTTGCTTACAACTGAAGTTAAAATCGTGGGTGTATAATTTTTTGATTGAGACTTAATTTAGATATTTATCTCATATGAGTGTACTTTTAACCTCACTCTAGTATTTGAGTGCAATTCCAGCAAAAGAAAAAGAGCAAAGTTAAATGTAGGGACCTTTCTGTACACCCAAAGCACTTTACAACAAAGAGTTTAAACAAGGCAGCCAATTTTTGCACAAGCTTGATAAATATTGATTAGGACAGCAAAGGTAACTCACCCACTGTTCATTGAAATAGTGGTGTGTGATCTTTTGTACATACCTGAGAAGGGAGATGAGACTTAATGCCTCAACTGAAAGGCAACACCTCCAATCGTGCAGTGTTTACTCTGCTTACATTTTTGTTTTCATGTCCCTGGGGGCAGCACGTTAGTGTAGCCATTAGCGCAACACTTTACAGTGCTCCAGCTGTAAGATTGGAGTTCAATTCCCACCACTGTCTTAAGGAGTTCCCGTCACTGCATAGGTTGCCTCCAGGTACTCTGGTTTCCTCCCACATTCCAGAGAGGAGAGGTTAGTGTTAGAGAGCTATGTGGGCTGCCTAGCATAATCTTTCCTTATTTGATTTGACCGAAACGATGCATTTCACTGTATGCTTCAATGTACATGTGACAAATAAAGCTAATCTAATCTAATATCAATACTTGAATGAGGTCTTCAGACTTGAGGAGAGAACAATTAACTGGTCGTGGCTCACATGAAGTGGATGATTCACAATCCCATTCCATGCCAGAGATGGTGTGACCTGAGCCAGGATCTCATCAGCTCAAAGGCCCTAATTATTATAATGACCATTTTCAAGTTCAGTCTTAGACAGTCCCTTGATAACGAGAGTGACTTGCTTCTCTAAGGCTGCTAGGTGGTCCTTTGCAAATGGTTACAAGTGGTGCTGGATCCTGTGTTTGGGAAGTTGTGTATTCCTCCCATTATCTGCCCTTATTTCTCTTATTGTACAGACTTGGGTTTCAAATGTCTTCCAGGATGTACACAAGAAAATAGTAGCTGGCCACTTGCCCTGCCTTTCAATATGATAATGGCAGATCTATCCCAGACCTCAACACTTCTCTGCCAGATCCTACAAAAGTGTACCTCCCTCCACTTTAACTACTTCTAATGAGCTAGCCTCCTATTTTGTGGGGTAGAAAGTTCCAGAGATTTGCTACCCTCTGCAAGAAAATAAAATCTACGCAGTTGGTTTTCAATGACTGTAACCTTTTTCTTGAAACCATGTTCCCATTGTTTGCGATTCTCCCACTAGTGAAATCTGCCTCCTTAGGAATTTACATGGTTCAATAAGATCAGGTCTTATTTTTCTAAGTCCAAAGTTTCAGACTCAGCCTGTTTAGTCTCTGTTGATAAGACAATCTTCTCTTCCCAGGAATTAGCCTGGTAAGTCCCCTTTGGATTTCCTCCAATGTAACCTTATCCATTTTATGCTACTAAATTCTTTCTGTGTTGAGTCAACACAGGCCAACAAAACCCAGGAGTTAGGGAGGATTTTGCAATTTTGTTTCCAAGAATAGTTTAAAATATTTTCAGTCCTGATGAAAGGTCTCGGCCTGAAACTTCAACTGTTTATTGCCCTCCATTGATGCTGATTAACCTGCATTTTGTGTGTGCTTTTCAAGATTTCCAGCGTCTGCAGAATCTTTTTGTGTTTTTGAATTATTTTCTGACTTCCCAGAAACTTTTTCATGTGATGGAGTTTGAAGTATAGTCCTTGTTTCAGCAGCCTGGTGACAGGCATGCAATGTGGCCCACTTGCAACACCTGCCTGGATGTGATCAGAACTTCGAAGTTCACCCAGAAGACTCTGATTTGCCTAACCCGCCAGTTGGAAGGATAGCTTGATGGAATCTCTGGCACTCCCCACCCCCACCAATTAAATTGCTAAAAGATACCTGCATCTGCTCCCATATCCATTTCAAAGTTCATAAGTTCAAAGTAAATTTATTATCAAAGTACATGTATATCACCAAATACTACCCAGAGATTCATTTTCTGGTGGGCATTCACAGTAAATACAAAGATACACAATAGATTCAATGAAAGCTGCACACAAAGAAAAACAAACAATGTGCAAAAGACAATAAGTTGTTCAAGAACAAAACAGAAAATACTCATAAATATGCCGTAAATATTGAGAACATGAGTTGTATAGTCCTTGAAAGTGAGTCCATAGGTTGTGGAATCAGTTCAGTGAAGTTATCCATGCTGGTTTAAGAACCTGATAATTGAGTGTAATAACTTTTCCTGAACTTAGTGGTGGGGACCTAATGTTCCTGGACTTCCTTCCCAACGGCAGCAACAAGAAGAGAGCACTTTCTACCCCTTTGGATCTACAGCAGATCTAATCTGACCCTAGCACTGTAAACTTTACCTATCAAAATAGGTCTGTTTTAATTTACACACACAAAATGCTGACGAAGGGTCTTGGCCCGAAACATCGACTGGCCTGCTGCGTTCCACCAACATTTTGTGTGTGTTGCTTGAATTTCCATTATCTGCAGATTTCCTCGTGTTTCTGTTTTAATTTAGTTTGTCACTGAACATTGCATAATAATTGTTTTTATTTTAAACCCCAGTGTTAATTTCTTTTGACTCTTAAAGCACTAATGTCTTTTTGCATAAGCAAAACAAAGCACTTTAAAGCATTATAAATTGCTGCAATTATTTCGCTATTGCTGGAGCCAGCCACTCACATCAATTTCTTTGTCTGCCTGCTTTGTAAATTTAACCTTTTATGGAGATGTAGGACTTGTAAAGAAAAGTTGCTGTGTAATGAACCAAAATTAATTTTATGATGAATGTGTTTGGAATATTTGAACTTGCAGAAGGCATTAGATAAGGCTTTTCAGGACATTATTGATACTAAGGCAAATTCCAGAACTGATTAGGAGAATGAAAAGAATTGCTTGGTAAATAGTATTGATTTCTGCTGGTTGAGGATGTCTGGAATAAGGGACAGTCTTAAAATCAAGCCCAGGCCTTTAAGTTGCAAAGTTTGGAGATGTTTCTTTATCCAAAGGGTCATACAGTTCTACAGGTAGTGATGTATAGCTTTCTTTCCCATTAAATAGCAATCAATTAACTAGTTTAATAGTTTTATATCTGAAATTGATAAGTGGTTGGACAGATGAGGAATATTAATCCAAACCAGGTGATTGGAGTTCAGATATAAACCAGCCATGATCACAATAAATCGTACAATAGACTTAAAGGAGTGAATGGCTTCTTCATGCTCTTGTGACAATTTGACACAAAATATTTGACTTCCAGGGAAAAGACAGTTAACTGAACTGGTCTTTTGCCTTTTGTAGGTCTGTCTGATTCAGCAATGTCGGGCTTACTCGACTGGCTGTACAATGGATTCACCAGCATGCTACAGTTCCTGGGTAAGTAGCAGCAAGTTTCATTTCCCGCTGTTGTTTTCTTCCCCTGAATTTGGTGACTGCAGTTTATGGATTGGATTTGTACAGAAGTAATTTTAATTATTTGTAACCTTAATCTGGCTCTGGGACCATGAGACTTCATTAGCTTTGGCATTATTAACTATAGATTTGGCAGCATTCATGACTTAATTCCATTGTTGTATAAGCCTAGTTTTATAAAATGTCATATGTTATAAACTCTTGCTAAGCATGGCTTGAGAAAGCTTTCTCAATTCTCAAAATATTAAAAATAGATATTAAACAGTTAATTTGTATAAATCACTTGTAAATTATATAAGTATAAATTGCAAAGTATTGCAATTCTTTTCATGTTGGGAATATTGATGGCTTTCTTTTAACTACTTATATGGTTTTCAGTATTCTATGGCTATCTGGAGAAGACACATTTCAGAGTTGTATTCTGCATACATACTTTGACAATAAAATGAACTTTTGAACCTTTTTGAACTTTTAACTATAAATTATTTCCAATCTATTAACGTTTGAATAGCAGCAGAACACTACTTTTCCACTGACAAAGGGAATATGTCTGAGAAGGTGGTCTGTGGTGTTAAGTTGTTTATGAAACCATCTGGTTGATTGATTAATGAGAACAGTTAGGGAACGAGAAAACTAATATGTTAAAGCCGTGAAATTCTGATTCGAACAGTTGCAGAGAACCAAAAAGTGAACGTTGGAAATGGTCAAAGTTCATTGTCATATGTACAAGTGTGTGCTCATGTAAAAAGGAAAATCTCTCTTCACCAGAGTATCAGATATACAATATTCACAAGAAAAACATAAATCACACAAAATAGTACAATTACAAACACAATTAGACAAAAAATTATAGCGCAAGGTGGTCATTAGTGTTGCTGTAGTGAGGTGGTGATTATGGTTGTGTGGGTTGATTCAAGAACTGAATTGTTGAAGGGAAGTAGCTGTTCTTGAACTTGGTGTGAGACTTCAGGCTTCTGTACCTCCTGCCTGATGGCAGCTGCCCAACTGAATAATTTTTGTCTGTAGAGAGAAAATAAAGAGAGTTAATATGGCAGGGAGATAATCCTTGAGTAGAACTGGATAAAGAGAAGGAGAGTTACTTCAAATTCTTGTATTCAGTATTGACTCTCGGGGAAGATGGGGTACGGTTCCTCAACTTTGTAAAACAGAAAGCCACCAACAGATACCTCAGAGTGGAAGAGACATGGAGAATTAAAAGGAGAAGCAACTGAAATCTTAATGTTAGTCCTGTGGATTGAACAAAAGTGATCTGAAAAGTGATTGCTCAGTCTGCATTTGGTCTCTCTATATTAGAGGGGGCAATATTGTTAGTACTGAGTAGAATACATTAGACTGGAGGAGGTGTTTCAAGGATGAGGTAAAAGAGCAGGTATAGTTCCTTCAGAGGTATGGGAAATTGCAAAGAGGAGTAGTTGATTGACATGGAAGATTAGATCAGGAAATTATATATGTCAGAACTGGGGAAACTGTTCTAGCATTGGCGAAGAAAAAGAGGTGAAGGTACACAAAATTGAGATGTTCTGTAAAATCTCTGCCAACTATTGTAAAGGGGAAGCCTTGGTTAGGGGAGAAGGAAGTTATTTTAGGCATCTGTGTAGTAAGTTTTGTCATTGGAACAGATGTGACAGAGATGGAAGAATAGGGAACGTGCAATGGAGTCCTTACAGGAAATGGTGGGAGGGTGTATAATCATGATAACTGTGGACCTTTAATGGATATTGTCATTTAGTCCATCCCCTGAAACAGAGACAAAAGTTCAGGAAGGGAAGAGACAGAGGAGGATCATGTGAAGGTGAGAGATGGAAATTAGCAGCAGAGGTCTTAAGTTTTGAATGAGTGCAGAAAGCAACAGCAATGGAGTTATCAACGTACTTTGGGAGACAACCTGAGTAGAAGAATTTTAGAGAAGGGTAAGTATAATTTGCACTTAAATAAGATGTATAATTTAATTAGGCAGCATGGTAGTGTAGCAGTTAGCGTAAGGCATTATAAAGCCAGTGATCAGCGATCGTGGTCCAGTTCCTGCCTCTGTGTGTAAGGAATTTGTGTACTCTCCTTGCGACAGCATATGTTTCCTCAGGGTGGTCAGGTTTCTTCCCACATTCCAAAGAATCGGAGGTGGACATGCGTGTAAGCAGCAAGGAATTGGATCAGTGATGGAGCTGGTTGAAAGAACTGAGTTTGCTGGTACTAAACCAGGCTAAAACAATGGCTCTGTTTGGGTTCTGTTAGTGGATCCTGCAGAAGAGTTAGTGCCTGCTGCATGAGGTTGGGAAGGTTATGATATGGAGATTGTGGAGGGAAGATTGTGTGAGGAAATGGAGTCCAAAAATGTCTGGCTTGACATTCAGTGGTGGGTTTATGGTCCAGAGGGATGTTTAAGAAAGTATCTGAGAGCCGATGTTTGAGGAAACACCTAGAGTAAACCCACAGACGTTGTTCACACTGTTGCTGGCAGGTTTGAAGATATTAGAGTTGCACCTAAGTGAGCAGAGCTTTGCAGGTTCAGAAGGAGCACAGGTCAGATTTGAGTAAAGTGGAAAAATCAACACTATTAATGTTGCATGGACAGTTGATAATATGTAGATCTGGAGAAGGCAAGAGGGAGCAGTCCAAATCAATCAGAAACTCTGGAAATGTGAGAAAGGACCCACAGTCGGGTGAAAACTCAAGGGTAAAGAAATTGGCATGGAGATAATGTAGAGCCAAATGTCATGCCAGATTCTGAATTCATGAGGATTGAGAAGTGGAGCATAATGCTGAGACCTAATGATGAAAATATGATCAAGTGATTTTAAATAAGGGTTAAATACTCAAAAAATTATGCCTTGGAGTTAAAATTATTGCCTACCTAAATTAGCTGTAGTAAATGCTGTGTTGTTTTCTTTTCCCAGGTTTATATAAGAAATCGGGAAAATTGGTTTTCCTAGGCTTGGACAATGCTGGGAAAACCACCTTATTACACATGCTGAAAGATAACAGGCTGGGGCAGCATGTTCCAACATTGCATCCCAGTAAGTATCAAAGTATAGCTCAATGTCCACAACTCCCAGGATCTCCCCCTGCAAGAACTGCACACTTTTCTTGCTGATACCTCATTCTGCCTCCATATGGTTTGTGTATTTATCATATTCTTTGTTAATGGTTAGTAGACAAAGCAAGCACTACAAAGGACAGTAGCTAACTTCAGGCTTAGCCCCTGAGCCTTGACAAGACTGTGGCTTAACTATTTGACCAGTAGGGTCTGTTAGTTGTAATAAATTGGGACAAATTCAAATTGAAAACAAAGTGCTGGATAAGCCCAGCAGATCAAACAACATCTGTGGACTGAGAAACAGTTTATTTGAGTCTGCAACATGTTATGTGAAAAATTACAGGCCCAAAATGTTGACTAATGCAGGCAGCATCACTTCCCATAGATACTGCCTGCCCTGCTGATTTTTTAATTTGGATTTTCTGTACCTGCAGTTTTTATTTTTATGTGGGTGCCAGAGTAGCATAATGATCAGCAGTATGCTTTACAGTGCCAGCTATCGGGGTCTATTCCCATTGCTGTCTCTAAGGAGTTTGTATATTCTTCCATGAATGCGTGCGTTTCCTCCCACATTCTAAAGGCGTATGGGTTAGAGAGTTGTGGGCATGCTATGTTGGCTTAAGATAAATGTTTTTATTTTAGGTTTCCAGTATCTGCGGTAGTTTCTTTTTCAATTTTCACGCACTCTAACATGCCGTAAGCCTAGTGACATTTGCAGGCTGCCTCCAGCTTGTCCTTGGACTGCATTGGTCATTGATGCAAAACTGCACATTTCAGTGTGACAAATGAAACTTATTTTATCATATTTAAATATTCAAGTTAATCCAATGTTATACTGCAGGCCTGCAGGATGAATTTATATTATTGGCAAAGGCAGAAAGCTTGTATGCTTGTGGATTTGAATCATTCTGATGAAAAAGAACTTGATTCTTGGTACTAAATTAGCAGATCAAAATGGTAGGTGGAATGGTTGGCTAGATCTGTGGCATTCAAGTCTGGTGAGCCAGGCCTGTACCAGAAAATCAGGTATGATTTGCAGAGGACTATTTCAAGGGCAAAGAGTCCTGTTCAAACGAGGTTGAAGGCAACATCGGATGTACGACAACTCTGGCAGGGTTTGCAAGACATTACTTCCTACAAGGCAAAACCCAATAGCATGAATAGCAGTGATGCTTCACTACCAGATGAACTCAACACCTCCTCACTGACGATCAACATTGTTGGTAGAATCTCAGATGGTGTCGAGAGGGCATACAGGAGTGAGATATGCCAACTAGTGCTTCAGCAACCTGGCACTCAGCGTCAGTAAGACGAAAGAGCTGATTGTGGACTTCAGGAAGGGTAAAACGAAGGAATACATACCAATCCTCATAGAGGATCAGAAGTGGAGAGAGTGAGCAGTTTCAAGTTCCTGGGTAAGATCTCTGAGGACCTAACCTGGTTCCAACATATCAATGCAGTTATAAAGAAGGCAAGACAGCGACTATATTTCATTAGGAGTTTGAAGAGATTTGGTTTGTCAACAAATACACTCAAAAATTTCTGTAGATGTACCGTGAAAAGCATTCTGACAGGCTGCATCACTGTCTGGTTTGGGGAGGGGGTGGGGGGCTACTGCACAAGATGAAAGAAGCTGCAGAGGGTTGTAAATTTAGTCGACTCCATCTTGGGTACTAGCCTACAAAGTGCCCAAGACATCTTCAAGGAGCAGTGTTTCAAAAAGGCATCATCCGTTATTAAGGACCTCCAGCACCCTGGGCATGTCCTTTTCTCACTGTTACCATCAGGTAGGAGGTACAGAAGCCTGAAGGCACACACTCAGTGATTCAGGAACAACTTCTTCCCCTCTGCCATCTGATTCCTAAATGGACATTGAATCCATGAACACTACTTCACTTATAAAATATATATTATTTCTGTTTTTTGCACGATTTTTAATCTATTCAATATACGTATACTGTAATTGATTTACTTTTTATTTCTTCTACATTATGTATTGCATTGAACTGCTGCTGCTAAGTTAACAAATTTTACGACACATGCTGGTGATAATAAACCTGATTCTGATTCTGGGGCTGACTCAGAAAAGCCCTGTGTTGGGTGATAAAAAGAATAGACTTGGTATTCTCCTACTGGCAGTTGGAGGAATGGATCTGGTATAACTTGGATATGATGCCATTAAACAACTATGAATTTCTATTTTACTGGCACCTCTAACAACACAAAAAAACCATGTCATTCCCATAAGAATTGGAACAAATGGCCAAGAGTTTGGCCAGATATGATCTTTAACGAGGATTTTAAAACCAAGACTTGAGGAGTGAATTTCAGAGCTTAGCAACTGAGGAGATTGAAGTCAGTGGCAGAGCAAATTGGGTGTGATCAAGAATGGGGCTGATTAACATATTGAATTCAAGTAATACATAGTCGGGTTTAAGGCTGGAGGAGAGAGATCATGAACAAGTCTAAAAAATGATGCAGGTATTAAAATTGATGTGTTCCTTAATCTGGAGTCAGTGCAGATTGGGAGAGAGAGGATATGAGTTGGGGTACAGATAAGAGTTCTGCAGATGTAGGGTTAATAAGTGACCACTGTGTCTGACTCTGATCCTTTGCCCAGGTGGCTGCAAACAGGTGACGCTGCAGCATGAGGCCTAGTTCTTGCTATGACCAAGGCCACGCAGCTCCTCTGCCATTCACCAATAAACCATTGTCCAACAGGGTCTTGCAATCACAAGAAAAGCAACTAAGATGATCACTCCCTGTTAGACTGCACACCTTCCTTCACTCATTGATGCCTCTCTGTCATAGGCAGCATCACAGTCCACACCAACTCCAGTTCCTTCAGTTTCTCCACCAATGAGCAACTCGCTAATGGGTAGACCTGCAGTACTTTAAGTTCTTAATGTCCAGTAGGGTCTTGCAATCGTAAAAAAGTACACTTAAAAAAGACAACACCACCTTTGTTTGACCCCGTAGAAGCTGCTGCATTGGAGCCCGCCACTATCTTACCGGAAGATGGGTATCCTGTACTAACCTTCTGTTTAGCTGGGTATTTAATAGCAGTTCTTATTAAAGTAAAATTCCAAGAAAATTAACATAAATTTTGGAAGGTTATCATGTTTTTACATACGAATTTTCTCTCCAGCCTCTTGACTCATTAATTGTCTCTGATTTTGCTCACAATCGAGCAAATAACATAATGGTCAGAGAAGCAATTCTACACATTAATGTGAGGATCTAGAGCCCTTGCTGCTCTATCAGGCTTTGTAGCTTACAACATAATGTCCTCAAAAGGTTGACCTTGATATAGCAAAATAAATGCCTCTGCTATTGCAAAATAAAGCTACACAGAAGCTCTTTAGTTTTAAACACTGAATTATTCAGTTACGATTGAGCAACTTGTTTACCTACAGTGTGGGATTCAACTTGTGATTGTCAAAAGAACTCAGTGTTGCCCTTGGCTTGTATTTGTTCCCAGTTCGTAGTTTTGTTTGTTCATTGCATTTGCACACAGACCATGAGATTGCTCGTTCTAATTTTTTTTATTATTGTTACAGCATCAGAAGAGCTCACCATTGCAGGAATGACATTCACTACCTTTGACCTTGGAGGTCACGCACAAGGTATAAGTGCCAAAAAAATAGCTTTATCATGTTTGTGCACAGTAATGTGTTGTTCTGCCGATCAGGCTTGGCATCTTTCAGTATACCATGCCAGCGTATTAAACTGGAAACTTTGTCTGTCCAAAGCATGTAATATATCAATATCTACAGATTTGAGCAAGCAATGAACCACAGTACCTTTTTCAGATCCCAATCCTAAATTTATGTATACTTTTATGTGGCTTTGGTGAAAGAATCGTTAATCAGCCCTGAGATATTTCACTTTAACATAATGGTGGTCATCTGTCCTGTTATTGTCTGGTAATATTTTTGTCCTGACTGTGCTTTGATGAAGTGTATTGGGGCATTAAATCACGTAAAGTATTATTTTTGGCTCTTTGACCTAGAAACACCATTACCATTGTGCTGATATTGGAAGTTTAATTTTAGATAAAATCCTTATGCCATATCCCCTCAGCATCTTGTCTTCCAATAAAACCACCTTTCATTCTTTTAAACTCTACCAAACCTAGGCCCACCATGCTCTGCCTTTCTTCATATATTAGGATGCAACATACTGTATGTGGTTGTACGGGTAAAGTGGGCGGCAAGAAATTGGTAAATGGAGTATAAATGTGGGAAAGCACGGAGTTACCACTTTGGAAGGAGGAATGAAAAAGTAAATTATTACCTACAAGTATTAAAATATAAAAGACACAATTTTGCAATACAAAGAGATCTGGGGTCCTTCTACGTGAAAGACAAAAGTTTAGCATGTAGAGACTGCAGGTAATTAGGAAAGCTCAAGGAATGTTGGCATTTAGTTTATGGACCATAAAAGTAGTTTTCATGTGCCTTTAAGGAGTGTTGGTGAGACTGCAGTTAGAGTATGGCGTACAATTTGGTCTCCATGTTTAAGATATAATTCACTTGTGTGGAGGCAGTCGGATGCTGGAGGAACTGATGCTTGAAGAAAGGTTTAGCCTGTATTCATTGGAGACTAGAGAAATGAGGGGTATATAGGATTCTGAGGTAGGTTGATAAAATGGATGGTAAGAGGTTGTTTTCACCAGTGGCGCTATCTAATACATAGTTTCAGAATAAGGAATTACCCATTTAAGGTAAAAGTGACTACACAGCTTGATAGGATCGCTAAGAAGGCATGTGCATGCTTACCTTTAATAGTTGAGCATTGAGTTCAAAAGTCAGCAAGTTATGTTGCAGCTTTATAAAACTGGTTAGGGTTCATCTGGAGTTTTTTCTTTATTAAGTGCAATCGTGAACAATAGCCAGATCAGAAATGCTGATCAAGTCAACTAGTTCCCAAAGAGAACTCTGATAGGCCAATCAGATGGTTCACTGATGCTCAGTGATAGAACATTTTTAAAAATCATACGTATTGCATACAGTTTTGGTTGCCCCATTATAAGAAGGATGTAGGGGCTTTGGAGAAAGTTACATACAAAGAGGTTACTAGGATGTTGTCTAGATTAGAGGGCTTGCGCTATAATAAGAGGTTAGACAAAGTTTTTTCTCTGGAGCAGTGGAGGCTGAGGGGAGATCTGACAGAGATTTATAAGATTATGAAAGGCATAGACAGAGGAGACAGACAGTAACTTTTTCCCCAAGGTTGAAATGTCTAATACCAGAGAGTATGCACAAGGTGAGAGGGAGTAAGCTCAAAGGAGATGTAAGGGACAAGTGTTTTCCATAGAATGGTGGGTGTGTTGACTGCACTGGCTGGGATGGTGAAAGAGGCAGGTACATTGGGGACTTTAAAGGGACATTTAGACAGGCACATGAAGGTGAGGAAAATGGAAGGACATAGTGTAGGCTGAAGAGATTAGCTTAGGTGGCCATTTGATTCTTAATTTATTGGCTCGGCACAACATTGTGGGCTGAAAGGCCTGTTTTTTGTGCTGTACTGTTCTGTCCTTTGAAACGTTCCTTCTCAGCAAGCTATAATAATAATCATTGTCAAAATCCATCTTTATAATTAGACATTTGAATGGAAAAAGGATCAAGGGATATGGGAGAGAACTGTAAAGTAGTATTTAGACAAAGAGCGTTTAAGATGAATAAGTTCACAGACTTATAGCAGAGCAGGCTCAGGGTGGATTGACCTGGTACTGTTTCTGTTTATCCTGTACCTAGGGAAACAAAAACCATAAGATATAGCAGCAGAATTGGGCCATTCAGCCCTTCAACTCTACGCATCATTCCGTCATGGCTGATTTATTGTCTGTCGCAACCCCATTCTCTTGCCTTCTCCCCATAACCTCTGATGCCCTTACTAATCAAGAACCTATCAAGCTATGTTTCAGATAGCCCTAACTAGTAGGCATAGAGGAGGTGCTCATAACTTTGAGGATTTAAGCATTGACTAAAATCAATGCTTGTATTCATTTGTATCCCTTGTTTCGTCCCACAAGGCATCTTGTGATCCTTTATGTGCAGTGATAGACTTCTGTAAGTTCACTGCAGCTGCTCTCCGTTTTTTTTAAGCCTCTTGACTAATCTGTATAGTTCTGACGTCTATTGAGCAGTCTGGGGACTTCATTATTATACAAACATAATGTATGAGAGCTGTGTTTTAATCCATATTTGACCTTCATTTAGTAAATGAGTAAAAGTGACACTTTGGCTAACCAGTTACAAAATGCAGACAATTTTATCCCTGCTTCAAATGAATCAGTGATAATGATCTTATTTTATACAGGAGTTCTGGTACAGAAATGGGCTATTTGCTCCATCTAACTGAGAGGTCCAAAACTTCCTTTATGTCATGGACCCCTACCATTAACTGAGTGGTTCATGGACCCCAGTCTGAGAACCCCTGATCTAACATTCTCTTGATGTGTGTGAGCCTCTTCCCACTCTTGTTCATTTCATCCCATTAGCTTGTTCTTTTTTCCCTCTGTTATACTTCTTAAATACATCCATCCTATAATATCTTATCCACGAAATGCACTGCCCGAGAGAGTGATTGAAACTGGGTTACTGACAATTTTTTAAGAAGTATCTAGTTGAATGATTGAATTGCTTAAGCATAGCAGGATGAAAACCAAATGCTGGGTAAAGAAGTTAATATGGAAGGTTGCGCAGAGGTCAGTGTGGGTGACTTAGGCCAAGTAGCATTTTTTCCATGGTGTTCAATTGTGATTCACTCTGTACAGTCATGAACTCTCATCTCACTGCTCCTACATACGTAGCTTCTCCTGAATTCTTAATTTCATTTACTCTGGACAACTTTGTGTGATCACAGAATGGCTCTAGTTCTGAGGCCTTCTGAGTTCATGCCAATTCTGTCCGAGAGAATTTGCTATTTACATTTCTCAGTCCCGTCTCAAAGCTCAGTCTTTTTTTTTTCTCCTTTAACATATTTAACCAGTTCCCCTTTGAATGCCATAATGGAACCTGCTTCCATTACTCTGACTGGCAGTGCATTCTAGACCCTACTGATAGGTTTATAAAAGAGAAACAAATAATTTTTTTTTTGTCAATTAATGATCACTTTTTTCTTGTTTCTTCCACCAGTGTCAGCCGTTTCTCTCGATCTCTATAAATAGTTCATGACTGATGGATACATGGCAGATCCTCTTGTAACCTCCTTTGTTCCAAAGAGAAATGCCAACTCTTCCTGCCTATCAGTGAACCAAAGTCCCTCATTCGTGTGTTTTTTTCTCGCATTAGTCTTTTCTGTGCCCTCTCTTTGCATCTTTGCTCCCTATTCTGGGACCACACTTTAGCAATGCTCCGGTTGTAACGGAACCAGTATTTTCTAAAGTTTAACATGACATCCTTGCCCTTGCTTGCCAATCTTTATAGAGCCCAGGATCCCATATATACAACCATAAAATGCTGAAAATAGTCAGCAGGTCAGCCAGCATCTGAGGAGAGAGTGTTAACATTTCAGTTTGAGCTTTTATTCTCAGTGCCACTTTAATTCTTATCTTCTGTCTAGGCGCTTTGCAGTCCTCTGGAATGAGCACTGAATTTTCCAACTTCTGGTAAACTGCTCTCTCATTATTTCCTATTATCATGCTAGTGTCCCTTTCTTCCTGTGTTCCTGTAAAGTGTCTTGTTAACAGTCAGAACTCATGTCCTTTGTCACTTGATCTGTCTTTACCCATCTCCAGATAAGTTTTGGTGTTAAACCTTATACCTCACTCTAATTTAAATATATCCTACACTCTCCACCCAGTACTGAGGAAAGGTTGCTGACACAAAATGTTGACTGGTTTCTCTTTCCACTGCTGCTGTTTGACTGGCTGATTTCTTACAGCATTTTGTTTCATCAGAACTAAACCGACTTATGTTACTGATTTCTCAACCTGTCTGCCGCATACAATTGTTTATCCAAATAATTTGTCACATCTGTCTGCTCCTGTAACACTTTTTAAATTGTGCAGTAATCCAATTCATCTGTCTGCCACTGACCCATTCACATCTCCTTGCAGCATGTTCCCCTTCCAAGGTTTGTGAAGTTTGGAAATTGTGCCCTTTCCACCCATTGAGATAGAGTAAAGAAAGTAATGAATCTAGTATTGAGCCCTGGAGAAGCCATTCTGCACTTCCCTTCAGAACCACAGCCACTCTTCACAACTGCCCTTTCTGACACTTTACCTTGGGTGGCAGAGTGGAGATGTGTTTCTATCAAGCAGGTGTAAGGCGCTCCTTCCCTCCACTAGCCTGCAGGTCGCCCTCGAGCAAGAAGTAACACTGCTTAGCCCCCGATCAGCCATGGGAGCAGATAATGGGTGGACATATGAGCAACTGGTGTATATCACAAGTCCTGGTTATGCGACAACTGACGCCAAACAATCTCTGAAGAGTATTGATTTTGGCTGGGGTCACCCATCTTGTAAAGACGCTGCCCAGAAGAAGGCAATAGAAGACCACTTCTTCGAGAAATTTTCTAAAAATAATCATGGTCATGAAACCTTGATTGCCTATGTCATAATGATGATGATGACAACCATGGATTGCTGATGGGTTTCAATCTTAGTGATGAGCCTGTTATGTAGCATTTGGAAAGTATCAAATGCCGCCTTCTGAGACATTGTATTTAAATATTGGCCCTTATTTACAGCCCGAAGAGTCTGGAAGAACTACCTCCCTGCCATTAATGGGATTGTTTTCCTGGTTGACTGTGCAGACCACTTGCGACTTGCTGAATCCAAAGTGGAACTTGATGTAAGTCCAACAGTTGAAGAATTTCTGGGTAAATGGGGATCCTTGAATAGAGGTTTTCAGGTGCTGATTTTGTGAAAGTAGGTTCCTCTGCTCGTCTAACTAATGACCATTTCAGATGTCCAGGTCAGGAATATGGCCACTTTATTTCATGGTCCTTGTTCAATAGCTTGTGGAAGTCAGGGTGTGCCACAGCTGACTGCATTGAAACAGCTACTTATTGTTGTCCAGCTCCTTTGTTGGTACAGATTTGAGTCAACTTGAAACCTGGTTGTGATATCCTGAGTCTTGCAACATCTCATATTCTTATTGCCTTCAGAGGGAAGACAAAGAGAGATATTTGCCTGTTTAAAGAAGCTTTCACCTTTTAAAGATTCTTTAGAATAATTTGTGTTTTATCAATTGTGGTAAATGGTAAGCAATTTGCATTCAACAAGCTCCCACAAACACCAGTTTGAAAAGGATCAAGTAATCTGTTTTTGTTTAGAAATATAATTAACATGTAAATATCGGCCAAAACATTAAGAGTAATGTTTCATCCCGCAGAAATGTCATCTAATCATTGCTGTTTCTTGAGCAACAAGGGGGTGGGGGGCTGAGTCGATGCAATGCTGCTGCTTGTTGTGGGGGGGAGGGGGGGCTTTGGGGCTCTAATGTTTTTTATTGTCACTCGTTCTTTGGGGCACCCTTCTGTTTTCATGGATGTCTAAGAAGAACAAGAATGTCAGGATGTATATTGTATGCATTCTCTGATATTAAATGGAACTATTAAACTATTGATTATAAAGATTCCATTATTACCATTGTGTCTTCAAATGTATTTCAATAGCTGCAAAGCCTTTAGGGTTTTCCTGAAAGATAAAGGGATGGTGCTTTATAAATATATATTTATTTTCTGTGACTCCCACCAGTTTCCATCAAAATCAATAGAGGCTCAGGTGAGGTGGGCAAGCAGTTCCACTAACATAGCTGTAGTAATTAACTCTGTTGCTATGTTCCAAATATAACCCAGTGCTTGTTTAATTCTATAATGGATTATGTTATGCATTCACAAACACACAAATATAATTATTCTTTTAATTGGAAAGAATTCTTAAGTAGATTAATTGCCTCATTTTCACAGTCACACTCTACAATCAGTAGCCACTTTATTAGGTACCTCTGTTCATGGCCTTCTTCTGTAGCCCATCTACTTAAAGACTTGACATGTTCTGCTTTCAGAGATGCTGTTCTGTACACCACTGTTGTTTCGTATGGTTCTTTGAGTACTGTCACTTTCCTGTCAGCTTGAATCAGTCTGGCCATTTTCTGGCCTCGCTTATTAACAAGTTATTTTTGCCCACAAAACTGGTGCTCACTGGGTTTTTTTTTGTTTCTCACAACATTCTTTTAAACTCTAGAAACTGTTGTGTGTGGAAATCCCAGGAGATCAGTTTCTGAGATACCCAAACCATCCATCTGGTACCAGCAATCATTCCACAGTCAAAGTCACGTGGATCGCATTTCTTTCCGATCCTGATGTTTGGTTTGAACGGCAACTGAAGCTCTTGGCCATGTTTGCATGCTTTTATGCATTGAGTTGCTGCCACATGATTGGCAGATGATGTATTTGCAGTATCGAGCAGATGTTGCAGCGTACCTAATAAAGTGGCCATCAAGTGTAAATCCTGGTGCTCATCTAATTCTGTAATGGATTGTTCCTTTAATGTAATTATTCCTTTAATTCGAAAGAATTCTGAAGTAAAGTAGTTGCTTCATTTTCACAGCCACAATCTTTATATCAAGCTGATAACCTCACCTTGCTCCCCTGCAGTTCTTTGTTAAAGAGCAAGTCATATATTAGATTGTGCAAAATTGCATATGTGGTCCCATGCTGAATTTACCAACCAACACAGAGGGGAATTATTATTTTTTGATCAGGAATCCAGAATGTAACCTTAAAATTTAGACCCAGGTCATTTGGGGCAGCAGTTGGGAAACCTTTATGGGTATGGTGGCCTATGTTCCAGGTGCAGATCGATAGGACTAGGCAGAGTAATAGTTTGGCACAGACTGGATGGGCCAAAGGGCCTATTTCTGTACTGTAGTCTTCTAATGCTCTATGCAATGGTGACCATTATGTGGAGCGTTCTGTAGCCAAAAGATGTAAAAGCTAGCTTAGTTCGTTTAAAAACCTGAAAATGATAGATACTTGCTAGTCAAGGGTGTTGAGGTATATGAGAAAAGGCAGGTGGATGGAGTTAAGAAGTAGATGAAGCGTGATCCTATTGAATGGGGAAACAAGTTCGATATACTGCTTGGACTTGGAGAAGGTCTGAAGTGGACCTTCACTTGTGTTTAAAATAACTATGGGAAATTCTTTTATTTCTGTGATGACATTATGGAGTAGTAGGGAAATAGGGGCAAGCAATGCAATGACTGGTCCAGATCCGGAAACCATAATTTATCTCAGCAGCACAGATAGAAAGTGCCTTAGTGTAGCAGGTGGCATATTATACCGGAAGTTATGATTGTGATCTCCCTTTCAGGTCCCGTCACTTGATGTAATTGGATGTTTTCCCCATCACAGTAACACTCAGTAATCTGACACACTCGGGATTTTGGTAGTGCTAGACCAGCAGGTTTTTCCATACTATTGGGTGTTATTTCTATTAATACCCCAAAATTCATTTAATTCAGATGTTTCCCTGTAGAATATTTTCCACAGAGTCAGGTAGGTTAAAGGAAGTGTAGGAACAGGGGACTCAGTGGATTGGAGGGCAGTGAGCTACATGGCAAACACCAGTTGAGCCAGGTATCAAATATCAGATTCTCCAAATATTTGGATAGTTGATTACCCAGAGTGTACTGTCAGCAATTTTGTGGTGTCTGAAGTAAAAATCTCTTGCATTTATTGTATTTTTTAAGGCATTAATGACAGATGAAACAATATCCAATGTTCCGGTTCTTATCCTGGGAAACAAAATTGACCGATCAGAGGCCATCAGTGAGGAGAAGCTACGAGAGATCTTCGGGCTATATGGACAAACGACAGGAAAGGTACTGGAAAGGCTTGGGTTGCTAAAGTATTGTATCATTTAAATGCACATGTATGTATATAAAAACTACTCTTTAAAGCGAAGTAAATCTTATGGAAGGTAGTCTGCTAGCAAACAATGTATATTTTATAGTCAGTGACCTTTTAATTTGGCACTTTGTGCACTATGTGCTACAGGACTAGCGGATTTTCCAGGTTAATGGATGTTAGTCCTATTACTTCAAAGCTCATGGCACACCATGTAGTGGTTAGCATTTAGCGCCGGCTGTAAGATCGGGGTTCTGTCCTGCCACTGTCCTCAAGAAGCGTGTATGTTTTCCCCATAACTAGGCAAGTTTTCTTCCATATTTCAAAATGCACAATCAGAGGTAGTGAGATGAGGGCATGCTATGTTGGCTAGCCAGTGGCCCCACAATGGTTTGGCTTCCACAGCCATCTGTGACAATGAATTCCACAGATTTAAGACCCTCTGGCTAAAGAAATTCCTCTTCAACTCTGTTCCAAAGGAGCTTCCTACTCTGAGGCTGTACACTCCATTTCTAGACTCTTCCACTGCAGGAAACATCCTTTCCATGTCCTCTTTATCTAGGCCTTTCTATTTCACTATGTGTCAATGACATTCCCCCCCCCCCCCCCCATTTTCCTAAATTCCAGTGAGTACAGACTCAAAGTTCTTTATTTCTTAGTATTTCAATGAATGAGTCAACTATCTATCCATCGGGATTTCAAAATAACTGGATACTGGATTATTGGAATTTAACTGGTAATCTTTTCATTGGCATTGGCTGAAGGAGGCTCCCTATACTCCAAAAGATAGCAGGTAGATGATTTAATTCCTCATCTCAGCAATGTACCCTGGCTATCTGTCTATTTTTAAAAGAAATAAACTTGTTTTGCTTGAGCATATGGCATTGATCACCCTGTCTAATATTTTCCACAACTCAAATTACACACGGTGGAGCAGGTGGAACAGACTTTACTGGAAACAAATTACAGAATGTTTATCTTGCAGTATCCAGTGCCCAGTCAGAAACTGTAAGATAATCTACATATGTTTTTAGTCACAAAAGAGCTTGAAGGATCAATGAATGTTTCACAGTTATTTAGACAATTAGAATTTATAAAAGGCAATATTAACTCTTCATTAGTCATCATGTTTGGACTTGTTCAGACTTTTCACCCGAAAACACAATAACTTAGCATAAGAAAGAAGAGCTTTCCAAACTAAGTCTGGTAGGGTTAAATTTTCATTTGGGCTGTTATTGCAGAAGTAGAATCTCATCTAACCAACTGGAGAAATGAACCTATAGAGCAGCATCAGGATAGGAGCACATCAGCTGGAGGAGAATCTCTTCTTGTTGTCCTCCCCCCCCCCCCCTCACCCATCCAACTCATTGGCTGAACAACTGGAGGTTCACTGTGGAGGACATGCTGGTCAAGCATGGAAGGTGAATGAGAAATGGGCCTTCCTTAGCACTGTTGCATTTTGTTTAACTGTTTCCCAACCAGAAGACTAGTTGAGGGCCAATTCTCAGCAGGGGACGACTCTAGCCAAGTGGTCACTAGCCTGTATGAATGAGAGTCCCATCATATTCTAACATGGTGGGGAGAGTCCACAGTTGCAGACTGTCTTTCCCTGATATTAGGTGACTAGACACTGATCAAGGGAGCATTGAATTTGTCGTCATTGCCATCTCCTCAGTCATGTAGACGTGGAAACGCATTATGTCTGAGATCAAACAAATTAGTTGGAAAATTAAACCCTGTAATTGTAACCTTTGTGTTCGTAGGTTAGAGAAAGCTCTAGACGGATTATATTTCTTGTATAGAATGTACTGTTTCCTCAGTAACTTAAAGAAAGTATGCGACCTTTTTATGTTGGCTGTGGCAATTGGACAGGAAGGTAAGTAAAGGCAGAAGTGCAAAAAAACCAAAACCAAGCTGGTGCTGCTACCAAATTAAAGAGAATGATTTACTGGATGTTCGCTGATGACTTTTAAATTGGAAGATAAAATCTGGTTCATCCGTTAACGATATTAAGATTAAATATATTTGTAGAAGACTGGAGGTAGATCAAAAAAATTCTCCCTTCTGGTTAATCTTTTGTGAATGCAAACCAACGAGCTTTATGTTAATTCTATCAACATAAGTGGGTGGCTTGCTTGCTGCTGGGAAGCATCTTTAGTGGTTTGGTTGTGGTTAAGTGAGTAACACTCTTGCCTACAATAAGAAACGATTTGGGTTCAAGTCCAATGCTAGAGAGCTGAACACAAAAATCTTTTGTTTGGCTTTTGTAATCAGGGTCCTCCAGCAGAAGTCAATGAGAGAACTCTTCATTGTTCTAGCCAAAACTCTGTTATAAACATACAAATGCAAATCTGAACTCCCTAATTTTTGTCATGCCTGTAGATTAGCTAGTTTGCATGTCACAGGTCTCATCCGCTGCCCTTTTGGGTAGTGTATTACAGATTCCAACCATTTGTTTGAAAAATTCTTCCTCAGATCTCTTCTAAATCATGTGTCCTTTACCTTCAACTCTGCTCTCTGGTTTTTAAACATGCGTATTATGGGTAAAGTTTCTTGCTGTCTGTGCAGGACCTCAAATTCCTACTCTTTTTTCCCTCTCCATAGATTGCTGACTGACCTACTGAGTTCCTCCAACAATTTGAGTGTGTTGCTATCGACCCTATCTAGTCTCATAATGTTGTAAAACTCAATCAGGTTACCCCTTAGCCACTTCCATTCTAAGGAAAACAAGACCATCCTATCCGATCTGTGAAACACTGCATTCCAAGCAGTCTTCTCTGAACCCTCCCCTGTACAGTCACATCCTTCCTGTGGTGGGCTGAATGGCTTATCCTTATTCTGTTTGAATCTACAACTAACATATTGGCTCCATAGGACTGATTTAGAACTGGGCAGCAGAAATGACTATTAGCTACAGTCTAACATCACTGCGGGACTTGTATGTGTCCAGGACATAGAAGTGGCAAGAAAAATCACTATGGACAATATCCACCCGGCAAAATGTCTTTTCCAAAGCTCCCTTCTGGAAACTGCAGTAGGACTGGTAAAAGGGAGGAAAAAAATCATGCCATCTTAAACGTTTCTTCCCACAGAGAATTACTCTGATCAACCATTCTATTTGGCCTCTTCCCCACCCCTTCTATCTATTAGCTCAGTTACTTTAAACCACTTTTTATAATGCTGTTTACATTGTAAGTACACAGTGGTATTTATGCGTTATACACATGGTATTCAATATCCATGCTTCTAACTTTATTTTTATATCATTCTTTATTCTTTATAATTGTTGAATGTTGTGTTTTTTTGTTGCATGTAGCACCAACACACTATAGCATATTTCTAATATGTAAATATACTCAGTGGCCGCTATATTAGGTACCTCCTGTGCGTAATGAAGTGGTCACTGAGTGTATATTTATGATCTTCCGCTGCTATAGCCCATCCACTTTAAGGTTCAACATGAAGCTTTTCTAAATACTTCTCTAGGATACCCAATCGCTGTATCTCAGCGGTCCATAATTTCTCACTATTTAGTTGATACACATTTTATTTTTCCTGATAAACTGTTGCTTGGTCATCTACCTACTGATTTGGCATATGTTGTGACTTCATGGTAGAGCTATTGTCTCTGAGGCAAAAGGTCAAAGATTCAAGTTAAGCCTTTAAAGGCTTAAGTACACAATCTACATTGAGTGGCTACTTTATTATGTATCTCCCGTACTTAATAAAATAGCTACTGAGTGAATTTTCATGGTCTTCTGCTGTTGCAGCCCATCTACTTCAAGGTTCGTCGTGTTACGCATTCAGAGATGCTTTTCTGCACACACTGTTGTAATGCGTGGTTATTTGTTACCTTCGCCTTCCTGTCAGCTTGAACCGGTCTGGCCATTTTCTTCTGACCACTCTCATTAACAAGCTAATTTTGCCCACAGAACTGCCGCTCACTGGATGCTTTGTTTTTTGCACCATTCTCTGTAAACACTAGAGACTGCTTTGCATGAAAATCCCAAGAGATCAGCAGTTTCTAAAATACTCAAACTACCCCGTCTGGCATCCACAATTCCACAGTCAACATCACATAGATAAAATTTCTTCCCCATTCTGGTGTTTGGACTGAACAACAACTGAACCTCTTGACCATGTCTGCATTCTTTTATGCACTGAGTTGCTGCCACCTGATTGGCTAATTAGATATTTGCATTAACACACAGTGTGCACTTAATAAAGTGGCCACTGAGTGAATATGGCAAATAAACTTAATCCTGTAGTGTGAAATGACTTTTCATGTGAAACACGCTAAACTAATGGTGTATGCTGCTGAATCAGTTCAAACTTGCATGCAGTGTAAATCCAGAACAATGTTAAATCCAAGTAAATCTACCTGATTTACCATGTGCAGAAGTTCGCTGATGACACGGCCATAGTGGGGTGTGTCAGGAATGGACAGGAGGAGGAGTATAGGAAACTGATACAGGACTTTGTGATATGGTGCAACTCAAACTACCTGCGTCTCAATATCACCAAGACCAAGGAGATGGTGGTGGACTTTAGGAGATCTAGGCCTCATATGGAGCCAGTGATCATTAATGGAGAATGTGTGGAGCAGGTTAAGACCTACAAGTATCTGGGAGTACAGTTAGACGAGAAGCTAGACTGGACTGCCAACACAGATGCCTTGTGCAGGAAGGCACAGAGTCGACTGTACTTCCTAAGAAGGTTGGCGTCATTCAATGTCTGTAGTGAGATGCTGAAGATGTTCTATAGGTCAGTTGTGGAGAGCGCCCTCTTCTTTGTGGTGGCGTGTTGGGGAGGAAGCATTAAGAAGAGGGACGCCTCACGTCTTAATAAGCTGGTAAGGAAGGCGGGCTCTGTCGTGGGCAAAGTACTGGAGAGTTTAACATCGGTAGCTGAGCGAAGGGCGCTGAGTAGGCTACGGTCAATTATGGATAACTCTGAACATCCTCTACATAGCACCATCCAGAGACAGAGAAGCAGTTTCAGCGACAGGTTACTATCGATGCAATGCTCCTCAGACAGGATGAAGAGGTCAATACTTCCCAATGCCATTAGGCTTTACAATTCTACCTCCAGGACTTAAGAACTTTTTAAAAAGCTATTATTAATGCTTTTTGAGATAGTGATTTAGATGCATATCATATTTTTTTACTGAGTTAAGTATTGTATGTAATTAGTTTTGCTACAACAAGTGTATGGGACATTGGAAAAAAGTTGAATTTCCCCATGGGGATGAATAAAGTATCTATCTATCTATCTATCTGATTTTAATTCCTGCATTTTAATTTCTCCTCCCCTTCTCTCTACTAATCTAGGATTACAAATACTTCTGTCTCTACTTTTTTGGATGAAACAGCTCTGCCTTTCCATCTGAGCATGTGCAGTGCTCACTTCTAGTCAGTGTGGTTCAACCTTTGGTAACTCAGCAAACAGAAAATGCTTAATTGATGCTGTTTGGCCAGAACTCAAATGGCAGTACTTTAGGGCCACATGTAAACAGTACCAGTACATAACACTGGTCACAAGTGCTCAAATAAAAGGCAGATTGCCCATGTATAAAAGCACATCACCATCTGCCAGTGTCATAACTGCATAGCACTGCCTTTTCAAAGCTAAGGTTCAGCATCTAATTATTACTTGACAGCTCTATATGGCAGTAGTTTTGAGACCTGATTAAGAATGCAGTGCTTGCTAACTGGCTTGTGCTATTCAGACACCATTTCTTGCCCTCCTCTCTCATGCATTCTCCTTCAGCTCAAAATTGGTTTCTCCTGCTCTCACCCTCACATGGATGCACCATCACTTTAAGGAGGCAATGTTGCTGTAATCCAGCAAGCTTAAAATTTGCATTATGTATGTGTACATAGAAATTTAAATAAATAAACATACAATATTAAAATGAAGAATGAAATGTGTGCAGTTGTCCCCATCTGCCCATCCTGTTTTGCACGAAGATTGTCCTTGACCTTGACCAGCCATGTGCAGCAGCATGCAAGATCAACAAGTAATTTTTAGATGTTCTGCCTACAGAAAGCTTGGGCAGTATCCGGCGGTGGGCCTCGAGCTCTGACGTTGGAATGAGCTTCACTCGTGTAACTTGACATTCTCACACATGACTGAAACTCTGCCTCACCAACCCAGCTGGCCATCTGTCAGCTTGAGGTAATTCATTGACAGTGGCTGGTATGTGGTTTGTGAACACTTGTAAAAAGCTGAAATTGAACTTTATCTGTGTTCTAACTGCAACATTTGTGTACTGAGTACATTCATTGAACTCCGATTTGAGCTCTACTCTTGACACAAGTATTTAAATTTATATACATAAATTTCAAAGAAAGAGGCGACCATACAGAAGTGTTGAAAATTGAGAGGCATAGTTAAGGTGGGTGGTTACAACCTGACCTCCAGGGTAAGGGAGACCAAAGACAAAGGGGCATAGATTTAGGGTGAGAGGCAAAATATTTCAAAGAACCTGAAGGGCAACTTTTTCATGAAAAGGATGGTGATTATATGGAACAAGCTGTCAGAGAAATGGTTAAGGCAGGTGCAATAGTATTACTTGAGAAGCATGTGGATAGATACATGGAGGGGTGGAGCTTTGGGATATGGGATTAACACAGAAAATTGTCTGTGGAAATGTAGGGGAGACAGGCGGTAGTGATGATTACACCCGACATTCCTACAGGATGGCAACAAAATGAAGAAAATCAGTCGGGGCCCTTAAAAGAGCCGACGGAAAAACCAGGAAACCTAACGACAAGGCAGAACCTGGCCCTACTGCCTGTCTGCCTTATATTTCCACAGTTTCTGGAAGAATTACCAGGATCCTGAAGAAATACCAGATTAGTACCATCCATAAACCCGTTAGGAAGCTCAAATCACAGCTTATGCGGGTCAAAGATGACCTGGGACTCAGGATTTGCTGTGAATGTGGAGCAGTGTATATTGGTCGGACATGACGTACAATGGAAACCTGCATCAAGGAGCACAGGAGGTGCACCCGTTTGGGTTACCCAGAAAAATCTACAATAGCAGAGCATTATGTTTGCAGTGACCATAGGATTGACTTTAGCACAAAACTACTGTGCCGCGCCAGTGGTTTTTGTGACTGCCTGGTTGAAGGAAGCCATTTAAATAAAACTGGAGGAAAAGAATTTTAACAAACTGAAGGTCTTGCTCTAAGTAAGAACTGGAATTCGATTGTAAACAAGCTGGGACCACAGAAATCTGATTGGATGAGGACTAACCAATCAGGAGGATGGATGACAAGGGTATAAATAACACTGGATAAGACTTACCCAGGCATCATCCCTGATGAAGATGGCAGAGTTTGTCATCAAAACATCAGTTAAAACCAATACCTGTACCCGGCTGGAAGCCCGAGAAGACTTTATTGGTCATATATGCTGGGACTTACTCATTAGCCTTTGTATCTCCATTATGGACATGTTCATAGGTCATTCCCAACTTATTTGTGCATACAAATGGCAATAGTTAAGCAGTCTTGCTTCTTCAACCCCATCATATGATTGTTTATGATTGTAAATTGCATTGCAATTTGAAGATGCTGTGTTCTTGTACAAGTGCCTATAGCTATAATTCACTATGAAGCAAAAGTTTCTCTGCCCCACCCCACCACTATACTTCACCATGAAGCCAGTGTTTTCCCTTTTTGCTGTAATCCACTATGAAACCATGTGTTCTCTTCCCACATTGCCCTCCTCACCCCCTGCCAAGGATTCAATTACAAGCATTTCTAGTTTTCATTGTTCCACCATTTTGGAGGCTGTGTCTTCAGCTATAAAATCCTTAAATTCTGGAATTCACTCTCAGTCCTTTTGCTCTAAACTTTCTCTACTCCCTTGTGTCTTTATTTTTTTAAGATACAGTGCGGAGTAGGCCATCCTTCGAGCCACGCAACCCAGCAACTCCTGATTTAACCATAGCCTGATCACAGTGCAATTGGCAATGACCAATTAACCTATCAACTGGTATGTCTTTGGACTGTGGTTGGGGGGGGGCGGGGGGAGACTGGAGTTCCCAGTGGAATTCTACGTGGTCATGGGGAGAAAATACTTACAGAGGAGGGAGTTGATCCTGGGTCGCTCGTACTGGCAAGCGTTGTGCTAACGGTTACACTACCGTGCTGCCCTAAACTCCCTTCAGATCAGGCTTATACCCTGTTAAAGTGGTCTTGACCTGATAATGCTCCAATAGAAAGCACTTTGACCATGTACAAACAGGCTGTGGCTGAATGGCTGCTTATCAGAGATGATTCGTTGGTTGTGCTTCATTGCCCCATGAGTCTTAAACGGTGCTGTGAGTTTTCATTGCACTTGCACTGAAAGGGAATGGAACAAAGCTGAAGACTGTTCCTTCTACCCACCCACCCCTTGGCTACCACTGGTGAATCTTATACATTAAGAAGCCCTGCTAGAAAGTTGGCTGTGTTTGAGTATCTTCAAAATGGAACAGCAAGGAATGATTTTAAATTCTCATTAAAGTAAGTCATGATAAGCTTGAATGTGAGTGACTAATCCTGAAGTTGTGAGAGGAAGAACTGGAATTAATTTGACCAGTAGTATTGGATATGTTTTAGTAAGATTTCTTGTTTGTCAGCAACACCCTTTGTTTATATAATGTTTGCACTTTATAGATATCAGATGCAAATTGGAGAAAAATTAGAACGCAACGCAACACACAGGCTTCATTTGGACAAATTGATGATTTGATCAAAGTCAAAGTACATTTTATTATCAAAGTACGTGTGTGTTAGTCACCATATACTACTTGAGATTCGTATTCATGCAAACATTTACAGGAAAATAAAGAAATTCAATTGAATTTATGAAAACTATACATAAAATCTGACAAACAACCAATGTGCAAATTTAAAGACATATGTACATAAATACATACTGAACATGAGTTGTAGAGACCTTGAAGTGAGTCTGTAGGTTGTGAAATCAGTTCATAGTTGAGGTGAGTCAAGTTTTCCACATTGGTTCAAGACCCTGATAGTTGTAGGATAAAAAGAAAAGATGACAATCTGGCTGTTGAATAGATTTGACTTGACTACCTGTTGTAAATAATTGCACATTACATAGAAGTTGTGTGTATGGGTGGGAGAATAAAAGCAACTCCTCTTGAAGGATGTGGTGACTGATTTTGTGGTTTTAAAACACAAATATTTGGGATTTCTTCTTATGTACAAGTAACAGACTTGTTGCTGTGTGATTCAGGCTATTAACTTTCCTTGCTGATCTGTTCTAGGGGACTGTGCCTCTGAAGGAACTCAACACCCGACCACTGGAGGTGTTTATGTGCAGTGTGCTGAAACGTCAGGGATACGGAGAAGGGTTTCGCTGGCTTTCACAATACATCGACTGATCCTGAGAGAAAATGATGCCACTTTGGACTGAACTAGTTTGCAGCTGTCTACGTGATTTTCTTTCCCTCTCCTTTGCTTCCTTTCCAAATAAAACAGGTCACACAACTATTGACAAGATCACAATGCCAGCTAGGAGAGGTTTCAGATCTTCTCTGTTTCTAAGTACAATTCTGAGGTAGGTACCTAGTTTAACATGATAACATATTCCCCTAAGTGTGGCCTGTTTACAACTCCCAAATGATAGTCAACTGAGAATTCGCACTTGAATTTGGCTATGCAACAGTTTTAGAGATATATGAGAGGGTTTTTTAGTGTGTTCTTTTCTTCTGATGCAACATGCTCCTGAAGTTATTCAGGTATGTTTGCCTCTCTGAGGCCCCGTTATACAAGAAAGCGTGGATGGAGTGGACAGCAGCTAACTGGCCACCCTACAAAACATCTTAATCAAGTCATGTAATAGGCTGAATGGTGTTCAAAACTCACTTTCTCATACTTGTTCTCTATCTGTACTGATTGTAGTAAGAGCCCTTTCCTGAAGCTTGGAATAGTCTAAGGCCAAAATTAAACATTCTCATGGTTTTGGGGCACGCAGATGTGGCCAATATAAAGAAACCATTCTGGACTTCAATCTCCCATGAAGTGATGCTGTGAGAACTTGTGTTAAAATTATTTCAGCTGCCAGTTTATCCTAGGTAGGATGTGCTGTTTACATACATGACATTAACATTTGAAGATATGCCGGTGGTATCTGGACTGGTTAAATCACTGTCAATTCATAAATATACATTCAATTGGTTTAATTATCTTCTTGTCAACTCTGTGTGGCTATAGTAGTTGTGTTGGTGTATTGTGCATCAAGGTGGATTTTTGCTGGGGTTAGAATTTGAACTGGGGTTAATTCATCCGTTCTGGAATAAATAGCCCCAATTGTTTTAGGTATACAGCTGCATATCAGAAAACGCAACAATTTAAAATTAATGTATGTAACTTTGTAATGGAATGATGGCACGGTCAATGAGATTTCTTTTGCCAATTTGATGTTTTTAAAAATAAAGTATTTTCAAAATTGGAAAATGAGCAAGCAAGTCACAGATGGATACAGTGTAATGTGCAGTTAATGAATAATTTTGAATAACACAAGCTAGGTGGCGTGGTTTACAAGATGAATTTGTTGCCGAAATCATTGTCTTCTAAGGGGCTCGTGAACATTTGGAGGAATTGCACAATATCTTACACACTTTTAATGTAAAGCTTTTATAAAAATGTGAACAAATTCATACACCTGGTGCTTTTAATGTAACTGAGGAGGCAACGTGGCATTACACAGACTATGTAATGCAGGGAACTGTTTTAAATTACAGTCAAGTAGTTTATGTTAACAGAACTTAACAGTGGATGTGCATGGAACAGGGAGTTATGGGTCTTTGTTTATTGTATATAAAGCGAAATGCAGCAGCATTATCAAATATATGAATTCTTTATCAAACAGCTATTCCACCAGGTAATTGAAGGGAATGAAAAGGGGTCAGTGAACTCCATATTTTCTTTTTGCTTCTAAACTTATCTCTCTTTCACAGAATGGTGGTATTCTTTCACAGCTGCTGAAAGAATGGAGGCATTCTGTTGTGGCAATCTCTTTCTGCCAAAATCAGAAAGTTGCACCTTCTCCTAGCCTAGGAGCAAAATGTCTGTCTTGGAAGCACCAAAATGGCTGCTTCACTCTGTTAAAGCCTACATTGCCAAACAAGACAAAGACTTGTTATTTCCTGAAATGGGAATCTGGTGGAAGCCACTTAATGGGAATGTTATGTTTTTATTTTTAAAGTCCCTTCTGTGTCTTGCTTTTCTTTTAAACCATCATTTACGCAAAATGAATGATTGGATAAAAAATGCCTTGCTTGTCCTCAGAGCAAGGTCATGTTTCCACTACAGAGACATCAACAGGTATCCATCAGAAGGGCATTTATCAAAGTGGCAGTCTGTTGACTTGCCTTTTTCCTAAGCATGACTGCAGAAATTATATTCCTTCCCTTTCTTCAAAGGTTACCGGGCTTCTAACACAGCAAGTTAGTACTGTACATGCAGTATTATTCAGTAATTACAGTTCTACATGTTTAGGGTTATTGTTCTCCACTGAGGGTCTTGGTAACTGGTTTAACACTTCACTGGTCTGATACCTTCACCAATTTGTTCTTGGAAAAACTAGTTCTTGTCCTCAATATGATCATTCTTTATGTGGTAGAAAGATAACTGGCAACATGTATAAATGTAATATAAATCATTGCTCTATTTGAATAAATGTACTTGTATATCTTTGTGTCTTGAACTACTTTTATTCACCAGTACATTCTGTATGAGTCGATGAGCATATTCCTACTACAATCAAAAAAACTAAGGCTATTTCAACAATGTACACAATGTTTCAACAATGTGGCACCTTATCCTATTACTGATCCTCATTGAGTTAATTACTGTGAGAGTGACTTTGATACATGGCAGCCAAAATTTCTCAGATACTGATGAAACGTATGCCCAGCTAACTTTTTTGTTGCACATTGAGGGTGGAATGTTGGCTAGCTGACTGAAATAACTCACAAAGAGCCAAGGAATCTTTAACAAACTCCAGCATTAATGCCACTTTCAAAGGACAACAGAGTTTCCAGAGCAGCACAGTGATTGGTGAATACTGGGGCTTACTAGACTCTTCTGCCTGCAGGGCACGCTACTACAGATTATACATCTCCCAAATGCAGTCGGAAATTAGAAATGGCTTATAATAAAGTTCTTCAGTATTTAACTTGCCTTTAAGCCCAAATTATTTCTGCAGAGAGTGCAATGTATTACTTCTGAAACAGTTTCCCCGATGGAAGTCAATTTCTATACCACTTTGCCAAGATGGTAAATGACTTCAAGGCACTAAAGCAGTATCATTCAGTAGCAAATATAGCTGTAAATTTCAAAGCTTTAAATTCAAACCATATTATATTTAAGCACACATCTAGCTTGATATTAGTTATTGAAAATTGCTTATATCTGGGGTGAAAATCAATTGCATCTCTTGAATGTGGCATTCAAAATTAAACCCAGGCACTTCCAGTTGCAAATTATTCTTGTGTAAGTTGCACTTAACAAAGGACATTGAATAGTACAAGCTCTTCAGCCATGTTTTTTGATGAAGGTAGAGCAGTAGATGTAGTGTACTGTATATGGATTTTACCAAGGCATTTGATAAGGTACCCCATGCAAGGCTTATTGAGGAAGTAAGGAGGCATGGGATCCAAGTGGACATTGCTTTGTGGATCCAGAACTGGCTTGCCCACAGAAGGCAAAGAGTGGTTGTAGACGGGTCATATTCTGCATGGAGTTCGGTGACCAGTGGTGTGCCTCAGGGAACTGTTCTGGGACCCCTGCTCTTTGTGATTTTTATAAATGACCTGGATGAGGAACTGGAGGGATGGGTTTATAAATTTGCTGATGACACAGGTTGGGGGTGTTGTGGATAGTTGGGAGAGCTGTCAGAGGAACATTGATCGGATGCAAAACTCGGCTGAGAAGTGGCATATGGAGTTCAACCCAGATAAGTATGGAGTGGTTCATTTTGGTAGGTCAAATATGATGGCAAAATATAATATTAACGGTAAGACTCTTGGCAGTGTGGAGGATCAGAGGGATCTTTGGGTCTGAGTCCATAGGACATTCAAAGCTGCTGTGCAGGTTGACTGTGTGATTAAGAAGGCATACGGTGTATTGGCCTTCATCAATCGTGGCATTGAGCTTAGGAGCAGAGAGGTAATGTTGCAACTGTATAGGACCCTGGTCAGACCCCACGGAGTATGGTGCTCAGTTCTGGTCATCTCACTACAGGAAGGATGTGGAAACCCTAGAAAGGGTGCAGAGGAGACTTTCAAGGATGTTTCCTGGATTGGGGAGCATACCTTATGAGAATAGGTTGAGTGAACTTGGCCTTTTCCCCTTGGAGCAATGGAGGATGAGAGGTGACCTGATAGAGGTGTATAAGATAAAGAGAGGCACTGATTGTGTGAATAGTCAGAGGCTTTTTCCCGGGGCTGAAATGGCTAACACAAGAGGGCACATTTTTAAGGTGTACAGAGATGTCAGGGGTAAGTTTTTACACAGAGAATGGTGAGTGCGTGGAATGGGCTGCCAGCGATGGTGGTGGAGGTGGAGACGATAGGGTCTTTTTAGAGACTCCTGGATAAGTACATGGAGCTCAAAAAAATAGAGGGCTATGGGTTACCCTAGGTAATTTCTAAGGTAAGAACATGTTTGGCACAGCTTTGTGGGCTGAAGGGCCTGTATTGTGCTGTAGGTTTGCTATGATGTGTCAACCTTTTAAACTACAGTAAGATCAATCTAACCCATTCCTCCTACATCGGCCTTTATTTTTCTATCATCTACGTGCTTACCTCAGAGTATCTTAAATGTTCTTTATGTATCTGCTTCTACCACCACCCCTGGCAGCATGTTCCATGCTCCTTCCACTCTCTGGGGGGAGAAACATCCTCTGACAGCCCCCCCTGTACTTTCCTCCCAGCTCCTTAAATTATGCTACATTGTATTAGCCATTTCTGTCCTAAGAGAATGCCTCTGGCTGCCCACTTGATCTATGCCTTTTATCATTTTGTACACTTTTCATTCTCTCCAAAGAGATGAGCCCTTGAGTTGAAACTTGGGCTGAAGTCTTTCTCTCTGCAATGCTTCTTTGGTATGTTGCTTAGGAAGTTAAGTTGCTTTGTTACAAGGGTCAACCATGATTGGTCAGTGGCCGAGCAAACATCTTTTCATTATGCTGCTTGGCCTGTAGAGGTTGGTCTTGCAGCAAGTCCCAACCCAGTATTATGAACCTAAGCTGGAATTGTGTTTCATTATTGGCACACGTACTGAGATACAGTGAAAATCTTGTCTTGCATACTGTTCATACTGATCATATTAAACAGTGCACTGAGGTAGAACAAAGTAAAACAATAACAATGCAGAATAAAGTGTTAACCATTATAGAGAAATGCAATGCAGGTAAACAAGGTGCAAGATCATAACCAAATAGATTGTGAGGTTGAGTCCATTTTATAATACTAGGGAACCATTTAACAGTGGGGTAGAAGCTGTCCTTGAGCCTGGTGGTAAATGCTTTCAGGGTTTTTTTTAATCTTATACCCGATAGGAGAAAAGAGAGAATGTCTGGTTTAGGTGGGGTCTTTGATTACGCTGGCTGCTTTACTGAGGCAGCAAGATGTATATTCAGAGTCCGTGGAGGGGAGGCTGGTTTCTGTAATATGCTCAGCTGTGTCCACAATTTTCTGGAGTTTCTTGCTGACGTGCAGAGCAGTTGCCATACCAAGCAGTTAGGCATCTAAAAACAAACATGAGGAAATCTGCAGATGGTGGAAATTCAAGCAACACACACAAAATGCTGATGGAACGCAGCAGGCCAGGCAGCATCAGTAGGGAGAAGCACTGTTGACGTTTGGGGCCGAGACCTTTCGATCCTGACGAAGGGTCTCGGCCGAAACGTCGACAGTGCTTCTCCCTATAGATGCTTCCTGGTGTGCTGCGTTCCACCAGCATTTTGTGTGTGTTCCAGGCATCTAAAAAGGGTGTTTTCTATTGTGTACCAATTAAAAATTGGTGAGGCTCAACAGTGAGATGCCTAATTTCTTTAGCCTCCTGAGGAAGTAGAGGCGTTGAGTTTTTTTGGCTGTGGTGTCTATGTGATTAGACTGGGACGGATGATTGATGATGTTCACTCCAGGAAACATGGAGATCTAAACCTCAACAACGTTGATGTAGAGAGGAGAATGTGCACCGCCCACCTTTTTAAAGTAAAAAAAAGACCTTGCTGACGTTGAGAGAATGGTTGTTGTCATGACACCATGTTACCAAGCTTTCTATCTCCTTCCTGTACTCAAACTTATTATTTGAGATATGGCCTGCTACAATAGTATCATCTGCATAATGTAGTTGAAGTTGGAGCAGAATCTGGCCACACAATCATGAGTGTACAGGGAATAGAGTAGGGGGCTTGTGGAGCACCAGTGTTTAGAGTAATCATGGTGGAGCTGTTGCTGCTTACCCTGACTGGTTGTAGTCTGTTGGTCAGGAAATCAAGGATCTAGTTGCAGAGGGAGACGTTAATTCCTAGAGTCTGGAGTTTGTGGATGAGTTTGCTTGGAATTTTTAAGCATTGAAAATGTAGCTCTAATCAATAAATAATAGTCTGTACTGTCCAGATCCTCCAGAAATAAGTGCAGGGCCAGAGAGGTGACATACACCATAGAACTATTTCAACAGTTATGTGAATCACTTTATCACCTTCTCCCTCAAGATGAACCAAGTATCCAGGCATCCATCAAACTAGGATAAACTTTTAGGACTTTTTCACCCCATCACACTCAACAGTGAACAAAGAAAACTGCAAAAGGTGATCAGTAGCTCTGACTGTCTTGATTGAGGGCACCAGAGCTGTTTATAGCAGTGTGTTCAGAATGGAATAGTCATTGGTACACTGGACAATGACCCTTCAGTATGCCAGTGAAAGAGCAGAGGAATTTTTAGTCCCAGATATAGAAATTAACAATAGTCTAGGTGTTGTAATGGATCCCTAGACTGGAAAGCTATCAGTTATGGAAGAGATACATTATTTGTCATTCAGAAAAATAAGAGGTGATCTCATGGAAATGTACTCAATTCCTAAAGGAATTCACCAGGTGTTTCCACATGCTGGAAAATCCAGAATGAGAGAGTGGCATCTCAGGATAAGGTTTTTATCATTTAAGTTATTGAGAGATTTCTTCTTTTAAAGGGTAGTGAATCATTGAAATTCTCCACACTGCAAGGCTGCCCTTGGTTTTACAAGTTCAGGGCTGAGCTCTAGAAGAACCGAGGATGTGAGAATGAGCCAGGAAAGTAAAAGCTGAAGCAGATCATCAGCCTTGTTCTTATCAAGCTTTGGGGCTCTATGACCTGCTAGTTTTCTGTTAATGTGGAATAAGGTATTTGGGCCACACACATTAAAAAATAAGTGGGTTGGAGGCTTCCCATGGAAACTCTGAACTACATTGCAGAGCGCTGACAACCACTAATGATCGGCTCTGTTTCAGGCATCCTTCTGGCTATGACATCAGCATTGTCTCTGAGGCCTCAAGTTGTGGATTTTAAACCTCCAGAGCTGAACACTTGAGTTTAGGTTGATAATTTCAACCTTTCCTTGAAAGATCACCACATTGTTTGAGGCATTTTGACTAAAGACACTCGCTAAACACAAACAACCACCTGGTACTAATCAGACATGAATTAGGAGCAGGAGTAGGTAACTCGTCTGCCTGAGCTTGTTCTGCCATTCAGTAAGATCTGATTGTAATATCAACTCCACATTCCTGCCTACTTTCAGTAATCTGTAATCTACTTATCAAGAGTCTGTCTGCCTCTGCCTTAAAAATATCCAGTCTGCTTCTGAAGAAATTTAGCATGTTCCCTTTTGACCCAATTAACATTAATGTTGCACCATAGAAGGTATCCGATCTGGATGCATCACGGTTTGATAATGGCAACTTCTGTCTGAGACTGCAAGAAACTGCAGAGTGTTGCGGACACAACCCACAGAAACCAGCTTCCCCCAACCTCATTCCCATGGACTCTGTCTAAATCCTTCGTTGCTTGTGTACAATTTCTTTCTATAAGATGAAACATAACATCACTGTTACATAAATGGCTGTGATGCTTCACTCCCCAATGAGCAGAACATCTTTTCTGCATGCTTGGAAATGGAGAATAACACAACCTGTGTGACACCCTACAGCATACGACAGCCCTGTGACCCCTAACTCAGTGGTCAATATCAGAATATCATTCAAGATGGTGAACCCTCACAAAGCATCAGGCCCTGATGGTGTACACATAAAATTCATAAAAGGCAGCTCAATCAACTGGCTGGAGTGCTCAAGGACATCTTCACCCTGTCACAGCTGCAATCCAAGGTTCCCACATTGTTTTAAAAGAGGCTGCAATCATACCGATACCCAGGAAGAGCGGGGTGAGCTGCTTCTGTGACTGTCAATTGGGAGCACTCACATATATCGTAATGAAGTGCTTCAAGAAGTTGGTAATGGCCAGAACTAACTCATGCCTTAGCAAAGACCTGGAGCTCTGCTATTCACCTAATACCGCAACAGGTCTAGAGTGGACGCATTCTCACTGGCTCTCCATTCAGCTTTGGAACACCTACACAACAAAACATGTCAAGCTGCTGTTTATCAATTACAGGTCAGCATTCAGTACCATTATCCTCACCATACTAATCACCAAGCTTCTAAACTGGGCTTCTGTTTTTCCCCTTACTACTGGACCTTCCATTTCCTCATTGGTTGACCACAGTCAGTAGAGATCAGTGATAACATCACCTCCTCACAGACAATCAACACAGGTGCACCTCAATGCCAATGCTCTTCTCTCTCTACACTCACTGTGTGGCTAAGCACAGTTCAAACACCATCTATAAGTTCGCTCATGACACCACTGTTGGTAAGATCTCAGATAGTGAAGAGAAGGCATGAGGGAATGAGATAGATTAGCTGGTTAAGTGGTGGTGTAACAACAGCCTTACACTCAATGTTAGTAAGACCAAGGATTGTGGACTTCAGGAAGGGGAAGTTGGGACAACATGAACCAGTCCTCATTGAGGAGTCAGCAGTGGAAAGGGTAAGTTCCTGGGTGTCAACATCTTTGAGGATCTCTGCTGGGATCATGATTGATCCCACATTGATGCAATCATGAAGAAGGCACGCCAGCAGAATCAGGATCAGGATTATTATCACCAGCATGTGACATGAAATTTGTTAACTTAGCAGCAGCAGTTCAATGCAATACATAATATAGAGGAAAAAGCACAACTAAATAATAATAAAAATAAATTAATTAATCAATTACAGTATACATATATTGAATAGATTAAAATATGCAAAAACAAGAAATAGTATATATTTTAAAAAAGTGAGGTGGTGTCCAAGGGTTCAATGTCCATTTGGGAATTGGAGGCCAGAGGGGAAGAAGCTGTTCCTGAATCATTGAGAGTGTGCCTTCAGGCTTCTGTACCTCCTATCTGATGGTAACAGTGAGAAAAGGGCATGCTCTGGGTGCTGGAGGTCCTTAATAATGGATGCTGCATAATTTGTTAAAAGGTTTGAGGAGGTTTGGTATGTCACCAAACAATCTTGTGTATTTCTGTAGATGTACAGAGGAGAGCATTCTGACTTGTTATATCATAGCCTGGTATGGAGACTCCAAAGCTCAGGATTGCAAGAGGCTGTAGAGGACTATAGATTCAGCCAGCTCTATCACCAGCCCCACTATCATGGACATCTCCAAGATGTGGTGCTTGAAGAAGGTGACATCCATCATATCCATCATTAAGGACTCTCACCATCTGTGACATGCCCTTTTCTCCTTACTGTCATCAAAGAGGAGGTACAGGAGACAAAGACCCACAAAAAATGACTCAAACTGCGTCTTGCCTTCTGGCATCATATTTCTGAACAGTTCTTGAATACTACTTGATTATTCTGTTTCTTTGCATTATTTATTTATTTTGTAATGTATAGTAAATGTCTTTGGACTGTGCTGCTACTATTAAAGAAAAGAATTCACATCTTATAACACAGTGATAATAAACCTGATTCTGAAACCTGCTTTGGTAAAACAAAGACCCTCTCCCCTCTCCCACTGGACAGAAGGTACAGAAGCCTGAAAGCACATACTACCAGGCTCAAAGACAGCTTTAATCCTGCTCTTATAAGACAACTGAACGATTCCCTCTTACAATCAGATGGACTCTTAACCTCACTATTTACCTCTATATAACCTTGCGCCTTATTGTTGCCTCCACTGCACTTTTACTGCAACTGTAACATTTTATTCCACACTCTTTTGTTTTTCCTTGAATTCCCTCAGTGCACTGTTGTAATAAACTGAAACATATCAAGGGTTTGCAAGACAAGTTTTTCACTGCATATGTGACAATAATAAACCAATTTACCACTGTGCTCTTAGGCAGAAGGTTCCAAGGACCCCTGATACTCTGTAAGTTTTGTTTATTGCCTCGAACTCATTCCGCATGATCAAACACCGTCTCGATATCCACCCTGTCAAGATCCACAGGATTTCGTATGTTCATTGTCTAACCAAACTTATATGGGTTTTTGAGGAAGTTAGCAGGGAAGTGGGTGGTATTTATCTGGGCTTTAGCATGGTTTAGCATAGCATAGTATAATTTAGCATAGTATTTGAGAAGGTCCTGCATGGGAGGTTGGACAAGAAGGTTCAGTCGCTCAGCATTCAAGATGCGGTAGTAAATTGGATTAGACATTGGCTTTGTGGGAGAAGCCAGAAAATGGTAATAGATGAAGTGCTAGTGAAGTGCTGCAGAGATCAGTGCTGGGTTAATCTGGATGGTAACATGGATAATTGGATCAGCGGATGATACCAAGATTGAGGGTGTAGTGGACAGTGAGGAAGGCTATCTTGGCTTGCAGAGGGATCTGCATCAGCTGGAAAAATGGCAGGAGGAATTTAATGCAGTCAACTGCGAAGTGTTTCACTTCAGTAGGACCAACCAGGGTAGGTCTTACACAGTGAATGGTAGGACACTGAGGAAGAACAAAGGGATCTGGGAATACAGGTCCATAGTTCATTGAAAGTAGTGTTACAGATAGATAGGGTTGTAAAGAAAGCTTTAGGCACATTGGCCTTCATACATCAATATATTGAGTACAGGAGGTAGGGTGTTATGTTGAGGTTATGTAAGATGCTAGCAAGGCCTAATTTGGAGTATTGTTTGCAGTTCTGGACACCTATATACAGGAAAGATGTAAATAAGTTTGAAAGAATACAGAGAAAATTTGCAAGGATTTTGCCAGGTCTGGAGGAAAAATTGAATAGAATAGGACTTTATTCCTTGGAATGTAGAAGATAGAGAGGAAATCTGGTAGAGGTATACAAAATTATGAGGGGTATAGATAGGGTAAACGCAAGCAAGCTTTTTCCATTGAGGTTGGGTAGCTCTACAGCTAGAGGTCATGGGTTAAGGGTGTATTCTGAAAAGATTAAGAGGAACATGTGTGAAAACTTCTTCACTCAGCTTAAGTGGTGTAAGCGAGCTCGACTTCAACGTTTCAGGGAAGCTTGGATAGGTACATAGACGGTAGGAGTATGGAGGGCTATGGTCCCAGTGCAGGTCGATGGGAATATACAGTTTAAACTTTGCCAAAGACTAGATGCTTTTTCTATGACATCCCACTCTTTTAAATTCTGTTCAATCCCCATATACTCGTCAAAAAATAACCATAAAATTATATCACTGTCATTCTGGCGACTTGTGTGTGGGATCTTACATGAAATTCTACTGCAGAAGTGAGGAGTAAACCGATCCACGCAGTGCTAAGGAGTACTGCTCCATAGGGGGCAGGACAGGGTCGCAGTCAGCTGAGCTGCTGCCTCAACAGCTCCAGTCAGCAAGCTCACTCCTGACCTGGTGCTGTCTGTGCGGAGTTTGCATGTTCTCCCAGTGACTGTGAATCCGGGTGCTCTGGTTACCTCCAATGTTACAAAGACAGGCAGATTGGTAGGTTAATTGCTCAGAGTACAGATGAGCAATGGGGAGAGTGGGGATTGACGAAAGGTTAGTTTCAATGGGTGGTTGATTTTTCAGTGTAGAGTAGGAACAATGGACTTTTTTTTTGTTCGTATTCTCTACATAACTGGATTTAGCGTTTCTCAGTCTAACTGGGCACATAAATGGTGGCAAGGTACAATAGCGAGGAAGAGTGGGGTTGTCCCTGGTGAGGTATCACTGTTGAAATTTTAATTCTAGTTAACAATAGCCCTTAAGGTGTAAGTGAGTGATAGAATCTGGGAGGGGTGGCGGTGATGGGAGTATGGGGAGGATAAAATTAGGATTAGTGTAGCTCTAGGGTTAGTGTGGATGGTCAGTGGAGTTTCCATGTCCGCGTCTAAAATTACCATTCATGCATTAGAGCTTCGGTTTAAAAAAAAAAGAGAAAATGAAACTGAACCGAGGGGGCTGCATTAAGCGGAATTGGGACAAGTCGCTTGAACAGACAGATTCATGGGCTCTTTCTGTGCTGTACATCGGGCAACCCAGTGAGTAGGCGGAAGGTCAACAAAATAGGGATGGGAAACGCCGGCGTTCACTGACCTCCGGGTGCTGACATGTGATGCCAGCCGCATCGCTTCCGGGTTAGAGATGAAGTTGTGCCGTGGTCCTCGGAGTGGTGTGGGAGTTCTCCGTGCCATGATGCGGCCACCTCGCCCTTCGCAATGATCGCCCCGGAGCGCTGCAGCTGCGTCGTCTCCGCCTCGCTGCGGAGCCGTGGCGACGGGCTGCGGGTCGCGGCGGAGGAGAGCCGCCTCCCCGCCACCTCGGCGGCTGAGCCTCGTCGGGACGGATCCTGGGGCTGCAGTGGGCTTCTTCTCGACCGAAAGCGGGGCTTGGTCCTCTGCCACGGTCAGATCTTCTTCCCCTTCCTCCGACAGGCACAGCAAGATCCCAATCGCCAGCCCTTCCTGCTCCCCGGAGCGTTCCACCCCGATCTACAGATCCACATACAGTTCCCGGGAGCCATGTCCAGGGCCCAACCCCAGCCTCGGTTGCCCTTAGCTACCCACCATGCAGGCGCCCTAGCTGCGGAATCAGAGTCCTCTCATTTGGATTACAGCCCAAAACGCCCTTCATTGACTGATGGCGTGGTCAAGGCCCAGAGTTGCAGCCAGGCTGAGATGCTAATGATGTTCCCATGCCCAGAATTTCGAGACATCTTCCAAACCTTGTTTAACAAATCCGACAAGTGGCAGTTCTACAGTGACGACAACGAAGAGGAGCTTCAGGCCAACGCTCTGGATCTGGTCTGGTTTGCCCTGCTGCGGTGCCCTGGCTGGGTAAACGGGGACACCGTCGTTTGGGGAGAGAACCTCCTGTACGTGAGGAGCGAGTGTCTAATGAAAGGCCAACCCCTCTTCTGTTGTGCATCACCCTTTGCTTCCTTCTGCAACGACATCTTCATGAACACGTTCAGTAAGGGGATTGTGAGTAACCTGGCAGGGGAGAGGAATGCTATGATTTTAACAGATGCCCGGTGTTTACCAGGTACAGAAGGAGGTGGTACCTACATCATATCCCAGGATCTGTACTATCTAGCAGGTTTGATTGTAGCACCTCTCTGCTGGAAAGCCAATGAGTGGGTTGGACTGACTTTGGTCTGCTCTGTGACTTGCATTTTGGAGGCCATTGGAAGAATTGTGAATGGATTCAAGATCCTTGGTCCTCCATCTCTGACTGCCTTAGGGAGTCAGGGCTTAACTCGGCTGCTTGGCTCTGTAGTCCTCCTAGAGTCTGGCAGAGTTTGGGGATCTGGTGTGCTTGTCAGCCCTAGACTGATCATCACATGTAGACACGTGTTAGACCAAGCGGCATCTGTCAGAGTGAAAATACAGTCGGGCTCAAACGGGTAAGACACATCCAAAGTTCTGAAACTCTGAAGTAATAATACAAAATGCTGGGAAAGTTCATCAGGCCAGAATCACGGAGAGAGATTCAGATTCAGGTTCACTTATTTATCAAGTACATCAAAATATCCAGTGAAATCTTTTGTTTGCATTACCAACCAACACAACCTAAGGACGTGCTAAGGGCAGTCCACAAGGGTCGCCACACATTCTGTTACCAACATAGCACACCCACGGTGTTCAGTGGATCAATAGAAGCAACTACAAAAACAACAAAACAAAATAACAACAGCAAGGTCTCTCTCTCTCTCTCACACAGACACACACACACACACACACACACACACACACACACACACACACACACACACACACACACACACACACACACACACACACACACACACACACACACACCCCTTCCCCCTCCCCCCCACCCCCCAACCCCAGGACTCACAGACATCAGCCCTCTGAGGGAATGAGTTGCTCTTTCAGGTCAAGATTTTATCAGAGGTAGGTCTGCGATGGCTATATGGAACTGTACATTCTCACAGTGTGGAGGACATTTGCTATTGACTAGAAGTGAAGAGCAGTTTTGCATTTCTTCTTGATGACCACATGTGCACAATCTGAACATCACCGAGTGCTCCAGGCTTCTGAGCAGACATATGTATCCATGCCATTTGAAAGGACCCCCAGCCAGGGAGGGTAGAGGGAGTCACATTACATACCTGACTGGAGATACACAAGTGCCACATCTCTAGGTTCAGGAATAGCTGCTTTCTTACAGCTATCGGGTTCTTGAACCAAACTACACACAACCCTAAACCTAACTCACCAACGGAGCACTGCAAACCACCTGGTACAACAATGGATCTGTCTCTGAATGGCTTCTTTTCTATTTTGGTCTTTGAACACTTTTTCTCCCTTCACAGTCATTTATTATTCATGTGTCATTTGTATTCTGTGTGTTGACACATCACCGGCACCAGTCTACCTGTCAACAAGGACAGGTATACAGAAATGTAGCAGGAAAGGGTCACGGACACATCCTGCTCATGGACTGTTTGCCCACTCCCATCAGGGAGGAGGTTATGTAGCATCACGCCAGACTCAAGAACGGTCACTTTTCCCAAGCAATAGGACTGATCACCATCTCCACCACTACTTTATTATTTCCTGTCATGTCGCCTTATGTACAGCCTAGAATCATATTTATATATATATATATATATATATATATATATATATATATAGATTGATTGTAAGATATCTTATGTATTTCTGTTTATTGTGTGTTTTTTTATTATTGTGTTCTTTATCTTTTGTGTTTTTTTGTGCTGAATCAGATCAGGAGTAACAATTATTTTGTTCTCCTTACATTAAACAATCTTGAATTTTGATTGTACCTCCAGTACATCATATGATGCTATTGGAAGCAAGTTTTTCATTGTTTCCTCTACTGCACTGACTGATGAATGTGACAATAAACTCGACCTCAGGACACAACAAATTGCCAGATGAGCACAGTAGGTCAGGCAGCATCTAAGCAGGGAAATGAGCAGTTGACTTTTCAGGCTGAGATCTTTCATCAGAATTGGAAAGGAAAGAAAGGGGCAAAAGCCAGAATGAAAAAAGATGGTGGGAGGGGGTGGAGCACAAGTTGGCAGGAAATAGGTGAGAACAGAAAAGTAGCTGGATTAGCGAGAGGGTCGAGAAGGAATTCTGTGAGAAGCGATGAGGTGGTAGGTGGAAAAGGTTAAGGAAGAAGAGGCTGAACTTGACTTGAATCCAAAGCAATGGTCTGATCATAAAAGGAAATGAGGGCTTAAATTTCCACTATAGACTCGTGGATGAGACTCCGCAGTAGAGCCCAGACACACAACTGTCCCCATTATGGTAGACTGATCCTCTAATAACATTCTGAGGGAAATCTTTGTTGTGGAAAATGCAGTTGTTTGGTTAAGACGTTAATCCTGTCTCAGGTCAATGTCAAAAACTCCTCGTGCTTCTGGTGTCCTGGCCAACACAATATCCTCAATCAGCTCCATTATGAGCAACAGATTATCTGCATGTTCACCTAATTATTAAATTATTTTACTGTTCGACAGTCACAATAGCTCAGAATAATTCATTGTTGACAAAGTACTTTGGAACTTTATTAAGATTACAATATATATTGTAAATAGGTCATATATGCTTGCACACGTAACACATTCAGTATGATAAACCATCCCAAGGCATCTCACAGGAACATTTTCCAGTATCATTTTGCATCAATAGTACCACAAAAATTAGCCCAACAATTGGTTAAACTGGTATAAATAAAGTATATTTAAAGGGAAGCTAGATGTGTACTTAGAATTGGCTTGTATGGAAGGTAATTCTAGTGAAGAAGACATACACGAGACTGCTGGAGTCTGAAGCAATAAACAATCAATTTTGGATCAAAACTCTACTTCAGGACTTGATGCAGAGTTTTAACCCAAAATGTGAACAATTCCTTTTCTCCCACAGACGCTGCTTGACCCGGTGAGTTCCTCCAACAGATTCTTGCTAAGTAAGATAGGCTTGTGTGGAAGATCAATATCATTGCAGACTATTTTGCCTGGAAGGGTTATTGTTGAACTTTCTAGTGAAAGTTAACTGAGTAAGGCTGCAGAAGGATTTAGACAGATTAGGAGAATGGGCAAGAAAGTGGCAAGTGAAATACAATGTTGGAAAATGCATGGTCATGCACTTTGGTAGTAGAAATAAATGTACAGACTATTTTCTAAACAGGGAGAAAATCCAAAAATCTGTGATGCAAAGAGACTTGGGAGTCCTCGTGCAGAACACCCTACAGGTTAACTTGCAGGTCGAGTCAGTGGTGAGGAAAACAAAGGCAATGGTAGCATTCATTTAAAAAGTCTAGGATACAAGAGTAGGGATGTGATGTTGAGGCTTTATAAGGCACTTGAGTATCATGAACAGTTTTGGGCTCCTTGTCTAAGAAAAGACGTGTTGGCATTGGATAGGTTCACAGGGATGATTCTGGGCATGGAAGGGTTATTATGCAAGGAACATTTGATAACTCTGGGTCTTGCTGGAATTTAAAGGATGAAGGGGGATCTCGTTGAAACCATTCGAAAGTTGAAAGGCCTAAACATAGTAGATGTGGAAAGGATGTTTCCCATGGTGGGGGGGTCTAGGACAAGAGGGCACAGCCTCAGGACAGAGGGGCGTCCATTTGAAACAGAGATGCAGAGAAATTTCTTTAGCCAGGTGGTGGTGAATTTGTGGAACGTATTACCACAGGCAGCTGGTGGAGGTCAGGTCATAGGGTATATTTAAGGCAGAGGTTGATAGGTTCTTGATTGGACACAGCACCAGAGATTATGGGGACAAGGCTGGGGAGTGGGACTGAGAAGGGGAAAAAAGGATCAGCCATGATTGAATGGCAGAGCAGACTTGATGGGCCAAATGTCCTAGTTCTGCTCTGATGGCATATGATCTTATCAGGAAAAGGCAGGAGAACAGGTTTGAGAGAGAAGTGGATCACCCATGATAAAATGGCAGAGCTGACACGATGGACCAAATTGCCTAATTCTGTTTTCTATGTATTACGGTTTTATAAGCTGTTGCTCTTCCACCCTGAGGGTAGCCTCATTATGGCACAAGAGGAGGTCATGGACTGACATGTCAGAACAGGAATGGGAATAGAAATTAAAATGTTTGGCCTCTGGAATTTCCGCTTTTGGTATCTGCTGTGTAGCAAGTGCCCAAATGCTTGGCCATTTTGGTTGATTCACAGGAGTTTATTTTAGGCAGGGAAAACAGGAGATAGCGAGTGGCATTTGAAGGGGGGGTGGGGTGGATGGCATTTCTAGAGCTTAACGTCTTGGCCGGTGTACTCATATGAGACAGTGCTGGAGTGACCATGATTGAGGATATACAATAGGTCAGGACTGGAAGAATGCAGAAAATTGGAGAGGAGTTAGGTTTGGAGGAGGGGGAGATGCTGAAACAGAGAGGCAAGTTAGTGGAGACGAGTAATACAGGTTCAGCACGATCCCATTGAATCGTGGCATGGGTCTGAGAAGCAGTGTGGTCCAATCTTAATATTTTATTATTTAGAGATACAGCAGGGTAACAAGGCCTTTCTGGCCCAATGAACATGCACCACCCAATTACACCATCATCCCATTAACCGACTAACCTGTACGTAGTTAGAATGTAGGAGGAAACTAGAGTGCGAGGAGAAAACCATGAGGTAACAGGGAGAGTGCACAAACTCCTTACAGACAGCGGCAGGATTGCATCTGGGTTGTTGGTGCTATAGTAGCATTAGGCTAACTGCTACATCACCATGACGCTCGCTATTAGATTATGTCATTCTTCAAAGGATGTGTATTTTAAAACTAACGTAGTGACAGTTTGGGAGCCGTCACAGATCGACAAATACGGGATGGATGAAAGAGGCAGTGAGAGTTAGGCAGGTAGCAAAGTTGTGGCTGAGCTCAAAATTTTGGAGCTGTTGGTGAATTCTAGCTTTCTGCTCGGGTATCTGCTAAGGACATAACGCTGAGCTTTTATACGGTATTAATCAGGCGGCTTGGAGTATTGTGAGCAGCTTTGGGCCCCTTATCTAAGAAAAATGTGCTGGCATTGGGGAGGATCCAGAGGAGGTTCATGAGAATGATTCCTGGAATGAAAGGGTAAACACATGAGGAGTGTTTGATGGCTCTGGGCCTGTACTCACTGGAGAATGAGGAAAGATTCAGATTCAGTTTATTGTCATTTAGAAACCACAAATGCAATGCAGTTAAAAAATGAGACAACGTTCCTCCAGAATGATATCACAAAAGCATTTGACAAAATAGACTACACTAGAAAATCCACATAAGATCTAAATTAAACCTATCAAATATTGAAAGCCCTAGATGGAGTGGATGTAGAGAGAATGTTTCATATAGTGGGTGATTCTAGGACCAGAGGGCACAGCCTCAGAACACAGGAATGCCCATTTAGAACAGAGATAAAACTTGAATTTCTTTAGCCAGAGGGTGGTGAATCTGTGGAATTCATTGCCACAGACAGCTGTAGAGGTCAACTCATTGGGCATATTTAAAGCAAAGATTGATAGATTCTTGATTAGCCAATGCGCCAGAGGTTATGAGGAGAAGGCAGGAGCATGGGGTTGAAAGGGATAATACATCAGCTATGTTGGAATGGTGGAGCAAACTCAATGGGCCAAATAGCCTACTTCTGCTTCTATGTCTTCTACGTTCAGTAAGCATCAGCAAAGCGGAATTTCAGTGTTGCAGCTCTCCACAGTGAACGGCTGCACCCTGGGGAATGGAGAAGAGAGAGACCTCGGGGGGACAAGTACAAGGTTCCTGGAAAGTGGTGATTCAGTAGACAAGGTGGGGAATAAAGCAGATGGCATGCTTTCCTTCATCAGCCAGGCCATGGACTACAAGAGTTGCGGCATCACATTACAGCTGTGTGAGTCTTTGGAACATCTGAAATATTGTGTGCATTTCTGGTTACCCGTAGTAAGAATGTGATTAATCTAGAAAAGGTACAGAGAAATGTTTCTGAAACTGGATTATTTTTGTATTCGCTCAGTTTGTCTTTTACATGTTGGTTGTTTGTTGGTCTTTGTAGTTTTTCATTGATTCTTCTGTATTTCTTTGTTTTACTGTGAATGTGTGCAAGAAAATGTATCTCAGAGTTGTATATGGAGACATTTCTGTACTTCGATAATAAATTTACTTTGAACTTTGAACAGTTACCTTGTGTTAAAGGGAAGAGTGGTGTTTGCCACAAAGAAAAATTCAGCCTACGATGTGGCATTGGTGGAACTGGAAGAAGATCACTCATTGACTGAAATACCCACTATTGCTTCTGAGTTTAAGATGGGTAAGGATTGATCAAGGGTTAGCTCAAGGAAGCTAATTGAATGGATATAATTCAGAACAAAAATTACATTTTCAACCAAATATTCTCACTTAAGAGGTCAGTATAAGGATATATATATTAGAAATTCATTTAATTTTCAACAACAGTTTTTATAGAATCATTAGAGCCTAGAAGGAGGCCATTATATTCTTTCCCTATACCCCTGCAAGTTATTTCCCCCATCCAGCTCCCTTTTGCAAGCCCTGATTAATTTTATTTCCACTACACTTAAGGCAATGAATCCCATATCCTGACAATTACATTGAACTCTTAATGCGATGAACTCAATAATGAAGCATTTGAAATTTTAAAAATCTTTCCTGCAAAGTGTCTGCAAATTCTTCGAGCTATAGTTTCACTACCATTTTATTTTTAAATTCTCCCTAATTTAACAACCTTTGGATGGATGGAGTTTGATTTGAATGTATAAAAGTCAAGGATGTGGCTTACAAGGTTTCTATCTAAATACCACTTATCAAACCTGCTACATGTTGACTGAATTACTCTTAACTTTCTCCTAGTTGCGTATAATACCATGTTTCACAAAGTTAGCACTCACAAAGTTAACTACTGATTGTGAAACTGCCAACCCCCTTTGAGTAAATGTGCTGATAGGTCAGATATTGCAATGTAGCTAACAGGGAACAAAGCCATCCAGCACAGTTGATAAAAGCTTATCTCCATTTCACAGTGTGAGAACCCATTGACACAGAGGAACATACATTACTGGTTAAATTTTACATTTATTAACAGGTCAGCGGCAATTTTTTAAAGCAAAGCAATGCATGGAAAAAGTCTTCTGTCATTCTGGAAATGTTTGTGCTTGTCTTTGACAATTTGCATTTTTTGTTATAGAATAGTACAGCACATTTTTTAGTGGGGGAGATGACAATATGAAAGAAATTGAAGCATTAAAACCTGATATTCTTCATATTGACTAGGCGTAGTCATAACACAATTTCGGTTCAAAAAGCTGCACTGAATAGTAAATCCTACTGCAAATTCAGCATAAATCTGAGCCTCTGTGTCTGCTGTGAGGATTAAGGTATCAACAGTCAGGAATCAAGACAAAAATAACAGCTGCTGGGAATCCAAATTAAAACAGGGTAGCAAAAGTAGCTCTTGTCTTTGAACAATACTCGTCTAACATTGCCATTGCATGTTCGTGGTCTGCTGCTGCTGTAGCCCATCCACTTCAAGTTTCTGCATGCTGTGCAATCAGAGGTGCCGTTCTGCCCACCACCTGTAGCACGTGGTTATTTGAGTTTAATGTCACCTTCCTGTCAATCTGGCCATTCTCCTCTGACCTCTCTCATTAAAAAGGCATATTTGTCCACAGAACTGCTGTTGCCTGGATTTTTTTTTCTGTTGTTTTCCGTACCATTCTCTGTAAACTCTAGAGACTGTTGTGGGTGAAAAAACCACAAGGTGAACAGTTTCTGAGGTACTCATTGTTGGTCTGGCACCAACAATCATTCCACGGTCAAAGCCACTTACATCACATTTCTTCCCCATTCTTATGTTTTGGTCTGAACAACAACTGAATCTCTTGACCATGCTTGCATGCTTTTATCCATTGAGCTGCTTCTGTATGATTGGCTGATTAGATATTTGCATTAACGAGCAGGTCTACCTATAAAGTGGTCACTGAGTATATGGTGATATTGTAGGGGAGAGAGGTTCTCCTCTTTGTATAACCAGCAGGTTCTACAGATGCTGTAAATCCAGAGCAGCGCGCACAAAATGGCACCCACTGCTCTTTGTGTAATAAAACTTGCCCTTCACATCTCCTTTGAATTTACCCCCTCTCATTTTAAATGCATGCTCTCTAGTATTAGACATTTCAACCCTGGGGAAAAGTACTGGCTGTCTACTCTATTGATGTTTCTCGTAATCTTAAGGATCTCTGTCAGTTCCCCGCTCATCCTCCGTAACTGTAGAGAAAACAAACCAAGTTTGTCCAACCTCTTCTTATAGTGCATGCTCTCTAATCCAAGCATCATCCTGGTGAACTGTTTCTGCTCCCTCTCCAAAGCTTTGACATCCTTCATCCTTCAAGAAGGCTGTCCATTACCTAGATGAATGGTGCAGCAGACTCAAGGGGTTCAGGTGACATATTCTTGTTCCTATTATCGTCTCTCTGGAAGCAGTTATGTTTTGTGTTTAACTGAAGCATAGCTGTGAAAGCCTCCTGCAGTTGTCAACGGTCTGTAGTGTGCACTTCTTTCAGAACTATGGTGTCTCAAAGGTCCATAGTAAACACTTTCTCAGACCCTTGAGAATGTGGGCGAAAAAGTTCTTCTTTTCCATGGATGAGGAGAAACTTCCTTCAAAGCAATGCCAGGAAGACCAAAGCTGTTGTCTTCAGCCCCATCACAAATTCTGCCCCTACCGTCCTTCTGCTCTCTACCTTACTTTCATTTTGAGGTGCTCTTCAACACTAGAGCAGCGTAGCAGTTAGCGTAACCTTTTACGGTGGCGGTGATTGGGATTCAATTCTGCCACTCTGTTTAAGGAGTTTGCACGTTCTCCCCGTGACCACATGAGTTTCCCCTGGGTTACAAAGGTTAGGGTTAGTAAATTGTGCACATGCTACGTTGGCACTGAAAGTGTGGTGACACTTGCGAGCTGCTCCTAGCATACCTCTGGACTGGTTGAGGCAAACAGTATATTTCACTGTATGTTTCGAAGTTTCAATGTACATCTGACAAATAAAGCTTATCTTTAATCTATCTTAATAGACAAGCTTCTGGTCACCTGACTAATATTTCTTTATTTGGTTTAATGTAAGATTTTCTTCTCTAATGCTCTTGACAGGTGCCCAAATAAAGTATTAAATGCATTTTATAAATGCAATTTGTTGTTGCGTTTACGTTGCCAGGGCATCTTAAGGGGTTTTATGAGATTGGAAGTACTTTTGCAGTGGAATCACTTTTGTAAAATAGGAAACAGAATAAAACTACAAAGGTCCACATCATAATGACAAGGACATTGGAAAGGGCAGAAATCTCATTCAGGTGTAAGGAAAGATGGACTCTGTGCCACACTCTAACATATGATCAAACTCATGGTCACTTTTTTCAAATGTGATGTGATATTTCAAGTGAATTCATGTGCTGCTATTGCAGGAGAGGACGTCTGTGTGATTGGCTATGGAGTGTTTGGCCGTGCATGTGGGCCCTCGGTGACAGCAGGGGTTCTGTCTGCCGTGATCTCTATGGAGGACCGACCTGTAATGCTCCAGACCACCTGCGCTGTTCACGCTGGGGCTAGTGGCGGACCTGTCTTTCGAACCGAAAGTGGAGAGTTACTGGGTAGGTGATCTGTGTTTGGAGTTCACAGAGAAGGTCAACTCTTTACAGGTTAGGGTGGAGAGATTGGTTGTGCTATGGAGTGCAGGGTCAGTGGTTCTCCAGGCTGTCTTGGACAGTACTTATCCCTCAACAAAAGCACCAAAATAAATGGTGATTGCTGTCTTGGGAGCTTGCTTTGTGCATATTGGCACAGCTGGTGAAACTTCAATGCCTATTGATGTGGGGTTTGCAAAATCTTCCTGTAGTGCTTAGGGATTGAAGAAAACCCCCCAAAACCCTAATTGGCCTTTCTGTAATGAGTGGGCTAATGTGAATCCGTGGAATCTGAGAAGAATGTTGAGATTAATAAAATAGGATTAAATTAGATACTCAGTGGGCTGAAGGGCTTTTGTTTTTACTGTGCAATGTGTATGACAGACTACCACCACATGTTCATGGATTAACTTTTTCACCATATACATTTACATGTATTAGGATTTTGCTGTCATGTGTTGGCAGAACATGCAACAAAAAACAGCATTCAACAATGATAAAGAAATAATTACATTAAACATATAAGTTATAGCATGGATCTGCAATTAAATGTGTATAAATGCCATCGAGTATTTGCAATGTAAGCAGCGTTATAAGTACAGTACTGGCTTAATGTTTTTACAGTGCAGAGTGGTGACTGAGGTAATAGAGGGGGTGAGGGGGCTAACTAGAATGGTTGATCAGGTTAACTGCCTGGGGGATAAAACTTTTAAATTACCGTGAGATTTTTATTTCAATAGCCCTATGGCCCTTTCCAGAAGAGAGCTTTTAGAAAAAGCTAAAGGTGTGTGGTGCCTTGAATTATTTTTCCTGAGATTTTTCTTTGAGCTGGACACATACAAGTCCTGCAGTATCTTCCACATTACAAGAAGAGCCACCTTGGTTGTGAAGCCTTTTGGAATGTCCTTAATCGCATCACTGTTTTGTAAAATACTTCGCATCAGATTGCCTTGGGATTCACTGTACGTTCACCCTTTTGTCTCCACGCAGGGAGATTCTGTTAAAGACATTTGGTGATCATCCTTAACACCAATGTATCAGTGTTAAACTTGTGATGTTTCTCCCTGCAGGGATTGTTTCCAGCAATGCCCGAAATAACTTAAGGGGAGCCACCTACCCCCACCTAAACTTCAGCATTCCAATCACAGTCCTGCATCCTCTTCTGTCCGCCTACTGCCAAACGAGCGATGCCACGGTCTTTGAGGAACTGAACAAAGAAAACAAACATCTCCACGCACTTTGGACACTCCGGGCCAGAACTTCAAGCCCTAGGAGGAGCAAACTGTAACTCTGGCTTTTTCCTGTTTGGTCACTCATTGCTGACGGTACCAAGAGCAGAGGGGACTTAAATCCAGGAGACCTGAAGCTGGGAGGAGTTTCCTTTTGACACCATCTGCTGGTATCTCAAAAATGGCCACAATCAATCAATAGCCTGTAACTTCCGTTTCAGAGTCAAGCTTTTGAACCATCTGTACGGACTGAATCAAGGCGGTCAGGCGGGGTCCCGAGAGCAGGGAACCAGCAAGTGTTTGGCTGCTGGAGCAGACTTGAGGCAGTTCAATGCAGCAGAATCAAGGTGGCAGAGCCCAGGCCCAAGAATGAGGAACAAGCTGATGTTTCACTGATTTCAGCACCAGGCCAGATTGAAAAGGTCAGATTGTCAGGGATTACTCATTTCTGTGCTGAACTGAGGCTGAGCCTGTAACTAACATGCTCCTGGACCAGTTGCAGTGAACTGGCTTCGTGGCTGTGAGCTCACTTTTGTGAACTTCAGTTCTGAATGTTAAGTGCTTACTTTTATTGTTTACATGATTTTTTTCTGTACATTTTATGTTTTAAGGTCTTCTTAATGGGTTCAATTGGGTTTCTTTGTTTTGTGGCTGCCTGTAAGGCGATGAATCTCAAGGTTGCATATAGTATACTTTGATAACGAAATGTACTTTGAACTTTGAAATTGAAGCTCAATGGTTGCAACTTGTCCCAAATCTAAGGAATTTGGGAATATCCTATGTATTCCATGTATTATCAGAAATGAATGCATATATGTGCCAATGTTGGGCTCGTGGTTAGGAACAGATTAAAGTTTGGTTTTCAATGTGACTTAAATCTTTTTGCTTGGATTCTAAATAATTATTGTGACAACCTGTCTTTGTCAGGAGGGGTCTTAAAGTGGCAAAACAGTTCTACTGATCACATGACCCAGCTAAAAGAGAGGAGTTGATGAGCAGGGTTCCAGTGGTAATAACTATTTACCGATAATGCACATCCAGCTTCCTAACTGAAACAAATATAAATGAATAAAACATACCAGGAAGATTTGCATTGGTTGTGCTGGCTCTCCTTAAAGAACTGGTGGAGATGATAGACAAGATGTCCATAAGACTTAGCCCATTGAGTCTGCTCCACAATTCCAACATGGCTGATTTATTATCCTTCTCAACCCCATTCTCCTGCCTTCTTTCCGTAACCTTTGACATCCTTACAAATCAAGAACCTATCAACCTCTGCTTTAAATATACCCAATGACTTGGCCTCCACAGCCATCTGTGGCAATGAATTCCATAGATTCACCCCCCACTGGCTAAAGTAATTCCTCCTAATCTCTGTTTTAAAGGGACATTGTATTCTGAGACAGTGCCTAGACTCCCACATTATTGGAAACATCTTTTCCATGTCCACTTTATCAAGGACAAGGGATCCCAACCTTTTTTATGCCATGGACCAACAATTAAGCAACAGGTCCATGGACCGCAGATTGGGAACCCCTGATCTAGCTTTTAAATATTCAATAGGTCATTCTTTTGAATTCCAGTGAGTACAAACCCAGAGCCAGCAAATGCTCATGTCGTACATGAAGTGCCACAAATCGGAGAAGACTGTGAAGGTTAGAACCGACACAGTGTGGAGCAAAGCACAGAGTGAACATCTGTGCTCAGAAAGGAAGAAACAGCCACAGCTGCCCTGAAGCAAAGTACAATAGCAGCAACTGGAAACAGTTTCATTCCCTGCTCTCTGAGTTAATTGAAAGTTGAAGCTTGGTTCTTTGGTGGCACTGCCATCTCTGAACCAGACGTCTGGCTCACTCAGCTGTCAGAGGTAGTTTTTTTTTAAGAATGGTGGACTCATTCAGCGCACTGCCAGCGGCGGTGGTAGAGGCAGAGAGATTGGAGATATTTAAAAGACTCTTAGATAGGCACTTGGATGGGAAAAGAAGTGAAGGACTATGTTGAAGGGAAGGGGGAGATTGATCTTGGAATAGTTGGGTCGGTATAACATTGTGGGCTGAAGAGCTTCTACTGTACTGTTCTGTGATCCATCTTCATGCTCCAGAATGATGCTGAGTGAGTGCTGACCTTTGAACCAGATGTTAAACAGAAGTGTTGCCTACCTATTCCACTGGTTAAGCAGAAATCAGGCACTTTTTTCACAGGTAGAGGCAATGTTCCAACTGGTTCATAACCACATAAGAGTTGGCAGGAGTTTGACCATTTAAACCTGTTGTGCTACTCATAAAGATTCTCCAATTTGCCTACTGAAGCAACAGCTCCACAGTAGATGCCATTTCACTGGCTCTTCACACAATGCTGGAACATCTGGACAGCAAAGATAAAGGGTGCTCTTTATCAATTACAGCTCAGCATTTAATACCATCATCCCCTCAAAACTAATCAGTAAACTCCAAGACATGGCATCAATACCCCCTTGGATCCTGGATTTCCTCACTTGCAGACCCCAGTTAATTCGGATTGGCAAGAACATCTCCACAATCTCCATCTGCACAGGTGCACCACAGGGATGTGTGCCTAACCCCCTGCTCTACTCACTTTACACCTATGACCGTGGCTAAGTACAGCCCCAAACCATGTACAAGTTCACTGATGACACCACTGTTGTGGGCCGTATCAAAGGTGCTGATGAATCAGAATACAGGAAGATGGAAAATTTGGCTGAATGGTGTAATAACGACAACCTCTCACTCAATGCCAATAAGATCATGAAACTGATTGTAGACCAGGAGAGGGAAACCAGAGGTCCATGAGCCAGTACTCATTGCAGCAGCAGAGATGGAGAGGGTCAGTAACTTCACTTCTTGGGCGTCACTATCTCAGAAGACCTGTCCCGGACACATCATATAAATGTAATTGCAAAGGAAGCACCATAAGTGCCTCAACTTCCTCAGGAGTCTGTGGAGATTTGAGATGTCATCAAAAATATTGACGCACTTCTATAGATGTGTGGTGGAATGTGTGCTGACTGGCCGCATTACAGCCTGGTATGGGAACACCAGTGCCTTTGAGCAGAAAATCCTACAAAAGGTAGTGGATTCGGTCCAGCGCAACATGGGTAAAACCCTCCCAACCATTGAGCACATCGACATGAAACGTCGCTGTAGAAAAGCAGCATCCATCATCAAAGATCCTCACCACCCAGGCCCTGCTCCTTTCTCGCTGCTGCCCTCAGGTAAAAGGTTCAAGTGCCTCAGGACTCACACCACCAGGTTCAAGAACAGTTACTACCCCTCAACCATCAGGCTCTTGAACAAAATGGGAAAACTATACTCATTCTACTTCCGGTGTTCCCACAACCAAGGGTCTCACTTTAAGGACTCTTTATCTTGTTATTTTCATACTCTTTATTCATTGCTCTTTACTTAAATTTGCATTTGCACAGTTTGTTGTTCATCAGTCTTGTTCGCGGTTACTGTTCTATAGATTTGCTGAGTATGCCTGCAGGAAACAGAATCTCAGGGTTGTATGTGGTAAGGTGCATGTACTCTGATTATAGGTTTCACTTTGAACTTTCTTTCTCAGTTCAATTTTCCTTCCCGCCCCCTCCCATCTCACTGTAGCGTAGCGGTTAGCACGATGTTATTACAGCTCGGGGCGTTCCGAGTTCGGAATTAAATTCCAGCGCCGTCTTTAAGGAATTTGTATGTCCTCCACATGGAATGTGTGGGTTTTCCCAGGATCTCCCTTTCCTCCCACATGGGGGCGTGCTGGGGCGGCGTGGCTCAAAGGGCCGGAAGGTCCTATATCGCGCTGGATTGCCAAATAATATTTATAATTATTATTATTAATGATCGCAATTCTCCTTAATTATCTTCATATCTAGAAATGTATTGATCTTTGATTTGCATTAACTCAATGACTAAACCTTCGGTAGAGAATTCCTAAGTTTCGCCGTATATTTTAAAAATACGTAATTATTTAGAGATTCAGCACAACGACAGGAGCTTCCAGCCCAAAGAGCCCAATTTCACCCATGTGACTAAAGTAACCTACTGACTGTGGGAGGAACCCATGCGGTCACGGGAAGAACGTAGAAACTTCTAGCAGACTGCGGCGGGAATTGCGTCACGCTCTCGTGCCGCCCGTGAGTGGAGAAACTTCTGCTGATCTCAGTTCATGATGACCAACCCGTTTGCCCAATACTGACCTTTGTGTCTGGCAGCTTGTTTGCCCATTACTGACCCCTGGTTCTACCTCCAGCTTGTCAAGCCCTGTGAAAACTTCAACTATTGCATTACTAAATTTTCTCTAGTCAAAAGTTAGTCACGTTGCACAATTACCATTCAAGATTCTAGACCTTTTTTCAACTTCTCCCGACCAAAAGTGGGAGGTCACCTCATTTAAACTAGGTTACTTTGCTACTCAGAAATTGTTTCAAAAGTTACCATACTTTGAGGTGATTTTAAAGAAATGTGAAGTTTTCCAAGACGGGGCAGCAAATTTTCTGCACTGTGAACTAAATGAAGAAATAGTCTGCCCTCGGACAGTAAGTACTTAACTCAGATTACCCAGTTATCCAGAAAAATATCCATAAACCATCACTTCTCGGTATTGTTTACTCTGCTCATTTCAAACTATTGGATGATATATCTCCGGCATTCAGGAATAACATTGGATACAGGTCCTCCCCGGGTTAGAAGGGTTCGATCTGTGAACGAGCGTTGAAGAAACCATGGGATGGAGTTGCCGCCTGCTAGAGAGATCTTATGCCGAGTGGGCGGGAACTCGGTTCATGACTGCATTCCCGCTTTTTTATAACTGCCCGGGTTACAACAGTTCACAGAAACAGGGCCCTCCTGTAACCTAAGGACTATATCAAGATTCCTCCAACATCATCTTGATCAGTTTTGGCATGTTATAATTGTTTAGTGTTTTTTTATCAAGATAAAATGCAAGCAGTTCAGAAATCTGAAAAAGGTCAGTGCAGTATGCCCAGTGACTTTAAACACCGTAGCTTGACAAGAAACAGGCCCTTCAGCCCATCGAGTCTATACGGCCATTGAGACTAACGCTGTATTTTATTCTCCCCGCCACTTTCTCACCAGCTCCCTTAGATTCTAACCCTATTTTACACACTGGAGGCAATTTACAGCGGTCAGTTAACCCACCAGCCCACGCATCGCTGGGATGTGGGAGGAAACCCGCCAGTCACATGCAAATACCACACGGAGAGCACGGGAGGCGAAGATTGAGCCCGGGTCACTGGAGCCGCAAGACAAATTGCACCACAGTGCAGCCTCCAGGACAGTGGATGCAGACCCCGTCTTTGCTGAATCACTTGTACCCTACTGGTATTCGACTGAGATATAGGCATAATGTCGACAGTTCCGGTCTGAGTTTGTTGGTGATTTAGCAGATCTGCCTTTACCACGACTGAACCAATAAAGCTTATATCAGACCCTTACATTGTTGGACAACAGCTGTTTCCTTTACCGCAGAGTGACTACTGCGGATTATCTTCCCCTGCAAACCACATTGTCAGGAGACTCAGTCCGGCCAATTAGATGATTCGCAGTCGCACAACTACAACAACTCTTGGACCAATGATCTGCTTCCCTCCCTCGCATTGGCTGTCGTTCTGTCTGTGACATCACAGCACAGCATCGTTTTAATTTTTAGTTGGAGGCAGTACCACAGCATTAACTGAATGGGGCAAATGAACTTGTGTGCTGTAGTTTTGTCCTGTGCTATCACAGTGCCTCTAATTTATTAGAAGTTTCCGTAGATTCGGCATGTTACCAGAAACTTTGACAAACTTCACGGCCCGGTATGAAAACGCCAATGCCCAGGAATGGAAAAATCTTCAAAAAGTGGGCGATATAGCCCAGTACATCACAGGCAGAGCCCTCCCCGCCATTTATCACATTTACTTGGAACACTGACAAAAGAAAGCGGCGCTCATCATCAAGGACCCCACTCTACAGGCCATTCTCTTCTCGCTGTTGCAATCGGGCAGGAGGTACAGAAGTTTTGGGTTCCACACCACCACGTTCAGGAATAGTTATTAACCCACAGCCATCAGGCTCCTGAACCAGCGTAGATCATTTCACGCCCCTCAACTCTGAACTGATCCCACAACCTGTAGACTCACTTTCATGGTCTCTCTACAACTCGTGTTCGCAGTATTATTTATTTTCTTCATTTGCACAATCTGTGTCCTTTTGTACGTTTGTCATTCTTTGTATATGTATATTTTTAATAAATTATATTGTATTTCTTTATTTTTCTGTAAATGCTGGCAAGGAAATGAATCTCAAGTTAGTATATAGTCACATACAGACTCAGTCAATTTTACTTCAGCTTTGTCGTTTGACTTTGATCTTTATGATTCACTTTTTAAATTGTTCAAGCTGTTCTACTTAACCGTTCCCATGTAAATTATGGGTACTGAAATTAGATACATTGCAGAAAGCTTTCTCTAATGGCATTCCTAATTGGATGCCATGTCTTTTCTTCTTCGTAATCTTAAGATCATCTAAAATTCTACAGCCCTTCTCTATTCTACACCAAGTTCAGTCACCCATCACCTTTGAATATCTTCAAATACATCAGCTTCAATTCAGCATCCCAAAATCTTCGAAAGCAGCAAGGTGCAGTAACTGTTATCATTTCAAAAATATAAACTATGCCTGCTTGGAAAGTTTCCATGGACTAATGGGATTATGAGGAGATGCTTTGTTATAGAAACAGTTAGTGAGGGATAAATAGAAGCCAGGACCCCAGGATAACGAGACTAGAGAGGTGGGGTGTAGAGGTTTGGCTGGCTGCTTGCTCTGCAGAATCTACTCTCCTTGGCATTATGGAAGCTGCAAAGAAAAGAGCCATTAGGACCATCAGAGAGGCTGCAGAGCAAGTCCCTGGATGGCAATGACCCATGGACCGGTGCCAAGGCCTGATCAACCACGGCTGGGTCACCTGGGCGAGAGTGTCTGATGTCGAAAGACCCAATGACCCCAGATTACATCTCTGATGATGTGTCCCAGCGCATCCTAGGACATACCTCAGCATCCTCTCTTAAAAATAGTGCTGCAAGATCTTTCATCTGCACCTGAGGCCAGGTAGAGTCTTAGTTGAGAATACCATCCAAAAATGTATCTCTAAACTCCAGTGTTGTCTATGTCAAGTTTATACGTTCTCCCCATGACCAGGGTCCAATCCTGAACTCCATTGCTGTCTATGTGGAGTTTATATGTTCTCCCTGTGACCAGGGTCCAATCCTGAACTCCATTGCTGTCTATGTGGAGATTCTATGTTCTCCCCAGTCCTGAACTCCATTGCTGTCTATGTGGAGTTTCTATGTTCTCCCCATGACCGGGGTCCAATCCTGAACTCCATTGCTGTCTATGTGGAGTTTCTATGTTCTTCCCATGACCAGGGTCCAATCCTGAACTCCATTGCTGTCTATGTGGAGTTTATACATTCTCCCCGTGACCGGGGTCCAAACCTGAACTCCATTGCTGTCTACGTGGAGTTTCTATGTTCTCCCCATGACCAGGGTCCAATCCTGAACTCCATTGCTGTCTATGTGGAGTTTATACGTTCTCCCCGTGACCGGGGTCCAATCCTGAACTCCATTGCTGTCTACGTGGAGTTTCTATGTTCTCCCTGTGACCGGGATCCCATCCTGAACTCCATTGCTGTCTATGTGGAGTTTATACGTTCTCCCCGTGACCAGGGTCCGATCTTGAACTCCAGTGCCGTCTATGTGGAATTGCACATTCTCCCCTGATGGGAAGGCTTCCCCCATTTGCTCTGGTTTCATCCCACAATGCTAAGGACTGGTAGATTAACTAGCTGCTGTAAATTGCCACCTTAGAAAAGACCATAAGGTGGGTAGGTGGGAGGAGAATCTTGTGCGGGAGTGGGGTTGGTGGAGAGAGGACGGGGAGGAGTTGTTGTGAGAGAGAATAGGTCAATAGGTCATAGGAAGATAAGCTTGAGGACAGAATGGATGGGACTGCTGTGAAACCCGGCATAATGAGCCAAGTGATTTCCTCCTGTATTGTAAGGAAATGTACTCAGTGGCCACTTTATTAGGTACACCTGAAAATATCTAATCAGCCAATCATGTGACAGCAGCTCAATGCATAAAAGCATGCAGATATGTCCAGTTGTTGGACAGATCAAACATCAGAATGGGGAAGAAGCGTGATCTAAGTGACTATTACTGCGACAGATGGGATGGTTTGAGTATTGCTGAGCTCCTGGATTTTAATGCTTATCAGTCTCTAGAGTTTACAGAGAATGGTGTGTAGAACAAAAACATAATGTCCATTGAGTGGCAGTTCTGTGGGCAATAGGAGAAGTCGGAGGAGAATGGTCAGACTGGTTCAAGCTGACAGGAAGGTGACTGTAACTCATGTAACCATGCCTTACAACAACAGTTGTGTGCAGAAGAACATTTCTGAACGCACAACACATCGAACCTTGAAGTGGCTGGGCAGACGGCCATGAAGATACACTCACTCAGTGGCCACTTTATAAGGTACAGGAGGTACCTAGTAAAGTGGCCACAGAGTGTATATGGAGGGCAGGCGGCATCTCAGCACTGGAGTACTTTTCAGAAAGGAACTAGGTGTTATAAACTGATTTTCAGATATATACCAATCTGCAGATTTTATCTTGTTTGTTATAAACTTGATTAGTTTAACACAAAACTGTGGGTTGATGGGACTGTTTCTGTGCTGTACTTTGTGTTCTATGTATTGGCCTAGATTTCAGTGTCAAGGTCACAGGAAATGAATGTACAAACTTCTAACTTAAAATTTGTCACCGGCTGAACAATGGCTGGCTGTCACCAATTTGAGACACAATTTAGCTTTGAGTTAAATAATTTATTATCAGCACACGTGATAAGTTGAATGAAATAATAAAGGCAGGTTATTCAAGGTCTGATGAGATCATCACCTGGGGCTGTCCCCACCTTAAATACAAGGTGTGGCAATGGGCTTGATCACTGTATCATGAGTGATACCCCAGGGCCATAATCAGACGGCCATGTAACTTCAGTCTGCACAGTCAACACAAGGCAAGATGGCAACCTCTTTGTAAGAGTTGCCAGGAACAGGCTTATAAACTTTTCTGTTGCTGACCAATGATAAGGAAAACACTGGAAATATATTCATAATTTTCAAAAATCCAAGGAGCCATATGGTAAAATATTCTGAACTGCTTTTAAGACCATAAGACATAGGAGCAGAATTAGGCCATTTGGCCCATCAAGCCCATTTCATCATGGTTGATCCATTTCCCTCTACTCCATTCTCCTGCCTTCCCCCTAGATCTACTCGTCTAGGCCTTTCATCATTCAGTAGGTTTCACTGAGACAGAACAGAACATAGAAAATCTGTGGCATATTACAGGCCCTTCGGCCCACAATGTTATGCCAACCATGTAACCTGCTCTGGAAACTGCCTACAATTTCCCTACTACAGAGCCCTCTATTTTTCTAAGCTCCATGTACCTATCTAAGAGTCTCTTAAAATTATTTTGAGATCCCCTCCCATTCTTCTAAATTCCTGCAAGTAAGGCCCCAGAGCCAAAAATCACTCCTTATCCAATATGCTCTTCTTTCCCGGAATCATTCTCATGAACCTCCTCTGAACACCTTCCAATATCAGCACATCCTTTCTTAAATAAGGGGCCCAAAACTGCTCACAATATTCCAAGTGAGGCCTCACCAGTGCCTTATAAAGCCTCAGCATTTCATCCTTGTTTCTATATTCTAGTCCTCTCAAAATGAATGCTAACATTGCATTTGCCTTCCTCACCACCAACTCAACCTGCAAGTTAACCTTTAGGGAATCCTGCTCTAGGACTCCCAAGGCCCTTTGCATCCCAGAGTTTGAATATTCTCCCTGTTGAGAAAATAGTCTATGCTTTTATTCCTTCTATCAACCACTGATTCTATCAAAATCTGTCTTAAGTCCTTCTGCACCCTTCCTGCTTCCTCAACACTAACTACCACTCCAGCTATCTTTGTATCATCTGCAAACTTGGCCACAAAGCCATCAGTTCCACCATCCAAAATATTGACATACAACGTAAAGAGAGTGGGACTCAATACCGACCCCTGTGAAACATCACTTGTCACCTGCAGTCAATCAGAAAAGCTCCCTTTATTCCCACTCTTTGCCTCCTGCCAACCAGCCAATACTCTATCCATGTTAGAATCTTTCCTGTCATACCATGGACTCTTACCTTGCTAAGCAGCCTCATATGTGGCACCTTGTCAAAGACCCTCTGAAAATCTTAAATACACACATCCACTGATTCTCCTTTGTCTACTCTGCTTGTTATTTCCTCAAAGAATTCAAACAGATTCATCAGGCAAGATTTTCCCTCATGGAAACACTACTGACTTTGCCCTATTTAACCATATGCCTTCAAGTACCCTGAAAGCACATCCTTAACAATTGACTCCAATGTCTTTCCAACCACTAAAGTCAGGCTAACTGGCCTATAATTTACTTTCTTCTGCCTTTCTCCCTTCTTGAAGAGTGGAGTGATATTTGCAAATTTGCACTCGTCCAGAATCTAGTGATTCTTGAAAGAACGTTACCAATGCCTCCACAATCTGTTCAGCCACCTCTTTCAGAGGTGTAGTCCATCTGGTCCAGGTGACTTATCTACCTTCAGACCTTTCAAAGCACCTTCTCCCGGGTAATCACACCTACACTCACTTCTGCCCCCCGACCTCTCAAACTTCTGGCATACTGGTAGTGTTTTCCACAGTGAAAATTGATGCAAAATACTTATTTAATTCATCTGCCACTTCCTTGTCTCCCATTACTACCTCTTCAGTATCATTTTCCAGTGGTCCAATATCTACTTTTGCCTCTGTTTTTCTCTTTATATATCTGAAAAAAACTTCTGGTATCTTCTTCGATATTGTTGATACCTTCATATTTCATCTTTTCCCCCCATATGACTTTTTAATTGTCTTCTGTTTGTTTTTAAAAGTTTCCCAATCCGCTAACTTCCCACTATTTTTGCTCTATTATATGCTCTGTCTTCCCTTGTTAGCCACGGTTGTGTCATCTTGCCACCACCAAGTGAATGCCTGCAAGAAAATATATCTCAGGGGTTTATATGGTGACATGTATGTATTAATAAATTTACTTTGAACTTTGAGGAGATCCTGTACGAAGATTAAAGATCAGATTTATTTGCCCATGTACATTGAAACATTCGGCGAGGTGCATTGTTTGCATCAAAACAAACCAGCAAGGATTGTGCTTGGCAGCCACAAGTGATGCCACACTTCCAGTGATAACATAGCATGCCCACAACTCACTAACCCTAACCATACATCTTTGGAATATGGAAGGAAACTGGAGAACCCAGAAGAAACCTACATGGTCATGAAGAGTATGTACAAATTCCTTACAGACAGTAGCAGCAATTGAACCCTGACCTTACAGCTGGCGCAGTAATTGCATTACACTAACTGCTACCATGGCAACTTTCATCGGACTTAGTCCCAATGAAGGGTCTCAGCCCAAAACGTCGACTCATTATTCCTCTCCATAGATGCTGCCTAAACTGCTGAGTTCCGCCAACATTTTGCGTGATTTCCAGCATCTGCAGAATCTTATATACCGGCTGGGTGGCCTCCAGCCTGATGGCATGAACATTGACTTCTCTAACTTCCATTAATGCCCCTCCTCCCCCTTCTTACCCCATCCCTGATATATTTAAATTTTTTTCCCCTTTTTTTTTATCTTTCTCTCTCTGCCCATCACTCTGCCTGTTCTCCATCTCCCTCTGGTGCTCCCCTCCTTTTTTTCTACCTAGGCCTCCCGTCCCATGATCCTTTCCCTTCTCCAGCTCTGTATCCCTTTTGCCAATCACCTTTCTGGCTCTCACCCCCTCCGGTCTTCTCCTATCATTTCCCATTTTTCCCTCCCCCTCCTACTTTCAAATCTCTTACTATCTTTCCTTTCAGTTAGTCCTGACAAAGGGTCTCGGCCCGAAACGTTGACAGCACTTCTCCCTATAGATGCTACCTGGCCTGATGTGTTCCACCAGCATTTTGTGTGTGTTATCTGCAGAATCTCTTTTGTTTGTGATCCTGTACTAAGACCTGGATTAAAACAGCAGGTTAGAATAAGAGAGTCCATTCTTAGCATCTCTAAAGAGGACCTCACCACTTGCAGTGTGTGTGTGATATCTACAGGAGTCATTTGAAAAGAGCCACTTAATCCTGAGTCGAGAGAGGAATAAGTATTGAATAGCACCATGTAGCTCCAAATGTTCACATTGTGCCATGTAATTTTACATCCAAGGGATCAGATACACTGGCGTCCAACGTGTTAGAGCCTGGAGTTCCAGCAGAACTTCAGCAGTCTGGGGTCAGGCAGGGCACATCAGAATACTTTTTAATGTCTTGTTTGATAGACAAGCTCTAATCAGGTAGCAATTCCTCATTATTGCACTCAAGCGTCAGTCTGCATTCTATTGAGTTCTTTAGAAAGGGGACCTTAATTCGAAACGTAAACCAGAGGGATTGCCATGGAAGGAAATGGGGCACAAAGAGGAGCAATATTACAGCTCAGTTTGTCTTAAAATGATGAATGAAAGCCATGTACTAGATCTAATTCAAGTACTGGTTCTTGACTTCATAATGGTCATTCTGCTCAGTTTATTTTGGAGTGATACATTCAGGACAATATTGACCAAAAGCTGGAAACATAGGACTCTGTATAACGGCATCTCAGAACACCAGCCTTCCCAGGACAACTAAGCCCCACAAAAGGACATTTAATAACAACTGATCAGCTTGAAATGTTGCCCTCTCGGCTGAAACCTAGCTCGCTAAGCATCATTTTTAAATTCTCATTTTAAAAAGTTAAAAGGTCAAACTGTTGTGAATAGAGTCTCCATTACAATCAGCAAGTCTTTCGATTAAGTGGCCAATAAGCCCTAGGGACAGGCTCAGTTGTGGTCTGCACAATAGTTCAAGTACAGTTCCAAGATTATTTTGCAGCAAGGTCTAAATATAGACTAGTGAAAGATAACTATAGATAGAAATGTTGAGCACCCATTTACACTGTAAGGAAGACAAATGCAATGTTGGCATTCATTTTGAGAGGACTAGAACATAAAAGCAAGGTTGGAGTGCTGAGGCTTTATAAGGCATTGGTCAGACTGCACTTGGAATGTTGTTAGCAGTTTGGGGCCCCTTATCATCTCCCCCTCCCCCACCTAGGTCTCACCTATCATTTGTACTCTCACCCTCCCCACCCCCACCCCCCAACCTTTATATTGTCTTCCTCCCCAATTCTGATATAAGGGTCTTGACTAGAAACAGCTTGTTTCTGGCAGGAAGTTCCTCTCTATGGAGGGGAACGATTTATTCTTCTCCATAGAGTTTGCCTGACCGGCTGAGTTCCTTCAACATTTTGAGTGTGTTGCCCTGGATTTCCAGCATCTGCAAATCTCTTATGTTTAGGATTATGCCACTCATTTTTCTCCTATCCTGAATGATCCTAATTCCTCAATTTCTTCATATGCAAAAACCCAGGACAGGGTGAAGATATGCTGACTAGGGGATTTTTTTTGCATCAAGTGGTCCAGTAAGTGAGAAAACTGGTTTTGCCAGTTTATCCTCCAGGGATCATACACCAGACTGTTTTTAAAATGTTAGTTATATTGTTGCCTCAAATGTCAGGGCAACAGAGAGTTCTCCCCATTGCTTTGAAATAACAGATGGTATTTTATATCCCAAGGGCCAACTCCATTTAATGTTCCAGATGGAATTATGATGATTTAACCACAGTGTCTGAAGTAATAAACAACATCCTCCTAATTGAATCAGGACTGTTTATCAATTGATACAAAACAAAAATTGCTGTAGGAACTCAGCAGGTTGGGCAGCATCTGTAGAGAGAAATGAGTGATGGTGACACCCTTTATTAAGAACCCCCATCACCCAGGACATGCCCTCTTCTCATTGCTACCATCAGGGAGGAGGTACAGGAGGCTGAAGACACACACTCAGTGATTCAGGAACAGCTTCTTCCCCTCTTCCACCTGATTTCAGAATGGGCATTGCATCCATGAACACTACCTCACTATTTTTTTTAAGTTTCTATTGTATTTATCTATTCTATATACATGTATACTTGTGATTGTTGTTTTCTATTATGTATTGCAATGTACCGCTGCCACAAATCCAACAAATTTCACGACATATGCCAGTGATATTAAACCTGATTCTGATTTTGATAGCCAGTGTTTCTGGTTTGCATGTTTGCCTTGCTCTCCAAATTACAGCAGCGGCTCTCTTTTATATCTGTTATCGATTACGGTTCCCCCCCCCAAGTTTAGAATTTAAGTACATACTTCAATCATACATTTGCTGACCCTCATTCTCCTTTACCTCCCAGATTCGTAAGCCAGGACAAGGGAAAAACATGCAGATTTCTGGATTGTGTGGCATCAAGTGGTCTGGTAAGTGAGAAAACTGATTTTGCCAGTAAACCAGACTGCTTTTAAAATATTAGTTACACTCAAATTACAAGGGAAGTGGCTTGATAATAAACACTTAAAGAAAAAAGGCATTGGCAACTCTAGAATTAACTATGAGCACTAGGACCACGTAGCAGCTTGTGGTGGGAACTGGGACAGGGTCCAATTTGATGCAATTCTCAATATGAACCAAATATTCAGCTAACTTGTACAGCACACTGAAGCTGCCAACAGAAGCAGCAAATTCATTCCTAAAAATTCCATAAGACAGAGGAACAGAATTAGGCCATTCAGCCCATTGAGTCTGCTAAACCATTCCATCATGGTTGATTTATTATCTCTCTCAACACCATTTTTCTGCCTTCTCCCCGTAACCTTTGATATCCTTAGTAATCAAGAACGTATCAACCTTTGCTTCAAATAAACCCGATGACTTGTCCTCCACAGGTACCTGTGGCAGAGTTCCACAGATTCACCACCCTTTGGCTAAAGAAATTCCTCCTCATCTCTGTTCTAAAGGGACGTCCCTCTAGTCCGAGGCTGTGCCCTCTGGTCCTAGACTCGCCCATTATAGGAAACATCCCCTCCACATCCATTCTATCTAGGCCTTTCAAAATTCAATTGGTTTGAATGAGATCCCCCCTCATTAATTCGGTGTAAATACAGAGAATAAATGGTCATACAGAGAAAGATTCCAAGTTTGTTCTTTTATTCACTTAGTACAAACAATAAAAATAGCACCAAAGTATCAAAATTCTGTATTGTACGCATATCCAATGCCAGTGAAAAAAGTAGGCTGCCCGGCAGACCCACTGTCCCCACAAAGTAGTATTTACATTTTTACACAAGTTAGCACGTCATTTTAAACTGCTAAACAGGTCCCCTCCATGCAGAACTGGCTCCACACTGGCCACTGCACACTCCGGATTGCGGAGGGCATCCAAGTGCAGATTCTCACCCAGAGCGCCGACGTGTCGCTTTAAACTTGCTCAGCCTGTGATCGTTCCGGGGCCAGATCAGAGCCCCCCCCCCCCTCCCAAGAGGAGACTTTCTGCCCCAGCAGTTGTTCTAGTCACTCAGTGGCCACCAGCTCAGCATTCTTCCACCAAGACCTCGTTGGAACTGTACAGTTTTCTCTTAATGATCCGGAACCTGGGGCTCAGTCTGAGTGTTTGGCTAAAGCCGGGAGTGAAGGAGGGGCCCGAAGTCAAGAGGTCCTGTATCTTGGACCAGATACCAGCTTCCAATCTCAGCACCAGGGCGAGCTCGAAGGTGGGAGACAGACTGCCGTCCACCACTATCCGGTCCACATCTTTGCAAACGTTGCCATCCTCCACGCTGAGGTGCAGCACGGCGCCCCGCAGGCCACAGGGCTCGCTGGCTGCCAGCCGGAGCAGCTCCTCCGCCACCTGGCCGCTCAGCTCCTCCGGGATGAGGAGCTTGAAGCAGCGAAGGGCACCGCGCTTGGCCTCGCTCAGGCTCTGCTCAACCAGCTGCATCACATCGGCGCAGAGAAACTCCTCAAACGGGTCGTCGGTGACGGAGTCACGGTCCGATTCCAAACTCCCGTAATCTGCCAATGTAGAAAGGGAACACGAAAATATTAAAACTAAATACTACCGCAGTAGAATTTCACATCATATGTCAACGATAAATCAGATTCTTATTGGAACTGGTCTAACAAATAACATCAGCACACGCAACGGTAGATTTAAGGATCAGGTCTGTGATATATTGTGCCGCGGCGAAAATACCGGCTTTCATGAATTTATACCAGTGCTTCAAATCAAGATATAAACATAATTTAAGTACTTAGGACGAACGGCCAACACAGGCCGTTCGGCGCAACTAGATCTTGAAGTTGCATCAGTCTCCAGTTTCCCTTTACTTCAACTAGCTGAAGCATTCTTTCCCCCAGCATTTACATCAGGAGAGGCAATTTTACATTAAGAGTTGGCTGATCCACCACCGACACAGGACGAGACCAGATAATAACACTTACCGCTGTCAGTGTCCAGACTGGGCTCTGTTTTGTGTTCCAGCCGGTCCGGCGGAAACTGAGCCGGGGAGCTGCCGGTCAGATCGGCGATCCTCTGCAGCAGTTTACCCCAGGAGGAAGGGGGCAAAGGCGACGGAGTGGGAGCCGCAGCGCGTCCGTGACACATCTTTCATACAAAGTAGAGGGCCGAGTCACCAATGAATGACAGTCCGACGAAACAAAGCCCAACTAACACTGGTCCCCAAACCAGAGTGGAGCACAGTCAACGGGGGCAAATTCATTATATTAATACGCTGGTAGCCTCCCCCCCCGTAGACCCCGCCCACCACTCCACACAAGGAGCAACGTTCCATATCTGACTGTTGCGTGTTCAACCCAGCCAATGAATGTGCCGAGCACGTTCACCACGTTCCGGCCAAGTCCCGCCCAGCTCTTGTGAGAGCAGGCTGAGCACAAGCGCCTGAGACAACTTGTACCAGAACAAAACTCAGTACAGGAAGTCCTTGGTCGGTGACAGCGGTGAAGATTTGTTGAGGTTTTAAACCTTGCATTCTTTACAGGTGCTACCTCAGTATCTGCTGCCTTTTTTTTTGGTTGTGCAGGTTGTACATCTGCTGTTTCAAATTTGCCGATCTGCAGTGCGTGATTTTTGTGTTTTTTTTTGTAGCTTTTTCTGGGCTGCGAGCCAGCATCGGTTTGTGCACAGGAGAAAGTGCGAGAAAAAGCGAGAGTTGGGACATCAAGTCCTTGGCTGCTCGCCAGCGAAAGACTGTGTTTGGCACGTCGTTAATCAGCCCAGTTTAGTACAGTATACTTCCTTGGGGACCTGCAGAAACCTTAAAAGCATTAACCGCACAGCAATGTCAAACTAATGCAAAACAGATGTAGAGTTGACAAGGGAGAGTCTTGAGATATTTAAAGTTCACACCGCGGAGAGGCGAAAGGACAGCCAGCTTTGATGGAACGAGCTGACAGCATTTTTAACTCAGTTGTATTCCAAACTAAATTAGCATCGCTTTTCCAATGAAGCATGAACATTTACATAGACCATGATCGAATCGTTTAGAAAGATATTAAAGCATTTAAAATGCGCTGATTGTTAATGAGCAGCATAGCAAGATCTCGCAAGTAGGCGAGGAAATAAAGACCAAAAGGCATAGGAGCAGAAGTCGGCCATTCGGCCCATCGAGTCTGCTCCGTTATTCCATCATGGCTGATTTATTATCCCTCGCAAACCCATTCTCCTGGTTTCTCCCAGTAACCTGTAACGCCTTTACTATTAATCTCTGCTTTAAATACTCCACAGATTCTTCACCCTCTGGCTAAAGAAATCTCCGCTCGTCTCTCTTGTAAAGGGACGCCCCTCCATACTGAGACGAAGTCCTCCAGTCCGAGATTCCCCCCCCCCCCCCCCCCCACACACACACACACACACACACATAAAGGATGGGCTCTTGATTCATTTAGTCGTCGTATTTTGCTGGCACTTTGGATTATCACCAACAACACGTAATTACATTCAAACATTAATGTAATACCTCCGGTGTTTCGGAAAGTCAAAAATACAGTAAAGAGATTGCATCAGTGTTTAAATGTCAGCTGTGGTTCACTCCTTGGCACCAACCCCACTGAGCCAAGAGTGGGTTGAAATCCCTCTCCGTTGGCTTGAGGACTAAAAATCCACACAGACCAAACTACACTGCTGATGGAATACCATCCCCAGAGTAAGCTGCGGTGGGTTGGGGAAGGGGGAAGGGACAGTTACTCAACCGTTTTGCAGACTGTGGGTTTGCTAAGAAGCTGTGAAGGAGAATGCTAGAGTTTGTCTCTGTTCATCCCAAGCAGCTGCATAACAGAGGCCTACCTACGGGCTGTTCCCAGGGTCACACGCCACCCCAGGCATCAAGATCCACTCAGTGAAAATGCCACTTGGTTAGCCAAAGCACGATGGTCTTCCAGAACAGAGAGATGTACGCAAGGGGATGCTGATCCATCAGGGCATCAAAGGATATGAAGAGAAGGCAGGTTGAGTGGGATCCGTGATGGAATGGCGGAGCAAACTCGCTGGGCTGAGTTGCCTAATTCTGCTCCTATGTCCCCTGGTCTGATGGGCTGGCACATTCCAGATAGCGGGGTAGGGTGTGGAGGGACACACTGCAGCTCAGTGTGTAGGGTTCTTCTGCTACTGGACATGAAAGAACTGAAATGTTGTGCAGTGTTTTTATTTGTCTATATATTTCTTACGCTTTTTTTTGGAAATTGGAGGCACTGTGCTTTGGATCCGCTGTTCAATCTGAGGCTCTGACAACACTTTCAGAAACAATCCCTTTGAGGAAGACTTGCAGCTGCCCATTACACCGCTGGCCATTACACCGCTGTCCATTACACCGCTGGCCATTACACCGCTGGCATTTGGGTCCTCATCTCTAGCTGTGTTCAGGGCTTCCTTCATTGTGTCAGTAGCTTCCTCTCGGTTTTCACCACTGTCGGTCATGCAAGTCCCCGGTGGAGACTCAGGAATACCGTCACTCTCAGATGTAAAAGGATTCTTCAGTGCTGTTTCCGTAACAGTTTTGTTTTACCGGTCAAGGTGGTTAACTCCGAGCTGAACTCCCGAACCTTGAGGACCGATGGACCACTCTTAGTCTGTCCTCTACCCGTTGAACTGTTCAGCATGGGTGACCCTACCAGGACTAGGTATTAAGCGCTGACTCCAGCCAACAAAGTTCTCCCGGTCATTGAGGTCACGAGCCTCCAAACCACGTCAAGGTTGGTATCCTCCTGGAGGCTTTGAAGAAGAGAAATGGGATTATCCCTGGCATTCCCAGTAGTAGTTTCAAGATTCAAGATTATTTAATGCCATTTCCAGTACACAAGTGGAAAGGAAAATAAAATAATTGTTACTCCGGATCCAATGCAGTGCAAAAAGCACAAAAAGATAAAGAACACAATGATAAAAAATCATAATAAAGAGAAATATATTAAAATCATTCTACTATCAAAGTAACTAAAATCCCACCAGCCAGATATAAAGATTTTTTTAAAAACTGCCAGTGCTGGAAATCTAAAATAAAAACAGAAAATGTTGGAATATATCAGTAGGTTAACAGGAAATGTAAACATTGGCTCTCTTTCCACACATGCAGCCTGGGCTGGGGGATAGTTCCAGAATTTTCTGTCTTATCTGGTTATCATTGCATTGTTTGTTTTAGAAGCCTGTTGTTTACTAATTTGCCAGGGTAGTTCCTATCTCGCAACAGCATATTGAGAGATCCCATGGGTGCAAGCAGTTGCCGTTCACGTACAAACTTCTCCCCTCAGAGAGGAGCAGGAGGTGGAGCGTTTAAGCGGGGAGTCTGAGGGAGTGCATTCAGGGATCAGTCTGCCAATTGTGAAATAAAACGAGGATTGACGCACTGTAGCGGTGCCAAGCTGAATGATTTGTAAATAGATGGTTTATCCTGGCAGAGGTTACAGAGAGTAAATGTTATTCGAGGCCCGGCAGCAGATAGCTGGAGATTTCTCAGTGCGGGGGACACCACAGGGGGCTGTTTAGCCTGCAATATCTGTCCCAGTTGAGAAAGACCAACCCAGCTTTCGAAAAACGTGCAGACATGTTATTCAAATGCATAGACAAATCTGACTACTTGGAAGGCAGTGAACTCATGCTAATAACACATTTTTCCTCCTTCCCCCAACCCCAACTCCTTATAAATCCCCTTCAGAATATGGTCCTTACTCTTACCACCACTCAGATCAGAAACACTAGATCCTTGCTATTTACTCTGTCTAGGCCCCATATTTTATACACCTCAGCCTTCTCTGAACGCTGAGGTCAAGGCAATGCCATCCAAGTGGTGGCAGCTCTTCTGAAGACAATGATATAGAATTAGAAGTTCAGAAAGGATACCAGGTTTAACTTGGTCTGGTTAAGCCCAATACAATAGCTAAGGTAAGGGGTTATGTTCACTAAAGGACCTATAGTAGTGTTTTCAGTCTCCCCATTGTCTAAATGCAGTAAATTGGAGCTTTTCTAGCAATAGATGACAGTCAAGCAGGCTGTGGAAACAGGGAAACAGGGAATAAGGAAAGCGATGGAGAAGCAGGACTTTATGCTCATCTTTAATGTCAAAGTTGTATTTATTGTCATATGCACAGTTTTAAGGTGCTTGGAAGTAGGTACAGAGGAGATGTCAGGCGTAAGATTTTTATGCAGAGAGTGGTGATTGCGTGGAATGGGCTGCTGACGATGGTGGTGGAGGTGGATACAATAGGGTCTTTTAAGAGACTCCTGGATCGATACATGGAGCTTAGAAAAACAGGCTATGAGTAACCCTAGGTAATTTCTAAAATAAGTACATGTCTGACACAGCATTGTGGGCTGAAGGGCCTGTATTGTGCTGTAGGTTTTTTATGTTTCTATGTATGCATGAGTACAATAAAAGAATTACTTGCAGCAGCATCACAGGACAAGTTTTATTCACTGTATCAACACACTTGTGGCAATAATAAACATGTCCCAGTAACAATACAGATTATTGGTTCACAGAGACTGCTGAGCACACAAAAGAGCTGCTGATATTTGTCCAACAACACCACACAAACTCCCAACTTCTAGTCTAGAAAGACAAGGGCAGCAGGTGAAGGGGACATCACAACATATGGTTTCTCTTCCAAGTCACACACTATCTTGATTTGGAAATTATCACTGGTCTTTCACAGTCAGCTGGTGTAAACCCTGAAATCCCTCACCCTACTTGTCGAAATGTCGACAGTCCTGACGAAGGGTCTTAGCCTGAAACATCGACTGCTTACTTTTGTCCATGGATGCTGCCTGGCCTGCTGAGTTCCTCCAGCATTTTGTGTGTGTTGCCTTGGATTTTCAGCATCTGCAGATTTTCTATTGTCGTTATCTAGGTCACTCCTGCTGTTAGGAGACAGGCAGCGGAGGAGGTAAATGTGGTTGAGAGCTGCAGAGGTTTTGAAGAGCGATTGTATCCTCAAAGGAAGTGGTGATGTTGGTTAGAGGTGATCTGGTGCTGTGCGAGGGACTGAAATCTGATTAGAGAGATTTGAACATGAATTTGCAAACTTGTTTAGCGAGGATTTGGCAGAGAAGCCTGCAATGAAGATAAAATGCAACAAAAAGCAAAATAATAGACACAGGAAACCTGAAATAAAACACTTATGGTGCTGGAAATTCTCAGCAGGTCAGGCAGCTTCAGTAGAAAAATAGAAAGAATTAACAATGCAGATTATTGACCTCCTATTGAATTACTAGTGAAATGATCAAAGATAATTCAATGCTCCCTCTACATAACAATGACATAGTTGATGTTTTGGGCTGAATCCTGATGAAGGGTCTTGGCCCAAAATATCAACTGTTTATTTCCCTCCATAGAGGCCGTCTGACATGTTGAGGTTCTCCAGCGTTTCATGTGTGTCACAGTCAAAGGAGTACTTATGAAATACTGTTTTAATAAAGGAAATACGGCTACAGGACTAATCTTGGTCAATCAGCCCAACGTTTTTGCTTATGCAAAGGAAGCTCTTGCAGATGGTCAGACTGGCAATAATGGCAATAATAGCTCATAACCGTGTCTTGTGTTTACAAGATACTGCTTTTTTTGTGATGAAGATTGAAAATGAGAGCACTAGGGCACTGCTTGTTCAGAATAACATCTAGATTTTTTACAGTTCTGTACTAGGAGCACACACAGTGCCTTGTTATTAAATGAAGGAAGCACTCCCTCACTGTTGCACCCAAGGGTCAGCCTAGCTCTTTGTGCATACAGTCTTCGAGTGGAATGAACCAACCACCTTCTAATTCATTGGCCAGATTGATACCAACTGAAACACATTCACAGTCTGTCAAATGAAAAAAAAACTAAACAGATAAGCTCTTTCTAAACATACTAAGTTCTGAAGGAACTCAGCAGGTCAGGCAGCATCTAGGGAAAGAAATGGAGAGTTGACTTTTGGGGTTATGACCCTTCATTGGTACCATAAAAAGGGGAGATAACCAGTATAAAAAGGTTTGGGGGGGGGGCGGTGAGCAAGAGCTGACAGGTAATAGATGAATCCAGGTGAGAGAAGGGGAGAGTGGGAATGATATAAGAAGTTGGAAGGTGATAGGTGGAAGTGACAAACGGCTGAAGATGATGGATTCTGATAGGAGAGGACAGCGGGCTATGGAGTAAAGGGGAGGAGGTAAGGAGAGGGAATGAGTGGTTGGAGTAGATTGAAAGGGTGGGGAGTAGGGGAAAGAAGGTGTGACTAGACTCATGGAATAAGGGATAAAAAGGAGAATAAAGGGGAGTGGTTATCTGAAGTTGGAGATATTGATGCTCATGCCATTGGACTGGAGACTACTAAGGCGGAATATGAGCTGCTGTTCCTGTAATCTGCACCTAGCGTCAACTTGGCGGTAGACGAAGCCGTAGACAGACATCTTGTTTTGGGACTGGAAAGTGGAATTAAGATGCCTGGCCACCTGGCTGATACTTGAGTTTATTCATTTTCCTGTGGCAGGATATCAAAAGCAAAAAGGCCAAAGTTTAAAGAGAGAGGAAATTGTTTTAAAGGAGATTTGAGGGGAATGTTTTGACACAGGGAGTGGTTGATATCTGGATATCTCGCTGCCAGAGGGGGTACTGGAGTCAGATATAACCACTATGTTTTTAGAGACATTTAGACAGACACTTAAATAGGCAAGGCATGGAAGGATATAGACCTAATGCAGACAAATGGATTTAGGGCAGATGGGAAGCGTGTTGGCAAGGACATCAAAATTCAAAGGAAATTTATCACCAAAGTACAGACATCTTTTGTGCATCTATAGAAGTCTGTCAAAGTTTTAGATGACATGCCGAATCTGAGCAAACTTCTAAGTAGAGGTGCTGCCATGCCTTCTTTGTAATGATACTTACCCTCCAGTTCCAGGGTGAATCTTCTGATACAATAACGCCGAGGGATTTAAAGTTACTGACCCTCTTCACCTCCAGTCGCCTAAAGTGGACCTGCCCATAGGCCTCTGGTTCCTTCCTCCTGTAGTCAATAATCAGCTCTTTCATTTTGCCAATGTTGAGCGAGAGGTTGTTGTTGTGGCACCATTCAACCAGATTTTCAATCTCCCTCCAATATGCTGATGGTGTCTCTAGGATGATGATGGCGATGGTGGGCCGAAGGCTGGATTTCTTAACACCAGCAAAGAGATTTTATTGTTCACATTATAATTAGAAGATATCTGGGTACTTACAAATGCAATATCTGCAGTTCACTATCACATAAGATAAACAATTTCAGCCAAGAAAGCAAAAAGGCCTTGGTTTGAAACATTTTCAGAAAGTGCTTTTAAAGCAAATAGTAAAAAGTTTGATATGACTTCATTTTTTTGTGTGAGGTTCTTTAATTATTATTAAGCATTGAGAGTAGATCTTCATAATTCTAAAATATTTTATAATTTTTGGACTATGTCAATTTTAACAAATTATTCTATTCTTCCAAGGATGAGGGTGACTTGCTCCCACCCCAGTTCTGGTGGCTCTGAGGTGTCTATTAAGACCAAAGTAGGCAGGAGATCTTGATAGAGCCGGTGTGGGTGTGGTAAGTGCTAAGTGGCTTCTGCTTTTTGCTCTGCAATCCTCAGTGAAGAGACTTATTGAGACACCGGTAGCATTCATAGACTATTCAGAAATCTGATGGTGAAAGGGGAGGAAGCTGTTTCTGCATTGTTGAGTGTGAAACTTCCTCCCTAATGACAGTAAGGGGAACAAGGTATGTCCCGGATGGGGTTGGATGTCACCTTTTGAAGATGTCCTCAGTGGTGGGGAGGGCTGCACCTGGGATGGAAAAATTTGTGGGGAACGGAGCTCCTCTGCATGCTGACACAGATCAGCTGAAAATAGTTTCTTCTATATGAAGAAACTGGGGCAGTGGTAATAGATCTGCTGCCTCTTATCTCCAGAACTCAGGCTCAGTCGCACACTCCAGTGCTGCCTGCATTGAGTAGGCATGTTCTCCAGGTGCTTCACTTCCCTTTCACATCCTGGAGGAGTTACGGTTGGTAGTTAATTCTGTAAGTAGGTAGGTGGGAATATTGAGAGGGTAGGTTATAGGGAATATCACATATTTGGAGAATGCAATTGCTCTTTGGCCCACCATGTTTTTCTGCTGTTGCGTTTTGTGTTGTTTTGCCAAGCATCGTGGACATGCTATGCTGGCGCTGGAATGTGTGGCAACTCTTGCGGGCTGCCCCCAGCACACCCTCGGGTGTGCTGGTTGTCAATGCAAAAGACACATTTCACTGTATGTTTTGATGTACAGCCAAAATCTCAAAGTAAATTTATTATCAAAGTACATACATGTCACCATACACAAACCTTAGATTCATTTTCTTGCGGGCATAATCTGTAAATCCAGTAATTATAATAGAATCAATGGGACACCACATCCAAAAGGTTGGACAACCAGTGTGCAAAAGACAACAAACTGTGCAAATACAAAAGAAAAAAAGAAATAATAAATAAATGAATAATCAATAAGTATCAAGAATATGAGATGAAGTATTCATGGAGGTTAGTTCATAGGTTGTGGGAACGGGTCAGTGATGGGGCAAGTGAAGTTGAGTAAAGTTGGTTCAAGAGCCTAATGGTTGAAGGTTAATAACTGACAAATAAATACGTGATAAATAAACTTGAATCTTGAATATTTTTCTAAGTGTAGTCACTTCATAATATAAAATACTCTGCAGTATTTTAATCTTCAGCATTCCCAAGTAATTGTGTTGATCAAGGCCATAGGGTATGAAAGACACCCTAAGTGTGGAGATTTCAGTGGGTGAATTCCTCACTCTTCCGTTCTTCTGTGGAATTGTTTTAGCACCTTTTTGATTGGCATCTCTGACGTTACAATACTCAATATTCCAGTCCAGTTTATTCATTCATTTCTTTGCAATGGATTGTGAAACCTAAACCAGAAGGGAAGTGGTTGATTCCAAATGTACTGTGTCAAGATTTACCTGATTATAGTATATTCAATTTACAGGTCTGTCTGAAGCCACTTACTGAGAGAAGTGGAGTGAGACTTCATTATCTCACAGATAGTTGCATCATCAGGTCAGGCACATCTTCCTATCTCTCTTTTACAGGCAGTCCTTCAACGTCACTACAGTTCTTGGGTTCTGCACAGCCTGATAAGACCATTGAGAAACCTGCAGACTCTGCTACAATTGGACGGGAGCTAGTATAACTTATGTTCTGTGTGGTGTCTGTGCCTACGATGCTGTGTAAACAAGTTTTTCATTGTACCTGTACCTCACCATGTTTGTGCACATGACAATAAGCTCAACCTCAATTAACAGGTGGTGTGGGATGTAGCGTACTCCTTCTACCACTTGGGCTGGTCTTCTGTGATCTCCTAATAAAGGAACTGAAGGCTCTCAGTGTTGTCTTGAATGTTCCTCCAGCAGGTTGACTGTTGCTCCAGATCCAAGCATCTGCTGTCTCTGTGTGTCAAGCTCGAAACTTTGAATCTTCAAAGTTCAAAGTAAATTTATTATCAAAGTATATATATGTCACCATATGCTATTCTGAGATTAATTTCTTTTGAAATTCTGAAATTCTTTTGAAATTCTCAAACCTTTTCTTATAATTCCTGATAATCTCTTGCTGTGCATGATCTTGGTGTAGAGTGCCAACTTCTGGTGTCCAGGTAAATGGTGTGGCCCACCACTGGAGACAAGTAAGTTCAAGTTTAATTGTCATTCAGCCATACAAGAATACCCATGACTACAGCCAGTGAAAACTGCATTACTCTGGGGCCGAGGTGTAAAACACAGCGCCAACTGTCATTTACAACTCAAGGTAGACTTAGCACATATAAGACAGCATTAAAATACAGTCACACAAAAATATATATAGTCCAAGTCCCTGAGTCCATGAATGCTGAAACAGTCTGCAGTTGAACACAATACATCTTGTCTTCTGCTGAGCAAATATTGGAGAGCAGCACCGACTCCACATGGACGCTGCACCACACCACCTCCAGCACTCCAGTGGAACATACTGACTCTGATGCTCTCCTCTGGGCAGCTGCAAACAGGCGACACTGTGGTTTGAGGCCCAGGACTCGCTACGACTGAGGCCATGCAGGCAGGTCCCCTGCTGTTTGCCAATAAAGCAGTGAACTGGATTTGCAGCATACCACATTAACAATGTCCAATAGGGCCTTGCAATCCCAAGAAAGGAAACTAAGATGATCACTCACCGTTAAACTGCACACCGTCTTTGTGCATTGACACCTCTCTGATGCGGGCAGCAGCATGATCCATAGCAAACATATTCATTAAGTAAGATGAGTGGCTGGATGCTGGCCTGAGAGAGGACACTGTATCTGATCACCTACTCTTTCAATGGATAGTGATAACCTTGCAGTGATATTGTTGGCTATATTTCTCCAGTTCTTTGTCAAAGTCAAAATAAATTTATTATCAAAGTACATGAGCCCAGCCAGTCCTCATTGGAGAGTCAGAGGTGAAGAGTAGGTACAGAGGAGATGTCAAGGGTAAGTATTTTACTCAGAGAGTGGTGAGTGTGTGGAATGGGCTGCTGGCAACGGTGGTGGAGGCGGATACGGTAGGGTCTTTTAAGAGACTTTTGTATAGGTACATGGAGCTTAGAAAAATGGAGGGCTATAGGTAAGCCTAGTAATTTCTAAGGTAGGGACATGTTCGGCACAACTTTGTGGGCTGAAGGGCCTGTATTGTGCTGTAGGTTTTCTATGTTTCTACATATATGTCACCATGACATTCATTTTCTTGCAGATATTCACAGCCGAACAAAGAAATGTAACAGAATTAATGAAAAACCACACACACACACACACACACACACACACACACACACACACACACACACACACACACACACACACACACACACACACACACACACACACACACACACACACACACACACACACACACACACACACCTGACAAGCAGCCAATGTGCAAAAGTAGACCTGTGCAAATACAATTTTTTAAAATGATAAGTAATAATACTGAGAGCATGAGTTGAGTCTTTGAAAGTGAGTGCACGGATGTGGAATCAGTTCACAGTTAAGGTGAGTGAAATTACCCACACTAGTTTAGGGCCCTGATGGTTGAAGGGTAATGAATGTCTCTGAATCCATGGCTCTAAGGCTCCTGCACCTCCTAGCCAATGGTAGTTATGAGAAGAGAGCTTTGATGGGGGGGTCCTTGGTGATGCAATCTGCTTTCTTATGGCAGTGCTCCTTGTAGATGTGCTCAATGGTGTGGGGGTGGGGGGGAGGGTGCTTTGACTCTGATGGACTGGGCTATATCCACACCCTTCTGAAGGTTTTTTTCCATTTCTGGGCATTGGTGATTCCATACCAGACCATGAAGCAACCAGTCAGGATACTCTCCACTGTGCATCTATAGAAGTTTGTCAAGGTTTTTAGATGACATGTCTTTGGAGATTGTTCATGGCTCCCAGCAAGGTGGTGAGCAGGGATTGCTGTAGACCATGAGATTGGCGGTAAATTTGAGGATTCATCTTTGAGCACAGTTTTCATCAGACCGCACTAGAGCAATGGAGATAGTGATGGACTTCATTGTCAATATTTGACGTCATCGTGTCCCTGGAAATATGCAAAGTTACTGATACTTCGCAGTATTCTGCTGTAGATCCTGATTACTGGTTGTGCTTGTGCATTGGGATAGGCTGGTTGCTATCTTTATCTTCCAGATGTTCAGCATAAGACCTACAGACCTTCAGCTATCCAGTTACTCAAATTCTACATTAATCCCAATTTTTTATTCTTGTAACATTCACATCAACTTCCCCCCACCTCTCACCATTCTATCTGACCTACACACAAGGGGCAATTAATAGTGGTGAATTAACCTAACAACCCCCTGATCTTTACGATATGTTGGAAACCAGAGCACTTGGAGGATCCACACCACCCAGGACATGTCCTCTGCTCATTACTACCATCGGGGAGGAGGTACAGGAACATGAAGACCCACATTCAGTGTTTTAAGAAGAGCTTCAAAGTTCAAAGTAAATTTTATTATCAAAGTACTTATTTGTCACCATATACAACACTGAGATTAATTTTTTGTGGGCATACTCAGCAAGTCGATAGAATATGAACTATGACAGGACTCTCGGGAAGATGGCGACGTGTTTGAATGCAGTGGCCTCTTGGGAGCCAACCAAAGGTGCATTTTTTTCTTTTTAAAATGTGTTTTTATTATTTTAAGACTATACTGGACTCCAAGACTGTGAGTACAGCAGGTCTACCACATCAGTGATCTGCTTGGAGCAGCTGGCCAGGGTGTCAAAGGAACTGGCGGGTGGGTTGGAGAAAGAGAAGCCAGTGGTCGGGTTGGAAGAGGAGAACCGGCAGACAGGTTGGAGAAAGAGAAGATGGCGAACAGGCCGGAGAAGGAGAAGCCAGTGGTCGGGTTGGAGAAGGAGAAGCTGGTGGACAGGCCGGAGAACGTTTGGGGCTGACCTGGGTGCAAACCATAATGCTGCCTGCTACTCAGACATTGGAGTTTGTGCGCAAAAACAGCATGCAGTGTAACCACGAGGGATTGTCTTGCATGTTTCTCTTGTGATTGCAAGACCCTGTTGGACATTGATAATGTAAGATGCTGTAGGTTTGTTTTCCTGGTTTGGTGGAGAGACAGGTGACGAGGCAGCAGTGTGGCCTCAGCTGTAGTGAGGACTAGGCCTCAAGTTGTGAGTTTGAGTGCTGCTGCAGCCCAGGAGAGGAGACACTGGAGGCGGTGTAGCGTGGCGTACATGCTCAGTTGGGGGCTGGCCTCTCCCATTGGTGCTGCCCTCCAGTGTCTGATTGCTGGAATCACAGGTTGGATTGCCGGAAGCTGAACCATCAGTTTGCATTTTACTCAGGGTCTTGGAATGTACATGTGTTTTCTTGCATAATGATGTGTGTTTTTTCCTCTCTCTCTCTCTCGCTATTTTGAATGCATGTTATGCACCTTGACCCCAGAGGAACATGGTCTTCTTCAACCGTATGGTCTGAATGATAATTAAACCTGATCTGATTTGATCAATGCAAGATCAACTGGAGTGCAGAAGAGAACAAACTGTGCAAATGCAAATATAAATAAATATAAATAAATAGACATAAATAAATACATATAAATAAATTCAACATCAGATTTCTGAACAGTTCATGTACCCATGGACACTACCTCTCTTTTTGTATCACACACACACACACACACACACACACACATATTCAAATGTCAATAGAGGAATGGGGGTTTAAAAAAAACATTTCGACGGCTGAGATACCGGGGTTAAGTGGGAGCAGAGCCCGTTCCAGGTTTCGGGAGTGGGGGGAGGGCTAGGTTGTGAAGGCTCGATCAACACAAATGGGTCGTTGGGGCACAGGAAAAAGGCTCAGAGGCTGGACTTTAGGAGGGCAGTGGGGCCGAGGAACTGCGTTGCGGATAAAGCGCCTGCCCTGGAGGGGGCTCGGCCACAAAAATGAGATTTCTTGCATTGCGGCCTGAGCAGCTGAACTTTTAAGAGGAATTAAATCTACATTCCGAGTTTTTATATAACAAGACACATTGCTGAGATCGGTGCTCAGTAGAATGGTGGTAAAGCAGCACTCTCCGTTTCTCCCCCTTCCAAGTCGACGCTTTCGATACCCTTCACACCCACCACTCATATTCACTATTGTTTCTGAAAGGCACTGGATTATTTATGAGCTGGGCAATATTTGAATTGCTCCCTTTGTCCCTGACCGGCGGCGCTGCATAAATTCAAAGGTGATATTCTCCCTTCCCCATCTAAAAGATAAACAGTGCCTGGGGGCCGGTTTTCTGCCGACTCGGCGCAGGACATACAGGTCACGTAGCAAGCAAACCCGAGTGTACCGTGTCAAGAAAAGGAGTCTTGCGAGGTCCTAGTGCTGGTCAATTTAAACGCTTAATGCATCAAATTCATAGAAGATTTTTCTAGCTGTTTTCACGATGTCCTAACACGCTTTACTATGGAAATATAGACACGAGTGTAATATAGAAGATACAGCAACTAATAAAGTCAGGTTCCAGCAACTATAATCACCAGAAAATGAGCGTTGGTGATCAGAATTAGATTTATTATCACTGGAATATGTCGTGAAATTGGTTTTCGGCAGTAGTACAGTTCAAGGCATGAAATAAAATCGCTTTAAGTTACAATAAAAGAAAGTTCATAATCAATGCCAAAGAGGAATAGCTAGTTAGAATACCAGGAAGAATTTCCAACTTCCACCCTGCCCTTAAATTTACTTGGTCCATGTTTCTTACCTCCCTCTCCTACCTCGATCTCTCGGTCACCATCTCTGGAGACAAACTGCTTACAGACATCTTTCTTAAACCCATTGATTCCCACGGCTATACCTCTTTCCACCCTCTTATGTAAAAATGCTATTCCCTTTTCTCAGTTTCTTTGTCTGTGCCGCATCTGTTCCCAGGATGAGGTTTTCCTTTCCAGTACATCAGGGATAGCTTCTTTCTTCAGAGAAAGGTGTTTCCCTTCCTCCACCATTGATGCTGTCCTCACCCACATCTCCTCCATTTCCAGGACATCCCACCCCACCACCTTAACAGAGATAATGTTCTTCTTGTCCTCACCTACCATCCAATGAGCATTCAACAGGTTCAACACATCATCCTGTGCAACTTCCACCATCTTCAATGAGATTTTACCATCAAACACATCTTTACCTTGTCCATTCGTCCCTGCCCACTGATCTCCTTCCTGGGACGGCTTTGCCAAAAGCTGTACAAACCTGGTGGCCAATAATTTTAAATCCTATACCCATTCCCGTTCAATCCATGGCTTCCTCTTTCACCACAACCAGGCCATTCTCAGGGTGGAGGAGCAACATCTCATATTCCATCTGGTAGCTTCCAACCTGATGGCATGAGCATTGATTTCTCCTGCCAGTAATTTTTTTCCCTGCTCCTTCCCTCTTCTTCCTTTCCTCACTATGGCCTCTTTCCATTTCTTACCTGCCTACCACCTCCCCCGGTGTCCCTCCTTCTTCTCTTTCTCCTATGGTCCACTCTGCTCTCCTATCAGATTCCTTCTTCTCCAGCACTTTACCTTCCCCACCTACCTAGCTTCACCCATCACTCTCCGGCTATCCTCCTTCTCCTCTCCCCCCACCTGTTATTCTGGCATCATCCCCCTTCCTTTCCAATCCCGAAGAAGGGTTTTGGTCCAAAACAATGACTATTTCTTCATTTCCATAGATGCTGCCTGATCTGCTGAGTTCCTTCAACATTTTGTGCATGTTGTTGAAGAATTTCCTGTTCTTTAAAATGATGCTAAGGAATATTTTACATCTCCATGCGAAAGCAAATGGAGCCTCCGTATAATATCCAAAAGATGGCACCACCAGTTGTCCATCATTCCCTCAATTATCACACTGATTCGTATAAGCGTTTACCGGCTACACGTACAAAATGCTGGAGGAACTCAGCAGGTCAGGCAGCATCTACAGAGGTGGAATAAACATTGAATTCAGAATAGTTTGCCCTGTTGTTCCTCCCCCTTGAAAACAGCTCACTGGATTTTTGTGAAGCTTTTAATACATTTCCAATTTTTTTCCCCAATCATTAGCCTGTAACAGAAGCATTTATCGTGCCTCTTGGATGACATATTGATTGACTGCATTATGTTCAAATACAAATAAAACCCACTAAGGGAGTTTGGCAGCTCTTACAAACAGATTAGTTTGCAATGACTGTGCACCTTTGCTCTACAGACTGGAAATTTCATGGCTTAAGAGATTCTGCCGATGCTGGAAATCCAGAGCAACACACACAAGAGGCTGCAGGAGCTCAGCACGTCAGGCAGCATCTATGGTGGGGAATAAACAGTCAATGTTTTGGGGTGAGATCCTGCATCAAGACTGGAAAGAAGGGGAGAAGAAGCCAGAATATGAAGGAGGAGGGAGGGTAGGCATGCACACTAGCAAGAAATACATGAGACCAGGTGAGGGGGAAGGTGGGTGGGTGGGGTAAAGAGGGGGTGAAGTAAGAAGCTCGGAGGGGATAGATAGAAGAAGTAAAGGGCTGAAGAAAGGTCTTGATCTGAAATGCTGTCTGACTCTCTGTGTTCCTCCAGCATTTTGTGTGTTTTGCTCAAGATATTCAGCAAATATAGAATCTCTTGTGTTCACGAGCCTGCTTGCTTCTCAGGTGCTGCATTCAGAGTGACGACTGCACCGTGCGGCTCTCAACAGCTCAGTGCAGCAGCCTGCTGGTTAACATTGCTTTCATTAAACACCACAGGATAATTCATCTCTGGATCACGTTGACACCAAACTTCTATTCTTTAGAACCTTTTGTATACTGCACTTTAAAAATGAAATTGAACAGAGATTAATTTAATTTCAACGCTGCAAAAAGTGCATTAAATATGTTATCTGAAATTTCAGTTGCCTTGTTCTTCTATTCTGGAGGGATAATAGGTTGACCCCCTCATCTCCGGAATCAACCTGGTGAACTTCCTCTGCATTGCCTCCAAGTAAGGAGAGCAGATCTACGCATAGTTCTCTAGATGTGGCCTCACCAGTCACTGTTTTTTGATGGAGGTATTGCCAAAGGTGTAGATTATGTTCTTTATTGTTGAATGTTGATAATGAATGCATGTTTCAGGGATGGTCTGCGGTATGTTACGTTGCATAGTTGCCATAGAGAACAGAAATTTTCAATCCCTTGGAATTGTGGGGTATAAATACCATGTCATTAAATGTATGGTGATTAAACATCTTCAGTGTTATCAGGAATAATGCTAGCTTTGCAAATTTAGATTGTTTGGTGTCTTGCCATAAGTCAAATGAAAACTTAGCTGTTTCTAAATGAAAAAGAAAACCAGAGAATCAGCTTGATTGTTTTCTCCTTTGCTCATATTTGCAGCGTAAGCTGGAAACCTGCTAGAAACAGAGGTGAGAGAACTAACCGCTGAGCCACACTGTCACTAGCCCTGAGTTGGCACTGAACTATTTTATACACTCGGTTGCCACTTTATTAAGAAAGTCCTGTACATATTAAAGTGGCCGCAGAGTGTACGTTCGTGGTCTTCTGCTACTGTAGCCCATCCACTTCAAGTTTTGTTGTGTGTTCAGAGATGTTTTTCTGCATAGCACTGTTGTAACCTGTGGTTATTTGAGTTACAGTCAATCTGTCATTTTGAACCAGTCTGGCCTTTCTTCTCTGACCTTTCTCATTAACAAGGTGTTTTTGCTCACGGAACTGCCACTCACTGGATTTTATTTTTGTTTCTCATATCATTCTCTGTAAACTCTAGAAACTTGTGCATGAAAATCCCAGATCAGCAGCTTCTGAGATACTCAAACCACCACATTTGCAGCAGCATTCATTCCATGGTCAGTCACTTAGATCACACTTCTTCCCCATTCTGATGTTTGATCTGAGCAACTGTACCTCTTGAACATGTCTGCATGCTTTATGCATTGAGTTGCTGACACATGATTAGATATTTGCATTAGGTGTAACTAATAAAGTGCCCACTGAGTGTAAAATCTCTCTAGCAGACTCCCTAAATTTAACTGATTCGGCTAAATAATCAAATGACTAGCTTTCAACAGCAGTGTGACCTTTCCCTTTTCAAATGCTCGTGGTGCCTTGCAGGTTCTCGAATTTCATTTCTTTGAAAAACACATTTCAGGCAGCCGCAGTTTGTAATGAAGGACATCCCAACCTACAGTGTGATGCTTGGCAGCTGGTGCTTAGCGGGGAGTTAAAAAAGACAAAAGGCTAAGTCGTATAGCAACTGCTTGGTTGAAGCAAAGGATTTTGTAAAAGCAGAGATGGAATTCTTTTTAAGGATAATGCGTTTCCTCTCCATATTATGAGCACATGGATAATGATCAGTTCGTATTGTACATACATTTAAGCATTTGATAGATCGGCAGGATGGATATGTCGGATTCCGCGGGGCTGTGGACACTTTCTGCTGGGTGGGGTCAGAAATTTCTATCTGCCTTCCCTCCCTTCCCCCTGCCCTGAGCTCCAACAATCAGGATTGGATCGTGCTGTGCAGTGCTGGAACTACTGAATCAGAATCACGTCTGTTTTCACCGACAAACATCGTGAAATGTGTTGTTTTGTGGCAGCAGTTCTGTGTAACTCAGAAAAATTACTGAGATACAAAAGAAAAGTAATGCAAAAGACAAGTAACGACGTACTGCTTGTGTGTTCGTGGACCGTTCGGCAATCTGACTGCGGAGGGGAAAAACTGTTCTTAAAATGCTGAGTGTTGGTCTTCGGGCTCCTGAATCTCCTCTTGATGATAGTAACGCAAAGAGAGTATGTCCTGGGTGATGAGATCTTTAATGAAGGATGTCACCTTCTTGACCTCTTGAAGATGTCCTCGATTTGGGGAAGGTTGAGTCTTTGGTGGAACTGGCTGAGTCTACAAGGCTTTGTAGCCTCTTGTGCTCCTGTGTGGTGGAGGCTCCATACCATGGAACCAGTCAGAAAGCTTTCTGCGGTATACCTCACTCACTCACTCACTCACTCACTCATTCACTCACCCACTGTGTCATTGATGCAGGCTAGTAGCACCTCTCTCTGTTCTCAATGTCCCTCTTTCAGCAAACTCGCTGTGTTGGTAGATAAACAAGTTCTGGGCAGAACAAAGTGCAGTGTTCCTGCAGGGTGAAACCCAAGTCAGTTTGGATTGGCAACAACATCTCCTCCAAATTCTCCATCAGCACAGGTGCACCACAAGGATGTGAGCTTAGGCCCCTGCCCTACTCACTTTACACTTGTGACTGTGTTGCTAAGCACAGCTCCAATGCCCAGTTCAAGTTGCTGACAACACCACTGTCCCATAGGCCGAATCAAAAATGGTGATGAATCAGCATGTAAGGGGGAGACTGAAAATCTGACTGAGCAGTGCCACAACAGCAAACTCTCACTCAACGTCAGCAAGACCAAAGAGCTGATTATTGACTTTAGGAGAAGGAAACCAGAGGTCCATGAGTCAGCCCTCCTTGGAGGATCAGACGTGGAGAGGGTCAGCAAATTTAAATTCCTGAGTGTTGCCATTTTAGAAGACCTGTTTTGGGCCCAGCACGTAAGTGCAATTATGAAGAAAGCACAGAGAGCTTCTACTTCCTCAGGAGTTTGTGAACATTTGGCATGACATCTAAAACTTCAGAAAACTTCTACAGATGTGTGGTAGAGAGTATATTGGCTGGTAATATCACAGACTGGTGTGGAAACACCAATACTTTTGAACAGAAAATCCTACAATAAATACACTACATTTACACTACACGCTGCATCCGCAAAGCAAACAGCATTATGAAGGACCCCACGCACCCCTCATACAATCTCTTCTCCCTTCCTGCCGTCTGGGAAGAGGCACCGAAGCATTCGGGCTCTCACGACCAGACTATGTAACAGTTTCTTCCCCCAAGCTATCAGACTCCTCAATACTCAGAGCCTGGACTGACACCTTACTGCCCTATTGTCCTGTTTATTATTTATTGTAATGCCTGCACTGTTTTGTGCACCTTATGCGGTCCTGGGTAGGTCTGTAATCTAGTGTAGTTGTTGTGTGTTTTTTTCCCTATGTTGTTTTTTACGTAGTTCAGTCTAGTTTTTGTACTGTGTCATGTAACACCATGGTCCTGAAAAACATTGTCTCATTTTTACTATGTACTGTACCAGCAATTGTGGTCGAAATGACAATAAAAGTGACTTGACTTGACTTGACTTGAAATAGTAGATATGGCCCAGTCCATCACAGGAAAGCACCCCACCCTCATTACTGAACACATCTACATGGGGCGCTGTCACAGGAAAGCAGCATCCATCATCAGGAACCCCAGCCACTCAGGTCATGCTCTCTTCTTGCTGTTCCCAACAGGAAGAAGGTACAGAAGCCTGATGGCCCTCGCCACCAAGTTCAGGAAGAGAGTTTAACCCTCAAAGGTGATAAATTCACTTGCCCCATCACTGACATGTTTGCACAACCTATGGGATCATTCTCAAAAACTCTTCATCTTATTTTATTGATATTTATGACATATTTATTATTATTTCCTTCTTTTGTATTTACACAGTTTGTTGTCTTTTGCACACTGGCTGAATGCCCAGCTGGTGCATCTTTCATTGATCCAATTATGGTTATTATTCTATTATGGATTTATTGAGTATGCCAAAAAAATGAATCTCAGGGCTATATATGGTGAGATATGTGTACATTGAACTTTGATATGTCAGTAAGTGAGTGTTCAAACTAGCACATTCAGTTCTGCAAGGGTACATGAGAAGGGACACACTGAACCTCAGTGCAGCCATTGCAAATGTCCTGCAGGGAAGGACCACCATCTAGGGTCCTTACCCTACTTGAACACTGAGTCCAGTGGGAAGGCTCTCAAACAGTTTCACTGTAGGTGTCCACACGAGCGGCAATGGTGCGACTTAAATAAAATGTGCTAACAACACAACTGAATGTATTGAAGCAAACACGAGGAAATCTGCGCATGCTGGAAATCCAAGCAACACACACAAAATGCTGGTGGAACGCAGCAGGCCAGGCAGCATCTATGGGGAGAAGCACTGTCGACGTTTCGGGCCGAGACCCTTCGTCAGGATTTAGGTCTCAGGTCTCAGGACTCAGATGCACTAGCTCAGGTCCTGACGAAGGGTCTCAGCCCGAAACGTTGACAGTGCTTCTCCCCATAGATGCTGCCTGGCCTGCTGCGTTCCACCAGCATTTTGTGTGTGTTGCTTGAATGTATTGAACCTAAGACAGTAAGAATGTAAAAGGCTTTGCACTGTGTTTATTCATTTGCACATATTTATTGCTTCAGAGATTCTCCCCCACTCACTGTTTTTGTTCATATTTATAAGCAGTCTGGGTTACGAACAGTTCTCAATAACAAAACTCTGTCATAACTGAGGATCTGCCCTGAACCCACACACACTCGTAGTATGAAAAATAATCCAGTTGGTAAATAATGATTTCATTAATAATTATCATTTCTTAACACAGAAACCGTGAAATTTTGGGATTCTCTCTGGTGGGGGTGTGTGGTGTGGGGGCTATGAAGAATTAATCAGTAGTTCATTGATTCAAATCAGGGTTCAAATATTTTTGAATTTTACGGAAATCAAGGGATATTGGGACAGTGCAGGAAAATGGCTTAGCGGTAAGAAATCATTTAAGATCCTGATGAAGGGCCAAATTGTCTCCTCCTGCTCCACTTTCTTATGCGTCTTATATAGACCTTAATTGGAGTGCAGTGATAATTAGCATTAAGCTGTTACAGTGCCAGCAACCCAGATTCAACTCTGCCACTCTCTGTAAAGGGTTTGTTCTTCTCTGCATGATCGTGTGGGTACTTTTTCCGGGCGCTCCTGTTTCCTTCGATATTCCAAAGACATATGGGCTAGTACGTCACATGGGTGTAATTGGGCAGTGTGGTCTCATTAGGCAGGAAGGGACTGTCACCATACCGATCGCCAAATAAATAAATAAATGTTTGGCTATTAAGCTCTTCTGGCTTGTTATCCATTCAATAGCAAGTCTGCAACCTAGCCCCATGTACCCACCTTTTCCCCATGTTTCTTAATTCATTTAATCAATTAGGTTCATTCACAGATTAAGAATGTGTACTGACATTGAGTGATGGTATATGTAAAGTCCCCTTAGCCAATAGGATCCTCCCAGTGTCCTGCTCATATTTATCCCCCTTTAACATGGAATCTGCTCTCTGTTTTGCAAACTAGCCTTCTATGGGGGGGGGGGGGATTTCTATAAAATGCCTTCTGAAAACCTTTATAGGCAACAATTTCTCATACTGTAATGAATTAAAAATACGTAAATCCTTTTAGTCTTGCCTGATTTTACCCTTAAACCACCCCCAACCACAACCACTACATCTACATCAGCCACGTTATAATTTCCTGTCGGAAACAGAATCAGAATCAGGTTTGTTATCGCCAGCATGTGACGTGAAATTTGTTACCTTAGTAGAAGTGTTACCTTAACTTAGTAGTCAGAGTTACCTTATGTTCAGACTCTCCTGCACCTAGTGTCACTTTATGTGCGTACAATGTCTATGCATATAAACTAGTCATATGTATATATAGCCACACTCAACAGTTACTTATACATTTGTGCTTTTTAGGATAGCTTTATATTTTTCTTTATTGTGCTCTTTATGCTTATTGTGTTTTTTAGTCTATCGTTGTCTAGTGTAGCCTTGTGCTGTCTCATATAGTCTATTGTAGATTTTTGTGTGTTTCAGGTAGCATCAGGGTCCTGGAGGAACGTTGTTTCATTTTTACTGTGTACTGTACCAACAGTTTATGGTTGAAATGACAATAAACTTGACTTGACTTGACTTATGCTGCATCGAATCTGGAATAACAATCATTTTGTTCTCCTTTGTACTCGTGTATTGAAGAACAACAGTAAACAATCTTGAACAAGATTCAAGATGTCTGCTTCTGTCCGTAAGGAATTTGTACGTTCTCCCCATGACTGCGTGGTTTTCCTCCAGGTGCTCTGGTCTCCTCCCACATTCCAAAGATGTACCAGTTGGTAGGTTAATTGATTATTGTAAGTTGTCCCGTGATTAGGCCAGGGTTAAATCAGGGGGTTGCTGGGTGGTATGGCACAAAGGGCCAGAAGAGCTTGTTCTGCACTGTATCTCAAAAAAAAAACAAAAAGTAAAACAAATCCGGGCTGTCTCATTTAGTAACTTCAAAATCTCCAAGTTGCATTAAAGTTTCTAAAATGTTCCCACAACCAAGACTGAATGAATGAGGTAAATCAGTTTTCATTAACTGATACTAAGCAGGCAGCAGTACATCAGTCCTTCAGTGCATTGCATAGTAAAATTACATCCACTGAAGCAATTGAAAGAAGATTAGAGTTCTATTTGTTGAGTGCAGGACCATTTTAGCACAATCCCATTGTAAATAAGTACGTTTATTTGTAGTGCTTTGCACACCTGAACTTACATTTAATTAATCCAATGTCTCGGGGTGCTTTAAAATGAGAAAGATGCCATAAGTAAAGAGGACCTTGCTGTTATAGAGCAATTATTTGGTAATTAAATTAGGTTTCTCACTGCATTGCAATCAAATGGCTAAGATACAATGATGATCTGTTATCTGGTTGTTTGTAGATTTTGACGTTAGATAATTTGGTTCATTCATTAGTTTGGGCTGAGAGTTGATGGTGCAGAGTGCAGCCAGAGACAAAGTGTCAGGTGTACAATCTGGAACTGGAGTTGGTATCCGGGAAACCAGGGGCAGGAATGGGGATAGGCTTACAACCAGAGCTAAAGTCTGGAAAGTTTGCATGGTTTCCGTTCCCTCTAAACTCAACTGGTTCACTAGAAAATTTATCATGTTACTGTGAAATGTGAAATAAAAGTGTGTTTGGTTATTGATAGAGTAATATCCGGTTCTCTGGAAAACATGCTGGCCAAAGTTCTAAGGGTACTCAACTGGAGTTTCACTGTACTCGGAGTATGTTAACTTCTGCAAAGTTGCTTTTTAAAAAATAAAGACCATGTAAAAGATAAATGATTATGCTTCCTTCAGTGTTTAACTAACAGGACTTCCTATCTGTGGTATGGGTTTTGAGCAGTTTCTGATTCGCTAAGCGCAATAGTTTGCTTGCATCAACCACATGATAACTATCCTAACGCACTTCGGAGCAGTGACGTCAAAGATCAGCCCATTCTAATTTGCTTGGCTCCTTGCCCAGATAAAAGCACTTCAAAGTAACATCTTGTAAAAGAGTTTGAAGATGGTTCTGAAACGTAGGTCTGAAGGAATATATGGCTTCCTGTTTTTTGACTCTATGCCTCTACGTGATAAAATGGAACAGAAATGGTAACACAAACAATAAAAGACTGGCTTTTGTGTAGCACCTTTCACAACCTTAGAACTTCTCAAGGTGCTTGTCAGTATATTAAGCAAGTTCAAAGTTTAGCCATTGTTCTAAGAAAGGAAACACGGTACAGTAGCTAACTCATGCACAGCTATCATCAGCAAAATGATGAGGAGTACAATAATCTTGCCTGGAGAATAACTATCTGCCAGGCCCCATGGAATATTTTACAGCTGTCATAGTGTCATGACAATAACCTTTTTACTCCATGTTAACAAAAAAAAAACTGGCCTCTGACTTCAAGTGGCAAATGGTCCTGTTGATATTGGCGGTGTTGAAGTTGAGAGACTTAAGAACTTCAAGTTCATTGTCACCAATGTCATCCAACAACATTGATGTCATTGCAAAAAAAGCCCTCCAACGCCTCTGCTTCCTCAGGAGGCTGAAGAAATTTGGCATGTCCCCGTCAATTCTTACTCATTTTTATCGACGCACCATAGAAGCATGCTGTCTGGATGTATAACAGCTTTCTATAGCAACTGCTCTGCACACAAATGCAAGGAACTGCAGAGAGTTGTGGACACAGCTCAGGAGATCACAGGAGCCAGCCTCCCCTCTATGGACTCTGTCGACACTTCTCAGTCCCTCAGTATAGCAGCCAGAATGATCAAAGACTCCACCCGGCCTAACATTCTTTCTTCTCCCCTCTTCCATTGGACAGAAGATACAGAAGCCTGAAAACATGTACCACCAGTCTCAAGGACAACTTCCTTCCCATCATTATCAGACTCTTAAATGGACATCTTGTACGATAAGATGGACCCTTGGCCTCGCAATTTACCTGGTTTTGATCTTGCACTTTATCGTTTACCTATACTATGGTTTTTCAATAGCTTTTATACTTTATTCTGTATTATTATTGTCTTGCCTTGTTCTAGCTCAGTGGTTCTAGGCTTTTTTATGCCATGGACCCCTACCATTAACCAAGGAGCTCCATGCACTGTGAAATGATTTGGTCTGTAGAAACAGCACACAAGACAAGCTTTTCATTGTTCCTTGATACATCTGACAGGAATAAGCCAGTACCAATAGCAAGAAGGCAGGCAGACCACTAGTCAACATCTTACAATTTAACAGCACTACAGTAATGGGAGGCTCATTTCCCTGCAAACTTGTGGCAGAACTAAAAATGGAATCAGCCCTGCTGAAGGGTCTCAGCCTGAAACATCAACACTGTATTCCTCTCCATAAATGCTGCCTGATCTTGTGTGGATGTTAATAATTCAAGTTAATAACATGGTTAGAGCTTTGGCTGATGGGTAGGAGGCAGCGAATGGGAATAAAAGGATCTTTTTCTGGTTGGCTGCCAGTGAGTAATGGTGTTCCGCAGGGGTCGGTGTTGGGACCGCTTCTTTTTCCGCTGTATATCAATGATTCAGATGATGGAATTGATGGCTTTGTTGCCAAGTTTGCAGATGTTATGAAGATTGGTGGAGGGGCAGGTAGTGTTGAGGAAGTGGGTAGGCTGCAGAAGGACTTAAATAGATTAGGAGAAAGGGAAAGAAAGTGGCAAATGAAACACAGTGTTGGAAAATGCACGGTCATGCACTTTGGTAGTAGAAATAAATGTGCAGACTATTTTCTAATTGGGGAGAAAATCCAAAAATCTGATGCAAGGGGGCTGGGAGTCCTTGTGCAGAATATCCTAAAGGTTAACTTGCAGGTGGAATCAGTGGTGAGGAAGGCAAATGCGATGTTAGCATTCATTTCAAGAGGTCTAGAATATGAGAGCAGGGATGTGATGTTGAGGCTTTATAAGGCACTGGTGAGGCCTCACCTTGAGTATTGTGAACAGTTTTGGGCTTCTCAGCTAAGAAAAGATGTGCTGGCATTGGAGAGGGTCCAAAAGCGGGTTCACAAGGATGATTCCGGAAATGAAAGGGTTACCGTGTGAGGAACGTTTGATGGCTCTGCGCCTGTATTCATTGGAATTTAGAAGGATGAGGGGCAATCTCATTGAAACCTATTAAATATTGAAAGGTCTAGATAGAGTAGTTGTGGAAAGGATGTTTCCCATGGTGGGAGAGTTTAGGACAAGAGGGCACAGACTTAGGATAGAGGGGTGTCCATTTAAAACAGAGATTTGGAGAAATATCTTTAGCCATAGGGTAGTGAATTTGTGAAATTTGTTACCACAGGCAGGTGAGGAGGCCAGATTGTTAGGTGTATTTAAGGCCGAGATTGACTGGTTCTTGATTGGACATGGCATCAGAGGTTACCGGGGGGAGGCCAGGGACTGGGGTTGAGGAGGGGAGAAAAGGATCGGCCATGATTGAATGGCGGAGCAGATTTGATGAGCCAAATGGACCAATTCTGCTCCTATGTCTGATGGTCTTGTGGAATGTTATTTTGTAGTTACTGAGGGAATGTGCAAACACAGAGAGCACTGAAAGTCAGGATTGAACTCAATTCTCCGGTGTAGTAGGGCAGCAGGTCTACTGAAACACCCTCCCTCAGCAAATGTTGCAAAAAAAGTCACCTGGTATTTGCATTGCTCCAAAAAACAACACAGTAGAGTGAATCATAGCTGGATGTTCAGAAGTTTGCAATGAAGGAGGGGAGGGTGGGAGTTGCAGGACTGAAATGAATATGGTTCCTCTGTCACATTTTGTGTGCAATAGAATTTTTAAAAAACCCTTAATTTTATTAAATAAGTCAACAAAGAGTTAAGAGAAGTCTGACTCCAAAATGTCATCAGGAAATTCCCCGGAACAAGATTCAGCGTGACGTTTGTGTCAGACAAGGATGAATGATGACTCAGATTTTCATGATCATCAACAAGTTAGTTGAATGCTTAGTCATTGTATTCTATTGGCAAGCCGGGCAGTAAAATTCAACACAGCAAGTTCCCACAAGCAATCGTTTGGTAAATGAGTGGAAAGATTGTTTAGATGATGTTGGTAAAAGTATGTAATGATATACCAAAGAAAGGTTTGACACTTCATCCAAAGGTGCAGTGGGACTTTTGTGTTCACTTACAAGGACCATTAGATTCCCTGTTTGACATCTCAGCTAAAGAGAGACCTTCAACACAATGCACCAGCCATCAATGTAGGTTGTGCACCTAAGCCTTCAGAGGCAAAACCTGAAGCTTTGAACTCTTACCTCAGAGACAATAGTTCTACTGTGAAGCTACTACATATATCAATTCCACAGATAGATGACCCAGTAGCATTTTAGCAAAACACTACTAAAAAGCGTATTAACTAGCTCCTCCAAGAGGACCACAGCCTTGTTGTTTGGAGGTTTGCGTCTGCAATGACCCAGAGAGCTACGTTGGCTGGAGTCAAGGCTTTATGATTTGGCTCTTGGTCGGGTCACCCATGCCAAACAGGCCAAAGGGTAGAGGTCAGACTAAGATTGGTCCACTGATCCGCCAGGTTCAGGGCTTCAGCTCCAGGGCTAACAATCCTGATTGGTGAAGCAAAACTGTTACAGAAACAGCTATGAAGAATCCTTCTACATCTGTGGACGATGGTATTCTTGAGTCTCCACATGGGACTTGCATGACTGACACTAAACCAAGAGGAAGCTACTGACAGGCTGAAGGAAGCCGTGAACACTGCCGGAGGACCTTCATTGCTGCCTGAAGCACCAGCCATGTAAGAGGCAAAAGAAGAATATTAACAAAATGGTGGGAAGTTAAAGAGCTTTGAGAAACGGAGGGATTGGGTGTCCTAATGAATTATTTGTAAAAGGCTAGCAAATAATTAGAAAAGCCAAAGGAAATCATTGCTTATTGCTGAGTGAATTGTATACTAGAACTAGAATCAGAATCAGGTTTTTTATCACTGATATATGCCATGAAATTTGTTGTTTTGTGCAGCAGTACAATACAAATAATAATAATAAATATACAGTATAAAAATTAAATAAATAGTTCCAATCAGCACAGATGCACCAGAAACCCATTGCTCTTCCCATTTTATACCTAGGATTGAGATGCTAAGCACAACTCAAACATCTTATTTAAGTTCACTGACAACACCACTGTATTGGCAGCATCAAATGGAGTGATGAATCAGCATTTAGGAGGGAGATTGAAAATCTGGCTGAGTGGTGCCAGAACAACAACCCCTCACTCAATGTCAGCAAGACCAAGGAGCAGGTTGTTGACTTCAGAAGGAAGAAACTGGAGATCCATGAGCCAGTCCTCACTGGGGGGAATCAGAGGTGCAGAGGATCAGCAACTTTAATTCCTTGATGTTTTCATTTCAGAGAACTTGTCTTGGGTCCAACACATGAGTGCCATTATGAAGAAATCCTACAGCACTTCTACTTTCTTAGAAGTTTGCAAAGGTCCAACCTGTCATCTAAAACTTTGAGAGATTTCTATAGATGTGTGGTGGAGGTATGTAATGTAGGACTAGATGTTAATATCCTTTATTTGCACTTTTGAGACCACCAGGTTTGGGAACAGTTATTACCCCTCAACCATCAGGCTTTTGAACCAGAGGGTAACTTCACTCAACTTGACTTACCCCATTATTGAGAATTTCCCACAACCTATGGACTCACTTTCAAGCATCCTTCATCTCAGGTTGTCAATATTTATTGTTAATTTATTATTTGTTTTTTTGAGTGTGTTCGCACAGTTTAGTGTCTTCCACAAATTGGTTGTTTAAAGTTAAAAGTAAAATTTATTATCCGTTCTGCTGGGTGTGGACTTTCATTGACTCTGTATTACTGTGAATAAGTAAGATTCACAAGTAAGTGAATCTCAAGGTGGCCTATATGCACATAATTACCTTGAGCAAAAAGAGAGCAAAAATAGTGAAATGGTGTTCATGGGTTGTGCATTCAGAAATCTGATGGCAGAGGAGATGAAGCTGTTCCTAAAATGCTGAGTGTGTGGCTTCAAGTTCCTGTACCTCCTCTCTGATAGTAGTCATGAAAAGGGGCATGGTCTGGGTGGAAGGATCCTAAGTGATGATGGCCCTGTTTTGAGGCATTGCCTTTTAAAGATGTCCTCAATGGTGGGTAGGCTAGTATAGTAGACTAGGGAGGTTAATATAGCATTAGAGGACCTGACATAGTAAAGGTCCCCATATTTATCTATCTATCAGCTGTATTTATTTCTTTATTGATTGATTGATACAGTGCAGAATAGGTCCTCCCATCCCTTCGAGCAGCACAGCCCAGCAACTCACTGCTTTAACCCTAGTCTAATCACAGGACAGTTTTAAGTGACCAACTAACCTGCTGACTGGTATATCTTCGGACAGTGGGAAGGAATGTGCAAACATGCTTACAGAGCATGCCGGAATTGAACTCTGAACTCCATTGCCTCGAGCGGTAATGGTATGATGCTAACTGCTACGCTAATTTAAGGGAGGATTTTAGCGTGTTGAAAGCAGTTCAGAGAATATTTATTATGTTGACAAGTGGAACGGCAGGTTGTCATATGAGGAAAAGTTTGACAGTTTAAACTTGTTCTTGTGGATCTTGGTGGACATAAGAATATAAGAAATAGGACCAAGGGTAGGCCATCCAGCCTATCAAGCCTGCCCTGCCATTCAATAAGATCATGGCTGATCTGTCTGTAAACTCAGCTCCATCTACCTACCTTTTCCCCATAACCCTTAATTACCTTACTATGTAAAATTCTATCCAACTGTTTCTTAAATATATTTAGTGAGGAAGCCTCAACTGCTTCCCTGGGCAGAGAATTCCACAGATTCACCACTCCCTGGGAAAAACATTTTCTCCTCATCTCCGTCCTAAATCTTCTCCCATTGAATCTTGAGGCAATGTCCCCTAGTTCGAGCCTCACCTACCAATGGAAACAACTTTCCTACTTCTATCTTATCTATCCCTTTCAAAATTTTGTATGTTTCTATAAGATCCCCTCTCATTCTACTGAACTCCAGAGAGTATAGTCCCAGGCGACTCAATCTCTCCTCACAGGTTAACCCCTTCATCCCTGGAATCAACCTGGTGAACCTCCTCTGCACTGCCTCCAAAGTCAGTATATCCTTCCTCAAGTATGGAGACCAGAACTACACCAACCGCCAGGACTTAAGAACTTTTTAAAAGCTATTATTAATGCTTTTTGAGATAGTGATTTAGATGCATATCATATTTTTTACTGAGTTAAGTATTGTATGTAATTAGTTTTGATACAACAAGTGTATGGGACATTGGAAAAAAAAGTTGAATTTCCCCATGGGGATGAATAAAGTATCTATCTATCTATCTATCTATCTATCTATCTATCTATCTATCTATCTATCTATCTATCTATCTATCTATCTATCAGAACTGCACACAGTACTCCAGGTGCGGCCTCACCAGTACCCTGTTTATTTGCAGCATGACCTCCCTGCTCTTGAATTCAATCCCTCTAGCAATGAAGGCAATGCTTGCACTTGTGTGAGAACTTATTATTATATTTTTTAAAAGAGGTCATCTATTTAAGTCAAGAACTTTTTGTCTTTTTTCTCTCTCTCAGAGGGCTATAGGTCTTTATGACTTTCTTCCTCACAGGGCAGCAGACGTAGTCTGTGAGTGTTTTTAAGTCAACAGATAGATACTTGATAAGCAAGAGGGTAGACTCAAATGTGAATTTCAATCAGATAATAATCACAAATATAAAGGGCATAGTGTAGCAGTTAAAGCAGCTAAATGTAAGATCAGAATCTGATCCCGATAGCTCTCTGTAAGGAGTTCTTACATTCTTCTTGTCGATTTCCCCCGTGAGCTCCAGCTTCCTCCTACTTTCCAAAGATGTATGCTTAGGGTTATTGAACTGTGAGCATGATATGTTGCTGCCGCGGCGAGGCATGGTGACACTTAGTTCGCAATGTTCGCTGATTTAATTTGACACAAAATGGCGTATTTTACTGTATGTTTCAAAGGACATGTGACAAAGAAACCTAATATTTTCTTTTAAAAAGAACAGCCATGATTTTATTACTTGGCAGAGCAGGCTTGAGGGGATCAGGTGGCTTGCTCCGGTTCCTAATTTGTTAGTTATTTTAAAAATTCTGTCTAGCAAATAGGGTGCCATACAGTTGGAGTAGTTCTTGACTTTAAACGATGGTATGATGGTTTATAAGTAGCTCTTGGAGGAGGAAAAGGGAGAGGACATTCAACAGAGTAACACTGAGATAGTGGAAGGCACAGCCAAGAGGGCTGAGGAAAGATGCACCAGAGATCAGAACTGGAGGAGTGTGTGGATACAGTATCTAAAGGTGCCAGGACCAAGGGAAGTCACAGAGGTGGAGGAGCAGTTGCACAAGCTGGAAAGAATTTAGAATTTGAGATTGGATAATTTTTCCACATTCAATAGCTGTGAGAATCAGAATCAGATGAATCATCTACATGGAGCATTGCCACAAGAAAGCAGCCAAGGACCACCACCATTTAGACCATGCTCTCTTCTCATTGCTACCACCGGGAAGGAGATACAGGAACCTTAGGTCGCACACCACTAGGTTTAGGAACAGTTATTATCCTTCAGCCACCAGGCTCCTGAACCAGTGTGGATAACTTCATTCACCTCAACACTGAATTGATTCCCCAATCTATAGATTCACTTTCAAGGACTCGACAACTCATGTTCTCAGCATTATTTCTTTCTGAATTATTATTTGCTTTTTTTTCCACTTGCAGTCTGTCTTCTGTTGCACATTGGTTGTTGGTCAGTCTTTGTGTATGTATATATGGATAGATAGAGGGAAAATAAACTTATTTTGAACTTTGAGCCAAGTGAAGTTGAAGCATTGGATCAACTATGATCTTATTGAATAGCTTGAATGTCAGGTGACCAATGGATAAATTTTTGTCACCTCTCCTGCAGTCTTTACTGTATTGAAATAAGCCTTTTGATTTTGTGTTTTGCGTCTTGTGTTGCCGCTCGTTTTCGCTGTCATTTGCGAGATTTTTTTGCACAAGGGGAAGAGGGCATTTGATGTTTCGTATTTTTCTTTGAAAGGATTGCTTCCATAGCTCTTTGTTTCGTGACTGTCTGTGGGACGACACTTCAGGGTTGTATACTGCTTACATACTTTGATAATAAATGTACTTTGAATCTTTGAGTTTATATAACAAGATAAAACCTGGTGCCGGCACCAATGCTGAAAAATCTCACACGTCCAGAAGAACCAGAATAGATTGAAAGATTAAATGTAAATATATTTGTGGCAGTGAACGATAAGAGAGTATCACCTCCTTGAGCTGTGGTTCACTGTCAGAGGTGACATCTCTGAGCCAAAGTGTTTCTCCAAAACATGTCTACCTCACTAGGTGAGAAGCTCTATGCAGAGAGTTGTGACTCTTTGGAATTCTCACTTAAGAGCACAGAGTGGTACAGCACAGAAACAGGCCCTTCAGCCCATCATGTCTGGGACAAACACAATATTGGATTAATCTAAATCTCTTTTAACTGGTCACAGCCCATATCCCTCCATTCCTCTGCATGCTCAAAGTTCAAAGTAAATTTATTATCAAAGTATGCATATGTTACCATATACTTCCTTGAGATTAATTTCCTTGCAGGCATTCACAGTATACCTTAGAGAAATACAATAGAATCAACGTAAAACTACACACAAACACTGATAAACAACCAATGTGCAAAAGAAAATAAACTGTGCAAATAAAGAAAAACAAATAATAAATAAACAAACAAACAAATAATAGCGAAGCTAAGAGAGTCCGTAGGTTGTGGAATCCGTTCAGTGTTGGGGTGAGTAAAGTTATTTGTGTGTCTGCCTAACAGTTTCTTAAACACTACAATCATATCCGCCTCTGTCACCACCCCTGACAGCCTGTTCCAGGCATCCACTGCTCTCCATGTGAAAGAAACTGGCCTCAACATCTTTGCCCCCTCATCTTAAATGTATGTCCGTAGGATTTGACATTTCTACACTGGGGAAAGGATTCCGACTCTTTACTCTACTTAGACCTCTCATAGTTTTAGAATCTTCTATCAAGTCTCCCCTCAGCCTTCTGCACTCCAGAGAAAAGAACCCAAGTTTGTCCAACCTTTCTTTCTAAACTCTGTCATCTAGGCAGCTTCCTCATAAATCTCTTCTGTGTCCTCTCCAGAGCCTCCAAATCCTTCCTGTAATGAGTTGACCTGTACAGAATTTGTGGACGCAGAGATCTTAAATGCCTCTGTAAGGTTGACCCCTCATTCCCCTACGTTCCAAGGATGGCCAACCTCTCTCTATAACTCAGGCCTTCTAGTCCTGGCAACATTCTTGTAAACCTTTATTTGTACAACCTTAGAAGCCTAACTCTGTCGTCAGATTTTCTATTTATTGAGACACAGTGTGGTATTGGTTCCTTCGCAACCCCCCCCTCCCCTCCCACCACCCGAGTCTTGCCTCCCAGCATGCCCCAATCCAACCCCAGCCCAATCATGGGACAGTTTTAAATGACCAATTAACGAGCATGTCTTTGGACTATGGGAGGAAACTGTAGCACCCCGGCATTCAGAGGCATCACCATCACTGTGTCCCCTACTATCAACATCCTGGGGGTTACCATTGACAGGAAACTGAACTGGTCTGGCTATAAAAAACACCATGGCTACCACAGCACTAGGAATCCTGAGGCATGTAACTCACCTCCTGACTCCCCAAAGCCTGTCCACCATCTAAAAGGCTCAGGTCAGGAGTGTAATGGAATAGTTGTCACTCACCTGGATGAGTGCAACTCTGTCAACACTCGAGAAGCTTGACACCATCCAGTACAAGGCAGCCCACTTGATTGGTACCCCTTCCACAAGTGTCCAGTCTCTCCACCATCGATGAACAGTTGCAGCAGTGTGTACTATCTACAAGATGCACTGCAACAACACACCAAAGTTCCTAAGGCAGCACTTTCCAGACCCACGACCACTACTATCTAGAAGGATGAGAACAGCAGATACCTGGGTGCACCACTACTTGGAAATCCCCCTCCAAGTCACTCACCATCCTGACTTGGAAACATAGTTCCGTTCCTTCACTGTCACTGGGTCAGAATTGTGGAATTCCCACCCTAACTGCACTGTGGGTATACCTAATCCTCAGGGACTGCAGTGGTTCAGGAAGGCAGCTCTCAGGGATGGTCAATAAATGCTGCCTTAGCTGGCAACACCCGCATCCTGTAAATTAATAAATAAAAACCCATGCGGCCATGGGGAGAACGTGCAAGCTCCTTATAGACAGTGGTGGGAACTCTTGATGTCTTGCTAGTTGATAAAATACACGGCAGTGAAGGTTGGTGCTTTATGTTGTTGAGTTCCTTTTATTCGGTTATATTGTCCAAGGCCAAGGTAGATTCTGTTGAGGGTTATCTACAGCCTTCAGGGCCCTCAGGTATGGCATCAGTGTGGAGTGACTGTTGCCTGCATTGTGGGAGTGTCAGATGTCTGTAGCTCAGTGAGTCATCAGTCTGACTGCAGGATTTACTGCTACTGTAAAGGATGCAGCAAGTCTCATGCAGTACACAGAATGTGGTTTCTGGGCTTCCGGGTTATGACATCAGTCGAGTTCGTCACTATCAGACCATGCAGGTTACCACACCTGCAGCATGCAAGTCTACAGGAAGTTGCTTCTTTTCATCAAGAAATTCAATAGAACAGTGGTAGCAATTGATTGCTCAAGATTGCTTGATTGAAATCATTTACTGAAAAAGAAAAGTATGGTGTATTTATTCAGTGTCTTTCACAATCTCAGGCTTTCATCAGACAAATGCTTATTCACCTGAATTTGAATATCTCAATTTTAAATTCTGAGTAACTCCACAGCTTGTCTCTAACCTGTAACCTCCTCCAAACTTACAAAAAGCCTCTGTTCCTCAACTTGTCCTTCTCTGTAGTTCCAACTTCTCCACCTCCTGTCCCCGACACATCAAATCTCTCTGACTGAGCCTTTCACTGCCAAAGCCCAATCCTTGAAATTCCTTCCATCCAATCCCCTCTTTTCTGAAATTTCCCCTAATACACATTGTTACGAATGTGCCACAACTCTGAGGGGCCGAAGGGTACAAAGTCGCCCCCTCCTTTTTGAGAATCGCAAGATCGCTATTAATTCGGGTCTGGGACCCAGGAAATGAGAGAGAGACATGCAGAATCCACAAGGGTTTGGAATGTGTCCTGGCCTCAGCGAAAACGGAACCATTGATAACGGCTATTGTCTCTTGGAGACGGAATTGTGTATTGAGTACTGTACTATTCATTGAAGCCCCTCAGGGGACGACCAGAGTGGGCTGGTTGAGGGATTGCATCATCCCAACCTGACTGACATCTGAGACCCCGTGAGTAAGGATAAAAGAGAGTCTGGGGAACAACCCCTTTAGACGCACCAGGAGAAATGCTAGAGATCCCGTGACAGCGTTTAATAGCGACAGCCGGTGGGGGGCTCGTGTGCGTCCTTCCCTTGCCTGGGATTGGCGGGCTCGCCACGGAAGAACGGCTTAGCTAAAGGAGAGGCCACAAGTCAACGGCCACACTAACGAGACTCCGACGGATCAAAATCATAAAAGGAATCGGCAAGTTTTTCTCCAAATCTCTCTCTCTCTCCAACCATTGCCACACAGCGGTCCCCAAAGGCTGCAGCCTGCATGAACTGAGTGACTTTTATATTTCCATCGGACAATACATTATCCCCTAGACAACGATAGAGCTATTTCTTATTGATTATTATTATACCAGCACTTTTAGATTTAGTATTGACGACGTATATTATCTGTATGTTTGCATTGATATTATTTTTGTGTATTTTTACTAATACACAAAAACAGGAGATTTTACTGTTAAAAATAGTACCATCAGACTTCAACGGACCTCTCTATCTTTGCTGGTAAGTGACCCAGTTACGGGGTTCGTAACAACATCTTTGCCAATCCTAACATTTGTGGAGGAACATGCGTATCTTGGAGTTCATGTCTATAGATCCCTCAAAGTTCCAGTGCAGTTTGTTAGGGTGGTTAAGAAAGCATATGGTGTGTTGGCTTTCATTACTCATAGGATTGAGTTCAAGAGCCATGAAGCTCTATAAAACCCTGGTTAGACCACACTTGGAGAATAGTGTTCCATTCTGTCATCTCATTGCAGGAAGGATGTGGAAACTTCAGATCGGGTGCAGAGGAGATTTACCAAGGTAATGCCTGGATTAGAAAGCGTGTCTTATGAGGATGGGTTGAGTGAGTTGAGGCTTTTCTCTTTGGAGAGGAGAAGGATGAGAGGTGACTTGATAGAAGTGTGTAAGATGTTAAGAGGCATAGATTGAGAGGACAGCTAGAGACTTTTTCCCAGGGCAGAAAGGAGTATAAAGGGCATAAATCTGAGGTATTAAGAGGAAAGTATAGAGGGGATATCAGAGGCAGACTTCTTACACAGGTGCATGGAACACCACCTGCATGGGTGGTGGTAGAGGCAGTTACATTAGGGACAGTTAAAAATCTCTTAGATAGGCACATAGATGAGAAAAAGTGGAGGACTACATAAGAGGGAAGGGTTAGTTGGATCTGAGGGGTAGTTTAAAAGGGCCTAACATTGTGGGCCAAAATACCTTTACTGTACTGTAGTGTTTTGTGTTCCATTTTGTATTTGACAATAAATCTTATTATCAACACAGCCTTAACCATAGGATTCCTAAAGTGCTAAACAAGCAATAAAGTGTTTTTAGACAGTGCAGTAATGCAATGGGCAATTCTGCTCCTTCACCGTTCCAGTGAATTGGGTTCGATCCTGACTTCAGGTGCTGCCTCTGTGGAGTTTTCACGTTCTCCCTGTGCCCATATGGGGTCCCCCCTCTAAGATGAGCTAGTTGGTAGGTTAATTGGCTGCTGTAAATTGCTTCCTAGTGCAGGTGGGTTCACTGATGAATCATGTGAGTGGTAACTAAGGTGTGTGACAGAATATTTTACGGGAAAATAAGTGTAGAACAAGCGCAGACCTGCCAGGTAGAATGACTTAATTCTCTGTTACAAGGAAATACACACTCAGTACCAAAGAAGAGAAGATCTGCAGATGCTGGAAATCCAAGCAACACACAAAAAATGCTGGAGGAACTCAGCCACCCAGGCAGCATCTATGGAAAAGAGTATGGTCAATGTTTTGGGCCAAGGCCCTTTAGCTGGACTGGAGAACAAAAAGATGAGGAGTAGGGTTAAAACTGTCCCCCCCCCCCCCCACCTTTTAAATCTACTCCTCTTTTTTTTCTCCAGCCCTGCTGAAGGGTCTTGGCCCAAAACATCGACTGTTTACTCTTTTCCAACGGTGCTGTCAGGCCTGCTGAGTTCCTCCAGCATTTTGTGTGTGTTAATAAACTGCTGCTGTAGTTCATCTACTTCAAGGTTTGACGTATGTGTTTAGAGATGCTCTTCTGCACACCACTATTGTAATGCATGGTTATTTGAATTACTGTCACCTTCCTATAAGGTTGAACAAGTCTGACTATTTTCCTCTGACCACTCATATTAACGAAGGATTTTTGCCCAAAGAATTCCACTCATTGGATGTTTTTTTTTGTGCCATTCTCTGTAAACTCTAGACTGTTGAACATGAAAATCCCAAGAGATCAGCAGTTTCTGAGATACTCAGTAGACAGAGGTGTACAAGATGATAAGAAGCATAGATTGATTAGACAGCCAGGGCAGAAAGGGGTATAAGGGCATAAATTTGAGGTGTTGGGAGGAAAGTATAGGAGGGTTTAGTATTGGAGTTATTTGGCCTTTTGGTCTGGCACCAACAATCATTCCACGATGAAAGTAATTTAGATCACACTTCTTCCCCATTCTGGTGTTTGGTCTGAACAACAACTGAACCTCTTGACCATGTCTGCATGCTTTTATGCACTGAGTTGCTTCCACATGATTTGCTGATTAGAAATTTGCATGGAAGAGCAGATGTAGGGGTAAATCTAATAAAGTGGCCACTGAGTGTATATGGAATGTAGTCGCGTTTGTAGTGTTGGAACACAGCAGCTAAGTTCCATACAATAGACTTCCAAATTGCCAAATAATGACCACAGACCTGGGGAGAATCCATCTGAATCATCTTTTATGTGGATCTCTTATGTCCACTTCACCTAGAACATAGAGCACTACAGCACATTCAGGCCCTTTGGCCCACAATATTGTGCCAACATTATAGCCTACTCTGAGATCAATCAAACCCTTTCCTCCTACGTTGTCCTCCATTTCCCTATCATCCAAATGCCTATCCATATACCTGCCCGTATCACCCCCCTGGCAGGGCATTCCATGTACCCACCAATCTCTATGTAAAAATGTACCTCTGATATCCCTTGTGCTTTCCTCCATCCATTATACTACACTTGATCTTAGCCAAAAAGCCGAGAAGCGATCTCCATCCACTATAAAATTATGTTCCTCACCCCCCCACTCATCATTTTAGCCATTTATCCTCCTTTGTTTCAAAGAGAAAAGTCCTAGCTTGCACATTCTACCCTCATAAGACATGCTCTCTGATCCAGGTACATCTCCTTCGCATCTTCTCTAAAGAGCATAGAATATTGAACAGTACAGCACAGGAACAGGCCCTTAGGCCCATGATGTCTGTACCAACCATGACACCAGTTTTAAATAATCCCATCTGCATTCATATGGTTCATGTCCTTCAGTCCCCTGCCTGTTCATGTGCCCATCTAAATGCCTCTTAAACATTGTTATTGTATCTGCTCCAATTGCTTCACCAGCAGCATGTTCCAGGCATCACCCACTTTATAATACAAATATTGCAGATATTTAGTGTTCATGGGTTTGCAAACTCTTTAGAAATCTGATGATGAACGGAAAGAAGCTGTTCCAAAATCATTGAGTGTGATCTTCAGGCTCCTGTACCAACTCCCTGATTATGGTACAGGAAGAGGGCAGGTCCCAAATGTGAATGCCACATTTTTGAGGCACTACCCCTTGAAGATCTCCTTGATGGTGGAGAGTATTTGCGATGGAGCTGGCTGAGTCTGCGACCTTCTCTAGTCTCTTGTAATCCTGTGCAATGGAGCCTCCAAGCCATAAGGTGATGCAACCAGTCTCTACTGTACATCTGCAGAAATTTCCTAAAACCTTTGGTGACATAACAAATCTCTTCAAACTCCTAATGAAATATAGCTGCTGACATGCCTTTTTTGTAATTGCATCAATATGTGGGGCTCAGGATAGATCTTCAGAGATGTTGACACCCAGGAACTTGAAGCTGCTCACCCTTTCCACTGCTGAGGACTGGTGTGTGTTCTTTCAACTTCCCCTTCATGAGGTCCACCTCATTTTCTTGGCTTTATTGAAGCCACATCACTCAACCAGTCAATCTATTTCACTCCTGCACACCACCTCATCACCACCTGAGACCTTACCAACAATGATGATGTCATCTGCAAGTTTATAGATGGCATCTGAACTATGCTTTGCCATGCAGTCATGAGTGTAGTGAGAGCAGAGCAGTAGTCAAAGTACTTATCTTCGAGGTGCAGCTGTATTGATTGTCAGCGAGGAGGAGATTTTATTTTTGATCTGCATTGACTGTGATCTCTTGTTAAGGAAGTCAATGATCCAGTTGTAAAGAGGCCCATGTTTTGAAGCTCTGACATTTGAATTTGATATTTCCACCCTGGGAGTCAGACTGACAGTCTACCCTACCTATGCTAGACAGGACCTGAGTTAAATGAATCATGTAGAAGACCACATCTCTGAATTCAGAACTGAAGAGATATTATCCCAGAATCAGGGTTAGAAATGTGAGTGTTACTACTACCAAAGTGGGTGGTGGACGCCAATTACCTTTGTACAAACGATGGGAAGTGATCTCTAGTAATATTTCAGCTTCCTTGATGGGTCTACAAGAAATTTCCCTAATACATTCTCTTACTTTTAGCTACCGTTTGTTATGTTTCCTTGTGGATTATTCTAGACTCTCAGAAACCATCTAGATTTTTCATTTTTCTTCTCCCAAGTTCACATGATTTTGGAAAACACAACAAGCCTCTATTTTAAGATTAACCAAGGCAATCTATTCTAGGAGTCCACAATTCTCAAGAGGAAGGAATCAGCTCTTGAAATCTAACCTTAATCTCGTGTTGCACAACTTAAAATTGTTTTCCTTGGATTTCTGTAAATCACTTAGTTTGAACCAACTGCCTCGGGGAAAATGACACTATTCTCCTCATTATTTTGTTCAGCTGCTGATTGGAAGGATTATCCTGGTGTGACAACACAGTAAACCTTGGTTAACGTTAACTCTTGCGAGAAGCTGAGACATTGAATGTGAGTGATTTCTTGTCTCCGTTGCAACATTATGTCTATCAATGGTCATTGCCCTCGTTTGACTGAGAGTAACAATCGGGTGGGTGAGATGCAACAAGTTATTAGCATTTGTAGCACAGGGCAGAAAGAAATTAAATGTACTTCCATTGAACCTTCCCCAAAGTCCCAAACAAGTTCATGGCCAGTGAGGTAAATCACAAGAAACCAGTTCAGGCATGATAAACTCTCATGAGCAACAGTTGCATAGCAACCAGATAATCTGTTTATTGATATTAACTGAGAAATACTCTACTGGTAAGAAAATGGGAGAACTCTCTGATCTTTTTAAGATGCTGGCCATTGGTTAGGGTCATAACATAAAATAATCCACAGCTGTAGACGTTACTTTGCCCACCATGTCTGTGCTGGTTAGGAGAGGAACCATCCAGACTTATCCTGTCTTCCAGCATCTGCTCCATTGTCATGTAGGTCCCAGTTCTTCAAGTACATATCTAAGTGTGGTTTAAGTGTGGCAAGAATTTCTGCATCTATCATCCTTTCAGAGAGCAACTTCAAAGTAAATTTATTTTCAAAGTACCTATATGTTCACCACTTTGAGATTCATTTTCTTGCAGAATTTATGGAAAAATTAAGAAATACAATGGGAGTTATGGAAAACTATACTTAACAAACACTGACAAACATCCAATGTGCAAAAGAGGACAAATCATTCAAATAATAATTTTTTTAAAAACAGGTAAATAAATAATACTGACTTGTAGAGTCACTGAAAGTGAGTCCATAAGACCATAAGATATAGGGAACAGAAGTAGGCCATTCAGCCCATCAAGTCTGCTCCGCCATTCAATCATGGGCTGGTCCAATTCTTCCAGTCATCCCCACTTCTCTACCTTCTCCCTATACCCTTTGATACCCTGGCTAATCAAGAACCTATCTATCTCTGCCTTAAATGCACCCAATGACTTGGTCTCCACAGCCTCTTGTGGCAACAAATTCCACAGATTTACCACCCTCTGACTAAAGTAATTTCTCCAAATCTGTTCTAAATGGACTTCATTCTGAAAATCCATAGTCCCTAGATTGAGGTGAGTGAAGTTATACACACTGGTTCAGGAGCCTGATGGCTGCAGGGTAATAACTGTTCCTGAACCTGGAGGTGTAGCACCTAAGGCTCCGGTACCTCCTGTCCGATGACCCTTGGTTAACTTCATTCACCACTACTCCAAACTGATTTCATGATCTACAGACTCATTTTCAAGGACTCTTTACTACTTGTGTTCTCAGTTTTATCTGCACAGTTTGCTTTCTTTTGCACAACTCTATGGTATTTCTTTTTTCCCTGTAAGTGCCTACAAGAAAATGAATCTCAAGTAGTATATGGTAACATATAGGTACTTTGATAATAAATTTACTTTGAACTTTGAACTTCTGTGCATTGTAGCTTGACTGATATTTTTTACAGTTCCAGTATATCCTGTGCTAGTTTAATGAAGGAGAACGTCCCTCAGGTCTTTGTAACTGCTACTTTTATAATGTTGGCCTACATTCCAAGATCTTGTTTCTTCACACATCAATCTCTTCCTATTGTATATTTCTTTTCCCAGTTGCATTTCCCCAAATGTGATAACTTCTCTGGATTTAATTCTGTTTTCCACATTTCTGTCCAACTAGCCAACTATATCTGTTTTTACTGTCTACCATATGACCTTTATATCATCTGAAAACCACCTACTTCATCTCCACTACATTTAAGTCTAAATCATTAACATATATTATGAAAGGCATGGGTCAACTACTGATCCTTGTGGAACATCACTGGTAACAACCTCCAGTCACAAAAATACTCATCAATTATTATCCTTTACTTCTTGTTCTTGAGACTACTTTGGATCTCACATGCTGCTCACATGAAGACATCTTGCCTCGTTCCTGTACCGAAGACGCCACGCCCCAGTGACTCCAATGACTACAGACCGGTGGCATTGACCTCACACATCATGAAGACCCTGGAGAGACTTGTTCTAGAGCAGCTCCGGCCTATGGTTAGGCCACACTTAGACTCCCTCCAGTTCACCTATCAGCCCCGACTAGGAGTTGAGGATGCCACCGTCTACCTGCTGAACCGTGTCTACGCCCACCTGGACAAGCCGGAGAGCACTGTGAGGGTCATGTTTTTTGACTTCTCCAGTGCGTTCAACACCATCCGCCCTGCTCTGCTGGGTGAGAAGCTGACAGTGATGCAGGTGGATGCTTCCTTGGTGTCATGGATTATTGATTACCTGACTGGCAGACCATAGTACGTGCGCTTGCAACACTGTGTGTCAGACAGAATGGTCAGCAGCACTGGGGCTCCACAGGGGACTGTCCTGTCTCCATTTCTCTTCACCATCTACACCTCGGACTTCAACTACAACACAGAGTCTTGCCATCTTCAGAAGTTTTCTGATGACTCTGCCATAGTTGGATGCATCAGCAAGGGAGATGAGGCTGAGTACAGGGTGATGGTGGGAAACTTTGTCACATGGTGCGAGCAGAATCATCTGCAGCCTAATGTGGAAAAGACTAAGGAGCTGGTGGTGGCCCTGAGGAGGGCCAAGGCACCGGTGACCCCCGTTTCCATCCAAGGGGTCAGTGTGGACATGGTGGAGGATTACAAATACCTGGGGATACGAATGGACAATAAACTGGACTGGTCAAAGAACACTGAGGCTGTCTACAAGAAGGGTCAGAGCTGTCTCTATTTCCTGAGGAGACTGAGGTCCTTTAACATCTGCTGGATGATGCTGAGGATGTTCTACAAGTCTGTGGTGGCCAGTGCTATCATGTTTGCTGTTGTGTGCTGGGGCAGCAGGCTGAGGGTAGCAGACACCAACAGAATCAACAAACTTATTCGTAAGGCCAGTGATGTTGTGGGAGTGGAACTGGACTCTCTGACGGTGGTGTCTGAAAAGAGGACACTGTCTAAGTTGCATGCCATCTTGGACAATGACTCCCATCCATTCCATAATGTACTGGTTAGGCACAGGAGTACATTCAGCCAGAGACTCATTCCACCGAGATGTAACACTGAGCGTCATAGGAAGTCATTCCTACCTGTGGCTATCAAACTTTACAACTCCTCCCTCGGGGTGTCAGACACCCTGTGCCAATAGGCTGGTCATGGACTTATTTCCACTTGGCATGACTAATTTATTATTTAATTATTTATGGTTTTATTTGGCTATATTGCTTCACTATTCTTGGTTGGTGCAGCTGTCCCAATTTCCCTCAGGATCAATAAAGTATGTCTGTCTGTCTGTTTGATTCCTTGAAATTCTACTTTCATGGCCAAGCTGACATGTGTGATTCTGTGAAAGGTCTTGCTAAAATCCATGTATACTATATCCAACACATTACCCTGATTGACCCTCCTTGCTACCACCTTAAAGAAAATCTGTTGTTGCTGAGTAGCCAATGGAAGCTCAGCATATCCAGTGTTTTAGCATTCCATCATTGCAGCAATGGAAGGCCGGACTTAAATCTGGACTGCTTTTGGTGGGACACAAGAGACTGCAGATGCTGGAAATCTGAAGCAACACACAAAAAGCCATAAGACCACAAGACCATAAGACATAGGAGCAGAATTAGGCCATTCAGCCCATCTAGTCTGCTCCACCATTCCACCATGGCTGATCTCAGATCCCACACAACCCCATACACCTGTCTTCTAGCCATATCCTTTGATGCCCTGACCAATCAGGAAACGATCAACTTCCGCCTTAAGTATATGCATGGACTTGGCCTCCACTGCAGTCTGTGGCAGAACATTCCACAGATTTACTACTCTCTGGCTAAAAGAAATCCTCCTTTCCTCTGTTCTAAAAGGTCGCCCCTTAATTTTGAGGCTGCGCCCTCTAGTTCTGGATACCCCCACCATAGGAAACATCCTCTCCACATCCAGCCTATCTAGTCCTTTCAACATCCGGTAGGTTTCAATGAAGGAACCCCCCTGCATTCTTCCAAATTCCAGCCAGTGGGAGTCGGTGAATCAGGCAGAATCTATGGAGGGAAATGGGAGTCAAAATTTTGGATCAAGATCCTTCATCAGGACTGGAAAGGAAAAAGTGCGAAAGCTAGTATAGGCCTAGATAGAGTGGACATGCAGAGAATATTTTCAATAGTGGGAGAGCTTAGGACAAGAGGGCGCAGCCTCAGAATACAAGGACACGATTTTAGAAACGAGATGAGGAGGAACTTCTTGAGCCCAAGGGATGTGAACCTGTGCAATTCATTGTTAAAGATGTGTGTAGAGGCCAATATTGGTGTATTTAAAAGCAGTGTGATAGTAAAGATACCAAAAGTTATGGGAGGAAGGCAGGAGAATGGGGTTGAGAGGGGAAAATAAATCAGTCATAATCATATGGAACGCTGGCCTTTATAAATCAGAGCATTGAGTACAGAAGTTGGGATGTAATGTTAAAATTGTACAAGGCATTGGTAAGGCCAAATTTGGAATATTGTGTACAGTTCTGGTCACCGAATTATAGGAAAGATATCAATAAATTAGAGAGAGTGCAGAGACGATTTACTAGGATGTTACCAGGGTTTCAGCACTTAAGTTACAGAGAAAGGTTGAACAAGTTAGGTCTCTATTCATTGGAGCGTAGAAGGTTGAGGGGGGATTTGATCGAGGTATTTAAAATGTTGAGAGGGATAGATAGAGTTGACGTGAATAGGCTGTTTCCATTGAGAGTAGGGGAGATTCAAACGAGAGGACATGATTTGAGAGTTAGGGGGCAAAAGTTTAAGGGAAACACGAGGGGGTATTTCTTTACTCAGAGAGTGATAGCTGTGTGGAATGAGCTTCCTGTAGAAGTAGTAGAGGCCAGATCAGTTGTGTCATTTAAGGTAAAATTGGATAGGTATATGGATAGGAAAGGAGTGGAGGGTTATGGGCTGAGTGCGGGTAGGTGGGACTAGGTGAGATTAAGAGTTCGGCACGGACTAGGAGGGCCGGAATGGCCTGTTTCCGTGCTGTGATTGTTATATGGTTATATGGTTATATGGCAGAGCAGACTCGATGGGCTAAATGGCCTAATACTGCTCCTATGACTTATGGTCTTATGGTGTAAAATGGTGGAGGGAAGACGAGTGATGTGATGATTGGGGGATGGTAGTTGGAAGTGACAAAGAGCTGAAGAAAATGGAATCTTATTGAAGTAGACGATAGCCGTTGGAAGAAAGGGAAGGAGATAAGGAGGAAAATTGGTATTACATTTTGGTGGGACACCTATAACATGTACACCCATAATAATCACAGGTGGTGGGAAGTTTACTCTGAAGGCCTGATCCTGGGGACTCGGGTAGATTTCATGCTTCTCTCCATAGGTACATTGAGCCCTTACTCTTGCCAAGGGCTGCACCAGCCCCACAAGCTGGAAGCTGATACACTCAGCCTAACAGGCAAGGAGGCATGAACAGATCCCCACAGGGCTCACAGCAACCACAAACACATGCAAACAGGCAGTAATTCAATATCAATGAGCCTCCTGAACTTGGCAAGCCAGCTGGAGGGTGTCAAAGGGCAGGGAAAGTGCTGATTCTGCACTTTAACTTGGATCCAGCTGATTGAGAGAGGAACTGAACCCTCCCCCTCTCCCTCTGTTGTTCTGAGAAGCAGATGGAACCAGTTAGGAACTTGTTAACCATTTGAGTGCTGGTGTTACTGCTTTCTCCTTCTCTGAGGATCGTCGCCTTGTTGTGGTGGAGAGGCTTGTGAGGTCCTGAGATCCTGACAGCAATGCTGTCTGGAGTTTAGCCATCTGGTGCTTAGCTCCTGGCGGGGTCACCCACGGCAGTAAAGACAAACAGCGATCCAACCAAGACCTCCATGGTGGAGCTGGTGGACGATGATGACGCATCACAATGAAGGTGAAGGACGGCTGCGGAAGTGAAGGATCCCCAGTTGCCTTGCACTTTATGTCACTGGACCCTGACCCCAATCTGTCAGGGACAGTGCGGTGGGTGCCCACGCATCAGCCTCCCTACGTTAAACCAAGTCATGCACAGCAATTCTCAAATTAAGGGAGACCACCCTGACATCCTGAATTAAGTCATGTGGCGATCAGCAAATGGCGAAGGGAATAAGATTCAGAATATGTGTATCCCAAAGTCCTGAAGACTCAAGCCATTGTGCTACTGCTGTGGCTGCTTTTTAATGTCAGAAACATGCCTCGGCATTGAATTGTCAGAAAATATGTTCTAGTCTTTGTGCTTACATTTTTGTCAAATTAAAAGCAGGGCTAAACCTTCTTAAGCTGGCCCCTGCCCTCTTCCATTCAAATCCTGGTGAAAGACCTCGGCTCAAAATGCCGACTGTCTACCTCCCTCCTGATGCTGCCTGACTTGCTGAGCTTTTCGTATGTGCATTGCTCAAGATCTGCAGAATCTCTTGTGTCAAGGTTTAAGCCTCATTCAAATGGATTTCCTGTCCTCCCACAGACACTTATCGACCCGTTGAGTTTCTTCAGCAGAATGTTTGTTGCTCCAGATTCCAGCATCTGCAGTCCCTCGTGTCTCCTGATTGACAGCATAACCTCGTTCGAGTTCTGGGGATTGCTGCACATGGCATATGCATCTGTTGGATGAAGTGATAAAATACAGACCTCCTCGCTATTAATTGTGACATTGAATATAAAAGTGGGGAGATCGAATTGCAATCTAATAGTTACACAGCTAAACAATCCTAAGCAAATCTGGTCACCACATTGCATATCGGACTCAGAATCAGATTTATTATCACAGATGTATCTTGTAGCAGCAGTACAGTGCAAGACAAAAATATCTCTGTAGATTGTGATGTAAAAAGTAGTGCAAATGAGGAACAGCAAGGATGTGCTCATGGCTTCATGGACTGTTGATAAATCAGTTGGCAGTGGGGAAGAAGCTGTTCCTAAAACACTGATAGTGGGTCTTGAAACTCCTGTACTGCCTCCCTGATGGTAATAATGAGAGAAGGCATGCCCCGGGAGATGAATATACTACTCCAGCTCAGAACACAAGAAAATAGGAGCTGGAATAGGCATCTCATACCTGCTCTGCAATTCATTATGATCATTAACCAGGCATGCAAGGTCGTTAGTGGTAGGTTAGAAGAAAAGGATATAAGTACCAGCAAAGGATGACCAAGAATATTGAGGGAGAAGATAGACTCACAGAGTCATACAAAGAAACAGTCCCTTTAGTCCACTGAGTCTGCATCTACCACCAAGTACCTGCTAGCACTAACCCTATTATATATCTTATAAAACCTCAGCATTACATCCTTCCTTTTGTATTCTCGTCCAATTGAAATGCATGTTAACATTGCATTGGCCTTCTTCACCACTGACTCAGCCTGCAAGTTAACCTTTAGGGAATCCTGCACAAGGACTCCCAAGTTCACTTGTATCTCTGATTTGTGAATTTTCTCCCCAACTGAGAAAATAATGCACAGTTTTACTCCTTGTACCAAAATGCATGACCATACACTTCCCTACACTATATTCCATCTGCCACTTCTTTGGCTATCCGCCTATCTTTCTATCATCCCCAAATATGGCCACAAAACCATCAATTTCATCATCCAATTCATTGACATATAACATTAAAAGAAGTGGTCCCAACACAGCCTTCTGCAGAATGCCATTAGTTACATGCAGCCAACCAGAAAACCATTTATTTCCTTCTTTCTGCTGCCAATCAGTCATTTCTCTATCCATGCTAGTATCTTTCCTGTAATACCATGAATTCTTATCTCATTAAGCAGCCTCATGCACGGCACCTTATCTAAGGCCTTCTGAAAATCCAAGTACACAACGTCAGCTGATTCTCTTTTGTCTATCCTGCTTGTTATTTCATCAAGGAATTGCAGCAGATTTGTCAGGCAAGATTTCCTCGTGAGAAAACTACTGACTTTGGTCTATTTTATCATGTGCCTCTAAGCACCCTGAGACCTCATCCTTAACGATCGATTACAACATCTTCCCAACCACTGAGGTCAGGCTAACTAGCTTATAATTTCCCTTCTTCTGCCTCCCTCCCTTCTTAAAGAGTGGAGTGATATTTGCAATTTTCCAGTCCTCTGGCACCATGCCAGAATCTTCTCATTCTTGAAAGATCATTACCAATGTCTCCGTAATCTCTTCAGCTACCTCTTTCAGAACAGTGGGGTGTACTCCATCTGGTCCAGGTGACTTATCTACCTTCAGACCTTTCAGCTTCCCAAGCACCCTCTCCCTAGTAATAGTAATTGCACTCACTTCTGCTCCTGACACTCTCGAACTTCCAGCATATTGCTCATGTCTTCCACAGTGAAAATGGATGCAAAATATTTATTTAGTTCATCTGCTATTTCATTGTCCTCCATTATTACCTCTCCAGCATCATTTTCCAGTAGTCCAATATCTACTCTTGCCTCTCTTTTATTATTTATTATTCTGAAATAACTTCTTGTATCCTCTTTGATATTATTGTTGCCTTCTGTTGGTTTTTAGTTTCCCAATCCTCTAACTTCCCATTAATTTTTGCTGTATAAAAGCTCTCCCTTTGGATTTATTTTGTTTTTGATTTCCCTTATCAGCTGAGGTTACAACATCCTGTCTTTAGAATATCTCTTCTTTGGTGTGTATCTATCCTGCACCTTCCGAATTGCTCCCAGAAACTCCAGCCATTGCTGACCTGCCATCGCCCCTGCTAGAGTGTCCTTCCAATCAACGTTAGCCAACTCTTCTCATGCCTTTGTAATTCCACAGTAACACTGATATTTCTGACTTTTGCTTCTCCCTCTCAAACTGTAGGGTGAAGTTTATCATATTACGATCACCTATCCTAAGGGTTCTTCTACGTTAAGCTCCCTAATCAAATCCAGTTCATTACGCAACACCCAATCCAGAATAGTTTTTCCCCTAGTGGGTTCAACCCCAAAGCTGATCTGAAAAACCATCTTGTAAGCATTCTACAAATTCTCTCTTAGGATTCAGCACCAGAATGATTTTCCCAATATACCTGCATATCACACAAACCAATCTTCCATCCTTGGACTCACTTTACACTGCACGCTGTCGGAGCAGTGCTGCCAGGATAATCAAGGACACGACCTACCCAGCCAACACACTTTTTGTCCCTCTTCCCTCCGGGAGCAGGTTCAGGAGCTTGAAGATTCGTACGGCCAGATTTGGGAACAGCTTCTTTCCAACTGTGATAAGACTGCTGAACGGATCCTGACCTGGATCTGGGCCGTACCTTCCAAATATCCAGACCTGACTTGCACTACTTTACTTTCCCTTTTCTGTTTTCTAATTATGATTTATAATTTAAATTTTTATTATATTTACTTCGCTTTGTACTCCAGGGAGCACGAAGCGCAGAATCAAATATCGGTGTGATGATTGTACGCTCTAGTATCAATTGTTTGGTGAAAATAAAATAAAGTATTGAAGTCACTCATGACTCTCAAGCCATTGGCCTTATTTTATGCTTTTTAGAATTGAAAATACACTTGGATTGAGATGTTAACTGTCCTGTGCTATCACCGGTGGGATCATCAGTTGATCTGCCACCTGTCTTCAGGAGTTTCAGCCCGCTTATGATCAAGACTCCCTCGAGGTGGTGGGCCAGCAGTGCTAAAGTACCACCTCCCACTGGTGAGCTTAACAACTTGGCATCGGCCTCTATCAGAGTTGTTGGTCGTTTCCATCCAACAGACAGTCTACTCTTCAGGTGTCTATGCAACTACTGAAGGGTTTGCAAAAGATGGATACACTGTCAGACTAACTGCCCCTCTGGACGTACTTGATCCACACCCGTGATGATCCTGTTTCTGCTGCCTCAGCTACAGCCCTGCTGGTTGACTTGATCTCTCTTCTAGTGAAGCCAAGGTCATGCAGCCATTTCTGGAAAGTGAACACAATAAAGCCATGGCAACCTGCTTTGAATGGATAGCATGAGACCTTCCACCCTCTGTCTCTGCACTCTGATCTTAATTCTGCATACTTGGTTAACTTGCGCTCATGGGCTTCATCAACATTATCTTCCCAGGGGACTGTGAGTTCACCAATAACCACTTCCCTACTGGTGTCAGACCATACGATTATACCTGGATGCAATGTGGTGAAAGCTATTTGCTCTGGTGTGGTAAACCATGTATACCTGTCTAGACATGCCCCTCTGCTGACTGCTCCTGTGGCTCCTCCCACAGACCACTGTATAAAGGTGATTGGGGCACTGCTCCTCCCACAGTCTTCAACATGGTTGTGACTGTTTTCGCTGTTAATAAAAGCCTATCATTTTGTACTCCCAGTCTCCTAGAGTTATTGATAGTGCATCATCTGGGCAACTGCCTTTTTGATCCAGGTCGACCTTGACACACCAATCATTGGCTGAAGAAAATATGCATGATCATGGGCTTGCGCTGTACACCCTTGACTTGGAGCCTTCTTTCACAAATGATATGCGATTTTCTGTGCAGCATGGAGCATGAGATAAGTTGTGCTGCAGTACTCTCTGCCCAACTGCTTCTGTTACAACTTTGAGAAAATTGTTCTCATATTTCCTGTCGAGATTTTTATCCCACATCCTGGCTACTTTCTGGAGACTATATAGAACTCCCATCAGGGTCTTGCAGTTTTTCAACTTTACCCACAAGGATTCTACATTTTGTGATCACCTCTTCCTAAGAATTTCATTTCATTTGTTACCAACAGACCCACTCCACCCATCTGCCTACTTTCTTGTCCTTTCGATACAACGTGTATCCTTGGATGTTAAGCTCCCAACTAGTGGAGTGGTGTCGCAGTAACCACCTTGTACACAACATCAGTAAGACAAAAGAGCTGATTGTGGACTTCAGGAAGGGTAAGACATGGAAACATAGGAACATAGAAAACCTACAGCACAATACAGACTCTTTGGCCCACAAAGCTGTGCTGAACATGTCCTTACCTTAGAAATTACCTAGAGTTACCCATAGCTCTTTATTTTTCTGAGGTCCATGTACCTGTCCAGGAGTCTCTTAAAAGACCCTATCGTATCTGCCTCCACCACCATTGCTGGCAGCCCATTCCACGCACTCACCACTCTTTGCGTAAAAAAACTTACTCCTGACATCTACTCTGTACCTATTTCCAAGCACCTTAAAGCTGTGCCCTCTTGTGCTAGCCATTTCAGCCCTGGGAAAAAGCCTCTGACTATCCACACGATCAATGTCTCTCATCTCTATCAGGTCACTTCTCATCCTCCTTTGCTCCAAGGAAAAAATGCCGAGTTCACTCAACCTATTCTCATAAGGCATGCTCCCCAATCCAGGCAACATCCTTGTAAATCTCCTCTGCACCCTTTCTATGGCTTCCACATTCTTCCTATAGTGAGGTGACCAGAATTGAGCACAGTACTCCAAGTGGGGTCTGACCAGGGTCCTATATAGCTGCAACATTACCCCTTGGCTCCTACCTAAACTCAATCCCACGATTGATGAAGGCCAATGCACCGTATGCCTTCTTAACCACAGAGTCAACCTGCACAGCAGCTTGGAGTGTCCTATGGACTCAGACCCCAAGATCCCTCTGATCCTCCACACTGCCAAGTGTCTTACCATTAATACTATATTCTGTCATCATATTTGACCTACCAAAATGAACCACTTCACACTTATGTGGGTTGAACTCCATCTGTCATTTCTCAGCCAAGTTTTGCATCTTATTAATGTCCCACTGTAACCTCTGACAGCCCTCCACACTCTCCACAACACCCCAACCTTTGTGTCATCAGCAAATTTACTAACCCATTTATTTCATTTTTTCCTTCTTTGAAGAAGTAGAAGGATGGGTTAGTAAGACGAAGGAGCACATACCAATCCTCATGGAGGGATCAGAAGTGGAGAGAGTGAGCAGTTTCAAGTTCCTGGGTGTCAAGATCTCTGAGGATCTAACCTGGTCCCAACATATCAATGCAGCTATAAAGAAGGCAAGACAGCGACTATACTTCATTAGGAGTTTGAAGAGATTTGGTATGAGAAAACCACACTCAAATACTTCTATACATGTACCGTGGAGAGCATTCTGACAGGATGCATCACTGTCTGGTATGGGGGAGCTGCTGCACAGGACCGAAAGAAGTTGCAGAGGGTCGTAAATTTAGTCATCTCCATATTGGGTACTAGCCTACAAAGTACCCAGGACATCTTTAGGAAGCGGTGTCTTGGAAAGGCAGCGTCCATTATTAAGGACCTCCAGCACCCAGGGCATGCCCTTTTCTCACTGTTACCATCAGGTAGGAGGTACAGAAGCCTGACAGCACACACTCAGTGATTCAGGAACAGCTTCTTCCCCTCTGCCATCTGATTCCTAAATGGGGATCGAACCTGTGAACACTACCTCACTTTTTAATATATATTATTTCTGTTTTTGCACAATTTTTTATCATTCAGCATACATATACTGTCATTTTTTTTTCTCCTATATCATGTATTGCATTGAACTGCTGCTGCTAAGTTAACAAATTTCACGACACATGCCGGTGATAATAAACCTGATTCTGATTCTTCTTTCAGTCACAGCTCAGTGATGCCCACAATGACATACCTGCCAATTCCTAACTGTACTACAAGATCATCTACTGTAGTGTAGTGGTTAGCACAACACTTTACAGTACAGGTGACCAGGGTTCAATTCCTGCTGCTGCCTATAGGGAGTTTGTACATTCTCCCCATGACCACGTGGGTTTCCTCTGGGTGCTAATTAGTCATTGTAAATTTGTCCCATGATTAGGTTAGAGGGCAGCATGGCTTCACAGAGCTGGAAGGGCCTACTCCATATTGTATCCTAATAAATAAATAAATATAAATTATTATGTATACTGTGTGCATTCAAATACTATACCTTCAGTCTCGTATTTGTCATCCCTTTAGATATTGTGCACGTTACACTGAAAATCATCCCACCAACTGCGATTTTGCCCTACCATCTGCCTGTCCTTCCTCACAGTCTCACTACACACTGTATCTAGTTGTACACCAACTGGCCCATCCTCAGCCCTGTCACTCTGGTTCCCATCACCCTGCTGATTTACTTCAAACCCTCCAGCAAGGATATTGAGTCCTTGTTGGGTTAAAGTGTAATCCGTCCCTTTTGTAGAGGTCATGCCTTCCCCAGAAGAGATCCCAATGCTCTATAAATCTGAAGCCCTGCCCCCTGCACCAGTTCCTGAGCCAGGCATTCATCTGCCAAATCATCCAATTCTTACACTCACTGGCAAGTGACACAGACAGCAATCCAGAGATTACTACCCTGGAGGTCCTGCTTTTCAGGTTTCTATCTAGCTCCACTAATTCCCTGTTCAGGACCTCCTACCTTTTCCTACCTATGCCATTGATGCCAATATGAACAAAGACTTCTGGCTGCTCACCCTCCCCCTCCCCCTTTAGAACACTGGGGACCCGATCCGAGATGTCCCCGACACTGGCAACATACCGTCCAGGTGTCTCGTTCATCTCTATAGAATCTCTTGTCTGCTCCTCTAACTATGGAATCCCCTATCACTACCACAGTCCTCTTCTCCGCCCTTTCCTTCTGAGCCACAGTGTTGGACTCAGTGGCAGAGACCCGGTGGCTGTGTCTTCCCTTGGTACGTCATCCCCCTCAACAGTACCCAATGTGGTACACTTATTATTGAGGGGAGTGATCACAGGGGCGCTTTACATTGGCTGCCCATTTCCTTTTCCTCTCCTGACTGTCACCTAGGTAGCTTAGGGGTGGCTACCTCCCTAGAGCTGTTATCTATCACCCTTCCCGGTATTGCTCACGAGCCAAAGGTCCTCGAGCAGGAGTTCCAGTTCCATAGCGTGTTCTCTGAGGAGCTGCAGCCTCAGTACACCTGGTGCAGACGTGGGTATCCGGGAGGCTGGATGGCTCCCAGAATTCCCACATCCCACACAAAGAACATAACACTGCCCCGAAGCCATTCTCACTCCACTAACTGATGAAGAACGCAGAAGAAGAAACTTACCTCAACCAGGCCTGTTGAAGCAAAGCTTCCCCACTCACGCAACGCCTGTTCCTGGGAGGAGCTTGGTTATTAGGTTTAATGTGTTCTCAGGGCTGCTATATTTACTGCAAGTGTGGCACAGCCCCATCTTGCCACCTTGGCAGTCTTCCATTTCATCTGAGGGCTCAAGATGGAATGACTCTGATGGGGTTAAGATGCACAAATCCCTAGAAAATGTGCGCCCAGATGTTGCTCCCATCCGGATGTCTTTCTATAGACAGGAGTACATGCTGAGGGATGTTTGATGCAGCCACTGCAAGTATTCTGTGGGGAAAGACCACAATCTAGGCACCTTCTGCTACCACATGTGGAGGGATTGAGTAGGGTGGGGAAGCCCCTCAAGCACCAAAATGGTGTGTCACCCCAGGGGGCCATCTGAGCAGCAATGGGTTTTTTATTTAAAAGTTAATTATTGAATGCATGGTTATGAATGTAAAATCACAGAGAAAATCTGCAGATGCTGGAAGTCAAAACACTACACACAAAATGCTGGAGGAACTCAGCAGGCCTGGTAGCATCTATGGGGAAAAAGTACAGTTGACGTTAATATTTTGCTCTGTGTTTATTCTTTTGAATATATTGTTTTATGAATAAATTTTTATTTTTGAAATGAGTCATAGAGCACCCCTGCAGTGAAACAGGCCTTTCTGACCATCTAGTTTGAGTGGAGCGTATTCCTGCAGTTTCCTAACTTGTACATTGCAGATATTATGAAGTCCTTGGGGTATCAGGAGGTGAGTCACTTGTAGTGTGATACCTGCTCTGGCAGCTACAGTATTTATACCAAACACAAAGTACACTGCAGATGTTGTGGTCAAATCAACACGTACAAACAAGCTGGATGAACTCAGCAGGTCGGGCAGCATCTGTTGAAACGAGCAGTCAACGTTTCGGGCCGAGACCCTTCGTCAGGACTGAAGAAGGAGGGGGTAGGGGCTCTATAAAGGTGGGGGGGGAGGGTGGAAGGTGCCAGATGAAAAACCAATCAGAGGAAAGATCAAGGGGTGGGGGAGGGGAAGCAGGGTGGGGATAGGCAAGAGAGGTGAAGAAGGAATGTAAGGGGAAAGCACTATGGGTAGTAGAAGAAGGCAGAATCATGAGAGAGATGATAGGCAGCTAGAAGAGGAGACAGAGTGAAAGTAGGATGGGGGAAGGGAGAGGGAGGGAATTACCGGAAGTTGGAGAATTCAATGTTCATACCAAGGGGCTGGAGACTACCCAGACGGTATATGAGGTGTTGCTCCTGCAACCTGAGTTTGGCCTCATCATGGCAGTAGAGGAGGCCATGTATGGACATATTTGGGTAGTCTCCAGCCCCTTGGTATGAACATCGAATTCTCCAACTTCCGGTAATTCCCTCCCTCTCCCTTCCCCATCCCACTTTCACTCTGCCTCCTCTTCTAGCTGCCTATCACCTCTCCTGTGATTCTGCCTTCTTCTACTACCCATATTACTTTACCCTTACATTCCTTCTTCACCTCTCCTGCCTATCCCCTCCCCCACCCCTTGATCTTTCCTCTGATTGTTTTTTCACCTGGCACCTTCCACCCTCCCCCCACCTTCTTTATAGGGCCCCGCCCCCTCCTTCTTCAGTCCTGACGAAGGGTCTCAGCCCAAAACATTGACTGCCCATTTCAATGGATGCTGCCTGACCTGCTGAGTTCATCCAGCTTGTTTGTACAGTATTTATACCAATAGTCAAGTGAAGTGTCATGCCAATATTATCTCCAGGCACGGACACTTATTCCCAAGGGTTGATGGTTGGAGATGGTTCCTGTCTGGAGTCATATATCTGTTAGTGTCTGAATGTTGTCGAGGGCTTGCTATTTGCAGGCATGGCCTATATCATTTGCAGAGAAATTGCAATGGCATTGAACATTATGTAATCACAAGTGACCATCCCCACTTCTGTCCTTATGATGGAAGGTAGTTCATTGATAAAGATACATGGGATGGTTAATGTTAATTCCAATAGATAGGTGAAGTATCATTGGAGTGTGGAATTCCGTCCCACGTGGTGTGGTTGAGCTGAGTAGCACTGATATCTTCAAGTTTGTAGGAGAAAGGAATAGGTTGTGTTGATTTTAAGTGAAAACAAGAAACCTTGTATGGACTAAAATACCAGCAGGTACAGTATTTAAAAGGAAATGGCCTGTAGCCATTATATGAATTAAATGCTGTTCAATTAGAAAAACTACCAAATTTCTCTATTTTTTCTTAGGAATATCCCAGTGTTTAATAAATTCTAATCACAATAAATAGGTTGGTGTAACAGCCTGTCTGGTAAACATAATCTGAATTTTAGAGGAACAATAGACAGAATAGGTTTAAATACCAGCCAATCAACTTTGAAAAACTTAGACATGGCATCCCCATATTTACAAACAAGAGGGGAGGACCAACCAGGAAGACTTAGTGAGGTGTAATAAAACTTTATGTTAAACATGCCCAATAACAACACCAGTCTTCGGATAAATGGGTTATTTTATTATCAAATACAATGTAAATATTGAGAATAAGACATCTCCAAGCAGTTAACATTCAGTACAACAAGATTTATACATTCTGGGTAAATCCCATGAACCTCAAGGCATACATTAATCTATCCAGTGAATGAAATATGAGACTGAGATTGATCTACATACAGATTATTAGAGCATTATGGATTATCTCAATGGTCCACACAAGGGAGTCAGAGAGAACTCCTCACAACCATATTGTGACATTAGTGTAGGGTGTTCCTCTGACCCCTCCACCCGCTCCTCCCCCCAACCCACATTCCCTAAATATCTCTATACTGTGCAGGAGTGGGGCTGCACTCTACTTCGAACTACTCCTTGACATGACATTGCACCCTCTACATTGTGCTACACGTTGGTCATACAGTTTCAGCGGAGATGTATTGCACATTTGCTCCTTTGAAAGTCAGGCATGCAATCGTAACGTTACTGTCAACATTTTTTTGCAGTAACTTCCTTTAACCATTGATCGACAGACAACAGTTGCATGTGGATGTAGACTCTGCTGTGTTTGCCTTTTCAGTTGTGTTAATATTAAAATGGATTTTTGTACCAGAAAGAGAACTAAACCCTAATGTTTAGCCATATCTTAAGTGTTCACCTTTCCCTTTATATACAAAGAACACAATAAAATCTGAAGCAAGAACATAGGCATTTGTTCCTTAAGATTAAGTCCAGGTATGATTATTCTGTTATGGACCCATTCCCCCATTCTTAACCGTTGATCCATTTTCTCCCCAAACCTTAAGAAGCTCTTTAGTTCCTCCCCATATCTCAATCAGTGCTAATATCTCTAAACACGACACTAAATGTACTTAGTACTCTCTGTACTCAATTCTACAGCTTTGAGAGAACCACTAATCCATAGTGGTGAATAATATCACACCACTCTAAAATACCCGATCTTCAAATGACTTGCACTTATGAATTTGAACTACACAGGACCCATAGTCACATCACACGCACACACAACGCAAAAGTTGTCACACCCACATGGAGAAGTGAAGTATAAAAATGGAGATAGTTAATTAATTGGAGGCTGTTGAGAATGCTACGGTTGAGAGGATGGTTTCAGCAGGCCAGGTGCGCGGCTGTCAGTGCTCTGTGCTACAAATCACATGAATATAAAGCAAATGTTAGCGGAAGGTGGAGGAACAGTGTTGGTCAATTTAAACTGGTCAGCCCAAGCAAACGCACAACTCACCCAATCATTTTTCAGGAAAAGTGCTTGGATAACAAAGAGATAGCAACTTAAGTTGTGACCAGAATGATCTTGCTTTCAACTCCTCTGACTCAGTAACAATCCATACCGATGAAAGAGTACTGTTGCACCGTGTTTGATGGTATTTTTGTGAATTTACACTTTCAGACATTTGGGAGGCCAGCAGTGGAAAACAGCTGAGGGAACCTTTACGTCTGAAAGAGACCGTAAAACAGGCAATCTTCACTGAGCCAAACATGAAAAGCTGCTCCTGACTTGTCTCCAATGAAATTGGGAGTAAAGTTTAACCGGGGACCATCAGGCAACTTACACCATGGTCCAAAGGGAGAGGGAAACTTTCAGGACCCCCTTGCGACCGTGCACATGACAAACCCAATTAAAGTCGGTTTCTGGAGGCTGGAGCTCCCCCCCCCCCCATGTACCCCGAGCATCTGCAATTTGTTTAGGTGAAGGCCGGTGATTTGGGAGGTCAGGTTAAGGGTCGGTTAGTATATGCAGGTCACTGTGTGGGCCAGCGTGAACTTAAGAATCAGCACAAAAGCCTGTGAGGGTGGAGGTCAACACATGTGGATTGTGGATATGAGTGGGGGGGGGTGCAAAATATGAGAGGGAGGGGTCAGATCAGCATACAGGGGGGTCGCTTTTGTGTGTCAGTGTATGTTTACAATTTCAGCATACAGAAAGGTTGGCATTAAGATAATTAAGGATTTATTGCTTATCTTTCCAACAGAATCCTATGAACCCATGGCCCCACATCTTCCATTCCTCCAACTCACTGTAAAACTTCCTCTTGAGTGGCTCATGGTGATCATCCTAGTCTTTGTGTTATCAGTATTTCACCCAGTGTACCTGTGCTGGGTGAAATAAACAATCCCGCAAGATCGGGCAGTTTCTATACTGTTTTGGTTCAGTCACTGTGTGTGTGAGTGTCAGCACATCCCAAGGAACTCTACTGCAACTAACAACAAAAGACTTTGCAATTCACAAAGGACATCCAGATGAATGGAGGAGCAGGAACGGGGCCATTTTACTTGCCAGAGTCTTACCTGCAGCTCAGGAGTTTTCCCCTTTACATTGGTCTTGAGTAACAGCCCTCTGTTATCCATCAGTTAACACTTGCGGAGAAATAGCTTGCAAGCAACTAGATACAGATAAGAATGTGTGTGTACATGGGTGCATTGTGTGCATGCACATGAGAATGTCTGTGAAAGTACATTTAAGTGTGTAATTTTAAGATTATGAGTACACATGTATGCAAAGTTGTGTGTGTGTGTGTGTGTGTGTGAGAGAGAGAGAGAGAGAGAGAGAGAGAGAGAGAGAGAGAGACAGAGAGAGAGAGAGAGAGAGAGAGAGAGAGAGAGAGAGAGAGAGAGAGAGAGAGAGAGAGAGAGACAGACAGACAGAGATGAGAGTATGTCCTCTTTTTATGTACCTATTGAATTAGACAGTCATTGTTACCATCCAACCGTGCATGATTTTTGCTGGTAGTCTTTTCAAAGGGATGTATGGAGAAGAAGTAGGTAGATTGTGTGTGAAGCTCAATTTAACACTGGGCACAAGCACCAATAAAACATTTCACTAACACAGTACCAACAACTGCAGCGCTCTTCAATACTTGTGTACATCCATACTGCCTAGCCTTCCAGCACGAATGACTGACATTGAACTGTGAGTTTGTCAACACACTCCGTGTTCTGCTGAGGATAATGTTTCACTTTGGAATTTACTTTTGAGTCAAACCTTTCCGATGCTTTAGTTGGTCTCAAATTGCTTCTAGAGAGAAAATCGAGCCATTCCCAAAACAAAGCATTAAAGGTGCCTGCCCAGTCATCCTGCCCTATGCTGAATGCATTATCACTGGGTGGCACCTACCATTGGACCAGATGCCAGCTTCAAAACCCAAGACTCAACCCTCATGCCAAGGCTCCCAGGACTAGTCTTGCCATCCCTCCTGCCATCCCTACATTCTTCACGCGTGGCAGCAATCGTTTTTTTGACTGCTTATGCCAAACAGGCTAGTTACGTTGACGGTGTCCCTGCCATTAACCTGTACCACTGACACATCTGTATAGCACTCATGGCCAAGGTCAAATTTTCACCTCAATGTGCTGTGATTGCTGCTTTTCCCCAGCCTTTGGTGGTTGTAAATTTCCCTGGGGCTGGGGGGGTGTAGACACCCTGTAGCTGCTTCCTCTCTCCGCCACAGGTGTACAACTTTTAGCAATGCTACACGGCCTGAACCGGGAATTTACAAACATTAATAAAACCTCATAAAGCAACTTCCAGTGTAAAGTGAGGTGAGAGACAGCCTGCTGGGGTGGGGGGGGGGGGGGAATGTCAATGTGAGGAGCAACTAGCAAGGGACACGAGGGGCAAATAGTTCACTGTACGCTCAGCTATTGCTACTTCATAATGAGACAGCTGTTCCTTATCTCGAACACACAAGAGATTCTGCAGATGCTGGAAATCCAGAGCCACACACATACACACACACGCAACACTGGAGGAACTCAACAGGTCAGGCAGCATTTGTGGAGATGAATAAACAGTTGACGCTCGGGCAACATGTTTCAGACCTGATGAAGAGTGCCAGCCCAAACATCAACTGTTTATTCTTTTCCACAGATGCTGCCTGACCTGCTGAGTTCCTCCAGCATTTTGTCTGTATTTTCCCGATCTCACTATTACAATACTTTGATCGTATTTCCCACAGCAGAGTCCCTCATTCAACCCCCTCCCTACTCATGCTTTGGGCTGTGGTTGGCAACTCTACTGTGGTGAGTAGGGTCACTCACTGATGGTCTCGTGCTTTTCTTGATATTACTGTGATAAATCAGTCACATGAAATAGTGCAGTTAATAGTGTCAATGATGTACTCACTGGTGCCAGGGATGTCACTGGTGATCATGTACACTGTGGGACAGTGGATGAGATAATTATCAGTCAAAGTATGAAGAGTGAGGAATATGTGTTGAACGGCTGGGAGGGCTAGCAGTAGCTGTTGCTTTTCTACCAAATGTAGCCATCATCGTCAGCCTCCCCAACTTCACCCTCCTCCTCCTCCGTTTCTTCAGCGTTCTCCTCGGCTTCCTTCTCCTCCTCGTCCTCCCATCCAACTCCGCTGCCAAAGTCTCCCGAGAAACTTATCACGTCATCTGCAAAAGAACAGGCAGAGAATCAGGTTCAGTCACCGTGTGCCAACGCTGCGGAGAAACGAGTTCAGGTCCAACTGCAGCAGCTGGGAAACTCAGAAACATAGAAACCTACAGCACATTACAGGCCCTTCGGCCCACAATGTTCACTGACCATGTAACCTACTCTAGAAGCTGCCTAGAATTTCCCTACCGCATAGCTGTCTGTTTTTCTAAGCTCTGTGTACCTATCCAAGAGTCTCTTAAAAGTCCCGATTGTATCTGCCTCCACCACCGTCGCTGACAGTGGTGCACCCACCAGTCTCTATGTGAAACAATTAAATAATTCTGGAATAAAAAGCCAATGCTAGTGATAGTGGCCACAAAACATGCAGCCTGTTCTCACCTGGTTGCCTAACACCCATTGGGAAAGAAATCTGAGTCAAAGTCATTCTGGTATTTTTTGTTTTATTTCGGACTTCAGGGGTAGCCTGGTACTGTAGTGATTAGCATAATGCTTTACCGCGCTGGCAAACGGGGTTCAAATCGCGCCATGGGGTTTACCCTTCTGCCTGTGACCGTGTAGGTTTCCTCCGGGTGCTCTGGTTTTCTCCCATATTCCAAAGGTGACAGATTAGTAAGGGTTAGTACGTTGTGAGCACTCTGTGCTGGTGCCACTTGCAGGCTGCTCTCCAGCATATCCTCGGACTGTGCAGGTTGTTGGCAAAGAAGATGCATTCCTCTGTATGTTTCAATGCACATGTGATAAATAAAGCTAAATCTTACCTTAAGATCTTTAAGATGTTTGGTATTTACAATATCTGCATATGGGGTGGCTCTGGCAACTTCCATCGGCCTATCGGTCCCATACTCCCATTTAATTCCCTCTAATATATTCACTTTCAGCCATCCCCATTAACACTCCTCACCCACTCTCTAAATCTCCCAGCACTCAAACTTCACACAGGGGTAATTTACAGAGTGGCTAATTTACCTACCAACCCAGCCATCGTTGGGATGTGGGAGGAAACTGAGGGATTGAGAGTTACCTCGCCCGGTCTTAGCGTGAGCATGCAAACTCCCCACTGACAGCTGCAGTGACTTGGGTCTAGTTCTGAGCTCCAGTGCTGTCTGTGTGAAGTTTGCACGTTCTTCCTATGGCTAAGCGAGCTCCCCCTAAATGCTTATCCAAAACCAATGCATCTTTCATCAAAAATAATCAGGACTTATGAAGGGTCTTGGCCCAAAACACTGGCTATTTATTTCTTACTGTAGATACTGTCTGACCTGCTGAGTTCCTCCAGCATTTTGTGTGCGTTGCATTTCACGGTAGGTTTCAATGTTTGTGGGACAAATAAAGGTAATCTTCAGAACTGCACAAGATGCTGGTAATTACCGCAGTCAGGGTTTCCTTTCACACGGCTTCCTGCCACCTCACTGCCTTGGTGATCGACGCACCAGCACTCGCCAAAGTAGGTGTTACACTGCAGCTTCCTGTAGTATCCATCCTGATCACAGCTTGGAATGTAAGTACCTGTGGAGGAGAAAATGGTGGATACAGCTCAGTCCATCACAGGGAAAGCCCTCCCCATCACAAAGTACTGCCACAAGAAAGCAGCATCAAGTACCCTCATCGTCTAGGCCATGCCCTCTTCTCACTACCACCAGCAGACAGGAGGTCCCACACCACTAGGAACAGTTCCAACCATCAGCCTATCCTGGACCAGCATGGACAATCTCACAACTCTGATTCCACAACCTACAGGCTCACTTTCAAGGGCACTATAAGTTATGTTCTCAGTATTTTTAAAATTTGTACTATTTATCTTCTTTTGCACATTGGTTGTTTGTCAGTCTTCGTTTATGTATAGTTTGTTTGTCTTTATTTTCCTCTAAATACCCGCAAGAAAATGAAGTGACATATACATACTTTCATGGTAAATTTGAGTATGGAATTAGTCGTGTAGACTGGGCAGAACTTGGTCAGGAAACCTTTGGAGGAGAAGGCATGTGCTTCTGTCTTCTCCTCAAGGACCTATGGACATCCCAAAACTTTTCATCGCCAGTGAAGCAGTTTCCAAGATGCAACTCCTTGTGCAGTGTAGGAAAAGCAACAGCAAAATTGTGCACAGCAAGCTCCCATATGCAACTTTGCGATAATAAGATGTGACCTCTCTCTGAGAAGATCAAGGTCTCAGAACCATGGGGATGCAACGAGTGCATATTATCCTGCCTTGGAAATACATTGTTCCTTCAAACTACCGTAGATTCCGGATTTTAAGCCGCTACTTTTTTCCCACATTTTGAACTGCTTTGAACTTTGCGGCCTTTAATACGGTGCGGCTAATGCATTATTTTTTTTCATGCCGCCTCGTAAACATTTTGCCTCGTAACAGTAGACCAATAAAATTGATGAGTAGTTCACAGAGGTCCAATGAAATTGTACGATAAATCAAGCGCACTTTCACAATTAAATTATTGTAAATCAGTCATTTGTACTCACCCTCATCAACATGGAAAACACTTGAAGAAAAGCATTGTGCTGCCTTTATGGCAGTTATTTAGTTTATAATATTTTCGCTTAGTAATTCATTTTCTAGTTAAAGTTAGAAGAGTTTTAACTATATTTGTTTTCTGTACTACATCGCGGGATGCTATGACGTCACACCCGGTTTCACCGCGTCTTGTGGGATACCAGTTTGCGATAAACGGAAAGGAGGGGGGGAGCGGCGGAGCCAAAACGCTGCTTTTAAGTTAAAGGCGATCAATAACTTTTCCTGGTAGGCTGCAGTATATATATTTTTTACCAGTCGTTAGGAGATATTGGAATGTTGTTCAGTAAAGAAGTATATGCAACGTATATTTAAAAGTAGCCGCCTTACGGGCACGGTTCGAAAAAAAGCATTTGCAATATGTATTTGTTTTTGTTACCATATGGATTTAATTAAAAGTTAAAAAATCCTCACGTGTAATATCTTTCTGTGTAAATATCTCATATTACAACGTGGGACACCTGCGGCCGAAAATCCGGTGCGGCCTAAAATCCGGTGCGGCCTTTACAAGTAAAAAATTGATTTTATTTCTAAAATTAGAGCCAGCGGCTTTTAATCAGGTGCGCTCTGTAGTCCGGAATCTACGGTATGTTACATTGTTACTCAAACTACCTGCGTCTCAATATCACCAAGACCAAGGAGATGGTGGTGGACTTTAGGAGATCTAGGCCTCATATGGAGCCAGTGATCATTAATGGAGAATGTGTGGAGCAGGTTAAGACCTACAAGTATCTGGGAGTACAGTTAGACGAGAAGCTAGACTGGACTGCCAACACAGATGCCTTGTGCAGGAAGGCACAGAGTCGAATGTACTTCCTAAGAAGGTTGGCATCATTCAATGTCTGTAGTGAGATGCTGAAGATGTTCTATAGGTCAGTTGTGGAGAGCGCCCTCTTCTTTGTGGTGGCGTGTTGGGGAGGAAGCATTAAGAAGAGGGACGCCTCACGTCTTAATAAGCTGGTAAGGAAGGCGGGCTCTGTCGTGGGCAAAGTACTGGAGAGTTTAACATCGGTAGCTGAGCGAAGGGCGCTGAGTAGGCTACGGTCAATTATGGATAACTCTGAACATCCTCTACATAGCACCATCCAGAGACAGAGAAGCAGTTTCAGCGACAGGTTACTATCGATGCAATGCTCCTCAGACAGGATGAAGAGGTCAATACTCCCCAATGCCATTAGGCTTTACAATTCTACCGCCAGGACTTAAGAACTTTTTAAAGCTATTATTAATGCTTTTTGAGATGGTGATTTAGATGCATATCATATTTTTTTTTACTGAGTTAAGTATTGTATGTAATTAGTTTTGCTACAACAAGTGTATGGGACATTGGAAAAAAGTTGAATTTCCCCATGGGGATGAATAAAGTATCTATCTATCTATCTATCTATCTATCTATCTATCTTCATCAAACTGGGTCAACATCCAGACATTCGACCCTCATTTGAAGCTGAGAGTGTCTGAGGAGGAAGGAATGCCAATAAATGCCAGTGTTGGTAGTAATGCCACAGCCTGTAAATGTACAAAAGTGAACTTGTGGGGGGGGGGGGGGGGGTGAATTATCAGACAACTCCACTAAACAAACTGTCATAACTCATCTGGGTCTATATGTGTTTCTTTGTATTTGCGTAAGTGCAGCCAAGATAAATTGCAGAAAGAGTCTAATCTACCTCTCAATTTGTTCTAGCTTAGACCTTCTCAAACTGCAAACAACTAGTTATCCAAATGGCTGCCTAATCATTAACCAGCACTTATCTGCCAATCAGCCCACAGTGTGATTTGCTTTTGCAAACCATGATGATGAAAGTATTTTACAAATCGAAGTCCTGAGCTGGGTGTCGTTGCATAAGGTGGAAGAACAATGGAAGAGCCTTGAACACTGCCTTGAGCGTCATTCTATTCAGAGCAGGTCTATGTCCAGTTGTGTGAGGTACACACAGGTGCACAATTGAATATTACCTCCCCCACCCCTCACTCACACAAATTTCAACTAGATAGGTTCTTGGGTGTCAAATCTGAAGACCTATCCCGAGCCCAACATATTGATGCAATTATGAAGAGGGCATGCCAGTGACTGCATTTCATTATGAGTCTGAGGAGGTTTGTTATGTCAGATACTCTAGCAAATTTCTACAGATGTACCATGGAGGCTTGCACCAGTCTCTGACATGGAGGGGCCACTGCACAGGATCGGTTAAAAAAAAGATGCAGAAGGTTGTAAACTCAGCCAGTTTCATCACAGGCACTAGCCTCCCCAAGATCAAGGACATCTTCAAAAGGCAATGCCTCTAAAAGGTGACATCCATCATTATGGTTCCCACATACTCTCTTCTCATTACTACCATCAGAGAGGAGGTACAGGAGCCTGAAGAAACACATTCAACATTTCAGGAACAGGTACCTTCCCTCCTCCGTCAGGCTTCTGAACAGACAATGAACCTATGAACACTTCCTCACTATTTTGCCCTGTTTTTGCACTGCTTATTTATCTTTTTTTATGTATTTCTTATTATAATTTATAGTATAATTTATGTATTGCAATGTACTGCTGTTGCAAAACAACAAATTTCATGACATATGTTAGTGAAGTTAATCCTGATACCGATTCTGATTTAGATGTCTCAGCTGGCCAGCAGCCGATACCCTCCCAAAGCGATGTGGTAAAAGTTTCAAGAGAGAAGCACATGTTGGAGTATTTCACACAGTATCCAAGGGCCAGATACAGAGCAGGAAACATTCTTTTCCACAAGGCCTGTGGGTTCAGCAAATGAAGTGGACTATAACAACTGTGGCTCAAGAAGTCCACACTTTTGCCAGGCAACAATGAGAGAGAGGGCAAGGTAATCTAAGAGGACTTGAGAACAGATACTTCAAAATTCAACAAAGTTGGCCAATCTCTCGAATACTGACCTATATAATTTTCCAATCATGTACCTTACATATCTCAAACATATACTTAATGACGCTTATTACTGTACAATACTCTGAGTAGCCACTTTATTAGATACACCTGTACACCTGCTTGTTAATGCAAATGTCTAATCAACCAATACCTCTCATAGAGGTGTATAAGATGATGAGAGGCATTGATTGTGTGGATAGTCAGAGGCTTTTTCCCAGGGCTGAAATGGCTAACACGAGAGGGCACAGTTTTAAGGTGCTTGGAAGCAGGTACAGAGGTTAAGTTTTTACGCAGAGTGGTGAGTACATGGAATGGGCTGTTGGCGGCGGCGGTGGAGGCGGATACGATAGGGTCTTTTAAGAAACTCCTGGACAGGTACATGGAGCTTAGAAAAATAGAGGGCTATGGGTAACCCTAGGTCATTTCTAAGGTAAGGACATGTTCAGCACAGCTATGTGGGCCGAAGGGCCTGTATTGTGCTGTAGGTTTTCTATGTTTCAATCAATCATGTCGCAGCAATCTAGTGCATAAAATCATGCAGGCATGTTCAAGAGGTTCAGTTGTTCAGACCAACATCACATTGAGGAAGAAATGTGATCCAGGTGACTCTCACTGTGGAATGATCTTGCGTGACAGACGGGGTGGTTTGAGTAATTCAGAAACAGCTGATTTTCTAAAAAATGTTCACACACAACAGGGTCTAGAGTTTACTGAGAATGGTGCAAAAAACCCAAAAAATATCCAGTTCTCTAAGCCTTGTTAATGAAAGAGGTCAGAGGCAAAAGAGTAGACTGGTTCAAGCTGAAATGAAGGCAGCAGTAACTCAAATAACCATGTATTATAAAGGTGATGTGCAGAAGAGCATCTCTGAACATACAACACGTCATGCATTGAAGTGGATGGAATACAGCACATTAAGACCACGAGCATTTATTAGGTATCTCCTGTACCGAGCAAAGTGGCAGCTAAGTGGATATTAATAATTATTGTATAATTTGTATGATACTTATGAATATATTTAGCAATGAATTATATAATTGTTAACATAATTTTATTTGTGTTTCTGGTAAGAATGGTCATCATTTCATTGGGGTATAGGAATGATTTTTGGCAAAGTTATTTTAGACCGTATGACATAGGAGCAGAATTAGGCCAGTTGACCCCTCTAGCCTTCTCCAGCATTTGATCATAGCTAATTTATTTTCCCTCTCATCACCATTCTCCTATCTTCTCCCCATTCCCTTCGACGTCCTTACTAATCAAGGACCTACTGTGTTTTATGTGATTCTTATAACGGGAATTTACATCTGTACGTGAGGGAGAAAGGCCCAGTAGAAAATGTTGACAGGCAAGGTGGAGCAGGCTGGGAGGAATAGTCCAAACACATTCATCTGAATAGCTTCTTTCTAACTCTGAACCTCATGTGATATTGTAGGTTCAAGTCCCACTCCAGATATCTGATCACATAACCCAGTCTAGTACTATTGTAGCAATTGAGATATTATCTCATGTAGACATGAACTCATTACCTTGAAGAGGAGCCTGATCTTTGTTTTAAATGGCATCCTCCATATTCTGAGGCTGAATGTCCTGGTTCTTGATTCTCCAAGCTTGGGCTGGTTTTATACAGCACTTGAGTAGACTTCAGAGAGTTCATACATCACTAAACCTGACCTTTCAGCCCAGGAAGTCCACACTGATCACCCAGTAACCATTTCACTAACCCCCTACTTTTATTCTCCCCAAATTCCCACCAACTACTGCCCCTTCAAGATTTTACTGCTCTCCGACACACTACTGGTCAATTAACCTGTCAATCTACATGCCAATAAAACTAAGGAGCAGAATTAGGCCATTTGGCCTATTGAGTCTGCTCCACCATTCCATCATGGTTGATCCCAGATCCCATTCAACCACATACACCTGCCTTCTCGCCATATCTTTTGATGCGCTGACCGCTCAGGAAACAATCAACTTCTGCCTTAAATATACCCATGGACTTGACCTCCACCTCAGCCTTCTACAGATTCACCACTCTCTGGCTAAAAAATACCTCCTTACTTCTGTTCTAAAAGGTCGCCCCTCAATTTTGAGGCTGCGTCCTCTAGTTCTGGATACCCCCACCATAGGAAACATCCTCTCCACATCCACCCTATCAGCATTCAGTAGGCTTCAATGAGATCGCCATGCATTCTTCTAAATTTCAGTGAGAACAGGCCCAAAGCTGCCAAACACTCCTCATGTTAACCCCTTCATTCCCAGCATCATCCTCCTCTGGACTCTCTCCAATGACCTCACACCCTTTCTGAGATATGTGGTCCAAAATTGGGATGTGGGAAGAAACTTGGAAACCCAGAGGAATCCCACACAGTCACAGAGAGTAACACACACAGAATGGTGCAAGGCAGGCACCATCTATGGGGAGGAATAGAAAGTCGATGTTTTGGGTCGAGATCCCTCGTCGGGACCTGATGAAGGGTTTCAGCACAAAACATCTGCTGATTTTTCTTCTCTATAGATGCCGCCTGACCAGCAGAGTTCCTGCAGGTAGGTAGGTGTGTGTGTGTGTGTGTGTGTGTGTGTGTGTGTGTGTGTGTGTGTGTGTGTGTGTGTGTGTGTGTGTGTGTGTGTGTGTGTGTGTGTGTGTGTGTGTGTGTGTGTGTGTGTGTGTGTGTGTGTGAGAGACTCTGGGTTTCCAGAGTCTCCAGAATATCAGTCACAGGGAGAAGTGCAAACTCCTCACAGACCACCCCGGAGGTTAGGAATGAACCTAAAGCTCCGAGATAACAGTTCCTCCAGCTGTACCACTGTGTCACACATCATTTCACACTTGTTAATATTAATGATATCACATTCCCTGAAAATTATTTAATTAACCGCATTTACATTGATGGATCCACATCACTGGATTATTTACCTAATGCTTACGTGTCCATCAAAAAGATTGCTACATTGTCACTCCTGATTTTCTAACAATCAGACAGGGACTGCTGCAGTTGCTGTTTGCACAGAAGGGTTCATTTGGCAGTGATTCCAATTCTGCAGGCTGCTAGCTACAGAATCCCCAAGGGTGTGAGGAAACTTACAGCTTCCAGCTGAGACTCACCAGGCACCTTCTGTGCTGCCTCTTGCAGTTGGATCTTTTCCAGCTCAACCAGGCAGGGGGGCTCTGCAAAGACACAAAAGAGAAAGTTCAACTGCAGCTCGCATTTATAACAACACTATCAGACAACAGGGGGGTAGGCAACCAAATGCTGGGTCACAGTTTAGGGGTACATGTTTGTCCCTGATCCCATATTAAACTTCACCTCTGCAATTCAGTTCTGTAAGGTGATTTGACAAAGGTGTACAAGATGATGAGAAGCACGGATAGAGTGGACAGGCAGAGACGTTTCTCCAGGGTGGAAATGGCTAAAAAGATGGGGCATAACCTTAAGGTAATTGGGGGAAAGTATATTTAGGGGGTGTCAGATGTTGTTTTTTTCACAGGTTGTGAAGGGCACGTGGAAAGCTCTGCCAAGGTGGTGGTAGATGCAGGTACATTAGGGACATTTCAGAGATTCTTAGATAAACGCATGAAAGAAAAATGGAGGGCTATGTGGGAGGGGAGGTTTAGATTGACCTTTGAGTAGGCAAAAGGGGGCAGCACAATATTAAGACCATAATACCATAAGATATAGAAGCAGAAGTAGGCCAATTGGCCCACTGAGTCTACTCCGCCATTCCAATTCTTCCAGTCATCCCCACTCCCCTGCTTTCTCCCCATACCCTTTGATGCCCTGGCTAATCAAAAACCTATCTATCTCTGCCTTAAACGCACCCAATGACTTGGCCTCCACAGCCGCTCATGGCAACAAATTCGAAAGATTTACCACCCTCTGACTAAAGTAATTTCTCCGCATCTCTGTTCTAAATGGATGTCCTTCAATCCTGAAGTCGTGCCCTCTTGTCCTAGACTCCTCTACCATGGGAAATAACTTTGCCATATCTAATCTGTTGAGGCCTTTTAACATTTGGAATGTTTCTATAAGATCTCCCCTCATTCTCCTGAACTCCAGGGAATACAGCCCAAGAGCTGCCAGCCGTTCCCCATACGGTAAACCTTTCATTTATTATGGGCTGAAGGGCCTGTACTGTGCTGTATTGTTCTAAGGAGCTGTTGCTAAATGGTTTGGCAGACCTTCAGAAGGGGGGAGAGTAGAATAAATTCAACAGATTAAGGGCTTGGTAGTTGAAAGCAGTATCAGCAATAGACAGACAGACAGACAGACATACTTTATTGATCCCGAGGGAAATTGGGTTTTGTTACAATCGCACCAACCAAGAATAGGTAGAAATATAGCAATATAAAAACCATAAATAATTAAATAATAATAAGTAAATTACGCCAAGTGGAAATTAATCCAGGACCAGTCTATTAGCTCAGGGTGTCTGACACTCCAAGGGAGGAGTTGTAAAGTTTGATGACCACAGGCAGGAAATCAGAGAATAGAAATGGAAGTCGAGTTTCTTTTCATATGCACAAGCGTGGTGAGGGAATGGTATTGGAGCGGTTAGCTTAACACTTTACAGCACCAGTAACCTAGGTTCAATTCCCACTACTACCTGTAAGGAGTTTGTACGTTCTCCCTGTGACCAGGTGGGTTTCCTCCAGGTGCCCTGATTTCCTCTCACATTCCAAAGACCTACAGCTTAGGCTTAGAAAATTGTGGGCATGCTATATGGGCACTGGAAGTGGTACTTGCAGGTTGCCCCAGCACATCCTCGTACTGCATTGGTCATTGATACAAAGGATGCATTTCACTGTATGTTTCAATGTTCATGTGACAAATAAAGCTAACTTCTGGTACAAGGACAGACACGGTGACAGCAGATCACAGTTGTGTGGAGATGTTCAAGAAGTCAGAGGTGGAGGAATGCTGAGAAGCCAAAGGTGTGCAGTTTTGTGGGAGACTGCAGCGGACTGGCACAGTAGCACAGTTAGGGGAACCGCTTGCTTTGCAGCTCCAGTGACCTGGGTTCAACCCTGACCCCTGCTGCTGTCTGTGTGGAGTTTACACACTCTCCCTGTGGCTCCATGCATTTGCTCCTGCAGCTTCCACATCAAAATTCACATGGATTGGAGGGTTAATTCTCCATTGCAAATTTCCTCAAACGTGCAGATCAGTAGTAGAGCTCAATGAAGAACCAAAATGGGATTAGGGTGAATGGGCTCAGGAGGGTTGGCGTGGATTGGAAGGCTTGTGTCCATGCTGGATGATGCTATGGGATCAGGAGAGATGAGGGCGTGGAGAGATCGCAACACATCAGTGGGAATTTCAAATCTTCTGCTTGAGAGCCCATGCAAGAAAGGAGTTGAAGGAGCAGCAGATGAATGGGTTGGTGGAAGTTAGGGTACAGTTAGGACAAATTGGATTCAGTATTTCTGTAGCAACCAGTAAAGGAGCCCAAGTTAATGCGGCCAGATATATATTGGGACATATGTTATAATTACGGCTTCTTGGCTCCAAAATAAATGAAAATAAATATCAATCAGCAATTTATTCCAGGTAACTATGATTAAGCAATAGATTCTAAGAAAGAGATATTTCTCCCAGTTACACATCATTCTGAAGCATGTTAACCAGAAGTACAATACTTGGGCTACGTTGGTCATTGACGCAACACAGCACATTTCAGTGAATTTTCCAATGTCTCAATGTGCATGTGACAAATAAAGCTAATCTTTTTTAAGACAAGTGGAGTAACTCCAGGAACCCGAGTGCGTAGCACCGTGGAGCACCTTCAGCAGTAAGAGTCCTTCGTCCAAGATTGAAGATCATCACCATCTTCGAAAGGCAAGTACGGATGGGCAATAAATGCTGATCTTCCAGTGAGGTCCTGTCCCAAGACTAATATCTTGAAGATATCAGGTTATGGAAAGAAAAGAGATTGAAAAGTTGTTTAATGAAAATTTGATTATTGGGAAGGATCTTGGCACGGAAAGTCAACTGTTTACTTTTTTCCATAGATGTTGCCTGACCTGCTGAGTTCCTCATTATGTGTGTGTTGCTTTGGGTTTCCAGCATCTGCAGATCTTCTCGAATGTTGAAGGGAGGTGGTGTATTAATAAGGATGCTTGGGCCACAGTGCCACAGTGCAGAATTTGACAGGTACTGAAGTAAGACGACCGACAAATAGTTGCCCACATATGAGCAGAAAGAACCATAAATGTATGTTAACCTTGTTTTCACAGTAGAGAAAATTATGCATACTAACGTCAGTCACAAATGCTCCCAGCTTGATGACACAGGAAAAGTCACTCGTTAAGTAATGGACTGTCTACAGATGCTCACGCTATTCAGAGCACAGAATATGGCCATATATTTTAGAGATTCAGCACAGTAACAGATTTTTCCAGGCCAATGAGGCTACATCCATGTGACCAATTAACCTCTACATCACTGGAATGTGGGAGGAAACCAGAGCACGCGGAGGAAACAAATGTGGTCACGGGAAGAACATACAAACTTTTTAAAAACGTCTGCACTTTCATCACCACAGAGAGCAGATGATCCACAGATGCCTACAGCCAGTATCACTGCGTGCAACGTACTTTCTCTCCAGAAGCAGAAACACCACTCGGCCATGGAAACCTGCCCATCCCGGTAGGTGTCACAGGAGTTGAAGAACGGTCTCACGCAGACTTCATATTTATCCAGGTTGATCGCTGCAAGCTCTGTCTCATCCAAGAACATGTCCACGTTCGTATCCAGCTTGGAAAACATCCAGCCAATCGAATCCCTGCAGCTGGCCACCAAGTTCTTATCCACCACTTTGGAAACAAGGAGCAGAGATTACAATCAACAGAAAAAGAGAGCAAGAGTTAGTTAGAACAATAAAGTTAACTTGACGGCATCCAGAGTGTTATTTTTTGATTGGGATCGTCTTCTGAAAAGAGAGGGAACTTCTACTCTGGTTCTCAGGATTTGCACTGGCCCCAATATCTTCATCAACCCCCACCCACCTGGCTTCACCTGTCAGCTTTCAGCATGTACTCCTTCCCTTCCCCCCCCCCCCCCCCCACCCCCTTCTTGTTCTGGCTTCTTCCTCTTTCCTTTCCATCCCAACGGAGGGCCTCAGCCCAAAATGTCAATTCTTTGCTCGTTTCCATAGATGCTGCCCGACCTTCTGATTTCCTCCTGCAATCTGTCTGTGTTGGACTGAGACAGTTGGTGAGTGGACCAGTCCACCAGTGCTCTGCCAAGACTGGCATTGCATGTCCCTGGCCAACCACAGATAAATATCAGTGACAAAAGCAATACACACACACACACACAATTCTGGAGGAACTCAGCAAGTCAGGTGGTATTTATAGAGTGAAGTTAACACTCAGCATTGAGGGCCTGATCAAGTGTCTCTGCCAGAAATGTCAACCCAGTCTCCATTTCCATTGATGCTTCCTATCTTGCTGAGTTCCTGCAGCATTTTCTGTGCATTGTCCAAGATTTCTAGCATTTGCAAAATCTCTTGTATTTATCAGTATGGAAAGATTTGTATTAATACAATGACTTTCACAAACAGAAACAGCTCTGTACGTTCCTTAATTGTAAGAAATGCACATTACCTACAATCTAATGTACATTGTACATAATGTACAGCCAATCGAGTACTTGATTGTGCAACATCAAAAACACTACTACAATGGTTCAGAGCAACTCCCTGGATAATATGACAAGTAAAACTCCAATACCCTGGTACCTATTGGACTTCAGTAGTGTCAGACCAGTAGATTTGCTGGACTATTGGATGTTACTTCTTTTAATACCATACATACTTTTATTCAGCTTTTATTTGAAACCCATTTACATAGTGGTATAATGATTTTTTGAGAGAGAGAGAGAGAGAGAGAGAGAGAGAGAGAGAGAGAGAGAGAGGGAGGGAGAGGAGGAAGGGAGAGAGGGAGAGAGAGAGGGGGGAGAGGGAGAGGGAGAGAGAGAGAGAGAGAGAGAGAGAGAGAGAGAGGAGAGAGAGAGAGAGAGAGAGAGAGAGAGGAGAGAGAGAGAGAGAGAGAGAGAAAGATTCCTTTTAATTATTTAAGCAATAATTTGAGAGATCAATAATGTCCAGAAGTGTGTGCTGATGTCTTGTACAGTGCAGAAATCACTTAACATTTTGTCCACAAGATCGTTTCTCCAACAAAGCAGGAGCATCCACCTTGACTTTGGAGCAGGATCTGAATCAAGAATCTATGATTAAAATGCAAGAGTGCTAACCAATGAGTCATCTCCAAGCCTGTAGTGGTCTCAGCTCTGTGACTATTACATAGAAATCTGGTCTAGTATGCCTTGGTATGTTTCGTTGGTATATTGGAGGAATGTGCAGTCTGATTCACAAGAGACTGCAGTTGCTGGATTCCGGAGCAACATTCAAAAAGCTGAAGGGACTCAAAGATTCAGGCAACATCAATTGAGGAAAATGGGCAACTGATGTCTCAAACTGAAATACTGACTGTCATTTCCTTCGACTGACGCTGCCTGACCTGCTGAGTTCCTTCAGAGCTTTGTGCAATGTGCCATTTGATGCCTTGTTCTATCAGTAGCAGACCCTTGGTGTTGATTAATATCTGCTCAGAATCTTACCACCATCCGTGTTCCTGCCTGAGCTGTTCTGTTTGGCGTTTTCATGCAGCAGTTGGAACCAGTCCCTGAGTCGGTCGCCAAGATCTGCGAGGTCCTGCCCTGTGCATCCAGCTAGATGGAGAGACAGAAAGTTGATGTGAACATTTGGGTTTTGGTGACGCTGGACTTTGGACTGGGGACAATGTAACCCTTGTCCATTGATTGGAGACATGGTGGGTGGTAAGAAAGGATCTCTGGGAGGAATTTGAGGACAAAGCTGGGCAACTGTGTGCCATAGTAGTGTGGCCGTTAGGCAATGTCTTACAGTGCTAGCTCTGAGATCAATTCCTGACACTGTCTGTATGATCCTCCTGTGACCACGTGGGCTTCCTCTGGGTGTTCTGGTTTCCTCCCACTTCCCAAAGCGTTAGGGTTAGCAAGTTGTGGGCAGCCTACGCTGGTGCTGGAAGCATAGCAACACTTGCGGGCTACCTCCAGCACATCCTCGACACAAATGACACATTTCGATGTACATGTGACAAATAAAACTGACCTTAAAACTGGTGAGGGCACAAAGCAGACCAATTGGCTGCCTGTCTGATAGTCAGCTTGACCTAATCAACGATCTCAGAAGCAGGAAGATCTTGCAACAAACACTGAACATATCTTTGGCTGTTTTGTCGGACAGCCCTGTTTTCTGAAGGTCCACGATAATGGGTATAGGTTGCCTCACATCTAAAACTGCTGCAGGCAGACAAACAGAGACCAGCGGAGAAGTCTCAATGGGTCTACTGGCCTAATTCTGCTCCAATACCTTATGGCCACAGCTATGACTGTTATATAACATCAATATCTTTTTGTCACATGGTAGGCCAATCAGAGAGTCCTTGGGCCTTTTTCCCAACTAACATTACCCAAAGACCTTCGTTAGTAAGGAAGAAAAGGAAAATACATTGTTTATTAAATAGTACTCATATAGCACAAATCTAAGTTCATTAGTACCCTGAAGTTTAAAGTACACTGGAACAATAAGTAAAAGGTCAGGTTAATTATTTCATGTATAAACTTATTAGGAAATGGAATCTAACATCTATAAAAACACATTAGTCACGACCAGCTCTGGAGCATAAAATCCTGGGGAAATAAGTTCACAAAGGAGAAATTCTTCAGTTACTGGGGTTAATCCTGTGGCATAATATTGGCTGCCATCTGTACTCAATCCAACAGACTGCATTCCACTGACATTAACCGAAGTGAATGTGTGCAGATGGCAATTGTTGGCATTCAATATTCATGAATGGCCAAAGTCCAGGTCGAAGCCCAAAAGTCAATCGGAAGTCCAGAAGTTGAGGCCTGAATGCTGGAGCCTGGGTCTGCAAATCTCTGCGAGTCCTCTGGGGGGGGGGGGGGTCTAATGGTCAGAAATGCACGCGTCTGCTGGAGGCTGGAGGCCAAAGAAGATGGCCTGTCCTGGGGTCAGAGAACTGTGTATTTGTTTGGTCAGATGGGAGGGAGCTACGGGGCTTGTTCTGCCGTTGTCATTTGGTATGTTCTGTTTTGTTGTGTTGTTCTGCCAAGTATTGTGGGCATGCATGAATTTGTGGCGACCCCAGCGCTCCCTTGGTTGTGTTGGCACATTTCACTGCACATGTTTCAATATGCATGTGATAAATAAATCTAAATCAAAGATGAACCCCTCTCCCCCAACCAAAGTGCAACTTGAAGCTACAATCTTATATTCAATCATTAACTCCCAGAGTGGTAGATATTGAAACTTGCTGCAATAGCAAATGGTGGTAGGGTGATTGTTAGTTTAAGTAGATATCTGTCTTAAGGGATATGGAGCAAAAAGGGTGGCACCTGTCTACCTCAGTGAAAGGGGAGTCTGTGTGGGCTCGAGGCTGTGAGTGGCCTTATATTTTCTCTATGCTGTACTTACTGGCCACCAATAGGCAAACAGACACTTAATGACAAAGATAGAGGCCATTTGCTTTGCCAGTCAAAGGGAATAATGTATTGACCAAGGTGTAAAATTAGCATTTGTTTAGATAGATGGCTCAAAAGCTCAATGACATGCTTAAAGTGCTGGAGGAACTCAGCAGTACCTATGGAGAAGAATAAGTAGTGTACGTTTTGGGCTGAGATCCTTTATTGGGACTGGAAAGGAAGTGGGGAGAAGGGATGTTGTACAGGCTAGAAGGTGATAGGTGAAACCAGGAGAGGGGAAGGTGGGTGGGTGGGCGAGGGGAGATGAAGAAAGAAGCTGGGAGGGGATAGGTGGAAAAGGTAAAGGGCTGAAGAAGAAGCAATCTAATAGGAGAAGACAGTGCACCATGGAGGAAAGGGAAGGAGGAGGGAAAGCAGAGGGAGGTGACGGGCAGGTGAGAAGAAAAGGAGTGAGAGGGTAACGTGAATGGAAAAAGAGAGTAAGAGGGAGGGGGAAGTGAAAACTGAATATTGGAGAAGTCATTATTCATGCCATCTGGTTGGAGGCTACATAGACAAATTATGAGGTGTTACTCCTCCAGCCTGAGTTTGGCCTCATCATAGTAACAGAGGGGACCATGGACAGACATGGCAGAATGGGAATGGGAAGGCAAATTGAAATGGATAGTCACAGGGAGATCTTGCCTTTTGTGGAGAACAGAGCGACAAAGCAGTCCTCCAATCTGCACTGGGCCTCACCGACGTTGAGGGGGCTACACCGAAAGCATCGGATTCAACAGACTCTCAGGCAAGGTGTCGCCTCACCTGGAAGGACTGTTTAAGGTCCTGAACGTGGTGAGGGAAGAGGTGTAAAGGCAGGTGTAGCACTTGTCACACTTGCAGGGATCTGTGCCAAGTGGGAGATCAGTGAGGAGGATTTCCAGCATCTGCCGAATCTGTTGTGTTTATCAACAGATATAAAGCAAAGATGGAATTAACTGTCTTCCCACACGTACCTGAGATGGAGACTCATTGTTTCTAATACAATCTCGCAAAAGATAGTTTAGTGACAACCATACACATCAGCTGTAGAATCAGAAATAAAGGTGGTGCATTTGTCTCCTTTTGTTACTGGTGTGGACAGGTTACTGTTTATGCTGAGGTGGTTTAGGACATTGGAGAATCACCCTCACGTAGGATGACTACTTGACTGGTGGACTGGCTTCAAAGAAGACATTTTCTTCAGTTTTATGCATTTGTCCATGAAGGTGCCACACTGGGCCACTGGGCTGCAGTTAAGCTGATGAAAAGGGGGTTGAACTGAGAGCAGAACCTGAGGTCCCTCTAACCATCTCCACCACTCAGCAAAATCATGGCTCATCCTTTGTCTGTGCGGCACAGTGGCACCGCTGGTAGAGATGCTGGCGACACAGGTTCAGTCCTGACCTCCACTACTGTCTATGCGTGGAGTTTGCGTGTTCTCCCTGTGGTTGTGTGAGTTTCCTCCCATATCCCAAAGTCGTGTAGGTTGGTAAGTTAATCATTGACAATTGACCCTAGAGTTGGTGGGCGATAGAACTGAAAGTGGTGAAGGGAGAACAGGCTACAGGGAAAATAGTGGGAGAAGGGGAGTGCACTGCGATTTGAATGGGCTCGAGGGGCCGAATGGCAATATGGAAGTCTACATGATTCTCTTCACTCCATTTTCCCTAATGTCCAAAACCCTATCTATCTTAGCCTTGAATAAGCTTAATAGCTGAGCACCCAGAGTTTAGCTGTAAGTTAAAATGAGCATGGCTTTCACCAAGATTGCCCTGATCGTCACTAGTCCTCTGGGCCTGTGTCTGACACTCACCTGGCTTGTTGCCGGGATCAGAGGTTGCCATGTGCTCTGCTGGACACGGGCAGTTGCCTGCACACTGTTGGGTAAGCTGTTTCCCAGTCAGGCATACCTGCAGCTCGAGTTTGCACTATAAGAGGGGGAATGAGGGAAACGAAAGGACAAAAGAAAGCCGGAGATAAAGAAAGATTAGAACCAGTCAATGTGATGATCTCATTTGAACAATGTCCAAAGTTGTTAACTGCAGAATGAGCTGTCAGCTAATTAATCCTTTTTATTATTTCCATTCGGTTTTCTTTTTCCTTCTACAAAGCTTATTTTCATTCTAGTTTAATGAGTGGCATTGGGTACGCATCCAACACTGCATGGATAAACGCAGTAAGTCACCCTCTTGAGCCCTTAGCACAGAACATGGAATCCAATCAAAAAAATGAGATGGCATAACTTAATAAAGATCACTTAACTTACTCAGTTTTGCAATTAGTTTCCAGGGAAAGGAGCAATGAGACTACGATTAGCTTTAGTTCAAAGTTCAAAGTAAATTTTATTATCAAAGTATATATATGTCACCATATAAAATCTTGAGATTTGTTTTCTTGTAGCATACTCAACAAATCTATAGAATGGTAACTATAACAGGAATGTAGAAGACAACAACTGTGCAAATGCAAATATAAAAAAAGAGCAATAAATAATGAGAACACGAGATGAAGAGTCCTTGAATGTGAGTTTGTTGGTTGTAGGAACGTTTCAATGAGGAGGCGAGTGAAGTTGAATGTTGGTCAACCCTTCATTCAAGACTCTGATGTTTGAGGGGTTGTAACTGTTCTTGAACCTAGTGGTGCAAGTCCTGAGGCTTTTGTACCTTCTACCTAATGGCAGCAGTGAGAAGAGAGCATGACCAGGGTGGTGGGGATCCCTGATGATGGATGCTATGACAGAGTATAGTGTAGATGCGCTCGTGATTGGGAGGACTTTTCCCGTGACGGACTGGGCCGAATTTTGTAGGATTTTCTGTTTAAAGGTATTGGTGTTTCCATACCAGGCTGTGATGCAGCCAGTCAAAATGCTCTCCACTACACATCTATATAAGTTATCACATGTGCATCGAAACATACAGTGAAATGCATCATTTGTATCAAAGACCCTCATAGTCCGCGATGTGTTAGAGGCAAGTTGCATGTGTTGCCATGTTCCAGCACCAACATAGCATGCCCACAACCTACTGACCCTAACCTTTGGGTCTTTGGGCTGTGGGAGAAAACCAGAGCACCCAAAGGAAACGCATGCAGCACGGGGAGTATGTACAAACTCCTTACAGACAGTGGTGACAACTGCAACCCTATCTTACAGCACATGGTAACAGCATTGCACTAACTGCGACACTGCAGCACTGCCCAATTCTCAGGCTGCATCAGTTCCCCCACAGGCTGAGTCCCAATGAGAGATGCTGTAACCCAATCTCATCCACAGGAGACATTTGTGGGTTAGTGAATCACTCATATGCCCTACTATTAGAAAGTCATCGGTTCAAATCCCACGTAGAGACTTGGGTATATAACATTGCAGAACTGAGGACCGATACTGCTGCCCCATGGATAAAATAAATCTCTCAGGTCAAATAATCTACTGTTATGAAAAGGGGAATGTGGGATTATCCCTCATGTCCTCACTGGTATTTACTCTTGAACACAGTTAAAATAATCTGATTGTGATTACATTTCTAACAGCGGGATCTTGATGTGCAGAGCTGTCAGCGTACCGCTTTACAGCCTCAGTGACTGGGGCTCAATTCCCACAGCTGTCCATAAGGAATTTCTAATTTCTCCTTGGTACACTGGTTTCCTCTCACATTCCAAAGATGTATGGTTTAGGCGTGTGGGCATGCTACACTGGTGCTGGGAGCCTGGCAACACTTGTGGGCTGCTCCTTGAACATCCTCCAACAGTGTTGGTTGTTGACACAAACAATGCACTTCATGTAAGTGTGACAAACAAAAAGCTAATCTTTAAGATATCAGCTGCTGCGTTTCCCAGTTTGTAAAGTTGATTACCCGCCAACGCCAACACTACATTCCCTACTGGCACGCACAGGAATGGGGCTGAAGGAGACAAGGCTGGTCCCAGCATTACCTGAGTGGTTTTACTCTTGTGGGATAAAGTGGGGGTGGATGGAGGAAGTTAGTGATACTGAAGATTGGTGTATTTGAAAACATGCCCCTCCATCAAGAGACAGCTGACCATTCTGCCTGCATCTCCAAGGCTGGTGTCATGGTGACTGGTCTCGATACAGTATTTATTAAACATGAACTTTCACCCAAGGGAGCTGGATAAAAGCTTGAACGGGAGATTATAATAAGACGGCAAGACTAGAATACTGAGTTAGTTCCCATGTCCAATAATTCCAGAGAAAATGCGTGAAGCAGATACAAAAACATTTAAACTACATTCAGACAGGTACATGGATAGAGAAGGTTCAAAGGGATTTGGGTTAAACATGGGCACGTTAGACTGGCTTAGACAGGCATCTTGTTCAGCTTGGATGGATTGAGCTAAATGGCTAAGGGGGCCGATGCTGTATGACTCTATGACCCTCTGACTAGTGAGTTACAGAAAAGTACAACATAGAAACAGATCTTTCGGCCCATCTAGAACCATTTAAACAGCCTACTCCCATCGACCTGCACTGGGACCGTACCCTGCCATACCCCTACTATCTATGTACCAATTCAACCTTCTCTGAAATGTTGAAATCAAGCTCACATGCACCACTTACACTAGCAGCTCGTTCCACTCTTTCACAACCTCTTGAGTGAAGAAGTTTCCTGTCATGTTCCCCTTAAACTTTTACCTTTCACCCTTAACCTATGACCTCTGGTTGTAAGTTCCACCCAACCTCAGTGGAAAAAGCCTGCTTGCATTTACCTATCTATACCCCTCATAATTTTGTATACCTCTATCAAATCTCCTCTCAACCTTCTACATTCCAAGGAATAAAGTCCTAATCAATTCAATCTTTCCATGTAGGCAATGTCCTTGTAAGTTTTCTCTGTACTCTTTCCTTATTTACATCTTTTCTGTAGGTAGGTGACCAGAACTGTACACAACACTCCAAATTAGGCCTCACCAATGTCTTATCCACGTCAACAGGAGGCTGCACGAGGAGCTTTTTCCAAGCAACAAAGGTGAAAAAAGCAGAAGGGAGGATGATCAGAGGAGGTGGCTCCACACCGTGGATCACCCTCTAACATGTAGAGCTGAGCTGGGGAGCTCAGACTGGAGACAATGGACTGACAAGTTGGACAAAAGACAGAGAAGAGTTTTTAAATAAAAATCAAAAAAAGGATAGAAGATAGGAATCTGAAATCTGAAAACCCCCCAGAAAATACTCAGCATGTCAGGCAGCATCTGCTGGTGGACAAACAGAGTCAATGTTTCACATTGGCCTCCTACTTTCTTTTGTCCATGTTGCTCTCTCTGACTGTTCCCACTCACTCACTGACCAGATAACCTTGTTTACAGCCTATCCCCATGGTCACCCGAGTTTTACCCTATCAGAGACATAGAACCATAGAACACTACAGTACAGTACAGGCCCTTCAGCCCTCCATGTTGTGCTGACCCATATAATCCTTAAAAGAAAGTACTAAACCCACACTACCCCATAACCCTCTATTTTTCTTTCATCCATGTGCCTGTCCAAGAGGCTCTTGAATACCCCTAATGTTTTAGCCTCCATCACCATCCCTGGGAGTCAATCCAGGCACTCACAACCCTCTGTGTAAAAAAAAACTTACCCCTGATGTCTCCCCTAAACTTCCCTCCCTTAATTTTGTACATATGCCCTCTGGTGTTTGGGAAACAGGTACTGACTATCCACCCTATCTATGCCTCTAATAATCCTGTAGACCTCTATCAAGTCCCCTCTCATTCTTTACAGCTACATCTACAGCTTTACAAGCTTCTTTTCTCTCCTTCCCAGTTCTGACACAGGGGCTTCAGCCTAAAATATTGACCCCGTTTCTCTTCCCACAGGTGTGGCCTGACCAGACAAGTATTTACAGTGTTGTCTGTTTTTACATTATATGAGGAATTTTAAAATCAGTACTTGGGGAGTTCGGTGATCGAGGAATGAACAGCCTGGTATAATGAAATAAATTGAAATTGGCAATCATAAATAAAATACAGCCTTCCTGTGATAAATGAGATTGAACAAAACACTTGCAATTTGCTATAAATAGCTTAACTACAAATACGGAATGAATATTAACATGACCCCTGTAACTACCAACAAACTGACAGTGACATTCGGAGATATATCTATCAATTCAGGCAACATAGGTAAATCTGACAACTTCAGATACAATTTCATTTTGTCTTTTTCAAACCAGATTTGCAGGATCTGGTTTGCAGGATCAGATTTGCAGGAACCAGAGTGCCAGAGCAGATATTGGAGCAACGGTGAAAATAAATGATGCAAAGTCACAAATAGAAGGGTTGTGCGTGGTGGTAATAATCTTCTCAGGTGTGTCTATTTCAATGCAAGGAGTATTGTGGGGAAGGCTGATGAGCTGAGGGCATGGATTGACACATGGAATTATGACATTATAGCCATTAGTGAAACTTGGCTACAGGAGGGGCAGGACTGGCAGCTTAATGTTCCAGGGTCCCGTGTTTCAGACGTGATAGAGGCAGAGGAATGAAGGGTGGGGGGTGGGGGCTGGCATTGCTAGTCTGGGAAAATGTTACAGCAGTGCTCAGGCAGGACAGATTAGGGGGCTTGTCCACCAAGGCCATATGGGTGGAGCTGAGAAACAAGAAAGGTATGACCACATTAATGGGGTTGTATTATAGACCACCCAATAGTCAGTGAGAATTGGAGGAGCAAATCTGCAGAGAGATAGCAGACAGCTGCAGGAAATACAAAGTTGTGATAGTAGGGGATTTTAATTTTCCACATATTGATTGGGACTCCCATACTATTAAAGGTCTAGATGGGTTACAGTTTGTAAAATGTGTTCAGGAAAGTTTTCTAAATTAATATATAGAGGTACCAACTAGAGAATGCAATGTTAGATCTCCTATTAAGAAACAAGTTAGGACAGGTGACGGAAGTGTGTGTAGGGGAACATTTTGGTTCTAGTGATCATAACACCATTAGTTTCAACTCAACTTGATCATGGATAAAGAGATCTTGTCCTCGGGTTGAGGTTGTAAACTGGAAAGAGGCCAAATTTGAAGAAATGAGAAAAGATCTAAAAAGCGTGGATTGGGACAGGTTGTTCTCTGGCAAGGATGTGATTGGTAAGTGGAAGGCTTTCAATGGAGAAATTTTGAGAGTGCACAGTTTGTATGTTCCTGTCAGGATTAAAGGCAAAGTGAATAAGAATAAGGAACCTTGGTTCTCAAGGGATATTGGAACTCTGATAAAGAAGAGAGAGATGTATGACATGTATAGGAAACAGGGAGCAAATAAGGTGCTTGAGGAGTATAAAAAGTGCAAAAATAACTTAAGAAAGAAATCAGAAGGGCTAAAAGAAGACATGAAGTTGCTTTGGCAGTCAAGGTGAAGGATAATCCAAACAGCTTCTGCAGGTATATTAAGAGCAAAAGGATAGTAAGGGATAAAATTGGTCTTCTTGAAGATCAGAGTGGTCGGCTATGTATGGAACCAAAGGAAATGGGAGAGATATTAAATGGGATTTTTGCGTCTGTATTTACTAAGGAAACTGGCATGGAGTCAATGGAAATAAGGCAAACATGTAGTGAGGTCGTGGAACCTATACAGTTTGAAGAGGAGGAGGTGCTTGTTATCTTGAGGCAAATCAGAGTAGATAAATCCCCAGGACCTGACAGGGTATTCCCTCGGACCTTGAAGGAGACTAGTGTTGAAATTGCAGGGGCCCTGGCAGATATATTTAAAATATCACTATCTACGGGTAAGGTGCCGGATGATTGGAGGATAGCTCATGTAGTTCCGTTGTTTAAAAAAGGCTTTAAAAGTAATCCGGGAAATTATAGGTTGGTAAATTTGATGTTGGTAGTAGGTAAATTATTGGAAGGAGTACTAAGAGATAGGATCTACAAGTATTTGGATAGATAGGGACTTTTAGGGAGAGTCAACATGGCTTTGTGCATGGTAGGTCACGTTTAACAAATCTGTTAGAGATTTTCAAGGAGGTTACCAGGAAAGTGGATGAAGGGAAGGCAGTGGATGTTGTATACATGGACTTCAGTAAGGCCTTTGACAAGGCCCCGCATGGGAGGTTAGTTAGGAAGATTCAGTTGCTAGGTATACATGGTGAGTTAGAAAATTGGATTAGACATTGGCTCAATGGGAGAAGTCAGAGAGTGGTAGTGGAGGATTGCTTCTCTGAGTGGAGGCCTGTGACTAGTGGTGTGCCACAGGGATCAGTGCTGGGTCCATTGTTTTTTGTCATCTACATCAATGATCTGGATGATAATGTGGTAAATTGGATCAGCAAATTTGCTGATGATACAAAGACTGTTGATGTAGTGGACAGTGAGGAAGGTTTTCAAAGCTTGAAGAGGGATTTGGACCAGCTGGAAAAATGGGCTGAACAATGGCAGATGGAGTTTAATACAGACAAGTGTGAGGTATTGCACTTTGGAAGGACAAACTAAGGTAGAACATACAAGGTAAACGGTAGGGCACTGAGGAGTGCAGTAGAAGAGGGATCTGGGAATACAGATACAAAATTTCCTAAAAGTGGCGTCACAGGTAGATAGGGTAGTAAAGAGAGCTTTTGGTACATTGGCCTTTATAAGTCAAAGTACTGAGTATAAGAGTTCGAATGTTATGGTGAGGTTGTGTAAGGCATTGGTGAGGCCGAATTTGGAGTATTGTGTGCAGTTTTGGTCACCAAATTACAGGAAGGATATTAATAAGGTTGAAAGATTGCAGAGAAGGTTGATGAGGATGTTGCCGGGACTTGAGAAACTGAGTTACGGAGAAAGGTTGAATAGGTTAGGACCTTATTCCCTGGATCGTAGAAGAATGAGAAGGATGTTTCCAAATCCCTATGTTGTAAAAACAAGGAGTATATCAGACAGACTCATCAAGTACAATTTCATGGGAGTTACTTTAATGAACTGAGACTTGCCCATCACATTCTCAAACTCCAAAAAATGATAATAATAATTCCCACCAACAGAAAATCATTCCTAATTGACTGCAAGATTTATACATCTAAATAATAGATTACAAAACTGTCAGCCTGTCCTCTATCAATCTAGAGCGCCTGCTGAAGAACAATATCACTGAAGGGAATGCTACATATTACACACAACTGCAGTAGAATATATCGCTTTACATGGGAAATGGCAAGATATATTAGTGGATTTCAGATTTCTGAATGGACAATGAATCCATGTACACCACTTCATTATTCTTATTTATTTTTCCCTCTCTTTTTAAACAACTTAATTTATATATATTGTATATATACAATTGTAATTTGTAGTTTATTTATGTATTGCTGCTGCAAAACAACAAATTTCATGACAAATGCCAGTAATACTAAACCTGATTCCAATCACTGATAGCCAGAGATGTTTTCCCAGGGTGGAAGTGGCTAATACAAGAGGGGTATAATTTTAAAGTAATTAGGGGAAAGTAAGGGGGGATGTCAGATGAACGTTATTTTACACAGGGAGTGGTGGGTGCATGAACACCCTGCCAGGGGTAGTGGTAGAGGCAGATGTGTTAGGGGCGTTTAAGAAACTCATGGATTAAAGAAAAATGGAGGGCAATGTAGAAGGGAATGGTCACGTGACCTTAGAGTAGGTTTAAAGGTCAGGACCATATAGTGGACCTAAGGGCCTGTACTACGCTGAAATGTATTCTATTCTATATAGGCTATCAATGACTCAACCAACACCATTCTTGGAATCCAAATCTAGGCCTCTGTACCTCCCTCTGCATCTGGATCCTTGACCTTCTCACTGGGAGGCCACAATCTGTGCAGATTGGAAATAACATTGCCCCCTCACTGACTATCAGCATGGAGTACCTCAAGAATGCACATTTAGCCCACTGCTCTACTCTCTCTGCACCCATGACTGTGTGGCTAGACACAGCTCAAACAGCACCTACAGATAAGTTTGCTGGTGACAACTATTATTGGCAGAATTTTAGATGGTGATGAAGAGGCAAAAAGGAGCGAGATAGATGAACTGTTGAGAGGTGTGCATCAACAACTTTGCACTCAACGTCAGTGAGGTCAAGGAAATCATGAAGGGGAAGTCGAGGGAACCAGTCCTCATTGAGGGATCAGAACTGGAAAGAGTGAGCAGTTTCAAATTCCTGAGTGTCAACATCTCTGAAGATCTATCCTGTGCCCAACATACTGATGCAATTACAAAGGAGGCAAGACAGTGGCTATACTTCATTAGGAGTTTGAGGAAAACTGGTACGTTGCCAAGATGTCCCATGGAAAGCATTCTAACTCATTGCATCACCATCTGGTATGGAGGGGTCACTGCACAGGATCGGAAAAAGCTACAGGAAGTTGTAAACCTTATGATCTGCATCATGGCCACTAGCCTTCATAGCAATGAGGACACCTTCAAAAGCCAATGCCTCAAAAAGGTGGTATCCATCATTCAGTACCCCCACCACCCAGGACATGCTCTCTTCTCAATGCTGCCATCAAGGAGAAGGTACAGCAGCCTGAAGACACTCAACATTTCAGGAACAACTTCCCTGCCACCATCAGATTTCTGAATGGACAATGAACCAATGAACACCACCTCAGTATTTTACCTCTCATTTTGCACTCTTTTCTTTTTTATGTGTAATTTACAGTTTTTATTATGTATTGTAATGCACCACTGCCACAAAAAAACAACAGATTTCACATATGCTAGTGATATTAAACTTGATTCTGATCCAACCACCTTTAGCACCATTACCAATGAAAGCCTATGAGGTGTTACAGAGTGATAGAGAATATATCGAGATGCTACACCTGACCTAGATCTTTGAAAGAGCTTTATCTGTTGACTCATCTCTCTGTCTTTCTCCTCTATTTTTTAATGTAGTTATTTATCAATTTTATAATTATTTTATTTTTCTTTGCTTCCCCTTTAAGTGGAGTGGTGCAGTCACAGGGAAACAAGCAGAGACCCACCTGGGAAGTGTATGTGTGCCCATCTGTGCCACAAACAGGAGACACTGGAGCTGACTGGCATGGCTTGCAGGGACGCTCCACTTGTTCCACGGACGACTGCTTGATTCTAGTGAAAACAGAGTCCGCAGTGAGCAACACGCCTACAATACTGATTTTCAGAATGTCCTCAAACAGCAGAAATATTGCACAACGTTTCGCAAAAACTGTCACAGAGGGAGAAGACTAACAATGAACCATGTGGGAGGATATTACTGTGAATGATCAAAAGCTTTGCAGAAGTAGTGGGCTTTGAGGAGTGGCAACGAAGAGAAGTAAAGTTCAAAGTAAATTTATCAGCAAAGTATATACATGTTACCATATAGTACCCCGAGGTTCAGTTTCTTGTGGGCATTCTCAGTTAATAGATAGAAACACAACAGAATCAAAGTTAAAGCATACATGAGACAGACAAAGAAACAATGTTCAAAAGACAACAAACTGTGCAAATACAAAAAGAAAAAAATAATAATAATGAAGTGAGATCACCAGAAATATGCTGAGTTAAAAGAGAAAATTGAAAGACTGTGAAACATGAACAGGGCATACATTGTCCCAAAGGTAATTTCTACAGCTGGTATCATCGTAAAGTGACTACACAATAGCATTAAACAATTAGGGCTACACAGTAATATCTATGCAAATCTTCAGAAAGCCACAATACCAAACACTACTAGAGTCATCGGAAGTTCCTAGCAATTGAGAAATGAGCATGCTTGGCTGTGCCAGTACCTCAGGTTCTACCAGCTTGAGCTGAGAAAATAATAATAATTAATAAGCAATAAATATTGCACAGATGTTTAGGGAGGGAATTCCAGAACTTAGGAGCTTGTTAATTAAAGTTACGGCAATTCACTTTGAGAATGATCAAGTAGATGGAGTTGTTTTTAATTTATTCAAGGGATATTGGCTTCGCAGGCTGGGCCAGATCTTCACTGGCCATCACTAGCTGCTCTTGTGAAGGTGGTGGTGAGCTGCCTTCTGAACTGTTGCAGTCCCTGAGGGGTGGTCATGTCTACAGTGCTGTTGGGGTAATAATCCCAGGTTTGAGACCAGACCTAGAGGTGGTTCAGGAGTTGGAGGCCCATCCGTGTGTCTGGGGGTGGCAGGGTGGGAAAGCAGCTTGTTTTGTTGTTGCTCCTTGTTGTATATTGGCTGTGCGTTGTTCTGCCGAACATCGTGGGCATGTTGGCACCGGAACACGTGGCGACACCTGTCGGCTGCCCCAAGCACATTCTCAGATTGTGCTGTTACTGCAAACGACACATTTTACTATATGTTTTGATGTATAAGTGATTAATAAATAAATCTAAAATCAGAGCAGCAACTTCCAGATGATGGTGGTCCCACGCTTTTATAGAATTATAGAGCTGTAGAACACTACAGCACAGAAACAGGCCCTTCATCCCATCTTGTCCATGCAGACCCAATCTTCTACCTGCACCAAAACTATATCCTTCCAAATCTTTCCCATCCAAGCACTTATCCGAACTCCTCTTAAACATTATAATTGAAACTGCATCTCCCACTTCCACTGGCAGCTCATTCCACACTCTAAATTAAAAACACAGTCTCGGCATCTCTAATACATCACTGTAATTTAAACTTTAATTTCAGGAACAAGTCTGATAAATCCCTCTTGGACTCTCTCTGATGCCCTTACTTCCTTCCTCATGTGGTAACCAGAACTGAATACAACACTCCAGCTGAAGTCGGATCAGTTCATCATAACTTTCCTGCTTTCCTAAGAACTTTCTAAGGGTATCCTCTGGAGGCCTATTCCATTATTTTATGAGTTAACAACAAAGAGCTTCCTTCACCTTAGCCGAACTTGAACTGAAGCAAATCCTTAGTGTTTCCCATCTATTCAACTATAACAATGCACTCTGTGTATATGAGGACAATTACCTTCCACAGGAGAGACTCTGTGCATTGATAATTACAATGATCAATAAAACTGGGGTTTAAAAGGATTCTGTTTTGTTTTCAGGGATCATCTTAACATTGGTTGTGCAGTCCTCAAGGACAATTTTTAACCCTCTAGTAATCAACCTTTGTCGAGTTTGCTGACTGAGATATTGCCGTTCACATTAATTACTTTGCAGCTTAAGGTCCTGAGACCAAGAATAACTTGGGATTCATCACTGCCAAATGGTATGGAATGGACGAAGACTGCCCACGACTGCTAAACATATATCATTAACTCCTGATTTCACTGTGCTGCCATTGGTACCCGGGTGTGGCTCAGAAATACAAGGACAGTGGCGATTTGACGGTTGATGGCATTTGTATGTTGTAGTGTTTTTCAATTCGTGTGTTGCTGAGACCGAGTTCCTATTTCTCTCATAGGACCATTCTGTCAGTTTTCATTGCTGGTGTAATGTTCCAGACATAAATCACATCCAACGAGTCCCTTGCACAATAATCCGGCGTCTGCTTCCCTTGGCAAGCATATAACTAATATATCATTATCATAAAGTTATCATTATTGACTGGATGATGTGCATGAGTGTGTGTCTCTTACACGTGTTAGTTAGTTCCTCTCTGCGCCTTGTGGCGCATTAGACGGCAGCCTCACCGGTTCCTTTGCATTGTCTGTTTTTACGCGGCCAAGTTGCTAGCTCGATGCTCAACCCAGCATGGGTGAGCCGGGACCACTTGCCTCGAAGTCTGGTGCAGATGCCACTACACCACCGGCTGGCTGTTCTTAAACGGGTGGCCGCAAGCTATTATCCCTCATGGCCTGGCCAATATTTACGCTTGTACAAACTTGGTTAAAATAATCTGGTCACGATTACCTTCTTATTAGCGGGGGCGTACTGCGCAGAGCAGCTAGTGAAACGCTTTACAGCGCCAGTGATTGGGTTTCAATTCCCTCCACTGTCTGTACATTCCCACCGTACCCATGTGGGTTTGCTCTGGGTTTCCTCCCACAATCTGAAGACTTATGAGTTAGAAAGGGTTAGTAAGCTCTGAGCAAGCTATGTCGGAGCTAGAAGCTTGGTGACACACGCAGGCTGTTCCCAGCACGCCTTTGGGCTGTGTTGGTCACTGACACAAACAACACATTTCACTGTAAGTGTGGTATATAAAGCTGATCTTTAAATCTATTACCAAGGTGGGGGGGAGGGTGTGTGTGTGTGTGTGTGTGGTTAGTAAACTGCATGCCATGGTCAGGATGTGTAACAGCAATTGTGTAACATGATCAAGATGTGTGTGTGTGTGTGTGTGTGTGTGTGTGTGTGTGTGTGTGTGTGTGTGTGTGTGTGTGTGTGTGTGTGTGTGTGTGTGTGTGTGTGTGTGTGTGTGTGTGTGTGTGTGTGTGTGTGTGTGTGTGTGCGTGCGCAACTGTATGTGATTCATTATAAAAATGTGTGGAGTTGTGCACGCACGTCATTAGCACAATGAGTGATTATCTGTATGTCTGCCACTGGTAACTGAAAATACTCAGCAGGTCAGATAACATCTGTGGGGTGAGATACATTTGTCAGAATATAAGACAATGGGTCTCTGATCTAAATCATTAACTCCTTTCCTCTTCCCACGACTGTGGCCTGAACTGTTGGGTCTTTCCAGCGTTTCCTGCTTTTGCTTGTTGGTGGGAGACATGCCACCGCCCACAACTGACCTGTGCTGTAGTTTCTTGCGGCTGATGCACATGGCCCTCTGCTGCCCCTGGGAGATGCACACTTTGTGTCTGCTGCACTTCACCTTCTGACAGGGGTCCTTGGTGGGGTCCAGCGCTGTGGAGGGAACCATACCGCAGTTATTTCCAAGTGAGAGCAGAAAGACGTGGACAATCCCTGGCGCTTGTCAGAATCAGATTCATTATAAGTCGTGAAATCTGCTGTTTTTGTGGCAGCGGTACATAAAATATACTCTAAATTATAACAAGAAATATATATTAAAAATGAAATAAGTGGTGCACAAAGAGAACAAAAATAGTGAGGTAGTGTTCATGGGTTCATTGACCATCAGAGAACTGATGGCACAGGGGAAGAAGCTCTTCCTAAAACATCAGCCTCCTGTACCTCCTCTCTAATGGTAATATTGAGAAGAGAGCATGCCCTGCGTGATGGGGGTCAATGATGGATGCCACCTTTTGAAGCATTGCCGTTTGAATATGCCCTCGATGGTGGGGAGGCTAGTTTCAAGTTTCTCAGTATACACATCACCGACGACCTCATCTGGTCCGTACGCACCAGCTGTGTGGCAAAAGAAAGCACAACAGCGTGTCTTCCACCTCAGGCAACTGAAGAAACTTGACAATGGGCCCCCAAGTCCTCAAGACCTTCTACCGGGGCACCTTTTGAGAGCATCCTGACTGGCTGCACCAACCTCATTGCTAGGCACTGCAGAGAGTGGTACAGACAGCCCAGTCCATCTGTGGATGTGAACTGCCCTCCATTGAGGAAACTTACAGCAGCAGTTGCAGAAAGAAGTCCTGGAGGATCATCAGGGACCCCAACCATAAACTGTTTCAGCTGCTTCCATCTGGCAAACACTTCCACAGCATTAAAGCCAGGACTAACAGGCTATGGGACAGCTTCTTTCTGCAAGCCATTAGGCTTTTAAATTTTCATGTCTCTACATTGCAACGGAGTCATAACACCAAGATTTTAACTCCCTCACGTTGTGGGATGGATGTAAGATTTAAATAAATTTTAATTCCAATTCTAATAATGGAACTGGCCGAGCTTACAACCCACTGCAGCCTTTTCTGATCCAGTGCAGTGGCCCCTCCATACCAGATGGTGATGGAACCAATTAGAATGCCCTCCATAGAGTTTGCTGGAGTTTTGCTTTCCCCTTCTGTTCCTTTTTACCTAATAAACCACCCATCTCCGTGTTCTCTTACAGTATTTAAGTAGCTTTGCTCTCCACCTCATGCTCATGAACGTACAACCTCCTGCTGCTAACCCAGTCCTAGTCTCCTGCTGAGCACCAACTGATATGAAGTGGCTGCTAAGAGGGGGAAGTAGTCCCCATGCCACAGTCTGAGCTGAGTGCATGGGCAGCCAGATTATCTGAGGTGGGTTCCCAGCATTAAAAGCATATGAGCATACCATCCTCTAAATGAGGTCACCTGAAAACTTTTGCAATTATAATAGGTGAAGCATCATTAAGGATCCCTTTGACCCACTATTGTCACGAAGAAGGTATGTATAGAAGCATCAGCACGGGGTAAAAGCTTCTGCCCCCAGTCTGTGAGACTAATAAATACCCTGCCACCACCAAGGTCTTGTCACTGGGAAAGCAGGCTGTTTACTGCTTACTTATGCTGCGCACTCCACAAGTATTTTGAATGATATTTTATTAACTTATTTGTGGTTTATGTGCTGTGTGTGATATATGTATTGTGGGTACACTGTGGTCTGGAGGAATGTTGTTGCATTTGGTTGTATTTATGTGCAGTCAGACGACCTTAAACTTGACTTACGTATATGGTGACTTAAGGAATGATCGGCCTACGTGAAGAATTTCTCCCTGGAGACTCACAGAGACTTAAAATGCTGGAATCTGGAGCAACAAATTTCATAGCGTGTATAAGTGATCATAAACCTGATTTTGACTCTGATTCCATTCTTTGCCTTCCTTAGCCTCTGTAAACTCTCTTTCCACTAGCTCCTCTCCTCTCCTTCCCACCTCTCCCCTCAAAGACTCCCACTGACAGAAACCACTGGTAATTTTCCATTTGTGGTTACCCATGGAGCTTTGAGGTCTCTCACTGGCAAAGGGGAGTTGCATCATTGACAAATGTGGCATAACTGAAGAACTGAGTTATTCCAGCTTTAGTTCCACAGTAGGCGATGGTTTTCCAGGATCTGGCTCCCTCTAGGGGATCTAATTCTTGTACTGATAAGAAATGGACAGCTTGGGTTTTTAAATCTTCTACTGTCTCTAATCACATGTTACAGAGACCAACCTTCTAAGGGTCTATTACTGATCTACATAGAAATTAGCATTATATCAGAACTGTATTTAAAGGAATGTTCTGGAATGGACCTTAATTTTAAACTCTGGCAGAATTTCATGATAATATTCACAGTATAAAACCTAACCATCTATTATCAACTGCAGAGGTTACAGGCTTCCAAAATGTTCCGAGCCTTGGCTTTTGGCCACAGGCCTGTCTTGTGATGCTTGAGTCACTTGCTTGTTAGGAGGGCAGTCCAAGATGTTACAAGCTCTGGTTCTTGGCAACAGATCCGAGGGAAAAGGCAGAGAATATTTTCACTGGGTGATTTTTTTGGGCAGTGGAAGGAGGTTTGTAGGATAAGTGGACTAACACAATGGGGAGAGAGGTTACACAATGGGGGAAGGAGTAGAGAGATTTGCCAGATAGTCTGCTGGTCAAAATGTGTAAGACTCTAGCAAATTTCTACAGATGTACCATGGAGAATACTGTCTGGTTGCATCACCATCTGGTATGGAGGCACCTATGCACAGGGTCGGAAAAAGCTGCAGAGGGTTGTCAAATCAACCAGCTCCTTCATGAGCATTATCCTCCCCACCATCGAGGTCACCCTCAAAAGGTGATGTCGCAAGAAGGTTGCATCCATCACTAAGGACCCTCATGATCCAGGACATGCTGTCTTCTCATTACCACCATCAGGGAGAAGGTACAGGAGCCCGAAGAAGGACCTTTTGCATGGCCTTGCTGGTACCAAGGCACAGATGGGATCACAGAGGGTAAAAAACCTGGAGATGCCCGAGACTACAGATGCTGGAATCTGGCAAAAAGATGAAGTGCTGAAGGAACTCATTTTCAAAGACTCTACAACTCATGTTCTCAGTTTTACTCATTTACTTTTCTTATTATTTTTAACAATTTGCTTTCTTTTGCACAATGGGCGTTTGTCGGTCTTTGTTTATGTATGTTGTTTAAAAATTCTTTTGTATTTCTTTATTTTCCTGTAATGCCTGCAAGAATCTCAAGGTAGTATATGGTGGCTTATACATACTTTGATAATAAATTTACTTCTACTTGGACCCAGTGGGTCAAGCAGCTTCCGTGGAGCGAAATGGACAGTTGACATTTCAGGACTATGTCTACGCTTCCCTCGGCCTCTGGAAGGCAGCCAAAATAGTCAAGCAATCCCTCCTACCCTCCTTCTCTCTTCTCGCCCCTCCCATCAGACAGAAGGTACAAAAGCTGGAGAGCACCAGGCACAATAACAGCTTTTATCCACTATCATCCGAGTCTTAAATGAACCTCTCATATGTTGAGAAAAAGTTCAAAGTAAAACTTATAATCAGCGCACGTCCATGCCCTGAGATTCCGTCTCCTGTGGGCATACTCAGCAAATCTATAGAACAGCGAATGTAAGCAGGATCAATGAACCACAAACTGTGCAAGTGCAAATATAAATAAATAGCAATAAATAACAAGTATGAAAAAACAAAATAAAGAGTCCTTAAAGTGAGATTATTGGCTGTGCGAACACCGGAAATAGAATGAGTATCGTTATCCCCTTTGGCTCAAGAGCCTGATGGTTGAGAGGTAGTAACTGTTCTTGAACCTGGTGGTGTGAGTCCTGAGGCTCCTGTACCTTCTACCTGATGGCAGCAGTGAGAAAAGAGCATGGCGTGGGTAGTGAGGATCTTTGATGATGGATGCTGCTTTTCTCTAGCAATGTTTCATGTAGATGTGCTCAATGGTTGGGAGGATTTTACTCGTGTTGTACTTGGCCAAATCCACTACCTTTTGTAGGATTTTCCGCTCAAAGGCATTGGTGTTCCCATACCAGGCTGTAATGCAGCCAGTCAGCACACTTCCCACCACACATCTATAGAAGTTTGCCAAAGGTTTTGATGACATGCCAAAACTCTGCAGACTTCTGAGGAAACAGAGGCGCTGTCTTGCTTCCTTTGCAATTATATTTATATGATGGGTCTAGGGCAGGTCCTCTGAGATAGTGACACGAAGGAATTTAATATTACTGACCCTCCTGCTTCAAAACATCGGCCATTATTCCCTGTACCTAAAAAGACCAAGCTAACATGTCTGAAGGACTGGCGTCCTGTCACACGCACCTCAATAATAAGCAAATGCTTTGAGAGGCAGGTCAAGGACTACATCTGCAGCATGCTACCACCCACACTGGACTCCCTATGATTCACCTACTGACACAACCGATCGACAGATGATGCAATTGCCACAGCTCAACACACCGTCCTTACACATCTGGAGAAGAAGGATGTTTATGTGAGAATGCTGTTCTTGGGCTACAGTTCAGCATTCAACACTATAATTCCCTCCAAGGAACTCAGAGACAAGAAGCTCAGAGACCTCGGACTTCACCATGCCTTGTGCAGCTGGATCATGGAATTCCTGTCAGATTACCAGCTGGTGGTAAGAGTGGGCTCCCTCCCCTCTGGCCCTCTGACCCTCAACACAGGTGCCCCTCGGGGCTGTGTACTAAAACTCCTCCTTTATTCTCTGTATACCCATGACTGTGTTGCCATCTACAGCTCCAATCTGCTGATTAAATTTGCTGGCAACACTACACTGATTGGCCTAATCTCAAATAATAATGAGGCAGTTTACAGAGAAGAAGTCATCACCCTGACACAGTGGTGTCAAGAAAACAACTTTTCCCTCAATATCGCAAAAACGAAGGAACTGGTTGTGGACTACAGCAGGAATGGAGACAGGCTAGCCCCTATTGACATCAATGCATCTGGGATTGAGAGGGTGAACAGCTTTAAGTTCCTAGGTATACACATCAGTGAGGATCTCACGTGGTCTGTACGTACCAGCTGTGTGGTGAAAAATGCACAACAGCGCCTCTTTCACCTCAGATGGTTGAAGAAGTTCGGGATGAGTCTCCAAATCCTAAGGACTTTCTACAGGGGCACAATTGAGAGCATCCTGACTGGCTGCATCACTGCCTGGTATGGGAACTGTACTTCCCTCAATCGCAGGACCCTGCAGAGAGTGGTGCGGACATCTCAGCGCATCTGTAGATGTGAACTTCCCACTATTCTGGACATTTACAAAGATAGGTGTGTAAAAAGGGCCCGAAGGATCATTGGGGACCCGAGTCACCCCAACCACAAATGGTTCCATCTGCTACAATCCAGGAAACATTAGCACAGCATAAAAGCCAGGACCAACAGGCTCTGGGACAGCTTCTTCCCCAGGCCATCAGACTGATTAATTCACACTGATACAGTTGTATCTCTAAGCAATACTGACTTTCCTGTTGTATATCTTACTGTATATATTATTTATTACAAATTACTATAATTTGCACATTGCCCATTCAGATGGAGATGTAACGTAAAGATTTTTACTCCTCATGTATATGAAGGATGTAAGAAGTAAAGTCAATTCAAATTTATCTCTGATTCTCTGATGACTACTGGCTCATTGACCATTGGTTTCCCTCTCCTGTAGTCTACAATCAGTTCCTTGGTCTTATTGACATTGAGTGAGACGTTGTTGTTAATGACACCATTCAGCCAAATTTTCAGTCTCCCTCCAGTATGCTAACTTGTCACCCTCTTTGATACAGCCCTCAACAGAGGTATCATTTGCAAACCTGTATATGGTGTTGGAGCTATACTTATCCACACAGTCATAAGCATAAAACGAGTCGAGCAGGGGGCTTAGAACACATCCCTGTGGTGCTCCTGTGCTGATGGAGATCGTGGAGGAGATGTTTTTGACAATCAGAAGTGGGGTAAGCAAGTGAGGAGATCCAGGATCCAATTGCACAAGGGGGTATTGAGGCCCAGCTATTGGAGCTTATTGATTAGTTTTCAGGGATATTGAATACTGATCTGTAGTCGATAAAGAGCATCCTGATGTCTGCATCTTTGCTGTCCAGATGTTCAACGGTTGTGTGAAGAGCCAATGAGATGGTATCTGCTGTAGACCTGGTGCTTTGGAAGGCAAATTGGAGTAGATCCAAGTCACCATTCAGACAGGAGCTGATATGCTTCAACACCAGCCTCTCAAAGCATTTCATCACTGTGGATGTAAGTGCTACAGGACAATAGAAAGGTTAACTCTTGATCTCCCAACCTACCTTCTGTTGGCCCTTGTCCTGCACTGTCCATACCCTGTAACTGTGATGATACAGTCTGCAATCTGTTACTCTTTTCACTACTGTGTTGTACTTATGTATGGCATGATCTATCGGGATGGCCCATGAAACAAATCCCTGCACTGTATCTCGGTACATAGGAAAAGAATAATCCAATGCCAATACCAATACTGCCTGAAAGAGAGAGGGGAGATGGCTTATGTACAGAGATGGTGAGAAGAGAACATAAGAACATAAGAAATAGGAGCAGGAGCAGGCCATCCAGCCCATCGAGCCTGCCCCGCTATTCAATAAGAGCATGGTGGAGCAAGAGCTGGCACATGATAGGTGGATCCACATAATGGAGAAGGAAAGAATGGAAATGGCGACAGAGGTTAGTAGAAGGAAGCAACAAAGGGCGGCCGATGGTGGAAATTGGTAACAGAGGAGGACGGAGCAGGGAATCCAATAAGGGAGGTGGGGTGGGCAGATGGGAGCAGTGGGGAGACTCACCAGGAGGACGGAAAGATATATGCTCAGGCTAGGAATGGATGACTGAGCAGGAACCTCGGCAGGTGTCCCACTGTTTTATAAGAGTATGGCTGACGTAATCATAAAGTTAACTCTGAGTTCCGACTCTGCAGGTAAAATCTTTCACCCACTTGCTTTTCAAGAATCTATCAACCACTGCCTTAAATGTCCAATAACTCAAATTCCACCACCCTCTGGGCAAGGTAATTCAAGAAAAAAAATGATGCCCATCTCTGCCTTAAATTGCTGATCCCCTATTATTTAATCAGTGACCCCTCGCACTAGGTTCATCACCCTTGTACTCACTGACCCACACAACCACATTACCCCTGAAAAATTTCCCCATGGACTGTTTCTCCATCCCATGTCTTACCTAGGGCCTAGAGTGAAAATAGATTTACCAGCTTATACAACGGTATGTTGAGAGAATGTGGTAGAGAGGGATAATAAATCTGCCATGATGGAACGTCGGAGCAGGCTCGATGGGCCATATGGTCCTATTCAGCTCCTATGTCCTCTGGTCTTATGTTTGAGCATCCTTAATACCAAAGGATCAATTTGTCTGGGGTTGAAAAGAGACCCAAAATCTTAAAGTAAATTTACTATAAAAGTATGCATATGTCATTCTATACTACTTTGAGGTTAATTTTCCTCAACCTTGCCTTATCATTTTGGATGAGTTGAGGCCATGAGTGTGGTCTTTCTTTTCCCAATTTCTGTCATCCTTTCCAGCTCTAAGACTTACTAAAAACAGGTCCCTCTAATCCTTCACCTCATCATCAACCATGCACGGAATGCCCTGCCAGGAGGGGTGGTGATAGAGGCAAATACATCAGGGGTATTTAAGCATCAGGCAGATGGATGATAGAAAAATGGACGTTTATGTAGGAGGGAAGGGTTAGATGGTGCTTACAGTAGAGTAGGTTAAAAGGTTGGCACAACATCGTGGGCTAAAGGGTGTACTGTGCTGTTGTTTCCATGTTCTACGTTCTAACCATCTCATCCTGAAAGTTCTGGAGTCTTTTCCCAACTCAGTCCATCCTCTTCCCTCAAGATACTCCAGACCAACTGTTAACCTAATGCCTGGTTCTTTGTTCATTGTCAGCTTTACCCTGATCCAATTGCATGCCTGTTATGTGCCTTGAAGATGCTACATAATCACAAACAGCTCCTGCCAAAATTCTCCAGGACAGTCCATCACTACAGTCCACTTTCCTAAGTGCCACTCTCTGGGAGTGCATTAGCTCTCCGTCTTTAGCCAAGTTGGACCGTTGCTAGTCTAAAAAGCATTGCCACGAAACACAGGAGCTGTCTAAAAGCCACTGAGAAACTGTAGTCCATAACCTTTAATGACTTCATTAAATAATCATTAAATGCTCACTAAGAGCAGAGTTGCTGGGAATGTATTTCCCAGTTGAGAGATTTAAGGCATCTAATGCGTCCTTCTGTAACCCTGTGCTCTCTGAAGAAATATATCCCTTTGCGTAGGTCAGAAACTGAAGATCATTTCTTCAGCAATGTTAGTTATCATTTGGTAACCATTCCATCTACTGAGACACAAGTTACTGTAATGGGTTTGACTCCTATTCCAGGGATCCCAGCATGAAATCCAGCCTGCAGGTGGAATGCTACACATCTAGAAGTGCCATCATTTGGATAAAATACCACAAGAACAACCTCACCTTCACTCCCAGGCATCACAAAAGTCACAGGGAGTTCTTCTCCAACATCCTGGCCAACAACTATCCTCATATAAACCTACTGTAAATAGTCGACTAGTCATTATCAAGATGTTCTCTGTCGGACCTTAATCTACACAAATTGATTGAGTCAGTAGATGACACAGTGGCACAGCTGGTAGAGCTGCTGCCTCAGAAAATCAGAGACCGGGGTTCAATCCTGACCTCGGATGCTGTCTGTGTGGAGTTTGCACCATTTCAGTTGGCAAGTGGTAAGGCATTGGTCTCAGAAACCTAAGGTCATGGGTTTGAGTCCTTGAGTCCTGATCAAAAAGCTACAGACCTGGGCCTCTGTACCTCCCTCAGCAACTGGATCCGCAACTTCCTAGCTGGCAGACCACAATCTGAGTGGATTGGAAATAACATCTCCACTTCGCTGACCATCAACACTGGTGCACCTCAGGGATGTGTGCTTAGCTCACTACACCTATGACTGTGTGGTTAGGCATAGCTCAAATGCTATCTATAAATTTGCTGATGATACAACCATTGTTGGCAGAATCTCAGATGGTGACAAAAGGGCGTAAGTAATACCAGCGAGTTGAGTGGTGTCGCAGCAACAATCTTGCACTTAATGTCAGGAAGACCAAACAGCTGATTGTGGACTTCAGGAAGTGTAAGATGAGGGAACAGAAACCAAACCTCATCGAGGGATCAGAAGTGGAGAGAGTGAGCAATTTCAAATTCATGGGTGTCAATATCGCTGGGGAGCTAACTTGGTCCCAACATAGTGATGCAGCTGTAAAGAAGGCAACACAGTGGCTATACTTTAGGAATTTGAGGAGATTTGGGATGCCATCTAAAACATTCAAAAATTTCTACAGATGGACTGTGGTGAGCATTCTAACTGGCTGCATAATCACCTGGTATGGGGTGGTGGGAGCGGGCTACAGCACAGGATCAAAGTGAGCTGCAGAGAGTTGTAAAATTAGTCAGCTCTATCATGAGCACTAGCCTCTGTAACATCCAGGACATCCTCATGAACAATGGCTCAAAAAGGCAGCATCCATCATGAACGACCCCACCATGCAGGACATGCCACTTCTCACTGTGACCATCAGGAAGGAGGTACAGAACACTGAAGACACACACCCAGTGATTCAGGAACAGCTTCTTCCCCTCTGCAATCCCATTTCTAAATGGACATTGAACACTACCTCACTACTTCTTTCCTTCTGTTTTTTCACTGCTTATTTAACTATTCAATATACTTACCGTAATTCACCAGTTTTTTCTCTATAGTATCATGTATTGCATTGTACTGCTCCCACAAGGTTAACAAATTTCACAATATATGCTGGTGATGTTAAACCTGATTCTGAGTCTGGTAAAACTTCACTAAGGAGGCACAGTAAGCATGCTCTTGCTTTGCAGCTCTAATGACCCTGGTTCGATCTGAACTTCTGGTGCTGTCTGTGTGGAGCTTGCATGTTCTCCCTGCAAACACATGGGTTTCCCTCCATGTCCTTCCCCACATCCCAAACACATGTTCTTAATTTGATTGGCCACTGCAAACGACCAATGATGCAGGTGGGGTATAAGAAAACTGCAGGTAGTTAATGGGCATGGAAGAGGGATTAGATTAACACACACAAAATGCTGGAGGAACTCAGCAGGTCAGGCAGCATTTATGGAGTGGAATAAACAGTCGACATTTCGGGCTGAGACCCTTCATCAAGTGAGAGTAGAGTACAAGGAATTAAGTGGGGGAATGGGACAGGATTTCCGAGAGCTGGCATCAATGGTGTTGATACTGGAATTGGTTAATTATTGTCACATGTACCAAGATATGGAGAAAAGCTGGTCTTGGACACTGTTTATTCAGATCAAATCATTGCACAGTGTATTGAGCTAAAATACATTAAAACATGGTCTCTGATGGGGTAGAGAATTAAAGTAAATATGGCAACACCATCAAAATGCTCAGCCGGTAAGGCAGCATCTATGGAGAGGAATAAATAGTTGATATTTCAGGAATTTCTCTACCACACCAGAGACCATGTTTTACCTTTCTCTGGCTGAACGGACATTGAGCCACTCATTTACATTCTTCATTTACCTCGAGGCGGTGGAGCCTAGGCCCAGGGCCTGAGAGAGAGGAAAGACACAAGGTTTGATTGATTTAAGTGCTGGGCCTCATTAGAAAGGTTGGGTTTAGGCTAAATCAAGCTGGTGGGGCCCAGGATTGAGAGCGAGGACCGGCCTGAGGTTTTGGCCAATTTAAGCGGCGGGTCAGATTGAAAAGGTCAGGGTGTCTGGTCTGGAATGAAGGACCAGCAGGTTCAGCTCGCTGCTCTGTAAGGTTTACTCGTGTCTGCACTGAACTGAGGCTGTGGGTTTCCTTGTTTTGTGGCTGCCTGTAAGGAGATGAATCTCAAGGTTGTATAAAGTATACATTGATAATAAACGTACTTCGAACTTTGAACCTCCACATAAACATGATGAGGAGGACCAGAAACTAAAGAAATCGATGTTTGTGCTGTCAGCTTGGAGGCCACCCAGATGGAATGAGAGGTGGTGCTTTTCAACTTGAGAGTGGCCTCGTCAAGGCAGTAGAGGAGGCCATGGACCAACATGTCGGAATATGAACGGGTGGTGGAATTTAAAAGGTCGGCCACTGTGAATTCCTACTCGTTGCAGATGGGGTGAAAGTGCTCACACATTTCCATGACATGCTACTGAATTGCCACTAGGTTTGGAGGAGAATTTATCACATTGGTTTTCAATGAGCTGACCCTAAAAGTGAGCACTCTACTCCCTGGGTAGTCAGCTTCACTTATTATCAGAAAAATGTTCTTGCCATTTTAGTTTTAGATTTAACCCCTTCAAACACAAGCCATGCCCTCTGGACTCCAGGATTCCAGGCAAGGTGAAATAGCCTGCCATCAAGTAGTCCCCATGTTATCCAATAAAGATCAATTTTACCTTTTATCAAGCAAAAAAAGGTCAATTTTCAGAATTGGTCCTAGGGTGAATGGAAGGGAAAGATTTAAAAGGGACCTTTTTCACAGAGAGGGTGGTGAGTACATGGAACAAACTACTAGTGGACGTGGTTGGGGCAGGTACAAAGGTATCATTTAAGAAGCAGTTGGATAGGTATATTGAGGAAACTCTTGGAAAGCCACATAATGATAGAAAATGGAGGGCTACGTAGGAGGGAAGGGTTAGATGAATCTTAGAGTAGGTTAAAAGGTCAACACAACATTGTGGGCTGAAGGGTCTTACTGTGCTGTAACGTTCAATGTTCTATGTAATACAGACCATCCACCTTCTTCTGATCAGATTTCTTCCGTCCGTCCTAGCCAATATTTTATCACTAACTCGTGCACAGAATGCAGACAGTCTGGTTATTACCATATTGCTGACTGTGGGAGCTTGCTGGCTGTACACATGCTGCTATAATTCCTGCTTTATAACCAGGTCTGCATTTCAAAAGTATTTAATTACCTTTAAGTACACTGGGATATCCTGAGGTTATAAAGAGCACTTAGTAATACAACTTCGTTTTTACAAATGTAGCCCAATTTTCAAGAAGTTAGATTTTCAAAAGCATTTTTTGCTCTATGTAATGCCTTTGTGGTATCTAAATGTTACTGTCAGGGTCAGTTAAGAAGTTAATGTTCTGTTAAGAGTCTCACTGATGTTGAGAAAGGTCATACAGGTTTGAGGCTAGCTTTCTTCCAATAATGAGCATTAGAAAACCACCAGGCTCCCTCTCAGAATAAAAGACTTTGCATTTCCGAAGCACAAGAGATTCTGCAGAGGCTGGAAACCCAGCAAAGCATGCACATAATGCTGGGGGATCTCAGCAGGTCAGGCCGCACCTATGGAGAGGAATAAAAGGTCAACATTTCAGGCTGAGACCCTTCCTCAGGAAGAAGGTGAGAGGCTTGATGATGGATGTTGGCCTGAAATATTTATTTATTTTACTGATACAGCATGGAGTAGGCCCCAGCAACTCCACAATCTCGAATAACCCTAACCTAATCACAGGACAATTTACAATGACCAATTAACCTACTGGCACGTATTTCAACTGTGGGAGGAAACCAGAGCACTCGGGGAAAAGAAACACATTCTAGGGGGAGGAGACACATTCTACAGAGGCTCCTTACAGAACAGCGCCAGAATTGAATTCTGAACTCTGGAACTCCGAGAGCTGTAATAGCGTCATGCTAACCGCAGAGCTACTTTGCGCCCCAGGTAAACATCGACTGTTTGTTCCCTCCCTGACTTTCTGAGTTCCTCCAGCATTTTGTGCGTGTTGCTTGGATTTCCAGCATCTGTAGCTTTCCTCATCTTTGCGTAAGTTACTTTGCATTTATATAGCACCTTTCATGTCCAACGCATCCTAGTTACAACCTGCACTCTACTTCTGAACTGCGGTCATTGTTAATTACACAGGAGACACTGAAGGAATCTATGAAAGCTAGTTCCCACAAACCGACCGTGCTAGTGACTGGGTTCTCTGCTGTTTCTCAGCATAACAGTGAATAGAGGCCTGCTTCCTTTTTTCAAAATGGTGCAATGGAAACTTTAATATTGGCATGAAAAAAACGACGGGGTCTTGGTTTAGCAACTCGCCCGAAGTTTAGCAACTGATTTCCCTCACAGTGCTACAGTCCTTCAGGAGCTTGTTGCAGCATCGACCCGAGATATTGTAGATCCTCTGGACAACGTTCTGACTCAAGGGTAAGACTGCAGAGTGCTTGGCATCAATAGAACTCAGTGGAATCAAAAGCATTTAGACAGAGGGTGGAAAAGGAATGGTAAATTAATTTTTAATGAGCAAAATGTCCAATAAGAAAATCAATGCTTGTTGCTGAGCATATCTATAATTCTTCCCATGAGCGTTAGCAGTAGCAGATATCCTATAGTTCCCATTTGGGTTCTGTCCATTAATTTCTTGGGCTGCAGGCCTACAATCAGAAGTAATAAATAATGGAGCACTTTGTTATCCAGCCTGTTGCCTACATGCATATTCACAGAGCCTGTCATAGATAATCAGTGTGCTCTCTCAGCTGGGACTTAATAGCTTATATTTTACAGTTGCATCCCGTATGTGTTCAGTAACTGCACCATATCTATTTAATTACATATTTCAGGAGTACTTGTGGGTTACGCTTGCACACAAGAAGTGAGGTAGAACAATGTTAATGTCTGCTGCTGATGGTGGTTCTCATGACAGAAGTCCTCAATCGTAAATTAAGCTTGGGTAAAAGTTAACCATCTGCCACCATCAGTTACCCTCTGGATCATGCAAGCCAACTGTTAACTGCTGTGCTTGTGCAGATACACCCCTCAGGTCTCAAAGGCTCAGTGTGTGAGGGACTCGCCTGTATCTCGTCTCATGAATCATCTCCCCTACAATGAGTTCCTTTGCAGTGTGGAGACTTCCATATACAGATCTATTTCTAAACCCAAGACTGAAAGGCTTATTGAAGCAACAGTTTAACCCAGGGAGGTCTGATCAGCAATGGGTCGCAGCAGTGTTGTATAGGATGATTCAGAAGGTCAATCAACCAACTTATTCATTGTTTTGTTAAATTACTAAGGGCACCACAGGAGGCAGGAGAATGGTGTTGAGGGGGATAGTAAATCAGCCATGGTGGAATGGTGGAGCAGACTCGATGGGCCAAATGGCCAAAATATGCACCTATGTCTTCTCATCATATGGTCCTGTGATCCAAATACACCTCAGTTTGAAACTCAAGAGAATCGGCAGATGCTGGAAATCCAGAGCAACGTAGACAAAATGTTGGAGGAACTCAGCAAGCCAGGCAGCTTCTATGAAAATGATTAAACAGTCGACGTTTTGGGCTGAGACCCTTCATCAGGACTGGAAAGGAACCGGAATAAAAAAGTGGGGGGAGGGGAAGGAGCTAGAAGTTGACAGGTGAAGCCAGGTGGGTGGGAAAGATAGAGGACTGTTGAAGAAGGAATCTGATAGGAGAGGAGAAAGGGAAGAAGGAGGGGCACCAGGCGGGAAGTGATAGGTACGTGAGCAGAAGTAAGAGGCCAGAATAGGGGACAGAAGAAGAGGGAAGGGGATGGGAAAAGGAAAAAAAAATTACTGGAAAAAGAAATCGATGTTCATGCCTTTGGGTTGGAGGCTACCTAGACAGAATATGAGGTGTTGATCCTCCATCTTGAGAGTGGCCTAATCATGGCAAAACAGAAGGCCATGGACCAACAGTTTGGTAGGTCAAATATGATGACAGAATATAGTATTAATGGTAAGACTCTTGGCAATGTGGAGGATCAGAGGGATCTTGGGGTACGAGTCCATAGGACACTCAAAGCTGCTGCGCAGGTTGACTCTGCGGTTAAGAAGGTGTATAGTGTATTGGCCTTCATCAATCATGGGACTGAGTTTAAGAGCCGAGAGGTAACGTTGCAGCTGTATAGGACCCTGGTCAGACCCCACTTGGAGTACTGTACTCAGTTCTGGTCACCTCACTATAGGAAGGATGTGAAAACCATAGAGAGGGTGCAGAGGAGATTTACAAGGATGTTGCCCAGATTGGGGAGCACGCCTTATGAGAATAGGTTGAGTGAACTTGGCCTTTTTTCCTTGGAGCGACGGAGGATGAGAGGTGACCTGATAGAGGTGTATAGGATGATGAGAGGCATTGATTGTGTGGATAGTCAAAGGCTTTTTCCCAGGGCTGAAATGGCTAGCATGAGAGGGCACAGTTTTAAGGTGCTTGGAAGTAGGTACAGAGGAGATGTCGGGATAAGTTATTTTATGCAGAGAATGGTGAGTGCATGGAATGGGCTGCCGGTGATGGTGGTGGATACAATAGGATCTTTTAAGAGACTCCTGGACAGGTACATGAAGCTGTGATGAACTACATATACCTGTCTGGACACACCCCCACTGCTGACTGCTCCTGTGGCTCCTCCCACAGACTCCGGTATAAAGGTGATTGGGGACTCTGCCCCGGCCTCAGTCTCCAGGATGCAGTGTGGTGGTCAATTGCTGCTTGTTCTTTCTTCCAGCCAATAAAAGCCTATATCTCGTCTCACGTCTCCGAGAGTTATTGATGGTGCATCAGAAGCTTAGAAAAATAGAGGGCTATGGGTAACCCTAGGTAATTTCTAAGTTAAGGACATGTTCGACACAGCTTAGTGGGCTGAAGGGCCTGTACAGTCGATCTTCACCATCCGACTACCTGTAATGCAGTTCCTTCGATAATCCAGCACTGATTTCAAATTTCCCGAGCCACTATACCAATCTGCTGCGCATTGTTTTGGTTGCACTAGATCTGTTCATGTGTTGGCGCACTCTTGTAAGCACAGACAGGTGATTCCTGCTTGTTTTCCTGCATTTATTACTATCATTTGCTCTTTTTTAGCCCCAATTATGGCCCCAGTGAGTAAAGAAAATGCACCTCATGCTGTGAAGCGAAAACACCGCACATTATCCATTAAAGATAAGGTTGAACTCTTGAAAAAACTGGGCAGTGGTGTATCAGTGAAAAGTTTGTGTGCATGTTACAACATTGGCTCTTCCACAATGTACGATATAAAGAAACAGAAAGAAAAACTGCTACATTTTTTTGCTGATAGTGGCTCAAAGAAACAGTTATACGTAAGAAGAACAATGAAAGATGGAAGAAGTTCGGAACTAGATAAAGTGCTGGTAACGTGGTTTAATCTTCGTGTAAGTGAAGGTGTTGAACTATCTGGAGATATGGTGAAGGAACAAGCAAAAGTGTTTCATGAAGAACTAGGAATAGATTATTGAGTGTGACTATAGTGAAGGCTGGCTTCATCGGTTCAAGCAGTGTGATGGCTTACAATTTCGTGCAGTGTGTGGTGAAAAATGTTCAGCAGAGAAGGAAGCAGCAGCAGAGTTTGTTGACGAACTTGCCAAGTTAGTCTCCGATGAAAAATTTAGCCCTGAGCAGGTGTACAATGTTGTGCCAGTTTCAGCACCAGTTCCTGATGCTTCACTCATTTTTCAAGATGAAGATGTTGATGGTCCTGACAACCCCACACTTGCAGACATGTAACTTTGCCTGAAGGTATATTAAACGTCTCACTTTAGAAGCGGAAGTGCTCAATTTTTCTGTATAAGTTAATTCCTGTACCCTTTATTTTATCTGTGCCTGTACAGTATATTACTTTATTATAATTTCACTTGCTACTCATTTAATATTTCTGTTTCATTATTATCTAACTTGTACTGATTTACATGATATTTTAAAGGTATGATGAGGTGGTTAGCCTTTGCTTAATGTGATCCTTCAGTAATTTGGCATTTTCACTAATCGGGAACTCCTCAGGTCCCAACGGTGCCAGATTAGTGAAGATTGACTGTATTGTGCTGTAGGTTTTCTATGTTTCTATGTTTCTAACATGTCAGAATGGGAATGGGGATGGGAATTAAAATGGCTGGCCACAGGGAAATTCTAGATGGAGAAGAGGTACTTGACAAAACAATCTCCCAATTTACATCAAGTCTCACCAATGTAGAGGAGACCACATCGGGAGCACCAAATAGACAACCCTAACAGATTCGCAGGTAAAGTGTCGCTTCATCTGAAAGGACTGTTTGGGACCCTGAATTGAGGTGAGGGATGTTTGTGGGAAGGGACAAATGGACAAGGGAATCACGGCTTGAAACTGATTTTATTAGCTTGTATAATGTTAGATTCAGAAATGCCACCAACCTTCCATTAGGAGGTGTTAACAGAGCAACAAAAAGTAATGCAAAATAGAGATCAAGGTTCAGTCTTCCCTCTGCATTCTGATGAACCTGATTTATAGCAAAGATGAGGCTGGCTTTATTTGACACAGGTACATCAAAACATGCAATGAAATGTATTATTTCCATCAAATCTGATCATTAGGATTGTGCTGGGCAGTCTGTAATTGCCACCGCACTTTGGATGCCAACATGGTATACCCACAATTCGCCAAATCCTAACCACACATACTCAGAATATGGCAAGAGACTGGAGCACCCAGAGGAAGACAACATTGTCACAGGGAGAACATACAGACTCGTTACAAAAGCAACAGGAATCGAACCCTGATCTTCCAGTTGACGCTGCAAAGCGGTGTGCGAACCACTACGTTACCGTGTTGTTGCTGACCAATCACTGCTATCAATCAACAGACCCAGACACAAGGTGGGAGAACATCTAATGACCGAAAGCCTTGTGAGCCTCAGGTCAAAGTTACGTGTCAGTGAATGACTATGTATCTTGGCTCATATTGATCCTCAAGGAAATCTATGTAATCTGCATTGGCCAATCAATGCTATATCATATGCTTTTCCACAGAGCACTTATTCACTCACTGAAAGGTAATTGCCTTGGGTTAGTTTTGAGCTTAATGTCATCTAAAATGTTGTTCTGGTGCAGGTATCCCCTTAGGTGCTCTGTTCTGGACAAGGTGTATCAGTGTGTCATCACTAACTTCAGCCGGTCAGTGAGGATACTAGAAGTACCTGTCAGTTATCTCTTAATCTCTCATGTGAGGATATTCACAATTTCAATAATTACTTCTCCTAATGAATATACACACAAGCAAATTAGGAACTGATGTAGGTCAGTTGATTCTCTCCATTTCAGTAAGTCCCCGGGGCCTGACGGAATATTCCCCAGACTGCTCCATGAGGCAAGGGAAGAGATTGCTGAACCTCTGGATAGGATCTTTATGTCCTCGTTATTCATGGGAATGGTACCGGAGGATTGGAGGGAGGTGAATGTTGTCCCCTTGTTCAAAAAAGGTAGTAGGGATAGTCCAGGTAATTACAGACCAGTGAGCCTTACGTCTGTGGTGGGAAAGCTTCTTAGAGATAGGATCGATGGGCATTTAGAGAATCATGGTCTGATCAGGGACAGTCAGCATGGCTTTGTGAAAGGCAGATCGTGCCTAACAAGCCTGATAGAGTTCGTTGAGGAGGTGAACAGGCATATAGATGAGGGTAGTGCAGTGGATGTGATCTACATGGATTTTAGTAAGGCATTTGACAAGGTTCCACATGGTAGGCTTATTCAGAAAGTCAGAAGGCATGGGATCCAGGGAAGTTTGGCCAGGTGGATTCAGAATTGGCTTGCCTGCAGAAGGCAGAGGGTCGTGGTGGAGGGAGTACATTCAGATTGGAGGGTTGTGACAAGTGGTGTCCCACAAGGATCTGTTCCGGGACCTCTATTTTTTGTGATTTTTATTAACGACCTGGATGTGGGGGTAGAAGGGTGGGTTGGCAAATTTGCAGACGACACAAAGGTTGGTGGTGTTGTAGATAGTGTAGAGGATTGTCGAAGATTGCAGAGAGACATTGATAGGATGCAGAAGTGGGCTGAAAAGTGGCAGATGGAGTTCAACCCGGAGAAGTCTGAGGTGGTACACTTTGGAAGGACAAACTCCAAGGCAGAGTACAAAGTAAATGGCAGGATATTTGGTAGTGTGGAGGAGCAGAGAGATCTGGGGGTACATGTCCACATATCCCTGAAAGTTGCCTCACAGGTAGATAGGGTAGTTAAGAAAGCTTATGGGGTGTTAGCTTTCATAAGTCGAGGGATAGAGTTTAAGAGACGCGATGTAATGATGCAGCTCTATAAAACTCTAGTTAGGGCACACTTGGAGAACTGTGTCCAGTTCTGGTCGCCTCACTATAGGAAGAATGTGGAAGCATTGGAAAGGGTACAGAGGAGATTTACCAGGATGCTGCCTGGTTTAGAGAGTATGAATTATGATCAGAGATTAAGGGAGCTAGGGCTTTACTCTTTGGAGAGAAGGAGGATGAGAGGAGACATGATAGCGGTGTACAAAATATTAAGAGGAATAGAGAGAGTGGACAGTCAGCACCTCTTCCCCAGGGCACCACTGCTCAGTACAAGAGGACATGGCTTTAAGGTAAGAGGAGGGAAGTTCAAGGGGGATATTAGAGGAAGGTTTTTCACTCAGAGAGTGGTTGGTGCGTGGAATGCACTGCCTGAGTCAGTGGTGGAGGCAGATACATTAGTGAAGATTAAGAGACTACTAGACAGGTATCTGGAGTAATTTAAGGTGGGGGGTTATATGGGAAGCAGGGTTTGAGGGTCAGCACAACATTGTGGGCTGAAGGGCCTGTACTGTGCTGTACTATTCTATGTTCTACGTTCTACGTTCTATTTCTACATTGTCCTCTCTACATTTAATAAATTTGCTGTGTAGCTCCTCATTCTGGCCTTCCTCATTCACCCCTCTTGCTTGTCAGGAATCTGTCTACCTCTGTGTAGAAAACACTCACAAATTTTGCTTCCGTTACCTTTTCTGAGATTCGAGATGGTTTATTGTCATTTTTCAGTTCACGAGTTGTAAAGGGGAACAGAACAGTTGTTTGGGAAAGAGAGATCCATGCACTCAGAACAATGACCTTGACCCGCAGTGTTGCCCTCTCCCTGTCTTAGCGGGTGACCCTGATTGTTAAACGGTGACTTACAGGTCTGAATTTTTTCACAAAAGGAAATATTCTCTTCATATCCACTCCCCAAGATCCCATAGGATCTTAATAAGCTCTCTTTCACTGTATCAAATTACAGCAGATACAGGCATATCCAATACAATCTACACTCAGTGACCACTTCACTGGGCATACCTGTTCACCTGCTCGTTAATGCAAATGTCTAGTCAGCCAATCAGGCAGGAGCAACTCAATGCATAAAAGCCTGCTGACATGGTCAGGAGGTTCAGTTGTTGTTCAAACCAAGCATCTGAATGGAGAAGTGTGATCTAAGTGACTTTGACTGGAGAACAACTGTTGGTGCCAGACTTGAATATCTCAAAAACTGCAGCTGTCCTGGGATTTTCACGCACAGCAGTCTCATCTCACCTGGAAGGACTGATTGGGGATGAGGGAGGAAGTGAACGGGCATTTCTATTGCCTGCAGGGATGTATGCCAGGAGTGAGATTGGAGGGGAGGGACAAACGGACAAGGGAACTGTGGTTTGCCCTCTGCTTTCTGATGAACCTGATTTATGGCAAAGATGAGACTGGCTTTATTTGACACAGGCACATCAAAGCATGCAATGAAATGCATCATTTCCATCAAATCAGAGATCAGCAAGGATTGTGCTGAGCAAGTACTGCTGCACTTCTGGTGCTTACATGGCATGCCCACGACTCCTTAACCCTTACCACACGAGAATGGTGCAAGAACCATAAAAATAATCCAGTGATTGGCAGTACTGTGGGCAAAAATCCCTTGTTAATGAGAGCGGTCAGAGGAGAATTGCCAGACGGGTTCAAGCTGACAGGGAGGCAACAGTAACTCAAGTAACTACACACTATAACAGTGATGTGCAGAAAACTATCTCTGAATGCACAACACATTGTACCTTAAAGTGGATGAGCTACAACAGCAGCAGAAGGTAATGAAAATACGCTCAGTGGCCACTTTATTAGGTACGGGAGGTATCTAATAAAATGGTCACGGAGTGTACGTAGGCTGCAGATAGGCAGCGGGTCGGACAACCCACCCATTGCAAACATCAATCAAATTAGCCTTCTCTAAACTGTTTCCAGTGCATTAACATCCTCCTTTAAATAAGGAGGCCGATACTGTACACAGTACAGACATGGTAGTGTCACGGTTAGAGCAACGCTTTCTAGCAGCCAGCTATAAGAGCGGGCTTCAATTCCCACCACTTGCTGTCTGTAAAGAGTTGGTACGTTCTCCCCATGACTGTGTGGGTTTCCTCTAGGTGCTCCAGTTTCCTCCTTCATTCCAAAGGTAGGGTCAGTGAGCTGAGGGCAAACCACGTCGGTGCCAGACGCATGGCGACTCTTGCAGTCTGCCCAGTGTAAGCTTCACTGATTTGATTTGACAAAAATGATGCATTTCACTGTTTCGATGCACATGTGACAAGTAGATCTATTCTCTTAAATCTCTTTACCTTTACTCCAGATGTGGGCTCACCTATATACAGTGGATTCTGGTTAATTAGGTGATTGGTTAATAGGTTAATATGCAGCTGCATATTTGGGACAACTCTTAAAGAACAAAATCTAATTGAGAAAATAGCTGGGATTCCTTGGGACACTATGCCAGTTAACCAGGGCAGGAGATTATTGCTGAACAGATTCTAACTAGTGTCAGACACGTGCACTGGTGTGGGCAGTAGACACTAAACCATGTTTAGAACAGTTTTTAAATACCTTCAGTTGCCTGTGCTCATGTTCACAAAGCAGTGATTTTTGTCACTGATAGTTGGTGAGAAATGAGCAGTATGATAACTTAGAACTGTTTTGCTCACTGTTGCTTCAAGCATTCAGGCTTGGAGATGCCAGAAACGGCCGGGAGTGAAAATGAGAGGATTTCGCGACTTCAACCAGTTAGGGACTACAAAGAATTTGAAGGTATTGACAATCATCTAGAATGTTACAATGAAAACGATGATTTGGAAGATGCAATCATCAACAGCACTGCATGAAGGCAACCATTATCTATTTTAATCATTTATAGTCAATCAAATGAATGTGGCAGTATACAACACATTCCTCTATTGATAACTATTAGGAATTAGTACACAGTTTTATAGTGCTGTAGTAGTACTGACATTGTTCTAATTTGTTCTGTATTTCATTTAAGCACATCATTTGTTATTCTGTTAACTGATAGTTTATCTTTTTTAGACATTTTCAACTATTTCCATGAAACTCCAGCTAATCTGGGGCAGCCCCTTAAATGGGCTAAAATGTACTAGTACTGATACGTCCCAATTAACTGGAATCCACTGTATATATGAAGCACAACCTCCTTTGTATTCAATTCTCTTGCAATAAACAATGATATTCAATCTGCTTTAAGGTGGATGATCTTGTTGCACTATTACAGATTGCCAGGTATGATGTTGTGGCCATCACTGAATCGTGGCTGAAGGATGGTTGTAGTTGGGAGCTGAATGTCCAGGGTTACATGTTGTATCAGAGGGATAGGAAGGTAGGCAGAGGGGGTGGTGAGGCTCTACTGGTAAAGAATGGCATCAAATCAGTAGAAAGATGTGACATAGGATTGGAAGATGTTGAATCCTTGTGGGTTGAGTTAAGAAACTACAAGGGTAAAAGGATCCTGATGGCAGTTATATACAGGCCTCCCAACAGTGACTGGAATGTGGATCACAGATTACAACAGGAAATGGAAAAGGAATGTCAAAAGGGCTACGTTATGATCGTCATGGGAGATTTTAACATGCAAGTCAATAGGGAAAATCAGGTTAGTAATGGATCTCAAGAGAGTGAGTTTGTTGAATGTTAAATAATGGCTTTTTAGAGCAGTTTGTCATTGAGCCTATATTGGATTGGGTGTTATGTCATGAACCGGAGGTAATTAGGGAGCTTAAGGTAAAAGAACCCTTAGGAACCAGTGATCACAATATGATTGAGTTCAACTTGAAATTTGATAGGGAGAAAGTAAAGTCTGACGTAGCAGTATTTCAGTGGAAATTACAGTGGTTTGAGAGAGGAGTCGGCCAAAGTAAACTGGACTATGCTGCTGGCAGGGACATCAGCAGAACAGCAATGGTGTGTGTTTCTGGGAAAAATGCAGAAGGTGTATTATAAAAGTGAAGAAATACTCTAATGGCAAAATAGTACAACCATGGCTGACAAGTCAAAGCTAATGTAAAAAGAAAAGAGAGAGCAGACAACAAAGCAAAAACTAGTGGGAAGATAGAGGACTGGGAAGTTTTTAAAAACCTACAGAGAGCAACTAAAAGAATCACTAGAAGGGAAAAGATGGAATATGAAAGCAAGCTAGCAAATAATATCAAAGTGAATAATAAAAGCTTTTTCAAGTATGTAAAAAATAGAAGAGAGACCAGAGTGGATATAGGAGTACTAGAAAATGAGGCAGGAAAAATAATAATGAGGGACAAGGAGATGGCAGATGAATTAAATGAGTACTTTGCATCAGTCATCACTGTGGAAGACACCAGCGGTGTGCCAGATGTTGTAGTGTGTGAAGGAAGAGAAGTGAGTGCAATTACTATTACAAGGTGTTCAAAAAGCTGAAAGACCTAAGGGTACATGAGTCATCTGGATCAAATAAACTGCACCCTAGGGTTCTGAAAGAGATAGCGTTAGAGATTGTGGAGGCATTAGAAATGATCTTTCAAAAATCATTGGACTCTGAAATGGTGCCAGAGGACTGGAAAATGGCAAATGTCACTCCACTCTTTAAGAAAGGAGAGAGGCAGAAGAAAAGAAATTATAGACCAGTTAGCCTGACCTCAGTGGTTGGGAAGATGTTAGAGTCAATTGTTAAGGACGAGGTGATGGGACTACTTGGTGACACAGGACAAAATAAGACAAAGTCAGCATGGTTTCCTTAAGGGAAAATCCTGCCTGACGAACCTGTTGGAATTCTTTGAGGAGATTACAAGTAGGATAGATAAAGGGGATGCAGTGGATGTTGTATATTTGGTCTTTGAGAATGCCTTTGACAAGCTGCCACACATGACGCTGCTTACCAAGTTAAGAGCCCATGGTATTACAGCAAAGTTACTAAGATAGTTAGAGCATTGGCTGATGGGAAAAAGGCAGTGAGTGAGAATAAAAGGATCATTGTCTAGTTGGCTGCTAGTGACTAGTGGTGTTCCGCAGGGGCTGGTGTTGGGACCACTTTTTTTAATGCTGTATATAAATGATTTAGATGATGAAATAAACGGCTTTGTTGTCAAGTTTGCAGATGATACAAAGATTGGTGGAAATTGCAGGTAGTGTTGAGGAACCAGTTAGGATGCAGAAGGTCTTAGACAGATTAGGAGAATGGGAAAGTAAGTGGTAAATGAAATATAATGTTAGAAAATACATGATCTTGCACTTTGGTAGTAGAAATAAATGTGTGGACTATTTTCTAAATGGGGAGAAAATCCAATAATCTGAGATGTAAAGGGACTTGGGAATCCTTGTGCAGAACACCCTAAAGGTTAACTTGCAGGTTGAGTCGGTGGTGAGGAAGGCAAATGCAATGTTAGCATTCATTTCAAGAGGTCTAGAATACAAGAGCAAGGATGTGATGCTGAGGCTTTATAAGGCACTGGTGAGGTCTCACCTTGAGTATTGTGTACAGTTCTGGGCTTCTCATCTTAGAAAAGATGTGCTGGCATTGGACAGGGTCCATTGGAGGCTCACAAGGCTGATTCTGGGAATGAAAGGATTATCACACGAGGAACGTTTGATGGTTCTGGATCTGCAGTCGCTGCAATTCAGAAGGATGAGGGGGGATCTCATTGAAAACTTTCCAATGTTGAAAGGCCTAGACAGAGTAGATGTGGAAAGGATGTTTCCCATGGTGGGTGTCCAAGACAAGAGGGCACAGCCTCAGGATAGAGCAGCGTCCATTCAAATCAGATGCGGAGAAATTTCTTTAGCCAGAGGGTGGAGAATTTGTGGAATTTGTTGCCATGTGCATTTGAGGAGGCCAGGTTGTTGGGTGTATTTAAGGCAGAGATTGATAGGTTCTTGATTGGACATGGCATCAAAGGATACAGGGAGAAGGCCGGGAACTGGGGTTGAGGAGGCGGAAAAGAAAGGATCAGTCATGATCGAATGGCGGAGGAGACTCAAAGGGCCAATGGCCTAATTCTGCTCCTATATATTATGGTCTTATTGTTCTAAAATTAACAACAATATTTTGTTAGTTTTGTTAATTATGCACAGTGGCCACTTTATTAGGTATACCAATACACTGGCTCTTTAAAGCAAATATTTCATCAGCCAGTCATGTGGCAGCAACTCAATGCATAAAAGCACGCAGATTTGATCAAGAGGTTCCGTTGTTGTTCAGGCCAAACAACAGGGTGGAGAACAATGTGATCTGAGCAACTTTGACCACGGAATGATTGTTGATGCCAGATGGAGACGTTTGAGTATCTCAGAAGCTACTGAACTGAGATTTTCATGCACAACAGCCTTTTCAGAGAATGGTGTGAAAAATGAAAAAAAATCCACTGAGTGGCTGTTCTGTGGGTGAAAACGCCTTGTTAATTCTCCTTGTTAATGGGGATAGCCACACTGGTTCAAGCTGACAGGAAGGTGACAGTAACTCAAAAGACGATGTGTTACAACAGTGGTTTGCAGAAGAGCGTCTCTGAACAACATGTCGAAACTTGACTTGGATGGGCTACAGCAGCAGAAGAACACACACAAGAGGTATCTAATAAAGTGGCCACTGACTGTACTTTCAGTAAGCTTCTGCAAGCTCTCACCATTTAAACTGGTAAATTGGCTGCTTATTGTCCCACGTATGAGGTAAAGTGAAAAACGTTGTTTTACATGTGATCCTCATAGATTATTTCATTGCATCAATAATTTGAAGTAATACAAAGAAAAACAATAACAGAACGCAGAATTAAGTGCTATAGCTAAAGAGGAAGTGCAGTGCAGGCAGACCGTAAAACTGCAAGGCCACAACGAGGTAGACTGTGGTTAAGAGTCCAGTTTATCATTCTAGGGAACTGTCCAATAGCGTTACAACAGCAGGAAAGGAGCTGCCCTTGAGTCTGGTGGTAAATGCTTTTGGGATTTTGTATCTTTTACCTGATGGGAGGGGGGAGAAGAGAGAATGTCTGGGACTTGGCATAATATGCTTTTCTTATTCTTTTTCCTGCCAAAATGGGCAATTTCACATTTTCCCACATTAATCTTCATTTGCCAGATCTCTGCCCACTCAGTTAAATTACCTTTATTGTTTCAAGGCCTCCATGTGTCTTCTTCACAACTGACTTTCCTACCTATCTTTGCATCAGCAACAAACTTAGCATCCATACCTGACACTGAGCTGTTACAGTGACTGCACCAGTTTTTCAGTGCATCCCTCAGCACTGTGCCAGTCAGCAGCATTCCTCCATGGACACCTCGATGTGCTGGCAGACCTACAAGTTTCGGGCAGACCAAAGGGCGTCTTTCACCGAGTTAATGATCTCCCAGCAGCACCTGTGAGTTCCTGGAAACAGCTCATAGATCAGAGCCCTCTGTCACACAGCTACACAGAATGCACCATGACACAGACCCTTGCATCTTTCTCCACACCAACTTTGCAAACACACAGCTGGCAAAAAGGTGAGCAATGGTCTCATTCCTGTTACATTCTACTCGGAGGCTGTGCGCGATGGGGTTGACATTCTGGGGGTACAGGAAGGATCTGACTGGGAGGGGGGGCTTCTCTCATCACTAGCGAAGCAAGGCATTGGTGCCTGTTGGTGAGACTTGGCGAAGAGGTGTTCTGCAAAATGGTACAGACATTCTGCTCAGTGAACAATATCCACCAAGTCCTTCTCCTGCAGTATCTGCAGGATGTTCTGTGCTGACCTCTGCCTGATGGATGTGGTCAAAGGTGTTGGTCTAGAAGTAGCCAGCAAATCAGCCTCCAGGACAAGCATTGCCTCTCCAACCCTCATTCGTAGTAGATGCCCTACCCTGTATTCTTCTATCTCACACTGCCACAGTCGGAGGTTCCCCTCTGCTTCAAAAGGGTGGCAATCATACCAGTACCCAAGAAGAGCAGGGTGAGCTGCCTCAATGACTATCACCCAGTGCCACTCACATCTACTGTGATGAAGTGCTTCGAGAGATTGGTCATAGCTAGAATCAACTCCTGCCTAAGCAAGGACCTGAACCCACTGCAATTTGCCAATCACTGCAATAGATCTACAGAGGATGCAAAGTCACTGGTTCTCCACTCAACCTTGGATCACCTGGACAATAGCAATGCCTACGTCAGGCTGCTGTTTATTGACTACAGCTCAGTGTTCAACACATTCATACCCTCAGTCCCAGTCAATAAGCTCCAAAATCTGGGCATCTGTATCACGCTTTGCAACTGCATCTTGACTTCCTCACTTGGAAACCACAGTCTGTGCACATCAGAAATGCCATCACTTCCTTGTTGACAATTAACATCAGTGCAACTCAAGGATGTGTGCTTCACCCACTGTTCTACTCTCTCTACACTCACGACTATGTGGCTAGACACAGCTCAAATGCCATCTATAAATTTGCTGACAGCACAATTATTGTTGGCAGAATTTCAGACAATAATAAGGAGGCACACAGGAGTGAGACAGATCAGCTGGTTGAGAGGCGTTGCAACAACAACCTTGTATTCAATGTCAGTAAGACTAAGGAACTGATTGTGGACTTCAGGAAGCAGAAGTGAAGGAAACACACACCAGTCTTCATTGAGGGATCAGTAGTGGAAGGGGTGAGCAGTTTCAAGTTCCTGGGTGTTGTCATCCCTGAGGATCTATCCTGGTACCAACATATTGATGCAATTACAAAGAAGGCATGACAACAGCTATATCTCATTAGCTGTTTGAGGAGAATTGGTATGTCACCAAAGACTCTCGCAAATATCTACAGATGTACCATGGGGACCATTCTAACTGGTTGCATCACCATCTGGTATGGAGGGGCCACTGCACAGGATCGGAAAAAGCTGCACCAAGTTGTAAACTCAGCCTTCTCCAACATGAGCACTAGTCTTCCCAATGTCCAGGACACCTTCAAAAGGTGATGCCTCAAAAAGGTGGCATCCATCATTAAGGACCCCTAACACCCAGGACATGCCCTTTTCTCAATGCTACCATCAAGGAGGAAGCAGAGGAGTCTGAAGGACCACACTCAGCGTTTCAGGAACAGCTTCTTCCCCCTGCCCTTAAATTTCTGAATGGACAATGAACCCATGAACATTACCTCAGTAATTTCTTCCTCCCTTTTTGCATAACTTTTTAATTTCTTACATCTTACTGTAACTTAGTTTTTATTATAATGGATTGCAATGTACTGCTACTGCAAAACAACAGATTTCATGACACAAATCTGTCATTTTGTGGCAGCAGTGATTCTATGCTAGTGATCTTAAACCTGACTCTGATTCTGATTTTAAACCTCTTTCTGATTCAGTATCCTTTATAACAGCAGTGACCAGAGCTATTCATGGTATTCCAGCTGAGAATGCCACACACCTAAAACACCTGTGTTCTATGGCACTAATACAAGCTAATAAAACGAACCATAAAAACAGCATAGAGGTATTTTACTTATTATGTTAGATTAGATTAAAGATTACATTAGCTTTATGTCAGATGTTCGAGGGGTGATTGATAAGTTCGTGGCCTAAGGGAGAAGGAGTCAATTTTAGAAAACCTAGCACATTTATTTTTCAACATAGTCCCCTCCTACATTTACACACGTGGAGCATATGGATCTTGGACCTCCAGAAAGTGTCCACAGCAGGGGTGATTGATAAGTCTGTGACCAATGAACAGATGAGTTATTAACTTCAAACTTTCTGCATAATCACTCAAAGAGTTGAACTGCATGTGGATGTAACGAGGGCTGTGTAATTCATCTCCTTCTACCTTAGGCCACAAACTAATCAATCACCCCTGCTTTGGACACTTTCAGGAGGTCCAAGATCCATCCGTATGCTCCGCGACCGCAGGACGAAGTGTGTAAATGTAGGGGGGGACTATGCTGAAAAATAAATATGCTAAGTGTTCTAAAATTGACTTCTTCTACCTTAGGCCACGAACTTATCAATCACCCCTTGTGCATCGAAACACTCGATGCTTTGTTACATCAAATCAAATCAGTGAGGATTGTGCTGGGCTGCCTGCAAGAGCTGTAATGCTTCTGGCACCAACATAGCATGCCCACAACTCACTAAACTGTGTACCCCCGGAATATGGGAGGGAGCCAGAGCAAGCATGAGGAAGTCTGCAGAGGCTGGAAATACAGAGCAACACACACAGAGTGCTGGAGGGACTCAGCAGGTCAGGAGTGTCTGTGGAAAAGAGTAAACAAGGCCCAGACTTTTCTTCACGACTGAGAAGGAAGGGGGAAGGTGGACGGAGGGGAAGGAGGCTAGAAGGAAGGTGATAGGTGAAGCCAGGTGGATGGGAAGGGTCAAAGCTGGAGAAGAGATGAACTGATAGGAGAGGAGATGGACCATAGGAAAGAGGAGGGGACCCGGGGGAAGTAAAAGGTAAGTAAGAAGTGAAAGGTCAGAGTGGTGAGTAGAGGAAAGAGGAGGGGAGGTGAAGGGGAATTTTTTTCACCAGAAGGAGTAATTGATATTCATGCCATCAGCTTGGAGGGTATACAGATGGAATATAAGGTGTTACTCCCTCATTCTGAGGGGGGGCCTCATCTTGATTCAAGAGGTGGCCATTGGACCGACACGTCGGAACGGGAATAGGAATCGAAACCGCAGCACTTGGTGGGAACGTGAGCGGTCACGGGGAGAACGTACAGACTCGGGCAGCAGCGGGAATTGAACCCTGATCACTGATTGCTGGCCGGTGCTTTACGCCGATGCACTAACCACAGTGCAACCATGCCACCTCACCTCAGCGTCCTCCAAGTTCAAGACTGTTATGCATTGGCCGCCAGCAATGTAGAAAGTTTGTCGCATCTGGGAAGCTGGTGGCCCCTGGTATGTAGTCCTTTATTTTAGAATCACAGCCCAGTAAACCAGCGGATATAAACGGCCTGCTTCCCCCCACCGCCTGTCTCCATCTGCTCCTCCTGCAGCAAAATCAATAACACTTCAGCTGCTCTGCTCTGACTTCAACGCTCCCAGGGGCTCCACCGCTCCAGCTTCACTCTGCTGTCTCTGGCAGCTCGGCTGATTCATTTCACACCTACTTACAATTGATTCCTGACAGCCGAGAGGTTCAGGCTGCATGAAGCAATCCAGCAGCCAGCTGAGACCACTGACCCACATCGTGCTGCCAACTGTTTGTTCTCCATTCATCTCCGTCAAGCCAGGAAGCAGCTGACTGACAGAGGAAGACCAGAGGCCTGCACCGCGGTGGCAGCACAGCCCGGACCCCACCCTTACTAAATGTCATCTTTCGTTCTCTGCTGCCCTCCAAACTGTCCTCTCAGACTGAGCCCCTGAGATCTTTGATGACTTCCCGCTTTGACCATGGCGTTGAGCACAGGAGTTGAAGTGTTTTGTAAAAGTTGTATAAGGCATTGCTGAGGACAAATTTATTGTGTGCAAATCTGGTCACCTACCTACAGGAAAGATATCAGTAAACTTGAAAGAGTGCAGAGAAAGTTTACACATGTACTGCTGACCTGAGGACCTGACAGACACAGGTCAAGTAGGTTAGGACTTTATTCCCTGGAGTGCCGGATACCGAGGGGAAATCTTATAGAGATGTATAAAATTATGAGGGGTACTGATGAGGCTTTTTCCTCCCAGGTTGGGTAAGAGTAGAAGTGAAAGGTGACATATTTAAGGGGAATCCAAGGGGAAAGTACTTCACTTAGAGGGTAGTGTGTTTCTGAAATGAGCTGCCAGCGGAAGTGGTAAAAGTGGTTTCAGTTGTAAACTTTAAGAGAAGTTTGGATGGGTACATAGATGAGAGATTTTTGGAGGGCTATGGTATGGTTGCAGGTAGATGGAACTAGGCAGAAAACCTGGCTGGGATGGACTAGATGGGCCAAAGGGCCTATTTCAGTGCTGTGGGACTCTACGATAAGTCACCAATCTCGAACCTCTTTCACCAACTATTCCTCATCACTCAGAAATGCTAATGCCTCATCTGGCTTATCATTTCTTCCTTCCATTTTCTGCATTTGACCCTAGACTATCGGACAGATTGCTGAAACAGATTGTCAGGACGCTACCGCTTTTGGGAGCTGGTAACCCAGGTACTTCTCCACTGAAGTGTCTCTGAAACCTCTCAAGCCACGGAGAAGGAGAACAGGCTCCAGTTTGTATCCACCATACCGAAGATGGTTATGCTCCCACCGTTTCAAACTGAACACCCAGTAGCTCAGCTGCATGTGGTCAGTCTCACTGCCAGATGACACCAAACACACACGATCTTTCCATGTTTGTGACTGATTGGAGATTCCATAAGAGCATCTTTTCTGCAACCATCAGACTCTTGAACCAAGCTGCACAACCCTCATTCTGCTTCAGCAATGGAAGGCTACAGACCACCTCCTCCATTGCCATGGACTTGTCTCTGATTATATCTTTGTTTTTTTGCTTTGGTCTCATATCTTGATTTTGCATAGTCCCCTTTCTCTTCACTGTCATAAATCTATGCATCTAGAATGTACACACTTAGTGGCTACTTCATAGGTACTTCCTGTACCTAATAAAGTGGCCACTGGGTGCACCTTCGTAGTCTTCTGCTGCTGTAGCCAATCCACTTCAAGGTTCAGCATGTTCTGCATTCAGAGATGCTCTTCTGCACACCACTGTTGTAACGTGTGGTTATTTGAGTTACTGTCGTCTTCCTGTCAGCTTGAACCAGTCTGGCCATTCTCCTCTGACCTTTCTCACTAACAAGGCGTTTTCCCCAACAGAACTGCCGCTCACTGGACTTATTGTTGTTGCCGTTTTTGCACATTCTCCGTAAACCTCTTGTGTGCGAAAATCCCCGGAGATGAGCAGTTTCCGAGATACTCAAACCACCCCGTCTGGCACCAACAGTCACTCCACGGTCAAAGTCACCAAGGTCACATTTCTCCCCCATTCTAATATTTGGTCTGAACAACAGCTGAACCTCTTGACCGTGTCTGCACACTCTTATGCATTGAGTGGCAGTCACATGATTGGCTGATAAGATACTTGAATTAATGAGCAGGTGTACCTAATAAAGTGGCCACTGAGTGTATCTAACTTATATTTTGTTGTCTGTACCGATGTGCCTGTGGTAACTGTGCCTCACTGCACTTGTGCACAAGACAATGAACTTGACTTGAATCAATATGTAGCTCACTACGTGAAGATTAGTTGCCATGTTGTTTTTCTGCAGTACTGACTACATGTCAATAGTATTTCATTGGCCAAGAACTGGTTTGCTCTCCCACCTTCCAAAATTAAAAAAAACATGAATGTATTTTCATTTGTTATTTACACATATCCCCCAGTTATATACTTTTAAGGACCTGAAGGACATACTCTCTTTTCATTACTAACATCAGGGAGGAGATACAGGAGCCTGAAGACATACATGCACATTCTTAGGAACAGCTTCTTCCTCTCTGCCAACAGATTTCTGAACAGACAATGAACTACCTCACCATGACTATTTTTGCTCTCTTTCTGCACTATTCACTAACTTTAATTAAGTAAATATGTTTCTTATTGTAACTTACAGGTTTTTAATGTATTGCACAAACAACCAAGTTCACAACATATGTATGTCAGTAATATTAAATCTGAATCTGATTCTTGCAGTTGAGAGACACTATGGTGACGAGGGTCAATATGAGCAACTTCTTGAAGCAACATGCTCCAGGTAGGAGATGGGTTAACAATTTATATTTTTATAGCATCATCTTTGCCCCTGTCTAGAGGACTTTCCAGCCAATGAAGTATTTTTGAAGTGCAGTCACTGCTATAACGCGGGATTAACATGCAGCCAATTTGCACACCGTGTTCTTGTAAACAGCATTGTGATAATGATGATCAGACAATCTGTTTGTTAGTAATGATGAACAAGGGATAAATATTGTTTGTTTAATGGGGAACTCAGACTGTTGTTTGAAACTGGGCCACAAAATTGTTTACATCCAATTGAGAAAGGAGGTGGTGATTCAGTTCAACATCTTCTCAAAGAGGCAACACTTCCAACTTTCTTTCTTGGGACTACCAGCTTCTATATTAGAGTTCACTTCTTTGGCATGGGCCTAGATCCAACAACCTTCTGAGGGGAGATTGTTACCAATTGATCCCAGGCTGATAAAGAGCAGGTTGTGTTCACTTCTACCTCGGTGCTAACGAGATCTGAATTACAATCATAAACACAAGAGATTCTGCAAATGCTGGAATCCAGAACTATGCAAAATGCTGGAGGAACTCAGCAAGTCTGGCAGCATCTACGGAGAGGAATGAACAGTCGATGTTTTGGGCTGAGATCCGAAAGGTTCTGATGAAGGGCATGAACTGTTGGCTGTTTATTCATCTCCATAGATGCTGCCTGACTTGCTGAGTTCCTCCAGCTTTTCTTTGCATATTGTTCAGAATTACAACCAGTTGACTCAAGTCCTGTTAAGAAAAAAAGTTGTAGTACTTTCATTTAGAAATCTGAGGGATGTGAAGGAGAGGCAGAAAGAGAAAGAAAGTGAAGGAGAGAAGGGGAAAGAAATAGACAAAATAAGTGTGCTGGGGATGGTACTGGAGCAGAGACACAGAGCTACTAAATCATCTAATGAAATAACGAGATTTATTATAAAGTTGAAGCCCTGGGTTTCATAAAGTTTGCACAACAATTTGGTTAAAAAAAGTCTCAATATTTTCAGTAAAAGGAAAACTCACCCTCATCAAAGGCCTGATTCTGATCCCACGTTCGGATGTAATCATCCTGCACAAAAGAAAAAGAATATTGTAACTGCAAACAGAATAATCATCAATTAATCAGAGCACCCGAAGTCAAATTCCTACTTGCAGCCCTGAAAGGATGAAAGACTATTAGATCTCAGCAATAATTAGTTATTTTCAGACTGTTGTTCTGTAGAGGTTTGCCTGTGGCTGAATTGTCTAGTCATGATGTTTGCTATGGCATTAATTTTCCCTGACTTGTGCCAATAAATCACTCCCCCGCCAACAATGACTCAGGATTCTGGCCTGTCTCTTGAACATTCTGAATTAACTAAGTTTGTACCCATTTTGTGTTAATACTGAAACTACAGCTTGAAAATGGGAATTTATTTTCATTGTTACGGTCTATAATTTTCTCTGCCCTATTGACAGTAAACAGATACACAAGAGATGCTGAGATCTGGAGCAAAACAAATGAGTTGCTGGACAAACTCACTGGGTAAGGCATCATATGTGGAGGGAAAAGGACAGCCAACAAGAGAACTCAGCAGGGTTGAATAAAAGGTCCTGACCTGAAATACTGACTGTTCATTTCCCTCACAGTTGCTGCCTATTCCACTGAGTTTTGCCAACAGTGTGTCTATGTACAATAAAAAAATTTCCTCATTAAAATATGATCGACTGGGTCAATGGGAACCATTTGTACCTCTGAGTCACCAGAATCAGAATCAGGTTCATTATCCCTGACGTATGTCATGAAATCTATCAGCTGTACGGTGCAACGCATAAGTATACTGCAGGGCACAGTGTCGTAGTGGTTAGCACAATGCTTTACAGGATCAGCGATCCTGGTTCAATTCCCGCCACTCTCTGCAAGGAGTTTGTACATCCTCCCCGTGACCGCGTGGGTTTCCTCCGGGTGCTCTGGTTTCCTCCCATAGTCCAAAGACGCACCGTAATGCTCCTCAGACAGGATGAAGAGGTCAATACTCCCCAATGCCATTAGGCTTTACAATTCAACCGCCAGGACTTAAGAACTTTTTTAAAAGCTATTATTAATGCTTTTTGAGATAGTGATTTAGATGCATATCATATTTTTTTTACTGAGTTAAGTATTGTATGTAATTAGTTTTGCTACAACAAGTGTATGGGACATTGGAAAAAAAAGTTGAATTTCCCCATGGGGATGAATAAAGTATCTATCTATCTATCTATCTAATTGGTTGTTGTAAATTGTCCTATGATTAGGCTCGGTTGGGCAACACAGTTCAAGGAGCTGGAAGGGCCTATTCTGCACAGTATTTCAATAAAATAAAAGTAAAATCAAATAAGAACATAATGCTTTATATATAGTAAATATAAATATAATATATACAATGCATTATAATATAAATATATATTCTTAAATTAATATAAATGAAAAGAGAGCTGGTGGAACTCAACAAGTCAGTCAGTATCTATGGAGTGGAGCAAACATTCAACGTTTAGGGCTGAGACCCTTCATCAGGACTGGAAAGGAAGGGGAAAGAAGCCAGGTTGAAAAGGTGGGGGGGATGGGAATGAGTGGAAGCTGTCAGTGATAGGTGAGACCAAGTGGCGGGGAAAGTACTGAGGTAGCATTTGTGGGTTCATGGACAGTTCCGGTATCTGATGGCTGAGAGGAAGAAGCTGTTTCTAAAACACTGAGGCAGTGGTTCCTGATACTTGTGCCAACTCTGCTATTCACACTAATGTGCAACAGTGACTCAGTCCCTGTAAACGGTTCCTGATCAACAAGAAATTAAGGATTGTGAGTCCTTCCTCTTCCTGACAAAAATTCAATCCCTGCCTGAAAAGCATGCTAATGTAAAATATGTGAAAACAATTAAAAGATACTTTCTAAAAGTAAAAAAAAACCTATTGTATAATATAAGAATCAGCCACTAAATATCAAGGATCAACTTTATTCGCCACATATGTTTACATGTTAGGAACTTGCTGTGTGTGATGATCAACAAAAACCAACAAAAATCAGCATTCAACAATTATAAAGCACAGAGACTTATATAATTGTTAGAACATAAAATAATTTAAATATATTCACAAACAATGAACACAATCCAAATTAGCTCAATTATTGTGAAAAATTGAGTTAACCTGAAATTTACCCATCCCCATTGGAGCCATTCCTCTCCACTGTAGTGAAAGAAGCCACTTTCCTGCATGCGGAAGGTGGATTCCCCTGAGAAATTGCAGGACCTCTGTTACTTGACTCTAACATCAGGTCACAGTCAAGTCCTCTTGTGAAGTTAGGACTCCTGCAGTCAAGCAAGAGGCTACCGTAAATGATTTGGATTGTTAATTTAGCCCTCACAGCAAATAAAGCTGAGGACACCTGCTTTAATGTGTCTGGACTTAACCTGAGCTGACAATGAGTGCACAACTGAAGGAGTGCTGAATTACTAAAGGTGCCACTTTTGGTTCAAATGTTAATCCAAGACTTTGACTGCAATGACTCAAATTCAACTAACGTTAGAGATCCATTGAAAATAAATTAATTGCCTCGTCAGTACCTTGAGATCTTAGCATGCAGCCTAGCATCTGCAGTTCTTTTGTTATACAATTTATATTGCAACTCATGTTCCTGGTGTATGTACAGACAGGCATTAGACATCAAGGTTAAATGGCAGGAGGTGATTGTTTGCCTTCCTCCCTGTGTTGAGATCTCGCTCCTTGCTTCCCATGAGACAGAACCAACCTGAATTGCCAAGCATCACTGATTTCAGTAAATCGTATCAAGGTGTCTCATAGGAAAGGGGATGCAGAGAAATTAATTCTCACTGGTGCCCGGTGATCAAAATTTAACTCATAGTTTCAAAGCGAGAGATTATCTTAAAGGAGAATATCAAAGCTGAGAGCTGAGGTTACCAAATGTAATGTTCATGAGAGGAAAAGGAAATTGGAGATAACCCCTTGTGCAAAGTGGATAACTGAATGAACTGAACTGTACTGAAACATACTGGATATAGAAAAAACTAGACAGAGTAAACTTGGACAGGATGTTTCCATTAGTGGGATAGCCTAGGACCATAGGACACAGACTCAGGATAGAAGGATGTCCCTTCAGAACAGTGATGAGGAAAAATTTCTTTAGCCAGAGGGTGGTGAATCTGTGGAATTCATTGTCACTGTTGGCTGTGCAGACCAAATCATTGGGTATATTTAAAGTGAAGGTTTATAGGTTCTTGATTAGTAAGGGCATTGAAGGCTATGGGAAGAAGGCAGGAGAATGGGGTAAAGAGGGAAGATAAATCAGCCATGATGGAATAGCTGAGTAGACTCAATCGGATGAATGATCTAATTCTGCTCCTATGTCTTATGGCCTTATGAATGGGTGGAACAGAGAGCTAGAAAACGAGTCCAGGGGATAGCAGCAATTTGGAAACCAAACCAAAAGATTCATTCGTAGATCCTCAACACTTCATCAGTATTCCACCTCACCTTTAAAACTGCCTACATTATCAACAGGCAATCCTTCAGTGTATTTCAACAATGTGCTGATTGGTCTTAAGCAAACCAATTCACTCTGTTAAAATAACCATCTGGAGGAAATTGAAATGAACAGGTCAAGCTCTCAATGTGCTATTATTTGCTCAACATTATTTCAGGCCTAAGGTTAATTAACTTCCAAGTACAATAAATGGAGTCGGAAGTGCCCTGAGTTCTGTTAACAACATGCAGTAGGCCGGCAGTACAAGGAAAAACAAGCGTACAATTCTATCAAGCTTCAGGGGAATGGAGCAATGATAGATAGAGAAAGATGCAAGAGGGCATGCTACAATTCACCCTCAGTAGCTGTCTGACAGAGAACTCTCTAACCTATGGGCTCTTCCCAGGGACGTGCACAAAGGCGATCATCAAGAGCTGCTAGGAGACCATCAGCTCGAGTGAACGAGGCCCTTTGGTCTGCCCGTCAGTTGCTTGTCTGCCAGCACCTTTGAGATGACCACCCCAGGCTGCAGGGGGCACTGCTGAAGGACACACTGAAGCTTGGTGCAGCCACCGCAAGGGCTCGGTGGGGAAGGACCACATTGTATGGTTTTTCTGCTACTGGAGAGGGAGGGGTCAGGTTGGGTGAGGAAGCCCCACAATTATTGTAGTGGTGTACCACCCAAAAGGGCCATATGAGTGGCAGGAGTGCTATTGGTGTGTAGGAATGTAATATAACAGTACTGAAAGCATGGACTATGAGTGTAAAGAATGAAAAGGCATTGCACATTTATTCTTGTAAATACTTTTGATATATATAAAAAATCACTGTACTCTTGGCAAACAGATAATACTGTTTATGACTCTAAGTTACTCTAAGTTATGAATCACCTTCCAGATGCTGGGATCTAAATGGCTCTCCCTACGATGTGTAAGGACAGTAAATATTGTAACTTTTACAAGGACCTTCATTTATGAAGTACAGTATCTTGACTGTAAATAATTGTGTACAAAATTAATTGGAAATCTGGGCATAAAACTGTTCGTCTTAGCTCATTTGCTGTTTATTTATTTAGCTGTTGAGAATCAGGGCAGAATAGCTGCGTCACCCAGCAACCTTTGATTTAACCCCAGCCTAATCACGGGACAATTTATAATCACTAATTAACCTAGCAACCGGTATGTCTTCAGACTGGGGGAGGAAACCAGAGCACTCGGAGGAAACCCAGTCAGTCAGTCACGGGGAGAACGCACAAAGTCTTTACAGACAGCAGTGGGAATTGAACCCGGGTCGCTGGTACTGTAAAGCATTGTGCTAACCACTATGCTATTGTGCTATCTATATAATCTATTGGTCTTGGTTTACTGTTGTCACATGTACCAAAGTGCAGTGAAAAGGCTGTCTTGCAAACTGTTCAGTTCAGTGGTTCCCAGCCTGGGAGACGTGGACCCCTTGGTTAACGGTAGGGGTCCATGGCATAAAAAAACTTAGGGAACCCCTGATTCAGATCAAATCATTACACAGTGTATTGAGGTAGAAAAAGATATAACAGTAATTACACTGAATAATGTGCAAGCTCTACAGAGAAGGTGCAGTGCAGACAAATGATAATATACAGAATCATAATGAGATAAATTGTGAGGTCAGGAGACCATCTTACTGTACAAGAGGTCCCATCAGGAGCCTGATAACAGGGGGACAAAAGCTGTCCTTTGAGCCTGATGGTATGAGTTTTTATCTTTTGTATCTTCTGCCCAGTCAGAGAGACCATAAGATATAGGAGCAGAATTAGGCCATTGGGCCCTTCGCGTCTGCTCCACCATTCCATCATGGCTGATTTATTAACTCTCTCAACACCATTCTCCTGCCTAATGATCGGCACTCAATCCCATCATCCCCTCAAAGCTAATCAATAAGCTTCAAGACCTTGGCCTCAATGCCTCCTTGTGCAATTGAATCCTTGATTTCCTCACTTGATGTCCCCAGTCAGTTTGAATTGGCAACAAAATCTCCTCCACAATCACCATCAGCACAGATGCACCACAAGGCCGTGTGCTTAGCCCCCTGCTCTACTCGCTTTATATTTACGACTGTGAGGCTAAGCACAGCTCCAATGCCATATTCAAATTTGCTGTCGACACCACTGTCGCTGGCTGACTTGAAGGTGGTGACGAATCAGCATATAGGAGTGAAATTGAAAATCGGGCTGAGACGTGCTACAACAATGCCTCTCAGTCAACATCCACAAGACCAAGGAGCTGATTATTGACTTCAGGAGGAAGAAACCAGAGGTCCATGAGCCAGTTCTCATCTGGGGATCAGAAGTGGAGTGGGTCAACAACTTTAAATTCCTTGGTGTTACCAATTCAGAGGATCTGCCTGGGTCCAGCACATAAGTGACATTACGAAGAAAGCGCAGCAGTGCCTCTACTTTCTCAGAAGTTTGCAAAGATTTGGCATGCCATATAACACTTCCACAAACTTCCAGAGATGTGTGGTGGAGAGTAAATTAACTGGTTGCATCATGGCCTGATATGGAAACTCCAATGTCCTTGAATGGAAAGCCTCCAAAAGTAATGGATAAAGGCCGGTCCATCACAGGTAAACCCCTCCCCACCAATGAGCACATCTACAAGGAGCGTTGATGCAGGATCCATCATCAAGAACCCCCATCATCCAGGTCCTCTTCTTGCTCCTGCTATCAGGAAGGAAGTACAGGAGGCTCAGGACCCACACCACCAGGTTCAGGTTGAGTTATTACCCCTCAATCATCAGGCTTGAATCAGAGGGGATAACTTCACTCAAGTTCACTTACCTCATCACTGAATGGTTCCCACAGCCTATGGACTCAGCTTCAAAGACTCTTCACCTTATGTGCTCGATATATATTGCTGATATTTTTTTTCTTTTGTGTTTGCACCGTTTGTTGTCTATTGCACATTGATTGCCGTCTTTCATTATTTCTGTTGTTTTTCATGTACTTACTGTGAATACCCGCAAGAAAATGAATCTCAGGGCTCTGTATGCTGGCATATATGTACTTTGATAATAAATTTACTTTGAACTTTGAACTCTGCCTGGGGAGAAGAGAGAATGTTGGCGGTGAGTCACCTCTGATTACGCCTGCTGCTTTACTGAGGCAGTGGTTTTCTGAGCTTTACTGAGGCCCAAGTTTTGAAAAAAAAATTTCTGTACTTTATGATTGGTGTCAAACAAAATGTGTCAACAGTAAGAGCAAAGCAGGAGTCAAACAAGACTGAAAACAGGATGCAGGGGGATTTAGGGTAAGAGTACCACAGTGTAAGCACTTAGCAACTGCTGTCAGTGATGGAGTGATTAACAGGAGGATCGATTAAGAGAGAAGGTTTAAGGAATTCAATACCACGGGGTGACACAATCATCGACCGGGGTTCGATTCCCACCACTGTCTGTAAGGAGTTTGTACCTTCTGCCAATAAGTGTGTTGATTTCCTCTGGGTGCTCCACATTCCAAAGACATACAAGTTCGGCTCAGTAAGCTGTGGGCCTGCTATGTTGGTGCCAGAAGCATAGCAACACTTGCGGTCTGTTCCCAGCACAATATTCAGACTGTTGGTTATTGATGCAAACACCTCGATGTACACGTCACAAATAAAGCTAATCTTTTTTTAAGAAAATGTAGGTCTGGAGAAGAATCACTGTACAATTTCTCTTTCCATGGATGCTATCCAACCTGCTCAGGGTTTCTAGCATCTTTTCTTTTCAGATTTCAGGCATCAGCATGCTGGTTTTGATTCGCACTTCCACAGTCCCTCAGAGTATCCCAAAGTGCTTTGTCGTCTCACAGTGCAGGTTCAAACTTAGCAGCAGATGGTGCCTACGTGGAGGCTGCACATTCTCCCTGGTACCAAGTGGGTTTGCTCCAGATACTCTGGTCTCCTACATCCCAAGGATGAACTGATTGGCAGATTGGTTATTGGAGATTGCCCCTATTGAGTAGGAGAGTGAATGACTCAGGTGAGTGTGGGGAGGGTGTGGATGGGCATGTGGGATTAATGTAGAATCTGTGGAAATGGGTTGTTGATGGTTAACAGGGAGTCAGTGGGCTGAAAGGTCTGCTCCCATGCTATATTTCTCTATGACCCCATTAGTGTAGTCACCGTTGTAAGCTGGGAAACCCAGTATCTGATATCCACAGAATAGCGCCCATAAAGAGCGATCTTATTTCAATCAGATAATTTGTTTTATGTGGAGGTGGTGGAATATTGCCCATTTGAGCTCAGTTTGGCCATAAAGCACAAGAATACCACTTACAGTGTTTATTGCCCCAGTCAAACTGCACATCAAAAGACCTTTTGTGTTTGAACCAATATTGCCCACTGCTATTTCCAAGCAACTGTGCATAGTAGAGTTTTATACTTTGATATTATTGACTGTGCTTCTGGGAAACACAAAACTGCAAAGGGGTTGGAGTGCTTCACTTTTTCTTTAATGGGCCTCCAGGTCAACCCCACTCTTTGAAAAAGTGAGTTTATTGATCCCTTACTGCCTGAAGGGAATGTACACCGCAGAGATGAGAACTGATATGCACCAATACATTATGATGCAGCAACTCAATCAAGGCTTGCTGATAAAGCTATCAATTGTTAAAGGGTAGCCAAGGTCAACAGAAACTTTCAGAATTAATACACACTAAGTAAATACATGGTCTTGAGCCCAGATGGTCGTAACTTCCCTTATAAATACACTTGTGGATTCACACTTTGCTTTCAGAAAACAGTTCACCCTCACCTTCTCCAGATGGAGATGAAAATAAATACCACATTGTAAATATAAGACATAAGAGAAGAATCAGGCTGTTCAGCCCATCAAATCTGCTCTGCCATTCCATTATGGCAGATTTATTATCCCTCTCAACCCCATTCTCCTGCCTTCTCCCATAACCTTTGAGTCCCTGATTAATCAAGAACCTGCCTTAAACATACCCAATGACTTAGCCTGCACAGCATCTATGGCAATGAATTCCACAGATTCACCACCTTCTGGCTAAAGTTTTTTCCTCACTTCTGTTCTAATTGGCCCTCTGATCCTAGACTCCCCCACGATAGTAAACATCTTCTCCACATCCACTCTATCTTAGCTTTTCAATATTCAATAGGTTTCAATGGGATCACCCACTCCCCCCCCCCCATCCCGCATTCTTCTAAACTCCAGCGAGTACAGGCTCAGAGCTATCAAATGCGCCTCATACGTTAACCTTTTCATTCCCGATTCATGAACCTCCTCTGGCCCCTCTCCAATGCCAGCACATCCTTTCTAGCTAAGGAGCCCAAAACTGCTCACCATACTCCAAGTGTGGTCTGACCAGTGCCATAAAGCATCAGCATTATATCCTTGCTTTTGTATTCAAGTCCTCTCAAAATGAATACTAACATTGCATTTGCCTTCCTTACCATTGACTCAACCTGTCATGAGCTGCAGGTTTTAAGGAGTTCTTCCAGGGCTAACTTCCTGTTTCTATGATCCTACATTGACTGTGAGACCATAAGACATAACAGCAAAATTAAGATATTCAGCCTATTGAGTCTACTCCACCATTCCGTCATGGCTGATTAATGATCCACCTCCTGCTTTCTCCATAAAACCTTTGACACCCTTACTATTCAAGAACCTATCGGCCTCTGCTTTAATTATACCCAATGACTCGGTCCCCACAGCCAGTGGGTTTCACTGATTCACCACCCTCTGGCTAAAGAAATTCCTCCTACTCTCCTATATTTTACTGATATGGCTCTTCATTTAATCTAGAAGAGATAGTGCGGTCACTGTTTGTGCTGCTCTGTAGACCAGTTCACTGTAGGCACTGGGGGAAGAAGCTGAAGTTATCTTTACATCCAAACAGCATTGGGTTTCTATTGGGCAGCAAGTCCTTCCAACATGTTCACCAGGAGGGAGGTGGCAGTGGATATGGTGATAAGGCTTTCTTGGGAACAAAGGTTATTTGATTGAGGTGTATGAGGGATCCTGAATGAATAAATAGAAAGAACCCTTTTCTCTCATCAGAGCAGTCTAAAGCTCGGGGATATAGTGTCAAAGAAAGTCTTAACATACAGGGAGGTTCTGGCAGGATTTCCAGAACATGGAGTCTAGATTAAGATGGGAGTTCTGGCACAAAATCTCCCAGTTCAATGGGGTAAGTACAAGTTATCAGACTTTGATTCTTTCAAATGTCTTCATTTTGAATTTAAATCCAAAGTGGCTCCATTTCATAGACAGGAGATTCTACAGGTGCTAGAAAACCAGAGCACCAGAACACCAGCACCAGAGACCAAAATGCTGGAGGAACTCGGCAGGTCAGCCAGTAGCTACAGGGCGGGGGGGGGGGGGGTAAACAAGAGAAGATTTAAATTTCTTCAGGGTTGGCATACCTCGGAGAGACTTCGCAGTGGAGCAGCAACAAGAGATTGTGTATATCGCTAGAAATGCTGTATGTCGCCTTCCATAGATGCTGCCTGATCAGCTGAGTTCCTCCAGCATTTTGTGTGTATGTTGCTCTTTGTTAATGCAATGTACTTAGTATTTCTAATAAGTTAAAAAAATCCAAGGGATAATTCATGACGTGTAGCTCAATGAAGCTTTGATTAACAAACAAACAATATTCTAGAGTATGATAAACAGCAGTCCCAAAAAGTACTGATGGCAATTCCAAATTCAGTGATGTAGTAAAATAAAACTACCACTAACCTCCACTTCCTGATGGACAACCCGAGATGGACAGAAAGCATGAGGAAGGAAAGAATGGAAAGAATGCAGGTTAGAGGAAAAGAAAGTGACACCAAAGCAAAAACCGTATCGGACACTACATTGGATGCAAACTCATGAGTGAGACTCAAACTCACAGGACACGATCCTTTTACTGCACAAAGTCCACACCAATGGTACATGAGGCTGACTTTCAACAGGTCAAATTTTAAAGTTGTGTCTGCAGCAAGCCATCCGCTCAGTACATGAGCACAGCCTGCAATTAAACACGACTCATCTGGCCTTTTGCTGATTAGGTTTCTGTACCCCAGGTGGATGAGGGGGAGGGCATCCATTCATCAATTGGAGTTGCATGGGATAGTAGTTGTTAGCATGTTGCTATGACAGCACCAGTGACTCGGGTTCAATTCAGCCGCTGTCTTTAAGGAGTTTGTGTATTTGCCCAGTGTTCATGTGGATTTCCTCCGGGTGCTCTCGTTTCATCTACATTCTAAAGAGGTACAGGCTAGGAGGTTAATTAGTCACATGGCTGTAAGTAGCAGGCATGGGTGTTGGGCTGGACGTGTATGAGAAGTTAGCCGTAGTAGCGCAGCATAGCAGTTAACGCAATGATACTGCAGCTCGAGGCATTGGAGTTCAGAGTTCAATTCCAACACCGTCTGTAACAGGGTTTGTATGTCCTTCCCATGTGCGAATAGATCTCCTCCAGGTGCTCCGGTTTCCTCCCATATTCCAAAGACGTACTGGTAGTAGGCTAATTGGTCATTGTAAATTATCTTGTGATTAGGCTAGGGTTAAATAGATGGGTTGCTGGACGGTGCAGATTGTTAAACCGGAAGGGCCCGCTCCATGCGTATCTCTAGATATATAGATAGATAGGTAGATTGATAAGTAAATGAATAAAAGCCTGTTGCCGTGCGGTATCTCTAAATAAATAAATAGGGGACGGCGGCAGCACAGTGGTGCAGCTGGTAGCGTTTCTGCCTCACAGCGCTGGTAACCCATGTTCAAAGCTGAGTCTGCTGTTCTCTATCTGGAACTTGCACGCCCCCTCTGAGACAGCATGGGTGACCCATGGGTGCTCTACTTTCTTCTCACATCTCAGGTTGGTAGATTAATTGGCCACTATAACTCAGTGGTAGAATTTGGGGGAGTTGATGGGATGGTGGAGAGAATAAATATAGGATTAGTGTAAATGGGTGCTTGCTGGTTGGCATGGATTCAGTGAGCAGAATGGCCAACTTCTAATATGCATGATTTACAAGAACAGGAAGCATGTCACAGCGTGAGCCGGGTGGGAGGCCAGCGATGCCAAGTTCATACCCTGTTCTTTGCTGCAAATAGCTGGCAATTTCAGGTTGAAGAGAACGGAGGGAGGAAGGAGGGAAATAAATGACGTCATGCCTAACAAGACGATTGTGGTTTCATCATTTTGCAAGCTGTAAAAGAGAACTGTAACATCCATATAAAAGCCACAACATTTACTGCAAGTGAAATCCCTCCTGTGGCCTTATATCTGGGCATGTGAAGTCTATATTTACATCTATCAATATATTTTGCACAGTACTGTAGTAATTAAATGTATTGCACCTCACTGCTCCAAACAAAAACAAATTTCATTACATATGTGAGTGATGATAAACCTGACTCTGATCTGGTTCTCTATTGTGGACCGAGAGTAGGAAGGGGAAGAGGGAGGGGAGAGAGCGGGAAGCACCTTAGGGGTCCTCTGTAATAATCAATAAACCAATTCTTTGGATTCAAATGACCTTGCCTGGTGTCTCAGGGCTGGGTGTGTCTGTACCCATTCCACCCCCTGAACCCTTGCCACTCCTTCTCCGCCACCTGTCCCACACCCCTCCCACGGTGCTCCATCTTCGCCATTCCCAACATCCTTTGCTCCTGCAAGATTTACAAAATCACTCTCCATTCCAATGTCGACAAATACAGTACTGTGCGAAAGTCTTATACACCCTAACTATAAATATGTGCCTAAGACAGTAGTGTATGTTAAAACAGCAAAACATACAATGCAATGTGTTATTTGCGTCAATAACCAACACAGTCCGAGATGTGTGGGGGGCAATTTCTAAGTAAAGCCACGGTTCCAGTGCCAATATAGCATGCCCACATCTTACTAACCCTAACCAATACTCTTTGGAATGTAGGAGTTAACCAGAGCACCCGGAGGAAACACATGCAGTTACAGGAAGAACGTACAAACAGTGGCAGAAATTGAACCCTGAACTTACAGCTGGTGCTGTAATGCATTATGCTAACCACTATTATTGGTTTCATTACTCAGTATCTCAGATGTAATGTTGTGATGGATCTTCCAGGTCTGGGCTCCCCCTTCAGGGTTTAAACAGGTTCTCTGCCCTGACCCTGAGAAATCCTCCGAATGTTTTGCACACCCTGACATGATACATCTTTAGAGTGGCTCCTCAAAGCACGAACCAGGGTCCAATTAACAGGCAAGAACCAAGACAATGAGTGAGAGAAGGGCACTCAGCTGTAGAAAGCATCACAGCCAAGTGTAATCTATCCCGTTGATTTTCCAAGGATTTCTGTACATTTCCAGCAATCCAGAATGTCACCTAATTTTTCCGGCACTCTGTCTGCTTCACAATGTTAGGCATATCAGACACCCAACTCAAAAACAAAATTATCTTCAGCTCCTGGAAATGGCAGCATTTTCTGCCCACAATCCAACAATATGGAGCTCTTGGTCTCCTCAGAGGTCACTGGTGGTCAGCTGTGGTTACGTGGGCTTGCAGCCACACTGAGGTTTTGTAACAACCCACCATCTTCATGCTCACTTTCAGTGTTACCTGTTTTCCACACCTCGATTCCTTTAAACTGGGTTCACGTTCTCAAACAACACCACCAGCATTTTATCATGTTTGTTGAGTGGATGTTATTTGGCTATTTTCCAAAATTTAGGCATTCCTGGCAAGAACAGTATTTGTTGACTAACCCTAATAGACTTTGGAAAGGTGTCTAAGCTGCCTTTTCCAGCTGCTGTTGTCCTTCTGGTGAAGATAGTCTGACTGTGGCATTGGGCTGGGAGTTCCAGCATTTTGACCCAGCAATGACAAAGAAGCAACAATATACTGTATTTCCAAGTCAGAACGGCTTGTAGCTTGTAAACAAACTGTATGCAATAGCATTCCCCTTGTCCTTACTGGGGGGTAGAAGTGGTGAACTTATTAATCCAGTCTTCTGGAACAGAGGAACAGGAGTGAGCCATTCAGCCTCTCATTCATTTACCAGCATTTAATTTTAAGCAGAGTATGATACACCTGGATGCTCTTTACCTGACTTTGATCCCCACCTCCAATACTCTCACCCAATGTAAGGCTATAATGTGGCGGCTTCCTAAGGCACTGGCCCGAAGGCAATTGTACTGTTGAGTGCAGTTTTGGACCCCATATCTAAGAAAGGATCTGCTGGCACTGGAGAGGGTCCAGAGGCGAACGATCACAGCAATGAAAGGATTAACGTATGAGGAGATTTGATGGCTTTGGGCCTGTAATCAATGAGGTTTGGATGAAAGACAGGGTAATTCGTTGTAACCTACCAAATATTGAAAGGCCGAAATAGAGTGGACATGGAGAGGATGCTTCCAACAGTGGCAGAGTCTTGGACCAGAAGGCACAGCCTCTGAGTAGAAGGAAGTCCCTTTAGAAAGGAAATGAGGAGGAATTTCTTTGGCCGGAGGGTGGTGAGTCTGTGGAGTTCATTGCCACCAGTGAGCTGTGGCTGGCAAGTCTTTGGGTATATTTAAAGAGGAGGTTGATAATTTCCTGATTAGTAAGGGCATCAAAAGTTATGGGGAGAAGGCTGGGGAACGGCGTGATTGAATGACAGGGCAGACTCAATGGCCCAAATGGCATAATTCTGCTTCTATTTCTTGCAGTCTTATGGCAATTTTGACAATTATATTTTATCTGCCCAAGCATCTACAGCCTTTCTGGGTTAATAGAATCCTTTAATAAGAGGAAAAAACAATCCGCCTTTATTTCACACTTGACTAGCCTATTCCAATTGTAAAATGGAATTTCCTTCAACAATAGTGGTTGGAGTATTCCTGTTTGATAAGACTCAGTACTGCACAGTGTGGTGCTTTGACTCCCTACATCATCAGGGAGCCATAACAAATAGACTTTTGAAATTAATCTTTGATGAAAAAACTGCATCTCATTCTGCTTTAAACTACTTTCACCTTGAGCTGAGAACTGTAAAACGTGGCAGAAATTCCTTGCAAGCAAACCCAAGGTCAAGCAGATTTTAAATTATTAAATGGAAATGGTTCCAAAATCTCAAATAAACTGACCATTAAATTAATTGTTAAAGAGCACACTCTAACCACAGAAGAGTGATAGTTATTTCATTCGTTTCCTGACAGCCTGTTCATTGCTGTAGAACAGTTTTGACCTTCAAAAGGGGTTTAATTTCTCCTTGTTCTTGAGGGTCAACTTTCCTCATGCAGTCAAATATACAAAAAGCAGACTAACTAACCGTCCCTCTGATTGTTTCTTCTAGGTATTCATTAGCTGTGGCCAAAATGACTACTCTGACAGCTCTTAACATTGTCCACAGAGTCTCAAAGTGATTAATTAAATATGGAGTGCTTTGAGATATTGGGCAAGGTGACACAATGGCATTTAACACTTGTCTTTCTAAGCAGAACAGTCAAAGAGATGGAATCATGTTCTTTTGTTTAATTTCTCAAGGGAACAAGTACCAGGTGTTTTGCTTTATTTTAAAAAAGTCTCTTCCTTAAATTATCAGAGTTTTTTCCCAATTAAAGCAGAAAACACTCAGCAGGTCAGGCAGCATCTGTGGAAAGAGAAATGGGTATTGGTGAAGATCAAAGACCCTTCATCTGTGACCTGAATTGTTAACTTTGTTTCTCTTTCCACAGATGCTGCCTATCTTGCTGAATATTTCCAGCAATTTCTGGTTTTACTTCAGATGTCCAGCATTTGCAGTTTGAAAAAAATGTTCTTTTTGCGATTAGTTCAGTCTTCCTCCCCATGGAATACTTGGGTTTTACCTGGGTGCTCTGCTTTCCTCCCACAGTCATACTGGGTTGTAATTGGTCATTGTAAATTGTCTTGTGATTAGGTTAAGGTTAATCTAGGTGGGTTGTTGGGGCAGCATGGCTCGAAAAGTGTGAAAGGCCTGCTCCGCATTATATCACTAAATAAATAAATAGATAGATAGATTGATTGATTGATTGTAATGACGTTTGGAGACATCATGAACTGAAAGAAAGTTCAATTTTCTCTGTGCATTCCGGATTGAAGGTTTTGGCTAGGCTTCTTCCTATGGTGTGGAGGAGTCACTCACGAGGACTTGGTGCCTTCATGAAGGAGATAGTAGGTAGGAAGTTGAAAGCAATTAAAAAAGTTAGATGAGCCCATTGCCTCAGACTTCTAGAGATTCTACAAAGGATACACAAAATACCAATCCTGAGGGAACATCAAGTACTGAGAAACAAACACAAAATACTGGAGGAACTCAGCAGGTCAGGCAGTATCTATGGAGGGGAAGAAATAGCCCAGACCCTTCACCTGGACTGGGTGGTTAAGAACATAGCATGAGAACTGGGTACTTGGTTTTGATGATCTGGCAAAAATGCCTCTCCATAGTCTGGATGCATTTCCTTCAAAAGCAAAATCTAACATGGGTATAATCATATAACCATTAAACCAGAGATGGTGCCAGATTTAGTTGTTGGAAAATGCAGGCATCTCGAGAAAACCAGTAGGGAAAGGTCCTCCCTAATGTGCATAATGAAGTGATGAACAGCTTCCAGGATCTCTGTTTTGTTGGTGGCTGGTTTCCTGGCATCCAATCTCCAGAATTTCTCTCTTGCCTCTCTACCTCTCACCTGGCTTTCTACATCTAACTGCTGCTGTGTCCAGTTTCAATTCTCTCAGTCCGGAGGCAAAAGGAGGGTGGGTTTTTAACCACTGTTGTTTCATTTGAGGGTTAATCAGATCTCCGGTATCTGGATCTTAGCCAGGGCTCGTTGAACAATGGATCACTTCTAATTTGGAAGGCTGGAAGTCAAGTCTTACTCCAGTGATTTCTGCTAGTGATTGAGGGTGAAGTGCCACGGCACGATTGAAAAAGAGGCTTACACTTATCGAGCAACTTTCCAAACAGTACTGAAGCATGGCACTATTTTGAAGTGTGACTGGTGTCCTAATAGAGGAAGCAACAAACAACCTGCTGGAAGCCTCAGCAGGTCCAGCAGCACCAGGACTGATGAAGAGTTTCAACTCCATGTCTTATGTTCTGATGTCGACAATTCCTTTCCCTCCACAGATGCTACTCAACCCTTTGAGTTCCTCCAGCAGATTTGTCTGTAGCTCCAGATTCCAGCATCTGCAGCCTCTTGTGTCTCCAGTGTAATGGAGGAAGCTCAACAGAACAACTTAAACATAAATAATGGCATATAATGACTAAATATCATATTGCTAATGTGGATTAATGGATAGCATCAGCCAGTGCACTGGAGATATTTCCTCTGCTCTTTTTTGAAATGTGGCCGTGGGATTTTTTTACATCCACTCGACTGGGTAAATAATACCTCATTTAAAATGGCAGCACTTCAGCCATTCAGCACTCATTTAGTACTGGCTTGACATATGCCTGACTTTCATGCTGAAGTTCCTGGAGTGGGGTTTGAACTCACAACCTTCAGATAAACTCCACAGGCATCAACACTAAGGAGTGTTGAAGTATCAGAGATAATGCCTTTGAAGTGAAACTCTTAACTGAAGCTCTGTCTGCATTTGAAAGTTCAGAAGTTCGAAGTAAATTTATTATCAAAGTACATATACTGTACAACCCTGGGATTTGTTCTCTTGCGGGCATACTCAGTAAATCCACAATAGAATCAATGAAAGACCGCACCAACAGGGCAGACAACCAGTTTGCAAAAGACAACAAACTGCAAAAACAAAAGAAAAGAAATCATCATAAATAAACAAGTAATAAATATTGAGAACGAGATGAAAAGTCCTTCACAGTGAGTTCATAGGTTGTGGGAACAGTTCAGAAATGGGCAAGTGAAGTTGAGTGAAGTTATCCTCTCTGACCATAGACCATACAACATAGGAGCAGAATTCGGCTATTTGGCCCATCGAGTCCACTCTGCCACTTTATCACGACCTATCCATTATTCCTCTCAGCTCCAATCTCCTGCCTTCTCCCCATATCCCTTCATGCCCTAACCAATCAAGAATATATCAACCTCTGCCTTAAATATACATAAAGAAATGGTTTCCACAGCTGCCTGTGGCAACGAATTCCACAGATTCAACACTCTCTGGCTCAGGAGCTTGATGTTTGAGGGGTAACAACTGTTCCTGAGCCTGGTGGTGAGAGTCCTGAAGCTCCTGTATTATCTTCATGAAAGAAGAGAGAGCATGGGCTGGATGGTGAGGGTCCTTGGTGACAGATGCTGCTTCCCTGCAACAATGCTCTATATAAGTGTGCTCAGTGTTGGAGAGGACTTCACCTGTGACGGACTGGGCTGTATCCATGACTGTTTGTAGGATTTTCTGTTCAAGGCTTTTGTTGTTTCCATACTAGGCTGTGATGCAGCCAGTCAATATACTTTCCACCACACACCTATAGAAGTTTGCCAAAGTTTTAGACATCATGCCGAATCTTTGACAATTTAAGTTTGCTGATCTAAGTAACACTGATGAGTGTGAAGGATCACAATGAGAACTAGCAGGGGAATGGAAGGGTCTTGTCCCAGTTTATGCCCACATTCCAAAGACATATCGGTGAGAGTTCGTAAATTATTAGCGAAGACAGGAGAGTGGGGTTTATCCATGATGGAATGGGAGAGCATATGTCTTATGGTGCTGGAACAATGATGACACTTGTGGGCACAACCTCAGATGTCCCCCAGCAACATATCCTGTTTGCTATTGATGCAGACAATACATTTCAATGTATACTTTGAAACTTTAAAGCTAATAGTTAGCACTGCTTCCTAAATGCAAGTACAGATTCAACGGGCCAAATGGTCTCCAGCATTGCCCTGATGATTCAATAATTCTATAAGAACATGGGGATTCTTCCCAGCATCCTGGGGAGTATCGATAGCTGAACCAGCACCATTAAGATGACCTGACTATTTACTGTGGGAGCTTACAGAGCATAAATTATTGATTGCATTTCTGACATTACAATATTGATTACACATCAGAGTTGGCTACGAAGCACTCTTGGATGTCTTGAGGTTGTGAAAGGCACCTTATAAATGCAAAGCTTTCTCCCTATCAAGCTTAGTGAGAACCATCAAGGTCCGTTCATGTGAGCTATTTGAGATACAGGGGAATTAATGGGAGCATGGGTTTAATAATCAAATATGGCCCTTGGGCTCCTTGGTACACAGCATGTGACACATGAAAGCAAATGATTAGATACCCCTGGCCTGTGGGATGGTATATTGTTCAAAACAATTTGGCACAATGATATTGAAAATTGCAAATTTATGCAGGTGAAAGACAATTTAATTAAATCTCCTGCAGCAGTAATACAGACAATTAGGTGCAGACACTAATGTGGTGGAGGAAAAGCAATTAGCTATTGTGTGAAAAGCTACTGCTGCCTGCTGATCTGAGCTCACTGCAGCCTGACTCCAGGGGAATATCTGCTATACCAATTGTCTCGGTAAAAGCAACATACTGTAACACTGATGAGGTTTGGTGGGTCCGCCAAGACAGTGAGGCGAGGCAAGGGTTAACATAAATAAATATATCATACTGCATATAAACGGCTCCTCCGTGGGCAGAGTTGGGAGCACTAAGTTTCTGGGAGGGCACATAATGGATGATCTCACCTGGTCCCTCAACACTACCTCTTTAGGCAAGAAAGCACACCGTGTGTCCACTTCCTGAGGGGGCTGAGGCGAGCGATCCCTCCCCCTTCTAATCAGCTTATCACAGGAGCACCACTGGGAGCATCCTGACCAGCTGCACCACCGTCTGGTACGGGAATAGCAAGGCATCTGACTGCAAGTCCCCAGGAAGGATTGTGAGGATTGCTGGGCTCTCTGTTCCACCCATTCAAGATATCTATCAGGATCACTGCGTACGCAGGGCTCATAGCGCTGTCAGTGATCCCTCCCATCCATCTAAACACCTCTTTGACCCCCTTCCATCAGGCAGGAGATGCCGTAGCATCAGGATGAGAAACAGCTTCTTCCCACAGGCTGTGAGACGACTGAACTCTCTGCCACCACCCAGGTATCACTGAAAATAAAGTGCCAGTAGTGTTATACTGTTCACTTTATAACTTGTGTCATAAATGCACCTTAATATTTCTTTAATTTATGTGTGGTAATAATACTTTAATCAGAATAGGAATCAGAATCAGGTTTCATGTCACCAACATAGGCCATGAAATTCATTGTTTTGCAGCAGCAATACATTACAATCCATAATAATAAAAATGATAAACTAAATAAGAAGGATATATTTTAAAAATGATTGAACTAGTGAAAAAAGAGAAGTAAAATATACCAAGATAGTGTTTATGGGTTCATTGTCCATTCAGAAACCTGATGACAGAGAGGATGAAGCTGCCTCCTGAAACACTGAGTGTGTGTCTTCAGGTTCTTGTATCTCCTCCTTGATGGTGGCAATGAGAAGAGGACATGTCCTGGGTGATGGGGGTCCTTAATGATGGACAGTACTTTCTTGAGGCATCGCTCCCTTTGAAGGTGTTCTGGATGCTGAGGAGGCTAGTGCCCATGATAGAGCTGGCAGAGTTTACAACTTGCTGTAGCTTTTTCCGATCTTGTGCAGTTACCCCTCCGCACCAGACTGTGATGCAACCAGTTCGAATGCTCCCCATGGTACATCTGTAGAAATTTGCGAGAGTCTTTGGTGACACACCAATTGCCCTCACAATCCTAACAAAATATTGCCAATGTCATGTCTTCGTAATCGCATTAATAAGTTGGGCGCAGCATAGATCCTCAGCGATGCTGACACCCAGGAACTTGAAACTGTTTACCCTTTCCACTGCTGATCCTTCAATAAGGATTGGAGTATGTTCCCTCAACTTCCCCTTCCTGAAATCCACAAATAATTCCTTGGATTTACTGACGCTGAGTGCAACATTGTTGCTGCAACACCACTCAACCAGATCTATCTCACTCCTGAACACCTCTCTGCCATGAGAAATTCGGCAAATTTATTAGATTAGATTCAACTTTATTGTCATTGTGCTGAGTACAGATACAAAGCCAAATGAAATGCAGTTAGCATCTATATAGCAAAAACCTGGTGCATCCACCCACCATGTTTCAGAATCAGAATCAGGTCTATCATCACTGACATATATCGTGAAATTTTTTTGTCCCATATAAACATGTCCATGAAAGCTCCTTCAATCATAAAACAACAGCTCCTCTTTATTTTCCATTCTGCAAGTCCCCAGGCTTCCTAAGGTCACAAAGCCAACTTAATGCCAATCAGCACAAGGACAGGCTCAGACTAGACCCCTGCATGTACTCAAATATGGCCCCTTGAGAAGTAGGAAATATTCATCAGTTGAGGCTCAAAGTTAGATGCATAGAGGCCAGAAGCAATGGAAATGAAATAAGGAGATTGTGAAATAAAGAGACGACGACTCTATACTTATTAGATTAGATTAGATTCAACTTCATTGTCATTGTGCCGAGTACAGATACAAAGCCAAATGAAATGCAGTTAGCATCTAACCAGAAATGCAAAGAATAGTGTTATTTACAAAATAACTGCAAATAAAAAATAAGTGCTAAGCACACAAATATAAAAGTACTGAGACAGTACAATATGGGTGCAATACAGCTTAGCGCTGTGATGTGAGGTTCAGCAGGGTCACAGCCTCAGGGAAGAAGCTCTTCCTGTGCCTGCTGGTGTGGGAGAGGAGGCTCCTGTAGTGCCTACCGGATGGGAGGAGAGTAAAAAGTCCAAGGTTAGAGTGAGATGCATCCTTGATAATGCTTTTCGCCCTGCCCAGGCAGCGTTTATGGTAGATGTTCTCAATGGTGGGTAATTGGGTGTCGATAATCTGTTGGGCTGTTTTCACCACACGCTGGAGTGCTTTGCGGTCCGATACGGGACAATTGCCATACCACACTGAGATGCAGGTGGTGAGTATACTCTCAATGGTACAGTGGTAAAAGTCCGTCAGTATCCTGGGACAGAGGTGAACTTTCTTGATGTTATAAATGCTTCATAGATAACATTTGGCTCAATCATCAGTGTAGAGTGATTACAGCAGTGACCTAGGTTTGCATCTTTGAGCCGGTGTTGATTCGTCAGCAAGGAGGAGATGTTATTTCCAATCTGCACCATGTATGATCTTCCAATAAGGAAGTCAAGATCCAGTTGCAGAGGGAGAAGCCCAGGTTTTGGACATTGTCCATTAGAACCAAGGGTATGATTGTGTTGAACACTGAGCTGTAGTCAATAAACAGCAGCCTAACGTAGGTATTGCTATTGTCCAGGTGATCCAAGGCCAAATGGAGACTCATTGAGATTGCATCTGGTATAAACCTATTGTGGCAAGAGGGAAATTGCAGCAGCTCTTCTTGGGGACTAGTATCATCGTCACCCTATTGAAGCAGGTGGGAACTCCGAACGCCACAGTGGAAGATTGAAGATGTCTAAGAACGCTCCAGACAGTTGGTTGGCACAGGTTTTCAGAGCCCCACCAGGTACACCATCAGTGCCTGACACCTTGCAAGGGTTCACCCTCTTGAAAAATGTTCTGACATTGGCCTCCAAAACAGATCGCGGGGTCACCAGATGCTGCAGGGATTTGTACAGGTGTAGTTTTATTTTCCCTTTCAAAGCATGCATAAAAAGGCATTGAGCTCACCTAAGAATGAAGTATCACAGCCAGTCACTATGTTAGATTTCACCTTGAAGGAAGTAATGGCCTGTAAGCCCTGCCAGAAATGACCTGATGTGTTGAGTGTGAGTTATATGTGCTGTGTTGCGTACCTTGGTCAGGAGGAACATTGTTTCATTTGGTGGTATACATGTATATTTGAATGACAATAAATCTGAACTTGATCAGACCCCACTTGGAGTACTGTGTTCAGTTCTGGTCACCTCACTACAGGAAGGATGTGAATATTGTAGAAAGAGTGCAGAGGAGATTTACAAGGATGTTGCCTGGATTGGAGGGCGTATCTTATGAGAACAGGTTGAGTGTACTTGGCCTTTTCTCCTTGGAGTGATGGAGGATCAGAGGTGACCTGATAGAGGTGTATAAAATGATGAGGGCATTGATTGTGTGGATAGCCAGAGGCTGTTTCCCAGGGCTGAAATGGCCCTTAGATAGGTACATGGAGCTTAGAGAAATAGAGGGCTATGTGCTAGGGAAATTCTAGGCAGTTTCTAGAGTAGGTTACGTGGTCAGCACAACATTGTGGGCCGAAGGGCTTGCAATGTGCTGTAAATTTCTATATTTTATTATGATCATAATGTCCAGACAAGGACAGATTGCAAGTAGAGAGGAGACAGCCCAGGCAAGAAATGCCACTGAAGAGCACAGTTTCCCTTTGCTCAGCAGAGATATGAATGTAAAAGGAAAATGCGAAACACAAGCACACCAACTAAGGGACAATTGCTTTACTAACTTCAAAGCTGTAGTTTCTACTGACTTTTAACACCTCTGTTGTCAATGGTGACTGATCTTGCAAGTAAGGAATTCACACATACAGTACACAGTTTACCAAATGGACAAATAGCTAGTCGATTTTATATAAAAATGGCATTTCTGTGTTCAGACATCAGAACAGTGTGGTGACAGGGGCCGTGGTGCACAAGTAAACTAAAGTGTGATTAAGGAAGGGGTGTGAGTTTTCAGAGTCCAGTTAATCTCTGACAGTAACAGCACTGCCTCGAGTGAAAATGTGGTATACATGTATATTTGAGTGACAATAAATGTGTCTGCCAGAAAAAGTGGGATCTCTCAGTGGCCACCCATTTTAGTTCCACTTCCCATTCCAATATGTCAGTCCCTGGCCTCCTCTCCTGCTGCAATGAGACCACATGTAGGTTGGAGGGGTAACATCTTATATCCCATCTGATGGCCTGAACATCAGTTTCTCCAACTTCCAGTAACGGCACCTCCCCCCTTCACCATTTCCCTCTCTCACCTTATCTCGTTACCTGCCCATCACCTCCCACTGGGGCTCCTCCTCCTTTTCTTTCTTCCATGGCCTTCTGTCCTCTCCTATCAGATTCCCCCTTCTCCAGCCCTGTATCTTTTTCACAAATCAACTTCTCAGCTCTTTACTTCACCCCCCCCCTCCCAGTTTCACCTATCACTGACTACCCTGCATCTCTTCCACCCCTCCCCATAACCACATCTTCTTACTCCGACCTCATCTTTTTTTTCTCCAGTCTTGATGAAGGGTCTCAGCCCAAAACGTTGACTGTACTCTTTTGCATAGATGCTGCCTGGCCTGCTGAGTTCCTCTAGCACTTTGTGTGTGTTGCTCGGATTTCCAGCATCCACAGGTTTTCCCTTGTTAGCACTTAACTGTGTTGACAAGTTTCCAAGTCTATAGGACGCTGCTCTTGTTTTAGTGACTGGAGGCATTTAAAGATGGAGGCTTTTCTCCAACGTTCCTTACAGGCCTTCCCTGGGTGGCAAATGGGCTCTGTTTTTACAGATTTCCATGTCAGATAATACACAATAATCACAGGATCACAGGAAAAGCCCTCCCCACCATTGAACATGTCTACAAGGAGCATTGGCACAAGAAAATGGCATCCATCATCAAGGACCCTCATCATCCAGGCCATACCCTCTTCTTGCTAATGACATTGGGCAGGAGGAGCAGAAACCTTAAGTTCCACAGGTTCAGGAACAGCTATTACCCTAAAATGAGGCTCCTGAACCGGTGCAATAAATTCACTCAACACTGAACTGACTCCACAACTTACGGCATAGACACACTCTACAATTCAATGTTATTTATTTACTTATTTTATTTCCGCAACTTGTCTTTTGCACATTGGCTGTCAGTGTTTGTTTATGTCGTCTTCCTTTAACTCTATTGTACTTCTATATTTTCCTGGAAGCACCTGCAAGAAAATTAATCTCAAAGCAGTATATGGTGACATATATGTACTTGATAATAAATTTACTTTGACTTTTTGGAACTTCGTACCATACCTCTATAGCATAGTAATGAATGACATCAACACACTGTTAAGAAAGAGCTGTTACTAAAGATGGAGAGAGGAAGTAAGTTTTCTATTCATAGGAAAAAGTGTATATTGGACTTTTGAATTTAATAATGCAGTGAATTTTGGTTAATTGGACCGTCGATTAGTCAGGGCATCTGCTTATTTGGTACAACTCTTAAAGAAAAAAAACTAATCAAGAAAATGGACAGGATTCCATTTTGTTTATTTGGGATGCTATGCTGCCTAATTGGAGCAGGAGACTTTTGCTGAACAGTTTCTAACCGGTGTCAGTTGTGTGCACTTTTGCGACCGTTAGACACTACATTGTGATTAGAGCAAACATGTTTTAAATAGCATTAGTCGCATGTGTTTGCCTTCAAAAAGCAGTGATCTCTGTCACTGATAGTTGGCGAGAAATAAGCAGTAAGACAATTCCGAACCATTTTGCTCACTGCGGTTTCTAGCATTCAGGCTTGGAAATGCCAGAAATGGCAGGGTGCAGAAATGAAATGATTTCACTACTTCATCAGGGTAGGAACCTCAAAGAATTTGAGCGTATTGACATTCATCTTGAACGTTACGATGAAAATGAAGATTTGGAGGATGCAATTATCAATAGTATTGTATGAAGGCAGTCCACTATCTACAGTAGGTATCTACGCTGATTTTGTTCATTTACAGTCAATCAAAACAATATGATAGCATAGAGGTATACTAGATAAATTCATCTGACAATAATAATTAGGAACGCATACAATTTTGTTCTCTTGTAGTAGTATTAATAGTGTTCCAATTTGTTCTATATTTCACTTAAATACAGAATTTTTTACTCAGTTAAGCGGCAGTTTGACTTTTTTATACCTTTTAATTATTTCCACGGAACTTCGACCAATTGGGGCAGTGATTAATTGGACCAAAATGTACTGGTGCGCATGTGATCCAACTAACTGGAATCCACTGTATTATGGGAGATCATTCATAAGTATAGGGGTCCATAAATCAGTCATTCATAACACAGGAGAGCCTGTAGAAGTGACAAAGCAGTGCTGTAATATAGAGAAATGCAAGGTAATTTGTGCATAAGCAGATCCTACAAACACCAAAGCGATAATGTGCAGATTAACTGTTGTCTGAAGGGATAAATATTGGCCAGGGAACCATCTATAATAAAAACAGAAAATGCTGAAGACAATCAGCAGATCAGGCAGCATCTGACAAGAGAGGAATACACAATATTTCAGGAGCATCTGTCGAAGGGCCTGTGCTGAAATGTGAACTGCTTTTCGTTTTCCATGTTTCACCTCACCTCATTGAGTCAAGGAGATCTGGCATCAGAACAGTCTTAACAGTGGTCACTGTTAACAGGACGGACCAGGACCAGAAGGCACATCCCTTCATAACAGAGATGAGGAAGGATTTCCTCAGCCAGAGACAGATGCATCTGTGAAATTCATTGCCACAGATGGCTGTGGAGGCCAAGTCATTGAATATATTTAAAGCGGGGATTGATTAGTCAGGGCATCAAAGGTAACAAGGAGAAGGCAGAAGAACAGAGTTGAGAGGGATAATAAATCAGCCATGATCGAATGGTGGAGTAGACTTGATGGGCTGAATGGCCCAATCCTGCCCGTGTCTTATTGTCTCATGGTCTAACGTCTACAACATATATGTCAAACTCAAGGCCCGCGGGCCAAATCCGGCCCGCGGTGGAATTATCTTTGGCCCGCGAGATAATATCTAATTACGTACTATTAAATCTGGCCCCAGTAATCGAAGTGCCTTTGGCGTATGATATGGCTAATGCTGAGTTTATTCAGGTACCAGGTTTTCAGGGTTTTTAGTGTTTATTCGGCAGTCTTCTTCATAAGAAACGGAATTTGTAAAGTGAAACAGTTTGTAGTTATAGCAGAGACTGAGACACATGAGAGCAGGCTGAAAAAACGGAGGCAACGAAAGCTGCGTTTGCACGCGTCTGACTGATCCGGCCCGCATGAAGCTGCATTTTGCTCAATCCGGCCCGTGACCTAAAACGAGTTTGACACCCCTGGTCTACAATGACCATCAAGCACCCAACTGCCCTCATCCTACACTGGCTGGTTCTTTTCCCCACACTCCCATCAATTCCCTCTACTGAATTCTAACCCTCACCATCCACTGTGGCCTTGCTGGGCGTTTCCAACATTTTCAGTTTTTAAAATGTTATGAAAATAAGTACCGGCAGGTTCTGGAAACCCTCTCAGGGTAATGCTCTGCTCCCATTTGAATGGAATCAGCAGACTGTGAATTCAATCACCATTCTGTAGAACGGAGTACATAAGCCTAGACTGACCATCTGATGTGGTAACTGAGAGAATGCAAGGCTGTCAGAGTGTGTCATGTTAACCCAATGGTTCATCTTCTCTCTCTCTCTCTCTCTCTCTCTCTCTCTCTCTCTCTCTCTCTCTCTCTCTCTCTCTCTCTCTCACTCTCTCTCTCTCATAGATGTACAAGTCTCAACAACATTAGGGACATAGTGTTGAAGAGCAATACAGCAGATAGTTTGAAAAAGGCAGGTAAATTATCCTTGGTCAACGTTTATCCCACAATTAAAACCATAAATAGAATTTATCTCATTCTTGTTAATGAAAGCTTGCTGTGAATGATTGCAGTGTTTCTTACTGTACACAGGCAGCGCAATCGCTTCACATTGCCCCACTATTTGGGGTACAATCCCCATCGCTGTCTGTAAAGAGTTTGTACATTCTCCCCAAGAGCTTCAGGTCTCACACCACCAGGTTCAAGAACAGTTACTACCCTCAACCATCAGGCTCTTGAACAAAAGGAGATAAACACACTCATAAGACCATAAGGTATCTATTGAGATGTCCCAAAACCGATGGTCTCACTTTAAGGACTCTTTATCCTGTTATTTCATGTTTTTGTTATTTATTGCTATTTATTTATATTAGCATTTGCAGTTTGTTGTCTTCCATGCTCTACTTGATCTTTTATCGATCCTGTTATAGTTATTTTTCTATAGATTTGTAGAGTATGCCTGCAGGAAAAAGAATCTCAGGGTTGCATGTGGTAAATTTTACCGATAATAACATTTAACTTTGAAGACCGCGTGTGTTTCCACCAGATGCTCCAGTTTCCTCCCACGTACCAAAGATGTACAGTTAGGGTTAGGTTTAATACGTTGTGGGCGTGCTATGTCAGCACAGTACTTGCTGATTTTATTTGACTTGACACAAATGACATATTTCGCTGTATGCGTCAATGTTTTGATGTACATGTGATAAAAAAAGATAATCTTTATCTTACACTTCAGAACTGTTTATAAAACTCTTTGGAACCTCTTCTTCTCAGCCAGCCCCTTGGAATTAAGAATCACATCTGCTTGACTGAGGAGCCAAAGGAGCCTGTGTGTGATTTAATGTGGGATAGCTGTTGTATTCTCAACTGAAACAATGTGAAAATTGCTATAAAAATCCTTGCATTCCTTGCAGTTAGTGGAAGACTGTCGAGTGAAAATTGCCTGCCACATTTGTACCCTGCCACACAAGTCAAAATTGTGTTTATTTTCATGAAAGAAAAGAACGTCAACACCAAAATGCCAATGCACACTGTCCCTTTCATTCATCGAAGTTCAGGGTCGTAAACATTGCAGCTTTAGCAGCGATGAAGGCTACGGTGAGTCTGTGCAGTCCGTTGCTATGGAAGTGGTTGAGACAATGGGGGTGGCAACAACAGTCGCAGCTGCTTGCCTACAGCACATTTCCAAAACATCAGAACTGGTACCAGGAGGAAACTAATCACCGCGGTGCCATTAGTCTGTTATTTTAAGAAATCCAAAGGTCTTCTTCACATTGGTGTAAGAAGGATTGCTGCATTATTGCAGTGTCTGCAACCACGTGTGACCTTGGAGGAACAACTCCACAAATGATGGAGGCCTCAGATCAAAGGATCTCGGTTTATATCAAAGACTAAAGACTAACTCCCGAGCTTAAGCAGAGCCAAGGGAGATGACAAAGGAAAGAGTACTTGTGCACAACGGGAGGAAAATTAGGATAAATTCCCAGGTAGAATTCCTTGCCAAGTCTTCACATACAAACTATATTGGCTCTTAGATTATAGATTAACTATGTATGCAGGATTGGGGCTATGCGTGCTTCGATTCCACAACTCTGCCGGGTTTGCTGATTGTCTGCAGGACAGCTGGGGGAGAAAACCTACAAGGATGTTGAAAGGACTTGAGGACCCGAGCTACAGGGAAAGATTGAACAAGTTAGGACATCATTCCCTGGAGCATAGGAAAATGAGTGAAAATCTTGTAGAGGTATAGAAAATGATGAGGGGGATAGAAAGGGTGAATGCAAACAGGCTTTATCCCCACCCCCCCGAGGGTGAAAGATGAAATAATCAAGAGTAAGCTGAGGAGGAAGGCAGTGTGAGTGTGGATCAAACAGCGAGCAGAAATGATGGGTGCAGGTTCAACTGCAACTTTTAAGAGAAGTCCAGATAAGTATATGAATAAGAGGGATATGGAGGGCTATGTACTGGGTGTGGATAGATGGGACTAGACAGAAAAGCAGGTTGGCATGGAATAGATGGGACAGTTTCTGTGCTGTAGCGCTCTATGAGCCTATAATAGTAAAAGCAACAGACTAGTTATACCCTCCTTACATTAAGAAGGTGGGAGGATGGGTCTCTACCAAGATATTTGCAAATCTAGTCCAAAGATCCACAATCAGAAAGGGCACCAAGAAAGGACAGAATACTTTTCTACTTAGAAATCAAGACTCAGGCTAGTAAAGATGCTACGGTTTTGTTCCTAAGGATGGGTAGCCAATGTGCAGGAGGCTCCTTGTGCTCAATAAACCCTTTGCAAGAGTTGTCCCATAAATCCTACTGTCACACTCCCTCTTCATAGCTCAACAAGCTTTTATGTTTTTTTAAAATATTTCTCTCAATTACATCATCTATTGAATTTGCTTCTGTTGACGTGTCAGGCAATTCATTTCGATTCCGAACAGCTTGGTATTTCAAATGTTCTGTATGCCCCTCCTGTTTTCTACCAACTCTCAGCAGGAAATGAATTCTCCGCATCCCTTGGAGATATCCTCCAAGATGAGATATTAAAACAAACTGCTGTCTGATGTTAAATGTCCTGTGAAACCATGTAAACAAAAGCAGAGACTATGCCATGTGTACTAGCCAGCACTCCCTTCGTAACTAGAAGGGTAGGTGGCCATTCACCTGATTGCGTTGAAAGGGTAAATCAATACAGTTAGGTGAATGACAACCTAATTACCATAATTCCTTGAAGGTGGTGCCATGGGTAGATAGGATTGTAAAGAGAGCTCTTGGCATATACATCAAAGTATTCAGTACAGGAGGTGGGATGTTATATTGAAGTTGGATAAATTTGGAGTATTGTGTGCAGTGCTTGTATCCTACCTACAGAAAAGGTATCAATTAGACTGAAAAAGTGCAGAGAAAATTGACAAGGATTTTGCTGGGACTTGAGGACTTAACTTTCAGGAAAAGGTTGAATGGGTTAAGACTTCATTCTCTGTAACATAAAATGAAGGGACATTTGGTTGAGGTATACAGAATTATGAGGTGTATTGACAGTATTCGGGTAGATGGAGCTCGTCAGCCTGGGAAGGCAGTCCATCTAAGAGAGGGAAAACTCCTGATTTCAAACCTCCGCTGCCTTGTGGCTATACCCATTCATGGGAAAGGCTTCAGGAGTAAACCCTGAGGGCGAATCCGGAGCTGGAGTCCCTAAGGCAGTCCGACGTTGCCTTCAACCTCGTTCCGGCAACTCCTGCGACGACACCGGTGCCAAGCTGTATCGGCCCTTGCCCTTCCCTTGGACAACATCGGTGGCGTGGAGAGGGGAGACTTGCAGCATGGGCAACAGCCGGTCTTCCATACAACCTTGCCCAGGCCTGCGCCCTGGAGAAGTCTTTCCAGGCACAGATCCATGGTCTCGCAAGACTAACGCATGCCATACATTGATGGTAAATGCAAGCAGGCTTTTTCCATTGAGGTTGAGTGAGACTGGAACTAGAGATCGCAGGTTAAGATTGAAAGGTGGAATACTTAAGGGAGGGGGGCTCGTGGGGGAGCTTTTTCACTCAGAGTGTGGTGAGAGTGTAGAATGAGCTGTTACAGAAGTGGTGGGTGTGGGTTCCATTTCAACATTTAAGAGAATTATGGAGGGCTGCGGTCCAACTGCAGGTCAATATGACCAGGCAGAATGGACTAGATGGGTCAAAGGGCCTGTTTCTGTACACCAGTGCTCTATGACTCTAATATCCTGCATAATTTACCTCCAAACCACCATCGCTGAAAATGAATGCAACCACTGATGTTACTTGAGACATAACAAGCTCAGGTAGTTGGCACGGGTTTGGGAAGTGCTGTCAATTAAACATTACCTTTGGTTGAAGGTGATGGGAAAATCTGATGTATCAGGTACCTGAACAGACACTGCCCATTGTACAGTATTACTCAAGTCCAAGCTAACCCTCGCCCTAACCATGGCATCTCGCTCAATTCTCCGACATGCCCTGCTATAATCACACAGCTGAGGATATTTAATGAAAGTCACATTTACTGTAAGCCTTCCTCAGAGATGTTCCACCTAAAACATTTCTCAGGTCACTAGGCTGAGTTCTTCCAGCATTTTCTCTTTTTTCCCCCACTTTTACGATTATTGTTTATTATTATTTGCCGTATGGGAGTAACAAATTATAATAGCAGTGATATGCACAGTCATCTTCCATCAATTCTTTTAATCCACAGAAGTCCTACATTTATAAGGCACCTCTCACGATCCCAGCAAGTCCCAGAGCCAGAGTAACTGTAAGGAGTTTGTACATTCTCCTCGTGACTGCTCAGGTTACCTCCAGGTGTCCTGGTTTCCTCCCACAGTCCAAAGACCTACCAGTTGATAGGTTAATTGATCATAGTAAATTACCCCATGATTAGGCTAGGATTAAATCGGGGGATTGTTGGGGGGGGGCAGTTTGAAGGGCCAGAAGGGTCTATTCTACATTGTATCTTAATAAATAAAAAAAAGCTTTCAAGATTCATAGGATCATTGCATCACAGAGCATAGAAACAGACCCTACAGCCCACCAAATCCATACAGATCATCAGACACTCATTTACACTAACTCTAAACTATTTTATTTTCCCACTTCCACATCAACTCCCTGCATACTTTACCCCTCACCTACATAGAACCTACCAAAATGCATGCCTCTGAGATGTAGTGGGGAATGAAGCACCTAGTTTCATAAGTAGCAACTTGAAAATTTCCAGGCAACCTGATAAATTGATGTTGCCTATAAGGTCAGGCCACAGGAGGGCAATAACCCAAACTGCTTCTCTTTTAATATAGACCCCATCCACCCACCTGATGGAACAGTTCAGAGTTCTGCTGCACATTTTGTCTAAAAGATACCAACTCAACAGTGTACCACAGTAGCTGCTCTGCACTAGGTTGTCGAGCCAGATCATGTAGACACAAGAGACTGCAGAAGATGGAATCCAGAGCAACAGAAGAGATTCTGGAGAAACTCAGCAGGTCAGGCAACATTTATGGAGGAAAATGGACAGAGAGTTGACATTTTGGGTTGAGGCCCTTTCATCTGGACCAGAAACATCGATTAATACAAGAGATTCTGCTGGTAATCTAAAGTAAAACACACAAAATGCTGGAAGAATTCAGCAGGTCAGGCAGCATCTATGGAAAGGAATTAAGAGTTGACATTTTGTCCCATTTCAGGTGAAGAATGAGCCCATATGAAGGGTCTCGGCATGAAATGTTAACTCTTTATTCCTTTCCATGGATGCTGTCTGACCTGTTGAATTCTCAGATACATCAACTGTCCATTTTGCTCCATAGATGCTGCCTGACTCACTGAGTTCCTCCACTGTCTTGTGTTAAGGCAGATCACATATTCGTCTCTGGAACAGAGCATAAATCCACAATCCCCTGCCCCAGAAGGAATACTGCTACCCAATGAACCACAGCCGACAAGTGGTGGAACCACATAATGCTTCAGAATGTAATTCCCATTAAGCTAGCAGGTGGGAGAATGTCACACAAACGAGTTAAGTGTTCTTCTATTAACATCAGCTTCAGTAATTTCCAGGCTTGTGTCATAATCATGGGCCACTGGGAATAACTCTTGACACAAAGATTTGTAAGTTAAGTGCTTGCAGCCAAGCCACTTTCACACAGTATCATTCCTCAAGCACACTCTAACTGCATGCGGGAGATGTAGGTCGCAGCTCTCCCTGTCTGCTTGGAGACAGACGCCTAGCAATCACACAGGAAGCAGATCTGAGGAGGAAGGCTGAGGAAAGACCGCTCATTCTTATTGTCCAAGATCCAACTTATCAAGTACAAGCACCTTGTCTTTGTTCTCTGAATATCTAAACTGGGTTCAACATATTGTTGCATTGCAAAGAAGACATGACGGTGGCTATATTTCATTAGGAGTTTGAGGAGAATTTGTATGTCATCAGAAACTCTTGCAAATTTCTATACTAGCCCTCCCAGCATCCAGGACACCTTCAAAAGGCAATGCCTCAGAATGGTGGCATCCAATATTAAGGACCCCCATCACCCAGGACATGTCCTCATTGTTACCATCAAGGAGGAGGTACAGGAGCCTGTGGACACACACTCAATGGCTCAGGAAGAGAATCTTCCTCTCCGCCACCAGATTTATGAATGTACAATGAACCCATATATACTAACTCACCGTGTTGGCGCGTGGCCAAGTGGTTAAGGTGTTCGTCTAGTTATCTGAAGGTCACTAGTTCGAGCCTTGGCTGAGGCTTGTGTGTGTGTCCTTGAGCAAGGCACTTAACCACACATTGCTCTGCGACGACACCAGTGCCAAGCTGTATGGGTCCTAATGCCCTTCCCTTGGACAACATTGGTGGTGTGGAGAGGGGAGACTTGCTGCTTGGGCAACTGCCAGTCTTCCATAAAAAAAACCTTGCCCAGTCTTGCACCCTGGAAACTTTCCAAGGTGCAAATCCATGGTCTATCGAGACTAACGGACGCCTACCCTACTATTACCTCACTATTTTTTTCATTTTTTTGCTCTCTTAAAATTAATTTAATTTTTAATTTTTAGTTGTAATTTCTAGTTTTTTATTATGTATTGCAAAGTACTGCTGCCGCAAAATGGTGAATTTCATTACATATGCCAGCGTAATTGAACCTGATTCTAATTCTGATTTCTGTCTGCCAGGCAACATTCTCAAGGCACTCATTTACTGAGCTCCTCAGGTCATGAAGAGCACCATGAGTCCTGATGAAAGGCCTCGGTCCAAAACTTCAACTCTTCATTCCTTTTCATTGATGCTGTCTGACCTGCAGAGTTCCTTCGGCATTTTGTGCACGTTGCTTTGGATTTCCAGCATCTGCAGAATCACTCGCATTCATCAACAGCTTCACATTATTTCTATAATAAAGGTTTCTGTTAACTGCTCCACAATTATGGGCCAGTGATAGGACACCTTAAACCATTTTAATTAACTGATGTATAAACAGGGCTCGCCTGTAGGTTAAAGGGAACTAATGTAGGAGGCTTTTAGCAAAATATTCCGTCTGGAGCATTTAATTAAAAATCTATCTTTTTATTTAAGATTGAGACTTGCTGCAATGCTATGATTTTAACATTAGGGCAGGACGTAACCCAGCACTCAGATGGACAACTGGGCGGGTGATTTCTCATTATTTCGACTGACGAGCCAGCAGTTTTACTGGCTCAGTAACTTTGCTCTGGTTTGGACAGCAAAGTGATTTTAATGTGCTGAGTAAACGGATGACTAGCACAGGCTTGTACTGTCCCAGCCCACCAGCATTCGGGTATCGTGGGCAGAGAAGAGACGCAAGTCTAGATTCTGAGAGGAAAAGAAACTATCTTTTGATGAGTTCAGCAGGTTGAGCAGCATCTGTGGGGGTGGGAAGAGAAGGAATAGTCAGTGATTAGGGTGAAGACCCTGTATCAGTGCCAAATTCGGACTGTAAAGGAATCATTATTTGTGAAGATTTGTTCTGTGCATCCTCATGGAATAACAGTAGCTGAAACTCTATCATAACCATCACATCACCAAGTCTGCAGACTTGCAAAAGTTCAAAGTAAATGTATTATCGAAGTACGTAGATGTCACCATGTATTACCCTGAAACTCAGGTTTCAAAGGCTGCACAGTGGTGCATTTCCAATGTTACATCACCTGGTAACAGTGGACTTTCACAGTGACCACCCTGGCAACTGAAATTCAAAATCAGAATGCAAAGTTCCCAGTAAGAAGAAGCTACTTAATTAGGTCCATGCAAAGCCTAGTTCAACTTTTCCCTAACCCAACCAAAGCTATTTAAATTCCATTCCCAGTCACCTTGTGAATCAATGTTAACGTTGGCAAATTTGATTTAGAATTCTTTGCTACAGGCAACTGTGGAGGTCAAGTCTGGATGTATATTTAAGGCAGAGGTTGAAAGATTCTTGATTGGTCAGGGCATGATGGGATATGGGGAGAAGGCAGGAGATTTAGGCTGAGAAGAGAATTGGATCAACCATGTTGAAATGGTGGAGCAGATGTGATGGACCACATGGTACAATTCTGCTCCTATACCTTATGGTCTTATTAGCAACCATTCCCTTGACTCTACCATGGCTGGTCCAAAGCCCGGCTGCGGAAGGAGGGGGGTTAGGCATGCACTGGCAACTCCATCCTGCAAAAATCCAGAGAAACAGAAACTCCGAACACCTCAACCGTGGGAGAGGACGGATAGACCACAAAGATGGACTATACCTGGCGCCAATTTGGAAGACTGGCCCAGGACCAGCCAACTCTGGTGAGCTGCTGTCGGTGGCTGATGCCCCAGTAGAGGTGATGGGCTTAAAACAAAGAAGCGCTGTTCTCTCAGTTTGGTCAACATCCACTATCCGAAGTTTCTAACCCCTAATTTCCCCTGAGATTTGTTAGTTTCTGTATAAAAGAGAGTTTTCATTGTTACAAATGATACATCCCTCAGAGGTCTGAATCATACTGTTATTTGAGGGAACTTACTTTGTGCACATTACAGCAATGACCACACTTGTAAGGCATGCTGTTGGTTGCAAAGCTCCTTGGGACATCCTGAGCTCATGAAAACCACAATATAAATGCAAGATTTTTATTTCTTTGTTTTTTTGCTTACCTCTTCAGAGGCAGGTGACTATCAAATGCTGGCTGTGTAAAAGAAAATAGCTGGTCATACGCTGCAGAGCAGTCACCTTTTCTCAAGACAAAGGGCAACATCTGATATCCCAAATACAGTTCTATTCTACAGATGATAACTGATCTGTTGTGTACTCTCAGCAGTTTATTTAAAAAATGAACAAACGATCCCAGGGTTCTGTATCAGGTTTGGATTGGGTCAGACCCAAAATACAGACTTATGATCAGGCCGGAGGTTCAATATTATCTGCATGAAGTTTCCACGTTCTCCCTGTGGCTACATGAGTTTTCACGAGGTGCTCCGGTTCCCTCTCACAACCTAGATATTAGTGACTGGTAGCGGGATTGCTGACTATCCCGAGAGCGAATGGGCAGTGGGAGAATTGGTGGGAAGTGGATGGGCATGTGAGATGGCATGGACTGTAGAGAAAATAAGCAGGGGCATTGAACTAATGGAATTGCATTGAGGGCCGGTATAGATCTGATGGACCAAATGGCCTCCTTCTACACTGGAAGGACGTATGGGACGTGTGTTGAGGATATTTTTTTCTTACTGGTTACATCACCATGTGGGTTAGATGTAGCACAGGACTGGGGGGGAAAGCTGCAGAGACTTATAAACTCTGTCAGCTTCATCATGGGCACTGGACTCCACACCATCAAGGTCATCTTCAACAGGTGATGCCTCGAAGGCGACATCTATCACTATGAACCCTCACCATCTAGGCCATCCTCTCTTCTCATTCCTACCATCTTGGAGGATGTACAGGAGGCTGAAGACACAAAGGTTAGATCGGAATGGGTCAGGCTGGCTCATAATATAAAACAAACACTGGTATATACTGGCATTGTAAGGTGTGATGTATCTAACTGTCCACACCCAGCAGGAGAGGCAGGAAGACGTTCTTGTCTCTAAAGGTGTGGCCCCACTGCTGAGCTCAACTATTGAATCCCATGGGATTCAATTGATTGTTTGGAGGTCATTTCTGTGAGGACATCAAACCATCACAAGTCTTCAGCTGGTTCTGAGTGGTCCTCTACCTGGTGCTTCACCAAACAAATGAGACTGACACCCGTAAACACAAGTGATTCTGCAGATGCTGGAAATCCAGAACCACACACACAAAAGGCTACAGGAACTCAGCAGGACGGGCAGCAGCTACGGAGAGGAATAAACAGTCGACATTTCAGGCCAAGATCCTGCATCAGAACAGACTGACACCCAACTGCACTACAGACTGATAATCAGGATCTAGCTTTAATGTAGCATATCAGGGAAGATTTTGGGGAGGGGGAGGAAGTAGGTGAAATAAGGGTCCATGCTGCTGAAAGCAAAACTGTGGTGGTGGAGCAAAGACCATGTGTGTCTGTTTGCATGTGATCACAGTGTGTGTGTGGAGGGGGAGGGGTGAGAGAAGGAGGTGGACATGGGATATCTGTGTAAGGTTGTGTGTGTGTGTGTGTCCACGTGGCATGTATCTGCTCAGTCCTCATCTCCCAACACCTTGGACCACCTTGTTACCTCACTGTAACAAGTCCGTGTGGTAGAGAAACGCAACAGCCACCTATTCGTGCACGGACATCCTCAGAACCAGAGAGTGAGCAAGTCGGTCTCGATCTCGAGCATCTGCCTCGACTGAGAGACAAATGGAGGGAAGCAACCAGGTGGAGGTATTTCGTCGGGGATTACACCTCCAGGGTCTGAGTTCATTGAATGAATTTGAAACCACGCGTGAGATTCTTTTTAACATTTAAGAACCACTGCAGGTTGCCGGGGGTCCAACGAAACACGCCAACCTTGCCACATCGAAACATGACCTGCCCAAGCACATCAGCATACTGGGATCCGGTTCCAGTCAGTCAGCGTCTCTGCAGAAAACCTACACTCCTGCAGACAGAGTAATTTTGCATTGGAGGGGGGAATAAATCACGCGGAAAGGATCCATTCACAGATTCAATCGGCCTGTTTTGTGTAGTGGGCGATGCACTGACGCAGACCGTGTGGGACACCTGATTGCCAAGATCCCGTTACCGCCCATCCCGTCCGAGGTTCTCCCCAGGCGTATCATCCCGATTCCAGCTCCCCACCCTCTCTCCCTGCAGAAACCAGCTCTTTACCCCCGAGCAAACCCTAAAACACATTAAATGCAAAACCCCGTCACAGCAGTTCGCGGGGGAAATAAATATCGACATAGCTAATACGCTAAACATTTTAACTGCTGCAGCAAGTAAAATAAATATATTTTCCTTCAATTGACAATCTGAAAAAAAAATTTGATCACCAAATCGTCCAGCAATGGGCAGTAAAAATGACCCCTACCCCGTCAGAATCCATGGATAAGACGGTGCAATGGGCGATATCTTCACTGTAACGACAGGTGAATTTAGGCAATAGAATTTGGTGCATTTTCCATTATAACTGCAACCCCCACATTACCCCTAACCCCCAGCTCCAATCATTTATTAATTTCCGCTCTCTGCGATATTTTAAAATTCGGCTCCCCGTCGGTATCAGCGAAAACTCACGTCTCTGAATCGGTTCCAATTTCTGATCTGCTGGCTGTACGGGGAGACACTGGACAGCCATTGCTCATCCTCCAAAAATTTCCCGTTCTTCGCCCCTTTCTCCTGACTCTCCTTGTCCGCCGCCGCCAGTAGCAGGGGGATCAGGAGCAAGTTCAGCGTCTGCAACATTGTCCGAGGCCGCACTGATGCGACTTATTCCGCAGGTTGGCTGTCGAGAAATGCGAGCTGATTATATTTCCAATCACACTCCCCACCCCCTCTCCTTAATCTGAGCCGGTGTGAGTCTGCGCCACCAACCCATCGCACACCGCTAACTCACTTTACACACTTATACAGACATAAATTGCACATACACACTCAGACATCGGCACAGGCACACATTCAGAAACATATGTACACACGCATTCACGTTTATTTATTACAAGAACATAAATACAAATATATGCACAATCATTATAATTATGCAACTGGCACCTGTACAAACGCACACATGTGCTTTTACATAGGTAAATAGAGAGATATGCAGATTTTTGTATTCATATTTACATACAAATACATATATGCTTACCATTAAAATACATAGATTTATACACACAGATAGGTAGATTGCAATACCACACATACATGCTCCATGTGAACATGCATGTATGTGCACATATTCACATGTGTGTGCAAGCACACACACACACATACACACTCACACACACACACACACACACACACAGAGGTGATAAAATTACACCCTCTCAGATATTCATTTCCATGTACCATGTCTGTGTGTCATATACAGACACACCTTTTCACACACATGTGCACATACACAGGCACTCGCGTGTACAACAGCATCCCAGCACAAGTCAGGCCCAATACCATTATATGCCAGGATGAATTTGCAACCATTTAACTATGCCCCAGTATGAGTCAGCATTATTTAAGTACTTTAGCATTGGAATCTTTCAGCTGAACAGCAAAATGAATCAATGCCCATAAGCTTACCACAGCACTAATCAGCATCCAGATAACTGGACCTCAATATGAGTAGGCATCCTGTGCCATTGGATACCAACATGAGTCAGCACCTATGCAATTCTACTCTAACAGGAGTCTGCATCAAAAAATAAACCTTGAGGAAAGAATACTAAGGCACAAATTTCTGGACAAGTTCTCCAAGGAGTTCCATTAACATTAAAAACCTATAATTATGATGCAAATCTTGTAACGGTTCATTATATTTGGAGTATCATGTGGTGTTCATTGTGAACTAGCCCTCTGAATGGGAGTTGAATTGATAGAGTAACAGAGTACTACAGTACAGAAATGGGCCCTTTGGCCCATCTAGTCCATGCTGAACTATTATTCTGCCCAGACTCATCAAACTGCACCCGGACCACAGCCCTCCGCACCCCTCCTATCCATGTACTTATCCAAACCTCTTAAATGGTGAAACCAAATTTGCATCTACCACTTCCACTGGCAGCTTGTTCCACACTGGCACCCACAATCTGAGTGAAGAAGCTTCAGTAATTTATTTTTTATTATTTAGAGATGCAGAGTGGAACAGGCCCAAAAGAGCCATGCTGCTGAGCAGCCCGTCCTCCCTATTTAAGATTAGTCTAATCACAGGACAATTTACTAACCGGTACATCTTTGGACTGCGGGAGGAAGCTGGAGCACCACATGATTGGGGGAGAGTGTACAAACGATGCCGGAGTTGAACTCCGGACTCCAATGCCCAAGCTGTAAAAGCATCACACTAACTGCAAAGCTACTGTGGCACACCCAGTATTCCCCTTACACATTTCACCTTTCATCCCTAACCTGTGCCCTCTAGTTCGAGACTCATCCAACCACAGTGCAAAAATCTGCTTGCATTTACCTTATCTATAACCCTCATAATTTTGTTTACCCCCTTACCCCTATCAAATTTCCTCTCATCCTCCCACGCTCCAGGAAATAAAGTCCTAACCTATTCAAACTTTCCCTAAAACTCAGGTCCTCAGGTTCTGACACCATCCTTGTAAAGTGTCTCTGTACTCTTTCCATCTTATTGACATCTTTCCTGTAGATAGGTGACCAAAACTGCACACAATACTCCAAATTAGGTCTCACCAATGTCTTGTACAACTTCAACATAAAATACGATGTTTAATTAGTGGACTCTTTCTTCGGTACACTTGCTCATTAATGCAACTATCCCAATACCGTGGTGCACTATGGTCGTGTAGGGGGTGTCACGGTAGTGTAGTGGTTAGTACGATGCTATGACAGCTTGGAGAGTTTTGAAGTTTGGAGTTCAATTCTGGAACCATCCGTACGGAGTTTGTACATTCTCCCCGTGAACTGCCTGGGTTTCTTCCCGATGCTCTGGCTTCCTCCCACAGTCCAAGGACATACCAGTTAGTAGGTTAATTGGTCCTTGTAAATTGTCCTGTGATTAGGCGAGTGTTAAATAGGCGGGTTGCTGGGGCAACGTGGGTCATTGGACCAGAAGGACCTGCTCCATGCTCTATCTCTAAATAAATAAATGGAAGAGAATAAATCTAATCAGCCAATCATGTGGCAGCAGCTCACTGCATAAAAGCAAGCAGACATGGTCAAGGGGTTCAGTTGTTGTTCAACCAAACATCAGAATGGGGAGGAAATGTGATCTTAGTGATTTTGACCATGGAATGCCACAAGGGGTGGTTTGAGTATCTCAGAAATGGCTGATCTCTTGGGATTTTCACACACAACAGTCTCTAGAGTTTACGGAGAATGGTGCAAAATAGAACATCCAGTGAGCAGCAGTTCTGTCAGAGGAGAATGGCCAGACTGGTTCAAGCTGACAGGAAAGCGACAGTAACTCAAGTAACAATGCATTACAACAGTGGTGTGGAGAAGAGTAAGTCTCTTAAAGTGGATGGGCTACAGCTGTGGAAGAGCACGAACACACGCACAGAGGCCACTGGGGGTGCCTAATAAAGTGGCCACTGATTGTATGTAGAAGGGATTAAATAGTTCTTAGAATATGTCTATAAGAGCTATTTGCATCACTATTGAAATACTCCAGCTAAACCAGGAACATGCAAAAATAGAGCGGAGGAGAATAGTTGGTCATTGTGTCGATAACTGAATAGAACCAGCTAAGGCCTCATCTCTTTTCACCAACCCACAGAGATAAGCAACTGGAAGGCTGCTCTCAATCAGTTTCATATCCATCACTCTTGTTTCATTTGGAGGCAAAATACTAGGAGGTGAGACTCAAGTGGCTGCAGATGCTATAATCTAGAGCAAGAAACAATCTGCTGGAGGAATTCAGTGGGGTGAGCAGCATCTCTGGGCGGAAAGGAACTGTTGACATTTTGGATCAAAATCCTAAAAATCTTTTACAAACATTGCATAAAAGCTGCATAAAATAATAGACTCAGGAACATTCCTACCCATCATCTACAAGAAGGCAACATCCATCATCTGGGCCATGCCATTTTGTTGCAGCTACCATTGGGTAGGACGTCCAGACGCCTGAAGTCCCACACCACCACTTCAAGAACAGGTACTTCTTCAACCATTTGGTTCTTGAACCAACCATTTCAATCCTAATCACCACCTCAGTACAGCAACACTATGACTACTTTGCTCTACAATGAACTTCATATTTTCTGTTCCGATTGTGTTCTTTCGTGTGTAATTTTGTACAATTTTTGATTCTTGTTTTTCTTGCAAATGTTGCTTATATGATGCTATGTGTCTGATTCTGCTGCAAGTTTTTCATTTCATCTGTGCACATGAACTGGTATGTATGGCTTTAAATTTGATTTTGACTTTGGCACTGAATAGAATTGAGAAACACTTGCTTTACGTTTTATATTTAAGTAATACACAATCTTCTGTGGGTGATTGTGTGCACAATTCATCTGTTCTATGTAATGTATTACCCAGAAGCAACATTAAGATGGTGCATAATCAGGCCTAGTTCTTTCATGCCACAAGGTCTAATTGGATTAAGTACATCTGAAAATAAAATGCTTGATTTTCTTACATTGCAAAAGTAACTGCACTGGCAAGTGTACTTAATTGGCTGTGAAGTGCTTTAAACGTCCCAAGGTTTTGAAAGTCACAGATCTTACTCTCATTTAGATATAATCTGTTATTAGCCATACAGCAATCTGTTCATTATTTCATTACTGTTTGTGGAAGCTTGCTGCACCCAAATTGGCAGCAATGTTAGCTGTGTGGCAACAACTACAATTGCACTGTGTAACTTTTGCAGTCTGAAGCTGTGAAGGGTGCAATATAAATGCAGACTTCTCTGATACCCTGATATTTACGGTTCAGCTCTCCCACCCAGGTAGAGCTCATGGCTGACTGTTATCAAATTTTTCTGGTTTTGAAACTGTCCATTGTATAAACTATAGACTTAACATGAGGTTTTTAAAAACAGCTCCCACCTGATTCAAGGCAGAATATGCTGGAACTATTCATCCCTTAGTGTGAAAATAACCACTGGGTAAATACACACAATGTGCTCATCTGCTCCAGCACATTGAGTGCATTGGTCTAGATTTCTAACATCTGCAATACCTCTTTTCTCTGTAATCACCGAGAAAGCCCAACACAGCTAAAAACCTTTTCCCCCAATAGTTAGAAGTTAACTTAACAGAAGGAAAGTCATCTGCACAAGTTCATGTATGCAGGTGCAATGAAAAACTTACTTATAGTAGCATCACAGGCACATGGCATCAGATACATGGTATTCACAAGAAAATCAAATATAATTTTTACAAGATAGGACACAATTGGAACAAGAAAAAAGCTGCAGATGCTGGAAACCCAAGCAAAACTTGTGTGTGTTGCTAAAAGTCCATTTTGGTGCAAGGTGATCCAAGTTGATAGTGTTGCTAAACTCTAGTGATTAGGGTTGCACCTCCTGGTTTGAGAGCCAGATAGCTGAAATGAAGTAATGGCACTTGAACCTGGTGTGAGAGCATACAGGCTACTGTACTTCCTGCCTGACGGTAGAAGCAAGACAGCATGGACCAGATGGTGAAGATCTTCAGTGATAGATGTTGCCTTCTTGAAGCAGCCCTTCCTGTAGGTACTACTGACCATCCACATTTTCCTATCTTTGAGCACCACACACACAAAATACTGGAGGAATACAGCAGGAGAATAAGCAGTTGACATTTCAGGCCAAGACCCTTCATCAGGACATATCCATTGATTTGCTGAGTTCCTTCAGAATTTTGTGTGCATTGCTCAAGATTTACAGCATCTGCAGAATCTTTTATCCATATCTCTGATGACAGTCAACCTGGTAAATGGACCTGAGTCAAGATTTTGCTCTGTGTTACCATTAGGGGGAGCGGGTTGTGTAGGTGTGTAGGGAGGGGGAAGAGGCGAACAGGTTACACTGATTCAGAGTAGTTACATGTTGCACTTTAGACATTGAAGTTAATTAATTCAAGGTAATAATTACATATGAATGCCAAAACAGCAGTTAACATTTTGATATATTATAAATAATTAGAATCAGAATCAGGTTTATTATCACTGACATATGTTGTGAACTTTATTGCTTTTGGCAGCAGTACAGTACAACACATAAAATAGACCACACATTACAATAAGAAATGTATTTAGTACTTATATATGTATGTATAAAATAATCAGTACAAAAAAGAGAGCAAAAATAGTGAGGTAACATTCATGGGTTTATGAACCATTCAGAATGGCGGAAGAGAAGACACTGTTCCTAAAACGCTGAGAGTGTGCCTTCAGGCTGCTGTACCCCTTCCTGATGGTAGTAATGAGAAGGTGGCATGTTCTGGGTGGTGGGGGTCCTTAATGATGGTTGCCAGTTTTTTGGGAATCACCTTTTGAAGACTTCCTTGATGGTGGGGGAGGGCCCGCGATGGAGCTGGCTGAGTCTAAGACCCTCTGAAGCCTCCTGCAAACTTGTGCAGTGGCTCCTCCATAGCACACAGGGATGCAACCAGTTAAAATGCTCTCCACAGTGCATCTGTAGAAATTTACTGCAGCATTCTAACTGGTTGCATCAATGTCTGGTATGGAGGGGCCACTACACAGGATCAGAAAATTATAACACAAGGTTAGAGGTGATCATTATGAATATTGTGTTCATTCCCTGAAATGCCCTGGACTTAAGAATCAGAATCAGAATCAGGTTTATTATCACCAGCATGTGACATGAAATTTGTTACCTTAGCGGCAGCAGGTCAATGCAATACATAATATAGAAGAAAATAAATAAAGTGATAAATAAATTACAGTATACATATATTGAATAGATTTTAAAAAACATGCAAAAAACAGAAATATTTTATATTTTTAAAAAGTGAGGTAGTATCCAAGGGTTCAATGTCCATTTATGAATCGGATGGCAGAGAGGAAAAAGCTGTTCCTGAATCGCTGAGTGTGTGCCTTCAGGCTTCTGTACCTCCTACCTGATGGTAACAGTGAGAAAAGGGCATGCCCTGGGTGCTGGAGGTCCTTAATAATGGACTCTGCCTTTCTGAGACACCGCTCCCTGAAGATGTCCTGGGTACTTCATAGGCTAGTACCTATGAAGCTAGATGGAGCTGACTAAATTTACAACCATCTGCAGCTTCTTTCATCCTGTGCAGTAGCCCCCCACCCCCACCCATACTAGACAGTGATGCAACCTGTCAGAATGCTGTCCATGGTACATCTGTAGAAGTTTGTTGGCATGCCAAATCTCTTCAAACTCCTAATGAAGTATAGCCGCAGTCTTGCTTTCTTTATAACTACACTGATATGTTGGGACCAGGTTAGATCCTCAGAGATCTTGATACCCAAGAACTTGAAGCTGCTCACTCTCTCTACTTCTGATCCCTCTACGTGTTCCTTCATCTTACCCTTCCTGAAGTCTACAGTCAGCTCTTTCATCCTACTGACATTGAGTGCCAGGTTGTTGCTGAGGCACCACTCCACTGGCTGGCATATCTCACTCCTGTACTCCCTCTCGTCACCACCTGAGATTCTACCAACAATAGTTATATAATCAGCAAATTTATAGATAGTGTTTGAGCTATGCCTAGCCACATGGTCATGGGTATACAGAGAGTAGAGCAGTGGGCTAAGCACACACCCCTGAGGTGCGCCAGTGTTGATCGTCAGCGAGGAGGATATGTTATCACTACTCCGACAGATTGTGGTTTTCTGGTTAGGAAGTCGAGGATCCAATTGCAGAGGGGAGTACAGAGGCTCAGGTTCTGCAACTTCTCAATCAGGATTGTGGGAAAGATGGTATTAAATGCTGAGCTACAGTCGATGAACAGCATCCTGACATAGGTGGTTGTGTTGTCCATGTGGTCTAAAGCTGTGTAGAGCGCCATTGAGATTGCATCTGCCCTTGACCTTGCTGAGGCAGGAGTTCAGTCTAGTCATGACCAACCTCTCAAAGCATTTCATCACTGTCCATGCGAGTGCTTCCAGCGATAGTCATTAAGGCAGTCCACAGCTTTCTTCTTAGGCACTGGTATAATTATTGCCTTTTTGAAGCAAGTGGGAACTTCCACCTGTAGCAGTGAGAGGTTGAAAATGTCTTTGAATACTCCCGCTAGTTGGTTGACACATGTTTTCAGAGCCATACCAGGTACTCCATCTGGACCTTCCACCTTGCGAGGGTTCACTCTGTTTAAAGACAGCCTAACATCGGCCTCTGAGACAGAGGTCACAGGGTCATCAGGTGCAGCAGGGATCTTCACAGCTGTGGTTGTGTCCTTCCTTTAAAGCGCTGGTATAATGGCTGGTTGGGCGGTGGCTGGTATGTGTCTTTTTTATATTGAAAACAAGGGCTCTATATGCCTTGGTAAAGGCATTCAGGATACATTAAAGGTCTTCAGAGTTGCTGTGATGGTGTTACCAACAGCATACAGGAGCTCCATGACGTTGTTCTTGGCCTTGAACTGGATGGGGTTGAAAAGCTTGGTGTCCATTCCATTCATGAATGGGATTCCCTGTACCAGGTCTTGGCCAGCGAGGGGAAGCACTGGAGCAATAAAATTTGGAAATAGTGTGGGCACAAAGATACAGCCCTGTTTGAATCCTGCATTGACAGAGGAGCTTTCTGATTCAGCACCACTGCTGCTGAGTACTGTGGCTGACATGCCATCGTGTCAGAGCAGCCATTTCTCAGAGAGCTTTGGCAGTCTACTGTACCAAACATCTTTGTCAAATCTACAAAAACCTGGTACAAGGGAGGCCTTTGTTTGCGGTATTTTCCCTGTAATTGGCATACTGTAAGGTTTCACCATGAGAGCTTGTATACACTGCCTCAGTGATAACTGTCACCCAGAGGCACTCACACCAGGAAGAGCAGGATGAGCTGCCTCAACAACTACCACCCAGTTGCACTCTCATCCACTGTGATGAAATGCTTTGAGAGGTTGGCCATGGTTAGAATCAACTCCTGCCTACACAAGGATCTGGACCCACTGCAATATGCCTATTGACACAATAGGTCTACAGCGGATGCAATCTCACTAGCTCTGCACTCGACCTTGGATCACCTGGACAACAGTAACACCTACAACGGGCAGCTGTTTATTGACTACAGCTCAGCATTCTAAACAATCACACCCTCATTTCTAATCAACAACCTCCAAAACCTCAGCCTCTGTACTTCCCTCTGCAACTGGATCTTTGACTTCCTCACCAGGAGACCACACTCTGTGCGGATTAGAAATAACATCTCCTCCTCGCTGACAATCTACACTGGCACACCTCGAAGATCTGTGCTTAGCTCCCTGCTTTACTCCCTCTACACCCATGATTGTGTAGCTAGGCCCAGCTCAAACAACATCTATAAATTTGCTGATGACACAACTATTGTTTACAGAATTTCAGATTGTGATGAGGAGGTGCACAGGAGTGAGATAGATCAGTTGGTTGAGTGGTGTCACAGCAACAACCTTGGACTCAATGTCAGTCAGACCAAGGAGTTGTTTGTGGACTTCAGGAAGGGGAGGTCGCGGGAACACACACCAATCCTTATTGAGGTATCAGAAGTGGAAAGGGTCAGCAGTTTCAAGTTCCTGGGTCTATCCTAGGATTAGACCTAGGAACTCTGAGGATCTATCCTAGGCCCAACATATTAATGTAATTACAAAGTATGTATGGCAACAGCTATATTTCATTAGGAGTTTGAATAGAATTGATACATCACCAAAGGCCCTCACAAATTACTACAGATGTACTTTAGAGAGTATTCTAACTGGTTGCATCACCATCTGGTATGGAGGGGCCACTGCATAGGATTGGAAGAAGTTGCAGAAAGTTATAAACTCATCCAGCTCCATCATGGGCACTAGCCTCCCCAGCATCCAGGACACCTTCAAAAGGAAAAGCCTTAAGAAAGTGGCATCCATCATTAAGGACCCTCTTCATCCAGGACATGTCCTATTCTCATTGCTACCATATAGAAGGAGGTACCTGAGCCTGTCAAGAACAGCTTCTTCGCCTCCGCCACCAGACTTCTAAATGGACAATGAATCCATGAACCTACGTCAGTATTTTTTCCTCTCTTTGTGGGCTACATATTTAATTTAATTTTTCGTTTTTATATACACTTCTTATTGTAACTTATAGTTTTTATTAGTATGTCTTGCAAAGTACTGCAGCAGAAAAACAACAGATTTCATGACATATGTCAGTGATGCTAACCTGATTTTGATCTGGGATTCCCTCCTTACACTTCTCCCTCTTCCTCTCCCTCCTCTTGTAAAATGCTCCTTAATGCTTACCTTTTTGATCAAGCCATCTAATCTAACATCATTCGTAGCTTGGCATCCAATTCTATTTGAAAATCATTCCCTTCATGCTCCTAGGGATGTTTTTAACATATGTTAGGACACTATATAAACGCAAGTTGTTCTCTGACCACCTCAAAACTCAGTCCCTCCACCATCTAACTTAGTGCAGGTATCTAAACCTTTGCCGAGCAAAATAGATCTATTAATATCTTGGAGATACAACTCTCCAAGAGTAGTGCTGGGTCTTGAACTGAAACACCAGCAATTCCTTTCCCCCAGTAGATACTGCCCAACTCATTGCTTTCCTCCAGCAAGATGTTTATTGCTATCAGTATCTCCATTACCCTCAACACAGTTCCTCAACAGACTTGGCAGCAGCATTTCACAATTGAACAATGGGATTTGCTCCATTGTTTGGGAAGTATTCAACTCTCAGTTCTGCCCAAAGGTGGAGATACATGTGGTTTCATTGTCAGGTTTTTGTTCTCAGGCTGAATAACTTCCTTGCCTTAATTGACACTAACAATCATTGTTGTAAAGATTGTCAGAAAGTCTCTTTTCTGCAGCAATAATAAGACCTGAGGCTTTCATCCAAACCTATTCCTTGTGGAATTGCTGTAGCCATTCTTTGCTGAATTTTTTTTTCATGTAGAAAGCTCCTCACATACACACTATTGACTGGGTACTTTCTTTGACAAATTGAAAACCTGGTGGTTGTCATGTTGAGCAGGAGGGAGTCGGCAATGTGCCTGCTTCCCTGTTGTTTCGTAAAATAATAATTTTTGGGGTTGGAACTAGAACAGTACAGCCCTTAGGTCAATGACATTCTGCTGACCTTTCCACATACTCCAAGATCAATCTAATCCTTTGCTCCTCCATTTTTCTTTCACGCGTGTGCCTATCTAAGAGTGTCTTAAACATTCCTTATGTATCTGCCTCAACCACTACCTCTGGCAATGCATTTCACGTCCCTACCTTTGACATCCCCCCTATAGTTTACTCCAGTCACCCTAAGATTACCATAAGACCATAAGATATAGAGGAGAATTAAGCTGTTTGACCCATTGAGTCTGTTCTGCCATTTCATCATGGCTGATCCAATTTTCCTCTCGGCCCCAATCTCCTGTCTTCTCCCCACATCCCACATATCCTTTCATGCCTTGACCAGTCAAGAATCTATCAACCTCTGCCTTAAATATACATAAAGATTTGACTTCCGCTGCTGCTTCAATCCTAGAATCCTAGACAAGCCATTCAATCCTAGAATCATTTTTGTGAACCTCTTTTGAAACCTCTCTAGTTTCAGGACATCCTTTCTAAGATAAGGGGCCCAAATCTGCTCACAGTACTCCAAGTTGCCTCACCAGTGCTTTATAAAGTTTCAACATCACATCCTGGCTTTTATATTCCAGTCCTCTTCAAATGAGTGCTAACATTGCATTTGCCTTCCTCACCACAGACTCAGCTTGAAAGTTAACCTTTAGGGAATCCTGCACAAGGACTCCCAAGTTCCTTTGCGCCTCAGTTTTTTTTTTGTATTTTCTAACAATTTAGAAAATATTCAATCCTTATATTTCTTCTACCAAAGAGCATGCCCATACACTTCCCGACACCATGTTCTATCTGCCATTTCCTTGCCTACTCTCCTAGTCTGTCTAAGACCTTCTGTATTCTCTCTACTTCCTCAAGACTACCTGCCCCTCCACCTATCTTCATATCGTCTGCAAACTTTGCAACAAAGCCATCAATTCCATCACCCAAATCATTGACAGATAATGTAAAATGAATCGGTCCTAACACAAACCCCTCTGGAACACCACTAGTCACCGGCAGCCAGTCAGAAAGACTCCCTTTATTCTCACTCGTTGCCTCTCAGCCACTGCTTTAACCATGCTAGAATCTATTTTGTAATGCCATGGGATTGGAGCTTGTTAAGCAGCCTCACGTGCAGAACCTTGTCAAAGTCCCTCTGAAAATCCAAGTACACAACATCAACTGATTCTCTTTTGTCTCTCCTGCTTGTTATTTCTTCAAAGAATTCCAACAGATTGGTCAGGCAAGATTTTCTCTTGAGGAAACCATGCTGACTACGGTCTATTTTATCATGAGCCTCCAAGTATCCTGAGTCCTCATCCTTACTAATCGACTCCAACATCTTCCCAACCACTGAAGTCAGACTAACTGGCCTATAGTTTCCTTTTTCCTGCCTCTCTCCCTTCTTGAAGAGTGGAGTGACATTTTCTATTTTCCAGTCTTCCGGAGCCATTCCACACTCTAGTGATTCTTGAAAAATCATTCCTAATGTCTCCACAATCCCTTCAGCCACCTCTTTCAGAATTCTGGGGTGTACACCATCTGGTCCAGGTGACTTATCTACTTTCAGACCTTACGGTTTCGCAAGTATCTTCTCTCTAGTTATGGTAACTTCACACATTTCATGCCCTCTGACACCTATCTTCCATAGTGAAGACTGATGCAAAATACATATTCAGATTGTTCACTATTTTATTGTCCCCATAACTACCTCTTCAGCGTTGTTTTCCAGCAGTCTGATACACTCCCTTGCATTGGCCATTTCCGCTCTGGGAAAAGGATGCTGGCTGTTTACTCTATCTATGGATCTTATCACCTTATACACCTCTTTCAAGACACCTTTTATCCTCATTCACTCCAAAGAGAAAAGCCCTAGCTTGCTCATGCTTTCGTTATAAGACATGATCTCCAATCATGGCAGCGTCATGATAATTCTCAGAATCCAAATCAGGTTTAATACCATTGGTATATGTTATGGAGTGTTGGCGCATGGCCTAGTGGGCAAGGCAATCAGACTAGTAACCTGAAGGTCACTGGTTCGAGCCTCAGCTGAGGCAGCGTGTTTGTGTCCTTGAGCAAGGCACTTAACAACACATTGCTCTGCGATGTCACCGGTGCCAAGCTGCTTGGGTCCTTGTGCCCTTCCCTTGGACAACATCGGTGGCGTGGAGAGGGGAAGGCCTGCAGCTTGGGCAACTGCCAGTCTCCCATACAACCCTGCCCAGGCCTGCGCCCTGGAAACTCCAGGCGCAGATCCATGGTCTCTCGAGACCGACGGATGCCACCACCATGTTATGGAATTTTGTTGTTTTGCAGCAGCAATACAATTCAATGCATGATAATAAAAACTATAAATTACAGCAAGTATATATTTGTATTTTTAAAAAGTTAAATTAAAATAAGTAGTGCAAAAAGAGAAAAATATGTAGTGAGGTAGTGTTCATGGTCTTTGCACCATATCCTTGTATAATGAGGTGACCAAAACTGAACACAGAAGTTCAAAGTAAGTTTAGTATCAGAGTACATATATGTCTCCATATATCACCCTGATTCATTTTCTTGTGGGCGTACTCAATAAAGCCATAAAAGAATGATAACCGTAATAGAATCAATAAGAGACCACAGCAACTTGAGCAGTTAACCAGTGTGCAAAAGACAACAAACTGCTGTAAATGAGCAATAGATATTGAGAACATGAGATGATGAATCCTTGAAACATTTCAATGATGGGCAAGTGAAATTGAGTGAAGTTATCCCCTTTGGTTGAAGATGGTTCAGGGGTATTTAATGTTCCTGAACCTGGTGGTGTGAGTCCTGATGCTCCTTGTACCTTCTTCCTGATGGCAGCAATGAAAAGGGAGCATGCTCCGGGTGGTGGGGGTCTTTGATGATGTTTTCCTGTGACAATGCTCTGTGTTTATTGTGCCTAATGGTGGGGAGGGTTTTAATTGTGATGGACTGGGCTGTACCATTATTTTTTGTATAATTGTCTGTTCAAGAGATTTGGTGTTTCCATTCTAGCTGTGATGCAACCAGCCACTATACTCTCCTCCACACATCTATGGAAGGTTGTAAATGTTTTAGATGTCATACCGAATCTTTGAAAACTCGTAAGGAAGTAGAGGCACTATGTGCTTTCTTCATAATTGCACTTATGTGCTGGGCCTAGGACAGTTCTTCCAAAACGATAACACTGATGAATTTCAAGTTGCTGATCTTTCCACCTCTGATCTTCCGATGAGGGCTGGCTCATGGATCTCTGGTTTTCTCCTCCTGAACTCAAAAGTCCGTTTCTTGGTCCTGCTGCTATTGAGTAAAAGGTTGTTGTTTTGGCAACACTCAGCCAGATTTTCAATCTCCCTCCTGTATGCTGATTCATCACCACTTTGATTTGGCCTGCAACAGTGGTCTCGTCAGCAAACTTCAGTGTGGCTTTGGAGCTGTGGTCAGCCTCAGACACAAGTGTGAGTAGAGCAGGGGACTAGGCATACAGCCTTGTGCTGCATCTGAGCTGATGGAGATTGTGCAGGAGATACTGTTGCTAATCCAAACTGACTGGGGTTTGCAAGTGAGATAATCAAGCATACAATTGCTCAAGGAGGTATTGAGGCCAAGGTCTTGAAGCTTATTGATTAGTTTGAGGGGCTTGAGGGGTTGATAGTATGAACATGACTCTCCAAGTGTGGTCTAACCGGAGTTTTATAAAGTTACATTACCTCACAGTTCTTGAACTGAATCCTTCAACCAATCAGGGCTAAGGGAGAACTTCACAGTTCAGCTGTATTGCTTTCCACAGTTAAATAACATTCTGGCTCATTGTTAAAGCAATGGCACATAGTATGGTCACTTTGACAAAACGTGGAAGGTGCCAGTGTATTACAGTTTAACACAAGTGAAGACACAAAGTCTGCAGAAGCTGGAATCTCAAAATAGAAAAAAATTGCTAGAGGGACTTAGTGAGTCAGGCAGCACTTGTGGAGGGAAATGGACGGTCAACATTTGAAGTCAGGACCCCTCATCTGTACTGGAGACTGCAGATGATGGAATCTGGAGCAACAAAATATCACCTGGAGGAACTCATGATTTTGACCTGAAACATCAACTTCCCCATTCTTCCCATGGATGCTGCTCGGCCTGCCAAGTTCCTCCAACAGATTGTTGTTCCTGATGAAGGGTCTCGATCCACAATGTTGACAGCGAGGCAGCAGTGTTGCTTCAGTTGCAGCTAAGACTAGGCCTCAGTTCTCGGGCTTGCATTGTAGCTCGGGCTCATTTGGGAGTGGCCTCTCCTATCGGTGCTGCCCTCCACCGTTGGATTGGTGGAATTACAAGCAGGACTGCCGGGCACTATACATTTGTGGAACTTGTCACTCAGGGACTTGGACTAAAAATTTGTTTTTTTACATGACTATGTTCTTTTCTTCCCCCATTCTTGTCATTTTGAATGCGCGTGTATATTTTGCTCCATAGCCCCAGAGGAACGCTGTCTCGTTCCTATATGGTGTGAATGAAAATTAAACTAGATTTGATTTAATTTGACTGTCCATTTCCTTCCGTTGATGCTGTCTGGCCCAGAGTTCTTCCTGTGCCTTTGTGTGTTGCTCCAGAGTTTCAGCCCCAAAGTCCTGACACAGGATATCACTCCAAATTGGCAACATACTTCTTTTGCCTCCACAGATGTTGCTTGTCTTATTGAGTTCTTCCAGAGTTTTGGTTTTTGTTCTAGATTCTAACAACTGTACTCCTTAGTCTTCTATAGGCAGACCAAGGTCGTCAAGTGAACAACTTCAATACCGAAAGCAAAGGAACAAACAAAACTCAAATGTCCATCAAAGAAGAGGAGGCGATGTTTATCTGAAATTGTTGAACTTATGCTGAGCCAGGTATGGAGGCTACAGTGCAATGGACTGCAAGAGACTGCAGAGAGCTATAGACTCAGCCAGTCATCATGGGCACAACGCTCTCCAGTATTGAGGACATCTTCAAGAGGCAGTGTCTCGAGAAGGCGGCATCCATCACTAAGGACTTTGGTCTGAAACTGGAGCGACGCACAAGGGCACAGGAAGAACTCAGTGGGTCAGACAGCATCTAGGGAAGGAAATGGACAGTCAACATTTTGGATCGAGGCCCTTCAAGAAGGAGCAACAGTCTACTGGAAGAACTCAGCAGGCGAAGCAGCAACCATGGCAAGAAAAGAACTGTCTAGTAACCAATGAACACTACCTCATTTTTTGCACTTTTTATCTTTATAATTTATAATCATTTAATGTCTTTGTACTGTACTGCTGCTGAAAAACAAATTTCACATCTTATGCTTTAAGTCAGTGTTAATAATTCTGATTCTGATTCTGAGCCCTGAAGACTGCAGCACACTGAGTGGAGGATGAGGGGCTTCTCTTTGAGCCTATTTTGGGCCAGTGAGATTATTAACCTGAGCTGTTCACTCACTCTCCCTCCACAGTTGTTGTCATTCTTGCTACATACTTCCAGCATTTGCTCATTTTGTTTTGGATTTCACCTTCGGTACACTTTTTTCACCTTTTTTATCTTGTATGTATTTTTCAGTTAAGTATTCCAGGTTTCTTTGTATCTGAATCTACGGAGATCGAGAATTGGTGTTGCAAATTTCCTTTGCCTTGCTTCCAATGATTGAATGTTGCCTGTGTATCAGTGACCCACAATGCACACAGTATTCAAGGTGCAGCCTGATCATAGCATGGTACATTTAACATGATATCCTTTAGAAAAATGGAGCCAATCGTTTATCTACCTAACAACTTCAGCAGCATTGCTGGATCCATCTATTTTTTGTGTTTTCCTTAAAGCATAAGGGGAAGCACTTGGAAGCTTAAAAAATCGTGTCATTTTCACTTAAGATTTAAAAGCATG